>NC_143149.1:27302500-32302500 GCF_059928025.1 Delphinapterus leucas
CAGAGGCTGACAGCTTAGTGGCAGGCAGCCTATTTGTCTCCCTCCTGAGTTCCCTCAGGGCTCACCATCAGGGGCAGCTATAGCTGCTGATGGCTTGATGGCCGCAACATCCTCTTCTGACATGGCAGGTGGCATTCCTTGCCACAGTGTAAATTGGACTTTCTTGATATTTTGTGAAGAAACAAAAGAACTACAGACATACATTGGATAAGTCTTCCATAAAACTGCAAATACCATTCCCGATTTCAGAGAAGCAGTATTATCTCTTTCTTTTCCTACCACGAAATATTTCTTACGGAGCAGAGGCTTTGTGAATGCCATTTTCTAATGCGCAGTACTGGGTACATAGTAGGCAGTGATCAAGTTTTTGATGAATTGAATGACTTGAGTGAATGAAATAGTTCTCATTTAGATCTCAGGTCAAATGCTACCTGTTTAGAGAAGTTCTCCCTGGCCACCTTACCTTGTAAACACAGCCCCTGTCACTATTCCATTAACCAACTTTATTTTCTTTAAATCTCATCTTAGAAATAGCACTGGCATTGTAGTACATCTATATTTATTTATTGTCTCTCTTCCTTCTCTAGAATGTAGAGGGCAAGAACTGTGTTTGTTTACCAATGTGTATCCATAGTACCTAGAACAGTCCTTGGCATGGTGTGTTAAAAAGTGTGTCATAGGTGTTCCTTGACTGAATGAATCTAATGATTCTTACCTGCTTGGAATGATTCTACTCAAAATGAAAGAATAGATCACAGGTCACCTTATGTCCTGTCCTATCCCTGTGACACTAGGAAAGTATTAAAGAGAGGGAAGGGGGTGGTCTTTCACAATCCCAGAACATCTTTTATTGAAAAAACTTTGTCATGTGCTGTAGTTTACCTCCTTGTTTTTCCTGATGGTTTTTATACCTCTGTTACTTTATTGGTGTCTAAACAGCCTCTGATAAATGTCAGTGTTCTACTTTATATCTACTTCAGTATAAATGCTTCAATATTGAATGCAGTATTGGCTCCTAGGGTTCCCTGAGCTCCTGCCGTGTCTTATTTTTAGAACTCTCCAGTGGGCACCAGTGAGGAATATCCTTAAATTGCCCACACTGACAGTAATAGGGGCAAAGTGTTTGGCTCAGATGGGTGGTACTGGCCTCTTCTGATCGGATCTTATGCTAAAATTATAAGCACTATTGCGTTAAGTGAAAACAAATGATTTGGCAGAAACATCAGAGATGTTCCCTTGGGCTAAGGATGCTCCCTGTTTTCAATGCCTACATCCTCTGCTTTTTGTATGCAATAACAGAAAAAACATGAACCAAAAATCAGAAAGATCTGACGTCTAATCCCAAACACCAAGGGTTCTTTATGACCCCAGGCAGGATACTTAACCCCTCCCTGCCATGGTTTTATCATCTTTAATATGACAAAAAGACATCTTTTTTTTTTCCAGAATGGACGTCCTAAAATAATGAATCAATCCATGCAAATAAAGCACTCTGAGCCTTTTAGAAAGGACAGTCTCACAGTAAGGCAAGACATTGGTAGAATGCCATTCAGTTCTGATGAGCCTTTCCTACTGCCTAGACTGCTTGTTGTCAGGTTTTGGAACCTGTCCTGGTGTATCCCTTCCTGTTTATCATGCACAACTAGTTAGATGTTTGTTCCAACTCCCATGTCTAGTAATGTAGAAATAGAACCAAACCCTGACTCCACTGAGAGCTGCAGAAAACTCTTTTAAGAAGAAGGCAGGTATGCAGTCTACAGAGAGAGAGCTTTTTAACTCACATATGGGTCTCGCTGGATTCCTTTTCAGCACAGAAAATGACCTGGTTCTATTGAATTTCACTGTCAAGGTAGTTTCTTGTTTACACTGAGCAGCTGCAAAGTCACTGGGTAGTGGATTAGTGCCAGGAGCTGCATACAGAGTTTGCCAATACTGGTTTGTGTATTTCGAGGAGCAACCATGAATTAGTCTGTGCAGTCAGTGCAAAACAAATCTACATTAGTCGTGTTCCATATCCCTGCCTCCTAGATTTCTGGATATTCCTCTTAGGTTTCCTAATTAGGGGCTGTGATTTTTTTCCCCCCTCTTCTTTGCAGTCTTAGGCGAATTGAAGATGGATGTCTGGAGACTAGGATTTTAACAGACTTTGCCAAGAAATAAAAAGACTCAAGCCGTTCAGCTGTTTGTTCCTTTCCCTCTTAAACTCATTAAGAATGTAGCCAGGGCTTCCCTGATGGCGCAGTGGTTGAGAGTCCGCCTGCCGATGCAGGGGACGCCGGTTCGTGCCCCGGTCTGGGAAGATCCCACATGCCGCGGAACGGCTGGGCCCGTGAGCCATGGCCGCTGAGCCTGCGCGTCCGGAGCCTGTGCTCCGCAACGAGAGAGGCCACAACGGTGAGAGGCCCGCGTACCGCAAAAAAAAAAAAAGAATGTAGCCGGAAGCCTTATGCTACCAAGAGCCTTTGGCTGTACCATTCTAAGTGTAAAAGTAGCAGCTATCAAGGTACTGATAACAGGCATTAAATGGGCTGGTGATGTTGATGCTGATTACCCTTTGACTTTCTGCCATCATCTAAGTCACGTGACAAAATGTAACGGTAGACAATCCGATCTTGATGAAAGGGTCTCCCTACCCAGGGAACTTGTAATTGTGTGCAAAGCCCAAAATACTTATTTCAAGTTCTTCAAATCATCCATTCAACTTAAAGAATGGCTAAGATCTTTTCAAATACTATATGAAAGTAGTGAGGCTGGCCTAAGAAATCACAAAAAGTGGAACTACTTCAATCCATCTCTTAAACTGGGAGCAGAGAGTTCTTTTCTTTTTCTTCCTGGTAGAAAAGGTCTACACATTTTTTGAAGTATAGAATCTCATAGAGTATAAACTTTACATCAGTGGGTCTTAATGCTGGCTGCCCATTAGACTCATTTGGAAAGCTTTAAAAATTACCTGAGTCCTATAGCCATCCTCAGGTTCCTGATTGCAGTGTGTTGTTTGTTTGTAAAGCTCTTCAAGTTGTTTTAAAGCACTGTTAAGGTTGAGAATCACCTGTTGTGGCATTAATTGATCCTACCAGCTCAGTTTCCCTTTAGGTCTATTATATTAATCTTACTAGAAGGTCTGCAGTAAAGATTCCAGTGGAAATCCAAAAGAAATCCAAGAACCTTTGATGAAATTGTGATTCTGAGTTACTCAATGGCGGTAACTGTGTCTTATGTCTTCTTCGTGTCCTCTTGAATATGTATGTTGTATGTTATAGGGGAGGAAACATTTTTCCTCTATCCTTCTAGCTTCTTTTGGCAGGTGTAATAATTAAATTGATTTAAGACAGATTAGCAGGAGAAAGACAAATTTAATTACATACGTATAGGAGCTCCATAAGAATCTGAGACCCACAGGCAGTCTTGGCAGTTGAGGCTTATATGCCATCCTGAGCTAAGGAGAAGGGGGCAGGGGTTTGGGCCTTCAGAGGGGGAGGAAGGCAGTTCACGTGGAGATGCAGATGTTTGCCATGCCCTGTAGAGACCGTGGGACTCGGAGAAATTTGAACAAACAGGCCCTGTGAGCTCTACTGATGCACCACACCTAGCTCACAGTCTTTGTAGTTATCACTGGTGATAACTCTCTTCCCAGACCAGTTCCCCTGTCTAAACTCTTTTAGGCAGTTAAGGGGAGGCAAAAAGCTCTTCCTGAGTCTTCTGAGCCTTAATTGTCTTCAAGTCAAAATAATCCACATGCCAAAGTGGCACTTTTGGGGGAAGCTTATTCTGAACCCCTTCCATTTCTTAGTACAGGACTTTAGTTGTCATTAAAGTTTAGAATTTATGGTGATGACTTTGTTGTCATGTAGCTATAACACATGATATCTGCATATATTCTCAAAGTGTAGCCTTCTTTTTCTACCTTTGATATATTCTATATCCTTCTTACAGTCTTCATTTGTCATATTTAAAAGATCTTCTAGCCTAGCTGTGAATCTGATGGAGGTCTTCCAACTCCTTATTTACCAACCTAAAACCCTAGAATGAAAACAAACACTATGAGTTACTATCATTCAGATTTCTTTTTAAAAAAGGGATTTAAGAACCCAAACTTTAAAATGACCATAATTGCAGAGGAAGTTGAGCTTCTTGAAAAATAATACATTGTTTTGTTTGTCCCATCTTACCAAAGACATGCAAGCTCTGACCTGGATGGAGACGTGCAAACTCTTACTTTTGAAGAAATTCTCTTGTCCATCACACTGGTTGTTTCATTTATTCCTAGTTTTCCTCCAACTCCTTAAGGGTCAGTTTTCCAAATCATAATAAACTTGATCTCTTTTTCAATCTCAGTAGTGAACATGGAAACATGGACTGGGCCCTGAACAGGAAGACTCATTATTTTTCTCTATCTCTTGTCACTTATTAGAAAATGTCCTCTAATAAAGTGCCACAGTGCAGTTTATGGAACTCAACTAGGACTGTGAATCCAATTTATGCCAGGAATTTCTTCAAGGAACATATGGCTAGGCCTCATCTCAGACCAACGAAATCAAAATTTTGTTTGGGGAAGGGAAGGTCTGGGATTCAGATGAGTGTATTAAAACAAAAAGTTATCTGAGATGTTCTGCTTAGAAAAATTTTGCTTCTCCCAATATCATTAAAAAATTATTTTAGATTTTCTGCCAATAGTTTTACAGTTCGTTTTTGTTTCTAAGTCTGTAATTGATCTTGACATAATTGTATAGGTTTACGGTCTGACAAACGTCAGGATCTTGCTTTATTTTTCTTCTAAATGGATAGTCAAGTGACTCAATATTATTAGGTGATTCTGATGTGAGATCAGGGTTGAAAAGTAAATTCCCAAACCCTCTTTGACCATGCAATCCATCTGACTTATTTATTTTTTCCTTTTAATTTTATTTATTTATGTATTAAATAAACAACAAATGCACATCATGAATTATTTAAAATCTATTCAAGGTTAGCAGAGAGGAGAAAGTCTCCCTCTCTCCTGTTCCCCAGCCACTTAGTTTTCCCTAACCTCCCAAAGCAATCACTGTTCGCTTTCTTGAATATTCTCCATCTGACTCCTTCTCGGCTAGGTAGCTATGTACTTCTCTTACCTGTTGATCATGGAGAACGCATGCAGCACCCTCTCACTTGCTACTGGAGAATTATCTAGGTCGTTATTTTGAATTTCCAATCATCAGCTATTTGTGCTACTCCCCGGATTTTTGTGTCCACTTTTAGTTATACCATTTCAGCATTAAGTATTTCAGAAGATACATCACTAGTCACAAAGGCCATGATAGCTCTCCCTCTATGCCCCCCACTTTCTTAATCTCAACTGTGTAGGCAAGGACTTCCTTGGTGGTCCAGTGGTTAAGACTCCACGCTTCCACTTCAGGGGGTGTGGGTTCGATCCCTGGTCAAGGAACTGAGATCCTGCATGCCACATAGAGCAGCCAAACCCCCCCCCCCAAAAGCCAGCAATCCCCAGGTTTAAGAAAGCTTCAACTATTCCACCCATATTTATAAAGAAGAAAAAAAAATCAACTGTGGAAGCTACATCAAATTTGGAATTGTTTTATGGATCAAAAAAGTGAACAGCAATGGAATAGGAAGACACCTGAGCTTATGTTAAAAGATTTGGGTTTGATTTCCTCTGGGAATGCATCTTGCAAACTGCAAAGTACTTAACAAAGTGGAGTTTTGTTACCGCCACTGCTGTTGCCATCACCCTTATATGATGTGAGATTCCAGGGTACCAAGAAGGCTCAGGCATAACCATAGGAAGATTGATTTGGTCTAGGGGTTGCACCTGCTGGCTCCATCGTTAAATTAATCACTAAATCAGAAAAAGAGAACCAGATTTTACGACAGAAAGGAAATGCAGAGAGTAAGATAAAAAAGCAGACAGCCCAGCCAAAAAAAAATTATCTTTGTATCGTACTCTACTGACTTTTTTGTTTGTGCTTAAAAATGACTAATTGAGAGCACATTTGAACGTGGCATTTGCTTTAATCAGTGTTTCATAAGCAAGTTGATCTATAAAGGCCTGGACAATGTAAATACAAAAAATTAGCAGTTAGCCGTAGGAGGGAAAGTTGATGATGGCCCTCCAAATTTCTAATCAGGATAAATGCCAGAAGAAAATACAGGTGGCCTCACTGGGTTTAGCTTTGTGTTTTAGCAAGTATTTGAGTTTATGACATTTCGTTTCTGGTAATAAGAATCAGGTCCGAAGTAACTCTTGTGAGTTTCCAACTGGGAGAGAAGAAAATGTGCATGACCTTATTTACAAATGATGACCTGCCATATACAGGTTTGTCTCAGTTGTAGGCAAACTTCATCTGAAAGGCAGCAGATGAATATATAACAATGATTGTACAGGTTTTAGAGTGAGTTTTAAAAAAATTATTAAAGTATAGTTGCTTCACAGTATTGTGTTAATTTCAGGTGTACAGCATAGTGATTCAGTATTTTTGCTGATTATATTCCATTATAGGTTATTACAAGACAATGGGTATAATTCCCTATGTGATACAGTAACTCCTTATTGCTTCTCTATTTTATGTATAGTAGTTTGGATCTGTTCATCCCATACCCCTGATTTCTCCCTCTGACTTCTTTCTCCCCATTGGTAACCAGTTTGTATTCTATGTCTGTGAGTCACATTGGTGCAGCCATCGTGGAAAACAGTATGGAGGCTCCTGTAAAAACTAAACGTGGAACTACCCTATGATCCAACAATTCCACCCCTGGGTGTATATCTGGAAAAAATAAAAATACTAATTTGAAAAGACAGATGCACCGCCATGTTCATAGAAGCACTATTTACAATAGCCAAGATATGGAAGCAACCCAAGTGCCCATCAACAGAAGATGTGGTATATAATTGTATAGTTTTTAAAGTCCACGATTATCGAGATGGAACTTGACCATTTGAGGGTTCTTTAAAATGAACTGTTTGAATGTAGGATCTGCGATTGGGAGTTAATATCCAGAACTCGGCAGACGTGCCAGCTGATTTTGACATCAGATTCAGTGGGGCAAAATGCGTTTGGGGGGCTTCCCTGGTGGCGCAGTGGTTGAGAGTCCGCCTGCCGATGCAGGGGATGCGGGTTCGTGCCCCGGTCCGGGAGGATCCCACATGCCGCGGAGTGGCTGGGTCCGTGAGCCATGGCCGCTGAGCCTGCGCGTCCAGAGCCTGTGCTCCGCGATGGGAGGGGCCACAGCAGTGAGAGGCCCACATACCGCAAAAAGAATGAGTTTGGGGATTTGTATTAGGTTTGGATATACATTTTAAGTAGGATTGATGTGGCTCAGGAGTGGACTGTACAAATGATTTATTTTCACCAACAGAAACATTTGGGAAAAAAAGGTGTGCAGGAAAGCAATATAACATGGAATGAATCAACCCTTCTTATTTTTCTTGAAGTAACAAGTCAAACATAGAGATTTTTTTTTAAATGACATGAGTCTAAGTGTTACACAAATAAATTTCCTCTTTTAAACATGCTAATGCCTTTTCATTTGCTTATTTATTATGACATATGTTCACCTCTTGGTTATTGAATTTCCCTGTTGAAATGGAAACTGTCTCTTCATTTTAAAAGCGATTTTGCCAAAGAGACATCCTGGGCATGTTTCTGCTTCTATATTTCTAAGCCATCCAACAAAAGAATCATTATCCCAGAGTCACAGATGTGAGAATGTCCAAGGCAGCGTATTTGTGTCGCGCTGTATGGGACTTTTGACTCTGACTGTTGGATTTTAACTATGCGCATTTCCAACTCCACTGAACACCACTTAGGTGAGCTAGTGTCAGTCAGGTGAGCGCATTCATTTCTTTTTGAAAGCCCTGAGCTTTCCTCTTTCCAGGTGCCAAGCCTGCTGCAGGGTTGAGTGCCGAGTTTTGAAAACAGAGTTGGGGATCAAACCACTTTAAAGCTAATTGCTGTTACATATTATTTTTATTTAATTAAAAAAAAAAGTCTGTCCTGTTCCTTTTGCCTCTCCCTGCCCAGGGCCCACATCAGTGGTGTTCAGAACTAATCTCAGAGGTTTATTGTAGTCACCTCGGCCTCCCTTGGTTTGCTAACTGCAATCTCGCAGCTTCCGGGGAGCAGTTGTTCTCAGAGATTCAACCTGTTCCCTCCCAGGGCTGGAGAGTCGCTGCCAGCGTTTCATTTCATTTTTGTTCCATCTGCAGGGGCTAGAAGCTGGTTTCATACTTGACATGTAAAGGCATTTGGGGCATATTGTTTATTTCAATATACATTAATGATGATTCTAAAGCCTGTATCGCAGTCCGGCTTTTCCACATGCTGTAGACCCCCATTACAGGCTGATTGAACACAAGTACTTGTGTTGAATTGGACAGATGCTAAAAGCATATTGTCTCCTGTCTTCAAAATATCTGTCAGAATGCCGTTCACAGTCTGCTCAGGATTCCTGATTGTGAGGCCGACAAACAAACCAAAAAAATCAAGAGAAAGTGGAAACTGACTGGAAGGAAAGCCCCGCCCCATTGCCATTCCATATCTCATTAATAGTATCAGGTTCTACATAAAGCTAACGTGGTAAATAGGCATAGTCTCACCAGCAGACTCTGGAATATTCAACTCTTCCCTCTGTCTCTACAGTGTCTTAAAAGCGGTGTTCAAAACTGTTGAACACACATTCCTAGAACTTTCATGGTTGAGTCAAGGAAGTATTTGGAAGGTTGGAAGGATGAAGGTGCACAGGTGTTAATATTTTCATATTTTTTCTTTTGTTGTATTTTATTTATTTAATTTTTTATTAATTTTTATTGGAGTATAGTTGCTTTAGGATGTTGAGTTAGTTTCTGCTGTACAGCAAAGTGAATCATATACCCACTATATATAGTGGATATACATATATCCACTCTTTTGTAGATTTCCTTCCTATTTAGGTCACCACAGAGCACTGAGTAGAGCTCCCTGTGCTATACAGTAGGTTCTCTCGTTAGTTATTTATTTTTTTTTTAACATCTTTATTGGGGTATAATTGCTTTACAATGGTGTGTTAGTTTCTGCTTTATAACAAAGTGAATCAGTTATACATATACATATATTCCCATATCTCTTCCCTCTTGCGTCTCCCTCCCTCCCACCCTCCCTATCCCACCCCTCCAGGCGGTCACAAAGCACCAAGCCGATATCCCTGTGCCATGCGGCTGCTTCCCACTAGCTATCTACCTTACGTTTGTTAGTGTGTATATATCCATGACTCTCTCTCGCCCTGTCACAGCTCACCCTTCCCCCTCCCCATATTCTCAAGTCCGTTCTCCAGTAAGTTATCTATTTTGTATATAGTAGTGTATATATGTCAGTCCCAATCTTCCAATACATTCCACCCCTCCTTCCCCCCTTGGTAACCGTAAGTTTGTTTTCTGCATCTGTGACTCTATTTGTGCTTTGCAAATAAGTTTTGTGTGGACACAGTCTGAAAACCCATGGGATGGTTACTGACTTCTGCTAGGCATTGGGACTTTGAAAATCTGAACCATCCCCTGTTTGTGTGCAGTGGCAGAAGCAGCCAGAAATCTTCAAGAATCACTCGTTAGTAGAAGAATTCACAGCTCTGCATGGTTCCCAAAATACAGCCTCAAGTAAAACAACTGGCTCATTAGCACCTACTTTTAAACCCCTGCACTTAAGCAGCATCACTGCCTTGCAGTGAGGATGATACAAATCACCTGTGGATTTCTGTGTAGCCTGGACGCTCCAATGTCACAAGTCATGCCAATTAAACAGCTGACTGGACTTCCTGCCGGGAGGAATCTTTTGCATCTTTGTGGCCAGCTAATGAAGGATCATTTGAGCAACTATATTTTTCCTTTTCCTCTTTTTTTTTTCTATAAGAAAAGAATTTGAAATTAAAGAACCCCCTTGTAAAAGCTGTGCAGTTTTTATTAATATGTGTATAATTTACTAGCATTCACAAACCTGGTGAGTAACTCACACATAGCCTCTTGACTGGAGATTGAAGAAGAAGATCTGACCTCCTAGGAAACTTCTCATTACAATCAACTGACACAGCATCTTCTCTTCCTATTTCTTTCGCCTGCACTTAGGTCCTTCTGGCTGTTCAGAAAGCTAGTTGCCAATATGGTACTGTACCAGCTGCCTCGTGGTATATTCTTAAAGCAAGATGTGAAAATGGAACCCAGGATGAAGTGTCTGTTGGCTCCATCAATTTGAGTACAATTAGTCTGGAGTCGGTAGAAGCCACAACTCAAGAACAGACTAGCAGGGGCTTCCCTGGTGGCGCAGTGGTTGAGAGTCCACCTGCCGATGCAGGGGACACGGGTTCGTGCCCCGGTCTGGGAGGATCCCACGTGCCGCGGAGCGGCTGGGCCCATGAGCCATGGCCGCTGAGCCTGCGCGTCCGGAGCCTGTGCTCCGCAACGGGAGAGACCATAGCAGTGAGAGGCCCGCGTACCGCAAAAAAAAAAAGAATAGACTAGCAGATGTATTTGTGAAGACACCAGTCCCCCCCCTTGGGGAGCAGGGTGTACTTCTTGTCCTCCCCTTCCTTCTGTAATAGCGTACAGTTTAGGGTGTAAGTGAGTGGAAAAATCATACTGATGCCATATTAATTAGATCCATTAATACCGTGGGTTTTTCCGGAGAGGCTGCTATTTCAGTACATTGGAAGGAAGTGTGTTATTTCTCTCACACCTTAGTATAGAAAGGGTAGACCCGGGAGAGCTATAAAAATCACCATTATATAAAGTGTCTGACAAGTCAAGTAGGATACAGGTCAGAAATGATGTGTGGGGCTTCCCTGGTGGCGCAGTGGTTGGGAGTCCGCCTGCCGATGCAGGGGACACGGGTTCATGCCCCGATCTGGGAAGATCCCACGTGCCATGGAGCGGCTGGGTCCGTGAGCCATGGCCGCTGGGCCTGCGCGTCCGGAGCCTGTGCTCCGCAACGGGAGAGGCCACAACAGTGAGAGGCCCGCGTACAGCAAAAAAAAGAAAAAAGAAATGATGTGTGACTCCTTTGTTGTGGAATTACCCGAGACTAACTTAAGTTATAACTTGGTCGCTGCTATCTTTCTTTGCAAGGCTGGGTCTAGGCTACATTGTGAAGGTATAAAGTGCCCCCTTTTCCCACCTATGTTGTGTCCCTCTTCACCTCCCATCTAGGGACTATTTGCCGCCAAGCGCTACTTCACCCGGCCCCACCCCCACCCCCCGGCAAAGTTTGCTCTCAGGAAAGGTTATGACATTAATCTGAGGATGCATCAGTGTTTCCTTCTCTCAGAAGCACGATAGGAGTAGGTGAGAGAGCCGTGGCCTTTGGGGACCAAGCAAGGCCTCTCGGTACATCTGAAATGGCACAAGCTGAAATGCAGTATCCTCCGCCCCTCTGTACTGGGAGGGGAGACTTGCCCCCGATCTGCCAGCCTTGCCTGGAGAGTCAGCTGTGACATTGGCCTCAAGACCTCACCTAATAACTGTACTGGAAAGGGGAGAAGGGAATTCCTAGTATTGGGGAATAAATAGGGTTTAGGAAGGAAGGCACTTTGTTGACACATACACATCAGATCCCTACTGAAGCAATTCATGGAATGAGTACGTCTCCTGCTTTTAGAGACTTTGAAATTATGCTTTCAGACTGGGAATTTTTTGTCATTTATCCATTTGTTACTTGGCAGCAGCTTTGTATACACACTAGTGTTTTTAATTTATACGCTTCAATATTGATTGAGTTATTCGTTTCTTATAAGCATGTATTTTTACAGCCAAAAAGATTTCTTTATCAGATATACACATATATGTGTATAACCCTGCCCTTCAGTTTTAGATCACTTTTGACTAAACTTTTCTTTATACCATCATTTAGCTTTTAAAATGGTGAAAAAGAAGATTTAAACTTGGCATATATATATCTCTCTCTCCCTACCTATCTATCTGTAGTGGGCCTTTCTGAATAAAGAAATTTTCATTGAAGACCCCTGGAAGATACAAGATAAAAATCAAACTTTGAACAGGGTAATGTACCTTCTGCCTTCTTCATGTCCATTAAAAGCACACTTTTTCAACATTGACTTTCTGGTTCTTTTACCTTTGCAGTGGTTATTTGTGTATGGTTGAGTGTATATGCACCAGGATTGTCGGAGCTGTTTCAAGTATAGCGACCCATGCCCTTACACTCTCCAAGTTACCGCCAGTTATAACAGATCTCAATATGGCCCCTTTCCCGTGAGTGTGTGATACACAGTGATGGCTGCAGTTGGGCCGCTGTTATTAGAACTCTGTGGAAATGGCAGAACAGAAGAATGTCTCGTAAAGACGTGTCATGCTTAGAAAGAACTTGGAGCGGACTGAGTTTCATCGGGAGACCATTCTCTCAGTTACTCTTTGTTTTGCTGAACCGAGGGTTTTCAAAGTGGTCCTGATGTGAGCGGGGGCTTGACTGTTCTCTAAAGAACCAATCTTCCATTGTTAGTGACGGTCTAGCAACTTAGTTGCCATGTCTAGTGGGAGACCACTCATTGGACTCTAGCACTCACAAATGGAAGAATCGCCTCCATAATATACAGTGACAGATGCTCCCATGAACGTTGCCATTCTGCTTCCCTATAAATTTCAGTATATAGGCACACAGATAATTATTTGTTCATATTTGACTAAAACCAATGCTAATTTTGTGTGCATATTTATTTGGATGCGGCTTGACATCACTTGGAATAATAATAATAGGAAGAAGAGCCCTGTTATTTATTGAGTGCATACTATGTGCCAGATGCTTTATACAAATGATCGCATTTAATTTGCATAACTACATGAGTTACATGGCGTTTTCTCTCTTTTGAAGTTTGGGAACCGAGACTGAGAAGCAGTGATTTATGATTTACTTGTTTACCTCCAATGTCCATGCTCCTTCATGTCTGCTGTGCTGTGATCCTAGGAACTTAAAGTGGTGAAGAGTGCAAATGTCTTATTTGAGGCTCTCAAATAAATATCCCACGAGGTGGACACAAAGCTTCCATGTTTTAGTGGCTTGCTTTGGATTATACGGTTACTATTTGAATGGCTGGTGCTGCAATCCAGGTCTTGTCACTCTTCCTTCAGTACTGACCTCCAGGACTTCCCTGACGGTCTAGTGGTTAAGACTCTGCACTTCCACTGCAAGGGGCACGGGTTCGATCCCTGGTCGGGGACGTAAGATCCCGCATGCTGTGACACGGCCAAAAAAAAAAAAAAAACAAAAAAAAAAACTGACCTCCATCAAGTGGAAATGAATGATACTTTTGCTTCTGAGAAGCAGCTGCAGTGTGACTTAGCCAGTGGTTTGGTGGTTTGGTCACTTTTATGGCAGGAGGTAATTCCACCTGCGTGGAGACCTGTGCTTATAGTTCAGTTGGTGATGCAAGAACATATAAGGTGATGCAAGAACGTATAAGGTGGTTGTACTGAGCAGGGCACCACCTCAGATTGTACTGATCCACACACACACACACACACACACACACACGAACCACTGTCACTGCTCGTGTGTCTTTAAGTACATTCACAGGAGCCAGGCTGGTTATGTCGTGCCCTACAGATGCCATTATCACAGCAGCCCGCTGACCTTCCCTCTTGAACATTTCTTCTCTCTGAAATGTCCTCTCTCTCCCCATCTTGTCACTGCTTCTACTCTAGATGATAGATCTAGGTCATCTCTTACACGTACGAGCAGAGGTCTTCTTCATTCAGGTTAGAAACCATATGACTTATTTCTTTCCTTCTGTTGATTAGTAGACTCATGGGCATAGAAATTGACTCAAATTGTCAATGATTGGGTACAATACATAGGAAGGTGACAAATACTTGAGCTAACACCACTTCAGGCAAGTAACGGTTGGTCGCCAGATTAGTAATTATGACTAATTTTTAATAGGTGCCATATTTTGAAGATACAGCCATTGGAAAATATCTCCTGAAGGATGGAAAACTAGGTAGCATCTTTTCTACAGAAGTATGAAGGGTGACTGCTGTTGGCTTTAATTGAAAGTAAAGAGCTCGAGCTGGAGTCAGTTAGGACATAAGATAGCAGCAAGGAGTTTATAAACTGAAAGAAGTTAATAAAGAGGATAGTAGTTCTGAGTGAGCTTGAGTGATTTCCTTTGGTTGAGCTTTTGTATGGATAATGTGGCAAGTGAGACAGTGGATGGCAAAGCACACACTTTGAAAATGCAGAAGTCTATAGGAATGTAAGAGATAATTAATACAGCACCTATATAACTAGGTAATTAATAGAGTACCAGTGTCATATATTTAATTTTTTATTTACCCCATTAAAAAATAAAAAGGAACAAGAGGAAGTAATTTTAATGATATATTTTATTTGACAGGATATATCCAAAATATTATTATCGCTTCAACATGCAGTCAATCTTTTACAATCTCTTTAGTACTAAGTTTGGGGACTCTGGTGTGTCTTTCACATGTACAACACATTTCAGTTTGGATTAACATGTTTCAAAGGCTCAGTAACTCATGTGGCTACCACATTGGACCTGTCAGACCTAGGGTATCTGTCTAGGAATGAGATACAAACCCCGGGATTCTTGCGTGAGCTGCAAAATCATCTATAAAGCTTTTACAAAATAAGCTTTCCTAGACCTCATTCGTAGAGGCTTTGACTTGGTAAGCCTGGGGTGAGGTCTCAGCACCTGTTTACGAAGTTCTGTGCGTGATTTTGGCAGTGACTTTCAGGTTCAGCTTCGCACATGAGCCTCCTGAGGGGGGCCTAGGCCTCACGCCTCTCCCCCACTCTAACTGCTCTTTTTTTTAACTCAGCAGATAACAAATTTGTTTTTATATTAAGCAAGGGATTGACGTATTAGCTGCTGTAACTTAAACAGTGAATTTTATAGGAGTGCTAACTTTTTCTCTCCATTTACCCCTTGGTTGTGGGATAGTGGTTAGTGGGGCTATTTTTGGGGGGGTGGGCTGCACCGTGAGGCATGTGGAATCTTAGTTCCCCGACCAGGGATCGAACCCGCGCCCCCTGCAATGGAAGTGCGGAGTCTTAACCACTGGACTGCCAGGGAAGTCCCACGGGGCTATTTGTTTAGAGTGTGGGTGGTCAAGTACAGAGTTGAAACTGCCCCTCTTCTAGCAGAGGTGAGTGCCGGGGAAGTTGTCTTCACTCTGCCTTCTGCCCCCTTGGATGCCCATTACTTGTTTAACTCTCTGTGTCGCAACAGTCAGTAAAAAGGCAGAAATCTGGGAAGGTTCTGTTTCAGCCCCTGGCTAAATGCATTATTCTTTTAGCTACGCTTTTAAGCTTCTTGGTGCTTCTGTTTATCCAGCCACAAAATGTGGTAAATGCTGATGTATATACACTCGGAGACCCCCAGGTTAAAACACTGCTGTGCTCTGTATACCATGTCACCTCAGGATTATGGTAAGCTACCCAGCATGCCCATGAGTTAAGTAAGTGTTTATAGAAATTTGAACAAGACTGTGCTTGAGAAGGTCAGATTGACTTGCTCAAGGACAGTGTGTTTCTCTAGGGCTCTGATTCTTCTGCCTCAGAACCAGTTGAATTCCTCCTATTGACTACTTTTCTAGTCATCGGCTTCCTTTCCTTCTACCCCTTCCCCTGCTCCCCACTTCAGAGAGATTAGATGGGCAGGCTGTGTGCTTGTGAAGATTTGCTTTCTGGTGACATTACCATGACCTGTTTTCTAACCCTCTCAGGGTTGGAAGAGACCTCAAAACCATTTAGACTAACCTCTAATATGATTTTTGCACATCCTTTTGAATATCCTGACATTTAATCCTCTAGTTTATTTTTTAGCAACACCAATGATAGGAATTTCACCACCTCCTAAGCCAGTCCATTTCATGTCTAAACGGCTCATTTTCCCCTTTAATTTAACTGAAATATTTATTTCTGTAACTTCTACCCTTTGAAAGCATCTAAACATGACAACCCTTCAAGTATTTGAAAATAAGGATTTTGGCCATGACACTCCCACTTCCATCAATATATTCCACCTGCCTTTTCTTTTTAGATTGAGTGATTCTGAGTTCTTTCAAGTGTTCCTCAGAAAACATGGTTCTAAGTTTCTTTACTTTCCTCTGAATGGACTTCAAGGACTATATATTAAATGTGATACTTTAATTAGCATGGCCCCTGTGCGAGTATGACACGCAAATCCGTGGAGCGTTCCATATTTTTTAAACATAAACAAGACGAAAAGACAACCCTCCGAATGGGAGAAAATATTTGTAAATGAAGCAACTGACAAAGGATTAATCTCCAAAATTTACAAGCAGCTCATGCAGCTCAATATCAGAAAACCAAACAACCCAATCCAAAAATGGGCAGAAGACCTAAACAGACATTTCTGCAAAGAAGATATACAGATTGCCAACAAACACATGAAAGGATGCTCAACATCACTAATCATTAGAGAAATGCAAATCAAAACTGCAATGAGGTATCACCTCACACCAGGCAGAATGGCCATCATCAAAAAATCTATAAACAACAAATGGTGGAGAGGGTGTGGAGAAAAGTGAACCCTCTTGCACTGTTGGTGGGAATGTAAATTGATACAGCCACTATGGAGAACAGTATGGAGGTTCCTTAAAAAACTAAAAATAGAACTTCCATACGACCCAGCAATCCCACTACTGGGCATATACCCTGAGAAAACCATAATTCAAAAAGAGTCATGTACCACAATGTTCACTGCAGCTCTATTTACAATGGCCAGGACATGGAAGCAACCTAAGTGTCCACCGACAGATGAAAAGATAAAGAAGATGTGGCACATATATACAATGGAATATTCCTGAGCCATAAAAAGAAATGAAATTGAGTTATTTGTAGTGAGGTGGATGGACCCAGAGACTGTAAGACAGAGTGAAGTAAGTCAGAAAAACAAATACTGTATGCTAACACATATATATAGAGTCTAAAAAAAAATGGTTCTGAAGAACCTAGGGGCAGGACAGGAATAAAGACGCAGATGTAGCGAATGGACTTGAGGACACTGGGAGGGGGAAGGGTTAAAAAAAAAAAGTGATACTTTAAATATAATCTGACCAGCACAGATTCACAAAATATGGATGAAATAAGGAGAATAAAGGAGCCACGGAAACCTCTGTGAAGGTTTTCTTTTCTCCTCTGAGTGATCGTAGAATTCACAATGTAGAAAATAATCATGCAGAAAACTTCTTGCATTACTTTTGTGAAACCAAGTAGGAGAACAGTGGGATCTTTCCTTTGCTAAATATTGCTTTCCGGTATTACACTAGCAGACTTGTTTTCAGGTTAACTTAATATAATAAGTAAACTATCCTCTGAAGGTCTTCTGTAAGCATCCATATGCTTGTATTCTTACCTTGAAGGCATCTATCTCTTTCTTGTACAGGGAGCAGACTTACAACTATTAAAAAGTGGTATTTTTAACT
This sequence comes from Delphinapterus leucas, assembly GCF_059928025.1. Taxonomy (NCBI): domain Eukaryota; kingdom Metazoa; phylum Chordata; class Mammalia; order Artiodactyla; family Monodontidae; genus Delphinapterus; species Delphinapterus leucas. The sequence continues at coordinate 27,319,941 of NC_143149.1, forward strand.
TCTGAGTCTTGTTGCCCCTGCATGCCCCTTTTTAGTGTTTGAAATTAAACAGCAGGGAGATTTCGGCTGAATGGTCCAGAACCATTATAGTGAGCTAGACCTCTGAGATGCATTCCACTGTGCAGAGCCAACAGAGTACTTAATCCACATCATTGCCTGGCCTCTAGGGTGCGCACCCAGTGGAAGGCATTTATTTACCAAATTAAAAGCACAGCAAGTAAAAGCCAAGGTATTATGCAAGCCCATTTATCGACTCTTTATTCTGCTACTGTTTACTAAATTTCTCAGTGATGGAACATGATGGACGAGTTGATTCTTACAGTCACGTGGCTCCACTAAAGATGAAATACATCTTCCCTGCTTTATTCCTCTTGCATTGACAAAGCAGCTTATGGTAGAATTGGCGGTTATCCAGCTCCAGCTGGAGAGAGTATGTAGATTTCAAGGTTTGTTTTTGTTCTTGTTTTTTCATTTTTGAATTATTCTGTCAAGTCCGCTAGATGCAACTACATATAAAGAGATGCTGGCATGCTTGGGATTCAGTGCCCGGTTCTCTCGTCTGCTTACCTAAGTCCCTTCTTTCTCTTCTAGTGGATGTTCGTATATACATAGGTGAGTACACACATACATGTACATGCATGGGTGAACATGGATCTCTAAAAACCCACCTGTGGCTACCTCAGGTAGCATCCACCCAGTCAGTAAACAGAATGAGAAGTCCAGGGATTTTTCAGGCTACCACTGTATTGTGTGTTAAATTCTACTTGCTGAAACGCTTTTATCATCAAAGAACTTCTCATCTTTTTTAGCAGGATGGATGACAAACAGAGCTGGATATCTTTGTCCACCATCAGCCCTGAGAGACAAAGGGATTTATGCTGCTCTTTTTTAAAAAAAAATTTATTTTATTCAAGTATATTGATTTACAATGTTGTGTTAATTTCTGCTGTACAGCAGAGCGCTTCAGTTCATTATGGTTTATCACAGGATATTGAATAGGGTTCCCTGTGCTCTACAGTAGGACCTTGTTGTTTATCTAGTCTCTGTATAATAGTTTGCACCTGCTAATCCCAAACTCCCAGTCCATCCCTCCCCCACCCCCCTCCCCCTTGGCATATGCTGCTCTTTGAAGAGTGGGATATTAGATATAATAGTGATGAAATGTGGGTAGACAGGGGAGAAATTGTTTATGTCATTATTTCATTTAGAATCTTCCTGCACTATGCTTTCCTAACCCCTGTCCTTTCTTGTATACTGACCAGGCTGGATTAATTTATTCTTGGTTCTCTTTGACAATTTTGCCCTCACTGATAATCTCCAGTATGAAGTTAAATTGATCAAACCAGTGTTTTCTCTGGAATGCTCATTCATGAGTCACAGGCTTCTGGGATACATTTGCCCTTTCCTGCTAATAAAATTGCAAGGCACTCTATGCCAGGGCAACTTAAAACCTATGCATCTAAAACTCATGGGTACCCTGGGTCTGGTGAGTGTATCATGGAATTGTAGTTTACAAACACTTTCAACAGCCAACTTGTTTTTCAAACTAAATCTTTTCTGAAAGCTCAATATTGGATACAGATAAATGAAGTGTAGTTCTCAGGTGGAACTGAGGATGGATAGTTCAGAATCCCATGGCATGATATGCTGAGAAACTTGCTTATATGGTTTCCTCCTCATTCACTGACACTAGACTGAGGGACCCAAACGTATGTCACATCATATTTTTAATCCTACTTCTTGCAGAATAATGGATGGTGCTTCTTCCTGACACGTTTGCGCCCCACTTAGGACACATTTTCTGTTGTTCAATATAAGGAAAACACGCTGGTGTTCAGAAACTGTGACATACACACACATATAGACCACACACACACACACACACAGAGTAAATTTTTGTTGGATATCCATGTATCTCATTGGATGCCTGAGGTCAGTTAACAAGTTACTGTTGAAACCTTGATCATCAAGGACTCAGCTATCAGTTTTCTAACATCGCTTAACTTGGGCAACACAAAACAAAACAAAAATCTGTAGTAGTGAGGAAGTAGCTCACTCATGAAAAACAACAACTGCAGAAACCAACCCTCACTGGGGAGATGGTGGCTACTCTCCTGACCATTTTAACTTTTTGTTAAAGGCTTTAGTGCCTTCAAATAAGCAGTAAATAATCACTGGAAAAGTAGGCAATTTACAAAGGAATCTAATATGGTAATTGATTAGTCACTGAGAGAACTGGAGATGTTGCTAAACTGTAGTAATTCCATCTCTTTGCCCCAGTTTGCTAGTTAAATGGAAAATATGGTAGCAATGAAAGTGAAATCTGTTGGCTATTTTATGCTTCATTTACATTGTATAAAACACACATCATAAATGATTGTCAGCATGAATATGGACTGTGTTTTTCAAAAGCTACGTATCCCCCTTTCTTCTTTGGTGATGCAGAACAGGGTGTAGTGGGGGTTAGTGGCATTAAGAGGTCAAAAAGTGTTGTACCAGAGATTTTTAACTATAGATTTTTCATAATAAATAAACTGAGGTTATAAATTGAGCGATTAATTAGATTTTTCTCCATGTAACCTGTTCTTCCTATATAAATACTTTAGTGGATAGAGTATTACTAACTTAGTGTTTTGCCTCTGTAGTGATGACCCAGGTGAATTTATTCAAGCCCAGTTGTTATTTACAATGTCAATGTCAAAATTTTTAGATACTTTTGCCACAGTATCTCTAATGTATTGAACTTTAACCTTTCCTGAATTTATTTTATTGTGACATTGTGATTTTTTATTATTTAACCTTTCAGGTTGAAAATATTCCTTGGAGAAGTGAGTTTCATAAGCTTATTCTACACGTTATAAAATAAAAATTTCTCCCCATTTTGTCAATGTTATCACAGTATAATTTACGTACAATAAACTATATCTATTTAAAGAGTACTCTTTGATGAGTTTTGATACCACCACAATCAAGTAAAGAACATTTCTATCACCTCTGAAAGTTTCTTGGTATCACTTTTTGTCTATTCCAATCCCAGCCCCAGCCTATGACAACTACTGATCTTATTTTTTGTCACTATAGAACCTAATATTTTGTTTGAATTTGCCTTAAAACTACCTTTTAAAATGTCAAGACCTAGTTTTTTTGCTGTTGGCAAACAATGGTAGAAGGAAAAATATAGTAAAAATTATATTGTTTGGCTTTTCATTTGGGAGGTATAAAGCCTCTGTAAATATAATGGATTATTTGTGAAGAAGTGCTTGAAGATAACACCCTAAAATCTCTATTATGTCATCATCTAGAAATAACACACAAACATTACAAATTTATACCAAAGGATTTTTTATGAATAAAGTACAAGACCCCTAAACATCAGATATTGAAAACAGGTTTGTACTATTTTGAGACTGTAGTACATAGTTAAGTTTCACTCTACATTTTTATAATGTTCGTTTGGCTTCCAAACTTAATACAATGTAATATTTAATTTAAAAATCTTTTATAAGTTGTGCTTTATCTCAAATAATAATAGTCATAATAAATTATGCTTAAAATAAAGTGGCACGGACCACTTGTTAAATAGAAGAAAGTAATTTTCTGTGCAAGTTACGATTAACTTTAAATACATAGAGTATTAAAAGGAATTTTATGATAAAATATTTAAAAACATACTGACTGTAACTTAAACTGTCTTCCTTATTATGTCACAGAGGAATGATTAAGAGCATAGGTTCTGGGGCTTCCCTGGTGGCGCAGTGGTTGAGAGTCCGTCTGCCGATGCAGGGAACGCGGGTTCGTGCCCCGATCCGGGAAGATCCCACATGCTGCGGAGCGGCTGGGCCCGTGAGCCATGGCCGCTGAGCCTGCGCGTCCGGAGCCTGTGCTCCGCAACGGGAGAGGCCACAACAGTGAGAGGCCCGCGTACCGCCAAAAAAAAAAAAAAAAAAAAAAGAGCATAGGTTCTGGAGTTAGGATATCTGGCTTGGAATCCTGGATCTGCGGTGTACCAGGTGTGTGATCTTGGGCAAGTCATTTAATTTCAGTACCCTTATCTATAAAATAGGGAAAGTAATGCCAACCTACATCATAGTATTGTTGGGAGGAGTAAACAAGTTTAGCCATGTAAAATGTTTAAAATAGGATCAGACATACAGGAAGACGTCTATTATTATTATCCCTCCCCAAAACAGTTAATTCTCCCAGTTTTGAAAAAATAATATATTATTATGTCACAGTTCAACATTTCAGAAAAATTTGGGAAACACTCCACTGGAAGATTTCTCATTTTCATTCTCTTATGAAATATTTCCTCTCTTTCTGGCCCTATGGTACTGTCCCAGATGCTGAAAAGTCCCAGTCCCTTTTTGCTATACTACCCTTTATACTGAATACTTTAATTCTAACTAGAATCCCTTGGGTTACAGCATCCTGAGGTTGGTGCATAATTCTATGAAATTAACGTTGTCTGCTTGGTAGTAGAAAAGCAAGGAAAAATTGTCTGATGATGGAAAGACGTGGGAAAATGGGTCACTTGTCAGTTAAATAGCAAGCCGTCTCTCATCTCACTTGCATTGAAACCACATTTTGTGTATTTTTCATATTTACATGAGAGTAAAGGTTCCCAATTTCTTAATTTAATTTGCCAAATAGTTGGCTGTCCTGCCTAAGTACTTTTGATCTGCAATCACTTTCAAGGCCAAGGCAGCTTTGTCTAGTGCCAGGAACAATTAATTTCTCACGACTCTAATAAAGAATGTTTCACTTGGTTGCACACGTAAATAGTGAGTTTGTAGTCAAATAAACAAACACACAAACAGAAAGGATATTCACAAATTACTTGTGAGATTTCTGGAGGTCAGTGTCCATGTCTTATACATTATTATATCCTTGACAATCAATAGTGTTGGCACATATGAGGCACATAAACTCTTGAGTAATTGAATTGACTTACTTGATTTCCAAGGCTAAGTCTGAAAGCTGAAACTTATCTTCATTGACTACCTTTTTCACATGAAGATTTGGATGATAAATTTCTACTGGTACGTCAAATTTCTCTAAAAATAGCAATAAGCAAATTGTAGGATGGATAATCTAATGTAGTGATGAGGGCTAGAGATGAGATTGTTCCACTTGGTCAGTAATATTCACAGGTAGCTTGGAATCTCCTCTTTCATCTCAAAATGTATATATTTTTTATATATATAAAAGAATATATATAAGAATATATATTCTTAGTCCATTTGTTAAGGATATAACATAGAGCCTTAAATTATATATATTTTCCATATGGATTTTCTAAAATTTCTTTCTTGGTTTATGATGTGAATGATATACAAGAGGAAAAACTCACCAGTTAACTCCTAAAGAAGGAAATAGTAGTTTATACATGTTTAAATGTGTAAATTCTATCAATCCCTCTCAACAAAAATATAATCATAAAAGTTTACTCAACTCTGTTGTGAAAGACTAGTGTTAAAAAATAGTTGTGTAATGGGACACATATGCTGAGTTTATTATTTCAAGTGTCCTAAAGGCAGTGGTGCCAGATTTAATATGAGGCTCCTCTAAAGATGCTAATTCCTATTAGGAGAATTTTGTATATTCTAATTTTGTTTCCCTCCAGATTTCTACTTATTGTACTAAAAACAAGATAATTCCAAAAAGAAAAATAATAGTTGTGTATTTTATTAGCATAGGATATGAACAGAAATTTAATTGGTTTATAAACCATCAGTATTCAGATGCCATAAGAATAAAGAAAATCCTAAAACTGTTTATATTGTAATATAAAATCATTCTTGGCTTCATGTTAATGAAGAGAACCATTTTCACTAACAATCACCCTATATTCTAATTTATATCAGTGAAACTTTATCAGTTAAATTTTATTTAACAGGTTATTTTTTCTGACTTCTAGTCTGTTTTGTTTGCAGTATATTCTATTATTCTCACTTTATTTAGAAGATAATTTACCTTTTAAACTAGCATTTTTTTTTTTTTTTCTTTTGCGGTACGCGGGCCTTTCACTGTTGTGGCCTCTCCCGCTGCGGAGCACAGGCCCCGGACGCGCAGGCTCAGCGGCCATGGCTCACGGGCCCAGCCGCTCCGCGGCATATGGGATCTTCCCGGACCGGGGCACGAACCCGTGTCCCCTGCATCGGCAGGCGGACTCTCAACCACCGAGCCACCAGGGAAGCCCTTAAACTAGCTTTTTTTTTTCTTCATTAAGGATTTAAAATACGTCTTTGGATAAAACACTAAAATCTACTACCTGACTTGAGAAAGGAAGAATTTTAACTTTTATTGCAAAGCCTAATAATGACTGTTATGAAATTTTAGGATTTTATAGTAAGTTAAATCTAAACAATCTCATACGGATTTTTGTATATTAGCTGACTCATAATACTGAAATATAGAAATGAATTTAATAACATTTTAGTGAAAATATAGCAAGTTCTAATAAGGATCAGTGGTTCAATTGTGATTTTAAAAGCCATCAATTGTTGCCTTAGAATTGTTCCAAAATGAAAATACCTTTACTGGGGGCAGGGGAAATGTGGAAAATTAAAGGGAACGGTTTTAAAATTGTTTTAATTTTAAGTAATAGCTGTGTAACAATATCATCTCTTAACTTCGTAAATGAAAATACAGAACAGTTGCTTTTAGCTTTTTTAGATAATTTTGGTTTTTTTGAGAAGGAAGTGTTTCCCAGAAATAAAATTATCATTTTCCTTCCTCCTCTTCAATTCCCCCTGCCCCCCACCCCTTGCATAATTGTGATTCTCCTGCTGTAAATCTTGGGTGATTATCTAACTTAGAAATGACTCATATACCATTTATTAGGAACCATGTATTTTTTTAAATTAATTTTTATTGGAGTATAGTTGAGTTACAATGTTGTATTAGTTTCAGGCATACAGCAAAGTGAATCAGTTATACATACACGTGTATCCACTCTTTTTTAGATTCTATTTCCATATAGGTCACTACAGAGTATTGAGTAGACTTCCCTGTGCTATACTATAGGTTCTTATTAGTTATCTATTTTAGATATAGTAGTGTGTGTATGTCAATCCCAATCTCCCAATTTATCCCTTACCCCCTTGGTAACTATAAGTTTGTTTTCTACACCTGGGACTCTATTTCTATTTTGTAAATAGGTTCATTTGTACCATATTTTTAGATTCCACATATAAGCCATATCATATGATATTTGTCTTTCTCTGTCTGACTTACTTCACTCAGTATGACTGTCCCTAGGTCCATCCATGTTGCTGCAAATGGCATTATTTCATTATTTTTTATGACTTAATATATAGCCATATATACTCCATTGTATATATATATACCCCATCTTGTTTATCCATTCTTCCATCGATGGACATTTAGGTTTCTTCCATGTGCTGGCTATTGTAAATAGTGCTGCAATGAACATTGGGGTACATGTATTTTTTTCAGATTATGGTTTTCTCCAGATATATGCCCAGGAGTAAGATTGCTGGATCATGTGGTAGCTCTGTTTTTAGTTTTTTAAGGAACCTCCATACTGTTCTCCATGATGGCTGTACCAACTTACATTCCCACCAACAGTGTAGGAGGGTTCTCTTTTCTCCATACCCTCTCCAGCATTTATTGTTTGTAGATTTTTTGATGATGGCCGTTCTAACCAGTGTGAGGTGGTACCTCATTGTAGTAATTATCTACTACAGTGCCACATTTAACTTAGAAGTGGCTCATATACCCATTCATTAGGAACCATGTATTTTTAATGATATACCAAAATTCAAAAGCAAGTTAGGTACCTGAGAACTGTCATAAAAGTTCTTTACTAGATCAATTTCCAACAAATAAAACCTATAATTTATGTTACAGAGTTAAAATATTTTCTCTGGCAAATGATAGACCAAGAGCAATGATGCTGTCAATTATTAATGAAAGGATGGGAATCAGCCCTTGGTCTCTTCAAGTTGTGTGTGTGTGTATGCATGCACATGTGTGTGTTCACGTGTATGTGTGATTTTTGTTCGGTCTTTCAGTACCCTTCATTATTCTTTTACATTAGCTAGTGCTAAACTTATTTTTAAAAATGTCAATGACCTTTAAAACTGGAAAGACTGTGGAGTATTATTTTTTGGAGGAGGTTCAGTAATTTGGGTCAAAAAATGCTTTTTACTTGATTTTATGGGGGCATCTCCAAATCATTTTATCTTTATTTTATATATGATCAACCATTTGGCAGATCCTTAATTTTGTTTTGGATATCTTAAACATGATAAACAGATAAATTAAAAAAACTCATTAACAATTAAATATGATCCAGATACTAATACAGACAGTAAGGATTACATTTCACTTCAGGAATAAGAGGAGTGGCAATGGTATAACTTTGCAGTAGTAAAAACGTATTTTCTGACTTTACTCTTAAGTTTTAGTCATTTCTTTCATGCATTTCTGGGGAAAACTGGAAAAATAAATTGCCTTAAAACGACTTAGGAAGAATGGCCTTGGAAATTGTGACAACACAGTTGTGTGTTGTGTGAGATCCATGTGTGATGACCATAATACAACTGAATGTGTCATTATAATGTTTCTAAGCCTATGAAACAGTAAAAAAAAAAATCTGTACAAGGGGAAACAAACGTTTTTGAAGATAAAGTGAAAATATGTCTTAAGGGCCAAATAAATTTAAAATCCAATCAAATGATATATCTAAGACAGCTGTGAGTGGGGAGATACTGTAAAACTTGAATTTCAGGTGTTGGAACTTGCCTCTTTGGGGTTATAAAGTCATAGACATGGAAAGTATAAAGTGTTCAGAGTTCCTCTGAGGGTGTCAACAGTGCAGTCAGCCTCTTAGCTTGAATTTCTGGTCATTTTGAGAGCTGTAGAACACTGGGAAGTCAACTCCAAGGTTACATTGTGGGGACTGAAATAATTATTTCCTTGGGAGTAAGCATTTGTCAAACGCTTAGAAAGTTTTATCATGAAGTAAAAGAGGTATTTATCTCATTGTATTAATATTTATATAAAAAAGGATTTGTAAAAAATTGTACCTACAATATTTAACATTTGGATTATTATAAAAAATAGATTAGCCTGTGACTTTAATTCTAACTTAATTATTCAAAATTTTAATTTTAATAATTAATTTAGAACCATGATTTTTTTATGACTAATAATTTATTTATTGGAGTGTAATTGCTCTACAGTGGTGTGTTAGCTTCTGCATTATAACAAAGTGAATCACCTATACATATACACACATCCCCATATCCCCTCCCTCTTGTGTCTCCCTCCCACCCTCCCCATCCCACCCCTATAGGTGGCCACAAAGCACTGAGCTGATCTCCCTGTGCTATGCAGCTGCTTCCCACTAGCTATCTATTTTACATTTGAGAACCATGATTTTAAATTGAGTCTTAGTAAGCTTGTAAACATTATCAGAGTGCTTAATATATAAATGTTTTATTTCTTCACATTATAATTTAAATATATTTGATGTTAACAGTAATTTAAGTGCTCAGTAAGGTCTATCTGTAACGCTATTAAAGTATTCATAATATTAAATATATAAATAAAGTTTCAAATGTTTGAAGATGTTTAAATCTATGGTGAATATAAACATTATCCAGAGCACCATTAAAGGTAATATGTTTTTTTGTTTTTTTTGCGGTACGCGGGCCTCTCACCGTTGTGGCCTCTCCCGTTGCGGAGCACAGGCTCCGGACGCGCAGGCTCAGCGGCCATGGCTCAGGAGCCCAGCCGCCCCGCAGCATGTGGGAGCTTCCCGGATCGGGGCACGAACCTGTGTCCCCTGCATCGGCAGGCGGACTCTTAACCACTGCGCCACCAGGGAAGCCCTATCTTATTTGAAATTTATTGTGCTTCTTAGAACTGAGTTTTGGTGTCTTTTAGCAATTCTTGGAAAATGCCAGCCATTATTTGTTTGAAGGGTCCCTCTGCCCCTTTATTTCTACAGTCATCTCCTTCTGGAACTCCAAGTTTTATATGTTAGACCTTCACACACTATCTTTCATGTCTTTTAACCTTAGCTTGTTTTCCATATCTTTGTCAGGACTTCCTATTGGATTGTTTCTTAAGAATTATCTTGTCGAGGTCTATCCTGATGGGGCTTTTTCTGTAAACCTACATTGTTGGAAACGCCTCAGAGTAACTGCGTACTTTCCTTTACTCATGGAACTACTTGTTAGATCTGTGGGAAAGAAGTACAAGACAGAGCTGCCAAGTAAACTATGAAAAACCTAACAGTCAAACTTTTTTTTATCTTAGGTATTGGCATATCCCAATGATCTGTACTCTTCTATGGTGTGATGGCTTAGGAGTGAATATGATTTGAATCTTATTCATTTTTAGAGGATGTCAAATTCAGAACCAGGCAGATCCATCTCCCGACCCTAAACATGGTCCTAAAGTAAATCACTTGAGGAAATTGGATCCCGAAGGTTACAGGTGGGGAATTTTGAAGTGTGTCTATATTCCATTGGACATCAAAGAAACCTAACTAAAAGAATTGTGGGCTGACTCACATGACAACTTCTTTTTGAAAGGGCTATTTTATCTTGAAGGTTATGAGTTTGGAGGAACTAAGGTGATTGGCAGTGGAAAGAATCAGAACATGTGAAATTCCTTAAAAACTTATTGACTTAAATAATTTTGTCTGTGTTACACATAATTTAAAAAAAAAAAAACCTTTACACTTTGTGCAGAAAGTCAGCATACATTTTTGGCTCAGAGTTTCTCTAATGTTTTCTGTGGAAGGAATAATACCATTTATCAGTTAAAAAAAAAGAATTATTAGTCCATTAATTTTCTCTTCAGCTGTGTCTAATCCATTATAAATTCATCCACTGGATTTTTCATTTCAATTATTATGTATATTTTTCCTGGAACTTCTTTCAGGTTCTTTGATAAATCTGTATTAAAAAATAGAGTTCTGTACTCATATTTTCAAACCTTTCTTTTTTTATTGAGGTATAATTGACATATAACATTGTATTATTTCCAGGTGTACAACATAATGATTCAATATTTGTATATACTGTGAAGTGATCATCACAATAAGTCTTGATAACATTTGTTAACATACATAGTTACAAATATTTTTTCTTCTAATGAGTACTTTTAAGATCTACCCTCTTAGCAACTTTCAGATATGCACTATAGTATTATTAACTATAGTCACCACCCTGCACATTACATCCCCATGACTTAATTATTTTATAACTGGAAATTTGTACCTTTTGGCCCCTTTCACCCATTTCTCCCATCCTCTGTCTCCTATCACTGGCAACCACCAATCTGTTCTCTGTATGTATGGGTTCCTTTTGTTGTTTTCATTGCTGTTGTTTAATTCCACATATAGTTGAGATCATACAGCATTTGTCTTTCTCTTTCAGACTTATTTCATTTAGTATAGTGCCTTCAAGGTATATATATGTATATCTCACATCCATTCATCCATCATCAGACACTTAGATTGTTTCCATACCTTGGCTATTGAAAAAATGCACCCGGAAATGGAATTACTGGATCATATGGTAGTTCTATTTTTAATTTCTTGAGGAACCTTCATACTGTTTTCCATAGTGGCTGCACCAATTTACATTCCCACCAACAGTACATAAAGGTTCCCTTTTGTTTTTTTACTTCTTTGCCGACACTTGTTATTTCTTGTCTTTTCAATGGTAGCCATTCTAACAAGTGTGAGGTGATATCTCATTGTGATATTGATTTGCATTTCCCTGATGACTAGTGATGTTGAGCATCTTTTCATGTACCTGTTTCCCATCTATATGTCTTCTTTGGTAAAATGTCTCCAGATATTTTGCCCATTTTTTAAAAATTGGATTTTTTGTTCATTTGTTTGTTTTTGCTATTGCACTGTATTGAGTTCTTTATATGTTTTTGGGTATTAACCCTTTATCAGATACATGATTTTGCAAACAGTTTTTCCAACTCAGGAGATTGCCTTTTCATTTTATTATTTCCTTTGCTGTGTAGAAGCTTTTTGGACTGATGTAGTCCCACTTGTTTATTTTTGCTGTTGTTGTCTTTGGTTTTGGAGTCAGATTCAAAAACTCATTGCCAAGACTAATGTCAAGGATTCTACATTCAAGTCTTCAATCCTTAATTTTTGTGCATGGTATATGATAGTCTACTTTCATAATTTTGCATGTGGCTGTCCAGTTTTCCCAGCACCTTTTATTGAAGAGACTATCCCTTCCTCATTGTATATCCTTGCTTCCTTTGTCATAAATTAATTGGCCACAGATATGTGGGTTTGTTTTATTTGGGGAATCTCTTTTCTGTTTCATTGATCTATATGTCTGATTTTTATGCTAATACCATACTGTTTTGATTACTGTAGCTTTGTAATGTAGTTTGAAATTAGGGTGCATGATGCCACCAGCTTTGTTCTTCTTTCTCAAGATTCCTTTGGCTATTGGGATATTTTGTGGTTCCATACAAACTTTAGGATTGTTCATTATATTTCTATGAAAGATGCTATTGGAATTTTGGTAGGAATTGAATTAAATCTGTGGATTGCTTTGGGTGATATGGACATTTTAACACAATTAATTCTTCCAGCCCATGAGCACAGACTACATTTTTATTTATTTGTGTCTTCTTTAGTTTCCTTCATCAGTGTAAGTTTTCAGTGTGCAGGCCTTTTACCTCCTTGGTTAAATTTATTCCTAGGTATTTTATTCTTTTTGGTGAAATTGTATATGGGTTTGTTTCCTTAATTTCTCTTTCTGGTAGTTTGTTGTTAGCGTGTAGAAATGCAACAGATTTTTGTGTATTAATTTTTGTATCCTTCAATTTGAATGAATTCATTTATTAGTACTAACAGTCTTTTGGTAAAACTTTTTTTTTTTTTGAAATACAGTTGATTTACACTGTTGTGTTAGTTTCTGATATACAGTAAAGCTATTCATTTAAATATGTATTCTTTTTCATATTCTTTTCCATTTAGGTTGCTACAAGATATTGAATGTAGTTACCTGTGCTATACAGTAGGACCTTGTTGTTTATCCATTTTATATATAGTAGTTTGTATCTACTAATCCCAAACTCTGAATTTATCCCCCCGTCCTTTCCCCTTTGGTAACCACAAGTTTGTTTTCTATGTCTTCGAGTCTGTTTCTGTTTTGTAATTAAGTTGATTTGTGTCATATTTTAGATTCTACATATAAGTAATAGCATATGATATTTGGCTTTGTCTTATTTATTTCACTTAGTATGATCGTCTCTAGGTCCATGCATGTTGCTGCAAATGGCACTATTTTATTCTTTTTTTATGGCTGAATAATACATAAACACACACACACACACACACACACCACGTCTTCTTTATCCATTCATCTGTAGATGGACACTTCAGTTAGGTTGTTTCCATGTTTTGGCTATTGTAAATAGTGCTGCTATGAACATAGGGGTGCATGTATCTTTTAAAATTAGAGTTTTCTCTAGATATATGTACAGGAGTAGAATTGCTGGATCATATGGTAGCTCTATTTTCAGTTTTTTGAGGAACCTCCATACTGTTTTCTATAGTGGCTGCAAGTGAAACTATTTTAAAATACATGTTTAATAGCAATACTTGAATATTGTTCTATTTACTACTGTCAGTTACTATAACAGAACTTCATTAAGAATATTTCCTTTTCATGCTTGGTTATTCTTAGTGACAAAGCATGCCCTCGTGGTCTTAGGATGGATATTGGATGTATCATTTTTATTATGAACATCTAAACATATGGCATGACTGTCAGGTGTTTCCTTGAAAACTGTCACATTTTGCTACTATCAGTGGCTTCTTGATGTGTTAATGTATTACATTCCCTCTTCAGCATTGAAGAAATAGATGATACTTCTGTAAGATATAGCTGCAGTGGACAAAAATGTAATCCTTTTGATCTGTGTAAAATGATCAACTAAGTTCTTTTCTGGCAATAGATAGACAAACAGATATTCTTCCCAATATCTATCAGTGTTAAGGGAAATAGAACAACATTTATAGATGATTGCCTGATGAATACCCATTAAATGCTCTAGACCATTAAGTGTGCTAATATCTGTCCCAGGATTAGACTGAACCAACATTCGCATACCTGAATGGTATGTTATTAGCTTCCTGTAAAATCACTCACACTTTCCTCTCTTCTGAATTATGCTTTGGAGGGTGCCATTAGCCAATATCAAAAGATGCTATAAGAAAGAGATATACAGTAGAAAAATTTCAAGTCTGATGTAAAGATGTTGTTATGATCTTTGTTCGTGGGATTGCAGTACCCCTTTTATGATTTCCCTTAAGGAGAAATGGTTTGCTGCTTTCTGAACTTTAGTATCAGGAACAGTTGGGTTTCTTCCGAGCAGTTGATTTTTTTATCTTCTTATGGATCCTTGGTTTGTAAACTTATTATCTTTCTTTCACGGGGAGGCCAGAATACTGAATCATATGTTAACTTATTTGATATTATAGTTATATCTGGCTCCTTTTAAATCCTTACTTTATTTTTCAGTACTTTTTTTCTCATTTCTTCAGCTTTATGTTTTCTTGGTATATTTTGTTTTATTTTTTTAATTGAAGTATAGTTGATTTACAATGTTGTGCTAGTTTCCAGTGTACAGCAAAGTGATTCAGTTATTCTTTTTCAGATTCTTTTCCCTTATAGGTTATTACAAAATACTAATTATTTTTCCCTGTGCTATCTAGGCAAAGATGTACGGTGACCTTATATATAGGAAACCCTAAATGCCTTTTTACTCACATATGCTCTCAAGTAATCTATATGTATGTGTATGTGTATGTATATATATATATATATATATATATATATTTGTTTTCTTTAAAAAAATTTTTTTTTGCCAAGACTATTTAACATAAGACAGACAAACCACCTTTACTGGGAGATTTGCTTTGACCCTGGCTTTTGCATAATTTGCCTTTGGCAAAGTCTTCATCAAGTAGCAAGATTTAAAGTACAGGGTTGAAGTTCAGGTTAAAACTCTAGTAAGTTAATGATCAAGAACGTACAAGGTAGAGAATCAGAGATAGAGAATTTGGGTTATCAGTTTATCCAAGTGTAGGGAACATTTAACAGACGCACATATACCAGAATTAGGGCATGAGGTTATAATCAGATATCGGGAAATTCTGAGGTGAGGTCTGGCTTTAGAGAAGGTGGGGCTAAGCTTGTATTTGGGGGTAAAGAGAGTTCCATTTAGGGAGAAAAGGAGACAGAGGCTGGAACTCTGAAGAGGTAAGTGAGTCAGCCCAGGTGCAAGGACTGATTTTGCCACGCTGAGTGACCACGGGCAAGTGAATTAAACCATCTGAGACCTCTTTCTAGTTTGGGTCATGTAGATAATAATACCTACCTCACAGATTGCTTGAAAGACATGAAAAGTACTTAAAATAGCGTCTGCTCTCCAGCAGGCTTTCAATAAATAGTGATTGTCATCGTGTCCCAGTGCAGTGGCTGCATTCTGCAAGCTGATCCACTGTGTGCCACTGTGAATAAAATAGCACGAGGGTAGCCTTTTCTTAATTTGCAGGGAACCCAATTTGGTTGGGATATTCTCAATTGGCAGCTTCCCTGAGATTGATGTTTTCACCCTTTGGTGTTTACTGCTTCCTGCCTGCCAGTGGGCGGCAATAGATGACAAAACAAATGAATGAACAGTATCAATATTTCTTGCTTTTCTTCCCAAATCAACACATTCCAAGTGTTTCACTGATTGGGTAAGTTTAGGAACCAATGCCTGGTTTAGAACCCTATGTCCATGACGTAATGCTGCTTGTTTTAGCAGAAGTCTCCTGGGGCCATGGGAAAGCATCTTCCTAAATTCTCAGGTTCGTTTTTTGCTACCTGCACTAGGAGTGGTTGGACAGAAGTATATCTGAGATCCCTGTCATTCCCAGGAAGGGTGTCATTTGCTAGGTCTGGCAAGTATCTTTTCCTAGGACACTTTGCTATGCTGAAAAAAGAAATCTATAACTATACTGAACTCCTCACTAAGTCAAAGTGTCAGAAATCTCTCAGGCTGTCATAATTTACCTTTTAAAGGTAAATAAAAGGAGATAGGGCAGTTATTTTCCGTTGGAAGAAGATAGATCCAATTGTATGATACAAGGATGTAAAGGTCACAAAGCAGGTATTTGCAGATCGAGTACTCTTTCCCCAACCTGCTCACTCATTCTCACTGTTTTCTTACCACAGTTGTCCCCAGGTTCAACTCTGTCACTCCGGTGACCTGTATTGCTAAGCAGTAGCAACAGACCCCCAGAGGCCTCTAACTCACTCCATCCTTTCATCTTGGAGAAATGTTTCTTGATAGGTAAGAAACTAAGCACCGCCGTCTGGGCTTATCTGAGATCCTAAAAGCCCTCTGAATGTGTGTTGCTGACCTCATTTTAAAGTCCCTGGTGCATCTTTGGAGCACATCACAGGTACATAAATCACCCTTAGAAAGTACATTCTTCCAAACTCTGTCAGCCTATGCCTCTCAGAAAATACGTTCACTTTTGGTAGCTTTTTATGAAGCCTGCTTTATGAAAATTAATAATAATAATAAAAGAGGAACTTAAAGATTTTTGTACACTCCGTTGGGTTTTTTTTTTTTGGAATTTTTAGCTGCCATCCAGGCAAACAAATAGTCTAGTGACTGCTTCTGTTGGTACCTTCATGATGCATTCAAGCCTTTTGTTAAATTTGAACCACACTGAACTTAGAAGCCCTTTGAATCTCACCTCCTCCACACAGCCTTCCCTGGCTACTCTTGTCCTGTTTGAAGACAAGGGATGTTAACGCTTGTGGAGGTGGTATGCAAATCTTACTTGCTGTTGCCAATTTTTATCTTCCCTAAACAACTCCGCCACATAAAACATGCATCATAAATTAATTTGTATATATTCCTTGATTAATGGGTGCTATTTTGGTCTTCCTAATATTGTTCCTGATCTGTGCGTTTTCTAATATGTTGTTCAGTGATTCATACATGGTGATCTTATCTCCATGGCTAGACTATAAATGTTCTCAAATGAGGGCAAGGACCAGATTTTATCTGCTCCCTTAACTAATGTTTAATAAGGGTCTGCTGTTTCGATGCTTTCTAAAATGTTGGCTGGGGAAAGATGGCGGGTCTTCAGGACATGCAATTTCCTGTTGGTATAACTAACTTCCCACTCTCTGCCATGAGCATTGGGGTTTCTTGTACAAGAATATCTTTGTCTTGTTAATCACTTTATTGAGGTATGATTGACATGTAAAAAGTAGTATATATTTAATGTGTACAGGTTGATGTGTTTGGGGATAAGTATATACCTGTGGAACCATCACTGACATCAAGGCCATAGACATATCCGTTGCTAGTAAATGTTTCCTTGCATCCGTTTATTATGATTGTTTTATGTGTGTGAGTGTGTGTTTGTGTGTGTGTGAGTTTGTGTGTGAAACTTAATGTAAGGTTACCTCCCTGGCAAATTGTAAGTATACAGTGCAGTATTGTTAGCTATAGGCACTATGCTGTATAGTAGCTATCCCTAATTTATTGATCTTGCAAAACTGTAACTTTGTACGCTTTGATCATCGTCTTCCCATTTCCCCCTGTGAGAAACTATTTCACATATAAGTGAGATCATGCAGTATTTGTCTTTCTATGTCTAGCTCATCTCACATAACATAATGTCCTCCAGGTTCATCCATGATGTTGCAAATGGCAGGATTTCCTTCTTTTTTAAGGCTGGATATTTTCTATACCCATCCATCCTTCAGTGAGCGTATAGGCTGATTACATATCTTGGCTATGGTGAATACAGAGCAATGAACATGAGAGGGTAGATATCTCTTTAAGATCCTAATCTCAATTCCTTTGGATAAATACCCAAAAGTGAGATTGCTGGATGGTATGGTAGTGCCAGCTTTAATTTTTTGAGGAACCACCACACTAATTTCCACAATAGCTTTACCAATTTACATTCCTACCAACAGTGTACAAGGGTTCACTTTTCTCCACATCTTGCCCGTACTTCTTATGTTTTTATTTTTTTTTAATAGCTATTCTCATAGGTGTGAAGTAATATCTCATTGTGGTTTTGATTTGCCTTTCTCTGGTGATTAATGACATTGAGTACCCTTTCATATACCTGTTGTCCACTTGTATGTCTTCTGTGGAGAAATGTTTATTCAGATCCTCTGTTCGTTTGTTAATTGGGTTATTTGTTTTGTTTTGTTTTTGTGCAGTTGAGTTGTATGAATTCTTTATATATTTTGGATGCTAACCCCTTATCGGATATATGGTTTGCACATATTTTCTCCCATTACATAGCTTAGCTTTTAATTTAGTTATTTCCTTTGCTATGCAATAGCTTTTTAATTTGATGTAGCCCCACACTTTTATTTTTGTTTCTGTTGTGTGTACTTTTGGTGCTACATCCAAAAAGTTATTGCCAAGACCAATGTCAAGGAGCTTTCTCCTTATGTTTTCTTCCAGGGGTTTTACATTTTCAAATGTTACATTTAAGTCTTTAATCCACTTTGAGTTGATCTTTTTCTGTATGGAATAAGGTAGGGGTCCAAATTTATTCTTTTGCACATGGATATACAGTTTAAGCAATAACATTTGTTGAAGAGACTGTCCTTTCCCCATTGTATATTTTGGTGCCTCTGAAGAAATTTAATTGACCATAGAAGCATGGGTTTATTTCTGGGCTCTCTGTTGTGTTCCATTGGTCATTGGGCTATTTTTATTCCAGTACCATAATGTTTGGATTACTGTAACTTTGTAATGTAATTTCAAATCAGGAAATGTGATGCCTCCAGCTCTTTTATTCTTGCTCAAGATTGTGTTGGCTATTTGGGGTCTTTTGTAGTTCCATAGGAGTTTTAGGGTGTTTTTCTGTGAAAAATGCCATCGAAATTTTGATAGAAATTGCACTGAATCTGTGGAATATTTGGGCACTGTGGACATTTTAAGAATATTAATTCTTCCAATCCAGAAACACAAGATATCAAAAAACCAAAAACCCAGTTTAAAAAAATGGGCAGAAAAGCTAAATAGACATTTCTCCCAAGAAGACATACAGATGGCTACAAGCACATGAAAAGATGCTCAACAACATTAGAGAAATGCAAATCAAAACTACAGTGAGGTATCTCCTCACACTGGTCAGAATGGCCATCATCAAAAAGTCTACAAATAATAAATGCTGGAGAGGGTGTGGAGAAAAGGGAACCCTCCTACACTGTTGATGGAAATGTAAACTGGTGTAGCCACTACGGAGGACAGTATGGAGGATCCTTAAAAAACTAAAAACAGAGCTACCACATGATCCAGCAATCCTACTCCTGGGCATGTATCCAGAAAAGACAAAAACTCTAATTTGAAAAGATACATGCACCCCAGTGTTCATAGCAGCACTGTTTACAATAGCCAAGTCATGGAAGCAACCTAAATTTCCATCGACAGATGAATGGGTGAAGAAGCTGTGGTATATATATAATGGAATATTACTCAGCTATAAGAAAGAATGAAATAATGCCATTTGCAGCAACGTGGATGGACCTAGAGATTATCATACTATGTGAAGTCAAACAAAGACAAATATCCCATGATATCACTTATATGTGGAATCTTTAAAAACTGATACAAATGAACTTATTTACAAAACAGAGATAGAGTCACAGACATAGAATACAAACTTATGGTTACCAAAGGGGAAAGAGGAGGAGAGGGATAAATTAGGAGTTTGGGATTAACAAATACACACTAATATATATAAAATAGGTAAACAACAAAGACTCTATAGTACAGGGAGGTATATTCAATATCTTGTAATAACTATAATGGAAAATAATCTGGAAAAGAATTTGTACATGTATCACTGAATCACTTTGCTGTACACCTGAAACTAACATAGCATTGTAAATCAACTATACTTCAATAAAAAAATGGATGAAGAAAACCAGAAAAAAATAAAGAAGGGAGCAACCAACAGGAAGGAGAGATTCTTCAAGAGCTTTGGTCAAGAACCCTGCCATGTGCCAGTAAACTTCTGATTCTAGGACCTGTTTGATTTACAGAATGATAACAAACTAATTTTTTAGTATTGTCTATTACCAGGTACATAATATCACCTGTCGTCCTTACAGTCCTATATATCCTGTAGGTCCTGTATATCCCAGTAAAATATAAAGTTATTTTTGTCGTTAATTATTTTTCCTCCTATTTTTTGTAAATTGACTTAACCAAATTTGGCTGTTCATAATCATTAGGTTTTTTCTGGTACTGGTTACTATTGTTTTGAAACATCAGGAACCTGCAGTCATTATAGGTAGGTGAGGGTTATATGTATCTTTCTGCATAACCTTACTGCCACATACAAAGTTATATTTTGGGCCAAATCTTGTTACAAATGCACATATTTTTTAGAAGGAAAGTATGAAATTAATCATAATTATGTTACATCAGTAATAATATCCAGTGCTCTGTTCTTTTATAAGTTCTATCCACAGTTTGCATAAAAAATGGTTGTAACAAACACAACAGTTATTCTAGAGACAACAGTTCTTTAATTTTATAATTGGCCTTGGTTACCAGAATCTTATGAAATAGGGACTAGATTTAAAAACCAAAGTTCAGGTCCCATTTCAAAGGAAGTCTTCGTACAACTTATTCATGTAAGAATATATATAAAATTTCTAGCCTATCCACACTATTTGAGGACCACAACATTGGCCAATGAATACCCACTTCAAAAATAGTTTATGATGTTTAATGAAACCTATTTTGCTGTTCAGAGATAAAGTGTTTGCAGTAGCTACTGTAACCTTTAGATTATATGAGAGCCAACACAATTTAGGCAAGTAACTATCTTTGATAGTAAATTAAAACTTTATTAAACATTCAGACACACACACATACACCCCCCCACACATTATGATTAAGTATTTTAAAGTGTATTATAGACATCACAACACCATTTTATAACAGAAACCATTAGGCTCAGCGAGGTTAAGCAGTTTGCCTCTGGATTTACAACTATTAATTGGGAAAGGAGAGAAATGACCCCATGGCTTTGGACTCCATATCCATGCATATTCTTTATACCATACTGTACATCTTGGGCTTATTTTCTCTAGGTGCTAAAAACCAAAATCTCTGTTTATTTGACTCAGAACGACTTACTGCTTGTTACCAAGATGGAAATTCTAAGAACACTTGTAAAATATGTCCCTACTGCATCTGCTTTCTTGGGGCACGTAGAGACTTCTGTATTAGTGAGTCAATTCGCTGTGTATGACAATGAGGTACACTATCTAGGGGAAGCACATGGAGAAGATTCAGCAGGGGGTGCAGTCTCAACAGATCACTAAATTACTGCTGGCAGGGGAAGCAAGCCACAGAAGCTGGCAGACTCAGACTGGAATAAATGGGAAAAAGTAAGATGAGATGGGAGCATAAAAGCTCACAGCCAGACATGTTCTGACTCCATCATGATGCAGGTTTGTATAAATGATGGTGAATTTAGTTCTTTGGTGATTCTCAAAATATAGATTATGGATTCCAGTGAGAACGTGGTAAATATCTAGTTCTAAGCAAGAAAGCAAGCGATGCATTCATTCTGCTCGCGATCTTTGCCTGCTGATGGTAATAGCTTCACACTAGAAATAAGTCTCATTTCTAACAAATTTTGGTTAAAAACTACACTTTTTTAATGAATTGGTGCTTTCTGAAGTATTACCTTGAGGTTTGATTGTTGTCATAAAGTTAAGACCTGGAATGTAATACAGAATTCGATTTGCATATAAAAGTCTCTACGTAAATGTGTCTGAAGGGGATATATTAGAAGCTGATCATCTTTCATCATGGGGAGAGAAAGTGGAGTTGTATGCTACTTGTAGTTTCTCTTAGAATAGAGATATAAGAAAGGGTACGGCAGAAATTAAACACAACATTTTAAATCAACCATACTTCAATACAATTTTTAAAAAGTTGTGACGCCAGAGAAAAAGGATCACTTTCTTCACTGCTTCTAATGTGGAAATTCATGATATTTAGTGTTGTATGTATTTTTCCTCACTCATTTTTTAAACACACATATTTTGTTGAAAAAGTTAAATTATTTGATATAGCCTAATAAAATAATTTGATTTATTATCTCTTATCCAGTGTTCAAAGGCATTTGAGGGGACCTTTTCTTAACCCATCTCTGAATGTGCATCCTCTTGACAGAAGGTGACTGAGTTTGGAGGCATTACTGGAAGAAACATCAACTTCCCCGTTGTTCTCCTTTCTGCCCTACTTAAGTGCAGATGTGTTCCAGGGCTCGCTGTTATGCTTAGTTTCATACCCTTTGCATATTCTGCTAGTTCTTCCTGCTGAACCAAGTGACAACCTCTTTGGGGGACTTAGCTAATTTCAGTTTGGAAGCACATTCAATCTGAGATTACTTGAAACATTACTTGAAACAAAGAATGCTTACTTCCTGGAAAGTAATCAGTCTGTTATAGTAGATTTCCCCCCAGTCTTCGTGGAAGGGCCTGATTTTCTTTTCCCCTTTCAAGTAACACATAGAATGCGTATTTTTCCCAATTTATTCATCTTCTAAACTCAGATAAGAGGGGGAGAAACTTTTGCCTTAAATAATCCCAACCTTTGGAAGATCAATGACAACAGAAATTTAGAATTATATGTATATAAAACATAAATTTCTGACCTGGTCCACCCTGAACCTAGGTCTCTGACTCCCAAGTTTCTATTCTTTTGTAGGGGAGAAAATCTTTTCCTTTTTGCTCTTGTAGGTTCTTTGGCTGGTCCAATGATGAAACTGATTTAAGGCAGATTAATAGGAGAAAAATTTAATTTGTATGTGTGGGAGCTCATAGATATATGAGACTCAAAGAAGTGATCAAAGCAGGCAGCTTTTATACCTGTTTTAGACAGATAAGCAATACATTTCTGAAGAACTGACAAGACAAAAAAGTGTGCGTTTGGGGTAGTAAATTAGTAAAGAAGTGGACTTCCCTGGTGGCATCCGGGAAGATCCCACATGCCGCGAAGCAACTAAGCCTGTGCGCCACAAGTACTGAGCCTGTGCTCTAGAGCCCGCGAGCCACAACTACTGAGCCTGCGAGCCACAACTACCGAGCCCACGTGACATAACTACTGAAGCTTACACGCCTAGAGCCCATGCTCTGCAACAAGAGAAGCCACCTCAATGAGAAGCCCGCGCACCACAACGAAGAGTAGCCCCCGCTCGCCGCAACTAGTGAAAAGCCCGCGCGCAGCAACAAAGACACAACGCAGCCAAAATTAAATAAATTAATTAAATTTTTTAAAAAAATTAGTAAAGAAGTAACAAGGTTTGTTTATACAGCGTTCTCTATGAACGGCACCTGCCTTCAGTGGGGTAGAGGAGGGTCAGAGTGACTTTCTTGCATCAGCTGTTTCTTAAGTAGTAACTCTGTTTTGAAATAATCAGTATGGCAAAGTGGCATATTTTAGGATGGCCTGCCCTGAACCCCATCACTTTGAATACAGCATGCTTTTTCCTAAGACTATATCAGAATCCCAAGTCCCCACAGTAATACAAACCTCATAAAAACTATCCTTTTTGACTATAGGAAAAAGAAGGAATTTTTATTTGGTGATTTTGGAGGGTACTATAGCTAGAACTCTCATTTATGCCTTTTGACCCAAGGTAACAATTCATATTACCTCCCTATGCTCACTTTTTTTTTTTTTTTTTTTCCCGGTACGCGGTCCTCTCACTGTTGTGGCCTCTCCCGTTGCGGAGCACAGGCTCCGGACGCGCAGGCCATGGCTCACAGGCCCAGCCGCTCCGCGGCATGTGGGATCCTCCCGGACCGGGGCACGAACCCGCGTCCCCTGCATCGGCAGGCGGACTCTCAACCACTGCGCCACCAGGGAAGCCCCCTATGGTCACTTTTTAAGTGTCCCAATTGGTATGAGAAATTATGAAGTCATCCTAGGTATGGGTGATGTTTTCATCCTGGGGTAACACTGTATCATTAAAATTATTTACGTTTCTCCTGACCCAGTGACTTGTATATCAGTCCTTAAACGTTTCTCCCATTGACTTCAGAGCACAGCTCCCCAGCTTCCTATCCCTTGCGCCACAGTGCAGTACTTCATAGGTCCAGTACTCCACTGGCCTTCCCTCTGACCTTATTCACTACCTGCCCTTCAGTAAACATAATTTTTTGAAGATTTTGAATGACTTTATGGCAAGTACTTACAAAAGAATTGAAAAAAAAAAGGAGTTATTAATCAATATGAGTAAGTTCCAAAATGTGATAGAAATTTAAAAACTGTTACTTGACATTGTTAGTGAAATAGGAAGTGATAGATTTGCATTCCTTCTAAAGCAATGCATGTAACATTTACTCTGTAATAAATGCTATTCTGAGTTCCCTTACATCTGTTAATTCATTCTACTTATAAATGAATGCTATAAATCTTAGAAATCTTATCACAGTTCTAAGGGGTAGGTACTGTTATGTACCCTCTCTATTTTCGTTTTACAGATGAAGAAACTGAAGTTCAGGGATTAAGTACTTTACACACTTAGGAAGCATCAAGGCTGGGATTTAACCCTAAACAGTCTGGCTCAGAAGTCCATGATCTTGTCTGTTACGCAGTAATTTAAAGCGTGGTCCAGGAACATCAGTGTCACTTGAGGAGCTGCTAAATCAGAAACTCTTTGAATGCGGCCCAGTGGCAAACCCTACTGGTTATTCAGATGCCCCCTAATGTTCGCCTTCTTTTAGAGTCTTTCATTGATTGATCTCTCAATTATTTTTACTTTGCTTTTTAACAACAGTAACAAAAAGTCTTAACAGTTCTGTAATCGAGAGTTAATTTAGAAAATTTGGAAAATACATAAAAGCGTAAAAACATTGAAATCTAAGCAGTAATAATTATTGTGTTTACAGCTTTATAATATGCTTATACTCATGTAGAATACTGTGAACATTTTTTTCAGTCATTGGTAATTCTAAAATACCATTATAAATGATTCCTTTCATTTTCAATATGCAGAAATTTTACTTGTATGTGTTTTTTTTTAGGTTCTTACATTTTTGAGAACGTTTTTATTGGCATGTAATTCACATATCATATTACTTTGTCTTTACACTAAAAAGAGTCTACAACTCAAAATCAGATAAGCATTCACTTAGATTTTCAAGTAGCTGCTTCATGAATTTGATGTTTATATTTAGTTCTTTAACTCCCATAGAATTTTGCATTTTGATTTTAGATATAGAAGGTCAAATTTTGAAAAAGTAAAACAAAACAAAAAAAACAGGAATTATATTAACCCGATGTCATCGGTTGACGAATTCTTTTTTCCTTTAAATTCTTTAAAGGTCCCTGGCAAGATAACTGGATTGGCTCAGTAAATATTTGTGGAATTCTTGAATAAATGAATGAGTCTCATTCGACCTCTCTGAATTTCAAGAATTTCTTCTCTTTTTAAATGAAGATTTCTATTTCTTACCTCATTTCCTATCTTTGTAAAGTCTGAGGCAGGATATTAGTTGATGACTGAAAATGGTTAAACTTACACAGGAAGCCCAGTTAGTTCTTCATATCTAATGCCGCCTTGCCCAAGACAGTGAATGGATGGTCCATTTTGGCTAGATCACTTCTTCCCTGACAGAACTGCCATTGCCTATAAGCTTTACCTTGAGGGTAAATGGGAATTACTATCTGCGTACTGTTCTACAGTTATGCTTTCACAAGCATGAGTCTCTTTTATCTTTACACAGAGACATTGGGGCTGGATTGATAACACTTAGCATCATCACCATCACCTGCACTGTCATTATTATTACCAGTATCCTTAGAGCTAAGAATGAACATTATGGTGTGATTACTTTGTGCCAGCCAGGTAATTCTAAGTGCTCTCTATATAATAGCTCATTGAATATATATATATATATAAACTCTATGAAGTAAATACTCTTTATTTTTCACAATAGCAAAGAGGTGGAGAAAATTGCCTAAGGTCACATGACAAACAAGTGGAGATGCTAAGTGTTTAGTAGATATAAGTATGTAGTAAATGCTTATCGCAAAATGTACTAAACGCCTACTAAATGCTTGTTGAATTGATGAACTTTTATATATGAAGACTGTGGCATTCAGAGGGGTTATGTGCTTTGCCCAAGGACAAATCACTAGCTGTTGGTTGAGAGCTTCAAGTCCAACCAAGAAGTTCAGATTATAAAATTCTTACCAGCTGCATAAAGGTATGGGTCTAGGAGAGCAGAGGTGTGAGAGTCCAGGCTTTGGAGCTGTTGTTTGAGTCCTTCTACTAACATGTATTCCTTTTTGATCTTCAAGTCATTTCTTCAAGCCTTTCTAAGCTTGTTACCTCATCTGTAAAATGGAGAAAATACTAATATTTTTTCTGGAGATATTGTAAGGCATACATGACATATAAAGTGGCTACAAATGTGTCTTGTAGGCAATGATACCCAGTAAATGGGCATTCGCAATTAAAACAGTAGATGGTTTGGGTGAGCTAACCTGTGGATGCTGACATTGCAGGGAGAGAGAAAATTATCCTAGAGGATTTATTATTCACTCCCTCCACTCCATCTAGTGTTGAGATTTTCAGAAAATCTAGCTCCAAGTGTTTTCTCTGATGCTATAATTACAGTCTTAAACTAGTCACAGGAGAACTTCAGAAGATAGGGAAATTCAACAATATTCTACCAGGAAATAATACTCCTCTGTCTGAAAGTTTCTGGTTTTCCCTTTAAACGTCCTCTCATATTTGAAAGTCTTTGCCAACATTCTCCAAAATCTCCCCCTCCTGCTACCTCCCCTTTTGCTTGTTTCAGAATTTTTCAGCTATAGCAGCAACGCTTTTTGTCATCAATTTAGCAGATTAGTTGAACCTAGGCAACGTGTTGGGGGGAACCTCTGATTTATCATCATTTCATCAGGAGCACAGGGAACAACGTGGACTTGTGATTGCCCTCTGACTTGGAGGCATCCTTGTGGGACTGAGCCCTTACCCTGTGGGATTTGATGCTGTCTCGGGGTAGATAGTTGTCAGAACTGTAGGACACCCAGCTGGTGTTGGAGAATTGCTTGGTGGTGTGGAGAGAAATCCATAGGGATCGACATTGGTCCTGGAATCTTTTATCTTTCTTCTCCACAAAGCTTCTTTAGACCATTTTGACTCATACTGATTTCTTTCTTATGAAATACTCTAGTCTGGATGTTACTCTGTTTTTTTCTAGAACTATTTAGTGACACATTTTTGTTAAGTTTCTATTATACTAGACACAGTACCTCAGCTAAAATTTAAGCTCTTCGAGGGCAGAAAAATGCAAATGTTTAGCACTTAGTAAGGTGTTTTGTTGATTAGTGCTGAATGAATCTGGATTGATGAAATGCACTTCGATGGATCGCTAAACATTTAATCCTTGTTATTTCTGGTGACCATTGTTTACATGTCCTGTGCCTTGCCCAAAACAGCTTAGTACTATCCTCTATAAAGAAAATAATCTTCCATAAGATAGCCGACCATATACTTATCTGGGTTTTCCTATTCTGGGCTTACTCTTACCTGTTTATAATATCAATATCTATAATAATATCTCAGTTGGTTCTTTAGCTTAGAATTTAGGAAGGCAAAAATGCTTTTGAGTATGTCTAATGATAAAGTAATGATTCTTATGATGGCTTATGACACAGGTACTATACATTCTCTAGTGAGAGCTATATAATGATATCAAATATCCTTACAAACAAATGAAGATTAACTATAGTCATTTCTGAAAGCAATCTGCTTTTCCTCAGGAAGACTCTAGTAATAATCTGTATAACCTAGGTGACTAAGTAAATAGTTCATTTATTAGCAGATCCTTACTAAACACTTTCTAGGCACTGGGCATGATTTTAAGTTCTTTAGATGCATTAAGACAGTAGTCTTTACCATGGTCCAAAGCAGTAGGCATTATTATCTCAATTTTATAAATGAAGTTACGGGGTACAGAGAGGCAAGATGCTATGCCAAGGTCACATAGGCGGTTGAGCTAAGATTCCAACCCCAAGAGAAACCTTCTGGAGTTTTCATCTCTTAACACTTTTTTTTTTTTTTAGATGGGCTGGGGTGTTATTTTATTTTTTTAAATTTTACTGAAGTGTTGTTGATTTACAATGTTGTGTTAATTTCTTCTGTACAGCAAAGTGACTCAGTTATATGTATATACATATTGTTTTTCATATTCTTTCATATGGTTTGTTACAGGATATTGAATATAGTTCCCTGTGCTATACCGTAGGACCTGGTTGTTTATCTACTCTCACACCCTTAAACAGTGTGCTGCTTTGTAACTTTGGTCCTCCCCTGTTCTCGTCTGGGTGTCCTAAAGGATCTGGGCCCTGCTATGATGCTTCTTTCCTGTTATTACTGAAAATAGGTCACTGTAAGTCTGCCCTTGTTGCTGGAACTCTCTAGGTCCATCACTGAGTGTTCTGTACCTTTGGTCTTTCTGGTAGCTGAGTTCTCTCTGCAAATTCACATCGCTCTACGCACTGCGATATTGAGAGCAGAAATCTGAAGTTCCTTTAAATAAGGGACAGCCATTTCCTGCTTGGAGGCAAACCGAAACTAGAGCTTTCTTTTGTGAAGCCCCTCACACTTCCTGTGAACCCTTCTCTCCTTCCTCCCCACTCCCAGGCAGTGAGCACTAGTTTAACACATTTGTTTAATTCAAGATTATATACGTTACTTCTCCCTGTATGGTAAGCTGTTTATTGACAAGGCGGTACCTACCCAATTGAAAGTGCAGTGTTCAGTGCCTGGCACATAGCAACCACTAAATATTTAATGAATTAGTGTGTGAATCGATGCTCTGAGCCGCTAGTGCATCATACAATTTTGTTAATTGCTTCGAGTTTTGGTGTGTGTGAGTGTGTGTGTGTAGAGAAGAGAATTATTCTAGTTTCTTTCATTAACCAACGTTTTCAAGTACCTAATCCACATGCTGCTATCCTAGTTACCACCCAAAGTTAGCTGAAAAGACACATAGTAGTAGCTTTCTTTGAATTCTTTAGGATTTAAGGCACAAAAAACAGTGTTGCTGATGAAGTTGCAAAAAACATGCAGACAACGAAGGGCATTACATAGAAAAATTAATGGATATGACTGACTTCCATTCTGTGAGCCACAGGTATTTATTGTCCAGATGAACTTATGTGAAAGGTTTCTAATGGAAAGATAACTTATGACTTACGGCCTCTTCAGATGGAGGCATTAGTATTCTGATCCAAGAGTTTCAGAGGCATTAGTTTCCTTTGAATATTTTCGTATTTTTTACCACTGGGGCCTTTAGTATTGGAACAAATTGATGTCTAGAGTCCAAAAAAGCTGTTTAGTGTGTGATAGTGGAAAATTAAATAATGCATTTGTCCTGCAGGCTTCTGGCTCTCACACTTAGGCAGAATCAGAAAACCCACAGCCACTTTTTTGAATGCTGGATGTCTTCATTGGAAAGTGAGGAAATCTATTTAATTACTGACCTCAAATGAAGGGCATGAGGATGAAGTTGCAGTTTTCTACTTGAATTTCTGTTCTTGTGTCCAGTAACATTTGCTGGTACTGGGAACAGTGAATTATCATCCCAGAATTCCAGAGGTCTTTTTGAGTCATCACCAGTGTTGCCCATTCTACGTCCTGTCTCCATCAAAATGGAGATCTGAGATTTATAAAGCAAATGTACTGTATCTTGAGGGTCTTGAAAAATGGGAGCATTACAGAGGCAAAGTTAACTTGGAAGTGTGTGGCATTGCCCGTGAAAGTTCCAATTTCTGGCAACCTCTAGTCCCAGCAATCTGATTTAGTCTGATATAATCTGATAATTATAATTTGAGAGACGTATGGGGACCATCTTGACTAAAGAGTCCTAAGAACAGTTAAGAGAGGAACAAATCAAATAAGAGAATAATTGTTTCTTTAGTATTTAGTTGTAAAATTCTATTCGCGGAACGGAGAAAAAAGAGGATAAAGTCCTCTGGCATTTTCTCAGTTAATTTCTTCTCCTAATTGTGGTTTGGCCTAGTTCTTTTTTTGTCTGTGTTCCCTCCTTGCAGGCCTCTGCTGCTTTGCATCCCGAGGGGGTAGCACATTCAGGACTCTGCTTTCCAACATGTGTTTCTAAAAGGCAGAGTGAGACATCTGCCACCCGCCCACTCTCCTGCCTACCAGGACATTCCTCATCCTCCTTTAGCTGGAGAGTAAAATTAACCTCCTGCCCACACTCAGTACAAAGGGCTGGCTTTGATTTTTGTAAGCCATCTTTTTCTCCCCTCGCCCCCCCCCACCCCCCGCCATTTCTCCTTATAGCAGAAAAATACAGAATCAGAGAAATAGATGAAAGCATAAAAGAAAATTGTGAATACTGAAACTGTTTCCTTATAATTGCATAGCACATTTAACTGCACGTGATATACTTGGATCTTGGAGTCTTGGGTTTATGACCTACTCTGGGATCCATCAACCCAACAAACCCTCCCTCTTTTGTCTCCATTTTCCATGTTATATAGAACAGGGGTGGGAAGGAGTAGCCATAGTTGTTCTTGAACCTTTCCAGCCCGGACAGGCAGGGTTCTAGATTTTAAAAGAGGTTGCGCATAGGAACACACAAGAGAATCAGCAAGTAGAGGCATTCTCTTCCCCCAACTCAAAGATTCAGGTGAAGGGGATCAGAATAGGCCACCCGCAAATATGCCGCTGAGCTGAAGGCAGTTGAGACGAAGAAAACCCAAGAAGAGCTTTGTGCCCTCCCCCTGTCTATCTAAAAGCAGAGCATCGATTTCCCTGTGTGAAGGTGTCCTCCTCCTGTCTCCCAAACCAGGAGGACAGTCACCATTATCAACCAGAGATGGAAAGTCAGCCCTGAGAGAAGTCTGCACAGACATTATTTGAGTAATTATTATCTTGCAGTAGCTTCCTTATATACTTACCTTTCCAGTTTACTGCATCTAGAAGCTCACTCAAACCCCTTTTCCTTTGTCTAGTCACTTCCCACGCAATTTATCACCCTTTGTTAAAATGGTATATAAGCTCTCAAGTCTAACAGCTTCTTTGAGTTTTCACTTCTTTTCTGTGAAACTCTCATCACATAAAATTTTAAAACATCAGTAAGATTTGTTGGCCTTCTGTCCTGTTAATCTGGCTTTTTGTCAGTTTAATACACTGATCCCAGTTTAGAATTTAAAAGTGTATAGGGAAAGTTCTACGTCTCCTACCCTGGGGAAGAATCGTCTGTCCTTTTTGGCAGCTTCTCTTTTCTGACCCAGGAAACCTTCTCGAGCTCATTGATAAGTCTGAGTCTCAGATGAAAAATACCCCCACATCATGGATTTCATCCTTTCATTCGACATTTATTGAGCACCTTTATAAATAAGGCTTACTTTTTACTCTCATGCAGTTGACAAGGTAGCAGAGGCAAGATTTTAGGGTGTATAGAGACTTTAGACTTGCTCCAGTGAAAATTACTATGTAGACAGAAGGTACAGTGCTGTCCATCAACCTACCATCTACCTATCTATCGATGTATCTATCAGTATGCATCTCATCCTGCTTTCAGATATAAAGTAACTATATTTTATAAAGTAGTAATAAATGCATGATCTTCCTATAATTTTATTCCCTAAAATAAAGCTTTTACACTAGAAATGGACATTCTAATATCATGTACAAAATACAGGATGGCTTTTGTGAAAGAAGTACACAAAACAGCCAGGTATTTAGAGACTGAATTTCCTAGCAGTTAAGGTAAATCCCCAGGGGCCTGCATAGTTTAGATATTGTTTTATTTTAAGAAAGAGAATCCATTTATTAAAATAGGCAATCAGAATTCCACGTTCTGGAAGGAATTTCATTAGAAAATTACCTAGTATTATAATTCAATGGATCTTCTTGTTTTTTTTTCCCTCTTATTTAGAACCTGGGTTACTAGACTGTTGTTCTCTTTCGGTTGGTGGTTTTCAAACGTGAGTGTGTATCAAAAACACCTGGAGGGTCTGTTAGACACAGATTGCTGGGTCCCATCCCAGCCTTTCTGATTCTGTAGGTCTAGGACGGAGCCAAGTATTTGCATTTCTGGGTGACGCTGAGGTTGCTGATTAAGGGCGCACACTTGGAGATTCACTACTCAAGGACACAAGGAGTCACAACAATTAGGTAAGTTTGGGTGAGATTAGCTCCTGTTTGTGGATCCCTATGGGGTTTAGTATTTAGTTGCAGATCTTCACTTTTACCTAACACTTAGCATCATGTCCTTAAAGCACTCTAAGAATGGAGGGGTAATGCTCTCTCAGAAAACTTTCAGTGTGTCTTGTGACAGCATCACTTTTCTTAAAAGTACCGACACCAATGTGCCAGATGAGGCAGAACCTGCCTAACCACAGTGGGCTACCAGAAAAAGAGTTATTGCTGTAATTGACCGTAGCTCTCAGAATGTTTGTTATGAGTTGTTAAATTCATTAGTGCCTTGCTTCATTCCATAGGAATCTGGACCTCCATGCTGCACTCCTTAGTAATGTTCTCTGGCTTGTTAGCAAAGGACAGTGGGAAACATCGCTTATTGGGCGACCACTCACTGGGGGTATTGCAAGATCACACCCACTAGACATATATCCCATTGTCAACGTCCTTAGGAGCTATAATTTGTGTAATGCATGAAACGCCTCTACCTGTTTTACTTGTAGTGCATTTAGACAAGGTTTTGGGTTATGGCTCAGATTTATTAATGTATGTTCTTGAGCAAGTTTTTTCTTATTTTCTCTGTCTGCGCCTCATTCTCCTCCTCTCTTAAGGGGATAATAATGCCTACCCTTAATTAGGGTTGCTCTGAAGATTAAATGGTATAGCTTGTAAAATGACTGGCAAGTAATAAAAACTTAATTCTTCCCTTTTCTTCCAGCCTGAGACTGGAGGCCATTCCAGTTTAAGAACTGGTAAACTTCCAATTCTGACTTTTGACCTCTTCCTCCTTTGTTTTTCCTTTTCTGTCCTAACAGGATGGCAGTGGCCAGGGTCTAACTGTTGATTCTTATCATACTATTTATCATCCCCAAGGTAACAAGTTTGAATATACCTTCACAGTTCTGATAGGCACAGATAGCTTATCAGGTTCTATTGGAACAGAACCACGTATTCCCCATTTAAATGAGTCTTTCAAGCTGTTTGAATACATCCATCCTTTTGGTTTGGGTGCTACCTGCAGGCAGGAATTGGGGCCTGATTCTCAGTGGGTAAATTGGAGATGGAATGGTGTCTAGCATCCCAGGTCCATGGGGAAGGGACACGTCTGCCATTTTAATAAGTTTCCTGGGTACTTATCTTTCGAGTCCCGTAGGAGCCCAATGGAAAATGAATCGGTGTGAGAACACTGACTGGGTCTTATTTACTTTCTTACTCTCGGTGCTTAACCCAGTGTCTGCACAGTGTGGGCTGAGTCATTACTTTTGAATGAAGGAGCTTATTAAAATATCAATGTTCTTGGAATTTTTACACAATCCCAAGACATCCAGGAATCTCATGAAAGAAAAATGGCAAGCGATTTTTCCAAGGACCTATTCAAATTGGCAGTAAAGCACGGAGCATCCTGTAAAGACCTTGTGAAGCCTTATTAGTTGATGAGCTCTATGGTGAACTAGGCATTGAGCCTTACGGGGATTGCTAAAGAGCATTGCTGCCTGCTCTGCGCCTTCACAATGTGGCTGCAGGAGAGTCCCCACTCGTACAGAACGAAATGTCAGCAAGAGCAGGGCCTTGGAGAGTGCCCAGTGCAACCCCTTCGTTCTGCGGAAGAGGAAGCTCACTGCCCTCATGGGGAGACCATTTTCTGGCATAGGAATGCCCACCGATATCTTTCCCTACCTTGTAATGAACCCAGAAATGAGTTCTGTCATTGAGCACAACTGATCGTCAGGTTACGTTCCGCAAGAAACACAGCTGATGGTGGCTATCCACCCTGTCAGTTAGTTGCTTGCTGCAGAGGGCACACCATGAGCGGTAGTTGTATAGCGCTGCCATTTCCTGAGGCCACCAGCACTGACCTGTTGGCCATGGGATTCAGTCCCTCTTCACTCCAACACGGAATCTTTAATTAGTAGAGTTTAAAGGAAAACAAGAGAACAAGGCTGGCATGGAAAGCCCTTGCTTTATGCCACTAAGGAAAACTATGATGCCCATCTTAAATACTTAAGACACTTCCAGATGTATGAAAACAGGTACACCAAGAGCAGAGCCCAGGGATGCTGGGGATGGTTGGTACTCAACCCGGGTCAGAGGTGTGCTCCAAGAGGAAAGCAGTGGGATGAAACAGTACGAGCAGCCTTTTTAAAGCCAAGGTACCTAATGCAAGCTTCAGACTCTATTGGGTTTTCCTGTTATGTCTTACTCTTATCCAAATAAGTAGCAGTTTCATCATCTAAGTACAGAAACTTTTCTCCCTTCTGTTTTCTGTACTTCTTTTTTTTCCCCCTCTTTTGGCCTCCTCTCCCATGCATGTGTGGGGAAAACATTTCAGAAAGTCCGTGAGCTGGTAGAGTATCTCAGTTGAAGTCATTGCTTGATGTATTAGTAATTCATTTTTTCTAGCTCTTTTGCAGGGTGGTATGAGGAGTGGGGAGGGTACATTGGAGAGGCTAATTCATCTGATTTCACTGAGGCTAATTCATCTGGTTCCCTATGAATGACAGCTTTTGGTTCTTTATGCGCACGAGACACTGTTCCATTCATTCCTTTGGGGCATCTTCCTCGGTTAGTTGAGGCTGGAGGATTTCAGGCAGCAATGCTGAGCCTCGAACCAGAGATGATAGTGTTGCCAATAACAACGAGAAGCAGGGTAATAACATTTCAATTTTTAAATTCTTGGCCCCATTATTCTTTCATGCTGAAATGTTATTGAAGTATAACTGCTTGTTGAACACACATTAATTCTGGAATTTGTGGTGAATCCAATCACATGTAGCTGAATTTGCCAGGCTCGCTGCACAAGCCTTTTGACATTTGAGGCCAAATGTTCAAATCACAAACCTGAAGGTCGTGGCATGTATTAGACAGGGAGGAATTAAGAAGACGCATGGTCCCCACAATCTCTACCAGAGTCTTTACAGACCTGTCACCATCACCAATGCATTATTTATCAGATTAGGTGAAGGAAAGGTTATCTTTTTTTTTTTTTAAACAGGGCTTACTAATGGGGGAGCAGTGGTGTCCACATATACTGTCAAATGGGAAAGCATCTTATTTCAAACCTAGACCCTTCCTGTTGCACTAATGAGCCTTCTGTTTTGATTTCTAACACACTGTTGCAGATACTTTTAGCTTGACTTTATGCCATTGGACAGTCTTTCTGTAACTGACAAACATTTGCATGAACATAGGTCTCACTAGGTATTTTTAGACCTGCCATGGCCTTTAGACAAGTGTAACTAAGTGGGAGAGTTCTTTGCTGTAGGGTTCAGCTCGGTAGCTCATCAGCGTTGCCAATGGTGAGAGTAACTAGTAATACCACCCAGCTCATCTGAGCAAGAGAGCTGGTTTCTGAATAGTTTGAAAGTTTGGAGCGAAGGGAAAGGAAAAATAAGCTCATTTTTACATATACAAACTGCAAATTTACAAAACTTGGATTATCAAATTGTTTTTACTCCCAGAAAAGTTAAAAAATTCTGAACTGGGCAGTGAGATGGTAAATGCTGGCTCTGCCGCTTTCTGAGCAAAAGAGGGGGAAGTATTCCCTTTTTCAAAATATTCCTGAGGCTTGCTTTCCCTAAAGAAGGTTATAATCTCTCCAGGGAGACTGTCTTGACAGCTTGAGAGATACCAGATTCAAGATTTCTCGTGGAAATGTCGGTTAAAACAAACTCCCCATCAGGAAATAGTCCAGATGCTGCAGCATGAAATGCAAAAGCGTGGATTTGTTCACTTGAAATGACACCAGGACCACAAAACCTCTGAAACACACATGGCTTCATCATATTACTCCAAATCCCCTGGGTAGATAAGGTTTAAACCAAGGAAATACAATGGCTACAATGCTACACCACAGTGCCAATTAATTTTTATTCATTGATCTTTGAGGCTATGTTTTATTTATCACACCTGCATCCTCCCCCTCTTTGTTTAGCCTCTGATTCAGAATCCTTTCAAGGTCTGCAGGCTGCTCAAAGCCTTTGCTCCCATATTGGAGACAATTTTTTTCCTTATCGGTCTCTTTCCGGCTGTTTTCCTCCCTTTCTTGCTCTGCTCCGTGTCTGTGCCCTTCAGGCTAATTTGGATCACCCTTCCCTTTACTTCAACACATTTGGAAGGCTCATTTGTCCTCACTCGCCATCAGCAGCAGTGAGTCAAACTATTTATATTTTCCAGACTTTGTCCACCCAGTGGTCTGTTTATTTAATGAGTTTCATTATTGGTTCCTGAGCAGATCTTTGCCTTATTATTATTCCACTTTTGCATTTAGGTACCAGTAAAGCAAGCAGATGGGCTCTCTATGCTTGGGAGTTGCCGGATGTGACACTGTGCTTTGTGTGTGAGCTGTGGTGGTTCTGAGAACAAGACCCCCCCAGCCGAGGCTACTGTATTGTTGACTTGGTTGATGTGATGAGTTAGTTACCTGGGTAGTTAGCGCAAAGTCACGGTGCATTCATTACACTCTTTGACAGGAGTGGTGATGGGCGAGTTGGGTTGAGAGTGGACGTTTAATGCAGGAGATTTGTGGGCAAATTCATAGTCCACTGTTTCTGTAGATAAGCTGAGGCCTTTTAATTCCAGAGTTCTCGATCGCTGGGTTTATATCTCACGCTTCCACGTTGCTTTACGTTCTGCATCTCTTACTTCTGTGCTACACCCCGATGAAGAGGAATGAATGCTCAGGGTTGCGTCTGGAAAGATTCCATGAGCTGAAGCAAAGCAGAGCTGTGTGAGGCGATGGCACGCCCATCCATCACCTGGGGGAGGTGAAAAACTCCAATATACAGGACCATTAATAGATCGTAACACATAGTAATAGCAGTTCCATTCCTGCTGGAGAAGACCCGCATACATCCCGCCCTTTGGACGTTGTTTACACATGTTGTTTAGTATTGTAGGAGCAAACGAGAACAGAAAGTTGTTATGAGCACATCTTGGAGAGATACAGTCACTGCATAAACGAACGAATCTTGCCTCATTGGCCCTCACGACAACCCCCGTAAGCAGGTGCTGGGAAGTCTGCTTCTCGCGGGAGTAGGAGAAACATCTTGCTTAAGGTCATAACTATGGTTCTGTGATAAGAATTGAAATTAGACCTGGTTGCCCTTTGTAGAAGACTATAAATATTACCAGCTATGGATAAGCTAACGAATTGCTCAGCAGGCCAGACACAAACCTTCAGGTGCTTCGAAGGAGCTGGAAGGGATTTCAAAGGTTCTTTAATCCAGACCTTTCATAATAGATGAGGAAACAGACACTCCGGGTAGTTCATGGTGTCTGGGTAAGATTTTTGGTGTCCTTAAACATGGCCTTAATGCTTAGAAAGATTATTTAAGGGCTACTTTCATTTTGAATAGTAATATTCAATTTATTAAAATTACAAATTTAAAAACAGTTCTTTCTTAAGTCTTTAAATTCAATTTACAAATCTCATTATTCTTTTACTAAATCCAGCAACTTTAGCAATTGCTTTGAAAGGGTTTCTTTTTTTACAACCTAGTTACTGAAATCAACTTATTTTAAACTGCACTTATAAATTTAATGTATTCGATTTTCTTTTTAAGTACTTAAATTGTCTAACAAATAAACTTCCCCACGTGCTTAAATAACACTTGTAAATCTGGTAAGTTAAAGTTTTAAATATGGTAGTTCTTAATTCTTCTGCGTGTTACAATATTACTTGTAGCTTTAGAAAAACTTTCATAGTGCTACCAGCTTAAATTTAGTTTTAAAAGTTACTCAGTTATTTAAGTTACTCAGTACCATTTAAAACTTAAAGATCATAAAGATGGTGTCGTGTATATTCTACAATGTTGAATTCTCAAACGATACAAATGGTGTATTTAAAATACCAATTATACACAGAATATTCTTAAATTTAACATATTTAGTAACGAGACCTGCCTTAGAGGACTGTTGGCTGAATTAAATCCATTAGAACGGAAGCTTTAACAAAGTTAGCAATTTTGTCTGTTTGGTTATTGATATACTCTCAGCACCTAGAAAGGTGCCTGGATATTATGTATGCTCAAAAAAATTTGTTGCACTAAATACACAGTGCTGTACAGTGACTGGAATGTAGAAAATGTCCAGTAAACGTTGGCTGCCATTATGCTTTGGTGACAACTTGCCCATAGTCACTTGCAGATTCTTAATTTTGTACTGATTTATCCGGAAATTGTTGACTAATGATTCCCATGCCAGTAGTTTCATACCTGCATTTATTTGTGATGTTACTTTCATCCCAAGAAAAGCCTTGGGGAAGCTGCATGACTCCAGCGCTTGGGTGCCCACAGCTTATTTGTAATTTTCTGGGTTTGGAGGTCTTCTCTCTTATCTTGCTCAGCATATGCGCACTTCTCAGTTTTCCCTGTTGTTTTTTTCTTTAAGTGATCTTGTTCTTGAGTCGTCCTTGACTGTTTCTTAGCCTTTTTCCTGTGTTTTTTCTTTGTGCGCCCTTTAAGTGGAGGTAGTCTTCGAAGATCCGTTTCTGTCTATTTCTGTTCATCATCTAGCCTTCCTGGCCGATCTCCCTGACGTCTATAGCTTTAAGTAAACCTCCCTTTATCCCTACCTCTGACCGTTTCCTAAGTCACAGACCCTCCACCTAAGAAATACCTACTATGTTCACACTCTGACAACAGAATAATATTTTTCTCACATTTGAAATTTGAGTGATGTTATTAGACTCCTCCATTCTCCCCTCCAGAACCCAGATTATAGTCAAAATCTTGTCCTTCCTTCAGCGTTTTTCACATCTGATGTTTCCTTCACACAATCAGTGTCAGCTGAGACCCGTATCAGGAGCCACCTGGGCTCTTTGATCTCATCTAGCTGGCCTCCCCAGCGCCGGTAGATACCGCCTTTGACCCCTCGTCCATACTGCTGCCAGGGTTATATTCTTCAGAACAAGCTCAAATCATTTTTCTCCATGTTCAAAAGCCTCTGAGGATGCACAGTTCTCACATTTCCTGTTGTATCTTGCCTTTCATCCTTCCTTTGTTTCTTATGTTTCATCCTCCTTTTTGTTTCCAATCTACCCTCCCCCACCATTGTCTTATTAAGTTCTTCTCCCACTGTGATCAGGTAGAATAATACCCTTCCCCCTCCTCCCGCTAGGTCCTAATTGCTGGAACCTGTGGATATGTTAAGGTATATGGAAAAGGGGAGCTAAGGTTGCAGGTAAAAT
The DNA here is from genome assembly GCF_059928025.1 of Delphinapterus leucas. NCBI lineage: Eukaryota > Metazoa > Chordata > Mammalia > Artiodactyla > Monodontidae > Delphinapterus > Delphinapterus leucas. The sequence continues at coordinate 27,359,408 of NC_143149.1, forward strand.
CGAAGATGCTAGTCAGCTGACCTTAAATTAGGGCGAGGATCCCGGAGGGCTCAGGTGGGCCCAGTGTAATCACGTGTCTTTAAAAATGGAAGAGGGAGGCGGAAGAGGAGGGTCGGGGTGGGTGTGGTTTTGGGAGGAGAGCCCGGTGAGGGGACGTGAGATGACCCCGGCCTGCTGTTACCGGTTTTGAAGACGGAGGAAGGGGCCTTAAGACAAGAGGTGTGAGTAGCCTTTTGAATCTGGAAATCACAAGGAAACAGACTCTCCCCTAGAGCCTCTAGAAGGGAAGGCAAGTCTTGCTGGCGCTTGGCTTTAGCCTAATGAGACCCATGTCAGACTTCTTAATTAGAGAACTCTAAGATAATGAGCGTGTGTTTTAAGCCCCTAAGTTTATAGTAATTTGTTAGCAGCAGTAGGAAACTAATATACCCACCTTCATGCTTTTACTCAAGCTGATCATAATGTTGGGAATGAGCTGCTGCCTCACCGACTTACTGAAGTCTAATAAAGACTTCAAGTTCTAGTATAAATCTCACCGGCTCTAAAACTGCCCTTGTAGTCAAAATTCATCTCTCTAATCCTGCTTATTTAAAACCTTATGTCCTATATCAGCACTTTCTCTCTTTTATTAGATATGTGTGTGTCTCCCTTTTTGAACTTGGATTGTGAGTGTTCAGAATAAGACCCGTATATTTCTTTCTGTCCCCCCATAAGAGCTTCACATTCAAGTCAGTACTTCTTGAATCAGACTGTAAAAATGCAACACATTGGAAATGGTGCTGAATACGAGTCCTAAATGCCCACAAGATGGAGATATTCCCTTAACAAAAATTTTCATTATCCCATGAGATCATTTCTCTTTGACCCCCTTTCAAAACCAGAAATGCAGTCCTTTTTAGCTGGAATGTCAATCCTGTATTGACAGTCACAATTTCGGATTTTTAGAAAGTTTATATACCGAAAATGTCCTTGACCATTTTAAAATGAGGGTTGGTATGGACATACGTTAAAACTAAGAGAAATCTTTGCCTAACAGGACTTCTGTAAACAGCATGACCGCACGTTCACAGGTGCAGTGGGTTATTGTGTCTTATGGGGCATAGTTGTATCATAGTGGTTTTCTGTGTTTCCTTTAGCGAGAGGTCAGGAGGAAATGCGGAAATTGTCTTGCTTGCTGCCATCTAATTTCACCTTTTCAACTGGAATACAAATTAAAGTCAAGGATGCTCTCTCCTAGAGATTCTTGGACAAGGGGTGAAATTCCAGGTTGTGTGAACATGTAGGACTGGAATAAGATTAGCATGTGAAGCCACTTACGGTGTCTTCCGAAGCTTCTTCTGACAAGCAGCTTTTGAATATGTTAGGTTCAGACATTCATATGCTCCCATCAGTTCTTCAGATACATTCCTTAAAAATTGCCCCTCGCTCAAGTGCTAGTTGTCTTTCCATTAGGTAATGGATGGCTGGTCTCTGATACCTGAGAACCCAGCTGAAACTACCTGTTCTTTCCAGTACTAACTTGGTCAGGGAAATGTGGTCTGGGAAGATAAAGAGGGGGAGGGGCGTGGACACACGGAGTTAGTTGGTTTCAAACTGGGTGGATTGACAGTTTGAAAGAACAGGTTAAGCTATGAAGGCAGGGTAGAAGATAACTTAATTCAGCTGAACCACATGGGATTGCTAGGTCCGTCCCCTTAGGTAAGTAGCATTAATGTTCCGAGTCATCTAGGGCCATTTTATATCTGAAAGCATCCCAGCCATATTGACACTGACAGGTCCAAAAAAAAAATCACGCTTGTTTGAGTAACCTATCAATAACCGTATCAAAATATTTAAAGAACTTCATATAGATAACAGAGAAAATTCATCTCCTTCAGTGTGGCCTTTTAGGGTAAAGGTAGAACTTAGGGGCAGCTGTCGTGAGGAGGTAGAATTCATTCACTGTCACAAAGCCTTATCTTACAACAAGAGCTGAGTAATGATGGAATAAGCTTCTGATAACCAAAGCCTTTCCCCCAAAGGCTGGGTGGTTCCTTTTTAGCAAAACCTTGGGTGGGAAGTGGTATCGGATGACCTTTGTTCTTTTTCTACCAAATCTAAAATTCTGTGATGTTATCAAAAGGACACACACTCACACAGAGACTTCATGAATTTGTAAGCTTCTTTAAAAGAAATCCAGGAATGTGCCTACTTATTCCTTAAGGATAATAACCCTAATTTAAATTAGTATTAGAGCAGACCTTACCTGCTGTTGATTTTAATCAGAAATTCCTTAGGATCAGAATCAAGATGGCACTCAACTCAGTAGTTGATGAAACTAACTTAACCTGGAGGCACAGAGTTTGGCAACGCTAGAGTGGTGAATAATCATTGAGAACACGTGAAAACGAACCCTCAGGTAAATGGAAACAGGAAGGCGCTTCTGACCATCATAAAGAAAAAGATCACCAGCTCCCTCTACCAGTCAATACTTCTGTTTATTTTGCCTGAACTCTTGGGGAAGCCATAATCATCCTTCATATTGGGTAAAATAACTCATTGTGGTGAACGTTGTATTTCAACGCTCTTTTTTCTTAAGAAGAAAAATGAGTTGTTTAAGTTGGATATTAAGTGCTGAGCTCTTTTGCACAGCCGTGATTCCCCATGTTGGTAGTGCTATTGTCTGTGGCCTCTCCTTCCTAGAGGGATTGTATTGATGGAAGTCAAGATTCTTCGTTCCTTCAAGTTACGTCACCACCCAGAATGGTTTCCAGGACTATTGGCTTCTCATCTGGCCAGTGGCAGCAAATTGCTCTGGGCCTTCTAATCTTGCAAAGTGACTAGAGTCCCATTTTGCTGTCATTCCCAAGGAACAACACATAGTTTCTGAACACCTCCTGGCAAAGTAGGTATAATTTCCACGGGATAGTGCTGAGGACTTTTTAATTAGGATTCTTCTCTTCAGCACGCTGTATTCACAGGTGGGCTAGAAGAAAAGTGAGGGGGTAAGGAGTGCTTGGGAAATGGGAGAGCCATTGTTAATTGGAGTTAGAAATGGGCGAAAAGTAGTAAAAGGGGCCTCTGCAGAGAGAAAAAGAAAATATGCATGCCGTGTGCGAGGTGGGAGTTGTAGAGGGTGGTGGCTGATTATCTCATATTATCTATTATTACACCTTTCTCAGCAAGTTAAAAATGCTCTAGTGATGTGATGGGAGCTGATGGGAGCTATTAACCTATTCTGATCACAGAGAAAACAGGTTTTATGAACATTCAATTTCAGACTGGCGTACGTAAAAACTTCTAATTATCAGGGTAATATATACTTGGTTAAAGTTTGGAGCCAACCAGATTCGACTTCAACTTAGGCGATTCATTTAGGCTCCATGAAGCTCATTTTCTTCATCTTTGAAGTAGGAATAATACTTGCCTAATTGTATTATCTTGCAAGTTAGAGTCAGTGAAATCATGCGTAGAAAGCAGTTGGGCTAGTATCTATTCATAGGTGGTATTCAAAGAATGTGATTAAAGAGTGTTTTCAGGACCTAAGCTAAGGAACCTATAAGTTACCAAAAACAGTGTCACCTTTTACTGGAACAGCCCATATTGACTGTATAAATATATTTGGGGGTGGGGGGAACTATGCAGCCTTGATTTAATAACTCAGAGTAACTCAACTTCAGATTCCCTGTCTATCATTTCTATACCTTAATTTGCCTACCATTCCAGGAGCTTGATAGCATTCACTACTCCCTTATCTGGCAGAGAAGCCAGAAATGTAGATGTCATGAGTCTGCATAATAGTTCCATTCAACTGAAGAAGGGCATTTAAAGGAAACTATAATGCATTCTCCCAAGAAGACCTTAATGATCAATATAAGGTTTTCAGCTCAAAATCAGATCTCCCAACCCCATTATTATACTTAACGCCTGACATACATCAGTTTTTGCACCTTAAGAAGAAATCTCAAAATATGATGGGAGAAATTTAGGAATATGGCAGAGGCATTTTCTTGGGGAATGGGAATGAAGGAAAGGATGTTGGAACTTCCTGCCCTTCTTGAATGAGTGATGGCTACATAACTGCTCACCCACTCCTTCCTTGTCTTCTGGGCACCATTGCCGAAGGGTGCTGTAAACAGTGTTGAGCAAATCACTGGTCTCAGTAACTACGTTTTCGATTTGATTTTAAAATGACTTTCCAGCAGAATATTAAGTAACATCATGAACAAATAGCCAGGAGCTAAGGACAAAACAGTAAAATACATGTAGCTAGTAATTGAGAAGACAAACTTCTAATAATTATAACTGAGACATGTATTAACGTAGGCCTGCACAAAAGGGTTTAGAGACACCACAAGGTGGTGTGCAGGATCTTACGGAAAGACTCTACTCTTTTAAATATGCTTTTGTGACCAAAACATATCCATGTAATTCTTTTCATAAATACAGCGGACATTTTTTAAGCATCTTTTCTTCTGGTTATGGCACTCTGGGAAATCAACTGTGGACTCTCATTCAGGAGGTTATGGTTTAGCTGGGTAAGGAAGACAGACAGACGTATATTTAGTGTAAAGACTTAGTGGGGGTTGGTACGGCATTGACTGAAGCACAACTTGGCAGCTTTGAGAACAATTCCCCCGCCCTGCCCCCTCAAGGACTTTTATTTTCTGTGTGTCGTTAAAATGTGCTTCCATAGAGATTATCTCACTTAAGTCTGCAACAGCTCTCTTTGAGTTCTCATTTCACAACTACAAAAACTGACTCAAAGGTTTCAAGAATACGCTTAAGTTCACACTGCAAGCTAATAGAGGTCCCAGCACTTGACCCTGGATTTCCCGTTTCTAGTAGCATGGAGCCCATTCCTTGATCACAGCTGTCTACCCAACTCACACCCCTCCTTCGGAGTTCTTGCTTGAGAAGGACTATTTGGTGACCTTCCTCTGCATCTAAAAGTGATAATGTTTAGACACTAACACCCTCATCACCTCAGTTATTTCAAACCCTCAATATCCAAGGAATGACTATTTCAAGAGATTCCTTAAGTTAACAAATCTTTCGTGATTTGTTGTATGCTGTAGTAGATTTGATTAAAATGTTTCACCAGGAATAGAGAATTCAGGAAGTAGGCGAAGCACCTCCTTGCCATCCCCATCCCTGCAACTGGAAGGCATTGCATAAAATTCATCATATTTTAGTTAAGAAAGCATTCAATGAAAGCACTTATAATAAAAATGAATTGCAACCCAACCTTGCAACCCCACATAAAAAACATTGGGGAAGACACTACATAGTTTTTTACTGTATTAATTCAAGTTCCCTAGTGGACCTTAAAGCAATCCATACCAGAAGAAGCATAGTAAAAACATCCTACTGATGCTTTTATCATATAGTGTCATATTACATCTTTCTGTTGCTAGTATGTATCCCTGTTTCCTCCGTCTAGTATTCTGGGATCTAGGGATGTTATTGGAGATGCAGCAGACAACCACTTTTTTGTTTTACTTAATAAATTAAACAGACATTTACTGGTGGACACATTTTTGCCTGATGGCTATGGTACACTGCAGTGTTTGAGTATTTAAAGATCCACTGAGTTATCAAAAGGAAGCAGCCATTACAGTGAAATATATTGAAGCCTTATGGTAGATCACTGCCAACCATTTAATGGCTATATCAATTAAAACAAGCAGACACTTCAGTGTTTGCTTTGTGGTTCAGTGCTGGACAAGGAAAGCTGTCGAATTTTCATAGTCTCTGTCTTTAAGGAGTTAAGGCAACAAGAGCAAAGTGTAAGGAGACCGTAAGACAGACCTCAAGTATATAGTGTTTAAATGAAGTTTTCCACTGAAGCAGAAACTAGGGATCGAATCTACTATAAGGAAGCAAGACGAGTCTTGAGATTTGTGTAGTTAGACCAGAGGGTCACCTCAAGGAGCACTTCACTATTCCCACAGGTTGGGAGAAGCTTCACAGTGAAGGAGAGGGGATGTCGGTGTTGTGTAGGCCTTGGGGGCGTAGTTGGGGTTGGGGGGTGCCAGTGCAGGAGTGAGCAGTAGGTTATTTTTTAAACATTTATTTTATTGAAGTATAGTTGACTTACAATGTTATTTTCTGCTGTACAGCAAAGTGGTTCAGTTACACGTATACATACATTCTTTTTCATATTCTTTTCCATTAGGATTTATCACAGGATATGGAATAGAGTTCCCTGTGCTCTACAGTAGGACCTTGTTTATCCATTCTGGATACAACAGTTGGGTAGCAGTAGTTTATTTTTTTTTAATTTATTGATGTATAGTTGACTTACAGTGTTATGTTAATTTTCTTCTGTACAGCAAAGTGATTCAGTTATACAGCTATATTTTTCATATTTTCCATTACGGTTTATTACAGGATAGTGAATATAGTTCCCTGTGCTGTACAGTAGGACCTTGTTGTTTATCCATTCTATATATAATAGTTGAGCAGCAGTAGTTTCAAACCTGCACTAATAAGAGAGAGAGAGTGCATTTGGTGAGCATCGGACCAGGAGAGCAGTCCACAAATGAGGGAATATGAATAATTCCTGGAGACACGAGTAGGATGGCAGGATTGGCAGTAAGTTGATACGTGGTCTTAAGTTGCGATGAATGGAGTGGGAAGAAGCTAGAAAAAGAACTATTTAGAAAAAGAAAAAACAACTTTGAGAAAAGTGTGAAGCTTTTGATCTGAATATAGAATGCCCTGGTAAGCACCTTATGAACTGTAACTTGTGTTTTTAATGGAAACTAAGACATAGTCCAACAAGAGTGATAAGCCTGCTTATGGGAAGGGATGTGGGAAATAGACCATTCTGGGAAAATTAAAATAGAGCGTGTGTTCTCCATCACCCCTTGGTAAACAAAAGAGGGAGAAAATGTTCTTGGCTCACATTTTGCACCAAGATTCCTCTTGAAGCAAAAAAGTAGGAAAAGTGACTTGCTTAAAGTAACAAGTATTTAGTTGCCAAGATAAGTATAGATCCCAAGTTTCCTCTCACCCTGGATCTTTCCATGATAAGTTACCTACCGTGACGTGAAACTCTGAGCAGAGATTTGAGAAAGACTGAAAGATAGTAAATAATGACACCGGGATGGAAGGCATGGCATAAAGGTGGAGTGTTGGAGGCCAACTTTTCCACACAGGTTCAATGGTACAGGTGTGTGAGTAGCAAACAGAAATTAGAGGCGAACCTGAGTTGTCCTCCTGTCACGCTGACAGAGCAATGAGCCAGGCAAAACAGGATGTGGAAATAATATTCAAGTTGTCCATTGTAGAATGTAATGTTTCGTTCAGTGTGATTGCCCTGACAGTTGGTGACAGAGCCTCCAAGAAACGAATGTGCTGATGACCTCGATTACAAGGAAAAAGGTCAATCTCAACTGACAACATGGGAAGAGTAAGAGGGTGTAGGATCTGGAAATAGGCCTATCTGGTTCACCTGTGGGGGGTCGGGAAGAAAAGGAAGATGAAAGGAAATGCCCAGCTAGAAAGGTGTCTTATAAACTATGGAATCCAGATTTATTCTAGAAGGTAAAGTCCATGAAAACAGGGATTTTTGTAAGCTTTAGTCACTGCTATATCAGAAAACTTTAGACTAGTACCTGGCCTAGGGCAAGCATTCAATATTTGTTGAATGTTTAGATGGATGGTTGGATGGACGATGAGAAGATGGGTGGGTGATGAGCCTATTCCTCAGATTCTTACTGTTTCCCAACCATTGCACAATAATGGGCACTCATCCAGAAGTTGAAAGAGTTCCCTTCACAAGCTCAAGAGCCCTCAACAGCTCTAAGAATGATGTGAAGGACATCTAAGCTTTTTAAGTCAGCATTCTCAACTAAGGACCCGGATTGGTGGAGATGAGAAACCACCAGGATAACAATTAGATTCCATTCGCTTTGGAGTATTAAGAGCCTGCCATATGAGCAAACAACTGACAGTGTAACGGTGGTGTTTTGGGGGTGTGTGTGTGTACTTGGACTGTAGGAGATTGACATTCAGGTGCAAATCCATGTGATCTGTTCATCAGAGATGTTACCACTTGGGATTTTTCCTTTTATGTTCTACTCACCCCTTTCCTGATTGTTTACCGCAGTTCTTTTCTACTTTCTGGTCCTTAGTACGTGCATAAACAAGAATTTCTTTCTGTTTGGCATTGTTTTGGTTGGTTTGGATTTTTTAAACGATTTTCAACTTACCCACACCTCATTAGAGCACCGGAAGAGAATGTTTCCTAGCTCCCAAAAGAGAGATGACAACTGTTGAGATGTGGGTTATGGGAATATGGATAAAAGATCCTCCCAGATATGATGTATACGCTACTATTATATGCAAATAATTACTGCTCTCTTAGGGTCTGTGCACATTCAATAGTCCATGTGCTTCCTTAGTTTTACTGGTCTCTCTTGCAGTTAGGGGTAAAGCCATGAGACTAACTGGCCCCTGAACATAAATATGCTACCTTATTTCTGGGTCAAGGTAGTTAAAAGCCAGTGGGGTGCCTTCTCACTTTCCCTGCCTCAGCAAACTTGAAGGCCACCTGTTGAGATGGTGGCCTCACAAGATGGCAGGATTATGGGTCCCCGAGTTCTGGATGGAGGCTCACCCCCACTGACCTGCTTTGGATTTTCTGTGAGCAAGGAATAGCCCTTCATTGTCGGAGGCCCCTGAGATTTCATGGCTTGTTGCAGTAGCTAAGACAAACTATCGTGACTAATAAAGTTTTTGTTTTTAATTAGTTAATTTATTTCTGGCTGCGCTGGGTCCTCGTTGCTGCCCGTGGGCCCCCTTCAGTTGCAGCGAGCGGGGGCCACCGCCCATTGCAGCGCACGGGCCTCTCACTGCAGTGGCCTCTCCCGCCGCAGAGCACGGACTCTAGAGCGCAGTCTCAGTAGTTGTGGCGCACGGGCTTAGTTGCTCCGCGGCATGTGGGATCTTCCTGGACCAGGGCTCGAACCCGCGTCCCCTGCATTGGCAGGCGGACTCGCAACCACTGCACCACCAGGGAAGCCCAATAAAATTTTATATAAGGCTTTAGTGAACTAAACTGCTTTACAGTGGTGGAAAGGAGGCCCACCAGAAGGATGAATCATAAAAATCTCCATAGGTGGTTGGAGTTGATAATCTGAGCTCCAGTGGGTGACGTCATTCATTATGTGAATTATTTAAATCATGGGGGATTAAATTGTAGGGAAGAAACAGACTGAGGTCAGTGTCCCCCCCAGCCCCCAGTGGAGTTTGGGAGGCTGAATCTGGACTTTCAACATTTGGAGGAATAAGAAAGAATATTCAGGTGTAAGGAGTAGAGTGTGTGTGGTTGGATTTGTTTTTGTTTTATTTTTCCTAAGCATTAATAAAAATGTTAAATAGAGGAGTTGAACTCAGGAGTCTCCGCTTGATGCTAACAGTGACCATCAGAATGAGAGCACCCTGGGACTTCCCTGGCGGTCCAGTGGTGAAGACTCAGCACTTCCATTGCTGGGGGCGCGGGTTCGATCCCTGGTCGGGGAACTAAGATGCCCCATGCCGCAGGGCACGGCCAAAATAAAAATAGCACCCCGATGAGATGATAAGACAAAACAGGGTGAGTCTGGGATGGCTGCACACCTAGTTTTCTCCATGGCCTGTCCCTTTTTGCTAGGCGTGCACACACAGCAGTCACATGCATGCCCCAAAGGTGACATAAGAGCAGTGACCACAGCCACCCAGAGCCTGGCCACCTCCTTCCCTGTGCTGCCTTTGTCCCAGGACTCGAACGCCGTGCTTGCCTGTGCTTCTGTACTTGGTGTGTGGGGCCTTGAGCCTTTTAAAGAGCTGCAGGCTTCTCGTGACTCTAGCTTTGAACAGCCCTTCCCAAAGGACCCAGCCATAGCCCAGGCCTGACCCCTCTGAACAGGTGTGTGGGAGAAGCGTGGGAGGCACGTTTGGCTCCTTCTTCCGGAATTACAGAAACTTCTGTTTTGCATTTTGTTTTAACAGGGAGGTGGGGACAAATTGGTCTAGGTCCTAATTTCTTGTTCTTCAGGTTTTTAAAAAACTGTGGTACAGATTCATGCTGTTGACACTGTACTTACGACCAGACCCATCCTCATTTCTGTTGTGAGCATATGTAGGGGGTTTGCAACCCATATTATGCTTGGAGAGGTAGCCTTTGTTTCGACTGTGGAGCGTGTGCTGAGCACCAGTTGGCAGGTTCTAGCAACATCATTTTCAACTTGTTTATAGAGCACCCACTGGATGCTTGGCCTGAAATAAGTGTATTACTGGATTGGAAGCTGTTTGAAGGCAGTGTTTTTCATCTGTGACTCCATCATCAGGCAGCACCTTAAACACAGAGACCTCAATTAACATCTCTCCTGTTGGATTTAAAGTAGTGATGCTGTTACCAACCATGTTTCTTGGCCTCCTTAATCAATAGAAATTGGTCAGAGGCCAGACGAGAAATTCAGCCAAGGCTTCACTGGGGCCCCTGCTGCAGCAGTGGGGAGGAAGAACAAATAATAGGTTCCCTTGCTTGCTTGCTCCCCAAGGGGGGTGAGCTGATAAATGGGGTGAGGGTAAGGATGCATCCAGGGGTGGGGCTGGAGGGGGGGCCTAGGTGTTTTGCCCACCCCTTTGGTGGTGTTGAGTGCAGGGGGCATGCGCAGTGCCCTGCTTTTGCTCCAGACCCCCTGCTTTTGCTCCAGACTTTTGTTCTTCAGAAGTGGCAGTTGGGCTTTTTGGTCTCTTTGTATCTTTTCCAGAATTTACCCCAACTGTGCATGCACACAGTTATTTTTAGCCCCTTACCGTTTCTTTGTATTTTGTTGCATGAGGAGACGTTTGTCCAGGTGCAGACATTGCAGCGCTGCAGCTAAGGGTCCCACGTCCCAGCCTGTGTCAATGCCGTGAGAGCTGGAGTTGTTCTTCCTGGCTCAGGGCTGCGTGCTGTCTCTTGCTGTTGCCTCCTGCAGTCCCCTTTAGATAAGCGTCCAAATGACTCTGCTGCAGACACAACTGTTGAGAACCAGGAAGTTGGGGCGTGGGCCTTGGCAGGCATACTGGGATCCACAAATACCATCCTCGAGGAAGCGGTGCCTGAGTTCTAGCCCTGGCTCTGCCGCGACATCAACTAGACACCTCACCTCTCTGGGTATTAGTTTATTCATCTAGCTATTAAAGTGTCTTACGAAATGCTTACAAAATTTTCTTCCAACTCGAAAATTGGATGACTATCTGATCTTTCATTTATATCAGTATTTTCCCAGGAATGTAACTCGGGGAGTGTGTATGAAGACAGATGGGAGAGAGGGTATTTCCTGTGACAGAACTTGAACACGCTCTGGTCTTAACTTGGAACCTCGTGACAAAGGCTCAGAGCCATGTCTGTCCTCAGCACCACCACTGACAAGTGTCTGTCTTCCCTTAGTTTGTTACCAAGCCAAGTTTTCCTTCTGTTTTCTCCCGCCCTGCCTTCTTCAAGACCTCTTGTTCTAGCTGAGCCTCATGTGAAATTCATGCCTTCTCCTGAAAATTAAGACAGGCTCCATTGATAGAAGTTCTTTCCTGTTTATTCTTCTCCACAGACTCAGGCTGGAAAAATAAATGAAGGATTATATGTATGTATCTTTTCATTTCTTTCAAGCTTCACAGCCCAGGGTCTGGATGCTTTGATCACCCATTCTGGCATTAATATTGACTTCCATTCTGCTCCCCTTTTTTGTTATTTTTCCTCCCTTACTGCTAGAATTAGGCCCATCTCTCTGAAGTCTGCATCTCATTCCTTCTGTGATCATTCTAGGAGGGCATTCATTTGAATGGTTATCAACATCCATTTTGTTGACCAGGCAGCCCTCTTGTGGGTCCTTCTGGTTTACCTGAAGTGCTGCAAGACCCTCCTAGTCTTCTAAGATAATTTTCTTTGTACTTTAAAAGGTATTTGTGGGCTTCCCTGGTGGCCCAGTGGTTGAGAGTCCGCCTGCCGATGCAGGGGACGCGGGTTCATGCCCCGGTCCGGGAAGATCCCACATGCCGCGCAGCGGCTGGGCCCGTGAGCCATGGCCGCTGAGCCTGCGCGTCCGGAGCCTGTGCTCCGCAACGGGAGAGGCCACAACAGTGAGAGCCCCGCGTACCGCCAAAAAAAAAAAAAAAAGGATATTTGTCTGTGTTTGTGATTGTTTTCACTTAATTTTGAAAGTGAAAATTAAGGGGGCCTAATTTTGTTAAATTGGGGGCCTAATTTTGTTAAATCTTAGAATGTAGCCTTTTACTTTTTCTCTTTGATAGGTTTAAGAGTTTCCTTTTCACTTTCCATAATAATTATTCCTGTTGTATATATTGCTTCCATAAACTGAGACTCATCGTATTTTTATCTTTTTTCCTCTTTCTCATCCATTCCATAACATTTGGGCATTTACCTGCATAATTTCAAAGCCTGTATCACATCATTGAAAATGAGCTGCTTTTCTTTCTTCACAGATGATTTTTATGATGCTCATTGTATAAAGATGCCGCTGCTAATGATGTCGCTTTTTGCTCAGAAAGAATTATTCTTGAATTTGTGTTTTCAGGGGGAAAATTTGAATGGAGCTATAAACAGGGTATTCTGATGCCCAATCAAAGATAGTCATGGGTGGCTATTAAGCAACAGGGAAAGAAAAAGAATAGTAAAAACTAAAAACTAGCTATATTCACAGTGGACCAGAAATTTAATATCTTATTGTTCTTCTGTACTTTTTACCAAACATCTATTTATCGACACTCAGTGGTAACATCTGGATACACAGTGCAGCTTATAAAAATCATTACTCCACTATGTCCTGAACGTTTGCTGGTGACCACACAGACGGAAGTGATTAACCACTTCTATTGTTTCCATTTATATTTCTGTTCCCCAAACTAGTGATTTAAGTAGGAAGACAATCTTTGAACATGACCATTGATAAATGTAAATATTCATAAGGAATTTTGAATTCTGTGCCACAGAGCTGACATCAGTAATGAAGATGGATAAAGGGCCTTATTTAATCAACAGATAATTCCATTTTAAGAAGGACCTGGACGCAGATTTCATAATTCACGCACTTAGCAATGCTCTTCCTCGCCATGGCCCTTAGATATTGACACATCTTAGGGCAATATTGAGAATCTCTAGTTTGGAGTTTTTCTTATTATAATAATCAACACAGACGGGCTCACCACTTAAAGTTTTTGAATTTTTATTTAGCTTATTGCACAATGTGATAGAAACTGAGTGAGCCGCCATGAGAAAGCCAACACAGGGGCCTTAGTTTACCTGCTGAGATACAGACTTGAGTCGACAACCTAAAAGTACGATCTGTATCCACATAACAGTCCACAGGTTAGAAGCACAAATATGAAAGCCCCTTTTCCTTTAGCAGCTTCTACAAAGTGACTTGTTAGCATAAAATTGTTGCAACATTGTACTTTAATGTTCTGATACAAATATATAAGCAAACTTAGCCTTCATCGTCGGTTCTTAGTAAGATTCTTATTACAAGGGCCTGTGGTCTCCCCATCCCTCACTGCTTGCTGCTAAGGTTATTTGTCCATAAGGGAATCACACTTAAAGCAAAAGACCGAGCTTGACTTAATAGGCATATATCTGCCTCTGAAAGGATAGACCGAGTTCTGCTCCTTAGTTTGGCTTTATTTTCAGTGTTTTTGAATAAGCAGCTCTGAAGCGGTACTGGTATTGCGATGTGTTAATAACATTAAACATTTTTGATCAAGTGTGAGTGAGGTATCTGAGGAAGCAAAAAGTCAAGTACAGCCCTTTTTCTTTTTAACCTGCTTTTAATGAGATCATTAGGGAGTTAAGGCTCTGTTGGTTGAATTACACTGCAGTCTTCACGCTTAGCTATTGAGTTTATTTAAATTACATCTCAAGCTAGTCATTGTAGAAGAGGGTTTTGGAGAATGTTCGGAGTGAAACAAAGGGCAAGTCTTTGAAGAGCATAATGTCTTTTTAGAATGAGAGACTTGGAGAAATGGTATTTGTGTTTGTAGCTCAGAAAGAGGAATGTTGTTGATAGAGACATCTTCAGTACTGGGCTGCTGCATTTTCTATCAAACCCAGACTGTTTGCTCTTAGAGGCTTCGGAAAGCTTTACTTGTGCCTTATGAGGATACAAACACACAAACCAGTAAGCCTGCTTAGCCTCAAACCTGGGACAGAAAGTCGCCTGGGATTTCTAATAAATTAGTTGCTAGTCTTTGCGAGGCTTTGATTCTTAAGGTATTTTGTTAGAGAAGGAATACAAAGGAATTGAAATGAGCTGATTACTGGGGCCGAAGTGTCAATTCCAGGGCTATGGAAGCCTCCATTAACAATATATGCATTAAAATGCGGCGAATCCATTCCTCTGTCCTCTGGAAGGCACTAATCACTGAACCTGTACCACGTAGTTTCCTAAAGGTGATCCCTGACAAACTATTACTGTCTCTTCTGAGTTGTCAGTTACATGCTAAAAGTCTATTCAAGATCATTTCAGCTTCCAGTATTGTATTGTGTTTTATTTCAATAATAAATTAATGATTTAAATGTAGAATGTTGAACCCATGGTCTTCATAGACAAGAGGTTTCTTTATATTTGCTCTTGAAGGTACGTGATTGCACTATCAAAACAATGTTCTTTCAAAGAATAGGGAAACCAAAGTTATAAATAGCAATACACATTTTGTCACTTAAAAAATAAATTTTACTAAGTTAGGGAAAAATCGAAACTAAAGAAAGCAGCCCTGAGGCATTTTGGAATCTCTAGAAGAAGAAAGGCTTTGTTTTGTTCAAGTTGTCAGTGAGACGAAGAACTCAAGCTAGATTTTGCGAATTATTTTGTTTAGGCATTACAGGGATCTGATCCTTGTTCTTTGGAGTTCCTGAGGAAACTTGAAGAAGTTTCTTGGTAGCGAGAAAGAAGGACAAAATCTTCACATTGTTCGGTTCTTTCAATTCGGGGTGGTATAGTAAAGCAAAACAGATCATTATTAAATGATATTTTTTGTCAGCCTAGTAGATCTGGGGGTCTGTTCTAGAATGCTAGGATACATTGCTGATTAGATAGACACAGATGTCCGTTCCTGTAGGGCTTACATTCAAGCAGAGGCAGGGCAGAAAACATATAATAAACCTCATAACTAAGTGAATTATAGAGAATTCCAGAGGTGGTAAGTGCTATTAAAGACGGCAAGGTGAAGGAGATCAGGAGAGGCTGCTATTTATTTAGAGTAGATAGGGTGGCCCTTATTGAGAAAATCTTTGAACCTGAAAGGGGAAGTCAGCAATGTAGATACCAAATAACACTTAAGGAGAAGCTCAAGCAGAGCCTCTACAGTAGAAGTAAGTGGGGAGAGTTCAAGTAGGGGGAATATATGAGAATGAGGAGTTGAGGGTTTTGAACAAAGTATGAAATGATGTGCTTTACCTTTTCAAACCATCGCTCTGGCTTCTGTCAGACTGTTGGAGCCCAAGGGAGAAAGCGGTGGGACTAGTTATGAGGCTATTACAATGATTTGTCCAGGCAAGAAATTATGAGTGCTTTGATCAGAGTAGGAGCAGTGGACGCAGTAAGAAACAGATCCAATTTGGATATACCTTGAAGGGAAAGCCCACAGGAGGGATTTCCTGATAATTGGATTTGAGATGTGAGAAAAAAGTCTACCAACAGTGACTCCAGACAGCTTTTTTAAATTTAATTTTTATTTGATATTGGAGTATACCTGATTAACGGTGTTGTGTTAGTTTCAGGTGTGCAGCAAAGTGATTCAGCCGTACAGATACATACATCCACTCTTTTTTAGATTCTATTCCCATATAGGTCATTACAGAATACTGAGTAGAGTTTCCTGTGCTATACAGTAGGTCCTTGTTGATTACCTATTTTATATGTAGTAGTGTGTATGTGTTAATCCCAAACTCCTAATTTATCCCTCCCCCCCTGCCCCCCTCTCCTGCCATTTTCCCTTTTGGTAACCATAAATTTATTTTTGAAGCCTGTAAGTCTGTTTCTGCTTTGTAAATAAGTTCATTTTTATCAAGTTGGATGCGGGATCTTGTATCATCTTGGGTTAGGGATTTCAGTTGTGGATATGTTTAAGGTGACAATTGGACTTCCAGATGGAGAGGTGCCATGTGGGGATGTGGAGTTATGTCAGAATATCTGTAATTTTGGTGACTGGAGAGCCCGAGAAGTTAATAAGATCTGTGACGAAGTTTCTTAGTTGGTTGTGTGGATTAAATAACCTTTGTCGAAAAGCTGTGCGCACACTTTGTCGGGCAAACATATCCTACCAGAAAGGGGGATTGACCTTTAACATTGAATAAAGCGCTCGCAGCCCATCTGACGGGCAGAGGATTAGGAAGTAGAAGGCATGGAGTAATATGGTTCTTGGTATCAGCGCTGAGGCATTGTGTGTGTGCTCTTAACGCCACTGTCAGCGTAATGAAGACATAAACATTAAAACAAAATCCCCATCTTATACGGTAGATTTGTACTAGCCCTTCAAACCCTACATACTTAACACTTGATGACATATTTGTTTGTCTGTATAATGTAATACTGAATTCTAGAATAAATACTCAATTCTTCACTGCCCATATATCCTTGTCGATCTCTGAATTCAAGTATAAAATAAGGAATAGTTTTTTGAAAGGTGTAATATTGAAAAAGTGTTAAAATAATGGATTTTCACCACCTTCTTAAAAACAAAAAAAGGTTTCATTAAAAAAATGCTACCTTCGGGCTTCCCTGGTGGCGCAGTGGTTGAGAGTCCGCCTGCCGATGCAGGGGACACGGGTTCATGCCCCGGTCCGGGAAGATCCCACATGCCATGGAGCGGCTGGGCCCGTGAGCCATGGCCGCTGAGCCTGCACGTCCGGAACCTGTGCTCCGCAACAGGAGAGGCCACAACAGTAAGAGGCCTGCGTACTGCCAAAAAAAAAAAAAAAAAAAAAAGCTACCTTCTAGTTATCCTCCATATGTGTATGTAATAATTGGGCTTTATGTTAATATGGATAGAATTTTTTTTGTGGGGTTTTTTTTTTTAATTTAATTTTAGAGTATACTAGAGTCTTTCTGTTCGGTTAGGGTTTGGTTTGGTTTTAAATATCCCATTCCAGCACCCTCCAGTTTCCAAGATAGCCAGTGTTAACAATCTGATGTTTAGCCCATCACACCTTGTATGTATAGTGTTGGGTATATGTGAAAGAGTAAGTCAAAAGAATTTCCTGAAAAATTGGATTTAAATATGTAGGTAGGTAGGTAGAGTATATATAAAACCTGTGGTTTTAGGGTCATACTATCTAAATTTCTCTGTAGCTAGACTGAATAGCGAATTTCTCTCCAGGCCTATAGATATAATCACTGTTTTTAATACCCAATATTCCATATTATTTACTGTTTGAATTGTTCCTCTATGGATGGACAGTCCAGATTTTTTTTTGGTTATGACTGTAGTGTTCATAAAGCACTTCATGCAGCGTCTGACACCAAGTAAGCACGCAGTAAATGTTAGCTGGGATCGTTAGCCAAGTTGACACAGTAAGTGCTGGAGCCATGGTCTGAACAGTTTCCATCTTCGAAGCCTGTGGCCTTACATTGTTACCACACCTCTCCACCTGCTCCCTCTCTCTCCTTGCCTCCTTGTTTTGTAACAGCTGTAGCATTTACTGAGTTCCAAACTCGCCCTTGGATTGGAGAGCAACATCTTACCTTATGGTGGATATTTCCATATGCACAGTATTCACACTAAACTTATGATTTCAAGATCAAACGTGAGCTTTTCCTCCAAAGCTAGTTCTCCCCAACATTGTAAGATTCCATCAATCTTTCCAATATACCTCTCCTCATTTATGGCCAGAACTTGATTATCATCCTGTACCTTTTGACCCCTTCACCTCCACATCCAGTTAATCACAAGAATATGCGGATTAGATTCCTTCCATGTCCCTCAAGTCCTTTTTCCCCTATTTATCCTCACTTCAGCATCCTCGTTAAAATATGTATGACTTCAAACCTAATTCCGTGCTTTTGTCTTTATCCCATCCAATATATCCTACCGTCTACCAAATTAAGCAGTTAGAACATGCTGTATATATGTCGCTTTGTACCTAAAACAAGCCAGAATGCACCTTTTAACCTACAGATTAAAAGTCACTGAATCCTGATGTTTTAGGAGGAAGCGACATTCTTTCAAGGCATCTTCTCTCTAGCATCTCAGGTGGCCGTGGTCTTTGAGCTGCGGTTTTGATACACCTATTAGAGGAATCTGCACTTCTTCCTAAGGGAGAGGTTTAACTTTTTAGATAATTCAGATTATGAGCGTCTTCTTCCTAACCTTGAGTTAATGCCTCTGATTGCTTTCCCCACATTTTTTCTGAATTGTGCCTTTTGAAGTTCCAGAATAAGTCGAATTTCTCTAAACTATAACTTTCAAATCCATAAAGAACTCTGCTACATCGCCATCCCATTCCTAGATGGAACTGCTGACTTTTTTGTTGCTGGTATAACGAGCTTTCTAGTTTGCCAGTTCTGGGCACACAAAAAATCCTCTTAAAATATGGACCTTAGGATTGAAAACAGTTGTCTAAATGAGGCCTAAGAAAAAATTCATTAATTCAGCAGTATTTTTTTTTAAGAACTTACTTGGTGCCGATTCAGTGCTCTGTGCTAGATAATGAAATAGAGAAACTAACCTTACGAAAGTTAGGAGAGACCACAGATGCAAACATCAAATCTAAAAATGAATGTAATTTGCAAAGTGCCTCCATTGGTAAATGCAGAATTCCAATTTTTTAGGGCTGCCGTCCAATCCTACAAGAATTAGGAAAGAGTTGCTGCTCATCTGGAGTTGTGGATCTTGGTGGACAGGCCTGTAAATCTCAGATTCATGAGTTGACAGTCCAAGGTGATACAGATCTCCTTGAAGTTTTGTGAACTAATTAGGTTCCAAAAGACCCTTCCCAAGTTCAGAAAGACATCTCACCCCCAACTACTAGTGCTGTTTACTGAGGGTGGCCAAATTAGAAGCATTTGTTTACCTGCTAAGTTTACCTGCCATAAAGGGATCAAGATAGTCAATCTTTATAATCCTCAATCAGTGGGTGTGTGTATGTGTGCATGTCAGACGTAGGTCCTAGTCTTATGTCACACACCAGGCTGGTCTTCCTGAATCATAGATTGGATTGGGTCACTCCTAAGGCGGGCTTTTGTTGAGGGAGTTTGGCTTGAAAGGAGGAAACTTATCTAAGAACTAGTGCATTTTGCTTACATCCTAATAGCAATATATAGCGTATGGTTCTTCCGCCAATGTTTAACTCCTTACCGACAGAGAGACCCAATGAACGTTTATCCCTCCATTGATTGTAATAGGTCAGTTGGCACAAAGAAAAATTAAGGGTTTTTGTTTCGTTTTGTTTTGTTTTGTTTTTTGTTTGTTTTTTAACCTACCTCCAACCTCCATGGTCTCAGGAGATATTGATTCATAAACACCATTCACAGGAGCAGTGGTTAAATCAATATATTAGCCTAGGATATGTCTCAAGAACAGATAAAAACGTTTTAATTAATTTTGTCTTTAGGCAGTCACTTACACTGGTTTTCTGACATCAGAGGCTCAGAACGTGGTTAAGACAGGGCAGCTGGAGTAGAGATTCTAGGCAGAAAATTTGCACTGCATCCAGATGAGGGGAGGTGGAGCGGGGCTTTCGAACACTACCTCCAGAGACCGGGCTTCAATTTACGCTGTAATCTTATCTAGATAATGACCCTTAAGGGAAAGCTTTTCCTTGAGTTCCTTTATCTCTGCCTGTAATGAATTAAGCATATTTATATTCAATCACCAGGACATCAGTGTCAAGCTCCTTGTCAAAAGCATGCTAAGAAGGGAAAAGGAAAAGAAAAATAAAGGAAAAACCCTGCAACCCCACAGAACTGCTCTGCTCTTGTCAAAACATTCCCACTGAGCCAAAACTTGGTGTTGCTTCTACTCATTGCCTGGGCTTCCACTGGGGCTGGCTGACTAGCTCTTCAAGCCAGAGTCTCTAGTTGCCTCGTTTTCTCTTTTCTTCACTCTACCCCACTCTATCAGTAAGTTTTATCACTTATGCTCCAAACTATATTTCTATTACCTTTTTATTTCTTCATCCTTACTACTGATTTCCTGTGCTGGGCACCATCTCTTCTTTCCTGTCATTGAAGCAGCTTCCTAACTGGTCTCCCTCTTCTCACCTGGGCACCATCGAGGGCCATTCTTCACCCAGTAGAAAAGTGGTCTTCTTAGAAGGTAAATGGGGTTATATCACTCCCTGCTTAGACCCTGTGATGGCTTCTCCTGACCTTACAGTGAAAGGCATACCCTGTCCCTCCAGGGCTGCATGATTGGGCTTCTGGGATACTAATATGGCCCCTTCTTGAGTCACTCTTCTTCCCTGATTATCACTCTAGTTTTTCATTGCTTTGAACACACTTACCTGTCTCCAGCCTCAGGACCAGTGTGCCCTTTCCTCTGCTTTGAATATTTTTCCCTCGACTGTGTATAACAATCTCCCTCTTCCCTGTCTTTCAGGTCTCACTTGAAAGACCACCTATTCAGAGAGGCAGCCTTAACTTTCCTATTTAAAATAGGTCCTCCCAACATTCTTTACCTTGTTTGCATCTGTCTACCCTGTTTCCTGTTTGCAATGAATGCAAACCATTCATTGCAAACGAATTATTGTTTCTTTATCTACTTTTGTTTCAGTCCTTCCCCCCCACCTCCCTGAATAGAATATATATACGTATTTCGTGAGATCAGGGACCAAGTCAGTCTTAATCATCGCTTTCCCAATAAAATAAATGTTTATGGATAGACTTTTCAGTGGTAGAGATTTTCTATGCTCTTATCTACAGGTGGAGCCAGAGAGAAGAATGAATTTAATGGTACCTCCCATGAGAAGGCAGGGCAGTTCTGTTTCCTGCCTCAGAATCTATGGCAGAATCCTAGTACAGCTTCTTAAGCAGATGCCACATGTTGCGTGTTTGATCCCAGCCTGTTTTATGGGTACACGGTGCCAGTAAGGCAGCGGTCCCCAGCCTTTTTGGCACCAGGGACCTGTTTCATGGAAGACAATTTTTCCACGGATGGGGTGCGGGGGACGGTTCAGGCGGTAACGCGAGCGATGCGGGGGGCGGGGGGCAGGTAAAGGCTCTGCTCACTCGCCCGCCGCCGCTCACCTCCTCTAGGTTCCTAACAGGCCACACGGGTCTGCAGCCCGGGGGTTGGGCCCCCCTGCAGTAAGGCATGACTTGGGCAAGGATCATCCTAGAGATCTTAAAGTCTCTCCTTGACTTAATTGACATGGAGTTTAGTGTTACAAGGAGGAGAGCTAACGTGTATCAGGTACGTACTATGTGCCTGACACCATGCTAAGCACTTTCAGTCGCTTGCTTAACACAACAACCCTTTGAGTTCCTTGGACAACTTGCTCAATGTTAATATAGCTAGCAAAGCCTGGATTAAAACCAGGTGGTCTGATTCCAATTCTCAATATCTTAACAGCACTCATTAATGTATTTGCCTTAAAGAAAGAGACTCCTCTTTTAAATTGTTTTGTTTTGACTTGAAGCAAGGATGTTAGGATTGTAGCACTCTTAAGTCACCAACGTAATACTTTATGTAATTTCATTGGATGACTATCTGATATGACAGGAAAAACCCATAAATTCATGAGAGAAAAACCCTGAGAAGCTGAATGCACAGAAAACAGTAGGCAGGAGGATAGTTAGTGATGTAATGAATAAAGACTGATACCGCCGTCTATTTTGCTCTTTGCCTTAAAGTTCATCCTGGCGCTGATGGTCACAAACAATAGTCATCTCTCCTACAACCCTAGGACTGAGCCAGTACCTGTTTCTAGAATACCTTCAGGATAACCTTACTGAGAGATGGACAAATGGACTATTGATATATTTAAGAGAAATGTATTCTAATCTCAGAATTTAGAGTTAGAAAGAAATCTTGTGGTTTATCATATTCTTACTGTGGGTTACACGCCGACTTGATGTGAAGAGTATCATTTAATTTCTATAACATAAGGCAAATAATTACTCCATTCTATGGTAAGGTACTCTGCATAGAAGGCTTTAGGTAATTTTATATTTTAGATCCTGCATTAATGTCCAGTATGTCGACCCACTTCCCTTGCTGCTTTGTGGTACCACCCACCCAAATAGCGCTAATCTCCCAAGTAGCATGGACGGTATGAGCAGTGAAAATAACGAAGTCTTTGAATTCAGACAGACTTTGTTTGTCAATCTTGATTCCTTCTTTTCCTAGTAATGAGAACCTGAGTACAGTTTTGGTTTTGCTGTGGTCTGGTTTTCTGATCTGTAAAGTGGACATGATCAGAATCTGAGTCGTTCCAAGAATCAGATGAAATAGTATATGTAAAAACCATAGTAGACACAGGGGAGATGATCAAACGATGGCTGCTCACTGTGGGCCCCGTTGTTGGCATTGATGTCTCAGGTGTGAGCTGCACGTGACCTGCCCCAGCTCTGGTGCCTCCATGGTGCTGATTTCACTCAGGACTGTGTGTACCTTGGAGATTGCACGGGGAACTAGCTATTTCTCAATGCTTTAAATGTCATACTGCTTTTTAAATTTTTTTGAGGCAGTAATTTACCTTTGACAGTGATGGATTATTATTCAGCTTTGATTCATAGCAGGGTTGCCATATTCAGTGAGGAGAGGTGCCGTTTTAAATATGGGAAATACTTTCAGTAGTTTCCTAATTAGCATGAGCAGATAGAAAAACCATTTGCTGAGCTCTGTGAGGGGCACATTCTAATTCCTGTTATGCATATGTAAGAATGAATTCCTTCTGCTGTAGTGATTTATCTAGTGCATGCTGTTTCACGGGACCCACCCCCTAAACACAAACTCAGGTGCGCGGAGTGGGGGGCAGGGAGCCAGAAGAGGTTCAATCCCTGTATTGATGCTGGTTCAGAGCGGGACCCAAGGAGACACGGAGACATCAGAACTCTCACTTTGAGCTTCTCCCCGTGATAAATATGAGAATATGGCCTTTGACCTTTCCTCCTCCATAGGAAACTTAAGAGGATTTGAATCTGAAAATAAAAATTCAAACTTAGAGTTGAGGTACAACAACAGAATGATTATTGACTTGGTTTTGTTTTAATCGTCATCATTGACTGGTTTGTTGCGTGAAATCAAAGCCAGCGGTAGTCAGAATGCCTATGCTTTGTCACCAAGGAATCAGGTAAGGATATGTGATTGAATAATGTCTATCTTTAAAACTAGAAAAAAAAATGCAAAATGAGTACCTACCTCAGTGAATTTAGTATCGTTATTGTCCATATGAAAGTGTCATGCATTTCCAGTTTCTAACTCGTGGACATTCCCCAGAATGTCTGAAGAGGCTACCCTCAGTATTAGCATCGTAGAGATGGATGAAGCCTTATCTTCTAATGCACCGTTTGAGCAGTGAAGGAAATCCAGGCTGAATGATGTGAAGGGACTTTCTCTGGGTCATAGAACTAGTTGCTTTTTTTTTTTTTTTTTTTGCGGTACGCGGGCCTCTCACTTTGTGGCCTCTCCCGTGGCGGAGCACAGGCTCCGGACGCGCAGGCTCAGCGGCCATGGCTCACGGGCCCAGCCGCTCCACGGCATGTGGGATCTTCCCGGACGGGGGCACGAACCCGCATCCCCTGCATCGGCAGGCGGACTCTCAACCACTGCGCCACCAGGGAAGCCCGAACTAGTTGCTTTTGAGGTTGGATACTTTGTCTTAATATTGCTGGCCCGGGACTCTTGGAGAGAACAGTGACAGAATCCCAGGCCGTACTATCCAACCCCAGGTCACAGTGTTAGAGCTAAGGTTCAGCAGATGGTTTTTATTATTATGCTCGATGACTAAGCAGTTAAAGTCCAGTTACTCTTCTTAGAAGGTAAAGATTATCAGAGTCCTTGGAACCTCACCATCATTGCTGATCTCATGATGGATCACAGCACTGCACCCGACACCTATGCCTTATAAAATTGAAATGATACTTGGTGTCATGGGTAGTTTTATATGTTAACATAGCTGGACCGTGGTGCCCAGATATTTGGTCAGTCATTTTTCTGGATGTTTCTGTGAATCCGTTTTTGTTTACTTGTTTAATGAAATTAACATTTAAATCGATAGACTTTGAATAAAGGATATTACCCTCATAATGTAGGTGGGCTTCATTCAGTCAGTTGAAGGCTTTAATAGAATAAACACTAACCTCCCCTGAGCAAGAAAGAATTCTGCCAGCAGACCGCCTTCGGACCCGAACTGCAATTTGTCCCTGGATCTTCCGTCTGCTCGCTCTCCTTGCAGACCTGGGAAAGCCAGCAGAGACCGCATATACATCCTGTCGATCCTGTTCCTTACAGAACCCTGATTAATAGAGATTGTGATACTGGGAAGGTAGGGTTCTGCAGTACCAAATGCCTAAAAATGCGGAAGTGTCTTTGGAACTGGGCAGTGGGGTCAAGGCTGGAAGAGTTTTTGAGGTACATGTTAGAAGAAGCCTAGACTGTCTTGGAGAGACTCTTGGTAGAAATGGGGACATTAAAGGGAAGGATGACTCCAGTGGTGATTCCTCACTTTAATGAGTGAGGACTCAGAAATGAGGTACATGCTATTGAAGGAAAGGAAGTCCTGGTTATAAAATTGCACAGAACTTGGCTGAATTGTGTTCTCGTGTTTTGTGGAAGGCAGGATTTGTACATGTTGTTGGGGATTAGTTGAGGACATTTCTAAGCAAAGCATTTAAGATATGACTTGGTTTCTCCCTACTACTTAGGGTAAAATGCCAGAGTAGAGAAATTAAAGAAAGAATTGGTGGGACTTCCCTGGTGGTACAGTGGTTAAGAATCCGCCTGCCAATACAGGGGACACGGGTTCGAGCCCTGGTCCAGGAGGATCCCACGTGCCATGGAGCAACTAAGCCCATGCGCCACAACTACTGAGCCTGCTCTCTAGAGCCCACGAGCCACAACTGCTGAGCCCGTGTGCCACAACTACTGAAGCCCGTGTGCCTAGAGCCCATACTCTGCAACAAGAGAAGCCACCACAATGAGAAGCCCGTGCAGCGCAATGAAAAGTAGCCCCCGCTCGCCGCAACTAGAGAAAGCCTGCATGCAGCAACTAAGACCCAACAATGAAGACCCAATGCAGCCAAAAATAAATAAATAAATAGATTTAAAAAAAAAAAAGAATTGGGAAGCAAGAAGAAACCAGGGCTTGGATACGCATAAAATCCTCAGCCTATCCGTGTTGGGGAAAAAATGAGAAAGCATTTTCTGAAGAGAGCACCAAGGGGGTGGCCAGGCAGTCATTTGATAAAGAGATTACATGTGCAACTCATAGATCCAGCTGGCCATGTCAGCAGAAGTTAGGAATAGAGATGGGGTTGGACCAGCAGAAATACAGCCAGCTTGGGCTACAGGGGACAGACATGGGATAAAAATGGAGGAAAACTTGTCAGATTTCTGAGCCTCTACTTGATGAACAAGAGCTATCTGGCAGTGACCGTGTCTTGTCCTTCAAGAAAAGGGAAGGATGGATGACTCCAAAGGTGATTCAGAGTGGCAGAGGTGCCACCGCCACTGTGGGCTCAGATGACACAGGCCCAGGGAGTGAGTCTGTCCCCTCCTTGGTTTCAGAAGGCAGGGCTACTGCCTGTGTTTACTGGGACAGGGTCAACCCTGTCAACCCAGTGAACCTGGGAGGTGGGGCCGCTATCTTGGTGGACCCAGACCCAAAACATCAAACCGAAGAGGATTATTCTCAAGGCTTAAAAATCTAATGGAATTTGCCCTGGTAGGTTTCAGAATTGCTTGGGGACCCGTGATTTTTTTTTTTCCCCTCTTTTCCTTTTTCTCCCTTTTGAAAAGGAAATGTCTATCTTATGCCTGTCTCACCATTGTGTTTTGGAAGCAGATAATGTGTCTGGTTTCAGAGGTTCATAGCTGTAGGGGAATTTTGCCTTAGGAGGAGTTAAACCTCGAGTTGTACCCACATTTGATTCAGATGAGATTAGAGTCTTACATATGATGCCCATCCCATATCGGATGGTTTAAAACTTTAGGAGTTGTTCAGGTGGGCATGAATTTATTTTGCACACGAAAACATGCATTTTGGAGGGCCAGAGGGCAAAGTGTTATGAGCTGAATTGCGTCCCTCCAAAATTCATGTATTAAAATCCTGGCCCCCAGTACCTCAGAATGTAACTATATTTGAAGATAGGACCTTTAGAGAGGTTCAGTTAAAATGAGGCCATTAGAATTGGCCCCAATCCTATCTGAATGGTGACCTTATAAGAACAGGAAGTTTGGACAGTAGACACCAGGGGTGTGCAGTACAGAGGGAAGACCATGTAATGATACAGTGAGAAGGTGGCCGTCTGCAAGCCAAGGACAGAGGCCTCAGGAGAAAGCAAACCTGTTGATACCATGGTCTTGGTCTGGAATTTTGTTATGGCAGCCCTAGGAATCTAATACACTTGGGAACTTTTCCAGTTATATAATTCTGAACTGTTCACTTATTAAAGAGTCAGTTGTATCTTTGATGTCTGCTTCCACAAACATGATGCTTTGAGTTACTGCAAAAGTTAAACATTGCAATCCAGGGTATTCCATCTACTCTGGAATCATGAGACATCACCTGAGGTGTGTGCATGAAAGATTTATGCTCAGTTAAAATTACGTGCAGCTTTGATTGTTTTTATGTTTTTTTTTTGTTTTTGTTGAAGATCATTTTTGAGTTTCCACAATTAGTAAATATTGCCCATTTAAAAGATCACTATTCATGCAGGCTTCGACTTGACTTAAATATAACTGCAGGGGAAAGGATCCATTATAAGGATGTTATAGTATGTTTTATTAAAATTGTGAGTTGGTTGTTATTGTAACCAGAGATTTCCTTACTTAGCAATTCTATGTTCTCCCTTTTGGCAGCCACCAGAAACATGAGTATAGAAATCCCTTATTCGTTTGCTTTATTAAGGATTTTGGAGGCTCGTGGAAGAGAAATATCTAGATGACCGAAGTTTCCTTTGTACCAAAACTGAAACACCAGATAATCTTGGTTAGAGATGTCTTTAAAGCACATTATATGAATCCTTAGCTTGGTATATCAGAGAGTGGCCCTGCATTAGACGTTTTGGGTGATTTAGGGTTTCATTATGAACATTATTCTGCTGGCCTCTGGAAGAGAGGGGGGCCCTCAGGAGACATTAAAAGGTTTAGCCCTGCTTGTCATTTCATTAAAAGGCTTCACGTGGCTCTCTGTACCTGGAGTTCTTAGGAACAGTTTTATCACTTTTATTATTTTTTTAACAAAAATTTTGTTAACTCTTTTTGGCTGTTTCTTTTCCTTTCTGTTCATTCACCTGTAGCATTCCTTTCCCCCATTCCTTACTTGATTTTTTAAATCACTGGGTGCTTAAATAATTGAATTAGCTATAGTTGCTTGCAAATTAAGCACATGTAGGCTGTGGTGATAGCCTGATTCTTCATGAATTTTGCAGCATTAATAGTAGTTTTTAAGAGGTTATCAGTGCTTTCCATTTCCTTGTTTACATTCAGATAGTTGAGGCTGCTGAGTGAACTTTAGGTAAAGAAAGTATCTTTATAATAAGTATCATCAAGCAAGGACACCTTTCTGGAAAGTATCTCTTTATGATGTTTGAAGCCTTTGTGAAAGTGAAATAGAGATGCATCCTCTCTTTTAGAGAAGGTATGATCATTTATTTACCATGTGTAATTTTTCAAAATAAACATTAACTGACTTAGGGAGATACTGACTATTAATGACCATTATTATGACAGACTTGGCTTTAAACAGTTGGCTTGGGCTTGATAAATTGTTTCACTTAAACAGGAGATGTCATTTAAAGATACCTCAACTCTAGATCATTCCATCACTGTGTCCTTCCATTTTAATTAAGTTTTAAAAACTAGATGTTTTATATGTTTCCATAAAATAAGGAACCCCAGCATTATCATCCTTGGTGGCTAGTAACATAACATACTCAAAATGAACTCCAAGAAGGCAACACTTTAGAAATTATTTCCTTGTGGGAGGAGATCCACAACTCAGTTATTTCTGTTTTGAAGCCTCTAGGAGTGGTATTTGGAGATTGACAAAATTGTTACAGAAATGAGGTTTGGCTGCTTGCCACTCAAAAGCCAGTAATTGAGGGGCAAGTGTTGGTAGAAAGGACAGATGCTTTATTCAGAAAAGCCAGCAACCTGGGGAGAAGGTGGACTCTTGTCCAGAGACCAACTCTGAAGATTCTGCTCAGCTGTGACAGTCTTTAAGGGAAAAAGGGGAAATGATCTCAGTTCATCATTAAGGTAGGAGGTCAGATTCTTCATCATTTTTCCATTGCATGCAGACTCCTGGCTTCTCCTGATCTTTCTTTGGATGCTGTCTTGCCCGTGTGGTCCACCTGCAGATTTGCTAAGGGGGAAGTTGGGGATAGAGAAGCAGTCATTCTTTAACTACTTATTCTTCATTCTTACTCCTTCTAATCCAGGAAATGGATCAACAAGTTGGGCAAGGCATTGTGTACATTCAGTAAAGCAAAGATCAGGAGTTAGGTTAAATGTTACCTAGTGATCTCATCTTTATGACTAAGGTTTAAGGGCAACAGAAATAGACAAACAGGAAAGGGAAAAAAGCCTTCCAAAATGTTACTTTGTGACATATGTATCCTTTGGTCTGATTCCCCGCCCCCCCACCCAGCTTGTCATATGCTTCTAGTATTTAAACTCCTTTTTCTTATTTATTCTACACTCAGACTTCTATTTGCCAGACACTGACTATGTACATTATTCTCATTAGCTTATGTGGGAATACTTATTAATCAAGTCCCTTGTTCCTTAGCTTTTTAAAAAAACCCATTTCCTTCTCATCACTCTTGTAATGCTTTAAGGGGACAAGAGTGCCCATCAGCTTCCTTTTGGTAGATGGCTTTGCATGAAGCGAGTACTAGATAAACAATAATTAAGTCTTCTCAAATATTTTGATAGCTAATTTTCTTTAATTTCCATTGTTTCCTGAATGCTGCACTTTTCTTTCTTGGCTTTCTAGAGTCTGAATATAAGTTTACACTTTCTTGTCATTGTTAAAGAAAGAGCTTCAAGTTTAGGTCAAAGGAAACAGATTGCTATGTTATTACTCTGCTTCAGAGCTTAGATTTCTTTTTCTGATCTTTCATCTTTTTTAACTGACAAGATGTAAGGTAAAAGAAATGAACTTGTCAGGGTGCAAAGGAGGGAAATATCAAGGGACTACTAGCATTTTCATCCTTAATCTAAGAAAAGCTAGAGTTGGCCATCAGTGGATGAGAACTTGGGGTCCCAGAAGCTGTCATATGCGCGACTGAAAATTTGCTCTTATCTATACTGGAATTTCATTAACAATTAAGATATGCTTCAAGGAATCCTGTGACAAAAAGAAAATGCAGTTCACTTTGTAGTTAAGCGTCTGTTCCTAGTCTTGAAAATAGGAATCCTGTTATCCGTCTCTCTGAGAGGGAGTGTCTAGGTTGTGTGTTGTATGAAACGTTGTGTCACAGTGGGTCTGGAAGCCAAATGCTTTAAAACCCACTAGAATTTCCTTACGTTGTTGGTCCTATGTTTACAGTTACTGAATTTGCTTTTCCAGTTGGCAAATAATTTCAAGGTGTCTTTAGGTTGTTTGAATCACAAAACAAGAATTAGACAAACCAACAAAATTCCAAACCCACAAATGGCATTAAAACAAAAAGAGTTGTGGGTGTTATTAAATTTTTTCTTTCTTATTAATACTGAGATTTTGGTATTTTTTAATTCAACAGAATATTAAGTTATATTAAGTTTGTAGAATTTTTTAGAAGGGGTTTTAATGGAGACTTATTTTCTTTCTTTAATTGATAAACTTTCTACCATATTTCTGTGAATAGGAGACTCTGCATTTCTAGGTTTTACTAGTTTATACCGGGAAAAAAGGTTACTGAAAACGATAGGTGAATTTTTTCTTAAGCAAAAGGAATATACGTGAAAATATTTAGAAGTTAACTTGATTTTTAATTATTTTGTTTTTAAATAACTGACATTTGAATACTTTGAAAGATGATTTAAGTCACTTTTTACTAGTAGATGGATCCCTTCAATAAAATGGATGCCAAGTAGAGTCAAGTTCTCAAGGTGACCTTTCTCACCTTCTCTCTCTTTCTTGTCTGTTCTAAATGCTTAAAGTGTCCCTGTAGTTGGTTTTCCCTCTCCTAAACTCTCAACAAATGTACAGACTACCTTCTCTGTGAGATTATTGGTGCTTAGTATTATAAAGTTAAATATAAAATTATGTGGTTTCCAGTAATACAGAATCTAATTAAATGTTTCTCTTCAGAACAGTTCCTAAGAGTTGAGTTCAGTATGTTTCTAAAGAAAATGAAATAATGTATATTAAACATGCTGTTACACAATATCTTGCATTACTGTGAACTTCTTTGACATGCTAGGTGTGTTTACCTAGCATGGGTAAATGATATTGATAATATATTTTTCCTAAACTCCTAGAAACTTACACTACAATATTTTGGTTACTGTTCTGAAAATCCTATGAGGGCGCCAAATGTTATGTTTATTTTAGGGAGAATATCTGTAATCTCTGGAAAGAATTGATTTCCTATGAATTGAATCCTACGAATTACAGGTAGATAATGACCGTGGTCAAAAGCGGTATTCTCCATTCACTATTTGCTATTCAAACTGTTTGTACACACTGGCAGAATTCTAATTTCTAAAGTGAGCCTCGCATAAGTTGAGTCAAATGCTTGGAATATTTATTTAGATGTAATTGTTCAGAATGATACTGACAAATCAGAATTTTGTCCCCATCTACAACATCAAAATTTGTTAAATTTTTGTGATTTTAGTTCTTCATCTTTCACATGTTTTTTTTTTAAAAGGAACTTTCCTTTGTCCTGTTTTCATTGTACTTTTTAATGATTTTATTTTAAAAAGTCTCTGATAGAAGAATCTTAGAAACATAGTTTTGGCACTTTTCCTACCCAGCATTTCAGGTTTCTTTCTCTGTCTGGTCTCTTAAGGGCTCCTGGTTTTGGATTAGGGGGTGGTGCTCCAGGAAGGGGCCCAGTGAGGCTCAGAGTTCTGCCCAGGGCATAAAAAGAGTGTCTGAGTTGGGACCAGACGCCTGCCAGCTAGCCTTATTGCCAAGTGATGTTTGGGAGCTTATTTTTAATCACAGGGAAAAGAGAGGCTGAGGAATCTGGCCTTGCCGGAGGTGCTGTCATACAGAAGCTCCAGGAGAAGTCAGTGTATGTAGAGATAAGGAAAGGATGTCAAAACACTTTTTTCCTAGCAGACTTTGAGGAGTGTGAAATTTCTCTTTGGCTGGCAGAGGCTCATTCTATTAAATAGAAGAAAAGTCATGATTTAGAGACAAGCTTTAAAAGTAATTTCTGCCTGATATTTACGTGCTTGGTCGTATCTCCATTTGCCTGCTACTCTCTGGGCCTCTGGGCCCAACTAGCTTGTTCATTTCAGTCCTCGGTTTACCTGGGTTCAGTGAAGATCAGGAAACTAGATTATTTCTCAGGTGTATTAAGGATTGTGTGTATGAAAATATCATTGAAATACTAAAAGTAATAGCCATGTCCTACCCTTTGACTGTCTTAAGAAAGGAATTATATATTAATAAAAGTTGTTGATATTAACTGTTACTATCAGAGAAGCTATTCTTTGAACTAATTGTTTACATCCAGGTATTAGTCTAGGTGCTAAAGATACGATGGTGACCACAAGGGCAAATACATATGTACTCCACGCTCTGATGCAAATTCCATGGGTGGAAAAAGGGGCAGGTATTAACCCAAATTGTCACAGTGGTGAATGTTTAATTACAAACTGGAATTGGTTTCCTTTTTGTTTTTTAATTTTTTATTGAAGTATAGTTGATTTACAATCTTGTGTTTCAGGTGTACAGCAAAGTGATTCAGTTATACTTACATACATATCTCTTTTTTTCAGATTCTTTTCCCTTATGGGTTATTACAAAATATTGAGTCTAGTTGCCTGCACTATATAGTAGGTCCTTGTTGGTTATCTATTTTATATACAGTAGTGTGTATATGTTAATACCAAACTCCTAATTTATCCCTCCCCCCTTTTCCCCTTTGGTAACCATACATTTGTTTTCTATGTCTGTGCGTCTATTTCTGCTTTGTAAATAAGTTCATTGGTATCATTTTTTATATTCCACATATAAGTGACATATTTGTCTTTCTCTGACTTCACTTAATATGATAATCTCTAGGTTCATCCATGTTGCTGCAAATGGGCTTATTTCATTCTTTTTTTATGGCTGAGTAATACAGGATTAGTTTTCTGAAGACAAGGAACATGATTCTATGAGGGCAGTAACCAATGGTTAATTTCCCTCAGGCTAATTCTTGGGCTGCTACCCAGAGAAGGGGGAGTTGGAATTGAGCAGGTGAAGGAGGGGTGGAAGAACACTGCAGATAAAAACATGTAGCTGACTCAGCAGGATGTGGGGAGGAGAGACTGGGGTGAAAGGCTGGAGAGGGGTCAGCTGGCCAGTCACACTGGGTCTTTCGGGTCATTTAAGGCATGTGGTCTTTATCTAAGGACTTCTGGGAGTCAATAAAGGATTTCTAAGCAGAAAAGATCTTTCTGGCTGAAGCTTGGAGAACACTTTGTTATGGGTGCCAGAACTGAAGGGAGACTCTGGTGAAAAGTCCATTGCAATAGTTAGGGAAAAGGTGATGCTCATTTAGATTAGAGCACAATAGAGAGAAATGAATGAAATGAGTAATATTTTAGTAGTCTAATGGGTAGAACCTAGGAATAGGTTGAGCATGGAGGTAAGAGAGAAAAGGGGGGAAAGTCAAATGTAATTCCTACCTATGTAACTTTTAAAAACTGTTTTATAGAGGTACAATTTACATGTCACAAAGTTGATTCATTTTTAAGTGTACAACTGGATAAAATTTAGTGTATTTTTAGAGTTGCACTGCCAACATCAGTCTAATTCGAAAACATTTCCGTCACCCTAAAAAGAAACTTTATGGCCATTTTCAGTCACTCCCCTTTCCCATCTCTGGCCCTAGGCAACAGCTAATCTACTTTTTGATCTCTATAGATTTGCCTTGTATGGGCATTTCGTATAAACGGAATCATATAATCTGTTCTTTTTTGTCTGGCTTTTTTCACTCACCAGACTGTTTGAGGAGCATACATATTGTAGCTGACCTACCCAATCTGAAACCTGGTGGGACCTTTCCTTTAGAGGGGCAGCTCCAGAGGTGAGGCAGGGTTGGCAATGAGGAAGGGAGGGATGAGGGAGGTCTTGGACATGTCAAGTGTCAGGTGCCTTTTTTGTAAATTGAAGCTCAAAACATGGATAGAAAGAACACAAGAAAAAATCATGACCTAGGACTGGACCTTGGAGTGTTCCAACATTTTAATAATCGAGTCAGGGATGGATTTGAAGGAAACCATGAAGAAACATCCTTTGAGATTAAGGACAAACAAGAGCAAAATAACATCTCAAGAACAAGGGAGTTGTTAAATGTGTCAGATGTTATAAATTAAGTTGGAGGCCGAAAATGCCCATTGGAGCTATCGTCATGGAAACCGTTGGTGATGTTGGTGGGATCTGTGTTGGTTGACTGTTTCTAGACTGAGTAGGTTACAGATTGAGCATCAAGG
Source organism: Delphinapterus leucas (assembly GCF_059928025.1). NCBI lineage: Eukaryota > Metazoa > Chordata > Mammalia > Artiodactyla > Monodontidae > Delphinapterus > Delphinapterus leucas. The sequence goes on from NC_143149.1 coordinate 27,393,176, forward strand.
AACTGTGAATGTAGGTCACTCTCGTGAAGGAGAAGAAAGATAGTGGAGCGTAGATCTTATACTGTTTTTGATTAACGTGATAGAGATTTAATCACAGCTAAATCTTGACCAGAAGGATCACTACAGGGAAATGGGAAAGCTGTATACTGTAGGAAAGAGAGGAAAATGTGATTAGGCGAGCATCCTGGAAAAGCAGGAGGGATAGGATCAAATGCACCCTTGGAGGAAGAAGAAGATGGACCCCTTCCAGTATCCTGGGAATAAAATGGGGCGAGTTGTGAGCAGATATATGTTTGGTTTTAGGACTTGTGTTTCAGCCATGTTGGCACATCTCGTATTGTTGTGGCTGGTCTGTTCCTCTTAAGGTGGTTGGCTGGATTTAGTCATCAGGCATGACCACAGAGTCGTAGTTGAGTGTACATAGATGCTCCGCAAACCCAGCTTCATTAGCTTGAAACTCACAACCACGTAAGGAAGTGTGTGAATCACACCATCGTTGGCAAAAATTTAGTTTTTACGAACTTACCCTCTATATTCTCATTACTTTCATCCACATGCTCTTATTTCCCTGGGTAGATCCTCTTCCTCCCCCCCTCCGCCCCCCCCACAGTAGCTTCCAAGCATTGAGCTATTTTCTGAGACTTCCTTGCCTGGAAACAAGAACTCCGCCAGCTTAGTCTAAAGCAGGATGTGTATAGCACTGCTGTGAGCACTTCGAATGTTTGAATCAGCATTCGGCTTCCTCAAATCCCCTGACTTTAATCACAACAATTGATCTACAAATCAAGTTGAGGGAAGAGCTTGGGGATTGGTTCAGACCAACAGCTTCGGTAAATGAAGTGTTTCTCTAGCAAAAAGAATCAACACCACACGCCACAGGTGCAATTATGATCAGGGCAGGATTCACTTTCATTCAATATTGTCCTCCTGCCAGTTTGCAAGTCCATATATTAGCAGACAGTTCAGACCAGAGGCCCGATAAGCACCTATCTTAAGTCTGTAGTTGCATTTGGGAGGAATCTTGGTTTCAGTTATCCTTTGTGAAAGTTGGGTATTAGCCTTGCTGTTGGTTAATTCTCCCCCATGGAAGTTTCTTTCTTTGATTTATCATAACTGACCAAAGGGATAAGTTTTGCCACTAAAGAAACCACATGTGATTCAGTGACTACACTGAGTTTAGTGGTTGGCAAAACTTTGTTCTCTGGGGTGAAGACTTTTAAATAAATGTTGTAAGTGTATTTTAATTATATCTGTTCTGGCACCATCTAGCCAGAGGAAGCAATTTTTCGGGAGCCCATTTCATCTCCCTTGAAAGTTTTGGTTTTAATGTTGAAAAGCTTTTAAGAAGAATAGCTTGGAGGGAGGAACGGAGCAAAGCAGAAGCTGCAGGAGCGTATACGCTGTTTATAAGCAGCATGTAAAAGGCCTGTTTTTGTTCTCAAGCAGCAGGGCGTTATTAATATGTAACAGTGAATACCCTATATTGCTTCTCAGCTATTACTCATTAGTGGGAACATTGCATGATATTGAAAAAAAAATGTGAATCATGGCAACTCAAAGATCTCATTTTCTCATCCCCCTCCCTCCATGTTTCATTAATGTCCATGCTGGAAATGCAAAACATCTGATATTCTAACTGAATTTTTGTGCAAGTGAAAATATCCAATTGGGAAGGCGTGAACGTTATCTTGCACCACTCAAACCCAAGACAGCGTTAAACAACAGATTAGTACATCATCTTTCATTTTAAAACCAGTTGGCCCTCTGTATCCGTGGTTGGTTGAATCCGTGGATGTGGATCCTGTGAATACAGAGCGCTGACACTGGGGCTCAAGCATCTGTGGATTTTTGTATCCATAGTGGGTCCTGGAATCAATCCCCCGCAGAGCCCGAGGATTGACTATCATTGATTTCATGTTTTGGTGGCATTAAGCTATGTATTCTAATAGTATTACTTAGTTTTCAAGGATATTTGTCTTTATCTCTTCTATTGACTGATGTTAGGCTTGTAAGATGTGAAATGCTTCTGTTATGTTTCTAGTCAAGCTGTGTATGCATGGACCAATGACTTTACTCCACTGTGAAGTCATCTCGGGCATCTTTTTTTTTTAACATCTTTATTGGAGTATAATTGCCTTACAATGGTGTGTTAGTTTCTGCTTTATACAAAGTGAATCAGCTATACATATATGTGTATCCCCATATTTCCTCCCTCTTGCATCTCCCTCCCTCCCACCCTCCCTATCCCACCCCTCTAGGTGGTCACAAAGCACCAAGCTGATCTCCCTGTGCTATGCAGCTGCTTCCCACTAGCTATCTACCTTACGTTTGGTAGTGTATATATGTCAATGCCACTCTCTCACTTCGTCCCAGCTTCCCGTTCTCCCTCCCCGTGTCCTCAAGTCCATTCTCTATGTCTGGGTCTTTATGCCTGTCCTGCCCCTAGGTTCTTCAGAACCATTTTATTTTTTAGATTCCATATATATGTGTTAGCATATGGTATTTATTTTTCTCTTTCTGACTTACTTCACACTGTATGATAGTCTCCGGGTCCATCCACCTCACTACAGATAACTCAATTTGGTTTCTTTTTATGGCTGAGTAATATTCCACTGTATATATGTGCCACTGAACTTCCCATTATACTACTCATCAAATCTTACTCACTGAGTGTCTCCACCGTGCCTACTAGGCTAGGAGCCTCTTGAGGGCTGGGGGTTATCCGCAGGCTTAGTACAAAGCCCGCATACCACAGCTGCTCAGGTAAAGGATTGGTGATTGATTGAATGCATGCATATGAATGAAATTAAAGCAAACGATTGGGCAAGATCATTGTGAAATTGACAAGATATTGTCTACTTTGGGGAGTGGAGATGGGTAAATATGACCTTTTAAAAATGGGTTAGTTAAAAATAAACCCAAAAACCCTATAATAGGGGTTCATAAAACTGTTATAAAAACTGGTGGGGCCGGGGGAGTAGTGAGAAAGATCCCTTTAGTCATTTAGAGGACCACGGTTCTTGGTGCCTCTGTGGGTGCTTTACCATAAGCTCGGTGACGTCAGGGAACGTGTCTGATTTGTGCACCGGTGCCTAGCACATTAGCTGGTATATGGTAGGTGCTCAGTAAATGTGATGTCTGACGACCGGAAGCAGGAGGACAGTCAGGCATGAAAGTGCTCTGTGGAAAAGTTTACAGGGTTCACAAAATGTGATTACCAAGGCAGACAGAATAAGTCCGTGTGTATAGAGGGGCTTAGTGTCAGAAATAAATTCGAAGAACTCCATCACTTCTGGGCGCTGCCTGACAAAGGGTAAAAGCAAAGGTGCCCTCACTGGCTAGCCTGCAGCCTGCTTGTCCCCTAGATGTTGCTTTTGTGCTGATGGCTGCTTGCATTTAGGTGTCGGTACAAGAGATCTTAGGCTAAGGAGAGGAGAGCTCTCAAAAGCAGATCACAATGGGCTGAGCCCCAGGTAGCAGTGGCTGAGTGTTGTGAGGGAGAGAGAAATGAACTCCCTTTGGGGGGAACCTCTCAAGTTACCCAAAACCAAAGCTTCACTGCGTCTGTCTTGGTTTTTGAAGTCTCTGTGCAAGGGCAGACAGAAGACAAAAAGGAAGGGAAAAAGAAATGTTTAGTCACCTCTTTTCTCGTTCAGAATTAAACAATTTGGATTAAATTACCCTCATTCTTACCATCATTAGAATCTATTTGAATGAATGTAGAACTCCCCTGAGCTTATGGACTTCCTGCTTTGGTATTTTACCTATGAGCAAACACCATCTTGTGCTTTATTTGATGTCTTAACAAATAAAACCTTGTGTTTGAGGGACTGACTCATGTTATTGATGCGATTTCCTTTCTTAACCTTGGCATTGAATAAGTGTGGGAGACGTGATTATTTGTTAGAACTTGCATTCTACTTAATATTTAAAATTTGTTTTGTAAATATATATGTAGGTAAAATATGGATTTAGATACAAAAGAGACTGCAGTGGAATAATGCTTTCTTCTCAGCTGGTGAGAGAGACAGCTACTACTGGTGTTTTATGAGCGTGTTAATCCTCACTGGTAGATATAAATGTGTTGGTCTCACATAGCCAATTATAAACATGTTTTATGAGAAGTTCCCCCTCTTTATTTCTGCAGAGCCTCCCTGAGGTAAGGACATCATGGCATAGCTTACCTAAAGCACAGAGAGAACTAGATAACGAGTCCCAGGGTGGGGTGAACTTGGAGATAAGGGCAGCCCATAAAGTTATCCTTCCTACAAGCCAAAGTCATCTTTGTTTTCATTTTATTTTTGGCCATGCCTCACGGCATGTGGGGTCTTAGTTCCCCGACCAGGGATTGAACCCGTGCCCCCTGCAGTGGGAGCTCGGAGTCCTAACCACACTGGACTGCCAGGGAAATCCCCAAAGTCCTTTTTAATCTAAAGACTAGGTACTGTTCAGATCTAAGCAGAATTGTCACATATGCGTGTGAGCAGGGACATATTTCAGGACTGCCCTTACCAGCCTGGATCAAAGTGAAAGCTCCCTGAGCTTCAGTGCTCATAATATTTAGCAACGAGCCTTCTTTCACATATACGGTTGACCCTTGAACAATGTGAGGGTTAGGGGTGTCCCCCCTCCACACAGTCAAAAATCTCCACATAACATATAGTCAGCCCTGGGCATCTGCGGATTCAACCGACCGCGACTTGTGTAGATTTGTAGTATTTACAATTGAAAAAAATCTGCCTGTAAGTGGACCCTTGCAGTTCATACCCGTGTTGTTCAAGGGTCAGCTGTAGTATCAAGAACTCTATGAGGTAGATACCTCTCTTTTCATTTTTCTTTTTTTTTTAACAGGTGAGGAAACTGCTTAAACTCTTTCTCAAAGTGGATCTGTAGGCCGTTCGCATATTACTTCGGAGTTTGGTAGATAGACAAAACGTCATGCCTTTCCCCAGAACGGTTTCATCAGAACCTGCATTTTAACAGCATCCCCAGGTGATTTGCAGCAGTGCCCAAATTCACACAGCTTAATAACATGGCAAAGCCAGGACTCAAACAGAGGTATAGCTGGCGTCAGAATCTGCCCTTGGGTGAAATGACTTGCCCAAGATCAGAGTAGGCAAATGTCAGAGATCGAATTTGACCTCAGCTCAAGAATTTGTGTATTTCACTCTCTCTGTTAGAGTTGTATTCTCTTATGCTACTCATGACTCTTAATACGTTTCTCCACAAGTTTTTGTTAATTAGAATCCTTAAAGGCTGTGCTGGAAGTTTTCTTAATAGAAAGGGAGTTAGAATTTTAATTCCCACTCCCACCCCTAGTGTCCCTCCCTCTGAATCATCATTACAGAAGAGTGTATATTAAAAATGCCTCCTTGTTTGGCGCTATCTTAAGATCTAAAGAAAGAGAGTGGGACAGTGAAAAGAACATTAAATATAGCTACCTGTCACACGCATGCTAGCTGTGTGCCCAGCAGAGTGTTCATTAATATTGAACACATATGACTTAAATTCAAGAAACAGTATTTCCTACTTTACAGTTTTATCTCTTGTGATTTTTAACACATGGAAACGTTGCCATGTTCGGCTGATCTTAATTAGCTTTAGTTCTCGAAAGATGGATAAGAGGCAGAAAGATAACAAAGATATGAGGGTCTCCTAGGCTGGGGAGGGTATGAGGTCAAGTTTAGAGGGAGGTTGGGTCACACGTTGACAGGAGTTTCTGGCTGGAAGGAAGCAATGGTTATTGATACATTCTCACTTAGTTCTGGTGTTACAACACTGTTGTTAAAGGGCATCGGCTGTGGACCCAGACACCTGAGTCAAAGCCTGGGTTAGCCATGACCAGCTGTGCAGCCTTGGGCAACTTACATAACCTTTCTGTTTCGACCTTTGTCATATGGAGAGCTAACAGGAAGGTAGCACTGTAAGGGTGATTAAAAGAGCTGATATACATCCTTGCTTGGGCATTGCCTATCATAGATGATCTATCAATGCTAGCTGTTAGTTTTCAAGCCACCTTGGGAATACCAAGAAGTATTACATATAGTTGCTGGAAAACTATATAGCTAAGGACTCTGGTCATGGTGGTTTTGTTATGGCTCTTTCTCCCTCACAGGAAAGCGGAATCCACCTTCCCCCCACCATTCAGCAACCTGTTTCCCTCCTCAAGTGCCCTCTGCAAATAGAGGAACAACTAAGCCAGACTCACAGAGGCCACTAAGAGATAAAAGAGTCATTGTTCTAGACTGGGTAGGGATGGGATTATATGAACGTATTCAGGATTCAATTACTTGGGAATGATTGGATATAAGGATGTCAGAAAATTAGGGGAATATTTAGAAGACAAAAAGGAAAATGGGTCCTAGTGCCACTGAATGGCCAGAAGCTACTCTGCTAAGCTGGCTTGAAGAGACTAAATCAGTTGTTCAAAAAATAATTTTAAAAAATCAATGAAAAAATTGAGAGTCCGAGTGGCATGTAACATTGGAAGCTCCAGAGAGAAGAAAAGCCAGCATTGAGAATCAGGTGTAAGTCGGGGCTCTTTTGTGACCAGTTTGATGATGGGGGTGTAGACCATCAAGAAACCACTGGGAGGTTTGTGGTGAGGGTCAGTGCAAAAAATAAACTCAGATACTGGAGGATGAGATGAAGCAAATTACAGTGGGTGAGGAGATTGCTGATACTGTCGGAAGCATATGAAACACATCATCATTAGTACAAAATTACCAGCATATTTAAGTTCCTCCAACTTTGCATTAGAGGTTGTCTAGATGACTTTATTTTAAAGCTAAGCCTATTATCCCCCTATGAGATAATGCATGTAAGTAAGGAAGGAGATTTTGCACAGTGGTTGGCTCTGACCCAGATCGCCTGGGCTCAAATGCCTCCTTTTCTGCTCCCTACTAGGTGAATTGAGCAGGTAACTTAACCTCTCTGTGCTATTTCCTAGCAGCCTGAAAGGATTGTTGTGATCATCAAATAAGCTAATATACTGACATGTTTCAAATAATACTTGACATTGAGACGTTTGTTGTTAGATATTGTCAGCTAATATGCTTTCTGCCAACTTCAAGTGGTAGGAGAAAGCCCTGACTCACATGATCTAAATTATAAGAATATTCATTATTCGATGCAACAGAAGTGATTGATCCAGCCATTCATTGAGGATGTCAGAAAACCAGGTACTCTGGAACATTATAATCCTCAGTGAGTTAGCTGAATGTATACTCAGGCTGACTCCACTCATGGTAACAAGATAACTGTAGCCGTTCCAGCCATCGCATCCAGACACAACATCGTCTAGTAGAAGAAAGGTCCTTTCTGTGTGAGTGTATCATTTTAAGTCTCAAAGTCCCCTAGCATACTGTCATTCACATCTTAATGGTCGAAATTGTTTCCCATGCCTATTACTGGTAAGGCAAATGGAATTGGAATTATCCTGATTGGCATAAAACATTGCAGAGCCTTGCAAAGGAGAGTGGTAGATGGCGTTCCTCCTCAAAAAGAGGAAGGAGCTCGTAAGCAGTGGTATCCACTAGAGATGTAGGTAGAACTATTCAGCATTGGAGACGGAGTCTGAAGTTTGAAGATTTAAATAGTTTGCCTAAGGGACTTCCTTGGCAGTCCAGTGGTTAAGACTCAGAGCTTCCACTTCAGGGGGCACGGATTCTTCGATCCTGGTCGAGGAACTAAGATCCCGCATGCCTCGCAGCTTTAAAAAAAAAAAAAAAAAAAGCTTGCCTAAGGCCACACGGTTAGAAAATGATGGGCCAGTTGTTGATTCTAGAGCTCACAAAGTACAGATTATAACTTACAACCTCATTCAGAGACCTGTTTGCTTTGGGTAGGACTCCTATCTGTTGAGTCTGACAGTGCCAGTGAAGTCATTGCAGGGGATATTATCAGAGGGGGATTCGGAACAGGGCAGCTGTGGTCCAGCACAGGCTAATGACTCTGTAGGCATTCAAGGACTGTGAGATGGAAGGGACCTGCGGATCCCGAGTGGGACAGGCATGATTTTGTGAATCAGCCTTGTTGGAAGAGGACTGTCCAGCTCCAGGAGTAGATGAGGGGCTGCATTGCTTTAACTGATTTATTTAATATTGTCCTGAGTTTTCAGAATCATGTTTTTCAGGTTAACCCATCCCTTTTGAAGGTGGTTTTGTAGGGCTGAGCCTTTTGGGCACCTCTCCATCGGGACCTCCCTTCCCATCAGCCCCTGTTGACAGACCTGCAGTGTGGGTGAAATGCCACCTTTATTGGTGCCGTTAGATGCAGTCTGTCCTTGTCTGTGTAAGAATGGCTTTGGGAACAAGGTTCTGGAGGACGGTGACAGCACAGTCTGGCAGATGGAGAAATTGTCATGGGTCTCAGTTATTGATAAAACACAAATCGAGAAGAAAAATACATAGGAACCTTTCTTTTGGAACTGAGTAGGTTGCAAGGGCTCTGGTTTGATGGAAAAATGATGAAGTTGAAGTCAGAAGCCCTTGTTCTTGTCACTCGCTGGTCCTGAGATAGCAAATTGGGCACTAAAATTTTCTTAGTGAAATGAACTTGATAACGACATCTCCCAGGGCTGTTATAAGAAACCAGTGGGTTAACACAGGTGGGAATGGGGAATGCTTTAAAAACTTGAAACTTGCATCTGGAAACTTCTTGACACCCTGATACTCTGTTTCCTCACTGTGTGGACTGCAGTGCATTTGTTATGCAGTGACCTTGGAGGGTCTTTAGTTCGTTCTGTTTAAAGTTAATGCTTATCTTCAGATGCAGCTGGGAAGAGAAGTTGAAACTCTGACCGAGGTCTAGATCGTTTCAGTTTTTTAAATGGTCTTCATCTGCCTAGGGCCTGACATTCTGACTTGACCAGGGAGCATCAGGAGTTTTCTAATGAGAAAGATTGTCACTCACTGGACGCTGAAAAGAAATACAAAGACAGGGGGAGTTTCTACCCAACCCCTGCCTTTGAGTCTTCTCTTATAATTACTAAACAGGCAAGTCAAGAGTGAGCCCTCCAAAAAGACAAATGGCACATTTTTTTTTGAAGTCCCGCTGGGAAGTAGAAACTGGTTCTATGTCTTTTCCAACTTTCTCTCAAAAAGAGGATTTCAGAGCAGGAAATGGCAGAAAACAAATTCTGATAGATTGCCAGGTGGCACCATGGCAGGGGCTGTGCCTCTCAGAATGGCAGCCAAGCACTAAGCCCCTTAATTACACACACTGGTGATAAGCTTAGGCTGAGCAGAGAGGGAGAGTGTTGGAAAAGCAAGATGTGGGGCTTTGTCTGTAGTCTAGAAATGAATCGGAGGTATATGGCAGAATTCTGCCACCTTCAGAAAATGAAACATAGCAGTATGCATGCCTCAGATTTGATTTTTGTGAAGCATATTTTTAACTCTTAAATAGTTTGAATTAATAATAGCTAATGTCTGAAATACAGAATTAGTTACTTAGATTCTTGCCACCGTTCCTTAAGGTAGATATCATCAACTCCATCTTAATAGGAGGAGGATATGATGCCTCAGGGAGGCTAAGGGACTAAAATTGTGCAAGTTCAGGTGGTGTCTGGCTGATGACACATGCTCTTTCCTCCTATTTAATACTGTGTCGTAGGATAAAGGTCTATACGCAGAAATTACGTAGACCCAGGGAAGTTGTGTAGGGTGGAGTGTGGGGGCAGGAGGGAGTAATCAATATCCCAGGAGGAGCACAGCTTCATTTCTTGTGGATTGATCAAGGAAAATATATTTCTTATTGTGTCAAAGTAGTAGGAACAAGGGCAAGTGGCCTTCATGGGAAACAGGGTGAGGCACCAGGGCCAAGAAGTGGGAAGGGAGGTCCAGGAAAGGGTACAGATGAGTAGGGCCCTGCTGTTAGAAAGGGAACACAGTGCCAAATATAGAGCCTGTGTAAAGATCTGTAGCTTGGCTAGCTTGCTAGGGGAATTAAGAATTTTTAATTTAACTTTATTTTTTTAATAAGAGTACGGTTGGTTTACAATGTTGTGTTAGTTTCAGGTGTACAGCAAAGTGATTCAGTTATACATATATTCATTCTTTTTGAGATTCTTTTCTCATATAGGTTAGCACAACAGAGTATTCAGTCAGTACAGTTCCCTGTGCTATAGAGCAGGTCCATGTTGGTTATCTATCTTATATATAGTAGTGTGTGTAAGTTAATCCCAAGCTCCTGATGTATCCCCCGCCCCATGTTTCCCCTTTGGCAACCACAAGTTTGTTTTTAATATCTGTAAGTCTGTTTTCTGCGTTGCACATAAGTTCATTTGTGTCATTTTTAAAACTTAGGTTCCACGTATGAGTGATACCATATGATATTTGTCTTCATCTGACTTACTTCACTTAGTATGAAAATCTCTGGGTCCATCCATGTTGCTGCAAATGGCATTATTTCCTTCTTTTTTATGGCTGAGTAATATTCCATTGTATATAATTGAGGCAGGTGTGGCTCTTGGAGACCCTGGGACATAGCACATGCTGAATTTCTTCCCTTGTATTCTTCCCCCGGGCTGGATACTTTCCCCAACCTTTCTCATCAGCTCCTAAGTTGAAATAGGCATCATTGGTTGCGTGCTTGCATGTGTGCACACCTGTTACCAGTTAGCAGCTCCTGGTTCTGACTCCTTTAGGGAAAATAAAGCCTCATTGTTGAGGCTGTGACAAATAGCCTCTTACAACCTCTGCCCCGTGTGGTTGCCTGGAGCCCAAGAAACACCACCATAGGTTCACCAGTGAACTGAAACACAGACAGCCCAGCATCTTGGCTTGGCAAGACAAGTCAGGTTTGCAGTCTACTAATTGGAACCCAGTTCCTTGTTTTTTTCAAGAGGTGATTTTTGCACTGTTTTTGGGTCTGTGGTTCACAGAGGTCCTGCAAAACTTCCTTCTGATCACCTGGCCTGCTCTTGCCACTCTCAAGGACTTAACGGGAATATTGATGTATACCAAAGATGATACACATACATCAATGTCTGGTATTTATGTAATGTCACACTTAAATTATTAATTCATTCTTGACAGGGACAAATATACTGTAAAATTTACCAATTGGGACTAATTGATAGAAAGGCCGATTATATAGTGAAGTCTCTATTCACTGGAATCCGACTAGCAAGACCTCAATTCGTCAATTGTTGAGTCTTCATGTGTAAGAGAATTCACAACTCTTAGGAAAATCAAGCTTTCAGGGACTTTTCCTCTCAGAAGTGATTTCTAGATTATTCCTTAGGGTCAATATATGAGCAGCGCCTCTTTCACTGAACTCTGATCTTTCTCGGTAACCAGGCTTCATGAGGTGCTGTAAAACCCTGAGATGCCAAGAAAATAGATGAGTCTTGTGTAATTCTTATTGACATGATTTCTGGCTAATTCTCATTGTCCCAGTGTGCAGAATGATGATCATAACAATAGCAAAAACACTGATTTCAATACCCTGAATACAATAATAAGCATTTTATATGGTTTAAATTCTAGTTTTCACAACCACCGTAGGGAGGAAGTTCTAGGTTTACCCCTATTTTGCATGTAAGAAAATGGAGGTTTAGGTGTTAAATTACTGAAGGTCTCACAGTGATATGGGGTTATCTGAACCCAGGCTCTCTGACTCCAGAGCTGATTATGCCAGAATCTTCTGGGCCTCTGACTCTTAGAAGGAAAAGGAGACTGAGAGGAAATGATTGCCTCCTCATCTGATGTGCTTTGGCAGAAGATGGACAATATGTTGATAGAAGTTCAAGCATCTGAAGGATGTTGAGATAAGGTTATATTTAAATTTCATTCCAACTCTGAGATGCTATAATTCTAACCGGAAATCACACCTGACCAGAACACCTCACCCCCCCATACAATCTCAACTATTATCTATGTACTATGGTAAGGCAAGTTACAAACATATAGCATAAATTAAAAAGACATTTGATAACTTTCTCAATTCATAGCCATGCAAATAGAGTTGAATTCTCTGAATAGATTACTAAGTGGATTTACTTAGCCCTCATGTAGAATGGAGGCTTCTGAAGTCCTTGAAAGATAGTTTTTAAACTAGTTTCAACAGTTTCTTCCTCTAGTCTTACTTACATTTTTAAAATTTACTTGGCAAACTCTCCTGTTATAGAAAATTTAGAGGTGTATCTGTATAAAGTATCATCATTTCTAATTAGGGTATAAATTTAGGGATACTCTACTGCAGAATGTGTACGTCTACTAAGTTATTGAATGTGAGCGCAGATTGCGGATGTGTTTGCACTGTATCTCAATTCACCATGTATTCTGAGGACTCGTTACTCAAAGACACACAGAAGAAATGAATAAGGGAAGGAAGTCTGTCTCTCCACATATTAAAATATTAAAAGAGTAATTGGGCCTGAGGTCACTTCGTTACCTGGCTGCATTAACCTTGGTTCTTAGAAAGTTTTACCATTATCTATTTTAAAAAACTAATTGAATTTACTGAGAACTTAAATTACATTTCTTCCCTTGCAGTTTATGCGGTAGGATTCTTATAATCTGACCAAGAGCAATTTCTTGAACTTTGGAGGGTATTACAATCTTTTTTTTAAATTTAACTTTATTTGTTATACAGCAGGTTCTTATTAGTCATCCATTTTATACATATCAGTGTATACATGTCAATCCCAATCTCCCACCACCAACACCCGCCCCGCCACTTTCCCCCCTTGGTGTCCATACGTTTGTTCTCTACATCTGTGTCTCTATTTCTGCCTTGCAAACCGGTACATCTGTACCATTTTCCTGGATTCCACATATATACATTAATATACGATATTTGTTTTTCTAACTTGGCTTCACTCTGTATGACAGTCTCTAGGTCCATCCACGTCTCTACAAATGACCCAATTTTGTTCCTTTTTATGGCTGAGTAATATTCCATTGTATATATTCTTTATCCATTTGTCTGTTGATGGGCATTTAGGTATTACAATCTTGAGGAGAAACAGTGGCAAATTATTTTAGTTTCTTTCTTAGAGTGACTCATTTAAGGTGAGGACTGTCAACCTTTTTCTACCCTTTGTTGTCTTCTACTTCACAAACCTAGATGATTAAGAACTGTTTTTTTCTTAGTACCTGCTTTTCCCCATATTTCCCTTTATCATTCAGGATAGAATAGCTTTCTAGAGCTGTTTGGAAATCATCCTTAGCATCCTTAGCAGATCCTTCTGTCAGCTTTCATGGCTCAATAAGGAGAACGTATAAGGTTTGCAGCCTTACTGAGCCAGAGTCTCGTCCAGGTACTTGGGATTTGCCAGTGACCTAGAGACAGGTCCCTGCCTTTGTGTACCTGACATCCTAGTAGAGAAGCAGGAATAGACTATGCTTTATAAATAAGAAAAGTGATCTAGAAACTTAGAAGGTGAAAATGCTACGGAAAAAGAGAAAGTCAGGCCATGAGGGAGTGAAGAGGGACATGGGTTTCAGGATTAAACAGGGTCATCAGGGTTGGCCTCAGAGAAAAGGTAACATCTGAGCCGATGTAGAGAAAGTGACTAGCTGCCATCTTGCCTCACTGCGTGTGTGTGCCTTATCTCAGCTGGTCTGCCCGAGACCCCCTGAGCGCCAACCCTAGTCCCCCGCGTGGGCCCATTTCCGCCCCAACAAGATACAAAAAGGCTCTGGACACCGGCATGGGAGGAGGATGGGAACGAGGGTGGGAAGTGCCCGGAAGGAGCGAGACAGGGAGAGACAGGGCAGGAGAGGAAGGCAATGCTACGGACAGGCGCACCCACTCAGGCTGACTTTTGGGGTCGAGGTCGGGCCAGGGGTGGCCGCCCTGGGGGCCAGGCGATGCCGTCTCTTGTCTCTTCTTCCACCTCGCGGCGGAACCCGAGGACAGGAGCCTCAGAGGAAAGAAACGATCATGCGCCAGGAGAAACTCGCCAAACTGCAGGCACAAGTGCGCATGGGTGGGAAAGGAACAGCTCGCAGAAAGAAGGTGGTTCATAGAACAGCCACAGCAGAGGACAGAAAACTTCAGTCCTCTTTAAAGAAGTTAGGGGTAAACGATATCTCTGGTATTGAAGGGGTTGCATATGTTCGCAAACCAAGGAACAGTGATCCACTTTAACAACCCTAAAGTTCAGGCATTTCTGGTAGCGAACACTTTCACCTGCACAGGCCATGCTGAGACAAAGCAGCTGACAGAAATGCTCCCCAGCATCTTAAACCAGCTTGGCGCAGACAGTCTGACCAGTTTAAGGAGACTGGCTGGAGCTCTGCCCAGTCTGTGGATGGAAAAGCACCACTTGCTACTGGAGAGGAGGAGGTTGATGAAGTTCCAGATCTTGTGGACAATTCTGATGAGGCTTCCAAGGACGAAGCAGACAATTGAGTCAGCTTCTGAAGAGGATAAATCTTGAAGTTACTGGGAACCTGCTATTTTATATTGTGACTGCTTTTTAAAATTTTGTTTACGGATCTGATAAAATCTAGATCTCTAATATTTTTAAGCCCAAGCCCCCGGACACTGCAGTTCTTTTCAGTTTTTGCTTATATACAATTCATTCTTTGCCACTAATTAATTAAGGTGAAGAAGCCTGGGAATAAAGTTTGAAACAAGGGTTAATGAAGTTCTTTGCCTGGTTTTTTTTTTTTTTAAAAAAAAAAAGGAAAGTGAGATCATGATGATGACTCCTCTGTCTGGAAATGCCAAAGGTTCGTAATCTCGCTCAGACTCAAACTCAAAAGTCCAGGGACCTAAAAGGGCCTGCATGTGTGCTGTCGCCATCCCTTCCTTATTCTCATCTCCTCCTCTCCACCCTTTGCCGCCTCCCCACCCTCCCCCATACACACCTCTCTCCACATTTGCTTCCTATGGTTTGTCTAGTATTAAAGGCACACTCTCACCTCATGACCTTTGCATGTACTATTCCCTGTGCTTGAAATGTTCTTTCCTAAATATGCATTGCCTTCTTACCTCCTTTGCCATCCTAAGCCCTTCTAGCCACACTGTCATCAATTGTAATTCCCTCTTTACCCAACAATCTCTTCCCTGCTCTATTTTTTCTACAGAACTTTGTCATCATCTAACATGCTATATATTTTTAAATGTGTTGAAAATGTGTATATTGTCTGTCTCTCCCTGCCCTAAAAGCGTCAACTACTTGAAGGGGAGGGATTTTGTCTCCTGATACTCAGTATTTCACTCCTAGCATGGTGCATGAAGCAGAGAAGGCATCAGAGAAATTGTCCTTGAGCCACTGAATGGTGTTGTGTATAATGGTTACTTACCTGTTAAATAGGTTCTTTTAAGACCTCTGAAAAGAGTTTGCTTTTTAAAACTAGACAATGCATGCAACTGGTCATTTTGTTTACATCATTCACTTAACATTTTTAAGCATTGCAAAAATACACTTCACCGACGGATTGCCTAAAATTCCATTTGAGGAAATTGGAATCAATTGCTTATCATTACAAACACAAGCCACATAAATAAGAAATTTATTGGTGAAAAGGGTGTGGGGGTAGGAAGAGCCTCCAAATTAAAGAAAGTAGATTGAATTAATTTGTTCAGTATTAATTTGTTCAGTATGGTGTTTCAATAGAACCCTCATTCCCCACCTGTCCTTCAACTGGATCCATCATGCATCTCAGCAACCAGGTGACCTAATAAGGAAAGAATGGTTGAGCAATTCACATGCAAAACTGAGGACCTGGAGTGCTGGTGTGCAATCCTCTCTCCATCATTAACATGTTGCAGACCCTTTTAGCTTCCCCTGCCATCACCTGCCCACCTGCCAAGCTCTTAGGGAGTGAGCAAACGAGGGCTTTCGAGAGAAACCTTGAAGAGACATTATCAGAACACCAGAGTGATCCAGCTGTGCATCACAGAGCAGATGGAACTTGTTGCAACCAACCAAGAAGAGTCAAACCCGACATCCATTTCCGGGCTGGCTTGTGCACAGTATCCTAATCTGAGCAGATAAGCTCCCGTCGCTGGGAACAAGGTAGTGGTAGAAAATCGTCTTTTGGTTCTTGCATCCCGACCTGGGAGATGCTACTAACCAAGTACAGCTTTTAACGTGCCTTTACTTTGTTTGAATGTAACATTTCTTTGGCTTTAAAAGTCTGAAAGTATTTTCTTCTTCTTTAGTGGCCATTCAAACACAAAGCGAAATCAACATTTTAACATTCAGATAAGCAAGGAGTTCGTTTGGAGTTCGTTTACAGTTCGAGATGTGGAGGACACTGCTTTTGTGTGAGAATATTTGAAATTTCCACGAGTTATTGCACATTCATTCCTGGAGTTTTCATTGCAGAAAATTGCCAGAAGGAATGGATTTTGTCTTCTTCAGCTGGCAGAACAATTTTCCACCTGTCGCCCAAATATTTGATGAGAAGGATTATGTTGCCGCCTCTGAAAGTTTATACTGTGGATCCTTCGGAAGTGAGGAGGTCTAATGAAACTACTACCCTGATATCAGAGTCCAGCTTGCTAAAGCGTCTGTGAAGCTGTGGATGGATTTCTGATGGTTAGGGCAATTTCTGAAAGACTAGCTTCAGTGATGCGCACACACACACTCTCTCAACTGGCTGCATGGCAAATGATGTTTTTCTTTTTTTTTTTTCTTTTTGCTGTAACAATATTCTTGTATTCAGCGGAACTCTTGTGTGGCCTCGCCAAAGATCTGCATTAATTGCCTGAAATTATTGTTCATCTTCCTGGTAAATGGAACCAAGAAGGAGCACCGGTCCATGGCTATAGATGAAATTGTCATTTGATTTCAGGTTCGAGTAATGTATTGTCTCCGTTGAGTTTTACACTCCTCTGTTGTTGGATAGGTATCTTCCGCATAGTACAATCAGCAGAAACATTTCAAAATTCCGTGCGTAATGGCAGCAACCTTTTAACCTGTCAGAATAAATATAAAACTGTTTTTCCCTTGTTGCTTCCAACACTTTACGGACTTCATAAGTAATAATATTGCAGCTGTCAGAAGAATTCTTCTGGAGCATAGATTTTACTGTGCCGTGTCAGGACTCCACAGTTGCCACAGAGGAAAGGCTAAAATTCTTGGGCTGGCATTCCTGTCCCTGGTTAATGAGGCTCTGACTTAGCTATTTTCACTTATTTTTTATGCTCCCATGTACCTTACAAGTGAGTGAAACTGAGCTGTTATTTCCTACGCATTCTTTGTAGATTTCCTAATCCCCATACTTTTGTCTGTGCTGTTTTTCATCTTTATCAAATTCAAATTTTACCTACCCCTCATTACCTAACTCAAATTCTACTCTCCCCAAAAAGCCTTCCAAAAACTATGCAGCTAGAGATAATATATTACTTTCTGAACTCAGACCACTTCATAGACATGGTTTATGAAATCTTTCCATTTGTTTTTTATTCCTATCGGTTGCATACAAATCTCGAATAAGATAGATTCCATCGTTAAAAGCATTTTGTTGTGGTGTTAACGTGAACATGATAGCCTTGCTCCAAACGGAATTGCGTGTTTCTCTTAAAGTCTGCTCCGGTTTGTACTGGATGTTGGTACAGTTGACACTTGAATCCCACAGGTTTGAACTGCGTGTGTCCACTTATACACAAAATTTTTTTCGATAGTAAATGCTGCAGTGCCACATGATCTGTGGTTGTCTGAGTTGGCAGGTGCAGAAACTGAAGATACAGAGGCAGTGCTTCAGTGGGAGGCAGACGCAAATTATACCTGTATTTTCAATTTCACAGAGAGTGGGCGCCCCTAGCCCCCATGTTGTTCAGGGTTCAGCTGTACCTCTCACAGCTCATTAGTGTCAGCTGACTGGCACTGGCGTTTTGCCACCGCAACAGAGCTTCACCAATCTGCAAAAGCCACTGTGTTGATCATAATCTTTCCCATATGATATTTTCAACTGATGGGAACAACAGCGTTCACACCAGGAACACCCGAGACAGAACCGAAAAGCTCATCATAAATCAACCCTTCAGCTCTCTTCCTCGCTCTGTCTCTGCTGCCCCCCCACCCCCCAGATGCACCTACCCAGACCTTCCCCTTCAGGCTCAGCCCCTGCAGGGGCTGCTTCCTCCTCCCTCTATCTGGGCACAAATCCTTGGGGATACCTTTACTTTGTGCATCCCAAGAAGAGCTGTGCCACCCTGTGTAAGCGGCGGCATGTAAGTGTATAAAGAGTCCCAGGTTGGACATGCCACGTCTTTTTCGAGTGTTAATTTTACTTGAAAGTATGAGGTCATTATTTTTTTGCTTTGGTTTTATTCACGAGATGTATTATAAAGCAAAACTCAAAATTTGGCTGAATTTTACGATGCAGTAGATACCAGAGAGATGTCTTGTTCACGGTCCTGCTATTGTTTTCGCCGACACTCTTTAGAGATCTTACATTCATTCTTCTCTGCCAGCAGGATGATTTCAGTACAATAATTGAAGACTGTGATGCCATCTAGCCTCTTTAGTTGATTGATTTTTGTCCCCTCTCTTTGCCTTATTTTCTTTTTTAAAAAAATTTATTTTATTTCTTTTTGGCTGTGTTGGGTCTTCGTTGCTGAGTGCAGGCTTTCTCTAGTTGCGGTGGGTGAGCTGGGATTCTCTTTGTTGCGGTGCGCGAGCTTCTCTTGTTGCGGAGCACGGGCTCTAGGTGTGTGTACGGGCTTCAGTAGTTGTGGCTCGTGGGCTTAGCTGCTCCACGGCACATGGGATCTTCCCGGACCAGGGATCGAACCGCGTTGGCAGGTGGATTCTTAACCACTGTGCCACCAGGGAAGTCCCTTTGCCTTATTTTCTAAGATTTTTTTCTTTACTTCTCCCCCAAACCAACGGTTCTGCCCCAGCTTCATAAATGTGCCTACCTTTAACTTCTCTGTTTGAGGCAGCAGAAGGCTAATAGAGCGTCTAGATTGTCATGCAGTTTGGATCAAAGAATTTGGGGCCCAGATTGATGGATGGAAAAGAGTGGAAAGGGTAGGACCTGGTTCTTGCTGGTGTCATGGCAGTTCTGTAATAAAGCAGATCTTAACATGGGGGACAATAGGGATTTTTTTTTGTTTCCATTCTCTTTTAAAGAGAGGGAAGTAAGATCGGGAAGGTACACTTACTTGTTTGTGTGTGGATCTGTGCTTCTCTACAGCTGGGAGAGATTAAGAGAGGGGCTACCATCCGCTGAATTTTAACCTAGGGTCCTAGGATGCTGCAGATTTGTAGAGCAGTTGGGGGTGTGCAGTACTTTCAACAGTTCACAAAGCATAATGCAAAGTGTGCCTTTACTCACGATGCATTTTTCTGCTTTCGGCTGGAATTTTTGAAAATTGGTAGAATTATATTGGTAATGATGGATTAATCAGAGATTCTGACTGTTGTTGTCTCTGAGAATTTTTAAAAATACAGAAAAAGCAAACGCTTGTATACCCATCTTTCACCCTGCTGTTTCTTAATGATTAATCATAAGTAGTAGTATTTTCCATATCCGCTTGATAGATTTTTTTAACAAGGGAAATAAGTAGTACGGATAAAATTAAAGTGCTTTTTCTTCCAAACCCCTTTCCGTCTTCTTTCCCTTCATCTTCCCAAGAGCAGCTTCTCTCGATAATTTAATAGCCTTCTATTTTATTTTCATATTTTAGCAAACATTTTATATACTTGTGAGTACATAATTTTCATTGCATTGCTTTATGACTATAATTTATAAAACTTTACAGAAATGGACTCCTACAGAATATATCCTTCTGTAACATGTTTCATTCTTTTCTCCTCTCATGTAACATAAATTGAGATGTATCCATGTTGGTAGATCGATTGATGGTCCCTGCTGACTACAGTATAGTAGTTTATTCCATGAATACGCCTTATTTGATTTGTTCTACTCTCATTAGATTTTTTTTTTTTTTTTCTAGAAAGCATCTAGAGCATACTTAATGTGTGCTTATCTGGGCTCATGTCCTGATGGAAGTTTCTATATTTCTTTAATTACTAAAAAGCAGTGGGGGAAATTATTTAACAAATGTCGGTTGCTAGGCAGAATCCTTTAAATCGTGGACTCCAAAGGATTTGGATGCCATTGATGTAATGCACCTCTCTGCCCATGAGCAGGGCTCAATTTAAGTCTTCTTACAGATTTTCTCTCTACTCTACCCTTTGAAAAAATACCAGAGTATGGGTCCGCAAATCCCTTTGGTTACATATTTTAGTTTCTCCAAACACTAGAGTTCAGAAGTTTTTCGTAGCATTTGACCTACATTCCTACTTCTGTCGTTGAAGCCCCATTGCCTCTTGCTTTCTCCAGAAGTACTGAAGACCAGGTACTTGACTCCAGTCTTAAAATAACCCTTTCTATCCCAATATGCTGATTTGAAGTTCTTTTTTCCCTTAGCCTGCAGGAATGTGGTCTCTTTAAATCCTTCTCCTAGGATTTCTTCCCCTAGATCATTTGGGTAGTTTTAATGCAGGCCTTTTTTAGATTTATTTTTATCTTTAGTTTTATAGTGCTTAAAGCTAAAAAAAAAAAAAAATCTTATGATGGGCTTGAACAGGACTGAAGAGATCATCTCATAGCTTTTATATGTGACTTCTGTGTTTATACTTATGTATATATGTATTTGTCTCCTTATTCAGGAAATGATATATTGTGTTCCTTCTGCTTAGCAAGCCTTACACATTTACAACACACATATACTCACACTCACACACACACACACACACACACACACTCTCATAGTACTGCATGGCTAGATTATACTTAGCATGTGGCCTATTAGGTTGGCCAGTTATGCCTTTTGATATGTTGCACAAAGACAGTTGCTACCGTTTTTACTATTTAGGCATTTTAGTTGATTAAAAAAAAAAAGGGGGGGGTGACTAGAGCATGCCAGAAAATGTGTAAAGAAAATTCATAGCAGGATTGTTTTCAATAGCAAAACAAAACAAAGTATAAAATGGCCATTCACAGGAGAATGGATAAGTAAATCATGATGTAGCCACACAATGGAATACTTCGATGAAATGTATGAACCTCAACCACATACGTTGGCAATGATGAATTTTAAAAACAATGTTGAGGGCAAAAAGCAATCAGAAGAATAAGAATGGCCAATAAACATATGAAAAGTGGCCAGAAGCATTAGCCCTTAGGGAACTACACATCACAACCATGAGAAACTACTTCATATTAACACTAGGATGCCTGTATTCAGTAACAAAGATAATAAGAATAAGAGGATGTGGAGAAATTTGAATCTTTATACATTGTTGGCAGAAACGTAAAATTATACAGCCATTGTGGAAGAGAGTTGGTTGTTCAGAGTTAAGCGTAGGGTAACCATACAACTCACCAATTTTACTCCTAGATATACCCGAAAGAAATGAGAACATATGTCCGTGCAAAATCTTGTTTATAAATGTCCATAGAAACATTATTTACAGTATGAAAATGTCCCAGATATCCATCAACTGATGAATGGATAAACTATGGTTTATCCATGCAGTGGAATATTCCTTGATAATAAGGAAGGAAGTCTAGAGATACGCTACATGGATGAACCTTCCACGCAACACAAACGATCACATACTGTATAATTCAATTTACGTAAAATGTCCAGAATAGGCAAACTTAGAGAAAAATTGGATTAATGATTGCCAGGAGCTGGGGTCAGGGGAAGAGGAGGAGTAGCTGTTAATGGGTACAAGATTTCTTTGGAGGGGGGGTGATAAAAATAGTCCAAACTTAGATTGTACTGATAGTTCCACAAATCTGTGATTTTACTGAGACCACTGAATTGTATACTTCAAGTGGTGGATTTTATGGAAGGGGAATTCTATCTCATTTTATGGAAGGGGAATTCTATCTCAAAGATTTTTTTTTAATCAGAAGAATGAGTGTACTCTTCCAATTTTTATAAAGTTCGAAACCAGTCAACTAAACAATACGTTGTCCAGGGTTGTATACCCATATGGTAAAAACATAAACAGAAAGGGGGAAATTATCTGAAAAAAGAAAGGAAAAAACCCGACAGCACAGAATGGTGGTTGTTAGCACTGAGCTTCAGATGGTATCACAGCAGAAAATTACAGAGCCATGGTGTTGGGAATATTCTGTTTTCTTAGGTTGGATCGTGTGTTCCTTTTACTGTCATGCTTCATTTCTGATGTTTACATATATTTTAATCAGTGTGTATTACTAAAAATTTTATCTGCATCAAGTACTTTATAGTAAAATTCTGAATGCATCCTTCTCTGCCTTATGAAGAACCTATATTGTTCCACTAATGTAACACGTGCTCTGTTTATACTGTTTCCATTCCCTTAAAGAGACTAGTAGGGAGGGCCTGTCGGTGGGCATCCAGTAGACGTGGCCCATTGCTTAGCTGGCACATTAATGAGCTTTAGGTTGTACAAATCTGAATTGTTATGTATTAGAAAATGGAGGGAATGCAAATTGTTTTCCCTAAAAGTCAGTTTTGTTGTTGTTTTGCCCTTTAAGAAGGAATAGGCAGGGGAGGAATAGGTGAGGGTAAGAAGTGAGAGAAAAATGACAAAATTACGTGGGGGAGTAGACAAGTTATTTTCATGAAAACAGAAATCTGATACCCAATTTATATTATGTTTTCCTGAAATTTAAATGCCATCCAGCTCTGGGGACATTAATATAATCCTGCTGTCTAACAAAGACTTTGTGTAAGTAAACTTGATTGAGCATTTATTTTTAATGTTTTGATGGTTTTTTATTGATATAGTTTACATATAACATATTTCAGTTGTACAACTTAATAACTTTATATTTGTATCTATTGCAAAATGATCACCATAAGTCTAGTTAACATCCATCACCATCATAGTTACAAATATTTTTTCTTGTGATGAGAACTTTTAAGGTTTGCTCTCTTAGCAATTTGGAAATGTGCAATGCAGTGTCATTAACTGTAGTCACCATGTGGTACATTACATCCCCAGTGTTTATAAGTAGAATTTTGTACCTTTTGACCCCCTTCATCCATTTCACCCATCTTCTACCTCCTGCCTCTGGCAAACCCCAATCTATTCTCTGTATCTGTGAGCTCAGTTTTTTGTTTGTTCGCTTTGGTTTTTAGATTCAGCATACAAGGGAGATCCTAGAGTATTTGTCTTTCTCTGTCTGACTTATTTTCACTTAGCATAATACCCTTAAATTTCATCCATGTTGTCATAAATGGCAAGATATTCTTCTCCGTTTTGGCTGAATAATATTCCATTGTATATGTATATGCCACATTTTCTTTGTCTATCTGGCCATCAATGGACACTTAGGTTGTTTTCATATATTGGCTATTTTAAATAATGCTTTAATGAAAAACATAGTTTTTTGAGTTAGTGTTTTTGTTCTCTTCTGATAAATACCCAGATATTGCTGGATCTATTTTAAAGTTTTGAGAAAACTCCATACTGTTTTCCATAGTGGCTGCACCAATTTACATTCCCACCAACAGTGCACGAGAGTTGCCTTTTCTCCACCCCCTCAGCACTTGTTATTTGCTCTCTCTTTGATGATAGCCATTCTAACAGGCATGAGGTGACGTCTCATTGTGGCTTTGATTTGCATTTCCCTGATGATTAGTGATGTTGAGCACCTTGTCATGTACCTGTTGATCATCTCTATGTCTTCTTTGTAAAAATGTCTATTCAGGTCCTCTGCCCATTATAAATAGGAATTTTTTTTTTTTTTTTTTTTTTTTTGCTATTGAGTTGTATGAGTTCTTTGTATATCTTGAATATTAGCCGTTTATCAGATATATGATTTGCAAGTTTTTTTTATTTGGTAGGTTGCTTTTTCATTTTGTCGATGGTATCTTTTGCTGTGCAGATTTTTTCTTTTTTAAGAAATCATGGAAAAGAGCTATGTTTTAGGACTGATTATGTCAAGAGGAATGGCATCAATGACATAGAGACTTAGCTGATAAACTAATTTAGGGAGAGGGGAGAAAGAGCTAAGAAAATGCTCAGCCTCCCCGACTTCTCCCATAGGTTCCTTACAGATATTAGCAGTAGTTGATCTTAATTTGTGACTTCCAACCCCACGAATGCACTCAGTTTGGTAGGTGAGAACCCCGTTTGAAATCCCTTTTGAATCTTAAAAAATAGTAGTGTATCCCTGGGTTACATGACTATTCCATCTGAAACATCCCTATTGACCTCTTTTATACGTCTTTCTGTTTTTATATGCCCCCTTTTCAAAATCGTAAAAGTTACGTGACATTTTTAGTGGCTGCTCTAAGGTTGTGACACACTTATCTAAATTGCATCTCATCAGCACTTTAATGAACAAACTCTTTATTAACCCAGCCTAAATCGAAATGTTTTTAAAAATTAGAGCAGTGATCAACCATCAGGCTCTGTGTGCTTAGCTCAGATGTTAAAACTTCAGATCCCCTGAGGAACAATTCACATGATTGTTGGGGTATCCAAAGTCTTAAATCCATTCCCCATGTTCCCCATCCCCCAAGACACTGTACCCAACACCCCCACTAACCCTAATATCCTCATCTGCTAATTCTGATAATTAACATTTTAAAATGTTTATTTTGTTCTGTGGCTATTTTTGGAATAAACGCTGTGACAATGCTCTAGCTAACTGGCATGGTACTTGGATGCCTAAAATCAGATTCAAGGAATCACTTCTCTAATCAGTTTTGCACTCACTTGGCAATAATCTGATCCAAACTCAACTCTCCTAATCTTTGATGAGCTCTCATGTGGAGCCAACTCTCAATTCCCTCAAAGAGAGACGTTTCACTTGCCCTTTTTCTGATCAGTGGAGCCCTCACAGAACTCCAAGAGTTTTCCAAGATGATTACAATGAGCACCGCGATTGCAACCAATTCCTAAAATGCCTTGGGATATTTTTACCCTGCAAGCTGTTTATGCAAAGAGAGGAAGTTTCAACTAGAAGGAATGAAACAGTTTAAGGCATCTTTGGGTTTAAATGTCAGATTTTTTCACTAGAATCTCAGTATTCCATGGTAGAAAGAACTCTGTTTCTTAAGAGAGGTGTTTTCCAGTCCCCTAATCTTGACTCTGCCATTAACCAGATTTGTAAACTTGGACAAGTTACTTAGATTCCACGATTGGCACTTCTCTCATCTGTAAAGTATGAGTTAAAATGGATGATTTCTAGAATGCCTGCTAGCGTTAACATGCAATGTTCACAAAGATAGATTTAGACCACTCTGCCCCTTTCTGCTTTTTCTATAACAAAGACACCCCAACTATCCATCTAAAGTTTTTTCTTAAGGACATGTGTTTTCAAAAACACAGCACGATGTTGACTTTTACCTTTGCTCTAAGTACTTACAGAAACCTGGTTAAGAGCATTTACCAAGTAATGATTCTTTGCTGTCTACCAGCTTATCATAGTAAAGTATATTAAACAGATCTAGAAAGAGTTCCTTCTTTATCTACTTTTGTGATTTAAGACCTATTTTTACTCATAATGGCATCATTGTTTTGGCTTATCTAGAACATTAATTCACAATCAAGAAAAGCAACCATGAAGAAATATATCACGTCTGTGTCAATAGATAATTATGTATCAATAGATGATTTTTAAGAACTGACAGATCTGATTATTGGAGGGTCCCATGGATAAAATCAAGTTGGAGTTTCAGAGCAACTTCAAAGAACTTCTAAAATTAAAAATGTACTCTTTCAGCTCTTTAACTTGTTTTAATTGGGCAGAGAGGCAATGTGTTACTTGCAAAGTTTTTAGTCATAGTAAAATCCAGTTCAGCTATTAAAAAAGAAAATCTTTTCTCTCCTGCCCTAGAATGTTCATAGAGTCTACAAATATGGTCTTATTTTGTGTGTGTCCCAAATATAAGTGGCATAATTATCTCCATATTTGGCTCATTAAACATTACATTCTTCTGTGAATCACTGCAGCGTGACAATGCCCCAGCCATGAAATAGTTGCCTGTGAGACAAAGGGGAAAAGCACGATTCTGTTCTAGTAGTTTTACCTTTAAGTCTATTGTTGTCATTTGAGAACATTGCTTTGATGTATAATTAATCTCACTGAAATCTAGTGTCTTCCACTGACTAATAGAAAACCCATAATCTGCATTTATGGCAAGCCCAGACCTTCAACCAAACCTGGGGTCCACGTTGATCCTGAAGGTTCGTGTTGTTCCCTGCGGTCATAGGGAGAGTAGTACATTCTTCAGAAAGCGGCTCCTTGAGTCCTTGGACACCAGAGTTATAATAAGAGCGGGAACTTGTCTCATCCATCTCGCCATGTTCTGTAACGCAAGACGCGGCCTCAGAAGCATTTATTACTTTGGAAGCCAAGTGGACTCCTTGGTGGAGGAATACGCCCCCTGAGTTGTTGAGCTTGTCACAGCTCTTTCATCTGGGATTTGTGTGGGGTAGGATGGGGACCTCGGGGTGGAAGGCGAGATGAGTGAGTTATTTTGGTTTTCTGGAATGTTAACATCTTAATCTCTGCAGAATTATTTCTAAGAATTTTAAATGTTGGGAGATGAAGAATTTATTTTGTCTTCGCATATGAAGAAGATCTGTCTACTTTCTGCCATGCAGGAAGTGGGAATTAACCAGGAAAGATAAATGCTTACCTTAAATACGTTGATATTTTACTGAGTACTCAAATGTCCCTCCCTCATTTTTTTTAATGACCTGTGAATGCCCAGTTTGCTCCAGTTAAGTGTTTGCATGTTGTGATATATCTCATCTTTCAATACGCTCCGTGTCTGCCTCCGTCCTATAACCATGTGTCCAGGCACACTAGCTTTCTCCCTGGCTCGGTCTTCAGTCTGAAGAGTAATTCATTACTTTTATTCACCATCGGTCAAAAGTTTGTATGCCTTCACTTTCATCACAGTTTATTCTGGGTTTCTCTTTGTAATGGGAAGTCACTTGGAGAAAAACTTAAAGAAATATGAAACACCTTGTAAATTGCACTCTGAGACCTTGAGTAGTAAACAATTATAGGCTCCTTGGTTACTTTTTTTTTCTTTTTTCCAAATTGAGACTTTTAGGATCTTCTCTTTTCCCTTTAAGGACCTCCAGAGCTATTCTGTTGTCTTGCCAGTGGCTGTTGCATAGAGCAGATGACCAAGGAGGTGGTGTTTTGATTTGAATCCCTCCTATGTGGTGATAATCACTGTACTGCAGTGGCTCCTTCCCAAAAGATGGACAACGTCCAGTGAGGTTTACTAGATTTCTGGAATCAACTAGTCATTTTTAGAGTTGACACTATCATCCATTCAGTGGAAAGAATGATTTCCATGTAGGTTTCATGATGCCACATTCCCCACCCCTAAAACTTTGTACACAACCCCCCACTAATCCAAATAACCTTATATACTTCTAATTCTAAAAATTAGCATTTAAAAATATTTTGCTCTGAGACTCAGTCAGATTTGCTTTTTCAGTTTTGCATCCTAGGAATTAGATATTAGTGATGAAATGGTACCATAGCATTTACCTAGGGTTTCTTCCAATGAGCAACTTGTAATGTCGCTTGTTAGCTTCCTCCGGCATTGCTGTGCTTTGTGTACATCGTACTGTCAACTTTAAGCACTGTCTTAACACTGATTTTTAATGTCTTGACACTGTTGTCTTCCGATAGAGGTACTAAGTGTGCTTTATTTCTGTTTTGCAGTTATGTTGAATCCTAACCCTAATCGACTGTAAACACCTTTGAGAGCCTTTGGGTTGACGGTGCTAGATTTTTTTTTTTATTGAAGTATAGTTGATTTACAATGTTGTGTTAATTTCTGCTGTACAGCAAAGTGATTCAGTTACACATGTACATACATTCTTTTTCATGTTCTTTTCCATGTGGTTGATCACAGGATATTGAATATAGTTCCCTGTGCTCTACAGCAGGACCTTGTTGTTTATCCATCCTACATATAATAGTTTGCATCTGCTAACCCCAAACTCCCACTCCCTCCCTCTGCCATCTCCCCTTCCCTTTGGCAACCGTAAGTCTGTTCTCTATGTCTGTGAGCTTGTTTTAATGTATGTTAGGGCTACAAAAAAGATAGAGATAGGAGGAAAAAAATGATAGTGCAGTGATGTTATTGACCAGGGTTCTTGGCCCTCTTTAATCAATAGAAACTGATCAGAGGCCAGACAAGAAATTCAGGCAAGGCTTTATTGAGGCTTCTGCTGTAGCAAGGGGGAGTGACAACAAGCAACAAGTTCCCTTGCTCCGTCCCTGAGAGGGGCAAGCTGCTTCCTTATATGGGGTGAGGGTAGGGATGTATCCAGGGGTCAGGCCGGAGGAGTGGCTTAAGTGGCTTGCCCACCCCTTTGGGGGTGTTGAGTGCAGGGGGGCATGCACGGTACACTGCTTTTGCTACAGACACCCTGTTTTTGCTCCTGGCTCTTCAGAAGTGGTAGTTGGGTTTTTGGTCTTTTTGTATCTTGTTGTCTATAGTTTGCCCCAACTGCGCATGCACACAGTTATTTTTAGTCCCTTAGAGTTTCTTTGTATTTTGACGCTAGCGGAGATGTTTGTCCAGGTGCAAGCACTGCAGCAAAGGGTCCTGGGTCCCAGCCTGTCTCAACATATCAATACCCATTCTTTCCTCTCCCTTCCTATCCCAACTTACCTAACAAGAACATTGTGTTCCGCTCTGGACTGCCCACTGCTGCTCTGGAAGTCACCTCTAAATGTTGGGGAATGTCTCATTCCTTCTAGAGCACATGGCCGCATTTAATTGATGGTTTAATATCTGCCACCAAAGTACCAACTCTAGTGTTGGTTGTTTCTTTTAGTTTTAAAACTTGTTCCGTAGTAGCCCAGGTAATTTCTGCTCTCCTCACCCAGACCCTAGGTACCAAGAAAGCTAAGCGCTTGCTATAGGCTCTAGGTACCTGCAAGCTATCCACCTACTGATGACAAACAGCAAACAGGAACGGCCTAACAATGTTCACATGATTGATTCATATTCATTTATACATGGAGGAGGAAGCTGAGACAGCTAAATTAAATCACATAAAGCAATTAAACTTCTCTGTTAGAGTGTTCTCTTTCTCCCATTCTTCTTGCTGACAGTATGCGTACCAGGCTTCACCCTAGTGCAATTAAGCTGATTCGGTGATACTAAGCTGCTCAAGTATGTAGTAGGCTTTTTTGTTGTTGCTTTTTTTCCCCCTGAAATTCCTTAAGTCGGATGCCAGATTCTCAAGGTACAACTTCAGGTCTTCTAAATGACGTACGTAAAGCTCTTGTCCAAACGCATTCCAGCAAAGACGAGTGACCTTAACCTTCCAAGAACATCCAGGTCCCCAGTATTGGCCACTGGGTTTCCATCTTAGATAGAGCATTGTAAGGAAAAGGTATGTAAAATTTTCAGGCATTTCTTGAAGTGCTGCCGAATAGACTGGGTTCTTGCTCTGATGGTTTCTTCTTCGCCAACAAAATAATCTTCAGGATGAAAATCTACTACTTTTTCATCCTCTGCCCATCCATCCATCCCTTAGTTGATGTTTAATAATTATAGTAGTGTGCTAACAATAATTTGTTATTTATTGATTGCTTAATATGCCATATAATATCCTAATAGGCTTATAATACTATATTATTCTCTTTCTACATGAAATAATATGAAGGATAAAGTAGCTTAGAGTTAGATTCAAATCCAGGTTTTCTTCCTAATGCATTATATGATCTTAGGCCAGATATCTAACTCCAAAGCCCACATCAGTTTCCTTGCATCAGGCTGCCCCTTGATAAAAGTTATCAGGAGGAACAATATTTTGTGCTTCAATACAACTTGGTATAAATCTGTTTCCGACAGTGTCTAGCAGCTTGTCTAAGGAGGATGAAAAAAGTAAGTCCCCTCTATTGTACAAGTTCCACCTCCCAATCAGATAACTGTCACATCAGATCAGGATACAGCTTCTATTGTTGGTCACTAGTACCATGTGGTGTATTGTCAGTCTTTACTGAATCCCACATCCCCGCAGGCTCAACTAAATCTGTGTATTAGGAAAAATAACAAAGGAATTAAAGGCTTTTACATGAGCATCAAAATTTCATCCTCCTATCAACGTCTTAGGTGATTTCCAGAAGAAGGACTTTGTTGTACAAAGAAGGTCATCTCATTAAGAAATGGAAGACAAATCCTGTTCCTTTTGCTGTTCTTTATGAATCTCGCACATAAAATACTGATTTTTTTTTTAAGATGTCAGTTTTTTTCCTGCATAAGACCTTTTTTTTTTGGTCTAGAGCTAGCCACTCTTGTCAATGTTGTTGATTTTGGAGTAGTGAAACTGATCTCTTGATTGCTGTAACTCCAAATTGGAGATGAATAAAGGAATTAATGGATTGGAGGAAATAACATAAAAGTAAGGTGTTTGGTGTTGCTTAGCACTTGATACTAAAACAATAGAAGCTATACATTTTTTAGATTCAAGTTGTTTTACTTTTAGAGATTATACAGTTAAACTTCCTAAAAATCTATAAAACATAAAATGGTAAAAAAAATGAATATGCAATTTATAAAAAGTAAATGAAAATAGTTGAATATTCTTTAATAGTCAAGTTTGCTAGTAATCAGAAAGTATATTTTAAACAATATTTGTTTTACCCATCAATTAACAAATATCCCCCAAACACGTCTTGGCGGTGAGGATGAAGAAAATTGGTAAACTCCTATAATGCTGGTGGTAATGTCAGTTTGCATTGTCCTTTTTTTTTTTTGCGGTACGCGGGCCTCTCACCGCTGTGGCCTCTCCGGGTATGCGGGCCTCTCACCGCTGTGGCCCCTCCCGTCGCAGAGCACAGGCTCCGGACGCGCAGGCTCAGCGGCCATGGCTCACGGGCCCAGCCGCTCCGCGGCATGTGGGATCCTTCCGGACTGGGGCACGAACCCGTGTCCCCTGCATCGGCAGGTGGACTCCCAACCACTGTGCCACCGGGGAAGCCCTGCATTGTCCTTTTGAAAATAAATTTAGTCACACGTGATATGCACTTAGTACACATTTATTGCAAAGATAATGGTCAAAAGTTTCATCACAGTTTCATTTATCTATGTAATTATTTATTTAGAATATCACACTCTTTGCCTTCATGGAACTTAAAATCGAGAGGAAGGTGCACTGATATATATGAAAAACTATGTATTAGTACAAAGCATTATGGAAGGACAAAGAAAAGGAAGGTAACACAGAATTTTTGTTGTTCCAGAAGGGCTTCATATATGATGTGCCAACTAAGCTGAACCCTGAGGATAAGAACAGGCTATTAAGCAAAAGAGGGCCAAAACAGTACTTTGGACAGAAGGGAAAACTTGGATGCCAGTCCCAGATGAAGAGCATTTGACCCCTGAAAGAACTGAGCAATAATCCCTCTAGCCCCCTTGTGGTGAAGTGATTTGGCAGGAAGCTAGAGACGTAAGCACAGACCAGATCATGAAAGGTCTTGCTTGAAAGCCATGTCAGAAAATAGGAATCTTATCCAAAGGATTTGGAGGGTTTTTACGACAGAATGACATGTTTGAATTTGGATTTGGCAAAGTTCATTCTGCGTGTAGGATGGATTGAAGGAGGGCAATCAAGAATGTTGATGACGACAGGACCAGTTGTAGTCATTGAGGGGAATGATGGTGGTGGCCAGCGTAATGGGAATAGGGATGAAGAGCTGGTCTTGAATTTAGGAGACAGAACCAATAGAGCTCAGTGTTAAACTGGATGTGGGAGGGTGAGCAAAGGAAAAGTAGGCGACCTCCAGGTTCTAGCTTGGGGGACTTAGTGAATATTAGGACTATTCTTTGACTTAGGGCATATGGTCCAAATAGTAGGTATGAGGGGCTAAGCCCTAAGTTCTGTTTTAGGCATAAGAAGTCTGTGAGATCTATGGGGACATTTAGGTGAATACATCTAGAGGCAATTTAATGTACAGGTTTGAAGCTGCAGAGAGAAGTGCTAAAGATATATATTCATGTGTAATCAGGATATAGATGATAAGTGGAGAATTAAAATATCAATGCTATAAACCTAACATTTAGAAACAACGAAATGTTAAAAAGTAAGGAACTACCAAGAACAAAACTGACATATCTACTCTTAGTCATTAAGAATTGGTTTAATGAAAAGTTAATAATACCATGAGATACTATGAGACAAAATGAGATACTATCTTGAAGTATACATACACATATATATATATCCTATTCACAGAAAGCCAAAATATTAAATATACATCTGAAAAAGAAAGATGAGAGAATTAAAGACACCTCATTATTAATAGTATTAGTCTTTGGGAAGTTGGTAACTATGGATAACAATGTTTTCTTAAAATACATATATTATTTGTACTTTTCTATAATGTAGCATTGTATAATAAGCCATGATTTTCAA
Source organism: Delphinapterus leucas (assembly GCF_059928025.1). Lineage (NCBI taxonomy): Eukaryota > Metazoa > Chordata > Mammalia > Artiodactyla > Monodontidae > Delphinapterus > Delphinapterus leucas. Next base: position 27,425,511 of record NC_143149.1, read on the forward strand.
TAGAAAGTACATCATAAAACGTTAGGTTTTTTTACATTGTATTTGATTTTACAAGAATATTTGCAAGTTACAATGTCATCATAAAAGAGATTTTACAAGATTGTTTGCTCGGTAGAATTTCTCAGTAGACATTGATACAAAATGTAGTTGTAAATTTAATCATTTGTGTCCCACCCAGACAAAAGCAGCATATATAATGGGGAAAATACTCTAGTAGATGTCAGTAGAGAGATTTCAACCAAGTCTGCTCCTTAGAGCTCTTTAGCAAGTTGTTGAACCTCTGAGGGCCTCGTTTGCTTCTAGGATAAGAGAATTGGCCCAGATTTTCTCGAAGATGAACTCCCACTCTATTTTGCCTGAGTCAAGGTCACATAGAAAAAGTTGTATCAAACCATGTTCCCGTTAAATCAGCCCATATTTATTCAGATATATGACTAAATGGTCACAGTCTGAGTGTTTAAATGTGACCTGACATCTAATGGAAGTGTATTTATTTCGAAGAGAATTTAGTGTCTGTTCCTTATGTTTTTGTTTCCCCTCTTTTGTTGCTTGTTTTTGTCATGAAAAGATTGAAAGTCCCTGCTGTGTTAACGTGTAGAACATAAAACCCCAAGCTCTTCCTGAAAGGTAATTTTCCAAGAATGAAAAATATGAGAATGGTGTTGGATTGTTTGGTTTTCTGTCATTCAGTGTTGCATTAAAACAACCATTCTTCCATAACTATGAATGGCCTCACTCTTGAAAACTGTCAGTTACAAGTGAAAAGTGATAACACGCTGAAAGCAAAGCCTTTCCCAATTCCCACTAGGTTTTCAGATGAATTTGAAACCTAATCAATGGCCCACACTCATACTTAAATGTATCCATTATGGGGGGAAAACTTAAACAATTTTTAAGCTCCATCTTGAACACCGTTTTCAGTAAAATATTACCCTTTTAATTTTACATTTTAAAATGAATAATTTTTATCAACCTTACAGTCTAATTTTTTCCATTTCCCCCCCAGGGACATATTTGTTTGTTTTTGTCCTGACTGATTAATTTCAATATACTAGAAGTTAGACACCATGAAGTAAAATCTAGATGTTGCCGTAGTTTAGTTTACAGAGCCTTTTATATGCCTTCACTGGAATAGAAAAGTGTGTGTGTGTGTGTGTGTGTGTGTTCTGATTCAAACTGTTTATTTAAGAACACATTTTAAAATGTTGAAAAAGCAAAACAATAAAAATTTAAATCATCAGTAATCCCACCACACATAGAAAACCATTGGGCTAAATTTGGCCTCTTACTTTAGAATCCCTTTGGACAAACTCTTATTACGGGAACAGGCGTCTCATGCTGAATCTGATTGCACGTTGCTTGTTTCCACTAAGGGACAAGGCACCATCAGAACTAGTATAAAATCTCTGGCTTTGACCCAATTTCAGAATTCAGTTTTGCAGATGACTCAAGCAAGAGCTGAAATAGTGGATGATTTAAAAAAACAAAACAAAACAAAACAACTTCCCCTGTGGTCTTGGGAGAAATGTCAATTGTGTTAGTGTGGCTAAAAGAAAATAACTCCTTCTTCCATATTAGAACAAACATCGTTTCTTCCTCATTGAAAGCATGCACATGGAATTACTTTAGACTGGCCTTAGGGCTCATGCTATAAACCAAGACAGCTGTCTTTCTTTGATATGCTGATTACTCTGTGTCTACATCTCAGAAAACTTAAAGGAAGGTGCATAGAAATAAGAGATGTTAGAGCCAAGTAGGTCCAATAGTTTAGTACAAATGTCAAAGTCAACTCTTCCAACTGAGTTATAAGGAAAACGATATTTAACTCTGCGTAACTCAACTGCCATTCCATGCACTCATGGCACACATGTGCACGTACCATGACCTCAGTTGGAATGCCTTCCCCACGTGTTCTCCTTTTCAACTCCTACACCTGAACTATGCTGAAATGTAACCCTCCCCAAGATGCCTGCCACAGACCATCCCAAGGAAAGTTAGGCTTTCTCTCCTCTGTGCCCTGTGACATTTTGTTTATACTTCCAGTATACTGGTAGCATGCTTGTCATTGTTCTGTAATTATTTGTCTCTAATTTAATCTGAGAACTCCTTGAGGAAATTAACTATGTCTTAGTGTTTGTTGTTGTTGGTTTTTTGGCTGTGCTGTATGGCATGCCGGATCTTAGTTCCCTGACCCAGAGATCGAACCCGTGCCCCCTGCAGTGGAAGTGTGGAGTCTTAACCACTAGACCACCAGGGAAGTCCCCTCAGTTATCTTTCAACTCAATGTCCAGTACCTAGAACACGGTCTAACCTGAGTGCGTATGTACCCATATGTCAATTTAATAAAAAGATTGAATATGTTAAGGTAAATTGTGATAAGCTGGGGAATGATGAATATGCTTTTATAAGCTCTACTGAATTCTGAAGTTTCTTGTGTGAGGAAGTAAGAAGGTCTCTTCAGATTCCTTTGAATGCATTGAAGTGTTGTTTACCATCTACTCTGCAGAATTTAAGATCTGCTCAATGGAACAATATCTTAGACCATGTATGAGAATGACACAGGTGACATGAACTATGCACATGCAGTGATATAAAGCATTTCCATTTTTATTAGAGGTTGGGAAGAAGGCAGATAATTTTTGAGTTTAAAAAAAGGTTTTATTGGGGCCTAGGGGAAGAGTCTGGGTTTCATAAATCGCATTAAATATTTGGTGTGTAAAATTCCGGCTGTTCTTCATTAAATGGATACAGTGCATCCCCCATCTAATTAAGTAACCGTATGGAGACAAGTCATACTTACATAAACAAAAACAGAGAACCCAGCTCTATTGTGTTGTCTTAGATTATGTAACTTGGTTTCCCTGGTATGGCTTTCTGCTCTGACTTGGATATTGCCGTGGACCAAATACACTCCCAGAAACTGAATGGAATTTAAAGAGCTATTTCTAAGGTGACTTGCTTCATTTAACTATTGCAGTGAGGGGGGCCCTGGAATACTATGCAGTTTCCTACGTTTAATAACTGCTTGCCTGTTAAAGCCAGTAGTTTTGGGATGTGGCCAACAGGAAATCCATTGTGTATTATTACACTGCTTTGCAGGATAACCATGAGCCTGGCGTATGGTTTAACCATTCACTACGTGTTTACTGAATAGATAAATGCCTCACAGCATGTTTTCCGAGTTTTTGACCTAACACGATTGCTGTAACATACATATGGGTAGCAAAGAGTAGAGATAGTTTATAAACAGTTCATATCATGAGGGCACTAGGATGAAAATAATAACCATCACAAAAATTGAAATATAAATTTCAGGGTAATAAGTTTTAGAATGGAAATCTAGATCATAATTATAATTCTCTCTCCTTTGTTTGCAGTTCTTTATCCAGGCAATGATGCTGATGGCATTGGTAGTGGTGGCAAATTAAATTTATGTAACATTTTATCATTTACTATATTTTTTTACATATGTTATCTCACTTTACCATCACAAAATACTAATACATTTTTATCACCCATTTTATGGATGAGAATAATGGAACCTCAGTATTAAGTTACCCAAGGTAATAGAGTTGAACCAGACTTTAAATCAGGTACTTGATCCTAAAGTTCTCTGGTTTTACCAGATTTAGACTTTGCTTTATGGCCGGGTCATTGCTTGGACTTGGGAACAAATCTGCATGTTTTGTACCAGTGAGAAGATAAGAGTACCTTGGAGATAGAAGAGAAAAAAAGAAATGAGATGTATTTCAAAGTACTCTTGGCAAAAAAGTATGAAAATAATTTAGAATTCCTCAAAGTCTGTTGAAGCTCAACATCATTTATACTCTAACCTCATGGAGTGCCAGCACCCTTCACTGATGGTCCAAGGGTTTGTGACTCCCAATTTGAAATGACTTTGGGCTCCAGTGTAGCCAGTCCCATTACAAATTTCACATTTCAGACAGTCCAACATTGGCAGTTTTATATGGTTAAAAACATGATGGAGTGAAAAAGCCCCAGTGCCAGTCCCTTTATTTTTGCTGAACTGTGTCCTTGTATTTTATATTCCTTGTATTTTATATATATATTCCTTGTATTTTAATTGGAGTTTTAGTGGTTAAATATTCCTGCTTAAAAGAAATGAAACTATTTCTAAATGCAATGTTGAAAAATCCTTCTCATTATTTTATTCTCAAACAGGCTTATTCTTTGACTTCTTTTTCTGTTCCTGACTTTAGAAAGGATGCCTAGTCAGTTGAATATAATTAGTTGAGTACTTGCTGTGCGATTCTCTCCAAAATATTTTCTCAAGACCTTCTCTAGGTGTGTCCATAACACACCCATGCTGACCTGGAATTACAGTCCAGCCAAAGGGATCACTGAGCGATCTTTAAGATGAATATTAGACTTTATCTTGTGGTTCCTCACCACTCTTTTGGTTTTATGAACTGCACATAATTGCCATAAGACAGGCACTCACTAAATGACCCTATTGCACTTCTAAGGGTCCATTCACTTGAACTGAAATGGAATTGTGAGGTGTTTCAGTCAGATCTTCGTTCAGATTCTTACTAAGCTACATAACGTTAGACAAGACACGTAATCGAAGTGTTTTCTCAAATGCAAAAGGGGGTCCTCGCTGTCCCCACCTTGGAGTGATAGTGTCAAACTTAAATGACTTAATCCATGTAGAAGCCTCATTACCATAACCTGTAACCATTCAGTAAGTGGCAGCTCTTGTTTTTCTCTCTGCTAACATAGTTTCCATGTTTTTTTAGCTTCCCCAAAACTACTTAACACTGAGTGCATTGGGATTTAATAGTGAAGCTTGGCACTCTGTCTTTAAGAAGGTAGATCTGGGGCTTCCCTGGTGGCACAGTGGTTGAGAGCCCACCTGCCGACGCAGGGGACACGGGTTCGTGCCCCGGTCCGGGAAGATCCCACATGCCGCGGAGCAGCTGGGCCCGTGAGCCATGGCCGCTGAGCCTGCGCGTCCGGAGCCTGTGCTCCGCAACGGGAGAGGCCACAACAGTGAGGGGCCCGCGTACCACAAAAAAAAAGAAAAGGTAGATCTGGGTGTATCAGTGAGGAGTATTTTCTGCAAAAACAGAAAACCTGATTTAAAAATAACAAATTATCTGGAGATATATGCCTCCTGGTGTGTGTTCAGCCTCTTTGTTGTCAGAGCTGGTATCCCTGTGTCCTTCTTCAACTTTTCCTTGTGATCTTCCCCAGTTAAGACAGGAACAAAAAAATATGTCGATACCCACCACATTTATTCCTTTTATCAGGAAAATAAAAGCTATCTCAGAAAGTTCTGTTTATCACGCATTTGCCATCGAGGGGTACCACGTGGCCATTCCCACCTGCGAAAAGTAAACTCAGTCCGTGACTTTTCATGCCTCTACCAGGTGGGAGAAGGCAGTTGGCAGGTCAGTCATCAGCATTTCTCACACCAGGTTTAAAACTATAATCTGAATTATAGAGCAGTGGCCAATGTATTGAGATTACAAGTAAATTTACCTTGAAGCCCAAAATACCCATGCAGTCTTCCATAAAACCATTTATTAAAGTAAGTCATCACCACTACCCCACACCCCAATCCCCTCCAAAGGATGGGATTTGTCAGCAACTTTAAAAAAAAATTTTTATTGAAGTATAGTTGATTTATAATACTATGTTAATTTCTGCTGTACAGAAAAGTGATTGTTATGCATATATATACTTTTCATATTCTTTTCGATTACGGTTGTCATCAAATTAAAAAAAAATTTTTTTTTATACACTAGGTTCTTATTAGTTATCCATTTTATACATGTTAGTGTATACATGTCAATCCCAATCTCCCAATTGATCCCACCATCCCCACCCCCAGCCACTTTCCCCCCTTGGTATCCATACGTTTGTTCTCTACATCTGGGTCTCTATTTCTGCCCTGCAGACAGGTTCATCTGTACCATTTTTCTAGGTTCCACATATATGCATTAATATACGGTATTTGTTTTTCTCGTTCTGACTTACTTCACTCTGTATGACAGTCTCTAGATAGATCCACGTCTCTACAAATGACCCAATTTCGTTCCTTTTTATGGCTGAGTAATATTCCATTGTATAGATGTACCACACCTTCTTTATCCATTCATCTGTCAGTGGGCATTTAGGTTGCTTCCATGATGTGGCTATTGTAAAGGGTGCTGCAGTGAACATTGGGGTGCATGTGTCCTTTTGAATTATGGTTTTCTCTGGGTATATGCCCAGTAGTGGGATTGCTGGGTCATACGGTAGTTCTCTTTTTAGTTTTATAAGGAACCTCCATACTGTTCTCCATAGTGGCTGTATCAGTTTACATTCCCACCAACAGTGCAAGAGGGTTCCCTTTTCTCCACACCCTCTCCAGCATTTGCTGTTTGCAGATTTTCTGATGATGCCCGTTCTAACTGGTGTGAGGTGATACCTCATAGTAGTTTTTTTTTTCAATTTTTTTTTTCAATTTTTTTTTTGGTTTTGGCTGTACATGGGCCTCTCACTGTTGTGGCCTCTCCCGTTGCAGAGCACAGGCTCCGGACGCACAGGCTCAGCGGCCATGGCTCACGGGCCCAGCCGCTCCGCGGCGTGTGGGATCCTCCTGGACCGGGGCACAAACCCGTGTCCACTGCATCGGCAGGCGGACTCTCAACCACTGCGCCACCAGGGAAGCCCCCTCATTGTAGTTTTGACTTGCATTTCTCTAATAATTAGTGATGTTGAGCAGCTTTTCATGTGCTTCTTGGCCATCTGTATGTCTTCTTTGGAGAAATGTCTGTTTAGGTCTTCTGCCCATATTTGGATGGGGTTGTTTGTTTATTTAATATTGAGCTGCATGAGCTGTTTATATTTTTTGGAGATTAATCCTTTGTCCATTGATTCGTTTGCAAAGATTTTCTCCCATTCTGAGGGTTGTCTTTTCATCTTGTTTGTAGTTTCCTTTGCTTTGCAAAAGGTTTTAAGTTTCATTAGGTCCCATTTGTTTATTTTAGTTTTTATTTCCATTACTCTAGGAGGTGGATCAAAAAAGATCTTGCTGTGATTTATGTCAGAGTGTTCTTCCTATGTTTTCCTCTAAGAGTTTTATAGTGTCCGGTCTTACATGTAGGTCTCGAATCCATTTGGAGTTGATTTTTGTGTATGGTGTTAGGGAGTGTTCTAATTTCATTCTTTTACATGTAGCTGTCCAGTTTTCCCAGCACCACTCATTCAAGAGACTGTCTTTTCTCCATTGTATATCCTTGCCTCCTTTGTCGTAGATTAGTTGACCATAGGTGCATGGGTTTATCTCTGGGCTTTCTATCCTGTTCCATTGATCTATATTTCTGTTTTTGTGCCAGTACCATATTGTCTTGATCAGTGTAGCTTTTTAGTATAGTCTGAAGTCAGGGAGCTTGATTCCTCCAGCTCTGTTTTTCGTTTTCAAGATTGCTTTGGCTATTCGGGGTCTTTGGTGTTTCCGTACAAATTGTGAAAATTTTTGTTCTAGTTCTGTGAAAAATGCCATTGGTAGTTTGATAGGGATTGCACTGAATCTGTAGATTTCTTTGGGTAGTATAGCCATTTTCACAATGTTGTTGCTTCCAGTCCAAGAACATGGTATATCTCTCCATCTATTTGTATCATTTTTAATTTCTTTCATCAGTGTCTTACAGTTTTCTGCATACAGGTCTTTTGTCTCCCTAGGTAGGTTTATTCCTAGGTATTTTATTCTTTTTGCTGCAATGGTAAATGGGAGTGTTTCCTTAATTTCTCTTTCAGAGTTTCCATCATTAGCGTATAGGAATGCAAGAGCTTTCTGTGCATTAATTTTGTATCCTGCAACTTTACCAAATTCATTGATTAGCTCTAGTAGTTTTCTGGTAGCATCTTTAGGATTCTCTATGTATAGTCATGTCATCTGCAAACAGTGACAGTTTTACTTCTTCTTTTCCAATTTGTATTCCTTTTATTTCTTTTTTTCTCTGATTGCCATGGCTAGAACTTACAAAGCTATGTTGAATAATAGTGGTGAGAGTGGACATCCTTGTCTTGTTCCTGATCTTAGTGGAAATGGTCTCAGTTTTTCACCATTGAGAATGATGTTTGCTGTCGGTTTGTCATGTATGGCCTTTATTATATTGAGGTAGGTTCCCTCTATGCCCACTTTCTGGAGAGTTTTTAATCATAAACGGGTGTTGAATTTTGTCAGAAGCTTTTTCTGAATCTATTTTAGATGATCATATGGTTTTTATTCTTCAATTTGTTAGTATGGTGTATCACTGATTGATTTGCACATACCGAAGAATCCTTGCATCCCTGGGATAAATCCCACTTGATCATGGTGTATAATCCTTTTGATGTGTGGTTGGATTCTGTTTGCTAGTATTTTGTTGAGGATTTTTGCATGTATATTCATCAGTGATATTGGTTTGTAATTTTCTTTTTTTGTAGTATGTTTGTCTGCTTTTGGTATCAGGGTGATGGTGGCCTCATAGAATGAGTTTGGGAGTGATCCTTTTTCTGCAGTTTTTTGGAAGAGTTTTAGAAGCATGTATGTTAGCTCTTCTTGAAAATTTTGATAGACTTTACCTGTGAAGCCATCTTGTCTGGATTTTTGGTTGTTGGAAGATTTTTAATCACAGTTTCAATTTCATTACTTGTGATTTGTCTGTTCATATTTTCTATTTCTTCCTGGTTCAATCTTGGAAGGTTATACCTTTCTAAGAATTTGTCCATTTCTTCCAGGTTGTCCATTTTATTGGCAGAGAGTTGCTTGTAGTGGTCTCTTAGGATGCTTTGTAGTTCTGTGGTGTCTGTTGTAACTTCTCCTTTTCATTTCTAATTCTATTGATTCGAGTCCTCTCCCTCTTTTTCTTGATGAGTCTGGCTAATGGTCTATCAATTCTGTTTATCTTCTCAGAGAACCAGCTTTTAGCTTATTGCTCTTTGCTATTATTTTCTTTGTTTCTATTTCATTTATTTCTGCTCTAATCTTTATGATTTCTTTCCTTCTGCTCACTTTGGGTTTTGTTTGTTCCTCTTTCTCTAGTTCCTGTAAGTGTAAGGTTAGATTGTTTGAGATTTTTCTTGTTTCTTGAGGTAGGCTTGTATTGCTATAAACCTCCCTCTTAGAACTGCTTTTGCTGCGTCCCATAGGTTTTGGATCGTCGTGTTTTCATTGTCATTTGTCTCTAGGTATTTTTGATTTCCCTTTTGATTTCTTCAGTGGTCTCTTGGTTATTTACTATCGTAATGTTTAGCCTCCATTTTTTGGTGCTTTTTATATTTTTCTCCCTGTAATTGATTTCTAATCTCATAGTGTTGTGGCCAGAAAAGATGCTTGATATGATTTCAGTTTTCTTAAATTTACTGAGACTTGATTTGTGACCCAAGAAGTGATCTATCCTGGAGAATGTTCTGTGTACACTAGAGAAGAAAGTGTAATCTGCTGTTTTGGGATGGAATGCCCTATAAATATCAATTAAATCTGTCTGGTCTATTGTGTCATTTAAAGCTTGTTTCCTTACTAAGTTTCTGTTTGGATGACCTGCCCATTGGTGTTAGTGAGGTGTTAAAGTCCCCCGCTATTATTGTGTTACTGTCGATTTCCTCTTACAGCTGTTAGCAGTTGCCTTATGATTGATGTGCTCCTGTGTTGGGTGCATATATATTTATAATTGTTATATCTTATTCTTGGATTGGTCCCTTGATCATTATGTAGTGTCCTTCCTTGTCTCTTATAACATTCTTTATTTTAAAGTCTATTTTATCTGATATGTGTATTGCTACTCCAGGTTTCTTTTGATTTCCATTAGCGTGGAATATCTTTTTCCGTCCCCTCACTTTCAGTCTGTATGTGTCTCTAGGCCTGAAGTGGGTCTCTTGTAGACAGCATATATATGGGTCTTGTTTTTGTATCCATTCAGCGAGCCTGTGTCTTTTGGTTGGAACATTTAATCTATTCACGTTTAAGGTAATTATCAATATGTATGTTCCTATTACCATATTCTTAACTGACTTGGGTTTGTTTTTGTAGGTCCTTTTCTTCTCTTGTGTTTCCCACTTAGAGAAGTTCCTTTAGCATTTGTTGTAGAGCTGGTTTGGTGGTGCTGAATTTTCTTAGCTTTTACTTGTCTGTAAAGCTTTTGATTTCTCAAATCTGAATGAGGTCCTTGCTGGGTAGAGTAATCTTGTTTGTACGTTCTTCACTTTCATCACTTTAAGTATATCATGCCACTTCCTTCTGGCTCATAGAGTTTCTGCTGAGAAATCAGCTGTTAACCTTATGGGAGTTGTCTCGTATATTATTTGGCATTTTTCCCTTGTTGCTTTCAATAATTTTTCTTTGTCTTTAGTTCTTGCCAGTTTGACTACTGTGTGTTTTGGCGTGTTTGTCCTTGGGTTTATCCTGTATGGGACTCTCTGTGTTTCCTGGACTTGGGTGGCTATTTCCTTTCCCATGTTGGGGAAGTTTTCGACTCTAATCTCTTCAAATATTTTCTCGGGTCCTTTCTCTTCTTCTGGGACCCCTCTAATGCAAATGTTGTTGCATTTAATGTTGTCCCAGAGGTCTCTTATGCTGTCTTCATTTCTTTTCATTCTTTTTTCTTTATTCTGTTCCACAGCAGTGAATTCCACCATTCTGTCTTCCACGTAACTTATCCGTTCTTCTGCCTCAGTTATTCTGCTATTTATTCCTTCTAGTGTATTTTTCATTTCAGTTATTGTATTGTTCATCTCTCTTTGTTTGTTCTTTAATTCTTCTAGGTCTTTGTTATACATTTCTTGCATCTTCTCGATCTTTGCCTCCATTCTTTTTCCAAGGTCCTGGATCATCTTCACTATCATTTTTCTAAATTCTTTTTCTGGCAGGTTGCCTATCTCCGCTTCATTTTGTTGTTTTTCTGGGGTTTTATCTTGTTCCTTCATCCGATCCATAGCCCTCTGCCTTTTCATCTTGTCTTTCTGTGAATGTGGTTTTTGTTCCATAGGCTGCAGGATTGTAGTTCTTCTTGCTTCTGCTGTCTGCTCTCTGGTGGGTGAGGCTGTCTAAGAGGCTTGTGCAAGTTTCCTGATGGGAGGGACTGGTGGTGGGTAGAGCTGGCTGTTGCTCTGGTGGGCCAAGCTCAGTAAAACTTTAATGTGCTTGTCTGCTGATGGGTGAGGCTGGGTTTCCTCCCTGCTGGTTGTCTGGCCCGAGGCGACCCAGCACTGGAGCCTACCCAGGCTCTTTGGTGGGGCTAATGGCGGACTCTGGGAGGGCTCATGCCAAGGAGTACTTCCCAGAACTTCTGCTGCCAGTGTCTTTGTCCCCACGGTGAGACACAGCCATGCCCCCCCTCTGCAGGAGACCCTCCAACACTAGCAGGTAGGTCTGGTTCAGTGTCTTATGGGGTCACTGCTGCTTCCCCTGGGTCCCTATGCGCATACTAATTTGTGTGTGCCCTCCAAGAGTGGAGTCTCTGTTTCCCACAGTCCTGTCATACTCCTGCAATCAAATCCCGCTAGCCTTCAAAGTCTGATTCTCTAGGAATTCCTCCTCCCGTTGCCAGACCCCCAGGTTGGGAAGCCTGACATGGGGCTCAGAACCTTCACTCCAGTGGGTGGACTTCTGTGGTATAAGTGTTCTCCAGTCTGTGAGTCACAGACTCCGCAGTTACGGGATTTGATTTTACTGTGATTGCGCCCCTCCTCCCGTCTCCTTGCGGCTTCTCCTTTGTCTTTGGATGTGGGGTATCTTTTTTGATGAGTTCCAGTGTCTTCCTGTCAGTGATCGTTCAGCAGTTAGTTGTGATTCCGGTGCTCTCGCCAGAGGCAGTGAGAGCACGTCCTTCTCCTCCTCGATCTCGAACCAATGAATCTGGTTGTCAGCAACTTCTACGCCCCAGCTTGGAACTTCTTTTGGCAACTTCCCAGCCTGATGGGTTAAGAAGGGGCTACTTTCCTGGGGTAGCAGCCTTTTTGTTGCAAGGGAGGCATGTGAAGGGCAGGGCACTACTATACCAGCAATTCAGGTCTGAGCCTGGTGAGGATCCTGGGGAGGGGAAGCGGGGAGAGGGACCTGTATAAGGCAAACAGCACTCCTAACACTTCACTATACATACAAAGCAAAGAACAACAACAAAAGGAAAATATGTAACTTTTCTATTTTCACTTACTGTATTTCATTTCTTAGGATGCAAACAAATGGTAATACATATAGAAATGTATACCCACAGTGTCTCACCTTTCTACTCTTAACCCTCATAAATTGATTTTTTTTTTTGTTATTTTTTGCTTTCCTGGACCCTGACCTGTTTCCTATACATACATGATATTAACGTGGCCTCAGTAATAGTTAAGATAGAATGTTACATTCTGCCTCTTTTTTTCTTCCTCTGAACATTGATTGATTCTTTTGTAAATTGCTTTTCATTTTTTTTTAAATTGAAGTATAGTTAATTTACAATGGTGTGTTAGTTTCAAATGTGTAGCAAAGTGATTCAATTATACACATATATATTTTTTTTGTTTTGTTTTGCTATGTACCTAGATTCCTTTCCATTATAGGCTATTACAAGTTATTGAGTATAGTTCTCTGTGCTATACTGTAGGTCCTTGTTGCTTACCTATTTTATATACAGTAGTGTATATATGTTAATCCCAAACTCCTGATTTATCTCCCCTCACCCCATATTCCCTTTGGTAACCATAACTTTGTTTCCTGTATCTGTGAGTCTTTCTGTTTTGTTAGATTGACTGATTCTTAATGGAGGGCCTCGAGGTCGCCGGGACACTTACAGCCAAGTTTCCCGTTCCACTCTCCTGCTCTCTGTTTTAGGTGAAGACTGAACTTGTTATTTTATCTAATGGGGTTTTACTAAAATAGCAGGAAGGTAACCTAATTGCTTTCAGATCTCTCTGTTTTGTGACTCAGATGGTTAAAACTCGATTTATCTTATCATCCAATACCTTTGTATGTCATTTTACTTAAACTGGTTAAATGTGGTCTTACTATTTACTTACAAATTGGTTTTTGTGACCCACACCCCATGTCAGTAGTTACCTCTGACATTTAGGCATTGTTACTAATTAAGCAAAAACACCTCATACAGCATTTAGCAATTACACCCCTGTTCACTCAGGCTACCACCATGGGGGTCTGCATATATTCTTTATCAGGTGACCCTTTTCTGCAACAGTGAACTACTTTGGACAGAACTCAAGCCCCTGATGGGAGTGTGAGCTGTTTGATGCCCACATAAAGTCTTCTAATACCTTTGTCATTTCCTCTAATGCATGGATTTACAGAAGCCTGAGGGGACTTGGTATTTATTGAAGATGGAAATTGCTGTGAGCAGTCAGTAACAGAATGAATTAATATATGATACATTTTATGAAGTCCATTGTAAATATAATTTAAAACATTAAAAAGCACCCTCAGATTCTATCCTGAAACCCTTCTTATTCCATGTGATATGTACACATTTTATTTTCTGAGGGAGTTTATCTAACTTTTATAACTTAAACTGTTTGCTCTCTTATTATTTGGAATATTTGTGTTATGATGCTTTTTTGGTCCTTCTGTTCATTAGCTTTTCTATTAACATGAGTTAACTTTTCTATTACAAATGCACTTGATAGCTTATAAATATCAAACTCTTTAATATGTGAGGCCTTTCCCCCCCTTAAGTTGATACATTTAATGAAAAAAAAAAAGTTTGGAGAATCAAAGTATTGTTTAATTCATTTCAGTGGCATGACATAGTGCTTATGTATTCCCGTTGGCAAACAGTCTTTTTCATAACTCAGTGTCTTTTATTTTCTTCCTTATGCAAACATATAATTATAGGCAGTTATTCCTCCTGTGTCCTAGACCCCTTCTTTTACATTTACTAATTCTCTCTACAGGTTCTTACAACAGGACATTCCCCCTAATTCCTTGACAGTGCTTACTTATTTAGGTTATTGACTTGAGTGGCTCTGTTTGTTCAGAATTGCATTGATGGCACCCAGAAAGCCGGGTTAGGACACAGAATGCACCTGGTCTCCAGGCTCTCTCCTGTTGAACTAGATTGTCGTTCCAGTGGTTTCATTTGGTCCCTTTCTGCAGCTTAGCCCTAAAGACTGATTTGCTTTGAATGGGAGTAATCCTCTCTGGGGCATAGCTGATCTGGTTATTGAAATCTTTGCTTGCTTTGTTCTTTCTGTGGAATGGCCATGGGAAGGCAGAAGATAGGGTTTCTCTTGGTTATGTTCCACATTGCTCAGCAGTTACATCTTTCTTCCCTTGACTTTGTGCTAGTTTCCTGGGACTTAAGTCCTTGCTAAATGGAGTGAAGAGACAATGAAGCCAAGTCTTGGCTTATGCTTTTTCCTTTTCATATTGTTTCTCTCCACTCATCAGTTCCCTGTACTTGGGGAGACTCACATCTGTTTCTTCCCTTTGAACAGATGTAACTATAGATATTAAACTAAAAACTTATAGCTTGTAGTGATTTGTTTTAGTTCTTAACCTTAAAAGTGAGGTAGCTTTTGGGGTCAGGAGTGCTGGGCGTAAAGATTGATGGTCAAAGACAAGCAGAAGAAATGTGTATTCCTTTTAGAAGGTTTAGTAAATTTGGGGAAGAAACGCTATCCAAGGTAGAATACCAGACAATCTCCAAAGTTTCATAGGTAAAGAAAGTGGACAGTTTGGAATCTTTTGGACATGTCTTATGATCGACCATCCTCCACCAACGTCACCATTATTTACACTCATTGATGGGAAAACCAAATCTATTCCCTCCATTATTTCAAAGTTTTGAGGCAGCTTGGGCCCCTCGTTGAACACTTCGCCAGACTGAATCTTAAGATTTAGCCTGTCACCCCACAGATGTTTATCTCAGGTCTTTCAGCAAAGGCAGATTCAAAACTGTAGTTTGAGAGGGTCTCCTGTTCATTGTTTTCACTCATCCGGTAATACTGAATGTGTGTCTGTCTAAAGGTACCATATCATGCCAATTCAATCTCTAGAAGATAATTCATCTGCACAGGCCTTACAAGCATGCTGTGTTAGGATACAAGGTTTTCCAGCACAGATTATTAAAGCAGGTTGTTCTTTTTGGCCTGATGTATGTGCTGCCAGTGTAGACTGTGTTCTAATATCTTCTTCAATTTCACAGGAACTGACAATGGCGAAGTCCTCCCTGAATCCATCCCATCAGCTCCTGGGACATTGCCTCATTTCATAGAGGAGCCAGGCGATGCTTATATCATCAAGAGCAACCCCATTGCACTGAGGTGCAAAGCAAGGCCAGCCATGCAGATATTCTTCAAATGCAATGGCGAGTGGGTCCATCAAAATGAGCATGTCTCTGAGGAGAGTCTGGACGAGAGTTCAGGTAAGAACGGGAAGCAATCAGAACCACCTACGGTAGCGTCTCAGATGCTCACATTGTTACATGACTGCTTAAGCTGCCACCATTACCTCATTTGAATGAGGTCATAGTAACATCATCTCTGGAATATCATGTACAGTCATATCTTTACATGACTCCACAGCTCCCTTGCCTAGTGTACTTCCGTATGGTAGAGTTTTTTATTTTCCTGCTCTATATAACTTTAAGACCTAATTTTGTATGGGAGTTAATATTCTCACTGGAAATAAAACCAGGCATTCACTGTTTTCATTTCTCTGGATTCTAAATACTTTTTCAAGACATAAATCCTTCACCAAACACCTTTTTTTTTTTTTTTTTTTTTGTGGTACGTGGGCCTCTCACTGTTGTGGCCTCTCCCATTGTGGAGCGGGCCTCTCACTGTTGTGGCCTCTCCCGTTGCGGAGCACAGGCTCCAGACGCGCAGGCTCAGTGGCCATGGCTCACGGGCCCAGCCGCTCCGCAGCATGTGGGATCCTCCCGGACCGGGGCACGAACCCGTGTCCCCTGCATCGGCAGGCGGACTCTCAACCACTGCGCCACCAGGGAAGCCCCACCAAACACCTTTTTAAGCAGCATAAATTCAGTTTCTCTAATCTTTCGTCCTGGATATTATTTTTGTGTGCTTCATTCTCCACAGCTGGTGGTTTCTGTGTCGTCTTTAAGTTCTTTTGATTACTGTGTAGTGATACAGCCCAAATTAGAAGACCAAATTTGGATAGGATCTCCAGTATAAACGAATTTCAGGACTATCGTTATTGGCTTGGCTAATTTGGCTGATGAGGAGTTACGATGAGAATAGTGATCATACTAGCTAATGTTTGTTGAGCACTTACTATATACCAGGCCTTATCTAAGCATTTGATAGACATCATCTCACTGTCTTTTCAATAGCTCTCTGGGGTAAATAATGCTGTCACTGCCTTCTTATAGATAAGGAAACTGAGGCTCAAAGAAATTAAGTAAACTGTGGGCTTGTGCTGGATCTGAAAGTAAGATCATTTGACTCAACTTTAAAAATTTATAACTTTTATATTTTAACATATAACAGAAAGAGTATATGCTTTTGAACTTTGTCTACTCAGACTAACTGAAAATTTAGCCTCGTCCTAAGTCCAGTCTGGTGTCACTCTAGATTATTGATTTTATTAGTTCTGAACTTATTCACTAGATGTCAGATTCTGAATAAATCAAAAAGCCTGAGTATAATTAAGAAGTTTCAAGATGGCTTAATTTATTAACTGTGTACCAGTGCTGTTTAATACGCTAGGCTAGGCCTTTCAGAGTATTCCAAGAAGGGTAGGAGGCAAACACTGATCTCTAGACCTTCATAGCAACTAATAGGTGTAAGACCAATACACCTGTAAGTGCAGTACAAATGAAGTTGTGATAAATGTCTGAAGAGAGGTAGATGGTACTAGGGAGGATTTTTTAAAAAACCATGTCTAACTAGGGCTCTCAGGAAAGGTGTGGAAGCTATAGTATTTGAAAGGGACATTGATGAATATGTAATTCAGTTAGGCATAGTTGATGCTAAACCCTATGGGGGAGTGAGGAGTCTCAATGGGCAACATTAGCAAATGAAAGAAAGCTGAGTGTATGTTCCACACAGCTTGGTTTGCTTGAAATATGAAATAGATGTAGGAGACAGCAGCTGATAGCTGGAAAACAGCTCAGTCAGTGGCATAAAAGACCTCAAATACCAGAGCAAGGAGTCTTTTAATTAATTTTATGGATATTTTGCTAATGGTGGGGGTTGATTATATCGACACATGGGAATGAAGTGGCTTTGAAGCTATGCTTCAGAAGATGAATCCAGCAGAGGCCTTTGGAATGGTAAGGAGAAGTAGGAATGGGGAAGTTAGGAGGCTGGGATAATTCAGTTGAGAAAGTAAGGTCTGCTTCTGGAGCAATGGCCACAGAAATAAGAACTAGATATCTGATGTGAGAAACACTTCAACCAATCAGACTTAATAGCTGAATGGATAAATGAATGAATGGAGAAATAAAAACTAATCTTTTAACGGAAGCAAAAGGGTAGTAATCACATTAGCAAGGAGAAAAGTCTAAGATCATTGTTTGGACAAACTGCACTTGAAATACTTATGGGGTATAATGAAGAGATGTAGATCTGGAACTTGGTAGAGTTCAGAGATAGAAAAGTAGATTAGGTAATCATCAATAAAGAATGAAGCCATGGACGTGGAGGAGTTGTCAAGGGGGAATGGGTAATATGACAAGAAAATGGAACTAGAGGCACACCTCCCTAAGGGTCAGCAAGGAGAAGCGTCAGCAGCCAGCAAAGAAGTAAGCAGGGTATGCTGTGTTCCAAAGCAAAAGGAGAAAATCATTTCATAAAGATCTTCAGGAATTACCCTGGCTCTACTTAGGAATCAATGAAGAAGGAGGCAAAGAACTAAACACATATAGCAGCAGTGCTAAGCCTTATGCAGTTCTGAGCTGATTCGTGTTTGTAGTATGAATGCATCAAAAGGTAGAGAAGCACCTAAAATCTTATCACAATTCCCTATCCATTCCACTTTGGAACTAGTATGAGGAAAAAAACAAAAGTGCTTTTTTAGAGATGCTGTTCTTCAGACCAAAAGCATGCTTAGAACTTAGGAATCTAAGTGTGCGAATGGGAAGGGATCTCAGTGGTAAACCTAGCAGCCGTATTTTATTCATGAAATAAAAGGTTCCAGGAGATACAAGTATTCATGGTATAGTTCTTCCTAGAACCCAGGTCTCCTGATCTTCACTTTAGATACATTTCCTTGACACTGTAAGCCACCTTTATATACTTATTCCTGTGGTCTCCTTCCCAGTCAAAATATCGACACATTCCCTTACTGACATAAGGGTGGGTTTCAGCACCTGGCTCAGTATTTCCTATCATGAGTCTGTTCAGTGTTTAATTCCCCAAGTATATAATCCAATACTGTTCCATTGGAGTTTCTTTATTACTGACCATTTCAGCCATCTCTCTAAGGGCCAATCCCGTATTCTGTGTTGTGTTTCTGGCCCTGTTAAAGTTTATAACAACCAAAGATATGGAGACATTTCCAGGATTCCAGGTATAGTTTCCTTCTTTAAAGAGGGATTTGGCAAAATCAAAGCAAAAGAAGAGGACAAATTGAATCTTGGTGCCAGGAAAGTTTCTGCTTCTGTGCTCCCAAGATTGGGATTTTGGAGAGACCTAGGTGAATTGACCTGGTGTTGGACAGTTAAGTCACAAACAATAGCTATCTCACTTACCTTGGCATGAAGTCTTCCAAGAAGACACTTGGCGTTTTGGAAGAGAGCAGCAAAGGGAACAGCGTTTCCCATAGGAGCAAAACCCTATAGAACAATGGAAGAATATGAAAGGTTTATGTCTCATATTCAGTTAGTCCAACCAGAGAGGGACTCAAATACTAGTGGCTCCATGGGGCTGTGTGTTTTATCCTCAGACATTGCTGCCCTAGATTTTGCCCAGTAATGAACTTAAAATAGCAGAACCCCTTAGGGTAAACTGCTCCAAATAAAAGATAGGAAGAACATTGAAAAATGATCAACTATTTTTTTTATACCACTGCTAGAAAATCCTATATCCGTTCTCATTTAAAGACCTCTTGATAAGTATTACAGGCCAATTTAACACTCTACCCTCTTGTCATTTCACAACATTCTGTTTTGTTATTGCTTCTCCCTTTTAATTCCCTTAGCATTGCTGGGCAACTCCTTGTCTTGCAGATAGCAGCGTTGATTACATTCTCTGCCTCCATGTAAAAGACTCCCCTCTTGGCTTCATTTAAAAAAATAAAATAAGACCAATAAAAGTCTCAACTTTCAAAGGACCTGGGAAGAACAAAAAAAAATCATGAACGACAAAATCTGAAGAGATTATACACCGATTTAAAAAATAACCTGTTGAGAAAGAATTTTAACAGCTACCTTTTGGAAAAGAATTTAATAAGCACAACCATTTCTTCCAAGTCATTTTGACTGAATCAATAGGAAATGTCTCTCCCTAAAACTGTTTTTCCTCTGTGTGGTTAATGAAAATCACTGTCTACCACACACTGCAATTATGTTTCCTAAGCTCTGTAGTAATAGTGGAAAAGTGGAAACTGGAGCAAGATGAGTGGAGATATTAGACCCAAAACTAATGCATAAGTGTAATTAAGGTTGGAAACGAAATGGCCTCAGGTATTGAAAAATAGATGCATTACTTCCCCTGGGTTCTTCAGCGTGGAGCTGGAGCATAGGGATTGACTACCTTTACAGCCTTAATGGCTTTTGATGGGGTCTGAAAAATAATTCCTGCCAGTCCAGTAGGAGTGAATGATACTGAGAGACCAAGGATAATGGGACCACGTTTGACCAGAGGTAGAGAATGCTCCATGCTCTTCTAAGAAGTTGAAAGTAACTGCTTCAGTATCTTTGGCCAACATGGTCTCTATTTCTAAAATCCTAGAGAACTCTGATTCTTTTTACTTAGAGGTTTTCTTTCTTCACAGAACTAATGGGAAATGCATAGGACCTGGGAGTGCTGGGAGTCGACACAGAATCTTTTGTATTTCCAAATTGGAGCAATAAATCCTTTCAGTTGTTAAAGGCTGCACACTGCCTTTGGTCTTTCTGGCGATTTGGCCCCGTCATCTAACAGTTCAAACAAGAAGAAAAAGGATTGTATGTTTTCATGCAATTTAGCTTGGAAAACCCAGAGCTAGAGTTCTTTCCTGCAGAAAGCACAATTTATTTGACGTGAGTTACTGTGTTTGCACGGACATGGCTATACCTCTTCATAACGTACACTTTTAGTTGTCTGCACAAGCCGAGCGATCCTCTTCCATTTGTTCTGCCTCATTTCATTTGGAAATATGGGAAGTCTTCTTCCTTGTATTTTTCCTCTGTTAGCATCTGGAGTTGAGAGGCAATCCCAATTCAGGAATCATGCCCCTGAGAAAGGAAAGGGGTGGATTGTTCAGTAATGCACGCACACACACACACACACGCGCACACACACACACACACACACACACACACACACACACACACACACACAGAAAAACAGCAGCAACCAGCAAAACCCGTCCTTGACAATCAGGATAATGTAGCCGGTGGGAAGCTTGAGTTATCAATAAGCTAAACCACTTCTTTACTGTTCAGTAAAAACGGAATTCCCTGAACAAGGCTCCATGGTTTTTATTCTACCTTGGAGATACCAAAGTCTAATGAGTGAAATAATGTGTATTTCAATGTGTTATGGGAAAAGTCTCAACTCCAGTAGACTAATTTTTCTTCTTAAAGAATATCATTTCAGGGATTTCATTGTGTGTGATTTCCTTAAACAACTGGAGTCACTCTCTGGGAAGAAAAGGTTAATGGATTGTGTTGAGAAAAGGGAAAAGAGTAGAATAAAAAATGTATTAAATCTTTAAAGTTTGTATCTAAGAACTTTGCTCTGCTGGTGATGGGGATGTGAATATAGTATCCTCCAGAAAACCATTAATTTGAAGTTACCTCCAAATATTCACAAATCACTGAGGTGCATTTGGGAAGCATATATTTGAGACCACAGAACACAGCAGTAATCCATCTCTGAAGTGTTCCATTGACAGTTTGTGGGTTTAAAACCCACAACTATAGAAACATTCTCTGACCCCACCCCAGATTTCATCCTGTTCATCACTCTGCTGCTCAGAGAGGACTGACATATTCTAAAAAGGTTTTCAGGAAAATATTATGAATTCCTTCCCAAAACTTGTGACAGAGCATGAAGACCTTGTGTCTAATTTAAGCCTTTCCTACAAAAAGAGACCGTTTACTATCATTTCATTCATAGCAGAGATAGAAGGCAGCTAACCATTTATGCAATTTAATAACTTCCTAATATTGGCCAGAGATTTGTTCTAAACCCTAAACTCTTAAAGAGTGTCTTTAGACTTTTTTATAGTCTTCTCTGTTCATACAACATTTTAAATTTTTTTTTTTTACTAATTTGAAGTGGGAATTATAAGGATATTAAAAAAAAGATGGTCTGGTGATTAAGAGCATGGATATTAGTGCAAGATGATACCTCCATTTATTTTCTTCTTTTTTTTTTTTGCGGTATGCGGGCCTCTCACTGTTGTGGCCTCTCCCGTTGCGGAGCACAGGCTCTGGATGTGCAGGCTCAGCGGCCATGGCTCACGGGCCCAGCCGCTCTGCGGCATGTGGGATCTTCCCGGACCGGGGCACGAACCCGTGTCCCCTGCATCGGCAGGCGGACTCCCAACCATTGGGAAGCCCGATACCTCCATTTTTGAGATCTGGCTCTCCATTTATAGACTTTTTAAGGTAGATAGTTCCTTAGCATCCTTTCACCTCGGTTTTCCCACGTATAAAATGGCAGTTACAAGTATATCTACCCCATGGAACTATAGCAGGGGTCGTAGAACCTAATATATATGACATACCTTGCTCAGGGTCTGGTGTATAGCAAGTACACTATCAAGGTTAGCCTTCAAAATGATAACTATAAAACTGCAATTTTTTTTTACATGGGGTAAGTGGCTGGTGATTATGCTTCCAAAAACAAATAGAAAATTATGTACGTAATTACAGTTCCAGAAAGATAAAGGGGCTAGTACTATTAACAGGTAAATCATTGTCTTTCATAGAATGCCATTTTATTTGCCTGTGGTTCACTCCCTCAGTTTACATTTCGTCTTTGTTATTCTCAGAGCCCCTGGTATCGCCATGGGAGATAGAATTGGTAGGATGTATGCCCTGATCTTGGGATGATCTACTAACAGGAAGTAGTTTTAGTGACTGCAGGAATGGAAAGCCATTGATTGGGGCAGCAGGGTTGGAAATCATGAGTGTGGTTCCCACAAGTTGTATGAGGTCTGAGTGAGTCATTCAGGGGATGCTGTCCTCTAACTGACCCTCCCCTCTCCACTTCTGCCTTTTGAGTTGCGCTTCTCTCTGTTACCAGACAACACTGCCGAGTTAATTTGCTTTTCTCTGCCAGACATCTCTGTGCTGATTAATTTTCATCTCCAGTGAGGACGAAACTGGAGAGCTTGGGTGTATTCTTAGTTTCTGTACTTAAGACTGAACTTGCAGTGCTTCTGAGGAATATGTGGGGTGTTTATTATCCAGGGGAAACTAAAGAGTATTCATTAGGCATTGTGCACGCTCAAAGGAGGACTATTTTTTTTTTTTATCAAAATACATTTTAATCTCGTTGCTAGGATGAAGTGGCAAGAGACATTTAGCCCTAATTAAGCATCTACCAGTGAAATGAAATATGGTTCCTGCCTTTTAATTATCTACATTTAATTTGCTACTTTCAGTAGCATGTTGGCTTGGAGACATCTAAGCTTCCCGCAAGAAATGGAGGCACAGTTCCCTGAAAAGTTTTCTTGTATCTCGAAGTTTTAAAACTCCAAATATGGATCAGATTCACGTGTCTTCACCAGAGCCTTGCCCTAGACACTGAGCTAAATATTGGGTGAGGACAGAGCCTTCAAGTCAAAGGTAGGATGGCAACCATTCCCAGAAGCTTCTGGTGTTGCTGTGGAGAGGTTAGAAGCCCCTCTTGTGTGATCTTGTAGCAGTCTGTGCTTCTGTCATAGCAACTGTCGCATCACATGGGGACAGGTTGAAGTGTCTCCTCATCTAGCCTGCAAGATCCTTGAGGACAGGAATCTTGATCATTTACTTTGTCACAGTATCTTCAACACCTGGCAAAATGGCAAGCACATATGAGGCACTCAATACAACTTTTTGAAAATAATATATGTTGTAAACTGTATGACATCTTTGATCTATTTCCTATTGATATGGAACCTGCAGCAAAATAATAATTATAATAATAATAATAGCATGGTTTTTAGATGAAATAAGATAATGTATGTGATGACATTAATAAAAGTAAAGTGCCATACAAATGGTATAATAATTAATCAGTAATGATAATATGTTATTCAAAATATGGGGGAACTTATTGTTCAAGCCTATTTTCTAGGCTCTAAACCTGGGCTAGTAAGAGACAAATGAAAAACATCTCCTTGTGTAAGTGATGGACTCACTTCTTCCAGCTGAGTGGACTGTTTTCCATCTTCTTAGGAAACAGTGGAGTAAGGTGGGCCTATCTCAGAGCCAAACCCAGGCATCACCTAAGGAGATGACGGTCTATTAGAGAAGGCTCTTGAATAGGATACGGTTGCTTTTTTTTTTTTTTTTTTTTTGCGGTACGCGGGCCTCTCACTGCCGTGGTCTCTCCCGTTGCGGAGCACAGGCTCCGGACGCGCAGGCTCAGCGGCCATGGCTCACGGGCCCATCCGCTCCGCGGCATGTGGGATCTTCCCAGACCGGGGCACGAACTCGCGTCCCCTGCATCGGCAGGCGGACTCTCAACCACTGCGCCACCAGGGAAGCCCGGAGATGGTTGCTTTTCATGGGCTGTTTGATTTTTTTTTCTCTCTCCCCAAATTGAGCAAGGCCCCATGCTACTCATGAAGTTGTATTAGAATAGTTCTTTGAGGCTTTGCGGAAGCTAATTACATAGAATCGTTCTCTGGGTTGATCCCCGATCTTGAAACATCACAGTGCAAAAAAACCAGGCATGGAGCGGGTATAACACCGGGCTAAAATGGTCCAGGGAGACAGGCACAGCGACTAGCATGAGAAAACAATTCACCAAAGCCTCGTCTGCTAGCCTCTTACTGCTTTGGTGTGGTTTGGGAGTATGACAGGAGGAAGAGGGATTCTCATCTTTTTTCTTGAATCTAGTTATTTACTTTAGCAAGCCGAGTATCCTACTACAGAGAACTTCCAAAGATTGGACATCCAGTTGTGATCAGTGGTGCATCTGAGAGCTGGTGGGCAGCAGTAACCACGGCAGGATGCCTCTGACGAGCCTTGTTGAAGTGTGATAATGGGCAGTAGATCAAAGGCAGGGGGACAGCTGTTAGTAGGCGCTGTCTGCAGCTGGCATGGTGCTGAATATTCAGTTCTACTCCAGAACTCTTTCCTTTTCTACAGAATAAGTTAGGACTAGAACTAGAGCCGTTTTATTAGAAGTTGACCAGAAATAAATAATTTTCATCCTTTTTCTCTCTCCGTTTCTTCCCTCCTTTCTTCCATATTTCTCCTCTTTGAACAGTGAAACATACACCTTCAATTAGTTTGAAAATTCCCTTTTATTCTCCCAACAGGATCAGACCTGCTAAGAGTAACTAGTGTTTCCTATGTGATAAGTAAGGGGATTACAGCAATAACTGCTGTCCGCATTTTTCTCATTTAAACAAATAAAGCTAGGGATCTGCGCTGCTCTGTTACGTTTAGTACATGCAGAGCAATTATTCATCCGTTGCCAACATTCGTCTCTCCGCAACTCAGCCATCCGCAGTGTAGAAAGCTTCTTCGCCCTTCAGTTCCAGAGTCATGTTTTTATCTTCCGCAGGCCTCTCCTCCGTAACAAAGGCTGATAATTATAATCGCACGATAATTTAAAGGGTTGGACTTTTCCGTGCCCATTAGTTACACAAGTTCTCGGGTACGATGCTAGTCTTATTTATGAGACGCCATCTTCTGTTTGCCTGGGATTTTTGTTCCCCTGCAGCATTTCCTGTGAATAAGTTAGCTGCCATCTCTTGAGATGGAGAAATAGAGGATTATCTCTGTACCACTGTTGGAGGAACTTCAGTGCAGGAGCGTGGGGGGAGCTGTCCTGAAATAGAGCCGTTTTAGATGGATGTTTCTCAGGTGTGGTTTCTCGTGTGTATATACACACACACATACATTTTTACATATATATGTATTTATGCATATATATAATACATCACTAGAGAGAGCAATAGTGAAGGTTTGCAAGAGAACATACTACTTAAAAGTTTTATTTTAATCAATAGTTATTTGTTATAGTGGAGAAAAGTATAACAGAGACAAAATATTTATGATTTCCCAAAGGTTTTCCTAGCGGGGATGGTTTGACAAGGCTAAAGACCTCACGTTAGAAGAAAAGGCCTACTCCAGAGAGACACTATACTAGTGGGCATGGTGGTGGCGGGGGGTGGTGAAGTCACTTGTGGCCTTTTAAAGAAACCTGATACGCTGATGCTATCTGAAGCAAAATACACTGTTTGGATAATACTTGGTTGATAATTCATTCTGCTTCTCCAAACCCATGGGGAACCTCTGTGAGGGACTTGAGACTGAGCCATCGTAATGCTGAAATCGTGATTTCAGCATTTTCCTTTCAGCTGTGTTTAGTCTGAATGAGAGGTTGCCAGACATCCTGACATGAATGGGGTGAGATCAGTTTTGACCTTCGTGGTGGGGGTCTGTGGCCTACTGTTACGCTTTCCAAAACAATTGTGTGGTTGTCCATGTATAATAACCATGTTTTCAAGTGTTGGATTTGATGCTCTGACATCTTAGGGTCTTGCTGACCCTGGAGGGGGACTGCCCTGCCCAGGGCTGGCTAATTCCTAGACATAGCAAACAACTGGCCCAAGAGCGTGCCTTTCACATGCAAACCAACCGATCCAGAGCTTTATCCCCAACCCCTTCTTTTATCAGGCTCTTACACTGCTGACCCATATCCCCCTGCCCTAACCCAGTACCAGACAAGTAGGGACAGCTCTTCTGTCCCGGAGCCCACTGAAATGATGCAAACTTGCCAACTCTAAATCTTTTTACCCTGCCTCTCTGATTCCTTCCCGTGGAAACCACAATAAAGGCTCTTGCCCACATTCCCCCCTGCCCCCTCTGCCTCCTGACCCTGGTGCTTCCCCGTGTGGCCCTGGGTGCTTTGCCTCTTGTTTCTAGGGATCTGTGAGTGTAAACTTATTCTTTCCTGATGCGCATTTCTGTTTGAGTGTCCTACCTTAGCTCATTAAAACAGGCCGCTTGTACCCCTTAAAACACCGTGATGCCTAGATTAAATCATAGCATATTTTAAGGTTTGGATGGGGAACTCTCTGCTTTATAAATATGATGATCTTGAACCATTTTGAGATGGTGATTATCTTCATTTGCAGCCTAGAGAAAGCTGATGGGTTTAGATATTATAAGATGGAGAAAGTAAAAAAATAATACATATACACACACATATATATACACACATATACACACATGTATAAGTTGTGTGTGTATGTATATATATATGTATAAATTCCACATGAGCTTGAACACATTTCTGACCTTCTAAGCTTATCATGCTTCTTCAGTGAGACCTGATTCCCACATGATTGGCGTATTTTGCTTCATAGGTCTCCCCATCACATGACAGGGGAGCTCAGACATATCAAAGTTACCCCACCTGGAACCTGGATGTGCTGATTTAGGATTTTCTCTCCTCTCTTGCACTATGCAAAGTAGATCATCCACCATTTGTCTCAAAGCTGTGAAATATAAACCAAGTCCTCTTGTCTACAGCCTAGCTCCTTATTTTTGTTTATGCAGCCTAACTTTAAAAAGTCCAATATGGGTTTCACGCTCCAGTCTGCTTTCTGTCCTCACAAACTTTTTTGTAATCTGACTTCCTTTTCCCTTTCCCTTCACCTGCCAGCTCCACCTTCTCCAGGTCCTCTCATTCTCTCTTTTATTTAAGTGCAAATTTAAAAAAGCAGCCGCAACAATACAATAAAAACCCCTCTAAGGCTTCTTTCCTATTCCACGTAGGAGGTGACTTTCAGGACTCTTACGTCTCTGACAGGTAAAAGGCATGCTTCTGCATTCTGCAGAAACAGAAGAAATGTGAATTATCAGCTGTCATCAGGATGATTTTCTATATGCGGTACCTCCTACAAATTTAGAAAGTCTAACTCAGATTGTGTACATGGTGATTGATGTGGCCATAAAACTCTCATCGCATACTATAAATAACATGTTATTGATTGGGTAGAGGGGAATGTTTCCCAAGCCTGACTAATCCACCTCCGTTCTTGTTTTTTAAATCCTACCAGCACCCAGGATATAATCACATTCCACCTCCTCCACCAACAGTCCCTGGCTCCTTTTGACTATACTGATGGTTCTGTCCCCTGAATTCCTTTTGAAAGTAAAGGAAAAATCATAGTCATGCACCTAATTTTTTCCTTAAATGTTCCGTGCATTAGTCTTATTTCCATAATTATGTATAAGTACCTAAAGTACGAGGACAGAGTCGAATTTTTATGAGGGACCTGTGCAAAGTGCTGGTTTGGGTGTAAAACAGATCTAGCTTCAAACCCTGGATCTTCCATTTACAGGCTGTGTGATTATTGACAAATGACTCTCTAAGTCAGTTCTCTCTTCCGTAAAGTGGGATACAGTAGCCTCTGCTACATTAGGACACTGCGGAAATGCAAAGAGTGAATAGGCTAAAGGCTTATGATGCTGGGCACTTAGTGGAGTTCAGTAAGCATCGCCTCCTTCTCCCATGCTGCCTGTCTCAGGGCAGGGCACAGCCTCGGCAGATGCCCATTAGCTGGAGAGAGCATGCCGATTATAAAGGCTGCTCCCCTGTTTGTGATGATTTAACTGATGGTGTTGAGGAGGGCGTCCTTTGCTCCTTGGCACATTCTGTGAGGTGGCTATCCTTCCCAAAGAAAGAAAGGCTGTTAGTCTATGGCTGGAGGTTTGGAAGAAACTCAAACTCCTCAGTGAGAAACACCAGGCAAATTTTTTAACTATTAGATGGGAATGCAAAGATATAGTAATTAAACTAAGACATTGACCTTGGCATTTTTTATCTCATTTCCCAGGTGTAGCCTTAACCCCGCTTTCTGTGAAAGCCTCTCTTTTCTTCACCTCCTCATTCTGTTGCTCCAGGGACCTTCCAGGGTTTTCAAGGCTTCAAGACCAACTTAGTTCAACTTGTCTGCATCCCATTTGTTGTCTGGAGTTTTGGCTTTTCCTTGGATTCCCAGCCGTTCACCCGTCCCATGCATGTTCGCTGTCTTCTCGTTATTCTAAGCCACACGTCCAGAGTGACCCTCTCCTGCTGCCATACCCAGGGATGGGAACACTTCGAAGCACTTGGAACTATGTCCCTGGGGTTGGTTTGTTGAGGACTGTTTAGCCTCCAGAATCCCAGAAATTAATTTGGTGCTACTTTCTTCATGGTAGATTTTACACCAAGAAAGACAAAGAGGGGGGAAGCGGTGGGGAGGGATAAATTGGAAGATTGGGATTGACATATACACGCTACTATATATAAATAGATAACTAATAAGGACCTACTGTAGAGCCCAGGGAACTCTTCTCCGTACTCTGTAATGACCTATATGGGAAACGAATTTTAAAAAGAGTGGATGTATGTATGTGTATACCTGATTCACTTTGCTGTACAGCAGAAACTAACACAACGTTGTAAATCAACTAGACTCCAATAAAAATTTAAGAAAAAACAAACAAAAGAACAATAAATATTTATAAGAGCTAAAAAGAAGACAGAAAAAGCATGGTGTCAAGGTACTGTGAAAATGATTCTATTGTATGGGAACCACATTGGCTGATGATACTTTACACTTGTTCTTTCCAGCCTACTCAGCCGTTGGAATTTAATTAGCAGTAATATATTATTGTCAAAGTAATTAAAACTTCACCTTGATTAAAAACAGAATGGTTTAATTAACAGGAAGAGGTTGGGCTGGCCTTAACTTTCCGTTTGAGAAATACACCAGCCTCAGTGGATTGGTTCTATCTCCTCTGCAGGCCTGAAGGTCCGGGAGGTGTTTATCAACGTCACCAGGCAGCAGGTAGAGGACTTCCATGGGCCCGAGGACTATTGGTGCCAGTGTGTGGCGTGGAGCCACCTGGGGACCTCCAAGAGCAGGAAGGCCTCCGTGCGCATAGCCTGTGAGTATATTCTCGGTGACCTTCTTGTCGTGTAGGAGCACAGACTAGCCTTCCATAGAGCTGAAGAGCATTTGGACAGTCCAGGTGCTTCTGCAGAACAGGGATGAGAGGATAGCAAGACACCATCAGAACTGTCTCCACCTCTACTCAATTCTCTCTTTTAAAATTGTATTTTAAATGTTTGATAATTTCCCCTAGAAGACAATCAGCAAATCAGTTGGGCTAAGAGATTCTGCCTAGGTTGCCAGAATGCAGGTGCCTCCACAATACCGGGAAAAATGGTTTCCGAAAAAGAAAAAAAAAAACCCACGCAAATAGATTCTGCTGTTCATCATGAATGACACAGTTCAAGGGGCATTGATGAGAAAAGTTGAGCAATGACTGTTTACTTCGCCAGCAAATCTGTGAAAATAAGACATTAAAGATTAAGGGAGTTTTATAGCCTCCTGTTAAACCTCTTTCCTCTGAATCTTAAAACATGGAAATGGGCTTTAAAACTGCATTTTTTTGACCCAAGTAGGACTGAAAAAAAGACGCTTGAGGAAAAAAAAAGAAAGAAGATTGCCTTTCAGGAGAGTCTAAGATTTCTTTATCATGTTTCAGCATCAGCGTTTTTATCATCTCAAACATGTTTAGAAATACACCAACTTCCTTTCTCCTCCTTAAACGTATCTTACCCACCCCATGGGTCCCCATAAAATCTCCTTTGTGAGCCCGGGAGTGTTACCCCTCCCCCAACAAAGAGATGGCGGGCAGAGATGGTTATCGTTTCTTTTTTTTTAATGCTGCTTTTGAGAGTGCCGTGAAGGATACGGGACAAGGGGGATTTATTTAAGGACTCAAGGAATTCTTTGTAGCAGATGTTAATGGTTTAGGGATTAAGAATAGGAGTGAATTGCTCTTTGCAGAGACGTTTATATTTCTTGGGAAATGAAATCTCCTTGTCAGCATAGGCGTTTCACCTTCATTATCCTGGTGATCTGGGAGGCTGTTGCCTGGGTCCTAGGAGACCAAGGAGGACCTTGCAAGCTGCGCTCTTGTTTTAAGAGCCATGGGAAATATTTTTCCTATTGTTATTTCGTTAATTTTAGCCCACAAATACTTTCTGACAGGTCAGTTGAGAAAGGGAATGTGTTTGATTTTATTCTTCCTTAACTAACAAGTCCAGCTTTGTGCTCCTGGCATGGCCTCGCCTAGGCTAGCCGAGGTATTGTATTGTAACATCTTATGGAAAAACCTCAGCGAACTTTTTGGGCAACCCAGTATTTGATCCTGGTCAGGGTGAGGCAGATTATCCTCTGGATCCTGAAGAAAGGAGAGGCAAAACCGCGCAGGGAATTTCAACACAAGTTCCCTTGATTTCCTTGTCAGTGTCACTTTCCCCTTCCTCTTTTTCCTCTACTTCTTTGAGCCCCACATGACCTATTCTATGAATTCCTATAAATAGCATCTCATTAATCTGTCCGTCTCCAATCTCTGTCATCTCCATACTTGCTCACTTCATTCCTGACTGTCACGTGCCTGCTAGAAACCTCCAGAGGCTTTCCCCCTGCTTATAAAGTTTGGCAAAGAATGGCTCAGACCCATTTTGTTAATTTCCCATAAGCTTTGATCGTGTACAGTCTGCTTCATCCTTCTAAACACTTCAATGTTCTGTGTTTCACCCTCACTTCTCTGCCATGCGCCTTTGCTCCTAGAGTTTCCAGTTGGATAAATGTGTACCCTGGTGGCTGAGAACCCAGATACTGAAGTCCTGTTGGTTTCCAGTTCCTAAATCCACTACTACTTACTGTTGTGATGGTGGACAGTCGATTCATCTCTGTGTCTTAATATTATGATAAAAATAGCTACTGGAAGAGTCAGAAGTATTGATAACTACAAAGTGTTTAAAACCACACCTAACGCGGTGTTAACTCTTATCAGTCATTAGCTATTATTTTATGACATAGTTGATCCTCTGTATCCCGAGCATCATTCACCAGTAAGTGTGTTAATACTTAAACTAATTGAACTGAATTACATTCCTAGTGCCTTAGTGATTTTTCTGTGGCTCATGGCTGAATTACATTTCTAGTGCCTTAGTGATTTTTCTGTGGCTCATGGCTATATAGACTCTAAAACTCCATTCTAGGCCAGCCCTAGGTATCCAACTCTCCCAAGTATGATAGGATCACAGAATGTTTTTTAAAAAATGGAAAACACTTTTCTATCACTTCCTACCTCTTTAGAGTCAGCTGATACTTTTGTGGTACTAACCTCGCAAACCTCTTCAGGGATCAAAAAAATCATTTTGTCATTCTTACGTATGATATGCACATCTGAATATGATAAAGGTGTGATTTTTAAGTAAAAAAAAAAAAGAATATCCTTAAAGCCTGTATTATGCAGTTAGCTTAATATAATCTCTAATATTTACAATATATTTTTAATCTCTTTCTATGTAGCAAGTGACAGATTATTTAAAATTATTTATGCAAGTCAAGACATGATTTGTCATTAAATATTGCATTTGACTTGGAGACCAGTATACATTAAAATGTACACTGAAATTTAACTATGTTTATTGGCATCGAAAGTGGAGGGGAAAAACTGCCTTTAGGACCTTGCTTGGAATTCTTTTGATTTGCTTGCAGGAGGGGAAAAAAAACACCACTTATTTTTGTATAACTTTCATGTTTTATTGAAATAAGAGATTTCTCGCTGCTATTTGCAAGCACTTCCCAGCAAATAATACATTGTACATGAGGATAGTTTTTATTCCCAATAAATGAAAAGCCAAATTGGACATAATTGTCACGATATTTCTACTTTTTAAGATTGGTTTTTGAAGCGCTAAAGACATCTTCATGTGCTAAATAAGGATTTTGATATATGAATGTAGCGTACGAATCTGACAATTGTCTTGAGGGGACTTTGCAAAATTAGTGTCATTTTTATATGATTCATTAAATTATTGTAGTTCAACATCAGAGCTCCTTATGCTTCCTGCATTTAACCAATGATCCATTAAGAATTTAACAGTTTCAGAAATGCAGTGGGCAAAACCTTCATGGCATCTGGGCCATCAGCTGAGGGATGTCTTGTCACGATCATGTTAGCTTATCTCTATAAAAACACCAGGAAGCTCGCTGGCATGGTATCGCTTAGAGATCATTCGATTTTAAAGGGAAACAATATAGACACAATTATTTTATTTATGTCACTCATATTTTTATTGAAATGGACCCACCTGGGGTATCAGTTAACTATGCAGATTCCTGGCTTCTACCCCAGACCTGAGGAAGGACCAGGGAAGCTGTGTTTGTATGACGTTATCCAGGTGAGTTTATGATCAGGTATCTTTGGGACAGCTTGGTCAGGAACAGTGTTTCTCAAATTTTAACAAGTATGCAAATCAACTGAGTTCCTGTTGAAATGTAGATGATTCAGTTGACATGATTTGGTATGTCCAGTCCGAGGTTCTGTCATGTCTAAGGGTTCCCATAGGATGCTGATGCTGCCAGTTGTGGACCCTGCTTTGAGTAGCAAGACCCTGAGAACACCTTTAGGAGCACTATTTGGGAAATACGGATTTAACCCATAGCTCCAATGTCGTCATTAATAGCTGAGAAAGTGATATTCAGAAAGGTTAGGTGGCTTGACCAGAGGTCCCCCGGCAGACATGGAACCAGATCTTATATTCATCCGTTCATCCTCCCTGGGTGCTCTTGCTACCAAGCCGTGTTGATTGCTTTCTATTAAACGGGAGTTTGAGAACCATCATAGAAAGATAAGTTCATGTGCCTTTGAGCATTTCCTTGGGGAAAGCAGCGATTGCTTTCCTATTCTGTTTCTGAAGAAATTGAGTTCCTCCACGTGGTCAAGTTATTATATATATACACATATACCTACACAAATATAATACATATGTATAATATATATACTTTATATATATGTTATTATATATTATATATATAATATATATTTTTATATATAAATCATGACTCATTGCTGCCTTAGTGGTCACAAAAAAATCAGTACAGATTTTGTTGTAGTAGCCAAAGTGCCTGTCATCTTAAACCATTTTCTTTTCCTTAATAATTCCACCCTGTGTCTGCTGGCTGCCCATCCAATCACCTGGGGCTGGAAATAGCTGAGGCTCCGTTTCAAAGTGATTTTCTGGAGGGAAAATAAATAAATAAAGCAACCCACATTCACCCCCACCAGGTTGGCAGAAGTCCATCTGCAGGGAGTGGCTCCCACTGGCCTCCTCTCGTTTGTCTGATTCGATCACGCTGGAGGAAGTCGGGCTGCTCTAGCAACTGTTATTTCTGCCCCTGGACAGTTGTCAAAAGGAGGAATATTCAGTTATTCGTAGTTTTTTATTCTCATGGGCGAACATTTGGCTGCTTAGCTGTTGCCGTTTTTCCCTCTTCTTCATCTGCGTACAAAATGTTTGGCCTCTATCATCACCCCTTGGTCGGGCAAACTCTTCTTTTTTAAAAATAAATTTATTTATTCATTTATTTATGGCTGTGTTAGGTCTTCGTTGCTGTGCACGGGCTTCTCATTGTCATGCCTTCTCTTGTTGCGGAGCATGGGCTCTAGGTGCACGGGCTTCAGTAGTTGTGGCACGAGGGCTCAGTAGTTGTGGCTCACGGGCTCTAGAGCACAGGCTCAGTACTTGTGGCGCACGGGCTTAGTTGCTCTGCGGCATGTGGGATCTTCCTGGACCAGGGCTCGAACCCGTGTCCCCTGCATTGGCAGGCGGATTCTTAACCACTGCACGACCAGGGAAGTCCCCGGCACACTCTTCTTAACACCTGAGCCTTTTCTTCAATACGGGAGTTGGGGTTGGGGGGATGAGGGAAACCTTGGCCTGTTATAGTCACATAGCAAGTTGGCCACTCGAGATAAAACGCAGCAGGAACCCATTGTTCTGCTGATTTTTTAAGAAAAGGAATCTATAAAACATGATGCATCCTGAATATAATTTAAATAGATGGCTTATTTGAGACACTCCTAAAATATCTATACAGTCGTACCAAGAACGAGTGAAGAACTTAGAGAATCTCATTTAAAAGCTATGAAACTCCCTACCTAATTACAGGCCCATAGCGAAAACAGTATTATTTTAATTTGCTTTGGTGGGGGAGGGTGGTATCTTTTTTGAGAACTTACAGGAGATATCCAACTAGACCTCAGTTATGGATCTTGGCTTCATGGCTTTGATAAATAATTTCACCTGTTAAAAACTGTCCGTAACGCCCTCTTGATGGCAAAAATACATATAAAAACACACATCGGCACGTGTGTCTGGTGTTCAGTCAGCCTTAACCTCTGTTTTCCGTCTTATTACCCATTACATCCATACAAGCGTACTGGGCTCCAGCTGAGTTAGGACAGCTTAGATTCTGGGACATAGACTTTTCTTTTTCCTTGATGTGCTCATTATCCTTTCTTCTTCCTGGAGTGTATTCCCAGCCGCATCTCGCACTCCTGCCTTTGTCCACCTAACTCCTACATCCAAGGTCTGTTGTGGATACCGTGTCCTTTATGAAACCTAGTTTAGCAAATCCCTTAATACTAATTGACCTCAGCAGCCTGACATACCGACTGAGCCCTTAAAACAAGGTCCCTTCCAGCATCTCCAGCTTCAAAATTGATAAAACCTAAATATCCATCTTCGAACTCTCCTAGCATTTCTTTAGCACTTCTCCCATGGTACTTATTAGTATTTTCCCAGAATCATGGTTATCGTGAAGTTATTTGTGGATTGATTTTCCCTTGTTAGATGGTAACCCGCTGTAAGATTCCGTTGCATTGCTCTCATTGTCTTGACCTCTGAGCCTAGTGGGGAGCCTTATCTATCACCTTTGTATTATAGATGTTTGTTTGGTTTGAAAGGCAGTCCTATCAATGCTGGATATGATTCTGTGAAAGGGCATTTGTGAGCTGTGTATCATGATGGTGCCATGGGACTAACATGGCAACTGGTTTTAGCCAATCCATAGCTCACAAGGATGCTGTTATTATAAGAACCGTCTCTGTCCTCCCTGGCTTGTGAAGTACTCCTAATGTTTACTGCAGTAAAGAAGAGGTCTAAAGGGAATCGGGAGTAGGTGAGTCATCACAGCCCTGCGATGTGCAGCATGTGGCCCCCAAGGCGTCCAGCTTTATCTGCACTTCTCCCTTCCTTCCTTTTCAGAACATGGAATTTGTTCAGAGGTTATGGAAAACATGTTATGACCAATTCTCAGCACCTGGTAGCAATCGCACAAAAGTTTAAAATCCTCCTTCCTCTTCTCTTGGAAGAATGTGGCCAGAGTGAAGAGAAAATACTATCTACTTGGCCAAAGGTTGATCTTTCTTCCCTTTGGACTGAAATTTACTTCTTTGAATATTACTGAAAGATCTGAGAGTCCAGGCCTCCTGATGGAGTTGCACACTACACAGGAGCATCTAGCCAAGGAAGGGGATTGGTGTTGAAATGCAGCCTGCATTCCACTAGGCAGGAATGCCCCCCAGAGCATGGCTACAACCACATGAGGGTAGGGACTGGTTTTTCTTGCTGCTGCTTTATAGCCAAGACCTGTGTTCTCACAGGTGTCCAGTTTACAGAAAGGTGCCACATAGGCTGGTGGCAGCAGAACTGGGTACAAAATTTGTGGTACCAAGTGCAAAATGAAAACCATAATTCGAAGACACATGAACCCCAGTGTTTATTGCAGCACTATTTACAATAGCCAGGTCATGGAAACAACCTAAATGTCCATCGACAGATGAATGAATAAAGAAGATATAGTACATATATACAATGGAATATTACTCAACCATAAAGAGGAATGAAATTGGGTCATTTGTAGAGATGTGGATGGACCTAGAGTCTGTCATACAGAGTGAAGTAAGTCAGAAAGAGAAAAACAAATACCGTATATTAACACGTATATATGTGGAATCTAGAAAAATAGTACAGATGAACCTATTTCCAGGGCAGGAAGAGAGATTCAGATGTAGAGAACGGACATGTGGACATAGGAGGGGAAGGGGAGGGTGGGATGAATTGGGAGATTAGGTTTGGTATAAATACACTAGTATGTGTAAAATAGATAGCTAGTGGAAACCTGCGAGATAGCACAGGGAGCTCAGCTCTGTGCTCTGTGATGACCTAGATGGGCGGGGTGGGCGGGGAGGAGGGAGGTCTAAGAGGGAGGGGCTAGATGTATACATATAGCTGATTCACTTCGTTGTATGGCAGAAACTAACGCAATACTGTAAAGCAATTATACTCCAATAGAAAAAAAAAAAAGAAAATGTGGGTCCCCTTGTTCAAAAATTAAGCATTTCAAGACATCAGTATTAGACCATTAAATCAAGCATGGGGCCCCGTTTGACTATACTGGTCCCACACCCATGAAGGTGGCCATAATGGCAGTAATGGTGATGATTCAAGAAATCACTTTATGTGTGTAACGCTATTATAAAAAGGAAATAATTGGCCTAGAAAGGCTAGAGACGTATTCAAACTGATTCCACATGGAATTAGAGACAAGATTATTCTGTTTTTCCTCCAAAGTCAGAGGCAGCATCACGGGAGCTAAGTTTTAAGATGGCATATTTGGGGTAACTAGAAATGCCCATTATGGAACATTATTTCTATGGCCACATTCTCCTGCAGTCTGTACAGAGGCAAGCGAGGGATGTATGTCTGGTGGCAGTGATACTGAAGAAGGAATTACTGCATTGGGTGAGTAGGTGACTAATAGGGTTTTCTTTAAAAAGTTATTTTGACATAATTCAGACTTGCAAAAAAAATTGCAATATAGTACCAAAAAAGTCCCTTAAGCCCTTTACTGACAATCTTCAAATGTTAACATTTGACCATATTCGCTTTGGCATCGTCTCTTTCTGTGTTTATCAGTATATATATTTGTATATAGACAATTATGGTTTATTTTTTGACTTGTTTAAGATTAAGTTGCAGACATGATGCTTCCTTTCCCCTAAATACTTTATGGTGTATGTTTTTAAAAAACATAT
The DNA here is from genome assembly GCF_059928025.1 of Delphinapterus leucas. Classification (NCBI taxonomy): domain Eukaryota; kingdom Metazoa; phylum Chordata; class Mammalia; order Artiodactyla; family Monodontidae; genus Delphinapterus; species Delphinapterus leucas. Next base: position 27,462,734 of record NC_143149.1, read on the forward strand.
CTTCTGACATTACTGTAGTATATTTATCAAGAAATTAACATTGATACAATTCTATTATCCAATCTAAAGACCTTATTCATCTTTCATCAGTTGTTCAGTAAGGTCCTTTATAACAGTAACAAATCCTAGATCATGGCTTACATTCAGTTGAGAGATCTCTTTAGCCTTCTTTAATCCAAATAATTGCTTGGTCTTCCCTTATTGTTCATTACACTGAATTTTTCAAGTGTAAAGTCAGTTATTTTATATGATGTTCCTCAAATTGAACATGTAAAAAGGAAATAGCCGTCACCTAGAAGGGACTGCCACTGGTCAAAGAGATCATCGTAATGGTTGTAACTCAAATAAGAATCCACGAATCTACACTGGTATATTTTTTAAATGAATATAAAAATAAATGGAGGGAAAGAGACAGCTCTTCCTTACAATAAATGAATAAATGTAGAAGGAATGATGGAAATGGAAAATTATTTAGCATCTCGTAAAGTTAATTAAGACAAGTGTCATTGGATGCTAAAACCAGTGGCTGAAAGTTTTAGGAGTAACAGGATGTTTACAGGATCGCAAAGTATCTCTCCACAAGATACTGACGAATTACAAAGGGGGAGTTAGTAATTTAGCAGTAGAGAATCCTGCCATATACCACCTTAATCAAGTGGTCACAGTTGACATCACCAGCAATGGGACAAATCCACAAATTACTCCTGATGGGATAGAATGAGAAGATAGCGTCACTTCAGTGATATTCCTCCCAAATATAGTTCGTCTGTATTTAACCATAGGAAAACATTGGACAAACCTAAAATGAGGAACATTTTACATAATTGGTCATTTTTTAACTACACACGTCTTTCACAATGCCAGCCTGGGGCTGGGGTGTTCTGTGGATATAAGAATCCACAAGATAGACAAGCTACATCCTTTTGAAAATCAGTGGTATTCCCTTTGAGGTCAGTAAAATATAAACATGAACACAATTACGGAAAAAAACTTTCTTGAATTGTGAAGACGCAACTTGAAACGTCCAAGCCATTTGGTGGATGCCACATCTTTTTAGGCTCCATCTATAAATGCCTTGGGGATATGAATTTATCCTCCTCTGTCAGTGGGGGCACTTCAGTCAAAAGTATGAGTAACACCGAAGTATAAGAGATTGTGATTCTATGAACAGAGTAGGGTTATTTCTGTGGAATTGGTAGAAATTATGCTACTTTTGCCTAACATGTACACAGTTGAGTACATCAGCCTTAAAGATGAGAACTGCTGGGTAGTAGTGCGTTACTTTACAACATATCCTACAGTCAGCGATGAAAAAGCTCTCCAAATAATATTCCTTCATGTTATTGATTGCCAACTATTAGTTACTGAGAAGAATTTGTAGAAATATGGCCACCCCCTTTTTAGGAAATCTCATTTTATTCAATCTGCCATTCTTGTGAAATAAACCTTAAACTTCCTGGAAAATGGCCATTTCTCTAAAAACCTCAGTGGAAGTTTAATAGGAAGAGGATATAGATTTTACTTCAATTCAGCTCTCATTTTCTCCACCGAAGAAACCTTCTGACATAATATGAGCAGACGATAAGCAAACAAAACAAAACGAAAAACACAAAACAGAAATACAGCATATCTTTGAGGACGTTTTTAGCCTAGTGATATTATTCTTAACTTATTTAATATCCCTCTACCAGGATAAGTAAGGACAAGGGTGTGCATTCTAGAAACTTTTTAAGTGTCAAAGAAATGCTAACTAAGGTGTGGAAGTGTCGGACAGCCATGAATAATTGTCTACATGTTCTAGATAGCATGGCAATAAATAAAATCCCATCCTTTCTTTTGAAGAGTTTATACTCTGGCGAGAGGATAGACTTATCAAACAAGTTCTTTCGAGGGAGCACGGTTAGATAAGCACAGTCTGTTTCAGGAGCTCACCAGAGGTTCAACTTATGGATCCTAAAGGTCTGTGGTATACTTCCTGAGCTAATTCCTTAGGAAGAAGGAGGGTTAACTTAAAGACCCCATGTTCAGGTTAAGGAGAGAGTTTGAGTTGCAAGCACAGAAAGATGGAACAGTATGGAAAAACTACATGGAACTATGTGGGAAAACAAGGAGATGGAGCTACCCAGGGAGAAGTAGGTCAGATTATAGAGGGTGTTTGAATTCTCTCCTAAGGTTTAGATTTATTCAGCATGTGGTCTAGGGCCACTGAAGTGTCATAGCAGGGTGGTGACGTGGTCATATCTTCAGACCCTCACCCCACCTTCCCATTCAGCCACAGAGATTTAAAGGCAAGTAAAACTGAAGGCAAGGAAGCTTCATGCCAACCTGTGAACTGCTGACGGGACTTGAACTTCTGCTGGGATGGTACATGTTAAAGGGGAAGGGGCAAATTGGAGATTCCAGGAAGGTGAAATTACCAAGACTGTGTGGCTCCTTGCATGCAGAGGTGAGAAGTGAGGTAGGAATTGAGGAATTACCCCACATTTGGGGCTTTCTTGATTTTGGGCTACAGTGACTGAATTAATGGTGATTCCATTAAATGAGGTTATGATTAGAGTAGAAGAAACTAGTGTGCAAAACAAGATACTGAGTTAGTTCGGTTTTTGATCATGTTATGTGGGAACTACCCATGGAACATTCAACGAACTCTTTTCATCATGCAGTTGTGTTTATGAGCCTAAAGCCCAGGGATCAGCATCAAACATTAGAATTGGGGCTTCCCTGGTGGCGCAGTGGTTGAGAGTCCGCCTGCCGATGCAGGGGACGCGGGTTTGTGCCCCGGTCTGGGAAGATCCCACATGCCGCAGAGCAGCTGGGCCCGTGAGCCATGCCCGCTGAGCCTGCGCGTCCGGAGCCTGTGCTCCGTCTGCAACGGGAGAGGCCACAACAGTGAGAGGCCCACGTACCGCAAAACAAAAACAAAAACAAAAACACATTAGAATTGAAGGTCATTGGCAAGTAGGTGGTCATTAGGATAATAGATCTCCATCAGGAAGATAGGAGGATTTTATCTGAAATACTTAAGATGGTGTCAACTGAAAAAAATATACAACCTAAAAGTTGAGAGTTACGTTTTATTCAGCAGACTTTCTGAGGACTTTAGATAAATGCTGAGAAAAGTGTTCTGAAGAGCCAAGGGAGAAGCCACGATATGTGGAAGTTTTTGCAACAAGAGACCAGGTAGTCAGAACATCAAAGGATTACTGTTAATAAAAAAAACCCCAGATATTTCAGGTTAAGGAATTTAGCGCTTTTCTATGTATGGGAAGATGCAAGAGTCTGGGCTTACTGAAATCATTCCTTTGATACGCACCTCGGCCCTCTGGGCCCAGTATCCTGTGTTTTCTCATCCTGAGTTTCCTCAGGCGCACCATTGGGGGTGGCTGCAGCGGCTGACTGCCAGATGTGCTTGGCAGTGGGCAGCCCATTTGTCTCCATCCTGAGTTCCCTCAGGGCTCACAGTCTGGGCAGCTGTAATGTGATGGCTTGACGGCTGCAACAACCTTTGTTTACTGATACAGCAGGCAATATTTTATTTCTCAATGGTTTTCCACACTACACTTTTTCTATCCTACCCCCCAGCACCCAAACTGCTGGGGAAGAGAGAGCAACAGACCATGAGTAGAATTCTGCATGTGGTTAAGGGGTGGACAGAGGGGAGCCATTAAGAAAATAAAGGAGAAAAAAATGGAAGAGGGACTGGGAGATTGAAGAGAGTGGAGATTTGTTTGAAGGAATAAATGGTCCGTGGTGTCAGTGTGATCACCAGGTTAAAGTAAGAAGTGAGAAGAGTGGATTGGTTTGCTTCCATTGACCGGAGCAAAGCTGTGTAATGAGAGGGTAATAGGAGGTAATGGTAGGTCTAGGAATCAGTGGAAGATGAGAAAACAGAGATGGTACGGACACCCCTTTCCAAAAATTTGACAGAAGACAAAAAGTCTAGAGCACTAGCTGGAGTTAACCATTTGGGGAATGGATGGTATTTTAATACAAGCATGACAATTAGATGGGCTCATTTTTTTAAATGTGAAGGAATAGGAGCAGCAGAAAGAGTGAACAAGTAAAGGTCAGAAGAGCTGGGTTTGAGTTCTGGGCTCAAGTAACTGTTACTGACCAGGGTTCTTGGCCTCCTCAATCAATAGAAATTGATCAGAGGCCAGACAAGAAATTCAGGCAAGGCTTTACTGGCACCCCTGCTGCAGCAGTGGGGAGCAAAGGTAAGCGACACGCTCCCTTGCTTGTTCTCACCAAGGCGGGGGGCGGCGAGCTGGTTCCTTATATGGGGTGAGGGTAGGGGTGGCTTGGTTGGTTTGCCCACCCCTTTGGCGATGTTGAGTGCAGGGGGCATGCGCAGTACCCTGCTTTTGATCCCGCCCCTCTGCTTTTGCTCCCGGCCCTTCAGAAGTGGCAGTTGGGTTTTTTTGCTCTTTTTGTATCTTGTCGTCCATAATTTGCCTCAACTGCACGTGCACATGGTTATTTTTAGTCCCTTATCGTTTCTTTGTATTTTGTTGGTAGGGGAGCTATTTGTCCAGGTGCCGGCACTGCAGCAAAGCCTGTCTCATAATCAGCTTTGTACTCTGTAATAGTGTTTCCTAAAACTCACAGCACATGTGAAGCACACCAGGCGCTCTTTAAAAATTAAGGTTACTGGGCTTTGCTCAAGACCTGTGGAATCATAATGTCTGGGAGTGGGGTCCAGGGATGCTTTTGTGATTTTGCTCTCTTCTGTTTCTTCTCCTTCCCACTGTCCACAATTCAGTTTTCTCTGCAGATTCCTCCTTCTCTTCCCATTTCTAAATATTGTAATACCCTAGGTCTCTCCTTCACGCACAGGTTCTCCCCAGGTGAAATCTTACTCCGTGGCTCCAATACTGGCTATATACCGATTATTCTCAACTTTGACCTTGCACCTCATCTCCGGATGACTTTATTCACTGCCTACCTGATATATCCACTTGAATATCTAGTAGGCATCTCAAACATAATATGTCCCAAAGAGAACTCTCTTGGTTTTCACCCCAGCAGCACTGCTGCAAACCTGTGTTTATTCCCGCCTTTCCCAATTCAGTAATGGCACCTCAGGGCTCATGACAAGACATAGGTGTCATCCTTGACTCCTCTGTTTCTTTCAGTCACATCCCATCCAGCAACAAGTCCTGCCCCATGTATCTCCAAAACACATCCTGAATTTGCCCACTTCCCTCCATCTGGTTTTCTTCTCTGCTGTGATAATCTCCTCACTGCTTCCACTCTTGCCATCTTAAAATCCATTCTCCAAACAGCAGCCAGAAAAGTTACTTAAAAAACAAAAAACAAATCAGATCATGCTATTCTCTTGGCTGAATTTCTCCCGTTGGATTTCCGAACTCCATGATATTGGCCCCATAGGAATAACCAGCCCCCTCTTACCTTCCCTTGCACCAGAATGCTCCCCTTCACTGTGTCAGCCCTGGTGACTTCTTTTATTACTCAAGTACCCCTGGTTGTCACTGCCTCAGAGCCTTTGCCATTCTCTTTTCCTGGAAAGCATCCTCCAGACCTCTGAGTGGTTGGTTTTTACATGTAAGCCTTAGTTTCATCTGCATTGTTGGTTAGGTCTCTTTGTAAGATTTCATATGAAATATGGAGCTTGCTACCCAAAAGGTGAACAACTTCTGGCTGGAGTGATCTCTTAGATTCTTCCTGTTCTGGCAAGATTGATTTAAAAGGCCAGGCAAAATGCCGTTCACCTTTCTTCCAGCCACTTGCCATGTGGGCCGAGCAGTAGGCTGAGTGTTAGCTGGTTAGTGGCATATTCCAGCCTTTACATGCTCAAGACACGTGGCCATGTCTTGTCCTGATCGACCTTCCTGGCCTCAAGGAGACCTGGGGTGAGGGGAGAATCAAAAAGCTAACAATGCAGGATAAAAGATATTTCTTCCTGCTGCTAGGTTGGCTTTTTCTTTTTTACTCTTTCTCCCTGAATTACAATGAGGTGGTGGCTGTTGAAAGCTTAACGTTATGTTTGGGTCATTTCTTTTTAAACTTATTGCTAGTTCATCTGCCTCTAATTTCCTGGGGAGGGCTAGGCGGACACCAGAGTGAAAATCCAGAATGATTCTTCGTGTCTGTGTTCTTAAACTTGTTCTACTGAGCATGTAGTTTGTTGGTATTCAAGTCTTCTTCAGGATGCTAAGCTGAAGGTAAGCTCTAGGGCTGCTTGTAGGGACGTGGGGTTTAGGCGACACCGTAGATGGGGAATCCTGACAGAAATATAAGGAGTGTACCTTTTCTATATACTTCTTGAGAACTGAGCAGACTAATCTAGTCAATGGCTCTTCGGACTGCACTTCTTTTTTTTCTCTCCATCAAAAGCACTTTGGTTCAAGACTTGTGGTTGCCAAGGGCGAGGGGGGAGGGGAGAGATGGATTGGGAGTTTGGGGTCAACAAGGTCCTACTGTATAGCACAGGAAAGTATATTCAGTATCCTGTGGTAAACCGTAATGGAAAAGAGCTTTCAAAAGACTATATATATGTATATATAACCGAATCATTATGCTGTACAGCAGAAATTAACACAACATTGTAAATCAGCTATACTTCAATTAAAAAGCACTTTGGGGGACTTCCCTGGTGGTCCAGTGGTTAAGACTCTGTGCTTCCCCTGCAGGGGGCCCAGGTTCAATCCCTGGTCTGGGAACTAAGGTCCCACATGCTATGCGGTGCCGCCAAAGAAAACAAAAACACAAACAAAACAAAAAAAGTACTTTGGTTCAGTGGCTATTTCTGAGTTCACCTAAAACTCAGTTTTCCTGTTAGAATCACAAGTAGAACAGTAGTATTCTCAAACATACAGAATATGGAACTTCTGAGTATTTTATTTCCATAGCTTTCAGTGGAATGTGATGTAAAGATACAGAATGTGAGTTATTAACTTTATTTTCATATGATTTAATACCGTGAAAACAAGGTAGCAGAGAATTCCTATATTTTCACCTAATAATTTTTGTCAAGATGTGCTATTTAGGTCATGCTTCAGCCATTCTGTACGTACTGACATAGCCAAATCAATATAATCAATACACAGACAGAGCCTTTTACGGAACTTGGAGATAAAGCAACCTTTGAAATCTTTCTGCAGGCATGGTTTCGTTACGGAGTCCCCACCCATAGTCCCTGCTGAGGGAAGTGGTGCTGAGTGCCTTCTTAAGCATAGGTGGCCATGCTGTGTACCACATATGGCCACTGGCATGTCAACTGGACCAGGAATGCACACCTAGGTGGGTTAGCTGCTCACGAGTGTAGACTCAGTGAGACTTGCCCCGGAAGGGTGAAGTGATTGTGTACTTGTGGATTCTTGCTCTTCTGAGTATGGCTTGATCCTAAAAGAGAATCAGTAGTTGATAGAGGCACCAGGAAAGTAAAGACACAAAGAATCAGGCAGTAGTGCCCATGAGATATCAGAAGACATGAGTAAATGCAAGTAACGGATAAGCAGAGGCCATTAAGACAGAACAGAGTGAGAGGCAGTTGGTTAGGAGGGACACAAGTGACAGAAGCAACGTGTGTGCTAAAAGGACGATGAAATAACCCACTTCAAAGAATTACATTGGCTCTCTTGACCCCCTTGCTTGGCCATGTTACAGTCTCTTTAAGATCTACTTACTTTGTGATCCTTATTGTTTCCTCCAAGCCTGACGTGCGGCCTTTCTTGGTTTCTAATCAATCCTGGCCTCAGAATTAGGATTGTCTTCCGAATGTTCAGTTCATCCTCAAATTTTGATGGAATCTGAATGAATTTTTGCATGTCCTTGTAAACAAAAGAAGAAACAAATACAATGGAATGTATTCAGTTGGGAATGACTCGATACAGAGCAGGTGAAATTAGTACTCAAAGTTTCTTCCCACCGTCATGTGCGTCCCTGCTGCTGGATGCTGTCTTCCCAACCACTGCTGCCTGACAAACTATGCTACTTGTTGTGAAAGGGATAATGATACACCGTGCTAGTTATGAAATGATTTATTGGTGACAGCAATTTAACAGCAGAGGAATGGCCGAGCACAGAGGATCTAACAAAGCCCCAGCATTATTCTGTGGCTCACAGAGACAGCCTTGAGGAGACTCTGCACAACAGGACCCACCTGGCATCATCCAAACTCCTTGATGTCCCAATAAACAGAGCCTGCGTGTTGCCTTGCACCCAAGTGGAGTCAGAGGGAACATGGGAAGGCTCACACAATCCAGCTATGATCAAAGGTGCCCCTCCTTCACTGTTGCTGCTAGATTTACTCAGCAGGAGTTAAGGCTACAGTATTCAGAAATCTTAAGACAAGAAATCTACAGAGGGATTGGTTCAAGATGGTGGGGTAGAAGGACGTGCTCTCACTCCCTCTTGCGAGACCACCGGAATCACAACTAGCTGCGGGACAATCATTGACAGGAAGATGCTGGAACTCACCAAAAAATATACCCCGCATCCAAAGACAAAGGAGAAGCCACAATGAGACGGTAGGGGGGCGCAATCACAATAAAATCAAATCCCATAACCGCTGGGTGGGTGACTCACAAACTGGAGAACAGTTATACCACAGAAGTCCACCCACTGGAGAGAAAGTTCTGAGCCCCACATCAAGCTTCCTAACCTGGGGTCTGGCAGCAGAAGGAGGAATTCCCAGAGAATCAGACTTTGAAGGCTAGTGGGATTTGATTTCAGGACTTTGACAGGACTGCGGGAAACAGAGACTCCACTCTTGGAGGGCACACAAAAAGTAGTGTGTGCATTGGGGCCCAGGGGAAGGAGCAGTGACCCCATAGGAGACTGAACCAGACCTACCTGCTAGTGTTGGAGGGTCTCCTGCAGAGGCGGGGGGTGGCTGTGTCTCAGCGTGAGGACAAGGACACTGACAGCAGAAGTTCTGGGAAGTACTCCTTGGCGTGAGCCCTCCCAGAGTCCGCCATTAACCCCACCAAAGAGCCTGGGTAGGCTCCAGTGCTGGGTCACCTCAGGGCAAACAACCAACAGGGAGGGAACCAAACCCCACCCATCAGCAGACAAGTAGATTAAAGAATGAGTTTCAGAGTGTTTCCTGCTCTGCAATTTTTTGGAAGAGTTTGAGAAGGATGGGTATTAGCTCTTCTCGAAAATTTTGATAGAATTCACCTGTGAAGCCAACTGGTCCTGGACTTTTGTTTGTTGGAAGATTTATAATCACAGTTTCAATTTCATAACTTGTAATTGGTCTGTTCACATTTTCTATTTCTTCCTGCTTCAGTCTTGGAAGGTTATACCTTTCTAAGAATTTGTCCATTTCTTTCAGGTTGTCCATTTTATTGGCATAGAGTTGCTTATAGTAGTCTCTAACGATGCTTTGTATTTCTGCAGTGTCCGTTGTAACTTCTCCTTTTTCATTTCTAATTCTATTGATTCGAGTCCTCTCCCTCTTTTTCTTGATGAGCCTGGCTAAAGTTTTATCAATTTTGTTTATCTTCTCAAAGAACCAGCTTTTAGTTTTATTGATCTTGCTGTTGTTTTCTTTGTTTCTATTTTATTTCTCCTCTGATCTTTATGATTTCTTTCTTTCTACTAACTTTGGGTTTTGTTTCTTCTTCTTTCTCTAGTTCCTTTAGGTGTAAGGTTAGATTGTTAGAGATTTTTCTTGTTTCTTGAGGTAGGATTGTATTGCTATAAACTTCCCTTTTAGAACTGCTTTTGCTGCATCCCATAGGTTTTGGATCATCGTGTTTTCTTTGTCATTTTTCTCTAGGGATTTCTTTATTTCCTCTTTGATTTCTTCAGTGATCTCTTGGTTATTTAGTAACATACTGTTTAGCCTCCATGTGTTTGTGTTTCTTACATTTTTTCCCCTGTAATTTCTAATCTCATAGCGTTGTGGTCAGAAAAGATGCTTGATATGATTTCAATTTTCTTAAATTTACTGAGGCTTGATTTGTGACCCAGGATGTGGTCTATCCTGGAGAATGTTCTGTGTGCACTTGAGAAGAAAGTGTAATCTGCTGTTTTTGGATGGAATGTCCTATAAATATCAATTAAATCTACCTGGTCTATTGTGTCATTTAAAGCTTTTGTTTCCTTATGAATTTTCTGTCTGGATGATCTGTCCATTGGTATAAGTGAAGTGTTAAATTCACCCACTATTATTGTGTTAATGTTGATTTCCTCTTTTATAGCTGTTAGCATTTGCCTTATGTATTGGGGTGTTCCTATGTTGGGTGCATATATAACTGTTTTATCTTCTTCTTGGATCGATCCCTTGATCATTATGTGGTGTCATTCCTTGTCTCTTGTAACATTCTTTGAAGTCTATTTTATCTGAGTATCGCTACTCCAGCTTTCTTTTGATTTCCATTTGCAAGGAACATCTTTTTCCACCCCCTCACTTTCAGTCTGTGTGTGTCCCTGGATCTGAAGTGGGTCCCTTATAGACAGCATATACATGGGTCTTGTTTTTATATGATTCAGCGAGCCTGTGTCTTTTGGTTGGAGAATTTAATCCATTCACATTTAAAGTAATCATCGATATGTATGTTCCTATTATCATTTTCTTAATTGTTTTGGGTTTGTTTTGTAAATCCTTTTCTTCTCTTGTGTTTCCCACTTAGAAAAGTTCCTTTAGCATTTGGTGTAGAACTGGTTTGGTGGTGCTGAATTCTTATAGCTTTTGCTTGTCTGTAAAGGTTTTGATTTCTCCATCAAATCTGAATGAGATTCTTGCTGGGTAGAGTAATCTTGGTTGTAGGTTCTTCCTTTTCATCACTGTAAACATATCGTGCCACTCCCTTCTAGCTTGTAGAGTTTCTGCTGAGAAATCAGCTGTTAACCTTATGGGAGTTCTCTTGTATGTTACTTGTTGTTTTCCCTTTGTTGCCTTCAGTAATTTTTCTTTGTCTTTAATTGTTGTCAATTTGATTACTATGTGTCTCGGCATGTTTCTCCTTGGGTTTATCCTGTATGGGACTACAGTAATCAAGGCAGAATGGTACTGGCACAAAAACAGAAATATAGATCAATGGAACAGGATAGAAAGCCCAGAGATAAATCCATGCACCTATGGTCAACTAATCTATGACAAAGGAGGCAGGGATATACAATGGAGAAAAGATAGTCTCTTCAATAAGTGGTGCTGGGAAAACTGGACAGCTACATGGAAAAGAATGAAATTAGAACACTCCCTAACACCATCCACAAAAATAAACTCAAAGTGGATTAAAGAACTACATGTAAGGGCAGACAGTATAAAATTCTTAGAGGAAAACATAGGCAGAACACTCTGACATAAATCACAGCAAGATCCTTTTTGCCCCATCTACTAGAGAAATGAAAATAAAAACAAAAATAAACAAATGGGACCTAGTGAAACTTAAAAAGCTTTTGCACAGCAAAGGAAACCATAAACAAGATGAAATGATAACCCTCAGAATGGGAGAAAATATTTGCAAACAAAGCAACTGATAAAGGATTAATCTACAAAATATACAAGCAGCTCAATATCAAAAAAACAAACGACCCAATCCAAAAGTGGGCAGAAGACATAAATAGACATCTCTCCAAAGAAGATATACAGAATGCCAACAAACACATGAAAGGTTGCTCAACATCACTAATCATTAGAGAAATGCAAATCAACACTACAATGAGGCATCACCTCACACCAGTTAGAATGGGCATCATCAGAAAATCTACAAACAACAAATGCTGGAGAGGGTGTGGAGAAAGGGGAGCCCTCTTGCACTGTTGATGGAAATGTAAATTGATACAGCCACTATGGACAACAGTATGGAGGTTCCTTAAGAAACTAAAATTAGAATTACCCTATGACCCAGCAATCCCACTACTGGGCATATACCCAGAGTAAACCATAATTCAAAAAGACACATGCACCCCAGTGTTCATTGCAGCACTATTTACAATAGCCAGGTCATGGAAACAACCTAAATGCCCATCGAAAGAGTAATAGATAAAGAAGATGTGGTACATGTATACAATGGAATATTACTCAGCTACAAAAAGGAACAGAATTGGGTCCTTTGTAGAGATGTGGATGGCCTAGAGAGTGTCATACAGAATGAAGTAAGTCAGAAAGAAAAACAAGTATTGTATGTTAGCGCATATATGTGGAATTTATAAAAATGGTACGGATGAACTGGTTTACCAGGGAGAAATAGAGACACAGATGTAGAGAATAAATGTATGGACACCAAGAGGGGAATACGGTGGGAGCCGGGTGGTGGTGGGATGAATTGGGGGATGGGGGTTGACATATATACACTACTATATATAAAATAGATAACTTATAAGAATTTGCTGCATAAAATTAAAAAAAAACAACTGGGATTCTCCGAATCCAGAAGAAAAAAAATCTACATGTGGAATTGCCCTTTATTCCTTCAAAGAGACAGCAACATCTGTACTAGAGGATCCACAGCAAAGCCATGAAGTGAGAGCTATGAGCAGCCTGGTGTCAACAGGGATTAGTGGGTCAAGCAATGGGCAGAATTCATAGACGTAAGCGAGGCCGAGGTTTTAAGCCAGGCTGGCAAGAGAAGCATTGGTAAATGCACCAAATACAAGGAGGTTATCACCAAGGAAGGCACTGACCTGACAGAAAGCCTTTTTTATGCGTCCTTTGGGAACTAAAGTTAGGAGCTGAGTCCTCAGGTTCTAACCATCTGGGGCTGGAGGATTTAGGCAGAACCAAACGGGGGCACCAAGCCTTGACTTTTCGTTTTGTTGGCATCCAGCTGTTCTGCATTTGAACCAGCGCTTTTATTATCACAAGTGATCTGTATTTGGCCGAGTTACAAATTCCTTTTATGTATGAAAAATGTGGTCTGTTGTTCCTTTAGTAATATGTGGCTGGGAAAGATCTGACCCTGATTTGAATACCAGCGTATTTGAGCACTAGTGGTACGTTGTACCGTCCTCCTGCAATCTTAACAAATGTCTATGACTATGAAAAAAGAAATGACTATGATTTTTCACTGGCTGATTTGGTTTGAATGAGTAAATTATTTTTATTTCATTGCGTTAACTGCCAGAACATTGAATGAGCCGATAACTCCCTGGTGTTTCTGAGCTGCAGAGAACTATTATTTGGAATTGAATTGTTATTGATTTTCTTGTGCTACAATGACTTTTCTAACATAGTAGCATGAAAGGAAAATGAGAAAAAGGCCAAATAGGGAATAGGGTGAGGAAAGGGAGGCTGCTGCTTCCCATGGCCTGGCCCCAGATGGACTACTTATTGGCAGGTACTGCTGCTTCTGCTTGGTCCTGTTGCCGATTATATGATTTACAGATTAGCCAAATACCTGGCTTCATCACCTTCCCCTCCTCTTGCCATCTGCTTTGTTTCTAGTCGTCATGTGCCTCGTTGGCATTCTGCTGTGGAACTGAACAGGGGGACAGGGTGAAGAGGGAGCAGAAGCAAACAGGATAATGCTCCAAATTGGTCAGTGTCGATGACTGTTAGTATCATTCATACTAGCAATGAAGATGAGAATGAATAAGTGTTACTTTAACATCGCTGTAGTACATTTATCTATTGGTGTTTTTGCTTCTCCTAGTCATTTTAACTATTGGAGATTTAGTTGTATATTAGTTTCTTATAATCGTTCAGATGAGCTGAAATGGAAACTCACTGATTTATTCATTCTTTCAATGAATATTTATTAAGTGACTACTGTATACCTTTCCAGGTACTAGAGGAAAGGCAATGAACGAAACAGATGAAAGATTTTTTTCTCATGTGCAGAGATTTCCCATACGTAAAATCAAAGAAGACTATCTTAGCACTTACTAAAGACTGAAAAATATAGTTCTTCTTGCTTCCTTGAATAGACATCGTAGGAGTGAAACTTGATATAATAAAATAAAACAAAATGTACTTCTTCCCTGGCTTCTGATTCAGTTTCGTCTAGTTTAGAGAATCTTGACAACTTGTAGGAAAAGGGTTTTTTTGGGGGACATTTTTTCTGGCTATAAAAGTAATCCACATTCATCACAGAAAATTTTAGAAAATACAGAAACAGAGGCAGAATATAGTGAATATACCCATATTCATACAGTAGCAAATCTTTGAAATGTTGAGTGATTTCTCTTTAGGGCTTTTCCTATGACATATGTATAGTAATCCCATACCAGTTGCTATTTAAAAATTTTTAAATCTTCAATCTTGATGTGTATGTATGCAGTTTGGTTCAGTTCCCTTATACAAAATAATGTGAAATTGTTATTTTTCTTCTTTCCATAGACCACGTGAGCATAAGTGAGATCGGGAGGTGGAAATCTATTTCTATTCCACCCTCTCAATATATATGAATAGAAGACCGAGTCTAATAAAAGAGTATCCTTATGTGATGTGATAACTTATGGAAGGAGAGGTAGCTAGGCAAGCATTTTGCATAGACTTAGAAGAAAGAAACGAGAGCCTCTATATGCAAAAAAAAAAAATTTTTTTTAAGCCAGTAAAAGCCCGATTGAAACAGTAAATGAGGTGTAGAGAGATAAAGATTCTTATCAAGTCAAGGTGCTAGTAAGTGGCAGACCAAGAATTCAAACAAATACAGGCATACCTCATTTTATTGTGGTTCGCTTTATTGCAGATACTGTGTTTTTTTACAAATTGAAGGTTTCTGGCAACCCTGTGTTGAGCAAGTGTCATTTTTCCAGCAGCATTTTCTCGCTTTGTGTCTCTGTGTCACATTTTTGAAATTCTCACAGTATTTCAAACTTTTTCATTATATTCATTATGGTAATCTGTGTAGTGATCTTTGATGTCAGTATTGTAATTGTCTTGGGCTGCCATGAAGCACGCCCATGTGAAATGGTGAACTTAATCAGTAAATTTTGTATTTGTTCTCACTGCTCCAACAACCAGCTGTTCCCCTCTCTCTCTTCCTCTCCTTGAGTCTCCCTATTCCCTGAGACACAATGATATTGAAATTAGGCCAATTAAAAACTCTACAATGGCCTCTAAGTGTGCAAGTGAAAGGAAGAGCGGCACATAACTCACTTTAAATCAAGAGCTAGAAATGATCAAGCTTAGTGAGGAAGGCATGCTGAAAGCTGAGATAAGCCAAAAGCTAGGCCTGTTGCATTAAACAGTTAGCCAAGTCGTGAATGCAAAGGAAAAGTTCTGGAAGGAAGTTAAAACTACTTCAATGAAAACACAAATGATAAGAAGCAAAACAGCCTTGTGACTGATGTGGAGAAAGTTCGAGTGGTGCGGATAGAAGATCAAACCAGACGTAACATTCCCTTAAGTCTAAGCCTAATCCAGAGCAAGACCCTACCTCTTTTCAATTCTGTGAAGCCTGAGAGAGGCAAGGAAGCTGCAGAAGAAAAGTTTGAAGTAGCAGAGGTTCATTCATGAGGTATAAGCAAAGAAGGGCATTTTCAGAACATAGGTGAAGCAGCAAGTGCTGAGGTAGAAGCTGCAGCAGGTTATCCAGAAGATCTAGCTGAGATAATTAATGAGGGAGGCTGTGCTAAACAACAGATTTTCAGTGTAGACGAAACAGCCTTCTAGTGGATTTGAAAATTTTAAGTGCTTTTTATTGTCCACCGCCAGATTTTCTTTTAAATCATAACTCAAATACTTAATTCATTACTTTGTCTTCTCATTAGTTAGTTTATGTAAAAAAAGGTAATGTTTTCAGAAAGGATATGTGGCTGCCTACAATCTCTTGAAATTATCATGTCTGAGACTATATTATTATTAGTTTGCTCATGAATAATAACTTATTTGGGAATGGAAAATTAGTACCCATACTTTTTCACTAAAAAACAAAAACATAGATTTGGTTACATAATTATACTCTGGTATTGGCTAATGCAGGGAAAAGTTTCCGTTGTAGCCTGCTTTTCGTTTCATTGTCAGTTCTTTATTTCAGATTTTACTTCTTCATCGAGCTTTACGGAGAAGATATATTTGACAAATACCATTGTGTAACTTTAAGGACCACAATGTGATGATTTGATATATATTTATATTGAGGAATGAGGACCGCACTAATGTTAATTAACAACACCCATCACCTCACACAGTTTTATATGTATAGTAGTGAGAGAACATTTAAAATTTGCTCTCAATAAATTTCACATATGCAATACAGTACTGTTAACTATATCCACTGTGCTGTACGTTAGGTCCCCAGAACTTATTCACCTTATGACTTGAAGTTTTATCCTTTAACCACCATCTTCCATTTCCCTCACCCCTCAACCCCTGGCAACCAACAAGCTACTCCTTGTTTCTTTGAGTTTTTGAGCTTTTTTAGATTTCGCATATGTGGAATCATACATTATATGTTTCATCTATGTGAGATCATGCAGTATTTGTCTTTCTCTGATTTATTTCACTTAGCATGTGTGTGTATCATAGTTTATTCCATCTGTTCATCCATCTGTGGACACTTAGGTCATTTCCATATCATTGTAAGTAATGCTATGAACATGGGGGTGTAGATATCTCTTCTAGATAGTGATTTTGTTTCCTTTGAATATATATGCAGGAATGGGATTGCTGGATCATATGGTTGTTACTTTTTTTTTAATTTTAGGGACTTCCATACTGCTTTCCATAGTGGCTGCACCAATTTACATTCCCACCAACAGTACACAAGAGTTCCCTTTTCTCTACATCCTCATCAAAACTTAACTCTTATCCTTTTGATATTGGCCATTCTAACAGGAGTGAGGTGATCTCACTGTGGATTTGATTTTTGCATTTCTCTGTTGATTAGTGATGTTGAGCACCTTCTCACGTACCTATTGGCCATTTGTATATCTTCTTTGGAAAAATGTCTATTCAAGTCCTTTGCCCATTTTTTAAATTGGATTATTTGATTTTTTTTGCTGCTGAGTTTAATGAGTTCCTTATATATTTTGTATAGTAACACCGTATCATATAAATGGTTTCAAAATATTTTCTCCCATTCCTTAGGTTGGCATTCACTTTGTTGATCATTTCTTTTGCTGCACAGAAACTTTTTAATTTGTTATAGTCTTACTTGTTTATTTTTTTTCTTTTGTTGCTTGTGCTTTTGGTGTTATATCTGAAAAAATTATTGTCAAGAAGCTTCTTCTTTTTCCTTTGTTTTCCTCTAGGAGTTTCACAGTTTCAGGCTTTATATTTAAATCTTTGATCCATTTCAAGTTAACTTTTCTGTGTGGTGTAAGGGAAGAGTTCTTCTCTTTCACATTTCATTCTTTCACATGTACATATATCCAGTTTGTCCAGCACCACTATTGAAGAGACCGTCCTTTCCCCGTTTGGTATACTTGTATCCCTTGTCAAATACTGAACCATACATATGAGGTTTTATTTCTGGGTTCTCGATTCTGTTTCATTGATCTATTTTGTCTGTATTTATACCTATACCATACTGTTTTCATTACTACTGCTTTGTGGTATAGTGTGAAATCAGGAAATGCAGTGCCTCCTGCTTTGTTCTTTTTCAGGATTGTTTTGGCTCTTCAGGGTCTTTTGTGGTTCCATGCTGAGTTTAGGAGTTTTCTTTTGTTTCTGTGAAAATGACATTGGGATTCTGATAGAGATTACATTGAATTGGCTTTGGATAATATGGACATTTTAACAATATTAATTCTTTCAATATGTGAAATTTTTAGTTACTTCTGTTTATTTACTGTAATTATTTTTACAATTTTTAAAAATTTTGTTAATTCAATCTTTCAACTATGATATATCCAGGAACATTTTTTTCTTTTCAAAATTATTTTGCCTTGTGTGCAATGAACTCTTCTGTAAACTGAAGTTGGTTTGTTTTCCAGCTTGGAGAAGACATTGTTACCGTTATTAAATTAATTATCATTTATTTTCTTTGGGCTTGTTGTCTCCTTCTAAATTTCCAATGATATTTAAATCATATTTCTCTATCTCAACATTATCTTTTGTTATTTATTTCATCTTTTTTTTCTGGTAAATTCATTATCATTTTATCATTTTCCTCTTAGCTCATTTATTCAACTTGTGTTTATTAAGAACCTTCCCTGTATCAGCTGGTTAGTAGGCACTGGGACTATAAGGGTGAACATCTCAGACATAAAGCCCAAATTCATTGCACTGATGATCTAGTGAGGAAAACAGATATGGAGTAAGCAATTATTAGAGCCCTACTAGAGGACATTTCCTTTTTTATATATAAATTTATTTTATTATTTATTTATTTTTGGCTGCATTGGGTCTTTGTTGCTGTGCGCGGGCTTTCTCTAGTTGCAGCGAGCAGGGGCTACTCTTTGTTGTGGTGCGCGGGCTTCTCGTTGCAGTGGTTTCACTTGTTGCAGGGCACGGGCTCTAGGCGCATGGGCTTCAGTAGTTGTGGCACGTGGGCTCATTAGTTGTGGCTCATGGGCTCTAGAGCGCAGGCTCAGTAGTTGTGGTGCATGGGCTTAGTTGCTCAGCCGCATGTGGGACCTTCCCAGACCAGGGCTTGAAACCGTGTCCCCTGCATTGGCAGGCAGATTCTTGACCACTGCACCACCAGGGAAGTCCCTAGAGCACGTTTCTTAAACTGGGTTTTGCTAGATGCTAAGCCATTGCCTTCTATCTCAAAAACCACTGGTTTGTAATTTGTAAAGCTAAGGCTGGGACTTCCTTGCCAGATCCCGGCT
This sequence comes from Delphinapterus leucas, assembly GCF_059928025.1. Taxonomy (NCBI): domain Eukaryota; kingdom Metazoa; phylum Chordata; class Mammalia; order Artiodactyla; family Monodontidae; genus Delphinapterus; species Delphinapterus leucas. The sequence continues at coordinate 27,481,370 of NC_143149.1, forward strand.
CCCTGTAAGGTTCCACCAATAGGGGGTGCCACTGGAGACTGGACAGTGAAATAGGGAGGAAGGCTACTTCTTTCTGTTCATTTTCTGTCTTTGTCACCATCTTCCCAGCAGAGTTGCTTTATGTTAGAAGTGGCAGTTTCCTGTTTTGCGCTTATTTGAAGTACTTCCAGATCCAGCTTTATTATGCTCTCCCTCTCCATCCCCTTCCCCCAAGAGATGCCAGCACCAGACTGGTGGACAGTCTTTCTTCAGAGGTCTAGATCTTGGTGCCTTGGGTCCCTCTTCCAAGTTCCTGAGGTGCCAGCACCAAAACCCAGTGCCCTCTCCTTGGAGAACTGAGCCATCTCTAAGCTTCAAAGTTCTATAACCCCAGCCTCTTCCCTTTGTTCCCCCATTCCCCATCCTTAGGGTGGGACCAGTTCCTAGCAGTTCCCCTTTTGCCTTTTTAGTCCTTCAATTTTTACATTAATATTTTCTGTTAAAACATCTGGTATGCTTTGTTTTCCTGCCTGGATCCTGACTGATAAATCTGTCTTCTGTTTCACTAGCTTTCAGCAGTCTTCAGTATGCTGTCTACCATCTCCATGATATATATATATATATGTATATATATATATATATATATATACACACACATACACATACACACACACATATATACACACACACATATATATATACACACATATATATACACACATATATGCATATATATATATATTTCTAATTCAGCAGTTATGTTGTTTTTTCCTTCCTGCATAGTGGCAGTTTTCTTGATCTCAGATGTTATCCTATTTATAAATCCCTACTCTAGATTCTCAGTTACTATTTCCTTTTGATTTTAAAGAACTTAAATTAGAAGTTATCTAAAAATGCCTCTTGTTTCCAGTCTTAGAAGAAACCATTTAATTTCAGTTCTATGGTTTGTCTCCTTCATTTGTAGCATAATTCTTTCTATATGGCTGGGGATGCTTTTCCCACTATTAGAAGTTACACAGGTTTCTATCTGAATCTTTCAAGCCTTGGAACTAACATAGGCGATAAAAGTATCTAGTTTGCCAATTCAGAAACTAAGTAGGTTGGGAATTCCCTGGTGGTCTGGTGGTTAGGACTCTGCACTTCCAGTGCCAGGGGCCTGGGTTCAATCCCTGGTCAGGGAACTAAGATCCCGCAAGTCGTGCAGCGTGGCCAAAAAAAAAAGAGGGAGAGAAACTAATTAGGTTGGGTAACCTATCGTGAGAATCGTAGGTAGAATGGAAAGCATTTCCTTCTATGTCTAAGAATTTATTTCCATAATTTTTACTATTTTCAGTAGCTTTCTGGAATTTGTCTGGTGTGTTTGCCCTCCTTGGGAATCAAAAATGCCAGTGTTCCTGCCACTAGTATTAGGCACAGGCCAGGACTCAGTGTCACTTGGGTTTCTCATTTGGTGTGATATCTAGTGTGTGTGGGGCTGCTATGATGAGTTGGATCCATATATATGACACCCCAGTTGTTGCCTGACCCCCTACTCTACTGCCTTTAATCTTTGTATCTCCACATTTAGAAGTGTCCATGTACTTCTTGTTGGAACCCTTCAAATGGTGATTGCAGATGTCAGTTGGGAAGATCAAGAAGTTGTGTGGGTCCTTTCTTCAATCTGATCCTGGCTGTATGAGATCTACTAGAAATTTCTCAAAGCTTCTTGTTTATAGACTATACCCTTTCCTACATCCCAGTGTCAGTACGGGGTTTTCCTTCTTTATATACATATTTGCTTAGCTAGTTCACTGAGTAGGTGGGAATGGGGAGGAAAAATGACTTCACGCTAGTTTTTCATCAGCCAATGTAGTTACTGTAGGGGAGTGTGGAGGTACCCGAAAACTGTACATTTTGTTACCTTTTCCATTTCTCGTGAGCCAAGAAAGGAAACAGAAGATAAAATAGAAATAGTATAGGACAAAATAGAAATTCATGCTATTCATTTTCTGTGCTTCATTTGGTTGAATGCATATTATTTGGTGTTATCAAAACTGCAGTCATCATGTAGCAACACTGGATAAGACTTCCTTTAGAAAACAAAGCAATCAAAGAAAAGAAAAACGTGGCAAACAAACCAAACAAAATTAACCACAAAAACACAACCCTTTCTTTCCATTAACAAACTGATGTGTCATGTAAGAGTCACGCACACTCTACAATAGATTCATTTCAATATAGAGTCATCCCCCTTATCTGTGGTTTCAGTTACCCATGGTCAACCTTACTCTGAAAATATTAAATGGAAGATTCCAGAAATAATTCATAAGTTTTAAGCCACATGCCATTCTGAGAAGCATGATGAAATCTCATGCCATCCTACTACATCCTGGCCAGGACAAGAATCATCCCTTTGTCCAGAGTAAACCGCCAATTCATCTCTAAGTAACCATCTCGGTTATCACATTAACTGTCCTGGTATCACAGTACTTGAGTGTAAGTAACCCTTCTTTTAATTGATAATGGCCCCAAAGTGCAAGGGTGGTAATGCTGGAAATTCGTATATGTCAAACAGGTGCTGAAAAGTGCTTTCTTTAAGTGAAAAAGTGAAAGTTCTTGACTTAAAAAAGAAAGAAAAAATTTTATGCTGAGGTTGCTAAGATCTATAGTAAACACAAATCTTGTATCCGTGAAATTGTGAGAAGGAAAAAGAAATTCATGCTAGTTTTGCCGTCATACCCCATAATGGCCAGAATACATGATGAGTACTTCGTTAAGGTGGAAAAGCATTAAATTTGTACAACAAGATATTTTGAGAGAGAGATTACATTCACGTAACTTTTATTACAGTATATTGTTTTGTTTTGGTTTGGTTTTTTGCGGTACGCGGGCCTCTCACTGTTGTGGCCTCTCCCGCTGCGGAGCACAGGCTTCGGACGCGCAGGCTCAGCGGCCACGGCTCACGGGCCCAGCCGCTCCGCGGCATGTGGGATCTTCCCGGTCCGGGGCACGAACCCGTGTCCCCTGCATCGGCAGGCGGACTCTCAACCACTGCGCCACCAGGGAAGCCCCTACAGTATATTGTTTTAATTGTTCTATTTTATTATTAGTATTGTTGATCTCTTACTGTGCCTAATTTATAAATTGAACTTTATCATAGGTATGTATGCATAGGAATAAACAGTATATATAGGATCTGGTACTGTCTGTGGTTTCAGGCATCCACTGGGGTTCTTGGAATGTAACCTCCATGGATAAAGGGGGGTTACTATAGTCCTGATGAGTATATTAGTCATACAGAAAGGGGATTTCTGACTTAAGGATCCCTTGGGGGAGAGCAAAGGAGAATTTGTGGTCACATTTTGCAGGAAATGTGAGATTTTTCATTCTGGGGGTTCACATTTTCATCACTTGTAATTTTGTCATCAGTTTTGTGAACTTCCTCACACTTGAGAGTCAGAAATTCTGAATCGTAAAGGCTGTGGCAATTTACAGATCTCCAGTAGAAGGAAGCTTGGCTTTACGATTTGGGGGACAGCAGAGAAATGGGAAAATAGATCCTGCCACCTGCCTACAGTGTGAGTCCTTGTAAGATCCTTTGCTTCCAGTATACTCCCGAAGATCTCCGAATAGACAGCACTACTGACAGAAGGCGTCAGTTGCCTCTGGGAGGGAAAACATTAATAGTAAAATTCTGAAGAAAGTGAATACATGGATTGCTGTTCTTTTTAATCATGGCGTGTTTTTGACTTGCTAAAAGCAAGTTTAATGTATTTATACAATTTATAAAGATGTAACTGAGTCTGAAGCTCTGCTCTTTCCAGAGAACGTATTTCATGTTATTGTAAGCACTAAAGAAAATTAAATCAATAAATCCACAGCCTGTAATTTGAGATCCTCGATTGAAGAAAAATACATTGTCCGGGAGGGAGGGGGAAATCTTCGAAAGACTTGTAAAACTGTCTTCGCTCCACCATCCCAGGCCTTCAAGTGCCAGTGGGAATTAAGCTCGTGCTGTAAAATTATAGAAGTGTTGTTATGACACCTCAAAAAGAAGCAAAGGCCAACTCCCACTCTTGTTAATGAAGCATATGCTTAAGTGGAAAGCTGTGCCAATGATGCTCTTTCTCTCTTTCGAACTGGCCCTGTATCCTTTTCCCTGAGAAAGCTTTGCTGGTGAGCAGTCAGATACTGATGTCCAGACACTTGGTGAAGTTTTCCCCATCACTGGCACTAATACTCTCCGTGACCACTGGCAAGCCAATTAACCTCTCCAAGTGTCACCCTTCCATGTGCAAAAGGTTAATGGTGCAGCTTGTTTGCAAAGAGCCTGGAGCCTTCCATGAAACGCACTGCATGGATACCCAGCATTGCCGTTGGACTGGAGGGTGTTGTGTTTTTTAATTATATGTTTGGTTGGATAGGTTATAGATTTTGTTGTGGTTGAACGTTGCCTCTTCTCCCTGGTTACAAATAAAAGACTAATAGGTAATCTCACTCTATTACCATCTTCTAGAGCTCCCTAGAGGGTTAAGGGAATGGCAGAGGTTACAGGTTAATAATGCATTCTTCAGTTAATAAAAAAAAAAAAATCACGTGCATCTCAACTGCATAATAGCTGTGGATGGCAAGTTATTAGGCCAAGTGCTTTATCAGATACTAAGTAGGTAATGCTGGCAAAGACTCATGAAATAATGACGTTTTTTCTTTTCCTGCTCCCCCAGTAAATCTTTTATCCTTCACCTCAATATAGAACATTAGGGACAGTTTTGTTAAGATTTCTTTCTTAACAAAAATGCTTGTGAATATTTAGGAACCCCTGAAACCAGTGACTTGTGTGTGTATCTAGGTTGTGACGTTCAGCTCACTATTTTATAATCTTTGGAGCAAATGTGGATCCTACTGGCCCCAGAGCAAAGTGTCATATCTTTCACGTTCTTTGCAGATTTACGGAAAAACTTCGAGCAAGACCCGCAGGGAAGGGAGGTTCCCATCGAAGGCATGATCGTGCTGCACTGCCGCCCGCCTGAGGGAGTTCCTGCTGCCGAGGTAAGACCAGGCCTGTTCCCAAGAGGGAGGGCCCGAGTCCTGTGTGCTACAGGTGATGAAAGCCGGCCTGGGTATGGCCTTGTTGCTGCCTGGCCCCAACTGCTAAAGATGGTGAAGAGACCGTTGGAAATAAGTTGGAAGAGGAAATTGTGTCTCCTCTAATTTCTTGTTGACACAGGCTCTTGCTAGGCAGCCCGGGTAGGATTTGTGCTGTGCCTTTGCTTTGGGGACCTCAGTGGTACAGGCAGCATCTTCTGTGTCCTCCATCTGACCTTGGCTTCTGGATCAATCTAACAGGCAAATTCACGTGAAAAAGTGCAGAGAGAAGGAGGTCAGGCCCTAGTGCCAAGTTTCATGGGTGTCTGCACTTACTCATCCTCTGTTTGCTTACGGGACAAACATTCCAGGAGTTTTTGTTGTGTTTTAGGTGCTGCGCTGGCATGAGGGATACAAGAAGTGTTGAAGCCACAGGTCTCTGATCAGTTATCCATTGTTCATAGTGAGGCAGCAGGAATCCAGAGTCACTGTGGTTTTTGCTCCTTGTTTTCTAGAAACTTCTATCATATGGTTAGAATATAATTATTAGTAATAACACATTGTGGTAGTAGAGATGGTGTCCTTTCAGACACTATTAAAAGAGGTTCTCATGGGTTAGTAATATGGTTATTAAGGCAGTATTGTGCGGGGGTACTCAGAAGTATAAAGAATGCTTGGTAGAATCCTGTGTTTATAAATGTAGGCCTGAGTCAAGCAGTCGATAGGCCAGCTGTGGCTTCTCTCTGGGAAGCTAGGAGACTGGCCGAAGAGCCGTCGTTTAGTCACTGAGAAGTAGAGAGATTTAAAAAACAAAAAACAACAAAAAAGGATCCCTTGCCTCGCCTTTTAGCAAACATTGCTATGGGATTTTGCATTTGGAAGGACAAAGGAGTCGAAAGTATCAAAGGGAATGAAAAAACATACACACTTGCCAATCTAGACAGGAAGCCTGCAGGGTGGACACTATTCAAAACTCAGATGCTTCCCTGAAATGAAGTAAATGGACTTGAAAATTAAAGTGAACATTCCATGCATGATGTGAAATGATGAGAAAGGAAAATGCTTATTTTTAGATTTGTATTGGGTTGGCCAAAAGGTTCGTTTGGGTTCTTCTGTATGGAGAGTGTGCCCTGGATTCCCGAGCAGGGGGACAGGCAGCAGGGCGTTAGTGCCCAGGTGAATGTCAATCTCGTTGAGGATGCCCCATGTGCTCCTGGGAGTCTGACTTGGGTACCAGCAGTTTGCTGTAGTCACCACCGTCTCTCATAACCAGGCTTCCTTCCAGGCCTGGGCTGGGTCACTCTGTCAACTTTGCCAGCATCAGAGAGGAGTGAAGACAGAAGGAAGGTCATGGTCTTATTAGCTGTCCTGTGGGAACCGAACATTCTCTAGATGTCTAGAAATTAATTTTTACAACTGGAGGAGAACTTAGATATTTCCCTGGCACAGCCTTTGCAGTTTAGAGGCAAGAAAACTGATGCTCAGACCCAAGCCCCACCAAAGGTCTTGCACCTATTTAAGTGATAACTGTTCGGTCTTCCAAAAGATCCCCAGAGCACTCAGAGTAAGAGTCTATTTTATTTTGGCACCTTATGTGGTCCAGCATAACCTAGCCTGCTTTTGCCTCTGACCTCATCTTCTGCTCCTTCGCTTCTGACCCTGCTATAGCCACACTGGCCTCCTCACTCTTCCTCAGCTGCACCAGCCATGCAACTGCCCCAGGGCCTTTGCACATGCTGGCCCCTCTGCTAGAACACTCTTCCCCAGTTATTACATCGATTCATCCCTTCCTTCAGGGCTTGCTTAGGTATCACCTGCTCAGTGAGGCCTGCTCTCAGGGCACTCTGATGAAAATGTCACTTCCCTATCCTATGTGTGTACTTTCAAGCTCCTTTCTCTGCTTTATATTAACTCAGCTCTTAGCACAAACATACTGTATTTCCTTGGCTTATTTTCTGTCTATTAGAACTTATGCTCCATGAGGGGAATTTTGTTATTTTTTTATTGCTGTATCCCCAGAACATAAAACAGTGCTTTTCACATCCAGGTGTTCAGTAAATATCTGTTGAATACGAATGAAAAATTGTTTCCTGCCTTTATTCCTGAATATTTGAGCTTGTACCAGGACTAGCCCCAGACTACACTGTGAAATCCACTAGACTCTTGTTTTTCTCCTATTCTGGTACTAGAAAATGGGTAAGACCTTCTTCACTCGGTCTTTGAAGACATAAGTAGAAACAAAGAACAAAGGAGAGAAGGGTAAAGAATGTGCAGTCTGGAAAAGTATATAGAATAATAGCCAAAGGGGAAAATAAAACTTGGTGTGTAAATGCGTGCAGGAGTGTGTACACATGCATGCACACCCACACACGCACATTGAAGCATCTGCCCAGAGGCTGCAAGGATTTAGGAATTCTAAGGACTCTGAGGCTCTCTGGGGCCATGGTCGGGAGGGAGGAGTCCTGTGTGGAAAGGGGTGAGCCTCTAGGAAGTAAGCAGCCTTCCTAGCTGTTCACCTACCTGGGAAAAGCTGAACTTGGGTTGAAGTTGAAGCAGCTCTTTGGACATCCCTCTGAAGGTTTCTTGCCTCAGCACCCTGTTCTTGAAGGCAAATGAGTCGTGCCTATTGGCTCAATTCATTTTCCATCTTTATTTGCTTCTGATCTGCTTTTCAGCTGTAACCACGGGAGCAGATCAAGATGTGAAAAACTTCCAATAGTAGACGCATTACTACAGACAGTTCACGTGGTATTCTTGTCTCTGTATCTCCATGTGTCTGAGTTTTCCTCTTCTTATAAGGACATGAATTACTGGATTAGGGCCGACCTCAACCCAGTAAGGCCTCGTGTTAATGTTCTGGGTCACAGTACACCCTTTTCCGAGTAAGGTCGCGTGCACAGTGTACGTGCGGACATGAAATTTGGAAGGGGGCCACTCTTGAACGCAGTCCACTCCCCATTCCCCTTTTGACATCACATCACTCTTATTTTTAGGCATGTAGATGTCATTAGAAATAAATTTCAGAGCCAGGCTGGCTGAAAGTAAATAGAGGGCCATTTCAAGGAGCAGCTGTGGCTGGAGGACGGTTTAAAACAGAAATTCTGAGCTGAGGTGGGAGGTGGAGGAGAAAGCTTTGTTTTCTACATTTTCTATTATAGATGAAAATAGAGAGTGTTTCAGCTACACTGTGGGTTAATGGCTATTGTGGGCCCCTAACAAGCTTTTATAGCATTATGTTAAGGCGGGAAAGCATCTGGGTTCCAAACACTTGAGTTACTTTGAAATTTCACTTATTTGTGAGCTGGATACTACCTATATCTGTACACCAGTATTTACAGCTGTTTTACTTTCAACAGTAGCTTACACACTAGTTATTACCACCAACATCTGTGTTTTTGTTGAAGGGAAGGCAGACCCAGAGAAGAAAAGCCGTGAGAGAGACGGACGCAGAGAGGGAAGGAAGGTGAAAATGTTCATACCTTCCACGGTCGGGGTCTCGCAGGGTGGAGATGTCTGCCAGTGCCTGTCGTGGGGTCTTCAGGTCTCAAAGAGTGTTTTTGTGCTTACTGACCTCATAGTCGTGCGAGGAACCTACAGTAATGACTCTTCGGAATGGCGGGAACTGGGAGCTGTGCTTGGAAATTGATTAGTTGTCACTGTGAAATAGCATCAGTCAGAGTTATCTTCCCTGAGCAGACGGTGTTCCACCCTCTCCACTGCACCACTGGTTCCCTTCCTGCCCACCTCCTGTGGGACCCAAGGGGTCATCAGTAGAATGAGTTGTGGCTGGCAGGGCTACTGATGTACCAGCTGTACCTGCAGTGGCATAGGAGGTGGAGGTCTCCTACTTGGCACATTGAAAGGAACCTTGGGGGCAAGTCGTACTTTCACAAGACGTATACGATTGTCTTCTCTCTGCAAGGTAGAACTTACTTGGCAATTAACTAACTCCATCTATATGACCAGAGAAGGTAGTTTGTATAAGAACAGAAAGAGCTACCGTTTATGGAGTCTCTCCGTGGGCCAGGCACTGTGTTTAGCAGTTTCTCTGTGTTATTTCATTTAATTTGCAGAAGACTGCTGTGAGATGCTAGAAAGCTATTGGTACTTTTCGTCCATCTTACAGAACTTGTCCAAGCTCTCAGATCACCAAGAAGCCAATTGAACCTTAAAGCTCAGACCTTTCTTTTCTTTGATAGTTTGTGTTTCTTTTTAGTGAGATGGTGGGTTTAGTTGGTTTCCCCCAGAGCCTTTATGAAGCTTGGGAGCCCCTAGGCCAGTGATGGCATACCTGCTTGTTCTGCTGCCTGACATTCCACCCACCCTTAGACATAGTTTTTTGTTTAAAATCTCTTCTAGCTAATTTGCTAATCCTAAATGTGCTATAAATGCTGTGTTTCTTTGTTTGAAATAGGTAATCTGGTGATAAAAGTAAGAACAGAACACCTGAGAGAAAATAGAGGCTTTGGGAGCTGAGGAAACAAGCAGCCTGGAGCAGGGCCGCTCTGGAGTCTCTGTGCTCCCAAGGACCAGGAACCTGGGTTGGATGCTATCTTAGCAAATGAGAAGTACTGAATGTCTGCAGTTCCAGAGAGGGTGCCTTGGAGGGGAAGCAAAGGGGGCATATGAAGGGGAGAGGATAAGGGTAATCTCTACTCTCATTACAGTTTTCCCCACATTTGGCCACGGCCCCGACAGATCTCCTTGTCGTAAAGGGCCCTGGATATATTCTGGTGAGCACATACTGATGTCTGTATCACAGGGCTCTCTCTCCTGGGATACAGCCATGGCGTCTGGAAATGGTCGAAAGGGAACAGAGGGTCGTTAGTGTGGCATCGCGGGGGGAAAGTATGAACTTCAGAGTCGAACGGACTGGGGTTCAACACTGACTAGCACTTCCTAACTTCTAGGACCTACAGCAGTACTAGCCACCCTGAACCTCAGAGTCCTCATCTGAAAGTAGGAAAGGTACTTCTCCTGTAGGATTGCTCAAACCAAAGAAGAAGGAAACCCAAGAATTTGCAGAGCATCTAACACAGTTTCTAATACTAAATAAATAGTAGAGATTATTGTGACTTCTTTTCTTCCTCCTTTTCTAAAGCATCATGAGCCTTTGATTCTCAGAGGAAGATGTAGGGCTCCGTATGGTTGGGGATCCAGATTAAAGCCGAAAATGCTTGCAATTTCTAGCACATTCTGAGCCCCATGAAGAAGGTTGCTGCTAAGACCATCCCTTGTCACCGTGGGCTCCCCAGCCTGTGCCCTTTGTTCTTGCCTTTGAAGCTCATCAGAGGTTGAAGGCACCATAAAGTTTCCTGCTTTCCTCTCTTGTAATCTTGTGCATGGAGGAAATAAAAGGTTATTTATAGAAGTTGGTGACTATCAATGTTTTTAACCTTGCTTATCCCATGAAAGAGTCTTACGAATGGCATTATTGTTACTAAAAACACTTTTTGAAAAACGGTATAGGAACTCGGAGGTTCTCACCAGACTCATATAGACACAGGTTTGATGAAATAATTGGTTGTACACTTTTCCTAAAATACCTGAAATGTGAAGAGATGATAATTCAAGCTTTTCTAAATGCTGTGAGCTCATCCTATCACTAGATGTATTCGAACGTGTTTGTTACTACAGTTGCTTTTAACCTTAACCTTGGGGCAGTTCTAACTAAAGATGGCAGCTTTTTAGTGTTTGACACCATTGTTTAGCTAAAACCAATTTGCTCTTTTCAAAACAATTCATTATCCCACGCCGCACTTTTTTATACTCCCCAGTTAAATGGAAAATCTATCTTTCATAAAAGTTAGAAATTATGACCAATGAAAATCCGACATTTTAATGCTTTTCCACAGATTAAAATTGTAGAGTTCTCAATAAACCCTGATTTACTGATGTTGGTTGTAAAAAGGTTATTGCTGTTAATAAAGTCCGTAAATCTTAACAGGTTATATTTGCCTTGGACAATAAAACTTGCCCTAAAGGCTTAGTATCTAAGGCTAATTCTGCACACATCAAGGTAAACAGCCTCCTCAAAATAATTCAGTGTCTGAGAATTAAAGCCCAAAGCCAAGCAACTGACAGATTCTAGCCTTGAGCCACTGCATGCTGGCTGGCAATCTTCTTGTTTTTATCTCTTTAAGGAGTCAAGAGGGTGCTGGAATTAGAAAGGTCAAGAAGGTCAAGGGCCATTGGCTATTGTGAATAGTGCTGCTATGAATATATGGGTGCATGTTATTTTCTTGCATTATAGTTTTGTCCAGATATGTACCCAGGAGTGAGATTGCTGGATCATATGGCAACTCTGTTTTTAGTTTTTTGAGGAACCTCCATACTATTTTCCATAGTGAATGGATAAAGAAATTGTGGTACATCTATACAATGGAGCACTACTCAGCCATAAAAAAGAATGAAATAATGCCATTTGCAGCACCATGAGGTTATCATACTAAGTGAAGTAAGTCAGATGGAGAAAGACAAATTCCATATGGTATCACTTACATATGGAATCTAAAAGATGACACAAATGAAGTTATCTACGAAACAGAAACAGACTCACAGACATGGAGAACAGACTTGTGGTTGCCAGGGGGGAGGGGTGGGGGAGGAATGGATTGGGAGTTTGGGGTTAGCAGATGCAAACTATTATATATAGGATGGATAAACAACAAGGTCCTACTGTATAGCACAGGGAACTATATCCAGTATCTTGTGATGAACCCTAATGGAAAAGAATACGAAAAAAGAATGTGTATATATGTATAACTGAATCACTTTGCTCTACAGCAGCAATTAACAACATTGTAAATCAACTATTCTTCAGTTTAAAAAAGTAATTTAAAAAAAAGGTCAAGAGCCTTAGTCAATGTAGTGTGAGCTTGGAGAAGTTTCCCTTCTCTCTGCTGGCCACCAAGTGGGCTTTGGCATTCTTGTGTAAAAAGGGGAGGTCCCAGGAGCGGAATGAAAAAATGTATTTTCTGTTTTATAAAGTGGGTCAGAATCACACAAGTGTTAGAAGCCAAATTATTGGGGGCGGGGGAAGTTTAAGGGAAGATGATCATTCTCCTTCCGGATGCCCACATGGAAATAAAAGTTTGTTAAAGAAGCTCTGTTAATCTTGGTAGACTTGGTGGACGTTTGTCCTAGTTTCTAATGTTCAGGCAATTTCTTTTTAAGTCTTACCTCCCAAAGGTAAAAGCTGAAAAACGAATTTTCTAGTCTTCTTTGTGGTTAGGCCCACTCATCAGGTGTTCTCACCCAAGATGGGATGGAGAAATGAGCAATGTGAGGTGGTACTTGTACGGCAATCCTTCTCTGGAAAGGATGGTGGTGGCGGAGATGCCCAGCTCCTAGGGGCAGCCAGAAGAACTGGCATCTATCTCTCCCAGGTCTCATGGTTGCGAGCCATGTCAGCGTCATGGTTTTTGAACTGTGAGGGTGTTGCTAGGTGACCGTCCCTTTCCCTACCATGTGGTTGGTCGTTGTTCCTGGCTACTTGGCAGCCCGGTCGGGCTCTTTGGCCCTCCTGGAGGTTCTGGGCACTGCTAATCTTCTTTAATAAAGTCTTTTCCTGACCAAACAAGCCAGAGCAGAGTTAGTTGCTAGCAATCAAGAATCCTGAGCATGACAGTGCGTGTGCCCTGTCTTACTCTTTCAAGGATGCCTTTGACGAATACCTGAGAGTGGCCATTGGAACCAAGCAAGTCACTGTAAGCTAAAGGCTGTCTGTGGGCTGTGATCTCTCTCTTTTTTTTTTTAATCTATAAAATAAGGAGAGGGGCTAGAATCCCCCTAAGGTCCCTTTCGTACCTCTCATTATTCCTGATGTATAAACAGTAGGATCTGCATAATATCTCTGACTTGTTTTTTTTTTTTATAAACTTATTAATTTATTTATTTTTGGCTGTGTTGGGTCTTCGTTTCTGTGTGAGGGCTTTCTCTAGTTGCGGCAAGTGGGGCCACTCTTCATTGCAGTGCGCGGGCCTCTCACTGTCGTGGCCTCTCTTGTTATGGAGCACAGGCTCCAGACGCGCAGGCTCAGTAGTTGTGGCTCACGGGCCTAGTTGCTCCGCCGCATGTGGGATCTTCCCAGACCAGGACCCGAACCCATGTCCCCTGCATCGGCAGGCGGACTCTCAACCACTGCGCCACCAGGGAAGCCCTCTGACTTGTTTTAATAATTCTGCGAGACTGGTGCCAGACAGTTTTCAAGTCAGAAGCCTTTTCCCCTTCTTCCCTGTGAGGGTATTCTTAAAGGTTCGTTTGTTTCAAATGTGTTCATCACCATAAAACCCAGGAGAGAATCTTATGACATTGAACTATTTCATACAAGAGTCACTAGACTATTATGTTTAACCTCAAGCAAACAGACTATGAAATGAGGACTTTATTTAAAAAATGAGACTCTTAATAATCCACTGGAGAAATGTTGAGATGCCCAAGTTCTGAAGCGGTGGACCTCAGGTATAAATAATTAATTTGGTACAGCCAAAGCAGAGAGAGAATGTCTCAGAGTCCAGATAAACTTTGCTTTGAGGAGACTGACAATGAAGACCTTTACAGAAAGTGACATTTGATTGGAATGTATAATATTGTAACAGAAACCTACTGGACTCTTAGAAAAGGGAATGTTGAATTGTTTAAATGTTAGTAATTAAGTGCCCGTAAGTTACTTCTCTGAAAACATTCCTGCAAAAAGAAATTTGCTATCTTAAGAGAGATGGGAAAATGAGGTTAATATAAGTTATTTAAAAAGTGAATGTCTACAGCCCAAATACCCTCATCATTAATACTGGTCCTTAAGTAAATCTTATTAATGGACCAACTTTTACCACATCCTGATCTGAGAAGCTCTGGTTCCTTACCGAGGAAGAAAAGAAGCCATCTAAAGCTCCTGATTCGTATTTATTTTCTTTTTTCTTCTTGTTCTGTATTCCTGGAGTGGGGGGGGGGCGAAACATGGAAGATAGAATTACATTTTTCAAAGCCAAGGGTAGAGACACACAATGAGATGACAAAGGTAATGTAGTTACTGGTCTTGCCGCCTCTTAACTTTTTTTTTCTACATTCTTCTAGGTCAGCTTCACACGCTCAGCTTTCTTTCTTTCCAAGCACTACTCTCTGGCTGTATTATTTACAGTCCTATCTCTGTGTCCGCGTAACCATTTCTCTTTGGAAGGTCCTTGACATCCTCCATCTGTCTGTCATTTTCACAGTCTGGGAGGATCTGTACTAACCCAGCCAATCTCTGATTTCATTCCTGGCTGTCCCAGGTGACACTCATTTTTCTTTCTTAGAAATACCTAATTTAATTGGTGTGGCCTGCTCAAGTAAGGACCGCAGTTTCTCTCTTTCTCTAAACACTTTTTTTATTTTTAAATTTTTATTGGATATAGTTGATTTACAATGTTGTTAGTTTCAGGTGTACAGCAAAGTGAATCAGTTATACATATACATATATCCACCCTTTTTTAGATTCTTTTCCCATATAGGTCATTACAGAGTATTGAGTAGCATTCCCTGTGCTATACAGCAGGTCCTTATTAGTTATCTATTTTATATATAAATAGTAGTGTAGGTATGTCAATCCCAGTCTCCCAATTTATCCCTCACCCACCTTATCCCCTGATAACCGTAAGTTTGTCTTCTATATCTGTAACTCCATTTCTAATATTATTTTATTTTTTTGCCATGCCACACAATTTGTGGGATTTTAATTCCCTGACCAGGGATTAAACCTGGGCCCTCGGCAGTGAGAGTGCAGAGTCCTGACCACTGGACCATAAGGGAATTCCCTAAACTCTTTCTTTCTTTCTCTTTTTCTCTTTCTCTGTCTCTCTCTTTTTCTCTTTCTCCCTTTTTCTCTCTCTCTCTCTCTCCTCCTCTCCCCCTCCCTCCCTCCCTCCCCTCCCCTCCCTCCCCCTCCCCCTCCCCTCCCTCCCCCTCCCCCTCCCCTCCCTCCCCCTCCCCCTCCCCCTCCCTCCCTCCCTCCCCCTCCCCCTCCCTCCCTCCCTCCCCCTCCCCCTCCCCCTCCCTCCCTCCCTCCCTCCCCCTCCCCCTCCCTCCCTCCCTCCCTCCCCCTCCCCCTCCCTCCCTCCCTCCCCCTCCCCCTCCCCCTCCCTCCCTCCCTCCCTCCCCCTCCCCCTCCCTCCCTCCCTCCCTCCCCCTCCCCCTCCCTCCCTCCCTCCCTCCCCCTCCCCCTCCCTCCCTCCCTCCCTCCCCCTCCCCCTCCCTCCCTCCCTCCCTCCCCCTCCCCCTCCCTCCCTCCCTCCCTCCCCCTCCCCCTCCCTCCCTCCCTCCCCCTCCCCCTCCCTCCCTCCCTCCCCCTCCCCCTCCCTCCCTCCCTCCCTCCCCCTCCCCCTCCCTCCCTCCCTCCCTCCCTCCCCCTCCCCCTCCCTCCCCCTCCCCCTCCCTCCCTCCCTCCCCCTCCCCCCTCCCCCTCCCCCTCCCTCCCCCCTCCCCTCCCTCCCTCCCCCTCCCCCCTCCCCCTCCCCCTCCCCGCCCCCTCCCCTCCCCCTCCCTCCCCCTCCCCTCCCCCTCCCTCCCTCTCCCCCTCCCCCTCCCTCCCTCTCTCCCTCTCTCCCTCTCTCCCTCTCCATCCCTCCTTTCTTTCCTCCCTCCTTTCTTTCCTTCCTTCTTTCCTGTGTTGCATCTTAGTTGCTGCGTGGGCTTTCTCTAATTGCAGCAAGCAGCAGCTACTCTTCATTGTGGTGCGCGGGCTTCTCATTGCAGTGGCTTCTCTTTGTTGCAGAGCATGGGCTCTAGGCGCGCGGGCTCAGTAGTTGTGGCATGCGGGCTCAGTAGTTGTGGCTCATGGGCTCTAGAGCGCAGGCTCAGTAGTTGTGGTGCACGGGCTTAGTTGCTCTGCAGCATGTGGGATCTTCCTGGAGCAGGGCTCAAACCCATGTCCCCTGCATTGGCAGGCGGATTCTTAACCACTGCACCACCAGGAAAGCCCCTTCCAAAACACTTTTATAGCGTAAGGCTATGAGCACTTTGTTTGTTTTCTTTTTTTTCCTCCCTACCTCTTATATTTAAATTCTATGACTGTATGTCATATTTCCTCAAGCTAATTCCCTTCAGGATAGGAAATGCAAATGATACCTTTCAGTATCCTTTTCCACCCCATCCCTCCCACCTCCCACCTTAGCAGATAACACCTAGGCTTCTGGGAATAGTCTGGAAGCCTCTATGTCTTCGTGGATGAACAACCGTTCTTTGGTATACATAACAATAAACTGTTAAATTCAAATGATCACTTTCAAATTTACAAAGATTTTCATATATATTGACTCATTTGATCCTTAAAGCTACCATTTGTGGGTAGCCAAATATAGCAGTATCTCTGTTTTACAGGATCATTGATTCCATCTATAACTTCATGGAGAAACTACTCTATTGCTAACATTTCATTGCATTTGCACTCCATGCCAGGCACTGTTCACTGAATTCTCCCAGCAACTTTCTGAGGTAGGTGACAATTACATGCCAGTTTTATAAATAAGGAAACTGAGGCACAGAATAATTAAGCAGCTTACTCAAGGGCACAGTGACTGAATGATTAAGCCAATCGTTGAATCCAGACAGCCTGGCTTCCGAGCCTGTTCTCTTAAACTCGACCTGATGAAGCTTCTTTATGTGTTGGACGTTGTATGCTGAGCACAAGCTGAGTAAGATATGAAGCCTGTCCTTTACTCGCCCACCATCTTATTTCATGCTTATGCAGCTAAGAGTATGGACACAAGATAATGGCATAAGTGAATGCATATGTGTATAGGCACACACATGCAAGCCTACTGCTTTTCCTCAATTTCTTTTTTTTTTAACTTATTTCATTGAAGTATAGTTGATTTATAATGTAGTGTTACTTTCTGCCGTATAGCACAATGATTCCGTTATACATATATATATACACACACGTTCTTTTTCATATTCCTTTCCATTATGGTTTTTCACAGGTTATTGAACAGTGTTTCCTGTGCTCTACAGTAGGACCTTGTTGTTTATCCATCCTATATATAATAGTTTGTATCTTCTAACCCCAGACTCCCAATCCATCTGTCCCCCGCCCCCTCCCCCCTTGGCAGCCACAGGTCTGTTTTCTATGTCTGTGAGTCTGTTTCTGTTTCGTAGATAAGTTCATCTGTGTCATATTTTAGATTCCACGTCTAAGTGATATCATACGGTTTCCTCCCTTTCTTTACTCTTGGCTGTGATTCCAGGGCTGAGCCTTACTGTTCCCCAATTGCAATGAAACCCCATCATTCGATGGCCTTGGAACCTGCCTTGTTTTCAAGTCCCAGAGATGCACTGGCAGAGTTGCTTAGTGCCGGTGACCACTTTGAACAAACTTCGATGGGATGCAGAAGCAGTTGACAAAATATCTCTTTACCCTCCGCCCTCTCGTCCCCTCCTCTTTTTTTTCCTCCGGCAGAAAATTACATGCTTTATCCTTTCAAAATATAAAATTTTTGTATTGTGCTTAAGGTTTCTCAAATTGGGAGCACAAACAAACAGATCAAGAGGGAAGGCAGTGTGGAGGAAAATATGAGAAGGTCAGCAGTCAATCAGTAGTAAACATTGAAAGAAAAACACGTAAGAAAAGGAAATGCGTAATTTCTGAGTTAACATAGCGAAGGTGTAGAGCGATTTCTCTGTCCTGTGCCACCTTACACAGTTTAGCAGCCATAAACAGTCTTTATGTCTTGAATTATGCAGACGTAAAAGCAGTCTGGGAGGCTTCCACATAAAGACCTGGCGTTCTGTAATTCAGCAGTAATGCTCCATGGGCATGAATCAAGCACTCCGTCCTGATCCTGCTGAGGGAGCATGGATTTTAATGCTTCTCTGAAGCACACCACATGCCATCCTGATACACTTAGCAAATGTAGACTGCCTTTGTGTTTTAGGCAGAACTTATTCAAATAGAAACCACCAACCAGTGCCATCACAGCTTCTCCTGGTAATCCTCTGCTGTGATTCCCAAATGCTGATGGCTACCTGTCTGGTCTCTTGGGGAAGAAATGCCGCCTTCTCTAATGCCTTTTGTTTTTAGTTTAACTTTGGGCAACTGAAAGGTACAACAGCACCCTGCATGATTTTTCACGTAACTGCTAGTCAGATAGAGTGTGCCCGTTTCTCCTTCGTGGGGTCATTAGAGACCCACAGAATAAGCACCTGCCTCCAGGTACTGTGGAGATACGCCCAGCTCATCTTATGACAAGTTAGCTTCAGATCCAGAATTTGTGTCTGTTTCAAGAACCCTAGATGGCCTCTTTCATCGCCCTGTACAGCTCTCACGCTTCTTCACTCTGTAAAATCTTAAGAAGCTGTGATCTTCCCACGGAGCCACCTGAGATTCAGCGCAGTAAGTACATTGAGTGCAAGAGCAACTCCATGAAACTCCCAGAGCTTTAGCTGGTGCAAGTCACAGTGGCTTCCACACCCTGAATGACAGGCCTGCCACTCTAGCTTAGCACAGCTCACATCTGCATATAAGTCCAGTTCACTTGCCTCTGTCAGTTAAGCTTCCAAGAAAAAACATCCAGCGTTCAGAGCCGAACAGCTGATCATCCCCTGCTGTGGTGACTTTTGATTTAAATATAACTGAGTCTGCCTTGGCTAGGGCTTAACTGAATTGGAACTGTTCTTTTAATTGTTGATTCAGTCTTGCCTTACAGACCTGGCTGTCAGTCATCCCAACAGATTCTCTGTCTAGATGTGCTCGTTTATCATGTGTGAGAGTTGTCATCCTCCGTGCACCACCAGCACTGGCCCTTGCTAGTTACAAGTGATGGTCTAAACATCGATTTCTGTGTGCAGGAAGTGTCAGATGGATGATTCGTGTGCCAGCTCCACAGTAGCATTTGGAGATCACCTCTGGGAGGTGTGCCACAGCAGGGGAACAGAAGAGCAGATCTGCCTAATACCACCCCAGCTGGACAGGAGCAGTCACTGGTACATAAGTTCTGTATGAGGCTAGGTGGTCAGTTTGACCTTTCCTTGTCATCTATGTACTGCTTGAAATACCTTAGCTATCATATCCGTGTATGTTTGGAAGGAGTAGAGTATTACGTGTTAATGAACGTCATGCATTTGCCCGGAAAAATGTGCCTCCTTGATAGGCAGGGAACTCACATTCTCATTTTTAATTAACTCATTCAAATAGTCATTGATAGGAATTGGCGCTGTAGAGGGGTGATGGTAATGGCAGATAAAGAAAAAAGATAACAAAGCTAATGGGGAGAAAAGACCTCAAAGCAGATGGGAGCTGACCGATGCTGGATTGTGTGTATAGGTCATTTCACTCAGAGCCACGATGTTAGAATCCTCACGAATGGTCATGGTTGTTAGCTGCCCTACACTGAGGACCACGTGCCAGGCCCTCTGCTAGGCACTTGCCGTATGTCATCCTACTTCATTCTCACAGCTGAGTTAGGTACTGTTATCATTTTCACTTTACAGATGTGGAGATTGAGGCTTAAATTAAGTAACTTCCCCAAAGTTCCTGCGAGAGTGAGGGGCCTTAGTTCTCTTTGATTTCAAAGCCCACATCTTTAGACAGCCCTACAGTGTCTTGCTGTTTAACCGTGTGCCCTGTGCTTGGTAAGCAAGGAAGCAGTGATTCCAGCAGAGGTGTATCTGATTCCCTTGTTGGATCCTTTCTGTTACATCACACGACCATCCCATTGGTGCTGGGTCAGCTTTGTTGTAACTGACACCAGAGCGTGATTTAAAGACAGCTCATGGACAAGTCTCTTGCTTGGTCTAATATAGCTTTAATCTGTCACTACTTCAATAGATGGCTTCTTTGCCTCAAGGCATACCCAGGAATGAGGCACAGTCTCTATTCCTGACAAGCCCAAGCATCCAATAAATGAAATGAATATGTAAATAACTATCTAAAACAGAGTGTGCTACCTCTAATAATAGAACATTAATAAAATAGGAGGGACATGTTTATTTCTTTTGGCCAGAGTGGTCAACCAAGACCTTGCCGAATGTAATTCCCATAGAGGTTTTTTTGTTGTTGTTTTTGGTTTTTTTTACATCTTTATTGGAGTATAATTGCTTTACAGTGGTGTGTTAGTTTCTGCTTTATAACAAAGTGAATCAGTTATACATATACATATGTTCCCATACCTCTTCCCTCTTGCGTCTCCCGCCCTCCCACCCCTCCAGGCGGTCACAAAGCACTGAGCTGATCTCCCTGTGCTATGCGGCTGCTTCCCACTAGGTATCTACCTTACGTTTGGTAGTGTATATATGTCCATGCCTCTCTCTCGCTTTGTCACAGCTTACCCTTCCCCCTCCCCATATCCTCAAGTCCATTCTCTAGTAGGTCTGTGTCTTTATTCCTGTCTTACCCCTAGATTCTTCTTGACATTTTTCTTTTTCTTAAATTCCATATATATGTGCTAGCATACGGTATTTGTCTTTCTCTTTCTGACTTACTTCACTCTGTATGACAGACTCTAGGTCCATCCACCTCATTACAAATAACTCAATTTCTCCCATAGAGGTTTTGAAGGATGAATAAGAGGTCACCATGGTAGAAAGTTACACAGAAAGTTCCAAGGTGCAGGATCAGCTTGATTAAAAGCAGGCAGGTATCAAACAGCATGGTTGGCCAGGAAGTACAGTTAGTTTCATTTTGAGAGAGCCTAAAGGACACGGGGAAGAATCACTGAAGTGAAGACTGATGGAAAGCCTTGTTGGCCATCTAAAAAACTTTGATTTTTCTTCTTTTTTAAATTTAAAAAAAATTCTATTGAAGTATAGTTGATTTACAATATTGTATTAGTTTCCAAAATGCAAAATGATTTAGTTATACATATATATGTGTATATATGTATATTCACTTTTTCCCATTCCTTTCCATTATAGTTTATTACAAGGTATTGAATATAGTTCCCTGTGCTATAGAATAAATCTTTGTTGTTTAGAAAAACTTGGCCTTTTTGCTCACAGGTGATAGGGAGCCAGTGAAGGATTTGAATCAGAGAAGTGAGATGCCAGATTTATGTGTCTGTCTGTATTTTTCAACGTCCATATATATTTTAGTTCAAGGACCCAATAGTTAGGTGGCAACAAGGAAGCGTGTAGGAAGTTGTAAATGTGTGTGTCTCTGTGTCATCATGGGAAGTGACTTTCTGAAAATTATTTGTAAATAAGTAACTTCAAACTTGCAGAAAAGTCTCAGGAATGAGACCAAGATCCGTATCAGCTGGTGGCGGCGGTGGCCGCGATGATGGAGATCCAGATGGACAAGGGCGGCAGCGTGGTTGTGTACCAGGGCGACTACTGCTCTGGCTCGGTGCTGTCGGAGCGGGTGTCCATCTACCGCGAGTCCAAGCGCCTCATCCACTGCTGCACCGAGGAGGTGGTCAAGGAGCTGATGCCACTCGTGGTCAGCATCCTCGAGCACCTGGACTCGGCGCTCAGCGAGAAGCAGAGGAGCACGAGGCGGCGCTGGAGCCGCTGTGCGAGGACGAGCCTCTGCTCACCCAGCAGTAGCCGGAGAAGGCGCTGCGCAAGCAGGCCGAGGAGAAGTTTATGGAGTGTGAAGATGCCTTGGAACAAGAGAAGGAAGAGCTACAAATCTAGGTGGAACACTGCGAGTTTCAGACCCCGCCAGCCGGAATTGAAGGCCAGAAACTCTGCAGATGAGATTTCCCGGCTGGAGGAGCCGGCGTCGGAGATGCAGGAGGAGTGCAACGCCCTGCACCAGCGGCACACTGAGGTGATCCAGACCTACGGGGAGCACATCGGGAGGTCCGAGATGCGGCAGGTCGCGGGGAACAGCCAGACCGAGAGCACGCTGCCGGGGAGGAGGTAGAGCAGGAAGCCGGACGCCAGAGCCTGGTGCCCTCCCCCTAGAGGAGCCATGGTCCCCGGGCGTCAGGTCGGAGTGTGTGGCTTGAGTCGGGCTGTGTGGTGAGGACGGCGCCGAGCAGGTGGGGGGCTGGGATGGGCCTGCTGCGGGCCCGCAGGCCGACACGGAGACCCAGGGAAAACCGCGTCGTCCATCCCAATACCTGCAAGTTCCGTGTTTCTGAATTCGCCTACTCTGTAAATTTATTTGTAGCCTCAAAATCACCACTCACGGTCCAGGGGCTGGTCATTGGGGACTGGATGGAACCCAGCTCTGGCCCCTGTCCTCTAAGACATGGTAAATACTTGCGGCGCCTCGTTTTCTGTTTTGTAAAATAAAGGAAACAGAATGTACCAGGATGAGTGAGGAATGAAAATTCTAATCTGCGTGAGATGCGTACGTACCTGTGTACATGTTTCTTCTATGATGAGCAAACGCCGTGTTTGCGGTAACTTTGTAGAATACAACCAGCTGGACTCGCGAGGATCGACTCTAGGCGGTGGGGAGGCCCGCACACCTCGGTGACCAGCAGACGCGCCCCGCCGTGCTGGTTTTATTCGGGGAGCAGAGAGAAGCCTGCAGAGGCCAGGTTTCTGTTCCATCTTCAGTCAGGATAAAACCGCACCTCTGTACCCCGGGAGCAGACTGGCGGAGATCTTCTCCAGGGCGTCGCGTGGGAGGCCACGCCTCCATCAGGCTGGAGGAGGGAGGAGGCGCCCGAGGCCGGAACCCCAGGGCCCAACGGATGGAGCTCGTTGTTCGTGCCTCTGCGGCTGCGGCCCCTTATTCCTGCCGCGAACACCCGAAGCCCCGGATCTGGTCACGGAAAGGCTCTGTTTTCTCTGCACCTGTCTCCTTGGTGGGTGATGTCTGCAAACAAGGAGATTCAGGCCCTTCCATGCTGGGCATCCTCCACTACTCACTGGGCCATGGTGGGCGGAGCTGTGGAGTCTTCCTTTGAAAACGGAAAGTGTAGTATGTCAGCGGAGGCCTAGCAGGGCCTAGGAAGGGCGGTCATCCAGGGGGACCACTGGCATGTTTTTAGACAGTGTCGCTGCTTCCAGTGGGGAGTAGGAGATACAGCCGTTGTGGATGCTTTCTTTCTGTAAATGCGTGCGCCCCAGGAAAGGGTATCAGGGGGTCCTTAGCCCCACCCCCCAACCCCGGCTCTCTGAGAATTAAGTGAGGGAATGTGGATCAAAGAGGGTGTTAAACTACAAAACCCTTGGCAGATACTGTTTCTGGGTCTGTTTTATCTGAAGGTAGGAAATACCCGTCTTCAGGCCACCGTTTCCCGACACACGATGAAAGCCTCCCTCCTGGCCCTCAGGAGTCACCGAGGGAATTTCCAAGGAACTGCACCGAACGCCAGCGTGGAATCGGGAGCTCCTCGTGTTGTTCTGGGGCTGCAGAGGCTGGCCGTTCGGGCATTACCTAGAGTTTGGGCTCCAGCCCAGATTCCCACCCAGCCTTGTGTCCCCATGTGATCCTCTTCAGGGCGTCCCCGAGGCCGAGGTGTCCGTGGCTGTGTGTCCATTGTCCTGTGCCTTGGCAGTGAACAGCCGCCTTCCTGTGTGCGTGTGTTGCAGGGAATGTGGCCGGCACAGCGCTTGTTTGGGAAGCAGAGAGGCAGGGCCGCGTCTGGGCTGCCTGCATCGCTCTGCCAGCTGGCTGGCGACGTTTAACCTCACAGTGGCGCCCAGAATCGCTTGCCCTGCGGTTGCTGCCACAGCGTATGAGACTCTGGGCTTCTGCTGGCCCTGCTGCCACCCCTGCCCCCCCCCAGCCTGGACACTGGGCTGTGATGGAGATGTTCCCAGGGCCCAGTTCCCAGGGCATGTCTGACTGCCCCGGGCCCACTTCCGGGTGAACGGATGTGGGCGGCAGCCACGCCTCCCGTGTCCAGAGGGCATGGTGGTGGAAGGAGAAGGGAGCACGGGCCTGCTCTCGCTGCGCCGGGCGTCAGCCTCTGTAGGGCTCAGAGGGTGCAGATGTCCCACTGTGGCCTGTGCTGTTGCAGCAGGTGAAGGGAAGGCCCCGTGCTGCCCTTCTGGCCTGCTGTTCTCTGGGGTGTACCCTGCCTGCCACAGCTACGATCCTTCGGGCACAGACGTGTGTCTGCCTATCTCCTTAGTTCAGACTCTCCAGCTCCCCAAGGAGGCTCGTCCTTAGTGCTGGGGAGCCGCTGAGCCCACACAGGCAGAGTTTTCCTTCAGTCCTGGCTTGGTTTCGTGAATCTGTGTGTCTTTAGAATAAAACTGGTGGTGAGGGCTTCCCTGGTGACGCAGTGGTTAAGAATCCGCCTGCCAATGCAGGGGACATGGGTTCGAGCCCTGGCCCAGGAAGATCCCACATGCTGCAGAGCAACTAAGCCCATGTGCCACAACTACTGAGCCTGCGCTCTAGAGCCCATGAGCCACAACTACTGAAGCCCGCGCACCTAGAGCCCGTGCTCCGCAACAAGAGAAGCCACTGCAGTGAGGCCCGCGCACCGCAACGAGGAGTAGTTCCCGCTCGTCGTAACTAGAGAAAAGCCCGCGCACAGCAACGAAGACTCAACGCAGCCAAAAATAAATAAAATTTAAAAAAATGATAGACTGATTCATCAAGGAGTTACATGTGTTGGGTGGACATGACCTGGGCTCTGAAGGATGTGATGAATCCATGTAAGAAGAGCTGGATAAAGAGAAAACCAGTGTGAGCAACAGGGTGAGTCAGGCAGACAGAAGTTCTGTTCCCAAAGGAGGTGGTCCTAGTCTACACTCCGCCTCTGCTTCTCAAGCGGCCCAAATCGCCTCACGTGAAAAACTAAAAAGCCGCATTGCACAGCTGTAGACCGCATTCATGGCCTTGAACCAGTGGGTCAAAAATGCATGCCATGGATGAATCACATGAGGCCACCAGCCTGCTGAGGAAGTCGTCTCCAAGTAGGAAGTCTGCTGAACTGTATCAGAACGCTGACAGAGACACAGTGGGGGCGTTGGGGGGGGACAACCTATTCTTGGAGCTTGTACTTCATTCTCCACCAGGGCAAACCCAAGATGGGCATGCTTATTCCACAGCTTCACTTGACGGGACTGTCAAGGGACTGTCACATGTTGAAGGTGGTAGACCTGGCTCCTAGACCCCTTTCTCTAACTCATAATTAGAAAAGCTAAATCCCTTGTTTTGTTTTGCTTTAATGACACCATTACCTTTTCTACTTGAAAAGACAGGGGGCTGGAAAAAAGCAATCTTTGGGGGGGGCCCTTAAAATCCAAGGGAGGCATTATTTACTAAATCACATTATTTAAGAACATGGACCTTGGAATCATGAGTCAGGTAGAGTTCAATCCAAGCCCCTCCTTTTATTAGCTGTCTGATCTTGGGCTAATTCTGTAACATTTCTGAACTTCAGGGTCCTCATGGGCAAAATGGGACACTAATGTCTCGTAGGGATGCTGTGAAGATTGATTCAAATGAGATCATGTGGTTATAACATTTACCTGAGTTCCTACCTTGTAGCATAGTAAATGGTTATTGTTAATAGTAGTTGTGTTAGATAGATAATAAAATCCATTAACACTTTATTGCTTTATTTTTACTGTTTCTCCATAGTGTATGATTGGGGAACCAGATCTGCCTCTGTGATGTTCTCACATTGTTAATATGTTGTTGATGTGAGGTCGTGTTGAGGTTTACATCCACTCTTCTCTCTTCCTAAACCATGTGGTCCCACTTCATTCCCACCCGGCTTAACCTGTCCTCATCCTATTTCCATCCAGGCTAATGCCTTCTTTCCAGGCGATCATGATCTCCCTCGGTTTTAAGGATGTAGAGACTGTGGGAGTCATGTGTTCTCAGTGACAAATTCATTTATTTTCAAAGTAAAACAATGCGGCATGTGAACAACTTGATTTTGTCATTGGAAGTGCTCTGTACCAGTCAAGGTGGGAGATCAGGATCAATATGAGGAATGGATCTGAGCTCCAGGTGGTAGAGTCAGCAAAAAGGATAAAGTATCACCCTGCCTCTCGGATGGTAATTTCTTCTCACTGTCTCATCTGTGATGGCCAGCGTTGTGTTTGCCACAGCAGCTGTCAGACCAATCACAAGCCAAGCCTGGGAAGCATTTGGTCAATACATCCCGTGCATCAAACTCTGAGTCATTTTTATGTTTGTTCCCCTTATTACTTCCTCTTGCTGAGTAAAATCTCTATTACTTTGGGGTCAGGAACAGAGAATGTGCTGTGGACACCCGAGGCGCACATTCTATTGTATTTTTATTCTTTTTTGTGATGACTTCATTATTCCCTTATGTGTGAGTTCTTCCCCAGATTGTTTTTCTCCCTTTTGCTTTCTTCAGTGCCCTCTTCTTTTGGCTTCCCCATTTGTTTAGTCCAGCTGCATGGTAGTGAGCTGGTGCCATGGCTTGGCTTTCCTCCTTCAGAGCAGTCAGTGGCTCCCGGACTTCTGCATTTCACAGACCAATCAAATTAATCCCCTCCCCTCCCTGTAAGAGGATGGGCTAGCCGAGTGTTGCCAACTTCTTTGTTTTTTTCAAGGAAGGACATTAAGACATAAGAGCCATTTTCCATAACTATTATTTCATTCAGAAAAGGGCGTTTAACAACAACATAAAATCACAGAATTATACATTTATTTTATTTTTTTTAATTGAAGTATAGTTGATTTACAATGTTGTGTTAGTTTCTGGTGTACAGCAAAGTGATTTAGATATACATATATATATATATATATATATATATATATATATACATATTCTTTTCTATTATGGTTTATTACAGGATATTGAATATAGTTCCCTGTGCTATGCTAGTAGGTCCATGCTTTTCTATTTTATATGTAGTAGTGTGTATCTGCTAATCCCAAACTCCTAATTTATCCCTCACCCAACTCCTTTCCCCTTTGGTAACCTTAAATTGGTTTTCTATGTCTGTGAGTCTGTTTCTGTTTTGTAAATAAGTTCCTTTGTATCATTCTTTTAGAGTCCTCATATAAGGGATATCATATGAGATTTGTCTTTCTCTGACTTACTTCACTTAGTAGGATCATTTCTAGGTCCATCCACGTTGCTGCAAGTGGCATTATTTCATTCAGAGTTATACATTTTAAATTAGCTTTATAATGAATTTTACTGTTTTCCTTTTTCCTCTACAAGACTAAAAGCAAAGTCACTGTAGTCCATGCATCTTGTGAATGAGGGATACAAGGCACCTGTCACCTTCCCTCGGACAACGCTGGTGGATTAGAGTTAAGAATAGTGCTCAAGGCTATCTATAGTGGAAGGAACAATCAAAGATCTCTTTAGTTCTTTAATCAGTTCCTCTGCGTTCTTCTTATTTTCAGGAATACCTTTCTTCACATTTTGTCCACGTGTTTGCCATGAAATCAGTACTGCCCAAAAGAGAAATGAGCTTACATTTCCATTAGAAGCTACAGTCGTGAGTAAAGCATCAAACTTTGTGTAGAGATTTGCTAGAACATGGAGAAACAGCCAGACCTTGTGTTGCCCACTAGCTCTCCATGAGCGAACAGGATGGGCCTTGAAAATTGCTATCGTATATCATCCATTCACAGCATGCATGCACCAGTGATGATGGTTTTAGTTTTATATTTGATTTGTACCTTCCTGCACAAAAGCCCTGGGTTCTGGAATCAACAGCGAGGAATTCAAACCCTGCATCTGTCAATCACTGGCTGTGTGATCTTGGACGACTTCCTCCTCCGCTGATTTTCTCACTTATAAAAACAAAAGAGATGCTAATAATGCCCACCTCCAGGTAGTCCTAAGATTTAAATGAAAGGAGGTAGTAAGAATGACTGGTACAGTGCTTGGCACAAAGCCTTTGGGGATACAGAGATGCTCCCTTATCCTTTTTCATTGCAACCCCGTTTAAAAGGGAAAACCTAAATAGGGCATCTCAGAACCGTTCATGGTCTCTCTCTAAATTAACTAATTGCTGTGGTTCTTCCCTCTCCTCCATCAGCCACCTGTTTTGGGTCGTGTTCTATATATGTATTTGCCTACATACACCTCCTTGTTAATTTATTCTTTAAAATAGGGCCTTTTTCAATTACAGGGATATTAATTATTATCACCCTTAATTATTGTAATCTGCTACAGTCATATTTTGAGTGTGCATGCGTGTGTGTGTGTGTGTGTTTGTGTGTTTTAACCCAGTAGTCTGTGAACTTCAGCAGCCTACGGTAGCTTTTTTTGTTTTGTTTTTTTGCGGTACGCGGGCCTCTCACTGCTGTGGCCTCTCCCGTTGCGGAGCACAGGCTCCGGACGCGCAGGCTCAGCGGCCATGGCTCACGGGCCCAGCCGCTCCGCGGCATGTGGGATCTTCCCGGACCGGGGCACGAACCCATGACCCCTGCATCGGCAGGCGGACTCTCAGCCACCAGGGAAGCCCTATGGTAGCTTTTTATCTGCTTTCCAATAACACTTTCATTTCCAGCCCTCACAGGGCACTCCACGGTGATGAGCTATACAGCTGCTTTCTGACAAACATAAACCTCCTTTGATTTTTGAGTGTTCTGCAGAGGTTGGTACAGTATTCTAAAATATCTTTAAAACTCTATCACTTGAAAAAAATGTTAGAAATGTGCCTTATAGGTGCTCGTTTATCAGATGTTTAACACAGGGTCTGGCACTTAGATGGTCTCCCCTTGATGTTCCAGTGGATATCTACATAAACTGTTACGGTTTATTTACTACTATAGCTTTTAATAGAAATGTAGAATAATTTCTCTTCTGGGCAGTACCGAATTTCATTGCAAACCCATCAACAAAATGTGAAATTCACATAAAAGCCAAGTCGCAAGTATCGCCAAAGCTGGGAGAGTCGTTGCTGCCTATTGTAGATGGGCTAGTCTATTTACGGTTCTTGTACGCATACTGTAAGATATAATGTGGCAGGATTGCTATATTGTAATAAAACAATGTGGTGCTCCTGGAAGGAAAAAATGGGGTTGGTGAATTACAGCAGTCATTGTACCTTGTTCCCCGTTATTGACAATGTAGTATGATTATTAAATGCGTGCAGTGTGCATTTTACACACTTCGTGATACGTCTAGGTTTTTATGTGTGCCTGGAATATCAATATTTGCTTTACTTTCAGGGAACATTAGTTACAAATACAATAAGCGTGTTTCATTTTTCATTGAGGACATACTGGCTTCAGTTTTCAAGGCGGAGTGTGCAATCGATGCCCATGATTATTGATCTGGAAACTCTGTCGAAAGTAAGCAAGACTGGTTTGGTGATAAGCAAACACAGATGCTGTTGCTGCTTGCTGAGATGCATGAAAGTGGAGTGAGTAGCAGTAAACAGGAGTTTAATTAAATTGCTCCTTGGCAGATAGTGGGACTATTTCTCGGCTTTGGTTTAGAACCCACGGGTTCTCTTTTTCCTTTTGTTGTATGTCTGGCCTTCTCATCAATACTAATGGGAACGGTATGCAGTAAGGGGGCAGCTGACCCCATGTCCCACAGTGTCTGTAAAATACCGCATGGATTCTTCCCCCTTGGGCTACTCAGATTGTTTTTAAATGCAAAACAAAGAATTAAATCTCAATGTATAAGAAAATCTCAAGTTATAAATTCTATGCGGTACTCTCAGAGTATCTTATAAACGCTAAAATAATAATCATAATATCTTAGAAACTCATAAAAGATCCATATGTGTTTTGTATAGGACTTTGTTTCAGATTGTAATTATAACCAAAAGATTAAAATATAGCCTCCCCTTGGAATTTAACTCTGATGAGCTATATGCATAGACGTGATGATGGTGCTTGGTAAACCATGCTCCTAGGCTAGAAATGAATGAAAATGATTAATTCGATTCTGTAAGGTATTGCGTTGATAGCAGGGCACACGTAGCCTTCAGCACATTTGGGTTCAAAGCCATATGAAAGATTACGAGTGCTTGAAAATGATTAAAGCAGAGCTAGCAAGGTACGATTTCCACTTGCTGTGTTGCTATTACTTTCCCTAGAGCACAGACTGGGAATATGTATCATCCAGGCAGCCTCAGTGCTCTAGCAAAAGGGACGTTTCATTATTTCTCTGTACTAGTTCAAACATATTTTGGATAATACTATCAAGCAAACCTGTGTGTCCGTGTAGGGACCAAATCTGCTTATGAAACTGCTTTGCTAGTTTGTAATTGCTTATGTTTTCTGCCAGACATTGCATTTGTTGGTATTGGAGGTTATTTCACTTAGTAAAACTCTAGACTGGCTCTGACCACATTGCAGAACACTTAGTACTCATAACCTAGTATGCGCTAACTCTGCTAGTCTGTAGAGACCGATGCCTCTCTCCTACCGACCCCTCAGCACCCCTCTACTAAGAAATGGTTAAAGGGTTGACAGTTTCGTTCATCTTTCCAAATTAAACACAGATGTCAACAAAATGTGTTCAGGGATTTTTCTTTTTTTATTGAAGTATAGTTGATTTACAATGTTGTGTTAGTTTCAGGTGTACAGCAAAGTGATTCAGTTATACATATACCCATTATTTGTCAGATTATTTTCCCTCATAGGTTTTTACAAAATATTAAGTAGAGTTCCCTGTGCTATATGGTAGGTCCTTGTTGATTATTTATTTCATATATAGTAATGCATATATGTTAATCCCAAACTCCTAATTTATCCTTCCCCTTAATCAAGGATTTTTTTTTTTTTGGCCCCGCTGAGCGGCTTGTGGGATCTTAGTTCCTCAACCAAGGTTTGAACCCGGGCCCATGGCAGTGAAAGTGCTGAGTCCTAATCACTGGACCACCAGGAAATTCCCCAGGGATTTTTAAATATAAAACAGAAACAAGTGAAAAAAAGCTTTTCATAGAGTCCATCATATTAGCCTCTTCCCCAATTTTTCTTATCAGTTTTGTACACACCCCCGGAATAAAACCCAGTAACCTTTAAGATAGAGTTCTAAACATTAACGTTCAGACATAATCACCTGGTTTAATTAATCTAGTAATTTCTGCCCTAATTTGTTTGATTCATCTTGTGAAGACAGAGGAGCTGGGGCCGGGCGTTGGGGGGAGACGCTTAGTACTTTCAGGGCACCTTTATTATATTGATTTGTCACCATTCCCTTCATAGCAAAGCATGCAGCCTTTTCCCCTGGTGAATAATTTATAGTCTGTGGGTCTTCTGTCTGAGAATGCAGCCATCTTTACTTAGCAAAATCTAGCCCTCCTGTTTCTGTGGGAAGTAACCCAGGATTTTCAAGTAGTCATCATGGCAGAAAATTCCAAATGCCATTGCCATTCTCCAGTTGATAGCACTTTATTAAAAAAAAAAAAAAAAAAAGGCTCTCTTTTTGTACTTGCTGCACTGTCTTTTTTTGTTGTGGTTGGAAGAAAGGTGTGAGTCTGGTGTCTAGGTGACAGGCAATACTGCATTTAATAGACTTTAAGATGCCATCAAGTGTAAGAAGAGCAATTACTTTGTATACCACTGAAAGCCAGTGTTTAATTTTAAGATGTTATCAACTATAAACACAACCAGATTTCCAAGATGTCAGTGTGCAAAGTGTGCTTGTATATTTTAGAATCAGAGAAATATTTCTGTCCTTCTTTCTTTGCTTTTCCTTGGTATTATATTTTAGAAACTTTCCAACGCACAAACAATTGTCTTTTAAAAAGATCCTCTGAACTTAATGTTTTCAGAAATGGATTACGTATTAAATGACTGTGTCCTACATAACCCTAGAGTGATAGGTTTTATAGGTTCAAACAGAAGTTAGGTTTATGAAGGGGATAGAGAACAAGCTTGTTATCATAAGCGCTATGAGGAGCTGGCTTAATGCTGTGTTACAGTATGAGACTCACTCTTGATGATATAATAATTAGAGATTTCCCACAGGGTGGCCCCTTCTAGAAAATATCTGTATACATCATAGAATTAGCGATTGTTAAATCTGGATAGGATCATAATGATTAGCCAGACTTGTCCAACCCCTTGTTTATACAGATGAGGAAATCAACCTCAGAATGCAAACACAGCCAAATTCCAGGCTGGTGCTCCATCATTGCTGTGGACATTCTTGTGGATTTCTTTGGTGCAGAAATGGGGAGCAGACCCAGGGTACAGTTTACATCCAAAGCTTCTATCCTCTTGCCTTTTGTATTTGCCATTTTTCTCCCAAACTGCCAGTGCTGTTTCAATAGCAAACCTATATTTTCCCCTAAATAATGGTGGCAATGTTTTCTGTTGTTTTAAATCGAAGAGTGAAAAGCTACCTAAATATGGGCACTTTTTCAATCACTCGGTCATCTCATAATTAGGAAGGGCTATGTTTCAGTTTCACAAAAGTGCGTACAAATTTTAGCACACAGCTGTAACTTCTGTGCTGTAATGTGTTGTCTGTTTATCAGTCTTAAGTTCCCCTCTGAGTCATAAAAGTGTTGAGATCATTATAAATGAGGTCATCTGTATGATGCCTAGACCCAGAATTATTTTAATTTGGGGGTAGCCATAAGATTTTGGTTTTCCCAGCTTTTTTGATTTCCCTCTCTTATTGAATTATTTGAACTCTTTCTTACCTGGCAACCTGTTTTTTTAATACCTTGAAAATAAGAAATATGTAATATAGTTACATGTGCAAAAGGCTTTAATTTTGTCTTTTATTTTCTGGATTTAAGTTGATGAATCTAATGAAGTAAATGTAACGAGTTGCTTCCCTGACAGCAGAACTCTGGACCTTTTATACTGGACTTTATCTACTTATAGGAAAGGTTGTTATGATATTGGAATTCGTGGTAAAGCTCTTTCAGCGACTTGGAGCATCTACAAACACTCTTGCATTCACTGACCTGTACTTCTCCCCCCCCGCCCCCGCTTGCAATTACTTTGTATGATCAGTATATGATCAGGGATTAATAGGCCCTCATTTGAATTCTGAGCAGTCCTGATCTCAGAAAATAAGGCTAGCATTAGGGATAGTTTACTATTCCTCTGACACTGGCTGAGTCATCCAGCCTGGTTATACCAGGAGCAGAGAAAAAGCCAAAGCTAAGTCTTATTAGCCCTGAAGAAGCAACAGAGTCCTCTGTTTCTGTGTCATCAAGCCAGAAATATTGTGGCAGTTAAGTGTGTTGAGAATGGTCTGGCTCTCCCTAGGGACAGCCTTGCAAACTCTTGTCTTGTAGAATTTCCCAGGATTTTCTCTGGAATTTTAGGACTGTACCTTCTGATCCAATTTCACTTTCATCTAGTGATTCTTAGAGAGAGAGGGAAAAAAAAGGCTAGTTAGATCTTCCCCATCTAATTCTGTTAACTGGTTTAAAGTGCTACCAAAGATACGATTGAATCAGAGCCAGAATAGTTTACAAGGGAGAAAAAAATCTGCCAGAATGTTGCCAACTTCATCCCTACTGTAAGCCAGGCTTCTCCCAAGGGCATAATTTTGCGTCTCAAGGATTCAAGACAGCACCTGGATATCTCTGCTCAGCGATCCTCATTTGTGAATGACAGCAGTTTCTCTGGATGGTGGGTCTCTGATCTCTGCTTTGTGAAAAGGCAGACGATTTGATCTGGAAGGAAGGAGCCTCGGAAACCATTTGACCTGACTGCCTCACTTTAGGGACGGTGAAATGAGATCCAGAGACGCCTGATGCTTTACTCAAAGTCACACAGCTAGTCGGTGTTACGGCAGCCACTTCACACACCTCTTCTGGCTCTCGGTCAAGTCTTCGATCACCTGCACCACTCGCGGCTGGATGGCTCCACTCTACACTGTTGGAAAGTTGTTGACCCAGTGGCCTCAGATCATTAGGTGTTCAGCCTCGTTCGACTTTGTCACCCCAGCACATGTACGGACCAGGGGAATTCAAGTCTATGGAAGCAGAAAAGTGCTCAAGCTGTTCACTTCCGTGACCAGTAGTCTGAACAGGGCAGATGAAGAGGAACTTCCTCTGATTTTGCTTAGAGCTCTTAGTGTCTTCACCTGTAGTATGAGGATATTGACGACGATCACCCTTAGGCCTGACCTTATATGATTATGTGCAGGGATTATGTGTAGTTGCGATAGAGCTTTGGGATCCATGGTCCCTCACTCTTGTACTTTCTTCAGAGGGTGTTTTAACATGGCTAACTTATTTTCCTATGTAATATGATTTTATATTAGCCAGAAAAAGAATTCCTCGGCATCATTTATCCAGTCTTCTAAGGACAAGATGAATTCCTAACTGGGGTCCGTGTAGGCATCTGCACGTGTCTGGCATCACCCACTATTCCGCCAGGCTCATCATCAAAGCCTTGCTTCCCAGACTCAAGCACAGAAATCAGTTGCGTTGCCACAGAGCAATCAGGGCCTCCTTGCACTTAAAACCAAGACCCAGCTGAAACCAGATGACTGACTGATATCTGCATATGTGAGATGCAACCAGTGGCAAATCTATAAACCTGCCCTGGATCTGTGTTCATAGTGGACAGAAAAGTTTTCTGTTTTTCTCTTATTTGGGGTGAGCTTCAGTCTCTTTTCCACTCGTGCTTTCTTCTCAGTATGTGAATGAGGAAAGCCTACATTATTTGGGAAACAAACCTCTTTAACATGGCATTGATTCCCTCCAAAACTTGGAGCTGAAAGACCAGCTACTTTTATTTTGTTTGTTATATGGAATGACATAGACGTAGAAATGGGTTCTTTTGTTTTTTTTTTTTTGGTACGCGGGCCTCTCACTGTTGTGGCCGCTCCTGCTGCGGAGCACAGACTACAGACGTGCAGGCTCAGCGGCCACGGCTCACGGGCCCAGCCACTCTGCGGCATGTGGGATCCTCCCGGACCGGGGCACGAACCCATGTCCCCTACATTGGCAGGTGGACTCTCAACCACTGCGCCACCAAGGAAGCCCCTAGAAATGGGGTCTTTGTGACCTCAATGGTTATGAAGACTGAGGAAGGGGGCCTTCGATCCCTGAAGGCTGAGTGTCATTTGACTTCACATCCATCTGGTGGTCTTCATTCTGTCCAGGTCACCTTTATCCAAGGAAATACGAGAACCTGCCACCAGCCACAGCCTCCTCCCTGTGCTGCTATGGCTGTCACATTCAGAGGTAGGAGGGGACATGGAATTCCTTTCTGAAGATCACATCCCTGCTCCTCTTTCACTGCAGTCCCGTCCACTGCAGGACGGTGCACAAGGAGGTCAGCGCAAAGTCACACCTCGCCTTTACGCTGGTGTCCTCAGACTCACTGTGGGCATTCTGCCCCTCCCAGCGGTTAGCCACCTTCAGACCAGAAAGGCTCAGATGGGTCTAGGCTGCCGCCTCCTCTCCCGCCACGTGTGTGAGGTCTCGCCTGCTCCAGGAGCCCTCCTAGTTCTCAGCTACTGATTGTGGTTCCTTTCGAGCCCCTTTCCTAGTCCAAAACTAGCCCTTGACGTCCCACATGTCGGCAAACTGCCTGTCGATGGATTCTCACCTCCTTTGTTTGGACTCTAGCTTTAAAAAAAATTTTTTTTATACAATTTTTTTTTTTTAAAGAAGATGTTGGGGGTAGGAGTTTATTAATTAATTTATTCATTTTTGATGTGTTGGGTCTTCATTTCTGTGCGAGGGCTTTCTCTACTTGTGGCAAGCGGGGGCCACTCTTCATCGCGGCGCACGGGCCTCTCACTATGGCGGGCTCTCCCGTTTTGCAGAGCACAGGCTCCAGACGCGCACGCTCAGTAGTTGTGGCTCACGAGCCCAGCCGCTCCGCGGCATGTGGGATCTTCCCGGACCGGGGCACGAACCCGTGTCCCCTGCATCGGCAGGCGGACTCTCAACCCCTGCACCACCAGAGAAGCCCCTAGTTTCATACAATTTTTAAAGGTTACTTTCCATTTATAGTTATTACAGAATATTGGCTCTATTCCCCGTGTTGTACAATACATCCTTGAGCCTGTCTTACCCCCAGTAGTTTGTACCTCCCACTCCACCACCCCTGCGCTGCTCCCCCACCACTGGCAACCACTAGTTTGTTCTCTGCGAGTCTGCTTCTTGTTATAGTCACTAGTTGGTTGTATTTTTTAGATTCCACATATAAGTGATATCATACAGTATTTGTCTTTCTCAGACTTATTTCACTTACCTAATGCCCACCAAGTCCATCCATGTTGCTGCAAATAGCAAAATTTCATTCTGTTTTACGGCCGAGTGGTACTCCATGATGTGTGTGTGTGTGTGTGTGTGTGTGTGTATCTCACATCCTCTTTATCCATTCATCTGTTGTTAGGCGCTTAGGTTACTTCCATATCTTGGCTATTGTAAATGATGCTGCTATGAACACAGGGGTGCATGTATCTTTTCAAATTAGTGTTTTTGTTTTTGTTTTGTTTTTTTGGATATATAACCAGGGGTGGAATTGCTGGGTCATATGGTAGTTTCCAAGTAGGAAACTATTTTTAGTTTTGTGAGAAACCTCTATACTGCTTTCCACAGTGGCTGCACCAGTAGACTCTAGCTTTAATAATCGGCTCCCTCCTTACAGAAGAGAAGTTGGTTCTCAGGTGCCAACTTGCAGTTCGGATAGTCTGGGTCCCAGTTAATTCCCCTGGAGTCTGGGGTCTCCTCTGCAGGGTTCTCCACCTCCCTCCAATAGTACCGTTGACAGTAGAGCCTGCAGCCATGCCGCCTGCCGTATTCCTTGGCATTCTCTGCTCCCCTGGGGACATGACTCAGTGTGCAAAACGTTGGGATCCCAACTCCCCAGTGTTCAGGTAGACCAGTTGTCTATCTTTACATGCTTGTTAACTTGCTGCCCGGTTCAAGATCTAAATATTCCCTTGGTGGTGGTTGCCCGTGTCCCACCTTTTTCTGATTTACAAAGACTTTTTCTAGACCACGGTCAGTAATTTTAGGTGCACATACCCCTTCTAGTCCAATACTAAGCAATTTATTTTATGCTTTTTTTTGTTCCCTGAGGTGAAGAATTATTTTCTGTCTCGATCCCAGGTATAGCCTTTAAAGTATCTGGTCAGAATGGCTAGGCCTACATTTTCTGATGTCCAGTACACACTTCCAGGCACACGGAGGCCCAGAGTAATGAGTGCCGGCAGCAACGTAGTGTCACAGAGCCTGGGTTAGGCACGAGGCAGGGCCACTTACCCACAGGCAGGAATCCACAAGAACGATCATGTGGAAGGTAGAATCTTGACAAGAAGCCAGATCAAAGCCCGGTGGTTGGTCCAAACCAGTCACCCATTGGAATGTACAGAGAAGAACACAGGCTTTGTAGTTCAAACAAACAAAACCCTGGCACTTCATTTTAACTGTACCACTCATTGTCCTATGTGATCTTAAGATTTCTGAATCTCAGTCCAGATAACATCTATCTCCTTATGTTGTTGTTAAAATTTTAAATCAGGATGGTTTGGAAAATGGTTTATAAACTCATAAGTGAGACTAAAACAAAAAACTAAACAACATTCACCGTTTTGTTTGTGTTGTGCTCTTAAGCATTCTTCCAGAATCACAGAGAATTTCCATTCAATCAAGGCCTGTGTACACGGTGCTCATTTTCCCCAAGAAGCAAGAAGCCTGCATATTTTTACTTCAGTGTTAAACTGTAAACTAAACTAGGCAACACACAAAGGAGTAGCAAAGGTTACAGAACAGAGACACTGCAGTACACATCCTTACTAATGGGATCGCTAAAATGAGAATGATTTCCATCCCAAGGTCCTCTGGCACTGACCAGAGAGCTCCTGGTAGAGCTGTGTGAATTCATTTCCTGGGCCTTGGGTGACCTAAATGGATCTATTTGAGAGAATTTAGAGCATTAGAAGAAGTATACTGAGTTCCAGGGTACAGAGAGACAAGTTATTTAGTTTTGAAAGGTTACACTTTATGATGCAGGGAAGAAACAGGTGACGTGACAACATATATTGATTTCAAAGTGCCTTTTGTGCAATTATAAGGTAAATAAAGGAACAATTCTTATGGGTTATTTTTTTTCCCTCTCTGGATTTTTCTACAAAGTTACACAAAACACGTACAGACTTCTTAGAAGAGTCCACTAGCATTTTATTTTTTTTCCCCTACTGTCCTTGGGCACCATAATCTACATCCCATTGTGGGCAGTATTTACCTCCTCATTCCCTTCTTACTCCTGACTCTCCCTCCCGACCTCAGTCCCAGGGTGTATTTGCACCCAGGTGTGTCCTTTGGGTTCCAGCGATGCAGCTATAGAGTGATACCTCCGTTGCTATCACCCACCACATCCACACACAAAAAAATATTTTGACTTTGAAAGTGATGCACATTTTATCCTAACGCATTAAGTGTGTGGCTTCCACTTTACCTGTCACTCATCTAGGGTCTACTCACCTACCCAGGAGACTAGCTCTAGCTCTGAGGTAGGTCAGCTCTTAATAAGAAGTCAAGCAGAAGTTATAATAACTCATTGCCTTGGCTGCTTGGAAAACATGATAATGCTCCTTAGTTGTAAGAAATCATTTTAACAACACTGACTGTTGGCAGTTTATTGATGAAGGCTATGTGAAAACTGCAATAAACAGCACATGATGCATGTAGCAAAGGGTTCTTCTGTGTGGCATTTATCTATCTGTGATTTATACCCTGCTTACATTCACAAAAGGATTTGAGCTGGCTGATAATAAAAGACGCATATACAGTAAGACTGTTATGTATGTAGAAAGGGGAGATCAAGAATCATATGGAAAGAGAGAGGAAAAGAGTTATGCTTGTAGTGTTTTCCTCCTCATCAAGGCGATAGACGTAGGTTATGGTCTTAGGTTCCCTCTCTCAGACTCACTGAGATGCCCTGAAGAGGAGACATGCAATTCGTTCCTCACGGAAATAAACCCAGTAAAATTATATGGTGGACACAGGGGAGGAAATTATATTTAGAAAGAAGAGAGTAGAAATCTCTCTCCTCCTTTTTTTTTTTTTTTTTGTCATTTATATTGTATTACTGGTCTTTTAATGGAAAGGGATCATGAGCTTTCTCAAAGCCGGCTTAGTGGGAGTGTCAGAAAGAAAATGTGGATTAAATTGCTCAGACTAAGAAACCTCTCATACAGATTTAAGGAGTTCGATTGAAGCTAATTATACATCCATGACATTTTATTTACCATGGCATAAGAAATCATCCATTTCCTTCCTCCCCAAACCAGTGCTATTCTACACAGCTAGAGAATTAATTTGAGAACCAATGCTTCATCTGAGACAGGGTGATGAAGGATATATAGGAATCAGTTAGGTGGCAGATGTCTAAACAATGCCTGATTAGATGAAATGTGTTTTCCTTCAAATGTATTAGCATAAAGTGTCGTATAGCCTCAGAAGTCAAAAACATCCAGGTAGTTATAAGAGCTAATGAGTGACAGAATTTTTCCAGGGTCCCTTCATTATAAGCATGAATGATTACTTAGTGTGGGGTGAACAACCACATTAATTTTTTTATTTATTTTTTTAAACAGCAGGTTCTTATTAGTTATCCATTTTATACATACTAGTGTATATATGTATGTCCCAATTCATCACACCACCCCTCCCCCACCACTTTCCCCCCTTGGTGTCCATACGTTTGTTCTCTACATCTGTATCTCTATTTCTGCCCTGCAAACCGGTTTATCTGTACCATTTTTCTAGGGTCCACATATATGCGTTAATATACGATATTTGTTTTTCTCTTTCTGACTTACTTCACTCTGTATGACAGTCTCTAGATCCATCCATGTGTCTACAAATGACCCAATTTCTTTCCTTTTTATGGCTAAGTACTATTCCACTGTATATATGTACCACATCTTCTTTATCCATTCGTCTGTCGATGAGCATTTAGTTGCTTCATGACCTGGCTATTGTAAATAGTGCTGCAGTGAACATTGGGGTGCATGTGTCTTTTTGAATTATGGTTTTCTCTGGGTATATGCCCAGTAGTGGGACTGCTGGGTCATATGGTAGTACTGTTTTTAGTTTTTTAAGGAATTTCCATAGTGTTCTCCATAGCGGTTGTATCAATTTACATTCCCACCAACAGTGCAAGAGGGTTCCCCTTTCTCCACACCCTCTCCAGCATTTATTGTTTGTAGATTTTCTGATGATGCCCATTCTAACTGGTGTGAGGTGATACCTCATTGTAGTTTTGATTTGCATTTCTCTAATAATTAGTGATGTTGAGCAGTTTTCATGTGCTTCTTGGCCATCTGTATGTCTTCTTTGGAGAAATGTCTATTTAGGTCTTCCGCCCATTTGTGGATTAGGTTGTTTGTTTTTTTAGTATTGAGCTGCATGAGTGGTTTATATATTTCGGAGATCAATCCTTTGTCCATTGATTCGTTTGCAAATATTTTCTCCCATTCTGAGGGTTGTCTTTTCATCTTGTTTGTAGTTTCCTTTGCTTTGCAATAGGTTTTATGTTTCATTAGGTTCCATTTGTTTATTTTAGTTTTTATTTCCATTACTCTAGGAGGTGGATCAAAAAAGATCTTGCTGTGATTTATGTCAGAGAGTGTTCTTCCTATGTTTTCCTCTAAGAGTTATATAGTGTCCGGTATTACCTTTAGGTCTATAATCCATTTTGAGTTTATTTTTGTGTGTGGTGTTAGGGAGTGTTCTAATTTCATTCTTTCACATGTAGCTGTCCCGTTTTCCCAGCACCACTTATTGAGGAGACAGTCTTTTCTCCATTGTATATCCTTGCCTCCTTTGTCATAGATTAGTTGACCATAGATGCGTGGGTTTATCTCTGAGCTTTCTATCCTGTTCCATTGATTTGTATTTCTGTTTTTGTGCCAGTACCATATTGTCTTGATTACTGTAGCTTTTTAGTATAGTCTGAAGTCAGGGAGACTAATTCCTCCAGCTCCGTTTTTTTTCCCTCAAGACCACTTTTGCTATTTGGGGTCTTTTGTGTCTCCATACAAGTTTTAAGATTTTTTTGTTCTAGTTCTGTAAAAAAATGCCGTTGGTAATTTGATAGGGATTGCATTGAATCTGTAGATTGCTTTGGGTAGTATAGTCATTTTCACAATATTGATTCTTCCAATCCAAGAACATGGTGTATCTCTCCATCTGTTTGTATCATCTTTAATGTCTTTCAGCAGTGTCTTATAGTTTTCTACATACAAGTCTTTTGTCTCCCTAGGTAGGTTTATTCCTAGGTATTTTATACTTTTTGTTGCAGTGGTAAATGGGAGTGTTTCCTTAATTTCTCTTTCAGATTTTTCATCATTAGTGTATAGGAATGCAGGAGAATTCTGTGCATTAATTTTGTATCCTGCAACTTGACCGAATTCATTGATTAGCTCTAGTGGTTTTCTGGTGGCATCTTTAGGATTCTCTATGTATAGTATCATGTCATCTGCAAACAGTGACAGTTTTACTTCTTTTCCAATTTGGATTCCTTTTATTTCTTTTTCTTCTCTGATTGCCGTGGCTAGGACTTCCAAAATAACATCGAATAATAGTGGTGAAAATGGACATCTTTGTCTTGTTCCTGATAATAGAAGAAATGCTTTCAATTTTTCACCATTGAGAATGATGTTTGCTGTGGGTTTGTCGTATATGGCCTTTATTATGTTGAGGTAGGTCCCTCTGTGCCCGCTTTCTGGAGAGTTTTTATCATAAATGGGTGTTGAATTTTGTCAAAAGCTTTTTCTGCACCTATGTAGATGATCACATAGTTCTTATTCTTCAGTTTGTTAATATGGTGTATCACTGATTGATTTGCGTATATTGAAGAATCCTTGCATCCCTGGGATAAATCCCACTTGATCATGGTGTATTATCCTTTTAATGTGTTGTTGGATTCTGTTTCCTAGTATTTTGTTGAGGATTTTTGCATCTATATTCATCAGTGATACTGTTCTGTAATTTTATTTTCTTTTGCGGTATCTTTGTCTGGTTTTGGTGTCAGGGTGATGGTGGCCTTATAGAATGAGTTAGGGAGTGTTCCTTCCTCTGCAATTTTTTGGAAGAGTTTGAGAAGGATGGGTATTAGCTCTTCTCGAAAATGTTGATAGAATTCATCTGTGAAGCCATCTGGTCCCAGACTTTTGTTTGTTGGAAGATTTTTAATCACAGTTTCAATTTCATGACTTGTGATTGGTCTGTTGATATTTTCTATTTCTTCGTGGTGCAGTCTTGGAAGGTTATACCTTTCTAAGAATTTGTCCATTTCTTTCAGGTTGTCCATTTTATTGGCATAGAATTGCTTGTAGTAGTCTCTTAGGATGCTTTGTATTTCTGTGGGGTCTGTTGCAACTTCTTTTTCATTTCTAATTTTATTGATTTGAGTGTTCTCCCTCTTTTTCTTGATGCGTCTGGCTAATGGTTTACAATTTTGTTTATCTTCTCAAAGAGCCAGCTTTTTAGTTTTATTGATCTTTGCTATTGTTTTCTTTGTTGCTATTTCATTTATTTCTGCTCTGCTCTTTATGTTTCCTTTCCTTCTCCTAACTTTGTGGTTTTTTTGTTCTTCTTTCTCTAGTTTCTTTAGGTGTAAGGTTAGGTTGTTTATTTGAGATGTTTGTTGTTTCTTGAGGTAGGATTGTATTGCTCTAAACTTCCCTCTTAGAGCTGCTTTTGCTGCATCCCATAGGTTTTGAATCATCGTGTTTTCATTGTCATTTGTCTTTAGGTATTTTTTGATTTCCTCTTTGATTTCTTCAGTGATCTCTTGGTTATTTAGTAACATATTGTTTAACCTCCATGTGTTTGTGTTTTTTACGGTTTTTTTTCCCCTGTAATTGATTTCTAATCATATAGCATTGTGGTCAGAAAAGATGGTTGATATGATTTCAATTTTCTTAAATTTACTGAGGCTTGATTTGTGGCCCAAGAGGTGATCTGTCCTGGAGAGTATTCCGTGTGCACTTGAGAAGAAAGTGTAATCTGCTGTTTTTGGATGGAATATCCTTTAAATATATCAATTAAATGTACCTGGTCTATTGTGACATTTAAAGCTTGTGTTTCCTTATTAATTTTCTGTTTGGATGATCTGTCCATTGGTGTAAGTGAGGTGTTAAATTCCCCCAATATTATTGTGTTACTGTCGATTTCCTCTTTTATAGCTGTTAGCATTTGCCGTATGTATTGAAGTGCTTCTATGTTGTATGCATATATATTTATAATTCTTATATCTTCTTCTTGGATTGATCCCTTGATCATTATATAGTGTCCTTCCTTGTCTCTTGTAACAATCTTTATTTTAAAATCTATTTTATCTGATATGAGTATTTCTACTCCAGCTTTCTTTTGATTTCCATTTGCATGGAACACCTTTTTTCCATCCCCTCACTTTGAATCTGTATGTGTCCCTAGGTCTGAAGTGAGTCTCTTGTAGACAGCAAATATATGGGTCTTGTTTTTGTATCCATTCAGCAAGCCTGTGTCTTTTGGTTGGAGCATTTAATCCATTCATGTTTAAGGTAATTATTGATATGCATGTTACTATTACCATTTTCTTAATTGTTTTGGGTTTGTTTTTGTAAGTCCTCTTCTTCTCTTGTGTTTCCCACTTAGAGGAGTTCCTTTAGCATTTGTTGTAGAGCTGGTTTCGTGGTGCTGAATTCTCTTAGCTTTTGCTTGTCTGTAAAGCTTTTGATTTCTCCATCGAATCTGAATGAGGTCCTTGCTGAGTAGAGTAATTTGGTTGTAGGTTTTTCCCTTTCATCACTTTAAATATGTCATGCCACTCCCTTCTGGCTTGTAGAGTTTCTGCTGAGAAATCAGCTGTTAACCTTATGGGAGTTCCCTTGTATGTTTTTTGTTGTTTTTCCCTCACTGCTTTCAGTAATTTTTCTTTGTCTTTAATTTTTGCCAGTTTGGATACTATGTGTCTCGGT
The DNA here is from genome assembly GCF_059928025.1 of Delphinapterus leucas. Classification (NCBI taxonomy): domain Eukaryota; kingdom Metazoa; phylum Chordata; class Mammalia; order Artiodactyla; family Monodontidae; genus Delphinapterus; species Delphinapterus leucas. The sequence continues at coordinate 27,525,103 of NC_143149.1, forward strand.
GTGTTTCTCCTTGCCTTTATCCTGTATGGGACACTCTGCACTTCCTGGACTTGGGTGGCTACTTCCTTTCCCATGTTAGGGAAGTTTTCGACTATAATCTCCTCAAATATTTTCTCGGGTCTTTTCTCTCTCTCTTCTCCTTCTGGGACCCCTATAATGCGAATGTTGTTGTGTTTAGTGTTGTCCCAGAGGTCTCTTAGCCTGTCTTCATTCCTTTTCATTCTTTTTTCTTTATTCTGTTCTGCAGCAGTGAATTCCACCATTCTCTCTTCCAGGTCACTTGTCCATTCTTCTTCTGGAATACTGCCTATATCCACTTAATTTAGTCGTTTTTCTGGTGTTTTATCTTGTTCCTTCCTCTGGTGCATAGCCCTCTGCCTTTTCATCTTGTCTATCTTTCTGTGAATGTGGTTTTTGTTCCACAGGCTGCAGGATTGTAGTTCTTCTTGCTTCTGATCGAAGACAGTAGAAATCTTGGATGATCTTATTTTTGACTGAGAAAGAGGTGTATAGCAGGAAGACCACAGAATAAGCAAAACTATGTAGTGATTAGATTTTTCCTAGTCATTTAGAGTTCTGATTACCTACTGCCCAATTCTATATTACACTTGCCTGGCTTTATGCAGGAGCTATTGATCTACACTTATTTGTGTAAATCGATTTCGGGGGTGGAGGGCATGGAAAGCAGGGTGTAAAAATAGGTTTTATACCTACAATACAACAAACACATGAAAGAATGCTCAATATCATTAATCATTAGAGAAATGCAAATCAAAACTACAATGAGATATCATCTCACACCGGTCAGAATGGCCATCATAAAAAAAAACTACAAACAATAAATGCTGGAGAGGGTGTGGAGAAGAGGGAACACTCTTGCACTGTTGGTGGGAATGTAAATTGATACAGCCACTGTGGAGAACAGTATGGAGGTTCCTTAAAAAACTACAAATAGAACTACCATACGACCCAGCAATCCCACTACTGGGCATATACCCTGAGAAAACCATAATTCAAAGAGTCATGTACCACAATGTTCACTGCAGCTCAATTTACAATAGCCAGGACATGGAAGCAACCTAAGTGTCCATCAACAGATGAATGGATCAAGAAGATGTGGCACATATATACAAGGGAATATTACTCAGCCATGAAAAGAAACGAAATAGTTATTTGTAGTGAGGCGGGTGAACCTAGAGTCTGTCATACAGAGTGAAGTAAGTCAGAAAGAGAAAAACAAATACTGTATGCTAACACATATATATGGAATCTAAGAAAAAAAAAATGTCATGAAGAGCCTAGGGGTAGGACAGAAATAAAGATGGACGTACTAGAGCATGGACTTGAGGATATGGGGAGGGGGAAGGGTAGGCTGCGACGAAGTGAGAGAGCGGCATGGACATATATACACTACCAAACGTAGGGTGGATAGCTAGTGGGAAGCAGCCGCATGGCACAGGGAGATCAGCTAGGTGGTTTGTGACCACCTAGAGTGGTGGGATAGGGAGGGTGGGAGGGAGGGAGATGTCAGAGGGAAGAGATATGGGAACATATGTATATGTATAACTGATTCACTTTGTTGTAAAGCAGAAACTAACACACCATTGTAAGGCAATTATACTCCAATAAAGATGTTAAAATAAATAAACAAATAAAAATAAATAGTTTTTAGTAACTGAGCATCTGTCACAAAGGAGATGGTGAATGACCTAAAATTAAACAAATAAAGGATACAGTGTTTTTTCTGTGTGTGATTTGATATCACCTTTTATTTCTTTTTTAATTTAATTTTTTATTTTATATTGGAGTATAGTTGACTTACAAAGTTGTGATAGTTTCAGGTGTACAGCAAAGTGATTCAGTTATACATATATCCATTCTTTTTCAGATTCTTTTCCCTTATAATTTGTTACAGAATATTGAGTAGAGTTTCCTGTGCGGTACAGTAGGTCCTTGTTGTTTATTTTATATATAGTAGTGTGTATATGTTAATCCAAACTCCTAATTTATCCCTTCCCCATACCTTTCCCCTTTGGTAACCATAAGTTTGTTTTTTAAGCTGTGGGCCTGTTTCTGTTTTGTAAATAAGTTCATTTGTATCAAGGATACATTCTTTTGACTTAGGCTGGGTTTCCCGAACCTCAGCACTATTGATTTTTTTTTGCGGTACACGGGCCTCTCACTGTTGTGGCCTCTCCCGTTGCGGAGCACAGGCTCTGGACGCGCAGGCTCAGTGGCCATGGCTCACGAGCCCAGCCGCTCCGCGGCATGTGAGATCTTCACGGACCAGGGCACGAACCTGTGTCCCCTGCATCGGCAGGTGGACTCAACCACTGCGCCACCAGGAAAGCCCCCAGCACTATTGATATTTGCAGCCCAGTGATGTTTTTCAGCAGGGGGAGTTGTAGGAAGGTTAGTAGCATCCATGGGCTCCACCCACTCAATGTCAGTAGAACCCCTCCCACCTCAGTTGAGCCAATCAGAAATGATTCCAGACGTTGACAAATGTCTCCCCTTAATTGGTGGGCATCATTGCCCCCAGGATAACCATTGATTTAGGTAAAGACGTATACAGAGACTGCCCCATAGACAGGTGACACCACAGAATCCTTCCCTGGCTCTCGCATTCCCAGTGAGGGAATTACACTGCCAAGGAAGTGCCTCAAGGTGTGGAGATTCCCATCGGCTCCCCTAGTAGGATATCCTTTCCTCCTGTTCTCAGGAGGTCTTTGTGTATCTTGCCCATCCAAACGTTTTGGAGACCCCCCGCTGCACTCCTGCTAACTCAGCAAGGAACACCAGTACCATTGAAAATAACCCTGGCCACCTTCCTGTGTGTTTACTCTTGACAGTCGATAAATCACAAGTCATTTTCACAGACTCTATTCCCTAGTGGGAGCAGTTCTACATGTCTGCCTGAGGTCTGTTCCTGTAGTCATTCTGATTTCCTATGGGGAAAACTCTAATAAATCTTCTCCCATTCAACTGATAAGGAAGAAATGTTTGCAACATAGAAGGTTAGATTATAATAGGATCATGCCCAAGCATATCAAATAATGAATTGTTTCGTTTTGTAAGTAAAGGTCCAATAACTAGTTTCCTAACATGGTTCCTAATTTGTAGCACTCTTTGTTTTTATGTGAAGTCCGTAAACAGAATTGTACTCTGAAGGAGTTTACCTGTTTCATCTTATTTGTAATAATCACACATTTTCTATAAGATTGAGTCACAAACGTATTCTAGCTCAACTCAGGTTCAGTCGTCACAACAAACATTGTTTTATTTAGATGTCATGTTTTAGAGGTCAAGTTTCCCAGGTACGTAGAATAAATGAGTTTGTATGTAGTTCTGCCTCACCTTTCATCTAAAATCCCCAAAGCACTTTGTGGAATAGCCCTTTTATCTTTATAATACATCTGTAAAATTGAGAGGGAGCCGGTGATACTGAGCCCATTTTATAGATGAATGTGACCAATGGGATTAGGGTTTCCACTTTCATAGCCCTCTCTAATTGGTCTGGGGCAGTCTAGGATTGGGCAGTACCAGTATATTAAACTCTGATGATGAAATAAACACACACAGATCCTATCTTAACAGGAGAATTCAGCTTACTCTGTTGGCACTGGTGTATCTTGATGCTAATTGGAGTTTTTCACAGGTTTAAATCAAAAGGGTGCGGGGAAGTGGTGTGCTCTATTTCCCTGGAGAGAGCTTCTTCACTCTTGCCTGGTAATGAGGATGCTATTGAGAGACACTCACCCTCTGATATTATTCAAGAGCTGCTTTTTGAACTGGGGTTTACTGGCCCTGCTCTTTATTCCTCATGCACCAACCAACCAACGTACAAAATGGTGGATGAAGTCCCTTCATTATGTTTCTGATTTGGGACCAGCTGTCACTCATGGCCTTTGCCGTCTAGTGTGTCTCTGAGACAGTGTTCTCTAGGTCTTGAGATGGATGGGAAGGAAAAAATGAAAAAGCCTGTGGTACATCCTTGCACAGCATCTTTCCTTCATATATTTTTATTCCAAGAACTACATGTGTACCAACGTGAGGTTTTGCAAACTTTGTTCATCTTTAAGAAAAGGTAGTTATGTGCTTTTTTATCCATAACAGTGAAAGAAGATATTTCACCTACACTTCCTGCACATATTTTTGTTGTAAGACCAAATGCTTGTTCTGTAGCATTTAAACCATAAGGCAGAGGAACTGAAATGGTGGTTCTCTGAGAAAGATGCTAATGGGAATCAGCTAATATAGGTACAGTGTGTGCATGAGAACACCAGTTTAGGCACAGAAAGAGTTCCCTCAGTAAGGATTCAATGCCAGCAAATGGTATCCAGCGCATAATAAATACTCAGTTTGACTAAATGAATGACAACTACAAAGATGGACTATATCCTCTGTGTTATTTTTTAACATCTTTATTGCAGTGTAATTGCTTTACTATGTTGTCTTAGTTCCTGCTGTATAACAAAGTGAATCAGCTACACGTATACATATATCCCCATATCTCTTCCCTCTTGCGTCTCCATCCCACCCTCCCTCTCCCACCCCTCTAGGTGGACACAGAGCACCGAGCTGATCTCCCTGTGCTAAGCGGCTGCTTCCCACTAGCTATCTGTTTTACATTTGGGAGTGTATATATGTCCATGCCTCTCTCTCACTTCATCCCAGCTTACCCTTGCCCCTCCCCGTGTCCTCAAGTCCATTCTCTATGTCTGCGTCTATATTCCTGTCCTGCCCCTAGGTTCATCAGAACCATTTTTTTTCAAATTCCATATATATGTGTTAACATACAGTATTTGTCTTTCTCTTTCTGACTTACTTCACTCTGTATGACAGACTCTAGGTCTATCCACCTCACTACAAATAACTCAATTTCGTTTCTTTTTATGGCTGAGTAATATTCCATTGTACATATGTGCCACATCTTCTTGATCCATTCATCTGTCAGTGGACACTTAGGTTGCTTCCATGCAGTGGCTATTGTAAATAGAGCTGCAGTGAACATTGTGGTACATTTCTCGTTTTAAATTATGGTTTTCTCAGGGTATATGCCCAGTGGTAGGATTGCTGGGTCGTATGGTAGTTCTATTTGTAGTTTTTTAAGGAACCTCCATACTGTTCTCCATAGTGGCTGTATCAATTTACATTCCCACCAACAGTGCAAGAGGGTTCCCTTTTCTCCACACCCTCTCCAGGATTTATTGTTTGTAGATTTTTTTGCTGATGGCCATTCTGACCAGTGTGAGGTGATACCTCATTGTAGTTTTGAGTTGCATTTCTCTAATGATTAATGATGTTCAGCATCCTTTCATGTGTTTGTTGGCAGCCTGTATATCTTCTTTGGAGAAGTGTCTATTTAGGTCTTCTGTGCATATTTAGATTGGGTTGTTTGTTTTTTCGATATTGAGTTACATGAGCTGCTTGTATATTTTGGAGCTTAATCCTTTGTCAGTTGCTTCGTTTGGGAATATTTTCTCCCATTCTGAGGGTTGTCTTCTTGTCTTCTTTATGGTTTCCTTTGCTGTGCAAAAGCTTTTAAGTTTCATTAGGTCCCATTTGTTTATTTTTGTTTCCATTTCTCTAGGACATGGGTCAAAAAGGATCTTGCTGTGATTCATGTCATACAGTGTTCTGCCTATGTTTTCCTCTCAGAGATTTATAGTGTCTGTCCTTACATTTAGGTCTTTAATTCATTTGGAGTTTATTTTTGTGTATGGTGTTAGGGAGTGTTCTAATTTCATTCTTTTACATGTAGCTGTCCAGTTTTCCCAGCACCACTCATTAAAGAGGCTGTCTTTTCTCCATTGTGTATTCCTGCCTCCTTTATCAAAGATAAGGTGACCATATGTGCGTGGGTTTATCTCTGGGCTTTCTATCCTGTTCCATTGGTCTGTATTTCCGTTTTTTATGCCAGTACCATACTGTCTTGATTACTGTAGCTTTGTAGTATAGTCAGAGGTCCAGAAGCCTGATTCCTCCAGTTCCATTTTTCTTTCTCAAGATTTATTGCGCTATTCAGGGTCTTTTGTGTTTCCATACAAATTGTGAAATTTTCTGTTCTAGTTCTGTGAAAAATGCCATTGGTAGTTTGATAGGGATTGCACTGAATCTGTAAATTGCATTGGGTGGTATGGTCATTTTCACAATGTTGATTCTTCCAATCCAAGAATATGGTATATCTCTCCATCTGTTTGAATCATCTTTAATTTCTTTCATCAGTGTCTTATAGTTTTCTGCATACAGGTCTTTTGTCTCCTTAGGTAGGTTTATTCCTAGGTATTTTATTCCTTTTGTTGCAGTGGTAAATGGGAGTGTTTCCTTAATTTCTCTTTCAGGTTTTTCATCATTAGCGTATAGGAATGCAAGAGATTTCTGTGCATTAATTTTGTATCCTGCAACTTTACCAGATTCATTGATTAGCTCTAGTAGTTTTCTGGTGGTATCTTTAGGATTCTCTATGTATAGTATCATGTCATCGGCAAACAGTGACAGTTTTACTTCTTTTCCAATATGTATTCCTTTTATTTCTTTTTCTTCTCTGACTGCTGTGGCTAAAACTTTCAAAACTATGTTGAATAATAGTGGTGAGAGTGGGCAACCATGTCTTGTTCCTGATCTTAGTGGAAATGGTCTCAGTTTTTCACCATTGAGAATGATGTTGGCTGTGGGTTTGTCATATATGACCTTTATTATCTTGAAGTAAGTTCCCACTATGCCTACTTTCTGGAGGGTTTTTATCATAAATGGGTGTTGAATTTTGTCAAAAGCTTTTTCTGCATCTATTGAGATGATCATATAGTTTTCTCCTTCAGTTTGTTAGTATACTGTATCACATTGATTCATTCGTGTATACTGAAAGATCCTTGCATTCCTGGGATAAACCCCACTTGATCATGGTGTATGATCAATTTAGTTTGCTGTTGGATTCTGTCTGCTAGTATGTTGTTGAGGATTTTTGCACCTACATTCATCAGTGATATTGGACTGTAGTTTTCATTTTTTGCACCATCTCTGTCTGGTTTTGTTATCAGGGTGATGGTGGCCTCGTAGAATGAGTTTGGGAGTGCTCCTCCCTCTGCTATATTTTGGAAGAATTTGAGAAGGATAGGTGTTAGCTCTTCTCTAAATGTTTGATAGAATTCGCCTGTGAATCCATCTGGTCCTGGACTTTTGTTTGTTGAAAGGTTTTTATTCACAGTTTCAATTTCAGTGCTTGTGATTGGTCTGTTTATATTTTCTATTTTCCTGGTTCAGTCTCGGAAAGTTGCGCTTTTCTAAAAATTTGTTCATTTATTCCAGGTTGTCCATTTTATTCGCATATAGTGCTTGTAGTAATGTCTCAGGCTCCTTTGTATTTCTCCAGTGTCACTTGTTTCTTCTTCTTTTTTCATTTCTAATTCTTTTGATTTGAGTCTTCTCCCTTTTTATCTTGATGACTCTGGCTAATGGTTTATCAATGTTGTTTATTTTCTGAAAGAACCATCTTTTCATTTTATTGATCTTTGCTATTGTTTCCTTCATTTATTTCTTATCTCATATGATTGCTTTCCTTCTGCTTATGCTGAGGTTTCTTTGTACTTCTTGCTCTAATTGCTTTAGGTGTAAGGTTAGGTTGTTTATTTGAGGTGTTTCTTGTTTCTTGAGGTAGGATTGTGTTGCTATAAACTTCCCTCTTAGAACTGCTTTTGCTGCATCCCGTAGGTTTTGGGTCATCATGTTTTCATGGTCATTTTTTTCTAGGTATTTTTTGATTTCCTCTTTGATTTCTTCAGTGATCTCTTGGTTATTTAGTAGCATACTGTTTAGCATCCATGTGTTTTGTATTTTTTTTTTTACAGGTTTGTCCTGTAATTGATATCTAGTGTCATAGCACTGTGATCAGAAAAGATACTTGATATGATTTCAGTTTTCTTAAATTTACCAAGGCTTAATCTGTGACCCAAGATATGATCTATCCTGGAGAATGTTCCATGAGCACTTGAGAAGAAGTGTATTCTCTTTTTTTGGATGGAATGTCCTATAAATATCAATTAAGTCCATCTTGTTTGATGTGCCATTTAAGGCTTGTGTTTCCTTATTTATTTTCATTTTGGATGATCTGTCCACTGGTGAAAGTGAGGTGTTAAAGTCCCCTACTTTTATTGTGTTACTGTCGATTTCCCCTTTTATGGCTGTTAGTATTTGCCTTACGTATTGAGGTGCTCCTATGTTGGGTGCATAAATATTTACAATTGTTATATCTTCTTGGATTGATCCCTTGATCATTATGTAGTGTCCTTCTTTGTCTCTTGTAATAGTCTTTATTTTAAAGTCTATTTTGTCTGATATGAGAATTGCTACCTCAGCTTTCTTTAGATTTCCATTTGCAAGGAATATCTTTTTCCATCCCCTCACTTTCAGTCTGTATGTGTCCCAAGGTCTGAAGTGGGTCTCTTGTAGACAGCATATATATGGGTCTTGTTTTTGTATCCATTCAGCCGGTCTATGTCTTTTGGTTGGAGCATTTAATCCATTTACATTTAAGGTAATTATCAATATGTATGTTCCTATTATCATTTTCTTAATTATTTTGGGTTTGTTATTGTAGGTCTTTTCCTTCTCTTGTGTTTCCTGCCTAGAGAAGTTCCTTTAGCATTTGTTGTAAAGCTGGTTTGGTGGTGCTGGCTTCTCTTAGCTTTTCCTTGTCTGTAAAGGTTTTAATTTTTCTGTGAAATCTGAATGAGATTCCTACTGGGTAGAGTAATCTTGGTTGTAGGTTTTTCCCTTTCATCACTTTAAATAAGTCCTCTCACTCCCTTCTGGCTTGCCGAGTTTCTGTTGAAAGTTCCGCTGTTAACCTCATGGGGATTCCCTTGTATGTTATTTGTTGCTTTTCCCTTGCTGCTTTTAATATTTTTTCTTTGTATTTAATTTTTGATAGTTTGATTAATATGTGTTTTGGCATGTTTCTCCTTGGATTTATCTTCTGTGAGACTCTGTGCTTCCTGGACTTGATTATTTGCTTCCCCATATTAGGGAAGTTTCCAACTGTAAGCTCTTCAGATATTTTCTCCGATCCTTTCTTTTTCTCTTCTTCTTCTGGGACCACTATAATCCAACTGTTGGTTTGTTTAATGTTGTCCCAGAGGTCTCTGAGACTGTCCTCAGTTCTTTTCATTCTTTTTTCTTTATTCTGCTCTGCAGTAGTTATTTCCCTTATTTTATTTTCCAGGTCACTTATCCGTTCTTCTGCCTCAGTTATTTTGCTATTGATTCCTTCTGGAGAATTTTTGATTTTCATTTATTGTGTCGTTCATCATTTTGTGTTTGCTCTTTAGTTCTAGGTCTTTGTTAAACTTTTTTTTGTATTTCCTCCATACTATTTCCAAGATTTTGGATCATCTTTATTATCATTATTCTGAATTCTTTTTCAGGTAGACTGCCTATTTACTCTTCATTTCTTTGGTCTGGTGGGTTTTTACCTTGCTCCTTCATGTGCTGCATATTTCTCTGTCTTCTCACTTTGCTTAACTTACTGTGTTCGTGGTCTCCTTTTTGCAGGCTGCAGGTTCGTAGTTCCCATCGTTTTTGGTGTCTACCCCCAGTGGGTTAGGTTGATTCAGTGGCTTGTGTAGGCTTCCTGGTGTAGGGGACTGGTGCCCGTGTACTGGTGGGTTGGGCTGAATCTTACCTTTCTGGTGGGCAGGTCCGCGTCCGGTGGTGTGTTTTGGGGTGTCTGTGAAATCAGTATGATTTTAGGCAGCCTCTCTGCTAATGGGTGGGGTTGTGTTCCTGTCTTGCTAGTTGTTTGGCATGAGGCATCCAGGACTGGAGCTTGCTGGCCGTTGCTTGGAGCTGGGTCTTAGCTTTGATACAGAGATCTTTGGGAGAGCACTCGTCAGTTGATTTTACGTGGGGCCGGAAGTCTCTGGTGGACCAATGTCCTGAAGTTGGCTCTCACGTCTCAGTGGCTCAGGCCTGACCCTTGGCCCTAGCACCAAGACCCTGTCAGCCCCATGGCACGAAAGAGAAGGGAGGAAAAAAAAAAAAAAGAAAGTAACATAAAACCAAATAAAGTTATTAAACTAAAATAAATTATTAAAATAAAAAAATTAAAAAGTAATAAAAAAAGAGGAGAGCACCCAAACCAGTAAACACATCCACCAATGATAGCAAGTGCTAAGAACTATACTTTAAAAAAAAAACAGAAAAACCTGATAGAAACCTCTGACAAGTGGTAAAAGCCAGCCTATACAGAGAAGATCACACAAAGAAGCATAAACATACCCATTCACAAAAAGAGGAAAAGGAAAAAAAAAAATATATATATATATATATATATATCAAACAAAAGGAAGAGAGCAATCAAATCAGTAAACAAATCTACCAATTATAATAAGCTCTAAACACTAAAGTAAGATAAACATAAAACCAGAAACAAATTAGATGCAGAAAGCAAACCCCAAGTCTACAGTTGTTCCCAAAGTCCACTGCCTCAATTTTGGGATGATTTGTTGTCTCTTCAGGTATTCCACAGATGCAGGGTACATCACATTGATTGTGGACATTTAATCCGCTGCTCCTGAGTCTGCACAGAGAAATATCCCTTTCTCTTCTTTTTTCGCACAGCTCCTGGGGTTCAGCTTTGGATTTGGACCCACCTCGGCATGTAGGTCGCCTGAGGGCGCCTGTTCCCCGCCCAGACAGGTTGGGGTTAAAGGAGCAGCTGATTTAGGGGGCTCTGGCTCACTCAGGCCCGGGGTAGGGACGGGTACGGATGCGGGGCGAGCCTGTGGCGGCAGAGGCCAGCGTGACGTTGCACCAGCCTGAGGCCCTACGTGTGTTCTCCCGGGGAAGTTGTCCCTGGATCACAGGGCCTTGGCAGTGGCGGGCTGCACAGGTCAGGCATATTTTGCAGTAGGTCAGAATTTAGAAAAAATGCCAGTTAAGGTGACAAGTCTGAAAACATCTGAGCTTCCAGAAATTTTAGATTTTGGAAGACACAGTTATTTGGAATGAGCAGAATTTTTAGTTTCAACTTTGACTGCTGTATCCTTCTAGGGCATCTTTCTCCAGGTAGGTCTGTGATAATGGAAGATGCCTAATGTTTTTAACACCAGGCCTTCTTACTCATGTAGAGTGGCTCATGACAGCTTTATGTAATCCTCTAAAGATCAAAGTCCAGAATCTGAATTTAAGCTACTCAGTCCATGGAGCAAAAGCAGTTTGACCTCATATTAATTTCCAGTTACTTTCTTGTGGGCACATGAACTCTTAAAGGGTTATATGCTTTTACTCCACAGCCCTGAGGGCAGACATCATAATTAGATCAGAATATAAAAATTAAAAGCCAGGGAGTGAATGAATCCTCAATTTTGTGTAACTGAGGAACTTTGAGAGCTGGAAAATATTTGGCCTAGCTTGGGTTTAACCTCATTACATACAAAATATGAATTAAAGTATAAGTGAGAACTGGGCTTGTATAATTGCTATAGGACTATTTTCAATTTCTTTAATTTTTTTGAATTTTATGACTTCTATGATCTTAAATATTTTTCAAGAGAAAGTGCACTGGGGCTTCCCTGGTGGCACAGTGGTTGAGAGTCCTCCTGCCGATGCAGGGGACACGGATTCGTGTCCCGTTCCGGGAGGATCCCACATGCTGTGGAGCAGCTGGGTCCGTGAGCCATGGCTGCTGAGCCTGCGCGTCTGGAGCCTGTGCTTCGCAACGGGAGAGGCCACAACAGTGAGAGGCCCACGTACCGCAAAAAAAAAAAAAAAAAAAAAAAGAAAGTGCACCATGTGCGTAGTTTTAGAAGTCAAAAGATTTTATATGACTTAAATGAAAAAGACTAATTTCCCTCCCCAACTCCTACCTACTTTTGAGTTTAACTTCTAGGATTTATATCAGTAGGTAAAATTAATGTGCTTTTCTGGGTATTAGTTGGATTTCAGATTATAGTACTTATTTGTTTCTCGCTACTGAGGAGGAGGATTTAGTATCGTACTATGCGTCAGCAACACGTTTCTCAATCACCAGCCTGCCAGTGTAATAAATATATTAGACATTTGATTAAATTAATATTCAAGGTTTACAGTATTGGAAATATTTAGCACTGTTTGCACTTAAGTTACTTAATTTGCTGTGATTACTTTTCTTTCCTGATGCTTTCTTCCCCCTGGAGTTAATAATTCCATTAATTTTTGATGCAGGCAATTTTTCTTCCAAATTCAGTTCCAGAAGAAATGTAAACCTCTCAATATGTACAAATGAATTACGTTATGTAAGGATTCAGAACGAGTCTCCCCTAAATGTGGCACTTTTGTATGAGGATTATTTTGGGCTAAAGGCAGTGAAGATCCTGTGGGTTCAAGAGAAACTACAGGCTGTCCCTTAATTACCTAGAAGAATTTAAATTTGGGATTTTTTCCAAGAAAGACTTATTACCAGAGATAGATTTTATCTAAGTGGCTCCATCTCTGTGGCAGGGCAGATATCTAATTACCATACATCTGCTGTTCTTCTTACTGTCCTGTGAATGACCCTTCTGTCCTTGGAAGCCCCAGGCCCCTAGTCCATTCCTTAGCTCAGAATGGCATACAGACTTCATTTTACCCTTCTGTCTTTGAACCTCTCATGTATGTGGGATTCCCAGACTTACACAATGAAATTTTATTTTCTCCTGTTAATCTGTCTCATGTCAATTTCATTCTTTGACCAGCCAGAAGAATCTAGAAGGGTGGAGGGAAGTTTTCTTCCTTCCTGACAGTAACCTACAGTTCCATTGTCTTCTTTGAGACATTCTTTCTGGATCTCCCTATCCCTAAGTTCTAGTCAGGGCTATACTTGCCTCAGGGCCTGCTGCACAGACGATTTCCTGAGTCATGGTGTTTGGATTTCATTCACCGTAATTCTCGGAATTCAATTTACCTCTCTCTTATACTGGATCCAGTACGTGTTTGAAAATTTTTTATTTCCCCTTATACTTGAAGTTTGCTTTGGGTACACAGTTCAACGTGGGAAGGGCATATTTATCATGATACCTACAGCATCTTTCCTGAATCTGACCTATAGGAGACTTAACAAATGTTAGTAGGAAAAATGGAATAAACCAGAGTAGGTATAAGTCATATACCCTCTATTGCTTTTACCTTGTCTTAACGAAAATACATTTCCATGTTAAGAGTGCTCATTTCACGAACTCACAGACATAGAGAACAGACTTGTGGCTGCCAAAAGGAGGGTGGTGGGGAAGGGATGGATTGGGACTTTGGGATCAACAGATGCAAACTATAATATACAGAATGGATAAACAACAAGGTCCTACTGTATAGCACAGGAAACTATATTCAATACCCTGGGATAAATTATAATGGAAAAGAATATGAAAGAGAATGTGTATATATGTATAACTGAATCACTTTGCTGTACAGCAGAAATTAACGAAACATTATAAATCAACTATACTTCAATAAAATAATTTTTAAAAAAAAGATTGTTCATTTCATTACTCTTTACCTCCTCATGGTACTGTGACTGAGGCTAGTCTCAGGATACATTACATTAAGTTTTCATCCTTTCCTTATTAGAGGACAGAGAACAAACTGTAAAAAAAATAAAGATAGGGACCTTCAAGAAGGCGGAGGAGTAAAATGTGGAGATCATCTTCCTCCATCACATCACAAATACAGCTACATGTGGAACAACTCCTACAGAACACCTACTGAACGCTGGCAGAAGACCTCAGACTTTGCAAAAGGCAAAGAAAATCCCCACGTACCTGGGTAGCGCAAAAGAAAATAAAACAGAGACAAAAGAATAGGGACAGGACCTGCACTTCTGGGAGGGAGCTGTGAAGGAGGAGAAGTTTCCACACACTAAGAAGCCCCTTCACTGGCGGAGATGGGGGGTGGGCAGGGGGGAAGCTTCGGAGCCACAGAGGAGAGCGCAGCAACAGGAGTGCGGAGGGCAAAGCGGGGAGATTCCCGCACAGAGGATCGGTGCCGACCAGCACCCACCAGCCCGAGAGGCTTGTCTGCTCACCCGCCAGGGCGGGCGGGGGCTGGGAGCTGAGGCTCGGGCTTCAGAGGTCAGGCCCCAGGGAGAGGACTGGGGTTGGCTGTGTGGACACAGCCTGAAGGGTGCTAGTGCGCCACAGCTAGCCGCGAGGAAGTCTGGGAAGAAGTCTGGACCTGCCTAAGAGGCAAGAGACCAGTGTTTCAGGGTGCATGAGGAAAGAGGAATCAGAGCACCACCTAAACAAGCTTCAGAAGCGGGTGTGAGCCATGGCTATCAGCTTGGACCCCAGAGACGGGCATGAAATGCTAATGCTGATGCTGCAGCCACCAAGAAGCCTGTGTGCAAGCACAGGTCTCTATCCACACCTCCCCCCGCAGGAGCCTGTGCAGCCCACCACTGCCAGGGTCCCATGATCCAGGGACAGCTTCCCCCGGAGAACACATGGTGCACCTCAGGCTGGTGTAACATCATGCTGACCTCTGCCACTGCAGGCTTGCCCCACATTCCAAGTATAACTACCATACCCCTCCCTCCCCCCAGCCTGAGTGAGCAAGAGCCCCCAATCAGTCACTGCTTTAAACCTGTCCTGTCTCGGTGGGAACAGATGCCTGGGGGTGACCTCCATGCAGTGGCAGGGTCAAAACCAAAGCTGAACCCATGAGCTGTGGGAACAAACACTAGAAAAGGAAATTTCTCCCAGCAGCCTGAGGAGCAGCGGATTAAATCCCCACAATCAACATGAGGTACGCTGCATTGTGGAATACCTGAAGAGACAACAAATCAACCCACAATTGAGCTGGTGGACTTTGGGAGCAACTGTACACTTGGGGTTTCCTCCCTGTGACTGACTTGTTTCTGATTTTTATATTATCTTAGTATAGTTTTTAGCACTTTTTATCATCAGTGGATTTGTTCCTTGGTTTGGTTGCTCTCTTTTTTTTAATTACTATCTTATTTTTTTATTTTAATAATTTAAACATTTTTGTATTATTTTATTTCTTGTACTTATATATATATTTTTAATTATTATTTTTCTTTCTTTTTTTCTTCCTTTTCTTCTGAGCTGTGTGGCTGACAGGGTCTTGTGCTCCGGCCGGGTGTCAGGCCTGAGCCTCTGAGGTGGCAGAGCCGAGTTCAGGACACTGGTCCACCAGAGACCTTCAGGCCCCATGTAATATCAATCGGCGAGAACCCTCCCAGAGCTCTCCCAGAGATCAAAGCTAAGACCCAGCACCAAGCAACAGCCAACAAGCTCCAGTGCTGGATGCCCCATGCCAAACAGCTAGCAAGAAGACAGGAACACAACCCCATCCATTAGCAGAGAGGCTGCCTAAAATCATACTAATTTCACAGACACCCCAAAACACACCACCGGACGTGGACCTGCCCACCAGAAAGACAAGATCCAGTCCCACCCACCAGTACACAGGCACGAATCCCCTCCACCAGGAAGTCTACACAAGCCACTGAATCAACCTAACCCACTGGGGGTAGACACCAAAAAACAACGGGAACTACGAACCTGCAACCTGCAAAAAGGAGACCCCGAACACAGTAAGTTAAGCAAAGCGAGAAGACAGAGAAATATGCAGCAGATGAAGGAGCAAGGTAAAAACCCACCAGACCAAACAAATGAAGAGAAAATAGGCAGCCTACCAGAAAAAGAATTCAGAATAATGATAGTAAAGATGATCCAAAATCTTGGAAATAGTATGGAGGAAATACAAAAACAGTTTAACAAGGACCTAGAACTAAAGAGCAAACAGAAAATGATGAACGACACAATAAATGAAAATTAAAAATTCTCTAGAAGGAATCAATAGCAAAATAACTGAGGCAGAAGGACAGATAAGTGACCTGGAAAATAAAATAAGGGAAATAACTACTGCAGAGCAGAATAAAGAAAAAAGAATGAAAAGAACTGAGGACAGTCTCAGAGACCTCTGGGACAACATTAAACGAACCAACAGTTGAATTATAGTGGTCCCAGAAGAAGAAGAGAAAAAGAAAGGATCGGAGAAAATATCTGAAGAGCTTACAGTTGGAAACTTCCCTAATATGGGGAAGCAAATAATCAAGTCCAGGAAGCACAGAGTCCCATACAGGATAAATCCAAGGAGAAACACGCCAAAACACATATTAATCAAACTATCAAAAATTAAATACAAAGAAAAAATATTAAAAGCAGCAAGGGAAAAGCAACAAATAACATACAAGGGAATCCCCATGAGGTTAACAGCGGAACTTACAGCAGAAGCTCTGCAAGCCAGAAGGAAGTGAGAGGACATATTTAAAGTGATGAAAGGGAAAAACCTACAACCAAGATTACTCTACCCAGTAGGGATCTCAGATCTCAGATCTCAGATCTTCAGATTTGACAGAGAAATTAAAACCTTTACAGATAAGCAAAAGCTAAGAGAAGCCAGCACCACCAAACCAGCTTTACAACAAATGCTAAAGGAACTTCTCTAGGCAGGAACACAAGAGAAGGAAAAGACCTACAATAACAAACCCAAAATAATTAAGAAAATGATAATAGGAACATACATATTGATAATTACCTTAAATGTAAATGGATTAAATGCTCCAGCCAAAAGACATAGACTGGCTGAATGGATACAAAAACAAGACCCATATATATGCTGTCTACAAGAGACCCACTTCAGACCTTGGGACACATACAGACTGAAAGTGAGGGGATGGAAAAAGATATTCCTTGCAAATGGAAATCTAAAGAAAGCAATTCTCATATCAGACAAAATAGACTTTAAAATAAAGACTATTCCAAGAGACAAAGAAGGACACTACAAAATGATCATGGGATCAATCCAAGAAGAAGATATAACAGTTGTAAATATTTATGCATCCAACATAGGAGCACCTCAATACATAAAGCAAGTGCTAACAGCCATAAAAGGGGAAATCGACAGTAACACAATAAAAGTAGGGGACGTTAACACCCCACATTCACCAATGGACAGATCATCCAAAATGAAAATAAATAAGGAAACACAAACCTTAAATGACACATCAAACAAGATGGACTTAATATTTATAGGACATTCCATCCAAAAACAACAGAGTACACTTCGTTCTTAAGTTCTCATGGAACATTCTCCAGGATAGGTCATATCTTGGGTCTGAAATCATGTCTTAGTAAATTTAAGAAAACTGAAATCATATGAAGTATCTTTTCTGACCACAGCACTATGAGACTAGATATCAATTACAGGAAAACAACTGTAAAAAAGATACAAACACATGGAGGCTAAACAATACGCTACTAAATATCCAAGAGATCACTGAAGAAGTCTAAGAGGAAATCAAAAAATACCTAGAAAAAAATGACCATGAAAACACGATGACCCAAAACCTATGGGATGCAGCAAAAGTAGTTTTAAGAGGGAAGTTTATAGCAATACAATCCTACCTCAAGAAACAAGAAAAATCTCAAATAAACAACCTAACCTTACACCTAAAGCAATTAGAGGAAGAAGAACAAAAAAACGCCGTCAGCAGAAGGAACGAAATCATAAAGATCAGATCAGAAATAAATGAAAAACAAATGAAGGAAACAATAGCAAAGGTCAATAAAACTAAAAGATGGTTCTTTCAGAAGATAAACAGAATTGATAAACCATTAGAGTCATCAAGAAAAAAAGGGACAAGACAATTCAATAGAATTAGAAATGAAAAAGGAGAAGTAACAACTGACACTGCAGAAATACAGAGGATCATAAGAGATTACTACAAGCAACTATATGCTGAAAGTGGACAACCTGGCAAAAATGGACATATTCTTAGAAAAGCACAACCTTCCGAAACTGAATCAGGAAGAAACAGAAAATATATACAGACCAATCATGAGCACTGAAATTGAAACTGTGATTAAAAATCTTCCAACAAACGAAAGCCCAGGACCAGGTGCCTTCACAGGCAAACTCTATCAAACATTTAGAGAAGTTCTAATACCTATCCTTCTCAAACTCTTCCAAAATATAGCAGAGGGAGGAACACTCCCAAACTCATTCTGCGAGGCCACCATCACCGTGATAACAAAACCAGACAAAGATACTACAAAAAATGAAAACTACAGTCCAATATCACTGATGAACGTAGATGCAAAAATCCTCGACAAACTACTAGCAAACACAATCCAACAGCACATTAAAAGGACCATATACCATGATCAAGTGGGGTTTATCCCAGGAATGCAAGGATTCTTCAATATACGCAAATCAATCAGTGTGTTACACCATATTAACAAATTGAAGGATAAAAACCATATAATCATCTCAACAGATGCAGAAAAAGCTTTTGACAAAATTCAACACCCACTTATTATAAAAACTCTCCAGAAAATAGTCATAGTGGGAACTTACCTCAACGTAATAAAGGCCATATATGACAAACCCACAGCCAACATCATTCTCAATGGTGAAAAACTGAAACCATTTCCACTAAGATCAGGAACAAGACAAGGCTGCCCACTCTCACCACTATTATTCAACATAGTTTTGAAAGTTTTAGCCACAGCAATCAGAGAAGAAAAAGAAATAAAAGGAATCCAAATTGGAAAAGAAGAAATAAAACTGTCACTGTTTTCCGATGACATGATGCTATATATAGAGTATCCTAAAAATGCTACCAGAAAACTACAAGGACTAATCAATGAATTTGGTAAAGTAGCAGGATACAAAATTAATGCACAGAAATCTCTTGCATTCCTATACATCATTTCATACAATGATGAAAAATCTGAAAGAGAACTTAAGGAAACGCTCCCATTTACCATTGCAACAAAAAGAATAAAATACCTAGGGATAAACCTACCTAAGGAGACAAAAGTCCTGTATGCAGAAAACAATAAGACATTGATGAAAGAAATTAAGGATGATACAAACAGATGGAGAGAGATACCATGTTCTTGGACTGGAAGAATCAACATTGTGAAAATGGCTATACTACCCAAAGCAATCTACAGGTTCAATGCAATCCCTATCAAACTACCAATGGCATTTTTCACAGAAGTAGAACAAAAAATTTCACAATTTGTATGGAAACACAACGGACCCTGAATAGCCAAAGCAATCTTGAGAAAGAAAAACGGAGCTGGAGGAATCAGGCTCCCTGACTTCAGACTATACTACAACGCTACAGTAATCAAGACAGTATGGTACTGGCACAAAACCAGATCAATGGAACAGGATAGAAAGCCCAAATTTAAACCCATGTACATATAGTCACCTTATCTTTGATAAAGGAGGCAAGAATATACAATGGAGAAAAGACAGCCTCTTCAATAAGTGGTGCTGGGAAAACTGGACAGCTACATGTAAAAGAATGAAATTAGAACACTCCCTAACACGGTACACAAAAGTAAACTCCAAGTGGATTAGAGACCTAAATGTAAGAACACTCTTATGACATAAATCACAGCAAGATCCTTTCTGACCCATCTCCTAGAGAAATGGAAATAAAAACAAAAATTAACAAATGGGACCTAATGAAATTTAAAAGCTTTTGCACAGCAAAGGAGGCCATAAATAGGACGAAAAGGCAACCCTCAGAATGGGAGAAAATATTCGCAGATGAAGCAACTGACAAAGGATTAATCTCTAAAATATACAAGCAGCTCATGCAGCTCAATATCAAGAAAATCAAACAACCCAATCCAAAAATGGGCAGAAGATCTAAAAAGACATTTCTCCAAAGAAGATATACAGATTGTCAAGAAACACATGAAAGGATGGTCAACATCATTAAGCATTAGAGAAATGCAAATCAAAACTACAATGAAGTATCACCTCACACCGTCAGAATGGCCATCATCAAAAAAATCTACAAACAATAAATGCTGGAGAGGGTGTGGAGAAAAGGGAACCCTCTTGCGCTGTTGGTGGGAATGTAAATGGATACAGCCACTATGGAGAACAGTATGGAGGTTCCTTGAAAAACTAAAAATAGAACTACCATATGACCCAGCAATCCCACTACAAGGCATATACCCTGAGAAAACCATAATTCAGAAAGAGTCATGTACCACAATGTTCACTGCAGCACTGTTTACGATAACCAGGACATGGAAGCAACCGATGTGTCCATCGACAGAAGAATGGATCAAGAAGATGTGGCACGTATATACAATGGAATATTACTCAGCCATAAAAAGAAACGAAACTGAGTTATTTGTAGTGAGGTGGATGGACCTAGAGTGTGTCATACAGAGTGAAGTAAGTCAGAAAGAGAAAAACAAATACCATATGCTAACATGTATATATGGAATCTAAAAAAAAAGGTTCTAATAAACCTAGGGGCAGGATAGGAATAAAGACGCAGATGTAGAGAATGGACTTGAGGACACGGGGACAGGGAAGGGTAAGCTGGGACAAAGTGAGAGAGTGGCATGGACATATATACACTACCAAATGTAAAATAGATAGCTAGTGGGGAGCGTCTGCATAGCACAGGGAGATCATCTTGGTGCTTTGTGACCATCTAGAGGGGTAGGATAGGCAGTGTAGAAGGGAGATGTCAGAGAGAGGGGATATGCGAATATATGTATCCTATAGCTGATTCACTTTGTTATATAGCATAAATTAACACACCATTGTAAAGCAATTATACTCCAATAAAGATGTAAAAAAAAAAGAAATATATATATATATGTGTATGCGCCTGAGTCCCCCTGTATGAGTAAAGGAATATTTTCTATAGAATAGATTTTTTTAGAATTTTTTTTCTCTGTTAGTTGTCTTTAGTCCTTTATGCCTCTCTGACCACCCCCGCTTTGGCTCATTCTCTCTCTAATAATTCTTGGAACTCTAATTTTAACCACCTAGAGCATGTCTTTGTTTGGGTTTCTTTTTCTTGTAAGATGGCCTTTTTGAGATATGAAAGTGGATTAGATCTGGGCCCAGTCAAAGCCTAGAGCTGTAAGTTGTTTAATATAGACATTCACAAAGTATTGTTTAGGGTTTAGAAAGTTTCTCAAAGAGAAAAGTATCTCACACTTCTAGAAAAATGTATACATATATATACACACGCATACAACTGACACATGTATCTATATTAACATATATGACTAATGAGCAGAATTTTTTGTATTTATCTCCTCATCTGATATGAAAGCAATGTCTACTAAGCAATATTTTACAGCTGCTAATATTTTCTAATCATTCTTTTTTTTTCAGTTTTGGGCCAGCAGATTTGTGGCAATATGACGTACCTTATAACTGGGGTGGTGGGCCCGGAAACAAGAGAATATAACATTTGGGAAGTCAGAGGTCACTCGGACGGTGGGCCTCATCAGATCTTTGCCAACTTTTAATTTTTATTTTATTTTTTAAATGAAGTTATTTATTTATTTATGTATGGCTGCGTTGGGTCTTCGTTGCTGCGTGGCTGTAGTTGCGTCGAGCAGTGGCTACTCTTCGTTGTGGTGCAAGGGCTTCTCATTGCAGTGGCTTCTCTTGTTGTGTAGCTCGGGCTCTAAGTGCGTGGGCTTTAGTAGTTGTGGCATGTGGGCTTTAGTAGTTGTGGCATGTGGGCTCAGTAGTTGTGGCTTGCGGGCTCTAGAGCGCAGGCTCAGTAGTTGTGGCGCACGGGGTTAGTTGCTCTGAGGCGTGTGCTATCTCCCTGGACCGGTGCTCGAACCCGTGTCCCCTGCATTGGCAGGCGGATTCTTAACAACTCGACACCAGGGAAGCCCCTTGCCAAATTTTTAAGTCAGTGGCTTTCAGGGGTGTAATTATGTCTCCCTTGGTGAGAACACATATAGCTTTCATTT
Source organism: Delphinapterus leucas (assembly GCF_059928025.1). Taxonomy (NCBI): domain Eukaryota; kingdom Metazoa; phylum Chordata; class Mammalia; order Artiodactyla; family Monodontidae; genus Delphinapterus; species Delphinapterus leucas. The sequence goes on from NC_143149.1 coordinate 27,546,900, forward strand.
TAAAAGAAATGCTAGCCTTCATTAGAGAGTGTCATACATTATCATTTGTAATATCTTATGACAGTATAACCCATTCTGTATTATTTCATAGGTAGAAAGGAAAGGAGAAGCTAGGACTCAAATTCTTGTGTGCCATTCGCAGAGCCTGTGCAAAAACAGTGCTATTTTAAAGGCTACTTGGGAAAATTGGAATGGGACCTCTAAGGCGATAGACCTTGAAAACGGTATTATTTATGTGAAACTCTGGGCTAACAGATCTCAGCTCCAAGTGCTGTCTAAGATTTTCATAATTAAACAAAGGGCTGGCACAATCTCATAGGGAGCTTATTTCTGCAGGTCCTTTCTCAGATACATATGGTGGCATCATCTCACATTTTAATACCCTGATAATCCTCTCAGACACTCCAAGCCCTGTGGTCAGCAAAGAGCTGGGGCATCTCTGTAAAGCCCACTCCCATTAGTTTATATTTGCTGTCTGAGACTTTTACCTTTCCCCTGACTCACTGGCCTCAGAATGACTTCTCTGGCCGAGATTCTGACCCTGCTACTCCTGGAGCTGATTTTAGTCTTGCAGAGCTACAGAAACGGCTGATCTAAGCATGATATGCTCACATTAAAATAGCAAGCATTAACATGAGTGCTGAGGCCTTGCCTTGTTTTATGGCCGTTAAATTAAACACGTGATCTGTGGGACCCGTGTGTTACTGAAGGCAGTTTTAGAACCCAGGACCGGGGATCAAGAGATTTTTATTTTACTGTATCTTTGCTTTTTGCCCATATTTTGCTAATGGTATAGATCATATTCTTGAGTTTTCACAGTTCTATTATACAAAAGCAATAGAAACAACATGACAACAGCATTGTTTTTAGAGATTTTTCTGCCTTCTCACTTACTCCAGGTCTTTCAGTGGACACATCTTAGTTGTCCGCCTAGATTGACACTCAGGCTTTAACCAGTAGGCTTATACTTTCCCTGATAAGCCAAGGGCCCTGGCTAACAGTGTTCCTCTGGACCCCAAGTCATCAAATCGATCAGGAGAGGAGGCATATCAACAGATTGCTTTCCTAGCTGGGCTTCCTGGCTAATCTCAAAGCATTTGCTAAATTTAATTAGTACATACTCTGCAGATTACTGGGAAGTACCGGTTTTTGGCAGGTACAGATTTAATTTTAATGAGGTATTAAGCACCTATAAAACATCTTAATGATGAACTAAGCTCACAGAAGATACATCTTTGCATAATTACAAATGACTTTTCCCCCCTATCGTTAGTTACAAGGAATGTTTTTTTCCCCCTTCTCCCGCCCCAAAACTGGTAAAATACGTGTCCTTTGTTGAATTAGCGTAACACCCACCGAGTGGTTCAATATCTCCGGTTGAGGAAGACACTACAAAGTAATACTTAATGGAAGAGACTCAGTGCTTCTGGTCATGCTGCTAATTCTTGGCTATGGGAAAGTGCGAGTTTTTAGTCTCCGTAATTCAGGGTTTCTCAAGCTCAGCGCTATTGACATTTGGGGTCACATCAGTCTGTTTGTCGGGGGCTTTCCCTGTGCACAGTAGAATGTTTAATAGCACCCCTGGCTTCTGTCCAGTAGATGGCACTAGTACCTCCCCCCGGCTGAGACAGCTAACAATGTCTCCAGACATTACCAAGTCCCATGGTGGCGCTGGGGAAACAGTTACCCGTCAGTTGAGAAACAGTGCCCTAATTCTGTCCTTTTCTCCTGACTCTCCTTCATGGAGACCATATCTGTTTTAAAAGCTCTACAGTTGAGTTTTTTGAAGCAGATTGGTCCTTGCATAGCTTCAAAATCATTGAATGGCTCCTACTTGTCTAAAAACGTTTTGGAATGCTGATGGGTAAGGAAGGAGAATGGGAACGAGAACGAGGTCTGGAGAGGCTGTTTTACCATTTTAATTTAGCTGCATCAACAAAATTGAAATATGATAAGGAATAAACCCCTGGTCTTTATCAGGCTAATAATATCCTAAGACCATCATCATTCCCCAACCTCAAACACAGCCCGTCATTTTACTCATGGTACCTACAGGAAACAAGGGGGACCAATGAAGCTGTCCCAGGTGTTGGGCCATCTGCTACGTTTGTCACCAGTTGAAAGATCCACTCCTGCCCACAGCTTCACGATGCACATTTCAAATTAGAAACTGCAGTGCATCATTGGAATTTGTAATCGCTAACAAATCGTCACACATCCAAGCTCTGCAGGGTTGAAACTGAGGTTGGTATAGCATCAGGGGTTTTGATCTCCTGATGCTTCTCTGTAAGAATAGGAAGGAAAAGTTGAGATGCAAATGGTTAACAGAGAAAGGGGCGATGGGGTTTCTCTTGGGTCTATTGAAGACAGATCTATGGCCATCCTCTGAGCATTTAGAGAAAACCCTTATTTCTCATCAGCACCTTGGATGTCAGTAACCCATCCACAGGGGGCCAAAAAATTTGTCTTCACCATAGCTGTGTTGATTTATGCTGATTCACCATCTTCTTTCTCCCTCCTTCCATCCCCCTAGTTATTTATATGACCTTGAGAATTAAAGTTGATTATGGGCTTCAGAATGGAAAGCTTCTCAATCACCCTCAGCTCCTGGGTCCACAACCTAGAACCATTTTGAGCATTTTTAAAGCTCTCTGGGCTAATTTATCATACTGAGAATGACTCAGTGAGCAGTCAGTGGGTGCATGCTGTCACCCTCACTCAGGTGGTCCACCCGTTACCAGCCTATTTCTGCCCTCATTAATGAAGACCATCTGAGATTCTAGTTCAAGAAAGCATAGCATTTTCTCCCTTCCTGTGAAAATTCTTCTTGGATCATCTTGAAGGGTTATGGTTAATCACATATGTGCCTAGCTAGCAGAAATGCATGCAAACCACAAGATTCCTTGAACCCACTTGTAACATTTCTCCATCAAAACAAATATATTTAAGTGAATTCTCACTTGCTTCTAGGACTATTCCTCTTCTTTTCAGTTTGTGTAATCTAAAGGAGGTGAAATCACTCGGTCAGATGTTCTACACCGGGAATTTCCGTTGACATAGACACATGTCAAGCAGAGAGACTTGGAACAGTAACTAGTGGAATTCTGGATATGGTTTCTTTTTGGAATAGCTGATATAAATATAATAATATCTTGGGACTCTAAACAAAGGTCTTTGGAGCTAAAAAAAGATCCATTCCATGGATCTGTTTGAACAATTTAAGAATCCAAGCAATCAGACCATCAGAGAGTGACTTTTGGGCAGGGTATGCACAATATCCCCTAGCTGTGTTTAATGCCTCCCACATCTAGTTTCTTGAGAGTTCTCTCTTTCTCTCTCTCACACACACACACTGCAACCTACTCACCACCCCAACTCTTCATTCTACACAAATCTGATTTTGCTTTCTTAATATAAATGTCTCTTGCAGGCACTTTGGAATCCTTGGACAAGCTTGCCTGAGCTAGCTACATAGAGGAATTTCCTCTTGGTGGGTGACAGAGCCCTTATTTGAGCTTAATTTACTGTTTTGGAGGAAGCTGAAGCAGCAGTTGGTCTCCCTAATTAATCAATTATTGAATCCATTGGGCATGCATAGAGTTCTGTGAAAAAGATGCATGCATGCTGCCTGCTTGCAGTTTTAGCCTCCAGGTGACCCTTTAACAGAACAGTGAAAGAAACTGGAGGAAGAAACACACGCAAATCGTTAGATTCCTTGAACCCATGTGCAACATTTCTCCATACCAAAAAAAAAAAAAAAAGGGGGGTGAACTCTTGCTTGTTTTAGTATTCCCAGCCTTCTGTTAGCATATGTCACCTAAGGGGGAATGTTTTTCCTGGGCAGGAATCCTGGAGTCTTATTACTTGTGGAAGCATTATATGAATGAGGGTCTCTGAACTAGGACACCTCCAAGTACATATGGGTGTTCTTTGGAAAATTCATAATGACAGGCAGAGGAATGACATTATTCTCTTGAGACTTTTGTTTTCTGCCCTCCTAGACTCTTGCTGGTCAAGGTCAAGACAGATGAGACATTGATAAGACTTAGACCCAACTCCCTTTATGTCTTTAGCCCACTGGTCCTTGATAAGAGTGAAGTCTGTGTTCTTTCAGGCTTGAATTCCTGAAAATCATTTTACTTTTTAGAGTTTTATTTTAAGAATATCTGTATATGTGTGTGTGTCTGTTTTCTTGACTGAAGGATTCCCAAGTTAAACCAATAGTATTTTCTCTCTGTTGAGTTCAGTAAAGACTGTTGACCCATGTAACGTAAATGACATGAGAACACATGGGGAAAAGAAAGATTAGAGTAATATTAAGTAAAGTTTTTATTGAAGGCAGGGCATTGGCTTACAATTTAGCAAATTTAACACTTTCTGAGCACTTACTACCTATCAGGTATCATGCTAGGTTTGGAAAAGGTAGATGAAACAATCTATGCTTTAAACTCACATAATTAGGGGATAAGTGAAGTTGAGAAATAGTTTGAATCAAGAAAGACTCTGGAATGAAGCACCGAGAGAGCATTGGAAGAACATTGGAAGGTGGCCAAGAGCCAATTAAAATCAGCTCACCATTGTCGTCTCTGTTTTTTCCTGATGTCATCTTTAGTTTGGACAGTATTACTAATACACGGCTTCAACCCAGTCATTGAAATAATCAGGACTGTAAAACTACGGTCACCTGTCTCATGATTGATATTTGTCAGTAATGCACTAGGAGGGGGGAATTAAATGATGGTATTTAGTACTTTAAGACTAATACTACTATATGTACATATACCTCCTCTGCTGCTGCAAGAGGAGGTATACATGTACATATAAATGAGTTTGTGTATCTGTCATAAAAGATAGCATAGACACAAAGTTACAGCCGTGGTTATCATTGAATGATGGGATCATTGATGATGATTATTTGTCCTTTATTTTCTACATTTTCTTTTACAGTAAACGCGTTACCAGTGAGAAAGAGTAGTATGAATTTTAAAGTAATAACTCTGACTTGATACATATACTTAACATAACAATATAAATGTGTATTTGCTTAGGTGAAAATGGAATACTACCATTGATGTACTGTATTTTTTCTAGCACAGAGAGCCAATGCTTACTTCTCGTTAGTATTCATCCAGCCCTACCATCTAAATGTAACACATTTGTTAACCAATAATTGTATTTCTTCAAACATGGATATAGCATTGAGGTCAAACACTTATTACCACTGCAAATAGGAGGATGATTCATTAGCAGATCTTAATGATGTTTCTGTCTGTTTGACTTCACCTGCATCTTATAAACAAACAACAAATGTACCCTTTGAAAGTAACTGTTTATCAAGAGAAAATGTCTGATATCTGTGCCTTCCTGGTTAGCTATAACTCTAAACATAATCACACGTAGACTCTATCGCTTTTATACACAGTGAAGAAATATTCAAGTTGCTGCTGTAATCAAAAATGAGGACCACATAAGCCAGCGGTAGAAAATAATTTATTTCTTGAGACCATGGTACATTTATCAAGATGCTTCATTATCATTAAAAAATCCTGGTTTTGAGCTCCTGTGTGGGGTGTGTGTGTATGTGTGTGTGTGTGTGAGAGAGAGACAGCGTGCATGCAAGAGCTTGTGTTTGTGTACATTCAATGATGTGTCTTTACATCCAACATTATACAAGTATTACATTTTTTTTCCTAAATTTTATTCAGTCTTTTTAATACTTCATTTTCATGTTAGGGGAAAGGAGATCTGCAAGGAGAAGTTTACTGGTTTTTTAGCATGAGTTTTCTATGATTATTGTCTGGATCCTAATCTTTGAAATGAGTGCTGTAGAGACAGATGCCCTCTTTGTAGATTATACAAAAATACAGTTGCCACATTCTTATCTACAGTTGTCTTTTGGCCTGGTTTATCTATTGGCAACATGCAGGCACTTCCTGGTTAATTGGAAATGAAAGCGAACCAGAAATAATTATAGACAATGGGTTTGGAATTCTTTTATCTTTTGCTCTAGATTCAAGAAATCTGCTTACCTAAGCATTGTGGAAAGGAAGGCTTTGTGTTTCTCTACATCTTTACTTCCCAAGTTAACAAGATAAAGTAGTATCCCGGAGGCAACTCGGATAATTTGCTCTTCTCATTCGTATGAACTATATAGTCAAGGGATCCAGAGTTTCTGCTATGGTCGGGTCATTTATTTCTTACTAGAAAATAATTGAAGTCACCTGATACATTTGTTGTACATCACTTCAGAGTGTATCACATACACCTACTGAACCATCTGGAGTCCCTTCTGCCAACAGTGAATCCTAGGACAGCATCTACAGAAAGGAAAGAATGAGTGAGTGTTCCAATTAAAAAAGAAAAAAAAGTCAAATAGCTCTTCTTTATAGACTGTGGTCTTCCATTAGCTGTTTGATCTCATCATTAAAGTACAAAATTATTATTTAGTGATGTGGCCTAAATCTAGAACTTGAACCCTTTACCCTGAGATAATATTTTAGGATTGTTAACCATCATTAACAGGTGGGACACGGGTACCTGTTCCCACAATATCCTCATAGGTCTGAATTCTTAAGGGAAATTAAAGATCCCCAGCTCCTTCTAAAGTCAGTAGTGAGAGAAGCTTCAGAGAACAAGAGTCAAGATAACTTGCGGCAATATTCAAGTCAGGATCTAATAATGTAAAGTTATGTCACTGACAGATTGAGTTCATTATATTTTGGCATGATGTGGTGCTAAGGAAGTCTACTGAACACTGAACAAGGGGAACGATGCCTCTCTAGCTAATAGATTATAATCTAAATACCGAACGCAGATTTCAACGTTCACAGAAAGTCCAAGCAACTCTCTAGGATCTCGTAAGGCAATGCAATGTCAAGAACAAGAATTATCAGAAGGGGGTGATTTTGCATTTTTATCACATAAGTTTTAGCTTAGCTTTGAGATTACGTTCTTAGAGACAGAACAAAGGAAAGGGAGCTTGTCATATTTTCATAATCACATTTAGGCATCAGATTTTTAGAATTGTTGGATGAAACTATTTCTGGAATGGGGACAAGTTCTCAAAATAATATAGAACTATTGTAGTTAACAGGGAAAAGAAGTTGCAAACCTGCAACTCAGACCATGAAGACGGAGATTTGAAAAAGCAACCACTGAACCCATATCTAAAAATTCCATAGCACCAGGCATTTAGGATAGAGACTAGTTGATGATTAAGACTCTAGCTTCTGCTCCATTACTGACTTGATGTGAATCTTGTTGTCACTTAGCCCATCGTATTGTTTTCTCTCTGAGGGAATGTTAACTTACAGTGGGTGTCCAGATCCTCCGTTACCTTAGGTGAAGCAGTTTCTAATGTGGTAGATTGTTGAGAGCAGGAGTATTTTTATTCCTCCTTAATCATCACGACCCTGGATTACAAAGAGGAGACACTGTAGAAAACAATTGCTCTGTTTTGATGCAGTACCGGGCTGGCAGTTGCAGCGAAGAAGCCAGAGAACTTGAGTTTGCATTGCTTAGTACTCATGAGCATCTTTGCAAATCATGATTTTTAATGAGAATGAGATACCTTGTCAAGAAATAGGCTTTAAAAAAACTCTGTTCCTTTGAATCCCTTCAAGATCTTATATTCTCATCCTGTCAGGTTTTTGGCTCTGTGGTCAAGTGACAGGTCTGCTCATAGAACCTTCCTTATCTATCAGGGATAGTGGGGTGTCCCTGTGGTCTGGCCCCTGTTGTATTTACTGTTCCACACAACAGAGTCAGTGTGTTGGTTTTTTTTTTTTAATTCCTTCCTTTCTTCCTACCTTCCTTCCCTCCTTCCCTCCCTTCCTTCCGTCTTTGTTGTTGCGCGCGGGCTTTCTCTAGTTGTGGCGAGCATGGGCTACTCTTTGTTGCGGTGTGTGGGCTTCTCATTGTGGTGGCTTCTCTTGTTGTGGAGCACGGGCTCTAGGCACACGGGCTTCGGTAATGGTGGCACGCAGGCTCAGTAGTTGTGGCGCACGGGCTTAGTTGCTCTGCGGCATGTGGGATCTTCCCGGACCAGGGCTCGAACCCGTGTACCCTGCATTGGCAGGCAGGTTCTTAACCACTGTGCCACCAGGAAAGTCCCAGTGTGGTTTAAAGGATGGCCCTGGGTGGGGAGTAAAGATACACAATCTTTATGTTTCTGGTGCCTACATATAAGGTGGGCCAATCCAGGTAGGATTTTCCATGGAAACAGTATATGTGAATAGGACTTCCCAGTTGCCAGGCCAGAGCAGGAAGGTTGTGTGTAAATATAGGGGACCAAAGAAGAAGAAAGGCATGGCTGGAGAGACCCAAGGTTAGAAGCTAAGAGTCACCATGCAAGATGCACAAAGGACGAGAATGATGGAAGCAGGAAATGGGAAAAAAAAGGGAAGAGAACAAGGTCAGGAACAGAAGTGGAAGCTAGGTTTGGAGAGGATGAAACCAGACAGTTTGAGAAATCAAATTCTAGTTATGTGGCATGAATCAGGATATGCTCTACTTGAGAACTATAAAAGAGTGTATATAACTTACAGTTTTAGCTTTAAATAAGAATAAGAAAATTCACCAAAACAGTTTAAAATATGAAACACTGCTGGGTGGACCCCGCCTACCCACCTTAGTCCCTGTCTCTCCCTGCTAAAGATCATTTCGATTTTGAAATTTGGGCTACTCATTCCTTTACTTTTCTGTCTTTTTTTTTGTTTGTTTTTCTGTTTTACCTAGAAGATACATCCCTAAATGATGTGTTATTTAGTTGTGTCTAGTTTTGAATTTTACGTAAGTGAAATAGTACTCTTCCATGTCTTATCTAATGTAATTTTAAGTGATTGAGATGCACCCAAGTTGATGTGTGTAATTCTGGTTCATTCATGCTCACGGCTGTGTACGGTTTTCCTATGTGAATATGTCACAGTTTATTTAGTCATTCTCCTACTTAAGGACCTTTGGATCGTATCCAGGTTTGAGATACATGCAAACAATGCTGTTATTCCCACTCTTGACAGACTTCCTGTCCAGATGTGCTGCAGTTTCTCTGAGGTACGGAGGTAAGATTAGGCTGGATAATACAGTTTGTGCATATCCACCTTTGCCATGCAATGCCAAATTATTTTTAAGAGTGGTTATATAAAAGTAAACTCTCAGCAGCTCTACGTGATCTTTATGGCTCCACATACTCGGCAGACACCTCTTATTTTCAAACCTTCCATGTTTTGCCAGCAAGCGGGAGGGTAAACTGGTCTTTTATAGAAGTTAAACATGCTTGCATTTATTTAAAGAGTCAACTAGTTTAAGAAAGCTTGCTATAGGGCTTCCCTGGTGGTGCAGTGGTTGAGAGTCTGCTTGCCGATGCAGGGGACACGGGTTCGTGCCCTGTCCGGGAAGGTCCCTCGTGCTGCGGAGTGGCTGGGCCCGTTAGCCATGGCCGCTGAGCCTGCGCGTCCGGAGCCTGTGCTCCGCAACGGGAGAGGCCACAACAGTGAGAGGCCCGCGTACCGCAAAAAAAAAAAAAAAAAAAGAAAGAAAGAAAGCTTGCTATAAAGAAACCTTATCTATTGCTCCTCAGCGTTGACTACTTATAACCATTTTAGATTTTTTTTTTGCTATTTCCATCCATGTTTCAGTTGCTGTCTTGATTTCTCATGTGGAGACACTGCTTACTGTATTACTCATAGAAAAGGAGGATCTACCTTTCTCTTTCCTTTTGACCCTCATTAAGTACTTTCCAGCCCCAATCTAGTTACAGTATACTTTTTGTTAGATTATCTTATGATGTATATGAGTAGGAGTATATAAAATCTATTCACAAATGTGCAAGTTATAGCATGATTACTTTTATTACACAATATTCTGTTTTCCCTGGAGAGTAATTATTAGATTTTTTTTCATTTTCTTAATTTTCTATGTGGTTATCAGCTATTCACACACCCCGATTTTTGCCAGGTATGAAAATCTTCTCTTTATATATTCAAGAATATTAGATATTGAACGTTTAGTGAATGTTACTATCTTGAAGAAATCTTTCCTGTAGCCTTATCTGCTTTTAACCGGAGTGATCTCTTTCTGGGCTAGACTTTATTCTTACGGTCTCCTATGACTCTAAATTGAATTTCATCACTGACTGTTTTTAAGATCTTCTTATTGTCTTTGGTATTCATTTTCACTATGAGGATTTCTTTTTATTTATCCTGTTTGGAATCCATTGAATTTCTTGAGTAGGAGGGTTGGTATCATTCATTAATTTAATGAACTTTATTATTTTTTCAATGTTACCAGTCCAATATTTTATATGTTCTCTGTTAGACCTTACATTAGCGCTACATTAGGTCCGTGCTTCTCATATTTAGCCTACAAAAAAAGTCAGCTGGATGACTGGTTATGGAACAAGTTCCTACCACATGGTAGGTTTGCGTTGTGTCTTGAGAATGTGCCGGTAAGGATACTATCAGTCTTTGGACCACACTTGGAACAAACTCTGTTAGAACCTCTCACTCTCTTTCCCCATGCCTCTTAACCACTTTATCATATATGCCATTTTTTCTCTCTCAGTGCTACTACTTTGCATGTCATTTCTGGAGACGCATGTATCAGTTTACAAAGTTTTTCTCCAGCTATGTCAATTTTATATTTTGAGTTTTATTCATTTGCTTTAAATTTGAATAATTCTCACTTCTATAAATTCCATTTGTTTCTATTTCAGTGTTTTCTGATCAATTCTGATAGACTCATTTTCATGTGTTATACATTCATATAATTTTTATTGGAATAGATTGGGACTATTTTACACTCTGTACTTGTGAATTACGTATCATCAGTCTTGTGAATCTGATACTTCTTTTTTTGTTGTTTCTGCAGATTGATTCATAGGACTTGTTGGCTCATGTGCTCTAGAGGTATTTTTTATGATGAGCTTGTGTTTGTGGGATTTCATCAAAAGGAATTCTTTCTGACCTATGCTTGGAATATGTTTCTCTAGATAGGATTTGGAGATTGTTTTTGCTAGGTACTTCAAGACACTGCTTATTTGATACTTAAATTTTTTCTTGAGATTTTTCTTATATGGATCCCGGCCTCACTCTTTGGAAAATGGACCTTGGGTGAGGAACTCTCAAGAGACGCTTTTATTTTCCCTGTTCCGCTCAATGTCAATTCCAAGAAAAGCCAAGTTTTCTGTGGACTGCACTTTTTTCTAGTGCATCTTCTCTGAGTTGTTGCCCTCCGTTGTTACCGTCTTTGTGCAGGGTCTCTGATGACCTCCTGTTCTACTTAGATGTCAAGCTTTTCCTCTGTCCTGTGTGTGTCTCTCACTACCCCAGGGATTGGAAGGCATACTGATGCAAAATGCCTACTCCTAGGCTCACTTACCCAGAAAACATCTTGAGATGTCTGGCCTCTAATTTTTACCTTACTTTATCACCAGTCTAGCCATGCTTTTAAAGAGTTTTTTTTTTCCACATGCTACCAAGCATGTTATTCTGTGCTAGTAAGAATGTCTTTGCACATCTGCTCTGTCTAATTTACAGAAACAGAATTTCCAAACTTTTTTTGGGGGGGGGCAGGGGTGGGGGACAGAGCTTGGTATATCTTTCCATGGTGTGAGTAGCTAACTTAAGTTAATACACGAGGCCAGAAATTACAGATCGATAGTGTGATTTCAAGTAACTTGTGTCACTCCTTTGCCCCTGGGTCTCTCAGATCAAAAGCAAGGGAATTGAGCTACATCAACTCTTAAGTCTCTTCCATCTCTAAAATCCTATGATTTGACAGTGGTGAAAGTGATGCACAAAATCTACTTCGTAATGTCCTATGACATTCAACAGAAACTAGTGGCCATATAGAATATGCTTGCTCATAAAATTAACCTCTTCAGTTTTTTTTTTTTCTAAAAAGAAAAATGGTAATAATTCTACAAAAGTTTCTTCCAGCCTGCTTCCTATAGCCATGTTTTAGGAGTTCATTGGATCATAAATTGTTTCACATGGATCCTAAAAATGTTCAAGCTACCATTCTCTCCATAATTAAGTTTTTCATATTCTTGCGGTTTTAGCCAATTATCACATGGATATTAGCCCAAAATATTGTCATCTTCTCTTATTGAGATGAAAGTCTTCTGGTTACGTAACCAAGTCTTCACATACATTGTTTTCTCAGTTGGTGATATTGGGTGAGTGCCCATTTCTTTAAGGTATTTAATTGGTATCTAAGGAGTCATGCCTAGAAATGATAGACTTTATAACTCTCTCATTCCTTGTGTATTCCAGCTGCTCTATTAGAATAACATTGATCATTTCTGTACTTATTCTTAAAAAGAAGCCTCGTGGTCATCATTTTAATAATAACTACTTCATAATAAACATAGTTAGGTATTAGGGATCCCCAGAGATCGATTTTATTCCTTTAAGAAGTTTCTAATTTAGTCGAGGAGACAGAATTTATGAAAAAGTATTAACAATAGAAGACAGAAGATGCTAAGGCCCAGTTTGGGGTGTAAGACAGGAAGTGCTCTAGAAATTTTGAGGAGGAAGATAAAATAGTCTGATACAGATGAATAAATCATCATGAGGAAACACAGTCCCTCTTGCCAGTTTTGTACAAACGAGAAGAAAACATGCCAACAGCCAAATTATAATAAACAGCTATAACGTGTAGGCTTTTGTCTAGAATTTACAGATTTTGCTAGGTGTAACTTTATATTCTAAGTTTGAATATTTAAAGCTGGGCCCAACTTTAGTCATATATTTATACGAAATGCTATCTGAGTTTGTGTGCGAATAATACTCAGCTTAGGCACTGTTGATATTAACCCTTTCTTTGTTCAACAGGAAGAACAGTTACTCTTTTAAGTTATATTTAGGTGACCCAAGTGTAAGCCTCCTCAGTGAATCACCTTCTTCTTTACCTGTTAGAGCCAGGATCTGTCTCCTGAGCCAACTGCCTCTCAGGTGATGTGAGGGTGCAGTGCGTTCCTGCTGCCTGCTCCCCTCTCAGTACAGATCTCTGCTTGCTTTGCCCCCGGCCTCCTGAACCTGTCACAGTACGGTCAACTTCAGGCCAAGGGATGTGTGTTTAGCAGGACACACTTGATTTCATTATCTCCAGCCTTTCCTCCTCCCAGTAGCACCAGCCAAAGCTAAAAGGTGGATCAGGTTTTCCTGAGACATCGAAGGTTAACGCAAAGGGAATTCTAGCATAGAAGCGAAACATCAAATACAGTAGATGACATAGGGCTTTCCTCACCTTGCAAGAGAAAAGGATTGAGTTAACCCCATCACAGGGTTTCCCCTCTGGAACATACCCCACTTCCTGTCTTTCCTTGTTCTCCTCCCTCTCTCTCCATAGAGAGACCATCAAGTCAGACCTCAGAGAGTCAGTTTCCTTGAACTTTTGTCATGCAAGCCTTAACCATCTTCAGGGAGCTGCACCCCAAAGCTCCACCACTGTAGCCTTGAGCCCTAGTCCGGAGTCCGCCTCCCTCCCGTTAGTTTTCAATCGTGGCAGTGCAGGTACCAAGAACAGTACATTCCCCGAAGTCTGGGTTCTTCACTCTGGACTGCGCACAGGGAAGCTTTAGCAGCGCAGCTCAGAGTGGAATGGGTGCTATGGTTTGTCCATTTCTGTAAAGTGCACATATGCCTCCTTATTCTTTCTAGCTTACAGAAGCTTTTTAATAATAGAACAAACAGGCAGACACACACTCACACAGACACACACACACACACACACACACACACACACATGCTCCTCCCAAAACAAGTATTACTTTTAAGATAGGTTAGTCTAGAACCACATTCAGCCCTTTATCATATTATATATATATTTTTTTAATTAAAGTACAGTTGACTTACAATGTTGTGTTCGTTTCAGGTATACAGCAAAGTGATTTGGTTATACATATATATGTATATATCTATATTATTTTGTTTCTGATTCTTTTCCATTGTAGGTTATTACAAGATTTTGAATATAGCTTCCTGTGCTATACAGTAGGTCCTTGTTGTTTTTCTGTTTTACATATGGTAGTGTGCATCTGTTAATCCCATACTCCCGATTTATCCCTCCCACCTTTCCCTTTTGGTAACCATAAGTTTGCTTTCTATGTTTATGTTTATTTCTCTTTTGTAAGTAAGTTCATTTGTACTATTTTTTAGATTCCACATATAAGTGATATCATGTAATATTTGTCTTTCTCTGTCTGACTTACTTCACTCAGTATGATCATCTCTCGGTCCATCCATGTTGCTGCAACTGGCATTATTTCATTCTTTTTTATGGCTGAGTAATATTCCATCGTGTATATGTGTGTATGTATATACACACAATGGAATATTACTCAGCCATAAAAAGGAATGAACTAATGCCGTGTGTGTGTGTGTGTGTGTGTGTGTGTGTGTATACACACACACCACAGATGATACTGTAGTTTTAAAAAATAATAGAATCAATTGCTTTTTGATGCCCATTCTCTGTCCATACAAAGATCTGGCTGAAAGTTTGAAATTGCTGGGAGTTTTGTGTTGTTTGCATGCATCTCAGGCTAGATTAGATTCTCAGGTACAATAGGCACTTACACTAATCTCCATATGCAAAAGAGGGGCAGTACAAAGGTTTATGGTTCTTATCCAAGAAACCTGAAGGGCTAAGTAATAGTTACACATTATAATTCTTGAACATCTCCAGTATTTTGCCTGAGATTGTGATTACTTTTTACAGTACTTTAAAATTAGCAGAATTTCTACAAATTTGACATCAAGAGAGGGGAATTTTTCATCTGTAAAGAATTATTAACTCAACCAGGCAAACTATTATGACTTCATATGTAAAATGGAAATTTAAATGAACTTGGGAAAGTCAGGCAGCAAGCCGAGAACGGTTGCTCTGTAATTTGTTACCATCGAAGACATAATGACTACATACGTGTGACATAAGAAGGCATCTTAACATTATGTGTGAGTTGGCAAATGTGGTTTTTTTTTTAACATCCTTCTAATCCTTAATAGAATTCACATCTTCTTAGGTTGACTCTATTTCTCTTTGGAGCTGAAACATGACATGGCCTCAATAGACTAATGATTTTTTAAGGGTTAAAATATTACAAAAAAGAGACACTATTTTGTCTGTCTAGGAAATTGTTTTAAAACTTTTTAAAATGTTTAAAATGTTAATTAGAAGTATATTACATCCATCCTTATAGAGGTATTTTATAAGTGATGTCTATTCATTATAGATGTATCAGCATATACATACCAACATTTAGAAAATCACTTTAACTGGGATTAAAACTAGGGTCTTTTTTTTCTCCAAATGTATTACATCATCTTTGGAGCTAGAGGACATATCTTTTGCTCTTTCCCATCCCATTTATCACTGGACCAAGTATAGGACACACTTGTAGATGCTCTATAAATAGATATGTTGGTGGTCTGAGAGTACCCAGATGTTACATGATGTTATAAAATAGGAATAGCTGATGTGATTAGATGGGGGGAAAATTAGGAAGTGACCTTTTGGAAAGATTCATGAGTGAAATATTTTTTAAATGTCTGATTGCATGGAAAAATGGAAGTCAGTGTGATAGCCCATGTGGCAGTAGAACTAGGGTGCATCGACAAGAGAATAAGAAGTGGAATGGCACCGTGGCATTATCTGAATGGCTAAAATTATACTATGCATTTTTATCACACTTTGTTGCTTTTCTTTTTTCTTCCTTGGGCCTTAGTAACAGAAGTAGAAGCTGATTTATGAGTTGAGAGTCAGTAAGAGTGTCAGATTTCTATAATAAGATTATACATTAAATGTAATGAAGGGAAAATATGCTTACCCAAACCAAACAACAGCACTGTGATTAAACGACTCAAATCCCGCGATGGATTTGTTCAGACAATACAGCGGGTGAAGTGACCTCCTCTTCTCCTAGGTTTGTGGTCAGTTCTGTGAAATGATGATGTATGTCCGTTATTATTCCAGTGACATAGCAATATGATCATAGAAGCAAAGAGGAACAAGATGGAAGTAGTAAACCGAGTGACGTGCTGTGGGTACTGTGGAGGTTTGTATAGATTAATCACCTATGTTCTGTTTTATGGTGACTGCTGACTTCCTCAAAGCAGTTTGGTCGTGCGCCTCTGTTTATTCATGAGTTTGGAGTTCAAGGTACATTTTTGCAAGCGTGTGCGTGCACAGGTGCCTGCACACCCACATATACATACACAGAAGCTTGAGCTCATGCTTTATCTTGAAGGTGATGGCAATGTAAATGGGTATTGGCCTCACCACAACTACAAGTTCAACAAGAATAGCTTCTGCATGGTACCTCCATGTTGCTGGAGCAATGGAGGGAGTTTTGTGAAAGGTCTTAGTAGTAACTGGACTTCTAAAGGGTCAATACTTGAAAACTTTGGTAAATCCCAGCTCTAATAAAATGTTGGTAAATCCCACCACACCACCTATTCTTGAAAAGGAAAAAAATAGAGTTAGGAAGTCAGCCCTGTGGAAAATATCACGAATGAAGAAAACCATTTATGGGGGAATGAGTTAAAGGAGATTTCATTTCCCAAAATGTCCATCCATTTCCACCTCGCCTTCATTTTCCCATCCTTGCCTGAAATTTCACCATTAGAGAGTCGTTTCTTAGATTAAGCTTTTTGTTGCAATTAAAATGCAAATATTTGGGGGTATGTGTCATTTATGTACTTTCTGAATAATTATTTTCAGTTTGGGATTAAAATATACACACTACTATATATAAAATAGGTGATTAACAAGGACCTGCTGTGTAACATGGAGAACTGTACACAATATCTTATAACATAATGGAAAAGAATATAAAAAAGAACTTTATATATATATATATAACTGAATCACTTTGCTGTACACCTGAAATTAACACAACATTGTAAATTAATTATACATCAATAAAAATTTTTTTAAAATAATTATTTTCAGATCCTATCTCTGTGGGCAGAACATGATAGAAATGGAACAATTAAGGAGCATAAAAAGAGAGAAAGGATGAAACAGTGAATCCAGAACAAAAGGTTTTATCTGTGTTTTAGTTTTGCCTAGGGCTGGCTGTGTGAAAGGAAGTTAGCCTGATGAATGTGGTTTTCTCTTGGTAGCTTCCTGCACTCACTTCTAGTTGCTCCGCTGCTGTTTCCTACTTTAATATTCATGCATTGGAGGTCTGAGATGTGTAACCGAGACGTCATGGTGCTTAGCATTGCCACATACAGATACTTTTAAGAGCAACTTCATTAAAGATCATTTTCTCCCGGAGCATTCTGTGCTCTACAGTGGTGGTTATCACCCAGCGTTTAGTTTTGATCCCTGTAATGTATGCAGAGTCAAAGACACCCTTCATCACTCTGCTTCTGTTGCGAGTTGGTTTATGTTGTAAAACGGGAAATGGGAAAGAAGGGAAGCAGAGTTGCGTATATACAGTAATCTATTGAGATAAAGTAACACCATGGGACTAGACGATTAGAGAGGAGGGGTGGGAATAGATGGATTCTCTCTCCCCAGGGCTGTCTATTTACAGCAAATTCTGGCTAACAATAACCTACCGCCTACCGCCCACCGCCCAACTCTGCTGGTTCTAATTGCTCTTATTCCATGAATTGACTTTAGACCAAGCCACCATTCCCCTCCCCCATACAATTCTAGGCCTGAGGTGTGTATTTAGGAGTTCTGATCACTTGGTGACTAAGGATGACTTGTAAATCCTCTGACACTCCTCTCAGGTTAAATACTGCAAGGCATGGCATTATACACATAGAGTTGCCTCAGACAAGAAATGTTTATGAGAATCATTGGTGTAGGGAGGAGCTTATCTGAATGATTCTGTTGTTCATTTCTAGTGGTTGAAATACTGAGACCTCTTTTGGTGAGAATAGAGAAAACTCAGGATCTTAAATCTAAATTTTGGGTTAGGCTTGCCAGTTCTAATGTCTTCTTTGTTTCTGGTTTAATTTTTAGTTTAAAACACTTTTTAATTTAATTTTTAAAATATTGTTTGAGTTTAATTTTTTATTGAATATAGCTGATTTACAATGTTATGTTAATTTCTGCAACTAGAGATTATCGTACTAAGTGAAGTAAGTCAAAAAGACAGATACCATATGATATCACTTATATGTGGAATCTAAAATATGCAACTGAGCCTATCTATGAAACAGAAACAGAATCACAGACATAAAGAACAGTGGTAGTTGCCAAGGGAAGAGTGGAGTGGGGGAGGGATGGAGTGGGAGCTTGGGGTTAGCAGATGTAAGCTTTTATATATAGTTTAATTTTTTATTGAAGTATAGTTGATTTACAGTGTTGTGTTGGTTTCAGGTATACAGCAAAGTGACTCAGTTATACCTACATATGTATCTTTTTTTTTTCAGATTCTTTCCCTTGTGGGTTACAAAATATTGAGTATAGTTCCCTATGCTATACAGTAGGTCATTGTTGGTCATTTATTCATAGGTAGTAGTATGTATCTGTTAATCCCAAACTCCGAATTTATCACTGTTCTAGTTTAATTTTTAATTTCCTTGTTTCTGGTTTAAATCCCCAAGGAGGTATTTGTGGCTAGGAAGGAAAGGGTTGGGAATGGGCCCTGAATGGCTGCCTATGAAGGCAAGAAACCACTGAAAGATTCTCCTAGCGTAATGTTTGTATCTGCAATGACTAGCTTTCCTTCCTGCCCGTATACAGCTTTTTTTTTTTTTTTGCAGTACGCGGGCCTCTCACTGCTGTGGCCTCTCCCGTTGCGGAGCACAGGCTCCGGACGCGCAGGCTCGGCAGCCATGGCTCATGGGCCCAGCTGCTCTGCGGCATGTGGGATCTTCCCGGACCGGGGCACGAACCCGTGTCCCCTGCATCGGCAGGCGGACTCTCAACCACTGCGCCACCAGGGAAGCCCCCGTATGCAGCTTTTGACGTAATGCTCAGGACCCTATCCCCACTTGTAGGTTGATCTTTATGTCAGGTTCTAGAACCAATCCTCACAGATAGCCAATAGGCACATGAAAGGATGCTCAACATTACTAATTATTAGAGAAATGTAAATCAAAACCACAAGGAGTAGTTCTCATTGTTCTCTCACACTGGTCAGAATAGCCATCATCAAAAAGTCTACAAATAATAAATGCTGGAGAGGGTGTGGAGAAAAGGGAACCCTCCTACACTGTTGGTGGGAATGTAAATTGGTGCAGTCACTATGGAAAACAGTAGGGAGGTTCCTCAGAAAACTAAAAATAAAGTTACCATATGATCCAGCGGTCCCACTCGTGGGCATATATCCAGACAAAACTGTAATTCAAAAAGATACATGCACCCCTATGTTCATAGCAGCACTTTACAATAGCCAAGACATGGAAACAACCTAAATGTCCACTGACAGATGAATGGAAAAAGAAGATGTGGTATATGTGTGTGTGTATACACACACAATGGAATATTACTCAGCTATGAAAAAGAATGAAATAATGCCATTTGCAGCTACATGGATGGACCTAGAGATTATCTTATTAAGCAAAGTTAAGTCGGAAAGAGAAAGACAAATACCATATGATATCACTTATGTGGAATCTAAAATATGAAACAAATGAACTTATCTACGAAACAGAAACAGACTTACAGACATAAAGAACAGACGTGTGGTTGCCAGGGGGGAAGGGGCAGGGGAGGGATGGATTGGGAGTTGGGGATTAGCAGATGTAAACTATTATATATAGGATGAATAAACAACAAGGTCCTACTGTAGAGCACAGGGAACTGTATTCCATAGCCTATGATAAACCATACTGGAAAAGAAAAAGAAAAAAACAGAAGCAATCCTCTGCTAGGCTGGGGAGCTCTGAGGAGCCCTGGCCAATCCACGAGACACACAGGGCACACCAGCCTTCCCACCAGCCCAGAGTAGAGCTTATCTCCACTTCTCTGTTCCTGTCTTACCACAGTGACTACTAGCCTGTAACCACCCTCAGTCCCAAGTGAGGTACATGTAATTTAATAAGCAAACATTCAAACCAGTATCTGTATTTTGTTAATGATTTTCTCACTCTAGTAGAAGCTTCTAGTCTGGGACTCCTGGGTGCCCCCCTGCAATGAAACCTGAGGCTGTTCTGACCGAGG
The DNA here is from genome assembly GCF_059928025.1 of Delphinapterus leucas. Taxonomy (NCBI): domain Eukaryota; kingdom Metazoa; phylum Chordata; class Mammalia; order Artiodactyla; family Monodontidae; genus Delphinapterus; species Delphinapterus leucas. The sequence continues at coordinate 27,567,030 of NC_143149.1, forward strand.
GAGAGGGGCAGTCACTCATTTCCAGCTGTATGTGCTTTCTTTCCGCTTCTCCACATTCTGTGGCTGAGGACCTAGCATCATTCTGTCAGCATTATCTTCTCCTAGGAAAAAGGACAATGGGTTGCAGAACACATTTTCTGCTGCCAGGCCTGAGGATCCTCATAGACCTGTATCAATTCCAGCACTTGCTCTGTATGAACTTTCTAGGAGGTGTGCTTCCTCGTATCTCTTGCTTTTAGCAGAGTCAAAAGGGAACAAAACAAAAGCTTAAAAAAAAAACTTGAAAACAACTTGTGGGGCTTCCCTGGTGGCGCAAGTGGTTGAGAGTCTGCCTGCCGATGCAGGGGACATGGGTTCGTGCCCCGGTCTGGGAAGATCCCACATGCCGCGGAGCGCCTGGGCCCGTGAGCTGTGGCCGCTGAGTCTGCGCGTCCGGAGCCTGTGCTCTGCAACGGGAGAGGCCGCAACAGTGAGAGGCCCGCGTAAAAAACTTGTGCCCTGTAGTTTAGACTGATGTAAGTGAAATCTGGTTCTATAATAAGATGTGGTCCAGCAGTTAGAGTTACAGAGTAGCCTGGTGGAGTGAAGGCAGGCCCTGTGCTTTATTGAACCTGCAGTAGTTCCTAAAGCACATGATGCCCTCTGTTGATACTGCATTACCGCCAAGGTTGATAGGGATTGCACATGTGAGGATGAGAAAATGAACAGCTGCCCTCGGTCTGTGATTTGTGTAAAAAATTATGAGCCTTTAAGAGATGAGTCTTGCTTTAAAGCAAAATAAATACATAGAAAGGGAAAGGGTCGTATAGCTCCAGGGTCCTGAGGTGGGGATAGGAGGAACCCAGAGCAGGTTACCCCAAGCCCTCCCTTTATAAATCTATCACACCCCTGCTCACATTTTCACACAAGCAAATCCAGACTAAAAAAGAACAGCCCTAAAAAGGAAAAGAAGTCATAAACGGTCAGTCTGCAGCCACAAGTTTGCTGGAAGAGGAGAGGCTGTTACCACGCATCTCCTTTAGTGTGTCCTTTAGGGGGGTTACTTATTACCAACCAGTGTGTACAGATACATCAATGAATAGATGGGCTTGAGCTAATAGACATGTACCGATAACAGAGCTCATGGCGGAGGAAAAACAGCTGACACATTCCTTGTCTTTAGATGGCCGGAGCCTGGTAGAAAATGATTGATCTTTTTAGCACCTCCTCGCCAAACAGCCATCCTGTCCTTACTCCAGTTCATTGTAGTCTGAAGACAGATCTAGTCAGCTTGCACTCTTGCTGGTCTTAAGCACTAGACACATTGGTACTGTTAATTGGAGTGGTAGCTGTAGTGTATTTGGTGGTTTGAGCCTTTTGGCCTAAAGGTAAAATGAGTATTCATGACAAGCTAAAAATCCACAGGAAGATGAGGGAGGTACCCCTTTCAGGAATCACATCTGTATCTGCCTAGACCACTCGGGTGCCAGTGATGGTGGCAGTGGCTGTCAAGAGGGTGGTATGTAGGGATGAGGGTGAATATGTGTAGATGTGGGAGAGAGACAGAGATTGGGGGGGGGCGATGTTTTTCAAAATAGGGAAAAGAATTTGATGATAATTGTCCAGTCGAATGCCCTCATTTCAATCCTAGGTACTATGTACTTTGTAAAACGATTAAAAGAAGTATGGAGCGGTTGTTTATTTGGCTGTGTCCTACTTACATTAGAAAATGCAGATGAGAAGTGGTTGGTTGAAAAATAAAGGGTAAAGAACCTTGTACTTTTTAGTTTTTTAACAAGAGGATGATTTATAAACTGAAAAGAACAGGCTCTAAGAAAATGACGTGTGACCACCAGCTAGCTGTTGACCTTTTTTATATTAAACTGGTTCCAGTTTTATCTTGTGTCCAGAGATTGATGGACTGCTGTTTTCAAGGAGTGCTGATATTCTGGATCTGGGTGTGATATATCTTCACTCAAGAATTGTAACGTTATTTTATAGTTTGACCTATGAAGTCATCACCACCAACCTGAAGCCCACAAACAAACCTTGTTTTCATTGATGAGGACTCAACAGTGCCTGGTGTAAAATGTACTTTAGGGCTTCTCTGGTGGCGCTTCCCTGGTGGCGCAGTGGTTGGGAGTCCGCCTGCCGGTGCAGGGGACGTGGGTTCGTGCCCCGGTCCGGGAAGATCCCACGTGCCGCGGAGCGGCTGGGCCCGTGGGCCCTGGCCGCTGAGCCTGCGCGTCCGGAGCCTGTGCTCCGCGGCGGGAGAGGCCACCATGGTGAGAGGCCCGTATACTGCAAAAAAAAAAAAAAAAAAGTACTTTATCCTCAAATCAGAGACACCGGTGGTTGCGTGTTTGGGGGATGTCTGTTTCACTGGATGGGTCCATTTGCTTAAGTCAGTGATCAGTTCTTTAAAGCGTCCCACAGCACCTTAAGGATAACATGTACAAAACAGATACTTCACCTTGAAACTCTGGGACCCTTTGTCTTAGTTAAGGGTACCAGTTGCCCAAGCTGGGAACTTGTGAGTTATGCACGTTTCCTCAGTTCCTTGATTCATGCTTCCTCTCATTTTCAGTTATGGCTACTTATTAATTCTATTCATTCTGCTTTATGTCTTCTCTATCTTTACTTCACTGCCTTATTCATCATTTCTCCTGCTTAGCGGAGTAATGACTTTCCATCTTTCTTAGTGGAGTAATGACTTTCTAATCCCCAGTGTCACCTGGCACCTTCCACATGGATGCCAGAATGATTTTTCTTCAGCAAAACTCCTTTAATTAAAATCTATCACTTAGCCATAAAAAAGAAGGAAATAATGCCATTTGCAGCAACGTGGATGGACCTAGAGATGATCATACTAAGTGAAGTAAGTCAGACAAAGACAATATCTTACGATATCACTCATATGTGGAATCTAATTGTAAACAATGATACAAATGAACTTATTTACAAAACAGAAAAATACTTACAGATATTGAAAACAAACTTATGGTTACCAAAGGGGACACGTGGCTGGTAGGGAAGGGGGGATAAATCAGGAGCTTGGGATGAACATACACACATTACTATATATAATGTAGATAACCAACAAGGACCTACTGTATAGCACAGGGAACTCTACTCAATATTCTTTGATAACCTGTAAGAGAAAGGAATCTTAAAAAGAATGAATATATGTATATGTATAACTGAATCACTTTGCTGTACACCGGAAACTAACACAGCATTGTAAATCAACTATACTCTAATAAAATTAAAATTTAAAAAGCAACAATTGGAAAAAAGCATCCGTCAGTGGCCGCTCAGTGCCTGAAGGTTAAGTTCAGCCTCTCTGAGTGGCATGCAGGGCCCACGTTCAACCTGCAATTGTTCTGGTCTCATGTTTTTGAACTGTTGACTCTGCATCCTGAGTGAAACCACGTGAGATGATGTGTTCCTGGAATCTGCGACCACATTACATTAATTTCTTTCCTCACCCTTCCACAAAAATCCTTTTGTTCAGGTTCACTTTCAAACTCCCAATATCCCCATGAGGCAGAGGAAAGAAGGTACCTTTCCTTCTCATTTTACAGAGTAAGAATACAGCATTATCTCCATGCTGACATAATCATAGGTACTACACAGAACCAGCTCTCGAACCATAGGTACTACATAGGTACTACACAGAACCATAATACTTATGTAGATTATAGAATTTTTGAATGATTGGTGGAGAAAGTGTGATGTATGCTTTTACCATCTAGCAGACTACTGGTCTTCTGCAGCTTACATTCAGCTGATTGTTAAAAAATTTATTTTATTGAAGTATAGTTGATTTACAATGTATTCATTTCTGCTGTACAGCAAAGTTATTCACTTATATATATATAGGCATTTTTTCATATTCTTTCCATTATGATTTTTAAAAATATTTATTTATTTGGCTGCATCGGGCCTTAGTTGCGGCATGCGGGGTCTTTTGTTGCGGCGTGCAGGCCCTTCATTGTGGTACATGGGCTCTAGAGCACGCAGGCTCAGTAGTTGCGGTGTGCAGGCTCTCTAGTTGTGGCTCACAGGCTCTAGAGTGCACAGGCTCAGTAGTTGTGGCGCACGGGCTTAGTTGCCCCACGGCATGTGAGATCTTATTTCCCCAACCAGGGATCGAACCCACGTCCCCTGCATTGGAAGGTGGATTCTTAACCACTGGACCAAGAGGGAACTCGCTCCATTATGGTTTATCACGGGATGTTGAACAGTGTTCCCTGTGCTGTACAATAGGATCTTGTTGTTTATGCATTCTATACATAATAGTTTGCATCTGCTAACCCCAAACTCCCACTCTGTCCCTCCCCCAGCCCCCCCCCCCCCCGCTGGCAACCTCAAGTCTGTTCTCTAAGTCTGTGAGTCTGTTTCTGTTTTGTAGATCAGTTCATTTGTGCCATATTTTAGATTCCACATATAAGTGATATCATGATATTTGTCTTTGTCTGACTTACCTTTGCACGATAATCTCGAGGTCCATCCAATGTTGCTGCAAATGGCATTATTTTCTTTTTATGGCTGAGTAGTATTCCATGGTATATATGTACCACATCTTCTTTATCCATTCATCTGTTGATGGACATTTAGGTTGTTTCCATGTCTTGGCTATTGTGAATAGTGCTGCTGTGAACATAGGGGTGCATGTATCTTTTTGAATTATAGTTTTGGATATATGCCCAGGAGTGGGATTACTGGATCATATGGCAGCTCTATTTTTAGTTTTTTGAGGAACCTCTATACTGTTTTCCATAGTGGCTGCACCAATTTACAGCTGATTTTTTAATGAACTGTATACCCATTTAAGATACACATATGTACATTTATTTTTCCCAAAATAAATAATCAAATATTTAATTCCCAAGTAGGTTGTACTTTCTTTTTTGACAATTTCGATCATGGTTTTCCTTTGTTGAATGTGTTAATAGGATCAACTCTCCAAGTGTTCGGAAATAAATCTAGAATCACCACCTCTTTCCCAACACAGTTTATGGTACACTAGGGCTTGCAGAGTAATTTTGGGTTTTGGTAAACATATGTCCATGAAGCAATAAGTAAGATGGACAGGTGGATTTTTTAAGGCAAATAAACTGCTAAATATGTTATATACAGGCATTGTAAGGTGATAGAACAATGAAAGATAGGAGTGGTGAGAATTGCAGGCTAATCTCTACATTGTATAGGAAACAGTGTCTCCCCTAGTGATATTAATGGAATATTGTAAGCTCATTTTAGTACCAAAATTTAAAAAGGGAGGAAGGGGTTATGGAGTAAAACCTTTTAAAAAATCTCATTTTCAGCAAGTTTGAAAAAAAGTCACGAAGGCAATTTAGTTTATTTTTTAAACATTCCCTGTAGTGTTATGAAGACCAAACAACAGCTTTGAGCTAGTTCATAAAAACCAGCATGCACAGACAAGGAGGATAAACTGGATAGAAAATAAATAGGAAACTGTCCAATTTAATTGACCAGGCTGATTAAAACAAGAAACGTAAACACCATCCCCAAATGAGAAAATGTTGGATGTACAAAGTCACTTCTCTTTAGATTCCTCTTGGAATGTTTGTAATCCATGAAACTACTTATGTTATTTAAAAAATAAAAACAAATGAAAAACTCACTTCTGTTAATGAAATTGTATGGTCAACTGAAGTTAAGTATGACATGTGAAAGTAACAATTTCATTTAAATTTCCCTCCATGGATTTAGAGGTTAGAGTTTTAACATAGTGACTTATTATCTGTGATCTGCACAGTGTGAGATTATGCAGAAGTTAAGGAGTTGTCTAAAATAGCCGGGTAAAGACAGATGTGAAGATAGAATATGATATGGGACAGTCACTTAGTCTGCTAGCCATCTAGAAATGGATTGTTTTTCTAGTTAATGTATTAGTTTAGGAAAAGAAAGATGCAATTTAAGACAATTTGTTTCATCTCTCAGAGACCAGGAGTATTAGAAACCTTTTGAGGACAAATATTTGTTTGTTTAATGAAAATAGCTTTTTTTTTTCCTGCTTAAAAACATAATATAGATGGTAGAAAATAGGGTAATGTACATTATGGTAAAGTTAACAACCAACCTGGGAATCTCAGTGGCTTTAAAACAATTTTTTTTCTCTGTCACATTACATGTCCATCACGCCTCAGCTGGGTGCTCATGGACACTCCTACTGCAGTTCCAAGGTTAACGGGGTAGCCATTCTTCAAAACCCTATGAGCTGTTGTGGCAGAGGGAAAAGGAGAAAAGACGAGAGCATCTCAATGCAGGAAATTAAACACTCAGGCCTGAAACTGACAAAGTCACTTCTACTGACAACTCATTGGCCCAGAACTAGTCACATAACCCCACCAAACCCAGAAGAATTCTGGAAGTACAGCCATACTTGTAAAGGAGATGGCCAGATATATTTGGTGAATGGCTCATACTGAAAATTAAATCCATTTAGGAATCTGTAAAAAAGAAAATTTTGATCACTGAAAATTCCAGTACCCAAATAACAGTTGGTGAACTGCCTTCAAGATATTTATGAGTGTCTTTGAATGTAGAGATAATAAAAATATAGTTTTATGATCTGCTTTTAACACTCAATTATGTCTCATGGAACTGCATCGTTCTTTTGATGGTTGCATAGTATTCCACTGAGTAAATGTGCATAATTGATTTAATCTGTTAATGAGCGTTTAGGTTGTTTACAGGTTCTTCATTATTATAAACAAGGCTGTAATTAACATCTTAGTGCATATCTCTGGATTTTTACTAATGATTATTCAACTGCAACCAGTGGAAATTTACATTAGATGATATCAGTGTTTTCAGTTTGGGTAAAGTTTGCAACATTGTCCCACAAAAGGATTTACTAATTGTACTAATTTTTACTATAACCCTAAAGTCACTGAAAACATCTATTTCTTTACACTTTTGCCAAACCTATATAGTTTCACTATTTGCCAAAGTAATAGGCTAACAGTAATATCTCATTTTCATATTCATTATTAGAGCAGTTGAAAGACTTTTTATATGTTAGTCCTCCATTTGTATTTTTCTCCTCTAAATAATCTGCTTGAGTTCGCAGCTCATTTTCTGTTGCAATGCTGGTTTTCTGTTGATTTTATCATGATCTTTATATATTAGAAACCAGGCTGGTATTCATTCAGTACATTCTGGTAGAACATAATAACCAACATCCATTTCTATTGTATGGGCATCATGCTGCATAAGTTGCAAAATGTATTTACTATCTCCCTTGGTTTTAGTATAATAATACTTTGTCAGTACTTTGTCATATGTTGCAAACGTTTTTTCATGTTTATCCATGTGTATGGCATCTTTTTGGTATATTGAACTTTTACACTTTAATAGTCTTTATGGCTTTGGCTTTTATATCATGCAAGAAATCCTTCTCCACTGTAAAGTTACAAAAATATTCACCCATGCTTTTTCATGGTACTTTTGTGGCTTCATTTACTGTATTTTTAATATTTTATATGCCTGAGGTTTGTTTTGCTGTAAGGAGTGAGCTAGAGATACCACTTTATTTTTCAAGTGGCCAATTAACTTTGGGGAAGTTTCAGTGAATATTGAGGAAACTGAACAGAGGGGGACAGTGTAGGTTTATTATTATTATTTACATTAAAAGTAACAAAGACAAGTGGAGTCCTTTTATTAACATGCTGTAGAAGGAGCTTCATGTTGAAATGGAGCCTGGGACTTGACATACACTCACCTTTTACTTCAGTGGTAATTTTAAGTCCATAAAATATTTTTCTCTCTCGACTTCCATGACACATACATTTCTACTTTCTCTTACCTCAATGTCATCAATGTATTTCTGCAGCCTCTTTTTCCCTTTTCTGCTACTTTTCTTCAGTGTTGTATCTTAAACTTTTTTTTTCATCTTTCTGCATGATTTCATATATGCTTATAGCTTTGGATACCAGTTATCCTGAAGACTGGAGTAAGTATGCCCAAAAAGTTGTTGACTATGTAAGTCTGGAGCTGAAGAGAGATCTGGGTTGAAGTTGTCTATTTCAGTTACTGTATACATCTTAAGTTTAACTAAAGGCGTCACTGAGTTAATTATTCGAGTACTTAGCCTATTTTGCGGTTGCCATGTTCATTTGATTTTTCTTTCTCACTTTCTTTTGACTTCAGAATGTTCTTTTTATATTAGGGACCAAGGGAATATTCAGTCAGCAAATATAAGTACACCATCCAAAAATGACCTTTTTATCTGGTGTTCTCTATATCAGTTACCCAAGTCAGATATATGGGTGCCAAATTTTGATTGCCTTCTCTTGAAATATTTTATCAAATCAACCACAAATTTCTATTCATTCTGTTTTACCCCTTAACTTATTGTTAAGACTCTTTATTGTACAGACATACCTGATGTTATTGAGCTTCACCTTATTGCAGATAATGTGTGTTTTGTTTTGTTTCATTTTTCTTTTTGCAAATTGCATGTTTGTGGAAATCGTGTCATCAGATGATGGTTAGCACTTTTTAGCAATAAAATATTTTTTGACTAAGGCGTATACATTGTTTTCTTAGCCATAATGCTGTTGCGCACTTAATAGACTACAGTATAATGTTAACATAACTTTGACATGCACTGGGAAACCAAAAAATTTGTGCGATTTGCTTTATTGTGAAATTTGCTTTATTCTGGTAGTCTGGAACCAAACCCTCAACATACTCAAGGTATGCCTGTATACCCATTGTAATATCCAGTTCATCCCACCACAGTCACTCCCCAGGGTTATGGTCACAGCCTCCTAGTGATCTTTCTGCTCCTCACTTTGCCTGCCCCGCCCCATATATTCTATACATCGTATCCAGAGTCATCTTTTTAATGTGAAATTATTATGTCAACAACCGTCCAATCTTTTTCAGTGAATCCCTATTTTCAGATGATGAGATTCATATATTTTAATGTCAAATAGGTAAGGAAATCATCTATCACTTTCTGAATTCTGCAAGAAAAAATTCCAAAGCCACTTCCACCTGTCGAACTTGAAGCATCTATGAAGCTTACAAAAATAAATGCTGAGTAGATGTCTAAATATAAGAGGCTGTAACTCAAGAAGGTCAGTGAACTAAAGATAATTTGGGAATGTTCTTGGGCCCCCCAAAAACACTTAATGTTTGGATAGGGAAGATGCCAACACAGAGACAGAGCAGGGGTGACCTGAGGCTACAAAGAGAGAACACGTGGCATCATCAAAACCAATGGAAGACACAATTCAAGAATGGTTCTCATTACCCCTGAGAGTCAAAGAAGAATACAGAACAGTTTGCACTGAATGTAGCAACATGGGGAACATCGGTGACGTCAGCAAGAGCAATTTCAGTGAGTTGATGGGGTGGAAGCCCGATTGAAATGTAATGATAAGGAGTAATTGCTAAAGAATTCAAGCGAGATGCCTGAAATGCAAGGAAAGGAAGGGTTTTGTGTTTGCTCACTTGTTTAAGGTGGCAGAATTTTGAGCATGTTCAAATATTTCAGCTCTTTCGTGCTAGTTATTTTCCTAACTGTAAAGACGTAGTTAACAATGGCCACCTCACCAAGTGGTTTAAGATGTGAAAGAGCCTAGACTAGCCTCTGACATGTGGCAGTCTCTCTTCCCTTCTCCTCCTCTTCCCCTGCTTCAGCTCCAGTAGGCCTATCATCCTATGTAAGAGTAAAACCCACTGCATTTAGTTACGGTAGAAATTGTTTTTTGTCTTTCTTACTAATCTGCAATCTCTTATCTCTTTTTCTTTAATTTTTTTATTGAAGTATAGTTGATTTACAAGGGTATGTTAGTTTCAGGTGTACTACAGAGTGATTCAGGGACACGTGTGTGTGTATATTCTTTTTCAGATTCTTTTCCATTATATGTTATTACAAGATATTGAATATAGTTCCCTGTGCTATACAGTAGGTCCTTGTTGGTTATCTATTTTATATATAGTAGTGTGTATCTGTTAATCCCAAACTTCTAATTTATCCCTCCCACCACCCATTTCCCTTTTGGTAACTGTAACTTTGTTTTCTATGTCTGTGAGTCTATTTCTGTTTTGTAAATAAGTTCATTTGTATCATTTTTTTAGATTCCACAAATAAGTGATATCATGATATTTTTCTTTATCTGACTTCACTTAGTATGATAATCTCTAGGTCCATCCATGTTGCTGCAAATGACATTATTTCATTCTTTTTTTATGGCTGAGTAATATTCCTCTTTAGTGTGTGTCTTCCTAAGTGCTGGGCACATTCTGGTATATATAAGCATAATCTTAACTGATTAAATTGAATTGCCTTTTCAGCTTTAAAATTAGGAGACTAAATCTGTTGCCTTCTGTACAAAATATGTTTGACTCTCCTGTACTCCTTCCAGGTTGGCAATGATTAATTAACAAGGCAGCAGGTTCTATTCTATTTATAACAGGAGAGCAACATGAAAACAACAGGAATAGTGGTGGGCTTACCTTTGCAAAACAGCAGCATTACATTTTTGCACAAAGAACTTTTGTTCGGAGCAGGTAATGACAGGCTTACTCACAGTTTTATTCCTAATCAACATTTTGGAGAGAACACAAGGGGTGATGTGAATTACTGTCTAAAATGTAAAAGCACTGTCTGAACCACTAATCTAGAGAAATCATCCATACAAGACTTCAGAGTTTGAATTTGGCTATTTTGCACTTGAGTTATTATACTAAGCACGACTTTTTTTTTTTTTTTTTTGTACAGCATGTATTTTTTCCTCTTTCATGGTGGCTTTGTGTCTGTCAGCTAAAAGGAGACTTGCATGGAGTATCAAAGGGATGAAAGGTGAATGAGCATAGAGCCTTTTTTTTTAAGCACCATTAACTCAGTGGCATATACCTGGGCTGTAGATGCACTTTGCTGATTTCATTTTGAAAATGCTGTAAGCTGGGCTCTGATAATTGCCTTCTGTAATTGGAACAAATTTACGATTATGCTAATTCATTCTCAGCCACCCAATATATGGAAGCTGAGCTCATCCATATCTGTCCCTGCGTTTCCTTTGTAGATCATTACATGATTAGCCTTTCAGTGTAGCTGATAGAAACATTTTTATTCTGAACAGATCTGGTTTCTCCGATGGTTTGCGTGTATGCACGTGTCAGCGGTATGTTTGCATTTCTTTATCGAATGTAACTCAAGATACCAGTTTTTAAAACCAGTTACAATATGAACATTTTGAGTCTTTAATCCTTACTAAGATGGCTATTTTCTCAACACTTGAGTATATGTTACCTGGTTGTAAGGAACAGAAAAAGGGAACTGTTAATTAATATCCCCTCACTACCACTTTAAAACCTGATTTACATACCAGCAATTACGGGAGGAAATGTGAATGCAGAAACTATTTTGAGTCTCTCTGAAAGCCAGCTCTTCGTAATGTTGTTAAAGAGTTCTTCCTATCCTAAAATAATCCCTTAAAATGAAGAGGCACAAGATACAATGTTTTAGGTCACTCCTTGGGATATCCAATCCAATTCAAAGCTTGAGAAGCTTTGGAAGCATCTCCTAGGGGTTGCTTTATCAAATATTCAAAAACCAGCATTCCTTTTCCCGTAGCAGATGGGAGTGAGCAAAGGTAGAATTAGCAAAGAGCAAGATCCATTGCACTAGGGAAAGCACAGCTGAAAAATTGATGGTGGCAGACACCCCCCCTTACGGATCATCCTTTGATTGCAAATCTCTCCCCATTTTTATATTTCTACTTCATCTGTTCAGTGTTGTCTTTTCCCTCTCATCATCATTCTTGTAAATGCTTTACATTAATGTAAACGTGTCTCATTTTTCACTCATGACAATGTTACAGTTTCAGTAAACAGTTGATCAGGGTGTTTACTTTCCGAGACCATTTACCTGTCAAAATGAATTAAAACAAACAAAAAAATGAGGCTGCACCTGGCTTTCATAACTGAAATGGGGAAGTCAAAGGACAACACTGATCTGACAAGGGGCATACAATGTCAGAACATAAAGTTCCATAATCGGAATTCAGGCTTCTACAAAGGAACTCCTGTCTGTCATTTCATTCAGCATCAGTGAGTGTGATTCTGTCTGTGATCATTAGGTTTCTCTCGTTTGCCTGGTTCTGCAGCTGTGGCTTCACAATTAAGCTGAATTTCTGCTTCCTTTTGTGATGCATTATCAGATCAGTGGAGCTAAATGGCAGCAACCCCAGTATAGGTGGCTTTGAAGTCAAGCTGTCCAGCCTGGAGAGAAAAGGAAGACAAAAGGAGAAACACGAGAGCAGTGTTATAAGTAACTTGAAGGAAATATTATCAAGGAGAGCAGGGAGGACAGATGACATCTAATCTGAAAGTAGCAAAACAAGTGATGGCCTAAACTAACATGAGAAGGTAATTGGCTCCGTTCTGAGTAGAGGCATATGTCCCTCTATTGCGATAGTTGAGTCCCAGTTAAGACTTGCTTTAGAATGCCGAGCCAAATCATGGGAAAGATTAAGGAGCGGCCGGCCCTGCATGGGGTCAGTAAGCGACAAGAAAATGGCTGATGTTTTGTGGCAGGAAAATGATTTGAACGCTACCGGTTCTAGTTCTACCGTTTTCCAAGTATGTCACCTTAGGTGAATCATGTAATCTGTAAAATGGGAAGGATAAGATTTTCTTTGCCTGTCTTGGGGTTGTTGTGAGGATCAAATGAGATAAAGTGTTGTATAGCAGTGTGTTCATTTGAGAGTGGAAAGACAGCGATCAGTATCTCTGTGGGTTCCTTTGCCTTTTCTTCGTGGTCACAAGATGCCCGCCCTAGCTTCACAATCACATCCATGCCCAACCAGGTAAAAGGCCAGAAATACCTATCCCTTTTCTCAGGAAGGCAAATGATTTCCTGTAAGTCACCCAATAGACTTAGATACAATTGGCCTTCTTGAGTATTTAGTATTTTAAGACTACAGGCTGTCATCACAAAGATTTCAGGGACTACTTGTTCCATTCATTTCTGCCCATTGCTCAAAAGCAAAATCAAACACCAGATAACTTGGTGAGGGCTACCATAACTTCTAATGAGCTATACAGGGACAGATATTAAGTTTGAATAATTCTTTGATGTTAAAATAGTTCTGGTCACATTCTGAACATGCTGACATGCTAATATATTATAACCAAAATGTGTGCATTCAAATGAGAGCTGGCCTTTAAATCAACCCTCTGGGAGACAATATACTTACTCAACAATGTTGCTTTTGTCAAGATATTTTTTGCACCCCGTCCTTAGGAATGATTGTAAAATCCCCAAATACGTTTTCAAAATTATGTTTAATGTAATTTTGCAAATGGCACAGGGTCATTCCACCCAAATCTGGCAAATGATATGGATGACTGAACACAGTGGTTAAAAGCAAGACTTGGAGGGACTTCCCTGGCGGTCCAGGGGTTAAGACTCCGCGCTTCCAATGCAGGGGGTGCAGGTTCCATCGCTGGTCAGGGAACTAAGATCCCACATGCCGTGATGTTTGGCCAAAAAAAAAAAAAAAAGCAAGACTTGGAGTTGAAACTTGGATTCAAATTCTGGCTCTACCATTAACTATATATAATATATGACTTTGGCAAAGTACTTAACATCTTTGTTTTTTTTATTTGCAAAATGGGGGTAATGAAAATGGTGTCAACCTCATAGAGACATTTTAAGAGTGAAATTAACAGATGTACAGTGTTTAAAAGAGTACTTGGCACATAGTATACAAGAAATGCTAGGTCTCATTTTTTAGGCTGGGAAATACTCATTTGATCAAAATTCATGATGTGGCTTTAAGTAAATAAGAAACATTGGTTAGACTAATGTCCTAGGGTGTGGAAGTCAGGGGCTTCCCCAGGGTCCTATGGAGCCCCATCTTTACTTCTGCCTGGTCCCCTCCTACCCACTCCTGTGTCCTTGTGTACCATCTCTGGTTAGCCCCCAACAGCTAGAATGCACGCTACAGCCTTCTCTTGTTTTCCCGCAGAAATCCAATCACACTTGTTATTTGGTAAGGTGGTAACTTCACAAAAAAGTTTGAGAGGTTCTGTAGGGAATGACCACATTGTGAATGGTGACTTTCCAGTGTTTCCCTAGCTCGACCTCTCTCGTACACCCTCGTGTAGCCCTGTCTCTCCACCCTGTCCTATCAGACAAGGTTGCCTTCCCAAGCCATTCTTAGTTGTAGTGAGGAGAAAAAGCATTTATTACTCTTACATAGCTCATATCTTGAGCAGCTACATGATAAGACCGTTTTTAGCCATTATGAAATATTAGTGGTTCCCAGATTATAGTTAAGAACAACTACGCTAAAAATGTCTCTCTTCTAGATCATATCTATGCTTGATCCTGGAATTTAAAGCAAAGAATAGTATCCCCTCCCTTGGTCCAACCCCTAAAATGCAGTTTGAAGTTGTATTGTATGTGTGTATGTATATCACACCAGTCTCTAAACTTGCAGGTATATCAATTTGGGCTAAAAAATTTATTCAACAGGTGCCATTGCATATCCTCAGAAGAAGGTTCTGTGCAAGATACAAGAACATTTTAAAATACTGTTTTTGTTATTAAGGAGCTTGCCACTGAGTTGTGCAAGAAGAAAATGACCCCAAGCAATGAGTAGATGAATTGAAAAGCTTCTAAAGTCAGAAATCTGAGGTTACATCTTTAATATATATGAGCAACTCAATTTTATATTTCATCTAGCAAATCCCAAGAGGACTGGAATTGGGGGTGGGGGAGATAAGAACACTTGTTAGATGATACCAACAAATGGCCCCCATTAGCATTTTCTGTGGGATAGGAGGGGAGAGAGAGTTCCAGCTTGATACTATCTAGAATTCAAAAGACAACAGGCTTGGGATCTTGTATGGGAAGAGAGCTGGCCTATTAAAGTGGCTTCTTTCTCATCTAGCTTTTACATTCCTAAATGATTAATAACAGCACTCACCTTCTCATGCTCTTATGGAATATTAAGAACAAGAACAGGAGCATTAGAACCTGACATGTGTCTGATGGAAATAAACCTTTAGGCGTAGAGTTTATATGTATACCTGCACAGGACGTCTTTGACAAAAGGTCAGAAGAAGCGAAATGTCAGGACTCATGCAGAGATTTTCAAATGTAACCCATGTCTCAGATAAGATAATCTCCCATGAAGCATCACTCTTCCAAAGGAGGCTGCCTCCCATCCAATTACCATGCTGCCTATTGTTGAGGAAATCTACAGGGTCGTCAATTACATACCTTCTGTCCCCAGCTAACCAGAATGACTGATCAGGAACCTGCTGTTGGGCATGAAATCTAATTGTCTTTGATGGTCTGCTTTTCCAGATTTGTTTATAAACTGGAAAAATCTACAAATTGCAGACCATCTGCACATAACACTATGCTAATGAACTCATGCATCCTGAAAATCCATTAGCTCATTACCTCTAAGTAGCTGGTTTCTTCCCACACTCCTAACTGGGATTATCCATCTAAACTAAATAAGTAGGAACCAGATGAAGAATTCTTTTCCTCTCAGGGCGTGAATGCCTCCCATGACATTCCAGAAAGTTAAGCCTCTCTGTCAAAGAGATGACCTGTTAGTATGAGGTCATTTGGATCAGTGATAAAAAAAATTGTTCTTTAGCCTCAGGTGATCACTGTATCTATCCCATCATGCTAATTTGAAAATGTGAATTGCTTTTAAGAGCTTAATGGGGGCTTTCCAGTGTTGACAACCTCTTATAAAATCATTTCTGAACTCAGTATTCATGCCCTTATGATACTTGTAGGATACTGTATATAAGTTCAAAAATTCTTAGGTGCTTGACATGAGAAAGCATTGAGAATGGGCCCTGATACATATGAGCTGGAACATTCTAGGATGATGGGGGAAGCGGATTTACAGAAAGGAGTTAACTTCAGTGAAGGACATTGAGCTCCTCTGTGATAACGCTCACAAAGGGCCAGAAAGCTGGTGTGTTGTAGTATCTGGAGAAGAGGGAGTTCACGGATATGTTTTGTTTGACCCTCACAATATATTTTGTAATATATGAGCCATCATGTTAGAATCAAGAAACAGTACATGAAGAAACACAGCCGTGGCTTCTCAAGAAAGATGGAAGGATCTAGTTACACTAATCACAGTAGTGTGGACCCAACTGGTGGGCTGCATATTTATTTGCACAAACCATGGAATCTACATTTTTGTCATTATCAGCACCAGGTCCCCATACATCCTGATACTGAAGCTACATACTCCGTAAATGTGAAGACCACTGTGATACATTAAAAGCAACAGAAATTTTAATGCAAAAATGAGTTCACGGTCATTTTTCCTTACACAATCATTAATTTTTTAAAATACTCGTGTCTATCTAAAGTGGGGAAACAAAAGGAGAAAGAAAATAACATTTTTTAAGAAAAATGAGCGTGAGCTCATTCCTTCGTGGGCACGAAGAATAGCCCCTTGTCTTTAGTATGTAAGCAACACACGTGGATGTTTGCCCCCAGCTCCACTTCAGTAGTTTACGTTACCTCCCTGGCCCCTAGGAACATTCGAGTTTGCAACTGCTGCTGTAGGAATGCTTTTTTTCTATTATTTATTAAACTATTCTACATTAGGAGCACTTAGCTCATCAAAAATGTTTTAACATTTCTCTAAGTGACAAAAGCATAAATCAAAGAGCAATTTGTCACTTTTATAAGCCCAGAAAATACCAAACTGAGTTTCTCATAAAGATCCTGCCATCAGTTAAATGGATAAACTATTAGTTTACAAATAAAAAACAGCCCCGCAGTTAGGTGTCTCCTAATGTGCCGATTGTTTATAGACATAATTGGGTTGATGAACCTGAGTCATGACAGCGTGAACACCAGGTAGACCAGAATGTGTATGTACCTGGGATACCTCATTCATCCTGTATTGATGGTTTTCAAGCTATGATCTGGGGAGACCAAGTAGCAGACCATTGTACGTGTTCATAGTACACATGTAGGTGGGTGGCAGTAGATTGTATGGCAGGGTCAACTTATATGATGGTACAGGTGCGCTGAACATCTCCATTGGGCATGATTGACGTAGACAGGGAAGGATGTGAATTACCTCTCCTGGAATTTTACAAACAGTGGCCCTGGGTGTGGGCCATTGCAGCTTAGGGCCCCTCATTTCTGTAACTCCAATACCCTCACTTCTGCACCTGTTGTAAGAGCTTTCCTTATTTATCTGTTGTTCACTTGGGGCTTTCTGAAAAGCTTTATTTTTATTTATTTATTTAATTTATTCATTGAAGTATAGTTGATTTATAATGTTGTGTTAGTTTTAGGTATACAGCAAAGTGATTCAGATATATATATATATTCTTTTTTAGATTCTTTTCCCTTATAGGTTATTACAAAATATTGAGTAGAGTTCCCTGTGCTATACAGTAGGTCCTTGTTAGTTATCTATTTTATATATATAGTAGTGTGTATCTGTTAATTCCAAACTCCTAATTTATTGCTCTCCCACCCTTTCCCCTTTGGTAAACATAAGTCTGTTTTCTGTGTCTGTAGGTCTATTTCTGCTTTGTATATAAGTTCATTTGTATCATTTTTTACATTCCATATATAAGCAATATCATATGATACATATCATATATATCCTATGATCACATAAGCTTTAAATTGAGGAAACAGTCTATGGTTAAATATAAATTTGAATACCACTGTGCTACATAAGTAAAGGAGTTTTTTTAAGCTAAAGTGATTTTTTCCGATTACTAAATACTTCTTTCCTTGAATGTTCCACAATTAACCACCAAGAAGAAAAACAACAGTTACCCCAAGTCTTCTCTTAAAAACCTCTGCAAACATATTGCATTTTCTTCCAACCATTTTTAAAGTGTATGTATGTTTGTGATTTCTTTTTTTTGTTGCTTTTGCAAATTTATGATAACAACGAACATAGTTTTGCATTTTGACTCTTCCATATATTATGAGCATTTTCAGTGCTTTCACTAGTGGAAATCAAGACTTTTAGTGCTATATAATATATTTTATTACTGAATCATTTATTTTAACAAAGGTCTGTTATTTGGCCTGTAGCTTTGGCATACTTTTTTTTTCTTTCATTCTTTTTTGCTACAAGAAATAGTTTATTTTGTTTAAATCCTTGTTTGTAGCCCTGATAATTTCCTTTGGTAAATTCCTGGGATCACATTTACAAGAACAGAAGGCTTTTACTATCTTTAAGCCTATTAGATGGAGATAATATTAGGAAGAAAATTAAAGCAGGACACCGGGAGTGAAGGAGCCTTGCTATACTAGAAAGGATTGTTAGGCAAGACCTCTCTAAGGAGGAAATATTTGATTAGAGACCTGAATGAAAAGTAGGGTTGAACCGTGGGGATACTTGCAGGAAAGGCCTTCCGGGTGGAGGGATCAGCAGGTGTTAAGGTCCTGAGGTTGGAACTGGCTTTGAGTTTTCTCGAACAGGAAGGAGACCAGTAGGGCTGGAGTAGACTGTGCAGAGGTTACTTAGGGAATCTAAGGTGGGGAATTAACTCTGGGCCAGACCAAGATGGGCTTTGTTAGCCATGGTAAGGATTTGCAATTTTGTTCTTAGTGGGCTTCAAGGCTGTTGAAGGACTTGGACCCAGAAAGTGATACTACCTGATCCCTTTGTGGAGAATCAACTGTAGAGGCAGGAATGGAAGCACCAGACAGACCAGGTAGTTAAGAGGCTACTAGTGTCGTCCCAGAAAGGAGATAATCGTAGAGCAGCAATAACAGAAATGCCCCATGCTCTGTGAGTTCAGCAAAAAAAAAAAAAAAAATACTATATGTATGTGTGTGTCTGTGTATGCTTGTGTAACTTTAATCTTTGCTCTTTGGGTAGAAAAATGTCATTTATTGTTGTTCAATTTTTTTATTAGTGGTATAGAATATTCAATTGTTTAATTAGCATGTGTTTTCTCTGTCTTATCTTGGATGGCATTTTATCATCAACTGATATGAGAGCTTGAGTGATTCAGATCAGTATCCCTCGGATCATCGTATTATTATTTGTTTTTTTGCCGTATTCGGACCTCTCACTGCTGTGGCCTCTCCGGTTGCGGAGCACAGGCTCCGGACGTGCAGGCTCAGCGGCCATGGCTCACAGGCCCAGCCACTCCGCAGCATGTGGGATCCTCCCGGACCTAGGGCACGAACCTGCGTCCCCTGCACCGGCAGGCAGACTCTCAACCACTGCGCCACCAGGGAAGCCCTATTATTGTTTTATATATCAAATTTCTGGCAAATATCTTCCTAGTTTGTTGCCCACTTAATTTTATGTATGATGTATTTTATGTAAGTTTTCAATTTGAAACCAGACCTCTACTTGATGATTGTGGCTTTAATTTTCTCTGGGCCAAGATTTGTTTAGGAAAGCTTTCTTTGATTTCCAGGTGCTGGGACTCCTTTTCTGTTTCCAGGGTCACTGCCCCCAGGGCTCTTTCTGGTTATTTCCTCAGTAGGAATTATTTACTTATGGACCATGGCCAGACTTTCCCGACTTCCTGACCGGCTGTTTTGGGGGAAAGTATGGAAAAAGAAGATGACTTGAGGCGGAGACAGGAGAGAACGGCTTTGTAGGCGCTAGAAGTAACAAGGATAGGAAATTAACAGTCAGAAAGTCAGGCAATTTACACTCAGAATTTCTGGACCAGGAGGAGAGTGGAGTGGAACCAGAGCTCCTCAGACTTACTTTAAGCCGACCAATTTGTTCTTTCCAGTGACACAACAGTGATGGTGGTTTAAAAAATCCAACCCTGGGCTTCCCTGGTGGCGCAGTGGTTGAGAGTCCACCTGCTGATGCCGGGGATGCGGGTTCGTGCCCTGGTCCGGGAAGATCCCACATGCCGCAGAGCGGCTGGGTCCGTGAGCCATGGCCGCTGAGCCTGCGTGTCCGGAGCCTGTGCTCCGCAACGGGAGAGGCCACAGCAGTGAGAGGCCCGCGTACCGCAAAAAAAAAAAAAAAAATCCAATCCTATTGGCTTTACAGTGTTTCATCCCACATATTGGTGACAGCTCTTATTTTCTGGTGGTGATGTGGATTTAACTTCTTTGTTTCCATCTTGTCCATTAAAAGTAAGATCCATGAAAAAAGAGGCTATACTGGTTTTGTTTATCTGACTTTACTCAACTCTCAGGACGACCTCCAACGTTCAGTAAAGGTTGGAATATTTGTCAGATGAATGAATGAGTGGTCGGAAAATATGCAGTGTTAGTGGGGAGTGAAGGATATTTTGTCATGGGCCGGTGGTCAGTTGTGTTTTAAAATTGGCTCCACTGTCCTGCTTTGTTAAACAGAGCAGTGCTTTTGGGCTCTGGGTCATCATTGGTTCTTAACCCACCAGGCTGGCACGTGGTGATGCCTTGAGGAGCTCCTGGGGTTGGTTAGCCAGGCTTGCTTCCTTACTTCGCGGTCCTGTACCATGTTGCTTTTTCAGCTCTTCTTCATGTTTTAAAGCAGTTCTCTGCCCTCTTTTGGCTATTTTGGCATCATTTTCTCTTCTAAAAATCGACCTCATCTAGGTTACATTTTGGATGGCTGATGACTTTTGGTATTCTATACTCTCATTAATGGGATGGTACTTGGGATAAATATTGAAGGATCGTTATAGGTTTTCTTCTGATAAATAGATCTCTTTTTTAAAAAAAAAATTTTTTTAATTTATTTTTGGCTGTGTTCAGTCTTCATTGCTGCACTCAGGCTTTCTCTAGCTGTGGTAAGCGGGGGCTACTCTTCGTTGCGGTGTGTGGGCTTCTCATTGCAGTGGCTTCTCTTGTTGTAGAGCTTGGGCTCTAGGCGTGCGGGCTTCAGTAGTTGCGGCACGCAGGCTCAGTAGTTGTGGCTTGCGGGCCCTAGAGCACAGGCTCAGGAGTTGTGGAGCACGGGCTTAGTTGCTCCACAGCATGTGGGATCTTTCCAGACCAGGGCTCGAACCTGTGTCTCCTGCATTCGCAGGCAGATTCTTAACCACTACACCACCAGGGAAGTCTCCAATAAATCTCTTTTTATAGAAGCCAAAAATATTTATTAGACCAAATTGCTGTCTAACAGACGTTACTTGATTATTGGCAATAAATTAGAATTCTTTAGATACAAACATGAAATGAGCCAACTAAAGCCAACTTTCAATTATCTATGCTAGTGGTGGGCAGGGAGGGTATGGTGAAAAGAACCCAGATGCATGTGCTTCCATGTGGTGTCTTTTTGTTGTAGTCATTGCCGTTGCTTTTTGTGTTGAATTACTTTTTTGTGTGTGTGTGGTTTTTTTTTTGCGGTACGCGGGCCTCTCACTGTTGTGGTCTCTCCCGTTGCGGAGCACAGGCTCCGGACGCACAGGCTCAGCGGCCATGGCTCACGGGCCCAGCCGCTTCACGGCACGTGGGATCTTCCCGGACCGGGGCACGAACCCGTGTCCCCTGCATCAGCAGGCGGACTCTCAACCACTGTGCCACCAGGGAAGCCCTGAATTACCGTTTTGATGTGTCTGTTAAATTCCTGTGTATAACACATGCTGATAACTAGAGCTAAATGGTTATTGTCAAACAAGAGCTGCGTCAGGTGCTACCGAGATGGCGTGAGAGAGTGGAGACGTTGTTTAGATGTGGTAGCAAAGGACAAAATGGGGAAGGAAGGCAGTTTGGTCTGGGAAGACTGGTCTGCTTGATGAAATAAGAGATGTAGGGATGGTGCAGCCCAGCTGTGGGGAGGATGAGAATCCAGGGAGTAGAAGGTCTCATCTGGGTCTTCCTCAGGTGTCCAAGGAAAGAGAACTTTGGACCAAGGATAGGATTAGGGTGGAGATGGAAAGGGGGAAGTAGGTTCTCTAGGAGCAAGCTAGAGAAAACAAACCAAAGATGGGACTAGCCTACGCTCAGAGGTTGTGAAAAGTGAGCTCCTTTGGAAGGGAGACTGAGGCTTAGATGTCTGGGGTGCCTGATCCGACCTAAATGTCTGCTGAATCACTGAAGTAGTAACATAAATGATCACCAAAGAAACATATCTCCAAAAGCAGGGAATATTGAGATCTGAGTTTCATTTATGTGCCTATGATTACCCAAATCTGTGTTACATTGGCCTTTAGACATCATCGCACCTTTGTTAAAATGTGTTTAAATGGAAACATATTGACTTCAAACCCTGTCTGACAACATAATATCCTCTCCGCACAAATTACAAAGTCCACATACATGTGTTGATTTTTCTGAGCTCCATTTTGGGCCAGTTATTAAAATATCATCATCTTTATCGTCAGAGTTGGAACACAATGAAATATAATGAAATGACCTAATTACAGTCTTTCCTCTCTCCCACTGCATTTTTAGAAAATAGGTCAAAGTCAATAGGATATTTACATTCTCTTCCGGCCTCCAGTTTATTAGCTTGAGTGTTCATGTCCTGAGAATACCAAAAAGGATGGGATATGGAATAAAGATTTTAAAAAATCCTTGCTGCTACTCTGTTATGTTAGGTACAGCTCTCTCCCATATGCCCTAACTGCTCATCTTCCAACTCCAGGAAAGTTCTCTTTTTTTAATGACTTATAAACATTGCTGTCTTCTGATAGGTGGAATGGCTGAAAAACGAGGAGCCCATTGACTCTGAACAAGATGAGAACATTGACACCAGGGCAGACCACAACCTCATCATCCGGCAGGCGCGGCTCTCGGACTCCGGAAACTACACATGCATGGCGGCCAACATCGTAGCCAAGAGGAGGAGCCTGTCAGCCACAGTGGTGGTTTATGGTAAGACCAGCCCAAAGGCTAGGAATGGATAGAGAGGACAGAAAGCAGAGAGGTAGAGGGAGGTGCATTTCATTAAAGCTTTCAGTGTTTAGCACGGAAAGGACTTTGGGGGTTATCCATTATAGCGTTCTCTCCTGCCTCACCCCTCTGACAGGTGAAGGCAGATGCCTGTTTCTCTTTCATCCAGAATTGGACTTCTGGAGATAGTCAGTGACATTTTCGATCTCTTTTCAAAATAATTTAAAAAGTTGTTTGTTTTCTTCCATTGTGTTTATATTTGAAACGAAATGAGGTGGGCAACTTCTGCTTCCCACTCTTCGCAAACCCAACATCCACCAACCCCCCATCTTCCCCAGACCTGCTGTCGGCACCTCCTCTCCTGGCATATGAAATCCACCAAAAACAAACATGACTATTTGCTGAATATCTCAGGTATTGTATAAATGAAATTCCCAGCTATTGAAGTAAAGGCACTCCCTTCCACAATAGAAGAGCCCTGGGATTTATTTTTGAAGCACTTAAAGTTAATAGAAATTCAAATGCTGATATTTTCTTCTTATACTCTGGATTTTCAAGTGCTTTAGAGATATGTTGATGAGTTCTTCCTATGGTTCATCATTTCCTTGCAATGCAAATTCTCTGTATCCCTCCTGTATCAGAAGAGTAGACTGAGGGGTGGAGACTAGATCAGCCCTACTGTTGCCTCACGATGGGGCAGCCGGGGAGGGTCCCCTCCAGTCTCTTGGTACTCAACTCACAACACAACTCACAAGTGGCTTGCACATAGTAGGCAATCAGTAAATACCTCTTTCCTTTTTTTTCTCCCCTCCCCATTTTTCTCTCTCAGTAAATGGAGGCTGGTCTTCCTGGACAGAGTGGTCAGCCTGCAATGTTCGCTGTGGTAGAGGATGGCAGAAACGTTCCCGGACCTGCACCAACCCAGCTCCTCTCAATGGTGGAGCCTTTTGTGAGGGAATGTCAGTGCAGAAAATAACCTGCACCTCTCTTTGTCCTGGTGAGATATATGTAGATTCCCTTTTCCCTTCGGATCCACCAACATTATTGGGCTGGTGTGAAGCTTTCAGTAGAACCTTCCTTTCCAAAGTTACCATCTTCCAAGTTCTTCGAGTGGAGGCTTTGTCCAAAGTGCTAATGCGGAACTCATTGTAATAGCAGGAACGTGGGTGAAATACCTCTGTTTGGGGGCATAATTTTTTTCTTAATACTCAGATGACCCTAGACGCTCACCATCAATAAGCCAAATGTTTTGACGTATTTTTATACTACCAGTGTTTAAAACCCTTCTTTCAGGTTCTCCCATTTTGTAGCATTCATCTGTATAATAGGGATTAAGTGAGTTGTCTGTGAGCACAAAACAGGTACCAAATCCTTGACCTTTTTTCATCAGTCACCAATCAACTAACCTCATCGGTTTTACCTTTGTATTTATTGGCAATATAATTGGCAGAGATTGTATCACAGCAGTTTCCATTTCGAATGTGGGCTCTGCTTGCCTTCCTCTCTGAATAGAGAGAGGCTTCATTTACCAAATATGGCTTTTATGAGTTCTTTTGCTTATCTTACTGGCTCTCACTGAATTTATACAATGAGGAGTAGCTGAGATGGAAGATGACTTTCTGAATGAAAAGCATATCCTCCCACTGAGAAATGAATTGATCCTGGGTCTCACATGCATGATCAAACATTAGCTCCAAGGACACTGGACCAGAGACTCGTGTCTTTAAAATTGCGAGTCTAGTTCCACTCAAAGCTAAGGCCAGGCTCTCACCAGCAGCATATGCTTGGAGCTTTGTTTTGAATTTGCACTCAATATACATTTATTGAGTGCTTACTATGTGCCAGGTACTGTGCAAGATACATGTATACATGTAATGTCATTTAGCTCTGTGTTGTGATTTTTATGACCCCCAGTTGACAGAAATAGTGAAGTCAGGCTAAGTGCTTACTTAGGGTTGCTCCACCAAGAAGTTGACAGAACCAAGGTAAGGACTCAGACGTTTTGCTTCAAGTTCAGTATTTGTATTTTACCCTGCTCTTGACTAGCTGCTCTAGATTAAAAATGGCAGTGTCTTCAGTAACCCACATAAGCATGGTTGGCCTGTTCCTGGGAGATAGTGGGATACTTGTCTCCAACAGCTGCTATAATCTCTAGGGTGGTTTTCTAGGGGAATTAGATTCAGTTTGTTCGTTTCTACATACAGCAGTGCACGACCCAAGAAATTCTATTTGTGTAAGTCTTGGCATCTTGGGATTTGGCTGACCTGTTTTAGTTTAATACTGTCAGTATATGTGGGTTTAACTTTTTATTATTGAGGGGCTTTTAGGAATTGAAGAGCATTTATCCTACTCTCTGTTCTAAACCATCAACCCACAAGGAAGCGGTGATTACCAGTCGTTCCTGCATATAGTGTATCTGTCCATCTAAGATGCATTTGGGCATGAAAGGTGGGGAAAGAATGGGTAATAACATTATTAGCTAACCCAAGGGCACGGGTAATTCAAATATTTGCCCAAATTCAGTAAATTGGTCTCATCCTGAAATAGCAAGAGAATTACGCCACTGCTTTTGTTAGCCTGTCTCTTTAGGAAAGAAACCACGGAGAGAAGATAAGCACATATATTATTTTGTTTTTGTGGTGGTGGTGACGGTTTAAAATCCAGCTCTGAGGACAACAGCGGCCCTGGGGTGAGTCTCCCAACAGCTGCCAGATTCATTCTAACGATGGTTCCCTCTGTTTCCCTTTGAAGTGGACGGGAGCTGGGAGGTGTGGGGAGAGTGGTCAGTCTGCAGCCCAGAATGTGAGCATCTGCGGATCCGCGAGTGCACAGCCCCGGCCCCAAGAAATGGGGGCAAATTCTGCGAAGGCCTAAGCCAGGAATCCGAGAACTGCACAGATGGTCTCTGCATCCTAGGTAACACCTTCTGTTGCACGTCTTCTGTGTCTGTCCGGCATAGGAAAAGAAATGCCATGACCGTTAATTCGGTGCAGTAAGTTCACAGAAAACAGAATCTCCCAGAGCAAAGAGAATATGGGAGAAAAGGGTCGAAAAGTAGACAAAGAGATGTTTAGTAGAGGTGGGGTCATTTTAAACATCGTTATCACTGTCAGTTCCACAGATGCGTACGTTTATGATGGGCGTAACTGGATATGATTTGAAGATACGTGATGAAAGAAAATGAGTTAGACTTTTGAGCTTAGCAAGTCTTTTCTTTTAGGGGCCAGCATTTTTAGGTTTGGTGAAATTCTGATACGGATCACCATATGCTTGTATTTCTCCCAGGAATTTTACAGCACTATAAAGTGTTTCATGGTCCTCAGGGACCGTGGTTCTGGAACAAAGGGATGTGTTGTGACTGTTGCCTTACAAATGGGGGGAAAATATGGCACTGAGGGGGTGGGTGGGTTTTGTATCAAATTGGTCTGGCAAGGCAGGAAATAGAATGCTCATTTCAGAACTCCCAAGCCTTTGCTTTATTCCCGAGATTACATTACAGCCATCTTCAAGTGACTGTCTGCCTGGGTATGAAAGTATGGGAGGGTCAAATAGAGCCACATAGAGATTGGTTTTACTTTGGTGCTGTCCTATACTAGCTTTGTGGTCTTGGGCAAGTCATTTAGCTGCTTAACTTCTCTGACTGTAAGTACCAAAAAAGTACCTATTTTTGGTTATTGTCAAGGCTCAGTGATAAAATAATGTATTTGAATATTTCATGGAACAGAATAGGTGCTCAGTAAATATCAATTCCTTCTCTACTTGCCCACTCAGATGTGCTAAGGTGTATTTGCTTTTTCTTAGATCCTTCAAAAACAGGAGATTCAGGGCATACCTATTCTCTGGAACCAGGTTGCCTTCTTGGAAAACATCCAGCAAAAAAGAAACAGTGTAGTTCAATAGTGTGTCATCTTTTCAGGAATATATGTCCTTTTTATTTGGGAAGATTGTGGTAGGAAGGAAACATCTAAGTTGCATTTATTTTTCTGTATCAATTTGACTAGCTATGCTTGAAAGCAAGCCTCTACAAACAGTCGTATTTTCAAAATAAGTCTGAATGGTTCATACAGTGAAACATTGAAAGAAGCACTTTCTCATAGCCCATAGCTCCTCTGTTTGCTGGTACTACTGCTGAGCAGCCTGCGTGCGTCAGATACAATACAAGGGTCTGCAATTAAAGGGAACTTACCCACCAGTCTCAGCGATGAAAGGGCCTGCTCTCGAATAAATACGTTCCGTCCCCTTCCTAAATGGAAGGAAACATTTTTTTAAGATCAGCTTTACTGATGTCTAATTTACACATGATACAGTCCACCCATTTTAATTGTGCAGTTGGATGAATTTTGACAAACATGTACGGTTGTATACACCATCACAAATAAGACAGAGAACATTTCCATGAATCCCAAAAGTCTCCTCATGCTCTTTTGCAGTCAGCCCTTTCCTCCTACCCCAACCACCTTCTACTTTCTTTCACTTGACATAATGCTTTTGACGTTCCTCCGTGCTGTTACCTCTATCAGTAATTAGTTCTTTCTTATTCTTAAGTAGTACTCCATTGTATGGATCTACCACAATTTGTTTATCCTTTCATGAGCTGACGGACATAGGGTTGTTACCATTTGGGGGCTACCATGAACAAAGCTTCTATGAACCCTTGTGTACAGATCTTTGTGTGGACCTGTATTTTCGTTTCTTTTGGGTCAATACCTAGAAGTGGGATTGGTGGGTCATATCATAATTAGATATTTAACTTTATAAGAAACTTTCCACGGTAGCTGTAATCATTTAAATTTTTACCACTAAGATGTAACTGTGCTAATTGTTCCACATCTTTGCCAACACTTGGTATTGGTCTTTTTAAAGTAAGTCATTCTAATGAGTAAGTAGATTTGTGATTTTAATTTGCAGTTCTGTAATGGCTAACGATATTGAGCAAATTTTCATTTGTGTTTATTGGTCATTCATCTATGTTTTTTGATGAAGTGTCTGTTCCAGTCTTTTCAAATGTAAGGAAACAACACAAATTCATTAGCAAGAAGTTTAAGGAAATGTGTCTCTGGCCACCCTTGACTACCACCAGATTTATGTGAAATATACCTTTAAGGTATGACTATTTTTAACATGTTTTTAAACATATTTTTCCATTGATTAGGACTCTAATCTCATATATCTTCTAAAAGGCTGTTGACAGGATAACTATGTGGGTACTGATTATAGTTTAGATGGTCATTAGACACTTCTGAAATATTAGAAATAAGAAAGTACTGGTTGAATTTTAGATGACCATAGTAATAACCTTTCCTAACAGCCAGTAACTGAGCTTGAGCTTGGGGAAAATTCTATGAATGTCAAGCTTCAACCTTGGTTGACTGACACTTTAGAGTTACTGATTGAAGACAGACAATGGTTAGCTCCTAATGTGAGAAAGAATTGTTATCAAATATGTAAATATTATTCATTTGCACTTGTATTGCAATATATAGTTATCTTTTCGTTGAGTAAGAGTTATGTTTAGGGCTAAAAGGAATCACCAGCACTAAGAGGATAGTGACCAGTCTAGATCCCAATTTTAAAATCTGAGATATTGTATTCATCAGGGTTCTCCAGAGAAACGGAACCAATAGGATACGTATATAAGATACAGGCTATAAACATACGCACATACATACATACATATGTAAAGAGATTTATTATGAGAAATTGGTTCATGTTATTATAGAGGCTGGCAAGTCCAGAATCTGCAGAACCAATGTCCCAGTTCAAGTCCAAAGGCTGGCAGGCTGCTATAGAACCAGGAAGAGCCAATGGCCCAGTTCAGAGGCTTTCAGGCAGGAGAAGTCTCTCTTACTTGGGAAGGATCAGGACTTCAGCTGATTAGATGTGACCCACCCACGTGATGGAGGGCAATCTGCTTTTCTCAGCCTGTCCGTTTCAATGTTGGTCTCATCTGAAAACACCCTCACAGGCTAATGTCTGACCAAATATTGGGGCACCTCATGGCCCAGTTGGGTTGGCACATAAGATTAACCATCATAAACGCATATGTACTTGGGAAGTCCCAAAGCATAGTTCTTTCCTTGGAGCCAGTCAAGCCGAGGTTCAGGAAATTGCTTTAATTACTGAATGAAACCCTTCTTTGGACATTGGCCATGTGTGGTTTTAGTCTCACATGTGCAGTTTAGTGGATATTCTGTTTACATTTTCCAACAGTGGAAACAAAACGGGTAGGGAAACAGTGAGGTTTAGAATATGTTCAGCACTGAAGGTTGAGAGCTCTGTTAAATCCCCTCATGAGTTTAAAATGCTGTGTAAGCCTTTCCTTTCTGTTCAATCTATTCGTTCCCCTGTTCCCTTTCCTACTTAAGCATGAGTTTTTCTAGCATTCTTTGCCTCTGTAATATGCATATTAAGATGTCTGTCAGACATGATCAGAGACTCTTGATGGCTACAATGACTAAGCTTTGTGATGGAAAAAGAGTGAAGCCTGTGAAATCATAGAGGTGAATGAGATGTATTTACACATCAGTGGGAAAGGGGTATGTTTCTAAGAGCTCAACACTGGGATGTATTCTGCCCTTTTAGACAGAGAGTGGCCACTCATGTCAACAAAAATGAATAGCATTTTACTATCTCTGCGGGAATCAATGAACAGCAGTCTAGTTAGATGATGCCAGCATCACTCTGAGCTTCTAGCTGGTACCTCGCCAGGGTGCTCTTGGTGAAACTAGCTGTGCTCTCAGGATAGAGATCCAGTGAAGGTTTGGTTTGATTAAAATAGCATTTGGCAACAGCTTTATGGAGCAGTCGCTTCCTGAAAGATCTAGGTCATGTTCCAATTTGGGGATTTCCTTCTTTTAAATTTTCTTCCCTTTATGCCAGATACGACCCTAAAGCAAGTCCTCAGTTCCCAACTTCTCTTGGCAGTTACACGATGACATTGCTTGGGCTGTTGGATGACCTACAATTCTTTGATTTTATTTAGCTCTCAACAAAGCATCTGGATTCCTTTTGTTGTCCCTGAGGGCTGCATTCCTCCTAGAGATGGAGCTGCCAGCTCTGAGTGATCACTTTAATATTGGGGTATGATTTTGTTGCTAGGTCAGTTGTGACTGTAGCACAGGACCTTAGTGTTATGCTGTCACAGATGGCCACACCTAAATGCCCTCAACAAGGAAAGAAATGCCCCAAGACCAGGGAGGGTAAGATTAAGCAGTTGGTACCAATAGCAGTGAGTCCGAGGTTCCAAATTACAAGCATAAACTAAACATCAGGGCCTTTACGCTAGAACAGTTCTTTTCGAGGAAGATAATTACATGGGATGACCGTCGAGAGACAAGAACTTGTGGATCCATGTTTTTTAAGCATTAACATCAAAATCGGGTAGTTCTCTGACCGCTGTCCTTTCTACTTGCTGAACTTAGCTGCTTCTGTGCCGGAGGATCACAGAAATGTCCATGTAAATGATATGTACCTTCCTCATTGGCAGGAACAGAAGGGTGAAAATAGTGGGGTGTTTAGTTAGAGTCTGAGAAGTAAGGGGAGCCTGCTCCCTCTCCTTTTTATTCCAGCAGATGAAAAACTAAGGGCTTTGGCTTCAGAGGATTGAGTGAATCTGCTTCAGAGGGGATTAGTGCCCAGATGTGCTGTGAGAACGAAGCCAGAGAAATGTCACAGGGACCCAAAAGAGAGAGGAAATCTTCAAGGCTGAGCTGCCTGAGAGCTAATCAGTCCTTCTTGTCAGGATGTGAGACAGGTCATTTCAACACTGACAGTTCAGAAATGGAAAGATCAGTTACATGGTGCTTTGTTTTCATTTCTCCTGAGTACACTGATAAGAAAAGTTGGAGGTGACAGTTTGGAAACCCCATCAAGGATAAAGATGTCTATACAATAGCAGGTTCAAATAAACATCCCCAAGCTACATCTCATAATCTAACCACATTGTCTGTTGAACCATCTACTTAAGTGACCTAAAGGAAGCACCTGAAAATGTGAGCCTGTAATCACATCAGAGTACAGGTTGCCTTGGTAAGCGTTTTCTCTTGAATCATATTCTAAGCCTCATTGTTATCCATTACAGTAATTACCCGGGTCCCTTCCCTGTATTTCTTTAGGGCACTGAATAAGAGAACATTCACTCCAGAGTTAGCTAAGTGTATCTGAAACAACTCTTACTTTTTGCTAGTGGTTTACAGAATATCTGTTTCATATATGAGATTATAACAGATGGATGTCCCTTTACCAAAACGAAAACCGTCATGTCCTTTCTTTGGGCAGAGAGTCAGGACTCATATTGGACTCTTCTAAAACCTTTTTGTTGGATAAGGTCATATTTCAGGGCCTGCTGCACTACATAATTGGTTAATTATAGCACAGTGAAATTCTATATAGCAAAGAAATAAAAACGGCGTCAGCAAGATAACATGCTAGCACAATGCATTAAGTTGTCACGAAGTTTCCTACTGCTTGTTAATTCTCCCAAGTAGTTTTAATGTTAAAAACCCATTTCCATTCCATTTGTACATAATAGGTATTCCTTTTTCCATGGAGATTTTCCCTAGAAATACCCAATAGCTACCTTTCTGCATAACAAACAATTGATTAATTCAGAGTTGCCTTTATGTATACAGCATAGAAAATGTGGATATAATATTGCAGACCCACAGGAGTGATAAGAATGTAGATTTGGACATATGTGGTGTCATTAGCAACTTAGCCACGATCTCTCTCCCGTGCCCCAATAATGCTTTCCCGTTATGAGACCCAATAAGAAGACCAGTGAATAACACGCTTTAACGAGACAGAGTGAAGTGGCTCATAACAGAAGTTTCCGTTGTGCTTAATTAAAAAAGAAAATAGAGATAGCTCAATACTCATATGTCTTAGTGAAAGCATTTTTTTTAAATTCTGCAAGGCTAAAACTTTTACTTTTGTGCCTTGTGATAAGAGGATTTGAACTCTAGTGCCACATCCTGAGTGGAATTGAGCATAAAAAGGAAAAAGAATGAGCCATATACAGCAAATTACCATAAAATGTCTCCGCTTTGTTATCCACCCCCTGTGGACTTTTCTGCATTTATACCTTGTTAACAAGAAGATAAAGACATCTGATTGTCTTTTTGAGCATAATCCCCCTTCCAAGTAAGGACTGACCTTCATCCATTGGCCCATTGATGATTGATATGTATTCAGTAAACCACTAAAAATCTATGGCCTCAGGCATAGAAAATAAATTTTTGGTTACCAAAGAGGAAAGTGGGCTGGGGGATAAGTGAGGAGTTTGGAATTAACATACACACACTACTGTATATAAAATAGGTAAATAACAAGGACTTACTGAATAGCACAGAGAACTATACTCAATATTTTGTAATAACCTAAAAGGGAAAAGAATCTGAAAAAGAATATATATATATATAACTGAATCAGTTTGCTGTACACCTGAAACTAACACAACATTGTAAACCAACTATACTTCAATTAAAAAAAATCTGTGGCCTTTCTTTTCAACCAGCTCTGAAACAAGGACTTAAGATGCCTTTTTTTTTTTTTTTTTTTTTTCCGCGGTACACGGGCCTCTCACTGTTGTGGCCTCTCCCGTTGCGGAGCACAGGCTCCGGATGCGCAGGCTCAGCAGCCATGGCTCACGGGCCCAGCCGCTCCGCGGCATGTGGGATCTTCCCGGACCGGGGCACGAACCCGTGTCCCCTGCATCGGCAGGCGGACTCTCAACCACTGCGCCACCAGGGAAGCCCTAAGATACCTTTTGTGATGCAGGAAATTTTCCCTCTGTCATCATCATCTCTTTATTTCTTCCCAGACGTGTGCCACGTGTACGTAGTCATGACAGAGTAACCTACATAAAAATTTCCTTCGCAGCTAATAGAAATCAATGCAATTATTCTGTTTCTTTCTTCTTCTTTTTCCTATTCCTGTCAACTCCCCCTGACCCACCACCACCATATTTCCCTATGAACGTTTACACTGGGCTTACATTCTTTTGGTGGAATTGGACAGGAAGTGCTGTCATACTCCAGAAACATGTCTGGAAGATTGTTTATCTCTGAGGCATCTTGTTAACTTTGTTCATTTTATGAGAGGAATTGAAATAAAACACCTCTCCTGTAAATAGGAAGGACTTTAACATTAAATTTGGGCAGCTGGAGAACAGGATACTTAACCTCCAGATGACATTACTTAGAGAGGGTACACACGGTACACACATCACATTAGAGAGAGAGGAAGAAGACTAAAACAAAACAAAACAGAAAAACCCCAAGAAAACCAGATAGACAAATAAGAACAGATCCCCATGACAGTGTAAACTGGAGACAGAAAACCCAGTAGAAAGCTTAAAAACATTTCTTAAGGACGGGAAATTTTAGCCACAGGGCCAGATAGTTGATGGGAATACAAATTCATTACAAAGAAAAGAGAAATATTTTGTAGATGGCATCCCCAAGAAGCACAGGGAAGGCACTGGCTCCTAACTGGGGATTGCGAGAAGGTACAGAGGTTGAGTTTCCATGAGGGCTGGCCCAGGATGGGCCTGGGTTGAGCTGGCATTGAGAGCAAAGGCTGAATGGCCTTCCAGTGTCCTCTGTGATTCTGAGTTGAGATGTTATTCTCTTTCTGAAAAATTAGAAATGGACATGAACCTAGAATTGAGAGAAATGAATGAGCTGAGCCTATAGGATTTGAACATTTATCCTATAGGTAACAGGTTGAAGAATCCGGGCTCTGGCATCAGATTGCTTGAGTTTGAATTTCGGTTGCAATGCTATGAGCAAATTTCTTCATTTCTCTAAGCCTAAATTTATTCCTCTATAAAATAAAAGTTATAATAGTGTCTATTACAAAGGGTTCGTTTTGAGGAGGAAATGACCTAAACCATGCAAAGCATTTGACATCTGTAGTAAGCACTCCATTTGTGTAAATAAAAATAATGTGTGTGTGTTCTAGTAAAGGGATTCCTGTGGCAGAAAAAGTGTGCTTTCCATGTTCTGTGGAAGAATTGACAAGTGACACTTTAGATATTTTGTTAAAACATTTCCTAATATATCTGACTAATATAGTGTCTAATGAAATAAAATGTGCTTCACATTAAAATCTATGGGACACAAATTGTGTTCTTTGTATGAACCAGTTCTGAGGGGTAATTTGAGACATACCGTTAGTTGGAGGAACACGGTTTACAAGGACCCTAACAACTCATGAGGATTCTTCAACTTGGTGTCAGACCAAAGTGTCAATATCCTTTCCCAGAAACGTCTGAGAAGTAGCTGAGAGAACAGCTCTTGATTTTCCAGTCTTCCTTTGCAGGGGGGATTTAGTTAGGAGGAGGAGACAGACCAGGTGATCTTTGAGGTCCCAACAAGTCCTAAAATTCTATGATTGTAACAGCTAATTAAAAATAACTCAAGGGGAAGGCCCAGGAGAGAAGCCTGGATGGTCCCCAAGTGAGAAAATCATTCTTCATTATACTGAGAGCTTCCCTCGTGTTATGAAATACACCTGTTCTAACAATTGTGTTAGAAAATAAATTTTCATAAAGCAAATTCTAATTTGTCAACGCTCATTTAAAAATCCTTTCTCACTGGTGGGGGAAAAATCCCCCATACGCACTACTAGACCATACACAATCTCCACATCCCAGGGTTATCGTCCTGGTGCCAGCTCTTCTGGATCAATGATATCTGTTACATGTCAACACTTCCATCATTCGACATTCCCACATCCCCAAATTAGCGATTTGGGCATTATTTTTTGTATTTTTAAAAGCCTGTCTAATAGATTTGGTCAGTAACTAATGATATCCAGAGTCAGGAAGTTTCCAAAATTTAGGCTTTCTGTCATATAAAACAGACTCTCCCCATTTCAGCAGTTCTGTGTATTCCAGATCCTACCTCTGCAGTATATTTAATCAGGACTCCACAAAACCCTGGGTAAGAAATATGAGTCTGGATTAGAGAAAGATTTAATGTCTGAGATCATAGAGTGGACCAGCCATAAAAGAAACGGCAAGAACCCAACCAGGGAAGTGATTTAAAACAGAGTAATCTACTCCTGTAAAGGATTCAGTGCTCTCTGGGGTGTGCTGAACAAAGTGAATTAATAGAGGTGGAGGAAACGTCTTTGTTTTGATTCTATCTTTTCTCCTTACGTTACAAATTAAATACGTGTGTGTCTTCAAGAGCATTGAGACATGTGATCCAGAAAGCGAAGATGATATGCACATCACCAGCATGCATTATCCTTAACCCTGGCCTTGTCCTTTTTCCAGAGAAAAAGGATCCTCCTAGAAAGGATCCTAGAAAAAGGATCCTTCAGCATCCTCCTAGAAGCCCCGGCCTTGCATACATGTGTTTGGGAGAGGACAATGTTAGTGTGCGGTGGAATAGAAAATTGCCATGATCATTTAGAAACAGATCATGGGGTAGGGAAAAGGGCTCTGAACCGGGAGTAAGGAGTCCTAGGTCTTAGTTCAGTTGTTTTGTTACTAGCGTGTGACCTTGACAGATCTCTCACCATCCCTTGCCTTCTGTCCATAACTATCAAACAGGGGGCGGGGGGAGGGGAGGCGGGATACGGGGTGCTGGGTGATCTCTAAGCTTCATCTCAGTATAAAAACTTGAAGCCATTATGATTTTACAGATACTTGTCTTTTAGCCAGCTTTGAGGAGATATTCTAGTTCAGTCACACCTAAAATTCACCGTTTGGATGATGAATATGCAGGGTGATAGGGGGACATCTTTTAGATCTGAAACAAAGGTAACCCCATCCCCTACCCAGCAAAGCCAGTTGCCAGCCACCCCTAAGAACTGAGTCATCAAAGCAGGCCTCTAGCATCTGCTCCATTCCCTTCATTGAGAAGCTACAGTGTCCTAGGAATTCATACAGAAATTAGGAAATTTAGGGACCCTGACTTTGTAATGATCGTTATTGAAAGTACATACAAGGCTGAGTAGCACTCATCTGTTCAACAAATATTTATTGAGTACCTACCATATTCCACTTACTGTTCCAGGCACTGAGAATAGATGAAAAACACAGATATAGACTCTACATGCCTGAGGCCTGAGGAAGCTTAGAATAAATCTACAAGTCAAAGATTCACAATTCACAGTTTCTTTTTCAGCTTTTTTTTTTTTTTTTTTTTGGTAAGACAGGACTGATGGCCTGTGTATATCAGCTGCTAAGTATTTCTTTAGCAGTCAGTGAATAGTCATCATAACACCCTCCCCAGTCTCACCACCCCCACCCCCAACCCATTCCCTACCGACACCTCCCTGTGACCCAGCAACTAAAGGGACCGCCCTGGACACAGCAGAAAGTCACCATGACCCTATGTCAGGGCTGGTGCTTACACTGACAGGGTGCTTCTAAACTATTTTTAAATAATTTGAATATCACTCCTCCCTTAAGGTAAGGAAAGTGATCGTGATGACGTTTATCAATAGATTATTCCCTTAAGCTTGAATTATAGACCCTGAACATTTATGGTTAGTTTTGAGTGTGTATGTCTGTATACACATACATATATTTTCCTGTTGTGGATAGAAAGGAGGGAATCAAAGCAAAACAATTTACAGCATAGAAGAATTTTAATATGCATCTTCCCTCGGAGCAGAATTGGAAACGGTGCATTTTATCACTTTGAGGCCAATTGCCGATAAGACAGTCTTTGCAGACAGATGCTTAAACATCTTTGCTGTAACCCCAAAGCATACTGTACCCTGTATATCCATCATAAAAACAAACTAACCCACAGTGAATCAGTGGGAATGGACAAAGGTGGTAAGAAATCTAGACATTGAAATGATTTAGTTCAAAAATGAAATATGCAAATGCCCCTTGAGAGTATGGTCATTATGGATACTTATTCATCTGAGTTTAGGAAATACAAAAGACATTCCTATAAGAGACGTCAACTTTGAAAGAAGGAAGAGGGAAGACGACATCATCTCATGCACACAAATTGTGTGATTTGGCTGAGGGGCAATTGTGGAAGGTCTTTGTCATCGTAAGTCATATCCATGAGCTGTCTCTTGTAGTACCCATCTGATTTCCCCTAATTAATTCGATGGGATCTTGAACGGTTCTTTGGTAGAACATATTAATACAACTGATCTTCATTTACTGATGTACATCTCAGATCTTACGGGTTTTTATTCAGGTGGAGGGTTTTGCCATTCAGTCCTGGAATTTCTCTAATTACCCAGATATCTCTGAGGAAACCAGCGATGCCTCTAACAGACGTAACCAACTGGAAAACCCTGGGAGGAATCTCTCAAAACCTCCTGTTCTCTGTACTTGTCCTGCATGGATGGATGTGCTCAGAGTGCATTTTTTAAATTTTTATTTTATGTTGGAGCATAGTTGATTAACAATGTTGTGTTAGTTTCAGGTGTACAGCAAAGTGATTCAGTTATACATGTATCTATTCTTTTTCAAATTCTTTTCCCATGGGGAGGGGTAAATTGGGAGTGTGGGATTGACATATACACACCACTATATTTAAAATGGGTAGCCAACGAGAACCTACTGTAGAGCACAGGAAACTCTGCTCAGTGCATTTTAAAAGGGGCAGTAGAGCTTACGATGGTCTATACAGGCTGGGAAGTGGGGAGAGGAAGCAAGAATTGAATTAACTCAGTAACGTGGGGTAAATACGGTCTCTGAAGAGTCATTTCTGAGCAGGATCTTTAAATTAAAAAAAAAAAAAAAACCCGAAAGAAAAACGCAATGCAGAAATTAACAACTGAAAAGAGTAAAGAACGAGAGATGCGCTGTGTTTTCCATCGCCGGAAGAATTTCATGGTTTTTTCGAGAGCTGGTGGTTGTGTTCCTGCATGTCCTACAGCCTTAGTGAGCTCTCACCAACCACAGGAGAACAGAATAGAATCCCTGCTTGTCATCTTCAGTGTCTGCCTGACACGTTCAATCACGGTGGTGTTGCCAGCGAAAGCAGACCTCGTGTTTATCTGATTATCTGCCAGTGCTAATACAAAGCAGAATCCACCAGATCCTGGGATTTCCTGCAGCTTTGGAGAGCATTCAGAGGGCTTCTTAATTATTTCTGGTTATGGGAGAAGAGGGAAAGCATGAGTAAATGAAACACACTGATAATCAATAACTTCAACTTTTTTTCTCCCAATCAGTAAATAATCAAGCAAATAGCTTTGAATTTCACTTCTCCTGCTACTGTTTTTCTTGCCATGATCCTTTGTTGCAGTGCCAGTTATTTGTGAGCGCATCATTTAAATATGATTTTCATGTTAGGAGCCCATAACTAGTGGTGATGACAAAAGTATAAAATCAATCAGATGAACACTTACAAAGTAATATATTTTGAAAGAAATTGCATAGTATTTTAGCGAGTATAAGTAAGATAAACTGTCTAGAGAAGGGAGAGATTTCTTCCAACAGAGTAGTAATCACCAAAGATTTCATGAGGGAATCAGAAATTGATCTAGGCATTGGAGAGAGGACATTTTTATATAGGAGGCTTGGAGGGAGGAGGGTGTCCTTGGAGAGGCAAGAGCTTGGGCAAAAGCACTGAGAGTTCATGGATTGATCGGACTAGAATATGCATTTTTGCTGAGGTGCAGCGGAAACTGAGTCACATTTGATGTGGTGGGACCAGTTAATAGAAGACCATAAAGGTAGACAGAGAAATTGGCCATGACATGGAGGCTGTGGAGTCATGGTAGATTCCTACGTAATGATGCTAGAGAGTTCTTCCAGCAAACAAGGAACTAGCCAGAGAGAATGGGCAGAGAAGACTGAATCTGCCACACACTTCAGAATCAGCTCCTAAATAATTTGTGATTACAC
The DNA here is from genome assembly GCF_059928025.1 of Delphinapterus leucas. Classification (NCBI taxonomy): domain Eukaryota; kingdom Metazoa; phylum Chordata; class Mammalia; order Artiodactyla; family Monodontidae; genus Delphinapterus; species Delphinapterus leucas. Next base: position 27,605,663 of record NC_143149.1, read on the forward strand.
AGACTGTGGAGGATAAATTAAAATAAAACTGAATTCAAGACATATCTTTTGCGCACGGGGGTGGGGGTGAAAAAGGTTCCAAAGCATATGATCTATGAAGAAGGAAATAACGAAAATGGTCTTTGGAGATGAAAACATGGGACGTGTCTGGTTTAGTGAAAAGAATGACGATCGTGAACTCTAATGACATGTGTCAGCTGCTGCCCAGCAGGAGAGAGCTGTTCCGGCTACTGTCCTGGTGGGCATTTAGTCCACACGGAGTGGCTTGATGCCTGAGTCTCAAGAAACGTATATGTGTGGTATCCAAAACCCATAGAAGCCGATTTCAAATAATCACAAGGCACGGGTTTTGAGGGCAGCCCCTTGCCCAGTCTGTGGGTTGGAGATTGAATCCATCCATCCACATGTGTCATCTTGCAACGTTTCTGTAGTGTAGTTGTCAGCACGTTCGCCTTACACATGTGTCATCTCTCCTTATTCTGGCTCACTCAGATCCGTGGGATGTGGGCTGCATGCAGCTGGCCACAGTTTTTCCCTGGCAGAGAAAGGATAAGGCTGGATGAGGGTGGGTGGGAAGGTAGGAATGCAGCCATAAATAGCTTCTAAGAACAATGGAAATGCTTTGGGAGAATGCCATATAAAAAGGAAGCCAAAATTTAAAGAAAGGTGGAAAAGAAATGAATCACCACCAAAAATAAAAACGTAGATTGTGGGCTTCCCTGGTGGCGCAGTGCTTGAGAGTCCACCTGCCGATGCAGGGGACACGGGTTCGTGCCCCAGTCCGGGAGGATCCCACATGCTGCGGAGCGGCTGGGCCCGTGAGCCATGGCCACTGAGCCTGCGCGTCCGGAGCCTGTGCTCCGCAGCGGGAGAGGCCACAACAGTGAGAGGCCCGCGTACCGCAAAAAAAAAAAAAAAAAGGGTAGATTGTCCTCTCTCCCTCTCCCTCCCCCCCCCTGCCTCTGTCTCTCTTCCCCGCTTCTCTTCCCTTGCCTCATATATAAGTATATATACCTCTATGCACACACTCACCACACGCACGGCAGACACAAAGCAATATTGGCAATACAGCACTGAGACAAAAGCAGATTGCCGAACAGTATATAAAAGACAATTCCATGTTTTTGTAGGTAAAAATGATCAATTACTGTCAATTTCATGTAGTTTCCTGCTAATATATGTATAAGCATATATGTGTGCACGTAACCTTATATGTATATAAAATCACAGAGGAAAAAAGCCTAGACTTGTATATATAACAACATAATAGTGGTTATCTCTTGGTGGTGGAATTATGGGGGGGGGTTTGCACTTATCTGTATTTTTTTGATATGGTAAGTGTAAATAATAAAAATGATTTTTAAAAGAAAACACAATTTAAAACACTATTAAAAATAAAATTTAAAAGACACTTGCACATCTTTAGCCTGTAAATACACAAAATCACTATAGGACTGAGTTATAATTACCATCAATTTCTATTTACCCAGAAGGTACCTCTTGGTGTATAAGTTAGACCCTGGGAAAACTTGTGATTTTCCCAAACTACAGCTCAGCTGCCACTGGCTCAGAATTACATTTCTCTTCCTGTAAGGGAAAATGGGCCCTTCTGTGCACTCCAGCTACCCAAAGCCTTTTGGGAGGCAGAGAGGAACTGGAGTTGAGTACACAGAACCCCAGATTTGTTGCCAGGAAGTGGTGGTGCCCTCAATAATCACAAAAACACAAACCCCTATCAGGAGTTCTTGGAGAAGGGCCTAAGCATGGGTATTTTTTTTTAAAAAAAAGCTCCCCAGGTCATTTTAATATGCAGCCCATGTGAAGAACCATGGCCCTAATGGATTAATTTACTAAGGGGCCATTTGAACATGGCCTTGGAGAGAGGTAAAATTAAAACAGAGAGGATTTGGTTGACCAAGGCCAGTGACTGCATGGCCCTGAGCCTTGTGAGAAAATGATTATGCAAACAATAAAAGAACATGAACTGTGGGTGGGCCATTCTTGCAAAACATAGCGAGGTTCGTGGTAGCCCTCTCTTGAGCTCACGGCAGAACAATCTCTAATCAGACATTTCAAGCTGGGAAAAATGGTCTATGACAGCAGCTTGCTGACAAGATACTGCTTTTCACAAAATACAGCAGAACCCAATGTTGATGCCAGTGCCAGAGGACTAAAGCTCTTGGGCACCAGAGACTTCCATCCTTTTCCGTGAGACGATGCAGGCTAACACACGTGCTGGATCTCAGCATAACACACGCGATGGTAGAGGAGCGGCCCTTTGAATAATTTTGACTCTGCTTTCAGAATTCATTTCAGGTGGATTTCTGTGGAACGTCTTTGGTAGTTATTCTAAAGATTTATAGGAGTGAAAGCAGGGTAGCACAGGGGTCTTCTTTACATGGCAGGAAAGGGAAGTTTCGACTTGCCCTTGGTGTCAGCAAGCAGAGGACAGGATTAGGCACATGTCTCTTAACTCCCGTTCAAGGACCCCTGAAATTCACTGGAATTTCTGATTTGGAGCTGTGCCTTGTCTCCACGCAGTAGCACATGAGTCATTGTGGTCCTCTGAACAAGTATGATGATCATATTCATAACATGTTAAAGTTTTTCTTCATCAGCTGCTACTTACTGATGGCTGAACATGTGCTGGCCCAACGCTGCATGGCCTCATGGTTATCATGTTTAACCCCCCGGGACCAAGCTTCAAGGACATTTTTATTCCCATTTTACTGTGGGGAACACTGAGGTCACAGAGATAGATGAAGACAATCCAAGATTTAAATCCATTTCTGATCCTGAGAGTCTGCACTAATCCGTGTCAGTAATGACGACGCCGGAGCTGGGAGTCATCAGGTCAGAGCGGAGGATGCCCTCTTCTGCTGCTCTGTGCATCCATGTGGCCCCCGCCCTCTATCTGGGGACTTTAGCCCTGGGATTTTCAGCTCCATTCACTCTGTCTTTTTTTTCAGAGCTGTACCGGGTAGAACTCTACTACCCCAGTTTTTTCACATCTTGGCTCTATTCGATTTGCTTTTCTGAGGAGTAGTTATACATCTCACCTGTTTTTAATGGAGTTTCATTTTGCTACCTGGCATAATCTTCGTTCCTGTGGCTTAGAAGGAAGAAAATACTGTTAAGCTCAGCCAGAGTTCTAAACAGATGTTCTGCATGTCTCTTTGTGTTGTCCTAGCAATGCATCAGTCTCAGATGTCTTAGCCTTGGCCTGCCAGCATGGCTCTGCCCATGCCAAATGCTTAGAGCGTACAATAAGCAAAAACTGAAGTCAGGTTAAAACCACCAAAGTCGTTTTGTTCTAGTTCTTCAGTGCATTAGCATCTGGACTTTGGGCGGTACCACCTGCTCTAAGGAAACTAGTATGGCATTGAATCTGTGCAGTAAGGGAAATGCAAGGTTTTGGTTTTAAGAAACCTGACTGTAAGAATCTGAATATGATCATATCAACTTGAACAAATTATTATATTTTATGAGGATTTCTTTTTTAAAGAAAGATTTGTCAGATATTACCGTTTGCCTGTTAACTTCCCCTCATTGTAAAAAAAAACAATGGTGGCCCCTTTGCAAAAGTGTGATTTACACACAACTTTTATAAGCTACTTCCATCACAAATCAGATGGCAGAGCACACAAGAGTTGTATCTAAAGCACACGGCAAGGCTTTTCTGTCAAAATCAGTATTAAGTGCAGAGAGTGGGTTAGGCTAAGAGATATTCCGTGAAGGATTCGGAACCTAGCTGTGTCTGTCTGCCTGGGAGGGGTTACGGTGCAGTCAGCCAGGTAATATTTATGAAGTTCTCAAATGTGTACCGTGCGAGATTTTGATTCAGTTAAAAACATAATCCAAAATGACAGGATCTCACCCCGCTTGGCTCGCCTTCAGGCAAAGAGAGGAAGGAGGCTACACAAGGTGACTTTTCAAGGTCCCCTGCCTTATGGGAGTCTGTGAATCCTTAGCAACAGCCCCCGTGCTTGTAGTCAGACTGTGTTCCATCTACACCCTAAGAAGCCGCGAATGAGAGGGATGGTGCACCCTGCAAATCCTCTGGAATTTGACACGGTGTCAGACCTGGTCTTCCCAGGTTTCTGCATGTGGTGGAGTTGTGTTGGCCTGGGATGGGACCAGGGGCAGGAGGAAAGGTTAGTGGAGGGACTGTGGTGTGAGACAGAGCAAGCCACAGGCACCACGTCTCCAAGTGATTTGCAAGATGATTGCAAAATATTTGGTGATGAAAGATGGCGGGGGATGGTGGATGAACGGCCAGCCATGAAGAGAATGGATAAGAATGTCTAACTTGCTTTAGAAAAGACCAAGTGTCTTTTCTCTGTATCCGTCTCATCTGGCCGCTGCCCTGCTCAACAGCATGATTAAAAAGGACACCTTTCCGTTAAGAGAGATCATCCCCATTTTAACAGATGATCAAGATCTGAAACAAAAAAGTGTGATTTCTTAAAAATAAACCTTCAACGCGCTCACAATACCGTAGCACCTCTACCCAACGAGAACGGAAGAAAAGCAGAGTTTGGAACATTTTATCCAGACCATGATAACTGCAAACCAGTGCAGGATCCCTTTAAATATTTATTCGTGGTTCATTTTTTCTATCATCATATATAGTGAAATAGCATCCCTTACCTGAGCAGTCTTCTGGCTGTAGATAAAAAACGGACGGCGACAAGCTCACTACTCTCATCATGCCGATAAGAACCTAACAAGTGCAAGAGAAAGAAACCAGTAAGCCTGAGGGATTTTTTTTTTTTTTGAAGGAGTGAAGCAGTCATCCTAGAAAAATATTGCAAAAGAGAAAAATTTTAAAAATTAGAATGAAAAGGATAAATATGAATAACATAACCCGTATTGTCTGCAGAAAGAGAGAAAATGTTTCCTTTATGGAGGTAGACGTAAAGGGATATAGGAAATATATCTGTTCCGTGTAAATTATTAAATGCAACTTTGTTTTTTTCTCTTTCTTTCTTTTAGATAAAAAACCTCTTCATGAAATAAAACCCCAAAGTAAGTTATTCTTCCTCTTGTGAATATCACTTATTCTCATATTTTTGCTGTTGTATTTGTTTAGGAGCCAAAGAGAATTGAAGTTCCTTCGAAAGATCCAGGGCTTTCGGGGGGCTTCTCATTGGGTTTGGAGTCACATATCAGAGGTTTAAATGGAACAGAAATATGCACACCCCCTCCCATCCTTCAGAGTAAAAGTAAATCTCTCCTCTTGATTCCGCCTGCCGAGAGCAGTCCATTTACCTGCAAATGTCATCTAGGACTCTTATTTCTGAGGAGGTTTATCTCATTAAAATTAATAACTATTTGTCAGTACAGGCTTTCATGAGAGCAGCCTTGGGCAATAGCCTGATTCCAAGACTCTCCACCTGGGAGGGGGCAGGGGGCGCCTAAGAGAAGAACCCTGAAATCCATGGCAACTGGGTAGACGAAGAACCAGTATTCCACAGTGAAAAGGCCAGGAATTGAACCTGGTGGGTGGGTGCTGGCTCGAGGTCTCTGTCCACTGGCTTGCTTCCTGGAGAGGCCTTTGCATTCTCTCCATCTTACGCATCCAGTAGATTTGGGGGACAGAGCACAGCTTGAATGATTGGCAGCTCGGCATTCAACCCCAGGGTGTTCAACCCCGGCTGAAATTGAGGGCCACCGGAGGCCGTTTATAAATCCCAACTCCCAGGCTGTACCCCAGTGAAATCAAAATGGGAAGAGGGGATTTAGAACACAGGAATCCCTAGTATTAAAGGCTCCTCAGGTGATTTCAATGTGCAGCTTGGATTGAGAACTATTTTTCTTAGAAAAATAGTTCTCGAAACTTAGATAAGCGACCACATGCATCAAAATCTTGAGTTATGGTGGGAGCTTGTTAAATATGCCCCCCCTCAGAATAGAACAGATTAATTTGAACACCCACTGCAGGGGCAGCTCCTGAGAATCTACATTTTAATATGTTCCCCCAATGATTCTCAGAAATGTGTAAAGTATACCACGGTATCATATAGACGTCAGAGTCCATATAGAAGGGCATCCGCATTGCAGCTCTTAGCAATGGTAGAAAGAGAGAGCTCCCTGGCCAGTTTGGTTTGTAAATCTTGTGAAAGACGTTCTTGACCAGTATCTCCTATTTTGGTCGAAAATGAATGGCTTTTGATCTTTTAAATCCTAGGGTATTAAAATTCAAATAGCATGGGAGCGTTAACAGCTTCGATTAACCACCTTCTTTGAAAGAATTAAGACCCTGTGAAAATAGACAGAGATCGGTGCCTTGGGATGGGGGTCAGGTGACATGAAAGAAAGATGCAGTAAAGCTGTGATGTTCATACTTCAGTTGTTGCTTCGGGCAGGCTTGAGATAGAAAGATGCCATGACTTCTGGAGCCTGAGAACTTTACAGAACAACAGAGACAAACCTTCTTGTTTTCCCTGCTGTCTGCTGCCCATAAAGTCGTTATTGGGACTTAGGCAGTGGCCCTCCGGAGTCATGCATGCTGGATTTGGAGCTCATGGGAAGACTGAAGGTGGGGAAGCCTGATTGGGGGGTGTGCGCGTGCACACGCATGAGAGGGTGGAGGAGAAAAGGGGGCACTGAGTGTTCGGCTTGTGTCTGGGCCAAGGGCCTCAGAGGGACTGCTGGAGTAAGTGGTCCCCCAGGGCTTCCTGGTCACAGAGCCCTCACCCTCCGCTAGCCCCTGTGTGCCGCCCAAGCAAGATTATGGGTATCCATGTGGCGGCCAATGGGAGAGTTCCTCAGAAATGCATGTGTGTTTTTTGAACATTAATTTCACGCTTAGTTTGTGAGTCCTGTGCCGTTCTAATTTGGGTACAAATTTGGGTACATTCCAGCCATAAGCCCCACAGTAGCTAGTTCTGGTCCTCGGGGACTCGTGAATGAGGTTTTGCTTGGGGTTCTCGCTCCTCTACACCATGCTTAATTGCTGGATACTGCCACGGAATCGCTTAAACTGTTTTAATTTGTGATTTCCTAAAAATAAAACCTTAACAGAATCAATGTGATTGCAAAAGGCTCCCAGAGGCATCGGATCCGGGTTCTGGAGGCTGCACGGTTAGGAGTGCGTTATATGAAGGCGGGCTGCGGTCGTTCGTTGAAAGAGAGGGGCTTCGCTGAAGATTCCATGAGTCATCACTGATGCAAAATCAAAGTCAATTATGAAGATAATTGAGAAACAACCTGCTCCTATATATAGCTGTGCACATGATCCTCTGCCAGGCTGGTTGGATGGAAACCATCCCTCGGAGCCTCCCGGGCAGATCCGTGTGAGGCGGGCTGAGGATCCGGCTTTGAGTTGCGGGGAGGTGTGAAAAGAAAGTGAAATCTTAAGATGCCTGTTGGCAAATCTTAATGACAAACGGGGGGAAATATGTGCACAGCATCGCTCCTGAAAGCACTTATTGTAAATGAGATAATTTAATCAATTACGTTTCCTAATGTACTAAACCGAATGTTTTATTTTCTGCTTCGGCACATCTTAAATTATCTTCAGGTGTTTTAGGAGATTTAATCATAGTTAATAGAAACTTCATTACCAGCAAATGTGCTTTCAATAAATGTTGTGTAACAATGTCAGGAAGTGCAGTAAAATATAGTAGGTTCTGAATGGCAAACACGTACCCCCAGAGTCAGGCTGAAAGATGGATGGTCATGTGCAGACAGACTCCTGGAGGCTTGGGGATGAGGCTGTCTGAGGGGCTGTGAGCCCCCAAGGAGCGACTGCTTCAGTAAGTTCACCTTAGGGATGAAAAGGATTCAGCTTCCCCCTAGAAAATAACTCAGAACATATTCTTTCTCCATCTCCTTTCCACGTAGTTGTTTTGTGACTAGTAGAAACACACGCTACACACGAATCCCATTAATCGTTCTAGAGTCAGTTACCTCCAGGACTTCGCCGGTTGAATGTCTCCCAATAACCTGAATCTCAGCTTTTTCAAAATTGAATGTGTCCTTTTCTGTCCCTGTTTTTAACCCAGGCCTCTTCCCATCTTCTCTAGTTCAGTGAATACTACGCCTTTAACTCAGCGGGGTCCCACACTTGGACAGCCTCCTAGACCCCTGTCTTCTTCCTCTCCCTTCTCCAGCTCAGTACCCAATGAATCACTACCGTCTAACCATTCTGCCACCTACATAGATCAAGTTCACTGACCCTCTCCCTTTTCCCTCTTGCGTATCCATCCCTCCATTCATTCAGCAGCTATTCATAAAGTGCTTCCCAGGGGCTAGGACATGTTCTAGGTGGTGGAGAATCAACACCTGAGCCAGACAGATACAGAGCAGAGTTTCTGCTCCCACAAAGTTTACAGTGAGGGGAGATGGAAAAAACCAGAAAATAAGAGTGCTCAGTGCTGTGGAGGTGGTGACGTGTTGTGAAGAGGAATAAAGCAGGATGAGGGGTTCAGGCGGGGATGGAGGGAGTGTTGCTTTTTTGTATAAGATGTTCAGAGAAGGTCTCTGTAATAAAATCACATTTAAGAAGAGGCCTGAAAAAAAACAAGGACAAAAACATTCTAGATATCTGAGAGGAGAACATTCCAGGCCAAGGGAACAGCAGGATGCCAAGGCTGTGTGGCGGGAGCTTGTATCCGAGGAACAATTAGGGCAGGTATCTGGAGCAGAGCGGCAAAGGGAAGAGTCGTAATAGCTCAGGTCAAAGAAGTGGGGCACAGGGAAAAACTGCCAAGTGTATCATAGGCCATTGTAACGACTTTGACCTTTCATGTGAGCGAGATGGAAAGCCATTGAGGGTGTTTATTCATAGTGAATATTTTCAAGGATAAACTCTACCTGCTGTGTTGAGTGTAAACATTCAGGGAACCAGAGCAGAAGCAAGAAAACCTCTTACAATGATCTATTGTAACAATAATCTATTAAAATAATCTAGGCTGTTTACAATACCCAGGCTATTATAATAACTTAGATTCAAGATGACTGTGGCTTGGGCCAGACAGAATGCATTGGAAATTGTAGAAACGGGCCATAATCCATTATGGATATCTTTTGAAGGCAGAGTCAAAAGGATTTGCTGGTGGATTGGATATAGAGTTTGAGAGAAGGAAAAGCATTAGGGATGATTCCAGAATTTGGGCTACGCAACTGGAAGGATGGACTTGCCATTATCGATCTGGGGAGAACTTGGTTTAGCACATCTGGAGGGAGACTTTCAAGAGTTCATTGTTATAAATGCTAGATTTGAGATACTTCTTAAACATCTAAATGGAGAGGTTAAACAGGCAGCTGAATATATGAGTCTGGAGGTCAGAGGAGAGTCCTGGCTGGTGACATAAATCTGGGGCTTGTCACTGTCCAGATGATACTTAAAGCCATTAGGCTGAATGAGATCACCGAATAATGAGTGTGAATAGAGAAGGTATCTGAGGACTCAGCGCTGGAGGACATCAACATTTAGATGTAGAGAAGGTCAGAAGTCACTGCAGAGGAGACAGAAAAGTAACAGCCAGTTGTAGTAAGAGAAAAACCAAGTGAAAAGAAAGGGGTGTCCCAGACAAAAATGTTTTAAAGTTCAGGCCACCTTTCTTCCTAACCAGGATTTCTACCATTGCTTCCTATATCCAATCTTGGCTGACATCAATTTATCTGATCTTTTGAAAACATCAGTTCTGGTCACATGACCTCTGTGTTTAAGCCTTTTCGTTAGCTGACCATTATTTTTAAGATAAAGTCCAAAGTACTTAATGTTTGTGATCTGGTCTGAGATGGCTTTTCTTAAGCGTATCAGCTTCTCTCAAGCCGCTGAATCATTAGGTATTTTCCTTCCTACCCTCTCACCGTTTCTCGTATTCTTCAGCCAAACAAAGATTCTTAGTTGTCTGAATACCCTGGGCCCATATTGGCATAAACTTCCTTATACGTTCTGTTACTTCTGCCAGAAAACTTTCTCTCCCCCTAATCTTAACCTGTTGAATTTATCCTTCCTCCAGGTTTTGGCTTGGGTCTCACTTCTGCAAAGCATTCACCATCTTCCCCCCAGCCCCCAAGTCTGAGTTAGTTACTCCTGTAATTGGCTCAGTATCAAGCAGTTTCCCTATTTCTACACCATATGTTCATTGCCTTTATCCCAGGCTGGATTCCCTCTCTGCTAGACATAATTCCTGCCATCTGGTAGATGGTATAGGATCTTGTTCACCCTTATGCTTGTGGTGTTTACCACTGTGCCTAGTATGTATTAGATGTTCAATTCATACTTGTTATTATGGTCTTACATCTTCCTGCTAACTCTGCACGGAGCCTTTTATTGTTAAGGTGAAAATAAAGACTTTGCTTCTTTATATTTATTTTAACTCATTCATGTAGTAGATATTTATTGCACAATTATTCTATATAAATAGTCCTGGCCCAGTGAAGTGTGAAGGAAACAGTAAGAAAGGCTTCTTCCCCACAACTTCAATACAAGGTAGAAGATAATAAAGGATTTGAGAAGAGGGGGAAGTAAGGAGATAGTTTTTAATAATCATCTATTCTGTGCCAGGTGCTAGGTTAAAGTCTAAGCTGGTTGCTTCCCAGAATCATTTCTATCAAAGAATGACCCAAATGTGTCCTTACGTCTGAAAATTAGGTATTTCTCGTCTCCTTACTAACACTCCATTCTACATCTTTTCCCCAAGTACACTGCTTTCATCCATAGTGGAACAATGTGGATTCTGGGAATACACATTCTTTGTGATCCTCATAGGGTTAGGGAACTCCTCAGAAGATGCACAGTCTGCACTGGTAATTTGGACCATTCTCTTTCAGGCTGTGTAGACCTGAATGGTACCTTGAACCCATAGAACGATCTGCGACTTTGAACCATAATATCTTTAAGTTCTCAATAGACTTCTAGATTCTTCTAAACTAACATGAGGCAACTGGCATCAATGCTAATCATCTAACCATGATGTAAAGCACATTTTTTTTCTATTTTACCCAGCATTTTTCATCTCCTGCTGATTATTTTCCATTACATAAACAGCACTTCCCACAAATTGCATGACTTGCTTTGTCCTTCAGAATCACTCCTACTGTGAATCAATTCAACCCATGCATATGTGCAACATTTATAATTTTCTTACTACTTTCAATCTTTTTATTACCTAATTTTTATTCCATTGTAAGTGTATACCTTTTCTTACTACCATCTTCAAGAATATCATTGACCTTACTGGACGTGATGGGATTTCGTTCATTAAATACTTCGGAACTAAGCACAGACACAGTGAATAAGTGACGGACCAATGTGTTCATCGGCATCAGAGGAACCCAGGGTACTCGCTAAAAATGTGAATTCACAGGCCCCATCTTTCCACGTGTTAGTATATTGAAAGTTAGAGTTTATATCTTTAATTTCCAGAATAGAAAATGAAAGTGAAGTCATTTTCTCAAGGACTGGAGTTCAAATCCTGCTTTTTGACTCTATTTCTCATTTTACCTTGGTCTTCGTATCTGATGGGAAAAAACACAGTTCTTTTTGCAGTCTGAAGGTAGACTTACCAGATAAAATACAGAACCCTTAGTTACATTTGAATTTCAGATCAACAGTGAATACATTTTAGCATAAGCATGTCCCAAATATGGCGTGAGAAATACTTCTACTAAAGTTATTCATTCTTGATCTGAAATTCAAATTTAACTATGTCGTATTTGTATTTGCTTGATCTGGCAACTTTACTCAGAAGGAAGAATAAAACACGTGAATGTGCATTATCAAGAAATATTTTTGGGGCTTCCCTGGTGGCGCAGTGGTTGAGAGTCCGCCTGCCAATGCAGGGGACACGGGTTTGAGCCCTGGTCCCGGAAGGTCCCACATGCCGCGGAGCAACTAAGCCCGTGCACCACAACTACTGAGCCTGCGCTCTAGAGCCCGCGAGCCACAACTACTGAAGCCCGCGTGCCACAACTACTGAAGCCTGTGCGCCTAGAGCCCGTGCTCCTCGATAAGAGAAGCCACTGCAGTGAGAAGCCCGTGCACCGCAACGAAGAGTAGCCACCACTCGCCGCAACTAGAGAAAGCCCGCGTGCGGCAATGAAGACCCAACACAGCCAAAAATAAATAAATTAGTTAATTAATTAATTAAAAGAAATATATTTTATAGAATAGATTATCTTTACTGTCAATCTTGGAAGAATGGTTAGAATTAAAACAAATATTAGAGGAGAGAACCTTTCAGTGAAAGCAAGTCTGAACAAAAAGAAGTCTACTGAAGTACAAGTTCTACTTGAAAAAAATGGATATGGGCAGACCTCATTTTATTGTGTTTTGCTTTCTTGAGCTTCGCAGATACTGCTTTTTTTTTTTTTTTTTTTTTTTTTTTTACAAATTGAAGGTTTGTGGACACCTTGTGTTGTCAGATGATGGCTACCATGTTTTAGCAATAAAGTATTTTCTAGTTAAGGTATATCCATTGTTTTGTTCAAACATAATACTATTGCACGCTTAACAGGCTACAGTATAGTGTAAACATAACTTTTAACTGGAAAAGCAAACAATTTGTGTGACTCACTTTATTACGATATTTGCTTTATTGTAGTGGTCTGGAACTGAACCCATAATATCTTTGAGTTATGCCTGTAGTCAGATTTAGCCAAAGAGTAGGGTCCCTATGGATGAGAAATGGGCAAAAGCAGTTGAAAAATAGAATGGGGCAGAGCAGAAAGTGTCTTGAGCTGTAAGGAAAGTCCCTGTTGGAGTGAACTCACACCTACTAGAGAGTTATTGAAAGGTCAGTGCCAGAACCGTGTTTGGAGAGAGTAATCCATGTGTAAAGTGGTTCAGAGTGAACAAAGACTGGGGCCTCGGTACCAGGTAAGATGAGACTGTGCAGTGTGGGTGCCTCCTGTTGAAACGGAGATGTGAGAGGCGCTGGGGATCCGATCAGTAAGGCGTGTCAGTGGTCTGGGGGAAGGGGTCGATGGAAAGAAGAGGAAAGATGACTCTCCGTCTCAAGCCTGGTCTCTGGTGATGTCATTACTAGAGAAAGGGAATTCAAGAAAAGAAAGTATCTGAAGAGATAAGAATGGTGAATTCATCAATCAGATGACAAATTTGAGATGTTAGCGCAACACATAGTTGCGTGATGGTATTATCCATCGAGCCGGAGGAAATGTTGGATGAGGTCTTCACATACGCGATGAGGCAGGAGATCTTGGTTTGAGACTGTTTGTCATCGGAGGAATAGTTAGCGCTGTCTGCGTGTGAGTGATGATCCGATTAGATGAGCAAAAGGGGCCAAGAACTGAGCTTTAAAGATCTTTTATAGAACTTTGAGAAGGAAGAGTAGTTCCTAAACAATAAGAAAAGAGATGTTAGGAGAATCAAATTTAAGGGACTTTTTCTTTCCCCTAGAGGGAGGGTTGGCTATTCTTGTGTTTCTACTGCAGAGCAGTGGAAAAGAATAAGAAAAAGAACATTACTACTAATGGAGTGTTTGAGACCAGTCTTCAAGAGGGAACAGTGGTTTGTGCAAGAGCCAGACTCTAAAAGGGTAAGAGAACAACCAAATAAGACAGAAATAGTGAACGAGTTACACCATTATACAGCCTGGCAATGGGCTTAGACACGTGTAAAAAGAAGTGAAGTAGGTCTGTAGATTCTGATAGAGGAAAGATCTACAAGATACTGTACATGGTGGGGGCAAAGAGCAACATACAGGAAAGGAAATATAATTTAGAAATATAAGGATAATAGAATTTTTCGAGTAAAAAAAAAAAGGAAATTTACTTTTTTTTCCCTGAAAGATCTCAAAGATACTATCAAGAATGGTTACTTTTATTTTTTTCAATTTTATTTATTTTTTTTATTGGAGTATAGTTCATTTACAATGTTGTGTTAATTTCAGGTGGACAGCAAAGTGATTCAGTTATATATACATATATATCAGGTTTTTTTCATATTCTTTTCCCTTATAGGTTATTACAAAATATTGAGTAGAGTTCCCTGTGCTATACAGTAGGTCCTTGTTGCTTATCTGTTTTATATGTAGTAGTGTGTATATGTTAATCCCAAACTGCTAATTTATCCCTCCTCCCCTTCCCCCTTTGGTAACCATAAATTTGTTTTCTATGTCTGTGGGTTTATTTCTCTTTGGTATATAAGTTCATTTGTATCCTTTTTTTTTTTTAGATTCCACATATAAGCGATATCATATGGTATTATATGCCTTTCTCTGTCTGGCTTAGTTGGAGGATAAATTTTCTCTTGGTGTAGTGTAACTTTTTATAGTTCCTAAAACATTTTCTCATCATATGCATGTATTCTATTTATTCTTTTGTTTCAGCAGGACAGAGGTTAAGTGGTTAGGGAAATTATGGAACATGGATCACAAAAGGTTCAATGTTAAGAACAAATGCTTTGGGCTTCCCTGGTGGCGCAGTGGTTGAGAGTCCGCCTGCCGATGCAGGGGACACGGGTTCGTGCCCCGGTCTGGGAGGATCCCACATGCCGCGGAGCGGCTGGGCCCGTGAGCCATGGCCGCTGAGCCTGCGCATCCGGAGCCTGTGCTCCGCAACGGGAGAGGCCACAGCGGTGAGAGGCCCGCGTACCGAAAAAAAAAAAAAAAAAATGCTTTAAGTTCTCTTCAACAAAGAGCTAAGGATCTCGTGGATGTGAAAAGATACTGCATCTTTGCAAGGTTTATCAGAGTCGGGAGAAGGATTTGGGTGGGAGGTGATTAGGGAGACCAGGCTGTGTCTGCAGGCAGAAGGCAAGGCTCATGTGTGGAGGCAGAGTTGAAAGATGCAAGGCCGAAAGGGAATAATGAACGAAGCCAGGCCCCCGCGGACGCAGGAGAGGGCGGAACAGAGCTGGCCTGACACAGAGGAGCAGCTGTTCAGGGAACAGGGAAAAGGAAAGGAAAAACGTGGGAAGGAGCAGAGGAATTCTGAGTTGTGGAGGAGGGAACTCACATAGGAGGGCCTCTGTTTTTTCAACTAGAAAAGGGGCCAGTGAGAAGCAGCGGTGTTGAAGAAAGGAAACAAAGTTCAGAGTAACTGTTTCGATGAAAAGCATTATTTGGTCATAGGACATGAATACAATAATTACTCGGCTGCAAGGAAGGCCCCGGTGAGTTTGCAAAGCATCGGATTTTTGATGATACCCACCAGTCTAGTTGGTGAGTTTCTCCAGCGGGGCAAGTTGACCTCAGTGCAGGGAGCCACCCTCTAATGGTTAAGCTATTTGGGAGTGAAGACAGATGGGTGTCCAAATGTTGCCTTGGCCATTTTCTCATGGCAAAGCCTTGAGCAAGTCTCTATCTTATCTGCACCTAAGTCATCATCGTGAAAGAGGAAATATAATACCTACCTCAATAGACTTGGTTGTGAGGATGAGAATGTGATCACACCTGTAGCTCTCAGAGAAGCAAACACAAGCTTAGTGCTCCTTTACTGGGTGACCCTTGCCAGCAAGAGGTATTGTTGCCGAAATTCGGCCTGTGTACACTGGTGCCGGATGAAATCTCAGAGACAGAGTTTGGGATGAAATAGAAAGAGTGAGCTTTTTTGCTTTGGCAGGCAAAGGGGACCACAACGGGCTAACGCCCTCAAGCCTGTGTGTCCTGCCCTGGAGGGGGCAGTGAGGAGTTTCATAGGAGTGGTTCAAGGAGCAGGGCGTGATCAGCTCGTGGACGTCCTTCGGATCGGCTGGTGGTGAGGTAATTGGGAGTCAGCTTCATCAACCTTCTGGTTCCAACCGGTCTAGGGTCTGTGTTCTTGTGGGCAGCAGTCTTCATCTGGTGGCGGTCTACTTCCTATAAAAGCAATTTAGGAATGTGTGTCAGGCCTTTATCTGTATCTTTCAGGGAACTGGGAGTTCTGCTATGTGGCAGAATTATCATCTAAATTGTTTCCAGTTCCCCAGCCCAACAGCTATTCTTTATTTCTACATCTTAACGTTGCCCAATCATTAACTTTGGAGTCGAACTTTTACTTCAGAAGACAAGGACACAGGGGCTGGTACGTGGTTTCAGTATCAGGCAGTGTGACCAGGACAGAGGTTAACAGCTAAATAGAGAATGAGCCAGAGAATCGATTCTGGAGCCAACTGCCTTGGATTGAATCCCAGCTCTGCTACTTACCAATCGTGAGGCTTTGGGCAAGGCAAGTGATTTTCTGGCCTCAGTTTACACATTTAAATGGGCACATTTTTACAAGGTTGTTGGAAGGATTAAAATGAGTTAATAAGTGTAAAGTAGTAGAACAGTGCCTTGCACGTAGTAAGTGCTATTTAAGAATGTGCTGCTGTTGTTATTAATGACAACAATAACGAGGTTTTGGAGGATGGCAAGTTGGAAAAGCGAGATGGTGATTGGTGACGGGATTTTGAGAGTCCAAGCAATGCAGATATAATCGGAATTGCTTACCGTGGTTGACCATAGCTGACCATTTAAAAGCTATTTTCTGATGTGTTAAAGAAAAAAATGGTGCTTCTCAATGACAGCAAGTATAAACAACTCGAACAATAACTTGTTATGTTTCCGTGTGCAATTAAATACTTGGGTACATCACTCTGTATCTACATAGCACTGCCTGTGCTGGGATGAGGAGGGACTGGTCCAGAGATGGCTGTTTCCCGGGAGCCCAGCACAGCAGCTGGTTCTTTAGCTTCCTATTTATTTTGCCTCTCTCAGCCCTCTCTTTGTGAATATTTATAGTGTTAATTCCTTAGTAATTCACTGCCTCTCATGTATGCCAATTCAAGTTGCTGAGGTTTTTTTTTTTCCCTGAAACGGGAGCAGTGGTCATTTTATAATATCTAATGAGATAAAACAGAATAGCTTTTTTTTTTTTTTTTTGCGGTACGCAGGCCTCTCACTGTTGTGGCCTCTCCCGTTGCAGAGCACGGGCTCCGGACACGCAGGCTCAGCGGCCATGGCTCACAGGCCCAGCCGCTCCGCGGCATGTGGGATCTTCCCGGACTGGGGCATGAACCTGTGTCCCCTGCATCGGCAGGCGGACTCTCAACCACTGCGCCACCAGGGAAGCCCTAGCATATTGTTTTTAACTTTTTATTTTACATTGGAGTATAGTTGATTAACAATGTTGTGTTAGTTTCAGGTGTACAGCAAAGTGATTCAGTTATACGTATACATTTATCTATTCTTTTTCAAATTCTTTTCCCATTTAGGTTATTACAGAATATTGAGCAGAGTTCCCTGTGCTATACAGTAGGTCATTGTTGGTTATCCGTTTTAAATATAGCAGTGTGTGCATGTCAGTCCCAAACTCCCTAACTATATGTCTTGAAAGGTATTTTGTTGTGCTCCTTTGTTCATTTGATGTACCTATCTGATCCTGTGAAATAGACTCTAATCTGATACGTAGTTAACCTCATAACATGGGAATTGAGCTAAATTTCCATAACTAAGTGGCATTAATATGTTCTTCCAGTGAGAGTCCTGTGGAGAGTGGCAGGCAAGCTAAGTAAAGAGCCCTTCGCTTTATTCCTTTGGGGACATAAGTTACTGTGAATGACTAGCTGTGATTATAATTCATGAAGACAGGAACTTGCTAATGCCCAGTCCTTGAACTCTGAAGTTCGAAGGGGCTTTGAAAGGTCACTTAGCCTTTCTCGCCAACTTTGCCCAAAAATGAAATAACTGCAGACTACTGTCAAGCGACGCTGGTTTTCAGAGCCTCTGAAAGGAGATTTCATAAGCTCCCTCAGAAATACAGTGTGGCTTTTTTTAACAACCCTCCTTGTAGAAAAGGTCATTTTAATATCTAAGCAGAGTCCAAGTGCTATAACAACAGGCCATGTCCTCCTTTTCAGCCCTTGTTAGAGCTGGTGGAGAGCTCGTTACTAGCCTCATCGTAAAATGAAGGTTCACTGGGCACCTACTGTGGCCTCTTCTTAGAGCAACGCTTCATGCGTGAAAGAGCCCCGCACAAGCCACTTTCTAGTTCTCCTTTCTCCAGGCCAAATGAACCCGTAAACATTTCCTTTCCAGGGTCCTAGCTTCCAACTATTAATCTTTGTAGCCTTTCTCTGTAGATGTTTCACACTCCTTCCAGGAGTGAACAGATTCCTCTGTAGTTTCTGACTAACTTGGAATATAAGAGATTTCCCAGTCCTTGTTTTTTTCTTTTTGTTAGCCTATAGATTACACACAAGTTTTTCTACCACATGTTGTCTCCTTCTGAGCTTGGCCTAAAACTTTCGCAACTCTCGGAGAGAGGAAAATAGGGATGAAGACACAGGAAAGACATCAATCACACGTTGATAGGTAAACAGAAATTCAGAGAAAAGTACCCTATGCCCACAAAAGGCAGGATAGCCTGATCAGTCAGGGGGTATCAAGGCTTTTGTTCAAAATCACTTGGAGGAAACAAACCAGCACCACATGAGTATGAGAGCAAGCAGACAGGTATAGACATGTATGTGTGTGGACGTAAAGGAAAAAGAGGGTCTCTGGGGCAGGGCTTCTACAATCAGCCTCAGACCGGGATCTCTTTCCTACTTCTCTTCCCGCAGTCTGAGACCAGGCAAGCGATCAACAAACAGTCGCACAATGATTCAACGCAAGTTTCTGTGGGAAATGATAGAGATAGAACTGCTTGTGAAGAACTTAAAGCAGTTATACAGAATGCGCTGGCAGTCAGATCATTAACCATCAGAAGATCCAAAAAGAGTTCTAGGAACCGTAAGTGACAGAAGAGTTTAGAAAACCATGGGTTGGCAGGGTTGGCTGGATTGGCCAGGACAGAGTCACTTTCTTGGAGGACGAGGCCCTGCGCTGGCACCTGACAGATGGGTAGATAGAGATGGGTAGGGCCTAGATGCCTAGTGGTATGGGGGGTACAGGGCAATGACCCGTCATTATAATCTGAAAGGTGAACGGGGCTTTTCGCTAGCAGAGGTCCACCTAGCCGGTAGGTTAATGACCGTTGAATCTGGAGTGTAGGCAGTGTGGAGCGCAGGAGCGCAGGGCTGGATGTAGAGAAAGCTTCCCAGTCCTGGGAAGAGCCTGCACCTTGTGGGCATGTGACTGGAGCAGCTCCCCTGGGAAGGAGCCAGCAGTGGCTTCTGATGTTCTGACGAGAGCCGAGTGTGTGCTCATGTGCACACGTACGCGCACGCACTCAGTCTTGGGGTGATTCTGCAGTGGCACCCCTCCAAGTGCCCATGTGCTCACAGACACCTACACTCAGCCTTCCCCTTCTCCCATGAAACTGTGGTGAAAAACGTGGAACTAAACCTCAGGTTCTCCTGGGGCCTGTCCTGCACACACATGAAAAGGGAATCAATTACGTTTGTGAGCACACAGGAACCCTTATAGGGAAACCCACTCTACTGTCCTGGAGAAATAGATTAGAAAATGGTGGGGCAGAGGGGGAAAAAAAAGAAGAAAGAATGAGGTGAAGTGAAAGCAGATAGATAGAGAAGAGAAAAAAAAAAAAGAGGAAAAAGAAGCAGGGTGACCCAACTTTAGAAGAATTTGAGCTATAAGGATGCCTGATTACATCTCTTGAGACGCGCACACGTGGCTTTGATGACGTGTCTACCTCTGTAGCTGCACCTGGATACCAGGGTCCCATCACCACCTTGTCTTTTATCAGTTTTAAACAAGAAACAACTGAGAATATGGACCACATATTAATTCACCCCTGTATCATTTCCGCTGCATGGTTGAGCCTCCACAAGTGTATGTTGACTGAATGAAATTATTAGATCCTGAACCTTCGAATTCCCCGGACAGATTGTTCTTGTAAAATAAATCCCCCTTTGCTTATCTTTCTGCAGGAGTCCATGGACTTCTGCTTTTAGATCAGACTGTCCCGCCAAGTGCCAGGGTGAGCCTCATAAGGAAGCAGTGCTCTCCGAACAAACCTCTCTCCCTTCTTTCCCTACCCTATCCCCAGAGTCCCCGTATTCATTTTTTAAAATCCTGTAATTCAGTATTTCATTCTCTTAAGTCAAATATATTCTGCACATATTCCTGGAAGAGGAAATACAATGAGCTATATCCAACATCCATACCTCCGTCTGAAGGCATAAGTAGGGTCCTTTCCTAAACCAGGACTTGTATCTGGAGGGCAGAGAATTCTGGTTACCTAGGTAGCAAGAGGGTGGACACATAAAGAACAAGATAGGAATCCAGGGGAACAAAGACAGCTTGTTCCTGCTACTTAGTCTTGTTTCCAGATTTCGTGTCCAGTGATGTCCATTTTCAGCAGAAGTACTTTCACCCTGGTTATCCTCTGGCTCCTGGTCCTATTTTAGTACCTGGGAAGCTAAAGATGCCTTTGTGTCTACTTCGCCGACTCAGCAAGAGAGCAGCTGCATTCAGGACACCGTCAGACTCTTGCTCTGTGTGCTCGGTTGCCGAGCAGGTGTCTTCTCCCCAGATACACCTTTTAAGACGGTGATGTCATCAGTCAGCAGCGCCCAAGGACCTGGAGGGGAGGGGTGGGGGAAGGCTAACTGGTCCCAATCCAAAGTTCTCTCACTGCTCCTGGTACCCTGGCTGGCTGCACCTGTCGCGTTCCGTGTCCTCTCTCTGCTCTAACGATTCCCTCCAAGGAACTTAATTGAGTAGACGGAGGGTGAGACTGTAAGTGGGGTGATAGCTGCCGTCCTTTCTCCCCACGTGACATAGGTAGACATTTGGGGTTGGTATCAGTCATCATCCCCATAGTTCTGGGTGTCTAGGGAAGACCACCACCAATGCCCCATCCCTCTCCCTCTCCCATTTGGTCCATCATGAAGTTGAACTAAAGCCTAAATCACACCCTGTTTCTCCATACCTCCCAGGCTGTTGTGGTTACGAAAAGTGTCTGATAATCCTCTGACCTTTCAGTTACTGTTCTTTGGGATGACTGTGTTCTTCTCCTCACGAATTATTTTTATGTGTTGACCGCCCTATTACTGAACCGGTTCTGCTTGATTTCCTTGTTCCCTCTTTAATTTGGTGGCACCTTATTTTATAGTCCACTAACTTCGTTGAAAATAAATGGACTTGTATGGTTAGTATTACTCAGTCGGTAACGTAAGTACCATATTAGGGTGCAGTGAATGCAGAGTGAGTGCCGTGCAATTACAAGGTAAATATATGATGGGTTTATTTTATCTGCTAAGCCCAAAAGGGGTGACATAGTAATTACTTTTGGACCTGTTAAGTATACCTACTGCATAATCTGTAGGGAAATCAATTACGTAGTTAGTACTTGCCACCTTCCATTTTTACACATGTTTTTAAGATTATGTGGTCTTGGGTAAATGTCATGCTGAGTTGCAGTAGCCGTTATGAATCTCTTCCGGAATGAACCACACCCAGTGTACATCTAGCAAAAGGGTTGGGAAGCAGCTACAGCTTACCTTGGGGTATGGGGAGACACCCACCATCTAAATTCAAACTAACGCTTTTATTTTTGCTTTGCCCATGCATTCAATAGGATGGAGTAGGAGAGGTATGGGAGAAACAGCATGTGCCCTCTTAGAGACCAGTCCTCTTCCACAAAAAAAAGTATTAGACTCGAGCGTTTAATTGGTGCCAGAAAACATTTACCGTGGACATAAGAGCGCCTGGGACCAAACCCTTTTCATATCTCACAATAGGAAGTCGCTCATAATGATTGTAAATACCCTGATGTCTGTCACTATTCTGATGAAGCTCAAGTTCATACTTGTGAGCTCTGGTCTCCTCTCTCGACTCATAGACTATGCGTTACCCTCTCACCCTAGACCGCTCTCTGTGAATGCATGCGCCCCAGGTCATAGACAAGCAGAGCAATTCACCTGTATTTTGTCATTGTACGTGGGTCTCGTGTCTTCCAACAAAAATAAAATATAAAAAATACTTGGCAGGGCAATAGGACGTCCTAAAACAAGCAAATTAAGGAGTTGCCTGTTTTTCCTTGAAAAATATATTCTTTGCAAAATTGATTCTGTTCCAGATTCCATTATGTGGTGAGCTACCTTAATGCAGTTACGTTATTTGACTAGCATCCCTTTGATTTATACAAGGCCTTCTAGAAACATGATTATTGTGTGAAAGAGAGTCCAGCTCGCAGCTAGCTACATTTGTCATTTCGTCTGATCAGTATCTCCCAAAATTCCGATAACATTTCATTCTGTGTCCCGGGGTGGGTCTTTGGCCCTGTGCCCATGTTGGCCATTTAGAATTTCTCTTGTGTCTTTCAGGCATTGAGAATGCCAGCGACATCGCTTTGTACTCAGGCTTGGGCGCTGCGGTCGTGGCCGTCACAGTCCTGGTCGTCGGCATCACGCTTTACAGACGGAGCCAGAGTGACTACGGCGTGGACGTCATCGACTCTTCTGCATTGACAGGTGGCTTCCAGACCTTCAACTTCAAAACAGTCCGTCAAGGTCAGCGGCATAGGGCCCCCCCAACACTGCGTCCCCAGGACCGTAGACTACATTCACGCAAGACCCTGGCGCTCTTTGGTCCTGTGTGAGGGTAGCTCTTGGCACTGGGAGCCGCTACCAAATTGTCTTCACTCTTTAGGACACCAGGTTCGACGGAGGAGTCTGCCTGAGTCCTTGGCTGCTGTGAGGATCAATGGGTCTCGATTTACTCCTACCGACATTTTATATGAGGCATCTCATTTAAATCTTTGATATGTAGTGAGCCTAACAAGTTATTTTATCTCAGATCACCCAACTTTCTATTTTAACCAGCCTGCTTTGGGGATGTATATTTAGTTAACGAAAGTACTGCTTATTCAAGGCTAAGGGCCAACGACTATACCAGACATATTTATTACACCACTTATTAGGTGAAGTTATTTTTGTGGCTTCTATTTTAAAGAAGTAAAAGGATTTTCAAGGATCTCTGATGGGCCAGTTAGCCAGGGAAAAAATGAAATTCCCAGCCTAAATGACTCTGCTGTTGCCAAGTTAAGGTGGTCTTTTGTTGTGGGGAAAGAAAATGTATCATGTCAAACTAGAGCAATATTCATTTTTAAAATACAGAGTCATTTAATTCTCTTATCTGAACCACTCTATTCCTGATTGGGAGATGGGGGTGAGACAGATGGCTTTTATTTTACAAAATGAAATTGTCTCGCTTCCATAGATGAAGTTTTCTACCTTGACCCTCGTGGTCAACATTGTCCCTTTTATCTCTGTTTACTGCTTGTCAGTAGCAGCTGCAGCACACGACAAGAAGTCTCACTGCTTGGCAGGGATGGAGTAGGGACAGGATGGCGAAGCAGGAACCCAAGCAGACTAGAAATTGGGAGATGGCCGGGAGAGACAGGATGCGTGACTGCTTACCACTCACTTCTGGCACCTCGGCTTCAGGTCCGGGTCTGAGTCTGGTTGACCTCAGATGAGAGCACATCCCCTCCATGTGGTTATAGAGCTTAGTATGTAGGATTTAATTAGAAATACATCCAGTGAAGAACTCATCTTTTTTTTTAATTTATTTATTTTATTTATTTTTATTTTGGGCTGCGTTGGGTCTTTGTTGCTGCGCGTGGACTTTCTCTCGTTGCGGTGAGCGGGGGCTACTCTTCGTTGCGGTGCGCGGGCTTCTCATTGCAGTGGCTTCTCTTATCGAGGAGCACGGGCTCTAGGCACGCGGGCTTCAGTAGTTGTGGCATGCAGGCTCAGTTGTGGCTCGCGGGCTCTAGAGTGCACGCTCAGTAGTTGTGGCGCACGGGCTTAGTTGTTCCGCGGCATGTGGGATCTTCCCGGACCAGGGTTCGAACCCATGTCCCCTGCATTGGCAGGTGGATTCTTAACCACTGCGCCCCCAGGGAAGCCCAAGAGCTGATCTTTGTAGTGTGTAAGAAACTAGAACTGTATTTCCATCAAATCATAAGATGTCAATGTCTTTGACCCTAACACTTGAAAAATAGAGACTATACACTAGTGTGAGAGGTAGCTTTGTGCACGACTTTGAAATCAGATAGACTTGAATCCAGAATTGCTGTAGGACCTAGTTAATCAATTATTCTCTCTCAGCCTCAATTCTTATAGCTATAAAGGGGGGATACTAACATCTATCTCGGGGGGTTCTTGTAAGGATGAAACCACCTGGAATAACGTGGGTCATAAACCCTTGGCTTATGGAAGGGACTCAGTAAATGCAGTGAGTATCGTTCTAGAAGCCAGTTGTTTCCTCTTACCTTGGTACAGGACACCAGTGAGTTCCATAGAGCACCAGGCAGCATGTGAGAGGAGTGGGTCCCTGACCTGAACATTTGGGGAAGGCTGACTTGTATAAGTCGAAACACATCTCGTTAGGGTGACGCTTCTCAGGATGTACTTGCACTGTGAATTTCTAGGAGAGGATGTAACCTTTCCAAAGTTACTTTACCATTTTCTTTGACCAAGAATTCACAAAACTAGTGATACAAGCAGAAACCCTTTATTAAAATTCTACTCTCCTCCATATTCATGGTGAGGCTGCACCGTGCACTGATGCTCTGTTGTCTTAGTGACATCCCTTCTTGAACAAATATGGATGGAGCCCCAGCAAGGTGAACTGTGAGGCTTAAATAGAATGGCACACGTAGAGTAGATCAGGGACCTCGAAGGACATCCAAAGAAGAACTTGGGGTCACTGGGGGATTGTCCCCGATCAAACTTGAATCAAGTTGGCTGCCAACTTTCTTCAACCGTGGACTCTGTCATATGTATATATTATGATAATCAAGCATTTTAGACTTGAGTCTAACTCTAGGAAATGTTTTTTGCTTCTTGGCTTTACTCTTTTTTTTTTTTTTTTAAACATCTTTATTGGGGTATAATTGCTTTACAATGGTGTGTTAGTTTCTGCTTTATAACAAAGTGAATCAGTTATACATATACATATGTTCCCATATGTCTTCCCTCTTGCATCTCCCTCCCTCCCACTCTCCCTATCCCACCCCTCCAGGCTGTCACAAAGCACCGAGCTAATATCCCCGTGCCTTGCGGCTGCTTCCCCCTAGCTATCTACCTTACTACGTTTGTTAGTGTGTATATGTCCATGACTCTCTCTCGCCCTGTCAAAGCTCACCCTTCCCCCTCCCCATATCCTCAAGTCCGTTCTCCAGTAGGTCTGCGTCTGTATTCCTGTCTTACCCCTAGGTTCTTCATGACATTTTTTTTTCCCTTAAATTCCATATATATGTGTTAGCATACGGTATTTGTCTTTTTCTTTCTGACTTACTTCACTCTGTATGACAGACTCTAGGTCTATCCATCTCATTACAAATAACTCAATTTCGTTTCTTTTTAAGGCTGAGTAATATTCCATTGTATATATGTGCCACATCTTCTTTATCCATTCATCCGATGATGGGCACTTAGGATGTTTCCATCTCCGGGCTATTGTAAATAGAGCTGCAATGAACATTTTGGTACATGACTCTTTTTGAATTTTGGTTTTCTCAGGGTATATGCCCAGTAGTGGGATTGCTGGGTCATATGGTAATTCTATTTGTAGTTTTTTAAGGAACCTCCATACTGTTCTCCATAGTGGCTGAACCAATTCACATTCCCACCAGCAGTGCAAGAGTGTTCCCTTTTCTCCACACCCTCTCCAGCATTTATTGTTTCTAGATTTTTTGATGATGGCCATTCTGACTGGTGTGAGATGATATCTCATTGTAGTTTTGATTTGCATTTCTCTAATGATTAATGATGTTGAGCATTCTTTCATGTGTTTGTTGGCATTCTGTATATCTTCTTTGGAGAAATGTCTATTTAGGTCTTCTGCCCATTTTTGGATTGGGTTGTTTGTTTTTTTGTTATTGAGCTGCATGAGCTGCTTGTAAATTTTGGAGATTAATCCTTTGTCAGTTGCTTCATTTGCAAATATTTTCTCCCATTCTGAGGGTTGTCTTTTGGTCTTGATTATGGTTTCCTTTGCTGTGCAAAAGCTTTGAAGTTTCATTAGGTCCCATTTGTTTATTTTTGGTTTTATTTCCATTACTCTAGGAGGTGGGTCAGAAAGGATCTTGCTGTGATTTATGTCATAGAGTGTTCTGCCTATGTTTTCCTCTAAGAGTTTGATAGTTTCCGGCCTTACATTTAGGTCTTTAATCCATTTTGAGCTTATTTTTGTGTATGGTGTTAGGGAGTGATCTAATCTCATAGTTTTACATGTACCTGTCCAGTTTTCCCAGCACCATTTATTGAAGAGGCTGTCCTTTCTCCACTGTACGTTCCTGCCACCTTTATCAAAGATAAGGTGTCCATATGTGCGTGGGTTTATCTCTGGGCTTTCTATCCTGTTCCATTGATCTATCTTTCTGTTTTTGTGCCAGTACCATACTGTCTTGATTACTGTAGCTTTGTAGTATAGTCTGAAGTCAGGGAGCCTGACTCCTCCAGCTCCTTTTTTCGTTCTCAAGATTGCTTTGGCTATTCGGGGTCTTTTGTGTTTCCATACAAATTGCGAAATTTTTTGTTCTAGTTCTGTGAAAAATGCCAGTGGTAGTTTGATAGGGATTGCATTGAATCTGTAGATTGCTTTGGGTAGTAGAGTCATTTTCACAATGTTGATTCTTCCCATCCAAGAACATGGTATATCTCTCCATCTATTTGTATCATCTTTAATTTCTTTCATCAGTGTCTTATAATTTTCTGCATACAGGTCTTTCGTCTCCTTAGGTAGGTTTATTCCTAGGTATTTTATTCCTTTTGTTGCAGTGGTAAATGGGAGTGTTTCCTTGATTTCTCTTTCAGATTTTTCATCATTAGTGTATAGGAATGCCAGAGATTTCTGTGCATTAATTTTGTATCCTGCTACTTTACCAAATTCATTGATTAGCTCTAGTAGTTTTCTGGTAGCATCTTTAGGATTCTCTATGTATAGTATCATGTCATCTGCAAACAGTGACAGCTTTACTTCTTCTTTTCCGATTTGGATTCCTTTTCTTCTCTGATTGCTGTGGCTAAAACTTCCAAAACTATGTTGAATAAGAGTGGTGAGAGTGGGCAACCTTGTCTTGTTCCTGATCTTAGTGGAAATGCTTTCAGTTTTTCACCATTGAGGATGATGTTTGCTGTGGGCTTGTCATACATGGCCTTTATTATGTTGAGGAAAGTTCCCTCTATGCCTACTTTCTGCAGGGTTTTTATCATAAATGGGTGTTGAATTTTGTCGAAAGCTTTCTCTGCATCTATTGAGATGATCATGTGGTTTTTCTCCTTCAATTTGTTAATATGGTTTATCACATTGATTGATTTGCGTATATTGAAGAATCCTTGCATTCCTGGAATAAACCCCACTTGATCATGGTGTATGATCCTTTTAATGTGCTGTTGGATTCTGTTTGCTAGTATTTTGTTGAGGATTTTTGCATCTATGTTCATCAGTGATATTGGCCTGTAGTTTTCTTTCTTTGTGACATCCTTGTCTGGTTTTGGTATCAAGGTGATGGTGGCCTCATAGAAGGAATTTGGGAGTGTTCCTCCCTCTGCTATATTTTGGAAGAGTTCGAGAAGGATAGGTGTTAGCTCTTCTCTAAACGTTTGATAGAATTCGCCTGTGAAGCCATCTGGTCCTGGGCTTTTGTTTGTTGGAAGATTTTTAATCACAGTTTCAATTTCAGTGCTTGTGATTGGTCTGTTCATACTTTCTATTTCTTCCTGATTCAGTCTTGGCAGGTTGTGCATTTCTAAGAATTTGTCCATTTCTTCCAGATTGTCCATTTTATTGGCATAGAGTTGCTTGTAGTAATCTCTCATGATTTTTTTTATTTCTGCAGTGTCAGTTGTTACTTCTCCTTTTTCATTTCTAATTCTGTTGATTTGAGTCTTCTCCCTTTTTTTCTTGATGAGTCTGGCTAGTCAAAGAACCAGCTTTTAGTTTTATTGATCTTTGCTATTGTTTCCTTCATTTCTTTTTCATTTATTTCTGATCTGATTTTTATGATTTCTTTCCTTCTGCTAGCTTTGGGGTTTTTTTGTTCTTCTTTCTCTAATTGCTTGAGGTGCAAGGTTAGGTTGTTTATTCGAGATGTTTCCTGCTTCTTAAGGTGGGCTTGTATTGCTATAAACTTCCCCCTTAGAACTGCTTTTGCTGCATCCCATAGGTTTTGGGTCGTTGTGTCTCCATTGTCATTTGTTTCTAGGTATTTTTTTATTTCCTCTTTGATTTCTTCAGTGATCACTTCATTATTAAGTAGTGTATTGTTTAGCCTCCATGTGTTTGTATTTTTTACAGATCTTTTCCTGTAATTGATATCTAGTCTCATGGCGTTGTGGTCAGAAAAGATACTTGATACAATTTCAATTTTCTTAAATTTACCAAGGCTTGATTTGTGACCCAAGATATGATCTATCCTGGAGAATGTTCCATGAGCACTTGAGAAAAATGTGTATTCTGTTGTTTTTGGATGGAGTGTCCTATAAATATCAATTAAGTCCATCTTGTTTAATGTATCATTTAAAGCTTGTGTTTCCTTATTTATTTTCATTTTGGATGATCTGTCCATGGGTGA
Organism: Delphinapterus leucas; assembly: GCF_059928025.1. NCBI lineage: Eukaryota > Metazoa > Chordata > Mammalia > Artiodactyla > Monodontidae > Delphinapterus > Delphinapterus leucas. The sequence continues at coordinate 27,634,091 of NC_143149.1, forward strand.
AAGTGGGGTGTTAAAGTCCCCTACTATGAATGTGCTACTGTTGATCTCCCCTTTTATGGCTGTTAGTATTTGCCTTATGTATTGAGGTGCTCCTATGTTGGGTGCATAAATATTTACAATTGTTATATCTTCTTCTTGGATCGATCCCTTGATCATTATGTAGTGTCCTTCTTTGTCTCTTGTAATAGTCCTTATTTTAAAGTCTATTTTGTCTGATATGAGAATTGCTACTCCAGCTTTCTTTTGGTTTCCATTTGCATGGAATATCTTTTTCCATCCCCTTACTTTCAGTCTGTATGTGTCTCTAGGTCTGAAGTGGGTCTCTTGTAGACAGCATATATAAGGGTCTTGTTTTTGTATCCATTCAGCCAATCTGTGTCTTTTGGTGGGAGCATTTAGTCCATTTACATTTAAGGTAATTATCGATATGTTATGTTCCTATTCCCATTTTCTATATTGTTTTGGGTTCATTATTATAGGTCTTTTCCTTCTCTTGTGTTCCTTGTCTAGAGAAGTTCCTTTAGCATTTGTTGTAAAGCTGGTTTGGTGGTGCTGAACTCTCTCAGCTTTTGCTTGTCTGTAAAGGTTTTAATTTCTCCATCAAATCTGAATGAGATCCTTGCTGGGTAGAGTAGTCTTGGTTGCAGGTTTTTCTCCTTCATCACTTTCAGTATGTCCTGCCACTCCCTTCTGGCTTGTAGGGTTTCTGCTGAGAGATCAGCTGTTAACCTTATGGGGATTCCCTTGTGTGTTATTTGTTGTTTTTCCCTTGCTGCTTTTAATATGCTTTCTTTGTATTTAATTTTTGACAGTTTGATTAATATGTGTCTTGGCGTATTTCTCCTTGTATTTATCCTGTATGGGACTCTCTGTGCTTCCTGGACTTGATTAACTATTTCCTTTCCCATATTAGGGAAGTTTTCAACTATAATTTCTTCAAATATTTTCAGTCCCTTTCTTTTTCTCTTCTTCTTCTGGAACCCCTATAATTCGAATGTTGGTGCGTTTAATGTTGTCCCAGAGGTCTCTGAGGCTGTCCTCAGTTCTTTTCATTCTTTTTTCTTTATTCTGCTCTGCAGTAGTTATTTCCACTATTTTATCTTCCAGGTCACTTATCCGTTCTTCCGCCTCAGTTATTCTGCTATTGATCCCATCTAGAGTACTTTTAATTTCATTTATTGCGTTGTTCATCGTTGCTTGTTTCATCTTTATTTCTTCTAGGTCCTTGTTAACTGTTTCTTGCATTTTGTCCATTCTACTTCCAAGATTTCGGATCATCCTTACTATCATTATTCTGAATTCTTTTTCAGGTAGACTGCCTATTTCCTCTTCATTTGTTAGGTCTGGTGGGTTTTTATCTTGCTCCTTCATCTGCTGTGTGTTTTTCTGTCTTCTCATTTTGCTTATCTTACTGTGTTTGGGGTCTCCTTTTTGCAGGCTGCATGTTCGTAGTTCCCGTTGTTTTTGATGTCTGTCTCCAGTGGCTAAGGTTGTTTCAGTGGGTTGTGTAGGCTTCCTGGTGGAGGGGACTAGTGCCTGTGTTGTGGTGGATGAGGCTGGATCTTGTCTCTCTAGTGGGCAGGTTCACGTCTGGTGGTGTGTTTTGGGGTGTCTGTGGCCTTATTATGATTTTAGGCAGCCTCTCTGCTAATGGGTGGGGTTGTGTTCCTGTCTTGCTAGTTGTTTGGCATAGGTTGCCCAGCACTGTGGCTTGCTGGTCGTTGAGTGAAGCTGGGTGCTGGTGTTAAGATGGAGGTCTCTGGGAGATTTCCGCTGTTTAATATTATGTGGAGCTGGGAGGTCTCTTGTTGACCAGTGTCCTGAAGTTGGCTCTCCCACCTCAGAGGCAGAGCCCTGACTCCTGGCTGGAGCACCAAGAGCCTTTCATCCACATGGCTCAGAATAAAAGGGAGAAAAAGTAGAGAGAATTAGTAGAAGTACGAGGAAAGAAAGAAGGAAGGGAGGGAAGGAAGGAAGAAAGAAGCAAAGAAGGAAAGAAAGGAGGGAGCGAGGGAGGGAGGAAGGAAGGATGGAAAGAAGGAAAAAAGAAAGAAAGAAGATACAGTAAAAATAAAATAAAGTATAATATAGTTATTGAATTAAAAAATATTTAGAAAAAAAAAAAGGGACGGATAGAACCTTAGGACAAATGTTGGAAGCAAAGCTATACAGAGAAAATCTTACACAGAAGCATACACATACACCTTCACAAAAAGAGGTAAAGGGGGAAAAATCATAAATCTTGCTCTCAGAGCCCACCTCCTCAATTTGGGGTGATTCATTGTCTAAAGGAGGGAAGGAAGGAAGGAAAGAAAGAACGAAGGTAAAGTATAATAAAGTTATTACAATTAAAATTAATTATTAAGAAAAAAAATTTTTTTAAAAACCATGGACGGATAGAGCCCTAGGACAAATGGTGGAAGCAAGAGTATACAGACAAGATCTCACACAGAAGCATACACGTACACATTCACAAAAAGAGGGAAAGGGAAAAAAATCATAGATCTCGCTCCTAAATTCCACCTCTTCAATTTGGGATCATTCCTTGTCTATTCAGGTATTCCACAGATGCAGGGTATATCAAGTTGATTGTGGAGCTTTAATCTGCTGCTTCTGAGGCTGCTGGGAGAGATCTCCCTTTCTCTTCTTTGTTCTCACAGCTCACAGGAGCTCAGCTTTGGATTTGGCCCTGCCTCTGCATGTAGGTCGCTGGAGGGCGTCTGTTTTTTGCTCAGACAGGACTGGGTTAAAGGAGCCGCTGATTCAGGGGCTCTGGCTCACTCAGGCCGGGGGTGGGGGGGGGGAAGGAGGGGCACTGCGTGCGGGGCGGGCCTGCGGCGTCAGAGGCGGCGTGACGTTGCACCAGCCTGAGGCCCGCTGTGCGTTCTCCCGGGGAAGTTGTCCCTGGATCCCGGGAACCTGGCAGTGGCGGGCTGCACAGGCTCCGCGGAAGAGGGGTGTGGAGAGTGACCTGTGCTCGCACACAGGCCCCTTGGTGGCAGCAGCAGCAGCCTTAGTGTCTCCCGCCCGTCTCTGGGGTCCGCGCTTTTAGCCGCGGCTCGCGCCCGTCTCTGAGGTTCGCGCTTTTAGCCGCGGCTCGCGCCCGTCTCTGGAGTTCCTTTAAGCAGCGCTCTTAAACCCCTCTCCTCGCGCACCAGGAAACAAAGAGGGAAGAAAAAGTCTCTTGCCTCTTCGGCAGGTGCAGACTTTTCCCGGGACTCCCTCCCGGCTAGCCGTGGTGCACTAACCCCTTCAGGCTATGTTCAAGCCGCCAACCCCAGTCCTCTCCCTGCGCTCCGTCCGAAACCGAAACCCGAGCCTCAGCTCGCAGCCCCGCCCGCCCCGGCGGGTGAGCAGACAAGCCTCTCGGGCTGGTGCGTGCCAGTTGGCACCGATCCTCTGTGCGGGAATCTCCCCGCTTTGCCCTCCGCACCCGTCGCTGTGCACTACTCCGTGGTCCCGAAGCTCCCCTCTCCGCCTCCCTCAGTCCCCGCCCGCGGAGGGGCTTCCTAGTGTGCGGAAACTTTTCCTCCTTCACAGCTCCCTCCCACTGGTGCAGGTTCCGTCCCTTTCGTCTCTGTTTTTTCTTTTTTTCTTTTGCCCTACCCAGGTGCGTGGGGAGTTTCTTGCCTTTTGGGAGGTCTGAGGTCTTCTGCCAGCCTTCAGTAGGTGTTCTGTAGGAGTTGTTCCACGTGTAGATGTATTTCTGGTGTATCCGTGGGGAGGAAGGCGATCTCCGCGTCTTACTCTTCCGCCATCTTCAAGGTCCCCCTCCTTGGCTTTACTCTTAAAAGTAGCCAGGGGGCTTCCCTGTTGGCGCAGTGGTTGAGAGTCCGCCTGCCGATGCAGGGGACGCGGGTTCGTGCCCCGGTCCGGGAAGATCCCACATGCCGCGGAGCGGCTGGGCCCGTGAGCCGTGGCTGCTGAGCCTGCGCGTCCGGAGCCTGTGCCGCGCAACGTGAGAGGCCACAGCAGTGAGAGGCCAGCATACCGTGTAAAAAAATGTAGCCAACTCCAGAAGGTAAGACAAAAGAGCCATGAGACTCAGAGAGATGCTTTTTCAGGTATCTGGTATCTGGCTCCAAACTCTTTTCAGATGTGAGAGGGCTCTTCAATCCCGCTTCTTGCCCGGGAAAACCATAACCCAGGGTAAGGCTGGTACCTGTAGAGTTCAATGCAGTTCTGTTACAAACCTCAGCTCCTTATTATGTCTGTGTCTTAGCACAAGAGCCTCAAACATGAAAAAAATGCCTCATCAAGGTGCCTTTAGATCTATAAGGTCATTTCATCTCATTTTAAACCTCCTCCTCTATGATTTTGGATTCTTAGAGCATCAGAACAAGGAGGTGGGAGAAGTCAGGGTTATAGATTTCCTGCTGGCATTGTTACAAATTATGAAAATGGAAAAACAATAGAGGCTAATACGCTGTGGCCTGCCATTGCAACATTTTCAAAAATATCATACTTGAAACAGTTTTGTCAAGCCCCAGAGGAAAATGGTTTAATATGGTTTGGTTTCAATTTGAGATATCACATTGACGGACTAATATGGGTGGGAAGTTTGGAACTGAGGGTTATTTTGTTATTTACTAATAAATGAGATTACTTCATCACAAGAAAATGTCACAGCATTTCTTTTTTTATACTTGGCAAAAAAAAAATATAGTGGTAAGTCACAATAGATGAGAAGGTCCAATTTCTCATGTTTTTGTAAGGATTATTTTTCTCCATTTGTTTTGAGTCAGAAAGGAAGCCGTTCTAAGATGCTCCCCGTGTGGAATCTGAGTCTCCTATCCCTGTGTGGTACCCTCTTTGCCTCTCAGAGTGACATACATGCTCTTAGAGCCAATTGGCTACTCAGACATGGAGCAGTTTGAGAAGTCCCCTGACCCTTTTGCTCCGAGGACACATCATGTCCTCCCTCAGCCCCAGAAACTACCCAGAATCCCATGTGAGACGTGCCGGCACCCACCCGACCTCGGTTATAAACAGCAGCCCCTCGTCACCATGCTGTGTCATCTCTTGCCATTTAAAATGAACAGATGTTACTTTTGCTCCAAACTGGCTTCCAAAACAGCTTTTTTTCCTTTTTTATTTTTTGGAAGCTTCTCTTCGCCAGTTAAAATAATCCCATAAACCATCATACCTGAGTGAGTTGCCTGGTGGAGTGCAAGAAATACTTGTTTTGAAAAGATGATAGCATGTAAAGAACTCTGGGAAGTGATGCATTTGGTCAGTGGCATCCAGGGAATTGACTGTGAAAGCCAGATCTCCTGATTCCAAGGCTCTGGGCACTCATGATCAGCCCGTTAGAGGTGCTTTAGATGCCCAGGGTGGGTCTGAAGGGCTAGGCTTGACCGGAGCAGCTGGCGAGCCTTTGTTGTGCAGTTAGGAGAAGCAGATGTAAAGTCCTAACTGTGATGCTTTCCGGTTTCTGAGTGACAGATCAATCTTCTTTAACCAGGTAACTCCCTGCTCTTGAATTCCTCCATGCAACCAGACCTAACAGTAAGCCGAACATACAGTGGGCCCATCTGTCTGCAGGACCCCCTGGACAAGGAACTCATGACGGAGTCCTCACTCTTTAACCCTTTGTCGGACATCAGAGTCAAAGTGCAGAGCTCATTCATGGTTTCCCTGGGAGTGTCTGAGAGAGCTGAGTACCACGGCAAGAATCATTCTGGGACTTTTCCCCATGGAAACAACCGCAGCTTCACTACAGTGCATCCCAGAAATAAAACACCCTACGTCCAAAATCTGTCATCACTTCCTACAAGGACAGAACTGAGGACCACTGGTGTCTTTGGCCATTTAGGAGGACGCTTAGTAATGCCAAATACAGGTGGGTGGTAAGTGTGCGTTTGTGTATTTTCTCGCGTTTGTTTGAACGTGTTATATTTACATAATGATGTCCCTTAAGATTCATTTATAAGATGTTGACTGTTCCCATGTCAGAGTGACAAACACCGTGGCTCCATAAGTTGGCTTGATTTATATGGCAAACCAGAACCAGCACTGAGATTAGATTTTGCCATCTTCATCTCAGCATGGACCGTACACTCCATCAGATGCTCTGTTAGGGTTGACAGCCATATTGGCTCAAAAGCTTTGGGTGGTCCCCAGAGTTTAAGCCCCCTTGAAATATATTTCCTAGAACATGATCAGGAAGCACTGAAAACGTTCTTTGACATGACTGAAAAATACCATTTTTATAGCGAAGCATGGTTTACGCTCTAGTCGATAATTTACTGCAATGACACTCAAACTTCCTCAGTAACTGACCTAATAAACACCATCGGTGTCTGTCAGTCAGCCTTACTGTAATGTTGCTTTATGATGCACAGTGATGAGGGTTCCTTATGGGGTTGCTCTTTTGAATTCAAACTTCAGATCCACGGCCATATAGTTCTCAAGAGTGTTTTCTTCCTTTGGGTTGGAAGATTTTCTTGATGTTTTGACAAGGTGTACAGCCCAGGTCACTTTGAAAATGACACCGTACCTATAGATTAGTCTTCAGAGTTGCCATCTAAGACCTAACTAACTGGATGGAGGAAGAGAGCCATCTCTCCTCCGATTTCTGAGCAACGAGATTTAGGGAGTGCTCTGAATCATCACTGTTGGCTGAGAGGAAAGGGAATATATCAGATCTGCAAGTGTTGTTAACGAACTGGCTAGCATTGAGTCAGGACCAGCAGCAGGGCCTTGGCAGATTTCTCTGTAGGGTAGAACCAACCCACCTAAAATATCAAACATTTTCTCTTATACAATGAATTCTGTAGTAGAACTAGTCTGATGCTACCATTCCACTAACTGACCATCTAAGTAGCTTAGTGACTTGCGCCTGCAATTTGTTTCAAGCTGAGGATTGTTTGGTTTTCCTAGATCAATCGCTTCCTTAAAAACTTCATTTCAGGCAAATAGCCCTCCAGTACAGCCCCAGTGATGATTTTGTTTTCTAAACTTCCAGTTCTCTAAATCTTCCTCGGTCAGTGTTCTCGGATGTGGTAAGAAAAGTTGTTTAAGTATGTCTGAGTGTCAGTGTGTGATGCCTTCCGCCTGGTGAGATTTGGCAGATAGGAGATTGATGGGACACGAGTAGGCGGCCATATTAACAGGTACTGTTCTTGTAAGAATCTGTAAATTGGAAGTGTGGGATCTGGAAAAGATACGAACCCTGCCCTTTCAAAAAGAAGAGTATATATATATACACATCAGAGCTATATGAAGTTGCATGTTGAGTTTCAATACTTTGATTTCCACTTTCTTACCTAGTGCTTGGCACTCAGGTGCCTCTCAGTAGTTACTGGTTGAATAGATTGGCCCACTCTTCTGTCTTCCCATCCTTGTGTGTCTGTGTGTGTACATTTACACACACATGGAGGAAGTGCCAAGATCAACCCATTTATTGGCCATGTTTGTTTAACGTTCATCGAAGAATGTGAGATGAAATCGCGACGAAAACAGATTTTTTTCTTGTTTCCCTTCTGACTTGAGAGGCACTTGGGTTGAAAACTCAAAGTTCTGATAGCGTCTCCTATGATTCCCAAACGGTTCCTCTGTGAAGGCGCATTTTCAGAGCTCTGAACAAGAAGCCCTAGACAAGACTGAAGCTGTTCACTGGGAATGAGTTTGAGGAAAAATAAGTGTAGGGAATTGAAACATATGCTCTGTTATTTGCAGAACATAAATGTAAAATATGCCCTGGGGAGCTAAAGTATAAAGAAACAAGGCACAGAAATTAAATTGTTGTCATCCATCCCAAATTATTGTGAGGTGCCTGGCAGTGGTCCCCGCATTCTCAGAATGATTAGGCAAAACATGAACTGAAAAACTCAGTTGGTTCTGTTGTCCTATCAAATAAAAGGCTGTCAGGGTAGCAGGTGGAGTTTGGGGGAAAGTGTATTTTTCTTTAATCAGAGATAACTCGTGAATGACATGTTGAAAATAGATACGTCTTTAGGGGACCACAGGCATAAAGATTCACAGAGCCATTCACTCTTCATAAGGGGTAACTTGCTACAAGCAGTACCACCTCTCATGACCTTTGCCTCTGTGTTTGACTGTCTGCAGTTGCCGTATACAATTTACATGTTTGGGTGGGGGGAGGGAAGTATGTCTAAAGGATAATCATGCAAAATTGTTTAAAGCGCCAATGATCCCGTACATTCAGGTTGAATTTAGGAGTATTACGAATAATGTTTCATTGTAAACACAAGAATTAAGCCGACTTCAAAGGAATGTGCTAGGATCTGCTCTACAAACAGCCCTTTCTCAAAAGTCCACACGCATATTTATTCTGACTCGATCTGGGAATTGATTGTCAGGCCCTGATGGTCTGCAGAAGACAGACAGCATGTCTCAAAGCCTGGCTTTTTTTTGCCCCCCTCAAAATATTGAATCCTGTTCATATAGTCAGGCATTGTGCTATAGAAAAGACAAACTAATCAACATGTCAGAAGACAAATAAATGATCATTTGGGCTGGCGATCAAACTGACTTCTAAAGGGCATGAGGGAACTTTCTGTGGCAGTGGAAATGTTCTGTATCTTGAGCTCGACGGTGGTTACATGAGAGTATACATTTGCCCCAAAACTCATCAATTCGTATACCTAACATGGGTCCGTTTTTAAGCATGTGAATTATACCCCAAATCAAGGGAAAAAAAGGAAAAGAAAAATGGGAAACAGGAGCACGACAAAACTCTTATTCTGGGTTAATTGCCTAAGATGGCATTACTTCTTGACGATAACCTCCCGTGCTATTCTGTGTCTAAAAAATAGGGTCCAAATGTCTCTGTTGTCATCATAGTCTAAAAGAGAGGCAACAGAGAGAAACTGCGATGCCAAACTAAATACACAATGTCTAGTGTGTGTTCAAGTTCACATCCACATACACTGAATATCCTGCATTACAACTTCTGCTCCCCAGCAGGGAAGGATGTAACGGAGACCACTTCATTTGGCAACTACATGTAAGGAAGAATGGGCCATTAAAGGAGGAGCCTGATCAGAGGCCACCAAGTATGGCAATTACAGTTCTCCTACTGTTGACATAATGAATACCCTCGCTGAAAAGCTGTAAGCAAGATTTAAATGGGCCTCATTCTTAGTATTAGTGAAGGATACTGACGGTAACTAGCATCTTACTGAATAACGTTCACAAATGTGAATCACAAATAACTTGTTTTGCCGAGTCTTGCATTCCTTGGTTCTATAGCAGCTAACAGGCACATAGAAGGATATCGGTAAAGCCTGCCATCTCTAGGTTTAAATTATCAGCAACAACCCAAAAGCTTCCTGGGTGATTACATTAGCTCTAATGAAAGGAGAAAAGGTGAGTGCTGCATTGTTCAAAGAATAGGAGACTACCCTGAGATTTTATTTTGTAAAGCTCTTACTGTGTCTCTATTTCATTTCTTTTTATATAAACAAGAAGGTACATTAAAGAGAATCTCTGCCTGCTCTAGACTCTTCCCTCTTGGCCAAAGTGAAATATTTAGTTCACAGCATTCAGGAGGAAAGGGGAATTTTCAAATGCAGTGTGATGTGCCCTCCTGTGCCCCCACTTCCCTTCATTATATGATTTTACTGAAGTAAGGCTAGTGAGTTTTTTTCAATTTGACCTTGAATGAATATGGTTAAGTCACCTTTACCCTTTACTAGCTTCTGTTTGCAAATATGGGGCCAAATAGTGGCTACACAACAACGTATAAGTTCCTAAGCTTATCCATGCTTTTTCCTTCTCCAGTTTTCTTGACAAAATGCACTACTCCATTGGTCACCTCCCTAAACTGACTTCAAGATGCACCATTTAGAAGACAGTTACACACCAGGCTCTAGCAAAATGTTAGTTAGATGGCTCACGCATCATCCCAGATACCTTTTCAGGAAATGAATGGATAGAGACAGAGAAGTACCTTTTGAAATTTTAGAGTCGATTAACTGACAAACTCATATATTCTCAGATATGTTTGATAGTGCCAGGTCTCAGGACACCAAATCTTATAAGAGAATTTTTGAAATGCTAGGAAGACTATTTTTTTAACTTATTTTATTGAAGTATAGTTGACTTACAATGTTGTGTTAACTTCTGCTGTACAGCAAAGTGATTCAGCTAAACCATAATGGAAAAGAATATAAATATGTATATCACAGGAGATTGAATATAGTTCCCTGTGCTATACAGTAGGGCCTTGTTGTTTATCCATTCCATATGTAATAATTTACATCTGCTAACCCCAAACTTCCAATCCATCCCTCCCCAACCTCAAGTCTGGTTCTCTATGTCTGTGAATCTCTTTCCTAGGTTCATTTGTGTTGTATTTTAGATTCCATATATAAGTTACAGCACATATTTGTGTTTGTCAGACTTACTTTCCTTAGTATGATAACCTCTAGGTCCATCCGTGTTGCTGCAAATGGCATTATTTACTTCTTTATGGCTGAGTAATATTCCATTGTATATATGTACCACATCTTCTTTATCCGTTCCTCTGTCGATGGACATCTAGGTTGTTTCTATGTCTTGGCTATTGTAAACAGTGCTGCAATGAACGCTGGGGTGCGTATATCTTTTCAAATTAGAGTTTTGTCCAGATATATGCCCAGGAATGGGATTGCTGGATCATATGGCAACTCTATTTTTAGTTTTCTGAGGAACCTCCATATTGTTTTCCACAATAGCTCCACCAATTTACATTAGGAAGACTTTAAATAAAAATCTAATTTGAGTACACAGTTGACTAATATGCAGTCCTTTATGTCACTTTAGGAAACAGTGTCTGCCAGGATTGGAATTTCATAAAGTGCTGTGAGGTGGTCCCTCTTTGAGAGCAGCTGTAAGCTGTTCAGCTGAGGTGCTTCAGGATAATTGGAGCATCTACAAATGATTTCTTGGCTTTTTCTGTTTCAGGGGTGAGTTTACTGATACCGCATGGTGCCATCCCGGAGGAGAATTCTTGGGAGATTTACATGTCCATCAACCAGGGTGAACCCAGGTAAGAGACAGAGAAGGATGGCATATTAATGACATCTTAAGTATGAAATGGAACTTCTGCAGAAAATCTGAAGTTATTAAGATAATGTGACGTGGTGTGTGAAACAGTGAGCTACTTGACTATATAGAGGGGAAAAGTAGTTGCAAAACTGTTGGCTGTCCATTTTGTAGGCAGCTAACCCAAGTCACCAACATCTAGACAGCAGACACTGAAACAGTAAATCCATAGGCAAGGCATAATCAGGGTCTCTCCACAAACAGTGACTGGGTCACAGAGCCTTCCTCTCAAAAGAAGAAAATATCATCCCTGGAGGTACCCTTTGGTGCTACACGTTATGAAAATGCAGAGAATAACTGACCTGTGACCTTTTAATATCAACAGAAGACCTGCCCTAAAGCCGAGAGATAATTTCTTAGGCAATATTCCTCAAAGAAAAAAATAGTCTATACTTCAATAGCTTTCAGGTCTGACAAATTTCAGCAGCATTAAATTCAATTACATGAACAAATACAAATCTTGCCACATACTCTTAATGAAAGGAGTTGGTTATCTTCCTAGTGCAACTATAATATTTGTAGAAATGTTGCCTGCCTCCACACAAGATAAACCAAACTCCTCTTGAGAGCAATTTCTCTTATAAACTGGGTCTGTATACCTCTGGCATTTTCAGTCATAACATCTTGGTTATTTTAGAATAGATTTTGTCATTCTTAGCAAAAAAAAAAAAAAAATACACTAAGGAAAAACACTGAAAGGAAAAACAGAGAAACAGATGGTTTGAACAGACTTTGATAGCTATCTCCATAAGAGGATTTGTTGGTAACCAGTGGTTTTAACTTTCTGCTCTACGGTGCTTGAGAAAAAAATGGAAGAAAAGGCTCTGCTAGTTGGTTGATGGGGAGACTTTCAGAGGACTTGCACATAAGCTGTGCTATGTCGGGCTCTTATGTTATTTCCTCAGGTCTGTAGACCTAGGTCCTTTACCTGAAAACATGCCGGTGTTTAAATATCTCCACTTGGCAAAAAGGGCAAGAGGTTCTATTCAAAATCTCAACTAAGCAGCCCTAAAAATGGAGTTCTCTGGATGAGAGTCACCTCGTTTTTCTCTCTTTGGTGGATTTATTTAAGCGACTGTACCTGTTCAAAACTGAGGTCATGGTCAATTATACATATGCTCTTAAATGCATCACCCTTCAAAAATCAAGTTTGAGGCAGAATCCAGTCAACCTTGCCTGAAAATCATGGCCTCCTGCAAACCCTCCTCCCCGCTGCATCCTGTTCCCTTAGTGGTTTAGAGGTAACGAGTCCACGGAGCCTGTGTTCAGCTCCTTCCTCTCAAACCCACCCCCAGGATCTTTCACCTCATTATGCAAGAACCAGCCTAGGGCTCATCCACATTTTCAAAGGCACCTAATGCACAGCTCACCTCAATCCCCATCTCTTACTAGAACTTTCTTTTTAGGAGGTCAGAGCTAGCATGTGTCCAAAGGCATCAAACATACAGGGACTTAACAATAGCTCAAAAATGAGGGAAATATTACTTGGGACATCCTGCAGTTGAAAAATAAGAAAGAGAAATACATAAAAACTCACCAGAGCTCAAAGACTTTGAAAGACAGCTTTGGCCTCCTGGGATCGCCCCCTGCTAAGCTTTGTAAGTTCCACGTTAATCAGTTTGGTTTATCCATGTGTATCTGAGGCGCAGGTTCATTGCTGCTGTTCAGGAAGGTGGATGGAAGCAAGAAGAGTTCCTCCAGGACTTCAGATCTATGAAGTAAGCGTGTAGTTCTCTGTTTAACAGAAGATGAAATAAAATTGTAGAATGCACACATTTTTTTCCATGTTGCTGAAACCTTCCCAGATGTTCCTACTTCACACCACTAGACTACAGCCCACTTAGCTTCCTTGGCTAGTCTCACTCCTTTTGGAGGAGCTCCAAACTGCATACTTACAAAAACACTAAAAATAGTAAATGCCTTTTAGTTACTTTTTCTAAAGCTCAGGTACATTTGTTTTTCCATCCTTGCCAAGAGGCTGCTTGCATCCGAGTTCTGCTTTTAGTCCTGTGCTGAATCAGGAGAAGACAACTGATATAGCTCTTCAGTGTCAACTTTTCTTTGTAAGGCCACTTGTAAACCCATGGTCATCTCATGCTCTCTGTTATTCTGAACTTGTGTCCAGATTAAGGCGCATTTCCTCAAAGTTCGTGGAGCTGGTACGGCACTGCTCTGGCTCTTTCACCTTTTCCTCTAGAGCCATCTGAGTTCCCTCCCTCTCGGGTCACAGGTGTGAGAACTGGGTTTTCTGAGTCTCCATCACCTCCACACACACAGAATCACAGCGGGATTCTCTGAACACCATCTTTATGCTGTGTTGAAAGGCTGTTCCATTTTGCTGTTGATGATTTATTTCTGTTGCTCCTTTCTGAGTTACACACCCCTGGTGTAGCAGGGTGATGATTTAGTGGAACCATAATGGAAATCAAGTATCCAAACTTTGCACCAGATTTCCAGGGGTATGGGTGTGTGGCATTAACCACAGACTCAAAACAAGCCCCTGTATTCAAATAGTCTCAGATGGATATATTTAATATTCTGGTAAGTTTCAAGGGAGGTTGTTCATTGTTTGAATTGAATGTGCTCTGTCTCTCTTGGGATGTCCTACTTGAGTACGTGGCAAGTCTGTACTTTCCATTAAGTGGAATGATGTGTCACTTTCCTTCCTCAATATCCCTGCTTTGTCTACACTCTCAGACTTGAACAACCATCCTAATGAATCTTTTCTAACCTCCTCCAGCAATCTGGACTTTTGGTTGGTTATAATGCTGAGGGAATTAACTCTGTTGACTTTTTGTACATATATACACCTTAAATGGTTCGCTAGAAGGGGACTTCGCATCCTTGGAAAAGTAATTACTTACCTCTGTTTCAGTATAACTTGCAAAGGTGCTCTCAGGTGCTTAACTCATTTAATCTCCCCAGTTATGTTCAAAAGAAGGGGATTTTGTCCCAATTTTTGAGATGAGAAAAAAAGATCTGAAAAATGAAGGTTCAAAGAAGTGAGGCTGCTTTGCGAGGGCCTGTTACTTACCGGTGAGCTGGGATTTGACTTCAGGATATCTGACTCCAATTGCGGTGCTCACGGACTAAAGGATGCCACCTCTCCTTGACGTCGGAGACTTTAGGGAAACAGCTTTCTGACGTTGCATGCCAAGGTTTGGCCCCTGTAAAGAGGCATCGCCTGGAATCGCTCTGTAAGAGCACCGAGAATTAGGCAGGACCAGACAGAGGTAACTGGCTGTTGTTACATCATCATAGTTGAGAGAAAAAGGTCTGGAAACAGGTGTCACCTCAGTGCTGAAACTTAGTGGACATGATGTTAGGAGACATTTGAGTTCAGGGGCTAAGAGTGCGCACTCAGGCATCTGAGCTCTGGGTTCAGACTTAAGACTCACTGGTTTTATTCATGTGACCTTAGGTAAGTTTATGAAGCTCCTTGACTCTGCGTCCTCATCTGAAAAACAATAGTAGGTACCTACCTCATAGGGATGTTGTAGGATTGCATGACCTACAGTGATGCTACAATTTGAAAGATAAAATAAGAACACCTAATTGATACATTTAAATTTGATAAAGTATTCTACCTACAAGATTTCCTTTAATCTTCTCATCCATCCTGCTGTGGTAAGTAATAATAATTACCCTAATTTTGTAGACTTGAAGACCAAAAAAAAGTTAGGTTTGCCTAGGTGGTAGCAGGACTGGGCACCAAAAGTTTCTGACTAATAATGTACTTTTAGACTATGTCACACTCCCCACTTTAAGGAATAATTAAGTGTATTATTCTTGAGTCCAGTAAGACATGTTTGATGAGAGATGGGGCTTATGCCTAATAATGGAAATACACTGTGAAACATACAGAATGGGGCCCAGACTTGGCGAAGACAGTAACTTTATACTTCAATGTGGAATGACACTGCAGTAGAGGATTTCACAGAAAACAATGGGAAAAATAGAGGAGGCCCTTAATCTGTTCTAAGGATAGATTCAGAGGGGCATAGTAGGGAAGGAAGGTGGCTAAAAGATCAGTAGAAATTCACCAGACAAAGAAAGGTATAAGGGTTATTAACTCAGTGATTTCCAGCTCCAGGATACATTTTCCAGTATTTATACAGTGTAAGGTAGGAAGGGGGTATAGAACAGTAGGTAAATCCAGGATTTTTTATTTTTAAGTGAGGTATAGTTGACTTAAAATGTTAGTTTCAGGTTACAGCAAAGTGATTCAGTTATACATATATTTTTTCAGATTCTTTTCCATTATAGGTTATTACAGGATACTGAATGTAGCTCCCTTTGCTATACAGTAAATCCTTGTCGTTTATCTATTAATCCCTCCCCCTAGCTTTCCCCTTTGGTAACCGTAAGTTTGTTTTCTATGTCTGTGAGTCTGTTTCATAAATAAGTCCGTTATTTTAGATTCCACGTATAAGTGATATAATATTTGTCTTTGACTCCACTCAGGATGATAATCTCTAGGTCCATCCATATTGCTACAAATGGTAATATTTCATTCTTTTTTATAGCTGAGGAATATTCCATTGTATATATGTACTACATCTTCTTTATCCATCTGTCTATTGACGGACACTGGGTTGCTTCCATGTCTTGGATGTTGTAAATAGTGCTGCTATGAACATTGGGGTGTAGGTATCAAATCCAAGCATTTATTCTCTGCTTTGAAGTCACTCTGATGCCCGAATATTGCCTTAAGCAGCTTCCTTCCAACTCTACCCCAGGCCCAGCCACCGACAGACAGAAGGGTTGAGTTTCAGGCACTGCTCCACTCACAAAATAGAGGATGCTTTGTGATGTCACAGAAGCTAGAGTAGCCTCACCGAAAGGCAATGGCATAAACTTGGAGCTGCCAGAAGTATTTGCTGGTGAGAGGCCCTTAGGATTCTCCTGGATCAAGTGTATTTAAGAAGCTCAGTCAATGCCAAATGTGGCCACCTTTATCGAAGACGGCTTTGGAGGGCAGGAAACCAGCAGTGATCACTCTCAACAAGGCTGCCTCTTTTCCCAAACTTGAATTTGAAAGAATTTGGGTCTTTCTAACATTTCTTCAGGAGCTTTGGGGGGATGTGGATTTTTCATCCTCTCTAAACAGGTTTTGGTAACTTTTGTTAAAAAAGGGTGTTTAGGGTTTCCCTGGTGGTGCAGTGGTTGAGAGTCTGCCTGCCGATGCAGGGGACGCAGGTTCGTGCCCCGGTCCGGGAAGACACCACATGCCACGGAGCGGCTGGGCCCGTGAGCCGTGGCCGCTGAGCCTGCGCGTCCGGAGCCTGTGCTCTGCAATGGGAGAGGCCACGACAGTGAGAGGCCCGCGTACCGCAAAAAAAAAAAAAAAAAAGAGTGTTAAATAGAACTACCCTATGATCCAGCAGTCCCACTCCTGGGCATATATTCAGAGAAAACCATAATTTGAAAAGATACATGCACCCCAGTGTTCATTGCAGTACAACATCCAAGACATGGAAACAACCTAAGTGTTAGAGGAATGGATAAAGATGTCATACATACACAATGGAATATTACTCAGCCATAAAAAAGAGTGAAATAATGCCATTTGCAGCAACATGGATGGACCAACATAGATGGATTATCATACCAAGTGAAGTAAGTCAGACAGAGAAAGACAAATACCTTATGATATCACTTATACGTGGAATCTTAAAAAAAAAGTTCATTTTTTTTAATGTACAAAAGAGAAACAGTCACAGATGTAGAAAACAAACTTATGGTCACCCAGAGGGGAAAGGGGGGGATAAATTGGGAGACTGGGATTGACATATACACACTACTATATATAAAATAGATTAACTATTAAGAAACTACTGTAGAGCACAGGGAACTCTTCTCAGTACTCTGTAATGACCTGTATGGGAAGAGTCTTAAAAGGAGTGGATAGATGTGTAACTGATTCACTTTACACCTGAAACAACACTGTAAATCAACTATACTCCAATAAAATTTCAACTATACTCCAATAAATTTTTTTTTAAATTAAGGTGTTTAAACAAGAGGATTAAAAAATCATTTGTCTCCTTTCAGAGATTTCCCCCACATACACCCCAATAAGAAAATGATACGGATGTAGCACAATCATTCCACTCCCAGCTCTTGTTTTGTACCCCCCCCTTCCCACCCATGGTTGGTGAGTAGAGAAATGGACCAGAACATTACTATATGGAGCTTTCTTCTGAGAGGCAATAAAATGAAACCAAAGACCAACATTCATTTCTTTTTCCAATTACACTGTCATGTGGATATTCCTGACCAAATGCTTAGACTAGAGTTGGAAATGTAATCTTACTGAAGAATTTACAAAAGGACACATATTTGGAATTTGGGCTCAACCTAGATGGAGTATTTCAACCACTGTTTTTCTCCTGTGCTTTTATTTTCTCTCAAATGGTATGGTCTTCCCACTGGGTACATCTTGGGGTGAGGATTTCTTGGGGTGAGGAGTGAGAAGGCAGACATGGTGGTGGTAGGAAACATTAACTTTTGGGGGGAGTGGTGCCTTGATGGTACAATAGCTTTGATAGCAAAGCATGAAATAAGACCAAATATAAGACTAGGAAGACAGAAAAAGTAGGCCTGAAATGGAAGGGAGTAGACAATTTCTTCTCTGGTAACAGGCTCACCATTCAGCACCGCACTGTAGCTACTTCTATGGAATGGCTTCATGTGGCCTTTCCTCCATGGTTGCAAGAATGACACACACACAAACAAAACTATAAACACACACTTGCTCACATACCATGCCTGAGAGAGAGGATACAAGCACTGAGAAATGTCCTTAGGCTGTTTGGGAGGACCTCATTTCTAGAAGGCTAAAAAGAAAACAGATATGTGTGGCCATTCTACTTGTAAAAATGGTCTTCATGAAATGAATCTGTTTCTAGTAAACTACTCTTTATGTCAAAGCAGACATTTGAGGCCATTCTAAAAGCACCCATCCCAGTAAAATATGAAACTGAGTTCATATTTTATGAATCAGAGCCTCCAAGGGCTCTATTTCACAGAAGCTAAGAAACCCCTGCCATCAGGCTACTGCAATTAGTGTAGGGGTCCCAGTCAAAACCTTACCTCTTGAGCATAAAATAAGGGCACCTGCCTTTGGCTCTACCCTGACACCAGGTGACTGATCAGGACATTACTGCAGGGAGGAGACCTGGCCAAAACCCCTGGGATGATTTCCATCTCTGTTTGCCTTCTCCAGCTTGGAGGACTTACCCACTAGGTTACGTCTCAAGCCATCCTACAGCAGCTCAGGCAAAAACACAACAACAAAAGAATACTACACCTTCTCACTGCAAGAGTTACCAGCTCAGTTCGGTCAGTGACAAGGGCCAAATGTACTCAGTACTGTGAACCAAGAAAAACAGGAGTCCTTATATGTAAGGAGGTTACTCTGGCGGAGGTGCTGGTTGGAGGACAGATTGTGTATATGTAGGAAGATCGTGTCTGGAAGATCTCTCTAATTTCAGAGATTTCGCCAGGATAAAGTCAAGTCTAATTTTCCCACCTCCCTGCGGAACTTGCTGAGAAGCATCATTTCATCAGAATGGGCACCACCACTCCCCCGCCCACCTACACATCATGCCTTATCCCTCCCTATTGATGTAAGAATTGCACGTGAAGAGAGAGAAAGAGAAGTCACAGTTTGGAGAAGTATGGGGATCAAAGATGGCTGTCCCTCTGCTCGCCAAAGCCAAAGAGAGTAAGCCCAGGAGAACTACTCATAAAATTCAGGTCATCTGCAGGAAATGGATATGGATACCTGATTTTCTCATTGTTTATCAGTTTGTTGACTTGTTCAGTGCTTCCAGGGAAGAGGGAAAAAATAAAAAGCTTTGAGAAGAGAGGGCAAGCTGCCAAAGCACAGGAGAGAGGGGCAAAGAGTGCTTCTGTAATCTCCAATTCCCCATATCCCCAAGAGGTAGAGAAGATGGGCCAGGAAGTGGGAGCCAGAGAGGTTAAGTGAGATGGAAAACAGGTTTGCCAGAGGCCACTTCAGGGGCTCAGAGAGCACGTAAAGATGCTGCCGGCTGGGGGCTGGTTGGCAGGTGTACCTGAAACACACAAGGAACAACAGATGCCTAGGGGCGCTGTTTGCAGTCCAGTCACCTGCACCCTGTCAGTGAGGCCTTTTGGAGTCATCACCTATTTATCCTGAATTCATTAAGGATTATCTTAAGAAACTTAAGCCGTCCAAGGAAAATACGCCACAGTTAAGTAGGAGATGGTGTATAGTTTCCTTTTCTCTACCCTAATGCCACAGAGATAAGCTCGTGGAAGAGGGAATGCATGAGGGAGCAAGTTGTCTGCTTCAGACCCAGTAGCTAGAACCTTGTGTGTGTTCATGCAAATATGCATGAGTGTGTGGGCACAGATGTGTCCGTGTGCATAGCTCCTGGGGGCGTGGGTGGAATTTTGAATCAGATGTGAGATTAAAGTTTTTAAACGAACAAAAATCAGTCCCCAAAACAAACGATTTTAATGATTCGATGTTACTGAAAAGTTATGGACTCAAAATTAAATATCTTCAGGGTACCCTGCTACCATGGACAATTCCATGAAGCACAACTATTAGAGTGACTACTAGGAAAACTAGAGCCACTTCATACCATAATAGATGAAACCCCGAAAGCAAACCCAGTTAAATGAATGATGATGTTGCAGTGCGCTACATGTGGTGACAAAGATACCCAAATACTAACCAGGAGTGACGGGATGAACCCTGGGTAAAGGCACAGGGAAGGTTTCAGAGAGGAATTGACAATTGACTTAAAACCTGACAGACAGAGAGTAAAGGGCATTCCGGAATGTGCAAAGGCACAGAGGTAGAAGTAGCATCACATAGCGACTTCCCTGGTTTTCCATAAGAATCCGCCTTCCAATGCAGGGGATGCAGGCTCAATCCCCTGGCCAGGGAACTAAGATCCCACACGCCCCAGGGCACCTAAGCCCGTGCGCCACAACTACAGACCCCACGCACTCTGGACCCCGCGCACAACAGCTAGAGAGAGACCCCCGCGCGCCGCAACTAACACCCAAGGCAGCCAGAAACAAATTAATTAAAAAATAAGTAGCATCGCGTATTTTGGAACTAAGCCAATCAGAACAAAATATGAAAGGAAGAGTGATGAGGAATGCAGCTGAAAAGATAAAGGTTTGGCCACGTAGAATGTTGTTCGCTGCCGCCTAGGGGACACTGAAATGTGCTTGATGGGTGGGGATTGCTGAGGCTGAAGATTCGGGAGGCCCGGTCACGTTTACACCTGAGATGTACTATCTTCTCCTTCAACTCCACTGCCCCTGGCCGCGTTCAAGTCTTCATCATACTAGTCTCCTTCTGAGCACAGTGAAAAGATGCCTCACTTTGCCTAGCACAGATATTAATAGCCCTCCTTTTCACACTCAAAAGTATCTCAATTTGGACAGTAAATTATAGTCACTCCACTTTTGAGTGTCCTTGTCTCTAGGTGCAAACGTTTTAAATCCTTTCTCTAATCCCCACGTTGCTGTCAATGGGGATTTTTTTTTTTTTTTTAAGTGAAGCAAGTGTTTATTAGGAGGAAAAAAGAGTACAGCACGTGTGGATAGACACGGGCGGACTCAGGGAGGGAGGGAGAGAGAGAGAGAGAGAGCGCGAGCGAGAGAGAGAGTCGCACCCTCATGGCAGTTTGAATCACTTTTATGGGGCATTTCTTCTGGATTTCCTTTGACCAATCATCTTGCTTTGCCAGGTTGTGATCAGGGTCCTCCCCTGTGTGCGTCCACATCTCTTAGCCAAGATGGATTCTAGTGAAGAAGGCTATGGGTAGTTTTCGTCACTTACTATGAGGTGGCACCCCTTCCCTTTTTGACCTCCAGGGAGCCTTTCTGCGTATGTGTAGTCAGGGAGGTCTCCTTGACTTCAAGAATGAGGAATATGTGGTCTCTTATCTTCTATCTGGGCAGGGCCCAGCCTCCTCCATCATCCTGCTTTTATGGAGTTTCTGCTATTATGGAGTTTCTGTCCACAAGGGAGAAACTATTCAGACTGGGGTCCATCTACCTCCTGCCTCAAATCCCCCCTGAGAGACATGAACCCCAAGAAATCTTTATTGGGAGGAGGAAGGATAAAGGTCTGTCTTCTGTAGCTTCTTCAGGTTGCCAAGGGCCTTGTAGACCCTACCTAGTTGGGGGCCACAGAGCTCTCGCCCAATGGAGAGCTTTGAGAGAGAGACTTGGGGAGAAACTCGGCCAGGTCCGCTGGTGTGCGCATGCGTGTGTTAACGTGGGGTGAGAGAGATGAAGGACTTGGAGATAATTCCCAGAATTGCCAGCTGAAGTCACCTGAGAGTTTGTGATAACAGCTGCTCTGGGAGCAGCTCTGGATTTCTTTCCAGGGAATAAACACAGCTCTTTGACTTAACAAGAAAAGGGACAGGAAGAAAACTGATTAAAGAATAAATAAATAAAAGACAAAAATAATATGTAACATATTCAAGAAAACAGACAACTGCTGCATTGAAATCCCACATTTGGCCCGAGCATGTGACAACAATGCTACTTACAGCAAAATGTCCCACTATTGGGCATGGACCATGTTTGTATGCCTCACGCACAGGGGGATCTTCTGCCTTCCTTTTGTTTTCTTTGCCTTCCTAGCTAGGTAAGACTCTGCCAATCCTGAAGTAAACTAATGACATACATAACTTGTCAGGAAAGTAGTACAGACTCAGTCATTGACACTGCGTGAGAAATAAAGAATTATCAGAAATGAGATGATATAGCAGAGCGGGGACAACACAGGGACCCAGGAGGCTTGAGTTCCAATCCCCTTTGCCACGTCCAGCCTGGGTGGCTTTGAGCTGGTCATTCTCTTTCTCCGAGCCTCAATTTTATCATCTATAAATTTTGTGTGTTATTGACTGCATTCCAGGAGTTGAGTAAGGACAGTAAAGTGACTTTAAATATGAGAAGTCCTGTGCAAACTACATGCTACATTTTGATATTATTTTGTCTACCCTTTTTTTTTAATTACAAAGATACAAAATCCATGGAATTTGCTTGAGCTCTGACTCAATGATACTGAGTCATTCCCATTTAACTACTAACACATGCCTAGACTCAGCAGAAAGTTTAATTCAGTGATCGCGAACATATTAAGTGTTCACTCTAAAATCAAGAGCTTTGTCTTGAAGGCTTAAATATAAGACATGACACCATAAAACTCCTAGAAGAGAGTGTAGGAAAACATTCTCTGACATAAATCATACCACTGTTTTCTCAGGTCAGTCTCCCAAAGCAATAGAAATGAAAACAGAAATAAACAAATGGTACCTAATCAAGCTTACAAGCTTTTGCAAAGGAAAGCATAAAAAAAAATTTTTAATTAAAAAAAAACGAAAAGACACCCTGCAGAATGTGAGAAGATATTTGCAGATGATGCAACTGACAAGGGCTTAATCTCCAAAATATACAAATAGCTCATACAACTCAACAACAACAAAAAAACCCAATCAAAAAATGACCTTAATAGATATTTCTCCAAAGACAACATACAGATGGCCAGTAGGCACATGAAAAGATGCTCAACATCACAATTATTCAAGAAATGCAAATCAAAACTACAGTGAGGGGCTTCCCTGGTGGCGCAGTGGTTGAGAGTCCGCCTGCCGATGCAGGGGACACGGGTTCGTGCCCCGGTCCGGGAGGATCCCACGTGCCGCGGAGCGGCTGGGCCCGTGAGCCATGGCCGCTGAGCCTGCGCATCCGGAGCCTGTGCTCCACAACGGGAGAGGCCACAGCGGTGAGAGGCCCACGTACCGCAAAAAAAAAAAAAAAATACAGTGAGGTACCACCTCACACCGGCCAGAATGGCCATCATTAAAAAGTCTACATATAACAAATGCTAGAGAGGGTGTGGAGAAAAGGGAACCCTCCTACACTGTTGGTGGGAGTGTAAGTTGGTGCGGTCACTATGGAAAACAGTAGGGAGGTTCCTCAGAAAACTAAAAATAGAGTTACCATATGACCCAGCAATCCCACTCCTAGGCATATACCTAGACAAAAGTATAATTCGAAAAGATACATGCACTCTAATGTCCATAGCAGCACTATTCACAATAGCCAAGACACAGAAACAACTTAAATGTCTATTGACAGATATAAAGATGTGGTACATATATACAATGGAATACTACTCAGCCATAAAAAAGAACGAAATAATGCCATTTGCAGCAACATGGATGCAACTAGAGATTATCATACTAAGTAAGTCAGAAAGACAAATACCATATGACATCACTTATATGTGGAATCTAAAATATGGCACAAATGAACCTATCTACAAAACAGAAACAGACTCACAGACATACAGAACAGACTTGTGGCTGTCAAGGGGGAGTGTGAGAGGGGGAGGGATGCACTGGGAGTCTGGGGTTAGTAGACGCAAACTATTACATTTAGAATGGATAAACAAAAGGTCCTACTATATAGCCCAGGGAACTATATCCAATCTCCTGGGATAAACCATAATGGAAAAGAATATTTTAAAAAATGAATGTATATATAAGTGAGTCACTTTGCTGTACAGCAGAAATTAGCACATTGAAAATCAACCATACTTCAATAAAAAATTAAAAGTAAAATCAAGAGCCTTGTGATGATACAAAGGACATCCTGCATCAATTCCTTTGCCTCTGTTTCTCATAACATTCTGGCCTATGATTGGTACTTTAGAGGTATATCCTATGGGTCCAAACCATGGACTCTGGGCGGGCTGGTATTTAGATTAGGAGATGAATGACCAGTCAGGCTGGGGTGGGTGCTTATGCCACCTTAAACAAGCTTTGTCCCTGTCCACTTTGCCAGGCTTTCCGTGCTAGATACTGATGGATATAAATGAACGAATTATCCCTGTCACTATTTCTGTTTGGCGGTCAGTCATGGATTTGAATTTGGTTTGTTGCTTTGAGTTTGAGAAATCTTTATTGGAAGAATCAAATTAGTGGCGTCTACCTATCCCTTTGAGGAGATTTGGCATTAATTAACTCTATAACAGGCATAAGGGACCACTGAGGAGGAGAGCGGCTCTGAAGTAACAAAGGTACTACTTGTGCTAGCGAGAGGGAGTACATTGCTGCCATATGGGAAACACATTAATTCTTTCAGGCTGCCAGTGTCATGCAGTGTAATAAAAGGGGCAATTTATCAAATGGTACCTTAATGGCCTAGAAGGGTTAATGCAACTTTAGCTAAAGATTGGGCTCTTTTCCGCAGTAAAATCACAGTGGTTTCTTCACAAAGTCATTTAGGTTAGAATATAATGCCATTAGCCCCCAGAATGAGGAGGGGAAGAGAAAAATAGTGAAACAGGGAAAAGAAAAGGCGGGGGGAGATTCTCACTTTGTCATTCTATGATCTGCTCTTTTTGGAAAGGAGAATTTCTTCATATCAAGGCCTTTACCCATCCTTCTACCTCACACCACCCCCTTGGTCCCCAAACAAACGCGCATAAATAAAAATTACCGTCATTCTAATCAAAGTGCTTTTGAAGCCCATGTGAGCTCACAAAGCGAAGTGATTAGAGTGGTCCAGAGGAGTCTTTAATTAAAGACGCCATTGACAAGATAACAATGGTTTGTGAACATGGTTAATAGGTCTGAATGGAAGGGGCACCTTAATTCAATAAGAGGAAAATCATTGGTTCATGAGTTTGATTGCACATTGTAAAGGAACAGCACATACTATAATTATTTTTATTTTGTATGTGCCATCTCTTTTATTGCCCATGCTGGAAACAGAAATAACCTGTCCTATTAAGATATTTAATATATATCATCCTTTCCACTTCACTTAGTTATAGCCTAATAAAGATGCCGGGAGAAGATGCCAACCCACACTGAGGCTGCCCTCCTTGCTTACTAAAACACGCCCTTTGAAAACCTGGATGATCAACCGCCTCACTTCCTTGGTTACGGTCTTTTTAACAACTTCCCAGGACCCCATAAAGTTATATGCAGATATGGAGCTTCACTCTGCATAGAAACTTCTGCAGCTGAAGTGTGAAGATAACCCAAAAGTCAACCGACACCTCCAAGATCGTGTGGTGTCTGGGAGACGGCAGTGGGTCAGGAGGCAGCGACAGAGGGGTCTTTAGGTCCTGACTTCAAAGTGAACAAGCCATGAAAGTCCCGGTGGTAGACAGAAGAGTGGCGCCCCAAGGATGTCCACATCCTAATACCCGGAACCTTACATGGCAGTAGGGACTTTGCAGATGTGATGAAGGTTAAGGACCCTGAGAAGGAGAGATTATCCTGGATTATGCAGGTGAGCCCACAGAAGGATCCTTATAAGAGGAAGGCGGAAATACCAGACTCAGATAAGGACACTGATGTTATTACCGCTCACAGATGGAAGAAGGGGTTTCCAACCAAGGAATGCAGGCAGCCTCTAGAAGCTGGAAGAGGCAGGGTAATGGATCCTTTCCTAGAACCTCCAGAAGGAACAGAGCCCCACTGACACCTTCATTTTAGCTCTATGGGACTTCTACCTACAGTACTGTAACATTATGAATTTGGGCTGTTTTCATCCAGTAAGTCTATGGAACAGCAATAACAGGAAACCAACACAGGCCTCTGTGACCAGTCTACGCATCTCAAAGCCCTGTTTTCCTAAGGCTTTCTCCAGGGCCTATGAAAACAATCTTAGCAATTCTCATGCCAACATTACACCTTCGAAGTTCCAGGTTTGGAGACCATGTCCCAGGGAACATCCGTCTCTCCCACTGCCTGTCGCCCCCGCCCCACACAGACACACACCCCAGGACCACCACAGGACAGGAGATTCTAATCCCAGCTCTGTCACAAGTGGGTGTGACTTCGGCCACGTCCCTCCACCCCGTAGCATGCCCTTCTGTTTCCTCATCTGAATGGTGATGGTGTTGGCCTGATTACTCTTAGGTCCTTTCCCAGCCCCCGAAATGAAATGATTCTACGACATAGGACTCAGGTTCCTCCAGGGAAGCCTGTTTTGCCCATTCAAAATGCCAATGAGTAAACCACTTAGCAGATAATAAAAACTGTCATAGCAGCATGCCGCCTAGATCTTCTCCCCTCCCCGTCTTGCACTTTAAAGCACTCTCCCTGAGCCATCATTATTCCACTTCTCATAGTAAACAAAGCTAAAACGCCAACACTGCATGAAAGATGAGGTTTAAATTGTGTCTAGGAACTGGTGATTTACACATGATTTGCGATTCCTTTAGTATATTAATTGGTAAACACCCTGTGAAGTGTGTGTAAACTAAAGCCCTGAACATCCAGCAAACAGTTTAGTCTCTCAGTGTGGTGTTACTCAAACTTCAGCAAGGTCAAATCCTCATTCCAGCCTGTATGTAACTGCCCTCCCACCCCAAGCCCCTTGTGCCAACTCCCTTCCCGTGATCCTACTGCAGATAATACCAAGTGGGTGACACAGATCTTTAAACCCTTTAATAGCAGAGATGTATGCTTCCATCCTCAGTTAATTGAGCTTGTTGCTTATTGTAATCCACCCTTCTAACTGCCCCTCTCCCGCCCCAACTAATGGCATAGAATGGCTTGAAGAGCTGTAACGTTATTTCCAGTTACTGCTCATCAACCCCCCAACCTGAGAGCCTTCCATATTAATACACGTGCTCCTTAGAGAAAGAGGATGTAGGAACAGTCCCTGTGCATTTGCATTTTCGACCATAGTAGCATCATCCAAAGCCATAATCGTGAGCATTTCAACTTGACCGTCATCTGAATTCCATTTCAGAAGCCTACCCGATGTATATCTGACAGACCACCCAGCCCCAGCTGCGTGAGGCTTTGCTTCGGATATTTTCTCAAGAACCACACAACTTTGCTCAAACGTTAGCGCCAGGGCTAACTTGCAAGCAAGGAACGCAAGTGAAAAGCGTTACCTCAGAAATACTGAATCCGAATCGTCATGGGTGGTATCCACGAATATAACTGTAAACAAGCTACCCAAGGAGTTTGAAACCACGTTACAGTTTTAGGGCCACTTAAAGACTGAAAGAGGAATCAGTTGTGATGAAGAGATTTTGCTCAACTTCTCTCTTTTCTCCTCTCTTCTCCTGATCCCCTATTCTCCCTTTCCAGAAGTCTATTTTCTTAAATCATACATAGCAGTTACTAGAGATAAATCCCCCAGGAAACCTAGTCATGCTATTGGGATGGACTGATGAGCCACGCTGCCTTCTAAAGGGCCCATATCTCCGAGAGATTCTGTGATTATCGTTTCCTGGGACTGATCTCAAAGATCTGGTCAGAGCTGCAGAGTGAGACAGGTGTCTTGACTCGAGTAAAATGAGAAATCATAAACCACAAACTGATTTTTATCCATAGCAAAGTTAGCACTCTACGTCAGTGTACCAGGGTTTCAATGAAAAGAGAAAAAGAGAATAATAATAGTAAAACTGTGTCATCTCAGGCCCAAAACTGTAGGAGGCTGGAGCCAGCTTGCTTTCAGAGCTCCAATTTTAAAACTAAGTACAGCTTCCATCCATCGGCCTTTTATGTCTATTCCATTAAAATATGCTTTAATTATGGATCGACCCAGGGTCTGGCATAGTAAAACTATCATTACTCTCCTGCCCGCATTCCTGAGTGATGCTCTGGGAAAAGGTGATCAAACCTACATTCATCTATAATACAGACCACAAGGAGGAAAGGAGGGAACGATAATTACCAAGCACAGCATGGCCGACGACAACAACAGTGAAAATCTCGTCTTTAAATATGGAGCCGATTGTTTTGCTTGAAGAGAGTGACACGCTACGAGCCTAGGGTCAGGTCAAGAGATATTGAGAGCAAAAGCAAAATGTGCCCGGATGCACCTCCAGACCTGCCGTGGTTAGCAACTTGCCACCTTGTGGCTGACCTTCACCGTGACCTTACGTTGTGACTTTGGCGCTACAGAATGTGAGTCACGGTGTGCCAAGGTTTGGACCGTGACCTCACCACCACCAAGTGCAGAACGCTCATCACCTCCACCACACATTGTGTGCGGCTGTCAGCGACCCTGCTGACTTCATTTTAAGAGTTCCGGACAGATTCTCCCTGGGCCTCTCTTCATTCATTCATTCATATTTTTTTGTTTGTTTGTTTTGACGAAATTTTAAAACTTAAGGAAAAGTGGCAAGAATAGTACAGGTGACTCTTGAACAACACGGGTTTGAACTGGCTGGGTTCACTTTTTAATAGTAAACACTGCTATCTGTGCTTGGTTGGATCCATGCATGTGGAACCACGGATACGGTTTTCGACTGCACAGAGCGTTGGCGCCCCTAAACTCCCATGTGGGTCAAGGGTCAACTGTATAAAGAGTTCCCAGTTCTCCCACATCCAGATACACAAATGTTAACGTTTTACTACATTTACTGTGTTCTACTCTTTCTCCTCATGTGCATGGAGAGAGACATGCACATATGGAGAGAGGAATTAATAAATACACATCCACCTGTATTTTTTTAACCATTGTGAACAAGATGTTCCCTTTTCCCCCTAGATACTTCAGTGTGTGTATATTCTAAACACAAACTCTTACATAAACACAGCACAGTTATCACAATCAGGAAATTAACACTGATACAATACTATTATCTACTCTGCAGACTTGGTTCCTATATCACCTCTTATCTGAATAATGTCCTTCATGGCAAATGAAAATCCAGTTCCATTCACTTCGTTTTGTTGTCACATGCCTTTGGTCTCCTCTGATCTGGAGTAGTTCCTGAGTCTGTCTCTAGTTCATGATACTGACTACTTTTAAGAGTGCACATCAGCTATTTTGCAGAATGTCCCTCAGTTTGGGCTGGTATTTGTCGGATAATTCTCTTGATTAGATTCAGGTTATGTATTATTGGCAGGAACGTTACAGAAGCGATGCTGAGTTCTTTTCCCTTTTTCTTATCGGGAAGTATGTTCTGAAAATTCATCCCATTACTGGCAAGATTAACTTTGATGACTTGGGTTAGGTGGTATCTGCCAAGGTTCTCAAGTATAAAGTCATGTTTACCCTTTGTAATTTTTAAGTGTGGGAAGATACTTTGAAACCACATAAATAGTTCTTTTCTTAAAAATTTCACCAATTATATTAGCATCCCGTTCATAATTCTTAACTGAGTCAGTTATTAATATGATTGGTTGTCAAATGATGACTTCCTACATTTATTAGTTGGCTTCCTATTGTATGGAAGAGTTTTCCCTTCCCACTCATCCATTCATTTATATCTGTATCTTTCGTGGGTTCTTATGTTATTCAGTGGGTTATCATCCTTTACCACCATTATTCACTTTGATGCTCAAGATGTTCTAGATTTGATCAGTGAAAACCACTGGCTCCTAAGCTTGCTTCAACAAATATTTGTGAGTGCTTGAGGCCTATATTAGGCACTGGGGTGCGGGAAATGGGTACAACAATGACCAAAACAGAAAAAAAAAAAATCCCTGGCCTCATAGAGCTTACATTTCAGTCTGTGGAAGAGAAAAATAAACAAATGGTATAGTGCATTGGAGGGCAATGAGTGTGAAGTCAAAGAAAAACAGGGCTTCCCTGGTGGCGCAGTGGTTGAGGGTCCGCCTGCCGATGCAGGGGACACGGGTTCGTGCCCCCGGTCCGGGAATATCCCACATGCCGCAGAGCGGCTGGGCCTGTAAGCCACGGCCGCTGAGCCTGCGCGTCCGGAGCCTGTGCTCCGCAATGGGAGAGGCCACAACGGTGAGAGGCCCGCGTACCGCAGGAAGAAAAAAAGAAAGAAAAACAAAGATCAGGTTTTGATGTAGGAACGTTGCAGTTCCACGGCTTAGGCATAATTGGGGAACGCCTTGTTTGTAGGTGTCATTGCAGCAAAGGTCTGAAGGGCACGAGGGAGATAATCATGGGGACGTCTGGAGGAAAATTCCAGAGCAGCAGAAACAGCTGCAGTTCCTCGAGGGGGAACAAGCTGGCATGTTTAGTGGGATTCCTCAACTCAATATCATGAGTTGAGGACAGACCATGGAAGGGAAGCGTGAAAGCACTGCCAAGGTGCCTTCATTTCTTATAGTGCACATCCCTAAGGCACGTACTGAGATAAGAACCATCTAGTGAATAAAGTGGCCATCTCAGAAACACAGTTGCTATAGAAATAAGACTCATAAAAAGGTAGGAGAGGTGGGAGTTCAGTTGAGAAGCAGAACTTTTATGCATGGAGCACACACTAGGTGCTTTTTAGGCTTAACTTCGTTTAACTCTAGAACAATCTTAGAGTAGGTATTACGTTGCATGGGAGGCAAGTGAGGCTCCGAAAGCCTTTGCCTTCTGCCACCGTGTCTGGTTTTCATGCCACAGAAAAAGTCAGACGAGGGGTGTAATATCAGGGATGATGCCACAAAGAGCACAGTGAGGACACAAGAATGTTCTTTTCATCCACATTCTGTGTCCTCTGCGGCTCCTCTTGGTTTCCCCTGCCGGTAACTAAACAGGGTTAGTCGCGTGGGGCTTTCTCTGTCTTGCCAGATTCCCAGGCAAGATGCTCCCAAGCCCTTTACCAGCACCCTTTCCTGCCATGTATATTTATTTTGCGGTTGGGGGCATGAAAGCTGCAAAGCTGGCAGAATTTCCTCCAGAATTCTCAGCTGCACTGCGAGAGCAGAAGTTGGAATTCACAACCATGTTTCCATATAGTTACTCAACAAGCCACCTGCTTACACAGACCTGGCTCTTAAATTATTGATCTTTTTGTATCCGTAAGCATTCGTAAACATGCACAGCATATATATGGAGAAAAGGGCCGGGGAGGGGACACAATGAAAAAATTAAATAGCAAAAGTCTCACGCCAGCAGACTTTTCATACAGGAGGGTGTGTGATGCACTGACGTTGTTCATATCACGGTCCTGAAATCGCTGCTGTTATTAGTTCCCAGTTATTATTAGCTCACAGCAGTTTTAGAAAAATGTGTTGCCTTTTTTCTTTTTTTAACACCTAGCAAGAGCACGAATACTTCCTTGGCATATACTATGTAATGTGGGCAAACTTAAATGCCATCCATGCTTTCCTCCCAAATCTTTGGTTTTGCCCAATTAAGCCTCCTCTCCTCAGCTATCTTGTCCCTAGATGTCCTAGGTCTGTATTCATGGCTACACTTGCACTACATCTTTTCCTCCATCTTTACTTGGGATGTCACAAGAGCCAGCAGTTCGACCAGCAATCTCCTAGTGCTAACAGAGAAGCAAAGTGCATCTGCTCACAGGGGTCAGGAGCCTGGAAGTCAGAAATCTGTGGTGATTCGGCTGCCATCTCTTTGATTGACTTTTCTGTGACCTTATATTGTTACCACCTGCCCACACAGGCGTGTGGAGAGCTTTAACCAATATCTGTAAATCTCCCTGATTGCCACAGATAGAAGGTGGCAGAAAAGGGCAAATTATTATTAATTGTCGGGGAAAAAAAACGGAGAGATTAAATTTTGTTCCTTCACCAGAGAGAGACCTACATGCACGGACACCCTTTTCACGGTAGGAGGATTAGGTATGTCTTAATTTACTTCCTTTGCACTTCCGGAAATGCCCGACGGCTGCTTAATGCAAAGCCCCATCCCAGTCCCCACGTTAAGTTTCCATGGGCACCACCTCCGACTCCTAATGCTGCTGACATTATTACCGAAAGGAGCCCTGCTATTCACAATGAGTGTGAGAGTTCACCTAATTAGCTACTTTCCATTCACTTGGCATTAAATAATTCCCCCAATTCCCATATGTTTGAATAATACGTTCAACAAGGGGGATCATTCTCTGAAAGCGATTAAATTGTTCTTTTAGGAGAGCTTGTCGTTGGTCACTCAGAAGCACCCCTGCAATCCCTGTCTGTGAAGGAGGCAGGCGGCAATTACACAGAAAGCACTTAACCCTCTCCAGTGGCCGCTGGCAGGCATCCACACGCAAGCTGCCACCTCGTGCTGGGTACAGTTTACACTGGAATTTTACATTTTTTTCAAACCTCAAGTATAGCGTTCTAGGCTGTTCATAGAGCATTTGTCATTGCTAATACAGGACTTTCCAAACCCACCCACCTCCCCGACTTGCCTGCCCTGCTTCAACATATAAATGCATAAAAGACATTTTCAGTTTAGTCTGTGCTTTGCCTGTATGGGAAGAATTGGTAACTTTGGTTTGCCTACGTGGAAGGCTGAATTTTCGGAAGGCAGCTCCAGTGCTTCTTGGGGAGGGAGGAAGACGCTGTGATGGTGTTCAGGTCTAATTTAGATACAGTAGATACAAGATGCTCCTTCTAGCTTATAGGCCGTGCCTTTTATGGTAACAGTGAATTATAGATAATGAGCTAAAGTGTGGCCATGACCAACTGGAGAGGGAACAAGCAGTGTCCTGTCATCAAAAGCAATTCAGAAATTAACATGTTAGGCGTACTCATAGAAAACCTGTTTGTTCACACAAGATCACAGACAAGGTAGTATCTTTCAGTACTGATTCCATCCTGCTCAAAGGGCTGCTTTTTGGACCAGGGATGACATTTCTTTAATGTCCTTCCTAGGTGAGATGAGAGAAAGCTTAGGTAATAATACCAGTCCTAGCTCTCATGTTCCATTGTTCATCTGAGCGTCCTAAACTGCTTTATGGACTATATTCTGTATCAGTATATTTCTTACAAGTGAAAATAAAGGGGGAAAAAATCAACTGGCTTGTTCAAAAACATACAAGCAGTTGGGGAAAATGAGGAGACTTCTGGGTTCTCACTGATTGCTGTCCTGTGAACTACCCCATTTACTCTTTGGGGCAGAGAGTAAAAACAAAAGACGTAAAAATGGAAGAGGGAGGCATTCAGTAAGGTGGTATTATTTCCTTTTAGTTAAATTTCTTTGATCTGTTTCGTGGCTCTGCCTTCGTATTGTAAATTATTCACAATACAGAAAAATCTGAACACCAGGTTTAGGTAGAATGATTTTAAATTTAGAGCTAAAATAGGAAAGAGATGAAACATCATATATATTTATGTATTTGATTATGCCGTTTATAACTGTCTACTGTGCTCTTGCTATATAACTTGTGTATTTGTGCATTGGCAGAAAATAAATGTTTTCAAAACCAGAAGAGACATACTCAGTCCTGGTACGTTTGAAGTGTTGCTTTGTTTACAAAAATAATTTGTTTTGTTGCTAAGTAGCATTAAAGATATTTATATATCTTTGTGTTGTTGGGAGAAAGGAGTGTGATGATGGTAAGATTACCAGATCGGTCATTTCTATGAGGTCCTTGGCTTTGGTCATTGATAACGTTATCAGTGAGAATAAGGATTCAGCAGCTGGTGTGTGACCCGCCGGCCAGGTCTTTGCTTTCTCCTGCTCTGCCCTGTATTTCTGAAGAAGCATTTGTCATTTTGTTTTTCAAAACCTAGATTTGAAATCTAGGCTCAACCTCAGCCTGTGTGCTTGAGCAGTTCAGGACAGATGGCTGTGGTCTAGAAGAGCCATCCTCCAGGAGGTGGTGTTACTCAGGAGGGAGTCCCGGGAAAGGATTTTGCTAAACCTGCAACTAAATTCTCATTCAAATATGCCCCGCTCCTTTACATGCTTCTCTCTTTTATCCTTTCCCAACCGTACAGCCTCCAGTCAGATGGCTCTGAGGTGCTCCTGAGTCCGGAAGTCACCTGTGGTCCCCCCGACATGATTGTCACCACTCCCTTTGCCCTGACCATTCCACATTGTGCAGACGTCAGTTCTGAGCACTGGAATATCCATTTGAAGAAGAGGACCCAGCAGGGCAAGTGGGAGGTGAGACCTGAGCCTTTCTTTTTTAAAAAACGGGGTTTGGGTTCCACCCGTGGAATGGATTTAACTTTTACCCTCTCTTCACACAAGCCAGCCGTGAAATTTGTGAGCATTTACTTGTTTTTCAGAGGGTTGGTGGCAAGCGTTCACAGTATCCTCGAGGTATTGGCTAGTGTTTTGGGGCAGTGTGTGTGCACATGTACCCTGTGTATCTGCCTTTGGTACATAAGACTGTGACTCCCGCCTTTGTTCCCAGGCCATGTCCCTGTCTGAGCTGACTTTCCTCTGTGGCTTCTGTGGGGTTAGGGAAGAGGCCCAGGGCAAGCAAGCTGGATTCATAAAAGGAATCACTCTATCTGTTTTTGCCATCATAGGGATTGTAACAAATCTATGTTGAAGTATTCAGAAACAGAGTAGCTGCTAAATAGATGTTCATGAATTAATGAATGCATTGAAAATCATTCTGTCTTGCCCTGTGTGTATGAGTACATGTAAGAAACAGTACAAGGAGAGAACAAAAGGGACAGAATGAGAATCCACAAGAGGAGAGTAAGGACGAGGGAGACAGCCACAGCAAAGAAAGATGGCAGCGGAATGACTATTCTTAGGGAAACCTCTGATTTATCTGTCTGATTGGGATTCCTTGGTGTCTGAGGTCAGTATGCATGAAAGTAGGTGAATTATCTTGCTGGAACACAATGACCTAGTCCAGCCCTGGGATCCTACCTCCCCAGTCGGTGCTTCAGGCAAAAGAAGTCAAAGGAAAATCATGTTTCTTGAGGAGAAGAAAATTCCCAGTTGCTTCAGTGGATGACATTTACCCTGCCCGGCTATGTCTTGAAACTCGTCGCTATTCTTTATTGAAAATGCATTCTGCTATTTATTCAGTTGTGATACATCCACAGGCAAATTTCCCGGGGTGTTAAGTTCCATGGGTTTCCTAAAGGGACCAGGTTTTTTCTCTTTTCCATTACGTCTTGCTTTGCCTTGATTTTTACCATCTTTGTTTTTCTTCCCAGCACTTCCGCACTGTCATTTACATCCAGATGGTGTCAGATTCGTGCCCTGTCACATGCCACCCATACCTTCTCAGGGAGGGTGAAATATTCTGATACGTCTTATCCAAACCATTTATTGAATGGTCCCTCGTGAATGATTTTGATGGAATGAAAGAGGAAAAAATATTTGAAAGAAATATTACCTTAAGGATAGGGAAAGAGGTTTTCAGAAATAGACCTTTATAAAAACATAAGAGTTTGCTCATTGATATTAATGTTCAGGGCTGTTTTTTGTTGTTGTTGTTTTTAATTTGGCCTTGAACAAATTAACTGAAAATTGGAGAACTTTGAAAGTGACGTTTGTTATAATCTACTAAATCGAATCCCAACACCCTGAATATAGCCATTCATTCAGTTCCTGATGTCAGCAGTTATTTTGAGAAAATGAGTTCAATAAAAATATTCTGAAAAAAAATGTTATGTCCTTGCAAAGTGACTGTTAAATCACATCTTATTTCCCAAGCTGAGAGAATTCAACAGACCTTTTCCCAACAGGAAGTGATGTCGGTGGAGGATGAATCCACATCCTGTTACTGCCTTTTGGACCCCTTTGCGTGCCACGTGCTCCTAGACAGCTTTGGAACATACGCCCTCACTGGAGAACCAATCACAGACTGTGCCGTGAAGCACCTCAAGGTTGCGGTTTTTGGCTGCATGTCCTGTAACTCTCTGGACTACAACTTGAGGGTCTACTGTGTGGACAATACCCCTTGTGCATTTCAGGTCAGCCTTTTCTCTATAATTCTTCCTGTGGTGTCATGAAAGCATGGGGTTTCCTGAAGATCGGTATCAATAGAGAATCTGATTGCAGAGGGTCTGGAAAATGAACCCACATCACTGGCTAGATGGGGAAACCTCTCTCGAAACAAGAGCTGTGTTACTATGTGTCCAACAATGTGCTGAGGGTACAAGATACTTGCCAGTCGAGAGAAGAGTTAAATTAACACATAAGGAACACTGTGTGCTAAACGAGAAAATTGACTAGAAGTATAGTTGAGATTCAGAAAACAGAGACCCAACTGCAAGAGAGGAATTGGAGAAGAGTTCTGGAGGACCCTCAGGGTACTTTCTTGCATGAATGAGATTTAAGAGCAAAAGAGGAAGGGATACCATGTCCAGAAAAGAGAATGGCGTGAACCACAGGAACAAGAGTTATTTGATGTACGGCGAGCAGTAAGAAAAGTGCTTGGTCACCTGAAGTTTGCAGTGGGGGAACAACAATTATAAAGCATACCTCTCAGCAGGCTGTCACGTGACATCCTGGACACACAGTCTATTAATTTTTAGGGTTACTAGCGCAGAGATGGTTCCTTTCCATTTTTGGTCCTTTTAATCATGCATGATTCCTTTTAAATTAGCTACTCACAAAGAGTGCAAGTTTATTAATAGCAGCAAAGATAATGCAGAAGTGCCTGTGTAAGCTCTGCCCTTATATAAATAGCTCTCCTGACACATCCCAGATGCCAGCTATTCCAGTTCTGGATCATTAAGTCCATGATGCAGAGCTTTTCCTCAGGAACTAGCTTTTAAGACACTGAGCTGGAAAACTCATATTTACCAACAGAAGAGATACAGTGACCTGAATCCTGAATATAAATCAATAAAGGTGACACAGTGCCAACCTATGTGCCCACATCTTCCCTGACTACCTCTTCAGTAGCACAGGTCATTATAAAGGGCACGCTTCATATTTGGCTGTTCACAAAAGGGACCTTTTTCATAAGGGGTGCCATTCTTTAAAGAACAGTTTGTTCTTTACAAACTGTTAAACCTCTTCCTAGGAATGGCATTTTAAACTCTTCACCTGCTTCTGAGACCCCCTAATCAGAGGATTTCTCCAAGATAAAATACCTGACATTCAGTAATCAAAAATAATAAATTGACATATGATATCACTTGTATGTGGAATCTAAAAATATGACACAAATGAACCTATCTACGAAACAGAAACAGACTCACAGACTTGTGGTTGCCAGGAGGATGGGGGGAGGGAGGGAGGGGGTGGGAGTTTGGGATTAGCAGATGCAAACTATTATACATAGAATAGATAAACAACAAGGTCCTACTTTATAGCCCAGGGAACTATATTCAATATCCTGTGATAAACCATATGGAAAAGAATATGAAAAACAATGTGTGTGTATATATATATGTATATACAATCACTTTGCAGTACACGGTTTGCAAGGCAGCAGAAATAGAGACGCAGATGTAGAGAACAAATGTATGGACACCAAGCGGGGAGAGCAGGGTGTGGTGGTGGTGGTGGTGGGATGAAGTGGGAGATGGGGATTGACATGTTATACACTAATAGGTATAAAATAGACAACTAATAAGAAAAAAAAGTTTGCGGTACAGCAGAAATTAACACAACACTGTAAATCAACTGTACTTCAAAAAGAAAATTGAGGTTCCTACCGCCACTGAAGAGTTGTAAAACGCACCATCACACAAGTTGGATGTTTAGTAACTCAGCCAGATTTTGAAAGCTGAGTAAACATGGAGCGGGGGGAGGATTTCCAATCTCCCGGGCTCATATGAGTAACCCACTGCTAACTAGGGTTACTGTTGAGGATCTGTTCATCACAACTGCCTTGGAAGCCAGCCGTCATAACCAGTCTGGGATTTCCTTTGAATAACAGTCTCACTGCTGATGTATATACCAGTGAGTTAGACATCTGCCCAAGGAGTTTCTTCTAAGGGACTTGCAGATAATGTCTTTTCATTCCCATTCACTGCTCTCAGATTCTAGAAGAGCTCAACCGTTAACAGCTGAATTGCAGTGGGAATCATGAAAGTGAGGCTCAAACCACAGCTTTTCAAACCACTATCCATCCCTGTGGGTAGTAGACCCTTCTTAATCAATGCTCGAGAAACTGGTATACTCCCTCGTATTGAATATAAATGTCTTTATTTCATCACTGAGAGAGATTTCTTAAAATTCTTTAATTTTGCTGTAGAGAAATGTTTTTTCCAGTGGAGATACCTTTGGCCCCATTGATCGGAATCTGATCACCTCCAGTGATTCTTTCCCTCTCCTATTATGTCAAATAAAGCTGATTTTCAAGTTGAGTTGGGTTGTACTTGTTATTGACAGAATGTATGTGACAGCTGTCGTGAACAGCAAAGGGCATGCTTCTCCCCTGGGCTTCTGAGAGACCATCAGCCTTGGCTGAATAACTTTTCTGGCCCACAGAAAGATTAGAACATAACTTGTAGCTTTTCTGAACACAACCGTTTACTCCGCGGTCTTAGTCTCTGAGTTTTATGCAAGAAAGGAATCTTGCTTTCTGGATTTTTATATTGCTAAGTGAATGTGTTCAGGACCTCCTCCCCAGGTTCATTTAAACGTCCTTCATATCCCAAATCATCTATGTCATATTTTTTCATGGCTTCATATATGGTATTTAATTAGAGGGAAATATTATATAGTTACTAACCCACTAAAACAGTTCCACTTGAAGAAAGCCGTAGCAACAGGACACTTTCGGAACCTCTAAAAGACTTCACACATTAATATTCGCTCCTCCCAACTTGTGTGGTATGAGCTGAACATCTTGTATGCAGTGATGACTCACCTTCTATAACTCAAATAGAACCCTAACTTCTTAATCAAAATTCATAGGTAGTTTTTTTTTTTCATGAAGCATTTCTGCAGAAATTGCCTACCCTGGAATTTGCCTCTGTTCCGTTATCACTGTAATGAAAATGTTTGTCATGATTTGGAAATAGAGACCAAGCGTGGCTGTGACAGTTGCTGTATTTATTGTAGTACATCTTTCGTAGCTCAAAGTAATGATACATATGAGCCCAGCTAGACCTGGGCTTGTAACCAAGAAGGAAGCCTGGTTAAAGGACATGGTTGCATTTTCACGCCATTTCCATCTCCCTGGGAAACTATGTCCCCGCAAAAGCCCACCTTCTCACTGGAAATCCTTGGAAGAAGGGCAGCTTCCAGACCCAACTCTCCTGTCCTCTTAGAACTAGGTGGGGACCTGGCAAGACAGTGGCCTCACCAAAAAATATTCCTTTATAGGATTTTAGTAATCAAACAAACATTCTTCATTTTTTTGCCATGCCCTCCTTTGCCTCCTGCAGGGCTGCTTCCCATTTGCTCTGGGGATATTTCATCTGAATCCTAGTAGCAATTTCTTTGAATCACAGAAGCAAAATGCCTCATGCACCTTGGTAAGGCATAATTAATTTGGTTTCAGATTTTTGAAGCTATGTTCTAATAAATACATCTAAAACCATCTCAATGGAAAATTAAATCCGCTCAGATAGGCTTTTTAAAAAAAATACAAATGCCATCTGCCTTAAGGTGAGAAAGGGACCAATGACTTCTTGTCCTTCCTGTTCCTGTATTTCTGTAATAATTAGAGCTGCAATTTTATGTTTTTGTTTGACATTGGCACTTTTGATGAATTCAAACCAAAGGTTGAGGAACGGTGATATATTTTCAAAGTTGTAACATGTTAAGACCTAGGTTTTTGTTATTTTGTTACATTCTCTCTCTCTCTCTCTCACACACACTCACACACAGTTCAAACAAACCTTAACATACGGAAAGCAAGGAATTAAGCACTTGCCCTATCTTAGGGGGGGAAAAAAAAAACACAACTAATTTTTTTCTCGATTTCTCCCAGCACTCCTATTCAGTACCTCTGGGTCCTCCTTACTTACTTGGCATTAATGGAGATTTAGAATCTAATTTCAGAGGATTTCCTCCAGATGTAGCTCTTGTGTTTATCAATAATACAACCTTGGAAAATATCATTCACGTAAAGCAGTTAAAGGAAAACACCACAGCGACATAACTTCTGTGTGTGTGTGTGTGTGTGTGTGTGCACTTAAACAGTTTTGTCTCATAAATATGTAAATTCAGCCTGCTTGTTTTAGTATCCCTGAAGCACACCTGAATATCGCTGCCTGTCTCATTAAATCAATATAAATGGCTCAGTGAGGCACAAAGCACAAGTTTCTCCTGGCCACAACTCCTAGCCCTGGATGACTAGCAACCGCCAATGTGAAATGATGAAACAGAAGAGACAGAAAAACCACCAACCATAGCCTTTAGGTACATCTTATATACAAGAAACCAGCCAGACCCTACTTTCTACTTTAATTAACACAGATATCAATTTAACAGTAGACTCAGAGGTTTAGCCAAGGGCCTTTATCACATAGGAGGCAGAT
The DNA here is from genome assembly GCF_059928025.1 of Delphinapterus leucas. Taxonomy (NCBI): domain Eukaryota; kingdom Metazoa; phylum Chordata; class Mammalia; order Artiodactyla; family Monodontidae; genus Delphinapterus; species Delphinapterus leucas. The sequence continues at coordinate 27,674,212 of NC_143149.1, forward strand.
AGGAAAAAGTCAAATGGATATCAGATTCCACTCTCGGGGTGATGCATCCGTGTGAATGACTCCGAAGGAGCTCAGCAGAGTTGTTTGTACCACTGATTCCCAAACCTGGCCGGACATCAGCGTCATCTGAGAAGTATTTAAAAATACAATGTGTAGGCCCAGCCCCTGAGCGGAATACAATAGGTTTAAGGGGCGTAACCGGGAATTCTGTGTTAAGTACAATTTATCCTATTTGGAGAGGGATTTAAGCTTGCACTCTGAAGCCAGTTGTGCCTTTACAAATATATAAATACAGTGATGAGTTCATTATTGGGCTTCTTCATTTTAATGAGTAATTGGTTTGTTACAAAATAGCTATAATTGCTTAATATTTTGTATAAGGTTACAAGACACTGTTAATTGTATGTAGCTGGTTCAGTATGTGGAGATTAAAGTAATCAAAAAAACAAAAGTAAAAATAAATCATGGTTATATTTAAATTGGAGGCCCTAAAGCAGAAATCTTTAAGAGGTGCCATTTTCCTCGGTGATAATTGTAAGTGGATATCCATTTTAAAAATTCCTAATATCCTCAGGGATGGCTTAGATAGTATATATAACCACAGGGCAAAAACTTTTTTTTAACTTTTTATTTTATATTGGAGTATAGCCGATTAACGATGCTGTGATAGTTTCAGGTGCACAGCTAAGCGACTCAGCCGTACATGTACGCGTATCCATTCTCCCCCAGACTCCCCTCCCATCCAGACCGCCACATAACATTAAGCAGAGTTCCCTGTGCTATATAGTAGGTCCTTGTTGGTTATCCTTTTTAAATATAGCAGTGCGTACATGTCAATCCCAAACTCCCTAACTATCCCTTCCCTCCACCCTTCCGCCCACCCCCCACTCCCCGGTAACCGTAAATTCACTCTCGAAGTCTGTGAGTCCATTTCTGTTTTATAAATACATTCATTTGGATCATTTCTTTTTAGATTCCGCATATAAGTGATATCATACGATATTTCTCTTTCTCTGTCTGACTTACTTCACTCAGTATGACAATCTCTAAGTCCACCCACGTTGCTGCAAATGGCACTATTTCATTCTTTTTTATGGCTGAGTAATATTCCATTGCATATATGTACAACATCTTCTTTATCCATTCCTCTGTCAATGGACATTTAGGTTGCTTCCCTGTCCTGGCTATTGTAAACAGTGCTACAGTGAACACTGGGGTGCATGTCTCCTTCTGGACCATGTTTTTCTCCAGATATATGCCCAGGAGTGGGATTGCTGGGTTATATGGTAGCTCAGTTTTTAGTTTTTTAAGGAACCTCCCATACTGTCCTCCATAGTGGCTGCACCAATTTACATTCCCACCAACAGTGCAAGGGCGTTCCCTTCTCTCCACACCCTCTCCAGCATTTATTGAAAAACAGACTGACTTATATCATCTTTACATATATCTTGCAGTAATGAAAAATTACTTATGGGACAGTGTTAATAGCAGTCTGACCTTCACATGACTCTTAAAAAAATCAAGCATAGTATAGGAAAATGCAGGGAAATCTAGTAGGAAAAATACTAGACCATGAACAGGTACTGATATAGTAGCTCTGTCACTAGCCATGTGGCTTCAGGCAAATCACTTTCTTGGGGGTAAGGGGGAGGGTCTCCATGTTTTCCTCTGTAAATAATCAAGTTTTAAATCACTAACTACCTTAAGTTCCCTTCAAGTGTGATGATGCTATGTAGTTTCTAAATATTAAAATAGACTAGCTCTACACAAAGTAATTCATGGCCTTGAACAAGTCACTTCATCGCCTGACCTCGGTTTATTTCTCTGTACTTTCAGGCAAGTCAGATTTAAAGAACAGGGATACACTTCAGAGAGCCTACCCAGTCAAATATACTTTGACAAGTCAACACCGTTGTTATTCCATGGCTTTAATATGGTTTGAATAAGCAAATTTCTTATTTGTCCCTGTTTCTAACCTTGAATGGCAAAGAGCAGGTAGTATATTACCATGCTAATGATTTTGCTTGGCTGTGGATAAACCCAAGTAAAGAACTGAAGCCTAAAGATTAAGTGACTTGCCCAAGACCATGCAGAAATGTGATTAGAAGCCTGTGCTTCCATTTTTGGTTTACAAGACGAGTGCCCTCTTGAGTATATATAACCCTCAGGAAATTCTCATACTCCCTGAAACCCGAACAACATTACTCTAAACAAAAATACAAGTCCCTAGCATGGTAAGGGAGAATTCGTGATTGGCCCCTGCCCTATAATATTCATCACCTCCAGCCATACACTTTCCACCCTAACCTTCTATCCCAGCTCTGTCTGGCCTCCGTGCCTTTGTGCAGAGCCCATTCAGTGTCTGGAATGCACTCTCCCTCCTTTTCCCATGAGTAGCCCCTATATTTACTTCCAGGCTCAGTTCAAATATCACTTCCTCTATTAATTTCCCAATTCATTTCCTGGCCTTTCTGCCCATCTGGGTTAGGCACCCTCTGTCTTGCCTTAACCTTTGGGAATATACATATTTGTAATAGTTAGATACTATATTATACTCATATGCTTGCTGTTCTGACCCTCTCTCTAGACTTTGAGCTCCTTGGCGTTTCATTTCTGTCCACCCAGTGCCCAGCTCAAGCACTGCTCCACTGGACGCTCATTAAATCTCAAAAGAGGGAACAGACCAGGATCCGTAAAGACCTAAAGTCAGCGTCTGGCATTAATTCCCTTTCCTCCCACCCTGCCTCTTTCCTTCCACTGCTTGCAGCCCTCACTAGACACTGACCACTGTGTTATTATGTCCAACGCTTAGACCCACAAGGTAATGAATTATCTAGCACCGCCCTGTCCAGTGCGGTAATTGCCAACCGTGTGTGCGTATCTACATTTGAATTAACTAAAATGAAAATCTTAGTTCCTTAGTCACTCTAACCACTCTGGCTAGTGGACACCATATTGGAAAGCACAGGTATGGACCACTTCCATCATCGCAGCAAGTTCAGTGCTGACTCAGGGCCCCAAGACACACCCCTTCCACACCCCAAGAGCTGGACAAAATGACACTGGAATGGAATCGTTTAGTCCTGAGAAGAGACACTAGTAGCCTGTTAACAGTTTGTGTGTACATGAAGGATAAAAGCTGGAAAGCTGCCGCTTAGAAACATTTTCATTAATGTTAATCTATACGTAGACAAGAGATGGGAAAGATAACTTCTGAAGCTGTTTTCACTCCCTGATAATTGAAATGTAAGTTTTATTGTATTTATAAACCTATTTGCTTGGCTTCTTACAACCTTTTTGAAACTCTGGGAAGATTATAGGACATCATTAAAGGATTTCAGTTTTCCTATTTATCCTAGCTCTGCAAGGAAATTATAAGTCAGTTAACGGTGATTTTTTTAAATGGGGATTTAGGGAAATCTTTCATCTCCACTAACACTGAAAACCTCACCCCCTACAGTAGTCTGACATTTTATAGCACTCATATCTGTTCTATTATTTCACTTGTCTTATGGAGATGATTCTAAACGCCACAAATTTGAAACCAGTTAAATGGTTTGCTTAATAGAATGTATGTGAACTGTGTTTGTATGAGATATAATTATAAAGATTTGTCAGTGAAAGATAAAGGAGTATTTATCTCAGGAATTTGATTTCTTTTTTTTTCTGAGCTGAAACTGACTCGGCAACTTATTTTTTCTTGGCCTTTTGGCATAACTTCTGTGAACATTACTACAAATAAACATGATACATGCATTTGCAACATTTATTTTGAGCTAAAGGATAAATATTGGATGATGCCTGTGTTAGTGACAAACGAGGGAACCAGAGCGGAGGAGGGGCTGCGTCTCCCTTTCTCATGAAATATGATGATGTGTTAAGTACAAATACATCCCTTGATTATGGCGATATCAGGATGAAGTTCACACAGTGCTGAAAGCTCAATAGTATTACAGTTTGCTTGGGGCAAACGAGGTCTCCCAGTTTTAAAGACAGGCGCAGTGTGTGTAAAAGCCTCAACAATACAGTAATGAAGAACAATTGCTTCTTTGTGTCCGGATCCTCATTTCTCAGCAGCCTGTATGTAGCCCCTTAGTCCTGACCTTGCAAGGATGGGGGTGGGGTGTAAAAGTAGAGTGTGCCCATCATGCTGTTTGTCTCTTCCTGGGAGACACGTGAGAGGGAGTATACGTATCTGTGGAAGGAAAACGTGGAGGAAATTGGGTACTTTATTGTTGTGCTTCTTTCTTTTTCTTGCCCTCTAGGAAGTGGTTTCAGATGAAAGGCATCAAGGCGGACAACTCCTGGAAGAACCAAAGTTGCTGCATTTCAAAGGGAATACCTTTAGTCTTCAGATCTCTGTCCTTGATATCCCCCCATTCCTCTGGAGAATTAAACCATTCACTGCATGCCAGGTACTGGCCAAATGGGTTTCTGACAGAAATAGCTTTGCTTTAACCAGCAAGTAGATCACAAGCCCTGGTGAGGGTACTCTTGACTTTCCTCCTCCTTTAAAACTATGGATTTAATTTCAAAGCTGTCACAGACATGTAACAGTTTGGACTACACCCAGGGGATGAAACCTATTGTCATAAATCCCTGGGTTTCTAACACGTGGGGGGAAAAGGGGCTTGTGTGTCAGGTAATGTGACATTTCTCCTCTCTCCTACTTAAATCGCCACTCGGGATAGGTTGAAGGTGGTCATGTAACAACTTAGAGCAGGATGTGTTTGTGGGTTTGTTTTGATTCAGATCAGTTCATTATGAGACACAGTTTTAATCCTGTTCAAGTACAGATGAACTGGATTGTCAGGGAGAAACCTTTTAAGGGTGATAATTTTGAGTTGTAGAGAGCTCTGGCTAACCAGATGGGAACAAGAGATTCTGTCCTGAATATATGAAGTGCTTGCTGCCAGATGAATTGAGCAAGATGGGAAGAAGAAATCACAAATTGAAAAACAAAGCAATGTCAATGCCTCTTAGAATCTTTTTATAACTATAAAAATATTTATGTATGATTGTTCACACACCTCATTATTAGAGACTTTAAAAAAAACTGCAGGATGACTTACGAGTCTCCTTGGATCATTTGTAGGGATTTCGAGTAGTTGCTTAGCATGAAAAGATATCAACTTGTGATCTTGTCACTGAATTCTATGAAAATTTCCAGTGATAAGTATTGTCATGAGAAGCAGCCAGCTGGTCTACCACCGTTTCCTAAGCTAGAGTCATCTGTGCTTCAAGTGACAGGACATTTCCCTCACTCTGGGTAAGCTTCTGGGAGACTCACATCGATCTGGACTCATAGGACGCTTTCAGACTTCTCTGTTCTTCCCATCAGCATAACCTGCAGAGCCTTGTGGTTTTGTAACCTTTCCACCTTTACAGCATTCATTTTCTAAAAACCATGCACAAGATATACCGGCTTGTCAGGATGGAAATAAGCCAAATCTCAAAGAGAAAAACCTTGGCCATGCCATGAGAGTTAGAAAGAAGTTGTACGACCAACACCTTATACTTCTAAACTTCAGAATTTTCAAATTGGTTAAGGCCATATTTTTATATTTACTTTTCAGATTTCTCATTACCTTGGGAATTGCCCCCTCTATGTATAACTTTAGCACATTCAAAGCAACAAGAATCTCTCTCAGGGCCCTGTACAATTTTTTTGAAAACTTTACCATATTTCTTTTTATGGAGATAGGTTTTCTATGAATAAGTGTATTATTTATGATGTTCTAGACCTAGGTGTCTCTGTTTCCCAGAAAGCAGTATTCAAAGTTTCTAGTCCAAATTGAACTTCAGGGTATTATTAAAACAAATCCTGAGTCATGCAAATTCCTCTGTGTATTAATCTTTATTGATTTAAGGGCATCATTTCACTGGATCTAGTACAAGTGACTCAGTCCAAAGTAACTATTAAGTTTAATGCTTGGAGATAAAAAAAAAAAAAAATCAGATGAAAGAACCATAACCTCTCAGTGGCACTTAAACAACAATACCAACACCAGGGATTCCAAAGAGAGCCTCAGGTAGAAAAGGCTTGGTGGAGGTTAATGCCTGCCCACCCCAGAGGATGCAACAGGGCCGGCCAAAGGCAAAGGGCACTGGCTAGCAAGAAAACCCAACCAGCTTTACTGCCAGGATGGCTTGGATTACATAGAGGTTGTGAACAACTAGAAGCGTTTGCCTTCTGTAATTGAGCATAATTTGAAAGAGTCTTGGACGGCTGAGAAACAATTTAATTTTCTCTGCACCAGGAGGCTTGCCACTGAGTTTTCATTTCCACTTCATTTTTCTTCCCCACAAATGGCTTTCTGCTCTATTCTTCCTTTCTCTTCACCACCCTTAGAACCAATTTCTTTGCTCCTGTGATCACTGAACCCCCAGCAGTACGCCTACATGTTGTGCTTGTCTTAATGGCCGTGCTGTGTTTGCTCTAGGCATCAGATTCTAACACTCTGGGGAGGGTTTGTGTTCAGAATGCTTGAACTTCATGGAGAACATCATGTGCGCTGACAAACTCGGTGTGGATAATAGAGAATGGCTTTTTGTTAAGGCTTAGTGGATAAGGACTCACAGAGCACTATCGTGGAGACAGAAAACCTCACTACTCCTGACATCATTTATAGGTCTCTCCTTCAACTGGTAAATGTCCCTGTCATCTTCTGTCATCTTCCAAGTCAGTGGGTAGAAGACCTCTGGTATTCTTGTCTTCTTGTTCCTCTCTCCCTTTCTCTAACTTCAAATCAGGAATCTGGGAATTGACATATTCCAGTTGGTACCCAAAGCTTACTCTCCTAAAAAAAACCTTCCTTTTCTCTTCCGGGAAAGGTGGAATTTCTCAGGGAGGTATCTAGTGCATAGAATAATTGTGCTATCAGACACCAACCAAGAGATGTTTTTAGAATGATGTGAGTTCAAGACTGGGTCCAGAGCTATGTGATGAGAGCCTACATATTAGGACCAACTAGATTTTAAATCTTGTTGGTTTCGATTCTGGAGGACGACAGTTTATAAAATGCTAGGCTACAACCCTTATTGCTTGTGAAACCGGGTATGATGGGTGAAAGGGAAGGGTATGTGAGTTCTTAGGAGATCTGGTTACCATAGCCCCCACTAACCTTGATTCAAAGAAAAAAATGAAGCCCACAACACTAGTCCTTCCAAAATAAGCAATTAATTATGCCCCCTTTTCTTAAGACTCTACCACAGTTAGTGATATGCTATTGTCCCCTTGGAAGACTTAGCAATCCTCCTTTAGAGGGAAATAACTCTGCTCTCAGTAGGTTACTGGGACCTGAGAGCTACTTCATCATCGTTTCCTTTATTCCTTGCTGCCTGTGGGGTGAAGAAGCTGTAGTAAACAGTATGCGATAAAATATTAATTTATTGTCTAAATCCTACAAAACACCAAGCCAGGCTGTCACCTCTGTAGGATAAAAGCAGCTGTCTTACAGCATGCTACGTATCTCGGAGAACCCAGTGTCTGTCTCCTGCTAGGATATGATTTACATGGTCCCCATCTGCTAGGAAACTAATTATAATGGGACTCAAAATGAAAACATTTCCGGAATTCTTTAAACACCCAGAACTTTGCTACACTTTGTCCTTTTGTATTACTTTCCACATAATTCCTCTCAGTTCAGTGAGCAGCTTGGTGTTTTGCCTTTTTTTTTTTTTTTGGGGAATAAATGAAAGCAAAGATGATTGCCCTGAAAACACACTAATCACAGTGCTTCTAATTCTGTTATTTTTCAGTGTTTTGTTGAGCACTACTGGTAGCTGCTACTCAACAATTAAAAGATATTCTTTTGACACTGTCTCAATATCAGATTTTTAAAATGTTTTGATTGTGTGCCGTAGAATGGAAAGAGAAAAGAGAAGAATTTTTTTGTTTGCTGATTCTCACGTCTTTCTGCAAGAAAACATTATCTCTGTGGTGGGTTTTTCCAGTGTTCTCAGGAGAAAATATACAAAATTTAGCAAGTGACACCACAGAAGATACTTTTCAATAAGTGGTCAGTGCCTTTTTTTTTTTTTTTTTTTTTTTAAGGAAGGTAAGCATTACCTAGGATTCAAAGCTACTGCAGAAGAAATGTAGGTTTGTTTAAGATCGGGACCTTGAATTCAGCTCTGTCTAGAGCCCTGAAGTGCAAACATTGATATTATACTGTAATGACTCAAATTTCAGATTTAGAAAACAGAAACCTCCTTAGTTAGCTTAGTTAGGCAAAAACACCTATGAACCGTAGAGCCCTCTGTTATAGTTACTTTCGTTGAAGGGGATGGTGCAGAGTAACTCTATCAAAATGTGCTGGCTTGGGGAAGGGAGTGAGCTTGAGGGCTTGTACACTGAGACTGGAGAGAGTCAGGATGAGGTGATCGAGGATGGAAGAAGCCCTTGAAGGCCAGGCAAGGGACTGTGTTTGTTTTGTTTTGTTGGCCGCACAGCATGGGGGATCTTAGTTCCCCCTGCAGCAGAACCACGGAGTCCTAACCACTGGGCCACCAGGGAAGTCCCAGGGGGCTGTGTTTATCACGCAGGCATCCTGGGGCCATTCTGGTCCCCCAAGCAGAGGAATCATGTAATGAAAGCAGAGTTCCCAGGTGATGTGGTCACATCAGTGCCCCCCCCTCAATTCATGATTACAGGTAAAAGAGAGACCATAAGCTCTTCCCTAAAGAATACCAATCAACTGCTTTCTGTTTCCTCCCCAGTCAAGCCTCAACCCCCTCATTAACCCGTGTAGTAGAGACTGAAGATAGGAAGGTTGCTGAACACTTTACTCCCAGTTAGCTATGATGACATCAGAGAAGATTACGCGTGGAGGTAGAAAAATTGGAGAATGACGATGAGAGAGAGATGGTGATAATCCGTTTTCAAAAGGTAGACCTGTCTGAGAAGGGAAAGGCCAGCTAAAATTGTTGGTTGATTTGGGGTATAATGTTTATAATTGTTTATAATGTTTATAATTGATTAGGGGTATAATGTCAGGGATGGATGATAATGAAATAAAAACCAGAGATGTAGCTGTTGGAGTTCTCCACAGAGAAATGGCAGTTGGGCGTATGTGAGCAGATGGGGTTTTGAAGAGTTCAGGAGACAGAGACACAAGAGCTGGAGGCTGAGATACGAAGTGAGAGTTACCCGTGGTTTCCTAAACCACGGAGGAGCGTGGAAAGTGTCAGATTACACAATGAGGAGAAACGGCAGACCTTGTAAATACGTATTATTACTGTTTTATCTGCTATAGGACTGGGGGCAGGTGAAAAGGCATTTTTGAGTGTTTTAGGGAATGACTTCCTCTAAAGGCTGCTGGGAGGCCACACCGATCCGAAGTGCCTTCTGCTGCTAGGAGAGAGAGGGAAGAGCTCATAAGAAAAACTCTCAGTTTAGGAAGAAAGTGGGCTGGACCTGTGCTGTCTTGCTGGAGGCGTGAGCAAGCTGTGCTACAGCCACATGCTTCCTTAGTGACCATCAGCTTCATGCTTCTCCCAGAGTTGCCCCTGGATGAGAGCCTCTCTGTGGAACCCACTAGTGAACCTTCCAGCGCTGCCCAGCTCATCTTAGTTTCTAAGAGAACTTCTTCTAAGCCACTGGTGTTTCATTAGAGAATGGTTTGGGTCAAGAAAAGATATTTCAATCAAGGGGAAATGTAATCAAAGGATTTATGTGCTTATAAAGCCTTTGGAAAGCCTAGGAGAGCCAAGGTCAGAGAAAGCCACTAGTGATATAAGGAAACCAGCAAGTTTGGTGATTTCAGGAAAACACAACACCCCTGAAGCAGATGGCTCTCGGAAGCCCCTGCAAACCTCACATGTGCTGTCAGCTGAACCCTTTGGGTTTGCTCGCTGCTGTCAGAGGAGCAGCGAGGAAGAGGCTTCTGCTCCCTCCTCTTCCTTCCAAGTTTAAAACAAGTACTTCTCACTGGCAGAATGGAAATGTGAACCCCCTGCTGGAGAGAGCTGTGAAATGTAGTTTTCAGGCTTCCAGCCCCTGCCATGTAGGGGAGAACTGAGGATGGTGGAGAGAGAGTTGCCTCCTAACAGCGCACATTCTGCACGGGGATAAAGTCGATGAAAGTCTGCAGTGTCAACATATAGACCTTCTCTGAGTCCCTGTCTCTACTTCTTGAGACAAAGATCCACTGCCTTTCCCTTGGTTCAGGTTTCAGAACAAACAAAACCAAAACACGACACCCTTACATCCCTTGCTGGGATGTGTGGTAGGGTTTAATGCGTGAGTTCGTTCCTTCATAATCCCTAAAGCTGGCTCTCTTGTACTCAAGTCTGCAACAATCTAAACTCCGTCCCTCCCTGCTGGTCCCCCCCACCCCCGCCGCCCCCAGCAAGTACCAAAATCAGGGTCTGTGAGACTTCCTATAGAGAAAATGAGGAAACCAACAAGTGTACAGATTGGAGCTCAGGGATAACTAGGTAACTCATAGTTCCTCAAAGTGGGTAGATTGACTTCTGATCATGGCCTTTGGGCTTAAGACACCTGCTGAGCCCATCGCCAGTCACACTTCAGAGACTCAGACTTCTAGACTAGATACATCTTTTGCTGCCTTTCAGCATCAGTATCGGGGGAAATTGTATTTGTAGCAACAGGTGAAAGAGCAAATGAATGGGATGCGGAAAAGAGAAAGAAGGGAGAATGAAGATTACTATAGGCTGGAAATATGAGGTCATTGCCAAGGACCACAGCCTGATCTGAGTAGGAATGAAAGACATTTTAGTACATGGAAGATTATCAGTGACTGACCTCTACTTCACTTTAGTGTAAAGCCACGTGCCTGAGCCAATTGGTGGCAAGCACCAGCTGGTCATGGGGAAAAGGGAGATGTGTATAGATTTTACAATTTCCCCCCTCATTTAGTGAAAATTGCTTTTGCCACTCAATTGTCTGTAAGTCCCTTGAAAGTGGGGACCAGACCTCAATTCATACTGTTCTTTTCTTGTTTATCTAGTACAGTGTCTGGTTGTTAGTAGGCATTGTACACGTAACTGTAGAATGGATGAATTGAATGAATGAGGAGTTGGCAAACTAGACCGTTCTGGGGTAGCCTGTTGTGTTTGTGTGTGTCTCTCTCGGGTGTGTGTGTATGATTCTGCAGTAGGTATAATTTTTATGCCGGATACATTAGCAACATTATGTTTATACAATTTGGCATTTGTTTGTGGTATGGGCATAAGTTCTGGCCAGTCAGTTCTTCAGCATAATTTTCATTTAAGTGAGAAGATGTCATCCTACCCCGGGCTTAGGTAGAAGGATGGAGTAGGCATCTAATCCTAGGAATCTACCCATAGGAGTCTTTTAGAATATTTCTGTCATGGAAAGACACGACGATTAACTTTTGATGGTATTCTTTCTAACTGTGTGAGTCACCAAGTGAAAGCTGAGCTCTTGCAGTGTGGTTTTGGAATTCAAATGTTATCCGTTGGAATTGACGTTAATTACTTTTGTGCTGCTCGGCATATGCTGGAACATTATTTCTACAATTCCACCAGAGTCGCTTAGGCAATTACCTCTCCTGCCATCACCGCCATCGTCATCATCCTAATTACTGTGATTAGGTCCCTCCTGCTCTCTGCTCACTTCAGCCGGGCTCTGCACACCATTGCCCTCTTCTCTCCCCCGTCTCCCCCGCAGGAAGTCCCATTCTCCCGCGTGTGGTGCGGTAACCGGCAGCCCCTGCACTGTGCCTTCTCCCTGGAACGCTACACGCCCACCACCACCCAGCTGTCCTGCAAAATCTGCATCCGGCAGCTCAAAGGCCATGAACAGATCCTCCAAGTGCAGACGTCAATCCTTGAGGTGAGTCCTTCGTCTACAGGTCATCCGACCCCGTTTCTAAAGGACGTTAAGGATTGTATACCTGTCTCAGTTGGGCTATACATATAGCATGAAAGAGCTTCGAAAGGCACTCACTCTTTCAATCCTCATTACTGATAAGGGAAAATTAACTTTTTCTCAGGCTGAGGATGGAACTGAGCTGCCCACTGGGGCGGGGAAACGCAACCCATCAGAGCATAGGCTCTGTGGAGGGACCTTTGCGGAAGGAATTTGTCCAGGGCTTTTTACACACAAAACTACAATCAATCTAACAGTTCATGGCAGACATGGAATATCAGCTGAGATTTATTATTGAACTGAGACACATACCCTAAGAAGACACAAGGTCACCAGTGGGCTGCTTTTCTGCCAGTTCTGACTAGTTGTTCAGAAGTCAGTTGCCCAATCTGTGTTATTTCATTTTCAAGGCCTTGGTTCCTGATTGTCTTACAATTTCTCTTACCCTCCAGGATCAGGGTTTCTACACATCCTCATTTCCATTGAGCCTAGATTTCATCAATACAATAATATAAGACAGAGTAGATAATAATCTCATTCTACACAGTAAGGACATAGCAGTGCAAAAAGGGATAGGACTTCCTCCAAGGTCATATAACTGAAGGGCAGGGTTAGAATGGGAGTCAGAGGAGAATTCACTTGGGAACTTTTGCAAAAAGATACCTGAAATGCCATGGCTTTGATTGGCCCTAAACCACTGAATGACTCCATGGCTCTGGACTTGAGTTTATCAAGTAGACAATGACATTCCCTCCTGAATGGTTATTTGAGGGTAGAGGGAGAGAGTAGCTGAGGGGGAGAATCAGGGGAGCTGGTAACGCATTGTTTAGCAATTCCAAGGTAATCCCTGGCTAGTTTAGAAAAACACACATACTGGATCATTCACCTTAGAACGTGTATGTGTATATATACATATACATACATACACACACATACATATTCACGTATACATATATAAATAATATATAAGCTCAGCAGAAGGTTTAATGCATTTTGTATCCGTACAACTCAATTTCAGGTGCGGTTTTTTCTCAAAACTTGTAGCCTTGGGCTTCCCTGGTGGCGCAGTGGTTGAGAGTCCGCCTGCCCATGCAGGGGACACGGGTTCGTGCCCCGGTCTGGGAAGATCCCACATGCCGCGAAGCGGCTGGGCCCATGAGCCATGGCCGCTGAGCCTGCACTTCCGGAGCACAGGCTCCGCAACGGGAGAGGCCACAACAGTGAGAGGCCCGCGTACAGCAAAACAAACAAACAAACAAACAAAAACTTGTAGCCTACAAGCATTATCACTTCCCTCCTTTCTCATTGCAGCTCACTGTTTATGCAAAATGAGTGTGGCTAATTCCCCAAATAGTTTTCTCTGAAGTGCGGATGGCTTTCCAAAGAAGCGTCTCTCAAAATTGATAGCTGTCTTAACTGACATGTTTTTACCATATTTGCATTTGTTATTGCCAGTTAGCATTATGTGCTAACATAGTTCTGACAGGGAAGGTAGATCCAGAAACCTCAGGCAAGATATTTTTAGAGTCTCTTTCTTGAACAGTCATGGCATATTTAAGACAATTTATTTCAAAGTAAAATACAAATTGTATGGGAGTTTTAAAATAAAAACAAAAAAGAAAATCTAAGAAGAGCTGCACTTCAGAAGGAAGAGTGAAAAGGCAGGACATAAAGATGCCTCTGATGAAAATTGCCCTAAATACCTGTCAACAGGTCGACAAAAGAATTCCAGGTTTAAAAGGTTTTTACTATCTAAGGCACCCAGATATTGAGGATCAATTTCAGCTATTACAGGATATTTGTGTGAAAGGAATGTGATAAGGTTGACACATCCTGGCACCTTTGCTCCTTGCTTAATAAACCCTTGAAGTGCATGGAAAGAAAATGAGCTAATAGGGGCTGCCCTGGTGGCGCAGTGGTTAAGAATCTGCCTGCCAATGCAGGGGACACAGGTTCGAGCCCTGGTCTGGGAAGATCCCACATGCTGCGGAGCAACTAAGCCTGTGCACCACAACTACTGAGCCTGTGCTCTAGAGCCCACGAGCCACAACTACTGAAGCCTGCACACCTAGAGCCCATGCTCCGCAACAAGAGAAGCCACCGCAATGAGAAGTCCGTGCACCGCAACGAAGAGTAGCCCCTGCTCACCACAACTAGAGAAAGCCCGCGCGCAGCAACAAAGACCCAACACAGCCAAAAATGAATTAATTTAAAAAAATAGAAAATGAGCTAATAAACATAATCTTCTTTACTCTCCAGTTCCTTTTCTAATGCTTAACAAAGTTTACGATCACTTTGGAAAGCCTTAAAGAACATGACATCACAGTACCTCTTGGTAAATGGAGGCAGAGTTAGCAGAATAATATTTAGACATTCAGTGGTGGACTACAGCAATCTAAGTTGTAGGCTACTGCATTTTAGAAGCTTTATTAACTTGTTTGATCCTGTAAGGATCATTTAAGTAATTGCTTTAAGCGTCCCTGCTGAAATTTGGCCCAGTGCATCCCCATTTCTTTGTACCAAACTCTGTTTCTTAGGCAAATTTCATTGGCCATCATTTTCTACATCAGAGGAAAATTAATGACTTTTGAAAGCCACTATGTTTCAGGCACTACTTCATGTGCTTTCACATATAACCATCAGAGCTCTGTGGATTAGTATTATATCATCACAGTTTTACATGATGTAACAGTCTCAAGGAAGTCAACCTTCTTATCCAAGATCATAGAGCTAATAAGATGGGTAGCCAGAGTTCCCAGCTGAGATACTAAACTTTAAGACCAAAGTCTGGATTTCTGTTCAATACCACTCCAGGAACCCAACCGAGGAGGTTTAATTCATTCGTCCTAACCATGGGCCTTGTCCATAATATAAGCCCTCTCTTTGGGGGCTTAAGCACTAGTGACAAACATCACAGCATCAGCAATTTTGCCTTTGAGTCTAAAAGTAGATGAAAATTGGGACGCTCTTTCCTCAAGACTGCAGAAGGATGAGATGTACCTGTTTGTGTGTTGGGCTAGAATAAGTGTTCATTCTGTACATCTTCACAAATAGAATTGATTCCCTACATGTAGATCTGCCTGCAAAAGGATGTCTTGATTGAACGATCACTCAAGGCCCTTCCAACCCTGGGATTGTTTCATCCCTGGGAAAAGCATATATCTGGTGATAAAAAACCATCTTATTCTCCCTAAAACTGACTTGGTTTTTATGGTAGACGTTTCGAGAAAAATGAAGATACATAAAGTTCTGAGAAATTGGGAATAGCTGGAGAGAAGAGGCAGGATATATTCAAGACATGGGTCTATATCAATTACTGAGTCAAGAATAATAGATCAGTTATTAAAGGTCATCATACTTCATGGCCACTATGCTGAAAGATTCTGCTTTAGGTGGTTTTAATAAGTTAATAATAAGGTATCATTGATTAATAATAATAAAGAACTAAAATTTTTGAAACGTTCAATAGATATCTTTGAAATATGTATTTTAATATCTGACCCACCAAAGAAAAAAGAATCCTCACATATCTGGGCTCAGAGCTCCCCCTTCCTACCTTACTTTAAAATGGATTGCCTTAGTCTCACTATATTTCGAGATTTTAGCAATGGAACCATGAGAGGTAAAATATGTATGTGTCTCTGTGTGTGTGTGTGTATACATACATACATATATATATATATATATATATATATATATATATGAAATACAAAACATTGATTTTAAATTAATGCAGTGAGCATCCTCAGTGAAGGCATTTGGTTCTTTATGTTCAGCTCCACATCCATCATATTCCTTCATGCCTCTTATCTAAATGGTTTTCCAAATAATCATTCATATCCTTCTCAAATTTAAAAATTATTTCAGTGATCAAGGTAATATATCTTTTCTGTTCTTTAGAGTAGCCATTATTGTGTCAATCTTTGGAAGCAGGTTGGTTCTCCTTAAATTTAACCCAACTACATTACCTAATGAAGATAGCCAATTGATACTCTATAAAGCAACAGTATTGTGGACTAAAGCAAAGTAAGTTTGCTAATGTTGAGCAGAAGGGAAGAATCCCCAAGTCATTTATTTCCTCCTTCCTTATTAATGTAATAATATTAAAGAATCTATCTTTTGGTAGAAACAACTTAAAATGGGAATCTTGCATGTTAAAATTTTCCCTTCAAGAAATTCTCTTATCTTTCTTCCAAAAGTGGTAGAAGTTGGGGGATGATGTGTCTGTTACAAAGTAGACAGAATACTTGGAATTCCTCACTGATTTACAGCTCCCACGTTAACCAGGGAGCAGCACCTTATCTCCTGTGTTCAGAGCATGAAAATCTACTGTTCCTCTGCATATTTAATTTAAACAATCAGAAGATGTGATGCATCCGCTGGATTCTTATTACTCGGCCCAGATGACTTTTAGAATGCATAATAAACGTTATGTAAAGTGTCATCCTTACACATGGGAAATATTTAAATTAGGAAACTCTGTGAGGGACATGGGGACCCATTTATTAAAGTGCAGTAAGTAGAAGAAATACATATTTTTACAAGTCAGTCTCATGTAATACTTTATTCACCTTTAAATCATACCACTCTGTCCATTTTTTTCTGAAGACTTTGTGTATCAGGGTGCTCTTTCTTCTGCCAACACGAAAGACAGAGCTTGGTCAAGTTGGTCAAATCATAGATGCCATGAGGGCATCTGTCTCTGTCTATTGCCATCTTTTCACATGGATACACTGTGTTTTCAGTTTCATTGGCAAGCCACCTTTTCACATGTTAACACCCTTTAGTGCCATTTTACAATGACAATTACCATGTTATCCTGTACAGAATTCCTTTTATTCTCTCTCTCAATGGTTTTTTACTATTCTTTTTAAGGACATTACCCTGCCTTAAGTCAGGAAAATTTTTAAAGAAATGATTCTTACTTGATTTGTATTTTTAAAGGCTAGAAGAAATTTTACATACCATGATGAAAAGTGACGTATCTTGTAACCTATCTGATGCAGTAAGAAGCCTGAGGTGGTTTATTTTATGAACATCTTATATATCAGAAAAGCACTGGGCTCATTGGTTCAAGATGGCAGAGCAGACGGACAGGCGCTCACTCCCTCTTGCTAGAGCACTGGATTCACAACTAACTGCTGAACAGTCACCAACAGGAAGACACTGGAACTCACCAAAAAAGACACCCCACATCCAAAGACAAGGGAGAAGCTGCAATGAGATGGTAGGAGGGGCGTAATCACAATAAAATCAAATCCCATAACCACTGGGTGGGTGACTCACAAACTGGAGAACAGTTATACCACAGAAGTCCACCCACTGGAGTGAAGGTTCTGAGCCCCATGTCAGGCTTCCCAACCTGGGGGTCTGGTAACAGAAGGAGGAATTCCTAGAGAATCAGACTTGGAAGGCTAGAGAGATTTGATTGTAGGACTTTGACAGGACTGGGGGAAACAGAGACTCCACTCTTGGAGGGCACACACAAAGTAGTATGTGCATCATGACACAGGGGAAGGAGCAGTGACCCCATAGGACACTGAACCAGACCTATCTGCTAGTGTTGGAGGGTCTCCTGCAGAGACGGTGGGAGGCGGGGTGGCTGTGTCTCACCGTGAGGACAAGGACACTGGCAGGAGAAATTCTGGGAAGTACTCCTTGGCATGAGCCCTCCCAGAGCCTGCCATTAGCCCCACCAAAGAGCCTGTAGCCTCCAGTGGGTTGCCTCAGGCCAAACAACCAACAGGGAGGGAACCCAGCCCCACCCAACAGCAGACAAATGGATTAAACTTTTACTGAGCTCTGGCCACCAGAACAACACCCAGCTCTACCCACCACCAGTCCCTCCCATCAGGAAGCTTGCACAAGTCTCTTAGATAGCCCCATCCACCAGAGGGCAGACAGCAGAAGCAAGAAGAACTACAATCCTGCAGCCTGTGGAAGGAAAACCACATTCACAGAAAGACAAAATGAAAAGACGGAGGACTATATACCAGATGAAGGAACAAGGTAAAACCCCAGAAAAACAATTAAATGAAGTGGAGATAGGCAACCTTCCAGAAAAAGAATTCAGAATAATGATAGTGAAGATGATACAGGACCTAGGAAAAAGAATGGAGGTAAAGATTGAGAAGATGCAAGAAATGTTTAACAAATATCTAGAAGAATTAAAGAACAAACAGAGATGAACAATACAATAACTGAAATGAAAAATACACTAGAAGGAATCAATAGGAGAATAACTGAGGCAGAAGAACGGATAAGTGACCTGGAAGACAGAACGGTGGAATTCACTGCACAGAACAAAATAAAGAAAAAAGAATGAAAAGAAATGAAGACAGCCTAAGAGACCTCTGAGAACATTAAACATGCCAACATTCGCATTATAGGGGTCACAGAATGAGGAGAGAGAGAGGAAGGACCCAAGAAAATATTTGAAGAGATTATAGTCAAAAACTTCCCTAACATGGGAAGGGCAACAGCCACCCAAGTCCAGGAAGCGCAGAGAGTCCCAGGCAGGATAAACCCAAGGACAAACATGCTGAGACACATAGTAATCAAATTGACAAAAATTAAAGACAAAGAAAAATTGAAACAAGGGGAAAATGACAACATACAAGGGAATTCCCATAAAGTTAACAGCTGATTTCTCAGCAGAAATTCTACAAGCCAGAAGGAAGTGGCATGATATATTTAAAGTGATGAAAGGGAAGAAACTACAAGCAAGATTACTCTACCCAGAAAGGATCTCATTCAGATTTGATAGAGATATCAAAAGCTTTACAGACAAGCAAAACCTAAGAGAATTCAGCACCACCAAACCAGCTCTACAACAAATGCTAAAGGAACGTCTCTAAGTGGGAAACACAAGAGAAGAAAAGCACCTACAAAAACAAATGCAAAACAATTCAGAATATGGTAATAGTAACATACATATCGATAATTACCTTAAATGTAAATGGATTAAATGCTCCAACCAAAGGACACAGGCTCACTGAATGGATACAAAAACAAGACCCATATATATGCTGTCTACAAGAGACCCACTTCAGACCTAGGGACACATACAGACTGAAAGTGAGGGGATGGAAAAAAGATATTCCATGCAAATGGAAATCAAAAGAAAGCTGGAGTGGCAATACTCAGATAAAACAGACTTTAAAATAAAGAATGTTACAAGAGACAGGGAAGGACGCTACCTAATGATCAAGAGATCAATCCAAGAAGAAGATATAACAATTATAAATATATATGCACCCAACATAGGAGCACCTCAACACATAAGACAACTGCTAACAGCTATAAAAGAGGAAATCGAGAATAACACAATAATAGTGGGGAACATTAAGACCTGACTTATACCAATGGACAGATCATCGAGACAGAAAACTCTTAAGGAACCACATGCTTTAAATGACACAATAAACCAAGATAGATTTAATTGATAGGACATTTATAGGACATTCGATCCAAAAACATTTATAGGACATTCCATCCAAAAACAGCAGATTACATTTCTTCTTAAGTGCACACAGAACATTCTCCAGGGTAGATCATACTGTGGGTCACAAAGCAAGCCTCAGTAAATTTAAGAAAACTGAAATCATATCAAGCATCTTTTCTGACCACAACACTATGAGATTAGAAATCAATTACAGGGTAAAACTATAAAAAACACAAACACATGGAGGCTAAACAATACATTACTAAATAACCAAGAGATAACTGAAGAAATCAAAGAGGAAATTAAAAAATACCTACAGACAAATGACAATGAAAACACGTTTTCATTGGAATGCAGCAAAAACAGTTCTAACGGAACTTTATAGCACTACAATCTTACCTCAAGAAACAAGAAAAATCTCAAACAATCTAACCTTACACCTAAAGGAACTAGAGAAAGAAGAACAAACAAAACCCAAAGTTAGTAGAAGGAAAGAAATCATAAAGATCAGAGCAGAAATAAATGAAATAGAAACAAAGAAAGCAATAGCAAAGGTCAATAAAACTAGAGGCTGGTTCTTTGAGAAGATAAAACTGGCAAACTATTAGCCAGACTCATCAAGAAAAAGAGGGAGAACACTCAAATCAATAAAATTAGAAATGAGAAAGGAGAAGTTACAACAGACACCTCAGAAACACAAAGCATCATAAGACACTACTACAAGCAACTCTATGCCAATATAATGGACAACCTGGAAGAAACAGACAAATTCTTAGAAAGGTATAACCTTCCAAGACTGAAACAGGAAGAAAGAGAAAATATAAACAGACCAATCGCACTGAAATTGAACTGTGCTTAAAAATCTTCCAACAAACAAAAGTCCAGGACCAGATGGCTTCACAGGTGAATTCTATCAAACATTTAGAGAAGAGCTAACACCCATCCTTCTCAAACTCTTCCAAAAAATTGCATAGGAAGGAACACTCCCAAACTCATTCTATGATGCCACCATAACCCAGATAACCAAAGCCAGACAGAGATACTACAATAAAAGAAAATTACAGGCCAATATCACTGATGTGTATAGATTCAAAAACCCTCAACAAAATACTAGCAAACAGAATCCAATCACACATTAAAAGGATCATACATCATGATCACGTGGGATTTACCCCAGGGATGCAAAGATTCTTCAATATACGCAAATCAATCAATGTGATACACCATATTAACAAACTGAAGAATAAAAACCATATGATCATCTCAATAGATGCAGAAAAAGCTTTTGACAAAATTCAGCACCCATTTTTGATAAAAAATGCTCCAGAAAGTGGGCATAGAGAGAACCTACCTCAACATAATAGAGGCCATATACAACAAAGCCACAGCAAACATCATTCTCAATGGTGAAAAACTGAAAGCATTTCTTCTAATATCAGGAAAAAGACAAGGATGTCCACTCTCACCACTGTTATTCAACGTGGCTTTTGAGGTCCTAGCCATGGCAATCAGAGAAGAGAAAGAAATAAAAGGAATCCAAATCAGAAAAGAAGAAGTAAAACTGTCACTGTTTGCAGATGACATGATACTATACGTAGAGAATCCTAAAAATGCTACCAGAAAACTACTAGAGCTAATCAATGAACTTGGTAAAGTTGCAGGATACAAAATTAATGCATAGATATCTCTTGCATTTCTATACACTAACAACAAAAGATCAGAAAGAGAAATTAAGGAAACGATCCCATTCACCATTGCAACAAAAAAATAAAATACCTAGGAATAAACCTACCTAAGGAGGTAAAAGACTGTACTCAGAAAACTATAAGACACTGATGAAAGAAATCAAACATGACACAAACAGATGGAGAGATATACCATGTTCTTGGATTGGAAGAATCAATATTGTGAAATGACTATACTCCCAAAAGCAATCTACAGATTCAATTCAATCCCTATCAAATTACCAATAGCATTTTTTACAGAACTAGAACAAAAAATCTTAAAATTTGTATGGAGACACAAAAGACCCCGAAGAGCCAAAGCAGTCTTCAGGGAAATAAATGGAGCTGGAGGAATCAGACTCCCTGGCTTCAGATTATACTACAAAGCTACAGTAATCAAGACAATATGGTACTGGCACAAAAACAGAAACATAGATCAATGGAACAGGATAGAAAGCCCAGAGATAAACCCACGCACCTATGGTCAACTAATCTATGACAAAGGAGGCAAGGATATACAATGGAGAAAAGAGAGTCTCTTCAGTAAGTGGTGCTGGGAAAACTGGATAGCTATATGTAAAAGAAAGAAATTAGAACACTCTCTAACACCATACACAAAAATAAAGTCAAAATGGATTAAAGACCTATATGTAAGACCAGACACTATAAAACTCTTAAGAGGAAGACATAGGAAGAACACTCTTTGACTATATAAATCACAGCAAGATCTTTTTTGACCCACCTCCTAGAGAAATGGAAATAAAAACAAAAATAACCAAATGGGACCTAATGAAACTTAAAAGCTTTTGCACAGTCAAGGAAACTATAAACAAAACGAAAAGACAACCCTCAGAATGGGAGAAAATATTTGCAAATGAATCAAAGGATTAATCTCCAAAATATATAAACAGCTCATGCAGCTCAATATTAAGAAAACAAACAACCCAATCCAAAAATGGGCAGAAGACCTAAATAGACATTTCTCCAAAGAAGACATAGAGATGGCCAAGAAGCACATGAAAAGCTGCTCAACATCACTAATTATTAGAGAAATGCAAATCAAAACTACAATGAGGTATCACCTCACACCAGTTAGAATAGGCATCATCAGAAAATCTACAAACAACAAATGCTGGAGAGGGTGTGGAGAAAAGGGAACCCTCTTGCACTGTTGGTGGGAATGTAAATTGATACAGCCACTATGGAGAACAGTATGGAGGTTCCTTAAACCAAAAAGAGAATTACCATATGACCCAGCAATCCCACTACTGGGCATATACTCAGTGAAAACCATAATTCAAAAAGACACATGCACCCCAGTGTTCACTGTAGCACTATTTACAATCGTCAGGTCATGGAAGCAACCTAAATGCCCATCGACAGACGAATGGATAAAGATGTGGTACAAATATACAATGGAATATTACGCAGCCATAAAAAGGAACAAAATTGAGTTACGTGTAGTGAGGTGGATGGACCTAGAGACTGTCATACAGAGTGAAGTAAGTCAGAAAGAGAAAAACAAATACTGTATGCTAACACATATATGTGGAATCTAAAAAAATGGTACAGATGAACTGGCTTGCAAGGTGTAAACAGAGACACAGATGTAGAGAACGTATGGACAGCAAGGGTGTAAAGTGGGGGGGATGAATTGGGAGACTGGTGTTGACATATATATTATGTTGACATTATATAATATGTATAAAATAGATAATAAGAACTTGCTGTACAAAATAATATATAAAATAAAGGCAAAAAAAAAAAAGAAAGGAATTGACTACTCTGCCCAAAATAACTGCTTACTACAGAACAATTTCTGTTCACTCAGTAGCTACCTATCCTTCAAGGGCAACTCAGATGCCTCCTCCATGAAGCTCTACTACTCTTAATTCTTGAAATACAATGCTAATATCACTCAGAGAGCATTTTTCCGAACCACCCTGCTCTGTGGACTTTCGGTACTTGTCTTGATGCAGGGTGATGTAGTGAAGTGAGTCCTGGTAAAGGTATTAGGGTATCGGGATTCTAGTTTTAGCTATGGCACCAATTACCTGGGTAACTTCTACCAGAGTTTATGTCCCTGTGGAGTCTATAAAAAATGTCAGACTGATTAGGAAATTGAGGCTGAGGGAAGTCCTGTAGCATCCAAGGTCACTGAGCCACGAAATGTGAACTTACACTCCAAAGCAAGATATTTCTGACTCTGAAAACCACATTTTTTCCGTTAGTCCATCCTAACCTCCAAAACCGGAAGAATTTTGATGAGCGTTGTTCTATAATAGTCCAGGGAATAGAACTAAAACCAGTAAGTAGAATCTGTTTAATCTGATAACATGTACTTGGAAGTTCCAAGAGTAAGATACAACGTGCAGCATTTCTCAAAAAGTATTTGACCATATGACTGCTCTTTCTTGGAACATCTTCTGAGATACCCTGTGGGAATACTGGGTTAAGGCATTGTGTTTCCAAAACATCCTCCCTTATGTAACTGTGTTAAATGGTTACAGAAAGACAAAACACATGATCATTCATTAATAAGATCTTTGTATGAACTAGTTTCCTCAGTTAACAGATTTTTGAAGATGTAAGACACACCAAGTCTGAAGGCTTAAAGCTCCATGAGCCTGGACCCTAGCCAAGAAGGGCTTCCATGGCTGTGGTGTCCACAGAAGGAGATGTGTAAAAGGTCAGAAAAACATCAGGGGAAGCTCACAGGGGCAGTTCAGGAAGGGCATGTGTTGACTTAAAGGACAGCCCAAGTAGACAAGTTCCTAATGCAAAGGATAGTTTCTTGGCGTCTAAACAGTGCTGACTAGTCCCTTAACCCGACCTCAGGTTTGTGTTTTAATTTCCCTTTGCGTTAGTTTTCTTCTCTTGCATAACAAATTACCACAAATCTATCAGAAAAAAACAACACCCGCTTATTGTCCCACATTTTTTGAGGGCAGAAGTCTAGGCATGGCCTAACTGGGTTCCCCGATCAGGATCTCACAAGGCGGGGGTCAAGGTGGTGGTGGCAGCAGTACATTCTCATCTGGAGCTCAGAGGTCTGTCCCCAGATTTATTCGCGTGGACAAATTCAGGTCCTTGTGGCTGCAGGACTGAAGTCCCCAGTTTCTTGCTGGCTGTTGGACAGGGCTCACCCTCAGTTCCTAGCTTCAGCCCCTCCCACCCCCAACCATAGGCAGTTCACAGCGTGGCTATTTGCTTTCTTCCAGGCCAGCAGGAGAGATACCTCCAGATCGGAGCTGCATCTTCTCTCTTTTAGGAGCCACTTGATTAGGTCAGGTCCACCCCGGAAAAATCTCTCTTCGTCAATGCACAGTCAACTGATTAAGGACTTGCAGAATCCCTTTTGCCTTGTATCCCATCATAATCACAGGAGTGATTCAGCTCCCTTTCAAGCCTTAAAATTCTGTTAGTCCATATAAACTTTCAGCAGCTATTCTGATATGATGGACGGATGTGTGATTTCACATTGGATATGATGATCTCATTGTTATGATGTATAACTAATCCTCACTGGACAGCTCTTAAGTCAGAAGAGTGGGCAGAGAGCAGGCAGAAGCTCTCCAGCCTGCAGCACTCCGCCGGCTAGTCCAGGTCTCGTCGCTGACTCGTGGCTGCCTCCCATTTTACAAAATCAATTTAATTCTGCAACAAAACCAAAATATTTCCTATAGAATCACACTTGAGGCCTGGGAGAAACACAAACTTGAAAATGATCAACGTACAATCAGGTCCCCTTTGTAGTTTTCCTGACACGTGGCTTCCCAGCCAGCTCCTTTGATCAGCGCATTCTTCTCTGATCAGCTCTGACTCTCAGAAGGTCTCCTTACAGTGAACTGAAATCTGTCATCTGGTAGCTTCTTCCTACTGATTCTAGATTTTTTTTTTTTTTGAGAATTAAAAAAAATCTAATTCTGCTCTCACCTGACACCTCCTTGGATGTAGGAAGCTGAACTCCCCTGAGTGGAAGAGGCTTTTGTAAAGCTCCAGTACACGGTTTCCTAGGCTACTAGAGACACTATTTACTATTTTAGAAGAGAGGGGAACTTGTCAGTGTATTTTATAGACTCCATCACAACAGGCAAGCATTTTTTGCATGTGTGTTAACACAACTTCTCTTAAAAAAATAAAAGTGTTGACCAGTAAGGCTTCTACTTAGATCTGATCCTGCTTTCCTTATTTTGTTTATAGAATGAAAGAGAGACCATCACTTTCTTTGCGCAAGAGGACAGCACTTTCCCTGCACAGACTGGCCCCAAAGCCTTCAAAATTCCCTACTCCATCAGACAGCGGATTTGTGCTACATTTGACACCCCCAATGCCAAAGGCAAAGACTGGCAGATGTTAGCACAGAAAAACAGCATCAACAGGTAATTGGGGGCAACTTCAAAAAGAGGATTTTACTGAAAGAGCTTGAAAACTAAAATGGGGCGGGTGTATCTACGTGGTTTCCAGGCCCTGATATCTGTATGGATTTCTCTGGCTGTATTTCATGTGAAATCTGGACAAGGAAGTGGGAAAAGAACAAAAATATGACACAGTGTGTGGCCCTTCCTGCCACCCCACTCTGCCTTTGGGGACGTTACGGAAAAGTCCTACTTTAGTCCTGGTCCCATCTCCAGGTGTGCTAATTGGGCCACCATAATGGAGGTTTAGACTTCGTCATCTTGGTGCTGGTGAGGGATCCCAGAGTCTTGAGAGAGTGATGGAGAAACAAAGAAGCAAGTTTCTCACACCTCCTCCCTCCCATCGGGTAACCTTAAGTGTTATTTAACCCCTAATAAGGATATGCTCAGCCTGAAGAAGTGGGTGCGTGAATATAAAAAAGGAAGTTTGAGATGACACCTCTCAGGTCTGAAGGCGGAGGGCATCAAACAAGCAAAAGCAGAAGTCTCCTGCTTAAACCGACACTATTCATTACTGGGCTACTGTTGTGGTTGAGTTGAAAGGAGAAGAGAGAGATCCATAGTGGGCGCTCGTACTTTGATGAGAAAAAGCAGGGGTGATGCTATTCAGAGCGGCACTGATGGGGAGGCCAGTTAGGGCTCAGCTGGAGGGACGACTGGTGGGGAAAAGGCATTGACAAATAGGATCTCCTCTCTCACTAACCCACCCCGCAAACCCCAGAATGAAAAGAGAACAAGTTTTCCCAGCACCCTTTTCCTTCCCTTTCCTTTGGTACTTTTTATGTCTTTTGAGACAAAGCCTTATTTTTCTCACTGGCTTACTCTGTCATTTCCATTTTTTTTGTTCTTTGTTTTCACAGACATCCTACCTGACTCTTTCTTCTCTGAAAGGAAGGTAGATGTCTGCCAAGAAAGGATAGAGGGCCGCTCCCTGTTTCAAAAGGGATCCAGAAGCCAAGAACGAAGGGCCCAACTAGAAAGCAGTCAGACTCAGAGAGGAAAATCAAGAGAGAAGGCATGGCTGTAAGAGAAAATGGAATTTACAGACAGGCAGGCCCAAAAAGAACACATTCTTGAAAAAGGCACATAGTGAAAATGAGAGAATACAAAAATGTCTGAGGGTATAGGGGAAAAAAAATTCGGTTGAATTTTTCCCAGCAACTTTGATGAAGGATGAGATGTGTCACGTATAACCTATGAACACCATGACTATGTCAGGTTCGCTTTCTGACCCACCTGGGGACAAGAATGAAAAACTAAGCCAGAGGACAGAATTTGGTCTAAAGAAAGGAAAGTGAACATTGGGCAGGGACTCAGGAGCTCTGTTCTGGTTCTACAGCTAATACCAGTCTGCCCAAACACATCACTTACCATCCCTCTGTTACTTTTTCTACGGATGCAATTCATAGAATTCAAACTACATTAACTCTCTAATCCAGTCTGGCAATAAGAGTTTATGATTTTTAATTCACCACTTGCAAGAAAGTAATTGCCACAAAGTATCTACCTACTCCTGGCTGCTGGCCTTCATTTGCTAAAGAAGCGTGTGCACGTTCCTGCCTTGTTCATTTTATTCTCCACTTCCAGTAAACATACGAGAACTACACAGGCTGCCTCCAAAGCCATCAGTTTCTGACCTTGCACAGTAGGGAAAATGCATTTCAAACTGGGAGACTAAGGTTAGCATCCTTTTGTGTCTGGGCTCTAATGAGCAGTAAATAGCTACACAGGAGCACGCTTGTCCCCTCCAATGTCAGGGGTCAAAAAAGGCAACCATTGGATGTGCCTGTTTGCTTTTGCTTGCTTTTGTTTCTCCCTAAGACCCCTCTCTCCAGGAAAGCCTAAACGTCCTTAGTGTACAAAATTCAAACAACCTACTTTATGGAAAGTTTCTAACATGGTTCTAAGAAAATGTCCATTTTAAATAAATGTTAGTCCCTTTGAAATGTTCACAATTAATAGCAAGTTAGAATAGCATGAATGCACGGAATCTTTGTAGTTAAATAAGGTTTCATCTTTAAACCTTGTTTAGTTACCATATTCGACTTCAGTGAATGGCATTTCCTTCCTCTTTATTCTCTAGCTTAACTCTCCAATAGGAGTCTCATTATGGAGTAAGAACGATTCAAACTAGGGGTTAGCAGGCTTCTTTCTGTTAAAGAACCAGAGACAGTAAATAGTTTAGGCCATATATGATCTATTGCAACTACTCACACTGGGCTTGCTCTCTTAGGGCTACAAATAACATAGTACTTATTATACTACATAATGATAAGTCGCTAATGTGATCATTAATGTGTGTTAAAACACAGGAATCCGACGTTGTCAATATGCCGGTATTATTGGGTAAGAAAGCTGTTGGATAGCTTGAGATTTCATCAACCCTGGGATCACGAGAGAAAGACGATCACAAAGCACAGAGTCGGTCTTCTATTAGGGAATTCACCTACCATGATCTTGTGACAGCACCTTTACCTGACTCTCCCCTTCCCTTCAATTTCCAAAAGTGAAAAGCTAGTAAAGCAACAGCCCTCAAACCATGAAGGAAGCACTTTCAAAGGGAGTGGAAGGAAACATTCACTGTTACCGTGTTGCCAGTGGAAATGTTCTCCTTTCGGTGAATGCAAATGTCACTGATGATAATTTGCCTTTTTGCCTAACAAGTTTCTACTTAGATCTGAATAGGAGAGAAGATACATGAAATAGGAAGTTAAAGGCTTAGAATGTGAGACATGTCAGTGGGTGCACTTAAGGCAGCAACGCAGGTGGCTCTGCAACTTGCTTGGCATATCGATTATGATAAATAAGCCACACAGCCTAGCAAAGAATGTCATAGTTAACAGTTGCAATTACAGTTTCTGTGGGCAAACTGACGATTACTCAGAGTCCATACTTGCTGCATTTTAGAGCTGAGATTGCACATTTATTCTACAAATCCAGCTGCAATAACTCTCCTCTTCAATGCTCTTGGTCACAGGTGATTGGTAGGTAGGTGGGACTAATAAAGAGTTGATCACATAGGAGTAGATGGTGGGGAGCTTTGCTGAGAACTAAACAAATTAAATAATATCAGAAACTAACTGCTTCAGCTAGACGTAATCTTCCATATCTAAACTTCCATAGCGCTTTATATTTTTATGGTACTTTTTTATTTTTTAATTACAGTTAGACATATCTAGATAGTACTGTCTAGTTCGGGGAAATTCAAGAAATTTGTCTTGAATGAATGACATGAACTTTTTCTTTGGATAGTACACTTGACCTTAAAAACTTGCCTCCTGGGGCTTCCCTGGTGGCGCAGTGGTTGGGAGTCCGCCTGCCGATGCAGGGGACACGGGTTCGTGCCCCGGCCCGGGAGGATCCCACATGCCGCGGAGCGGCTGGGCCCGTGAGCCATGGCCGCTGAGCCTGCGCGTCCGGAGCCTGTGCTCCGCAACGGGAGAGGCCACGACGGTGAGAGGCCCCCCGTACCGCAAAACAAACAAACAAACAAACAAAAAACTTGTCTCCTAATAGAATTGAATTAAGTGTCAAAGGATTTTGAAAGTTGGTCTCAAAAGAGAGCAGGTTACATGGCTGACACTGTGGAGGATTCCTATCTTTCAGCACCTGAAATTCTACTATTGGATCATTCTTCTTTAAGGCCTCATGATTTTCATATTCCAGAAACCCTTGTGAAAACATAGCCAGCTTGACCAAGTTGCCGTGGGAACAGATGTTGGATAAAGTGCATGAGATACAAGAGGATGAGAAGGGAAGTGACCAAAATGGAAGAAAGGATTCCGAGATGGAAAGGAGTAGATGAACCACACCTTATTAACAGTTTCTCGTAATAGTATACTTGCTTGAAACTGCGTAAGCACTGCCAGAGAAACCTATTTATTATTGGTCAGCTGGGTAAAATAGTCCAAATGTAGTTTGGATGTTAATGTTTTTGGGTGATGCTAGAGAAATCATGAGCAAATGAAATTTCTCAAACTTCATGGCTGATCAGCGGTGCTACAGTAACTTGTTTTTCCACCAAATCTTTTAACAGGACCTCTAATGAGAAGCAGAATCTTCTCAGTTGAGGTCAAATCCTTTTATTCCCTCTGTCCGCCCTCTTAATTGGATACACAGGAACAGTGAATGGCCAGAGGACAGTGGGAAAGGACAGAGGAAGGTTGCAAGACAGTTTACTAATCTGAGTAACTCTTGAGAATTCACTAAAAGTGGAAGTCCCGGGGCCAGCTTTCTTTTGGGGTGAAGGAAGGAGGAGGAAAAAAGTGAGAGAAAGTGATTACAAAATATATACAGAATGCCTGCTTCACAGGCAGACCGCCGAGGGTGGTCACTCAGGGACCCGTGAGACTAGATATTTTCACTCTTGTGTTCTGGGATTTGCTAGGATTACACCAAATGAAGCTGTCTGGGCTCTGCAGACTAGAGGCTAGAAAACACATCCTAACCTTTAAATAATAAAAATGGATGTGAGGCTGCCATTTCCAAAAATCAATATTCATGACTCTTCTAAGGAGAATTAACGCACAGGAAGATAGCATTCATTACACAGATCCTTGGAGGCAAAATATGATAAAGCTCAAATCAGATTTTCTGGTTCTGGCCCAATGGACTTGTGCAGAGTCTGGATTTGAAGAGCCCTCAGTGTGAAGCCAGAGGGACCAAACACAGCCAAGTGGTTCATTCCACTTAAGTTAGGGACTCATGAAACTGCCTACTAATATGAATCTGAAGACAGCCTAGGGCCAGTTTGGCCATGAACAAACTATAAGTGGCAGGTGTTTCTCCTAAAGGCAATAAGGGAGAGAAGCTGTTTCTATCCCTCCAAGAGAACCAAAGTCACGCTCCCACTCTAAGTTGCAGGGGTGGTGACAAGGGGCAAGTTTGCATTGGTCTTTGAAGGACTAGGTTTCCCTCCTTTAAGCTAATGTAGTTTTCAGATAAGATGGACATGCCTAAGCCCCTTTATAGCCGAAATAATCCCCTTCACGGGTCTGTCTCAAAGAGACCCGGAAAAGCTGACAAAGTCACAATCCCCGGATGTGATGTTTTCATAATTTGAGAAAATGAAATTATGGGAAGGATTTTGCCTAATTCATTAGAGAGTCCTTTGATAAAGTGCTTAACTATTTCTTTGCGGTTATTTGTGAGGTTTTATTGAAACACACTGAGTATTTTGCAAAAGGAAAGGTATCAATATCTCTCCCTTTCCCCCTTCAGGATTAGCACTCTGGTCTTTTCTCTTGGAACAAATAGTGGTCATTCTCCTTTACCCTCAGGATTCTTGAAAATGTCTCAACGTTATTGAAGAGGAACATTAAAGGAGACGTATTTTTCTATGCTATATCCCAATTCAAAGAAAAGTTGAGCTTTGATTTTGCAGTTTTCATTGCCTTTCATTGCCAAATATGAGAAACTGTCAGAGCCTTATCAGGAATGAAACTGGAGAATTGAAAACGAGAGTCTACAACTGGTTTTATTCCTGTTTGGAAACCCACAGCGGGTTCTGAAGGCTCCAGGGCTAACATATATTTTCCAAAGAAGGAAGAATCCTTGCTGGTCCCTTTCAGGAGCCAGATAATGAAATCGGCAAAAGGAAGAACTATGAGGGGAATTTTATTGCCAAATTCATTGGTCCAAAAGAATTAATGTACCACCTTTGGGGCACGGCAGAGTGGAACTCAGCATGTTTTCAACTGCCTGTATCTTTTCCTTTTGGGTTTCCCATACCAGCTTCATTTCACTTGAAGGCACAGGGGGGCAACAGGCAGAGGTGACATAATGGCAAGCATCTTTTGCTTATTCTTTAGGAAATGAAACAGACTTGCTTTATCCTGAAAGCTGCTCTCTGCTGTTTGTTGAGTACCCAGTGAGGATGAAGCTTGGGGATGAAAGCTTGAGGAATGGACCAAATGCTTATGCTGTGGTCCAGTTACCGCTGTCCAGTATAAATGGCTTTTCTCTTCTATTTGCATTTAAAGAACCATAGGGAGGGTTGGTTTTGGTCACATAAGAGGCTTTCATTAAATGAGACAATTACGATGATAGCGGGGATATTAATTTTTTTTTTCATTGTGACTATGTTTCAGTTCCCTATTTGGTACTATACAGTAGGACTATGCACCATTCTTGTAATGATGTCTCCCAATTTATTATAGGCAGTTTAACTTAGTTTTCACTTTCTATGCTGCCAACCTACCAGGAAGATATTTTTCAAATATGCTTTTTTTTAAAAAAAAAAATAGTTGACTTAGATATAAATGGCAACAGCTTATAGAATAGAAACATACTTGCTGCCTTAATGTTACAGGTGCAAGTGCTCCCTTGTACTTGGAAGTGCTGGGTGACATCCTAAATTCTGCATGAAAGTATGGCATGTACCTGGGATGAGGCGTCTTCTTGTGCTAAGGATGTTAGGCTGCAGTGCAGATGTGGTCCCCTGCTAGGTTTTATTACAGAGGAAATTCATTCTCACCATTAGTTACAAAGAAGAGCTTACAGCTTTCAAATAGGCATGTCAGCCCCCTGGTAGCATGGCTCTGAGTAACTAAGATAAAAGCTTTGTTATCTGGAATTCAGAATGAAAGGGAAGTCCCTTATAGGCCACACATAGTCAGACAGAACTAAGACCCTAAGCAGGCCGACTCCAGCTTTAAGCTCCCACGTGCCCTTGGTAGCTCTTCCTGCGTGCATGTCCCCAGGGCTCAGATAGAGTCTCAGACCTGTGCCCCGTCCTGTTACTGTTATCTAATCTTTTTGTTAACTGACTGAGGATTTAGATGTTACTATTCCCTAAGACATTTGTATTTGAATACTGCTTTCAAGTACTAAAGAAAGGGTGGTATCTTTCAATTCACACTGGATACCTAGACACCTTTCCTTTCCATAAAATGAGCCCTGCACTGCAACAGTATATAAAGACTTATATGGCAGAATTTTATCATGGTCCTCAATTCTCTCTTCCTCTTTGTACCCAAAAAAAGAAAACAGATGGCACAATAACTATTTCCAGAAATTCTCGAAATAACCTAATTTTTGTTATTAGTTTAATGTGGTCATTCATTTGAAGATGTATTTTGAAAACTGAGATTCTATATAAAAATTTGGTGGTTGACCCATATACACCATTATAAGTTGGTCTCTGTCTAGCTAGTGAAATTGCTAGATTCATGTTCCCAATTCTGCCCTGGCTTCCACATAAAGAATGGAATTTTAATTGGGCTGGGGGACAGCGCAGATAAGGAAGTCTCAGAAAGAAGAAATTAATCATAGTAATAAAACAACTCCTCAGGGGCTCAGGTGAATAGAAAGCATGTAGGCTCAACAAAACGAAATTAAACTTAATTAACTATTACTACTCAATGAATTTACATGGATAAATCTATTCAGCTGTCTTAGCATGTGGTTTTTTAGTTCATCTGGACTTTTTCAGTGAGAGTTCCAAAGAAAAAGATGGAGTCACTGAGTCTACAGGACTTAGGACAAATAAACTGAAGACATAGGATGATTCTAAAGTAAATTCTTTAAATTTAGAGAGTAAATAATCTTATGTACACAGTATGCAGCATCTTTATGAACCACAAAAAAATAAATCTTATTTTTCAGAATTACCTCAGTCGATCAGAATTTGAAAAGGCTATGACAAAAGATTCAGTGCATAAAGAAGTAACAGTATGAAGCATCTAAGGCAAGCATAATAAACATTTACTTCTTTAAACATTTTCCAAAGAGAAAGGAAAAAATGGTTTTGTTTTGAGCCATCCACTGGAATTTCAAGATGACTGCTTTTGCCAAATGTTCTTTATTCATTTCAAAAATAATAATAATAATCAAAGACTCAGGAAATCAACTATTGCTATGAATTCTATTTTCTAGTATTAACAATGTTCCCTGAATTGTGTGTGCATTTACCTGCTGGTGTCAAAATGCACCAGCATTATTATGAAGAGAAATGGGTCACACAGATTGGGGTCAAAATAATTTCAAAAGGGAGGTATGGAGATAACCAAATGGATATAGGGTATACCAATTTTCAAAAAACTCATAATGCATTTGCACACATGGAAGCAGTAAAATAATCCTACTGTGTCTGAGAAATAGCCCATAGCATTAGCCCTTTAGTGTCTTTTGTCTATTAATTCTTCTGGTGTAGACAAGTAAGTGTAGTTTGATAGGATGTCTGTTTATCACAAAGCTGACTGAATCATTTTTAATAAGGCTGATATGCTCCTACGTGTATTTACTAACATTAAGTGGAATTTGAGATTTGTGTGTGTTGCCGAGTGTACTTGTATAAATTCAGAGCATCAATCTGGAACATGCTTTGGGGAGCACATTTCACTTGCTACAGTATGTTCAGAGATCCATGCCAAGGGAGAGTTCTATTTCTGCCTCTTTGATCATTTAGCTTCCTGTTGGCCTGGGTGCCTAGTCTACAAATCGGGGCATTTGCAGGACTTCTCAGAACCAAGTGGCTGGCAAGAGTCATCCTCCAGCTCTTCTCTTCTTCTTCTAGGCAGGTGCACTTAAAACACCTTCACACTGCAACTGGATTCATGAATATTTTGAATAGCATGTTGGGACAAGGATTCATCACAACCTCCAAAACATAGTCTGTATGCCTCTCCTCAAGTTTTGTTTTTGCATTTTCATGCCCAGATCTTCTTCTCATGTCCTGAAATGTCAAAGCTCCCCAAATGATACCAAGGATAAAAGTCTCAGAGTGCTTGGGGCAGGACATGTAGCTTGAGGACCCAGCAACTTTCACCCTCTAGGTGCTTATTTTCAGATGCAGCACAAAATGAAAGTTCAATCTCATCTTCTCTGAAATTGCTAGTATGTCTGGAAATCTAGTTTGGGTTATAAGACAACATGGAACGTGGTCAGCACCATGACCTAGGTGCTAAATCTGGCCCCACACCTGCTTTTCTGTAGCCCCAGAGCTAGAACGGTTTCAGGAGGATAAACAAAACAAGAGTGATATATATGGTGTGACATGTGAAAAGTGTATGACATTCAAATTTCAGTGTCTCTAAATAAAGTTTTATTGGAACACAGACATGCACATTCACTTATGTATTGTCTATGGCCATTTCACACTACCATGGCGAAGTTGAGTAGCTGCTACAGAGACCAGATGTGGCCCCTACAGTCAAAAATACTTGCTGTCTGGAACTTTAAAGAAATAGTTTGCCAACCCCTGGTACAGAATAAAGGGTAGCTTTGGGGTTAGTAGGATCACAAGGAACTAGTCACTCCAACAGACACTAGTCCATTGTAGTTCAGTAGGAAATACAAAATATAAACCTTCAATACTATGAGAAATCTGTGCTTCTTTTTCTTGTGCTTGCCAGCATTATTTTTCTTTTGAAATGACAAGGGAGAGCATAAAGAATTATTTCCCCCCTCCAGGAAACAATGTGTGTCCATGGTCTATTCTCATAAATTACATGGAAAGACATTATCACACAGCCCACCCAGAATCCACTCACACAGCCTCTCAGTTTTTGCCTCTTTCTCAGCTATTCCTCCAGTTTGTATTCTGCCTGCACATTGGTTGGGGTGTACCAGTCTATTTACAGACCAGGAGATACAGCAACTTCCCCCCCAAAACAGCTCCCTACAGCTAAAAGGAAGTGGCAGTATTCAAAACAACGTTTTGAATAAAAGGAACGAGGATCCCTTCAACTACAGAAGCAACATTTGCTTTGCCATTTCTATTAGTGTAGAAATAAATAACTATATTCGATTCGAAGGCCAGCTATGGAGAGGGCGACGAAGGGGAGAAGGAAGGAAAGATAAAAGGAAAAGAAACTGGAGAGAATAGTTTTAAGCTGGCCCTCTCCCTCTCTCAATTAAAGATTCAGATGTAGTGGAAAGCATATATCGTACCCTGATATTTGTGCTATTTGGCAACCAACTAGCTTTAAGTAGTGTCGTAAGACCTTTGAATAAAATAGCACTTTATTCACTCAGAATTACTATGTGTGTATGTTACTTGTGAATGATAACGTGCCCTTAAAAGCTTGTCTTCTCTTCTACTTGCTCTTGGCTACATGAGTCTGCTTTGTGATTATATGCTGAGTCTGGTGATGGAAAGTTGTACCATCCTCAAAATAGGCAATTCTTGGTTGACTCTGGAAAATCTTTTCAACTCATCAGAATTTTACCAGAGGTGACACTTCTATCCGTGCTGCAGAAGTACCTGTGAAAAGCTGTGACCTTTTAATCCTTTGTGTTGTCTCAGTCTTCATCAGAGCAAAGTTATTGTCCAAAGGGTTATCATTTGTTTTCACTGAAGATCCCATATCATCTGAAACAAGCTCCTAGCAATCAACTACTCAGTTGATGGATATGGAATAAATACCTGTCATAGTATTATAAGTGCTGTTGTAGAATCAGAAAATGATTAGCTATGACCCTTCTCTTTCAGGCGTCTGCAATCACACTGAGAAGGCAGAGGTCACACACATGGAATATATAAGCATTTTACTCACATGAAAATTTAAGCAGAAGCGTAAAAAGAGTTGAGAAAAGAAATAAATTACTTTGAGAGGACATGAGAATTATCTATAATCCAGGCATTGTAGGAGTATAGGATCTTGATAAACAGAGGAGAAAGAGGGAAAGTGGGCATTTCCTAGTGAACAGAATACACTGGATGAAAGCAAGAACAAAGTATTACCTAAGTCAGTGTTAATGGCTCAAAGGAGAAAAGAATATTGAGGGAAAAAATATATATATTACCAGAGCTAGTTTGATGC
This sequence comes from Delphinapterus leucas, assembly GCF_059928025.1. Taxonomy (NCBI): domain Eukaryota; kingdom Metazoa; phylum Chordata; class Mammalia; order Artiodactyla; family Monodontidae; genus Delphinapterus; species Delphinapterus leucas. The sequence continues at coordinate 27,710,418 of NC_143149.1, forward strand.
CAGACCAAGGCAGGCACTGAAAACAAGTGGAGTAGATACATGATGATTTATGAAATAGAATGCAAGGTATATTAGAGGGTTTGGAGAAATAAAGAGCCATAAGGCTTCTGCTGGAATTTAGTCGTAAAACGATAGAGCATAAATCAAATACAAATAGTATGAATGGAGAGGAAGAGTGGAGCTGATGAGTTTGTCAAAAAGAAACAAAGAGAAGACTCAGAAATAAATGTCCTAGTGTGAGAGATTAGAAGGATGGCTGTAATTACTGGGATATTTGTTATAGTTAGAATGGAGGCCAATGGATTCCTGATGCACCGAGTCTGAGGAAGTGGAAAGCTATATCTAACTGGAGCAGTCCCAAGGTCATTCAGAGATCTGTGACTAGCTCATTATTAACCTATAAAACAGGAGATGCCGACTTAGACACTGTCCACTTGGAGCTGATTAAGTACTCCATTTAGTATACGAACCCAAGAAGACACAGATAAAATTTTGACAGCCCTTAGGTTTACCATGAGAGACATAAAGAGGGGTCAGATATTTTGGAAAAAAAAAAATAGGAATGAGTTATATCATCACATAAGCTAATGAAGTAGAGCTTTTCAAGAGGGTGTTCAAGAGAGAAACACACGTACATGTATACACACACAACTCAAGGAAAGTGAGGACTAAAAAAAGGCATGGAGGATTAAGAAGGTCATTGGTAACCCTCCAAAGTACAGTTTCAGTTTAGCGTTGGGATACAAACTGGACTGTCCCCAGACCTGCGTTCGTGGAGCTCTTTATTCCTATTTTAATAATATCTGTTCCAATTCATTTTTAATTCCCTTATAGTGATTTGTACCTTTATTTCTATTTTTGTCATTTCGTTTATTTAACTCTCTGTCCAGGAATTTATCTTATTTTGCTACACAAAGTAGCCCGTCTGCTGTCATTCTGAACCTGTGGGAAGCTCGTCATCAGCATGATGGTGACCTTGACTCCCTGGCCTGTGCCCTTGAAGAGATTGGGAGGACACACACGAAACTCTCGAACATTAAGGAATCCCAGCTGGATGAAGCCGACTTCAGCTACAGCAGGCAAAATGGACTCTAGTCCACTTCCTCTCATGAGAGAGTGATGGCCAACCTCGGGACATTTGCTTTACAGGGGAAAGAAAGAGGCTGCTTTCTGCCCAGTGGCATTTGGGGAATTCAGCCTTCATTTACAATCAGTGAGCATCCCTGATTGAAGAAATTGCATTTTATATAGGTAAAATATGTTAATAGGGAAAAGTACAAGCTCTCTTAAATATATGTGTCTCCTCTGAAGCCACACTCAGGTTCACAGTTGAGGAACTTCTCGGATTTGGAGTGGCAAGGATAAAAGCGAGGGCGTAGCTAGATAAAAGTAACTGTGGGAAAAGATGAGCTACAGCAAAGCTGGGAAGGCAGAGATTGAATAAGTGCGTGTTTTGCAACAGAGTTTTAATGATGTGCCCCAAAGTACTAGCTGATTCTGGCACCAAATTGTCTGAGTTTTCTACCAACTGGCATCCGGGATGCGAGCAATCATTGTCAACTGGCTTTTAGAAGTGAAACACGGTTGCCAACCCATCTGTAGGACTTCAACAACGTCAAGGAGGGCATTTAGAATTTCGAATTTGAGTACACCACACCAGCACCAATTCCCTATCTATCCTAGCCACTTAATGGAAACAAGATCGAGAGGCAGAGAGATCACAAGCTAGCTCTAGCAGCGTACCTACCCCTCCTTCATTTTCTCCAAGGACCAAATCCATCCACATTCTTTCTTCCCCTTCCTTACGAATTACACTAGGGGGAAAGTTTCAAGGAGCATAGACTTTTCAATATGGAAATTTATTTTTTTCTAACTCAAAGCAGGACCATCTCTATTCCTAGCTAAGCCACTCAAATTGCAAAAGCTATCAGAACACAGCTTACCATACAGATTTAGAGACAAGGGAGGTCAAATCAGGTCCAAGGAAACATGAACTGCAGACGCCTTAGGCCTCAGATAAGCTGTTATTCTAGGATGTAGATGTTGATTTAGTTCCCCAGTGCAGTTGTTATGAAGGGATTAGGGGGTTTACTGTCCTTCACAATCCAGTTCTTGAATTTTCTAGCCTTTTGGTACTATGTTATCACAAAATCTCTCCATGGGGCTATAGGCCATCCTCCTTTTGCCTCTTGGGAAATTAGCAGATGGTCTTTGCTCTAAATGATATCCGAGTACATAGACCTGAGGGATACCTCTACCACAGTGTCTGAGAAACCATATGCATTGTTCAAGCAGCCTTCAAGCTCTGATAATTCAACCTCACCAAGTATGCTTTCTTTCCAGGACCATTAATATATTGTTTTACATTTTAAATGCGAGGCAGTGACACTGTGGAGAATTGAAATCCACAGATAATACATAACCCCCATCTTAACACTTCACTCCATCTTTTATCCTATTTAATCATTTTTGACAAGATGTCCAGGTAGACTACAGATGAACAGATTTACTCCTGAATACCTTTTGTTGGATGTTTTAATTAGCTGTCCAGAATCAGGACAACCAAAGTCAAGGACCTAGATTAACCACAAGGTTGATTAGCTGCTTAGAGGTTGGCCCCATTAGAATAAATATAGTCAGGGAATGGGGGAGGTAGGGAGTACTTGGCAGTAGGGATGTGATCAACTTCTTAAACAATGTTTTTGTAGATCCCATGTTTAAAAAAATGTTGTGAATCTCCACCTAAGTGAAAAAGACTTAAAATAGGTTGAATTTATGATATCCTGGGTAAGGCATTGAAGAAGTAACTCTTGAATGTGTTGGCCATTCTCTCTAATGAATGTGTGGTACAGAAGGTCCCCTGTAATCGATGGAAGGCTTTGCTACATGAAATTCAAAAAGCATCTTGCTTTTCTCAGGAACCAAAGGCATATTATACAGAACAAGTCCTCTTAGAACTGTTGAGCATATTTTCAAAATACCATAACTAGATCAGGAAAATACCCTTTTTGCCAGTATACTCAACTTGTTTATTCCTTCTAGGGAGCAAAAGACAGAAAGCATCTAAGTGTTAATCATCTAACATAATGATGGGATATAATTTCTGAGATAGAAGTGGAAGTAGATGGTCATCCACCCAAAATAAACCAGAGGGTTGATTGGCATGGGTGGTATGCAGAAAGAATCTGCATTAAACTGTTGAATAGGAACTTATAGAAAGTACAGTGTAGAGAGCATATGTTGTTGTCCATCTTGGAGGATTTTTGTTTTAAAACATCCTATCCTTTTTTCCTCTTCCCTTCTAATTGGCCTTATAATTGTTTTTATCTATTCTGTGAATCCACACAGATCATTTTTGGATTTCTGATATATTTTTTATATTTTAAAACAGATGAAAAATGTTAAAGTTTCCCCTAGAATCTATCTAGATTATTTTAAGATAAGAATTTATTATCCCTGACTGTCTAGAATTTCCTCCCGTGTGTTTATTTTTCTTTTTTTTTTTTTGGCCTGGGTTTTATAAATAAATGCACCTGAGTGATAAAGGAAGCATAGAACATGATTCATCTCGGATCTCAGCCCAAGGTTCACATCCATCTTTCAGTCCATTTTGTTTCCTCTTTGCATTTCTCCCACTTATTTCTGCTAGGACCATACGTAGGATTTCTGTAGGTTTTCTACAGTTTGAGATTCTATGGCCATTGCATGTCAGGATTGTGCAGTATTTTACAAAAGGATTCCAAAGAGAACCCATGTTTTTGAGATTTACAGACCAAGGTGTGTGTGTATGTGTGTGTGCGGGGGGGGGGGCAGGGAGTATGAAACTGCAGATCAGATAGACTTAGCTGTCGCTTGAACTTGCGGTTACTCACTGTAACCTAAACCCTGGTTCAATTTTAATATTTTCATATCACAACACAGATGCCTCTCTTGAAAGAGATTTACTTACTCACTCATCAGCCCAAGCGCTCACTTTCGAAGTCTTATTGTCCTAGTGCCAAAGGAAAAAAGAAATTAAAGGTGGTCTTTCATACTTGGTAGGTTACTTCAAATTTTTACAGAATAGCCCACTTAATGCCAAATCTTTCAATCCTCAGAAGCATTTAAGTCTAATAGTCCTGCTTTAAACATGACTTAAAAGGATGCCACCAAAATGGTGCACTTCCCAGCTTAACCAGACTGCAGTCTCTAAAGTTAATTTATAGTTTTTATGGCGTCGCTTGTGCAGTCCTCCTAGTTTACATTAAAAATCCTTTAAGCCAAAAGGAAGCTCACTCTATGGATTTAAAGGCAAACTTCCCTTACAGGTGCAGGAAGTCTCATAAAATTCAGATGTACTGCCACAAAAAATTTAAGGGTCTTTTTGTAAGAGATGAACAGGAATTGACACAGTTCTCCTTAAGGAAGGGAACTTCTCTCTTGTTTTTGTTATTTTTATCTTCAGCTGCAGGTGTTTTCCTTTGCCACGCCCCTTGTCATTTTCCTTTCAGTTGACTTTGAGAGAGGATATGAAATCCAATCACTAAAACAGGGTTCTCTTTGGATTAAAAGTTCTGGGTTTATTGCAGCTGTTTCCCTTGATAGAAATTCTCAACTTCTGGATTGATAAGCAAAGGCAGAATATTAAAAAGATAGTTGGTTGAAGATGGTATTCTCCACTTGCCAAACGTCTGGCCAATCTACCTGTGAATTTCAAAGCATTACAGAATCTTTTGATGTGCTTTTGGTTTTCCTTTTTGGCCATTTTCTCTTCAATTTCTTAATCCCTCTGTAAAGGTGTTGAGTCAGATGTGTTGAAGGTGACGTTCTCTCGAGGGTCTTTGTTCCAGAACCCTGAAGGTCACAGGAACCGTGAAGGAGCTGAGAAACGTGCTTTTCCGGCCCATTGTGTGGCTCATTTTCATTAAGTTTCCTCATGAAACACTGCAGAGTTCTGAATCCTTGGTAACTCCCATTGACTGGACTAGGGGTGACATCTACAGCAAATGGGAGAACAAAATATACTGTCCTACAGATAGCGATACATTTTATTATCCCTCTGGTGTTAGTTACCATAGCACTGTATTTGCAAAATCGATGCTTTAGCCAAACGCTGAATGGCCACCGTTTCCGCCGTTTCCACTGTTTCGTCTGCATAGAATTTTCCTGAACTACAAGCAAAAATGTATTTCGTCAAATGTCACAAAGTGAAAATGTTACTAATCTTAGATGTGTTGCATCTTTTGTGTTTTTCCTTTCCAAACTCTTTCAAAAGCTGCAGTTATAAAGCTGTTTGGCTGTGTTGACAGCATGTGGTGTTTTTTGCAAAAGTAATTCTAGGAGAGCCAGTGTCTACCATGGACTCTTCACATCCCCAGCTCTGATCTCATCAACAAAATCGAGATGACAATTTGTATGCTGTGATTTTTTTCAAAAGAGAAAAGGGGATGGAAATCAGACCTGGCCGTTAGTCACTAGTGTGTAGTACTGTGATCTGAAGTAGGAAATTTAACTCACGTAGAATAATTGTGGTTTTTGAAGCAGCTACTTTGATTTTTCCTTTTTCTGTGAAGATCATGGATTTGGAATGTCTTCACGAGGTGGATTTAAGACAGTAACACTAAGCTCTAAGTCTTAGAACCCACCCTCCATCTGAACCCAAAGATGAAAAAGGCAGTAAGCTTCATGGTTAAGCCTAAGCTTAAAAATGTCCTCCCCCCATCCCTATTATTGAGTTCAGCAAGGGGTACTTTTTTCTCCCCCAAAAAAAGTTGAATTAGAAAATACATAACTAAATTTGGTAATGTAGTTCTTTGCATGAATGGAAATGTGGGATAAATAATTTTACAAAAGGCATGATTACAGTGAAAATGTCCTTTTGCTTCAAATTGTGCTCACCCCAAAAGTATTTCCCTATCTCAAGCATTACTTACATCCAAAATGGACAAATTATACAATTCCATTAAAATTGGATATATAGGATAGAAACTTGACTGTGATTCTACTGAATCGTGCTATTTGAGGGGAGTTTGTAAGCAGAATATCATGCCTGCTGTCCCATTACTGGAACAGATATTGCAATCAGAAATAGATCTAATAATTCTAATATCCCTCCATTAGCAGCTCTGATGATACTGAAGGGAGATTCACCCCTTCCCAGGAGGCTTCCATTTAAGCCTTAACAGAGGGTGACTAAAATATTTCAATCAGAAACACATTCCAAGGCCCGCCCTAGATGATGCTGGCCACTCCCATTCAAAACTTCTCTATAAGAAGGTGGGAAACACTCCATCTGTGGGAATTTTCCAGTAAGGAAAACAGTTTTCTCCCTTTCTAAATTGGAATAAAGACTGACTTAACATTTCCCATTCTTCAGAATTGTATCTAATTGGTGCATGCAATCCAGTAAGTCTCGACCTAGAAATATTGCAAATATAAGCAGTTAGAGGAAAACTGGCCGATTCTCCTGACCCAAACTCAAAAAAAAAAAAAAAAATATATATATATATATATATATAAGCAATGGTTTACCTCCATTTCTGTATGGAAGAATTTTAAAAACAGACTTCATTTTGTTCTATTTATTTTGGGAAATGTGTGTGTGTGTGTGTGTGTGTGTGTGTGTGTCTCGGGGATGTGGAGGGTAGCTCTTTCAAGTGACTCATATCTCAAACCCATTCCACTCTCAACTTTCATTTGATGTGTTCAAAGACGAAAAAAAAAAAAAGCAGAACTGAATACTTAATTTGACATGAAGCTGAAGGAGTGAACAAGCCAGAGGAGAGAGTTTGAATAAAGCATGGCCTTGGCTTCATACCACACTTTTTGTGCCTTGTATTATCAATGTAAATTCTGAATGTTGTACAGTAAATACTTGGATGGACTTCTTAGAAAAGGCTGCACTGGCTTCTTTTTCAGCACATGTACATATCTATAAATATATATACATATATATTTGGTAATGCCAAACAGCTGTGTTATATTGTATCGAACAAAAATGGACGGTTTGGATGTTTTATGTAGAGTTTGCAAAAAAACTGGATGATGACAGACTTTTCGAGATAAATGTACAGACATAAATTACTGCATATCAGTTATTTATGAATAAAGAGTCTTTTATTGACATTTTAGGATACTCCACGAGTGGAACTTTGAACTGGCAATGAGGATCCCCTCTACACACCTCCTGCCACAGTCAGCCAGGGGCTGGAATGCCCTTCACATCAAGGTCAATTTCCTAATACCTGCTATATATTGAACCTAATTTCTCCTTCTGTCCTCAAGAAGGAGTTTAAAATGAGGCAAATGGAAGCAAATATGGATGATTTTTTTTTTTAGATGATCTTCTAAATATTCCTACTCCACTCCAATGCACACACTTACCACTATCCTTGGGATATAGTTTAATATACTCTGAGATACCCACCATACCATAACTGGGATACTGTTCATCTTTTTCCTCAAAATGCCTGCATTATTTTTACAGACACTCTAGAAAGTGTTCTGCCTCTCCATGGGAAAAGGTTAAGAAAATAAGTACAATGCTGCACATTTCAAATACATCTTCACAGACTGAATCTGTTTTGCATGGTTTTTAAAATGCCAGAAGTTCCCAAGAATTCGATCATAACTACTTACAACTCGTTGGAGCCATTTTAAACAGTATGATTTACTAGAAGATGGTTTCTGATCTGCTTCGACTAGTTGGTTATCAATGAAAAGGTCAAAAGTTGGCTTAAACCAAGTGTTTTCCAAATTTGGTTTTTTAAAACCATTTTCACAGAAAGGTAACAGTTTTTTTCCCCAAGTTGGAAATCTACAGAATAAAATGAAATATCATTCCCTACTCTAGATTTCTGAACACCTTTATGTGTATGATGGATCTAGTGGATATGATGGAGCTCTAAGAGGGGAGGAGTACAGGCAACATTTCCTCAGCTTTGGGGGGATCATCTGATGGGACTTAGCAGGAATGGGTATGAATATTCACAGAGTGGCTGTGAGTGGTTTCAACTGTTCTTTCTGACCATTTTAAGGTAGGCAGCGCTTTCAAGCTGATTAAAATGTATTTAAGTTACTGATAGAATGTTAAGTGATTCTAATTAACTTAACCTAGGTAAATTAGTATGATTAGGCAGAACCACACCAAAAATTTCAGAATTACTTGTATCATTAGAGCAAATAAATCCAATTTGAGTTGGTCAGAACAAGTTTTAACTAGATGGAGGCTGTGGGCTGGCATACAGATCCGGATATAACTAGCTCGTCCTGATGAAAACTTAACAGATCAGCTTCAACCTGTAATAAACTGTTCAAACTAATTTTAAAAAATTATAAAAATGTTTTATCTAGTTAAGAACTAATTCTGAGTGGATTAAAGCTACTTTGGGCTAATCTAGGTTTGTTTGATGTAGCCAACATTCATTTGTTAGAATTTGATCAAACTTACTCTGATAGGGGTTACTCATTCATTTAAAAAATATTTAGCATTTTCTATAGATAACAGAGTCCACGATCAAATTCTCACTCTACCAGTTAGCATTTGATATCAAGCAAGACACTTGGCATTTCTACTTTATCTATAATACAGGGATGATAATAGAAGTTTAGATTCTTTCCAAAGTCTGAATATTAGATGAGAGGAAAAAAATACATGTAAAGCCCTTAGCGCACTACATAATAGTAAGCGACCAATGAGAGTTAGGTTTTGTCTTATTTTAGAGAGGCAGTATGCATAGTAGTTAACAAAATGTTTTTGGGGTTTTTTGTTTTGTTTTGTTTTGTAGTACGCGGGCCTCTCACTGCTGTGGCCTCTCCCGTTGCGGAGCACAGGCTCCGGACGCGCAGGCTCAGCGGCCATGGCTCACGGCCCCAGCTGCTCCGCGGCACGTGGGATCTTCCCGGACCGGGGCACGACCCCGCGTCCCCTGCATCGGCAGGCGGACTCTCAACCACTGCGCCACTAGGGAAGCCCAACAAAATGTTTTTGAGATCAGCACAGTCTGGGGGAATAATCCGGATTCTGCCATTCTCTGGATACATGACCTTCATCAAGAAACTTATCATTAAAAGGAGATGGTCATATCAAGCTCATTGGACACAAAGTAAATGTTCAAGAAATAGTGTAGTGATAAAAGCATCTCCACCTGTCACTGGCGAGTTCGGGTTATGAACAGAGATGTCCTAGAGTGTTCATTATATAGTTGTCCCTCGGTATCCACGGGGCTTGGTTCTAGGACCTCCAGAGATACCAAAAATTTGTGGATGCTCAAGTCCCATATATAAGATGGCACAGTACTTGCATATAACCTACGAGCACTCTCCTGTATACTTTAAATCATTTCTAGCTTACTTATAATATCTATACAGTTGACCCTTGGACAATATGGGTTTGTACTGTGTGGTTCCCACTTAATTCACGGGTTTTTTTTCAGTAGTAAATGCTACAGTACTAGATGATCCATGATTGGTTGAACCCGTGAATGCAGAAGAACCATGGATGCAGAGGGCCGGCTATAAGTTAAACATTTTCAACTGAGCCCCTGAGCCTCTCGTTATGCAAGGGTCAACTGCACAATGTAAATACTAGGTAAATAGTTGCTGGTGTGCAGCAAATTCAAGTTTTGGTTTTTGGAGCTTTTTTAATCCTTGATTGAGTGAATCCACAGTTGGGGAACCCACAGATACAGAGGACCAACTGCATAAACATAGTAAAGTAACAACAAGGGCCAAAGACGTACTCAACTTTAGTGTCGTTCTGATACCTGAAAGCTATTTAAGAAAAAAAAACAAAAAACAACTATGTCTTAAACTATCCCTGAAGTAAGTTAAATGAAATTTGTTTTCAAATATAAACGTTAAGGCTTAATACAATGAGCTTTAAAAAAAAAACTCTACTGAGGTCCTATTTTCCACCCATATAGAATGGTTTGAGGAGGGAAAGAATGAGGCAAATCCATATTAAAAGGGTAGCTATCATGAAGAGACATAACATTTTGTTTAAAATGATAGAAATATGGCATAGAATAGATGCTCCATCAGTGAGATGACCCATTTTCTGGTTTTCAAACAACACAAGGGCCTTAAAAACGTGACAGTGTTCACAATTTCAACATTCAAGAGTTACCTGGGCACTATCACCTGTATGTGCCAACCCCTCTTCTACAAGTTGGGCATTCATACATGAAAGACATTGGCTCGACCTTCAAGAAGCTCACACTCTCTGATAATCCAGAAGATTATCATACCATCAGATGAAAGAGGTGAGTGTAGATTGTTAAGGGAGAATGGGGGAGGAGACCAGGGTGTGTTGTATGAGGGAACATTACATGGTCAAGCTGCCACTGGGCTAAGATTTAAAGATGGTGTATTAATATAGCTCTTTCAATAATACTTGGTAAAATCCCTACAATTTGTGGCTTAAAATAAACATTTCTCATTCTTCCAAGTTTATGTGTCAGCTGGGGGGTCCTACTGACCTGATCCCGGCTTGGCTGATCTCAGCTGGACTCATTCATGTATGTGCAGTTAGCAGGGAGGTTAGCTGGGCTGGCTCTTCCAGACTGGACTCCTGACATGTCTGGGCCTTGGCTAGAATAGAACCAACTAAACTCTGCTCCATGTGTCTCATGATCCAATAGGTGAGGCTGGCTATGTTCTCACAGTAAAGGCAGAGAGAGAGAAGCATGTCAAGTCTTTGGAGACCCCGTCTTGAAACACCACCATTTCTATAATATTCTCATGGCCAACATAACTCACAAGACCAACCCATTCAAGAGACAGGGAAATAGAATCCGCCTCTTGATGAGAATTGCTGCAAAATCACAGTGCAAAGAGTGTGGATACAGAAAGGGGTGGAGAATTTGGGTCATGGTTTCAATTTCTCCATCAGAGATGAGTAAGAATTTGTCAGACAAAAAATAAAGGAGGGGGAAAAAAAATAAAGGAGGGGAGACATGGAAGCAACCTAGATGTCCATTGACAGATAACTGGATAAAGAAGATGTGGTACATATACACAATGTTAGTCGTTAAAAAGAATGAAATAATGCCATTTGCAGCAACATGGATAGACCTAGAGATTATCATACTAAGTGAAGTAAGCCAGACAGAGAAAGACAAATATATGATATCACTTATATCAATATGTGGAATAAAAAAAATACAAATGAACTTATTCACAAAACAGAAAGACTCACAGACATAGAAACCAAACTTATGGTTACCAAATGGGGAAGGCATTGGGGATGGGGGGTAAATTAGGAGGTGGGGACTAACATATGCACATGACTACATATAAAATAATCAACAAGGACCTACTGTATAGCACAGGGAACTATACTCAATATTTTCTAATAACCTATAAGGTAAAAGAATCTGAAAAAAACTGTATATCTCAATCACTGTTGTACACCTGAAACTAACATGATATTGTAAATCAACATACTTCAATAAAAATCATTAAAAAGATAAAGGAGGGAGAGCTTTCAAACAGGAAGATTAGCATTGATAAATATATAATAAGCATGTTATTCAGGAGGCTGTCATACAGTTTTTCATGCCTCTAGTCCTTAGGACCCACTGGATTTTCTACAATAGCACCTTCCAAACTTCTATGCTGTTATTAGGTACTGACCCTATGGTTAGCCATGTTTGGGGAAAGCTGAGTTCATCACATTTAGATGTTTCTTTATTGTGAGACCTCTCAAAGGTTTTTGCATAATAATAGTAATCAACACTTTCTGAATACTTTCAATGTGCTAGGCACTTTACATGGATTCATGCATTTAATCCCCTAGCAACCAATGAAGTTTTGTTCACATTTTGGAAGTAGGGAACCTGAAGAAAGAAGTTATGCTAACGTGCATTTTTAATCACTCAGCCAAGCCTATTGTCTACAACATTTTCCAAATATATATCACTACTAACACTCATTTAATGAATATGTAGTAACACCTCACAGTTCACATTTTGGGATCCACTTTGCTAAAGAAATATAAGAAATGAATTGGGTCCTCCATCTTAAATTAATTTAGTCCAGATTATCTTTCATTTTTTCTCATCTATCAATCCATTTCTTTGCATTTTGCAAAATTTCTTATCTCCAAACATATGATAAACCCATGGCAACCTTTTTAACATTTTCATTCTTGCCTCTGAATGCTTGATTTAACTAAGTTCCTCTATAACTAATTAAAAATGCATCCTTAAAACTCATGGGGATGAGTTCTATTTTGTTCAATCTTATAAAGACCACTTTTAAAAGCTGGAGGCACCTTTCCAAACAATTAAATGGTTTGTATCAAATAACCTTGGTTTCTTTAAGCTCAGAGAAAAATTCAATCTATACTTCCTTTCAAAAAAGGTGTTTTTGGTGTCCAGCCATGGATGAGATGCTGTGAAGTTAAATGGACAGAGCCCAGAGTAGATTAAGAAGGCGCTAACTACACAACATTGTAAATCAACTATACTTCAATTTTTTTAAAAAAAAGGCACTATCTGAAGAAAATTCTACTCCTAGCTCTCAGGCCTACCAGTGGAGTATCAGACAATTCATTTTACATTTTGAGTCTCAATTTCCACATCTGTAAAATCAGCATCATGAATATCCTGTCCCACTTCCCATATATGTCTACAGCAGGGATCAAAAGAAATACTGAATGTGAAAAATAACTTTATATTCTAGTAAATGCTATGCAGGTATTTTAACAGAATGAGAACTGCACACTTACTGTCAATGATAAAAGATCTGAAATGAATGTTTTTAGACCAAATTATTGTTAGACATGCAGGTAAAAAATTCTAAGTGACCCATACTTGTTCCTTCGTCTTTGCTGATACCTAGGGTTAAATAATTTGGTTAAAATGCCCAGGAAAACAGAGATGATCTCTTCTCCTAGCATCACTGCTCTCAAAATCCAAATACTTTGGGAAGGATTATCAATATGAATGTATTTTGACAACATCATAAGTGAAAAATTATATAAAATGCGAAGGTCAACTCTACATTTATTATCATCCCTGAAAGAGGTTAATACTTCTCTTCTGTCTTTTATGGGCACAAACTATCATTTCTTTTTATCATCCTTTACAATCTTGGCAAAAAAAGGAAACACAACTTACCATTAAATTGTACCTTCTACTGGCTCACTGCTTTACCCAAATGTTGGGTTTATTTAAAAATATATATTTAAAAAATATTTAAGATATTTATTATTGCCAACTATCAGGGAAACACTATATTAGGCAGTGGACTACAACAATAAATAAAAGCTAAGTACCCCACTCTCACAGTGGTTTCATTCTTCTGGAGGCGGAGACAAAGAATAAAAACTAAATATAGAGTAAGTTACACACAGGAAAGAGGAATGGGATTTCTGGGGGTGAGACTCGAGTTGTATTTTTAAGTACAGTTGTCAGGCAAGGTCTCACTGAGAAGGCAACTTTTGATTAAAGAGCTGAAGGAGATGACAAGTGAATCAAGATCATCCCTGAGAGAAGAGGACTGAAGACAGGGGAAATGTCAGTTCCAAAGTCCTGAGGCGGAAGTATGCTGGTCTGTTCAAAGGACAGCAAGGAAGTCTGGGTGGCTTGGAGCAGTCTGAGTAAGAGTAGGAGGAGATGAGCTCAGAGAAGTCAGGGGGTGGATCAAATATGATCCCACAAGGTTTGGGCTTGTAATCATGTGAAGTGAGAAGACACTTGAGGGATCCGAGCAGCGTTGGCGTGGCTTGAGAATACATTGTAGGGACGAAAAGGTAGATGCAAGACAATTACCACTTAGTTGCAGGATGGGGAGTGGAGATGATTGTGGATTGGTTCAAAGCGGTTGCTTAGGTGTGATGAGAAGAGTTTGAATCACGGATATATTCTGAAGGTACAGCTGGCAGCACGTGCTTATACAATGGATGGATGTTGGGAAAGAAAAGGAAGAAATCAATGATGACCCCAAGGTTTTGGTCCGAGTAACCATGTTAAAATGTACCTAGGGACATTTTAATACAAAAGTTTATAGGCAGTGAGTTTGGAACCAGGGTGCAACTTAAATTTGTTTTCTTCATCTAAGCAATTTAGCAGTATTTTTCAAAGTATGAGCCCTCTGAAGTAGAATCACTTAGAGCGTTTATTAAAAATGTAGGTTTCTGGGTCTTACACCTCAGATTGAATCTCACAATCACTTTAGAATGAATACTAGAGATTAATAATCATACTGATCTTGCATTTCCACAACCTTACCCTGAGATCTTTAGGAGCAATACAATCTAAGAGCCACTGCATTAAAACAAATAGTCTGTGTGCTCCTGGAAAGACTTACTCCACATTTCACCATGAAGAAAGGATCGGTTATTTCTGCACTGAAGGATAGAAAATGATTGGCAGGCCGGTATCCCTTCTTTGTCACCGACATCAATAACTCAACATCTGAAGCCACTAGGGAAAAACAGAAGTCTCCTATCTCCATCCTTGTCTAAATCTAAGCAGTTGCCAATCCTGAATTTGAGGATTGTTTTTCATAGTTAATATAAAGTGGTGAGCCTGTGGCAGGGGAAGGAGTCTTTTTCAATGTGTGAGGCTTCATCCATCACTGACATGTACAATTCCCCTCCTTTTCCTTCTTTCCTATTCCCCCCCCCCATTTTCAGTATAATTAGACTCAGGGGGACTTGAGATTTGTCTTCAAATATTTGAAACTCTGTTATATAGAAGAGGGATTAGACTTGTTCTACCTGGTCCCAAGAGGTAGAAATAGGATAAATTCTGCAGAAAATACAGGGAGACTGTTTAAAATTATTATTCCTTTCAGGGACCATAATTTTCATAGAGCTGTTTAAACTTGGGATAAGCTTTCAAGGAATCTTTAAAGATTCTGGTCATTTTTTATTCATGACTTTCATTGAAACATGCAAATAGTGTCATGCTCTCTTTGTTGACACTTTTTTTGTTTGGGGTAAGTTCCTCCCTCCCAAGGCAACACTCGGATTTTTTTTCTCTTTTCCTTTAGATCGAGACTTTTGACTCCTCTCACTAACCAGATCTTCATTCCCTAGTCCAGGGATGAGCAAACCATTTTGGTAAATCAGAGGGTAAACATCAGGTTTTGTAGGCTACAAGGTTTCTGTTAAAACTTCTCAACTCTGCCACTGTAACAAGAAAGCAGTCACAGACAATGTTTAAACAAGTGAGTGTGGCTGTGTTGCAATAAAACTTTATTTATGGACACTGAAACTTGATTTCCATATAATTTTTATGTGTCACATAAGAATGATTTAAAAAATTTTTGCAACCATTTAAAAATTTTAAAACTATTCTTATGCTCAACATCACTAATTATTAGAAAAGTGCAAATCAAAACTACAGTGAGGTACCACCTCACACCAGTCAGAATGGCCATCATTAAAAAGCCTACAAATAACAAATGCTGGAGAGGGTGTGGAGAAAAGGGAACCCTCCCACACTGTTGGTGGGAATGTAAGTTGGTGCAGCCACTGTGGAAAACAGTATGGAGGTTCCTCAAAGATCTAAAAATAGAGTTTCCACATGAGCCAGCAGTCCCATTCCTGGGCATATTATCTGGACAAAACACTCATTCAAAACGATACATGCACCCTTACATTCATAGCAGCACTATTCACAATAGCTGAGACATGGAAACAACCTAAATGTCCGATAACAGAAGGATGGATAAAGAAGATGTGGTACATATATATACAACAGAGTTCTACTCAGCCATAAAAAAAGAACAAAATGGGACTTCCCTGGTGGTCCAGTGGTAAAGAATCCATCTTCTAATTCAGGTTCTATCTCTGGTGGGGGAACTAAGATCCCACATGCTGCAGGGCAACTAAGCCCATGTGCCACAACTACTGAGCCTGCACACCCCAAATTACAGAGCCCATGTGCTCTGGAGCACATGCACCACAACTAGAGAGAGAAAACCCACATGCCACAACTATAGAGAAGCCCGTGCGCCACAAGGAAAAGCCCACACGCTGCAGCAAAATATCCCGCATGCTGCAATGAAGACCCGACACAGCCAAAAATAAAAACAAATAAATAAAAATTTAAAAGTTAAAAAAGAAGGAAATAATGCCATTTGCAGCAACATGGATGGACCTAGAGATTATCATACTAAGTGAACTAAGTCAAACAGAGAAAGACAAATACCATGATATCACTTATATGTGGAATCTAAAATATTATACAAATAAACTTATCTACAAAACGGAAACAGATTCACAGACATAGAGAACAAACTTGTAGTTGCCAAAGGGGAGCGGAGGTAGGGGAGGAATGGACTGGGAGTTTGGGATTAGCAGATGTAAACTATTATATATAGGATGGATAAATAACAAGGTCCTACTATACAGAACAGGGAACTATATTCAATACCTGTGATAAAACATAATGGAAAAGAACATGAAAAAGAATATATATATGTACATATATATATAACTGAATCACTTTGCTGTACAGCACAAATTAACACAACATTGTAAATCAACTATACTTCAGTAAATAAATATGTAAGTAAAATGTTTAAACCTTAAAAAAATAAATAAAAAGTAAAGAAACTATTCTTAGCTCAAGTTGTACATAAGCAGGTAACCAGCTGGATTTGGCCCAAGGGCTATAGTTTACACCTCCCGCTTTAGCTTCTCATTATAGACCCTAAGGAGGGACTACCTGTCGGAAGGACACAATCAGATGCATTGAGATCTGAAAGGAGAACCTATAGGCTGAGAATCTGCTGAGAGCTGGGGGACAGGAGCAGTCCTAGGGTTCAGTCATAAGTCTTCATAGCTCCACATTTTTATCTAAGTGGGTACTTTTAAAGGTGGTTTCAGTTGAAGATATGATGATAGGTGTGCATGTTTCAAACACAATACCTAGAATAAAAGTCAGAAACTCAAGTACAGAAGTAGGAAGAAAAACTAAATCTGTTAACAAAACTTTGAGACTGATCACACCTCTAGAGGGTCAGCAGGTCTACATCTGTCAGAGAGGCAGGCTTTGGGCTAACCTACTCTGCTATCTCCTTCACAATAAAGTTTGACTGCTCAGACACCACATTATTGCCTTGTAAAAACTGAGCATCTCCTATTATTATCCATTTCAGGCTTAAAGTATAATAATAGATGAAAATAAACATTCTGGTAATAAGATATGTTTAAAGATTATTTCCCAGACCATTTGGTAGCACTTATGTTATTACCGTCAAGGTAAGTCTCCAAAATGTAGTAACAAAGTATTGCAATAATGCTTACAAGATTTCCTCAAAGGGAGGTTCTGGAGACAGCTTTTCATTTTGGAGCAACTAGTAGAGGGGAAGTTCTAAGGTACTTATCTCTTCTTTTACCTGTTTCAATGTGTAAGGCTTCATCTATCACTGACATGAACCAATTCCCCTCCTTTTCTTTCTATTTTTTTTTTTATTTTCAAAATAATTAGATTCAAGGGGGCTTGATATTTGTCTTCAAGTATTTCAAAGTCTGTCATATGGAACAGGGATTAGATTTGTTCTGCCTGGTCCCAAGTGGTAGAAATAGGACCAATTCTGCAGAAACTCCAGGGAGAGGTGTTTTTTGTTTGTTTGTTTGTTTTTAATTCCTTATAGTGAGCATAATTTTTACAGAGCTCTTTAGAACTAGGATGAACTCTCAGAATTTCAAGTCACTGAAAGTGTTCATACAGACGTCAGACTACTACTTGGAGGGGATTTTGTAAAGAGAACTCAACTAAAATAGTTCTAAGATTCTGAGTCAATGAATTGTTAGCCATATAATATGATAATAATAGCAGCTCCATTATTTGACTACATAATATTGTAAAATACTGTACTGAAATCTACATACTTAGTTAATACTCACAATGACAGGATCTGCACTACTTAGTATTTGAACTTTATAAATGATACCAAAACCCATGAGGTTAAGTAACTTGCCCTAAATTACAGAGCTAGTAAACAAAAGATTTGTTTCCAGATCTACTTGACACCAAGGTCCAGGCTCTTAAAACTATGCTGCTTCTTTGTAGTGGGGGAATGCAGTGAGCTTTAAGGACTTGATTTGTGCTGCCTGATAGCTTTTAATCTAAGACAAAAATAAAGGATACGGGGGACTTCCCTGGTGGCCCAGTGGTTACGACTTTGCTTTCCAACGCAGGGGGTGTGGGTTCGATCCCTGGTTGGGGAGATAAGTTCCCACATGCCTCATGGCCAAAAAACCAAAACATTAAAAAAAAAACAAATTACCAAAAAAAATATTGTAAGAAATTCATAAAAGACTTTAGAAATAGTCCACATCAGACAACTACGGCACCCACCAGGTGCTGGTGGGGGACCTCGGACACCAAAGGGGATGAGAGGAACCCCCAAGCGACTGGGATGGGGGTTGAGCCTGAGTGCCTATGGTGGGAGTGCCAAGTCCAAACTGCTGGACTAACAGAGAACCTCAACCCCAGGGAATATTAATCGGAGTGAGGTCTCCCGGAGGTTCTCATCGTGGCACCAAAACCCAGCTCTACCCAACTGCCTGAAAACTCCAGGGCTGGATGCTACAGCCTAAACAACCAGTAAGACATGAACACAGCCCCACTGATCAAAAAAAAGATGACAGAAAATTATGTCACAGGTAAGGGAACCAGGCAGAAACCTAAAAGGCCAAGCAAATGAAGACGAAATAGGCCACCTACCTGAAAAAGAATTCAGAGTAATGATAGTAAAGATGATCCCAAATCTTGGAAAAAGAATGGAGGTATGTATCGAGAAAATACAAGAAATGTTTAACAAAGATGTAGAAGAACTAAAGAACAAAGAAACAGTGATGAACAACACAGTAACTGAAATGAAAAATACTCTAGAAGGAATCAATAGCAGAATAACTGAGGCAGAAGAACGAATAAGTGACCTGGAAGATAGAATGGTGGAAATAATAGCCAAGGAGCAGAATAAAGAAAAAAGAATGAAAAGAAGTGAGGCCAGTCTCAGAGACCTCGAGGACAACTAAACGCACCAACATTTGAATTATACGGCTCCCACAAGAAGAGAAGAAAGAGAAAGGGACTGAAAAAATATTTGAAGAGATTATAGTTGAAAACTTCCCTAACATGGGAAAGGACATAGCTACCCACGTGCAGGAAGCACAGAGAGTCCCAAACAGGATAAACCCTAGGAGAAACACACCAAGACACATATTAATCAAACTAACAAAAATTAAATTCAAAGAAAAAATATTAAAAGCAGCAAGGAAAAAGCAACAAATAACATACAAGAGAATCCCCATAAGGCTATCAGCTAATTTTTCAGCAAAAACTCTGAAGGCCAGAAGGGAATGGCAGGATATATTTAAAGTGATGAAAGGGAATAAACTACAACCAAGATTACTCTACCCAGCAAGGATCTCATTCAGTATCAACAGAGAAATCAAAAGCTTTACAGACAAGCAAAAGCTAAGAGAATTCAGCACCACCAAACCAGCTTTACAACAAATGCTAAAGGAATTGTTCTAGGCAGGAAACACAAGAGAAGAAAAAGAACCACAAAAACAAACCCAAAACAATTAAGAAAATGGCAATAGGAATATACATATCAATAATTACCTTAAACGTGAATGGATTAAATGCTCACAGACTGGCTGAACGGATACAAAAGACACAGGCTGGCTGAACAGATACAAAAATAAGACCCATATATATGCTGTCTACGAGAGACCCACTTCAGACCTAGGGACACAGACAGACTGAAAGTGAGGGGATGGAAAAAGATATTCCATGCAAATGGAAATCAAAAAAGATATCCAATGCAAATGTAAATCAAAAGAAAGCTGGAGTAGCAATATTCATATCAGACAAAATAGACTTTAAAATCAAGACTGTTACAAGAGATAAGGAAGGACACTACATAATGATAAAGGGATCAATCCAAGAAGATATAACAATTATAAATACTTATGCAACCAACACAGGAGCATGTCAATACATAAGGTAAATGCTAACAGCCATAACAGGGGAAATCAACAGTAACCCAGTAAGAGTGGGGGACATTAACACCCCACTTACACCAATGGACAGATTATCCAGACAGAAAATAAATAAGGAAGCACAAGCTTTAAGTGACACTACAGACAAGATAGATTTAATTGATATTTATAAGACATTCTACCCAAAAGCAGCAGATTACACTTTCTTCTCAAGTGCACATGGAACATTCACCAGGATAGATCACATCTTGGGTCACAAAGCAATCCTCAGATTCACCAAGATAGATCACATCTTGGGTCACAAACAATCCTCGGTAAATTTAAGAAAACTGAAATCATATCAAGCATCCTTTTCCAACCACGAGGCTATGAGACTAGAAGTCAATTACAGGAAAAAAACTAAAAAACACAAACACACGGAGGCTAAACAATACATTGCTAAATAACCAAGAGATCACTGAATATATCAAAGAAGAAATTTAAAAAACCGTAGAAACAGATGACACCAAAAGCACGATGACCCAAATCCTGTGGGATGCAACAAAAGCAGTTCTAAGAAGAAAGTTTATAGCAATTTAATCTCACCTCAAGAAACAAGAAAAACCTCAATCTAACATTACACCTAAAGCAACTAGAGAGAGAAGAACAAAGAAAAACCAAAGTTAGTAGAAGGAAAGAAATATAAAGATCAGAGCAGAAATAAATGAAATAGAAGCAAAGAAAACAATAGCAAAGAGCAATAAAACTAAAAGTTGGTTCTTTGAGAAGATAAACAAAATTGATAAACCTTTTACCAGATTCATCAAGAGGGAGAGGACTCAAATCAATAAAATTAGAAATGAAAAAGGAGAAGTAACAACTGACTCTGCAGAAATACAAAGGATCGTGAGAGATTACTGCAGGCAACTATATGCCAATAAAATGGACAACCTGGAATAAAGGCACAAATTCTTGGAAAGGTAAAACATTCCAGACTGAATCAGGAAGAAATAGAAAATATGAACAGACCAATCATAAGTAATGAAACTGAAACTGTGATTAAAAATCTTCCAACAAACAAAAGCCCAGGACCAGATGGCTTCACAGGTGAATTCTATCAAACATTTAGAGAAGAGCTAACACCCATCCTTCTCAAACTCTTCCAAAATATAGCAGAGGGAGGAACACTCCCAAACTCATTCTACGAGGCCACCATCACCCTGATACCAAAACCAGACAAGACATATCACAAAAAAGGAAAATTACAGACCAATAACACTGATGAATATAGATGCAAAAATCCTCAACAAAATACTAGCAAACAGAATACAACAACACATTAAAAAGATGATACACCATGATCAAGTGGGATTTATCCCAGGGATGCAAGGATTCTTCAATATACGCAAATCAAAACAATGTGAAACACTATATTAACAAAGTGAAGAATAAAAACCATATGATCATCTCAACAGATGCAGAAAAAGCTTTTGACAAAATTCAGCACACATTTATGATAAAAACTCTCCAGAAAGTGGGCATAGAGGGAACCTACCTCAACATAATAAAGGCCATATATGACAAAGCAAGCATCATCCTCAATGGTGAAAAACTGAAAGCATTTCCTCTAAGATCTGGAACTAGACAAGGATGTCCACTCCCACCACTATTATTCAGAATAGTTTTGGAAGTCCTAGCCATGGTAATCAGACAAGAAAGAAATAAAAGGAACACAAATTGGAAAAGAAAAAGTAAAGCTGTCACTGTTTGCAGATGACATGATATTACACATAGAAAATCCTAAAGATGCCACCAGAAAGCTACTAGAGCTAATCAATGAATTTGGTAAAGTTGCAGGATACAAAATTAATACAGAGAAATCACTTGCTTTACTATACACTAATAACTAAAGATCAGAAACAGAAATTAAGGAAACAATCCCATTCACCATTGCAACAAAAATAAAATATCTAGGAATAAACCTACCTAAAGAGGCAAAAGAACTGTACACAGAAAACTATAAAACACTGATGAAAGAAATCAAAGATGACACAAACAGATGGAGAAATATACCATGTTCTTGGATTGGAAGAAACAATATTGTGAAAATGACTATACTACCCAAAGCAAGCTACAGATTCAATGCAATCCCTATCAAATTACCAGTGGCATTTTCTTTCTTTCCTTTTTTTTTTTTTTTTTTTTTACAGAACTAGAACAAAACATCTTAACATTTGTATGGAAACACAAAAGACCCTGAATAGCCAAAGCAGTCTTCACGGGAAAAAAAACAGACCTGGAGGAATCAGACTCCCTGACTTCAGATTATACTACACAAAGCTACAGTAATCAAGACAATATGGTACTGGCACAAAAACAGAAATATAGATCAATGGTACAGGATAGAAAGCTCAGAGATAAACCCACGCACCTATGGTCACCTAATCTATGACAAAGGAGGCAAGAATATACAATGGAAAAAAGACAGCCTCTTCAATAAGTGGTGCTGGGAAAACTGGACAGCTACATATAGAAGAATGAAATTAGAACACGTAACCTCATACACAAAAATAAACTCAAAATGTATTGAAGACCTAAATGTAAAACCGGACACTATAAAACATAGGAAAAATACTTTTCGACATAAATCACAGCAAGATTTTTTTGATTCACCTCCTAGAGAAATGAAAATAAAAACAAAAATAAACCAATGAGACCTGAGACTTCCCTGGTGCCTCAGTGGTTAAGAATCTGCCTGCCAATGCAGGGGACATGGGTTTGAGCCCTGGTCTGGGAAGATTCCACATGCCATGGAGCAACTAAGCCCATGAGCCACAACTACTGAGCCTGCGCTCTAGAGTCCATGAACAACAACTACTGAGCCTACGTGCCACAACTACTGAAGCCCACGCGCCTAGAGCCCATGCTCCACAACAAAGAGAGGCCACCACATTGAGAAGCCTGCGCAATGCAATGAAGACCCAATGCAGCCAAAAATAAGTAAATTAATAAAAGACAAAAAAACTAAATGAGACCTAATTAAAAATGGGTGGAAGACCTAAATAGACATTTCTCCAAAGAAGATATACAGATGGCCAAGAGGCACATGAAAAGATGCTCAACGTCACTAATTATTAGAGAAATGCAAATCAAAACTACAATGAGCTATCACCCCACACTGGTCAGAATAGCCATCATCAAAAAATCTACAAAAAATAAACGCTGGAGCATGTGTGGAGAAAAGGGAACCCTCTTGCACTGTTGGTGGGAATGTAAATTAATACAGCCACTATGGAGAACAGTATGGAGGTTCCTTAAAAAATTAAAACTAGAACTACCATATGACCCAGCAATCCCACTACTGGGCATATACCCAGAGAAAACCATAATGCAAAAAGACACATTACCCCAATGTTTATTGCAGCACTATTTATAATAACCAAGTCATGGAAACAGCCTAAATGATCATCAACAGATGAATGGATAAAGAAGATGTGGTACATATATACAATGAAATATTACTCAGCCATAAAAAAATAAATTGGGTCATTTGTAGAGATGTGGATGGATGTAGAGGCTGTCATACAGAGTGAAGTAAGTCAGGAAAACAAGTATTGTATATTAACGCATATATGTTGAATCTAGAAAAATAATACAGATGAACCTATTTCCAGGGCAGGAATAGAGACAGAGATGTAGAGAAAAGACATGTGGACACAGGGTGGAAGGGGAGGGTGGTATGAATTTTACAATATGTAAAATAGGTATCTAGTGGGAACCTGTGGTATAGCACAGGGAGCTCAGCTCGGTGCTCTGTGATGACCTAGATGGGTGGGATGGAGAGCATGGGAGGGAGGTTCAAGAGGGAGGGTATGTATGTATACATATAGCTGATTCGCTTCATTGTACAGCAGAAACTAGCGCAACATTGTAAAACAATTATACTCCAACACAAAAAATGGTCAAAAAAAATTTTTTTAATAAATAAATAAAGGATATAGAATATACCCACAGAATGCCTTACAGCTGTTAAAATGAGTGCATCAAAATGTATACATCACTAAAATATGTTCAGTGAAAAAAATATATGGAACAATAAATACAGCATGACACTACTTACACAGACTTTCAAACAAGCAAAATAAAATCACAGATTACTTAGGGGTATATACATGGACATTAAGATATAAACATGGACAGGAATAAGTTATACCAAGTGAGTTTAGAGTATCTGCCTCTGAGGAGTGAGGGAAAAGACTGAAATTGAAGAATGTTAAGAGACTTTAACTATACATCTGTGTGATATTTTGGTTCTTTATATATAAAAGAGGGAGAGAAAGAGAGAGAAATCCAAAGCAAAGATGACTATGGTAAGACTTTTCAAAGATGTGGATACGTATGTTATTTTCTATACTTTATCGATGCTTGAAATATTTAAATATATACATAATTATGACAAAATTAAAGCAGAAAATCTATGTATCTATGTGGCAGACTAAATACATATTACTCTCCATCTCTCCTATCTCCAGTGCCTACAAAACTGACAGCAAAAGAATAAATAGGCTATAAACCCCCAAAGACAGGAAGAACAAGAAAAGATCAAAGAGCAGTAAGGAGAAATTACTCTGGGTAGAGGAGTGGTAATTGAAGTAGTCTATCTGAGAAGCTGAACTCTGGACCTATCAAGTAGGAGTCTACAGTAATACATTATAACTGTTGCCCCTGATTGCTGAGCATTTTTAAAGTCATTTATTTCATTAATTCAACAAATATTTAGTGAGTGCTTAATATGTGTCAAGTACTGTTCTAAGAGTATTGATACACAGTGAACAAAGAGTAAAAGTGGGGATGCAGAGTAATCAGCAAGCAGGATTGGCTTTAAACAACTCCTAAAACAGGATTTAACAATTGCAGGTTGACTCCTGGATACCTTCCCCATCACACCAGTTGGCTGCCTTGTGCCCACCACACAGAGGTTGCTTTTACTTTGAAGAAGCTGAAACAAACAAGCTTTAAAGAAAAGAGTTCATGTACAGCTACTGAAAGGAGTGTGCACCATGCTTAGAACAGTGAGAATGACAGTGACTATATTGAATAGTGAGACAGCCATATACCCCTCCCACTCCCCTCCTACAATACTTGTATCACCCAGGCAGGAAATTGGTGGATTCCTTGCTGGGGAAATGGACAAGGCTGAGAGAAAGGAACACTAGATACTGACATTTGGAGGCCCTCAAACAAGACAGGCAGGGGCAACCTGATTACCCGGTCATGAAGCTTATCAGTTGACAAGCCCTGCCCATTCAGAAAGCTTTTGAGTAGGGTTTTGTGTGTTTGTGTGTGTGTGTGTGTGTGTGTCTGCCTCATTTTAAAATATGAACAGAAAATCACTGATGACCAGACATTTGATGAAAGCCTCAAGATACCAAAAGAGGAACACCAAAAGTCAAAGAGAGTATAGAATAACAATAAGAAAAGACAATCTATGGAGAAGAAAATCAAGACTAAAACTAAAAAGAAAAAGAAAACTTTAAAAATTATGACTAATCTTTATAGAGAAATAAGAAATGAAACTATGAAACATGAAAAAGATTCTATTAAAAAAGTAAGAGAACAAAAGAGTTCTGAGAATGAAAAATACACCAAAATTAAAATAATTCCATAGAAATATTTGTAGTTTCAACCTACTGGTTAAGAACACATCAAATCTCAAACAAAACATATGAAATTAGACAAGAAATTAGAGATACATTAAGGAATTAAACTTAGAAATTAGTATTCAAAGAATAGCAATTCCAGAGAAAGCAGATAAAACATTAAAAAAGAACTGCCAAAGGAACAAAAGAGAAAAAACAACTCAGATTGCAGACTGTGAAATAAACTGAGAAGACTTGTGACATACATAAAAGAAAAGATCCACAATTAGACATATTACTTTGAAATTTCACAACACCTGAAACAGAAGTTCTTAGATGTTCCCAGAGTAAAAAAAACACAAAAGGACATCAGAAAGGAATTCACTGGACTTCTCTATCATAAGGGAAATGATTTATAACCTGGAATTTTTTTTTTTTTTTTTTTTTTTTTTTAAATTTTTATTTATTTTAATTTTCATTTTTTTTGCGGTACGCGGGCCTCTCACTGTTGTGGCCTCTCCCGTTGCGGAGCACAGGCTCCGGACGTGCAGGCTCAGCGGCCATGGCTCACAGGCCCAGCCGCTCCGCGGCATGTGGGATCCTCCCGGACCAGGGCACGAACCCGTGTCCCCTGCATCAGCAGGCGGACTCTCAACCACTGCGCCACCAGGGAAGCCCCTATAACCTGGAATTTTATACATAGCCAAGCTATCAACAAATTAGAGGATATTCAATAAAAAATTTAAAATAAATAAATTAGAGGATAGAAAAAGACATTTTCAGACAGAAAATGTCTCAAAATTTTCCATTCTTAGGGAAATCCAGGGAGATATGCACATTGAAAACAAGAGAGAAAACTAGAAAGAGAAAAATCTGGAATCTAGAAAACAAAAGAGAAGTGAAAGAGATTCCCAGGATGATGAAACTTCTAGGATGACTGCTGTGCTTCAGACACATGACAAAGAATAAAATACCTAGGAATAAACCTACCTAAGGAGGCAAAGACCTGAACTCAGAAAACTATAAGACACTGATGAAAGAAACTGAAGATGATACAAACAGATGGAAAGATACACTGTGTTCTTGGATTGGAAGAATCAATATTGTTAAAATGACCATACTACCCAAGGCAGTCTACAGATTCACTGCAATCTCTATCAAAATACCAATGGCATTTTTCACAGAACTAGAACAAATAATTCTAAAATTTGTAATGGAAGCACAAAAGACCCTGAATTGCCAAAGCAATCTTGACAAAGAAGAACAGAGCTGGAGGTGTCATGCTCCCTGACTTCAGACTATACTAAAAAGCTACAGTAATCAAAACAGTATGGTACTGGCACAAAAACAGACACATAGATCAATGGAACAGACTAGAGAGCCCAGAAATAAACCCATGTACTTATGGTCAATTAATCTACAACAACAGAGGCAAGAATATACAATGGAGAAAAGAGTCTCTTCAGTAAGTGGTACTGGGAAAACTGGGCAGCTACATGGAAAAGAGTGAAATTAAACATTCTCTAACACCATATATAAAGATAAATTCAAAGTGGATTAAAGCCCTAAATGCAAGAAAAGGAGACCATAAAACTCCTAGAAGAAAAATAGGCAGAACACTCTTTGACATAAACCATTAGCAATATTTTTTAGGATCTGTCTCTAAGGCAAAGGAAACAAAAGCAAAAACAAGCAAATGGGACCTAATTAAACTTAAGAGCTTTTGCACGGCAAAGGAAATCATCAACAAAACAAAAAGACTGCCCACTGAATGAGAGAAAATATTTACAAATGTTATGACTGACAAGGGGTTAATATCAAAATATATAAACAACTCCTACAATTCAATTAAAAACAACAACAACAACCTGATTAAAACATGGGCAGAAGACCTGAATGGACATTTTTCCATAGAAGATGCATAAAAAGATGCTCAACACTGCTAATCATCAGAGAAATGCAAATCAAAACCACAATGAGATGTCATCTCATACCTGTCAGAATGAGTATCATCAAAAAGAACACAAATAACGAAGGTTGGGGAGAAGGTGGAGAAAAGGGAACCTTTGTACTCCATTGGTGGGAATGTAAAGTGGTGAAACCCCTATGGAAACCAGTATGGAGGTTCCTCAAAAAACTAAAAATAGAACTACCATATGATTGAGCAATTCCGCCACTGGGTATATATCCAAATAAAACAAAAACACTAACTGGAAAAGATACATGCACCCCAATGTTCACAGCAACATTATTTACAATAGCCAAGACATGGAAGCAACCTAAGTGTCCATCTGCAGATGAATGGATAAAGAAGATGTAATATATATGTGTGCATATATATACACATACACACATACACACACACACACACACAATAGAATGTTACTCAGCCATAAAATAGAATGTTACTCAGCCATAAAAACTAATGAAATTTTGCCATTTGCAACAACATGAGTGGACCTGGAGGGTATTATGCTAAGTGAAGTAATTCAGACAGAGAAAGAGAAATACTGTATGTTATCACTTACACGTGGAATCTAAAAAGTAAAATGAATGAATATAGCAAAATAGAAAAATAGAAACAAACAGAAACAGACTTACAGATACAGAGAACAAACCTGTGGTTAGCAGTGGGGAGAGGGAAGAGGGGAGGGGCAAGGTAGGGGTACGGGATTAAGAGGTACAAACTAGCAGGTATAAAATAAATTTTAAGGATATATTTATTGTTCAACACAGGGAATATAGTCAATATTTTATACATAACTTTAAATGGAGTATCATCTCTTTTGAATCACTATGCTGTACACCTAAAACTAGTATCATATCGTAAATCAACTATATCTCAATTTTTTAAAAGTGGAGCAGAAAATCTGTGGGTTCCAGAAGCAATAACTCCAGTAAGAAAACAAAACAGAAAAAATACCTAATATATTTGAATATATTCAGGCGACATCGTCAAATCTGTTAGAGACTGTAGGGATAGATTTGTAATTGATACAGAGATAACTAAGAAAAATTAAATTGTGATAATGAGGGGATCTCAAGAAGGACTTACTCTCCAAGAAAGAAAATGTGATTGGGATGTACGACACTGTTCATCTGTGAATGTTTCATAGTCTTAGTAATATAAACATATAATACTGATCTCGCAAGAAAAATGTGATGTAAGTATATTGGAAGAAGAGAATAACTATATAGAGAGAATAGTTTATGAGTGAATGGGATTGCACTGTATGTGCATATCATTCTGTATGTGTGTGAGTGGGTGTGTTAAGTATTTAAGAGAACTAGTTTCTCATGCTTCCTACTAGGCATTCAATGGAGAACATATACAGCTTTAAAACATTCAAGAAAGAATAGTATAGAAACAGTATTTGCAAATACAGAAGCAAATATAAAAGAATAGGGGGCTTCCCTGGTGGCACAGTGGTTAAGAATCCACCTGCTAATGCAGAGGACACGGGTTCGAGCCCTGGTCTGGGAAGATCCCACATGCCGCAGAGCAACAAAGCCCGTGCACCACAAGTACTGAGCCTGTGCTCTAGAGCCCGTGAGCCACAACTACTGAGCCCATGAGCCTAGAGCCCGTGCTCCGCAACAAGAGAAGCCACCGCAATGAGAAGCCCACACACCGCAAGGAAGAGTAGCCCCCACTCGCCACAACTTGAGAAAGCCTACACGCAGCAACAAAGACCCAATGCAGCCTAAAATAAAAATAAATAAATTTATTTTTTTAAATTTAAAAAAAGAATAGCTTAAAAAGTTGAAAGGGGTTTCCTCAGGGTAGCGAGAATTAGGAGTGAATAGGATGGAAAAGAAAACTTTTTCAGTATATGTTTGGAAGTACTATTTAACATTTTTAAATTTATATTTATACTTTACTATGTAAAGAAAGAGGGGAAAAAAAGAAAAACAACTAATACGTGACTAGACCATGAGACATTTTCATAGAAACAAAAAGATTTCCATGGCAAAGGCAATTCATGGTAGCAGGAAAGAATGAGTGCCTAATTGAAGTAGAATGCCCGCAATGTGTGTTTGTTCTCTTTAAAGACTGGGGGGAAAAGGAGCTTTCCAATTATGTCAATACACTTAATCTTGATTGAGCGAAGCAGAAACCAGCAAGAGACCAAAGATTAACTGTGTGATCATCTTTACGCTGAGGTTTTAGATGCTTCTCCCACCACACTCAATGCCAAGCCCACTTTTACAGATGCAATTAAAATTAGGATTATCCCCAATCTACATGATGTTCTTAGGATTTGTTACATGTATTAAACCTGATTAAAAATATTCTAGGGGTAGATAGCTTTTTCCGACACACAGAAGATTCAATCCAAGTCAGATCAATGATGTAACATTACTTCTGGCTGTAGGAGCTGAGACAGGTAAGAGCTGGAATAGCAGCAAGAAAAATAAATTGCCTAAAATCACATGGAGCTATAAACCAGAAACAAAAACAACCGAGTATCCCATCATACATCAAACATCTCTCTGTTCTGAGTGATTTGAAAAAGGTATTTCAAGACCCAGAAGGTGAATGTTCAGGTAGTCTAATCAAGAGACATGAGCTATGCAAGAAATTGGATCATGCACCAAAAATCACCTATATTCTTTCCACCTGTGCTAGGTTCTTTGTGAAATACAAAGGAAATATAAGATATGGTGCTTGCCCTCAAGAAGCATGCAGTCTAACAGGGGAGACATGACTAGAATGTGTGAAATGTAAAGAAAGGATTTGGAAATTCTAATGAATAAGAGGTAACCAAATTCAAAGGCAAATGTGTATGACACAGGACTCAGAGAAAGGGAATTAGGAGCAACAGGATTCCTAGAAAAAGTGGCTTTGGGTGAGGCTTTGAGGAGGGGGTAGGGATTTGGGCTGGTAACCGGAAAAGGCTTGAATTATTTGTAGTTTAGAAACTGGAATTTGTAGTTCAGAAATTAGAAGCAACTACATTGTTTGTGGGGGGAGGCGGGGGAGAGATTGGGGAAAACAGGGAAGTGGTCAGAATCAAGTGTATCATGTTTATTTTTATCAATTTACTCTAGATTTTGGATGTATTTCCCTTCCCTTTCTTTAGCTTTTAATTTGGGAGACAATGACCGCATTAATTACCTAATACCCACCAGCTGCCACAAGGTTGACATTGCATTTGTCAATGTTGTTTTAGTTTTAACTTTCCTTTAGTGCAACAGTGATTTTTTTAATATTAAAAGCATCTCCCCAGTAAAAATCACTGCTCATTGTAAATACGTTCGTTTCTTTGTATCCACAAGAGATTGGTTCCAGGAGTCCCCAGGTATACCAAAATCCACGAACGCTCAAGCCCCATAGTTGGCCCTCTGTATCCACGAATTCTGCACCTGTGAATTCAACCGACCGTGGATGAAAATTTCCATCCACGGTCGGTTGCATCCGTGAATTCAAAGCCCGCAAATATAAAGGGCCAACTGTATATTTACTGAAAAAAAATCCAAGTATGAGTGGAACCACAGTTCAAACCTGTGTCGTTCAAGGGTCAACTGTACAGGCTTAAACACACCACTGAATGGCTCATCTAGGAGAAAGTTGGGGGTCAGAAAGTCAAGAATGCATTGAGAGTGTTCAGCCATTAATTTTAAACAAAATAGATGGAAACTAACCACAATTTGGGAACGTCACTTCTCCAAGGTCCAGCTATTTCCATTAGCAACATGTGTACTACCTCCGCTGGGGCTTTTGCGGGATCATTCTGTAGAAGCTAGACCTGAGACCCTAGCAGGTGCGAATGGGCCATCATGACCTCTCCCAGAATCCAATCACTGTTGGCATTTGCAGACAACTGGAAGAAATCATGGAGTCCTATAGAAGTAAATCACGGGTAGCTCTATTTTCAGATTAATCAGACAAGCTGAGTAAAGAGAGGAACCATAGCTCTTTCTCTGAACCATTTCAATCCACTTGTTCTTTGATTCTATGTGCTGTTGTTTAAACCATCTATATATTAGTTAAGAACGGGTGGCAGCTAAACAGGAAAAAAAATGATACACTTCTACTGATCTGCTGCTAGTCTATAAATAATACAGATTCAGAGTTCTGCCCTCTGTCACCCAATTTTATGATATTTGAAAAGAGATTTTAAGATATGTGCAAAGATTAGTCAAGTGATAAAAATAAAATGGCTTCATGGAACTCTCCTGATGGCTGGAAATAAGGGGCTCTGGAGAGAGGCATCCCACACTATCTCTTTCTTATTAACTGGGTGAGTATATCTTGACCCTATGAAACACTTGCCTGGAGTTTGTGGTCACTGTCACTTTTATTTTGACTTCTCTCAACTACACAGTCCCTCAAACTGCCTCTCAGGGTATCTCAGGTACTTTCATTCCTGTCTTTGCCCAGGTAAGGTTGATAATCTAATTTAGGTATGAGCCTTAGGGGTCTGTTTAGGTTCTCAGATCTGCTTAAGATACAGCCAGAGACATTAAGTGTTAATAAGTTTCAGGCAAGAAGGGGGAGGGGGTAAGGGAGGGAAGGAATGGGAGTTTGGGATTAGCAGATGCAAACTATTATATATAGGATGGATAAACGACAAGGTCCTACTGTAGAGCACAGGGAACTATATTCAGTATTCTGTGACAAACCATAATGTTAAAGAATATAAAAAAGAATATATATATATATATGTATAACTGAACCACTTTGCTGTACAGAAGAAATACAACATTGTAAATCAACTATACTTCAATAAAATTAAAAAGTTTCTGGCCAGAACTCCTACCTAAAAGGGGAAGCTGTGTACATGGGGTTTCTTTCAATGCGAACCTGGAAATCCTTAGGATAATGATGATTGTTTTAATTACTAAATTTAGTAGTTGGTAAAGGAAACCTGGGGTAGCAGGGGAACAAAGTAGATTTTCCAAGGAATTTAACACTGTCTGCTGCATGGTAGACAAAATCCAGCAGTACAAGTTATCTGAGCAAGACAGACCGTCAGAGAAGAAGCCCAATATTAAGCCAAGGACGATAATACACAAAATACACAAAATGCTGCAACGCCCGACAAGGAATATCCAACACGGAGGGATATTCAATTATGACACCAATTCCAGTGGGTGGGTTTTTCCTCACACCACCATGCAATCCTCTGACACCAGCTGGGTGTCCCGACAGTTTACCTCAAGGCTGAACCCACAGGTTAAGGGCTCAGTCTTACAAGACGTCCCACCTCCACCCTTGCAACCCGATACACACTTCAGATGCCAACTGCAAGCCCATATTGTCGCCTGGGCTTCTGACCAACTGGCTATAGGTTAGAGGTTCCCATGACCCCCTCCTTGGGGTTTATTAAATTGCCAGATCTCACAGAACTTAGAGAAACATTTTTCGTACCTTATTTCTGTTACAAAGAGGGACAGTCCAATGAAAGCGATGCACAGGGCAAGGTCTGGAGAAAGGGCGCAGAACTTCTGTGTTCTCTCTGAGCAAGCCACTCCACCCCCGCCTTCAAGCCTTCATCAACACAGATGCTCCTTTTTGGGTTTTTAAGGACGCCTCATTACGTAGTCACGATTGATGAAGTCATTGGCCAATAGTGATTGAACTCCACCTCCAGTCCCTCCCACCCTTCCCCGCCCCTCACCCCTGCCCCCAGAAGGTCGGGGACTGGGCTGATAATTCCAATGCTCTAATCACCTGGTAGGCTCCACTGATAACCAGCCCCCAGCCTTAGGTGCTTTCCAAAGATAGCCTCATTAACGTAACAAAAGGCACCTTATCACATTCATCATAGGAAATTTCAAAGGTTTTAGCAGCTCTGTGCCAGAAACCAGGAGGAAGACCGAATATTGATATATACTATTTTTATTTTAACTCACAATATCACAAGGAATACAGTAAGCAGATCCTCATTTCACCTTAGTAACAGCTTAACAGGACTAGATCAAAGCAGGGTAAAGTCAGTGTAAATGAAGAAGTATCGAGTTTTTAGACAGTGGGTTTGGAGGTGGATGGTCACCTAAAAACACCTGAACTGTGTTTTCGTTAGCTTTTGTAGAGCAAATCCATGAAGATTAGATGACTGTGTCTCAAAAAGAGTGGAAAATCAAGACAAGGTTCAGGAAATCTAGCAGAGAAATTTGAACCTAAATAGCATTTTTAGTGGGGATGTTGCTTACAGAAATAGAGTAGGCAGGAAGAACTAGAAATTAGTTGTTTTAAGACCCTGGCTTTTGTAAGTGAAAAAACCTCCATCTGAGTTCCCATCCCATCCCACTTGCTAAATGTCTCACCTGGGGGAAGCTATTTAACCTTTCTAAAAGCCCTATTTCTCTTCTACAATTTGGGGAAAATAATGGTGCATGCCTCCATGAGGTTTTGTTTTATTTAAGGACCTGCTAAGAGGATGTATGTTGCCTTGCATAGCGTGCCTCGCATAGTGATAGGCATCCAGCAAGTACTCAATAAATGTTAGTTATTACCATGAGGCCCACAGAATACCCAGGAATTGCACCATGGTTGTCGTTCTCCTGTTTGGTGGCTCCAAGTTATAATTTAAAGACATTATTACCTCTATGATGTAGAGGCAGAGCTTTCTAACACAGTTATATTTTTAATAACATAAAATTGAGCATCATATTGGGGTAAAATTAGGGCTAAGGACAATTTTTGTCCTAAGTCTTGTATTGCGTGTAGAGATCATTATAGTTCCAAGCACGTCTTGCTGCTAGAGGCCATGGGACCTGGATTATTGTCACACCCATGTGCCCTGCCAACAATATAATCTTATAAAATCTACTTATCCTCCTAGCACCTCAACTTCTCCATCAGCAAAATGGAAGCATCAGGAGATCCACCTTGCTTATTGGACTGTTGTAAGGACTTGGTATTAATAATATATTTTTTAAAAGACCTGAAAACACATGGACGACTGAGCACAGCTGCAAGTACTGGGATGGTATATACAAAAATAAATAAATAAATACACTTTATGGAATGCCTAGCATATATCAGATACTATGAAAAACATTTAGAGACATCATTGATATCCCCACCATCATGTGTAAGAGAACACTGAGAGGATCTGAGACAACCATATAATATACACAGAAGTTAATTTCTGTTTACTAAAAGAAATGCAGTATACATATAACACATGATAATAAAAAAAAAAAGCATCTCTACAGACCTCATGAAACAGAATCATTTACACAGTCAGTATATTGTGTTTGGATTTCTCTCTCTTCAAAAAAATGTCATTCTTCTGTCCCCGATGGTCAATGACACCTGAAGTCTGATTTCCTAAGTGAGGCATTACCCCATTATTTTTACGATTAATACTGATACGTGATGAGTTGAGTTACGAGGTGAATTTCTTGGGTGTCCTCAATTTCAAGTTTTATTTTATATTTGGATAATTTCAGTCTATCAGGCTGTCTTCCTCTCTGCTCTATTTTTTTAAAGCTGTGTTGTCAGAGATTTTAACGACTTGAAAACTATTCATATAGTTCTGGAGAAAACAAAAGCAGGTTACAAATTCCTATTCCAGTGTTGCAGTACACACACAGTTAAAAGACCAGGAGGGAATTCCTCAACATGCTAATACCACTAATGGTGTCTTCTCTGGGTGGTGGGATCCTATTGATTTTTATATACTTCCTGACATTCTTCAGTATTTTCCAAAATATTTACAAGAGATGTGCATTATTACCCAACCTTGAGCCTGTTATCAAAATTCTATGTTGCATGAAGTAACTGTCAAGCATGCCTTCAAGTTAGCACTCACTGGTTACAATGAGTCTCTAAAAGATGGCCTTCACATGGGCCACTGAGCATAGCTACACAGGTTGTGTGCTGTGTAGTCTAGGCAGTGAACGATGCCCCAAAGCCATGCAACTTCATACACAACTATCCTGGTCTTTTAGGAAGTGTGGTTTCTGAAACCGAGCAGGACCCTGTGGGGCTCCAGGGCATGGAAGCGCTTCTGTGTCCCTCGTTCCTTGTTTGTAGGGAACAGGCTCCAGCCTCCATGACCTTCCCTGAGTTCTAAAGGGCAGATTTGAACAGTTGCTAATCAGGGAAGGGAGGGAATGCAGAGAAAAGGGAGAAGTAGCCAAGAAAGAATAGTGCAGCCTTGGGACAGGGTCCTGGTTCCACCGCAAGGGATACACATAACGATATCTTTGAGCTCTTTATAGGTCGGAAAACCCAACAAGTGGAAGATGTCAGCATTCTTCATTCCAGAGAAGCCCACCTGAGGCCAGATTAAAGGAACCAGAGAAGCTCATCAAGAGATTACCTGAAACCAAATTAAAGGAGTGCAGGCCCTGCACACACAATAGTCTTATCAGCAGTTCTACCCTGGAACCGTTGCTATAAAACTCCTCACCAAATCCTCCCGGGTTAGGACACACAGTTTTCAAGGGCAGGAGCCTGCTGTGTTCCCATTTGCCTGGCAAAGCAATAAAGCTATGCTTTTCTACTTCACCCAAAACTCTGCCTCTGAGATTCGATTTGGCACCAATGCACAGTGGCCCAGTTTTCAGCCTCATTTCTGGCAAAGCATTACCTGGAAGTGTGTGGTTTTAAAAGTCAAGATCCTCTCGAGGTACATATCACAGATGAGTGGTTCACACATCCTTTAAACACCTCAAGCCGTTGGTGAACTAATATTAGTTGTGAAAATCATAGGACTGTTTAACTCTATAAACAATGAGAACCA
Source organism: Delphinapterus leucas (assembly GCF_059928025.1). Taxonomy (NCBI): domain Eukaryota; kingdom Metazoa; phylum Chordata; class Mammalia; order Artiodactyla; family Monodontidae; genus Delphinapterus; species Delphinapterus leucas. Next base: position 27,746,693 of record NC_143149.1, read on the forward strand.
ATATATAACCAGAAAAAAAAAAAAAGGCAGATGCCCTTTGTCAAACTAGAGAAAATTGAATAACACACAGTTCCAGGTGTAGGCCTATTGGCATTAGGTATGTGACACCTTTCCTTCATTATGAGTATAGGTCCAAGACCCATCAACATCGGATACTTATATACTCACAGTTGTAAGATTCCAAATATATCCTACTCCTTCCAGCATTTCTCCATTGATTTAAAACAAAAACAAAAAGGAAAAGGCAATGAAGGAGGGGTCTTATAAAACTTTTTTGTTTGACAACAGATGGTTTTAGTTGACAACCCAACTGACTGGGCTCTGTTCTTCCTTACCTGCAGGGCATCTGTTGAATCCGGGAGTTCCTCCTCCTTCCCCCGCATAACCCAAGGCTAATAACTGACTAGTCCAAGTTAATCATAGTGTCTCATTTCTTTGCCAGCAACTGGTTTAAAGATGGGTAGCTGACCAGTTCTAGACACCATGATATGAGAAGAGAACTGCAAGGGGCTTTCTCGTTCCTCACTCCTAAAAAGAGACACAAGGAAAACACAATCCTTTTTCTTCCACTGGTCTGGATTTCTGGAACTATAGCATATTTTGTAAATGGAAACCCTTGCCTTCCCTGCCTTGAGGCCTTCCAAAAACATTTTAATCTAGTTTTTATCAAAATACATGTAGGTACTTGAAAAAGATCTGCAACAATTATTCTAATGATAAACAGAAGCTCCCTACACACTCATTCCCAATCATTCATTCAGTGGAGGCAGCTTCTTTAAACTCATTTAATTTTCTTTTCTTTACTTCGATGTTTCTAAATATTATTGCTATTTCTTCAATTTTCAGTTTTAGACATTTTTAAATTCCCTTGATAAAAGATGAGGATTTAACTCTTACACCAAACTTCCACACAACTTTTACCACCACCTCTATTTTCCCAATATATTTATTAATTAAATAAGTATTTGGTGTTTACAGCTGAGCTGAGTAAGACAACTTTTACATTGTCTTTTTATACCACTTGTTTTACCTGGAGTTCACAATCATCTTAGTTTTTTCCTTTGTGTAGTTTTGTTTTAAGATATATGTCACTGCTTTATCTCTAAGCTCTCTGCCAAAACTGGAAAACCTCTCAGTATAGTCAGACTCACAATCTATCAGCTCCATTTTTTTTTCATCCAGCATATCGATGTTGGCAAAGGAACTGATAGCCTCCATAGTGGAATTTGGAGGAATGGCAGCATGTCCCTCTTTGCACCCCTTTAGATGCCTACCTTACTATCTTTATTGATATTTTGGATTTTACTTTCAACACTTCCTTTCCTCCTATTAGCTGTTAAGTTCTCCTGATGACCTTCTTTGAAAATATGGGCACGTTTAACAGAAGAAACAATTTGAATAACCCACATGGTAGCATGACTGGATTATGCATACCTTTTCCTCTATGGCAGAGGAAGTGGGGAGGCATGGATAGGCTAAGAAAGGGGCCAGCAGCAATGGTAAAGAAGGTAGCTCCTCACTTCAATACTTAAGGCAAATGCTAACAGCCATAAAAGGGAAAATCAACAGTAACACAATAATAGTAGGGGACTTTAACATCCCACTTTCACCAATGGACAGATCATCCAAAATGAACATAAATAAGGAAACGCAAGCTTTAAATGATACATTAAACAAGATGTACTTAATTGATATTTATAGAACACTTCATCCAAAAACAACAGAATACTCTTTCTTCTCAAGTGGTCATGGAACATTCTGCAGGATAGATCATACCTTGGGTCACAAATCAAGCCTTGGTAAATTTAAGAAAATTGAAATCATATCAAGTATCTTTTTCTGACCATAAGGCTATGAGACTAGACATCAATTACAAGAAAAAAATCTATAAAAAATAAAAACACATGGAAGCTAAACAACACACTACTAAATAACCAAGAGACCACAGAAGAAATCAAAGAGGAAATCAAAAAATACCTAGAAACAAACGACAATGAAAACACAATGACCCAAAACCTATGGGACACAGCAAAAGCATTTCTAAGAGGGAAGTTTATAGCAATACAATCCTACCTCAAGAAACAAGAAACATCTCAAATAAACAACCTAACCTTACACCTAAAGCAATTAGAGAAAGAAGAACAAACAAATCCCAAAGTTAGCAGAAGGAAAGAAATCATAAAGATCAGATCAGAAATAAATGAAAAAGAAATGAAGGAAACAATAGCTAAGATCAATAAAACTAAAAGCTGGTTCTTTGAGAAGATAAACAAAATTAATAAACCATTAGACAGACTCATCAAGAAAAAAAGGGAGAAGACTCAAATCAATAGAATTAGAAATGAAAAAGGAGAGGTAACAACTAACACTGCAGAAATACAAAGGCTCATGAGAGATTACTACAAGCAACAATATGTCAATAAAATGAACAACCTAGAAAACACAGACAAATTCTTAGAAAAGTACAACCTCCTGTGACTGAACCAGGAAGAAAGAGAAAATATAAACAGACCAATCACAAGCACTGAAATTGAACTGTGATTAAAAATCTTCCAACAGGGCCTCCCTGGTGGCACAGTGGTTGAGAGTCCACCTGCTGATGCAGGGGACGTGGGTTCGTGCCCCGGTCTGAGAAGATCCCACGTGCCACGGAGCAGCTGGGCCCATGAGCCGTGGCCCCTGGGCCTACGCGTCCAGAGCCTGTGCTCCGCAACGGGAGAGGCCACAACAGTGAGAGGCCCGCGTACCACAAAAAAAAAAAACAACAAAAAACTTCCAACAAACAAAAGCCCAGGACCAGATGGCTTCACGAGTGTATTCTATCAAACATTTAGAGAAGAGCTAACACCTATCCTTCTCAAACTCTTCCAAAATATAGCAGATGGAGGAACACTCCAAACTCATTCTGTGAGGCCACCATCATCCTGATACCAAAACCAGACAAAGATGTCACAAAGAAAGAAAACTACAGGCCAATATCACTGATGAACATAGATGCAAAAATCCTCAACAAAATACTAGCAAACAGAATCCAACAGCACATTAAAAGGATCATACACCCTGATCAAGTGGGGTTTATTCCAGGAATGCAAGGATTCTTCAATATATGCAAATCAATGAATGTGATAAACCATATTAACAAATTGAAGGAGAAAAACCATATGATCATCTAAATAGATGCAGAAAAAGCTTTTGACAAAATTCAACACCCGTTTATGATAAAAACTCTCCAGAATGTAGGCACAGAGGGAACTTAACATAATAAAGGCCATATATGACAAACCCACAGCCAACATCGTCCTCAATGGTGAAAAACTGGAACCATTTCCACTAAGATCAGGAACAAGACAAGGCTGCCCACTCTCACCACTATTATTCAACATAGTTTTGGAAGTTTTAGCTACAGCAATCAGAGAAGACAAAGAAATAGAAGGAATACAAATTGGAAAAGAAGAAGTAAAACTGTCACTCTTTGCAGGTGACGTGATGCTATACATAGAGAATCCCAAAGATGCTACCAAAACTACTAGAGCTAATCAATGAATTTGGTAAAGTAGCAGGATATAAAATTAAGGCACAGAAATCTCTTGCATTCCTATACACTAATGATGAAAACTCTGAAAGCGAAATTAAGGAAACAGTCTCCTTTACCACTGCAACAAAAAGAATAAAATACCTAGGAATAAACCTACCTAAGAGAAAAAAACCTGTATGGAGAAAACTATAAGACACTGATGAAAGAAATTAAAGATGATACAAACAGATGGAGAGATATACCATGTTCTTGGATTGGAAGAATCAACACTGTGAAAATGACTATACTATCCAAAGCAATCTACAGATTCAGTGCAATCCCCATCAAGCTACCAATGGCATTTTTCACAGAACTCGAACAGAAAATTTCACAATTTGCATGGAAACACAAAAGACCCCGAATAGCCAAAGCAATATGGAGAAACAAAAATGGAGCTGGAAGAATCAGACTCCCTGACTTCAGACTATACTACAAAGCTACAGTAATCAAGACAGTATGGTACTGGCACAAAAACAGAAATATAGATCAATGGAACAGAAGGCCCAGAGATAAGCTCACGCACATATGGTCACCTTCTCTTTGATAAAGGAGGCAAGAATATACAATGGAGAAAAGACAGCCTCTTCAATAAGTGGTGCTGGGAAAACTGGACAGCTACATGTAAAAGAATGAAATTAGAACACTCCCTATCACCATACACAAAAATAAACTCAAAATGGATTAAAGACCTAAATTTAAGGTCAGATACTATGAAACTCTTAGAGGAAAACACAGGCAGAACACTCTATGACATAAATCACAGCAAGATCCTTTTTGACCCACCTCCTAAAGAAAAGGAAATAAAAAGAAAATAAACAAATAGGACCTAAGGAAGCTTAAAAGCTTTTGCACAGCAAAGGAAACCATAAACAAGGCGAAAAGACAACCCTCAGAATGGGAGAAAATATTTGCAAATGAAGCAACTGACGAAGGATTATCTCCAAAATATACAGGCAGCTCATGCAGCTCAATATCAAGAAAACAAACAATCCAATCCAAAAATGGGGAAAAGACCTAAATAGACATCTCTCCAAAGAAGATATACAGATTGCCAACAAACACATGAAAGGATGCTCAACATCACTAATCATTAGAGAAATGCAAATCAAAACTACAGTGAGGTATCACCTCACACTGGTCAGAATGGCCATCATCAAAAAGTCTACAAACAATAAATGCTGGAGAGGGTGTGGAGAAAAGGGAACACTCTTGCACTGCTGGTGGGAATGTGAATTGGTACAGCCACTATGGAGAACAGTATGGAGGTTCCTTAAAAAACTACAAACAGAACTACCATATGACCCAGCAATCCCACTACTGGGCATATACTCTGAGAAAACCAAAATTCAAAGAGTCATGTACCCCAATGTTCTTTGCAGCTCTATTTCCAATAGCCAGGACATGGAAGCAACCTAAGTGTCCATTGACAGGTGAATGGATCAAGATGTGGCACGTATATACAATGGAATATTACTCAGCCATAAAAAGAAACGAAGTTGAGTTATTTGTAGTGAGGTGGATGGACCTAGAGTCTCTCATACAGGGTGAAGTAACTCAGAAAGAGAAAAATATATACCATATGCTAACACATATATATGGAATCTAAAAAAAAAGTAGTTCTGAAGAACCTAGGGGCAGGACAGGAATAAAGATGCAGATGTACAGAATGGACTTGAGGACAGCAGGAGGGGGAAGGGTAAGCTGGGACAAAATGAGAGAGTGGCACGGACATATATACACTACCAAATGTCAAATAGATAGCTAGTGGGAAGCAGCCGCATAGCACAGGGAGATCAGCTTGGTGCTTTGTGACCACCTAGAGGGGTGGGATAGTGAGGGTGGGAGGGAGATGCAAGAGGGAGGAGATATGAGAATATATGTTTATGTATAGCTGATTCACTTTGTTATACAGCAGAAACTAACACACCATTGTAAAGCAATTATACTCCAATAAAGATATTAAAAAAAAAAAAGGGAAGGTAGCTCCTCCTATTCCAGACTCATCCTGCCCAGCTCTACCATAAGATTCTATACGCTTGTTGAAGCACCAGGCAAAGGAGGGAGTATTAGTCAGTTTTAAGAGAGTAACATTTATGGCACCTCATCCTCTGGAAGGCACAATAAAATGGATTTTGACTTTAAAGGCCACAATTATTAGTCTCATCTCTCTTTGAAGATTTCTCTTCATGGGTGAATGTCAATGATGATTCATGCACACATGCACACACATACACACAAATACACTCATGCATGCACACACAAACATACCTCTACACACACCAGAGCCACCCAAAGAGAGGTGAAATAGACATGGGGGCTTGATTGTGGCCCACTGAGTAAGAACTCATGCTGTATCCTGTCTTTCTCCTTCTGTGGCAGTGTTTCCAGTAGTGAGTTAGTAGAATGAAAAAGCTGAAAGTCTAACATTAAAACAGTTTTGCTTTCCTGGTATCCACCTAGGTACCTTCAGACATATAAAACAAAGTTGGATCTTCAGGTGAAAACAAACAACCTGTATTTCCCTTGGTCACTTTGTTTTTGGTTAAATTTGACAAATTTGAGAATGCAACATCCCCAAAGTCAATATTGACATGATCATTAGGTTAAGGTTTAACATCACACAGCTAACATGATCACATTTCCCCTTGTTTATCTTGGATCTTAATATATCACTTAGTGACTGTCCAGATAAAACATTTAATTTCAGGGCTAGCTACTTCTAGACTCACTCGCTCTATTTGCTTTTCCTCTATGCCCTCTCCCCATCTAGTAATGCTTCCAGCTGGATACAGCTCAATCTAGGATGTGCAAGAGTGTGGATGGAGTTAAGGAAACATTCTCTTAAGCCTCACCCCTAAGAATAGCCACAACCCATGATTTGCCTGGGATCAAGGAGCCAATGGGTAAGGATGTAAACCCTGACCACAACCGGGATTCAGTGTAGTACAGATATTTATGAGAAATTAAATAGAGCCTGATAGAAACCAGATTGCAGGGAGGCACTACAGGGGTTTGAGGAAAGAAGCATCAGCATAAAGAAGGAAGTAGCCTGGCCCAGTAACAGGGGCACAACTTGGAGGGAAGAGTATTTCTGACTACACTACGTTGGAAAGCATCTCAATTCAGCGCCCGGAAGGTGACTCAGCTCCCTTGGGAGGAGAGGTCTCTGTGTTAAACTTCTGACTGTATCCCTTTCAGGTGGTGGCAAGCACCTGTGCTGGGAGATGCCCTACTGCTTAACCATCGCCCACGTCCTGGGTAAAAATGACGATGCTAGAAAAGAAGGAAGTTGCCTGTAAGCCAGAAGGAGATGAACGTCAGACATGTGGAGAAAAGAGATAAAAATTCCAAATAGTAAAGAGGTGAGCACAGAAGGCCAGAGGTCTGTGAATAGGGAGTGTGAAGATGGCCGGGGGGATGGAAAGCCAGAAGACTGGCACTGCCCGTTTTGAGCAGGTGTAGGTGGCATCACCTGGGGCAAGCACGAAAGCATAGTGGGCTCGCAAGAAGAGCAAGGTATAGGCCAGGGCCCAAATAAAGGTCAAATTCCATGTCCTATTTACAACTGTCTTTGAACACCTGGAGAAATACAATGGACAGCTTATTCAGCAAGAGAAGATTATTAATATTATGGACGTAGGGTCTGATGACTACAGGAATCTGACTTAGGACCCATACGCCGGTGAGCTTAGGGGGCATTAAAGAGTTTTATCTAGTACTTATACATACACACACACAAATAAATATATTACTTAGATATCATTTACAATAAAAACGACACAGCTTTATATATGAGCCTCAGCTAAAACAAAGGCGAATGTTTGCTCTAAAACTAAAAAACAAAGAAATTTGAGAAATGTAATATGTGCACATAAATTTCAAATATATTATCTTTCTTTGACAAACAAAGAACGTCCAGGAGGAAACAAAATGCACGTACTTGCTGAATGGAAAGTGTGATACTTTCCATTCAAGTGATACTTGAATGGCAGTGATACGTTTTCTCTGGAAGCTTTCACATCGTATGGTTTTCATAGTTAATACTGAAATGGTTTGTCAGGAGGGGACCCCCGAACCCTTGCAACACGCCTGGGGTCAGATGGCTTTAGGACTCTCTGTCAAATAGCTCTCACCATATGCTGCTAGGGAAATGGTGTTATTTCCATTTCAATGAAGCGGATACAAAGAACTGGCAGCCACAGTGAAAGCCTAAACAGCCTACAGTTCATTAGCTTTATATCATATTTGGGTCACACACGTGAACTCCGGGGTCCCCTCCCAGTCACCGTCTTGAGATCCGAGGACGGCTAACGTTCCCACAGGGCTGTGTTCTGGCTACAATGCCACCCAGAACTAGAAAGAGCCAGGCATCCATTGTCTACTGCATCTCCCCTTTGTAATTGGGTATCTCTTTTTTTTTTTTTTCTGGTACGCGGGCCTCTCACTGTTGCGGCCTCTCCCGTTGCGGAGCACAGGCTCCGGAAGCGCAGGCTCAGCGGCCATGGCTCACGGGCCCAGCCGCTCCGCAGCATGTGGGATCCTCCCGGACGGGGACACAAACGCGTGTCCCCTGCATCGGCAGGCGGACTCTCAACCACTGCGCCACCAGGGAAGCCCCTTTTTTTTTGTAATTGGGTATATCTTGAGGAAAGCTGGAAAGCCCAGGCGACAGCTTCCCCCTTCCCTTTTGGTGAGATAACCAGCTCATTAAATCTACATGTGAAGGGCATTTTATTATGAAGAGTCAAATCCAAAGATTTACTTGCCCATTTTTCACCTGCTTCCCCGCTCCTGCTTATTCCTTTGTGTTCACTAATGGCCTTTCTCCTGTCACGGGGTATAAAAATATCACTCCAAGGCTGCTCATTGGGTCTAAATCATTCAGCCGTTAGTGGTATCAGGGCGGGTGTCTAAACCACACCAGAGTCAGGAGGGCAGCTGTCCCACTCTCTACCTGATGTCACCGGGCTAAGGAATTCTGAGATTTTAATAAGATCATAAAGTAGAGTGACATGGACTGGCAGGATAGGCAGATTTCATTAGCATTCACAATGCCTGGGATAATAAATTAGAGCAATTGAGCAGAAATGGGCAATTTGATTATTGAACATTTTTCAACACCAGCCCAAGCAGCTGGACCTGCAGCCGTTCCACTGATTTCTCCTCACGCAATCTGGCTGGCGGGGCACAGCCATCACTTGCTCCCACCCAGACCCCGGGCGTGAGAGCCCTGGAGGGAGTCTTATGTGCCTGGTGAGCATAAATTGGTGATCCGGAGGAAGAAGTCTTCATATATCCTTGTAGTAGAGGTGGCAGACTTTAGCTGGCTGACTTTCTTTTATTGCAACAGGCCGATGCTGATCGAGGAAGCCCTTGTGCAAAGAGAGAGGAGCCCCCAACACATAGCATGCTCTCTATCAACATGGTTTTCCTGTAGAAACTCTAATATAGTGTGAGACTAGCCTTTAGTTACTCTGGCTAAGGGGCCAAGGAGCAACGTTTCCAGAACTGTCATCAAATCACATTTATATTACAATTATAATATAAAAATATAATATATATAATTTATATTATATTGTATGGGTTACAAACATTGTATATAAATTGGTGAGAAAAGAGAAAAGTATCGTAAGCAATTGTAGAATTTTATATTCAGTGAGACACAGGGTCATCTGAACCACTATACAATTCTTATTGTTCGTTTGTGCTTTCTTTTTAGTTGACAGTCTATTAAATATAATTTTTTTTTTTTTTGGCTGAGCAGCATGACATGTGGGATCTTAATTCCCCGACCAGGGATCGAACCCATGCCCCCTGCAGTGCAAGCACGGAGTCTTATCCACTGGATCGCCAGGGAAGTCCCCCCAAAATAATTTTCAGTTTAAACTGTTTGTTAATAAGAAGGTGAATGAAGAAGTTTATCAGAACTGATGAATGGCTTCCTTAGATATTTCCACAGGTGTTTTTGAGGAAGTTTGACAGTTATATTCAGAGCCACATCATGTCTTTATGAGTATCTGACAAAGTTCTGTTTTGAGATCTTATTGTCTCTGTACTTTACTGAATCCTGCAGTAAAACTAGGTATTAGACATTGTGTTGGTTCTTCTGCTTTTGAACAGAATGCCCTTTGGTTTTCTTACTTTGTCATCTCATTTATGTTAGATACTTAGCCTCACACTCTGGTGTTATGGAGGGATCTTATACTGCTAGCTTAAATAGTAAAAAATCTCCAAAGTGTTCAGTGCTGAAATTGATTCTGATGTCATAACTTTAAACACTTACCAATTCAACTATAGAGACTCTACGTATTGATGTATAGTTGGGTATTATCATCATCCTTCAGTGCCTTTTGGGGTGAGGTATCAGTATATATATATATATATTTGTGTATATGTGTGTATGGCATTTACATGCAAATTGACTTCACCTGTAGTATAGCTTAATTGAGAAGCTACCCACTCATCCAATGACCATGCAAACACATTTTGGAACCACTCTTCACAGATGTTTTAATAGTCATTTTATAAAAATTAGCATTATTACTGTAAGTTAGAGAGCATGCTATTGTAACCAAATATATGTTTTCTATCTTTCTCCTCCTTTCCTTGTTTCTTTTCATTAATTCTGCTTCCTTTCACACTCAGTTCTTCAGTCGACAGCCTAAAGAACTCACAGAAGGTGTGTATTGGAGCAGAAAAAACACCAAGAGACGCAGGGAGAACCTAAGAAATGAGGCTGGGGAGTCGCAGACCCTGAGGGTCCTGCCTGGGGTTGTGAAATGGCAAACCTTACAGGGCAACAAATGGGCTCTGAAGTTTGGAGTCAAGTTCCAATTCTAATTGGAATACTCATAGTAGCGTGACTCTTGACTAGCCTGACCTCTGAACAATAGTTGACTTATCTATAAAGTAGGGATAATAACTTAGTGACACCATGGGATTATTGTGAGAATGAATTATGTATAAAGCTCTTAAAATGGCCGGGAGTGGGATTTAGACCTCTTGTCTCCTCTGTCTACACTAAGTCCCATAGTGGTCTTGGGTAGGCTCAGGACTTCAAATACCATCTGTATGCCGATGAGTCCCAATTTATCTCTCCAATACAGGGCTTGCCTCTGAACTTCAGACCTGTATATTGAACAATAGACACCACCTCTTGGATGTTTAGCAGGCATGTAAAATTTAACATATCCCAAACTGAGTTCTTTGTATTTACCCCTTCATCAACCGCTTTCCTCTTGTGGTCAACCTCATTTGGGGCAAGCCCGCCTTCCCATACCTCAGGCCAACATCCTTGGAGGCATCCTGGCCTCCTCACTTTCCCTCAGACTCCAGATCCAACTCATCTGTAATCACGTGGGGTCCAACTTCAAAATAATTCCAGGGCTTCCCTGGTGGCGCAGTGGTTGAGAGTCCTCCTGCCGATGCAGGGGACACAGGTTCGTGCCCTGGTCCGGGAAGATCCCACATGCCGCGGAGCGACTGGGCCCGTGAGCCATGGCCGCTGAGCCTGCGCGTCCGGAGCCTGTGCTCCGCAACGGGAGAGGCCATGACAGTGAGAGGCCCGCATACCACACACACACACACACACACACACACACAAAATATAATAATAATAATTCCAGAATCCCATTATTTCTCACTATCTCCTCTGCTAACCGTCAATTTGTCATAGTTGACATTTATAGGATACTTCCCCAAACTATAGAAGACGCTTTTCCATTGCTCCTAAAGCACTTACCAAAATAGACCATATACTGGAACGTAGAACACATCTCAGCCATCATTACCTTGTGCCTGAGGCACCAGCTAGCTTCCCTTTACTCCTCATGATGCACTGTCTACCACCCTTTCTGTCTTGTTACCCTGGAGGCAAATTGGTGGGGGTGATCAGGGGTCGACAAACCTTTTCTGTAAAGGCCTGGATGGTAAATGTTTAAGGCTTCACAGGCCAGATGGTCTCTGTTGCAACTACCCAGTGCTGCTGTTGTGCTCTGAAAGCAGCTGTAGATAATAAGAAAACGAATGAGCATGGCTGTGTTTCAATAAAACTTTCTTTATGAAAACCAGTAGTGGACCAGACTGGGCCAATGGTTGGGCTGTATCAAGGATTCCCCTTGCCTAATGGATTCCATTGGTTTTGGTCAATGGGGAAACATTGGCAAGAAATGAGAGGGAGAGTGGAGAGAAGGTTGGCATCTGTATTCCACAGGCACCTGCAGGGTCACTGCAGCCTGGCTATATCCCTCAAGCAAAGGCTCAGCTGACATCAAGCATCTCACTCTAGGCATCGCTCTCCATCTCGAGGTCCTGGTGACAACTTTCTCCCTCATCCCTTCACGCTGAGGGTGGTAATAGCAAATATTCTATTCCTTGTGGTTTCCCAACATGCAGTCCATTGTTCTGTAATCGTCCCTTTACTAAACTGTTCTTCAAATAACCCACTTTAGTGTGCCACAGCGTCCTCTGGGATCCTGACTGCTACGTGTAGATTATAGCAGTAGCCCTGTGCCCACCCTGCCTCCGTCACCCAGTCTATTTTTAGCACAGCAGCTACAATGATCCTGCTAAGATGGGCGGCATCCACTCATGTTACTCAACTGCTCCAACCTCCAGTGGCTCCCGTGTCCCTCAGAGTGAACACCAAAGGCCCTGCAGTGGTCTGTGAGACCTGCCCTCTGCTACCATCGGTCTCACCTCACTTCCTGCCGTCCTCCCCTCACTCCACCCCAGGCTCCTGAGCTTCCGCAGGGACACTGCCACCCATCAGGCTTTCTCCTGTCATAGGGCCCTTGCACTGGCGATGCCTCCTGCCAGACGCTCTCCCAAATATCTACAGGGCTCCCGCCCTCCTCACTTGGCTTGCTGTCTCACCTTTACTCAAAATCAGATGAGGGGGCTTCCCTGGTGGCGCAGTGGTTGAGAGTCCGCCTGCCGATGCAGGGGACGCGGGTTCGTGCCCCAGTCCGGGAAGATCCCACATGCCGCGGAGCGGCTGGGCCCGTGAGCCATGGCCGCTGAGCCTGCGCGTCCGGAGCCTGTGCTGTGCAACCAGGAGAGGCCACAACAGTGAGAGGCCCGCGTACCGCAAAAACAAACAAACAAAAAACAGATGAGGTCCCCGCTTAAGACTTTATATCCCCCTTCCTCCTTCATTCCCAAGCCTGCTTTCCCAGCTATTTTATTTTATAGAACACTGGATTCCTTTTTTTTTTTTTAGCAGAAGAAGAATTTATTTTTTGAATTTTATTTATTTTTTTATACAGCAGGTTCTTATTAGTTATCCATTTTATACATATTAGTGTATATATGTCAATCCCAATCTCCCAGTTCATCCCACCACCACCCACCCCCCACCACTTTCCCCCCCGGTGTCCATACGTTTGTTCTCTACATCTGTAGAACACTGGATTCTAATGTACTATATAACTTACTATTGCCTATCATCTCTCTCCCCACTACAGTTAAGCCCCATGAGGGCAGGGATTTTGGTCTCTGGATACCTACAACAGCACAGACATTCAATACACGCTTATTGAACGAATAATAGTTATTTATGAAAAGTACTCTGGACTTACAGTTGGGGAACCTGTTCTGGAATCCAATTTCTGCTTCATTTTTTAATCATTCCTTTCCTCCCTCCCTCCCTTACTTCCTTTCTCTCTGCGATAGCCCTTGAAATAAGTGTTTGTTTTTATAATGGCACAGAAAAATTAATAGAAATCTATATGTAACAAAATCAAACACTATTCTCACCTGCTCAACCTTTCCATATTGATTTCAACATCCAAGGTTCCTTCCCAACCATTATTCATATGCAGATATGATCTTAAAATCATGAACATAACATAGATATGACATTTATGTTTCACTTTTTGGCTTAGTTTTTCCACAATGAAACTGGCTCCCCTCTCCCCCCCCTCAACCATTATGCTTCTTGAAAACTAAATGAACGGCATATATAATATGAAAATAAAAATAAGAGATATTAAAATCTCACCACCTAAGGTACCACATCAGCATTTTGGTGATCATCCTTATATGTATCTCTTTATGTATTTGTATATATGTGTGTGTATGCGTATGTGTGTATATACATATATTATAATTTTTTTGCAGAAAGAGGATAGCATGATAAATGCTGTCTTTATCATTGGAGCTCTTTAAAAATAAATAAAAATGTGACTTCTCTAACCAGGGTATTAATCTGGTATATAATATAATAGTTTTCCATAACATTCTTCAGTTTGCTTCATTTTCAAGTTGAGATTTCAGTGCTTATTTGTTTTTTCCTGAAGGAAGCAGTGCAATCTCTCTCAAACTCGAGTATTATGAACCTATTTTAAAGTAAAAATACAATTACTGTAAAACCTGAGTACTGACTTTAGTGATTTTGTTAAAATGTAACTTAATATATACTAATGTATAACTTTATAGGTTTCTTATGTTTATCACTCCCATGTAAAACCAAAGCAAGTTTATAAATTAAATATAGAAGCAACACTGTAAAATCAATAAAATTCAAATTAATAACATTAATTTAATATGATGCATGGTGCTATTTTGATGAAACTAAATTACTAACATTTGGTTTAATGATTGAATGATATAGCCTCAAGTTTGAGCCTAAATTTAACTTCTCTGAGTGTTTTTACTTCAGTAGTACAAAAAATGTTAATTTGTAATTGTGTTTTTACAAATGAGTATTAATACCTTTAAGGTATTGTTGGCTAGCTCAAGTTAATCAGACCACATACTTAAAACTGCCACCAATCAATTCAGGATTGCAAATTTTAATGAAATTTGATTTTGCAGAGTTGTCTTATTCAATTACAGATCCCGGTAATCATAGCATTGCTGCATTATTGAAATCTACTTTCAAATAATCAATTTTTGCTAGGCATAAATAATCACCATTTCATTTTTACTACTACCTTACGTTACTGTGCTGATACACAGAGATGGGCATCTTTGCAGGATGTTGGCCATCCATCTGCCTGTGGTCCCCACAGCTTTGGTACAGCTTCAGGTGTATGAAGTTGCAAGGCTTGGGATGGCTCCATTTGTTTACTCCTTTTCCCTATTTAAATCAAAGTAAAATACTCATTTGTAAGGTGTTTCCTGACATTATTTGATTATCACTTGGCAGGAATATGCTCAGAAACTCAGACTTTGAAGTCACATGGTTATGTAGATGGACAAAGTGATGATAAAAGGGCCTATGTTTTTTCATGTAGATGATCACTATAACTAAACCCCAACTTAACAAATTTTATTAAAGATCTCACTGGCCTGAGGGAATGGGAGTCCTGTGCCCCAGATTAGAAGACATAGATATAATGGGGTTTTAGAACCTACATAGTTCTGGGCTTAAATGATAGCTTCACGACTTACAGGCTACGCACACATGGGTAATTTACTCAACCTTTCTGAACTCCATTTTTCTTTCTTGTAAAATGATGATCATTCTCACTGTTCACATGAGAAAATCAACACTGTGGAGTGTGGTAAGGACTTAATGAATTGAAACAGACCAAGTCCCGGCCAGATCTAAGCATTATGAAACTCTCAGTTGCCATTACCAGCAGTGCAGCTGGTGGAGCCTCTCACCCCAGCGAGAAAGCCTCAACAGTTAGGTTTACGCTAAATCACTGCACTGAGTGGGCAATTATACACTTAATCACCAGCCAGATATTAAGACCCACTTTTACAACCACAACATTACATAACTTTCCAACAAGCAAGGGGGTAATCTTTTTGCATAGGACCAGTCCCTGATTTAATAAAAGCATTTTTCTTATCTAAGGTTAAGACCCAAGCTCAGTCCAGAGTCGGCAGGACAGTTAAATAGGCATTCAAATGTGCTGCAACTCTCTTAAGGGGCAGTATTCAGGGCAGGGGAGGGTGCAAGGCAATTAGACAACTTCACAGCTTTCCATATCCGAAGGTAGTAAAAAATAAGGACTAGGGTTGATTGGGATGGCTCATACACACAGAGACATCTAAAGGGATTCTTTTAAATCTTTCAGTAGGTATTTATTCAGACCTCTCTTTTAATTCCAGGCACTTGGAACTCCCCTGGAGGAAATGGTAATCTACTAGAGGGAAACATGCATAGACACATAAACTCAATACAATAGGCCATGTGCTTTCTTAGTGATATTTACCAAATGCTGTGAAGGGGCTGAGACTTAAAATACATCTTTACAGATGAAGCAGGCTTTCTTTTCATTTCTTCCCCTGTATACTTTGTGACGCGCATAGTGCACTTACTACCTTCCTAGACCACTTGTGTTTTCTCTAGGGTCAAAAATAAGGTGGATAATTGCTTTCTGTAGGAGTCCACCTAGATGCCCAGTAGGATTTCCACGGAGACAGGGAATGATAAGTCCAAGAGCCATAGTGCCCTGGACCTAACAAGGAGCTAGGAAAGCACCCACTCTCTTTTCCTACAAGACACCTGCAAATTTGCTTTTGTCTTAGAATGCATATGTCCTGAGTCAGTGCAGGGAATGAGCCAGCTTTAAACAAGCATCGAGTCGGTGGACTTAAAAAAAAAAAAAAAAAACAGAAGGAGAATAAGAGAGCTGAATATAAATTGCCGGAGGAGGCTGGAGACCAAGAACTGACGCTGACTGTTACCCGTGTAGTGACAGGGCCTCTAAGCCTGGCACCAACAGCGTGCTGTAAGCCAGGGACTTGATCCAGTGCCAGGGCAGAGAAATACTCCTTTCTCTCCGCACTGGAGCTCTGGCCACCTACTGTCATTATTTCCATTATCTCTTCTTCCATGAAGCCACCTGGCCACTGCCGGCTCTTCTCAGCTGACTGTGTGGATTGTGTTTATTCAAAGTCTGTGTGTCTCGCTCTCCCTCAGGGTTCCCCCCACTGGGCTGCGCGGGACTGTGGAGCTTTATAACCTTCTTTTCAACAGCTGGCAGCTACAAATTAACTTTTTGACTTCATTGGGCTAATATGCTGCATTAGGCCCATTTTGGAGCACCTGAGGCCCTCCCCACCACCTCCCTCTCCCCTCCAACCACCTTCTCTCATCAATCAGGGGCTGAGGAGCAGGGAAGCAGCATGTGGAACATTCGGCAGGCCTGTTCAGAGCCCTAAGTGTGTTCGTCCATCCCTGCAGGACCACGGAGGGCCTGGACCGTTCCGATCAATGCATCCCGTTTCTGCAGTCAGGGCTGGCGTGAATATGAGATGCCACCACAGTCGTAAGAAGAGTGAACGGGACCAGAGAGCTCAATCATCCCTCTGTCTTTGGAGCATGTGCCTCTCCCCAGCCAGCAACTTCCGTCCTGGACAGTCTGATTCAGAGCTGCCTTTGGCACCGGTACCTTTGATTTTCTCCAGCATTTCCAGAAAGTCAGACCGCTAGATGTTTTCATCCCCTCCCCATTTTCCCAGCAACCAGAAGACCGAAAGCTTTCACTTCACTTACACAGTCAGTGAGAAATGAAAAACAAAAAGTGAACAAACGAAAAACCCCCGAGGGTTTAGATCTTTCTTGAATCACACCTGATAGGGGCTCTTCGCTAGCTCCCTTCCAGCTGGATTTCCTTAAAGCCCCCCAAATAGTTCAACACGCTCTATAAAGTCGAACAAAGATCTTCCCACTATCCTGTCAGGCTCAAGTGCCAATTTTTTGCCCAGAGAGTTTCCCCCAGAGCGCACTGAACCAGCACAAACACAACTCTTAAAATCTCTTTCAGATCCATGGTGCATGCTTCCCACAGTTTCAGTGGTTAAAGCTCTTTTCAACCTATGGCTCTCCTGGAACCTCCCCTCCCTAAAAGCTTGTCCTGCAGAATGAGGCTGGGGAGATGGGAGAGGCAGATAAACAAGATTTGCTAGAACAAAAAAGCCAGAACATCCCTGACTTAAATCTTATAAGGAGAGTTACACTCTGTAACAGCAATTCAGATGCACTTTGTACATGGAGCAGTAGTGGAAATCGTTTCTTAGAGATAGAATTGGAGCACAGAAAGTGAACATCGATGCCAGAATCTTCAATTGGATATTTCTTGATTTTGTCCCTCTTAGGTTTTGTTTTCTGTAAGCTTTTATTTTTTATAGTTTGTAGTTCAGGCAACCATATGTCCTTATTTTCCTAGGACAATTCTTGTTTACACGTGTTATCCTGATATAATTTAGTAAAGCACTTTCTTCTATTTTCAAAAATATTCCAATCAGATCATACTAACTGAAGTCAGTCAGAAAGAGAAAGGAAAATACCATATGGTATTACTTATATGTGGAATCTAAAATATGACACAAATGAACTTACCTATGAAACAGACTCACAGACATAGAGAACAGACTTGTGGTTGCCAAGGGGTGGTGAGGGGGAGGGTTGGATTAGGAGTTTGGGATTAGCAGACGCAAACTAGTGTATATAGGATGGATACACAACAGGGTCCTACTGTAGAGCACAGGGAACTATGTTCAATATCCTGTGATAAACCACATGGAAAAGAATATGGAAAAGAATGTGTGTATATGTATAAATGAATCACTTTGCTGTACAGCAGAAATTAACACAACATTGTAAGTCAACTATACTTTAATAAAATATAAAAAAATATTCCAATCAAAATTAACATGACACTGTAAATCAATTATACTCGAATAAATTTAAAAATGTCCTAATCAGGATAATAAGTTATAAGGTCATTCTATTTGCTGTGAACTCTCCAATAACCACAGCTTTTCCTCTGTAACAAAACAGCTCTTTAACCTTGGACAAGCAAGCCAATTTCCTCCCCTGAGTTTAGGTCTTGCCTAAATTGCAATTTCTTTCTTTAATGGTAAAATGAAATAACGCTTATGAAAAACTTTACAGATAGTTGATAGGAACCTCAAGCATCGTCCCCTGGACGCTCTATCGGTGAGCGCTGTTTGCGAGAGGATTGCTACATGTCGTGAGAAGGTGTTTGATGTTGTAATCTAAGTAATGGAAGTCTTGAGAATGAGGGTCCTGGTTGTGAAGCTCCAAGGTCTGCCAGGAGCGAACTGCAAGCTCAAGTTACTGGGTGAAGGCATACACCCAGTATGCAACGGAGGAAAGAACTGCCTAGCGATCCAAGTGATTGGAGACACAATACCTACCCTGTGTGGCTGACGCAATTATTTACCCAAGAGCCACCTTCTCTTATTTTCTGCCAACAGACTCCTGTATTTTTAAGATAGAAAGAGGTCCTCTATCCCAGTGGAAGTCAGCCCTGTTCCTAGCTCTGGGGATGAACCATGCTTGGTCTAACTCAGGCATGGCGGTCCCATCCCCTGGTCCAGTGATCATCCTGGGTATGGGCTCAAGGTCCAATTCTGGCCAACGAGACATAGAGTGTGGTATGGAAGATGCGGGGACTTCACTTCCAGGATAAAAAGACAGACCCTTTCTAGGAATAAGCCTTTCCCAGTTCCTATGTCCTGCCTTGACTACACTGTAGAAGGCGTTTGGTAGCTGTCATGCAGTCAAGGGACCACACACGTGAGGTTGGGTAGCTAGAATGGTGAAAACAATCCCATTGCCCCTAGTGAAGTAACAATCAGCCCAGGAGTGTCTACCACTAGATCACTTAAAGGAGACCATATAGTATATGTACTGTTTGTTCCACTCTTAGGCATACAACCAGAAGCATTCCCAAGTGACACATCTCCATAAGGTGGAATTAGATCAATGAATCCAAAGACTATTTTAGAGTTTCTTTTTTTCAGTGTTTTCTTTCAACTGTCTTTTGTGATTAGTAGTTTGACTGGGTCATGTGAAGAAGAAAACATACCAGCTGTAGATGGGACTCATATCTTTACGTATTTCTACTTCTTTGCAAGAAGAAATGTGGAAATTATGGGGCAGCAAAAGTATGTTGTTCTCCAAAAGGAAGGGATTTTCAGACTCTCAATCAGTGCATGAATAAAATCCTGCTGTGATTAAACCATGAAATGTAACTCACTCGATTGGTCTGAACACTTTGAATTTGTAGTTTTGGATTTTGGCATCTTTTATGTCTCCAGATCACATGATATATGTATAAAAACTAAGAATTAAAAATAATAAAGATTTGAAAAACCACACTGGGCTTGTCAGCGGTGGTTCCATTTTTATGTGTCAGGATTAATATTTCACATATAAGAGCTCATTAAAAAAAGTAACCTTGGAACACAGTGTCAGGTGGAGATATATTTTTTAAGATGTGCTAGAAATTATGCAGCCACAAAGAGCGTTCCCACTTATTATCTTGGCACTCACGTTACGCTGACCGGTTTGTCACCAAGTTGCGGGTGGTGGAGTAGAGAACCCCTTCCAGGCTGTCTCATGCATTGCTTTGCTCCATTTTCTCTCCAACTCATTTACTTGATGCTCATATTTATGCAAAAGAGGGTAATGAGGTAGCCAAAGGTTATAGGGGTCGCAAAGGGCTTTTGGATGATTAGAGCATTGGAAACTAGGGAGGCTAGCCTCAGGCTGCCTGAAATTGAAATTTGGGGCTAAATTAATAACTCAAACGGAGCATATGCCGTTTTACAGTAAGTCTGTCTCCTCTAGGGTTGAAACTATGTAGTGTGACATAAAAGGATCACTAGATATGACAGAAAAAAATGTTTGAGACTATTCCATTGCAAGTATCACCTTTTGTTGGGGGGCAGAAAATAAGGGGTTGGTGAGACAACCACTATTCAAATTTTGCCCAGAATGTACTTGCATATTTCAGTCCACAGGATGTGTGTGCCTGTGTGTTGTCTTAAAAAATTAATAATGATCTTGCACGTATTTATATGTGCAAACAAACAGGCATCTGTTCTATAGTTACTCTCCAAATGATTCCCTGCAAAGTCAGTGTCAGCGAGGGTCTAGGTAAAGCTCAGGAGCAGAGCAAGACGCTGACTGGACTTATGACTGTGCTTTTCTTTTACTTTATTTCTTTGCATTTCAGGACGAGGAACATTGAGATGATTTCCCAAAGTCAGGTTAAAGATATGGTTGACTATTTACCTGTATTTTTCAGTTGTACATATGTTAAAGGAAGGCTCCCGGGGGGTGGGGGGAATGTCAAAGAACGACAGTAAATATGATACCTTGGAGACATAATAGATAGGCCCCTTGAAGACACTAGCTTACAGCTGTTCTGTAGACTGAAAGACATGGAGATAGGTTAGCCTGAAAATAGAAAACAGAACCCTACATTTCTCCCAAACCATGTTTGCCTTTCCTGGATTGGATGATGTACTTGATCATGTTTCAAAATAGATATAACCTCTTAATAGGATGAAGAGAAGGGCACTACATTGATTGGAAGAATTAAGAGGTTGCTATAAGATGGCCAAGGAAAATTCTTTGAACTGTATATTGTAGAAAGTCATGGCTAAAACATGACTGACTGGAGGTTGCACTGGGGATAAAAGCAGCGATTTAACAACGTTTGCAATTTAAAGTACTCAAAATTGGACGAATCAAAGGATTCCTTTGTACAAATGAGGAAGACAGGATTTAAGTGATCTTTTTTCATGCCCTACAGAAAGTGCTCCAGAACCCTGATCCGCTGATGCAGGCTGCAGTGGGTTTTCACTTCCCAACAGTGCTTTGCGAGCTGGGATATGCGGTCAATGAATGAAATGGTCTCTAAGTTCTGTTCCAGCTGTTGTGATGGTACTATCTGATCATCTGTGACGGACATTGATAAGGGCCATCTCCATCCACTGATGATGCAGAGATGTGAGGTGGTCTATGTACTTTTTCAGCAAGAGGTGCTCTGTGATATCCTTTCTTCCAAGGATTTCTCTCAAGTCCAGAAATAGCACAGAGTGAAAGACAAGAGCTTTTCCTCTCCCCTAGCACAACCAAGACGCATAAAGGTGTTAAAAAAAAAAAAAAGGATCTCCTTTATTTAAGTTAAAAAAAGTAGCTTTTGGTTACATTTCCTATCCTACTTCTTCTCCAGTAAGGCAGTCAGAAGCTGAAGGGCAGGCATGCTGAGCTGTATAGCCGATGCCCGTACAGTTTTGCCCTGATTTCTCCTCCCAATTTAATCTCCCACAGCTCAAACCCTGAGCCAAAGTGAACTGCATCTTTCTTGCCACAAGTGCCCATTGTCATGCTCTTCAAACCTCTCAGTCATTCCCTTTCTCTAACTTTCTTTTTTTTTACCATCAGGAAACAATCTGGTCTCCAATTTCACAGAGAAAAAAACCACAGGTGTCACTTCAACCTACCGCTGGTGAAACCTCCAAACCCTATGTTCAGGTTCACCTTCTTTAGCTTTCCTGGGGTTTTTGGGGGGTTTTTTTTGCTTTTTAATCTAAGGTCATCCACGTTCTCCAGACACCATTCTCTTCTGCATTTTATGCGATAGTAACCTATGGTTACTCGCTCTTTCATTTGTATCTTAACTTTATCTTCTAGATCCCTGCTATCAGGATTAGAACACACTTAGATTTCATCCATTATAAAAATCCCCTCCCTCAGTCTCACTATTCCTCTTACCTATAGTATATCTTTATGATTATAGGTAGATAATAATTATAAAATTAGTCATATAATGTTTTTCTTTTCTCGTAGTAAAAGTCTTATGGAGCAAGGACTGAGTTCGTTTAACTCAATACTGAATATCCAGTGCCTAGCACAGTGTCCTACCTATTGCAGGGAGGTATTCAATAATTTTTTAATTGAAGTACAGCTGATTTATAATGTTGTTAATTTCTGCTGTACAGCAAAGTGATTCAGTTACACATATATATACATTCTTTTTCATATTCTTCTCCATGATTGTTTATCACAGGATATTGAAGATAGTTCCCTGTGCTGTACAGTAGGGCCTCGTTGTTTATCCATCCTGTATATAATAGTTTGCATCTGCTAACCCCAAACTCCCAAGCCATGTCCCCCTCCACCCAGGCAACCACAAGTCTGTCCTCTATGTCTACTCCACTTAGTATGATAATCTCTAGGTCCATCCATGTTGCTGCAAATGGCATTATCTCGTTCCTTTTTATGGCTGAGTAGTATTCCATTGCATATATTAACTGGAAAACAAGGTTTAAAAAAATGGAAATAAGTACATATATCAATAATAACCTTAAATGTCAATGGATTAAATGCTCCAATCAAAAGACACAGAGTGGCAGATTGGATTAAAAAACAAGAACCTTTAATAATTTGTTGATGATTGATTATTAAGAATGAATAATATTTGCATATTATGAATGAATGAAGGAATGTATGAATAATGCTCTCCCTTTGAGTCTTTCCTCCTATTGTTCCTTCTCTGTAATCAGAATGCCCTTCCCAGCCCCCTCCTTTTCTTATCCAAATCTTACATAGCATCAGTTGATATTCAAATGAACTGTATCGAACTGCCCACCTTCTCCCACACCAGAGGATTCCTTGGTGTCTCCAAGTGAAAATAACTGCTTCCTCCTTAGAACTCTCATTATTAGAAACTTTTCGTGCCTTACACTCTAGTAACTTGAGTGCATGACTCTTCTCCAGGAAAATGCTGAGTGCTTATTGAGGGTACGTTCCAGGAGAGTGATACACGAGTCCTCCACAAGAACATAGCTTTGTACAGGGAAAGGGCTCAAGAAGTGCCAAGCTAATCAAATCATTCATTTGTTCATTCACTTAACTATTTATTGAGCTCCCAATAAGGCCCGGGCAACTCTTCTGGGAATAAAATGGTGTATGAGACACAGTCTCTCTCTTTACAAAACCTAGAGTAAGTGACACAGAAGAATTAGCCGGCAATCGTGTTAGGGTGACAGGTTACGGTAAGGTGCAGCAAAGGGGCACCTATGGCAGGCTTATGGATTCAGGGAGGGCTTCTTAGAGAAAGGGGTACTTAAGCTGAGTCCTAAAAGATGAGTAGAAATTAGCCTAGGCTAAGAAAGCAGAAGGAAAAGCTTGTAAAAATGCTCAAAGGTGAGCCAGAGAATAGCAAACTCAAGGAACAGAAAGGGTCTGGCATGCTGAAGAGTAACTGGGCAGCTGGAGGGGAAACCAGATCCACACCTTCAATTTAAAGGCAAAGGGGAACCACTGAATTGGAGAATTACATAACTGGGTTTGTGTTTTAGAAAGTTCTCTCTGTTTTGTAAATAAGTTCATTTGCACCATTTTTTTTTTAGATTCCAGATGTAAGTGATATCATGTAATATTTATTTCTCCTGTCTGACTTACTTCACTTAGTATGATAATCTCCAGGTCCATCCATGTTGCTGCAAACAGGAATAGACTCACAGACTTAGAAAAAACTTAGGAGTTACCAAAGGGGAAAGGTGGGGGGAGGGATAAACTGGGAGTGTGGGATTGACATATACACACTACTATATTTAAAATAGATAACCAACAAGGACCTACTGTATAGCACAGGGAACTCTGCTCAATATTCTGTAACAAGAATTTGTAAAAGAATAGACATGTAAAAAAAACAAAAAAATGAAGTCAATGAGACCATTCGAAAAAAAAAAGAAAGTTCTCCCTGGCTGGAAAATTGAAAGCACAAATAAATGGAAAAAAGATGAGGATTTCCATGTAGAATGTGGAAGTTAAACTCCCTCACCTTGCATTTCTCCCTCTGTGTATACACTTTCTGGGATTTACCATTTGTCCTCTAGGTAAAGTGTACTGTGAATCTTGTCCTTTGGTCAATTTTTTCTATGAGACTTTAATAGTCTTCTCAGGTTGTTTAGAACTAATGAGGCAAATGTCCTCAAACAAGAAGCAATTTAAGAACATGCTGCTAATTTCAATGAGTTCTGTAAATGAACTAATTTAATACCAGTTGACCTTTTTATTTAGGGAGAATGATTTGTGGCTGTATTTTCCTGACTTGTGCCTATAAGCCCTGGCAGTCTGCATGAGCACTCTGAGCCCAGGGGTAAACATTAATCATGGTACAAGGATGGTGTATTTTCAAGCAGAGCATAGCACATTCACTTCAGTAAGTGAGAGGAGGCTGTCTTTTAACAGGAAGGTTTTGACTGTGTTTATTAAAATAGAAAACCATAGGGCTTCCCTGGTGGCGCAGTGGTTGAGAGTCCGCCTGCCGATGCAGGGCACACGGGTTCGTGCCCCGGTCTGGGAAGATCCCACATGCTGCGGAGCGGCTGGGCCCGTGAGCCATGGCCGCTGAGCCTGCGCGTCTGGAGCCTGTGCTCCGCAACGGGAGAGGCCACAACAGTGACAGGCCCGCGTACCGCCAAATTAAAAAAAAAAAAAAAAGAAAGCCATAGAATAAAGAATACTCTCTGGGTATCCTCAGGGGATTGGTTCCTGGACCCCTATGGATACCAAAATCAGTGGATGTTCAAGTCTCTTATATATTATAAAATGGCATAGTATTTGCATATAACATGCACATTCTCTCTTATACTTTAAATCATCTGTCGATTACTCATAATACCTAATACAATGTAAATGCTGTGTAAATAGCTGTCAGCATGCGGCAAATTCAAGTTTTGCTTTTTGGAACTTTCTGGAATTATTCTTTTTTTCCCCCCGCAAATGCTTTTGATCTCAGGTTTGGTTGAATCCACTGTACTTCTCTGGTGATAAAGAACAGGTAGACAAATGCTGAATGATAGTATAAAATTTTAAACATGTCCTAGAGATTTTGCTACTCTATCTTAAAAAAATTTTTTTAGGGACAAGGGGAAGATGGCGGAAGAGTAAGACACGGAGATCACCTTCCTCCCCACAGATACACCAGAAATACATCTACACGTAGAACAACTCCTACAGAACACCTACTGAACGCTGGCAGAAGACCTCAGACCTCCCAAAAGGCAAGAAACTCCCCACGTACCTGGGTAGGGCAAAAGAAAAAAGAATAAACAGAGACAAAAGGATGGGGACGGGACCTGCACCAGTGGGAGGGAGCCGTGAAGGAGGAAAGGTTTGCACATACTAGGAAGCCCCTTCGCCGGCGGAGACGGGAGATGGAGGGGGAAAGCTTCGGAGCCGCGGAGGAGAGCGCAGCAACAGGGGTGCGGAGGGCAAAGCGGAGAGATTCCCGCACAGAGGATGGGTGCCGACCAGCACTCACCAGCCCGAGAGGCTTGTCTGCTCAACCGCTGGGGCTGGCAGGGCTAGGAGCTGAGCCTTGGACTTCGGTCGGAGCGCAGCGAGAGGACTGGGGTTGGCGGCGTGAACACAGCCTGCAGGGGATTAGTGCGCCACGGCTGGCCAGGAGGGAGTCCGGGGAAAAGTCTGGAGCTGCCGAAGAGGCAAGAGACTTTTTCTTCCCTCTTTGTTTCCTGGTGCGCGAGGAGAGGGGATTAAGAGCACTGCTTAAAGGAGCTCCAGAGACGGGCGCGAGCCGTGGCTAAGAGTGCGGACCCCAGAGACGGGCATGAGGCGGTAAGGCTACTGCTGCCGCCACCAAGAAGCCTGTGTGTGAGCACAGGTCACTCTCCACACCTCCCTTCCGGGGAGCCTGTGCAGCCCGCCACTGCCAGGGTCCTGGGATCCAGGGACAACTTCCCCAGGAGAATGCACGGCACGCCTCAGGCTGGTGCAACAACACGCCGGCCTCTGCCGCCACAGGCTTGCCCTGCACTCCGTGACCCTCCCTACCCCCGGCCTGAGTGAGCCAGAGCCCCCGAATCAGCGGCTCCTTTAAACCCGTCCTGTCTGAGCGAAGAACAGACGCCCTCCTGCGACCTACACGCAGAGGCGGGGCCAAATCCAAAGCTGAGCCCCTGGGAGCTGTGCGAACAAAGAAGAGAAAGGGAAATCTCTCGCAGCAGCCTCAGAAGCAGCGGATTAAAACTCCACAATCAACTTGATGTACCCTGCATCTGTGGAATACATGAATAGACAACGAATCATCCCAAATTGAGGAGGTGGGCTTTGACAGCAAGATTTATGATTTTTTCCCCTTTTCCTCTTTTTGTGAGTGTGTATGTGTATGCTTCTGTGTGAGATTTTGTATAGCTTTGCTTCCACCATTTGTCCTAGGGTTCTATCCGTCCGTTTTTTTTCTTAATAATTTTTTATTTTAATAACTTTATTATATTTTATCTTTATTTTACTTTATCTTCTTTCTTTCTTTCTTATTTTCCTTCCTTCCCTCCTTCCTTCCTCCCTCCCTCCCTCCTTTCTTTCTTTCCTTCTTTGTTTCTTTCTTTCTACTTCTACTAATTTTTTCTTTCTACTTGTTCTCCTTTTTATTCTGAGCTGTGTGGATGAAAGGCTCTTGGTGCTGCAGCCAGGAGTCAGTGCTGTGCCTCTGAGGTGGGAGAGCCAACTTCAGGACACTGGTCCACAAGAGACCTCCCAGCTCCACATAATATCAACTGGTGAAAATCTCCCAGAGATCTCCATCTCAACACCAGCACCCAGCTTCACTCAACGACCAGCAAGCTACAGTGCTGGACACCCTATGCCAAACAACTAGCAAGACATGAACACAATCCCACCCATTAGCAGAGAGGCTGCCTAAAATCATAATAAGGCCACAGACACCCCAAAACACACCACCAGACGTGGACCTGCCCACCAGAAAGACAAGATCCAGCCTCATCCACCAGAACACAGGCACTAGTCCCCTCCACCAGGAAGCCTACACAACCCACTGAACCAACCTTAGCCACTGGGGACAGACACCAAAAACAAGGGAACTACAAACCTGCAGCCTGCAAAAAGGAGACCCCAAACACAGTCAGATAAGCAAAATGAGAAGACAGAAAAACACACCGCAGATGAAGGAGCAAGATAAAAACCCACCAGACTTAACAAATGAAGAGGAAATAGGCAGTCTACCTGAAAAAGAATTCAGAATAATGATAGTAAAGATGATCCAAAATCTTGGAAATAGAATAGACAAAATGCAAGAAACATTTAACAAGGACCTAGAAGAACTAAAGATGAAAAAAGCAATGATGAACAACACAATAAATGAAATTAAAAATACTCTAGATGGGATCAATAGCAGAATAACTGAGACAGAAGAACGGATAAGTGACCTGGAAGATAAAATAGTGGAAATAACTACTGCAGAGCAGAATAAAGAAAAAAGAATGAAAAGAACTGAGGACAGTCTCAGAGACCTCTGGGACAACATTAAACTCACCAACGTTCAAATTATAGGGGTTCCAGAAGAAGAAGAGAAAAAGAAAGGGACTGAAAATATTTGAAGAAATTATAGTTGAAAACTTCCCTAATATGGGAAAGGAAATAGTTAATCAAGTCCAGGAAGCACAGAGAGTCCCATACAGGATAAATCCAAGGAGAAATACACCAAGCCACATATTAATCAAACTGTCAAAAATTAAATACAAAGAAAACATATTAAAAGAAGCAAGGGAAAAACAACAAATAACACATAAGGGAATCCCTGTAAGGTTAACAGCTGATCTTTCAGCACAAACTCTGCAAGCCAAAAGGCACTGGCAGGACATATTTAAAGTGATGAAGGAGAAAAACCTGCAACCAAGATTACTCTACCCAGCAAGGATCTCATTCAGATTTGATGGAGAAATTAAAACCTTTACAGACAAGCAAAAGCTGAGAGAGTTCAGCACCACCAAACCAGCTTTACAACAAATACTAAAGGAACTTCTCTAGGCAAGAAACACAAGAGAAGGAAAAGACCTACAATAACGAACCCAAAACAATTAAGAAAATGGTAATAGGAACATACATATCGATAATTACCTTAAATGTAAATGGACTAAATGCTCCCGGTCACCAAAAGACACAGATTGGCTGAATGGATACAAAAACAGGACCCATATATATGCTGTCTACAAGAGACTCACCTCAGACCTAGAGACACATACAGAGTGAAAGTAAGGGGATGGAAAAAGATATTCCATGCAAATGGAAACCAAAAGAAAGCTGGAGTAGCAATTCTCATATCAGACAAAATAGACTTTAAAATAAAGGCTATTAGAAGAGACAAAGAAGGACACTACATAATGATCAAGGGATCGATCCAAGAAGAAGATATAACAATTGTAAATATTTATGCACCCAACATAGGAGCACCTCAATACATAAGGTAAATACTAACAGCTATAAAAGAGGAAATCAACAGTAACACAGTAATAATGGGGGACATTAAGGCCTAACTTACACCAATGGACAGATCATCCGAACAGAAAATTAATAAGGAAACAGAAGCTTTAAATGACACAATAGACCAGATAGATTTAATTGATATTTAAAGGACATTCCATCCAAAAACAGCAGATTACCCTTTCTTCTCAAGTGCGAACGGAACATTCTCCAAGACAGATCACGTCTTGGGTCACAACTCAAGCCTCAGTAAATTTAAGAAAATTGAAATATAACAAACATCTTTTCTGACCACAGCGCTATGAGATTAGAAATCAATTACAGGGAAAAAAAGTAACACACACAAACACATGGAGGCTAAACAATACGTTACTAAATAACCAAGAGATCACTGAAGAAATCAAAGAAGAAATCAAAAAATATCTGGAGACAAATGACAATGAAAACTCGATGATCCAAAACCTATTGGATGCAGCAAAAGCAGTTCTAAGAGGGGAATTTATAGCAATACAATCGTACCTCAAGAAACAAGAAAAATCTCAAATAAACGATCTAATCTTACACCTGAAGGAACTAGAGAAAGAAGGAGAAACAAAACCCAAAGTTAGTAAAAGGAATGAAATCACAAAGAGCAGAGCAGAAATAAATGAAATAGAAACAAAGCAATAGCAAAGATCAATAAAACTAAAGCCTGGTTCTTTGAGAAGATAAACAAAATTGATAAACCTTTAGCCAGACTCAACAAAAAAAAAAGGGAGGGGACTCAAATCAGTAAAATTAGAAATGAAAAAGGAGAAGTTACAATGGACAACACAGAAATACAAAGCATCCTAAGAGACTACTACAAGCAATTCTATGCCAATAAAATGGACAACCTGGAAGAAATGGACAAATTCTTGGAAAGGTATAACCTTCCAAGACTGAACCAGGAAGAAATAGAAAATATGAACAGACCAATCATAAGTAATGAAACTGAAACTGTGATTAAAAATCTTCCAACAGGGCTTCCCTGGTGGCGCAGTGGTTGAGAGTCCGCCTGCCGATGCAGGGGACACGGGTTCGTGCCCCGGTCCGGGAAGATCCCACATGCCGTGGAGCGGCTGGGCCCGTGAGCCATGGCTGCTGAGCCTGCGTGTCCGGAGCCTGTGCTCTGCAATGGGAGAGGCCACAGCAGTGAGAGGCCCGCGTACAGCAAAAACAAACAAACAAAAAACTAAAAAGAAAATTACCATATGACCCAGCAATCCCACTACTGGGCATGTACCCTGAGAAAACCATAATTCAAAAAGACACATGCGTGCCAATGTTCATTGCAACACTATTTACAATAGCCGGGTCACGGAAGTAACCTAAGTGCCCATAGACAGATGAATAGATAAAGAAGGTGTGGTACATATATACAATGGAGTGTTACTCGGCCATAAAAAGGAACAAAATTGGGTCATTTGCAGAGACGTGGATGGACCTAGAGACTGTCATACAGAGTGAAGTAAGTCAGAAAGAGAAACAAATATCGTATATTAACGTATATGTGTGGAATCTAGAAAAATGGTACAGATGAACTGGTTTGCCAGGCAGAAATAGAGACACAGTTGTAGAGAACAAATGTATGGACACCAAGGCGGGAAAGTGGTGGGGGCGGGGGTGGGTGGTGGCGGGATGAATTGGGAGATTGGGATTGACATGTATACACTAATATGTATAAAACAGATAACTAATAAGAACCTGCTGTATTAAAAAAGAAAAGTCTGCTTTGTTCTGGGATCTTAACCTATTTTGCTTGAGGCCTGAGACTGATCTTTCTTTGAATGGTGATTTCAAAAAGAAGATAGAAAATGACATATTGGTGACTTTATTATTTTATTTTAATCCATTTTTTAAGATTTCCAAGGTTCAAGTAATTTTTATTCCCCCGAATTCTTTCTTTTTTCTTTTACTGACTTCTAGCTCTGAATTTGATTTCTATGTATCTCATTGATCTATGTTAGTCATATAGAGTTATAGCCATTTTTTTATTTCCAAAGGAAATTATTATAACTATCAATGATGTACTAGAATTAAATCCATAAACTAATAGGCTGAGCTCTTCATGTAAAAGGAAAAAACTTTATACAGTCTTTGCTTTTCTATAGTTTTAAATTTGGCTGATATACTTATCTAAGAATGCTTACAGCACATTTATATATAGTATTTATTGCAGCAGCCTGTCTTTTTTTTTTTTTTTTTTTTAACGTTGGGGATAAAATAAGTGAACACTTGGCTATGGAAGGCCATCTGGTGTCGATAGGGAGTAACTATGGGCTTATGTGGAAGCTTAGGAAATGTGTTTCCCACCTCATTCTGCTTTCGCGTGTGTGTTTTTTTGAGAAGGGCTCTGCACATCCAGACAAGTCTGTACAGCCTGCCTTTTCTTATCCCTGCAAACTGGGGGCAGTTATAGTACCTTTCTGGTGTTGTTTTCATTATGTTATGGTATAATTTTTATAGGATTTAGATTTGACTTCAGAATATGTTTGAAGGACCGTTTCGCTATGGATATAACTGATAATTTGAGATTTTATTGTATATTTTGACCATGTTACATAAAGTTCTGCCTCAGAAGATTCTAGCAGGTCGTTCCATTTTCCCACTGAGTCCTCTCGCTCTGCTCTTCTCTTCTGCTCCACTTTGTGCAGATCAGAAATATCTTGACCTCTCCCAACTCCGTTTGGAAAAATGTAAGGCCTATGTGCTTTAAAAAGAACACAGTGTCTGCTTTTCAAGTGATGGAAACATACAATTAAATATTCTAATGCAGTAATTGTGGGAGGTAAGTCGCAGGCACCAATATCATGGTTATTTTTCATATTTTAATATGGTCAATATGGTAGACACAGAACGGATAAAAGTCACCCTTTACCCTTGATAAAAAGTTTTAAAAATAAAAAAATTCAGAAATGGTAACGGTAGAACTTATCATAATTTATTGTTTAAAGTGGAAACAAATGGACTCATTCAGTTTCTCTCATCATCTCATTTGTTTGCTTAAACGCCTAAAAGGACTCACTCAGGATAGACTTCTAAAAAGAAGTGACTTGGAATTTAAATGGACCTGAAATTAACGTTCTCTTTAGCAATTTCCTACTCTCTCGGGGTGTAATGAATGATGTTGTCAATGAGTCACTCAGTTTTGGGAAAAAACTTTTGTCACCTAACCTCTTCTTTTCAGCGCTTTATGGTTCAGGCTGATGAATACTGAAAAGATAATGGAGATGCCTAGTTATAAGAGACTGGATTTGAGGGCATCCCTCTTTGCTCTTTGTCCTCCCGTGGAGAGTTCTGGAAACTTGAGTGGATCCATTTCCTGTGGATACTTTATGGTGTAGGACAGAAAACATTAGTGAGAATCAAGGGCTTGACCTCTCCCTCTTTGGGTGATCTCGTTAAATTTCTTAATGCCTCAGATGTACCTATTAAGCAGGAGACAAAATGGGAAGTGAGAAAGTGATAAAAATATTTTTTTTAAAATTGTGGCTATTCTCTAATGGCTGATGCTGCTAGAAGTGAAGTTTTTTGCTTCGAAAATGGATGGGATGCTTTCTGCCTTGCTGGAATCTCAGGAAGCGTAATTCATTAGTGGTTTGAAAAGTGCTTTGAGCTAATGGAATGAAAGGCACTGGAGAAATTCATACTAATATTATTAAAAATGAAAAATTGCAACAGAGAAACTGATTTCCCCCAGAACACAGACATAAATATCGCATCGACTATTGCCCAGACAGCCAGTTTGAGAAGGGAAAAAGCCAGTCTCTCATCTGGACATTTCACCCACGTCTTTAAATTACCAATTGGACTGATTTTATTTTCCTACCTAATTGTATAAGTTCAGTTCTTCTCTGAGAGCCTAGATTCTTGTTCCTATTTAGGGTACAATAGCATTTTTAGGTATTTCAATAGTGTATTGAAATCTATATATACTATTCGGTATAAATTCTTCATTTATACTACCTGTTTTTTTTTCCTCAGTGACTCTATCTTGACCTCTAAGGTCACATATATCCCTCCTACCGCTCCCCATACAACTCTTGAAAGTCATATTTCAAATCAATGCCTGTCTTCATCTTTAGAGACTGTTGCCTTCATTATACTCCTATAATAATTAAGATGGGACATACCAAAGTAAATTTAATGGATGGCAAGCATTTGTGCAGGTTTCTGAGAATAGGAGGCATCTTATTGCTTTGTTCACATTTAGTTTTTCCACAGTAATGTTGGGCTGGGAATTAATGAACACAATTAGGGCTTTTTTTGATATGGTACACCTTTGAAACTCTTCATTATTCTGTTAACAGAACCTTGCTAATTTTCTCCTAAATGAATGTACTCCTGCTGTAATGTAGATTATATTTTATAATGCAATTCAGCAGGTTTTCACTTTCCTCCCTTTGTTTGTTGATTTCAGTTTCTTTGTTCATGGTGTCATTCAGGTGCATAATAAACTAGAATAACTTTCAATACTCTTTTTAGGGAAGAAACATACATTATCTTAATGATAATTGTTTATCACTGCATCTCCCTTTTAATATATCATCCAAATGCAAAGACCAAACAAATTAATAATAGGTATTTTAAAATGCACCTACTAAGGTCCTTTTGAAGTAGTACAGATGGTCCTAACCCTTCCCTTCCTTTGAAATTTCTATTTCATGTTCTCTGTCAAGACTTTGAACACAACTCATATTTTGTCATTACGTTGTAATGCAATGGAAAGTGCCAGCAGCAACCAGAGAAGGTGAACATCAGGAAGTACAGACATATATTATATTGATGCTTCTAGCCTAACTACCAAATAACTCTACTTGAGGAACGGAAGGGAGCAAAGGTTAAGTGTTTGCATTTCAATAATTTTTTTTTTTTTGCGGTACGCGGGCCTCTCACTGTTGTGGCCTCTTCCATTGCGGAGCACAGGCTCCGGACGCACAGGCTCAGCGGCCATGGTTCATGCGCCCAGCCGCTCCGCGGCTTGTGGGATCTTCCCGGACCGGGGCACGAACCCGCGTCCCCTGCATCGGCAGGCGGACTCTCAACCACTGCGCCACCAGGGAAGCCCTCAATAAATTTTAAACCTGGTGAACTACTCAGAGCCTTAATGCAAAAGCAGGGTTGGCTTGTTCTAATTCACAAATACGCATGTTAACAGCACTTTCTTATTATTTTCTTATATTTCTCAGCCGCAGAGAGAGAGAACCTCTTTCTCATTAATGGAAATGAAAATCAGAATTGAATTGAACTCAGGAAATGAATGACTGCTTAAGTTGTCCTTTTTAAGGGGATGCATTAAAGTCGACCCTTCAAAGAGATATTTCCTTTGCTCTTATCTCATTCTTGAATTTTAAAAAATTCTATCATTTACTCATTGCCATTTTCTTTTCTTCCTTATTTCTTCACTTGCCTTGTCCTCCTTCCTCTCTCGCTCCCTCCTTTCTTCCTTCCATCTTTTCTTCTTGGGTGGGGAAAAAATAAAATACAACAAAATTACCTGCTACATGGGAATCCACATAAATGCAGAAGGTCAAAACTGCCAAGCTCAAACCTTGAGAATGCTTTGCAAGGTTTTCAAGCCGCTC
Source organism: Delphinapterus leucas (assembly GCF_059928025.1). Classification (NCBI taxonomy): domain Eukaryota; kingdom Metazoa; phylum Chordata; class Mammalia; order Artiodactyla; family Monodontidae; genus Delphinapterus; species Delphinapterus leucas. The sequence goes on from NC_143149.1 coordinate 27,780,900, forward strand.
GATTTTGTGTGTGTGTGTGTGTGTCCATCCATTTTAGACAGCTTTGATGTCTCGTGATCTCCTTTGCCTAATCAAATTGGAGGTCGGTCTAATAGAAAAGTCCACAGAGGATTAAGTTTAATGCACTATAACAGGTAACTGAGATTTTGTGAGTGCACATTTTATAAATGTGACTCTTAGTAAGGACCCAGAAAATTAGGTTTACAAGCATCTTGGAATGTTTCCTGTTGGCCTTTTTGCATCCTTCTTTTTTTTTTTTTTTTTTGTGGTACGCGGGCCTCTCACTGTTGCGGAGCACAGGCTCCGGACGCGCAGGCTCAGCCGCTCCGCGGCATGTGGGATCTTCCCAGACCGGGGCACGAACCCATGTCCCCTGCATCGGCAGGCAGACTCTCAACCACTGCGCCACCAGGGAAGCCCTTGCATCCTTCTTTTTATGCGGTGATCTCCAAGGAGATCATACGAATATTGGAAATACCAAGTAAAGAATCAGAGAAAGGAGAAAATGAGAGAGGCTTTGAAGCCTCGTGTTGGGAAACCATTGTTTCAAGAGGCTGATGGTGAGATTAAATTGAATTGATTTACACGACAATTGGATACAGAGTACCAAGTAAAATGTCAAACGCAAAGGAAGAACTATAAAATCTGTAAGCGCAATAATTATGCAAAAAGTAGTAATGGTTTTCACAGCAAGGGGCTAAGTGGCTCTGATTTTAGCTTATTTACCTCTGAGGCAGAACAGAAATTAAGGACCAGTGAAGGAAGCATGTCACCTCATGTTGTATTTGATAATCCAAGAAACCTGCTACTACCAGTGAGGAAAGAAGCCAACAGGCTTTACGGAACTACTTACAGTGACCACCCAATGTGTTCAGGGTGTTACACTTTTCAGAGTACTTTCACTTCCATACTTTTAATTAACGTTCCCAATTATTTTGAAAAGCCGGTGATGCTGGTATCCCATTTTAAAAGAAGAGAATACTAACACACAGCAAAATCACCAAAACAAGGGCAATTTTTGTCCCCTTTACTAACACAGATGGGTAACTGTCTTACTCAACCTGTGTTCACTTAATGTTCATGAATTGGAAGTTTACGCCTCAGGCAATGGTGACCGCTAAAGGTTTCTGAGTAGAGAAATATCAAGATGAGGATTTGGGCTTAGGGAAATATCCCCAGTGGATCTAATGGAGGAGATAGGGGTGGTCCCTGGGAGGGACAGGAGGCTGAACTAGTGGGATTTTGCATGAAGACAAAAGGATGGTTGATTTTGACTTCAAATGAGAAAGCGCAGATGCACTGGAGAAGAACCTGCTTGGGATGAGGGAGGGCTTGGCACTGGGAAACGTAGGGGGAGCTCCCTCTAGGTTGGCAGAAACAGGTTGTTTAATTTTAGAGGCACCTCCATTTTTTCAAACTCATTTTCCATAAGTTCAGAAAATTAAATCTTACATGAGTAATTGTCATGATGGAATCTGAACTCTATTCCTCCAGAAACAAATCATCCTGGCAATGGAATAAATACTCTGATAGACTCTATTTTTACTAATTTGAAATCTGTGATCACTTGAAGAGGGTCTATTAGTTAGGAATTTCTGTACCATCTCTATTAGTTAGGAATTTCTGTACCATCTGTAGAAAATAATTACTCCTTAGGCAGATTACTAATAAAGGCAGGCCAGCATTGTCCTTAAAAAATATCTCAAGGAAATTGTTTTCATGTATTCTGAAGCCACTAGAACAACAGTCACTGTCATGTGGTTAATATTAAAAAATACAGAAGTTTCATTAATATTACAACTAGAGTATTTCACAGCCTCCCGTTGGAAATAGTTTAATCATATACTACATTATATATATGTGCTTGAATAACGTGAACATTTTTGTTTTCTGGATATTTCACTTCTGCCTAATTATTCTAAATTAATGTTCAGAATGTTTAGAGTTTACTGACACTGTAAATCTATAGATTAAATCCATAAAATATTTTAATTTTTCCTAACATTCCACGTACTCAAGGAGTCTTGTGTTTAAGCAAAGTTAAACAAGTTCAGACTAACTGTGGAAAGTTTTCACTGATTTCAATTTGTCTGAATATGTTTTCTATTATGGGACGATACAGAAAGAAAGTAAAGCAAGCCGTTGATTTTCAAGGTTGTTGAATTCACTTAAGCATGGCTAATTCTGCTCCCCAAATAAAAGGCAGTTCTTGTTGAACTCTAAGGCCTTGTGATTTGATCTACCATGGGATCTGGGGTTGGAGGGAGGGTCATGAGTTCACTCATTTATGAATGAATGACTTTCTCTTGGATTTCTGTTTGTACACATGTGAAATTAGATTGAAACAAACGTCAACCACCTTTTTGTTTGGCGATGCTTCCAGGGTATAGGGACTAATTTTATACATATGTTATAGAAAGGAGCTTGGAAACCAGCTCTTTCTTCTAGTGATCCCCGAGGGGGTGGCCCTAATTCACTATGCCCATAATGTACACATTCTTAATTGAACCCTCCGTGATCTCTGCTACTGTTGTGTTGAATACACAATGCAGTTGGTTTCTGTTATAGCAATTTGGTCGCGGGAGGGGTGGGCCATTCTTTGTTAAAAAATAATCAAGTCACTTGATTCTTCATGTGCATAACCAGCTTTCTGATGGAATGTCATTTTGTTTTTAACATCTTTATTGGAGTATAATTGCTTTACAATGGTGTGTTAGTTTCTGCTTTATAACAGGGTGAATCACCTATACATATACATATGTTCCCATAACTCCTCCCTCTTGCATCTCCCTCCCACCCTCCCTATCCCACCCTTCTAGGTGGTCACAAATCACCTAGCTGATCTCCCTGGGCTGCTTCCCACTAGCTATCTACCTTACGTTTGGTAGTGTATATATGTCCATGCCACTCTCTCACTTTGTCCCAGCTTATCCTTCCCCCTCCCCATGTCCTCAAGTCCATTCTCTACGTCTGCATCTTTATTCCTGTCCTGCCACTAGGTTCTTCAGAACCTTCATTTATTTATTTTTTTTAGACTCCATATACATGTGTTAGCATACGATATTTGTTTTTCTCTTTCTGATTTACTTCACTCTGTATGACAGACTCTAGGTCCATCCACCTCACTCTAAATAACTCAATTTCGTTTCTTTTTATGGCTGAGTAATAACGAATGTCATTCTTATACGGTAGAAATATCCAAACATCTGCTTGCTAAGACATTGGAGAATAGCTTTATTTTCTCATATATTTATTTTAAGCTTTATTTTGGGCTGCCTCTTTTGGTCTGATGCTGACAACGTGTGGCACATAGGAGCGTGTGAATGTTCACATTCAGTGCCTGCTGTCCCTTGCAGAGGTAAAAATGGAATTATCCATTTCCTCTGGCTTAGCTTGTGCCTTATTTTAACTGTACCCAGGAATTTCTATGAAACCATGTCATGTTGCCAGAAATGGCCTCCCTATCGAACTCTGCCTTGTCAAAATAATTTTATCATTCATAAATATTTCAGTGAAAACCAAAGACTGCTCATAAATGATTGATTCTGTAGAGTTCACTGACCTTTCCTGTGAAGGCTTTTATGAATATTAGAATAACCTATCCTAAATATGACCATTAATTGTTAATAATGGGCTGACTGAAACCTAGGTTTCTCTAGGTTTGAGAAATTATATAGGTAGTTATAATGATGTATTGAAATTAAGGAAGGTCATTACAGTTCAAAGCTCGTTCTCAAGCTGAGCACTATACTATAGTGTATTCTGATTTCTAAATTAAATCAGGCAAACTTTGCACCTGGAGGGATCCAGAAGCAACAAGATAAAGAACACTTTCGAGGCTGGAAATTAACATGGATGGGTTATTTGTGTCATCTGTTCAATCTTACCGTTTCTTTTCTTTGTTGAAATATGGCATTATTATTTTAGGTGGGCATACAAAGTAATTATCACTTAAATAACCAAACACTATGTGCCCTGAGAGCTGAAACATTCTGGTATTAGACAGATTCAGTCATGGATACAGGGCTAAATTAGATTTTTAAGAAGGAGTCTGTTTTCTTGCTTTCATCATTGTAAGACAAGTAGATTAAAAACATGACTCTTTTTAGACTTTTCAAATTCTCGAAAAAAGCACATACTGCTTTTATGAAAAACAAAAGTTAAAAATAAAAGGAAGCAAAAGCAAAAACACAAAACAATTCCACCAGCCACAGTTTCCATTTCAAAGGGCATATTTCCTTTTAGCTTTTTCTGTACTTAATTTTTATAGTATATTCAAGACAACAAGTGTTTGAGGAACATTACTGTGTGCTATGCCCTGAAAATAAAATATGCTAGTAAGACAGAGGCTCTGTTCCACAGAAACTTACAGTGTAGTTAGGAAGACAAGTCATTCATTGCCTTATAGAAGCAAAAAGGGTGCCATAAGTTCTGAATGGGAGGTAGAGACAGTACCGTCATGGGAAGGGTTTGAAGAAGATGAAGATGCTTGGCTGTGGTGGTGAGGAGACCCCTGATGGAAGCGGTAGGTCCCCTTCCACCCAGTGGCTCCCTAGATTAATGCAGCAAGCTGTAGGATGTGTACATGACACACCACAGGGCCCTCAAGTGCTACCATAAGAGAAATGACTTCCTCTACAGCAGATGCTCTCGGTGTTCCCATTCATCCGCTTGTCCTCAACATTTCCATACAGGCTGGCTGACTTCTGAGGGTTAGTTTATAACGGTGATAACTAAGCATTAATTAATAGCACCCTGTTTATTGGATGTGTCCTTCTCCTCTCTCATCTCCTTGTAACTTTATAATTTTTCCTGGAATAACCTCCCAGCTGAACAACTTCTACTTGAGTCTCTGACTACGGGTCTGCTCTGGGGAACCCAAAGACAACAATTTTACCAACTTCCTACCACCTACTCTTTTTTTGCCTTCTAAAGCTTATTGCAGAAAATTCTAAAGATGCAGTGCAAGATCATTCAGTAATATCCCTGTCTGCTAAGTAAGCTTTCAGGGATTGAAAGCATGTTAGAGGTCACTGAATCCTATTACCTTCGAGCAGATGCCATTGGTACCCTGCCTGCATCTCCTTGGCCCACCCTAGAGGCAGTTCTCTTATGCTCAGATGATTTCTTGCTACTCTCTGGTGGTGGAAGTATGCTTGGTCCATATGGAATAAGATGAAGTGTCCCAGGAGGGATGGGTGTTGATGAATAAATACCCTGGTGAATAATTCTGAGAAGTGATCATCTCAGAGGGTCTCCAGCAGGACTCGTCTCCAGTTTTCCACAGAGTTAATTACAGCTCATTGGTTAATACCCTTTTTCTTTTCTGAATCTCACTTTTTCACTCTTCACTGTGCTTCCTGGAGCCACAGCACTAATAAGCTACTTTTAAGCCCTTGATCAGGGTGTGCTCTGGAGGCACTCAAACCTGGCCACCTCTCATTATAGAAAAGAGGAAACTGATCATACAACTCAACAACAACAACAACAAACAATCCCATTGAAAAATGGGCAGAAGACCTAAATAGACGTCTCTCCAAAGAAGACATACAGATGGCCAACAGGCACATGAAAAGATGCTCAACGTCACCAATTATCAGAGAAATGCAAATCAAAACTACAGTGAGGTACCGCCTCACACCGGTCAGAATGGCCATTATTAAAAGTCTACAAATAACAAATGCTGGAGAGGGTGTGGAGAAAAGGGAACCCTACCACATGGTGGGTGGGAATGTAAGTTGGTGCAGCCACTATGGAAAACAGTATGGAGTTTCCTCAAAAATCTAAAAATAGAGTTGCCATATGATCCAACAATCCCACTCCTGGGCATATATCCAGACAAAACACTAATTCGAAAAGATACCTGCACCCCTATGTTCACAGCAGCACTATTCACAATAGCCGAGACATGGAAACGACCTAAATGTCCATGGACAGATGAATGGATAAAGATGTGGTACATATATACAATGGAATACTACTCAGCCATAAAAAAGAACGAAATAATGCCATTTGCAGCAACATGGTTGCAACTAGAGATTATCATACTAAGTGGAGTAAGTCAGAAAGAGAAAGACAAATGCCGTATGATATCACTTATATGTGGAATCTAAAATATGGCACAAATGAACTTATCTATAAAACAGATACAGACTCACAGACATAGAGAACAGACTTGTGGTTGCCAAGGGGGAGCAGGTTGAGAGAGGGATGGAGTGGGAGGCTAGAGTTAGCAGATGTAAGCTTTTATATATAGAATGGATAAACAACAAGGCCCTACTATACAGCACAGGGAACTATATTCAATATCCTATGATAAACCATAATGGAAAAGAATATGAAAAAAGAATGTATATATATATATATGTATAACTGAATCAGTTTGCTGTATAGCAGAAATTAACACATTGTAAATCAATTATACTTCAATAAAAAAATATTAAAACTAAAAAATCAAAAGAGGAAACTGAGACCAAGAGAGTAAAAGTCACTTGCCTATAGGTCTATGAAGTCTTGTTAGACAGTAGAGATTATGGTAGAAATGCAGTTTGTATCATGCTTTCCTCTTTTCATAACACTTGAATTTAAGTAAACATATTGTAAAATAATTGTCCGTGATGTAAAAGAATGACAATTTGCTTAACTCGTCCCTAATGTTGGGCATTTGGGTTCACGCATCTAATGAAGGAATCATGGAAACACACTGAGGAAAAAAAAAATTGTTTTATCAGAGAAGCTCCTGATTCTACCTGAACTGAAGACATTTTCAGTTGCATTTATAAATGTCAAAGTCCACCCTCCTCTGCGTGTATTTATGAATACCAGATGGGCTTTTTCTGAGTGATAGCACAGTAAAATAATGGCAACCCGCTAAGGTCATTAAGGGAAGTCGGTGTGGAGTTTATGATCAGTGGGCTGCCATTTATGCAACCAACTAGGATCCACAAACTGCAAGATCATCTGACATGGATTTGATTTCTCATCTGAGTGAATGCATAGGAACCTCTGTATCTGGACACACTAAGTGTTTTCCGAGCTGTTTTCCAATGCTGTCCATTTTTGTCCCATTGATTATCATTTCCACTGCATTAGTCAGGGATAAAGTTAATTGCTAACTGCTAGGTTTCCTGAGCACAGTCAGTTAGTTAATGCACAAGCCTGTTTGCTGCGTGCCAGATGGCCCCAGTTACTTGGGGATGGACAGATATCGACAAAACAGAGTCTTTGGTACAAAATGATGCCACCAAATAGTTCTATATAATGGACATCTGAAGCTGGGGGACTTGGAGAAAAGACAAGCTTCCTAAGTAGTTGCAGATTCTTTCTTTCTTTGAAAAATAATCAGGCCTGCAAATACCTCATTCTTTAGCCCCCAAAGCTCTGCATAACAAAGGACAGATTTCTTGGATACCTTTAAAAACTGCGGGTCCTATTATCATGCCACTGTTAAGATCCTGGAGAATGAGGGGTAAAGGGGTGGTGCCAGGGAGTTTGCAAAGTGGGGGAGGGTCAGAGTAATGGCAGATGAACCCCTGAAGATATTTCTTTTCTCAGCCCCAGCAAATTTTGGTTTAGGGCGCTCAGAGAGTGCACACTCTTCTGAACCCTCCTCCCCTGGAATTAATAACTACTGAAGGTGCTTTTCCTCGTTTGGGTTGGGACACCTGCACCTTTCATCAGACATAGTGACTGAGGGGCACTCGCTCGGCAGAGCTGTCAGAGTTCAAATACATCCAGACTTCTGCCAGTCGTGCTACGCAGGGATGCTGTGTTTGTCCAGAGGCTGTCACCTGAACAGTGTGCTTCTGTTGCTCCAGGTGGACGCACCATTGCAGAATAATTTTGAAGAGCTGGTTATTGATTTTTTCATATTTCAGGAAAAAGGAGGTGGAATGAAGTTGCTCTTCCTGCAAATGGCTGGATATTCAATGGTTTCTGTGAGTTAGCCCTGAACTCTATTAAAATCAGCAAATACCATCTTGAGGATGTTAGGTTTCTCCTTGACATGAAAGCCCTGGAAGTTCAAGCAAACATCCAGGTATGTAAGCATGTTGCCTGGGAGGGGAACACATGAAACTCTGATGAACTGTTAACATGTGCAGTGCATGCAGATGAGATTGTTACAATCACGTGAGCATTGCAGCAAGATGTTTGGGGAAGAGAGGGGAAGGGAAGCAGAAGACATGGCACGTTATAGCCAGCTCTGAGTAGTAGTGGGCAGTGGGGGGAGGGTGCCTTTCACCTGGTTGATGAGGTAGGGGCAGGCAGGAGGAGAAGGTCCCTAAGGGCACACTTTACTTCCTGCACGATACTACCTTTACAGGGACGATTCTGCATCACCAGCAGGGCTCTGTTCGGTGTCTTGAAAATTATAAACATGTCTACGAATATTGATGAAGAATGATGAAGCAGGTATAAAATGTTGCAGGGTCTCTGGAGAAATTCAAAGAGCCATTTCTTGATCAGATTAGGAAATAGAATGCCCATTAACATGACCACCTTGGAATTACCTTGTAGACAAAACATTAGCATTTAGTCCAAATTAAAGTTATATTTCTGCCTTTAGAATTTGAATAATCCTGTCAATTCGGGAAATAAAAGAAAATTTGTCATCTTTCAGCCACCCAATAAAGAAAAGGTGATAGGTGTACCCTGTAACATCCTAACTTTCTTCTTAATAGTTCTGTTGAACTCAGCACTGGAAATCCACCATCTACATTCAAAGGATTGACGGCAGAGCATTCATTGCATCAATATAAGCCCAATAGTTTAAAAAGAAGGTTGAATTAAATGTCGCACAGGGCTTGTCAGTTCTGACACTTGACAACCTCATGGAATACAAACAGAAGGAGTGACTCTCCCTTTCTTTTCTATTCTGTCTCCCTCCCTGTCTTCTTGCTTCCTTTTTCTCCCTTCCTCCCACCCCCCTTCCCTTCCTTCCTTCCTCTCTTCTCTTCCTCCCTCCCTCCCTCCCTGCCTTTCAATGACAAGTTGTACCTTTTTATGACAAACTCTCCTTTCAGTTAAATGAATTTTTCTGCTTCCTCATACATACAACTTCTTTCTGGAGGAAGATGGCGGACAGAGGACTTGCGTGACAGTCAGAAATGACTGCTTAGAAGAACGGACTACTCTTCTGAGTTCAGTCACACATGTAAGTATTGTACCTAACTTGACATAGTTTTAATGTTATCTTTAAAAATAAACCTCGCTCCAGAAAAAATTCACAGAGAAAAATCGATCTGCTGGGCCCGCAGATTTGACTGGAAAAGAAATAAACCTTGACCCTTAGGACAGGAGGTGATATTCTCCAAGCTTGACTAATGAGAGCTGAACCAGGCAAACAGTGTTTATTGTTCTGTGTGTATTTCAGCAGCCCTGAAAACCAGCAAGTGCTGCTTGTTGTGGCTTTGGTTGCAGAGAGGGCCAGTTAGCGCGAGCTAGACACGATAACCCTGGGCTTTGCACACTGTTTTCTGCCATGTTACAGAAGCTGGTCATTCAGAAGTGGAAGTTTCTCCAACCAGGTGCTTCCCACATGACTGCCAGAGTTTTAAGTTTCCTATGAATGATCTCACGAATTTAAATATGGGGCAACATATAGTAGCGTCTGAGGCTAATTTCTGAAAAACTAAGTCCGTAGGTTTTATAACAACGGAGAGCTTCAGTTTCTTTCTTTTTCTTTTTTTAAATCGTAGTGCATAGTTGCTATTCTCGGACCCAGAGAAGTAGATTCTTGCTCTTCAGTATTATACTTACTCCAACTAAACAACTGTCAAAAGTGTGTTAGTTGGTAACGTTGAGGAACATTAGCTCTGACAATTGCAAACCATGTCCTGACGATTACGTTAACCTGATGAGCTGGACACAGTATATAAATGCAGGCTTGCAGATGCTCAGAGAAAAGTTCTGGCCTTGAGATTCAATAATGAAGCACGTTTCAGCCCGTAACTGGTCAAAAGTCAGAGAATATATAAGCTGATGGAGAGTTCAATCTTTGGATTATGAGGCTTAAAAAATTACCTGCAGTTTTAATAGCACTCACACTCGCTGTAGCACAAGTATTTAATTTCCACACTAATGGTGGAAAAGGCAAAATAAGGTTTATAAAGATATCCAGGAGAGTCAGTAATTTCTTAGATAGAAGAAACACACGTTTAGCTATAATGAAAAGCTTGAACCAGGTAACAGGGATTGGCTGTGAATACAGATCACATCTCCTGCAGCTAACTGTTTTTTCTGGGAAGCTTAGAGAGGCAAGAAAGGGGAAATGAATTATTTTCCTAAGAGCTATATTGTTAAAAATTATTCTACCACTAAAGGAAGTTTCATTTTATGCCATTGTTAGTTTCCTTGAGGTCCGGAATTCTGTTATGATGTTTAATACCATGTCATAAATATATTTATTAATGGTATATTCTGGGGGGAACAGAAAGGGAGATAATATTTACCGAATGTGCTGCCTGGAACTTTAAAAATAACAAATGAATTCTAACAGCAATACCTTAGAATTGGTATTACCGTCAGGGTCTTACGGATAGGGAGATACTAAGGCTCAGAGAGGTTCATAAAGCTTCTATGTGGCGGAGCTAAGATGTAAAGCCCTGATGTCATTCCATTTCACTGCAGGGAGAGAGCTAACTGACCATCCAGGATCCCTGAGGGGAGATCCATCTCCATAGCTTCATTTCTCTTGGGATTGTGCTGACAGTGAAAAAAATGAGGATATGCTCTATAGCAAATGTGAGGGAAGAGAGAAACAGATCCGGAAGACAGACATTCCTTGGCAACCTGTGAAACTACTAAAGATACAGGACTTCTATCCAGGATTCTCCAAGACAGACAAGGAGATGCTTAAATAACCAGGTGGGTGATTAGGCCAGTCTTCCGGGTCAACAGATTGCCGTTGAGTTCAGTTGTGGGCACAGGATAGGACATCAAACCCTCCCAGTGTGGTTCCACTTCCCCCAAATGGCTGTTTCAGTCCTTTGGTTCTAGAAGGCTCTGGGTCAGAAAGAAATAAAAAAAAAAAATCCCTGGAGTATGTTAAATGTGTTCAGAAGAAAGCAAGGAACTTGGATAGAGTTGAGGCCCCTGAGTATTTCCACTGGGGACAGTGGACAGACCAGAAAGATCTAAGGAAGTGGAAGTAAAGGGATTTCAGATACAAACCAACGTCACATTGTATCCCTTGTTAAAATGGGCTACCAGATTATTTTAGAGAACAAAATAAGTGTGTTTGAATGTGATTGCCTTTCCCAGTTGATTTCGTACATGTTATGGACATACTTTTTCAGATCTCTGGTCTGACAGGAGTGAACAAATAAACAAACACCATCTTATTATGATAAAATTCTCTGAGCATGAGAAATTATTGCCAAAACCTACAAAACGGTAAGGTCCGTCAACCTCTTCTAGGCTGAATTGAGAAAACTTGGTGAAAGATCCAAACATTAGTGGTAGGTGACAGAATCTTTCTCATTAGCCTTAGAAAAATAAGGAGAGCAAAGGAGATGGTACTGCTATCATGTTACAGATCATGTCTGACGTGGAGAACGCGGTCCCGTAATGCAGCCATTAAGCACTAGGATCAGAGGCAAGGTTCATATATTCTGCAGAATGACTTAGTTCAGTCATTCAGAGTCAACCCATTCCCTTAAGACACAGAACAGCTGGCACACGAAGGAAGCTCTTTGCTGCTGTCTTTGCCTGTAGCACTCGTGGTAATCTTGTCAACATGGTGAGTGTAACAAAGTGCATCTCTTATTTTTGTTGTTTTCTAAAGGTGGGAGAAGAGATTTAACCTGAGATCCATTCTCACTTTTTTGCTCAGCCTGCAAACCTTTTCTGTAGTTCTCAGATCAAGGTACTCATAGAAGGTCTTGAGCATCACCAATGTGCTGGGCAGAGAAATCAGGTCTCTCAGAAGAGAGAATTGGTGGAAAACAAACAAAATATGAACTTAGATTCCTTCAGATGGGCAAAGTAATTTGTTTTGGAATTTCTTTCTTTATATCACCTTTCTCTTTAAGTGTGTGTGTGCACATGGGGCGTGTGTGTGTGTGTGTGTGCGTGAGAGAGAGAGAGAGGCTATGTGTGTGTATTTAATCAAATGTTACAATAAAAAACTTAACTCCTCCCTGACCCCCTGCTCAGACTTCCAGTCAATTTCAAATGACATACCATTTCCCTCCAAATCACAGCTAGCTTCTGGCCCCCAAACTCTACAACAGACATAAAGGAAAGGAGAGCTGGATGAGAAAGAAAGCAGGAGGTGAGAACATTTTAATCTGTCAGCAGGAAGTTTTTGAAAAAAATCTAGAGTTAAGTGTAAGAAATGAAAAATGTTGTGCGAAAAGAAATAACCAAAATAAAAGGTAGGAGTAGGTATTTCCAACAGGGGCATATCCAAAAAGAAAGGGGTATGAATTCAGGGGCACTCAAGTGCCTTCCCAACTGAAAAGATGCCTACTGGCCTTTGCCAGAAAGAAATTAGAGGAAATCTGTATGAAAGTTCTGAACTGTTTTGACTATATTCCTGGACATCTGAGGGAGACACAAGCTCATAAGTAATGGTGACTCGTTATGACAGCAGTTCAAGTGTGTGGGTGTGACAGAGAGAGAGAGAGAGAGAGAGAGCGAGAGAGCGAGAGCGAGAGCGAGAGAGAGAGCGAGAGCGAGAATAAAAGGGCTTAAAAGGACATCGCAGAATGCCTGCGGTTTGGAGATGCATGATGTGAAAATATTCCCTGGGTACCAACTGATGATTTTCCTTCTCAACCCCTTAGCAATGCAGATGGTCCTTGACTTTAGATGATTTGATGTAAAAAATTTCAACCGTATGATGGTACAAAAGCGATAGGCATTCAGTAGAAAGTGTACTTCGAATTTTGAATTTTGAGCTTTTCCTGGGCTGGCCATATGCAGTACGATCCTCTCTGGTGATGCTGGGCAGGGCAGCAGCCTCAGCTCCCAGGCAGCCCTGCCATCGCAAAGGTGAGCAACTGACACACTCACAACCATTCCGCCCCTCTGCTTTTCACTTTCAGTACAGTATTCGATCCATTAGGTGAGATATCCAACACTTTATTATAAAACTAGCTTTGTGTTAGATGATTTTGCCCAGCTCTAGGCTAATGTAAATGTTCTGAGCACATTTAAGGTAGGTGAGGCCAAGCTATGATGTTCGGTAAATTAATGTGTATCAAATGCATTTTTGACTTGACAATACTTTCAACTTGCGATGAGTTTATTGGATCATAACGCCATCGTAAACCGAGGAAGATCTGTAACGATCAGCAGTTCTCAAACCCAGCAGCCATCAGAATCGTGGAGCGGGCTTGCTTCAACACAGATCGCTGGACTTTTCCCCAGGTTCCCAGAGCTTCTGATTCAGGAGGCCTGAGATGAAGCCGGGAGTTTACATTTCCATCAAGTTCACAGGGTATGCTGATTCTGCAGGCTGATCTAATCCAAGTGCAGCATTACACTGTATGTATTTATTTTCTCTCCACTTTTTATAGATGAGGAAACAGAAGCCTCTGTAAAATAAGCAGCTCCAGGAGCTGTGATTCCAGTTCCAGGCTACATGATGCAAGTCAAAGTGGTGTTTGGAAAGGAGATCTTTCTCAAGATTGGCCCTAGTAGGCCTGTCAACCATTTACAGCTAACCAGAACTTGGGTCAAATGTATTCCAGGCCAGAGACATCGTCATCCCAGGATCTGATGAATAGATCTTTCATATTGATGTTTTTCACCGCAAATGGCTCTCTTTGGCATGCTGAGAAACTTGTTACATTAGCCAGTTTTTTCTTACATTTTAATCATTTAAAATAAAGGTTTAATTTTTTTCATTTTAAAACTAGTATTTGTGCCTGTTGAGAAAACAGTAGCCATGTAAAGAAGAAAATAACAACTTTTAGTTTTATCACCCAGAAATAATCATGGTCAATATTTTAAAGATTTTGAGGTTAAGTTTTTGTTTAACAGAGTTGTGTAAGTTTCTTTTCCAAGTCTCTTTTTAAAAGCAGTTTTATTGATTCATATATTCATATGAGTATATAATTCACATACCATTTAATTCACCCATTTAAAGTGTACAATTCAATGGCTTTTCATGTATTCACAGAGCTGTGGAAACATCACCACAATCAATTTGGGAACATTTTCTTCACCCCAAAAGAAGCTTCTCTTTAGCAGTCACTCCCATCCCCTCCCCTCTCCCACCCAATCCTCCAGCCATGGAAAACTACTAATATACTTTCCGTCTCCACAGATTTGCCTACTCTAGATGTTTTATAGAAATGGAATCATACGATACATGTTCTTTTGTGACTGGCTTCTTTTACTTAACCTATATTTTTTCAAGGTTCGTCCATGTTGTAGCATATATCGGTACTTCACTACTTCTCACTGTTGAATAACATTCCATTGTATGGATATACTATGTTTATCTATCCATCCATCAGCAGAACATTTGGGTTGTTTTCACCTCTTGAATATTGTGAATAATGCCTTCAACACTTGTGTACAAGTTTTTGTGTGGATGTGTTTTCTATTCTCTTGGGTATATATATATATATATATATATATATACACACATACCTAGAAGTAGCATTCCTGTAGCTTATAGTTACTCTATTTTTAACTTTCTAAGGAGCTGTCAAACAACTTTCCAAAAGCTGTACCACTTTACATCCCTACAAGCCAGGTATGAGGGTTTTAATTTCTCCACATCCTTGCCAACGCTTGTTATCCAACTTTTTGATCGTAGACATCCTAGTGGATGTGAAGTGGTATCTCATGGTGGTTTTGATTTCTATTTCCCTAATAATTAATGATGTTAAGCATCAATTCACATACTTGTTGATTATTTATATAGCTTCTTTGCAGAAATGCCCATTCAGATCCTTTGCCTCTTTTAAAATTTGTTCGTGTATCATTTTGTGAATAAATTGTAGTTCTTTATATATTCTAGATGCAATTCCCATATCAGATAAATGATTTGCAAATATGTTCTCCCATTTTATGGGCTATCTTTTTACTTTCTTGAACCTTGTCTCCACTTTCTTTGAAGCACAAATGTTTTTTATTTTGATGAAGTTCAAATAATTTATTTTCTTTTGGTGTCACATCTAAGAAGTCTTTGCCTAATCTAAGATCATGAAAACTGACTCCTGGGTGTTCTTCTAAAAGTTTCAAAGTTTTAGCTCTCACAGATCCATTTTGAGTTAGTTTTTGCTTATGATGTAAGAAAAGGGTCCAACTTCATTCTTTTGTTTTTGTTTTTGTTTTTGCGGTACGTGGGCCTCTCACTGTTGTGGCCTCTCCCCTTGTGGAGCACAGGCTCGGACGCGCAGGCTCAGCGGCCATGGTTCACGGGCCCAGCCGCTCCACTGCACGCGGGATCCTCCTGGACCGGGGCACGAACCCGTGTCCCCTGCATCAGCAGGTGGACTCCCAACCACTGCGCCACCAGGGAAGCCCCAACTTCATTCTTTTGTATGTGGATATCCAGTTGGCCCAGCACACATTAAAAAACTGTTCTTTTCCCCATTGACTTGCATATAACTTTCTACCATGCATTTATATATGTGGAATTTTTCAGGACATTTCTCTATTGCTTTAGATATATTCCCTAATCTATTTTAAATGACAAGTTATTATCCCTTGGTAAATGTATCTTCCTACCTGCGCTTAGGAATGAATTTAGGAAATGGCCCTTCCTACTGCCTGCACTGAACCAGATGTTCTATACTGACCATGTGACTTCACATCCCTTGATCACATCTGATTGACTGAGGTGTTGGGTTTATAGGGAGCTCTCCTCTCCACAAGTTCAGAATCATTGGAAAGACAGAAGCAGGCATAGGCAGATGTTAGCTTTATTATTGATAAGGTGATTAGAAAATGTGACTCTAGAACATTGGTCAAAATAGTTTTGTAACATTCCCTCTCACCCTTGTCCAAAGTCTAGACTTTGGGGAAGCCAACCTGAGGGAAAGATTGGTTCTATAGAGCAAGACATCTCACAGATCCACGGTGGAGAGAGAAGCAAAAGGGAGAGTCATCTGTTTCTTAAAGTCCCACTTGAGAAATAGAAACAAGTGAACATCACCTCCATGGGGAAAAATAACAAGAGGGAAGAGATCAGGACTGTAACTCCAGTGCACTGACTTTCAAATTTTAGCATGCATTAGAATCGACTAGAGGGACTGCTACTGCTATTTATTTTTATTTTGAAATAATTTTAGACTTAGAGAAAAGTTGAAAAAATAGTTCCCTTATACTCTCCGAGTTATCCCTGATCATAGCACAATGATCAACACACAGAAACTAACACTGACATAATAATATTGCCAATATACAGACCTTATTCAAATCTCACCGATTTCCCCAATTATAGTCCTTTTTATTTTCCATTCCCAGGATATAATTCAATGTCTCACATTGGATTTAGTTGATATTCTCCTTAGTACCCCCAACTCTGTGAGAGTTCTTCATTCTTTCCCTAAGTTTTATAACCTTGACACTTTTGAAGGGTACTGTTCAGATATTTTGTAGAATGTCCTTCACTCTGCAAATACAGAGAGTTTTACTTGTAAACTCCCATCCTTTATGCCTCGGACTGGTTTCCCTTGTCCAACTGAATTGGCTAATATCTCAAATACAACGTTGAATAACAGCAAGGGTAGCCTCCTTGACTTGTTTCTGACTCTAGTGGAAATGCCTCTAATGTTTGCTCATTAAGATACTGGCTTTAGGATGAGGTACACATATTTCATGATTTTTTGAAAGTAGCCTTCAACCCCTATTTTCTTGAATGTTTTTACCATGGATGGGTGTCAAATTCTGTAAAAGGAGGTTTTAGCATATGTGGAAATATCATATAATTGTTTCCTTAGATATATTAATATATGATATCAATGGATTTCCTAATATTAGACCTAAATTGCATTCCTGGAATACATTCCACTTGGTAATAGTCTATTAATTCTTATTGTGGTATCGAATTGTTTGTTAATATTTTACCTAGCAGTTTTGCATTAACATTCATAAATGATATTGGTCTTTTTCTTTTCTTTTTTCTTTTATACCGTTTTTGTCAGGTTTAGGTATCAACATTATAGATGCTTCATAAGAATAACTAGGGAGTTTTTCTTCACTTTGAATACACTTGAACTATATATGGAACACTGGAACTATCTGTTCTTTAAAGATTTGGTAAATTTCTAATATGAATTCATCTGAATCTGATGTTTTTTTGGTAGTATAGTTCCTTAATAACTTTCTCTATTTTTTCCATGGAAATTAGTCTGGCTAATCTTTCTAATTCCAATGGGTTCAAATTTGGTAATCTGTATTTTCCTAAGAAATGATCTATTTCACCTAGGTTTTCAAATTTACTTGCACAGGTGTCTGCACCTTATGAGTAGTATCTTATGAGTTTGTTTTAAAATTTCTGTGACTGTATCTCCAGTTCATTTTGTATTTTGCATACTGTGATTTCTCCCCTTTCTTTTCCTTCCAAGTTGGCTGGTAGTTTGACTATTATATTTTTAAAAAGGATTTTGATTTGTTAATTAGGTCTGTGGTTTTAATTTTCTCTACCTCACTAATTGCTGCTTTTATCTTTATTTCTTCTCTTGTTATTTCTTTTATTTTATTGTATATTTTTTCTAGTTTCTTGATTTTGGTAATTGGATTCTGAGGCAAATTAAAGTTTGAGGGACACTGAGCTAAAGTAATAGAAGAGACTTAGCATGGAAGAGGATCTTCGTGGCCAACTAGATTCTAGAACCATGCTAGAGCAATGGTTCTCAACCCAGTCTGTACATCAGAACTACTGAGGAAAAGAATATCAAATACGAAAATTAGGCTTCAGCTCCAGAAATTCTGATTTGTTTGATGTGGGATGAGCCCCAGGAATCAGGATCTTTAAGAAACCCCAGGTGATTCCTATTGAGACTTACTACATTTGACTTACTATACTTTCCTATTGACACTTACTATAAGACTTACTATACTTTCACACCACAGGGTGTGAAACCATTTTATTATGCAACTGAAAAAGGGGATGCCCTGAGAAATTAAATTGCTTCCCAAGGTCACAGAGCTAATCTGAACTCCGACCCTCTTCTTAAGCCAGTCCTAAATCATGTTTATTTTGTTGTATTTTATTAATTAGTTTTTTTTTTTTTTTTTTTTGCTGTACGCAGGCCTCTCGCTGTTGTGGCCTCTCCCGTTGCACGGAGCACAGGCTCTGGACGCGAAGGCTCAGCGGCCATGGCTCACGGACCCAGCCGCTCCGCGTCATATGGCATCTTCCCAGATCAGGGCACGAACCACCTGCATTGGCAGGTGGACTCTCAACCACTGTGCCACCAGGGAAGCCCTATTAATTAGGTTTTACAATCACTTCTCTTTGGGAGTGCAACAGAGCAAAAATATTCCAAATATTTAGTTGTCTAATATGTTTGCCCAAAGAATGTCCAAATTTTTCTATATTAGGAGGTTATTGATATTTTTTTTTATTTATTTATTTATTTATTTATCTGTTTGTGCCGGGTCTTAGTTGCGGAATGCATGTGGGATCTAGTTCCCTGACCAGGGATCGAACCCAGGCCCCCTGCATTGGGAACGCGTAGGCTTATCCACTGCACCACCAGGGAAGTCCCGGTTATTGATATTTTGATTTTCATTTTATCAATGGTTATCCATATATCTTCTTACACACACACACCACCCAGCGTTCCAGTTTCCTATATAAACATGGGTATGCTGGCTTGTTCATATAGGACATCAAATACACTCCCTTACAAGCTAACATTTAACAGGATTATAGCAATGGGAAATTGAAAATAGCAATCCCCATGTTGACAAATTTCAAAGAAGTGTGTCTCAAAGGGAAATATGATAGACCTATGATCAGTGGGTCCTTAGCATCTACTAGACACAACTCACTGATGACTTTTGGAGTCACTTAATTAGCCAGGATAATTTTTTTAAAGTGAATTAATAGCTCTGAAGTTACTTTGCTCTAAAGGGAATTATAGGAAGACGTTGTAACCGCAGTCAAGTTAAACCATTACAGACACCGCTTCACAGAAACTTTAAGTGAAATAGACTGTGCCATTCAAACTATGTTTATTCCTCAGAGGTGTTTTTAGGTTCCACAAATGCTTCAAATCTCCTTTTCTTCTTTACTTCAAACTATTTAAAAACTTGAATTAAAAAGAAAAAAATGGGCATGCAAATGTGTTATGTGAACATTAACTCATTGCAGGTCAACAATGCATTAACTTGACTACCTATTGATTAGCTTTACAAGTATATATTATAAATTTGAATTTAATACTTGCAAATGTAAAATGTACTCATAAATATGCTTTTATTTATTTATTGGGAGTTTTTGTGTATTTTATTACAAAGTATGATTATATGTCTACAAATTTTGAGAATCACTGGACTAGAAAAAGATTAAGGGGCTTAAGAAGTATCAGAGCTACTGGCCACCATCTAAATAAATAGCCACTTGGAAAGAAAATATTTTTTTAGGTGTTGAGGCATAAGGACATCCACTTATTTATTTGGATGGATTATTAGATGAACTTTACCATAAATGTATGTGTATGTTTGTGTATGTGTCTGTATGGGTGTGTGTGTATGTATATTTGTGTGTGTGTGTGTGTGTGTGTGTGTGCACCATGGATTTTACAAAATTATCCAGGCTCTCTATTAGAATCAAATTCTGTAGATCATTTTCTCTTTTCCTTTTTATAGGATCCTGAGTTGCTGATAATTTTTTCCTTCCTAGAGCGGCCTATAATAAAGGATCGATTGAACTTAGAAAATGATCCCTTTACAAAGTTTCTTTTCTTCACCATGTGTAATCTATATCCAAGGACTGAAAGTAGGAATATGTTCATGAATAGTTAATCCATCATGGCAAATTTATGAATATTTAAGAAATGTTTCTGCTCTCTTATTTATTGTATCACAGATTTCAATGGCTATGATCTCCCACAGACTATGAAGAGAACTAGCCATTGCCTGGATGAACCAAGGTGTGCTTTAATAGGACTGAGTCCCATGTCAGAAGTAAATGAAATAGGGACTTCCCTGGTGGCACAGTGGTTAAGAATCTGCCTGCCAATTCAGGGGACACGTGTTTGAGCCCTGGTCCGGAAAGATCCCACATACCGTGGAGCAACTAATCCTGTGCACCACAACTACTGAGCCCACGTGTTACAACTACTGAAGCCCGTGCGCCTAGAGCCCTTGCTCCACAACACAAGAAGCCACCGCAATGAGAAGCCCATGCACCGCAATGAAGAGTAGCCCCCATGCAGCAACGAAGACCCAACTCAGCCAGAAGTAAATAGATAAAATAAATAAATTTTTTTTTTAAAAGAAGTAAATGAAATATACCTGACACTGTCTCTCACTTCTTATGTTTACCACTGGCTCAGTTAGCACCACATTTAAAGGTTTATAACTTTCCCTTTCTTTCAGGCAACTTTTGTGCCAACAGTAAAGAGTCTGCTAAGGGGAATGGCCCCTAACAGAAAGCCCTGCTCAGTGCCCTTCTAAGCCATGAAAGATAGTGGCCAAGAGAAATTCTTCCAAAGAATAAAACTCAGGGTCACCAGGTTATTTCAACAAGACGTTTGTGCTTTTCCTAGAAGGCAGGATATGGGACTAGATATTATTTCCCATGTTCCACTTTTCTATACTGGAGTTTTTAATGTGATGGTTCTACTTTTTCCATACCTTGTAAGTGGACAGTATTAAAGATAGCTGCAATTTTAGCTCAAAGATTGCAAAATCATGAGGAATGCATACAGATCTGATTAAATTTGAAAATAGATGTAGAACTTATGTCCACATAAAAACCTGCATACAGATGTTTACAGAAACTATCCATAATTGCCTAAACTTGGAAGCCACCAAGATGTCCTTCAGTAGGCAAATGGATAAACTGTGGCATGTCCAGACAATGGGATATTATTCAATGCTAAAAAGAAATGAAATACTAAGGCATGAAAAGACATGGAGGAACTTTAAATGCATATTACTGAGTGAAAGAAGCCAGTCTGAAAAGACTACACACTGTACAATACAAACTATGTGACATTCTGGAGAAGGCAAAACTTTTTCCAAACCCATAGAATGTACAACACCAAGAATAAACCCTAAGATGAACTGTGAACTTTGGGTTATTATAATATGTCAACGTAGGTTCATCCTTTTAAAAATGTACGATTGTGTTGAGTGAGGTTGATAATGGAGGAGGCTATGTATGTTTGGGGGTGAATAATTTCCTCTCCATTTCATTGTAAACCTAAAACTACTCTAAAAAATAAAGTCAAAAAAATAATAAAGTCAAAGAACAGTAAAACACACACACACACACACACACACACCTTTCACAATCCCTCCTTTATCACCAAACAAACAAAAATCCACTAAAATATCTAACAGGAGAGGGGTAGTTAAACCAGGACACTTATAAGATGCCCAATACTATAAAACAATCTCTTGGTTTAGGCACTAAATAGGCTCTATTAGAGAAACTTAAAAGGAAAAATCAACTAAATAGGATCTATGGCCCCATAGTTTATTGCCATTCTGAGAATGTATGTTTTTGATGTTTATACAGTAAGAGCTTAAGAAAAATCCCACAAGCAGGAGAAAAACATTCTGAACTTTGGTACCCACTGTTCGTTGAAAGACAATTCTTTATAGGTCCCTCGTATTTCTGTACATCTTGCAAAGTGACACATTGATCAGCCTTTGTTCAAATTATCTTTTAAAAGATGCATAGGGCTTCCCTGGTGGCGCAGTGGTTGAGAGTCTGCCTGCCGATGCAGGGGACACGGGTTCGTGCCCTGGTCTGGGAAGATCCCACATGCCGCGGAGCAGCTGGGCTCGTGAGCCACGGCCGCTGAGCCTGCGCATCCGGAGCCTGTGCTCCACAACAGGAGAGGCCACAACAGTGAGAGGCCTGTGTACAGCAAAAAAAAAAAAAAAATGCATAAACCCCTATGTTCACAGCAGTACTATTTACAATTGCCAAGACATGGAAACAACCTAAAAGTCCATCAACAGATGACTGGATAAAGAAGATGTGGTTTATATATACAATGGAATATTACTTAGCCACAAAAAAGAATGAAATAATGCCACTTGCAGCAACATGGATGGACCTAGAGATTACCATACTAAGTGAAGTCAGAAAGAGAAAGACAAATACCATATGATATCACTTATATGTGGAATCTAAAATATGCCACAAATGAACCTAACTATGAAACAAAAATAGAATTGTGGACATAGAGAACAGACTGGTGGTTGCCAAGGGGGAGGGGCTGGGGGTTGGGAGAGGGATGGAGTGGGAGGCTGGGGTGAGCAGATGTCAGCTTTTATATATAGAATGGATAAATAACAAGGTCAAATCTGTAAAGACAAAAAGTAGGTGAGTGGTTGGCAGTGCTGGGGGTGGTGTTCGTGGTGGTAAATGGGTAGTTACTGCTAATGGTTATGAGGATCCTTCTAGGAGTGAAGAAAATGGTTTAAAACGGATTGTGGCGATGGTTGTACAACTGTATGAAAATAAGAAAAACCATTGAATTGTACACTTTAAAAAGGTAAATTTTATGGCATGTGAATTATATCTCAATCAAAGTACTATGAAAAGGACAACAATTTTACCTATTTAAGAAGTAGAAAGTTATGCAGTACCCATAAACCATAAAAGTGTTTGATAAATCTTTATACCTATTATCTAGTAAATAAACAAACAAAAAAGTCAAGCCCAAGTCCACAAAAAATGTAAACCCTGTGGTCCTAGGCAGACAATAATGTGCCTATGGTTGCTGAGCCAAAGGGTTCCCAAGACCAATTTTATTTGTTTGAGCCACGAGAAGACGCCATATTGCTCAAAACTGAAAGTAAACATACCTTGTGATTGGTGCCACCTGATTCCTTCCTCCTCTTCTACTCCAACCTCAGCTGCTTTAAGAAGATGACCAGAGGTAGGGCTGAGGTCTCCCTGTCCCCAAAGACTACCAAAAGCCATATATACCAGAATAAACATGCTAGGGAACTTCTGGGAGGGAATGGACTTAAACTCCTACGGTTCTGTTGGATATAGGCATCCAGGTCTCCATCCTACTCAATCTTGCGAAGGCAGGGGGCACCTGAACTCCAACCACGGGTCTCAGTGGGAAAGAAAAGCCAGCATGACCTTGTGGGTGGGGCCTTGGGCACATTCAATGGACTGATGTTGTTTCTACATCTGATGTAAAGGAAGAATTAATGTGTCATATGCTTTTAATTCTCTGTCCCATAAATGCCACACAGGATTATTCTGATCAGAAATTGTTGCATGTCGAGAGGTAATCATGCCTTTGGGGTCCTTAATTCTGAAGACCACTTTGAACTACAATTCTCTATGATTTAGGATTTTACCAGTTGGAGCCTTTGGCAAAGGGAGCCAGCCTCTACCTGGAAACGGTCCTTGGGATTTTATTATCTATCTATTTACATATCTATCTATCTATCTATTATTATTTTTGGCTGCGCCATGTCTTAAGTTGTGGCCTGCGGGAACCTTTTTTTTTTTTTAGTTGCGGCATGCGGGATCATTTTTTTTTAGCTGTGGCATGCGGATTCTTAGTTGCGGCATACCTGCAGGATCTAGTTCCCCGACCGGGGATTGAACCTGGGCCCCCTGCATTGGGAGCAGGGAGTCTTACCCACTGGACCACCAGGGAAGTCCCTCCTTGGGATTTTTTCCTTGCCTCCCTTTTGAAAAGCAGCCATTGACTTGCTGTTGGGCTTTCGTCAACACTGAACCCTGAACTCGAGCAGGATTTGATACTCTGTTGCCTGATATTTCTATTTTGGGGTGGATCAATTCCTACTTACCGAGTGACAAGGTAGGAGGGCCCAACAAGGCTCTTTTCAATGGAAAATGGCATATTCAACAATGAAGAGGGCCTGGCTCCAGCAGTGTCTGTAAAAAAGTGACAGCTATTTCATTTGCGGGGAATGTCATTCCCAACTTCAACCTGTAGCAGAGTCACTGGCTCAGTGGAACCTTCGATTTCCAGAGGTTCTCCTGGATACTGGGAAGTGGTCATCGGATGGTTTGGCCAAGCTGATATTCGATGGTGTCCACTCAGCTACACAGCAGTGAAAACGGATGCAGTTGTGCCAGTCAGTGAACAGAACACAGCCTTGTTCTCATAGCTCTGGCCAAAGCCTGCCTTCATAAACTGTGGTATATTTTTACTCATTCTTGAGCTGCTGCCAAGAGTCTGGCTGTTTGGTCTGTCACGTAGAAAACCAAAGGCAGGCAGATTAAAGACAAACTTTGGCAAATTAAAGGCACCCTTTGGAGCAGATTAAAGGTACTCTGGGGACTGCTGATTGAACCGTCTATGTCACTCACAAAGATGCCCATGGGAAGGGCTGTTCTCTGATGAGATCCACTGTAATCTAGCTGCTCATGGAGCCTGAACTACACAAATCCACACGCCTGCCTGGGTCCCTCATCATACCGTATGCAGTGATGCGCCAGTCTCCATAGACTGGGCACAAAGGACTTTACGTAGCTGATGCAGGTAACCACGTTGTGTACCAGTCCAGTCAGCTGACTCTGGCCATACTATGTGGACTCTGAAACTAATTGTGCCATCTTTTCAGCTTTCCAGATCATTTTTAGACTGAAAATGAGGTGCATTGTTACACATTGCATTGCAACAACCCTTCAACAGTGGTATAGTAAGGATATTTGATGGACTTCCCACATTGCTTGTCATACACACGCACCTACTATTACCTAGCTTGGAATGGCTCCTCAAAACTTGCCAGAAAAGGAGTTCTGAATCCACCCCCTTACCTGCTTTGCACCTTAGTAAGGCATTTGTTCCCCAAATGACTTCTCCCCAGAGAGAGTTCATCTCCTCTTAGCTGCTTCCTGTGATTAGGACAAAAGGACTAGAAAATAATACAGACCTATTTTGTAAATTTGGGATTCCTCCCTGATTATTCTTGGGCACGATGTTTTTCCTCTTCCCTAATGACAGCCCCAGGTCAGCCCGGTTGGCCCATATGCTGGATGACAGGCCAGCCTGAAGGGGACCTAGGAGATTGAAACTTAATTCTGGTTCAGGTTTTGGAGTCTCGTTTGACTGAGAGGGTCTAAGATCTTTAAAGATAAAACGTTACCTCTTGGTTGTGTGTACTGCTCACA
Source organism: Delphinapterus leucas (assembly GCF_059928025.1). NCBI lineage: Eukaryota > Metazoa > Chordata > Mammalia > Artiodactyla > Monodontidae > Delphinapterus > Delphinapterus leucas. The sequence continues at coordinate 27,806,161 of NC_143149.1, forward strand.
GAATCCCTGATGGAGGCCCACGTGGGTCCAAACTGGGGGCATAATGAGTCTCTGTGAGATTTATAAAAATTCACTTTTCCCTCTTGCACTTGACTCTCTTAGACAAAAGTTCTGAGTGCAGGTGGGGACCAGGCCACATTTGTGGCAGTGGAATGAGAACAACAATCTCGGGGGTAGGGGTGGGGAGGGAAAACATTAGACCCTGGGAGATGTGACGGCGGGCAGATATTAATGATCTCTGTCTTCCAGAGTTACCACTGGAGACTTTCTCAAAAAACAAAACAAAACACCCTGTTGTATCTCTCCCAAGCTATTGCAAGTACCATATATTTAACCCAGTGTTGGGTCTGCCATTCCCAACCAGAGAGTCCTGACCATGATTTGATCACATTTCCTCTTAACCTTGCTGCCAAGCCTACTAGAAATAGGGGTCCACCTGTCATCACCTTCTGATGTCTTCCCTACCCTGTTCTCCGTCATTCCATAGGGCAGGCAAATGCTACCCAGTGTGTGGTGTGGATAAACATGACAGATTGGCTGGATTGCTCTTTGGAGGCCCTCCAAGACAATTATTCCAATTGGGCTGGAAAACCTACGACCTGCCATCTGACTAGGAGGTCATACTGAAGGGACTGTCAGCCTCTGCCATCAGGCTTGTGGTTTCCACTTGGCAGGCCCTAGCAATTATAAATTCTTTCAAGTGGTACCATGGGTGACCTCAGGATTGTATTGTGCGAAAGCCTGACATTCATTGACTTCTCTCTAAAAACATAGTGACTTGTACTTTACAGGTGTTCATAACAGACCTTCAAGTATTTAAGGAAACACCAACAATAAATCATGTAGCCCCAGATGATGGCAAGATGTCTCTAAAATAAAGGTACCCTTAGATACTGGTGGGGGAGACTTCTTGGAGGCATAACCGATTCATTATTTATGCTCGCTCTGTAGACATTTATGCATACGATGTAGAGTTATTCATATGATAGGCACCGTGCAATTAGAAAAGTTGGTAAGAAATTTGTCTCTGACGTGGGCTGATGTCATCAACGATGAAAACTTTACCCTAGAAAGTATACATTTTAGCCCCAGTTCACTGGCCAGAGCTGTTACGGTTGATGCAGTTGCTCTAGTCTTCCTCCTTATGGGCCAAGGCACAGAGTCTGGGCAAGTGTTCATACATCCTGCTGTGCCTGGTTGTCTCAGGTCAAGTGGAAACGTCCATATAGAAACGTAGAGAGAAAGAAAGCGACTTGACTCTCTAAAGTAGACCCTGGTGGCTTATATGGTGGGTTCAGCCGGCTGGATCTGGGATCCTGGGAGGAATAGTTGAGGTTACTATTGCAGGTTGGCCTTATCCTGCTGCCTGGAGTCCTGTTCATAGTAGCTGTTATTAAATGCTATATGATACAAATTGAATGGACTTTGCTCCAGACTCTGTTGGTCAGATTAATCAGAGTAGCATTGGCATGAGATACGCATGGCAAAGAAATGAGAAGCAGGGATGACATAGAAATGAGGGGTGGATATTGTTGGGAGACGATTCTCCATGGGTCTCTTGCATTTCTGCACAACTCAGGAAGCAAGTCCTTCATTCTAGATTTGCACAACAAAGATTCTTGGAAGGTAGAGGTTGTATTCCCCTCCACAGCAAAGGACAGATTGACTTCCAGTCTTGGAAGACCGTGATAGTGTCTCCCCCTGGAGCAAAGTGTAGGTATGTGTGGTTTCTGATCATTATAGAAGACTCCAGTGCCCTAAGCTCAGGGCTCCTCTTTTGGAATGGAATCTACTGCATGTGATGGGTTCATCTGGCCTTCTTCCTGTCCCCCTGTCAGAGAACCAGCACAAATGCTAAAATGTTAACATTCTGGCACTTTCTGTTGCTGTAATAAATGTCCTTTGTCTCTGACACAAGACACTTAATGTTTTCTATCAGCAAATCCACGAAGATGTGGCAGGTTAACTCGTTAGCTTGCAAGTAGAGTACTATTTCTCAGTTCTTGATACTGTTCGGAGGAGTTCCATGCCAGAACTAGATCACACCCAAGACTTATGATACTAAAGATGCTGAGGCCTCTGCAGGTATTTCTCTTGCTGGGGTGGGAGGAACAGGAATTTTGGGGGGCAACATAGAGTGAACCTACAGAGCAAACAGGAAGTCCACTGTCCGCATTGGGCTGGCACTAAGAAGACTGACGTTAGGTGACAGTGCGGGGGCGGGTGTGCTTGTGAAGATCATAATGCCAGAAAAAGTATGATGAAAGCAGTTTGTTAAGGTACATTCATCCGTTAGCATTTTGTAAAATGGACTGTGAATCAGTGAAACAAATTCAGTTCGACAAATATATTGAACACCTACTAGGCGCAAAGCCACTATGCTGAGCTCTACAAATGACGCAGAGATGACTAAGAAGAGAAATGAGGCAGCTTATACTTTGGGTGGGAAACATTTTGTATCAAATCATATTGCAATTTGCATAAAGTAATTTAAATAAATTGTATAAGTGCTGTAAAAATAAAGAGGCGCCAAGTACTAAGGGATTAGACATTTTGGAGGAAGGAAGTTAGGTGTGTGCATTGTTTTACTGTGGCTCCATCTGTGTGAGTTCCACATCTCTGGTTAGTCTGCACGCTTCCAACGAAAAGTTCATGAAGAAGCCTCTCTCTGAAGGAAGGTCAGAGCAGGGACCTTGAGAGAGCATTCATTACAGTATCTAAACACCACCAGGCCTTCGTGGCACTGGCCTGGAGTTACCTAACTTAGGTCTTAGAGTTGGGATCCCTCATCGTTCATTGAGCAAAACACTATAAGAGATGGGGAGAGAGCAGAAGATGTTGGATTGAAGGAAAAGAGGAGGTATACAAAGAAAAAGCATCCTTCATCTTCTATGTACAGATCCCCTGTGCCTATTTATAGACGTGGAGAGACCAAAACCTACATCCCTGCTTCCATCTCTACAATTACTCATAGCAACACAAAGGCATCTCAGAACGACTCTTTCACTGGCACACACCATGATGTTTTTTCTCCTCAAGCACCTGTACACATAGATTGTGCCAAGTAAGCCTAGGATACAGTGAGCTTTTTAAAATTTTATACTTTTGAATAAAACACTTGAAGAGGGAGCTTTATATCTGCTAGCAAATTTTAAACTCACAATTTATAGTTTTACTCCAGCAATAAACTCCTTTGGGACCACTTACAGGGTGGTTGTACAGATTAACCAGAGTTAATATATGTGAAAAACGCTTGGTAAACAGTAAAAGGGTAGACACATTTATAAATATATTTATGTATTTCTCTGATAATACATTTCTGTCTTAGAATATTTAGAAAAGAAAGGCAACTGGAAAAAATTGAAAATTATCCTTACAGATAATCATTGTTGACATTACTCTACATATTTCAAATCCTTTTTCTAAAAATCATATATATTACTTGAGTCTACATTTTTTTTCACTTAACAATATATTGTAAACATTATATCATGTTCATAATATTCCTCAGGATCATCATTTTTAATTATAAATTATCACATAGTGATCCATTTGGAGATAGCATTAATTTACTTAATTGCTTTTTGTTTAGGTAGTGTGAAAATTTTCTCTTAATGAGTTAACACCTACCATATAATACAGCCATTCTACTCCTTAGATATTTACCCAAGATAAATGAAGCATCTGTCCATACAAAGACTTATATGTATACAAATATTCATAGCAGATTTATATGTAATATCCCAAACTGAACATAACCCAAATGCCCATCAACAGGAGAATAAACAAAATGTGGTATATATACATATACTGTGATACTACTTAGCAATAAAAAGGAAAGAACTACTGAAACATAAAACAACATGGGAGAATCTCAAAATCATTGTGCAGACTGAAAGAATCCAGATACCAGATAACATGTGCTGTATGGTTTCATTTACGTTAAATTCTATAGACTACAAAGTACCCTACAGTGACAGCTGTTGCCTAAAGACAAGTATGGATTCCAAAGGGACATAAGAGGGCTTTTGGAGGTGATAGAAATATTCAGTATCTTGATTTTTCTGATTGTTTCATGGCTGGAAACGTAAACTAAAATTCATTGAGTTGTACACTTTAATTATGTATTGTTTAGTGTACATATATAATACCACAGTAATTTTAAAACTCCACAATTAGGTGTGAATATAATGTGTTGATATGGGATGACCAACTGAATTCATAAATTAATTTTTTTGCAAAATTCTGTTTCCTTTAACATATTCCTAGAGGCTATTTTCTTGGGGGGAAAATGGTATGAACTTTTTAGGGAATTGAGCACATATTTTATAACTGCCCTTACTGTTTAGAGTCCCGCTAGCAGTATACATGTATGCTTGTTTTCTGACAATTGGGAAGCTACTTTCATCTGGGCATCCTTTTATATCAGTGTGAGTTACACTCACCTTACCTGTACAATTCTTTTCTGGGTAAATTACTAGATAGAACAGAACCAATTAATTCCCAAATCGGACAGTGTCTGGTTCTGGGAATTAGTGCTTATGGGATTGAAGATAAAAGAAAGGATTCATATGCAGGACTATCTATATTATTCATCATTTGTCAAAACCTACCAATTGGAATCTTCTTTGAGTTATCTAAATTGGTACTTAACACAAATTGCCTAGTCTCATGGGTAGGTCAGGAACTTGAACCCATCCACTAACACAGGAAGCTGGCATGGAAATTGGGACAGGAATTTCATTTGCACTTGGTCATATAATGAAGGGGAGAATCAAAACCTGGGCTTATGACCCAGTAGATCCTCATGCTCTGTGAAACCCCATCTGGCCCTCCCCGTAGCTGACCTTAGAAACATCACTACGTACGTACGTACACTGAAATACCACTACCCTGTGGCAGTAGTCCTTTTTAAAAAATTCCTACAGAAAATATTTGTTATAAATTGTCTGTATGATTTAGTAGAGGGAACACAGATGTTGGAGCTGGTTTGGACTTGGGACAAGTTACTTCATTTCTCTGAGGCTGATTTGGGCAGTAAAATTTATCTTGAAAGGCTGTTGGGAGGAGAAATTAGAATATATATATGTAAATTTATACATGTAATAAATATATGTGCATATATACATATAATACAGATTATATGTATATATAATACACAGATATGTATATATAAGTATATAATTACTATACTATATATTTATATATGTATATCTAATTTTATATGTATTAATATATATAATATATATGTATATATAAATTTACCACAATATCTAGGGCAATGTTAGGTAAACATTAGCTTCCTTCCCTATTAAAAAAATGTGAATGTGTATAAGTCCTATCACCCAAAATAGATTGTTACTGTCTCTAATACTCTCTAATCTGTGGCTGGAAGGAAAACACGACATCTATAAAAATGCTTCACAAACTAGAGTGCTGTGCGTATCTAAAACGCCATCCTTGTGTGTCCTTTTGCATCCTGTAACACCTGGATCAACATTAGCTCCCCAGAAACAAACAGAAAGTCTGTAGTGATTGATTGATAAAGAGCAAAGAGAGCAAGTACTCAAACAGTTCAATGGATGCCAGGATGCCAAACTACTTTTTTTTTTTTAATAACAAGAAAACGTGCTGTACCAACTATGTCCACTGGATAATTACCTTGAGGGTGCCAGGGCCGGCTGTTGGCAGTGGTTTAGAGTTGCTGTGAAAATTCTGGAATGGAGCCAGGCAATTTTATTTAAGGAAGGAAGGTTGTTGGATGAAATATATTCACAAGAGCAGTGATGGCTATGGTTTCTAACAAAGGGGAGACTTCAAGAAAACCAGGCTTGAAATAAAGCATTTTCTTACCCTTGATAACGAGGTCTATGTTGATAGCCACTGCGAAGTTGGAACAGCTGACCTACTGTTAGCAAAATGCTTACATGGACTGCAAGGCTGGGAAGAAAACCAGAGAGCCTGTTTCCTGAGGGGCGATGAGCAAGCCGGCACATGCTCTCCAAACCTTATGACAGCTTGGGAAATCTCTGAAGTTACCTTGTATTTTTGGAAAGTGAGAAGCCAAAAAAAAAAAAAAAAAAAAAAAAAAATCCTGGGAAGTCATCCAAGTTTTAAAAACATCTTTTCTCTCCGTGGTCCTCCTGCTGTGATTTCAGCTCTCTGCAAAGAAGGACAATCAACAGTTATTTTTAGATATTTAACACACCATGAGATTGGTAATTAACCAAGGTGATGTTTCTGAGAACAGTTTGCTTCTATATACAAAGGTAATATTTGCATAAGGGTTTTTCTCCCCTACAGCAAATGTTTGTTAGCTCATTGAAGACTTTAATCCCTGCCAGCCACGCACAAAGGTCATGATTATCTGTCTTTCTGTAAATTGTTTCCCTTCCTTGTACCCGACCCCAAGTGGCAGAATGAAAGGGAAGGGATCAGAAATCTTCAGCAAATACAGTGGCTAAGGGTAGGTGGCCAAAAGCACCTGGTCATTGCCTTCCTCTCTTGGAATAAAATGAAAGATGATGTAAATGTAAAAAACTAAGAAATACCTAGAGGAAAAAAGATAATAGTTGGTAAGACAGTTCTATTAGCAGGTAAAAGAAAAATAAGATAATGTTATGGGCCATTACATCGAAGAACAATACAAAAGAAGGAGCTTTCAAGCAAGAAAATCGTGCCTATTTTATTCCAAACGAGCATATAGGAAATAACAAAGATGATTATCCCATGTTTAATAATCAGCAAGCTGATTCCTTGTTTCCATCCTCCTTGAAGATATAATCTTTTAAAATGTTTTTTTTTTTCCCCCATTGAAAGTGGGAGGTAGTCTCCTTACAGCTCTCCACGTTCCCTGCTGGAGCTACATCATTTTCTTATAATTGCAAGATCTGCTTCAGAGACATGAAGAGATGCCAGGACATTAGCACATTGTGAACATCTGACCTCTGATTTGAGGAAATGATGAAAAATTAATGGGTGCAGATGTGCCCATCCTGCAGTGGACAGATGCTCTCTTTACACACCATTTAGAATTCCCTGGTGTGTCTGACTACAGGGTGATGAATACAACGGCTAAATGATACGAGGACCGACAAGAGTGTTAGGAAAATAAAAGTTTATGCCAGAGGCTGGCCACGTCACTCCCCACCAACTGGCACTGGTGTAACTAAAGCGCCCTGCTGGGATGCAGATGGCTAGTCTAGGGGCAGAGGTCCCACTCAAAATACCACCAACACTGTGGCTAATACCCGGGCCTCTACAGTGGACAAGTCACTTTTGTATGTCTAGCCAGAGTCCAGGACAGGTGAACGTCATGTAGTTATGTAATTAATTTGGTGACCTCTGGTTTCCTTCTGTGACATTTATCAAACAAGTTTTATAGTCAGACTAGGCTGTGCTTCTGGTACCATATTTCCTAAATATTTTTCAGAAGATATTATTTAAGACACAGATATTATGTAATGTATTTTTTCCAATCAACATGCATTAAAATAGGCTGTTTTTCTTGTATAACCTTTACAAATGAATTTATGTGAAAACAATTTCCAAGTGGGAAAAAGTCTTCTGTGAAAAGATTTGTACCCATTTGTTTAAACCCAAACCAACAAGAGTTTCAAAATAAGGTGTAACAGTGGAAACATAGTTTTACTGAAATATAGCTGACATACAACATTACGTTAGCTTCAGGTGTACTACATAGTGATTTGACATTTGCATGCATTATGAAATGATCACCACAAGCCTAGTAACCAGCTGCCCCTGTACTAAGTTCTTACAACATAATTGACCATACTCCTCATGCTGCATTTTATCCCCATGGCTTATTTATTTTATAACTGGGAGTTCGCACTACTTAATTTCCTTCATCTATTATTCCCCCCTCCCCACCTTCCTCTGCTCTGGCAGCCACCTGTTTGTTCTCTGTATTTATAAGTTGTGTTTTGTTGTTGTTGTTGTTTTTTTCGGTACGCGGGCCTCTCACTGTTGTGGGCTCTCCCGTTGCGGAGCACAGGCTCGGGACGCGCAGGCTCAGCGGCCATGGCTCATGTGCCAAGTCGCTCCGCGGCATCTGGGATCCTCCCAGACTGGGACACGAACCCGTGTCCCCTGCATTGACAGGCGGACTTTCAACCACTGCACCACCAGGGAAGCCCAGTCGTTTTTTTTTAAAATAACATTGAAAATCTTTATTATTCAGTAAGTATTTGGTGAATACTTACTGTATGCCACAGAATGTATTCAGGAGAATAATAGTTATGTATAATGTGCAACATCTAATATATAATGCATAATATGATATAGTTACATGTTATTATCTGAACTTGTATTTTGGTGCATTTCATATATAGCTACTTTGGTGCATTTCATATATAGTTACTTATGTTCATATAGTTATGTGCATGGTGTTTGTATGTTGTCTGGATCTTCAATCCCCAGTTATATAATAGAATTTATGTTGCTACATATGAAGTGCTCTGAAAGAGAAATTCAGATAATAATCACAGTAGGATTTCAGAAAAATGGAGAAAAATATGGTGAAACAAATAAACATGGCTTCATGGTAGAGGACAGGTAGAGGGATACAGGATTAAAGAGGGTGAGAGAAATGAGTAGGCTATGTGGAGACACAGCTCTGTATGTGAAGAAAGCTCTGTAATTAAGAATAGCCTCATATATGACAAACCCACAGCCAACATCGTCCTCAATGGTGAAAAACTGAAACCATTTCCACTAAGATCAGGAACAAGACAAGGTTGCCCACTCTCACCACTATTATTCAACATAGTTTTGGAAGTTTTAGCCACAGCAATCAGAGAAGAAAAAGAAATAAAAGGAATCCAAATCGGAAAAGAAGAAGTAAAGCTGTCACTGTGTGCAGATGACATGATACTATACATAGAGAATCCTAAAGATGTTACCAGAAAACTACTAGAGCTAATCAATGAATCTGGTAAAGTAGCAGGATACAAAATTAATGCACAGAAATCTCTGGCATTCCTATACACGAATGATGAAAAATCTGAAAGTGAAATTAAGAAAACACTTCCATTTACCACTGCAACAAGAAGAATTAAATATCTAGGAATAAACCTACCTAAGGAGACAAAAGACCTGTATGCAGAAAATTATAAGACACTGATGAAAGAAATTAAAGATGATACAAATAGATGGAGAGATATACCATGTTCTTTGATTGGAAGAATCAACATTGTGAAAATGACTACTACCCAAAGCAATCTACAGATTTGATGCAATCCCTATCAAACTACCACTGGCATTTTTCACAGAACTAGAACAAAAAATTTCACAATTTGTATGGAAACACAAAAGACCCTGAATAGCCAAAGCAATCTTGAGAACGAAAAGTGGAGCTGGAGGAATCAGGCTCCCTGACTTCAGACTATACTACAAAGCTACAGTAATCAAGACAGTATGGTACTGGCACAAAAACAGAAATATAGATCAATGGAATAGGATAGAAAGCCCAGAGATAAACCCACGCACATATGGTCACCTTATGTTTGATAAAGGAGGCAAGAATATACAATGGAGAAAAGACAGCCTCTTCAATAAGTGGTGCTGGGAAAACTGGACAGGTACATGTAAAAGTATGAAATTAGAACACTCCCTAACACCATACACAAAAATAAACTCAAAATGGATTAAAGACCTAAATGTAAGGCCTAAATGTTTTGTATATAGTAGGTGATCAATAGACACTATCAAACTCTTAGAGGAAAACATAGGCAGAACACTCTATGCCATAAATCACAGCAAGATCCATTTTGACCCACCTCCTAGAGTAATGGAAATAAAAACAAAAATAAACAAATGGGACCTAATGAAACTTAAAAGCTTTTGCATAGCAAAGGAAACCATAAACAAGACCAAAAGACAACCCTCAGAATGGGAGAAAATATTTGCAAATGAAGCAACTGACAAGGGATTAATCTCCAAAATTTACAAGCAGCTCAATATCAAAAAAACAAATAACCCAATCCAAAAATGGGCAGAAGACCTAAATAGACATTTCTCCAAAGAAGATATACAGACTGCCAACAAACACATGAAAGAATGCTCAACATCATTAATCATTAGAGAAATGCAAATCAAAACTACAATGAGGTATCATCTCACAACGGTCAGAATGGCCATCACCAAAAAAATCTAGAAACAATAAATGCTGGAGAGGGTGTGGAGAAAAGGGAACACTCTTGCACTGTTGGTGGGAATGTAAACTGATACAGCCACTATGAAGAACAGTATGGAGGTTCCTTAAAAAACTAAAAATAGAACTACCATACGACCCAGCAACCCCACTACTGGATGTATACCCTGAGAAAACCAGAATTCAAAAAGAGTCATGTACCAAAATGTTCATTGCAGCTCTATTTACAATAGCCAGGTCATGGAAGCAACCTAAGTGTCCATCAACAGATGAATGGATCAAGAAGATGTGGCACATATATACAATGGAATATTACTCAGTCATAAAAAGAAACGAAATTGAGTTATTTGTAGTGAGGTGGATGGACCTGGAGTCTGTCATACAGAGTGAAGTCAGAAAGAGAAAAACAAATACCGTATGCTAACACATATATATGGAATCTAAGAAAAAAAAAAAGGTCATGAAGAATCTAGGGGCAAGATGGGAATAAAGACACAGACCTACTAGAGAATGGACTTGAAGATATGGGGAGGGGGAAGGGTAAGCTGTGACAAAGCGAGAGAGTGGCATGGACCTATATACACTACCAAACGTAAAATAGATAGCTAGTGGGAAGCAGCAGCATAGCACATGGAGATCAGCTCGGTGCTTTGTGACCATCTAGAGGGGTGGGATAGGGAGGGTGGGAGGGAGGGAGACGCAAGAGGGAAGAGATATGGGAACATATGTATATGTATAACTGATTCACTTTGTTATAAAGCAGAAACTAACACACCACTGTAAAGCAATTATACTCCAATAAAGATGTTTAAAAAAAAAAAAAGAATAGCCTCATGGCTGTTTGGAGGTCAGGGGGACATAATATCTCAGACAAGAAGAGGTCATTGGACATTTTGAACAGTGAAGTGAAATCACGAAGCAAGTCTTAAGGAATTGCTTCCCCAACTCAAACTTCAATCTGTTGGTGTCATATCAAGGGAAACACAGATTAAATGAAGCATAGGGAACAGTTTTGTTGTAGGCGGTCCTGGATATGATCTGTATCCTTGGATGAAACAGTGATTTGAGTCCATCTCCAAGTGGCTGAGCTTTGCATGCTGAGTTTGGATCAAGAACTCTACTATTTTGTCCAAATGGAGCACTCGTACGGCAAGCTGGAGTACTTGAGATGTCTCAGAAGAGGTCACTTCAGCAAAACCAAAGCTTAGAAAATAGTAATGATATCTAAAGTTTAAATAAAGAAAGTAAACATTTGAAGAACAGAAGTCCTGCTATGGAGATAATAACAGTTTTTAGGTCCCCTACTAAAACTGAAAAACCCAGATAGATGCTTAAATTAAGCAATGCGGAAACTCAAGGTAAACTCAAGGTCACGACTAAAGACAGTTAAAACCTAGAATAGAAAAAAATAGTATTTGGAATCTGTTTCCTTTAAAATAGGACAGACATCTCTGTAACAGCAAAGACTTATGAGCCAAACTATCTGAAGAGAGAGAATTAGAATGAATTAAACACTGGAGATTCCTTCCAGAAATGAGATTCTTATGAGACAAAGGAATGAAAGCATCCAGGTAAGCCCATGATATAGTTACTTCCTACATTTCTTTTCCAATCACGCTATCTGAAGTTTTCTCCCCCACCATTCCTCAAGAACCCATAATATCCCCCTTCATTTCTTTCACAGTCCTTAGGCTAATCTGAAATCATCTAGTTTATTTTGTTTAGTTAGTATTGTGCCTCTTCCCTCATAAGAATGTACAATCTGTGAGGGCAAAGACCTGGCTATTACCTACCCAGCATATAATGCCTTGTTTTGTATATAGTAGGTGCTCAATAGATATTTGTGGAAAAATAGAACTACATATATTGTTGCTAAAGTGATGCAGAGAATGAGGCAGGATGGGATGAGAAAATAGCATCCTCTCTCTTAGTGTCTAAACTATTCACTTCAGAAAAGGCTTTCTGGAATTACTTCAATTTTCTGCTGCTCTTTGCAATGAGTTAGAGGGCAGAGCGGCAGCGAATTTTCCTCTGATTGAAAACTCAGGCACTGTACAGAGTAGCTCTTTCTCGGGTTTCTTGAAGATCATTAGGTACCTCCTGGTCTGATTCTTTTTGCTTGAGGACTTGGCCACCTTTCCTGAAATTATTATTTTCTTCTCTTCTATTATGCTTGTCCGATGTGGCACTTACACTTTAATGCCTTATAGATAAAATGGTCTCTGTCAGCCTGTACTTCTCATGCCTGGAGAAAGTTTTACTGCTTCATAAAATCCTGTAATGTCCCAGTGTTTAAAAAAGATCTATCACTCTATCAGTGGGTCTTTATGGGATCTGTGTACATTTTTTTTTTGCAATGCAAGGTTGGTTCCTGAAGCAAAAAAAGGGACAGAGATAAATGGATCTGTGCGTGCTAACGAATGTCAAGAATTCAGCTCAATTTTATACTGAGGTGGTATTAAATAGTGAAAGCAAATTGTAGAACATCTCACACACAGTAGCATTAAGCATCACGAAAGAATGGTAATAAAAGATTTTCCCTTCATAGGTGGCTACAGGAAGAGGACTATTTTTTTTTTTTTTACTGGTTTGGGCTAGAGAGTCTTGATGGTTGCTGTTTCAATTTTTTCCCCTCCTGACAGATGCTTAAAGGCCTGATGCTTGTGGAGTGTCGTTGGTGGACAGGGGACATTGGGCACAACGTGTTTCTACCACCTGTTCTGCACCAATCGTCACTGTGTGGCCTATAAAATCTCTTAAAGGTATCGATTCAAGGTGTAAGCTGGAGGAAGATCTGTCCCATTTCAGGCATGAAATATATCTCTCTACTCTGTTGTTTGAGGACTGCCTTAGCCACACATTGGCTGATATCTGTCAAGAGGTTCACGCCTCTGTGTGTGTGTGTGATCACCCACACAGACACGTGGCACCAGGGCTGTGTTTGTCCCCATGCAGGTGACCCAGAATGGCCTGGAGGAAATGTATGTTATCCAGGGTGCTGGAAGCTCTCAAGCTGCTTCTCCCCTCTGCGATGCTACTGAGCCACTTCTGGCTGTGTCATGGGTGAGCGTGGTAATTCAGTCCTGCATCATCCCAGCATTTGCAGTGAGAAGATGAACTCAGCATCACCTGCCCTGTGGCCAGGTGGTGGGAATGACCTGATTCCCTGTTGATGGACACTTGGGACAATTTGACTTGTAACTCCACTTCCCATCCCTCTACCAAATAGCTACTCCTCTCCTCATTCTTCTATCATGGGGCGCTAAACCTTGTGTTCAGAAGCTCTCAGGGAGTAAATGAGCATCTGATTCCACACCGCTGAACAATTTTTTGTGTTAGTTTCAGAAAGTATTTACTAAGCAATTTGTTTATGCTCTGTGCTTTGATAACAACTATGGCACATAAACACATAGCAACACATAGTTACTGGAAATGGGACCTGATGCAGGGGTACTTGGGTAATTTAAATTAAATAATGCGAACAGGTAACACAGAAAGCTAGCAAACAGGAAGCAGACAGCTCTGCCACAGACATGCCCTTTATTTTATTTTTTTAACATCTTTATTGGAGTATAATTGCTTCACAATGATGTGCTAGTTTCTGCTTTATAACAAAGTGAATCAGCTATACATACACATATATCCCCATATCTCCTCCCTCTTGAGTCTCCCTCCCACCCTCCCTATCCCACCCCTCTAGGTGGTCACAGAGCACCGAGCTGATCTCCCTGTGCTATGTGGCTGCTTCCCACTAGCTATCTATTTTACACTTGGTAGTGTATATATGTCCATGCCACTCTCTCATTTCATCCCAGATTACCCTTCCCCCTCCCTGTGTCCTCAAGTCCATTCTCTGCGTCTGCATCTTTATTCCTGTCCTGTCCCTAGGTTCTTCAAAACCATTTTTTTTAATTTTATTTTTTTAGATTTCATATATATGTGTTAGCATACGGTATTTGTTTTTCTCTTTCTGACTTACTTCACTCTGTATGACAGACTCTAGGTCCATCCCACCTCACTATAAATAACTCAGTTTTGTTTCTTTTTATGGCTGAGTGATATGCCCTTTAAATCTGATCCATTGCACAAACTTTCTGCATCTCTGCAGCTGGTCAAGCGTATATTAAGCAAATGCACATAGAGTGCCTACTTCTTGTCCTACCCAGGATAGAGGATCAAAAACACAAATCATAAAACACAAAAACCTGCCAAAGAGTTTATTTTTGACTTCAAAGATGTGATTTTAAAAAGGAAAGCAAAGGAATGGTCTGTTAGTGTTGAGATGGTCAGAAGCATCCCTCCCATTCCCATTACTACTCAACAAAGAATGCCTTCTTCAAAGGGCAGATGAAATACTATGAACAGTTATAATCCAACAAATTGGACAACCTAGAAGAAATGGACAAATTTCTAGAAATAAAATTTTTCAAGACCGAATCATGGATAAATAGACAATCTGAACAGACTGATCACTAGTAGTGAAATTGAATTTATAATTAAAAAACTCCCACCAAACAAAAGTGCAGGACCAGACAGCTTCACAGGGGAATTCTACCAAACATATAAAGTATAGCTAATACCTATCTTTCTCAAATTATTCAGAAAAATTGAAGAGGATGGAACACTCCCAAATTCATTCTGAGTCCACCATTACCCTGATACCAAAAACCAGACAAAGTCACTACAGAAAAAGAAAATCATAGGCCGATAGCTCTGATAAATATAAATGCAGAAATCCTCAACAAAATATTAGTAAAATAAATTTAACACTATATAAAAAAGAACCATATACTATGATCAAGTGGGATTTATTCCAGGGATGCAAGGATGGTTCAATATTTGCAAACCAATCACTATGATATAGTATATTGATGAAAGGAAGGATTAAAATCACATGATCATTTTAATAGACACAGAAAAAGCATCTGATAAAATTCAACATCTACACATGATAAAAATGTTAATCATAGTGGATACAGAGGGAACATATCTCAACATAATAAAGGCCATTTATTACAAACTCACTCCTAATAACATTCTCTAATGCCACATACAAAAATAAACTCAAAATGGCTTAAATACCTAAATGTAAAGCCAGATACAATAAAACTCCTCAAGGAAGAACACTCTTTGACATAAATTGCAGCAATAGTTTTTTGGATCCATCTCCTAAAGTAAAGGAAATGAAAGCAAAAATAAACAAATGGGATCTGATTAAACTTAAAAGCTTTTGCATAGCAAAGAAAACCATCAACAAAATGAAAAGAAAACCTACTGAATGGGAGAAAATATTTGCAAATGATATGACCTATAAGTGGTTAATATCCAACATATATAAACAACTCATGAAACTCAACATAAAAAAAAACTCAATTAAAAAACAGGCAGAACTAAATAGACATTTTTTGCAAAGAGGACATGCAGATGGCCAACAGGCACATGAAAAGATGCTCAACACAGCTAATCATCAGGGAAATGCAACTCAAAACCACAGTGAGATTTCTCACCCACATGTCAGAATGGCTATCATCAAAAAGAACACATAACAATGATGGCAAGGATACAGAGAAAACGGAACCCTCCTACACTGTTGGTGGGAATGTAAGTCAGTACAGCCACTTTGGAAAACAGTATGGAGTGTTCTCAAAAAACTAAAATAGAACTACCATATCACCCATCAATTACACTCCTGGGTATATATCTGAAAGAAACAAAACCACTAATTGAAAAGATACATGCACCCCAATGTTCACAGCAGCATTATTTACAATAGCCAAGATACAGAAGCAAACTAAATGTCCATCAGCAGGAGAATGGATTAAGATGTGGTATATATATACAATGGAATACTACATAGCCATAAAAAATGGGGGAATTTTGCCACTTGCAACAACATGGATGGACTTGGAGGGTATTATGTTAAATGAAATAAGTCAGACAGAGAAAGACAAATACTATACAATACCACTTCTATGTGGAATCTAAAAATACAACAAACTAGTGAGTATAACAAAAAAAGAAAGTGACTCACAGATATAGAGAACAAATTAGTGGTTACCAGTTGGGAAAGGGAAGGGTGGAGGGGCAATATAGGGGTAGAGGACTAAGAGGTACAAACTATTATGTAAAAAAATGAGCTACAAGGATATATTGTACAACACAGAGAATATAGCCAATATTCTATAATAACTATAAATCGAGTATAATCTGTAAAAATCATGAGCCACTACATTGTACACCTGTAACTTATATAATATTGTACTTCAACTCTATTTCAATTAAGAAAAAGATAAAGGAAAAAAATGGGCAGAACACATGAATAGACATTTTTCCAAAGAAGAGATGCAGATGGCCAATTGGCACATGAGAAAATGCTCAACATTGCTAATCATCAGAGAACTGCAAATAAAGACCACAGTGAGGTATTACCTCATACCTGTCAGAAGGGCTATCATAAAAAAACACCACAGGTAACAAATGTTGGCAAGGATGTAAAGAAAAGGGAACCTTTGCACACCATTGGTGGGAATGTAGATAAATTGGTGCATCCACTGTGGAAAACAGTATGCAGGTTCCTAAAAAAACCTAAAATTAGACCTACCATATAATTGAGCAATTGCACTGCTGGGTATATATCCAAAGAAAAGGAAAACACTAATTTGAAAAAATACATGCATCCCAATGTTCACGGCAGCATTATTTACCGAAACCAAGATATAGAGGCAACCCAAGTGTCCGTCAACATGTGAATAGATAAAGACTGTGGTATGTATACAATGGAATATTACTCAGCCATAAAAAAGAATGAAATTCAGCCCTTAGCAACAACATGGATGGACCTAGAGGGTGTTATGCTTACTGAAATAAGATGGAAAAAGAAAAATTCTCTGTTATCACTTGTATGTGGAATCTAATAAATAAGACAAACAAATGTATATAATGAAACAGAGACAGACTCACAAATATAGAGACCCAACTAGTGGTTACCAGTGGGGAGGGGGAGGGGCTAAATATGGATACAAGATTAAAAGATACAAACTACTATTTATAAAATAAATAAGCAACAGGATATATTGTGCAGCACAGGGATATATAGCCTTTATTTTATTTATTTATTTATTTATTTTGTGGTATGTGGGCCTCTCACTGTTGTGGCCCCTCCCGCTGCGGAGCACAGGCTCCGGACGCGCAGGCTCAGCGGCCATGGCTCACGGGCCCAGCCGCTCTGCGGCATGTGGGATCTTCCTGGATCGGGGCACGAACCCGTATCCCCTGCATCGGCAGGCGGACTCTCAACCACTGCGCCATCAGGGAAGCCCTAGCCTTTATTTTGTAATGACTTTAAATGAACTATAACATATAAAAGTATTGAATCACTATGTTGTAAATCAACTACCCTTAAATTAAAAGAAAAGGCAGATACTGGGGAAGGAGGAAGCAACGTTAAGGAGAGGATGTATGTGAGGAAGGACACAGATTCCAGTCACCACACAGCTGCCACACTCATTGTGCTGTGTGACCTTACTCATTAAGTCTTAGTTACCTCTTCTGGAAAAAAAGGTGTGTGTGTGTGTGTGTGTGTGTGTTGAGAGCTGGAGTGGGAAACGATAAGAGATGGTTATACTGTGTACTTCTCAGTGTTGCTGTATTAAGGAAGTTGCTGTGTGTGCAAGGGCTTTGTAAACTGTATGCTTCCCAAGTTAGTCATGAATCATTAGGCATGAGCAATGCCAACTCAAATGACAGGTGGGAGGTTGACTCAGGTGTAAGTGCTGCTCACAGAGAGTGTACTAAAGAGGACAATCTCCTTCCTGTGACCATGGCTTGGGGGCTACTTGGTCTTGACGCCCTTTGCCCAGTGCTCTCCCTACTCTCCAAAGCACCTGCACAAAGCAGGGACCCAGTAAAAGGTAACATCTATTACTATTTTAACTTTACCATTATTTTATTATCACTAATTTTAAGATTATATTAGTATTATTTTATTACTATTTTAATACTTAACATCCAGTAAATACCTTGGAACCCGTCAAAAGCAGTATCAGACCTCCAGCTGAGGGTCACTCTGAGGTGTTACAGAACCAATGACTTTGGAATGATAGTATCAATTTACAGGCCAGCAGAGGCACAATCCAACCATGAGGCATGCTGAAAACCTAAAAGCAAATACTGCTGTCTTTATACAATACCATCTGGGTATTGGCGAGGGCTTCTCCTCACCTGTGATAACAAGTTCAATTCTGATTGCTACATGTCAAAGAGGGTATGACACAGCTGGAGGGTCAGTCCTTGCTTAAGGACCAATAGTCACAGAGGAGGATCAGAAATCTGCAGTCTTAAGTGTGAATCAATGAATGCTGAGCCTGGGTAGACCCTTTCCAGGGATGGCCCCTCCCACTCTTCCCCAGGGGAGGAGTCCAGTCTCTGTGCCTGGGTTTCTCTCCTGGCTCCAGGCTTGTATGCTGGCTCCCTTCAGTGGCTGGAGCCCAGCCCAGTGTTGTGACTTAGCTCCTCTCTCTCTCCTTCTCTACAAGGAGTAGATCCTGCTCATAGCATCTTAAGCTCAGTTCAAAAAATGGAACCTTCAGGATTCAAAGAATTCTCCATGGTGATCCTGTTCTGCAAGGTGACCCTGTTCTGGATCTGATTTTTTTCTTGAATTCTAGATTAGTAGGCACTGAAAAATGTGTTGCTTAAAAGCTCCATGAAAATGTCCTGCTTTTTCAAATATGGAAGTTTAATTTTCTTTTCTGTATAACTAAGAGGCTCAGTTATTGTAGATTTCCCCCAAACAAAGACCCTGCTAAAATAGTGGTATTTAATAGCTAATTATTAGAGAAATGCAAATCAAAACTACAATGGGATACCACCTCACACTGGTCAGAATGGCCATCATTAAAAAGTCTACAAATAAATGCTGGAGAGGGTGTGGAGAAAAGGGAACCCTCCTACACTGCTGGTGGGAATGTAAGTTGGTGCAGCCACTGTGGAAAACAGTATGGAGGTTCCTCAGAAAACTGAAAATGGAATCCAGCAATCTCACTCTTGGGCATATATCCAGACAAAACTAGAATTAAAAAAAATACATGCACCCCTATGTTCACAGCAGCACTATTTACAATAGCCAAGACATGGAAACAACCTAAAAGTCCATCGACAGAATGGATAAGGAAGATGTGGTACATATGTACAATGGAATATAACTCAGCCATAAAAAAGAACAAAATAATGCCATTTGCAGCAACATGGATGCAACTAGAGATTCTCATACTAAGTGAAGTAAGTCAGAAAGAGAAAGACAAATGTCACATGATATCACTTATATGTGGAATCTAAAATATTATGCAAATGAACCTATCTATGAAACAGAAACAGAATCACAGACATAGAGAACAGACTGGTGGTTGCCAAGGGGGAGGGGTTGGGGATTGGGGGAGGGATGGAGTGGGAGGCTGGGGTTAGCAGATGTAAGCTTTTATATATATAGGATGGATAAACGACAAGGTCCTACTGTATAGCACAGGGAACTGTATTCGATATCCTATGATAAACCATAATGGAAAAGAATATTTAAAAAAGAATGTGTATGTATATATATGTTTAACTGAATCACTTTCCTGTACCGCAGTAATTAACACAACATTGTTAATCAACTATACTTGAATTAAAAAAAAAGATATGCTACAATAGTGATATCTAAGAATTCTGATCCAAAAGGAGAGACAGAAAATTGGTATCTGGGGGAGATCATGCTTTTGGGGAGACACTTATTAATGTAAGCTGAAGGATAAGGATAAAAACTTACATTTAACTCCAATTCTCCATTGGACTGGGTTGGGAGCTCCATGATTAAGAGACAAGGTCTGTTAATTGTAACACTATTTATGAGAACATGTTGGGTCTCTATTCTTAAGCAAAGCTGCTTTAGGCACCAGGTGACAAAATGTAGCTCAGAGCTAGAAAGGAAGATGCTCCCTCTGCTTTCTACACAGAACCCAGCTCTGTTTTGGCTCCCTGAGAAATGGCAGCTTTGGGACCCCTGAAGGCTGTACGTACGCCTGTCTCGTGTATTGGGATTCTCATGACAGTCAGTCTGAGCACTTGTGGCAGGGACACTTCATGGATGTGAAAGCTGGGAGCCAGGGTACATAAGGGCATATGTCGTGTGATGCTTATAACCAAATGAATGATCTTTGGGTACATTTGAGGTACTGTTTTGGAAAGTATCGGAAAACAAAACAAAACTAATGACACCAGAGGGGACAAATGTCATTCTGTTATATATTTGGAGGCTATTGAGCCCAAGAGAACTTGTGTTGCCCTAGAGCCACATTCCTGCCACCTGTTTGATGAAGAAGGATTACTACTCTTTGGTAAATCCTGCTTCTCATTAAGTAGGACTTTTAGATTGTCAGGACCGGTTTTTATCTACCTGGAGCCTGCCTTGGACCTGCTGATAAGCACTTCTATGGGATTCATTCCTTGAACCATGAGTGAAATTCGTCCTTTTTCTGGGGTCAAAAACTATAGATTCACGATATGAAGAAATCTGATGAAATTTGACAAGAGTTCGTAGGTTTGGGGGTTGCCATGTGAAGGGAGATAGATGGTGAAGAGTCTTAGGTATAGAAAGACAAGGCACAAGGTGATATAATAACATATCTATAAAAAAGCAAAGTGCATGGATAAAATGGACATATGTCTACCAAAGCATAGGCTAAAAGAATTAAGGGGTATCATTTAAAATTACAAAAACACAAATAAGAGAGAATAGTCAATGTACACCATAGTGATTAAATATTTTTAAAGATTATACTCTATTTAAAGTTATGAAATATTGGTTATTTTCCCTGTGCTGTACAATATATCCTTGTGGCTTTTTTATCTTATACATAGTCATTTGTTTCGTTAGCATTTGACATAAGAAGTGATAAATAATATGCCAAATTCTTTATAGAGCTTTTAGCCAGTATTATTTTTTGTCATTTTTGAAAATATAGTTAAAATTTTTTTAGGTAATGAGTGAGTGTAGATGTTTATGATCTGAGGATGTCCTTAACGGCTAAGGTTGATTCCATGGAAGATGACCATTTTCTCTCCACATTGTGCCTGCTGCAATTGTCATAGACGTAATCTTAGTTGGATGAATCACAGAAAGAATCAGAGTTGGTCTTTACAATTTTTTAAACTGCTTTTTCAGCACCATTTTAATAACCCATAATCTTCAAATGTCAAAAGAATTAACTTTTTTATGAATATAATTTGTTGAAGCAAACTAAAGCCCCATCTTGTTGAGCAAAACCACATTGGTTACATTAATTCATCTGGTTAATTCCTCAAATATGCTTCTAAATTTCCTAGAAATAAACACTTTTAGTGTATTTTTTTAAATGTTGGTATTTCAATCCAACAAACATCTGTTGAAGGAAGGAAGGAGGGAAGGAAGGAAGGAAGGAAGGAAGGAAGGAAGGAAGGAAGGAAGGAAGGAAGGAAGGAAGGAAAGAAGTAAAGAAGGGAGGGAGGGAGGGGACAAACAAGCTAGATATTCTGTGCACTGTACAGATGCTGGGTGCTGGCAATATTTAATGAGAACAACCTTCACAACTTTCTATGTTTTTAGCAAAAGTCAATTTAGATGATAACCTTAAAAGTGAGCATCTGTCTATACTAGAAACATAATCTAATGTCAAGACAAGGAATACCAACAATGTTGGAGCAGTTAAGTTAGTGTCTAAAATGTTGTGATAAATACTGTATGATCTCACTTACGTATGGAATCTCTAAAAACAAAAAACCCAAAACCAAGCTCATAGATACAGAGAACCAGATTGGTGGTTGCCAGGGACAGGGGGTTTCAGGTGGGCAAAATGGATGAAGGGGGTCAAAAGGTACAAACTTCCAATTATAAAATAAAAAGTCATGTGGCCATATAGTACAGCATATTTGGCTATAGTTAATAATATGGTATTATTGCATATTTGAAAGTTACTTAGATTTTAAAAGATCTCATCACAAGAAAAACATTTTTTTCGAACTATGTATGGTGACAAATGTTAACTAGACTTATGGTGGTCATTTCACACTGTATACAAATATCAAATTATTATGTTGTACACCTGAAACTAACATAATGTTGTAAGTCAATTATGCCTCAATTAAAAACATAAACTTAGTGTCAATAAAAAATAAAATAAAATGTTGTGAATGCATTTCCTAGTTTACAATATGATAGTAGGAAATGTATAGTTACAACTGAGACTAGCTTACATAAAAGGAAGTTCTGTCAAGTTTCTGGTAAAAACTAGTTATCCTGAATCCCATTTAAGATTAAGGAGGTCTCAGTACAGACACAGAGAACAAACATATAGCTACCAAGGGGGGGAAGGAGGGGTGGGATGAATTGGGAGATTGGGATTGACACCTATACACTACTACGTATAAAATAGATAACTAATGAGAACCTACTCTATAGCACAGGGAACTGAGGTGACCTAAATGGGAAGGAAATCCAAAAAAGAGGGGATACGTGTATACATATAGCTGATTCACTTTGCTGTACAGCAGAAACTAACGCAACATTGTAAATCAATTATACTCCAATAAAAATTAATTTAAAAAATATTCAGGAGGTCTCAGAATAACATATATTGGAATTTAATAAAATGAACTAGATCTTTAAATTAGATATTATATGATAAATAGTAAAATTATTATTAACACAAGAGGAAAATGGTGAAATGGAAAAGTGATCAGAGATAGGACTGTTGATTAACCATTCCTAGTGTCTCTGTGCTAGTTCCAATATGTAAATTATTGAAACAATAGCTCAGAATCCCCATTGTTTCTTAGGGTTGCACTGAACTTAGCCAAGGCAGGAAAAGGAAGAATTTCCCCAGGTAGCACTGTGCCTGTAAGCTTGGAAGGAAATGGGAGAACCCTAGGGAGTATTTTCTAGGCAGACTGAATGGAGGGGAGTTTATACTGTTACCTCTAAGAGAAATTCCTAGAGCCTCTACCAGCTCTAAAATTCTAAGTGGTAATAGCTGATGTTATCTTTTTTTTTTTTTTTTTTTTAACATTGGAAAAATGTACTTTCCTAAAATAAACAGCTGGTTGGGGAAAGAACTCCTTACCACCAGCTCAGTGCGTTTTCCACTCTACTCACTGCCATGTGGATGGACAAGATTTCCTCACACATGCTGAAAAATATTGCTTGAGAGCCAACTTAAAATCCAGTTTAACTGGATTTTAAGTTAGCTGGTTAAGAAAAGTCAGTTTGGGAGCAGGTATGTCTCAGGAAAAGGAAATGTTGACACATCACACATGTACTCCACATCCTTTCAGAAGAAGGGTGGAGATGGATTCTGTGTAAACCAAGAGCCAGGGTGTCCTATTTTGATGTAAAGTCAGAATCTCTCTTATTCCTCCTTCCATTGCCACTCCAGAGGAAAAGTGGTGATAGCACAGAGGTACGAATGCCTAGGCTTTTTTTTTTTTTTTGCACTACGTGGGCCTCTCACTGTTGTGGCCTCTCCCGTTGCGGAGCACAGGCTCCGGACGCGCAGGCTCAGTGGCCATGGCTCACGGGCCCAGCCGCTCTGCGGCATGTGGGATCTTCCCGGACTGGAGCACGAACCCGTGTCCCCTGCATTGGCAGGCGGACTCTCAACCACTGTGCCACCAGGGAAGCCCATAGGCTTTTGATTTAGATGAACCTCCATAGGTTCAAACACCAAACTTATTGCTAATGTGTAAGTGACTCTGAGTGATTTGCTTAACTTACTAAGGCCTCTGCTTGCATATCTCTAAATGAAGTTCACAGTCTCAGTCTCATAGGATTACTGCAAAGATTAAATAAAATAGCCTGTATGGTACACTGGGATAAACGACTGACTCATTAAGGAAATATTTAATAAATGAAAGCTTCTGTATCTTACTTTCTAATGTGAAACAAATATTAATTGCCTGGAGAATTTTTTTTTAATAGATTGATGAACTTCTTTTGGTTTTGTGAAAGGTTTATCATAGGGAGAAACCAATTTTAACACATGCATTCTTACACTCAACCAAAAACTAATTTATGAAAAGAACAGGGATGTCGACGGGACCCAGAGGATGCTTTCATCAGCTTTGTCACTAAGTGCACTGTGGACACAATCATGCCTCACTCAGCAGGGGCCCAGGACTCAGGCCAAAAAACACCCAACAAGTACCAGCACTGGCTGAAGAAGTTCAATCAACATTAATCTCTGAATATTACTTACAGAGTTTATGAGGAAGAAAATGTGATTAATCCACACAAAAAGAATTTAAAAAAACCCATTTCTCAACTGAAGGGGAAAATTCCTTTGAGCATAAACAGATTGCACTATTTATACATGAAATATTTTCTGCATCTATAAACTTACCATGCTCAAGTATTCTAATTAATCATGGTGGTTGCCAGGGAAACCAAACTAACTCAATTATAGGTCTGCAGGAATGTGCAGTGTATTTATGACTACGAAGCAGGTACTTTTCTGTGCAAAAACTAAAACTGAGCAGATTCTTAAAGATTTCAAATGTTCTAGAGAACACAGCATTATCAGGATGGATTTCCTTAAAGAATGTCTTGATTTTCTTTCTTTATAACAACTTGGTCTGGTGACATGGACCAAGATGGGTCAAGAAGAATTAGGAACACGATCAACAGTAAAACCTAGGTAATGATTGAAATAGGAAGCTGTGATTCCTACTGAAAGAATCTTAATTCTATATACCATTTGTGTTTGACTACCTCATTAGCTAAATAACCGAGGTCTAAACAATATAAGAGATAAGAGGGAAGCAGCTGGCAGTGAGAAAATAGTTTAACATATCCCACAGAACCAATAAATTTAACTAAGTAACTGTTAGAGGAAATTGTGGGAAATTGATGGCATTTGGCTAGAGGACCCAGGATTTCCTGCATTTTTCCTACTAACAACCTGTTTTCCCATGAAGATGCTGAAAAGATGTATACAAAGAACTAGTGGCAAATGAAATAAATAGAAGGTGAGGGGGGAAGTTTAATCAGGTTTGAGAAAGTTTCTAACATGCCATATTCATTAAGTCAAGTTGTTATAATTACTTAAATCTATTGTTTTATTTTTATAACTCAGATGCCTCTGGTATTTCCTCACTACATTATTAAAATCTATAATTAGAGTTAAAAAATCTGCAATTATGTAGTCATTGTCTAGGAACAGTATACTCTTATTTATCATGTAGACAATATATAATGTTTTTCTGAGGCCCAACCTGACCATCCACCCATCAATCCCATCCACCCATTTATTCAATTAAAAATTACTTATTGAGTTCCTACTCTGTGCTCAGCTCTATGCTAGATCTTCAGTATACAATAATGAATAGAATTTATATCCTTAGTGAGACAAATTATGAACTGATAATTATAGAAACAAATGTTTAATAAATTATAACTTTGTGAACTCTTGAAAAAACTTGACAGGAACTCAAAGCTCAATCAACTATTCTATCTTCATAAAAAAAATCCAGCCTCTGGGTGAATTGCCACTTTCATCATTAATTTCATTCATTATCTCTAGTAACACCCCTTGCTTTAAAGTCTACTTTTTTATACTATTGATATGCTCTAGTTATCTTTTGGTTACTGTTATAATCTTTCTCTGTGTGTATATATACATATATATATATATTTTTTTAATTTAAGGTGTGTCTCTGATAGGTAACATATGCTTGAATGTATTTTAGAATCTAGCTTGGTAATTGTAGTTTTTAAATTGGAATACTCATTCTATTTAAATTTAATTACTGATGAATTTGGTTTTAAATCTACCATTTTATCTGTTTTCTTTTATCCCACCCATCCTATTCCTTTCCTCTCCTTTTCATCTTTTTTTTTGGATCAATTAGTATTCTTTTTATTATTCAATGTTCCCACTCTATTAGTTTGCAAGTTATATTTTAAATTCTTCATTTTGTGTTATTGTAGAGATGATAGAATGAATGCATGGTTTATTTAATCTGGTATAAGTTGGAATATTTACCATTTTCCAGATGAGGCAGGAACCTAGGAACACTTAATTCTTTGCTCTTCTTAACTTTTGTGCAATTTTGTCATGTTTTGTATTTCACCTATATTCTACCCCCAAAGACTGATCTCATAAAATCAGTATTTATGTATATTTATTCACATATTTACTCTTCCAGCTGCTCTTCATTTTTCCTGCATTTTCACATTTTCATTTGGGACTGTTTTCCTCCGGCCTGAAGTAGTCACTATAATAGGTTCTTTTCATGCAAGTCTACTGGTGAAAAACATCACCTGGTTTTGACTTCTGGTTATTTGAAAATATTTTTTTGGGTATTCATTCTTTAAGTATATTTTTATACTTTTACTGGATATAGAATTCTATGTTGATAGTTATTTTTTCCTCCATCCTTATAAAAATACTCCTTTCCATTGCTTTGCTTCTGCAAAGGATATATATCTTTTTTCCTTGGCTGCTTAAAAAATTTTCCCCTTTGTCTTTGCCCTTCAGGAATTTTACTACACTATGACCAGGTGTGGCTTTTTAAAATTAACCCACTTGGGGAGAGTAAAGAGCTTTTTGCTTTAGTGGTGTGATTTTTTAAAAATCAGTTTTGAAAAAATCTTGGTTGATAAATTGCTTTCTCCCTGCTTTCCTCTCTGATTACACATTTACCAAAGCTTTTCATTGTGTCACAAGTATCTTTTACATTCTTTTTTTCTCTAGGTCCTTTTCTTGTTCTATCTTGAGTTCACTCTTCTTCTGCTGGGTCTAATCTATTTTAAACACATTTATTAAGTTCTAAATGTTATTTGTTTTTCAGATCTAGAATTTCTATGTGACTCCTCTTACAGATTCTAATTTTCTGGTGAAATCTCCAGCTTGTTTTCTATTATCTTGAACATATTAATAACAGCTATTTTATATCTCACACCTGGTAACTATAATATCTGGATCACCTAAGAACCTGCCTGTATTGAATATTTTTTGACCTTGCTTTCAGTCATTTGGCACTTACTCCTGGCATATCTAATAATTTTTGACTGAATGCCAGACATCATTATGAAAAACTGGGTGGATGTCTTGAGACTCTGGCTCAGGTTGTCCTTCTCCAGAGAAGACTTACTTTTGTTTGCGGGCAGGCAGTTTGAGTTTAGGACTGTGCTTTTTCAAGTTAATGTTTTAGAATTTGTGATACTTGGTCTGTTCAGGTGTTCTTACTCCTAGGATGTGGGTCTTAGCTAGCAGTCTGTGATATTTACCAGCCCTTCCACAAATTGGTAGGCTCTGAAATATATTTCTGTTACTCTGTTTCCATGAGACTTCCAAAAGTTCTGCTAAGTTTCCTAACCTCTTACCCACTGATATTTCCTTAGCTTCTTTGTCTTTTTGTCCTGGATCCCTGATAAATGCCTGAAGGGAGAAGAAAGAAATGAGAAGAAAATGGCTGTTCTCTGGAAGCTCATGCCTTCAGGTCCTGGCTGTCATGGTAACGCCATAAGGCCTTCAAACACAATTTTTAAAAATTGCCCGGTTTTTCTAGTTTTTATTAGACAGACATTTGGTTTGCAACAAACTCTGCTACTACAAGAAGGGAAAATTCTTCATTACATTATTTCCATTTTCCTAACTTTTCGCATTTATTTAAGTTTCAATGACAGGTCAGGACCATATGCATTTTTTTCTAACTTCCCCTGTCCCCACTTTGCGTTCTTTACTTCAAGAGAAGCCATAACTTCTACTATGTTTTTGGTTTCATCAAGATTCATCATTCATTAATATGTTGGCAAAAATATTTTTGTCTTATGGGATCTCCCTGGTGGTCCAGTAGGTAAGACACCATGCTTCCAAGGCAAGGGGCGTGGGTTCAATCCCTGGTTGGGCAACTAAGATCCCACATGCCACGTGGCAAATAATAAATACATAAATAAAAGATCATCATAGATCACTTATATTAAGAAAAAGAAGATGAAGAATCTTATTAAGAATAAGAAAAATATGGACTTCCCTGGTGGTGCAGTGGTTAAGAATCCACCTGCCAATGCAGGGGACATGAGCTCTATCCCTGGTCTGGGAAGATCCCACATGCCGCGGAGCAACTAAGCCCGTGTGCCACAACTACCGAGCCTGCGTGCCACAACTACTGAGGCCGTGTGCCACACTACTGAAGCCAGCACGCCTAGAGCCCGTGCTCCACAAGGGAAGCCACCACAATGAGAAGCCTGCGCACCGCAACGAACAGTAGCCCCTGCTCGCCACAACTAGAGAAAGCTCGTGTGCAGCAATGAAGACCCAACACAGACAAAAATAAATAAATAAATAAATTTATTTTAAAAAAAAGAATAAGACAAATAAAAAAGAATAAGACAAATAAAAAAATATTTGTCTTTATTCAGCACCTACTAAGGTAGCTTTTTGATAATCACCATAGTGAACTAGGTCATTGAACTGAAAAATAATTTTGATTCTAGCTTTTACATGAACATCTCTTATTAAAGTCATTTGATAATTATTTGTTTCTCTTGAATCTTTAAGCTGCCTTTATACTGGAACATGTTAACTATATTTCTGCTCCCACCCAAGCAAATCACTGCAGACTATGGAAGGCCATTCTTGACAAATGCATGAATCTACCTAGTTGCAGGACAGTTTTCTATGGTGCAGATTCTTCACCTGAAAAAACAAATTATTTGCTCAACAGGGAAAATTTTTTTAAAAAATGAGTTTTAGCAACTTCTGTGGAGCTTGATTCTCTGCATCGTCCAGAAGGGTTTCTCTGGTGAATTATTCTAAAGGAAGAGAGATAAAAATGAATCCTAGACGTTGCTGGTATGCTGTGAGACAAGTGGAGTCCCTATGAGATGCTCCTTATTCGAGAATAGTATCCAGACAGGAGATTTCATTCTGTGCAGCTTAACCAATCTGGCTTGACAGCACATCACACAGTGCCTCTGACAGCACCAAGGACTGGAAAATGGAATTGCAACTATCAGGCATCGAGTTATGTTTTAACATTTAGTTATAAAGGCCATGTCATGCCCTCAGAGATGAAGCCGGAGTATTAGGCCTGACATTTTGAATTTCAAATGCAAATTGGAAAATCCAACCCAAACTAGGAAAGGACAATGCATGTAAATGGACTAAGTTCAGGATTCTGAAATGGCTCCTGGGTTAGGCTAGTCAAGCCTCCCCAGGGTTCTTGTTTTACTCTATTGCTGCAGGTATTAATAATAATACCTGAAGAGTACCACCTGAGTATCTTATTTCACAAAGATTAGTAATAAAATGTATCCATATGATACAAGTCAATATTATGCCACACTAATCTAGTTTGTTTCACAAATAGATTATTACACAGATTTAAATTAAAAACTTAATGGTATTCAAAACGTCCCAATAACGGCACCCATATTAAATAGATTTATATTTTTCAAAGACCTTAAGTTAGCTTCTTATCACCATTTTCCAGAGCAGTTAAGTGACTTGCTCCAAAGCACATTTTGAGGAAGTAATTGGGGCTGGAACCTGTCTGTCTGATTTCCATTTCACTGCTTTTGCTCCCACTTCCACCCACTGTATCCCACCTACAAAATAGTTACCATGAGAAACGGAGAGAACACATGGTTCTGTTGAAACATGAGTCCATTCTTTTTCCTCTAATCAACACAGGTGTGTGTGTTGGAGATAAGCATTGGCTAAAAATGCATGGCTTTCACAGTGGGCCTTAGGCCCTAGAAACTTACTATGTTCTCAGTGTTGAAAAACACAAATTTGCAGTTCCTTTCCTTAAACCTTAAATACCTTTAAGCCATTAAAGCCCTTGAATGGCTCCTCATTGTCTAGGTCAGAGTCCAACTTCCACAGCACAGCTTACACCTGCCTGTCCCCTCTCTTCTCCCTTCTTGCAGCTCCTTGATTGTTCATGCTCTCTTCACATCTGGGTTTGCAGATTTGCTGGCCCCTTTATCTAGAAAACTCTCCTTGTCTCCTGCCCTTTGCCTGACTAATTCCTTCCATTCTTCTGGTTTGCAGCAGTTGCCACTTCCTCTAAGAAACACTTTGTGTGTCCCAGATCTGAATGAGATTCACCTCCTATGTTTTCAAGCACCCAGTATTTGTCTTATCTAAGGCATCACAATAGGCATTGGAATTGCCTATTTGTTGTTCTTTATTATCCATTATTCTCTATGCACCGTGTGTGTAGGATCCATGTCTGTCTTGCTCTTCATTTTATTTCTGGCATTTAGCACCCTGCCTATCACATAGCAGACACTCCATATATCTGAAGAATGAATGAATAAAAATCATTCTGACACTTTGAGAAAGGCCTTCGATAGACAAAGACTTTCACAAGGACAAATATCACACTGATTTATTATCCATATGTACAACCATTTTCTGTACATTATCTCTCATTTAATGATCTTTTTATGGAAAAAAATGAAAAAAACAATTATCTTGTGATAGATAGATTGTTTTATTGGCTAATATTCAGTGCCCCCTTTGAGGGTATTGCCCTAGTGAATTCACATATGGTCATGTGAAATGAGAGCAGAAATGACAAGTATGACTTTGATGCAGTAGCTACAAAGCAATGCACAGTGGCTTGCCATGTAATTGATCATTGATATGTTTCAAAAAGAAGTTTCTTTTAACTGAAACCTCAGATACCATGGAAAAAGCCCTAGCCAACTTGAACAGAGTGAGGAATAGAAATGTTTGTCATTTTGAACCACTGAGATGAGCATACTGTAGTCTCTCCTGATTGCTGGAGATCCATTCAGCCTAGTTCAAACAAAGGGGAGTTCAGTGAAAGGATTCAACATGGAATCTTAGGCACAACCTAGATTAGAACCAAGACCACTTAGGTTTCACTGGAACAAGAAACTAAAATGTCAGAGACTGGTGCTATTTTATTCACAGCTTAGAAGCTGCCTCACATTTCTGCTTCTCAGTGCTTACATGCTACTTCTTTCTTCCTCCCTCAATAAACTTTATATACGTAGCAATCATAAATTTGACCCAAATGAAGATGATCTCAAGCCTTTGTGTCCATCTGATCTTCTAGCTTGGAACCCACTACCAACTGTCACCTCTCTCTGAGTCTCCTGGTTTATACTATTGAGGGAGAGATTTATGATTTTAGTGAATCTTTTTGAACCAGGTTACAAGCCAGATGTCACTGGCTGGTCAGGGTTACTGGCTATTAGTCTAAAACTTGTCCACCAGTCGTGTCTCTGTGTGAGTGTGCTGGGGAGGGTGGTAGTAGTTCAGTAACAAGCCATGTGCCACAAAACCTAGTTGTTTGGGACAGCAAAGACTATGTGGTTGGGTTCTGTGTCTTAAAAAGTAGATAGGAAGAAGAGAGGCCTTAAAATATGTCAATTTGCCACATTGGTTTTATGAAGAAAGTATTATTATTACTCTTATCAGTATACCAAATTTCAGGTTATAAAACTAAGAACGGGAAGTTAATTTGGCTAAAACTGCACACTAATAAGTAAGGGACAGAGTAGATTTAAATTTTAAACACTGGTACGTTTTGCTGGCCCCAAATTTCATGTTCTGCAATATAGTAAATCATCTCAAAGACTGGAACTGTCTCTATCAATGAAATAGGAATACATAACTTTACAGCAAAAATAAAATATACATTGTTTAAAGGTGTAACAGGTAGGATTATTTTTGAGGGGAAGGAGGGATAATTAATGTATACCATAGGGGAGAAAGTGTTTCAAGATTCCCCAAAAGGTTTTCTTCCTAACCCATTTTTCCAATATTTTATTGTAAAAAATTTAAATGTACTGAACTTGAGTGAATAGCCATATATCCACCTAGCTCTCAAAATTTATATTTTGCTATAGTCTTGCTTTATCACATATTTATGTAGCCATCCATTAGTCTGTCTTTTTTTTTTTTTTAATTGGAGTACAGTTGCCAATCTATCGTATTTCTGATGCACTTCTAATTGAGTTGCTTGGCCCCGTCTTCAAAGATTTAATTAGTTTGTTGGGGTCTGGCAAAAATATTTTCTTACAAGCACTCTAAGTTACTCAAGATATGTCCCATGACTACCAGCAGCATTGGCATCACCTGAAACCTTATTAGACATTTGGAAACTTGGGACTTACGCTAGATCTACTAAACCATAATCTGCATTTTACTAAGATCCCCAGGTGATGTGTGTGCAGTAAGTATTGAAAAAGACTGATATGGATGATTCCAATGAGCAATGAGGGTTAAGGAGTACTAAATTAGATAAGTAGTTTCATTATATGTTTCTTCCACTTACCAACACTACGATCTTAATTTGAATCTCGGGATTTTTATCTCTGGTATGGGGAGAACAATACTTTACTTTGCAGAGTGATAAAGGTCAGACGTGATCCTTAATGGAGCGGGTCCTAGACATAAAAAACTTGCTGTTTCCATAGGCAAATGCATGTCTACATAGGCACACAAGGAGTGGCATCCAATTCAATAGCTCCCCAAACAAAGTGGTCCTAAATTAGTCTTCTATTATTACCCAATTTTGTAGATAACAATGGAGAAAATAATCTGGCTAAGATCTACAGAGAACAGATGGAACAGGATTTGAAGTAAGTTAGATACAAACCAATTAAAGGCCTGGATAGCTAGAAGCAGGGGCTGCAGGGAGAAAAGGGAGTTCTGAGGCTCAAAAAAGTGAGAAAGGATAAATTTCTTTGTCATTTACAGTTAAGATTTACTGGGATGGGGAAGGACAATACGGTAAAGTCACTGATTCAGAGAGGCCAAGAATTCATTGAAAGGGTAGAAAGTGACCTGGTGGTTTGGCAGTGGGTTTACTGGAAATTAGCCAACATTTATTAATGGGTAGTAGCCATCACACTGAGCACACATTCTTTGCTGATAAAAAATGGTAGAGAGAGAATCACAGATCCAAAAAGAGGGGGCAAAAAGTAGCATGCTCGAGTTGTGAGAAAGAAATGAGAGAAAAGAGAAATAGATCACACATCCCCAGAGCTCAGGACATAAAGAAGAGTGAGCTACACTGCAGTAATGAAATTCAGAAGGAAAACAAAAGAGTCCTCTTGAGCATTTCCATGGCAAATACATGTTTATCTGCACCCCCAGATAGCACCACCGCATTCAATAGCCCCAAACAAAATCCCTAGAGATCTCTAGACTTATTACTCAATTCTGTGTTACGCCAGTGTGTACGTAACTGTGTTATGCCAGTGCCCTTCAGGTCTAGAGAACTCACACTGCAGCCTCCAGAACTGGGTCACAGTCCTTCCAGGGACTATTACTCTTACCTCACCTCCTAACCTCCTTGTTGTGTCAGTAATTACCCTTTCTTTGTATGTGTTTCCGTATGTTTCTCGCCTCTCTCTCTTTTAAGTTCCTTGAAGTAAAGGCACAATGAAGACAGAGGAAGCCTTTCACAGGTAGAAAGTCCCAATACAACATGACAGGACGCTAAGGCCATTTACATCATACCCTCAATATCATGAGTGATGCCAAACCTTTGTTCTTTTTCTGTTCCACCTTCTTAGGGGCATTGTATACTGGTGTGGTTATGATGTCCTAAATATTTTAAACACTTTCTCAAAAGTGTCACCTGATAAATACATTCTTTCTACCAGATGTTCCTCTTGCTCCTCAGCAGTTATGGATTCTATTTTTAGCCAGGGCTGAGTTTTATCTTTCCAAGCAGGGCTGTTGCTTCAGTTGCTTTTACTTTGCTTCCATTTTTTTTAAAGGCTTATTTCAAAAAATTTCCAAAGAAGCTTTCAGCAAATTTCAATGCTATTTCTTCCTAGTCACCTAAATAGAATAGGCCAAAGAATGTAGCCTCTAGACATTCTTTTAAAGGTTACTATTTGATTTGGGGAAAACAGTCTCAACAGTAGTGATTTAAAGTAAAATAATCCAAATCACCCAAGGATTGAGTATTTTTATTTCAAAAGGAAACAAATGACCAACAGCCAATGGGAAATGAAAGTCTGAGATGAAGTTTCTAGCATAAATGAAATTTACCTTGTATAGTAAATGTATGCTAATTTCAAAAGAATACTTTTGTTCTATCCCATCCTATAAAATATTGTGACAGAGGGTAAAAGCAGATGTCCAGGACAGTTTCCATTTCCCTTTCCAGTTCATTTTCCAACCTTTCCTACCCTGCTCTGTGCTTGGGCACTGACTGTTTGGGGCTATATTAACAGCCTTCCTGGTCCACGACCTGCAGTTGGGTTTGGCCAATGGACGGCATCAGCAGGATACATGAGGCAAGAGGAAGCAGAGGTCTGGGTGTTTATCTTCCAGGCTCCATTTCTACTGGGTCACCTCTGATCGGCTGCATCCCTCAACTGAAGTCCACAACTCCTGCTGGGTAGACTTTTCTTACAGCTACTCTCTTCTTATTCTAGCATCTGATTCCTGCCCTTGCTCCTTTAGGTACAGAGATAACACCACCACCCCACGGTTCCTGGCTCTTGGGTATTTCACCATCCTTATTAGTCCCTTCCATGTTGTAAATACTCCCTTCTTTAAACTTACCTAAATTTCCCCATTTGAATTTTCCATATGCTTCCTGCTGGTGCCCTGACTGATACAGAAGAGTTTAGTTATATTCATTCATTCATTTACTCATTCATCTAATCCTTTATTGATTTATTTATTCAACACATATTGAATATCTACTGTGTGCTATGTGTCCTATGCTATTCTGTGCCTTAGGAATATAAACGCTGTGCAAAAAACCCAGCAAGAAATCTCTGCCCTTACGGAGCTTAGGTCTAGTCAGGAGAGACAGACACCAAAAAGAAGTAGCTGAATTATGAAATGTTAGAAAGTGGAAAGTGTTATGAAGATAAAGGAGGGAAAAGGGTAGGAAGCATGTGTGTAGGAAGAGACATGATGCGATTTTAGATAATGTGGTTAGGGAAGGTCTCACTGAGAAGGTGGCATTTGGGTAAAGATTTAGGAGAAGAGAAAAAAACCAAGGTAGATACATGGGGGAAGCATTCTAGGCTGATTAAATAGAAGTTGCAAGGGCCTAAAGGCAGAGAATGCATGGATGTTTGAGGACAGTGTGGCTAGAAAAAAATGAGAGGGAGGGAGAGTTCTGGGAGGTGATTTCAGAGAGCTAAGGGGTTTGCCAGAATGCACAGGGCAGATAAACCATTAGAAGGACTGACCTTCACTGGAGTAAGTCAGGGAGCCTTTGGAAAGTACTGAGCAGAAGAATAATATATGAAACTTCTGTTTTAATAGGATTACTCCAGAAGTTGTATTGAGAATAGGCTATAAAGGAGTGAGTGTGGGATCAGGGAGACCAATTAGGAGACCGTTGTTGCCATAATCAAGTGGAGAGATTTCGTGGCTTGGAGCAGGGAGGTGGCAGAGGAGAGAAGTGGTCATCTTCTGAATACTCGAAAGAAAGCAATTGATAGATTTACTGTTAGATTGGATATAGTGTGTTTATATAGACTGAACATCTGTGTCTCCCCAAAATTCATATTTTGAAATCCTAGCCCCCAATGTAATGGTGTTAGGAGGTGGGGCCTTCGGTAGGTGATTAAGTATGGAGGGTGGAGGCTTCATGAATGGGATAAGTGCCCTTACCGAAGATACCCCTGAGAGCTCCCTGGCCCCTTCCACCATATGAGGACATAGATAGAAGATGGTCATCTGTGAACCAGGAAGCGTGCTCTCACCAGACACCAAATCTATCATGACCTCGGAATTCTCAGCTACCAGAACTGTAAGAAATAAAATTCTGTTGTTTATAAGCCATTCAATCTATGGTAGTTTGTTATAGCAGCCCAAATGGACAAAGACAGTGCCTGAATGAGTGCATTCCAGAATAACTCCAGGGGTTTTAGACTAAGAAAATGGAAAGAGGGAATAGTCATTAACTGAGATGGGAGAGACTGTGGAAGGAGAAGATTGGGGAATAAAGAGCTGGATTTTAGGTTTAGATATAATAAGTTTGAGATGTCTGTTACACATTCATGTGTAAATTTTGCAAAGGTTATTGGATATATGAGTGTGGAATCCAGAGGAAAGCGCTGGGTAAAAAGTATAGATATGGTTGTCATTAGCTTTTATATTGTTTTGGGGGCCATACAAGTGAATCTATCAAAGAAGGAAGGGTCGATAAAAGAGAAGAAGTCAAAAGAATGAATCATTGTGTACTCCAACAATAAGGCATTATGAAGATGAGGGGGAACTGGTAGAAGAGACTGAGAAAGTGTCCAATGAAGTAGAAGGAAATCCTGGCTCCTATGGAGTCTTAGAAGCCAAGTGAATACAGTGTTTCAAGAAAGAGTAATTAACTGTGTCAAATGTTTCCTTTTTTTTTAATTTTTAAAATTTTAAAATAGATCTTTATTGGAGTATAATTGCTTCCCAATACCGTGTTAGTTTCTGTTGCACAACAAAGAGAATCAGCCACATGCATACACATGTCCCCTCTTGAGCCTCCCTCCCACCCTCCCTATCCCACCCCTGTAGGTCATCGCAAAGCACAGAGCCGATCTCCCTGTGCTATGCGGCTGCTTCCCACCAGCCAACTATTTTACATTCTGTAGTGTATATATGTTGATGCTGCTCTCACTTCGCCCCAGCTTCACCCTCCTACCCTGTGTCCTCAAGTCCATTCTCTATGTCTACCTCTTTATTCCTACCCTGCAACTAGGTTCATCAGTACCATTTTTTTTTTTTTTTTTTTAGATTCCATATATATGCGTTAGCATATGGTGTTTTTCTCTTTCTGACTTACTTCACTCTGTATGACAGACTCTAGGTCCATCCACTTTTCTTGTATTACAAGACGAAGAATGAGAATTGTCTACCGGATTTAGTAACATGGTAGTCTTTGGTGACCTTGAAAAGAGTAGTTTCTCAGGAGTGGAGAAGGTAAAAGCCTTACTGGAATGGGCTCAAGACTAAATGTGGATGGACCTAGAGTCTGTCATACAGAGTGAAGTTAAGACAGAAAGAGAAAAACAAATATCGTATATTAACGCATGTATGTGAAATCTAGAAAAATGGTACAGATGAACCTATTTGCAGGGCGGGAATAAAGATGCAGACCTAGGGAATAGATGTGTGGACACTGGGGGTGAGGGTGGGATGAATTGGAAGTTCGGGATGGACGTACGTGCACTGCTGTGTATAAAAGAGCTAGCTAGTGGGAACCTGCTGTATAGCACAGGGAGCTCAGCTCGGTGCTCTAGTGACCTAGATGGATGGGATGGGGGTGGGGGGGAGGAGGGAGTCCAAGAAGGAGGGGATATATGTATACGTATAGCTGATTCACTTTGTTGTACAGCAGAAACTAACACAACAATGTAAAGCAACTATACCCCAATTAAAAAAAAAAAAGACTCATTACAATATATGAGACTCTGTATTGCCAGTAGAAACTCTTGCCTTTCTGCTCATCTTGGCAATCCAAGACTGTGGCAGGGAACTATGGATGGTCTCCAGTAGCTGAGGGCAGCCTCTGGCTGATAACAGAACAAAGCTGAAGCTCTCAGTCCTACAGTTTCAAGGAAATAAATCCTGCCAACAACCTCAGTGCAGTCTGGAGGCTGATTCTTCTCTGGTCAAGCCAGGGGAGAGTGCTAGCCTTTAAAAGAAAGGAATGGGTCATGTTTGCAATCCCAGAATGTTCAGAGAAATCTGGACATTCAAAATTTTCAAATGCCCATATGTTCCCATCTCATCTCAGAGTCACATTATTTCCCAATCAAGGCCTTAACCTTGGTGTAGCAGACTTGGCAGGTTTCAGAATTAAACCTTATATGATACTCCACTACCACTTAAGTCCTGGACCTGATCTTTTGCTTTCTTTTTTCTCCAGCTGCAGCAGATGAGAGATTCTTTGCATGTTGCCAAGGAAGCTTTCACTGTTTGCCTTAAATTGGTGGTTTATTACCCTTGGCCTTTCATTATCTTTCTACAATGCTGTAACAACCCCAAGTAGCAGCTCTCCAATTCTATATTCTTATAATTAGTATTTCCTATAGCTCTCAAGGGCTTGAGAAATTGTGTCTTTCGTGGCATTCTCTTCCATGGGTATACCCTATCAAAGGTAGTTTAACAATTGCACCATGGCAACATGATCAGGACCCATAATAACTGCACTTTCTACCTGTGATGCTGTCCTTCATGCCAACTTGGAGACTGACGCTCCAATTCCAAGATCTGATATTTAGAATCTGCCCTCTAGCACCACTCCTCACACTAACTGTTTAAGTCTCCTTCCCTGCTAAACAGACTCTGAGATGAAGATGTGTGTGCAGGTGTTTTCTGGGGCAGCGATCTGGGGAATAAAACTGCATGGGGGTAAAGGGAGTGGGATTAGGCAGAGGGTGAAGTTGAAATGCAAAGTGTTTGCAACAGAGCAGAGTCCTTAGCTGATCTCACTGGGACAACAGAGTTGGGATGGCCATTCAGAGATGAAAGACCATTCTGGGTCTTTGTATCCCTACATCCATCGGTCAGTCATTGGACATAAGACCCTGGGGACAAGGTGTAACCTTGGGCAAGTCAGCTCCCTTTGGTAGAGGGCGATTCCTGCAGGGAGCAACTCAACTGTGGGCCAAGAACAGCCAGCAGTCTTAGCAGTTGGGTGACTGGATGCATGTGTCCTGAAGCAGGGATCTGGATGTGGCTCTACAGCAAGAAAAGGTGAAGCTAGAGAGGGTGAGGTAGCTCAGAGAGACCATGGAATTTAGACAGGTAATGAGAAAAAGAGGACATAAGGGGTGAAGAGGTGGTGGTTCACTGGATCGTAGGTCCTAAGGAGGTCCATGGATTGTTGGAGTCAGCAAATCAGAGGTAACAAACTAGAATAACAAAAGATGGCATTTGAAGTGTGGGATGTTTGTAATTGAGATTTTGAAAAGCTTCGTCCTCAGATCCTTACATGTCCATTTATTCTAAAGATTCAATCACTCAATCAGAAAGTCTCATCATATATCAAATTACTTGCCAAATGAAAGCTTTTCTACATATATCAGTGTACAATTCTATAAAGACTGTTTGCATTTAAACACACCCACATATACAGTCTTAAGAGTGTGAAGGCTACAGTCATTTTTGCTCCAGTGCTGGTGAAAAATGACATTGAAAAGTTTGGTGATAACTAGCTCAGCAGTTTTCAAATTATCTCAGTGGAAATAAATGGTGTTTTTGCATCAGAAGCAGCTATCACCATTTTCCCCTCAAATCTAGTTAAAAAATGGATATTAAAACATGAGTAACCAAATATTCTTCTTTGTCTGTCTTATGCTACAAAAGCCAATTCTCTTACTTCCTGACCTCTGAAAGTCTCTTTTATCACAATTGAAATGCAGGGGTTCCTTGGCAAGGAATGCTTTAAAAAAAAAAAATTGGAGTATAGTTGATTTACAATGTTGTGTTAGTTTCAGGTGTACGGCAAAGTGATTCAGATATATATATATATATATATGTGTGTGTATGTATGTATATTACAATTTCAGATTCTTCTCCCTTTTAGGTTATTACAAAACATTGAATACAGTTCCCTGTGCTATACAGTAGGTCCTTGTTGGTTATCTCTTTTATATATAGTAGTGTGTATATGTTTATCCCAAACTCCTAATTTATCCTCCTCCCCTTTTTTCTTTGGTAACCATAAGTTCGTTTTCTATGTCTGCGGGTTTATTTCTGTTTTGGATATAAATTCATTTGTATCATTTTTTGTTTTTAGATTCCACATACAGGTGATATCATGATATTTTGTCTTTCTCTTTCTGGCTTACTTTACTTAGTATGATAGCGTCTAGGTTTATGACAAGGAAAGCTTTGAAAAAGAAACAGAAGTTTGTAGACTTCAAATACCAAAGAAAAGTTTGCAGACTTTTTTTTTAACTCCAATTAGAATACGCTTCATTGGGAACTTCAATTTTTCATTCATTTCCAGCAGAAACTCACTATTCTTCACTAAATTTTGAAGGCTGCCAGAATAATTCAGGATGAAATGGCTACTTGCACACAGACCTAAGGCAAAGATGTGAGCTTTAATCAAAATTAAAGATTGAAAAGGATATGTGAACTATTTCTGCCCAAGGGGTAGATATTTCCTACAGTCCAATAAACTTTTATTAATAAAAATTCTACCTCTAATTCTGTAGCTGTACTTATAGATGCAGACATACATTTGTATATGAACAACAGTATTCTGGATAAAATCAGGTAAACCCCAACTGTTTGACTTTTTTCAGAGCCCTGTGAATGCTTTCCCTTAATATTCATGACTGATTTTTCCATTTGTGTTGAGGAAGTATTGTGTATCTCAAAACCAGGGTCCCAAATGGCATGACCAGGAAAAGCAGATAATCTCACAAATGTGTGTTAAATACCAGGTAGACAAGAGGGATAAAAAGAGAAAAGCTTTATATAAACACAAAGCCAATAATGAGAAGAAAGTAGAACAAATTAATGACATTAGGTCTATTTTATCACCTACTTATCTGAAGACGCTGTTTCATTCTACTCTTTTTTTTCATTCTAATCTTAATCCTTCTTTCACAAGTTTTTGAGGCGACCTGACAAAAGATGGTCGAGTGGTTTGGATCAGTGTGAATATTCAATCAGATCACTTTAGAGCAGGCTTTAGGATTACCTTTGCCCCTTCCCTCCACCGCATGTGATAGATTGTTCTAAGGCTGTTCCATCTTTTGAGTCGAATCTAATTAAGCCGGCGTACAAAATATAGTTTTC
This sequence comes from Delphinapterus leucas, assembly GCF_059928025.1. Classification (NCBI taxonomy): domain Eukaryota; kingdom Metazoa; phylum Chordata; class Mammalia; order Artiodactyla; family Monodontidae; genus Delphinapterus; species Delphinapterus leucas. The sequence goes on from NC_143149.1 coordinate 27,847,108, forward strand.
ATGAAAAAACTGAAGCACAATGGACAAAAAGAAACTACACATTGGTCTTGCTTTCATGGAAGAAAGATAAACTTGTGTCCAGTTCAGGAGCTCTAAAATCCTAAAGAATGTTTTCTGTAGCTCCCCAGGAGAGGCTGGGATTGGGAAAAGTATACAACTGTATTGTTCTGGTTAGTTAAAAACTATCAAAAGGAAATATATTACATTATTGATATAATGTTTGATAAGATTGGTGGTAGCTACATGGATTTTCATTATAATCTTCCTTTTTTTGTATCTTTGTAATATTTCATAATAAGATATTATAGAAGATGCTTATGGAAAGAATCATAATATTAAAGTTGAATTATACGGGATTCATTGTCTTCAATTGTGTTTGTCCCATGAAAAATAGCAATTTCCTATGGTTCAAGGTAATAACACAGACATTTGAAATAGCTTCTTCCTGTGACCACTCACGGAACACATTTTTCCTGATATTTAATATTTTAGTGTGGCCCAAAGAAGGAAAGCGTGTTTACAAGGTAATAGATTATTATTTCAGAAATACAGTTTCTCTGGTGACAGTAATTATTTGTAACCAGTAATGCCTAGTGCATCCGTATTATAGAAAATCTCAAAATATGTTGATTCAGTTCCTTAATATCAATGTAAAATATTAAGGGTGGTTATAATATGATGGCTGTCTAGGGTGAAATTAGGAGTTTTTAGGCTATTCTAAACAGATCAAATTAAAATTATTTGAAGTGCATGATAAATTGAATAATGGGTTTCTAAAGGTCCTAATTTCCAGGACCTGTGAACACGTTACCTTATGTGGCAAGACGGAATTTGCAGATGTGATTAAGGATCTTGAGATGGGGAAGTTATCTGGATTATCTGGGTAGGTCCAGGGTAATCACAAGGGCTTTTATAAGAAGAGGGAGGTGGGAGGGTCAGAGTCAGAGATGATTTTGTGGATGGAAGCAGAGGGAGAAAGTAGATGTGATGAGGAAAGCAGTGGTCAGAGTGATGTGGAGCTGTGAGGCCCCAGGACTAAGAAGAGTCTCTAGAAGCTGGACAAGGCATGGAAATAGATTCTCTTCTAGAGCCTCCAGAAGGAACACATTCCTGCTGACCCATTTTAGATTTCTGGCCTCCAAAACTGTAAGAAAATACATTTGTGCTGTTTTAAACCACTAAATCTGTGGTAATTTGTTACAGCAGCAAGAGGAAACTAATGCAAAGTATTTTTAAAAAGGAAGAATCTCTATTACTAATTTCCTTTACCCATTTAGTGCTCATGAGCTCAGTGGCATATACACATGCTGAAAAATCTATTTATATTTTTGTTAAACTCATTTCTGGAAGTATAGGTTTAAAGTTATCTCAAAGGCCTTTTGAATCAACAAACCTTTCAATGCTTGAATTTCTTCATCCTTATACATCGCTGATGATAGCAAATCCAAAACACTTGGGGAAATTAGCACAGATTTATGAAGAAAATCTTTCCCTCTATGGGTTTCTCCCATTGATCTTAGTTCTACCTTTGAGAATAAGGCCAATTTATATTTCACAGTGTATTTCACTAAAATGTTTGAAGACAGCTATTGGGCCCTTCCTCTCTGTAACATCACAAAAAATACTTGATTTTCTGGCTCAACAATCATTCCTCATTTTCCCCCGTTTTATTTAGATACTGGATTTCATCATAGTCAAGAATTTCTTGGTCTCTGGAAACAAATCATGACTGTTCTAAGCTCGTCATGGTTGCTTTATTCTCTGGATTCTAGGGTGGGTATCTACACATGTTCCGACAGTGGCACATACAGGGCATTCTGCTATTTTTTCCCAATTAAAAAACAATAAAGGCATATGAATAGAAAGTCATTTTTCTGATTTGGACATGAGTATGTGAAGAGATAAAGTAGCAGCCACCTTGCAACCATGAGGGGCCAAACCACAGGATGAAAGGCAAAAAGTTGAGGATAATGGAGCAGAATTATAGAATGAATTTAGATCCCTGATAACATCATTTAAGAACTGAACCAATGCATGAAGTACCAACTTTTAGACTTGTTTTTGGAGATAATAAAGTACCATTTTTGTAGTCAGCCTGGACTGCTAAGACAAAATACCACAGACAGTGTGGCTTAACAATGGAAACTTATTGTCACATAGTTCTGGAGGCTGGGAGTATGAAATCAGGGAGCCAGCATGGTCAGGCTCTGGTGTGGGTCCTCTTCCTAGTTTGCAGATGGCCACCTTCTTGCTGTGTCCTTACATGGTGAAGAGAGGGTGAGCTCTGTTCTCTTTTCTTATAAGGACACTAATCCCATCATGGAGGCTCCATCCTCATGTCCTCGTCCAAACCTAATTACTTCCCAAAGGCCCAACCCCAAGTACCATCACGCTGGGGAAAAGGGGATAGGGCTTCAACATATAAATTTGGGGGATACAAACATTCAGTCATGACAATTCTTGAAGCTACTTTTAGTTGAGCATTCTGTTACTTTCAGCCAAAGGAATCCTAACTCTTACACATCTACTCCAGTTCCTTCAATATTCTCTATTTAAATTGGGTGCAAAACTTTTCACAGCCTTGGTTAATGTCCATTTGTTTTTCTTACATTTATCTATGTCTCTTTTTAAGAGTGAGGGCATGAGTAGAGGCCTTGGTCCAGATTTAGTCTGACGAGACAGATGGTGAGATTATGTTATCAGTAACGTTAGATTTTATAGTTCTATTAATTCAGATTATGATCTCACAATTTTTTCAGTAGCCACAGCCTTTTGTTGACTCCAAATGAGTTCACCATCGATTCTCTAGCATTTGCTAAGCTATGTGTCATCTGTGATGTGATTATGCAGTCGGTTTCTGGGACCCAGCTACATGATCTTAGTCCTGTTGATTTTAGGCCTATTGGATCTTTTGAAGATTTATCTTATTTTTTATTGTGTTCTAATATTCTTGAATTTTGATTTAAATTATTCCAAATATACAAAATTTTTTAAAATTAATTAATTAATTTTTTGGCTGCATTGGGTCTTTATTGCTGCGCGGGCCCTCCCCAGTTGCAGCAAGTGGGGGCCACTCTTTGCTGTGGTGCGCGGGCCTCTCACTGCGGTGGCCTCTCCCGTTGCGGAGCACCAGCTCTAGGTGTGCGGGCTTCAGTAGTTGTGGCTTGTGGGCTCTAGGGCACAGGCTCAGTAGTTGTGGCGCACGGGCTTAGTTGCTCCGTGGCATGTGGGATCTTCCTGGACCAGGGTTTGAACCCGTATCCCCTGCAATGGCAGGCAGATTCTCAACCACTGCACCACCAGAGAAGCCAGTCTCAGATAATCCACAGATGCGATGAATGTTAACTTTTTTTTTTTTAATCAAGTCATTGTAGAAGACAGCCTGTCCGATTCCATGAGAAGTCCCCTTCAAGTCCATAACGGCTCAGTTATCCAATGGGTCACAAAAGTAAATAGCTGCCCAAATACCCCTTTCAGGCTGTGATTACCTTTCAGGCAGGGACCAGAACTTACTCATCTTTGCCAGATGTTGGGAATGCAGAGCATCTGGTTCTCAGTAGGAACCAACAGAATGTTTAATGCACTGGTCCTCCACCCTGCCAGTCTATTAGCACAGCCTGTGTAGCCTTTAAAAAATACCTGTGCCTCACCTTAGTCCAACTGAATCAGATTCTTTTAAGTGTTAGGCCCAGGTACTGATAATTTTAAAAAGCTCCTCAGGTAATTATAATGTATTCTTTTTTTTTTTTTTTCCTGTACGCGGGCCTCTCACTGTTGTGGCCTCTCCCGCTGCAGAGCACAGGCTCCGGACGCGCAGGCTCAGAGGCCGTGGCTCACGGGCCCAGCCGCTCCGCGGCATGTGGGATCCTCCCGGACAGGGGCACGAACCCGCGTCCCCTGCAGAGACAGGTGGACTCTCAACCACTGTGCCACCAGGGAAGCCCTATAATGTATTCTTATAGTTCCAAACCACTGATTTATCGAATAATTATTGTGTGACTATGACTCAAATTCTTTTAACATGTCTATTAAAGTTATCGTATGTTAAGTATACTTTCTGTGATTTTTCCTCCGTCACATTTTGTTTTTATTTATAATGTATGTAAATGTCTGCCTCTCTTCTTACCTGGTAAATTACTTAGGATCTCAGACCATAGTTTGTTCCGCATTACAAAGAGTACAGTACCTTCCATGCAGTAGCTACTCAATAGAGACTTAAACAGAATTAAAGAATGATGTTTATGAACAAATTTTGGAAGTGATTTGCCTGTTCTTGGAAGAGGTCACTGATGCTCTACTGTTTTTATTTTGGTTTTAGTGACAATACACTCCTTTGGGAATTTATTTCTTTGGTGGTTTTTTAGATGGCTTTCTATTAGAGTTTTTTGCTTTGTTTTGTTTCTTGTTTGTTAGCTTGTGCTCCCAGCCTCTTGCTAAATTGATGGGGAGAGAACAGAAACTAGCCAGTATTTGGCAGAGCTATTTTGAAGATAGAGAATTTCACCATGTGTTTGTCATATGCATGTCTGGTGTTTATATAGTGGATATTCTATGTAAGAATTAAGATTATGTCCTTGCTGTGAATCCTTATTGGCTATGGAAATTGTGAATATCAGGGTGTTTGAAGGCATATAGGAAAGTAAGAAATGCTACAGGAACGTATCAGAATGCTACAGTGACTTAGAATCGGGGAAGTCCAGAGTAACATTTTTTCAGTAATGGAGTCATACATAGTTGATGCCCTGCTTGCTTTCTCTATTTTGTTATTACTGACCCAAACATCTAGTTGTTATGCTTAGATGCTCTTGGATAACCTGACCACAAAATGTGGAGTAAAGAAAATTCTACATATTTCTGACAATCAGTTGAAAATTGCCCTCATGTTGGAACCAAATAAGTTTTCTATATAAAGGGCTTGCTTTGGTATCTATTGAAGAACGTGATGTCATCAAGCTTGATCTCCTGGATTTATGTGTTGACAGATTTTTATTTTACCTTAAAAGAGCAGAATAATAATGTTGGAAGACACCATTTAACCTCACTTATCCTCATTTTCCTGATTAAAATGAAGGAATTCAACTAGGTAAGTGACTTTCCAAGGTCATATACCTCCTTAAAAGCACTGTCAGAGTTAAATCTGCATTTTTATATAAATATTTTTCCATCTACATTATGTGGTTTGCTTTTAGAAAAGAGAACAGACCTTAAAAGGAGGCATATAATGCTCTGTTTAGTTTATGAAATCCTCTTACAATGCCATATTGAGATATCTATCTTTTCCTGCTTTCCTTAGATTTGACATTTGATTAACTTTTGAAATTACTGAAAATGTCCTCATCCTCACCATGAAAATTTATATTATACAAAAGAAGTCACTCACATGGACAAGACTTTGTTTCTTCTACTGCTGGGGCTTCTATCAATACCAAAATTGTAGTGGTTTCTTGAATGGCATGTTTTGGGATCACAGGTTGTAACCAAAGCCACGACAGTCTTTTTTTTCATAAGGTTCATAGACAAAATAAACAGTCAAACAACTTTAAAAAAAATCACTGTCAAGATGATATCTAGGGCCTCCCTGATGACACAGCGGTTAAGAATCCGCCCGCCAATGCAAGGGACACAGGTTCAAGCCCTAGTCTGGGAAGATTCCACATGCTGTGGAGGAACTAAGCCCGTGTGCCACAACTACTGACTCTGCACTCTAGAGCCTGTGAGCCACAACTACTGAGCCCTTGTGCCGCAACTACTGAAGCTCGCGTGCCTAGAGCCCGTGCTCCTCAAGAAGAGAAGCCACCGCAATGAGAAACCTGCACACCGCAACAAAGGGTAGCCCCCGCTCACCGCAACTAGAGAAAGCCTGCGTGCAGCAACGAAGACCTAACGTAGCCAAAAAATAAATTAATTAATTAAAAAAATGATATCTGAGCTTTAATCAATCATAATAAGAAAAACTGTAATTATTCAGTACAAAACACATATGCTGGATGAAATTTCCATGCCTCTTCCAAATGATATAATAGAAGTGAAACAATGAAACATCTGCTTTGAGCCAAAGTTATGTTATCTTGACGGCAGCATGATCCAGTAGAAAGACTGAGAAATTCGAAGCCAGATTGGACTTCAGGAATCCAGCCTGCACACTGCCACTTTCCAGCTATATGACATTGGAATAGTTGCTTGACTTTTCCAAGATTTACTTTCTTCATCTGCTAACTGAGAATAATAATACCAGGGTTATATTTAAAGTTAAAAGAATATACAAAAAATACTATGCATGGGGCTTCCTTGATGGTGCAGTGGTTGGGAGTCCGCCTGCCGATGCGGGGGACGCGGGTTTGTGCCCCAGTCCGGGAGGATCCCACGTGCCGTGGAGCGGCTGGGCCCGTGAGCCATGGCCACTGAGCCTGCGCGTCCAGAGCCTGTGCTCCGCAACAGGAGAGGCCACAACAGTGAGAGGCCCGCGTACCGCAAAAAAAAAAAAAAAAAAATACTATGCATGAAGAATTCACTCAATGTTTCCCCAGAGAGACTTGATAGATTCATATTGACTATGACCAACTTCCAGGGAACAGATTCTGATAAGATTCTATGCAGGTTCCATGAATGCCTTATTATATTCATCAGGCCCAAGAAGTAACTTGTTCAGCAAAACAGTGGTTTTTTGTTGTCCATTCAAAAGTTCAAAGAACGAGTTGCTTTAGTTGCAACCTACTTATTTTTTGTACATGTCCATCTCATGTCACACATAAGCATGCTGACAGAACCAGCTTCTATGACTGAGAAAAGGCAGGGAAAGAAGTGGCTAGTGCTTTCCAAAACTTAGTTCCCTTTCCGTGAAACTAGGCTGACTGAAAATGTATCTTACATTTCAGAAAGTAGAGAAGAAAGCATCTTAAGGATTAATGACATTTTCACAGTGACACCTAACTCAACCGATGTATTCACTAAATGCTTATGATGGAGTTACTTAAGTAATTTGAAAATGCACCGAGAGAGATTATCTGAATTCCCTAAGTGTTGGCTTAGTCTCTAAGAAGATAGACATTGGCCCTAGAGCCATCTATGCTGGTGAAGAGAGTCAGGACTCTAGGAAAGTTCAAGCCATGGACAAAAATTATAGTTACTTTACACAGTAGAGGAAATCCTCATCTTATCTGACCTATTTTTTTTTTTTTTTTTTTTTGGTTACGAAGAATATTACTAAAAAGGCCACATGCCAACGATCTCTGTTTCTGGTCAAGATATAGTGACAAGAACCAGATTTACCCTCCTGCCTGAATCAACCAAAAAATGAACAAAATATATGAAACAACAGGTAACAAAGTCCAGGGATGAGGTAAACTCTACAATTGTCCCAAATCATTGCCTAGAAAATGTTTTCAGGCCACGGTGCTAGAGGAGGAATCCAGGCAGAGCCTAGGAGAATCCCTGAGTTGAGGAGAGAGAGCTGCAAGTCTGGAAAGACCAAAGCAACTGAACAGAGTTCCAGAAAGGTAAAAACGGCATAAGAAAATAACTTCAGAGAGCTGTAGAGGGTTACAGTATTCAGTGGAGTACTAATAAAAACGTGTTTGAAAAAACTACTCAAGTTTGGAGAAAGACCCACCCGAAATGATTAGAAATAATAGAACTTCAGACAGAACCAGAAATAGCACCTGTTTTCAATAGCCAGATTGGAAAACTTCATAATCCATGAGGCACTGAGGAAAATACACAAAAGAGTCTAGCCTCGGTCATGGAGCATAAATTGCCCCATACTAAGCACTGCTCTTATCCAGTCTTACATCTTAAAATGAAGACTGAAAGAATCACACTGATTCCAAGGAAATTAAATGCATTTTAGAACAAAGCTTTAAAATATTTGTAGGAATACAAAAACAACCAGCATGTAAAATATGCAATGTCTGGCTTCTAATAAAAATTCAAGGCATGCAAAGAAGCAGGAATATATAAAGAGATAACAATCAAAATTAACTCCATGCAAGCACAAGTGTTAGAATTAACAGAAAAGAACATTAAAACAATCATCATAATTTTATTCCATATGTTCAACAGTTCAGCAGAGTCATGGAAGATACATCCAAGTCCCATAATGAATTTGTAAAGACTGAAAACTTCAATGTGTAAGATAAAAAAATACACAGGATAGGATTAATGCCCAATTAGACAATACAGAAGAAAGTATTAGTAAAGACACAGTGATAGAATATATTAACACTGAAACACACAAAGAAAAGAGAATATTAAGAAAAAATAATAACAGAGCATCAGTGAGCTGTGAGACAACTTCAGGCAGCCTAATATACATGTAATTAAAATCCCCCAAAGATAGACTGGTGGGTGGGTGGGTAAGCAAAAAAAGAAATAATTCAAGAAATACGAACAAAATTTTCAAAATTTTATAAAAGCTATAGTACAGATCCAATATACTTAATGAATGCCAAGACAAGAAACATGGATAAAACTATACCAAAACAGATTATAATCAAATAGCAGAAACCAGTGATAATGAGAAAATTGTAAAACAAATCAGCAAAAAAAAGATATTATATATGGATTAACAAAGATATTTATTTGCAAACAGTGCAAGTGAAACAACAGTGAACCAACATTTTTAAAGGAAAGATTTCTATGCCCAGCACAACTTTCTTTCAAAAACAATGGCAAAACCAAAAAGTTTAGACATACAGTAGCTGAAAGAATTCACCACCAGCAGACTACTACTATAGATATTTTAAAGGAAGTTCTTTAGGCTGAAAGAAAAGGATAGAATGGAACCATGATATTCACACAAAGGAATGAAAAAACACTTAAAATGGTGACTACATGGATAAATATAACATATTTTATTATTATTTAAATATCTTTAAAAGATAATTTTAAACTGTTTAAACAAAATAACAGTATCATGTGTGCTTTATAATTTACATAAAATTAAAATATATGACTACAATAGTGCAAAAGTCAGGACAGGAGAAATGAAAGTCTGCATTTGTAAGGTTCTTATAATACAGGTGAAGTGTTATAGTGTTACTTGTAGGTAGACTATGATACATTAAAGTTTTATGCTAAAAGGCAACCTAATGAATGGGAGAAAATATTTGCAAATCATGTATCTGGTAAGGGGTTAAAATCCACAATATATAAAGAATTCATACAACAATAGCAAAAAACCCCAAAAAATCTGATTTTAAAAATGGGCAAGGACCTGAATAAACATTTTTCCAAAGAAGACATAAAAATGGCCAACAGGGACATGAAAAGGTGTTCAACATCACTAATCATCAGGGAAATGCAAACCAAAGCCACAAGGAGAAATCACCTCACATAGAAAGATAGATAGCTATCATTGAAAAGACAAGAGATAATAAGTGTTGGTGAGGATGTGGAAGAAAGGCAACTGTTGTGCACTTTTAGTGGGAATGTAAATTGGTGCAGCAACTATGAAAAACAATATGGAAGTTCCTAAAGAAATTAAAAATAGTGCTACTACATGATCTAGGATTCCCACTTCTGGGTATATATCCAAAGGAAATGAAAACAGTATATTGAAGAGATGTCTGCACTCTCATGTTCATTGCAGCATGATTCACAACAGCCAAGATATGAAAGCAATGTAACTGTCAATGGATGAATGGATAAAGGAATGTGGTATATACATACGATGTAATATTATTCAGCCATGAGAAATCGGGAAATTCTGCTATCTGCAGCAACACAGATGGATCTCAAGGGCAGTATGCTAAGTGAAGTAATCCAGACAGAGGATGATAAATACTGTATGATATCAATTATATATGGAATTTAAAAGTCAAAAAAAAGTCGAACTCATGGAAACAGAGTAGACAAGTAGTTGCCAGGGACCGGGGGTTGGGGGATTAGGAGAAGTTGATAAAAGGGTGCAAATGTTAAGCTGTAACATGAATAAGGTCTGAGGATCTAGTGCAAAACATGGTGACTATAAATGATAACACTGTATTGTATAAATGAAATTTCTAAGAGAGTAGAATTTAAATGTTTTCATCAAAAAAAAGAGATAAATATGTGAGGTGCTGGACATGCTAATTAATCAGATGGGAGGAATGTATGTCAAGTATGTCAGTATATATGTATGTCAAGTCACCACAATGTACATTTTAAATATCTTACAATTTTATATGTCAGTTAAACTTCAGAAAAGCTGAAATAAAAATATATATACTATAAACACTAAAAAAACACTAAGAATTATTTTTAACTAATAAGCCAAAAATGGACATAAAATGAAAGAAAAGAAGTCCAAAAGGAGATGGGAATGAAAGGAAAAAAGGGAATAAAAACAGCGGGATAACAAACAGATGGAGAGATATACCATGCTCTTGGATTGGAAGAATCAATATTGTGAAAATTGCTATACTACCTAAAGCAATCTACAGATTCAATGCAATCCCTATCAAGTTACCAGTGGCATTTTTTACAGAACTAGAACAAAAAACCTTTTAAAATTTGTGTGGAGACACAAAAGACCCCAAATAGCCAAAGCGGTCTTGAGGGAAAAAAACGGAGCTGGAGGAATCAGACTCCCTGACTTCAGATTATACTACAAAGCTACAGTAATCAAGACAATATGACACTGGCACAAAAACAGAAATATAGATCAATGGAACAGGATAGAAAGCCCAGAGATAAACCCACGCACCTATGGTCAACTAATCTATGACAAAAGAGGCAAGGATATACAATGGAGAAAAGACAGTCTCTTCAATAAGTGGTGCTGGGAAAACTGGACAGCTACATGTAAAAGAATGAAATTAGAACACTCCCTAACACCATACACAAAAATAAGCTCAAAATGGATTCAAGACCTAACGTGGATGGATCTAGAGACGGCCATACAGAGTGAAGTAAGTCAGAAAGAGAAAAACAAATATCGTATATTAACGCATATATGTGGAACCTAGAAAAATGGTGCAGATGAACTGGTTTGCAGGGCAGAAATAGAGAAACAGATGTAGAGAACAAACGTATGGACACCAAGGGGGGAAAGTGGCGGGGGGGTGGGGAGGTGGTGGTGGGATGAAGTGGGAGATTGGGATTGACATGTAGAGACTAATATGTATAAAATAGATAACTAATAAAAACCTGCTGTATAAAAAAATAAAATAAAATTCAAAAATTCAAAAAAAATAAATAGAAAACAAATAGCAAGATATTATTTTAAAATCATGCATATAATTAATCAGATTAGACATAAATGGTCAAAGTAAAATGCAGAGATTATCATGTAGGTTTAAAAAAAGTAAGATTCAATTTTATGCTGTCTAGAAGGAATGCATTTCAAATATAAAGACACAAAGAGCTTAAGAGTAAAGGATAGAAATATATGTACTTTTTTTTTTATATGTACTGTTTTAACACTAATAATAAAAAAAAAAAAACCTGGAGTGGCCGCCTTTATATTAAGCCAAGAAAGCTCCAGAATTTCATAATAAAAGTGTCAATTATCAAGAGAGATTTTAATCCCTCTCGATAATTCATCAATCAATTAGCTCAGAAAAATAACTAGAGATATAGATTTGAACAACTTCATCCACAACTTCATCTCATGAACGTTTATAGAACACTCCACTCAGGAGAATACACATATTTTTCCAGTGGCCAGAAAACATTTATCAAAGTAGACCACAATCTGGGCCATAAAACAAACCTCAAATATTTAAAATAATTCAAATCATACAGATCTGCCCTCTGACCAAAATGAAATTAAATCACAAGTCACAGAAGTAATTTCTAGATTCTAAAAAACATATGGAACTGCAAAAGATTTGGAATTGCCAAAACAACTTTGAGAAAAAACAAAGGTGGAAAACTAATCCTGCCTGATGTTAGGAATTATTATAAACCTACAATAATCATAAAAGAGTGATATTGGTGAAAATATAGACACATATGAACAGAACAGAATAGAAATTTGAAAAGTAGACTCACACATATATGGATAACTAATTTTCAACAAAGTCACAAAAATAATTCAGTAGAGAAACTAAAGTCTCTTCAACACATAATGCTGAAACTACTGAATATCTTTATGAAAGAAATGAGGAAAGGAACAAAGAACGAACAAAAAACATTGAAACGTACTTCACACCATATAAAAAAAGTAACTAAAAATGAATCATAAATCTAGATACAAGACTTAAAATGACAAAACTTTTAGAAGAAAGCATAGAGGAAAATTTTCATGGCCTAGGGCTAGGCAAATATTTTTCAGATATGATACCGAAGCTGATCCATAAAAGAATAAGTTTATATACTGAATTGCATCAAAATTAAAAACTTCTGCTCTGTGAAAGACATTGTTAAGAGAATGAAAAGACAAGACACAAACTGGGAGAAATATTTGCAAATCATATTTGATGAATGACTTCTATCCAAAATACATAAAGAACTGTCAAAACTTAATAACAAAACCCCATTATAGAATAGGCAAAAGATAGGAACAAATACTTCATCAAAGAAGACATAGAGCTGGCAAATAATCACATGAAACATCATTAGTGTTTTGGGAATTGCAAATTAAAACCCAATGATATTTCACTACATGTTTGTTAGAATGGTAAAATTATAGACTGATCATATCAAATGTTGGCAATAATGTGGAAGGATTAGAATTCCTAAACACTGCTGGTGGTAATGTAAAACAGGATAACCACTTTGGAAAAGTTAGGTATTTTCCTTACAAAGGTAGGCATATAACTATCATTAATCCAGCCATTTCACTCCTAAGTATTTCTCTAAGAGAAATGAAAGCATATGTCCATAACAGCTTTTTTCCTAATAGACAAAAATCGGAAACAACTCAGATGCTCATCAACATGTAACTAGATAAACTGTATCTGTATACAATGCATACAATGTATCTGCATACAATGCAATGCTACTCGACAATAAAAAGAAATGAACTACTGATAACCACATAAACATGGATCTCAAAATAATTAATGCTGAAAGAAGCCAGAAAATAAAAGAACATATACAGTATGATTCTGTTTATATAAAATTTGAGAAAATGCAAACTAATCTATAGTGATTGAAAGATCAGTGTTTGCCTGGGGGAGGGCAAGACAGGAAGGGGTAAAAGGGGAAGGCAACTTTGGTTGACGGTGGGTATATGTTCCTTATCTTGATGTGGTAATTATTTCACTGATATATACATAGTTCAAATCTATCAAGTTTTATACTTTAAGTATATGCAGGTAATTGTCAATTCAAAACACAAAACCAAAAACAACCCACTAAAAACACACGCTTCTTTATCCCAAAGAATAAATGCCTAAGCACTACAACAGCATTATCAAGTTGTATTTCTACAGCTTTCAATATAGAAAGCGCATAGGAGCTCACAACTGTTTCATATATTTCATTAAATCTTCAAAATAGATCAATGAGATTCTGTATATCTAGTTTCTAACACCCTCCCCCATCTTAAATCTCACAAATGTATGTAAAACTTGGAAATAAGAGATTCCTATGAGGCATGTCTTTAAAATCAGCATATAATCAAAACAAAGGTATGCAAAATCCCCACTCAGCATCAAGAATGTTTCCAGGTAGAAACACTTGATTGCACTTTAAATATCAACTTGACTGAATTTCTTAAGGACAGAATCTGCCAATTGTGAAGAGATTTGCCACCAATGACAGAAGCCTAGGCAAAGGAGCATTTCTGAGGCCTTCTTTGTCAGTGACCACTAAGCGCTATCCAGGAGAGAGAGGCCCCAAGAACTTGACCCATCCAATTTTTGTGGCAACTACATCCTTGTTATGAGGTTGGGTTCATGCATCTGAGTGTATTGCACGCAAATATCTAGACTCAGCTAATTAAAAGTTCTGCATTTTCAGAAAGCACCCTTCTAATAATAATCCAGCTTCTGATAGACCCTGCCTTCAGGGAGATAGTGTGCTGGTCAGAGAACGCCAGGGCCCCTTGGCAGTTATAGTTTAAATTTAAATGAAACACGGACTTTCAGGAGTTACACCTTCATCACTGTGTGAATGGCTAATGTGAAGCTTCACTGGGAAAACTGTCTTTCTCTTTGTCACTGAGCCTGCAAGATGGAGATGGAGAATGAGACTTTGTAACTCTCATCATAACAATGCAACTTCATGGGGACCTGGCTGCAGCAGTCTAAATATTTTCTATGAAAACTTTCTTTGGCTATATTCCCATTTTAGAATTTCTCCAATTAGGTAGTGTTATAGGCATTTCATAGATGAAAAAACTGAGGCTCAGTGATGTTATATTTCTTCCTCAAGTTCACCCAACTGGTAAAGCAAGAAGCTTAGAATCATACTCAGGACTTCTGACCCTGAGCGCAAACTCCCTTTGTTGCTTCCTGCTGATAAAATGTGGTCACTGTCCAGAGATTTAACTTTGTGATACCCGCAGTCTCTCTGTAGGTGCTGGTAGAAGGCCCTGGGGGCTGATGATCGGGTAATGGAGGTGGAACAGAGAGGAAACATTTCTTAAAAGGCATGTGCCAAATGCAATAAAGGCATTTAAGCCTTAAATTGTCAACCTAAACCCTGCCTTTCTGATAGCAAGAGCATCCATCGCCAAGATTCAGCTTCATGGCATTTGTTGACTTGTTCAAACTCTGCAGGTCTAGGTTTTGACTCGAGAATAACGTGTGTACATGTGTGTGCTCCATCTGTTCCATGTATGCAAATGGATATGACTAGGTGACTGTTGGTGATTCTCTTTAGACATGGTTGGTAATTGGAAATGATTTGACTTCAGGATCAAATGCTGGGCTGGGATCTGACTGAGAGGTAGTCCATGCTGCACAGCTGGGTAAATCTCAAGCGCTGGGATTATCAGGCTTAGTTTAGCAGCTAGCTCCATTACAGTTCATTATATATGACTGGATGTCTCGGGGGGCCTGGAGGGCCCTGCTAAGGCATTCAGGATATATCAGCCTGGATAGCTTATATGTAAAAAGGGAGGAGTGACACAATTTTTTTCCACTGGGCTAAAGCTAAGGTAATTAAGCTTGACAGAGCTAATCTGTTGTTGGGATCAGTATGACAGTTGATTATTCCTGCATATTTAAGGATGACAGCCTCACCTCAGACTGTCTTCTTCCCAAATGGAAGAGTCAGCATTTACCTATCTTGCTTAGTAAAATGTAGTACACAGATCTACAATCAACCCACCATCCAAGGGAGGTGAGGGTCTGGTGTTTTGTAAGGAAGTGAGAACTAGAATGTCAAAGTCTTTAGTGAAAGGAAATCAACTCTCAAAGTAATTGTCCTTTACAATGGAATTAGGGTCCAAATTCCTTGAGGGCAAGAACTGTATTCTTTTTTTCATTTTTGTATCACAGAAGAGTAACTGGTACATAGTAGGTACTCAGTAAAGATTTACAGTATTTCACTGAAGCATGATTTCGAAAAGAAAGCCAAATCACAATTCAGAGTTGTAAGAATTTTGTTCCATGAACTTGTTTCAGTACTGTCCAATTCAATCCCACCTCCCTGTGCTTCAATACCCACAGGGATGAATTTACAATGGAAAGCTTGTTCTGGGTGGCTATCTTTACTTATATACATTTATTTGTATTATATTTTATTTATATATTTTACATATCTGTATATTTTAAATATATAAATGTAAATTTATTATTAATTCATATTTATTTATATTGCATTTATTAAAATTTTTTTATTGGAGTATAGTTGCTTTACAGTGTTGAGTTAGTTTCTGCTGTACAGCAAAGTGAATCAGCCATACAAATATTGCATTTATAAATCAATGAGTGAAGCAGTGCAAATCAAAAAGGAAGTCTGTCTTAGGAGGATGTTATGGAGGAAATAATTTCCAATTTCTCCAGAAGCTTGGCAGATTATGCAACAATTACAAGTTAGCTGATTAGTTTTAAATCATTACGACCATACCACTGGGTCTCTAGACTTTGGCTTTGTTTCAAAATTCTATAAAACATTCAAATAAAATTTAGTCTCCTAGCCTTAACTATATGGTTTAGATTTTGTATACCTTATCTATTACTTTGCTTATTTTTTTATTCTTATATTTTATGCCATTTTTCATAACATTTTGGTATCACAGTTAAATTGATACTTTTCAACAATAATTCTTACAAGGTGAGTTGTTTTACTTGAGCATTTATCTTCTCACATTTTTATATTCTTGAACTTATTGTTATAATCAATTATAATTATTATGCGCTATATAATTAAATTACACTTGTTGTATAGCACAGGGAGCTCAGCTCGGTGCTCTGTGATGACCTAGAGGGGTGGGATGAGGGGGTGGAAGGGAAGTTCAAGAGGGATGGGATATATGTATGCATATAGCTGATTCACTTCGTTGTACAGCAGAAACTAACACAACATTGTAAAGCAATTATACCCCAATAAAAAAAATTACATTACACTATAATTATGTTGAGTCTACATGACTCCAGTATTTTGTTATATTTTAAAGTAGTTACAAATTAAGTCACTCATAATGCCTTAAATAATGATATTATTCATCATATATGTGCACAAGTGTATGTAATACATAAATATATTCAATACTTACTTAAAATATTTTAATCTATGAGAACCAATGACATGAGCATTGTTATAAAATTTTGAATATGGGACTTCAGGGACATGGAATACCTTCCAAGAAGTAAAGTATTTGACAAAACGATAACTTATTTGCCTGAGACTTCAGAGATAGAGAAGGCTAATTCATTTTTGATTCTGTGCTGATAGTAGCTAATAGCTTTGACCCTTTAAGTTTGAATTGTTGAAAAGTGAAAGGAAAGTATAGGTGTTTCTGTACATATATTTTCACCTGGGAGCAGCACAAATAATCTCAAAAAATGTACTAAAGGCTTTTGATTTTTCTCTGAATTAATTCATCCATCAATACATTTATCAATACCAACTATGTAGAATTCATTATGGCAAGCAGAAAGGAAAACACACAAAATAAATGGCACATTATCTGTCCTTACAGAGCTAATAGCTCACGTGAGGAGAAAAGTTCATGCAATGTACTTCTTTGTTTTG
Organism: Delphinapterus leucas; assembly: GCF_059928025.1. NCBI lineage: Eukaryota > Metazoa > Chordata > Mammalia > Artiodactyla > Monodontidae > Delphinapterus > Delphinapterus leucas. The sequence goes on from NC_143149.1 coordinate 27,864,175, forward strand.
TTTTGCACTACCATGTAGAATGTTTTGATGGCTATAAAAAAGATTAAAACACAGACCTTATGCCCATGGCATCTGGAGCCTGTTGGTGGCTAGATAAGCTGAGGCCATTCGGAAGGGTAATAATCAGGGTGAAGCTAAATCCTGTGTAGTGTAAAGAATATTTGAAAGGACAGTAGGTGTTTAGCCTGAAGGACAGAAGTCTTAGGAACACAGGACCTCATTGATAAGGATTCTGATTATTTTGGACGTGAATAGGAATAGAAATTATGGAATATATAGGCTGAATTATTCAAGTTTAAAGAGGTATTTTCTGAAAATGTTGTCCAAAGGAAAGGTAACTTTTTCCCTTGGAGGATACCATTTATTCAATAAATGTTTATTAAATGTCTACTATCAAATAAAATTTCCCATAAATTGCTGTATCATATCACTTTTCAATAAATCTAATGCAGGATGAACTTTTGAACAGTTTTGAGACAGACTTCTGTTTGATCAAGAGGACAAGTGAATAATAAAAATGAACATTTGTTGAGAAAAAAAAACCTCACTGACCTTAACTCAAGAGGCTTACAGTCTAGTAGAAGGGATAAAGCAAGCGTATAAACACATTTAGTGATGGAGTATGAAATTTATTATAAAAAAGATCTAAATAAAATATTATGGAATTTGAAAAGCGAAGTGTGCATATGTAATAGTGGTTTCATTGAGCAGGTAACCTTTCAAATAAAGTTTGACAGACATAAAATACCAATTGCTTTCTAGTTACCTTCAATGTTTCTAAGACACCTAGGAGATTTTTGACAGCCTCTCTATCTCTCTGAATAGTTATAATTCCAGACGGCTCAGGAGAGAAGTCATGATAGAATGTGATATAGTTGCATGTGTGTGTGTGTGTGTGTGTGTGTGTGTGTGTGTGAGAGAGACATGGAGAAATAGGATCTTACAGGATACTGACAGATGACATCTACTTTTGCAATCTCTTCCGTGTCTGTGAAATTTACATACAGTAAGTCCCCTACATATGAATGAATTCCATTCCGAAAGTGCGTTCGTACGTCCAATTTGTTTGTGAGTCCAACAAAGTTATCCTAGGTACCCAACTAACACAATCGGCTATACACCACTCCTTTTACGCTTGCTTCTGGACATCCTGGGCTTGAAATAAAGATACTGTGCTACTGTACTCTACACAGTACTATAAAGTACACAAAAGCACAACCACTTGTAGAGGATGCATGCACGTGACATGAAAACAGCCAAAGACAAGATGTAAAAAGTACATAAACAAATGAGTGTATCTGTGTTCAATAAAACTGTATTTACAAAAATAGGAGGTGGGCTGGATTTAGCCCATGGGCCATAGTTCTCTGATCCCTGGTCCAGATAAGCATAGATTGGACTTCTTTGTGCCCTTGAAGTTTGGTGTGGTCATATGACATTGCTTTGTTCAATGGGATAAGAGCAGAAGTGACATGAATCACTTCCAAGTACAAGTCTTTTAAGAGCTGCTGTAAAATTTGTCATATTCCCTTCCATCCTGCCAAAGAAATCACTATTTCAGATGGTGGAGATGTCATCAACTTAGTTTCCTAAATGAGTATGTCACGGAACAGAGCCCCTGTCTAACCTGAAATGGCCATGTGGTGTGAATGAGAAATGAACCAGTTTTTTAACAACTTTTTTGAGGTACGTTTCACATACCATAAAATTAATTCAGTGGTTTTTTAGCATATTCAGGGTTGTGCAGCCATCACTACAATATAATTTTAGGACATTTTCAATACCTCCAAACAATCTCCACATTCATCAACCGTTATTTCCTGTCCCCACTTACCCCAAACCCCACCCCCAGTTCCAGGGGATCACTAATCTGCTTTCTATCTCAGAACCTCCATTATCTACATAAGTAATAATTGGATGCTTGTTTTTGAAGCATAACTGAGCTGAAGCATTCACTGGTCTTCTAGTGCTATTTATCTTTATATTAGCACCCACCACCACAAAAATCAGAAATTAGAAGTTATTCATGACACTACTCTACCTCATTCCCCACATCCAGTTAATCTATAGCTCCTATGAAATTTACTTCTTGGATATCTCTTGAATTTGTCTATTTTTCTCCCTCTCCATTGCTACCACTATAGTTCAAGATACTACCATCTCTTTCTCGCACTTTTGCTAGTGCTTTAAATTCCTGACAGATATTAAACTTCAGGACTTAGGAATAAGAAATCAGAATTCTGGGAATTCTTTGGAAATTCTGAAATCATAAATTATTCTTTATTTTTCATAACAATTTATGTGTTTTTTGGTAAGGGAGCTGTAATAATACTTTTTAACAACTTTGGCATGTACTTAAAAATAATGAATGGTAATAATAATAAAGCATGCATCATTTTTCTGTGACAGGATTATACTAAAAGTTTCAGAGATTTTCTATAAAAATATAATAATAAATGCATGCTTTACCATTTTTATGAGCCAACATACTGTGACAGGATTCTACATTTCAATAATATATAAAGATGGAAACAACCTAAGTGTCCATCATTGGATGAATGGATAAAGAAGATGTGGCACATATATACAATGGAATATTACTCAGCCATAAAAAGAAACGAAATTGAGTTATTTGTAGTGAAGTGGATGGACCTAGAGTCTGTCATACAGAGTGAAGTAAGTCAGAAAGAGAAAGACAAATACCGTATGCTAACACATACATATGGAATTTAAGAAAAAAAAATGTCATGAAGAACCTAGGGGTAAAACAGGAATAAAGACACAGACCTACTAGAGAATGGACTTGAGGATATGGGGAGAGGGAAGGGTAAGCTGTGACAAAGTGAGAGAGAGGCGTGGACATATATACACTACCAAACGTAAGGTAGATAGCTAGTGGGAAGCAGCCGCATAGCATAGGGAGATCAGCTCCGTGCTTTGTGAGTGCCTGGAAGGGTGGGATGGGGAGGGTGGGAGGGAGGGAGATGCAAGAGAGAAGAGATATGGGAACATACGTATATGTATAACGGATTCACTTTGTTATAAAGCAGAAACCAACACACCATTGTAAAGCAATTATACTCCAATAAAGATGTAAAAAAAAAATATATATATATATATATAAAATTGATTTCTGCCTGATAAAGACATTTAGTAACAGAAAACATTAAAAAAGGGATGATTATTACAAATTAAATGCCAAATAAAAATCATTTAAAAATTGAAATATGAAATCTTAAATATTAAATAAGTTATTCTTCAAGTGAAATTTAAAAATAAACAAAGCATGAATTGCCCTGTTAGCCTAGATCTTTGACTCATAACAAATATTACAGATGTAGAAAATTTTCTTACATTGTTCACTGGCCGTCAAATTTTTAAGAGTTTGTCCAGAAGAATTTTAAGGTGGGCATTAAGGTACACATTGCTTCCTATAAACTCATTTCCTCTTTTATCAATAAAAGTATTCTGTTGCTTGCCCCAATTTTGGTTTTGCCATGAAATTCATATTGCTTTTGCTAGTTCAGACTTTTAGACCAGTTTCTAATTTTGTGTTGAAGCGTCTTCAACATCCTCTTCTCTGTACACAGCCTCTGTTAAAGTATTTACACTGAACCGAAACCCCTGGTAAATATTCAAACACTAGAAAACACTAGTGAATAATTTATTGCACAGTATTAAAATAACATGACTACAGATCTCTTAGCAAGCTTAATAATACTTGAAATCACGTGTCCAAATTGCCAAGTTAAGGACTTTGCATCAAAAGCGTGTCATTTTTTGGAACATAAAACATAGGATTTGTATAAAGGATACTATGTGAATAAATTTATTAATTGTTTTTATTTGTAAGAACAACTCCCCCTTATCAGCATACAGGGCAACAGATACACCCTTGCAATGTGACAAGAGCCACAAGCAAGACTGACTGATCAGACTGTGACCACTTCTCTCCCATGGGCTCCTGTCTCAGTTCCTAGAAATGTTGCCCTTTGCCTTCCACTCTGCGTGTCGCTGTCAGCGTTTCCTGCTCTGGCTTTGCCACTTGTTGTCAATGGATTCTTTCAACCCAGCGGTATCTATGTGGATCGTGGAGCTTTAATTCTATCAGTAGGGTTTTGTGACTTTTTCCTGTTTTGCTGAGCTCTTGACTGATTATTCTTGGGATTCAGAAAAAACAAATGTCCTGAGAAATTCCCATATGGAGATCCTAACTCTTACAATAGTCTCCATGTATCTTTCCAGCTCTCCTTTCATCCTTTATCATATTCAGAATTATTTTCTAAAAACACAAACCTGGTGTGGGCTTTCCCATGTTGAAATGTCTTTAATGGCTTCCCCATTGCTCTTAGGATAAAAAGCAAATCCTTAAAATGGTCTTTAGGGTGACTACAAACCTCTCTGGGCTCTTCTTACACTATTCTCCCTCTCAGCATCTGTGTTACACCTGAGCTACCCAGGTCTCCTTTTAATTCTGTGCTCTTCCCATCATAGGACCTTTGCACTTACTGTTTCCTGCATCTGAAAATGCATCTCCCTGCTCATCCTTCTGATCTCAGCTCAAATGACATGTCTTTAATTAAGTTTTCTCTACCTCGAGTTATGTCAGGTTTCTTTGTTAAATGTCCTCTAAATCCATCCTCTTTCCTACAAAACACTTAGCTCAATTCATAATTATACAGTCATTTGTGTGGGGTTATCTGTCAAAGAGTATTCATAGCACATAGAAGGCACGTAAAAGCATATGTTGAATGAATGCTAAATGAATAAAATCATGGTTCAGGAAGAAACAGAACAGGATGTGTAAAATTTATCATTTCTGGCGGATCATGGTTAAAAAAAAGATGTCCCATAATCACCTTCCAACAGTATAATCGATTAGTAATTATATGCCAAGCACTGTGTTAATTTCTGGAATGTAAGAGTGAACAAACCAACAACAAAAATCCCCATCCCCATTGGAGCTTACATATTCTCATGGGAGGATACCTCAATGTGCAGAATTAGTAAGTATACATGACATACTAGATGGTGATAAGTACTATGGAGAAAAATAAATCAGGGAGGTGGACACACGTTCTGGGGATGGGAATTACACATTTATAAAGGATGTCCAGGAAGGCCTCACTGAAGTTGACAAGGATGCAAAGACCTAACAGAGAGGGACATAACAATCAACTATAATTCAATAAAAAGTAAAGTAAAAAAAATTTAAAAGAGAGGAACAGAAAGAGTTAAGGGAATATTTAATTCTGTGATTCCACAGCCAGTGACTTCCTGGAGGGTCAGTAGAGCACACAGCACAGGTACTCAGTAAGGGAGGAAAACTGGATGGGGGACTGGGCAGTGGGTTTCAGGGGAGAGGCCATCCCACGGTAAATATATCTAATTGGCAATTAGAACTAATAGGAATGACTACTCACAGTTACATATGCCGCCGACTTTCATCTTACAATTACCCCATTTTGTTTGTGTTATTGCCCTCATCTTACAGAGAAGGAAAGTCGAACACAGTGTTTAAGTAACCAGTCAATGTCACTCAGGGGGAAAAAAAAAGAGCTGGTTATAGAATCTAGGAAGGGCTTACACTTTTTCTTTCAGAGCTGATTTTTTAAAAAAAGAATGATATTAAAAGGAGAAAAATGCAAAGTTGATGCCTGACAACTGAATAAGCACAGTAGTTTAGGCATATATAAATATTTCTTGTAGAACAGTCATTGAAAATATCTCAAGAGCACAAGGCTATCTTTAGCTGGCAGCAAAACCACAGCAGAAATCATTTAGAAAAAGGGTACAGTACCATCAAGGCCTGTCTGACATTTAACACTTATTTGCCTCCTCTGGAAGAACAGAGCAGTGAGAGGAGAGAGCTTAGCGTGAATGAAAATGTATTTTGTTCACAATCAAATGAAATGTTTTGGGCTTAGAGCCAAAAAAAAAATTCTGTCATTGAATTTTTTTCAGATGCCGAAAACTAACTTGCTCAATTTTCTTTCCGCCCCCTGTACCCTTCGTCATCTACAAAATGAGGGCTTTTGACGAAATAATCTCTATGTTTCTTTCCAGCTCTTAAATTTCATGGCTCTATTCAATTTGTTAGTTAAGGGGGAAAAAGAGAGACTTTAACTTTTAGTAGGAAAATTCTATTTCATCCGAAAGATAAAACAACATGCCCTTGACTTAGTAATTCTTCATATAAAATAGTTTTCTCTTTGTACTTTATCCTTAACACATCAGTAAAAAGATTTAAAATAAAATCATTTCAAGCCTGATAGAGGTGGAAGGATCATAAGTATAAAAGATAAAACATCTACTCTCAGAATTTTAATCCTAGATTGGAAGGATTCTCAAAGATATTTTAAAATTAAGAAACAATGAGAATTTCTACATAATGAAAATTATCAAAATTCATCATCTTGAATGGTTGTTTAATCGGACACTCTAATGGTCAGTTTGATGTGTGGAACAGTTCATTGATTGTGTTGCAGAATTAACAGATTGATAACATCAAATCTATAAGAACATTTCACAAACATTTCAAGTAGAAGTTTAAAATCATCTAAACATTTTAATGGCGATATGTACTATTATTTAGATACAAAAAGTCAAAGACAAGTTCATCATGTGAAATGCTAGGCCTTGGGGTCTCTCAAATCCTTGAGAGTTTGTCAAAATATCTTATCCAATACAGGATGTTATATAATCCTATTAAGCTACAGAAAATTGAGAAAGAAGAATGTTCATGGGATTCCCATTACTAAAGCAAAGTGAAGTGTGTTATTGATAACATCATCAGGTTAATTAAGAATTATTAGTGATAAGAAAATAGGTAATTTTAGAATTCTGACACGACTGAAAACGTAGATATATCAGATGCTGGTTCAACAATACAAAATAATCTTAATGTGACAAGTTTTAAAATCTAATGCCACTATATTGTATAAGTTCTTTGGGACTTAATTTTTTCATCTGTAAAAGGACCTTGGATTGGATGAATCCTTTCAGACCCACGAGGGCACATAATAAAAGTAAATGTTTATTGGACATTAACTATGTGTCAGGAATTTTTCTAAGTGCATTTACATGTGTAAATTCATATAGTTTTTAAAAACAACAGTATGAGGTAGTTAATATTGTCAATTCTGGTTTTATAGAGTACAAAACAGAGAGTTTCAATAACTTGCTTAAGATTTGACAGCTACTGAGTGGCAAGACTGGGATCTGAAGTCAGGCATCTGGCACGTCGTCCACGGTCTTAACCATGATGCAATACTGCTTGTTTTTCAAATAACATGTGCTATTATGCTCTCCCCTCTCTTGAGAACATTATCTGTAGTGGGCAGAATAACGCTCTTCCTCCCTTAAAAGGTGTCTAAATCCTAATCCCTGAAACTAGTGGAAATGTTGAAAAAGGGACTTTACAGATAGGATTGCGGTAAGGATTTTTAAATGGGTAGATTATCCTGGATTATCTGGGTGAGCCAATGTAAACACAGGGTCCTTATAAGAGGGAGTCAAGAGTGTCATAGTCAGAGAAGGGGAGGTCCAAGGGATGTCATTACTAGGAACCCAGGAATGCAGGCTGGGCAGCCTCTAGAAGCTGGAAAAAGCAAGGAACAGATTCTCCCCTGGAGTCTCCGGGAGGAATGCAGCTCTGTCAACATGTTGATTTTTAGCTCCATGAGACTCATTTCAGACTCTGACATATGAACTGTAAAATAATAGGTCTGTGCTATTTTAAGACACTAAATTTGTGGTAATTGGTTATAGCAGCAATAGGAAACTAATACACTACCATGGTGAGTTTCTGTTGATGGTCAGTGTGTTTCTCAGGTATGCTGAGCAAAATAAACATCATAAACCCATGGATTAGACAATCTCTAAGGTCTGCTTAGCTCTATGATCATATACATAGGTATGATATGTATTTTGTAGCTACATGTGATAAATCCTTGTCTTAACAGTTAGCCTTACAAGAATGTACAATGGGAAAAAGTCAGTCTCTTCAGTAAGTGGTATTGGGAAAGTTGGACAGCCACATGTAAATCAATGAAGTTAGAACACACCCTCACATCATATATAAAAATAAACTAAAAATGGCTTAAATACTTAAACATAAGACATGACAACATACAACTCCTAGAAGACAGCATGGGCAAAACATTCTCTGACATAAATTGTACCAATGTTTTCTTAGGTCAGTCTCCCAACGCAATAGAAATAAAAGCAAAAATAAACAAATGGGACCTAATCAGACATACAAGATTTTTCACAGCAAAGGGAACCATAAACAAAATGAAAAAAACTACATAATGGGAGAAAATATTTGCAAATGATGCAACTGACAAGGGCTTAATTTCCAAAATATACAAACAGCTCATACAACTCAACAACAACAAAAAAACCAATCAAAAAATGGGCAGAAGACCTAAATAGACATCTCTCCAAAGAAGAAATACAGATGGCCAATAGTCACATGAAAAGATGCTCAACACTGCTAATTATTAGAGAAATGCAAATCAAAACTACAATGAGGTACCACCTCACACTGGTCAGAATGGCGATCACTAAAAAGTCTACAAATAACAAATGCTGGAGAAGGTGTGGAGAAAAGGGAACCCTCCTACACTGTTGGTGGGAATGTAAGTTGGTGCAGCCACTGTGGAAAAAAGTATGGAGCTTCCTCAGAAAACTAAAATTAGAGTTACCATATGATCCAGCAATCCCACTCCTGGGCATATAGCCAGACAAAACTGTAATTCAAAAAGATACATGCACCCCTATGTTCATAGCAGCACTATTCACAATAGCCAAGACATGGAAACGACCTAAATGTCCATTGACAAATGAATGGATAAAGAAGATGTGGTATATATACACAATGAAATACTACTCAGCCATAAAAAAGAACAAAATAACGCCATTTGCAGCAACATGGACGCAGCTAGAGATTATCATACTAAGTGAAGTAGGTCAGAAAGATAAAGACAAATATCATATGACATCACTTATATATGGAATCTAAAATATGACACAAATGAACCTATCTACAAAACAGAAATAGACTCATGGACATAGAGAACAGACTTGTGGTTGCCAAGGGGGAGGGGTTGGGGGAGGAATGGTGTGGGAGGTTGGGGTTAGCAGATGTAAGTTATTATATATATATATATATATATATATAGAATGGATAAACAACACGGTCCTACTGTATAGCACAGAGAATATATTGAACTATATTCAATATCCTATGATAAACCAGAATGGAAAAGAATATAAAAAAAGAGAATGTAGATATATGTATAACTGAATGACTTTGCTGTATAGCAGAAATTAACACAACATTGTAAATCAACTATACGTCAGTAAGAAACCAAACCCCCCCCCCCAAAACAGCCTCTAAGATGATGCTTTAGAAATGACTTTGATGAAAACAGGAGTAACAGATTCCAATTCTATGTATGAGACAATGCCAGGAACTTACAGTAAAATTAAACTTATATATAGGTTCAATATTTTTCATATTGCTTCATATATTCCACCAAATTATTTAAAACACTAAATTAACAAATGTTTCAACATAAAGGCACAGATTAAGGAGTTTTCGTTATGGGAAAAAAGAAATACCTAGTTGAGTTTATTTATGAATAAACTCAATAAAAGAGTTTAATGAACTCTGAGTTAGAGTCAGATGCTATTAAATGACAGTCCTAATTCAATATGTGAATATAGTGGAGGAACTTTTTCTTTTCCTTTTAGAATACTTTTTTCCTTTTAAAATACACTTTTTCTTTAAAGAGTTAGTTACAAGTTATAATATTCCTGATTCAGACTTATTGTGTGCAGGAGTGTATTAATCTAAGAAGACTGATTGCAACCAAAACAGACACACATGGTATCCAAGGTAAGGTGAGAGAGATGAAGATGAGCTCATTAAGACAGTTTCAATCTATCTCACTCCTAAGCAAAATCTGAGTCACGCTGTTATAAGAAAACGACACAGGATTACGTAAAATTTACAGAGGGAAAAATCTATGTGCATGATTCTTCATATATACATTTAATGGACCTAACATTTCAAAATATCAGAAAATTCAGAGCTGCTCTGAAGACAATATTTAGCTGATACAACTAATTTTGATATTGTCTTATACTCAGGTTGCATATGAAGGGATTTTTCTCACTTACCTTCAGGGATATCAGAAGCAGGTTCATGAAATGAACTGACTGGTGAACCTTTTTAAGAGGCACATGCTCAGGCGCATATAAGTTACAGTACAGTGTTTTATAATGCCTTACACAATGCTGAAATGATTTAGAGCATTATGGGAAGAATCTAAATCTCAGTGGAGCTTTTAAAATTTTTTTTTAACGTCTAAGGATTTCCAGTCCATGTAGAAAAGTGGATTCTATTTCCTAAAGAGAAGGTAATAAGTATGTGAGTATTAGAAGAGAGTTGCTTGTGTAGCTCAGCTGGTTTTACCTGGAACTTACTACTGTACAAATTGAAAATGATTGTATGCATTTGACAAAAACATTGTGTTGTCCTGAAGTAGCATCTTCCATCAGATGTGTGAGGTTAGGAAAGTCATATGGGTTAGCAGTTGTTTACGAAGCAGGGATTTATAAAGTGCATGTTGCATAATTACAAAGGGGCAAAAGAATGGTTCAAAAAGAGGAAGGAATATGGTTTCTCAAGGATCTAATTAGACAAATGTGACACAAATATATGAGCAAGATGGAGAAAAATGGAGCACGCAAACAACTATACAATACTGTGATGTGGGCTATGACCAGGAGTGCCGAGGAAAGTCAAAATGAAGAAGGTCAGTGTGAGTCTCAATTAGTGAGGAAAGGCTTCTGGGGGAACTAGTCTTGATTGGCTAAGTGTGGAGTTAATTCAGGATTTAGATGGTCTGAGGCAAGAAAGAAGAGAATCCCATGCAGATAAGGATGAAGAAACTAACCGACAGTTCATTTATTCGTTCAAAAAAACGCTGAATGATGCCTACATGGCAAAAGTAGTCCTTAGGTGCTAACAATACAGTGAATAAAGCAAGAAAAAAAAATCACTTCCCTTATAGTTTACATTCCATAAAAAGAAGTAAAATGAATGGTCTGTTAGATAAGTGCTATGGATGAAATAAAGCAGAAAAGATGATTTGGGACTGTCGTGAAGGCAACTTTAAATAAGGTAGTTAGGGTAGGTCTCACCTAGAATAATATTTCAGTAAGATCTGAAGGAGGTGAGGGAGCAAATCGTATGGAAACCTAAGAACAGAGTATTGAGGCAGGAGCGTCAGGCCCTGAGGTACAATCACACGTGGTACTGGAGCAAGATTGGGCAGGGGAATGTGGCCGGAGATGAGGTGAGATCTCTGTAGAGATGAGATCAGGTTCGTGTAGGCTCATGGGGGTCATTTTAAGGAGTTTGGCTTTTACCCTGCCAGAAGCTAGAAAGACCTTGAAGAGAGTATTCGTGAATGCTTACGTACCTTAAACAGACTGTTGTAGAAGTTGGGGCGGTCAAAGAGGCTCAAAGGAAAGAGAACTATCTTATTGGAAACCGAAAGGAAGGGATTCCTGTTAAGTATTGTCAGGGAGGTTAAAGACACTGTCACCTACAATAACATGGCAAGTAGAAAATGGCTTAATGAACTGAGTGAATAAGCTAAAGTAATTTCTAGAGGGAACGTTGAAGGTGCTTCTTGCTTTATTTCTACTTAGAGTACAATGTGAGAGGAGAGACATAAATTTATGCAAGGTCTGCCAAGCCAAAGGAAGCTAGCGTTCTGGCTTTAAAAATTCCCAGCCTCTCCAGATGGTGAAAGATGTTGAAACGAAGAAATAGCTTCTGTATAAATATGAAACCAAAGGATCTGCCAGGTCTGATGTTGAAGCTGAGGATGTGGCTATAAAATCTCTTAAGATTTCAGAAGGATCAATGGTGCTACCTCAGAAAAAAGGGTCCCTGAAGACCTGTATTGTCTCATAACTCTCCTCAAACAATATGGCTTCTAAGAAGCTTAAGGACTTTGTCCCTCAGCAGAAGCCCTAGATAGAGAGGAGCTTATTCTGATTTATAGGTATAGATTTATCTAATGATTTGGAGCCCAATAACATTCACAGAAGACCCACAAAGTTTAAAGAATTATGTCAGCAGAAACACTGTCAGCTTGGACTGAAACAGAGAGAGATAGCGCTAAATAAAAAGAGGTCTTTGAGCCCCTCCCCACCCCCAAATTCTACTGACAGGAATCAGGCTTAGAAAACTACTCAGCTACAAACACATGCTGCCTTTCATGAAAAAGGAAAGATGGCTAAGAAGGCAAAAACAAGAATAGGACCAAGAGCCGTGGAGAATTATTCCCAAACTTTGAGTCCCAATCAAGACACTGCCAACCTCTGTTAGATTGGATTTCAGAATTGGTATGGACCAGTGACTCCTGGGTATCTTCCATGTCTATAGCGGTTATCACATGTCTATCCCACCACTGAGTGTAAGGCAAGGGAGAGAGCAACAATTTGTCTCTTTAGTTTTCAGGTCTTCAGTCAAGAGGAGCTGTACTCAAGGATCTTACAGGACGATATCTGCGAACCTGCATTTGTGCCTCGATCTCATTTATATGACATCATCTTGGATTTCAAGCTAACACTGCATTGGGGTTCTTGGGAGGGGGCAGTAAATGTGGGACAAATGTAAATAAATTATGGCCAGAGTATAAATTGTGGTGGTTTTAAAACACGTCTGTGGATTCTTAATACGTCTCTAACACGTAGAGCTTAATACTCTTCCCCTTGAGTGTGGCTGGACTTCAGTGATTTGTTTCTAATGAACTGAGTTAAGTGAAAATGACAGTGTGACTCTGTGATGAGGATATAAAAGGCATTGTAGCTTTCTCCTTTTTCTCTCTCTTGGATTGCTTGCCTGGGGAAAGGCAATGGCCAATTCATAAGGACACTCAAACAGCTTTATGAAGTGAGAACTGAGGCCTCCAGGCAAATACCACTGAGTGAGCTTGGAAGCAGGTCACCCAGCTCTAGTCAAGACTTCGGATGGCTGAAGACAACTGACATTTCCATTTCTACCTCATGAGAGACCCTGAGCCAGAACTACTCAAATTCATGATCCACAGAAACTGTGGGATAATAAATGTTTGTTGTTTTATGTCACAAAGTTTTGGGGCAAATATACAGTCATAGATAACTAAAAGAAGACTCATCACCCTCTAGCAGGATCCCTGGAAACTTGGCCTCTAAATTCTCCTTTAGGGGTATGTGCATGTGTGGGACGGTGATAGGGCAGAATTCCATGGCTCATGAATGGTGCTACTTCTCATTTTTCCATCTGGCTTTCCTCTTACGATTGCGGGAGGCTTTGTCCTCCGCCACACCCCATAGGCTGCTGTCATAGTGATATTCTTTTATTTGTGACAATACTCATCACGTTGAGCTGGAGAAAGTTTCTTCCTTCTCACCTGTGTTACAGTCTATCCCTAAAGCCATGAAAGACAATTTTTAAAATGTATTTAATTTATATCCTGGCCTCTAAGAATGTCACTCTTACTTACCTGCTTTTGGTTTCAGCCCCTTCTTTACTAGGAAGCTAACAGTTTGTTCCTGAAGGGCGAGGCTGGAAGACAGTCTGAGAGACAACACAGCCTAAGGCATTCGTGTCCTCTCTACCCTCTGCTTACAACCACTGACCGGGTCAGGTGCCTGTATATCACCTCTCTCTGAATAATCCAATTAAGTGTGTGTTATCTACAAGCTTAACACATGTACAACGATATGACTACGGAGGGGAAAGAGATTTTTTACATTTAAGAACTTAATAAATGCACAGTGCGATATGATCTAAAATATCTTACCAGATGACTTCTTTGAAAGGTACATAAAGTTTAGGATTGCCATAAATGGTTATTTATAAGGATATAAAATGTCTTTCCTCAGCAGAAACTGTCCTGAAGGGACCAGTTGGCTGATTAAGGACTCAGAATTGCATAGATACATGTTAAATACCATCTCCAAGCCATGAGAGCAAATTGACAACCTCAGTTCTCCTTGGCAAAATGACCAAAGTTAACTCCTTCCACACATGTTATCAAACTTTGAGCCGCTTGACTCTGCTACGCTGCCCACCAAAGATTATGCCGTGGGTTGAAATTCTGCCACAAGCAATCACCTCTTGCGGCTGCCCAGAAGTCTGAGGCAGTGGGACCTGAAAAGTCTAACTCAGTTGGGGTGGTCTATCTAGACAATGACTGAACTTTCTAAGAGAGGATCTAATTTTATCAGTTACACCTGAGACACATAGCGAGATGATAACGTGCTAAAGAAAGGCACAGATTCGGAAAGGGAAACGGAATGGCAAGAGGAACATTGGACTCTGTAGACCAGCACGTGGCCATTGCCGAGTGAAAGCAGAGCAGAGAGTACGGAGTTGGGCAAAGATGGACTGTTAAACCCTGTGGGGATCCTGGGGCCGCAGGGGTGTGTGAAAGTCCCAGGTCTCTGTGAGACTCTATTGCACTACCAGTGAGACTGATCACCCTCCTTTCTTACTTCCTATGTGACTTTACACTACACTCCTACCACTAGAGAGAACCAGATTATTTGGTTCTTTAGATGACTTTTACCAGACACGGCAGTCTCAGTTTTCAGGGCCAGTTGTTTACCTCATTATGTCCGGTTTGCCTTCCCACGGGCTTCCCCATGTCTTTATAAAAATGACCTCTGACTGTCCAATCCTCTCCACCTTCGTATCCGAATAACAGCAATGGTTACCTTTACTGAGCGTGGCATTGTTTGTAACACATGCCATTCCCAAGCCTACACTGGCCTGAGAGCTCCATTCACTGAGTCAAAAAATACTTATTTTAGGATTTATCATCACCATTTTAATCATACAATTTTTTTTTTTTGCGGTACGCGGGCCTCTCACTGTTGTGGCCTCTCCCATTGCAGAGCACAGGCTCCGGACGTGCAGGCTCAGTGGCCATGGCTCACGGGCCCAGCCGCTCCGCGGCACGTGGGATCTTCCCGGACCGGGGCACGAACCCGTGTCCCCTGCATTGGCAGGCGGACTCTCAACCACTGTGCCACCAGGGAAGCCCCCTATGATCACCATTTTAAAGTGAGGAAATTGAACCTCAAAAGATTAAAGACTAGCCCAAGGTCACACAGGTAATCATTGTCAGAGTTGGGATTCAAACCAAGGACTATCTGACTTCAAAGTTTCATCCACCGATCCAATAGTTTCCAAACCTGGCTCCAGAAAAGAGTTTATTCATTCGATGAGTAAATACCGAACAAACAATATGCGTCAGTCACTGGTCTGGACACTGCAGATTTAGCAGTGAACAAAACAGACAAAAAGAGTCTATATCCTAAAAGATGGAGACAGACAAAATGGTTAACCGAAGGGTGTAAAAGCAAAGATTCCCAGGTATTAGCCCCAAAGATCATGCTTTTGTAGGTTACGGGGTAGAGCTTCGGTATCTAAATTTTTAAACAAGGATCCCAGATAGCATTTTGGTACTTGGTCTTGACTTGACTCCACTGTACTAGAGAATGCTGACTCCTTCTAAACATGTTTTAATTCATTTTGGTTATGCTGTTTAAGTCCTGCTTGGTTATGCTGTTTAAGTCCTTAATATTCAAGAATATTAAGAAGTATTCTTGAATACTTCTTACATAGTGTTTTCTTAAAGTTAAATTTTGGGAGAAATGATATGATTTTCTTACAATTAGAGATTAACCCTGGGTAGTGCAAGGTTTGCCTATTGATAATAGGGATCCTGTAATGCACACATTTCTAAATATCTGATTAGGACTGGAGAGAGATTTAGAGAGCCCTATTAACCCCCTAGCAAGGAAAGCACTGATCTTAAAGTTGCAATCATGGTTTTTTTGTTGTTTATTTTTTTAAAACAAAAGTATCTCTATTGATGACTACTTTAGAAGTTTGAGTTTTGTAGGCACAGTACCTAGAGAAGAAATAACGAGATTGGGAGACCGGACCCTGGAAATTCGAAGTCTCTAGAAAGGGCATGAAATGAGGAGAGAGGGGCTTGAATCCAGTGACTAGTGTGGAAGGCATGTGGGAGGGGGAGGGGCAGGAGTAGGACAAGTGGGAACATTTGTTACAGGCCACCAGATGCTGACACATGCTTCGATTTCATATGGGAAGTGATGGGGAGATATTTCATTCCAAACTGGGAAGTAGGAAATAGGTAATTAGAGCACATGTCTGGTCTGGGGAGAGGAATAGCAACTGCCCAATTAATTCATTTGCTCAGGGAACGAGGGACTGCTGGTGAGTCACCAGCCCTACGAAGGGCTCACTTCGTTGTAAAGAGATAATTCCAAAACCCAGAGTTGAAGGCATGAGCCTTTAAAAATAACTTCACCCATCCTCTAATATTGTTTTTTAAATTTCCTGGGTCTCCAGCCTTCCCTGAGTGGCCTGGTATTATGGAAATGTGCTTAGCCTGTTCTAACTGTGGCCTGCCTATGAGGTGTAACACGGCCATGCTCAAATTAGGTTAGCGCCATGGAAAGACTATTCTCAAACCCAGATACTAAAAGACAAGCTGTATTTCTCATTGTTTCCCTCTCTTTCTGCCTGGAGTCTAGAGCACACGTTGAATAATAACTATGCAAGAAATTACCAGCCTGAGTCAGTCTTATTACAGATGAACAGTTCATCGCTAATGTATTTAACTCAAGTTCTTGTTCTAATGAATTAACTGCACTTAAGTGGCCTCTGCAGCTGAGAACTTGTTTGGGGATAATGGCTTGAATGCAAATCCCACCTGTAATCACCCCTTTAAAACATTTAATACTTGTGCAATATTTGAGTCAAGGATTCTTTCCAAATCCATTGTCAGAACATCTTAAAAGGAATGTAAACATCTTGTGATTAAAAAAAAAATACAGCAATATGCAATGCATGCAGATGACCATTAGGGAGAAGTAAAAACAAATGTAAAAGGCCCTATAATTGGGATCTCTTTTCCCCTTTAGGCTGTGAATGCATACTCCTGGGCAGCTTTATTTTGCCAGAGAAAATTCCAGCCAATGACTACATCCACAAGGCACAAAATCATACTGTGGATCAGCTCTAAATCCTGTGAAGTCAAACAACCTTTATTTGATTTAACCACAGTCTATCAAAAGAAGATACACATGTCTAAAGTGATCCTTGGGAGTTAATATCAAAAGTGCCATAAGATCATCTAATGTACAGTTCATCATGCAGTGATTTGAGCAGCATTTGGGAGCCTCATGTCACTTCATTGAAGAAGAGCCTATAAACAAACACTGCTTAAGGTCCTTTGCCGATGAGCTAACGATGTCAGTGATACGTAGAGAGAGCCTGAGTTTCTCTAAGAACCCACAGCAACTTCCTTGGTCAGTGAACATAGAGAGTTCTCACTTCCACTATTCATGTTTGAAGAGGGCTCAGCCAGGCTATACTGACCCTGAGCATGAAAAGGACTCATTGTCAATGACTCTGAAGTTTTCATAAGACACAGAACAGAGATGCTCTTCAAAGTTGGCCAAGACCTCAACAGAACACTGCACCAATTTCAGTGTGTTAAAAGAGATGTCTGGAGATCGGATAGAGTCCAGAGGCGAAAACAAGAGCGATGATTAGATGGTAGGGAAAATACTAGTTCTTAGAAAAGTCTAAAAAGATCGGGATTTTTTTTTTTTTTTTATTCTGAGGGAGATGGGAGCTGGAAAGTTTTTTAAAAAATCATCTTCCTTTTCATGACAAAATATTATAAAGGTAGATTGAGAAGTTGTACATGGAGACAGTACATAATATCCGAGTTTAGATACGGGGTAAGGAAAACGTGTTCTCTGGTGTGAAAGTTTTTCAAATGCCTTATCGCTGAGGGTGATAAGGGTGCCATTTTTCCCCTAGTGTTTGAAAATCACTGGTCTCAGAGGCAGGACTGGTACTCACTGGGTCATCTCCACAATTAACTTTTGGCTTTTTGTCAGTCTTGGTGTAATTTCCTCCAGATACTTATTCATGGTCTCTACCAGACTCTTATTGATTATAATTTTTTTTCTAGTCCTGCTTGAGGGAATTTTTTTTTTTTTTTTTTACTAATTTTACATCTACTTAACAAATTAGATTTAAAACATCTGATGGAGCTTTATAAAGTATGGGAATCTGAATTCTGGCTCAGTCCAAACCATACACTTATAAACACCAGTGTCCTTCATTTTATATTATATACTGCAGACAAGCAACAAAAGTAGCTTTAATTTACTGGCCAACTGCATTCCCTCACTATTCTTGCCAAGGAGATAGCTACAGACTGTAAAAAGTATTAGTGATTAATTGTGCCTATTCCACCTAATTGAATTCCCTCCTAGGTATAGGTCTTTTGACAAAACCATTATATAATGTAATTAGTCAAATAGCTTTATAAACGGAGAAGGAAAGAGACTAATTATCTCTTTGACTGAATGAAAGATGTGTCAAGATCATTCTGAATAAAGGAATATATGTATTTATAAAACATTTGTTGAATGAATGAATAGACTGTTTTAAAGGTAGTATCTTAAATATGCAAATTACTCTCAAATCACCTACTGGTGAAAAGTTCATACTGGCTAAGGTCCAGATTTCTACCTTTTCTCAATGGGTCACCAGATTATTTTGAGTTCAATGAAGACATTTTTTTTCCATCTTGAATTGGTAATCAACTCTACCTTCCCTCTACCCATAACCATGAGCCATAGCAGTCAAGAATATATACCTACGACTGAAAAATCACTCTATAGCCATAGCTCAAGAGTGATTTCTATAAGTAATAAATCCAAGATTCCCACTGTATCTCCCGTACCTTATTGAATCATCACACACTTTAAACTGCTCTCTGGTGTGTTTAACAAATCTTTCACCATGTCCCAAAGTATTACTCATAATTTAGTCTGAAACATTTAGCAATTTCATAAAGTTTTGCATTCTGGCTCTACAGCGAGCCTTTAGAACAGAACTGAAATGTTAAGTGTGTTTTATGTAAGAAGAAGTGATGTGAATTCATACACTACTAAACGTTTTTATACTTTTTTCCATTTAACCTTTAATGCTTTCTTCCTGCAGGGCCATTAATTTTTGTTGTAACAAACAGATCTTAAGCCCCTTCCTGCTCACTTATAATGGAGCCCATAAGGCACGATAGGATAAAATAAAATAGAAGAAGGTTTTAGACAGACCTATTTGGTGTCCTGAAATGGCTGAATAACCTTGCAGGGGCGGAACTCAGCATGTGAGGGAAATTGCATAGTCACCACTTGCTGGCGAGGCAGGGTCTCCCAGGCTGGTTGGAAGAGGGTAAACGGCAAAGCCATCATGATCTCATGTGTCTATCGAGTAGCCATGGAGCTGAGGCTCTCCTCTCCTTCCTTTGTCTGTTTCCCTTTCTGCCTCTTTCTTCTCATTCTCAGCCTCAGCGTCCCCAGACAAATTCACTTAGTCTTTTACCCGCCCCCTCACCCAGCTTCCTTTCCTGAGGCGTTGATTGTCAGCAGATCCAGCCCCTCTGACTGGACGCACCTGTTCCCTTTGTTTCTGCTCCATGCAGACAAGCTGGCTGAAGAGGAGTAGGAGTGATGAGAATTTTGACTGAGATCTGTCCCATTGTTTTATAGCCATACACGGCACAGCCTGCTTCTCCTGCTCTCATCTACAGCCTTAATTTAGAAACCATCTCATGTTTGTCTCTGTGGGTACAAGTTTAAGGCCAAAAGAAATATTTCAAAACTTTTAAAAATAGAAACTTACAAAGGTTTAGGAAAACACTTTAGTCTCTTAACATAATATATTGAACATGGTATATTAGCAATATTTTTTTAAATTGGTGTATAGTTGATTTACAATGTTGTGTTAGTTTCAGGTATACAGCAAAGTGAATCAGTTATACATATATCCACTGTTTTTTTTTAAGATTCTTTTCCTATATACGCCATTACAGAGTATTGAGTAGAGTTCCCTGTACTATATGTACAGCAGGTTCTTACTAGTTATCTATTTTATATATAGTAGTGTGTATATATCAGTTCCACTCTCCCAATATATCCCTCCCCGCCTTACCCCCTGGTAACCGTAAGTTTGTTTTCTACAGCCGTAACTCTACTTCTGTTTTGTAAATAAGTTCATTTGTACCATTTCTTTTTAGATTCCACATGTAAGCAATATCATATGATATTTGTCTTTCTGTGTCTGAGTTATTTCACTCAGCATGACAATCTCTAGGTTCCTTAAAAAACTAAAAACAGAACTACCATATGACCCAGCAGTCCCACTTCTCAGCATATACCCAGAGAAAACCGTAATTCAAAAAGATACATGCAACCCAATGTTCATTGTAGCACTATTCACAACAACAATATTTTCTGTTGCTGTGTAACAACTTACATTTATCTGTTTCCATGGGTAAGGAGTCTGGGCCTTGCTTAGCTGAGCCCTCTACTCAGGATCTTGCAAGGCTACAAACAAGGCATGAGCCAGGGCTGGTGTTTCACGTGTGGCTTGAGTATGCTTCTAAGCTCATATGGTTGTTGGCAGAATTTATTTCCTTGCGTTTGTAGGAAGGCAGTCCTTATCTCCTAAATTAGGCTATTGCCCCACCCTTGCCCCGCTCATTGGCTCATTGGAAATTCATCAGGAGGCTCTTGGCTTCTCAATGGCCAGCAAGAAACTTTCCCTGACTTCTCCATGCCTGACCTTTAGAGCCTCTTTTAATGGTTCACCTGAAAAGTCAGTCTCACTCAGGATTATCTCCTTCTTAATGAACTTAAAGTCAACTGATTAGGTATATTAATTACATCTGTAAAATCCCTCATTTAGGCCATATAATTTAACAGAATCATGGGAATGATATCCCAATACCTTTGCATGTTTTTTGGTCAGAAGAAATTATAGGTCTCATCCACGCTTAAGAGTGGGGGTGGGTTCTACCAGAGTGTGGGTTATTGGAGGCAACAAACTATCCTCACACATCTTTCATTTACTCAATTCTAAAAATTTTTTCCTAAGCACCATTTAAGCCATATGCTTTGCTTGACCTAATTTTCATTACCAGCCAGAAATCATAAGTGGACCAAATCAGAAACCGTTAATGCAACTATTCCATGCTCTAATCTCAGACTCTGATCAATCATACTCCAACTATGTCTACTCTTCCACTGCAGATGGGTAAGGGCCCCGGGACTGGTCCTTGTCTTCCAGATTACCAGCAGCCTCCTGGCTCACTCATTTCTCTAAGTAACTAGTCTAAACTACTTACCTTATTCAATCACTTTCTCACTAACACCCTCAATTACCTTGAAACCCAGTACTTCCACTCTGCCCTCCTTCATAATCCCGACGTTATATTCCCTCCCAACCCCCTTGCTGCTTAGCATTGACGTCACATGTGCTTTTCAAGTCGTTACAAACTCACAGTGAGCAAGGCTCTTAATTACTCACAGTTTTAACATATTTGTTCTCTCTCCCACTTCTCTCAGAGACTCTGTGTCTTTGGCCTTCTATTCAAGCCCCCTACCCAGCTCTCATACCCTTTCATTGAAGTGAACATCCCACATTTCACACAGAAAGTTGAAGCCTTCAGGAGCAAACAGCCTGATCCTTCTACCACCTATGAAGTGTATCCTTAACTGCACTTACTACCAGCCATGTCCTCCTCTAAGATGATCAATTATCCTCTTTTCAATATAGTCAACGTTCTTCCCTTCCTTATCCTTACCTTCTGTATACAAATCTTTTATCGACCGAATGAGAATACAACACCTTCCCATCTTTTCTTATTACAACATACCCCCATCTTTTCCTAGCTCTAGATCATGCCCTTATCATCATTCACTGGGTCTGTGAAATAATATCCCAACTTGTCTCCCTGTATTTACCATTGCTAGAATACTGCGTATAAACTAAAACATATCACTATGTCACAGCTTAAAGACCTTCGATAATTCCCCTTTGCTTCCAACACAAAAATCCATCTTTAGCATTGCGTATATCACCTTCCAAATACATGTCTCATCTAATGCCATCTAATGTATTATCTTCACCATTCCCGTCCTCTCTTTTTATGATTTACTGCTGCTGAGTATCACTCTTCCACTTAAATTTCATGGGAGATTGCAGTATTTGTTTAAACTGTTTGTCGCCCTTCCTTGTGAGAGGCTAGCACTCCCCTACTTCATTATGTTGGGCTTAATCATGTGATTTTCTTTAGTCGGTAGAATGTGGGTGAAAGTGACAATTGCCACTTCAAGCTAGAATCTTTGAGTCACTGATTCATGTAACCATTCACTCGTTTACCCTCTGCCATTAGGTTGGCATGTCCCACATGGGGGCTGCTCCTACAGCTTTTGTGTCAAAATAAAGAGGATGTGGGGCTTCCCTGGTGGCGCAGTGGTTGAGAGTCCGCCTGCCGATGCAGGGGACGCGGGTTCGTGCCCCGGTCCGGGAGGATCCCACATGCTGCGGAGCGGCTGGGCCCGTGAGCCATGGCCACTGAGCCTGCGCGTCCGCAGCCTGTGCTCCGCAACGGGAGAGGCCGCGACAGTGAGAGGCCCGCGTACCGCAGAAAAAAAAAAAAAAAGAGGATGTGGAGCACAGCCCCAGCTAATTAACAATGAGCATTAATGTGAGTGAGAAACCTTTATTGTTGTAAGCTATTAAAGTGTGGGTGTTGTTTGTTATGTAGTATAATTAGGGAAATCAGACTAATATGAAAACTGGTGCCTCCATTTAAAGAAGAAAAACTAAAAAAAAAAAAAAAGAGAGAGAAAGAAAAACTAAGCCAGACAAATAGTGTATGACATCGCTTATATGTGGAATCTAAAAAAAAAAAAAAAGAAATGATACAAATGAACTTATATACAAACAGAAGTTGACCCACAGACTTAGAAAACAAACTTACGGTTACTAAAGGGGAACGTGGGGGTGGGGAGGGATAAATTAGGAGTTTGGGATTAACAGATACACACTACTATATATAAAATAGATAAACAACAAGGACCTAATGTATAGCACAGGGAACTATATACAATGTTTTGTAATAACCTGTAAGGGAAAAGAATCTGAATCACTTTGCTGTATACCTGAAACTAACACAACATTGTAAATCAACCGTGCTTCAAAAAAACTAAATAAATAAAAAGAGAACTAAAATATATAGCTTTGGCTTCTAGGCCACATAGTGAGGTTTGGTGAAATGAAGGAAAAGTGTTTTGTCATTATTCTTCCAGCCTCCGTTTTGTAAAACCATCACCTGTATGAACTCCGGAGGCAAATAATATACCTAATGAATTTGTGGCTTTAGGGAAATAAAGAGAAAAAAAGAATGTTGGTAACATGTTTGCTATTGGCTGTACTTGACAAAGTACAGTAGGGAAAAAATGAGCTCAGAAAAGAACCAATTGATTTACACAGAATTTTTAAAAAATATAAAAAATTCAGAACTTATGAGACTTGCAGAATTTGAAGACGTAACTGGCTGTCATTTCCAACTAGTAAGATATAAAATCTAAGTCTATGAACACCAAGGACCAGTTAATACAGACTAATGGCACAGTCCAAATTTAGGGTACTGCCAACAAACTTTCTGTTAACATTTCTGAATTGATAGGGAGAACATAGTTAATTTTAGGCCCCAAAGATTTTACAGGTAGGAAGCAGGCTTAAAATGCTCTTGAGCCTTTAAGATGGGCACATGCTCCAGTGTGATCTTCAGGTGTAGCCAATGATGATAAAAGGAAGAAAAAGGATCTTCTGAAGAGTGGATCCAGAGGTTATAGAGGATGATAAACTGAGGAGCTGTTCCTAGGTTATAGAACTTGGGCAAAATCAAGAAAAGTTTCAGATCTCCAGGGTAGGGACCCCTTACAACGTCTACTCCGTGGAATTTTTGGATTGCTACAGAACAGCAGCCAATGGATGTCTCCTTTCTGCCTCTTTCCAAATGGGAGGGTCTATTTTAGTTACATCTTCCTGTTCCACTATTACACATTGCACATATGAGGAAACATCACTTATCTTTGTAGTTTACAGGTCATTGAATGAAGAAGAGCCACATCTAGATTTAACAAAAAGGCTACCAAAAACATCCTAGATTTTGAGTCTAATTGAGACTTTTGGGTTGTCTCCCTTGGAAGGAGGGAGAGTGAGTGAAATTAGTGTACAAAAGTGAAAAAAGTAAATATTTGTGATCAAGACACTGAAGTTTTACTTGTTTGAAATATTTGCTACCCCTGCTTTAGATGATTATACATTCCTTCACTGAAGTCAAGCCTGCCCATGTGACTTTCTTTGGCCAAGGAAATATGAGGGAAAATGAATTCTGTAATTTTCACAAGTAGCTTTAAGAGCCATTGTGTCATTTGGCTATTTGTTTTTTTCTTCTCCCTTAAGACAGGTATGTCTTATGTGAAGGCTGCTTTTTCAGCCTGGGGATTGGAATGAAGAAGACTAAGAGAGATGGCGGCCAAATGCATTGAACATTAATGTGAGCAAAACACAACCTACATTGAGATTTTGTAATTTGTCATAGCATCCTCTATATAGCAACCTGACATATATACCCCCTGTGTGTTTGATGCTTTCTTTGTCTGAGACTCCATTCTTACCATTCTTTGTGTTCTTATTTCATACATATTGTTTAAGACTTAACTTAGTCTAGAAAGCTTGCTTTGGACTCCCAGGCTGAGAGAAAAGCCTTTATAGGCCTCGTAGAGACAAGTGTATACCTTTACTGTTAAACCCACCACGTGATATAAAAATTGTCAGTTATGCCAAGATAGGAAAGATGGTCTTAATCTTCATAGTACTCCCCCCAGATAGCACCATGACTCTGATGGCTTTGTGGTGTGTCAACATGGCTAGGCTGAACTACATTTTCCAGAATTTTCTTTCTAGTGTATTTCCTGTTAGGGTGGGCCACAAGGGAGATCCTTGGGACGTTTGGGAGGCAGAAGAGCAGTAGCACCCATGTTGCAGCTTACACACATTGTCGACCTGCTGACCCACCTTGCTGGCGGGAAGCAGCAGCTGGGCCTGTAATTGCTCTACCTTCCCCTGGATCCTCCTATGGCTGCTTAGACTCCTGGGCCAGGTGTGAGTGTGACAGTGTGTGTGTGTGTGTGTGTGTAGCTCTGTGATGAAGGGTACTGACTTCTATAAGATCCTCTTATAAACAAGGACAGAGGAATAAGACAGACATGGGAATCAGTCTGTTCTTATGGGGTTCCAGCTCTTCATGCTTGTGGATTCCAGTCTACCTGTGATCTTCCCTTCCTGACAGTCCTCTGAATTTCAAGTTCCAGCATCAGATACAGAGACAGCATTTTTTTTTTTTTTTGCGGTACGCGGGCCTCTCACTGTTGTGGCCTCTCCCGTTGTGGAGCACAGGCTACCGACACGCAGGCTCAGCGGCCATGGCTCATGGGCCCAGCCGCTCTGCGGCATGTGGGATCTTCCCCGACTGGGGCACGAACCCACGTCCCCTGCATCGGCAGGCGGACTCTCAACCACTGTGCCACCAGGGAAGCCCGAGACAACATTCTTATACAGACTAGACTGCTTAACCAGCTCCCTAAATTTCATTAGCCAGCTTTTTCTAACACACACACACACACACACACACACACACACACACGCATTATATAGATATCTAGATATATCTTCTACTGATTCTGATTTTCTGGTTAAACCCTGAGTGATAGAGTTCCTGGAACAGAGCTAATTTGTTAATTTTACTTGAATGTTTAAAAGGCAGTTCAAGCTCATCATGGCCTGGAAATTTTTATTGTTCACCCAAATTTAGTCATCTCAGTGAATGGCAATACCATTTATCCTATTATACAACTTAAAAACCAGATGTTGACCCACCAAGGTCATGTGACTTTTCTGTACTGTTAAACTTCATTGCAAGAAAATGAAAGAAAAAAAAAAGATGTCTTTTTTGGCATCTCCTTTTCCTCTATCCTCCATGTGCAATCCATCGCTAAATCCTATCAACCCCACCTCTTAATTATCGCTCAAATATTCACCATTCTCCATGTATACTACCAATAGCTTGGCCTAAGCTACTATTATTCCTTGAATGGATGACCTCAAGAGCCACCTAATTCTTCTATTTGTACATATTGTGCTAGTCATCAATTAGTTCTCTATTTTGTAATATAGTGATGTTTTCTAAACACATCTATGATCATATTGACATCCTGCTTAAAACGCTATAATGCCTTCCTATTGGTCTTAAAAGAGAGATCAAAATCCTTAACACATATAACAAAGTCATTTGTGTGCTGCTCTTATGCAACTTTCCATCTGCAGCTTTATTTTGTTTGACTTTCCCCTTTTTTTCAGTTCTTTGAAAGTTTCACTCTCCCCAAACCAATCAACCCAGGGCCATTATACATGCCAGCTATTTCAACCACCTATAATGCATCTCCACCCCGCCACAACCAACTTAACTTCTATCCTTTCTTACAAAATCAGAAAAATCACCACTTTTGATTGTTAGATAAGCAACATATCAAAATTTGAAACAAGTGAGAAATTTACAGTACTGTCCCCCAACACACATTGACATTACAAAATTATTCTTTATGAAATTTTCTATGAATCACCTCTCCTGGACTGAAATTCAGATAACTGATTGGATTCTTAGATTGAAATTCAGTTAATTCCTCTCTTGGATTTAAATTCAGATTTGCATGCAACTCCTTTAAAATTTAGCTATTGTTTATTATGACACTATCATATATGAACTTTTTGTGGAAGAGATTTTACGGAATTGAGCTTAGAGATAAAACCACATAAATGATCATATGCAAAATACTTTAACATGAACAAAGGGATTGGTGATTTGTATTTTCCTACACTTCTGTATGCTTCTTGAGGGCAGGAATGTGATTTGGTTATTCATTACCGTGTTCTGAAAGCACCCAGTACATTTTTTTTTTGCACATGATTTATTGATAGATATTCAATAAATGTTTGGCATACTCAGTTTATTTCTGGTGTAGTATATCTCACAGTCTCTGTTTGTCTTTATTTGCTTACTTGTTCATTTGTTGTCTCCCACAAATAGAAGGCAAGCTCCATGAAGGAAGGAAGCTTGTCTGCCTTGTTTATAGGTATACCATTAGTTCTTTCAACAGTGTCTGGCACTTAACAGATATTTGTTAAATGAATAAATAGCTTATGTAAAAATATCTGGCATTTAGTAGGTGCTCAATAAATTAAAAAATACATTTTGGGATACCAGTTCAAAGTGAGAGAAGATTTAGTCAATTTCCTTTCAAATCAGCTTTTCTTCCCTTTTATAGAGAAGAAAGTTCTATACAAGAAGAATATATTTCATGACTTGAGAAACATCCATCAGAAAAGTTGCACAGACATTGCTATTTCTCTGGCTTTTGACAAAATCTAATGTCGCATGAAAAAACATCTCGTTGAATGACACAAAGCATTATCCAAAGCACAGGGGGTGTCTTAGAAGGTAGGTTTAGACATACCATAATATGATTACATTGTTTTGAAGTTTCATTACTTTTTCAGCTGAATGAATATGAAACCTAGAATATTCATACAATGAAGATTGGCCATTGATGACCCTACAGAGGCTGCTCCAAGTTGCTGATCAAACATGGAATGTGGTACCTTCCAATCTCAGAGTCATTTGTAGGTGTCTTGTCTGCAATCAGGATTTGCAGGTGATGGTGTGTGAACTGTTCTCTGGTCATTGTTATTCAATGCCATCACCTACCATTACCTGCGATCTTAAATGGGCTGTCTCATCTATCAAACCTCCCATCCTATCCTCACAGTATCTGAGATCAACAAAGCATGTAAAATCAGCACTTCACTCAGTCCTTGAGAGGATGCTACTTCTGAAGCGAGCATTCTTCCCTTCCCCACCACTCCCCATGACAACTTACAGCCCATTCTGCATTTGACTTTTGCAAATACCTTCCCCCAGATATAATGAGGCCCCCTGGGGTTGAAAGGTGAAAGGTGTTCTGAGTAATGCCATTTCCTTTTCTGATGCCTTCTTGCCTGAGTGCCAGGTGGAAGATTTAATATCAACTCTATTTCTCTGACGCATATGACAATATAATATCCTCTAATTGCATCTGTTATGTCTTTGTACAAGGAGGAAGAATATTCTTTACGGCAGAACTACAAAATTACACACATTACAACTGAATTAGAATAGGTTTCCTGCTTGAAAGGGAAAGGAAGAAACTGGAAATTGTTTTTGTTTTTATTCGGCATTTCAGGTACCGTGGGCCGGAGGGAGCTGGATTGGGTCATTTTACAGGTGTTTTAAAATACATGGCTCCTGGATATTTGAGAGGAATACCTCGGGATAATGATGCAAATGTTCCTTCAAGTGAACAATGAGTAAATCCATGTTACATCATTTTTAGCGCTCTTAGGGAGACAATCAAAGGGTGATTGAATCGCCTTTTTTAAACCAAAGTCTGGTTTGCTTTTTACCACTTTTATTCATCCAGAGTTGACCTGAGTTGTGCTCAATCCAGGTAGTATTTAGTTAAGTGCATTTCATAGGTGTGTGAAACTATCTGGCTGCTTATCTGTCCAAATTAGACCATTTGCATGAACAAATCCAGTTAGAGTCCTCACACGTTCTTTTCCTTTCCCAAACAAGGTGCCTAACATTTTGTATCTGATTATACAAAAAAATCTATTAACTTGTATCTCTGAATAAACAGACACATACACACACGGAAATAACTTAGAAAAAGTTGCTTTCTCACTAGCTTTGTTATTGAGTTTACTCTCAGCCTTCAGAACTACACAGAAACAGTATGCTTGAGAAGTGGGAAGTACAGTTTATTTGTATCTTCTACTACTGCTTATTTGTATCTTCTTGGTCCTAACAGAGCTTATCAGTAATCGTATATGGAGCTCTAAATAGATTTCTCTTGGTCTTGATATGAAGCTTTAGGTTAGAACTAAGTGACAGAAAAGAATGTCAAATGTAACAAGTTTTACGAGTAATAATTAAAATCATGTTTTTTTGAGTCTGTGATGGGTGAGAACATTAATACTCTTAGAAAAATAAGGAACAATGACTTCACCCATCTTTATTCCTTTCCTTCATGTTTCTTAGCCATAACTAAAGAGTGAGTAAATAGCAAATTAAGAGCTTTCACACTCGAAATCAACAATTAGCTCTGTTATATAGTCCATTTGAAATCATTGGAAAATTAATAGGCTTCCCTGTATTCACCACAGCCAGACTATATCTATGATATCTAAAATGAAAATCTATGTCATTGTGTAAAAGCCTTCAATGTTTTCCTTTTTCATCAAAACTAAAAGTACAAGATCACTTGCATGGTGTACAAAGCCTTTCTAATATATGTTCCTCCCCGAATCCACCTCTTGACTGTTGACTTTGCTGCTTTATAAAAGAAGTACAGAGACTGAAGTTCAGGCCTCGAGTTTTCATGTCTACTCCATGCGCAGGCCCAGATGAAACAATAAGATAAACTCAGTCTGTCCTTGGTGTTTTCTTTCCTTCCAGAATCTTACTTGAGATGTTTCCCTATCACCTAGGTTCACCCATTCCATAATGAAGTCCCCACTTTCAGCTGTCAATCTGATACAGTGGCAACGGAGTAAAAGAGTCATAGACTTTTACAGCCAGAAGAATTAGAGACTCTCAGGCCCCTCATTTTCAGATGAGGTTGTCAAAGTCTAGAGAGCTAATGACAGCTAGTACCAGAGTCAAGATTAGAACTTATGTGTCCCAACTCCAGGACAAATGTGGCATCTGTTAAATGATGCAGTCACGTATGACCCAGCGTGACAATGGGGTTATGTGCTCTTACTAAT
The DNA here is from genome assembly GCF_059928025.1 of Delphinapterus leucas. Lineage (NCBI taxonomy): Eukaryota > Metazoa > Chordata > Mammalia > Artiodactyla > Monodontidae > Delphinapterus > Delphinapterus leucas. The sequence continues at coordinate 27,894,080 of NC_143149.1, forward strand.
TTTACTAAGTGAAAAAGATTTTGTATTTAGCTTTGCTCTATTTTATTTTGTATTATTATTATTTTTTAGAAAAAATATTTTTCCTTGTGATGAGGACTTTTAGGATTTAGTCTCTTAACAACTTTCATATATATTGTAACATACAGCCATGTTAACTTTATTTACCATGTACATTACACCCCTAGTACGTACTTATCTTATAACTGGAAGTTTGTACCTTTTGGCTGCCTTCATCCAACTCCCCCACCCGCTACTTCTCATAACCACAAGTCTGATCTCCTTATTTATTAGACTGTTGTTTGTTTTTGAAGTATAGCTGACCTACAACACTATATTGGTTCCTCTTATACCACATAGCGATTCAATATTTCTATACATTTCAAAATGATCACCACCGTAATCCGTTACCATTTGTCACCATACAAAGATATTACATAATTATTGACTATATTCCCCACACAGTATATTTTATACCTGTGACTCACTTATTTTGTAGCTGAAAATTTCTACCTCTTAATCTCCCTCACCTATTTCTTTCCTTCTCTCACGCTCTCCCCTGGCAACCACCTTCTTGTTCTCTGTATCAATAACTCTGTTTTTGCCTAGTTATGTTTGTTCATTTGTTTTGTTTTTTGGATTCCACATATAAGTGAAATCATACAGTATTTGTCTTTCTCTGATTTATTTCACCTAGCATCATACCATCTAAGCCCATCCATGTTGTCAGAAATTGAAAGATTTTATTTTATTTTTATTCTAAGTACATCTTCTTTATCCATTCATCTTTCAATGTGCATTTAGGTTGCTTCCATATCTTGGTTATTGTGAATAATGCAACAATTAACATTAACATAGCATGTATCTTTTCTATTTAGTATTTTTGTTTTCTTTGGGTAAATGCTCAGGTATGGAATTGCTGGATCATACAGTAGTTCTATTTTTAATTTTTTGAGGAACCGTCATACTGTTTTTCATAGTGGCTGCACAAATTTACACTCCTACCAATAATTCTCTTTTCTCCACAACCTCACCAACACTTATTTGTTGTTTTCTGGATAATAGCCATTCTGACAGGTGTGAGATGACATCTCATTGTGGTTTTGATTTGCATTTTCCTGGTGATGTGAGTTGAGTGATGTTGAGCCTCTTCTCATGTGCCTGCTGGCCATCTGTATGTCTTCTTTGGATAACTGTCTATTCAGATCCTCTGCCCATTTTTCAATTGGGTTGTTTGTTTTTTGATGTTAAGTTGCATGAGTTCTTTGTATATTTTGGATATCAACCCCTTAGTGAATATATCATTTGCAAATATCTTCTCCCATTCATAAGGCAGCCTTTTCGTTTTGTTGATAGTTTCCTTCCCTGTGAAAAACTTTTTAGTTTGATGTAGTCCCATTTATTTATCTTTGATTCTGTTTACCTTGTCTGAGGAGACAGGTCCAATGAATTATTGCTAAGACCAATGTCTAAGAGTGCATTGCCTATGTTTTCTTCTAAAAGGTTTACGGTTTCAGGTCTTACATTTAAATCTTTAATCAATTTTAAATTTATTTCTCTCTATAGTGTGAGAAAATAGTCCAGTTTGATTCTTTTTTGCATGTAGCTAACCAGTTTTCCCAAAACCATTTATTGAAGAAGTTGCCTTTTCCTCATTCTTTCCTCCTTTGTTGTAGATTAATTGCCCATGTAAGTGTGAGTTCATTTCTGGTGTATTTGTTCCATTGATCTGTGTGTCTGTTTTTGTGCCAGTGCTGTACTGTTTTGATTTCTGTAGCTTTGTAGTATAGTCTGAAATCAGGAAGCATGATACCCCCAGCTCTGTACTTCTTTCTCAAGCTTTGTTCTATTTTAGACCACAGGTCTGTTGAGTACATTCACATTAGTCTTTCCTGTTTCTGCTAATAAGGTTTGAACTGCCCATTTGCTGTTGTTCGTTATTCAATCAATATATAACAAATGTCTACAAAAAGTGTACTAGGTACTGAAAATAAATAAATAGGGCAGGAAATGCTTTTGATAAGTTTGTAGTTAAGTGGATAAGGAATTGAAATAATCCATGTCTGATGGAATCTATATATTTTTAAAAATTTTCAATAGAAAATATGTGGCCTTATGCTAAACACTAAGATATAATAGGAGGCTTGAGGAAAGAGGAGACTATGTTTTGAAAGGTAATAAATAACACATTAGGGGAGAATTAAAAGATTACCAAGCAGAGCTGAGATTCTAGCTGTGCTCTCTACCCTGGAACAGAAGAAGAGGAAAAGAATATTGTCTTTGTAAGGTCTAGTACATTGATAGCATAAGTCCAAGTACATTGCCAAAGTAAGCCCAATGTATAGTCAGGTAGCAAAGGAATCTTTTAAAAGCCTGAGAGAATTCACTGAAATGTTTAGTCATGAGTTCCAAGCAAGTGAGAGAGGAAATGGAATTTAAGGGATTTCATAGGAAGTAGAAGAAACAGGATTCAAGATCTAAACTCAGTAAAAGCTTCAAGGAAAAAACAGTAGGAATTGAGAAAGGGGTGTGGTAGAAAGATAGGTAATTGTTGTCTAAGACAGGAAGGCTTTAGAAGTTTGACATGATGGAAAATGATGGTTCTGAGAATGGCTCATTGAGATAGAGTAATGGTGAAATACATTTAAGGTGAGGAATTTACAGAAGCATACAACAGAGCACTGGACAGGCCATTAATGTGACCTGGACACACACTCAGAACATTAGGATCACAGTGGGTGATCTGGAAGTTGGTGGATGTTGACTATGAGGATGGGAAGGAAGTGCATTTACTGATGTACTAGGCGCTGTCCTGGGCCCTAGAATATGAGGTCCAGGAAAGCTACATTCTAGTAGTTAACAAGTCAACAAATAAATAACATACTTTAAGGTAGTGACAACTGTTATCAAAATGAAGCAAGGTAATGGAATTTAGAAGGACTGAATGAGGGACACACCAGAAAAGGAACGTCTCCCTAAGGAGGTGGCATGTGAGCTGAGACATGAGAAGACAGCCATGCTAAAAGCTGGGGAAAAATATTTTTGGAGGAGGTAAAAATGTGTATAAAATTCCTGAGACAGGAAAGAATTTGTTGCGTTTAAGAACGAAGACGGCCAGCATGGCTGAAATGTAATGAATGAGGCAGAAACTGATAGTAGGTAAGGCTCGAGAAGACGCAAGGGTCAGACGTTTGGGGGCATGATTATCCATAATAAATAATTTAAATGTCATTCTAGGTTCAACTGGGAGTCATTAATGGCTTTCAGTGGATGGGATGGATTCCAAAGTAGGAGCGATTATTAAATAGAAGTGAAAAGTCATATTCTCCAAATGATAGGTAATAGCCAAGAAAATGCTGCACCTTCTACTGGTCACAAGATATTGAGGGAGAGTAAAGGGAGAGAAGTGGGGAGACACGGGAAAATTAGGAGTCAGTATCTGTTTCCCATAACTTTCTTGGATGCAGAGTGTCAAAAAATCAGTAACAATCAAGCCTTTATTCATGTACCTCAGCAGTGCAAGCAGAGCCAGAAAGAGGTGTTGGCCCTCTTGTGTTCCATTTTCTCCCCAGAACAGCAAGGGGCAAGGGTCAGGTGGAAGGTAAGGGAAATCATCTCATTGTTGAGAAGCTCCAAACAGAAGGCTCTTGTCTCTGTATGGACCCATGAGCCGGGGGAAGGCCAGGAGTAGAAAGCTACAGAGTCAAAGTGGAAAAAAGTGCCTCAGCCCAGGCCCCTGGGAGACTGGCCTCTGAGTGGAGATACCTGGGTTAGGCAGGCAGATATGCATAAGGGCAAGGCTGGGCCAGGGCCAGATATTTGAGTCCTTGACTGCAAATCTCTCCAGGAAACTACGGTGCATTGACTGTGCACCAAGTCTGGATTGGGGAGGGCAGTTTCTCTCTGTGAGGCCTGACAGGCAAAGCCTCATTGGGCCTAAAAGATCACAACACAAAAGATTTCGGCCTGGAGCCACACTCCTCAGAGAGAAATCTATTTTTCAGTTAAGATGGAAAAACAAATCTGAGATATGAGAGTGAGAAACAAGGAAGGAAATATTTAATGATAAGTTTGTATGATGGCATCTCTGAAATGTACCCTTCTGGGGGAGAAAAGAAAGCTGTTTGTGTTAAGCCCAAGCGTCCTCTGGATGTGGGACTCAGACCTTCTGTGACAGCTCCACTAAATGTCCAGCTTCTGAGGAAGGGACTTCCTCATCTTTGGTTCCCTGGCATGAGCCCAGTTCATGACAAATGCTCAATTCACAAGAGAAGAATCAATGAATTATGACTTTGGCCTCTGTAATACTGAGGATGGCTTTGGCCTCTGTAATATTTCTCCACAGGGTGGTCTTTAAAGTGAGATTAACAGGGTCACAAACTCAAATGCCTTCAAGAACCAGGCAGGCAGGTAAGGTATGTGTAAGTCAGCCAAGTATAAGACATGGGAACACAGGTAGAGTAGTGAACAGTAGCATCTATCACCTGCCTAAAAGGCATTTAAATTCAATGAAAACAACACCAGAAACAATACTATGTGAACAGAAGACCATTCTGCTTACCTTTTCAGTCTGGAGGCTGCCACTGTAGAACTCATTACCCTAAAAATTAATCTCTAAGATCAGCAGAAAAATAAAGACTTGCTGAAATCCCAAGGTATCCTAAGCTTTTCCTCTACTCATTAATTTCTCATTCATTCGCTCATTTATTCATTCAACAGCTATTTTTTGAGTGTCTACCTTGTATTATTCTAAGTGCTGGAGATACCACCACACAGAACAGGTGAAAATTGGTGCCTTCACAGAGGTTACATTCTAGAGAGGTGAGACAGACAATTAACAAAATAAATAATATGAGATGAGAAGATGATGGATGATACTGAACATTAGATAAGAAGACTGGAGGAAAATACAGCACAGAAAGATAGACGGGGATTGCGGGGGAGGTAAGACAGGAAGAGGTTTCCATCCTAAATAGAATTGCTGGAGAAGACCTCACTGAGAAGGTGACAGAGAGAAAAGGCCAGAGGCGAGGGGGCAAGCTATGAGAGTCTGCAGGAAAAAGGGTATGCGGCTGAAGAAACGGCAAGGGTACAGCGTTTGAAGATGGAAGAGTGAGGGGCATGTCTGAGCAGCAGGAGGAAGGCCAGTGTGATGAAAGCTGAGTGAGTGAGGGAAGGAGGGCTAGGAGATAAAGTTAGAGAGGTGGGGGGCACCAGCTCAGGTGTGGCTTCCTGGATTATTGCAAGTACCTTGGCTTGTGAGCAAAGAGAATCAGTAAGCTGATGAAGGGTTTTGAGCCGAAAGCGATGAAGAGATCTGACCTATGTTTTAACAGGATGATTCTGATTGTAGGTAATAGATGGATGGGGACCAAATTAGTAGCAGAGAGACCAATGAAGAAGCTATTAAAATAATCCAAGAAAGAGATGATGGTGGTTTGGATTGTGGTACAGGTGATATAGGAACTAGTCAGATTTGGGACATATATTAAGGCTACAGCTGATGAGATTTACTAATAGACTGGACGTGGAGTGTAAGAAAAGGAGGGGAGTAAGGGCAAGGCTAATTTTTTTTGGGCAGTTTTGCTGTTTGGCACTAACCAAGATGGGGAAGATCTAGAAGGAGCGTATTTGGGAAGGAAGGCAGATAAGGTGTACAGTTTAGTGCAATTTAAGTTTGAGCATACACTCAGCCCTCTGTTATGGATGCATCTGTACTTGGAACTTTAGCCAGCTGGTAGCAGCCAAAAGCTAAGAGACAATGTCATTCCCTGTGTCTTATGTCATCAAAGGACCCAGGCATCTACCCATCAGTGGAGTAACTTAAAGTTCACTCTATTCCAACTGCTTCTCCATGGCTGATGGAAAGGCTAACTGTTGTCAAGCAGATCTGATATTTTTTTAGAATGTGTTTCTTATTAAGTAAGAACCTACAACATGCTTACCTTTCCCCTATACATAAGGTAATTTTGTCCTCTATAATGTTCATATGTACTGCACATAGAAGGGAATGTACGGTAGCTTTTGTTGCTACATCTACCCCAAATCTCCACATCCCACATACACAAAAAGTGAGCAACTATATTAGATGACATATGCTACATTCAAGGACATAGGTGGTGCTTTGGTAGTTGCAGGCACAGAAAAAACATCTGCAAGGTTAAGGATAAATAATATGATTTTAATTTTTGCTTTTCAGAATATTACTGCTCTCTGGATGGCAGAGAGTGTGCTGAAGTGAAAAGCACCCTGGACAAGATGTCTAGAGATCTGGATTCTGGTGCTGACTGTGTGATATTGCACAAAGTATTTCTCATTGGGCCACATGTGCAAAAGGGGAGGGAAAAAAAAGAACTAGATGACTTCTAAGATTCTTCAGCCTGAATAGTATGAGAATAGGCTAGAGTTTGACTACTCCTAAAGGTAACCTATGCATTTCAATAAGGGACTCATGGGGCTCAAAACCACCATGCATGTTGGAGAAAGCATTGGACAATTTTGTTGCCAACATAGGAAACACTTTAGAAACTAGGTATCCTTTTTTTGCTTTCCTTGGATTAAATCACAGAAGTTTGCCCTTAATTCACTTATTGCTGTGACTGGTTGGCCTTATGTTTCTCTTGGATGCTTGCTCTTGGTCAAGACGAAGTGGTCGTCCTGGCAAGCAGCCAGGTCCAGATGTTTCTTGGTCCACAACAGTGCCCTTGTTACCTGTCTGCAGTAATCTGCTTGCTTACTTCTTCTCAAAACCCAAAGTCAAACAAACAAAACCAAATCCTGTTTTCAGGAACGAATTTGATGAATGCATTCACCACTAAGTGTCACTGTGGTCACCAAACAAACAAACAAGCGAATAAAACTAGGCAGGGATAAGAACAAAAAAGCCATGACTACCTCCTGGTTGCATTTGGAAGTCAACCGTCCCCGTTGCAGAGAACAGGTCTGGGCTGTGGCTGAGGCACACTGGGATGGCGAATGGGATAGTAAAAATGTTGTAATTTAGGAGACTGTACTATCTTGCCTCAATTTACAAAACAATAATGCCTTATGTCATACTTTGTATGTTTCAAAACTTTGATATTTATATTCTTCCACTTAATAGCCCCCAAAAACTGTGCTAAAGGGGATAGTAGCCCTCTTTTAGAGATGAAGAAACTGAAGCCGTGAAGTTCAACCTATGAGTACTCAGTTTCATTATGGTATATGAGGCAATCTGTGCTAATAGACCCTTAAATCCAAGTAGCTTAATATATAAAACTTTCACATTCACACAGAGTTCAATGTATATGTTTGCAATCAGGGAGAGGCATTCCACAGGGCCATTCAGGGACCCAGCATCCTTCCACCTGACCCTTCTCTAGACGATCTTCACAGTGTCTTCTTCATTCTGCAGATAGGGGAAGAGAAAGTTCATTTTTATGAGCCAAGCATGCAAATGGAAAATATGACTTCCACTCACATTCCATGATTCCACGGGCCAGCACTCAGTAGTATGGCCGCTTTTAACAGCAAAGGAGGCTGGCAAATGTAGCCTAGCTTGTGGCCAGGAGGGAAATGAGACCAGTTTTGGCGAGCACATGGCAGTCACTGCCACAATCAGTAACAGAACACAGGATGTGCCATCACAGGGTGCTCTTTACATTGGACTAGTCACTTTTGACAGCAGTCACTCCTTGCCCCAATTTTAGATTTAGTTTGTTCAATTCCTCAGCATAGGGAACATCCCTAGAAGAGAGGGCATATTCATAAATTCCATTCATTTCACCATCCACCAAGTCATTCTAAAAGTCACAGCTTCTCTCAAGAGGATTTCAGAAGCAGCCAGAAAACAGAGAAGCAAAATTAGCTTTGACAATATCTGGGAATTCGAGTTCCGATGGGGACACCTCAATGCCGTAAGTTTGTCATTGCTCTATTAAGTTTTGTGATCATAATTTAATACAAATTCTAGCAAGGTGTTTTGCCCAGTTCTGTGATTTTGTAGATAGGAGCTCTAGTAGGTGATAGGGAAAAAAGTGCCCCCCCTCTTTGCCATTTTAGTCCCAGTACCCATTTTGCTTCCAGGACGGTGCAGGGAACCCACAAAGGGAGCCCCAGAGCAACTGGGTAACTGCATTTCTCACTTTCCCTGGGTTTCTGTGTTCCCTGCGCTCCTCCCAAACTGGAGTGTTTCCTCCCTATGGTCGCTCATCTGCTTTCCAATTTCAGGTCTCATGCAGGTGTGTGTAATTTTACCCAAGGCTTTCTCTAAACAGAACTTTCTCCTAATTTGTGACTTGGCCAACTTTGTCTTTCCTTTTCACTGACTTTTAAGAGCTCTGGGACTCAAAGAATGAAAGTAGGGTATTCAGATGAGAAGCAGGGTAGCAAGCCACAGGGGGAAAGTTCACATATATATTTTAGGCATTTTTCAGGAGGAACCAACTTGTCTTTACCATAGGTGAGGACCCTTTCAATTTTCACTCGCCTTGGGCAGCTGGGCAAGTGATTATCTGCAAAGTCAGATAAGATTTAAGGAATTTGGCCTTTTCTTTTATTGGCTGCAGAGCCCTGAGTCCTGCTCTGGCATTAATAGTCTGTTATAAAGGTAAAGGAGGAGAGAACGTTCCCGTCCCCTTCATACGGTGCAAAGCAAGGGAAGTCTCCATAAGCTCCTGGGACTCTGCTTTTTATGGGGTCTGTCAGGCTGTTTTTTTTTTTTGCGGTTCGCGGGCCTCTCACTGTTGTGGCCCCTCCCGTTGCGGAGCACAGGCTCCGGACGCGCAGGCTCAGCAGCCATGGCTCAAGGGCCCAGCCGCTCCGCGTCATGTGGGATCTTCCCGGACAGGGGCGCAAACCCGCGTGCCCTGCATTGGCAGGTGGACTCTCAACCACTGCGCCACCAGGGAAGCCTGGAATTAGAAATATTTTAAGGTAAGTTATTATTTCCTAATTTCCAGAGGATTCAGTCTCAATCGAAATGAAGATTTTCTTATTTGCTTCAACTCTGTATTGAAAAAAATCATGCCTTCCCCAGGAGATTCATTACGGTATGAAAGAGTTGGGGCAGAGGGAGAGTCAGAGTAGGATAAAGATGTTCCAAAATACGAAGGTCTCTGGAACAGGCCTTTTTATGTTGTCTCATGGTGTGATGAGTGTAGGAGCTCCAAAGTGATCAGACAGTAAATTTAGAGCCAATAAAAAGGAGACACTTCACAGGGCATGTATCTTGCTTGCAGGAATCGCTGACACGGAAGGTCAAGGAATTAAATACTGGAGTTGGATTTATATTAGAGCTGACTGTTTTTATGGCCAGTACAACATTTATTGGTATGCTAAGATAAAGTTAAGTCTGCGCTTCGTGGTGGGGAAGCAAAGATTACCTCTTGAGAGTTCGGGAGGCGTCTTTCCCAGAACCCCTCCGCATACACACTTGTGCAGTCACTTAGTTTTCACTCCTCACTGGGAGTTATTAGAAGTTCAGAGAGTATTCGATGAACCTATGGGCTTTAAAGAAAAGGTGAGCGTCACTCTGAAGCTGTCACATTTTCCGGGGTGCATTGTCCAAGCATTTTTCATCTTTAAACAATTTGTCTCAAGGCAGAACTTAAGCTTTAGTTCTGTACCTACATCTTTGCATAGTCAATGGCCAATATCTCAAATTCTCTAGCTCCTTTAAAAATGAGGCGTCATACATTTTAGGGGTGGATGGGCGGTTGGATTAGGCTAAGGCTTATAATCTGTTGTTCTTGAAGTATGTCCTCCAATCCAGTGCTCAACGATACATGACCATTTTAGAGGGTAGTGTTGGTACCATGTCATGTTGACAATTAGCCACACTGATAATTCAGTATTTGGGGAAGGCACAAGCAATTTATGGTTTGGATTTTCACAAAGACATAAAAAGGTCTCATCACATGGTTAATGACTGGTTACTTTGAGCCTAGTGTTTCACAGCTTGAGTTAACTGGATTAGAAATGGTTGAAAGTTGAAGGCTAAAGAGGAGTAGGGTAGCCATTAGTGAGTAGATTCATGTCATGGAAAAAATAACTAGCGTTCAAATCCTGGCTTTGCCACTTAGTCTCCGTGTGTCTTTGGCCAATGATTCCTATTTTGATCTCAGCATCTTTCTTTATGAAGTGGGGGTATTAAACATTAACTTGGACTGCTGTGTAAAGAATAGGTTTAATGCATGGTGCTCAGTGGGGACTGTTTTGTCCCTCAGGGAGGATTTGATGATGTTTGGACACGTTTTTCGCGGTCACTGCGGTGGATGAGGTAGGTAGATGCTACTGGCATCTAACGGGTTGACACTGGCATAAGCCAGGGATGATACTAAACATCCTACAATGCTCAGGGGAGCCTCCCATCCAACACCCACAAAGAATTATCTAGACCAAAATGTCACTAGTGCTGAGTTGGAGAAACTGTGGACTTAATTTATGTAAAGCAACTAGAATCATACCCAGCAGAAATGAAGACTGGTAACTGTAATATCCTGAATTGTGTCCCCTCAAATGTATATGTTGAAGCCCGAGGCCCCAGTATCTCAGATATAACTGTATTTGCAGAGAAGGTGTTTAAAGTGGTGATTAAGTTTAAAGGAGGTCTTTAGAGTGAACCTTAATACAATACGACTGGAGATTAGGACACAGACAGACACCAGGGGCACTTGCTCACAAAGATCACGTGAAGACACAGTGAGAAGGTGACCATCTGCAAGCCGTGGAGAGGGGCCTCGGAAGAACCAAACCTACTGACACCTAGATCTTGGACTTCTAGCCTCCAGAACTGTGGAAAAATAAATTTCTCTTGTTTCAGCCACACGATCTGTGATATTTTGTTATGGTAGCCCTAGCAGACTAATACAGTAACAGCTATTATTATCCTTATTATTAAAAAGTAAGCATTTGATTTGGAAAAAAATTACCACAAAACTCAGAACTAGAATACGAACTCTGTATTGCTATTTTAATAGATTGTAGCCACTTTAGAAAAACAGTAACTTAAGATGGTTAAAGCAAATTAAAAAATGGAAACGCTTAGCTTACAGATGTGGCAAAGTGCAGTATTAGCAGGAATCACAGCAGTAAGACTTTACCCAAACAGGGTTTACACAGATAATCCTCTTTGAGTACTTATTTATATTTTTTGAGCCCGAACTGACCAGGATCTGATGCCATGAACCTCATAGGTGTCTGCTGCTGTCACAGACTCCTGAGTGAGTTCTGCACAGGGCACAGAGCCAGCAAATGAATATTCTTATGAAAAGCTGATTTTCTGGTCCCAAGCGCTCTGTGGAACCCTAGTCCTGATCCAAATCTGGGCATCTGCTGGGCATGAGGATTCTTTGTGCCTTGCTATGCTCTTCATGGTCTTGTCCCCCAGCTCACACCTTCATTTGGAATGCTAAGTTCTTACTGCTCTGATGATAAAAGCCAGAAAAGGCATGGAGGCTAGAGTGTTTTTCCTGAAGACTAGAGCAGAAGTTGCCTGACCCATGTTTCCCTAAACATCCCCTTCAGGCCTTCTCGTGACTTGTTCCTTCCAAAGGGAAGTTGATCTCAGACATCAGGCAGAAGCGGGGAGGATGTCACTAACAATTAGTGAACATTAGGTGATGGTTTTATGAGGATGAAGCATGGCTGCTGTCACCATGTGCTTGTATTCAATTAGAAGGAAGTGGTAATTATGTGAATACACAGTTCAAGAGGAGAACATAAAACATGTACCAGTCTCACTTCCATTTTGCTGGAGACAGTGAGTAGAGATCATTTAGGGCAGTACAAAGGCTAACCATACGGCAATTTACGAGAATTAAAAAAGGCATCCCTTTTGGTAGGCACGTGGAACACTCATATTCTTATAAAAACCTGCCTCTGAAAAGTTTGGAAAAGATTGCTTTTGATTCTGATAGGCAGAGCCCAATATGCCAGGCTGGCTGAATTTCAGTCCTAGAAGTCCCCTCCTCCAGGTGTCCTAGTGCCATTCAGACCCTTTGCTGCAGTGCTTGAACCTGGACAAACGTCTCCACGAGCAACAAAATACAAAGAAACTAGGAGGACTAAAAATAATTGCGTGCATGCACAGTTGGGGCAAATTCTGGACAACAAGATAAAAAACGACCAAAAAAACCTCAACTGCCACTTCTGAAGAGCTGGGAACAAAAACAGGGTGTCGGGAGCAAAAGTAGGTACTACACGTGCCCCCTGCACACACCGCCACCAAAGGGGTGGGCAAACCATCTAAGCAGCCCACTGGTTGGGGACCCCTGGTATAGATGACTATCTAGGTTTTACTTAGGAAGACTAAAATGTTTATTTCAGTATTTTCTTTTAATGAGAGAGCACTGGAATAAATTGTATAGTTGCAGTAATACAGTTAAATGAACTTTTGAAAAGAGATGAAGGAACAAAGATGCTAGAATTTGATAACAGAATTTAACAGAATTTGTTAACTGTGAAAATAGAAAAATAGGTCACATAGCAATACAAAAATTAAAGATTTGAGGTTACCCAAGTCCTGGTCCAAGACTGAGCTGGTCCGCTTATTATTTATGATCTTGGACAAGCTACTTAGTCTCTCTAAACCTTATTTTTTTCAACCCTAAAAGGCAAAAAATGATATTTAACTTACTGAGTTCTTGTAATAATTGGTGAGAATGTATGTAAGCTACCTTGCGTGTCGTATGTAGTACTGAGCAGTGAGGTAGATTGAAAAAATGCCCCTCTTTGAATCCACAGCATTTGGGAGGTAACCTTGCTGTGGTACTGTCAAACCATGAGTCTAATTCGCCACGTGGTGAATTGAGACTCTGCCTGTGATTTGCTTTGGGTTAACAGTTCTTACACCAGTTTTGAATCAAGGCCCCTGCTTGCTTTCTTGGACTCTTGTAACCACATGTAAACATGCCAGTGCTAGCCTTCTCGAAGGAGACAGAAACACAGCCCAGTCACCGTCATCACTCCATCCAAAAGCCAGACAACCCTAGCAGCAGCACAGCTTAGCTAACATGTATTTGACTGCAGAGGGAGGCCAGCCAAGGCCAGAGAAAACAGGAGATGAAACGGCTTACATTTCCAACCCACAGGATTGTGAACCAAATAAATGCGTGTTGTTTTAATCCACTGTGTTTTGGGATGATCTATCAGGCAGCAACAATGAACTGATACAAAGCAGTATTTTTATTAGAGTGTTTAAATGATCAAGGACATTACCTTAAGTTAAAACAACTCCAGATATCGTCATTTTCTCACGCACAAAAAGGAGATCAGGGCTTCCCTGGTGCCGCAGTGGTTGGGAGTCCGCTTGCCGATGTGGGGGTCGCGGGTTCGTGCCCCGGTCCGGGAGGATCCCGCGTGCCGCGGAGCGGCTGGGCCCATGAGCCATGGCCGCTGGGCCTGCGCATCCGGAGCCTGTGCTCCGCAACGGGAGGGGCCGCGGCAGTGAGAGGCACGCGTACCGCAAGAAAAAAAAAAAAGGAGATCAGCAGAATTTTCTTTTTCAGAGTGTAGAAGCATCTTTACTCAAAATTTTAATTTGTCTCTGAAAGTATTATTTTTGTCCAAAATGTCAGGAGGTAGCACCAATAAACAACTACAGCAGAGAGCAGGTATAAATGATAGCCAATAGACTGGTCATACGTGGCTATTTCTTGCAAAGTCTTTTAAAAAAATGTTAACAAGGATTTGAAAGAGCAGAGGAATTATTGGAGAATGATTTGATGATACTTTGTAGATATTAATTACTCATATTCACTCTAACACACACACCCCACCCACACACTGAAGACACACCCCCCACACCCACTGAAAACACACACCACACACACACCACACACAGAATCACTCCCGTCACAGCTTTTCCAAGGGCAGTTGGTAGATTACAGTCCTCTTTACCCTTCTCCAGAAAACAGTATCAGCCTCAGGCCACCCATTGTCCCCAAATGTTTTCTGTTTAGTCCTAGTGTCAGAAACAAGTCCATTTATCCTACCCGACACTGACCTCTGCATCTTCAGATGAGATCTGACAGTATAGCTTGGCCCCTGCCTCAGACTGAGACTCCAGAAGGAAGCTGTGCTGGGCCTCCATGCCAGATGTCTGCCTAATGGGCAAACGGGGTCTGGTTTGCAAACAGAGATGGAGACTCTTGAAAGTAGTTTGCTTTGGCACTCGCTGGGAAACCAGAGTCCAGACATCACAGAGGATTGAAAAATCAGGTCACATGTGATGAGAACTTGAACAGAAGCAACTGCTGCTTTTTTAAATCTGTGTTTATAGTTTTTCTCTGTAGAAATAGCTTTCAAGAGCAGCAGGCATGAGAAAGTTTGGCAGACGAGAAAGTTTCTTATTTCTTTTCAGCAAATTCTTCTTGGATATATCTTTGGCTGAATCCCGGACCAAAGGCACCTATCAGTTTCACCTGAGGTTTTGATAAAAAAATTGAGTTACGAAAGAGAGTTTGGGATTGCAGATCATCTCAAAGTCAAATCCAAGTAATCCACATAGGGAGATCAAAGAGAACGGTCGCCCAATTATTCTACATAGTCATGAAGATTTCATAAAAAAATTAAATTATATTTACTTTGAGGGGGCAAAATATAAAAGATCAGAGAATTAAAGCATCTTAGATATTCAGTATGCCTTAAAGAGCCCAGCATTTTACAGATTAGGAAACTGAGGTCCAAATACTTGAAGCTGCCTAGCAAGTACTTTCCCCAGAAAAGCAGGTCAGTTTAGAGATCTGGGGTTGTACAAAGTTAATTGTGTAAACTGGAACATGGCATATTAATTTCTCAATATTTTCTTAGAGAAATTGGCAAATGCAATTTGTGAGTTGTAGAAACAGCATCTCAAATTTTCTGCCCTCACCAACTTTTCATTTCTAGCAACAACACTTGAATATTCTGAACATTCAATATCTAATTCTAAATTAACTAATAACCTAGTTACTGCAGAAACCAACCCTTCAACCCATAAAGTAAATTCTACCTGTGTGTGTGTACGTGTCTCAGTAGTCACTGCCCTCAGACTCCAGAATCGAAATTCTTCAGTTATTAGAGAGATTAACTCATCTATGACTTCCAACATTATCATTTCCTTCAAAGCTACACACAGCTAGGCATGACAGTTTTCTTCTAAGCCCACAGAATGAGCACAGAATGGCTGCTGTTTAGGATTTTTTCCAGAACTGATCCTCCCAGTGGTCTGCAAGATCCTGTGTGATCTTGTCTTTGCCAGCATCTCCAACCTTACTCTTTGCCAGGAACTCAGCACCTCCGGTCTTATTTCAGTTTCTGGGGTCCAGCAAGGTCAAGACTCAAGGCCTTTGCACTTGCCATTCCTGCAACCTAGAAAGTTCTTCCCCACCTGTGTTAGGAGACTGGCTTCTTCTCATTCTTCAGTTGTCGGCTTGTAAATCTCCTCCTCAGAATGGCTTTCTCAGACAGCCCAATCTAAATCTTCCCTGCCTAATATTTCTACCATAGCAATCTGTTATGTTACCGTTTAGCCCTAAAACAGTTGGTTCTCAAGTGGGAGTGATCTTGCCCTCCAGAACACACTTGGCGATATCTGGAGACATTTTTGGTTGGGAGGGGAGGGCTTGCTACCGGCATCTAGTGCAGAGAGGCGAGGGATGCTGCTAAACATCCTGCAATGCACAGAAAAGCCCCACAGCAAAGCATCAACATCAGTATCAGGAGCGCCAGTGATGAGAAACCCTGGCTGTGGAGGAGGTCGTTGACAGGACGTGACCGCGGGTTGACCTGCGAGCTGGATCCGGGCAATCGGAGGTTCCTCGGCCACGCCCCATCCTGGAAATGTACCATCTGCCCACCGTTCCCACAGTGGGAGCCATTTTTAAGGAGGCAGCCCTGAGAGAGCAGCGTGCTGTAGAGCCCACCTGGATGGTGTACAAGACTGAACCCTGTTAAAGCCTCTATAAAAACTTAAGATTCTGGCCGGAGGGTGCTGAGATCTGCTGTCTGGCGGTACCAAGACAAGCCTCGTATGTAAGTTCCCTTGCTTATTAAACCTGCTGCCCAGCAGTGTGAGTGGCTGCCTCTTTCTTCGGTCTCTCCCTGCCCTCTGGTTACGGGGACCAATTTCAGATTTCACTGGGGAAGCTCCCTAGGAGGTTGGGGAGCAACAGTTTGCGAGCCAGCCAGGAGACCGAAGAAATGGGCTTTGGGAAAGAGGCATCCACGGCGGGAAATCCCGGGTTGGCTATGACCTCTGTGTGGGCAGGGGTGGCCCGTTTGTGAGATGTTTGTGGTCCAACATGTGACTTTGGGGACGCCCTGAGAACGTCAGCTGCTTGGATGCGCTTGGTTGAGGAATGGTGCGTAGTGCACTGTGACACAGAGGGGGACATGGCAGGTAGTTAATAAGTATTTGATGCAGGAAAATATAACAGCCACATTTAAGTACAATGGCTAACAGCCTTTCTAGGCAAAAATAGGAAAAGGCCATAGAGAAAAGATACATTGTAAATTTAGCGGGAGACAGTATTGTATGCGGCATTAGTGAAACGATTCTTCTCAGTAAAATCAAGAGGTTTCGGGCTTCCCTGGTGGCGCAGTGGTTGAGTCCGCCTGCCGATTCAGCGGACACGGGTTCGTGCCCCGGTCAGGGAAGATCCCACATGCCGCGGAGCGGCTGGCCCCGTGAGCCGTGGCCGCAGAGCCTGCGCGTCCGGAGCCTGTGCTCCGCAACAGGAGAGGCCACAGCAGTGAGAGGCCTGCGTACCGCAAAAAAAAAAAAAAAAAAAAAAAAAAATCAAGAGGTTTCTTCAGGATTTGATACGTAATCTGTTCTGGGTCAGGAGAAGACCTGTGAAAAAAAATACTGGTTCAAGGGATAGATTAGTCAAGGTGGCTCAGCCCCTGGCGCCAAAGTACCTGGAGTGATCACTAAAGCCAAAAAAGGAACTACAGCGTGATTGCTTGCAGTTGTAGCATTTTTTTGGGAATATGCACCCTGGTAAATGTATACATATTTATTCATAAATTATATGCATATGCATATAATATTGACATTAGTGTACATCATAAGGAACCTAATTCACTTAGGCTAGAATTCCTTAGGAAGCACAGCTAATGACATCCATTGATAGTGGATATAAATCCATATTTTAAAGGCTTTTCTTAGTAATTTCTGAAAACTCTGGTAACTTCTTGGGAGCCCTCATTACATTGCCATTTTTTTCCCCTTGTAAAATTTACAAAGAAAATATGCAGGAAAGGTAGATCGTCAACTCCACCAATTTTTGTTGTTCCCTTGTACTTGCATTATGGTCTTTAGTCAGCAGTGTTTTTATTCGGGAATATATTAAGCCAGTTGTATATCTTTAAGGGTTAATTTAGTTAAAACTACACAATACATTGCATAAATCCATATGCATAAATTAAGTGGGCAAATGTAAACTGCTCAGTATTGCGACACTCTAAAAACAAAGGGGATGCCACTGTTGAACCGTCTGCGTGGCAGGCTCCTCTTTCTTCTGCGCACTTCATACACCATGTGATCCCATGAAAGCAGGAAAAAAGTGAGAATGAGCTCATGCGATTCTATACATAATTTTTTTCCTTTCCCTGAATAAAAAATATTAAGGAAAGTTCTAATATTTTTTCCCATATTCCAGGGAATCATCTTACACAATGAACGAGGCGTACATGCCTCTCTTTGGGTGTCATTTACTTAAGAGGACAAGAAAGATGACCACTGTGTCCTTTGACCAAGTGTGGAGCAGACCCCAGAGAAAGCACAGCCCTGGGTTCATGTGGAATGCCTTATCCCATCTACTTTCAGCTCTGGGTAAGGAAACTGATCTCTTTCTTTCTGAGACTGGAAACTGGTCCCAAAGGAGCTCAATTAATACTCCTTATATGAATGAAAACATAAATGACTACACAGAAAATGCATTGTGAAATAGCCTCACCAATGAGAGGAAAAGAAAACTATCTCACGTGAGGGTAGTAAAATCTAGTATGATGATCACTGGGTGTCATACACAAGCACAGGTATCTGTAGCCAGTGACTTTTTTTTTTTTTTTTTTTTTTTTTCGGTACGTGGGCCTCTCACTGTTGTGGCCTCTCCGCGGCATGTGGGATCTTCCCGGACCGGGGCATGAACCTGTGTCCCCTGCATCAGCAGACGGACTCTCAACCACTGCACCACCAGGGAAGCCCTGTACCCAGTGCGTTTTGAGGCTCAGGAAGTACATACTCCCCCCACAAAAAAAGAAAAGTACAAATCACTGTAGGAAGAGACAAGGAAGAAGCCCCATAGCTTTTCTTTTGCTTTGTTATATTTACAACTACCTATCTCTGCCCATATATATGGCTTCCATAAATCTAACAGACCATCTCACATAGGAAATGGGGAAAAAAATCTAAAAAGTGTCAATATTATTAATGTCTTTATGAACTGAGAGAACTATGATATAACACAGTAACAAAAAATTATATGTTAAATAACCTTGTTATTTTGAGTAAATCCTGGCCCCAGAATATTTTATTTCTAGAATGATTTAACTATGTCTTCTTAATTAAGATATAACAATGAACCAATAATTAAGTTCTTGTTCATCTTAAGAGTAAATAAACCAATGAACATTCAAATCCTGCTTCTGAGTTTAACGCTCTTGGGAAAGATGGGCCAGTGTGTCAGGCACACTTTTTTGGGTGGACAGGGCCAGGGCCAGAAGAACCAAGAGAACTGAGTATTTATCAAGTTGTAAAATGGAACTGCTATTATTGGCATTCTTCTTATTTACACAGTACTTTGAGATTCTGACCTTTATTTTTCGAAGGCTCACCAAAAATCCAGCACAATCTTGCTACAGTCAAGAGGGATCACTAATCTTCACTCTGTCACCACATCTGTCGTAAAAAAACCATACGATTTCATCAACAGCTTGTCCTAGGGCAGTACTAGAAAAGGAGAATCATGCAGTTGGTGGTACTTAACCTTTGCCATCGCCACCCTCAAATAAGCCCCCTTTCCTTCAAGTGAGAACTATCTACTCAGTAGACAGGCCAATGTTGATGAGGTTGGAGGGATGAAATAAGTCATTCCCTCTGTCTTCTCACTAATTCAAGGCCATTGGGGCATTACATAAACTGTTAAATAGATCAGCATTTGAAGTACCCTAGTAATGCTTTTTTTTCCCTTTTTTGTTTACAAATATTTAATTGTTGCTCTTTGCTCAAGCCTCAAGATAAAGAACTCCTTTATATATTTTAAGACAGAATTTCCTTGATGTAGAGGCCCTACTATATGAATGCTCTATAATGGTGTCCGTTCAGGGGCTGCTACAGAACTGTCATCCTGGCAGAGGTAATTACTATTTAGAACCAGAACAGACCTGGCATGGAACTGGCTATGTCCCTCGAGTGCTTTACTTATATATAGGAATTGCCCATAATGTATGTGTGTTTCGTGATCTCATGGGAAATGATGGTTGGTAACACCTGTGTTATGCACAAAGACATGATCACTGAAGTATCCACAGGTGCTCTGAAATTTTGTACTCGGTAGGTGATTCCTCATCTCCTCTACAAATAGAAATTGTCAAACACAGATCATTAAAATATATAAAAGACCTGATTCAGTGAACAACCACCTGGAGGAATCAGAATGTGTGTTTGGGAGGTGGGCGCGAGCAGGGAGAGCATCAGGTAGAAATTCTTAAATATAAGAAAATGACAGCAATTTCTGTCTTAACCTCTTCAGCTCTGGTTGCTAAGTTACCATGGCATACCACTGTGTGTGCTTTTCAGTTTTTGGTCTTGGGCCTGACAGTTTGATTAATTCTCTGGAGTGCAAAATCTTCACATTGAATATTTAAAAATGACACACGCATGCACACACACCTACCCACTCACCCAGCACCCCATTATTGCTTCTTATTTATAAAATCTGTTTTATAATTAAATTGACATATGTAGGTGGAAGCCTGAAATGATGCTTCATTCTGGGGAGAGAAAATTCTCTACTGTGTGATGTTTCTTGAGATTTTTCTTTAACCATACTACCCAGTTCACTCTTCCCTAATAGCACACATTTTTTCCCTTTTAATGTGCATTTAACCCTTAACTTCATGCCTAAGAAAATGTAAAAATAAGTGTTATTTAAGAAGTGCCATAGCTTTTCCTTCTTCTGTATGCCTTACTTGCTGTGTGATTGAGTTCAAAGATGTCCATAAATATTACTGCAAGCTGGCTGACTAGTGGGCTGTGGGTTGTCACGTGTATTTATAAGAAGATATGTCAGTATCAGCTAGCTAGACCAGTGGTGGCTCAAAATCCCAGGGCATTGCATTAATGATAATGTAAAAAATTTTTTCAATGTTTTTTAAAAAAGCATACCAAAAATGGCTTCCAAGCCATGCTCTTGTCCTGTTCCTCAGGATTTTGGTTCAGAGACTCAGTAGTCAAGATACAATGCATTTCTCTCTCAGTCTGTGTGTGTACTTCCTGGTTTTTAGAGTTTTTAAGCAAAAGTGACAACTTAAAATCCTTATCACCGGGACTTCCCTGGTGGTCCAGTGGTTGAGAATCCGTCTTGCAATGCAGGGGATGCTGGTTAGATCCCTGGTCTGGGAACTAAGATCCCCACGTGCCACAGGGCAACCCGCACTGCAACTAACGAGCCCGGGGGCTGCGGAGCCCGTGGGCCACAACTAGAGAGAAGCCTGCGTGCCCGAAAGATCCCATGCACCGCAACTAAGACCCGATGCATCCAAAAGATAAATAAATATTAAAAAAAAATCCTGATCACTAAAACAGTGTGAGTTTTTATAACACTGATAAGAAAGGATTCATAGCACCAGGTACATAAAATAAGTGAGTAAATGCAGGCAAAGCTATTCCAGACGCTGAACAAAATTTACCTTTTACGACCACTGCTGCATCGTTACCTGAAACGGATATCTGATCTCCAGAGAGTGGCTAGAAAAGTTAGAATCTCAGACTCTGCCGATCAGGTAGCAAGGAGAAAATCTGATAGGCTTAGTCTTTGACTTTGTTATATCAGTTTTGTAGTGGAGAATTAGGACTTGGTTGCTCTTCTGACCAAGGAGAGGTAGGTGAAGTCTGGAATTGTCTTATAAAACTAGAAACTTACCTGCGCCCATTCTCCTTCCTCAGTCTTCCTACTACAACTAGCTAAAGGCTCCCTCCTGTTATCAAAATCCGATCCCTTGTCTGTGTTCTAGATCCCATTCCTTCCGAACTTCCCAGGGTGATTACTCTTACAGACAGTCTTGCTTTGGACTGCATCATTAGTCAATTTCACCTTTATTGGGCCATTATGAGCAGTAGATAAACATGCTTTAGAATCTCCCATCTTTTAAAACCCTTCCTTGATCTCCTGTCCTCCTTGAGATCTTGTCCCCTTCCTCTGCCTCCTTCAGAGACAGAGATCTTGGAACAACCATCTACACTTGCTATCCCCGCTTGCCCAATTGCAATTCACTGTTTATTCCCCTTCATTTTAAATTATTTTTTAACTCCACACTCTTTTCCAACTCCCTTTTCTCCTCCTCCAAATCCCACCATTCAAAGGAAACTGCACTTGTCAAGATGGCCAGTGACCTTCGTGAGTACAGAATTTGGAGACACATCTTCCTCAGCCTCTCCAACACAAGTGACCGCCCCCACTTCCTGAAAACTGTCTTCTGCTGGCTTTCATGTAACCACAATACACTAGTTTTTTTGCTGACTCCTCCTCTTCTATTCAACATGTAAATGTTGGAGTTGCCAAGGACTTCACTTATCTGCACTCTCTTCTCTGGTGATGTGTTTCATTCATTTGACTTTGGATTCTATGTATATGCTTATGACTCAAAGACTTCCCCCAAGTATCACAACCAAATGTGAACTCCTGATTTCTCCTCCACCTCTGAATTTGTTCCTTTCTCAACAGTCCATACATTAATAAAAGGAATTGTCATCTGCTCCGTTGCTCATGCAAGATCCTTAAAGACATTCCTTATTGCGTCTGTACTTTATATCCTCCATCCAAGCTAGTGGCAAGTCCTATTGATTCTACCTCTGAAATATATTCCAGATGTGTCCCCTTCTGGGTGGAGATGTGATCAAGTAAATGGTCTTATTGCTTCTACTCTTATTCTGCATCCTCTCCATTTCTGCATTCCAGAATCACATTTTTAAAATGTATCACATTATTCCCCATTTAACATGTCAGGTAACTCTCTATTTAAAATCCTTCAGTGGCTCCCACAGTATTTAGAATTTATCCTATATTCTCTACCTTCAAATTCTGTATGTTTTGGTTTATGCCAAAATCTCTCCAAATCACATGTTATGAATCCATTCATATCATCCTCCAGTCACTCTCCTGATTTCTGCTTCGAATTTGCAATTCTGCCCAGAACACAGATTGTCATCCGCATGCCACTTCACAAAACTGGCTTCTTCTCACTGTTCTCAACTTAGAAAAGGAGCGTGCAGCCACCTTATTTAGAGTACTCCCTTCTGCATTCTCTGCCGCAGCTCACTTTACCCGCTTCGTAGTGAGTAACATAACGTTTTAATAAATATTCCTTTACCTGTTCATTTACTTGTGTGTTGGCTTTCTTCTCATTAGACTATATGTTCTGTGAGAGCAAGGACTATGCTTGTATTATTCACCGCCATATCTCCAGTGCTTAACTCAGAGCCTGGGAAATAACATTTGTTGAACAAATGAATGGATGAAGGATTGCTGTTACAAACAGACATGGGAAACACTAGGGAGGTGAAAGGGACATGAAACGACATGAATCAGCTTGGGAAGAAGAATTTTAGTTGAAGAGTGAGCATCTCTTAGATATCCTCTGCTGAGGCAGTGATCACTTTTGATTGTGGATACGGGCCCATTTCTCTTTGAAGAAGAGAAGATAATCTGTACAAATATATGCATTTCCTTGACAAAGCCTCTTAGACCACCATGTGTGGCAAAGTTAAGTATTTGCCTCTCATCTTATCTTTGAGAAAAAGTGCACATTTTCAACAGTATGGAATCAAGGTCTAGGTCCTGGACTGTAGGATATGCCATATTTCATGGGGGATTTCTGTGTACCATAGCTCAGGTGAAGTCCTAAGGCAGAATGACAAACTACATGGAAAAAAGTTGATAGAGAATTCAATCCGTCAAATCCTCAGGGAGGAGTGGTGTTTCATTTTCAGAGAGAAGAAAGCCGACTTCTGTAGAGCAGGGCCGCTCCCCCTCTTTTGGCATGATTCTACCAAACACTTTCCAACATGAGACATAATTGATGTCTGTGATGGGAAGGGCATGATGCTTTATATGTTAGATCTCAAGTTTTTAATACTGAAAGTTGCAGAATTACATTTAGAGAGCTATGTTTTTTCACTTATCATTTTTGATAAGTGAAGAACCACAGATTGCTTCAGAGTATAGAGATTAAACTCTGTTTCTAGTAGAAAGGTAATGAAGCCACATAGAAAAGACCATTCAGGCCAGCCACTCTCAATAAGAGGCGAAATAACACATTGGAATGTGGGTCTTATTTAGCTTTCCTGCTTGCGGTTTGAGACGAGTCAGAAAGCCATCAACAATGAGAACCAACCAAAATGTACCCCTTGCTCAGGTGAATGGATCTGCCTTTCCTCAAGAAGGAAGGAAGCAATGAAGAAATGAAAGAAGGAAAAGCGATCAAGATGAAGTCCATGAAAACATTTGCAATATAAATGAGAATTTAAGGTGCAGAAGAAAAAAGTACTTCCAAAAATTATTCATAATTGGATATAGAAATACATTTAATTAAGTATGTGGTTTATATGCTCAAGGATATTCATGAAAACGGATTGCAAAATAAGAGAAGAGAGTTAACAAAAAATAACTGAACACTGAAATTTAAAAGATGTTAATTGAGAGGCAGAGAATTCGTGGAGGGGGTGCAGGAGGAGTAGTAAAACATGCTATTTTCCTAATATTTATAGACAAGAAGCAGTAAATTATGTCCTTTGTTACACTGATGAATTGAAAGTATATGATTCTTGATATTTGAGAGTATATACTATTAAAATACTATATATATTTTCTAACTTATTAGGAAAATAGAAAATAAAAGATATTTATTTTTTGATGTTCTATTTTATTTTATTTTTAAATTAATTTTTATTGGAGTATAGTTGCTTTACAATGTTGTGTTAGCTTCTTTTGCACAGCAAAGTGAATCAGCCATACATATACACATATCCCCTCCCTTTTGGATTTCCCTCTCATTTAGGACACAACAGTGCATTAAGTAGAGTTCTCCGTGCTATACAGTATGTTCCCATCAGTTGTCTATTTTATACATAGGATTAATAGTGTATATGTGTCAGTTCCAATCTCTCAGTTCCTCCCATCCCAACCCCTTTCCCCCTTGGTATCCATACATTTGTTCTCTATGTCTGTGTCTCTATTTCTGCTTTGCAGATAAGGTCATCTATACCATTTTTCTAGATTCCACATATATGCGTTAATATACGATATTTGTTTTTCTCTTTCTGACTTACTTCGCTCTGTATGACACTCTTTAGGTTCATCCACATCTCTGCAAATGACCCAGTTTCGTTCAAAAGATATTTATTAAACACAATATAGTAAACAAAAGGAAGCATAAAAACTAGAAGTGTAAGAAATATTTATGACACATCGCCTTTTAGAGGCCAAAGGCTCACATTAATTAAAACAACCAAAACACAGCGTTTATATAGTTTTTACAAGTACAACTCTAAGAGAATTTCAATCAGTTAAAAATTGGGACAAAGATATATCAGGCAATACCAAGGAAAAGAACACCAAAGCTGCTGAAAGAAATCAATTCCAAAAGCAATAAGTGGACAAAGATGCTGATTTTATTTTGATGGAAAATTCCACAATGAAGATATAACAGTTATGAACCTTGATACAGCAAATAATGTAGAACGTAAATATATCCAATGAATGCCTTTAAATATTCATGGAACAGTTGATATAACTATAGTAGAGAGGGCTTTTTAACATATCTTTTAGTTTTTGAGAGATCATTTAGGGAAAAAGAATAAACAAGAATAATTATTAATTCATAGAATTACAAATATTTCTTAAGTATGCTTGGCATTGTGCCAGGCTTTAATGACGCAATAGTGAAAAGGACAAATACAGTCCTTGTACTTTGGAGCTTAGTGTATACTGAAAAGCTTACTCATAAAGATGCATATATATTGAGAATGTGTATTAAGAATATACATGCATATATTTGTATCCTCTGGAGAATATATTACCTTATAAATATTCATGGAAAATTATTTAAAATGAAGATAAATGAGAAAAATAACTTTTCCTTTATTATATAGTAACATTCTATCACTATCATGTTCTAAGAAGAAATTGATTGCAAATAATTGAGGAGACAAAGCTTTATTAACTGGAAAAAAATCAAATCTCCTAAATAATTGAAATGTGCTAGTTGCAACCTCAGATTATATAGGAATTAAGGTCAAGAAGAGCTCTATATTTGTATGATCATGTAGAGTATATGGTCAAATCTACATTCAGAGAAAAATCCATATTCTGAAACATTTATTAAAAATGAATTGGTCATTGTATTCTCAATATAGAGAGAGATCAAGAAAATATACTGGAGAATTTAAAGTTAAAAATAGATATTAGTGTACCACATCTTTATCCATTCATCTGTTGATGGACACTTAGGTTGCTTCCATGTCTTGGCTACTGTAACTAGTGCTGCGTTGAACATTGGGGTGCAGGTATCTTTTCAAATTTTGGTTTTCTCCGGATATATGCCCAGGAGTGGGATTGCTGGATCATATGGTAGTTCCCTATTTAGTTTTTTAAGGAACCTCCATACTGTCCTCCATAATGGTTGTACCAATTTACATTCCCACCAACAGTGTAGGAGGGTTCACTTTTCTCCACACCCTCTCCAGCATTTATTGTTTGTAGATTTTTTGATGGCCATTCTGACTGTGTGAGGTGATACCTCATTGTAGTTTTGATTTGCATTTCTCTGATAATTAGCAATGTTGAGCATCTTTTCATGTGCTTTTTGGCCATCTGTATGTCTTCTTTGGAGAAATGTCTATTTAGATCTTCTGCCCATTTTTTTTCATACATTTATTTATTTATTTATTTTTGGCTGTGTTGGGTCTTCATTGCCGCATGGGGGCTTTCTCTAGTTGCGGCGAGTGGGTGCTACTCTTCATTGTGGTGCGCAGGCTTCTCATTGCAGTGGCTTCTCTTGTTGCGGAGCTCATGCTCTAGGCGTGCATGGGCTTCAGTAGTTGTGGCTCATGGGCTGTAGAGCGTGGGCTCAGTAGTTGTGGTGCATGGGCTTAGTTGCTCCATGGCATGTTGTTTAGTTGCTCCAGGATCTTCCTGGACCAGGGGTTGAACCCGTGTCCCCTGCATCGGCAGGTGGGTTCTTAACCACTGCACCACCAGGGTCCCTTCTGCCCATTTTTTGATTGGGTTGTTTGTTTTTTGATATTGAGCTGCATGAGCTGTTTATATATTTTGGAGATTAATCCCTTATTGGTCACATTGTTTGCAAATATTTTCTTCCATTCTGTGGGCTGTCTTTTTGTTTTGTATTGGTTTCCTTTGCTGTGCAAAAGCTTTTAAATTTAACTGGGTCCCATATGTTTATTTTTGTTTGTATTTTCATTACTCTAGGAGGTAGATCCAAAAAAATATTGCTGCGATTTATGTCAGATAGTGTTCTATGTTTTCCTCCAAGAGTTTTATAGTATCCAGTCTTACTTAGGTCTTTAATGCATTTTGAGTTTATTTTTGCACATGGTGTTAGGGAGAAGATGTGGTACATTTATACAATGGAGTATGACTCAGCTATAAAATAGAGCAAAATAATGCCATTTACCACAACATGGATGGACCTAGAGATAATCATACTAAGTCAGACAGAGAAAGACAAGTATCATATGGTATCACTTCTATTTGGAATCTAATAAAAAAAAATACAAATGAACTTATTTACAAAACAAAAACCGACTCACAGATCTTGAAATCAAATTTATGGTTACCAAAGGGGAAACATTGGGTGAAGTGATTATTAGGAAATTGGGATTAACATATATACACTAATATATATAAAATAGATAACTAATAAGGACCTACTGTATAGTACAGGGAACTCTGCTCAGTATTCTGTAATAACCTATATGGGAAAAGGATCTGAAAAAGAATGGATATATATACATATATATGTATATATAACTGATTCACTTTGCTGTACACCTGAAATTAACACAACATTGTAAGTCAACTACTATACTCCAGTAAAAATTTTTAAAAATTAAAAAAATTAAATACAGGAAAGGCTGTCTCTGCCCCCTCCAAAAGATATTAGTGGATTAGAAAACAAAGTATAATAGTGATATATAATAGCACAAAATATATAAACATACAGGAATAAACTTAAGGTATATGCCAAAACTATATAAAGAAATATACATAAATATCTATGTAAACTATTGTTACACAAATGTCAAGGAATAGCTTTTTATATATTACTTAGAAATAAATTTGACAAGTCATATACAATATCTATATGAATAAAACTACAAAGAAGCCATAAACCCTGATGTATATAAATGGAGAGATATATCATGTTTCTGAAAGGGAAAGTCAATACTGGAAATATATCAGTTCTCACCACATTATTCTGTACTTTTAAGAAAATGGAAGGTTCCAACATGAATTTTGTTTTTTGGCTGTGGTGGGTGGGGGGTGTTCAGGAACTACTGGCAGTTATTTTAAAATTTATCTAGGAATAAACTGGTGAGAAGAGTGAACTAAAATACTACTTTAATTTTACTGTGGTTGTAGGTGTCAGTGTTCTCCAGCCAAAGACCCCAGCAATGCACACATCAGTCAACATTGGGTTCATAATTCATTGAATCAGAGGAGACTGTACACCATGGGGGACAGGGGAGGGGCTCAGAAGGAAGGTGTCATAAAGGACCTGTTACGAGATTGGGGCTTCGATTGGGTGATTTGTGGGAGGGTCTAAGAAAAAAGGAGGTTTATTGTGGGTTCAATGCTGTCAGAAAATGGGGATAATTTTTTAACTGAGTATCTTAACAAATCTTAGCTATAAGTATGGCAGGCTAGTAAGACACAAAAGCTGAGATTGTTAAGAGACAAAAGCACATTCACTCATATTATCCAGGAGAGGGGGATGCTTGGTATTTTGTGGGTGGAACAATGACAGTGACTCTATTTAGATCATATTATAAAGTGGTCTTATTTCGTCTCACTTTATCATGGTCTCACAGCGACTTCATCTGAAGTTGGTGTTCTGTAAGATTATTTATGTCCAGCAGGAGAACAGCACAGCCCAGCTTTGAGTGACTGGACTATTTCTAATAACTCTCAGGTTTCCTTGTATTAGGCCAGTTCCTGGATCTCAGAGGCTGCTTTTTTCCTTTCTCACTATCTTATTTGGACTTAAGTCAAACATCTTATTTTTCCTATTTTTTATACTATTTTTAAAGAATTTCTTGTTTTTCTTTTCTCTTTTTTAGGACTTCTATTTGAAGTTATATAACTTGTTTCCACTCTTAGTGGTTACCCTTAACATTTTAAACATCTTTTCCCTAAAAATCTAGTTAGCCAGTATCTCTGTCCTTTTGTAGAATGGCACATGAGCTTTGGAATTTTTTAACTCGGACTTACTTTCGTTTCCTATGTTGTTGCTTGCATTTTAGTTTCATCTCATTTTAAAACACAACAAATTGCATTGTCAGTAATATTGTGAGTAGGCAATCCTCATTTAAATTCTACCGACGTATTAAAAAATTCTTTTTCACATTTACTTTTTTTAAAAAATTAATTAATTTATGGCTGTGTTGGGTCTTCGTTTCTGTGCGAGGGCTCTCTCTAGTTGTGGCGGGCGGGGTCCACTCTTCATCGCAGTGCGTGGGCCTCTCACTGTCACGGCCTCTCTTGTTGCGAAGCACAGGCTCCAGACGCGCAGGCTCAGTAATTGTGACTCACGGGCCCAGTTGCTCCGTGCATGTGGGATCTTCCCAGACCAGGGCTCGAACCCGTGTCCCCTGCATTGGCAGGCAGATTCTCAACCACTGCACCACCAGGGAAGCCCTCACATTTACTTTTTGTATCCCTCTGCTTTCTTCTGATTCCATTTTCTTTCCTATTAAATGAAATAGGTTTTTAAAGAAGTTCTTTTACTCTAGTTTGTAATGTACAGATTATCTCAGTTTTTTTTTTTTTTTGGTTTGTTTGTCAGAAAATACTTTTACTTTGCTCTCCACTCTTGTATGATAACTTAGCTGGGTATAGAATTTCAGGTTGAAAGCAGCTTTATTTTCTCAGCAAAAATATTTCTTGGAGATAGTGTTCTATTGTTTTTGAGAATCTATTAGTGCTGATGTGAAGTCTGTTGTGCAGAAAAATCATGTCATTTGGTTGCTTTTAAGAATTCTTTTTATCTTTGATAATTTCTTGTTCCTTTCTATGAGTGTTCTAACATCTGTAAACCTTGCAGATTTTATAATATGTTAGCAAACCTGGGTGACCTTCCAATTGCTTATTTATTTGTTCAACAAATATTTACTGAAAACCCATTACTTGCCAGGCAGTATTTCTATGCACTTTGGTTACACACTAACAAATGCCTTATGCATAAAATACTGTACATAAAACGGGTTAGCCAAAGAGACTTTTCCTGCTTTCTAGTTGTATGGCCTCTAAAAGCTGAGAACTATAGTTGTCAGATAACCTATGCAAGATATGCTGAAAGTTTGGAAGACTGTTTTGTGAATCTTAGCTTATTAATTATCTCCAGCTTTTATGAAATAAGGCTATTAAGTCATTGGAAGATTGGAGAGAGGCAAAGAATATATCCTTAGAGAATTGTCAGAGTTCTTAAGGTGGGGGGAGGGGAGCTCATGAAAAGCTCTCAGAGAAATCTGTCCCCTGGAATTTGAGGGATTCAAGAATAATGGCTCAAACCTATGAAAGTTTAAAAATTAATAACAGGAGGGTAAAAACTTACTGCACAGAGAGAAGAGAGAGGCTACAAGGAAAGTAAGCTGAACTTTCACTGACAGCAGGGGGCAAGGGTGTGTAGTATCTGTAAGCCAATTGGGGAACCTATTGAAAGAATCTGTACTTTACTCTGCAAGTCATCATTTTCTCCTTTCTTTTACCTCATCATAGTTAAGTGAAGGTCTAATGACTTGCTGCTGGTCCCAAACAGTTCCTGGCCAAAATGCAGTGCCTCGATTTACCTTCTCCCCTGAAGCAACAAAAAACAGGAAAAATAAATAAAATAATAGTTTTTAAAGCATGAAATATCATGTAATAAAGGACAACGATCCCTGAGAGTTGAGGAAACAAATGAAGTGAGCCTTTTAATTGTCCCTGCTTACTGCCTGGAGATCTTACAGGCCATGCTGCAGGTGGGGAAAGCCCAGAAGGAAGCTGTCAGTTTCTCCGACTAAATGAGACAGAACTGGGACCCCAGAGAGCACGAGGAGGCAGAGTTCACAGGGCAAAGGACCAGAGAAGAGGTGAATCAGAGAGAACAGACTTTGGAGATCTGTAGAGGATCTAGACCCTTCTAATCTTCAGCTGAGATCTGATCAACTCATGCATGTGAGGAAGTTGTTTAAGACCAGCAAAACAAATACCCCCAAATTTAGAGGAAACATTCCCCACAACTCAGTCAGGGTCAGGAATAGTTTCATTTGCACCAAATTGGAAAACTTCATAATTCATGGGTAATAGGTAGAGTACTCAGAGGGTCTTTCCTAAGCAGTGGTGCAAATTTAGTTCTAGAACGCCCCAAATCAAACTGTTTTAATTTAAATACATCTCAAAATAAAGCTTAAAATATTTATAGGAATATAAATATACCTAGTGCTCAATAAGGCAAGACTTGTAAAGTTTGGTGTTTAATAAGAAATTACTGGGCGTGAAAACAAATAGAAAAATATGACACATAATTAGAGTAAAAATTGTTCCATCAAAACAGGTCCAGAAATCACATTGATGATAGAATTAATACAAGGGGACATCAAACCGATTATTGTAATTATTTTCTGTATGTTTAAGAAGCTCTACTTTCAAGTCACTGGTTGAAATATGTTTAAAAAATACAAAAACCAAATCATACTTCTAGAGGTGAAAATGGTAATATATGAGATTAAAAATATACTCAATGAAGAGAATCAGAAGACAAGCCACACACTGGGCGAAAATGTTTGCTAAAGACATATCTGATAAAGGATTGTTATCCAAAATGTACAAAAACCTCTTAAAACTCCACACTAAGAAAACAAATAACCTGATTAAAAAATGGACCAAAGATCTTAGCAGAAACCTCACCAAAGAAGATATACATTATGCATCATTAGTGAATTGCCAATTTAAACAGCAATGAGATAATATTACACACCTATTAGAAGAGTCAAAATCCAAAATGCTGACAACACAATATGCTGGTGAGGTTGTGGAACAATAGAAACTCTCATTCAGTGTTTCTGGGAATGCAAAATAGCACAGCCACTTTGGAAGACAGTTTGACAGTTTGTTACAAAACTCAACATACTTTACCAGCAGTAATGCTCCTCAGTATTTACCCAAAGGAGTTGAAAACTTACGTTTACACAAAACCCTGCACGTGTATATTTATGGAAGCTCTTTTTCATAATAGCTCAAACTTGAAAGCAACAAAGATATCCTTCAATAGGTGCATAGATAAATTCTGGTGCATCCATACAATGGAATATTATTCAGCAGATGGCGGGGAGGGAGGTTCAAGAGGGAGGGGATACATGTATACATATAGCTGATTCACTTCATTGTACAGCAGAAACTAACACAACATTGTAAAGCAATTATACCCCAATTAAAAAAAAAAAGAAATGACTTATCAAGCCATGAAAGATATGGAGGAAACTTAAATGTATGTATTACTCAGTGAAATCAGCCAATCTGCGATGACTAAATATTATTTGATTCCAACTATATGACATTGTGGAAAAG
This sequence comes from Delphinapterus leucas, assembly GCF_059928025.1. Lineage (NCBI taxonomy): Eukaryota > Metazoa > Chordata > Mammalia > Artiodactyla > Monodontidae > Delphinapterus > Delphinapterus leucas. The sequence continues at coordinate 27,926,110 of NC_143149.1, forward strand.
GCAAAAAAAAGGCAACAAACAAACAAACAAAAACAAACTATGGAGAAAGAAAAAAGATCATTGGTTGCCAAGGACTTGAGGAGGGGGGTAAATAGAAAGAATAGGGGATTTCTAGAGAAGTGAAGCTAGTATGTATGATACTCTAAGGTGGATACATGTCTTTATACATTTGCCAAAAACCACAGAAGGTACAACGCAAAGAATGAACCATAATATAAGCTATGGACTTTGGGTGGTAATAAATGTGTCAGTGTTGGTTCATTGATTGTAACCAGTGTACCACTCTGGTAAGAGTGATGGTGGGGATGGGAGAGGGCATATAGGAACCCTCTATACTTTCTACTCAATTTTGCTGTGAACCTAACCTAACACTACTCTGAAAACTAAAAAAAAAAAAAAAAAAAAGTTTAAATACACTAGATGAGGTTAATAGCACATTAGACATTGCAGAAGAAACAATTAGGGACCTTGAAGGCAGAGTAATGTAAATGATCCAAAATGAAATATCGATAAGAAAAACGGCTGAAAAAATAGAAGCAGAGCTTCTATTGAACCAATGATCAACACTATAAGCCAGCTTGACCTACTCTATGCCCACAAATCTGACAATCTAGATAAAATGGACTAATTTCTTGAAAGACACAGTCTTCCAACACTCACACAAGAAATAGACCATCTGAATGGCCCATATATATTAAAGAAAATAATCAATAATCTTCCAAAACAGAGAGCACCAGGCCATGCTGGGATCACTGGTAAATTCTACCAAACATTTAGGAAGAAATTATACCAATTTTCTACAGTCTCTTTCAGAGGACAGAAACAGAGGGAATACTTCCTAACTCATTGTATGAGGTCAGCATTATCCTAATACCAAAATCAGACAAAGACATTACAAGAAAAGAAAGACGCAGAACAATATCTCTCATGAACAGAGGTGCAGATATCCTCAATAAAATATTAGTAAGTCAAATCCAAAATGGTATAAGAAGAGTTATATGCCATGATGAAGTGGGACTTTTCCTTGGTATGCAAGGCTGGTTCAACATTCAAAAATCAAGGGCTTCCCTGGTGGCGCAGTGGTTGAGAATCTGCCTGCCAATGCAGGGGACACGGGTTTGAGCCCTGGTCTGGGAAGATCCCACATGCTGCAGAGCAACTAGTCCCGTGAGCCACAACTACTGAGCCTGCGCATCTGGAGCTTGTGCTCCGCAACACAAGAGGCCGTGACAGTGAGAGGCCCGCGCATCACAATGAAGAGTGGCCCCCGCTCACCGCAACTAAAGAAAGCCCTCGCACAGAAACGAAGACCCAACACAGCCAAAAATAAATATAAAAAAAAATCAAATAATGTTATCCATCACATCAACGGACTAAAAAAGAAAAATTACATGATCATATCAATAGATTCAGAAAAGGCATTTGACAAAATCCAACACCTATTAATGATTAAAGCTCTCAGAAAATTAATAATAGAGGGGAACTTTCTCAAACTGATAAAGACTATATGCCATTTGCGGCAACATGGATGGACCTAGAGGTTATCATAGTGAGTGAAGTAAGTCAGATAAAGAAAGACAAATATCATATGATATCACTTATATGTGGAATCTAAAAAAATGATACAAATGAACTTATTTAAAAAGCAGAAATAGACTCACAGACATAGAAAACAAACTCATGGTTACCAAAGAGGAAAGGTGGGGGAGGAATAAATTCAGAATTTGGGATCAACAGATACAAACTACTATATATAAAATAGATAAACAACAAGGACCTACTGTATAGCACAGGGAACTATATTCGATATCTTGTAATAACCTATAATGGAAAAGAATATGAAAAACAATAGATATTTATATATGCACATATAACTGAATCACTTTGCTGTATACCTGAAACATTGTAAATCAATTATACTTCAATAAAAAAATAAAAACTTTACAAAAAGGTAGCGGGAAAGGAAAAAAAATGAAGGAACATAGAATTGTGACAGACTTTTCTGAAAATATGCCAACAAGCTGGAAAACAAGGACTACCATGTGTAGAGCGTTTATTAAAAGCGCACTAGCATCTTATTTTTCTCTCTCTCCCTTCTCTCTTTCCCCCCAAACATTTCACATTTCCTCGATAATGTTGAAAATATTGGTGCCTTCACAGGGTTTCTCACGAATGCCAGATGGTTTTCTGAAATACAATAATTCTGACTGGGGAAAAAAATTGCAGAGGATGCCTGAAAATCTCTCTCTCTCTCTCTCTCTCCAGTTCAGTAGACCAGAGAACCTGTGTGTCTGGAACCTCCAATGTAGAGGCCCTCATAGGTCTTTAAGCCAGGAATATGAACTTTCAGTTATTTTTTGAATTTTTGCATTCTCTGTGCTTCTGAGTAGAAATATCTCATTTTCTCCAAATATTTAAAACTCTACTTTGACAAAGGTGAAGAAACAGCTATGTAATCTTCCAAATCTGTGAGCAAATGCCTGATACTATCTTGAGGGTCTCTGATAGTTAGACATACAGAGTTTATGTAACTTCTTTTCTATTATTAAGGAAATTGAAGCCCATACAATTTGAGGAAACCTTTGTCAGGAAACAAATATAATAATAGGTATGAGAATTAATATTTATTTAGAATTAGGAAAGATATCACAACACATTTAATCACAGTAATAACTATTGGGTTTTGTCAATAACTCAGTTTCTCATCTACTATGATTGGTCAGTATCGGTTTTCTATGAATAAGGGTTTAGAAAATTTCTTTTTTTGCTTCACAATTCACTATAGTAACGTCATATAAAATTTCTAGTAGTGTAGCCAAAATTTAAAAACCTCTATCAAATTTCTTTCATTTATGAGCTATTAGAGACATACTCATTTTTATTTGGTATTCCAAATAAAATAGTTTTGTGTTCTACAGTAAAAGGAATTCAGGTAAATTTTATGTCGCATGATTACCATGCAAAACTTAAAATGTATGGAGCTTTTATACTTTTATATGTTGCATTATTGATTATATTCCTGTTTTGACTAGAAGTTGATGGAAACTAAATTCTCTGCTTGTAATTTTGCATGTCAGATGATTGAAAGAATTTTTATATAGCTAAGCTTCTAGCTACATATTTGCAAATCTTGTTTTTCCTTCACTGCTCACAGATTTCTGTGCCAGGTGTTGTAGGATACTTTCATATTGTGATACAGTCTCTATTTTTGCATCTTAATGCCACAGTGATGGTTGAGTCAGCACACTGGCCAGAAATAGAATCCCCAAAGCCACGTTTTATGGAATAAATAACAGTAAATTAACTTTACTGAGAAATACTTATAAACAGCCTAAATAAATCCCACGAAACCCAATGATGGCCCAATTCAACTGATTTTTAGTCATATCTCACAAAATGCCCACAGTCACTTCATTTCTACCTACCATAAGAGAAAATATGATAGAGGGGAAGTCACACTGGAAAGAGACATTTGTCTTACTTTTGCAAATTTACAAACACATATGACCTTGTGCACACATTTCTTGGGTTCCTGCCAGGGCCTTGAAACGAGCTTATACAAGTGAGGTTCCCTGAAGTTTGAGATTCATGAGTTCATAGTAAATCCGTCTTTGCCACCATTCTTCTGTCTGAACTAGCATTGTGGTAAGGGTCCTCTACATCTTGACACCTGTTGGGTAAGGGACAGTTCATCTTCAACAAGAGGTCAAATGTTTTTCTTGAACAGAAACCCAAAGTAACCTTTGGGCTGTTTAGCTTCTCAAATCAATTCTTTTCAAGCTATTTCAACATATTCAACTTGGAACAAAGATAGGATTAAGAATGTAAAGAGCTAGATTAAGCTACCTTTCTTTTGTTTTCTAGTTTGTGGTTACTTGGAAAACCCAACAGGCATCCTTGAAGGAAGATCTTACCTTACATATGGTCTTGACAAAGATGATTCACTGATCATGCCACTAGCGTATGAGCAATTTTGACTTCAGATACGCAGTATGATTAACCAAAGACAGAGAGAATTCAGAGCAGAAAAAAATAGAAATGATTTTCATGACAATTACTACCATTTGTTGAGCGTTTATTAAAAGAAAGGCAGTATATTAACAAAGCTATGTATTATATCAGTTTAAGTCCCTGTAGGAAAGACACGGCCCACTCAAACAGCGTAACTCAGGAGAGTTTAATAAAGGAATGATTTAGGTGAGGACATGTTTACGAGAAACCAATGAAAAATGGTGGAGTACCCTGGGACTCTCAGTTTTGGAGAGCTGTTAGCACACCTAGACTTGAAGGGGCTTAAAATGTGGGTGGAGCTGAAGCTATAGCTGTTACTGGAGGAGAAGGCTACTTGAGAAGAGCTAAGGAATTCATTGTAGGGTTGCAGGTGCTGGCCAAACTGTCATCTGGCAGTGAGGATGCTCGGGAATAAATATCCCGACCACACCCTTCTCCTGCCCTGCGACCTACTGCCTGTCCCATCTGAATTAATTGGAGGCTGGATAGCAAAAGAGCTGTTCATGTAGCTGTGTCTTTTAGGACACAGAATGAGTCTATGTCAAAATTTGTAGAGTGGGTCTGGAAGGGCAAATGAATATCAACAAATACATTAGGTTGAAGTATACGAAATTTCCAACATTTCACCATGTTTAACCTATAACAACAATTTATATGGTTCAACCTACTATTATTTTAAACTTCACAACAAATTTTCAAAGTCTGTGTTATGATCCTTACCGTATAGTGACAAAACTGAGGCTCAGAGAAGTTGAGTTTGAGATAAGAGGAAAGTTCCAAAGAAGAAATTCTCAAACATTGTCTAAAAATACAGTCTATGCTGTTACCTAACTTATTTTGTTTGTAAAGAATAGAAGTTTCAGAGCTCTTTTCCAAGTATTATCCTACTTAAAGCTCACACATAAAAGAAAATGGTATGGTAATGTCTCAAAAAGTTAAGGATAGAATTACCACATAATCCAGCTACTCCACTTCTGGGTATATGTCCACAAAGTGAAAGCAGGGACTCAAATAGATATCTGTACACCCATGTTCTCAGCAACATAATTCACAATAGCCAAAAGGTGTAATCAATCCAAGTGTTCATGAACAAATGAACGGATAAATAAAACATAGTATATAAGATACAATGGAATATTACTCAGATTTTAAAAGGAAGGAAATTTTGACACATGCTACAGCATGGCTGAACCTTGAAGACACTAGCTAAGTGAAACAAGCCAGTCACAAAAGAAAGATATTATATGGTGCCTCTTATATGAGATCCCTAAAGTAGTCAAATTTATAGAAATAGAGAGTAGAATGGTGGTTTCTAGGGGCTGGGCTGGGAGACAGTGGGGAGTTACTGTTTAACGGGGACAGAGTTTCAGTTTGGGACGGTGAAAAATCTCTGGAGACGGATGGTGCTGATGGTTTCACTACGATGTGAATGTCCTTAATGCCTCAGAGCTGTACAATTTAAAAAGGCAAAATGGTAAATTTTGTAATGTTTTACAGTACAATATACTTTAAAAAAATCACAAGTCTAGTCAAATTTATAGAGCAGTTAATATTGTTAATAACTTCTAAATATATGGAAATGCCAAGACACAGAGAGGTTAAATATCCTGGACAATTTTATACAATTAATGAATATAGGAACTCAGCTTCAACTCCAAGTCTTATGGTCAAAAATCTAGTTTCTATTCTAGAAATACAGAACATTTTACAAACCCACTTCAGGGCCCAGACTAATCCCAGGTTTATCATTTCTAAGGTCACTGAATAAGGCAACTGATGGTTTGGTGAAGGAAATCAGATCCATTTCTATGAATAAATAATGTGTTTGTCAAGAACTTCCTAACTGGTAAAATCCGTAATTCTCCAAGGTAACTATTAATGATCTGGTGCATAGTATTTGGTTCTCATTAAACTGTGTTGTTAGTTTTCTGGTATGACCTTGAGAGCGTTTGTTCTCAGGGTTGAGATCTGCAATTCTGGATGTCTCATCCGTCACTGCCAAAAGTATAGAAACACAGAGGAATTTCTTGTTGCTTTTTGCTGCATTTCAACATTATTTTCTGCTTAAAACAGTGGATGGGATTTGATAAATACATACGTTTGTGTGTGTGTGTGGGTATGGGTGGGTGGGTGGGTATGGAGAGAGAGAAGGAAAGAAAAAAAGAGGAAGAGTGAGTAATTGTATCAGTTTTGATTTTAGAATTTCCTTATAAAAACATAAGCTTTATATTGCATGTAGTTTGAGAAACACTGACAAGCAAGTTCACAGCAAGAAAGAAAATCTGAAACAAACCAGATTATGTTAATACTTCAATTATGAAGGAATATAATTTCTGATTTTAAATGTAAATTTTGGGTTGTTAATCAAAACCAGAGCTAGAAGGTGTTGGTTGGGTTACTGGGCGAGTTTCCACCTTTCAGATACCTGTGTGGAAAACCTCATTTAACAAAGGACACAACACAACACAATCCAAGGCAAACTATTCTAGTTGAAATAAAGAACTGTCTTGTTAGGAATCAGGTTTATATATCTGTTCTCAAGATTACTAAGTACGTTTCTTTAATGCAGACTCTAACTTGTATATAAACTCTAATTCTGGTATTGTCCAACCTGACTAGCCAAAGTAGGCTAAAAAGGAAGCCAGTACAAGACAGTCAGTTAGCAATATGGACATCATTGGGAGAGGCTATCAGTTAAGCCTATAGGCTTACCAACTTTAAGTATTATTTTTAGGGTCTTATCCTTAGTTCCTTAGGTTCTATGGGGTGGAATAGGACCCAGAGATCAGGCAAATCCAAGGGTTAGGGAGGATTGACTCTTGACTTTATTCAAATTCAGAATTTTGATGTGGATATCCACAGTTACTCTTATGGTCAGGGACTTGGTTATTTTCTCTTTTTAGCCCAAACAGACCTCAATTAATATTTGGAAGGAAAGAAGGAATAGGGACTTAACTCTAAAGCTGAGAGATTTGTTAGTGTGAGAAAGGAAAATCTACGCAAGTCAAGATAATGCAGATCAATAAACAGATACAAGGAAATAAGCTGGTGGCATATGTAGAGATGTAGAACAAAGATTGGGGAAATTAAGGTTCAGGGACAAAATCCAGTCACTGGTATTCAGGAGTCCAAGGCACCAACTTAATCATTAAGGAACATGGCAAGAATTCAGTTATTGGGAACCTTATTACCAAGGTCAGAAAGACTCTAGTAAAACTGACCTTGAGGTTGAGCTAGTGAGTTACCGCCACAAGTAAGCAATTCATGTATGTCCTTCATTTGGGGTGAAGATTAGTCCAGAGTCTGGGTAGAAGCTAGCTGTCTTGGCAGGATTTCAGGTAGCACACTGAGGTTATTATTGTAGAAGTGGAGGGCTGGATGGAAATCACAAAGTCCAGAGAAAGAAGAGGAGCCCCTTCTCAGGTGATCTAAGTCGGTTGTGGTTTGGTTTGTGATTTTTTAATTTCTAAATTTCCAAGTGTGAGCTTTACCTTTTCAGAGCGCCTGTTTTGGATTTTAGCTGCTACAGGGAAGGAAGGGAATTTTCAGCTTTCGGGAGCTATCTTCGAAGACTGGAGGGCACGTTTGTCTAGGAAAAAAAGGAAAAATATCTTTCAGTTTTACTTTTAAAAATAGAAAATACCTGGATGCCTAGTTCCTTGAGTGACTCTTAATTTTCCCTGGCTTCTCTGAAGTGCTTACTTAGTTCTACCCCAAGTGCCTAGTCTCACATATTCCAGCTTGGCTTTTCATGTTTCAGCAGTTAACGTAAGCCACTGAACTTGTGGGTATTTATCCAGATCTGGTACGTGAACATGTGGAGGTTTGCTCACAAGTCTCTTTCACTGAGATCTTCTTTTCTGGGCACTGATTTGGGCTGAATACACAAAGTCAAAATTGACTCTTGGGACAGAGACGCCAGGCTGAGTCTGATAAAAGATTTACTGCAGAGTGTTTAGAATCACTGAGCTTTGTTATGGAATTATTATAGCCTTTCCCACTGGGGTGCAATGATTTATAACCTACTGACAGACAAGACTGTTTAACTCTGTTCCCGTTCGTTGATTGGACAATTTACTTTCTGCTTTGTGCTCACACCTGCTTTTGATCAAAGCTGGTTCCTATCCTGCTCTTGGCTTTTGCATGATGCTGTATTAATGGTTTATTGGTTCCACTGTGCCTATAACACAGCAGAGTTTCTGATGTTTAGTAAGATGACAAGTCTAAATAGTTTCTTTGCTTTTGATTGTCTGTTTATCAAATTAGTACCATGATGTGGGTTTTCTTTGGACTTCAGAATTGCACACTTCTGCAAAAGTATGCCACATGACGCTTCAAATACTCTGACAGCATTCTTGCAATATACAAGAGAGGGGGAGAAAGTATTTTCTTGTTAGTTGGTGTTCTTTGCCATTTGCTCCGTAAGCTGCGGGATGCCAGTAGGAGCCTCTTGGGAGAGAGGACCTGGATGAATGAAGACAATTTTAGGCATGATCTGTAACTCCTTCTCCTTGAAATCACATATTTTTGGGAGAATGAATTGTGCCTGAGAAGTACACTGAGGAAGGTGATGACTTCTTTTTGAAACAATGGAGGTCAGAAAACCTATGAAGCATGCAGCAAAATAAATTCCCACGATGGCTGATGTAGGTTGGCGTTTTTCTCTAAGGAGAACTTGTTGATTTGGAATAGTTTCTCTCAGGCAGGGTTACTTATTAGAGCCACATGGGAGGCAGGAATCTCCTCCACCTACAGAGTGTGTCCTCTTTACACTTGCTCTTCTGCCTCCAGTCATACCAAACCTTATTAAAGTCTTTCTATAAACCATGTGCCATATTAAGAATTTACAGCATGAATTCTGGAGTCAGGCTACTTGGGGAAAATTCCAACTCAACAGATCTGAGACAGGCTAAGCCTCAGATTCCTCTGTAAATTGGGTAAAATAATGTCTAGTCTATGTTTTGAGGTTTAAATGAGCTAAAGTTAGTAAAGCTCTAAGCATAGTACTTGCTGTTTAATAAACACTCTACAAAGGTTAGCAGTTATTATTATCATAATGTTAAGTTATAGGTATTTTAACTCTTTTAGAGTTAAAAGGCAAAGTACTTGTGCATAGAAGGAAGGAGGATGGAAGGAATGAATACATAGCAGTGGTAGTTTCCTTGGTGGTGACCGATTACATCAGATTAATTGCTCAGTTTAATATATTGCCTTGTTTTTAGTAAATGCTCAACGAATGGTAGTAATTGTCATGAAAATGACTTAATTTTTGGCTACTGTTATTTTCCTATGTCCTTGGTTCATATGAGGTCAGCCAGCTAAGTTATGTGACCAAAGATTACATTCCTAACCTCAGCCAAAAGCTCTGGAAAAGCATGCTTAAAGGAGAAAGCAAGGAGGCAAGGTCATCACCAGTGGAAAAACAAACCATGCAAAACACAGACCCTGCCAATGAAAATGGTGTTCGCCTACAAAGAGCTTCATGAGTTGTTGTTTTTTTTTCCAGCTGCATAGCTTCATGAGTTTTAATTGCAAGCGTGAAATGTCAAAACAAACAAGCCAAAAATAAGAATGGATAATGTCAAGCATAGGCTTTTCCTCCTTCCCGGAGTGTTCTTATTCTACAAATGACTGGCTCTTATTTATCCTCAACTTAAATGTCACTTCATCAAGTGGTGTTATCTGACTTTCTTTTCACAGTCACCTCCCCTTTCGAGGGCCTCCGCTCATCCACACGGTGTCTTTGGGCAAACTGGCAAAAAGCAGTCCTTCCTTAAGACTTTTTACTTACATTGTGAGAAAATGATCTTAATATACCAATTTACTCGAACAAGACATTTTACTGCTCTCTGCAGGAACATTTTTGCAATAAATATACAAATCTGCTCTGCCATGACATGAATGGTGCCTCCTAGGGTTGTGTTGCGTAAAACTGTATGCGACATTCCCACAACCCTCTATCCTTTATAACAACATCAGTTACATTTGTGTAATTCACAGTATATATTTCACCCTGAAATTATTTGTTGTTTATTTATGTCTTATTCCTCCGCTAATTTAAAAGCTCTGGGAAGGCAGGGACCATGCCTATCTTACTCACTGCTATATCATCAGTACACAAAACACTGCCTGTTTTATTGTTGGTGCTCCAAATATATTTGTTAAATGAACACATGATTAGATAAATGCTTTTATCTATTTAATCTATTAGCCCAACTTGTCTATTCATATAGCTGAATGCAGTATATAGTATGGAATCTGATTTAAATCTTGGTTGGCTATAGAAGTACATAGAATGTTGTCTTGAACGTAGTAAAAAATTAATAACTATGCATTGGCTGAAATTGAAAGCCTTGTTCTAGGACCTGCAAGGATTATGAATCATATAAAACACAGATCTTGCCATTATAAAATTAAAATCTAATGTGAATGATCACAACAATAACTTAATTCTCTTTGGTTTTAGGATAAGAATAAGGATATTGGAGGTAAGTAAAAAAGTAGTTTTGAAGCCTTGCTTTGATGGGAGTATGGTTTTGGAAGTCAAGAGTCACACGTGTTTTGAGCCAACCCTTTGGCCATAGACAAGCCTTCTCACCTTTTTGAGTCTCAGTTTATGCATTTATAAAATATTAGGATGAGAATTCTCAGCGTGTTTTAGATTAAGTGCCAAAACAGCATCCATACACTACCCTGAGTTGAGAACCCTGGTCAAGATTATCACTTTGAGCTTCCCTAGACCGTAAGAGCCTATGAATATGATGCCTTGTTGTGACTTAGTTTTTGTATCTATTAAAGGGAAGTAATACCACATGTTTTTCTCTATCTCGTTATGAGTTTGGTAGATGTATGTGATGACACGCTAGTGCATGCTAAGCGATTTTGAGCTTCTCGGGCTACTTTAACAGAGTAATTTTCAGAGTCACTATCTGTTGATTGTGTCAAATAAGAGTATTGGCCTCCTACTCCTTGTGATATTAATGAAGTAATCAACTTAGGCTTGTGTGAGTAAAAGAAGCTTGTAAATTTGTAATTTGAAACATGGAGAGTTACACTAGTCAGGATCTATTTATCAAACAGAAGTTCAAGTATTTAGAAGAGAAAAACTTAAATGCAGAGAATTGGTTATGTAGATGATAGGATAGAAGAACTGAAAAGACAGAAACTGTTAGGAAGGCCACTCAGAAGGAAGTCAAGGGGAACAGAGGTAGGAGGCATCATTATTGGAGCCAAGAATCAGGAGGTCCCAGCAGAAGCCACAACCATGATGATTATGTTAGGTAGAGTTAGAACAACGAAGGAGATGACGTTCCTTTTATTTTCCCAATTCTACTGAGATATAATTTACATATAACATTGTGTAAGGATAGGCGTACAATGCGACGATTTGATACACTTACATGTTGTGAAATGATTACCACAATAGGGTTAGTTAACACCTCCATCACTTCACATAATTACCATTTTTTAAAATGGTGAGAACATTTAAGATCTACTCTCTTAGAAACTTTCAAGTGTATAATACAGTGTTGTTAACTGTAGGCACCATGCTGTACATTAGATCTGTAAAACTTATTCATCTTATAACTGGAAGTTTGTACCCTTTGACAGATATCTCCTCATATCTCCCAACCTCCAGCCTCTGGAAGCCACCATTCTACTGTATGTTTCTATGAGTTCAGCTTTTATAGATTCCGCATATAAGTGAGATTATACGGTATTTGTTTTTCAGTGTCTGACTTCTTTCAGTTAGTATAATGCCCTCAAATTCCCTCAGTATTTTCACAAATGGCAAAATTTCCTTATTTCTTATGGCTGAATAATATTCCATTGTATATAGTATCTCTCTATATACCGATATAAATATAGATATAGATAAAGATATAGATATATATCACATCTTCTTTATCCATTCTTCTGTTGATGGACACTTAGGTTATTTCCATGTGTTGGCTATAGTGAATAATGCTGCAGTGGACCTGGGAGTGTAGAAATTTTTTTGAGATTCTGATTTCAGTTCCTTTGGATAAATACCCAGAAGTGGGATTGCTAGATCATGTGGTAGCTCTATTTTAATTTTTTGAGGGACCTCCATACTCTTTTCCACAGTGGCTGCACCAGTTTACATTCCCACCAACAGTGCACAGGGTTGTCTTTTCTCCACATCCTCACCAACACTTTTTATCTCCTTCTCTCTCTCTCTCTTTTTTTTTTTGGTGAGGAAAAGGATTCTCTCTATGTTTTCTTCTAGGAGTTTTATGGTTTCAGATCTTATGTTTAAGTTTTCAATCCATTTCTAGTTAGTTTTTGTGAGTGGTATAAGAGAAGAATCTGATTTAATTCTTCTGCATATGATTATCCAATCTTCCTAACACCATTTATTAAAGAGACTGTCTTTTCCACATTTGGTATTCTTGGCTTCCTTGTCATATATTACATGACCATATATGTGAGGGTTTATTTCTGGACTCTGGATTCTGTTCCATTGGTCTATGCATCTGTTTTTGTGCCAGTACCATACTGTTTTGATTACTGTAGCTTTGTAATATAGCTTGAAATCAGGAAGTGTGATTTGTTCCACAGCTTCGTTCTTCTGTCTCAGGATTGTTTCGGCTATTCAGGGTCTTCTGTGGTTCCATACAAATTTAAGGGTTTTTTTCTATTTCTGTAAAAAATGACATAGGAATTTTGGTAAGGATTGTGTTGAATCCATATATGGCTTTTGTTAGTGTGGGCACTTTAACAATTTAATTCTTCCAGTCCATGATCACAGAATATATTTCCATATATTTGTGTTTTCTTCAGTTTCTTTTATCAAGTCTTATAGTTTTCAGTGTACAGATTTTTCACCTGCTTGGTTCAATTTATTCTTAGGTATTTTATTCTTTTTGATACTGTTTTCTTAATTTATCTTTCTGATAGCTTATTATTAGTGTATAGAAATGCAACTGAGTTTTGTATATTGATTTTGTATCCTGAAACTTTACTGAATTCTTTTATTTACTGAAAAATGTTATTAAATAGTTTTTTGGAGGAGTCTTTAGGGATATATATATATATATATATATATATATATATAATCTGCACATAAAGAGAGCTTTAATTCTTTGTTTCCTATTTGGATGCCTTTTATTTCTTTTTCTTGCCTAATTTCATTAGCTAAGAATTCCAGTACTGTGTTAAAAAAAAGAAAAGTGGCAAGAGTGGGCATCCTTGTCTTGCTCCTGATCTTAGAGAAGAAGCTTTCTGCTTTTCACTGTTGAGTATGATGTTATCTCTGGGCTCATCATATATGGCCTTATTATGTTGACATACATATCCTCTGTAACCAGCTTGTTGAGGGTTTTTATCATGAAAGGACGTTGAATTTTGTCAGATGCTTTTTCTGCATCTATTGAGATTATCTTATGATTTTTATTCTTTATTTTGTTAATATGGTGTATCACATTAATTGATTTGTGGATGTTGAACCATTTCATCCCTGGAAGAAATTCCTCTTAATCATGATATATGATCCTTTTAAGGTATTGCTGTATTGGTTTGTTAGTTTTTTTCTTGAGGAGTTTTTTCACCTATGTTCTTTAGGGATATTGGCCTGTAATTTTCTTTTCTTGCGGTGTCCTTGTCTGATTTTCATTTCACGGTAATGCTGCCCTTGTAAAGTGAGTTTGGGAGTGTTGCCTAATCTTCTCTTTTATGGAAGAGCTTGATAAGGATAGGCATTAATTACTTTGTAAATGTTTGGTAGAGTTTACCAGTAAGGCCATCTGGTCCTGGACACTTATTTGTTGGGAGATTTTTGATTACTGATTAAATCTTCTTCCTACTAATTGGGCTGTTCAGAATTTCTAATTCTTCATGATTCAGTCTTAGAAATTTATCCAATTTTTGTAGGTTGTATGATTTGTTGGCATATAAGTGTTCATAGTAGTCTCTTATGATCCTTTGTATTTATATGGTATCAGTTGTAATGTCTCCTCTTTCATTTCTAGTTTTATTATTTATTTGAGTTCTCTTTCTTTTCTTGTGTTAAGTCTGGGAAAAGTTTTGCCTATTTTGTTTATGTTTTCAAAAAACATAATTTAGTTTCATTGATTCTATTGTCTTTCTAGTATCAATTTTGTTTATTTCCACTCATGTCTTTGTTGTTCCCTTCCTTCTACTAATTTTGGGCTTAGTTTGTCTTCTTTTTCTAGTTCTTTGAGGTATAAAGTTAGGTTGTTTACTTGAGGTCTTTCTTTTTTCTTAATGAAGATGTTTATTATTATGAACTTCTTAGAACTGATTTTGCTGCATTGTAGAAATTTGGAATGTTGTGTTTCCATTTTCATTTGTTTCAGAATATTTTCTTATTTACTTTTTGATTTCTTCTGTGACCCATTAGTTGTTCAAAAGTGTGTTGTTTAATTTTACATATTTGCGAATTATCCACTTTTCCTCCTTTATCAATTACTAGTTCACACCATTTTGGTTGGAAAAGATGCTTTGTATGATTTCAGTCTTCCAGCATTTGCTGTGACTTGCCTAACATATGATTTAACTGGGAGAATGTTCCATGTACACTTGAAAAGAATGTGTATTCTGCTGCTATTGGATGGAATGTTCTACATATGTCTGTTAGATCCGTTTGATCTAAAGTATAGTTGAAGTCCAAGGTTTTCTTATTGATTTTCTATCTGGATGATCTATCCATTGTTGAAAGTGGGGTACTGAATTCCCTTATTATATTTTTGTGTGCTTCTTCCTTCATATCTGTTAGTATTTGTTTGATATATTTAGGTGGTCCAATGTTGGGTACAAACATATTTATGACTGCTTTATCCCCTTGATGAATTGACCCCTTTATTATTGTATAATGAGCCTCTTTGTCTCTTTTACAGATTTTCAGTTAAAGGCTATTTTGTGTGATATAAGTATAGTTACCCCTAATTCCTTTGGTTTCTACTTGCATGGAATATCTTTTCCATCCCTTCACTCTGAGCCTATGTGTGTCCCTAAACCTGAGATCAATCTCTTGTAGGCAGTACATAGTTGAGTCTTGTTCTTTTTATTCATTTGCCCACAGTATACCTTTTGATTGGAGAATTTAATCTATTTACATTTAGTGTAATTATTGATAGGTAAGGACTTACTAATGCCATCTTATTAATTATTTTCTGGCTGTTTTGTGGTTCCCTCACTTCATTTTTCCTCTCTTGCTGCCTTCCTTTCTGACTTCATGATTTTCCAGAGTGGCATGCTTTGATTCCCGTCTTTTTATCTTTTGTGTATCTACTGTAGTTTCTTGCATTGTTGTTACCATGAGGCTTACATAAAACATTTTATAGATATGAGTCTGTTTTATGCCAACAACTTAACTTCAATCAAATACAAAATCTCTGCCCTTCTACTCCACCCTTTTATGTTTTTAATATCACAATTTACTTCTTTTTATATTGTGTATCCATTAACAAATTACTGTAGCTATAGTTATTTTTAATATTTTGGTCCTCTAATCTTTCTGCTAGAGTTACGTGGTTAACACACTACCATATGACAGTATTAGAGTATTCCGAACTTGACTACCTACTTACCTTTCAGTATACTGTATGTTTTAATATACTTTTATATTAATATTGCAGCATTTCTTGTAAGGTAGGTACAGTTGTGATGAACTCCCTCAGCTTGTGTTTGTCTGGGAATGTCTTTATATCTCTTTAATTTCTGAAGGAGAACTTTGCCTGAAAAAGTTTTCTTGGTCAGCAGTTTTTTTTTTTCTTTCAGCGCTTTGAATATATCATCCTACTCTCTTCTGGCTGGTAAATTTTCTGCTGAGAAAATGTGCTGACAACCTTTGGAGGCTTTCTTGTAAGTGATAAGCTTCTTTTCTCTTGTTGCCTTTAATATTCTCTCTTTGCCTTTGATTTTTGGCAGTTTCATTGTAATGTTTTTGGAGAAGATCTTTTTAAATTGAATTCAGTGGGGAGAACCTATAAGCTTCAGGAATGTGGATGGCCGAATCTCCCCACATTTGGGAAATTTTCAGCCATTAGTTCTTCAAATAAACTTTTTTCTCCTTTCTCTCTCTCCTCTCCTTCTGAGATTCCAGTAATTTGCTGATTGCTTCTCTTGATACTATCCCATAGTTCATGTAGGCTTTCTTCACTCTTTTTTTTTTTGTCTGCCTGTTTTTTATTTCAAAGATCCTGTCTTCTAATTCATAGATTCTTTATTCTCCTTGATTTATTCTATTATTGATGCTCTTTTTTGCATTTTTTATTTTATCCATTGTATTCTTCAGCTCTAGAATTTTTGTTTGGGTCTTATTTATGACTATGATCTCTTTGTTAAATTTCTCATTTTGTTTATGCATTGTTTTCTTGATTTTATTGAATTGCCTTCTTGTGTTATTTTGTAGGTCATTCAGCTTTTTTAAAAATAGCTATTTTGATTTCTTTATTGGGTAAATCAGATATCCATGTTTTTGAGATTGGTTACTGAAACGTTATTGTGATCTTTTGGTGGTGTCCTTTTTCCTTGATTTTTTTCAAAGTCTTGCATTGCTGTCTTCACATTTGAAGTAACAGTCACCTCCTCCAGTCTTTACTGAATGATTTTGGGAGAGAATACTTTCAGCCCTGCTGGGGATTCTTAGGCTTTCTCAGACCTTCTTTGGTTATGCCTGCTCCCCACTTCTTGCTCCCTTTGTGGAAGATTTCTTAAGCTTGTACGCTTTCTCTAGACTCTGCAGTGCATCAGGCCATGTGCTGATAGCCTCTCTCATGCTTTCCCCAAAGTGGTGCTAAATACTGAAATTTGAGATGTCTCCCTGTCATGCTGATTTGGGCCATCTTTCTACATGCACTTACTAGTCTTCTGCCAAAGCTTTCCTTTGCCATTATTGGGAGCATGCACAGGGGGCCAGCCATGAGGTAGAGGGGTGTGTGGCTGAGGCTCACAGGGTGCTGGGGGTGCCTGTGAGCCAGTTAAGGGAATCTAGCATGAGGTACCTCAGCAGCTTGTGAGCAGGCTTCCCAATGGAGTCTGTCATGCCATTAGTGGGGTTTGCATCCCATTGGTATGTTCTGGGCCCTGGCTGCTGTCCTCCCATCTGAATCACCACCCCCTAGTTATGCAGCTTTTGACTCAGTGACTCTGGATAGGGTCAGAGATAAATGGGATTCTTTGGCAGAGCCACACACAGCTGGGGAAGCTAGACACTCACTATATGCTCTCACTTTTCTAGGAGAAATCACTGTCCTAGAAGGGCTGTCTTGCTACTGAACTGTGCTACCTTGCGGGAGGGGTTATGCAGTTAACTGTTCCTTCTACCCTCTTCATTGAGTCCAAGTTTGGATTTTATTTTTGCTCCAAGGGCATGCTGCTTATTTCCCCTAGACTCCTGGACTTCCATTAAGGTTCTTATCCATGGGTGGCTATTTAAATCAGTGTTCTCGAGGGGCTCCCACACTGTGGCTGTGAGGGGCTAGAGCCAATTCATGGGCCACTTCAGGGTCCTCAGCTGGAACTGAGGTCTGTATGCCTATTACCTGACCCATGAGTGGGTGAGACTCCTCCTGGGTCCCTTGGCATAAGGTGTTGGGTCACACAGCTCCCACAAAGGCACTTTTGTCCATGGATGGAGGACAGTTGTTGTTGAGAGGGGACTACAGTGAAGGATGTCTTATTCAGTCATCTTGCTGATGTCACTTGCAGCTGCTTCTAAAGATGCTGCTTGAAGGAGAAAGCATTGCAGGGGTGGGGGGGATGGACCTGGTATTCTCTACTTACCCCATTTCAGTCTTTTACCAGGGCATCCCACTGACTAAAAACAGCTGGAAATAGGCTTTCTGCATTTTTTTTTTTGGCAATACAGAGTAAAGCAGAGGAGGCACAAACAATGGATTTGAGGGCAAATAGCT
This sequence comes from Delphinapterus leucas, assembly GCF_059928025.1. Classification (NCBI taxonomy): domain Eukaryota; kingdom Metazoa; phylum Chordata; class Mammalia; order Artiodactyla; family Monodontidae; genus Delphinapterus; species Delphinapterus leucas. The sequence goes on from NC_143149.1 coordinate 27,944,022, forward strand.
CTGGATTAGGCATAAATATCTCTCATTCATTATCGATAAAGAAATATCCCAGCATGTGGGAAGTTCATAGAGAATGGACTTTGTCTCAAATAGAGCAAAGTATGTTTGTGATTACATTTAACACCAAAGCTAAATAATCAAAATATATAAACCTTTATATATGATCCATTTTGACTCTTACAGTGATCAATATTGCTGAATCCTTACACTTTCAACTCAGTCAATTCCTACATGGCCAATCACTAAGAGGGTTAAAATAATGAAATTGATCTTGTATGGTCAGTTTATACAATCATACTGCCTGGGTATAAATTGCAACTAGTGCTAACAATATGAAAGATAAGAAAAAACATTCAAAATAACCTTGAAAATACTAGGATGGAGGTCAATGGCAAAAAATACAATGCTGAAATGTGCACAAAAATATGAGGCCAGAATGAGAAGCATTCTAACAACAGCAAAAAAGTGTTATTGTGATGGGGGTGGGGAGTTGCATTCACCTAACCTAGAAGGGAATTGAAGCAAAAACAATGTGTTATTTTATGAACTATCATCTCTTTGAATATAAAGTGAAAATGAGAATTTAAACAAATAGCCTTGGAATACTACTTTACCTTGGCTTCATCTTCAGCAGATGAAATTTTACTTAACTTTCAGGGTTTGTTTCAATACCATCCTCCTATGGGCTTTCTTTCTTCCCACCCTCAACTGGATATTATTCTTTAGCAATTTATTTGTATATATCGTATGACATTTATTATATTGGACCTTTTAATAATTCTATTATCTTGTATATTGCAAACCACTGGAGTAACGGGGTTTTAGTCAATTCATTTTGACATCCATCATAGCATTTGTACAGTATGTTTTCCATAAATTTTTGTTTGACTAATTGACTACAAAATTGTTCATTCATTTCATAGGTACTTAAACATTTACAAATACTCCCAACACTAGATATTCATACATGGAGCTTTGGCATGACTTTTAGCTTAGAGTTCTTGAGTCTTTTAGGCTGCCTTAGATTGTTTTATTTATTTAACTTTTTATTGAAATATACATGCAGAGAAGAGCCCATATTATGTGTATTCAGTTTTTTTTTTAAATTATGGTAGATTTTGAATTTTGTTAGTTTTTCTTCCTTCATTTATCTGGATGATCCTATGATTATCTTATTTGTTCTGTTAATGCAGTAAATTAAACGGATCAATTTTTGAACTTTAAGACAACCTTGCACTCTTAGAATACACAAGTTGGTAATGGTGTATTATCTTTTAAAAATATATTTATATATCACTGGGTTTAATTTGCTAGTATTTGTTAAAGATTTTTGCATCCATAATTATGTGAGATACTGATTTGTAATTTTCCTTTCTTGTAATGTTCTTTTAAAAATTTTAGAATCAACATTATGTTAGCCTTATAAATAGAGGCAGAGTATTCACTCTTTTTAAAATTTTTCTGGAAGAGTTTGTACAAGATTGGTATAATTTATTCCTTAAATATTCAGAAGAATTCACCAGGGAAGCCATCCTCACAACACCAGGATTCAGCAAGCGTCTCATAGGGAAAACTGGTCAGGCATTTTTGTTCCTTCAAATTTCCAAATTTAGCCCACCACATAATCTCTCCAAAATTGTACTGATTTTTCATTCCCCAAAAGAGGGTCTCAGCAAGTGCTATTGCCAGCCCATGCCCAGAACTGGCAAATGCTCCTAGATAAAGAGATATGATCAGGTCACCTTGGAAATAGTCCATCCCTTGGAGTTTTAGATCCTCACTGCTTTCATAGCTCTCTTATGCCTTAAAATGTGAAGTGTGGTAACGTGTATGACTTTTTCTGGTTATCACTGCAGAGGCGCTGGCCCGCCAGGATGGACAGCTGTCAAACTACATGCAGAAGTGGAGGCTGCCTTACTTTCTCAGACAGATGGTACCTTTTCACTTGTCTGGAAAGCTCAAAGGGCTCTTTATGTCTTTTTAATGTTTATGAATGTCACCCATTCATGGTTTGTCTGTTTGTTTTTATTCAGAAAATAGTACCTGCTGACTTTAGGTATATGATAGTCAATTGTGGTCTTACAAATTCCCAAACTGGGCTGGAATAAGAATTGCCTTTGTTCCTGTTTAAAACACATATTAAAGGGCCTCAGCCCTGGAAATTCTCTTGAACGATTGGGTCGGAGCCTAGGAATCTGTAATTTTAATATACTTCCCAGGCAATTCTGATGCAGTTCATCCACACAAAGCCATTTGGAAATCACTGGACTGGGCAGGAAGTGATTAAAAAATAATGTTCTGAGTCACTATTTTTATGATGGAATGTAGGAAATTTCACGGACTGTAAATAGGGGGGAGATCAATTTTCAGTTCCCACTCCTAGTAGGTAAGGAAATATAGATCTCTAGAAGAAGAGTAAAACCACTTCCCAACATCACAGTACATAAAAGAAAGCAGACGATGAAAGACTGCAAAGGCCAAAACTAAAAATTCTGATCCTGTGGGTAGAGCAGTGTCTCTCACCTGAGGCTGCAGTAAGTTGTCCTGGAGGCTGAAAAGCTATTTCTAGGATTATTTTAAAAAGACCAAGAACTCTGGGTGATTAGTTAATAAGGATTCTGAAATAAGAAGCAAACACTTCTGAGCGGACCAGATTATGTGAGACACGAACAATGCACATCACACAGAAGTGCCCACCCCGGACCAAAACTGCTCTTGTAGTCCCACTATTGGATATGATTGTAACCAGTATTTTAGTGAAAAGGAACTAGAATTTGATGTTAAAACCTTAACTGTTTTTTGTAAGTAATTATACAATAGAAATCTGTTTGTATGAGATCTTCATAGGTTTGGTTATTTTCAATAAATCATTGTATTGTCTTTATAGTGGCAAATCTTTTAAAAGTTTTATTATAAAAAGCACACTTTTACTTGGTGATGCACCCTACCTATTGAAATCAAGAATTTGGCACTGAGAAATGGAAAAAGAAGTAAGCCAAGGCAGTCTTGACCAAATGCTCTCTAAATGAAGCCTATCTGTATGTTCCATATATTAGGTCACACATCAGATATGCAGTCACTCATTCAAAGGGCTCAGGATGACAGCAGGCATACTTGATACAATGTCACAAGTGTGACTGTGAACGTATACCTAGGACACTGAGTACAGAAGAGTGAGTGCCCCATTTTGTTGGTTGGAGGAAGTTGAGCCAAGGAAGCTCCAGCAGGAAGATGATCTTTAATGTATTTTCAAGGTTAAGCATGAGTACCATAGGCGGGTAAATGTGCCTAAGGAGCTTTGGCACAGGAGATAAACATGGAGTAGAAAATGGTCCCGTATAACAATGGGATGTGCTCTGAAGAAGCTTGATGGCCACTTGGACATATTGGGTATTAAAGTACAGATGGGGAATGAGGTTGGAGAGTTCAAGAGATATTTGACTTCAAGTGACATTTTAAACAAGGCTAATAATTTTGGACTTTATTCTGAGGATGAATTACAGTCACTGAAAGATTTTAAACAAAAAAGTGGCAGGAACAACCCTGTTTTCAGATCATTCGGGCTGTGGGCGATATGGTTTGATATGGTTTAGGAAGGCGAGATCCTTAAGTCAGAGTAATAACCACAATTACTTTCCAAGACCACAATTCTGAGTGTGTAGAGGAGGTGATGGATTTTGAGAGACATAGTGAAGACGTAGTTTATAAAACTTGGTCACTGACTTGCTGAGGAATAGCGTGGAAGTGAGCAGTTGAGACTGGCCCTCTGTTCAGACTTCATTAGCGTTATGGTGGAAGTAACAAAGATACAAGCTACTTGAGGAGAAAGAGATTTGTAGGAAAAAAATAAACTTAGATATAGACTTGGGAAGTTTGAGATATTTGAAATGGATACCTGATTACGGGAGGTGGAGCCGCCATCCTGAACTACAGGTCGGTCCTGTGAATGGGGGCCCTGCTAGCAGAGCCTAGATCCAGGGAGCCTGTGTCCCCAAAGACTTCATGGAGCAGCTCTGCCATACTGTCCCTGGACTTCCCATGTTAAGACTATGTCTTGAGTAAGAAATACATTTCTATATCATTTATGCCTTTTCATTTTATGTTTTGATGCTACTTGTTGAACCTAGTCCTTACTGATGTGAGATCATCGGTGGATTGTGTTGGAGTGCACTGCATGAAATAACAGGCATTAGCCCTATCACTCTGTGTTACGCAGTGGGTGGTATATGAGTAAGTAATGTAGTGAGTGACATCTACTCTTTCAAGAAACTCGATGGTAAAACCATGGTTTGGCTTCTTTACATTGTGAAGTCATTTAAAATCATGCTTAAGTAGTAAAGTAACAAGGAAAATTGCTTATGGTAAAGCATTTTTGGAAAAGTAGGATACAAAATGGCATATACTACATGAATACAACAACATGAAATTACCCTATTCACTGGTGTGTGGGAGGGAGACCTAAAAGAATACATCAACCCATTAAAAATGGTGGTTTATGAAGAAAGGGACTATTTATGGTATTTATTTTCTTTGTAGTATTTTATACCAGACTTTATTTGACACAATTATTTTTATTTAAAATGGAATAGCTATTGAAGGCATTGGGAGAGAGAACATTGACAAAGACCAAAAATAAAGATTTTCTAATAAATAATAAAGATTTCTACTAAAAAATAAAGATTTTCTGGGGCTGAGACTGACAATTGAGGCATGAATGTTTACTGCCACCAACCTACATATGGTAGCATTATCTCAAGTATCATTCTGCAACCCTGGTGTAGGAACAGAGAAATCGAGAGGCTGGAATGCTGAGGCCCATGGTTTTTCAGGAAGGGGGTGGTGGAAGGGGAGAGGGGTGAGGAAGTTGTGACTGAAAGGATGGACCTTTGGGATTTATCAGGAGAAGGGGGAAGGGAAGCAGGTAGACTGATTGACTTCTTCGGGACTCTAGCCCCTCCTGAGGCCAAGATCAGCTATAATGTGGGTGAAGAAAGCAAGAGCTGAAAGGGTTGTCATGATAAGAGAGTAGGTATTCAAATTTAAGATTTTAAAGGTGTACAAGTTCGGGTGATTACACTTTGCAGTTGTGACCTGGACTGGGCTACTGCAGTGGAGTGCGGTGTTCAGGTCAGTGGAGATCTGTGAAGTTCATTAACTCAATAGTTAGTCATCATGTTTCAGTGAGGCTTACCATTTCTTTAAGGTGTAATTGTAAAAAAAAAAAAATGTACGTTTAATTCTTTAAATTAAATTTAAATTGATTTAATTTCTTCAAATTAAATTATTGATTGGAATGGAAAGAGAACCTGCAATTATGAAAAGTCTTTAAAAAATAAAGCTGAGAAAGTGTTTCTAAAAGAAAACCCTAGGTGCATAACAAAGAAGATGTGAAATTCCACTTCAGAAGTTTCATTTATACCCTTAGTCAGCCTTAGTCACTCACTTCTATGCTTCCCTAGCAACTGCATTTTTGTACTTATCATAAGTGAAATATAGTTATTTATCTCTTAAACAGATTGTGAAATCCTTGACTTCAAAGACTTCATTTTTATATTGCACAGTATTTGGTACATTATAGTAGCTCAATGCATTCTCTTATTTGAATGTTGTTTTTTTTTTCCTGACTGCTAAAAATCTATATACCTGTAGCTGGCAACCTGAGCGTCAGCCATTCAAAAAGAACGGTCTTACATTTCCAAGCATGGAATATTTTTAAGCATAAGTGGAGGGCTTATTAGTTGGAGATGGAAAGGGCACACTGACAACAGGTTGAGAATTAAATGGTTCTATATGCTCCTTCCAAGCTTATAGATTCTATGAGTCGGTAACAACTAGTTGTTTGTTTCTCTTCATGTGTTAATATGGCATGGATCCTCATCTCTTTTCACTGTACATGACAGAGCTGGAAAACATATCAATTACCAATAGTACATCTTATTACACAATTGTAGAACCTCAGGGTTCAAAGGGAAATTAAATGTCAACTCATCCAAGAACCCATCTGTTTGAAAACCTTCTGGTTACCCAAGAGAAAATGTAGACACAAGACAAAGAAAGAAAATGACTTTTCAGTTCTCTTACTTCTTTTTCAGTATTATCTATGGTTCTCACAAATAACCCTTTTTATCCCCTCCTATGTTGGTAAGGCATTGAAACATAAGCAATAAACAAATGGAGATAAAACTGGTAATATTGCCCACTAGGGAGAACAGTTTTAGATGTGTGGTGATAATGGACATCCTGTTACTCACCCCTGAATTGAACTTCTTCCTCCAGGCTTTGCCTGTTGAAGGCAGAGTCTGAACTTGTAAACTCAACCCATGGTGGGGAGTACACCAAGATGCATTTCTCTCCAGGAAGGTTGAAGCTGAGCATGTCCTAGGTCTTCTTCTAAATACACCTGTTACATAAGTGACTCTTCCTCTTTGGGGAAGGAGGCATGAAAAGCTTCTTGCCATATTTTCTCTTGTGGGGAGTAGAGTAGAAATCTCCTCCGTCTGCAAGTACCATTCTCTCCCTTCACAACACCCAGTGTCCAATATTGCCCTAAGTAACACAGGGGCGTTCACAAGATCACCGTCTTTGCTAAAAATTCCTGATGATTTTCCCTTTTCCCTCTCTTGTTCCCCATTTCCTCATGGCTCTGCTCTACATGCCGCCAACAGAAATGGTTGATCTGTATTTTGGGTAGTGTGTTCCATCCTTCCTAAATAAGGTATTGTATTGTACCTCTGAAGATCTTCTTCCAAGACTTTACAGAAGACTGTTGGGTGAGACACTTAGGGGAAGCGATTCATGATAAGTGCCCTCAGCTTACACATCAAGGCAATGGTGTGTACACTGGGGGATCAACCTTACCAAGCGAGTTGCTCTTTTAGCCACTGATCTAGCTTAGCTGTGATGCATTTATTATGAACATACTTCTTTACAAAGAGGCTTTTTTCTCCCCAAACAAAAGATATTTCGTTTGGGAATTGGGGTTCCTACAGCCCATTCACACAACCTCATCTCATCGATGATTGCCTGGTTCCTCATACTTGCTTCATATAGCTCGAAATCCCTAAATCAGAGGTCACACACTCAGATATCTACAGAGACCAAGTAAACAATGTAAATGAGCAGAGCAGAAAGGTGTAATTTATGAGAAAATAATGGGTAGTGTGGCAAATAGAAGGTACTAGCCCCGTGTAAGCATGCAGCTGCTGCCCCTCGTTAGACTTTGTCACGGTTTTACATGGTAAACTAGCTGTCTTCCTATCTTGCAGTTTTTAAAAGGAGGCAGAGATACTCAGACTTTTATGTGAAATCTATTGAATGTGAGATATTTAGAACTAATTTAAAATAAAAAAACAATTTACACCATGCTAGTACAAAACAAGACCAAAATAAAATGAAGCCACAAGCTAAAATACTTAAACTGTATATGGCCTATAAGCTACACATTTACAGCTGTTCCTCTGGATTAAATCATTTGACTGTTGACCCACCCACTCTTCTTTGTACCAGATGGGGTCCAAGCATGCCCCTTCCCAGAAGGTCTTCTCTGTCTGACACCCATGTTATAATGCTTGCCCTGCCCCCCTGCCCAATACCATGAATTGTCTTCTCAGAGCCAAGCTCCCTTTCTGGCTCATTCTCAGAGTTTTTTTTTTTTTTTAAGGAAGAGTCTTTTTTCAAATTAAAGTTTGACTTTTAAAGAGTATATATTTTCATAATGTGAGCCATGGAAAGTCATTTTCAGATTTGTTTCTTTAACGTTGGACCTGGTACCGTCAGAGTAGGAAGGATTCAGGTTAGTTTTGGGAGTTCCATGATTTAGTGAGCGAATCTTGACGAACAGTCTGAGAAACATAGTTCTAATCCTGTCTCTGTCATTTCTTAGCAGTGTGAACTTACTCAAGTCCCACAGCTCTATTGAGTTTTCATTTTCTCATATGCAAAATGGAGATACTAATAAAGGAGTGTTATAAGGATTAAGCAGGATAGTTTATAAGAAAGTACCAAGAAAACCATTAAGTTTATTGAAACATAGGGCCTTATTATGATTGACGCTTTTAATATTTAAATCTAAACTTGCCTTGGATATCTTTTGTTTTATTGAAATTGCTTATTTTTCTTTTTTGTCTTATGGAATGGCATTAACAAAAGGCTCTACAAAAAGGGAATAACTTATCTCAAAGCAGGGTCCGGTTTTAATGGAATATATTTATCTGATACAATACTGTCCTCAATATTTCATTCTTAGAACAGCTATTGGTTGAGTGCCTGCTATAGGCCACACACATTGTTCTAGGCACTGGGTGTATAGGGATGAACAATACAAGAAAGGACCTGCCCTTTGGAACTTCAGTTTCTAATTAGGGAGACAGATTATGAGCACTTAAGTAAATAAATACATAGTTTAATGTGGTTTAAGTGCTTTAGGGTAAGATAAAGCAGGATATGGAAATAGAAAGTGACAATGGGACAAAGAGGAGTTCTTTTATTTTTTTAAAATTTATTTATTTTTGGCTGCGTTGGGTCTTTGTTGCTGCACACGGACTTTCTCTAGTTGTGGCGAGAGAGGGACTACTCTTCGTTGCGGTGCGCGGGCTTCTCATGCAGTGGCTTCTCTTGTTGTGGAGCATGGGCTCTAGGCATGCGGGCTTCAGTTGTTGTTGCACACAGGCTTAGTAGTTAGCGGGGCTCGGTAGTTGTGGCTCGCGGGCTCTAAAGCGCAGGCTCAGTAGTTGTGGCACATGGGCTTAGTTGCTCCGTGGCATGTGGGATCTTCCTGGACCAGGGCTTGAACCCGTGTCCTCTGCATTGGCAGGCAGATTCTTAACCACTGCGCCACCAGGGGAGTCCCTAGGAGTTCTTTTAAATAGCATGGTCAGGGAAAGCCTCTCAGAGCAAGTGTTGATTGAATAGAGATGTGGCTGAACTGCAGGATGAGCCCTGTGGTTGTCAGGGGCAAAAGTATTCCAGGCAGAGGAAGTGACAAATTCACATCACTGAAGGCAGGAATAACCTTGGTATAGTCAATGAACAGAAGAAATACCACTGTTACTAGAACAAAGTGAGTGAAGAGAAGTAGGTAGGAGGTAAAGTATGAGTCGGGAAGGGTGGATCATGCAGAGCCCTGTGGATCCCAGTATGGATAACGGCCACATGTGTGGATTTTGTTCTAAACAGTTACTAGGTTTGAACTGGAGTGAGATCACTTTAGCTGCTAAGTGAAGGAGACTTGATTTTAAGGGGACAGGAGTGGAAGAAGGGGACGTAGTCTAGGAGGGATGTGATGCTGGCTATCACTAGAGCTACAGCAGTGGAGGCAGAGTGAAGTGGTAAGATTCAGAGCATATAGTGAAGAGGGGACTGAGAGGGCTTGCTGGTGGAGGAAAGGAGAAGTTTCCTGGGTGGTTTCCAGATTTGGGCCTGACTTACTCATTATTGCCATTTAATGAGATGGCAATGATTAGAGAAAAAGCAGATAGGATGGAGATGAGGGAGTCAAATACAAAGGTCTGTTTCAGGCACGTGGCGTATTAAATGTGAGATTCCTAGGAATCATCCAGGTGGGGCAGTATCAAGTAGGAAGCTGGATGCTTGCATCTGGAGCTGACGAGTAAAGCTGGGGCTGGTGATGTAGATGACATTTAAAGTGACAGGACTGGAAGAAATTATATAGGGAGTGTTCTCAGAGTAGAGAAAAGAGACAAAGACCCTTGAGCACTGCAACATGAGGTGGTCAGGGAGAGGCAGCACACCCAGTAAAGGAGACAGGAGAGGAGCAGCCAGGTGGTGGTGAAACTTTTTCTAAAAAGTAGGCTGCCTTAGAAGCAAAAAGAAAAGTAAGGAGCAATCAAATGCATCTAATGCTTCTCACAGGTGAAGTAAGATAAATCCAGAGAATTAACACTACTTTGGCAAAGTGGAGGTGGTTAGAGCCCTTCAAAGGGGGGTTTTCATTAAGTGCTGGGCAAAGTCCTGATTGGAGTAGGACAGAGAGAGAATAGGTGGGGAGAAAGATGGTGACGGAGAAAGACTCTACACTCTTTTCGGCAGTTTTTTTTTTTTTTAATACAAGCAGAGAAATAGGCAGTCCTCGAGAGGTTAAGTGGGGTCCGTGGTTAGTTTCTATTTATGTGAATACAGAGAATGAGTAAGGGAGCTAAGACACGAGACTAAATCAAGGATATGATGAAATTAATGAGCAAGAATTGTGACAGAAATTTCAGAGCACGAGTCACATTTTCACGAAACTAAAAGGGCTTTGAATCTATGTTTACAAGCAAAGCTGATCTATCCTACTTTAAACCCAAATGGAGCATTTGAGTGCTTCCTCCATGGTCAAGGGGTCTGCATGAGAACCACAGTTATCTGAGGTTTCTCTAAGTCCTTCCTTGTTGCTGAATTTAGAGGGAGAGGATCCAGCCCTTCACCACTAAACATGTTACCTGTAGACTTTTTGTAGATGGCCTCTTTCAGGTTCTATAACTAGCTTGCTTGTAGATTTTTATCCTGAAAATGTGTTGGATTTTGTTAAATGCTTTTCATTTGCCTATTGTGATAATTGTATGTTGTTTAATTCTACTCTTTAAATTTTAACATGGTGAATACATAGGTTGATTTTTCAATTGTTAAAGCAACCTTGTATTCCTGAGATAAACCCCATTTGGACATAATGTGTTATCATTTTTATGTCTTGTTGAATTTGATTTGCTTAAATGTTGTTAAGTATTTTTTTTCACTTACGTTTATAAAAGTTATTGGTAGTCAGTTTTGTGTTTTTTTTCCTTCTAATACTTTTGACTGAGGGGGATGGCTTCATAGATTAAATTAGAAATTATTTTTCCTTTCAAATTTGTTCTCAAAAATGTTATGTAGAATTGGTATTATTTATTCTTAAAATACTTGATAGAATTCTCCAGTGAAGTTATCTGTGTCTGGAGTTTTCTTTGTGAGAAGATTTTTAACTATAAATTCGTTTGACAGCTATAGAGCTATTCAAGTTACTCATTTCTTCTTCGGCCAGCTTTTCTAGTTTGTATCTTTCTAGGCATTTGCTATTTCACCTAAATTGCCAAATTTATTGGCATATTGTTTTTTCATCATATTCTCTTAGTATCCTCTAAATCAGGGGTCCCCAACCCCTGGGCCATGGACCAGTACTGGTTTGTGGCCTGTTAGGAACTGGGCTGCACAGTAGGAGGTGAGCGGCAGGCGAGCCAGCGAAGCTCCATCTGTATTTACAGCTGCTCCCCATCACTCGCGTTACTGCCTGAGCTCCGCCTCCTGTCAGATCAGCGGCGGCATTAGATTCTCATAGGAGCACGAACCCTACTGTGAACTGCGCATGCGAGGGATCTAGGTTGTGCGCTCCTTATGAGAATCTGATGCCTGATGATCTGAGGCGGAGCTGAGGTGGTGATGCTAGTGCTGGGGAGTGGCTGCAAATACAGATTATCACTAGCAGAGAGGTTTGACTGCACAGAGACCATGATAAATCAATTGCTTGCAGACTCATATCAAAACCCATCAGTGAGTGACAAGTGACAATTAAGCTGCATCTTACGGAGTAGACTGGACATAAGTAACACACTTCGGGTGTTACTGTTTCCCATCAGCCCCAGATGGGACCATCTAGTTGCAGGAAAACAAGCTCAAGGCTCCCACTGATTCTGCATTATGGTGAGTTGTATAATTATTTCATTATATATTACAATGTAATAATAATAGAAATAAAGTGCACAGTAAATGTAATGTGCTTGAATCATCTGAAACCATCCCCCCCCCCCAGTCCATGGAAAAATTGTCTTCCACGAAACTGGTCCCTGGTGCCAAAAAGGTTGGGGACCGCTGTTCTAAATACCTGAAGAATCTGTAGTAATATCACCTTTCTCATTACCGATATTACCTTGTATCTTTTCTCTTTCTCCTGACCAGTTTGGCTTGAGGTTTATCATTTTTATTGATCTTCTCAAATAACCAACTTTTAGTTTCATATTTTTTCTCTAATGTTTCGCTGTTTTCTATTACATTGGTTTTTGCTCAGACTTTTATTATTTCCTTTCTTCTGCTTCCTCTTGGTTTAAGTTGCTCTTTTTCAAAGGTTTTTTTTTTTTTTTTTTTTTAATTGTGGAAGCTGAGACCTTAGGTTGAAGCCTCTCTTCCTTTCTAAAATAGCTGTAAAGCTATCAGTTTCCCCTTAAGTACTGTTTTGTATGCATCCCACAGATTTTGGTACATTGAGCTTTCATTTTCAATCAGGGACAAATGACTTCTAATTTCCCTATTGATTCCTTCTTTGACTATGCATTTTCCAGATATTTGCAGATTTTTTAGATTTCTGTTATTTATTTTTAATTTAATTCCATTTCAGTTTGGTCCACTTTGTGTGTAAGTAACCCAAGTCCCTGAGAATGTGCTCTGTGTCTTCCTTTTGTTCTTGCAGATCTGTTCTCTGCTCACCACTTCGATTTTTTTCTTAGGAGCCCCATCTGTACGGGCTGTCTTTTGCCTTTGCCTTTGCTTTACTTTTGGTTTTACCATGGGAAGCTGTGTAAGGAATCCACAGGGAAGGAGGTGAGGCATATGTGGCCAGGGTGGTGACTTCCCTGCTGCTCCTCTTACAGGGACCCTGATTCCGATTCTCCCCTTAAACAAAGATCAGCCAGAACGTACCACAAAGCCTTCTCTGCTTCTGACTTATAGTGACTGCTCTCCATTTTTACCTTTTAGGATTAGTCAAAGAATAAACCCTATAGTTACTAGTCTCTATAGTTACTATCCCTTAGGGCACAGGTCCCCAACCCCTGGGCCACGAACCGGTACCGGTCCACAGCCTGTCATGAACCGGGCCACACAACAGGTGGTGAGTGGCAGGTGACTGAGCAAAGCTTCATCTGCCGCTCCCCATCGGTCGCATTACCGCCTGAACCGTCGCTCACGTTACTGCCTTGAACCATCCCCCCCCCCACCCCAGTCCGTGGAAAAATTATCTTACACGAAACCGGTCCCTGGTGCCAAAAATTTGGGGACCACTGCCTTAGGGGTTGTATATAGCCCCTTGACTAAATTTACTCAAATTATCCCAGTTTGAATGTGCCATCCGCTTCCTCCAGGACCTGGACTGATAATGGAGAATATTTTCAAGGGTAGAAGAGCTGTTCTCAAGGAGCTAATAGGAGAAAAAAGCCATATAGTTTACAATCTATTGTGAATTGTCTTTAATGGATCCATAAGTGTCAAAGGAGTGAAACAGATATTAATGGCTATAGGCATTCCAGCATGGGAAAAAGAATTTTAAATAACAGATCCATTCTAAGTTCCTGTCTGAGTTTGGAATACTTTTCCATATTTCCTCAGCAAACAAAGCTCTAATCCAAAATGTGAACTAAGAAATAAAATTTCCCATAAGAGGTGGAATTCAACCAGGCTGTTGAACCATAGAGTGTATTTGAATAGGCAGAGATGTGGCATGAAGTCATATGCTAAACTAGGATTGTTCTTGATTGTTCTTTAATTATTTAATATACATGCTTTGTTTCTCCACACCTATACATTTTCTGAAAAGACTTATAATAGCACTGTGTGACTTATTTCTTCCATCAGATAATGAATAAGCCTATTGGGAAAGCCAGCCACTTGAATTAGTGCTAGGGTAAGATGTTTTGGCCCTACTTCTAGGGAATGAGGTCAAAATTATCCTGAAAAGTTGGATGGGTACAAAGAGAAATTACAGTTACAGCTGATACAGAGTCAGGTCGCTGAGCAGTGATATCAGCCTTATATTTATGAGGAGGATTTGAGTCAACAGACAAGAGACCCAGCATTTAGCCAACAGCAGAGAAGATCAGTAATATATTGGGAAGTAGAGTAGAGGATGGCATCAATCAAAAGAATTAGGTAGTATATTGTGAGAAAAGAAACGCCTTTGAGTACTTACTATTACTGAGTACTGTCCAGGAGGCCTTGAAGTGACCCTTTAATAAATATTAGTGGAGTAGGTGAAGGAATGGTTAAGTGAATGCTTCCATAGACAACACGTACATTTCTACAAGAGAACATTTTTGGGCTGAAATGAATTAATATGCTTAGGCTCCCAGACACTGAGACTACAGAGGATTAAGGTTCAGGAGTAAAGAGGGGAACACATATGTCAGTGTAAGTGGGTTTTTTTTGGAAATGCACTGAAATGTGGAACCAAGCAAATGAGTCATGACTTTATTTAAACACTGTGAAGCAAAAGCAGACCAAAACGTATGAATAAATTGAGTAAGCTAATAGCTTTGGATCCTTTAAAAGTTATTTGGCTTTTTCTCTTTTTTGAAGAAGAAAAGGTGAATGCTATGAGGGGGAGGGGCCTAGAACAATGACGGCGGGAGTTAGTACTCAGCTTCTTTTTGCCTCATGAAGTTCAACTTTGTTCTCAAATTGCATCTCCCACTCACCAATCCAAAAGCTTCCAGTTAACCAGCCCCATCCTTCTTGAAAGGGAATTAAGGACTCTCTGTTGTTATCTGGGCATGTCCCTTAGAGATCTTAATCCAGCCCCCTTATGACATGCAGACTCTTCTCAAAAAGAAAGACTTCTAGGAGTTTGCTATTGATGAAGACAAGCCTGAGAGCTTTGAAATACCACTTTAATAAACACCAGTTGTTTATGTAAATTAAACCACTTTCTACCTACAGGCATTATAACCTTTTTTCCAGTTCCATTTTTATAATAAGCCCCCTTTTCACAGTGATCTGCTATGCTACTTGTATTATATTTCAAAACTCCATATGTGTGTTGGCCTTTTTATGGGTTTTCTATTCTACTCTATAACATTTGTGAGTTTGTCTGTTTTTGCATTAATATATATGTGTCTTAATTGCTGAAGTTTAATCATAAATCCTGATATATGATGAGATATCTTCTCTCTTAGCTGTCTTTAGACATGTCCTGATTATTGTTGACTTTTTATACTTCCATAGCAATTTAAGAATCAGCCTCATTCCAAGTCTGGTTAAATCTTTGATTGATGTTACATTGAGTCTATAAGCAATTTGGGGTGAACTGACCTCTCTATGATATGTTTCTATCACAAACATGTTGTCTCCAATTATTTAAGTCTTCTTGAATGTTTCTCAGTGGAATTTTATGATTTTTTTGCTCTTAGGCCTTATACATCTTTGGTTAGATTTATTCCTAAATATTTTACAGTGTTACTTGCTATGTTAATATCTTTATTTAAAAACTTAACATTTTCTTATTATTTGCTACTGATGTATAGAAATACAATAGAATTTTATATTTTGCCCTCTTAAAACTGTTCAATTCTCTAATTATAATAATTCTATTTTATATATTTTATAATATATTTTTATAATAATTCTCTGTTGATTCTCAAGGGGTTTCTATGTGAACAATCATATCATCTGCAAACAAGGACAGTTTTTTCCTTCCTTTCCAAGTCTTATACCTTACTTCTTCTTTTTATCTTATTCCACCGGCTAGGAAATTGAATATCTACTTCTCACCATACAAAACAAACAACTTCAGATGCACTGAAGACTCAAAGATTAAGTGTAAAATTTTCTTAGATAATAGAGTTGATACAGGGCTAGGAAACATTTTATTCCACAGGATATCAAAACTATTAACCATAAAGGAAAAGACAGACAAATTTGTGTATTTTAAAATGAGAATCTCTGATAATCAAAAGATAGCTTAATGAAAGTGAAAAAAAAGCTATAAATAGGAAAGAGTATATGTGTCACACATACAATTGACAAAAGATAGTCACTATCTCCTTAGTGGATAAAAAGCTTCTACAGTACAATATTAAAATGGGAAAACTACCATTTCACAGTAGAAAAGACCACTAACCATATTTAGAGATAATCAACTTCATTAGTGATGAGGGAAATGCAAAATAAACCCATGACATAATACTTTTTACTCAATTAATTAAAATTTTAAATGTCTAATGACACCAAGTATTAAAAAGTATGTAGATCAATAGGATTGCCTAAAAGTTGCTGATAGGAGTGTAAATTGGTATAACATATTTGGAAAATAAGGTATTATCTTGGAAAGTTGAACAGTTACATGTCTTACAAACCAGCAGTTTAACTTTTTGTTGTATACCCAAGAGAAATAGTTGCACAGTATCAGCAGAAGACATAAACAAAAACTTTCACATCATCACAGTTCGTAATAGTAAAAATCTGAAAGCAGCCTTAAGAGCTATAGTAATTAAATTATATCATATTCAAGCAATGAATTACATAGCAGTGGACTAAATCAACCCCATGTATTCACTAAGATATGAATGAATCTTGCTAATTTAATGGAAATGAAAAAAATCAAATCCCAGAAGATTATAAACAGCATAATATTCTTTTCAAGACTCAAAGATAAAAGTTATTATCAGAGTTTTAATTACTGGGTTGCATGGTGCATTCTTGAGTGTTGATTTTATTATTAAAATTCATAAATGAAATAAATTAATGGCATGTGTGGATCACTGAAGATTATTATGACCTGAGGATTATAATTAATCCAATTCTGTACACATGAGGTTCTTTAAAATCATATATAACAAGAACACTTATGAACTGGAATTAATTACTATGCACAACCTCTCAGGGAGTAGACTGTAAGGACAAAAAGACAAGTACTTTAGTGACAGGTACCATGGAAATGCACTGAGGCCTGGATAAATACACTTCCTCCCAAGCAAGCTGTGGGTTCTTTCTTTCTTGGTCATTGTTAGGCTAAGATTAGCCAAACTTATCTATTTCTTATTCAGGGCCTCACAGAATTTGATATTAATATGGACCCTAGACTTCATCCTATTCCAATGATTAAAAAGATTCTCTGATTTTTTTAATAGCTGCCTGAATTATGTGACCTTTTCTTTTAGCCTACCTATTATAATACTCTCTTCTTAGACTCATTTTCTCTTTTTTTCAGAGCTTTGGTCTTATGGTGATGTATAATGTATATTTCCACTTAGGATTATGATGGTACTATCTTATGGCTTCCCTGATTAATTTTATTAGTAAGGCTGTACTGTGTATATTTTCCTAGTTAAAGTATAAGCCCCGTCCCCTTTTCCTCTGAAGCATTTGTCAGGGCCCTAAAGCACTTGTCAAAACCACATTGGTGGGACTTCCCTGGGGGTCCAGTGGCTAAGACTCCACGCTTCCAATGCAGGGGGCCCGGGTGTGATCCCTGGTCAGGGAACTAGATCCCACATGCTTCAACTAAGACCCAGCGCAGCCGAATCAATCAGTCAATCAACCAATCAGTATTTTAAAAAAACCACATTCGTGGCGGGAGGGATGAGGGGAGGGGCAGGGGAGGGGGATAGGGCATAACATAAAGCATCAAGGGGTGTTTGAAGTGGAAAGGATATAAATAAGAAGAGAGAAGCAGAGAGAGAGAAAAACAGTTGCCTAAAATCACTCCGTTGATTAATTCAAAGGGATATTTGTTGTGGCTGCTGGCAGAGCTAGAACCCGAGCCCATTTCTCTTGGCTTTGGACTAATGCACTTCTTATTTCATCCTGCTGCTCTTCACCAGCCACTTGTGCCCAGAGAGGGCGCCAATTTTTTTCCTGTGTTATTTATACCTAGAAGCTTCGAACGTATATACCTTCTCTGTATCTGCGATTCCACTCCACAGGAGAGGTGTCAGGTCACTTCTAAATCTCTTCTGGAGTTGATACTGAGTCCAGGCTTGCTCTGGTCACCTCATGACAGGCCAATACATCTGGAGACAAGCTGTTGGGACGAGGCATAGTGACTTTAATCTGAAAGCCATTAGACCGAGAAGATGAGAGACTAGTGTCTCAAAGAGCCACCTTCCTCCAGTCGGAATTCAGGCTCCTTTTATACAGAGGAAGGGGAGGGGGAGGGGAACCACCGTGGTGCCTACATTGGCAGAGCATGACCGCTAATGGCCCTGCCCTAATGGCCCCGCCCTAACGGCCGCGCCCTAATGGCTGCGCCGTAACAGCCCCGCCCTAACGGCTGCGCCCTAATGGTCATGCGCCCGCCGGCGCGTATTACACAGTCACTTCAAAGTATGAAAGGGTTAATCTTGCTTGTTGTTGCCAACGGACACAGGTAGGATTATCACCAGGTGCCACGCGCAGAGTCCCAGAGGAACTCTTGGAACCATCAGAATCACTGCCCGAGGAGGGAGGAGGGGCTGTGCAGGTGAGACGTGGGCGTGGGAGTGATAGTGAACAAAACTGTTGTGGAATTGTGTAGACAGAACACAGTTTTCTTTTTCCCCTCCCCAAGCCTTTTTATTGTTTCCGAAAAAGCAGTTTTGTCCACAGCAAACCCCAGTGCCCCACATTTGTGACAAAATCATTCTCTAGGACAGATGCCAGGAGAAAACAGTGAGGTCCAGAATTGCTGCCACCAGCAATATTTTCTGAAGTGTAGACAGTTTATCAGATATAATGTAGCCAGGAAGATAAATGCAACGCCTTAAGAAAATTCCAGAAGATTTAAAGAGCCCAAAGGCTGAGCAGAAAAGAGCCTCTGCTAACAGCACCAGGTCAAGGAGAGGGCTCTGGGCACAAGAGGCCCCTCCCCTCCCACCATGAGTTGATGGTGATGGCTCTTCCTATTCCCAGGCTGCCCACCCACCCCCGTGGGTTCCTGTTCTCACACCCCCCCCCGTGGGTTCCTGTTCTACCCGCCCCCCCCCGTGGGTTCCTGTTCTCATCCCCTCGTGGGTTCTTGTTCTCACCCCCCCCCGTGGGTTCCTGTTCTATCCCCCCCGTGGGTTCTTGTTCTCACCCCCCCCGTGGGTTCCTGTTCTCACCTTCCCCCGTGGGTTCCTGTTCTCAACCCCCCTGTGGGTTCCTGTTCTCACCCCCCCGTGGGTTCCTGTTCTAGCCCCCCCGTGGGTTCCTGTTCTAGCCCCCCCGTGGGTTCCTGTTCTATCCCCCCCGTGGGTTCTTGTTCTCACCCCCCCCGTGGGTTCCTGTTCTCAACCCCCCTGTGGGTTCCTGTTCTCACCTCCCCGTGGGTCCCTGTTCTCAGTCCCCCCATGGGTTCCTGTTCTCAACCCCCCTGTGGGTTCTTGTTCTCACCCCCCCGTGGGTTCCTGTTTTCACCCCCCCGTGGGTTCCTGTTCTAGCCCTACCCCCTGTGGGTTCCTGTTCTCACCCCCCTGTGGATTTCTGTTCTCACCCACCCCCTGTGGGTTTCTGTTCTCACCCCCCTGTGGGTTTCTGTTCTCACCCCCCTGTGGGTTCCTGGTTCATACCCCACTGTGGGTTCCTGGTCACACCCCCTGTGGGTTCCTGTTCTCACCCCCCTGTGGGTTCCTGTTCCAGCCCCCTGTGGGTTCCTGGTCACACCCCTGTATGGGTTCCTGTTCTCACCCCACTGTGGGTTCCTGGTCACAGTCAGGAAGCCACTCCCCCAAGAATCTACAGCTGTTAACTAACACGGTGCTACCTCCTCCCAAGCACCCCTCCACCTCTAGGGTCGCCACCTCCCCACCATGAGTCTGTTCCTCCACCTTTAGCCCTAGACTCAGCTAAGAACCCGATTACCTAGAATATTTAATTTTATCACATAATCACTGGAACTTGTTTTCTTTGAACTGTGCCTTCCTTTCTGTTGGCTTCTTTGCGGTCTGCCTTTTAATTAAACTCCTACTATATCTGTGTAAGACCTCCCCAGAGTGATTAATCAAGTGCACCAGGAAACTAAAATTCCATCATGAAACAGTTACCAGTGTGTGAGGGGGGGATGATTCAATTGCTGTTTTATTACCCAAATTGACAAAGATCAGTGATGGAGAGAGAGCATACTGGAGTCGCCTGGCAACACGCTCATCTAATTAATGAAGTGACTGCTTTATGCTGTGAAGTAGCAAAAGGACTTGACAAGACTCATGGCTTTTCTCATTGGCTCAAACAGCTGGAATGATGTTTCTTAACATTCTCACAAGGTTTGGCAGTAATGTATTACCCTTGCCACACTTGAAGAAGGAGGGAGGGCCAATTAAATTCTTTTCCCAGGGTCGTGAATCCCAATAGGAAGACAGCGCTGAGAGCTGAATAACCCCCTGTCACCTTCCAGTGCCCGCCCCTGCCGCCGTACACACTGCAATCCCGTATCTCCATTGTGAATCTTACTGCTTTTCTGGTATGTTTTCTGGGGGAAAGATGGAGAAATCAACAGGGACTAACATTAATTTTTCCAGGGAGAAAAGGAAGTAAAAGCATAAGGCCCTGATGCACAATTTGTTAATGATGCGGAATTCATAAACCAAGGGGATCGAAAACAGAAAACTGGGACTTATTCGTAATTAATCAGACATGAATAATATTGATGAATATTTTCAGTTGATGAATATTTTCAGTGACAGTAAGGACTGTGTCTTTATCAGAAGAAAAGGCATGTGATTTAATCTGTGTTTTTAATTTTTTTTTCTTTTTTCTTTTAAGCATCTGTTGCCTGGCTACTTCTGTTGTTTGGCCAAATATTTGGGCCTCTGGGCGTTTTGATTCTGCTCAGATAAGCAAAGGGGATCAGATGGGTTTGAGAACCCTGTCTGTCTCTCTTGAGTCTGGAGAGGCCTCTGGAGAGCAGATGAAACACAGTCTGCTCATTTCTGGGATTGCAGAGTTCCAGAAAAACAGATTACATGGCACTATAGAGACAGTCTTGCTTCTGATAGTTCAGGTGTTCAATTCTTTCAATATTTCCCCTTTGAATATCCTCTTAAAAGGGGAAAAAAGAAAGCCGTCTTTCTCTCTCTACATGGGTTTCCTTGGTTGACATGGGTAGGTCCAGACTCAGGTCTAAAGCACATCTCACCCCAAGATTATGTGTGTGAAGCTTGGTCCTGAAAACTATCTTTTTTTGGAAGGTAAATAATTATAAATGTAAATTTCAACTCCTTGCGGGGCTTCTTGGCTAGAAAGGATTTCTGGGGTTGGCACAGCTCAGGGGTAATTATCGAGAGTTGAGCATAGTTTTTGTCTCAAGGGGAAAGACGTTGGCAGCAGATCCTGCAGGCTCTAAAAGGCCATGTCGTTTTTTTTTCCCCCAGGGATGCCAGAACCTCTAATTTCCATACTTAAAATGTTAATGCCCTTCGCTCACCCATATCCTGGTCCCCACTGGCTTTGAGGAGGAGGTATGGCTTTTTCTGGATCGCTCTCATCACGGGAAACCACAAAGCTTACAATCTGGCAGAATTTCCCTTGGTGCCAGTGTTATCACTTAGGCCAGTCCATGTCGGATGGCTTTCAAATTTCCACAGCCAAACTCATGTTTCACTTGAAGGGATAAACCAGAGTTACTCAAGCAAATGATACCTAATCTTTCTGTACAATTCATGGAAAAGATTCATCTCTTTTTCTTCTTGAGGAGCAACAAAAGCAGTATTTTTAAGCATCAAGTCTGCGCCAAGTGTTATGCTAACCAATGAGAAAAGGTCTTGAAGTGGGAGACACAATTCTTGACTTTTAAAGGTCTGAGACCTGTTTGGGTAATAATACATGTTCAAAACCAGCAGAGTATGATTCCAAGGTCCTACATGAGCTATCAAAATAGTGTGTGTGTGTATGAGATATATATATAGATAGAGAGAGAGAGAGAGAGAGAATATAGTGTATTCATTTATTCTTTCAACAAACACTATGCTGATATCAAAGGGGAAAGGGGAGAAGGATAAATTAGGAGTTTGGGACTCACCTATACACACTACTACATATAAAACAGATAACCAACAAGGATCTACTGTATAGTACAGGGAACTCTATGCAATATTTTGTAATAACCTATAAGGGAAAAGAATCTGAAAAGGAATGGAGATATATCTGTGTAGGTATAACTGAATCACTTTGCTGTACACCTGAAACTAACACAACATTGTAAATCAACTATATTTCAAACAAAAGAACCCACTATACTGGAACCTCAGGATGTTAGGATGAGTAATATACTGTCCTCAAGGAGCACACAGACAATGGAGAAAACATTGAACCAACAGATCATTCATTTTTTTTATACTAATATTTACTGAGTACTTATTATAAGGCCCTATGCTATATGATGGAGATGTAAGGCTAAGACACTCATTATGGATCTTGCCTTTATGGAATTTGTAATCACGCACATGAACCATAAGAACAGTTCACAGTGCTAAGTACAAAACTGTAGGTGGGCTTTGGAGTAAAATCAACTGTGTTCAAATCTTAGTTTTTCAATGTACTACCGATAAATCTAGGGGTTTCTAAACCCCTCTAAGCCTTGCTTTCATTTTCTGGAAAATAGGGATAATAGTATGTACCACATAAAGTTTTTAGTGATTAACAGAAGGAATATAAATACAACACCTATTACAGTGTCTGCTATATCATAGATGCTCAGTAAATAGTGGTTATTTATGGATATAACTGGGGATTTTTTAAAGGCAAGTGATGTTAGTACGTAGGTGGGGCAGTCAAGCCAGACGAGGGGTACAGATGACCTGAGGTGCACTTGAAGGAGGAGAGGAATTAAGGAGAGGAGAAGTAGTATGTGCAAAAGCACAGAAGCCTGAGGAAGCAGGATGTTTTCCCAGGTCTGGAGGGTAGAGTGCCAGGGGTGGGGAAGGTTAGTGGTGAAGAATTAAGTTGAACAGGAAAGCTGAGGCTTGACCATGATGGCCTAGGATGTCTTAGTAAGAAGAATGGATTTTTATACTGAAGACAATGAGAAATCAGTGGATAGTAATTGTAGGAACATTTCTTGAAGGAAAAGGTGCTTGAACTAAACATTGATTCATGGGTAGGGTTTAGACTGGTAGAGACAAAGGCCTGGGACAGAGGGAGGAGAGAAGCAGGAATACAGAGCTCAGAGGTAGAAGTGAGCTCAAGACTTACAGGACCCAATCAGCTGCCAGGTGCTTTCTCTTGGAGCAATCTTAGGCAGCCATTGTTTTAACTGATGATTCCAGAAGGGGTTTAAGGTTAGAGCAACTGAGAGCGTGGCTGGCATATTGGTACATGACTCTTTTTGAATTACAGTTTTCTCAGGGTATATGCCCAGTAGTGGGATTGCTGGGTCGTATGGTAGTTCTATTTTTAGTTTTTTAAGGAACCTCCATACTGTTCTCCATAGTGGCTGTATCAATTTACATTCCCACCAACAGTGCAAGATGGTTCCCTTTTCTCCACACCCTCTCCAGCATTTATTGTTTGTAGATTTTTTGATGATGGCCATTCTGACCAGTGTGAGATGATATCTCATTGTAGTTTTGCATAAGTCCCAGTATATTACCTTCTTTAAATTGTTTACAATCACATGGTCTTCTATCTTTAGGTACTTTTCTTTTTGGCAATAGGGATGATCCATGTGCTCATGATTATCATATAAAGATGGTCCCTATTTGCCTGTAGGGTCTTTGATGCTTTTATATGTTACAATGAGCATGTCTTTTTGACATCTTGCCTAGCCCTGGATATAGATTTGATGGCAATATTTCTTAAAATCAAGCACATGGTTTGACATGTCTAGGAGTCTTGCACACTGGAGACCAATGTGGGTGGGCCAATGGTACATCCCATGACTGAATGTGTGGATGTTTCCACAGGGCCTCTGCCTGGGAGCAGGCATGCACTCAGGCCCCAGAGGGATGAGCAACAGCTGCTCCTGACTTGATTCTTCAAAACCATCATCTCTGCAATGGAACAGATTTCCTTGTCATTTAATCCAAAAGTAAGTCAGTTCTAAAAGAACTTTTAAACTATTACTATTACACTTTTCTGGTTTGTTTCATGCAAAATTTTCTGTCATCTCTCTAAAGATCGTATATACCTTAAAAAATGATCCTGCTTTCCACTTGGTTCCTTTTCTTGTTTGA
Source organism: Delphinapterus leucas (assembly GCF_059928025.1). Classification (NCBI taxonomy): domain Eukaryota; kingdom Metazoa; phylum Chordata; class Mammalia; order Artiodactyla; family Monodontidae; genus Delphinapterus; species Delphinapterus leucas. The sequence goes on from NC_143149.1 coordinate 27,967,883, forward strand.
CTTGGTCTCTATCTTTCGTGATAATGGTGAGATCTTAAAAATGAATTGACAGCAGGGTGTCGGAAAGGATGTCAGCTCGTCAAACTTCACATTATTCAACTTCCAATTAATCCTCCTGTTTTAACCTCACTCCCTGCCATGGCCGTCAGCAGTGTCTTCCACTTCCTGAGCCGTCCCTCTGCTCCCTGGGTCGGGGTGCGTGCTCTTTGTTGCTTTATTTCCCACAGTAACCCGGAGTCCAGCTTTCCCTGCTATGTGAAGGCAGGTACCCCTCAGTCACTATTTTCCCTTTTTGGGTTTCTGGCTTTGTGGATTCCAGGAGGGAGAAGACATACATGCACTTGTGCAGTTTACCTTTCTAAAGTAGAAGGGTGTGACTGTCTTAAAGATGTATAAATATTTGGATTTAAAATCATAAAATAATTTGTTGATTATTTGAAAGATACTGTGAAACTGGCATTCAGTGTTTAAACTTTTAAAGCCCTAGGCAGGGAAAATATGATCATCTGAAATGTACTGGGAATGTGCTTTCTATGGTTTGAAAGGCATAATGGAAATTTATCTTTACATAGTCTCTTTCTTTGTTCTGGGATAGAATCATTTTGGTTGTGTTTCTTGTTCATCTAGTGTTTCATTTTGTTGTGTTTAGGGTTCTAAACGGTTTTGAAGCAAACAAAACACATGCTTTTATTTTCATTTGCAACTCAATCATTCATTTGTCTGTTAATTTACTTCTACAACAAATATTTATTAACCCTCTACTCAGTGCCCTGCCTAAACTACAGGGAAGGAGGCGGACATAACAGCTGTGTACTTCTTGTTATTCTGTTTTATAATGTGAAAAGCTGTGTCAAGAGATTGGAGGATGGAGGTAGCTTTGAAGAGTGGTTCTCCTCCAGTCTGGTATCCTGACCAGGGAGCATCAGCTACCCCCGGAAATTTGTTAGAAATGCCAGTACTCAGGCCCTGAATCCGAAATTGTGGGGTTGAACCACCACCCTGTTTAACCACCTGAAGGGTTAAACAGCCCTTCAGGTGATTTCAGTGCACACTAACATGTGAGAACCACTGTTCTAAACAAGAAAAAAAGCTTTTATTAAAAAAAAGTTTAGTTTCTGTGAACCAGAAAATAAAGCTGTGTTGTATTCTGGGTCTGCAGAAAGGGGAGAGGAGATGCAAAAAAAGAGCTTGGAGATAATGGAAATTCCAGAAATCCATTAAAAAAAATCTGTCCTATCCTCAGACTTAATTTTTTAAAAACAAAGACGTGTACTGTGTGTCTTATTGAAGATTTCTGGGATTATTTTTTAGTTCATTTTATGTGCTTTGGAACTCATTTTCTGGTTGGAGATGGGAATAAGATCCTTATTTTATGGTGTTTATGTTAAAACTGTAGGCAGCCCTGATGTTGACAGAACCAAGGGATCAGCTGCAAAAGTTGTCGCATCACTGTTAGTTTTGTCAATACCATGGTCATGGCCAATACTGCTCTCAGTGTCACCCTGATATTTTGTTGACATTCATCTTGTAGCTTTTACTTTTCTGGGGGTGTGAGGGTTAGTTAATAAGCACTGGATTGTCTTAGTGATAACCTAGTATTTTACCCCTTTCAGTGATGGCTTAATATGATGAATTGATTTCCCTATACAACTCCACTGTTCTCTTCCTTTTGGTCACATTTTTTTTTCCCCAGAAGTCTTCTTCTATGTTCCTGTAAATAGACACCTGGGGGACTTGTCCTCAGTCCTTCATTCATGTCCAGATATGCCTCTATGTTTAGGTTAAAGCTGTCACTCTGTTACACGGATCACTCATTTGGGTTTGTTGATTACGTGCAGTTACAGCAGCTACAGTTGATGTTCATTCCTCTTGTGTCTGGGGAGGCAAGATGGCATAAGGCAAAGAGTGCTGGATTTAGTGTCAGAGCTGCAACTGATGTCTCCCAATTCCAGCAAATCCACATGGCCTAGGAAAAAAATATCCATCTCTCATTGCCATATTTGCAAAACTTTGGTATCATCTTATTTCTGAGGATCTTCCCTTTCTTCCCTTCCCTGATTCTAGGTACAGAGGTCACAATCTGTACAGAAATGTTATTCTTGGGCTTTCAGCCATGAATATCATACTTATTTGGGAATCGGAAGTGGATTTGGAGTATTAGGAAGATGTTAGAAGGGGGAGATTTAACAACTGTTCTTTACCCCTCCAAATCCCAGAAGCTTTTGTAGAAGTCCATTTCTCAGAAACAAACAAACAAACAAACAATAGGAGACCTCAAGTTCTCACCATAAGCTCATTGTTATGTGAGTGGGTTTGGGTTGCTCTGTTGTTGCTTCTCTATGGCAAATTCAAATACATCCTCAACCATTAAGATTTTTGTGATCAGGACAACTCTTCTATTTCCTTTCTCCCATTCTTCAGATGCAAACCATTTCTCATCACTTATGGCTGTAAACATATTCTTGAAAATATTCATTATATGGGTACTGGTCTTATGCCCCTTCTTATACTGGGGATCCTATCCTAGGAATTGAGCCTTGCTCTTTTGGGGGGACCCTGTGTTCAGCGCAGTGCCTAACATATATGAGTTACTTACTGAATACATGGAAGATTCCCTTAATTAATAAAAGTCTGTGTGTCATGTGGATAGTGGTCTGTGATCCCAGTCCATGAATTTTTTGTTACCAGTCTATGATGAGAGAAGTACAAAAATTGAGAATAAGTGATACAACCTGTTGTAACAATTTGACATTGCTGCACCATCAAAATATGTGATCAATGCACTTATTTCACTGAATAGGGCACGTAATATATTTTATATATTGAGCTTTTATCCTACAAAGTTGCTAAAGTCACTTATCTTCTCTAGTTTCTTTTTGGTAGATTCATTGGGATTCAACATAGTCACGTCACTGGCAAAGAAAGTTTTATTTCTTCCTTTCCAATCTGTGTGCCTTTTTTTGTTTGTTTGTTTGTTTTCTTTTGTGGTACGCGGGCCTCTCACTGTTGTGGCCTCTCCCGTTGCGGAGCACAGGCTCCGGACGCGCAGGCCCAGCGGCCGTGGCTCACGGGCCCAGCCGCTCCGCGGCATGTGGGATCCTCCCGGACCGGGGCACGAACCCGCGTCCCCTGCATCGGCAGGCGGACTCTCAACCACTGCGCCACCAGGGAAGCCCCAATCTGTGTGCCTTTTATTTGTATTTCTTTCTCTTTTCATTAAGACCTCCAGGATAATGTTGAATAGAGCTGATAAGATGGGATATTCTTGCCTCATTCTCCATCTAGAGAGAAAGCATTCAACCTTTTACCAGTAATTATGATGTTAACTGTAGATTTTACCATAGGTGTCCTTTATCAGATTGAGGAAATTTCCCTCCACCCCAAGTTTCCTGAGAAATATTATTGTGAGTGGGTATTGAATTTTGTCCAGTACTTTTCCTTGAACTCATATGGTTGTTCTTTTCTGTCAACATAGTGAATTGCCTGACTTATTTTTTTTTAATTTTTTTGCGGTACGCGGGCCCCTCATTGTTGTGGGCTCTCCCGTTGCGGAGCACAGGCTCTGGACGCGCAGGCTCAGCAGCTATGGCTCACGGGCCCAGCCGCTCCGCAGCACGCGGGACCCTCCCGGACCGGGGAATGAACCCGCGTCCCCTGCATTGGCAGGTGGACTCTCAACCACTGCGCCACCAGGGAAGCCCTGCCTAACTTATTTTTAAATGTTGAAACAACTTTGCATTTATGGGATGAGCCGTGAATGGTGATGATGATCACCTGAATGGTGATATGTTGCTGGATTTGATTTTCTAAAAGTATGTCAGGGAGTTTTGCATCTATGTTCATGAGGGATATTGGTTTCTAGTTTCTCTTATTGTAGTATCTTTGCCTGGTTTTGGAATCGGGGTAATTCTAGCCTCATAAAATCAGCTGGGGAGTGTTTACTTTCTTCTGTTTTCTTGACGAGCTTGTGTGTAATTGGTATTATTTTTTTCATTAAATGTTAGATAAAATTCAGAGCCTGGAATTTTCTTTGTGGAATTTTTCAGCCTATGATTTCAATTTTTAAAACTAAACATAAGAGTATTCATTTATCTCTTCAAACTGAGTTTTGGCGGTTTGTGTTTTTACAGAATTTTACACATCATCAATGATGTCATAAAGTTATCATAAGAGTCCCTTATTATATTGTGAATCTTTTTAGGGTCTGTAGTGATGGCCTCTCTTACATACTTGGTTTTGATTGTTGGCGTTATCCCTATTTTCTTGGTTAGTCAGGCTAGTGTTTTCAATTTTGCTAATTTTTTCAAAAACCAACGTATTGTTTAATTGATATTCATTATTGTCTCTGTGCTTCCTATTTCACTGATTTCTGCTATTATCTTTATTATTTCATTTCTCTGCTGTATTACTTGCTGTACCTTTATTTTTTTTTAGAGGTTGCTCTAGTGTTTACAATATATATCTTGAACTTATTACAGTCTACTTTCAAGGAAAATTATGCCATTTCATGCATAATTAAAAACCTTAAAATGGTGAGCTTCCATATGTGCTATGTTTTAATATACGTATGTATAAATCTCATGATATATTCTTATTTTCATTTAAGCTGTCAGTTACCTTTCATACAGATTTAAATTTTTGAGACTTTTATTTTTATATTTACCCACTTTTCTGGAACTCTATTTCTTTGAGTAGATCCAAATTTATATCTGATATTATTTTCCTTTCACCTGAAGAAATTTCTATATCATTTCTTTTAGTGTAGGCTTGGAAACTGTCACTGGGCATAAGTTGGGCCAAGCATAGAACTCACTTCTCTTTGTTTCACTTTTTCCAGAGGTCAAGTTCTGTCCTGTCTCTTTTCCAATGCCTAAAAACTCAAAATATATATTCATGTAGTTTTTCCAGTTTTCTAGTTGTTTAAGACCAAAGAATAAATATCTTTCTTGTCGCCCCATGGTAGCCTGGAGAGAAATTTCTGAATAGAGTATAGATCAAAAAGAATCTGTGGTAGATTGGAAAAATAAAACAGCAACCACATCAACAATAACTGGGCCTTCACCATAGAGCAACATTGTTCAATAGAACTTTCTGAGTTGATGGAAGTGTTCTATATCTGCACTTTTCTCTACAATAGCTGTCAGTAGACATGTGGCTATTTCAAGACTGAGTACTTGAATGTGGCTAGTGTGTCAGAGGAACTGAATTTTTAATTATATTTAATTTTAGAAAATGTAATAGTGGGACTTCCCTGGTGGCACAGTGGTTAAGAATCCGCTTGCCAATGCAGGGGACATGGGTTCGAGCCCTGGTCCAGGAAGATCCCACATGCCGTGGAGCAACTAAGCCCGTGTGCCACAACTACTGAGCCCACCTGCCACAACTACTGAAGCCCACGTGCCTACACAGCCCATGCTCTGCAACAAGAGAAGCCACTGCAATGAGAAGCCACGCACTGCAACGATGAGTAGCTGCCGCTCGCTGCAACTAGAGAAAGCCTACGTGCAGCAGCGAAGACCCAATGCAGTCAAAAGTAAATAAATTAAATAAATAAATTAAAAAAAAAAGAAAATGTAATGGTAACATGTGGTTAGTGGCTACTTTATTGGACAGCTCATATCTAGAACCTTTAGAAAAATGTTAGCAAGACTGGAACAGAAAGAATGTCAGTAAAGGAGAACAAAGCTAGACTGAGGACAAGGGCTGGGTAATGTGTGCTTTAGGCTTGTGCTGAAGAAGACAGGAAAGCCAGAGAAGACGTAATGACACAATACAGTGAGGGTTAAATTAACTGTTTCAAAAAATGCTTTGGACTCGCGCACTAGTCATTGCTGCTAATATTGTTTCCCTAGTGATCTGAGGTCAAGGTGAGCAATTGCATAACATGTATCACACATGAGTAGGTACATCTCTCTCAATTCCAGCTTTCCCTGCCATTTAGCACTCCTAGGGTTTTCTAATTCCCAAGAGGACAGTTTATAACGCTTGCACTGTGTCCTAGGTTTTATAAGGAGGTAATAGTTAAATTGGTCAAAGCTAGCACCTCTTCCAGGTTGTTGAGAAACCTGGCATTTTCCCAATATGGAGCATAGAAGACAAGGGGTAGCTGCCATTGATCTTGCCTTCCTCAAGCGTCTGTTTTCCGGGGTGATCATCCATAATAGCATCAATTCTTGGAAGCCCTACTCCTGAAGCTCAAGTATTGAGAGACCAGCATGTCAGGGACCCTTTCTTGTGTTCAATTCTCATGATAACTGATGACCTGTGCATGTGGAGAATGTACAGAGGTCTCCCCAGTACCATGTATGTGCCTGTAGTAACTTCAGGTGAAATCAGAGTCAAGGAATTTGTTTTTCCCTTTGGATGCTGAATTACATTTGAGTGTCTGTATGGAAGTTTTATTTCCAGGTTATCATTCTAAGAAGGCCTTTTCATGACTGACCTATTTTTATGGGCCAGACCATTAAAGAAAACAGGAGATAAATTGCATTGTTTGCCATCTGTATCTACAGTGCAGCATATATAATTCACTGAAAGATACATAAACACACAAACTTCTATTAGTCACTGTCAGGATATCTAAGAGCTTTGCTTGCTTGTCCCTAGTCCACCATCAGTTTTTTTTTTTTTTTGTGGTACAAGGGCCTCTCCCGTTGCGGACACGCAGGCTCAGCGGCCACGGCTCACGGACCCAGCCCCTCCGTGGCATGTGGGATCTTCCCAGACCGGGGCACGAACCAGTGTCCCCCGCAGCGGCAGGCGGACCCTCAACCACTGTGCCACCAAGGAAGCCCCCACCATCAGTTTTAATCAGAAATTTGGTGTGCTCACGTTTTCCTTTGAAAAATTATTTATCTTTAACATATAATAAGCCAGCCTATAGACATCAGTTAATGGATTGTAAGAGCACATTAGATATTCTAGAGTGACCCAGTAGGTCACAAAGGTAGTGGGGGTAGGATAAAACACTGCAGTGAGTTCATTCACAGAAGGAACATGAAAAAATCACAAGGAGTTCTTGAACAAGAAAGCTGGGAATGTAGGCTGGGCAGAACCGACTGGTACAGAGTAGAGGACTGGTTTGGGAGGTGGAAAATGGCATCTTTTCCAAGTCTTGTGGGAGGCACAGTGCCAAGAGCATGAGCTCAGACAGAGGGTCAATTCCGGGCTCTAATTTTTGAGTTACTGCTTCTGCAACCTTGGGCTGGCATCTGGCACAGAGAAACAATACTTCCTACTTTTAACAGTTTTGTAAAAAAAAAACAATGAATTAGGGAACTATTCTCAATATTTTGTAATAACCAATAAGGGAAAAGAATCTGAAAAAAATAGATATATATGTATATGTATAACTGAATCACTTTGCTGTACACCTGAAACTAACACAACATGGTAAGTCAACTATATTTCAATTTTGAGAAATGGTAGAAGTACAGTTTAAAAAAAATCACATGAGTTAAAGTTTGTGTAAACACAGGCCTAAAAATTCAGATTAGTGTTCAGATGTGGCTGGTGGGGCAGTCCTGCTGCAGGACTTTTTGGTTGAAGGTGGAACCTCGGAGGCAGGGCAGGGGGTACGGGCAAGAAAGATAACACATTCTAAGGCAAGGGAGATGCTTAGATGACTAATCTTGTTTAAGGACATGATGTAAGTGTTGGAGTTGAAGGACATGATGTAAGTGTAAGTGATTTCAGGACCATCTATTGCCAATCAGAGCTCATGTGGGCCTGTTTCTGAGCTTTAGGAGATGGACTGCAATGAACACAGAAAAGCCTAGTTTCAGTAGATAAATTCTGAGAGGAAAAGACCTGCTTTGTTGTAACTAAGTGTTGTCCTTGTGCCAATGAACAGTATTTCCTCCTTTTGGATTTCTACTGGAGCATGACGTGATATAGAAAAACATAGTAACTTGATTCGTAAGGCACACCAGTCCTTATATGGAAACACCAAAAAGATGTCATACTGTGCTGGCTTCACAGTCTGCATCGTATCAGCTAAGTTAGTGGTCATGAAAGATCATTTTCAATACTAAGGAAGAGAAGAGGAAAATGGTGGGCACCACCCAGCAGCTGAGAAGATGTTCATAGTAGAGTGAGATATCCCCACAGGGTGTCCAGAATTGATTTAGGGTGAGGGATTTTGAGGGCATCTGGGTTTACCATTATGGCACAAAAGGGCACTTATTTTCCCCAGTTTTTAGATCTAGGTTGGCGAAGCCTGGAGAATGTGAGGCCATGGAAGGACATGGCAGCCTGGTGCTGGCTGCGTAGAAGGACTCAATAACTCTTCTCTCTTTTCTCTTCTAACTGGAGACAGACACTTATACACTGGTAGCAGAATACACTGGTAGCAGAGACAGAGGCAAAGACTTTTTCCTCTAATTCCTGTTCTACTGCTTAAGCTACCCCCCAAGACCTCCCTTCAAGAAATTTTAAGTAGTTCCTCTTGTTTAAGAAATTGCCAAATTGAAACACATCAGCAGTCACACAGCTGAGGAAGGCTGGTAAGAACAGTAAAGGGGAGTTGGGAGTCTTGAGTCTTTATTCTGCTTCTGTCACTACCTAATTGTATGGGCTCAAGCAAGTTATTTAATCTTTCAGGACTCAGTTTTCCTGTTTTTACAAGAGGGCTACACGATTCACAAGCACCCTTCTCTCTCTGACATTCTGTGAGTTCCTCCACCTTCTTAAATTCTCTGATTCTGTTAGGGGTCCCTCAATAAGTATCAGAAGGAGTTACAGTGAAGGTAGTAGCGGTCCCAGGAGGCTTCTCAGACTGCATGGGAAACGTGGGATGCAGGAGTGCTCAGTGGATACTAAGGACACCTGTTTGACTGAAATTGGGTGTTCTTTGGGGTACTAGGAAGAGACAAGACAAAATGCGGGCTGAGGTGCAGTGGTGAAACCTCTCCTCATCTTTGTTTCTTTCAGATTTATCTGACTGAGTTGGGACTGGGGCTCACCCTAAGAATTCTGCCTACCACTGTCAGGCAAAGCAAGCAATGATGATGTGTGTTTAACTTTTGTGCATAGAAGATGGTTAGCATTTCTACAGGATGGTAATGATGACCATTTATTGAGTGCTTGCCTAGTGTTGACCTAAAATAAATAGACTGCCTGTAAAAATGGTTTTATTTGGGATCAATAGAGAATTACAGTTCGATGTCTAGAACCATGGGGAGCCATATGTAAACCCCTGCACAGCAAGGGAAGGAAAACGTTTTAATAGAGCAGAAAAGGAATTTGTGGTGGGGAGGCTACAGTGAACACTGAGTCCATGGCTTGTCAGTGGCTGAGTCCTTGCTTGGAAAGAAGAGGTGTCTTTCGTCTTCCTGTCAGGCTAGGCTAACATTGCAGGGCGTGCTAGCTCCCCCTTCTGGTCCTCCAACTTGGTTTAATTGAGGTTTCTGTTTATTAATTTTTTTACACCAAATTAGTCGTAAGTCCAAAATGCTTTACATTCATTTTCTTATTTGGTTCTCATGATACCCTGTGAAGTCAGATGCATTTTACAAATGGCGAAACCATAGTTCAGGAATGTTTGCTGCTAAAATTCACACAACTGGCAACTCAAAAGAGCCAGGATTTGAATCTGCATCTGTTTTGACCTCCAATGCTGGGCTTTGCCGTTGACTCCTTTAAGGGCTGGGTCTGTATAGCTCACACGCTGACAAGCCTCAGTGCAAGTCTTTGGGCAGTTTAATGATAAATGAATTAATCAAAAATAATTAAACATCTCAAGCATTAAATACAAAATAACTAGGACATGGTTGGCTCTCCACATGAATTCCTCCTGATGAAGCACTTTCTGCTGTGACAGAAATAAAATAAAGTCCCTCGGTAATTCAAAGCATATACAGCAATTAATTCTACATTTATATGGTCTTTTCTGTAGACTGTATTTTAATTTTTTAAAGCGCCGTGTTAATATCTGTGCTGTAACTGGCAGTTATTTTGGGAAGGGGGCAGCAAGAGGATTTCAGTAGCAGCACTAACAGTTTTTTAAGGCAACAGCTGCAGGGCTTAATCACCCTGTGCCTGTCTGAGGGGAGATAGTCTGTAGCTGTACCTCCTACTGCAGGGTCATTGGTTTGAGTCTAGTCAGAGTTGGTCAAGGCTGAAGGTCACCTCCACTTGACTGCTCCTTGGTGGCCTCTGTAAATGAGATAGTGGACTTACCCAGTTTCCTCCTGGGCAGCCATCCAGGACTAATTCTGAAGACTCTTACTCCAAATGGGAGGACCAGTCCTGGCTTAGACACTTATCATTGTGTCCTTTCAAGGTCTAGGCCATGGCTAATCCCGATGGCTATTATTATTGTTATTATTATTACTATGTATTCACTCAGAGGCACCAGCAGAATACCAATTTGGAGAAAACAAGCACGTTAGCTTCAGTTCCTGTTGGTCGTGATGGCTGGAGGTGAGCACAGGAACAAGTAAGAAGCTCATTACTCCTATCCACCCATCTCCTAACCACACTTCAAAAGTCCATCTCAGGTCCCATCCCATCACAAAGCTGTTCAGGACCAGCAGCCCATGATGCCCCATGAATTCCAGTTGTCTCTGCTGCCTGTGGGTATCTTACGGCTCATTATCATTCACGACTTCACATTATTATGCACTCTCATTTTGGATGCTCAAGTGGAAAATAGCAGTTAGGACATTAAAATCTTTCGTAGGTTCGCTGACTCATGAACCTTGGCTTAATATAAGTCTTCCAGTGTCCTAATTTGAATCACCGTGGTTTCCTCTAAGGAGTCCTTCCCTGAGACCCTTTTTAATATATCAAGTCTCTAAGTCATATACAGCAACCACACCCCGCCTGCATTCTTACTCTTAGTATATATGAAACACCATATACGAGGTGGGCATGCATTCTCTCAGTCTGCCTCCTCAATTATTTTACTCTGCTTACACCTTAGAATTCTTATGTTTCTTTAAGAAACAGGTGGAACATTAATTAATTAGCTAATTAGCTTAATATTTAAATCTGTAATCTCCTGAATGCTTTTCCATCATGGCTCTCTTTTTTAATCCTGAATACATGTTTTCTTTTAATTATTATGACTTCAGTTGTTCCTGTGTTTCAACCTTTTTGTCTCAGATATGAATCCCTGGACCCATGTCTGTAGTGATGTCCTGGGTTTTACCTGAACTGAAAAACCTATCCTGCTTAAGTATTTCTCCTACAGGTGACTCTGTAATCTGAGACAATGTGTACTTGTAGAACGGACCTGGGCATAGCCTATGGAGTTCATGGGAGGGAGGAAGTATAACATCACAGCCATGGAGGAGTCAATGGTGCTTAATAAATACACATGGAATCCATTGAATAAATGAATGATCTAGCAGCGCCACTGTGAGCAATTCCCTCCACTCCTTCCCATTTGGCACACTGGGTCCTGAGAGAGTCCCAGGCCACTGAGAACTCTGACCTCACGTGCTTCCTGAAAGGGATAAAACCTCCTGATTCAATCACCTGGTCCTAGACTCAGCTGCCACCTGTCTACCAATTACTTTAGCAGTGTAAACAAAAGTTCTTTGCTGCTTGCATAGCACGCTTAAATTTCTCTCTCTGCACCTGGCTGTAAGAAATACCACATTGTTTAATTTTTCTAAATCAAATTAGTTCTGAGTTTGTGCCCACACTAGTCATGCTTGGGAGAAATTCAAACTCAGTAATAGTTTTGGAGACAGGTGGCTGATGCGAGTGTCCGGAAACTGAAGAAATGCTCGCTACCTTCAGTCTGCTGAGGTCGGCTCTCATATGTACATGTCTCAAGGCCACATGATCCATGCACCATATGCAGACCTGTTATGACCCCAGCTTGGGTGCGGGGGTCTTGATGTAGTTTAGGTCTTTAGCACCTGGTGTCCAACCTGAGAAGACACACCAGGCAGGTCCAGGGTGCTGTGAGTGAATTGGCCCAAACTCTGTTTCCTTTCCAGTCTTTATAAATCTCATCTTTCTCTAGGACCAGCTGTTCCATCTTAAACTCTTCAAGTATTTCTCTCTATTCCTTCCTTTTGGAGAAGTTCTTGACAGGTAGTGTGGGCATATATCATCTAAATCAGGACACTTCTAGGGGTAAAAGGGAGCATTAATAAAAAGTATACCAAGAAAAGAGGCATAAACCAGGGTGTATGATTGTCCTATGTGAGGCCTTCCTAAATGAGCCTTTAGAAACACAATGTGGATTTCTTTTCCCTAGAGGTGACAATAAGGAAAGAAGATGCTGCCATTGGTTCACCTTTCCCATCAACTTATCCTCTTACATATGTGTACCCTGGATCAAAAACTAATCCTCTTTCCAGGAAGGTTATTCTCCCTGGCAGTGCATGTGTGAATGGAGAGGGAGAATGGCAACACTCTCTTGATCACCAAGATCCACCAAAACGGCTTTAGAGGATATTGGGATAAAGGGTCTGAGAACAGATTACCAAGGAGCAAATGGCTATAAACCTGAAATGCCAGTTTATCATGCCTAGTGGCTGCCACTTCCCTTTGCGTTATGCTATGGATAGAGAACTAGAGCTCCTTGCGTTGGGCAGTGAAGCTGATGTGGAAATACAAGTCTAGATGCAGCTCAGCTGAGATGCTCTCCGATTGCGAACTTCCCGAGGCAGGAAATGCAGAAGGCCTCTATTTCCAAAAGCCATTAGGAGAGAGTTGCAGGCACGCAAAGCTTTCACTTTAACAGCAAAAAGCCTCCATCTCAGGAGCTTAAATCTGTCTCCAAGGTGAACCTAGGAAGGTGGCAGAAGTGTAGCTATTATTATAGCAATTTGTCCCCTACAAACAGCAGCCCCCAGGTGGAGAAATGTGAGTGGTTAACTTGCCTTTTTTTCTCCTAGATTATTTTTTTCCTGAGTCCCCGTGGTGCTGCCTGGGGAAGGGCAGAGCAGCCTTTTCCTGTCCTCCTGTCATACTGAGTACAGCCCAACATCTATTGGTTACTGCAGAGCCCAATCTCTCCCCAATGGACAGTTAGACAATTTGATAGCAGAGAATGTCAATCTTTAATCAAAAGACACAGAGATACCTAATTATCCTACAAAGAGAACAGAAGAAAAAGTCAGCACCCACCCTACTCTTCCACAGGTTTACAGAGAACAATTTTTAAAAAATTTATTTTATTCAAGTATAGTTGATTTACAATGTTGTGTTAATTTCTGCTGTACAGCAGAGTGATTCAGTTATATATATAAATATATAAATACACACACACACGTTCTTTTTCAAATTCTTTTCCATTATGGTTTATCACAGGACATTGAATATAGCTCCCTGTGCTGTACAGTAGGACCTTGTTGTTTAACCATTCTATATTTAATAGTTTGCATCTGCTAATCCCAAACTCCCAATCCATCCCTCCCCCACTCCCCCTTCCCCTTGGCAACCACACGTCTGTTTAGAGAACAATTTATGACTCATGCTGGCGACACTTCTGAGGTGAAGAGTTGGTTTGGCTGCTTTTGCAAATCTAGAATATTTTTACTTTTTAGGGCTCTGAAAATATGGCTGTATTTCTTTTGTTTACAGGCTGAAAAAAAGTCAGATATCCTTCCATATTGCCTGAGAGATGAAACATATATTTTGTTTTTGCTTTTAATATCCAGGCCTCCAAAAAAATCGTATATTCTCAGATTCTTATTTGGGGCTTGCTTTTATTTTCTTCTCATCCCCAACAGAGGAAACACAGTAAGGCACATTAGGAGGAAAATTTTACTCCCTTGTAATTAAATATATTCAAGAGGAATTTTCCATATTTCAAGGAAAATGTTAAATCTGGGCTTGAGGAGGGTGATGGTGGTGCTGGGTTGTATTTCCCTAGCCTGTAACAAGGGGTATGAAAAATATTGATTTGCTCCTGAGAGATGCTGGAGCAACTTAATTAAAGCTGTTTAAGTACTTTGGAATCTTTTGACAGAAGGAAGCATATAAAAGTGTAATGTGCTTTCATTTAATGTGAACTTTTCAGAAACCAGAAGGAAGCCTTTCCACACCGCATCCCATTTCAAAACAATATGCTGGTGAAGATATCTTTTCAATATCCAAGTATATTTGGTTGCGATAAATATAGTCTCTGACCTTTAACAGATGTACAAGTGAAAACAGAGAGAAATTGGACATGCTGTGATGGCGATTGCCTGTTTTACTGAGCCTCTCAGCATATTGATTGGCTGGAAGATGTTTCCGAGAGCTGGTTTAAGACTTATAAATCCACACCATTGGGAGAGGAGAGTGTGGGCTTCTAAGACCCTACCCAAGATAAGTCACAGGAAACAAAGACTGCAGTAGTCAGTCAACTTAACTTTGTGACAGAAGGCTAGCAGGAAGCTCTGCTCAAGTTTTGGCAGGGGGTAGACAATTTCCCCCTCGTGGTTCTCCACACAGTACAAAGCACACATATCCCCCTCATAAAAGGCTCTGAAGGGACATTCTTAGCCGATGCTTCCAAAACCACGTTGGTCTTCGGCCAACAAAGTGAGTGTGGAATTTGGCTGACAAGACCTTGACTTCTTTCCATCATGCTGTCAAGGACTTGATGGACGCACTTTTCCCTCTTCCACCTCCCAGAGCTCTGTCTGTAGCTGGCATGTGCCTGCTTAATAAAGTTGGTGAAGCACTTGTCTCCTAACCTTCACCCACGGGAGACCTGGACACATTTCCATACTCATTGAAGACTTCCTTTTTGGCAAGTCCGGCCCTGACTACGACTTCTTGATTGGGTTATAGTAGAAAGCTGTGCTTGGAGTTCTAGTCAGGGTACCTCCTATAAGACACCCTGTATGATCACTGCTTGAGCTTCGTGCTGTCAGGGGAGGGTGGAGTAGGGGCTTTGGCAGGGAAGAGGAAGCTTTACTCATGACCTTGAGTTCACCTGGGAGGGGCTGTAGTAATATTAGTCACACGCTGGACTGAAGACAGAATAAGGGGAGTGAATTCCACCGTTCTTGGGAGGCCTGCCCTTCCTTGGTTTCTCTCCTAATGAAGGGAAACTTCAGCTGTAGGGACAACCACCCCATTGTTTTTGAGGCAACCTCATTAGGCTTAAGTTTGCTGTCTGGTGGGATTTGTTCAGTTCATGGCCTTTTAAACTGGCCTGGGCCACCTTCATGCACTAGTTGGTCATTGCAGCTCTAATCGCTGACTTTATCACTCTTACCAAAATTTTGGCCTTACCCTCATTGCGGTATTTGAATTGGGCTTGTTAGTATTTGAATCTTGGCTTTTCCCATTGAAAGGGATTTGGTTATTCTTCTAGCCTTGGTGCCTCAGGTATCTCTCATGAGAATCTCATGCCAGCTTTTACTCGTGGAACCCCAAACTGACCTCTGACCCTGAACTAACCTCCCAAATGGGCTATCTGTGGCAATTTGTTGAAAGTGACTAATGTGGACAGGTGAGATTTGGAGTTCATGTTATTGTGATAGATTCTGGGCACTTAAGTGCTCGTTCAGTATGCTTTCTCTTAATCTCTGCCATGATTGTTCAAATGATACGACGACTAGCATTTCAGTTGCCCAAACTGCAGGCAGCTAGTCCTGGAATTCTGCCAGCCTGCTTCCTACAGGATTAGCTTCTCCTAATCTTTTTTTCTCTCCGAAGCTGGGTGGTTTCTAACTTAAGTTAGTGTTCTTGCACTTTTTCTACTGCTGTATTAGTATTGCATATTATAGACATACCATAACTTATTTGTCTTTCCATTGATAATATGTTGTTTCTGATTTTGTTCTATTATGAATCTCTTTATACATGTATTTTTGTGCACTGTTTCAGTAGGATACACACCTGGAGATTAAACTTTGGGTCATAGGGTATGAATAGTTTGACAGATACTGCTAAATAGTCTTCCTAAAAGGCTGTAGCAGTACTGCTGCCAAAGAAACTCTTAGAAGAATCTGGAGAGCACTTGCTGTGCCATCACTTGTGGCACTCCATATGTTGTTAAACTGTTTCCTTCTTAACCTGCGGATCTCAGCTAAAATGTGACCTCCATAAGGGGCATCCCTGACTCCTACCTCTCCTCACCAGCGCTACCTCAGTTTAACATGCCTTGCTTTCTCCACAGCAATATTAATACTTGAAATGATCTAATTAGGTTGCCTATTTTTATGCATATGTTTTTCCCTCTCTTTTTCTTCATTGGAAGACATACTTCCTGAGAGAAGGATTCTGCCCTGTATCCTCAGCAGCTAGAATAGTGGCTGGCAGATAAGAGGTGCTCAGAAAATAGCTAACAGATGACTAGTTTCTCCATCCCTTTCCTAACACTAGTTTTATTTCTTTCTAAACATGTTAAGAACATTTACTATTGACTAACTACTGTTTCAAGCAGTTTACACATATTAACTAATTTAATGGTCGTGACAACCCTGTAAGGTAGTTACCATCTCCATTATACAAATAAGAAGATAGACTAGGAGAGGCTAAGTAATTTGCACAGGATTTGGTAGCTAATCAACTATGAATCTGGGATTCAGACTCAGGCAGAACCACTCTGACATCTCTGCATGTAGCATTACACTATCCTGCTTATTTGCTGGGAGAAAAGTGATATCTCGTTGATGTTTTATTTTTAATTCTCCTGCTTACTGACAATGCTAAAGCTCATTTCATGTCTTTATGAACCATTTAGAAGTCCCTTTTTTGTGAACTGGCTGTTTGCTTTATTATTATTATTTTAATTTTTTTTAACTTTCTTTCTCCTCTTTCCCTCCATCCCTCCCCCTCCCACTTGTTACCATTGTTGTACAGGAATGGAAACTTTTGAGTAATTCTGTTTCTTAAATATATAAATATATATATTTAAGGTGTACCACATGATAATATCGACATACATATACGTGATTATTATAAAGTTAATTAATATTTCATCTCCTCACATAATTACCATATTTTGGTGATTAGGATAGCTGAAATCTGCTCTCTTAGCATATTTCCAGTATTATACAGTTAGATTCCACATGTAAGTCAGATAATAATACAGTATTTGTCTTTCTCTGTCTGGCTTATTTCACTTAGCATAATGTCTTCCAGGTTCATCTATGTTGTCACAAATGGCACCATTTCCTTCCTTCTCATGACTGAATAATATTCACTTATATACATATCTCACATCTTCTTATACATTCATTTATCAATAGACACTTGGGTTGTTACCGTACCTTTCCAGTGCATAGGAATTAATATATAGGTTGGCTTTGTATGATGTTGATGGGTCAATAAATAAACACAAATCTGAATGGAGTATTACTCAGCCATAAAAAGGAATGAAATTGGGTCATTTGTTGAGACGTGGATCTATCTAGAGACTGTCATACAGAGTGAAGTAGGTCAGAAAGAGAAAAACAAATACCGTATATTAACACATATATGTGGAACCTAGAAAAATGGTACAGATGAACTGGTTTGCAGGGCAGAAATAGAGACACAGATGTAGAGAACAAACGTATGGCCACCAAGGGGGGAAAGTGGCAGGGGAGCAGTGTGGTGGCGGTGGGATGAACTGGGAGATTGGGATTGACATGTATACACTAATTTGTATAAAATGGATGACTAATAAGAACCTGCTGTATAAAAAGTAAATACAGTAAAATTCAAAAAAAAAAAAACCCCACACAAATCTGGGGTTAGGTTCTGCCAGCAGATGTACTCAATTCTGATGTAAACTGATGCAAACCACTAATAAAAAATGTAAAGTATGGCAAGGAAAGCAAGTGATTACGTGATTTTTAAAACTAGATATTTGTTGCTGTTAAAGCCATAATTAAATTTCATTTTTGCAGAATCATTCCATTTTTGTCACAGCTAATGTCATAAGTAAATACAACCAATTGTTCTCTCTTGGGATTTAAAATCTATAAACAGTATTAGGCTTACCTTGAGTTAAAAAAAGGAAAGAGAAACAAGAAATTCAGGAACTTTCAGATGAGCAAACAGGATTTTATTTGTATGCGGTCTGGTAATTTGATTTTCAAGACAAAGAAATCAAGTATTTGGAGAAAAATGTAGGCAATTATTAGTAGTAAAAATACATACAAACAGTTGTGTTATTATGTACTATAGGGCAAATATATTTGTAAATTTGATTTAAATCTCATCCACTTACATTTATGTACCCCTGTTTATTGAGTATAACCTGCTTAGCATGTGCTGTGCTATATGCCCAGAATACTAAATATCAATGTATAGATGTTTAGAGCATATGAATTTCAGTATACAAATCTAGGTGGATAAGAAATAGAGCACTTTTTATTTCCTTTGAATCCATTTAATTTCTGTCTTGAGTCCTGTTCCTCATGTGTTGACAAGAAATTCAGGTTAGTATGCCTGGGATTTCCCCCTATCTTGCTCCTGTGGTCATGCCATATGCAATTCCAAGGCATCCATGATGAAGGGATGCTGGAGGGAGCCTTCACTTATTAGATATCTGTGGTGATGAAATATATCTCTTCCCTGTTTGCATGGTGCCTTTAGGTCGTTTCCACCATGCATGGGAGGAAAGAGTCTTATGAGGCTGGAGACGCCAGTACCTGAATGCTCATTCATCTTGGACTTTGCTGCCAGCCCTCTCTGGGGCTCTGGTCCCACAACTCCGTGACCGCAGGCCTCTGTCTCTCTTCCAGGGGAACACCTTTCACAGTCTGGAGAAGTATCTCTTTCCCTCTTGCTTCTTCTTACCCTGCTTTCCCATCCCATTTACTTCCTACAAATTATCAGGTGGTCTATAGGGTTAGGCTATTGGAAACAAAAGCCAAGATGTAGGCTGCCTCTGCCACCTGGCCCAGCCGCACCTCCCTTGAGGCAATGATAATGAGCCCCTTCTTCATCTACTTGTGGTCCTGGTTTAGATCAGCGTAGTATTTCAGGAACTGTTTTAATCACTTGCTATCCAATTCTATTTGTTTCTCTCTCTCCTTGTCCTCTAAGGCGTTTCATACATAGCTACCAAATAACTCTTCCCAAAGAGCAGGTCTGGTCTTGTGATCGCTGGTTCAGATATCTTTCCTGTTTTCCCATTAACAATAAAATTAAGTCCTTACACCTCAGATGTTTGAAATCTCCCATGTTAACCTTTACATGACAGTTAAAATTAAAATGTTCCCTCCCACCTGTCTCCTTTATGTCCCTTGTGCTCCAGCCAAACTGGAAAACAACTTAACATATATGCCTTCCCCTTTGCTGTCTTGGTTCTTGATGTTCCTTCTGCAAGAAAGGCCCTCTTTCCTTCATACTGATTTCCTTTTTTAAAAACTTAATTTAAAAAAATTGAACTATAGTTGGTTTACAATATTGTGTTAGTTTCAGGTGTATAGCAAAGTGATTCAGATATATATATATATATATATTTTTTTTTTTCAGATTCTTTTCCGTTATAGGTTATTACAGGATATTGAATATTGTTCCCTGTGCTATACAGTAAATCCTTGTTGCTTACCTATGTTATGTATAATAGTTTATATCTGTTAATCCCATACTCCTAATTTATCCCTCCCCCGCCTTTCACCTTTGGTAACCATAAGTTTATTTTCTATGTCTATGAGTCTGTTTCTGTTTCGTAAGTAATTTCATTTGTGTTATTTTTTAGATTTCACAAATAAGTGATATAATATTTGTCTTTCTCTCTCTGATTTACTTCACTTTAGTATGATAATCTCTAGGTCCATCCATGCTGCTGCAAATGGCAATATTTTATTCTTTTTTATGGCTGAGTAATATTTCATTGTGTACATATACCACATCATCTTTTTCCATTCATCTGTTGATGGACACTTGGGTTGCTTCCACGTCTTGGCTGTTGTGAATAGTGCTGCTATGAACATCGTGGTGCATCCCTTCATACTGATTTCTACATGACCAAAATCTATCTGTCCTTCAAGGGTGAGATGCCATGCTGGTTTCATCCTGAAGCCTTCCCCTTACTCAGAAAACACTAGCTGTGGGAAAAGGAATAATAACACCAAAAAGTGGAATGAGTTTATGGCTGGTACCAAAGAGCAGAATGGAAAGTTCGTCTGGGAATAAAGGCAAACATGTGAGGTTAAGTCATATTCCCATAACAGATATCAGGGACCTGAGTGAGAGGTTACCCAAGACTGAGTGGTGACTGAGCCTTTTGGGCCTGGAGTGGGGATACTCAGCAGTGGGTCCAGGCACAGTCCATTCTCTGGTGCTGGCAAACATCAGGGCTCTTTCTAACTCCAGCCTTAGGCTATGCTGTTCAACCTAGTGGCAATGCCTCTTGGTGACTTATCTGAACTCTCATTGTATCTCTTTTATGACACTAAAATTAATGAGAATATAACAAGGCCATTATTTATCTGTCCTGTCTTCACTACATGCCTCCTCAAAGGCAGGCCTCACATCTCCTTCACCTTGGTGTCCTCTGAAGCATCTGTCACAAGACCCTGCACGTAATTCCCAGACCACCCATTCTAAAAGTGGAGACATCGAGTCACTGGTATACAGGATGATGTCAGAGCCATTAAAACATTGACACCACAGTAAATTCAAAGACTGATGAGACTGGTGCCATGCACATGCTTGCCTTACTTGGCCATCTCTAGATGAAGTGGTGATGTTCTGAAGCTGTCAGGCCTTATTTATCAACACAGCACATGCTAATGAGACAGCAGTTTCCAGTATCTCTTTTTACAGGTCTGGCTGCAGATGTTTAAGTGAAACCTGAGGGGTCCAGCCCTTGGCACATCAACCAGTGTTTGCAGTTGTCATTGCCACGAGACCAGATTTCTCCATGAAAACTAAGTCATCCCAACACTAGGGATGAATACGGTCATTATACTGACCTCAGTAAAAGAATAATAGGATGAAAAAAATGTAACTTTGCTATGAAATACTGAAGCTACTTTGAGTCTCTTTTAGTGAAGTCTCCACATCCTTCTTTAATGAAGTGGAAAAAACTTCCCCATCAGCTAGCCTGTGAGCAACTATGATTTGCTTTGTAAATGAGATACTTGGGGTAGCTCTGGAAGGAAAATGATGAAGGAAATCACTTTTGTCAATTGAAGTATTTGTCTGTTTTAAAATGTGTTTTATCTGTTGGTCCTTTCTCTAACAGGGACACTTTACCTATTCATAAAAGGAAACCTAGTCCCAAATCATTTAGGCAAATAGTATTTATTTCTACAAGCATTGTTTATGCTCAAGGCTCCTCTTATGGAAAGCCTTGAAGACACATTTCTAGAAATTTCTCCTTCCTCCCATGGCACATTGAAATGCACTGAGATTTAAACTTACTTTCATTCTATCATTTTTTAGTAAAAATCTTTTCTCCCCACAGAGGAATAAACTGTTCAAATGCTTTTGGACACCCAGGATTCTAACAGTTTTCATAGGTCGTTAGCACATCTGACTGAATTAAATATTGAATGTGTCAATCCTTTTATATTATCCTTCTGCTTTATAACTCTCCTGCCCTGTCTGGAAGAACTAAAGGAAACTGAGAGACTTGAATTAAAGGATGTTCCAGTAATATTGTTTTCCAGTCTTGTCTTTGGCTAAATGCTACATTGATTGTAGCACTTGAAGGGTCACCATATTTAGCAATACAAGCTTCACATGATTTGATATTTAACTTTCAGGAAAGGAGCCCAGCTCTTTCTCTTCCACCTTTCCTCCCTGTGTGTTTACTGAAATAGGAAGCGTCATAACCAACTTGTCTGTTTACTTTCAGCCCATTGTTTTGGGGAGAATGAGGAGAAAACTGACTAGCATTTAGAAACAGCAGTCAAGAAAAACACACATCTTTTTTCTTCTTATATATCAACTTGTTTAATCAGAGCATTTGTACTTTGATGTATTATTATTATTTCTCTCTATGGGAATTGATGTGTAATGTTACCTAATCAGTGTGGTTCCAATTTTAATATTGGAGCTGAGTAATAAATATAAGACATTAATTTCCATAAACCATATATATTTGAAAGCTTCATTTACATAGTGAGCAATTTAGGCCTATAAATTCTAATATGTTTCTATTCCTTTTGGGTTACTGTTTGCATAACCTTTTTATAGCTCTGGCAAACCATAATGCTGCTCAGCACTGACAAATTTCTTGCTGTTGTCCAATGCATAAAAATGTGTTGTAAGTAACTCTGTAACACTCCCTCTGTAATTTTTCTTCTTTCTTTCTCACTAACCATTGAGGGTAATTCCCTTTCAGGAGCTGAAAAATTCCATTTCTTTTCCCTACCGATTTCAGCATCTTATTTGGCAGTTTTCTGTAGCCTAGTATATGGGTCTGATAGAGCTGGTACCAGTACAACCCCATTTATACCAGGCAGGACTATTCAACAGTAAGAAAGGTGTATACTCAGCTATAATTAATACCACCTTTGTCTCTAGGAGATTGGGAGCATGGGATTGGGTGTAACTGAGAGTACTTAACACATAACCTAGGGTTTCTCAAGGTGATGTAAGAATGGATTTAAGATGTTAAAATGGAACATCCTATTTCAGCAGAAAAAAGAGAGATAAAGAGACTTAACACATAGAAAATAGAATCAGCTTCTGACCATTCATCTTTAGCAGTTTCTACCGTCTTAAAGTTTCAAACACTTAAAATTTCTTGCTTTTTATAGACAACTGCCTTGAGCCTAATCTCATCCTGGTTTTTAATGCACTTTCATGTCCATTATCACATTTGATCTTTACAATATTTCCGTTTCTATATTCATTCTAAAGATAAGGAATCTAAGGACCAGAGATTTTTAGTACTGTATTGTTATTGACACAAAGGGAATATTTATTGGGTATATCTGGAGAATAGGAAGTACTGAAATATATACTTGTTCATGCACAGTCATTAAGATATTGACACCTTTTAATAAGACCACAGTAAATGTTTCTCTGGCTTCCCAAGCCTTTTGAACCTGAGGGAAGATGAATTACAGCCAAGACAGAAAAGTGTGTTGGCTCAGGCCCTCACTGTGCTCTCCTGTGATTCCACCCACGCAACTTCCCCTGAGTCTAGTCCGGTGGGTAGTGAACCAAAGTCATTAGCTGCTGTTTCACGAACAAGGAGAAATAAATCAGGGGTCTCAGCTCAGTTCCTAAAAATCAAGAGTCAGTTTCACCCTTCCTACCTTTGTTAGGCAGTCTTAGTGGTCAGAGATTAATTGGTACAAGAGAAGCATGTTCACCCCTCTCCCTGGAATCAGATGGACGCTGAGGAGGTTGCTGGCTCTGTGTTGTAGCTTGGAGCAGAGGTAGCACAGCTCAGGTGAAAACAAAGGCTTATGATGAGGGTGCTGAGCCTCAGCGCTGCCCCGGGTACCACCTTACCTTAACTTACTGCTGACACAGTGTTTCCCTGCCTGCACTGCGGGAAGGGCGGGGGTGGAGTCAGGCACACTTGGGTTGCAATCCTTGCTGCTCCACTGAGCAGCATTGAGAGGCTGGGTGTGTTGCTTCAACTCTCTGAGCCTCAGTATGGAGAATTATTTGGTATAAGCTTGTACTAATGTTCTACTGCTGTATAACACATTGACATCAATTTAACACCCGTTTATCATCCTACAGTTGATAATTTTCCTTCCCCCAAAATGGTTTGACTTAGTCAAAAAATACATTAAACAAATATTTATTGAATGCCTAAAATGCATCCACTACTTTGCTGTATAAAAGAAAGCTTCTGGGGGAGTGTGCAGAAAGAGGAAGAGTATGAAAATATGAGTGGGTCAGGGGTGACTTCGGCTGGGATGTCACCGCTCTCTCCCTCACTGTACCTCATGTCAGCCTCCATGGAGGATTCCTGAGCTAAATTTTGAGCTCTTCAGTAGAAACAAACAAGCCCCCTTCTTTCTTTCCTCTTTCTCACCTGCTTCTTCTGCTGTTCCTCCTTCCTTCTGACGTGCTTGGCCCATGGGAAAGCGCCTGCTCGCCACCATGTCTACTGGTGGATTCCACGGGCTTCTGCATTTTCAGAGCAACTTAGCTATGTAGTTTTCTTTTTTTTTCCACAACTCACATACACACACACACACACACACACACACACACACACACTGTATTTTATTTTTACAAGAGATAAACTGACATCAAGCATTGTAAATGGATGACCACAACAGAAGCAACAATGATTGCAATTACCAAACACGAAACACACTCACACTATGTCATAATATTGACGTTCAGTCCAGGAATCCTCCACTGTAGCAGCTCCTTTACTTTGCAGTGAAAATTGATTTGTATATTTTTTGCCTCTGAGTCTTTGTGGGATTTTATTTTTTTATTCAAACAGGAAGTCACAAAAATTATAACCATCCTCATCAGTTCACTCAGTCTCATGTAATTAATTTTTTTTATCTTGATCTTTTGTCAGCACTTTTATGAATTCATCAGTTTCCCATTAGAGTTCTGAAAGTGCTTATTCATTCAGTTCAGCAGTATAGTCAGTTACCAGAAACCTGTACTTGTCAGTCTTTTCCATGAATTCCTTGAAATGAAACCCTTTTATAGGAACATTTTTGCGAAAGCAATGATTTCTCTTTTTGCTGTCTGTGCTAACGCTGGCCCTCATCATGTCGTACCTGGACTCCTGCATTAGTGTGTTCCTAATCACGTTTCCTGTTCTCAGGTTCTCCAATCCATTCTGCAGACAAGTGTCCAAGTTATGTTTCAAAAGTATAAATCTGATGCTGCCTCTCGCCAGTTTTCAATGACTCTCAGTTGATGCTAAGAAAAAAGTCTGGCCATCCAGCTTCTGCCTCCACTACCTGGCTCTACATGAATCTCCATACAGCAGGACAAGTTATCTTTTAAAATATTTTTGAGATATAATTTACATATGATCAGACACACAGATATTGTATCTGTTTTGATGAGTTTTGATAAATATATGTATTTGTGAAACCACCATCCAAGATATAAAACATCTAGCACATCTTTTTAAAACATAAATCTTATTATGCTACTTATTGTCATAACTCTCAAAAACTTCCCAGCACAGAATGAAATTGAATTTCACCTCTCAACTATGTGATTACATAGGTGGGACCCTGCCCACTTCTCCAACCTTTCCTCCTACCACCCACCCCTTCCCTCACACAGCTCATGCCTTGTGATCTTTCCTAGTTGTCCCAAGTATCCCAGCCTTATCCTTGCCTTTGCCTAGAGCATTCTCATGGCTTCCCCCTCACTTCAGGTCTGTTCAAAGGCCACTTCCTCAGAGCTCATTAAACCCTTGCTAAAAGATTTGTGCTTTGGGGAGCTCTCTTGATCACCCTATTAAAATGGCACTCAGATCTCCATCCTTTCCCTTACAGGTATCACCATCTGACACAATTTTATACATTTGTGTGTTTGCACTGGAATGTAAGGACTTTGGATGTCTTGTTTACTGCCATATTCCCAATATTTTAAATGTTGTCTGAGAACAGGTTCTTAATTAATATTTGTGAATGGAAGGGGATGAAATCTAAACTCTATAGCTTGACATAAAAGGTCTTTCATGATCTGGCCTTTGCTTTATTTTTCACCTATATTTTCCACTTCCCATAATCCCTAAACTTCAGTCAGTTTCAACTACTTCCAGTTTTCTAAAGAAACCAGATTTCCTTTCACCACTGAGTACATATTCTCGATGTTCTTGGAATGTCTGCTTCCTTTGTCTATCTTTCAGATGTTTGTCCTGTGAATGAAAAATGTTGCCTGCCGTATCGGTAAACAAAGGATGTTGCAGCCATCAAGCCATCACATTACAGCCACCCAGATGGTGCACCCTGAGGAGACTCAGGATGAGAAAGCACAGGATACTGGCCCTAGATAGCTAAGGTGCATATCAAAGGAATGATTTCAATGAGCCCAGCCCAGACTCTTGCATCTTCCTGAATTTAGAAAAGCGCTAAATTCCTTAGCTTGAGATGTCTGGCTTTCTTTAATTAACAGTAATCTCTTGATGTCCTGACTAGCTGGTGTTTGTTGCAAAAACTCCTGTATATCCTGGTTCCTTTCTTACCTCTTTGGAGCAGCCCCTCAGAGCTGAGAGGCTGTCTCCCGGGTTTGAAGTTTTCAGAACGTCCACTGAGTAAAACATAATTCTCAGCTTTTAGGTTGTGCATTTTATTTTTTCAGTTGACAGTTCCTTCTCAGCTTGAGTTTCTTCCTCTGAGTATCTCCCTGAGTCCCCAACACACGTAGATCTCCCTGCTGCATGCTTTCTCTTTCAAACACTCTTCTTAAAATAGCTCCTAGAATGTCCAGTGTACATTCCTATTTCAGCAGTGTTTTTCTACTGATACTTGAGTTCTTTGAGGATACTGATACGTCTTTTCATCTTTGTATCACCAGCACTTAGCTGACTGTAATTTGAACTCAGTAACTGGGTTTGTTAAAAGAAGATAACAGAAAACAAAACAGGACAGAGGGAAGAGGTAGGTAAGAAGAGAGGAAGAAGGAAAAGGAAATAGATATTTAGATATTTAGATCATGGAATGTGAAGATATGATTTCAGTCCCTCAAATGCAGAGTCCAAGGACTCAGCAAAATAATCTAGAGTTAATTCATGCCTATTCCCAGTTATTAAATCTAGGACTTATTTACATATAGGATTTCCAAATTATTCTTCCTTTTGGGGTGTGTGCGTGTGTGTGTATGTGTGTGCGTGTGTGTTTGTGTGAGACTGTGTTTTTGAAGGGAAAGAAGGTTGTACAGAAGATATATTAAGTAGTGGTTTGCATATAAACCCATAGCAGCTTTAAATACTAGCAAATGGTAACACACATCTGCGTGATGTTCATTATACATATAACGAATTCCCTAATGTTTTTGTAAATGGTTGGAAACACATTCACAACATAGTCAAATGTGAACATAATCTTTTTATGTATGACACCCGATAAAACCCCTAATTTTTCCTCATTTCAGTTTAAAAGTTCCTCCCTTGACCAGTCTTTCCTCTTGAAGTTGTATAGACCAAGAAGAATAGAGAGAAAGCTTAAGAGATGGTTGTTTTAATCATGTTTTTTGTTTTATGTATTTTATAATGCTTTGACATCTTGGTACCTTGCTAGCTGGGGAGAGATTGTCCCTCCCAGGGTTACATAATTCCAAGAGAGAAAATGATTCTCCGGTGAGCACAGCTTTCAAATGCAAACCAACAGATCCAAAGCCCATGCAGCCGTACCACCTCCTTTATCTAACTCTAATGTACCAAGTCAATATTTCCCCTCCCCTAAATCACCCCAGGATCGGGTACTGGATAACTAGAGACCACCCCTGTAGCCCAGAACCTGCTGAAATTATTTAAACTGTTCAATCCTAAACCTGCTCAAGTTTGCCTACCTCGTCCATTCCTTCCCAAGGAAACCACAGTAAGGCTCTGGCCACACTTTGTCCTTCATTCCTTCTGCCTCCTGACCAACCTGGGGGCTTCTCCATGTAGACCTGCATGGTGTGGCATGCCCCTGTTTCTTGGGAACTGTGAGTAATAATGGTTCTTTAAATGGCATTGACCTCTCTGTGCCATCACCTCTAGAAATTAAAGTCAGTCTCTGTAAATTAAATTCTGGGCACAATGGAGACAATGGTTCGATGTAGATGAAACAAGTAATGAATCCTTTTATAGTTTGATTAATTCTAATTATCAGTACTCTGCATTCCCCTTTCCTCTAAGAATTGCCTGTTATAGTAATCATACCAGAAAAATCAAGAATTGCCTGCAATATTGATAACATTAGAACACAAGGAACTATGAGGAAAAGAAATGGAGGAAGTCCTTGGGAAACACTGCAATACACTATCACATCGTTCTCTGGAACAACACTTTGGACAATCCATTTAACTTGTTTTCAGCCATCAGAGTTGTTTTCCTGAATCATAAAATTCCCATTATGAAATAAACCCTGACATCAACTTGATTAGTATGATAATAAATCTTAACAGCAGCATGCATGCTTTAAACTGCAGATTTTTAGGCCACAATTACAGATTCTGTTATTTTCCCTACCTACTGCAGTAATTAGATATTATTTCAATGCACAGCCAATTGTTGGCAGTACTTTTTTAATGCATGTAAAATAATCATTGGTTTGAAATCATTGAAACAAGATTTTTGAGAGCTTAATGGAAATGTATATTAAGTATTACTTTTATTAATTTTGAATCCAGTTAAAATGGAACCAAAACTATGCATAGTCTTTGCTTATAGAGTTATATATTCCCATTTATATATAAGACTTCTTTGAGCTTTTTACATGTATGGGCACATCTATATATAGATAATTAGTTATTTTATTTGGGTATGTTTTTAAGGGGAGCTTTCAATTGTAAATTAAAAGGTTTGTAATAAACACTTTTCTTTGGACATTTATGTAAATGTGTACATTTTAATTTATGTAAATTTACATTTATGCAAATTTCATAAATTAAAACAGCCCTGCTGTTAAATGGGCTGCTGCCACATGATGCTCTGTGGACTTCAGTGCAGAGATGGAAGGTTGGAATTCAGGCCTTTGTAACTGGCTTGGTCATATTTCTGAAGGTAAAGGAGCTTCTAGCTGATGACTAGACACAGACAATATCAGTTCTCAGAATTTCCGTTCACAATGAAACCCACCTGCAGGAGGCTGACTTTGCCCCTGAGTTCAGATTTCGGCTTTAACATTATTTAATTGTGAGCAAACTTGGGTCCATTACTTGACCTCTATCATCCTTAGCTTTATCATCTGTAAAGGGAGAGGTTAAAATGAATAATCGCTAAGGTCTTTTCAACTGCTAACCTAACAAAAGTATGGAATTAAGGAATTGCATAACATAAACATCTCGATTGTGCACATAAATAGAGAAGGTAACTGTATCATGTACTGCCTTATTCAGACGCATTCATTCCCTAACTCATTCATTCAGTTACCCATTATTCAACAGACACTTCTTAGTATATATTAGATGTGAAAGACACACAAGGTGGGTTCCTTGCTTCAAGAATGACCTCTCTCTACCTTCCCATCTGAGGTTCATCAAAGAAATACTAGTTTAATCTTTGTTGTGGCCAGATTATTTGCTTTAAATTCCGGCTCATCAGCTAACATATATAAAGAAATTGTTGAATAACCAGTCACCTTGGTGATATTAGACAAGTTGTTAATTGATGTTAAAATTATCTTTCAGTTCTCGTTGTTCAACTTAATTTCTTTGGAAGAACAGCTATGAAAAACTAAAGAGTAAACATGTTTTAAAACTTGTTTTTATGTAGAATTGTTTTTATGATAAAGATGGCTGAACAACTGGATGGGATTCCAAGCTAAATGATCAAATCTTTTATTGAAGTTTCAAAAACAGATTGGATTTTCAATGGTCTGAAAGAATGTGAAATGACTCTCATAGAGGCTATTAATACAAATCAAATATTCATGCTTAAAATAATAATGGTGATGATAACAATAATAATATGTAACCTGGTCCCTCAATGATAGGTACATGACACTCCAGAATCAGTTCAAAGACATAGCCATCTAACCAATGAATAGGACTAGGAAGAAAAACTAAAAAAAGTCATATTTATGGACCACAAACACAGAACCTCAAAAACTCCATTCTTCTTCTCTGAGAAGGTATATCCCTTAGTGATTCTGTTTAATGATTAAAAATCAAAGCTGAAATAACATGACACCAACCTCGTTGCTCGTCATTCCTCTGTCACACCCCTTGGCTGTTTATACACACACACACACACACACACACACACACACACACACACACGACATAAAGCAAGGTGCAAATCAAGCAACTCACTGTGCCCATTAAGAGATGACAAAGGCCTGCAGCAGAATGTCCAGTGGAAGGAAATCTAAGCTCACAAATTACCTAAATATTCAATGTGCTCCAAAATCCTGATTATCAGGAAAAGAGTTAGAATAGCTAATGTACAAGCAGGCTCAATTAACCCTAATTAGTCCAGAGTCAGGCTACAAAAGACTTAATTAGCAGTTATTAGGTGCCGCTCAGAAGAGGAGCATAAATAATGGTTGATAGCAAGCTGTGTTTAAGAGTCTCCTGGCTGAGCGACACCAAAAAAAAAAAAAAAAAAAGTAAAAGCAATGTTCCTCCATTGAGGATTGACTGTAAAATAATAATATGGGTCTTGATTTAAATTTCATTTATTCAGAGTGGATTGTTGATGTAACTATTCTTTCTGGGTGACTCAGATGCTTCAGGAGAGGAGTCTGAAAGTTTAATTCTAATGGTGTGATGGTTATACTCTACCACACAGAGATGAACATCTGCTCTTGGGATGGTGAGTGGCTAAGAGGGGGTACAGAGGAATAGTTGGAGGTTTTCCTTGAACATTTCAAAAGTCAGTCTTTGGAGGGTCTCACATTAAGGAGGTCTGGGGAAGGATGGCTGATGTACAGAGAAGGCTGGGAAGCTGAGTTATAAGGGGCATAAAGATGAGCTGGTGACTGGGGCTAACTCTGATTGGTCCCAGTCTGAGTCCTGGCTGCACATCAGATGGGTCCAGCACAATTCCCCTTTCCTCTTCCCTGTCCCATTTATTCACCAACGTGTATCTCATAGGTAAGGACCCCCCGTTTGACTTCAGAGTAAAATAATTTTCATCAAAAAGACAGATTAGGGCTTTCCTGGTGGCGCAGTGGTTGAGAGTCCGCCTGCCGATGCAGGGGACATGGTTTCGTGTCCCGGTGTGGGAGGATCCCACATGCTGCGGAGTGGCTGGGCCTGTGAGTCATGGCCGCTGAGCCTGTGCTCTGCAACGGGAGAGGCCACAACAGTGAGAGGCCCGCGTACGGCAAAAAAAAAAAAAAAAAAAAAAGATTAAAAAAAATGGACAGATTAAGTCAAATATACAGATTAAGATAAGAAGCAGAGACAAAGGAATATGATATACCCTCTCCACCAGTTTTGCTTTCTTTCTCTGTCACTTTTATTGAATAAGTATGACCCTCAGAGAGGTAGAAAATTGTAATATTCCTCTTAAGTTTTATAACATCATACACAAAATATGGGTTTGGCATGAATGAGGTCAGGAATTTGTTTTAGAACACTTCAGGGTTCTTATCTTTTAATGCATATTTGATTATCTATATTTAACATGACTATAAATGTTATCACTCATAAAGCTATTCAGCCTTGTCATAAATTATTTCATAGAACAATACTGTTTTTAGGTGGATGTAAATACAGAAAAGCTGTCTTTTAAGAGGCTACTTTAACCGACTATTAATTTCATGTCATAACTGGCTTCCTCTTAAAAAAATAATGCCAAAGGACCACTTAGGAAGAATAGAGGTATATTTGTTTTCTATTGCTGTATAACAAATTACCACAAAGTTAACATTTTAAAACAATATCCATTTATTAGCTCATAGTTCAATAGGTCAGGGTAGGACTTGGCTGGGCTCTCAGGAGGTCAAAATCAAGGTCAGCCTGAGCTTTTGTTTGGAGACTGTGGGAAGGAATCCTTTTCTAAGACCATCCAGGTTGTTTTCATAATCCAGTTGCTTGTGGTTATAGGGTTCCTAATTCCCTTCTTGGCTGTTAGGTGAGGGCTGCTCTCTGTTCCTAGAGGCCCCCCACATTCATTCATGCGCACACACACAAACACACCCTTTATCTTCAATGCAGAAGTGATACACCAAGTCCTTCTTACGCTTTGAATGTCTTTGACTTCTTCTGCTCCCAGCTGGAGAAATCTCATTGCTTTCACAAGTCCCATGTGATTAGATGGGCCCACTTGAATCAGCCCTCTTCAGATTAACTCAAAGCGAACTGATAAGTAACCTTGATTATCTCTCAAAATCCCTTTTGTCACATAGCGTAGTATAATCCCAGGCACTGTATCTCACCATATTTATAGTTTTAGGGATTAGGGCTCAACCTTCCCTGCATCCACAACCTAGGCCCCTGCTGGGGGCAGAGGGTAGTAGTGGTCACTGGGCAGGAGCAGGAGAGGGAGGCCAGCAGGGTGACCAAGAGTCAGGAGATGGGAGAGCAGGTGGCTGAGTAAATATCCTGGAGACACAGGGGGGCAGTGGGAGGGGACATTAAACATGGGCTGGGACTCCAATCCTCCAGAACACGCTCCATTGTCCCATTGGACTTCACTTACAAAAAACAGATTCAAAGATGAGATTATGAAGAATTTAAGATGGTGACTGGAGAATATTAAACCCCTTTGGGGGCCTATCTTCTGAGTGTAAGAGCCTGTGAGACTGGGCTGATCACATACTTGTGAAGCTGGCCCTGGAAACGGACACTAGATAAGTGTTTGCTCTTATGTTTTTACTGATGGTTATTTTGTGGACATTAGACACTTAGTAGACAAAGTGCTCAGTTGCTTCAAGATACCTGTCTTATTCTTAGTTTGTACACATGGACTTAAGAAATGAGGCCTGTTACAGAGGCATCTTGTATTCAATGAGGCTGTTCCAAAGGGCTGTCTATAAGGGTTCCAGACCATTGACTTAAAGTACTTCTTCTCATGGCAGAGGTGATATTGACATTTTACAGGGAATATGCACAACTCCCTTCTTTTTTTTAAAAAACTTTTTCTGTTGTTCGGGGTATTGCCTGAATGCCAAAGCTGGAAATCTGGCTTGTTTTACCATCACTGAAATTAATTAAAAATAAATCAACTTGAACATTCACTTTAAGCATTTCCTTTTTTTCTTTTTTAGCTTATCACACAATTCAGTTCAAATTCCATTCTGTTAGAGAGTAAGTTATGAAAACTTTACATCGTTTTGCCTTTTTTTTTTCTTCTTTTGCTGTCAGAGCTACTATAGATGGTAAAAGCTTAATCCCAGGGAAACTAATAAAGTGAATTGTTCACACAATTACATATTATTTTCCTGTTATGTCCAAGTCTCTTGGGTGCCCAATGCTCAGTTATTGACTAATCTATGAAGCCGGAGTCCTGTCTGATTTTGAGCTTTGAGTATTCAACCACCTCTAAATTTTTGACAAGGCTGTTTAAAGACAGATGTGATTGAATCATAAGACCACTCAAAAACTACAACATACGCTTTGTTCTGTGTGGGGAAAAAATTCCTATCCTTCATAAAAAGAAGAAGGGGAAAAAATATAACAAATTCTTTAAGAGTGGTGAGTCGAGCCAAAGATGATACATATTGGAGAGCCCAGATAGATCAGGGCTCTTGGCTAAAATAAAAAGAAGAATCAAAGTGCAGCAGTGACAGCGGATAGTGTCTAATTATCTCCAGAGGGGGGGCATTAGGATTTTCAGACTCCAGATGTCCAGCAGCTGTGAACTTCTCCAGGCTAGTGTTTGAGTTTTCACAGTAAAGCAGCAGACCTCAGTTGCACCAAGAGACGACAGGGTCAGTGCAGAGCCAAGGCAGTCCTAACTCTTCAGATGCTGGGGGACTTGCTTAAACAAATCTGGTCGGCTTTCCAGATGCGTGGCTCTGCTATAAAACTTGAAATACTCGTAGTGATACCTTTGAGACTCCCAAACAGTAAGCGGGTTCTGATTCTAGTATTTGTGAGATAGTTGATCAACAGAATTTAATTTAATTCTAGTAACATTTATAGAGCACTTTGTTACGGGAAAAGCCTTATGCCAAGGAGACAGTATCATGTGGTGGTCAACAGCTAGACTTTTCCATTTGTGTAACCTGGGACAAGTAGCCTAATTTCTCTAGGTAAGGAGGTTCTCATGTGTATCATGGCAAGAATAACTATCTAGATATTGCTTGTTTTGTTTTGTGTTTCCCTGGAAGCAGGCCCCCAAATATGGACTGAGAACAAATAGTTTACTTGCCAAATGATCCCAGAAACACTGGTAAGGGAACAAG
The DNA here is from genome assembly GCF_059928025.1 of Delphinapterus leucas. Classification (NCBI taxonomy): domain Eukaryota; kingdom Metazoa; phylum Chordata; class Mammalia; order Artiodactyla; family Monodontidae; genus Delphinapterus; species Delphinapterus leucas. Next base: position 28,001,686 of record NC_143149.1, read on the forward strand.
GGAGGGAAGAAAGAGAAGGCAACCAATGAAGGATAGGCTATAAAACAAGTTATCACTGTGATACCTGGAGCAAGGACTGAGTCTCAAAGTATGGTTCAAGGTTGACCAGCATCAGCATCACTTGGACACTAGTTAGAAATGCAAATTCTCAGGTCCCACTCCGGACCTACTGAATTAGAAACTGTGCATGAGGGTCCAGCAACCTGGTCTAATAGGGAATTTTGTTACTCACTCAAGTTTGAAAACTGATGAATTAGGGAGCATGTGCAGAACACCTGTCTTGGAGTTATTCCACGGGGGGATGGAAGGTAGCTGGGATATTGATACACCAACTCCCATCAGTCATTATTAAGGGCTGCTGGGGAGAGGGTGATGGAAATAAACCATAATTCTCCAGCACTTTCTCTTGTGTTGCCCTTGGGCGGAATGGATTCCAGAGTAAACTCTTGGCAAAGAGATGTTGGCCCTGGCAGCTGGAAGTCCCGGGAACATTACAATTTCTAGACCCAAGGACACATGGGTGGGGCACCAACAGCTATTGTGGTGTCTGAAGGATTGAGATAATGCACTAAAGGGCATAATGCAGTGTATATCACAAAACCCATTATATATTCAAATCTAAGGATTGTACACAGATTAACAAGCTGTAATTCCTGCCCTCAGAGAATGGAGTGTTTCCAAAGAGAGCTAGGATGCAGACTCATAAGTAGAATCTAAGGTGGGATGCAGTAAATACCACGAGTGATGGAAGTGTAGGAGGGAGAGAGCGTACCTGATTTGAAGAGGAAGAAAGACATTCGTGAATCAGTGACACCTGAGATGGGAGAGGCAGGCTCCTGGGCTGGCTGAGATGAAACAAGAGGGGTGACTGAACTGTGGAGAAGGACTCAGGTCACGTATTAGCTGCCTCATCAAGTGCCTCTTGTATCTGGATGTCTGAGCTGCACGTGTTCATTTACCAAATGGAAGTAACATCCATGGGCTAACAAATTTGAAATGCAAGGGTGCTAAAGGTTAGTATTTCTTTGCCATTTCACATCTCCAGCAGCCTCACTATTGATTTTCTGGGAAAGAATTAAGGCTTACTGGTTTGAAAAAACATAAAAAGATATTTCAAGCTGCTGCACAGATGTGCTGCTTTCCTGGGACTCATATGGAAATGAGAAAATGCTGACTTAATTTTTTCAGTAGCATTGTTACCATTATGACATAACTTTGATAGTATTAGGCAGAGCTGTCAATATTTACTGTGAGAATTTTCTACATATACCTTAAAAAATCAGTCCTGGGGAGGAAGGTGGAGTGGTGAGAGGAAATAAGTTGAGTAGAATGAATATAGAATTCCATGTTTTTGAGGATTTTTTAACTGGGATCCCATTTCTCACAGCAAAATACATCCCTTGCTCTGCTAACCTATTTCACAGATTTCCTTGGTGTTCACCTCCTCTAAAGCCACTGCTACAGACTGAATGTTTATGCCCCCCACCCCCTTTCATATATTGAAGCTCTAAGCTTCAGTGTGAAGGTATTTGGAAGTGGGGTCTTTGAGAGGTAGTTGGGTCATGAGGGTGGAGTCCTCATAAATGGAATTAGTGCCCTTATAGGAAGAGACATGAGAGAGATGATATCTCTGTGTCATGTGCGGATACAGTAAGAAGGTGACGACAGCAAATCAGGAAGAGGATTCTCACCCTACACCAAATCTACTGGCACCTTGCTCTTGGACTTCTCAGTGTCCAAGACTGAGAAATAAATGTCTTTGTTTAAGCCACTCAGTCTATGGTATTTTGCTATAGCAGTTCAAGCAGACTAAGGCAGCCACCAACCCCTGAAGCTTCAATTCCTCCTCAAATATGCTACATTTCGTTGCATCCCTGGTATCTCCCTGTCTTTTCTCATCTGTAGGCTCAATGGAAAATGGTCCACAATTATCAATATATTGGGGGTCTCCTACCTTATAATGAAGAGGGCTTTTGTTCTTAATTTCTTTTTTTCTGAGTTCTTGAGCATATTAGTGAGAATAAGGCTAGAGGAGAGGAAAGAGGGATTAGTAATGAGGTGCTTAAGCAAAAGGGAGTGGAAGAAGCTTAAAGTATTTGAAGAGAGCGAGAAAGGAGGCTTCACTGCCAGCTGGACTCTATTCTTCACTGTATCTTCCAGCACACTGTGGAAAGCAGTGTGTGCGTGTGTGTGTGTGTGTGTGTGTGTGTGTGTTTTGTGTGTTATTCACATACAATATGAGCTCTACTAGTAGAACTTTCTCAAATAGTTGGAGACCTCCTGAGAGATTTCCTGTTTCACAGCTTTGTGTTAAAGTATTTAGTTGTGGTGAATCTCAGGGTGTGGGTGTCTGATGCCTGAGGTGTTGCAGAGCACCAATATGTGCTGTATCCTTTTTAGTTGATGGGCTTGCTCTCACCATATGCACCAAACTCTCCAAATTATGGACAGATAAACATTCTGATGTTATAAACTGAGAAACAAAGTTCTGGGAATAATTGAGAAGATGTTGCAAAACACCTTCCCCATTAGCTCAAGGTTATTATGCTAAGATTCTTTTAAAGTATGTAAATAAATGTCAATTGCTTGACTCACTGGTCACCTATTATGTGGATTCAATATTTTATGAAGGTTTGATACTTGCATATGACTTTGTTAATTATTTCCCCAATATTTTCCTCTAAGGGAGGACTTCACCACAGATAAAACACTGGGGTGTTGAGTATTTGTTACTTAAGTCAAGCCAAAAGGTTAGCTGAGAGCAGTGAGTCTGGTGGTGATCATAGTTTTATCATGGGATTAAAATCAGAGCTTGTCTGCAAAGAGGTCAGCCCATTGTATAGATTGAATAGAATTTGAAAATAGAGTGTGGGACTCAGAAGACAAATCAGAGATTGAGGATAAAATGATTAAAATGTATCAACAATCTTTTATGTATCTCATTCTGGAAAACAAAATACTGTATCTTTCAAGTATGCCATGCATTCATCTCATTCCTTCATTTTGATAAATATTTAGTAAATCATTTCTAATATATAAAGCCAGGCACTATGGAGGATACAAAAGGAAGTTAAGAAATAACCTTTGCTGGAGGTCACCAAGATAGCAATGTAGGAGATCCCAACTTTCTCCCACCTCCAGCAAAGATCAACTATTAGACAGCTGGCTATGAACGAAAACAGCTCTGGGAGCCCTCTGGAGTCTACCTAAGAATTTTTGCCAACACAGAGTAATAAAAACCTGAGCATAACCATACAAGGAGAGAAGGATGGCAGCTTCATTTCTCCTGCTTCATCCCATCCCCCAAGCCAGCATTGCTCAGCACAAAGATGAACTTCTCAGCTACAAAGAGTTCCTCTTTCCAGGAAAGGAAAATTGAGACAAGCTTCCAGTTTTCCCAGCTTTTCGAGGCACCAAGCTAAGGTCCTGCTTTGGTTTCACCTCAACCAGGCTGGCAGAGCTGAGATGTACAGAGATGTAGGAACAAGGAAGAAAAAAGCCTGGGCTACCAATAGCAGCCATGCAGCGGGAGTGATTGTGTCCACAGTGATCTGTTCTGCAGACAAACCCAGCAGATTTTGCCACCAAAGGAACTAAAAGGCTGGTACAGCCACTTCTGCAGATTTCACCAGCTTTCACTCCACAAGTATTCATGGTCACTAATGCCAGCTGCCTGAGCCTCTCCCCAATCACTCCCCACCCCTGCCAGAACCCAGGAACCACAGCCATTTCAGGCTTCCATGGCTCCATGAATATGAGATACTAGCCTAGACCCCTACAGCTGCCCCCACTGTCATACACATGCTCAGGGCTGGCCTCTAACTGTGCACAGGCATGGGACCAGCCTCTACTGCAGCACACATGCCAGGGGGAGACCATGTAGCCATGGGAGAGCAAACCCACAGCCAGAGCCGCTGCAGCCACTTGCAGCCTGGATCAGACCCTGTCTTCTGTCACTGGCCTGCACCACCATGCTTACCTGCAGCTAGCCTCTCCAGCTGTACTTGTGCATGCCACCAGTCTGACCCCTGTCACCAGCTCTCCCACTGCAGTGTGCATGCCAAAGGGGAGATGGTGAAGCTACAGGAGAGCATGCTGACAGTCAGGGCCCCCAAAGCTGCTAGTGAGCCCGTAGTTGGTTACAGCCCTTGCCGCTGTGTACATGTCTGCAGCCAGCCCCTGCCACTACAGCTGAATGTGCTTGCAGCATTGGCTCCAGCTACCACTGCTTCCTGCCCTGGTCCCTAGCAGCTGGACCTGAGGGTGCCACTGAGGATCCCAGCGGCCCTTGCAGCCACTGCTACCCTCCCTCCCCTTCTCAGTACTAACCAAGGACCACACAGTTATTGCTGCTATGAACCTCAACAGGCTGAGCGGAAGAGATATCATGCCCCCCTGCCCCAGCCCAGATCCACTACGTGCCCCTACACTAAGTGCCCACGCCACTAGACTCAGGGTCACAGTAAGCTCCAGTGTGCCCCAAGCTCGGGTGAAAGTCTTCCCTTAATGAAGTTAATCCATAAAATCTGGAAGAGGTGACTGCTTCTTCAAATGCACAAATACCTATTCAAGGCTAAAGGAATCATGAAGAATCAGAGAAACATGACTCCATCAAAGGAATATAGTTAACCTCCAGTAACTGGCCCCAAGGAAATGGAGATCCAAGAATTTCTTGACAGAGAATTCAAAAAAATTGTTCTAAAGATGCTCAGAGAGCTACAAGAGAACACAGATAAACATTTAAACAATAATAGGAAAAACATACAAGACAAAATGAGAAGTTCAACAAAGATATAGAAAACATAAAAAGGAACCAAAATGAATTTTGGAGCCAAAGAATACAGCAACTGGACTAAAAAATTCAATAGAGAGTTTTAATAGCAGATTTGTCTAAACAGAAGAGAAGAGTAGTAAGCGAGAAGACAGATCAATTAAAATTAATCAGAGGAGGAAAAAGAATGAAAAGGAATGAAGAAATCCCACAGGACTTATGGGACAACATCAAGAGAAACAATGTGTGCATCACTGGAGTCCCAGAAAGAGTATAAAGGGAAAAGGAGGTAGAAAGCTTATTTATAGAAACAATGGCTGAGAACTTCCCAAACCTGGGATATATTTGAATATCCATGTTCATAAAACCCTATTAATAGGTACCAAAAAATTTCAATCCAAAACTAACTTCTCCAGGATTCACTAAATGAAACTTTCTAAAACAAAGACAGAGAGAATTTTAAAAGCAGCAAGAGCAAAAGAAAATTCTTGTACAAGGGAACCCCCATAAGGCTATCAGTGGATTTTTCAGTAGAGACCTCACAGACCAGCAAAGAACGGGATGATAAGTTCAAAGTGTTGAAAGGAAGAAAATGTCAACCAAGAATACTGTACCCAGCAAGCCTGTCTTTCAGAAATAAAGGTAAAATAAAGACTTTTCCTAATAAACGAAAGCTGAGGGATTCATCAGCACTAAATCTGCCTTACAAGAAATGCTGAAAATAGTTCTTTAAGCTGAAATAAAAGGATGCTAATTAGTAACAGGAAAACATATGAAAATATACAACACAGTAGTAAAGTTAATCATATAGTCAGATTCAGAATACTCTGTATTCTGTATACATAATACTGAAATATGGTGGTGTGTTAACTACTTAACTCTAGTATATAGGTTAAAGACAAAAATATTAAAAACAGCTCTACTACAATAATTTGTTAATGTATACACAGTATACAAAGATGTAAATTGTGACATCAAAAACAAAGGGAGTAAAAGGGTACTTTTTGCGTGCAAAGTTAAATTGCTATCAGTGTAAATAGAGTGCCATATTTAGTGTTTTATGTAAGCCTCACAGTAACCATAAAGCAAAAAACCTTAACAACAGATTCACAAATGATATAGAAATGGAATGAAAGCATAATGGAAAATAGTAAAAGCTATAGTAATCAAAACAGTATGGTCCTGGCATAAAAACAAACACATAGACCAATGGAAAACACTTGAGAGTTCAGAAATAAACCCTAACATATACAGTCAACTAATATTTGCCAGTGAAGCCTAGAATACTCAGTGAGGAAAGGATGGTCCTTTCCATAAATAGTGTTGAGAAAACTGAATAAGCACTCAAAGAACAACGAAATTTGACCCCTGTCTCACCACTCACAAAAATTAACTCAAAATGGGTTAAAGACTTAAACATAAGAACTGAAACTGTAAAATTTCAAGATGAAAACATAGGGATAAATCTCCTTAATATTAGTCTTGGCAACAATTTTTTTTGATACTACACCAAAAGTACAGGCAACAAAAGTAAAAATTAATAACTGGAACTATATCAAACTAAAACACTTCTGCACAGGAAAAGAAAAATCCACAAAATAAAAAGGCAACCTATGGAATGAGAGAAAATATTTTCAGATTGTTTATCTGATAAGGGGTTAATATTCAAAATATATAAAGAATTACTACAATTCAATAGCAGAAAAAAATAAACAATCTGAAAAATGGTCAGAGACACTGAATAGACATTTGTCTAAAGAAGACATACAAATAGCCAACAGGTACACGAAAAAGTGCTGGAAATCACTAATCATCAGGAAGTGCAAGTCAAAACCACAAGATATCACCTCCTATCTGTAATAATGGCTATTAGCAACAAGGCAAGAGATACCAAGTGTTAGCAAAACTGGAGAAAAGGGAGCCTGTGCAGTCGGAACCTGTGCAGTCGGCGCACTGTTGGTGGGAATGCAAATTGGTGCAGCCAGTATGGAAAAGAGTGTGGAGGTTCCTCAAAGTATTAAAAATAGATCCATCAGGGCTTCCCTGGTGGCGCAGTGGTCGAGAGTCCACCTGCCGATGCAGGGGACACGGGTTCGTGCCCCGGTCTGGGAAGATCCCACATGCCGCGGAGCGGCTGGGCCCGTGAGCCATGGCCGCTGAGCCTGCGCGTCCGGAGCCTGTGCTCCGCAATGGGAGAGGCCACAACAGTGAGAGGCCCGCGTACCGCAAAAAAAATAAATAAATAAAAAATAAATCCACCATATGATCCAGCAATTCCACTTCTAGGTATATATTCAAAGCAATTGAAATCAGGATCTTGATGAGATATCTGCACTCCCACGTTCATTAAAGCATTATTCACAATAGCCAAGATCGGAAAACCCCCTAAGTGTCTTATCAACTGATGAATGGATAAGGAAAATGTTACATTGAGATAGAGGTACAGAGATATAGCTATAGATGTATAAACCTATCTGTCTTTCTGTCTGTCTGTCTATCTTTCATGGAATATTATTCATCCATGAGAAAAGAAGGAAATCCTGCCATTTACAATAACACCAGTAGACCTCGAGAGCATTATGCTAAGTGAAATAAGTCAGACAGAGGAAGACGTATGCTGTATTATCTATGCTGTATTGGGATCTGAAACAGCTGAAGTCATAGAAACAGGGAGTAGAGTGGTGATTACCAAGGGCTGGGTGTCAGGGGAAATAGGAAGATGTTAATCAAAGGGTACAAAGTTCCAATTATAAAATGAATAAGTTCTGGGAATCTAATGTACAGCATGATGATTATATTTTATAATACTTTATTATATACTTAAAAGTTGCTAAGAGAGTAGATCTTAATGCTCTCACCACACACACACACAGACACACACAGACACACATGGTAATTATATGACATGATAGAGGCGTTAGCTAATACTATGGTGGTAATCATTTTTCTATATATAAGTGCATCATATCAACACATTGTATGCCTTAACCTTACACAATGTTACATGTTAATGATATCTCTGTAATGCTTTAAAAAAAGAGATGATCTTTGCCTATAAATACATTACGATTTACTTGTATATAGAATAAAGCTAGTATGTATACTATGTGATAAATGGTAAGTGGTATATAAAGATATGCATTTAGTCCACTCTATATTGGATGGAGGTGGAGAAGAAAAAAATAATTTTAATATAAAAATTGTTCAGGGTCAGGAATTTGATAAATATTAAGCTTTATAATGCTAACTAGATAGGCTTACAAAGTACCACGGAGAAAGCCCCAGTGTGGAAAGTGTAATGTGTGTGTATCTGGCTCCTTGAACAGGCTGCTTCACATGATACAAGTCTTCACAGCTTTCTGGAAGCAGTACCAGTCAACATTTAGTCACTTTTCTTAGGTTGTAGTAGGAACTGATCTACTTAATGTGCAGTGTAACTCAAGTTATAACATTTTAAACAGGGTACAAATTTTATCCTTTTTTCTTTCATGGACACTCATAAAAAATATTCCCTGTGCTGTTAATGAAATTTCTAACTCCACTGAACTATGCAATATGCAACACTGCCTGCTATGCAAATTTAGCTTTTATACTCACAATAAAAATGCTTAGAGTCCACATTGAAGCAACACTAATGTGTTACTAAAGCTAGGAAAAGGAAATGAATTATACATAGACCTCACCCTTCTCCCTTAGCTGACTGTGTTACATTTAGGCACCATGATATATGTTCAACATATGCGATACTTTTAAACCCTGACCTATTGCTATTGCTAGCTATTGCTATATAACAAACTACCCCAAAATACAGTGACTTAAAATAACAATGTATTATTGTTGCTTACTGTTTTGTGAGTGACTGAGCTCACGTGGGCTATTCTTGTCTGAGGTCTTTCATATAGCTGTAGTCCGATGGCAGATGGAACCCAACTGAAGGCCCATTGGGCTGGATGTCCATGATAGCTTTTAACTCACAAATCTTATGCCTCACCTGGGAAGCCCAGTGCAGTTGGGGGTTGACTGGGCATGTCTCTCTATCCATGGAGCCTCTCCACTTGGCTAGCTACTTTGGATTCCCTTATAGCATGGAGATCTCAGTATAAACTTCTTACATGGTGGCTGGTTTTGAGCACATATTTCAAGAGACCAAGGTGGAAACTGCATTTTTAATGACTTAGTTTCAAAATTAACACAAAATCACCATACACAGGACATGATTACTGGGAAGTGTGGTTCACTGGGAAATCTGTCTTTGAAGATAAATGACCACATTGGTCATGTATACCTTATTGAAATATGATGATGCCTGACTTTGGTAGACTCTTGTTATACCCAAAGTAATCAGACCAGTCAACAAGTATTATAAATCCACTTTCAGAAGAGTACCTAGAATAGTCATTGAAAATCTGCATCATTTGTTAAACTGCTTATAGCAGTTAAACAAATTATTTATTAATGATGATTAACTACCTGCTGTGTGCCAGAGGCTGTGCCGGATACTGATGACTTCTGGATGGGTGGGGTAGACATGTGAGGACACTGAAGCTCGGAAGGCTCGAATGGAAGTAGGATCGGCTTCTCCAAAAGCAGCAGAATCAGGTGCTCATATAATGCAGTGGCCCTGGGAACACTTGCTGAGGTAGGGAAGAAGCCAAAGAGGAGCCAAACAAAATACTGGACTGTGATTTTATAAATAAGATTTAAGATGCATGCTATAATGTACTCTGCAGATTGACTTTGCATATTTGAGAGATGGGTTTGTAATGTGTAGTAAAAAAACTCCTTTATATTGTCTCTCAGCCAAAAACACATTGACTAAGTATCATGCTACATGGCAGTGGTTCTCAAATTTTAGAGAACCGCAGCATCACCTGGAGGGCTGGTAAAAACCCAAGGCTGGGTCCCATCCCCAGAGTTTCTGATTCAGTAGGTCTTTCGGTCAAGTTCCCAGGTCATGTTGATGGTGCTTTTAAGTGGATCACACTTTGAGAATCACTGCTGTATGGTTATCCACACATAGAAGGTTAAAAGCATAGATGTCGAGTCATAGACAAGACACAGCGGTGAATCATAAATATGTTACCTAATCTTTCTAGCTTGGTTTCCTGATTTTTATAATGAAGATAATTAATAGTAGCTACCTCATTGGATTGTTGTGTAGATGAAATGATATATAGCAAGAGTTCAATACATGGTAGCCAATCATTAACATAATCATGTTAACGGTTATAGTTCTAGAAGAGATATAGTCCTATCCGCATATATTTTACCTGAGGAGTTGTATTACTGTGTAATGTACACCTATGTGTGCTGTAATCATCCAGACTATATAGCTGACTACTGTGAGCTTTGTGCCTTTCCTGCCTCCTTCAGAAGAGAAGAAATAACAGAACTTTCTCATTATCTGTTTTCTTCCTTATACAGTACATAAAATTTAGCAACTAAGTATTTAAAAACCATCTACAGACTCAAAAATGAATCTTACTGTTTTCAAGTTAAACTCCTCCTGGGATTGGTATTAAAGGAGAATTAGGTTTGCATTAGTTGAGCTTTGCAGGATGCCCAGATAATGCCTCAGCAACCAAAATGTAATTATAAAATAGGGATGTTTCAACTGCAGAATTTTTTTTTCTATTCAATGTGAACTATAACAGTCAAGCATGTAGTTGCATTAAGGTGAAGATAACAAATTAAGTTCCAGATCACTTCTCAAGCTGTGTGGTCAAACATAGAACAGTAGTCAACAACAACAAAATTCCAATAATAAACAAATCACAATGTATTTCCTTGACTGCCAATAAATGTCATAACCCTTGCTTCTCCAGTAAAATGATCCTCCTTGTGAGGCTGCTGGGAGTACATAGGATGGAAATGTATCATCCTACAGTTGTTTTTACTGCGCCATTACTTCATCCATTGGGCCACACTCAGTCCCTTTCTGTGCCTCAGTTTACTTATCCAAACTGGGTTTACATTTTTCAATGTATTGTTTGTAGAACACTAGTGAGATACTCAGTAGAAAAAGTCCCCTGTAGTAAAAAAACTTCTGGAAGCATTTCAGGCTCTCTCTTCTTCATCAAGAGTCAAGACCCATATTAGTGCTTGAAAAACTCTGAGAATCCCTATTTTAAAGAAACTATAATAGACCATGGATATTTCATAGCAACTGAACTTCCAGAGGGTATACTTCTTTGGGAAATGCTGCTCCAAGTTATAATTGCCTCACACTTAGTTGTAGTAAGTTCATAAATTGTCAGTTAACGATACTTCATCTACCAAAATTATTCTTCAAAAATGAATGAAAGGGGGCTTCCCTGGTGGCGCAGTGGTTGAGAGTCCACCTGCCAATGCAGGGGACACGGGTTCATGCCGTGGAGCGGCTGGGCCTGTGAGCCATGGCCGCTGAGCCTGCGCGTCCGGAGCCTGTGCTCCGCAACGGGAGAGGCCACAACAGTGAGAGGCCTGCGTACTGCAAAAAAAAAAAAAAAAAAAAAGAATGAAAAATAAAGACATTCCTAGATAAACAAAAACCAAGAGAAGTCTTTGCTAGCACATCTCTCCTATAAAAATGTCCTTTAGTCTGAAAGGAAATGACACCAGATGTGAAATCAAATACACAAGAAGGAGTGAAGAATAGGGAAATGTAGTATGTGGGTAAATAAAAATTACTCTCACTATGTATTTTTGTTTACTCTTAATCTCTTAAAAATACACATACGCTTGTCTAAAGCAATGATTATAACACTATTATGGTGTTCAGAGCATATGTAGATACAATACATAATGACATTAACAGCACAAAGAGGGGATGGAGGTATATTTTACTAGAATTAGGTCACTAAAATCTGAAACGGATTGTGATAAATTAAGATGAGGAAGTGGGGAAAATGGAGAGACGTTGGTCAAAGGATGCAAATTTGCAGTTATGTAGGATAAGTCTAGAGATCTAACATACAGGAATGTTCAAAAGAGTATAATATTGTATTGCATATTGGAAATTTGCTAAGTGAGTAGATCTCAGGTGCTCTCACCACACACACACAAATGATAACCGTGTAAGGAGGTAGATACGTTACTTAGCTTGACTACAGTAATCATTGCAATATATATATATATACACACACACACATACATATATAGCAAAACATCATAGTATATACCTTAAATATATACAATTTTTATTTTTAAAGATGGATGTTGTAATGTCTAGTGTAAGCCATTTTGAAAGCTAAATTTAAAAAATCAGAGTAAAATCTCAAGAGAGTAATTAAAATGGTTTACTTAAAAAAATATTGGTTTAACACAAAAAGAAACGGTAAAGGAGGAAAAAATACATGAGACAAGCAGAAAACAAATAGCAAAATGACAGATGTAAATCCAACAATATCAATAATTATATTAAGTATGAATGCGCTAAAGACTTCAATCAAACATACAAATGATCAGTCTAGCTAAAAAAAAAGCAAGATTTAATGATATTTGCTGTATACCTGAAACTGACAACATTGTAAATCAACTATACTTCAATAAAAAAAGATTTAATGATATGCTCTGTACAAAAGACATAGTTTAGATTCAAAGACACAGACAGGTTGAACTTTTAAGGAAGGAAAAAGATGTACCATGCAAACAGTAACCAGAAGAGAGCTGAAGTGCCTATATTTAAAGAATAATAGAAACGTTTTATTTTAAAATCTATATTTATAAAATGCTAGAAAGTATTTATTTTTGCAAACATTTAAACATATTATTGAAAATCTAGATGTCCTTTTAAAATGTGCAAGGGGACACAATATATTTTTTAAAAATTATGTTAGGGCTGTGGAAGTAAAAGTGTTTGAAGCCTGCTCTTCTACACAGATTCTGTCATGGTACAGAAAATAAGTTTCATGGAGTCCTGACTTAACCAAAATCAAATACTTTACAGCAAAGTCAATATTAAAAGCTGTACTCTCTTTTTTGGTCCTGCATTTCTTGCCTATTTTAAGGAGGCACCATAGGATAATCATTAAGTTCATAGAATTTGGTGTTGCATTTAAAAAATTCTAACTCCAGCCTTTGTCTGCTGTGTGACCCTGTAGAGTGTTCTCAACTTCTCTGTGCCTCAATGACTTCATCTGTAAAATGGGACAATAAGGGCATATATCTCATAGGAATTTTGAGAGTTAATACATGCAGAATATTTAGGTCAATACCTGGTACAAGGAAAGTACCCTGTAAATGTGAGTTATTTTTATTCGGGGCTTTGACATGTTCCAATAAATGTGCTACAGATAAATCATTATCACATCTCCCAACACATTTCCACATTGCTGGCACAGATTTTAGAGCTCCTGACTCAGATGTTGAATCTACACCTGGACCTCAAGTCATTTTAGCAGTCAGCATTAGAGAGATTGAGTTGCAAAGAGGCAGCAGTGAAGGGAAAGCCTTGCTAACAAGATAATATATGCTGAACTCGGCGGGTTTGTCTGTTATTGCTGATGAAGGGGAGACAGTGCAAAATGTGAGATGTGGTACCCTCAGAGGGAAGTCTATATCATGCATATAATTTGTTGATTGCTGGAAGACTAGAAATGGAACACTGGGTCTGCAGGATGGCCAGATGGCAACTCACTGACCTGAGAAATTCTCTTTGTAAAGAACAGCTTTCTTTTCTAGCCCTCTGCTCCCCACTTCCCTGCCTGAACTCTGTGTGCCTCTCTGCACCCTAGACACAAGCATTATTCTCTTTCCCTGTGCCTTTGTTCACGTGGGTCACTTGTTCTGGAATATCTCCCACCCACTTGGTCCTTTTCCTTTCTCGCCATTTGCCACCTGCTTCGTAGGGTGAAATTCATTCAACTGAGAACTGATTATGTCCTGAACACTAGGATGAGCACCGAGGATACAAATTCACACAATTTTAGAATCAAGCATGAGAGAGGGCCCTTATCACACTTTATTATGTTTGTCTACAATCAAGGTCGGCACAGGTGTTCTGTGAGTGCAGACGAGGTATCTTACCCAGTCTGGGGATGATCAGCAGCTACCTCCTGAATCGTTTAGTGAGTTGTAGTCAACTCTATAGATACAGAGAAGAAACAAAAGCAAGAAACGCGTGCACAGGTCAGAGGCGTGCTCCTTATGACTGAAGAATAGGGCACTTGGCGGTAGAGTGAAGAGAAGTGAAGCTGGGAAGGTAGATAAGGCTCAGACCAAGAAGGAGCTTGGAATGGATGAATGCCTTGCTAAGGACTTGGATTTTACTGTGACCATCATGGGGAGCTAACAGAGGCCTTTAAGTAGTATAATACTTTAATCAGGTTTGCGTTTCTGAAAGAGAGCATTGACGAAGCACGAAGAATGGATGAATTTTAAAAAGTGGGGGCAAGAATGGAGTCATTCACTTATTTAGGGGACTATTGAAAATCATAAATAAGGAGAAGATGAGGGCCTACACTAAGTCAGTGGTGGTGAGAAAGAGAAAAGAGATCAATTCAAAAGACACTCAGGGAGAAATCAGTGTTCCTTGAGATCTAACTGGATATGTGAAGTGAGGTAGAATATGGATACAGGATGACTCAGATTTTTGGCTTTGGTACCTGTATGGATGGTGGTACCACTCTCCTGAGAGGTTCTATAGGAAGTGAGATAAGGGGGTAAGACTATATTTGAACATGTGCACTTTAAGATTCAATTATTTGTATGTTTAACAATGTTTGCAGACAGCCTACCTCCTAGGTGCCAGGGGCTACTCTAGGCACTGGGCATACAGCAGTGAATAAAACAAACATAAATTCCTGCCCTTGTGGAGCTTACATCAAATAGGGTAACTGTGAACATCCCAGGAGGTGGCTGAATTGGTGCTGGAGCTTAGATGAAAGATTTGGTCTAGAAATATTGATCCAAGGGAAAGCAGCTTATAGGTAAGAGTTGAAGCTATCACTTAATAAGTTTCTATACTTTAAAAAATGTTAGTGCATAAAGAAAAAGATACAGTTCAGCAGAAGAATTTAGGCCAATGTAGATCAGAGATATAATCATCAAAAAAGCTAATGCCAAAATATGCTGCATGAATGGATATAATGAATTAGAATCCAGGGGGTGATAACTCTGGACCTAAAGAAGCCTATCCCACACTTCATGTGGGGTATAGGCAGACTGTAGGGCATTTAGAGAAGAGTGACGGTGAGGGTGAAAAAACTCAAATGGTGTCTAATGACGAATGGTTATGTCAAATGGAAATGGTTAGCCTGGAGAAGGTGATCATAACAATTGTCTTCATACAGTTAATTCTGTTAGAGCTCCAAGGGGGATAAATAGTTTCAGTGGGAGGGAGTTATAGGGAGAAAATCAATAATAAGATTTTTGCCATCTCATGCATGTCCTCAGATACTTAGCTTCAGATTCAGTGATGTATTAGGTAGGGTTGTCCAGAGAAACAGAACAAATAGGATATGTGTGTGTATGTGTACATACATACATAAAAAGATATTTGTTATTATAAACATAGCTTATGCAATTATGAGCTGGCAAATCCCAAGATCTTCAGGGTGAGTCAGCACGCTGGAGACCCAGAAGAACTGATAGCGTAGCTCCAGTCTGGAGGCCAGCAGGCTCAAAACCCAGGAAGAGCTGATCTTTCAGTTTAAGTCCAAAGGCAGGAAAAATGCTGATGTCCTAGTCTGAAGGCCATCAGACAGAAAGGATTTTCTCTTACTTAGGGGAGGATCAGCCTTTTTGTTCTATTCAGGACTTCAACTGATTGGAGGCAGTCTACCCATAATAGGAGGGGCCATCTACTTTACTCAGTTTACCTATAAATGTTAGTCCCATCCAGCACACGTAACAGAAATACCCAGAATAGTTGTAGACCAAATAACTGGGCACGTTGTGGCCCAGTCAAGTTGATATGTAAAATTAATCATCATAAGTGAGAATTGTTTCTACCTGGGGATTGGCTAACCTCCATCTAGGAACAAACAACATGGTCAGGATTTTTAGTCCAACTAAACAAGTTCACTTCTGGGTGTTTAATCAGACTTAGTTCAAACAAGCTCCAGATTCTTGAAAATAAAGAAAAATTTCACCATGCTCACAAGTCCCTCTGTTCTCCTCAAAGCATAAAGCCCAGACAGCCATGCCATGGGTCAAGGTTAGCAGTGGCTCACTGCATTTCACAGTCATTGTCTAACCCACTTCCCAAAGCAAGAACATCAGCAAAAGGCAAACCCTTCTCTCATCAGTTCAAAACTCTCTTTGCCTTTCTTGTCTTTCCTATTGTTTCTTCTCAAGGACCAGACTCAGCAGCCAGAAAAGAAAAGAGAATGGGAGCACTTAAAATGTGTTTTTAACTAGAGGACTTTTATCTGATCCAAAGCACTGTAGAAGTCCAGGCTCTGACAGTGCCCTAGTTCCCACTTCATCTTCATTCCTCAGTTTCCCGTCCGCTGCGCGTGCAAGCTGCTGACATCGTGTTTGTGTATCACGGGGCCGAGAGGGTTTATGGTTGGGTGCTTGTTGTTGGGCTGCCTTCCCCGCTGTCTTGGCACAGCTCCTGAGCTTCACAGCAGGGGGGACCCTTAAACATGCTTAATGGGGAAGTTGGTCTCACATGTTCCCTGTAGGTTCTCATCTGGTGATTTTTCAGCTTATGCTTTGGTTGCAGTTAAGGTAATTACAAAGTTATTATTTGTCATTTCCATTATCTTTGGGGTCAGAAAGACATCTGTTGGAAGTTAGCATCATCTGTCATTTATGCCAGCTGGTGGTCAGCACCTTAGTGGACGTAAAAAATGAGGGAAGGAAATCGGTGCAGCCACTATGGAGAACAGAATGGAGGTTCCTTAAAAGAACAAAGATAAGTTACCCTATGATCCTGCAATCCCACTCCTGGGTGTATATCTGAAGAGAACTCTAATTTGAAAAGATACATGCACCCCAATGTTCATAGCAGCACTACTTACAATAGCCAAGACAGGGAAGCAACCTAAGTGTCCATCGACAGAGGAACGGATAAAGAAGTTGTGGTACGTGTATATAATGGACTACTACTCAGCCATAAAAAGGGTGAAATCATGCCATTTGCAGCAACATGGATGGACCTGGAGATTCTCATACTAAGTGAAGTAAGTCAGACAGAGAATGACAAATATCATACGATATCACTTATATGTGGAATCTAAAAAAAATGATACAAATGAACTTATTTACAAAACAGAAATAGATTCACAGACATAGAAAACAAACCTATGTTTACCAAAGGGGAGAGCTAGGGGGGTGAGAGTTTTTTTCACTGACTACTGGTAATAAAAGTGTGGTAAACCCATAAAATAAATGAGGGAGGGAGCTGGGTGTCCTTGCAGGCTAGCTGTGTGTGTGTTTGTGTGTGTGTGTGTGTATACAAAAGAACCCAACCCTACTGTGAAGTTTTGAGAAGTCTGTGCCTCCTTGCCACACCAATAATGATGAGCTGTAAGGAAACCTGGGATGCTGCTGTCCAGGGTAGTCTCAGGGCTTTCAAGACACTGAAGTGGAGAAAAGTAATGGAGTCAGATGAAGTATTCAGGGTCCTTCCTGCTGGGCTATTGATTTTCTTCCCTAACATGCTGCGTATAATTTTCTTTGCAGAGTGAAAATGAACTGCTGTATTACCCAATGAAGAAATATATGATGTATATGATCATTGCTGGCTTTTTGAGCCTGCAAATACCTTAATGTTTGTAAATCCAAAGTCTTCAGTTGATCCTTCAGTTCAGAGTTAGCAAACTTCTTCAGGGAAGCATCAGATGGGAAATGTTTTAGGCTTTGTGTGTCACGTGATCTCTGTTGTATCTCCTAAACTCATCCTATAACTCCAAAGCAGCCACGGGCAATGTGCAAATGAATGAGCATGGCTGTGTTCCAATAAAACTTTATTTACAAAAACAGGATGTGGGCCAGGTTTGGCTCATGGGCCGTAGTTTGCCAACTACTGCTTTCATTGGCATTTCACTAAAAGCTTGCCTCTGGATAAATAGGTCATGGGGTAGAGGTTTGAGATGGGAGAGGAGAGTGAGAAAGAAAAGGAAAGAGTCCTACACCGAAATGCATGGTTCTCTAGGCAGTGGGGTGCCCTACTCCCTTTCCTAAAGCTTATATCTTCCAAGGCAGACCAACCTTTCTTTAGGATTATCCAATTTTCTTTGATATGCCCTGAAGGGATAAAATTGGGTGATGTTCAGAATTCTCTAGAGCTGAGCGTTCAGTTATTAAGAACGTGATGGCAATCTCAGAATTAACCATGCATTGCTACTGTTTTCAAATCTCATCATTTACCAAAAGGAAAAGAAGCAATCGCGGGCTGTGTTAATATCCTCCTTTGTTAGATGGGAAGAACTTTACCTAATGCTCAAAAAGGAAAATGAAATCTTTACAGATCGGTGATGTTATTCCCAGCATCAGTTCAGAGAATGGTAATGTGTTGAACCAAAGACCAGAGCTTAGCTTCAGTGTGTTGAGCCCTCACCAGGATTTAAAATGTGGGGGATTGAACTTGAGTTCTGTTTCACAAATGCCTTTACCTTTTCTCATAAGTTCATTTCTAGTTGATAAGTTTAGGGGATCTTATTCTCCTGTGTTCTACCAAAGAAGCTCCTAAAAAGAATAGGAAAACAGGATCAACTGGAACTTTCATAAGGAAATGAAACTAAAACCAAAGATGTTTACATGAATTTTTAAAAGTATGGGAAAGAATTAAGAAAAGTGTCAAAATCTGCTAAAATTAAAGAATAAAGTTAAGTATGGTTCACTTTCAGTATGTGGGTTTTTTTTTCCCCAGTGGGAAATTAGTTCTGAGAAACTTTCTCTTCCTCTGAAGGCAGAAAGCAGGGAACTTGAAAGACTTTTGGTAAGATGCGATGTCCATTACGTGAACACCAGCCAGTATGTACATCAACTCCAACCAGATTTTTCAGGTATATGGTTGAAGATTTATGCAAGCTGGAAGAGCTCTTTTCATATGTTAATGTACATCAGCTACTTCCCAAACTCATTATAAAGGTTGTGGAGAGACCAAACAGGGTTAGAAAAGTAACAACAATCCTTGTCCATTGGAATTGGGGATAAATTGCTTTAGATAGGATATACATTTATTCAATTTATATGAATCAGGAAAAAAGAAGAAATATGTGTATTTTGGAGTCTAAAAATATCTTAATAGGCTCTTTGAAGATATTGCCTTTAATATCAATTAGCTTTATTTAGTACAAACTTATATAAAATGACTCATTATTAAAAAGTCTTAGCTATACCTCTATTTTCTTTCAGATAGTATTCCAATAAATTACATACATAGATATTGATGAGTTAATATAGATATAAGTAAAAACATGTCTATTTTTACTGCTGAGGGAGAGGCTTTTCTGGCATTCAGCATTTGGTACAAGCAATTGGTTGATTGCTACAGGACCGATAATTGACATAAACATCATACATTTGTATCAATTGCAATCACATATAAAACTATCAGTTTATAATAATATTAAAAATAATAAAAAGGTGTAAAACCCTGACATTTTGTAATGTGAACAATGAATGTGAATTTCAAAAGTGTATCAAATACTTTCTTTCGTATAATAAATTAGAATAATTAATAGAAACTGCTTTTAAAGTTGTGTATTTATTTTTTACAATTTTCCTCTTATTTATTTATTTAATTTTGGCTACGTTGGGTCTTCGTTGCTGCGTGCGGGCTTTCTCTAGTTGTGGCGAATGGGGGACTACTCTTCATTGCGTTGCGCGGGCTTCTCATTGCGGTGGCTTCTCTTGTTGTGGAGCATGGACTCTAGGTATGTGGGCTTCAGTACTTGTGGCACGTGGGCTCAGTAGTTTTGGCTTGCAGGCTCTAGAGTGCAGGCTCAGTAGTTGTGGCGCTCGGGCTTAGTTGCTCCACGGCATGTGGGACCTTCCTGGACCAGGGCTTGAACCCGTGTCCCCTGCATTGGCAGGTGGATTCTTAACCACTGTGCCACCAGGGAAGCCCTAAAATTGTGTATTTAAAGTATAGTCTTCATTTTAGGAAAAAAATTAACGAGTGGTTTAGGCCTTCGTCACTATTGGGAACAATCAAGATGATCGACAAGTGTAAAATTCAAGAAGATGGTACCTCAGAGCTATCTCACTACTTCTTCACGTATGAGCTAAATAAGAAAGGAAGTCTTAATGGAGTCATGGGCTGAGTTGTTAGTTTACAGGGTTTATTACAAATATCTATTAATTATTAAAAAGCTTTTCTAACACAGAATTTGCATTGTTGACCCATTTCAATGTAAACACTTTAATTGAAATTATTACCAGTGAAAATTGCAAAAGCCCACTAGTTTCGGGATTGACTACTGATTTGCTAAACAGTGATTGTTCGCTTAATGCATATGGTGTATGCTATATAGTACTGGGAGCTCTAGAGGTCAGCAGCAAAATATATGATAGGGTACTATTTTATCCAAAGGATCTGGGACTTATTCATCTTTGCATCACCCATAATGGCTGGAACAGTCTTAGTAATGACTAGCAGTAGTCATCAGCATTACTCACTATTTATTAAATGCGTGGAATCTACTGGGAACACATCATTATGGATAAAAAAGAAATAAACCTAAGGCACTAATATTAAAATGATCTACTGACCTCTAAAATATAGAGCTGGGCTATATAATGTATATAATGAGATGATACGAGATGTGCACTATGCTTGCCCTCTGGCACCAAAGAACATTGTCAAAGTTTTTGGCAATGTTTTATGTACTAACTGATCACTAAATCCTGTTCATCTCAAAGACCATAGGAAAATATGCTACATGCCTCCCCCCGAGAGGAACAATATGCATTACTGTTTATAATTGTATAAAGATTTCAAATTTCCAGCTGAAAGAGTCATTTTGTTTTTTCATAGATGTGTACGCAAGTATACATGCTCTGGGTCTGCATGGCAAGGGCATGTATCTAAAAGGGGTGTGACAAACTGATGAAGGTCTTGGAAGTGATAAGCCATGTACACAGATATATCACACAGCAGATTTTCTGAGTATAAAAGACACAGCTGATATTCTTTGTGTAACCTAAACCTTACTCTTCTTGGGGAAATGGCCCTTTATTTTTCCCTTTGTCATTATTAAGGTAACTATTTCCCTTGCTTTCATTTTCTCTTTCATGGAAGGATTCAAAGGCCCACATAAATAAAAATGCATGTAACTGCAGGACACTTGGAAAGTCTAGACTGCAGGAAGCAAGGTCATAGTTTTTCATTTATATCCCCATGAAGGCTGCATGTCCTGGAATGTGAGAGGAAAGGCAGAGTTGTGTCAATGGCAAGATTAGTGACCCAGGCATCAAGATACTGGTGTGCCAGTGTTAGTTTTGCAACTAGTCACCTTTGGACCTTCAGAAAATCCCTTAATTTCTCGTAGCTTCAGTTGTGTAATCTAGAAAATGAATCGGTTGCTAGTGCTCAGATCTTGGTTTCTAATACCAATCTCCAGTGAAAGGTTAATCAGGGCATCTTACTAAACATCTGATAGCAGGGCTGAGGCAGGGAATAGTGCTGGAAAGTCAGAAAGAGCTCAAAAGAAAATATGATATGTCAAAGAAGATTATAGCATGGAAAGTGGAACGTGAAAGTAACTTTAGAGTGGAGAAACCTGGCAGACACTACTAATTACGATCCAGGTTAAGATCATCATTGATGAGTCATGTTGATAGCGTGTACCCTTGAAATGATGCAATGAGAGAGCACTTTACCTTGTCATCTTCCAAAAACTCAACCTTAGCTTGATGTTGAGAAAAACGTCAGATAAACCCAAATTGAGAGACATACTACAAAATACCTTAGCCAGTATTCCTCAAAACTGTTAGGGTCATAAAAAACAAGGAAAGTCTGAGAAACTCTCATAGTCAAGAGGAGCATAAGGCAACATAACTAAATATAATGTGATATATTAGATTGGATCTTGGAACAAATAAAGGAGGTTAGAGAAACACTAGTGCAATTCAAATAAAAAATGAAAGTTAGTGAATAATGATGTATGAGTATTGGTTCATTATTTGTGAAAATGGACTGTAGTAAGATGTTAACAATAGGGGAAGTTAAGTGTGGGGTATATGGGAACTCCATATACTATTATTTAATTTTTTCTGTAAATGTAACTCTATCTAAAATAAAACGCTTATTTAAATAGAAAAAAATAACATAGTTGTATTAGATGCTATGTAATAGTTTTTTGTGTTCCATGACTTTAATACCTGTGGGTTGAAGTATTATTCCTTTTGTGAATTTGGACCAGAAAATCTGCCTGTTTTGGCCTAGTTCATTACAGAGGATACTGAGCCATCCTTGTGTCCCTTTCCACCAACACCAGCCTTCCTAGCTCCCAACACAGAGTTCTCAGTACATGTTGATTACATGAAAAAAAGATCATGACTACCTCTTCCCTGATAAATAAGTAGAAACAAATCCTGGTTCAGGAATGAAAACCAGTCTTGTTTTTTTCTTTTTTTAAGTACAGCCTTTTGATTCTTAATAAATCCAAAAATCAAAGTGCAAAATTTTTGAATGGATATTGCATAAACCCACATATGTGTCTACTAAAATCTTTGCATGACAGTACTTGCTTATTAATACTTTCAGTAACTAATTTGCAGTGTCAAAAGTAAGCGAATTCATTCATAGTCATTGCCCATAATTTGGCACTTGAGTAGCTTAGCCCAGCAAACAGTAGTTTGTTAAGATGTAAATTTTTGCAAGTCCTGGTGCCAGGGTTACTTCAAGAGTTAAACCAGGCTAGGTCTGTGGTTGCAGAAAGGGGTCAGCCTGTTTCCTTAGAGGCGGGAATTCAAGAAGGGCATAGGGCTTCTCAGATACCTTCAAGCAAACCCATCCACCAAATTAAAAACCATATAATGTGAATCTCCCTTTCCATTCCTAAATGATTATGAAGTATAACTTTTTTTTCACATTTTTCTTTTCTTCTTTTTTTTTTTTTTTTTTGGCTGCATCACATGGCTTGTGGGATCTTAGTTCCCAGACTAGGGATCGAACCCAGCCCTGGCAGTGAAAGCGCTGAGTCATAACCACTGGTCCACCAGGGAATTCCCTAGATGTATAGTTTTGACCTTGGAAATATTTCAGCATTTTTACCTTTATGGTGGCTTTGCTTTGTGGCGTTCCATTGTGCTGTCTTTCCCTGCCATCTTTATCCACATGGATCTCTAATCTGTCTACTGCAGGGCATGATTAGCCAAACTCCGTCTTCTCCTCTGAAGTGTTACAAGGATGAGTAAGTGAGGAACCGTCAGGGGCCTGGGGAGATACTATATATTTAAACGTGAGGATATTATTGAAATTGTCACCACCTGGTTGGCAAAAGGCAAAATGTCAGAGCAGCAGCCATATTTGGCAGACCGGTCAGAGAAATTGAAATATCATGCCCAGTGAAGCAGGACACTTGATTTAACTAAGAGATGAGAGCAATAAAAGAAGTAGGATAAAAGGAAGCATTTCCCAAATGATTTTGAAAACAATACTATATTATGTTGGAAAGATAATATTCCATTGTTGACAAATGGAATAAGCCTAGCTCCAATTTACTTCATATTATCAATGTTTTTTATTTGCTTAAAAAAATTTATATATCTTTATTAAATGGTATCAAAAGCTCCCAACTGTTTAAGAGAATAAACTTTTGTTAAGAAGTATAACATGCTTTTGAAACTCCTATTACTAATCTCAATTTGGCTTGTTACTGTGAATTATTTAAACCTCAAAGATTTTCACTTTGCCCTTCTAATCCAAATTGTTATACGTTCTAACGCGTAATAAAATTGTATCAATTTGAAAATACCCTAAAATTCAGCCCTTTTAATGCTTCAAATTCACCTTGTCCCAGAGTATTTGTATTTGCTTGCTTTTGTGTGTGTTGTGTGTGTGTGCGCGTGCGCGTGTGCATGTTAAATTCTAGGGTGTTGGACTCACGGGTATGTTTTGCCCCGTTTGAATTCTTAGAGTTTTGTGCTGTAATGATTGGGCTGATAGTAGCCAAAAAGTTTTACTTCAACTGAGACTTTATGGATGGAATTTTCATCCCTTTTCCTGCTTGAGAATCCAGTCTGCGTGATGTGCTCCCTTGATTTCCATGGAATTGTTTTCGTTATTCAAAGAAAGGGTTAAAGCAACAATTGGGTCTCTAATGATGAGTCCCTAAGGGCTTGTAACAATAGAGGTGGGTCTTAGTGGTCACCTGCCTCTTCATTTTACTGATGAGAAAAGTGAGGCTCAAAAAGAAAAAAAAAAATTTCTCCAAGCCTACGGGCAGCAGTCAGGTCAGTCTGAACCCAGGTTTCCCCAAAACACACCCCGTGTGCTGTTGGTGCTTCTCAGGAACCCTGTTTGTGGGGTCATCCCCAAGTTCTTCCTTACCATTCAGGCCAATCACATGGTGCCACTGTTTAGAAGGTCCCTCCCCTTTCTCTGGAGTCTTTTAGTAGAGTGAGAAGTTCTGTTGTTTAATATAAGGAAACTCAAATTCATTGAAATTTAAGTTGATCTCCCACCTGGAATGAACACATGCACAGTCATGCTGTTATTTCTGCCCCTGGGCATTTGTAAGGAGCTGCTTTCCTGGGGCTGCTCCAACCTTTGCCAAAACCCTTTCATCCTCAAGAGAGTAGCAGAAATGAGAGAGAAATCAGCAAAGCACATGCTTTTGGAAGGCCTGTTACTAATCTTATCAGATTAGCATATCAGACTGTTGTTTTCAATTAAACCCTATCCTCACTTTGCCTGTTGAAAGAGACAGGTCAGAAAATATGGAGTCCAAAATCCGTCTCTGCTACTTTATGAGACACGCTAAAGATTGAGACTTCTCTCTTTGCACCATTTTAACTCTAAGGAGACTAAGGTCCAGAGAGTTTAGGTCACTTTTATGCATCTCTGCGGTTGTCAGGAAAGTATCTCTTTACCTCACTTTAAAAAGACGAACTTTGAGGGCTTCCCTGGTGGCGCAGTGGTTGAGAGTCCGCCTGCCGATGCAGGGGACACGGGTTTGTGCCCTGGTACCTGGTCCGGGAAGATCCCACATGCCACGGAGCGGCTGGGCCTGTGAGCCATGGCTGCTGAGCCTGCGCGTCTGGAGCCTGTGCTCCACAACGGGAGAGGCCACAACAGTGAGAGGTCCGCATACCGCCAAAAGAAAAGAAAAAAAAAAGATGAACTTTGAATCTCTGAGATTAGGTTATGAGAAATATTGGTTCCTTAGAGAAACCTATTTTTAAAGGATATCAAACTGCTCTAATTTAGACTGCACTGATCATTAAAATCTGGGTTTTAAAAATACAGACTCTGTGGATTCAGGGGTAGAGTATTCTATTATGGCTGTGTCCCCAGATGTAGTATTTGCTCAAATCACCCAGAGAACCTCTATCTTCTTCCACTAATTCTCCATGTGTTGCCCTCCCATAGCAGAGAGCTTGATCAAAGATCATGGGGTTTTCTTTATGGAGGAGAACTATATGTAGTTAGGAATGTAAATGCAGTTTCAATTCCCTTCTAAAGCCTGCCCATCAGCAGCAAAATGCCATTTATTGAAGTTCTTAGGAAGCAAATTACAGCTGAGAACTTTTGAGATCTATAGTAATATATTCAATTCTTGTTTATATGTGGTAAACTTATAAACTTTGAGAAGCAATGGAAGATAATTCTATTAGAAACATACAGTCTCTAATTTTGTAACAGCATACTTTAAACTACCTATCACTTTTGTTTTTCTTTCCCACAGGCAGCATTGCTTGGGGTTATTGTAATACTGCCAAGTAAATTCTCCTCAAACATCATGCAAGTGTATATGCCCAGGCTACCAACTACATTCCCAACTGTTTAGCAATACAGTGTTTTATAGTAATTCTGAGAGTGTACCCTGTGGTCCTGTGTACTTACTGAATGGGCTTCTTTATTACCTTTTTAGTGAAATAAAGATTAGAAAACATTGATTTACATAGCAGGGTGGCTCCCATATAAAGCAGCAAGGTACACCCATTACTGGCATGAATATTGAGCTTACAGGCCATGAACATCAGCCCCTTTCTCCAACTGAGTAAAAGCACTGTTGCAGACATTGATGATAATAGCACAGGATTAAAGAATAATTAAGTCTGGAACATCACTATGAATATAACTTTATCCCCAAATATTCCTGTAGTGAGGATAATATTTTGGAAATAGTTGATTGGTTAGCAATTCATGTTTTTCTTTCTTCTGTTGTACTTCTCCACCATTAAAGTTATATCATGAAAACTGTGGTCCCAGAGAAATAAATAACGGTAATTTTTAAAGGGCTACAATTAGGGAAAATGAAAATATGACAGAACTAGAGGTCTGGGCACAGGAAGCTGAAAAGAGAACTTTTTGGTGAGGGGGAAATGGGGAAAGACAGCACAAGCAGCAAGAGGTCAGATGAGTTCTCTGATTTCCCTTTGAGATCAAAATTCCTTTGGAATAAAGGGAATAGAAACATCTAGATTGTCCCGGAGAGAGTCCCAGTGGATGATGTAGGAAGAGAGAGCAGGATTAAATCAATCATATAAGATAAAGAAAACTTTATCATCATCATCATTTATTTACATTCATATATTTATGTGAATTTAAGTGCATTCATTTCAATTGTGCTACCTTCCTATTGATACAATTAATAAGATAAAGGAAAAAAATAGCTAATGGTTTTAGGCTAATGCCTCATTTGAATATTAACAATGACTCTTTAGGTTTATTTCATGGACAGTTTAAAAATAATATATCCACTTTCCTTATCAAAAGCTATGTATTTTACAAATGAAGGAGATATGGCAAATAAATAACACAACTGAAATTTTTAACTTGATGATATGATCTTTTATTTTTTTTATTGAAGCATTTGTGAAGTGCTTGCCATTTTTCAAAGTTCTAACGAACATAGGAATTGAAAGCTAAGTATACATATAAGTACTTTTAAATGAATATACCTCTTATGGAGAGCAGCCAAAGGCAGGAATGCACAGGGAAATCTCTTTAGAGCCTGAGGCTCTGCCAAAAGGGAGGCTGACATTTTGTTTCAGCTTTGAAGCCTGCTTATCCACTGGCTAACTTGGCACTCTCCTTCACCGGAGAAGGAAGAGCCAGGAGGTGAGGGGGGCTTGAGGAGACATGGGGGCTCTGCTGGGTGTGTGTGGGGCAGGCACTCGTAAGTGGGAGAGTGTAGGAGAGCACAGCTCTCCTCCAGCGGGTCACTAGCCCCATGAGTTCATCCTCCTGCTACAGGGGTGGGGAGGGCTACTTTTTTGAATCAGTTATGACAATAATGTTTTTTTAAAATGAAGAGAACTACGGTTCTCCAAACATAATTGGAGATTATGAAATCAGACTTTATTTTCATGAAGAAGAGCAGAACAGGGAGCAGTTAGTGGAAAAACAACACATTTTCATGTCTTTATGATGAGTTCAACCCCTGTCCCGTTTGAAAGTAGCTGTTCTTACGCACAGGGTTAAACCTTTGCCTGTGAGTCTTTGTTCCGTGTTAATTTACTGAGAAAAAGCATGCTTTCACAGGACTGTCCATTAAGCTTCAACCCAAATCATACTTCAAATTTTAGATTCCTGTTAGTGGGATCTGAAATTATGAAGGTTTCCTGGGAAGCCATACAAAACCCAAACTCAAACCAGAATAAAATAGTTCAAATTCTAAGTGATAGTTTCAACTGGGTGTTTTGTCCATGTAACTGTGTATAGACCTGTAATAATTCTCTAGGCAGTGGACATAAAAAAGGAAAAAATAAACCTATGGAATTTAATTTCCTCTTGCCTCTCACCCTTTCCTTTGCTCAATGGAGAAGTGAATTAAGTATACAAAAATCCTCATCACAATTTCCTCCCCGCCGCATGAACACAGGTTTGGCTACTCGCAGAAATAATTGCCTTCCTTCTTTTCACATGCACCAATAAACCGAGCTTCTGTTAAGTGACATGGGTGAGAGAGGAGGAAAACTTCAGTTTCAGAGGTTTAAAAAAAAAGAGCAATGAAATGTCGCTGCTTATATAAGTTTTAAGGAGACATCACCTGAACTGCATACTTGGTGAGCTAGTCTTAGCAAGTATGGCTTTGCAAACTGAATCTATTATGATGCACTGTAACTTCCCAGACCGGGGACATAGGCCCCTGACTGTTATTCTTTGATGTCTGAAGGACTTTGTTATTAAAGGCTGAAGCCTAAGAGTGACCCTTCAGGTACAGAAAGGAGAGACTCATTGGCTTTTCAAGGGCGTTGATTATCAAGGGTTTTCTTCTGTCTCAATGTGGATACTGTAGAAACATTCTATCGATTCTAGGGGAAATTCAGCTGCTTTTTAGTTTGGAGAAATTTGACCTAAATAGTTTCACTCAGGAAATAGAGAAAGGAAGAAAGAAGGCAAGAACAATGGCTTAATGTC
Organism: Delphinapterus leucas; assembly: GCF_059928025.1. Lineage (NCBI taxonomy): Eukaryota > Metazoa > Chordata > Mammalia > Artiodactyla > Monodontidae > Delphinapterus > Delphinapterus leucas. The sequence goes on from NC_143149.1 coordinate 28,029,927, forward strand.
CATTGTGTCCTTGGTAAAACTGAACGAAGAACGTTTTAAAACTCTATCATCCTTCTGTGCTCTTTTCGTTTAATTCAGAACAGTAAGTGTTAGGAGGTGTGTTAGCTGCTAAGAGGAACAAAGCAACAAGCAAAATGGAGCATAGGGCGTAATTACTGTTCCTATTAAGATCCAAGGCACACCAGAAGAATGACTGATATCTGAAGATAAATTCTAGATCGGACCTCACATTAATTGGGAAGAGGACTGATTTAAAAAGCTTTCAGAATTAGATCCTGGAACAGAAAAAAATAACATTAGTGGAAAAACTGGCGAAATTAAAATGAAACCAGGTGTTTAGTTAGTGGATCAATGTTAGGTCCTCAGTTTTTTAAAAATTTATTTTATTGAAGTATAGTTGATTTACAATGTTGTGTTAATTTCTGCTGTACAGCAAAGTGATTTGGTTTTTGATACACACACACACACACACACACACACATTCTTTTCCATGTTCTTTTCCATTATAGTTTATCACAGGATACTGAATATAGTCCTCTGGGTTCTGCAGTAGGACTTTGTTGTTTATCCATTCTATGTGTAATAGCTTGCATCTGCTAATCCTAAACTCCAAATCCATCCCTCCCCTGGTGCTCAGTTTTGACAAACGTACCACAGGGATGTAAGAGGAGAACATCAGAGGACACTGAACTGGGGTGAGGGTATACAGGGACTCTCTGTATTATCTTTGTGGCTTTTCTATAAATCTAAAATTATCACCAATAAAATGTTTATTCCAGAGTATTCCAAATAAATACTCCATGAAAAAATAAATAAAAGCTTCCAGAGACAGTAATGCAATTTCCTTCTGTGCTGAAGTTCCAGGGCACTTTGAAATCCTGTCTTGCAAAGATGGTGCTTAGAGATCTGTTAGATCCTTAAATGAGTGGACTGGGCAGAAAGCCTTGACCTTTAATTTTGTTTGAAAATGAAACAAAGAAACCTGTGTCACTCTAATGATGTGCATCAGAAGACTGACTGTTGCAATGGGGATGGTTAGAGTCTGGGATGTTTGTCAGTGAAGACTTTTGCCTTTGCACCTGGATACTGAGACGATAATCTTCCAGTCAATGAGGCAGAGATTCTGGAATGATCGCACTCTGGAAACCAGACTGCTTGAATCCCAGTAGCAAGGGAGTGTTCAGGTCCTGACAGAGTTGAAGTGAACTCAGAGAAAGCTGCTGAGATTCTAGGGCAAAACACTAACCTATACTGTGCCTCAGTTTCCGCAGCCACTAAGGAGAGCAGGATAGGTTGTCCAAAGATGTTTTCAGAATAAGAGCAGTTAAACAAGCTGTCAAGGATAGCTCTCCCTCCTCAATGTCATCTGCCTGCCATCCAGATTCTGAGACAGTCCAATCTCCAGAGCAAGTCCTGCACTGTCTGGAGACAGAACAGAAGATTACCCGTACAAGGTGATCTGGGGGAAGGCAAAAGGCCAGGTGGTCCAGAAATACTGTCCTCTAAAACTGAAAAGGGCTTGCAATTCTTGTTACTCTTCTTTTAGTAGGGTAGATTCTAGAAAACATCTTTTAAAATGCTGCTTCAATGAAATAATATGTCAGCAAACAAACTGTCAATGTCCCATTAATAGAGCAAGATGAAGAAAAGACTGAGAATCTCAAACCACTTTGCATGCAGGGGGTGTTAGGAAAGGGAAAAACCTGAAGCTAGGGGCATTTATGACTCATTCCTCATCTATCTTTCCCATGTCCTACTTCTTCACTCCCTCACACCTTAGGACACACCCAGCTCTCATCCACTGTGAGCTTGGGATTGAGGAAAGAAATAGTTCCAGTAAGATCTAGTAGCAGAAAATTCCTGCAAAAAGTCTGAAGGTGGAATGTTGGAACTGATAAGAGAAGTGATGCCAAATGAAACGGTGTGGATGAGCCTAGAGCCCTGTATCCCTCTTTCCAAAAATGGGTCCCATTTTTCTTGGGAGGGACTTTTCTATCTAACTACCACACAGGCAGAAAACAATAATAGGACAATGAGATTTGGAATCTGATTCAGAGAGGATGTAGTTCTTTTCCTGAGCCATCCTCATCCTCTCTCAAGGAAGAAAAGACCTTCAACTTCAAGGCAGAGTCCAAAAGTGGTTAATTAGAATACTTGTATGTCTAATTAAAAATGAGAATGGCTCCTAATTATCAATTTCATTAGTATTCATTATTATTTCAAGTGGATAATCATGGATTATTGCCATAGATTAAGGTGCATTGTAAGGTCAGTTCATAAAGGTATTTTTTCTTACACAAAAGCACAGAGAAGACTCACTATTAGGTACCCATCCTATTCAGGGCTTCCACTGAAAATTATAATATTCTACCTGCAGTGAAATAATTGTAAAATTCCAGTACCTTTCCCAAGGACAGAATATTGATATTTACCTCTCTTAAAAAGACATGCTTCACCCTGGGATTGCTTTACAAATATTACCTAAATTAGCTATCTTCATGATGAAGCCGACAGTCAAAATTGATCATCCTGAACAGTTACTATAAGTAGCAATGCCAGTTTTGTTCTCCCTCTATAGTTTTTTCATAGAGTGACAGCATTGCCTTCTATCTAAAATTTGAAAACACCAATAAACAATCAACCAGGAATCAAGGGCCTTCCAAAAAGAAAAGAATCAAAAGTGTTCTAAATTTTAATCTAGGTGGTAGTTATGACAAAATATATAGTATACGTAAAAATTCATTGTGTGGCACAATTGAGATTTGTGTGGCTTAATATATCTGCGTATATTTCACAAAAGTGAAGGCAAAATAAGAGTGTAAGAGTACAAGGGATGCATAAAAATTAGAGCATTCTGTTTTTTGGTTTGGTTGCTCTCTTCTTTCTTCCTTTTTTTTAATTACTTTTTTATTTTTAATAATTTTTCTTTTTTTTTTTTTGTGGTACGTGGGCCTCTCACTGTTGTGGCCTCTCCCGTTGTGGAGCACAGGCTCCGGACATGCAGACTCAGTGGCCATGGCTCATGGGCCTAGCTGCTCCGCAGCATGTGGGATCCTCCCGGACCGGGGCATGAACCTGTGTCCCCTGCATCGGCAGGCGGACTCTCAACCACTGCGCCACCAGGGAAGCCCTAAATTTTTTTATTTTAAAAACATTCTATTCTATTCTATTCTATTATTTATTTATTTTTTTCTCCCTTTTCTTCTGAGCCATGTGGCTGACAGGGTCTTGGTGTGTCAGGCCTGAACCTCTGAGGTGGGAGAGTTGAGTTCAGGACATTGGTACACCAGAGACCTACGGGCCCCACATAATGTCAAATGGTGAAAGCTCTCCCAAAGATCTCTGTCTCAGTGCTAAGACCCAGCTCCACTCAACGACCAGCAAGCTACAGTGCTGGACACCCTATGCCAAACAACTAGAAAGACAGGAACACAGCCCTACCCATTAACAGAGAGGCTGCTTAAAGTCATTGAAAGTTCACAGACACCCAAAACACACCACTGGAAGTGGTCCTACCCACCAGAAAGACAAGACCCAGCCTCATCCACCAGAACACAGGCACCAGTCCCCTCCACCGGGAAGCCTACACAGCCCACTGAAACACCCTCACCCACTGGGGGCAGACAACAAAAACAATGGGAACTATGAACTTGTAGCCTGCAAAAAGGGGACCCTAAACACAGTAAGTTAAGCAAAATGAGGAGACAGAGAAACACAGCAGATGAAGGAGCAAGGTAGAAACCCACCAGACCTAACAAATGAAGAAGAAATAGGCAGCCTACCTGAAAAAGAATTCAAAGTAATGATAGTAAAGATGATCCAAAATCTTGGAAATAGAATGGAGAAAATACAAGAAACTTTTAACAAGGACCTAGAAGAACTAAAGAGCAAACAAACAATGATGAACAACACAATAAATGAAATTGAAAATTCTCTAGAAGGAACCAATAGCAGAATAACTGAGGCAGAAGAATGGATAAGTGACCTGGAAGATAAAATATTGGAAATAACTACCACAGAGCAGAATAAAGAAAAAAGAGTGAAAAGAATTGAGGACAGTCTCAGAGACCTCTGGGACAGTATTAAATGCACCAACATTCAAATTATAGAGGTCCCAGAAGAAAAAGAGAAAAAAAAAACGGTACTGAGAAAATATTTGAAGAGATTATAGTTGAAAACTTCCCTAATATAGGAAAGGAAATAGTCATACAAGTCCAGGAAGCACAGAGATTCCCGTACAGGGACTCCAAAATAAATCCAAGGAGAAACACACCAAGACACATATTAATCAAACTATCAAAAATTAAATACAAAGAAAAAATATTAAAAGCAGTAAGGGAAGAGTAGCAAATAACATATAAGGGAATCCCCATAAGGTTAACAGCAGATCTTTCAGCAGAAACTCTGCAAGCCAGAAGGGGGTGGCAGGACATATTTAAAGTGATGAAAGGGAAAAACCTACAACCAAGATTACTGTACCCAGCAAGGATCTCATTCAGATTCAATGGAGAAATTAAAACCTTTACAGACAAGCAAAAGCTAAGAGAATTCAGCACCACCAAACCAGCTTTACAACAAATGCTAATGGAACTTCCCTAGGCAGGAAATACAAGAGAAGAAAAAGACCTATAATAACAAACCCAAAACAATTAAGAAAATGGTATTAGGAACATACATATCAATAACTACCTTAAATATAAATGGATTAAATGCTCCAACCAAAAGATGTACACTGGCTGAATGGATACAAAAACAAGAGCTGTATACATGCTGTCTCCAAGAGACCTACTTCAGACCTAGGCACACATACAGACTGAAAGTGAGGGGATAGAAAAAGATATTCCATGCTAATGGAAATCAAAAGAAAGCTGGAGTAGCAATTCTCATGTCAGATAAAATAGACTTTAAAGTAAAGCCTATGGGCTTCCCTGGTGGCACAGTGGTTGAGAGTCTGCCTGCTGATGCAGGGGACACGGGTTCGTGCCCCGGTCCGGGAGGATCCCACATGCCGCGGAGTGGCTGGGCCCGTGAGCCATGGCCTCTGGGCCTGTGCGTCCGGAGCCTGTGCTCCGCAGCAGGAGAGGCCGCAACGGTGAGAGGCCCGCGTACCGCAGAAAAAATTAAAAAATAAAAAAAAATAAAGCCTATTACAAGAGATAAAGAAGGACACTACATAATGATCAAGAGATCAATCCAAGAAGAAGATATAACAATTGTGAATATTTATGCACCCAACATAGGAGCACCTCAATATATAAGGCAAATGCTAACAGCCATGAAAGGGGAAATCAACAGTAACACAATAATAGTAGGGGACTACTATTGAAACATGAAAACATGATGACCCAAAAACTGTGGGATGCAGCAAAGGCAGTTCTAAGTGGGAAGTTTATAGCAATACAATCCTATGTCAAGAAACAAGAAACACCTCAAATAAACAACCTAACCTTACACGTAAAGCAATTAGAGAAAGAAGAACAAAAAACCCCCAAAGTTAGCAGAAGGAAAGAAATCATAAAGATCACATCAGAAATAAATGAAAATAAATGGAAGGAAATGATAGCAAAGATCAATAAAACTAAAAGCTGGTTCTTTGAGAAGATAAGCAAAATTGATAAACCTTTAGCCAGACTCATCAAGAAAAAAAGGGAGAAGACTCAAATCAATAGAATTAGAAATGAAAACAGGAGACGTAGCAACTGACACTGCAGAAATACAAAGGATCATGAGAGATTACTACAAGTAACTAAAAGCCAATAACATGGACAACCTGGAAAATGGACAAATTCTTAGAAAAGCATAACCTTCTGAGACTGAACCAGGAAGAAATAGAAAATATAAACAGACCAATTACAAGCACTGAAATTGAAACTGTGATTAAAAGTCTTCCAAGAAACAAAAGCCCAGGACCAGATGGCTTCACAGGCGAATTCTATCAAACATTTAGAGAAGAGCTAACACCTATCCTTCTCAAACTCTTCCAAAATATAGCTGAGGGAGGAATACTCCCCAACTCATTCTACGAGGCCACCATCACCCTGATACCAAAACCAGACAAGGATGTCACAAAGAAAGAAAACTACAGAAAGAAAACTATCAGTGATGAATATAAATGCAAAAATCCTAAACAAAATACTAGCAAACAGAATCCAACAGCACCTTAAAGGGACCACACACCATGATCAAGTGGGGTTTATCCCAGGAATGCAAGGATTCTTCAATATATGGAAATCAATCAATGTGATAAACCATAATAACAAATTGAAGGATAAAAACCATATGATCATCTCAATAGATGCAGAAAAACTTTTGACAAAATTCAACACCCATTTATGATAAAAACTCTCCAGAAAGTAGGCATAGAGGGAAGTTACCTCAACATAATCAAGGCCATATATGACAAACCCACAGCCAACATCATTCTCAATGGTGAAAAACTGAAACCATTTCCACTAAGATCAGGAACAAGACAAGGTTGCCCACTCTCACCACTATTATTCAACATAGTTTTGGAAGTTTTAGCCATAGCAATCAGAGAAGAAAAAGAAATAAAAGGAATCCAAATCAGAAAAGAAGACGTAAAGCTGTCACTGTTTGCAGATGACATGATACTGTACATAGAGAATCCTAAAGATGCTACCAGAAAACCACTAGAGGTAGTCAATGAATTTGGTAAAGTAGCAGGATATAAAATTAATGCCCAGAAATCTCTTGGATTTCTATACATTTATTATGAAAAATATGAAAGAGAAATTAAGCAAACACTCCCATTTACCATTGCAACAAAAAGAATAAAATACCTAGGAATAAACCTACCTAAGGAGACAACAGACATGTATGCAGAAAACTATAAGACACTGACGAAAAAAATTAAAGTTGATACAAACAGATGGAGAGATATACCATGTTCTTGGATTGGAAGAATCAACATTGTGAAAATGACTATCCTACCCAAAGCAATCTACAGATTCCATGCCATCCCTATCAAACTACCACTGGCATTTTTCACAGAACAAGAACAAAAAATTTCACAATTTGTATGGAAACACAAAAGACCCCGAATAGCCAAAGTGATCTTGAGAAAGAAAAATGGAGCTGGAGGAATCAGGCTCCCTGACTTCAGATTATACTACAAAGCTACAGTAATCAAGCAATATGGTACTGGCACAAAAACAGAAATGTAGATCAATGGAACAGGATAGAAAGCCCAGAGATAAACCCACACATATATGGTCACCTTATCTTTGATAAAGGAGGCAAGAATATACATTGGAGAAAAGACAGCCTCTTCAATAAGTGGAGCTGGGAAAACTGGACAGCTATATGTAAAAGAATGAAATTAGAACATTCCCTAACACCATACACAAAAATAAACTCAAAATGGATTAAAGACCTAAATGTAAGGCCAGACACTATAAAACTCTTAGAGGAAAACGTAGGCAGAACACTCTGTGACATACATCACAGTAAGATCCTTTTCGACCCACCTCCTAGAGAAATGGAAATAAAAGCAAAAATAAACAAATGGGACCTAACGAAACTTAAATGCTTTTGCACAGCAAAGGAAACCATAAACAAGACAAAAAGACAACCCTCAGAATGGGAGAAAATATTTGCAAACGAAGCAACTGACAAAGGATTAATCTCCAAAATATACAGGCAGCTCAATATCAAAAAAACCAAAAAGCCAATCCAAAAATGGGCAGAAGATCTAAATAGATATTTCTCCAGAGAAGATATACAGATTGCCAACAAACACATGAAAGGATGCTCAACATCACTAATCATTAGAGAAATGCAAATCAAAACTACAATGAGGTATCACCTCACACCAGTCAGAATGGCCATGATCAAAAAATCTACCAACAAGAAATGCTGGAGAGGGTGTGGAGAAAAGGGAATCCTCTTGCACTGTTGGTGGGAATGTAAATTGATACAGCCACTATGGAGAACAGTATGGAGGTTCCTTACAAAGCTAAAAATAGAACTACCATACGACCCAGCAATCCCACTACTGGGCATATACCCTGAGAAAACCATAATTCAAGAAGAGTCATGTACCACAATATTCATTGCAGCTCTATTTCCAATAGCCAGGACATGGAAGCAACCTAAGTGTCCATGGACAGATGAATGGATAAAGAAGATGTGGCACATATATACAATGGAATATTACTCAGCCATAAAAAGAAACGAAATTGAGCTATTTGTAGTGAAGTGGATGGCCTAGAGACTGTCATACAGAGTGAAGTAAGTCAGAAAGAGAAAAATACCATATGCTAACACATATATATGGAATTAAAAAAAAAATTGGTTTTGAAGAACCTAGGGGCAGGACAGGAATAAAGATGCAGCTGTAGAGAATGGACTTGAGGGCACGGGGAGGGGGAATGGTAAGCTGGGACGAAGTGAGAGAGTGGCATGGACATATATACACTACCAAGTGTAAAATAGATAGCTAGTGGGAAGCAGCCACATAGCACAGGGAGTTCAGCTCGGTGTTTTGTGACCACCTAGAGGGTTGGGATGGGGAGGGTGGAAGGGAGACACAAGAGGGAGGAGATATGGGGATATATGTATATGTATAGCTGATTCACTTTGTTTTAAAGCAGAATGTAACACACCATTGTAAAGCAATTATACTCCAATAAAGAAGTTTAAAAAAGAAGAATAAATAAGTAAATTAAAAAAAAAAAAAGGTGCAGCAGATCAAGGCCTAAGGCAGTGATGTTCAAGTCAAGGCTGCTTGCTTTGGAGTAATGTGGGACTCAGTGGGGTCTGGGAATAGATTTTTCTCCTTGGAGAGGCTTAAGTGGTGGAACCTAATATCTCTCAGGGTCACAAGAGTGATAAAAGGACCTGTAGCTCCCTTTCAAGTTTTCCTCTCCACTTCAGGAGACTCCACTGTGTCCACAGGGAAGGTTACATGTGTGCTTCTGCTATGGCTCCAGCCCCATCTCTGGCCACTCACTTTACTTGGCTCCAGGTAGCCAGTCTGGCCTTCACCCATGGCCACAGTCTGCACCGCCTGCAGGTCTGTGGTGGCAGTCATAACCTTAGAGGAGGCTTTCGTAGTCTCGGCACTATTGACTTTTGAGGCCAGATAATTCTTTGTTTTGAACGGGAGCTGTCCTGTGCATTGTCTACCATCCTCACTGGCCTCTACCCACTAAATCCCAGTAGCATCTCCAATTATGACAATAAAAATGTCTTCCCATATTTCCACATGTCCCCTGGAGGGACAAGAATGGCTTACCTTGTCTGAGAACCTCAGCTTTAAAGGTTTCTACCTTTAATCCACTGGCCTTGGGAATTCAGTTCTCAGCTTAGATTGTATACTTACCAAGACAGTAAAGGACATTTGAAGAAGAATGAAGTTTCTAATGCAGAAAAAATTCAGCTGACTACTAGATGGGTCTGTTCTCAGGACCCAGAAGGCCACCCCTTTGAGTCTCTAAAGCAATCCTCTCTAGGTGGCCATAGAGCAACCTCCTTGCCCAACTTGAAGATTGTTTTTGCATGGGGATCCTCACTACCCAGAAGTATATTTAAGCTTTTCTATATTTCTGGCAGACTAGTCTCAGTGGGGAAAGGCCAGAGAAAATAGTTTTCTCCCTAGCTTTTGTGTCATAAATCTTTTTTTTCCAGGCTCTGATTCATTTCAGGAAAGTTGACAGTCTGAATACGCACTCCCTTCTGGGGAAACCCTACACTCTATCCATGCATGTGGCCTCACTCTGAACATAAAAGCACAAAAAGTACACATCAAGCAGCAAGTGGGCAGCTTTTTCCTATCTCCTCCTTCTGAATGATATAAATAAGTGGTAACCTTTTAAAATTTGTAACATTTACCAGAATTTTCCCCAGTGGAGGAATTAAACTACGTGATGACAAAGGGTAATATGGGACCAAAGGATGGGACTTACAGGAGAGAGATTTCATGTCACTAGAAGGAAGAAGATTCTGATTGGAGACACTCAAGATGCAATCGGAGGCAATAAGTTTCCAATCCCTTTGGATACTTCAACCAGAAGCTGGAAGATCGTAAAGGAAAATCAGTGCATTGGCTGCATGGTTGTTCAGAGGATGGTTATATGACTTTGGAAGATAACGTGAACATCACACAATATAACAAGTAAAAATTTCAAGAAGACTTTACCCTCAAAAAATTCCCTACTATTTTTGATTCACCTGAATAGCAGGTGCTACTTGAACGATATTCAGATTCATTAACAATCATGAAGAGACAGATTCTATGCCTTATTCTGGCGTGTGTGTGTGTGTGTGTGTGTGAGTGAATTAATTAAACTCATCAGGGGTAATTAACCAGTTTGGAATTATGATTAATTTTTTAAAAAATTATTAGAATTACTATAGAGATCTTAAAATGGTCAGATTACTACAAATCCATGGCTCTACAGAAACAAGGAGGTGTCTTTATGTGGAGCACAGTAAGGCGCACATCACATGTCTCATTGCCTGTCCTCACCTCTGGGGGTGCTCCTGCTCCTCACCAGTTAGGCCTCTGAGAACAGCATCCCTTCTCTCTGCCAGCAGGCTGCGGAGAGAGAGCCAAGGTGAGCCCTTAAGCAGCCTGCTTAGTGCCCACGCCTGTGGCTTCGAAATCCCTAAGGAGGCTGTGAGGGTGAAGGACTTGGGTAAAGGAGAGAAGGAGGAAGCGGGGGGAGCATGCTGCTCAGAACTTAATAATGAAGGAGGGATGGGTATAGAAGATGAGGAAAGACACCAGTAGGATTTCATTTATATTTGGTTTATTTATTTATTTATTTATTTATTTATTTAAACATCTTTATTGGGGTATAATTGCTTTACAATGGTGTGTTAGTTTCTGCTTTATAACAAAGTGAATCAGTTATACATATACATATGTTCCCATATGTCTTCCCTCTTGCATCTCCCTCCCTCCCACTCTCCCTATCCCACCCCTCCAGGCTGTCACAAAGCACCGAGCTAATATCCCTGTGCCTTGCGGCTGCTTCCCCCTAGCTATCTACCTTACTACGTTTGTTAGTGTGTATACGTCCATGACTCTCTCTCGCCCTGTCAAAGCTCACCCTTCCCCCTCCCCATATCCTCAAGTCCGTTCTCCAGTAGGTCTGCGTCTTTATTCCTGTCTTACCCCTAGGTTCTTCATGACATTTTTTTTCCCCTTAAATTCCATATATATGTGGTTTAGTTCTTGTCTGAGTTCATCGCCGGAGAGGTAGAAACATTTATTACATTATTTTTCCAACTCTTCTTCCCGCCCCACCTCAGGCTTTTTTTCCTTGAACTCTAGGCCCAGGAATGAGCTTGGCTCTTTTGAACTCTTATCTGCAAATCTTTACAGCAATGCACCATGGAAATCAGCAGTAAAATGTTACTTTCTCTCCTTGCCCTGGGCTTACTTAGTGTTTGTGGGTGGTTGGAAGTTACACAGTGGCTGCCTGAACCATTTCCATCCTATAATATACTATTGATATTTGTTTTCTAGTGACTAGTGGGAAACAAAGTGTTTTTTTGTTTTTGTTGATTTCTCAGACTCTAGAATATTTATTTATCTACTGAAAGGTTAGATTTAGAAAGAGCAATTCTCCCAAAATGCCTGCTCGCAAGATAATTGGCAAGAAGCACAGATAGAAACATCCCACAACAGATTAACAATCAGAAATTTTAAAGCGTTGGGAGGAAAAATGCAGAAGCAGAATTGCTTTTTGTGTCCTTCTTTTTATCTACACTATACCTAGGAACTCTTCATTTTGCCACTAATTTACAGCACTCAACAAAGAGATAATCTTGTGCTTATACATAGCTTCTGATAGCCCAACTGAATAATCAGGCCCCAAACTCTACCCTTGTGCCTGAATTATTGAATTATTCGCCATGGATTTCTGCCTCAGCAAGCAACCAGATAATTACTAAATGTTCCTTTTTCTATTTTTTACCCATAAGCATACATGCATTTACTGAGTTGGATTAACTAAAACAAAAGGAAATATTTAGCAGACAATTGCTTAAAAGGCACTGGATAATACAGTGCCTAAAGGCCTATGTGAAAGGTCTCTAGACTAAAGAAATTTTCTCTCCCTATGCTTATAAGAAAAGTGAGGCCGGCCCTGAGGAAAAATAATTTTACTTAATAAACTATCAACAATAAACTCGCACTAGTGTACCCTCCAGTGATTGGAAGATTTTATATTTCAGAGTAAGGGCTATATGTCCTGTGAGGTCTGGCAAAGGCCTGCATCTCTTTCCCAGATGTCACCTAGGAACTCTGGTCATTTATTCAAATGTTATTGGATAGCCACATATTTCTGACTCCTATTTTTAAATTTTCAGCAGAGCTTATGACAAGGTGTTTTGAAAATTCTCAGGTATGATAGTTCTGAAAGATTTTGCTCGTTTCTAAATAAAGTTATCCTCAAAGGATGAAATCTAAATTTGATAACTAAGGTAGGAGTTCAATCCACTTTTGGCCCGGGCTTACCGTGAGGTAATAAGATCCATTGTTTTAGCCAGGATGCAGTAGATAAAACCAGATAAACATTCCATTGACCCAATTAGATTTGAAATTACTAGGGAGCATGAATTGCATTATGGCATTTTTCATATATTTTTGTTTCCCCCCAACTTAGTGACTGAGACTTAGAAGATGCTCAGTAAATATGTCATATATTAATTTCATACTGGCTCTAAAGGAAATTCCAGAGAGGAATTCTAAGTATATTTTTAAGATTTTTAAGGATTGGTGGCATTAGTGGAATAAGTGTAAGACTTTCCAAATTACTTCTATAAAACATTTATGTACATTATCTGTACATGTAAAATGAACTGTATAATTTCACTTATCTGCTAAGCCAGTCTTTATTTTTGGTCACATCTTCTCTGATGTATTTTAATAACAAACAAATACATTCTTTGGCACACTTAATCTGCTCCTTGGGACTTAGCAGCTCAAAACTGAATTCAAATTTGATTTCTATCACTTACTAGTTGTAGAAACTTGGACATCTTACTTACCCTTCCCAAAGTTAAACTAAAGGAGGTAATATGTGTAAAACGTCAAATACAGGTCACAACATTTAGTAATAACTACATGAATCTTAGTTCTTTACTTCATATCAAAATGTATTTTTAAAGACATGTCATTTTATTTCTGTGAAAACTGAAGGTTATTAGAACAAATTCATCTCATCTGTTTATTATAGGGGAACCAGTCATCCTTCTAATTGAAAACACTCTCCTAGCAAAGTTACTGTATGCAGCTGAAAGTAATAAAACTGTATTTGCTTTTAAAACATCCATAATTTTGGCTTTTTGTATGCATTTTATTTTGACCTCTGTATGCCTAATATTTTCTGTGAAATTTTATGTGTTTTGTTGCTACCATATTTTACTGTGTAATTTATTCACCACCAATTCTTCAGAATTGAGGAGGTTTTCTGAAATTAGAATGGAAACTCTCTGAGGTCTTCAGTTTGGGCAGTATCTTATTCTTGAGCTACTACTTGAATACCAACAGGATAATCATTCTGGCAGTGGCTGGCAATGCAGAGACAAACCGATGAGCTGAGCTCTGTGGTTTGAAATGTGTATCCTGAGTTGTTAAGGCTGTTAAATTTAAAGTGTGTGACTTTGGGGCTTCCCTGGTGGCGCAGTGGTTGAGAGTCCACCTGCCGATGCAGGGGACACGGGTTCGTGCCCCGGTCCGGGAAGATCCCACATGCTGCGGAGCGGCTGGGCCCGTGAGCCATGGCCACTGAGCCTGCGTGTCCGGAGCCTGTGCTCCACAACAGGAGAGGCCACAACAGTAAGAGGCCCGCGTACCGCAAAAAAAAAAAAAAAAAAAAAAGTGTGACTTTGGAAAGGATTTGGACAGAATTTGATAGACAACTACCGACCCAGGCATGGAACTCAGTTCACCTCTGAAATGAGAAAGGTCCTACTTCTTTCTGGTCCCTCCCCCCAGCCCCTGTTCCTCAACCTCATTCCTCCATGTGGTCCAAGAACCAATCACCCAGTGGACAGGTGGTGCATTGAGAATGTGCACAGGGTGAGCTGACTCAGGAGAAACGTCCCCCCTCTTCAGTGGAGGGGTGCCTCCTATTCCATTTCAAGCTGGACTAGAAATCAATATGTCATTATAAACGTATATGGTGCAGGGAGAGACAGGAAGTGGATACACACCCAGGATAAAATTATTTGGAAGCATTAGTTACTTTGAAACGTGCTGCACACCAAGGAGACTTGAACATTTCACAGTGGATTTCTTTGCCTCAATCAATGTCCTTTTTTTCCCCCTCACTTAAAGCAGTTTTATAGACAGGTGTGGTTACTTGCTTGGGAAAAGTTCAAATTCCAGTAACATTTTCTGACTGCTTGTCTAGCTCCCAACCTCTAATTGTTTACTTTTAACTGCAACCCACACCATCTGCCTTGGGGAGAAAACCCTTTGGTAAATTAAAAAAGGGGAAAAAATGAAATGTGTGCTTCAATGCGTCCTGCAAGTAATGGTGTTTTGCACTCAATTGTTTTTCAGTAGCATAACTATCTTGAGAGTAAACCCTTTGATCATGTTCCCAATCCTATCACCCCTTCAAAAAGTGCAATAAGTTACTATGACAAGCATGCAGTGATACCTTAAACTGAGAAAGGGGTCAGAACAAGATTTATGAAATTCTCCTCTAGCTTTTCATACTACATCTCCCTTAAAATATTTTTCTATTTCTTTTAAACTACTTTGAGCCATCCCAACCCAATTTGTCAACTTCCAAGCTTCCTTTTGGGACACGGCTATCTTGCTCACTGTTCCCCTGCAGAAAATTCTTTTTTTTTTTCTCCAAGATTCCTCCAATCTTCCATCTTCAAACCTGCTCCAAGTTTAATGAACTGTGTTTTTATAACTGGATGGCCATTCTGAATCTCTTTACATAAGAGAAGTATTTTGCTTTATTTTCCAGGAATGAGGAAACATTTGTGCTGATGCAGCTTCATCCTCTCCTTTGATTGGGGGCTGAAGTTTAGACTTTGGAAGTTAAATGCAGTCCAGCTAACCGGTCAATGTGGGGATTGAATATATAACTCTGACCTCATTAACATCATGTTTCAACTAATTGATTGACCTGGTCCTAATCCAGGCTGGCTCCATTCTGCATTCTACCCCAAGTCCCGTTTCTAACATATTTTTAAGGGCTTAGTGGGTGAATATATTTAGGTATTTTACAGAAAAAAATATATTAAGAAGAAATGCAGGTATTTGTTGAAACTGGTTTTTTTTGCTTTACAATGGTGTGTTAGTTTCTGCTTTATAACAAAGTGAATCAGCTATACATATACATATATCCCCATATATCCTCCCTCTTGCATCTCCCTCCCATCCTCCCTATCCCACCCCTCTAGGTGGTCACAAAGCACCAAGCTGATCTCCCTGTGCTATGCGGCTGCCTCCCACTATGGACTTATAAAAATGTGCTTTAGGAATGCCTGTTGAGGGCTTCCCTGGTGGGGCAGTGGCTAAGAATCCACCTGCCAATGCAGGGAACACAGGTTCGAGCCCTGGTCCGGGAAGATCCCACATACTGCAGAGCAACTAAGCCCATGAGCCACAACTCCTGAGCCCGTGTGCCACAACTACTGAGGCCCCTGCACCTAGAGCCTGTGCTCTACTACAAGAGAAGCCACCGCAATGAGAAGCCCGTGCACCGCAACGAAGAGTAGCTCCTGCTCGCCGCAACTAGAGAAAGCCTGCGTGCAACAACAAAGACCCAACGGAGCCAAAAAATAAATAAATAAAATAAATAAGTTTAAAAAAAAAAGAATGCTTGTTGAAACACTGCTAACCTAAGGTTGCTAATTTTTTAATCTGAACATAGAAGCAAACATTTAAAACGTATATCTGTGTGGTAAAGATTAGCTTGACCTCAGACTTTCCAACCCTTTATCCTTGTTAGTTGGTACAGTTGCTTGCTGTATCAATTCCATCATATATGAGGCAGGGACTTTGGCTATCCAGATGGATCTAATACTAAATGCAAAATTTAAGATGTGCTATGTTATTTTGTTTGCCTAATTTAACCAACTTTAGAAGTCCATACATTTTAAAGAATTTCACTGCTTAGCAAAAAAAAAAAAAGTCAGACAAAGACAAATACTGTATAATATCACTTATATGTGGAATCTAAAAAATAAAACAAACTGGTGAATATAACAAAAAAAAGAAACAGACTCACAGATCTAAAGAACAAGCTAGTGATTACCAGTGGAGAGAAAGAAGAGGAGAGGGACAAGATAGGGGTAGGGGAGGTACAAACACTATGTATAAAATAAGCTGCAAGAATGTACTATACAGCAGAGGGACTATAGCTGAAATTTTATAACTGTAAGTGGAGTATAACCTTTAGGAATTGAGAATCACTATGTTGGACACTTGAAACTTATATAATATTGTAAATCACCTATACCTCAATTTGAGAAAAGAGAAATTGGGAATTCCCTGGAGATCCAGTGGTTAGGACTTCACGCTCTCACTGCCGAGACCTTGAGTTTGATCCCTGGTCGGGGAACTCAAATCCCACAAGCCACGTGGTGTGGCAAAGAAAAAAGAAAAGAAAGAAATTGACCGCTTAACAAATTTCCAAAGATTGGTTTTTAATTCCAGTTTACTCTTGCGTCTTTATACTCACCTATTCATTCATTCATTACTTACTGAGTAATTGCAATGTGGATGGCACTAGGTTAAGAATTTTGTGAAGATCTAGTGTTCCCACTAGATTGAGACATATGCAAACAACTGTAACACAGACAGAATATGAGACATCTCACCAGAAAGGCGTGAAGTACTGTGAACATCCATATATGATAAAAGGAAGTCCTAGTTGACCAAGAATGACTCTATGGAATGGATTGCCTTGTCCATAATATAAAGAAAAAAAAATTGAGGCATACGCAAAAGGAAGGAAAAGGAGAGAAAACTATGTGAATAAGTCAGAAAGCAGAAGACTCTGGTACAAATGGGACCCACTGGTTTGGTTGGGGAACAGTACAGAGAGAAGTGACTGGTGATAAAATAAAAAATGAGCACTAGATTAATGAGTCTTAAAAATCAGGTTAAGTGTTCTTTAGATGGTAATAGAGAACAATTTAAAAGAATTTTTGAAATTATTTGTTTTATTTGCTTTTTAGCAAGAAAATAATGTATATTGGGATAAAAAAATCGACTCTGTTAGCCTCATAAAGGCTATTAAATCAATTGAGGTGAAAGGTAAAGAGGTTCTGAATGCGATAGCACAGTAGAAACAAAAAGAAAGGAACAAATTAAGACAGGGTATAATTAAAATTGTAAAGACAACATAGACCAGCTTTCAGAAGGATGAGGTTCAAAAACGAGACAAGCTTCATATTGTTTCAAGAGTGGCACAGAGGAAAAACAGAAAAATGTCGAGGAAAATTAGTTTAAATGCTCTCTCGTTCACATAATCTTCCAATAGAGGTCTGTTCTTAGATCATTCAAATGTATTAAATTGCTTTCAAGTGAAAGGCCATTGACTCTGCAGTCTGATTGCTTCAATATGAAAACTGACCATCCACTGGAGCAAGAGATGTCCACCTGGTCCCCAGGGCAAGCTTTGTAAAAGGTCAATCAAAGGCACTTGTGTTTTCAGCTTCACAGCAGTGATCAGTATTGGCTTGCAGGCTTTACAGAGCTGGATATTTTATAAATCATATTTATCCAAGAACTCTATGCACAAGTCTTGTACTAGATGAGAGTCTCCGCCTCCAAGAAACTCATTGACCAACGGGGAAAGAGACCATCTCTCCTTCATCTCCTTCACTTTATTTTACTTCCTCACTACTTTATCAGTCTGTAATCCTTTGCAATCTGATTTTTGTCCCCACTCTTTAGCTGAAACACCTGTTTTCAGTTATGTCAATATAGTCACCACATTGAGTAGGTTCTACTGGATTCTCATTGACTTCCCTCTAATCTGTGGTATTTGAAATTACTGATCACCTTCCTGGCCTCAGATCTACTTCCTCCTGGACTCATCACCCTTCTTCCAGCATTTTAAGTAAAAACACACACAAGACAAATACACGCTTATTTTCTCTTGCTCTCCCATTGATCTCTGTGGCACTTTACTAGTTTTTCTGACAATTATTTTCCTTTCCCATTCTTTCTCTGACCTTCCTCCTGTCTTTAATCCTTTTAGTATAGGTTACTGCTAGATTTTTTTCCCCTGAATCCTTTTGTCCCCTTTTAAGTGGTCATTTCTTTGTTGACTTCATCTACCCTTACAGGTGAACTCTCTTTTTTTTACCCCGAGCTCTATTAAGATATAATTGTCATATAACGCGTAAGTTTAAGGTGTGTAATGTGATGATTTGATACATGAATATGTTGTAAAATTATTACTACAAGAAGGCTAGTTAACAAATCTATCAGTGCACATAATTACCATGTGTTGGTTGCTGTTTTTGTAGTGACAACATTTAAGACCTAATCTCTTAGCATCTTCCAGGTATACAATACAGTATTGTTAACTATAGTCACCAGATTCAACTGTTAAACATCTTACAGAAACCAAGGAGCACTCAGAGCTCTTGGCAATAGTTAAGTAGTTTGTGAAAGATTGAGTGTGAGAGGGAAAATGGATAAAATAGGCAAGACCAGACCCTGGGAGAACTTCTGTCAGAGTAAAAGCATAGACTGTAGGCAAAGGAGAACAATTAAAGCTTTTCAACAGGGTGATGATAGCATTACATTTGTTTGTTTGTTTGTTTTAGAAGGACCATACTGTAGCATAGTGGAGAATATTCAAAGCAAGAATGACAAATAGCTTTCAACTAGCCGTTAATTGGCACTGTGTTGAGGAGGATTCTGAGGCTACGTTCAGGCTAAGGTGGAAAAAGGCCATAATTATGTACCCAGGTATGGCTGTTATTCCAGGGACAACTTCCAAAAAACATGTCTCCTGTCACTGTGTCATTTCCAAAAATATATATCTGACTTCTCCATTCAATATTTATGAAATATGAGGTATATGGAGGATTTAATGGAAATAGAGGTCAGGGAAGATTCAGCTTCCAAGAGAAATAAGATTTTTCTCCATTGTTAAAAATGACTGTGGCTGTCAAGGGCACAGTAGTGGAGAAATGCAGATAATATGCTCTATGTTTGCCATCAAAGAGCTGGCAAGTGAAGCATGACCAGGAGAACAATGGGAGAAGCAGTTAGGAGTCTGTTGCTGAAATCCAAAATGGAAATGAAGAGGTTCTAAACTAAGTTCATGTCAGTAGTGCTGGAGAGACGAGGATGGATTTGGGTGACATTAAGGATGTAATTGAAATCATTGACAGAACCATGGAAGCACAATCATTTCATCGGCAGGTGGAAGAAGAAGAGCTCATTAAGAAAACTGAGAATGAGGGTCGTATCTAGAGGCCTAAGAAAAACAGAGAGACAGTGGTGTCCTCAAAGGCCAAGTCCAGTTCAGGAAGAATAAAAAAACACCTTGCAGAGAGGAGAGGTAGGGGATGGCTAAAAGTTGTCCATTGAATTTAGCTGCTAGGATGATTGATGTTGGAAAGAACAGTTTCAGTGTACAAGTCGGCGGGGAAACCACGTTAAGTGTTTTTATTTCCTCACCTCCCATTCACCCTTTTCAAGAAGCTGAGCTATAATAGCATGGAAAGTGAAGCCACAGCAAACTTAAGGTCATATCCCCTTTTTGCAGTGTTTTTCAGGTAGAAGAGGTTTGAGCATGTTTATAAAGGAGAGACATATGTGGGAGGGGGGGGACATAGAAAGAGGAAAGTGCCTGAACTCCGAGAGAAGTGAGAAAATCTTGGAAACGGAAGTGTTGTGGCCATCAAGGATGGCCATCAAGGATGTTGTGGCCATCAAGCCATCAGTCACTGTAGCCGCCTGCCCTCTACTCTGTACCCTGGGAAGATTCAGGAGGGAGAAGAAAAGGATGCTGGCCCTAGATAGTTAAGGTGCATATCAAAGGAATGATTTCAATGAGCCCAGACTCTTACATCTTCCCATATATAGAAAAGTGCTAAATTCATTAACTTGACATGTCTGGTTTTTCTTTAATTAACAGTAATTTTTTGATGTTCTGACTACCTGGTTTTTGTTGCAAAACTCCTATATATCCTGATTCCTCCCTTACCTCTTCGGAGCAGTCCCTCAGAGTTGTCTGAGAGGTAGCCTCCTGGGCTTAAGTTCTCATCAAGCCCACTGAATAAAACACAATTCTCAACTTTTAGGTTGTACATTTTTTTTTCAGTTGACAGAAGAAACAGTAAAGTAGGTGTGGATACAGATTCATTTGTAGGTGTTGGGGGGGAAACTGCGGGAATTCAAATTCATAGATTCATTTTATTTGGTCAACTAGGTTCATTTCGTGAGGCAGAGATGGTGTCGAGGACTTCAGAAGAATAATGATACTTGTACTGAATGTTATAGTAAATTAGGGCAGGTGACTAGCAACAAGTAAAAGATCGTTTGAGAATTTCTGAAACTGTACCGTGTTGTTCAGATGAAGTTCTTCCTTGGTCGTTCTCTTAGTATGATCAAAACCTGTTTGGAACAGTGCTAGAAAGAGAGGTCTGCTTTACCTGCTGGTTCTTGGGTTTGTTGCCTCTACAGAGATGGGGGAGGAATGCTACCCAGGGCATCAGGTGATTATTTCTCAATGAATCCCTGAAGCAAGTCTTGGGAACTGAGTCCATGATGATAGTTCTTCCAGCTTTACATAATTCTTAGAGCCCATCTAATTATCCTACCAGATTCCTGTAGAGCCTAATTAGGAGGTGTTCTCCATTGGGTAAATAGCATCAAATCTATATAATCAGCTTGGACTTTCTACCTCATTCTATGAAGCTATATTTTTTCTAGGTGCCTCAAAACTAAAAGCTTCAGTCTTCAGGTTGGTCTTGTTCTCATTGACCACACACATCTTTCCCCAGTAGAAATCCATGAGTTTCCTCCTGAACTGATTAATATTACAACCGTGAGCAATTCTACCCCAGGGCAGAAAGCCAGTAGGCTATTTCTAATAACTTACTCAGCATGATCTGTTTCGTATGTGATGAGATAGCCTGCTTGACTCCATAAGCTGTCGAACCACAGCTGGGGTTTACAGATCCCAAACGGCAAGGTAGTACCAATGACTATAAAGTTTGTGTTTGACAGACTTGAGAAGTGCACACCAGGGAATCTATGATGACTTGTAACTCTTATGGAATGTGGCTGGTTGATTCTTTAAGGTATAGGTCCCAATGGCTTGACATTTTAATTATACACCCACACAGACCCACACATAAACACGCATGTGTGTATAAATACATACAATAAATAATTCAGAGTTTGGAAAACTTCTTAGTTCATGTATGCATATTGCTCTCAGAGGAAAGGGAACCAGATTTAAGCTGAGATGAGAGGGTGGTCTAACCAGCGCCATCACTGTCGGCCTCGCAGGGGCCACCGCTATTGATGACCACGAATGGACTATGTTGCTCTAGGTCCTGATTTGGTTTGCTGAAAGTTTGACTTGGTATAGATTCACATGCCATTATTAACGGTTATGAAATCCCAAATGCTCTGAAAATCAAAAGTGGTTTTATAAATATGGGCAAATTCATTCGGTGGCAAAACTTGACTTCAGTAGATGTGATTTTATCAAGTTTCAATTTTCTCACTTAATATGAGTGTTTTCCTGCAGAAATATTAGTTTTGTGGTTACAGGGTGCTCTATCCCCATACCCTGATCAGGGAGTTCCATATTATATGTACTGTTGTATATAACTTATGAAATCTGAAAAATTCTGTATAGTAAACACTTTATCCCCGAGGATTTCAGATCGGGAATTGAGAGGCTGTACTTAAGTCTATCTTGTGAAAATGTGACTGCTATTTTCCTGCACTAAAGTTTAGTGACATTTTGATGATCTTTTCACCTTTATTTTCTATAACTCAGTGATTTGCAAACTTTAGTGCACGTTGGAATCACCTGGAGATCTTTAAAAACTACTGAAGTCTGTCTCCTACCCCTAGACATTCTGATTTAAGGTGGGGTATGAACTGGGTGTCAGCATTAAAGACTGCTCAGGTGATTCTAGTGCAGAGGGAAGCTTGGCGACTACTGTTCTAACCTAGTGCGGTTATTTCTGGGGATGTGAATGTCAGTGGAGCTGAGCCTGGACACCCTAAGATGCTACATGACACTTGAGTTAAACTGTACTGCGTAGATGCTACTGCTGTTAGAGCACCACAAGATGTTTTGCTATGTGATGCATTTTGCTTTCGTTCTTTTGTGTGGGGCTTTCTTTGCTACTAGAGTCACAATATCACCATTTTATATCACTGCAGCACAAAGACCCACAACTTTCCAACCTCATTATACATTGGATACTTTAGTCATTTGAAAGAACTAGTATGATAACTAGAGGTAGCTACACACAACCTCCAAAATAATCTTCCGACAATCAACTGATATTTAATTACGTAACAGCTGGTTTTTGTTCTTAAAATTAAATGATCATTATGAAAGCAGCACATTTTTTAAAATGTTGCCCCATTAGTGTCCTGGCTATTTACCAACAAAGGATATTCTTTTCTAATATATCCTAAGTCCAACTGCACCCAATCTAGGTTGTGAGTGCTTACAAATGAGAAAAACGAAAGAAAAGAAAAGGAAGAATTCAAGAAAGCCTGGGTGTTAGCTGGATTTCCAGTTGGTTCTCGGTTATGTCTCTGATTTATTCACTTGTACAAACTTAATAACTTCAGAGTTAGTGCCTTTCCAGCTGCATGTTACCTATGCCAACTTTATAAAGATAAGGGGAGATTTATTTGATTAAATGAAGTATCTAGAACAAACCGGACTTCAAGAATGAAAGGACTACACTTTCAGGGTTAAAAATGGGAATGTAAAAGCACACAGATTTTACACTGTAAAGAACTGAGAAACTTTTAAATGTGTTTCAACTGATGCAGAAGGCAAATTCTCCTCGTTGGTGACTGAGTTATAATGTCACAAATTCACTTTTGTCTGTGGAAAATCTGTTTTTACTGTTAAAGGAGGAAAATGAATTAGTGAAAAGCTTCGTCAGCAGGGAGCCTGTGGCAGTCATTTTCCTGAGGGAATAGTGGTGAAAAAGTATACATTTAGTATTGGTCACAACTTCAAAGAAAATAACTAGCTTTCACCGCTGACTACGCTAGTTCTGTTACCTAGAGCTTCAAAACCAGAGTTTGTTTTTCTAAGCAGATGCTGTTTTTCTCAGCATTTTGTATTGCTGGCCATCCAAACAGCGATTAAGGCCCAGCCGGCTTCAGAATTTGTGACGCAGTATAGTGAGAATCGCTCCTTTAGTAAGCCAGCTTCCTCCAAGAGGTGATTTTTAACTTGTTTTGCTTACCTAGAAGCTGGAGTTCTGGCTGCCATTGTCAGTTGGAGGCCACCAAGAAGAGAGAAAATTTTCTGCTGATTAAGGAGGATCTTTTATTGGGGATATCATAATAGGCACGCAAGGATTGCTTAAGAATGACCAGGCCCATCTTGTGGAGTGAACTATGAAGTTAACTATAAAGTAAACTGAAGAATAAATACATATTTACAGCTGCAAATGGTATGCTTGCGTTTTCAGTGTTAGTATCCAATCCTGCCTTGCTTTGAGAGAGAGAAATGGAATTTATGCTCTGGGACTATTTGGACCCTCCTTTAATTTTTTTTTTTTTCTAATTTTTAAAAATTGAAATATAGTTGGTTTACAGTGTTGTGTTAATTTCTGCTGTACAGCAACGTGATTCAGTTATACATACACATATACATTCTTTTTTTATTCTTTTCCATTATGGTTTATCTCAGGATATTGAACATAGTTCCCGATGAAAACTATTTGTTTTAAATCATTCTCATCTTCTTGGCCTCTCTGCTGATTGTTCTCTGTTCCCTAAACTTGCCTGCCCTGAAATAATTGTTTTCTTGTATGGAGGCTTATGGACCACTTTCAGGGAGTTCTTTCTCTGCAGTTACTCCTAATTCACGTGACATCAACTGTTTCCGAATCCACAGCTGCTGCTGTTTCTAATGGCTTTTACACAGACAGGCAGTGCTGATAGTTGTTTACAGTCTGTTGTCCTGGGGGCGACTTCCTTCTTCCCAGAGTGTGCTACCTGTCTCAGGGCTGGGTCCGCCAATCACCCCATTCCATCCTGCCCTGGGCTGGACTACGGTGGTGTGAGAAACTTTTTACTTCACACACCGCTAGGGGAGATGTGTGGGCCAGGGATGGGGGGGGATTGGAAGCTGCCAGTCTCTGTTGCATTTTTTCAGAAAGGCGCTCCTCCTGTCCACAGTATAGCACTATCAAATGTAATCCCACCACCCATGCTCCTCCACCCCAGCACACAACAAACCCAACAGAATCAAGTCTTAGGCAGCTCAGGACTTGAGATTTGTTGATGTAACAATTTCACTCTGAGTGAGAAACAGCAACACAGATAATAGATGCTGAAGATGGAGAACCTCAGTATCCAGATGTGGCTGTGCAGCCCAATGTTTAAAAGTCCAGTCACGAGCACTGCCACTGTTATTCATCCAGGAAATGTTGATAATGTTTCATTTTGGGCCAGTTGCTGGGAATTAAAGGTGACCACGATGCTCTCCCTGCACCCAGGGAGTCTCCTTCAGGGGTCCACACTCTACTTTGATCACAGCTCACTTTGCAGTGGTGTGCCTTCTGGGGTAGTCATATAAAACTCTCTTCTTTGGAGAGTATCATAATTAAGGGTATCTATCACTTGGCCCTGGTGCAGCTCCCTGGAACCTAAAAGTCCCATATGTTAAACATGGTTACTAGCTCCAGATTCCTGGGTCCTAGGTCCCAGAAAAAAAGACACTTACCAATGCATTCATGCAAGGGAAATTGGGTTTCCTCTATTACTTTCAAAGCCTTTTTTTTTTTTAAACAAGAAAGAAATCTGACCAGGAAGGCAATTTGGCAGTACTCTTTTTCTTGAAAGCAAGCAAAGAAAATATGAGAAACATTGTATAAACCCTAATGCTGTGTATGGTGGGTATGTAATAGATGTTGAGTTAAACATCTGAGGGGTGCTGTGTGCACTGTGAAGGGCTCCTGCCTAGTAAGTACAGCTGATTAATTGATAATTATTTGATAATTAAGTATTTCCTTCTAGATGTTATTGATCATATGGAGCTGTTTACTCACACTCAACACTTAAATCTCTCTAGCCAGATTACATAGTTGTAATATCAGATCCATGAGTGGCCAGTATTATTACTGTATGTTCATACCAATATTTCACTCTGTGTCTTACCGGAATGTGGATGTGTCCAAGATAGATCTTGGCAGTAGAGCTAGAAATTGGTAATAAAAGATAGGAATGCTGGTGTCCAGGCTCTCTTTATAACCCAAGATCACACACCAGGCTGTCCTCAGAGCTGCGGGAAATGTGATGAGTGAAATAGACTTTGCAGTGGTGCTGTTTGACTCTAATTTTCCACAGCTACGTAATAATGCCCTGAGTTCTGAACATTGTACAGTAAAAGGCAGGAAAAAATAACCTTAGAGGTTTTTATTTTACCTTCAATTTTTTGGGAAATTTTTTGTGCTTAACATAACAATGATAACTCTAAATCAAAGCATTTCCTTGGGATTTAATGACTAGATGGGGTTAATTGAGGATGGGTAGACCAGCTTGTGACAAATACACCAGGATCGTGAGGGATTGAATATTATCCTATAAAATTAGGAAATATCAAGCATCTATGTTCAGAACTATATGTCTCACAGCAAGCTGATTCAACACATTAACTAGTACGTTACTGAAAACTCCAGCAGGATGGGGGCTATCCTGATTTTGGTGGAGTTGGAATACGTAATTAATTAATCCATATTAATAGGGCAGTACAGCTCTTAACCAGGAATGCCTTTTCTACCTCACTTCTTTTTACCATTCTGCTCCACCAGAAGTTAAATAAAAGTTCTTAGCAAGGTTCAAACTACTTTTATCAATCAGCTCAGAAACACCAAATCTCTGTTTCCTCCTCCATCTGTTTTAGTTTTCTAGGGTTGTTGTAACAAAATGCCACAACCTGGGTGCTTAAACAACAGAAATTTATTCTCCCTCAGTTCTGGAGGCCAGATGTCTGAAATCAAGTTATCAGTAGGGGTGTTTTCTTCGGAGGGCCGTGACGGGAACCTGTTCCACGCCTCCCTCGCAGCTTCTGGTGGTTTGCTGGCAATCTTAGGAGTTCCTTACCTTGCAGATGTTACCCTGACCTCCTCTGCCTTATGTTCACATGGGCTTCTCCCTGTGTCTGTCTCTGTGTCCACATTGAGCCTTTTTATTAAGGGTGCCAATCATATTGGTTAGGACCACACTAATGGCCTAATTTTAACTTTATTATATCTGTAAAAACCCTATTTCTTAATAAGGTTGCATTCTGAGATACTGGGCTTAGGACTTAAACACATCTTACTGGTTGGAACAAAATTCAACTCAAAACACCATGTATCCAGCATTCTTAGGACTTAAACACATCTTACTGGTTGGAACAAAATTCAACTCATAACACCATGTATCCAGCATACTTAGTCTCTGATCTGATCTACCTGATGTTAGATCATAGGCAGAATATTAATGTAACTCATTAGATCCCGTGGGTTTCTGGGGGAACAGGGATCAGCTAATTGGTGGGTAAACAATGCTTTCTCCTTCCCTCTCATCAGGTTAGACCATCCCTAGAAGATGTGGTGCCCAGGACAATGCAGTACTTGATCTCATTCAGAGATCATGCTTGTACATATGGACGTGTACAACTCCCAACACACACACACACACACACACACACACACACACACACACATCTAAGGCATCTGTGTAAAAGGAAATATAGAGGGCAAACCCTAAAAAGAAATAGCAAGAAACAGTGACACGCCACACATACTATACAGTAGTCCCCCTTATCAACAGGGGATACGTTCCAAGACCCCTAGTGGATTTCTGAAACTGTGGACAGTACTAAACACTATATATACTATGTTTACTCCTATACATGCATACCTGTGATAAAGTTTAATTTATAAATCAAGCACAGTAGGAAATTAACAACAATAACTAAGAATAACATAGAGCAGTTATAACAATATACTGTAATAAAAGTTACGTGAACGTGGTCTCTCTCTCTCTCTCAAAATATCTTATGGTACAAATTTAATGCATTTTCCATCTTAAGTAAGCACTTATCAAGCACCGTGGCCGTAACTTTTGCAGTCTGAGATGCAACAGCAAAACTAGCAGGACTTTCTTTTTCCCTCGTCACAATTTCATGGATAGACGATTTGTTCTTACCTTAGAGCTTGGTGACTTCAGCGTATTATTTTTTTCTTTCCTTATCAGGTCAGGAACTTTACGACTTCTCTTTGGCAGATCTGAATTGCCAGCCAAATCACTATTCTTGCATTTGGGGGCCATTATGAAGTATAATAAGTGTTCGTTGAATACAGCACTGTGGTACTGTGGCAGTCAATCTGATAACCAAGATGGCTACTAAGTGACTAATGGGCTGGACAAAGGGATGAGTCAAGTCATGGGTGGGACAAAGCAAGATGGCATGAGATTTCCTTACGCTACTCAGAATGGCATGTGATTTAAAGCTTATGGATATTTTATTTCTGAAACTCTCCATTTAATATCTTTGGATCACAGTTGATGGGGTTAACTAAAACAGTGGAAAGGGAAAATCATGGATAAGTGAGGACTACCGTATGAAAAGACAAAATTCCTTGCCAGGAGAGCCTAGTTATTATACAAGTTCTATGTATACAGGCAGACTGCATTTTATTGCGCTTCACAGATATTGGGTTTTTTTTTTTTTTTTTTTTTTTTTACAAATTCAAGGTTTGTGGGAACCCTGCATCAAGCAAGTCTATCGGCCCCATTTTTCTAACAGCATTTGCTCATTTAGTGTCTCTGTGTCACATTTTGGTAATCCTCGCAATACTTGCGACTTTTTCATTCTTATTATATTTGTCATGGGGACCTGTGGTCAGTGATCTTTGGTTTATTATGACAACTCCCTGAAGGCTCAAATGATCGTTAGCACAGTTTAGTAATCAATTATTGTCAAATTAAGGTATGCACAGTGTTTTTTACATATAATGTTATTGCACACTTAGTAGACTACGGTACAGTGTAAACATAACTATTGTATACACTGGGAAACCAAAACATCCGTGTGACTTGATTTATTGAGATACTCACTTTATTGCAGTGGCTTGGAACAAAACCCATGATACCTCCAAGGTCTGCTTATAGCTGAAAGCCTGTGTCTTTTTGTACACAAGCTGGTAGATTCACCTCCTTCTCCTTCACGGACTACCCAGCCCTAATGATCTAGCCCAGGGAGCATCTTAGGAAAACCTTCAGTTTGTTGGACCCACAAGGTAATTACTTATGTTTATGATAGTGCTTCTTCAGGTTGACAGTTTGGGGCAAGGCTCATAAATGCCTACAGCTCTGAGCGCAGTGATTAGGAAGGTGGGAAGAACAGTGGAGCAAATGCTGTTATTATTGCTGATTTGGTTTTCTTTCAAATGCAAAAGTTCCTCTAGAGGAATCTTTAAGGATACCAAATATGTACTAATAAGCCGCCTATGTACCAAAGGTAATGAGTGTAATATGCATGGAAATTAAGTTTTTCCTGAGGTGGAAATTACATTTTAAAAGAACTGGTAATCCTTTATGAGTAATGATCCATGAGCTATGTTTTCAAAAGGTATGTTCTTTGAAGTAGTTGTGCCCATGTTGTACACACAGAGGGAAGCAAGCTTTTGAAGTTGTATCTCTGCTGTACAAGCCCTGCAGTCCTTTCCAGTAGGTGGGCTTCCTCTGCATTGTACCTCCTTAGCCTTAGCTACATCCTCATCTCTTACAAGGATGCTGCTGAAAATGGCTGAACCTGAGGAGACACCTGGTGGAGAAGGGAAGCATTCTTCTCTCATATCTTATACTTATTTCTTTTCCAGTAATATTTCAGATGATAAGAGCTCAAGGTAATGTCACAGAATCTTTTTTTTTTTTTTTTTTTTTTTGCGGTACATGGGCCTCTCCCTGTTGTGGCCTCTCCCGTTGCAGAGCACAGGCTCCGGACACGCAGGCTCAGCGGCCATGGCTCACGGGCCCAGCCGCTCCGCGGCATGTGGGATCCTCCCGGACCAGGGCACGAACCCGTGTCCCCTGCATCAGCAGGCGGACTCTCAACCACTGCGCCACCAGGGAAGCCCTGTCACAGAATCTTTGTATTTGCTTCTTAGCAGTCTAGAGTTGTGAAGCAATTATACAAGCAGTAAAAAAGATGCTGCGCTAATTTAACCTCCTTATAGTATAGCTTAGATGCTGTGAGTTTAATTATTATTTATTCACTCATCTACTTATTCATAGGTGCATCAGGGAAGCAGAGGTCTTGGTCCCTGTGGAACGCTCTTATACTGAGCTGTGGCGGCAGGCCATATAGTCATCGAGAGCAGGGTAGTCGCATGGGACTGAGACCACATATAAATGCTAAGTGTCAGGTAAGCAGAGAATAGGTGACTAGGGGAGAACTCATAAATGGATGGAGTAGAAGTGGGGTTTTAAATAATTAGATTTGACAACAAGTTCCTACTATATAGCACAAGAATCTATACTCAATATCCTATGACAAACCATAATGGAAAAGAATATATATATATAATATATATGTATATATATTATATATATATATAACTGAATCGCTTTGCTGTATAGCAGAAATTAACACATTGTAAATCAACTATTCTTCAATAAAATAAAATAAAGTAGAAGATTGGTTGAGCAGAGAGGGAGAAGCAGCCATTAGAACTGAGGGTATGTTTCTCAAAAGATAATATGTATGAATGGTGGGTGGGAAGGACTCCAGCCTGTCTGTAGCAGAGAATATGTTAGGGAATAACGGGAGATAAGTTGGACTAGCTCGGTAAGGTACAGTTTACTAGAAGAAAGTTTCTTAGCCTCATAACTGAAAAGCTATCTAGCCTCAGATGCTATGTGCACTAGGCAATCTGGCCTAATGGAATATCAGTGGTTTTGGAGTCAAGACCTTTTGAGGCTGAGACTTAGAATTGGCATACCATTGCTTCACTCTTGTTCAGTTGGCCAATACAAGTGATAAAGACAAAGTCAGACTCAAGGGATGAAAATAATCTTCACTCCTTTTGTTAGAGGAACTTAAAGTCATGTGGCAAAGGGGGCTGATACAGGGAAGGGTGAGGAATGCAATTCCCTTAAATTCCTAACCATATTGTCCTCATCTCTAAAGCAGAGTAACAACGTCTGTCCCTTCACCTCAATAATTATGAGGATAAATATAATAATTCATGTATGCATAAGTTTTTACTCAGCAGTAAAGCATGATGCAAAGTAAAGGACAGTTATTTTGCATGTGCTTCTATTCTGTCCCTTTAGCAAAAATATAAAATCCTTTTAAAGTCCACCTGCTGCCAAGCCTCCAATGCTGTCCTCTGACTCTAGCATGAGCTCTGTATAGAATGTCTTCCCAATGAGTGCTTCCTAAAGACATGTAGGATGCAGGTTTCTACAGTGACCTTGGATGTGTCCAGAAGAATAACTGGAAAAAACAAAAATCTTGTAAGTTGCTGATGCTTTCTTCCTAAATGTTCAGACGATGCAGGAGATATGCTACCCATCAGAGTAGTCCTCTTGAACCCATCTCTCCCTGGAGTGACAGTGTTCTTACACTGCCCACTCCGCACACCCTTGTTATTTCTCCTTTATGCCCAAAGCAGTAATGGGTAAGACAGCTGGCTTGGGTTCCAGGTGTAGACAAATGGAAAGAAACTAAGACTGATGTTGAATGTTCCTTTTTTCAGCATTAAGCTCTAGTTAAAAGTGAATTAAACTCCCATACGTGTTCAGAATGTTGTTCATAGTTATTCATGTACATGTTCAGAGTTATTAATTCATTCAAAACTTACTGACTCCTGAGGGCAAAGAGTATAGAACTCAGCATTATTTAGGGTATAAGATAATATGTTACTTTCACATTTGGGCAGCTTCAACTCCAAGGCATGAAAGATCCTTAGGAAAGCAAGTTAGGAGATGTCAGTGGTTTTTAGTCATCTGGATTAATACAGATTTTCTGCAGCAAGGCATATGTTCATTAAATGACTCAGCTTAATCAAGGTTGGCTTAAAAGGAAGTTGGACTCTTCCAGATAATAATCAGCTATTCCAATGGGGACAGTGGTGAAGGGAACAGAGTTTCACATATCTGCTATGAACTCCGGTTCCTAACTTCACAGCTAATTCTCCAGAGAGATTTTGTGGCAGAGATTTAAACCGGGGGAGCCATGGATATTAATATAATCTGAGATTTAAAAGATGAAAGAAGTGACCAAGGTTATTCATATTTGAAGTCTGTTCAAAGCCCAAGCCATGTGGAGAAGTTCAGGCACTGAAAATGAAAGAGGAAAACAGCAACTAGAAAGAGGCACATTTTGCCACTTTCCGTGATTCTTTTCCACTCCTAGTGACTAAATCTAAAGGCATTTCCACATTAAGTTAAGCTTCAGAATGGTGTTTGTCTGCTGTAGAATTGAGCTAAAATCCTTTAAAGGCAGAGACACTATTCAGGCTGCTCAAACGTTTTGATTGGATTAAAATACAAACTTTTGGAAACAAATCTATTTACAGTCCACGGAATCCTTCAGGTGTGCATGGTTTTTCTCTCTCCCAAGTTCCTTTTTTTTTTTCTTTGAAAGTAGTGCCTTGCAGCTCCTTTTTCCAAGATAGAAAAAAAAAAAAAACCAACGATCAACAGCAGTCCAGCACTCAAGAACAGCCCAGAAATAACAAATCAGCCTGTGTGTGTGGCAGAAGAGGACAGCGTATGTGGTGAGAAGAGAGCTACCATTTCAGACTTCCTAGGGGCAGTTATAAGGATCAGTGCAGAAAACATGGTTGGAAAAAGGTGAGGCAAACGCCAACGTCACCTAGAGTCACGAAGACCCTGGAACTTGTCTTCAGCTGACTTGCTTCCGCTCGCTCTTTGTGGCCAGCTCTGCTGTCCTCCTCATCTCCTAGGCACTGGGCAGATCTCCTTGACTCTTTACTATAGCGTGGGGATGGAGGATCAGCCAGCTAAGAGAGAGGAGGTAATGACAGCAGATGCCTGCCATGGAATTCTTCCAGTATGAGTGGCTGGAAGCTATGGTTTTATTGCAAACAGCAAAAAATAAAGTTTTTAAAAAATTTATGTTTCTTGCAGGAAATGGAAAAAACCTAGACTTGGAAGTCAAGTAGCTGTGGCTTATTTTTTTTTTAATCACTTTCTTGGGATATACTTGACATACAAAAAAGCTGTATGTATTTGATGTATACAACTTGTTGAGTTTGGAGATAAGTATGCCTCAGTGAAATCATGATTACGACCTATGCCATAAACATATTTATCACCTTCAAAAGTATCTTCCCACCCTCTTTATTTCTTCTTCTTATTTGTGCATGTGTGATAAGAACACACTATAAGATCTACCTTCTTAGCAAACTTTAAGTGTTTAATATAGTACTATTAGCTGTAGGCTCTTTGCTGTATAGTAAGTCTCTAGGATTAGTTCACCTTGCATAATTGAAACTTTGTAGCTGTGGTTTATAATCCAGGCTTACTAGCTCAGCCTTAGACTAGTGTCTGAACTCCTCTGTGTCTGTTTTCTCATATATGGGAAATAAAGAGAATTACATCAGGTAATATATATATAAATAACTTAGCAAGATGGCTTGAACAGAATAGGCACTTATTATGCCAGCACCAGGCATGATATGAGGAAAACAAGAGGCAATTTGCTTTGTTAATTATTCATATGAGGATTTAGAGCCTACTAAAGGCAAGAGTGCCACGTGGCTTTGCGTGCCGACTCAATGATTGACAGTATCTGACTGAAGAATTGGGATGAGAATGATTTTGAGAAAGGGCTCATAAGAAATTATGTTGTGTTGGATTTTTGCAGTCTGTTGTGAGTGAGGAAAGAGAATGGGGGCAAATACGCCATGTGCTTACTATTTCTGGGTAAGCAACAATACACAAATAAAGACAACATATATGTCCCATCTTCATGAATCACACAGCCTAGTGGCAGATAAATACCAATGAACTAAGTGTTAGAAAAGCTGCTCTCTTCTCTAGTGCCCTAATAATCTGGGTAGACGGCTTTTAGAGTGTTATTCCAGAAGGTGTTACTGAAAGTTCCTTAAAGGGATGATTCTTGAGAAATGACAAAGAGCAGTTAGTCATGTGGCTGGTGACGGAAAAGCAGCATATATCCCTTACAAGAAGAACCAACACAGATGAGACAGCGCCATGAGAAACCACAGCAGGAAGGTGAAGAGCATGGAGGCTTGTAAATTTGGACAGCAGCATTTGTATGGGGAGGCGGCTGCAGGTGGGATAGCTGAGATAGGCAGGCTGTGTACCATGTTAAGCTCTATTAAGGTACTTTTATCAGCTCTACTTAAGGGTGGTGGCCGGGGGTGCAGTACAGTTCATGGCTCCAAGAATTTCCATTCATAAGCATCATAAACAATTTCCTTGGCATGTTGAAACTTTAAAACTGATGAGATGCTATAAATTTTTATGTGCAGTTTCACCCTTCTGCCATGATCTGTGCCATCTCAGCAATGGGGTAAGTTCTAAGGTGAAATAAAATTGTGTGGACTTGCAGTTTATTGCTCTGATAGGTTGTTACTGTCATTAGTATAGGCAAAAACAATGGGAAGTAAGGATTTCTAGTGGACAGCTTTTGTTCATTTGGTTCCTTGGACTGCTCTGTCCTTTCTTCCTTACTAATTATTCTCTAATGCCCTTGGGAAGCCTGTACCAATTTCTTCTCAAAGAATTAACCACCCCTTTCTCCGTGTACACAAAGAGCACTGCTTATAACTCTGTCATGGTCTTTATTCTATTCAGCCAGAATCTTGTTCATTTTTTTTCATATTTGTAAGCTGCTGGAAGACTGTCAGATCTGTTCTGTAAACTTCTGGAAGACAAGGACCAGAGCTTATTATCATTGTTACTCTCACAGTATTCAGCCCAGTGCTGAGCACATAGAAGGTGCTCGATAAATATGTGACCAAGAGAACTAAATGATGAGTGCTATATGATGGTTGAAGTTTAATCATCATCGTAATGG
The DNA here is from genome assembly GCF_059928025.1 of Delphinapterus leucas. NCBI lineage: Eukaryota > Metazoa > Chordata > Mammalia > Artiodactyla > Monodontidae > Delphinapterus > Delphinapterus leucas. The sequence goes on from NC_143149.1 coordinate 28,064,183, forward strand.
AATTGGATGCAAGCTTGCACTATAGTTCATAAAGCCGTGCTTCTAAATACTTGCCATATTATCAAGTAATTTGTATTCCAAAAATAGATTAAGGAACAAAGGCAATAATGAGTTAAATTTATCTGACATAAAAATTAAATATAAAGCAACTTATGACTACGATTTTAGTTACCACCGTAGCATATTAATATATATATATTTTTTTGCGGTACGCGGGCCTCTCACTGTTGTGGCCTCTCCCTTTGCGGAACACAGGCTCCGGACGCGCAGGCTCAGCGGCCATGGCTCACGGGCCCCGCCGCTCCGCGGTATGTGGGATCTTCCCGGACCGGGGCACGAACCCGTGTCCCCTGCATCGGCAGGCGGACTCTCAACCACTGCGCCACCAGGGAAGACCGCATATTAATATTTTAAACCAAACATAGCCTCCAGTAGACACTTTGAGATTGTCAATTCTTGGGGTAAAATTCTCCTGGTTATATAACAAGTGTCTTTTGATGGACATCAAAGAATAGCAATGTCTCGGGCTTCCCTGGTGGCGCAGTGGTTGGGTGCCCGCCTGCCGATGCAGGGGACGCGGATTCGTGCCCCGGTCCGGGAAGATCCCACGTGCTGTGGGGCGGCTGGGCCCGTGAGCCATGGCCGCTGAGCTTGCGCGTCCAGGGCCTGTGCTCCGCAGCGGGAGGGGCCGCAGCGGTGGGAGGCCCTCGTACCGCAAGAAAAAAAAAAAGCAGTTAAGTCTTTGCTGCCTGAATCCTCTTAGTCTCTGGTTTTTCTTGGACTTTTCACAACAGCTTGGACCCTGCCTCATCGCTTCTTTAGGATTTTGTTCAGGGAGCTGCTGTGCACTTGGATGGAGCTCCCTACCTGGAACACACAGGGTTTGAAATCACATAGAAAGGCATTGGCAGTTAGGTCCTCACTCTTTGGTCCATTCCAAAAGCATCTCAATTTTCACTTATTCAGGTGTTAATTTTTTTCCTCCTAATCCCCAAATTTCCCACAACTTTGCCCTAGTGTACCACCATTTGTGGTTCCAAATCATCTTTTTGGGAGTGAGTCACTTCTTTGAGGCACGTACATCTTAAATTATCATCATGGTCACCTACCTTATTGTATAAATGAGAATGGTGAAGTCCAGGGAGATTAAGTAATTTTGTAAGGTCACATGACTAGCAAGTGGCAGAGTCTGTCTCTTAATGCTAATTGTGCATACAAAATAAAAGGACAATTATTAAATTACAGTAATCACTTAAAATCCAGCACATACTGATTACTTTGATTCAAGCAATACTCAAAATAACTTTCAGATTCACAACTTGGTACCATGCAGGAGAGGGGTAGATATTAGTCACAATGATTCAAAACAAGGGAGGTTGATGATCTATTATCTTGAGCATTTGCCTTTCAGGGCAATTGTCATAAAGTCAGAAAATTACATAAACATTATGAGAATGTGACTCAAAGTATTTTCCCTTAAACTTAATAATAAAACAATCAATTATGCATCTTTGGATTCTCATTTGTTTTCTTGCTTCAAGGACAAAGTGAATAGTACATCTTCAGGGAAATGTTCTCTATTAGGAGTGGTTGACAAAAGTTTCCCGGTGAGTTAGTGGGTCCCAGTGTAATGTTCTTACATAAAGAAATGAATGTCAATGAAGTGAGAGCCCCATGGCCTGACCATTTTAACTAGATGACAGATGTTGCTAAAAAAAAGTTTTCTGACCCCAAATTTAGTATTTGGGAGTTCAAACTCTCCTAAATTTTATTCTAGGAAAGATAGTCCCCTGCAAACCTGTAAAATATCTTAATGGAGAGATCAGAAAGTGACCTCTCCAAACTGAATTAGCTTTATACAAGTTCAATTCTGGAAAAATGGTTTGGATGAAGTAATGGCCCTGGTTAATTATGACATTTCATTCTGTGCTGATTCCATCACACTTTTCAGATAAGGACTGATCTTTGGGAGCTTATCCGAATCACTTGAACTTTTTCTCCCCTTCACTTGGGACTTTTAAGTCTTTCTTAGTCAGTTGCCAATACTGTTGATCAGCTGATATTTAGTGATATTTTGACTTGAAAGATTACCGTCCTTCAAGTGATGCTAGCATAATACTGCCGTGAGTTTAACGGAAGAAAAATAAAGTCAAAACACTTTACTTCGGCTTTTTCTAGCATACTATTTTTTTTCCCTCTTTGGCAAAGCTTTTCAAGCCCTTTGCCTCAAGCTGATCTCTGTAATTAAAAGAATGATTAAAAAAACTCTCAAAAAGGGGTTCTGCATAATAAAATTCATTAAAATGCAATATTCACAAAACAGGATATTTTATCATAACTATATATGAAGAGGAAAATAGGAAGGAAAATGGTGCTTCCTCCGTATCCATTGCCCATGTGTTTACTACAGTTTAATTGTGTAACTGAGAGCTTGACACATTAACAGGTAGTTACAAGTAGGGCTATTAACAAGTAGGGCTATTAGCTCAATCTCTCTTTAGAGGCTTGAGAAAAGGAGGGAAGAATGAAAGTAAGAAAGAAGAAAACTCCTACTTGCTAAGCTGTCCACTAGAACAGCAGCCGTTTCATTCTCGTGAAAGTGGTATGTTCATGGCGAATACAGCTAGTTCACTGGTGAACAGAACTAGTCCGTTGCCATGATATGGTACAAACCTATTTATCTCAGAAAGAAGGGTGATATCTAAGCTTAGAAGAGGTCATTGTAATCAAACAAGACAGGGAGTCATTCACATAACTCACTGGGCACTATGGAAATATAGCAACTGGATAATTAGTGGACCATCCCCCAGACTGTTGTGTTGTCATGGGTACACAACCAAAGTGAGCCTTGCGGTAAGCCTGGTGGGAAACAGCCCTCGCTAAGCCAGGCTGCCAAATCCCAAGTGCCACCTGTCTGTAGTCAGTCCTGGGGGATGGTCAGACAGGTAAGAAGTTCTCACTTGTGACCTATTTCAGAAAAACTTTGGATAAAACTAATTGTGAGAGGAAGGAGGAATTAGAAAGAGTTGTTACAGGCATTCCAAAATATCTGGTTTTAAAAAAAAGTTACAAAATAGATGGCAAGTTACCCAGCAACATAAACCAAAATCACTTACAGAATCCAGTTATTTCTCCTAGTTAATATAAGCAATATTTTTAACAAATGGATTACTGGTTCAATCTGAAAATTCCATTTTGACTCAAAACAAAACCATTTAATCATGTCCTAACTTGTAACATATCTTAAGCACTTTGCCTTAAGAAAATGAGATTTTTATGTTGTTATTTAACTTTTTTGCTATTTATATCTTGCCTTTCCAAATCAGCTAATATCATCTAAGGGATAAAAGACGCCATATGATCCTGCTTTTACCCACAGTCTATCTATTTCTCTTTATAGGCTTAGTAAATATTTTCTGATTTATTTGGCTTTAACTGTATGGAGCATTTTGGACACTTCTGTACAGTAGATTTCTTCTCCATGGCACACACTCCTTTTCTTTTTTTAATTTTTTAACATTGTTATTGGAATACAATTGTTTTACAGTGGCGTGTTAGTTTCTGCTGTATAACAAAGTGAATCAACTATACATATACATATATCCCCATATCTCCTCCCTCTTGTGTCTCCCCCCCACCCTCCCTATCCTACCCCTCTACATGGTCACAAAGCACCGAGCTGATCTCCCTGTGCTATGTGGCTGCTTCCCACTAGCTATCTATTTTACATTTGGTAGTGTATATATGTCCGTGCCACTCCCTCACTTCGTCCCAGCTTACCCTTCCCCCTCCCCGTGTCCTCAACTCCATTCTCTATGTCTGTCTTTATTCCTGTCCTGCCCCTAGGTTCTTCGGAACTTTTTTTTTTTTTAGATTCCATATATATGTGTTAGCATACGGTATTTGTTTTTCTCTTTCTGACTTACTTCACTCTGTATGACAGACTCTAGGTCCATCCACTTCACTACAAATAACTCAATTTCATCTTTTGTTATGGCTGAGTAATATTCCATTGTATATATGTGCCACATCTTCTTTATCCATTCATTTGTTGATGGACACTTAGGTTGCTTCCATGTTCTGGCTATTGTAAATAGAGCTGCAGTTAACATTGTGGTACATGACTCTTTTTGAATTATGGTTTTCTCAGGGTAATATGCCCAGTAGTGGGATTGTTGGGTCGTATGGTAGCTCTATTTTCATTTTTTTAAGGAACCTCCATACTGTTCTCCATAGTGGCTGTATCAATTTACTTCCGACCAGCAGTGCAGGAGGGTTCCCTTTCTCCACACCCTTTCCAGCATTTATGGTTTGTAGATTTTTTGATGATGCCCATTCTGATCTGGTGTGAGATGATACCTCATTGTAGTTTTGATTTGCATTTTTCTAATGATTAGTGATTTTGAGCACCCTTTCATGTGTCTGTTGGCAATCTGTATATCTTCTTTGGAGAAATGTCTATTTAGGTCTTCTGCCCATTTTTGGATTGGGTTGTTTGGGTTTTTTTTGGTATTGAGCTGCATGAGCTGCTTGTAAATTTTGGAGATTAATCCTTTGTCAGTTGCATCGTTTGCAAATATTTTCTCCCATTGTGAGTGTTGTCTTTTCATCTTGTTTATGGTTTCCTTTGCTGTGCCAAAGCTTTTAAGTTTCATTAGGTCCCATTTGTTTATTTTTGTTTTTATTTCCATTTCTCTAGGAGGTGGGTCAAAAAGGATCTTGCTGTGATTTATGTCATAGAATGTTCTGCCTATGTTTTTCTCTAAGAGTGTTATAGTGTCCGGCCTTACATTTAGGTCTTAAATCCATTTTGAGTTTATTTCTGTGTTAGGGAATGTTCTGATTTCATTCTTTTACATGTTGCTGTCCAGTTTTCCAAGCACCAGTTATTGAAGACGCTGTCTTTTTGCTCCATTGTATATTCTTGCCTCCTTTATCAAAAATAAGGTGACCATATGTGTGTGGGTTTATCTCTGGGCTTTCTGTCCTGTTCCATTGATCTATATTTCTCTTTCTGTGCCAGTAGCATACTGTCTTGATTACTGTAGCTTTGTAGTATAGTCTGAAGTCAGGGAGCCTGATTCCTCCAGCTCCATTTTTCTTTTTCAAGATTGCTTTGGCTATTCGAGGTCTTTTGTGTTTCCATACAAATTGTGAAATTTTTTGTTCTAGTTCGGTGGAAAATGCCATTGGTAGCTTGATAGGGATTGCATTGACTCTGTAGATTGCTTTGGGTATGTAGTCATTTTCACAATGTTGATTCTTCCAGTCCAAGAATATGGTATATCTCTTCATCTGTTTGTATCATCTTTAATTTCTTTCATCAGTGTCTTCTGCATATAGGTCTTTTGTCTCCTTAGGTAGGTTTATTCCTAGGTATTTTATTTATAAATGGGAGTGTTTCCTTAATTTCTCTTTCAGATTTTTCATCATTAGTGTATAGGAATGCAAGAGATTTCTGTCCATGGTACACACTTCTGATTGTCCTCTTGCCTCAGTTGCCTCAGACTGAGGACCTGCCATCTTCTTCCCAGTTACCCCTGTACAACTAGAGCCCAGTCCAGACCCCAGCCTAGTGACTTGGTACCTGCTGCCTACTCACAGACTTTGCTGACAGTAATCCTATCTGTAAGAATCACCTGCCCCTTAGACTGTTTTTCCTCCAGTCTCTGGATTTATCTGAAAGATATTCCTTCCTTTGGAATGGCTGTCTGAACTTAACTTAAATGTATGTTTTTCAAATCAGGCTCACCTATTGGGGGCATTTACCTGTTTCTACCCCTTGTAGGGTGCCAGGGTCTAGTTCAAGAACTGGCCTCACCCATTTAGCCCTCAATCTGATGGAAGTCATAGGGCCTTGCTCAACCTAGCCGTGGAGCTTACCCACTGTCTCCTGAAAAAGGGGTAGGATGAAAGTCTTTATAAGGAGCGTCATTCCTGACATGCCTACATTCCTGGGCACCTACCACTGCCCCCAGTGAGGAGACAGCAGGTGTTTACTACATAAGGCAGTTGAAGCTATGCTCAGGTAATGGGGTGGATCTGGGATTAACTCTACCCTCTTGCAAAACTTGGTCCGAGCCAGCCCAGATGTTCTCAGTTCACCCGAAATGCTGCTCTTGGCAACAGAGTGATATTTAAGAGCAGAGTTTAAAATGTTCAATTTCTTCTTAATTATTGACTAGTTGCCTCAAGGCATATGGCAGAAATCTATCCTGAAAAAATGTCATTGATAAAATATTTCCAGATAAAAATTTTCTTCATTAGAATCTGTGCATGCATGCACCCCATGTTGTGTGTATATAGGGAGCTTCCAAAGACACAGACAAATTATTGAGTTAAGTCATTATGGTATCTGGTAAAGGCATAAAATTAAAAACAGTGAGAAACAGTCACTGTATTTGCTCATTATTTTTGGTAAATGTTTATACCTTTCACTTTAAGAGTGCTGAGGGACTGGATTATAACCCATGAAATAAATAGAAACTCCTTAGTGGCACTTGGCTGTCCTTCCATCTCTAACCCCAAAGACTTCTGCAGTCCCTTTCATGGCCATCCTCTTTCATGCACTCCATGTTTTACATTTCTGAGCTTCTTGAGGTTCTTGGAAAGCCATCTTTTAGCACATCTGCCTTCACGTATGTGGTTTTACTTTTCCTCAGATTTTCCTTGTCATAATACATAGATATTTACCCTCGAGACCTAGTTCAAAGGTCTCCTCCTCTCTGAAATCTTTTCTTAACAACTCAGATCAAGTTGGTCCAGTGGAAAGCAGGAAGCACACACTCTGATCCCAGCATGAACACTAGCTGTGTGTACCCAGGCAGGCCACCTAACCTCATTGGGTCTCTATCCTCAGTATCACGATGGTTCAGATCATTCCAGAGACAGTCGCAGTGGAGAGATACTAAGATGACCAAAAGCTCAGAAAGATTGCAGAATCTACAGTTTATTGATTATAAGTTCACCCAGGACACTTCTTTTTTTTTTTTGCCCTGGAACTACGTGCCTTTGTGGGCGCTGAGATGTGATTCACTTTTTAAACCATGGGAAATTAGTCTCACAGCATTCTCCCTCTTTTTTTTTTTTGTGGTTCGCGGGCCTCTCACTGCTGTGGCCTCTCCCGTTGCGGAGCACAGGCTCCGGATGCACAGGCTTAGCGGCCATGGCTCACGGGCCCAGCCGCTCTGCAGCATGTGGGATCTTCCCGGACTGGGGCACGAACCCGTGTCCCCTGCATCGGCAGGCGGGCTCTCAACCACTGCGCCACCAGGGAAGCCCAGCATTCTCCCTCTTGAAAGTGAACATTCACAAGGCTCGAGTGATCATGGACCCCAGAGGCTGGAGAAGAAGCTTATGTCCTATGTCCCAGGCCAGGAGAATAGGAATTTGGCAAGAGCAGATTAGAAAGATGACAGATTTGGAAGCTGTGTGCAGGAGTGTTAAGTGCCCATGGGGAATACACAGTAACATATTGCCTGTGTACTCTTTGTGAAGCAGTTGCTGCCAGCCCGGGCAGACAAAGCCTATTTATTGAAGAGCATTGTCTCACCTTCCCTAAAGCCACGTCAGACAGGGCAGTGAGGCTCTGAGTCCACGTAAAGCAATCGACTCGAAAATGATCTGCAACCTTCAATCCACGCTCTTTTTAGAACATGGAAAGACAAAACACAAAAGACTCTTGCAGAATAACCTCTGGTAAAATGTGACTGAATTCTGCATTGAGTAATTGAATGTAGGCTTTCTTACTGCAAGTTGGATGGATGCTGGGAGTCTGGAAACGAGGCTGGGGGAGAAGATGTGAGACGTAACATTTTGTGATTAGGCAAATCTCTATATTCAGCTTGGCAGGAAGTGATATTAAAACGGCTTGTAAATTTTACAAAGCATGCTGTAATATTTTTCATTAACATTCCCTTTAGCTTTAATGGTAGGTAATAAATGCTGACAGATGACAGCCATTGTGGTTGCCTGCTAGTACAGCTTATTCCATGGAAGGCAGAATAAATGCGAGAACCCATTCCACTTAAAGAGGATACCTGGAGAATGAATTTGGTGGGCAAAACATGAACTCTAGAAGCTTGTTCAGTGCTCCCTGATATTTTGCTTTGAAGAACCTAGGTTTTAGTAATTAGATGAAATTGTTTTCTGGGACTGGCACTCTTTCAGTAGTTGTGACGACCATGTGATCACTAGCGGGAAAGGGAAGATGGAAATTCTGGTTTGCAGCATCTCTTAAAGCTTTTTGACATCATGGTACATGCTGGCATCTTGAGAACAGGGAAACTGACTGCTCAACAAGCTCCCATGAATGTATTTACGAAAATTAGTATCACCCATATCCCTTTCTATTTGCAAACATCATTCTTATTTTTCTCCCAGGTCACTCCCCTCCTCTGCCATCATAATAACCAATGACCACTAGAAAGTGAGAGCCAAGAGAGCAGGAACCTTGCTTTCTCTTTTCCTAGTGACCAGCAGAGTCTCTGGCTCATTAGTGGTGCTTTGTATATACCAGTTGGCTGAAAGCGTACCCCATAGTAAACAATGTGACATGCTATGAATAGAAGTGCAAGTCTGCAAAGAGGATCTTTCCTCCAATTTGAAAGTGTTTAACTTGATTCTTCCATCCACAATAAAGTCTTTTTCTTCTGATCTGTAGCCTGTTAGATCCATATTTTCACTGGAGATAATTCTCAGAATCGTATGTGTCCTCCCAAATTGATTTTCATATGTTCAGTAAGGTGACACGAGCTTATAGGAAAAGCTACAGGAAGAATTTTGAAAATGTCTGTATTTGTTACCTAGATGTTATTTCCTTTTGGGAAAAAGGTTTTGAGATATATACTAAAGAAACATGTGCCCTTGACCCAATTTCCAGCCATTCAGCTCTTTTGTATCCTACAAAATTTGAGCACTATGCCTTTTAACTTCCTGGAATATAATAGAAACAAAGAAAACAACAACAACAATATTTTGATTTAAAATGAAAAATACGTATCAGGCAAAGAAGATCCATTGGAAGAATGAAATATCTAGAAATAGGGTAAAATTTGGGAAAGCCAGAAGGCTTAGTAAGTAGATATTGCTTGCTTTGGTTAGATCGCCAAACTTTAAAACCATTGCAGCAGCCTGAGCTTCAGCAGTCAGATTATGGTCAGACATCGGTTAATTTCAAGCAAGCCACAGTGTGACCAGAACAGGAGCAACTGACACATCATCCCAGTTTACTTCTCTTTGGTTTTGGGGTGATAGATAAACCTTCTGAAGCTCAACGTGAGCAGGCAGGTGGGCTGGGCAAGGACTGGGCAGGACATAATTCAGCTTCCGGGTTCCTGGGCCAGTATATCTTTGTAGAGGCCTGGAATGAATACATAGTACTGCTAGCCTGGATCTCCCAAGGAGAGATATAAGTTTCGTATTCTTAAACCATGTTATTTTTCCTTGTGAAAATTTGACAACAGAATGTACTAGGGCCCTGAGACACATGAAGGAAAATCATGTCTGTGTACCTGGTAGATGACATTAGCAACAGACAGCAAAATAACTCCATCTGTAGCTCTCCTGGGTCTCCTCAAAATTCAGTCCTAATGGTTTGTGCTTTTGGAGCAGCTCTTCAAATTAGAAGGAACAGGAAACAATTGACTGAGCATCCTTTCTTTTCCTTTCCTGTTTTCTGCCCCTTTGCAGCTATGCTTACTTTTGTTTCCCGGTAGTGATAATGATGGAAAAGGGAAGAAATGATCTCTCAGACTGGAAAATAAGCTGAGGATAAAGCTGGGGATAAACCGAGGCCCCAAACTTTGTGGTTCTTCACTCTGTTGGCCAGCCTCTTACAAAATGATCCTGTTGAGAAGCATTAAGAAAGAAGGAGGTGGCTTCTGGTAAAAATTACTAAACCTTCCATGACATGTAACAGAGACTTGATCTGAAGCAATGCTCCTTACACTTTGTTGTGTAAGAGAATCACCTGGGGGTCTTGTAAAAATACAGACTCTGATTCAGCAGCTCTTGGGTGGGGGTCCAAGAGTCTGCAATTCACAGGCATCCTTTAGTTAGCAAGGGTTTAGAGACCTCCCTCCATCATTTACTAACTTGTGACTGAGGTAAGTGACTTACCTCTGGGAACATCAAGTTTATTTATTTCTCAATTGGGGTTAATAATATCAATAACATACATAATTATCTCATAAGGATGTTGTAAGACCCACATATTTAGTTTACATATGTATGTATGTGTATGGATCATACATTGTGATGCTTCATGTAAGTATATTATTGACTCATCACCAGTCCATATGTATTCTTTATCACTGCCATTACTATGACAAAGAATAAATGGGAACCCTTCCCACTGCAAAGCTTTTATGATTTCTTTTTCTCTGTAAAACAGCCTCTGCTATTCACATTAATAGGATACCACCTGATTAAAACATCCAGGAGGAAAGGGAGTGGTAAATAGGAGCCAGAGGACACAAATAGACTTGCCCTGGTCACAAAGGCCATTGCCCTTCACATGGGGAATCTCAAATGCAAGGCTCTTGGGAAATCTTCACCTCAGTACTGTTCAGATTGCCATTTCATTGTTACTGCAAAGGAATGACTAGATAAGAAAGCCAGAAGATTTTAAAACCAGTTTGGAAGTAAATGAAAGTGAACAAAGCAGCACAGAAGGATGTAGTCTGTGCTTCCATGTGACAGGGTCCTCTCTCTCTCTCTCCCTCCCTCTCTCTCTCTCTCTCTCTCTCCCTCCCTCTCTCTCTCTCTCTCTCCCTCCCTCTCTCTCTCTCTCTCTCTCTCACACACACACACACACACACACACACACACACACATACACACACACACACACACACACACACACACACACACACACACAAACGCACACAGAGTCAGGAACATAAACTTCAAAAAGGACCTGGTCTCTGAACAGCTAGCTTCAAGCCAAAATTGATAGTGAGTCACTGCTTTTTGAAATGGTCTCATTGCAAACTTGGCTCATCATATCAGTAGAGGAAGTCATTTGTCCCTGTGCTCAGAAGGAAGCCAGAGATAGTATACAGTTTAAGAGAAAATATTTTTCCTTAAGTGTGCTCCTTCCTATAGAGCTTTGTGTAGGAAACTGTGACTGTGTGTTCTGTTGCAATTAACCAGTGCAGAGCATGGGCCAGCCTGGCTGTGATCAAATGGATTGCACCAAAATATAACTGTAATACACAGCCTCTTGAAAGCAACAAAAGTTGAGAAGGTGATTTGCTTGCAGGTGAGAGAAAGGGACTCTAGCTAATTTTCTAAAGAAGGAGAATCCATAGGAAATGCAGACGGGGTACATGAGGTTGAAAGGGGGCCCCAGAATCAAGCTTGAAAGAGACAGGAACAAGGTGGCTTCAGGTGGTGCTACTAGCAGGAGCATAATTTCCCCAGTAGCTTGAATAAGCTCTGAGACTTACATCCTTCCCCTGAGAAATCAGTCACAAATGAAAGTCTGATGAGCCACATCTTGAGTGAAGGAGCCTTGAAAGGGAGCATTTGGACAAGAAATCTTGAAGAAGCACCTTCACTTCTATAGCGGGAGGGCAAGCACCAGATTTAACACTCCAGGAGTCATTAGGAGGTGCTGGTGACCAACAAAACAAAACAAACAAATAAACAAAATGCCATTAAAGGGGGAAAGTCCAGTAAAGAAATTCAGATTGTAATTTCTTTCCTTAAAACTCCCATGTTGACTTGGTCTAGACCCTTGGTGGTATCTGATTTCTCTCCATGTAGAAGCAGAAGCTGGGTGCTTTAAGCATTTAGGGTGGTGGCTTGGTTACTTCACCATGGCGTAGAGACAGGCAGTCTTCTCTGCATGATTGTAGGACACAGATCTTGGTGACAGCTGCTACAAGTGGCCTCTGTATATGGGCTGGGTCAGAACCTGGTTTGGCGTTCTGAAATTGGAAAAAACAAAAAGCTAAAAAGAAAAAAGAAGAAAAAACCAAGATGGACCCAGCAAAAATGGAGTCAAGATAGAAGCTTAATTAGATAGAAAATAATATTCAAAGTAGACTGGGGGAATGGGAAGCAGAAGGGCAGCTCCCTGAACGACTTTGTATCCAGTTCAAATGGTATGATTTGGTCTTGAACATTAAGACAGTCTCAGTAGAATATACACACAGAACATGGTAGTCTTTCCAATGACCTGGCTGCCAAAGGATAGTATGGACCCAGGCTCAGGAGACACGTTAGGACTTTACTGTAGGCTGATAAAGTAAGGAAAGTAATTCAGAATCCGCAGCAACATGTAGAGAACAAAGATGTCAGTGGTCCCCAGGAGAACAGGTGAGGTAGGAGAGGACACCATCATTTCTAATCACAGAACAAATCCTCATGGCAAACTCAGGCCTAGTTTTGACTGTTATTTTTATTAAGGAATCTAATCTTAAGACCAGAAAACTCTGCACAGTGGTCGCATGAAAATACTGATCTAGTAAAGGGTTTTGTTTCTAGATGGATTTGATACTATTCAAGGGTCAACACTTAAATTGCATTACAGAGATGACCAGCCCCTATGGGAGAGCCAAAACAAAGCTACACAAATCATCAGGTATCCATGAGCAGAATCAGGTTCCAAAAACAGAAACATCCAAGTTTCTGATTTGTTCTCTGATTTCTTGAAACTGGGCACCTGGTATAGGGATTAGGTAAAGGATGCAGTGCAGTAGACATGTCTTTGGCAACTTTTACCGCCCCTTCTTGTTCTAATCAATTGTGTTTAGCATCTCACTGAAAGCCTTTCATCTAGGAAAGCAGAATGTAGAGTTGAAAGAAATCCTGGGTCCATATTTCCAACTGCAAGGAGACAAAATATTTTTCCTTCAATTTTCAGTTCTTTAAGAGACCTTCAATACGATTGAAAGCTGGGCAAGTACAGACAATAAAACAAACTTAGGCATATACTTGAATGTGACCAGACAAGAGCAGGGGCCAAGAAAGTTCCCCAAACAATGGTAAGCTTTAGACACTGTCATTCAGGAGAAGATATTTGGAGATGGACTGAATAAGTTTGAACTCCCAAGAGTGGAGAAACAGGAATGACCTTAACCTGTAAATCTGTGTCATGTTTTAGGATAAAACCTGTAAGAATGGAGATTCTCCTGAATCCACATAACTATAGAACTAAACGGAGGCCACCTATGTCAACCTGACTTAACTCTTGCTCAGAAAGATTAGGCTATAAAGCAATAAAAAATTCCACTGTTTGTTTCAGGGAATTTCCACAAATAAATTTATGGGAGCAAACAGTTTGCTCATCTAGGTAAATAGCTCTTCTATCAGGATCTTGGGCAAACAGCTCACTTATCAAACAAAGAATTTCCTCATCAAGATTGGCTTCAAGACCAACACCTCAAGGTGTCTGTTCAGCAATCTTGAAGCATCATGTAAAGAAAAAAAAAAAAAAGCGAAAAAACACTTATGTGAATCCAGTCAGCTCCTTGCCTTGAAAGATCTGCCTTAAATGACAACACCCTTCAAATACCTTTCCCTGAACTCCCTCTTCTAAGACACTGCTAAGGCGCTGTCAAGGCTGTATCCTCCCTTACAGCAGTGGGTCAAATCAACTAAGTTTTGCTTCATCAGTATATTTTTTGGTGTTCTTTGGGGAGTCCAGAGCTGACTCACCCCCTGTTCCTCCATGCTTACTGACACCATCTTAGGAGACTTCTCTGCTGAGAATCTCCAAGACAGGTAGAAGAGATAAAAGACCAAGTATAATGAACTGAGGATGGACTGGGGGGTGACATGATCCTGTTAGTCTTGTCAGCACTCTTTATGAAGAAATCCCTCTCAAAGTAGAGAGAGTGATCATTCCTGCAATTTATTTGCAAGGCAGCTCAGACAAGTAATCCATTTAAATAATATGGAGAGGGAGGAGTCAAGATGGTGGCGTGGGAAGATGCCGAGTTAGCGTTTCCCCACAACTAGGGCGTTCCGGCCGCTGCTAGAGGACCCTGATGCCCAAGGAGACGGGAGGGACCCCCAAGTGAACTGGTAGGTTGTAGGGGGGCTGAGGGGGAGAGGAGAAGTGGTGGCCAGACAGGATCAGCGCCACTGAGGCCAGGGAGATCAGGATAGGCAAGCGGGACCCTCCAGGAAGAGTGGGAGAGGAGCAGAGGGTGATCGCCTGGCCTACTTGGGCCGGGGAGCCTGCTGAGCTCCCAGGCTGGTACCCCCACTCCAAAGCCCCCTGCAGGCCGCGTGGGTACTTTGGGGCATAGGAGGGAGGCTGGGGAGATCAGGAGAGGCAGGCCGGGGAGATCAGGAGATGCCACTTGAGCCCAGGAAGCCTGCTGGGCTCCCTGGTGAGTTCCCCCGCCCTCTGAGACCAAGGGACCCTGCCCTCTTAGGCCCCTTCTGTTCCTTGAGCCTAAGCCCCCCCCCACAGCCCCCAGGGCCTTTTCTAGCCCTGTGGGTCCTGAACACAGGCCCCACACACCACCCAAACCTCGTTCTTGCTTTGGCCCTGCCCTCCACAGCCAAGACCTTTTCTCTTTCCCTCCTCCTCTTTTTTACGGTTGTGGTACTGATGTACCTTCTGGTCGTTGAGTCATCTATATTTTTATTTTTATATTCTTTCTAACATATCTGTTAGTTTCCTAGTCCAATTTTATTTTTTTACTTCGTTGTTTTTTTTGTTGGTTTTTTTTTTTGCCACCCCACGTGGCTTGCGGGATCTTGGTTCATGAGCCAGGGGTTGGGCCAAAGCTCCTGCTGTGGGAGCTCTGAGTCTGAACCACCGGATCAACAGAGAACCACAGACCCCAGGGAATATTCATTGGACTGAGGTCTCACGGAGATTCTCATCTCAGCACCAAGACCCAGCTCTACCCAGCAGCCTACAAACTCCAGTGTTGGAAGCCTCAGGCCAAACAACCAGTAAGACAGGATCACAATCCCACTCATAAGAAAAAAAAAAAAAAAGAGGCAGCAAAAAAATATGTCACAGATGAAGGAGTGAGGTGAAAACCTACAATACCAAATAAATGAAGAGGGAATAGGCAATCTACCTGAAAAGGAATTCAGGCTAATGATAGTAAAGATGATCCAGAATCTCGGAAATGGAATGGAGGCACAGATTGAGAAAATACAAGAAATGTTTAACAAAGATCTAGATGAAGTAAAGAACAAAAAACAGAGATGAACAACACAATAACTGAAATGAAAAATACACTAGAAAGAATCAATAACAGAATAACGGAGGCAGCAGAACGAATAAGTGAGCTGTAAGACAAAATGGTGAAAATAACTGCTGAGGAGCAGAATAAAGAAAAAAGAATGAAAAGAATTGAAGACAATCTCAGAGACCTCTGGGGCAACACTAAACACACCAACATTCGAATTACAGAGGTTCCAGAAGAAGAAGAGAAAAAGAAGGGTCTGAGAAAATATTTGAAGAGATTATAGTCAAAAACTTCCCTAACATGGGAAAGGAAAGAGTCACCCAAGTCCAGGAAGCACAGAGAGTCCCATACGGGATAAACCCTAGGAAAAACACACCAAGGCACATATTAATCAAACTAACAAAAATTAAACTCAAAGAAAATATATTAAAAGCAGCAAGGGAAAAACAAAAATAACATACAAAGGAATCCCCATAAAGTTATCAGCTGATTTTTCAGCAGAAACTCTGCAGGCCAGAAGGGAGTGGCAGGATATACTGAAAGTGATGAAAGAGAAAAACCTACAACGACGAATACCTAGCAAGGATCTCATTCAGATTTGACAGAGAAATCAAAAGCTTTTCAGACAAGCAAAAGCTAGGAGAATTCAGCACCACTAAACCAGCTTTACAACAAACGCTAAAGAAACTTCTCTAAGTGGGAAACACAAGAGAAGAAAAAGACCCACAAAAAGAACCGTAAAACAATTAAGAAAATGGTAATAGGAACACACATATCAATAGCAACCTTGAATGTAAATGGATTACATGCCCCAACCAAAAGACACAGACTGGCTGAATGGATACATAAACAAGACCCATATATATGCTGTCTACAAGAGACCCACTTCAGACCTAGGGACACGTACAGACTGAAAGTGAAGGTATGGAAAAAGATATTCCACACAAATGGAAATCAAAAGAAAGCTGGAGCAGCAATACTCATATCAGATAAAATAGACTTTAACATAAAGACTGTTACAAGAAATAAGGAGGGACACTACATAATGATCAAAGGATCAATCCAAGAAGAAGATACAGCAATTATAAATGTTTATGCACCCAACATAGGAGCACCTCAGTACGTAAGGCAAATGCTAACAACCGTGAAAGGAGAAATTGACAGTAACACAATAATAGTAGGGGGCTTTAACACTCCACTTACCCCATTGCACAGATCATCCAAACAAAAAATAAATAAGGAAACACAGGGCAGAATACACTTGCTTCTGAAGTGCACATGGAGCATTCTCCAGGATAGATCACATCTAGGGTCACAAATCAAGCCTCGGAAAATTTAAGAATATTGAAATTGTATCAAGCATCTTTTCTGACCACAACGCTATGAGATCGGAAATCAATTACAGGAAAAAAACTGTAAAAAACACAAATATATGGAGGCTAAACAGCGTGCTACTAAATAACCAAGAGATCACTGAAGAAATCAAAGAAGAAATAAAAAAAAAAATAGAAACAAATGACAACGAAAACACGATGACCCAAAACCTATGGGGCGCAGCAAAAGCAGTTCTGAGAGCGAAGTTTATAGCAATTCAGCCTCACCTCAAGAAACAAGAAAAATCTCACATAAACAATCTAACCCACACTTAAAACAACTAGAGAAAGAAGAACAAAGAAAACCCAAAGTCAGTAGAAGGAAAGAAATCATAAAGATCAGAGCAAAAATAAATGAAATAGAAATGAAGAAAATAGCAAAGATAAATAAAACTAAAAGCTGGTTCTTTGAGAAGATAAACAAAATTGATAAACCCTTTGCCAGACTCATCAAGAAAAAAAGGGAGAGGATGCAAATCAATAAAATTCGAAATGAAAAAGGAGTGACACTGCAGAAATGCAAAGGATTATAAGAGACTACGAAAAACAACTATATGCCAATAAAATGGACAACCATGAAGAAATGGACAAATTCTCAGAAAGGTACAATTTTCCAAGACTGAACCAGGAAGAATTAGAAAATATAAACAGACCTATCACAAGTAATTAAATTGAAACCATAATTTAAAATCTTCCAACAAACAGAAGTCCAGGACCAGATGGCTTAACACGCAAATTCTATCAAATGTTTAGAGAAGAGCTAACACCGATCCTTTTCAAACTCTTCCAAAAAATTGCAGAGGGAGAAACACTCCCAAATACATTCTAAGAAGGCACCATCACCCTGATACCAAAACCAGAAAAAGATATCACAGAAAAAGGAAACTACAGGTCAATGTCACTGATGAATAGATGCAAAAATCCTGAAGAAAACACTAGCAAACAGAATCCAACAGCACATTAAAAGGATCATACACCATGATCAAGTGGGATTTATCCCAGGGATGCAAGGATTCTTCAGTATATTCAAATCAATCAATGTGATACACCACATTAACAAATTAAGGAATAAAAGCCATATGATCATCTCAATAGATGCAGAAAAAGCTTTTGACAAAATTCAACACCCATTTATGATAACTCCCCAGAATGTGGGCATAGAGGGAACCTACATCAACATAATAAAGGCCATATATGACAAACCCACAGCCAACATCATTCTCAACAGTGAAAAACTGAAACCATTTCCACTAAGATCAGGAACAAGACAAGGATGTCCACTCTCACCACTCTTATTCAATGTAGTTTTGGAAGTCCTAGCCACAGCAATCAGAGAAGAAAAAGACATAAAAGGAATACAAATGGGAAAAGAAGAAGTAAAGCTGTCACTGTTTGCAGATGACATGATACTGTACTTACAAAATCCTAAAGATGCCACCAGAAAACTCCTAGAACTAATCAGTGAATTTGGTAAGGTTGCAGGATACAAAATTAACCCACAGAAATCTCTGGCATTCCTATACACTAACAACGAAAAATCAGAAAGAGAAATTAAGGAAACACTCCCATTTACCATTGCAACAAAAATAATAAAATACCTAGGAATAAACCTGCCTAAGAAGGCGAAAAACTGATACTCAGAAAACTACAAAACACTGATGAAAGAAGTCAAAGGTGATATAAACAGATGGAGAAATATACCATGTTCTTGGATTAGAGGAATCAATATTGTGAAAATGACTATACTACCCAAAGCAATCTACAGATTCAATGCAATCCCTATCAAACTACCAATGGCATTCTTCACAGAATTAGAACAAAAAATTTTACAATTCGTATGGAAACACAGAAGACCCCGAATAGCCAAAGCAATCTTGAGAAAGAAAAACAGAGTTGGAGGAATCAGGCTCCCTGACTTCAAACTATACCAAAGCTACAGTAATGAAGACAGTACGGTAGTCATACAAAAACAGAAATATAGATCAGTGGTACAGGATAGAATACCCAGAGATAGACCCACGCACATATGGCCACCTAATTTATGACAAAGGAGGCAAGAATATACAATGAAGAAAAGACAGCCTCTTCAATAAGTGGTGCTGGGAAAACTGGACAGCTACATGTAAAAGAATGAAATTAGAACACTGCCTAACACCATACACAAAAATAAACTCCAAATGCATTAAAGACGTCTATGTAAGACCAGACACTATAAAACTCTTAGAGGAAAACATAGGAAAAACACTCTATGACGTAATCTACAGCAAGATCTTTTTTGACCCACCTCCTAGAGTCACAGAAGTAAAAACAAAAATAAACAAATGGAACTTAAAAGCTTTTGCACAGCAAAGGAAACCATAGACAAGACAAAACGACAACCCTCAGAATGGGAGAAAAAAATTACAAATGAAACAACAGGCAAAGGATTAATCTCCAAAATATACAAACAGCTCATGGAGCTCAATATCAAAAATACGAACAATCCAGTTAAAAAGTAGGTGGCAGACCTAAATAGACATTTCACCAAGGAAGACATACAGATGGCCAAGAGGCACATGAAAAGATGCTCAACATCACTAATCATTTGAGAAATGTAAATCAAAACTACAATGAGGTATCACCTCACACAGGTCAGAATGGCCATTATCAAAAAATCTAGAAACAATAAATGCTGGAAAGGGTGTGGTGAAAAGGGAACCTTCCTGCACTGTTGGTGGGAATGTAAACTGATACAAACACTATGGAAAACAGTATGGAGTTTCCTTAAAAAGCTAAAAATAGGTACTTCCCTGGTGGCAAAGTGGTTAAGACTCCGCCTGCCAATACAGGGGACACAGGTTCCATCCCTGGTCCGGGAAGAGCCCACATGTCGCGGAGCAACTAAGCCCGTGTGCCACAACTACTGAGCTTTCACTCTAGAGCCTGCAAGCCACAACTACTGAAGCCCACGTATGCCTAGAGCCCGTGCTCCACAGCAAAAGAAGCCACCTCAATGAGAAGCCTGTGCACCCCAATGAAGAGTAGCCCCCACTCCCCACAACTAGAGAAAGCCCGCACGCAGCAACGAAGACCCAATGCAGCCAAAAAAACCAAACAAAAAAACCTGCCATATGACCCAGCAATCCCACTACTGGACATATACCCTGAGAAAACCGTAATTCAAAGAGAGACATGAACCACAACGTTCACTGCAGCACTATTTACAATAGCCAGGACATGGAACCAACCTAAATGTCCATCAACAGATGAGTGGATAAAGAAGATGTGGCACATGATATACAATGGAATATTACTCAGCCATAAAAGGAAACCAAATCGAGTTATTTGTAGTGAGGTGGATGGATCTAGAGTCTGTCACACAGAGTGAAGTAAGCCATAAAAGGAAACCAAATTGAGTTATTTGTAGTGAGGTGGATGGATCTAGAGTCTGTCACACAGAGTGAAGTAAGTCGGAAAGAGAAAAACAAATACCGTATGCTAACACATATATATGGAATCTAAAAAAAAAAAAATGGTACTGATGAAAAAATGGTACAAGGCAGGAATAAAGGTGTAGACATAGAGGATGGACTTGAGGACATGGGGTGCGAGGGGGAAGCTGGGGCGAAGTGAGAGTAACGTTGACATATATACACTACCGAATGTAAAATAGTTAGCTAGTGAGAAGCAGCCACATAGCACAGGGAGATGAACTTGGTGCTTTGCGATGACCTAGAGGGGTGGGATAGGGAGGGTAGGAGGGAGGCTCAAGAGGGAGGGGATATGGGGACATGTGTGTGCATATGGCTGATTCACTTTGTTGTACAGCAAAAACTAACACAGTATCGTGAAGCAATTATACTCCAATAAAGATCTATTAAAATAAATAAATAATAAATAAATAATATGATGACTTTACATAAAATAGAAATTTCTGTCTTCCTTTTTCAGTAATTGGCAGAAAAAGCAAAAGAAACCCAAAACATTAGATTCCTAAATATTTAGCCATACTTATTGTAAATTCCGAGAACCCAAGTGCATCCTTTCTGTTGGGCTAGCGTGTCAGTGGAAGCTGTCAGTGCTACCCTGGGCCCAGGGAGCACTGTGATCTCTGACACTGACAGGCTTGAGGAACAGGCATTCCTGTTCTGACAAAGAAGTGAAAGCCAAGCACTGGAGTAACTAAGTTAGCTCATTCTGACAGTATGGTTTTCAAGCACTGTGACTGTCACTGACATTTCCGTGGCATTTAAAGGCACTCCACAAATATCTTATAAATACTACCTAATGCAAAGCCTGACCTTCCCCTTAAAATACAGCTACTTATGAGATTTATTTTTTCTGCTCCACATTTTCTTTCTCTTTTGTGCTGTCCATGGATGGTTGTTTATCTATACCACCTCTACTTCTACCAAAATAATTTGAGGCAGCTTATAATAGAAGTAAAAAATAAAATCAGGCCAACTGTGTATCCCATTCAGAGTAAAATACAGGTTGCATACACTTTTCATAAAATTGTTGGCATTATTTACTGCCCTTTATCCCTTCAGTCCAATGTGTGCAGCATCTAACTGCGAATCTTTTTTCTAAGCACATTCTGCAGGTTTGAAGGAAATCCTGAATTCAAATTTCCACATCCAAGGAACCAAAACTTTTTTCCTTCATTTGTCAATTCTCACAGAACTTTGGTTCTATTGACAGCATCAGACTGTTGATGATGACCTCGATTCAGAATATGCATAACACACACACACACACACACACACACACACACACACACGCACGCGCTCAATCAATTAATCCTCTTTCCTATTTCCACTTGAAAAAGATCATTTAAATCATGGCGTGGCACACTTTTCCAGAA
This sequence comes from Delphinapterus leucas, assembly GCF_059928025.1. Classification (NCBI taxonomy): domain Eukaryota; kingdom Metazoa; phylum Chordata; class Mammalia; order Artiodactyla; family Monodontidae; genus Delphinapterus; species Delphinapterus leucas. The sequence goes on from NC_143149.1 coordinate 28,085,563, forward strand.
AGGACTACAGAGTAAATGTTTTCGGCTTTGCAGGCCATATGGTCTCTGTTGCAACTACTCAACTCTGCTGTTATAGCATAAAAGCAACCATAGAAAATATGTAATGTATAGATGTGACTGTTTTAATAAAACTTTATTTGCAAAAACAGGGGGCTGGCTTTGATCCAGTGGTCATTGTTTACTGACTGTTTTTCTAATCTTTTCCATTACTCCAATCTATGTTCAGAGTAAAAGGTTAAGTTGTGGAAATGAAATGAGCAATAAGTATTCAAAGTGGACACAACATAATTATTGGCTGTATTGCTCTTATTACCTTTCTTTTCCTGTTTTTTATGTGTTTTGTTTTGTTTTTTTGCTAGACTGCATTTTCATTATTCCTGTGTAGTGGGATGAATAGTAGTCCCAAAGATCTGTCCACCTCCTAATCCGTGGAACCTATACAAATTATCTTGTTTGGAAAAAGGGCCTTTGCAGATGTGATTAAGTTTGGGATACTGAGATGGGAATCCTGGAAGACCTGCATAGGCCCTAAGTTCCATCACAAGCAGCCTTAAAAAAGAGAAGCAGAGGGATATTAGACATATGCACATCAGAGATGGTGATGTGAAGATGGAGGCAGAAGTTGGAGTAATGTGGCCCCAAGCCCCAGAATGCCGGGAACTAGAAGAGGCAAGGAGCAGATTTCCCTGATCCTCCAGAGAAAGTGCAGCCCTGTGAAACTGATTCAGTCCAGGGAAACATGTTAAGATCTGCCCTCCATGACTGTGAGAGAATAAACTTCCATTGTTTTAAGCTATCCAATTTGTGGTAATTTATTACAGCATCCATAGAAAAGTAATATTTCCTTTCTCTGGATTGGAAATTATCCTCCTTCTGTTCAATTAGCCCTTACCTTTAAAATGCATATTTGACCTACCAGTGTATAAATTTAACCAACATCTCTATTTCCTACTGGAATCATAAAGGGAAAGAAGAACACTTTAATTTCAAACATGCCATTTCAAATTCCATGCTACTATTATCCACTGTGTCTATTCTCCCAATTTATTCTTAGCATTACAGTATTATTTTATTTCTTCTTTACAATGAATAGTTATTTACCTGCATCATCACATTTACCAATTTTACCAACTTATTTGCTTATTATTGGTTCTAGCTAAGCTTTTGGGTTGAATTTTCTTCTTACCAAGTGCATTCTTTAGAAGATCATTCAGTGAAAATCTATAGAGGAAAATTCTCTTACTCTTTGTTTTATTGAAAAAAAAAGCAGTTTGAAATTTGCCTTTATTAAATGATAGTTGAGCTGGATATAGAATTTTACAGAGACAATTATTTCTTCTAACACATTGAGGATATCATTTCATTATCTTCTCATCTTTACCATGCTGCAGAGAGATCTGCTGCCAGTCAAATGTGTTTTTCTTTTGTAGGTGAGCAGCTTTTCCCTTTTGGTTGCTTTTATGCCCTTTTTGTTTTCTTTGCTCTTCTACAGGATTTTTGTCTCAGAAATTGGTGTGTTTCTTCAGTCTGCGAATCCATGTGTATCTTCCATTCTTGAATATTTTCAATTTTTATCTCTTTACATATTGCATTTCCCTCATATTTTCTCTTTTTAAAATTCCTAAAACCTTAAAGATGCATATGCTAAACTCCTTATACTATCTTTATGTCTCTTAATCTGACTTTATATTTTTAACTTATTTTTTCCTCTAGGTTCCGTTATCACTAATTTCCTCAGTTCTTTTTCCTTCTGGCTAACTAATTCTCTGGTAAATCTTCTTTTTAATCCTTCCATTGAGTCATTACTTTTTTTTTTGAGTCACTACTTTTAATGATTGACTTTTCATTATTAGTTTTATTTTCTTCTTTTGAAAGTCTTCCTAACTTTTTTTCATAGTGCCTTTTTTTATTATAATTTTTTATTTTTGCTCCTTGCTCTTGTAATATTTTTAAATAAACTTATAGTCTCTTCTAGGTTGTTCTAGTATACCTTGTGATTTTAGTGGGTCAAGTCACACACAAGGTAGGCCATTTATAATGTCTTTTTATGAGCTCATATTCAATGGGAGTTGATTTTTTGTGGGAGATCTGTGCACTGTAACTTTTTAGATTTCCAAATGGAATGCTATGGCATGAGCTCCTACTGCAGAGCAGCAATTTGCTATTCTGAATTCAGTTTATATCTTAATCTGTCAAGTTGGGATACCTGTGGCATGAGTGGTATTAATTAAGTTTTCACATCTGTTCATGGTGAAGTCTTGGGGTTTTGATTTTCATGAGAAATTTTTCTTCCTTCTGAAAGATCCTGGAAGATGATATGTTTTCTTGTGTCCATGGCAGTGAGTGGAGTTTTTCTACCCCCTTTTCTTGGAGGAGATGAGTCTTTAAGAGACTTCAGTTGGTGCACTGTTCTTAGGTCTGGCTTTCTGTCTCATGCACTATCCAAGGAAAGAGCTACTGTTCCTGATGGTTGTTAAATAAGAACTCCCTAAAGTGCTCAGGCCTACATCTAGGTCTATCACCTTCTGGATGGCCACTGAGTCAGCCTATAGAATAATAACTGCCTTGGTTATGAATTCTCTATTTCTGAGAAAGTGATTTTATCATCTTTCAAACCTGACTATATATGTTTCTGATTTTTAAAAAATCCAGGATAGCTATGCATTTGTACCGAGAAGGGAGGTCCATGTTAGTTTAAATCTTCCAAATTGCTGAGGATATTTCTTAGAAACTCTAAATTCAAAAAGCCAAGAGCTAAAGAAGGTCTCTCGGCTAATGTTCAAACGCAAGCTGTGAATCACAGGCAAGGTAAGCCTTGGATGTCAAGTCAGGATGATGAGTGAGAAACTAGACAGTGGGGTCAGGGGTCAGGAATCACACAGATAAGGCAGATTAAAGAAAGAGGGTGATGGAGGAGATGAGATAGGAATCAGATGTGAATTGAGTGACACAGACTGTAACTAAGAGAACTACTACTTAGAAAAGGAAATCTCTCATGTGCCTCCTGCTGAGCTAGAAGTCAATCCAAAGACTGACTAAGCCAAGCAGAACTTGTAAAGTAGAGCAGAACAATGCTACTCAACACATGGTCTCTGTACAGCATCAGAGTTGCTTGGGAGCGTGTTCAAAGTGCAGAATCTCCAAGCCCATCTCAGCAACACTGAATCAAAACCTGCATTTAAGAAGAATCCCCAGGTTACTTGTCTAATTCATAGTACATTTCAAAAAGCACTTGTATAGCATCCTGATTTAAAGTACAAATATGAGATTAAAGAACTGAGTTTGAATACTCAGTCCACCACATATGAGTCATGTAAACTTAGAGACGTTACTGAAATTTTCCAAAGCCTTAGTTTCATTCTTTGTCAATGAGGCTAATGATATCTCCTTTATGGCATGTTTGTGAATATTAAATGAAATAATATGGGTAAAATACTCAGGACAGAGTCTTGTACATAGTAAATGACAGGAAAAAAATGTGAGTTAATTTGAAAAAAGAGTTAACCTGTCTGACATTAAATATACAGGTTCAAAAAAATAAAGTCCTGTCCTTGAAAAAGCAAAGACAGGGGAGACATAAAATAACTATTTTGCTAACAACTATTACTTTCATGTCAATAATTCATTATCATTCAACAAACATGTAGTAATAACTTATAGAATGTGAGATATTATATTAGACTTAGTCTAATGATTAGAATGTGGTCCTTGCCCTTGGGGAGCTTGCTGTGTCAGTAGAGGAGACATTCAACAAGAAATATGTGACGCTTAAGTTGAGTCTTAAAGTATTAGTAGGACTTTATTGAGAAGGAAAGGGGAAAACCAGCCCAGGAAGAAAGAAACATTTTTTATTCTTAAATTTAGAAAATGAATCTGAGAGTCTATCAAGATTCTCAGAACAACATAGAATATGGACATAGATAATGTATAAAATTCCTCCAGTAAGTAGGAATAAAAATAGAACACACTTATGGAGTAACTACTATTCTGCCTTTCTGACAGTTGTTAAGACAGAGGTGCAGCACTTCTATACCTTTACATAGGAATTTACATGGAAATTACGTTTCATCTTCAGAGTAACTGTACAAAAGTGATACTATTAAGGTTCCTCCTCCCAGATGTAGATACTGACTTATGGCAAAGCCAAGTCAGGAGCAGAACTGGAATTCGAACTTAAGCAATCTGGCTCCAGAGTCTACCTGTAGCCACTACTAACACTGCCTCTCAAAAGATAATATTTCTTAAAATAGGTAAACCATGAATTGATATACATAGACATTCTTAATGAGACTGTTCGCTAAGAAAATGAAATATCCAAGGGGCTCCTTCTTTCTCCCTTAGCACTGTCCCCCTTTTCTCTCTAGGGGAGCAGAATGGCACTTGCAAGCAGCACTATTTGCAAGATTTTACTGACCACTCCTATGCTCACAGCACTGATAGCAAAGAGAGTCTTGTAAGAAAAAGACTGACAAACAGTACGTAGGAGCTCCTCCCTTTGGCTGTCATCTGGAGACTAAGATGGGAATTTTAGTTATTTTTTATTTTTTAAATTATTTATTTATTTTTTATTTGGCTGCACCAGATCTTAGTTGCAGCACATGAGATCTTCGTTGTGGCATTCGGGATCTTTAATTGCGGCATGCGAACTCTTGGCTGGGGCATGTAGGATCTAGTTCCCTGACCAGGGATTGAACCCGGGCCCCCTGCATTGGGAGTGCGGAGCCTTAGCCACTAGACCACCAGGGAAGGCCCAAGACTGGAATTTTAAACCATGTCTAATTACAAAACAGAAGGAAGAAGCTGGGAGGTTTATCCTGGAGATGTGAGGGCATGAGCTTCCATACACTAGCTATCGTGTGTTTTTGTTTTTGCCTAATGGGGTGCAGCTACCCTTTGTAAAATGAGGAATTGTTCACCTTCTTCCCAAAAATAAGAAACAGAAATTCTGTCTCTGAACTAATAAAAACCATCTTAATTTCCACTTAATCTTTTACCCCTCGGTTCCAACTCATCCCCAAATCGCCCTTTTTGTGCCCTCTCCTCTCTTCCCCATCTGGACCACTACTGCACTCAGGTGTGCATCAGCTGTGATATGGCCTATTGCAATCGTCTTCAAATGCTCCTCCCGACATTTTTGTCCTTTCTTTTATAAGATCTCTGTACTAGGTTGCAGATTAATCTACATGCACTGTAAATAAAGCTGGTCCTTTTTCTATTTAGACCCCCAGTGATGCCGTCCTGTATCCTTCAAAATAAAATCTAGACCTGTTGCTTGGCCTGCAAGACCTTCAATTAGTAGATGGTCCCAGGGAGATTTCTCAGCCTCGTTTTAATGACCTCAGGCTTCACACTCGACATGTGTGTCAACTGAAAAAAAGATGCACACCATGAGACTGTGAGTTAAGTTTTATTTGAGGCAAAGTGAGACAAAGTGCCCAGGAGACAGCCCATCAGATAGCTCTGAGGAACTGCTCAAGAGGTCGGGGGGGGGGTCAGTATATACGTGATTTATGCGAAGGGGGTCCATGCAATCCAGCCCACATTTTGGCAGAAGGTTGCTGCTAGTCACAAGGAGCAGATGTCTCCATTCATGATTTTAGTGCTTTTCTAGATATGAGGAGATGCAAGAAATTAGGCTCATAAAATCTTCTCCTGAAAATATCTAACTATCTAAAGGTCTGTTTTGCCGGTTTTTCCCGGAGCACAGAGTGCCTCATTCCTGATCTCAGCCCTGAACTGCTTTCAGGGTGTGTTGAAGGTCAACAACTTCAGTGGCCAGTGACTTCATTCTTGTAGAACCAGATGGCAAGCAACAATTTTTAGTTGGCCTGCGGCAATTTTTAGTTGCATAATTCCTCAAAATTCTTACCCTCCATCATTTCACTCCCCCTGCCTTTGCTTATGCTCTCCCTTCTTTATAAACTGTCCTTCCTGCCTTTCTTTACCTGGATACCTCCCAGCGGTCTTTCAAGACTCGCCTGACAATATCTCCTTCAGGAGGACTTTCCTAAATCCTAAGCCACGAAGTGCATCTCTTGTACACACTCTTCACATCTCTGTTATTTTACTTACTTATCCTTTAGTGATGCAGTTTTTATTCCCATTAGGCTATAAGTCCCTTCAAAGCAGAGGTAATATCTTTTTTTTTTCCCTTTGTGTCCGCAGTAGGTAGCACAGGACCTGGAATAGGACATGTGCTCAATACATGTTTATCTGTGTGGGTAAAATTCAGTTCAACAGGTCCCAAATTCTGGTGACTGTCCCCCTGAAAGGCCCCTTACATTGTTTTCTTGTTAACTTATTTTTGAATGTCAAATGGTTTGTTTACTTTCCAACTATTGAATCAGAGGGTGTACCTCATCTTTCCCTGAAGAGCAGTATAATGGAGTTTGGCTTAGAAGTGATATATGAAGTTCAACCGTTTAACATTTACTTTGGGAAGCAGCATGCTAATTAGTAAAGATGCGCCCCTGGGCTCCAGCTGAATGTCTCTGCCTTTAGAGAAGGCTGGAGACACTGTCCAGAATCTATTCTAATGGAGCTGAAACCACAGCTTCCCTGCTCTCCCCTCTCAGCCACAGTTTGAATCCATTGTGCCTTTTTCTGCTATTGAATTTGAGGGAGGGGCACTTTACAGACCAAACAGGAGGAAATATTTCCCAAGGTATTGTCAGGGAGGGGGGGATTTCCCTCTTGACTCCTCTTGAATTCTTGTGGCTAGATTAATAATAAAACTGACACAGAACAGATTAACAGGAGGAAAAACAACGCCCACATTTTAATTTTTTCACATGGTGGTCTCATAGAAGTAAGACCTAAGAAGTAGCCAAAGCAGGCAGCTTTTAGATATACTTTTTAGACCAAAACAAGCCAAAAGTAAACAAAAAGACCCCCAATACATTTGAGAGGAATTGACAGGACAAAGAAATTTAGGTTTTGGGTGCTCAGTTAGTGAAGAATCTAAACAGAGTTTGGGCTTGGGGTAGTAAATTAAAGAACTAACAAGCTTTATGTAAACAGACTTCTTAGCCTGAATTCCATATCTTTGGTGATCAGAGTGTCCTTCTACCTCTAGATACAGAGTGCATGAAAGATATCTTTCCTGTCTTCAGGGAGACAGAAGGGAGGGCCAGAGTATCCTTCTTGTGTTGGCCATTTCTTAAATAACTTTAATTCAAAATAACCAATATGTCATTGTGGCATATTTCGGGCAGCCCACCCTGACCCCCAATAGTATCATATTATATGGGGATCAGTGGGGCTGGGGTGGACCTTTGAACCAGTTGACCTGGGTCTGCTTTCAGCTCTGCCATAAATCCAGCCAGGAACTATCACTCCACCTCACCAGACCCACTGCTGCTCCCTTCTGGTGAGAGGAGTGGACAGTCTGTATGTACATTCTTTGCTACCTGTGTGTAGTTTTCAAAATGTGTTTAATTTAAAGGCCCAGAAAGTCTCAAACTGCAAAACCAAATTCTAGTGACTGAGTTTTTATGCTAAACAAAGAGCCACTGGGAATAAAAGTCATTGAATTGGACCCTCGGGTTTATTAGGTTGCATGGTGTAGCACTGTGCTTTCTCCAGACGGTACACCTCATGCTGGGCTTGATGAGAAGATCCTGATAGTACTCTACAGCCATGCACTAGAATCTCTCATTCTCCCCTGCCTCTGGAATAATGAGTCTGACACTGTTAACTAACCTGCTGCGGATTCTACTGAAAAATAGACTATCTTTATGATTTTTGCAATTTTACTCATTTGCAGATCCATTTCCAGATGGGCTCAAAGACAATTATCATATTTGTCACCCGCTAAGTGTTCTGAAGAGCAGAAGCCAGTCTCTATCCCAAGCTTTCTTCCAGTTTGCAGTCTCCTTAAAGAGAAGCTTTACTTGCTTAGTTTCAAATTTTGAGATTGACAAAGAGATTAATTATATTTTTCTTTCTTTATACAAGTCTATAAAAGGCTTAATACAACAACAAATCCCTATCTTAGATTATTATACATGAAACCCTACAGATCATGAGTGGGAGTGGGAGAAAAATCTTTTTATTTATTAATATCGGGGAAAAAAGACAGACTTTTACTAGCATTCCACAGGCATGAGTAAATATGCTTAAGAACGTGAACCAAGTTTATTTCTATCATCTTTGAAGGGAACCAAAAGAAGGGAATAAGCAGACTTGAAGCTTAGAAAAAAAATGAAGGTCAGTTGCAAAACTGTGGTGGGAGTGAAGGGACCAGAAGAGCTGGCTGGGATGGATTTGATATTTTCAAGTCATTTTGTAGGTTGCACTCTAACAAGTTTTCAGAATGTTCAAAATAGACCTTACAGCCAAGAGACAGATAAGTTATTTTGTGATTACATATTTAAATTTGTTTGTTTGTGAATGTGTCCTACATACACGTCCCCTCTCTTCCCTTTGTCTTTTCCACACTATTTTTTTTAATGTTATAGAGTCAAAATTTATTATTATTATTTTATGAGCCTGAAGTAGTTCTATAATATACCACAGTAGAAATATAATGTGATGTGTAGGATGTGTATTTAATTTAAAATTTTCTAGTAGCCACATTACAAAACATTAAAAGAAATAGGTGAAATTAATAGATCTTGTTTAACCCAATATATCCCAAATATGATCATTTCAGCATGTGATCAGTATAAGAAATTGTCAAGATATTTGACATTCTTTTTTTTTCTATTTTATTTTTTTATATCTTTATTGGAGTATAATTGCTTTACAATGGTGTGTTAGTTTCTGCTTTATAACAAAGTGAATCAGTTATACATATACATATGTTCCCATATCTCCTCCCTCTTGCATCTCCCTCCCTCCCACCCTCCCTATTCCACCCCTCTAGGTGGTCACAAAGCACCAAGCTGATCTCCCTGTGCTATGCGGCTGCTTCCCACTAGCTATCTACCTTACGTTTGGTAGTGTATATATGTCCATGCCACTCTCTCGCTTTGTCACAGCTTACCCTTCCCCCTCCCCAAATCCTCAAGTCCATTCTCTAGTAGGTCTGTGTCTTTATTCCTGTCTTACCCCTAGGTTCTTCATGACATTTTTTTTTCTTAGATTCCATATATATGTGTTAGCATATGGTATTTGTCTTCCTCTTTCTGACCTACTTCACTCTGTATGACAGACTCTAGGTCCATCCACCTCATTACAAATAGCTCAATTTCGTTTCTTTTTATGGCTGAGTAATATTCCATTGTATATATGTGCCACATCTTCTTTATCCATTCATCCGATGATGGACACTTAGGTGTTTCCGTCTCCTGGCTATTGTAAACAGAGCTGCAATGAACATTTTGGTACATGACTCTTTTTGAATTATGGTTTTCTCAGGGTATATGCCCAGTAGTGGGATTGCTGGGTCATATGGTAGTTCTATTTGTAGTTTTTTAAGGAACCTCCATACTGTTCTCCATAGTGGCTGTACCAATTCACATTCCCACCAGCAGTGCAAGAGTGTTCCCTTTTCTCCACACCCTCTCCAGCATTTCCACACTATTTTGACATTTAACATCTTCCTGTGCAAACTGTTTGCTTCTTTTCCTCAATTCAGGTTCTCCCAATTACCCTTTCTTTTTCTGTTTTTGTCTCTTATACTTTACCAGCCACAGTATAGAATAGAATGTTTTAAAGCATTATTTAATAAACCTTTACTTTGCCTTTTTTTTTTTTTTTTTTTTTTTGCTGTATGTGGGCCTCTCACTGTTGTGGCCTCTCGCGTTGCGGAGCACAGGCTCCGGACGCGCAGGCTCAGCGGCCATGGCTCACGGGCCCAGCTGCTCCGCGGCATGTGGGATCTTCCCGGATTGGGGCACGAACCCGTGTCCCCTACATCGGCAGGCGGACTCTCAACCACTGTGCCACCAGGGAAGCCCCTACTTTGCCATTTTTAAAACATCTGCTAATATTTCATAATATGTATGTCAATTAAAATGGTAGGAATTCAGTGGTTAGCTCATACTGCTTTTTATTCTTTGTCAGTGACCCTACGTAAAATAGTTTCCTACCTCTGTGATGTACGAGAATTCATCTAGAATTATATCCTTGCTAAGAAAATATCTTTCATCATCGCTGAGCCTATCGTTTCATAGATTACAGAACAGAAAGAAACAACATTTGTTGCTGGTATGTCCTACTGTATTAGATGATATTTGTTTTCATAAACTACTGGAACATTTGAAACTCTTTCACCAAAAAGTATATTGTGGAGAACTGAGAACAAAGTGGAAGATTCTCCAAAAGGTCTTCAAGACTGAATTCATGGCACTAAGCGGTCCTAGAGGTGGAAGTAAGTTTAAAGCTCATCTAGTCTGCAGCGCCTTTCAATGAGGCGCAGGCCTCCTCCAATCTTATGTTTGAGATTACATCCAGAGAGACCAAGATTTCGTTTGTCAAATATCACAGTACTAGTTAGCACCATTGTTGGAGCCTGAACTCAACTCTTGACTTCTTTGATCCAGGATTTTTTCTGTAACATGAGCTCATGGAATTCTCTGATATATCTACCTTATAAAAATTGATTGACTTAAAAGTAGAATTTGTATTTTGTTAATCCCCCCCCTTTTTTTTTTTTACTAAAAATAACAATTGTCATGTACATAAAAGAACTTAAACGTCTTAAGAAATGAATAATGAGGGAGTGGAGTAAGAGGTACAAACTATTACGTATAAAATAAGCTACAAGTATCTTGTATAACACGGGGAATATAGCAAATATTTTATAATAATTATAAATGGAGGATGATCTTTAAAAATTGTGAATCACTATATTGTACACTGGTGACTTGTATAATATTGCATAGCAACTGTACTTCAATATAAAAAAAGAAATGAATAATATAACATATCTAACACCCAGATAAAAAAATGAAACTTGCCAACAATATTGAAGACCTTCACTTCCCACTCTGTAACCACTATCCTAAATTTTTTTTATCATATATATTTATATAAAGAAAATAGATATTATACATAAAATATATACAATTACTATAAATATATAGAAATATATCAAATATATTACATATATAAATATATAAGCTGTATATGAACACATCCTTAAATAATATAGTTTATATAATAGTTATATTATGGTTAATATAAAAGTTTTGCAAGTTTTAAAACTTTATATAAATAATATTTAATGCATGTGTTCTTCTGGGACTTGCTTTTTTCATTCATCTTTATATTCTTAGATTTAACTGTTGAGATTCATACATGCTTATGTGTGTGTCTCTATCTCCTTATGTGTGTGTGCTAAATAATATCTTATTATATTTAACGATTTATTTGTTCATCTTCTTGTTTTTGGACATCTGGTTTATTTCTACCTTTTTGCCTCTGTCTTCTGGTGCACAATTGCAAGATATTATCCCAGATGTACAGCTAGCAGTTAAATTTTTGGTTCATGGAATATGTGCGTATTCACATTGTTTTCCTACAAACACTGTACAAGAGTTTTTATTTTTTATTGTTTTACAACTTTGCCAAGAATTGATGTTGTCAAATTTAAAAATTCTTGTCAGTCTTGTATATAAAAAAATTTTTTGTTGTGACATTTTATTTTTTATTTATCTGATTACTAACAAAGTTTAAGTAGCCATCCTAAGATCCTTTAGCTGACAAGTAGCAGAGCTGAGATTCAAATCCATGTCTGGCTGGCTCTAATGTTTATGTTTTTTCTACTTTACTATATTATTTATTATTCATCTTGATGATATACAGTACATAACAATACATTATGAAGCCTAAAAATATTTTTAAAAGATATTAAGCATTGAATAAGAAACATTCAATACACTCATACATTGATATACATACATGTATATGCATGCGTGGAGTTGGGGACAGGAGACCAAAATATAAAAGTTGATTTTATATAAATATAAATTTATATCAAAACTTGAAGAATTATCTCACAGCAGTTGGGGGAACTGAAATGTGGCCATTAGTAGTAGGGTCACAAGTACTGGATATTTATTCTGTATTTATATACCCGAACTAAGTTGGTCTGTTTTCCTAGCTGATAGGTCTCTCACAGAAACAAGTTTCTCTGAAATCTCAGTTTTTTTCTCTTTGCTAGTATATCTTTAATAAAATGATTAAATGTATAAAATTGGTACAGTATATAGACACTTATATAAAGAGATTTACCGTATCCCGTATTCATTTATTTGAAAATGAATAAGTGTAACTCACAAGTTGTTTATATGTATGAATATGCCTAATATCTTGGTAAGATACTCCATATCTTAATACAGAATATTGGGGGAAATGTAAAACTGATTAGGGGCAATCTCATGTGTCCTGTGTCCCTATATTGCACAGGGTTCTCCAAGAAGCAGAACCCATAGGATCTATATAGATATGTAAAGGTATAGACATAAAGGTAGGAGATAGATGATAGATAGATAAGGAGCTGGCTCCTGTGATTACAGAGACTGAACTGTCCCAATATCCACAGTTCAAATGCTTGAGAATCAGTAGAACTAAGGTGTAAGTTCAAGTTTGAGTCTGAAGGCAGAAAAACACTGATGTCCCAGTTCAAAGACGATCAGGCGAATAGAACAAATTCTCTCTTGCTCAGCCTTTTGTACTATTCAGGCCTTCAGTGGATAGGATGAGGCCCACCCACGCTGCGGAAGACAATCTGCTTTACTCAGCCTATTGATCCAATTTTCAGCCTCATCCAGAATCACCCTCACAGACACACCCAGAATAATGTTTAACCAAATATCTGGGTATCTCGTGGTCCAGTCAAGTTGACACATAAAATTAACCATTACAGTCCTTTTTCTAAAGAAAAGTGTCATAGCTTGGGTAGCACAGATGTTTAATGTGTGGAAGAAAAGTGAAGGTAGTAGATAACTGTGCAGATTCTTAAGCTAGACTTCCTGGGTTAAAGCCTGGCTCCATCTTTACTATCCGTGTGACCTTGAATGACTTATCTAAATGCTCTGTTGCTTTATCTGTGAAGCTGATATAATAATAAGGATGGCTTCATGGGGTTGTATGAATTAAATTAGTTAATTTTTATCAAAGTCTTGAAATAGTGCCTGCCACGTTCTAAATGCTTGACAAATCTTAATTCTTTCCTTTATAAATTTATTTATTTTATTTATTTATTTTTGGCTGTGTTGGGTCTTCATTGCTGTGTGTGGGCTTTCTCTAGTTGCGGTGAGAGGGGGCTACTCTTCGTTGTGGTGCATGGGCTTCTCATTGCAGTGGCTTCTCTTGTTGCAGAGCACGGGCTCTAGGCACGTGGGCTTCAGTACTTGTGGTGCGTGGGCTCAGTACTTGTGGTGCACGGGCTTAGTTGCTCTGCGGCATGTGGGATCTTCCCGGACCAGGGCTCATACCTGTGTCCTCTGCATTGGTAGGCGGATTCTTAACCACTGCACCACCAGGGAAGCCCAATCTTAGTTATTTCTATTAGTTATGCCCAAAGCTAGGGAAGAAGACATTTTTTCCTTCTACCCAGAAACACAAATGTTGGCATCTAGAAGCATATTTTAGGAGGGAATAAGGCTAGGCAATAAGGGTGACAATAAGGAGATATAAACATGTGAAGAGGAGGGAGACAGTACAAGGAACATAAGAGATCCAAATTTTTAAAAGCAAATTTTTTAAAAACCACCTGTGATAATCTGGCATCCCAACCACATTCCTTTAAAGAGTCTTAAAATGTCATTACTTATTTATCGTCGGAATGTGCCATGGAGTGGGTGTTCCTGTGCGTTGTAAGATGACATAAAACTGTGTTTACTCTGAAAGCCAATTTAGACTAATAGGGGAGGTTGATTTAAATAAGCAAAAAATCTAAACTATAGACTACTTTTAGCAACATTCATTTACATTAAGTTTATTTAACTGACTTCACATATTTGAAAGTGATCAAGTATAGCTTAGTAAATAGCCCTTGGGGGCCAGCTTTAACAACTAGATAAGAACATTTTATTTTTAACATAATTTGGCGTATGTTTTAACTGCAGTTAAGGTAGGTGCATAAATAGTGTTTAATTTCTTAAGCATATTAAAAATCCTGCCCCAAATTTCCACTACATTGTTAATCTTTGAAGTAGGTGTTGCTGAGCAAAGGCAAACACAATGCTGATCTTTAGCAGAATTGTCACAAATACTGAATCAAGCTTGAGTTAATGAGATGAAATCTATTTGTCCTTTTTCTTAGCTTCTACCATGTCCTGAACATTTGAAACCTGAGATGAAATTCAGGGTCTCTATAGCTGCCTTAAGCTTCAAGTTTCTGGGCTGCCATATCTACATGTTTTGGTAGAAATTTTTATATAATTTTTATGGAAGAGATTATTAATTTTTACCATCTAGAAGGCCAACAATGAGAGAGCCAGAATCTGAGAGTGTGGAACCAAGCTTCCAGTTTGATTTCTTTGGAAATTCCCGAAGTAACGGCACTAGAAAGCTAGGAAGGCGACTACACATTAGGCATTGTGTACCATGTACTGTGTTAGGTGTTGTAACCATCCCTCTGATGTTGTCACTATATCAACTCCATTTAACTGATGTGGAAATTGAGGGTCTGAGCAGTTCTATTAACAGCTAGTAAGTCCTGAATGCAGGATTTGAATTTAAATCTGCCTGACTGCAAAGCTCTTTCAACTGCATTACTCCATCTCCGTGCCAGGTCATTCTCCATCAGCTGCTGCACCCTCCACAGGTGTATCCTGCAGACCTTGTCTGATGAACCCTAAACTCCACTGTTAGGGACTGAATGTTATGGACCCCCAAATTCATATGTTGAAGCCCCAACCCTGAATGTGATGATATTTGGAGGTACAGCTTTTGGGAGGTAGTTAAGTTTTCTTGAGGTCATAAAGGTGGGGCCCCTGTGATGGGATTAGTGTCCTTATAAGAAGAGGAAGAGAGATCAGAGCTCTCACTCTCTCACCACATAAGGATACAGTGAGAAGATGGTGATTTGCAAGCCGGGGAGAGAGCTGTCACTAGGGTCCAAATATGCCAGCACCTTGATCTTGGACTTCCTAGCCTCCAGGAACTGTGATAAACCAATGTCTGTTGTTTATGCCCCAGTCTGTGGTATTTTCTTAAAGTAGCTGAAGCTGAGTAATACACCCATTCTCCCAGAAATGGTTCCCATTGTTGTCAGATAATTAGCTTTCAAAAAGTTAGAAACACAATTCTTATACCAGTGTAGGCTGAACATGCATCAAAGATTTTATCCAATTCCTTTATTAATGAAGAAAGTGATAAGCTGGTAAAGCTAGTTCAAAGAACATTTTGAGAAACAGGGTACTTGTAGTCTACTAGGTAAGGCATTTTTAAATAAATTTGCTGAGCTAGAGATAAAATTGGTTAAGGTAGATTGGTTAAAGTCCTATGGAACAATAAAATCTGATGGATAACATCTCTTCCAGACAGAAATCTACAAGTTAACATGTAACTTCATGAAGTCTGAGCCCTCAGTAGTAAATAGCAAAGTCAGACGTAGGTACATTCCCTGAGCTAATCATATAATCCTTGTTAAACAACATCCCAGTGCTACATTGAAAAGATGTGCCACTCACCTTTTGTTTTATTTCCAAGTATTAAAAAAATTTGTCTTAACAATCTGTTACTATTTATTCTCCTAGCACCTGCTTACCTTATTATAAGATTTATAACAGTTTATTTAACAGTTTACCTTTCTCATCTCACCTTCTTTTAACTATAAGTTCTTTGAAGGTTAGGAGCAATATCACTGTTCTCTTCATGGTAGTTTCAGCTCTTAGGTAGCACAGTGCCTGTGATGTAACAAATGTTTGGTGCATTTTAATTGAATAAATAAATGAATTTGAATTATGTTTCATGTGTTCTTGAGTGGGTTGCTCAGAGAGTTTTCTGATGGACAGAAATCCCAGTGGCAGCAGAAGCATCAGCCTTTTCTGTCAGCGGTAGTGACAGTTCTCCCCAAAGCCATGACATCCAACATTGCCGAACTCCAATAGGCTGTTCTCTGGGGCCACCTCATTTTTCAGGTATCAGCCTCCTTAAATCTAGGACAAAATCCTCAGGCCCCTCAGCAGCTGGGAAGTTCAGTTTTATTCTCTCCATGTCATTTCCACAGGACTTTTTTCACAGCAGAGCTCATAAGACCTTTGAGTGCTGTGTAGTTTTCTCGGGAAATTTAATCAATAACTCTGGAGATAGGATTAAAGGAACAACCCTCAATATATAGAATGAGTTCCTTCCTGATGTTGTCTCTTGTCTTTGACCCAAGACAAGGCTGTTACCCCAGGGTAATTTATCCTACTTCCTAGGTTACGGATGCTCAGCTTTTTCCCCCCTATCTGTCATGAGAAATATAACTTGCTGTTGTCCTTGGCAGTTGCTAGCTCCAGCCCTGATGCTCAGTAGGGTATCCATGGTAAGCATGCCCCTCAAGAAGTTGCTCATATCAGAATCACCAGGGGGAAGGGTGACATTTGCAATTTTCTGGGCAAGCGCAGATCTCCATTTATTCCAGTAGAGAACTTATCACCTTGCCATGTTCAAACTCTAGCAACCCTGGAATCTGACAACAACCCCATGTTACTTCTGAAAACCCCGAAGGACTAAGAATTGCTTATACTAAGAAAGTCTCAGGAACATTTGCTGGACATCTCGGAATGCTTTACTTTAAAAACTCGGCTTTATATCTACATTTGTTTCATTGGTGTACAGTTTTGTAGTTGTTTTTCTGGAACCTCCACTTATAAAATTTATAACCTCTGAACCTTAATTTCTGACCTGTAAGATCAAGGTGACAGAACCTATGTTACAAGGTAGTGATGCATAGCAAATGAAGTCATATCTGTAAAGTGCTTACTGTAATGCCGAACCCATAGTGAGATGTCGTAAAAGTAATCTCCTTGTCTTCCCCACTCTCCCTATGATGAAAGAAATTCATATTTAAATTGTCTTTTGCAATTTTCCATTCCTAATCCCCAGGTCTGTCCAGACAGACATTATATCACTTACATATGACATATTTCCTTCTTCCAGCCCAGCCTGGAGAGCTCACCTGAAACCTAGAACATGGAGGTGAGTCTGCCTCCGTGGGTGAAAAAGCCATTACCATCGGCAGCAAAAACCAGTGGAAGTTCATGGAGGAGTAGATGAGGACCATTCTCAGACAAAACTGTCAATTATTCATTATGGCATAGTAAGTGCTTGCAATATGACACTATGAGATGCATTTTGTATATTATCTTACTTAAGTTTTACAAATATCTTGAGGAAAATACACTCATGTTAGGATCAAAGTATTGAGGCTTATGGAGATATAATTAATTGGGTAGGTAAAATAGGTAGGTTGTAAGCCCACACTAATTGCTTCTAAGATCTGTAGCCCTCATGTCTAAACGATATTGAGCATTGTTCACCTTTGCTCTCCAATGCCCACGTTCCACATGGGGTGTTGAATCACTAAGCACCTTCACGATATCCATTTCTTTCTGGAGACGTGAACGTCAAAGTACTGTCTTGGTCCAACGTTTCCTGCTGGTTCTTTAGCCTCTTGATTTTCCCTCTTCCCTGCTCCCATCAGAGTGTTTTCTACTGTGGGTTCCATTCTTCTTTGGGGGCTTAAAATGTCTATGTGTTGAAATTCCAAAACCACACATTTGTATTTTAATAAGAGACATTATTTATCTGCTAAGGCTTAATGTAACCCCAAGTGGACAACGTCAGGGGTGGGAATTTTAGGCACTGAGTAAGCTCATGGTGTTAAAACTCATCCCTCTCACAGACTTCTACTCTTCCTACCTGTAAGACGGCTTTGCCATCAGAAACCATGTCTGTCTCCTAACGCTCAGCACCGCCAAAGAGTTAATGCTTTTAATGTAAAACATTTGCAGTCTTCCAGACAAACTCTGGTAGGTGATCATCCTTATGGAAAAGATGGTGTTAGTACCATAAGATAGATTCCTTGGAAGTCAGTATGATAAACACCCAATTCTTTCTTTATTTGCAAATCTTTATTTTGGATGATATTTCTGAGGGCTAAACTTGGTAAAGCTTCTAAGACCTCATTTTTAGGATCTTATGCCTTTTTGGTTTCCTGAAAATTATACCACATGACCTTTTTTGCCTCCCATCGGGAAATTTATAGGTTTCTCCCATGTCTCACCTTAATAATTTTTAATTGGTCAATGTCTAGGTATACTTAGTATGTTGCAGCGTTCAGTAAATATCTGTTATAACTCAGCACTGGTAAAATGGTCGAAAATATACTATCATCTTTAAGGGCATCAGCATTGTTTTCACTGCATCATCATAAATCAATTTTATGTGGACAGCTAAATGGACTAACAGTCTCTAAGGCATAAAGCATGGCACAGTATTAGTAAGAACTGTGCAAAGTATTTTTATGCCTTTGAGAATCGGTCTTTTTTTAAAAAAAATAGGAAAGCAAGTAGAGTATTTGTTAAATGTTGAAGCATTTAAAGAAGTTCATAGTACATGTGTCTAATAGGACTAGTTCAGATACCAACTATATCTTTCATATGGTTTATTTGAAACATGAAAATAAATCTGCCAAAAGTTAATATTTTTAAATTATGGGAGGAAGTGTTTAGATAGTGTTTATTTTACTAATTCATATTGCTCTCTGTGCTTGAAAGCTTCCTAATTAAAAGTGAAACACGTTGAAGAGCCACAGGTATAACAGAAGCCCATGTTGGTGAATAAACGTCCTTTACACAAACCTTATGTGTGTGTAGTGCATAGGAGGCTGTGGAAGGGCACATGTCCCATCATTAACACCCTGGGTTGGGAGAGAAGAGTGTAGATGAGAGGAGAAAGAAAAAAATTCATAATTTATATATATTTGCATATACATTGTTTCACTAGTTGCAAAGAAAATGCCTAGGTTTAGTAATTAAAGGATTTAATGAAGACAACAATTTGAAAAATGAGCAAGTAACTTGAAGGAGTAATTCACAGTAGAAGCAATGTAGATGACATGAATACTGGAAAAGAATGTTAATCCTCATAGTTGTAAAAATTCACATTGAAATAAGAATGAATTGCATCCCCTCACCCCCAGCTGATTGGAGAAATCAAAAAAAGGCATGGAAAAAAAGACACAGCAGATAAGAATGTAAATTGGTCTAACCTTTCTGGAAGGCTATCTGGAAATATATATCAAAATATTTTAAGGAGAACATTTAATAAGCCCTGAAAAATTGTTTATGAGTAAATTAATCATCATGTGTGTATGATGAGGAAAAATGAAAACAATGTCTGTTAATAGGAAATAAAAAGTTATCGCATCTAAGCAAAAATTTGGTATGTAGCTATTAAATATTACAATGTAAATAACAATTTATTTATGAAAAAGAATGACAATGTTACATAGCTAAGTGAAAAATAAGGTTAAAAAAACTAGTTTGCAGAACTCTATTTTGTAAAAATTAAATAAAATCAATAAAATGCATGAGTGCTTACATTAATAAAAATTCTTATCAAAAAGTTAACTCTAAAATGAGTTAAAGATCACATTTTGTTTAGTCTTTTTAGTATGTTCTCCAGTTTCTTCACAATGAGAATATATTTCTTTTATTATCAGAAAATTTAATAAGTCCAAAATTTAATGGGAAGTACAAATATCTACCCATTATAAAATGGACATAATTAAAGATCAATCAATTATAATTATTGATATGAAAGATAAATTTGAAGAAATCTTTCAATGTTGAGGGGAAAAGACAGAAAATATGACAGAAATGTAAACAAATATGCAAAATATAACCAAGATGTTAAACATTCATCTAATGCGAGCTACAGGAGATGATAGACATAATGGAAAGGACAAAAAATTATGAAAATGCAAGAACTTTCCTCTTAAACTGAAGAAAGGAAAGAAATTCAGATTAAAAGTCCCTTCCTGGCCACCTCCCCCAAAGTGTAATGAAACTTATGAGTAAACACATATAGGCGAAATGTTATAACCGTAAGATGGATAGAGAGTCGAATAAAATTTCAAGGTACTGTGGTTTCTGTCTTCAAGTTAAAAGTGGTTAATTGAAGGTTTGTTCTTATTTCCACTTTCTTCTTAAATCCCTCTAAAATGATAGTAAAGAGCTAAAAAACACAGGGAGAAGAGGCCAAAGAAAAAGTATTAGAAGCAGAGAGAAGTGGTAACTGACGGAGATGGTAAGATAATGCTGAAACTTCATCTCAAAGTGGGGAGAATAGGAGTTGTTGTTTAATGGGTACAGAGTTTCAGCTTGGGATGATGAGAAAATTCTGGAGATGGAGGGTAGTGATGGTTGCACAACAGTGTGAATGTACTTAATGCCATGAATTGTACCAACACGGGTGTCACAGGGCTAAAATCAAAGTCTTGTCACCCTTCCTTTCTGAAGGCTCTAAAGAATCCCTTTCCTTACCTTTTCCAGCTCCTAGAGGCCATCCACATTCCTTGGCTTGTGATCCCTTCCTCCATCTTCTAAACTAGCAATGTTGCATCTCTCTACCCATTCTGTAGTTACATCTCATGCTGGCTCTGATCTCAGCTGAGAAAGGTTTTCTGCTTTTGAGGACTCATATGATTAGGCTGGACTCACAGAATTATCCAGGCTACTCTCCCCACATCAAGATCTGTAATCTTAATCACATCTGCAAAGTCTCTTTGGCCTTATATGGAAACATGCTCACAGATTTCAGGGATTAGGATGTGGATATCTCTGTGGGGCCATTATTCCTCCTACCATGAAGGGAACAATTCAGTGTCAAAGCCATTTACTCTCAGTCAGGGAGGTTATCACCACGAGGGCAGCCGTGATGGACCACAGGGGGTATCAGAGCCTGCATGGAGTGAGGAGAGCATCTGTTTTAAAAGATAGCCCAGCACAAGGTGTAGGAACGTGAGCAGGGTAAGAATACTGCCACGGAAAGGGCAGAGTATGGGATGTCTGGAGCCCAAGAATCATGAAGAGGTGAGGAGGGTGACTGCCAAGGGGTAAAGTGGGCCAGCAAGAGGGATGGCAGCCTGAATGGAGTGAAGGGGAATTGGGTGGGGGTGACCTGGAGGGGCAGCATATCAGCCTGAGAGAAGGAGGGGTAAGTTCACACGGGGAGAGGGATGTACCAAACTAGGAAGGTGTTGGAGCTCAAACAGGATGAGAAGGATCCATGGATGAGGGGGCCATGACAGTGGCCCTGAAGGAAGTGTCAGAGCTCAGGAGATGTGAATAGGGTGTATTGGGAGGTAGGGAAGGTTGCTGTAGTCCCTGGGAATTGTTTCCATATAGGGAGGTATATCAAATGTGTTAAGGATAGTGAGAGCTAATTTTCTTAGATTGGAAGAAGGGAGTTACAAATCTGGAAAGGAAGAAAGTTAGAAAGGACCTATGATATTAGGTAGGAATTAGTGGTATTGGTATGAAATTGTGGTATTCAGTGCATATATAGGTGTAGAAATATGTATTGATGAAAATGTGTGTATATACAAAATACATGCACATGTACATATATGCACATACATACATCTGTACATAGCAATGAACACACCTAGCACCTAAATTTGGTATTATTTAAATAGCATTCTTCCAGTAAAAATAGAATTATTGCTCCTTGGATAGCTGGCTGATTCCAGGGCTTGAACAGGCAATGTGCAAAATGAGCTTGGAACACCCTCTTGTGCCAGAAAGTACAGCAGTACTCAAAAAATAATTGGGGCATGTCAATAGGACATAGGAATCAGCCTGAAGAGGCTCTCAGTGGTCAAATGAGGACAGCTTAAGCATCAAAATAAATGATGATTGTCATAGGTAACACACTGATTAAAATAGAAAACAATGAATTCATAATTTTTTTAAAAGGAAAAAATTGGAAGTTTTATAAAGAGCAGAATATTTATATATTATTTAGGTGTTCTCAAAGTACCTACCCCCCAAAAGATTTAGTATTTGCAAAACATGGTAGAGAATTCTGGCAGAAAAT
The DNA here is from genome assembly GCF_059928025.1 of Delphinapterus leucas. Taxonomy (NCBI): domain Eukaryota; kingdom Metazoa; phylum Chordata; class Mammalia; order Artiodactyla; family Monodontidae; genus Delphinapterus; species Delphinapterus leucas. The sequence continues at coordinate 28,107,550 of NC_143149.1, forward strand.
AGCTTTATCAAATAATCAAACTTAACCTTGTCAGTAAAAGGACAAATATATGATTTTGAACTTTTTCCTTTTATCGATAAACTTGAATGCATTCCGAGGTTTAGATGGTAGTAATGACTTAATGTTAATTTCATAGTTGCGATGGTTGAATTGTGGTTATGTGGGAGAATGTCTTTGTAGGAATTCTGTCTGTAGTATGATGAGACGTCAGGGTTGATTAGAGGGACCTGAAGATGCACCCGTCCCATTATTGTCCATGATATGTTGTTACTATCAGGTTCAGCATCATAGTAAATAATCTTGAAATAATTATGTCACACTCCAGGAGGGGATTCCATTCTCTTTCATTTCCATTTCCATATTGCTGGTTGCTGTAGTAAATTAACCAGAGTTGTTCAAATTTATCATCAGCAGATGGTAAGTTTTTTTTTTCCCTCACACTTACTCATAGCCCCGTGCTACAAGCTACAGGTTAGAAATGGAATCTTGGAAGCAACATCAGAAGAATCTTAGTTTCTGCAATGGTCTGTACCAGGTTCTTCTGACCAATGACATTGCATGAAAAAGACTTATGGTTTCAGGCTCCCCAGTATAAGCTGGTGTCATCACTAGGAGCGAACACTTCTCAGGCTGTACCAGGAAGCTGAGCTAGGCTTCCAGGGTTTTATGAAGCAGATGACTTCACAGGAAGTGAACGTTGATCTAAGATCTGGTCAAACAGCAATTAATTATATAGGAATAAATGAAATTGATTAAGAAACTTAAAGAAGCATTTTATAATACTATATTTGTGACAATTTCTATAATCATGAAATCGTTTCAGAAAAATTATAACCGTTTTATTAATACAAAACTGTGAAATTTTCTGAATATTGAACTCACATAAAATATTCTCTCAATTTTCACCATCCAATATAAAAAATTTTCCAAAATGGAAAAGAAAGACTCCCCTGATTTACTTGTGAATTTACATCACAAAACTGATTAAAAACATAAACATTTGAATTAAAGCTATTTGAAAATATTGATTCTCCAGGGGAAACATTTATTTAAAAAGAAATTACTTATAAAGGAAAGTGAATTAGACTGCATTACACTTTTCGTCAAAGCACCTAGTATCAGAAAAAAATGGAATAAACGCTTAAAGTTTTTAGGAAAAAAAAATTTGATTCTGGAATTTTCTACTCAGCCAAAACATTAATCTACTCTGAAAGAAAAATTGCTTTTTCCCAAAACCTTCTCAAAAATGCTTTATATGTAACAGCAAAAATATTCGAAACAAACTAAAGTCCAAGGAACTCAAGAAAGAATATAACGTACGCTATAGGAAGCAGTGGCAAGTAACTGTAATCCAGAAGCAGTGATTAGTCATGATAGCAAACCCCGATAGACGCTCAGTGCTTTGAATATATAAATTTATTTAATCTCAAAGTAAATCAACAAGATAGGCACTGATATTATTGCCATTTAAGGCCCAGAGAGCTTAAGAAACTCCATCAGGTTCTCTGAGCTGGTAAGTGCCAGAGCCAGGGGCTGTCCAGTTCCAGAGCTATTCTCTTAACCACTCTTCTGTCCTGCCTCTTCCAGTGTAAATGAATGGACTTCAGGTGAAATTTAAAGAGGATCCATTTGGTCTTCAACATGTGAAAGGTTACTTTTGAATGGTAAAGTTTAATGACAAAAAATTACCCATAATTTTCTGTTAGTCCAATCACACTACCTGGTTAATGGTATATATTTTATACTTGTAATTATACTCACAAAACAGATTGTAAATTTTAAAAAACTTAAAAATGAACAAACCATAAAACTAGCAGAAATTGGTAGAGCAGATAGCAAGAGTATGTATAGTATACATACACACAGTGAATGTATAGTGTACACACTGTATATATACACCATAGTATATATAGTGTATATAGAGAGTGTACTCTATATATTATACACTATAAACACATACATATAGTGTACGTATATAGAGTGTAGATATAGTATGTATATGTATATAGTGTGTATTTCTAATATATAATGGTTAATATTAGTAACTTTTGGAGAGTGAAATTGGAATTAAGTGTAGGAGGTATGAATGGATACATTTACTTTTCATTTTATTCCTTTAATAACTTTTTTCAGTTATTTTACAACGTGCATGCAATCTTTGTAAAATTTAAAAGAAAACTAAATTTCAAGTACAATGTGGGATGCTGACAATACTGGAAAAGAATGCGGTAGATCTGTTTGTGTGGGCCTGGGAATATGTTCCCAATTCATTGTTGACTGAAAGAAGTAAACTGCGGAGGGTCCCAATTGTGTTTTTAAAAGTATGCCAGTATACATATGTGTGTGCGAGTGTGTGTGTGTGAGCACACATGTGTAAATATCTGTATGCATATGTGCGTGTGGTTAAATAGGTAAAAGGTGTTGGAAGGATACACAGTCAACTGCTGCAAATGCCAACTCTAAGGAGAGGGATTCTGAGAAAAATAGGGGGAATCGGTACATATACTTATTATACTTCTGTGGTATTTGGATATTTTTACAAGGTTCATGTATTAAAAATACGATGATAATAAGGTAAAATTTTGAAATAGTAGAAGAAGAATGGCAAAAGATTTTCTCAGTTGGAGGAAAATGATGGGAGAATGACCAGTGTCAGTTTTCAGCTATCAAGGGCTATGATGCTAGTTAACTCTGTAAGATTGGAAGGGAAGTGGAGTGAGGGTGACCAGAGGGAAAGTGAAAAAGTAGGCAGATAAAGGATTTTTAAAGTTCAGTATCTCATTCTACTCTTCACTCTGGCTTTTTTTTTTAATAGATGTTTATTGGAGTATAATTGCTTCACAATACTGTGTTAGTTTCTGTTGTACAACAAAGTGAATCAGCCATATGCATACACAAGTCCCCATATCCCCTCCCTCTTGAGCCTAAGAAATTATTGCTCCCAATGGAATAATAGATTTATACTTTACCCACAATGCTTCACCAATCACTTAATCTTTACTTCTGCTCTGCTCAGCTAGCTTTGTTCTTTAGAGAAATAGAAAATCCCATAATGTACATAAGTCCGCTCTAGACCTCCCTCCCAGGAAATTGTGGAGCCCAGTTAAGAAAGAAATTCCTTAAAATTATAGAACCAGATAAGCTGGGCAGGTTGTTCTGTTTGTTTCCATGGGAACTAGTGAGCCCTTCCTCCTGAACACATTTCCTCATTTCTGCTCCCCAGACACACATGCTCACTAATGAATTTCACACTGGGTACTTTTCCTGAACAAGGTACTATTTCTCCACAAAAGGGACTACTGAAGCTTCCTTACTTTTCTTGAATGCAGTGATATTATCGAGTCACAGATCACCCAAGCCAATTAGACAGGGGGATTCAGCTACACTTTCCACTAGTATTCTGATGCACCCACTTTAATGAGAATTTGAGGCAAGAGGGAGCAGTTGTTACACACTCACTGAAGACTCACTGAGTAGCTGAAGTCAGGGTCCAGCCTCCAAGGTCCTGTTTGCGTCCCCGCTCAGAGCTGACAACGCTCCCGACAGTCAGGATTCAAACCAGTAGTTAGGGATTCTCTAAGACCAATAAATGGCCATTAATGTCATTAAAAATGCAGTTTCTCAAAGTTCAGGCAGAATTCAATGTGCACCCACAGGGTCAGGATTAAGAGAAGATGTGTGAGGGGGCAGTGTTACGATAACATCAGCAGGCATTAATTGAATATACTCTGTGTGTCAGAAACTCTTCTAAGAGGAAGAGCTCCTTTTCCTAAATCCATCCATCTCTCCTGCCACAGTCATAATTTTAGTGTCTAAGTTTCTATGAGAAGATCCTCTAAATGTCGAATCAGAATTATCAGCTTCCAGGTGTAACACATCTGTATAATTGTTTGGTTTCTATTTGATATGATTATACAGAGGAAGTCAAAAGGCCAGAGAATTAAAGCTGTTATCAAGACAGAATTTAGGGTTGCACACCTCACATAGATTAATGTATAGTATGGTTTCTAGAAAGCTCTGAAATACCTGCATACACACGCATGCACACACACACACATTCCAATAAAATACAAACTTCATCAGCACCACCTGGTGCCTTGTTCCCTTTGCAATTTTCAATATATAGAAATGGATCACTCTCTCCCCTTCACCTGTCTTCTGACTTGACTTTGAACCTGGACTTCACCTCTGCCTCACTCTAAAATCTCAGACACACTTTGTAGTACGAGTAGGATTGCCCAAAGAGTTTCAAGGAGATGCTAAAATCTATTAGGATTAGCAAATCTATTAGGATTAGCAAAGACCTGTGGCTTTTTACACTATATACAAATATTGAATCATTATGTTGCACACCTGTAACTAACATAGTGTTATATGTCAATTGTATCTCAGTTAAAAAATTTTTAAAACTAAAAAAAATTTCACTCTCTTTCCTTGCCCACATTCTTTCACTTTGTGTATTAGGCTTCTTAGACACCATAATATTCTGGATATGTATGGATGTGCTTATTTGCATAATGTAAAGAAATGGCCTATTTTCCATAGTGAGTAAAAGAATTCTAAATATTAATATGTGCAATTATGCTGTTTGCAAATGTGACAGTTCTGGATACTTAGCACAATGCAAGACCGTGCTGTGTCATAATAATCATAATGGCCATAATTATTCTAATTAGTACTTTTATTTGTGATTTGTTTCTAGTGCAAACTTTCCATGGGATAACATTAGTTACTACCCTTGACTTTTGTTCATCTTGACCAATGGGCTGATTTATCACAGACTTGTGATCTACAAGCTACATGGAGAGCTTGAAGGAAAGAAAAAGAGAAAGGAAGAGGGAAGGAGGAAAGGAGGGATGGAGGAAGGAAGGGAAGAAGAATAGAAGAGGAGAAAAGTGGGAGGGAAGTGAGAAGGAATACCAAAAGGCTAATACTGATAATTCCTAGGAGTTTTTCAGAAATAACTTACCTTCTCCATCTACATTTAGATGTCTGAATAGTCGCGTTGTAAAATGTTTAGCATCAACCATGGGTGGCCCAATGTAATTTTGAGTGTTGTTAACATCTTGTACTCCTCTATACTGATAGGAGAATAAGCTATCACTACTTCTCTGTTAAGGAGTACTGCACATATTAGGTGCCATCACAGTGAATGAGTTGTACCAACTAGACCAAGAGTGTGAATTCCTCACCAGTGCATCAGAGTGGTAATTAGTTGCCATGAATCTGCAAAAGTTCCTTGTGTGATCCTCTGAGGTTGGACAAAAATAGTGAGTATCGTAAAATGCCATGGTCTTACTTACATCTTCACATTTTCTGTTAATATTTTATAGCTACAAAAAGAAAAAATGGTGTCAACAATATGTAATTTTCACCTTGAAAAATAAATTGGTCTCAATAGCTCCCTACCATCTGTCTACCATATGTGGAGACTTTCTAATAAAAGAAAATCTCTCCTCTCACAATTATTCTTTAACTTATTTTCTTTTGCATAAAATTATTTTTTATGAATATAGAATTAATACATATTTGAGTTAGAAAATTTTGGAAATTATAAACAAGAAAATGAACACTATACATAATCCCACCACTCATACGACCAATGTAAAAACTTTTATGTAATATACCCCAGTATTTTTTAAGGTAAAAAATTATTGGGAAATATTAAGTATCTATGCCCTCTGGATTAATGATAAATGATGATGACATCATTTATGATTAAATGATAAAAATGAACACTCATTCATTCTATGAATCTTAAAGAGATCAATATAAGTACTTACCCATATAAAATATTTTTATTGAAGTATAATAAACACCCAGAAAAGAGCACTAATCATAGGTGTACAGCTTTATGTATTTCCATGAAATGAGCATAATTGTATATCCTGATCAAGAAGTAGGAGATCCCCAGCATACAGATACCTCAGCTCCTATCCTCCTCCAGTCACTACCGTCTCCCACTATTCTGACTTCTAATAGCAGAAATTACTTTTGTTTGTTTTGGGACATTATATAAATGAAATCATACATGTGTCTTCATTGGAGTCTGGCTTTATTCCATCAGCATTATAGTTACAAGATGCCCATTGCTTTCTTCTATATGTATTTTTTGTGTATAAAGATATTATACATAACCTTAGTTCCAATATTATTGTTTTAAACTCATTTATTTTTTAAAAAATAATTTTGGAATTGCTTGAGCTGATCCATAAGAAAGAGTGAGCTGTTAATTTAGAGATTATGATCAATTATCTAGCTCTTCAAAGATGCCCTTGCCCGATAAAGGCAAATGTAATACACTGAACTTTGTGGGTTTTGGTCTTCTTTACTTTGGTTTTATTGTCACAAACTCTGTTTACCTCTTTAAATTACAGTGGAGAGAAGAGTTATTTTTAGCATTAAGTCCTTGTTGAGAGTTGAGTGGAGACATGAGAGTAATAAAGAACTACATCCTATATCATAATATTTTAGAGCCAGAAGAGAACTTAGGCATTAAGTCTAACCTCTCTGGACTTGAGGCTCAGACAAAGTAAATAACTTACTGATGTCAAGTCATATAGCTAGTTATTGGCAAAGGCCTTGCCCAGTATTCTCTGTATTATGCCTTGATATATCGCAGTTTTAGTTTGGGCAGATTGTGGAACATTTGCCAAGAAAAATATAACAGCCTTACATTTGGCAGTTTCTCTACACTTCTTGTTTAGCTTAACGGTCAACTTATTTCCACTCATTTGAAGGATGTATGGTCCAGGGATGAATTAAATTTTATAGAATCATGCCATGTTGAACTGTAATGTCACAACTTTTATGTAACTTGACACTTATTTTCCAGATGAGGAAAATGAGACTCAAAGGCTAAATTCTAGTTGGGCAAATCTGGCACTAGAAGCCAGATGTTTTCGATCATTTTCCAGGATTTTTCTTTTCATGCTGGTCCTTGCTAATCTACAATATTAGGGTTGGGAGCAAATTCCAAGTTATTCACTTCCTCTTAGCTACTGTTCTTGGCACCTGATTGAGCTGCCTCTAGGTAGACGTTGCTCTCCTTCTTACTGGGGTATCAGGACCCCAGCCTTGAGCTCAAGCTGTATTCATTACCACTTCTCAGGCAAGATCAGACACTTACGGTAAAATAAGGCGGCCAACTTACCAGGAGTTTGTTTACAGGGGGGGTGGATTCAGGAACAAGAGTGGGGAATACACACATATCTAAGAGGGAACAGTTTTTAGAGAATAGAACAAGTTCTGTCTAAGACATTTTCCATACAGCATTGGACTCCAAAGATATTGTCTGCTACTTCTGGAAAGAAAGGTCCCAGGCAGAAGTTCAAGGAGTCTTCTAAAGAACTCAGTGAGCTGGGCAAGCACAAGCCATGCTCATCTGCCATCTTTCTTACTAGCTTCCTAATATAGAATTTAAAGATGCCAGATATGTTTGCACTCTTAAAGTTAGGGATAGCATTTTGAGCCAATTCTAGCCAAAATTTCTTTTATAAAAAGAGAAATGTATCTGAGGAATGACTAGCCCTGTATGCCTTTCTTTCTTCTTGAGATACATTAAGGTATAATTAAAATGGGTGCACTAGGCAGGGCATGCAGTACTCTTTTCACTTACTTTAGAGTTATGCATGATTATTCCTGATCGACATCATGTGATAATGTGAAGCTTGGTCCTCCTGCAGCCATGTTGTGACCAGTAGGCAGGAGACACTGCCTACTGGCTGAAGAAGAGCTATAAGATGGAATGAGCAAGACTTCCCTAAGGAATTTATCAATTTATTATTTTCTGATTATTCTGCTATTTCAGCTGATAAACAGTACTGCCTTGTTCTTAATGAAACGTGTTGACAGAGAGTGGAGAAGAGGGATGCTTCATACTTCTTTTGGAATAGAGTGTCACTGCAGTGCTTTGAGGATTCCAGGTGACACTTAGAAAGTTTTTGGATTTATGATCTTGGGAGGCGCCACACTTAGGGCCGATGTAGCTCAGTTCTGGTGGACAATGCGTGCAGTGGGAGTGTGAGATGCCCTTAAGACGTTCAACGGATGAGACATCAACAAGGGATCCCAGGGCAGGGCAGGAGCAGCACTACAGGAAGGGCAGTTTAAGAACTCCTGTGGCATATTCTGGAGGACTTCCAGAAATAACTGAATGAAATTAGAAGAGAGCTGGATGTCCTGCATTGGCAAGCAGAAGCTACAGCCATTGAAATATGTGGCTTGTCTTGTAAGACCTAGGGAAATCCAGGTTGTACAGTTTTTTTTGGTGATTTACTTGTTTTGCAATTAACCAAATGTAAGATAGGTCATTTGGAAATTTTGCTTTGACTTTAGAAGTTGCTTAATACATGCTTTTCATGATTAAATTCCCCATTTTAGAAATGACAAAAACAAAGCTCAGAGGATTGGATTTGTCTGTCTCTAAATTTCTTCTGGATATAACATTCTTTATCTATGCAGTTCTGCCCAGGTATAAATGAGTTATCCTCTCACTGGGGCCACTCCCAGGGGGACTAAGACATCATAAACAGGAAGAGACCAAGACTTGACAGTTCAGCTTAGGGTCATCTTGACAAATCAAGCTTGTATTTATTTGAATAGAACTTTAGAATTGATCAGAGACTTTCTTTTCCCTAAACACTCATTGGAATGGCTAATCAGCAAAATAAATGGATTTTACCAAATGTTCAGAGATTGCAAACTGTAAGTAGCACTCATCAACAAATTAAAGCATTTCTGTGGGACCTTCCTCCTAGCATCTTTTTTCCTTTTGCCAAAGATAAATTCTTGATATGAGACTCCTCTGATGCTTTACATTTATTATACTTTGTTATGTAGGGTTAATTTCAGGAGGTTGATGTTGAGGTCGTTATTTATAAGATGGTGACTCCAATCACAGCAGAAACATCTGTAGGAAATTGGGCTAATGGTAGACTAGCACAGGCTAAAACTGATAAAATCCAGTTTTTCATTTAAAATCAAAAGAAACAATGGCCTGCCAGTCATGTCGGATTCAGTAGTCAAATCTGTGCACTTATTCAATGGTGTACCAGTAAGAAATGTGATCCAATTCAATTCTATTTGTAAATGTACTGAGAGTTTTATTTAAAAAAAAGCACAAGATGCTGTACTAATCCCTACAGGGGCTAATGAAGTTGAGTTAAACATTCTTTAGTCTCTTCAGAAGTGTACAAATGTGCAGGTGGTATGTGTGTGTGTAAAGCATAGAAAATATAATCGCACAAAAGTATATCATTAAATGAAGATGAATAAAGATAATCAAGGAAACAAGGTCCTCTTGGAATTGAAAAAACAGAGAATGTATAAACTGTTGAGGAAATCCAAATGGCTTCATTTGGATAGTAATGGGGTTTTAAACAATTTGTAGGATTTAAGCTATCAGAAATGTTAGAAGATCCCATACCTGGAATTCTTAATAGCACTAGCTAAGATGTGAAAACAGGGATGTGTGGACCAAGTCAGGGGAGTGTACATACTAATTTGTTTGAACATCAACTGTAAAGATAAGTTGGGACCATTATATAGATTTTTGTGGTAGGTCATGTGATGTAACTTCAGAATGCAACAGGATCTGCACCCAAGAAAGATGATTCTGGCCAGGGTAAATTTCTTTTAGATTAGGAAAAGACAAGGAAATTAGATGAGAAGTGTTTTGTTCATATACCATTCCACTGGCACTTGAATTTATCATAGCTAATGTTTCTTTTGTTTCTGAATGGCTCCACATCTTCTAAGATTGCTTGTGATAAGGAAAATAAATGAATATTAAGGTATTTGTTAAGAAGAAATTAAACTTAACTGTGGACATTTCTATGACTTGGTTAATTGTTAAAGATTCATAAAATCTATGTGTTTCATGGACCTAATCTGATAGTACTATTAACATTCAGAAAGCACAATTGTGAAAATTTTGAAATAGATTTGGTAGCTCATGAATTAAAGTAAATATATTTATAATTAAGGTTTCTCAGTCAGTGATCCGTAGCCTTTAAATCCATCCATCATCTGCCACCATATACTCTTAAAATAGTCTTCGATATAATTGTGATTTCAAAATGGAGCTGGGAAAACACAAGGGAGTTTTCTCCTCTTATTAAACTCCTAAAATGATGGTAGAAAGTTTTAAGTGAATACATATTCATGGTCAGAAATAGAAGGGGAAATTTCAGAGCAAAAGAAATTGTGAGGAAGCCCTGAGATTGACTAGAGATAGAATTGGATTGAAGCACCTGGCAGCTTATAAGCATGGGGGTGTCTTTTTAAAAAAAATTTTATTGGAGTATAGTTGGTTTACAATGCTGTGTTAGTTTCAGGTGTACAACAAAGTGAATCAGTTATACATATAACATATATCCACTCTTTTTTAGATTCTTTCCCATATGGGCCATTACAGAGAATTGAATAGAGTTTCCTGTGCTATACAGTAGGTCCTTATTAGTTACCTGTTTTATATATAGTAGTGTGTGTACGTCAATCCCAATCTTCCAGTTTATCCCTCTGCAGCATGGGGGTGTCTTTAGGAGAGTTTCATTCATAAAGTTGAGAGTAGTATGCTTTAATAACAAGAAAAATAATTCCAAGTGAATAGGATGGCATGCAAAAGTGATGGCAAGAAAACAGATACATAAACTTTACAGTCTTAATTGTATTCCTTGTTTAAAGAAATGATTACTTTTACAATCTAGGACAAAGATTATAAACTAGATCAACACTGGAAGTGAGGTAGAGACTAGAGATGGAAGTATAGAGACTAATTAAAACGCATTTTACTAGGAAAATGTCAATGTAAGTAGTTGTGCTATATTAAAAATTTTTAGAAGAATAGAAATAAAATAAGTTTTAAACCAGTTTAGAAAAATAATGGAATAAAAGAAATCTAACATACCCAACAAAAGACAGAAGAGAAAAAAAAAGAGAAAGCATGATAAGTAAAGTCTTAAGAAAAGAAAAAATAATTAGTCCAAAAATATTAGGAATCACAATAACTGTGACTAGTTTAAGCTAATCTACTAAAGTTCTCAGTATGTAATAAAAACGAAGCAATCCAAATCCTGCCATTATTTACTTTACAAAAGACATTAGATAAATAATTTTTTTTTTTTTTTTTTTTTTTTGCGGTACGTGGGCCTCTCACTGTTGTGGCCTCTCCCGTTGCGGAGCCCAGGCTCCGGACGTGCAGGCTCAGCGGCCATGGCTCACGGGCCCGGCCACTCCGCGGCATGTGGGATCTTCCCGGACCGGGGCACGAACCCGTGTCCCCTGCGTCGGCAGGCGGACCCTCAACCACTGCGCCACCAGGGAAGCCCAATAAATAATTTTTTAAAAACATGTAAATACTCATTTAGACTCATGCCAGACATAATTCCAATCCTCATAACAATGCTAGGAGGTAGACCTATTATTAGTTTTATTTTACAGACAAGGAAATTCAGGCACAGAGAGGTTATGTAACTGAAAGTGGGGTCCGGCTGCTCGCCACTCAAAAGCCAATAAAGAGGCAAGGTTGGTGGAAAGGAAAATTTACTTTATTTTGGATGCTGGCAATGGCGGGGTGGTCCAAAGGCCGACTCCCGCCACCAACTGACAACCAGTGGGCAAGAGCTTTCATAGCCGGAGGGAAGGGCTATGTAGAAACAGCACAGGCAGCTCTGACAGTCATCTTGAAATTGGTCCTTGGTGGTCTGACCAGTGTCATCTTGATTGTTTCAAATACAGTTAATCTTGAGTTCCAGGGTCGGTTTGTTCCCATTTTCTTTGAGGCCAATTCTCAGAATTGTGGCAGCTTATGTCATTACAGTCTGGTCATCATGTAGTTAACTTCTTCCACCTGGTGGGGTTTCAATATCTGTAAGACACCTCACAGGATATGGTTCAGAATATTATCTATAGCCCTTGAGAAGGAACTAAAGATCCTTGACTTTGCTTACTGTATAAACTATTATTATTTTGTCCTGTTTGACTGCTTTTCTTTGCTTCTTCATTTTCTCACTTCTCTGATTAAACTTATTCTTTGGCTAAAGTTTTTCTACAGACAAAAGGCAGGCTGAGGACATGGGGGGCAAAGACTAGGGTCTTGCTCAGTTTCAGTTAGTCACCTTATTCAAGCTCACATAGGTAGTAAGTAGCAGAGCCAGGTTTTGAACCAAGACAAAGACAAATTCTGGCTTCAGAATCTTGCCTTCAATTTCTTTACAATGTGTACTGGTGAAAATAATAAAAATTAATCTTGTGCGGTAATGTTATCAGAGAAAACAAATTTAAGGTGAAAACCTTAAAAAAAGGACAAATTAAGAATTTCCCAATTATAATAACTCACCAAGAGGATGTAATGGTTATGAAACAGTATGCATTTTGCAGCATTTCTTTGAAACGTACAAAGGGAAGCTAATGCAGTGACAATAAGATATAGTCCCACAATAAAACTGAAAGACTTTAATACACTTCTCTCAAAAATGGACATATCAAACAGAAACAGAAAGTCATGTATATTGGACTAGGTTATGCTTTATATGTTAGAGTTTATTATTGTCAAGATATGCACTGCCTTCCCTTCTAGCTCTTCCCTATTAGGACCACCCTAATGAAAGCGTAATTCTTTCTACACCATTGATACCAAGCTTGTCTATACGATGCACCTTTAGCTAGAGCAATGTGAGTGCAAGTGACATGATCCACTTCTAGGCACAGGCTTTAGGAGGCATCATGTGTACCACCATCTCTGTTGTTCCCCTGCCATAGCATCAAGAGTATGTGAGAGGCACTGCTCCTTCATCCAAGGTCCTAGAGCAAAATCCAGAGCCCCCCCCTTGGGCTATATATCACATGAGCAAAAAGTCATTGTTGCTGTAAGCCATCACAGTTTTGGGGTTGTTTCGACAGCATAAATTGGCTTAAGTTGACTGATGGAACATTATACTAACAAATAATCTTCAAATCTCAGGGCTTAAAGAAGAAAGACTATTTTTCACTCATGCTACACGCACTAGTGACTCAGCAGGGGAGCCCTGTTCTACAGAGTCAATATTCAGGGATCAGGCTGGGAGGGGCTCCACCATCTTTTCATGCTACCATCTCAAAATGAAGCTCCAGAAATTGTAGCTACAAGGGAGGATTGCACAGGAGGTTGTGCCACTAGTTATTTCTTGCTTCCATTAAGTGTAACACATGTTGGGGCTTCCCTGGTGGCGCAGTGGTGGAGAGTCCGCCTGCCGATGCGGGGGACGCGGGTTCGTGCCCTGGTCCGGGAGGATCCCGCATGCCGTGGAGCGGCTGGGCCCGTGGGCCATGTCCGCTGGGCCTGCGCGTCTGGGGCCTGTGCTCCGCAGCGGGGGAGGCCGCGGCAGTGGGAGGCCCATGTACCAAAAAAAAAAAAAAAAAAAAAAGAAGAGTAACACATGTCACTTCCACTCATATTATTCTCTCAAACAAGTAACGGGGCCATAGCTGAGTCTAAGTGGGAGGGAAGTAAAACCTGCCTGAGGAGCAGGTTTTATTTTCTGAGGAGCAGTGGAGACTTAGAGATGGTGGCGGGTATAGTACCAATACTGATATGTTGTCTGCCAAACTCAACAAGTGCAGAACACATGTTTTCAAACACGTATGGAATACCTGAAGAACTTGAGCTCATATTAGGTAGGAAGAGAGTCTCAACAAATTTGAAAATATTGATATCACATAGACCACACATCAGAGATGTCTAATGAAATATGATTAAAAATCACCCACAAAAGATATCTTCAAAATTTCATTATTTAAAACATTTAAAACCCTATTTTAATAATTCAAGTGTTGAACAGTGAATAGAAAATGGAAATTAATAAGCACTTTGAAATGAACAAGGAATATAAAATTGTAGAATAAGCAAGTAGTACTCTAAAGAAAATGCATACCATTAAATAATTTTTTAATGAAAGGGGAGAATAAATATATAATAACCTTTAGTTTGAAAAAGCATACTGAAATAAACTCAAAGAAAGAAGAAAATTGTAAGTGTGAAAGCAAAAGTTAAGCAAATAGAGATGAGAGTATATCAATGAAACAGCTATTTTTTAAAAAGAGATAATAAATTCTGGACAAGTATTCACAAGAAAAACAAAAGGAAGAACCAAAGAAAACAACAGCAAGAATAGAAACACGGCCACATGCAGAGGTGGCAAATACATAAGAATATGAGACTGTTACTAATGGGTATAATCTTTTTATTCTTCTTGGATCATGTCTTGAAAATAAATTTAAGTGGTAATGAACGACCTACCCTTCAAAAGGCACCAAACATTCATAATTTACAGACGAATTCTCTATAATAACTTCAAAGAACACAGGAACAGAGAATTCCAAGTTTTACAATTGTTCCAGAAAATACAAAACGATGGATTACTACCCAACTCATTTTATAAGCTAGCATAACCCTGATACTAAAACAAAAAAAGAAAATTAAAATGTAGGCCACAGTGGGTTAAATTTTATTACAGAAAACATAATCATCTACCTTGAAACTTCAAAAGAACTGACAAATATTAGATAAGAAGTGGCCTGATACATAATGAACACACAAAAGCCAATAGCTTTGTATATCCCTGCAAAAACTCATTCAAAACTGTAGCAAGGGGCTTCCCTGGTGCGCAGTGGTTGAGAGTCCGCCTGCCGATGCAGGGCACGCGGGTTCGTGCCCCGGTCCGGGAAGATCCCACATGCCGCGGAGCGGCTAGGCCCGTGAGCCATGGCCGCTGAGCCTGCGCGTCCGGAGCCTGTGCTCCGCAACGGGAGAGGCCACAACAGTGAGAGGCCTGTGTACCGCAAAAAAAAAAAAAAAAAAAAAAAAAACTGTAGCAAGAAAAAAATTATACTCACTGAAGCTACAAAAATGGCACAGAATGTTGAAATTAACTTAACAGAAATGTATTATGTCTTTATTCCTTATGGGGAAAATATTAAATTTACTGAAGGAATTAAGAGATCTTAATAAAAAGAAGAAAAAGAATCATAGTTCAATGTTCAATATTATGATAGAAGTGACACTTCAGTGGGGAGAAAAATTTTTCAATAAATGTTCCTGGGAAAATTTAAAGTGTTATAAAAAAATAGATCCCTAAATTACACCATTCAAAACAGTAAATTTCATAGAGATTAAGGACATAAACACAAAAAGGAAACAATTCTAAAGTTTTGGAAGATAGAAAACTATCTTTATGCCTCTGTATAGGGAATGCCTAAAACAAGTCATAGGAAGCAAAAATTACTTAGGATATGAAATGTAAATATTTGTGATTAGAGGCAGATTTCTTTTGACACTAATGATTATTAAACTTTAATACTATGCTGACTTGCACTCCTTCAAGGGTCACAGGGGGTCTTAAATATGCTCAAATGGTCATATATTTATGTGAAATGTACACTGGAATGATATTTTCACTTCAACTGGTTTAGATCAGAGGTGGGCAAATCCAGCCCACCATCTGTCTTTATAAATAAAGTTTAACAGAAAACCACCGTATTCATTCCTTTTCCTATTATTTATGGATGTTTTGGTGCTACAATGACAGAGTTGAATAGCTGTGACAGAGACCGTATGGTCCTCAAACCCTAAAACATTTACCTTCTGACCCTTTACAGAAAAAGTTTGCTAATCTTCATTTTTATCACCATCTCCCTCTGCCCAAACTTTCCCTCTGTTACATTTGCTTCCTTGTCAGGAGGCAGTGGATTGTCCAGGGATATTTTTTGGAAGAAGTGTTGAGTGAGGAATATATCCAGATTAGGTTTAGTTGCATATATTTAGGTGATTTACAATAACTTTTGTGCATGGAAACAAAACATGATTGAAATTAAGGAGTAAGCAGCTGGCCTGTGGAAAATTCTTCCACATAGAAGATACATAAAATTTACAGAGGATTTACTCTTTTCCAATGACTAGTCAAAAATGGAAGTTCTTTCCTGTTGGAAATGTACTGATTAATGCAGATTACAATTATAAATACAACACACATTTAAAACAATTTTCCCTTGGGAATTCAGTGAAGTAAAAGTTATCAGAATTCCTGTGCTTGTAGAGCCCAAATTTTTAACAGTACTCCAAATAGTTGAGTATATTTGTGGGTAAAGTCTCAGGTTTTATGTGTCTCAATTTTAATAATAAAACATAAATGTTAGTCAAACTGTAGAAAAAACTTAACTTTTATCCTCTCTATAGAAATGTTATACAATCTTTGATACATGAAAAAATCATCAAAAGTTTGTGGTACTTGTAGTATTTACCCATCTCTTTTATATTTGTAGTTCATTGTAATTTTTTTCTTATCTAAAATATTTACTTTCATAATTTAAATTGTTTTTATAATTGTACTTCTTTTTAATGAGGACTTGGGAAATTGTATAACATTTTGCCCCCAAAATCCTGGATCTAACTCTCATGTGTGAAAAGAAAAATTCCATAAACTAAATTAAAAGATAAATGACAAACTTTAAAAACACATTATCACATATATAACAGGATTAGCATCAAGGTATCCAGACTAATTTACAAAGACAAAACAAATTTAAAAAAAATTTTCAGGGCTTCCCTGGTAGCGCAGTGGTTGAGAGTCCGCCTGACGATGCAGGGGACCACGGGTTTGTGCCCCGGTCCGGGAAGATCCCACATGCTGCAGAGTGGCTGGGCCCATGAGCCATGGCCGCTGAGCCTGCGCGTCTGGATGGAGCCTGTGCTCTGCAACAGGAGAGGCCCGCGTACCGCAAAAAAAAAAAAAAAAAAAAATTTCATAACAGGAGGAAAAACAATAACTCTTTTATCATTTTTGACATTGCAGGCAAAAGAACTGACCCAAACTGGTTTAAACAATGAGAAGTTCAACATAAATTCTCCTCTAATACAATTTTACTAGGCTCTGGCTACCTTCCTTCTCATTTTTCATGATCCCAACCCTTGGGTTGGCTTTCCTCATGGCTTCAAATGATTGCCAGGAGTATCTGGGGCTACCTGACTCCTTACTCACCTGTCATTACACAAAAGTCCTGAGCTTTGTACTGACCAAAATATCTGTGACTCAATCAGCTCTGCACAGGAGACTGCCAAGTACTGACTGGTTTAAATCTGTGTCACCTGAATCAAGTATTGTCACAAGAGGGATGGAATTGCTTTAACTGGCTTCTGCCAATCCCCTTGGATAGTTTATTCTATCTAAACTGCTTTACTGTTATGCAATGGGGGAAGAGTGAAATGAGTATTACTGGAGACCATAAAAACACATTGGATAATTTACAAAGCATATAAACAGACAATTCCCCCAAAAGAGATACAAATAGGCAGTATACTTCAACAGAAAGCTGGCTGATGGGCACATAGTAGTTTATAATACTATTCTGTTCAGTTTGGTAAATATTTGAACATTTCCAACAGTACTATTTAAAAATTTCCCACCATGATTGTGGATTTTTATATTTTTTCCTTTATCTGTCAATTTTTGTTTTACATATTTGATGCTTTGGAATTAAATAAATAAATATTTAGAACTGTGATGCCCTTATGATAAATTGAACTTTTTATTATTATATTATGAATTGCTTTTCTCTAATAATGGTTTTGGACTTGAAGTCTATTTTGTCAAATATTAATATAATTTCACATTTTTTCTTTCTGGCTAGTATTTACTTGGTATTTATTTTCCATCATTTGACTTTTAATTATCTGTGTTCATATGCTTTACTTCTCTTATAAACAACATAAAATTTGAGGCAAGTTTAATAACCTTTGTCTTTTCTCTGGTAAATTTAGTCAATTTACAGTTATTGTTGAAAAGTAGAGAAAAACATTCCCTTATATCCACAGGCAGAACTGGAGATAAGAGTTAGGTCTTGGTGTTTCTCGGAGCTGGGCTGGCACTCACGGCCAAGTTACGGTGTTCTCCTGTGAAACACAAACAATTCCAGAGAACATGAACATCAGATACGGCCTCACTGTGACCGTGATGGAGAAAGGCACAAACAAGAGCTCTCCATGAATCATGTTGCAGCACAAACAAAAGCATTATCCAAACCAAAAAAATAACCAAATAATTCCCTTGTCTGATTAACACTAGTAACTGCTGCTTCTGTACTAATTACCTATTTAGCCCATCTTCATTTCTCCTACCTCTTAGATAAAGTTCATTGAGATACCTATTCATAGACTTTTTCCTGCTTCCTAACAATATTCAGTCCTTAACAAATCAAATCCTTAAATCCTCCTCCCAATCACTCAATGTGACCAAGTCTTATTATAAATTCTTTCTAAAACCTCTTGAGATGTCCTGTGGTCCCCCGTGGTAGGCTCTCTTCCTTGTGACAATGAGGCAATAAACCCAACCATCTTTGACTATAGGCATATCTCTGATGGTCTTTAACAGATGGGCATCAACACTACAATCCACTGACATATTTGGATTTCTTTCTACTGATCTTATTAAAAGCAGTTTCTATTTGTTTTTTTTTAATGTTTATTTCCCTTTTTTCTTACCTTTTGGATTTCTTTTCTTCATCTCATTCAATTTTCCTCTACTTTTAGGCACTCTATGTCAATTCTTTAGTGTTTACCCAATTTTAATGTTCATATTTAATATATAAGACATTATTTTACGGTCTTTTGTTTAGAGCCTCTTCCTCCCTACACACAAAGTAGGCATTATTATTATGGTACAGTTCATATTTGTATCTAAATATTTATCATTACCTTTGCTCACCATTTATTTACAAAATACAGACCTTCCATTTGGGTTCATCTTTTTAAAGCACATCCTTTAGCTTTTCTTTGGTATTTTTTTTCCTAATTGTTATTTCATATTTCCCCTTGAAAGATGTTTTACTTGGTATAAGATTATAGGTTGACTTTCTTTCAAATTGTCTGAAGGCTAAAATGAAGCTGGAAGACAGTTGAAGCATATCTTCAAGGTGTTAGATAATTGGTCTTTTGTTTTTTAAGAAGTCTTTTGGGATTTTCTGGTTTTCTTTGGTACTTTTCAGTTTCACTTTAATGTGTCAAGGTTTAAATTTCTTTTTATTCATCTGGCTTGGAATATGCCAGACTTTTTAAAAGACAACAGCATTTAGATCTGAATTCTGGTGTTTTTCAAACAGTCTGGAAAATTTCAGCCATTTTATCTTTAGATATTCCTTCTCCATTTTATCTTCCTGTAAACTATGATTAAAAGTATTTCAGATCTTCGTTGCTTTTCTTCTTGTCTCTTATCCTCCCTTTATATTTTCAATCTATTGGCTGTGCTCTGGATTTCTTCAGATCTCTTTTCCAGGACATTTGTCTTCAGCTACATGAACTCTGCTGTTTAAACTATACACTAAGGTTTAAAATTCAGTTATATTTTTCATTACAGCAGTTCTATTTTTTCATGGGTCCTTGTTCTCTAATCATAATTTCATCCTCCTTTATTATGTTTAAAGATATTAAATACAGTGATTTTGAATTTTGTGTCCAAGTCTACCATCCGAAGCATTTGTCGTTCTGTACATACTGCACCTTATTTCTGCTGGATTCTATTCATAATGTCTTTTATCCTGACCAATTTTATTATTTTTGACTGTAAAATGTCCTTTTACTTGGAACTCTATCTGTGGAATTCTTTGAAGCCTGAATTAACTTTGAGTTCCTCCAAAGAGAATTTGCATTTGTTTCTGCCAAATATCTATGATCACTACCAACCTGAGACCACTTTAACCTAACTTTTGTAGTTGAAGTTTTTCAAACTATAATGGTAACCATAAATTCAGACTGCAATCCTGCATGAGGCCTAGCATATAAATATGACTTCTCAGGGCATATTTTTAATCTCTCTCTCCAGCACCAGAGAATCCAAATAGGCAACTTGCTTTTCTGTCTGTTTCTGCATGAAGTGTTTATTTATTTTTTATGCTTAAGTTGAGCAAAGAGCTCTTTGCTTTCCCAGCTTTATTCATGAATTTTCTATTGAATTTCCTACCTTCATTGGAACCAATGAAGCCATCAAAAGAAGCTTTAAGGTCTCTAGAGTGTAGCTAGAAACATTCATATCAAAACCCGTGTTGACATTGGCTTACCTCCGAGGGTTCTGTGGATTTCTTATTTTGTGCCAACTCTAATATTTTTTAAACTTTATTTATCCATAAGCTTAGCTATTTTAAGTAGACAGTTTCTTTGGAATACCTAATCAGTCATACTGCTAGATTCAGAAACCCAAGTTAATATCTCTAAACTTAAGTTTTCTCATTTGGTCCTTAAAGGACCAAATTACATGATGTGTATAAAAGGTGGCTGCCCAGCATTAAGCCATGACAAGCATCCTTGGGTAGGCAACAGGGAAAGAGAGGTTCAGGATGGCACCTCCCAAACTATTCTTTGAACTCTAGTGTCTTAGACAACGCTGATGGGTATTCTGCCAGAAAAAGTGTTGTATTGACAAAACATTGGGGACATTCTTTATGCATTTTTCCCCCTCTTGGAGAGACTTATGCATGTTAACACTGGGAACATTCTGAGGATCCTATCCCGATGAAATTTATTTAAACAAATATTTTCAACCACATTTTATCAAAGAACCTGTTTTTTTGCTGAAGAGCACTGGTATCTATAGAACATAGTTTGGGAAATACTGGTGAAAGGGAATATAATCATTAATCCGTCTCTTCTCTGAGGAAACAAAATATAGTTTCTTCACATGAAGGGGCATATCGTGTGGGAAAATAAAGGTCATGGGAGAAGAGGTGCTAAGGTATGTGCAGAAGTTCTGTGGAGCAAGGCAGAACTGTGGTGTACTGTCTAAAAATGTAGAGCTGTTTATAGGTGCTGCTATGAGGACCTAGGGGATTACATTGAAAAGTTAAGAAATAGCGTGAGTCCAGAGGGGAAGAAAGGCAAACATGCAAATGAAGAAAAGAATTGTCAAAGAAATTCAGACTGATGAACCTGTTTTGCATGGTCAGGTATTTCCCTATGTCTTTCTGCAGTGATTAACAGCTTAGACTGCGGATCTAGAAGACCAGGTTTTCCGTCCTGGCTTCATCTCTCACTTTACCCTCTGTCTACCTGCCTCATTTCCACATCCATAACATGAGCCGATACTTCCCTGCCCAGTCCACCTCTCAGTTTCTGTGATAATCAGAAGAGGCATATGATAATCACATTGCCCCACCCCAGGGCTATCTAGCATTCTTAATTTGAATTAATCCACACAGGGCTAATTCAACAGGAAACACCCATGCCCTTTTACATAAAAGTGTAAAAGAGAAAGCTGGGAGAGGGGAGAAGGAATATAGCTGGCTGGTGTCAACGACTCCTTCCATGCCATTTCTTCTAGGACGTAAGAGGCAATCTTGAGCTTCCATGAGTGTATGTTGGGTAGGAATCACTGAGAAGTGAGGGATTTTGGAAGAGTGGCAGAAAACTAGAGGCTAAGAAAAGCTGTCCATGGGGAAATGGACCGGGTTTGAGGCAGGTCCAAAGAATAAAAAGATTGGTACTGCTCATGCTCATAGCACTAAAAAGCCCTTCAGAGTGAAAAGCTGTATAGATTGGTGTAGGGGTAAGAGCTGCCAGTAGTCCTTATGCTGAATATCTTCAGGCAACATTTGGGTTAGAGACTGAGTGTATTTGTGGTGACCAATGAGAAAAAGAGGCCAGGGGAACCCAAAATAAGATTATGAGTTTGTGTACAGTCCTTGGGAGTCAAGAAAATCCCAGCCACAGAAACTGAATAGTAAATTCCTGGCCATGTGGAAATTTTGTTTTTGAAAATTATTGTAGCTTTTAACAGCCCTGCATGTTGTTGTGGAGTATAACTCATACCCTCTACAGCAGCTGTAAACAAATTTGGATCAATCATGACAACAGTTAGACTGAAAGAACCTTTTAAACAGCAACAAGAGGAGCCAGAAGATGTGATTTTATCTTCTGAGAAGTTATCAACCTGCTATTAACCTGTTATGTAAAATTGCATTTTAGTTCTTTTTTCCCTTCCTTTTTAGTTTTTTCCACATGCTCACCACTTTCTAACATGTACAGTTTCACTAATTCAATTTGTTTATTGTTTATTTTCCCCAACTGGAAAGTAAACTACACAAGGGCAGGTATCTTTGTCTATTTTTCCATTAATTTATCCCAAATGCCTAGAAGATTGGCTGATATTTGGCAGGATTCAACATTTGATGAGTAAAACACCATCTTATAGGAACAGAACTTCACAGAATGTGAGACTAGGGAGCATTTGGCTTTGTTTCCCAGATAAATAAAATAGCCAAGCTGGTGTTAGGCACAGGCAGTAGGTCTGGAACTCTTATGTCAATTTATGTGAATATAATAAAATTCCTCAGAGGTATGAAAACCCAGGTAAACAGAAACAACACCTTTCCATTTTTCTCCTTTACACTTCACACTGTTAACGCAGTAAATCTTCTGTAGTTGAGATTTCATAAAAAAGTGAGAAAGAAGGGGCAAACAACCCAAACAAGCTAAACAAATATAAACAACCTAGCCAACTTTTATTTTCATCCACTAATGTCAAACTGCATTGGGCTCTGTGAATTATTTTAATTAAAAATAATTCTCTTTAGTACAAATGAGGATGAAAAATGTAATCATTGGCCAACTTGTAAATTACTTTCAGTAGTGTTTCTGGAACCTTAATGCTGACGGCATATTCTGTTTGTTAATAGTCCCCTTTTGCAGAGAAAATTACTCTTTGCCATTTGCTTAATTTGCCACACTGTACACATTGACTTATTTAGATCGAATGGTGTTGGGCAGAATATGAACTTTGAGCTTTTCCCAGTTACATTACTAATATTCCTTTTGTGGCAAGTTATATTCTTAAAAAATACAGCTCTTTTGTTCCCCACATTTTTTTCCTAGAAGACACACTACACACACCAATTTGGATAACGTTTTTCTACCCACTTTTATATTCACAGGTAATTAAGTACTGTGAGATTTTAGTTTATGGTTCTTAGCCATTTGCTGAAAACAATTATTTATGAAAAAACATTATTGGCATCCTCTTAATTGGTCCTACTTTCAAGAAAAATTTTAAACCCACGATTCTGAATGATAGACTCTCTGAAAGTCAGATATTTGAATGACTCTACATTCTGTCCTCATGAGTGTTGAGGAGGAAGAGGACACAGTAGCTGCCACTGGGGAGGGAAAAACCCTGTAAATCAAGGTTTCCAAAACTTCAAAAGATTGAAAGTAAAGTGATTACAAAATAACTTCCAAGTGTCTGACAAGCTATGCAGTTGGATAAAATTAACTAGTATTAAATGTCTCGCACCATCTGGGATTACTGTGCTCGCGATATCTCTATCAAATAGTATCCATGCTGTGGAATAGTCAATGCATATTTGCTGCTTAGGATTTGGCTTCTAGTTCATTTGTCCTAGTTAGTTAGTCAGTAGATCTTAGAAAATAGAAAACATGTTTCATGGAAAAGACTGAGGTGACAGAACAACATATGTTTATCACCTTATCTTATACATGCAAATTCTTTCTGAAGTCAGTTTTTTTCACCTTGTGACCATTGTTTATTACTGTCTTTATTCAAAGTCAAGTGTTTTGCAATTATAACCCCACTAATACTGTTTCAACTAAAGTCAATCCAGAAGGAAGAGGAAGTGGAAGAGGACGCTTCCAGTAGACTGAAGGATTCAATGTTTTTCCCAGATATTACTTGAAGCAATAAATTCCAATTTACACCTAACAAAATTAGCTACACTTTACATGAGAAATATGTATAAAGACACTTGGCTGAGAAATTACCAAATTCTGAGAACTTAAATCTGGTAAATCTGTTTGGAGCAGAGAAATGATAAAGTCAATGTACACTGAATGAAACAGGTGAGAGTGGTAGAAAGCTCGAGGTATTAATTGCAGAGTGAGTGTACAGTTCTTTCTCTAAGAACTGGAAGGTTTACTATGTGGCAGTCATCTTTGAAATGGAGGTTATGTCTCTTTTGCAATAAAATAATACCTTTTATGTTGTTTTGCTAATACTGATGGTGTTTGAATTGAGATGTTGGGAGCTGATTGGACCACAACATGATGGCTGACAAGCATCATTGTGGAGTCCTCCCTCTAGCCTATTAGTGCTGGGGGCTTACTCATCATCTAGTCAATGGACACCAGTCCTGGGAACCCACAGGCCAAGCATCCAGCCACATGGGGATCCAGCCATGCCCACCAGTGGGCTAGCTTTAGCTGTAGCCCCTCCTAAACCTGTCAGCCAGCTTCACTGGGACCCAGCACTGCCTCCCAGTGGGCCCAGGACCTGGCTCTGCTCACCAGAAGGCCAACACCTCTGGTTACAAGACCCTCTGGTCCCTGTAACCAGCTGGCCTAGGACTAGGCCCTGCCCACAACTGGGCCTACACCAGCTGCAGGACCCCCTGGGCCCCAAAGCCAGCTGCCCTGGGACACCCCAGGCTATGCAACCTATGATGCCAGAATCAGGCTCTGTCCACTAATGGACTGGCACCAACCCTGGGATACCATAAGCCCTGCTGCCAGCCACCCCAATACCACCTAGCGCACCCATGGAAAGTACCAGTCCTGGGATTTCCCAGGCCAAAGAGTCAACTATGCCTGGACCCAGCCCCACTCACCAGTGGCAAGCAGCTTCTGCACAAGGCAGGGCCTGGCAGCCATCCAGGCTGAGGACCAGCCCCACATACCAGTGTGCCCATAGTAGTCAGTGCTGCCACAACAGACAGATCCATGCAGCCCACATGAGGGAAGCCCTAGAGCATATAGCTCTGGTGAACAGAGGGGAATGTGCTGCTGGGCCCCATAGGAAAACTCGTATATGAGGCCACTTCTCCAAGACTGTGAAATGTAAACAACCTGCCTACTACGTAGAAATAAAAACAGAAATTTAGGCAAAATGAGGTGACAAAAGAAAATGTTCCAAATGAAGAAACACAATTAAGCAATCATGTTTATCAAGTAAGCAATCTACCTGATAAACATTTCAAAGTAATGATCCTAAAGAAGCTCATGAACTTGGGAGAAGAATGGATGAACACAGTGAGAAGTTTAACAAAGTGTTAGAAAATACAATTGTATTGAAGAATACAACAACAAATAAAAAATACACTAGAAGGGATCAATAATGCATTAGATGATAAGAAGAATGAGTCAGCAAACTGAAAGACAGACTAGTGAAAATCACTCAAACTGAATAGAAAAGAGAAAAATAAAGAATTTAGAAAAATGAGGCCACTTTAAGAGACCTCTAGGACAATGTCAAGCATACTAACATTGACATGATAGGGTCCTAGAAGGAGGAGAGAGAGAGAGAGAGAGAGAGAGAGAGAGAAAGGAGCAGAGAACTTATTTGAAGAAATAATAGATCATAAGAGTTTACTACAGACAGTTATACGTCAGTAAAATGGGCAACCTAGGGGTAATGGGTAAATTCCTAGAAATGTACAATGTCCCATGACTGAGTCAGGAAGATATAGGAAATATGAACACATCAATTACTAGTAATGAAATGGAATTGCTAATCAAAAACTTCCAATGAACAAAAGTCCTGGGCCAGATGGTTTCACAGGTGAATTCTACCAAAAATTTAAAGAAGAGTTAACAGCTGTCCTTCTCAAACTATTCCAAAAACCTGAAGAGGAACAAACACTTCCAAATGCATTCTATGAGGCCAGCGTCACCCAAATACCAAAAATAGAAAAGGACACCAAAAGAGAAAATTACAGGCCAGTATCCCTGAGGAGCACAGATGCAAAAATCAACATATTAGCAGACTTAATTCAATAATACATTGAAAGGATCATAACCATGATCAAGTGGGATTTATCCTAGGGATGCAAGGATGGTTCAATATGTGCAAATCAATCAATGTGATACACTGCATTAACAAATTGTAGAATAAAAATCAGAGGAACATCTCAATAGATGCAGAAAAAGCTTTTGGCAAAATTCAACATTCATGTATGATAAAAGCTCTCAGTAAAGTGGGTTTAGAGGGAACATACTGCAAAATAATAAAGGACATATAAGACAAACCTACAACTAACATTATTCTCAATGGTGAAAAGCTGAAAGCATTTCCTCTAAGTTCAGGAAAAAGACAAGGTTGCCCACTCCTTCCACTTTTATTCAACATAGTATTGGCTGTTTTAACAAGAGAATTTAGATACAAAAAAAGAAATAAAAGACATCCAAATTAGAAAGGAAGAAGGAAGACTGTCACTGCAGATGGCATGATGCTATATATAGAACATCCTAAAGATGTCACGAAAAAACTATTAGAACTAATAAATGAATTCAGTAAAGTTGTAGGATATAAAATTATATATAGAAATCTGCCACATCTCTGTACATTTTTTTTTTAACATCTTTTTTGGGGTATAATTGCTTTACAATGGTGTGTTAGTTTCTGCTTTATAACAAAGTGAATCAGTTATACATATACATATGTTCCCATATCTCTTCCCTCTTGCGTCTCCCTCCCTCCCACCCTCCCTATCCCACCCCTGTTTGTAGATTTTTTGATGATGGCCATTCTGACTGGTGTGAGATGATATCTCATTGTAGTTTTGATCACATCTCTGTACATTAATAATAAAGTAGCAGAAAGAGAAATTAAGAAAACAAACCTATTTATAACCACATCAATAAGAATAAGATATCTAGGAATAAACCTAACCAAGGAGGTAAAATATTTGTATTGAGAATACTATAAGACATTGATGAAAGAAATTGAAGATGACATAAAAAATGGAAAGTTATACCATGATCATGAATTGGAAGAATTAATATTAAAATGACCATACTACCCAAGGCAATCCACAGATTCAATGCAATCCCTATTAAAGTATCAATGATGTTTGTCACAGAACTAGAACAAATAATTCTAAAATAGGCATAAAAACTCAATAGACCCTGAATAGCCAAAACATTCTTGAGAAAGAAGAACAAAGCTGGAGGTATCACGCTCCCTCATTTCAAACTATACTACAAAGCTGCAGTAATCAAAACAGTATGGTACTGGCACAAAAACAGACACATAGCTCAATGGAACAGAATAGAGGGCCCAGAAATAAACCCATGCCTTTTTGGTCAATTAATCTATGGCAAAGGAGGCAAAAATATACAATGGTGGAAAGATGGCCTTTTCAATAAATGGTGTTGGGAAAACTGGACAGCTACATGCAAAAGAATCAAACTGGACTACTTTCTCATGCCAGATATAAAAATAAACTCAAAATGGATTAAAAACTTAAATGTAGGACCTGAAACCATAAAACTTCAAGAAGAAAATATAGGCAGTACAGTCTTTGATGTAGGTCTTAGCAATATTGTTTTGGGTGTGTCTCCTCAGGCAAGGGAAACAAAAGCAAATATAAACAAGTGGGACTGTGTCAAACTAAAAAGCTTTTGCACAGGGAAGAAAAGTACAAAAATAAAAAATAAAAACATTGCCTACTGAATGGAAGCAGGTATTTGCAAATGCTATATCTGATATAGGGTTAATATCCAAAATATCTGAATAATTCAAACAACTCAACATTAAGTAAATAAACAACCCAGTTAAAAAATGGGCAGAGAACCTGAATAGACATTTTCCCAAGGAAAACATACAGATGGCCAACAGACACATGAAAAGATGCTCAACATCACTAATCATCAGGGAAATGCAAATCAAAACCACAATGAGATGTCACCCCACACTTTTCAGAATGGCTATTATCAAAAAGACAACAAAGAACAAGTGTTGGTGAGGATGTACAGAAGAGGGAACCTTCATGCACTGGAGTTGGGACTGTAAATTGGTGCAGTCACTATGAAGGTTCCTCAAACAATTAAAAATAGGAACACCATATGATCTAGCAATTCCACTCCTGGGTATTTTTCTGAAGAAAACAAAAACACTAATTTGAAAAGATACATGCACTCCTATGTTTGTAACAGCATATTTACAGTAGCCAAGATACAGAAGCAACCTAAGTGCCCATAAGTAAATGAAAGGATAAAGAAGATGTGTTATAAATATACAATGGGATATTACTCAGTCATAAAATTAATGAAATCTCACCATTTGTGACAACATGGATAGACCTAGAGGGTATTATGCTAAGTAAAATAAATCAGACAGAGACAAATACTGTATGATTTCACTTATATGTATAATAGAATCTAAAAAACAAAACAAATGTACAAACATAACAACAGAAATAGAGTCATAGATACAGAGAACAAACAGGTGATTGCCAGAGGGGAAGATGGGTAGGTTGCGGGGTGGTGGTGAGTGAAATAGGTGAGGGGAATTAACTTCAAGCCACAAAATAAATGAGTCAAAGGGATGAAATGTATAGCATGGGGAATATAGTCAACAATAATGTAATAATTTTGTATGTTGACAGATTGTAACTAGACTTATTGATGTGATCATTTTGCTCTGTATAGGAATATCAGATAACTATGTTGTGTACCTGTAACTAACATAGTGTTGTAGGTCAATGATACTTCAATAAAAAAAGTCTTTCTTAACAAATGCATTGAGCAGTAAAATAGATAGCTAGTGGGAAGCAGCCGCATAGCACAGGGAGATCAGCTCGGTGCTTTGTGACCACCTAGAGGGGTGGGATAGGGAGGGTGGGAGGGAGGGAGACCCAAGAGGGAAGAGATATGGAAACATATGTATATGTATAACTGATTCACTTTGTTATAAAGCAGAAACACACCATTGTAAAGCAATTATACTCCAATAAAGATGTTAAAAAAATGCATTGAGCAGTAACTTGAATTTGCTATTGCTGTGATCCAAATTGATGAAAAACACACCATTAAATCAATATACAGGGTTCTTTTGTTTTAAATCAACTTTTTAAAAGTTTATTTTATGCTATGTATGGTACTTCCATTTTCTCATAAAATTAAATGTGCAGGTTTGTATATTTTCTTTTTCCAAACCCAACAATCAGATGAGTAAAAAATAATTGTCAATTATTTCTAAATAAATGTGGGAAAAAAACAACAAAAATATGATTTAAAAAATCTATGGATTTTGGAGGCATGCCCTCTGGAAAACATTATCAACTTTGCAGTTACATGAGACAAAAATGGAAAGGTTGCATGCTTGAAGCAGCTACCTTTCTGTAATGATAAACCACACACACACACACACACACACACACACACATTTCTTAAAGACCTTAGGAGTTATATTTGGGCCAGAGACCTCTTAGATCTTGACAAAAATTGGGTGTGTCCAAATGTGGAAGGACTGGGGAACTGTGTTGAGGATCACAGACCTATCTTCGCTTTAGCTGTATCCCTTGATTATATATATCCTTGGAATTATTAGTAAAGTTTGATACTAGGTAAGACCTCTGATTCTTTTCAGTTCAACAATGTGACAGTTGTGTTATCATGGATATTTAAGCCAAAGAAAGAATCTCTACAAATGGAATTTCAGATATTAAGATTCCTTCTTAGAACCATGGCAAGTATGTAATCCAATTGACTGTCATCTTTTCTGCATACTTGGAATGTAGTTCTTGTCTATAATAAGGCCAAGAAATATTTGTGGGTGTTATTATTACTCAGAGTTCTAATATGAGAAGAAAATGGAAGAAAGTAAAGAGAGGAATAAAATGAAAGTGAAGGATATAATAAGAAGAAAAGAAAAGGAAAACAATGAGGAGGGAGAAAGGAAAAATAATAAAGAGTGTCATATGTTGGAAAATAGTAGGACCTTCTCTCGAATTGCTGCAGGTGCTGTTTGACTCCAGCTCAAAGGTTGCATGCTGCTGACTTGGAGCAGAGGAACCAAATGCTAACATGCCAAGCTTCTCCTGAGCCATCAAGTTGAAGCCAGTTGATGTAAGGAAAATAGGTTTACTCAAGGAGAAAGCATGACTTTATTTCAGAAGTTGGAAAATGAACTGCGTTGAACTAATGTGAATAATAGCAAAAAATTAAGATGGATGGAAATGAATATTGCATTTAGTTCTGGTCACCAAACTTATACAAGGATAAAAATGGACCTGAGGAGAATAATCAGAAGATTCAGTCCTATGTCAGGTCAAGACCTGGTGGATATTTTAGAGATTTACCAGGGGGAAAATACATGAATGGTTTTTATTAGGGGGAAAAAAAACTTGTGCTGTGAATACAATGAAAACATAATGGTGAAGAGTTCAGGGAAACAGATTTTGTTTACAAATGCTAAATAGTATTTTGACAAAAAATAACTTACAAGAATTGAATGGAATACCTTGGAGAGGGTGATTTCCTTGACATTTTATGACTCTTAGCAGAGGTGCTATAGATTAAATATCAGAAAAATGATTGAATATAATACATGTTGTTTACTTCTAATTCAGAATATCTATTATTTTATTGCACAGAAATGGGTGTCTTATGTTCTCTGATGGCTCCAATTTCACTCAGCATAGCATATGAAGCTTTTACCATGGTCAGCATGGCCCTCTAAGATATGCCTCTTGTTATTCTTTGACTTTGTTTCCTGCCACTCTTCATCATTCACTCTGATCCCGTCCTGTAAGCCTTATTATAAATTTTTGAATATGCCTGCTTTTTCACTTTCTGTCTCCTTTTCCTGGGACATTGTGTCCCCAGCTATCCAAATTCACATGACTCACTTCCTTACTTCACTGAGCTCTCTGCTCAAATGTCACTTCATGGGAAAGGTTTCCATGACCATGCTACCTAAAATAGCATCTCATTTTTGACCTTCTTATTCTGTTTTAGTGTCTTTATGGATGTTATCACCGCCTTACGTTAGAATTTATTTACTTATTGTCTATCTCTATCACCTAGAACGTAAGCTGTATAACAGCAGGGACTATGATTTGATTACTACTATGTCTCCAGAGCTTAGAATAATAACCTGATACATAGTATCGGATCAGTAACTCTACCCAACCACGTCTGGCATTCTCAAAGGAGCATCTACGGATAGTTTGATTATTTTAATACTTCTTGATAAAAAAGGGCAAGTGTGTGTGTGTATGTGTGTGCATGTGTGCGTGTATGAGCAAGATGCATTGCATATATGCATGTCTAAACCTCCAGCATCTTCTTCACATTTGGCTAGTTTAGTCTACCAGGGAGACATGTGCAAGACACAGCTGGAGACAGAGGGAACTGAGTATAGTGGCATAGATATCGTTGTTCCCATTCTGAAACTTACATTTAGGATATTATCCCATGACAAAAAGCATTATAAACATTTCAAATGAATATAATTTATCCCATGCTTACTTCAGGAAAGGAAAGAGAACACAAATGTCAGTGATGAGTTTTGAATGATTCATGTAAACTCTTCTTGGAAGAATTTACATTGGTGGAACTTTCGAAAGCCCAAGGGCTAGGCTAGACGTAAACACAGCCCAGAGACTCATTATGTATCTGACACTGCTCATCATGTAGCTAAGTTTTGTCTAGTACATACTTCCACTACTTGGAAAATGATGAGGTGTACCCGCTACTACGGGTTTCCATTTGACAGAAGGAGAAATGGAGGCTAAGTGGCTTGTCCACCTCCAAATAGCAAGTTAAAAGAGCATGGCCACCATACCCATTACCCTTTCCTTGTAGACTTTTCATGTACAATTCTGAACTATAGAAATTGCAGCAACTTGAATATATTTAGAGATGCTTTCATATTAATGCTTCCCTTTTCACTTGTCACATGCTCAAACTAGGAGCTTCATAATCTGCAATCCCTAGAAATCAGAAGCTTCAGAACAAACTTATCACTTTGATAGCAGCTGGAGACTCAGTGTATGTCAGCCTTCTCTGAGAACAACTACTTGTCAAAACAGCCTAAAGAATACAAACGCAATAGAAGTTCATGCCAGAAATAGAGAAGGATTTCCCAGGACTCTTATCAGGATAACTCACTTTCAAGAAAGATGCCTAAAAATCAGGAGAGTAGAATCACAGATACTTCCAGCATCATGTCATGTCCACTCTTCCTGGGAAGAAGAAAGAAAGTAGAAGGAGATATAGATAGATAGATAGGTAGAAAAGAAGAGAGGGATGACAGAGGGAGGAGGGAGAGAGAGGGGCAGGGAGGAAGGAAGGAAGAGGTTCATGCCATCTGTTTGTCCCCATAAAGAGCTTTTCTAAAAGTACCTCCCAGTGACTTCTACCTACACTTCACGAACCATGGTTGTGTCACATGAGCATTTCCTGTTTTAAGGGAGACTAGCTCTTTGCCTTTAAGCTGACATGTTGCCATCCTAAATAAGATTAAAATTCTGTTAGCAAGGAAAAGGAGAACATATATTGGGAGAACTAGTAGCATTAGTTGCTGCTGCCACAGGGACAAGAGCTCCTAAATTCTCACAACATAGGTCTGATTTTTATTTTACAGAGAGAGGAGGAAAATGTCTCTTTTTTTTTCTTTTTTTTGGAAAAAGATAAATATTCCAGGCAATTATGTGCGTTTGTGAATCATTCTAATTTCAGCTTCAGCATTCAGTTGAGTGGCAGGACAATCTATGTTTCTCTTGATTCCCTTCCCCAATAAAACATCTGCCTACATACTAGAATTTTTATTAAAGGAGCACAGGGAGCTTCAACATAATTCATCTCTAACTCTTTTTCTGGCAAGTCCTTGTATAAAACAATCTTCCCTTTAATAGGAATCTGATACTCTTTTTCTGGCATAAAACTTACATTCATCTGGTATAATGAAGGTTTGTTTTTGAAGAGAGAGACTTTTTGCCAACAAAATGAGAAACTGTGGGGGAGGATGGATGTTATATTGTTATGGAATGATATATGATTATTTTCCAAGTTCTGAGGAGAGATACTCAACCTTGTCAGCCTTGATTTATGTTTGTTCATTCTGTGATTCAACAGGAAGTTCAGGTGAGCTTTACTGAAATATTTTGTTATGTATTTTTCTACTGAGTGCAATGAAAAGCATCCTGTACCCCCGACCTCACTTTGCATTTCCACTGTTAAGAGCTAAGCTTTTATTGAATGGATGCTGCATATTTTTATGACTAAAACGTTATTTACAATCTATATATATGTACCTAACTCAAAATGACCTTTCCAGGGGTACTTGAAGTCAGATTATTAATGGAGAGTTTAGGGTATATGTTTGGAAAAGTTTTAAACATCATTTTTAGGGTAGCTAAGTTTTGAACAAAACCCCTAAATATTTTCTTACTTATAAAAGTTTTTCTACATGAATCACAGAATCTACTTAAAAGCAAATATAGAGGCATATCCTACTTTAGAATGTAAAAATAAGTCCTGAAATGTAACTGGATTACTTCAGTATCACTTGGGTTTATAAAGGTATGGAGTAGTAAATAAAAAGACATGTAATTATTTTTTTTTAAGTCCACAAAGGGATTCTAATACATATGGGAAGAGAGTATATGATAACAATGATATTTCAAAATAGTAAAAAAAAAAGAAAAAAAGATGAGATTGTTGAAAAAATAGTGTTGGAACAAGAATTTAGTTATAAGGGAAAATAAAGCTACATATGTAATTCCTTCTTTATACAAAAGATAGTTCCATAAACATAGGTCATGTGTTTGATGATGTTCAAGGGAGTAAGGTCTTCTTAATTGCATAAAATTTCTGTTTGTGTGTGTGTGTGTGTGTGTGTGTGTGTGTGTTATAATCCCATAATGTAAGGCTTGTCTTTTTACTTTCTTTGTGGTCTTTTTTTTTTTTTTATGTACAAGAGTTCCTAATTTTAACAAGTTAAATTCTCAAATTTGTGCTTTATATCCAGTTCTTTTATATCCTTCTCAAAAGCTTTTGCCTACTCTAAGGCTATGAGGGTAACATTCTTTATTATTTTGTAGAATCTTTATCATTTTACCTTTTACATTAGATTATCCAGTTGATCTCTCTTATTGGTAAGTTTATTCTTTGTTCATCACACTGCCATGTCACATTGCCACAAATTAAGTGACAATGTATATGCAGGTCTGTTCTAGGCTTTCACTCTGTTCCCTTAGTTTGTTTTATTAGAATTGTAGCAACACCACATTATAATTTTCTTGTTTTATTGCTCTGGCTAGGAATTCCAGTATAATATTGAAGAGAAATGGTGATGGCGAGACTTCTTGTTTCATTCCTAACCTCTAAAGAAAGGTTTCAATATTTCATAATTAAATGCATTTTTAATTTATATTTTTATCAGATTAAGAAAGTCTTCAAACTTTCTGTCTTCTTTAAAATTGTCTTGGATATTTTTGGACCTTTGTATTTTCATATACATTTTAGAGTTAGCTTATTAATTTTTACTAAAAACCACATTAGGATATTGATGCAATCATACTGAATCTTTAGGTCAAAATGGAAAGAGTTCAGATCTTATCCATGATCATGGTGTGCCCCTCCATTTATCTAAGTCGTAAAGTTTATTTCAATCATATAGATAGATAGATTGATAGATAATTTTAGTTTTATGTGAAAGAATCCGGCATTTTTTTTTTACATCTTTATTGGAGTATAATTGCTTTACAATGGTGTGTTAGTTTCTGCTTTATAACAAAGTGAATCAGTTATACATATACATATGTTCCCATATCTCTTCCCTCTTGCGTCTCCCTCCCTCCCACCCCTCTAGGTGGTCACAAAGCACCGAGCTGATCTCCCTGTGCTATGTGGCTGCTTCCCACTAGCTATCTGTTTTACGTTTGGTAGTGTATATATGTCCATGCCACTCTCTCACTTTGTCACAGCTTACCCTTCCCCCTCCCCATATCCTCAAATCCATGCTCTAGTAGGTCTGTGTCTTTATTCCTGTCTTACCCCTAGGTTCTTCATGACATTTGTTTTCTCTTAGATTCCATATATATGTGTTAGCATACGTATTTGTCTTCCATATATATGTGTTAGCATAGGTATTTGTCTTTCTCTTTCTGACTTACCAGCACATTTTTAATTTTATTTTTTTCTAAAAGAGAACTTTTAGAGTAATGTTTCCTTGAGAGTTACTTTAGTACTGTTAGCTATGTTTTACTTTTTTGAAGTCTTTACTGAAAGTCTCATGTTCCCAAAGGGGGTTCTCCACTCTGGCTGGTGGTAACTCAGAAGATTCTCAGGTCTTGGTAGACCCTGGAAATTGTTTGGCTTATAGTTCCAAGTAATTTGCTTTCCCTAATGTTGTTGTTTGCCTGGATTCATGGAGTTTTCCCCTAGAAAAATAGAGATTGCATTCGACAAAACACTCAAGGTGTCTCTTTATAGACTTCTGGAGCTCTTTCTCTGCTTAGCTCCCTCCTCTGTGAAACTCCCAACAGCAAATTCTAGCTTCTTCAGCCTCCCTGAATTCATTATCTATCTCTTCTGTTCAATGACACCTCTGAACTCTGAGTTCCCCTCCATTCATCACAGACCAAAGACTGATTTCAGGAAAAAAGACAGGGCAATTGTAAGGCCTGTTCCATTTGTTTCCATTATTTTTCAAATCATAGGCCTTTGCTGCTGTTATTCAGTGTCTGAAAAGTTGTTTCTCATTTTTCTCCAGTTTTCAAGTGGTTTAAGACAGGAAGAACTGTGCTATAGCAGTTACCCCTTCATGAGCAGAAATAGAAATCTTTTGTCTACATTTTTTCATCTTGGTTTTCATGCATTTGGTCCTCTCTCCTGCCATGCCTGCTAACATTTTATTCAGTACTGGTTATTGTGCTTAAGAAAATTGAGGCTCTGTGGTGTTTTCTTCCTGTAGAGAGGATTTACTTGATGTCTCAGTCACTAAAGTAGAGGCAAATTATAAACTATATTTTCACTTATCACAAAATCAGTTATATCATATCTATAAAACAGAATAGTATAGAACTTTTATAATAAAATATAGATCTGTATGTGCTGATATGTAAAGATATCTATAATGTATTAGTTTGTTAGGGCTGCCATAACGAAGAACCACAGACTGGGTGGCTTAAACTACAAAAATTTATTTTCTCACATTCTGGAGGCTATAAATTCAAGATCAAGGTATCAGTAATATTGGTTTCTTCTGAGGGCTTTTCTCCTTGGCTTGTAGATGTCTATCCTATTCCACGGTCTCCCATCAATATGACCTCTTTTTACCTTAATTACCTCTTTAAAGATCCATCTCCAGATATAGTCACATTCTGAGGTACTGGGGGTTAGGACTCCATCATACGAATTTTGCGCAAACACAATTCAGCCCATCCCGTATATTATAAAGAAAATAAAGCAAGGTATGAATAGTATATGTAATAAGTAATTTATTACAAGTAATAAGGTTTCACTTGCTTTTAAAGTATTTGCATATATGTATTTGCATAAATATGCAAGACTTCAAAGAAAGTGTTAATAGCAGTTTCTTTGGGAAATTGGCCTAAGGGTTCATGGTGACAGAGGAAAGTAAGAGTAGGAATGCCTTTTAAAATCTTTCTATACTGTTTGCTTATTTTGCCATACTTCTGTATTACTTTTATAATAGTAAAGAAAGATCAACTTTACAGATGCTCTCATCTTACTGATGCGTAAGTCAAGGGCCAAACTCACCTGGGGTTACTCAGTTACTTCCAGATAAAGCCGGAAGTCCAAGTTTTATAACTGCTGTATCTGTGATCTTTTATGCTTGTCAAATAGTCATTCTGCCTCACATGGTAATTGGCTATATAG
This sequence comes from Delphinapterus leucas, assembly GCF_059928025.1. NCBI lineage: Eukaryota > Metazoa > Chordata > Mammalia > Artiodactyla > Monodontidae > Delphinapterus > Delphinapterus leucas. The sequence goes on from NC_143149.1 coordinate 28,144,208, forward strand.
ATCTTAACTTTCCATTTCACTACTTAGGTTAAGTTTCTGCTGTGGTTATTTGAATCACATGATAACCACTTAGAGTATGTTACGCGAAGAACTCAGTAAAGTTATTATGTTTAGGTTTCATTATTCCTCAGCTTGTTTTCTGTTTTCAGGTATAAGTTTAATACGACTTTATTTTAAAAGAAAGAGCCTTACAGTGTAGTAGGTCATTCTATTCTGAATTTTCACCTCCTCTCCACAAATATTGCATTACCATCTCTCTTTACTGTGGGTACCTTGGCAACTCCAGGCCTCCCTGATCTTTGGTTATCGCAGTAAAGCCCCTTGTTCATTCACCTTCCAACTTAACAACAGGTCTAATTCTCAACACACTTCCTTTGTTACCTGGCACTACTTTAACCTTTGCCCCTAATTGTCTTCCATGATCAGGCCTCCACTGACCTCCTATAATGGACCAGCCTCAGCTGTGTCTCACTGTGTGACTCCCAGAAATAGAAGTAAGGCTTCCTGACCCTTCATGTGGTATTTTCTCACTTGAACAGTGTGGAGAAAATGCAGTTGCAAATACTACTCTCGTGTGACAGGCTCTGTAATTCACTGTGAACAGTCAAATGTCACTTCATTACAGGATCTCCACTTTAAACACAGTTCTTTGGCTAGAATTAGAAAGGACCTGGTGTGGCAGAAGCAGCAGCAGGATTTCAAAGAACTTCGCTTTCAGGTGGCTTGGACAATTTGTTCTGAAACTGCACATGGTTTTGAATTTATTCTCTTTTAAGTGAGTCTTTCATCTGGTTCTGTGAAGATGGAAGACTCAATTAAGAAACCACTGTGTGGCAGTCTCAACTGGGTCCTTTATCCTGCTCAGTGTGGAGGGGAAAAAAAGACTCCCCAGAGCAAAATGTACCATAACCATTTCACTTGACCTGTCTTTACTGACTAGGTCATTCAAAGTTTGTTTCTTTTTTTTTTAAAGGAGGAAACATAAAAGACATTAAATGGCTTAGTTGTTTCCTTTTAAGCACAGGGGCTGAGAGGGAAGAGGTCACTATGCCAAGGGTGGTCACAAGATGGTACCCTGTCTGTTATCCCCCTAGGAGGTTGCTGAGGCTTCCTCGTTTTCTTCACTTTGCCTCAGCCTCTCTCACCCAAACTCCTTGATCTTACCTGTTTTTTGTTTGTTTGTTTTGCGGTACGCGGGCCTCTCACTGCCGCGGCCTCTCCCGTTGCGGAGCACAGGCTCCAGACGCGCAGACTCAGCGGCCATGGCTCATGGGCCCAGCCGCTCCGCGGCATGTGGGATCTTCCCGGACCGGGGCACCAACCCGTGTCCCCTGCATCGGCAGGCGGACTCTCAGCCACTGCGCCACCAGGGAAGCCCGATCTTACCTGTGTTTATCAGTAGAGTCAAAAAATTGAGAAATCAGATTGACCTGATGTCCTCTGTTACATAAGTCTATATACAGATCTCCAAAGTTGGGAATGGGAAGACTAGGTGCATAAGATGATCATTTGGAATGCTGAAATAAAATATGAAAACTTATATTTATTTTCACCTAAATATAAGAACAGAGTTAATCTTCAGTCTGTTTAATTTATGAGTTGATATCTGTGCCCTCCTATCATGTTTCCAATAGGGAGACCAGATGTCTGGAGGAACAAGTGAGAGAAATGTGGTGCAATTGAAAGTGGTGATCTTTCTAGTGCATTTGTTTTTAGTTGTTGTGTTATCACAGTGTATATATGTGTGGATACCTTAATTTATTGATTGCTTTACCCAGATTTAACTAAGCCAATAATCACAGGTGGTTTAGTAAAATTTCTGCAAATTGTACAAGGAGAAAATATGAAACAAAGATGCAACACAAAAAAATGTCAAGAAAATAGAGGATTTAGCACTTTTAAACTTAGAATGAGCTTTTTATCATCCATATTAAAAATTAAAGACAAAAATGATGTCTGCCACGTTCAATCAGATTTTTGCTAGTTTAAAAAGTCATCAATAATATATTCATGAGAACACTATGGATTTTGTCCTATTAATTATTAGACAAATTAAAAAAATTTTAATTTCATTTTACTTTATCCTTTTAAATGTTTTATTTCCAGTAGGTTTTACGGTGTGCATCATAATAGTGCAGTAGTACATGTATATAATATACATCATACAAAAGTCATACAGCTGTCAGAGCCATATGTTCAAACATTTATTGGTAGAGCACATCATCAAAACAGTGTAGAGACCACTGGTGGGATTTTTGCTTCCCTCTGACCAGAGGAAGAGAAACATTGTGTTTTGAGCCAAGGAAAGGCCTTGCTGGTCATCACTGGGGCAAACCACATGGCTTCTGCATGCACACAAACGGGTGCCATGTGCTGTGGGTCATGCATACTTGGATAAGCAAGAGGAGAAAAGAGCTCAGGGAGAGGTGAAGCTCTTCCCAGAGTTGTCTTGGGATCAGACTTGAGCATCTGAAATTTTCAAATATTAGCACATTTCATCTGGGTCAATAAGGGCTATATTACAAATATACCTAGGATTACAAATATCCTAGGTAAGGTCTAAAAATGTTTTCACATCCGTTAGCTCCATCACATTTCCCACCCTAGCCCCAGCAAAAAACAAGCAGAAAACTCTACTTGTGTCACACCCCCTCATTAGCAGATCAGACCAAATCTCCATTCAAGGAGAGAGAATGCCACTCACGGCTTCCTTCCTTCAGAGATAAGGAAGCTCCTTCTCAAGAAGGAGGTCGCTTTGCTTTTTGGTGCACTGTGCATTCCACAACTCATGGTTAACTTTGCGTTGATGTGGATTTCTACTAATAGACATTGAGAAGGGCCAGCACCCTTGGAAAGGCTAGCAAACTTCGTATCAGCAGATAAGTCTCATTAGCAAATAATTGCTCTGATTCTCCAAGACAAGACTGCAGAAGGTGAGGCCTCATTCTTTCTGTTCTGCTGCCCACAGCTTTGGGTCAGTGCACTGATTGCCGTTTCCTGAGGTTTCCATATGTCAGGCTTCCATAACCCTGCTCGGGACCATCCTTAGTTTTGCTACATGTCTCTTATTACGAAATACTCAAAAGACTAGTTCTGACAGCTACTTGTATGTTCATGAATAAAAATCTACTACACTGCAGGATTTCAGTTTTATAGCATCTGCCTGGATTGCACTTACTTAGGTAGAATGCCATCAAGCATGACTATAAAAAAAACAACAACACTGTGTGACTTTCTTTTTATGTATTCAAGCTACACTATTTACATTCTTCTCAGAAAAAGAAAGTGCACATATATGCATGGGAAGATAGAGTTCTTCTGAAACTGAACATGTTTCATGAGAACTAGTTAAAGTCATCTTAATCTTCACAATTGGCATGAATATTTTTCCGGGTCAGGAAGCAAGACACGGTATTGGTACATCTATGTTTTGTCTAGAATACAGGATCAAGAAAGCCATGAACAATTTACTTGCAAAAGTAGGTACTGAAACTAACCTTTGGGAGAACTTTACGTCCTTGAGCTGCTATTTTCCATGAGCGAGTTAGTGAGATTCACTCAGATTTACTGTTATTAAAATTCTTCCTCATCACTACCAGCATCATTATCACCCCCAGGTGGATATAGCACTTTTCTTTCCAGATGCTTAAGTTGCTTTACTTATATTACTGTAGTCATTTTTAAATATGCTTAAAATATAAGCCCACACACTTATCCACACAACACCTCCCTATGGAGAAAAAGGAAAAATAAAATGATTTAAATTGGCATTTTCCCCATAGTCTCTGGCCACAGATGCCAGTGGCCGTTCCAAAGCCATAGCACTTCGTCTATTCTTATAGTATTCCAGGGAGATAAGAATAGTCATTATTCATCTAATAAGAAATGAAACAGAGGTGCAGAATGTAAAAAAGACTTGTCCAAGGACACATTCTGAATTAGCAACATTGCCAGTAAGTTAGCCAAAGCCTTGTAATCTTTGCATCAATCTTCTTCATGCTCAAATATGCAGATTCAATGATAACAGATTTTATTGAGATGTACTCTGTGCAAGTCAGAGGCTTTGAACTCCTGCAAATATGATGACCACACACCTCAGAGATGGTAAATAGGGCAAACATACACATGTGTGGATCGCTGAGATTTTATGGAAAGAAAACAGAGTTTAGAATGAGGTTGAACTGGATTTGAAGCTATCATCTTGATATGGTTCTTAGTAGCTCAAAGACATTGGGTAAGTTAAAAAATTTCTTTGGTATTGAGGTTCCTCATCAAGAATAAGAGAGTAGGGCTTCCCTGGTGGTGCAGTGGTTGAGAGTCCGCCTGCCGATGCAGGGGACGCGGGTTCGTGCCCCGGTCCGGGAAGATCCCACATGCTGCGGAGCGGCTTGGCCCGTGAGCCATGGCCGCTGAGCCTGTGCATCCGGAGCCTGTGCTCCACAACAGGAGAGGCCACAACAGTGAGAGGCCCGCGTACAGCAAAAAAAAAAAAAATAAGAGAGTAATATTACCAAGTGTTAAATGAGATTGGCAGATGGTGAGAATATCATGTATTATAGCTGTTGTTTTTATTACCCGTATTATTACTGTTACTGTTATTGTTATTGTAATGACACTGAGCCCTTTTATTTTGGAATGCAAAGACTCTTTTAGGACTTAATAAAAATAAAAAGTGCATATATTTAAGATGTACAGCATTGTGTTTTAATACAAATATACATAGTGAAATGATTACTACAGTCAAGCTAATTACCATATCCATCTTCTCACGCAGTTACCACTTTATCTCTGTGGTGAGAGCACCTGAGATCTACTCTTTTAGCAAATTTTCAGTGTACAGTACAATGTTGTTAAGTGCACTCACCGTGCTGTACATTAGATCTCTAGAACTTATTCACCTTACATGACTGACATTTTGTACCCTTTGACCAACACCTTCCAATGTCCTCCATCTCCCCACCCCTGGTAACTAGTGGTCTACTCTCTGTTTCTACATATTTGATATTTTTAGATTACATATATAAGTGAGATCATACAGTTTTATTTCTGTAGTTTTGTGGGGAAAGTGAGATTCCCCGGGGGCTGATGCATCTTGGTGACATGATGACCCTTAGGCCTATCTCTCAGCTTCTCAGAGACACCATGTTTGTGAATAAAGTTGGAGAATGGAAAATAATAATAATTATAAAAACAAACAATGGACTTATTTCACATAGCATAATGTCCTGCAGGTTCATTCATGTTGTTGAAAGCGGCAGGATCTCTTTTTTCCAAGCCGAGTGATATTCCATTATACATATACACCGCAATTTCTTTATCCATTTATCCATAGACAGATACTTTGGTTATTTCCATATCTTGGGTATTTTGAATAATGCTGGAGTACAAAGACTCTTGACTACTAGTTATGGTTGGTAGGCCTTGGTGAGTCCTGTGTGAATGATTTGCTTGCTTTCTGGTTCCACGCATCCCCTCCCTCCTCTGCTTAGACTCAACCCCCAAATTTGGGTTCAACTCCACCCCAGACTCAGAATGCCCACAGTTAGCAGGACTTTGGGGAACACTAGTAAGTCAAGTGAATCAGCACCAACTCTTCCTGTCTGGGAATACTTTTCTGTAGTACACTCCTTTTTGTAACTGGCGTGCTGCCTTGGGACCAGATCTCAGTCTTGAAGTACACTTGGCACAGTCACCAAGGTCCCACAAACCCAGGACTCTTTAAAAAGTCTTGCTTTAATCAGTTTTCACGATTCTAAAGTCAACCTCACACTTGATTCCATGACTGGCCCCGATCCCTGCTGGGGGTGATCCTTTCAGTGAACCTGCATATTCTCTGCCTAAGACTTCTTAAGGGGATCCTCCATGATTAAGGAACAGCTTCATATGCTGGATTGCCAGTATCTGCCCAGCGTCTGAACCTCATAACTATCACCAGATCTTCTGAAGAGAGCAATTGTGTGTCTACACATGTTTCCTCCCAGTATGTTAAACCTTGATCCATTTATGCTTACCCTACACCGGTGAGCATATTCAAATGTCAGACCCTCATCTCTCCCACTCACCTCTGACTTAACTTTTCTTAAGACCATTTCTTCCATCTAAGGAGACTCTAGACTCCAATAAGGAGAGGAACTCCTTAAAAATTTCTTACCCAAACCAGATTTGTGGCCCATATTGGTATCTAGGAAAATCAAGATTATGTTGAATATCATTGGAAAGTTGACACTGAAAATAAGTCAGCAGATGGAAGTCTGAGTGACATTCTGAAAGAGCTAAAATAGGACATGGGCATGTGGGTTGGGATGGCTACGTGGTGGTGTAGGCCCCTGCTAAGCCCAGAACTTCAGGTCTTTCGGCACTAGTTCTCAGAGACGCCACCTTCTTCCTTCCTTCTCCTTTGCTCCTGATAAGGTGATGTCTCCCCAGTCACAGTTCTGTGGCCTCAGCAGCATCATCAGTTACTTGATGGACCAAAATTTGCCACAATTAGAAACACATTATAAATTTTCATAGGCCTATATGGCTTTATGTAGAAAACAACAGGTAGACTTTTTCAGTGTAATCTGTACCCCCGTGTTTTTCCTGGATCTGGAATAAAATTGCTTTCTTGTATTTGATACTCCATTTTGCTAGGATGAATGCCTGAAAAGGAATTAATGACAAAAACAAAAAATGGTTCAAAGAGTGAACAGCATCAAGGCTTGTAACAAGAGCCTCCCTGGCTCTCCACAGTACCACTGACAACAGTGAAGAGGGAACCCCTGCATCCTGGGTACTGCTAACAAGTCCCTGGTCTCCCAATACCCCGACTCTCACCACCACTGCTTATCTTGAGACCATCAGGATGATTATCATTATGTCCTTTATCCCTTTTGACATATCTCTCATCTCTTGATGCTAAAATATGGGAAAGAAGGGATCCCCCCACTTACTGACCCCACTTTGATCTTCCTTGTCATCTTTCTAGCCCTTGTTTCCTCAATAACACTTACTTTCATTCTTTACTGTTTTTTTCCTTCTCTCACTAGAATGTAAGTCCCTTGAGGACAGGAAGTTCATATGTTTTTGTATGTTTTATTTACTACAGTATTCCCAGCATTTAGAACAGTGCTAACAGAGTAGCATTTTTGTTGAATAATCTGAACATAGCACTATAATACTGTAACAGTAATAGTGCTGATAATATTTTTACACATTAAACACTTTTAATAAGCTAAGTATTGTGCTAGATTCTCTGAATATATTATTTCAGTTTAGCGTTTTAACACTTCCATGAAATAGGCTCTTTCATTAGCCCTACAGCATAGAGAAGTTGAGTAATCTGTTTACGGTTGCTCAGCTGATAAAAGACAGAGTTCACAAGAAGTCTACACTCAGTCTTCTTTTGCAAACATTTGACTTCCTGGACTCTGGGCAGTGTCTGCAGATGCAGGTCATGATATCATATTTTTTTAGGACCAATACCAACAACCCATTGCATCACACCACAGCTCTCCTGGACTTGATTAGTTTTTTTCCTCACTCCCTCCAGGCTGTTTTCCTCTCATTGATTGGATATAGAAGGATGGCTTCTCCTTGCCTTTATTATTAGTTTACCTAAGCCAAGCTTTAATGAATAGCCCATACCCTACCTGGTATTTGTTTTTTAGATTGTGCCTATTTTAGATTTGTAACTCCCATATTAAAGTTATTGAAGTGTTTCTTTTGTCCCATGGCATGGGTTAATATAGTATTTAATCCACTTTGGTTTTGCTGTCTATATTGGACAGATACAGCTACAGGGTCAGCAGGATGGCTTCTGGCCATACTCTTAATCTTTTTTGATGACTCTTTTTCCAATGTCCCTACATTTCACTGTGGTACTCAACCTTCTGAAGTGGAAGGGAAGAAAAGGAAGTGGCTTGTGCTAGAATACGAAACCCCTGTATTTGGCTCTATAACTATTACATGCCCCCAAAGCATGTAAAACTTATACTAGATAGAGAGAAACAATTCAAGCCACACCCTGGATAATTTTCTTTCCTTTTTTTTGAGCTTTGAGTTTTATATTGGAGTATAGCTGATTAACATCATTGTGACAGTTTCAGGTGCACAGCAAAGCAATGATATTTTTCCTTTAAACTATATCCATTCTATTTTACTGCATCAGGTTATGATACTTATCCTCTCTTTCCTCTCAGATTATGAGTTGACTTTTTTTCTGTGAGGAAATAATATTTACTTGGAAATAGACATGGTGTAGCTGTATAAGAACAATCAAAATTTTTGCTTTGGAGTCTAATTAAGACCATCCATTTGAAACCCTGAACATATATTTCTAGTTCTGACTCATTCTCTGGCTTTGACCTGTCTTTAGGCATGATGTAATAACCACAAACTACCAACTTCCTTCAAGTACTGCTGTTTTTCATTCTTTTAGCTGTGGTATGTAATACTATATTTCCCTTTTACCTCCCACTTCTTAAAAGTTTCTCCTGTCTAATCAATTCTAGGTATAGATATAGGTATAGGTTGCCAAAACTTTGAGTTTCATTTCAAACCCAATTTCTTTAATATAGGTAACCTCAATTTAAGAGCTACAACTTCAGTTCCCCTTTTAAAATATCTTTCCATCTTTCCTTCTTTCACTCCTTCTTTTCTTCCTTCTGTTTTTCTGTCCTTTATTCCTTCTCACTCTGTGCTCTTTTTGTTTTTGTTTGTTTGTTTTTTGTTAGCATCTAGTACAAGCTACTCACACTATAAAATATGGGAAACAGAGGTGAATATAGCATAATGTCATTGCTCAAGGGATTAATATTTTCTATATAGGAGAGAATATTTTCTATATGGGAGAGAATATTTTCTATACAGGAGAGAATATTAATATTTTCTATACGGGAGAGACCTATACAAAAAAATGTGCTGGGCCTCCAAATAAATTGTACTAAGGCTTTTCCTTGAAATCTCTCATTGAAATGACTAATATAGGCAAATTTCTGCATCAGTTATGAAAACTAGGAAGGAAGGCTACCCATGAACTTGAAACACTGGTGGATTTCAATGCGATGGAGGTCTGCTAAGACTGGCTATAGAAGGCCAATCAAACCTAGCAACACATGAAAAAGGTTCACCAACAGTAAATAGGATTTATCCCAGGTATGCGAGCTTGGTTTAAGTTCTGAAAATCAAACAAGATAATACACCAAATTAATAAAATAAAGGACAAAAACCACGTAGTCAACTCAATAGAAATATAAAAAGCACTTGACAAAAATCTACCACTCATTCATTAAAAAAATACTCAACCAAATAAGTATAGAAGTGAAGTTCCTCTACTGATAAAGGCCATATACTAAAAACAAAAACAAAAAGCATAAAACAAAAAACAAAACACAATGAACTTCTTATTTAAGGATTGCATGTTTTCCCTCAATTGGTATATCTTCTTTGTAAATATACCTATTTAAATCCTTTTTCAAGTTTTAAATGAGTGATTTTTTTCTTTTATTATTGAGTTTTAAGTGTTCTTCATATATATTGTGGATACCAGTCTCCTATCAGATATATAGTTTTCAAATATTTTCTCCTATTTTATCACCTGATGGTTGATTTCAGGTCTGGGGCAGAGAAACTACAAAGAACATCTTATGGCCAAGAAAGTAAGTAAGTTCTCAAAGACTAAGAGGAGCATGCTCAAAAAACATAGGATCTGGCTTGGAGAAACTACCATTGGCCAGTTCTGGGACAGTTTTAACAAGTCTATAACTAGTAAACTAACAATCATAATTTTATAATTATAAAAGAAACAAATGAATTAGAAGGGAGAGTGAGAGAAGAAAAATAAAACTTATATGCTTCCAGCAGATATAATTATCACATTGTCAACTTACTTTTGAATTTAGGACTAAAAGAAAAAGAATCAAGCATCTAGCCTGCCTGTTTAGGAAATATCCAGTTGATAGGGGCAAGCTCTTTTCTGTAGAAGACTGTTAGACCACAAATGTAGAAGGATTTAAATATCTTTTAAAAGATCACTATTTTGCAACCTCCATAGAAATAATTGATTCAAGCAAGAATGCCAGAACTTTTTATTCAAAGATTGTTGGATAGCACCCTGGATGCAATTACCTCACAGATTATTTCCTAAACGAAAATGAATAAAAATTGACCTCACAATGAAGAGATCTGGCTTTGATCACCAAAGCTGAGCATTATAAATAGTGAGGCAACATGGTACTGTGTGCCTTTTAATGTAACGCTTTATGAGGTTCACAGCATCACCTGTGAATGATTCTTGCCAAAAAATAAAAATAAAAAAAAATGACCTGAATCTAAGCTTTCAGATCTAACTTTCAACATATAATAGATTCAAAGGCTGGATAAACAGGTTAAGTACCATCAAAAGTAAACAAACGCAAAAAGAATGGGATGTAGTTTGTAAGTCAACTGACCTGTTCTCTTCAAAAAGTCAATGTCAGGAGAGGGGAAAAAAGGGGAGGACTATTATAGAATAAAACCAACTGAAGAGCTACAGGAACAAAATGCAATACAGAGACCTTGACTGGATCTTGTTCAAACGAAGAAACAGAAACAGCTGTAGAAGACACGTTTGGGGAAAATTGAATAAGGACTATATGTCAGTTGACATCATGGAATTGTTAGTTTTCTTTGGTGTGATAATGAAATAATGATTATGTGAGAAAATATACTTATTTTTAGGAGTTTTGTGCTGAAATATTCAGAAGTGTCATATCTGCAAATCACTTCAAACCTTCAGCAAACGCACAAACACAAAGAGAGAACTAAGCAACAATAAAATATTAATATGTGTTGAATCTATGTTGTGGGTATGTGGGTGTTTATAGGACCATTCTTTCAACTTTTGTCCATGATTACATTCTTTTATAATAAAAAAAATTGGAAACATAGCATCTTTTTCAGGCTTTGATTTTTATGATGCTTTTTTCAGTTTTACCAACATGTATAGAACTTAACCTCATTAAGAAATATGAAATTAAAATGCATTAAATGCTGCTGCTTAATGTTTCTGGTAAACTTTCTGTTTAACTTTATTTTATTACTATTTTTTTATTTGAGGTTATTTTTTTTAACATCTGAATTGGAGTATAATTGCTTTACAGTGGTGTGTTAGTTTCTGCTTTATAACAAAGTGAATCAGCTATACGTATACATATATCGCCATATCCCTTCCCTCTTGTGTCTCCCTACCACCCTCTCTATACCACCCCTCTAGGTGAACACACAGCACTGAGCTGACCTCCCTGTGCTGTGTGGCTGCTTCCCACTATCTATTTTATATTTGGTAGTGTATATATGTCCATGCCACTCTCTCACTTCGTTCCAGCTTACCCTTCCCCCTCCCTGTGTCCTCAAGTCCATTCTCTATGTCTGCGTCTTTCTTGCCCTGCCCCTAGGTTCTTCAGAACCTTTTTTTTTTGTTTTAGATTCCATATATATGTGTTAGCATGTGGTATTTTTCTCTTTCTGACTTACTTTACTCTGTATGACAGTCTCTAGGTCCATCCCTCTCACTACAGATAACTCAGTTCCGTTTCTTTTCATGGCTAATATTCCATTGTATATATGTGCCACATTTTCTTTATCCATTCATCTGTCGATGGACACTTAGGTTGCGTCCATGTCCTGGCTATTGTAAACAGAGCTACAGTGAACATTGTGGTACATGACTGTTGTTGAATTATGGTTTTCTTAGGATATATGCCCAGTATCAAGATTGCTGGCTCATATGGTAGTTCTATTTTAAGATTTTTAAGGAACCTCCATACTGTTCTCCATAGTGGCTATACCAATTTACATTCCCACCAACAGTGCAAGAGGGTTCCCTTTTCTGCACACCCTCTCCAGCATTTATTGTTTGTAGATTTTTTGATGATGGCCATTCTGACTGGTGTGAGGTGATACCTCATTGTAGTTTTGATTTGCATTTCTCTAATGATTAGTGATGTTGAGCATCCTTTCATGTGTTTGTTGGCAATCTGTATATCTTCTTTGGAGAAATGTCTATTTAGGTCTTCTGCCCACTTTTGGATTGGGTTGTTTGTTTTTTTGGTATTGAGCTGCATGTGCTACTTGTAAATCTTGGAGATTAATCCTTTGTCAGTTGCTTCATTTGCAAATATTTTCTCCCATTCTGAGGGTTGTCTTTTCATCCTGTTTATGGTTTCCTTTGCTGTGCAAAAGCTTTTCAGTTTCATTAGGTCCCATTTGTTTATTTTTGTTTCTATTTCCATTTCTCTAGGAGGTGGGTCAAAAAGGATCTTGCTTTGATTTATGTCATAGAATGTTCTGCCTATGTTTTCCTCTAAGAGTTTTATAGTGTCTGGCCTTACATTTAGGTCTTTAATCCATTTTGAGTTTATTTTTGTGTATGGTGTTAGGGAATGTTCTAATTTCATTCTTTTACATATAGCTGTCCAGTTTTCCCAGAACCATTTATTGAAGAGGCTGTCTTTTCCCCATCGTATATTCTTGCCTCGTTTATCAAAAATAAGGTGACCATATGTGCGTGGGTTTACCTCTGGGCTTTCTATCCTGTTCCATTGATCTATATCTCTTTTTGTGCCTGTACCATACTGTCTTGATTACTGTAGCTTGGTAGTATAGTCTGAAGATTGGGAGCCTGATTCCTCCAGCTCTGTTTTTCTTTCTCAAGATTGCTTTGGGGGCTTCCCTGGTGGCGCAGTGGTTAAGAATTCGCCTGCCAATGCAGGGGACATGGGCTTGAGCCCTGGTCCAGGAAGATCCCACATGCCATGGAGCAGCTAAGCCCATGGGCCACAACTATTGACCCTGCACTCTAGAGCCCGCGAGCCACAACTACTGAGCCCACGTGCTACAATTACTGAATCCCACACACCTAGAGCCCGTGCTCTGCAACAAGAGAAGCCACCACAATGAGAAGCCTGCACACTGCAACAAAGAGTTGCCCCCACTCGCTGCAACTAGAGAAAGCCCATGCGGAACAACAAAGACCCAATGCAGCCAAATAAATATAATAATAAATAAATTAAATTAAATTTAAAAAAGGATTACTTTGGCTATTCAGGGTCCTTTTTGTTTCCATACAAATTGTGAAATTTTTTATGCTGGTTCTGTGAAAAATGCCATTGGTAGTTTGATAGGGATTGCATTGAATCTGTAGATTGCTTTGGGTAGTATAGTCATTTTCACAATGTTCATTCTTCCACTCCAAGAACATGGTATAGCTCTCCATCTGTTTCTATCATCTTTTAATTTCTTTCATCAGTATCTTATAGTTTTCTGCATACAGGTCGTCTCCTTAGGTAGGTCTATTCCTAGGTATTTTATTCTTTTTGTGGCAGTGGTGAATGGGAGTGTTTCCTTCATTCCTCTTTCTGATCTTATGTTGTTAGTGTATAGGAATGCAAGAGATTTTTGTGCATTAATTTTCTGTCCTGAAACTTTACAAATTAATTGATTAGCTCTAGTAGTTTTCTGGTAGCATCTTTAGGATTCTCTCTATATAATATCATGTCATTTGCAAACAGTGACAGTTTTACTTCTTCTATTCTGATTTGGATTCCTTTCATGTCTTTTTGTTCTCTGATTGCTGTGGCTAAACCTTCCAAAACTATGTTGATTAGTAGTGGTGAGAGTGGGCAACCTGGTCTTGTTCCTGATCCTAGTAGAAATCGTTTCAGTTTTTCACTGTTGAGAATGATGTTGGCTGTGGGTTTGTCATATATGGCCTTTATTATGTCGAGGTAGGTTCCCTCTATGCCCACACTGTAGAGAGTTTTTATCATAAATGGGTGTTGAATTTTGTCAAAAGCTTTTTCTGCATCAATTGAGATGATCATATGGTTTTTCTCCTTAAATTTGTTAATACGGTTTATCACATTGATTTGCGTATACTGAAGCATCGTTGCATTCCTGGGATAAACCCCCCTTGATCATGGTGTATGATCCTTTTCATGTGCTATTGGATTCTGTTTGCTAGGATTTTGTTGAGGATTTTTGCATCTATGTTCATCAGTGATATTGGCCTGTAGTTTTCTTTCTTTGTGACAGCCTTGTCTGGTTTTGGTATCAGGGTGATGGTGGCCTCATAGAATGAGTTTGGGAGTGTTCCGCTCTCTGCTATATTTTGGAAGAGTTTGAGAAGGATAGGTGTTAGCTATTCTCTAAATGTTTGATAGAATTTGCCTGTGAAGCCATCTGATCCTGGGCTTTTGTTTGTTGGAAGACTTTTAATCACAGTTTGAATTTTAGTGCTTGTGATTGGTCTGTTTATATTTTCTATTTCTAACTGGTTCAGTCTCAGAAGGTTGTGCTTTTCTAAGAATTTGCCCATTTCTTACACGTGTCCATTTTACTGGCATATAGTTGCTTGTAGTAATCTCTCATGATCCTTTGAATTTCTGCAGTGTCAGTTGTTACTTCTCCTTTTTCATTTCTAATTCTATTGATTTGAGTCTTCTGCCTTTTTTTCTTGATGAGTCCGGCTAATAGCTTATCAGTTTTGTTTATCTTCTTAAAAAAATAGCTTTTAGTTTTATTGATATTTGCTATCATTTTCTTCATTTCTTTTTCATTTATTTCTGATCTGATGTTTGTGTTTCCTTCCTTATGCTAACTTGGGGGGTTTTTGTTCTTCTTTCTCTAATTGCTTTAGGTGTAAGATTAGGTTGTTTATTTGAGATGTTTCTTGAGATAGGATTGTACTGCTATAAACTTCCGTCTTAGAACTGCTTTTGCGGCATCCCATAGGTTTTGGGTCGTCGTCTTTTCATTGTAATTTGTTTCTAGGTATTTTTTCATTTCCTCTTTAATGTCTTCAGTGATCTCTTGGTTATTCAGGAGTGTATTGTTTAGCCTCCATGTGTTTGTATTTTTTACAGATTTTTTCCTGTAATTGATATCTAGTCTCATAGCATTGTCATCACAAAAGATACTTGCTATGATTTCAGTCTTTTTACATTTACCAAGGCTTGATTTGTGACCCACAGTATGATCTATCCAGAGAATGTTCCATGAACACTTGAGAAGAAAGTGTATTCTGTTGTTTTTGGATGGAATGTTCTATAAATATCAATTAAGTCCATCTTGTTTAATGTATCATTTAAAGCTTGTGTTTCCTTATTTATTTTCATTTTGGATGATCTGTCCGTTGGTGATAGTGGGGTGTTAAAATCCCCTACTATGATTGTGTTACTGTCGATTTCCCCTTTTATGGCTGTTAGCATTTGCCTTATGTATTGAGGTGGTCCTATGTTGGGTGCCTAAATATTTACAATTGTTATATCTTCTTCTTGGAATGATCCCTTGATCATTATGTAGTGAGTGTCCTTTGTCTCTTGTAATAGTCTTTATTTTAAAGTCTGTTTTGTCTGATATGAGAATTACTACTCCAGCTTTCTTTTGATTTCCATTTGCATGAAATATGTTTTTCTATCCCCTCACTTTCAGTCTTTATTTGTCCCTAGGTCTAAAGTGGGTCTCTTGTAGACAGCATATATACAGGTCTTGTTTTTGCATCCATTCAGCCAGTGTACATCTTTTGGTTGGAGCATTTAATCCATTTACATTTAAGGTAGTTATCAATATGTATGTTCTTATTACCATTTTATTAATTGTTTTGAGTTTGTTATTGTAGGTCTTTTCCTTCTCTGTGTTTCCTGCCTAGAGAAGTTCCATTAGTATTTGTTGTAAAGCTGGTTTGGTGGTGCTGAATTTTCTTAGCTTTTGCTTGTCTGTAAAAGTTTTAATTTCTCTGTTGAATCTGAATGAGATCCTTGCTAGGTAGAGTAATCTTGGTTGTAGGTTTTTCCCTTTCCTCACTTTAAGTATGTCCTGCCACTGCCTTCTGGCTTGTAGAGTTTCTGCTGAAAGATCAGCTGTTAACTTTATGGGGATTCCCTTGTATGTTTTTTGTTGCTTTTCCCTTGTTGCTTTTAATATTTTTTCTTTGTATTAATTTTTGATAGTTTGATTAATATGTGTCTCAGCGTGTTTCTCCTTGGTTTTATTCTGTATGGGACTCTGCATTTCCTGGACTTGATTGACTATTTCCTTTCCCATATTAGGGAATTTTTCAACTATAATCTTTTCAAGTATTTTCTCAGTCCCTTTTTCTTTCTCTTCTTCTTCTGGGACCCCCATAATTAGATGTTGGTGTGTTTAATGTTTTCCCCAAGATCTCTGAGACTGTCCTCAATTCTTTTCTTTCTTTTTTCTTTATTCTGCTCTGCAGTAGTTACTTGCACTATTTTTTCTTCCAGGTTACTTATCCGTTCTTCTGCCTTAGTTATTCTGCTATTGATTCCTTCTAGAGAATTTTTAAATTAATTTATTTTGGTATTCATCATTGTTTGCTTTTTAGTTTTTCTAGGTTGTTGTTAAATGTTTCTTGTATTTTCTTCATTCTATTTCCAAGATTTTGGATCATCTTTACTATCATTTCTCTGAATTCTTTTTCAAGTAGACTGCCTATTTCCTCTTCATTTGTTTAGTCTTCTCACTTTGCTTAACTTACTGTGTTTGTGGTCTCCTTTTCGCAGGCTGCAGGTTTGTAGTTACTGTTTTTTTCGTGTCTGCCCCCAGTGGGTAAGGTTGGTACAGTGAGTTGTGTAGGCTTCCTGGTGGAGGGGACTGGTGCCTGTGTTCTGGTGGGTGAGGCTGGATCTTGTCTTTCTGGTGGGCAGGACCGCATCTGGTAGTGTGTTTTGGGGTGTCTGTGACCTTATTATGATTTTAGGCAGCCTCTCTTCTAATGTGTGGGGTTGTGTTCCTGTCTTACTAGTTGTTTGGCATAGGGTGTCCAGCGCTATAGCTTGCTGGTCGTTGAGTGGAGCTGGGTCTTAGCATTGAGATGGAGATCTCTGGGAGAGCTTTCACTCTTTGATATTACCTTGAGTCAGGAGGTCTCTGGCGGACCAATGTCCTGAACTCAGCTCTCCCACATCATAGGCTCAGGCCTGACACACAGCCGGAGCCCTAAGACCCTGTCTGCCACAAGGCTCAGAAGAAAAGGGAGAAAAAGAAACAAAGAAAGAAAAATAAAATAAGTTATTAAAATAAAAAATATTATTAAAAATAAAAAGTAATTTAAAAAAAGAAAGAAAGAAGAGAGCAACCAAACCAAAAAACAAATCCATCAATCCACAAGCACTAGAAAGTATACTTAGGGGCTTCCCTGGTGGTGCGGTGGTTGGGAGTCTGCCTGCCAAGGCAAGAGACACGGGTTCAAGCCCTGGTCTGGGAGGATCGCACATGCCACGGAGCAACTGGGCCCATGAGCCAGAACTATTGAGCCTGCGTGTCTGAAGCCTGTGCTCTGCAACAAGAGAGGCCACGATAGTGAGCGGCCCACGCACCACGATGAAGAGTGGCCCCCACTTGCCACAACTAGAGAAAGCCCTTGCACAGAAATGAAGACCCAACACAGCCAAAAATAAAAAAATAAAATAAATAAAAAAATAAAAACTATACTTTAAAAAAACCAAAAAAACAAAAAAAATCCGGACAGACAGCACCCTAGGACAAATGGTAAAAGCAAAGCTATACAGACAAAATCACACAAAGAAGCATACACATACACACTCAGAAACAGAGAAAAAGGAAAAAAAAAAATATATATATATATATGAAAAAAGGAAGAGACCAACCAAATCAATAAACAAATCTACCAATGATAATAAGCTCTAAATACTAAACTAAGTTAAATACAAAACTAGAAACAAATTAGAGACAGAAAGCAAACCCCAAGTCTACAGTTGCTCCCAAAGTCCACTGCCTCAATTTTGGGACGATTCATTGTCTATTCAGGTATTCCAGAGATGCAGGGTACATCAGGTTGATTGTGGAGATTTAATCCGCTGCTCCTGAGGCTGCATGGAGAGATTCCCCTTTCCCTTCTTTGTTTGCACAGCTCCTGGGTTTCAGCTTTGGATTTGGACTCGCCCCTGTGTGTAGGTCACCTGAGGGCGTCTGTTCTTCTGTCAGTCAGGACGGGGTTAAAGGAGCAGCTGATTTGGGGGCTCTGGCTCACTCAGACCAGGGGGAGGGAGTGGTACGGGATGCGGGGCAAGTCTGCGGCGCAGAGGCCAGCATGACATTGCAACACCCTGAGGTGTGCCGTGTGTTCTCCTGGGGAAGTTGTCCCTGGATCATGGGACCCTGGCAGTGGCAGGCTGCACAGGCTCCCAGGAGGGGAGGTGTGGAGAGTGACCTGTGCTTGCACACAAGCTTTTTGGTGGCTGCAGCAACAGCCTTAGCATCTCATGCCCGTCTCTGGTGTCCGAGCTGATAGCCGTGGCTTGTGCCTGTCTCTGGAGCTAGTTTAGGTGGTGCTCTGAATCCCCTCTCCTCATGTACCCTGAAACAATGGTCTCTTGCCTCTTAGGTAGGTCCAGACTTTTTCCCGGACTCCCTCCCGGCTAGCTGTGGTGCACTAGCTCCCTTCAGGCTGTGTTCACGCAGCCAACCCCAGTCCTCTCCCTGGGATCTGACCTCAGAAGCCCGAGCCTCAGCTCCCAGCCCCCACCCGCCCCGGCGGGTGAGCAGACAAGCCTCTTGGGCTGGTGAGTGCTGGTCGGCACCGATCCTCTGTGTGGGAATATCTCCTCTTTGCCCTCCACACCCCTGTTGCTGTGCTCTCCTCTATAGCTCCAAAGCTTCCCCACTGCCACCCCCTATCCCCACCAGTGAAGAGGCTTCCCAGTGTGTGGAAACTTTTCCTCCTTCACAGCTCCCTCCCAGAGGTGCAGGTTCTGTCCCTATTCTTTTGTCTCTGTTTTTCCTTTTTTCTTTTGCCCTACCCAGGTACATGGGGAGTTTCTTGCCCTTTGGGAAGTCTGAGGTCTTCTGCTAGCGTTCAGTGGGTGTTCTGTAGGAGTTGTTCCACATGTACATGTATTTTTGATGTATTTGTGGGAAGGAAGGTGATCTCCATATCTTACTCCTCTGCCATCTTGAAGTGCCCCCTCTGTTTAACTTTAGATAAATAATTGATAAATTAATATTTATGTTTTTGAGGAAATAACATTAATCTAAAGTATTGTCTGTTAAAATAAAAACTGCTGAATAGTAAATATCTCTAGATGGTAGATTTTTGTGTAATTTTATTTCCTGCTTGCTGCGTGTTCTAATTATTTAATAATAGCAATAGTTAACCTTTATTAAAATTTTTTTCTATGTTAGGCACCATGCTAAGCTCTTTATATACAATTTCTTGATTCCCTACAAAAACATTGAAACTGTAAGAAAGGTAGGATTGAAGGAAAAGGAGATAAACTAAGTGAAATTTAAAAAAGGTTTTGAGTAACCACTGTAAGAAATGGGAGAGAGGTCTCTTCAAGGATACATAATAGGGTTTTCAAATATGACCGAGAGCCTCGCTGAGGGTGGAGCCAGAAGGTTACACCGTAAAATATAGGGACTGTAGTCTGTGCAATGGTGTTATTTCTTTCTTCCTATATCATCACTCATATATGTAGGAGCTGAGAAAGTAGATGGATAGATAGGTTGGTACAAAAGCAGGGTTGGCAGGGCAAATGCAATAAAAGGGTACAAAAATATGAATTTGATCATGCAGACAAAAAAGTGTGATTAAAGTAATGTACCACACGATCCAGAGAGGAAATGAATCCTTGGTTGGGAGGTGTAGGTCAAGGGCTGAGGGTTATGTGTACATAGGAGCCATGCACAACAACGCAATCATTTCTCTATAGGCGAGGACCTTACCTGAAGCCAGAATCTGCTTATCAGGACATTCTCAAACGCACTAACAACCCACTGCTGACGAGCAGAATTTTGAAGGGACGCAATATTTACACTTTTATCCACTAGAAAAAGGGGTCTTTGTGTAGGAAGCTGTTTGAAAACCTAGAGGACTAAAGGCTTCTGAATATGTGTGAGACAGAGGCTAGGGAGGGAAAGATTTCATGAGCTCCTGGCCCTAGAAGTACAGAAATTCACCTGGCTTCCAGATGAATGTAAGCTGGAAAATCAGAAACAGTAGATTATGAACCAACGACTCCTGCCATTTGTGAGATAAAACACATCTCAGGTCCTAGGGATAGACAGTTTGTTTGTTACTGTCTTCTTTCCTCCATTTAGGCTGAAAGATTAGAGGTAAAATGTTCAGTAAAAAAGGTCAGTGTGTGTATTTTAAGGAGGCAGCAAAGAAGAAAATTTTCTTAAAGTTAGCTTTTAGGGGAGGAATCTGGAGAAACAGGTAGGCAGGGCTTCTTTTTCGTTTTGTTTTTTGTTTGTTTCTTTTTTGTTTTCTGATTACCCCAAGTTAACATCCATCATTTCCTTTGATACAAAATTAAAGACATAGAAAGAGACAAAATTTTTCCCGGTGATGAGAGCTCTTAGGATTTACTCTCATATCAACGTGCATACATAACACAGAGCAGGGCTAACTATAGTCATCATGCTGCATAGGACATCCCTAGTACTTATTTATCCTGTAATTGGAAGTTTGTAATCTTTTGATTGCTTTCATCCAGTTCCCCCTCCCTCACCCCTCACCTCTGGTAACCACAAATCTCATTTCTTTTTCTAAGAGTTTGTTTGTTTTTGAAACATAATTGACCTACAACACTTTGTTAGTTCCTGGTACACAACATAGGGATTCAATATTTGTATACATTTCAAAATGATCACCACGATAAATCTAGTTACTATCTGTCACCATACAAAGATAGTTATTGACTAAATTCCCCACACTGTACATTTCATACACATGACTCATTTATATTGTAACTGAAAGTTTGTACCCCTTAATCTCCCTTATCCATTTCTCTCCCCCTCTGCACACAACTCTCCCCTCTGGCAACCACTTGTTTGTTCTGTGTATCTATCTTTTGTTTGTTTGTTTTGCTTTTTATATTCCATGTATAAGTGAAATCGTATAGTATTTGTCTTTGACTTCTTTCGCTCAGCATAATATCTTCTGTGCCGATCCATGTTGTAGCAAATAGCAAGATTTTGTTATTTTTACGGCTGAGTAATGTTCCATTGTGTATATATGTATATATATACCCCGTATCTTCTCTAAACATTCATCTATTGATGGACACTTAGGTTGCTTCCATATCTTGGCTATTGTAAATAATGCTGCTATGAACATAGGGGTGCATATATCTTTTCAAATTAGTGTCTTAATTTTCTTTGGATAAATATAAATAAATATTTTTCTTTGGATAAGTGGAAGTGCTAGATGGGATGGTGCTACTATTTTAAATTTTTTGAGGAACCTCCATACTGTTGTCCACAGTGGTTGAATCAGTTTACATTCCCTCCAACAGTGTATGAGCATCCCCTTTTCTCCACACCCTCTCCAGCACTTGTTATTTGCTATCTTTTTGATAATAACCATCTGACAGATGTGAGATGATTTCTCATTCTGGTCTTGATTTGCGTTTCCCTGATGAGTAGTGATGTCGAGCATCTTTTCATGTGCCTGTTGCCCATCCATATGTCTTCTTAAAAAAAAAAAGTCTTCTCAGATCTTCTGCCCATTTTCAATTGGGTTGTTTGGTTTTTTAATGTTAAATTGTGTGAGTTCTTTGTACATTTTTGATATTAGCCCCCTATGTGATGTATTGCTTGCAAATATTTTCTCCCACTCAGTAGGTGGGCTTTCATTTTGTTGATAGTTTCCTTCACTGTGCAAAAGCTTTTTAATTTGAGTAGTCCCATTTGTTTATTTTTGCTTTTGTTCCCCTTGCCTGAAGAGACCTATCCAAAAAAATATTTCTAAGACCAATGTCAGAGAGCTCACTGCCTGTGTTTTCTTCTAGGAGGTTTAAGGTTTCAGGTTTTACATTTAAATCTGTAACCATTTTGAGTTTATTTTTGTATATGGTGTGAGAAAGTCCAGTTTTATTCTTTTGCATGTGGCTGTCCAGTTTTCCCAACACCATTTCCTGAAGAGACTGTCTTTTCAGGCAGGGCTCCTTTTTAAAAGAAGAGAAGACAAATCAGTCCCCATATCTCATGAAAAATATGGGAAGCCAAGTCTGAGAAGTTGAGGCATGACATTTGGTGATTAAGAGGCAATAAACCCTGATTGCTTCCCTACCCATGTTAGCCACACATAGTACAGCTGCCTCTGTTTATGGTTTCTGTGAAAATGGGAATTCTCCTTTTCTCTGGCTCCCTTTTCCTGATTGAAGATTAGATTAAGTATAATTGATTGATGACGGTGTACATTGGAATGCTGTGCCTTGCACTGGGTCAGATACTATAAGGAATGTCCAAGAGGCACAAAGTATGATGGCTTCTCAAAAGAAACTTACAAATTAGATGCAGAGAGAAAACCTGTACTTAGGAACCAAATAATGAAGGGCTGGTGTGAACAGATAGTTGAGTGTTCTTACAAACAATAAACACTGGGGAGACAATCATTGCAGTTAATGAAAGTTTAGTAAAGTCTTCGAGTGCATTTCCAATGAAGCGCTAGGTTGACTAGATGCTGGGAACATTCATTGGTTGAGGAAATAGTAACTTGGTCAAAATGGTTTACATGCCTGTAGTGGTAGGAGTAGGGTCCAGGGAGGAAAATATTTTATAAACTGAATAGCCACAGCTGGGTACCATTAAAGTTTTAAAATATTTACTAAGTACCTAAGTACAAAATACTTCATTGGGTGTTAAGACAGAAGGAGAATTACTTCAAGTATAAGATATTTAAGAGCATGGTTAGAAATATGGTTAGATAATCAAAGCTAGATATGACCATGGTGATTTTTAATCCGAGTACAGGAATATTAAAAATTCCAGTGCTGTACAAGAAACAGAGAATTGTCCAGTGTTTAACAAACTAAAAAATTGAAAGACTGTGAAATAGTGCCATATTTGCAATTTCACTGGTGTTCTTCCTTAGCTATCATGAAACTTCTTTGCCTTCATCTTCTTTACTTTATGATGGACTGAAAGACTGGGTCATCTTTGTTATTTGAGTACATGAATCTGTCCACCTTCCCTTCTTAGGGCCACTTTAACTGCACTGTGAAGTAGGAGCTGTTGCAAAATCTTCACAAAAAAGTTCTACATTCACTGGCTTTATATAGTGGATCTGATATAAGTACATAATCGGTAAACACGTTTTCTGACACCAAGGAAAATTTCTAGATTTTACCCAGGCTGGATGTTAACTGCCATGCTGGCAAAAGGCAAGGGTCACCAAAGTACTCCCACCACTCTAGAGGAGCACAGGCCAAGTTAGAGTAGAAGAGAGAGAGAGAGACGGGGGAGGCAGAGAGAGAGAAGAGAAGCCACCCCAGAGACTCCAAACCTCTAAGACCAACCAAGTCAGGAAAGACCCTTCTCTTCATCATACCTGCCAACTAGCAGCCCCCCACCTCCCCGCCACACCCTCAGGAGAAGAAATTGGAAGGCAACACAAAGTCAGACCGTATCACTTTTCATTCTTCATTTTAGAAAGTCTGTGTCTGCGTCAACTGCCTAATACAGCGCACGACCTTCGTACTGTAGTGCGGCCTCTGGCTTATTAACTGAACTTCCTATTACTTCTACGGTCTTGAAGTAAAGGGCTCTTTCCAGTTTATTTAGAAGTAGATTTCCCTACCAAAAACTTCATTCAAGAGGTTGCTGTTTATACGTGAGCAAAGCCTTCTTCTAAAACATGCCTGGACAAAGTTTAGAGCTATCTGGTTCCATTTGTTTATTTAACAACTATTTGAAGGCAATTAATTGAGATATATGTGCCACGCTGTGCTAGGAGTTGGAGCAGGCAGGAAACACTGATCTTACCTGTATTAATTGTCTATTGTGGATCATATTACTCCAACACTTAGCAATATAAAACAAATATTTATTATCTCATACAATTCTAAGAGTAAGAAACCCAGGAGCAGTTTATCTGAGTCATTTTGATTCAGGGCCTCTCGTGAGGCTACAGTCAAGTTGTTGGCCGGGGTTGCAGTCACCTGGAGGGACTGAAGAATCGGCCTCCAGCTCACTCACATGGCCGGTGGCAGATGGCTCCAGTTCTTTGCCACGGGGACCTCTCAATCGGGCTGCCCAGTACAGGGCAGCTGGCTTCCCAAGTGCAAGTGGTGAGAAAAGGAGAGGGAGAGGGGTTAGGGGGAAGAGGAGGGTAAGACCAAGTCAGAAGCCAGTCTTTCATGACCTAGTATTAGAAGTGACATGGCATGCCATCACTTCTTTGTTCTGTTGGCCTCAGAGACCAGCCCTGGTGCAATGTGGAAGGAACTACACAGGTATTCCTGTGAATACCAGGAGGCAGGGATTATTGAGAGCCATCCTGTAGGCTTCTCACCACTTTACCTTATGGCACTGACCTTATAGTTGTGGATATAGACCACAGAAAAGTAAACAAATAAACTACAATAAATGGTTACAGAAGAGGCAGGGATGACTTAAGCTGAGACCTGAAGGATGAGATTCATACCACATGAATAACCAGACCCCCACCTTTGTATGTATGTGACATTACGTTCATGAGAACAATGTGAAATCAACATGGAATTAGGAGTGTAGGCGTGGTTCTTCTAAAGATGGAATGAATATGGATCCTGGGTAAATTCCAGCATATGTGAAGGCATCCGACTATCCAGCCTGGCTGAATCCACCTAGGTCACAAGGCCAGAAAGGAAGAGTGAGCTTTTGAAACCAATTGAGCCACAAGTACGAGGCAGTTGGACTGGAGATTTCCCAGATTTTTGTAATTGTCTTTGTATCTCTAACGTCCAGGGTTGGGTTCCCTCACAGAGGGAAAAATCCAGAGAACAGAATTGCAAAGCCTTGTCATGATTCTAACATGTTTAGAAATGAAGATATGAACAGATTAAAGTTTATGATTCCCTACATGCCCTCTCCATCCCAATCAGGGATGAATCGATAATGCATTCCTCCACAAGACAAATGCTGCTTCTTTTTGCTTAAAAATGTTTTAAACTTAATCACAACTCTTGCTGGCTCTGCTTCAGGCCTCCTAATAAACAAAAACACTCTCCCTTCGTTGAGTTAAACCTGACACCTGTGCTTGCCAGATATGCCGACTGCTCTCTCAAAAGAAGCAAACAGTATCTGGGGCGCTCGGAGACACATCAGTCAGCTTGTCTTTGGCATATTCTTTGCCATTTGTAAGAAATGGAAATTGAAAAGGCCAGTCATGTTTAGAAAGACTAATGTGGCCCAGGTTGCCATCTTCAGGTTTTTTATTTAGAAGATGTTCTGAGCCCACCTCCTGCCCAGCTCTCGTGACAGATCTGAAGGACTGGTACCAATCAGTTGAGTATAGCTTGCTTTGCCCCTAGATAGGAGTGCTCATTATCTTGATGAATAAATCGTGCGTGATTAACTGTACAATGCAAATACAATGACCAATAGAATGTGAAAACCTTTGGCGTTGCGGCCAATCAACAACACGCTCTACCTTTTGGAGGGAAGAAGGGAAAACCTCATCCACAGCTCTCTACAATCACCGACATCTCCCTGCCAGGTTGGAGGAGCCAAATCCTCCTGTCATTTTCTCAATGCCTCTCGCTCTGTGTACTTAATTCCTCTTATTCATAGCCACACACAGGCACACATGCACACATATGAGGCAGCTCCAGCTAACTCTGACCTTTCAGACTAAGCAGAACCCAGTCATTAATAATGTACACGTGTAACATGTGCCCAGGTCCTTGTTGTACCAGGTGTGGCCCCGACTGACCTGTTCAGAGCTCAAGTTCATTGCACCCGATAGCTGTTTTTGCAACAGGTAAGTTCAGCCTCAGAATAAGAGGTTGTTCTTAATTGAAGATGACCACCCATGTCTCAGGTTCCTATGTACGTGGAGATAGCACCTGAAGATGGCACTGAAGCATCCATGAAATGCTTCGCTTACTGAATCCTTTCATTAATTAAGGCTTAGTTTCTAGAGACTGCTGTTTAATTCAGGTTCATCCTATTTGTTTAGCTATCCTGAGGAACTTTGAGTTAAGAGGCTGCCATATGTTCACACAGCTTAGGTATAGATTTAACCATCAAAACAAAGTACCCAGTTATTCAATATTTAAACACAGTGTTTTCTGCATTTTCTATTAGAAAGGTTTTCTTTCCTCTCAGGGCCACAGTCAATGTATTTGAAGTTTCTTTTCAACGAAAAGTTGTGTACTTTTCCACTCCACAAAGTCAAAGCTGGGTTGTTCCTGTGTCATCAAACTCACTGAAGCAGCTGAGTTATTATATTCGTGAAATTAATTATTGAAATGAAGACATGCTTTGTTCTGCTTTAAAAGGAAGATAAAAGCCTGAACAATTAAAAATGGTTTTCTATTATAGCTAATATGCAATATGGATTCTAACGTAATTAGTTGAATTTGGAAAATTATTTTTATATTATCAGTAACTTATTTTAATACATTTATTCATTCATTTATTCATTCAAAAATATTGAGTGTCTTCTAGGTACCAACCCTTGTGAAGGAAAATGAAATACAAATATAAATAAAACATAGGTCCTGTCATTTGAAAGCTCTTTACTTAATAGATCTATGAATTCCCCTGGCTCTGGAAAGCCAGCAGGGTGTTAAATGGACCTTCTGTGGTGCTCTTTCCCCAAACTTGATGTTTTTCTGATACATATGTTATACCAATAGATTCTCTATTTTGCCTCAGCTGCAGTCCAAATTTCTTTTATAAAGTTTAATTTTACTTAATTGAAATGCTTCTTCTGGTATTTAGGGTGCTATAATGAGCATAAATCCATTTGTTTAAACCAGAGCCATCTAAATACTTTGGGTTTTTGTTTGGTAACTCTATTTCATTTTTGTCAACATTGGTAGGAACAAGTTCTCTTTAAAAATAAATTATAAAAACATTCCCTTGCAATTACATTTAAGAAAAGAGAGAAAACTGATGGTCTGTAGTACAGGGCAGTACACCTAATAAATCTCAGTTCACTGGACACTTTCTTCCATTTTCTATAAATTGACTCTCAGCTTGGAACTTCCCCTAATGACAGTAGTTTCCAGTAAGTAGCACCTGCATGTATTAAGAAACAAAGCAGTAGAGATTTTCATGGGAAGTTTAACATGTTTCACTTTGTTTCAGGGTGGCATTGCTACCAAGGAGTAATTGCTTGGAAATGGGCAAGACAGAAAATATCAGCTCAAAATGTGAAATGTAAGGAAACATCACAACGATGTAGATCTCTTATGTGCGTGTTCCATCAGGCTCTTTCTGGTGGCCTTATTGCCTAAGCCTGAGGGCTCACCCCATCACAGTATCAGGATGCTGTACTGCTTCCCTCTTTCTTTCCTTATCATCACCCTCTCAGACAGTTCAACTGGCAAAGGGCTCAGGTGTTTTGTGAAAAAGTTAAGGCAGAATGCATCTACAGGAATAATTCCAATTCTTTCACAGCCAGACTTGGAATCCATAGCCAAAGCAATATCTCTGGCCTTATAAAGCTATCAAAATATTTGCGCTCTCCTCTTCTCTCTCCCTTCAATAATTTTGACTGGTTTTTTCTTTCTTCTTCCTCTCCCTCACTTCATTAAATTTGTGCACAAGACCTTAAATTTTAAAATCTTTGTGAAAACACCTACTATTTGAACAGTAATTGACATCTTCAAAGCATGTTGGTGTGCCCTAGCTTATTGTCAGTTGTTCATTCATTCATTCATCAGTTAGGTTCCAGACTAGAACTGAGCAGCAGCAGCAGGAGAATTAAGAGTATTTGAGTGACTGCCAGGGCAGAGCAGCAATGAGTATCTCTAGTGATCAGCTCTCAGTTTCCAAATGCCCATTTCATCTAAAACAGTCCAAGACTTCTTGGAGAAATAACTGATTCCACACAAAATTTCAAGAGAAGCTCTGGATATCTTTCTGTTGTTCCGGAAAGCAAGGAGGTATCTGGAGCATGTTGAGTTGTGTCAAGGGAACACAGGAGCTAGCCTGAAGCGGCTCACACTGGTTATATAGGGAATAACTTGAGAATAAAAAAAACCCACACTACCAGTAATGGATTATAACACATTCACCATCATCATCGTCAAATACTTAAGAACATAATAATCTGAAAAGAAAAAAGACAAGCACATGTTCTCCTTTGTAGAAGAATGCCACATAATCATGGCAGAAGGACTGATAGAATTAGGAAATCACCATTTTTAAACTCCCAGCATAATAAATTAATTCACGGAAGAATCATTAATGGAAGTTATAACCATTATGCACAGTACTGTGGAGAAGACACATATTTATACAATCTCAAGGTGTCGCTCTCCAAATCATTTACGAATTCAAGGAAAACCATACCTTCATGGTAGAGTGACGGCAGTCCACTGGAACCAAGTAATCAAGCTTAGCATTACTAATAGTGGTGATGTGATGAACTAAAACGTACAAACCATAACAGATGATGTTTTCTTATCAAAAAATTTTAACCTGAATCTAATGATTAGAAAACGATCACACATGGGCAGAATAATGAGCTACCTTACAAGACAGCTGGTCTGGTCTCTTCACAAAACTCACTAAGAAGTGTGTTTGTTGAAGGTGGGGGTGGTGGTGAGGGACTGTTCTAGATTTTTAAAAAGTAAAATTAATCAAATCAAATTAATCAAGTTAATATGTAAAACTTTATTGGAAATCAGATGGGGGGATGAAATTCATTGTGCTGGCTAGAATAAGGAGCCCTCAAAGATGTCCATGCCCTAATCCCCAGAACCTGTGAACATGTTATACTACAAGGAAGTGGGAATTAAGGTGTCTACCTCATCCCTAGGTCCTTTAAATGTGAAGAAAAAAGCAGAGGAGTTAGGGTCCAAGTGATGTGATGTAAGAAAGACCATTGCTTTCTTTAAAGACCGAGGAATGTGGGCACCTCTAGAAGCTGAAAAAGATTTAGAAAGTGGAGGCTCCCCTAGAGTCTCCAGAAATGAACACAATGCTGACATCTTAATTTTAACAGAGTGAGATCATTTTGGATTTCTGACCTCCAGATAATAGGACAATAAACTTGTGTTTTTAGGACACTTAAGCTTGTGGTCATTTGTTACAGAAGTAACAGGAAACAAATATACCTATATAGGTCATTCTAGGCACAATTGGGTAAAACTGAATATCTACATTTGCTTGATATTATGGAATGATTGTTAATTTTATTAGTTGTGTTAGTATTGTGGTTATGTTGGAAAATGGCTTTATTCTGGGATGTACATGCTGGAGACCTTAAGTGTAAATGATCATGAGGTTTGCAGCCTTTCTTAAAGTGGGTCTGCCAAAAAAATACACACAGACACACACAGAGATAGAGATAGAGACAGTGGGAGAATGAGAGAGAAAGAAATCAAATGTGGCAAAATACTAACAATTAGCGATTCCAGGTGAAGCATATACATATTTTTATTATACAGTTCATTGAACTTTTCATTGGGGCATGAAATTTTTCAAAATAAAATGTTGGAAGAAAACAATATTTGAATTATCCTAGAAAACGTATACCATGAAAGATTTTCTTCTTTCTTCACTCTTGCTAATTAAGAATGTAAAGTAGTAAATGATGAAGTGTCAAAATGAATAGTACTGAGAGGTGATAAAGATTCATAGACAGAAGGGCACAGTGTGGCCCCAAGTGCTGATGAAGTCCTTTTGGAGTAGGAGAAATGCGAGCTGAATCTTGAAGAATGGCTAAAGAAACAAGTATGCACTTTCCATAAAAAGGACACAACCAGAGCAACATAGGGGAATGGAAGAATGAGAGAAGGGCTGGCATGGGTGAGATCTCGATGGCACGGGCCACACTGGAATATGGAGGAATAATCAATGGAGTAGAGGTTATTCTCTGCACTAAGACAGCTTGGAGAGGAAACGAGGAAAACAGGCATAAACCAGAACAGTGCAGGGCCAACCAATTTGTATGGTCACCCTGCTTGAGACAGATGGACCTATAAAGACAGGCACTGCCAGTGAGAGAACACTAATGATGTTTCCAAAGGGCAGCAGCAGAAGGAAAGCAGAGATGTAACATTTACCAAGTAATTTAGGAAGATCAGTCTGGGAACATGGGAAGGATAAAGCAGATTCGAAGGGGTCTTGGATTAAAGACACAGAAAGCATTTGAGGTGTTCCAGCATCTGGTGCGAGGTGACAGGTATCTTCCCTAGCATGGCAGGAGTGAGAAGGAAAGGTCTTAGGGGATTGCTTTTTTATGGTTTGCTTTCATTAAATACTCTAAGGATCTGTCTTCCTCACTAGTTGGCTCTGTGTGCTCATGTTTACTGTGAGCTCCTCACAGAGAAAGCAATATTAAAAATCAAACTCTTTGGGGCTTCCCTGGTGGTGCAGTGGTTGAGAGTCCGCCTGCTGATGCAGGGGACACGGGTTCGTGCCCCGGTCTGGGAAGATCCCACATGCCGCGGAGCAGCTGGGCCCGTGAGCCATGGCCGCTGAGCCTGCACGTCCGGAGCCTGTGCTCCGCAACGGGAGAGGCCAGAACAGTGAGAGGCCCGCCTACCGCAAAAAAAAAAAAAAAAAAAAAAAATTAAACTCTTTAAAACAAGTATTTTGATTCTTAAAAATATATTTTTAATTTTTTTAAAAATTTTGACAATGTATTATGAAGTGCCTTTTTAAGAAACAGCTGTATGTCTGAGCTGATAGGACCTGATTCCTAGGACAGCAATGTTTCTCTTTCACAATCAACTTTAAAGATTAGCAGCCTTTTAGAAGCAGTGGGGTGTTCCTTAAATTATTTATACCCACTTAATGTCTAGGTGCAGCCACTAAGGACTCTCCTCTTTTCTAAGTCTTTGCGGTTTAAGACTTTCTAATTGAGGACCTGTTGGCATAAATACACCAGCATTACTTTAAAAAAAAAAAACAATAAAGCCCAGAAAATGTGACACCTAGGAGAAGGTGTGGTGGTGTGGGGGTGAGGAGTAGGTGGAAAGTGTCGATAGAAAATTTTAGAGCTTTCAGAGATTTTGTAGCTTAGAAATATATGAACAAACACAAAAAACAAAAATCAATCAAGAAAATGATCACCCTTTGAAAAAGGGAGGGTGACAATCATCTTCCTTCTTCTGTGCATCCTGCCTGACAAGGCTTCCTGTTTAAAACATAGCCTACACTATCGGTGAGAATGTATAGTGGTGCAGCCACTACGGAGAACAGTATGGAGGTTCCTTAAAAAACTAAAGATAGAACTACCCTATGATCCAGCAATCCCACTCCTGGGCATATATCTGGAGAAAACTCTAATTTGAAAAGATACCTGCACCCCCATGTTCATAGCAGCACTATTTACAATAGCCAGGACATTGAACAACCTAAATGTCCATTGACAGATGAATGGGTAAAGAAGGTGTGGTATATATATACAATGGAATATTACTCAGCCATAAAAAAGAATGAAATAATGCCATTTGCAGCAACATGGATGGACCTAGTGATTTTCATACTAAGTGAAGTAAGTCAGACTGAGAAAGACAAATACCATATGATATCACTTACATGTGGAATCTAAAAAAATGATACAAATGAACTTATTTACAAAACAGAAACAGACTCACAGACATAGAAAACCAGCTTATGGTTACCAAAGGGGAAAGGGTGGGAGGGATAAATTAGGAGTTTGGGATTAGTAAATACAAACTGCTGTATATAAAATATCAATAGATTAAATAACAAAGTCCTACTTATAGCACAGGGAACTATATTTAATATCTTATAATAATCTATTATGGAAAAGAATCTGAAAAAGTATATATATATAACTGAATCACTTTGATGTATACCTGGAAACTATCAACTATCACAACATCGTAAATCAACTATAATTTAAGAAAAAAAAGATTCAACGGGGAAAAAAATCATAGCCCATGGCTGAGGTTTTGTTTCCTTGAGTGGTAGGATCTTGTCTTTCTCTGCCGTATACCCAGCTCCTGTCCCAGTGCTCAAAAATTAGACTCAATAAATGTGAATGAATGTATGTGTGTACAGTCATGCAAACATCTTCTAATCATAGCTTCCCCTGATCAGTTAAACAAGTGCTCTCAGAGACCCCACAGTCTTGTGGTAAAGAAAAAAGAAAAACATGTTCAGCAGTTAAAAATCTCAGGCTGCTAATTCAGGAGGTCAGGAAACACAATTTTTCTTCACTTTTCTATAACTCAGTTAAACTCATTCGGGCTCCCATTCCACCAACATAGGAGAAGCTTGACTTCAGTTGACCTAGGGTTTCTCACAATCCTGGTTGTTTGGGTGAGGGAGCAGAAAACGGGGATGGAGGGGTTCATGTACGCTGTGTTATGCTGTGTTGTCCATCCCCTCTGAGGGTCTTTTTCTAGGCACCTGCCATCTCCTGAGATGTCCTTTCTTGGTCTGGTCCTCAACTATTTGTCTGTAGAGCTCCTTGCTGTTCCAGGTGCAAGGTTTGTTAAGGTCCAGCACATTTTCAGCTACTTCTGTGACCCTCACTAGGGTCATTCTGCTGTTCCTGTACAAAGCCAGAACACAGGAACACCCAGTGAAGTTTTTAAGGCTCCTTAAACTAAGCAGGATTTTTCCTCCTTTGTTTATTGCCATATACACAGCACCTAGAATAGTGCCTGGCACAAGATAGGCACTCGATAGATGGAATAGGCTGAATAAAGTTCACTCGCTCTCTGAGTTCCTAAACGTAGTGGGGATTCTACAATCCACTCTCAGGGGTCTACCCAGTGTGGGGAAGAGAGCTGCCTCTTTCCTCTCATCCAGAATTCATGAGTCAATCTATCATCCTCTCCAAAGTCCTTTCTGACCTCTATCCAGAGACTGTTTACCTAGTTGAGGGAAGGAGAACTCAACTATTGCTCCTCGGATGGTTTCCCAACTCTCTTTTCCAAGTCCTCTGCCTTTTCCTCTAGAGGGATGAGTTTCTGAAAATCAAAAGCCAGACATTGATTCCTTTCTTTCTATGTGTTCTGTTTGTCATCCCATCCCCAAGACACTAAATGAAGGCTGCTCTCGCTGACTGAAAGTAGAAAGAACAAGAAACATAATGGAAAAGGATAAAAGCAACATGCATAGTATTCTGAAATATCATCCAACCAACATTAGAATAATGTATAATAAGTATTTTACCATATGTAGGTAGGAAGTTCTGAGAGAAAACAGAGAAAGCTCCCATGGCAGGGGGCAAAAGAAGATGGCAAGGAAAGAGCCTCATGTGTAGTGACTATTTTATTTCACTCTTCAAGGACACATAGGCATTATGCTAAGTGAAATCAGACAGAGAAAGACAAATACTATATGACATCACTTACATGTGGCATCTAAAAAATACAAGAAACTAGTGAATATAACAAAAAAGCAGACCCACAGATATAGAGAACAAACCAGTGGTTACCAGTCGGGAGAGGGAAGGGGGGAGGGGCAATATACGGGTTGGGGGGTGGGAGGCACAAACTACTGGGTGTCAGACAGGTTCA
This sequence comes from Delphinapterus leucas, assembly GCF_059928025.1. Classification (NCBI taxonomy): domain Eukaryota; kingdom Metazoa; phylum Chordata; class Mammalia; order Artiodactyla; family Monodontidae; genus Delphinapterus; species Delphinapterus leucas. The sequence continues at coordinate 28,177,654 of NC_143149.1, forward strand.
AGGATGTCTGGTACAATATGGGGAATATAGCTAGTATTTTATAATAACTACATGGAAAGTAACCTTTAAAAATTGTATAAAATTTTTTTAAAACTTAAAAAAAATAAAATTTAAATGAAAAAAAGAACACATAGACATTCATCAGGAGAATGAGGTGGGAAGAGAGAGAGAAAAACAGGAGGTACAATGCAGTAGAGGATGCAGAATGTAGAAATGAAGAAGGCAAGCAATGAAATCTGGCAGGGCAGGTCTAGGCTTAAGCTGTGGTTTACCACCTCCTAACTGGGTGATCCCGGGCCTCACTAGCTCCCTTAGCCTCAGTCTACTCATTTGTAAAATGGGGTGATGATGCACACTTCATAGCTTGTATGTGAAGATTAAATCATGAACATGGAACACTTAGCACCAAACCAGCATTTGTGGACTATTGAATCTGTGCTGAGCGATCAGTATCAGCTACTTTTAGAGGGCAGAATTAAGGCAATGATAGCGGCAGAGATAAGATTTGAACTGTCTTTTGGACATAGGAAGGAGTTGGTGGCTGACTAGATTTGTGAATGATGGAGACTGGGTATGGGTTAAGATGACTTCTACTTTGGGTAATGACAGTGACCAATTCAGGCGAGGAGGACCAGGTTTGGGAAGGAGTAAAATCATTCTGTGTTGCATGTGAAAAGATGGAGATTTTGCAGTACATCCAGGTGTAAGAACTTCTATTAGTCACTGGAACTGTGTATGATAGGGTTTGGTGTCCTCTCCTTTTCCCAATAAATGCTGAATTGGTCTTTCAAATCCAGACCTCATACAATGAAAAGACACTGATCACTGCCAAACTTAAATAGCTCCCAAAATGTCAAAATGCAGAGTTAATGAAAATAGTGAATCATTTTTTAACATCTTCTCTGCATCAGGAGCTATGCTAGAAATTATACATTACAGTGCCAAGAACTGTACATTATTTCATTTTTTTAAACCCTCCCCATGTTGGACAAGGGATGTTTCAATGCATTGAAATCATACTGTGAAAAGTGATAAACATTATCATTATCCAATGCAAAGTACATTTATCTATTGATGCTCCATTCTGAAGAATTAGGATCCGCTCTCTGCTTCCAGAATGGAGCCATTAACAGCTCTCCCTGGCTGTTTACAAAGGGTGCTGGCTGAATAGACCTGGGAGCTTGGAGAGGGCAAAGAGAGAGAAAATAAAGAAAAGCAGGGAGGATATTTGGTCATGTTTTTGTCCTGTCCAAAACATCCATGAAGACATTTGGTCCAAGATAAAAATCCTTGACATTTAGTCCTGTGCAAAACCATCTGGCATGGACCAAAATGCTCGTGGAAATTTTGAATAGGACCAGATTTCAAGGAACTTTTGGCGTGGACCCAATGTCTTACGGACGTTTTAGACAGGACCAAATACCTGCTAATCAATGGAAGAAAACAGAACGCTTTGGTACCTTTCTTTTGACTCTCAGAATTTTTGTGATCAATTGTGAGGAGGAGAGAATCCTTTGGTAACAGATTATCCCTGTATGCCATCCTGATGCCATAAAGTAAAAGAGTAGGGTTACATTGGGGTCTGGAGTGGAGTTAGGAATAGAGTGCACTTTTGGGAATCACTGAAGTTGGAGGTTTGGCAAAATCACCCAGGTAGAACCTGTATTGGGAAGACAGAGTTTCAAGGATAGACTTGTAGACAAGATCGATATTTAACGCTCAGGGAGAATAAGAAGATCACCGAATGAGACTGAGCAAAGTGCCTAGAGAGGCAGGAATAAGTCTAAGGAGAAGTTGTATTCCCAGCGAGCAGGAAGAGATCGGAAAGCTCTCACTAGACTAAATGTTCCACTTGAGGTCATCAGCACACCACATCAGCAAACCACTGTTCATTTCCCAGTGGTGGCAGAATCCGGACTGTAATGGACTGAGACAATAATAAGTTGGTAAATACAGTAAGTTCAGATCATTCTTTCATGGACTTCAGCTGGGAACATGTGAGGTGTAAGTAGAATTGTAGCAAGAAGGAAACAGGCATGAGGAAGGAAAATTGCTGATGTGCAAGAACACTGAACATGTTTTATAAGTATAGCTGAGGAAGTAGAGAGACATTCCCAATGCTGTTCCTACGTGTACTGTGCCTTTAAGTGGAAACTGTTCTAAGTCATGCATGGGTTATTTTGGGAGGAAGCACCAGGTCCAAGCACCTGACGGGTCTTGGGGAAAGGGGGAAAAAAAGCAGAAACACACACATCCTTGGAACTGAGCAAATGCCAGATAGGGAAGCGTAGTCTTCAGTGTTCTGTATTCTACTCAGACACTCCTGCTTTCAGTGAGTCTTCTCAGGCCCCAGGTTCCCTCCTGCTAAAACCCTGAGTCACCTCTCCCTTTGCTGGGATGCATCCTGTGTTAAACACGTCTCCTTTAGTTGTCTTTTCTCTCTTCAATAAATACATCCCTGTGCTTTCCTTGGCCACTTCCCTTCTGGTCTTTGCTAGTGACAGTGTAACTAGTTAACTAACGTACGGCACATCTGTTATGTGCTGGATGCATCCAAAAGCTAGGAGATAGAGGAAGGAGGGCTGTGGTTGGATTCTCAGATACATAAACCGAAGTAGAGTGAAGCCATATCAGAATCACCAAGGAGGGTATTTCAAAATATACACCCTTCTGGAGGCTCTGATGGGACCTCCAGACATTATGCCTCCCTCCTTCTGCCTCTACACCTCCCAAGAATCACCACACCATGAGCCATTGCTGGCGGAAATGTTACGAGTCCATCGAGTATATTGTGCACCATTGGTTTCAAAGGAATGGGATACCTATCAATGAACCACCATAACAGGAAACTGATTCAGACTAAGATGTTATTGGCTGCTTTTTCATGTGGAATTCTCTTGGGAAAGCAGCAGGTAAGCCACCAAGAGAGCTTTTAAAATAATCCCTAATTTTCTTAGTACTATCTGGAATGGAAGGTCATAGGAAATGGCTAGTAAAGGAGTCTGTGAGTTGTTTCAATTTATATATTCAAGAAAATGTTACCTGGACATCTGGTAATTCAACTTTTCTGGGGTAACTGCTAAGTGCTAGACCTGTGGAAAAAGATTAATAAAATTATCTAACAATCAGAAGTTGCTCTCGAAAGGGGACCAGTGACTCTAGAGTGCAGTAATCGTGTTCTTCTAGGTGAAAGCATGTGTACTTATAAGAGTAATGAGGGCACACGAGAAGCACAACTAATGATTCTGGGGAGAGTTAGGGAAGCCTTCCTGGAGTAGGAGATTTGATGTGACAGTGACTTTCTGTATTTCCGCAGAAGCATTCAAATGCTTTAACAGAAAGAAATGGTCCAGACTTGGAATGTTTGGCCAAGTTGGGACGTGTTTCATTCTTTGAGGTCTCTAAGCTCCAGTCATACTAAGCCCATCAGATGGGTGCTGCCTGGTTGGTGCTTGAGTCTACAGCCTGCCCAGTTGGGGGATACATGACATCAGGCAGAACTTTCCCTTTAGAGAAATTGATGCTCCCTAGAGACAGACTCATGCTCTGATGAATTTCACTATGCAGGGATTTGTGGATTCTGCACTTCCCCCACCAACCCCTTTCTTATTGAATTTACTCCAAAGGAAACGTAGAACAAAAACTAAGAATAAATCAGCCATATTTTTTAAGTCGCAGTGGTAGCTGTGACTACTACTAAAAAGCAAAAGTCTATGAGAAATAACCTTGATTCATAATACTATGCATACTGAATATACTATGAATAGCTCAATAAAAAGCAATATTTCAGATGGATTGTTGTGCTAGGGTGACATCATAGGCGGGAAGAGCGAGGAGGGCTTCATACAAATCGACGTGCAGCACCATACAGGGTGGGGAGGACTGTAAGCCATACACTCTCTTTACGTTCATAGCGCCTTAATTGATGCAAATGGCCTTTGAAACATGTGTGATGGGAGCATATTCATGAAGGCCCACAAGTAAAAGGCTTTGCTACTCCCACCAGTTATGTTTTTTGATCAGAAAAGAAGTAATTGTAAGTCCACTTGAAGCTGAGAGAAAACAGTTCTTGGAGAGGCACGTAGCAAACAGCACACCCATCTCAAAACAGAAGAGGAAAAAGGATGAACACTCCAGGATTACTTTTGATAGGGAAGAGCAAACACCTCAGTTGAAACCGCCTCCCTGTTTCCCAGAGCTCTCTAAATTACAAAAGTTAGAAATCTGCAAAATATAAGTACAGTCTGTCTTCAGGGATCTCCATTCTTATCAGTATAGATCCACTGTTTGCCCCATCAATGCTAAATTCATCTTTTGATTCATAACTCATACATTGCAAAGGCACTGATCATTACCAAAGTTTAACAGTTCCAGATAATGTCAAAATGCAGACTGAATCATAATGGCTAACCATTTACTGAACCTTTTCTCTGAGCCAGGAACTGTGCTAAAGAACGATGCATGCTAGTGCTAACTGACCTATATCATTTCATTATTTAATCCTCACTAAAACCTCAAATGGCACTTATTATCCCCCTTTTACAGATGAGAAAACAGCAATACTGATTATTAAGCAATTTGCTTAGGGCTACATAATTAGAAGGAAGATAGAACCAGAACATACTCTCAAGTGGGTCCGTTACCAGCACCGTGCAGGGTACCTGAAGGGGATCTGACCAGAGAAAGACATTTCAATTATTCATTCAGTCACTTGCTCAATACCTAGTTCAGTGCTGTGCCCTGCGTTTAGGAAAGGGCAGCGCTGTGTGTAGGGGCACAGGAGTCTGAACACATGGGTCTGTCCTCTGACACTTTATAACTGGTGTTGGATGCAAGGCACACCTATGTTAAACAATTAAAGAATAAGGAGCATTTTTAATTGACATGTCCTACCATCGCTACTGAGGAATTCATCCCCTTCTTCCACACTACCACCACTACAAGTCACAGAGTAATTTATGAGGTTATTCCTCTTTTTCCAAAGGGCAGAACTCAGTTTCAACTCTTTGAACTCCATGTCTTATCTATAAGATTGGATGGCAGAAAGCTGAACCTCACCTAAGCTTGCAACAGTCTGTAGATTCTGTACCTTGATGTGTGGCATGAAGGACCAGCACATACAGTCAGATCACCTGTCAAACTTCATGAACAGGACTGTATCACCACCAGCATGCTCCCCCTTTGGCCAACATATTGTTGCTGCTCTCTCTCTCTCTGCACGCCTTAGTGCTGAGCTAGACCTCTTGATGAAAATCTGGAAGAAGAAGAATAGCAAAGTGTGTTACATGGAGCCAAGAAGACTCAGAGCAGGAGGCTGGATGTAAGGCAGTGACCTCAGGAAAGGAATGAGGGTATAGGACTATGGATTTGCTGAAGGAGTTTCCAAGAAGAAAATAATGATCAGAAGGAACATAAAATCAATTTTTATTTATTTGTTGATTCAACAGGTGAATCTTCCCTGTTTGAATAAGGGAGTGTTCTAAGAAGGAAGAAACATGAATTAACCATGGCTTTTTTTCCCTCCAGGAGCTGTTAATCTGTGGGAAGATATCATGCCTGAGCATAGAAAACTACCAAATAAAACAATCCATGTAGGGTTTCCATAATAGCGGTATAGGTAAAATGTTATAGGCCTTTAAGACCCAATTCAAATGCTATACTTCCACAACCTGGAAGGGATCTCTCCACCACCTGAGAGATGGGTAGGATTTTTTTTTTAACATGTGACTTATGCTTTTATTATTTTCATTAATCTCTTGTATTTTTCTTATAAGAACATGATCTTTCTAACGTCAATTTTGGCAAGAAGTTCCTCCTTGCTGAAATACTAGTCCAGTAATTCTAGTTTTTAAATTGAAGTACAGTTGATTTATAGTGTTTCTGGTGTACAGCAGAGTGATTTGGTTATACATATCTATATATCTATATTATATATAGATATATATAAAATATATATCTATTCTTTTCAGATTCTTTTCCATTATCGGTTATTACAAAATATTGAATACAGTTCCCTGTGCTATACAGTAGGTCCTTGTTGGTTACCTATTTTATATATAGTAGTATGTATCTGTTAATCCCATACTCCTAATTCATACTCCCCCTCTTTCCCCTGTGGTAAGCATAAGTTTGTTTTCTATGTCTGTGAGTCTATTTCTATTTTGTAAGTAAGTTCATTTGTGTCATTTGTTTAGATTCCACATGCAAGTGATATCATACGATATTTGTTGAAAGATGGGTAGGATTTAGATATGTGAACTAGTGGCAGAAGGGTTGGAAGAATTAGCAAGAGCAAAGATGAAACAGTCTAGCATGTGAAGGCAAAGAGTTCCCTTTGCTTGGTGCGGAAGACATGATAATGGGACTACTGGGGAGAAGGTCAAGTCTGTAACCCTGCAGGCCTGTCTCTTTGCCGTATGTTAGCTCCCCACTCAGCTCGCTCTCAGCCTAAATTCTGCTGTATTGTCCCTGACTTCTCCCATCTCAGCTTCCCAGATAGGACCCTATTTATGTTTATAACTATTTCATGGCTGCTCAGACTTGAGAGAGCAAAGACCCCATACATCCCATTTGCTCCAGGTGGTGTTTACTATAAAGTGGCATGATAACATTAGCAATGGCATAGACAGTGGAAAGGGGAGAGGTGATACAAGGGTTTGTGCAGATACCCACACAGTGATAGTCTCCAAGGTATGACGTTGTATGGTAGACAAGGCCTTCGTCCAATGCCCAATTATTCACTTAGTCCCAGAGAGCACAACTCTGGATGGACACCTCTGATGGACACTCAAGGCTCAGTCTTGTCACTTTGTAACGAGCACTGTGGGGTCACCCTACAGTGGCATTTCCTGCTAATGGTTGGACCCACATGACTTGAGATCAAAGACCCCATGATTATTAAGACCACTCTGTCCTATCCGCGCTCACATCCTCTCTCCAAGTGTCCACGTTGCTGCTTGTTACTCTCTGCCCCACACCTGAGCCTCCTTCCATGCTTCCTCAAAAGACTAGAACACAGCTCATTTTGTTTTAAGGGCCTTAATGCCACTGACTACCATGGAGGAACATATTATTGAATATGGGATATCATGGAGTCTTGGGAATGCATAAAGGCCTTCAAGTCATGATCTCTGGTGTCTAGTTCTGAGCCCCTTGGTAAGAATATAAATCAAACCTATCAGATGCCTGTTGTCTCCTTCAAAGAGATGGTCTCACCGATGCCTAACCTCCATCCCCTGAACCAAAGTTACAGGCTCTGCTGACCTTCGTGAAGGGTTTCTTCCTGGACAAAACTATTAGTTCTCTTGGAATTGATTCAGAGTTGGGAACCTGACCCTAACTGGGCTAGTGCAAGTTGTTCTGAGCACTTTGTTGGGGTTACTGGGAAACCTCCCAGTGGGACTGCAAAGCCAGTAAGATATAAGCCTGGAGCTGTCTGTAGTCATCTTTGCCATGGTAAGAGGAGCCCGCTGAAGGGGAAAGTCGACATAAAAAGAAGTAGAGCCAAGAGTTGGAGACAGAGGGAAAGAGAGAAAGAAAGAGAACAAAGTACAATACCCACCGAGCCCTTGAGAACATGCCTGTAAACAGCTCATTTCTGAGTTTTATCCATGGAAAATTCAGTTGAATTAGTCATTTCTTTTTTTATTATCAACATTCATATGTATATTTCTTTTGTTTTGCTTAAGTCAGTTTGATTTGGGTTTCTATTACTTTCTTACAAAAGAAACAACCATAATGTAAATAGCTAGTGGGTAATTTGCATTTCTGAAAGCCTTCAAGAAGGGTGATCTGCATTAGAAAGACTCCATGTTATGAAAAATGTGGTCACTTTGGGACATTTCTTAACTCCTACCTTATACCTCCAGCTTCGGTGCTCCCTAGCACCTTGAATAATAGCCTGGACACCGTAGACTCTCAGTGTTTGCTTTGTTGTATGGTAACAATGAAGGAGCAGGCATTAGAGGTGAGTGTGTTGGCAGAAGCATAGTTCCTTAAGTTGGAATGAACATCTTGGCTGATATTGATAAGAAGGAGACTAGTCTGTGTGCATTGGAAAGCTCATACTGTGGAATGGTAGAAAGTAAGTAAATAATATAATACTTTACCTTCACCAGCCCTTCTGAGCTGGAGCCATTGATTCCTGTCATCTGCAGGTTCAGCAACGTTGCATTCCACAGCCAGTCCGGACACATTGACTACCTCTTGGAATTGGCTGGTCCTGGGAGGCACACTCCCTCTGGGGTCATCAAGGCCTCAAGTGTCCAGCATCAAATAAAGAAACTAGAAAACATGGTTATTACATCTGGATAACTTTAAAAAGTAACTTTCTGAAAGGATATTGGGTATCACATAGAACTGATGGGAAGCACGTAAGGTTAGACTAGAAAATGGGCAGGATTCCAAAGAGGCTAAGCAACTGAAAATATAGCCAAGGTCTCATCCCAGGTCATCCTGATCAGGAAACAGTGCTAGACCCTCCACAGGGTCATCTTCACTCCACACTGGCCCTGCCGCCACTGATCACTTTTGCCACACTGCTGAACTCTGCTTCTCCTGCTGCAAATGACCTTTAGCTCCTCCTGGGCCTTTCTGCTGCTCCCTCAAGAATCAGATTCCTTGGGAGGGCCATACGTTTGGCCAGACTCAGGTCACATGCCTATGCTCTAGCTTCTAAGGAGCCAAAAAGAGATACAGATGCTTGGCTTTTTAAGCAACTGTAGTGAAACTTTGGAGTTTGTAGCAGAGAAGGGTTTATTGCAGGGCCATGCAAGGAGAATGTGTGGCTCATGCCCCAGAAAACCCCGAACTCCCCAAACGGTTTCAGCAAAGTGTTTTTAAAGGCAAGATGAAGGAGGAGTGTGGTTGGTTGTTGCAGACTTCTTGGTGTAGGAATCCTTTGTTCTGCAGCTGTCCATGTAGGTCAAGGTCACGATGTTGCTGTAAACCTCCAACAAGACAAATGTTATCCTCTGTTCTGCAACTTTTTATCTCTATGTGAATGGGAGAAGGTTACACCTTTAAAGGTCAGAGCCTTGAGAATGGGCTATCCCGTATATTTCAGGCTGTAGGCAACATTCTTAACTCAAGCAAAAGCAATAGAATACAAATGTTAAAGAAACAGATCTAATATGGAATCAGATTTGTTCTTCCCTATTACAGTATAACTTTGGGATTTCCTATAAACAAGAGGGTTTTCTTATTTTGGGAGTGGGGGTAGGGTAGCAAAGGAAAGTCAAATGTGTATAACATCTTATCAGGTGGACTGAAGTAGGAAGGGACTAGACTTTAGATAAACAGCCAGGAAATCACTATCTATACCTCTATCTATGTTATATCCATACCTCTATCTCTATATCTATATTATATCCATACCTCTATCTCTATCTCTATCTCTATTATATCCATACCTCTATCTCTGTCTCTATCTATATGTATATCTGTATCTCTGCCTTTATCTTCAAGCAAGAGGCAGAGGAGTTGAGCGTGGAGGGCAGGGAATTCCCTGGCATCCCAGTGGTTAGGGCTCCACTGGACCTCGGCTTTCACTGCTGAGGATGCAGGTTCAATCCCTAGTTGGGGAGCTAAGATCCCACAAGCCGCCTGGTGCAGCCAAAAAAATAAAAAGCGTGCTGAGGGCAATGGCAATGGGACTGGAAAGGAAGGAAGGGGTAATAGACCTTCTACAGAGTATTCACAGAGCATGATGACCGGGGGCCCGGGGCGGGGGTGGGGGGCGGGGGTGGGGGTGGGAGAGCAATGATATAAATGAAAGAAGCAGCAGAGTTATATCTGAGACTTTGAGCTAAACAACATCGTGTTGTTAACGGAAGTGTGCTGTGTTTTCTCGATCACAGGATATCTAAGTGACAATACCCAGGGAAGAGTAGAAAGGCAGCCCCAGAACTAAGATGATTAATAGGGCAGAGAAAGCAAGGTTTATGTCATCTGAATGTTTGCAATGATAGATTCACAGAGGAGGGGGGAAGCTCTGAGGTGAGGCATATAGAATTTAGAGGGGAATTAAGGAAGTCACAGGGCATTGCAGACTGGGCTTTTGTATAAACCTAGTGAGCTCATAAAAAGAGGATGAAGAGGCTGGGAATTAAATTAGGAATAGTAAGAGGATGGGGAGTGGAAACAAGAGTGAAACGGGGTGAAACGAGGAGCTTGAAGGAAGTGACTACAGCCTCCAGTTTGGGGAAGGTTTTAGGATTCAGTTCGATTAGAAAGAGGGCCTGAGAGGTTCAACCACAGCTAACCATGTCTGGGGAGACGAGGCAGTGAGTGTATAGCAGTCACACAAGATGTGTGGCAGAGGAAAGGAACACATTTTCAAAACTTTCCTAATCTCACCTTCCCTCATTTATCCTGTCTCTTTTCATCCCACGTCACCTTTGACTGATGGTCAATTTAAACTTGCAAAGGCCCCACACAGCTCAGGGGAAGTTGATTTCATGGGTTCCTATGCTCTGTCCCTCTGCTTTCTTTATTGCAAAGTCAAGGTGGAGGAAATATCATGTTTTGGCTGGAAAACCAGAGCAAGGTAGAAGGAAATGTGTCAGGTCTTTGAGCTCAGCTGACCCAGGGAAGAGCAGCCAGGCCAGAGGGACATCAGAGGAGCTCTCTGAACCATAAATGTCCTCCACCGAAAGCAGCTGTATTTATTTTTGTTATAGATTACTTATTAATGTATTTATTTATTGCATTTTGGATTGGGTGGGATTTCATGTTTTCCCAGGTCTGGTACTCATTTCTTGTAGTGAGAAAAAGATAAAGGATGAACCCTGAGTTGATATAGGAGGAAACACATTAGATATAAACCCCCTTTTAAAAAAACTATTAAGATCCTGATTTATTGCAAACGTCCAAGTATGCCCAGGGCTTAGAGTTCCTCTCTCCCGCCTTCCTCCATTTCTAGTTCTAATCAAACATGGAGGAAAATTAATAATGAACAAGTCTTATCCTTTGAGTTACTGGAAACTGCTGAGGTCTGTGTATCAGCACGAAGTACACACACACACACACACACACACACACACACACACTCAGACATCCCTGCAACTCTCTCTAGCCAATTCCACATTCTGAAATATTTAGCTCCTCGGAGACCTAATTGCTGCTGGCCTATTTCTTCTCCTTCCTCCCCTCCCTTAACCCTCGGTCTCAAATCCCATTCATCTCCAGCCCCCCCCCCACCCAGGGTCTGATCAAACCCCACTGCAGCCCCCTTCCATTATGGCTGAGCCACTCAGAGTCAGAAGAAGCAGAGGAGATGATGCACAAGCCAGAAGAGGCTGGTGAGGCAGCCAAGCACCCAGTGTGGTGAGACGGTCACGACAAGATTGATGGGCCCTATCTCACAGCTGAAAGGCTGGAGGTCGTAAAATGGGAGCACTGTCAGTAATTTATGGGAGCTTGTTATGACAGACTTCTCGACTGAGGCCGAGAAAGATGCCGTTAAAACAAAACCAGGCTCTCCGGGATGTTATCGCAAACAACAGGCCTCTGCGCACAGCCCCAGCACCAAGTGGCTTCATAATTCTCAGGAGTGGAGGGGATACAGGTTCCACTGGGGGGACCCTGCCTTACTACATCCATGGTAAGATGCGAGCAAGGCAGCGATGGGGAGAAGAACTGGCCATGAGGAGCAGCTGGATTTCCCCTCCACCCCTCTCCCCTCGGTGCCCTTGGAGAGAGGCTCTGGACCTTCCAGCGGCCACCACACACCAGCTGAAGAAGCTTGTGGGTATAATGCGTGCCCAGGGGGCACTGGCTCTGCCCTGGGCTGCTGCAAGGGAGCACTGGCTCTGTCCTGGGCTGCTGCATGGATAAAACTGTTCACAGCTTTATTGTGCACAATTTCAGAGCCTCGCTAGGGTTTACTTCACCTTTCTCTCTCATTCAGGTGTCACCCACATCAACTCGGGCTCACTCCCTCTTGTTTTAAAGCAGCTTCTGCACAGGGTCGGATCCCGACAGCTTGGAGTTGAAAGAATTCATTGAAAAGCAAATTAAATCTATAGTGAAATCTTTTTGAAAGCTCTGAAGGAGGGTCTCATTCATAAGCCACAGATACTTAAAATATTCATTCCCCACTTGCCACAGCTTATGTTAGTATCTCCCCTAAGCTGCAGACAAACATCTGCTTTACTCCCGAAATACTAAAATCTGTCCCCAAATCCTAGACCAAACAGATCCTATTATAATTCTTCGTTCCTCCATTCACATCTCTTTCCTCTCCTTTACCTACCAAAATTTTTTCCAAGCTATAGTTCTTTATCGTTTCCAAATGAAATCCAAGTAACTACTCCACTTTTCTGTTAACTGCGCTTTCTCCAAATTATATACTTTACTTTCTTTTTTTTTTTTTTCACTGTTGTGGCCTCTCCTGTTGCGGAGCACAGGCTCTGGACGCGCAGGCTCAGTGGCCATGGCTCACGGGCCCAGCCACTCCGCGGCACGTGGGATCTTCCCAGACCGGGGCACGAACCCGCGTCCCCTGCATCGGCAGGCGGACTCTCAACCACTGTGCCACCAGGGAAGCACTATGCTTTACTTTCATTTTGAAGCAAAGAAACAATCAACGGAGTAAGGAAGAATCCTCCTTATGGAGCCTAAGGGGAGGCCAAGCCATCAACAAGAGGCTTCTCTTGGGTTGGGGTAGGGTCTAGGGAAGGGGTTCAGGTGTAGGTTGGGGATAAGGGTGAGAGGCATTGAATAAAAATTAATATTTTTGACCCTGTTTTGGAAGAACACAAGTAAGAGATGCTTTATTACGGGGGTTACCTTGAATCTACTCCGATTCATTTATATGTTTAGAGTAAATAATTCGCAAAGCGCAGCACTTGATAAATGGCAAGGAATTGCTTGCTACTCCGCGTTAGTTAAATCCACTGTGGCCCCCGTAGTGCCACAAAGCAGCTTCCAGGCCCTGGGTCTGCAGGACGCAGCCCGCTCTGGATTCCGTGTCCCCAGCATGCTTTCCTGCCCCAGGGCTTCATTTCCAGTCCTCTGAGCCCCACTTTGATCTTGCTTCCCCGGTCAGAAAGCTCTGGGCTCTGGTGGGAGAACAGATGTGGGGAGAAGCCCTTGCTGTGATGCAAAGGTAGGAAGAATGTTTCTTAATAAGCAACACCTGAGATGAAAGAGGCTCATCTTGCTTTATTTGGCCTCAAACTGCCTGGCTGCCGAGCATGAGTCGGTGTCAGTGTGCCTCCCCTCCGCACAGGCTCTCTCTTCACAGTTGTGGGGCGCCGGCACATTGCTCTTCCTTTTCCAGCTTCTTCATCTCAAGTCCTTGCCCCCAGCCCCAGCCCCCGCCCTCTGATTTCTTAACACAGTGCACGTAGCTTGTAGACAGCCTGTCACTCCTTGTGCTTTCTACTCAGTGGTGATTAACCTGGGACTAGCCTGGATGGAGGGAGTCCAGGTCCAGAATTCTCTAACAGAAACTTCCCTGGAACAATTGCTCCTCAGCCCCTACAGTGCATGCACTTTATTCCTGGCAAATTGTGTGGTGCTGCTCTATGGCGCTGTGTCTGTGTGTGTGCTTTCTAGTGGAAGTAGTATGAGTTTCAGTTCACAAGCTCAGGTGTCCCCGAATTCTATGGATTTGTTTTCAACGGCAGTCTTTTGACTCAGGTCATGGGCTCCTGTTCTTTTGGGGCTTAAAGTTTGTGCCCTCTTTCTCTGCAAAATTCGTATTTTGAAACCGTAACTCCCAAGGTAATGGTATTAGCAGTTGGGGCCTTTAGGAGATAATGAGGTTCAGATGAGGTCATGAGGGTGGAGCCCCATGATGGGATTGGTGCTCTGATAAGAAGCAGGTGCCAGGGCTTGCTTGCTCTGCCATGTGAGGACACAGCAAGATGATCACACCACCATCACTCTGGGAAAAGAGCTCTCACCGGGAGCTGAATCAGCACACACCTTGATCTTGGACTTCCCTGCCCGCAAAACTGGGAGAAGTAAATGTCTGTTTTTTAATCCATCTACTCAGTGTATGGTATTTTGTTTTAGCAGCCTGAGCAGACTAAGACAGGTCCCATAGCCCCTGTGTTTGAATCTCAGCTTGGTGGCTTGCTGTGTGACTTTGGACAAGTTGCTTAACTTCTCTGCGAGTTGGTTCCCTCAGCTGTAAAATGGAGCTCATAGTACATTCCTTGTAGGGTTGTTGCAGGGAATAAATGAATTACTTTATTTAAAACATTGAGAACCATGCCTGGAATATAAAAGTGTGATGTTGTTGTTAGTTATCATCTCTCTTTGGGGAAGACAATGAAAGACCCTCAGGTGGTACCATAGTACACTGGGGACTTGTGAAGCACCCAGGCACTGGAATAGAGGGGCAACTGGTCTGCCTAGGTTGTGTGGACACATCCGTCACCCCAGCACCCTTGGGCCCTCCAGTTCTGGTGAATCTATTGGTTTCTCTCCACACCAACAGACTTGGGAATTCTTGGCAAAACTTTCTATGTGTCCATCCACCTAGATGCTTCCTGTGGTGATTTCTCCCTTGGGCCTCACATGATACCCAGTAGTGTGACCAAAAAGAGGATGATAATCTCAAATCCCTCTAGTCTAGAAAATAAGACTTTTGGAAACCAACATCAGTGAGAAAACATATTTTTTCTGCTTTCGCTGCCACATTCCTCCTTGAGGTGGGAAGAGGAGGGGCTATTGACTGAAGATGGAGAAGAAAAGGGGAGGGGGTAACAAGGAAGAAACAAAACAAATTAATACCTCAAAGTATGGAACAAAGCAGCACATTTGTATATCCGGATGATTTCTGAAAGCTGTGGCACTGGACCAAATGAATTGGAACGTTTGAAGGCAGGGCAAGGATTCTACCTTTAAAACAAACTTCTCGTGATAAAAACATAGACACCGAAGTTTGTGATGAAAATTCTGAAAGTTTACATGTATAATCACACATTTCTATTTTTTCCCAAAAGGAGAGAGAGAGAGACAGAGACAGAGAGAGAGAGAAGGGAGATCCCACCCAAAAGACCAGCCCTGGTGATGTGAATGCAGGTGAAATCTTGGAGTACTCTAGGCAGCAGCAGTTTGGAGAACCGGTGTATCAGGTGTCAGTGAAGGTCAGGTTGAGTGGGTCAGTGGAGGTGACCAGAGCAATACAGAGTGGGACAGGCATTAGTGGAATAACAACTCCTTTTGGGGGAACTTTCAGAGATTTCCACAAGAGAGGAAGAGCTGGGGTCTGCCATTAGACAGGTGGGGGGCATATTGATACATTTGATTTAAAGAAAAACTCTTTTTTAAAAACGATTTTATTGAAGTATAGTTGATTTACCATGTTGTGTTAGTTTCTGGTGTACAACAAAGTGATTCAGATATATATATTCTTTTTCAGATTCTTCTCTATTATGGTTTACCTCAGGATATTGAATATAGTTCCCTGTGCTATACAGTAGGACCTTGTTGCTTATCCATTCTGTATATAATATCAATGGTTTGCATCTGCTAATCCCAAACTCCCAATCCATCACTCCCGTATTCTGCCTCCTCCTTGGCAACCACAAATCTGTTCTCTATGTCTGTGAGTCTGTTTCTGTTTCATAGATAAGTTCATTTGTGTCATATTTTAGATTCCACATATAAGTGATATCATACAGTGTTTGTCTTTCTCTGTCTGACTTACTTCACTCAGTATGATCATCTCTAGGTCCATCCATTTTGCTGCAAATGGCATTATTTCATTCTTTTCTATGGCTGAGTACTATTCCATCATATATATGTACCACATCTTCGATTTTGAGAAAAACTCTTAAAATTACCTTCTCTAGGAGACATAAATTAGTGGCACTCATTTCACATTGAGGTTATATTCTCTAAAAATGAGAGCCAATTATAATACCAATTAAAGATGATTTAAGGTCAAAGCCTTTCCAGATAAGTGGGATTTCACTGATTCTTATTTTCCTAGTTGTTCCCCCTCTCCCTTTCATCAGTGACCTTGACAAAATAAATGCCTCTTCTAACCAATAATATTTGAATATATTTAGTCTCTTGGATGAAAGTCATGAAGCTAACAAAACTATATCCGATGATCCTGGCCTGAGTTCTGCATCTGTGCGGACTCCTCCTGTCCCTTTGCTTAAGGAGAAACTATCAAGACAACATTGAATGGGGGCAGTGGCAGCAACAGAATTCACTCAGAAAGAGTTTAAACTCTGATGTAATATTGTGATTTTATGTTGTGGAGATTGAAAGATATATGACCACTATCATCTCACATTTTTTTCTTATTCCATCACTGAGCTTTGATTCACAGTTAGTCCCAAGAATTCTACTTCTTCCACTTACTCCAGGGCTGTTAGATTATAAGGTTATATGGTGGTAGAGAGTTAGGCTACAGCTCCATTCTCGAAGGATGAGAGTGTTTGACGTTGGGCCTTAGATGGAAATTCTACCATGTAAATTTGTATGCTTAAGGTAACCTCTACTTTCTGTACTCTCTCAAGATCCCTTATGAGTTTCTACTTCTCCCCGAAGTTAACGCATACTCTCAGTAAAGGCTTTGATGTGTCATTTGCATCTTAGTGTGTGAATTTAAGCTATTGGGGCAACTTTCCCATGAATTTTCAGCCTGATCCCTAAATGAAGAAAGGATGGCTAAGACTGCAGTCTAGGGAATTTCAGACATAACTAAGCAGAGTGGAAGTATGTAATAAAAGGTCCTAAATAAGATACACGTTCATTTATTCGTTAACTCATTAGGAATTTAAAAAATGATACCTAGACTCTAATATAGAGCAAATCATATTATTGCAATACTGATCTCAGGAAAAGGTCTGCAGTGAATGTCTCAAACCTTGTCTTATCAGTTTGATTTGTATCTCAAGAATTATCCTTTCTTACTTTTGTATTTTTATATTTCATGACAGTTCCTTTTTTAATCAGGACATTATTAGAGTTGATTTTCATGTTGTCCATATTTGCTTTATATAATCAATGTAATTGTGATGTTTACCTTATTTTTAGTGAACTGGTGATGCAGATTTTAGTGAAAATAGGTGTGATCCTCAGTGGTACTTCCAGCTCCTGGATTCTTTGGATAGTGAGGCCTGATGATTCCAACTGGGATTTTCAGATACCCATTGAACTTGAGCATTGGTTGGTACTTTATTTCTCATAGCAGAACAAGGGCCCCCAAAATAGATAAAATTACTGAATGAGCACCCTTAGGACACATTAAAATATATTTGCATTTTATATTAATGCCACCCACTGCTTATTCTGGTATATGAGTTGCTATTTTAATAGTTATACAAGGAGCTTGGAGGAGATCAGAATTATAGTGAAATGAGATGAGGAACTTGAGCTGCAAAATCCTGAGGACGAACTATACACAAAAATGTATTATTCTGAGCTAAAGCCACATTGCACAAATCTGTCATGCTTCCATGCATCATGAGGTCAGTGAGATCACATACAATGCAATAAACTAAGCTTCTCTCTATCCTTACAACTTTACCATGGTGTAGTGAGCTAAATAGTGTCTCTCCAAAATTCATATCCACCTGCAATCAGAACGTGACCTTCTCTGGAAATAGAGTCTTTGCAGTTATAGTTAGTTAAGAATCTCAAGATGATATCATAGTAGACGTAGAGTGGATCCCAGATCCAATGACTTGCGTCCTTATAAGAAAAGGAGAGGACACAGAGACATAGCAGGCCACATGAAGATAGAGGCAGAAACTTGGCTGCTGCAAGCTGAGGAAAGTCGGGAACCACCAGAAGCTGGAAGAGGTGAGGAAGGATTCTGCCCTAAAGCCTTTGGAAGGAGCTCAGCCCTGATGATACCTTGATTTCCGACTTCAAGCCTCCAGAAATATGAAAATAAATGTCTACTGTTTGATGCCACCTAGTTTGTGGTACTTTGTTACAGCAGCTCTAGGAAACTAATACACCTGGTATCACCAGAGGACCCTCAAACGAAGGCCTTCAAAGGAAAACTACACTGCATAAAATATTGTCTAGGGGAGCTTGCTGGGCAGGCGGCTTTTAGTCAGCAAGATGCAGAATAGAGCATACAGATTTAGAAGGAAGCATCAGAACGTACCAGCTCAGATCTTCCCATACGCACCTGTCTCCAGGAACTGTGACAGCTGTTCTAGGACAGATGACATTGTGGTGACCAGCCAACTTCATGTAAGGACAATCCAGAAGGGTCTCTCCTGAGATCCTTTACTTCCTGCCCTGAGGCTCTGTTGTTGCTGAGGCTTGAAATGCCAAGGGACTAAGTGTCCCCCATACACCACCTGGAAGTATAGGTGAATTAAAACACCAAGGGGCCAACGTTTACTCGAAGAGACAAAGAAGAGCACATATATTCTTCTGCCTTTTTCCCCACCAAGCAGACTTTCCTGAGACACTGTTCATACAGCCTCTCAGCAAAAGATGCTACTGGAATTCAATAATCAGGTGATGCTGATACCAAGCAGAGGCAGACTTTCCTGAGACACTGTTCATACAGCCTCTCAGCAAGAGATGCTACTGGAATTCAATAATCAGGTGATGCTGATACCAAGCAGGGGCCAGCTCAGTAGTGCACCTTCACTTTACTCTCTTCCCTACCTTATTGTCCTAAATCCTCGCTCCTCCTTCCCTGGATTGAGTCTCCTAATAAAGAAGGAGCACAAAAACTTTTGCTTCAGGCCTTATTTTCTGGGGAACCCAAGTGAAGACACAGTTATTCAGTGGACCAGTTGATCTAAATCTCTGCAAATGTATTAATCAAAATGCTTTCAGTTACAAGTGGGAAAAAGCACTACCGAAAATAACTTAGGAAATTTATAATCTTACACAATAAGAAGAGCAGGCTTCACTCATGTGTAATCCAGGTATGAAAATATTGTTGGTTCTGCTTGCTTTTATCTGTTGGCTTCCTTTTTACAAATAGTCCCAGAGTCACATCCCTCCAGCTTAATATTCCCAGCAGAAAAGGGATTTCCCTTTTGAAAATCTATATATTCATCCAAAGAGGCATGTATATTCATTCTGGGGCGTGTACTACTACTGGTAATGGTGATTTTTGGTAGGAAGTCAACCCCATAATTGTCATTTTTTCCAGGAATTCATGAAATGAAGCAGGAGAAGTTCATTAAAGGAAATATGGATGCAGAGTAGGCGAAAACAAGAGACTGTATGGCAGAAGTCATCTCCACTATTACAGTGTTCAGGTTCTACCAGTAGACCATAAACTCTGTGCTCACCTTCCAAGACTCGAGACCTGAATGTAATCAGTTATTTCCCAAACCAAGCATCTTTTTTTCTAAATACCGCCTTTTTTATTGCCTTTACTATGCGGCACATCCTAAAATTATGCTAGTCAAAGTGTCATCCAGAGACCAGCAGCATGGGCATCACCTGGGAGTTTGTTAGAAATGCGAAATCTCAGACCTTCTGTCAGGCTGACTTAATCAGAATCTGCATTTTAACAAGATCCCCCATTGATTTGTATGCACATTAAAATTTGAGAAGCACTGTCCAAATGTCCTGTGTGAAGACAGACTGAACCCCTGAAATGCAAGATGGGAAAGGATCCATTAGGTCTGACAAGGTTTAAGAGAGGAATGATAATTCTGTCTTTGGGATAAGACACTGTCGTATTTTTTAATTAATCCCAAAGCTGATGGTCAAATAAGTTATTCACTTCTTAGAAGAGCAGCTGGCCGTTTCCAAAGGGGAGTTTATGTGCACAACCAAGAAGGTTTTAAATCCCACACCTACACTCTTTCGCAGAGATCATACCGAAGTGTGATTTTGTTTTAAAGGCACAAAATGTATAAACAGATTCAACAAAGTAAAACTATGGTCAGTCATTGGGTTGGCTAGTAGGTGCTTAAGGGAATTTAAATATTATCTAACGTGAAACTAGCCAAAAGATTTTTTCGTAGTACGGGAAACAATATTTTTGTACAGTTTGGAGGTTATGAGAAGGTGTGTGTTGAAGCATCACCTGTAAGTTTAGTAATGTGTTCTTTGTAGAAATACTGTTCTCACCAAACTATGTTCACATTAACAAAATCACAGAAGAACTATCACCTTTAACAAGGAAATATTATCCTTCTCTTTGACGTCAGAGGAAAATACACCTAAGATGTGCATGGGTTTTATGGCTAGAGAAATATAAAATGCTGAAACGTCATTAAAATCCAAAGGCAATAAAGGGAATCCAGTTTTCATATTACCATCTGTCTTCACAGTGTCTTTCATAGTCATCTACCATGTTTGTATCTAACTTGGAACCACACATCATGAGATAGAAATGCACTTCCTTATTAGGTGATGACTTTTTCTAAAAAAAAAACAGGTGTGGCCCATGGGAAGGCAGCCAGTCATGCACTCGTTGTAGTGGGTTAACTGGTGACCCCCTTGCCCCCGCTCAAAAAAGATAGGTCTGTCTGGAACCTGTGAACGAGACCTTACTTAGAAAAAGGATCTTTGCACATGCAATTAAGTAATTAAGAATCTGGAGATGAGGTCATCTTGGGTTAGAGTAGGTCCTAAATCCAGTGACCCAGGCTGGGAAAGGCAAGGAAGCATTCTCTGCTAGAACATCCAGAGGGAGAACAGCTATGCCAACGTCTTGCTTTCAGACTTTTAGCCTCCAGAAATGTGAGAATAACTTTCTGTTGTCTTAAGCCACCCAGTTTGTGGTAATTTATTATGAAAGCCCTAGGATACCTCATTTGGGATACTTTGTCTTCTAACTTTTCTTTAAATTTTATAAAAGCAATAGGCTTTTATAGGTGGACATTGAATATATCAGCAGCAAGCCACCCAAGGTTTTCTTTGCCTGCTGATATAGATGGGGAGGTGATGCTGGTAAAAGATGCTAATGAGTGGCTGTATATAGGGCATGAAATTTGAATCATTTTTCCCAGGATACATGATAATCCATCCATATGCACTCTATAAGTTCCCTTGTGACCAAGGCATGGAAAATAGAGGGAACCGGAGGTAAGCATAGAAGTTGGTAGGTGTGGCTACCCGCCTGAGCATTGAACTATGCTCAGTGCTTTATTTTTCACCCTGATCCATTTCAGAGTGAACCTGGGGCTTCCCTGGCGGTCCAGTGGTTAAGACTGCACGCTTCCACTGCAGGCGGCACAGTTTGATCCCTGGTCGGGGGACTAGATTCTGCATGCTCCACACCGCGGCCAAAAGAACAAACAAAAGACATTTCAGAGTGAATCGACCAGAGGTCACACCTTTGTTTTAGTCATTTCATGTGAAATCCCTGTCAGGCTTATTCCTAGCAGTGCGTCAGGGCACAAATGATTCATTCAGTGCTTTGGAGGAGAGACTGAGTCTGGCAAGAGGCAGCAGAGGACAAATCAGTGGGAACCTGTTATGAATTGAGGAGGAAACTACAGATGTGGTTATTTCCAGGAGAATAACTGACAGCTGTAAATCAAGTTCCATGCAGGGAGGCACTCAGAAAACTCGGTCTAGTTCTGGTCCTGATTTTCGGTGAAGTTACTGTAGTTACAGAGATTATTAGGGTGTGTGGACACCCCCCCCCCATTGTTCTAATAGTTTGTTCCAACTGTTGTGATGGAAAAGAGGGACGAGTATTACCCTTCTCTTCTCTATTTCCTCTCATATCTACTAATGGGCATTCCCCTTGCTCACCCCTGAAAAATGGAGACCAGACAGCAAAAACTGGAATCAGATCCCAGTGAGCTCCCTGAGAACCACGATCAATTGCTTAAAAGCCCCTAAGCCCCAAAGGAAGGCAGTGAAGCCCTCAACAACCAAATACAGAAGGAAAACTCCACCAGGAGCTCTCAGGAGGGACTGTAATCCACCGTTACACATCAAATCGTGTGCTAGCTCCAACCTTAAATCTGGGATGGCCCCAATTCTCTGTGTGTGTTTAGAATAAAGGCCATTGATATACCATTGAATGTGAAAAAGGAGACAGTGCATCAGGAAGAGCCATGCGTGTCCACATTAGAAAACAAGTGAGAGTAGTCAGGGAGGCCAGGGGGAGAGGGAAGACCAATGATCTCAGACTGAACTTGGATGAAGGGAATCTCCTAACAGAGGATGTCATAAACCTATTGGGAAAAGTCCTCGGGAGCTTCAGTCTCCAAAAGGAAAAAAATATCACTTGATTTTATAACTATGGGCAGTTAAAAGAAGAACTGTGGAGGGTTGAACAGTGGCCTTTAAGAAGATATCCACCTCAAATCCCAGGAACCTGTAATGGTATCTCATAGGGCACACGATGTGATTAATTTACAGATCTGGAGAGGGTGAGCTATCTGGATTATCTGGCTGGGTCCTAAATGCAATAGCATATATCTTTATAAGAGAGAGGCAGAGGGGATTTTGAGGGAGACAGAGGGGAAGGGAGTGCAAAGATGAAGAGCTGTGGTCACAAGCCAAGGAACCCCAATAGCCACCGGAAGCTGGAAGAGGTAAGAAAGGATTCTTCCCTAAAGCGTCTGGAGGGAGCACAGCTCTGTCAACACCTTGGTTTCAGACTTCTGGCCCCAGAACTGTGAAAGAATAAATTTCTTTTGTTTTAAGCTGCCCAGTTTGTGTCATTTGTGATGGCAGCCCTAGGAAACTAAAACAAAAACTAAAAAGGTCCTTAAGGGCCAATTTAATACCCTTTCATTCACACCCTGAGGAACAGATATTCATCTTCAGCGTTCTAGATTATTAAGTAATAATAACATCCTGGACTTTGGAGAGTCATTTATCAAGAGCTAAGATATTTTTAGGTTTCACCAACATAATTTTTCCCCTGAGAACTATAAGGCTAAGTTTCTATTAGAGAGAAAAATGTTGAGGGTAAGGGATTTTTGATCCTGACTTGAATATGGTGTTTAGGCAGCCGTTAAGTTCTGTATTATTTACTGTCATTTCAAACACAGAGACAAATGTCAGAAGAGAAGATAGAGACCAATATGAATTCCTTAAGAAGAAAAATACTGACAGAGAGAGAGAGAGAATGAGAGAGAAAGAAAATGGTACTCATGTATCAAGGAATAGAGTTTAGATCTGTTGTCGGTGCCTTATGGAGATTATGAACTGTAAATAACAACTTCATCATTCCCACTCCAGAAATACAGTTCTCTTGGGGAAAGTACTGAGGGGCAGCAATAACCATTAGTGTACTACCAGCTATGATTTACCTTTGATATTACCAAGATGGCAATATGCACTAAGCTAGGGGCTTCTTTTCCAGTAAGCACAAAGTATGTTCAGAGGTCAAAACCAGAGTTTTCTAACATCAAAGTTGTTGGAGGAAAAAGTTCCACTCAAGAAGTAAAGCTCCTCTAAATTCTACAGATTTCAAGAATAAGATCAAACTTTACATTCCATGATGGGACTAGTTTGAAAATTACAATCTTGCATCTCAGATTGATTTAAGTAAACTTTGCCTCTGTTGCCCTGGAAGCTCCCTCAACCTGCTCAATAGAACCAAACATTCAATCGGCTGGAAGCTAGAATGAGCTGTTATGTGAAGGTGAGAACTTTCACAGTCTATTCTCAATGATAAGACAGCCACACACATATGCGTGGGCTCCTGTTTATAAACAGTAAGTGTGAAGCCATGTTTGTAAAAAGAATCAGGAGCAGGTTGAAAATAATACAGCCTGGCTTTCTTGTTTTTAATTTCCATTGAAATATAGTTGATTTACAATGTTGTATTACTTTCAGATGTACAGCAAAGTGATTCAGTTATATATAAATATATATATTCTTTTAACATTCTCTTTCATTATAAATTATTATAAGATATTAAGGAGAGTTTCCTGTGCTATACAGTAGGTCCTTGTTGATTATCTATTTTATATATAGTAGTGTTTATATTTTAATCCTGAACTTTTAATTTATTCCTCCCTACTTTTCCCCTTTGGTAATCATAAGTTTGTTTTCTATACCTGTGAGTCTATTTCTGATTTATAAATAAGTTCATTTGTATCACTTTTTTAGATTGCACATGTAAGTGATATGATATTTGTCTTTTTCTGTCTGGCTTATTTCACTTGGTAATATGATCATCTCTAGGTCCATCCATGTTGCTGAAAATGGCATTATTTCATTCTTTTTTATGGCTGAGTAATATTCCATTGTGTATCTATACCACATCTTCTTTATCCATTCATCTCTTGATGGACATTTAGGTTGCTGGCTTTCTTTTAAGTCAACCTTTTTATTCAGCTTTTCTGGGAATCTTGTGTTTATGTGGGTTAACAATGAAAATGCTGACTGTAAGTAAAAATGCATTATCTCAGCCTACTGATAATGATAATAAATACTGTCTCTAATAAGTGAGCTTGGGGGCTAATGTGTACTTAGTTCTTACTCTGTCTACAATGTTGAGCTTCTATTGATTCATAATCTGGAGAAATTCACATTTAACCAGTATGAAGAGAGTACTTGATATAAGTCACACACTTGGCTATGTTTTTTTGAATATATTATAGCCTTTAATTCTCAAAACATCCTGGTGAATCAACTGTCAGTATCCCTGTTTTACATATGAGTAATCTAAACTCCAACATGTAATTTAGGAATTTTAAGTGAGAAGGCCAAGGTTTACACTCTAGAAATTTGTACCTAATCAATAGTTTATACCAAATGGCTTCTATAGTCCATTTTAACTTTGAAAATATATTTCTAGAACCAAGCGAGAGCAAACATCAACATGGTTCTAACCACACTCATAGCAGTGAAAGAGTGAAATACAGGTGAATAAATGGAAGATACTGAATAGGAGGTATTACTCACCCATGTTATTACTCTTTAAAAAAGCTAAAAAAAGCCAGGCTATAAAAAGTCCTCTGTGACGACAAATATAGTTGTCACCCTAACATTAACATTATCTGTTTGGTTGTAATATATTTTCTAAATGTCTATTCCCCTTTGTATAACAGAATAATAGATCCCCTCCAATTGTCACATAACTTGTATTGTTAATATCTCTCTACATTAGAAATATAATTCCCCACCCACTCTATGGACATTCTTTAGCCAGGGACATTTGAGCAAAAGCTTTGAGAGTCATATAATACCACCAACTCTTTTACTCTTTTCCTTGCCAGGAAAGGAATGGCTCAGGCTGGAACTTCTACCTCCTCCTAGATCTTGAAGTGAGAAGGCCTATGGAGCCTCATTAAAGATGACTCATAGCTGACAGCATAAAAAGCAAGTGAGAGATAAGCTATCACTGTTGTAAATGAACGAGATTTTAGAAGGATTGTTTGTTACCGCAAAATACCTTAGCATAAGCTGACTATTACATCCAAGTATTGTTCTGCTTTTTTTAAAAAAAAGAATTCCCACACTATCAAATTATTCTCAATCTAAAATTGTATACTCAACTAGGCTAGCAACTAAATGTGAAGGTTGAATAAAGCCATTTTTAGGCATGCGTAAAAATTGCCTTGGAAATTTACCTCCAATGTGCTCTTTCTTAAGAAGCCACTGGAAAATATATTTCATTAAGCAAATGAAGCAAATAATCAAAAAAGGAAGAACACAGGGTAACCAGGGAAATGTGAAATGTGATACAAAAAGAAGCAGAGGAAATAACCAGCATAATAATAAAGAGAAATGTCAAGATGACATCTGTATACCAATTACCTAAGAGCAAATCAGAAAACTCTAGGAGAGATTTCTTCAAAAATATGAAATTGACAGAACACCTAAAGTGTTGAACATGTTGTATAGTGTACCACTGGATGAAAGGCTCAGGATCATTTTTAATTTAAAAAAAAAGGAAGCTAAGTAGAAAGGGAAAAAAAGCAAGATAATTATTAACTTCAGGGAAGGAAAACATGGTGTGAAGGGAAATAAGAGTAATCATGATTCAGTTGTAGAGAGTGTTTACCAGTCATAATACAAACACTGAATACTGTAACCAGAATTATAATACAAGTGTATTGGGAAAATGTGTGAACAGGAAGGCTATTATGTATGTATGTACTTGGGGCGAGGAGGTGGTGAAAGAGAGCTAATCTTTCATAGAAGGGAGTTAATTGATGATATCTATAACTGAAAAACCAAGCAGAAATATGTGCATGTTCTTTAGAGATATGTAGGTAAATTCAGAGAACATCAGCTGAAGAGTTGAAAGTTGTTGCTTTTGAGGGAAAAAAAGGGGGAGGTCAGAATGCTGTTTTTTGTAACAAGCCTTGTAGAAAAAAACAAATTTGGATCCTTGAAGTACATGCATGTATAATTTGACATAAAATAAACATTATTTAAATAAAAATCCATTTTCAAATGAGAGGAGTATAATTTGGAAGTTGGTATCAGGTAGTTCAGGAGAAAACAGACAGTATTTTCTTTCAAAATGTTTCCCTACCTTGTATTTTTTCTAAGTTAAAACCACATTTTCAGATCTGTGGGTTACCAGCTAATTTCTGCCCTTTCACTTGATCTCAGGCCTCAATATTAAGTTTCTGGAAGTTTTATGCCCTAGTTTTTTCAGAGAAGAGCAAAAAAAAAATGTCTACAGTGAAAAACCAAAACACAAACAAAAAGCAGAAGCAAGCAAACAGAAAAATCTCACAAATCAGACTGAAAAGACAGCATCTATTAGCCTCCTGAGGCTTTGTATCAAAACACAGGATCTTGGAAACTGATCAGATCTGGAGATCCAGAACCCCTACTGTTCCTTCTCTTTCTTTTGGATTCTTTTTTCTCATTGCTTCTGGTGCGTTGCCAACCAGCAGGGGCTGGGAAGGTGGTGCATCCCTCTTGCCCAGATAGATATTCACTCCATCGCTGGGCTGCATACTGAATGACAAATTAAACATCAGCATTCTCGAGCAACTAAGCCCGCGAGCCACAACTACTGAAGCCCGCGTGCCTAGAGCCCGTGCTCCGCAACAAGAGAAGCCACCGCAATGAGAAGCCCGTGCACCGGAATGAAGAAGAGTAGCCCCCTCTCGCCGCAACCAGAGAAAGCCCACGTGCAGCAATGAAGACCCAACGCAGCCAAAAATAAAATTAATTAATTAATTTTTAAATAATCAGCATTCTCGGAATTAATTCTAACCTCTGGGAGCGTGGTTCCCTCTGGAGTCGGCATGTGAATGTTCACGGGACGACTGCACACTGAAAGGCAACTGACAGGGTTTGCATCAGACCTTTGTGTGTCTATGCCTGTTTCAACCTTTTGATAAAATATTTATTTGAAAAGCCATTCCTTGGTCTCCAAGCCTTGCAAATCCCCCAAAGAAAGGTTATCACTTAGATAGGCAGCAGTATGTTAAATGACTCCATCTGCAAATGGATTAAACACACACACACACATACACACACATTAACCAGAACAACAAATCCACATAGAATAAGAAAACTTCAATCTTCTTCCAGTGACTTATAGTCTCAAAAGGGTTGTCTTAAAATCAGGTTCTGTGGACATACTTTGAACAACTTTCTTGCAAAAGACCTCATTTCCCTCTAAAAAAGATATAGTGGAAAAGACTGTGAGCAAGAAATCCTTGCTCAGTTACTCTTATGAAAAATCTGTGGACTGAAATGGAAAATCTGTTATAATCTCCTTTATGAAAATGACTCCATCTATAAACTAAGTGTTCTATTATTCCTCTTTAATTTCTGGCACTTTAATTTCTGTTCTCTGAGAGAACATCCGACATGAAAAACTTCTACAGTTAGATTTCACAGAAACATGGGATTATAATTTTCAAGCTGGTAGGATGCTCTGGGATAATTCAGAACGTAAGGGATGAACCTCCATGTTGAAGAGATCAGAAAGCCGAAGCTCTGAGAAGGCAGGTTCGTGCTGCCGGTTAGTTACGGCTTCCTGACTTCCTGGTCCACTCAGGTGGCTGATAATGTAACAAGATGTTCAGAATGAAACATCTGATGGTGTTGGGCTGTATCCCTCAGAACTGCAAGCCTTGTAGTTGCCCAGCTGTGAGATGGAAAAAGAGCTGGGGAACAGTGACAGAGACAGGAGAATCTTGCGTATCTGAAGCAGAAGGTCCTGGAGCGACCCCGCTGTGTACAGGAGATGGCCGACAGGACATGGCAGCAACCTCCACTAGTTGAGGGAGAAGGAGGCTACCATTTATAGGGAGATTGAGGTCGAGGTGGCTCATCAGTTACCAGGGAAACCAGCGGCTAGGGCAGGGAGAAAGCATGTAGGTAGTTACTAATTATGCCCTATAATTAAGAGGAAGCAAGTAGTGGTTGAGCAGGGGGATATACAGAGAGCAAGAGAACAGCCATCTTGAATGGCCTGACCATACAGATGGGAATAGGGTAAATGCCAGAAAGCAGAAACACCTCCAGTTCTCAGACAGCAAACTTTGTTTTTTACCTGGAGTACAGAAGAATGCTGCCTTGTCTGTCGAGATAACATTTATAAATAAAGAGGGGATTAGGTATAAAAAATAATCTGCAATTCAGTATTTATATTAAACAATTACACACTTTAGTAAACACAGAAATGAATAAGAAGCCTTCTTCCTTGTGGGTGCACTAGACTTTTCCCCCCTTCCTTTTAAGTGTTGTGCATTGACTTAATTGTACGTTGGAAATGATGTGTAACAATATTTCAATTAATTTTACTCGGAATTTGTTTATGAAAAGTTTTTTGAACATTAAATGATCAGTATTACTTGAATGCATCCAGAGGTTATTTAAACCAAAACAAAAAGGCCATCAGTCCCCCCCTCTCCTCCCCAGGTGCGCATTCTAGCGTGTGCAGTGTGCAACTTGAATTGAGGCCTTTCTGTGAGCAGCATCATAGCTTCTATCATGGAAAGTACTATGTATAGTGTTTGTCATGTATATGCCTAAATTTTAATTCCCTGTAAACATCTGTCACACACAAAAAAGTAATCTTCCAACTCTGCCCAAAGAGAGAGCCAAGCTTACGCCCATGTTTGCCTTAATTTGAAAAGTACTAATTACAAGATGTTTGTTGACTCTTCTGTGATGCTAGTGAGAATATGGGTGAGGGGGAAATTTGAATGCATAACCTGAATTGAATCAGAGATCTGCTGACACACATCCAGCCCAAGGCTCCCTCGGGTGCAGCTCTTCTTAGGTAACTGCCCACTAGCATAGACTGAAGGAAATAGAAAGGAAATTTATTCCCAGAAACCATTTTCCTGGCTTTCAAGGCCTTTCTGTCAATGATTTTCCTTTTTTTCTCACCCATCTTATCTAGTGCAGTATGCTGAAAGTTTAGGAATTTTAAATCCACAAATACCTTCACAACTGAGCAAAACAGTGTTGGAGCACAGACTACGTTCTGGGTAGGGAGGGTACCGGTACGCGTTCTCACAGTCACCCTTTAAACCCGTGAATGTCATCAGCCAACCAAGCTCTTCCAGTCCTTTCCGGTTTGACTCCATTTTACAATCTCAAATTCATCTCATAGCCCTTTCTTGGCAAATACTATATTCACTTCTGAGTAACCTCAATAATTACATCATACATATTTCCAGAGAGCATAGCCCATGACTGAACTGAGAAAAATCAGGTGGGTCCAGGCAGAGGCCACCTACAATGATTCCCCTGTGGCTGGAACTAGTTTCATGCACTGCCAGTACCCAATGCTATTTATGAGAACATAATGAGGGGAGTATCATCTCAAAACCACACAGCCAGAAAACAAATTCTAGGAACACCAGCTACACTGAGATAGCGAAAAAGGGTGGGGGCGAAATCTGATGGATTTGCTTCTCTTTTGTGCCCGCTGATCTCCCTGGAGAACTAGTGACCAGCAACATGGTCTCCAGGTACATTCTCCAGGCTTCTCTTATTTGGTTACTCACAGGAAAGCCTAGGCACCATTGCCAACGCTTGTCACCTCATTTATCAAGGTGTACCGTTCTATGAACAAAGAGGATATTAGGTATGAAAGCCATCTTCAACCTTTGCCCAAAGGGAGAGCCGAGGTTATACCCATCTTTTTTTCCACTTGGAACTCTCTTCCTCTCCCGGTTCCTTTGTAACTTGGAGAACCACAGTCCTTCTGATGTGGAGTCTAACACCACTCATCCACTTTACACACACACACAAAATTCTCTATGCCAACCACCAAGCCCAGTGACTTTTCGACGTTGCACACGATAGCCATCTGAACTAGGCTTACCTGTCCTGGTACACAGCTCTGCTTCCTTTACTCAACTGAGCCTTCAAATCAGGACCAGCACATTCTGCAAAGAGATTAAGCACACACACGCACACCCACAGCTCCTAGAAGGTGACTCCATGCTTCTGCGCCCTTGTTTTTTAACAGGCCAAGTATATTTATTACTTTCCCCCTCATGAGAAGCATCGTGTCCCATCAATGACCACAACCCCCTGCAGCCACAAGGGAGTTGCAGTTACATGTCCTCATCACCATGTAATTATTTCTTCTAAAAATAGTATAATCATTAGCATCTCCCCAACCTAATTACAGTTAAATTCCTAGGTAATCTATTACATTGGACATATGCTCAAATTCAAAGTGATTTCTAAGTTGGATTTATGTCAAGTTTCCCATCTCAGTGTCCTTTTCCCCTAACATTCTTTAATATGACAGGTGACATTTTTCCATTCACGTTTATTTCAAATGTGTTAGTTCTCTGGAGAGAGGTAGGTAGATACATAAACCAAAGTCCATGCATCCTTCCTTGCTGAATCACAACCCTTAGGATATTCCTAATCTTATATCTTGGTCACTAATTTCCCTGCTTCCTTGGACAATTAATGCATAGAGGAGGGTAGGTAAGGCAGTTTTAATAAGTCAGGAATGGGTTTTATTTAAAACTCTGATCCATGCCTTTACATTTTTGGGTCTTTTGAATAAAAATAGGTAGCCTAATTTGCACACTCTTTCAGTGCTTTCTCTCTGTGTGTCTCTGCTCTTCCTTGGCATTCTGCTGAATATGCACCTCAGGAAGAATTCAAGGCTTCCTTGGCATGATTTTGATGAATCGGAACCTATGAGGCTTAATAAGAGGCACCAAAATGGACAGGCACCTAAGGGGAAAAATAGGTCCGTGTTGATGGATGTCTTTCCCAGGGGAGTTGGGGCACTGCTGAGATGCAGTTCTTTTCAGCAAGTGGTAAAACAGAAATATAATTCAAGGCAGCACATGCAAAGCAGGATGTGCAATATATTTTCTCAGCAGAAATAATCAGATAAACAGCTGCTTTACAGGGTGCCAAAGGGACATACAGCAAAGAAGAAATGCACCAGCCCAGAAAAGACTGCATGGAATGGAAACACAAAAATCATCCTCATTGAGTCGAGTGATGGTTCAAAGTGAGCCTTATCTACTCATTCATTATTATACTAAACTCCCAAAAGGGCATTAACCTTTGGTGTTTCAGTTTATTCTTTAAAAAAAATAATTCAGGGCTTTCCTAATCTTCATGATCAGAGAAAGCGAAAGCTGCAAGGTATTATAGCAACTGCTTTTTTAATAAAATAAAAGGAGATCCCTCATGGAAGATGATGCCTTATCTGACAACATCAGGTTACTGGGCAGGGGTGCTGTGGCTGTCTATAACAGATATATCCACTGAGTTTTCCGCCCCCCAGACCTGTTTTACTACCCCTTTGTGATGAAACAGAACTTTTAAAGAAGGGATGTGTAGTTTATTGTCTACCCTACTTTACCTCATTCTGCCAGTTTCCTTAATCTCTCCTCTTCTTTCTGACAAAGATTGCAAACTTCCTAAGTGAATTTGTGTTTGAGTTTCACAGGTTGTGTATTAAACATGCCTTTTCATTCTGATGCCTTGACCTCTGGGGCCTTGCTGACCCTCGAGGGACTGTGCCTCCCAGGGCTAGCCAGTTCCTGGAGATAGTAAATGACTTGCCTGTGAGCCCAACTCTCAAATGCAAACCAACCAACCCAGAGCCTACACCCCTAACAGCCTTCTCTATCAGGCTGTCACACTCAGGGCCACCATCCACCTGCCTTAATCACTCAAGGGCCGGGTACCAGACAACCAGGGATGGTCCCTATGCCCCAGAGCCTGCCAGAAGTATTCAGACCAGCCAGACCTCAGCCTGGATACCCCACCACTCCCCTTTCTTACCACAGAAATGCTAATGAAGGCTCTTGCCCACATTTTCCCCTCACCCCTCTGCCTCCTGAAGGAACGTGCTTCTTCCTTGGGTGGCTTCTCTTTGGCATGGCATACCCCCTCCTCTTGGGAACTGTGAATAACAAGTTACCTTTTCAGTGGCAACCATCAGCTGATCAGTTGGCCTTCCCATACCTGAATAATAATAAAACCTGTATTTTATTTTATTTTTTTTAGTGTTTTTATTTATTTTTTATTTATTTTAAACATCTTTATTGGAGTATAATTGCTTTACAATGGTGTGTTAGTTTCTGCTTTATAACAAAGTGAATCAGCTATACATATACATATATCCCCATATCTCCTCCTTCTTGCGTCTCCCTCCCAATCTCCCTGTCCCACCCCTCTAGGTGGTCATAAAGCACCGAGCTGATCTCCCTGTGCTATGAGGCTGCTTCCCACTAGCTATCTGTTTTACATTTGGTAGTGTATATATGTCCATGCCACTCTCTCACTTCATCCCAGCTTACCCTTCCCCCTCCCTCTGTCCTCAAGTCCATTCTCTATGTCTGCATCTTTATTCCTGTCCTGCCCCTAGGTTCTTCAGAACCATTTTTTTTTTTTTTAGATTCCATATACATGTGTTCGCATACAGTATTTGCTTTCCTCTTTCTGACTTATTTCACTCTGTATGACAGTCTCTAGGTCCATCCACCTCGCTACAAATAACTCAATTTCGTTTCCTTTTATGGCTGAGTAATATTCCATTGTATATATGTGCCACATCTTCTTTATCCATTCATCTGTCGCTGGACACTTAGGTTGCTTCCATGTCCTGGCTATTGTAAATAGAGCTGCAATGAACATTGTGAAAACATGTATTTTAAAACAGACGATTGTGGGTTTCCTTTAATTTCATATTTGTCTTAAGTGACAATGAGAAGGACCTTTGTTAGTTTCAGGTAGCCTTCCCCACCTCACAACACATAAAAGAATCTCTTCTAATGGAACTCATTTCCCCAAACTCTGACCACTTCAAGAGCTAAACTGCATCTTTGTAAAATCTCCTTGAAGAAATAAACTAACAATGACCCTCAAATTTCCTTTATCTCGATCTGCAATCCTACCAATAGGAAAAAAATAAAAGATCACAGCATGGAGGAAGGACATATGCAAGAAGAAAATCTACTTTGGAAGGTTACTTAAGATCTGTTAGAGTCAAACACATCCTAAAAGCCAACCATTGTAACTGCACCTAGAGTTACCTCATCCTAAGAGGGAAAATCCTTCATAATCTCCATGCATTATGCATGAGGACCAAAGAATACGCTGTCCACAGGAGTTACTTCTACTCCCTTACACTGCCTTTAGAACAGTGTCTACATACCTATTGTGAAGGTTGTCTAGTTACCATGAGAACCAGAGATTTGGTAGGTGTGCACACATGAATAGTAAGTTTTAATCACTTTCACAGAAGGTAGCATATATTGATAGAGTTGACCTGCCTTAAGGTAAATTCTACTTTAAACTATAAACAACCCCGCAATAGATCAAATGAATACTTTAGGATCTTGAATGTATTTTTTTAATCTATTACTTTCACTTTTACGGAGTAATTTTATGACAGGCATTCTAGATTCTGTGGATTCAAATTGGAAGGAAATATAGTCCCTGTTTCCAAAAGACCACAGCTCCTGAGGTCCTGACATGTACACTATCACTCACTGTTACGGGTGCAGTCACCCTGTTATGGAAAATGTTCTGTGAGTGCACAAGGCAGGAGAGAACAGTGCTGAGGGGCTTCAAGGAAGGGTTCAGAGACTATTTCAGAGCAGTTGGATCCTGAAAGGTAAGGGGAGGCTTTTAGGGACTAAACTGTGTTCCTCCACCCTGAGCCCCAGACATATAGGGCCTTGAAGAAGGTAATTAAATGAGGTCATAAGAGTGGGACTCTAATCCAATAGGACTGGTGTCCTTATAAGAAGAGGATGAGACACCATGAGTGCACATGCACAGAAGAAAAAAAAAACCAAATGTGTAAAGATACAGCAAGAAGGCAGCCGTCTGCAAACCAAGAAAAGACCCCTTAGAAACCAGTGCTTCTGGCACCTTGATGTTGGACTTCCAGCTTCCAGAATGAGAGAAAATAAATTTCTGTTGTTTAAGCCACTTAGTCTGTGGCACTGGGTTTTTTTTCTTTTCCTTCTTTTTTTTCTTTTTTATGACAGCTTTAGCAAACTACTAAAGAGGCTAATAGGCAAAGAAAAAAGAATAGCCGAAAAGGATATGGAGGAGAGACTTCCGAGTAAGTGCAGCATTTTCAAAGGCATGAAAGAGCCTGTAAATGCAAGGTCTAGTGAGAAGTTCAGTGAAGCTCCTGAGAGTCCAGGGGAACTGGAGAAAACTGTGAAAGGAGAAAAGGCTACTGAAGTAGTTTGGAAAACCCCTTGAATGCTAAAGTAAGCAATTTGCAACTGATTGTGTTTGTGGTAGGGAACCAACAGCAATGTTGTGGGCAGCAAAGTAAAACTCAATATAGAAAGGGAGAATAAGAGGCTGGAGTTATGTACAATAAATTAGGTGAGAAGTGATGAAGGAAGGAATGAAGTTGGAGTGGAAGAGAGGTAAAGTTACACTTGATTCTAGACCTTGAACTTGAGAATCATATGTCACTCTAATTCTTCCTCTGGAGATAAGTTATCTT
The DNA here is from genome assembly GCF_059928025.1 of Delphinapterus leucas. Taxonomy (NCBI): domain Eukaryota; kingdom Metazoa; phylum Chordata; class Mammalia; order Artiodactyla; family Monodontidae; genus Delphinapterus; species Delphinapterus leucas. Next base: position 28,212,422 of record NC_143149.1, read on the forward strand.
TCCCTTCTGACTTCTCTTAAGATCATTCTGTAATGTATCAAAATATTTTCTTACTTCTACTTCTTATGATTTTTAGATTCTCTGAATCTAAGGATTAGAATTAGTTTTAATCAACTTTAAATATTCCAGCCTTCCCTCTCTTGGAATACTGTATAGTCTCCATTATATCTCTCTTATCCTTCTGCAATTCAATTAGACACATAATAGACCTCTCTACATCTTTCATATCTCTTAATCTATATCTATCTATCTTTAATTTTATTTATTTATTTATTTATTTATTTATTTATTTATTTTGCTGTACTGCGAGGCATGTGAGATGTTAGTTCCCCTGCCAGGGATCAAACCCGTTCCCCCTGCAGTGGAAGCACAGAGTCTTAACCACTGGACTGCCAAGGAAGTCCCTATTTTTATATGTTTTTATTTCTTTTTCTCTGTGTTTCAGTCTCGAGAATTTCTTCAGAACTATTTTCCAATTCTCTAATTCTCTCTTTAGCAGTGCCCAATTTCCTGTTTGACTCTTCTATTGAGGTTTTAATTTCAATTATATATTTAATTTATAAAAGTTTTATGTGATTCTTTTTGAAATCCATTTGGTAATTTTACAGTCTTTTGATTTTTATTCATATTTTTGGATCCACACTTTTATTTCTTTAAATATGTTAAATATACTTATTTTATATCCTGTATTTAGTAAATTCAATATATGAAGTTCCTGGTTTTTTTCTGACTTTTGATCATGGTGCTCTGAGTGTTGGGGGGTGTGTGTGTACGTGTTCTTGTCTTTCTATAGCAGGAGGAATTTTATAGCAAGAAGGTTGTTCAACATGGTATCACGCTACCAGATATACAACTGAATAAGACACAAACTATAACCATTTATGAGGTTGAATTATGGGCTTTGGGAACAAAATTAATGTGGGGTGATGTCTGGAAGAAATAAAAGTATTGAAAAGACTTCCACATTTTTGGTTTGATATATTAAGTAGTTGCCGTGGATTAAGATTTTAAAAATGAGTTTAGGGGAATAAAGAATCCAGTTTTGATAAACAAATGTCCAACTGACAACTGTAATTAGGATTTCATTTCAGGATAGAGGTTAGAAAGTTAATCATAGATTTGATAGCAAACAAGGTATAGTCAGTAGCTGAGCCCATCCAAGTTACCAGTATCATCAAGGGGACCATTTAAAACAGGTGAAACAGAGATCAAAGGACAGAGAAGGAGGAGTTAGAGGAGTAGGATAGTAAACAGAGAAAGAGTCAAAGTGTTGGAGCTCATGAATGAGTAAGAGTCCAGAAAATCAATGGAGGATAAAATTTAAATGCAGGAAGCATTCAAAACAATCAGAAACTATAAAAATGTAAAGTAGAATTAGAACCAAATATTTATTATTGAATTTAGACATTAAGCTTATTTTCCTGAGTTCATGAACTTTGATAATCACTAGCTGAAGAGAGAGAGAGAGAGAGAGTGACAGTGTTTTAGGAAATAGAGCCAAGGGAAGATTACTGAAGTTGTTGATTTTTTATTTTTGGTATTACTTGTTTCTCTGGAGATTGACCACGTTCATAAGCATAGAGAATTGGGCCAGTAAGGAAGGAGAGATGGAACATTCAGGCGAGAGGGGACAACAGATAGAGCCAAGTCTGGGAGGTTTTTTGGAAGGAATGAACTCCAAGACACAATGAAAGGAACCATCAGACTTGTAGAGAAGCAGGAACACTCCTTCTGTGAAACACAAGGGAAAGCATGTGAAAAGGGCCCTAGATGATCTAACTGTGGATTTTGAGAAAAGCTGAAAGGGTTCTTCCTGATACCATTTCCACCCTTGCCTCTCCTGCACAGTAAGTTATCTGCTGAAACAAAGAATGGTGGAAATAGATAGGAAACTTAAGAAGAGGAGAAAGAATTTTAATAGCCATGTAATCAGGGAAAGAGGAATTGATCAGGAAGAAGGAAAATAGTTACTGAGTTTTGTCCTGTGGTTCTCAAACTTTAGCGAGCATGAGAATCATGTAGAGAGTATCTCAAAACACAGTTTGCTGGATCCATCCCCCAGAGATTTTCGCATATTAGTGCTAGAATTTCTAAATGTTCCCAGTTGATACTGATGCTTATGTTCTAGGGACCACATTTTGAGAACCACTGTTATTTTTTAAAAGGGGGAGTGAAAAGGAAGTATTTAAACCCAGAAAATTTCTCTGCAGAGTTCTTCGTAAGTATGTAACTTTAGCAGATTAATTTATGGGGCAAAAGTATGTGATATTTACATGTTTTATTTTATGCATTTTAAGGATTCCCTACCTTTACTGAGGCTCTTTCTTTGGCCTGGAATGCCCTTTCTTATGTAACCCGATCATGATTCTACGCATCTTTCATAGGACCTCCTCAAGTTCACCTTACCAGGAAATAGTGTTTCTGCATCTCTCTTTGGAATCATCTAAGCTCTGTTTTTATGAGTACGTCATGTAATTTACTTGCATCCAAATCTCATTCAGCAAAATATTTTTGATCCTAGACCAGATGTCTGGATCTCCAAACCCCTAAACTGGAAGCTCCTTGAGGGCAGAAACCCCATTCCTTGCACCGTTAGGCACAATGCCTGAGAGAGAGAGTTACTCAATATTATTCCTGGAAATGAATAATAGGCTTGCTCCCCTAACAGGCTGCTTAAGAGACTTTGAAATATCCAGCTGAATAGGCGGGGAACTTTAAGTCAGAGAACATCAGAACAAACTTTTGCTTTAAATGATTTGCCTTTTCTCCCCTGACAGCAGCTCTTATTAAAATAACATTAGCTAAAAATATTTCTATGCCAAAAGTAATTATGATAATGTTTCTCTGCATTTATATAGTTCGTTTTGTTCTAAAATTTCATAGTACACAGACCTCAGCTTAGGAAAAAAGAAAAGCACTGAACTGGACTTGAACTTCTCATTCCATCACGGGGCAGCTTTTTTGTCTCCTACCATATCCCTAAGCCCATTAACACTGCTGCTGTCTAAGTCCAGGTTCAAACATTGTTTGACAGCCTCACGGAAACTACTTGGGCATGGATTCAAAAGAGAAATTTCAGTTAGTTCTCCACAAAGGATTAAATGTTGTTGTCCCTCACTGGATGCTCTCATCTATAACAGGTGATTAAGATCATAATGGGCTCATACAGTTTTGTTTTTGTTTTTTTTAACATCTTTATTGGAGTATAATTGCTTTACAGAGTTGTGTTAGTTTCTGCTGTGAAACAAAGTGAATCAGCTATATGTATACATATATCCCCATATCCCCTGCCTCTTGTGTCTCACTCCAACCCTCCCTATCCCACCCCTCTACATGGTCACAAAGCACCGAACTGATCTCCCCATGAGATGCAGCTGCTTCCCACCAGCTATCTATTTTACATTTGGTAGTGTATATATGTCTATGCCACTCTCTCACTTTTTACCCTTCCCCCTTCCTGTGTCCTCATGTCCATTCTCTACATCTGTGTCTTTATTCCTGTCCTGCCCCTAGGTTCTTGAGAACCACTTTTTTTTTTATTCCATATATATATGTTAGCATACAGTATTTGTTTTTCTTTCTGACTTATTTCACTCTGTATGACAGACTCTAGGTCCATCCACCTGACTACAAATAACTCAATTTCGTTTCTTTTTATAGCTGAGTAATATTCCATTGTATATATGTGCCACATCTTCTTTGTCCATTCATCTGATGATGGACACTTAGGTTGCTTCCATGTCCTAGCTATTGTAAATAGTGCTGCAATGAACATTGTGGGACATGCTTCTTTTTGAATTACGGTTTTCTCAGGCTATATGCCCAGTAATGGGATTGCTGGGTCATATGGTAGTTCTATCTTTAGTTTTTTAAGGAACCTCCATACTGTTCTCCATAGTGGCTGTATCAATTTACATTCCCATCAACAGTACAAGAGGGTTCCCTTTTCTCCACACCCTCTCCAGCATTTATTGTTTGAAGATTTTTTGATGATGGCCATTCTGACCAGTGTGAGATGATACCTCATTGTAGTTTTGATTTGCATTTCTCCAATGATTAGTGATGTTGAGCATCCTTTCATGTGTTTGTTGGCAATCTGTATATCTTCTTTGCAGAAATGTCTGTTTAGGTCTTCTGCCCATTTTTGGATTGGGTTGTTTGCTTTTTTGATATTGAGCTGCATGGGATGCTTGTAAATTTTGGATATTAATCCTTTGTCAGTTGCTTCGTTTGCAAATATTTTCCCCCATTCTGAGGGTTGTCTTTTTGTCTTATTTATGGTTTCCTTTGCTGTGCAAAAGCTTTTCAGTTTCATTAGGTCCCATTTGTTTATTTTTGTTTTTATTTTCATTTCTCTAGAAAGTGGGTCAAAAAGGATCTTGCTGTGATGTATGTCATAGAGTGTTCTGCCTATGTTTTCCTCTAAGAGTTTTATAGTGTCTGGCCTTACATTTAACTCTTTAATCCATATTGAGTTTATTTTTGTGTATGGTGTTAAGGAGTGTTCTAATTTCATTCTTTTACATGTAGCTGTCCAGTTTTCCCAGCACCACTTATTGAAGAGGCTGTCTTTTCTCCATTGTACATTCCTGCCTCCTTTATCAAAGATAAAGTGACCATATGTGTGTGGGTTTATATCTGGGCTTTCTATCCTGTTCTATTGATCTATATTTCTGTTTTTGTGCCAGTGCCATACTGTCTTGATTACTGTAGCTTTGCTGTATAGTCTGAAGCCAGGGAGCCTGATTCCTCCAGCTCTGTGTTTCTTTCTCAAGATTGCTTTGGCTATTCGGGGACTTTTGTGTTTCCATACAAATTGTGAAATTTTTTGTTCTAGTTCCGTAAAAAATGCCATTGGTAGTTTCATAGGGATTGCATTGAGTCTGTAGATTGCTTTGGGTAGTATAATCATTTTCACAATGCTGATTCTTCCAATCCAAGAACATGGTATATCTCTCCATCTGTTTGTATCATCTTTAATTTCTTTCATCAGTGTCTGATAGTTTTCTACATACAGGTCTTTTGTCTCCTTAGGTATGTTTATTCCTAGGTATTTTATTCTTTTTTTGTAATGGTAAATGGGAGTGTTTCCTTAATTAGTGTAAAGGAATGTAAGAGATTTCTCTGCATGAATTTTGTATCCTGCAACTCTACCAAATTCATAGATTAGCTCTGGTAGTTTTCTGGTGGCATCTTTAGGATTCTCTATGTATAGTATCATGTCATCTGCAAACAGTGACAGTTTTACTTCTTTTCTGATTTGGATTCCTTTTATTTCTTTTTCTTCTCTAATTGCTGTGGCTAAAACTTCCAAAACTATGTTAAGTAATAGTGGTGAGAGTGGGCAACCTTGTCTAGTTCCTGATCTTAGAGGAAATGGTTTTGGTTTTTCACTGTTGAGAATGATTTTGGCTGTGGATTTGTCATATATGGCCTTTATTATGTTGAGGTAGGTTCCCTCTATGCCTACTTTCTGGAGAGTTTTTATCATAAATCAGTGTTGAATTTTGTCAAAAGCTTTTTCTGCATCTATTGAGATGATCATATGGTTTTTATCCTTGGATTTGTTAATATGGTGTGTCACATTGATTTGTGTATATTGAAGAATCCTTGCTTTCCTAGGATAAACCTCACATGATCATGTTGTATGTCCCTTTTAATGTGCTGTTGGATTCTGTTTGCTAGTATTTTGTTGAGGATTTCTGCATTTATGTTCATCAGTGATATTGTCCTGTAGTTTTCTTTTTTTGTGATATCTTTGTCTGGTTTTGCCATCAGGGTGATGGTGGCCTCATAGAATGAGTTTGGGAGAGTTCCTCCCTCTGCTATATTTTGGGAGAGTTCCTCCCTCTGCTATATTTTGGAAGAGTTTGAGAAGGATAGGTGTTAGCTCTTCCCTAAATGTTTGATAGAATTCGCCTGTGAAGCCATCTGATCCTGGGCTTTTGTTTGTTGGAAGACTTTTAATCACAGTTTCAATTTCAGTGCTTGTGCTTGGTCTGTTTATATTTTCTATTTCTTCCTCATTCAATCTTGGTAGGTTGTGCTTTTCTAAGAATTTGTCCATTTCTCCAAGGCTCTCCATTTTATTGGCATATAGTTGCTTGTAGTAATGTCTCATCATCCTTTGTATTTCTGCAGTGTCAGTTGTTACTTCTTTTTCATTTCTAATTCTGTTGATTTGAGTCTTCTCCCTTTTTTCTTGATGAGTCTGCGTAACGGTTTATCAATTTTGTTTATCTTCTCAAAGAAGCAGTTTTAAGTTTTATTGATCTCTGCTATCGTTTCCTTCATTTCTTTTTCATTTATTTCTGATCTTGTCTTTATGATTTCTTTCCTTCTAACTTTGGGGGGTTTTTTTCTTCTTTCTCTAATTGGTTTAGGTATAAGGTTAGGTTGTTTATTTGAGATTTTTCTGGTTTCCTGTGGTAGGATTGTATCGCTATAAACTGCCCTCTTAGAACTGCTTTAGCTGCATCCCATAGGTTTTGGATTGTCGTGTTTTCATTGTCTTTTGTTTCTAGGTATTTTCTGATTTCCTCTTTGATTTCTTCAGTGATCTCTTGGTTATTTAGTATTGTATTGTTTAGCCTCCATGTGTTTGTATTTTTACACTTTTTATCCTGTAATTGATATCTAGTCTCATAGCATTGTGGTTGGAAAAGTTACTTGATATAATTTCAGTTTTCTTAAATTTGCCAAGGCTTGATTTGTGACCCATGATATGATCTATCCTGGAGAATGTTCCATGAGCACTTGAGAAGAAAGTGTATTCAGTTGTTTTTGGATGGAATGTCCTATAAATATCAATTCCATCTTGTTTAATGTGTCATTTAAAGCTTGTGTTTCCTTATTTATTTTCATTTTGGATGATCTGTCCATTGATGAAAGTGGGTTGTGAAAGTCCCCTACTATTATTGTGTTACTGTTGATTTTCCTTTTATGGCTGTTAACATTTGCCTTACGTATTGAGCTGCTCCTATGTTGGGTGCATATATATTTACAATTGTTATATCTTCTTCTTAGATTGATCCCTTGATCATTATATAGTGTCCTCCATTGTCTCTTGTAATAGTCTTTATTTTAAAGTCTATTGTGTCTGATATGAGCATTGCTACTCCAGCTTTCTTTTGATTTTCATTTGCATGGAATGTCTTTTTCCATTCCCTCACTTTCAGCCTTTATGCATCCCTAGGTCTGATGTGGGTTTCTTGTAGACAGCATATATGCGGGTCTTGTTTTTGCATCCATTCAGGCAGTCTGTGTCTTTTGGTTGGAGAATTTAATCCATTTACATTTAAGGTAATTATCGATATGTATGTTCCTATTACCATTTTCTTAATTGTTTTGTTTTTGTTTTTGTAGGTCTTTTCCTTCTCATGTGTTTTCTGCCTAGAGAAGTTCCATTAGCATTTGTTGTAAAGCTGGTTTGGTGATGCTGAATTCTTTTGCTTGTCTGTATAAGTTTTAATTTCTCTGTCGAATCTGAATGAGATCCTTGCTGGGTAGAGTAATCTTGGTTGTAGGTTTTTCCCTTTCATCACTTTAAATATGTCCTGCCACTGCCTTCTGGCTTGCAGAGTTTCTGCTGAAAGATCAGCTGTTAACCTTATGGGGATTCCCTTGTATGTTGTTTGTTCCTTTTCCCTTGCTTCTTTTAACTTTTTTCTTTGTATTTAGTTTTTGATAGTTTGATTAATATGTTTCTTGGTATCTTTCTCCTTGGATTTATCCTGTATAGGTCTCTCTCTGCTTCCCAGACTTGATTGACTATTTCCTTTCCCCTGTTAGGGAAGTTTTCAACTATAATCTCTTCAGATATTTTCTCAGTCCCTTTCTTCTTCTCTTCTCCTTCTGGGACCCCTATAATTCAAATGTTGGTGCATTTAGTATTGTCCCTGAGGTCTCTGAGACTGTCCTCAATTCTTTTCATTCTTTTTTCTTTATTCTGGTCTACAGTAGTTATTTCCACTATTTTATCTTCCAGGTCACTTATCCGTTCTTCTGCCTCAGTTGTTCTGCTATTGATTCCTTCTAGAGAATTTTTAATTACATTTATTGTGTTGTTCATCATTGTTTGTTTGCTCTTTAGTTTTTCTAGGTCCTTGTTAAAAGTTTCTTGTATATTCTCCGTTATATTTCCAAGATTTTGGATCATCTTTACTATCTTTACTCTGAATTCTTTTTTCAGGTAGACTACCTATTTCCTCTTCATTTGTTTGGTCTGGTGGGTTTTTACCTTGCTCCTTCATCTGCTTCATATTTCTCTGCCTCTTGTTTTGTTTAACTTCCTGTGTTTGGGGGTCTCCTTTCCCAGGCTCCAGGTCCGTAGTGTCTGTAGTTTTTGGTGTCTTCCCCCAGTGGATGAGGTTGGTTCAGTGGTTTGTGTTTGCTTTTTGGTGGAGAGGACTGGTGCCTATGTTCTGGTAAATGGGGCTGGATCTTGTCTTTCTGGTGGGCAGGGCTGCGTCCGGTGGTGTGTTTTGGGGTGTCTGTGAACTTAGTATGATTTTAGGCAGCCTCTCTTCTAATGTGTGGGGTTGTGTTCCTGTCTTGCTAATTGTTTGGCATGGGGCATACAGCACTGGAGTTTGCTGGCCATTGGGTGGAGCTGGGTCTTAGCGTTGAGACGGAGTTCTCTGGGAGAGCTCTCGCCAATTTATATTTCGTGTGGCCAGGAGGTCTCTGGTGGTGCAGTGTCTTGAACTCAGCTCTCCCATCTCAGCAGCTCAGGCCTGACACCAGACCAGAGCGCAAGACCCTGTCAGCCACATGGCTTAGAAGAAAAGGGAGAAAAAAAGAAAGAAAGAAAGAAAATTATTAAAATAATAATAATAAAAGAAGAGAGCATCCAAACCAATAAACAAATCCACCAATGATAACAAGTTGTAAACACTAAACTAATATAAACATAAAAATCAGGAACAAATCAGTTGCAGACAGCAAACCCCAAGTCTACAGTTGCTCCCAAATTCCACTGCCTCAATTTTGGGATGATCTGTTGTCTATTCAGGTATTCTCCACAGAAGCAGGGTACATGAAGTTGATTGTGGGGATTTAATCTGCTGCTCCCGAGGCTGCTGGGAGAAATTTCCCTTTCTCTTCTTTTCCGCACAGCTTCTGGGGTCCAGCTTTGGTTTTGGCCCCACCTCTGTGTGTAGGTCTCTCTCAGGCATCTGTTCCTGCCCAGACAGGACGGGGTTAAAGCAGTGGCTGATCAGGGGGCTCTTGCTCATTCAGGCTGGGAGGATGGAGGGGTACAGTAGTTAACTGGAACGCAGGGCGAGCCTGCGGTGGCCAAGGCCGGCGTGACGTTGTAACAGCCTGAGGCTCACTGTGTGTTCTCCCGGGGAAGTTGTCCCTGCATCGTGGGACCCTGACAGTGTCCCATGGGGGAGTGTGGATAGTGTGGATAGTGACCTGTGCTTGCACACATGATTCTTGGTGGCTGCAGCAGCAGCGTTAGCATTCCATGCACGTCTCTGGGGTCCGAGCTGCTAACCGTGGCTTGTGCCTGTCTCTGGAGCTTGTTTAGGCGGTGCTCTGCCTCCTGTGGGCAGACGCGGAAGGAATCCCCTCTCCTCATGCATCCGGAAATAATAGTCTCTTGCCTCTTTGGCAGACTTTTTCCCAGACTCCCTCCCGGCTAGCTGTGGTGCACTAGCCCCCTTCAGGCTGTGTTCACGCAGCCAACCCCAGCCCTCTCCCTGGGATCCACTGAAGCCCGAGCCTCAGCTCCCAGCCCCACCCACCACAGTGGGTGAGCAGACAAGCCTCTCGGGCTGGTGAGTGCTGGTCGGCACCGATCCTCTGTGCGAGAATCTCTCTGCTTTGCCCTCTGCACCTGTGTTGTTGCGCTCTCTTCCGTGGCTCCGAAGCTTCCCCCCCGCCACCCGCCCCCCATCTCCGCCAGTGTGGAAACTTTTCCTCCTTCACAGCTCCTGTCCCTATTCTTTTGTCTCTGTTTTTTCTTTTGCCTTATGCAGGTACGTGGGGAGTTTCTTGCCTTTTGGGAAATCTGAGGTCTTCTGCCGGCTTTCAGTGGGTATTTTGTAGGAGTTGTTCCACATGTAGATGTATTTTTGATGTATTTGTGGGGAGGAAGGTGATCTCCCGGTCTTACTCCTCCACCATCTTGAAGGTCCCCCTCATACAGTTTTTCAGTCCCTTCCAACCAATTATGGTACTGAAGAAAAAGCCAAAAAGAAAAAAAGGGAAAGAAGAGAAAAATGGGAAGCAGGAGGAGAATGCTTGCAGGAATTCTGCAAGGCTTTCTCAGTGTGAAAGGGTCTATTTCTTAGGATGCTTGTCAGGGAGCTCTCACACTCTTCACCTTAGGTGCATTGTACCCAGGAGGACTCTCCATCTTTCTTCCCATCAATCTTGTTTGTCTGTTTTCAGACACCAGCAGGATGTGTAGTGCACACTGATGCACACCCTCATGCACACATTGTTGCCTTTCACAACTGTGAAATAATAAAGAATATATCTGGTCTCTGTCCACAGTTCCCAGAACAGAGCTTCAAAAACCTTAGAATTTCCAGAATGATGGGAGTATCTTCTTTATGCTAATGGTGACTCAAGGTGACCTTTAGATGATTTCAGGATGGGAGTTGGTCACCAGAAAGACCAACCACCTGATTAAAGGATTGGAACTCTGGGACAACCCTACCTCCATGAGGAGGGAGAGCTAAAAATTGAGTTCAACCACAAAGTCAATGATTTAATTAATTGTGACTACATAATGAAACCCCAGTAAAATCTCTGGACACTGAAGCTCAGTGGAGTTTCCTGATTGGTGAACACTCTGATGTGTTGGGAGGGTGACATGCCCTGATTCCATGGGGAGAGGACATAGAAAGTAACAATGCAGATTCCAATTCCAGTGTATGGGGTTTTTTCCACACCAAGCAATTCTGCTACCCCAGCTGTGTGTCCTTCAGCTCAACTCAGCTTTGACGCATCTATCCAAAGATAACATCAGATTGCACAGGTTAAGCGTTCAGTCCCACAAGACTTCCCTCTACTTCCTATGCCAGTTGAAAGCAAATCCAGATTGTCACAGGTACTTCTGACCAACTGACTGTAAAGCACAGGATTCCATGACTCCCTCCTCTAGTTTGATTAATTTGCTAGAGCAGCTCACAGAACTCAGGAAAACATTTAATTTACTAGATCACCAGTTTCTTAAAAAATAATATAACTTAGGAGCAGCCAGATGGAAGAGTTACATAGGGCAAGGTATGTGGGAAGGGACACAGAGCTTCTATGCCCTCTCTAAGAGCACCACTCTCGCCAAATCTCCACGTGTTCACCAATCCAGAAGATCTCCAAACCTTATCCTTTTTGTTTTATGGTGATTTCATTACATTGTCAAGCTTGATGAAATTATTGACCTTTGGTGATTGATTCAACCTCCAGCCCCTCTCCCCTCCCCAGAGGCTGGCCCGGGACTGAAAGTTCCTACCACCTTATCACATGGCTGGGTCTCTGGGCAACCAGCTGCCATCCTTAGGTCCTTTCCAAAAGTCACCTCATTAATATAACAAAAGCCACCTTTATTGCTCTCATCACAGAAATTCCAATGGTTTTAGGTGGTCTGTGTCAGAAGCAGGATGAAGACCAAATATATATTTCTCATTATAAATCACAACATCACAAAAGGTCTGTGTCCTGGATGCTCCCAGACCTTACCCTATGTGTATCCTTTATAATAAAATTGTAATAGTAAGTATAGTGCTTTTAATAAGTGCTGTGAGTCATTCTAGGAAAATATAAACCTGAGGTGGTTGTAAGAACCCTTGAGTTTATATTCAGTTGGTCAGAAGTGCTAGTGGTCTGGGAGCTCCACTTGTTGTTAGCATCTGAAGTGAGGACAGTCTTATGGAGGACAGAGCTCTCAACTTGAGCTCTGGTGATTGAGTGTCACCAGTCTCTTAAGTGATTGGTGTCAGAAGTGGGCTGTGACACTTCACTTGGGGTTGAAAGGGAACAGTGATACAGATAGATCAGGCTAACTTCTTCCTCAAGCTCCCTCTCATCTCTGCAGCCAAAGACAGGGCTGTTGCCACAGCATTCTTAGAGGAACGATGCCCGGGGATCATGCCCATTCATTCAGTGATGCACAGCCCAGAATAGCTAGAAGTTGAATGAAATCAGGATAAAGTCCTGCTTGCTATAAATCACACTGTCCATAAATCATCAGACAATTCTTGGCGAGCCTCTCTCCTGCTCATTTTGTTGTAAATACAGATTCTGGAGACCCAAATATGAAACGCTGAATAGTATTGAGGGAACAGAGAAATGAGCAGAAATTAGCATTTTAAACAAGCTTTTGAGTTGATTCTTAATACGCCCTAAAATTTGAAAAACTTCTCTGTGTATCTGAGAGTCTCAACAAGGCTGCCAGGTAAAAATAGTCCCCTTACTTCCTTAGGATACTGAGCCCTTGGGCCATGTGATACTTTTTTTCTCTCTCTCTTTGGTCTGGATCTTGGTTTTTAAATTAGAAACATTGGCAAAAGAAACTTACTTTCAATTGTCCAAAATAACAAAACATTTATCTGACTATAGGACGGTTCTCTATTCAATAGCAGCCTATGTTTAGTGAAGTTTGGGGCTTTGGGTTGAGTCTGTCTTGGGTGTTTCAGGTTGTAAGTATCCTTGCACACACAGGGTTGGGCTGAGGAGCCAAATGGGTAACAATTTAAGCTGCAGCCTCAAAGAACCATAAGATATATACTTCAAAGAACCTTAAGTCACAAGGTAGAACACATGCATATCTGTATAGCTTCAGTTTAAGGCTTTGATTTTTTGAAATTTCATATTCAGGGAAAGAGTGGTGTGGAAATGAAGTGACTAGTCATTTATGAAAAATATCTTAAAACTGCAACATTTGATGGGGGTGGGGAGGTACTGGAAAAGAATATCAGGAAAGGGAAGAGGTAAGAAGAGGCTGGAAGAATAGGACAAGAAAAGGAGAGTAAATTCTGGCTTTGGTATTTTCACAGATGTGTCCAGGGCTAGCCTGGATATGGGGCATATATCCAGATGACTTGGTAAAATTAGATGAGAAGAAAGGGTCTAAGAGAGAACATTACGAGAAGAACTACTAAAGTAAACAGTCACATGGACACCCCGGCTCTGCAGGACTCCTCAATAAGGAGAGAAAGGTCAACAGTTCAGCTCAACGTGAGGTTAGGAGCTGGGGGATCTATCTTAGAGATTCAGGTCCACAGCTTGCTTAAGGAGAGAAATAGGTGACCCAAAATGCTCTATATTTGATTTTAAAAAAGCACTCACTTTTGTAAAGGTCATATTTTAGTTTGGTTAAGGTAAGCATGGGATCTAAACCAAAGCCCATTCAGAGTTCTTAATTTAAAAACTATTAAATAGAGCAAAATAATTATGATTACAAAGTTACACAACAGAATATGTGTGCCCGATATCCTGACTTACAGTGCTGTCCTTGTAAAATGTCAATGATTTTTATAGACTATATATAGAGAGAGAAATAGAGAGAGAGGGAATATATATATGTTTAGCATTCTAAGTGGTGATGCTGAATGTAGAGATATTGAGCAGGTGACGTGATGCAAAACCCCGGGATGACACATACTGCCTTCTAAAACTTTCTGGTATAGCTCCAAGTGGCTTTTCCACAGTTCTTCCTACACCGGACAGCTTTACAAACACTGTAATAATTAGAGAGGCTGATGTTATTCGTTTGAGATTGGGTGAAATAAAGCTCTCTCCCAAAGATATGAAAGGTGATGTTTAGCATAATTTATTTGGAAGGAGGGGACTCTAGAGCAAAACCAAATTGTTAAAGAAGATAAAGCTAGTATCTAAAATATTTGTAACACCTATATCTGTTCTCTTATTCCTAATTATCAATACTGTTGGGCTGACACACCTATGTTGATCCCAGTTCTACCCAGAGTTTCCCATCGCCAATATCCCCACACCATGCTAACTCATTGTAATTATATATACCACAGTCTCCAGGGCATAAGAAAAACACCAATGTGGAGGAAAGAGCATGAGCTTAGAATAAATCAAACCTCAAAATATGAGAGTTGCTATAGTCTTGAAACCAAAAATCTGAGAAAGGCAATATTCAAAAGGAAATTTACAAGCCAATTTCATTCCATGAACAGAGATGCAAAAATCCTAAGGAAAACATTGGCAGGTTATATTTATCCCAAGAATTCAAGGTCATTTACCATTCAAAAGCCAATTAATAATAATATGATATAAAATAATAATTAAATATTATTATTACTAATATCAGGTTAGAGCAGAAAAATCATATGACCTTCAATAGGTACAATGTATTGGATAAATCCAACATCTGTTAGTAACAAGACAATGAAATACAGCATCCTTGCCAGCCTAGCAGATTCTGTTGGTGCCCATGTTGCCTTGCACTCCCTTCAGCATACTCAGCCAGACTTCCACCTGCCAGCATCTGCCTAAGAGCTTTTCCTTGCCTTGTAGCCCATAAGGCAGGCCAGAAGTGCCAGAGAATCAGCCCCGTACTCCCTCCCCGGCTGCCATCAACCAAGGGCTCCCCGCTCTCTCATCTCTCCCTCTGAAGAGCTCAAAGGAGTGTCCTTTACACTGACTCCCAGAAGTAACTGGCTTTATAAAGCATCTTTTATTGGTTTCCTTCTCTTCCTTAATTCATTAAGCACTCTGTTCGTGGTGTTTCCTGAGGTCACCTCGCAAATAAATGATTGCATTTAAATCATTTTTTTCAGAGTCTCTTTCTGGGGCAAACAAACTAAGACAGCAGGCTAGAGCTGGAAGGATATTTTAACTTGATAAACAAAACAAGACAAAAAAGAACAAAAAACACCCTGAAAAAGAAAACAAAAACCAAACAAAAAACAAAGCACATATCCAACTCAATGGTGAAATGTTGAACTTATCCCCTGTACCATCTAAAGCAAGTTAAATGGAACCTTGCATTACACCTTCAGCTCCGCATCTTATGAAAGGTCCTAGTTAAGTTCAGCAAGACAAAAGAAAGTAAAAGGTATAAGAATTGTAATAAATTGAAAGGAAGAAAACCTGTCATTATTTGCAGATAACATGGTTGTGGAAAAAAGGAAATTATTTGAATTGTTGAAAGGTCAGTATATAAAAAAATCAATTGTAACGGCAGTGCTCAGAAAAAAAAAAAGTCCACAGTGATAGTGTATCCAAAAAAGAACACAGGAGCCAGCTGAAAGAGCTCCCAATGGCCAAAGATGAAATAATTTTAGCAACAATATAAAGTAGTACCAGATTATAGCACAAAGTTTAAATTAAATATTCATGAGTCCATGCTGAGATAAATAAGTGATTTGAATAAATAACTGTGGGAGAAGAGACAGTCTCATGTGCAGAAGAATTCCAGCTAATTTGCGTAGAGATCTGGCCATCACGAAGGTGGACCATGACTCACTCCCCACTCCTTAGGCAGCTGCTGGGAGTAATAACTGTTACACTGTGGTAAGGGGGTGCTAGAGAAAAACTCTAGCACAGAGTTTCACGGTGGTGAAATCTGACAAGCGCTACCTCAGTCAGGCCACCAGGGTCAGCTTCCGTACTATGTATTCTTAAATTGAAGTACAGGTAACTTACAATATTATATTAGTTTTAGTTTCAGGTGTATAGCATAGTGATTCAATATTTTTATAGATTACATATCCACACTATGTACCCTTGATAAAATGGAACAAAAATGACATGTCACTTCTGTGGTCTTCCTCCCAAAAACCCATAATCATGAGAAAAATAACAGACAAATCCCAATAAAGGGCTCTACAAAATACCTAACCAGTGCTCTTCAAAATTGTCCAGGTCATCAAATCAAGCAAACTCTTAAAAACTCTCAGGGCCAATTGGAGCCTAAGGAGAGGTAATACTTAAATGTAATGTGATGTCCTGTTGAGATCCTGGAACAAAGGACATTAGGTTAAAAAAAAAAAAAAAAAACTAAGGAAATTTGAATAAAGCATGTACTTCAGTTAACAGTAGTGTGTCAATATAGGTTCAATGTATACAACAAATGCATTATACTAATATAAGAATTTAATAATAGAGGAAACTGGGTGCAATATTTATGGGAACTTTTTGTACTATCTTCCAAATTTTTCTGTAAATCTAAAACTCTTCTAAAAAATTAAGCTTATTTTAAAAAGGATTAAAAAAATCAGTTGCAATTTGATACATGCTCAAGAACATTTGTAAAAGGTAATTATTAAAAGATAGCTTTCATATTGGCTTCAAATAAAAAGAAAGTAAAGTACCAAGGAATTAATCAAGCAATACATGTACAAAATTTGTATGGAGAAGATTATATTGAAGAAAATGTTTTCAAAGACTTAAATAAATAGAAACTATACATCACAGACACAGTCTGAAAATTAATAAGGAAAAGACAATATCCTAAGGATGTAAATTCTCACCAGATTGCTCTAGTGATGTGATTCAACTCTAGTCAAAATACCAACAGACTTTGGGGAATTTACCAAGCTTACTTTAAAATTTATGGGAAGATCAAAGGTACAAGAATAGTGAGACATTGCTTGAAAAGTGCAAAGTAATTGGATTTCCCTTACCTGATATCAAGTATTACCATAAACTGAAAAAATTAAGGCAATATAGTACTGTCACAAAAATGTACAAATTGGAAAAGCAGAAGAGAGAACCCAGAGACACATCCACACATATATAGAAACTAGGTTTATAATGCCTTAAGCAAATATCAGCTCTAGCTGATAAATACCTAACCAGTGCTTAAATATTAAATATTATTTAAGTTAATATTAAGTGCAATTGGCAATATTGACAAAACTATAAAACTTTGAGCAAAGTCTTTTCATTGCTTTGAATTAAGGAAGATTGCCTCTGTGTACAAAGAATAAAAGGAAAGATTGATAACTATGAATATATTAAAATTAAGAAGTTCCATTCATCAAAAGTTCACATAGATAAGTGAAATCACTTTATAAGCTGAAAAAAGTTATTTGCAATAGATTACATTTGTAATATTTAATGTCCAAAATGTATAAAGAGAGCCACAAACTGATAAGAAAAAGGCAAATTACCCAACAGAAAAAGAGAGCAAAAATAAAAAATGGATAGGTACTTCAAGAAAAAAAAGCACATAAAATACATAAAAATATACTCAACCTTATCAATAATGAAAGAAATTCAAATGAAAACCACAATAAGGTACCCTTTCAAACCAATCATATTAGTAAAACTAAGTGTAACAATATCATATGTTGGTGAGGATGTAGGGGAAGGGGAATAATTTTGCAGTGTTATTCAGAATAAGTTGTAGTAGAAATTGCTCCATCATTTTGGGAAAACAATATGGTATTATCTCACCGACCAAGAATGTGTAAAGCTTATGATTTTGTGACCCTCTCAGATATACCCTGGGAGATGTGTATCACATGTTCTTGCCAGCACTCTTTGTAATAGAGAAAGGAAGGAAGGGAGGGAGGGAGGGAGGGAGGAAGGCAGGGAAGAAGGGAGGGGAAAACACACGCAAATATTCACTAAGAGTAGAAAGGATATTTATCCCTCCCCTTCCCCTTTCCCCTTTGGTAACCATAAGTTTGTTTTCTATGTCTGTGAGTCTGTTTCTGTTTTGTAAATAAGTTGATTTGTATCATTTTTTAAGATAACACACATAAGTGATATCATATAATATTTGTCTTTCTGTCTGACTTCACTTAGTATGATAATCTCTAGGTCCATCCATGTTGCTTAAAATGGCGTTAACTATAGTTAACTATCAACTATAGTTAAATTTTAAAAAGTAGAATGGATAAACAAAACATGGCAGAGTTTTAATATGGGATTTTATACAACAGTGAAAAGAAATTAAACACAGATTGATTCAGTGTTATAGATGAATCTCAGGAACAGTGTCAAGCAAAGAGAGCAGGTAAGATAAAAACACGTACAGTTTGATTCAATTGACTTAAAGGTCAAAAATGTGTAAATAAATAATGAATTATGACTATTAACAAATATGAAACCATAAAAAAACCCTCTGAGATAGAAGGGAAAGGATGGGATGAGACGGCACTCAGGGAAGTTTAAAGTTTAAGGTAATGTATTATTTATAAATTTGGGACATGAATATTTGGGTGCTAACTTACATGGTTGTTCTGTATTTCTTACAGATATATCTAAAATACTCCTTTGTATTTAAACACGTCTACAAATTTTTTAAAGAAATTTAAACATAGATGGCACGGCTCGAACTTCAGAGCCATAGGTCCTTGGGCTCTATTTCCAAATGTCTCATTCACTAGCTGAAACTCTGAGCAGTTCGCTTAACCAATCTAAGCCTCATATCTTCATCCTTAAATATAGCAATAATAAAAATCGTCACTTTACTGCACAACTTTTGTGGAAAGGACATAAAATCAGAATATGAAATCACCTTGCATAGTGCCTGCTGCCTACTAGACATTCAATAGATGGTAGGTTGTGTTAACTGAAAAGAACAAGTGCACAGCATGAGAGGTATGAGTTAAGTTTTATTTGGGGCAAAATGAGGACTATAGCCCAGGAGACAGCCCATCAGATAGCTCTGAGGAACTGCTCAAGAGGTGGGCGGGGGGGTGGGGTCAGTATATCCATGATTTAGGCGAAGGGGGTCCATGCAATCAAGCACACATTTTTGCAGAAGGTTGCTGCTAGTCACAAGGAGCAGATGTCTCTGTTAATGATTCCATTAATGTGCTTTTCTAGATGTGAGAAGATGCAAGAAATCGGGCTCATAAAATCTTCTCCTGAAAATATCTATCTATCTGAAGGTCCTGTTCTGCTGGTTTTTCCCAGAGCACAGAGTGCCTCATTCTTGATCTCTGCCGTGGACTCCTTTCAGGGTGTGCTGAAGGTCAGCGACTTCAGTGGCCAGTGACTTCATTCTTGTAGAACCAGATGGTGAGTGACAATTTTTACTTGGCAGTTGTCTTCTTTGCTTACCCATTCATTCATTCATTCATTAGTCCATTTTTAATTCATTTAAGTATTAAAGAATGAAAATCAAGTTAATCAACTAATGATGGTCACTTAATTTAGAAAGATAAACCACCATCTTCCCCTCAGGTAAATAGTGTAGTTTATTCAGGTTCTGGAGACAGTACTTCTAATACTCCTACGTCATTAACAAGTTTAGTAGGAAAGTAGGGTCAGGCATTAGGAAGCGAGATCTGGTGCCTAGCCCTTTTTGGTAAAACTAAAGCTACACCTAAATACACCTTGGAAAAAACCATCACGGCAACGTGGAAGAAACAGATGCTTTGCCGTCACCCACACTTGGGCTCACTCCCCAGCTCAGCCTGTTGCTTAAATATAACCCTGGGCAAGTGATTCAAATAGCTCCATGCTTCATTTCTTCATATAAAATATGGGGATAATATTTCTTTCATTGCAGGTTTGTGGTAAGAAGTGGAGGCAATGTATGCACAGTGACCAGCGGTGCACTTGACACACAGGAGCTCAGCAAGGGTGGGTGTTGGTAGTTCTTCCCCCCATACAGTGATAGAGTTCGTAGATTTTTAAATAACTTATAAACATTTCATTATCCTATAGTATATAAATCTTGTATATGTGCTATAATTTATAGTGTAGAAGCACAGTAGAGTGTAGTGGGGTGATTAGAAACACAGACACTGGTGTCAGATGGCCCAAGTTTAAATTTTGACTCTACCAATTACTAGCTGTGTGACTTTGGGGAAGATCCTTAAATTCTCTGTTTCTTCATCAATCAAGTAGAAATAAATAAATGAGATAATTCATATGAAATGCTTAGCACCTATATACATCGTTCAATAAATGTTACTTATATTATTATTAATAATATTGCCATTATTAACATTATTTGGTTGCTTTTAAGAAATTCCCCTTCTGTGAAACTGCAAAAAGTACTGCTGGGTATTGATTTTATTTTTATTTTAATTAAAGTGAATTCATGATCCTTTTTAGTTTGCACACCTTCTTAACACCTTTGTCCAAGAAGAAACCCTTAAAGCAATCACCAAAACCAGAGTTTCAGAAGTCTGACCTAAAAAAACAAGCAAAGAATTTAAGGACCTTGGGTCCTACTGGGACTTGATTTTGGTTCCATCATGGGCAAATTCCTTCTTTCCAATGCTTTAATTTGCACATCAGTACGTGGAAATAATTCTTTTGCCTCGTTTCTCCTATAGGAATTCTAAGGAGTCTCTTTTTTCCCTTTGTCTTGGTTGAAACAAGCTTACAGAGTGACTGCACGTTCAGAACTTTGTGATAAAAGGTCAGACCGAGTCAGTCTGTGACCACCAAAAGCTGCTTGGTAACAAAAGTAGAAGACCCCTGGTCACCTTAAATAATCCACTTCACAAACAACCTTAGGATGTGACCGGGCTGTTGCTCAAACTCTGAACTCTGTGTGAATGCACCATCACCTCAATGCAAATTGTTTCTAAGATAACCATATTTAGTTCCCAGAAACTTTCCTCTGAAGCACAACTATGCAATTTACTTCAAAAAGTTGTCTTTTAAACAAAAACAAGAAAGAAAAAGCCCAAACTCTCTTAAACTAATCTTAACCAGCAATTCAGGGTTGTGAAATTGCTGTTCAGACACCCATAACCTCCAGCAGAGGAGACAGAGAGAACTCCAGGAGGTCCCATTCTGACTACCGGGGAGCACCAGGGGATGTTCTGTTGCCATGACTACGGAGGCCAGAACTCAGCCCGCTGCCCCAGGGACCAAAGTTCACCATTCTCCCTTCATGTGTGCCTTTTCCTAACAGCCTGCACAAAGACCAGTGGCCACAGTCGCTACTTCTAAGCATCTGTCTATTTCCACCCCACATTTGAACAAATAACTTTGTTTTCCTTTCTCCTTTATTATTTTTTTCTTTTCTTTTCAGGATGTAGAGAGTTGAGAATTTTTTTCTCCTTTTCTCACGCAATTCCTCCTCCACAGATAACAAAATCCAAATCCCTAGCTGCTCTAATTATTAGCATATTCCTGGAGAAAATTGCTACAGCCTACATTAAAGGACTCCCTGCAGAAATTTACACAGTAGGTATCCAATTTCTCTTTAAATAAAAGGCACTCAGAACAGTGAGGGGTTTAAAACAAGAGGAGAAATGGGGAACAAACAGAGCTTTAAGGAACAGCAGGGAGATTTGCAGTGGTCAAGAGCAGAGTCAGGCTGAATTATTTGGATAATTAGTCTTAGTTAGCAAATTGGGGAAAATTACAATGCCACCATAAGATATTATAATGTGCCCACAGACTGGCGGTACTAAGGATCAGGTCTGACCCAGTTCCCAAAGGTTCGGCTTTCCATTCTGAATATTCTGTAGTAGAAAATAGATTCTAATTCTGTGAGCTGTCTTCAAAATGTTTCCAAAGCTTATTAACATGTGCATTTAGTCCAGGTGATCCTGATATCATTGTGATCCTCTCAGCATAAGAGGAGACTCTTTAAGGACCCCTCTGATGATCAGGAAGCTTTCAAGATGAAAGCAAGGAAACAAAATGGGAATGGAAGACGTAATTGTGATATTCCTTCCTCAAGATGATGGAGGACATGAAAGCTGGTTTACTCTTTTGTGTTCCAGAAACCCTCTCAAGGAACTTAACAGGCATCAATAAAAGGAACTTAAATCTAAATTTATATATAAAAAAAACCCAACAACGGTCTTGAAGAAAGCCCCTACCCTTGATATTCATCTGGGAAAGGCCATTCCTTATTTTCTAGATTTCTAAGCACCTGTGTAAAAGTCCCTTGTGAAGGACAGTGGAATGCTCTTTGGAACCATGGATGGTTCCAAAGAGCAATTCTGAGCTGATAGAATGTTGCTGCTTCTTCAAGAAATATACACAGAGGCCTGAGGTGAAGAGGACAGTAGAAAAGAAAAATTAATAAGGCTAGTTCTAAGGATCAGGGTAGTTCAGCTTTCTGAGAAGCAAATTCATTCTTTTCAAAAGGGATTTAAAAGTTTTTTCATTGTATATGCAATGCCAGACTTGCCATGTTTCATGCATACACGTGTATCCTTGTGTGCATGTACATAGCAGTGCCCTTGTGTGCATGTACATAGCAATGACCTTGTGTGCATGTACATAGCAATGACCTTGGGGAGGAAGCAACGTGGACTCATTATTGTCACCTGGAAGTTGGCCTCAGAGCTATCTCAGGGCTTTGCTGCTTTGAAATTGTTACTACCACTTAATTATAATAAGAAAAATTATGTAAAGCATGGAGATCCAGTAAAAAAGTATGCAGCATGTTCTTCCAGTGTTACATGGAGGCACTGCTTAAAAGGCAAACCCAAGGGTCACTCATTCTAGAATATACTTGGTTTGACTCATTGTTTATTATTGAATAAAACTTTAATAAAATGTATGCTAACTTACAGGTTTTGGTCCAGTAGAAATGCAAATAATTTCTTTCAGTTAGAAAAGATAACTCCTATGTATGGGACATCAGTCAGATTTGCATTTAATTTATCATTCTTGTTCTATCATTGCTTCAAAATGCCTGTAAAAATCCAAATCCTCAAAATGCTCTTTGAACCAGCCTTTACCTCATTACCAGTTTCCTTGTTAATGAATAAGTTGAATAAAGTCCTTGAAACAGTCTATATTATATTTATATTAGAGTCATACTTCTAAAGTTTTGGAAATTATGCTTTGAATTTTGAAAGCCACTGATGTCCTGAATCCCAATCATAGGAAGGTGAGGACAAACCAGGTGAATTCCTGAATTTACAAGTATTCAAATACCTGTAAATTCTAAAAATACCTGTGACTAAAAGTACCTGTGGTGATCTTGTTAGATAGACTTCTCTTTTCTTCTCCCTTTAAAAAGAATGCACACTTTCATGAATCATTTTTCTGCCTCATTCAAAAAGAGAAATGTCGCGTCCTGGGCCTCCTTGCTTCTCTCACCCAAAGACACCAACAAAACTGAAGTAACATCCGGGCTTATTAAAGGAAGAGATGGAGGAATTGATCTTGGTGGGATAAGCAGTCTGTGAATATAAAATTCTCTGAATCCCAGAACAAAGCCAAATTCTAAAAATATAAAATAGCCATAGCAATCAAAAGTAAATTGGAAAAAAAAGTAAGTTGGTCCATCATTCTAATTGGAAAGGCTGGTTTGTGTGTGTGTGTGTGTGTGTGTGTGTGTGTGTTCTTCTGGATACCTAAAGGACATTAGAGGTAGAATGTGCTGATCAGAAAAATGTCAAAGAGAGCAGGAAGATGACAGGCTATTCTTAAAGACTTTTCTGAGGACAACTCTGTTTGAATGTCTCAGAATGTTAAGGTAAATGCAATAGTCATTTGAGAGGAAGGATACCTAAGTATGGTTGGCATGTGACTTCTCTGGCTGTCAAAATCTGGCAATGTTAGAAAGCACTTTCCTCTCCAACAAAACGACACAGAAAAGAAAACTAAACATTTTAACTGACGATGAATATTTTTTTCCGTGTGGAGCTCATTTCAGCTGTGACCAAAACTCTAAACAACCATTTTCCTGGTTCCTAACGATAGTGAGACATTATCTCATAGAAGAACACTTTGGGGGGTCATCAATGAAGATGTTTTGGTAGCTCTTGCCTCTGATGGCCCATTAGGATTATTTATGGGACTTAAAAATAAAAACCCTCATTACTTAAGCCTCACTGCATACTCTTCACAGACCCTTCACAGGTAGGGACTGCCTAAACTTCTCTATTGTTTAACTTTCTTGGGCAATTCTTACACACAACTAGGATTTAAAAATCTCTGAATTAACTGCTAAGCTATTAAATGGCCATTCGAATTTATAGTTGTTGAATTAGTTTATTTTTTAAATTAAGATATAATTTGTAAACTTGGGAAATAAATTTATCCTATTGTTTATCAATGTGCCCCTTATCATGGACCCTCTCCCTCAGCAGAGAAATATGGCAGTAACATGTTTTTAAAGCAGAGAAATGCCTTTGTGACACATACAGTGGTGCGGGGTTTTCCTTCGCCTTTTCCAAAAATAATGAGTTTTCTGGCTGGGCAACTGGATTGGGCGCTCTGCAAGTGACCTCTGAAGCACTGAGCGATCATTCAGGAAGAGAGTGTGAGATTTTCACTGAAATGATATCTTCCAGGAGAGCTTGCACATTTCTTCATCCCTAGTGTCTAGAAAAGTTCCTGGCATTTAAAAGGTGGCTAATTAATGCTGGTCAAATAGATGAACAAGTGAATAAATAAGTGATGAATTTGAATGAACTACTATATATTCTCTGCTAATTTGTCACATTCTTTTCCATTATAGGTTATTACAAGATATTGAATATAGTTCCTTGTACTATATACTATACAGTAGGTCCTTGTTTATTTATTTTATATACAGTAGTTTGTATCTGTTAATCCCAAACTCCTAATTTATCCCTCTCCCGTCCCCCCCTTCCCCTTTGGTAACCGTAAGTTTGTTTTCTATGTCTGTGGGTCCATTTGTATATAAGTTCATTTGTGTCATTTTTTAAGATTCCATATATAAGTGATATCATACGGTATTTGTTTTTCTCAGACTTATTTCACTTAATATGATAATCTCTAGGTCCATCTATGTTGCTGCAAATGGCATTATTTCATTCTCTTTTATGGCTGAGTAATATTCCGTTGTATATATGTACCACATCTTCTTTATCCATTAAACTGTTAATGGACATTTAAGTTGCTTCCATGTCTTGGCTATTCTACATAGTGCTCCTATGAACATTGGGGTGCATGTATCTTTTCAAATTATGGTTTTCTCTGGATATGTGACCAGGAGTGGGATTGCAGGATCATATGGTAGTTCTACTTTTAATTTTTTAAGGAATCTCCGTACTATTCTCCATAGTGGCTGCACCAGTTTACATTCCCACCAATAGTGTAGGAGGATTCCCTTTTCTCCAAACCCTCTCCAGCATTTATTTAATTTGAATGCATTGTTATTCTGATTCTTTCACTTCATTAGACTTTCTTGTCTCTGGGCTCAGACCAAATGTTTTTCACTCAGTAAGGAAGAGAAAGGCTAGTATTTTTCTGAGAAATGAGATATTATGATATCCTCAAACTCATCCCTCAGGTTGCCCTACATTCCAAAGTCTGTTTACCCATTTCCACATTCTGTTGTTTATTCTACATTCCTAGTGATTCTGCAAAGACAAGAAGAACTCTGAAGGAAATTGAGTTGACTCTAAATAGGAAAAAATAGTAAGTTCCCCCTGTGGTGCACCTTATAAATCCAAGTGAGGAAGGAAACACAGGGCACATAATTAATGACAAGAAGGCTCTCGTCATTCGGGAGACTGGAGATTCTAGACTAGAGAAATGAGACTTTGAGATTCTAGAATTCATTAGCAATTAGAGGAGGAAAAAATCCCCATGGCCAGCAGGTTAGAAGTGAATTAGGAGAAGTGCCTGGGGACTTTGAGGTACTTTCAGACTCTTTGTTGCAACTATAAAAGTCTCCATGTCAGCAAGCTCTGGGGAAACAGAACAAATTCTCGAGGTTGCTTAGAACAGGCAAGCTCTGTTGGCACTCAGGGCTCCTCTGCCCTTCCCAGTATCAGGTGCCTTGGGACTTCTGTCCATTTGCTCTCAAAGAAAACTTTTGCTTGGATAAAATAGATACAGTTGGCTGGAGCAGTAAAAACACAAAATTCAGTTTAAATGAGCAAGCAGATAACAGTGAACAAAGGGAGAAGGGATGGAAGAACGCAAAGGTAAACATTCTTTTGGGTCAAGAAAGAGTCTTCAAAGGATTCAGAAACTTCTACACTTGAGTGACCTGGTGTTTCCTGCGACTGAAATCCACAAGTACCATTGCTTCCTTCTCTACAAACTTTCTCTGATTTTGTGCAACAGGCTATTAGCATGGGTATTTCATTTGAGATTCTTTGGTGAAAATATCAGGTATCAAAGTGAATTGTGAGACAGGCCACACGGTAGAACTGGAAAATTGTGGATGGCAGAGGACAGCTCCATGATTGCAGTTCTTTACCAACATGCAAGTATAGCAAGGGTCAGCAGAAGAGAGGCTTGGGGAGTAGGGTATTTGGAGACAGATGGTGGTTTATTATTATCCACTTAACCTCCATCTTGAGGGCTAGGAAGGTCCCTCCCCTACACTTCAATCAGTGGAGAAGGTCTTTGACCCAAACCTCTCAGAGAGCTTGGTATGAGTCTTCGCAGTCAGTGAAGCCTGGCTACTGCCAGGAAGATCTAAAAGGCTAGTCCTGGCTCTTGTCCCAACCCTCCATTCCAGCTCTAGTGGAAAAGAGCTCCTGGTGAGTGTGAGAGGAGGTGAATGAGAAAGAGAGAAGATTCTACCCTTACTCCCTGTCCTGGCTACAGACTTGCTGCCTGAAACAGATCCTAGGTGGGGGAGGAGGGTAGAAGTCCTATCTTTGGATGGGTTGAATTGTCATTTTTCCGTGGGAATGAAAAGCCTAATTTCCAAAACAACCAAAATCAGCTTTTGCACTGAGTGACCCTGTAATTTGACAATGTGAATGTCAGACGTTGTATTTTCTGAGCAACACCAAAAATGTATGGCATTACACACATTTTTTGTGGGAGGCTGCCCTCCTGGCTGAATTCAAATGGATATTGAAGGACCAATTAAATTTACTTTGTGATTTCATCCTCTGAGTAAGGTTTGCTCAATGTGTGTTTCTAAATACTTGTCCTGCCTAAGAATCTGAGCTGTTTATGGAGGTGGATTCTGGGGATAGGGGATGGGGGTGAAATCAGGCAAAGACAAATTCAAGATAGCTTAAGGTCTAATATGATAATCTTTACAAGTTTGAGCTATGTCCTGGATTTACAGACAGTTCTATTATTAAGTAACCTGAGGTCTCCCCAGGATTTCTAAGGAATACTATTATGATAAAAACTCAAATTTCAATTGATCTAGTTCTCACCACCCATATAATATCAAAATTCCTACAAAAATCCCTCATCTAGAATTTCTGAGAACCCCATTTTTGGACTCTGCCCTTCTTGGTTGACTTTGGTTGCTCAGGAAGCCATCTGAGTTTGGCTTCTCACAGATCGTATTGCCATGGTCCTCCAAAATGCCACAGCCCCTGCACCTGTAATCCTCTGAGTATTCAGTGAGGCTAGAAAATAGGTACGTCTGGGAGAGAACAGGGAGATGAACTGGGGAAGAAAGTAGAAGTTAATCCTAAAAGACTTAAGACGTTAAATTTTTTCAACTGTCTCTTGAAAAGATGGAAATGGCACATTGGCCACACAGAAATGTGTACTGGAGTAGAAGGAGAAAGGATTTCAGCCCTGTCTGAGGATAGATGCCCTTTTTAAGTTCTCCAAAATAAAGGATTGTTTCCAAAGCAAAAATTTTGAATCTGGAATTCTCTGAGTCTCCTTTCCAGAGTAGACGTGCCTTGGAGGTGATCTAGTTCAGTCCTTTAACCCATCAGGAAACTGAAATCCAATAAGATGAAGTGGCCAATTCAAGGTCTAGTTAGTGGCAGGGGAGAAACCGAATCCTTGTTTCTTTAATGTCCAGTCCGGTGTTGGCCTTTTCACAACATTATATTTCTTCTCAAGTTTAGAAATCACAAGAAGATAAATTTTGGCCCAAACATTTCTCCTGGAGCAGGTTAGAGTTTTAATATACCAGTAAAAAATAAAGAGTTTCATTTAAAGTTAAGAACTAGAGGACATGTAAATCAAATAAGAAAGGAAATAAATTCAGACACATGAATTTGCCTAGACAAGGCAATTGTTGCATGGTGGAGTTATTGAATAATCTCCTCCAAACTGAGAAGGAACTTTAAGACTGAAAAAGGAGGCAGGCAACTCCATAAAGTGCAATTATGAAGTTTATTGCGGGGAACTTACATACAGGCAGGATAGGGCGGACAACAATCCGGAGGCATTTGCAGCTGCGCTCTGCACTGCCTAAAAGGGTACAGAGATATTTAAAGGGGCCAAAGCTAAAAACAGAATCTGACTACCAGGTAAGAAGCATATCTGCACTGAAGGAAACAGAGAGTTTTCTTCCCTTAGGGGTCCATTAATCATATGTGTCAGCAAAAGGCATTCTTTCAGGTTTCATATCAGATGAAGGCAAGTTTAAAAGTTGATCAGGAACTGATCTAGCTTGGGCACGTTCCTTGTGAGTAGGCTGAAGCTCAGTCATGCAGAGAGGAGAGGGGGTAGGACATCTTGGGGGGGGATGGCGAAGATGGAGCTGGCAGAACGGAGTCAGTGTGGTTCAGCCACACAGCAGTTTTAAGTAGGCTATTCATTATGGAGACTTAGACTGACCCAGGTAGTAGCTTTAACAAAGGGAAAATTGATCCAGAAACAGAAATCTGAGAATTATACAGTCAAAGTTAACTCACTGTATTCCAGAATCCCTTTCTGTAATAATGTTCTGAAAATTATAGCTATTTTGTGGCTGATAGAGCTGTAAAACGTATTGAAACCCCATATCCTTCTAGAAGAACAAATCCAACCATGGCAGTATTAGCAGGAATCTGGGGTTGGCAGAGTACTGTTTCCACCCACTTCTCAAATGTTTACATCCTAATCTGAGGCATGTGTGAATATGTTACCTTATGTGGAAAAGGGGACTTTACAGATGAGATTAAAGTTAAGGACTTTAGTGAAAGGGTGGGTGTAGAAAAAAATCTTCCCACCAGTAAAGGGAGAAGCAAAAAAAGAAAAAGGAAATCTGCCTTAGCCTTGGCTCTTGGTGGAAAATAACTATAGAAACAGGTAGCATCCCCTTGATAATTCATAACCATAAGCCAAATTAGTTTCAGAGAAATATGAGAATAAAAAGTTGCAGCAACATGGATGGTCCTAGAGACTGTCTACTGAGTGAAGTAGGTCAGACAGAGAAAGACAAATACCATATGATACCGCTTATATGTGGAATCTAAAAAATTGGTACAAATGAACTTATTTACAAAACAAATAGTCACAGATGTAAAAAACAAAATTACGGTTACCAGGAGGAAAAGAGGGTGAGGGATAAATTGGGAGACTGGGATTGACATATACACACTACTATATATAAAATAGATAACTAATAAGGGAACTTATTATAGCACAGGGAACTCTGCTCAATACTCTGTAATGACCTATATGGGAAAAGAATCTAAAAAAGAGTGGATATATGTATATGTATAACTGATTCACTTTGCTGTACAGCAGAAATTAACACAACATTGTAAATCAACTATACTCAAATAAAATTTTTTTTTTAAAGTTGCAGTGGGCTGTAGAGTGAGTGGACAAAGTCGAAACCACCAGGTGTAGTCTTCACTCCCAGGCATCCTCTATGCTGCAACCCCTGTCTGTGGTCCTCTTTCTGATTTGATCTCCAACGTGTATGGATCTCTACTGTCATCCAAGGTAATTCACTTAAAGCTTAACAGATCATTGATTAAAATGTTCTCTAAGCTCTGAAATCTTCCTTTTCTATAATTTCTTCCTATTGGTCTGAATTTTGCCTTCTGGAGCTAAGGCCACTAAGCTAAGGCCAGATAAGGCCTCTTCCATAGTTAATTCTGAACACTTGGAGGCTGTGATTATATCATTTCTAGGCAAAGATCTCTGATTCCTTGGCTGTATCTTCCTGCTTATGAAAGTGGAGGTTCAAATAGGCTTCAGTCAAAAACTTGTGAATAGCTTTTAAAAAGCAAATGATGGGGAGAATATGCTCTCATACATTGAGCATTACATTTATTTCTTTGCCAGAATAATGGGAAATGTCACTTTTTATGTAATAATCGGTGTATTTCTAAAGGTTGAAAAATCCTCAAAAGCAAAATCTGGATGTTTCTTTTCTCTTTCCACCCAGGAAATCCAGCAGGGTTTGGTGCATCTGGATGGAACACCCGATTTAGGAGCATATGCAGACTTCCTGCAATTCAGGAACAAGAGGCATTTTCATTTTTGTTTTTTCTGTTATTTATTTTCTTCACCTTAGGTTTCTGAAAACCAGAAACAGATGGACTAATCCAGGCTCCTCAGAGCAGACGGCGTATCGAGCTCCCTACATTGAGGAGAGCTGCAGCCATGGAATAATTTACTCCATCTCTGCCTCAGAAAGAACACTCAAACAGCTTTAAACCATTAGCCTTTCCACTGGCCTCATTATCAACAACTGTTGGAAAGATATGTCCTTGTTTGATCCTTGGGAGTGCAAACATCACCCAACTGCCAGACATGGGATATCATGGTAAGAAGCAGAGTCCAGAAACATATGTGTAAAAATGGACAGGAGAGGTAAAATGGATGGGCTTGATAAATGGATGTCTTGGCCTCAGCCATTTGGGGGAAAATTAGAAATAAAGGAAAATGTTGGATGGAAGGACAATATGTAGTAGGATAAAACTCATTTTAACACATTCTTGTCTCTCTACTGCTCCATCTTTACGTTCCTAATTATGCTATTTCTTTCCCTCCCATAATCGCCCAATTAAAACAAAGGTGATTTTACACAAAGGAATCATGTTAATAAATAAAATCCTATTACTTCCCCTTACACGATACCATTGTTAAAGAAGAATTTGACGAAACAGAAATCAGTTTGCTGATGGGTGTGGAGAGGTGGTCGTCAAAGGCATTTAAAGGCTCTGCTGTCACTCTACAGCATAGGTAGCATCCTGTTTTTTCAATTTAGCGGAGATGATGTCCTCTCTTTTATAAGATAAAATAAGGCACAGAGAAGTGAATGGTGTATGTAAAAACTGGACAGATATAGAGTAGGATTATAGAATTTTAAGACTCTGGGTCCCCAGGTCCAAGCTTGGACAAATATCTAGTGGCTGTTATCAACAGGAGATATATGTTCCATTGTGAATAACAAGAATCAAACACAGAACGATAACAAAAAGCAGCTTAAACAAACTAGGGGTTTTATTTTTCCTACAAAAATCAGGTAGGTGTTTGCTAGCAAGTACCAGATCAACAAATCATAACAGTTAGGTCTGGGGCCCCTGAAATTCTACTGACCTTTTCCTCACGGTCACTTTATGGTTGCATAGTGGCTGCTCCAAACTTATGTCGGGTTCCAGGGATGAAGAAAGGAAGGGTGAGGATCGAGAGGACACTTTCAGCTGGGACCGCCCCTTCACGCTTTCTTGGAAGTCACATCCAGTGTTTCTGCTTACATCCCTTGAGCCAGAACTGTGTCCCTTGGCCATGTCTAGTTTCCATGGAGGCTGAGAAATTAATTTTTAAAAAATCGGGCTCATTAATGGCCCCGTCCCCCAAAGTGTGGGTGTAGTGGGTACATGGAGTCGATTCCATGCTTCCTCTGATCTCCTATTAGAGGAAAATCTGGGCTTCAGAAAGAATGTAACAGGCAATGGGACCACTGGTAAGATAGAGCTGTTCACAATAAAAGTGGTGATTCATGTAATCTGAGCCAACCTTTGGTAAATGTTATGGGATTCTTAGGTCTATAATGCCATGTTTTTGGGTTTTTCTCCCCAGGAGCGAGATTAAACATATGTTTTAAAAAAGGAATAGTTTTCTCATATAAAACTAGACTGTGCTTTGTTGGTTAACAAAATAAAAAAGAAGAAGAAAGAGGAGGAGGAGGAGAAGAAGGTAAAGGAGACTTTGCTGACGTGTGCTTACCTTTCAGGACCCGCTGGGGTGATTTGGGTACCTACTACACCTCTAGCTGGTGGAGAGCCTGCTTCCCCACAGCGAGTTCCAGAGCCCATTCTTCATTATCTGAAACTAGTAAAATCTGGGCAGAGGAGACCTTCCAGGAGCATCCAGCTGGAGTTGGTGGTGCCTGACTTTGAAGTTACAGGAGAGGACAGAGAGGCTGAACCTCTTTCCAGGGTAGGGAGAAGCAGACACCGGATGGCGGAGCTTGGCAGACGAAGCTTTGAGAGGAGGTGCTATGAACACCGAGGAGACAAGGTAAAACTGGGGGAAAGCAAAGTTGTCTTAGGATGGTTTATTCACCAATAGACCTGAAGCAATGGGTATCATGAAAGTGACTTATTAAGAAGTATTCCTAGGAAAAATGGATAGGGGGTGGGGGGATGGAGAAAGGGACCAGGAAGAGAAGGAGGCAACGCAAGGGAGAAATACCAACCAAAGTCCCACATGAAGCACGGCTCAAGCCTGCAGGGACACTGGGGACAGAGGAGGCCATACCTCAAGATTGTCCTGATCAGGCCCTGGGGAACCCAGAAGGGTTATTGATGAAAGGCTGCCCTCTGGGGAACACACATTCTCAGGCACTTTGCCTCCCTAGATGTGCGAGTGGATTTTGACAGTCAAAAAAAAGATGCAGATGCTATTATCTTTGGGGAGTGAAAGCACACAGAGAATCTGTGTGCGCAAAAAAGGCAAAGGCTGAGGCAGTAAAGCTTCCTTCCCATTTGCTTACTGAGTAAAGTATTAAGGTCTGTGCCTTCCACACAATGTAGCTCTATGAAAGATGATCCCTCTCCTAAGTTAAAGAATTAGGTACATTTTCATTTCTTCTGAAAATCTTGGTGGAAGAGGCCAGGACTTTATGATAGAAGGACCTGAAGACTTCCACCCAGGAAAGCGACCATGGGTTATTATATGTCACCACTGCTTTCTGTAGCTACAGAGTGGCAGCTGTTGAGAGGGAGTTCCTGCACCCAAGTCTGTAAGCCCAAATGTCTTGATTTCCATGCCACCCCGTCCGTTAGCAAGGGACAGACTCTAACAGGACAAAAACGTTGATACATCTGGTTGTAATTAAATGCATTGCTGAGACCAGGTTTACATTTATTCCCGGTAGGTTTGTCTTTTTTTTTTTTTCTCCTTCCACACTGTTCCGCTCCTGCATCAGATCTTCTGTTTACCAAAGACTGGTGATGCTGTCTCAAAGCAGTTTTCCTAATCAGGTTAGAAGGGTGGATACAAGAGTAGATAAAAGGAATACTAAAATTAAGCTAGGGAATCTTTGCTGGAAGGATTCAGGAAATGTCTTTCTTATGCCTTAAAGCAGCCTCCCATCCTTTGTCACCTGCACCTGAGAACTGAAAGCTTGGTGCCTTAGCAGGCACTGAACACAGGGGAAGATGGTGGTCACCATTGCCACCCTGGGATTCTGTACCAATGGATCTGTGTCCTGCAGCGTCAGGCGCATCCCGTACACTCTGGGATCAGTAACAAAAATACCAAGTACAGTATACAGATTTGCAGCAGCTATGATTCATTTCTTCCATAGGATTCCATTTCTGAGCTGAAATTTGTAGCAGAGCCCTTTAGGCAACTCTGACAGAAGAGCCAGGAAGCATCTATCGATACTAAGACTGAACAGTTTTGGTTAATTTATTTCAATAACCAACAATATGAAAATGAGGGAGAGAGTAGAATCCCCTGTTGGAGGATAACACATAACTGTTTCATGATGCCTTACACAATGGTTATCCTGATGGGAAGAACAGAGCACAGATAGCAGTGGCATTGACAGAGCTCTAGCCCTTCTGATTCATCAGTAGAGTGTTTGTCATAATGGTCACCAATGATAAGGGCTTTTCGAACTTAGAAGTAAAACTTCTTAAAATTCTTGTGCCCATCTTTGCACATGAACCTTCATTATGTAAGGTAAACAGGGGTTGAGAAACATATTTATATTAATAACATTTTACCTGTATATAATTCACCTAGGTGAGATTGAGCTTCTCTTTTTTTTTTGGTAACATCTTTATTGGAGTATAATTGCTTTACGACGGCATGTTAGTTTCTGCTGTATAACGAAGTGAATCAGCTATACATATACATATATCCCCATATCTCCTTCCTTTTGCGTCTCCCTCCCACTGTCCCTATCCCACCCCTCTAGGTGGTCACAGAGCACCGAACTGATCTCCCCGTGTGATGCAGCTGCTTCCCACTAGCTTCTCTCTCTCTCTTTTTTTTTTTTTTTTTGTGGTACATGGGCCTCTCACTGTTGTGGCCTCTCCCGTTGCAGAGCACAGGCTCCGGACGCGCAGGCTCAGCGGCCATGGCTCACGGGCCCAGCCGCTCCGCGGCATGTGGGATCTTCCCGGACCGGGGCACGAACCCGTGTCCCCTGCATCGGCAGGCGGACTCTCAACCACTGCGCCACCAGGGAAGCCCTAGCTTCTCTTTTTTATTGGATAGTTCTTCCCCTGTTTTGATCTTGATGAAAATAGGGCAATTCTCAACACACTGTTGAACTAATTAAAAGCATAGTGACTACAAACAAGCCTAATTACTTCTAGCATCCATTCTCTGAAGAGGTGAGGGAGCAAATCATGGGGGCAACCAGAGTTCTTTGAGGAAGTGATGGCTTACATGCAAAAGGTACTTTAATGGTGTTGTTATTCATTTTGGACCTAAATTTGGGAAAAGCAATATAAAAAAGAGTTGTCAGAAAATCATTATTACTTCCAGAAATGGTCGTATGTTGTAGATACCTGCAGATAAGAAATTCTTATCTAAAGATAAGAAGTGATCATTGTGTTGTTTAATTTATTAATTAGAGAGATAATATTTTATAAATCTGGAATAAATTACCCTATCAATTATAAGGAACTTTAGTTTTTTTGGAAATGAGAAAATTTTATTTTAAAAATTATCCACAAGTCATTTTGGTATTGAGTTTAGCAGTTTCTTATCAGTTTAAACATTCCATTACCTTAAGATGCAGAATCCCATTCCTAGAGAAATAAGAATATACGTCCACCAGAAGATTTGCAGCTTTACTTAAAGTAGCCCCACAATGTAAACAATCTAAATGCCCATCAACAGGTGAATGGATACATTGTTGTATTTCCATTAAATGGAATACTACTCAGTGACATAAAATACACTGGTACACTCAAGAAGGTAAATGAATCTGGAAACCCTTCTGCTGTGTAACAGAAACCAGACACAAAAGACTATATAATTATATAAATCCAAGGATATGAATTTCTAAAGAAGACCAATCAAACCTATAGATATAGAGCCAATTAGCAGTTACCAAGAACCAACATGGTAGGAAGAATTACCACAAAGGACACGAGGAACCTTTTGGGAAGATGAAAATATGCCACTTTTGATTGTGGTGTGATTTCACGAGTGTATACATAGATCAAAACTCACCAAACTATGCACTTCAAATGGGTCCATTTTTAAAATACGATTATAGTTCAATAAAACTGATTTATAAAATCCTGAGCCTGATAAAGTTCATCAAAAAGACACATGCACATTTAGGTTGGTTCCATGTCCTGGCTATTGTAAATAGAGCTGCAGTGAACGTTGTGGTACATGACTCTTTTTGAATTATGGTTTTCTCAGGGTATATGCCCAGTAATGGGATTGCTGGGTCGTATGGTAGTTCTATTTTTAGTTTTTTAAGGAACCTAAGTGTCCATCGACAGATGAATGGATAAAGAAGATGTGGCACATATATACAGTGGAATATTACTCAGCCATAAAAAGAAATGAAATTGAGTTATTTGTAGTGAGGTGGATGGACCTAGACTCTGTCATACAGAGTGAAGTTAGTCAGAAAGAGAAAAACAAATACCGTATGCTAACACATATATATGGAATCTAAAAAACAAAACAAAACAAAACATGGTACTGATGAACCTAGTTGCAGGGCAGGAATAAAGAGACAGACGTAGAAAATGGACTTGAGGACATGGGGAGGGAGGGCGAAGCTGGGGCGAAATGAGAGTAGCATCGACATACATGCACTACCGAATGTAAAATAGTTAGCTGGTGGGAAGCAGCAGCATGGCACAGGGAGATCAGCTCAGTGCTTTGCAATGACCTAGAGAGGTGGGATAGGGAGGGTGGGAGGGAGATGCAAGAGGGAGGGGATATGGGGACATGTGTATGCATAGGGCTGATTTGCTTTGTTGTACAACAGAAACTAACACAGTATTGTGAAGCAATTATACTCCAATAAAGATCTATTAAAAGAAAAAAGGACACAGGCATAAACACAACCCAAAAAATTTTTTTAAAAATCTAAAATAAAAAAATTAGAAAGATACATGCACAATATAGGATATGCTAGGAGGTGGTTCCTCTGAGCAGATCACACAAAATGTAAATGAGAAATTTTACTACCTAGTGTTAATATCAGGCTGATGACACCAAGATTAATTTTCAGTTGGTTTATCATGTATAAGTTTTCTTTGTTTAATAACATCAATAGGCCTTTACACAAATACATATTTAGGTGACAAACTGAAAGCCTTTAACTTTAGCTTCAATATGTATTAACCTCATCAGAGAATGGCTCTACCACGTTGAACTCACCATCTTAATTGGAGCTTTACAAAGGTCAAATTTGTTGTATATAGATAGGATATTTCATCAGAGAGGTGACATTTAAATTTTTACTCCATGCAAGTAGAGGAAACGATCCCAGATGATTTGCAGCACTGTCTAAAGTTCACAGAAAACAATCTTTAAAAAGACATTAATTATTATAAATTCACTTAGTTAAATATATATGAGTACATTCTCATAACCTTAAATAGTGTGTGGAGACAGTGATACTCTATCTAACCCCCCTTGGAAATTTAAGATACACAAAATACATGTAAATTTAATATTTGTAATCCAATTTATGCAAGTATTAAATTTATATTTTATACCTCATCATGATAAAATCTGAGAAGACGCGTTGCTAAATCTTAAACTCAAATTATCAAACCCATTTTTTTATCAAGGGATTTACCTTGATTAATATGCACATTACATAAACTAATACCTTATAATAAATCTGCTTTTATTTACCGTGTATCAGGTGTGTATCAGAATCTTTTATTAGCACATTTTTATGACTCTTTGTTGCTAGCTAATGTCATTTGCATTTCTGTGTTTCTTATCAGCAATCTGCCATTGCCAGCACAGCTTGACTTTTCCTGAGCTGGTAGAAAAGTTTTTCTTAAAAAGCCAGCATATTTAAAGCGTTAAAAGTTTGATTTCTTCCTTCTCTCTTTGAAATTCAAGATACTCTATTTGGTTAATCTTCTCCAGAGTTAGACAAAGGAATATCAGAGCTATGCTTAGAAGATATTTCAAATTACACATCCAAAGAATCTTAGACAAAAGTTGAGAAAATTTTGGTGTGTCTTTTCTGTAGGAAACAAGCCCTTTTCCCTGGGTTTGAGCCCCAAGTTGGGATGCTTGTCTGGGAACCAAGTTACTGAGGTTGGGATTTTGGAGTTTATCTTTGGAAGGTATTACTCCTGTTACTTTTGGAAGGAAAAGCAAGAAAATGCCAGATTTTATGGAAGCCCTTCGACTTCTCAGGAAGAGGTCTGCAGGCCCCAGATAGGCCGTGTCAAGTCCACCTGTGTCCCCATCCCATCACTTCTTCAGGTACATCTACACAACTGAAATAAAAGCCATGCCAGCCCTCTGCTCTCCAAGGTATCCAAACTGTTTCAGTTTCTTTAAATATTTGCGTATGTTTTCTCCCTTTTAATGGTAGTTATGTGTGTTTGTCTTGGATATTCACATAGTGTGGAAATTGGACAGATTACCATGATCAAAAAAGGTCCAAGCATGCCCTCTAAAATAATCTGACTGCAGATGGAAAGGGGCTGTAATTATAAACAGATCATTCATTGTCATTTTCTTCCCTCTGTCAGGAGGCTTTCTTACTTACAGACACACAAACAGAAAACTGACAGCATCATAAAATCCAGCCATTATGCAAAAGCCAATTTAATGGGGATTGTATGCAAGCTGCCCCTTCAGGGAAAATAAACACAGACAAGCAAACTGAGGACTCTTTCTATGATGCTCCACCCCCTCCCCCCCTCCCCAAGAAAAAGATCAATAAAGCATCATTTGGCACAGGGCAATTTTTTCAACCACCAGGTTGGGACTGGCCTGTGGTGTTATAAAAGGGCTGCTCCCTTGACCCTGTTGTGAGAAACAGAGGAAGCCTTGAGTCAATAGAAATTTCATGAAATCCTGCAGACACACAACCAGAATCAATCTCTTAGCCCTTAACACTGGTGGAAAGAGACCAGATAGCCATTAATTAATGACAGGTAACTTAGATCGGTCATGAACCAGAAATAAACCAGACAACCACACAGTTGTGAACCAGAAATAATCCAGAAACAGACTCAGCAAGATTCTGCCATGACTGTACATGGCAACTCATCCTCAGAGCCAATAAAAGTGGTCCCCCGACAAAGATGCTTGTGAAGTCCATTTACTGAGTACCACATTTTCCTGACTCCAGTAGCTGAATCCTCATGGAAAGAAAATTGTTAACACCAGTCAAAACCAAAACCCTAAGACAATCTTGGTTACTGAGTAAGGTCCCGCACTCCCACCCCATAATAAAGAATAATACAAGGCAGTACTTGTGCTGTCAGAACATCTAGGCTCCCAGAATGAAGATAGAGAGCTACTTCTATTGTTGAACTCTTTTTAATAAATTAAAAACTAGGGTCTTCCTGTTGTACATGGCATACCCAAGAAACAGGGCTTTTAGATACACTGCTATTCTGGCTTAGATATAACCAACTGAGAGGCCTTAGTAACTGCTTCGTAACTTAGTAACTGCCGTTTCTATGCTACAGGTTCCTTCCCTTGTCAATCCATCTCAGAGTGTAGGATTTTCAGAAATGGAAATCTCTTCCAGCCATGCTAAGGGGCAGGCTCTTTGTCAAAGGGCTTAGGCTGCTAAAGACAATATGTCAGTTTCACTTTATTTCATGAGTGTTTTATTCGAGTATTTTTGTTACACTGCTATCGGTAAAATGCATTTAAAATGCTCTTAAAATTGGTAATAAAAAATTGTTATGTCTATAAATTTTCCCACAAATCAAAGATAGTGTATTTTTTGGGCTTCCCTGGTGGCGCAGTGGTTGAGAGTCCGCCTGCCGATGCAGGGGACACGGGTTCGTGCCCCGGTCCGGGAAGATCCCACATGCCGCGGAGCGGCCGGGCCGGTGAGCCATGGCCGCTGAGCCTGCGCGTCCGGAGCCTGTGCTCCGCATTGGGAGAGGCCACAACAGTGAGAGGCCCGCGTACCGCAAAAAAAACCCAAAAAAGATAGTGTATTTTTTTTCAAAAAAAAGAATTACAAAAAAAGAATTACAACCATAATTCTCTTTTTCTTCTTCTTTTTCTATCTGCATTCCTCTTACGATGTGCTCCTGGAAGGGAGGGTATGCTGAGGGGAGGGGCAGATCAGTGTTCTCCGATAGCTAGTGAGAATTATCCTGAGTCTTATGGGACATTTATTAACATTTCATGGTTTCTTTAGGTTTAAAACCGCCTGGTTCCTGGTTGATCATCTGTGCTGAAAGGGTTAACATGCAGGGAAAGCAAAGTTAACAAGGGACAGGCCATAAATGGCTCCAGCTGTGTATAATTAACTGTAATACTGCAGAGTAAATGACTTTTATTGGCAACCATGTCATAACTTCATTAAAAGTCATATTTACAGCCCTATCATATGAAATGAGTCCTCCTGTATTCTGGAATTTAATGAGCATTCATTTTCACCTTGTTCAATTATCTTCCACTGCTCCCTCCTTTGCCCCCTCCCAACTCTTCCTCTCCCTGGTGTGGGAAGCATGAAGCCAGAAGACAATAGGAATGTAATTAGCACCTGGCAGAGGGCCTCTCTTCTAGGGAGCGTTTCCCCAACCACAATAAAACTGTTTCTCCTTGTTTCCCGTTATAAATAGGTAACTTCCTTACACAAAAACATTGTCACAGTCATAAAAACATCAACTTGATTTGATGGAAAGCTTTGGAAGATTAGGCCTCTGCAACGCAGTCTTGTCTGAAGCCATCAGGAACAAAGTCCAAATGCGCACAGTGAGTCGTGATCACAGAGAAGAAGAGTGAAGCTAACAGTTGGTGTAGCCGAATGCGGGTTCAGGTGCTTGCTGCTCAGCAGCCAGTAAATCAAGGGGCAAGCTTCGGCAGAGAGGAGAGGCGCTTTATTCAGAAAAGCCGGCAATCTGGGGAAAAGGTGGGCTTATGTCCAGAGACCAACTCCGAAGATTCTGCTCAGGCATGACGACTTTTAAAGGGAAAAAGGGGAAACAATCTCAGTTAATTATTAAGGCAGGAGGTCAGATTCTTCATCGTTTTTCC
The DNA here is from genome assembly GCF_059928025.1 of Delphinapterus leucas. NCBI lineage: Eukaryota > Metazoa > Chordata > Mammalia > Artiodactyla > Monodontidae > Delphinapterus > Delphinapterus leucas. The sequence goes on from NC_143149.1 coordinate 28,252,562, forward strand.
ATTGCGTGCAGGCCTGATGACTTCTCCCGATCTTCCTTGGGATGCTGTCTCGCCCGCACGGTCAACCTGAACCCTCAAGGTCCACCTGCAGATTCACTAAGGGGAAACTAAGGGTAGAGAGTCAGTCAGTCCTTAACTACTTAATTCTTCATTCTTATTCCTTCTAATCCAGGAAAGGAATCAACAGTTTAGGTAAGGTGTTGTGTATATTTAGAAAAGCCGAAATCAGGAGCTAAGTTAAATGTTGCCTAATGATCTCATCTTTATGAGTAAGGTCTAAGGAAAGCAGTGATGAACAAACAGAAAAGGGGCAAAGGAGTTGCTTATGTTGGTTTTGAATCAAACCTTTCCCATGATAACTCTCATTGTCTGAAAGTACCTATCTCACATAGGAGTAGAATATCTAATTAAATTTCCCTTTCTTCAACTCTGCCCCCTACTTGCCTTCCCTTCTCTTTATTTTCTCCACTCAAGCTCCAAAGGAAATATCTTGCCCAATCCATCGAGTGATCCAGGAACTCAATCTCATGATCTCCAGCTCAGGTTTCATTCCATCTCACATGTCTCCTGAGAGTTTCTGGATGTTGAGTGTGGAAGCACCATATTGAATGGGTTTTCTTGTTGAAGTTCCAGTTGATGTTCCATGTGGTTCAAAGTGAAAATGCAAGGGCCTTGTGCATATTAGGAAGAGCATGCTCTGGGGACCCAGGCAGAATTGTATTTTGGGGGGTGGGGGGAGACATTTTTATTTTCTTATTTTTTCCCAGCTTTATTGAGTGTAATCAACACATAACATTTTGTGTAATTTTAAAGTGTACAACATGTCACTTTGATACAGTTATAAGTTGCAAAATCATTACCATCTTAGTATCGGCTACCACCTCCATCCCATATCCTAGTTACCATTTCTTTTTGGTGGTGAGAACATTTATGATCTTCTCTCCTAACAACAGTCAAGTATATGATACAGTATTATTAGCTGTAATCACCATGCTGTACATTAGATCCCCAAACTTGTTAATCTTAAAATTGGGAATCTGTACCCTGAGGCAGTATGTCCCCATTTTCCCCACCCCAACCCCTGGTAACCACCACTCTACTCTCTGTTTCTCTGAGTTTCTTCTTTTTAGATTCCATGCATAACTGATACCATACAGTATTTGTCTTTTTCCATCGGACTTATTTCACTAAGCATAATGCCCTCAAGGTCCATCTGAGTTGTTGCAAATGGCTGGATTTCCTTCATTCTCATGGCTGAATAATATTAGAATTATATATATATATATCTATTTCTATATTTCTGTATCTCACATCTTCTTTATCCATTCATCCATTGATGGACACTTAGGTTGTTTCCATACACAATACCTTAGCTATTGTGAATAATAGGCAAACCTATATTTTAACCCATACCACCCATCAGCTACATGACATTGGAAATTCCAGCTCAACCTTCCTGAAGATCATTTTCAGATAAGTAGGATCAATGACCATTTTTTTAATGGGGCTTATTAGTATTAAATACAATAATACGTCTAATATTGTGTCTAAAAGAGAAGGCATTCAATCAATAGTTTTTCCGTCCTTCCTCCTCCATATCTCATCCCTTCCTTTCTCTCTGGAAGTTTATAATTTCCCCATATTGTATTTTAGCTAAGATGGAATGTTTGGCATTAATGTTTGGGGCTCCAGATGAACTGAAGGCAACTGTTGACAAAGGATGCATATTGATTGGCAAGCCAGAATCTGTAAAATAGACCCGTCTACCATAAAAGGTTGCCATGAAGGATAACTGACCCCAAACTCAGTTGGGAAGGCAGTGAGGAAAATGATAGCCATGGCAGGCCTTGAACGTGGGGTCATCTCCCCTCACAAGACCCCTGTGGTCTAACAGCCTGAGCAGGGGCGATGGAGAGGGGGGTAGTGCTCAAGAACCATTCAAGCACAGCTGACACTTACATTTGTGAATGTAAAATGCCCTTGGAAGCTGGCATCTTGTGAAGCATACTGCCAGTCCGCCAGGGGATTCATTCCATTGCCAAGCACACCATCATTAGCAAATCCCACTGCACGCATGTGCTGCCCGTTCTCAGCTCCACTGCTTTATCTGATTTTAGGCTGACCCTTTATAATTAGCACTTGGGGCTGGCAGTATTGTTTAGGAACACTGTTTCCATCATTCATTTTGGGGATTTAATAAAGCTTAGAAACACCGTGAGCGAGAGAAACATCTAATGCAATTTTCTAAGGTTCCTTACTGGGTTGTAAAATCTTTTAACTGGGTTGTAACCAGCATTTAAACATTTTTTAATGGAATAGAATAGAGTAGAATAGAACAGAAAATAAAGTACACTAATAAGGCAAAGTATAGGTTCATAAAAATCTATGTATATAATACATACGCGTGTGTGAGTGTGCGTGTGTGTGTGTAATGCTGTAAGATATGGTCCAGACTTTGAAAATCACTGACACAGTGGTCAGCACACAGACCCAACTCTTGGGGCAGGTTGCCTTGTCCAGCTGTGTTCTGAACTTATTTAAGTCTGCTCTTCAAAATGCTATTTACCTTCATCTCCCTTATCAGCAAAATGAGCCCAGCAGCACAAAAAATGAAATCAAATTTCAGGAAAAGAGACACCACAGGGGGAGGGAGGTCTGTTTTAAATGAATCAAGGAAATTTTTGTCTCGTTGCTCACGTGGGCTCCTACAGTTCTTCAGCCCCAACCCCTTTCCATGTAAAGTAGCAATCATTTGACTTATCAAATCCAATAAAAATCTCAAATACACAAATTTGCATTTAGATGCAGTGAGCTACAGTGTGTCTCTAGCAAGATAATTAAGCATGAATGTGCAGGGTGGCATTTAATTGCTCTTTACCAAGTGTTCCTGGGTAGCTCATTCCAAATGTTTTGAATTGAGAGGCCTCAGAAGAGGTCCACAGTGAACATCACCAGATACGTTCTGGCTCAATGTTGAGTTCAAGAAAAGGGAGCAGAAGGGGGCAATTCTGAGGAAAAGGGAATATTTTAGGGATATTCCCAGGGTACCTCCTGAGAGGCATGATTGCTTTGTTGGTCCCTGGTCTGGACTTGCACCTTGTTAAATATTGTGCCCTTTTCCCAGTATCTTTGATCTAAGGTATCTTTCTTTTTCTTTGACTTCTCCTGCCCCCAATTCCAGAGACTGAATTTTAGTTGTAAGGCAATTACATACATTGTGCACACTCTATTTAAAAACAAACTCTGGGAAAAGGAAAGGGAAGATGCAGGAGAGCAATGAATGATGGCAGATCCCTATTGAACACTAGATTTTCATGCACCCAACCTGCTACACTGTTGAAGCAAGCAATTAGATCTCACACAAAAACCATAGGATGCCCTTGCACATGTGCAGACAGATGGTTGGCCGGCAGAGGCATCTGCTCTGATTTCAGGCAGGGCAGGGGACGGCCGGAGAGAATGCCCTTTAGAATCTGGGACTGTTTTTGGAGCCCTTCAATCTTTTACACTGTCGAGTGGTCACCTCCCTCAAACTTCTTAGGCATGTCTTTTCTCCTCCTTCTTAACTTACTGACTTACAAGGGTCAACTTCTTGGGGGGAAAAAAAGGGAAGAAAACATATATAATTTTTTTCTTTTTACAGAGTTTTTTCTTTTCAAGAGCAGTAAAAAGAATAGGAAAAAACAAAAGGCAGAGGAATCAAAGGAAGCAGGGGGAGAAAAAAAAAAAAAAACAAGATCCCCAAATAGAAACCCTGTTTAAACTGTGTCCCACTACTTTCTCCTTCCTGCTCTGTAATATAACTTATTTTGCCACTTATGGAAAATTCAGGAGAATGGCCAGTTATTTGGATGTGAGAAGCACAGTAATTATACAACATATGATCGCTGTTACAGCTGACACATCTTTTCTTCCCTCTTCTAAGAACAGAGAGAAATAGTAAAATAGGAAGGTCCTGCTTTGCTCCTTGACCAGACTCTACACAATCAGTCACTAGGTTATTGGGGCCAAATTCCCTGCTCCATCCCTCCCCCTGGCTTCACCCTATAACCATAATTAGTTCACGAGGTTTGGTGTTTCCCGACTTCTCCAAAAGCTCTAACTAAAGTGGACAGCTGTCTGTTTTCCATAACTGAGTCAATTGCCTCTGACATGTTCATCAATTTTAATAAGTTCAAAATATTAGTGCACTGTCAGTGTTGATTGAGGGAGGGTGAGTTGGTCCAGTCCAGGAAGTCCAGGAAGCATCTACTTACATGTGACAAGTGCTGTGTAGTAGCTGCAAGTGTGTGGATAGAATACTTGGCTAGAATCCCAGCTCTGTGAGTAAGGCTGTGTGATTTTGTGCAAGTTTACTATCCATTTACTTTATTTTCTACCCTGAATAGAAGAAAAAAATAATACCTATCTCACAGGGCTGTTGTGAAGATTAAATGAGTTCCTTCATGTAGCATATCTAGAATTGCACAGAACACATCTTTAAGACTTAGCTTTTGTATGATGAGGAGGAGGTGGAAGTGGAAGCAAAACTTTACCCAGAAAAGACAGAGACAGTACAAACAGTATAAAACATAAAGCACACAGAGACCGTTAGACTCCCAGCCTGAGAACGCTATTCATTTGCAAACTCAGTTTTTCTTGGAAAAGGAAGAATGACTCAGAGGGTGAAGCCAAGAGCCAGGAAGAACAATGTGATAATTTTACGTGTCAGTTTTACTGGGCCATGGTGTCTAACTTAGGGTCAAACACCAGTCTAGATGTTGTTGTGAAGGTATTTTTCTAGATGTGATTAACATGCAAGTCAGTAGGCTGAGTGATGTATATTACCCTCCATAATGTGGTTGGGTCTCATCCAATCAGTTGACGATCTTAGGAGAAAAGAGCGAGTTCTTCCAAAAAAAAGAAAAAAAAGGTGGAATCTACCTTCCCACTCCCTTTGGGCTTGAGCTGCAATATCAACTCTTCCCTGGGTCTCCAGCATGCTGACCTGTCCTTCAGGTTCCAGATTTGATAGCTCCTACAGTTGCATGAATCAATTCCTTAAAATAAATCTTTATAGATAGATAGATAGATAGATAGATGCATATACACACACACACCATCTATCTATCTATCTATCTATCTATCTATCTATCGTCTATCTATCCATCCCCATGCTTTTGGTTCTGTTTCTCTGAAGAACCCTAAGATAACTCCCAAGGAATAGGACAGAGCCCTAATCAGGGAACCAGCAGCACATACACAGCTCAATTTCAGATTTGCTATGGAACAGTGACTCCTGTGTGCCTTCCATTTATCTGTTTTGAACAGGACTATCTATTATCTTATGCCTGTCCCACTGTGGTTCGTTTGTTGGGCATGTCAAAGGTAACTCGTCTCTTGTGCTCACCAATCTCCAGAAGCAGACAAACCATATTTGAAGACCCACACCTGAGGAAATTCATCTGCACCTGGACCCAGTTTGGATGATCAGATCCTAGACTTTGAGGTGCTGCTGCAGTTGAATGAAACTTTGGGAATCTTGGGAGAGGGAATGAGTATATTTTTTATGTGGCAGAATATAAATAATTTATAGTCAAAGTATTGGTTTTGGCTATTTTTTTAGAAGACCACAAATACTTTGACACTCTTTCACTTGAGAGTTGAGCATCTCTTCTCACCAGGAGTCTTGTCAGGCTGTGACCACTTGGACCACTAGAATATTGCAGGAGTGATGCAATCTGACTGCCAAGACTGGGCCACGAAAGGAAATGCAGTTTCTGTCTAGTTTGCTTAGAAAATGCACAGTTGGAACCCTGAACTGCAAGGAAACAAGTCCAACCATCCTGAGGTCACCATGCTGAGGGGAAGCCAAGTTCTGTTGATAGGACAGACTTCAATTTGTCATCCTAGCCCTTAGGATATTCTGGACAAGGCGCCACATGTGTGAATAAAGAAGGCTTCAGGTGATTCCAGCCACAGAGTCATCTCCAGCCATCAGCTATTCCTTGCTAAATTCCCAGATGCCGTGGGGCAGAGATAAATCACTGACAATGTTGAACTTTACTGAGCCCTGAGTTCCCAGAAAGCAGTGATGGGTGAGAAATGCTCCCACCCTTGTTATGCCGGGAAACAACTAACTGGAAAGGACCACGCTGCCCTCACGTTTTCCAAGATAAGACCCTCCATCCTTCCTCATGACTCCCATATGATTCATGAATGACTCCCCTGTTTACCTGCCTCTGTAAAGCCCCAAATGCCCCTTTCCTTTCTCTGTGATTCTTCTCATTAATGAACATTCTCTCTGTTGCAAAAGCCAGAATAAATCATATCTTTAATTGTCAGGTGCATTTTGACTTTCACGCCATCTGCACTAAGCCCCTTCCAAATGCTTGACCCCCAGAATCTGGGAGCATACAAAATAGTTATTGTTTTAAGTTTTGGAGTGGTTTTTTCCTCCAGCAAAAATGACCCAAAGAGAGCTTGTAGCCATCTATCTGTTTGCTTCAAAGGTAAAAATTTTACCAAGTTAAAAATGGAAGCTAGTCTTCTACTTATGTTACCACAATGCAGTTAGGGACGTTTTTAATCTGCAGGATTATGACTTTATTCATGCTAGGAAAGATTTTGTCTATCGTATTTTAAATTATTTCTTCTGTTTGATTTGTCCTCTTTCTTGGAAACATCAATTATCTCTACATTAAATCATAATTCTTTCTCTTCCATATATATCATCAGGATTTCATTTTTATCTCTTTTCTTTTCCAATAAATTCTGAAATATTTTCAAGTTTGCTTTCCATAACACTAATTTCTGTTAGATTCAAATATGCTCTTTAATGCTGACATTAAATCTGTGATTATAGTTTTAGATTTAAAAAAATTCTTTTTATTTTACTCGTTGAAAACTGTGTGCTTATCACCAAGCCTCCTTTTCATATCAAATATTAATCTGTTTTACTATTTTATCTCTAATCTTATATAAACCCTATATTTCTTTGAAATTTTTAAGGGTACATAGTGATATACTTCAAAATTTGTCTTCTGTACTGTCTTAAAATATATATGTATATAGACACATTCTTTATCTATACTTCGATATGTGATATACTTTGAGTGCTTTGTTTTCCATTTTTCTGTGCTGTAGATTTTTTTACTGATTTCATTTTGATTTTTTCCCGTCAATTTCCAGATCATGGAGCGGGAAAACGTATATCTTGCCCTGGAGTGGTTTACTCATTGTATTTGTGTTTGCTGTTAGAATTCTCTTGTCAAATCTGTAGATTTTAAAGACACATGCATCCTTAACCGTGCTTCTGGTGTTTTGTTGTCTCTTATTTAAGGTAAGTTTGCAGGCATAAGGCAGGATCATCTAATCTCAGTACATAATATTTTACCACATGGAGTGGAGTTTATTTCTGGATAATTCTGAGTTCAATCTGCTTTTACTTCAGATTGTTTGGCCTTTTATTTTAATTGGCAGAAAGAGCAAATAACAAACTATAACTCACAACGTATACCCTTCTGGGGCTTTTCCTAGTTCTGTATTTTGTGTGAAAAGGACAATTCAGTTAAGTCCAAGACTGATCTGAATCAACTCCCCAGTTTACCCATCACCAAGGATTGCTGTTTTCATGAGAATTTTTATATTGTAATGGCTTCAAAAAAGGCTTTCTAAGCCCAACCCTGTGAGATGCAGACCTCTGTTGTTCATTCATAGCTTGGCTATTGACCTTACCAGGTGAGCTGGTCATTTTGCACATTTATCTTCACATTTCACAACATAGATGTAGGCTATGCCTACAGCTTGATAGTCTTGTCATCCATTTTATTATTTAGTAATGTAAGAGTTCATGGCATAAAATAGGCAGAGTGGTTTGGGAGCCTTTACATAAAGGCAAAAGGAAAATTGCTGGTTATTTGTTACTGTTTTTTAAGGAGAGTCATGTAGGATTATCCTCCTGCAGCCTTCTGATTAATGCCCATCTCAGCAGCATTTTCCCACTGGGCTTGGAAATGTTAAGTTACTTCCCTGAGCATCAAAACCTTCAGTCAATGCAGCGTGAAAGTAGAAGCACAGAATTCTTCATCATTTGGTCCCATGTAAAGGGTGATGTTTACTTGATGCCAAAGAAAAGTTCCCTTTTTACTCCCGTAGTCCTCCCGTAAGCACAGCTGTTTTGCAGCTTGACTGCTCTTCCACTGACATGTATGCTGCTTGCACAGAGAGCAATAGGAAAGAGAAGGGAAGAAAGCAAAGAGTGTGACCTCTACAAGTTTTAGCTTGGATTCCAAACAAGTGTCATGTTATCTAGTGCCATGCTTTTCAGGCTGTGGACCTTGGGCCGGCAGCATCAGGATTACCTTAAAGCTTGTTAGAAATGCAAAATCCTGGCCCCCACCCCAGTCATCCTGAAGCGGAATCTGCATTTTTAATACGATCCTCAGGTGTTTCACATTGAAGTGTGAGAAGCGCTGTTTAATGTTCTGCCTGACCAGTTCCAGAGAAAAACTCTGAATTCTTTGAGTTTGCCCAGCTGCTCTGTCCACACATGACTGTGGGCTGGGTAGGTAGGTGTTCATCCTCCCAGACGTCTTTCCATTCTTGCTTTTATAAGGATTCTAGTTAATCATTATTGGTTATTGCTAGAGAAACAGTGATTAGCTCCCAGGTCTCAATGACCAGACTTGCATAAGTGGTAATAAGTTTACATTCTAGAGAAAGGATCCGACAGAACCGATAAGAGCGTTAACATCCCATCAGGGCCTTAATACCAAGTAAATGGAAGTTGTGTTTCATCAACTCAGTGAATAAATGGAGGGTCCTGCTAAATTCTCTTATTCTAACCAGGTTTACTTGCTGAAGGAATTGTTGACTAAAAAAAAAAAGCACAACCTAAAAGTTGAGAATTAAGTTTTATTTGGCAGACAAAACTGAGGACTTAAGCCCGGGATGCAGCCTCTCAGATAGTTCTAAGGGACTGCTCTAAAGAAGAAAGGGAGGAGCCAGGATATATGGGAGTTTTTGCAACGAAGAGCAGGTGGTCAGATCTTCAAAAGATTACTGTTGTGTTTTTTTTAACATCTTTATTGGAGTATAATTGCTTTACAGTTGTGTGTTAGTTTCTGCTTTATAACAAAGTGAATCAGTTATACATATGCATATGTTCCCATATCTCCTCCTTCTTCTGTCTCCCTCCCTCCCACCCTCCCTATCCCACCCCTCCAGGTGGTCACAAAGCACCGAGCTGATCTCCCTGTGCTATGCGGCTGCTTCCCGCTAGCTACCGGTTTTACATTTGGTAGTGTATATTTGGAATCCAAAAGATTACTGTTAATTAAAACCAGACATCTCAAGTTAGTGAATTTAGTGCTTTTCTATGTGTGGGAAGATGCAACAGTCTGGGCTCATTGAAACCATGCCTTTGATGTGCGCCTCAGCTCTCTGGGGCCACATCCTGTGCTTTCTCATCTTGAGTCTCCTCAGGGTGCATCGTTGGGGGTGGCTGATGGCTTGATGTCTGGCATCCTGTTTCCATCCTGAGCTCCCTCAGGGTTTGCTGTAACCAGGGAGGCTGTGATGTGATGGCTTAATGGCTACAACATCTTTTGTTTACTGATATGGCCAGCGGCGTTTTTTCATTGACAGAATGCTACTCAGAACTTCAGATTATGTACTTAGATAAGGCAGCTTCCCCAAACTCTAACCCAGATGCGTCGCAGGCTATTAGCAAGGGAAGTGGATGCTCCCTGGATACCTGTCTCAAGGGAGAGGTTGTTGGCGGGGTTTTACTGATTTGGCCTAGTGTGTGAAGTATGGGGAGCTTCTCATTGGGTTCTACTTCCTGAGAAAAAATCAGGTCACTTCATGGGCTGTGTTAAAAAAATAAATAAAGAGAAGAAGTCACAGATTTGCAAAACAGATTTATGGAAAGCTATTTTTTTCCTTATTAAAACATAACAATAACAACACCTGGTGTATTTCACTCACAGCATTGAACGCAAGGTTTGATTTATATTAAAAAATCTATTTAACCTCAACTCTTACGAACACACCTATTATGTTGCCTGACACATACCTACTTCAAATCTTCATTCACTTGTTAAAGCCTTCAGTCATTATGCCCTCTGTGTCAGACATTGTTTTAGAAGCTGTCTGCTTGCTTCCTTTCTTGGATTCTATTCTATTTTCTGCCCTCCGTGCTCATTCACCCAGGGCCATTGGGTGGAAATCAATCCTTCCAAACTGATTCCACTGTGTTGCCTCCCTCACTTAAGCCTGCCCTCAACTGTCTGGTTGCCAAAGGAATGTAAAAGTCAGTGGAATAACAAGGTTTCCACATTTTGGCTGACTTTTCAGATAAGTCATTTGAGAGGAAAAGCCCGGTGATTTCTTTCTATGAAAGTCAGCTTTGTTTCCTGCCCCTGGCTAAACTCCACACCGAGTAATTTCAACTGCTAGAGGTTAATTTTCCTGTAATAGCCTCATTGTGATGGAGGGTTTTGGAAATTACAAAAATTAGATGCACTACTAATTGGCTTGTCTGGTTTTAGGAGCTGTTCCCTGGGTTATTACAGAGGCAGAGGAAGCCAGATTAGATTCCCAAACCAACACTTAACCAAGAAGACATTTAGATGTGAGGAAAGAAAATTGTTCCAAAAAGAATCACATACGTGTATTATTTTCTTTCTTTTAATTGGCTGGGAAAAGGTACAAGAGAGATTCATTCCCTTTACACTGGGGCAGTGTGTCAACAAATATTTCTGGGCACTTGCTGTGCCCCCTTGTGAGCTGAGCCAGCAGGAAATATAAAAGAAGGATACGCTGCTCCCTAATCTGAAGAGGCTTAGCTTGGAGAGGAGAAAATATCAAATCATGTAGCCATATAGTGAGGTTTCAGATCTGCTCAGAGAACACCTTGGATGTACAAAGAAAATGATCTTGATATTTTCTCTAATATTTCTCTAATTCATCTGAGTTTTGTGACAAACCCCAATGGGTAGTGGAGGCAATATTATCCAGTATTACCGGATAATAATACTGCAAGCTATTCTGATCTAAAGAGTCCCCCTCCAGCTTACACTTTTGTTCTCTACAAAGTTCCCCTCTTCAGTGTTGCTGGTGTTAAGTAATAGTGGTGTGGATAACTCAGTCTCTTCGGGCAATTGCTTTTATATTTCACTCCCCCTCCACTACTGCCAAATGGTATTCAGATATAAGAGAGGGGCTTAGTGCATTTGTATGGAACTTTGGGTAAGAAGAGGAGTCCTCGGATCTACCTGGCTTCCTCTAGGTCAACCCTGATCCACAGGAGGTGTGGCCAGGCGGTCCTGCCTCTGGCTAGTCCCAAAGAAGGCTAAGTGGATTCATCGGGCCTTCAGAGTGAGCTGGGGACGTCACCACTCCCTCTGTCTTAACGTCTTAGCCCAGCACTGCCCCTTTTCCTGAACCACGTCTTTTTCAATCCACCATCACTCTCAACCTCTCTGCAACCCCTGTCAGAAGACGCAGGGCTTTCTACATGGCTTGTTTGCCATGCCGAGTCCATAGGGAGCCCCGAACGTGGTTGCACGACCAGCTAGTACTCAAATGTCTGCTATCCCCCGTACCACTGTCCCCGCGTTATATGGGTCATGGCTCTGAGCGAAGGCTTTTATTTTCCTATGGCCATGGAAAATCCCAAGATACGGCCAAGGATGAGTCACTCTTGTTTTCCCCATATTTTATAGACGTTGCTAAAGTTTCTCTTGCTACTGGTTGAGTTTAGACAGGAACAAGGTCATTGTTGTCTTCCTTTTGTTTCTCCCCATCACTCCTCTGGTTGAAAGGGAAAGATTCAGAATTCCAACTTTCTCTAAGTCAGATCCTTCTTCTACTTAGGGAAATAAGCCTCACACCCATACCATTGATGGCCAAAGGGCTTGTCCCCTCTGTACGGTGAAAAGCACCCTGTGGTTGGATCCTTTAGGTTTGGTTCATGGTTTATTCAATGGGAGGTCATCTATTCACATAAACTGAATATCAGACCTTCAGCTTGCTGCAAAACCCAATCTAGATATCAGAAGTTGAATATAAAATCTTTCTGTCTGTATGGTGAAGGTTAAGAGCACACGGTCTGAAGCAACACCCCTGAATCTGGATCTTCACTCTGTCACTTACTAGATTTGTGCCCTTGGGTAAGTTACGTAATGTCTCTGTGCCTCAGTTTCTTCATCGGTAAAACAAAATAGAACAATATTACCTATATCACAGGGTTGTTGTGCAGATTATATGAGTTTGCATATGTTAAGTGCTTGGAAAAGTGACTGGCACATAGTAATCCATATAAAAATGTTGACTATCATGTGAATTTCTCTTGGAACAATTCTAATGGATATTTTTCTGGAAAGAGAGAAAGACAATGAGTGTGCTGGGAGGACAGGAAATTGGTGGGATGGTCAATACTATTAAATGTGGGAGATAATTGCAAAAATATATTTTTAAAATATTACCTCCCTTATACTTGCATGAAACAGTTAAAGGATAATACAAGGCAATGTATAATTAAGCACTAAATTTTGTTCTGCATATTGCATGCACTGCCAGTATTCAGATAAAGGAGAGATGAGATGAATTTTAGTGGCAGTCTTCAGGGGAGTTTTTATGGAGCTCTGGGGGATGAAAGGATGGATGGGATTTGGGTGAATAGATAGGGCGTGCAGAGCCTTAAAGATATAAATGCAAGGATTTTTATCTTTATAGGCAACATGTGAAACCAAGTGGGCTTTGTTATTGTCTGGTGAATTCCTGATTTTAGTCCTTAGAAATGATTCAAAGGGTAAAAGGGAATGGATTAACCACTTCTCCTTGCATGGCAGGGAGACTGAGTCGAGTCTCTAAAGACTTGAGTACGTGACAGCTGAGAGGCTACCTGGGTGGAGAGTTGAGGGTTACCTGTGATAGTTCTTCTGTAAATCTGATTCTGTGAAGTTGAGGGTTTTTACAGGACTTTTCTTCCATTTTTGAAAGGAATGGTAGGAGGGGTCTGGTGTGCTCTGAACAGCTCCAGAGTCCACCCGTCTGTGAAGGTGAATTTTCCTTTTCCCTTGCTTTGTTGCCTCATCTTTACCTTTCTCCAGGACCAGATGCTGACCCCAAAGACTTTCTATTTTGCCCTTAAGCTTCCCTCAGTCTTCTCTGTGTCCTACAGCAGATTCAAGTCCAGAATGAATTTTAAGTGATTTTCTAGGAAGAAACAAGTTACAGTAAGAATACTGTGTAACCTCTTTTTGACCTTAAACCCTCTCAAACCATCAGGAACGGGTCCTTGTTGCATCAAGACTAGGACTAAATGTTACTCCTTGAAAATTAAAAAAAAAAATGAGTAAATATCCTTTGTAAGATTAATCCAAGGCCCCTGGACAACTGTTGTGGCTTCCTGTATTGGTGTTTTGGAGATGCTAAAAAAAAAAGAAAGAAAAACAGAGGCAATGGGGAGTGGATTATAATATGATCACCTTGGATACAATTGTTTCTTCTATTTATAGCCATGCTAAAAATTTGTGCAAGACCTTGAGTGATTCTCTTACCAGTACAGCAGAGCCTAAAAATCAAGGGCACAACCCTCTACCTAGAATTCCAGCAATTGCACTGGGCTGTGTAGAGCATTAGGCATGATAATCTGTGTTTGGGTGCAAATTAGTATTATTGTTTATACACTTGTATCCCTAAAAATCCTCTCTGAAAATTTTATTTTTAAGATGAGGGGGAAAATCCATGGCATAATGAAGTTTATCAGCAGGAATTCTAATCTCATTTTAGAATTCTATAGAATCTGTCATTGGAAACGCAGACTCCCCTAAATCCCGGCAAGTGTCCTGAGACTGCCAGAGGAACACTGGTTATTAGACAGATTTTAATTTGTTCAAATCCATTAACAAAAATCTCTAATTAAAAAAAAATCAATAGATGGCTGTGACATTAACCAGGAAAATCTAATATGGAACCATTAAATTTTGTTTCTATTCAATTAACTTGAGTACAGCATGATGGACTCAACAGATACTTTAATTAGATGCATATGAAAAGAAATTCTGCAGAATTAAACACAATCTCTCTTTGCAACTGATATGAGGAAAACTGCAGTAAAAGATTTGTTCAAATCCCTCATGACTGGTAATTTCCTTGAGAGGGACATGAATTCTTAGACAACATACTTACAAATCAATCCTTCTCCAAGAGGCTGTCCTTTGTCAAGAAATAGTACAGTGTGCTGCCTGCTTCCTTCCTGATCCCTTTTCTCTGGGTTAGATATTCTCATGGAAAGCATTGTTAGACATTCTCATGGAAAGCATTGTTAGACATTCTCATGGAAAGCATTGTTAGACATTCTCATGGAAAGCATTGTTAGACATTCTCATGGAAAGCATTGTTAGACATTCTCATGGAAAGCATTGTTAGACATTCTCATGGAAAGCATTGTTAGATATTCTCATGGAAAGCATTGTTAGACATTCTCATGGAAAGCATTGTTAGATATTCTCATGGAAAGCATTGTTAGATATTCTCATGGAAAGCATTGTTAGATATTCTCATGGAAAGCATTGTTAGATATTCTCATGGAAAGCATTGTTAGATATTCTCATGGAAAGCATTGTTAGATAGTCTCATGGAAAGCATTGTTAGATATTCTCATGGAAAGCATTGTTAGATATTCTCATGGAAAGCATAAAGGCTAAGTTTCAAGGGACTGTGCACAAAACTCACTCTTCCAGGCTCCTCACAGTAAAAGTGGCCCGAAATAAATGGCTCTAATTTACAGGGTGAACATGTGTCCAAGATTGTCCTGGACAGTCTCAATTTATGTCTATTGCTGTGGCATCATTATTAATCACCCTTCTTTTTGCTCTAAATAGTGTCTTGGTCAGACAATAAATTATACAGTTATCCTACTAATTGATCAACCATTCCCTCACCCTGTTTCATACTATTAAGCTAGCCTTTTTAAACTTTTGGTAGAAATACAGGATTTCCCTGCTCATAAGAGGTTAAAATTTGGGAAATTGAAGAGTACCCATTATTGCCTGTGCAAGAAGCATGCAAATAGACATTTGTCCCCTCCTTCATTTGGTCGTTTTCTTTTTCTTCCCTGGACTCCCACGTCTGACTTTACCTCCAATGCTTTTACAATTAAGGATGAGCATCAGACTCTTGTGAGATAAACTTAACATAATTCCCACTACAGAGGTTCTCAAGTCCAAAATGGTTCTGTCCTTTTTCATTTAAAGGATTATCCTCCTCATCTAAACTGATTTATTATTGCCACATATTACATATGCTTGATAGAGAAGGCTATATATAACACCTTGCAAAGCCATTATGGTAGCCAAACTCCAAGCTGGCTCTCCGTCATCCCTGCTTCCTGATATTTACACCCTTATTGTACCAGGATTGGGCTTTGCCACCAGTAAATTATGGTTGCCATTCTAAGATTAGGTACTAAATGATTGTGGTTTCCATTTTGTGTGTCCTGTTGCATACCTGCTCTCCCTCTCTTTTTCAGATTACTTACTCTGGAGGAAGACAAGTTGTAAACAACCCTAGGAAGAGGCTCACCTGGCAAGGGGCCAAAATCTCTGGTCAACCACAAGCAGGTGAGTGAGCTTGGAAGTGGATTATCTAGCTACAGTTGAGCCTATAGTCTTGGCCAACAGCTTAACTAGAATTCAGTGAGAAACCCTGAGCCTTGACAACCCAGATTCCTAACCCTCAGGAATTGTGTGAGGTAACAAATATCTGTTGTTTTAATGTGTAAGGTTTTGGGGTAATTTTTTTTATGCAGCAATACCTAACCGACACATTTAAAATTCCTGCCTGCTGGGGGAATGTAGTCAGATAAGATTAATACAGCAGTCAAAAAAGTCAGTACCAGGAGCTATGAAATAAATGGAGATAATGAGTGTAATGCATCTATCTATTCATTCAACAAACATTTATTGATCTCCTACAATCGGTATTATATTAGACTCTGTACTAGGACATCAGTACTAGGACTGAGGACATGCCCAGGACGTCAGAATGAGCTGAGGATATAGAGGTAAGCCCTTGCTTTCATGAAGTTTATAGAGTCCAGTAGAATCTGGGAAAAACAGTTAGGAAAATTACTAATCATTTTCTGAGTCCATGCCTATTTTGAAGGGCAAGTATGTGAAAGTGGATGTAAGGGCATAAAGTCAAGTATAAGGTGAGCGTTCAAAGCTTGGTTGCTACCACTTAGTTTATGCATACAAGTACACACCACCCTCCCTAAAATCAGATAACTTACTGGCACAACAGGAAAGTCAGACCCTAGTTAATAAATTTAGAAATAGTATTCCCCCAGTTTGGAGAGCAACTGAAATAAAACTGATGTTAATCACTAAGAGAACTTGAATATTAATATACTATAGAATGATAGGTTTTAGTTGAGCAGTAAACACATGGTGATAAATTTTGTCTGGTGTTCATTTACATGTGGGCTTAACCCATAATAAGAGGTGTGGGGGGGTGTTCTCTGAAGGAAGCTAGCCCTGAGATTTTGGTATAGCTTCTTAATTTGGTAATAAAAATGGAGCCGTGGCTATTTCATCTTAAATTCTAAGTCCATCACTGACTTCTTCAGCGGTCTGAAAGAAGCAGTTTACTGCCTCATATTTCTATCTATTAGCGTACATTAAATGGAGATAATAATGCTTAGATAGCTACATCAGGAAGATTTCAAAAATAAATCACACAGCGTTGGATAAGACTTACACAAGAGAGAGTTATTACCCAAGTAAGAATTTGTCTTTGCATTTCCTGTGCTGTGTCATCATGGTTTTAAGGAAATTCTTGGCTGTGACTGTGTGATCCACATTCAGTGAGTTGCATTGCCCCCATCCCCACTTTCAGAGTCAGGCTGATTTTCTTGTAAGGTAGGACAGTGCTTCCTGCAGTACCATGGATGCCCTTCTTCTGCATACTAACAAAGAATCAGTGCCGACAAATCCAGAGTAATCACCATTCTTTCCAACTTCCCTTCTCTCCCCAAAGCTTACACTAATAATAATAACCATTTTAAAGCTTTCTCATGGGAAACTTGGGCATGACTGGAAAGGAAATCAATTGTTCTTAGGACAATTATTGTCAGAATTAATCACCGCTATTTGCAATTACTGTACTGTACAATTATCACTAATATTTATGCCACTTTGACTGCTGTTAGAGACTGCATTGCCTTAGCTGCTGTTACCCCAGAACAGAGAGGCAGAGTGGAAAAATTAATGAAACCAGAGGATGGAGATGACAGGTTGAGGGGATCCGATTCTCCTACTGTCAGGCCAAGATGTATTAAACAGCCACTGCCTGCTCACGTCACAACAGCGACCCACTCAGAGCTGGAAGTTTTCCTTTGAAAGAAAAGAACCCAAATGGGTTTGAGAGGATACAAATTAGAATTATTCTCAGACTTAAAAATCTATCTTCTCCTGAAGAATATGATTCTTTGTCATGCACAAAAACAACCTGCCACTCCCTATTGTGCAACACAGCAGTTGGACTCTCCAGGGTGACTCCTTGTCTGGGCTGGTGAGAGATATTTGGCCACCATATTGGAGCAGAATATTTCAGATTTTAGGCATTCGATTTCACTAAGCAATGTAAAAAGGACCAGTCTTTATTTTTCTTATCTATTTACCCAACATTAATTTATGATTTAAACATTGCACATTCTTTATACTTTTATTTATTTTTTTAATAACTTCAGACTTACAAAAATTTTGAAGAAATTGCATAAAAATATCTGTATCACCTTCACTCAGATTCCTCCAAATCACAGTGCAATTACTCAAATCAGGAAATTAACAGTGAAACAATAGTATGATCTAACCAACAAACCTGCAAATTTTACCAAATTTTCATTAATGTCCTTGGTTTCCAGTCCAGGATCTAATCCAGAATCCCACATTGTATGCAGTTGTCCTTAGTCTACCTTAATCTGGAAGAATCCTCAGTTTTGTTTTGTTTTTTCACCTTTAATTCTCTGATGTTTTTGAAAAGTAGAGTCTGATTATTTGTGAAATGTCTCCCAATTTGGTTCTCCTGAGATTTCCTCAGGATTAAGCTCAGGTTATGCATTTTGGGGGCAGAAATATCACAGAAATGAAGTTGTGGCCTTCTTAGTGCATCCTATCAGGAGGCACGTGATATTACTGGGGAAGTCTTTCCTTTTTTAATTAAACTTTTTATTTTGAGATAACTGTAGATTCACATGCAATTGAAAAAATAATACCAATAATCTCTATAGACCCTTTGCCTAGTTTCTTCCAATGTGAACAGCTTCCAAAATCATAGTGCAGTATCACCACCAGGATATTGACACACACTCAAGATACAGAACATTTCCATCAACACAGGGATCCTTCATTTTGCCCTTTTGGAGCCACACACACTTCCCTCCTCCCTTATCTTCTTCTTAACCCTTGGCAGCCACTATCATGTCCTCCATTTTCATAACTTTGTCATTTCAAGAATGTTTTATAAATGGAATGTAAACTTTGGGACTGGCTTTTTTCCATTCAGCATAATTCTCTGGAGGTTCATCCAGGTAGCTGTGTATGTTAATAATTCATTCCATTTCATTGCTGAGTAGAATTTCATAGTATGGATGTATCACAGTTTTACTATTCACTTGTTGAGGGACACTTGGGTTACTTCATATGGGGGATACTAAAAATAAAGCTGTCGTAAACATTTCTGTACAGCTTTTCATGGGAACATAAGTTTTCATTTCTCTGGGATGAATGCTCAGTAGTGCAACTGCTGGGTCATTATTATAGTTGCATGTTTAGGTTTTTAAGAAATTGCCCAACTGTTTCCTAAGGCGACTGTACCATCTACATTCTGACCTGCGAAGTATGAGTGATCCAGCTTTCTTTCATACTCAACAGCATTTAGTGTTGTCACTGTTTTTATTTTAGCCATTCTAATAAGTATGTAGTGACATCTTATGTGGTTTTAAGGTGGATTTGGCTCATGGCTAATAATGTTTAGTGTCTTTTCTTATGCTTGTTTGCCATGAATAGATCCTTTTTGGTGAAATGTCTGCTCATGTGTTTTACCCATGTTGTAATAAGATTGTTTGCTTGTTTTTCTGTTGTGTTTTGGGAGTTCTTACATATTCTAGATACCAGTCCATTGCTGGATATGTGGTGTGCAAATGTGTTATCCCAGACTGTAGCTTGTATTTTCATCCTCTGAAGGCTATTTACAGAGGAAAAAAGTTTTAAATTTTGATGAAGCCCAATTATCAATTTTTCCTTTTACGGATCATGCTTTTCAGGTCAAATCTAAGAATTCTTTGCTTAGCCTTAGATCCTGAAGATTCTATCATATTTTTTCCCCCAGATTTTAGCGTTTTATGTTTTTCATTCAAGTCCATAATCTATTCTGTGTTCATCTTTGTCTACAGTGTGAGACTTAGATGAAATTTCTTCTCTGTTTTTTTTTGTCCAGGAATGCCCACTTTCTCCAGCACCATTTGTTGAAAAGGCTGTATTTCCTCCATTGAATTACTTTTGCACCTTTGTCAAAACTGAGCTAGGCGTTTTTGGCTAGGGATATTTCTGAGTGCTGCCTTTCATTCCATTATGCTGTGTGTCTCCCCGCTTCACCGAAATCCATAGTCCTAATTACTGTATTTACTGAATACAGTAATTATTCAGTAAGATTCAGACTGAATCTTCCCTCTTTATTCTTTTTCAGATAGTTTTATCTATTCTAGTTCCTTTGACTATCTATGTGAATTCTAGAATTATCTTGTTTATGTGTACTGAACATCTTGCCGCCATTTTGATAGGAGTTATGGTAAGCTTGTATATTAATCTGGGGAGAACTGACATCTTTACTATGTTAAGTCTGCCAATCCATGAACACAGGCGGTCTCTACATATTTAGATCTTTTATTTCTTTCAACAGCATTTCCTAGTTTTCAGCACACAAGTTCTGTACTTATTTTGTGAAGTTCATATCTATTTTCTTTGCTTTTTGAGCTCACAAATGGTACTACTGTGTTTTTAATTTTGGTGCTCACACTTTCATTACTAGCATATGGACACACAATTGATTTGATTTTTGTATGTTTATTGTTTACCCTGTGACCTTGCAAGACTCATTTATTAATTCTAGGAGGTTTGTTTGTTTGTTTTGTAGATTCTTTGGGACTTATATGTACACAATTATGTCATTTGCAAATAGGGACAGTTTTATTTCTTCTTTTCCTATCCATATACATTTTATTACCTATTCTTACCTTATTGCACTGGTCAGAACTTCCAGCAGTATGTTGAATAATAGTGTAAATCCTTGCCTTGTTCCTAATCTTAGGGGGAAAGCATTCAGACTTTCACTAACTATAATGTTAGTAGTAGTTTCTTTGAAAATATTCTTTATCAAGTTCAAGAAATTACCTTCTATTCTTATTTTCTGAGAGGTTTTTAATTATGAAAGGGTGTTAAATTTTGTTAAATAATTTTGCTGCATTGATTTACATGATCATGTGATTTTTCTTTTTTAACCTATTAATATGGTACATTACACTGATTGATTTTCAAATATTGAACCGGCCTTGCATCTCTTAAATAAACTCTGATTGGATTTTGTATATTATTAGTGTATCACTGCACCTTAACTGTGATATATAAAATACTTCCCAGTTTCCCAGCAGTCTTTTCACTTTATTTATGGTGTTTTTTTAAACCATGCTTTTTAATTATTATGTCATCAAATTTGTAATATTTTCTTTCCTTTCACTTTTCAAAATTTTTAAAAAAATTTTTGTCTGCACTGGGTCTTTGTTGCTGCGCGCAGGCTTCCTCTAGTTGCAGCAAGCGGGGGCTACTCTTTGTTGTGGTGCGCGGGCTTCTCATTGCGGTGGCTTCTCTTGTTGTGGAGCACAGCCTGTAGGCATGCAGGCTTCAGTAGTTGTGGCTTGCAGGCTCTAGAGCGCAGGCTCAGTAGTTGTGGCACACGGGCTTAGTTTCTCTGCGGCATGTGGGATCTTCCCGGATCAGGGATTGAACCCGTGTCCCCTGCATTGGCAGGCAGATCCTTAACCACTGCACCACCAGGGAAGTCCCTATTTTCTTTTATTAACATTGAATTTTAAGCCATATAAATGGCTTAAAAAAGAAAGCCTTTCCCTACACTGAGGTTAAAGGAGAATTTATTTATGTTTTCTGTTAGTACTTACTGGTCTTAGTTTTTACATTTAGATCTCTGACCCATTTAAAGTTTATTCTCATGTATGGTATGAGGAATGGATCTAGTTTCTACCTTTTTTCCAAATAGCTACCCAGTTGTCCCAGCACTATCTATTAAAAAGTCTATTGTTTCCCCCAGTGATTGGAGCATCTACATTTGTCACGCATGTCAAATTTCCACATGGACTAAGGTCTGTTTTTGGAAAGTCTACTCCACTGGTCTATTTGTCTGCTCATCCCTGCACACTGTCAAATAGCCATTTGCCAACACTCTGTGTCTCACTTCCTTGCTTGCTGCCATGATATATGGCGGCTTGCTGGGAAGGACGTGAGGCTGTGGGCCTGTCCTGCTTCACTTCCACTGGCATGTGACTTTGTCTCCTCAATGTTCAAAAGCTCAGCCCTAACATTTGTGAGTCAGAGAGGATAACAACATACTGAAGGATGTTGTGAGGATTAACTGAATAGTACATGTTAAACTTCACTGTTAACTATGATGGTTATTCATATTCACAGCATATCAGTGTATGATGGTGTTTAAGAGGCCAGGTCCTTAGCTAGGCAGAGATGGCTTCCACTTTTTTATTGAGTATGTGACCTTGAGAAAGGTAACAAACTTTCTGAGTCTTAGATCCCTCATTCTGAAATGGAGGTAATAATTGTAGCTATATCATTGGATTGTAAGGATTTATTATAATAATGTATGTAAAGCACATAACACAATGTCTGATACATGATTAGTGTTTGATTAATATTAGATTTTTACCTTTATTGATCTACAGATATCAATGACAACTTTTGGAGTGAGGTAGTATTCCGTTTCCAGAGTTTTAAAAACGTGTGCAGAGGCTATTCTGTGTACATATCACACTCAAAGAAGCATACACTTTGGTGAAATTCAGCTTAGTTGGTAGTGTTTCATTTTAAAATATATAAATAAATAATATGCTTTCTAAAGATGACTTTTAAAAATGTGTTTGTTGGGACTCTCCTGGGGCTCTGTGCACCCAATGCAGAGGGCCCGGGTTTGATCCCTGGTCAGGGAACTAGATCCCGCATGCCGCAATGAAGATCACATGGCAACAAAAGTCCTGTGTGCCGCAGCTAAAACCCTGTGCAGCCAAATAAATAAATTAATATTTTTTTTAAATGTGTTTGTTTGGCATCTTATAGACCCAGTGTTGCCCAGACCACACGTGTTTTATGACATTCTCTCTTGGTCTAGAACACCTATCAAATAGCTAAACACAATTGTGGTAGCCAGCCCTTTACAGACTGCATCCTTGGGGGAGACACAGCATGCCTTTAATTTTAAAAATCTCTCTACATTGGGTCATCAGTGCATTTTCATATTTTGGATCACAGAGCCAGGCCCTGGTCTTTCTGGAGGTAATTTATAGAAGAAGCTCTTTATGGGAGATGATTTGTGCTTTTTGCCACTTTCAAATGGCTCTTTTCTGCAGAGGGTTAATTTTAAGGGAAATAAAACAAATGCAACTCAAATGTTTCTATTTTCTAACGAGACTTTTCAGCTCAGTGCAAACCTTGTTGTTACTGATTTTTCCTCAGAGATATTAATTTATCACTGGCTTAATTCTGTGTGGAGAATTCTCAATTATAATATTTCTCCTTCTTTACCTACTGGAGAATTTCGAGATTAGATGACACATGTATTTCCTGTCCCTCCTTCATTTCTCCTAACCCTGTTTCCCCCAGCCTTCTGCTTGGCTGACCATAAGAAATGTTTTGGAGGCTTTTCTTTTGACCTCATGAAACTTATCCTTTATTAATACTCCCTGGCATCCAATAACTTCAAGGTGATGGAGTACAGGAATGATATTAATTATTTAGAATTGAATAACTAACCAGAACAGAACAAGCCACTTCCCTTCACATTTTCACCCTCTCAGCAGCAAGGGGGAATCACCTGAGCCAAGCAAAATGGGGCAAAAGGGCACCGACTGGAAAGGCAGAGATGGATCAACAGCTCAGAGCAAGGAAGTCAGCTGGCTTTTCTGATCCCCGTTTTCCACCCAAAGAAAATGAAAGAACTGTTCTTAACACTACACATGAATAACAAGGGATCATAAAGATGATCTAGTTCTGTGCTTTCTTATTCAGATGAGAAAACTGAGGCTCAAAGAGGTAAAATAATTGGTCCAAGGTCACACAGGGACCCGATGGATGGTTCCAGGCTTTTTTGCAGCACAAAATAGAGTCATTTTGGAGAGGCAATTTAAAGGAAGTATCATTATTTGCAACTAAGATTTTTCATGTAGATTTATCTTGGGAGAGTCTTCAGGTTTGACACTTAACTCATACCAGAGAGAAGAAAATGTGTGAAGCCACTTATAAACATTTCTGCAAGATTCTCCTTAAGACTGCAATGGTTTTCCTCTTTACTCCTAGGCATGTGTGACACAATTAACCTGCCTCCTGGATCTACAGGACCCCTCAAGCCCACGCTGTATCCCAGTTTGTCCTCTCCTGCACTTGATTAATGACACATATGTCCATACCAATCTGCTGGACTTTTTCTTATACTGATTTAAACAATTTATAGTTTATTCCCCTATGAAGCTCACCAGCTAGATTAAAGTGCCTTGCCAATAGGGACTACATGTTTTAATAAAACAGTTCCTGTTTTATTGTTCATGCCATAATGGATGCTCGATAAGTTAATCCATTGATGACTGCTTATTTGCATAAATGTTTAGGGCTACTCTGCCTCTCATCCTGAATTACACTGGATGTAGAAAAACAACCCCCTTGTCCAAGGAACCTTCAGTTCTAGAAACCAGTGAACTCCATCATGTATTTATAAGGGTCCTGCTGAGAAGCCTTGCATCTCCTCTAGTATTAATTAATTATTTCTAGATTTAAAAAATTCTTCTGCGTTTCCATTTGTGCCTTTCCATCTCAAGGCACTTACAAGCTTGTGGGTTAAGCTGTAACTGCTATTCTATCATCAATTTCTGAAATTTTTCATATCCTATTAGAGAAGGCAGATAATACAAGGGCAACTGAGTTGTAGAACAAGTTCATGCCAAGGGACAAGTTGTATTCTGATAGTGTAGGAAATCCTATAATGCATAAAAGTGTTTCCAATAAGGCTTAATGGATGCGTGACAGTTAAAAATAATTCAGTCTGTCCTGATGATTGATTTGAAACACGAGATTGAGACTGACAGCTAAGTCTCTTTTCTCTGCCTCCCCAACATTTTCCATGCAATGAAGATTAATTCCTTTTATTGTGTTGAAATAATAATAGAGTCATAAAACATAACAGAACAAGAGAAAGTTGACAAAGTATGTGTTTGATTAATTGCTTTAGTAGGTGATAGGTACTGACTGAAGTGTTTTTTATTTCTCAATATTCATCTTTCAGTGTTTCAACATGTAATGCAAAAAATATATATTTACCAACCCCCAACTCTATGAACAAAAACTGAGGCACAAAATGCATGTGTCAGAAGTAGTCAAAGCATGAAAAGCCTAATATCTGTTTAGAATCTTTAGGTTATGGCAGGCTGATTGGGTTGACTTGTCAGCCAGGGCAGGACGATAAATGATCAGATAATGCAACCTGGTATTTAAGGCGTTTGTACTCTCTCTTCTCAAGTGATGTCTGGCTTCTCTATTGCCAAACAGAAGGTCCAAATTGCTCAGAGAAAATACAGGAACCATTCTCAGTGGCATCTGCCCCTGCGCTGTCTTAACCCTGGTCTCAACCAAGATGGGCTTTGTCGTGGGATCCTGTGAGGAACTCATGGGTAAGAAGATGAGACAGACATTCAAGTATTGGCCACTGAGTTGTATTCAGCTGGTGGAGGCCACATCAATCAGAGTTCAAGACTTTCAGAACCTTTTC
Source organism: Delphinapterus leucas (assembly GCF_059928025.1). Classification (NCBI taxonomy): domain Eukaryota; kingdom Metazoa; phylum Chordata; class Mammalia; order Artiodactyla; family Monodontidae; genus Delphinapterus; species Delphinapterus leucas. The sequence continues at coordinate 28,277,666 of NC_143149.1, forward strand.
TCTTTTTCTGTTCTATGTTGTAACCCTAAACTATATGACTTTTCCTATCTATCTGAATTTATTCACTCTTTATTCATTTATCTTTCTCATTTGTCTACCACGTGATAGAACCTGGAATACAGCAATTAACATGACACACATGTTTGCCATCCTCAGAGAATATATAGCCTATTTAGAGAAAAAGACACTCAACATGTCAGTTCCATAAACTGTGATGGGTGTTGGGATAGCTGAAAGCACAGGGCACAGCAGAAACATGTATCAGAGATGTGTAGGGGTAATCCACTCCAGCAGGTTAAGGAAGACAGATCATCTGGAGATGTTTAAGCTAAAATCCAAACATTTAGAAGGAGTTAGCAAGGCAGCGTGGTATTATCTGATTGTGGGTGGATGGTGTGGCAGTCATCTTCTACTTCCTTGCTCAAGAAAACTAATATTGAGAGTTCTCATTTTAGTAATTCGGAAGTAGCTTGTATGAAACAAACCCTCCCACAGAAAGCAGTTGCAAGCTCTGGACAAATATATATAAAACAGCTATGTAAAGTCACTGAAGAGAAACCAAAAGTAGGAAGAAACTTGAGAAGATTCACTCTTCAAAGAAGGAAATCTCACTGGGCAAGCTCCATGATTTTTCAGATTGTCCCCTGAGAGCACATAGTGCTGGGCAGTTAGAAATCAAGCAGAAACCCTCAGTCTCAGAGGTGGCTGGAAATCAGAGAGGGGAAGTCCCTCATGTAATCCTGTAAGCTACAGAGAGGCTGCTCCGATTCTGCTTGTAATATTACCTGAAAAACTCGGGGGCCCCCGAGCTGCACGTGTCCTGGGAAGATGACAGACATCCAGAAGAAAGCAAAAGATTTTCAGCTGCAAAACCTAAGTAAGAGATTTAAGCTGCCCCTAACGCAGGAGATACAGTGTTTAGAGTTTGCGTCCTGTCGCTTTGAGGAGTCTCAGAGAGACCTGCTTTAGTTGGAAGTTTATAGCTTTTTGGAGCCCTGTTACTCTGAAGATTAAGTCTAGGGCTAGTCACAGCTTTCTCTGTCCTGCCTTTGGAGGAGAGGAGATACTCTTTGTATATTTCCAACAAGGCCCTCTGATTTTCAGTCCTAGTTTTTAATTGGCTATTAATTGCCCTCAGATTTTTATTACCTTTTTCCAGAGCTCAATTTAACCACCAGTTCTATTGTTCTTATAGTTACTATTTCATATTTCTCAAAGCCCTGATAAATTACACCAGCTAGTGCATTCTTTTCCATTGATATACCAACCCAATTCACCACTGGTGAAAGGTCAAGCATTTGCATCACTAGTTTTTGTAGGGACTATTAGGGATCCACTGACCATCACTAACGGGATCTTCCTTGCTACCCTGGCAGCAAGTGACCCAGCTCAAAAATGCCATCTTATTGGTTGCTGTTCCTGATCACCAGGATACCAACTATTGCCATTAAGAAGTATATTCTCAGATAGAGTTTAGCATGCAGGATGTTTGGGAATGCGCTTGGGATCATACCTGTAAAAGAAAGGGAGCAGAAGCCAGATTGGATAGAGTAAGAAGTTGAAATATAATGCTTGGAGCCAACCGAGAACTCTGGAAAAAAAGCTCTTCAGTATCATTCCCCACTGGGACAAGATGGCCTGGCCTTTATATAGTAAACACAACACACCTACCCAGAGAAGATCTTTAACTTGTGCAATTTGGTTCTGTGCACTGAGCCAATCCCTAAAGAAGCTGACAGCTAAAGGCTGTCTGCTAACAGCTCTCTCAAAAACTGGGTCAGCAGGTGCTTTCATTGAAGGGGATTTGGGTGGTTTATCAGAGTAATTATCACAATCTACAACCACCATCTTGGACCCTTAGATGATAAGCTTGAAGGTAACAAGCAACACTCCAAAATGGCAGAATGGAAAGATAGAAAGAGGCTGATTCTTTGAACCCTGGAAACATCTAGATTAGGAACTCTTGCTAGGATACTATACATATCTCATTGTTGTAGCCATTGTTAGCTGGATTTTCAGTTGCTGAAAACTGAAAACAGATAGGGGAGGGAGAGAAGGGTGGGCTGCCTGTTGCAGGCAGAGGAAATGTCTCATGAAACAGCCCAGATGCCAGAGAACAAGTGTCTTTTGAATAACTGAAACAAGTCTAGTACAGGTGAAGTATACATTGTACAGGATAGAGAAGAAAGAAAGTTCTAGAAGTAAGCAGGGGTGAAACCATGGAGAGCCTCTCAAACTTCCTTATGCAGTTGAATTTATCCCAAGGGCAAGAGAAAGCGATCATAAGGTTTTCAGTAGGAAAGTGATATAGTAATGTTGTGCTTTTGAAAGATCTCTCCATCTCCGCTAGGGAGCTTAGCTTGGAGAGGCCAAGGCAAGATACAGGGAGACGTTTTGGGAAGTAATTGCTGTAATCCTGATGAAAGGGGGCTTGTAGCAGAGTAGCAGCAGTGGGATGGAAAACAGTGAACAGAATAAGAGATATTTAGAGGTCAGGACTAATTGCACCAATTCAATGAGGAAATAACTTGACACTGGGGATGATTCCCCATGTCCTGCCTTGGGCAGCAAATCCTTGGGCATACCTGGAGTTGTAGCCCAGAGGCGTGGTATAGGCACTGGGCTCTGGATCCAGGCTCTGTGTTTCCTTCCTGACTTTGGTACTTCCTAGCTGGGTGCCTTTTACCAGTTTTCACCACTCTGTACTTCTGTTTTCATATCTGTAAACTGTGGTTAAGTATCTACCTTAGAAGCTTGTATGAAGAGTAAATGAATTAATACAGGTGAAATGCTTGTCATAGTAACTTCTCAATAAATACAAGCTCTCGTTATTATTAGGGACCTCACTCTGGTTTTCCTATTCCTGCTTCTTGTTTGCTTTTTCGACCTTGTCAGTTCTGGTGCTTCATTCCCAGTGCAATAATCTGCTCTGACTGTCACTTGCTTCTTCCTCCATGACTCGCTTTGGCATTTCTGATGCCCTGGCCAGGCCCCGTTCGTTCTCTCACACGTAACAGTGGAGGAGCGAGTAATATTAAAGGAAAACAACCTCTTGATGAAAGCTATTTAAAGTTGTATGTATCGAAAGTACTGTGTCCTCAGATGGAACAGGCTGATCCAATGGCTGAACACTCTGGCGTCTAGGACCAATGACATCAACCTTCCATTCCTTAGGCAATGGTGGAATTCCAGACCGCATCCTAAGATTCTGCATTTATGCACCCTCATTCTTCTCTGTACTGTGTTAAATTTTATCCGACCCTCATCTAAGATACCCACTCCTAGAGCAATAGTTAATGGCTACATTCCACTAAAATCTTGATTTAAAAGTAAATCACGTCCCATCGTCCCAGCACGCTCACTCTGGTCCTCCCACTCCAGTGACTTTATGCTCTCAGTGAGGTCTTCTAATCCTCACTGAGGGGATCATGTTTCTACTTTCCATCACTCTCTTTATCTTCTTCCTTTCCTTCCATACCCAGCCTAGAATTTATAGTAAACACCTTAACTCTCTAATCCTCCCCTACACCCTGCATGTTTCTCTCAATTCTACTTGCCCTGCAAAACTCCATCCTCATTTAAATCCAAGCATGTGCCTATTCCATAGTTTCACGTGGTCCACTGAATTTTGCCAAAGGGGAGGGAAAATGACAGAACCATGGTGACTGGACTTACTTCAAATTTCTGACACAGTTCTGAAACAGGGACTCACCATCAATAACATTGCCTCACTTTCCTGATTAAATTCATTCTCCACACTCTCAGATAATTATTTTGTGCATTGTTCTCCCCAAGTCTCCCCCTCCCTCTCCACATACCTCATACTCTCAGCTAATAATCTCACCATGGACTTGATGGGGAAATTATATCAAAGTAGATGAGAGTTATCGTACCTTTTCACCGTTTCCACTGGAGGTGCTTTCAGTGAAAAGAGTGCACTTACTAATATTTTAGACAATTGATTTCACCTAAGCTCTGGTTTTTATCCCCAGGATGTCTTACCAAGGGCTTCGTTCCTAAAATCACCCTCTTCTCTTCTGCATCAATTTCTCCCCCTTCATTGGATTCTAACAAAGTCCCAAACCTACCCTGACTGCATGTCTCCACAGTGCATTAGCAACCTAGTTGCTCAGAGTCCAAAAGTCTGCATTCCTTTCTTTTCATCATCTACAACATGTAATTCATCGGTGAGCCCCACACGCCCTAAGGTGAACTTCAAATACGTTCTGAATCTGACCTCATTTCACCACCTCCAGTGTCATGGTCCTAATTCATGCCTGTTACCTCTGGCATGAATGACTGTCACAGTCCCCTTTCAGGTCCTCCTGCCTTTGTCCCTGCCTCCTGCAGTCCGTTTGCTATGACATCCTCAGGTTCATCTGAAGAATAACTCAGATTGTATCTCTCCAGTGCTACTAACCCTTGAATAGCCTCCAATTATACAAACACAACAATGACAGAAAAACCTTTGCATTATGGTCCATGAACTTACCCTTGTTCAGTTCTCCAGTCCTGTCTGTCTCCATTACTCCTTTAACTCATCAGCTGTACTAACCTTCTTTCTGTTTCGCTCATATGGCATTCCAAGGACTTTGCATTTGTTCTTTCCTTTGCTCATTATTCTGGTCTCAAATCTAATATCACCTGCTCAAAGAGGCCTCTCCCAGCAAACCTAGCTAAAAACCACTCACCCACTCCCATTCTCTACCTCATTATTGTTCTTGCATTCTGTCTTCTGCATATAACTTCTTGATTCTCAACATTCTCTTATTTATATTATTTTCCTCCACCCCCATCACAGACATAGTGCAGATACCTGCCTAAGTTCCTTAAAGCAGGATCTCTCTCCCTCTCCCTCTCCGTCCCTGTATCTCCCTCCCTGCTGCGTTGCTAGCAAGTAATGAATATTTGACACTTATCGCTTGTGATCAATAGACGTTTGTTGATTGACTGAATGATGACTGATTGATATTGAAGCCTTACTATTAAAATCCTATACTACTGAGACCTTGTGTCCATACTTGAGAAATTAGGAAGAGGGATAAAACTAAATGTGTTCCTTTGGTAGCGGAACAAATTAACTCTCTGTATTTAAGCAGATAGAATAAACAAGCTCCACAGAGGAAATACAAGATAAATGGAAGCTACACAGACACAGAACAGTATATTTGAGATTTTATTCTATATATCATTCTATCCTATCCTGCTTTTTCACTTAATGTCATAAGGGCTTTCTCACATCATTAAAATTCTTTGTAAACCTAATATTCAACTGTTGAATAATATTCAATTTCCTATAGAGGGAACATAATTAATTTAACTATTCTATTGTTCGTTGACATTTACTTTAATTTTTTTTTTATAAATAAACATGCTTATGCATCAGTCTTTTTCAACATTTCTGATTCTTTCCTTCGTAAGAACTCCTAGAAGGGGAGAAAGTACTTAAAAAGATAAATACATTAAACGTTACCAAGACGTATTACTAACTAACTTCCTAAGATACTTGGGTAATTTATATTCACATAGTCTATAAAAGTAACCATTTCATAGCACCCTCTGACATTAATAACATTTATTTTACTGTTTGCTCACTTACAGGCAAAAAAGTTTAATCTCAATATTTTTATTTGCATTTCTGTGATTACTAGAGAGTCATAAATATTTCAGATATTTCCATTATCTCTTTTGTATTTTGTACATTTGTAGGTTATATTTTCTCTTCTTTTTCTGAGTGATAGTCTCAATTTTTGTGAAGTCTTTCTGTATTAAGTGTATAATCATTTATCTACTATATTTGCTTCAAATATTTATCATATCTACATATTTTAGAATAATGTTTGACCTAATGTCAGCAATATTAGAGGCTCTGCGGGCAAAGGTAAATCTAAGGTACAGTAGAAAAGTGCCTTCCTCTGGAGGGTAGAATGTGCTAGAAATTGGTCCAGGCAGGATAACTAAGGATTTGCCTGAATAGAATTCAAGTGGGACATAAAGGATTTAGGATTTTACAGGATCAAGAGGAAGTAACATTCAGTAAAGCAAACTTCCCAGACTGAGTACTAATTTTCCTACAAAAACAAGGTCTGTCATGGCTGAGAGACCAGGCACAGAGAGTAAAGCAGTGGTAATTTGTCTTTTCTAAGTTAAGGATTAGAGCATCTTTGATATCTTAGACACTTTCTTTTCCAACCTATAGCCTTTGACCTCACACATCTCTCCTCTGAGGCCATAATATTAAGGAAATTTAAAAAGATTTTTTATCTAATACCCAGAGAGCAGTCAGGGGGTGGGGGGAGGGCAGATGCTAAAGAGAACAGAATTGAATTCCAGTTCCCCAGAATTGAAGCTGGGGAAGTAAGAAAATATCCCCAAAGAGCATTTTGGTTGTGGGAGAGAAAAGGGAGACAGCTCAAGAGACAAAATTAGCAATGAGACAGCAGGTACAAGGAGCCGACCCAACCACGGACCAGTGTAGAACTCGCCTTCCCTGGTGGGTTGAATAAATATATTAACAGCCAAAGGAAAGTCTTCAAAACCCAAATACCTGGGATGAGAAGAATCTATATTTTTCTTATGAAATCATGCTTTTTCGCACTTATGCAGCTTCTCAGTGACCTTAGCCAGCTGTGCTACATTTCTTAACTTGAGTTAAGTGCTTTGAAATGGCACCGGCTGAGAATGTCCTTATTAACACCGTGACCATGCTACTAAACTGTTTTCCCTTAATTTGATCTGAAATTTATTATATTAAACCTATTAAACAATTTCCTGAAATATACTGCCACAACAGTGTCTTTCTTTTTCACTTGCACATACAGAGTCAGTTGTCATTCAGCAATGGGAGGGAAAAAATAGCCTTTCTTATCTCTCATTTCTTATTTATTTAGAGTTCCCTCAGCCTTTTCAGTGTTACCCAAAAGAAGCTGCCTTGCTCTTAGTAATTCAGTTCTTCAAATATCATGGAAATTGGCTTTAGGATGCAATGCATGAAAACGCAAAAAGGAAAAGCTTACTTTGGTTATCCCCAAATTAAAGCAGTTCATAAAAAGGAATTTTTAAAAAATTTTTTAATATTTTGGTTTCTGTGAACAAGTTCCTGTTCTCAAAGTCTTTTTTAAAAAAGATCTTAAATTTTGGAGCTATTTGTTTTCCTGGCTCCCTGCATCATTCCTCCTCCTGAGTAAAATGCCCCAATCCCTTTTTCTTGCCCATCCCAAACTCAGCCATCTCAACTCCCGTCCTGCACATTTTCAGCATCAAAACAGAACTCTTCAATGGCCACTGTACTCTCCCTCAGTATCACAGGAGGCATCTGAGTGTCATTTATTCACCCATTCATTTATTATCTTATTCAACAAACTAATTAGAATCTGTTGAAAGCCAGATGCTAGGAAAATACAAAGGTTCATTCATTCTCTCACACTGTCCTAGGGATGGACCCCAACTAATTTTTCTGTTCCTAATTTTCTTTTTAATTTTATGTAATTTTTAAAGAATCTATCAATCGCATCTGGATTTCAAATTCATTACTTATGATTATTCATAATATATTTTAAAAATCTGTATATTTATGTCCTCTTTGTAAATTTCTACTCTGTAGCTACTTCCACCTTTTCGTTCTCCATTTTGTTTATTTGCATATTCTCTCTCTTTCTGTGGTTTTGTTTGTTTGTTTTGGTTAGCCCTGGCAGAAGTTTGTTTTAACAATCTTTTGGAAGAATCAGCTTTCCATTTGTTAATCTTCTTTACTGTTCATATATTGTCTAAATTTCATTGAGTCTTCTCTTACTTTTATTATTTTCTTGTTTCTTACTTCTTGTCCCTTTGGGTTTGATTTTTTTCTCCCTAACTTCCTGAATTGAGTGCCACCTTCCACCTTTCTTCTTTCTTGATAAATGGGTGTAAAACTCTACATTTCCCTTTAAGGACTGCTTTAGCTCTGTTGCACAAATTTGTCTTTTAACCCATTAATTATCATTTATTCTGAATACTTCCTATATTTCCTTTTATAACCTGAGAGATAACTCAGTAATTATTTAGTTTCCAAACATATTGGATTTTGCAAAAATAATACTTTTTGTGTTATAGTCATTCTTTGAAATTTATTGAGACTTCCTCTGTGTCAATATGGGAGCTTTTTTTTGGGGGGGGGTGGTCAATGTTTGTGTGTGCTTAAAAAATATTATCTCTCTTTATTGAGTGTGGATTATATTTATTAATATTCTTTTAGTCTTCAAAATCCCTGCTTTTCCTTCCTGTTTAATCTCCTAATTTCGAAATGAGGTGTAGAAATTCTCAGTAACTTATCTCTTTCTCTTAACATTCCATCCAGTTGATGCTTGATATATGTGAAGGTTATATTGTTAGGTGTATATTGTATATATAGCTGTTGTATGATACCTTGTATAAGAATGTAGTGTCCTTCTTTTAACATTATATTACTTTTGTCTTAAAGACTATTTAATCAGATCCTATGAAAACAACCCTCGATTTTCTTCGGTTCATTTTTGTTTGAGATATCACTTTGTATCTCTTTCTTTTTAACCATTTTCCTCTTATTTTAAGCATGTCTCCTGTTAGCAGTGTTTTTGCTTTGTTTTTAATTAAATCTTAGCTTTTTAATTGATATGTCTAGTCCATTTATAATTATTCTAATTATTTTTATACTAGAATTTTGTTCCATCATATAATTTCCATTAACTCCTTTTTTTTTCATTATTTTCTCCTGGGTCAAGTGAAAAAACGAATCCAGGCTAAAGTCAGAAGAGTCTTTACTTGAAAAGACTATTACAATAAGGGGAGAAGGACAACTGCAATAGAGAGAATTCTCAGATCATGAGGTCTGCTAGCATCTTAAGGGTTAGGCAGAAAGGAATTTTCTCTTATAGGGAACAGTAAACAAGCCTACAAAGAACCAGGCATGGGGGAGTGGGATGAACAATTGAGCAGGAACCATCTTGATCAGCAGATACTCAGGAGGGGCCGTTAAGAAGGACTGCAGACTGTAGCCACACTGCCATCCTAGAATGGAGATTTTTCATTAGTCCTGTGTACTCTGTCAAACAAAAACTGTGTCCTTATATTAATTAGGTGATTTTTAAAACATTCTTTTCCTTGCTAAGAACATAACCATTGGCATATCGATTATGGTTTGAAAAACAATTATCCACATTTCAAACTGATTTATATCCAAAGTTATTCAGTTCCCCTTATTCTACTCTCTTCCTCAAAGTCACAGTCTTCAAACTGAGGAAAATTAAATTGCGCATAGTTTATCCAAACCCATGGTTCTTTCAGAGGAATTCTTTCTTTAAAACTTTTTATTTATTTTTGGCCGTGCCACATGGCATGTAGGATCTTAGTTCCCCAACCAGGGACAGAACCTGTGCCCCCTGACCCGTGCCCCCTGCATTGGAAGCTCAGAGTCTTAACCACTAGACCGCCAGGGAATTCCCCAGAGGAGCTCTTCAAGTCAGTAGTGTAGCCTGTCTCTTGTCATCTGGATAAGGTGATTTCAATGGGCTTATCCAGCCCTGCCCAAGCTTTTAGTATCTCTTATTTCTTCACCAGTCTCCTGGTATGCACATCGCAGGCAAAATCACCTGTCTACAGAGCAAGTCAAAGAACATCCCCTCCTTACTTATAAACCAAGGCATCTCCTATAGGTACTTTCAGACATGGCTCCAAACTACTTATGCCTACCTCAGTGCTATTACTGCCCTCTCCCGTCACTACTTACTGCACCAAATACCTTTCTGTTCCTCAGACATGCCCTGCCTCTTGGCCTTTACACGTGTCCTGGCTCTTCTCTCTTCCCTACCCATGTGACACAATAAAAAAATACATAGATGTTGGATAAATCATGACAGAATTCAAATCCCAGCTCTGCCAATTACAAGTTATATAATTGCTCACAAATTACTCAGCGTAATTGACCTTTAATTTCATCTATAAAATGAAAATAAAATACTTAATTGGATGTCTGAGAAGATCAAATCAATTAATAGACATAAATCATTTATTATTATGATTACCCTAATAAGTACTCAATCAATATTTGTTTAATCAATTCACACCATAGCAAGCAATAATTCCAGGTATTTACTTCATCAACATCTACCTGTTTGCTCTTATTCCAAGCAATACAATCTATCAATCAGTAATTTACTATATTATCATGTTGCATTATTGAGCTTTCCAAGCACACGACTTACATCAGCATTATATATATACATATATATATATTTTATCCCTTCATAATTTTTAGGAGAGTGTTAATAAAATGTAGGTAATTAATATCTGAGTGTTTCTATAATTATCCATATCTGCACTGCTCACTGCATTCTATTTCCCAGCCTCCATCCTCTATGATTTTAGTTCTGGACATCATTTCAGATAAACTATTTTGTCCACTAAATATATCCATGGAAGTCATAAAACAAGGTTTTAAATTGTACCATTTTAAATGTTCATCTTGTAGAGAAGAAGGGAAACAAATTTTGATAAAATTTTACTCTGGGACTGTGCGTCTTGTGGAGCAGGTAACCCACTTCATACTGTTACCACATACAGCCATCTATCCATTCTGCAAGTAATTGCTGGCCCTGGGAATGATTGATTGACAAGAAAATCTTGGTTACTAGACCTCTTTTGGTTCACAGTCTGGCATTGAAGGTACACATTGAACAACTAATTACAGCAAAGTACGGTAAATGTTGGGAGAAAGTGTGTCTCAGGTCAGTGGGAACAGAGAGCAGAGGCATCCACCTGAAAACAGCATTTGGGATTCAAGCCCCAGTAGCTATTTCCCAAGAAACTCTTCCAGAAAACCTGTTTATTGCAGTTAAGCAGTTCCAAATCCTGAAAAAGGAAAGATGATTTTTAAAAAATCCCTTAATCACTTAAAACATCATCTCAACCGTCTAATTCTCCCTGGAGCTCCTGGTAATTATAGCACATTTTCTCCCTCAGTTGTCAATGAAAAAAATCCTGTTGTAGGTCATCACTGCCCTATTGTTAGACCAGGATTTTTTTTTTAAAACAAATCAGCCAAAACAAAAGGCCTGCTGCAGCTTAGGTACTGGAGGAGGTACATTCTGCCTGGTCCAAGGTGTTGTCAGCAGAGAGCGAAATCCACACTAAAAAAGCAGCCTGTCTTGGGAGGTAGCAACACCACTGTGATAGACGCAATTAAAGCAGAAACCGAGATAGTCATTGTTCAGGGACGCGAGGGAATGGACTTATCCACAGAGCCAGAAGTTGAAAGGATGATCAGTCCCTAATGACCACAGTCTTGCAAATTCGGATATAAATTTATATATATTAAATGTTTAACACATTAAATATTATATATATGCATATATATAATGTGTGTAATGGGAGTTACGGGAATCCAAAGGAACAAAAGATTTTCATTTAAAGGTAATAGAGAAAGCTTTATGGACAAAGCAGTATTTGACCTGTATGAAAAGTTATGAAAAAATTTCAGTGATGTCAGAAAGGAAGATACAGAACATGTTTAGATCTTCCTGAGCCATTCTAGCTCGAGCAAGAGACTATTGCGGGTTTTTTGACTGAGATAAGCATAGAAAGAAAAATCCAATTGTAAAGGCACCCAAGTAAGGGGCAGCACTCTCAGATTCTGAATTGTGTTCCTTCAAAAGAATCTGACTCACATTCTATCCTCATTCTTTCCAGAGGATATTCCTTTGGTCTGGAACTAACAAATATTTATTTTGGAACTGAAACTATTTCTACGTTGAAATGACTTCTTAGTGGGATTGAGGACTTGAAATCTTCCCTGAAATCAATTTCAAACACGTGAGTAGATGTCTCCCTCATATATGTCTTCATGTGTTTTCATTCATCATTAGAGAAGACCTGATGTAGAATACTGTCCACAGTCCCTTTAGCATCATGGATGGAGCAGAATCAAAGTGGCTTTTGACCAGAAGGGACAGATATCCTCTCATCTGAACTTACCTGTCAGTAAAATTGTTGGCATGATTCCGGATACAGTGCTGAGCTTAAGAGGACATCACAGATTTCTACTCTTATTGCTTTCCTGGAAGCAGATACCAACTGTAGCTACCGGTTATTACTTGTACTTTACCAGCAATGTCAGAAGCCCTGCCTGACAAACATTTTTTTAAATGGGGATATATTTTCTAGAATATCTAAGATCTGCAGTGTTGTTTTACCAAACTGAAGCCAATACGGCTAAAAGAGACCTCTGAGAATTTAAAGAGCAAAATTATCCATGTACAAACACATGGTATCTCATACAATAATCTTTCAATAGCATGTCTTAAAACAGCTACAAAAATAAGTTGAATTCGCTGATAATATATTAGTTAATGAAAACCCAGAGGTGGAACCCAGAGCATAATTGCCGTGCAGTACTGAAATGATGAGCAAAAGAGTGCTGAAAATCCGGAGATTTGGACTCCTCCAAATGGAAGATGCAGTCTTGCTTTTTAATGCTTTGGAATGGATGATAAATGTAATTCATTCAACTTGCCCCAAATATTTATTGAAGCATTGTCTTACACACTGAGAATATGGCTGCAAAACAAAAACAAAAAACACAACAGAAATGTCTCTGCCCGCGTGCGACTTACATTCCAATGCGAAGATGTTGGCAGTAAATAAAACAGGCCAATAAAGAGTAGGTCAGGGGAATTCCCTGGCAGTCCAGTGGTTAGGACTCCACACTTGCACTGCCGAAGGTGTGGGTTCAATCCTTGGTTAGGAACAAAAATCCCTTACACCGCGAGGCGGGGCCAAAAAAAAAAGAATAAGTCAGATGGCGATCAAAGCTGTGGAGAAACAGAAAGCCAAGAGTAAGGATAAGGATACCAAGGCGGCAGGGGGAGTGGGAACTGTCATTTCACGTCAGGTTGTCAGTCCAGGCATTACTGATTTAATGGCACATGAGCTGAAAGCCAAGCAATGAAGCCAAATTACAGTTGATCCTTGAACAACACAGGGGTGCCAATGCCCATGCAGTCAAAAATCCTCATATAATGTTGCAGTTGGCCCTCCATATCCACGGTTCTGCATAAGTGGACTTTTGCAATTCAAACCCATGTTGTTCAAAGGCCAGTCATGTTATCTGTAAGGAGAGAATGCCTGGCGGAGGACACAGCACCGTCAAACATCTCAAGGTGAGAATGTGTTTGGTGTGTTCAAGAAGCATCAAGGAGACTAGTGTGGCCAGAATAGAATGACCAGGGAGGACAGGTGAAGGTGATGAGATGAGTAAGGTTGCAGGCGAGCCAGCTCACCTGGGCCCCTACAGCCATTGTCAAGTTTGGCTTTTATGCTGAGTGAGATGGGGGTACATCACAGAGTTTAGAGTGAGGAAAGGACATGGTCCCGCCTGGGTTCTGAAAAGACAACTGTGCCTGTTGCATTGAGAATAGAGTGCGGGTGAGGATTGGGTATTGGGAGGGGCAGAAGCAGGGGGACTCATAAGGAAGCCATCGCAGTAACACAGTGGAAGATGATGGTTTCAGGTAGGGAACAAAGAGGAAATGGTGAGCGTTAGCCAGATTCTTTATATATTTGATGGCAAGGATTTGCTCTGTATTGCATGTAAGTTATGATAAAAGAGGAGTCAAGGAAGATTCTGCCTTAAGGATGAAGTTGCCACCAGCTGAGATAAAGAAGACTGGGAGAGGAGCATCTTTGGAGAAAGGGAAATCACAGACTTTGATTGGAGGCATGTCAAGTGTGAAGTGCTTACTCAGCATCAAACTATATGTGTTATAGGTAGCCAAGAGGAAAGAAGCATTAAAAATTGGAAGTAGAGGGCTTCCCTGGTGGCGCACTGGTTGAGAGTCCGCCTGCCGATGCAGGGGACACGGCTTCGTGCCCCAGTCTGGGAAGATCCCACATGCCGCGGAGCAGCTGGGCCCGTGAGCCATGGCCGCTGAGCCTGTGCGTCCGGAGCCTGTGCTCCGCAACGGGAGAGGCCGCGGCAGCGAGAGACCCGCGTACCGCAAAAAAAAAAAAAAAAAAAAAAAAAAAATTGGAAGTAGAGTTAATGGTCAGAGATGTAACTTTGCACATCAGCAAGAGGATGGCATTTAAAGCTCTGAGACCAGATAAGTCGTCAAAGGAATGGTGTAGGGAAAAAAAGGGAAGTGTGTCCAGGAGAAAAGGAAGAACTCATCAAGTTGAGAAAGAAATCCCCAGAGTACTTACGATCACAGTAGAACCTGTGTAGAGTCCTTCTGTTTTTCGAATATATTTGTCATTCCCAGTAGACGCTTCTGATGCCAGTTACTCCTGGATGATTCATTCACTCAGTACAGATTCTTACGCACCTACTGTGTACAGTGCTTTTTATTCCTCCACCAAAGCGTTCCTCCACCAACACAGTATGTGCATATCCTTTCAGACTGTTGGACAAAGACAGGATAATGAGCATAGGCAAAGGCTCACCCTTATCACAGTTGAGTCTTTTAATGGCTCAATCTTCGTACTAGCTTAGTGTGCAGTAGTTAGTTTGTTGGGGAAAAAAATGACCACACTTGAGAAAGTGAAGCACAAAGCCCAAATAATGGGATAAGGGGGAAGGCATAGATGAGTTAACGAAGACTAGTCTAGAAAAACCAAGACCCCGTCTCCCCGTTCCTTCAGCAATGTGCCACAGTAGGCTGATTTTCTTTAGGCTCTGGAAACATTAATTCAATAAATTACTTCTATTCATTATTGTAATTATAAATTCATGACTGCAATTTTCAAGTCATCTTTTTTCCCACCCTCTGCTCAGGTGACATCTGAGTGCTATTGATTGTAAATGTCAAATTAAGTTTCTAGGCATATTTTCCTTGTGTTGGGATCAATACATAACTTGAAGACGTCCTTTGATAGGACATTGAAAGTTATTCCTCACCCATGTGACATTTTGGCTGTTTTCCTCCCTGAATATTTTAGTTAGATTGGCAGCTTTCACTTCCTGGATGTTTACAGAGAAATATGGTCCTTCTTTGTAAACCTGAACTTCCAAACTAACAAAAAAAAATATGGGATCTTGAATCACATGCGTATTAATTTAACTTTGAGTAAACATGAAAATCCAAATATATAAAAGCTGATTAAGGTGCCCCAACTCTGTTAATTATTTATTGATTTTTTTTACAAAAGTATTCTTAGTTTTCCAGTTTTCAATAATTTAATATAGAATCCCTTCAGTCATTTGAAAATGCTTTACTTACAGGTTTGCAAGGACTCAGATTTTACCTAGAGAAGTCTTTCCAATGAGTCATAAACTTTAAGGAATTTAGAAAACTGTATTTGCTTAAAACATGGCTTTCATATTTTAATCACTTATTCATTCATTTATTTACTCATTCAATCATTTACCTGTAAGTTGGTGCAACCACTGTGGAAAACAGTATGTAGTTTCCTCAAAAAATTAAATATAGAACTACCCTATGATTTGGCAATCCTGCTTCTAGGTATGTATCCAAAGAAAATAAAATCACTATCTTGAAGAGATATTTGCACCCCCATGTTCTCTTCAACATTATTCACAGTAGCCAATATATGGAAACAATCTAAGTATCCATTGGGTGTGTGTGTGTGTGTGTGTGTGTGTATATGTGTGTGTATATATATATATATTTATATTTACGGAAAACACACGAACTTTTTGGCCAACTCCATACACACACACACACACACACACACACACACACATACATATATATGCAATGGGATATTATTCAGCTTTCAAAAAACGAAGAAAATCCTTCCATTTGTGACAACATGGAGGACATTATGCTGAGTGGAATAAGCCAGACACAGAAACACAAATATTTTATGGTTTCACTTATATGTCAAATTTTAAAAAGCCAAATTCATAGTAATAGAGAGTAGAATAGTGGTTATCAGTGGCTAGGGTATAGCAGAAAAGGGGACATTTTAAAAGAAAGAAAGGAAGTAGAATGGTGGTTGCTAGGCGGTCACTAGGTAGCTCTGGTTCCCTCCATAGGCATTTTTGGGTACCATGGTGCATCCTTGCTCTCACTGATACTCGGGGAGTGATACGTAATGAACCCAGGGGCCGATGCAACTAAGATGATGGAAGCCATTGAAGATAGCAATTGGTACTGTTTGAAGAAACGAAAAAAGGAAAATGCCACCTTTATTGTCATATGGCTCCTCATCTTCTCTTCCCATCCACCAGGATCTTCTCCCTTCTCTCATTCCATAGCATTTTGGGTTTGCTCCTCCCAATGAGTCAGTGGACGTGTAGGGTATATTTGAGCCAATGCTTGTCAAAAATCTGTGTGGAGGAAAAATAAATGGGTTCTAATGGGAAGCCCTGGCTTGCGTTCTCATCAAAGAACAAAGATACAAAAATCATGCTTAGTGCGCCTTTCACTAAAATGGGACATTGCAGTTTTTAAAGACTTCAGATAATTTAAAATTAAACTCTCACAGCAGTCTTTTGAGGTAAAAAGATGCAGAATAGTGTAACAAAAAGAAAATGGAACTGGATTCAAAGAGATCAAGGGTCTGTTCCAGCTGACTGCATATCAGGTGTGGGGCCTTAAGCCCTACACATATAAATGCTTTTACATCTCATTTTCTTCATCTATAAGACAGGGATTCAATTTTTTATCATCTGTAAAATAGGGATTAAAAGGATCTTTCCCTTGTAGAGTAAGAATTAAATAAGAAACCTCTGAACCCCATAAAAATGTTGACTGTATATTCATTCAAAAATATTTATGGAGCATCTACTGTGTGCCACGCACTATTCTCGGCCCAGAGATACAACAGTTAATGATAAAGTCAGAATCCTTGTGCTCTTGTTTTTGTTTCATATCTGTATGTAGGTGTGTATGTAGGTAAATAATCAAAATGTACAGTACATAGTATGTCAGATGTGTAAGTATGGAGAAAAATAATTCAAGGAGTGTGGAGGGAAAGAGCATGGAAGGAAGAGGAGCTGCAGTATTTTTGTTTTTGAATTTTATTTTATTCTTTTCATACAGCTGGTTCTTATTAGTTATCCATTTTATACATATTAATGTATATATGTCAGTCCCAATCTCCCAATTCATCACAGTTTTAAATTGGGCAATTTAAGCCTGCAAGGCCTTTTGGACAGTTATCAGACCTACAGCTTTAACTCTGAAAAGGGCAGATATGGAAGCAGAGGAGTTACATGGTGGGACATGTGGATTAATTCACTTTCCCCCATTTTGCTGGTCAAAGAACTGAATCTTGGGGAAGTTGAGAAATTTCCGAAGATTATGTGTTTGATTCAACCCAGGACGGAAATCAAAAAACTTCCAGCCTCTCATTGAGAAGAGATGAACGCGGTAAGATCTGCTCACTGTGTGTGTGAATTCAAGCCAGGCAGGAAGTAGGTATAACACTGCTTTGGCAACCAAGACCCTTCAGAACGCATATGCCGACGCCATGTGGGAGCCCATCTATGAGAATGACACTCCAGTGAGAAGAAAACAGCCAAAGGGTTGGCTCTGCCCTCATCTAGTTCAGTCACACCACTGCGTACCTCTCAAACTGGCAATCTAGCCACTAACAGCATCTTACTCTCCTATGCAATTCTGTATTATGGAAACGGCCAGCTATTTCTGGATACTTAAAGCCTGGTTGCAAATAGTGGTAACTATAGTTCCTAACACCCTGTAAGCAAGACATTTCTAAAGCGGCCATCAAAAATACATATTTATTTAGTTATTGAGAATGTAAAAGCAATCCCTTCCTTCTGCCTGTGGGAAGCATCATTTTTCCAACTGCAGTTTGTTCATAGAAGAGCAATATTTGTGCCAAGAACTCAAGTGAAACAAATGTCCTCCTTGATGGGAAGTGTCCACACTAATTTGGAGCTGTAAAATAAGAATTTGAAATTCACCTTTCTGCGACTTGGCATTTGCAACTTCTACATAATTTAACTCATGCTGAGCTACATGAAAGGGCTCAGCAGATAGCACTACATGGTAAAGTACCAGGCTGATGCTCAGAAATTTCCACCGCACCTTTTCAAAGGTGCTTATTTCTGGAGTGTGCTGTTAGGCATCCTATCATCCTTCTTTCTTTGAAATGTCACCCTTGTTCTATCAAAGGCTCCTGTCTGCATGTCTGACTAGCTTTGCAAATGTCTGACAGAAAATTGTCAGAGGAAGCTATAAAGGGAGACGCCTTTTGTCTCTAAGTGGAGAAGATGGTGATTTTGGGACAAAACAGATTGACTGAACAAATGCTAGGAGAGTTCACCAGCTCTTTGAAAAGGCATGAAGATAATGCCAGAGGGTTGAACATTTTCCCAGTCCTACTGGCTTCGTGTACTTCTCTTAACACTACCTCTATCCAGCAACTCCAGACAAGGTCTCTAGAGCTTCCCAGGACTCTGACAGCCTGTGTTCAAGATTTCCTAAGACTATAATAGACAAAAGAGACCCCCGCGAATGAGGTAGATTTCCATCACAAATAGACTGATCTTTAACACAGAAAACAGTCATGTGGAATTTATTGTACAACCTTCAAAGAGAAGGCTCTAAGTTGGCAGATCCAGCAGTCAGGGTGGAAAAATCAGAAGCCCCTCTGTGTTCCCAACGCCTTTCTTATGAATTCCTGTTGAACCTCTGAGCAGCACCATAGGAGTGAAGGCTGCCAGCCTTCCAGGGGTCCCACCAGCACAGAATCTCAGTCGTGGGAGCAAGTGACCTGTAGCATCGACCTACTTGTTCTAGGCTTCAGACACCTACGACCTCCCTGCTGAGTGGTTGCACGTTCCACCAATGCCACCCTGTTCTAGCCTTCCACATGGGAGAAAGGAAATACCCAACTCCAGCTCACTGTAAGCAACCTGTCCCACACAAGGGGGGAGAACAGAAAGCTGAGCAACACTTGTGAAGTTCACAGTCACTTAGACTGAGACCTAATCACAGGACTACAGAATGCTCCCTCTCCCCGTACCTCACTACCACACGATTTACAGCAGTTCATTTACCTGGCACATCATATCCAGCACTCAAAAAGAAAATTACAAGGCATCCCAAAAGGCAAAAACCGCAACTTGAAGAGACAGAACAAACGTTAGAGCCAGACACAGAAGAGACGCTGGAATCATCAGGCCAGGAATGTAAAACAACTATGATTACTGTGCTGAGGGCTGTAATGGACAAAGTAGACAGCATAGAAGAACAGATGAGCAATGCAAGCAGAGAGACAGCAATCCTAAGAAAACTCTTGTGCTATGTATCTTTTTTACTTTCCAGAGCCATGGAATCCAAAAAGGAGATGAACCAACTTTGAGCAATGTTCTCCTTTCCGAATGTGGCAGAATCCAGTTCTTCACTGACAGCAGAATATTGACAGCCATTCATTCATTCAACAAGTGTTATGGAGCGCTTGCAATATGCTCTGCTTTGTGCGTAGAAGCTGGAGATACAAGGAGGAATATGATCCTGCTCAGAAAGGTCTCAGTGTAACGAGGGCTACCGGACTGCAGCATTTATACATATCAAAACGAGTTGATGTCAAAAATGTCGTGGTTCCAGGGTCAGGAGTGATATTGGGATCAAATTCCCAGGGGAGGCGATATTTGAGCACAATTTTATCAAGTAGGATTTTATCAATGAGGGAGGTTTGCCTTTGTCTTTCTGGGGGTAGCAGCATCTCTGTGCTGGAGGAGAGGAGAGAAAGAGGGCAGTCCTGGGGGACATTCCAAGCCGAAAAAGATCAGGTGAAAAGATGAAATAGTTGCAGTGAAGACTGAAATTCCATTGCGATGCTAGAGCACAAGACAGAAGAGAAACACGTGCTGGGACTGAGAGCAGTGTCTGTATTTCTACAAACCAGCAAGATGATTTGAGTTCAAGAGTGTGGCATGATTTTCCTGAGAGTCAGAAGTAACTCTTGGCCTCAACCTTCACCCAGCTCCTCCGAGATCTCTGAAAACACTCAGGAACAATGTGCAAATGTGGCATTTCCAATTAAGTATAAAGAGCACTGTCATGGTTCTCAAGGAATGGGACTCCCATCAGAATCTAACCCTTGAACAGGTATTGCTCTGTTGCATATGGCTAAAGATGAGTCATTTTCTTGGGATTCTCCATCCTCACCATTAAAATGCACATAATGAGAGAGGGAGCGGGGCATAGAATTTTCTCTGTGTTATCGATGATTCAATACATAAGTAGAACAAAACAGAGTCAATTTAAATATGTAGTTTTCCTCTCTACCTGTCTAAGAAAAGTGATTGTTTCTAGAAACTGACATCAGCTCTGACATACACAGAATAAGAGCTTGCTTGTCCTATTATGTGTGAATCCAGCTGTAATCCTCTGGTTTCGTCTGGAAAGCTAAGTCAGATATTACAAGGGACCTTTAGATTGCCAGCAGTCAGAAATGGGTACAACACAAACATATTAAGGGCAGGCAATTAAATGCAAACAAACGCTACTGCAGTTTTCTCCTAAGGAGATATAACTAGACGGCCAAGTAGACTGCTTTCGGATTACTTGGATTAAGTGTTGCATTCTTGAAAGCTGAGTGACTTTCTGGCATTTCATTCCCTTGGAAACCGTGAGCTTCCACTGTTACAAGCTATGCAGATCCTCTCATATGCTTTGCACATTTTTCGACTGTGTTTCTAAGACAGAATCACAGCACTTGAAAAAGGACATCGACAAGAATGAAGAGCAAGGATTAAGGTCAGAGAGTTCTGGCTGATTGGGAAAACTTGGGCAAGTAGCATCATTATCGCAACCGCAAAATCCAGAGAGCCTCACAGACCAAAGAGCGTGAACACTCATTCTTTTTTTTTTTTTAATGTCTTTATTGGAGTATACAATGGCGTGTTAGTTTCTGCTGTATAACAAAGTGAATCAGCTACACATCTACATATATCCCCGTATCTCCTCCCTCTTGCGTGAACACTCATTCTTGCTTGTAAAGTGACTTTGAGTACTTAGTAAGCTGTACAGCCGCACTTAACAGCCTCTGCAATAGTTAACTCAAGACCTTTTCCTTAGCTCTCATTTTTGCCCACTTTCCAGCCCATGAGACCTTGGGAAATAACCTTTATTTACCATGTTTTTAGCTTCATACTGAGTTGAAAGTCACCTCCCGAGAGGAAACACTCCCGAGATTTCACCTGTGTCTTATTAATAACGTTTTCCATTTACAGAAATAAAATCAAGCATCTAAATAAGGAACCACACTGCATCCATAATAAAAGATGAAAAAGAAGAAAGCCAGGACGATGCTGGTGGCAGAGATTAGAAAAGCAAAAAATGAGTGGACGTTGACTTCCCGGCTGAACTAGCCAGATCCCCCGGAGAGTTGGAGCCTCAATTACAACACAAACTTGATGGAGTCAAGAGTCACCTGTCAAATACGTGGGCATACAGCTATCAACTGGGTGCAGACATCCTGACTTAACTGCTCTGATTTAAGCTGGAAGTGTTCTGTTAAAATTCTGAGTCTTCCGGGACTGATTGTTGTAGCTGGCATGCCCTGGGAGAGAAAGCAATCTGTCTTCTTAACAAGGTTGGTCCTTAGCAAAATGATGACATGGGGAAGTTGAGATTGTATTCCTATCCACTTCTCTCATAAGTTGGCCACCAGGCTCAGACATCCATTGATCTTTTTTTAAGGGCCCAGGGAAGTGTGTCCAACACAGACTGAACGGGTAAGATTTGAACTGACTGGTTCACGTCCTGAACATCCAACACCAACTTCCTCTTCTGCATTTTTTATCCAAGCCTGTGTTCACTAAGTGAACTTAATGAATTGGTTTAATGGAATCACATTAATTTCTTTTAATGTGAATGTGTAAACCCTGGTGGTATATTGGCACTTCTATTACATGCTTTCTGGAGGCTTTCCTTAATCTCCACATGGGATTTTCAGAATTGCGGCAAAACAATCAGTTTGATGTGGGAAATATTTGGAGTAAAGGAGTGTTGTTTTGTTGCCCATCTTTGACCACCAGATTGGGGTGTTGGGAGCTGTCTGAAGATGGTCTCGAACTGTACCAGTCAAGAGGACAGCCTAAGGGAGCTTTATACCAGGGGGCAGCAAACTCTGGCTGTAAACAAAGGGATAGTAAATATTTTAGGCTTTGCAGGCTGCATCGTCTCTGTTGTAAGTACTCAACTCTGCCATTGTAGTGGGAGGCGCTCTCAGCAATACATACTACGCGGAAGTGGCTGTATTCCAAGAAAATATTTTTTACAAAAATAAGCAGTGGTCCACATTGACCCCACAGTCTATAGTCTGCTGATCTCTGTTTTATACTAATCAAAGGAAGAACACCAGTTACCCATCTGCCCCAGATTCAACATCCAGACGCTTGGGAGAAAATAACAAAATTATTCTTTTTGAAGCAAGAGACTGTTTGTCTCAAGTGACATTTTGCACAAGATTTAGAAGAAGGCAGGCTTGGAGAAACAACAACTTCTTTACACTCTCAAGGTTGGTGCGGGGCGCCAGGTGCAGGGTGTGGTCCATGTATGTGGCTGCTGATCTGCTGGCTCACCTTGTTGGTTTGTGACGGTGGCTGAGCCCCCAGCTTCTCTAGCACCTGCCAGACCTCCTCCTTCAGTTGTTCCGAATCCTGGCCAGGTTTATGTGCAGCGCTGTGGAGAAGGAAATCAGCTCCTTCTGCAGAAGTTCACTTGCATCAGTGACCCGGAGGTGGTGAGAGGCCGATGCAGGTTCCACTTTGTCCTCAGAGGATGCAGCTTGCCTTGTGAGTAGGTCCTGTTCATCCCGCTCTCCCCACTTTGCATTATCTCTCCTTCCCAGCTGTCAGCCCTGCTAACTTCAGGCCCAGCTGCAAATGTAGAAATACTGCCTTACATGGACTCTTTAACCGGCTCCGTCAACTGCATCAAGGCAAACTCTTAGAATCAACTGCCTACTTCAGATCAGTCCCAGTGATTCTGTTTTTCTCATCAATTCCTAATTGATGTGTCATCCCAACCTAAGAAATTTCCCATTCAGAGAAAGGAAACCCAAGGGTTAACAATGGAAAGTACTATGTTTTTAAATATCATAATAATAGTGATACTCATTTCTACTTTGTGAAGGTCACACAATTCCATTCAACCCTGAGATTCTGTAAATGCTGAACTCTATAATGATGTTGACCTGTTTGTTCACATATGGCGTGGACTCTGATTTTATTTTCTTCTCTTCTGGGACCAGTGATACACATTAGTGAGGTGGCTAGTGGGAGCCCTGTGTAGCAGCCTCTTGCCCCAAAACTAAGCAAAGCCATCTGGCCCTTAGAGGAATTGAACCCACATCGTTGACCTCAATTAGCACCAGACTTTAACCAACTGCAGAAATAAAAGCTGTAATCAATCCAATTGTCCTCTCTCGAGTTATTCCTAATTGCAATATTCTGTTCTTATTGACCTTCTGAAACCCAAATGTTCACATTCTTCAGCAAGCAACATTGAAGACATAAGAGCACCATCACTATTACAGCTTTAAGGGTTGCAAGAGATTGTGTTTTCAACTGCCTCATCGTAGCTCTATCTCCCCCAAATCCATGCCACATTACATAAGGAAAGGACTTCTCAGAGACATGAAGTCACACACCCATTTAGTGAATGGGAATTCATGTCCATGACCTCTCTTTCCAGCCCTCCTTCCCTCGCTCTATGCTCCTGCTTGGCTCCTTGGAGAAGGAAAGCATCCTTTCAGTTACATTTTGCTCATGTTCAGTGAGTTAATTTTTTGGATTTGATGATAATTTTCAATATAGAATATTTTCAAGTCTCATTCATTTGAGTCATTGGACCAGCTGCAT
Organism: Delphinapterus leucas; assembly: GCF_059928025.1. Taxonomy (NCBI): domain Eukaryota; kingdom Metazoa; phylum Chordata; class Mammalia; order Artiodactyla; family Monodontidae; genus Delphinapterus; species Delphinapterus leucas. The sequence continues at coordinate 28,301,481 of NC_143149.1, forward strand.
TTTTTTCTATACTTTCTGCTGTTCTTAATTTCAACTTTGATAACATTTAGAAGATGGAGGGAAGTGTCTTATTGTAAGTAATAATCCTTTAACTACCTACTCGCTCCTGCTGGTTGTAGCGGTTTGTCTCCTAGACTCGGGGCATTGACTCTAAATGGTTCTCAACAAGTATCCTACACATATGCTTCTTAATGGATCAGCTCATTGGTGTTTGTTTCTACTGTCCTATAGACCAGCTCCGATAAGAGCTACATCTTAATGGATAAAGGTCACAGGAGAAAGATTGTTTGTTGTTTCTAAAGTTTCTTTTTCCATTTTAGCTCCCGTAACATCTCTATTAAAACCAGTAGTGCTTTTAGTTGAATATCTTTGTGGGATCCATTTATAGATATAGACAGATGAGTGCCAGTCTGAAGAGTGTGTGGAATGATTTGGTTGATGTGTCAACTGCTGCGGTTTTGTAAATGGGTTTTTCATAGTGTGGTTGGCTGAAAATGGCCCCCAGGGATATCGGGTCCTCATTCTTGGAACCTGTAAATGTTACCTTATTGGAGAGAAGAGTCTTTGCAGCTGCAGTGAAGTTAAGGATCTCGAAAGTGGGAGATCACCTTGGCTTAACTGTGTGGACCCTAAATGCAATCACAAGTGTCCTTATAAGAGAGAGGCAGAGGAAGACTAGACACACAGAAGAGAAGACGCTGTGAAGATGGAAACAGAGATTGGAGTGATGCAGCCACAACCAAGAAGTGCTGACAGCCACCAGAAACTGGAGGAAGTATAGAATAGGTTCTCCTCTAGAGGCTGTGGGGGGAGCAGAGCCCTGCCAACATCCCGATTCTGGTCCAGTGATGCTGATTTCAGACTTCTGGCCTCCAGAACTGTGAGACAGTAAATGTCTGTTGTTTTAAACCACCAAGTTTGTGATGATTTGTTACAGCAGCCTCAGGAAACTAATACACAAAGTTCGGCATAAGTTAGTAATTTTCTGTAGGATTGATCACGCAGAGCTGATGGGCAGCTCCTCCCAACCTGGAACACCAAAATCCCAACTGAGAAGATTTTGTTTGGCTCGTGTGGACACTGACTGGTCTCCTTAGGAAAACCAGCATACAGCCATGCTTCCCGTTATCACATACCTGAATCCCAGCAAAGAGAGTTTTGATGTTAATTTCTTCATCAGATACTCAAGATAGAGTATCAAATCTCCCTGGCCCCAGAGTCTTTGCCCAGTAAAACTCTTCAATGCCAAACATTATTCTTAAGGTGTGATAGTTATCATGGATTTCTGGCACAAAGATGACAGAATAATGTATTTTTGCCCTCTCTTCTCAGAACTAGTCCCCAAGCCAAAAGGGTAAGAACAGAAATTCAATACTTGCTATAAATTAGTTGATTTCTGTATATTAAGAAGGGCAGGAAGTATCCCATGGACACGTGGGAAGATGTTTAGACACTGGTGACTGCAGAGCTCAGTTTTCCGAAGTAGGTGCCGTATGCCATATGTTAAGTAGGTGCCCGAAGTAGGGATGTTGAACAAACTCAACAATCACATGGTGGTAAAAAATAGGCTTAAAAGTAGAAGCTTCCGTCTTTCATTTTTATTTCATTTCCCCACTGGAGAAAGTCAGGAAGGTGGACTACACAAACAAGCCAGGTTTACAGCAGACTGTTTGCAGGTAAGCCAGAGTAGAGACGATAAAATACGAATTTGGAGCAATACTGCAGCTGCTGATCTCTGTTGGGTGGGAGAAGAAAGGTAAACATTTCACAGGAAAAACCCTGTCACTAAGGACTTCTCTTGAAATCAAGGAAAATCGCTGCTGTCCCAGAATAGAGACCAAACTCCTCCACACCTGACATAGTTAAGTTGGGAAGAAAAACACACCTCCTTCAAACATAAAATAATTAAGAAAATGATTCCAACACACAATTAATCAAGGCAAACCTATACTATATAGTGAAGTTTAAAAACAAAAAAGAAATTAAAAAATTATAAAATATGACAAAGTAGAAACTAAAAAGTTTATAAAGGTGTCAAAAGTAAGAAAAAGATAAGTGTCAGCATTCTCTTAAAAGAGTTTCCACAGAGTAGATTAAAGCCATTAAAGCTAATAACCATTAAATGATTAATAATTAACCAAAAAAAGTGATGAAACAATCACCTTTTAAAAACAAAGACCTGCTGAAAGCAGAAATGTCAGTGTTTAGGATATATTAGGCAAAGAACATTGGGAGAAGAAAAGTGAGCTGGTGGAACTAAGGAAAGAAGTGGGAAAGAAAAAACTGTGATGGAGATGAAGTTCTCTTTGGAAGCTGGAGAAGAGACGCTTAACTAAAATGCAACAAACTAATGGTGGACAGAATTGAGCAATATGAGCAAATGGAAATGAGAAGAACTGAAAAGGATTAGAGAAAAAAATGACACAACAAGGTATATCGAATTGAAATTTATCAAACTTTATAATTTGATAACAGAGATGGATCTTCTCTCTAATTGCATAATATGGTTACATATGAAACCTCAAAGAAAACCACAATAATTTCTCCCAATTAGAAAGACTAAAGGCAACATTCTTTGATAAGAATATTATAAAACTAAACATTAATAGTAAATGTGAACATAAAAGAACCTTCCAACTAGAAGTTGGAATAATTCCTCTGAAGTAAAGTTTGAGTCAAATTGGCGATCACAAGTGAAATTTCAGAATACCTAAAAATAATGATGATGAAAATGCTGTATAGCACAACATCCTTTACATTATACAGTCTTCCAGGGGAAGATCAGAAGAGAAAAAAAAAAGGATTAGAAGAAAAGTAGAAGAGGAAGAAACACTTCCCAACTCAATTTGTTGAGTCCACTATTACCATGATATCAAAAATCAAACACAAGACACTAAAAGAAAATCACAGAAAAGATTTCTCCTGAGCTTAACACACAAATATTCAACAAACTATTAGCAAGCCTAATTCAACAATGTCAAAAACAACTAAACATTGTGACTAAGTGGGATTTATTCCAGGTATGCAAGGCTGGTTCAACATTAGAAAATCAATGTAAAGATTGATTTCATCTAAAGAAATCCACTAAAGAAGAAAAATCATATGATCATACCAATTGACATAGTAAAAGCATTTGAAAAAACCCAACTCAGTCATGAGAAAATCTCAGTCAGCAAGTCAGGAAGAGGAGAACTACCTCACATTGATAAAGAGCATCTATGAAAACCCTACAGCTAGTGTTATGCTAAATGTGAAACACTGAAGACTTTCTCCCTGAGGTCAGGAACAAGGCAAGATGTCTGCCCTTATCACTATTATTCAACATAGTACTAGAAGTTTTACTTGCTACTGTAAGGCAAGAAAAATAAATAAAAGGCATGCAGATTGGAAAGAGAGAGAGAAAACTGCCCCTGTTGCCAGATGACATTATCGTCTATGTAGAAAACCCAAAACTCCTAGAAATAATAGAGTCGGCCATGTCACAGCATACAATATCAACATACAATAATCATATCTATGTACTGACAACTTACATGTGGAAACCAAAGTTAAAATCATAATACCATTTATAATCATGCCAAAGAAAGTCAAATCACTTAGGTATATACTGAGCAAAACAGGTACAGGATCTGTATACTGGAAGTTATAAAATTCTGATGAATGAAATCGAAGAATTTTTAAAATGTAAAGAGACATATCATTTTCATGGTTTGGAAGATTCAATAAAGGAAATTCACCCAAATCGATCTACAGGTTTAATATGATTCCTATCAAAATCCCAGTAATGCTTTTTTGTAGACACTGACAAGCTTATTCTAAAATTTCTATAGAAAAAGAATATAGACTAGGAGAAAATATTTGCAAACCACATAGCTGACAAAGAACAAGTATCTAAAACAACCTATCCAGTCAGAAAATGGACAAAAGATACGAAGAGACATTTCACCTAAAAGGATATACAGATGACAAATAAGCACATGAAAAGATGTTCAACACCATTATCCATGTAAATAAATTTAAATTAAAATAATATTAAATGTAAATGCAAATTAATAAAAATTAAAACCACAAGATATCCCTACACACTTACAAGATAGCTAAAATTTTTTTAAAATACTGATAATACCAAATGCCGATAAGAATGCATAGAAACTGAATCACTCACACATTGCTAATGGAAGTGTAAAATACTATAATCACTTTGGAAAACAGTTTAGCAGTATCTTAAAATACTAAACATGCCGCTATCCTAAGACCCAGCAGTTGCACTTCTGGGTATTTCCTGCAGAGAAATGAAGACATGTTCACACAAAAACCTGGCCCGGTGGAACCAATAAGAGGGATCCTGCCCAGCAAGTGGCCTGGACTGGGAAGCCTCTGTGCGCTGGTGGGCAAATAATTTACTGGACAGGTTGTCTTTAAGCAAATTCCTGGAAAGAATTTAAATGCTTATATGTATAGGTTCCTGTTAAAAATGGACTACTGTATAATGGTTGAAATGATTGAGATGGTTTCATATACCCTAATAAGTTCTACTCCAACATACTTAAAGTGATAAGGTTAAAATCCATTTATATATTATACTACATACGTGTTAATTCATACAACATATATAAATCATATATTAGTATGTATATTACAGAGATATAAGTATACGTACATATACATGCATGTATATATGTATGTATCAGTACATAGTTTTTAAAAATAGTTCAGGAAGAAGGTATACAACATTTTAAATGAATTCTTCTATTTTTACAATAGTTTAAGTTGGATTTTCTTTTACTTCTCATTGAACGTATTCTAATGATATACTCTGTATACTAAATACTTTAGAATAATGGAGGGACCACATTACTTTCTATGTCTCCATGTCTAGAGGTACTATACATTACTGGTTCCTAGTATAACAGCTTAATCTAAGGAACAGAAGCACATGGATTAACCTTAATTCACCCCATTAAATGGACTCTGGAGCTAGGTTTTAACCAATAACATCAAATCCACTTCCTCTCCTAAATATAAGACCAAGAGTTTGTTTCACATATTTTAATTTAGCATCTCTTCTTGAAACTCAGGAAGCTATATAAAAGGGCTATCTCTAAATTATACTGTATTTTTTATAAACCATAAAGTTTTGCATCTTTACATCAATGTGTGGCCAGCATACAATTAGAATTCTTAAGTGGGAAGAAACTTTGCCTAATCTACCATCCCCTATTTTTTACACTAGGGAGGTAAAATGACTTACCCAGATAATAAACTAGAGAGAGGAAGCTCTAGACTCCTAAATTCAAGTTTAATATACTTTCCATTATACCATGTGGCCAAATATCTAATAAAAAGGTGCTAACGTGCTTTCAAAAGATAAATGTGGATTCCAAGTCCATGAAATGTTGATGCATTTCAATCACTTTTGCAAGTGGTCCAGACAGCAATGTATGTGCAAAATCTCCACTCTGACCTGTAAAAACAAAAGCTGGGGGTTGTACAAACCAACAACCAACATCCATACAGACATTGTTTAATGGACGAGAACAAATAGCCCATGTTCTCATTAAGGAGCCTTTTGTGATGGCTCCAGAGTATGCTCGTAAATGTAATTTACTCTCTGGCTGTCAAGGCCTCCTAACTGATTGTCCCCCAGTCCCTTGATTGTCTCGAATACACAGCGTTGACTGGCTTAAAATACCAGGTGACGCAATTGAACAGCAATATAGAATGCATATTTTTCAGAAGAGTCTTGGAAATCTGGGTAGTACATCATTTCCTTCAGAAAGATAAAACAGCCCAGAGATGTGTCAGACTCAGAAATAAACCCTTGCAACCAGCCGTGAGAAAAGAATAACAGAAATCCAAAAATTCACAGCCAAAATAACCAGATGTTGTATCGTCCAGATTCTGTGGCTTCATTACGAGTGAAGTTCCCTGCAATTTTCCAAATCATGTGCCTGTGTACGCCACTGCCATACAGATAGCCTGGAGATAGAATGGGCTTGAATTCTAGCTCCATCACTGTGACCTTGGACGTGTTACCTAGCCTCTTCGGCAGAGTAGAGTTAATAAGAATTTCTACTCTAGGCAGTTAGTTTATTTGTGATACAGCACTCACCTAGTCTGTCTGTAATCAACAGGTGCTCAATAAATGAATGTCAGCCAGACATCGGGCACTCTGCTCTGCTTGGGGCCACATGGAGATGAGTCAAAAATGGTCTTGGTCTTGCCATGGAATGGAGGGGAAAAAAGACAAGGTGGGTACAATAAAAGAGTCACAGGGTAAGTTCTTCAAGGATTCAGAGTGGAGTAAAGTCATATTCAATCAAAGAGAATTGGACATTTCTTCATGAAGAAAGAATGATTTCAGATAAAACTTATAAGATGGACAAAATTTTGAAAATATGGAAATGGGGACATAGCAAATTTTTTGAGCACATTGCAAAATCCAATTTGGTTGAAATAAATAGTAGAGGAATGGTGAGAGATCATGATATAAAAGCAAGACTAGGATTGCATCAAATTGCCGTTGTGGGGAATTTTGACTCCATTCTGTATGCAGTAAACCACAACTTAGTGTTTTGAGCAAAGTAGTCATGTGATTGCAACTTGTCTTTAAGAATATTAACTTAACCATGGTGTATGCACATATGAATTGGAAAGAATAAACTGGTAGTAGTAATAAGGATGCTGCTGGGAATATGATTCTACTAATTTCCTGAAGACAACAGGCAAAGTGCCTGCCCTCATGAAGCTGACATTTTGGTGGAGGAGATAGATAAAATTTAAATAAACAAATAAATTAATAATTATACTGTCAGGTCATGATAAATAAAGCAGGTTAGAGAATGGAATGTGATGAAGGTTGACATAATATATAATGGTGACTAGGGACAAATGCTGTGAGGAGGTGGATTTTAAATGAAGACTAAAATAAAGTGAAAGTCAGTCTTTCAGGCAGAAAAGAATTTTACATTGTTGGAAAAAGAGCAAGACAGCCAGAGTGGCCAGAATGGAGTGAGTGGCACAGGAAGAAGTAGGCGATGAAGTGTGAGAGGAAACAGAAGTTCAAGTCCTGTGAGGCTTTCTGAAATTTTTAGCCTGAAAAATCAATGGGGGTGTTTGGATTTCTCCCACACTTTAGAATTCTTTGATTTTATTGTTTTCTCTCTCACTTTCTGAGCCAATGAGAGCAAGGTAGACATTAGCACAGCTGTCTCTGGCATTCCATGTTTTACTCTCCAGTGAATAATTTGTACTTTTTCCAGTGTTCTTTTACTTGTTTATTTAGCCCATTGATGCTCTGAAGTGAGACGCCACCCATCATGCATAGGTGGCATTATCCCCAATGGGAGTTAACATTTACGTTGTCAGTCATCTAAGGAAGAGAGATGTCCTTGGGTATGAAGTGAACCTTGGAGGCTGGCTTGTGGCAGGTGAGGAAGTGTCTGTATTTCTCTGGACTGCTACCTTGGGTCTGGATTTCAAAGAGTCTAGTTCAATGGTTCCCGAATTCCAGTTACAACAGAATCACCCAGAACACTTTAAAAAGTAAAGATTCTCAGGTCCCATGCCTGCTCTACTGAATCAGAATCGGTGGAGAAAAAAAGGAAATGGGCATGGGAAAAAAAATTATTTTAAACATATTCTGAGCAACGAGGCATGCCGGAGTCACTTTCTAGTTGGCACTCAGGATACTGTTACCACCCTCCCCCTAAAACTCCCCCCTCACTCCTTCATGCTAGAGAAAAGGGACCTCAGGCATCCCATGAGGCATTCCACGAGGCTTATGATGTTAAGCAAGTTTAATTGGTGTTATTTGGGGCATTAGTTTCCATTTTGTTATCTGTCTTTGGATAAACTTGTTTTTATTGTTACAACGTGTCTTTTGCTGCTCTATGAAGAAATCAAGGAAGAATTCTGAACTTGTTTGAGCTCACTATGGTATCAGTTCTTGTTTGTAAGAAACCAAGAAGAAATAAGGTTAATAGAAGTTGTTTCCTTGTCAAATCTTTTGAGGTTCAGGGTGTCCACCATGTAAAAATCCTTTCTCCACTGCCAGCCGTGAAAAGTCATGGTCTGAGTTTATGCAGGAAGCCTCAGATTTCCTACTGAGGAAAGCCAATAATCGGAATATATAAGTAATCCAGCATCAGAAAAGTCACAGCTACTTTAGCCATTCATTGCTCTGCCCAAGGCCAGCACCGTACAAAGCAGTGACCAAATGCTCTTCAGATCCCCGCATGGGCTATTGAATCATCTCTCTGCTTAAGGGCATTTTTGCTGCATTATGTTATGTTGCGTTATGTTATGTTATGTTTTATGTTGTTATGTTTTATGTTATGTGTTATGGGCGTTATGTTATACTATATTATATTAATTTCTCCTGGGTAAAATATTTTCCCTTTCAGTTCACTTAGAACTGATTGCCACGTGGAGGTAGTTGGTTGGTGAAGAGAAGAGGAAGCTGAGGGAACTGTCATATTAGAGACAGTGTCTCTGGTCTCTGAGGTCACCACATCCCTCATTGCAATGGCCTTTGGTGAAGTCTGCAATCAGCCAGATCTGCATGATGACTCTCAGGTATAAACCTGACCACCACCACTATCAACATCATCAATCCAGGTGAATATGACACACATATAGAAAGATAACCATATAAAGTAGCACAGGCCATGTGAAATGTAATGAAACAGACAATAAGTGTGATATAGAACATAAAGGCTCACTGACGCACACATAGAAGACTTAAGAGCGGTGGTGAATCTTGGGACTTGAAGAATAGAATGAAAAGAGGTGTTGACAAGTGGGAATGGGCTGAATTCTAATAGGAATTGTATGCAAACGTGCTTTAGGAAGTTAAATCTGGCCTTGATACTAACCATAGATTTGACGAGGTGATACTGAATAAAAGAAAATCAACTAGAAAGGTCTCACAAGGAAGATGGTGAGAAACTGGATGATTCAAAATTTTCATTACTATAATATTTTCTAATGCCTAAATGAAAAACTAAGATAATCAACTGAAAAGCTATTAGAATCAGTATTTAGTAAATTAAAATCTAATAAATACATGAAAAAAAATCTTCCTTAGCTATCTACAAAGCCAATTAGAAAGTATGGAAAATTGACCCTATTCATACAACTTACATAAATGAGCAAGTAAATATTTAATAAATCTAGCAATATTATAATAACTGCTCTCATTTATTGAACAGCTATTCCTATGTCAGGCACTATGTTAAGTGCTTTTACATGTATTACCTCATTTAATACTCAATACTGTACTGTAAAAGAGCTACTATTAGTAATCACATTAAGAAAACTTATACTTTAGCAGATGCAAACTATTGTATATAGGATGGATAAATAACAAGGTCCTACTGTATAGCACAGGAAACGATATTCAATATCCTCTGATAAACCATAATAGAAAACAATATAAAAAAGAATGTATACATGTATAACTGAATCACTTTGCTGTACAGCAGAAATTAACACAACACTGTAAATCAACTGTACTTCAATAAAATTTTAAAAAAAAGAAAACTTACACTTCAGAAGGTTAGGTGATGTGCTTAAGTTTACCTTACTAGTAAGTAATGTGCAGAAATATAAAAATAAAACTTTACTGAGTAGCCTAAAATAAAGTCTGAGTAAATTGAGTAATACACCTCTGGATGGGAAGATTCAATATCATAAGATACCGGTTTTCCCAATATACATGTATATGTTAAATTCTGAAGTTTATTACAAAGAATAAATAGGAAAGTCTAACTCTAAAAGTTGGCAGAGGGTAAAAATGATACAAGTCTCAGTCTTGAATATTTTGATGTATAATATAAGCCATCAAAAGCTGTGAAAATGTATTGAAAAACTTAGGAAAATATTTATCATACATATTAATGTGAAATATCAAGATGCAGTGTTTTCTATGAGGCATCATTTCTTACAGGACTGTCTGTGTACAGCACTGCCTCATTCTCAGCCTTCTGTCCATGGCTTCCACAGCTGCTCCAAAGAGATCGTACCTTCCAGCTCATGGAGGATGGTCTTATGAATCATATTTTTCTATCTCCTGGATTAAATAATTTTCATAGGTGGGATGCCCCACCGAGTCTTAAGAATGGTTGTAAATTTTCTGGATTCAAAGTATTTTCCCATAAGCTTTATTGCAAAAGTGTGTGTCCAAGATGCTTATTCAGGATTGAGGAGAGCTCTCTCTAGACTGTGTTTGTCAGCAGGCCTCGTGGAGTGGCTTGACCCGGCCCTGAAGACTGATCATCCCCTCGCTTATGGTCACACAACTAGATTACATTCCCCAGACTACCCTGTTAGGTGTGGTCATGTGGCCAAGTTCTAGCAAGGGAAATGTGAACGGAAGTTATGTCTGCTATCAGACGCCTGGTCCATCAAAGACTCCCTGCTCTGTCCCGCTCCTCTGGATTGATGTACACATGCGTGGAAGCCACTTGCTGAAGATGGAAGGAAGCTGGGTTTCTAAACAGCTGCTACGAAGAGAGTTGCCCACTGATTGGGAACACATGCTTTGGACCTGAAGCAAGTGAGAAATGACCTTCTATGTGTTAGACCACTAAGGTTTAGAGCAGGTAGCACTGCCCTGATACAGCTCTGTAGTAGAAGATAAGAGACTATACATTCACGTATCAAAGCAGCAATCTGCCACAGTAGCAGATAGAGAAATTCTCCCAATTAGATGGTCATTTAAGGGTCAAGGAAGAGCCTGTTCAGCTTGTTCGCCAGCACAGATTGCTAGAGAATCAGTTCCTAGCTCCCAGTGATCAGGTGACTAACGTTCTTGTGGACCATGTAGGCTAGTTTCTACTTTGGTTTCTGAAGGAAAGCAGCAAGCCCAGTTTCCTGTAATGAGGGAACAGGATGGTTGATAGCTGAACAAAAAGGACACAGTCAAGTGGAACATAACACCTGTAAGCAGTGGTCAAGGTGACGCCCCGCCTCTTGGATGCATCTTTTGCCACTGCTATGGAGTTGCCTTTGGGCCTGGATTTTTCTGTTTCTCACTGAATGCAGGCCAGGAGTCTTTTGGTAGGGCCACATGTGTGACTGGTCCCAAATTACAATGTTTGGGTCATAGAATTTTCTAGGTTTTTCTGTTATGGGGTGTTTCTAAACTTACTTACTGCAGTGGGGCACTGCAGTAAGTGCTTTGCCTGCCTCATCGCTTTCAATACTCGAAACTATCCTGTAACCAGTCCTATTATTGTAAACACAATCGTACTACTGTACCTATCTTACAATGGAGGATATATTAAGCTCATTACTGGTGGCCAGCTTCTCAACTAGGGAGAAAAATAACATAATTAGGGAAGGAAAGAAAGAAAGAAAAGCTAGTATTCTCTCGGTCGGGCTGGAAAATATCCCAGTGAACAAGAGACAGGGAGATACAGAAGGGGAGGGGAGTTATAGCGTTGATGAAGGAGACTTGCCTTCTATCAAAAGAAAGGTTGCTTTATATTGTCACTGTTATTGATTTTTAATCTTTAATGTGGTTTGCTGGCCCATTTCCCTGGTTATGAGGAATCCACTTATGCATGGGGAGAAAGACCCTTTTTTTGTTTACCGAGGGGAAAAGTCAGCTTTTCTTAACCGATCCAAAAACCTACAATTCATTTGATGCCATGCGGATAATGGATGGACATACTAAACAGAACAGATGGCGTGTGTACCCTTGGACATGAGTGGAATTCCCTTTTCAGGTATACAGCTGGAGGACAGATTACAATGCCCGGCTACTAGCTTATATCTTATGACTCCAAGATATTCTCTCCACGGGTACAACAGGATTGATTTGAGCCGCCATCACCCAGCTTCACGCTTCTTTAATGTGCGGAAGAGATGAAATACACGAGTAGGTATAGTCCCCAGCCTGCACCAGGGCTCCTCCTGTCTCCACCCCACCCCACGGTTTACTTGTTGGAATTATAACTCCTCAAATTCTGTGTTCTACAAGCCCCTTCTACTTCCTGTCTTTCTATCTTGTAATAAATATACTATAGGGGGTAGCCTGAAAGTTTTCTGTTGTTGCAGACCTTGAGTCTCTTATTCAAAAAGCGGAGGAGGAACAAGATGCTGCCTTAAAGTTCTTCAGGAAAGAACGTTTGCTCCACTTCACGTGTGGATCAGCCCCTGTCACCAACCGTAAGTCTCTCTTTGTCAGCATAGACCTTCCAAGTGTTGGGAAATTGCATACTGTTACAGTAGTTGATTTGGTGTATGTGCCTGCACGTGTGTTTGTGTGTGTGTGTTTATTTCTCGCTCCAAATTTTCGTAAGAATTTCAAGGGAATTGAGAATGGCAAGATCACCATGTTAAACAAGAAACTTAACACTTCATTTTGAAAGAGGGCTTAAAATGTGTGATATTTTTCAACATAAATTATATTAGTGAATTCAAGACTCTTGTGATATTCTCTGTTTGATGTTTTTGCCCTTTGGCCTGAAGCTCTTAAAGCCTATTTAAATAGGGAAATGGTCCACTATCACTCAAGTACATGTTTCTCTTGGCCCAAATAATCTGGCCTCCTATTGAAAACACTGTGAAAATCTCCAGACAGACACCACTAGGAAATGGATAACTTCACATTCAATGATGGGAAGCATTCTCCTGAAAGACTCAGGAGCTCCCATTCAGAGGTGGAGTGAATCAAGGTTAATTTACATTTCTGAACCTATTGTCTGCATTGTTGTATGCTGACACAATTGAGTTTCTAAGAGACAACCAAAATAATATAGTAAAGCACAAATGTAATGCTATTAAAAGCCAGGAATGGCCATGATTAATTACCACCAAAGCTGGAGGGAAGAGGGGAGGGCTCCAGGAATCAGTTTAATCACTCGGTTTAGAATTTTTTAAATTCCCTTAAGCTTGGTAAGAAAGGATTGATGGAGAATAAAGGGTGTTTGCTGTTCAGGAAATTGACAACCAAAATTTTCTCCACACAGAAGTGGTCTCTTCTCAGAACTGCCATAGAGCAGTTTGGCTTCGTCTCCCTGGCGCTCTATCATTTTTCTACTTTGTGTCAAGCTCCTCTGTGTCCATGCCTTAGTTCTTCCATTCTAAATCAGTCCCTTCAGTCTTTTATTAGACATCAAGTCTTAGTCATCTTTGTTTCACCTTCATCTCCAATCTACTCATCCAGACTTTCCTCCCACCACAAGCCCAGGCAGACGTGACGAATGAATGAATAAGTGGTAGCAACTAGTTATGTTGGTCATCCTACTCTCCTCCTCATATTCTCCTTTCACAAAAGAAAGGCCTTATGGAAGCCAGAGTGGGCTAAGAAATAGTTCATACTAGAAAATGGACTGAAGGGTGTCCTTTGGTGTATGCTTCTGGGTCTGATTTATATCAAGATTTAGTTTTGTCTGGTCTGAGCGTACTGAACGGACAGTTGATACAGCTCTCACTGGAGAATAACAATAATCATTGCCGACACATGCTTCTGTTTAGTAGCATCTGTGCCAAGCATTTTGTATGCGTTTACTGACTCTTCATAGTAATCCAGTAAAATCCACTGCTAATTTTACACCTGAGAAGACTGCATTGTAGAGAGGTTACATAACTTATTTAAGATCACACAGCTAAGGAGCACATCTGGCAGTAAAATCCATGTCTGTCTGGCTCAAAGCTTCAACTTTTAACCACAATTCTTCTTTCTTTAGGAGCTTTTCTTGTCTGACAGCAGAACCCAGCCCTCCTAACCATGGTAGAAGAAGAGCAGTAATGTCCCATTCTCTGAAGATTCATTTAAAGCAAAGTGTCTCAACCTTAGCAAAATTAGCATTTTGGGCTGCATAATGCTTTGTTCTGGCATCTGCCTTGTGCATTTCAGAATATTTTGCAGTTTTTTACCCTCATCTACTAGGACACCAGTAGTATTCCTGCAGGTCCCTCCCATCTCCATTTTTGACGGCCAAAAATGTTTCTAGACGTTGCCAAATCACCCCTGCTGAGAATCACTTGATTCAAAGTAAGAGAAATCCTCCTCGTTAGGATAGCATGTCTCAATAACAACTCAAGTAAAATACTAAATCGAAAGATACTGCAAGAGAAGGAACTTAGATGAAAACATTTAATCTCAGCTGAGCGGCCATTAGGGCACAATTTCCTGAGCTGTGTTCTTTAACATTCATGGCTTTCCAAGAAATGTGTATCAGAACCTTGGACAGTGGTTAGGGCCGCTGAGGCACTAACGTAAATCTTCCCTTAAGAGATAACTGTAAGAGGAGCTTCAAGATGGCAGAAGAGTAAGACACGAAGATCACCTTTCTCCCCACAGATACATCAGAAATACATCTACATGTGGAACAGCTCCTATAGAACACCTACTGAACGCTGGGAGAAGACCACAGACCTCCCAAAAGGCAAGAAAGTCCCCACGTACCTGGGTAGGGCAAAAGAAAAAAGAATAAACAGAGACAAAAGGATAGGGACGGGACCTGCACCAGTGGGAGGGAGCCGTTTAGGAGGAAAGGTTTCCACACACTAGGAAGCCCCTTCGCGGGCGGAGACTGCAGGGGGCGGAGGGGGAAAGCTTCGGAGCCGGGGAGGAGAGCGCAGCAACAGGGGTGCGGAGGGCAAAGCGGAGAGATTCCCGCACAGAGGATCGGTGCCGACCGGCACTCACCAGCCCGGGAGCCTTGTCTGCTCCCTCGCCAGGGCGGGCGGCGCTGGGAGCTGAGGCTCGGGCTTCAGTCGGAGCGCTGGGGGAGGACTGGGGTTGGCGGCGTGAACACAGCCTGCAGGGGGTTAGTGCGCCATGGCTGGCCGGGAGGGAGGCCGGGGAAAAGTCTGGACCTGCAGAAGAGGCAAGAGACTTTTTCTTACCTCTTTGTTTCCTGGTGCGTGAGGAGAGGGGATTCAGAGCGCTGCTTAAAGGAGCTCCAGAGACGGGCGCGAGCTGCGGCTAAAAGCACAGACCCCAGAGACAGGCATGAGACGCTAAGGCTGCTGCTGCCGCCACCAAGAAGCCTGTGTGCGAGCACAGGTCACTAGCCACACCCCCCTTCCGGGGAGCCTGTGCAGCCCGCCACTGCCAGGGTCCCGTGATCCAGGGACAACTTCCCCGGGAGAACGCACGGCATGCCTCAGGTTGGTGCAACGTCCCGCTGGCCTCTGCCGCCGCAGGCTCGCTCCGCACTCCGTGCCCCTCCCTCCCCCCAGCCTGAGTGAGCCAGAGCCCCCGAATCAGCTGCTCCTTTAACCCCGTCCTGTCTGAGCGAAGGACAGACGCCCTCCGGCGACCTACACGTAGAGGCGAGTCCAAATACAAAGCTGAACTCCGGGAGCTGTGCGAACAAAGAAGAGAAAGGGAAATCTCTCCCAGCAGCCTCAGGAGCAGCAGATTAAATCTCCACAATCAACTTGATGTACCCTGCATCTGTGGAATACCTGAATAGACAACGAATCATCCCAAATTGAGGAGGTGGACTTCGGGAGCAACAATATATATATATATTTTTTCCCTTTTTCTCTTTTTGTGAGTATGTGTATGCTTCTGTGTGTGATTTTGTCTATATAGCTTTGCTTTTACCATTTGTCCTAGGGTTCTGTCTTTTTTTTTAATAATTACTTAAAAATATTTTTTCTTAATAATTATTTTTTATTTTAATAACTTTATTTATTGTTATTTTACTTTATTTTATTTTACTTTCTTCTTTCTTTATTTCTTTTTTTTCCTCCCTTTTATTCTGAGCCGTGTGGAGAACAGGCTCTTGGTGCTCTGGCCAGGCATCAGGGCTATGCCACTGAGGTGGGAGAGCCAACTTCAGGACACTGGTCCACAAGAGACCTCCCACCTCCACGTAATATCAAAAGGCGAAAATCTCCCAGAGATCTCCATCTCAACACCAAGACCCAGCTCCACTCAATGACCAGCAAGCTGAAGTGCAGGACACCCTATGCCAAACAACTAGCAAGACAGGAACACAACCCCATCCATTAGCACAGTGGCTGGCTAAAATCATAATAAGGCCACAGACGCCCCGAAACATACCACCAGACATGGACCTACCCACCAGAAAGACAAGATCCAGCCTCATCCACCAGAACACGGGCACTAGTCCCCTCCACCAGGAAGCCTACAGAACCCACTGAACCAACCTTAGCCACTGGGAACAGAGACCAAAACCAGAAGAAACTATGAACCTGCAGCCTGGGAAAAGGACACCCCAAACACAGTAAGTCAAGCAAAATGAGAAGACAGAGAAACACACAGCAGATGAAGGAGCAAGGCAAAAACCCACCAGACCTAACAAATGAAGAGGAAATAGGCAGTCTACCTGAAAAAGAATTCAGAAGAATGATAGTAAAGATGATCCAAAATCTTGGAAATAGAATGGCGAAAATACAAGAAACGTTTAACAAGGACCTAGAAGAACTAAAGAGCAAACAAACAGTGATGAACAACACAATAAATGAAATTAAAAATCCTCTAGAATGGGTCAATAGCAGAATAACTGAGGCAGAAGAACGGATAAGTGACCTGGAAGACAAAATACAGGAAATAACTACTGAAGAGCAGAATAAAGAAAAAAGAATGAAAAGAACTGTGGACAGTCTTAGAGACCTCTGGGACAACATTAAATGCAGCAACATTCGAATTATAGGGGTCCCAGAAGAAGAAGAGAAAAAGAAAGGGACTGAGAAAATATTTGAAGAGATTATAGTTGAAAACTTCCCTAATATGGGAAAGGAAATAGTTAATCAAGTCCAGGAAGCACAGAGAGCCCCATACAGGATAAATCCAAGGAGAAACATGCCAAGATACATATTAATCAAACTACCAAAAATTAAATACAAAGAACAAATATTAAAAGCAGCAAGAGAAAAACAACAAATAACACATAAGGGAATCCCCATAAGGTTAACAGCAGATCTTTCAGCAGAAACTCTGCAGGCCAGAAGGGAGTGGCAGGACATATTTAAAGTGATGAAGATTACTCTACCCAGCAAGGATCTCATTCAGATTTGATGGAGAAATTAAAAGCTTTACAGACAAGCAAAAGCTAAGAGAATTCAGCACCACCAAACTAGCTTTACAACAAATGCTAGAGGAAATTCTCTAGGCAGGAAACACAAGAGAAGGAAAAGACCTACAATAATAAACCCAAAACCATTAAGAAAATGGTAATAGGAACATACATATCAGTAATTACCTTACATGTAAATGGATTAACTGCTCCAACCAAAAGACATAGACTGGCTGAATGGGTACAAAAACAAGACCCGTATATATGCTGTCTACAAGAGACCCACTTCAGACCTAGGGACACATACAGACTGAAAGCGAGGGGATGGAAAAAGATATTCCATACAAATGGAAATCAGAGGAAGGCTGGAGTAGCAATTCTCATATCAGAAAAAATAGACTTTAAAATAAAGACTATTACAAGAGACAAAGAAGGACACTACATAATCATCAAGGGATCAATCCAAAAAGAAGATATAACAATTGTAAATATTTAGGCACCCAACATAGGACCACCTCAATACATAAGGCAAATACTAACAGCCATAAAAGGGGAAATCGACAGTAACACAATCATAGTAGGGGACTTTAACACCCCACTATCACCAATGGACAGATCATCCAAAATGAAAATAAATAAGGAAACACAAGCTTTAAATGATACATTAAACTAGATGGACTTAATTGATATTTATAGGACATTCCATCCAAAAACAACAGAATACACATTCTTCACAAGTGCTCATGGAACATTCTCCAGGAGAGATCATATCTTGGGTCACAAATCAAGCCTTGGTAAATTTAAGAAAATTGAAATTGTATCAAGTATCTTTTCCGACCACAACGCTATGAGACGAGATAGCAATTACAGAAAAAAATCTGTAAGAAATACAAACACATGGAGGATAACAACACACTACTTAATAACCAAGATATCACTGAAGAAATCAAAGAGGAAATCAAAAAATAACTAGTAACAAATGACAATGAAAACACAATGACCCAAAACCTATGGGATGCAGCAAAAGCAGTTCTAAGAGGGAAGTTTATAGCAATACAATCCTACCTTAAGAAACAAGAAACATCTCAAATAAACAACCTAACCTTACACCTAAACCAATTAGAGAAAGAAGAACAAAACCCCAAAGTTACCAGAAGGAAAGAAATCATAAAGATCAGATCAGAAATAAATGAAAAAGAAATGAAGGAAACAATAGCAAAGATCAATAAAACTAAAAGCTGGTTCTTTGAGAAGATAAACAAAATTGATAAACCATTTGCCAGAGTCATCAAGAAAAAATGGGAGAAGACTCAAATCAATAGAATTAGAAATGAAAAAGGAGAAGTAACAACTGACACTGCAGAAATACAAAGGATCATGAGAGATTACTACAAGCAACTCTATGCCAATAAAATGGACAACCTGGAAGAAATGGGCAAATTCTTAGAAATGCACAACCTTCTGAGACTGAACCAGGAAGAAATAGGAAATATGAACAGACCAATCACAAGCACTGAAATTGAAACTGTGGTTAAAAATCTTCCAACAAACAAAAGCCCAGGACCAGATGGCTTCACAGGCAAATTGTGTCAAACATTTAGAGAAGAGCTAACACCTATCCTTCTCAAACTCTTCCAAAATATAGCAGAGGGAGGAACACTCCCAAACTAATTCGACGAGGCCACTCTCACTCTGATACCAAAACCAGACAAAGATGTCACAAAGAAAGAAAACTACAGACCAATATCACTGGTGAACGTAGATGCAAAAATCCTCAACAAAATACTAGCAAACAGAATCTAACAACACATTAAAAGGATCATACACCATGTTAAAGTGGGGTTTATCCCAGGAATGCAAGGATTCTTCAATATACACAAATCAATCAACGTGATACACCATATTAACAAACTGAAAGAGAAAAACCATATGATCATCTCAATAGATGCAGAGAAAGTTTTTGACAAAATTCAACACACATTTATGATAAAAACCCTCCAGAAAGTAGGCATAGTGGGAACTTCCCTCAACATAATAAAGGCCATATATGACAAACCCACAGCCAACATCGTCCTCAGTGGTGAAAAACTGAAACCATTTCCACTAAGATCAGTAACAAGACAAGGCTGCCCACTCTCACGACTGTTATTCAACATAATTTTGGAAGTTTTAGCCACAGCAGTCAGAGAAGAAAAAATAATAAAAGGAATCCAAATCAGAAAAGAAGAAGTAAAGTTGTCACTGGTTGCAGATGACATGATACTATACATAGAGAATCCTAAAGATGCTACCAGCAAACTACTAGAGCTAATCAATGAATTTGGTATAAAGTAACAGGATACAAAATTAATGCACAGAAATCTCTTGCATTCCTATACACTAATAATGAAAAATCTGAAAGGGAAATTAATAAAACACTCCCATTTACCATTGCAACAAAAAGAATAAAATATCTAGGAATAATCCTACCTAAGGAGACAAAAGACCTGTATGCAGAAAATTATAAGACACTGATGAAAGAAATTAAAGATGCTACAAACAGATGGAGAGATATACCATGTTCTTGGATTGGAAAAATCAACATTGTGAAAATGACTACATTACCCAAAGCAATCTACAGATTCAGTGCCATCCCTATCAAACTACCAATGGCATTTTTCACACAACTAGAACAAAAAATTTCACAACTTTTATGAAAACACAAAGGACCATGAATAGCCAAAGCAATCTTGAGAAAGAAAAATGGAGCTGGAGGAATCAGGCTCCCTGACTTCAGACTATACTACAAAGCTACAGTAATCAAGACAATATGGTAGTGGCACAAATAGAGAAATATAGATCAATGGATCAGGATAGAAAGCCCAGAGATAAACCCACGCACATATGGTCACCTTATCTATGATAAAGGAGGCAAGAATATGCAGTGGAGAAAAGACAGCCTCTTCAATAAGTGTTGCTGGGAAAACTGGACAGTTACATGTAAAAGAATGAAATTAGAACACTCTCTAACACCATACACAAAAATAAACTCAAAATGGGTTAAAGACCTAAATGTAAGGCCGGACACCATAAAACTCTTAGAGGAAAACATAGGCAGACTACTGTATGACATCATCACAGCAAGATCCTTTTTGACCCACCTCCTCGAGAAATGGAAATAATAACAAATATAAACAAATGGGTCCTAACGAAACTGAAAAGCTTTTGCACAGCAAAGGAAACCATAAACTAGACGAAAAGAAAACCCTGAGAATGAGAGAAAATATTTGCAAATGAAGCAACTGACAAAGGATTAATCTCCAAAACATACAAGCAACTCATGCAGCTCAATATCGAAGAAACAACCCAATCCAAAAATGGGCAGAAGACCTAAATAGACATTTCTCCAAAAAAGAAATACAGTATGCCAACAGACACATGAAAGAATGCTCAACATCATTAATCATTAGAGAAATGCAAATCAAAACTACAATGAGATATCATCTCACACCAATAGAATGGCCATCATCAAAAAATCTACAAACAATAAATGCTGGAGAGGGTGTAGAGAAAAGGGAACCCTCTTGCACTGTTGGTGGGAATGTAAATTGATACAGCCACTATGGAGAACAGTATGGAGTTTCCTTAAAAAACCACTAAAATAGAACTATCTTACGACCCAGCAGTCCCGCTACTGGGCATATACCCTGAGAAAACCGTAATTCAAAAAGAGCCATGTACCACAATGTTCACTGCAGCTCTATTTCCAATAGCCAGGACATGGAAGCAACGTAAGTGTCCAGCAACAGATGAATGGATAAAGAAGATGTGGCACATATATACAATGGAATATTACTCAGCCATAAAAAGGAACAAAACTGAGTTATTTGTAGTAAGGTGGATGGACCTAGAGACTGTCATAAAGAGTGAAGTAAGTCAGAAAGAGAAAAACAAATACCATATGCTAACACATATATATGGAATCTAAAAAAAAAAAAAAGGTCAGAAGAACCTAGGGGCAAGATGGGAATAAAGATGCAGACCTACTAGAGAATGGACTTGAGGATACGGGGAGGGGAAGGGTAAGCTGGGCCAAAGTGAGAGAGTGGCATGGACATATATACAGTACCAAACGTAAAATATGTAGCTAGTGGGAAGCAGCTGCATAGCAGAGGGAGATCAGCTCGTTGCTTTGTGACCACCTAGAGGGGTAGGATAGGGAGGGTGGGAGGGAGGGAGATGCAAGAGGAAAGAGATATGAGGACATATGTATATGTATAAGTGATCCACTTTGTTATAAAGCAGAAACTAACCATTGTAAAGCAATTATACTCCAATAAAAATGTTAAAAATAAATTAATAAATAAAATTTAAAAAATAAGAGGTAACTGAGGTGACCAGCGAGAGGGGTGGGATAGGGAGGGTGGGAGGGAGATGCAAGATGGAGGAGATATGGGGATGTATGTATATGTATAGCTCATTCACTTTGTTATGAAGCAGAAAATACCACACCACTGTAAAGCAATTATACTGCAATAAAGATGTTAAAAGAAAAAAAAAGAGATAACTGAGGACCAGAAGCATTCCTAGGACATTTAGTACATGTGAAGCCAACTTCCAAGATTTTCACCCTAACAAAATCCAGTTAAAATGGCCATTGAGAGGGCTTTTTCAAGCGAATAGCCATAAAGGAGCACTTTGAGAGGAAATATGTGGAAAACTAGGGAGGCCACCCAAAATTTGCCATGGTAACAGGGCCAGGTGTTTTAATGCATTGCTAACATGTGAATTTCAGGTTTGTTTGTTTGTTTGTTTGTTTGCGGTTCGCGGGCCTCTCACTGTTGCGGAGCACAGGCTCCGGACGCGCAGGCTCAGCGGCCATGGCTCACGGGCCCAGCCACTCCGCGGCATGTGGGATCTTCCCGGACCGGGGCACGAACCCGTGTCCCCTGCATCAGCAGGTGGACTCTCAACCACTGCGCCACCAGGGAAGCCCTGTTTGTTTTTTTAATTAGTAACAGGGCAGCTCCCTTCCAAACCTCCCATCTGCCATCACTACAGGAATGGAGGCATAATTCTTGGTTTGGATAATTCTGCTACAGTTCTCAATAAAAGAGTACAGATAATTAACTTCTAAACAAAAGATGAATTCAATGAGGGACCTTTGCATTTCTAAAAGGGACAAAAGCTGAAAAGTCAAGAATTTTTAAACGTTCTAATGGTAGAAACAGAGGCAGTGACTGGAATTCCTAGCCTTGAGTTGGATGTGGTGAAGGCGCTCTTCTGATTAGCTCCTCACATTTTACCTTGTGGCCAGCACCTTGGTCTTCCTGCTCACTAGAAGACATTCCACGATAAAAAATGGCAATCTTAAGCTGACCCAAGTTTTCATCCACAAGTACAAGGGGACGCTGAAAAGTACTAGCTGTATGGCTTACTGTGAAGAGTAAGCATAAGGAAAGGCAGCTCTCCTTATGATGAGTACTTGGTCACATTTTTGAAGAATGTTGATTTTGAAAACTACTGTTGTAATGAGAACATTTTGGAAATTATGTGGGAAAAATCCTAGCTTCTCCCCTTACCCGCTCTGTGACTTGGGGCATGCCATTCAGTTTCTTTGAACCTCAGTTCTTTCCTCTGTAAGATGAAGATAACAGTATCTACACTAAAGAGTTGCTAAAGGGTAACGTGATTTATTTTCTCCTTTTTCCTTCTGGGCTTTTCTGTGTTTGGCAGGAAGGGTATAAGCTGTTTAAGGACATCATATATGCTATTATTCCAGTACAAGGTGATTTTTGTCCCTTTCTGCGTATTCAGGGCTGCATTCATTCACCCAGGAGTTTGATTTTTCTCTGCTGCCAGCCAGCAGTTAGAAATAGAAAGAGGTCCTGAATACTCCGTCCACTTTGGTAAGCTCTTTCATATACTCTGTGCTGCACAAATATCTATTATTTCGTATTATTTATGCTGCTGTCATTTCGATAAGACCTCACATAGCTTATATTTTGTTAAAACAGGGACATCATTCAGATTTCATCTGCTGACACGCTTTGGCATCCTTGGAGAGGCTGGGAGGCAATGTACCAAGCCGTCCACACAAGGCTCAGCAGTTCCCTCACCTTCATCATTCTCCCATTTCCTGCCCTGGCCTAGTTCTCTGGATTGGTAAGATTCTTTAGAAATGCCTGCAAGGGGCCACCGTGGAAAACCAGGTGAGGGAACTGAGTATAGGGCTCCAGGCTCTCCACACCCACTTAAATCAGAGCAGCTTAGAATTAATCTATTTCTAATATGTTCGAATTATTCATGAGATTTTTTAGAAAACAGTTGTATTACTAAAAAGACACTTGAACACATTTGAAATGGTGCCTTTGGGGCTTTACGTGGAAACCTCCAATCCCTCCCTAGACTGGATGCACTCCTGGTTTTTTTGAAAACCAATGATTTAAATAGCTACAAAAATGTGAAGAACGTTCAGGGAGAAGAATTAAAGTGGTCAAAACTTGGAAGGGTCCCGAACCAGAAAACCTGTGAAAACCAACAACTGCTTTCTTTTTCTTCACAACAACACTCGAAAAAATTTTTTTGTTTGTTTCTCACTATCTTCAGTTCCTCCCCTCCCATCCACAATTTAATCCAGTCTCACTTACTTCCATCCTCATCACTCCACTAAAACCAAAGCCCTCCTTGTAATTAAATGAAGTGAACGTTTTTCGGTCCTTATCTCTCTCGACATCTCAGCAGCATTTGATACCACCTCCTTCTTCTTGAATCCATGTTGATCCATTAGACTCCAGGGTCTCAAATGCTTCTGCTTGTTCTGCTCCTCACACATCTCCCTTGAGGATTCCTTGTTTTTCTTGCATCCCATCAGTGTTGTTCTAGGTTCGCTTGTGTCAGTGTTCTGTCTTCAGTAAACTCATTCACTCCTATGATTCAATTATATCCAAGTGCTAATGACTTTTTTTTTAACATCTTTATTGGAGTCTAATTGCTTTACAATGGTGTGTTCGTTTCTGCTTTATAACAAAGTGAATCAGCTGTACATATACATGTTTCTTCCCACCCTGAGTGGTAGACTCATAAATCTTCATTGGTACTGCGCACAGGCACCTCAGTTTCAAAATGTCCAAAGTCTATTTTGTCATCTTCCCTATAACCTACTCTTACTTTTTTTTTTTTTTTTTTTTTTTTTTTTGCGGTACGCGGGCCTCTCACTGTTGTGGCCCCTCCCGTTGCGGAGCACAGGCTCCGGACGCGCAGGCTCAGTGGCAGTGGCCATGGCTCACGGGCCCAGCTGCTCCGCGGCATGCGGGATCCTCCCGGACCAGGGCACGAACCCGCGTCCCCTGCATCGGCAGGCGGACTCTCAACCACTGCGCCACCAGGGAAGCCCCTACTCAAACTTCTTTAACATGAAGTATAAGACAGTGTATAAGATTACTCCAGCTTAGCTTTAAAGCCTCATCTCTTGGTATTCTGTCAAAATGGGAATTACACACGTTCCTTGTTCTATGGCCTTTCCATGTGTTGCTCTTGCCTTTAGCTGTGATGGTCCTCTTCCAGTTCTTTACTTAACTAACCCTGACTTAGTGTTCAAACCTCAGTGTACACATTACGTCCTGCAAGAAGTATTTACTATTTCCCCAAGGCTTGGTGAATTTCCTGCCCATGTTCTCCCATAGCCATCCTTCCTTTTTGTATATGAGCCTGTATCCCATTGTATAGCCATTGTCTGTTTAGCTTTTCTATCCCCCACCTAGACCCTAAGCTTAAAGAAGACAGAAACCTGTTATATCCCTAGCATTTAGCAGTGTGCTTGGCATTTAGTGAAGAATCCCCCATTAATGAACAAATGAATGTCCTCTAGAGAATAAAGGGGAAGGTGTCTTAGATTAGGTTCTCAAGATAGTTGGCATTTGAGGTGTATGAAAAGAAGGAACTAACAACAGGCAAACAGTGGGGAGTTTGGTTCCAGCATGAAAGGGATCATTTAACATCATTTGGAGTGTGAGCCCTGTAAGCCATATAAGACAAGTTATGCATAATTTAAGGAGTTCTGGAATTGACCACATAGATGCAAAATCAGGCTAGATTTTTAAACTGGATGTCTGGGACTGATATGGGAGAATACATGTTAAAAAGGGTAAACCTGAAAAGTAACAAGAGACTCCCAAATATAAGCCCATCTGGTGGGGAACGGTGCTCAATCAGTAACTACTCAGCACATGTCTGCCACAAGCAAGAGCTATGCTAGGTCCTGAGGATTCAGAAACGAGTAAGCCGTATTTCTTGATTTAATGAATTCACAACATTGAGAGAAAAACCACTACCAAACACAATAAGGACTCACTGCACTGAACTGGTAAGCACAAAAGCAAGAGTGAAGAAAATATTGTAATTGCATGCAGAAGGGAACCACTAACTCTACTTTTCAGAGAGACTTTGCAGAAGAGATGACAACTGAATTAAGCCACGAAGAACAGGTGAGTAGGATTTAATCTGACAGAGAAGAGAGGAAGGGGAACTTCAGGAGATTCTGCACAGAAAAAGCAGCAATCCTGGGGCAAGAATTGTTAGGAAAAGCCTGGCATATTCAGGAATGGCAAGCAGACTCATGAAACCAATCATGAAGTTCATGGAGGGTAGTGCAGGGTGCTGAGGAGGAAAGGCCAGTAAAACTTTTACACCCATATTAAGTGACTAAAAGCATTGAGTAGACACCAAGTGTTTTTTAAGGAAATTAGTGACATAATCAGGTATAATTTTAAGAAAATCTCTCCAATTGATTGGAAAATAGAGATACTAAAAGAAGCAGTGCTTAGATGAGGGCTAAGGCAACTCCAGGGGTCTTTGGGCACCTTTAAATGTAAATGGCTTACTCTTAGAGATGAAGGCCTGTGTGTGGCAGGGGAGGAAGTGGCTGTGTATGTGGCAGGTGGGTATGTTGAAGGAGAGTGTCTGAGGTACAACCTCTACTTCTCCAAACCCTGGATTTTCTTACCAGTGGTGCCTTAGCAATCTTACTCTTTCACACAGTTTGAGAAGGTCAGATTTCTGAATTAATTATGTGAGGTGAAGGACAACTTAGAGAAAACATAATGAAGCATATCACAGGAAATAAAACAAGGTATTTCTTAATCTTTAAAATGATTTCTTGCTAAGTAAATCCATCTGCCAGGTTTCATCTTGTCTCTTCAGAGTACCTTCCTAGGTGCTAGGGCAGTATTTTCCCTCAGCATATTATATGTGAAATATTAAAATCCCAGGTATGTTCAGAATGCTAAGATCAATGCATTTGCTAAAATATCGATACAACAAGAACAGCTGGCTTGTTGTGTTCCCTGGAAAAAAAAGTCTTCCTCAATATTCCTGGCAGACCTGTCATCTCTTCCTCAAGCCAAGTGACAAGTGAGTTATACCATGGGGCTTCAAAAGGTTCTAACCATATTGTACAGCAGATGCTCTGAAACTATTATTCAGAGAGTCTTTCCAGGACCCCTACTGCCTTCCGATTCCCTTGAAGCAATATATGACCTACTCTCTCTTTGCATCAGTTACGTTATGACTACATTAGTCCAAAAGATGCATTAACCTTACCTCTGCTTCAATTTCTCTGAATCCTCATCCCCCCCACACACGTACCTCACATCTCACCACCATATATACACATTATGCTCTTTCATATATTGTCTAAAGCAGGGTTATTTTCAGAAATGTATTAGTACCAAAACAGCCTGTTCGATATATACTGAACTTTTACCTAATTCACTAGCCCTGGTCCTTTCTGCTTTTGTGCCACCATAAATCCTCCAGCACCTTTCATTTTGGATAATGATCTTTCTTCTCATTTCTATTTCATCTTATTTCCCTATCAATCTCAGCTTAAAATTAACCTGGGTTAGCACTTCACACAATGCTCACCTTATATGAAATTCTATAGGTCGTCCTTCGATCCACATTTTAGAGGTACTCAATAGTGTTCATTCTAATGCTACTTTCAATGAAATCTTATCTTTGACATATTGAGACTACAAAATACTTTGACTACAAAATACTTTGCATTTATAGATCTTGTTGAATTCATGACTGCTACCTACACAGCAGCAAATCATGAAAATTAGAGTTGGAAAATCTCATTAGGACTAAGAGTCCATCCCCAGAGGCTGTGTAAGAATGTTACTTACAATTCAAAATTTATTAAGCCCCCAAAATGCACTAGGCTCTTTACAGAACAAAAAGCTGGACAAAGTCAGAGCCTAAGTTATTTACAATAAGGCACCAGCACCGTATTCATTTTTCTCTTTAAAGGACTCCAGAAATGGGACTTGGAATGTTCTCCACAAACAACGATTCTATGGCTTGATAAATTTTTCTGATGAGAGGTTTATTCCTGGTATCTAAGAGAAGCTTAATTCACCTTATGCCAGTTAATAATCAGGAGTAAAATAAACCTACCTATGAACCTAGAACATGAACCCTGGGAGTAACTTCTTTTAGAGTTTCTCTCAATTTCTTTTCCTATCTTGAAGCAGGACAGAGGAAAACCAATGCACGACAAATATTTGTTTACATATTTTATAATAATTGAATAGCTGAATAATGCTTCCGTGCTCTTTCTTTTCCCCCTCTTTTGATAAAAGTACATTTGTAAATATACTTGTCACTTAATAACAGTACATTACACAGTATTTGACACATGATCAGCATTCAATAAATTTTTGTTAAGTGGATATATAAGACAGTTTTTCAAATAACATATGATTGAGGTATGTTTGACTTATCTTTGTATTGTTAGACTGAGAATATGAGGGAAATATACTAGTACTTTGAGTATTCACCGTGCTTTATAAAATCCACTGGTTCAAATACACAGTTCTTTAGTGAACCTCTAAGATATATAGATTCCCAAGACATAGAGTGTAAGTTAACTAACACTCAAACCAGGAATTTTTTTTTTTTTTGCCAGTTATGTATTTATAGAAAGATAATCCCCTGGCTTTAAGTAGATATGTACATACAAATGCGAACAAACTTAAAAAATACAAACCCTTGGATCATAAGGGGGCTGCCGGGAGCCCCTCTATCCTTCCCCCTCACCCAAGGGCAGAGGGCGTGAATCTGTTTTTTAAAAATTATCAGTTTTGGCCATCCCTGCAGCAACAAGCACGAAGCTGGGTGATTACCCACAAGGTGAGAGTCCCCACCCTCTGAACTCTATGTATCTCCTTTAATTAGGGTTACATGCTTTCTCGTTCTGTATTTTTACTAGTATATTGGGGCAAAGGAGGGGGCTCCCTCCTGAAATGGGTCAAGAAATAATACAGACATGTTTAAAAAGTGGGGGGAAAGTGTCATCTGCTGTAGAAGCAAAAGACAAAACAAAGGCATACAGACGCCAGGGAAATACCCAGTTCCCACACTACTATGGGAGATATGGTCCAGCCCAGGTCCAGGCCCTTAGGTTCTTCGTTCTATTCACCCCCTATTACTTTGGTATTGTCAGAAGACAAGACTCAGTTCCTGGGTGCTGGTGGAGGAGGGACAGTGGTTCCAGGGCTTCCTATAAGTACTGAGTGAACAATTTGAGCTTAAAATTTTCCCTTTTTTAAATATTTAAAAATAAATCAAACTCCATCCTGTGCTGTACACGGCCCTTTTGACTCCCTGACATTGATTTGAGGAAAGAGAGGAGGTGTCAACGTTGGAAGGGCGTCCTCACTTTCTTCCGCCGCTTCGGTTTGGCTTCTCCCTTGGGTACTGTGCTGTTGGGGTTGGAGGCTGCAGTGGTCCCAGGGCCCAGCTGAGGAGCTGCAAAGAAGTTCCCTTTGGACATCTGGCCTGGGGGTACTTGAAAGATCTGGCTCAAGAAATCCTGAAGGGCAGCAGGAGGGGCACCTGGGGTAGCTCTCTGCCACCCACTGGTGCCTGGCATCCGTGAACCAAGTGAGATGTGATAGGGGACCCGGCGGGTATCTGGGGAGATTCCCACATGCTGGCATCCAGCCCACTCTGTGATGTCATACACCTTTCTATCCATCAGCGCAAAGTAGGTGATCTTGAGGCCCAACATGCTCGACTCTGCCCCAAAGTCTCCTTCCTGAGCAGGATGCAGCCTGTTACGCTCAGCGCAGTATCTGGCACTCTCAGGTTCCTGGTCCGTTTCAAACCTCCTATGCTTTCCCTGGCATCGGCTGCACACCATAGTATTCATTGCTTCTTTGAGGTCATCCTGCAGCTTGGACAGAAACTCATTCACTGACCGGCTCAGCTCATTCTCTGCCATTTGCTTCATCTCATATTCCTTCCGTCTTTCAGGGTTGCTGACAATGTCCCAGGCTGCCCGCAGAACCTTGAGGGCCTCCTCAGCCCGGGGATGATGATTTTCGTCAGGATGAACCATCACTGCCGGCTGCCTATAGGCCTTCTTCAGTTCAACACCTGATGCTGTGGCTTCAACCCCCAACACATGAAAAGGCTTTAGCTCATCCTCAGGAAGCCCAGCCATGGTCAACATTCGAGCCACTTCCTCTTCAGGCTGGCAGTAGCGATCACTAGCTACAGGTGCATTCCCCTGCCTACTGGTCCTCTGCTTGACCCAAGGCAACTCCAGCCAACCCCACTGAACTATTCTTACCAGCTGCTGCCACGGCCTGCTGTCTCTCAGCAGGATCAGGCACCGCTGCCAGGTGGGAGAAGCCAGCCAAGAGAAGAGCCAGGTGGCTTTACCCCTCCAGCCTAACCGATCTCTCAGTCCCACCAGAAACCACCAGCCCGACTGCAGACAGCCCAACAAAAGGGCCAGAGCCAGGAGCAGCAAAGCACCCAGCAGCCTAAGAAAACGGGTGAACAGCCCTGCCCCATAGCAAAACCCTTGGCTCGGAAATTGGGACATCACCTGGGCCCCGACCCCCAGCCGCCCTGCCCAGACTCCCACCCAGACCCGAAAAAAGGTCCAGATCGCTGCCTTTCAGCTGCCTGCGTGCATAGATGAGACGGCCACAAGTTTCCACGTACTCCCCCACTAATACCAGCAGTTCGATCAGCCACCAGAAGCCTGCCTGTCCAAGCTGACGCACCCACACTCCCTGTCCTCTGCGCTTATCTGTCCCACTCCGGTTCCGACCCAGCCGATGTCAACCAGGGGATCTGGGATCTCTGCGTCCACCCTCCCAAGTACCCTCCTTGGCTGGAACGCGGTGCCGTTGTCTCCGGAGCACAGGTTTCCTTCCACTGGGCACACGTGAAAAACCACTGGGAAACTTAAGAGGTTCCTCCTCATCACATTCCTCTTGCAACTCTTCATCTTCCCCCAAAGCCGGAGAGGTACAATGGTGGCAAAAGCTGCTAGAAGAGCTGTCTCCTCCCTCAGAACAAGGCCCTTCAGGGATTCCCTGGCAGTTAAAAGCAGATGGAATGGAAAGAAAAGAAGGGTTCCCATCCTCCTGGTACCCAGCCTCATTCTCTCTTGAGAGTTCCTGGCCCACTCCTGACTCTTCTGAAGATGCCTCACTCTGATCAGGGTCCTCTCCATCCCTAGGGACGGAGTGGACCCCTTGGAGGCCATGGCTTGGATCTGACCAGTGGGCTGGATTTGGGGGCTGTGTGTACTTAGGACTAGAGTGCTCTGTGAGGCAGCGGGTACCATTGTGAGCAGGCCCAGCCGAGTCCCTGAGTCCTGAGAATGAAAGTATTTCAGGGTCCACAGAGGGTCCTAAAGTCCTGAGGGAGGCACCACCACTGTGGTGGGCTCCACACAACCCTCCTTCTCCGGGGTGCTTCCGGGCCGTGACCCCAGGGCTTCCTGAGGATTTTAGGTCACAGCCATCATGGTAAGTTCTGAGGCCGAAGAGCAGAGGTAACTCCTCCCCATCGAGCAGGTGGGTGGAGAGCCAGGGGGAGCTAGAGAGCAGCCCCCCCCCCCGGCTCCGCCTCCAGTTCACTCCACACCAGGAGTTTTGATTCTCATTCATTTTGACTGAAATATACCAATGTCTACTGGGTGAGGAGAGGTGGTGGGAATTATCAAGCAAACTAGTCTCTTTTTTCTTTTCTCTTTCACTGAGTTGATTGAACTGAGAAGTTATTGGTCTCAGACACAGACTTATTATTTAAATAAACAAGGAGATGCTATAGAAACTGTATAGCCAGTTGATGAATGGAATATATTATTGCATCTCATGACTATTTCAGTGCCAAGATCCATGTATTCAATGCAGATACCTCGGGCTGCAATTTATAATCCATTCTCTCATCTTGGCTCCAGAAATAGAGTGATGATTATATTGTACTTAACTCCAAGATATTTTTAAAATCTCATGGTATTTGCCATATAATAAATGAGACACTGATCCTCAATTCTCCTGTCAAAGGGAAAATGGACACTGCTCACAATCTATCACACCCTTTCTCATATCTCCCTTACTACATCCTTACCCTAACCTAGCAGGTGATACATGGAGATGTATCATTAAAGTGTTTGCCTGAAAACCAAAATATTTGTCCTAAAGCAAATCTAATATTCTTAAATCTACAGCCACAGGAGGTGAAGAAACAGAGTGTGAAAATATTTGCATTTGAAAGTACAAAGATCTTCACTATTTAGATTAAATGATAAGCAATTGCAATAAAGCTTCGATGTGTTAGAAGCCTTGTTAGGAACGTACCTATGGGAGAAACCTGTAAGAGCTCTGGTCTGCTAGTCACAGGCATGTGCTCTTAGATCTGCTACAAACTAACCATGTGACTTCAGAAACAACACACGTGCCTATTCTTAGTCTTAGTTCATTTGCTTGTAAAATAAAAAGATTGAACTAGATTATTCCCAGGGTCTTTGCTGCTAAGAAATCCCATGGTTTTTTTTTCTACGCTTTAAAAATATTTTACAGATCTTAATATGAAACAGGATATGATTTGATTCTTGATCTCCTAACTATATACAATAAAAATCTGATATGACATTAAACATCCATAAGGTAAATATGAGTAATGCCATTCCTTACTGGGCATTGGCATTTAACCCTTGTCGCTTTTTCACAGCCCTGTAAGGACTGCATCGGTGTGTTGACTTTACAGATGAGGAAACTGAAGCTGAAAGCAAATAAAGAATTTTACTGTGTCACACCGTCTACTAAGAGGTGGAGCTGGGGTTAGAAGCCAGGTCTAACTGTAAAGGCTGTGCTTTACATCACACCAGGATGAATCAAGCAACAAATTAAGAGCCTGGTCCTGCATTTCCAATTTCCACTTTTCTATTCCAGGAACCACTGGAACATAATAGTGATGCCTAATATACATGAGTCTTTCCATTGTGCTAAACACTGTTCGAAGCACTTTTGTGTGTTACGTCATTTAAATTTACAGCAACCCTAAAGGGGACAGGACGACAAATGGACAGAGAGGTCAAAGTCACAGATGTAAATATGAGAGTTAAGATTTGAATCCCTGTGTCTAATGTTACAGCTTTACACAAGACAGCTCTGGGTTTTAAACGGAAGTTCTTTCTTAAGCAAGTAGGGAAAATGCTTACAAAGCTAGGTTACTTCATTGTTATTTGAAAGAAAACCACTTCTTGGTGTCAGTCTTACTGTGGATCTAACTTTCAGGTATATCCAAAAGTAGAGTATTTTGTCAAATCACTGCTCTCATGCCTTAGGTGCTCAAAAACATTTCCATCTGTTACAGCTGCGCATCTCCCTGCTTTGCCCCCTATTTTGACTTCAGTATTTATGTCTAACCTGTTCCCTTTCCGTATGTAGCCTGTGAAGGGTGCCAGAAAACTCTAATAGGTTTTTTGTTTGTTTGTTTGTTTCTGGCCGTGCCATGTGGCTTGCGGGATCCTAGTTCCCTGACCGGCCAGCTGACCAGGGATCGAACCCGCGCCCCCTGCAGTGGAAGTGTGGAGTCCCAGCCACTGGACCGCCAGAGAAGCCCCTCTAATAGGTTTGTGTGGACCATCTGAATAGTGAAGATAGCTTCAGTATTTTCAACAGTTGCGTATTTAGTAAGTGATACATACTTTTACATGTGTAAAATGAATCATACTTTAATGCATTTTAAAGTACAGGAACCAAGAAGTAAGTGTATATATATAAAGAAGAGACTCTTGTTTTCTTTTCATATGTATCTGCACTGGGTTCTCAATTTTTTTCACATATCAAGTTGTTGTAAATGTTGCCATAGCAGAAAAATTTAATGTTTGGGAAAGACCATTTCTTAGGTTTGCTTTTAAAGGAAAAGAGTCGTTTCAAGCCCTGCTGACATGTCACTCTTCAGTAAGATTTGCATTTATACTAAACGTGGCCTGACGTATCATCTTCACGGTCTTCTGTGACCTGGAAATGCTAAATTGTTCATTTCCGCAGAAGGGTTATGCTTCTGGCTGTGACACAGTGAATAAATCCATCATACTTCTGTCAGAAAGTAGTATCCCAATTTAGATTTCTTAACCCAAGCAGTCATACTGTGTCCACAGATAAAAACTGACATGAAAGAAAACCAGTATTGACTGAATTCATCAAAGGTTTCCTTTCACCATCTTCAACCAACCAGCTCATGAAATGTACCCACTTTGCCGGGCCAGATTGTATATGTCAGGATAGTCTGAAAGGTCATTTGGCCCCTGAGAATATTTTCACCTTACACAGTGAAAAGTCAAGTGGCATTTACCCCTATTGCCTCCTTAATGTAATAAATATTGGCCACTGATCTTGACTATTTAGCCTCCGAAATGATAAAACTCTAACCCTAACCCTAACCCTAATCCTAATACCTCCGCAGCTCCACAGAACTGCTCGTTTCAGCTGTAATGCTCACACTTTTCTCTTTCAAACCTTTGCGTAAACATCACTTTCTCTGTGAGGCTTGATCTGATCAGATCATTCTAACCTACCCCTCTCTATCTCTTCCCAATTCATTCTTCTCAACAGCGCTATTACATCTGATGTTCCATATATTTTTCTTGTTTTCAGTGCTCCCCGCATGAATATATGAATTCCATAAGGGGAGAGAGTTTTGACTGTTTTGCTCACTGCCATGTTCCTAGGACAGTGCCTGGCCCATAGTAGGTGCTCAGTAAGGATTTATTGAACAAGCGAGGGAATGATATCCCCCCCAAATAAAGGCTTGCATCATTTTTGGTATATCCTGTAATGTCCCAGATTTATATCTAAATATATCTTCTTATCAGGGATAGTCTACGAAGGGATTATTTTCTTTTCAGAACAATAACAAATATGTTCATTGGAACATTTAGCATCTTTTTTCAAAGATCTCAAAAGTCCAGAAACCTGGGAGTTGCACAATTTGTGTCCTACTCTTGATCCACCATTGTCTCCAGCTAACTTTGTTCAAATCACTTAGATATCAACTGCTCAAGAAAGTAAAATCTAGGCTAGAGGCTGCCATTCATAAAATACATGATATTACATGTGAATAAATACAGGCTTACATTAAAAAAAAAAGTCACTTAGATCTCAGAACCTCAGTTTTATGGGAATGTAAATTAAAGGACATAAGCTAAATGATGCCTGATTTTGTTGCACACTCTGAAATTCTATGATTCTTAGGATATTTTCTTCCATCTACTCAATTTTTTTTTAGCATTTCCTGTGTATAGAACATGTACTGGTTGATAAATAGACAAAATACAAAACCTAACTGCTTACTCAATAGATACAGAAAATAAGGAATCAGGCAGATCTATTGATATTACCCAGGTTTTTATATGTAAATTTATGTGAAAGTTATTCAAAAAGTCAAGTGCTTCCTTGCCATCACCTCCAACATTGACACTTCTTTACTTGTGAATTACACCCTACATAAGCACGGCTCCACGATTCTTTTTTTATCTAGATTACAAAGCCACTGAACTGTCTTTTCATCTCAGATGCTCTACTGAACATACTATACAATTTTTCAACACCATAATTTGATCTGAGAACATCTGCAAAAAATCTGTAGCACATTTTTTCCACTTCTCAGCACTTGACTTCTGAGCCTCTCCATATCAGGCATTCTTGCACAGTTTCTGTGACATATTATTGAGCAAACCACCAGAAACACTTCTGTAGAGCTCCAATAGGACCAGAAAATGAATCTGATTAATGACATCGTTAACGGAACTTTTGATTACCTGCTCAACCTATGGATCAATCTGTTCTTTTAGAAATAAGAATCTTATGGCATTTCCCCCACTGTTATTCCTTATTTGAAATTCTTCTTATATATAATCAAGATTATCCCATGCATCTATTTATTTCCCCAAATAATCTAAGTTTCTGGAAAGAACTGCAGGCTTTCCCTGTGATTGGTGTTTCAAAAAGTGAGGAAGTTCAACTAAACATTCAAATTTTACCTCAGTCATGCACACATAAAACCTGATGTGTGCTTTCTCTTGTTGTATTTGTTTATTCTATGCCTATTAGTCTTCCAGGTCTCATTTTCTCTTTTCCCCAGAAATTCAGCAAGAAATGCCACCATGTCCTTTGATTCCTCCCCTGCATTTTCCTCCCTCCTTTGTTACTTGCATCCTAATATTCATTTATTTCCATCTTATTTTCTTATGGATTTCTAGCTATCTGCAACTTTCCTCTATTCTTTCTATTTATTCTTGGAGGATTTTATTTTTTATTTTCTGGTTCTGACAGTCTGGGTGGCTTGAACAACAGAAACTTATTTCCTCTCAATCCTGGAGGCTAGAAAGTCAAGACCACGGTGTCAACAGGGTTGGTTTCTTCTGAGGCTTCTTCACTTGGCTGTAGATGGGCGCCTTCTCTCTGTATCTTCAGAAGGTCTTCCCATTTTGTGAGTCTGTGTCCTAATCTTTTATTCTTATAAGGATACCAGCTATATTGGATTAGGGCCCATCCACATGGCCTCATTTTACCTTAATCATCACTTTAAGTACCCTTTCTCCAAATACAGTGACATTCTAAGGCACTAGGGGTTGAGATTCAACATATAAATTTTGGGGAAAACAATTCAGCCTATAACCGGTTCCCTCCTTTTTCTTTCCCTTTGGTTATTCAGCTACTATTTTTCTGTGCTTTCCTATTTTATTTTTTATAATTTTTCTTTTTACTCTGGTCTCTATTCTTTAGACCTATCCCCTTTTCATGCCTCATGGACAATCCTATTCCCGTTCATCTCCAAGGCCACTCACTGCCTAGAATCCCAGCAATAACAAACCTTTGTAACTTTTGGTTTTGAGACTAAAGAAAGGACTTAGAAGGTAAGACATGAAAGTGATGTATGCCTACTCCACCCTGAACCAGATGCTGGGAGGTCTTTTCCAGCCAGCCTACTGCCGCAGCCAAGAATGAAAAGGGAGGCAAAAGGCCAGGCTGCCAGATTTTATCTTTGTGTTTGTTTCCGTGAAGGACTAGAAGGATATTATCAATTTTGTTCACTTCAGACTTGCTGCTGACTCTTCACACTGAATAACTGAGCAGAAATACATCTGCTCTTTCATTGCCACTGTCTTTGCAGAAGGAAATGCTATGATCTTCCCTCATGAAGTACTGCTCAGTGATTGTGTAGCTGCAGAACTCCAGAAAAGCTCTCCTTGCTTTTCTTACTCAGAGGAATGGGGACACCAACATTCAGTCCCTGATTAACCGCTTCCTCTTTCAGTGTCCACCTCCATTCTCTTGCCCCAAGTGTTTGTTGAATCTGAGCCTTCATTTTTATCTCCCAGTCGAGAGTACAAGAGAGATGCTACTACTCTTGGGACATATCCTGCTGTGTTCAGTCAGTTCCGAGTTTCCCAGCAGGCAGAGAAAACATATGCTTAGGGGCACCAAAATGATGTTTGAAAGAGTCTTAGGTTTAATAATGATATTTCCTAAGAAAAACATAAAATGAGAAATCTTTGGGGGAAAATTAGATCTTTATTGGACTTACTTTTATTTTACATCTTGGTATTATTATTTTGTAATTTTTAATTACATATCTGGGAAGAATGGGTGCAACAGAAGCTGCTCAGTGCCATTCTTTCTAATTGTCTTAGTCCAGCTTGTTTTCTATTTAAAGTGCAGTCAGAAATGATTAATTCTTCCTTTTAAGAAGCTTGAATACAAAGTGTTTTAAGTGCTCTTGACTGGAGTTAGTTTCCAAAGGCATTGAGTTTGAGTCATTGATAAAAGGAATGATTCAGAATAGTCACTGTTTCTGGGCTTGTAGCATTTTTATTTCATTGTGAATCGTACAAATATTTTTTCAAACTCCCTTAAATTCATACCTATTGATGTCTTGAGGTATTTAGTTCATGGGAACCAATCCAAAATAAATTCTTAGGATGCTTCCGCAAGGATTAAAGCTATAGAGTAACAGCTCAGTCCTTGGCCTGACCCCATCTGGAGGCTTCGGCTCCGTGTAGACACTAGGACATATCCTCCTCCCATCAGGGAGAATTTAAAGAACTCTAGGTTTAGAGTAAAGGAACCATCAAATTAGCCTCTTTGCCCTTCTTGGTCTCAAGGTCCAGTAACTGAGTTCCAGTACTGGTAAACTTTCAACTTCCCAGACCCTCTGGGATTGTAGCCTTTCTCCCACTCTTACCAAAAAAAACTTGCTTTCAACTCTTGAATTACAGTGTCTCTTCACCAACAGAAGCTCATTCAATTTAAAGACAACACTGGGGAGGACTTACAGCATATATTAGCTCCGTTTTTTCTAAGCATCTTCTACTAGTTCTACTAGTGAGGAAATTAAAGCTCAGTGATTTGCCCCAAATCCCACATCTTGCAGCGAAACCTTCTGATTTGGCATATATTGTTCTAATCTCAGCTCTACTTTTTCTCCCAAACAGACCCCTATACCCTATAGATAGTGTGCTTCCTGTTTTCCACAAATAATTTGACACCCAATTAAAGTAGAACATTTCTAATGGGATTTAGACACCCAGTGATTATTCAAAGCAAAAATTAGAAAGAAGAGTCAAAGCATCTCGTCTGGATGTTGGAGCATAATGCCCTCAGAATCCAATACAGACTCCATGCTTCCTTGTGGAGAAGAGGAAGCTAGTACTGGCACCTACTTGCCACCTTCTGCCCCACTCTTGCCCTTATTACATCACTTACAAAAGCACAAGGTTGAAAGTCTAATGCCGATTCTTGTCCATGCAAACTGAAGGTGACTTTGGTTTAACTTCCCTTGCATAGCAATTTATAATACTATTTTTGTGTTGAACAATACAAAGATCAGAAAGTAAAGTAAATACTAGAATAATTTAAGAGTCAATGTTGCATTTACTAGGATTCTGCTTTTAGTTTATCTAAATATTTTCCACCCAAATGAACTTAAAATGACTTGTATACAGTGTATATCCCCATCTCTACAAGAACCACTTGAATAATGTTGTAATTAATATGCACAGTCACAGAAATGTGTCCCATGAATATAAATACACTCTCCACATAGTGTACCTACATTTATACTTATTCTCTAACATAAGCGTCAGCTGACATAGCCAGAGTGATGTGTACAATCGGTAGCAGAATACTGAGCATGCAAAATGTGCTAAAAAAGACGCGTATGTGGTGGAGCCAGTGTTGAGTATGTAGCAGCACGAGTGATGGGAGTCCTCTGTATTAAAGTCCACTGGATGGGGCGCATCTTGCTGTGAGAAAAGCTTGCAATGTGTGAACACTGACGTATAACAACTGTAGGAGCAAATGATTTAAATGCGTCTCTACTAAAACCTCCAGAGGTCTATGACTGATTTTTAGTTTTAGTTTTACATCAGAGCAAAGCAAGAACAATTGAAAGAACTTTTTAAGGCAGAACTTCCTTTTTGCTGCTGGATGTGTCACTTGCTGGGAAA
Organism: Delphinapterus leucas; assembly: GCF_059928025.1. Taxonomy (NCBI): domain Eukaryota; kingdom Metazoa; phylum Chordata; class Mammalia; order Artiodactyla; family Monodontidae; genus Delphinapterus; species Delphinapterus leucas. The sequence continues at coordinate 28,340,289 of NC_143149.1, forward strand.
AGGGCTAAATGGTCAGAGCACCAGCATGCTAGCTTTCCTAGCGGGCACGGAGGAAGAAGGAGGATTTATGAGTGGCCTCGGGTCCGGTCTTCTGTAGGATAATACCTGTGACAGGTGGGGAGGGGGTTGGTGCCGATCCTCTCAATGTGGTCGGAAATAGGAACAGGAAACTTGGGGCATTTTCCTCAATTATTTTTATTTTACAGATGTGCAATTTGAGATCCAGAAAAGCAGTGTAACTGACTTAGGATCGCACAATTAGTGAATGGCAAATCCAGGGCCGTATCTAGAGTTCAGAAGCCTCTGCCTCTACATGTTTGGTGTTTGGAGACAAGGTAGGAGATGAAGATATTCAACTGAAATTCAATACATGAGGCTACAAAGTAATTCACACCCGAAAAGTCTTTTTTTTTTTTTTTTATACTGACACACTGACCTCCAAAAAATGAGGTAGAAAGTGAGCAGTGATATCCAAGGGACCAATTACCATTAAGAAACCTGTTCTTTCCATCTGCTCCAAGAGCTGTTTGCACCCAGCTTCACATACTCGCAGGCCTTCAATCAATGGTAACAGGCCACTCATCTGTTAACAGTCATAAGGCAGGGGCAGAATTTCTGGGTCTGGAATGATCTGAGAGGCCATCTATCCCATCACAGAAGTCTTCCCTGCAATATTACTAAGAGGTGAGGATCATTTCGCCTCTTTTCTAGAACTTGCAGTGGCAGAAGCTAGCTATACTCTGAAACAGTGCGATCCATCGAATTGTGCTATTTATATGGAAATTGGAGATTAGGACTACAACGTATGGTTGCATCTGCCTCTTGAGTTCTGCGGGACAACGTCTTGTGAGCAAAGAGGGTACTAACCCAATGCCCTCCCCCCAGCTGTTCCATTATACTCAGGTCTCAATGATGGGGACCATTTCTTATTTTTCTTTGTGTCCTTGATATTTAGAATGAATAAAGAGTACCTTGTATCTATCTCCAAATCAGGGCTGTCTCAGTCTTTCACTGGACTTTGCTTTTACGTGGCTATAATTTCCCTACACTATCTTACACTTGTTTTATTGGCATATTCTTGAAATTCCAAATCTTTAGAACTTCAGTTTCCTTATCTAAAATTGAAGTAAAGATGTAAATATATCATAGGTTCAGAGGATTAAATGAGATCACGTATGTATCATACTTAGCAAAGTGCCTGGTACGTTAGCAAGGGCTAGATTATTATTGGTTTACATTCCATTCCCGTGGTGCACGTGCTTTTAAAAGACTGAACTTCTGAAACTAAATCAGGAAACCAATGACATTAAACTAGAAGAACAATACGTGTAAAGTCAAGGAAGAGCACAAATTTTGCTTTAAATTGTGACCCATATCTATCACAGCAAATATTTGTTTCTTTGACATTTTGGGGAACTCACTTCCAGTTCTCAGATTCCATGAATGCCTTTCAAAGACTCAGCACCATTCATTTTAACTAGGAGTGAGGCACGTAGTGTGTGGGTAGATAGCTGGTTTACCCTTGATCCGTTTCCCGCTATAGCTTCTTACGTAAGCTAAATGTCTGCCTTATAGAGGAAGCCTGCTCAAGGTAGAGCCTAAGTATTTCATATCATGTTGAAGACCCGCCATCATTGCTCTGGATTTGGTTGGCATTGGGATCAGGCTATCATCATCTTCCACATAACATTCACCTTATTATAATATTAGGTCATAGGTAATGACTTAAGCTTTTCCTTCATGAGGCTCACTCGTCTCCATTCCTCAGAGACCCCATTTGCATCATGGTTTTAACTTCTATGCAGCTTAACTTAAAATCACTCTAAAGCTTATTAAAATGGGACCCCAAATATGTTTTCTAGTTCATGAAAACCAGTATCGTTGCCACGTCCATATGATTCAAAGAATGTAAGTTTACACCGATCCAGATCTGTTGCAATTATTTGTCAGGCTGAGAGCTATTGATTATTAATGGTAATTGCTTGCATAAGGAATCCCTCCCCAGGTTCTGAATTTTAAATCACAGCACCTCCAGGTTTGCTGGCAGAGGCTATTCCTGGAAATGAAGAAAGAAGGAGGGAGCAGAAGCAGCAGGTCCTTCCCCTGGGAGGCCTTTGGGGAGATGGATGAAATCACAGATAGTCTTTAACCAAATGCCAAGCCTACCTGGCAGACTCCGCACAGCAACTCAGAGGGTCCAGGAGCAAGAGCAATGCATCTTAAACGTACTCCCAGCCGTCGGTCTGTCGGTAACAAATTAGACTTGTCACTTTATCCAAGCAGATTCAGTGAAGACATTACCAGTGTTAATGATCTGTGCTTGCCATGGGAAGAAGAAGCTGGAATCTGAGTCTGGTGGTGCAGGGACAGCTTTCAGTTTCTTTTCATTTCTCTTCTCTTGGCTTCATGGTAGCATCACAAGTGAGGCTTTTCCACCATCATCCTTCTCCCAAGTTTGAAAAATGTCAGATGGTATGAAAGTCTGTTACATATTCTGCTCCTCTGTAGACAGGCCAGCACTTACCCACTGTTTACTCCTATGCATGAGTTTGATTTAGGAAGGTCAGGGGAATTAACCTCTAAGAAGAGTATGCCTGTAAACGAAGGGCTTCTTTTACAGGATGCAGGTTCTCCTAGGTTGTCCACGGACACGGAATGTTTTAAGAGGAGAGTATTTTCAACAGGACCCACACTCTCCTGGACTTTGCTTCCACTGAATCCCATTTCTAAAGAAAAGAACTTGAAACTAAAGGACAAGCAGGATCCCAGTGTTACAGTGATGAACTGTCTACACAGAGCATCTCCACCTTTAAGAAGGAAACTTCCTTAATTCATCACCAATAATTAAAGATGTTTCTCTAATGCATAGATGCAGTGCCTTTCATAAGTACTCTTGGCTCTCGTCAAGCATTTTTTTTAAAACTTGCTCAGAAAAACAAATGACAGTAAAACAGGATGTCTCTCCACCCCAATCACAACCTTGTATATTGTAGTAGATATGTAAGAGATCATGGAAATCAATCCAACTTAATCTGCTAAGCTCCAGCAATTATTTCAGTGACCCAACCAAAATTGGAAAAAAAAAATGTGATGTTGATGGCTCAGGCTGAAACTGGTTGAAAATTTAAATTTGCCAAATACTCACAGAGACAGCTAAACATAAGACAGGTTAAATGTTGCGTTGTATTAAAGGACATAATGAGTTTCAAAGAGAAGGCTCTCAGGCTGAGTATACTGAAATCGGACTGTTTATCAACTGAAGTCTTCTGAGTTTATCAATAGCTTCGCACTTGCCTTTGAAAATAAGCAGCCCCTCCCACAAATGGAAGGTCTGGATCCAGTAATCCACACATGAGTTTGTAGAAACCATAATCAAGGATGATTCAGGAGGGACATCTGTTTTATGTTCTCTATACTATGGGCTGTTCATTAACTGTTATGAGTCTTTGGGTTGTGGGAAAAAAATAGATCCATGGGAAAAGAGCACGAATCAAAGGGACAAACACTGCTGCGCTCATTTTCCTGCAGACTTACAGAGTCAGGTTTGCTTTCAAGACCTGAGTTTGCAGGAGCCTGGTAGCTGGAAGAGCACCAAGAATGAAGGGATAACAAAACCACAAAAGCACAAACAGGCAATTCCAAGGAAGGCGTTCAGAAGCAGCTCTAGTTAATTCTCACCCCTTCTTTAGTCCAAGCCAGCACCTGCCCAGCACCAAGGCAGTGGAGCTGGGTGCTCGTCTCTCACTGTAGGCTAACACCTTCTCTGCTTTGATTTTCTGGGCTTTGGAGTGTCCTACTGCGCGCGCGCGCACACACACACGCATGCACGCACGCACACACACAGTTGAATTTCTACAGGGCAAACTTCAGTTGTTTTTTTTTTTTCAGGAGATTTTTTCTTTTTTTCCCCCTTTTTCTTCTTGCCCCTTTCTCATCTGTATTTCTTCAGCATGCATTTTCCTTCTTAGAGCTGTCATTCCTAACTAGCCATTCTTAGTCAAGAGATAACAAAGTTCTGTGAGGCATCTCCCACTGGGAACCTCGCCTCCATGCAAGCTGGTCTGAATTGCAGGCTGGCTGCATTTTTGATAAGTCCTGAACATAATGTACTATCAACTGGGGATGGAGGAAGCCAGTGGCATTTGGACTGAGAGGCTCAAGGAACATATTTTTCAGACATAAAGGATTTTGCAAAGTCTGCATTGGATTTTGCCTCACAGGTAACCTACTTATTTTTTCCTTTAATTTCCAGGCCTTTGTGGATACAAGAGGGCCTGAAACCATAGGAGCAAGTGACAATGAAGCCTTTTAAAGTTCAGCTTAAAACCCAAGATGCAAAGAAAAATCTAAATGATGGCAATTCTGCAGAAGGGAGTGGCAGGATATATTTAAGTGATGAAACATAAAAACCTACAACCAAGATTACTGTACCCAGCAAGGATCTCATTCAGATTCAACGGAGAAATTAAAACCTTTACAGACAAGCAAAAGCAAAGAGAATTCAGCACCACCAAACCAGCTTTACAACAAATGCTAAAGGAATTCTCTAGGCAGGAAACAAAAGAAAGGAAAAGACCTACAATAACAAACCCAAAACAATTAAGAAAATGGTAATAGGAACATACACATCGATAATTACCTTAAATGTAAATGGATTAAATGCTCCCACCAAAAGACACAGGCTTGCTGAATGGATACAGAAACAAGACCCATATATATGCTGTCTACAAGAGACCCACTTCAGACCTAGGGACACATGCAGACTGAAAGTGAGGGGATGGAACAAGATATTCCTTGCAAATGGAAATCAAAAGAAAGCTGGAGTAGCAATTCTCATATCAGACAAAATAGACTTTGAAATAAAGACTACTGCAAGAGACAAAGAAGGACACTACAAAATCATCAAGGTATCAATCCAAGAAGAAGATACAACAATTGTAAATATTTATGCACCCAACATAGGAGCACCTCAATACATAAGGCAAATGCTAACATCTATAAAAGGGGAAATCGACAGTAAAACAATAATAGCAGGGGACTTTAACACCCTACTTTCACCAATGGACAGATCAACTAAAATGAAAATAAATAAGAAAAAACAAGCTTTAAATGATACAGTAAACAAGATGCACTTAATTGATATTTATAGGACATTCCATCCAAAAACAACAGAATACACTTTCTTCTCCAGTGCTCATGGAACATTCTCCAGGATTGATCATATCTTGGGTCACAAATCAAGACTTGGTAAATTTAAGAAGATTGAAATTGTATCAAGTATCTTTTCCAACCACAATGCTATGAGACTAGATATCAATTACAGGAAAAAAAAAACTGTAAAAAATACAAACACTTGGAGGCTAAAAGATACACTACTGAATAACCAAGAAATCACTGAAGAAATCAAAGAGGAAATCAAAAAATACCTAGAAAAAAATCACAATGAAAACACGCCAACCCAAAACCTATGGGATGCAGCAAAAGAAGTTCTAAGAGGGAACTTTATATCAATAAAATCCTACCTCAAGAAACAAGAAAAATCTCAAATAAACAACCTAACCTTACACCTAAACCAATTAGAAAAAGAAGAACAAAACCCCAAAGTTAGCAGAAGGAAAGAAATCATAAAGATCAGATCAGAAAGAAATGAAAAAGAAATGAAGGAAATGATAGCAAAGATCAATAAAACTAAAAGCTGGTTCTTTGAGAAGATAAACAAAATTGACAAGCCATTAGCCAGACTCATCAAGAAAAAAAAGGGAGAAGACTCAAATCAACAGAATTAGAAATCAAAGAGGAGAAGTAACAACTGACACTGCAGAAATACAGAGGATCATGAGAGATTACTACAAGCAACTATATGCCAATAAAATGGACAACCTGGAAGAAACAGACAAACGCTTAGAAAAGCACAACCTTCTGAGACTGAACCAGGAAGAAATAGAAAATATAAACACACCAACCACAAGCACTGAAAGTGAAACTGTGCTTAAAAATCTTCCAACAAACAAAAGCCCAGGACCAGATGGCTTCACAGGCAAATTCTAGCAAACATTTAGGGAAGAGCTAACACCTATCCTTCTCAAAGTCTTCCAAAATACAGCAGAGGGAGGAACACTCCCAAACTCATTCTATGAGGCCACCATCACCCTGATACCAAAACCAGACAAAAGATGTCACAAAAAAAGAAAACTACAGGCCAATATCACTGATGAACATAGATGCAAAAATCCTCAGCAAAATACCAGCAAACAGTACCCAACAGCACATTAAAAGGATCATACACCATGATCATGTGGGGTTTATCCCAGGAATGCAAGGATTCTTCAACATATGCAAAATCAAACACTTTTAATCAGTTAAAAGCTGATTAACTTTTTTATACAGCAGCAACTAACACAACAATGTAAAGCAATTATACTCCAATAAAGATGTTAAAAATAAATAAATATTCAATGGATGGCAATTCTGAATTTAGTGAAATATGATTCATTTCGAACATGTACAACTGTGATTAAAATCCAGCAGTAAGCAAAGGATAAACATGAAGTAATGCATGTTGATGTATACATTTGTCAGTTTTTGCTGTGGCAGCAAGCAAACTCAAGACCTCAGCAGTTTATAACACAAACCTGTCTTTCTTACTCGTGGGTCTGTGGATTGGGTATAGCTCTGCTGCGTCCAACAGGGCTTGGATGCGCTCGGTGCCACGTTTGGGTTCAGGTCTGCTCTGTTAGTCCTTATTCTGGGAACCAGGCTCAAGGAGCAGACACTATTTGGAGTGTGCTGTTCTGGCGATAGAGCACAGAAGTTCAAGAGGATGAACAAAAAACATGGAATTCCTCTTAAATCCTTCACCTGGAGCTGCGAAGCTGCCCACATTTCATTGTTCCACGCAAGTCAGATAATCAAGCCTAGAGTCAATGGAGCCTGGAAGGTGTGGTACAGTAAATGTATATATATATATACATATTGATATTTTGTCCTTGTCCCTGGTTGTTGGCACAGAGCTCCCCAAACTCCTGGATTTTCCTGGGGGTTTTGTATGCTAATGAAATGAATCACAGGAAAGGAGGTCCTAGGTAGCTTTAGGATGGGGACTGGTTACCAGAAAAATCAGCCATGTGAATACAGAATGAGAACTTTCAGCCCGACCCCCCTCCAGGGAGGGACAAGGGGACGGCCGTTGAGTTCAATCACAGATGTCTAAGGATTTAATCAAGTGTGCCCATGTGACGAAAGCACCATGAGAACGCCTTGGTGGGTTCAAGGAGCTTCCTGGTTGGTGGAACCATTGACATGCTGGGATGGTGGTGTGCCTGGAGAGGGCACGGAAGTTCTGCACCTCCGCCCTCCCACCTTGCCCTACCCATCTCTTCCGTTTGGCTGTTCTTGAATTGTATCCTTTATAATAAACCGGTTGCTTAAGTGAAGTGCTTTCCTGAGTTCTGTGAATCATTCTCGCAAATTATGGAACCTGAGCGAGGAGGCTGTTGGAACCCCTGAACTGGTAGTCAGCAGGCAGACGTGTGGGTCACCGGGGGCCGCCATTTGCAGCTGACGTCTGAAGTGGGGCAGTCTTGTGGGACAGAGCCCTTAGCCCATGGGGTCTGCACTAACTATGGGTAATCAGTGTCAGAACTGAATTGTTGGACACCCACTCAGTGTTGAAGAATTGGAGACTTAAAATGACATATTTAGTGTTAGAAAAGGCCACACAGAAGGGTATTCCAATCAAGAGAAAGCAAGCCTAAGGAATGAATAAATACTTATGAACAAATAATACAATTGGCCACAAGGGACTTTGGATCAGGTTTAAATGCATTAAAAATATTTAGCACTATCGAGGATCCTCAAATCCCAATTCCCCAGTCTACTCCCCATCTAACAATATCATCTCCTTTTTTCATAAAAAACATCAACATCACTCAGCATTAGCCAGAGGGGGTCCTCTGTTTCCAAGTAAACATTTCATGTAACTTGAAATAATAAAGAAGAATTATGGGGATATATTCTCTGTCCCTAGTGAGGCTTCGCATACCTGAAAGAAGATTCTTCATCTTATGTATTTCTTGGGCTGATTTATACAAAGTCTGGTGCGTAGTGCCAGGTACCTTTAGCTCACCAGCATCCTATACTTCTAGGTGGCAGAACTTTCACTCCTACCTGTATAATTATAAAGGTATCTACTTAAGGAGTGTTTAAAAGAGTACCCTGAAGAATATCATGTACTTGTTTTCTCAAGCCCTATACACATCTCTGCTTGTCTCCCACTCAAGTTACAGAGGAAAAAAGAAGACAAATTTAAAACAACCCAAGTTCAACACAGTCTTGGATGCTTCCTTTCCTTAGCTCCTTTTGATCCTCGTGATAGTTCTGTAAAGGGGATGCCGTCACCTCCACATTGACCACCTCCCCCCCCAGTTGTCCAGATAGAAACTAAGGCTCAGAGACATAAGGGACTTCCCCACAGTGACTCAACTACCATGGCATAGAACCAACATTTGAACTTAGTCCTGTTCAACAGAAGCTTTTCTCTCTACTCAACATTGTTCCACAGGAAAGGTCCCAGCCTTGAACTCATCTCAAGAAAAGACCAAGGAAGTAATGCTGTCATGTACATCATGAAATCTATCAAATGCATTTGGAGAAGAAAGGGGTAAAGTAAGACTATGTTAACCTGAATAAAGGAAGCTGGTGCTAAATATCTCTGGCGTACAATATTGTTCACAACTAAGGTTTCTTTGCTTCTTTTCCAGAGCCTTCTATGTATCTTACTATGCACTCTACAAATATACAAATAACCCCCAAAAGTGGGCAAAAGATCTGAGCAGACAATTCACCAAAGATAAATCGATGGCAAATAAGCACATGAAAAGACACCCAACATCACTAGTCATTAGGAAAATGCAAATTAAAACCACAAAGAGCTAGTACAACACAATCCAACACACATATTAGAATGGCTGAAGTGAAAAAAGAACAGACAATAACAAGCATTGACAAGTATGTAGAGTCCACTGGAACTCTTATACACAGATGCAAAGTAAAATTCTATCACCAGAATTGTACAACCACTTTGTAAAACAGTTTGCAGTTTTTTTAAATGGTAAACAAACCATATGACTCAAATATTTGACTACTAGATATTTACACAATAAAAATAAAAATACGTGTATACAAAGAGTGTTTATATCCAAATGTTCATAGCAACCTTATTTGTAACAACTGAAACCTGGACAGCTCAAATATCCATCAACAGAATACTTGTTGTATATCCGTACAATGGAGTACTACTCAGTGATAAAAATGAATGGACTCCACACAAAACAACATGGATGAATCCCAGAATATTTATACTGAGTGAAATAAGCCAGACTCCCCCGTCATGTCTTCATTTCACAATGTGAGAGTTATATTAGAAAGCACAGTCTCTTCTGTGTGAAGTTGAATCGTTTCTACTAAAGAAAGCTTTTGATAATTCCTAATGAGCCACAGTAATTTAGCATTACTGAGCTCAAGAGTTTGAAGTTTTCTCCCCCCCAACCATCTTCCCTTCTCACCTACCCTGAATGCTGACTGGTACTCAAAAGTTTCTGAATATTTCACTGTTTCTTGGGGAAGTGGAAGAGAAGCTAGACCAAGTCTCAGGTTAAAGAGAATGCACGTGCTTTGGCAGTTGGGTCAATTGCCCAGGTATTAAAGAAATAATTATTTTCTCTTCACTTCTTTACGCATGCACCATGGTGTTCTAATATCATTGCTAGGTAGTTCACCATCAGGGTGTAGAGATTCCTGTTGAGACACCCAAACCCTGTAGGAAGTGGCCTTGGAAATGTAATAATTTACCAGTTTCTCTTTAGGTTCGAGCCATGGGCAGGTAAAGATGTGTACTGAAAGCACTGGGCCAGGAAAGTCACCAGGAAGATCCCTGTAAGCTGCATCTTAGGTGAGTATGTGCAAGTAACTGTATTTGAAAGTGCGATCGAGGCTGAATGGTGAACTAAAAGACAAGGAGGAAAGTAAAACTCTACAAAGATTAGGCTTGAAGAACACTGGTGCTTTCAACATCACCAAGATTTTTAACTACACGACCCTGGTAACTTTCATCTTCATTATTTAACCTCAAGATCTTTTGCTCTCAACTTTGTCCTGGCTACCTTATACATACCCTCTATATCACAGTGAAGGGACAAAGGGGGGAAAGGGTGAAATTGATGTCATTTTATCTTTATCGGGTATGAAGTTTACTGCTTTTTGACACTTTCTTAGCGATGCTTTGAATGGAAGTTAAAAGAGAAGGTTGAATTCAGGTTGGATCAAATGGGATCCTTGTCCTGGTATCTACAAATAATCAAACAAAATGCAACTTCAATCAAGGCAGGGAAACTATCTGGTTCACCATTGAATCCCCAGGACCTAGAACATGTTGACCAACTGACCACGCTGTACTTTAAAGAGAAACAGAGACAAAATTCTATTTTACATGCTGTGAAATAGTTATTCATCCACCTCTATTTCAGAAATAGGAGAAATAAGATATAGACTGTAAGTGATTTTACAAAGAACAAAAAGCTGAAAAGTCACAGAGCCAATATTTTTATAAGGAAAACTTTTATAGAAGTATAACAAGTATACAAAAATGCCCACCCATCATTAAGTATCTAGCTGGATGAATTTCACAGATTGAATACATTTATGTGACTGTCACCCAAACTAAAAAAATTTAAAAAACACCTGCACCCCAGAAGCCTTTCTCAGCAAATACTTTTCCACCAATTAACCATTATTCTAACAACTAGTATCATAGATTACTTTTCCTTACTTTTGAACTTCATATAAATGAAATGATATAGTATGTTTTTTTAAGACCAGTTTCTTTCACTCATCATCACGTGTGTGAGATTCATACATGTTGTACGTGCAAGTTTGTTCACTATGCTTGTTGTCTCATATTCTAAATATATCACCATTTATTTATCTGCCTTACTGCTGATGGACATTTAGATTTTTTGCCGTTTGAGGCTATTACAAATAGTGCTACAATGAATGTTCATGAACATGTGTTTATCTCCTGGGTATGTAACTAGGTGTGGAGACGTTGGGTCCTGGGATACACACATATACTCAGCTTTAGTAGGTATTGCCAAAAAGATTCCTAAAATGATTGTTCCAATTTACACTTCTACCAGAAGTGAGAATTCTAATTGTTTCACATTCTTGTTAACACTTAAAATGTTCATTTTAGCAATTATGGTGAGTGTGCTATGGTACTTCTTTGTAGTTTTAATTTGCATATTCATGATGACTCATGAAGTTGAGTACCTTCAGATATATTTATTGGCCATATGGATAACCCCTTTGTGAATTGCCTCTTCAAGAGCATTCCCTATTTTTTTCTACTGAACTTTCTTTCTTATTGATTTGTCTAGCATCTTTATATATTCTGGATGTGAATCTTTTGATGAATTTATGTATTGCAAATATCTCTCTCCACTCTGTGACTTGCCTTTTTATTTTCAAACATATATTTGACAAGTAAAGGTCTTAATTTTAATAGGTTTTCTTCTATAAATCAATTATTTTATGATTAGTACTTTTTTGGTCCTATTTAAGAAATTTTTGCCTAGTCTATTGTATATTGGTTTTCTACTTCATTAATTTCTACTCTCACATTGATTGTTTCATTTTTTCTATTTTCTTTAGGTTTATTAAACTATCTTTTCCCTAACATCTTGATTTTGAGTCTAATTAATTTTTAGCCTTTCTTAAAAAAAAAAGTATACATATACTATGAATTACACTCTAAAGAACATCTTTAGTTTCATTCCACAAGTTTTGGTATGTTGTATTTTTATTGTCATCCACACAGAAGGATTTAAATCCAGAATTTCTAATTTTAATCCAGAATTCTTTCAACTCAAGTATACTACTCTTTTATTTCTTTGTCATACATAAATGAATGGTTTTCAAATTTCTATGTGAAAAACTTAGATACCAAAAGGAATACAATTGCCATTTTTAGTTTGCATAGTCTGTGCTACTAAGTGGTCAAGGTTTTTCTTTATTTATATTTTTATATTTAACACTAACAGTAGCTTGGGGGTATGTACTGTTATCTCCTCTCTACAAATGGAGATTCAAGGAGATTAAGGAGTTGCGTCCATCTAACATGTAGTGGAACCAGGATTTGAAGATATCCAGGATAAACTTCGCTACCTCTAAGGTCTGTGTTCCTTTTCTTTCATGCTCTCCTACTCCATGCTCCTTCTACACACAGACCATGCATTCGAGTCCTGGAATCTAAGAATTATAGCTAGAATGAGCAAAGTGTATCAGACCCTTATATTTTGCAGGTAAGAAAACTACATTCCAGGGAAGCTGTATGGCTCATCCATCCAGATTTCTAGCACAATGATTTTTCTGCCCTTCCAAATTGCTTCACAGCTCACCTTTCAGGATAAGTCAACAGTGCCACACCATCAACGATACTTACATGAGCAGTCAGTTCACTTGGCCGCAAAACTTGAAAGGTAAATTTGTCAGTATTAGTACAAAAAAAAATACAGAACCCTGATACTAGTCCCCATTACACACTTAAAAATATTTTCGTAACTTCTTTAAAAGTTTTCTTGCCTCTCACTGGTTGTCACTGAGGGGAGTAAACACGGAGAACAGAGAATGAGAGCTCCCAAGCTGTCAGCAAGAGTACTTCCTGGGCATGCTCCAAACTGTCATCTGGGTTTAAAATTGACTTTGGGAACAGAGTTCCGGTGTGTGGATTCTATTAAGGCTGATTGATAAAACTCCATCTGCTCGTGTTTTGTTTGTGTGTGTGTGTGTGTGTGTGTGTGTGTGTTTATCTCTTGGCCTCTGGCACTTTTAGCAGCTTACCCCCTTGCTCACCAGGGAATTCTACTAAGGGTACCCAGTGCTTTGATACGAGGTCCCTGTGGGCTGTGATAGGATAAAGATTGTACCTGCATGGTTTAATTTCTCTTCACTATCCAGACTCCTTGCCAGAGAGAATCTCTGTCACATAGTCTAAAGGCAGAGATAAAGCCCATGAGAGAAACTATAAGCTGTAATACCCTATTCTGAGAAAAGACATCATTCCCATGAATGCCTTGTAGCTTTTGCTGAAAGACAAAAAATGTTACTGCTCTACAGTAAGGAGAAATGAGAACTCCTATTCCCAAGGGAGAGAAAATACATCTCCGTGTATGACAAGTAGTTGACATTCTGGATTGCATCTGCCTGGGCTCTTATCATGATGTGAATTTGTTTTCTATTCACTGGCTTGAATAGTAACAAAGTCATACTGAAATGGGAATGAAGCACCAGCTACACACTTTATTACAGCTTCCATGGTAGTCTGACTGGGGGGAAGTTTAGGAGAGCAAAAGCAGAGTAGTTAATCACCTCTAGTATCTGTGCCCTGCACTGGAAAGCCAATCTGTTCACTAGTAACAAGCCAAATGCCTCTTGAAATGAATAATCTTCTAAAGCTTTGCCAACATTATACAGTCGGAGTTTACGTAAAGTTCCTAAAGTGCTAACAAGTACTAACTTGTCGACAAGACTGTTTACCATCCCTTTTGGATGAAACATAAAATGAAGTCTTGGCCACAAGGCTCATAAAAACTAACTTATGCCTGTTTTTCCCCCCCCCCCAGGAGTAGATGTACTAGTTGTGAGGTTCTGGATAAACCTACTTCAGATTTATTCTTCATATTAAACTGCTCAGAGACAGGACTCATAGTTCTTATAAACCTAGTATAGCACATAAGTTTAGGTGAGTTTGAAGGTGTGCACTGACAATGTATGTCCTGGGGACTTTTAAGACTTACGAGATGATAACAAAACTCCTTCTTGAAGTGAACTCTAGCATTTCAAGTGGAAATGGGAGATTTTATTAATTATTTTTAATATTTTATATACATGATTTCCTCAGGCGATGGCCTGACTGTTAGAGAGCTGCTCATTTTTATCATGGGGCTAACTGCTTTTAAGAAGTGGAGATACATGTTTACTCACTGCTAGATTAGATGCTTACCAATCCTTACTTGGAAAAGGAAAATATTCGATACATGACAAAGCCTGAGAAGTGAGGGCACTGGATGAGAGAAATGAACATTCCTAATGTTTCTTCTAAGGATATATCAGAGTCAACATGTCCTAAGGAACTGTAATAAGACCTCTGTATACTGGTGAGGAATATAAGCAAATACTGCATATTTATTTAATATTGTGTGGCAATAACAAAAATCATAATTTCAAGTATTATTCTCCTTAACATATTCAGTTTTTTAAAAACTGGGTGCTGAAAGGGATACCAAATAATGTAAGGAAGTGAGAACATATTATGTTAGGAAAGTCAATACATTTACTGGAAAAACAACACTTTTAAGTTGTTGGCATGAAAAAGGTCAATCCTGAGGGAACCTGAGTGATGGTGGCATCGGGCTGCATGAAACATAAGGAGGGATGAGGTTGTAACACAGGTAATGGAGAGAAGAGCAGAGAGAGAGAGAACAGAGGGAGACAGAGAGACAGAGAAAGAACAGAGGGGGAGAGAGGGAGAGAGAAGAGACAGAGAGAAAGAGAGACAGAGAGAGAGAAAGGGAAGAGAGAGAAGAGAAGACAGAGACAGAGAGACATAGAAAACTGGGGAAAGGACAGGAATAGTAGAGGACTTCAAATGACAGTCAGCCCTGCTATTGGAATTTGGGCAGCTTCACAGATACGCATGATGGCAGGGCGGGATACAGCTGACATTTGGACCATGTGTGTGCAGTATAACAACATTGTACAATTTTGTGGAGATCTCTCTCTCTCTCTCTCTATATATATATATAAATATGTATATATATATATACACACACACTCTCATATATATACATTATATAATCCCTTCACAAATATATATGAAGGGATTACATACATAAGGAAATTACATATATATATATGTTAAGGAATTATATCAAATATTGATATTTTTTGTCTCTCTGGGTGACAATGTTATATGAGATTTTCATTTCTATATTGATCCATTCTTTATTTTCCAAATTTTCTATAATAAATATTTATTATTTTAAAATACATAACTATAATTTTCCTAACAAAGTCTAAAGTTATTGAGTATCTGTAACTAACTTCTGAAAAGGTAAGAACGTGAACACACTTAAATTACATTTAAATCAAGTATCTCGCCTCCCTGCATCTTGCTAGGTGTTTAGAGACTGTACTGCTAATTTTTAATGAAAATAGTAATTTTTACCAGTTAACCAAATTTATTATTCTATTTTATTTATGTCGCTGTCACTGTTATTTCTTGCATTCTTGCTTTTTTTCCTCAGCATTTCCTTTCCTTCATGCTGAAGTATTACTTTTAAAATATCTTTCAGAGAGAGATTATGAATGAATGGTTAACTTTCTTAATCTTTGTCTATTTGAAAATGTCTTCACTTTACCCCTTATTTTTTAAATGATAAGTTATAGGTGGGTATAAAATTCTGAGTTGTCGAGCATGTTTCCTTCAAACTAGAAAGATACTACATTGTCTTCTGCCTTTTATTATACTGTTGAGAAAACTTCAGTCTACTTTTTTTGTTTTTAGTTAGAAATCTGCCATTTCTGGTAGGAATTTTTTAAATTTCCACATTTAAAATATTTCGGATATATCACACATTCAGAAAGGTGCATTAAATATTTATACCTTGTTTAAGGAAGGTAAGTACCCATATAACTACTATCTCAGCCAACCCATAAAATATCACCAGCATCTTAGAAGCTAATGATGTGTCCGGTCCCAATCCCCGTCTCGTCTCTTCTCTCGAGAAGTAACCAATATCTTGACATTTAAGATTGTCACGTTTTGAGGTTTTTTTTAATTAGAGGAGTTTTACCAGGGGTATTATACCTCTGAACAGTATAGTATAGTTTTACCTATTTATGGAAAACATAATTAAATACCACCAAATAGACCAAGACCCCCTTCATCTCCGTTAAGAAGAGAGCCAATTCCCTCTCTTTTCATTCAGTTTTCTGGTAGCTTTTCAACAGGCCCTCTTTCCTTGGTGGTCTGCAGTTTCACTGCATTGTGTCTACAGATTATTTTTCTTCATCCTTCTCATCATACAGAACGCAATTTCAATCTGAAACTCATCTTATTTTAATATGGAAAATCCTTACCCATTATGTCTCCAAATATGATTTCTTGGGAAGCTCCTCTATCCTTTTATTATTAAAATTCTTTCATATATATGTTGGTGTCTCAACATTTGTGCCCCATGCCTCTTAAGTATGCAGTATGTATTTTTGAAAATCTCTGTCTCTCCACATATTCTACATAGTTCCCTTAGTACTACCTCTCAGTTTACTAGTTTTATGCCTGTGTTCAGTCTAGAGTTTAGCTAGTTTTAAAAAAAATATGTACTTCAGTAACTACATTTCTAATTTTTCTACTTGTTCTTGTTTCATGCCTGTGTTTTTTTCTTTTCCATTGATACTCACTATACAGTTAACTCCCTGATTATGTGAACATTTATAGAAATTTCTTAGAATGTTTTATTTGTTTAATATCATCTAGAGAACATTTAGGTTCTGGTTATTGACATTTCGTATTTTTTCTTAGCGTGAATTGTTTACTTGTGTTTGGGATTGTGGTTTGCGGCTACATGTGGAGGGGAGAATATCTCCTTTTTACTCTTCACTTACGCCTACTCTCTAGTTGGCAGTCTCTGTCTTTACTCAGTTTCTTCCAAGCTCTCAGCTCAGAACTTAGTCTTATATTAGTGATCTTAAGATATCATAGATCTCATAACTGTGCCCATGGGTGGTTTGTCTCGAATTTGGTCTTAAGTCTACATCTATGTCCTTTCATCCCCTCTCTAAAGATACAGCGTCATGGAAGTCACAGATTCTGGTAACCATCCGCAGTAGCTTTTCCCAGCTTCCTTTCACAAATGAGTTTGGGGAAAGGAACACTACTTCCCTAGTTCCTAGTTTCAATTGGTAATTTTGTGCTTTAACCGTTAGTTTTAAGTGTTTGGATTCCTAGAGATGCTTTTTTTTTTTTAACATCTTTATTGGAGTATAATTGCTTTACAATGGTGTGTTAGTTTCTGCTTTATAACAAAGTGAATCAGCTATACACATACATATATCCCCATATCCCCTCCCTCTTGCGTCTCCCTCCCACCCTCTCTATCCCACTCTTCTAAGTGGTCACAGAGCACCGAGCTGATCTCCCTATACTATGTGGCTGCTTCCCACTAGCTATCTATTTTACATTTGGTAGTGTATATATGTCCATGCCACTCTCTCATTTAGTCCCAGCTTCCCCTTCCCCCTCCCCATGTCCTCAAGTCCATTCTCTACCTCTGGAGACGCTTATTTCTGAAAATCATGTATTACTTTTATAAAATAATAATAATAATACTATGATTTTGTTTCAAACACCACTGAATGTGGGATGCATTGGCCAATGGTAGTGAAAGTCAATTTTAGGATAACCTAAATACAGAAAGATGATATCAGGACCTTGAGAACAATTTCAGAGATGAAAGTGTCCACAGTTATCATGGGTTCAACATCTTCATTTCAAAACAGTAGGACTGAGACCTAGGGAAACTGTGAGTCGCTTCTCCAACATTTAGATCCCAAGCATGTGGGAAAGACGGACAGAGTGAGATTTTATTCTTTATTCACCAAGGCAAAGTCTATGATAAGACTTCTTTAAGATGAGCTGTTCTGCCTCTTGGAAATGCTGCCCAAGGGCCAAGGGAAATTGTCTGCACTACAGAAGGCAGAAACAAAGAAATCAAATTTTTCTAATCTGCACCACCATACAAACTGCGAGGCTGGAGGAGCAAGGTCAATCAATATGTGTATTATTGCATTTAGTCCTGGCTGGAACACTGTTACAGACAAGCCTTAATTCAGCTTGCTGCTCCTTCTATCTGCAAAAGTCGGCCAGGTCCTCTGTGTTGAATTCTTATTGGTAAGTCTTCCCCCTGCTGGAAAGTATCAGCATTCTGTGTATGGACAAGGCTATTCACATCTATATATTGATTCCAGGATCCAAGTGAGAACCCCTTTCAAGTGACAAGGTCAAATTGACTTAAAATACACACACTGAAAGGATATAGTAACTGGAAAAAAATACGAAGATCTTGCTAAACGCTCTGGGTTTCTGGTCCACTTCAATAAGGAAAAAGTTACTGATAGGAATAATAGAACTTTCCAAAAAGTAAATTACTTAATAGATTTAGATTTCTTCTCCCCCAATCCAGTAACTAAATGTAATATTAAAATCTTAATAATGCTTTCTGGGTTTTACATAACTTATTCTCACTAAGACTATGGGAATTAGTTATTGTAATAGCTGCTGTGGTCCCCACTCAGATCTCCTTGTCAGGACCCATCACCCACTCCGCAGCCACAGGGGAGTATTAGTTCCGGCTGCTCATGGCTGCGCTCCTCTTGCGGCATTGGCCTTGACCTCAGGGAGCTTCCACACCTAAGATTTTGCTTCCTTCCAGAATGTGGCCTGTGGCCACCTCCAAAGAACATCCATGCTATTCATCTGGCAAATGCTTTATTTTTCCTCTTTATCAGAAAAGAGGTTCAGAAACAGATCTTGCTCCCCTGGGATTGACTGACCACAGAATACATTTACACTGCCACTTGTCATCCCTTCCACCCTCCAAATGGCCCTGGACTATCTGGCCTTTTCACAGAATACTACATTGGTCCATTCTATTGATATAATGTTAATTGATCAAAGAGGGACAAAAAATGGCAATGACATTGGGGGCCTCGGTAAGAATGGGCTTCAGGGGATGGAAGGTAAACCCTGTGAACACTAAGGGCTCCCCTATTAGTAATGTTATTAGGGACTTGGTGGTCTGGGTTGTGTTAGGATATTCTCTCCAAAGTAGAAGAAGTGGTACCTTCTATCACTAAAAAGGAAACACAATGCCTGTTAGATATCTTCAGGTTCTGAAGCCAGCGTATTCCCACTTGGGAATACTGCTCCTAACCATGATGGGAACCTAGCAGACCCACTACGAGCCAGGCCTGGGTCAAGATTCCACATATTATCTGAACCACTCTAATGGGGGGCAGGATAACTTTGTACCCCAGATATCAATGTCAGCATGGACCCAGTATCTAACAGTTCTTGAAAGGCCTACGTGCTATTTCTCTTTCCTCTGCATACATTTACCTGAGAACATGGTGGTAGGTCCCTCCGGGGAAGATTGGGTAATCCCTAAGGTATGTTCTTGCCAGTGTTGAGAATCCTTCATTTCGACTCACCTCTTCTCCATTAAATGGATTCTGGACCCAAGAACTGGCTCACATCTGGAAACTGAGCAAGGATGCTGACCATTTAGCATCATATGGGGTAGCTTTCCTCAGCCTCCCGATCGTCTACTCTTGACTTATTTGTTGTATAAAATAGGTATTGTTCTTGGTGGCTGCCTGTCTATCTTGCCCCTAAGAATACTGTGTCCTAGTAACCATTTTCAGAACTCCCCACAGGCCAGGCCTCTCTGCTACTGCTCAGACCTTGAAACTGATAACAACAATTGTGCCCACTTGACTGTACTAAGTGCAGCCACCTGGACTCCACAACATCAGATCCTATTATCCCATTGCTATCAAGGAGCCCAGCTGTGTAACATCTCCTGCTCTTCTTCCCTGGCCTGCAGAAGGCAGAGTACCACTCAGCTTTCCATGAGATTTTTGCCCAATTCTCCAGTGTATTCCTTCTTGCTTTGGGAACTGTAGTGTCTTTCAGACACTCTAGAATGCAGTTGGCCTTCCTCCAACATGCTCATTTCTCTGGGCATTTTGATCCCTCCTTCCACTGTGTGCCATGGAAGTTCTAGTATTTCACTTTAACTTAGTGTGGGCCTTAGCTTTCTCCAAGCTTTCAGGAGCATCCTATCAGGATATTCGTGTCACCTCCTATGGTCCTCACCAGGGCATTAACTACTACGTGTCCATGTCTATAAATTCTTCATAAAATCAGATAACTCTTAAGTCTGCTCCTCTGATATAGTACCTACTGTGTGTGTCAGTCCCACATGTATGCCCCGTGCTCTTGCCAACAAAATCCTTAGCTCCTTCAGTGTATAGGCCCTTTCCTCCCTTACAGTATCCACTTCCTGGGCAGATATCTTATGACTTGATCCTAGTTATTCTACCTCTACCAACGAGGGCTATCAAGGGGCATGACGGGAGATTTTAAGGGGGAGGGGGTGTTGCCATGAAAGACAAAGGTCTCTGTACAGTCTTCAAACAAATGGGGAGCACTAGTCTTCAGCTGAGGGAAGTGAGTCACTTCTGCAGTCTCGGAGCTTTCGAGGCAGTCTGAGGAGTCAAGATTTTCTCTTTCTTATTGAAGTACAGCTGATGTACCTATTATCTTAGTTCCAGGCATACAGGCACATTGCAGGTTGCTTCTCTTCCTGCCCAGTAATGCTTTTTCACTTCCTAAAAGGTATGAATTCCAGGTGTTACTTCCCAGTGAACCTTCAGCATTCAACTGCACATCTCACAGATTGTCTCCAGGGATCCCAATCTAAAAAGTTATTATTATCTTTCTCATTTATACAGTGAGGCTTGCCAGGGGGTAGTCAGCAGAGCCAGACCACTTATCCAATTTTGTTAACATCAACTCAACTCATATCCTGGTCTACCACAACGCTAGCATTTGCCCCCCGCCCTGCACTGTACCTAAGGATAGGATTGAATTTCCCGTTGGCTTTTCTTTGGGCTGTGATGGCACCGAGAGAAGACATTACCTTGACAGATGGAGTAACATGCCCTTCAGAGTAACTAATAACTAACTAACTAACTAGCAGAACACTCAAGAAACCTTTCTGCAATGGCATGAGCCATTCCATATTGATGCATGAATTCACCGTCTTCCTTAATACCTACTGGTATCCCACAGAGGTTGAACACCCAGTTTAAATCCTCAAAGCCTTTCCTAACTGTTCAGGTCACATTTTTCGTTCTCCTTTAACACAGTCATCAAGTCCTCAGTGGTAAGATAAAGTGCCAAGTGTCATTTTTTAGTAGATTCTTGGCGGGGGAAAGGTTTCAGGTCATGTTCAAATTTTGACTCCACTCGTTATTAGCTATGACCTCTTAACAACTTGAGCATGTAATAAGTTCTCTGTGTCTCGCTCACCTCATCACCCATGATCAATCCTGACATCATAGATAGTGGGATGTCAAGCCCCTGACACGCCCCCTAAAGTGTTGTACTATGATGTATAACTTCCACAACAAATAACTGTTGTCAGAAATAATTAACCTGCCCATCGATCCATGTGGTGATGTCCTGCTCTCCCAGGCCGGACGAGGAACGGACGTTCATGGCCAACAGGGCCGCTCTTCGTCCTGTCCGCCGTGGAAGGCGGGGTGTGGCATCCGGCCGGACTCTCCGTCTCCCGCCCCTGCCTCACGGCGTGGAAGGGGCCGGGGTCCTCTGAGCAGCAGGCACTCTCGCTTCTCAACTCCTCTTCAAGTGCCTCGCAAGCGGTCCTCCCCGCGGTGGTGGGCGGGGCGGGGCGGGCCCGCCGCCGCCTGCGCGCCCCCGTTGGTGCGGGAGCGTGTCCGCCCCAGGCAGTGCCCCTAGCACGGTCGCCCCTCTGGTGCCGGGGGCTGAGCGGTGCCTTCGTCCTCTCGGGAGCCCGCTGCGGTGAGCAGCTCCCTTGTGGGGTCGAGACGGTAAGGGAGGCGCGCCTGTCGCTCTGGCGGGGCGGGTGCCGCCTCACCGCGGCCGTCCTCGCCGCGTGCCGCGGGGACTGGCTTGGCCAGGCGCGCGCCGCGTGTCCCTCCTTCGCCGGGTTGCACGCGGGCGTTGGAGCGACCGCGGCGGCCCGGTGACGCGAAGGGGGCCGTCCGGCTTTCCGGACAACCTCTGACCCCGCCCCCGACCCCGGGGCGGACGGAGGAGCCTGAGGCTGCGCAGGCTTTGCCCGGCCCTGACCGTGAACGCGCACGTGGGCCCCACGCTTACCCATGACGCCCCTCATTCACGCCCGGCCGGAGCTGCTTTGGACGGTGTGTATTTTTGAATATCACACATTTTGAATATTATTGGGAACATTTTAATGTGAATTTGATATTAGATGCTATTAAGGAAATATTTCTATATTTTGGTACTATAGTGGTATTGTGAATGGTTATTTCAGGAACTATGCACAGGCTCCGGTCGCGCAGGCTCAGCGGCCATGGCTCACGGGCCCAGCCGCTCCGCGGCATGTGGGATCCTCCCTGACCGGGGCACGAACCTGTGTCCCCTGCATTAGCAGGCGGACTCTCAACCACTGCGCCACCAGGGAAGCCCTATCCTTTTTTTTTTGAGATGTAACCTAAGGAGTTTGGGGTCAAGTGTCATGATATCTGTAATTTGGTTTTAAAAACCTAGAGCAAAATAGATAAAGGCAAAATGTTAACAAATTATTAAACCTAGGTGATAGGTACGTGGATGTTCAGTACATTATGCTGTCTACCTTTTTACATGTTTAAAATTTTTCATTATAAAATCTTTAAATAAATCTTGCCATCTTAATGAGTATAAAATTATAGAGAGGGAGGACTAATAGGGTACAGTGTAGGGTACATAGAAAGTGCTCAGTAAGCGCTATACAATATTCTCCTCCTACTGGGAATTCTCTGTTCTAGAGTGAGGACCCATGTGTTCACTCAGAGTAAGTGATGTGGTCCCTCTGAAATTAGTTTCACTTAGCACTCACCTTTTAGGGTAATGAAGGGGAAATCAATGTTGTTTGTCAAACAAACACTGTTAGCATGAGTACAGCATATGTTAATACTGTTGCAGCTTGATGATAAATGATCGATAAGTGAAGTAGACACCTACAATACCAAATCATCTGTGACTTCCCTGCCATTTGGTATGCATCCATTAAGTGATTGATGCTTATTAAAGGATTGACAGGTCAGCAAATATCTTGATTTTCTGTGCTTCAGAGATGTTCCAGTCCATGAAGATATGATTTCAGGAGGTTAATATGCATTTAGCATATAAATAGCTCACAAAGAGGAAGTTGCATGTTTTCTTACCACCCCATTAGGTTATTTGATAATTTTATATCCTGCAAATTGCTTTCAAAATCTACGAGAGTATAGAAATTATTTGGAACAATTCTCTCATTTCAAAGATGAAGAAACTTAAGTTCAGGGAAATCTAAGGGTTTCCCAGACCAGAAAATAGGACCTTCAGTTTTCAGTTCTGTGTCGTGATATATAAAATGCATACAAAGGGTGCTTTAAAACAAAACTTTGGATGGGACTTTAACATAACGTGGAAATTACTCTGTATTATATTCTCAATTTTCGTTCCATCAAATACATACTAATTGTTTACCATTGTTGACAAGCGATCAGGATGCTATAGGAAATGCACTGTGTTTCTTGCCTTCAGCAAGCTCAGAACCTACTGAGGGAATTAAATGAACAACAGTAAACAAGTCAGCTGAGAGCTGTGGTGACATCAAATAGAGAGGAATGGGTTATGCCAGAGTTGGCCGCGCAAACAGAGTAGCTGTCATGGAGGAACTGGATTTAATCCAGGTCGCAAAGACAATAAACTTTTATTCACTGGATGAAGTAAGAATGACAAGGGACAGTATGAGTAATGACACAAAAACGTAAAAGGGCTTGGTGCCTTCAGAGAAAAAATGAGGCATGTGGTGCAGTTTGGTGTGTGCACTAGGAAGGTGGGGTATCAGGAGATGAAGTTACCTGGGAATGGTCCTCAACTATGGCTTTGTATTAGAATCACCTGGCAACTTTCAAAAAATACTGATGTCCAGGCCCCACTTCCAAACCAAATGATACCTGGATACTTGAGGGTGGCTGCAGGCCCGGGTATTTGAAGTTCCCCAGGTGATTCTTGTGTACGAGGTTGAATACTAGTGAATTCAGGTGAGCTTGCTATGAAAGGAAAGGTTTTTAGGTCAGTAGTTGTCTGGATCATGCTGATCTAATCCAAGATCGGATCCTGAATATTAAATGCCTTTTTGTTTCTGAGCAAGCAGTCTCAACATCAAGACAGTAGCTTGGATGACTCAGGGACCTGACTTTTGCTGAAACTACTAGTCTTAGTTGTTAAAACACTTTCTAACTCTCCATAATAAAATAAAATCTCAGAATCAGGGTGAGATACTCAAAAATTAAAAGATTCTATTTCCTCAAATTTAGTTCCCACTCAGATAACTAGGGACACTAGTATCAAAGAAAGCCCAATGTAGGATAATTTAACTTTCCTGGATTTGCCAGATTCTCATATTACAAACCCAACCCAGAAGTTCTCCAGTGTTGTTTTAATTCAATCATTTAACTTTCATTTATTTAAAAAAATATTTATTGTGTATCTGTGGTGTGCCAGGCACTGACCCAAGCCCTCCAGGCAGAGCTGTGAAAAGACACCCCAGCTCTGTGTCACAGAGCTCACATTCCATCAGAGGACTGCTTTCTTTCATTTCACTTCAGCACGTCTAATTCCACACTCTACTTCTTTGAACAACATAAGCAACTCAGAACAAATTTTGGGTTTGATTAAAATACGTAATCATTTTTTCATCCCTCTTCCTACTGTCCCTCTTCTCCTTTTCTTATTAATCTCTTAAAAACACCACTGTCACTACACGTCACTCCCAGTTCAAAGGCCTCCAGTAGATCCCCCTGACTTATGGCAGTGAATCTGTGGTCAGTTTTTAACCTCCTCTCCCATCCTAGCCCTTTTTTGAGGACCACTGTTATGTCTGCTTCTGTTATTGAGATGAATAGGGCACATTCCCCTGGTGTATCAGGTTGGAGAATAAAGTACAAATCCCTTATGCTAACTTCAGCCACACCTGACCCCACAACTTGATCAACCTTTGATACAGGAACATTAGTGCACTTGGTGTTACTTATTTTCTACATCCCTGCCTGGAGTCTCTTTCTTTGCTCTTTTTCTTCCACTGTAAAGGCCCCAGTGCTTTCAGCATTTTCCACTCTTCAGCAATTACACCTTCTGTTTTCTTCAGATATTTTTCATGTTATTATTTTCATCTCTATTTACTTCAACAAATGAATAGCCTCATGAAGGGTCAGGACTGGAGTTCATAAATACGTGCATTATTCATAGCCCATGAAAGTGCTGGGCACACAGAGGCAGTATAGGATGAATACAAGAGCTTTGGGCTTAGAATCTGACAGACTAAAGAAGAGAAGGAAAAACTATATCGTTTTTAAAAATTGCACATCTGACTCTGTTAACTTGCCAACAAGGGAACGTACAGCAGTGAAGAAACTCACCTAGTTGTTCATCGGATAGAAAAAGAAATAAAGGGATTTTAAGTGCCTGAAAGTCACAGTTAATGGTGGCTGTGTCAGATACTTGTTAACTGAAGACTAGCATTGTAGATAGAACAGAATGAGCCCGTGGATCTAGCACAATTGGTTGAAATAAGCCTCATTGTTCATTTTTATGGACAGTGTCTTCAGTTAGGTCTGTAAGTATCTAGAACACTGGGGACATTCAAAGTTCATATCTTCTATTTGATGCAGCTGTTTAAGAGTTCGGCGTTAGGACACACAACAGTGAATTTTGATACCTCCTCCCGATTTATTACCTTAAGTGGCAAATGTCCTCTATGAAGGTTTGTTTAAAACTTTTAAAATAGTTAACATGTATACATTGTCTAGCATGTTGTATACACTTAATACAATTAATGTGACATTTCTATCAAATAATACTTACTAATTGATTAATTTTTAAATCAGTCCCAAAAGGCATGTCCTTAATTTTTATTATCTTTGGAAGGAATTTGGGGAATGAGGAGAGCTAAATATATTGATTTTAATAAGTATATTAAGGGGTTATATATAATTCATTTGTAGTTGGACAATGCAATCTGAATTAATTTTTCTTTAAATTTATTGATGCTGGATTTATGGCCCAAATGTGGTTTATTTTCTATGAAAATGGATTCTATCCTGATCGTTGGTCATGTTGAGTTTTTCTACATTCATGCTGATTTTCTGTCCAAGCATTTTATTCATTATTAAAAGAAGGGTGCTGATTTCTCCACGTATAATTATGTCTTCTATTTCTCCTTTCAGTTCTATCAGGTTTTCTTAAAATAGACTTTATTTTTTAGAGCAGTTTTCAGTTCACAGCAAAAGTGAGTAGAAGGTACAGAGATTCCCATATATTCCTTATCCTGACACACGCACAGCCTCTCCCTTTATCAATATCCCCCCAAGAGGGGTACATTGTTTACAGTTGGCAAACTTACATTGATACATCAGTATAATCCAAAGTCCGTTGTTTACATATAATTACATATAACACAAAGGTTTTTAGTTGTACTTAGGGGGAATAGGGGAAATTGTCTAATTTATCTTCTCAGAAGTGGGAATCCCAATGCAATATTTAAAAAATCAAAATGTATGCCAAAAATCCATGTAAACAAAATGTCAGAACTTTTAAATAAAGACAGGATCAGTATTACTGAATTTCCTCTTATTTCAAGCTCCAGTATGACCCTTCACAGCACTGTTATTGACATTCTTTATATTTAAAATTTAGGATTTACCTTCATGTAGCAAACAACCAACCAGTGGCTTAAATAAGAGAGAAATTTCTTTCTTGCATAGAGAAAGTCCTGAGTCAGCAGCTCTGGGCTGGGAGAGAGTTCCACGGCACTATCAGGACTTTGGTCTCCTGACTTTTCATCTCACCATTTTCAGCCTATGCTTTTTTTTTCTTGTTTTTTTTTTTTTCAAGGTCACCTTGTGATGTGCATGACTGTGTTGAGTAAGAAGAAGGAGAAATGACAGAAGAGCGCAGAGGGGTCCTCTCTCATCTGAGACAGCACTTTTCAAGTAGCCATTCCACACATTTCCACATACATCTTCTTGGTAAACATTCATCCCTTTGCCATTTCTAGCTGGTAAAGAAGGTTGGGGGTAGAGCCTTTTATTCTGGGCTGCAGTGTGCTCAGCTGAAAATCAGAGTTCCCTATTTAAACAAGAGGAGACCAGATGTTGGGGGAAGGGAATTAGCAATCTCTAACAAACATATAATACCATGCTAGATCCCAAAGTATGAAGGAGGCTGACCCAATTCCTGTTTATTTCATAATGCCATAAATATTGGTAAATAGTGATAATTTTCTTCGGAGGAAAAGGCAAAGTCAGATGCACTAAGTATAGGTTCAAGAATTCTAAGGTAC
Organism: Delphinapterus leucas; assembly: GCF_059928025.1. Lineage (NCBI taxonomy): Eukaryota > Metazoa > Chordata > Mammalia > Artiodactyla > Monodontidae > Delphinapterus > Delphinapterus leucas. The sequence continues at coordinate 28,367,561 of NC_143149.1, forward strand.
ATGCATACTGAGAATAGTTGGGAAATACCAACACTAACAGTTTCGCTCACTATCTTCTTAGGGCTGATTTGGAAGTTCTGCCTTATCATCCGGGTCAGTGTGAATGGGTGTGATTTTAGATCAAGGGGTAATTTGTCCCATTTACTGGGAAAATATATGTGGGTTTTTTTTCCCTTCATGTCAGGCCCATTGCTCTGAATATTAAAGAGGCAAGTTCTCATCAGCTTCACGGCACTGTGGTTGATGTCAATATGTTCTCGCTTCCTGAGCTTAAATCCCCTTACTTCTCACTGCTGACAGCTGTCTAGCAGGGCTGTAAAGTTTTCCAGGGCGACTCTTCAGTCTGGAGCAGCATATCTATTTGAGGAAGAAACTTATATTGTAACAATTTTGAACAAGGTTAATAGGTTTTTTGTTTTGTTTTGTTATCGGGCTGGGAGCTCCACACCAAGTGCTAAAAGGCAGGATTTTATTAGATCTTTAAAGGAAAACACAATAAAGCCATGGATCTGCAATAGGAAAAGTTTTGTTTGTTTAAAGCCCAAAATACATCAATCAATCCATCAGTCACAGAAAAAAATATAAAGCACACATGGAGTAAAATATACCATTTTAGTTTCATTGCTTATATTTACCTGATTTATAGATTTTGATGGAACAGAGCATGTTAAAGACGAATTCAGAAAACATTTCAGTATACCTCAATTTGGGGGAACAAGGGCAGAAAGGAAAGAAAGAACTATTAAAAAGACTTGGTTAATCAGAAAACACTATTCAGATGATAAGAATAGGATGCCGATGTCTCCAAAACATAAGTGATGAACACTTGGTACCATCTCTCAAAGAGACGAAAATGGTCCCTTAAAGGTACACATTGGGAATGAGTCAGAGGCAGGGCTGGAACAGATCTACACCTTCTAACTACAGAAAAACATGCTGCTGTCCAGGTCGGGGGACGTAGCAGGCATGAAAAGTAGTGAGGCAAATGGGCAGCCAGGCCCATGCTTGAGAAGAGCAGAGAGGCAGGAGGGGGCAGCTCAGGGGTCCCCCAGTGTCGTTAGGTCACTGACATGCGCCCTGCCGTCCACTTGAGCTGAGGGTCCCAACATTTCTTTCACCTCTTACCACAGTTTTCTGAAATGTGATATTCCTGCATCACTGTTCATAGTTCTTCAGTTCTCTTCTACTCTTAAGCCACTGAAAGTGCCCACAGTGGTGAATTAGGAGGAACTTGTCCATGGGATTAAACAAAAATGGCCATATCCTCTTAACCCTGGAAGAAAATGAAATTAAGGTAAAGGCCCTTTCCTCTCCTAGGCTGATGGCTTTGCCCTCTGATTTATGGGCTGGTAGGAAAAAGCCATTCTGCACCCCACTCCACTTTACACAAACATCACATGCGTGCAGCGCACAGCCCCATGGAGGGGGCAACAACCGCCCGATTTGTCTTTGGAAAGTTTCTGTCTCTCCCTCCTCTGACTGGCTCATCTCCACTTGCCGATGCTGTCTGTGTGCGGGTCACCTGTACCAGGGCCCTCCTGAGATGGTGACACAGGCTCCTCCACTCAGAATCCATCACTCTAATTTTCCCTTTATCTCTGTTCTATAATTTCCCAGAAAATAGCTGTGTAATTCATTGGTGACTTGCTAGTATTGAGTTGCTGCAATTAATTCTTACGGGAGATGTTAAATTTAAGAAGGGAACCCAGGAAAGAAATCTCTTAGTCCACAGGTACTCGCTGGTGAATAAAATGTCATGGAGAAAATAGTTAGGGCTGTTAGGATTTCAAGTCACTCTCTAGAGATTTCTGCCAGGATTAACCTACTCCCCAGGGGAGAATCAGGAGCTCCCTGGCTACCAACAGCTCCCTGGTTGTCCTTCCAACTTGAAGGAAATGCATGGACCATGGTCATATTCTGTCCTCAGAAGCTCCACTGGACTCTCTAGTCACCTCAGAGCCCAGGGGCTGAGAATGGGAAAGAAGAAACTTACATAATAAGGAGAAATGTCTATTGCTGCAACTTCAGCCTCCTGGATTCCAGAAGATCTGTTCCGTGTTCCACATTGTAATTCAAGACTGCATGAGTAGGAAGAAAATATATGTGGCATAGAAGAAGCGTGAAGTAAAGTTTAAAATAGTAAAGTAATATATATTCAGTCACAACTCTGTAGATAATCCTGTTTAAGGAATGTTTCTTTCCTTTGTTTAATTTAGTCCATCAGATGTCTGTGGCATCATCGTAAGATTTTAAACCAAAGAGATGAGCTCCCTATGTTAAAGGGGAAAAATTCTCTTCAGAAATGTTAGCAAAAATGGGTTGAAATGTTGAATATCATTCTCTCAGATAAATCTGACAGAATACAAATCTCTCTTAATAGGTCTTATCGTCTTTTAAAAAATGCACCGGGAAAAAAATGGTCTCTTCTCTTCACATGCTTTGAATGGATTTAACCCTCCTCATTTGTCTCCTGACTTTGAGCTGCAAAACAAAGGACATGGAAGACCAAGGTAGGAGCTTAGATTCTTGCATAAAATGGGATTTGGGATTTATTCAGGATGTAGCCCAATCCAGAAGAAATCATAACCCAGAACAGTTGCCAAACCAGAAGCCAGTTTTGAGTTTTCCTGTCACCTGATACTTTCTGATCTTGCATATTGTTCAGACTCGGAATTCATTTGGACTTTAATCACATTTGTAGAGTAGTCAAGCTCACAGCATCAACAAAATGCAGTGTATATAGATTTTCTGTTCCTCAGAACATGGGCAGCCCCTACCAGGAGTCGATTCTTGTATTTTTTTGGTGGTGGCGTGAAGGGACTGAATTCAATGATTTCTTCTTTATTAAAGAAATAATACTCAGAACTTTGAGATCACACTGTCTTTGGTTGAGTTATAAGCTTTTATAATGCAGTATCCCTTAATGTTGACCAAATTAATAATTATGTTTACCTCTTCCTTAAGTTTTCTGAATTCTGTTTTTCTAGCTTTATTGAGGTATAATTGCCATAATGACATTGTGTGAGTTTAAGGTGTACAAGGTGATGATTTGATACATGTATATATTGCTAAATGCTTACCACAGTAAGGTTAGTTAACAAGGTTAGTTCACGTAATTACCATTTTCTTGTTGTTGTTTCTGTTGTTATGGTGAGAAAATTAAAGCTCTAATTTCATAGCAACATTCAAGTATCCAATACAGTATCGTTAACTATGGTCACCACGCTGTACCCTGGAGCCCTGGATCTTATTCATCTTATAACTGAAAGTTTGCACCCTTTGACCAGTGTCTCGCCATTTCCCCAACTCCTCAAGCCCTGGCAATCACCATTCCCCTGGTGATATTTATTTAGTTAGTTTTATTCCCGTGGTAATATTTATTTTATTTTATTATTTTGAAACTTTCTGTTTCTATGAGGTCAAGGTTTTTAAGTTCCACATATAGGTGAGATTATACGCTTGATAAGAAGAGTTGGGAACCCCCGTTCATGTCCAAAACAACGAACTCTTGGTTTAAAATACATACATTTTCCCAGAAAAAAAAAGAATTTGCTTTAAGATATTCTTCACTTGAAGTTTAAAGCAGTAAATATTGAAAAGAACAAAATTCCTGAAACCTAAAATGTAAAATATATTTTAACAAGCCAAGGATTCTACTGTATTGATCATATAAGCCACTGGAATAAATCAAATGTGATTCCCTTCTCAAATTAGAAACACTATTTCAGCAAGATAGTCATTGTTGGAGTCAATGTTTGGTAGAGGCCTGTGCTTGCATGTGCGAGTGTTACTGAACCAGTATGATCCAATCACTTTAAAAATTTCTTACATTCCCAGAACTAGGCAGCTTGGGCTCAGTGAGGATTCATGAGAATTGCTCCGTCAATTAACAGTAGAAGAACAGAGAGAGTTTGATAACCTAAAGCTCAGAAAATCTTTAGGACTCACAATGCTGAGATATTTTAAGGTAGAAATCAATCATGTGGATTTCAATTCTAGATTCCTAAGAACAGGTGCAACAGAGGATGTCAGGTGTGGACTGATGAGCCCTTCTTCTCACGGGTTACACAGCGAAACAGGTTATTGAGAAGTAGGGGCTACCCTGAGACAGAGTTATGGTGTCCTACAGTTCATAAGTATGTGTTCAACAACAGGCACTCTGAGTAACACGAAAAAGGCTGAAGATTTCTGGAGAAAACGTGGAATACTTCATGGCTAAGCTAAGTCTGTATGAAGTTTACTAAGAGATGTCACAAGAGAATCATTATAGCATCGTGCCTGTAATTAACAATACTGCATTATACACCGAAACATTTGCCGAGAGGGTAGAGCTCATGTTAAATGTTCTTACCACAATTTTTAAAAACTGATAAACCTATTTTAAAAAGAAGTACAAAGAAATCTTAAACTTTATTCAGTAGTTTTAGACCCGTGGTAATATTTATTTTATTTTATGATTTTGAAACTTTCTTGTGAATATTGTATTATGCTACAAATAGTCATTTCCATATTATATGTCATGATTTCAGTGTATGGGAAAAGAGATGCAAATCTAAAGTTCAAGAAATTAAGTTAACTCTGTTGTTATGTTAAACTTGAAATGAAAATTATATAAACTCAAGATTTAAAAAAAAAATAATGCATTCATGGAAGGGCTGATAAGCAGTAATATCCAAGTAGAACTGAGTACCACTCATATCCAAAGTTTGTTTTCTAAATACTCTTCTCCTCTAAAGGGGACAGAGTTCTTTTCTTAAAATGGCTGCCTTCAGATCTGATAGGGAAAGTACAAGGTATTGGGACATATTTTTGTACCGGAAAGCAAAGAGGCGTTCAAAGACCGATGGAGTTCTGTCACGAGGACCCAGGACCCAGTTGAAAGGGCTTCTATTGACAAAACTTGAAACAATATGAGCAAAAGTAATAATAATAAATGCATTTCATTGCAGCATGTTGAACATATACAGTTTCAGTCCACTGAAACACACACACACACACAGATAGGTAGATAGATATATAGATGTATCTATATTTCATTGTGGATTGAAATTTGAATTTGAAATTGAAATCACACACATTAAAAAACTTTCCCTGCAGATGACAGCTACACCAACTTCTTTAAAAGTAAATTAGCAAGAAAGACTTAATTAGGCATTTATACTTTTAGTGACTATGAAATATCACCAAGTGGCCCTAATTGGTGAGGAAACACTATTTTATTATAAAAGAAAATCAGCAAATGATTATAGATGAAACGACAGGGAGAAAAACACCACCATTGAATAGCTCCAGATAGATACTCGAGTCAGGCGAGGATCATTGGTGAATGCTAAAATCATTAAGTGAAAAGTGGGTGTGCTGAAAATACTGCCACCCTGATGAATTCCCAGTTGTAAAGGAGAAAATGCACCTTTACAATGGAGAAATCTGTTTGTCACTGTCATGAGTAATGAGGCAACTAGTCATTTTGTGCCTCCTGATATGATGCAATATAAAGCACTCAGCATCACCAATGAGTTATTTTGTTAAAATTGTGATAAAATATACATGACATAAAATTTATTGTTTTAACCATTTCTAAGCACACAGTTCAATGGCCTTAAGTACATTCAACATCGTTGTGCAGCCATCACCACCACCCATCACTAGAACTTGCTTGCATCATCCCACACTGAAACTGGGTAGCCGCTAAACTTGACTTCCCGTTCCTCCCTTCCCCAGGACCCTGGGAACAGCCATACCGCTCTCTGTCTTTAAGAATTTGACCATTCTAGAAACTTCATATGTGTGGAATCATTACAATATTTGTCCTTTTGTGATTGGTTTATTTCACTTAGTATAACGTCATCAAGGTTTATTATCCATGTTATGGAGTGTGTCAGAATTTCCTTCTTTTTAAGGTTGAATAATATTCCTTTCTACATATATAAAAACATATTTCGTTTATCCACTCACTTACTGACGGCCATTTAAATGTGAGACTGCCAGTCATGCTCTTCTCTTTCCATATTGTTTTGGGTATTCAGGGTGCCTTAAGAATCCATATAAAATTTAGAATAGATTCTTCTACATCTGCAAGAAACATCATTGGGATTTTTATAGGGATTGCGTTGAGGCTGTAGATTGCTTTGGGTAGTATTGGCATCTTAACAATACAGAGCCTTCCAATCCAGGAACACAGAATATTTTTCCATTTGTTTTCTTTCATGTCTTTCAGCAGTGTTCTGTAGTTTCAATGGACAAGTCTCTTAACTCCTTGGTTAAGTTTATTCTTAAGTATTTAACCTTAGGGATGCTCCTGAGAGTGTAATTGTTTTCTTGGTTAAGTTTATTCTTAAGTATTCTATCCTTAGGGTTGCTCCTGAGAATGTAATTGTTTCTTAATTTCCTCTTTGGGTTGTTCACTGTCCACATACAGAAATGCAGCTGGTTTTTGCATGTTGACTTTGTATCCTGCAACTTCACTGCATTAGTTTATTAGTTCTAACAGGTTTTTAAAAAATCTTTAGTGTTTTCTACATATAAGATCATGTTGTCTGTGAACTGAGATATTTTACTTTTTCCTTTCCAATTTGGATGACTTTTCTTTCTTTATTTTTCTTGCCCAATTTCTCTGGCTAGGACGTCCAGTCCTGTGTTAAATAGGAGTGGCAAAAGTAGGGCTTTTTGTCTTATTCTTACTGCAAGAGGAAAAACTTCGCATCTTTCACCATTGGGCATGATGTTAGCTGTGAGTTTTTCATATATGAATTTTATTATTTTAAGGTAGTTTCCTTCAATTCCTAGTTAGTTGAGTGTTTTTATCATGAAAGTGTGTTGAATTTTTTCAAATGTTCTTTTGGAATAATAATTTTCTTTCTTTATGTTATTGTGGTGTTTCACATCGATCAATTTTTGTATGTTGAACCGACCATGCCTTCCAGGTATAAACCCTTGTTAATCATGGGCATATCTTTTTAACATGCTGTTGGATTCAGTTTGCTGGTATTTTGTTGGGAATATTTGGATCAATATTCATTAGCAATATTGGTATGGAGTTTTCTTTCCTTGTAGCGTCTTTGTCCCGCTTTGGAATCAGGGTCATTCTGGCCTCACAGAATGAATTAGGAAATGTTCCCTCCCCTTCAACATTTTGGAAGAATTTGAGATTCTGTTAATTCTTTTCAAACGTTTGGTAAAATTCACTAGTGAAGCCATCTGGCCCGAAAGTTGTTTGTTGCAATTTTTTTTTAATTGCTGATGCTATATCCTTATTTCTTAGTGGTCTGTTGAGAGTTTCTACTTCTCGATGATTAGACTTAGTAAGTTGTACGCATCTAGGAATTGGTGCGTTTCTTGCAGGTTATCAAATTTGTTGGCATGTAATTCTTCACAGTAGTCCCTTGTGACTACTTTTATTTCTGTAAAGTCAGTATTAATGTCCCCACTTTTGTTTCTGATTTTATTTATTGGAGACTTTTCTCTTTTTTTGTTAAGTTAATCTAGCTAAAGAGTGTTAATTTTCTGATTTTTTTGAAGCAGAAACAAGGATCTTGGTTTCATTGATTTTCTCTGTTGTGTTTCTATTCTCTATTTTATTTCTCTCTGCTCTGATATTTACTATGTTCTTCCTTCTAGCTTTGAGTTTAGTTTTTTCTCCTTTTTCTAGTTCTTTAAGGTATAAAGTTAGGCTGTTCATTTGTGACATTTGTTCTTTTTTAATATAAGCACTTAGAACTATAAATTTCTCTCGGCAGAAAATGTCTGATTTTTAAAATTTGTATATGGATTTTATGTTTTCTAATAGTATACGTATATCTACGTATGTGAGCTGTGTAGCATGTATATATGATACAAATATGGCAAAATGTTGACAATTGTTTGATTTAGGTGGTGAGATATGGAGGATGCTTGTACCGTTCTTCTTGCTTTTAAATATGTTTAATATTGTTAGAAATAAAACGCTTAGGGACTTCCATGGCGTTCCAGTGGTTAAGACTTCACCTTCCAACTCGGGGAGTGCAGGCTCGATCACTGGTCGGGGAGCCAAGATCCCACATGCCTCGCAGCCAAGAATACAAAACAGAAAACAGAAGCAATATTGCAACAAATTCAACAAAGACTTTAAAAATGTGCCACGTCAAAAACAAAATCTTTAAAAAAACATGCTGAAAATTCAAGAGGTTATCTAAGTTGGGTGGGACAAGATTCAAGAGGATTTGGAAAAACCCCTCAGAAGAGCGTAGACTGTGGTGGAAATAAACAGGGAGCTGAAGTAGCTAAACAAAGTTCATTGTGGTTCAGATGCTCCCCACTTCCAGTAACCTCGCAGTCACGTCTCTCTAGCATGTGTGTGTCTGATGGTTATAAGCAGGGTGCTGAAGTTTTTCTTCCCAGTAGATTATAAGGAGCTTGAATATAGCAACCTGATACTCCCTGTAGCACCTACACATTCAGGTACTGCAGTAATTGTAAGTCACCAAGAGACTCATGAAAACTGCAAGAGGGAGATGCTAGATTACCAAAAAAAATGCTATACCCCTCCACTTCGACCTTTATCCATGCCTCTTTGCAATGTGACTTTACAGGACTTCCAGCAAGTGGCAGAACCTATTCCTCAGTCTTTGCATCTGGACTGTACTTGCTTTGACCATAGAACATGACAGGAATGTTGCTCTACCAGTTCTGGGCTTACTTCTCAAGAGGCCCTGCATGCCTCCTTCTCTCCCAGAACCCTCCCAGCCACCGTGTGAACTGACAGAGGCTGGCCTGCTGTGTATTAAAAGATAGTTTCTCTATTGTCCCCAATACCTCAGCTAAGAAGCAGCCAACCCTCAGAAGCAGAGCCTGCTCACTGGGCAAAAGCTGACCACAGGTGCATTAAGGAACCGAACTGAGTACAGACGTGCTGATGCACAGAACTGTAAGCTAAATAAATGTTTGTTGTTTTAAGTTACTCTATTTGGGGTGCTGTTTTGCACAGCGAAAGATAAGTGATGCGAGGGAAGAAGGGGAGGAATAAGAAAAAGAAGAGAGAAGGAGGCAGGAAGGGAGAAGAGAGGACCTGAACATATGGCTGACTTTCCTCACGAAGTCCTGAATCCTGTATTTTATTTAATCAGGGTTGCTGCTGCATTGGTAGCATTCAGCAGAGTCACAAAAGTTATGTTGCATTCCTTCTGTTTTATCAAACTTGAGATTTGAAATATTCATACAGATAAAAGAACACATTACGATTCAGGAGAAATTTCTTCATTTGCCATTAGCTCAGAAGCAGCATCTGGCTTCCAGCAATGGGTAGGTACTTAGTCTCACCGAACAATTTTTCCTTCGATTAAGCCCACATACCAGAACATGATTGCTTTCCTGTGTCTGTTAGGATACTGATGCTTTACTTTTTCAAGGCTGTTGATAGAGGTTTGAGTGAGGTGATGTTTTGTAAAGACATTGACCAGATTCCCGAATCCACAGGAATTCTGGACTCTAATCAGAAACCTCTAATTTCTTTTTATCCTCTCCTCCTTACACCTCCTCTGAGTGCAACAAATATGTACATCAGGAAACACATGTGGGACATTATCCAGTGAAAGCTACTGATAAAGACCTGAAAAGTATTGAGTTTATCAAAGTTTATAATTATCTATTTGATCTACGATCGGAATGTCAGTGTTCTATCTTGATGCTATGCAAAGACCTCAAAGGATATCTGTGGACAGAGGAGCTTAAAGAAAAAAGTAGAGGAGGTAAAGTTAGAGAAATATCAAACCGAATAATCACTCAATTGCTTACCTTCCTGCTGAGGGTTTTGAAAATTTACAAGAAGCTTGGGTAACTAAGAAGCAGAGGTGCTTGTGTTATCAGAGAATAGATTGGAGAAAACAGAGGAGACCTGGGACAGAGACACCTGAGCTGCTTTTGCTTCTGTAATTTTGGCTTCAGCCATCTTTCTTTTAGATCTTGATCTTTTCATTCAGTGGACTCCTCTAGCAGATCAAAAAACATTACTAATGCCAATAAATTTAATTTTATTTATCAGTATTCCTGGACCTGTTAAACAGTCACGTCAATGCACTTCCATGCCCCTCCCATCCCTCCCTCACTCCAGGGTAAGAAGGGCTGGAGGAGACCGATGGTTCCCAACACGTTTGTGCAATGGAATTGTGCTAGATGTTTTAAAACATATAGATGTCCAGCTAGATGGACATCTCTGAGGGCAGGAGCCTGGTCACCTAAATTCAGAAAACTCCCCCAGTTAATTTTCCTGCAGCCATCCAGGTGCTGGTTCATGACCAGATTTTTGGAAACCACTGGACAAGATGAAATTATGGCCAAGAGTCTACGATAAGGTATTTGTAGAGCTTTTGGTAGATTGATTTCTGTAGCATTAGTTTGGGCACTTACGTGAATACGCCATTTGAGTGAGGTTCTAAATCAGAGAATACAAGCATAAATACCTACAGAATGAAGTGGGCAAGTGGAAAGTATAAAAACCTGGAGACCGATGTCCCCTCTAAAAGTCATAGCCTATTCCTGCCATCTAGGAATGAGGGTGCATTTTTTTAAGACATCCAGAAACCCGGATATTTTAAAGTGAAATTTCTTGATTTAAAAAGGTTAAGAACTTATTTTTTACAGCTTAAAACACTGCCTTTGGGCCCAACTTGATATTTCTCTGGGCTTGAACATAACTACCCTATGAGCTACCTTAGGGTATCTGCAAATGCGATGTTGCCTCTGCAGGTGTCGACTCTACTAAAAGTTCTGAAGTATTTCAAGTATCAGAAGACTTTAAGGACAACAAGGAAATTACAGCAGATTGAATGATGACTAATCTTTACAAAACAGAATTTTTTCACCTTGGTATGCATTAGTGAAATATGACCTCATCCTAAAGACAGACTGATGGGATTCCGAAACATCACTCTCCCCACACATAAACTCAAGCATGAGGACTTATTTCTCTTTCAGTGTCTGTTTGTGTGAGTTTATGTACATGGCTTGTTTGTTTTTGGCTGGAGGAAGTCATGTTATACAGAGGCATTGGGTGTAAAAAGGTAATGGAACAATGGCTCCCAGTCTCAGTGTTTTCTGAGCTGCAGTTTTACAGTTCTCATGGAGAATGGTGTTAAAAACCACAGATAAAATCATTATTTCCTTTAGAGATCTTGTGAGGTTCTGAGCCCGGAAAGCACCCAGGGGAGAACGTCTACACAGAGTCAGGAAGATGGTCATTCCCTCTGTTGTTCTCCGGGTTATCACATGGGTCTAGCGCTTGGAGGACTCAAGGACAATACAGCTTCATTTGGCATCTCAAGGATGTGGAAGCTCTTAGTAGGTTGGGTCAGGGGTTCAGCATCTTACAAAGGATGGCACTGAAAGTGACAAATGACCTATTTTGAGACATTTGGAAGCAGGCACCATCCACAAGGAGACAGAGTTGACATAAGCCAACTCATTCCTGCAAATCAGTGAAACCATCCAGGGAATAACCAGAAAATTGACCCCTGCCCACTATAAACCCACCACCATCACCATCTGTGGCCCTACTGAATGCATTATTCACCCTAATGTTATCTTTATTAAGGCTGACCTAGGCTAATCCACTATTCAAGTTGTTAGGTTCTTTTCAGTGAATATTGGTTGCCTCTGGTGATGAGTGATGGTTGGAGCCATTTGTTTTCTCTGCAATGTTATTGCCAGATATTATGTTTTAAAGAAAGCAAAAACTATACCTAAGCACCAATATCGATTAGTGAGCTGGCATCAAGACATGTGAATAATGAGGTCTTGCAGGTCAGGTGAAGTCCACAATCTCCATCCTCTCCACCCTGTTCTCTAGGCACTCCACGCGTCTCTTGAACCAAAGGCTCATCCAGCCACAACAAGTATTCTGATGGCAGAAACAGCTATGTTCCTAGTTTGAGTAGAGCAAAGAATTCTCTCTCAAGTGGGGAACTCTGGAATGAGTGGAGTTCTCAACCTAGGATACTACTCAAAAAATAGGCTGCTGGGATTGTCAGAGTGTTAATTCTGCAAGTGTAGATTCTTCTGTACACATCTTTCCGCCTGACACATACTGACACTATGCATTTCTCCAGTGACATAATTTAATATCCTTTACATTAATTAATAAACCCTCCAGTGCCAAATCAGACTGATATGTGTAAGGGGGACTATACAATAAGGTTTTCAGATTCTAGCCAACCAGTTCTGATATATTCTGAAATGCAAGTTACCGAGCAGCTGACTTCACATGTTATGTGACCATTCCTGCACTCTAGATCAATGTTAATTTAGATATGCACACCTTACACTGCCAAACTGAAGCACTTCAAATAAATTTTAGAAAATAGAGTAATATTCCAAGGAACTCACTTTTCAGTGAATTCACTTTACAGTGAAAGAATGCAAGCCCTTGGGATTCACTGATCTTACCCTCCAGTCCAACATCTAGAAGCAGCTAGTTCTTTTTTTTTTTTTTTTTTTTTTGTGGTACGCGGGCTTCTCACTGTTGTGGCCTCTCCCATTGCGGAGCACAGGCTCCGGACGCGCAGGCCCAGCAGCCATGGCTCACGGGCTCAGCCACTCTGCGGCACGTGGGATCTTCCCGGACCAGGGCACGAACCCGCGTCCCGTGCATCGGCAGGCAGACTCTCAACGACTGTGCCACCAGGGAAGCCCTAGAAGCAGCTCGTTCTATAAGTCAGTAGAATGCCTTGTTAGGACCCAGTGTTAACTAGGGGAAAACACCAAACAAGATAGGGGTGTTGTACACAGAACTGGAATTCACTCCACACCAGCAACCAGAAATGGGGCTCTTGCTCCCTGAAGGCACAAGTGTGGGATCCGAGAGGTCAGAGTGAAAGGATCCCCTCTGCGTTTTACACACACAATAACCATCTCACAGATTTCATCTTGTGCAGTAGCACAACGTATTAATCAACACCCGTGTTCTTGATCGATATTCCTATATCACAGACAGTTCTTTTTGTTTAGTCAGTTGCTGGAAAAGCTCAGGGTAGCCAGGTGTGTTACAGCTTCAGATTCAGTGGGACCATTGCTGAGTCTTTTAGTGGAAGCAGTATTCTCCTGAAATATTGAAACCATAGGAGCCCAGGGTCTGTCTTGATATTGGATAACAAAAGAGTGGTATGTAGCAGTAATAACACTTTCTTCCTGATTATAATTTGAATCTCCTTTCAATATTTGGGGAATTTCTCATATTATGAGTGGAAGAGACGTAGAGCCTACCTGTCGTTCTAGAAGCCCAGGTACTCCCTTTCCAAGCCCCCTTTGTAGTTAGCGCATGGGCACATGATCGCAAAGCCAGTAACAAGCACTCACTCTGGAACTTGAAGAAGAAACTGGTAAAGCAAAAAATCAAGACAGGAGGGAACTTCTCTGAAAGTAGATGTGGGACGCATCCAGTTTCCAAGAGCGCCAACATCTGAAATGCCAACAACAGCATTCAGTTGAAGGTCCTGACTGTTCTGGCGTTTAGAGCTCACATCCGTGTCCTGCTGCTGTGTAACACGTTACAGCCATCTTAGCACCTTAAAGTAATGCAAATCTATTCTCCTTACAGTTCTGTAGGTCAGAAGTCTGGGTAGACTTGACTGATTGCTTCACTCTGGGTCTCATGAGAAAGAAATCAAGGTGGTGTCCCGCCTGAGGCCTGATCTGGAGGCTCCGAGGGAGAATCCGTGTATGGAAATGGCTCTGCCATGCACTCTGCTGATCCTGCAGGTTTCCAGGTAGACCAGGCAGGCAGAGGCTTGAACCACAGCTCATCCGAGCCTTGGCAGAATGCCTGGGATCCTCCCAGAGCAGGAGAGCACGGGAGGGTCGTAGGGAGCTTCTGTGAGGTCATTTCCCCTGGACCTGTCTCCCCATGAGACATTTCCTCAGCACCTCCCGGGTTATGGTGAGGTATGGGGCTTTCTTCCCTGTCTCTTGCCCCCATCAGAATAGATTCGTAGGATATAAAGCTGCTGAGCTGTCGCCTGGAATTGGATCGTCAACAACGAGATGTTGCACAGTTGGCGTTAGAGTCACCCGGCCCCTTTTGCTTAGTGTCATCTTTCTGGTGTGTGGGACGAGGACGGTGGGCAGCCGGAGCCTTTGACTAGTCTTCCACGTGCTGTTTATGTAAGTAATAAACTGTCTGAATCCAAAAGTGGCTCACTGTAACTTTGCCAGGCGAAGCAGTCGGGTCTTGGTCTTGGCCTTGCCTTTTCTTGGGTGTGATTGATGGTCCACTTCTCAGGCTCGTCAGGTTGTTAGCAGAATTCAGTTCCTTGTAGTAGTAGGTTGAGCCCCCCATATTTTGGCCAGCTGTCATCCGGGACCCCCCCTCAGCTCCTCAAGGCCACGTGCACTCCTCACCACGTTGCTGCCTCCGATGGTGTAGAGTCTTACTCATGCTTCCAGTCTCTGTGACTCTTCCCTGTGCCGTATCTCTTCTGCCTCCAGTCAGAAAAGTTCTGTACTTCAGGGCTCATGTGATGAGATGGGACCCACCTGGATAAAATGAGGTCGTCTCTTTATCTTAGAGTCCATTACCTTAAATACATCTGCAGAGCACCTTGTGCCATGTGAAGTAGTACATCTATAGGTCCTGGGGACTGGGATGTGGACATCTTCGGGGTTCCATTTTGCCGACCACAGTTGGCCATGATGTTGGTTTCCCAACAGACCAGATTTGTGGTGCTGTTTGGACTATTGCTTTGGCTGTGTGGTCCACAGGCTTACTTGTCCAGCATTCTCAGCTACTCAAGCTACTGGGAGCAGCTAATATTCTTATATAAATTTATTTTCTTTTTGTCAGAGTCGTTTTCTGTTTCTTGCAACTAAAACTCAAACTGATAAAGATACACGTGATCTTCAGCACTGTTGACGAGTATTGGATGAAATTTCTTGGGACTTAAAATTCTTTTCCAAATTATTGCAGCTCCTAGTCTGGCTTACAGATGACTTCTTTGCAACTCTTCGGTGAAAAATAACAGCTTCCATGTCCTTTTGTTTGTTGAGACAGTTTCACTTAAGACTTGTGCTATCCATGTCTGTAACTCTAGCTTATAAAATAATTCCTGTATTCATGATTGTCTGTTAGAATAGAAAATGACTGAGAAAATACATACCCAGAGACCAGCACCTTGCTTCTCAATCCCAAGGAGAATCTTCCAGCCTGCTCCCGCTCCCTCAGTCCTAGCCCATCGTGACTGTGCTACAGACATCACCTGGAGTTGCAGAGGACAGTCCCTCCACATCATTCCGTTAATTTCTTGGGACTATAGCTGGAAATAAGCGCTCCCCTTCCTTTAGGAGAGCACCAACGATAATCCCACAGCGCCCTGCTTCCCCGCTTACTTAAGCACCATCTCTACTCTGATCTTGTTACTGCTGTCTCCGCTCTCATCCTCTTCCTGTTTGGGACGTCTCATCATCTGGCACGTTCCCCATACCTCCCGGCCCCTGCAGAGCCTCTGCTGTGCACCTTGGATCCCTTTTTCTGGAAACAGTAAACCTTCCTCTAACTCTTGACCTTTACTGAAATCTGTCTCTCTCTAGAGAACTCTATTTCTCCCACATTTACTGAGTCAGAGGCCTCTTATCTCCCTCTCATCCCCGACCCTGCAGGGCAGTGGGGCAGTGTGAGTGTCCTTCCCACTGCCTCTTCCACACCACTCCTCCCTCCTTCCGCACGATCCCAGCCCCTCTGATACTCAGGCCATCAACACAGACCAGAGGTGCCACCCGTCCTGACTGCTGCCCACCCGTCCTGACTGCTGCCCACCCGTCCTGACTGCTGCCTACCTGTCCTGACTGCTGTCCCCCTACAGACCTCTTGCTCTTTCTCATTCCTTCACTGAGGAGGTGACTCTTGTGGCCTCTGCTCAGACGCCCTCTTCTTAGAGGAGCTTTCTAGGACCACCCCATCCGAAGTCAATCTACTTCCTCCCCATTTCTCCTCTAACTTATCACCTTGCTCCTTTCCTTCGTAGCATTTATATTGTAAAACTGTTTATGATTTATTTTTCATTCATTTAGTGTGTGGTTCTCTTGCTAGAATAAATCAGAGTTTTTGTCTACTTATTTCACAGTTGTATCCTCGATACCCAAAACAGTATCTGACACTTTAAGTAAAATTGCCTACCTGAAATTGGGTTAAAATAGCTATACACAAACTTCATAGTTATGTGAAGCTCTACTTCGGTATTTTATCTGAGTAGCCAATTTTCTATACTATTCATAGACTAATAGGCTTCCTCCTCACTCACCTGCAGTGTTTTCTCTATTACACATGACATGCTTACATAAGGCCTATTTTATGATTTTCTACTCTGTCACTTAGATGCATATGCCTGATAGTTTCACCAAAGTCAGTCCATTTTAATCACTGTGAATTGATAAATCTTGCAGCAAATGAGAGGGGCAAGTTATTACTTTTTCCCTTTTAAGCTTTTCATAGAAAAGCTTTTCCAGATGAACACTAGAGTTCAGATTTGGGGGCACCTTCAAGGTAGAATGAAATGGAACAAATCATGAAGGAAAAAACAATCCTAAATTTGTTTATGTAAAAATATGAACTCTGTACACTGGGAAACATCAGTAATGAACTTGGGAAAAGTATTTGCAGGATACATAGCAGTAAATGGGTCGGGGTCAGACTGATGCTGTGATTCCTCATGACGTCGGGTTGTAGCACCCCCTCCAGTGCTCTGGAGGGAACAGCCTTCTGACAAGCTACCCAACTGCCACGGCACATTCAGGAGGGGAAGGGGATGCTCCAGATTGCCTTGCACTTGGAGAGCTTTAGGAGCCAGCCTGAAAGAGAGAATGTGAATATTGAACACGCTGAAATGTGTCTGCAGATCTGACAGATGGACTGGCCAGAAAGGGGGAAATTGTGGAGTATGTCTGGAAGAAAGTGCCAGAACCTAGAGATCAGCGGGGAGTCGGGTTCCAAGAAAAGTGTGAAGGTGGCCTGGCCACCGCCTGCCACAGCACCAGCGTCACACTTGGAGCACCTGTGCTGCCTGCGAAGGGGACACCAGCCTGCAAGATAATTGAGGAATCCGACTACCCTGGTGTGGAAAACTCTTCCAAAGAGCTGGGTAAAAACATAGAGGAACCTGTCAGCTGGCCGGCCAGAGAGAACAGCCCCGATGTTGGCTCGGGAATATGGAGAAAAGCATCAGGCTGGGTGTCAAGGACTTGCAGACAGAAAGAGCAGCCATCACGGAAATGTGTGGATGTCTGATCTTTACGTGAGTTCCTCTCCTTCCCTAACCAGGTTCCTAAAGAATAATGTGGACCCCAGAAGTGCTTGAGTAAAGGGGGAGGCTCTGAACATTAAGACTTGTGGAATTGCAGAAAATCTGTAATCACTGGTAGGTGAGACCAGGACATCTACGGATTACCAACAAAAGAGACAAAGGGTTAATAATATCATTAATATAAAAGGTATTCCTGGACTTCCCTGGTGCTCCATTGAGTAAGACTCTGCGCTCCCAATGCAGGGGGCCCGGGTTTGATCCCTGGTCGGGGAACCAGATCCCACATGCATGTCGCAACTAGGAAGTCTGCCTGCCGTGACTGGAGGATCCTGCGTGCCGCAACTAAGGGTCCTGCACACTACAATGAAGATCCCGCGTGCCATGACAGAGACCTGGCCCAGCCATAATTAATTAATTAATTAATTAATTAAAGAAAAAAAGATATTCCTAACGCTGAAACAGAGATAAGGCTGTCTTTCCAATGGAAAAATTGTCAATGAATGTCAACAGATAAGTTATTAGTGAATAAAGGAAACCAGAATATGTCACCCCAAAATATGCCTCTGTGACATAAAAATTATTTTGAGCTGAAGGCAGTTACGCAGTAAACACAGAAAAAGCCCCCCCCCCTTTTTTTTTTTTTGCCTAAAGGAAGGATATAAATTCTCCTTTACTGGACACAGACTCTTATCAGCACAGAGATGGCACCAGTGGACTCTTCAAACAAACCTTTGTTAAGCCCTTAGCTTCCTAGTTACTTCTCCACCGTTTACTACCTCTGGTCCAAACCCTTTTGTCTTGTCATTTCTTTGCAAATGTATTGATTCTTTGTCTAAAAGGCATAAAAGCTTCCTGCTTTGGTCACTTCTTTGGGTCCCTTCCTTTCTCCTGAAGGCTCCCTTGTGCATGTAAAAATTCAATAAAATCTGTGTGCTTTTCTCTGAACATCTTTGTCAGTTTAATTTTCAGACCCAGTCAGGGACCATAAGAAGGTTGAGGAAAAACATTTTTCTGCCCTGCATGAAGAACTGTGACTTAAAAATGCACGTGTACAAACATTCAATTTAAAAATGAAACAAGAAATAAAAATTAAAATGATAAGATACAGTAAATTATCAACTGAACAGACACATGAAAAATGTTAACTACAACAATGTGGGTGGAAGAGAGAAGACCCAGGAGCTCCGGTGGGAATATAAATGACAGAGCTTTCTAAGAAAAGGTTTGACAATAAATATCAAACATTTTAAAAATGCTCGTGTTGTTTGACATAGTAATTTCATTTTTTAGGATTCAATCCAAGGAAGTCACTCGAGTAGGGGACAGATATATACAAAGATAGTTATTGCAGCATTTTTATAATGAAAAACATTGAAAACCTGAATACCTAGGAAATGGCTAAATAATTAATATAATACGTGTTACACAGTCATTGAAACATGTTTTAAAGTCATTTCAGTGACATGGAAGATATTCACTATCTAATGTACAGTTGAAGGAGAAAAAAATAAAAAGATGCACAGCTGTATATAGTATGATTATCTATGAGCCATAAAATCACTGAACTGTATCTCAGGCATCACCCAGGCCCCTGCAGTCACCTTATGGATAAAGAAGTGTAGGTTCAAAAAAAGAAATTAAGAATCAAAGAGGATAAATGACTTCCCCAAAATCACAGAGTTAGCCAGGAGCAGACCAGGACCAGAATTCTAGCCCTAATTTCAGAAACTCCCCATTATAGTTCCTGGAGTTGGATCACATAAATTTCCTGACTCATGCCGTGCGTTTTTAGGGGTTTCCAACCTCCCACCTGCATCAGCACATTTCTGTCCTTTCGTCAGCATTACCCTTATCAACCTGTTGGGACTCGAGTACCTCAAACTCTCCTGTGTCCAAATCCATAGCTGACAGTGTACAGGGAGTTCTTTTTTAACTGCTTTGCATCCTCTCTTCTCTAAATTTTTTTGTTCTTTTCTGTACCATATCATCAATAATTTAAGAAATACGCATTCCTGTGGGAAAAGGCCTTCTCAAGTCCACAAATTTGAAAATACCACCGTTATCTATCATTCTCTCCATAAAATGCCATAATGTGTAACTTAAAATTTTAAGTGACTCCCTTAGACAATTAATGATTCTATAACTTCAGTACTAAAGTCCTTTATACAGCTATTCAGATTAATCCTGGTGGAAGCAATTGCAAAATAGTTTCACTGATGACCTACTCTTGTCTCTCTGTGGAATACATCATAGTTCGGAGGTGAACTCACCATTTGACTTCTTAATATTTTCTGGCTGAGAAACATAACCCTTGGAGCAGCTTAACTTGTATCCCAAACTTAGTTGATTTTCTCTCAAGGTAGTTTTTCAAAAGATCTAAAATTGTCGGGTTTTTTTGGTCTTGTTTTACTTTGTTTGGTTTTTTGTTGTTGTTGTTGTTTTACTTTTTAAACTTAATCATGAGCTGTAGTGAATAGGTAGGGCCAAGCAGACAACAGAGTTGAGTCAAAGATTAGATATAGGGGAGCCTAGTAAGCTCACCCACCAAGAGACTTGGCATTTAGCCAATTCTAGATTGTCAAGTTCAAATTCATGAGGCCTGCAGAATTACTAATGACTACTGCATGTTCCCCAATAATTGAAATCTTAAATGTTATTCACAAAGGCCAAGAATCCATTGTTTTGTTTTCTTACGGTTCTTGATTCCCAGTAAGATACTTTATCTATAGTCTTTTTAAGTTATTGTTATCCACGACCATCTTATTCCCCTTCCAAATAGCTTAGATAGAAGTCAGTGTTTGGGGATCTCACCATTTTCCAGCCTCTCCATTACAGTAGTCCTGGGTGATGGATGTTCTGATACCTAATTTACTCAAGGATGCTAGTTACCTTGTCTAACATCATAGACCTAGTCAGGGGTAGAAGCCCCGATCTTTAGGTCCCAAAGCATGTGTTCTTTCCTTTAAACTATGTCTCCTCTTAATTTCAGTGCTCGATTCTATAAAAGAGAAACGATATTTTACAGATAAGTTTCTAAAAAAGAGGTCAGTGGGGAAGGGGGGATTCATCATTTTTAAAGCATCCCAGATGATGATAATATGCAGACAGAGCTGAGAACCAAGCTTCCCGAGTGGTCTGGGTCCGCTTACCTTGTTTCTGCTCCCTCTCCCCTCTGCGTACATGTTCATTCTTGCATTTCATGACATGTTCTCATCTGTTTCCTTCATCCTCTAAGTTCTACCCGCTCCTGCTTAAAAATCTTATCCGGTCTCATGTCCCTCTTTAGGGCTGCACCTCTGAGGTTCTAATTAAGTACTAAAAGCCTCTTCATAGTTTCTCACTGTTTTTTCCTTTGCTGCACAGCAATCTCCTCCACTAAACTCATCTTTTTTTTTTTTTTTTTTTGCCGTACGCGGGCCTCTCACTGTTGTGGCCTCTCCTGTCGCAGAGCACAGGCTCTGGACGCACAGGCCCAGTGGCCATGGCTCACGGGCCCAGCTGCTCCGCGACATGTGGGATCTTCCCGGACAGGGGCATGAACCCGTGTCCCCTGCATCGGCAGGCAGACTCTCAACCACTGCGCCACCAGGGGAGCTTAAACTCATCTTTTGAAGTGTGAACAGTTTCTGCAAGATGCAGTGGAGGAGACAAAAGAAGATCTATAAATCTCAGCTGATTTTTTTTTTCATTTATCAAAATGAAATGAATACCCAAGAAGTAAATGCCTACTGCTAGCCTGACCCTAAACAAGGAACTTGCACCTTCAAAGTATATAATTCCAGCTACAAACTTCAAGTACTCAATGGCAGGTGATGTATTGTAGGTTTATATGCCCTGCCCGGTACATTTCAGCGCACTGGGGCTTTTTCCCTGTTCTGAACAGTTTCCAGCGTTGAGACCTCAAATTGAAGTATTTCTACGTGACCTGGGCCAGCCGCCCAGTGTCCTCTCCTTCCTGTCTCCCAGGAGGTGGCCATGCCATTAAAGCATCACACCATCCTAGTCTGACTTCTCCTTAGAAGAGCTGTCCTCCGTGCAGGCTGCAAAATGCTGCTAATTAGGTGTGACTGGCCTCTCCCTTTCAGTGTGCCTTATGTTCCCTTTTCTCCAACCCCCACCCACTTCTTTCCTCCTTAGACTGAAGAGCTCCCCTTAGATACAACATGATTTAGAAATCAGAGCGGTGGAGGCAATCAGGATAGTTACATATTACATAAGGCCATTAAAGATCCTTCATTCACATCGAGTGCCCCTTTGTAGTGAACGGTGAGGCCCTGGGGAGGAGGTTTTAACCTCTCTGCAGGGAAGCAGCCTCAGAAGCTGAAGATTTCCCCGCCCAGGATAAAGGCAGCAGCCTGTATGTAACAGACCAGTCTGTAAGGCAGCATTGCTTCACAGTGATGCAGAGGGGGGAAATGTTTGCTCAATCTTCTTAGGGTCCCTGGCTTGATCTGAAAATTAAACTGACAAAGACAGAGAAAAGCATACAAATTTCATTGAATTTCTACATGTAGATGAGAGAGTCTTCACAAGAAAATGAAGACCAAGAAAGTGACCAGAGCCAGAAGTTTTTATACCTTTTCGACAAGGAAATAGTAAATTTGTGAAGAATTGGAAAGACAAAGGGGTTTGGGCCAGGGGTAGTTAATGGTGAAGGAGTAACTAGGAAGGTGAAGGTTAGTTTAGCAAGGTTTGCTTATACAGGCTGCTTGGCCCTAAATTTTCTATCTCTGGTGTTAAGAAAGTCTTCTTTCTGCCCTGTACAGGGAGGGTAGCTTTCACAGGGGAGTTTTATGACCTGTTTCAGGGAAGAAGGGTGACAAGGCAGGGAAGAGTGACCTTCTTGCTTCTGCCTGTTTTTTTAAAATTCCTTAAGATATTTAATACGCCAAGCTGCCATATTTGGGGGTGACCTGTCTTGAACCCCATCAGTGAGAACACTGATTCTGGAGTCAGCTGGACTGGGGACTGGGCTTTGAATCAACATCACCACTTGTTAGCTTCGAGACCTTGGGCAAATTGCTGAATTTCTCTGGACTTCAAATCTTTCATCTCTGAAGTAGGGGAATTTATATCTATCATACACAGTTGTATGATTTAGTGAGACAGTCTGCATGAAGTGTTTAATATGGAGCCTATGTTCAAAAAATGACAGCTATTATTATTGAGTGTCCAAAGTGCTGTCCCACTGAGGGCTTAATTCTTTAAATTTACAAGGTGCTTTTTCTCATAGTACCTAACGTGACCCTCATGCAATCTATGAGATAGACATTTCCAAGGTAGGTATTTTATCTCCTAGGAGACTTTTTTTCCCAGATCTTGTAAGTAGCAAAGTCAAGACTCAAAGCCATCACTTGAGGGTCCAGGGCACTGACCCCTGGCCACAAAGTACCTCTTGACTCTCCAGGGGAAGAGCCAGCATCTGCAGAGACTGTGATTCCCCTGTGACTAATGAGTTTCTAAATGATGTGCAGTGGTGTGTTGTGGTTGTTTTCATTCCATCTGCTTGATTCAACCAGGCAGCATTAAAGCTGAGAACTCCGGCTCTCAACATGCTGTCAATTTGTTTAATGATTATTCTAGGAGCAGGTGATTTCTATTAGACGGCAAGTGACAGATTGCCTATTAGAAAGAAGTGCATGTTTTTCAAACTAGGGACCCTCAGCACTCAGGGGAGCAGAGCTGGCTCTTGCCAACCTGGAGCTCAGTAGCCAGGTTAATGATGTGATTATCCGAGTGTTATTTGGCCAGGCTGGGGTACTAGACTCTGAGCATCCCTATTGCCAACTGCTGTTTCACTCCAGAAGCAGGTGGGAGACGTAGCATGAGAAAGAATAACAACCGGTGTGTGGCAGGTTTAGAAAAAAATCTGGAAACCAAAAGGGCTCCCAGAAATTTATTTGCCGGTTAGAGAAGGGATTAGGGGAGGACTCACAGAGCCAAGGGAGAGTGTCCTGGGCCATCTTTCTTACAGCACCACTGACTTTCTAGGGGACACTTGTTGAATTTCTTCTACCTTTCTGTGCTTTGTTATCATCTCATTAAATGGGGACATTTTTAAAGATTCCCCTATTTCTTGATTTCTGGGGTGGACCTGGATTGTCTGTGATTGAGATCACTCTTATAAAATGGTCTTTGCAGCAAGGACAGCCCAAGCGGAAGACAGCATTTTGAGCGGAGATGCAATACAATGATTTACTGTTTGGGTTCTTTCATTGTATTTTCTAATCCAAGGATGGTGCTTCAAGGCAAGGATTAACTTTGCAAACATAAGTTACAACTCTCTGATGTATGAAAGTCCAGAGAGGAAAGATACCCAGAGCAACCTTTCCCAGACTACTGAGATTCCTGTGCACAGCCCCAAACATCTGTCCCCCCTCCAGCTTCCAGGAGCTGAGCCGAGGCATTTGCAGACAAAGAGAGAGAGATAGGTTCTCCTTTACCCCCTGTTTCTCAGGACTCCATTTCTTCCCCCTACTCAGAGCAGGAAACTGCAAAGGTGTGATTTTAGAAGGTTTTATTCGTATGTGCCCCAAAGCAAAAAAAAAAAAAAAAAAAAGCCTAACTTTTCCTTTAAAAGAAAAAGGATAGGGGTGCAGGGGGGGGACCTTCAAGGCCAAAGTTAGTCAGTGTTGCTCCCTAGTGGCAAGATTTCCAAAGAGCAACCTTTGCTTTGGTGAGTACAGTAGTCCCTGGGGTCCGGGAATGTTGGTTCCAGGACCACCTCATTACCAGAATCCCCGGATGCTCAAGTCTCATATAAAATGGTGTGATAAAGTTGCCCTCCATAGCCGCCAAGTTCCACATCTGCAGATACGGAGGGCTGACTCTAAGTGCAGTGACACTTGTCACTGGCCCTTGGCACTGGTGATTATAGACGGTATAAATGAGGAGGGGGAGGGGTCCTTGCTCAGCGATGGCCGTTCCACGGAGTTTGGCTTTCTCAACCAGCAAATAAAATCTTGCCACCAAATTGCTTTCTCCTTTCACTGCCTCTTGGCCAGAAAGGACGTGACCCATATCCCTTTTGTAGCACTTCCCGTGCCTCACCCCCCTGCCCAACCAGCAATCAGTTCAATGCTTGTTAGAAGTGAGATCAAAAGGTTTTTTAAAATACTCAGGAGGCCCAGAGATTTTACCGAAGAAGCTGACCATTAGTGCTTGATGACTGCTCACCATCCTAGGGTTATCTTTTTCCTCCAAAACGCTGTGCATTTGGATGGGCGGGGGGCTCTGCTTTCACAAATTGAAGCATATATTCCTCTGCCTTGATCTCGGTTTCCTCATTAAAAAAAAAAATAAGTAGAACTTGGGGAATGAACAGATTTAATGCTCAGTAATTCTTGTACCTCAGTGCTTATCTACATAGTTTTTACATATTCCGAAAGGCCCTTACTTCAAGGACATACTGAAAGAAGAAAATAAGTGTATTCATGCAGTAGCTACGTTGAAACTGTGTATCAAGGGTATTGCTTATAGAGGCAGTTTTTCGACAAATGCAATGAAAATCACAATGCTGGTGAAGAGAGTCAGAAATACTAATAAAGAGGGCAACATTACCCTGTGATGGGAGAAATAAGAGAGCTACGCGAATAAGCCAAGCTCTGTTTTAGCAGATGTTAACCAGTCTCAGAGCATTTCATTTGCTTCGTGCGTGCATATCACTTGTTTGGATTTTCTTTAAAAATACGTAGATAAAAAGAAATTTGGTTTCTAGGAAGTTATTTTGTGTCTCTAGAGATTTCATTTCTCTCCTGACATAATTGGAAAACTGCTGGGTTGTTCCCCACACCAAAGATGGAGCTAAAATCCAGTCCTTGCATCTCCTGCCAAAACTCGCAAGGAGACGGGTATTTGGAGAGGGGTGTTTGGGTTAGCGTGCCAATTAAGCGGGAGCTGATACAGAAAAGATGGCTTTCATCTCCTCTGCTGTCGGTGACAGCTCAGTTTTTCCATCTAATCTCCAAGTTGGATATGATTGCCTGGAGACTCCGACACACAGTTTGTTGAAATTGGGATTTTGGAAACACACTCACACAGCACCCAGAGGAATCATGCAACCAGCTGCTGGGACAATGCTTGGTGATCCACCTTAGCTTGTCCATGGTAGACCAGTAGTTCCAAACAGGAGCAGTAGACAGAATGGGCAAAGCAGTGGCCTCGTGATTCCTGCATTGGAACCACAGCCAGAATCGCTGGTTGGAGCTGCCAACATGAACCTCCCCGTTGTTGCTCTCACACCACTCTTGCTGGTGGGCATTAAGCATTCCAGTGAAATCACCAGCTTCATGTTCAGCTGGGCTGATTGCTGAAGAAGCTGATTGCATTATTCATTCTCGTGAAAAGATTTTTCGGACTCTCAAGGATCCATAGAGATTATATTGAAAAAAAAAAAACCCAAACTCCAGAGTTATCAACAGTCTAATTTATCCTTCTATTCTTTCAAAAGGGACAGAGTCACAGAGGATACGTAGAGAAAGCCTGAACAGAAAATGGGTTTTTGGTGAGTTTAGAAGCCCTGTATTTTGTACAATTTGTCTCTTGGTTTTTGTTTTTCATTTCTCCTTTCTACTTCTTTTCCGGACAATTCTTCCATCTTCTTAAAAACAACAACAAAACCAGAACCAACCAAACAAACAAAACCCTGCTGGTTGCTTATTTCCCTATGAAATACTTCCATCTACTGGCCAAATGGAGAAGGCTCATGTCTCAACTTTTTTGTTCTACTTGTACGAGGATTTATGAAGACCACCCTCCAAACATCTAGTACAGTAATCAGAAATCACAAATCATAAAATTAAGGAGGTTGAGGAAATTCTTCACTTTGAACCTAACAATTCACCCAAGTAAACCTCCATGTATTTGACACACATATGCAGTTTGCAATCACCCAGAATGACGTATAACTCTGCAGTATCACAGAGAGCAAATTAGTGAGAAGAAGGGCTGAGAGGCCAGGCAGAGAGATGGGAAGAGTTGGCCTCTCTGGCAAAGCAGTTAGCATCTTTCTAATCAGATTGCAGGGAACGAGGCTCTGGGTTCAGAAATGGAATCAGAGATTATGGTCTAGGTAACCATGATTCCTCTATGAAGAAAAGTAATTCCGTGAGAGCTGAAAAGAAAGAAAGTTGTGTTCCAAGTTAACTTATCAGAGGGGACACACTTTCAATAAAAAACCCTCAGAAATGATGCTTCTTCCTTCTTGTTCTTTTTTTTTTTTTACATTTCATACCTGTGCTTCATTTATTGTATTTTGCATCTGGAAGTTTGCACCTCTTAATCTCCCTCACCTATTTCTCTTTTCCCCCATCACTTCCTCTTTATCCATTCCTCTATTGATGGGCACTTAGGTCGCTTCCATATCTTGGCTATTGTAAATAATGCTGCAATGAACATAGGTGTGTGTGTACCTTTTCAAATTAGTGTTTTTTCGTTTTCTTTGGCTAAAATACCCAGGAGTGGAATCGCTGGATCATGTGATAATTCTATTTTTAGTTTTTTGAGGTATCTCCATACCGTTTTCCGTAATGGCTGAACCAGTTTACATTTCCACCAACAGTGCACAAGGGTTTCCTTTTCTCCACATCCTTCCTGCTTCTTTTCGATGACAGCCATTCTGACGTGTGTGAGGTCGTATCTCACTGTGGTCTTGATTTGCATTTCCCTGATGATTAGTGATGTTGAGCATCTCTTCATGTGTCTCTTGGCCATCTGTATGTCTTCTTTGGAAAAAATACCTATTAAGATCCTTTGCCCATTTTTTAATTGGGTTGTTTGGGGTTTTTGGATGTTGAGTTGTATGAGTTTCTTGTTCATTTTTTAAAAAGAATCCATATGGGAGATGGAATCAGACAGTGGAATGTGGAAAGGTGTTTACAGTCTATTAGAGAACTAATCTGGGCTTATAGAATCAGAGATTCATAATGTGTCAAAGCTGGTAGGAATCTCAAATACCAGAACAGCCTCCTCGTTTTACTGATGAGAGAATTAGGATTGGAGGAGCATAAGAATCCTGTGGAAAGACTTCTATTTCAGAAGTAAACCAACAAATTCAACAAAAGGTAAAAATAAAACTCAAGGTTTCTGTATGGATTTTCAATACAAGTACATTGTTTGTAATACCAGCCTCTCCAGAGCCGATAATTTCTAAAAAACAAACCCATATGCTCACCAAAGTAGCATGGACGTTCTTCTGGGCTAAAATAACTACCACAGTGGACCATCTTCGGTGCTTTGTCCACTTAGAATAAATGGGGAATGACAGAGCGAAGAAAAAAGTACAGTGCCTTTTTTAAGTACGGTGAGTTTCAATAGATCACGGATCTAAACAGAACCTGTACTAAATCATATTCCCTCAAAAGAAATCTCTCTTTAAAATGGGTTCATCTACTATCTTTCCTATTCTGTGCAACTTTAAGGAGAGGAATTAAACCCAAATTGAAAACTGAAGAAGGTGAAAGGTAAAGATCTGGTGCCTAAAATAGCTTCATGGAAATACCTTGAGAGGCAGTGCAGCATTTCCAAAGTGACAGACATATTAAGTCAACAAGAAGATGCTTACCTCAGACGCAGCTTCCACTGTGATATGAGTGTCCTGGGGAGGTAAAACCATCTTCATCCTTGACTTGAGACCTGATTTTGTCATTGACTAGCTGGCTGAACTGAGGCCTCCCTCGTATGTCTTCACCAGTGTGTTTGACCAATGGTGTAGATGTCCATTGGGGTATGAAGTAAACCCCTGCTTTTTGAAATAGAAGAAGGTAGGGTTAAACCATTAACTAGGATGGATGGTTTTAGGCCGTTAAAAGATACCATTACCACATTACTCATTACTTTCAGAAGCATTCAAAACACACACATTCGTGAGTGCTACTCTGTACACTTTAAAAATGAAGTTCTTACTTTCTCAGATACGGCACGTTTCTTGAAGAGAGCAAATTTTTGAAATGAAACATTTATTTAATCTCATTATAAAGTATAATTTTTCCAGAACATCTGAGTGCCCAGAGGTAAATTACAGAGATGTGTACAAAGTGAAGCTGTTTTTCTAATCAGATCACTGGCATGTTAAAAAATTCATCTGAACTGGAAAATAAATAAATAAAAAGTTCATCAGTAGCAGAGTCTTCATTCCTTAAGCCTAGTCTTAAAGGCACAGCAGTGAAAGGCCCCAATGACCACCGGGAAGTACCAGCCAGAGGGCGGGGCCAGCCTTGACGCCGCCTCCTCCCCACATGCAGACCTGACCCCCTGGACGGACTTCCCTGACACCTGCCCACTCGACTCCACCCAGCAGCACCTGGGTCTCCCCTGGACTAGCCTCCACTCACTCTGACCAGTGTCTTCTCTGTATGGAAGCCAGGACCGTCCTTTCAATCACTTAGCTCCCTTCTTTAAAGTCCTTCAGCTGTTTCCT
Source organism: Delphinapterus leucas (assembly GCF_059928025.1). Classification (NCBI taxonomy): domain Eukaryota; kingdom Metazoa; phylum Chordata; class Mammalia; order Artiodactyla; family Monodontidae; genus Delphinapterus; species Delphinapterus leucas. Next base: position 28,396,235 of record NC_143149.1, read on the forward strand.
CTTAAGATAAGAATTTTTTTTGTTTGTTCGTATTTCTTTTTATCTTAAACTGGAACACAAAGGTTCCCTTCTGACACTGCCAGCCTTCTCTTGGGCCACTGCTTTCCAGCCAACCAGCATCTCCAGAAGTGCCATTTCCCTTCCCACCTTCACCCACGAGAATCCCCCAGCCTCACAAGGTTTGTCCCAGCTTCCCGAAGCCCACCGGGGCTCCGGGCCCGGGTAGCTTCTCACGCTTCAGACCCCAGCTTCAAACACGACATACTTGAGGCAGCCTCCTCGCCACCTCTAGGGATCCTCACCTGGGTGAGGGGCCTCCTTCCACTGCTTGGCTTCTTCCCCAGACACTTTGCAAGTTTCTAATTGTAAACGTCTTCCTCCAGTAACTATATCCCCTGGGAGGGGATGAACTAGGTTTGTTCTGTTCACCACTGTGCTTCCAGTGCTTGGAACATAGTAGTTGCTCAGTGCGGATGTACACATGTGCATAGACACACACATCATGTCACCGTGTACACCCACACATATACACACCACACACCACGCCCTATGCATATACACACTGCTGATGGCACTTCCTTCGGAGGACAGTTTGTAGTGAGACGTGGGAAATATGGAGTAGAAAAGTGTGATTAACTTAAGATCCGTGTATCAATAGATTCAGTATTTCATTCAGCTAACAAATATTTTGAAAGATCTATGATTTATCCATTCGGTCACCAGTTATTTACTAAGTTCATGTGATTTGCCTGGTATGTGCTGGGTGTATGGTTGGACACAGGGTACTTGGTGAAGAAGACAAGAGTTGGGATCCCCAAACTTGTGGAGCTTATGGCCTGGCGAGGGAAGATAGAAAATAAACCAGGCAACGAGGAACTAACAGAACTGTAAGTGCTATGACGTGCTAAGGAGGACGGGGTTGGGACGCCGTAACAGAATCCTGGGGCACAGGGCTGGGCCCTCCTTTTGGTAGGATGGTCAGGAGGTCGTGAATGGGCATTCAAATGAAGACTTGAAAGTAGCAGCTGCTAGAGATGGGAGTGGGTGATCCAGGCAGAGAGAACAGCGTGTTGTAAAGGCTGGAAAGAGCAAAGCCTGCGTGTTCTTGTAGCCAAGAGGAAGCAGTGCGGCTGGAGCGCAGTGTGGATGAGGCAGCATCCACAGTGTGAATGGGGTGCAGGGTGATCAACTAGCCCAGTTTGTCCAGGACTGAGGTGTCTCCCAGGGTGTCGGATTTTCACTACTGAACCTGAGACAGTCCTGGGGAAACGGGGATGGGTGCACAGCCTAGGTTCAAGATGAATTTGGAGACTGATTTGAAACCATCCACACATTTTCTGACTCACCACAGAAGCTAATAATATTATCACAATAAAAGAAAATTAGAGAAACAGACTACCTGTCTGTTTAAATTGAATTAAATATTTTTCTGTTCTCATAGGTCGGTTTCCAGGAAAAGGGGAAAAGGTGCCTAGACAGCATCTTGGAAAGAATTTGTAATACTTTGACAATATTCAATCACAAAAGTTAGGAAGTGAGAAAATTTCATTGATGGTGACAGCTATTGTGACTAAAGTCAATGATGTGAATGAACTTTGACTTGGAAACTGTGATCTTATTTTCCAAATACCTATAGGTGTATAGTGTGTATGTGATATAAACAAATAAATCCATCCCTTCCTCCCTCCGTCCCTTCCTTCCTCCCTTCCCTTCCCCTCCCTTCCCTTCCTTCCTTTATCCTCCTGCCTCTTCCTTTCTTTATGATCAGTGCCATTCAGAAAAAGAACTCTAATAGCTAACAGTACCTTTTCTTGTATTGAGTTTTATACTTTTCTAAATATCCCACTACCTTATTGAGTCTCAATGATTCTATCAAGTCTGTATTGTCATAAAATAAGACTATGAAAAATTGAAGCGACTTCATAGGCACCACATAGTAACTTAACAGAAGATAGCTTAATGATGGCATTTTGTGAAAATTACAGGTAAACTTAAAGGAAGGAAATATACCTGTGGTAGCCTTTCTAGGAAATGCTATCGCTACGTCTGCCACTGGTAGCAGAGTCATGACAGACCCCAAAGGACAACAACATTTCTCCTGGGTCTCATCAGCTCATGTCAGGTCATCTTCACAATAACTAAGAGGAACTAGCCCCTCCCTCGGGCACTGACATTTGCCTGCCACTCGTGCACACTGAAAGGCGTGACATTTCTTACATCTTTGAAAACATCAGAGGAAATAAAAGCTATTGCTCTCATTTTGAACTTTACCTCCGCTGGACTAAAGGGTTTGCTGACAGGGTGGGGATAAAAGCAAGAAAGGGGAGGATCCCATAAGGAAGAGATAAGGGGAACAGATTCCTGAGCTCAAAAGCAACCAACCAACGTTCGCCCGGGTGAAATTGCTTTCTGCAGCTCCTGCAGTCTGTACCATGCCTTTCTGACTGAGAGGATATGCAAAACTCCTGAAGTGCTTTTCTCATCCGTCCTTCTGTGGTTACTGAGAATGTGGCATCACTTAGAAGAATCAGCACGTTGACACACGTGTGGTTGGAAGTCATTTCACTCAAAAAGAGTTGTGCTGAAGTTGTTTGCACAAACCAAATAGATGACCCTTTGACCATGGCCACAAAGGATACAGTTTCCGCAGGGTCGTGGAGAAAGTCAGTAACAGCATCCAATCTAGAATTCTGGTCTTCGAAGACCGATGTCGTGGACCTTCTGCCGTTCATTCATTTGCGTCCTGTGAGTTGGCACCTCGGTTGTTACTGGACCCTCTCGCTGTTACTGCACGGGTCTCAGGACTCTGGTACACCGAAGTCCAATTCCTGGAATCATTACCGTGTGATCATGACATCATAGAAGAAGCAGCCCGACAGTTCTGTCTCCTGTTGTGTCTAACCAAGTCAGAGGACGATAGTGGGGAAGCCCTGGGGAAAATGTCTTGTACAGCTGAGATCCAAGCAGCGTTTATTCTTTCCTCCCTTGTGACCTTCTTCAGTGGACTCCTCATCTTATTAATATCCAGGCTGATCTGGAGGAGCATTAAAAAATGGCAAAAGAGCGAGGGAAAAGGAATTTTCTCAGTCAGTTCCCCTGTATGAAGATCGGAGACAGGTTTGGCGTGCGTTTGTGTTTAGAAGACCATGGAGGCTTCACTCAGTTTTCCCGGGTTAACAGCCAGCTCTGATGTGGTGACTTAGAAACGGGTCCATCTTGCTCAGGGGTGGAAAACAGGACCCCAGGCCGCCATGCCAAAGGGTGCAGCTGCAGGGCCAGGCCTCCTCTCCCACCACTGGGAGAAGCAGTGCCTTGTGTGGATGACGATGCATGTGAGCTCTGGAAGCAGATGTCATTGTTTTGAACAAAACACCCGCTAACGTGAGGTCTATGCCTCTATTTCAAATTTTAAAATGACAGTTGTGTTAGGTACCATGAGGAAGGCAGAAAGGAACGTCAGTGTCAACCTCACCTTCATGAATCATTCACGCAGGATGCTCATATACTCACAAGTATACATTGCCTTTTATACACGTTAATACAACACACGGAGTTGTGCACACATGCCGAAACCCATGCATACGTGCACACGCCATCCAGCCACAAACTCAGGGACACTTTTTTACACCCAAACAAGCTTTGCAAGGGTGGGCACTATTGAATAACAACTGGAAAATGATGATGGTAAGAATAATGGTATCCTATCCAGATAAGACTCTGCTTAAGAGAATAAAAACGCTCAAACGTTACATAATGGCTGTTCTGGTACCAATGGTTGAAAGCAAAGATCTGTTCACAGTTTTTCTTTCCCCAATTTTATTTTTCTGATTTCCATAACAGAACACATCAACTGTGTTTTGTAATTAATACTGAAAAGTTGCTTGAAACATTGCCTCTTGATGCTAAACATTGACATAAAATAAAAGAATATATAACTCGGTAACTTTTTAAGGTCATTGCCAGTGTCATCATATGAAATTCAGGTGTCTGCATTCTAGAAGTGCCCAATATGGAATTCTATAGATTTTGTCGCTCAATGAGTTTATGCTATTACTAATTATTTCTAGATTAAAGGCAGTAAGCAGCGGCATAGCGATTGGGGAATGAATCCTGGGGTTCTGATTTCTTAACAGCACTGGCGGTGCGTGAATGGGTACTAGATGTGGTGACTATGCCTTCTGCCTGTTTTTTTCAGTGCACAACTGAATTGGTAGAATTGTTTAATCTCCTTTGACTTCTGCTCCAGGAAATGTATCTTCTTCCCCATTATACTCATTTTTTGTGTGGTTACAAAAATGTGAGAACGCATTTGTCCATAAACATTTGCTGTATTTTTCATTTCATTCTTTTGATATAATTTATATCTGCCCTCCAGTCCAGAGGTACCTTTTCATTTCGAATAGGAAGCAGATGTTACAAAATGTTAATAAGCAGGGTCTGCTTTTAAATCTTGACGAGAGAGTTTCATAATAGTTGAGTGACTTCTTAATAATTTACCATATCTAATTAAATTGAGAGTGTTGTATTTTTCTCTAAGCCTTTGGGAAAGTTGGCCTAATGCAAAATTGTCACAAATCTAAGTACTGTGGAAAGTTCTTTTAAAAATTATTTGGAGGGCTTCCCTGGTGGCACAGTGTTTGAGAGTCCGCCTGCCGATGCAGGGGACACGGGTTCGTGCCCCGGTCCGGGAAGATCCCACATGCCGCGGAGAGGCTGGGCCCGTGGGCCATGGCCGCTGAGCCTGCGCGTCCGGAGCCTGTGCTCCTCAACGGGAGAGGCCACAACAGTGAGAGGCCCGCGTACCGCAAAAAAAATTATTTGGAGAGTCATAATTTTCTCCTTAAATGTGCATTTTAAAAGATATACTACATTCATAGGTATGATTTTATTATATCTTAGGGCCAGTTTGTTTTGCCACAAAAGGCACCTCAGTTTTATAATGGAATTCAAATGAGTGTTCCATATTCATGCCATTGAATATTTTTTTAAAAAATCAATGCCCAGACCACTTCCCAGGCATGCACAGGATGAGCCATAAGTATTAGTGGCAATCATTGATCGAGATATAAACTCTATCAAATAACCATTTAATGAGACTTCTCTTCTTACCATTCAGAAAATACGAATAGAAAAATTAAATCATTTCAAAAACCTGGCTCCACATAAAATGAGCTTTTCTAAAAGTCAGAGAGGTCTCAGTCTGCATGGTGTGGTCAATCCCGGTTCACTTGTGTCTTTCTCAGGGGTAGTTCAAGACTGTCAACAGACACAGAGGCCAGTTCAGACTCCAGACTGTCCTCATTGCCTGCCCACCGGCAGGTCATTTAATTTCTCTGTACCTCGGTTTCCTTATCAATAGAAAATGGATTTAATCTGACTTACTTTGGCTACCTCATAGGATTATTATAAATTTCAAAGACAGTGGTCCCTTTGTGGTTGCAGGACACACCCCCAAAATCTGAGGATGCTCAAGTCCCTTATATATAGCATAGCATAGTACTTGCATATAACTTGTACACATACTCCAGTACACTTCAAATCATTTCTAGATTAGTTATAACACCTAATACAATGTAAATGCTGTGCAAATAGTTGTAAATATAATGCAAATGCTATGTAAATAGTTGTCAGCACCCCATAAATTCAAGCTTTGTTTTCTGGAACTTTCTGAAATTTCTTTTTTTAAATATTTTCTATCCGACGTTGGTTGAATATGCAGTTGCAGAACCCGTGGATACAGAGTGGGAATTGTATAATAAGTAAAGATAGTTTGTAAACTTGAGGAAGGATCATAATTTCAACAGGATGTGATACCAAATAAGGAATAAAATCAACATAAAATAGCAAAAAGTTTTCTTCTTCTTTCTCACTCAAAAAAGCAAATACTTAAGTATCACCTGGAAATCCATTTGTAATTTTTTTTCTTTGTCTGTGTATCTTGACAGAAAAGGATAAGACACTCATTCCCAGAACAGAGAGAAGCACGCTGTTCCCGACCTTGATCATAACAGTAGTGTCAGTGTGAAGGGTCTGGGGCTGAGAGTATGTGAGATGGGCATGGTGAAGACTGCAGAATTCAGAATGAAAATACTGCCGAAGCGCAGTAAAATACAAACCCAGGAAAATTCATCGTGTGAAGTAGGGAATAAGTGAGTCCAGGGTTCCCGGCCTTGGGCAAGGTGTAGTGCGTTCTGCCTGATGCTCCAGCAGGAGACACCATCAACACACATAAAACAGATGACCTTCCCTGAGACCCAGCTTACTCTCTATTTCTTTCTCTTGCTTCTAGGAAGAAACGTCACGTAGCATGGACCGTAAACATTCAAGAAGTCTCACTTTCCAGGGAGTCTTTCGTGATCGTGTAGAAATGTTGCTCTCGGCACAGACCTTTGTGGGACAGGTGTTGGTGAGTACATTTCCAGTGCTCACTTGCTAACGATCTTTAGCCACGAGTGTGATGTATGGTCAGTGTGAAAGCATCTGGTGGCCTTTTCTAAAATACCACTACCTCCCAACGGCTATCTCCTTGTGTCTATGCTCTCTAGTGATGATCCTGCTTGCTTTTCCTTTGGAGTGAATATAATTACTTGGCATTACATTTTCTATTTGTTGTCAGCCTGTCCACTAGAAGAAAGACTTTATTAGGGCAGAGGTTGTGTGCCTTTCATTCTCCTTGCGTGTAGATGGATGTCTGGCATGCAGCTGTTGCTCAAAAAATGTTGGTTTTCAGTGGATTCTCTGCCTTGTGAGGTACAACTATTTTCCCCTCCTTTGATTCCAACAGCTTCCTTTCTTCATTTTACAAACTGGTCTTTTTTGCCCCTCTATGATATTTATCATTTACTTCCTGTTTTAATCTAGGTAAACATGGACATATTAAAACTCAGTCCAGGCATCATCTCCTCAGGCAGATTTTACCTTATCTCCATATTAAGCTAAGAGTCCCCTTCTCTAAGTTTCTATCATTTCCATTGAACGCTGTTAAATTAAAATTATCTGTGCATAAGCCTGTCTACCCTAGTGCACTATGGACTCCTTGAGAGAAAAGACCGTCAGGGAAATGTTCACACCCCATTGTCTGGAAATAGCAGATGCCCTGTAAATGAATATTGCCCCATCGTCATTTCAGTAGCATCGTTTGATCTGACACATTCAAAAACAATCTGTAATTTGAGGGTATGCTGCCATCCCATGGTGGCATGGTGGAAGGGGACGTATGTGAGCTAAAGATTATCCTCTGCTTTTTGTAATTAGTACAAACATCGTTCTTTTCTAGTTAATGTTGTTTAATTACGATCTAACTAATTTTTAAAACTTATCTTAAAGTACATAAGTAAAACTGCTTTGATAAACTCTACAGGGAATACTGAATCATCTGGAAATGTGTCTCTCCGTTTTTTTCCTTCTAAAGCTTTGGTCTCTTTTTTGAAATCCTTGTGCCTATGACCTGTTAGAGAAGGATTTTGTGACTCTCTCTGATTTTTATCAGGGATTTGTTAGTTAGGATCTCTTCAAGTGTTCAAATCATGTTGGATTATATGTAGATAATGTTGGAAATAAGGTAGTAAAGGACCGTGGGGTGAGGCAGAAGAGAACTTCCACCATCTACCATGTAAGCACTGCATATAGGGATTGGGTGGGGAAGAAATGATCATTGACTACATATCAATAAAAATTATTTCTTTAATGATGGAAAAATTGTTCTTTCAGTCTGTTATAGCTTATGATTAAACGGTTGGAACAACAGGAAGCGTGGAGGAAAGGTTAAATTAGAATAAATAGTCTAGCATTGAAACACAAAATTGAGACTCTCAGTGAGGGTTCCAAGCAAGTGTTTTATGAAAGGATGAGAAAGAAAAAAAGTGGCTTATAGATTTCCTTCCTTCCATCCATCCTTTGTAATTTCCTTCCTTCTTTCTTTCAACAGATATTTACTGCTTGCCAACTACACGCAAAGCATATATACTCTAGACATGATGAAATATGCAGGCAAAAGTCTTGCACTTATGGGACTTAAATTTAAATTCTAGTGGGGGTAGAGATGATGAATGTGCACATAAATAGATGAGATAAATTCACATGGTGATCAGTGCTGTGAGGGAATGACGAATGACGTGTTTGTGAGTTTTGGTGGTTTTGGTGTTAGATCACATTAGATACAGTGATCTGAGAGGAAATCTCTGAAAAGGTAAGATTTGAGCTGAGACTTGAAGAATCAGAAAGATAAAAGTGATTGAACAGTGGAAGGAACAGGTTTCCCAATAGAGAGAAGAGACTTGTGGATGTAAAGGGCTCAGATTACTGCAAGTACCGAATGAGGTTCCTGTGCTAGAGGCCAGGAGGGCAGAGGACTCTGCGGTCTGAGTGGAGACAGAACCATGCAGTGCTTTGCACTTTGTAGCAAGGAGCTAGGCTATTCAAATGGAATAATTTTATTCTAGTGCAAAGGGGAGTCACTGAGGGGTTTTTAAGCATGGGTTGACATGGTCTAATTATGTTTTAGAAATTCAAGAGGCATTAAAGTTTGAAAATAAAGGAATTGTCAAAGGCATACTAGGCAAATGACAGTAGTGTGAATTCAAGGCAAAAAAAACAATAAACGAAGCCAAGTAGCCTGTATTAGTTTCCTAGGATTGTTGTAACAAAGTACCACAAACTGAGTGGCTTAAACAACAGAAATTTATTGTCTCACAGTTTTGGAGGCTAGAAGTCTAAGATCAGAGGTTGGTTCCTTCTGAGGGCTGGGAGAGAGAGTCAGCTGCATGCCTGTCTCCTAGATTCTGGTGGTTTGTGGGTAATCTTTGGCATTCCTGGGCTTGTAAATGCACCCAGGTCTCTGGCTTCATTTTCACATGGTATTCACATCATGTTTCTTCTGTTCATGCCTGTGTCCAAATTTCCTCTTTTTATAGGGACACCAGTCCTATTAGAGTCCATCCTTATGACCTTATTTTAGCTTGAATACATCTGCAAAGACCCTATTTCCAAACTAGGTCACTTTCTGAGGCACTAAGGGTTAGGACTTCAGCATACCTTTTTGGGGACACAATTCAACACATAATTTTGTAATGAAAATTTGTAACTAACTTCAACCAAGATATAACATCATGAGTATCATTATACCAAAAATATAACTTCAAGATAATTAATAAATAAAAAATTACAAGAAATAAAAAAGCAATATTAAAGACACATTGGTAGTATGAACTTTTAGTTCACTTATTTTATATCAGGAGACACTAAATAGAAAAGAAGAAGAAGAAGGAGAAGGAGAAAGATAAAGAAGACCAAAGTAAATTAATTAATAACAAAGAACTGACTGAAATGATCAAACCCATATGGTAAAAACATAAATTAAACCTACAAATGTCTACAAACTATTTGTAAAAATTCAGTATATATTAATAGGCCCCCAAAAAACAATCCCAATTAAAAAACTTACGAAGTAGAGGCAGAGGACATAAACTGAACACAGTACAATAAATGGACAGGAAAATAATAAACTCAGAAAAAACAAATAATTTACAGCTAAAAAATTGTAAATATCTCTTTCTAAAATGACTCTTGACTCAGAGAAATCAAACTTAAAATTGCAGAATATTTAGAGAGTAAAGACGATGAAAACATCACATATCCCTTGCACCTACATTATAAGTTGGGAATTGTTCTAAGTTAAATGCATAACATTAACAACTTATCTTGATAAATAAAAAATAATTAAAGTAAATGAATTATCAATGTTGAAAAGTCAGAGAAAGAAAACACATTAAATCTAAGGAGAATAAATAAGAAAGCTAGAAATTAACAAATTATAAAAGAGCTGATTATTTGAAACAAACAGTAAAATAGAGAAGTCAATAGGTAGCCTAAACAATCCAAGAGGGGAAAAGCAAAATATATGGAATAAGACATTAAAATGAGAAAATAAATACAGATAAAAAGGAAATTGAAAGATATATGCACAATTAAGTATGAAAACCAAATGATTCCTTAGGACAACATAAATAAGCAAAACTGACCATGAAAAAAAGAAAAAACCTTAAACAGACCAAATAACTGGAAGATACAAAGATATTGTCAAAGACTTTATCAACATCACCGCCACTACCCTTCTGCCCCTCTGCCTATGGGAGACCCAGACAATTTCAAGGTCCAGTCTGCTAGATCTTAAAATAGTGAATCTCTCTAATGCTAATTAAATAGTCCCAGGGCATAGAAAATACAAGAAAGAATCTGATTTTCTTTTTCAATGAAGGCACAGTATCTATATCAAAACCCACAATGATGGCAAATTTAATAACATCTGTAGACTAATGTCTTAAATACGTGGATACGTGGCCAACAACACAGTGTAAGAAGGAAAAGGAAGGAGGAGGATGAGGAGAGGAAGTTGTTGTTTAAAAAAAAAAAGAAGGATGAAAAGAAAAAGAAGGAAAATGCAAATAGTCAAAGAGAAAGAAAATATCTCCAAAACCAGAGACCTTCTGAGATCCTTCTAGAGATAAAACAAGACAATGTGCTGCTCACCTCTGCAGCATCTTTGGGCTTGTTGCTTTAGTTATCACAAGCATGTTTTTACAGCTACCTGCAGGAGATTTTCTACTGAATTTAGTTCCAAAGAGTCCTATTCCTAAACTGTTCCTTTTTTTGGGTGCTATTAATTGTGTAACTGTGTTTCTCTGTTGTTTTGATAGCTAAAACATTTAAAAACCAAAAATATGGCTCATCTTTAGTAAGTGTATCTACTTTTAGCATCATCCTAGGCACTACTTTATGTCCATCTTCTATTTTTCTGTCTTCTCTGGCAGGATGAGTATAAGCCCAGGTTTTTGCAGGTTGTCCTGCTGTAACTGTTTAATAGAGTCTCTTTCATTCTTAAAAGTGTTATGTGTTGTGACAATAAATGACATAACTGCCTTAGCTTTAAGTGAAAAGTTTTGTTTTTCAAAGCCACAGGACATTTTCCAGGGAAAATGAGCCGTTAAAGAGAATGTAACTTTGAAGTTCTCCTCGACTGCTCCATAGATTCAACTCCACCTTTCTCCTTTGACTAGAAAGTATGATTTTCTTTTTCCTCTCTCTACTCCTAATTGACACCATTCCCCTCTCATGATGGGCCATCTCCCTCCCTTTTGGTCACATGTAGCCTTGTTGGAGATTTATACATTTCATGATATACATATATATATATATATCGTGTGTAATTAATATCACATTTATCCTTCTTAATTTCAGTATCCTGTTGCTAGCCAACCAGGAAGCCACCGCACTGGTTGGCTAGCATCACAGGGACCTGGTAGGAATGGGCACCTTTGAGGACGGGTCCCCGCCCATCCCAGGCTCAGTTTTTCAGTGCCCCGTGGAAGAAGGAGTGCAGGAGTTATATTAGATGGTTGCCTGTTCCTCTGCAGAAGCAGCGTGCTACTTCTCAGGCTGCTTCTTTTTCAGACCTTCCTCATTCTGTCAGAGGGTCCTGGCCAGTACTTCGTTTCCTCCTAAATCATCAGGTTGGTCAATTTCCTGATCACTGGGTTTATTTTCGTCGCTGGGGCAGCTTTGATGAGCTGAGTCTTCCCGAGCTCGCACTCACACTTTCTCCCAGTCAGCTCTGTCGAGGGCTGCCACTCATCTCCCTTGTCAACCTGGGGATACCTGTATCCAGGATCCCGGAGGCTCCACCCAGCCGGGCTCATCCTGGAAGCCGCCGGACAGCACTGCGCCTGCCCAGCGCTAGGTCCCTCCAAGCCTGCGCAGCCTTCACCCTGGACAGCCCTCTGGGCTGGCCTCGTTTTAACAGATTTTTCAGTTGAATTTCATTTATAAAATTTTTTTCCTCAGAGCGCTTCTTTGCTCACATCTCATAGACCTTGGCAAGTAATGTTCTTATTTTTAGTAATGCCCAGTTCGTCTTTAGGTTGTTTTAATTCTGACTTCTTGGTTGATTCATAATCAATTGTGAGGAGTGTTGTATGTTTTTGTTTCCTAGGTGTTGGACTGGCTCTCTTTTCTACTTTGGTGAAATTTATGGCCCAGGAATATCACTGCCTTTATGATCTCTAGTTTATGGAATTTATGGGGAAATTCTTTGTTGCCTAGTACATGATCAATTTTTATTACCGTGTAATGGACTTTTGAGAGAATCTGTGTATATTTTCCATACCCTTAATTATTTGCTGACTGATTGAAAAGGGCACGTCAACATTTTTCATTTATGATTTTATAGTTTTATCAAATATCTTACATTTCTAACATTTTGAGTTATATATTTTATGTAACATCAGTCAATGCATAGAGTTACCTATTATAACTCCTTGGTCGATGGTGCCTTTTACTGATATGAAGTATCCATTTCTGTCATATTGAGTGGGTTGTTGTTGTTGTGTTTTTGTTTTTGTTTTTGTTTTCTTACCCAGGGGATACTTTAGAACATAATGTTAGCCGGTAACATTGCTTTCATTTTATTCATACTTGATTAGAATGTCTTTGCCCAGCCCTCTTTCAGTCTTTCTGTCTTGTTTCCTCTTAAGTGTGTCTCTTTAAATATCATGTAGCTGCACTTTTGTGTTTATTGATTTAAGAATGCATTTATTTGTTCATTTACTGGAGAATTTAATTATTCTCCTTTATGGTGATCTGTTTCATTGGTCTTTATAATATTTAGAGATTGAATTTACTGCATAATAGACTATCTAAATTTCTGTGGCTTAAACCAACAAACAGGGTGTGTTGGTAAAGAAAGGGAGAATGGGTATTGGATAAACAACTAGGACCTTTGTGACATCTTAGTTCCTTATCTTACTGGAGAAGTGGAATGACGTGGTGATTGAGAATTTTGAGAGACATGACCTTGAGCATTGGCTTCTCCACTTCATCTTGAACAAGTTAATCTTCCCAAATTGCACTTCTTTTGTATAATGTGAATAACCTCCTTAAAATACTGTAGGGAGTATTGTAAACCCTTCAAGGGTGTAGTAAGTACTGACCATTCGCTGATATTTGCATTCCTTATTTGTTCCTTTTTGTTAATTTTATGTATTTTCTTTTGTTTCTTTTGACTTGGGATTTTCCATTTTTAATAGAATATCATAGGTATATCAGTAAATGAAATTCAGAACAAACTTCCCACCTGTATTTCTCTCTAATAATATCTCTGCATGTTTTATATCTATATACTGCTCTCGCCTGAGACCTTCGGCATGTTTTTCCTCCACACTACCCCTCCTTCCTTCCAGAAATTGTTGAATTAATCTGAACACTCAGGTGTTTTTTAGTTTTTTTGGCTTTTAGCATTGTACAGATTTCCTTCTTAATATTTGCTTTAGAGTTAAAAATTCCATTAATTTTACCAGTTTTATTAGGCACCATTTTTTCTTACGTAACTTATTTTATCTTTCTAATTTTTTTTTTCTTGAGTACTTGCCATATTCACTCGCAAGGGAAATTGTGGGTGGTACACTTTCCGAATTGTTGAATGTCCCCCAGTTTTTTCCCCTTGCTCTCATAAGTGAACAATAATTTGGTTGGGTTTAGAATTCTTGGCTTGTAATCCTTTTTCCTAAAACCTCTGTAAATGCTGTTCCAAAGTGTTCTGGCTACTTAAGGATACCAAACTCTTGTCTCTCAGCTCCAAATCCACCCTCTCTCCCCTGCTTTGTGATGTGAGGCTAGTGCACAGCAACCACATGTCTCTTTGGTCAGCTCCCTTGTGCTCTAGAGGAGGGGAAGGAACTGCCTTCCTGTGTTTTACATCTAGTTTTTTCAGCCTCACTTCATCAATGGCTTTTTCTTCCAGTAGCAGTGCTTGGTTTCAGTTTCCAGGCTTTTCCAACAGTACCAGGACCAAGCTCACAGTGTCTCTTCAGATGTACCATTACCAGCCAACCCAGGACCCCTCCTCCCAAGTCTGAAGCCCCCTTCCAAAGGGCACCTCTTTGATGCCCTTTGGCATCGAATGTTTTTAAATGTTGAGAATCCCAACCTCCCTTTGTTGATCTCCCAGCCAGTCCTTGGGGGTGCAGCTTCTTGCAGTGACTGCCTCTGTGTCACCCCCATGTTCCTTGGTCTTCCCAGTCCTCCAGTACTATTTAACAGCCTTTTAGAATCTCACCAGGAGCACTGATTGTAATTCTTAGATGTTTAATTACATATTCTATGCTCACTCTTTCACTGGACGTTATTTCACCTATTCTGTGTGCCCGATCCTCCTGTTTTCTTATACCTCCCGTATACCTGGCAGTTTTCTGGTGTCCTCTCATATGTGTGCCCGATCACATCTATTCTGTGTGCCCGATCCTCCTGTTTTCTTATACCTCCCGTATAACCGGCAGTTTTCTGGTGTCCTCTCATATTCACAAGTGAAGATTTGGAGTATTCATAGCGCCCCTTGTTAACTGCGCTGGTGGCTGTTTGGATTCTGAAGACACCCATAACCATCCACCAACTAAACGGGCTTTAAGCCCCATTGTAGAAATCACAGCTCAGGTGGCGGGCTTCCTACCCCTCCTGAATAGACTTTGCCCCTTCCACCCGAGGGAAATTCATGAGTCCTCTCAGAATACCTCCCATTTCTACCTGACTCACCAAACAGCCTTCACAAACTGTTAGCTCCCAGTGCCTTATTTTGGTTTGGTACACATTTTGTTGCTTATTATATATAATTTCTGGATCATCCTTCTAAGGTTTGTGGCATGAAGTTGATTTGTTCTTAGATCGAATAAAACTACATTTTTCTTCTTTTATTTATTTATTTTGTTAACTTTATGGTGTGGAGGACTATAAATATATGACCTTGTTACCATAGTTCTGGAAGCCTGTCAATACATGATTTATAGACGAAGAATCACCTATGGGATTTAGTAAGAGAGAAAAAATATGTAATCATATGTAAGGAGAAGAAAAAAGATTTCATGGAAACTATTAATAATTATCAATCTACTGATATAAATATATATATATGCACACGCATACGCATATCCACTCCCAGCATTTTTCCTGAGCTTCAGACTACATTTGTAACCAAATATCTTCATGAGACCCACAGTCTTAGTGATATCTCCATCGACACTTGATTCAGATGTTAAAATGGAACTGACAGTAAGAGTTGAGACCCCAAGAAAAATAGATGCCACTAACTCCCATTAACCTGCATCATTGCCACTTACAAAGCACTCGGAAGAAGACTAGTTGAAGCTCTTAGCATCTTGACCAACCCCATGTAAATTTGGGTAAGCTGGAAATTGAAGAGGATTTTGGGACAAGCTCTTATTGTGGCAGAGGTATTGGGCGGGGGGCGGGGGGTTCCTCCCCTGCCAAGCGAGGGACCACTTAGAAAGGTCAGCTGGCACCTCTTGGAACTCTGGGGACACAGAGAGCTGATGTCTGGCTCGTTGGTGAAGAGGGATGGCCACAGTGAAGAGAATCTGTCCTTCTAGTGTTTGTTGGGGCAAAGAGTGCTTGACCTGGTCCGTGGGCCAGATGTGGGTCACATGTGAGAGTCTTCTCGAACCTGCCCAGTTAGGCATCCGGAGGGGGAAGAGTTCCAGCAGAATACACGAGTGCAAGGTGCACTGAGAAAAGAGTTGTGAGCAACCAGCGAGAGAGGACGCTTTCACTCAGCTTAAGGGAACCGCAGAGGGGACGCTTAGCAATTAAATATTATCAAGCTGCAGCCTGTCTGCCCCCTCCCCTTGCACTTCTGATCCGTTTAAGCTGCTCTCCTTTATTTTCCTAGCATGCATCTTCTCACATACCACCTAAGGTACATATTAATTACTATTTATTGTCTAGACCATAAGCTCCATAAAGGCAGGGATATTTGTATATGTTGTTGAATGATGTTTCCCAGTCAGCAGAATAATACTTGAGTCATGATAGGTACTAAAGAAATATCTGTTGAATTTGAATATGAATTGAATTGGGAATCTCCAACAACCCAGGAAAATAAACAGTAAACACCTCCCGTGCCTGGAGAGCCCAAGGGTGAGAGCGTAGTGATCTAACACACCAGTCAAGTCCAACATTTCCTGCTATTACCTCCCCTTTCTGTTCACCGCCTGACACTGACTTACAGTTCTCAGAGGCCAGAGGTACCCTAGTCAGTAGGCAGCTAGGACTAAAAAAACAAAAAGGGTTAACAGAGAAGAAACTAATCTCTTTTTGCATACTAGTAGCCTGCTCAAGGAACACCTGAACAGGAAGGGAGTGAAGCTTTAATTGTAAATAAAATACAGTTTTACACAGGACTGAACATATTTTTTTAAATGTTTGGAAACTAGAAATAACTGATTACCTACAGTTGACCTAAAAATTCACCGAGGCTGCAAAATATTTCATCCAAATGTATTGAGGGTTTTAAATGGGTAAATTTCTGATTATATTCCACAGATTCTTATTTTACAGACCAGATATATTGGCAAGTTAAAGCGCTCATTTTCTCTTCTCACTTTATAGCATGTTCCCTCCTGTCAGAATTCTGCCCATCCTTTAGATGGGCATGTTTGGGACTGTTTCTTCTCCAACATCATAGGCAATTCAAGTTCAGAGTCTGTATCCCATGGCCCTCATTTTCTAGCATGTAATAAAGTGCATAACACATATTAAGCACTTAATAAATGTTTGATGAGTGAGTGAATGAATAAACAAAGGACTTCTTGAGCTCAGAAAACCTTAGGAGCAGCAGAAAGGACAAATTGTTTATTCTGAAGTGTGTGAAAGTTAAAATTAGGTAGGTAAAATGGGTAGGTACATGTTCGTTTATTGAATACCCAGTAAAGGTCCAGTCAGTTTTTGTTGAGTGAATGAATGAATGCTAACATAAATAAATGTGTGGGAAAAAATGGCTACAGATATATAGGCAAGGGAAAAAGGTAAAACACAATTTTGTTGGTATGTTTATTCATCTATGTTCATGCTAATAGAATGGATCTGTACATTTGTCTGTGATTTTTTTTTTTCAGGTGATCCTTGTCTTTGTCCTAAGCATTGGGTCTCTTATAATCTATTTCATCAACTCCACTGAGTGAGTAAAATCCCCAGTCAATCTTGTCTGCTCATATCAGTAGCTTACCAGCTAATTTGGAATATTCTGTCAGGAATAATGCTTAATATACTTTCACGTAAACTCACACATGCAAGCTCATAAGAAAAGGATAAGTGTTTAGTTTCCCCTAGGAAGTACTAAACCCAGCTCCACAAACAAACGAAAAAATGCATGAGTTTCTCCTGTATCCTGTCATTCTGCACTGCTAGGAGCTGGGGTGCTGTGCATATGTCTATTCTAGTTTCTGGGACTACAAGCTTCCAGCTGTTGTCTCCTCCTTTGGACCGTTTATGTGGGTCTTACGTGCCTTTGGATTCCTTAGGTGTTAAAGCAGAAGTTCTGTAGTCATTTCAGGGTTTCTCATAGGTTCTAGACAAGTTTGGATGGTCTGAAGAAAGAAAATGCTAGACCTCACCGGGGATGTAGGAGCAAACTATCCTCTGTTCTTCTCTGAAGGCATTCCCTTCTCCTGTGCCAAAGTTAGGACAGCTTCTTGGACACAACCCAACCTAATCTGAACTCCATGCTGATCCTCTGGGAATTTTATTGGATTTCCAGCTAAAGTAAAACTGGGATTACAGGGCCACACAAGTCAGGCAACTTTAGAGATCCTACAGAAACTAGAAGTCTTCATTTTGTGGATTCCTTACTGACATTTTAGGAACATTTCCTTGGAATTTGCTTCAAATCAGTTCATTGGACACACAGTAGCTCTCTATCAGAAGTATACTGAAGCCAAAATTTCCTGGCTGGGTAAGATGGTCTTGCACCAAAAAGAGCCACATAACCTCTGTGCCTCTGAATCCCATTGATAAAATGAAAATGGAACCAATAAACTCTGAAGAGAAGAGCAGGTAATTCTTCTGTTACTTTCAGCTACATTCACGGCCCAGTGGTTTTGTTCATGCATACCTCTACTCCCAAGAGAAAAGTAATTTCCTTGAGATGTGCACATAAGTGTCTGGGTTGGCCATTCATGGTAAATAAATAGAAAATTGCCCACCCGTTCTCTTTATTTGGCCCTCTGTAGCCACAGCTTTTAAAATGTCCACCTTTATAAGCTGTCTTTGTTTCTTTTCCAGCCCTTTTGGAAGCTGTTCTTCATACCAAGACAAAACCATCCCGATTGATTTGACTTTCAATGCTTTCTTTAGTTTCTATTTTGGATTGAGAGTAAGTACCTATTGAACATGGGAGTAAACAGGGGAATACAACCGGCACACTGTAAAGAGATCTGTGTTACACAAAGAGATGCCTTCCTTAGACAATCTGCCTATGCTTTCAGGCTCTAAAGCCAGAGGGTCTGGGCCCTCAATTGTCAAATGTATAACGAGACCCCCAAACTCTCTCCTGCACTTGAAACTGTAAACCAGGTCAACAATTTTAACACAAATGAAAAAGATTCCTTGTTAAGATATCGTCACTCTATCACCCTGTCCTTCTTATTGGCTTCCCACTTGCCACTCAGAAGAGTGACTGGTAATCACAAGAGAGCAGAACCTGAGTAACAAGCCTCTGAAAATGTCATCGGCTCCACTGATGGCATATGTGCCATATAAATCTATAAAATACTCTTGTGTCTTTAATTTTGTTGCATTCATGTATTCAATAGTTCTCTCATTCCACAAGCACTTTTTGAGGGCCCACCCTAGATCTAGATTCTAGATTTATCTATCTCATGTTTGTGAGATAGATATATACACACACACACACATATACACACACACACACATATATACACACACACATACACACACAGGCACATACAGACATGTACGCACACATATACACACATATGCACACGTATACACACATACATACCCATATATACACACAGACACACATATACACACACGTACATATACACACATATACACACGCACACATATATGCACACACACACACACATATACAAACGTATATATACACACACATATATACACATGTATACACACACATATATATACACACATACACAAACATATACACACACAGAGGTATATATATGCACATGTAAGTGTATATGTAATATGTATGTGCGTATGAAAGGTATGGTATGTATGTATTTCTGTGACCTTCCTTCAGACTTACTTCAACCACACTGGCCATCACAGTCTTATTTTTACAGCAGCCCCTCCCTTCTGGAAGCACCTGCTTTCTTATTCCAGATAGGGAAGCTCATAAACACAAGCCTTGGCCAACCAAGCTTCTAGACCTCTTCCATTGAAGACCATCCTAAATCTCGTATCTTCATTGCTCACAAATAGGGGGTTTTACCTATATAATTATATATATATCAGGAAGCTCTAGGAGCAGTAGGAAGGTCAAAGTGATTATTCTGAAGTAGGAGAGTTAAGATCTGGTAAGTAAGGTGGATTCACGTTCATTCATTGAATACCCCCTAAAGTACAATCTTATTATCTATATGAATATATAGGTATGTGTGTGTGTGTGTGTGTGTGTGTATATATATATATATATTTTTATATATATATATAAATGTGTATTTACTTACATAGCTATATAAATATACATGGGCGTATGTATGTATACATTGTATGTATGTAATGGAATGCGGTCAGAGCTTCAGTTGGTGGGTGAAGTGTGCCTGGATAAAGCCGCTCTTGGGCTCACTGTAAACTTTTGAGGGTAACAGTTTGGGGGCCTCTGGTTTCATTTCGTAGCTTTTGGCAGCTGACGACAAGGTCAAGTTCTGGTTGGAGATGAATTCGATCGTAGACATCTTTACCATTCCCCCAACCTTCATTTCTTATTATTTGAAGAGTAATTGGCTAGGTAGGTGAGTTGTGGGAATCAGAAGCAATCTCAGGAAAAACCCCTCAACATGCATCTGTAAGTATCCTTTCATTTTCCTTTAAAGCCTAAATGGCGTTTAAAAAAAATTCCTCCCCATGATTGTATGGTTTTGTAATACATTTTCAGAACCCATT
Organism: Delphinapterus leucas; assembly: GCF_059928025.1. Lineage (NCBI taxonomy): Eukaryota > Metazoa > Chordata > Mammalia > Artiodactyla > Monodontidae > Delphinapterus > Delphinapterus leucas. The sequence goes on from NC_143149.1 coordinate 28,416,224, forward strand.
CTTTTTTTTACCCCAGTCCCTGGCGATGGGCCTGATGCCAGTAGGTGTCCGGGGTTGTTTATTGTTTATGGATTATCCGCACCTGAGGGCAGGGCCCCAACATCCTAGCCCCCTGTGGCACCTTTGTGCTGAGATCCCACATGGCTGGGAGAAGTGAAAAGCCTCCCGTGGTCTTTAAAAAGTGTAAATCATCATATCCAGACATGAGGTGACCTGTTAGAGATTTTCTAAATTAGTTACTTTGTCTTTAAGGTGGATGTATTGCCAGTACGTGGGCATTCTGTGGCTTTTGTCAGTTTTTATGTAATCTTATACTATTATTTATTATCTACAAAATATTTTTTACTAGTGTTACTATCAAACTACATAAAGGCAAACAACATGCAAACCCTGGGGAGCGTATCACAGAGACTCTATAGTCAGGAGTTAAAGTGGTTTATGGATCACTTGCTCTCCATTCTAAAGAAGAGTTAAATAGAGTAAAACGTGAGTTGTGCTTATTGCATACTTTGTAATAATAATGCTACTCAGCAACCCTTCGAGGTAGGTATCATTACAATTCCCATTTTACAGATGAGGAACTGGAGAAGCTAAGGGCGTTGCTTTAGATTACGACAGCCATTAAGTGAACCAGAATTTGAACCAGTGCTCAGGTCTTAAACTGATGACATTGTAAGATACTATATTTGAGCATTTCAGGGAAAGAAAGAACGTGAGCAGTCCCAGGTGTGGTATAATTCAGACTGCTCCCTCTGTGACCCTCATCTTTCGTCAGCTTTCTTTCTTTGATTGCTTTGTAGGTTTAAGGTTCTTAAGAGCATTGCGGCTGCTGGAACTCCCTCAAATCTTGCAAATTCTGAGAGCCATCAGGACCAGGTAAATGCCAGCCCTGCCTCAAGTACTACTTACTCACTCATTCGGATTAGGAAATTCAAATGTTAACTGAACCTTCAACTCAGCTCATTTCCCATCAGAAACTTCAGTGCAGAAGTCACAGAATCCCTTACTTTCCAAGATACCATTCGCTTACTTTTCTCTCACTGCGTTAACCTCACACACAGGCTGGAAAGTTTGCAATCATCTTGAAGAGTTTGTTTCTTCTCTGTTTCTTGGACCTACAATGTGTCAGTCCATTTAGGTTTTAATTCTCCCCCCCCACCGAAAAAAAAATTTTTTTAGTCAAAGCAATTCAGACAAAATAGACTTTATAAAGACTGTTACAAGAGATAAGGAAGGACACAACATAATGACCAAGGGATCAATCCAAGAAGAAGATATAACAATTGTAAATATTTGTGCACCCAACATAGGTGCACCTCAATACATAAGGCAAATGCTAACGGCCATAAAAGGGGAAATAGACAGTAACACAATAATAGTGGGGGACAGATCGTCCTGACAGAGAATAAGGAAACGCAAGCCTTAAATGACACATTAGGCCAGATAGACTTGATTGATATTTATAGGACATTCCATCTGAAAGCAGCAGATTACACTTTCTTTCTCAAGTGCACACAGAACGTTCTCCAGGATAGATCACATCTTGGGTTGCAAATCAAGCCTCGGTGAATATAAGATAATTCAAATCCTATCAAGCATCTTTTCTGACCACAACACTATGAGATTAGAAATCAATTATAGGAAAAAAAAACTGTAAAAAACAAACACATGAAGGCTAAACAGTATGTTACTAAATAATCAATGGATCACTGAAGAAATCAGACACTTTGATTCTATACATTCGTTGTCGTGAATCGATCCTCTGCTGTCTAGGAATGTAAGACAATTCCTCCAAGCCTGAGAGCTGCCCAGCAGCAGCAGTGAGCTCTTGCTTACAGAAATAGAGCTACCTAAATATCTCCAAAAAAATAAAATTACAGTTAAAAAAAAATCCAAACTACCTTTAAGCAGAAATCCTGTTAAAGTTTTAGGCAATTTGGTCTAACGTTAGCCACTCACAATCTCCATGCCTCTGAAGTCTCACTAGAAGCGTCAAATAGTACCGGCCAGGTGGGTCTCACTGCTAAGGGTTGATGCTTTATGGAGCATTTGCGATCGGAAAGGGCTGTTCTTGTGTGGTCAGTAGCCTTGCTGAGAACCACAGAGATTTCAGATAAACTCTAGGGCTTTCCTTAGGAGACAGGAGCTTGTTTGATCCTCTTCATTCAAAGATCCCGGTGTGAGTTTAGCAATGTGGAACTACATTTCTGTGACCTACTCAGAATTTCATTTTGCAAGCCCACTCTCTGGATCCTTGGGACACTTCCTTTTTTCAATATAATATTAGGCTAGTGGAGCTCATCAGAACCTAAGCTTTTTGAACACGTGTGTGTGACGGGGTGTGCCTGAGACTTGTGCATCTCCAATTTTAATATGGATACGAAGCAAGCAGGGGATCCTGTAACAATGCAGATCAGTAGGTCGCGGCAGGTCGTGGGATGCTGCATTTCCAGTATGCTCCCAGGGAAGTGTAGCATTGTTCCTGGTCCGTATTCCCACACTTTGAGGAGCGAGAGTTTAGAGGATGAGGTATTTGTGTTGTTTGGGAACCTGTCAGAACCCAGCAGCTCTTTGTCTTTCTTCCCCTAGCAATTCAGTGAAGTTTTCCAAGCTGTTATCCATCGTTCTGAGTACCTTGTTCACTGCTGCAGGATTCATTCACCTGGTGAGCATCTCATCCAACTCCTCGATGTTGGGAGTGAGCATGAATGTCTTTTATTTGAAAAATGCAGGCGAACCTTCGGAGCTCCTGTCTCCATCACTATAATCAGTGTGAGGTTTATCTTTTCACCTCCTTTGGATGGGTTTTCTCCACCCCATACTTCTCACAGATACGTATCTTCTACACTCACGGTATCGATGTTCCTTCTTCCAACTTTCAAAACCTGCTCTTAGGAAAGGGTTTAATAAGTTTACTCTTCTAAGGTATAAGCAATAGGTAAAGTTTTTGTTTTGTTTTGTTTTGTTTTTTCTGCGGTACGCAGGCCTCTCACCATTGTGGCCTCTCCCGTTGCGGAGCACAGGCTCCGGACATGCAGGCTCAGCAGCCATGGCTCACGGGCCCAGCCGCTCTGCGGCATGTGGGATCTTCCCGGACCGGGGCACGAACCCGTGTCCCCTGCATCGGCAGGCGGACTCTCAACCACTGCATCACCAGGGAAGCCCTAAAGTTTATTACTGTATCATCATAGGGGTTCCAGCAACTTGAAAAAGAATAAAGGGTCAGAGAAATGAAGCCAGTGCGAGAATTTTGTACTTACAAAAGCTGGAGAGTTGGGTGAGGAAGCAGTTGCTGAGTTGCAAAAGGGAGTTTGGGGACTTTCTTGGTTCTCCTGGAATCAATCTGTATACATAGCTGCCTCCTTCGCCTACAAGAAAGGTTAGTTCTCGTGCCATATAATCAGCAACATAATAAATGGACTTCAACAATAGGAAAGAAACTCCTGGACTTTATTGCTCCAGGAAAGTTGAAGAGAAATCATTAGAAAATGTAGAAATTGAAGTGGCATGTTAAAAGCCTGCAAAGGCCTTTGAGAAAAGCAAAACTGAACAAAAGAATAGAGCAGAAGTCTTTTCCACTTGAGCCCTTCTCTCAAAATTAATTTAAAAATCACAAGGAAAAGGAAAAAAAAAAAGTTAAAGAAAGAAACTTAACCATGTTCAGTTCATCAAGAAAACTGTCAAACACCAAATTTGTTTGGTGTTTCAAGAAACAGATACAAACTACTATGCATAAAATAGGTAAGCAACAAGGATTTACTTTATAGCACAGGGAATTATATTCAGTATCTTATAATAACCTATAATGGAAAATAATCAGGAAAAATTACTGAATCACTATGCTGTACACCTGAAACTAACACAATATTGTAAATCAACTATACTTCAATTAAAAAAAAGAAAGAAATCTGAAACCAGCCACATCCTTCCTCATCATGCAAGCAGGAGACAGATTTTCTGGAGGAGAAACATCACTGCAGTAAAGGTAGATCCCTGCATCTGGAGGTCTAGCCCAAGGGGCATGGGTCTACACTGGGAGAAGCAGTCACCAGTGTTCCCGTAGAGACCTGTTGGCCATCACACAACGGTAGGCAAGAGGATGCTAAAGGAGAAACCGTGGTAACAGGTTTTGGGGGGATTTTTTTTCCTTTAATAGAGGTTCCAATGAGGGGCCCTCAGGCTGAATGGGGCCTACAGGCATATTTTATTGGACCTAAGATGTTTGTATTATCTGTTTGCTATTTTCGTATTGGTTGATAAGTTTTTTCAGAGAGCTCATATTAAAAAACCTGGATTTCTGGATTCTTTGCAAAAACACAAGGTTCTGGCAACCCACTCTCCCAAGGCCACCAACAGCCCTAGCTGAAGAGTAGCTGCTCCCTGTAAATCTCACAGGCTTCTGGTTTGAACACGGTCTCAGGCCCTTCTAAGCACGTGAACATGTGCTCCTATGGGACGTCCAGTCACCCTGGGGAGGAGACCTCCAGCGAGGATGCGTGCAGAGAAAGAGGGAGAAGCCACCTGATGGTTTTGGACTCAGGGCCATCTACTGTGGGTCACACCAACATCTGAAATGTGAAAAACCTAGAAAAGCTGCAACCCAGAGCAAAAAATTAGTAGATTTTGTTCAGAGGATATTTGAAGTGACAAACCGAAATAAAAGCTATGATTGTCCCAACGGTCCCAAGTCATTCCTTCCCGTACTTACACCGTCCTTCAGCTAAAAGTTGATACCGGGCTTCCCTGGTGGTGCAGTGGTTGAGAGTCCGCCTGCCAATGCAGGGGACACGGATTCATGCCCTGGTCTGGGAAGATCCCACATGCCGCGGAGCGGCTGGGCCCGTGAGCCATGGCCGCTGAGCCTGCGCGTCTGGAGCCTGTGCTCCGCAATGGGAGAGGCCACAACAGGGAGAGGTCTGCGTACCGCAAAAAAAAAAAAGAGTTGATACCATTGGAGGGTGAGTGTCCACCAGAAAGGAATCAACATGGTGCCTTTGCTAAAATTCTGCCCAAAACAGGGAGCGTGTTGGAAAGCAGAGACATCAGCATAACAATTACATCACATAAAGGCTGTCAGAGCTACAATAACAAGATAATTTGCCCAAGGGAACAAAAGAAATGTTAAGGAAAAGCCTTCCTTATACAAGGCTTTAAAAAACTGAAAATGATACTTCAAACAAAATACTTAAGGTTTTAAATAAAAGATTAGTAAACCGTAGCAGGAGTTGGTAAACGGCCCAAAGATACTAGAGAAAAAGAAGAAAAACGTTTTACAGAGCCAAAAACCACATTAGAGGGGACACAAATGTACTAAGTGTGACAGAAATATGCTCAGAAACATGGCGGACGGGATTGAGGCAAAAACATGCCATGGAACAGTACAAAGATACTTAAATGATATGGAGAAAAAACATGAAAGATGGGTCATGTTGATTTAACATACTGTAAAATTCATGCTCCTGAAGAAGGGGACACAAATATGGTATCAGAAAAATGTTTGAATATAAAGTATTGAATCTGTAGTTTAGAGGGTATACAGTATCCCAGGAGAAATAACCCTAAATGAGTCCAACCATAGTTTGGAACAATTACCAACCTTTAAGGGTAAGGAGAGCATCTAAGCAGAACAAAGAAAGGTCTATATTAGGGGGGAAATGAAACTAGCCTCAGATATCTTGCCAACATCAGTCAGTACAGGAAGGTGACAGAGCAGTGTCTGCCAAGGTTGTGGTGTAGCCCATCCGTCATTTTAAGCACATGGAAGAGAGAAGAGCATCATGAATCCCTTTTAAAAATGACCTTGATGATAAAATCCAGCCGCATAGGAGACGAGTCAAAACCAAGACCTCAAGAATGAGGAAACCATGATAAAAAGGAGTGAAGGTGATTACTGACTGAATTGAAAATAGAACAAAGACACGACCAAGGGAATTGTGGGTACAGACTAGAACACACATGTACCATGTAAAAATAATAAAACCAATACAAATAATGGAGAGATAGGCAGGGATGGGAGAGTGTCCTCACGTCCTCCGCCTCCGTAGCACAGCTTACCTAAGGTTGAAACGTAAGGTTTAAAAGTGTAAAGTTTCAGTTTTGAAATGTGACATTAAAAATAGGTAACAATTCAATATATTCACATTGGCCCATAATCCTTAATCTTTAAGTTATTTCCCATCTGGGGCTGAGGGTCGATGCTAACACGGTCCAGGGCAAGAGCAGCGTGGCCAGGTAGACCAGCAGGAGTGACAGGTCTTCGGAGTAGGGAGGGGTTTGAAGCACTAAAGCAGTACTTCCAAAGAGGGTGAGTTAAATGGGAAAGGGTTATTTACTGTGAAGGAGATTTCTAGGTTGAAATAAGTTTAGTTTCAGTTTGTAAAACATGTTGTACAAGGGTATGATGGAAGCCCTGTGCTAAGATGTTTACAAGACACTATGGGGTTTTAGCTTAAAGCAAACTGTCCCAAGCAACACTTCAACTCCTGGGAAAAAAAATATATATACACACATATGTATATACATATATATTATAGTATATATATATATATCATATATATGATTTTTAAAATTGAAGTATAGTTGCTGTACAGTATTATAGGTTACAGTGTACAATATCGTGATTCACAATTTTTAAAGGTTACACTCCATTTATAGTTATTATAAAATATTGGCTGTATTCCCCGTGTTGTACAGTATATCCTTGTAGCTTATGTTATACCTAATAGTTTGTACGTCTTACTCCCCTACCCCTATATTGCCCCTCCCCGCTTCCCTCTCGCCACTGGTAACCACTAGCTTGTTCTCTATATCTGTGAATCTGTTCATTCTTTGTTATATTCATTAGTTTGTTGTATTTTTCAGATTCCACATATGGTATCATTCAGTATTTATCTTTCTCTGTCTGACTTATTTCACTTAGCATAATACCGTCTGAGTCCATCCATGTTGCTGCAAATGGCAGAATGTCATTCTTTTTCATGGCTGAGTAGTATTTCATTGTATATGTATATACCACATCTTTTTCCATTCATCTGTTGTTGCATACTTAGGTTGCTTCCCTATCTTGGCAATTGTAAATAATGCTGCTATGAACATTGGGTTGCATGTATCTTTTTGAATTAGTGTTTTTAGTTTTTTTTTTTTTTTCCAGATATATACCCAGGAGTGGAATTGCTGGGTCATATAGTTGTTCTATTTTTAATTTTTTTGAGGAACCTCCATACTGTTTTCTACAGTGGCAGCACCAATTTACATTCTCACCAACAGTGTAGGAGGATTCCATTTTCTCCACATCCTCACCAACACTTGTCATTTGTGTTCTTTTTGATGATGGCTGTTCTGACAGGTGTGAGATGACATCTCATTGTGGTTAGGATTTGCATTTGATTTGCAACATGATTAATGATGTTGAGCATCTTTTAATGTGCCTGTTGGCCATCTGCATATCCTCTTTGGAAAAATGTCTATTCAGGTCTTTGGCCCATTTTTTAATTGTTTTTGTTTGTTTGTTTGTTTGATGTTGAGTTGTAGGAACTGTTTATATATTTTGGATATTGACCCCTTATCGGTCATATCATTTGCAAATATTTTCTCCCATTCAGCAAGTTGTCTTTTCATTTTGTAGGTGGTCTCCTTCACTGCGCAAAAGCTTTTAAGTTTAATTAGGTCCCATTTGTTTATTTTTATTTCCTTTGCTTTAGGAGACAGATCCAAAAAGCTATTGCTTCGATTTATGTCAAAGAGTGTTCTGCCTGTGTTTTCCTCTAGGAGTTTTATCTGTGTGATTTACACTTGGTTTTCTTACAGTACAGCAGTCTTAGAAAGCAGTAAAGGCTCCAGCTCCGTGGAAGCTGATGAGCAGACTTTGCAACCAAATCTACTACCAGCCCTGAGAGTTAAGCATAGACATGCAATCTCCTTATCTGGGAGTGGAGTATTAGAGGAGCCCACACTCTTAACCTACTCATCCAACTTAAGAAGGAGGCAGCAGTTGGCACACCACTTTAAAAAAGTGATCGGATACCTAAGCAAAGTACATTATTTCTAGTTTTCATTCTGGTTCTTAGCAACAAAACAAAAAACCTACTTTCCCCAGCCATCTCTAGCATTTTACCGTCTCTCGTGGAAAAATGGAAATGGAAAACATCTAGGAAATAAGTATTATTTTGGGAAAAATATCTAAAAACAGAAACATAAGGGAAATTTTGTATATATTCTATATAATTAATGTTTGTTATATATCATAACAAATGATATATATGTATAAATTTATATATATATTCTATAAAGTGTAATGCCATTGCCTAAGTTACTATTTTTGTGTAAGGTAAAAAAAAAAAAATCGGATAAACCTAGGTTTCTTAAAATGTGAAGACTTAGGGGGAAAATCAGAGGAAGATTTTTCCAGAGTTTGTCTTTTTTTTTTAATTGAAGTATAGTTTATGTACAATATTATATGTTACAGGTGTACAATATAGTGAGTCACAATTTTTAAAGGTTAGACTCTGTTTATAGTTACTATAAAATATAGGCTACATTTCCCATATTGTACAGTATATCCTTGTAGCTTATTTCAGAGTTTCCTTTTTATCACTGAAAAGATTTTTGCAGGGAGGGAGGAAAGTAATCTGGAAAACTTGTTTGCTCTTCCTGAGACTCCAGCGTTCATGCGCTTAAGCTCACTGAGATGAAGTGCCCATTTAAGTGCTGCTTTCCTTCATGATGATCCTGATGTGGTGTAAAATGAGGGTGAATAATAATTGCTCAGTCTGACAGCCTCTGAATCCCGTGGCTCCAGGATGGGAGGATGTGCCCACAGGAAAAGAGATGTTGTCAGCCATTCCCCCCATTGAGCATCTCCATTGTGGGCTCAAGCTACACACCCCTCAGATTTGAGTAGTAATCACCATGAAGGGAAACAAGACTTCACAATTACTACCCACAATTTGCAGACCCTTCACAGAGACCTGGGAATCATTTACTCTTTCATTTGGATTGAATTAAATGAAACAAATCGAAAGTTGTGCTTATTCTTTATAAACTTTTCCTTGGATTCAATTCAGAGACCTTTCCTGAGTCCTCTCTCTTTGGACAGGTGGAAAATTCTGGTGATCCCTGGCTCAAAGGTAGAAATTCACAGAATATTTCATATTTTGAGTCCATTTACCTGGTCATGGCAACGACGTCGACTGTCGGCTTTGGAGATGTGGTAGCCAAGACATCCCTAGGACGGACCTTCATCATGTTCTTCACCCTGGGGAGTTTGGTGAAGAATATTTTTATATCTTTTGAATATAGCTACATAAACCAAAAACATTTGTTAATGGTGAGAAACAAAGTGATATAGGTTTGAGAGTGAATGTTGGATTATTCAGAGCGGGTAACAAATGAAAATGAAGAGATATGTGTGAATCCCATATTTTCCAAACTGCATCCCCTGGAGCACATGATGGAATTGTTCGATTGCCAGGGATGAGGGTGGTAGACAAAGGAGAGCAGACGTTCCTAATTAGCCTCTGCATTGATTTGAGCAACCGCATCTTCCTTCATCTTTTGCCCATCGGATTATAGTCTTTCTTCCAAAGAGGAAGGGGATTTGAGATTTGATCTGCAGGAAGTTGTGTTCTTTCCAGCCCAAATGAGTAAACTCTCTCTAAACCAGCATTTTACTACAGATAAGTGAACATCTGTGCTTGGTTCATGAGTGTGTCAAGGATAAAGTAAGCCTCCTTTTCTTTTAGTGACTTTAATGGCAATTCCTTAATAACCATCGCCGAGTTCTCCACTCTACCTTTCTGATATCCCCCTGTCCACATCATTTTTACATCCCCTCATTTCTGTCATTTTCCTTTAACCCTACTCTGTCCCATATGCTTTATTTTTTCCCCAAGCCCCAAATAGTATCAAGTGAAAGCGTCAGAAGGGCAGTTAGAAGTGATGACAGGAAAAAATGGGTGGGGAGGTTGCCTTACTGCTTGTCTTTGCTTTCATCTTTTTGAAGGATGAAAAGCATTTTATTAAATTTTAACCAAATCCAAAGGCTGAAGTAAGGAAGAAAATTGGTCTCCCTTTAAAAGCACAGTTCCCAGTCATGCCCTTCTTAGAAGAGAGAAAGTTTTACGTACCTGCTTTCTCCTTTGTAGTCTTGGAATTTTGGAGTATCCTTGGAAGTAGTGAGACCTCAGGTTTTATTTGCCGATCATTTTAGGTTCTGTTTGCCAACTACGTTCCTGAAATGGTGGAACTTTTTGGTAACAAGAGGAAATACACCAGTTCCTATGAAGTGGCCAAAGGAAAGAAGTAAGTAGCTTTCAAGTATAATTTCTACAGTTTGAGGGATTCTACTAAGTCACTCTCCCTTTCGAAACACTATTGCCTGGCCTAGGTGGATATGTTGGCAAGGTCCTCATTCACTAAAGAGGGCCACGCTGGAATAAATACCATGAGAAGATATTTGCTACTTGATACACACTACCATCTAGATGCTCATAAGAGGATTAAATAAACTAATGACAGATATGTTGTCATTCGGTGTCACATGCTGATTGTGCCAATATTTGTACATTCCTTATCTCAGACTGTTCTCTTATATCCATTACTGATTGTCTTACTCATTTTAACCATGTGGTTGACTCATGGCTAACTTTACATAATGGATCCAATTAAAGTCACAGTTCGAATTTAAAATAATTCAATTCAGTTGTCTTAGCCCAAACTCCCCTAAAGCTCATCCATGGGAAGAGGTTTGCTAGAGTGAGGAGGGGTTTCAGCCTGTCCTCCAGTCCTTCACAGATCACCTGTTTTGTCCACGCCACAGCTGTTTGTTCCCAGGAGCGAAGTGGATTTGGAGTTGTTTTTACTCTACTTCTCTGTGGATGTATGTTACCTCCATTGCCATTATGATTTTTCATACCTAAGAAGAAGATAAGGAATTGGAAATCCCAAATTCAAAGCGATTCTTTTTTATTTAGCCTTTTACCTGCTGTAGAGGAAAGAGGCACAGTGGAGATAAACTCCTTTGGAGTGATGTCTTAACACAGTTGGATAAAAACCAACATTGATCCAGGAGTATGAAGAGGAAGGTAACAAAATGAAATGAATGAAAAACAAATATTGAAAACAATGAAATAAGCTAGATAAGCCAAAGTCTAACCCAGTTCATCTCACACATGCTAAATAGGCCAATAAGGTCTGGAAAATATAAGTTTAACTTAGGCTAAAATTACGCTTTCAGTTTTCTTACATGACTAATGGGAGGAAAACAGCTTCTTTATGTATATGAAGCCTAAGGAAATTGACGGCTATTTTTCACCATAGAAGTTACATGCATAGATTTGTGGACCTGTGCTAGATGTCTCTCCATTGGACTCACTTTTTTTGTGAGTACTAGATAATTTTAGATGCAGAAGATAAACCAAAATAACCTAGATTCTGGTGCTGCCTCAGCCATAGTATTTGACTATGGGAAAACCAGTGAGCCATTCCGAGCTCAGTCGTTCCTCACTGAAAAAAGATGACACCAGCCCATCAGGAGTCAAGTGGCAAATCAAGTGAAATTAACACACGTGCAACTCCATTATAAATTATAAATAACCGAGAAAAATCTAGCAGTTACGATAGTTATCCTTAAATGCCTGAAAAGCTATGTGTAATTCAAATGTGTGGAATCATTCCCTACAGAAATCTTATGCTCCTTTTGTATACTGGAGATGCAGTCCTTGGTGTTTCTAAGTTTAAAATCTAGGTGGAACTTTTTTTTCTTAACATCTTTATGGGAGTATAATTGCTTTACAATGTTGTGTTAGTTTCTGCTGTATAACAAAGTGAATCAGCTATATGCATACATATATCCCTATATCCCCTCTCTCTTGCGTCTGCCTCCCAGCCTCCTTATCCCACCCCTCTAGGTCGTTGCAAAGCACTGAGCTGATCTCCCTGTGCTATGCAGCTGCTTCCCAGTAGCTAGCTATTTTACATTTGGTAGTGCATATATGTCCATGCCACTCTCTCACTTCGTCCCAGCTTCCCCTTCCCCCTCCCCGTGTCCTCAAATCCATTCTCTACGTCTGTGTCTTTATTCCTGTCTTGCCCCTAGGTTCTCCATGACCCTTTTTTTTTTTTTAGATTCCATATATATGTGTTAGCATATAGTATTTGTTTTTCTCTTTCTGACTTACACACCTCCTAACACCATACACAAAAGTAAACTCAAAATGGATTAAAGACCTAAATGTAAGGCCAGACAGTATAAAACTCTTAGAGGAAAACATAGGCAGAACACCCTATGACATAAATCACAGCAAGATCTCATAGCATAGATCTCACAGCAAGATCCCTTTTGACCCACCTCCTAGAGAAATGGAAATAAAAACAAAAATAAACAAATGGGACCTAATGAAACTGAAAAGCTTTTGCATAGCAAAGGAAACCATAAATAAGACGAAAAGACAACCCTCAGAATGGGAGAAAATATTTGCAAACGAAGCAACTGACAAAGGATTAATCTACAAAATATACAAGCAGCTCAATATCAAAAACACAAACAACCCAATCCGAAAGTGGGCAGAAGACCTAAATAGACATTTCTCCAAAGACGATACAGATTGCCAACAAACACGTGAAAAAATGCTCAGCATCACTAATCATTAGAGAAATGCAAATCAAAACTACAATGAGGTATCAAATACCAACTTTTATTTCAAACTAAGTTTAAGCTAATTGTCCATCTCTAAATCTAGACAGGAAAATACTTCTGTTCCTGGGATGAACCACCTCCCATGTTTTCACTTTCTAGGTTCATTGTGGTCTGTGGAAACATCACTGTGGACAGTGTGACGGCTTTCCTGAGGAATTTTCTCCGCCATAAGGCAGGGGAGGTCAATACTGAGATTGTTTTCCTGGGAGAGTAAGTGTATCTGTATGACCCGTGGGCAGGGAATACTTGAAATACGTGTGAATATTTGTAATGGAAGAAAATTGCCCTTGCGGTATTAATTTTTAAAATTCGGAAATAATAGTAAGCAATAAGTAAGGAAAAAGCAGTTCATGACCAGAGTTAACCTCTGAAAATATATCTTGCCAGGTGTTTTTCCCAGTGAAACACTGGGAAATGCCTATTTAATACAAAAAGAGTTTTAAGTAGGCAGCATGGTTTCTAACTGTTCTGTTTTACAATTTTGGTTCCTAATGAGATTGAGCAATTTTTGTGTGTTTTGATGGTTTGTGGGTTTTTTGAAATGGCTCTTCATTTCTTTTATCCTCTTTTCTATGAGGAGGGTCCTCTGTTACTTTGCTGCCTTTTAAGCCTCATTATATTTTTATATTAGCTGCTTTGTGTCATATGTTGTAAATATTTTTTCCTCTCCCTTTGCTTTTTAATTTTTATGCATGCTTTTGTTGTAAATCGAATACAGAAGCGTCTGGTTTACATGAACTCTAATCCATCAACTCTTTCCTTTTGGCTTTCTGCTTTTCTGACATGCTTAGACCCCTCTGTCCTAGAATTAAGTAACTATCTCTCTAGCATTTTTAGTTTTTCATATTGAAATGTTTTATATTTAAGCTCTCTGGAATTGACTTTGTGTAATGTGTAGGGAACTAACTTCTTTATTTTTTTCCAAATGGTCTATCCATTATCCAGACATCGCTCACTAAATAAGTCACCCAGATATGAAGTGACATTTTGATTTTATCCAGGATTGCCTATCACATCACCTCGGCCTTCACGCATTTCATAGTTGAACACTGTACCCTCTTTACATCTGACACCTTCAACCCACCGTTACCTTGGGCTCTCAGGTGTGAGATAACCAGTAAGCATTTTGAATTTCTTTATGGTGCTGTTGACAGACAGCCAAGAGTTCTGCTTCAGGATCATTGTCATGCCTGTCTTTTCAATAATTTGTGTATGACTTGAATCCTTACTTAAAAAATAGTAAACAAAAAAAAAAAACCCAAAGTGCTAAAACCAGTGATAAGAGGCTAATAATTGTAACCCAGCTGAGACAAAGAGGAAGTCATTAAATGTGTGGAAAGTAACTTCTTTTATCTGCTGATGTATTTTCATAGACTGATGTAGGTTATTGTAGGTATTCGTCAAGGTAATGAATGAAATTTCTTAAATGGTACAAAATGTTGGAAGTGTCTATCTAGAATTTTGTCAATTACATCTATACTCTGAAGACTCCAGAATTGATGTCCCCCACTAGACATTCTCTGTGGCTTCATAGTCACACAACTAATTGCTCACTGGGTATTTCCACCCCTGTGTTTCAAAGGCCCCTCAGACTCAACATTTTCAAAAGTAAACTCAAGAGGGAAGAGATATGGGAACATATGTATGTGTATAACTGATTCGCTTTGTTATAAAGCAGAAACTAACACACCATTGTAAAGCAATTATACCCCAATAAAGATGTAAAAAAAAAATCTCAATTCTAAAGAAAAAAAAACAGGTAAACTCATGATTTAATGTCCAACTTTTCCATCTCACAAGGCAAATTAAAAAATTTTTAATTAAAAAACAAGAAGGAAAGGAAACAGCTTTTCCTGCCTCAGCAAGTGGGACCTCATCAATGCCGCTCCTTAAAACAGCAAACTAGGCATTGTCTTTGACTTTACTGTCTCCCTCAAACCCTGTGTACACGTTCATCATCAATAGCATCTCCTACATAAATCCTAATTCTACCATTTTGTCTCCACTCTCACAACCCTGTTCAAAGTTCCTATCTTGTCTCTCCTGAACTTCTGTAAAGGCTACTTTATTGATCTGTTCTTTCTGCTCAGAAGCTCTTCTGCTTTATGTGACTGATTTATTTTCATCTCCCAGCACTCAGAGTCCTTCCCTGGCAACTTATCTAAATTAATGTCTTCTAATCCTCCTATCTCATCACTCCATTTATTTGCTTTAAAGCAATTATCACAGTCTGTGATTGTGGTGGATTTTCCTTTGGTGCAGAGGTTCACATTACCTTTCCTTACTGTACATTCATGCTGCTCCTCTCAGTAAACCTGTGCTGGCCTTTGACTTAACTTGAGAAATAGAATTCAGCAGAAGGAAGACTGTGGTATATTGTTTTTTAAAAGATGGCTACTAGAAACCCCTCCCAAATGTTTACACATATTCTCCTCCTCCTATCAAAGGTGGAGTCTTCTAGCTTCCCTTCTATTGATCTGGGCTGGCCTTTTGACTCATTTTAACCAATGAAACATGTGTAAATGACTGAGCCAGTTAAAGGACCAACCCATAAAGGGCCTATTACCTTCTGTGTTCAGTGTCTTGAAACCCTGGACCACTATGTAAGAAGTTCACCTCCTCCTCCAGGGGGAGGAAGCCCATCCAGCTGTCAGCTCCTCCAGAAGCCCAGCTGAGGCAACAGACCTGTAAGTGATGCCATCTCAGAGGTTCTAGCCCACTAGAGCTCTCAGCTAAACAGAGTCATGTCTCCAACAAAACTGCATGGAGCAGAAGACTCACCCAGCTGAGCCCAGTCAAAACAAAGAATTTCAAGAAATAATAACTCATTATTTTAAGCCACAAAGATTGTGCCAGATTTTTTGCAAACCTAGGTAACTGATACAGAAATTGACACTTTTCTTTCTTTGGTTACTTATTATTTAAAGCAAAACAATATCCAAGATATTATATTATAAAATGTCATAAAGGTAAAATATTAATTTATGTTTCTATAATTCAGGATAACTAGTAGCATCCAACAAAAACTAACTATGGCTAAATTAACAGAAAAAAAAGTTGATATTATGTAGCTCTCAAAACATCCAGAAGACCAGATAACTAGGCTTAGAGAATATACAACAGTGAATAATGATGAGATACTTATTTCCTTGAGTAATTTGTATTGTTATTGTGCCTGAGCGGGTACATAAATATTGATTTATTATTCTTTATATTGAACGCATACATCCTATACACTTTGTATATGTGCAGTTTTTCACAATCAAATGAAAAGAAGAAAACTTTCTAGAGTTGAAAAAAAGATATCAGTTCTCAGATTGGAAAGGTGCAATAATGCTGATCAGGATAAATGAAAATCATGTACACACAGGCACGTTGTCATAACATGTAAGGCAGGGGTCCTCAACCCACCTGTACGCAGCCTGTTAGGAACCGGGCCACACAACAGGAGGTGAGCGGCAGGCGAGCGAGCGAAGCTTCATCTGCCGCTCCCCATCGCTCACATTACCGCCTGAACCATCCACCGCCCCACCTCCCATCCGTGGAAAAATTGTCTTCCATGAAACCGGTCCCTGGTGCCAAAAAGGTTGGGGACCGCTGATGTAAGGGTCACCTAATTCAGCAGTTGAGGGACGGGGCAGATCCGTGTAGGAATCCAGAAGATAGTACTATTCCAGAAAGTAATATAGGAACATAACTTACACATCAAATCGCAAAATACTTATCACCAAATATTTAACCCCTTCCTATTTTTCCAGTCTTACTGCTCAGAGATAACTATTTCTTCCAAGTTTAAATCTGTGTTTTATCACTCTTTTGACTCCTCAGTTGTACACAGTATTTATTCATCACCTGATATTTTGCAGATGTGTATTATTCATCCCTCTGCACCACCTTCCCTTCTTCAGTTGTTCCATTATAGTTATCTTCTAATTTGTAATTACAGCGACAGTGTTTATATCATTATGGCTGATAAATGTTGGTCTTTGATAACAGTACACCTCAAATTTTTTTCTGGTACTTAATGATCGCCTCCTTTTTATATGTCTATCATTAAATATTTTCCAATAGATATATCACATGCATAGCAATAAATATTTTCTAACTTTTTCAACATTAAATAATCTCATAAGAATAAAAGTTGAGTGAAAAATTCCCAAGAGTTGCACAGGAGTCACTGGAGCTTAGAAAAAATATCTTAGAACTTACATTTATTTTTAAAATAGCAAGGTAATAATTAAGCAGCATGTTTAAAACTCTTTATCCCAAATTATAACTCAGAAAGAAAATTACATAGAATTACAATGCACATTAAAATGAATTACTATGAAGTGAACACCCATGTCACTACCACCCAAATCAAGATATATTCTATTGCCAGCACCCCAGGAAAACCCTCCCCAATAATAACCCAATCTTTCGTCCCTAGAGATAATTATGATTTTGACTTTATATCTTACATTTATTAATTGTCCTATCTCCTATGTTTATTTAGAATATTTAAGTTTTTCCTGTTTTTAAACTCACATAAATGGAATATAAATTTACTTACCTCAATAATGCGTTTGTAAGATTCATCCTTGTTGCAGCTGGATGTAGCTGTACCTATTCATTTTCACTGCTGTGTAGTAGAGCATTCCATTATATGAATACACCACAATTTTTCTTAATCCATTCTACTGTTGGTTGACATTTCTCCTCAATTTTGTCTATTATGAAGAATGTTGCTTTGAAAATTCTTATATATGTGTCCTGGTCCCCAGGCATTAAATTGCAGGGTAGTAAATCTTCCTGTAACAGAACTGTCAGTCATTCAAAATGTTTTTTTCTGGTCTGCACTTCCACCAGCAGCCCTGAGAGCTCCTTTCACCATATACAGCCTTACTACCGCTTGGAAATGTAGCTTCCCATCCTACCTAACACTTAGAAACATCAGTCTTTTTAGTTTTAGCCGTTCTTTGGGATAGTGTTTTGCAAGACAGTGTATCTTATTGTGGTTTATGATCTCATTTTTCTGGTTAGTAATGAGGCCAAGCATATATTCATATGTATAAGCCATTTGGGTTCCCTCTTATGAAATGGCTGTTATCTTGCCCATTTTTTAAATTAGAATGTAGTTGATTTACAACATCGCATTAGTTTCTGGTATACAGTAAGGTGATTTAATATATACATATTCTTCTTCCTATTATTTTCTATTATGCTTCTTTTTGCCCATTTTTATCCTAAATTAAGTGCAGATCTGCCAGTGACAAGCTCTTTTTTTTTTTTAATGTAAGGACATCTTTATTTTCTTTTCATTCTTGAAAGATAATTTTATGGATATAGAGTTCTAAGCTGCCACATTTTATCCTTAAGAACCATGAAAGTATTATTCTGTTGATTTCTGGCTTTTGTTGTCGCTATTAAGAAGTCTGTTAAACTATCTTCTTTAATGAATTATCTTCTTAAAAAAATTATGTGTTGTACTTAATGTGAAACTATGTTATTTACTATGACGTGTGTAGTTTTGAATTTCTGATAATTTATTGTGCTTAGTATTCATGAGTCTTCCTGAGTCTCCGGCTTGGTGTTTTCCACCATTTCTGGAAGATTCTCAATTATTCATACATTGCCCTTGTCACTATGTTCTTTCTCCTCCTTTTCTGGGAATTCAATTATGTTAGTCCTTTTTTTACTGTGCCAAATATATTTCTTACCCTCTGTTTTGTATTTCTCCTCTTTTTTGTATCTCTGTATTACATTCTGGATACTTTATTCTGAACTACCTTCCGGATTCCTACTTCTCTCTTTATCTGTGTTTAATCTATTTACAAACTCATTCATTGAGTTTTTAATTTGAGTTATTGTATTTTTCAGTTCCAGAATTTATATTTGGTTCTTTAGCAAATATTCTCTGTTTTCATAGTTTCTTGTGTTTCCAAGGTTACCTTTTATTTATTTCAATAAAATAAACATCATTATGTTGTAGTTTGTGTCCAGTAATTCAATGTCTTAAGTCCTTGGTTTTTCTTGTCGGTTGTTTCCACTGGTTGTTACACATAGTATCTTCTTTTCTTTGTGTGCTTTTTTGTCTTAGATTATGTGCTTATTCTTCTATTAAAAAATATTTACAGAAATAACTTGTAGCCTAGAAAAATATTACATTCTTCCAGAGAGGATTTTTTTAAAATTTTTATTTATTTATTTATGGCTGTGTTGGGTCTTTGTTTCTGTGCGAGGGCTTTCTCTTGCCCCGTTGTGGCAAGCGGGGGCCACTCTTCATCGCGGTGCGCAGGCCTTTCACTATTGCGGCCTCTCTTGTTGCGGAGCACAGGCTCCAGACGTGCAGGCTCAGTAATTGTGGGTCACGGGCCTAGTTGCTCCACGGCATGTGGGATCTTTCCAGACCAGGGCTCGAACCCATGTCCCCTGCATTGGCAGGCAGATTCTCAACCACTGCACCACCAGGGAAGCCCCCAGAGAGGATATTTATTTACTTCTTCCAAGTACAATGGGGCATTTGTGCCTTAGGACCACGTAAATCCAAATTCAACGCTTGATGTTCACTGTACTACCCAGGTGACAAACTCAGAATGAATGTACATCTGAAAACTAATTTATTCAATTTTACACTTCATCTATGCCTGCATACCTTTGTTATGCCAGGTTAAAATTTGGAGAAGTTACTAAAGTCTTCATTTTGTGTGTCAGGGGAGCTGGAAGTTTTTGGACCCCTTACCCTATGACATCACCAGAATGTTAGGTCAGTTTGGTAGCTGTACCTTCTGAATTACTAAATGCTTTGTGGGGTGGGGGGACTGGACTTAACCTCTAAGGCCTTGATTTCTTCTAGATTTTGGCCTGGAAATTCTTCACGGTCTGGTTATATCTTTCATGATTTATTAGATGTTTTTATATTTCATCCAGCATTTTTATATATCCTTAGTAGAAGGTTGGCTGAAATTATCTAGTTTACTATGCCTGAAAACAAAGGCCCCAGCTCTAGTGATGTTTAATATATGAAAACATGCAAAGCTCTCACTTGTTCACATATGTTTTAAGGGAATAGGGGAAGTTTTACTCAAGAGGATTGACAAATTCAGAGAATTTCCAAATATTGCCGTTGATAGTGGGCCAGATAACAAAAGTATTGTATAGTCTATTATAAGGATTTGGCTTTAAGGAAGTTGCCTTTTCTCCGAGTCAGTCCTGAATTCTTGGAGGATTTTCAGCAGAGGGATGACATAACTAGATTTAGTTTTCTTCTTTAGTGTTGGGAAATTAGAATTGGATTTATCGTAATTCTTACAACAACCTTTGTACTTGACTTATACATAAGCACATTTTGGTTGTTTGTTTTTGTAAGTAGCTGTTTTTAATAATGCTCTAAGTACCAGTACATGAACTCACCATCGAGACAAAATTTAAGACAGAACCCGTATCTAACTATATGATCCTACCCACATTTCATACTGCTCTCAGTTGTTTTGTACATCATCATCATTCTTTATCTCTCCTGCAGTTTTATTGCAATTATGTACAGTCTTAAAATGTTTAGCTGTGTTTAACTTTACAGAAGGAAGATCACACCAATGGAATCTTGTGGTACTTAGATTTTCCTCATTTTATATTTCTAAGATACACTCATTTTTCTGAGTGTTGCTGTAGTTAATTGTTTACTGTTATATGATATTTCATTGGCAGAGTAAACCTTAGTTTATCCACTCTTGGTGTGATTTGCATTGTTTCTAGATTTTTCTATTGGAAATAATTTTATTATTAACATGGCTTATGTATGGCTCTTAGTGGACCTGTGCAAGAGTGTCTGTGTATGTGTGTGTGTGGGGAGGGTGGTTTAATGGTGTGAAGAATGTGAATGTTCATTTTTAAGAGACAGTATCATTTTTTACTAGTGGTTGCACCGTTTTTCAAGCTTATCAGCAATCTGTAAGGGACTTTGTGTAGTTGTACATCTACATTCTTTCTAACAGCTGGCATGGTCATACTTGTTAATCTTTGCAGTGGAATCAGTGTAAAGTGGAATCTCATCGTGGTTTTGATTTATAAGCCTCTTATCACTAAGTATGGAGTTTCTCTTCATGTTTATTAGCCATACATGTTTCCTCTTTCCGTGAAAAGCCTGTTCATGCATTTTACCTGTTTTTCTATTGGATTGTTTGTGGGGCTTTTCTTATTTAATTTCTAGGAGTGCTTAATGTATTCTTGACACTAACTGTTCATCAGTGATCTGAACTGTAACTATATTTTTCCAGTTTATAACTTGTCTTTTCACTGAGTATGAGAAGTATTTTGATATTCAAAAGTTTTTAATATTATCATAGTTCAAATTTTCAATCATTTCAATTGTATTTAATGATTTTTTTGGTTTTTGTGTAGGAATTTTTCCATATCCCAATATTTTAAAGATATTTAATTACATTTCCTATTAAGAATTTTTCATTTTTGTTGATGTTTAAATCTCTAATTATACTGGAATTTGTTTTTTTATGGCGTGACGCATGAATAAAACTTCAGCTTCTTCCATAGATAACCATTTTATCAATGCTAGTTATTGAATAAACCCTTTTCCCCTCACTGATCTGACATGCTACCAGTATAAATAGGGCTATTCTGTGTTTTTTTTAATCAATTTATCTCTTACTGCATTAATACTATGCTTTTTTAATTGCTAAAGATTCATAATTAATCCTTATACATCTTAGGGCAGGTTTTCCCTCCGTGCTCTTCTTTTTCCAATAGTTGACAAGCTCTTCTTGGCCCTTTATCTTTCATATAAATTTTATAATCATTTTATCATGAACTATGAAAAACCCTGTGGAAATTGATGGGAGGAATCTAATTGAAACTTTGGTTTAAAATTGATTTTTTGTGTTACAAATTCTTTCTAACTCTGACTATACTATGGTTGTCTACTTATTTAGATCTCACTTAGTGTCTCAATAATATTGTATAATTTCCCAGGCTTGCTGATGTTTATTATATATTATGTAATTTTACATATGTGTATATGTAATAAATATATGTGACATATATATTTATAAGTACTTGATATTTTCTGATATATTTGAAATAGTGTCTTATTGTATTTTCTACTTGTTTGCTTTTGGTATGAAAATCCAGAATTGACCTTTGTGTATTAATCTCCCATTCATCCATATTGTTAAATTAGCCTCTATTTATTTTTCTGTAGTGTTTAGGGGTTTCTATGTAGATAATCTTATTAGTTCAGATAAAGAGAGTTTATTTCTTCCTTTCTAACCCTTACGTGTACAGTGTATCTTTATTTTCTTATTGCTCTTGCTAAGACATCAAATATAATGTTGAGAAAAAAGCAATAGTTGTATCTCTTCTTCATTTCTCATTTTAAAGAAAACTTTTCTAATATTTTCCCACTAAGGCCATCCTTTTTATTTTAAAGATACTCTTTATTTGGTTAAGGATATTCTTTTCTCTTCCTAATATACCATGAGTTTTATTTCTTAACTGTGAAAAGATATTTTAATCAACTTTTTCTGTGCATCTGAGGTGGCTGTGTCAGTTTTAATTTGTTAATGTGATGAGTTAAATTAATAGTTTTGCTATAATGGTTATTTTGGCTTTGTAGTATTTGTTGGGGACCATTCTCTATTTTTAAGGTGTTTGAAAGACTTTGTATAAAAATGGGATTATTTGTTGCTTGAAAGTGTGGTAGAAGTTGCCTGCTAAACCATTTAGAACTGGTGGTTTTAAAAATTGTGTTTAGTGTGTGGGTCTATGTATGTGTTTTGTTCGTTTTTGTTTAGTTTTGAGAGTTTTTAATCTCTACTTTGCGTGTAGGTATTTTTATCTTCTTTCAATATTATGAGTCATTTTTGTCTTCTCTTTTTCTCCATCAATTTTACTACAGCTTTGCCTATTATATGAGTGATTTTTTTTTCAAAGAACCAGCCTTTGTCTTTGTTCATCTTCTCTCTTTTATTTTTCTTTTCTATTTCACTGTTTGCACTCCTGTGTTTATTGTCTCTTTTCTTCTTATTTCTTTGGGTTTATTCCAATATTAATGTCCAAAGCTATAACTTTCCCCTAAAGCAGGCTTTTATTGTATCCAAAGACTTAGATATTTAGTGTTTTCACATAATTAATTTCTAAGAATTTTATACATTTCATTATAATTTCTTCATAGCTCATGAGATTTTTAGCAGTCTGTTTTTCAAAATTTCCAACTATGATGAATATTTTTTAATTTTTTTGTTATTAACTTTTACTTTAATTGTACTGTGATCAGAGGTCATTATATGTACAGCAGCTTTTTTTTTTGCAGTGTGTTGAGGCTTTCCTTATTAGTCAAGTAAATTATCATTTTGGTAAATATTTGTGTGCTGTTGAGGAAAATTAAAATTATTCACAATAGCCATTATATGGAAACAACCTAAGTTTCCATCTATGGATGAATGAATAAAGATGTGGTATATATATATATATATATGTATATATATTTGAATGATATGAAATATCATTCAGCCCTAAAAAAGGAAGGAAGTCCTGTCACTTGCAACAACATGGATGAACCTGGCAGGCATTATAAGCTGGTGAAATAAGCCAGAGAGAGAAAGACAAATGCATGGTGTCACTTATATCTGGAATTTTTTTAAAAAGCCACACTTAGAGAAACAGAAAGTAGAAAGATGGTTTGCCAGGGTCTGGGGATTGGGGGAAATAGGGAGAGGTTGGTACAAAGAGTACAGACTTTCAGTTTTAAGATGAATAAGGTCTGAGGATCTAATGTAAAACATGGTGACTGTAGTTGATAACACTGTATTGTATAATTGAAATTTGCTAGGAGAGTAGAATTTAAATGTCATCACCCCCCCAGAAAGGTAAATATGTGAGGTGATGGATGTGTTAATTAAATAATGGGAGGGATCCTTTCATAATGTATACATACATCAAATATCACGTTGTACACTAAATATCTTACAATTTTAACTGTCAATTTTGCCTCAGTAAAGGTGAAAAAAATTTAAATTAGATATCCTAAATATTGTTTGCAGAATTATAAATATCAAACTTGATGATTATTTTTTCTCCTTGATCTGTCAGTAATTGAGAGAGATGCATTGAAATCTGTCATTACAGTGGGAGGTTCATGTATTTCTCTCGTTTTGTTAAAATTTTTTGTGTATTTAGAAGCTATTTTATTAAATTCATAGTTGTTTTAGAATGCTGTGTCTTTTTGAATAATTGAAATGTTTTCACTGGTCCTGAACTTCTTTGTTCTTAGTAATTACCCCCCCTTTTTTTTTGCATTAATCTGATTTGTATTTTTTCATGTCTCTGTGATTGATTGCCCCTGAGCTTCAGACCCATTTCTGGAATTAGGCTAGTGGTATCCACATCACCTAAGGACGTGGATTAATAATGGAGGATGGATGTTTTCCAAGAGAGGATTAGAGTTTTTATTAAATGCACTAAATAATATAACAGTCTCTAAACCAAAGCCAATCTTCCTTTTCCGTATCTGGCACTATGTTCTTTATCCAGGGTTCCTCCTTCTTTGGAATTGGAAACCATATTTAAGTGCTACATGGCCTATACAACTTTTGTTTCTGGATCTGCACTGAAGTGGGAGGATCTGAGGCGAGTTGCGGTGAGATCTAGTTCTTTTCCTCCTTGTCGTTTTCCTAAGCTGCAGCAATTAAGACGATAGTGTGTATTGCTCTTCCTAAAGGATTACTCCAGACTCTTGAATTGGGGGAAATACGACTTCTTCAACTTTAAAAACTGATCATAAAGAAATGTTAGTAATTGACCTCCAAATCCTTCTTGACAGATACCAAGCAGACCTCACTATTTACCTACATTTATATTAATTTTTTTTATTTCACTAAATTCTCTATCTAGAACAGTTTTATGTTATCAGTCTAAGAGATCTGAAAAAGTTGTGGATAGCAGAAGTGTGTTAGATCTTTCTATCCAAGTGGGATTCTTACCAGATGACAGATTTCTAGGAGTCTGTCAGCTTTTACCGGCTTCTCCTAAACACACTGATATGCCCTCTGATAGGAAAGGCATGAAGGAAAATCGCAGAGATCCCAGTTAGGCTGAGACTAAAAGAGATGAGCAACAGCCAACCCTCTAGACATCTTGTGTTTAAGATGAAGGCCAACTTCCTCTCATGTTTTAGGTTTCTCACAATCATATGGAGCAAAAGGTTCAGTTTTTTTAAAGCAGAGATCTATAGAGTCAACACAAAGAATTGAAGCAAAAATTGACAAACACAGTATAATCTTTCTCTTTCCTGCAACTTGGGGTTATAAGAGCCACTTCAATAATTTTTTTGCTATTCTGAAAGGTTAATAACTATACAGGAAGTTGCTTAAAAAGATCTTATTGCTCATCACTAGTCATAAATTGACATTTCTGGATCATAGGAAAAATATCATTGTGCACTTGTTCCATTTTAAAGCAATCTACATCTGTGTTGGAGACTCTGGTCCGTCTATGCAGCCCCTTTCAGCATTTGCTGGACTGTGATTCTGATGTAAAGACATCCTTATCACAAGTCCTTCCCAAGTGTGCTCTCTTTCTTTTTGGAAATTGTATGATGAAACCATAAGAAAACCCCAAAGGGGAACACGTAAGCATTTCCCATGTATAATTAACAAGGTGGCTGCTGTTTAATCTTGAAGAATAGGTGGCCTCTGCCGAAGCATGCCTGATCATAGCCGACCCTCTGTGCAGTGATTCACATGCTGAAGACACTTCAAACATTATGAGGTAAGAAGCTGGCACTGGGTCTTACATGCTCCAGTGCTGATCTTATTTTTGCCTCTTTTAAAATAAAGCCCCATGCATAGAACTAAACAGACGTCATGTATCACAGCACAGGGTTCATCATATTCCAGGTTTCTGCCTTATTTTTTGGCCCCAGAGACTCTGCAGATGTATGAAAAAGGAAGTCAAGATAGAGTTTACTGTGTGTCAGTGTGCTTCTCCACTTACTTTCCTGGAGTTCCGTAGGGATAATAGCTGTCTAAATTTAAAAAGCAAGCCTACGAATAACTGATAACTGTTCAGATAGCACCATTCTGACTAACAGCCCCTCAGAAATAAAGACGGCATTTGTGGTTTGTGAACCTTATTCGTAGACTTTATTTACTGGGGTTTTTCTCCAGTAGTCCTAGTGAAAGATTGTGCATGGTTCAGTATGATGTGCTTTTGACTATTGGCAGTATTTTCAAGATGGCTAGGGTTAGTGTTACCATCTTGAACTGTGAACTATCTATGAGCAGGAACTCAATTTGTGGTAAGAGATTCAAACTGTCATTGTGAGGGCAATGCCATTGTACCTAACCCAGATGAACTGTTGGCCCCCAGAGCAAAATAAATACACATAGCTGAAGGTGACTCTACAAAAAGCAAGAGAAGCCTGAGAACTTGTAACGTACAGTAAATATAAGATAGATCTTAGTTTCTTAAGTTGTATAAGGAACTTAAGAATAAGGAAATAAGGAAGTTGGATTAGGCAGTCTGTTAGCTACTTTGAGCTATAGATAGCAATTCAGTCTCTGTTTTTTTCTGTAATTAATGTGTTTGAGTTTGGAGACTAAAATATATGAAACTGATTATTTCCTCCTCAGGAATTGCTCCCAGAAGACCACTCTTAATACCAAAAGCTTACCTTTCCATAGATTTAATTTACTAAGTCACTAAAACCATAGCACTCTTCCATGTGTGTGCTATTAAAGATCATAACAATGAACTTTATAATGTGCTCTTTTCCTGTACTTACCCACACATAGACTTAACTTTGAATTGAATTATATTATAAAGACATTGGATATGGCACACCACTAATGAGCATATTTGTTATTTTTGTAGGGTGCTCTCTATCAAGAGCTATTACCCTAATACCAGAATCATCATACAGATACTTCAGTCCCATAACAAGGTATTGTAACATTATAGCCTGTTCTGTCTCCTCCCCTTTTAGTCTGTAGAACTAAATGAACGTAGTTCATCTAAGTAAGATATGAACTTATTACTTTATAATGAGTCTACACACAAAAAGCTTTTGCCAGTTGCAGGTGAAATTTGGAGCCCCATTAAGATTGTTAATTACATAAAAATGTAAATTTGGAAAGAGTTTTGTTTACATACTTTAAAAGCTATTGCCTGATGGCCTGGAGTCCAGTCATTCTGAATTTAGGTGCTGACTGAGATCCTCCCCTTGGGGCCGTGGACAGGTCTTGGCACACCCTTAAGTACTGGGAGCCACTAAAAATAAAGTAGGCAGATTGGACAATGACAAGGGTTTGAAAAACAGCCAAGGGCTAGGGCAGGGTTGAACAATAAGGTTCATCTACTACACAAGTCCACTCATTCAAGACAGGGAGAGTTGGCTTTTTTGTCCAATGCACAGAAACCAACACAGAGAGTCAAATAAAAGGAAGAAACAGAGGAATATATTCCAAACAAAAGAACAAGACAAAACCTCAGAAAAAGACCTTAATGAAAAGGATATAAGCTACTTTTCTGATAGAGAGCTTAAAATAACAGTCATAAAGATGCTCACTGAGCTCAGGAGAAGAATGGATGAACAAAGTGAAAATTTCGACAGAGAGAAAATATTAAAAAGTTCCAAGTAGAAGTCACAGTGCTGAGGAATACAATAACTGAACTGCAAAAAAAAAAAAAAAACATAATAGAGAGGTTCAACAGCAGACCAGAGGAAGCAGAAGAAGGGATCAGCAAACCTGAAGATAGGATAGAGAGTGTAGACCTCACATAATCAGAGCAGCAGAAAGAAAAAAGAATGAAAAAGAGTGAAGATAGCTTAAAGGGACTTATGGGACAATATCAAGTGGACCAACATTCACATTATAGGAGTCCCAGAAGGAGAAGGGAGAGAGAAATGGGTAGAGAACTGACTTGAAGAAATAATGGCTGTCAACTTTCCTAAACAGATATTCAGATCCACAAAGCCCAGAAAGTTCCAAATAAAAGGAACCCAAAGAGATCCATATCAAGCACATTCTAATTAAAGTGTCAACAGTTGAGGACAAGGAGAGAATTTTTAAAGTAGCAAGAGAAAAACAACTTGTTACATATACGGGAACTCCCATAAGATTATCAGCAGATTTTCAACAGAAACTTTGCAGGCCAGAAGGCAGTGCCACAAGATATTCAAAGTGCTAAAAGAAAAAGAAAAAAACTGCCAACCAAGGATACTTTACCCAGCGAAGTTGTCATTCAGAATCAAAGGAACGACAAAGAGGTTTCCAGACAAGCAAAAGTTAAAGGAGTTCATCACCAATAGACAGACCTTACAAGAAATGTTAAAGGAACTTCTTTAAGCTGTAATGAAAGGGGTAATTAGTAAAAGGTAAATGTATGAAAGTATAAGTCTCATTGGTAAAGGTAAATATATAGTAAAATTCCAAATATTCTAATGTTGTAAAGGTGATGGATTAATCACTTACAAAGCTAGTATGAAGATTAAAAGACAAAAGTAGTAAATAACTACAATAATTTGTAAAATGATACATAAAATAGAAAGATGTAAATTGTAATATCAAAAATAAAACTTGGGTAGTGGGGATAAAAATATAGAACTTTTGATGTGATCAAACTTAAGTTACTGTCAACTTAAAAGAGACTTGGAGGTTGTTTTATGCAAGCTTCATGGTAACCACAAAGCAAAAATTTATAGTAAATAAGAAAGAGAAAGGAATCTAAGCATACTGCTACAGAAAGTCATCAAATCAAAGATGAAGAGAGCAAGAGGAGAAGAAAGGAACAGTGGAATTATAAAACTTTCAGAAAACACTTGACAAATGGCAGTAAATACATACTTACCAATAATTACTTTAAATATAAATTGACTAACTTTTCTAATCAAAAGACATAGAGTGGCTGAATAGACAAAAAAAAAAATAAGACCCATCTATACGCTGCCTACAAGAAACTTAGATATAAGGACACGCACAGACTGAAAGTGAGGGGATGGAAAAGTAGATTCCATGCCAATGGAAAGCAAAAGAAATCTGGGGAAGCGATACTTATGTCAGACAAAATAGACTTTAAAACAAGGACTGTAATAAGAGAAAAAGAAGGGCATTACATTATCAAAAGGGTCAATCCCACAAGAGGATATAACATTTGTAAATATTTATGACACCAGCATAGGAGGACCTAAATTTATAAAGCAGATGTTAACAAATCTAAATGGAGAAATAGCAATACAATAATAGTTGGGGACTTTAATACCCTGCTTTCTTCAATGGATAGATCATCCAGATAAAAAAATCAATAAGGAAACATTGGCCTTAGACAACATATTATACCTCATGACTTAGACAAATACAGAACTTTGCATTCAAAAGCACCAGAATACACAGTCTTCTCAAAAAGTATAAAAAAAAATAAAATCTTGCCATTTGCAACAACACGAGTGGACCTCAAGGGCATAATGCTAAGTGAAATGAGTCAGAGAGAGAAAAACAAATACCATATGATCTCATTCATATGTTGAGTAACAGCAAAAAAGAAATCCTGAGCTCATAGATTCACAGAACAGGTTGGTGGTTGCCAGAGGTGGGGGTGGGCAAAATGGGGGAATGGGAACAAAAGGTATAAATTTATAGTATAAAAGAGTCATGGTGACTGTAGTTAATAATACTTTATTTTATATTTAAATGTTGCTAAGGGAATAGAATTTCAAAGTTCCCATCACAAGAAAAAATACCTTGTAATTACAGTAGTGATGGATGTTAACTGGACTTATTGTGGTCATCATTTGACAATATATACAAATATTGAACGTTGTACACCTGAAACTCATATAACGTTATACGTTAATTATATTTCAAAAACGTAAAGCAAGCGAACAAATTGATTGCAAATTCGGGGAACTTTCTTGAGGTATATTTCTTTCTAATATTTGACTTTCTTTTCTTTTACTGAAGTACAGTTGATTTACAATATCGTATTAGTTTCAGGTGTACAATGTAGTGATTCAATATTTTTATAGATTAAACTGCATTTAAGTTATTACAAAATGATGGCTATATTTCCCCGTGCTGTACGCTATGTCCTTGTTGCTTATTTACTTTATACGTAGTAGTTTGTATCTCCTAATCCCCTTCGCCTGTCTTGCCCCTCCCTCTTTCCCTCTTCTCACTGGTAACCACTAGTTTGTTCTCTGTATCCACAAGTCTGTTCCTACTACTTTCTACCATGAAACAGGTGTTTCTGCCAAAGATCGCCAGCTGGAACTGGAATACCGGAGACGACATCGTCTGCCTTGCTGAATTAAAGCTCGGGCTTATCGCCCAAGGCTGTTTGGTGCCAGGCTTGTGTACCTTTCTAACATCTCTATTTACTGAGCAAAACAAGAAGGTAACCTTGGAAACTGATGTTGAATCTTGGCTCTATCCCCATGTCCTCATAAATTAATATCAGAAATAGAAAATAAAAATTGAGGGAAGCAAGAAGGCCCCCAGAAATGAGATTTGACTTCTACTCGAGCTGGGAAGGGATTGTGACATCTAGATTGAAGAGTCCCAAGTACCACACTGACCTTGAAGAAGTTGTTTATCTTATTGTTGCCTAAGGATATTTACCTGCAAAATAGAAATCATAACCCTGCTTCCTCCCGGCAATCCATGACGTTATGACAGTAAACGTATTCATAAATGTAGAAGCACTTTGAGTTGTTGAAGGTAGAAATATAAATAAAGGTTATGTTATTAGTGGAGAAATCATACATTTAAATATATGTTACATACCAAGTAATTGACATAATAATAAATTATATTCATCAAAGAGAAATAATAATACAAATAATATTAAAATCTAATTTTCCGGGTTATTTTGGGATATTCTATGCAGTAATAATAATAGTGGCCACATGTCGAATGCCTACTGTGTGTCATGCATTTTAAGGACATTGTGTTTCCCTCAATATTTCAAGGTAGTCTCCCAGTCATGGACGCTAACTAATAATAAGTTAGTAAGTAGCAGATGTAGAATTGTCTGACTTACAGTCTCACCACTACGCCCCGTGCCTCTGGCTGTTAGATATCTTCTCCCAGTCTTCTGCATCAGGTCTTTTGATACCTTTGTTTGAGACAAAATAAATGGCTAAATGGACTATTGAGATGAAATACTGTAGCACGTAGTATGCCTTCCAAATGCCATCTCTGTGAAATGCTCTGGGAAAAATATTCTAACCCTCAGCTGGGCCTGGTATCCTGTTGTCCAGAGCCTCTCCAGAGAGTCACCTTTCTCTCCATTTAATTATGCATCCACCTTTGCCTCTTCTTGGCTTCTCTTTGCACTTTATTTCCTTTGTCCAGTAAATTTAAAAAACTCTGTATACCTTTTCTGGTCCCTTCCTTGTTGCTGTTAAGGAAAAGCAAAAGAGGTATAAGATTCAAGAGATACTCTGGTCAGCAAAATGCTAACCGGAAACCACAGCATTCTCTAGTAATATCCCCTGTGAATGCGAGGAGATGCCATATACAGAGAAATAAAATCGACCATCAGGCAGTAGGAATGAGCCTTGGTGATGATACAGCGAACATGCTTTGACCTTCACTTAGTGGTCACTGTGTGTAGCCCAGGAAATGGCTTGTGAGGACATTGCCTGTGTGTTGTAAGCTTAGAAAGTGCAGGATAACTGCAGTATGTGTTGTGAGGATTGTGATTTTTAATCTCTGTGTCTAGAGAAAATAGAGTGTGAACTCTATATGAAAACTTTGTCTCCTTCATGAAAATATAGAAGGTAAGAGATGTACAACCTGCCCTGTTGTGGTTTTATTGCTGTTGTTGTTTGTTGGGGTTTTTTTATTGTTTGTTTATCTAAAGTTGGAACCTCCTCAGTGATGATGGTCACCTGTCAAGATTCATAAGGTGGCTTTTGGAAGATAGGAATTAAGGGAGATTTGTGGTCATGAAGATTTTTTGGTGGGGGGGAGTGAAGTCTGAAACTCTCTTTCAGAAATTCTAAACAGGGCAAGATTTTTCCATGTTGTACTCTGCTCTGGTGATTTAGATTCTGTAATTAATTAAATTAATTAACTAAAATTAATTTAGTTACTTAAACCTACTAACTTAGGTTTAACGATCCGGATGCTAGTGTCTTATGTCCAGTTTTGCTCAGATTAGGCACTTAAACTTTCTCTATCAGTTTCTGCAACTATGAAATAAGACTTGCTAATCTACTCATAACCTGATTTTATCCAGGTATTGAGTGAATATTTGTAAAACTTCTGGGCAGTCAGATTAGAAAGCCTTGGGTCAATGCCATGTATTCTGACTCTGTTGATGTATATTGATTTTATGGTGAGAAATCGTAGTCTGAGGAGCATCTCCAGTTGGTTCTAGGCACAGAGGATTGCCTTAAGCTTAAATTTAGATTAGATCTAATCTAACTGATTTTTTCACGCTCCCGATTCTACTATCCAAATCCAAAATCCATCTTGTCATCCTGTTTCCCATTCTGATTTTAAAAAAACTGACTCAGGTCCATCCACCTCACTACAAGTAACTCAATTTTGTTTCTTTTTATGGCTGAGTAATATTTCATTGCATATATGTGCCACATCTTCTTTATCCATTCGTCTGTTGATGGACACTTAGGTTGCTTCCATGTCCTGGCTATTGTAAATAGAGCTGCAATGAACATTGTGGTACATGGCTCTCTTTGAATTATGGTTTTCTCAGGGTATATGCCCAGCAGTGGGATTGCTGGGTCCTATGGTAGTTCTATTTTTAGTTTTTTCTAGAGTCTGTCATACAGAGTGAAGTAAGTCAGAAAGAGAAAAACAAATACCGTATGCTAACACATATATATGGAATCTAAAAAAAAAAAAAAAGGTTCTGAAGAACCTAGGGGCAGGACAGGAATAAAGACGCAGATGTAGAGAATGGACTTGAGGACACGGGGAGGGGGAAGGGTAATCTGGGACGAAGTGAGAGAGTGGCATGGACATATATACACTACCAAATGTAAAATAGATAGCTAGTGAGAAGCAGCCGCATAGCTCAGTGAGATCAGCTCGGTGCTTTGTGACCACCTGGAGGGGTGGGATAGGGAGGGTGGGAGGGAGGGAGACGCAAGAGGGAGGGGATATGGGGATATATGTATATGTGTAGCTGATTCACTGTGTTATACAGCAGAAGCTAACACACCACTGTAAAGCAGTTATACTCCGATAAAGATGTCAAAATAAATTAAAAATAAAATAAGTCTTTATTGCAAAAAACAAAAAAAAACTGACTCAGGACATCTTCATCTCTATGGTTATTTTTTACCCTCTTGCAGAACCTGGAACAGTTGGATTAGCAGCACTAAGCCAGTTTCTTTGGTCACGAGGACTTAGTGACTTGAACTGCACAGGGAGAGGACTTTAAGAAAGGGGGAAAATGCAAGAGAGTCAGCGCATCTTGAGACAGTGATGAAGTGTATTGGAAAGAGGTGGTCCTTTTTATTAGCAGGGCAGAATTTTTTTTGTTTGTGTGTTTGTTTTTGTTTTGTTCTTCCTAAACCACAAGATGGCCATCTGAGGAGTGTTTCTGAACTGGCCTTAACTCTCCACTGCCGTGGTGTTTCTGAGTTCCTAGGAATTCCAGGCTTTCATTGGAGATTCTGGGCTTCAAGGAGCCCGTCGTGCCCATCGAGCAGCGTGGTGGTGATTCTCATGGCTGCGGATGGAGGAGGATGCAGATAGAGCAAAACAGAATCCCTGGGGGTCTTACACAGATGTCAGAGTGAGTTACTTAGCAACATCTGCCCCCCCCGCCCCCAGTTAGACAACATTTAGCTTTTTTTGAGAGAAATCCTCTTGTCACATCCCCCGTTTCTCTAGAAGCCTACCGCTGCCCTTGATTTTTACGTTCTCATTTCCATTGATCAGGATGGCTTTTTGAGTTTATTTAAACCAAGAAGGGTTCTTCTGATACTGAGCAGAAGTCATGAATATTTTCATCTTTGTGGTATGTGGTTAGTCAGTGAGTACAAAACTAATATGTTTTTTTAAAAAATCTTAAACAGCCATATCTAGGGGGAGACAAGTTAGATTCCACATTATCCTTACCATCTTATTGTTCCTGACTCAAAAACCAGTCTACCTTGCTGAAATTATTGGAAGAAGAATTAATTTCCAGCAGGAGGCGTGGATGCCATCTGGGGAGGAACTAAGTCATGATGTTCCTACTTCATTCTGGAACTAGTTGAGATGTTAGAGTTTTTGTTCTTCCTTTGACATTTCTGTAGTTAAGCACGAGGACAAATCTCCTTTCTGGGACCTGAATGCAATGGGTACTGGTTTGGCGCTGCACAGAATACACAGTTTGTATATTGAATACCCCATTTTCCACATCCCTGTGCCTCATGCGGTCTGACTGTGTGTTCCAGATCCGCCCTAAAGAGCCCTGGCAGAGACATTTCTTTAGCGGCCTGAAGAACAGAGTCCTGACTCAACGCCTCTCTGATGACTTTGCTGGAATGAGCTTTCCTGATGTTTGCCGGTAAGTTAAGGGAAACACTTTCCTCATTTTCGTGCAATGCATTCTTTCCCCAGTGTTCACAAAGGGCTCACTGTAGACCAGGCTCAGTGACAAACACAGAAGGTATAAGGATGAATAAGTCTGAGTGTCTGCAGCCTGGAGGTTTACAGTCTGTGCGGGACAGGTTCACCTCTGTCCCGGTTGGTGCACTGGCTCTGCGTTACTCCAGGATGGATTCACTTTCAAGCGAACGTTCCATGTTGGAGAGGCTCTCCCTCTGCGGAGGGGGTGGTGTCCTCCCAGGCAAAGAGCACAGAGTGTCCATCGTATTATTGTGAACTGGTGCTCTGCTGTCCTCGCTTGCCTCACGATTGCTCGTCTTCCTTCCCAGGCTCTGCTTCGTGAAGATGCACCTCATGCTGATAGCCATCGAACACAAGTCCGTGTGTCACGGTTACTGGTACCAATGAGACTTCAAATCACTTCAGAATCTTTGAGGAGAATCTTTATGATTAAGATTTTTCCAGACATACAGCCATAACTAAGCTTTTTGCTATTTGTTGAGAGCCGGCCTCAGGCTCTCAAGGCACCCAGGCTGCTGTGGTGCATTTAATACTGTCTCTAATGATTGAGGTTAGAATGGTTACCCTAGTGGGTGGGCAGGAGCTCTACCTTTGTTCCTGTGGCCTTGCCCCAGTTGTGTCTCATGATCAGGAGACAGAAGAAATGGTCACCTTCTCAGATCTGTTCCTCAGTATATTACCAGGTCTTGTAAGTCTTGACCATGAAACCATACCATGAAATAGAATTATTTGTGATAAAAAATGTTCCCACAAACTCTAGCCTTAGAAACTAATCCACAAAATGTGGTAAAATGGGAATTTGGCCTGCTGGGCAAAGTGTGCTGTTGATAAAGATAAGAGGTAACCTTATCAGACCATCAGCATTTCCTGAAAATGCGTACTGAATAATATAAGAAGTAAGAGAAGTTATCATATAATAAAAAAGAAAGTCCAGAATCAGCCACAATGATATAGAGATAAAAGATGCTGAAAGATAAAAAGTGAGGCTTACGTGGGATGGAGAACAAGAAACACTTAGGTTGGCTTCTGTGTGTTTTTTAGTGGAAAACTACCTTGAATTAACTTGGAATCAATAGACTAGATTCTGATCCTGATTATGATTTGCCAGCCCAGTGGCCGTAGAGAAGTGTCCATCACCTGTAAAAGGAGGGAGTCACATTAATTAATCCCTAAGACCCCTTCCAGCTCGAAGACTGACATTACCAGGAACCCTAGAATCATAGGGAAACAGTCAAAATTCAATAATTTTGAATGATATCAGAGGGACTACAAAGTATATGAAAGGCTAGAAAGAAGAAACAGTGTGTCAATTAGAGAGGATGTAGAAGGTATCTGAGCAAAAGGGGTCAGTGGGATACAGTACAGAGCAAGTGCTTAAGGAGAGTAAAGAATAGTACCATCTGGCTGGCTGAATCTTATTTAACAGTTCTGCCATGCTCATGGAAATCTCGAAATCGAAACCCATGTGCAAGTGCCCTTTCTACTGGAAATAGGTGAGAGTAAAGAAGATGGCACCTTAGCCTCATGAGCCGGGGAGTCTGGGTTTCACACCAGCCCAAAACGATCAGGTTTTAACATTTTGGACCTTCGATGACCTGGGTTATGCATTGGAATTATTTGCAAAGTTTGAAAGACATAGAATTCAAAACCTCACTTCTGACGTTATAAAACCAAAATCTATGAATTTTTTTGAGTCCCCATGATATAGTCATTTTATTCACTGGCATTCAGAAACTGTTATACCAAATGCTCTTAATATCCTTTCCACATTTAACATCCTAGATTTCTATAAACTTTATTAGAATGACTGTCAGGACATTGTGGACCAGAAACATGAATAAGCAACTAAGTTCTACATATATTCAAGAAGCTCTGGTGCTGTTTACTACCTAGCATACATCTACCTCCAGTAAATGAGGCAGCTGCTCCAACATAGATTTAATTTTGGTTTCTCACCAAAGAGTCAGATGCATCAAAAGAATTAAATCCTGATTTGGCAAAGATATTGGTAATAGCAGTCTTACATGATTGCTACTTCATGATCGACACTGCTATAGGCACTTCACTTACATTAACTCCCGAATCCTCCCAACAATGCTGTAAGAAGGGTATAATTAGCCCCATTTGTACAGAGGAGAAGCCAAGAAAAGTTAAATAATTTCCCCAAGCTTGCACCACACCCAGGGGCCAAGCGAGAATGTGAACTTACTCTGGGGGCACTTCTGATCACCAGGCTGTGCTAAATCCACCACAGTCACTGTACACGGAAGGAAATGGGGCATCTCAAAGCTGGGCTTCAGGCAAGTATATCGAAAAACTAGGTGAAAACCTATTTTTTCTCACCTTTTATTTTTTCTTCTAATTGATGCACTTGACTAGACTCTAAGATGTGCAAAAGCTCTGGATAATCCTCAGGATCTCTCTTAGGGAATAATTTGTCACCCGGTAAGAGGTGAAGCTGGATCTGACCCCAGTCAGAGAATGTTCTGAGTTAGTTCCAGTGGCCTGTGTTTGCTAACAGCAGCTGGCCGTGATTCATGAAGGGGGCGGGGGGAGGATCAAGCAGTAACTTCTTTGAAAGATGTTCACCTCTTCTTTCAAATGCAACCAGAGAGATTATTCTGGCAGTATCTTCGTAACTAAGCATTTAACGTGAGCTCAGAGGACCCTGCCTTTAAAAAAGAAGGTATGAAGATACAACTTAAACATATGCTTGTTAGGTAGTGAATATCAACCGGTGATACTGGGGCGGGGGAGGCACAAATCTGTCCTTTCCTTTTCAAAGTCAAAAGCAGTGATTCCAATGACATGTTAGCGTCAGTCAGTCAGTACTCAGAAAGTGACACACAATGTCTCATGCAGTCATCTGCTTGAACTCAGCTCTTCAGCATCTTTTGCTCTTGGCATAGAGCTGAAGATCTCTTGTTGCACAAGCTCTTTGTTTTTGTAAGGCTCTGACACCTTACTTTGGAATATCCTAACAACAGACTAAGCTTTGCCCAAAGGAAGACTTGACCTCTGTCCAGTGTGCATATGAAAGGAGGGGTGTGTTTTAAAGGAGGAAAGGAGTACTTTGACCACGCACAAATGAAGCGAGGGGAGGTGTAGGGTTGTAAGACCTCACCATGCTGGAGGCCTGAATGAAAGGAAATGAAAGTGGGAGATCCTGACCAGCAGGGAGAAATGTGAGGAACTCAGATAGTCATCATGGAGCACCCTATCAAAACATATCATGGATGAAGTTTATAAGGCAGCGTTTTCAAACACACAAAACCATAATAAAATAGACAATCAAAATATTCAAGTAGTGTAGAAATAGAAACAATTCACGTGGTTCCTGCTCTCAAAAATCTTGCAATCAAGATACACAAAAGTGAAGTCAGAGATAAACAAGTTCAAAAATTGTATAGGCAAATAAAAGGAACTTTCGAATCCAGCTAGTTAATTAGATGAATTTAATTTTAAAGGACAAATAGCCTAAGGATGTGCACCACTAGGATGACCGTAAGACTAGCAACCGTGTGGCCTTGGCCTGTTTGGCCTTGGGTAGCTTCAATTAGCAAGGCTTCCTGCATCTGAATTGGTTTGACCATTTCTGATGCAGGACACAATCCAGGGAGTGTGTGCAGCTCAGCAATTGGGCTATGACCTGACCCCCCTCAGTAGATTTCAGCAGCAGTCGATGAATTAAATGCAGTCAGATTCACATTTTCTACTGTAAATTTTGGCAGTAAAAAGGGATTGAGTCCTGTTAACTCTGCAACTTAGAGAATCCTTTGGTAAAAACAGATATTGCCCCAGAAATTGGAGGGGAAAATTACTGTATTATTATTTTCTGTTTCCAGTGGGCTGATACTAAATCCACCTGCTCAAGTTAAGCTCCGTAAGAACACACCAGGGTTCTTTATTGCTGAATCTGCAAAGGATGTCAAAAGGTAAATTTTTTTTTATTACTTTAACGGGGAGAAAGTCCTAAAGCGAATACAACTTAATGGCAGGTAGACTGAGTCAGCCCCGTGTTTCTTTAGTGTGAAGCCTCACATAAGTCATTCTTGATTTGCTTTCATTGTCCAGAGCCTTCTTTTACTGTGCCGTCTGTCACAGTGATGTGTATACTCCCGAGCTAATTGGAAAATGTAGCTGCAAAAGCAAGAATCCTCGACACAAGACAGGTAACTGCGCTTTCTGTCTGGCTGTCCTCAGCCCAGCTTCTGGGGGCGTGGCCAAGGAAAGGGGAGGGACTCTGTCTCTTAAAAGACAATGTCCACTTGAACTTGGCCAAGAAGTGGCAGATACTTCCCCACTGGGCATCCAAGACCTGAGAATCAGCCTTTTAGAGCTGGAAGAAACCTTACTGGTTCTCTGGTTCAGCCCCTTCACGGGCCATGCAGATGAGCTCCGAAAGAGGTTCAGTAATTTTGTCCAAAGTCACATAGCCAGCTGGAGGCACCTTCCAAGTCAATCCCAGACATGTCTACGTCACGCAGGCCTTCCCACCTTCAGTCTAAAAGTTCAGCCTGTATCTGACTGCTTCGTTGGGTATAAGGATACCCCCTCATGACCATTTCTGTTTTTTAAAATTTTATTGGGATGTCTTTGACATACAACATTGTATGAGTTTAAGGTGTACAAGATGATTTGATACATTTATATTGCAATACGATTGCCATTGTAGCATTAGCTAACACCTCTGTCACCAGCATAATTATCATTTCTTCTAGTGTTGTGAACGAAACCGTTCCTTGAGTACTCTGTTCCTTAATGGATTGTAGGGAGCTTAAAATTTACTCATTCTGGCATAGTGCTGAAGAAGTGAAACTTTCCCCCTTTGCTCAAGCTGAACTCGATAGCTCACCAACAACCCTTATCACTTAAAGCAGGAAGAGAAAGGTTATTTCGAGCATTCATGATAACTTAATCACTTCTGGTTTGAAACTTAGTCTCTTCCAGGTATGTTAAGATTGTTTAGGTAAA
Source organism: Delphinapterus leucas (assembly GCF_059928025.1). Classification (NCBI taxonomy): domain Eukaryota; kingdom Metazoa; phylum Chordata; class Mammalia; order Artiodactyla; family Monodontidae; genus Delphinapterus; species Delphinapterus leucas. The sequence continues at coordinate 28,455,470 of NC_143149.1, forward strand.
ATCCCAGTGTTTCAGCATTTAAACTTAATTCAGAATTTGAATTTCCTATCAGGGCTCCCCTTCTCTCTAAGGTTCTTCCCCTCTCTTCTCTCCATTAGTATTCTATCTAAATGCAGGAGAAAACGTGCCTAACCGCATGGTATTCTCGTAGTGGACAGCCAAGCATCCTTTCATGAGAGTCCTCCTTACTGGTTCCTGAGGTCTGTAAGTGTCAACTTCTGTGACCTCTGCATTGGCAGCCAGTGACTCTGTTCCTCCTGGATTTAGGTCACCTACTGTCGTTTGTTACTGAAATCCATCGTCCCTGCCATTGCTTCTGGTCTTTTTTTTCAGATAGGATTTTCTTTTTTAAAAAAATTTATTTATTTTTTGTTGAAGTATAGTTGATTTACAATGTTGTGTTAGGTTCAGGTGTACAGCAGAGTGATTTAGTTATATATATATGTGTGTATATATATATATATATATATATATATATACACGCACATATTTTTTTTCAGATTATTTTCCCATATAGATTATTACAGAATATTGAGTATAGTTCCCTGTGCTATATAGTAGGTCCTCGTTTATCAATTTTATATATAGTTGTGTGTATATATTACTCCCAAATTCCTAATTTGCCTCTCCCCCCTACCTTTCCCCTTTGGTAACCATAAGTTTGTTTTCTATGTCTCTGAGTCTGTTTCTGTTTTGTAAATAAGTTCATTTGTATCATTTCTTTAGATTCCACATATAAGTGATATCATATGGTATTTGTCTTTCTCTCTCTGACTTACTTCACTTAGTACCACAATCTCTAGGTCCATCCATGTTGCTACAAATGGCATTATTTTGGGGTTTTTTATGGCTGAGTACTATTCCATTGTATATATGTACCACATCTTCTTGACCCAGTCATCTGTCAGTAGACATTTACATTGCTTCCACGTCTTGGCTATTGTAAAGAATGCTGCAGTGAACATTGGGGTGCAGGTATCTGTCTGAATTATGGTTTTCTCTGGATACATGCCCAGGATTGGGATCGCTGGATCCTATGGTAGCTCTGTTTCCTTTTTGAGGAACCTCCACACTGGTCTGCATAGTTGCTACACCAATTTACATTCCCACCAGCAGTGCAAGAGGGTTCCCTTTTCTCCACACCCTCTCCAGCATTTATTATTTGTAGACTTTTTGATGATGGCCATTCTGACCAGTGTGAGGTGGCACCTCATTGTAGTTTTTAGCCTCTGGTCTTGAGGTCTACAAAGTCCCCTTTTCCTTTACTCCTTGTCTTTTTATTCCATATGTTATTTTGGTCTCTCTGCTCTGTGGGATTTGTCAGTCTCCCCACGTTCGTAGGTGTGCATGTCAGGATGTGGGAACCTAAGTGGTGCCCTCAGGCCATCTTCTGCTTAAACACACACATGCCGCCATCTGCTCTTCTCTAGTCATCTTGCACTGTTACTAAGTACTCCTCTAAGTGCGCCCACCAGGATCCATATGAAGAGGGTTTTCCTATGGATTTTCTCCCCTTACACACCATAAAATTATCCTGTGTTCCTTGTCTCACCACCTCTCACCTTCCTGAGACACCAGGTGTGTGTGTTGGTTGGGAGGGACTAAGTGTTTTCTCAGGGGTCCAGGCTCTGTCATTTTTGGGTGATAGCTTTATCGAGATATAATTCAAATACTATGAAGTAAATACCAAATCCTTTTAAAGGGTCCAGCAATTCAGTGGGTTTTAGTATATCAGCAGATTTACGCAACCATCACCACAATCGATCTTAGGACATTTCCATACCCAGCAGCAGTCATCCCCCGTCCTCCTCTTCCTGCACCCCTGGCAACCACTAGCCTACTTTCTGCCTCTACAGATTTGCCTCTTCCGGCCACGTCATAAAGAGGGGGTGATTCAGTACGTGGCCTTTTGTATCTGGCTCCTTTCACATAGCCATGTTGTAGCGTGTATCAGTACCTCACTTCTTTCCATGGGTGAATAATGTTCCATTGTGTGTATACACTTCATTTTGTTTACTCATTCATCTGTCAGTGGACACTTGGATTGTCTCCAACTTTTGGGTATTGTGGATAATGTTGCTATGAATATTGGCACAGAGATATCTGTTTGAGTTCCTCTTTTAATTTTTGTGTATACATCTAGAGGTAGAATTGCTATATCAAATATTAAGTCTATGTCTAATTTTTTGAGGAACCACCTTACTGTTTTACATAGCAGCTGCATCATTTTACATTCCTACCAGCAGTGCACAAGAACAAGGGTTCCCATTTCTCCACATGCTAACCAACACTTATTATTTTCCTTTTTTTAAAAAAAATAATAACTGTTCTAATGAGTGTAAAGTGGCATCTTATTGTGATTTTTAACTTAATTTCCCTAATGGCTACAGATGTTGAGCATCTTTTAATAAGGATCTTATTAGCCATTTGTATATCTTCTTTGAAGAAATGTCTATTCAAATCCTCTGCCCATTTTTAAATTGGGCTATTGTCTTTCTATTATTAAGTTGCATTAGGTGTTTAAATATCCTAGATACATGTCCCTTATCAGATATGTGATTTGCAAATATTTCCTCCCATCCTGTGGTTTGGCTTTTCATTTTCTTCAAATAATTTGAAGCACAAACTTTTCGTTGTAGCACCTCTGGACACCAGGGGTGGTATTGTCGTTCCTTGTTGGATTAGTGGGTTAGTGGCTTGGCTGGGCTATTTCATTGAACTCTATTTCCCCTGCAGTGTGAAGCCTCTGGTGTTGCCCATCAGAGAGTATAGCCTTGGGATGCACATAGTCACCCTGGGATGACGGTGGTTTTAACTGGGCTCTGTTTAATTGTCTCCTTTCCTGACTCTCTGTTAAGCTCTCTGCCTCTGTTGGTATCACACCCAGCTCTTAGGCTACGCTCATTGGCTGCCAGAGACTCTATTATTTTTGACGATACCCTGAGGCAGATACTGCTTTACAATATTATCCAATTAAATTTGAGCCCCTTTGCAGGAGTAGTTTCTGAGGCTAGTCTGAGGTTTGTTCTGACCCTGAGAGAGCACTTATTAGCTGTCTCTTTCCTGGTTCACTATGGTAAATCCTCGCCCATGGTTTACCTTGTTGTTCTTGTGGAGCTACCAGCATCCACTTAATGATTTGCCACCAAAATCACCATTGTTTTCAAGAACATCCTTGGGCTTGAGCTTCTCCACACTCTACTCCAAGTCAAGGCAACTCCCTTGGGAAGAACATCAGAGCTCTCTATGGTAGTGGCCTGCCTCTCCCTCTGGGCAGAACCTCTGAGCCACTGCCCAGGAGCTGTGGGGTACAAACGGTCGTCTACCTCTCTGGAATTGACATATCTGCTTTTTGACCAGGTCTCTGGGCAGTGGCGCTAGCTTCTGGACTTGGTTTGCCTCTCCGACTGTAAAACCTCGGCCTTGGGCGCGAGCTGGGATGAGGCTATTCAGTGATCCATGGTTTTCACCCTGTGATGCTGGGGCAGGGCCTCTGCCCCATGAGTGAGGGCTGCGTGGAGGAAGGGAGCCTCCATCCTCTTGGTTGTACTCACCTGGAACTTAGCCTCTGCACCATGGGGCTGGGAGAATGAGAAATGCCGGTGCCCTGCCTCTCCCCGAGACACACCGTAGCCCTCGCCTGAAAGCTGGAGGGAAGGGTAGCTCTGTGTTTCCGGGCACACGTACCCAGAATGGAGCTTCTGTCACACTTAGTTGGGGTTGGAGGAAAGGAAGCCGTTTGTGGCTCAAGTGCCTGTGGCTCTTGTAGCTCTTCCTAAGGTTTGGTATAATTTTTGAATAAATTGTCCACATTTGCTACATGCCTGTAGGACAATTTCTAGAGATTTTAATTGGGCTTGTATGTGTGTGTGTTTCAGTTTTCACTAGTTACTGTTGTTTCATGGAGGAGCAGGCCCATGGAACTTTTCATGCTTCCATCCCACATTCCGAACTAAAGGCTCTATCTTAACCATATCTATTTTCTCTGACTCTTTAAATTTTTTTGTGAAAATCTAAGACAGTTTTAGGCATAGAAAGAAACTATTCCTATGCCATTTGCTGAAATCCTATTACCTAGAGGGCTTGCAACGGAACGCTTGACTCTGAAGAATACTGTTAATTAAATGGGCTTCAAGAGCCTATTTGGGATTCAGAAGTTAAACATTGACTCTTGCATTCTATAACAATATGAATCATTCTTTTTCTGTAATTTATTTATTTTTGGCTGTGTTGGGTCTTTGTTGCTGCGTGTGGGCTTTCTCTAGTTGCCGTGAGCGGGGGCTACTCTTCATGGCGGTGTGCGGGCTTCTCATTGCGGTGGCTTCTCTTGTTGCGGAGCATGGGCTCTAGGCATGCGGGCTCAGTAGTTGTGGCACACGGGCTTAGTTGCTCTGCGGCATGTGGAATCTTCCCGGACCAGGGCTCAAACCTGTGTCCCCTGCATTGGCAGACGGATTCGCAACCACTGCGTCACCAGGGAGGCCCAATATGAATCATTCTTGAGGCAATGGGTGAGGCTGACTAAATGGAGAAATGTCCCATTAAAGAGATGTGAATAAGAAAGAAAAAAATAATACATTAAGAGTATCGTCTCATTACACATCTTTATCCCATATGAAAATTCAGCATTGTTTCATGCAGTAGACATATCCCTGTAAACACAATGTACAAATCAAACTTTTGCACATAAGTTATACACTCATATGCATGCACTGCTGTCAGTCATTTTGCAAAACAAAAACTTTTATAAATTGAATAATCACTTAGCTGACTTTTAAGTGTGTTTTTGTTATAAATATTTTAAAGCAGGAAGTTAGTTGGTGTAGTATAAAGATGGAAAGATTTTTGTTTAAAGAAAAGAGCTCTGCATTCATATTTGTAGATACGCCAAATTTCTACCACTTCTATAACAGGTAATTTATAGTATCTAGGGAATCAGTAAGACTTTCAATTTATAATCTGGCATTTGATCTTCCCCGGAACCTTTCATTCTTCTCATAATAGAATCATTTTTTTTTCTTCTTGCTCCATACTGATCCTCCATCGCAGCTTCTACTACATCCAGGAGAACTCTAATTAATCTGGTACCAAGATTCTTAAATAGCAGGCTATGAGTGAGCCAGCTGTTCTTACTTCACTCTGCCAGACGATGGCAGCAGAGTACCATGAAACACTCAGGGTCTGGTAGCCAGGGGAGTGGACTTGCGTGTGAATTTGAACCTGGAGAGTTAGTTTTAGCCAAAAATGTGCCAAAGAGGACATCATCGTAGAAGGGGACTACTTGGCCTTATAGATTTAAAAGTCATGATAATGTCTTGGAAATTCTCCCAGAGAATTAACTTTCTAAAAGGACTAAGGAACTTACCAATAGATGACAGAATAGAAAATTTACTGACTTAAGAGTTAGTTCAGATTTCAGGTTGAATATTTTACATTTCAGAGTCAGATGAAATGTATCCCCGGTCCACTCCCTTTAAAGAATTATCTCTTCGTTGAGTTAATTAAGCTTGCTCAGCCCCACCAACTTCTTCCACCTCCTGTTCTCAATGAGAAGTCAGAAGACTTGAATTCTGATGGCGGCAGTGCCACTGATTGGATGCGGTTTAGGGAAGACACATCACCTTCTGGGATCTCAGTGTCATCCTTTTGAAATTCAGCAGTCCTCATCACCGCTATGGCTCTTTTCAGTTCTGATGTTCTATGATTTATAATCCCTCTTCTTTGATCACTTCCATTTTTTTTTTTTTTGTTCTGAATAGAACCATACCAGAGGTTCTCCCCTTAAGTTCATAATCTAACATTTTAGAGAGGCAGCAGGGTGCAGTGGTTAAAAACGTTGGATTCTGCATTGCTCACTTACTTCTTAGCTGTGTGATCTTAGGCAAACTATTTAAGCTCTCAGAGTGTTTCCGATTTCTGTAAAATGTTGGTGATAATATTACATATCTCAGGGGGTTAAATGAGACTATTAGTACATAAAGAGTATACAGGTTGAGTCTATTCATATAGAAAGCATTAAGAACAGTTCCTGGCAAATAGTAAGTACTACATATACCGTAATTATCATAGAACCCGTGGGAACACAGACTCAAAAAAGAATCTCGTTATTTTTCTCATCAGTGAAATTCAGTTGAAATAAGAATTGGCAGAGAAGTCCTGGTAGATTTTACTTATTTGAACCCATTCCCAATGTGTTTTGGATCCAGAGCATGAAGACCATGCATGGTAGGGCCAGCCTTAAGAGCAGGGGGAATCATATGTGATTAGATAAGTTACTGGGCAGAAACTTTCCCAGCTCCAACTAAACAGCTCGCTGCCTGCCATTTCAGCACTGAATTCTCTAACGCCTGAGATTTTAGAGCGGTGGTCCTCAACCAGGGCAGGGAGAAGCACACACCGGTCTCTGTACGTGATGGTGTGGAGAGTGGGCAGCGGGAGAGTGGCCTTAGGAAAGCTGTGTCCAAATTCCCCTAATCCTCACCCCCTGAGAAAGGCTTTAGATTCCTCCTTAAATGTTCCTCCTCCTTAAAATGTTAATGTTTGTGGTGGAGTCACGTGTAAATGAGAGGAGAATTATGAAGAGGAAATTGGAAAGAGGGCGTGAAAAGGGGTCGGGGATGGGCAGAAATGATAAGAAATAGTTTTAATAGGAGGTCTAAACTTGAATTTACTTCATAGTTTTCTTTAGGTTTTGACTTGGGTCATTTTTTTCATCAACATCTCAGACTAAGTGACCTCTTTAAGAAGGGAGTCAGCCCAGCCAGTGTTCCCTAGGGATGAGCATTCCAAACCTGGAAGGTTGAGCTCTAACCGCCGCAGTGAATCTACCAGCTCATCTCTCTAGCTTGGCTCTCCTCCTGCACCAATGGCTATAGGTAGGAGAGAGAGCAGAGGTGTTCCTAAATGCCTCTTCTTCTCTAAAGCAGGGCCAGGGACCACACGTCCACCCAATTCCAGCACAAAGGAAAACAACCCGGTAATAGTCCACAAAGACCATCCACCAATACCTTGCATTCCTGTATTCACGACAGTTGCCATTGTTCTTGTAGTCAGTCCCACCGTTGGCTGTGGGGCTTCATTTTCTCGAGTCCTTGGTGTCCATCTCCACTTTGGCCGTGGCCCTCTTTATTTCTCATCCCAATGATTAAAATAGCGTCCTGGCAGGTTTCCCCGCATCTAGCCTCTCTTCAGGCCAATCCATGCCATCTTTCATGGCTCTAAGAATTTTCTTGAAGTTCTGATCATGAACAGATATATAAATAAAAAAATAAATAGATGGATGAATGTTATCCCTACTTTCACAAGACGAAAGCATTGGCTTGATCTCTTGTCCTGCTGCTTCTTCAGCTCCTGAGAGCAGCGTTTCTTATCCGGAATACGTGGTATCACTTCTTAGGTGTGTCACAATGACTGGTAGATACTAAATTTTGCAACAGGTTAGCTACTTAGTAAACTGGAGCAGATTCAGGATCAGCCAAATAAGGCAGGAATTGTTTTCACTCATTTGGGCTATGATCATATTTCCTGAGGGAGATCGAGAGGAGTAGAATTAGTGCTCTCCATATGGAAATCATATACGAGGCATGTCTTAATATGCAATCCTGTCACGTGTGCCAGGAAAGGAAAATGGTTGCCTATAGCTGTCAAGGAAATCACTTCTTGAAGAAAAGAGAAAGATAATCAAATGCTGGCCGTGCATAGGACTTTAATTTATTTTTTTTCAGTCACCCACAGGTCTTAGATGCCATGTCTTTTTTGATGTCTAAGGCTTTATTCGGAAACCCTCTTTAGAATATCCATAGAGAAGAAGTCATAGTAAGCCATGGCAAGCCATTAACAGTCTGGTTAGGGCGTTAGGCAAAAATCCATTTCATTTTTCCCTTGCCTAAAATCTGAAAACGTAATTACTTGGACACTGTCAGCTGTAGCTAAATAGATCAAAATATAAGTAAATCAAATGATCAAGTGCTCTTAGAGTGAAATCAGAGAAACTTCAATTGCTTATCTACTGCCTTGAGAGACAGGGACTTTACTTCCTAGTTTTATTTCATTCTTTGGTTTTTCTCCCAGATGTTTGAAGCAGCAAAGAAACTGGGAGAAAGGGCAGTAAAGAAACTGGGAGAAAGGGCAGTCAGTGATTGTTGCACGTTCTTAACAGCCCTCTCTGCAACCTGGTAGAGAGGACACTTTTCAGACTTTTTTGTGAAATTCATTAGGATTATAGAACTTAGAGTTGAAGGAAGAGTTGGACCACGTGGACCAGTTCTTTTCCCTTCGGGCAGGCAGCACACGCAGCCGGAGCCCCCACCCATCCTCACAAGAGTGCACCTTCCAGCCCCCATATCCATGGACGTACTTCCATAATCATGAAAGCGTCCAACATTATGCAAATCATTCATGTGTTTTCAGGAGAGATTTTATTAAGAAGAAGGACACAAGGGAAGATTCAGAGCTTTATTGAGCAAAAATTTCTCACGGTTCATACCTAGCACTCACCTCACCCGCCTGTCCCCTCCCACCTTTTTTTAATACCTGGCAAATGTTGGCTGCAGAGTGAGGCTCTGAGAAGACAGAGACTTCCCGAAAGTTCCATTATTCCCAAGCCAGTTTAGGCATGTTGCGTTTTACATTCCGCAGCTCAGTTTCTATCACGAGTACTAAGCCGACTAGCTTTTAAAGACTGACAGTTGGTAACACGCTACTCCTCCCTTAGATTTTTCCTCAGAAGTTCCCTCCCCAAGCCATTCCCCCCAGGGCAAAAGGTAACCACAAAATAAGGAAACATCAATCAAGCTGAAAACCCCATCAAAATCCCATATGTAAGTGAGGGCTTCTGAGGATTACAGACAGGGAGCAATCTTCTTCCATACTTGGCTCTCGGTACACCTGTATGATGCCATTACTGCTGATTTAAACCGACAAATCACATATGCAAAGGATGTCCCTCTTCTTCCAAAAGTATGTTTTGACTCAGTTGATATTTTCTGCAGATTAAAATGGCTTAGAAAGAGTTACATCAAAAGAAGAGGGATACCAAGAGGTTTTTGTGGCTCTTTACGTCTGCCATTGTCCAAAACCTGGTTCAGTGTGGGTTCAAAGGCTTGTTCCAGAGCAACTCCCCATTCCGAGTAGTCTAAGTACAGAGAGATTCTTAAATTCACGCAGGAGGAAAGGTCTTGTCTCTTTTCTCCACTTAGGTGGGCAAGGAAGAGGGGTGGCAGTGATGCCTCCTCTTTGGCTCCGCCCGTCTCCTTGATAACTTCTTCCCAGGCAGTCTTTCCATCTCTGATCCCCTGGCAGTCAGGTTCAGGCAAGCAGATCATGCAGGGTTTTTGAATAGTGAAAGAAAAGCATTTGACTTCCAAAGCATCCTTTAGAATGTTACTTTTCATCACAGTACCGAGTGCCAATTCTTATTGAGCAAGGATGGCTTCCTAGCCAAGTGCGTTTAAAGGATTCCTAGGTTAAACCTCTGTTCTGGAATAAAAATGGCGTGATGGAGTATCAACATGTGGGCGCAGGAGGCTCAGGTGTCAGTTTGTTTCCATCTCAGAGCAGCTTCGTGTTGCTCATTTAATGTTGCTCACACATTCTTGCATTTTATCCTCGACCATCACCCTTTGAGGTCCCAGTCTTCTCCCTATTTTGCAGATGAGAAGATTATCTGCTTTTGTGTTATTTCCAGATGTGGAAATTCACAAGTGTTTTGAGACATATCCCAGGTAAGATCAAGATTCTTCAAAGGTTAAAATAAATAATAAAGGAAGCCTTGAAGGAAAAATGACGTAGAAGGAAGCAGTATCCAAGGAGAATGAATTGCAGGCTGACCGGTATCTGCAGAAGCGAGTAGGGGCCTTGTATAGTGATCTTTCCTTAGTGTCCTGTAGCGGCTGTAGACTCTGCTGGCAGCCGAAAGGCTCCCCAAATGCTATACTTCTGGATGAGATGGGAAGAATGATGGATGAGAAAGGTGCAGAATGGATAAGAAAGTACTCAGTAGGTACTTCTTTTAAGCATATCGTATGGTATTAACATCCTCACAATCATTTTCACCCACTCTCTTAACTCTGTAGAAGGAAATTAAAGAGTTTTCTACAAACCATCCTCTTAGAACTAGTCTGTAGCTGAGGATTCTCAGCCTCTCCCTAGTCAAGGGGCTAGAGCTCTCTCAGCCAATAGGAACAGTCCAGAAATCCCTTATGAACGGGTATTATGCCAGCTCACCAAGATGGCTATGACATTGCAGGGACAACAGTCACGGTGATGAGAAACAACGGAAGGGAACACTCTGGTCCAAAAACACAGGACTCCTGCCCAGCGACACATATGAGCATGGCTAGCAACTTGAGCTTGACCACCAGGTAAGAGATGCAGAGAACCCTGGTCCTCTATGTTTGTTTTTTTTTTTCTAAGAATCACTGGGCAATAAAAATTTGACTTAAACAGGAATATTTGCTTTATCAGCTCCTATACTGACTAATGCAGTTGTTCCTCACCAACATGAATTCATCCCAACTTCTCCCAATGTGACTGAAGCAAGCAAATATACCTCCCACAACATTGCTGAAATAATTTATACTTACGACAGCCAGAGGTTATGCACCCAGTTTTCTTTCAGATCACCCTCCAGGCACTCAGGAAATATGGGTGAGGGTTTTTTCTATTATTAATCCATGCCTTATTTCCAACAAATTGTTGATGAGATTGCTTTCGGTTTTTAAATCTGCAGAATAGGGCCAACAAATTCTTCCTCCCCTACTCTCTTTATCCTGCATCTCTCTACTCCAAGATAACCCCGATTAAGCAGAATGCGGGGTTGGAGGTGAAGAGTGTGATCTGTTTATTGAATAATTTTTAAATAGAGGGTTGATCTAAAACTTCTGTCACCCCAAATTTTATTGTGAATAACTCTGTCATGTGTTGGCAGCATTTCAATTTAGTAGCTATAAAATACCAGGAAAATCCTTCATGATTGAGAATTGTGATCGGCTATGGGTAAGTATTGTATCGTCTTCTCTGGCATGACACAATGTTCCATGCAAACGCTGGCCCTCCCTAAGCTGTGCCATCTTGGGCAGCTTGCTTTACTTCTAGGTGTCTCAGTTTTTTTGTTTTTTCTTTTTTGTTTTTGCGGTACGCGGGGCCTCTCACTGTTGTGGCCTCTCCCGTTGTGGAGCACAGGCTCGGGACGCGCAGGCTCAGCGGCCATGGCCCACGGGCCCAGCCTCTCCGCGGCATGTGGGATCTTCCCGGACCGGGGCACGAACCCGTGTCCCCTGCATCGGCAGGCTGACTCTCAAACACTGTGCCACCAGGGAAGCCCTAGGTGTCTCCGTTTTGATATCTTAAATGAGTATAATGGTCTTTGTAAGGACTGAATGAGATGAGGTATTTAAAGCATTTTGCTTGATTCCTCACTGACAGTGAGCATTCATTAAATGTTCCTTATTATTGCAGTGATCGATTCTTGTATCTAGGAAGATGTACGAGATTGGACCAAATATGTAGTAGATGCAGAGCTCTCCAAGGATGTGGATTTTGAAATAAATTCTTGATCCTGTTTTTGCTATAATTCACCTCTTTCTTTTAATGCATGAAGAATCATGCTTCTGTTTAACTGAGGATTCTGGATAGATGGGTCTGGTTAACGGAGGTTTTGCTGTACCTGTCCAACAGGTGAGGCAGGCGTCAAATATCTGAGCCACCAAAGGTGCCACCGCTTCATGTATGTGCTTTCTAAGAGGAATACAGAAATCTAGGAGTTATATTTTCTGCCCTTCCCTGCCTTCCATTCCAGGATTTTATGAAATCTGAGTGAGATAATCTGTGGGAAAGGAGGGAAAGGATTAACATCTGTTTGGAGGAAAGGTTCTATGGAATTTCAGGAATTTTGCCTCACTCTTAATGACCACAGAGCAGCTAGGGGTTAGCATTGAGATTTGTAGATTTTTCTTTCTTTTTGAAATGGTTGGTAAAGAGCTGAGTATTGAGTAGCTGTGTGCCAGGCAGGCACTGTGCTTAGCTGCAGAGGTCGCGTCTCCACCCCCATGCAGCCTGGTTGGGTAAACAGGACGAAGTCAGATAAATTAAATCAGAGGCCAAATGAGGCAGCATCCCTTCCAGTGCTACACTGATGATTCTGACAGCAGGTCAAAGAGGAAGAGGTCAGTGGGGGCTGGGTGGATTGTTCCAGAATGTTTCCTGTAGGAAGTGGGATTTGGAGAAAGGTAAGAGAATGCGAATCTCGGTTCCTGTGGAGAATGTTACAGGGGCAACGCGTGGGGAAAACATGGAGCCTTCCATGTACCGAGTAGCCCGACTAGAGGTGTGGATGCATGATGGAGCGAGAAATAACGTCTCAGATTTCTCAAGAATACGTTCTTGGTTGTTGGTATCGCGCGTGTGTGTGAATATATGCATGTATGTTATGTTTACGTTGATGCAAAGTTGTTGCAAAAACATGATTCCAATCTGAAAAGTGTTTTGAGACTATAAAGATAACATATGTGATAACACATAAAATGCTCCAACCATGTTTATGCTTTCATTTATTCTTTCCCTTGTCTTCTCTGTGGTAAGAGAGGATTAGCAAGTCATGGGTAATCAAAACCCACAGAAGGTCCTTAAATGCAATTTCAGCCATTGAGTTTCACTGACGTTTCCCACCATTCTTTAACACGGCTATACAAACAAAATCATTTAACTTACTGATGTTTCCCCATTGTCTTTAATCCCTTTATTGTCTATGATAAATAAGGAAATGGCCTAAAGCAGGCATCTAAAAGGAGAATTGGTCCAGATGGCCTGGTCCATCTGCAACCTGGACCCATCAGCCCTCTCTATGGCTGGGGGATCCCTGAATATGCTTTAAAGCCCCTAAAGAAGGTCAAAGATAGTGATAGTTTCCCATCCAGATCATCTCTAAAGATGATGCTTATTCACTTGTACCTCTTAATTCAAAAGCAAGACAGATTCTCATGAACTACAGAGCTTAAAACTAATCAAAGCCAGACTGCTGATGAGATGGTCATATGCACGTTGACAAATCAGTGCTATTTGTGAGTGAATTTCTGTGATATTTCATCAAGGGAGTGGTCAGCTCAGTTGTTTGAAATCCAGTGTTAATGGGATATATGACAGGTAATGCTCCCACTTGGGACTACAGAATAGGGTGGGTTTTGTTTTCTGCTTTTGGGGGGGTTTTTGTTGTTTTTCTTTTCGTAGGGCAAAGATATTCCAGCTAGCAAATTAGCAAACACATGTCCTGAGTAACAATCGCAAGTGGTAAAATAGACTTGATGGCTTAATAGAGACAAGTAGGTGTTATTGGGGAAAAAATGTAATATGTGTGGTAGGCGCTATTTGTGATCCATTTTTGATGTGTTAATAGTATTACATGCACACTCCAAAACCAGCCTTCGATTATTTATAGTTTTGCTGACAAGTGGGCTTGGTGCTTTTAAAGATGTAATCTTCAGGCCACTAGTGGGTTTTCTGGTAAGTTCAGAAACTGCTATCTTCTATTCTTAGTACTCGAAGCAGTACAGACAGCCCTAACTTACGTGAAAGTTATAGCCCGATATTTCACTGCATCCCTGGTATCTTTCTTTTCCCACAGAATAAGCAGCAACAAGCAACGTCATATAAATAGCAGTTTGGGTCTCAGACTAGCACACAAAACTCTGTTTAATAGGTGGTGGTTATGTATTCATTGAGCAGATAGACAAATACTAGTTCTCTTCACCAGCGTTCTGCGTCCTTAAATCAAGAGGTCATGTAATACAAGAGGGGGAAGATGAATATTTCCTCTGACTTTTTTCAGGGTGATAAGCTTAGAGCTACGCCTATGCAAAATGTGATGATAAATAAAAATGCCTCTCAAACCCTCTTGGAGCCCCTTTGCCCTCACTTCCAGTTTCTTTACTGTGCCCATCCCACTTTGGGTGAGCTTAGGAAAGTTCTGACCATTTTACTGTTGTACAGTTGTTGACTATCCTCTGTCTCTATCAAAATCCACTTCTTCAGGAAAACCGGATTTGATTAGATATTAGAAAGAAAAGATTTAGATACAACTAATTCATGTTGTGACTGGCCAGTAACACCACCACCACACTAAGCCATTCAATAGTTTGAAAAGTGGGTGTTTATAAACTCAGGTGGACGTGGGTAGATCGCTAATCAGTGAAACAAGGAGAGGCAGAAATTTCCAAGTAGTGTCTGATAGATCTGGGTCAGGAGAGGAAACCAATTCTAATAGAAAGGTTTGTCTTCTTTGGGAATATCAGCCCTTCGGTAGAAACTCTCCCTCTGGGTCTGCCTAATTCAACCCTTATAGACTCTGTTGAAGCCTAAATAAGTTTCCACACAGTTTCCCTTCCCAATTTATCTCTGTGAAACCTGTGACTAAGATTGTATTTATAGTATCAGCTTTGTCTTCATACTCCCCCATGTCCTTTTGGAGATACCAGAGACCATGCGTAGTATTTCGTTCTCTTTCCTGATGTCTAGCCCAGCCTTAGCTCTTTAAAAGGCAAGTGGCCCATCAGTACCAGCCATGAGCATTGCCCCACAGCAAGCATGAGCCCTAGGTCACCACCTTCCTTAGCCTTTAGGTTTCGGTTTCCTCATCTTCAAAACAGAGATAATATTAGAACCAAAATAATTGTAATGTTATTTGTGAGGATTCAGTGAGATAAAACAGATTAAATTCTTATCTAGTAAAAATCGAGCAAGTGAAAAAGGGTTCCCTGGTTGTGGTTCTGTGCCCCCGCCCACCACCTCTGCCATCATTCCCCTGGCTCATAGATCTCCACGCTTTTGCAGCCAATTTCTTTCTCATTCAAGGGGAGAGGGCTTGAAGTTTAAGACCTTCCAAAATTTCATGCACTGTCTACAGCCCACCATCCATGGAGTGTCAGCACTCACTTTGTTGCACCCAAGTCTGTTGCTTGCCATTTCCCCTCCAGAACACTCTTTCCATGGCGGTTCCAGCTCCTTCCTTGGCTCTTTCCCAGTGTCTTCCAACTGATCCCTCGGCAGTCTTCAGTTTCTGAGCAAATTACAGTCCATCAGAAGGACTGCCAGGGCATCCTCTGCCAGGCATGGCTCCTGGGACATCTGTTCCTACAAGTTCTCACTTTCGAGTACCATGCCCCTTACACACACACACACACACACACACACACACACACCCCACACACACACACACACACACAGACTGATGTCAGGAAAGGAAGCTGAGCCCTTCTTCTCTTTCTACTCTGAGCTCTTCACATTTATTGAATTCTGTGCCCCAGATGATCCAAGAAAGAGAAACACCATCTTTTAACCTCAGTGATGCCTGAGCTCCTACTGAGGACCAGCTTCCAGGGTCTTTCCAGGGGGAGAAGCTTGTATACGAATCACCATACGTGGTTCTTCTTTCTCCACATCCTATCTGAGCTTTCTGCAGAAACTAATCAAATGAGATTATTTGAGCAGGTACTTTTTTTTCCCCTTTCTTCCATATTAAGCTTTTAAAATAACTTTTCCTCTAGACAAGCATAGGCTTTTCTGTTTGAGTACAGTATGGCCCACAACCAGTAAATCAGAAGCAGTCTTTGATTTTTTTCCTTCATACATGCTTATTGAGTATTCTCTTACTGTAGGATTTCAAATCATGTTCTAGAAGTCCGTGTTTACTTAATACCGTATAGCCAGTATTTCATCTCCCTAAATTACCTTTCTCCGAGAGTCCAGGTAGCACTTATGTTCCCAGTCCTATGGTTTCCTACGTTACATTTCAGAACCTCTGAAGATGCCTTCCTCATTTCAGTTGGTGTTATTTGGATACATAGGAATCACTAGCAGGGGTGTATTTCGGTCATGAAGTTTTAGTAAGCATCTTCATCAAGTCTCAATTAACAGTTCAAAGAAAACAGTAAGGCAAATGTATCTATGTTCAATTATAGGTATAGATATGGGGATAGGTATAAAGATAGACACAAACACATCTAGAAGTGCTTTTTTTTTTTTTTTTTTTGCGGTATGCGGGCCTCTCACTGTTGTGGCCTCTCCCATTGTGGAGCACAGGCTCCGGACACACAGGCTCAGTGGCCATGGCTCACGGGCCCAGCCGCTCCGCGGCATGTGGGATCTTCCCGGACCGGGGCACGAACCCGTGTCCCCTGCATCGGCAGGTGGACTCTCAACCACTGCGCCACCAGGGAAGCCCTAGAAGTGCTATTTTTAAGTACCACGAGCCTGAGTTCCAAAGACAGATGAAAGAGTTAGGGTACCAGGGAATAGAAGAATAAAAGAATAAGGAAAGAATTAGTAGATGCTTTCTTTTAGATCCTCTAAATACCACCCTTCTAGTTCTTGTCCTGTACCTATAGGCAGAAATCAGATTTCTTGAGAAGCAGTGTGCCATGACTCTAGCAAAGTACCATATAGACAGGCGTACCTTGTTTAATTGCGCTTTGCAGATGCTGCATTTTCTACAAATTGAAGGTCTGTGGCCACCCCACGTCAAAGCAAGTCTGTTGGTGCCATTCTTCCAACAGCATTTGCTCACTCTGTGTATCTGTGTCATTTTGATAATTCTTGTAATATTTCAAACTTTTCATGATTATATTTGTTACGGTGATCTGTGATCAGTGGTCTTTGACGTTGCTATTGTAATTGTTTTGGGGCACCATGAACCTCACCCGTTTAAGACTATGAACTTAATTGATAAATGTTGTGTGTGTTCCGACTGCTCCACCGACCAGCTGTTCCCCCATCTCTCTCCCTCTCCTCGGGCCTCCCTCTTCCCTGAGATACAACAGTATTGAAATTAGGCCAGTTAATAACCCTGCAGTGGCCTCTAAGTGTTAAAGTGACAGGAAGAGTCGACGTCTCTCACTTTAAATCAAAACCCAGAAACGATTAAGCTTAGTGAGGAAGGCCTGTCGAAAGCAGAGACAGGTCAAAAGCTAGGCCTCATGTGCCAAACAGTCAAGTTGTGGATGCGAAGGAAAAGTTCTTGAAAAAAATTAAAAGCAGTGCCCCGGTGAACACACGAATGATAAGAAAGTGAAACAGTCTTATTACTGATATGGAGAAAGTTTCAGTCGTCTGGATAGAAAATCAAACCAACCACAACATTCCTTTAAAGCCTAATCCAGAACCCTCTCCCATTCTGTGAAGGCTGGGACAGGTGAGGAAGCTGCAGAAGAAGTTTGAAGCCAGCAGAGGTTAGTTCATGAGGTTTAAGAAAAGCGGCCATCTCCACAACATCAAAGTTCAAGGTGAAGAAGCAAGTGCTGATGTAGAATTGCAGGAAATTTCCAGAAAATCTAGCTAAGATAATTCATGCAGGTGACTGCACTAAAGAACAGATTTTCAGTGTGGATGAAACAGGCTTGTAATGGAAGAAGGTGCCCTAGGATTTTGGTAGCCAGAGAGGAGAAGTCAGTGCCTGGCTTCAAAACGTCAGAGGACAGGCTGACTCTCTTGTTAGGGGCTAACGCAGCTGGTAACTTTAAATTGAAGCCAGTGCTCATTTACCATTCTGAAAATTCTAGGACCTTTAAAAATTATGCTATATCTGTCCTGCCTGTGCTCTGTAAGTGAAAACAACAAAGCCTGGATGACAGCACATCTCTTTACAACATGGTTAGCTGAATATTTTAAGCCCACTCTTAAGACCTACTTCTTAGTAAATTATTCTTTCAAAATATTTCTGCTAATGGATAATGCACCTGGTCACCCAAGAGCTCTGATGAAGATGGACAAGATTAATGTTGTCTTCATGCATGCTGACGCAACATCCATTCTGCAGCCCATGGATCAAGGAGTAATTTTGACTTTCAAGCCTTATTATTTAGAAAATACATTTTGTAATGCTATAGCTGCCATACATGGTGATTCATGTGATGGATCTGGGCAAAATAAATTGAAAGCCTCCTGGAAAGAATTCACTATTCTTAATGCCATTAAGAACATTCATGATTCATGGGAAGAGGTTAAAATATCAATATGAAGAGGAGTTTGGAAGAAGTTGATTCCAGCCCTCATGGATGTCTTTGAGGGATTCAAGACTGCAGTGGAGGAAGTAACTTCAAATGTGATGGAAATAGCAAGAGAACTAGAATTAGAAGTGGATCCTGAAGATGGTACTGAATTGCTGCAATCTCACGATAAACTTGTATGGATGAGTTGCTTCTCATGGATGAGCAAAGAAAGTGGTTTCTTGAGATGGAATCTACTCCTGGTGAAGATGCTGTGAAGATGGCTGAAATGACCACAAAGGATCTAGAATGTTAAATAAACTTAGTTGGTAAAGTAGCAGCAGGGTTTGAGAGGACTGACTCCAATTTTGAAAGAAGTTCTGCTGCGGGTAAAACACCGACAAGCAGCTTTGCGTGCTACAGGGAAGCCGATGTGGCAGACGTCACTGCTGCCTCATTTTAGGAAACTGCCACGGCCACCCAGCCTTCAGCAACCATCACCCCCATCAGTCAGCCGCCACCACCATCGAGGCAGGGCCCTCTAGCAGCAAAACGATTACAACTCACTGAAGTTTCAGGTGATGGTTGGAATTTTTTTATCAACGAAATATTTTTAATTAAGGGATGTACATTTTTTAGACATAATGCTATTGCACACTTAATAGACTACAGTATAGTGTAAACGTAACTTTTACATGCACTGGGAAACCAAAAAAATAGTGTGGCTTGCTTTACTGCGATATTCATTTTATTGTGGTCGCTTGGAAATGAACCGGCAATATCCCTGAGGTCTGCCTGTATAGGAATAATTCATCAGATATGTATCGAATAAATGAGTTCTTTATATTAAAAAACAATATTTTATTCTCATTAAAAATAGAAGACAAAATAGCTTTAGGCTTCATAAAAGTGTCAGAGTAATACCATGGACAATTCAACATATTCCTTTCATTACTCTTGTCTTCCTCGCCCTGTCTGTTTGACTAGATTAGAAGGCTGTAATGAAAGAGGAACAAAAGCCCTTTTTAAACCTCTTTGTGTATATGTGGACAGGTCTTAAGGAAAATGAAGTCACACTCTCCTAGGACTTCACGGGTACAGAAATTTCCATTGATTTAGCTGGATGGTGAGATGAGGAAGCAGCCCGGGTAATACAGGAATAAAAATTCCTGTAGGACAACTGATTATTTACTGAGTGTATGTATTTATTTGAATTAAGTAGTTAGTTTTTGCATGTTTTCATTCTTCTCACTTAAAATCTCCCAAAAGGCAGGGATGAGACCTTGTCTGTTTAGGGTCATATATAAAAGACCAACTAACTCAATAAGACAAAGGTGAAGATTATGGGAGGCTTAGTCACTGTTTCTAAGTAAAACTCTATTCAGGGACTAAGGACATGCCTAGGGAAAAAGTAAATGTGACTTAGGCAGTTGCCACAGACTTTTCATTCTGCATTCTGTGCTCTCTGTTTGATGCCCACCATCACCTCTACTCAGGACTTAGAATTTCCAGCTACTTCCCATGCCCGTCAACATCTACTATTAGAACCATCATTTGCGAAAACAGAAGTTTACAATGTTAATCCTTCCAGGGGTAGTTCTGCTTTCATGAGGATCAAGGACTTCAGCTAAGGGACAGAGTCCTAAGTGGGAGATTTCCGAAGGGGAGGTGTTATTCTAGGCAACGTTTGGTAAGGGCTCC
The DNA here is from genome assembly GCF_059928025.1 of Delphinapterus leucas. Lineage (NCBI taxonomy): Eukaryota > Metazoa > Chordata > Mammalia > Artiodactyla > Monodontidae > Delphinapterus > Delphinapterus leucas. Next base: position 28,475,143 of record NC_143149.1, read on the forward strand.
CTGGGTGCATCTAAAACCACACCTCAAAGTTTCTTGTGCACAGTGCTATCTTAGTTTTTAGGTTGAGGCAAGAGTGATAAAGAAGGAGGCTACTCAGTGCCAAGGCTACAGTGGGGACTCCAGAGATGGACAGGCCAGGGTCATATCTCAGCTTGGTGACTTCCATGCTATGTGATGGTGACCCAGTCACTCACTGCTCTGGAGCTTAGCTCTTCCATCTGTAAAACAGGTGGTACCAATCTCATAGGGCTGATGAGAAGACTGAGTGTTAGACTCTTGGCAAAGTTCCTAGCAGAGAGTAAGCACTCAATAAATTAACATTTATTATCATTATCATGACCGAGAAGACAAGATTGGTCCACACGGTAATTGAACCCATGGTCTGGAGACTCACCTCAAAGCAGCTCTCTGCTAAAATTGTACTGGCCTTCTACATTTGTGTTAACACCAATAGCATTAGTAGGAAAGACAGAGGCCTGAGAGATAAATGTGATCTTCATTTAAATCTGAGGGGTGGTAAAGCTGCAGCAGAACTCACCGTGAGTAACATGAGAGGTAGACCCAGTTTCTGTCTCCCCGTGAAGCAATGTGGTCTTTGCCTGGTAGGAGGGTTCTTTGTTTTTAGCCCGTTCTCTAAGGACCTGAGAATATAAGAATTTCCAGCCTGTGTTAGACCCATGCTGGGGTTCTGAAGACTACATGGGCTTTGACAGTGAAATTCAAGGACAGGACCAAGATTGGCCTCAACTTAAGTATCAAATATCAGGGATGTTGACCCAAGATATTATTGGCTTTCGTGCAGTTATTTATAACTTCTTATACAAACTTGCCAAGAACAAGTTAACTTTTGAGTCTGTAACAGCCCCCAAATAACTGGAAAAATCTTTCTTGCCAAAAGAGGATTCAGAGAAGACATCTTTAACAAACTCCTTCGCTCCCCACCCCAGAAGCCCTTTCTCTTTCCCTCCTGCTTTCTGTCCTGTTTTACAGCTGGTTGATGAAGGCAAACACAGGGCAGGCAAAACTTCAGGGTCACCGGGTAGCTTTACACCTTAGCAGCTGTCTTCAGCACATGCACAGCTATCAGGACAATAAAATATTGTTCATTGCTTCTGCCCCACAACCAATTAGGTCAGCTGTAAATATTGGAATTGCTTGGTAAACATGCTGGAAGATTGTGCTGACTTGTTAATATAAGTGAAAATGTAATTAGATTTATAACACTTTTTTTTTTCAAACCATAATTTACAACAACAGCAGCAGAAAAAAAATTCTCTTGCAACCTGCTGAAATATCATAATTAAAATGCACATGAAAAGTCAATTACGCCAGAGGGAGGTATTTACGAGAAGTGAGTTTCCATACCACGGGGATTACACCACAGGGATTACATATTTCTTATTTATTTTTTTTCCCTGTAATCTCTGTGGCTGCTAAATGAAAAGGAACAGATATTTTCCTTATTTTGCTCTGAAACATTGCTGTAGATAGTGCTAAAAAGTGAACTAAATAACCTGGCTCCCTGGAAACCTACTCAGTTCCCCTCAGCCCCAGGAAAGCCGAGTTGTCACCATTCTTTTTTACTTATGAGCCCTTCTCTCTTTAAACAATAGTCATGTTCCTTAAAACATGTAGACGTCACATATTTTTTCTTACTATTATTCTGTTTATTGCTCTAAATGAATAGTTATTTTATGTAACTCGATGCAGAATCCTTATGTAAAGACAAGAAATAACCCTCCCCCGCTTTTTTTTTTTTCATTTTAAAACCTGGAGTTTCTTCTACTCCCAGTGTTGTGTTGGGAACACAGCTCTGTCTTCAGACAAGATGGCACGGGTGTCACCACTGGCCTTCGCTGGGGGGCTTTCTCTGCCACTGGAGCCTCCGTGGGTCAGGCGAGGCTCTGCCCCTCTTCCCAAGGCTGTGATTCTAACCCCAGTTCCAATTTTAATCCAGACGGCTTGCTGCCTCCCTGCTTTCTAATCATAAAATGTAGCTATTATTATAGCCCATCCGTGTTTAAGGTGCCAGTGGGGAAAAGCTAGTTTAAAAAAAAAATCGTAAAGCAATTTATAAGTGTGAGAAGAGATGCCATTTTCAGACTTAAACTTCTCCTAAAATGTTCAGTTTAGATAATGGAAGAAATTTTTAATACATATCTTTTAGAATTGCTAACGCATATATTGCAGATAAATGTTGCTGTATAAGAATCAATCGGTAAAGTAAATCACATATATCTGTGCCTATATCTGTCTATGGTTCACTTTACACATTTATACTTTATACACTCCTGTACACACATATATTACAGATGTACATGTTTACAAGAAGATCTAGGAGAGATTGAAATGAGGAGAGGCAAACAACAGACTAATTCAAACTAGCACCTTAATCCATTGGTGAGGCTCAGTAACGGAAAGCAGTGCAAATGGTCTTCCAACATTAATAAATAAAACACTCTCAGTTTTTATTTATGTATTGATGTGATCATTATGATTAATACCTTTATGCTTGCATTTTGTTACAAGTAAAGGACATATTAATATTTCCAGTCCTTAAAATATTTCATAAAAAAACATTTTCATACCAATTAGCTAGATTTGCTTGTGAACTGAAATATTCCGTTAGATACTGCAATCAGCCAAGCCTGGTGCCTGTCTTTTACACTGCTTGGGCATAAATCTGAATATTCTTGGACCTTTCTAAATTTCCCTGGTTTTAGCTTTAGCCCACAGTGTAGGTATTCAGCTGCCAGGACCATGGGTGACATGTTTCCTTTTTTTCCCACTTCTGTTTTACTCCTTTGAGAAACCCTTGTGGGTCAGCATCCAAAACCAGTATTAGGAGGCTTAGAGATGGCTCAGACGTAAAGATAACTGGGAAGGATTTGTAAGGCCAAGTCAAGTCTCTGCTTGTCCTATGAGCTCAGTCTTCCAGGAGTAGTTCTCAGGACTCACACTCTACCCAAAGTAATTGATTTCCATTTGCATCCTGTAAGCTCACCCAGGAAGACACTCTGAAGGAAGGGGAAAAAAGAAAGGAAGGGAGGGAGGGAGGAAGGAAGGGAGGGAGGGAGGAAGGAAGGAAGGGAGGGAGGGAGGAAGGAAGGGAGGGAGGGAGGAAGGAAGGAAGAAAATCAATGAACCTAGTGGCACAAGGCTCTGACCTCTCCATGTGGATTCTGTGGGTTTGTTTTTTTTTTTTTTAACAGCTAATTTGTAGGGAAAAAGTGAACATACTAAAGAGTAAAACAGGCAGAAACCATCCTGGGTGAGCTTACATTCATCTGCCCTCAAAGTTAAAGGTTTCAGTCAGATGACCAGGAGAAACATGTTTTTATAATCCACATAAGCAGAGTGTCAACCAGATGGTTTTTCAAGGTCTACTTTCCCACCTAGAACGCTTTTCTTTCTTGGGGGGAAGGAGTGTAATGGAAAATTGTTCTTAATCAACCACTCTTTCACCAGGTACTCTCATCTCCACCTCCAGGTCTGTGGCATGGCCTCCTTTGCCTTGCTCCTTCTTTGCTCTTCTTCATTTTACCATTTCAGCCACTGAATCTTGTCATAGTATTTTTCCAGGTGTATTTTTTTCCCAAGCCAAGAAATAGCAGAAGATGGGAGGGAGGGAGACTCAAGAGGGAAGAGATATGGGAACATATGTATGTGTATAACTGATTCACTTTGTTTTAAAGCAGAAACTAACACACCATTGTAAAGCAATTATACTCCAATAAAGATGTTAAAAAAAAATAGCAGAAGAGTAGAGAAGGAAGGAAACTAATTCCCAGGAGAATGGGTGTGTATATGCGTGGATATATCAACTTTGGGGGCAGAAGGCTGCTTTGAAACGTCTCCCGACCCACACCCACGATCTAATAGCCGCCCTGGCTGGCTTGTCTTCACTCTGAGCCTCACAGTGTACATGAGGGATGTACAGTGAGGGAGTGCTAACGTTGAAAGGAAGAGGAGGCAAGAGAAGAAATAGAGATGTAGGAAAAGTAACCAGATTCTGGAACAATATCCCTGTGCCAAATTAGGGAATAAAATTATAAAATGAAAACTTTCCCCAAATACCTGCTTTCTAGTCTGCCTCTATTAACTGCACTCAGAAACACACGGTGAGGTAGGCAAACACGAAGGCAAAACAAACAGTGAACCTAGCCGGCTTTATCATCAGCCAACACCTGGGCTAGCAGTCCTGGTAGGGGTTGAAGAACCAAGTGAGGATGCTGTGAGACGGGTTTCTCACCTAAATTCCACCAAGTCTCATTGTTTTCTCTGTTTCACCTCTAAAAGTATCTTGCATCTCTATACCCTTTCCATCTCTAATTCTAATCCCAGGCCAAGCTACCATCTTTCCTTCTTAGGCCACTATTGAAATGGCCTTTGACCTGGTCTCCCCACATCTCCTCTGGTCCCTTCTTTTCTGTTCCTGTATCATACATAGAATGACGTATGAAAAATGAAAATATGACAATTTTGCTTCTCTTCAGTGGTTTTTCAGTGTCTTTAGGAATGAGCTCAAAATCTTTAACAGTGCCCTTCATGGTATGGCCCCTGCCTCTCACAGAAGTCCTCTGAATTTGAACAATATTATATTCTTTCACTTCTGAAAATACACATCATACTTCTTTTCTTGTGTTGGGCCTGTGCATATACCTAGAATGTGCTTCCCTTCTCATGTTTGTCTAATAAATTCTTCTGATGTTCCAAGGTCTCTCCCAAACTCAACTCAAAATACCGTGCATGATCAGGATACAAAGGGCTTCATATTTGATTGAAATTTAATAAATCCAGCTTCTCATTATAAAGTATGAACTCCTTACAAACAAAAGTGGTCTTTTATAAAGCTGATTTATCAATGAAATATAAACATTTTAATTAATGTCCAATTACTTGCAAGCAACAGAAACCCTTTTAAACTAAAGAAGGACAAGAACATTCCTAATACGAATCCCAGTGTCCCATTACTAGAAGAGAGCGTCTGATCGGTACAGCTCGAATCAGTTCCCTGACTTGTTCAATCAGATCCAGGAAGTGGCGTCATCAGGAACAAACTTGGCCATTGGGTGGGGGGATGAGGCAGTTCTCAAAGAAGTAGATAAGTGCAGATAACGGGCTGGATAGACACCTTGAAGGATTTACTCCAAATAAACATAAGACCGTAATCCTAATAAATAAATACATTTAAACAATATCATGTCAATTATGATATATATATGTGTGTATATATATGATACACATGATGCATATACATTTGTATGCATAGATACATGATACATATGTGTATATCATGCATATATGTGTATATATGTGTGTGTGTGTGTGCTACACATAATCCTACAGGGTACCCAGTGGTATAGGAAACACTCATGGTGCCCATTAAACACTAAATCTGTCCTCAAGGAGCATGTGTGTGAGAAGCCAGAAAAGAACGAGGCGTCAGTTAACTGTAGAACGAATCGAATAAATCAGTGCAATGCATATTAACATCTAATGTGTGGTGAGCACCTTGGATGTGCGTCGTGCTTTCACAGATTCATTCATTAGAAAGTTGGGTTGAGGGGTGTGTCAGGCACTGTGCTAGAGATCAGAAAATTAGTGAAATTAATAAGGAGGGCTTCCTGCAGGAGGCACATCTGGAGCTGCGTTTGAAATGCCAAATGCTTTAACAGCTGGCATAGTGTGGCCTGCATGAATGAGAAGTAATTAGCACAGAGCCCCTACGTGGCCACTGGTAAACCATGAAGTCACTCTCTTAGGTATTCTTGAAGGCCCTCCTAGAGTGGGTGTCGTAAAGATTGGTTTATGGCTCAGATAGCCGTTACATTTTAATAAGCCATGGAAACTTAGATGTTATTCACTGCAGCTGCCAATCAAGTACCTGCTTAGAAGCAAGACAAACAAAACAATAAATGCTAAGCACTCCGGAGTTCAGCAGCTCTGGCAGGATGCACTGCACTGCAGGCTTCATGAATGTGTGAGAGCGAATATACAGAAGCTTGGGAAAAGGTCATTGGTATTTTTGGAGCAATAAATCAAGTACGGAAAGATTTGCATTTTGGCTGTATAACATACAGGACTGGATTAGAGGGAGAGAATACTTTGAAGTAATATTTCTCTGCTGACTTGTTTTATTAGCTTCTTTTAAACATGTTACATTATTGCCTATAGAATTTCATTTACTCGGATTGACAGCTTGATAAATACGTCTATTGGCGATGATTTGGATTGCTCTGGGCATTAATATTATTAAAACCTGTCACAAGGAAATGTCTGAAAGATGACTTACTGTAAAGATTACAGCATGAAATAAATCATCCAGTGGTATTTGTTACCATTTATGGCCTCTTGGAGCTGAGTCAATCCCTTTTTATGTTGCATTATTTTTCAAGTTTTTATAGCCTTATATTATATATTGCTGTCAGGAATGAACAGATGGGGTGTCGAACACAAGCTTTCTGAATAATTCCCACCCTCCAGTTATTTGTATGAAGGGCAAATGCAAAACTGTGCATTCTTGAGCAAAAAAAAAAAAGGAGAGAGAGAGAGAGATGGAGAAGCTGCTGTTGAGGAAAAGGGATCCCTTTTGTCAGATGGTTTAGGCCAATTCCTCCAGCTGGTTGGAATCCCTGACTGGCAGTCACCCTGTTTGGGTTTCAAGCAAGAGCTGAGGTGGCTGCGTCTGGCCCCAGTGAGCCAACAAATGCCGTTTTCAAAGGCATTTTCTCGGAGTGCCTCTCGCTGAGACATCTCCACATTTGGAGGTGAATGTATCATATTTGCTTCCTAAAGAGCTGAGAAATTTGGAAAAAAAAGAAAAACTCAAAAAAACCCAGGAGAACAAAAAGAGAGACACATTGAAAGGATTTAATATGCTTTGAGTGAGTGACGAATGTGCAAGCATCCTGGGGGTGTGTGCACAAAGGATTCTGTGCAATCTGAATTGTCCGGCAGGGCCCTTGGAATCGATATAAAGGGAATCCAAGGAGCCCCTGGGCTTTCCAGGCCCTCATGGAAGCAGGAGCAGAGGTCTCCAAGGCCTTGTGCACTTTGAGGCTAGCTCCCCTCCTCCAATGACGATGATGATGGGTCAGGCAGCTGCCTGATTGTCACACAAGCCCCCTTCAGAGTCCTGAGGCTCCGCCACCATTGGAGAAGGTGAGAAAATGAACCCACTAAAAAACCCACCACCTTTTTAAGAGGAAGCACATGTGATTTTCTTCACTGACCTTCCTGCTCTCCACTATATCCATTCTGAGCAGCTGTAAAGTACCAGCAGTATTGTAGAGGAACACACGGTAGACACAGAGTCTGAGTGACTGGAACCCAGGCTCACCGCTTACCATCTTGCGACTTTGAGTCGCTTAATTTTGCACCATCCTAAATTGTGGATAAGATATTTTTCCTGCTCACCTCATGGCGTTGCTGCAAAAAGTCAGAGCAGACGAAACACATACACACACGCGCGCGCGCACGCGCGCTTTAAAGTTTACTGGCTCCTACATCTGTCAAAGGTGGGTATTTTAATCACCATGTTGCAACCAGACTCTTGCCTTCCCTCCTATAAAGCTCTCCATTTTCTTGAATTTATCACCCTCTTACTCATCTCCTCATCCCCAGATCCCTTAATGTCAAACCCTCCCTCCACCATCTCTTAAAATTGTTGCCTTACTAGGAGGGATTTGTAGACAAATAAGCTGAACTTCAGCGGCTGCTTCCCAAGACCAGACCCGTTCGCTCAAGCTGAACCTCACGCTCCTTTGTCCCCCTTCTCCTCTTCTTCTATGTCACCTTCCCAAGGACCTTCCATACGAATTTCTGTTTCTTGATTGGTCACATTTGCATGAGGATGCCATCTGGGTACACCCAGTCACACCTGAAGCGGGCAGGGCTGAGGACTGCTTCATTCTGGGCAAAGTTCACAGCTTTGCTGTCTTTCATTTCAGGTCTCTCTCTCCAGCAGCAAAGAAAGTTTTCTGCAGAGTTGAATTTCTGTACCCCTGTAAGAAGTACATATTTCTCTCCCCTACCCTCTGTTTTCCCCATTGCTCCCCACAAAGGAACGTCTGCATAAACTCCATCATCAATCCAACCAAACTGGCAATGCTGAACCTCCATAATCTGATACATAAATGTGTAACTCTTGAATCTTACATCCATCTATAAAGTATGCTTCTCTTTTTGTCTCTTTCTTCCTCTCTCCCTCCCCCCCTTTTTATATCCCTCCCTTATCTTTTAAATTTTATTTACTTTTGCTTCCCCAGAGATGTACTGAATCAAGGTTCTTAACCTCTTTTGGATAGGCATCATGATATCTCTGTTTCCATATAGTGCTCTCTTATCTCAGATGAGGCCGTGATTCTCCAAGCTAAACAGTCAGTGACTTACTTTTTCTGTTCTCTGCAAACTAAGTGTGGACCTGCCTTCCATGTTCTCTCACCCAGTCCCATGCTGAGAAAACCCTGATGCTCTCCAATTTCCCCACCAGTCAATGGAGCCTAGCTCTCTTATTCACTGGCAGCCACATAATTTCTCTAGGCTAAGTCCTCTATCTGTAAAATTAGATGAGATGAGACATGATCATCTAAAGCTCCTTCAAGATTTAAGTTATCACTTGCTCCTGTTCCAGCTGCCATAGCTTGAAACATCCTCACAGTAAATGATTTCTCCTTGTGGTGCTTTGCCTTTTCTGGAGAGAAAGGATTCCCCTGATGATAATCACCAAATCTCTTTCTCTAACTAATTCCAAGATAATACTCATGCAGCATTTGCAAATCCTTCTCCCCCTGGTTTTAGCTGTCATTTAAAAAGTTATCATAAATTAACTAAAACCATTAAGTCATTCATTAAACCATCTTATAGGTGTGAGTGAGTGTGTGTGTGTGTGTGTGTGTGTGTGTACATATGTATGTATTATGTTGTTGGGTGCAGGGTCAGGAAGAGGTGCAGTATGACCCAGAGCGACCTGACATAATAAAGTTTCATAGTAATGTCTAATTACTGCTGCTCACCTCTTTATTATTAATTCCAGAATTCCAGCACATAAAATAACTTAATCATTTTCAGAATTTGCATGACTAATGGAGTGAGTTCGGATAGAATAAGGATAAGCCTCATAATTAGGTTTTGCTGGGAACTTCTGCAAACCAGCCTGTTTATAATTTGGTCAGCTCTTGATTTTTAATGAGGGCACTGAGAGTGACTGAAGCCTTTGGCAGCATTCACTTCATGTTTTAATTACCCACAGTAATCCTGACAATTACATTCATGTCATAAATCACATCATAATGACCCAATAAGGGAAGTATATTCAATTATTGAAGGGGGAGTTCTCAGATTAGACAGGTAGATGGGATGTGCTGAGATGTGAACGATATTTGAAAACTGAGCTGCCTGATTCCATGACACAGAGGAACCAGACCCTGAAACTTGCATCAGAGAGAATGAGGAAAGACATCGCCACATCTCCAGTCTCAGCTCCAAGATGTAAAGGGCTTTGAACTCATCACTCCTGTCCTTACAACAGGAAGAAATTCAACAAACTGAAAATTAAAGACTTTTCTTCGCCCATCAGAGAACTGAGGTTTCAGGGCAAACCATCACCCTGAAATTTGGAGAGTCACAGCTGAGCTCTGCTTTCCTGGGGAAAAGGCCCCTAGAGCCATAAACTGGTAGGAACACTTAAATAGTAATTTTCGTTAATTCCTGGAGGTTGAGTGAGGTCTAGGTGAAGAGTGAAAGCCTTCTTGGGGCTAGAGGCTCAGAGGGACCGCCACACTTTGGGGGGTTTTACCTCCAGGGATACTACCAAATTCTCATACGGAAGAGGCAAGAAAAATTCCCTCAGTAACTCTGGCAGAAGGAGGGGAAGAGTAACTATACTGAAATACACCCAGAGGGTTCTCTGTAGCAAAGACCGACTCTCCAGGAGAAAAGAGTTTCCCAATGCCTTATCTCAGGTGAGGGAAGGGTGTTTCTCCCACTCTAGCCCCCTCTCACCTTCCTGTCTCACCTGAGGGGAACAGGTAGAGATGCTTAAAGATTACAACCCCAAGATACAGAGCCACTGAAAAACTGAGATTTCATCACAAAATTACATCGCCTTCCCTTCTCCCACACATTACTACCATACCAACAAGGCTCCAGTATAACAAGAGTGAATTACAGTTGAAAGAGCTTCAAGGTACAGACTATTCAAGAAAGAGTTTTTGAGAAATCCAAAGACAAGGAGACAAAAGCAAGGACGTTAGAGGAATTGGAAGCCTCAGGAAACTACAGCTACATTAAACATTAAACATAGTGCAACTGCTAGCCAGAATGACATAAAACCTCACACTACAGATCTGTTTACCTTAGTTCCTATTATCTAATGCATCATACCCCATTGCCAAAAAAATTACAAAGCATGCTAAAAGGCAGGGGAAAACACTGTATGAAGAGACAAAGCAAGTATTAGAATAAGACTCAGATAAGCCATCAATTTGGAATTATTAGGGAACATGAGTATGATTAATATGTTTAGGGCTCTAAAGAAAAAGGTAGGCAATGCAGAAAAACAAATGAGTAATGTAAGCAGAGAGATGGAATCTCTAAGAAAGAATCAAAAGGAAATGCTAGAAATTAAAAACACTGTAACAAATTTTAAAAATGTCTTGATAGGGTCACCTGTGGACTGGACAAAGCACAAGAAAGAATACGTAAGCTTGAAGATATGTCATCAGAAATTCCCAAGCTAATATTGAAGAGAAACAAGAAGGATAAAAAAATAACCCAGAACTATATTGAAGACATATGGGACAAATTCAAAATGTGTAATATATGCATAATTGGAGTATGAAGAGAAGAGAGAATGGAGCAGAAGAAATATTTGAAGTTAATATTGGCTGAGAACTTTCCAAAATTAATGACAACAAATCACAGATCCAGAAAGTTCAGAGAATACCAAGAACAATAAATACAAAAATATCTAAAACTATGAATATCATATTCAAACTGCTAAAAAAAAAAACAACAAAGAGAAAGAGAAAATTGTGAAAGAAGCCAGAGGAGAAATAAAAAACACCCTACCTCAGGATAAACAAGGTTAAGAATTACAGTGGTCTTTTTGTCAGAAACTATAATAAAGAAGAGAGTGGAGTGAAATATTTAAAGTATTGAAAGAAAGAAAAAAAAATTGCATCAACCTAAAATGTTGTATGCAGTGAAGTTGTCCTTCAAAAGTGAAGGAAAAATACTTTCTCAGACAGACAAAAACTTAGGGAATTTACATCACCAGAAGACCTGCCCTGCAAGAAAAATCAAAAGAAGGTAAGAAAGTAAGAAGGTCTTTTCAGGAAGAAGAAAATTGATATAGGTCAGAAACTCAGCTCTACATAAAGAAAAGAGCATTAGAGAAGGAATAAATGAAGGGAAAATAAAATATTTTATTTTTCTTCATTCTTAATTGATCTAAAATATAACTGTTTAAAGTAGAAATAGTAAAATTGTATTGGGTGATTATAGCATGTAAATACATGAAATGAATAACAATGTCATAAGAGATGGACGGGAGGAATTGGGGATACACTGTTACAAGCAGCAACACCACACAGGAAGCAGCACAGTGTTATTTTAAGATGGACTTAGATTAGTTAAAAATGTATGTTGCAAATTTGAAGGCAACTCCTGTTTTTTAAAGAAAAATGTGAGTAATATGCTAAGAGATAAAATGGAATCTTATAAAATGCTCAAAACGAGAGAAGGCAGAAAAAAAGGGTGGGGGAAGAACAAATGCCACAAATAGCAAACAATTACAAACATGGTAGACAACCCAACTATATCAATAATCACTTTGAATGAGAGTCATGTACATAAAATAACTAAAAGATATTGTCAGGGTGGATAAAGAAAAAGAACCCAATTATATACTATCGATAAGAAACCCACCTTAAACATAAATATTTGGATGGGTTAAAAATGAAAAGATGGAGAATGATAAACCATGTTAACCCTAATCAAAAAGAAAACTTGAGTAGCTGTATTCATTTTAATCAAAGAAGATTTGAAACAAGGAAAATTGTCATGGATAAAGAGGGACATTACATAGTGATGAAGAGGTTAGTCCTTTAAGACAACAATCCTAAACGTTTATGTACCTAAAAACAGAGCATCAAAATACACGGAGCAAAAAATTGTTAAAACCAAAAGGGGAAGTAGATAAATCCACTCAAACTTGGAGACTTCATGACCCCCTTTTCAGTAATTGATCAAGTTAGCAGAAAATCAGTAAGGATATAGTAGATCTGAACAACGTTATTGATCAACTTGTTCGAATTGACATTTGTAGAATACTCCAGCAACAGCAAAATGCACATTCTTAAGTGCACAAAATGGACTACATTCTGGACCATAGAAAATACACTAACAAATTTAAAAGCATTGAAGTCACACAAAGTATTTCTCAGACACAGTGAAATTAAACTAGAAATCAATAACAGAAAGAGAGCTGGAAAATCTCCCAAATACATGTAAGTAAACAACTTCTTAATAACACATAGATCCAAGAAGAAGTCTAAAGGAAACTTTAAAATGTTTTGAACTAAAGAAAAATGAAAATACAGATTATCAAAATTAGTGGGGTGCAGCAAAAGCAGTGCCTAGAGGGAAATTTATCACATTAAATGCATATATTAGAAAAGAGGAAAGAACTAAAATCAGTAATCTAAGATTCTACCTTAAGAAACTAGAGAAAGAAAAAATTTAATCCTAAGGCAAGCAGAAGAAAAGTAATAGTAAAATTATGGGATAAATCAATAAAAATGAAAACAGGAAAACAAAAGAAAATCAACAAAATGCAAAGGTAGTTCTTTGAAAATATCAATACAATTTATAAACTTCTAGTCAGACTAAATAAAGATCAGACTAAACTGACCTATGGACATTAAAAAGATAATTCAGGAATCCTGTGAACTCCCTGCAAAGAATTTCATAATTTAGATGATATGGAACAATCCCTTGAAAGAAATACCAAAACTCACACAAAGAGAAAAAAAATCTGAATAGCCTTATATTTATTAAACAAATTTAATAAATATACTTTTATTGATCATTGGATACCCATTGATTAAACCCCCACCCCCACCCCGCCACACACACACACACAAAGCACCAAGCCTAAAAGTTTTTACTGGTGAATTTGACCAAATATTTAAGATGTGATGCCAGTTCTCCACAATCTCTTTCACAAAATAGAAGCAGAGTGTATACTTCCTAACTCAAGGCCCACATTACCCTAATACCGAAACCAGATATATATATTACAAGAAAGGAAAACTATAGATCAGTATCTCACAGGAACATAATGCAAAAATCTTCAAAAAAATAAAGGCAATTCAAATACAACAATGTACGAAAAGAATTATAAACCACGACCATGTAGGATTTATTCCAGCTGTGCAAGTCTGGTTCAACACTGAAAATCAATGTAATCAACCACGTCAAAAGACTAAAGCAGAAAAATCATATGATCATTTCAGTCGATGCACAAAAAGCATTTGACAACATACAACACTCACTCGATACATTTTTTTTAAATCTCAGTAAACTAGGAAAAGAGAGGAACTTCCTCAGCTTGATAAAGAATATCTACAAAAAACCTACAGGTAACATCATACTTAATGGTCAGAAACTGGATGCTTCCCCCTTAAGAAAAAAATATAATCCTAAAGCAAGAAGAAAAGTAGTAATAAAATTACAGGATAAATCAGTTAAAATGAAAACAGGAAGACAAAAGGGAAAATCAACAAGCCCGAAGGTACTTCCTTGAAAATCAATGCAATTCATAAACTTCTATTTCTAGGAACAAGGCAAGGATACACCCTTTCCTCACTCTGATTTAACAGCACAGAATGTCCTAGTAAGTGAAATAAGGCAAGAAAAGGAAAATAAAAGTTGTACAGATTGGAAAGGAAGAAATAAAATTATCTTTTTTCATAGATGATATGATTGCCTCTGTAAAAATCCTAGAGATTCTACAAAAATATACCTGCAACTATTAAGTGATTATAGCAAAGCCACAGGATACAAAAGTCAATTGTTTTTCTGTATACCAGCCACTGGTATATAGAAACAACAGGAATTTAAAAATTTTTAAATACCACTTACAATAGCACCAAAATATTATGCATAAATCTTACAAAATATGTGTAAATCTATAAACAAGAAACAAAGCTCTGATGAAAGACATTAAAGAAGATCTAAAAATTGCAGATACATTCTGTATTCATAGGTTGGAAGACGCAGTATATTAAGATGTCAGTTTTTTCCAACTTGATCTGTGGATGCAACACAACCTCAAACCTCCAGTGAGTTGTTCTGTAGATACTGACAAACTGATTCTAAAGTTTATTTGAAAAGATAAAAGATCGAGAATAGCCATCACAATACTAAAAAAGAACAACATTGGAGGACTCATACTCCCCAACTGCAAGATTTACTATAAGCCTTCATTAATCAAGACATAATGGTATTGATAAAAGGATAGACACATCAATCAGTGGAAGAAATAATGAAGTTCAAAAATGGGACCACACAAATATGTTCAACTGATGTTTGAGAAAGGAGCAAAGGAAATTCAAGTGAAGAAGGATAGTCTTTTCAAGGAGAGGTAATGGAACCACTGTATATCCATACACACACACACACACACACACACACACACACACAAAGCCAAAAAGAAAACAAGCAAACAAAAAAAAGCAACATGGATGTAGATATTACACCTTTAACAAAAATTGGCTCAAAATGGATTATATATGTAAATGTAAAACTGCAAAAGTACAAAACTTTTATCAATAGAAGACATAGGAGACCATCTCCGTGAACTTGGGTTTGTGGATGAGTACAGAAAATATATTGTAATATCAATAATTTGGAACTGATTAAAATCAAGAGCATCTGCTCTTCGAAAGACTCTTAAGAAAATGCAAGGGTAAGCCAATGTTTGCAAAACACATATCTGATAAAGGACTAAATAAAGAACTCTTAAAACTCAATAAGAATAAATACAATAAAGAACTCTTAAAACTTAATAAGAATACAATTCAGTTAAAACATGGGCAAAGTAACTAAAAGGACACCTCACCAAAGAAGATGTTCAGGTGGAAAATAAACATGAAAAGATGGTCAAGTCATTTGTCATTACAGAATTGCAAATTAAAACAACAGTGAGGTACCACTACCTACCTATTCATTTAGAAAGAATTCAACAAAATTGACAATATAAATTGCTCCCAAGGATGCCTAGCAACAGGAACTCTCATTCATTGATGGTGGGAATGCAAAATGGCACAGTCACTTTGGAAGACAGGAGGTTTCTTATAAACTAAACATAGTCTTACCATAAAATTCAGTAATTGGGCTCCGAGGTGTTAACCCAACTTCTTTGAAAATTTGTGTCCACCCAAAAATCTGCATGTGAACGTTACAGCAGCTTATTCAGAATCACCAAAAAAGCTGCAGGCAACCAAGATGTTCTTTAATAGGTGAATTGATAACAAACTGTGCTATATCCACAGAATGGAATTTTATTCGGCAGTCTTTAAAAAAATGAGCTACCAATGTGCAAAAGACATGAATGAATCTTAAATTTTGTCTAAGAAGTCCGTCTGAAAAAGCTATATACTGTATGATTCAAACTAATGACCTTCTGGAAAAGGCCAAACTATAATGATGGTAAAAACAGAAGCCATTACCTACCCGTCAAAACTCAGGCTAAATGGTTGCTTATAAATGAGATCAAATTTGTATCTATTTTGAAACATAGCGTTACATCCCATTTGTTCTCCAGTGAATTCATTATACCACAGAAATGCATTTTTTCAAGGAATTTCCAATACTTTTGCCTTTCTTAACATTCATTCAGCACTTAAGTTGGAGAAGTTGGCAATGTTTGCTTGCTTTCAAGCCCTTTCATAGAATGGTATTCATACTGGTTATTTGCTACACATTAGAGTCTGCTTTTCAGCTTGATAGCCTCTGATTTGCCCTCCAGGAAAAGATGTGTACCAACCAAGCAGTCGTATGTTACTTTATGATAAAACCACATAAGAACCTAAATGCTCATGTTGGCCAGTGCATCCCTCCTTATTCACAGAGCAACAACAGGATCTTAATCAAGTTACCTAGCTTCTCCTCATCTGAAAATGAGGTAATTGCAGAGTTGCCCTGAGGATTAGCGATAATAAATGTGAAGCACCAAGTATAATGCCTTGCACGTGTGCTCATTCAATACATGGCACCTATGGTAAAACAGACTCTCATCTGAATTTGCCTGAAGAACATGAAATTAGAGCAGAATGACTTGGTTGAAGGACTCTTAGACTAATCACAGCCTGTTGCCTTTGCATGTCAGGATCAGAGCCACCTTCCCAGCCTGTTGCCACATGAGTTTGAGCCCAACAACAAGAGAACCTTTTCCTGTGGGAAGAGGTCAGATAGGTGATGTTGGCTTACAGTTTACTCTTTTCATTTCCTAGATGAAAGGGAGTTTATTTAGAGAACATTTCTTTGAAAATAGTATTTATTAAGTTCATTACTTAAATTACAATCACATTCAACCTGCTATCCTTTTTTACCCAAGGAATCTGAGAGCTTTAGATAATCCCTTGGTTTGTTCTCATGTGTATCCTATGGTATTCATCATGTGGCTTTAATTACTTTAAAATTCACCTGTTATTTCCCAGTTTGTGGGTAACAGGGACACATCTTGCTGTAATTACCATGTACCTACAAATAGATGGTGAATCTCCCTAAAATCATGGAAGGTGTAAACTATAAGGAAGCTTAATTTTGTTTTTGATTTTGAATTTCCTGATAGTAGGAGAGATGGCCTGGACTTATTATAGCTATCTTAAACCAGTAACATATGGCAACACAACTGGCCAAGTTTAGAGATACAATCAATGGCTTTCATCAGCTACTCATTCTCCAGTCAGTAAGTCAACAAATATTTATTGGGAATTCAGTGGATGTCCTCAATAATTGCATTGTGCCAAACACTGTGCTAGATGCTAGATCATACATATGATCTCTGTTCTCATGGAACTCAATCAAACATGTGGAAGTTCTCTGTAAGCCTTAGAGAGGAAATGTCAGTAGCTTCTTATAGTCTATAAATTTCAGTGTCATATGAGATACTCAAAATAGTTGGAAGATATTTTCAACTTCAGCGAGTCAAAAATCTTGGAACAAATCATTCTGGATAGCTTTGCCTAGAACTTATCTAAGCATCATTATTGTTTACATAATTTTAGATGGAAATAATCCTAGGAACATAGTAGGCCCTTTTCCTGATTCTTTATGGAAGGATGTATTGACTATAGTTCAACTTCTTCCAGATTATTCAGATGTCAATAAGTATATGTGTCATAATACACAGTACAGTTACAGCTAATTGAATTGGAGGAGAATTTGACCCTCCGGGAAGACAAATAGAATACCTCGCTTTGTCTCTTCTGTGACTACTTCGTTGTTGTTTTTATAATGAAGACTTACTGAGATAGAATTCACCTGCTATACAACCCAGTACAGTGGTTGTTAGTATAGTCACAGAATTATGCAGCTGGCACGTCTAAGTTCAGAACAGGTTCATCACTCCCAGAAAAAACTTGGTACCATTCACCCCTTCCCCCATCCTCCAAAATCACTAATCTACTTTCTGGCTTTATGGATTTTCCCATTCTGAGCATGTCATAAAAATTGAATTATGTAGTATATGACCTTTTGTGTCTGACATCTTTTATTTAGCATAATGTTTCTAGGTTTATCCATGTTGTAGCATGTCTAGTCTTCATTCCTTTTTAGGACTGAATAGTATTCCATTATATCAGCACACAACATTTTGTTTACCCTTTCATTAGTTGATAAACATTTGGGTTGTTTCTTTCCTCGGCCATTGTGAATAATGCTGCAATGGACATTCATGTGCAGGTTTTAGTACAGATGCATGTTTTCAGTTCACTTCGATATATACCCAGGAGTAGAATTGTTAGGTTATGTGATAACTCTATTCAAAGCATTTTGAGGAGCTGCTGAATTATTTTGCAAGGCTGATGCACCATTTTGCAATTACACCAGCCAGGTGTAAGGGCTCTACTGTCTTTACATCCTCTCTGACACTTTTTATTGTCTTTTTTTATTATAGCCATCCTAGTGGGTGTGGTAATACCTCATTGTGGTTTTTATTTGAATTTCCCTGATGTCTAATGATGAGAATTTTTTTATGTGCTTATTGGTTATTTGTATGACTATCAAGCCTTTTACCCATTTTTTAATTGGGTTGTCTTTTTTGTTGAATTCTAAGAGTTATTTGTTTTTCCTGACCAAGTTCTTTATCAGATGTATTATTTGCAAATACTTTCTCACATTCCGTGAGCTGTCTTTTTACATTCTTTGTGGAGTCCTTTGAACCACAAAGGTTTTTAATTTTGATGGCATCAAAATTGTCTATTTTTTATTTTACTGCCTGTGTTCTTTGGTGTTATATCTGAGAAACCATTGCCTAATCCATGGTTTTGAAGATTTATACCTGTTTTCTTCTAAGAGTTTAATAATTATAGTTTTTACATTTAAGTCTTTGATCCATTTAAGTTAATTTTTTATAGAAAGTGTAAGGTAAAGGTCCAACTTCTTTCTTTTCCATGTGGATATTCAGTTGTTCCAGCAGTATCTGTTGGAAATACTATTCTTTTCCCCACTGAATTATGTTGGCACCCTTGTTAAAATGAATTGACCATTAAAGTAAGAGTTTATATCTGGCCTCCATTCTGTTCCACTGATCTATATATCTATCTTTATGCAAGTAGCACACTGTCTTGATTAATGCAATTTGTAGTAAGTCATGAAATCAGGAAGTGTGATTCCCCAACTTTGTTCTTTGTCTAGATTGTTTGGTTTTTCTAGGTCCGTTCAATTTCCATATTAATTTTAGAATCAGTTTGTCAAGTTCTGCCAAAAAAAAATACAGCTAACTTAGAGATTGATTTGAAACTTCAGATCAGTTTGGATAGTGTTGCCATTTTAACAGTACTTAAAAGCCTTGAATCAGTAGGTCTCTCTGCCAGGGGGCTCTGTGTGCACGTTGGGGAATGCCTTCAACACTCCATCAGTTTCCATCTCTGCCTTAGCCTTTACTTCCTTCTTGCACAGAGTCTCAAAGTCACCCAGATGCGAGGAATTAAGGATGTCTCACATATTTCCTGGGTATCAAGTGCACAGCCTTTCACATGCATGTGGTTTTCTTTTAGATTCCTAGAATGAATAAAAGCTTTTCAAACCCCCCACCCCCATGGACTTCTCATTCTCCAGCTTTTCTGTTTAAGGATTTTGATTAGCCTCTTGTTTGGCACATGGTTATCTCTGCCTCAAGTATCTGCAATTTTAAACAATTGCTGCTCATCATTTTTGGAAAATTCCCCAGGGGAACCTGCTATTCCCACTGAGGAGGCTCGGAGTCAGGTCAAATAAAGACAAGTCCTGTGATTGGTGTCTCCAGGGAGCTGCCATAAAGCTAAATAATGATATTTTGTGTGAATAGGGCTTTGAGGGAAGTTCAAATCCATTCTTCCCTCTCCAGTGGATGCTAGCCTGCTGGTTTTCATGGCTACTGTGATTTTGAGGCTTTTGGACTTCAAGGCTACTGTAGAGCTGGGGAGAGGGGGATGGGAATAGGCAAGTTAAAATGCAACAAAACTTACTCCTCTTATCAAGATTCTGTCATTTTTCTTGAATTGAACACATCTCAGATTGCTTCAGGCATCTGGCTAATTTCCAGAGTTCTGAAATAGTTGATTTTGAGGATTTTTGTCAGTATTCTCATTGCTTTTATGAAAGAGTGGAGTTTTGGATGTCCTTACTGCCATCTGCAAGTGCTTTTCTCCATGGCTACTTTTTCTAGTTTTGTTTTTTATCTTTCTATTAAAATTTCAATGATTACTTAAGCTGGTGTAAAACTGTCTCTTTGCAGCAACTCCTCTCTTCAACTGTAATTTGCCACTTTTAATCTGCAAATCAAAAAACCAAGCATGTTAGAATTATAGTTAGCGCATGCAAAAATTTACCATGATGTCAGGGTGTGTTCTAGATCAGGGCGCTAGAAAATTACATGCTACAGGCCAAATCCCCAGCCCCCCACTTGTTTTTATATAATGGCTTGCAATGGCGAAGCAGTTGAATTTGCAGTGACAGTATATCTGTGCTAAATGAATGAAATATACATTGACAGTATCAGATTAGGCATTTATCACAGTATTCCTAATTCAAAAACCCTTGTTACAACAGTTAGAAAAATTTAAAAGACTATCTCATCACAACAGAATTTGCAAACAAAGTTTGTTTATAAGTGGCTCGTTTGGTAGCCAAGCAAGGGAAGTCATTTTCTGATGGTGAGCCAGTTACATTGTATTTGATTGCAGCAGTCAACAAATGTGTCCAGAGAAAATGAAATTGTTTACTACCATACCATTAATCTTTCAGCAAAAATGGTTGCTTGAATAGTTGACGTTAGAAGCCGTATCAGTAGTCATTTAAAAAATAAGGCAAATGATATTGAGTGGTTTCCCTTAGCTCGTTATGACTTGATAAATGTTACTGATACTGTTTAATTGTTGTTTATTAAAGAAGCCAATGCTGAATTTGAAGTAACTGAAAAATTAGCCTTTGTGAATGGTCTGCATGGCACAATTACCACATGAAAATATATTCAGAAAATGTGAGACAACAGTAATTCATTACAATATGAAGTAGACTCTACTAAGATGTATTGCAAGTGATAGCGGTAAAAATATGTGCAGCAGAAATTCATAGGCAAATTTACAAAACTTGTGAAATGCAAGGTGTGTACCGACTATGTATATTCATTACATGTATGAATATAATGTATGCGTTTTTCATCAGCTGGAATCTTGTGGAAAATATTTTAATTTATCCTGAGTTATTGGGCCAATAGCATCAGCAGTGAATTTCATTTGCTCTTATGGACTTCACCATTGTTATTTCTGTGAATTCTTTCAGAAATAGAAGCTGAATATCCTGACTTGCCCTATGGCAAAGCCATCTAAGACCTTAGCAGTGGTAAAGATTTATTGGCATTTTTTGAACTCTGGGTCAGGACTGAAATTTTTCTGAATGAGATCTGCCCTTGATCACTTACTGAACACTAAATGGCTTCAAAACTTAGCATTCACTGAAGGTTTGACTGTTTTCCTTAATGAAATCAACATAAAATTAAAAGACAAAACAGCTTATATATGAAACTCATTTTATGATAAAGTCACTAAAATGACAATTATTGTTCTTTGAATCACAACAAACGTCATGCTCTTTTATACATTTCCCATGATGTCGGAAGTTAAAACAAAAGGTGTTATCACTATTTCCATACATGTTTCCAATGGATGTATTTTCTGATCTCGGTTCCAGTAGTGTTTGTTTGTTTGTTTGGACTTTGATGCAAGTGCAAGGGAAATTTCTGTATTGTAAGTTCACTTAGCTGTTCAATTGAGGAGTTTCCACCTATCCTTCCATTGCAAGTGGTGAATCTGCCGTATAATGACATGCTAAAGGCAGATATCGAGAGAAGAGTCTAATGTCTTCTAAGCGATAAGTATACTCAACTAGAATCATATGTTCATGGATCACTATCAGTATTTGGCGGTACCTATCTGTGTAAACATACTTTTCCAAAGATGATAAATCTTTGAATTAAATCTCATTAACATTAACATGTGAACATTTGCAATTGATTTTGATGGTAAGAACACTAACTTTGAATGCCAATTTAGCAAAATACCTTTGAAAATTTATTTCTTTTCATTAGATCTGTAATATGAAAATATATTTATTATGATTATTACTATATTTTGAATATCATCACTAGGAAATTGTGAAAATTTATTTTCGCTCTTGTTATATATCTGCACAATATCGGTTTTGTGTCTTGCCCCGCAAGCTTAACATGTTTACTACCTGGCCCTTCACAGAAAAAAATTTTTGATCCTGTTCTAGATAGTTAGGTTGACCAGTATCACATCAGATGTCTGGAAATAAAAGGCAGAGGTTAAGTTCGCAAAGGCATTAATTCTCATCCCAAACTCTTACTAAAAGTTTTGAGTTTAGATTAAAAGGGTGTTGAACAGCTTGGAAAAGTAGAGGTGAATAAAGACTGCCGTGAAGTGCAATAGACTCCTTAATTATATAATCTTAGTTTCCCATTGAAACTAAAGAAATAATATAGAAGATAAAAGAATCAAAGAGTTGAATAAAATCAAGACATCTGAAATTTGTTGTGGTTTTGTTAGACTTTTGCCCTAGAATCCTGAGTGAAAGAGAATGGGTTCCTGGCAGATGGTCAAATTGAAGAGGTTGAGAGAAGATTTCACAAAACATGTGTAGTTTTTTTACTTTCACAGAGCGATGAGAGCTCATGCCTAACTTAGAATCTTTTTCCATGGATATTTTGATAGGGAAGAGAAAGAGATTATAAAAAAGAATTTGCATTCTTGCAAAACAGTCCAGAAATGACCCAGCAGGAAGTTAAATATTATTTATATTTGTGTTAAGTATCTGTATAATTCTAAACAGATGCCAGTTTACTCTAGTTTATAAAAGCCAGAGCTTCTTAGCTGAAAACCTTGACAGTGCATTATTTTGAGTCGCCCATTTGGTCTACAAGGGCAATGAAGCCCTCTTCATGCATGTACTTCTGCCTGCTGGGTGACTAGTGGTGGACCATGGGGTGATCTTGTTTGTGCTGTGAGACGTAGCAAGAAAGATGCAAGTCGCAACTCACTTATCAGCATACACCATGGTTCCATGGGACAGGAGACACTTAGGTGTGTGTATGTTTGGTGGTGATTTTTAAATTATAGGAAGGTTCCCAGAAAGGTTGTAGAAACTCTCTTTCTCACTCTCTCTCTCTCTCCCTTTCTCCCTCTCTCCCTCCTATAAATGGCTGCACCTAAGTAGACAATTTTGGGAAGGCAATGCATGACTCCCCAAAGTATCTTTCTGGACCTTAGGCAATAGGGGGAAGTGGTGGGGCATCCAGATGGCTTCTTTTTTCTTTTCTTTTTTTTTTTTAACATCTTTATTGGAGTATAATTGCTTTACAATGGTGTGTTAGTTTCTGCTGTATAACAAAGTGAATCAGCTATACATATACATATATCCCCATATCTCTTCTCTCATGCATCTCCCTCCCTCCCACCCTCCCTATTCCACCCCTCTAGGTGGTCACAAAGCACCAAGCTGATCTCCCTGTGCTATGCGGCTGCTTCCCACTAGCTATCTATTTTACATTTGGTAGTGTATATACGTCCCTGCCACTCTCTCACCTTGTCCCAGATTACCCTTCCCCCTCCCCATGTCCTCAAGTCCATTCTCTAGTAGGTCTATGTCTTTATTCCCATCCTGCCCCTAGGTTTTTCATGACCTTTTTTTTTTTTTTAAGATTCCATATACATGTGTTAGCATACGGTATTTGTTTTTCTCTTTCTGACTTACTTCACTCTGTATGACAGTCTCTAGGTCCTTCCACCTCACTACAAATGACTCAATTTCGTTTCTTTTTATGGCTGAGTAATATTCCATTGTATATATGTGCCACATCTTCTTTATCCATTCATCTGTTGATGGACACTTAGGTTGCTTCCATGTCCTGGCTATTGGAAATAGAGCTGCAATGAACATTGTGGTACATGACTCTTTTTGAATTATGGTTTTCTCAGGGTATATGCCCAGTAGTGGGATTGCTGGGTCATATGGTAGTTCTATTTTTAGTTTTTTAAGGAACCTCCATAGTGGCTGTATCAATTTACATTCCCACCAACAGTGCAAGAGGGTTCCCTTTTCTCCACACCCTCTCCAGCATTTATTGTTTGTAGATTTTTTGGTGATGACCATTCTGACTGGTGTGAGGTGATATCTCATTCCAGATGGTTTCTTGATGCAACAGACCTCAGCTTCAAGAAATCCAGAAATGAATGTCACCTATGTAGTCACACATACGAAAAGTCAAGTACTTGATGTGCTGCAGAAACTTAATCTCAGAGGCGAGCAAGGCAGTATGAGCATCCTCCTCCTTTCCCGTTGTTCTCATTCATCTTTAATGTAAAGACCTAAAACACAGGGGACATCTCAGTAACAGTGCTCGAGACCTTCCTTCCCTCTCACCCTGTGACTCCTGTCTCCCACCTAAAAACCCCAACTCTTACCTTTCACCCCTAAAAACAGCCCAACTTTAATCACTTCTTCTTGTTAAAGAACACTAACCACAACCATTTCCCTCCCACCAGAGACCACTAATTCTAACTTTTCACCTTTAGTCAAGGCAGGCCACTTTTAAAGAATAGCCATCTTGCAACACATAGCAGGGGAGGAGGGCTCCGTGTCACAACTGATTCCAAGTGGCGTCCATCTCCATTCTCTCCGTTGCTGCTTGACAGGTCACGGGTGCTAAGGGCAATGCTGTAGCACCCAGAATGCCTTTATTCCATAGGCTTCCCTCCAGAGATGGCTTCCAGATGTGGGGAAGTTTTTAAAGTCTGTGGTCCTCGACACATCATTAGGTCCTTCCAATGTTTCCAAAAATCTGTAATCACCAGCATACTAATAATTTGTCTCCATTTTGACCTTCAGCCCCAGGGATTTCAGAGAAACTAAGGAATGTGGATAAGAAGACTTCACAAATAACACCCTTTTAACAGAAAAAAAAAAATCCAGTAGTGTCCACGTATCCTGGAATTATGTCCTCTACACAGTTTGTGTACCTTTCGGTTTGATACCCTTCCCTCTCTTTCTCTTTCTCTCTGTCACACACACACGCACACCCAGGCACTCACGCACACACACACCTGTAACATTTTGATGGATTCTATGTTTTCCCCTCCTAGTGTCTTTGGTGGGGGGTATGCTTATTAGTAATTGTCAAGGCCAAGCCTCTCAACCCACCGCATAAGGAAAGCATTTCTGTCACCCTAATCTCTGACCCAGGCTCAATCCCTTAAAACCTTAGAAAGTATATCAATACAATGAAAAATGAACTAGTTTTCAGATATTTCAAATTCCTATCTCCCCACAAAAAGTAATAGTCTTTTGCCTGAAATTTGCATTTGTCTCATGTAATGTGTTTTTTAAGATCAAAAGTATTGGAATAAACTGACTTAATCGTTCATCTCCTAGTCCATTGAACAGGGAAGATTGTATCCCATACTGTCTAAGGGAGGAAAATATTTTTCATTCAGATCAACTTCTGTGTTCACTGCGTCGTTCGATATTTAGAAAGTGTTGGAAAGGGCACCTGAAAATACAACCTCATTCTGAAAAGATTGGCTGAGGAATTCTTTCCCAGGAGAGGTGAGGCTTGCCCTGTGCCCTGGGCTACCCTGCCCAGGGCACAGACTCCAGCCTTTATTAAAGTAGCTGCTGCTCCGGGTATTGTCTCATTTGTCCTCACATTGTAGGAAATCCCAAATGCAATATCCATAAAATATCAATATAAAGGGATTTAAATGAGGGTCCATCTGGGGGATGGGTGAGGAAGAGGAAATTGCCCTTGTTTATCTTTCTCCTCCATCTCCCGTCTGGTAACAATTTTAAGTTCTTAGATGCCTACGTGAATGCTTTCACAGAATACGCTCTGCAGAGAATCTGTCAGTTTACACCATCAGAAATAAAGCAAAACTTAGCAGAGAGATGTCACGTGTGAGCTCAGATTTGGGTTTATCTAATGGAAACACCCTCCCCTTCTTGCCTTAACCTGGGCCAGGGCCATTCTGACCTCGGGTCTAACTTCTAAGGCAAGAGGGTGGAAAAAATGTCTTTGCGGAGATTTCAAGTGGTAAACATGGAAAACAGAGGCCATGGATTTGATAGACTCCATCTGGAAAGCAGCATTTAAAGGCAAACAGAGCACCCTACTCACAGCTGATTTGGTTTACACTAGAACACAGTTTACATTCTCCTGTGTAGACTGAAATGAGATTACACTGAATACAATGATGTCCCGAAGTTTAACACCTCTCTTTTTTAAAATATCATTTTCAGATTTTTAAAAAATCATACCAACACTCTTTACCACTAAAGTCAATAATTCCTCAATAACTTAGGGAAGATGTTGTATATGCCAGGAATTAGGAGACAGGAACAAGAGGGAATCTGGAAGATACAATTTGCTGGAAGCTTCTTGTCATAAAACCTCCAGGGCTCCAGCCACCCAACTGTCTTTCCTTCCATTGAACATCAGCCAGAATTACCTATAAATGTGGAGGTGTGGAAGGTGTTCTGGGCACAGCGTTTCAAGGCTTTATTCTTCCTTCCCCCTTCTTCCTCTCTCTCTAGGAGCTTTTCAGATTATCAGGGAAAAGTATCCCCATTCTGGCCGTCGAGTGACCAGTGTTAGTACTGAAGTCTCTTGTCCGGAACACCAGAGTCTTAAGCCAACCAGCAGAGTCGGTTATCCTAGCTGCCCCACAATGGGTTTCCTTTTTTTTTTTTTTTAATTAATTTTTATTGGAGTATAGTTGATTTACAATGTTGCATTAGTTTCTGCTGTACAGCAAAGTGAGTCAATTATACATATACATATATCCACTCTTTTTTAGATTCTTTTCCCATATAGGCCATTCACAGAGCACTGAGTAGAGTTCCCTGTGCTATACAGTAGGTTCTCATTAGTTATCTGTGTTATATATAGTAGTGTGTATATGTCAATCCCAACCTCCCAGTTTATCCCTCCCACCCCCAGGTTTCTTATTCCCCTCCTTCCCTAAGGTTTCCCACATGACCACCAAGAGGGCTTGGAGCTTTGGAGATAACCAGCCTGCTGTCAACGTATGTCACGCCCCATGAGATTTTGTGGCAGCCTTTCTCACTTTTTACCCAGTAAAGGAGGCTCAGCAAGGAGATCTGGTCAAGCGGCGGGTGGTAGACGCAGAGCCTGGTGTTCCCTTTCCCCTTCTCGTCAAAAAGGACGTGATCACAGAGCCTTTTTTTTTGTGCTGTACGCGGGCCTCTCACTGTTGTGGCCTCTCCCGTTGCGGAGCACAGGCTCCGGACGCGCAGGCTCAGCGGCCATGGCTCACGGGCCCAGCCGCTCCACGGCATGTGGGATCTTCCCGGACCGGGACACAAACCCGTGTCCCCTGCATCGGCAGGCGGACCCCCAACCACTGCGCCACCAGGGAAGCCCCCACAGAGCCCTTTTTAACAGGGAAAGTGAGTTGTGCCCGTCACCCTCCTGAGCACCTTCCCCGGTTGCTTGGTCCTGAGGCTTCTCAGCGCTCACAGGAGCCCTTTTCTACTTGCCCATGCCCAGGTTCCTAGGCGAATGGGCTGCAAAAAATAATCCACATTTTTACGCCTTATGTTTCCCTCCAAAGTAGAAATAATGCTTTGTAGTGAGTAAGCGGCATCCAGGTGAAACCCAGAAAAATGAAATCATAATATGACCATAAAGACTCATATTCTGAAGTTTGACTATAGCGTGTGTGTATGTGTATAGAGGTGTGTGTATATGTGT
Source organism: Delphinapterus leucas (assembly GCF_059928025.1). Lineage (NCBI taxonomy): Eukaryota > Metazoa > Chordata > Mammalia > Artiodactyla > Monodontidae > Delphinapterus > Delphinapterus leucas. Next base: position 28,502,702 of record NC_143149.1, read on the forward strand.
GTTATGTGTATAGAGGTGTATGTGTGTAAGTCTGAGAGAGAGGTGGGGGGAAGCAGAGATTATACAGCGTGCCCTCACATTCCTAAATTTTAGGTGATTTCCTCTTTCCCAGAACACAAAAGGTGGTAGTCAGAATTGACGATAAATGACTACTTCCAGGTTAAGTGTGAACTGCATAGCCTTGTCACTACCTGTGCCAGAGTCCCTGGGGAGAAGGCAGTTGTAGCCTGCAAGATACAGAATCCTCAGCAGCGCCAAAGGCATCCTGGGACTGAGAATTTTCCCTCCATTTTTGGTGGGAACTTGATGGCTGCTTTCAAGAGGCAGTAGCAAGGGATTTTTCCAAAGAGTGAACCAAGAAGGGCACTGAAACTCCTGGAAACAGGCACACATCCCTCCTCTCCTCCCCAGCGCTCAGCCAAGGGACTTGTCCTTCTCTCTGTGCTAAGACTTGATGAAACATGTTGTTTTTATTCACCTCAAGTCTTGAGCAAAAAGTATATTGTTCTGCCTCCAGGCCAGAAAACTCTCTCCTAAGAATTTACAAGCCACCTGTGGAGTTTCAAAGAGGTTTCAGATGGAATGGTCACGCGCCAGGATTTCCTAACACATCCAAAAATGAGACCTGCGAAGACAAAAAAAAGGAACTGTAGGTGCTTTTTGAGCTTTCTAATAGATATTGTGAAAGGGAGGATCTCATCCATTGGATCATTTTCAAGAATAATCTGAGTCAAGTCTGTTTGTTGGAGGAAATAAGGAAGCAGACCTACACTCTAGGAAATCACGCTTCCTGACCTGGCACTGATACCTACCCCCCACCTTCTTAATGGAGGTTTCCCTGCATGGCTGGATCTCTGTCTCATCGGGTGCCACCGTTGGAAACAAAAGGCACATGGTGCTTCATTTTTATTTTCCTTTAACTGATAGGATTCATACAAGATAAGTTGCTATGGGCACAGGAGGAATAGAAGTTCTCTTCAGAATGGTTCCAGAAAGCAGAGAGGAAAGGAGCCTGCCTTCCTTAGCTGAGCTATGTCCAAGCTTGTGCTCACAAGACATTTGCTTCATGAATATCAAAGTAGCCTGAAGAAGGCAGTTGTCAGCAAAGAAAGCTGGTGGCTTCCTTCACATATGGCTCTGCCCATCCACGGGTCCTCACCCAGCACACTCAGCCTCTCGGCTTCCAAAGGTGGAAGGCAAGACCTGACTGAGGACATTTCAGGGTCCGTTACCACCTCGGTTCTCCCAGGGAAGGTACCACACTTTGCCCGGACAGTAAGAAGCCTATCTTGTGACTAGTGAACCAACCCCACCATCACCCCAACCATGTCCTGCTGAGGGCACTCTCTGATAACTCCCACCTTATTTCTCCCAGCCTGTCTTATACAGAAAGACCCCCTCACCCAAGAGGCTTCTCCCTGTGGTCAAGATGTGGCTTTTCTTCTTTGCCCTGAATGACCTGGATGGTGCCCTGTGGCTACCTTTCCCTCCAATAGAGTCAGCCTTTATGATACAATCCTTGTTTCCAAGTTCTAAGACCGCTAGTACTGCACATTCTCATAGATGATTTATTAGTCTCTCTAGGGAAGTATATTTCTGAAAGAATCATGTCGTTTGCAAGGCATATGGCAGAAGGGAGCTTTAGTTAAGGGATGGTGAGCTGAATCGCATCAGGTTTTGCTTTGGCAAGGACACTGGATGGATGCCTTTATGATGAAGTGGGTCTCCTCCAGCCTTTTCTTTAATGCAGGTCTCCAGCAGGTGTTTCCTCTAAGGCATATCTGTTTTCCATAACGTCAGAATGAAGAAAGATGTTTTCTGTGACATCTTGGCTACATAGATCATGCTTTTTATTATGATAGAAAAGTGTACAGTGATTTATTTGCTACTCTGAGTCAAGTTAAATGTGCTTGGGAGAAGATCATCTTCTATCTGCCAAAAGGGCCTTTCATTTCCAGACCAAGGACTCTTTATTCATTATGGGGGGTGGGCGTGGGGAAAGGAAGCATTAGAAGAAGTGGCAAAAGAGCTGAAGAAAGTGACCAGAAGAAAAGTAGGGGAAGTTATTGTAGACAGGGGTGCTGAGGGCAGAGAGCAGGAAGCCACCTCCTGAAGGTAGCTTGGGTATATTATATCAACACCTGAGGGACGGTGTCTAGGAAACTACACATGGAGAGAAACAAGCTGCTATGAATGAGCAACACAGCCAATTCTCCAAATCCTGATAAAAATCAAAACCAGACTAGGGTCTTGGTGTGCTCCCCTTAACAAGCTTGGCATAAAGCCATCACCGTGGTCCTGTCTAGCCATCACCATTAAGAGAGCCTGTGTGGCTTTTAGGATGCTGAGTTGGGACTCATGACTTATGGATATTTAAACCACAAAAAGCTGTTAATTTGAATTAGCAAGATAACTCATTTTGGTCAAGCTGACCTTGAGGCTTAACTTTACAACATCTTCTGCCTAGGTAGATGACTAGAATCCACTAACTTTGTAGGTAGGTCTCAAATGGAGAGGGAAATAAAGGATTGCACCTAGTCCTTGGCTGATCTCATTAGCAGTTAGCCTCTCTACTTTTCTAAACCCTTCTCCAGTGCCTCAAGTCCCCCACCCCAGCTTCTCTGTCTGGGTCCTCTCTCTGTCCCATTAGTTTAGGTCTGATGTTGGTCTAAGTTAAAGTTCCTTTGTCTGAAAAAGTGTGACTTCAGATACTAGTTTAGAAACTAACCTGGTTAAAGAGAGCAAAATACTTACGTTGGAGCTGAGTCTTTGAACCAGGTGTTGAATAACAAGCTGTATTAATTCACAGGGGAAACCCCTAACCCTTCAGCACAAAGAACAATAGGTCATATTAGTCCCAGGATGTATAGTAAAATCTCACGGGAGAACGCTGTCATAAGCTGCTGGTTACCGGGACTGAACCTATAGTGTGACATAGTACAGCACATCAGAAAAGGCATTTCAAGGCGTGGTAACAGATGTTTTTAAGTAGTAAGTACCTAAGTAAATAGTAAAAGTTTTTGTGAAGTGTGCGAAAAACACTGGATTACACAAATTTTAAAGGATATCTCTTTTGCAAGACTTTGCAGAACCTTTGATATACTAAGCTGTGGGGTGAATTTCAAAGAGCGGATACTTTTCTAAAAATTTGTTTGCTTACAGAAATCATTTCCTCGGGACTTCTCCAGCTGCTAATATTATGGAACGTGCATTTTGGAAAAGGTATTTGTATTAGGATAGGGCAGACTAATGCTGTGGGAGCAACCGTGAAATCTCAGTGGCTTAGCGCAACAACGGTGTCCTTCGTGTTCACGTTACATGCCCAGCGCAGGTCAAGGAGGCAGGGACTCGGCTCCACGTAGTCACTCATGTACTCAGGCTGGCCATTTCTGCAGCAGGTTGGGAGGGAGCCTGAAGAATCACATGAGGGCTTCTCCCTACATCAGCCATCACTTCTCACATGTCATTGGCCAGAATGAATCATGTGGCCCCACCTAACCCACCCATCTGCTAAGGCAGGAAAGGAAAACTGGGCATTGTGAGCACCAGTAATCTCAACCTCAGCATTGTATTCAAGTGTCAGCTTTACAGTCTGTTAGCTCTTTGACTTTTATCCGTAAACTAAGGGGTGTTCTTTAAAGTCTCTGAAAGAGACAGAAATGCTCAGCAGATATTTCAGATGCTTCCCATGTTCCTCAGCCCTGTAAAGTCAGCAGGAGCCATGTGACTCATTCTGGCCAATGAAATGTGAGCCATGTGACTGGTTCTGGCCAATGAAATGTGAGCCATGTGTGACTCTTTCTGGCCAATGAAATGTGAGCCATGTGACTCGTTCTGGCCAATGAAATGTGAGGTGCAATGACTTGTCAATTTGGGCCAAGGCAGTTAAATGCCTGGGCTCATCTCTCTCTCTTCTCTTGCCTTAATGACCAAGGGGGATGCATGTTCCAGGGGGTGTACCCTTAAGATGGTAGAGCCTCTGTCCCCCTAAGACTCTGAATGGCTGTATAGAGCAGAGTAAATACATAGTGTGGGTGAGAAATAACCTGTGTTGGGTTAAGCCCTTGAGATTTGAGGTTGTTTCTGCAGTCTATGCCTGGATTCTCTCGGCTTGAACAGGTCCTTTCTAACCCAAACCTCTCTGTGATTCTTGAAGGGTTTCCTTTCTTCTCTCACAAGCACATATATATTCCTTGGGATGGGAGTGGGATTTTTCAAAAGCTCCTCAAACCCTTTTGGTGATTGAATACATGACATGACAAGCATTGTGCCTGATGGCAATGTAGGGTGATTACATGGAAGGCTTTGCCGAGACTTAGACCAAGGTTTGAGCAAATTTTAGTCAAATGAAGGCCGGTCATGGAAGCTGTAAAGGATGCAAAATGCATTTAATAAGTAAGGATGTTTCAAAAGAGACCCATAAGAAAAGATATGGAAAGGAGACAAGAGGAAAACAGGTTAAGGAGAGAGGTATACCACTCATGATTCGATCTCACGGCCTTTTAAGTTCTGTATTCAGGTGCACAAAACACCTCTCATGATTTCTCCCAAGCAGCAGTAGCATCAGAACGGTAGCAAAATTAAGAACAGATGTGACCACCCTCAAGGCAGTTAATCTAAGTTAGAAAGAGAGACTGGTGTGTCTGTTAAACACACACACACACACACGTACACACACACGTACGCGCACACACACACACAGTTCTTGATGGCTTTTGCCCAAAGTGCTTAGTATGTCTTCAGCTGTGAAGACATTCAGCCCTTGGTGTCTGTCCTTCAGACATGCATCTCTATTTGGGGGTCTCATAGACCCGAGGTCATCTTCCTTATGTTATTCTTCACTTTGGGCTTGAGGGTCCAGTGAGTTTGACGTCATGCTTTGTTACACCAGAGCCCCAAGTGTTCCCAGGCAAACTTTCTACATTCTCCGTATCTAGGGCTTTTCTATACGAAATGGAGCGAGAGTCTGACAGCCTCGATAGCAGTGGCATGTTTCACTGGTGCAAAGCCACCCCTTTGGACAAAATGATTCTGGTAGGTGATCTTGTACCAAATCTCAGGTAAAATAAAGCTCCTTTAGGGTAGATGATGTCCTTCCACTAGTCATAAGCACCTGCCGTTTCTCTTTGTAAACGGTGAATTTTGAAGGAAAAACATACCTCATGAGCCACGTGAATGTACGCAGAATAACGGATGTGGCATTTGACAAAGGCCATGTGGGTAATATGATGCCGGGATTTTAAATAATTAGATCAGATTCTTCAACTACTTTTCCCCTCCTTTAATAGTTTAGCTGAGTCAGTTATTCAGAATAATGTTCTCCTGAAACTTTGCTGTTTTGCTAGTAAATCTAATTGATTTAAATGCACCAGGGGAACAGACTATTTACAAGAACTCTGTGGTCTTTCTTTTTTTAATTAAATAAAAATTCCCTTAATTAGTTTTTAAAGTTTGGATTTTCTATAGTATTTTTTCTTGAAGGTGGTTATACTTAAACACATTAGCAAAGGATGTATCTCCAAAATGCTCAGTTCTCCCACCCCACACAGCATGAGGGAATCCTTATAGATGCTAGAATCCTGTCCTTGTCTCTGTCCTCTTAAGGAGACAAACTAATTCAGCTCACTGAAATGCCAGCAACCAAGATGCAAAAAGCCTTGCATATTATCCCAGGCTCTGATACCTGCATTATGGATCCCCATCTGTTCTCATTTTCCAGAGTTGGAAACTCAAGGATAATCTCAGTGGTTTACCTTGCAAGCAGTAGCTGGTAAATTTAAGTAATAAAAGATGAATTTTTTAATTAAAAATAAACTAATAAAAGATGTCTGCATGTTGTAAGAACCCTATATAATTTGTTCAACTGTGACTAATGGATAATTTTGTATTTTTCTTGCTTTCCAAAAGTAGTTTAGTTCACTTTTTTTCTGTTAAACACACACACACACACACACACACACACACACACAATTTTGTAGCTCAGTGCCAATGTCCTGACAGAATATGTTCCAATTTTTGTGAAAAGCATGATCAATCATTTGATCAGAAGTACAAAATTGTCAGAGCTGTCATATCAACTGGAAAACTGTTAGGGCTGCTGAAACTCCCCATTTTAGCAAGTATGTCTTATTCTGAATGAAACAAAATAAACATCCGTTGAGCAGGAAGGCAAACATGTTTCCAGTGGGAGGGAAATCTTTAGAAAGGTTGGGAGGGGGTTGCAGATGGAAGCATCCAGGAGACCAAGAGATGGCAATAGCAGACATTTTCTTATACCCTATTTACTGAGCCCGCAGACAGGTTGCTCTGATAGAGCAACTCTATGTGGAATATAGTTCAGAACACCAGCTGAGTCTTCTGATAAATTTAGAAGGGCTTCTAGTTTAAGAAATCCTAAGAGTTTTGAAACTGTGACTATAGAGGAGAAATGTCCAGATTACAAAATTTGGGCCAACTTTGAACTTGGTTTGGTTTGCAGAAAAGTCAAATGGAAGTTGTCGATTTGTTACTTGGAGCAAATAGTGCATCCTCCCCTTCCCCCCAAAAGCCACCATCTTTCTCAATTGGGAGACAGTTTTATGCTGCAGTTCCTTGGAGAAATTACCTCTCTAGCTGTGCCCATTAATTGCACTCTGCCGTGTATCTCGTTCCTAATTGTTTAGGTCTACTAAAAAGAGCAATTTCTGGACTTCAGGCCTGTTACGTTAAATACTGTTGGAGGCTTCATTATTCAAGTTAAAACTAATCGAATTAGCCAGAGACAATTATTCAATAGATTTGGTTAAGATTCATATCACTCTCTGAAAGGCTCTCCAGACAAGTAGCTTCGTTTCCCACAGGGCCATTTCCTTTGGAATTTCCCAGTCTATGCTAATTGGACAAACTATGCTATTTCCCAGTCTATGCTAATTGGACAAACTCTAATTGTTGAGATGTCAGATGTGACTTATTTATCCTGTTAGATTTCAGCAGCCCCTGTTTCATAGAAGCTTGTCCTTTAACCCAGCAAAAAACTGGCATTAGGATGAATGATACATCCCTTTGAAATATCCTGAATCTTCATGTGCTCGGGAGGGTAGAACACACTCAAACAGGAAGTGCTTGTAAATATATTTAACAAGTTCTCTACCAGCTTCCAAGGGTCCTCCTCTGAAAATCTAGGAATTCAGTGAGATTCAGATTTGATTAAATAGTTTTTGGACAACTATAGGAGCCGAGCGCTGAACTTTCAATATATTATTTAATTTCCACAACGAATTAACTTTTATTTATTTTTAAACCATTTAAACAAAGAAATTAGGGGTCAGTGAGGTTAACTAGTTTGTTTATGGTCATACGCTAATGACTACCAGAATACAAAATCACTGCTTATTCTACCTATCCCAGCACAGTGAGAGTAAGACATTGACTCATTCCCTGAAATCAATCACAGAGACTTAAAATAAGTTTCCTACAGGACTATCATCCCTTTCTCTAAAGTTACACTTATTGTTTTTAAAAGTCTCTATGAATGTGGGGAAACCTAATCTAAATATCCATCACGTGTATTATTTTGTCTTCAACTTAAAATTATAGGGGAGATGTTAAAAATTGGCCATGCTGATAAGAGTATGAGACATATTGAAATGTTTGGGATCAAATGGAACTTTTGTAACCTTCACATTTACTTTGTGCACTTTTCATGATAAATTTCCTGAACTCTGGAATCTATTGAATCTGGGCAGTGTAGTCGGTGAGGCCATATGAAATTGCCAATATTCAACCATTTTTGACCCAGAAAAAAGGCAGTTTCATATGGTTCACGCTAATATGTATATTTTCATATGTATGAAAATCCGCTGAAAACTGCAGCACGTCGTACGGCTGGGGGTTTTTCAGGGCTCGCTAGAAGACAAGTTTAGCAATGGGATTTGGAATGTTTTCGTTTTTCAGTGAGTCGTCCTGTAGCACATACGAGGCTAAAAACATATAATGAAAATGAGAGCTGTTTTCCCCATTTGGTTCAATGATTTCATGCTTTCAATGATGCCGATCTGAGTTTGCACTGAGGCACTCCAGGCTAACAGAGAACTGGAAAAAGCGAAATAAGAAGGAACTCCCGGAAAAGATACATAGTTTAATTGTCCCATAGTGGATAAGTTCCATGTTTTTTATGAGTAATTTGCAAAATCCGATCATCCTTATGAAAGTGCTAGTGTGAATGTAAATACCAAGAAGAGTTGGGATGTGGGGAAGGAGCCCTCTTTAAAGGACTCTCATCTTGTTTCTAAAAATGACCAGACTCTGGCCTGCTTATACTTAGAATCGAACTGAGAAGTCAAAACATGAGTTTCGGAACCACATTGTAGCGTGTGTCTTTGGAGATGCCCACTCAACACTGATGGGGCTTCGGAATTTTGTAATGCCATTGAGAGCTAGCAGCTATACCCGTCAGGAGCTGAAGGACATTGTGTTCGTCGGGTCTCTGGATTACCTGCAGAGAGAATGGCGATTTCTCCAGAATTTTCCCCAGATATACATCCTGCCTGTAAGTGTCACAGTAAGGGATGGTGAATATTTATAATGATAATAATACTAACAGTACTGGGATTAATAATGATAATAATAATAACAGATCAGCAGTAGCTTGCAGTTACACAGTGCTTACTGGTACCAGAAACTGTTCTAAGTATTTTGCACGTATTGACTCATTTAACCTCCAAATAACCCCATGGTATAAATTTTAAAGATGCTGAACGTTAGGAACAGAGTAAGCAACCCGTCCAAGTTTACACGGCAGGTAAGTAGCAGGACTAGGATTTAAATCCAGACATATTTCATGTTTTATGTCACTAACCATGTTTACGGTCTTTATGTAATAGAGTTTCTTTGCATTTCTAAATCCGATTCTGACCTAATGGCTAAGCCTAAGCTGATACCAGCCAGCCTTTGTGCTCTAACTTTCTCATCTTTTCTGGAGACTCGCCTTTTATGGAACACATAATGCCACGTGGTCCTTGACAGATGTATGAAAAGGAGGAATTCTGAGAAATGGATCCATTATGCATATGTGGCATCGTGGTTGTATTTGCTCTGAACCTTCACAGGGCTGTATCTCATTATATGCCACCATTTCCGTGGATTAATATATATATATGCAGTGTGAAACGCACCAAAACTTTGGATTTTTCAAGAAATAATGCTAGCAACAGGTTAGGAATATTCTTCAAAAACGGTTGTCTCAAGAAACAAATTGTATTTGTTTTTTTTTTTAAATGTCACCATAAATGTCCCCGCACCACCGCTTACTTTAGTCCGTAGCAAAGGAGGAAAGAAAATTGACCAGGAGTCTCCAGATCCAGCTAGTGTTAGAAATTGCCAGTGTTAGCATCTCAGCCACCTAGTGGTGGGACCAGATCTATCCCTGTTTCTCCACCAAAGAAAAGAAGCAGCTACCACGTTGCCAATTAATCCGGGGTACAAATGCAGGCACCTACAAGCAAAACTGTGAGGACGCAGAATTGGCTTTTATTTATTTATTTATTTTTTTTGCGGTACGCGGGCCTCTCACTGTTGTGGCCTCTCCCGCTGTGGAGCACAGGCTCCGGAAGCGCAGGCTCAGTGGCCATGGCTCACGGGCCCAGCCGCTCCGCAGCATGTGGGATCCTCCCGGACCGGGGTACGAACCCGTGTCCCCTGCATCGGCAGGCGGACTCTCAACCACTGCGCCACCAGGGAGGCCCCAGAATTGGCTTTTAGATCTGGACCTTCTGTGGTGTTTTTCCCTCACCACTGCTACCCTTACTCTGATTCTTTTCTTCCACTTGAGTCACCTCAGTGGGTTTAGGCTCTGCTCTCTCCACTCCGCTTCGTCCCATCCAGACTTGCTCTCAGAAGGGATCTGCAAAATTTAGTCACGCTCAGATATTCATGAACGATAAGGATAAAAGTGTCAGATATCAGGTAACTAAGTCTTAAAACCAAGTCAGTGGAGGCTTTGGCTTAAAAACTTGCATCATCCACAAAAAGCCACCACCATGTACCCGGTTTTCTCTCAGTAGGGATCTGCGCTCTATTCTGGAGATATGCAGTCAACATAGAGGAATGTTCCATGTGTGCTGTCTTATCCTCCCCATCGAAGTCATCCAGCAGCCCGACCTTGGTGGACACGGAGCCTATCATGGCCACACTCAACATCGGATCACTTCGGATTAGCTGCTCAGCCCAGACACCCACAGAGCCACGTAAGAACAATACCCTGACGGGAAGAGGCTAGAGAGAATGGGATCAGGAAGAATTAACTCCTCTCTGAAAAACTTTAATGATGGAGAGGAGGAGAGGTTGGGCCAAATGACCTATAAAATCCCGTCCAGCTCTGAGAATTCTGTACTAGAATTAGTGGACAGTTGAGTCCTTGGGAATCCTAGTCAAATGAAAAATGATGTCCATCTTCTAAATGGAATGCACATAACACTGTTTTTCTCCCATCTTAAAGAAGATCATGGAGTTGTAAGTGCTGTTATTGTTATGAATCAAATATCAGTGAGCATAGCCATTGGTATTTTATTATCATTAACAACAGGTGTTACTATTGTTGATCGGCTCTCATTGGATCCTGTAGGTGTTCAAGTTACTATTCCTAGTTTTGTGGGTGGGAGGATGAAGCACACTGTGTTCTACCACACTCTTTGTGGGCTAGACTACAAAAAAATTAGTCCAGTCTTTGGTGGGTGAGCTTTGGTGGGTGAGCCAGCTACCTCACAGACCCTCACTAAACAACCAAACACCTCTCAGCACCCAGAATTTCAGGGTTTTTTGCAAATAAATAAATAATAATAATAGCAAAGCACTTCCTGAATATCAAAGGGCATTGAAAATCCCGACTAAGGAAGTGGGAGCCATACCTCTGCTGAGCTAATCTGAAGATGTATAAAAATGCCTCTGTGTTCTGCATGTCAGTCCTTAGCTTAGCAATTAGGGTCACTCAGATTTACACAAGATTTGTGTGTGGGTTGAGTGTGTGTGTGTGTTTGCATCATGCTTGCAACTTTCTAAAATTGGACAGAAAAGTATTCACTGTGTAGGCGGTATCATCAATGTAGAAATGAAAAATGCCCACTGAGTAAAAGCAAAGGGTAAGCTGACAACACCGTAAGCCACCTAGCTAATCATTGGGTGACTTGTCCTTCCTATTATCATTTTTTAAAATCTCACATCCTATATAGGCTAAAAAGATATAAACCTATGATTTTTTTTTTTTTTTGCGGTCCGTGGGCCTCTCACTGTTGTGGCCTCTCCCATTGCAGAGCACAGGCTCCGGACGCGCAGGCTCAGCGGCCATGGCTCACGGGCCCAGCCGCTCTGCGGCATGTGGGATCTTCCCGGACCGGGGCACGAACCTGCGTCCCCTGCATCGGCAGGTGGACTCTCAACCACTGCGCCACCAGGGAAGCCCTAAACCTATGATTTTAATTCTGGTTTCTTTTATATCTGGTGATTCTCATCCTTTCACTTATTCATTTATTCATTCAACAAGAATACATTGATTTTGTATGTGTCACATACTCTGCTAAACTGACAGGATTGGTAGGAGGAAATACAGGAGAGAGGGGAAAAGGGTTGGGAAGAAGGAAGAGAAAATGAAAGAATGTCACAGTATTTGAGTCATCATGCAGTGTGAGTAGGTGCTCTCCCCAACGCAAAAGGGAAAGTTTAGGGAAGAACATATTGTGTAGACCTGGCACCTTTCCTTGTGTGGATGTCATCGTACCCATTTGTGTGACAGGAAATAGAGGTCCAGACAGGCTCTCCTGTGCTACCTAACACAGGAAGCAGCAGTAGAGTTACATTCTGAGCACATAGGAATAGCCAAGGACCGTCACTCAGAAACCTCGCCCATTACTCCAGCATCACAGGAATCTACCTGGAGTTTGCATGTAGAAATTCCCAACCCTCAGGGAAGCCTGTTTGGTTCTCTTAACCATTCTTCCTATCTCATACTAATACTCCTCTTGCAGCATACCAAGCAGGTGGCAATGGGAATGCCCACCTCCAAGAATTATCAGTATAAAGGATTGTGAAATTCTGCCAGGAGGGAGAAAACATCTTCCACGCTGAGCAATTTTCTATCCCTTCTTCTGAGACAGTGGTTCTCAACCAGGGGCGGTTTTGACCCCAGAGGTTGTCTGACAATGTCCGGAGACAGCCTTGGTTGTCACAACTTGGCGGGATGCTGTTGGCATCTAGTGCGTAGAAGTCAGAGATGCTGCTAAATATTCTACAGTGCACAGGTGCAATATGTCAATAGGACCAAAATTGAGAGCTCTCACTCTGACATATCTGCTGAGTCTTTTGTGGGCTCAGCGGGCTTTCCCACATCTTCATGGTCATGACAAGGTTACACGTAGAATCCATCTAGGACCACCAAGGCTATTCCATACAGTGGTTCACCAAGGGATGTTGGAGGTGGGGGGACAGCAAGAAGGAGGACTCTCCAAAGGACCAGGCCTCCTGGACATCCCCACGGAAAACTTTAGGTTTCTCACTGATGCTCTAATTACTGCCCTGTCACGTCACAAGGACAGGTTGGCAAACCTAGGTACTGAACTAAATAATCTGTGGCATAATCTAAACATATAACAGTAATTAAGTCTGACAACTTAATGTGCTCTTGAAATTTAAATGTAAAGTAGTAATCTACAATTAAGCAATCTTTTGCTTAATAATAGCACCCTGCCAGCCTGGAAGAATTTCAGGTAAAATACTGTGTGCTACTAGGTAGCAAAAATATTGACACTAGTAAAATGTACCCAGGCTATGATCTGACACATATTCAAATTAACCGTTGCTCTACCAGAAAAGATGGAGTTAAGGCGGAAATTCTGTCGCTGTCCTCCAGCCAGTGTCGGAGCAGTTATGCAGTTACATCAGCTGATGTGAACCTGTCTCTACCCAATAAGCACATTTGACTCTGAAAGTCAGGATATTCCGAGCCCGTTATTAGAGGGAACTGAAATCAGAAAGTGCAGCTCAGAGGAGAAGTTTCCCCTTTGAGGGAAACTGATCTCAATATTTTATTGAAATTGTCAACCAAACCTTATGTATTTTAATATATATAAAGGGAATGGGCATGGGCTTTGAACTTGGTGCCAGTTTGGGTGTGAAAACCCATCCATCCTTTACAAACCATGTAGCCTTGGGCAAAGCATGTAGACCCTGAGTCAGTTTCGTCATCTTCAAAGGTGATCTAACTCGACTTAATTCACAGGTTTGAGGGCACCGTGGTGTCATTCTTACCTCCCAGCTCACAGCAGCCCGAGGGATCTTTTGCAAACATTTATTGGATAATGGCAGTTTTCCCCTTTAGACCCTGTAATGGTGACTCATGACAATTGCAGGAAAATCATGTAGGGTCTTGCAGGCCAGTAGGGAGCCTGAACTTCCTCCTTCGGTCTGTTTATACTGGCTCTTTCCTGCCTTAAGTTCCTTATCCCATTCCCTCTGTCTGGATGGCTTTTGCTCATCACTCAGGATGACATTCCAATGTCAGAGAAGCCTCTTCAAACTCTGTCTAAGGGCACCTCCCCAGGTCACTCACTGGCCCCTGAAAGTTGGGTTTTTTCACAGTCCTCATCACTATCTGAAAACATTTTGTGTTTGCAACATACGGTAACCGGGGCAGGGACGGTTCATAGTCCTAGTCTGCAGTCGATACTCTTTAAAGATCTGTGGAGGGAGGATAGCAAGGAAGGAGAGGTACCTAGAGCAGATAAAGCATCTTGCACGTTTCTGAGAATAAAGTAGAATCTCATTTCCCCCAAGTCTCCCTGCATTATGAAAATCCCAGAAGTTTGTTCAGGAAAAACAGTTGAAGGTATTCAGATCCCATCATCAGTAAGATTTCCCAGTGAGTTTGGAGATGTGGTCTCCAGCCACCACGCAAACCCTCCTCTTCAATAGATGCGTGGACGAGGTTAGCCCCCGGGGCCTCTGTTTCCTCACCTGAAGCTAAAGCGTTTTGCTAAAGTCCTAAGGCCATTTCTAGTTCTAACTGTAAGCTACACGTGTTGGGCTCCTCCTGTGGCGCTTCCGTGTTTACCGTGAATCTACCTGGAAGCATGACTCAGAATTTTAGTGGCCATCAGAAATGTATTCAGCTCTACTCTGCGTGAACAAGAAGCGGCACTTTTATGGACTGTTTCTTGGGGAGATGGGAGAGGTGATAAGTACAGGAAGGCGCCTACATACGCACCTTCAAGTTGAAAACGTCCGAAGATGCGAACGTGCATCTGGTTCCAGCAAGGAGCCAGATCCTGTGCCATCCGCGTCAGGCGTGAGGGAAATGGCAGCTTGCCCTCCATCTCCTATTGCTGACAATCCTTCAGCTCTACCATCTCCCACCTCCTCTCCCTCCTCCTGTCAGTAGCTCTTCTTGCCTGTTCACTCGATGCCAGCCCCCGTGTGCCAGCTGTTGTTCTGTACTACTGTACTTTTCAAGGTACTGTACTGGAAGATAAAAAAGGATTTCTTTATTTTCTGTGTTTTTTTTATGTATTATCTGTGTGAAAGGTATTATAAACCTACTACAGTACAGTGCTATATAGCTGATTGCGTTAGCTGGGCTAACTTTGTTGGACTTAACGAACAAATTAGACTTATGAACATGCTCTCGGAATGAAACTTGCCTGTATGTAGGGAACTTACTACATTGTAGAGCATAGCATTCTCTCTGGGAACAAAACCTCCCTTTGGATCTCCTCTTTCCCCTGTCCCCATCTCAGTGGCCAGTTTCCCCACCCCCGTCCCTTTGTCTGTCTCTCAGGCTGTCTGTCTGACCCACTGGCTCATCTCACCCACCCTCCCCTACCACTTACCTGGCTTGGGAAACAAAAGACCCTCCACATATTTCACCTTCTTCAAGGCAGCAGAGAATCTGAATGACAAGCAGAATGTTAACTTTCACAGTATTATTTCCCTGTTACATACATAGAATCCTCAGAAAAGTTCAAGAAAGGTAAGCAGTAGTTTTAAAGCATAACTTTTGATGAGATCATCATGTGTTTGGTTTGGTTTGGTTGTTTTTTTTTTTAATCAGGATCCTAGTTTCCTCTTTCTCTTTTCCCTTTTCTTTCTTTACCTTTCCTGGGGGTGTTTAACTTGGAGACCAAAACTCTGGGGTCATCCTTGTTTTTGAACAGGTTCAAAACAGGTTTTGGACAGGTTTCCTCACCTGTCCGCGCATGCTAGGGCTGTGTTCCAGACCAGAGCCGGGCATGGAATCTCTTTGGGATTCGAGGCTCGCAGAGGGAGATGAAGGGCCTCATCTCCTAAGGCAGGAGCTGAATGTGAAGACAGAGGCCCCATGACCTCCCACCCCAGTCTTTAAGGAACTCCCAAGACATTAGGGGTTGGGGAGGCCAGCCAGAGTTGGGAGGAAGAGACAATCTTGCTGAAGAAGAAAGAGACCCTCAGCCCAGAGAGGATCTCCAAGAGGCAGAAGCACCAGGAGCCAGTAAACCAGTCGCTGTGCCTCCACAGGCTCTCCTGGGGCAGCACCTCCTGTTTATTCAGTTTCTTGAAGGTTCTACAAGCAAGTGCATGTAGTTTGAGGCACTGCCTGCCTGAGCCGTCACCCGGCACTCCCAGTCGGTAGACAACAATTGGATGTAACTTAGGCTGCCGATAAGCAACTACAGGGAGAACGTCACCCTTTTTGTAATTCACTTGAAGTGCCATTTAGAAAACATCCTACACACACACACACACACACACACACCAAACTTCTGGAAAGGAGAGGCTGAGGCCATTTTTTTTCTAAATATAGAGAAAGATTTGGGATTTGGGCATGAGAGTCACTTTGCTAAGATAAAGCCTCAAGCGCCACGGTGTGCTTCCGCATCCTTGTCTGTGTCGCAAGCCACTTCGTTTGCATCTGTCCATCTCATCATCCCTC
This sequence comes from Delphinapterus leucas, assembly GCF_059928025.1. NCBI lineage: Eukaryota > Metazoa > Chordata > Mammalia > Artiodactyla > Monodontidae > Delphinapterus > Delphinapterus leucas. Next base: position 28,518,633 of record NC_143149.1, read on the forward strand.
CCTTGTTGCTGTCTGTGTCTACAGGGTGTACTCGGTGCTTCAGTGACAATCCCGGGAAGTCAAAGTACCGAAGGATCCCCATCCTCACTGAACTGAGTAAGTTGTGTTTCCAGGACAGAATTCAAGGGAGAAGTCTTTGTATCTGTATTTGATGTCCCAAGGGTGTCTTTAGGATCCACAGTCAAAGGACTGAGGACCAGAATGGGGCCCAGAGACCATTATGTGTTTGACTGGCTGTTATATTGGGCTTTTACCTGTTTGGTGACGTTGACATCCTCCAGCAGAGCCTGTCATATCTGGGTGTCAGGGTGCAGGAGTAGCTCCTGCCTTCTCCGTTCTTCCAGGGGAGGGGATGTGGATTTGAAAACTGCAAGAAGGGCTCTCCCTAAACCAACTTCTCTACCCGTCAGACGTCTTCCTCTCCTGGGGTGCTACCAGGGCAGGCACTAGAGTGAGGCAGGTGAGGCCCCCAGGGTGTAGACTTTAAGGAAAGGCTCACTCTTGGGGGTCTTTAAATTTTGTGTCCCTTGTGTCTTCTTAATCCCAGCCCTGAGCGGTGCTCTTCTAAAATGGAAATACTCCATGCAGAAATAACAGGATGAGCTGTTATCTCTCATCAACACCTTATGGAAAACGCACGTATATGAAACTTTCCTAGACGTGAGGAGCCCTGGGGGCAGCAAGAAGGGCAGGGAAGGCAGGTGCCTGTGTGCATTGTTTGTGATTCACCAGGGTAGACACTGGGATTTAATACTGATAATAGTTGGTGAGCAAAAGGGAAGTTACCGAAGAGGGGGTTTTACCTTTAACACAGTTTGGACCAACTCAAAGATGATCTCTAAAGCTGCTCCTGGGCGTGAGATTTGACTCGATTCCGTAGCGTAGCAGACATTTTAGTGGGATTTTTATGATTCAGCATGTGTAAGCTGAGGGAGATTTATACCCAACTAGATGAGCAGACCTCATAGTCCCAGAAATGAAGCAGGCAGACAGAGAGAGGAGCCAGTAGGTGACACCACCAGATGATTTGGGAGTGGCAGTGCAGCAGGTGGGCAACAGTCTAGCCACCCTGGATCCCAGAACTGCAGCTCTCCAAATCCACCTTTGAAGATCTCAGATCCCTTGAGCTGACTTGTACCTGGCAGCCTATCTGTAACCACCCTAAAGCTGATGGCTGCAGTTCTTACTTATATTTCATTTTTAGTTTGCTACCATTCTGAGCCGTCTCTGACTCCGAGGTGACACTGAGGGCATTAATCAGAAGACTGCCATGTAAGTTAGAGTGGTCAGGAGGGACCAGCCAGCTTCTCACCGGCCTCAGAAATGCATCTGGTCACTCTCCAGGGATGTACAGCTTTGTTCAAGGAAAGACTTTCTGGCACCAGGCAGCGCCTGTCAAATTAGCCTAACAAATCACCTGCCAGCTCACTCAGTTTCCGTTCTTTGGCCACAGCAAGGAAGGGTCACAGTGACATGAGAGCTGCAGGTCTGCTGGCCAGCACTCTGGTCCAGAGTGTACAGTGGCCTGCAGGAAAATGTCTGGGGATGCTGAGCCACTGGTGTAGGATGACACGGCAAGATCTGGACAAAGGCTCCTGGGGTGTGGGTGTGCATGTGTGTGTGTGTGTGGAGGGTTGGCAGTGCAAGAAGAGGAATGTTTGTGCACATAGGAAATGTGGGTTGATACTAGTCATACCTCACTCATCTTTTATAAAGATGCGTAGTTCTCGGAAGAAAATGATTCCTTAATACCAGCAGTCTATCACTTCCCCCAAATGTACTAAGGAATAATTTTAAGAATTAGAGACTAATGCAGTCTTAGTTAGGAACATACTCTGAGTTGTATGTCCAGTAGATTTGCTTGGATCTGTAATATGACGGTCAAGAAGTTTGAAGGGTCTAAGACTTAAGGCTGCTTGCAAACTAACAGGTTCATCTGCCCAGTTTCACGGATGTGGACAGAAGATGAGAGACCACTGGGTCAGAGACGATGAACAGTTTATTACTCACGTCAATAGCAGTAGCCAGAGAATCATCACTTTTGTGCTGGCTTCCCAAGCCCTCGTTCCCACAGGAGGACATGAAAAGGTCCAGGTGATACCCGGACCCACCATGAATTGCTTTGTAAGAGAGGAACCCTGAGCTTCGGGAACCAGCATCTTTTATAATGGGCAGTAAGCATGCCTTCCCTTTGCTCTGGTAGGAGATATCACTATCTTCCAGTGCTATTCTCTATACAAACATTTTTGAAGCTGTAATCTTGGAACAAAGGCAGTCAGCGCCTCTGCTGTCCTCATAGAAATGACGGATTTCCCTGACTACAGAGGCTGCCTACAGGGGGTCTGAGTTGCAGCCTGGGGCCAGCATAGGTTTGCTAATGGATAACTTGGCCACTGCTGCACAGGTCTGACTAGGATGATTCTTGAAGCCCTTGCTGCTTAAAGTGTAGTCCATGAACCAGCAGCAGGAGCATCTGCAAGCTTGTTGGACGCGCAGACTCTCAGGCCCCACCTTAGACCCAGTTAGACCCAGAATCTAGATTATAACAAGATCCCCAGTTGATTCACAGGCACATTAAATTTTGAGAGGCACTGATTAACCCGTTCTGGGCCCAAATAACTCTTAAGGACCCAAGTGAATACCACGCCATCTGTGACATAGCGTACGGAGAAAAAGACAATAACGGGGGTGAGCAGATGTTCCTATTTATGTCTCTTGTCCCTGTGCGATTATGTGAAGTGTCCCCTTTTTCTTCCAGAAGTGTCCTGTCTTGAAAGTTAAATGATTAAGGGTGACATTCTGGACACTTGCTTGGAGAAACTGAGCCTGAGGTACAAGGATATCTCCTTGATGATGAAGGTCCCCAAGCGGGCTTCCCATCTTCAGGGGATGAAGATATTAATACTTGGAAAGAAAAAACTATATACTGCAGTTGAGGCAGGTCCCACTTTGACCCTAAAGTAGGCATCAAATCCTTTGAGCGATGGTCCCTCCTTGGCCTGCCTGGTCCGGAAGTCCTGTATCCTTCATCTTGTCTGCCTGCCTTTCCTTTTTGCCTCTTTCACTTGCAGAAAATCCTTCCAACATGCACTTTATTGAACAGCTCGGTGGGATGGAAGGAGACCTCTCGGGAGTGAGCCTGCACCTCAGCACGTCCTTTGCCACCGGCACTGTCTTTTCCGGCAGCTTCTTGGATTCCCTCCTGGCCACGGTAGGTGCGCTGAAGCCAAGGAGCCCCACGACCAAGACCCTGACGCAGGGAGAGTGCGTGGCTCAGGACTCGGGTGGATGATGCTAACTAACGCCTCGCAATTCTGCGTGCTTGTTGATTTTCCAGAAAAGCTTGTCCACGCACATAATTTCACCTTTGCTCATGACTACCTGGCAAGGGAAGCCAAATGCTCACATTTTAAAAATTAAAAACATGAAGCCCTTAGAGCCAGAACACTCAATCCCGGGAGGAATGAGCACATCACAGAACCCACCTTTCAGCTTCAAGTGCATCTTGGCTGACCAGGCTCTTTGGCGTCAGAGCTTGGGCGGTGATCCTGCTTTCTCTTCTCTCTCAAATATCCCCAAGCTATACAGAAATCGTCCATGAAAGGATGCGGGGTTCGAGGAAAGGGCTTTGTTTCTTTGGCCTTTGGTGGTGTGAGTTTTATTCAGAGCTGAGTCCAGTCTCCCTCCACGTTGCCCCTCTTGTGAGATGCATTTTTTTTTTTTTTTTTTTTTTTTTTTTGCGGTACGTGGGCCTCTCACCATTGTGGCCTCTCCCGTTGCAGAGCACAGGCTCTGGACGCGCAGGCTTAGCGGCCATGGCTCACACGCCCAGCCGCTCCGCGGCACGTGGGATCTTCCCAGACCGGGGCACGAACCCGCGTCCCCTGTATCGGCAGGCGGACTCCCAACCACTGCGCCACCAGGGAAGCCCCTGGGATGCATTTTTGCCTGCACGGTCATTCTTTCCCTGAGCAGTTCCCTTGCATGGATTGTAGGATTTCCATGAGTAGAATTTATTCATTGCGTGAATGCCTATTGAACACCTTGTAGGGTGCTGTCCTAGGTGCTGAGGACACAGCAGTGATGAAACAGACCAGTCTCTGCCCATGTGGAGCTCATGCCCATGGAGGAGGTTGATACACACATGATAAGCATTATGTCAGATAGATAGAAGGGTCACGGTGATGTGAGATAGGACGTGTAGGGTTTGCGGAAGGAGTTGAAAGTTCAATAAGGCGGCCTAGGAAGGCAGCCCTGAGGAGGCGGTATGTGAGTCAAGTCCTGGGAACAGGAGAGCACGTGCCTTTCTGATCTTTGGGGAAGAAACATTCCAGGCAGAGGGAAGGTCAGGTGGGAGCATTCCCAGGGTTTCAAGGAATTTGACTAAACCTTAGGAAATCTGTGCGTAGCCATTTGTGAATGGCTGCAAGAACTCCTGCGGGGGAAATGCTTGTAACCCACTCCCTCACAGATGCCTCCTACCCAGATGTTCCAAGAGAAGGGCTGCAAAAAGGCTGAACATCTATGCACAGATGCTGACACAGCACAAGGCTCTGAGCACAGTTTGCTAGACTGGCTGCCGTCTGGAATTCTGCATAGAAGAGGCATCATTCCTGAATCGTATAAGTGCCTCAGAAGTGCAGTTTGCATTTTAGGGGAGCGTGGTCAGGGCTCACGCATCGCCCTTATGGGCTCAGAGGATTCTGTTGCCCGGCTCGGCTCTGTCTCCCTAAGCCTTTCGGGAGAGGCTCCTCATAAACCCCGTTGAGCTCTCAGAAAGATAATACCGTGTCAGTGACCGTTTAACATTAAACAGGCTGATAGACTACGAATTTCCTAAATTAAGCAGGATTCAGCCTTGACTGAGCCAGAGAGAGAGAGTCAGTGAGGGAAGTCAGGTCACTTTCCTGGAAAGGTAGCTCTGTCAGGGAAAGGATTTTAAAACCCTGCCTGTCATGGATACTTCAGTTACCCTGCCCATAATTAGGGACCGGAGTGTCAGGCAGGAGGTGACGTGGTGAGCTGGATCTGTCTGCAGGACACATTTTAGAAGGGTTTAAGGTCCCCGTCCTCTTCAGAGATCCCTAGACAGCAGGCAGCTTTGTGACTTAAACTCCAGCCTCGGTTAAACTCCACTGGCTCACACAGGTAGGAGCAAAGTCACAGACTCTATTTCGACTTAGTGGGAGGAGCAGGCTGGGCAGTGAGGACCGAGAGAGTGTCCAGCAATATGCACATCCCATGAGCCAGCACGGGTAACACGAACTTGGTGATGAGGCTTCTCAACACTCACCTTATGAGAGTGACCCTGCGACCTCTTTGAGGAGTGCCCCTTCCTCCCAGGCTGCCTTCAGCCGTTGTGTCTCATTCTGCTGGAAAATGAAATTAGCTGTGTAAAAATTCAGGAGTCTATTCTGAGGCTCAATGGTGAAGTCTGTGGGAGAGAGAGAAAGCTACACATGGTGGCCTGGGATGGGGGACAGTCACATGAGGTCACAAGCCGCATTGGACCCTCAGCCTGCCCTTGGGGACTCCTGGGAAGTGCCTGGCTTTGGACTGGCACTTGGTCGTCTGACGAGGCCGTGAGGACGGCAGTGGAGCTTCAGGGTACAAGGCATCCTGTATGTCAAGGGGGCTGGCTTGGAACTTGAACTTCTTAATCTCTACCTAGTGACCTCCTGCCCCAGCTCTCAAATCCTTGATGACGAATGGCCCAGCAAAACGAACACACTTTAACACTGTTTGGAGCTCCAACTCCAAATCTCTGGCCCTGATGAGCTGAATTAGACCCTTGAAAATGCTCAGGGGATGCTGCCCACTTGTTTCCCTCCCCCTGGACCTGGTACTACTGGCTCCACTTGGCTTCTAAGGACGGGGGTGACTTTCTATCATATCAGCCACAAAGAAAGAAAGAGCCCAGGGGTCAGGGCTGAGCCTCCGGTTTCACTGTGTCTGCTCATCCAAGGACAGTTTGGTCTTGGCTGGCCTCCTGACCTTCCACCTGCTCACTGGTGGTGAGAGCAGTAGCCTCTGCGAAGAAGAGAACATTTATATCCTCTCGCACTGAAACCATCTGGGGTCACTGTGGTGGCCCCACAATGTGTGTGCAGCACACCACTTCATTCTCCATACGTATCGGAGCGTGTCCTTGTGCAGGCTTGCGGGAGGAGGGCCAAGGTCCCGATCTCCCCATAAAGCTAGGGTGGCAGTCACGGGCCCTGGGTCATCACTCCCTCCATCACATGCCCACGGCAGATACCACTGACACTCACGGGTCTCTCCCTCCGCATCACACCTGCGAGTCTTTACCAGCACAGACCTTGAGGCGGCATCTTCCAGCGGTTTCACTGTTGAGATAATAATTAGAGCAATATCTGGGGTAAGAACAATGGTAACATCATCTCTCAGGCACTTACTTAAGGTCTTTGCTGAATGCGTTACCTGCAGTTTAATTGTCCCGTCAACCTAACCAAGAGGATACAGTTGCTAGCCTTGTTTTACAGATCAAGACTCCGAAGCCTAGAGGGGTGACTAATGTGCCAAAGGTCACAGCACTTACAGATGACAAGTTGGTTTTCAGACCCAAATTCCTAAGGTTCCAGTGACAGACCAAATCCATTACGACCAAATCCACTGCCTCTCCAGAAGGCTCTTTCTGTGATTACGAGTGTCCTTTCAATACACTGAGGCTGAAGTTCTACTTGAAGGAATCCGCCTCCCGGGGTGCTCCAGAGTCCCTGAGGGATGAGCAGGGAGGAGAAGACCAGGGTGCACCCACCCTCCCCAGTGGCCACCCACCCCTTCCCCCCAGTCAGAACTACTCTACTCTCATCTGGGTCTCATACGAGGCTCCTGCATGAGATTTGATTCAAAGAAGGACTTCTGTTGTTGAGAAGACTAAAAACCACTGCCTAGAAGTTATAGAGAATCTGACCAACAGAGAGGCATAAAATAAGAGAGCCACATTCCTGTTCTCTGTCTTCCAAGTCAAGTCTCCAGCTCCCAGTTGGGAGTCTTGTCCGGGAGACAGGAGTCAGCCATTCCACCCCATTTTGCACATCCATTTTGTCCCATAATTTCCCTCCCCAAGAAACATCTTCCAGATTCGGGTCTTCCCACCTGCCGTCCAGCTTGATGCTCCAAGAGGTCTGTTTCCCATGGCTGCACAGTCAGAGGTTATGCTTAGAATCAAAATGTGTGTTTCCCTGGTGGCCATCCTCTGCAGAAGGGAAAGGCTGTGGACTGGTGCGTTCCGAACAGGCTCCCTCAGGATAAAGGGGGCTGACACCTCAGCAGCTTCTGGAACAGGATGAGGTCACCTCCTTGATTCGCGTCTCAGTGAACTCTGTTTCGACCTAATATTGCGGGGCCTTCTCTTCCTTCTCACCTGTCCCTGGAAAACTGCACTGTGCTTCCAGGTGGCCCGTTAGAAACACAAGGAGGATGAACTCACAGGTCCCGAGGAGAGAACAAAGCCTGAAAAATGTGGCGTGAACTTGTCACCGCCTGAAAGTACTGAAGTTCTGTTTTAGATTGTCATGTAGTTTTCCCCTTCTATCCCCTGATATCCCTGTGATTTTTTTTTCCAAGATAAAAATAATGGATTTTCCCTCCAAATCTTCTGATTCAGCCAACACTATGGCTTCAAGTATCCCCTGGAATACTACTGTAAACTCCTGGCCCAGGTGGAGAAACATGCCCCTAAGGTGTAATTCGGATTTACTTTTAACCCTCAGCTCAATGCTGTATAAAAATATGGAGGGCTCCCCTGGTGGCGCAGTGGTTGAGAGTCCGCCTGCTGATGCAGGGGACACGGGTTCGTGCCCCGGTCCGGGAAGATTCCACGTGCCGCGGAGCGGCTGGGCCCGTGAGCCATGGCCGCTGAGCCTGCGCATCCGGAGCCTGTGCTCTGCAACGGGAGAGGCCACAACAGTGAGAGGCCCGCGTACCGCAAAAAAATTAAAATTAAATAAGAATATGGAGGCGCACTCAGACCCCCCCATATGGGAGCAGGACTCCCATATGGCTTTATAACAATAGGATTTCAAACCTGGACATGAAGTAGGGAGCATTTTCCTTTACTTATAAGGGAGGTAAGGAAAATAAGAAAAGTTACCTGGCTTGAGATTTCAAGTTCACTCAGCTGGTTAGTGGCAGTTTTCCTACCATATAGCCTCATTCTCAACTTAGAAGTATTTCTCAGAAAATGTGGGCCTTAAGACTTTTTGAGATTCTCAGAATTAAAAGTAGTGAGTGGCCAGGATGTTAGTATCTATGTTATTAAGGAGTAATATGAGAGAAACCTCAAACTCCACTGTAGCTAAAAGCTAAAACACTTTGGGCTGCAACATTTTCAAGCATCAGAAGTTCGAATTCTGATTGAACTGATTACATTAGATATTAGAGATATTAGATATTAGATAATATAAATCTGAGTATATTAGAAACACTATTCAAGTTTAGAAGTCCTAAAATGTTTCATGCACATTTCAACTTTCATATTTTCTTGAGAAAGAATGAAAAACCGAAAAAGGAGAGAAGGGAGAGAGGGAGGAAAGGAGGGAGGAAAGAAAAAAGAGACCCATAATGGCAGTGCCATGGAACCCCAAATAATAAGAATGTAAGATGAGCTCAGAATAAGGGTGACATGTAAATCCCATAATTTTCCCCAATATAGAATTGCAAGCCTTTTGATGTCAAAACTGAAGAAATGATAGGGTCAAAAGCTAGCCCTCTCTCTGTTAAATATGTAAAGTACATGTTTCCCTAGAGGCATCGACACCAGGATAACCCTAGAAATTACACCTTTTTTTTTTTAATCAATGGAGAAATATTCTAACAGCATTATGTTTGATCATTCTACATTACGGCCACTTGTTCTTAAACGGATTGTGGTCCAATCTGGATTTACCTCCTCCACTCCCTCCTGGATTTCAGGGGGCCAGATCCATAAGACCCTTCTGGGTAGAGGATGCAACGGGGAGGGAATATACGGAGGTGACTGTCAGTCAGGAGGTTCGTTCTTTCAGTCTGGACATTAGGATGGAGAAGGTGTTTGAAGTCATCTTTAATCTGAAAAATATTGTAAAAGTCCTTTTCTTTTTATTTTCTCTTAATTTACATAGATTATATTATTTCCTAGGTCGCCTTCTCCAGTGGGCTCTACATTTTGCTAACAGTATTGGTTTATTTGTTAAAATTCAACCGCCAGTTGCACTCAATATTCTGACAGCTGTTTTTGCACTCAGTTTTTAAAAATCATTTGTAATAATTGTTTGCAGCAACCTTTGCACTGAATATTCTTACACCTGCCTGGTCCAATGTGCTCTTGAAGACGTGAATGTTAAGTAGACAAAGTCTGTCTGAAAGAACACATCATTTAAGGCCTGTTGCTCAGAGTGTAATTTGAGGACCACCAGTGTCAAAACTACCAGAGGTGCCCTTTAAATTCTGATTCCCACTCCCGTACATAAATTCTGATCCAGTAGATCTGGGATCCCAGAAATCGGGTCTCATGAGTATCACTGCAGGTGATCCAGGTACGTGAACACCAGTGTCGAAGACAGCACGATTCAGTGGTATGTGCTGTATATCTCATTGAATCCTGCAAACAGTGCTCAAAGGTGGATATTATCATGTCATCTTCAAAACCATAGAACTATGACTGAGAAAGAATACACGAATTGTCCAAAGGTGTTTCGGTCCGCTAGGATGTGCCAGTCCAAGATTCAAACTCAGGTGTGTTCTGTACAAACAACTAGCTCTAAAATGCAGAATAATAAAATAGAGTAAAAGCCAGTGGCCATGGGATCACAAAGAAAGGAAAATTTCATTGTGATGAGGCCAGTATAGGGTCTGCCAAGGGGAAAGATGAACCAGATGTTCTAAAGCAAAGGCATGAAGGAGTAAAAGTGTCACGTGAGCAACTGCAGATTGACTAGTGTGCACCGGAGAGAACCATGGCTCATGGAGGTGAGCTCAGAGAGGGAGCTGGTGTCAGATCTTGAGGGCTTTGAAGACCGTGGAAACGAGTCTGAGCTTGGGTTTACTGCAGGTTCAAGGGATGGGTGGTGGGATCTGATTTGCGTTTCTGGACAATCTCTCTGGAAGCATTTTGAGCAATGGATTGTAAATGAGAAAAAGAGTAGTAAAGAGGTGTGTCTCATAACCCAGACTTCAGAAGACAAGTCCCTGAATTGGGGCATGGAGAAAGTGAATGGTAAAATTTCTCAATAACGATGGAAGTCATTCCTATTATTTATAATGAAAACAAAATTACTGATTTTTATGTAGGTGCTATATAACCATGTAAATTCTCATTTCTACTGGAATAAAAGTTTGATTTAGATAAGACAAAGGGTAGGAAATTTAGGACATTATATAGATAATAATGGATTTAAGAAAACCTCATGGGCAATTATTACAATGATATTTCCATGTATGTCACTGCCTAGTCAACACTGAGTGTGTTGGAATCCTTTGGGAAAAGAGTTTAAGAAAATGGCTTGGCCTATTCAGACTCAGGCTACTTTCAAACTAAGTTGACCCACACGTCAAATCGTCAATCTCTGGCTTCATTTTGATGCCAAATATTCTGAAATTCCATTCATTTTATACTCCACACCTACTGTTTTCAAAGTACACCGTAACAACTGTGGGAGATTAAGTTAATACCTGTCCTCAAATAGGTCAGAATCAAAAGGAATATAAGTAGATTCATACCCGGAAGATTCAAGTGTAGACGCCAATAGTAATATAAGTAGCCCCCTAAGGAAACTCTCTAGAAGCCTCTATACATATTTTAAATACATGTTGATGATTATTAGGGTATCTGTGGCCTGATACGCTCCTCTGGTCATTTTTGGAAGCGGGGACACCCTTGGGGTCAGTGTCATGACCCCCTCTTCTCCTACTATTACAGTGTAAGTCCTCCCCAAAAGAGTAGGAACGGGGTCAGTGCTATTTTCTCTGCACTTTGCCTAACCCAGTGCCCTACCCAAACTGCCGGCTTTGGGATGATTTTAATGATAATGAGAGACACTGCTTTGTGCCATCAGATCCATTTCAAACAACGATGCCCACTAAATCGCCACGTCTCTCCACCTCCACCTTCTGACTTTGCACATGCCTCGTCCTTGCTTTCCAGGCATTCTACAATTACCATGTTCTGGAATTACTTCAGATGCTGGTGACAGGAGGGATCAGTTCTCAGCTGGAACAACATCTGGATAAGGAAAAGTTCTGTGGGCTGAATGACAGTTACTCTACCGTTTCACCTGGAAGAATGCGGTGTAAGCTGGGGCTCCTGTCCTTAAACCAAACCATTTTGTCAGACATTCAAGTGAGTCAACTCTTCTCGTAGTAAGAGCGTCCTAACCTCCCTGAGTTTTGGAAATTGATCCAACCTGTTTGGGTTCCTAGATCACCTATAGCATATAAATAATAATAATAATGACAAAAATCAATGTAATTTATATTCATAGTGTATTTACAATTTACAGTGCATTTTCACATGATAACTGTTTTTTGCAACAATTCTGAGAGATCAAGCCATTGTTAGTATCCCCATCCTCCGGGTAAAAACATGCACAGGAAGCATCAGAGAGGTCCCATAACTTTGTCCCTTGACAAGGATTTTAATAATAAGTGTAATGTTAATATTCACTGAGCATTTGACCTGGGCCTGTCTGCTTTGTTTGCTTGTTTGTTTTTCACTTAATCTCTCCAAAGGTTTACATGGTAGGCGTCGTTATTAATTCCATTGAACAGATTAAGAAGCTGAGGTGCAGAGAAACGAATACTTACCTGAGACCGTATTGCCTACCAGTGACCAAGCAGGGTCCCTCTAAGGCAGTCTGACCCAGGGCCTGTCCACTCTCCCTACGCTTGAACTACTAAAGAAATCTGATCCGGACTTCCCTGGCAGTCCAGTGAATAGGACTCCACGTTTCCAAGGCAGGGGGCACAAGTTCGATCCCTGGCCGGGAAACTAAGACCCCGCATGCTGCGGGGCATGGCCAAAAAAAAAAAGAAAGAAATCTGATCGTGTCACCTGAAATCAGGCAGAAGGATTCCACGTTTGGGCCTAAGAATCTGTCTGGGCTAGCCAGTGAGAAATGCTTGAGCTTTCTTAGTCCTCTGAGCTAACAAACAGTAGATTATAGCAAGGAAGAAAATAATTCTGGCAAATCCCAATGAGGCATCTGGGCATCTGGGGCTCTGTGTCGAGTCCAGGCTGCAGTGAGGAATCTACTGGTCAGCCTGCCTTTTGGTTTAGTTTTGAGTGGCATGGCATTTGATTCCCCGGTGTCACCGTCAGGGGCAGGCCTTTAGAGGGGCCTGAGCAGAGCCCCTTCTTCACAGCCCTCTTCCTGCCTCTGTGTCTGCTGTGTCTCGGCAGGTACTGCCAATAAGGGCGAACCCCACGCTCTGTGCATCTGAATTCCAGGTGCAAACAACATTCCAAAGCTCCCTCCATGGTCCGGTGCTTCGAATTTCTGTGGTCCTGGGTTCCTCATCTCAGGCTGACTTGTGAGTGATTCTAAGCCCAGGACAGCTGCCACTGGCCACTTCCTGTGGGAACCAGAGGTGGCAGCGGACTGGTCAGCCCTTTCTTCTCCATTTATGTCTGGTCCTCTGTTCTTTACCCTGAGGAATCACAGAACTAAACAGACAGTTCTCTTTTGACTTCCCTGAACGCACTGGCTACTGCTTTGGAGCCTGCAGTCTACTCAAGGTGCCTTGTTGGCAGTAGCTTGAGAGCAAGGTCAGGAGGAGGATGAGAAGGCCGCTCTCTCATTGTGTGCCTTAAAAACTGTTTTCCGGGCTTCCCCGGTGGCGCAGTGGTTGAGAGTCCGCCTGCCGATGCAGGGGACACGGGTTCGTGCCCCGATCCGGGAAGATCCCACATGCCGCGGAGCGGCTGGGCCCGTGAGCCACGGCCGCTGAGCCTGCGCGTCCGGAGCCTGTGCTCCGCAACAGGAGAGGCCACAACGGTGAGAGGCCCGCGTACCGCAAAAAAAAAAAAAAAAAAAAAAAATCTGTATTTTCCAACCTGGTGCTCACTGTGACTTCTTGATCGTTACCAAACCAGCAGTAGTAATAAAAACGAGCATAGCCCCTTGCCACACCACGCCCAGACAGGCTCCTGAAAGACCAGAGTCATGAAAACAGCTGCCGGTATTAGATGCTCAAAACTCATGGTCAACCTGATTTCCAGCCCACTTGCTACTGCCACCAGAGAGGTATTAGGAGGGAGCTCTTGGGTCTTCCAGACTTCCACTGGGAGAAAAGGCAAGTGACACTCCAGTAAGTGCTTGTTACAGCTTGATTCGAGTGCCACCAGACGTAAGTTTTTCTCTCTTCTCTCCCCAGCCAAGAAGGACCTTTGGGCAAATATTCTGCGGCTCGTTAGATAACCTTGGAGTCCTGTGCCTCGGCTTGTACCGCATGATAGATGAGGAAGAGCGCAACCCAGAGCACAAAAGGGGAGTGTATGCTGGTGTAGAAGGCGCTGGCCACCGCCCAAGCATGAGGGCCAAAGCGACGTCATTCTGTGTGAAAGAGACGGCCAGAGCTTAGGGCCCCCTGATGCAACAGAGGGTGCTGGGGAAGTAGATAACAGTGTAGGATCAGTATAAATAATATGAATGAACCCTGGTGATTGGGATCCAGGTAGTATTGGCCATGTAAGGAGAAGGGTTTCTCTGTCCCCAGTGAAATCTGAAATGCAGACCCAGATTTTCAGTCAGGGTTCTTTTGTAACTTACCCCTCATTGATGCCTGTGCGACTTTTTTAAGCCGAAAAGCCACTGTCCACACTGGAAAGATTTACTTGTTCACTGCCGGACTCGCTGGGTAAATATTTACTGAGTGCCTTTTTTCTAGCCACTGTGCCTTGTCCATGTAAGATACGGGAGTGATGTGTAGAGATTTCAGTTTAAAGAAGATCATTCTGGCAGTAGTGGGGAAGAGAAAGAAAATGTGTGTGGAGGGGAGACGAGAAAAGAAAGGGTACTGGGTAGCAGCTCCAGACAACACAGTAAGGTAGGTCCAGACTAAGAGTCTCGTGGTGGGAACGGGCAGTACTCGGTAGAGAAGGAGAAATTAAAAATAATAGAGTGGAAATGGATCGATGAACCTGTTTCAGGAGGAAGGGGAAGGAAGTCAAATCACTGAAAGCGGAGTAGTCATGAACACGAAGAAAGACAGCTTCTCCGCTCGCAGGAGAAAGGGAGGAAAAGAAAGGATGCCAAGGCAGATCTGGCTGTGGATGAGGGGTGCGCTTAGGGAATGTTTACGTAACACTAGGATTTCTTGGTGATGTGCAGGCATAGCCCTGGCTGAGAGAAAAGAGGGGGAAAGTCTCTAGGGAGTTGAGAAAGACGTAAAGGTACATTAGTCACTGAGGGGAATGGAAAAAGGAGTTTACTGTGCATCTGTAGAAGCAACAGTGCAAAGGGAAAGGACAGGGGATGGAAATAGCCTGAAGAGCGGATGTAACCCAAGAGTAAGGAAATGAGAGAAAGAACGAGGGGAAGTTGTGGTCAGAGACTGATTTATTGAAGGGTGAGATTTTAGAGGCAGGATGTGTCAGGAAGTTACAACAGCAGTATGTGGTCAGGAAAGTGGTTGGGAGATAAAGATCACTGGGGAGTGGAAATCAAAGAAATTGGTCTGCGTGTTGGAGTCGTAAATCACGGAGACACTGCAGGCACATAAGGTGACGGTGGCACTAGAGTTTGAAAGAAAAAGTGTCCCATGTGCCAAAGGCCTAAATAAACATGGAGGTGTGTGGATAACACTGAGGCGACTCAAGAGGAGGGTGGTAAGGCTGTAGAGCATGGACCACAACGATGCGGGGAGCAGGGATGCTCTGGAAGCAGCACTCGGAAGCCTGAAAGATGCTGACCTCCCACCCCCGTCTCTGTCTGTCTGCCTGTGACTGACCCCCAACACCTCTGGAAAACCTGTGGACCGTGGTAATTGGGAGAAGGTGTAGCCCATACTTGGGCGGACCTCAGGGAAGGAAATGATATTCCTGTTTGAAAGAGAGTATGTGGTTACAGCAGATCTTGTTTAGAATATCACAGAGGTTACAGGGGACTCAGTGGGCGAGAGGGAAGTGGGAAGATTATTCAGTGAAAGATCAGTGGTGACTTGTGATGGGTGCTTAGGGAAGAAGAGGTGATTATTCGGGGCAACACTGGAAGTCATGCAGGGTTCTGCTGCCTCAGCGTTCTGACAGGAACACTGGCGTCTTCATGAATCTGCCTCATGTTCTCTGAGGATTTGCCGTGTGCCTGATTTCCTGCCGAGACATCCTGCTTCTCTGCAGTCTGTCCGCGCAGGTCCAGGCTCTGGGTGATCCTTGAAACTCATTGACTCACTATTTGCTTACCCGTCAAGGTTTCAAATAAACCTTTGGTTACTTCTCTTTTTCCTCCATTGGGCAACCTACATTCTGTGGGAAAGTTGGCGGCAGAAACATGAAAATAGGCCTAACCCAGGATGGAAATATCTGGCATGCACGTAATCTTCCAGTTTTGATAAAGCTTGGCTAAGTGCTCAGAATTGTGCCAACCGAATTCATTAGGGTCGTGGATATTAAAAGCAGAGAAACATATAGTTGGAAAAGCCATTAGAAATCAGTTAGCCCAAACCATAGTCCCATCCGTCTCCCATTAAAATGATGAGAAAAGCAAGGCCCAGAAGGGAGGTGGCATGCCTAGGGTCAGAGGTGGTTGGTTTCAGAGGCAGGCGTGAGAACTAGTCTCCCAGTTACTAGCCTGGGACCTCTCCTGTTGCGCTGTGCCAGAGAGTTGTTCTTTTTGTTTGTTTGTTTATTTTTTACTATTAATCAGAAACTAAAGCAAAGCAAAACAAAAACGTTTCCTCTTTGGGCCCAGCAAAATGACTTTCTTGTTTTGGCCACTGCCTGCAGCCACACTGTCCCAGCTGCAGGGGCTCGGAATTCACCTTTGGCTCTTCTTACAGGTTTGTGATCACCCGGCCAGAAAACGAGTTTATGCTGCTGCCCTCGGATCTTGTGTTTTGCGCCATCCCTTTCAGCACCTCCTGTTACAAAAAGGATATTTCACCTCCAAGTCCGTGTGAAATTATAAATATGGTGCCACTGACAGAAGAGACGCTTACAGACATAAATTGTCCTCCTTCAGTTGACCAGGTCAGCGAGTCTGCAGCCCAGCCACCCAGTACATCAGTCCGTTCGCTGGAGCCAAAACCAATCCCCGTTGGTGATCCTAAGCAAGCAGTGTTGACTCCAAGTGGTAAACTCTCATCCCAGACACATCCAGGTGAAACCAGGAAAGAAAACGGAAAGGAAAACATGGAGGAAACCACAGTGGAAGATGCCTCTGCCTATCCAGAGTCAGACTAGACCTGCCGATATTTCCCAGGAGCTCCTGGCTCACTCCTTACGAGGCATCTCCAGAGGTGGTGACTTTGAACAAGGAAGGAAAAGATGGACGCCCACCATTTTTGTGGCCATTGCTGAGGGGTGGATCAGCAAGCCCACACTGTTTGGGAAGAGACAAAAGTCCGAGCTAATCCCACTGGATCTGGTGTGATAAATAAAGAAATAGATGATAAATGCCTCTCTAAGGGAAGTTCATTGCTCTGGGTCTCTTGAGCAGAAAACGTGATGGTTGGACCTGTGTTAAAGACATTGTTCAGTACTTGCTGGGTTCCTCCACACAGGGAAGATAAGAAGTAATCAAGGTAAAAACGAGAAGGATTTAGACATAAGAGACAAGAAATAAAGTGCCCCCAAATCAAGCATCCTACGTTCTTTATCCTCAAACAGGCAAGTAGTGAACTCGTATATTATCATCTTCTCTTTTTCCCTCATGCTTTTTCTTTCCTCATCTCTTTCTATAGGAGGTGAGGAAGACCAGATGGGGAGATACTTGTTTGAATTGGAAACGAATTTGTGTTAATTAAAACCTAGGCATACCCTAGGACAAGAATGAATCTTAGAGTATACTCAAGATGGGGTACCTGGACGAAGTCAGGTAGATTGAAATATACAGCCTTTCAAATTCCCTAATTCAAGAATAAAGACATCATCTCGTGAGAGGTAATAAAGCGTTTCCCCGCGTTCCAAAAGGAGCCAGTTCACTTCCCTGTAAGCCTCATCTTGAAGTCATTTCATCTCGGTATTAGTCTGTTAACACAGAAGCTCAGCACATCCAGGAAGTATTTACTCCCAATTGGTGAGCCTTGTAAGCAATGCCTTCTTGTGTTATAGATACAGCATAGGTAGAAGGGGGGAAGAAAGAAAGTAATAAGCCAGATTTCTTATAAATGGTTTTACATAATGTTTATGATATCCTTGACATTTTCCTCAACATCCTTGCTGATTTGGTATCACTATCTCCATTTTACAAAGGAAGAAACTATGTCACAAATAGGGTTCCCACATAAAAGAAAGGATACCCAGTTAAATTTGAATTTCAGAAAAACAACTTTTTTAGTATGAGTGTGTCCAAATTATCGCACTTAGCTAGTAAGTGATCAAATCGACATTTAAACCTAGTTAATTTGACTCCAGCACCTATAGACATTTGCCTCCAGGCAAAATAGAAGAAATGAAAGAAAAACATTCATCCACAGGAAATAAAATGTTGTATTAGTAAAGCTTTGGTTGTAATGAAATCAACTTAATATATGTGGAAAAAAAGAGTAATTGTGAGGAAAGTTGTCAGAGACCAAGGAAATCCTCGTTTAAATTTTTTTTAAGCTTACCTAGATCATCTTCATCCTTCTTTTTTGTACAGATTGACTTTCTTTGTTTTTCCATATACATGGCAAAATATATTTTCCTGCAATTCTAAATTTATAGGTAGAGTTATAGGCACATCAAAGATTTAACCGGTCCATCTCTGCCTCCCAGATCCTGATTTCTATAAGGAGGCATGTAGTGGGCTCAGCTTTGGCCACTCCATCCCAGCTGTCAGTGGATGAGGAATAGGGTACCTCTGAATGGAGGACTTGTCCTCGGGGAAGGGAGGATGGTTCATGGTCTGGGAGGACGTGCCACCAAACATCTACTGCAAGGACAGTACCATTCCTCTGACCCGTTCCCCGAGCCATTTTATACAAAAGCATGTTTGGTAGAACCAAAATATTCCTAGGAAGGGATGGACTAGCCCTATGCACATTCAAAATCCACAAACCCACTGCTATACATATATTGTCTAATCTCAATTTAGCATGTGAGCCTCCAGAGTCAAAGCTTGACCCTCGATGATCTCATTTCCAATGCAGCAGAGAAATTTGAATGAGAAGTTCCTTTATTTGCCAGTACATTAGGTGAACGGGTACCAAAAATATGGCTAAAGAAAGATTGAGGTATATGCAACTATAGCCAGTATGTAAGCATTCATGTTGCCAGTCTTGAAAAATAAAACTGACAGAGGACCCCTCACGTGCCAGGTGATTCCGTGAACCAAACCCTTTACACATAGATGGCAACATTTTAATACAAGTCATAACACTACATCCTTTGGTAATAATGGCGGATACTTAATTCATAATGATTGTTCAATTCTTATCAATAGAAGAACTGATATGAAGACAAGAGAAAATGTGCAAGGAAGTTAAGAATATGTGGCCCAGTGGTTTTTAAGATTTTTTAAGACTGACCTTTTTGAAATTGTATGGAAGCTACAGTCTACCTCGCCAGAGAAGAAGAATATATGCACGTATTACACAAAAGTCATTATATAGGTCAGAAGGAGGTCATGGACCACTCTACAGTTTCTCCATCACCTTCCTAGATCCCTGATGTAGGCCTTCAATAACGAGTGGAGTGATCACCAGAAAGAACACAGGGCAGGGGAGTCGGGAGACCGGAGTACTTGTTTCGGATACTTCATTAAACATTTGTGATCTCGGGCAAGTTCTTAAGTCTCTCTCAGCTACTTTCCCAGGTTACTTTTTTTTAAAAGCAGGAAGTTGAATTGGAAGATTCTGAACATTACATCCATCTTCATTCATTTGCACCTATATTTATTCACGACTTGCCGTGTATCAGGCACGGTGCTAGATGCTGAGGATAGAGCAATCATGAAGACAAAGTTGCTTTCCCCATGGAGCATAGGCACTGTCTGGAGGAGGGAGAAGATAAATGAATAAATAAATGAACAAGATAATTACAGATTGTGTCAAATACTGTGAAGAAAGTAAACATATTGATGTGACAGAGAATTGTGGTGGTCAGGGACCACTGAAGGGTGGCAGCGTCCTGTGGATAAACCATTTCAGGAAAGAGAACTTGGCATGACCAAGAAAAGAAAGCAAGTCAGTGTGGTTAGAACACGGCACATAAGCCAGAGGGATGTAATCTCTTAATCAGGAGAAACAGATTACATTTTACTCTAAGTGCAGTGTGAAGCTCTTTGATAATTTTAAAGAATGCAGTAATGTGTTGTCCTTTATATTTTCAAAGATTACTCTGGCACTTATGGTTTCAACAGTATGACTAACTGAATTCAACTGGATTTTCTTCCTCCTACAAACACTCAGAAATGGTAGGTAAATTATAACAAAAGAATTTTTAAATGTATAACACTACTGTACGGTACATTGAAAAATGGTTAAGATGGTAAATTTTATGTTTTTGACCACAATTTCAAAATTCGTGGTATACATATAAATCAGTACAAAGAAGTGAATTCGTAACCTTATATGCATACCTGGAAATAGACGAAAACTAATTAATTAAAAATGAATGAGCTAATTGCTCAATGTAGCAAACTGAAGAAATATTAGTAAACTAACATAAATCTAAAGAGATTTTACATCACCTTTCACATTTCCCAACATAGTTGTCTGGAACAGGGAACCGGAACACAAATCCAGAGTCTGCTTTACTTAATATAGCTAAGCATTTGCTATTTTGAGAGACAGCAAAAATGCCCCCTATCCAATGGATCTTTCACATAGCCTAGAGAGACACTGGAGCAACAATTAACAGAACTCAGGAGTGGGTTGACTAGGTTACCATGAAGAAGCTGGAGGGGAGTATGTGACACTCTCTTTAGGAAGTGCTGTTCAAAATGTGGTCCCCATCCCAGACCTGTTGAGTCGGAATCGGCATTTTAGCAAGATGCGTAAGTGATCCATACGTTCAAGTTTGAGAAGCAGGGCTTTCAAGGGGTATGTATGTGTCTTTGTATATATATATGCAATATAGGTATATGTAACATGTATCTGTAATATACATTACACATCCACATAGACACATACATATATACATATGTATACATACATAAATACACACATGGTGGCTTCTGGTAGGTTAAAAGATCTGGAGGTTTGGTTTTAATGAAAACTACGCCCTCCAACCTTTAGCTATTCGGCATGTTCACTTCTGTTTAAGACCTACAGTACATTCCAAACATCTCTAGTTAGCTATAAAACCCTTAACCTGACTACCTTCAAACCATAAAGGAGTTAAGGGAGGTTGGAGTTCAGTCAAGTTGGTGTCTATTTTCCTGGAGGAACAATGAATAACCTACAGCTCAAAGGCATGGGTTGTTTCTCCCAAGGCAAAGAAACAAAAAAGCCCACCCTCTAAAAACAACCCGCTTGGGTTCCTAGACTGGCATGCTTAGGGAGCACGGGCAAGACAGGAGAGGAAGCAGGAGCGGAAGGAGGGCTGCGGGGATGGGCAGGAGAGAGGGAGGGAAAGCCCTCACACTAATTAGGTTTGAAAGAATACAGGATGAGCCCAGCCACTGCCGCTGAAGAGCAAGGGACTGGGGTAGCTGATGCTAAATTCAGACTAAGCTAACCGCAAGTCCCCTGAGGACGCCACAAGGTAAACCTGATCGCCTCTGTCATTTACAGTCATTATCAGGCAGACTGCTTCTGTAATTTTACTGGGGCGCCAAGGAACAGATCCCTGAAGCTAGGGGGAAAAGGTCCCAGCCCTCCAAAGGTATTTGAAAAGGAAAACCCAGGCAGCCTCCGCGCTGCCATCCTCTGATTGTTGCCTCTGTCAAGGCAGGGAAGGGGGATGACTTCATACAAGGCGGGGCTGCTCAGGTCTGGTGAGTGGCTAGAGCCAGGCTTTTCTCCACCTTCGTTTTCTCTCTTCTCTAGCAACCTCAGTTAGCCTCTGGAGAGCCCAGCAAGCCTTATTTCTTTCTTTCCTGAGACAGGGGAGTGCTGACCAGCTTTTCCTCTTTCTCATCTTCAAGAAAATATCTTTGCAGCATTTCATCTTGTAAGAAAGTGGGGAAAGGCCAGCTGATGTACCAAGAAGGCAGCCAAGAAGGACCACTCATCTCTGAAATGTATTACTCAGCTCCCATCCTTCCCAACACCATCCTTTCTCTCGCCTTCCTGACACAGACTTTTTAACTAGTTGTCTACATCACCACTTTACTTCCACAGCTCTGATTCACTCCTTAAGTCACCCCAACCTCTGTAAACCCCATGATTCTGCTAGAAAGACTCTTTCTAAGATCAGCAATTCCATTTAAGTCACTCACTAGAGAATATTTAGTACTGGCCCAACTTGAAGGCTCGGCAGAATTCAGCACAGATGATCCCCGCTGCCCAGCTCCGTTCTGAAACATTGTCTTCCCTCGAGTTGCGTGATACAACAATCTTGTAATCAACCTTTTACTCTCCTGACTATGCACTCTCAACGTCCCCTTCAGCTCTCCTTTTATGCAACATGATTAGGTATTAGTATCACTCAAAGCTCAATTACGGACTTTCTTCTTTTTTTACTCTCGGGGTCACTGAGTGATCCGGATAATTAAACTGGAGAACATATACCTGAAATTAAAGGACAGGGGCTACTTACCTCTAGCCATTATTTCTATGCAAGAACGTGGGCCTGGTTTTGCTAGAATGTTTTATTTTTAAGAGAAAATGAGAATTCTGATTTCTATATAAAAATATGATGCATTTTAATTTATGTTTCTGGTCATGAGAGCGTAGCTGTAGCAGACCAAGCCTCATTCCAACAAAAAAGTTTAAAACTGGTTAAAAAATTTTTTTAAATACCTGTTTGAAGTAATCATAGAGCAACACAGTCAGCAAGAACTTGATAGTCTAAGACCCAAGAGAAAAGAAAGCCATTGAGGTGAGTTCACCATTCTGTGCTGTTTCTCCCTCAAGGCATTTGCCAATCGGTAAGTGGCACCAAACAAGCGGTCAAGTTGCATTTCAAGGCTAAGGGCTTTCAGCAGTTTCATGGGGGTAGGAGGGGAAAAAATTGGGGTTGAGTGTTATCAAGGCAGCTAGGAATTGAGAGAACTAAGTTTTAGAGAAAAGAGAACGGAAACACTGAGCATGACTCTGCGCAGCTTTTTTCGTTGAGGATATTATTTCTTACTAATATTTGCAACATAAGAGGCTGAGAAGACGAAAGAAAAGGCCAGCTAAGAAGCTAGAAAGCTAAGCAGAGCTTTGACCCGTCTCAGAGTGCTTGGGAGGTGAAGTGGCATCTGAGGCCTGGCAAGGGTGATGGGCCCAGGTTAACAACCTTTGCTCTCAGTTGAGATTCTTGAAAGGCCTTCCTTTAGGATTACTTCAAACTAGAAGTAGACCAGTTCTCACAAAGCCTGAAACCAGCTTTAATGCCTCCCATCCCCTGATTGTATCAAGGGGACCAAGACCTACTGTAGCTAACCTATGAGTAAACAAATAAATAGATTCCAATCTGCTGGAAGTTAGCATTATTCAGATTTTCTACACGTTTTATACACAGTATCCAGTACTCAATCAAAATGGCTGGATTCAGCCTCATCTCTGCCTTATTTGATGCTTTTCCCGAGCAAGCTACATTAGCCTCCAGACACACCAGCAAGCCTTGCTTCCTTCTAGTTCCTGAGATACAGCAATGTCGCTAGCCTCTTTTATTCCATTTTGCCTTCAAGAAATAAGTAAATAATTACCATGAATGATACTAGAGAGACTCAAATGACCAAATCAAGAGAAAAGAAATAGATAATGTAGACGACTCAAAGATGATCTAGATATAATACACAGGACATAGATTTTAAAGTAACTGTGATGAACACGTTCAAGAAATTGGATGACACTTCCAGTCAGGCGCCGGGTGGCAGTGCCAAGGGATATCGTTGCTCTCACGCGGGGAAGGGTGGCGGATTCCGCCTGCTTTTTAACCATGAAGGAGACAGACCAGGAGGATGTTGCAACAGAGATTCAAAAGGTCGCTGGGATGCTTCTGTGCCTGGACCAGCAGGGCAAGGTGGAGGGGAACCTCAGAAGAGAGGCCTGGAGAAAGGCGTCCGTGGAGGTCACACTGCAGGTCGCTATCCAGTCATGGTTGGACGGGGTGCTGTATGGGGTGCCACATGGGCCGGAACCAGCTCCAAAATGCACTGGATGATGTCAGAGACATCCTGCGGTCCGCGGTGGACATGACCCTCATCCACAGTGACTTTGGGAGCACACAGGGGCTCTCAGACGAGCTGGCCAAGCAGCTGGGGATGGTGCTGCAGAGGTCGCTGCTCACCATCCCCCAGGACCCCATTTTTCCGGTCTCTGTTGTCAGGATCATGGAAAGGGAAGAAAAATTGATTGGTGCATACTTGACAAAAAAAAAAAATGCAAACTAGCTTTGTTCCTCTTGAGAGGTCCAAGAATTGGAAGGAGGAAATGTTTGTCATCTTGGACAGAATCGTGAGTGCTAGAATTGAGGGCACAGAGGCAGAACCCCAGGGAGTCCAACAAGGTGTGGTTCATCTGCCACCTGGAAATCATGTGGAAGCATGTCCTAGATGAACCCATTGTTGCCAAAAACCTGATGGTTGCGTGCTTTTCTCCCCATTATGAGATTTTTCAGAAACTCCTCAACCACCAAGCCCTGAGAACCTGGATGCAGATCTTGTGGGAAGATCTAGTAGCAAGTGAGATTATGAGCCTGTTTGACCTGGGTCTTAAACACCTACACAAGCGCAAAGATGACTGGGAATGTGGAGCTGGTCCCAGAAGTGGACGTCAATGCCCTGGAGCTTTTACTTTCTTCAAATGTGGTGTCTGAGCTGCTCCATCTGTACATGTCAGCTCTCACTTCAAACATCATTGTCTGGCTGCAGAAAGCACTAGACACAGACACTAAAGACTGAATGAAAGAGACTGAGCCCAAAGCGGACCCAAGTGGGAACACTCCCTACCACTGTCTTCCAGATGTTCCATCAAAATTTTTAAATTGCTACTCAGATGAGTGAAGATTTGAAAACAAATTACCAGTTTGTGTCTTCAGCAAATGAATTCTTTCTTAAATAGACACAGAGTTGAGGCTCAGTTGTATATAGAACATCTGAAAAATTGGCAGCACCACACTGCTATGTTCAGGATATGATAGCAATCATCACAGCTGTCAGAGCTTTAAGGAACCCCTAATCAGTTTAAAAAGGAAGTATTTTTAAAATGAAGTGGAAGAGGGTGTGTCTCTGAGCCAACCAAACATGGATGGGATTTTAGACAACGTTGTTGCGAGGAGGCTGCAGCAGATACCAGGAAGAGGTCTTCCAGGATCTGGAGCAACATCTCGATGAGCTGATAACAAAGAAGTGGCTGTTAGGCTCAAATGCTGTAGACATCATCTGTGTCGCTGCGGAAGAATATTTCAGTGATTTTGCAGAAACTAAAAATCCATACAAAAAGAGGGTGAGAGTGAGTGGTGGTGGGTACCTGTGGGCCATCACGCAGAATCACGTGTCATCCTGGAGCACTAAGGAGTACGAGGAGGTGCCGAGAAGACAGTCAGGGAGGCTGAGCTGCTCCACTTCCTATTCCAGAAGCTGGCCTCTGGATTCAGCAAACATGCAGGTGAGCACAGTAACCCTACTGTCGCCCTTGCAGAAGTTGTGCCTGGAAGTTTCAACTCTGGTCAGCAAATACCCAGACATCAAGGATGGCCGCATTGGCACACTGCTGGCCACCCGAGGGGACGGCAGCCAGGACATGAAGCAGACCATCGTCAGGAATCTGGAGCAGGGTCCCCTGGCAGGAAAATCCAAACTATGTGCCCATATCTTCAAGGAAATCACAGTTCTGGGTCTGAACGTAGTGAAGCTTCTCGAGTAGCCCATCGGCCTCCAGCTTTGTGTGCGTTATCCTGCACTCATCATCCCCACCCTCAGAAACGTATTGAAGCAACAGTGACTCTTGATGGTTCTCCTCAGACGCTTCAGGTCCTCGAGCCTGTCTCCTGTCATGCCGAGCGTGTTGTATGCAAGGTGCCGGGGCTTGTGACTCCCTGAGGAACAAGCGTCCTGCTGGCTGTGGTTCCTCAGGCTTTCACATTTCTGTTGTAAACATCCTTTGCGAGGCAGGACTCTGATGGGAAATGCCTCATGGTTGATTATCATGGTGGAAAAGGTGTGTGGAGAGGGAAGAGGCCCTGTCTTCATTCACTGTGGGCCTTCGCTCAGAGACATGAAAACAAAAATTGGAGAAATTTACCAGAGAATGATGATCTATCAAAAAATTAGTTTAAAAGTACAAGAAGTAAAATTATAAATGTAATAGTTGGGTGTAACAGCTGTTTGAGTAGAGAAGAAGGTAAAATTAGTGAATTGGAAAACAGGTTAGTAGAAAAAAAGAGTAAATCATGGAAAAAATGCACAAATGTGTATACGAGACACATGGCACATGGTAATAAGGTCTAAAATGTACTTAAAGTTTCAGAAAAATAGGGGGGAGAGAAAGAGCACACGAGATAGAGAAAAATATCTGGGGAAATACTAGAATTATCCTAAACTGAAGACGTCAACACACACATTTAAGAGGAGTCTCTATGAACCCCAAGCATGAAAAGTGAAAAAAACCCCTAAACACATCATAGTAAAAAACTTTCAGATTAAACTAAACTAGAAGATTTTAAAGGCATCCAGAGGTTTAAAAAAGACACATTATATATCCAACAAAGTTACAAAAGGATTGAAGGTTGACTTTTCTACAGAAACAATGGAGCAAGGGAATAACACATTTAAAGGTCTAAACAAAGAAAACTAAAGACTTATCATTCTATACCCAGTGAAAATATCATTTATAAATAAATACAAAAATTACCAGACAAACAGAAAGTGAAAGAATTTATCACCTTCAAACTAATACTAAAAGAAATACTAAAAGGAATTCTTCAGACATAAAGAAAAGGTTCATAAAAGGAAGTACAGAAACGCAATAAAGAATGAAGAGCAAAAAAACGTAAATATATAGATAAATACAAATTAATATTGATT
This sequence comes from Delphinapterus leucas, assembly GCF_059928025.1. NCBI lineage: Eukaryota > Metazoa > Chordata > Mammalia > Artiodactyla > Monodontidae > Delphinapterus > Delphinapterus leucas. Next base: position 28,544,891 of record NC_143149.1, read on the forward strand.
TTTTAACAACAGTAATATCATTTTGTGGGATTTAAAATAAACATGGGAGAGAAATAAATGGAATTTAAGATGCCTAACATTTGTACATTGCTGGAAATTGGTAGAAAACAGTGATGAAAATACTAATTCATAGTAACTTTATTAAGTGAAAGATGCACATTATAATCTCTTGGGTAAAGATTAAGAGACTAATACAAGGAATGCATAATGAACTATGAAAGAGCAAAATGGAAAAAAAAAAACAAAACCTCGATTAATCAAAAAAGAGGAGAAAAAAGTAAAAAAAAAAAAAAGGCCAGTAACAATCAACTAACAAAATAGTGGCTACAGCAATTTACATTGTTTGTGGTTTCAAACAAATTTGAGAATTGTTTGTTCTATTTCTGTGAAAAAATGCCACTTGAATTCTGATCGGAATTTCATCATATCTTTAGATGGTGGGGAGAGTTAATCAGTAATCAAAAACCTCCCAACAAAGAAAAGCCCAGGGCAAGATGGCTTCACTGGTGAATTCTACCAAACATTTAAAGAATAAGTAATGCCAGTCCTTATCAATTGCTTCCAAATAGAAGAAGCTAGCAATGCCTCAAAGCACATTTCCTCTGCAGGGTGTATTTGTTCTGCAGGGAAAGGGCCCTCCCAGAACACCTATCAATCCTAACGACAGAAGCAAAAGTTCTAGTTGATTTTTGCTAGAAAGCAAATGAGATGTTTTCATGCGTAACTTTGATCAACTCTGGCTAAAAGCAATGCTATGTAGGGGCCAAATGAAAGTATGACACAGGGGTGATGTAGGTGGATGCCAGTCAGTTCAAATATTTTTGAATTCCAAAACTCTCTCGCATTTGAGGAGTGACAGTTTGAAGGAATTAGGTCGGAAAAAGCACTCTTGGCGTGTATACTGGCATCTTTATGGAGGGCTTCCCTGGCAGAGACGGTAACATAGTGGCTTCACGAGTCAGATTGGATGCTCTCTGTGTGGGGGGAACATATACAGTTTATACTATAAAATTGTTTATTTGCTTCTATGGTTCTTAGATAACTCTCATATTTCTTTGCCCTTTCTTTAACTTTTCTTAAAATGTGACTTGAGGTAATCTATTATAGAACCAATGAAATTATACTTCCTCTACATGGATCTCCTCTGGGGCCTGCCGGGTTGTTGTCTCTCCATGGTGATTGAGTAGGGTTGGTACTGGAAGACCAAACTAGTGCCTTTACAACCAGGAGAGAGCTAAGCTCCTGTGTCCTCCTATATCTGGCTGTCTTCGACCACAGCAGGGACTGTTCCATTATTTTGAACAGAAAAGGCCAATCACCTTAATAGTTTAACAGTTCTTCTGAGTGGTCAGTCAGTTGTATACATGGATTTTACCTGGGTTGAATGCTTGGATCTGCTAACAGTAAAGAGCCTACACATAAGGACGTCCGCTGACTCCGAGTTAGGTGGTGGGATGTGGAGTCCATGCAGCACAGTGCTGCACAGAGCAACGATTAAAACCTGCTCCCATCTGACACGTGGGAATCGAGTGCACAGATGTTTGAGAGATGGTAATACTTGCTGTGGGGTGCCTGAAAGTCACCCTTATTCTCATAAAATACAAAGCAGGCAGGCCACTATTATCCCAGCTGACTGACTTCTGTTGTCCTGGATCCTAGAATAACCTTGAAGTAAGTTTTACTTTGATAGTAAAGCTAGAGAACACATACTCCATAAGCCCTGGACTTTTGCTGAAGGGACCAGAAGCTTAATCAGGGGCAGGAGAAGAAACTCTGATTCTTCTGCAACTTCTGTAGTTAGGGATTTGATTTAGAAATTTCCCTTAATAGATATCCACAAAGTAACCCACACTAAAATGGTCTTACATGTCTATAAAATTACAAGTACTGAGTTGACTGCTACTGGCATTGGAAATCATGGGTTTAAGCAGTAGCGCACTCTGAACCATGCAGATTACAGTCACCAAAACTCAGATTGGATGCTGTCTGTACAGAAGGAGTGGAGCCCTTAATCAGCAAACCCTGCCCAACATTGTTGGTGGTTACATCGTTGTTGACTTCTGCATGGGGCTAGAAGGCTGGTCACTTTGTAATGTACAAGGGAAACTAGGCTCACTTAAGGCAATGACTATTTATCAACCATCATGGAAGTATTTTAATAATACATCAACCATGCTTCTTTTTTACTAGAGCCCAGGGACAGGACATCCCTCTGCCCAGGATCCAGACAACTGGAGGACAATGAGAAATGGGGGAAATCTGAGGCAGTTGTAGAAAGTCTCACTCCTTAAATGAAATCTAGCCACCTGAGTGGACTGCAATCACACTGGAGACAATCAAGAACCTTTTCGGAATGAATTAATAGACAGAGATGGATGTTTTTTCTTCATCATTTACCTACTAGATGCATCTGGCCACATTTTCATCGGTTTGCACTGCTTCACAGGTAAGGAGCTCTTAGATTTGCAGGCTGGTACACAAAGGAGGGCAGCAGTGCCGAATGAACGGCTAGAAAACAAGAAGAAACGAGGCTGGTGGGGTGTTGTGAGTTAGGGGAAAGCAGAGATTTGATTCTGAAGAGAAAATCCTTACTGGGTCAAGGCCGCTTTTGCATAATTCTATTATCACCAGGAAGAGGAGAAATAATCATATTAGGTGAGTGCTATACTGCTTGACGTGGCTTGTCTTACGTTACTTTTGAAGTCAGACAGGTTTAATTGCTTTGTGTGAGCGAGTTGTTCGGAAGGCACCCGATCAATAAGGCAGGTGCTGCCAGAGCAAAGCAGGGAAGTTTTTGATGTTGACAATGACATACAATGTTGTGCAGAAAGGAGTAATCCATTCCGTCACAGTTATGAAAAAGTTACATGTGTGTTGCTTTGGGGAGCAGAGGCAGTGGCATCTGGGAGGGTGGCCTCCAGGCAGGCCAGCCACAGGGTATCAGCATGCTGGTGGGTCAGCCCATGAGCAAAGGGCAGACCTTTCTGGAGCCTCCCTGTCTCTGTGCGGGAAGGTGGGCATCCCCACCAGCAGCTGCACGGGATGCTCTCAACGTCCACTCCACCTCATCTTCTGTTTACAGAGCCCGGGCAGCTCATGAATTTGCATTTCGTTTCTGCCCACCATTGCCTCTCCCTGAAGTCCACCGCAGTCCCTAGTAAGGCTGTCTTCATCCAGGGCTTGGCTGGCTCCAGGTGAGGCTTGTCAGAAAGTTACCCACAGTGTACCAGAGGTGGACAGGGAAACGTTTTGGTTCTTTTTTTTCAACCTGGATCCCACCGTAGAGATACTCAGTATGAGGAAAGAGAACAAAAGCTGTGGTCTTGTGAGAGCCAGCTGCGAATTTCTTCCAAACTCCAGTGATGTTGGTTGCTTGAAACTGGCCCTAGTGGTAATATTTGCACCATGGAAAGCAGCTCACTCTACAAATAAGGGGTTTGTTTGTTTACTTGGTGAGAGTTGGTTGTTAAGCATCTAGTAGCACAATACCAGGTGAGGTGCAGAGGGCAGAAAGGGGAAGCCTGGAATTTAACATCCTTAATTACCCTCTGTACCCCCTCTCCCAGCGGCTGCTCAGATGGCTCAGCTGAACCTCTCCTCTCTAGCTTGACAAGCACCGCAGGCCATGGCTCTCCATAGAAGTTTCCATGTGCGCCTTTCTCTTCAATCAGATTTGTATTTTAGAAAGGTAACCCGGGCCACACTGTGTTGGGTAGACTAAAAGGCTATAAAATCAGAGATCATAACAGAGGCAAAGACATCAGATAGTAATCTAATTGCCCTTGTCCAAATAAAAGATGATGAGACCCGAATTAAGGCAAGAGAAATGGGAATAGAGAAGAGAAGACAGATCTAATAGAGGTTCGAGAAATAGAGCTGGCAGGACTTATTGATCGATGAGGTGTCAGGGTGAGAAAAAGACAAGAGTAGATGATAACATCCAAGTTTTGTATGATACTGCCATTCCCCAGGACAGAAGGAGTTGCAGATTTTGGTGGAAAATTGATGACTTTAGAACAAGTCGAGGAGCCTAAGAAGCAGGGAGATGGGGCTGGCGCTCATAGGAGCAGAGTTGACTTGAATGCATTTTGAATGTCAGCACATGGTGGTTAAGTGACAGCAGGTGATAAGAAGGGATCACTCAGTGACGGCATGAAGTGAGAAGAGTCCAAGGAAGAAACATACAAAGAAGAACACAATATGCAAAGACGCATGCAGAGAAATGAGAGCCCACAGAGGACAGGAGAAGGATGGTCAGTGAGGTAGTAGAGATCTAGAAGAGAAGCAAAGAGAGAAGAGAGCCAGAGAGTTGGACAGCCATTAATATAACATGTCGGGTCAAGGTCAGGAAACATGAAGTCAAACAAAAACTGCAGGTGTTTGAAGAACAAGTGAGCAGAAGGTGGAAATAACCGAAAACAGTGAAGAAGAAAGAACTCTAGGCTTGGAAGGTAAGGAAAGCCACTGCCAGTAGATTGTAGGTGACATGCAAGGTAAAAAACTATTTGCTCTTCCAAACCTAAGCACTAATGCTAGTCCAACGCAGAGTCAAGGGAGGACTTTACTTTTAAGGGAACCCACAAACGTGGTCATAATTGTATGCTTTGCAGAAGGGACCAATTGCGACAAAGTTGCCAACTTGGGAAGGAGAAAGGGAATCTCCCTTTCTCCTTCAGTAAGGTCTAGATAAGGCAGGAGAGTCCGTCAAGAGCACAGGTCTAAAAGAGCACAGGCCTTAACATGAGAAATTACATCTCCTTCTGCAAGACCAGAAAAATGGAGGTGAGAATAAGTGCAACTATAGATAGCTTTTGGATGCTGGGCATTGAGGGAGCTTATGCCTAATATTATCAGTTTTCTCATAAAATTCCCAAAGTTTGAGAGTGAAAGGTTTCTGATATAAGGGTGATGAGGAATGGGAGAGGACGTGGCACTCCATTGTAAATTAGTAAACCTACCTTATGTGCATTATATTTAATGCTCCAATGAACAGACACAGTTTTATTGTTCTGTGTTTTTTGTACATTTTGTGCCCCCTTTAGCATCTTACTATCACAGATATAATAGCACATCTTACCCAGCATTACTTTTACTCATTTGACTACCTACCTTTCTATCTAGAAATAAACTTAGAGTAAAAAGAAAGGCTTCTAGCCCAGATTGCCTGAAGTATAGTGGATGATTAACAAGTATTTGTTGAATTGATGAATGATTGAGTAAATGAGTAGATGTCTGAATATTAGTCGCGTCTTCCTAGCTAAACTGTCAACTGCGTCGTGTCTTAAATTTGGTCTGATTCCTCAGCGTTTTCAGTACATACAAGCTGCACGATCAGGAAAAATTAAAATGAACTGGGCAGCTTAACGACCAAAGTGTTGGTGTAAAAAATCAAAAATGCATTCTAAGAGAGAAGCTTGTGATGAGGGAGAAATGGAGTTCAAAACCAGCCTGACCTGCAGGAGAAAATACCATGATCTTCCCCCTACCAACAGTTTCAGTTATTGATTGTTTTTCAAGGTTTAAGGAAAGTATCCTTTGAGCCTCCAGAGCCTCAGGGTTTCCGTTTCTTAGTGGAATCAGCAGGTCATGTGGAAGGATTACCAGCATCCCTCACCCAACCTGTTCTCTGGCTTCTTGAATCATAGCCCCCATGGTCTAGAGACCGAGGCCCAGAGAAGGTAATCAGTTAGTGTCCGATGCGTCCCTGCGTCATGGATTTCCTAGCTCTAAACCTGTGCTCCCTATTGCCAGCCGTCTGTACTGACAGACAGAGAGAAACGCCTCGGGCGGGCAGTGAGAGGCGGCATCCCTCTGCCCTGCTCTGAGGTGTTCCATAGCAAATGATAGTGGCAGGGAAATGTCTTAATACAGCGTGTTGTTTAGCATCATTGATGTTCAGACGCAGCCTCGGTAGAAACAAGCCCCGTTAATTGGTCTCTCAACCTACATTAGCTTTTGCATCACAGCCAATTAGGTAGGGGCCATTAGAGCCCTCCATGCCGAGGCCGGGAAGGGGCTGGCAGTCAGGTGTAAAAGACTCTGATGTGCTGTGTGTACAGCTGCACCACAGCCCGAGCCATCTGTCCACTTAGGAAGAGGAGACCTTATACAACCAAGCTTAAAGGTGAAAAAAGGAAGGTGATGTTCGGGAGAGGGAAATCTGGGCTCTTCCAAGGGATGGAGTGCTGGATGAATCTTTGGAGAGTCTAGATCCGAAGGGTATAAACCTAAGACTAGTCCTACAGCAATCTTCCTAATGAACCAATAGCCCGTCTCTATTCTCTGAGCCTCAGTGTTATTGGAAATGCCCTGGACACAGAAAGGAAGGACATTTTCCAAGGAGACACTGTAGGATTGCTGCTCAGAGTGAGGTCCTCGGATCAGCAGCATCATTGACATCTGGTCAGGAGGGTCAGAAATGCAGATCTCAGGCACACTCCCGACCCTCAGAACCAGAATCTGCATTTTAACGAGATACCCCGTGTTCCACGTGCCCATTGAAGTCTGAGAAACAGTGCTCCAGGCCAGGGGGGAAGCCAGCGCGTTTCATTGGTACTCAGTGTGTCCATTCACTGGCCTCTTCATTAGGTGGCTTTCACACTACAGCCACAGTGTTGAGTAGGTGTGATGGAGATCTTGTGTCCCGCACGCCTAAAATGGTGACCCTCTGGTTCTTTATAAAAGGAGTCGGCCAACCCCTGGTCTGGGGGGAAGTCTCTGCCACCAACCCATGTGGCCAACATTCCTGTTAGTCCTCAGAGGGCAGGTGAGTATCAGATCATTGAATTTGCTCTATAAATATTGTCACGCGCATTAGGGACAGTGGAGCAAATATTAGATGATCTCCAGTCTAGGGGCTGAGGAGTTTGTAAGGTTTTACAGACACCAGCAAAAGGTGGCCAACACTTTGAACTTTCTGCTACCTTGACTGAGTCAAATGGTTTGAAGGAGCCTTTCTCTCCCTCATTCACAGACTATAAAGAAAAACTGACAAGCTGGCTCTCTGAATCAAACAATCACCGAATTTCTCTGTTGCATCCTTGAAAGCATGTTCATGGTGGCCGGAAAGAATCACTTTTTTTCTAAATATACCAAGGGGTTACATTAACTTTATGCCAGTGTTGGGGGATGACTTCCTACGCAATGAATTACCCAAAGAGCCTGCATTCCCCCCTTCTTGAATTTCACCAGGGTGAAATGTTAAAACAGGTGTGACTGCTCTGCTTTATATAAAGCAAAAGGCTTGTTGAAAATACACATTCCTTAGCGCATGTCATAAAGAGAGCTTATGCAAAGACTCCACAAAGACTGCAGTGATTCATGGTGAGGAAGAGGACTGCTCAAGCAACATTTCTGAAATTGCTGAGATATTTTGGTAGAAGATCCTGGCCTGAAGCTTCTAGACTTGCACTTGCAGGGATATTAAAAAAGCAACTCACGTTCTGGAAACCTTTGGAGGTTTTCAAGCTATTGCTTCCCAAGTCTGTCCTTCTATCTCTGTCTCTGTCTCTCTTTCTCTCTCTCTCTCTCTCTCTCTCTCTCTCCCACACACACACACACACACACACACACACACACACACACACACACACACACCCCATCAACAAAAGCCAGGCTGCTGCCTCAGACTCCAGACGCATGCATCAATCATAATTGCAGTAGTGCCAGCAGTCATGTAACTGCTTAAAGACCTCAACAGCCTTCTGGCACTTAAAGGAAAAAAAAAATCATCTAATTAATCACAGGTGAAACAGCTTGGACTGTCTCCAAAAGCCCCTGAATTTACTGCCAAGCTTTGATGCTAATTTTCTAAGTAACCCCCTAAAGAAATTTATGATTAGGTAATTAAAATAGTGAATAAAGAGACACTTAGGTGGAGGGGAAGGAGGACAGGGAAAAAGTATATGTCCATCCTGCAATAAACACATCTGGGCATGCATCATTTGTGAACCCCAACTTAAAGGTCCCCAAGTGGCTTTCTCTTGAAGAATATTTTAAAAATCAATATTTGAAATGCCAAAACAAAGTTTATAAATGAGGCTGGGAGCAAGTCACTGCTAGGATCTGTAGGACAGGGAAGGAAATTTGCCTTCCGCCACGTACTTGCTCTTGAATTTTTTAAAAATGCCACAGCTTGTGTCCTAAGGGGAGGTTGGTGGATTTCTTCTCCCTGTGAGCTGATTGGCTTGCATCATGGGGTTTAATGTTAGCCAATCCCCCCATGTCCCTGCTGGGATAGATTCTAGATTTCTGAGTTTAATTGGCTGGAAGGAAATTGCTCCCATCTCTTCGTCAGGAAGTGTTCAGGGGAGGGCCTTGGATTTTATCATCCCAGCCCCGATCCTTCCCTCTGTCTCTGACACTCAATATTGGAACATTCCAGGAATGAGAGCTTTAGTTAACTGGCTGCTTTAGGTTTCAGAATTAAACAGCAATACTCAGAATGAGTAAATAAATGAATCAGACAAGTTTCTGCTAACCTCCAAAGTGCCTAGAACTTCAGTCCTTGCTGAAAGATCTTGCTAGCAAGTATATTTTGGTCTTAATAAGTATAGTGTAATAAGCATAATGCTTTTTAAAAATAATCCAAAATCTTGAATTTTTGGTTGGAAAGCTCTTTGCTCTGATTTATATCTACCTCCAAGATTGCTTTTAAGTTTTTTGCAGATCGGATCAGAACGGGTCTCCATTTCATCTCTTCACCAAGTCTAGTAGGGTATGAGTACTAATTACCCACTGTTGCTTGCTTGCATCATAGGTTTATTTTAAGAAGGTGTGTATAGTAGAGTGTACTACATAAATACTGACTCAAAGATATACCCTGGAAATTTAGTTTTTGTTTTTTCACTAAGTTACCATATGAAGTTATGTGTTTACTTTTTCCCTCCTGAAAGGGGAGGGGTGAAAATAACAGAATCAGAATTTTGATTTAGAAGTGAGGTTAGAGATTTTATCATCTTCGGCTTCATTTCAGAGCTGAGGGAACGGAGGCTCAGAGAGGTAAAATGATTTAGCAAAGATGCACAGACACCTAGTAGGTAGTTAAGATTATAGACTCCGAAGCAAGATATATCTGCATTTGTAAACAGCTCTGCTACTTACCAGCTGTGGCCCTTGAGAAACTGCTTGCCTTCTGACCTTCTTTTTCTGACTTACATAATGAACACAATGATATTTTTGAGTTGTAGTAAGGATTAAATGAGCTAATATAGGTAAGATCATTAGCATCATGCAAATGCTAAAAAAAATAGCTCTTATGAGTTTTATTTACTGATTTTTAATTATCATGTATTTCATTGTAATTTTATTTTTATGGAATGGATTCTTTTTCATTATTTGCAATTCCTCACTGCTTTCCAAGGGAGGTACGGTCACCATCAAAGGTGGCCCTCTGGTTGCTCAGGCTGGGTGGTGGTGGGTGTACCTGTTTGAAGGAGCTGAACCAGAGCTCAATCACTCTGTATGAAGAAAAGTTACCCATTTAAGAGGTGTCTAATTCAGACCTTCATCTTCTTCCTAGCCAATACAGAATGATGTGAGATTTGAAGCTCATTCCTAACTGAGGAGTGAAATATCTTTTTCCCCAGAGAAAGCAATGTCAGGACTTGAGTGAACCCCAGAAGAGAGGTGGAGGGTGGATTGGGAGTCATCCAGGGATTTAGGTTCCTTCCCGGTCCTCTCGAATCAGCCATGGTTGAAGGTCATCATCTACTCAGCCCTCCGTCTCCCTGATCTACTCCCCACTCCTAGATGCCTCAAGGCCTAGTACTCCTCTGAGCCTTTATCTAGAAAGCCAGGGGAGTTGGAGAATCCTGCCAAGTAGGAATTAAAAATGACACAACAGCTGATTAGATCTGAGGTGGCAAGAATGAGAAATAAAAGCCATTAGAGCCCATTTGCAATGTGCCCTCAGCTAGTCAAGTTTCAAGGTGTTCCTCCGAAGATTATTAATGGCATGACAGTGTTTTCCGTGCGGGAATCTGATATGTGAAATAACACCAGTGTACACGCACTGCATTCTAGATGCTAAGAGGGGTCTGCCCTCATTTATTTAGCTTCACAGATTTGAAGAGACACCCTAATTTGGCTGTCACGGTGAGAGCTGGTGTAAGTACCTACCCAGTGCTCAGAAGAACAGATTCTCACAGTAAACAGTTTTCTTCTATAGCAGGGGTTGGCTGGCAAGCTATGGCCCTCGGGCTAAGCCTGGTCTGCTGCCTAATTTTTGTATGGCCAATGAGCGAAGAATTTTTTTTTTTACCATCTTTATTGGAGTATAATTGCTTTACAATGGTGTGTTAGCTTCTGCTGTATAAAAAAGTGAATCAGCTATACGTATACATATATCCCCATATCCTCTCCCTCTTGGATCTCCCTCCCACCCTCCCTATCCCCCCACTCTAGGTGCTCACAAAGCACTGAGCTGATCTCCCTGCGCTATGCAGTTGCTTCCCACTAGCCATCTATTTCACATTTGGTAGTGTATATATGTCCATGCCACTCTCTCACTTCGTCCCAGCCTACCCTGCCCCCTCCCCGTGTTCTCAAGTCCATCCTCTATGTCTGAGTCTTTATTCCTGTCCTGCCCCTTGGTTCTTCAGAACCATTTTATTTTTAGATTCCATATATATGTGTTAGCATACGGTATTTCTTTTTCTCTTTCTGACTTACTTCACTCTGTATGACAGTCTCTAGGTCCATCCACCTCACTACAAATAACTCAATTTCATTTCCTTTTATGGCTGAGTAATATTCCATTGTATATATGTGCCACATCTTCTTTATCTATTCATCTGTTAATGGACACTTAGGTTGCTTCCATGTCCTGGCTATTGGAAATAGAGCTGCAATGAACATTGTGGTACATGATTCTTTTTGAATTATGGTTTTCTCAGGGTATATACCCAGTAATGGGATTGCGAGGTAATATGGTAGTTCTATTTTTAGTTTTTTGAGGAACCTCCATACTGTTCTCCATAGTGGCTGCATCAATTTATATTCCTACCAACAGTGCAAGAGGGTTCCCTTTTCTCTACACCCTCTCCAGCATTTATTGTTTGTAGATTTTTTGATGATGCCCATTCTGACTGGTGTGAGGTGATACCTCTTTGTAGTTTTGATTTGCATTTCTCTAATGATTAGTGATGTTGAGCATCCTTTCATGTGTTTGTTGGCAATCTGTATATCTTCTTTGGAGAAATATCTATTTAGGTCTTCTGCCCATTTTTAGATTGGGTTGTTTGTGTTTTTGATATTGAGCTGCATGAGCTGCTTGTATATTTTGGAGATTAATTCTTTGTCAGTTGCTTCATTTGCAAATATTTTCTCCCATTCTGAGGGTTGTCTTTTCGTCTTGTTTATGGTTTCCTTTGCTGTGCAAAAGCTTTTAAGTTTCATTAGATCCCATTTGTTTACTTTTGTTTTTATTTCCATTTCTCTAGGACGTGGGTCAAAAAGGATCTTGCTGTGATCTATGTCATAGAGTGTTCTGCCTATGTTTTCCTTTAAGAGTTTTATAGTGTCTGACCTTACATTTACGTCTTTAATCCATTTTGAGTTTATATTTTGTGTATGGTGTTAGGGAGTGTTCTAATTTTATTCTTTTACATGTAGCTGTCCGGTTCTCCCAGCACCACTTATTAAAGAGGCTCTCTTTTCTCCATTGTATACTCTTGTCTCCTTTATCAAAAATATGTGACCATATGTGCGTGGGTTTATCTCTGGGCTTTCTGTCCTGTTCCATTGATCTAGATTTCTGTTTTTGTGCCAGTACCATACTGTCTTGATTACTGTAGCTTTGTAGTATAGTTTGAAGTCAGGGAGCCTGATTCCTCCAGCTCCATTTTTCTTTCTCAAGATTGCTTTGGCTATTCAGGGTCTTTCGTGTTTCCATACAAGTTGTGAAATTTTTTGTTCTAGTTCTGTGAAAACTGTCATTGGTAGTTGGATAGGGATTGCATTGAATCTGTAGATTGCTTTGGGTAGTAGAGTCATTTTCACAATGTTCATTCTTGCAATCCAAGAACATGGTATATCTCTCCATCTGTTTGTATCATCTTTAAATTCTTTCATCAGTGTCTTATAGTTTTCTGCATACAGGTCTTTTGTCTCCTTAGGTAGGTTTATTCCTAGATATTTTATTCTTTTTGTTGCCATGGTAAATGGGAGTGTTTCCTTAATTTCTCTTTCAGATTTTTCATCATTAGTATATAGGAATGCAAGAGATTTCTGTGCATTAATTTTGTATCCTGCTTCTTTAACAAATTCATTGATTATCTCTAGTACTTTTCTGGTAGCATCTTTAGGATTCTCTATGTATAGTATCATGTCATTTGCAAACAGTGACAGCTTTACTTCTTCTTTTCCAATTTGGATTCCTTTTATTTCCTTTTCTTCTCTGATTGCTGTGGCTAAAACTTCCAAAACTATGTGGAATAATAGTGGTGAGAGTGGGCAACCTTGTCTTGTTCCTGATTTTAGAGGAAATGGTTTCAGTTTTTCACAATTGAGAACGATGTTGGCTGTGGGTTTGTCATATATGGCCTTTATTATATTGAGGTAGGTTCCCTCTATGCCTACTTTCTGGAGAGTTTTTATCGTAAATGGGTGTTGAATTTTGTTGAAAGCTGCATCTATTGAGATGATCATATGGTTTTTCTCCTTCAATGTGTTAATATGGTGTATCACATTGATTGATTTGTGTATATTGAAGAATCCTTGCACCCCTGGAATAAACCCCACTTGATCATGGTGTGTGATCATTTTAATGTGCTGTTGGATTCTGTTTGATAGTATATTGTTGAGGATTTTTGCATCTATGTTCATCAGTGATATTGGCCTGTAGCTTTCTTTTTTTGTGGCATCTTTGTCTGGTTTTGGTATCAGGGTATCATGGCCTCGTAGAATGAGTTTGGGAGTGTTCCTCCCTCTGCTAAATTTTGGAAGAGTTTGAGAAGAGTTTGAGAGTTGAGAAGGTGTTAGATCTTCTCTAAATGTTTGATAGAATTCACCTGTGAAGCCATCTGGTCCTGGGCTTTTGTTTGTTGGAAGATTTTTACTCACAGTCTCAATTTCAGTGCTTGTGATTGGTCTGTTCATATTTTCTATTTCTTCCTGGTTCAGCAAAGAATGGTTTTTATACTTGAAAATGGTTTAAAAAAATCAAAAGAAGAACATGTTATGGCGTATGGGAAATTTATGACGTTCAACTACCAGTGCCCATAAATAAAGTTTTATGGGGATATGGTCACACTCATTTGTTTCCATATAACCTGTGGTTGCTTTTGTGCTGTAACAGAGACTGGGTGGACCAAACGCCTAATTTATTTACTATCTAGACCTTTACAGAAAAAGTTTGCCAACCCTTGTTCTCTAGGATTTCTCAGCCAAACTGTTTTCCTTTGCAAAAAGAAAAGTAGTCAGAACTTATCAAAATACTATGAGGGCTTTCTGTAGAAGAATATAGCCTCGTTTTAAGGTCATGGCATGAAGATCAATATATCTACCGTTCCCAGGGACAACCACCCAACCCCAAGAGAAGCACGTTCCAGGTTTTGTAAAAGATCACTGGAGTTGAGGTCCAGCAGGCCCCCTGTGGCCATCCAGACACATGGGGAGGCAGCAGTTCCAAAAAACAATGTCAACATCCTATTTCTTCAGAAATCCTCACAGGCTGTTGATCAGAAATGCTCTGTAGTTGGTGCCCTCACATTTTACCTTCATCCATGAAAGATAAGTTAGAGCCCAGGAAAGACCTAAATCCTCATTATGTTTTGTATCTGCCTCTGTGCCATCTTGCATTCCTATCTCATTCCTAGATCTACATGTTTTGCCAAGGTTTCTCCATGATTTACCTCCCTCCTCAAAAATGGTTGTGGTTCTCAGCTGGCACTAGTAGTTGTGTCCAAGAGACTTGTTATCCTAAGTTCTCAGATTGCTTACAAAGTCCTTTCCCAATCAGTTATTATAAGTGAGAGCAGATGCAGTGATCTTGAGATGGAGAACAGTGTGGCTGTTGTTTATAGGACGGGATGAAGGAAGACTGGCCACGAATGGCTGCAGAAATGCTAGCCTGGGAGCCTCAGATGCCACGTCTTCCAAGGATCAGTCATGAAATCCTTCACTCAAAGACGTGTTCAGAAGAGCTGTTAGGTGCCAATGACCAATGGGCTTATCATCCAGTAGGAGAGATGCACACAGACGTTCATAAACACCACAGGACACGTCGAAGAGGAGGGACAAACAAAATAAAAGGGCTTTGGTAGGGGCACAGCCCCTTGACAACTTAATGGAAGAGGGGAAGATGGAATTGAGTGGAAAAGTGGAGTTGGATGACACTAGTCAGAGAGGGGACTTCATGGAACTTTTACAATGAGAAAAACCCTTCAAAACTGAGTTATTTAATACCTTCCTGATACTGAAACGGTGGCAGAGCCAGTCTCTTGACTTCCTAATTGAATGCTCTTTCAGAAAAGTGAGGAGTAGACAAGGAACCTTTAGCCAGTGTCTCAAGTGCTTGAGTTGGGAGGTTTTGTCATTATGGTTTTTAGAACATAAAATGCTTCTTGGACAGGAGCCCTGTCTTTGGTGAGTTGGAGGGAGGACTGTGAGAAGGATATTGAATGCTGCCCTTTTATCGGAAGAGATAAAATATGCACAATCTCACTCCTGGACTAATGGAATCACAGTGGCTTCAGTGCTCAGGGCTCCTCTGCAGGATAAATAGTCCCTGGATTGAACTGTGGGGTGCAGGTCAAGTGCCACCCAAGGGAGTCCTGAGCCAAAGGTAGAAGTGGATGCTGGAAATGACTTTTCTTCCCCTTTCATTTCCAGAAGCTCTTTCTCATCAGTCTTCACAGTATTTTTTTCCTCCTTTCCATGCTACAGAATCTCTTGTTGATGATTCTGCACCATGTTTCTTTCCACCCCAGTTGGAAAAAAAAATTTTTGAATGGTGACCTCATAAATGTAGATGGGAGGAAGAGTGTGGGGTTCATTTAAATGACATCAAGGAGTCTTTTTTGCTTTTCTCTAAATTTCATTCTTTTAAAAATGCATCCCTGAGTAATAAGCAGGTACTGTCACATCCAGCGGGATGGGAATTGCGAGACACTCAAGTTAATGGTCTCGCAAAAAAGCAGGTCATAGAGGAAACTGGCAGAAATGGTGCCTGAAAGCAGGGACCGTGGCCTAGTACATAACTCTCAAATAATATCATCATCACAGCCGAGCATCACAGGGAAACAGGCCCTATGAGCAAGGGGCTCCACTTTAAGCAGGACCCCCTGTGCCTCCCTTTGGGGGCTACCGGCAGGTAGACAGTTGGAGGTGGAAATTTCACGGGGATGGGCCCCTGCCTCAGGATCTCTGTGCAGCTCTGCATATGCCGTCAAGTTTCCCGTCCTTTGAAGAATGCAGAAGACTGTGCATGTCAGCGGGTTATGTCCAGTGCTTCAGGGTAAATCTCCCAATAATTGAGACGCCTGCCGGCCCTCCCACCTGGTCATCCAGCTAATAGCAGGGCAGCTTCACCAGAGGCTCAGCAGTGAGCATATTGCCCTGCTTATTCCCTCCCAAATAGCCGAAATGAATCTTCCAAGAGGCTCGAGACCACCTCTAGCAGAGAAAATATCAACAGAGAAATGAAGGCAAGAACAATCGCGCTGTTTAGGCGTCAGTGGATACTTCTATCTATAGAAGGCAAGTACCCTTCCTCCACCACGTGGCCGGGAATGTATATGTGTCGCGTAGGGTGACTACCCTCCAGGAAAAAAACCCCACTAATTGGCAGTGTGCAATTGTTATAATTAAAATCCTCTTGAACTCGAACAAAGTTTGTTCCTGTTGAAACTCAGAGGAGGAAAAGGAAGCTGAGAGTTTCACCCGAGGAGTGTCAGCAGGTTTGAACTTGCGTCTCTCCTCTGCTCTCTGCTGCCAGTCACAGGGAGCCTGAATTTCAGCTCTGACACTCACCACAACGATGACAGATCCTCCCCAAAGCCTGGCCGGCCGCAAACACGCGCATTGTTCTCCCTGTCAACCCGCTGTTGAAAGGCGATCCGCAGCCAGCTGCAACTGGCCTCATTTGTTAGTGTTCGCAAGTAGGAGGCAGAAGCTCATTACCCGGAGAAAAGAAAAGCGAGACCGGGTTCCTGAAATCAGGGACCTGTCAGCAAGGCTGGGGTCTGAATGTACCACCTCTGCTGGGGCCTGTGTATCCCTGCCCAAGACCCCACTCCTGCCCATCTTGAACAGCCCATCTCCAGGAAGTGCAATCACAGCGGTGTTTGGCATCCAGAGCATGGATGTTTTGCTTTCTCATCCAGTTTTCTTCCCATCACTGCAGACTGCAAGGGAGTACCAGGGGCTGTGACTTGTAGAAGCACCTTGGACACGTGGCCTCAGGCAGAAGCGGTCCCTCTGTCATCCTCGTCCCCACGCACCTTTGTAATAAGTTGGCAATCTAGTGAGTGAACAGGTTTCCTGAGTTCTGTGAGCTGTTCTAACAAATGAATGGAACCCAAGGAAGGGGTGGTGGGAACCTGTGATTTACAGCCAGTTGGTCAGAAGCACAGGTAACAATCTGGGTTTGCAATTAGCATCTGAAGAAATGGAGGATGGTCTTGTGGGACTGAACCCTTTACCTATGGAATGTCTAGGTAGACAGGGTCGGAATTGAGTTGAATTATAGGACACCCAGCTGGTATCTCCAGCATTGCTTGGTGGTATGTGGGGGGAACCTCCCCTCCACACATTGGAATTGGGTGAAGACAGCCCTGGCAAACTAATACAGGGACGTCTGAACCAGAGCTCTTTCCATCCTAACAATCTAGGCTCGTGGTTTATAACTTTGAGGATCACACACCCTTCTGAGAAGGTGCTGGAAGCTATGGACTCTGGGAAAATGTGCGTACACACAGAAGTTTGCAAACTGTTCATGGCCTCAATGACCCACCGATGGGTTCTTAATGCCCTAAGGTCTCTGGAAGCTTCACTGATGACCTGATCTTTCAAGAGGCAGGAAGAGAAACAGAATGAAACCCTCAGGAGGGAATGAGACATTTCTGTAGAAGTAGGCTCTTAGAAAGAGTTAATATCTGGAATGAGAGGATGCCATTCTCACTGTAACCCACATTCCCTGAAAGTGACTTCACCCCTTCTTTTAGGGAGAAAAAAAATTGATCCTTGGATTTAAAAAAAAATATCTTTGCACATCAGAAGACCCCCTCAGAGCATTTTGCCCACTTTTCCGGCTTTGCTTGAAAACACGAATAAATGAGCTGAACTTAATATACTATGACTTCCAGGGAAATGTCCCTTCTCTGCCCAGATCTAAAGGATGAGAGCATTTGGCCAGGTCACTTATTTGAAGGAAAACAGGATGTGAAGGGCAAAGGGAGAGAGTGACCTGGGTTCTAGTTCTAAAATATTTAGCCTTTTCAATCACAGAGCGTTCATAAACCACTGAAGACTCCGATGTTAGCTAGAAAACTCTAAGATTTAGCACGTTTACCCTTATTCTTCCCACCTGGCTGGCCCACCCCTTGGTCTAGCACTTAGAATCACCACCAGTGTTTCTGGTTCTAAGCTCCCCTCCACGCTCTCCTTCTGTCTCCACCTCTACTTCCCCATCACATCAGGTAAAATCAGCAGATTGAAAAGATCTCAATGGTCCCTTCCAACTAAAAAAAAAAAATGCTAGGATTTTATGATTCTCTGAATCCCAGTGCTGTGGTAGCTCTAATTTCAGGCTTGTCTAGAATTCTTTCCTTTGCTTCACAGAGCAAGAGAATAGCTTATGTTGCAAAATGCATCCCAGAGAGCAGCACCCCAGAGACCAGAGCAGGGTGAATGCGGGCACAGCTAATGCAGAGCACAGCAGCCTGACCGGGTGGAGGAGGACGAACGGGTCTTGTGTGTGGATTGCAAAATGCTTTGCTTGGCAATTTGGCTGTGCTGATAATTACAGGGCAGGGTAAGTTGGGCGTGAGGTGATGGTGGAGATGCAGTTAAGAGAGCTGTTCCAGGGGTTTCTCTCTCTGTTGGTTCTGTTGGAGAATTGGGAGAGCTGGCAGAGAGCGAAGGATAAAGCTTGAAGGGAGCACGTCAGCTTCCTTACCTACCTAATTTTGGGAGAAAATCCACATGACCTGCGCACACTGCTTTTTTTTTTGACAGCCCTGGCAGGGAGCTTCCCTTGACATGAGATGAAAGGTCATTGACTTACCCTTCCACTCGTTGTAGTATGTCTTCTCGGACAGTCCTGTCAGACAGAACCCAGGATAAGTAATGCATAATTTAAAGAACTTCTGTAAGAATTACATGACATAAAATGGAGGTTGTCATATGCTAACCCAATGAAATAAGGTACAGAGGAACCACTAGCTCTTGTAGACAAAAGAACAGTTTTAAGATCTAGCTTTGCCCTTGGCACTTAATGAGACCTTGTAACCAAGGACCTTTTTAACTCACACTTTCTCTAACTTTAAACTAGTGTCGAATTGCAATTATAATAACAATAACCATGTGAGTTGGGGTGGTAATAATAATAATGATAATAATAATAGTAATAATTTCCTTTCAAAAGAAAAAGGAACCACATTCTCCAAAAACTTCAGTTTTATTCTTGATTCTGGAAGCTTTTCTCCTTGAAGTTCTCTCCCACGGAGTTTGCTGGGTCAACAAAGCTCTGGTCACAATAGCTACAGATAATATTTTCAAAGTTCTGAACCAAACCCTATGGCAGCCTTTTAAATCATCCAGTGAAGAATCATTCACCCTGGGCCACCAAGGAGTGATTTGACTTCTTGTCTCCAGAAGGCATCAAAAAGATGGTGAAACTAACTGGTCAGTCTTTTATGAGGCTGCCACAAAAACAATTCCAAGTGTAGCACAGGTGTAAATATTATATTTATGTGTTACGGTCATATATAAATACATGTTATAGAGACACGATGGATATCTCTGGGTGATGGAATTGTGAATGATTTTTGGCATCTCTTCTGTTCTCTTTATTTTCTAAGTTTTCTTCAATGAGCATGTATTTCTCTTTTGGAGGACGATATAAAGAACAAAATTGTCCCTAACAGTCATTGAGTTAGCCCAGCATTTTGTTCAAGCATAATTTCCTCTCTCAATAACAATTACAGCTCTTTTTCACTGAAAGGCTCCCGTGGTCCTTTAATCCAAAGAAGGGTTTTTCCCTGAGGTTCCCATTGCCTTAAAGATACCTGGGAGAGGCCAATTGAAAAGGCCACTCACTTCTTCCCAAATGTATTTCCCCTTCCTTTACAGACTCTTAACCAAAAACTATGAGACCTATTTCATGTCAAAAAGCAAACAAACAAACAAAAAACAAACCCAGCACCTACAAAATCAGAAGTGCTTAGCATTGGTATAAAGAGTGGGATTAACTCAGAGTTAGGGTTTTGCCAAGTTAATATCATGAAGGGGGAGAAGGCAAGGGCGATAGGGTGTATGCAGGAAAGGAACTGAGTGATGGGCCAGGGGATCTAAGCTGCTGGGTGAAGAATAAGATGAAGTTACTGCAGGTGGGGATCTGTAATAACAGCGAAAAAAGTACTAGGGTCCATAAATTGGTGATCCTTGTTAACCCAAAGATTTGTTGGAGTTAGTTTCTTGGAAGAAATGAGCAGAAATGTCAGGAAGTGGTGATCAAAGGGTGGGTTGCTAGAAATCAAGATTGGAGGTGGGGAGATTAGTACTATTATTAAGAATGACAAGATCTGAGCTATGACCAAGGGAATGTGTGGCGAAAATGAAGTAGAAGATGCATTCTTGCTGAGAAGGAGGTTAAGGAACTGAGAGGCCAGGTATTAGATGATTTTCTGATCTTAATGTTGAAGTTATCAAGAATGAAAACAAGAATAGTGGGTGGGGAGAAGGGGTAGGACCCGCCATAGTAGGGGAGGAAACGGTGCTAAACCTTCAGTGAATGCAAATGGCATCAGCAGCGTAGTCTGTAACTGAACGGAGGTAAAAGCAGGTGAAAGAGCAGGTGAAAGCCTGGAAGCTGCAAAGCTGGGAAAGGTGGGCAGCGCTCCACTCCAAGGCTCTGTGGGGAGAAAAAAACAGCCACCTCTTGAGAGCACAGCGGAGGTCAGTGTCCTGTAGGCACCCAGATCTCAGGGATAAGAGGAGAATGAAGAAATCAGAGAAAAATCTGAACAACTCCAGGTAGGTTTGCTGATGGCAAACAGCAGTAGGAAAGGATTTGAAGGCATGGAGGAGGGTGAAAGCCTGCGGTGTGTTAAAAAAGAAACTGGGCTGTATTTAAAATGCTGAGTTTATTTGAATAAAAGTCGATTTGAATCCGGCAGCACCAAACGGGAAGTGGTTAGGAGTGCCCCAGGGGCAGGAGCCAGGGGAAAGATTTTATAAGAAAGATGCAGAAGCAGAGTAAGGAAATGATTGCATTGGCTATAGCTGAAGCGTTTGCCTTATTTGGAAAAGGCTCGTTGGCCTTTGTGACCCGTTGTCCTTAGGCTGTGATTCCTTAACCTTGAGGCGTTTCAGGCTAAGTTTTGGTTAGCTTACTGGGCTAGTAAGCCGTGAATCCGCCTCAGTTTAATGGCCTCTTTGTTTAATTAAACAGGTGGGTTAATGTCCAGAGCCCTGTGGGATGAGAGTGTGGGCGTCAGGAAATGCCAGGGAGACTTCAAAGTTTCTTGGAGAATGAGGTACAGAGAGGAACATTGAACATAACCGATGGTCCCTTGTGGTGAGCTAGAAAAGTCTTTCTTGGGGTTGATCTCTCCAGAACACTGAAGCAAAGAGACGGAACCTTGTCAACGGGTGAGAGGGTGAGTAGGAAAAAAAAAAAAAGCCTGTGGTACTCTCACTGCTGTTGACAACTTCAAAGTCTGGGTGAAGGTCACGAGAAAGCCTGGTGTTCTTGGAAAGGACCTGCAATGATGTAAGGGCAAAGCATTTTTATCTTCCCCATTAAGAAAAAAATTAAGAAGACCTCAGAACAAGAAATAGGCAGACAAATTGAAAAATACACATCTGATCCATGAACCTGGCTTCAAATGCCTAATTTCTTACCTTTCCCCCAGCAGGCAGGGGAAAACTAAAAGCCCCACCTCCCAGGCGGCTAATGGCTTTTTCTTTTATTCTACACTTTTCGACTGATTTGATTTATTCTTTGGGATAAGAAAAGAGAGAGAAATAGAAAAAGGAAAAGGTCCATAACCATACCCAGGTCTACTTCCAGGGGCAACAGGACGCCTGACTTTTAGCGGAGGAGACATGTATGTGTCCAGTTCTTCCTGAAAGCCAGCCCTGTTTTCTGTTGCCTCGTGGCAGACACATGAGTGATTTATTGCTTCTAACGTCTCTTCGTTTGTAATAAAGTTTTCAGCAGCTCTTTTTAGCTGCTGCAACCTCTGCCCCTACAAACATTCTCACACACACGCACTGACCTCACTTTGTTCTTTCTTCACATAATGTCAATTCATAAAGCTTTCATCAAGTCAACCAGGTGGAAAAATCCCGTTGCTGAAAGAAGCGTTCATTCAGGGTGGTGGAAGCGAGCCGCTGGGCCAGAGAAGGGAGTGATAGACAAGGTGGGGAAGGGAAGAAAGTGTGTTGATGGGAAAAGTGTGTTGTGTGTAGGGAAGTGAGCATACGCCTCCCAGGGGTGTACCCTCCCGATGAAAGATCTTCTCTCCTTATACCCGCCTGCCAACATCCACAGAAGCTGACATCTGTCATTGCAGGAATGGCAGATAGAATTCATAATATACATATTCAAAGACGTGGAGCTTTGGACCTAATGCCCAACGATGATAAGAAAGCTTAAGCGTTTTCCTCCCTGCATTACAGCACAGCATCTTTGTGAGGCGGTTGGTTTCTGCTTCCTTCCTCCCATGACCCTGCTCACCACTTGGTTTCTATCTCCAGCTCTGATATAACCTGCCATGGTCATCCCAACCACTGGACCCCATCCCGCCCCTTAGAGTCTTCTCAGCCTCCTCATTTAAGATTGGTCATTACATGGCCTCTATTGATTGCCTTTTCTTTTAAGTACGGGTCATGTTACATGTTTAGTAATTTTGAATTGCATCCTGGACATTGTAAATAATAACTGTAGAGATTGTAGGTGCTTTTCTATTCCTCCTGTTCCTCCAAAGAGTCTTGATTTTTTTTTTTTTTTTTTTGCATGTGTGTTCATTTAATCAGTTAATTTTCAGGACTTGGTCTCCAAACTCTGTTTCTCTGTAATGGATAGCAGCTAATATCTGCATTTAGTTCTTTTAGACTTACCTGGACACTTGGAGTCTGTCCTGCACATGTGTAGTGCAGATACAAACCAGATATTTGGGATGTTTATGTACAGAAGTTGTGATTCTTGCTCTCTATATATCTCTGTTCAAAAATATGCCCCCTCACTTTCTGGCTTCTGTAGTCACTTTTATGGTTCTTCAGTCTGCAAAACTGCAAGGGTCTATCAGAATTTTAGCTACCCTACATGGGGCCAAACTAAGGCCTACTCCCAGCCAAAGAGCCTTAGAAATCAGAAAATTCACCCAATGCTATTCCCTTCTGCCAAGTGTGGACCTCCATTCTAGTTTCTGGTTTGGGTCATTCATAAATGTCTTTGGGTAGTTGTTTTTTGTATTCTGTCCAGAATTAATAGTTGTTACTTGTGGAATAGTAGGCCCAATAGGAGCTACTCACCATTCCTAGAAATAGAACCTTGCTACTGCTTTTTTAATGAGCTAAATATTTTATTTTTTAATTTTATATTGGAGTATAGTTGATTTACAACTACTACTTTTTAATAGTAGAAAAAAAAATGTCCACTGACCCTACTATTGCCACATTTTGAGTTGTCTAGAAAATAATTTTAAAACCGTAAAAACAAAATTCCATACTGTATACATTTAATAGAGCATGAGATTTCATCAAGAACTTGTTTTCAACATCTATGGATTTTACTGGGCACACCTTACACTTATGACCCTCTAATCTCCATCTGCCTTCAGAGAGAGATGGTCAAATCAGAAAAATAAGGCTTAGCCGTAACAGATAAGCAGCAGCATACCACAGCATAAATAGATTCTGACCAGGTGATGTGAGAATAAATACTGAACAGGAGGGGGCCTTAATGGGCTGAGATAATTCAGGAAGTCTTCCTGGAGGGAGGAAAAATTGAGCTAGCCTTGAAAGAGGAAGAAAGACTTGAATAAATGAATACATAATGAAATAAATTATCAGGAGGAAAATAAATAAAATCACAGTTTGATTTAGGGAAAATAAGTAGACCAGTTAGGCTAAAACAGACAGTTCAAGTATAGAAATAATGATATATAACATCAGAGGGTAAAATCCAGGACTCCAAAGAAAAGTTCTTTGGACTCCATGCTCTAATGAGCAATGGAACTGAAATCCATGATACAGGTTACGTGGTAAACTCAGGACAGGATTTAATAAGAGTGACCTGTGTTTCTACTTTTGGCTGTGTTCTGACATGACAACTGTAAGATATAGGAAGTAGCCCATAACCCTTTGGTTGAGGGTGAGGTCTCTTCCTGAAGTGGGTAGACTTCCTGAAGGTCAAGTATGTGTAAAAGAAGTGGATTTTAGAAAGGAAACTGGAACTAGTCTTGAACTACCCAGAAAGGAAACTTACCTTTTCCTGACTCTCACCCTCTCAAGTCTCCACTTTTACTGTATTTCTAGAAGATTGGAGAAATATGATCCCTTCCACAAAGGACAAGCTGGAAACGAGGTAAGGAGATAGTCGGATTGTAAGTTCCATAAGACCAAAGATACGCACATCCATGTGGTTCAACAGCCACAGGGCAAACAGCATCTGGCAACTAGTGGACACGGAACAAGTATGGGCATATGTTGAAGATGAATGAGCTAGACCATACAAGCTCATTGCATCTTACTCTTTATGCTTATTTTCCCCACTTCGCATTTTTTTTCTTTCTCTTTCTCTCTTTTTTTTTTTTTTGTCTTATTAAAAATAACTCAGCCTATGAGTTTAGGCTTAAATATTAATTCACAGTGAGCAGTGGTGCTGGGTGTAGAAATTAGTGTGAAATCCTCAAGGAGAAGGTAAATCTCCAGGGTCACAAATTTTGTCAAACATGGAGTCTCTGGGTTTGCTTGCATTAAGGAAGCTGAAAAATTCCCCAATGGGTAATTCAAAATATTCTTTATTTTAAATTTACTCCAACTGTGTGAATGTGGTATCATCATTCACCTATTAAAGATGGGGAGAATGAGATCCTAAGAGGTTAAATACCTCACCCAACACACACAGCTAGAAGGTAACAAAGCTAGCATTTAAAGCCAGAGACCTCTCAACTAGATCATTAGTTAGAACTAAAGGCTTGGGCTTATGGGTTTGGAGAGGTGTCATGTCAATGACAGAGTCTAGAAATGAAGGGAAATGCCCCCTAGAGAGGGATGCTAGGAGGAACAGGCTAGTGATGGAGTCCACAATGGGGCAGACTGGGGGTTAATGATGAGATTAATAACATCAAAACGCTTCCTCTTCTTGACACAATCCACAATAAACAGTCAAAGAGTAGAGTCTGGCTGACCAGATAAAATGTAGACCGAATTTTCTTGAATCATCTCAGTTATTAGAGCTTACTTACTACAGGCAAAACGAAGACTGTAAAGAGATCTTCAGCTGTCATAATGAGAAAATTACTATGTCCTCCCTCTTGGAAATTCAATATTTCCTATTATTACTTTCTCCCCTTCCCCAGTTATTCCAAATTAAAACTAAGTTCAGGCTAAAACACAGTTCAGAGCACCGAAGACCCAGAATTCATCTTCACTAGATTTATCTCCATAGAATAAACCCACTGAGGGCAGTTGAATTTGGTCCTAGTTCTTTCTCATTTAATTAACTCATTCAGCAGAATTTACTGAAGACTTACAATGTCCCAAGCATTTTGTTTTGTTTTGTTTTCTTTTGTTTTGTTTTTGCGGTATGTGGTCCTGTCACTGTTGTGGCCTCTCCCGTTGCGGAGCACAGGCTCCGGACGTGCAGGCTCAGCGGCCATGGGTCATGGGCCCAGCTGCCCCGCGGCATGTGGGATCTTCCCGGACCTGGGCACGAACCCGTGTCCCCTACATCGGCAGGCGGACTCTCAACCACTGCGCCACCGGGGAAGCCCCCCCAAGCATTTTTTATAGGCATGCAGATCATAAGACGTAATCCTTACCCTCAAGGAGCTCATAGTACAATTACATGATCTGAAAAAAATGACTTCCCTTCCTTAGACTCAGTTCATCTGCAAAACAGATAGAATAGTCCTCATCCTTTTGTGGGAGGCTAAATATTCCCTTAGGTGTCAAAGCAGCCTGTACTGCATTGCAAAATGAAAAGTAACCTATGAGAAAATTATTTTTACCTTTTATACACTGCTTCATTTAACAGTCAATAAGCTAAACCTAAGCTATGTGGATAAATTAGGTAATTTTCTGTCAAATGCTCTGAATTCCTATGAGACGACTAGCAGTGTAATATGAAATCACCTCCTCTTCTTAAGGATCAGGGAAGTGAAAGTACAAGAAAGGGTCTTGTTTCGCAGATTCAGTAAGGATAACATTATTTAGGATTGGGTTTGTCTATAAGTAACAGGGACCCAGAAAAGAGTAATTTAAATAAGCTTTATTTCTCTCTCACATAAGAGAAGTGGAAGGTAGATAACTCCAAGACTCAAACAGTAGTTCCAAAGTTGTCTGGATTAAGTCAAGCTCCTTCCACCAAAACCCAGGATATAGACTTTGTTCACTTGGCCCAAGAGAGTTGCCATCGTTCCAGACATCACATTCATATCCAAGTAGCAGGATAGACAAAGATAATTGGGAAAACATGCCCTCTTCCACATGACCTCTCCACTTGCAGTCCATTGGTCAAAACTGAGATAGATGGCCATGGTTAGCTGCAAGGGAGGCCAGGAAATGTATTCTTTAGTCAAGGGACAATGTGCCTAGCTAAAAATCAAATTTCCTTTGAGAGGGAAAATTAGGACAAGTATTTGTAAGGCAAATAGCAGCCTTTCCCACAGGGAGCATCAGAAAGACTATGGATGAATATTCATTGTCATCTCCTTTCCTGAGTGCTACCATCTGCTACTGCCTAGAAGAACACCAATGCCCAAGCGGTGGTTGTCAAATTTTAGCAGACATCAGAGTCACTTGGAGAACGTGTTGAAACACAGATTGCTGAGACCCATCCCTGGAGTTTCTTGTTCAGAAGGTCTGAAGTGGGACCAGATTATTTGCATTTCAGTAAGTTCCCAGGTGATGCTGATGCTGCTGGTCTGGGAACCATACTTGAGAATTACTGCTCTAAGCAAATGTACAGAGCAGGAGCAAAAGGAAAAAGAGGGAAAGCAAGAGATCGTGAGTATTACTGATGGGGTGGTCAACAGAGAGTAGAACTGTTGATAAGAGTAACATCAAGCCATGAAGATGGAACACTATACGTCAGCACCTCTAACCCACCTACCAAGCCTTGGAAGAGTTCTAGCATTCTAGGACATTTGGGCACATAAAGTAGCCCAGATACTGTGGCTCAAGAGATCCTGGGTGTGACTGTGCCCTGATCTGATCAACCTGCCTTTTTGGAATTAGCAGAGGCCACACTTTATTGCTCCAAATTGCTGAAATCTGATGTCTTCCTTACTTCTGACACATCATCAACAGCCCCACTGGAATTGCTGACCTATGACCTGCTGGGATATTTGACTCAAGTTTCCCCTCGGAGTGTAGAATGCTGACACTGAAATAGCCATAATCAGCATCCCCTCTCCTATAGTCTCATGAAATCCGTGACCTGGAAGATCCCACTTATCATCTCGCCAGAGTCCCCTAATCATGATCTCTTCCATTTGTGGGGCTGCCAGGATGCTAAGTCAGGAACTTAGCCCTTGGTCAAGAAGGACAACAACATTCTCCAGTTGGATGGGGCATCTTACTTTATCATTGACGGTTTGTCTTCCTATCTGTTTTGCATGTTTCCTCACCCTGAACCTAATTTTACTCATGGCCACGTATGCACACATTTGATGAGCCCTTATTCTGTACCTGCTATCCGCATACTCTAGGTGTTTGTGTATATACTCTCTCCAGCCAATGTGAGCGCCTGAAGCATCCAGCATAGTGCCTGACATCGAGGCAATATGGAAGTTTTGAAGGGTTGACACTGAGCCTGGGGTTTTTACACACACAGTTTGTCAACAAGGCTTTGAGATTCTGCTGACTTCCTTGCCAAAAGCTCCAGGCACTACCGGCACCTGTGACCACCACCAGATTGCGGTCTCATTCTCCTTCCCCCTCCCTCATCTGAAAAAAAGGCAGCGTGCAAAACAGCGGACACACTGCTTTTGGAAGAGTGGTGGGCCCTAATGCAGGCCTTTGGTAGGGATAGAGATAAAAGGGGCAGAATACAAATGCCTAAAGGGTTTCTGTGCAGGAGGAATGGCAAGTGCCTGGATGCCACCAAGGGGACCCCAAAGGCAGCAGCAATCTCATGGACTGATCCTGACCTATTGGGTCAGTCAGTGCATGGTTAATGAGAAGCTGGATAACACTGTTGTGTGTGTGCACGTGTGTGTGTTGCAGATAAAATGTAGAAGATTTACCAGC
Source organism: Delphinapterus leucas (assembly GCF_059928025.1). Taxonomy (NCBI): domain Eukaryota; kingdom Metazoa; phylum Chordata; class Mammalia; order Artiodactyla; family Monodontidae; genus Delphinapterus; species Delphinapterus leucas. The sequence continues at coordinate 28,572,536 of NC_143149.1, forward strand.
TTTATTCCCTCTCTGACTAATTCTGCTCCAAATCATCACCTCCCTTACAAGGCTGCCATGTCCAAGACCTCTTGGAAATGACTTACTGAGAGATCTTTGAAGGAGGTACAGGAAATCAGGAAAGTATTAATCCTCTAACAACTTGCTTCTTCCTCCTTCTTCCCTGTTACTCTATTTGGCGTTAGAAAGCTAAAGCTCAGCCAGAAAGCACAAATGAGTTTTTTAAATCACCCATATCTCAGGTGCCAGGCTGTCTGTGGAAAACAAAATTGATCTGTTTTAAAGACTTGACTGGGCTTAGGAAGACAGCTCCCTGAGCTCTGTTCATCTGCCCTAATGAGCTGCTTTTTTTTTTTTTCAGTCTCATTTAACTTTTCTTGCCACAGGGATAAAATGAGCGAGAACAATAAAAAGGGAAGGAGTGATGAAGGGGTAGGAGGAATTAAAGCCTCCTGTGTGAATAGGTAATTTGATTCACTGTTTACATTGCTGGTAGAGAGATTTAAACAGTTGACCTACTCATGACCCTTTAAATTGAGATTTCAGAGAGATTTTTAAAACCAAATAAACTTTAGAGTAATGAAAACTATTTTGTGGACTCTAAACTAATCCAGGTGGTCAGACTAGGAAGGGGTTGGGTAGGGGTCATTTCTGGGGAGGGATCTAAAAAGACAGTTTCTCTTCTTTGTGCTTAAAAGCTATTTGTTACAAACCATCAAAAATGTATGGCAACCTATTATGTGTAATGCATTGCATTGGGGAACTAAAATATAGAAGATAGAGTTTAGGGCACACAGAAAAATAGTGTATCTTTGTATGTTCCAGGTACCAAATGTTTTACAGCAATAATGCAGAACGTTGAAGAGGGAAACATTACCACAGGGTGTGATGTTCAAGAAAGATTGCACATAGTGGGAGAGACTCTTTTAGGTTTTTGCTTGATATGTAAAACTCAGACATAATGGAGGTGGTTTCTAGGAAAAGGAAAAGACATAAGATTAGATAAGGAAAGAGAGAAGGCACTAGAGATTATTGTGTTAATAGCTGATTAGCAAATTAACAAACAGAATTCCATGGAGAATTTTGGGGAAGGATGGTAATGTAAGTGAAGGTTTACAAAACTCCCATCATCTTATATACTACTGAAAAGAACCAAAAGGAAGCAAAATAGAGAAAGCTACTTTATTATTTCTGAACAGAGGGGATGATCCTTACTTTATATCATTAAGCCCTGAGAAATATATGTCAGATACAATCTGGTCCAAATTGAAATGAGTCATCAAAGGCTAGCAACCCATCTCCACTTCCTAAGAGATCTGTGCAGTGTCGTGGGAAGATTAAGAAATTCTGTATAATAATTTTTTTAAGACTGTGATCCTCAATTTATGAAAATGAAGATTGAGTATATGAATCAGCCATAAGCAAAATAGCAAACAACCTACTCTGATTTTCTTTCCTAGCTGAAGTCAGACGTACCCTGTAAGCCCAACAACTGGGATAGAAGTTTGCATAGTCGTGCCACATTTTTTTCTCTCTAGCATGACTTCCTAATGGTGGCACAGGCTGACTCTGCAGCAAAGACAAACTCTTCCTAATATGGAGAACATGGTTTGAAGCAGAAACATCCCTGGTAGAGTTGTTTCCACTACTGCAGAGAGACTGAATTTACACCAAGTTCTTTTAGCTGCCCATGGCTGCAGCTCCTCGACCTTTGACTACTGAACAACTGAACTAATCATTTCAATCCATCATCCAGGCCTCCAGATCAAATTTAAAGGGGAGATTAAAATGATATACAAGTAAACTGAAAATAGAAACAAGAAGAACTCACTTCAGTTGGGCAAATGGCAAGCCCAGAGTTTCTCTCATTAAAAAATGATGAATAGGAAAACAGCACAAGCAAACAAATGCAAACCTGTGCAAAAATCCTGCAATTATAAATGTACACCCCAAAATGAAAATGAGTATACATCATACATTTTAGATAGCATTCATCCTCTAGAATAAGATTTAATAATGAAATATAAGAAAATGTGAACTCCCTCACACTTTCAAGGAAATTAAAGAAAATAGACTATGAAACAAATTGAAAGAGAGGGATAATTAGTTGACTGAGTTTTTTAAAGAGCATTGCTAGAAATAATAAAACCATTTGATATGATAATGCCATTGCATTTAAATGTCATAAGATCCAGCAAAGATCAGAGTTAATAATACAACAATAGAATCAGGGCTATGGACTAGTGCTTGCAAAAAGAAAGCACCTAAACTATAGAGACAAATCACAAAACACTGAAAACAGTGATGTTTGTGTAGAATAGGCAGAAAACAAGTGTATAGGTGATAAGTGGGCTTGAAGAAGAAAACAGAACACATGAGACAGAAATAGTATTCAAAGACATAATAGAAGAAAATGTATCTAGAGTTAATGATTTCAATCTACAGAATGAAAAAAAATTACCTTAATTCATCAAAATTACCAGTAAACTTCAAGATATATCCTAAAGAATCTTCTGAATTTCAAAAATAAAGAAAAAAATGGTACAGGCTGCCAGGCAAAAAATAACTTACAAAGGAAAACAATGAGACTGGCCTCAAAGCAAAACCTCAAAAACAAAATATTCCAGAAAGAAATGGCACAATATTTATAGAATTTTAAAGGGGTGGGGGAATGTGAACCAAGAATTTTTATATCCAGCCAAATTTCTATTCATGTGTATTGATAATAAAAAGACTCAAAGACTGAAGCATTGTGCCCCCTGAAAAACCTACTTGAGGATGGAGTCTAAACAACTAAGTAACTAATCAAAATAAAAAGGCCATGAATAAAGAATATTTGGAAAAAGCAAATGTCAGACATTTAATGTATGTAAACACAGAGTTGGACCCAAGTAATTAGATACCTACAATCTTTTCCTTCAATATAATTAGCAAAAAGTTATATTGAAGGAAAAGACTGTAGATATCTAATGCTTCAAGGTCAAGGTATGTAATATAGAAAATAACTGAAATATAATTTAATAATTTAATGTAGTAATAATAATTTCACTAAGAGAGCCATACAAGGATAGAACAAAACCCAGACAGCAAAGTATAGAGGACCTAATTTCTGCCTCTTTAGTAGAAAGAAAACCAATCTATTATTTACTTTCTCACTTTCATTAACTAATAATTACAAATTTCGGCACAATACTTAAACACATCAAATATTCACAATCAGAAGAAACAGAGTGCAAGTCTCAAAAAACTGATCCACAAGGAACAAAGCATATAGCAAAGGATACACAAGCAAGCACAGATCACAAGGCAATAGGGAAATTATCCAGAATAAAAACAAATGATGTATATTATATAATTTTAAACTCTGTATATCAAGCTTCATATCTGATAAAAATATACCTACTTTTTACATGTAAGTGCTACATTAGTTTTAAAATTTGATTATATAAAATGTGAAGAAAATTTAAATAAATTCCAAGGATAATTTGACACCTTTTTTAACCACAATGCAACAAAACAGGAAATAAATAACAGAAGTACAAATAATTCACAAACAGAAATATTTTAAAATTTAATAAAAACCCCAGGTCAAAGAGAATGTCAAAATCTTAAACAGTAAATAACAATAAAGGAAACTTCACAATCAGACTTACTGAATGTGAACAAAATTGTACTCAGAGGAACATTCATAGCCTTAAACAACATCCTTACTAACCAAAACTGCTATACATAATTAATATTTAATTCAAAATGTTGGAAGTATAAGTAAGCATATGAAATAAATTCTCATGGATTAAACCAAAAGTCAACCAATTAGGGTGTTGTAAAATTTAACAGCAAAACAGATGAATCCACTAACTTGTCTATGAAGAAATAAAAAAGAAAACACAAGTATACAATACTGGACATTTAACGGAAATTGGATGACTTAAAAAAAAAACCCTTCATTTGCTACTACACTAGTAAAATTGAAGAATGGATAAAAATACAGTTATAAAATAAGTCACAGGATATAATATACAGCATTGAGAAATATAGTCAGTAAAGTCATAATAACTTTGTATGGTGACAGATGGTAATTAGACTTGTCGTGGTGATCACGTAATGTATAAAAACATTGAATCACTATGTGATACACCTAAAATGAACATAACGTTATGTCAATTCTACCTCAATAAAATTTTTTAAAAGAAAAAGAAAAATGGATGAAACTAAGGATTTTATAGAAAAATATAAATCTTACAAATTACTTCAAAAAGTAAGAACATTTAAACGATGAATGACCACTGAGGAAAAAAATCAAGAATACTACAAAAACAAAAATAACACTCCCTCTAAAAAAAAAGACAGAGTTCAGATGTTTCCAAATGTGATTCATAGGAGCTTAGTAGTTTTTGAATGAAATACCTAATTCTGAAAAACTGAGTATTCTTTCTAATGTTTGCCTGAGGCTGTAGCCCTGGGAATAGCCTGGACTCATGGCCAGCTAAATCAGAAATAAATTTTAAAACCTTTATTTTTCTAGGCAGCATCAGGAGCCAGGAAAAGGTGGACAGTTAAATAAAACATCAGTTCACAACTATTAAAAGCAGTCGAGGCAAGGTTCCGTGCCAAATTGGCTTGAAGAAATAGTGTGGCAGGTATGCTTTTAATGAAGACCATTTCTCCACCTTCCTGTTTTAATTTGATTTCCCTGGCAGACTTGTGCTTCCTTGGCTTGGAGGAAATCTGCTTAACTACCACCATCTCAACTGGGAGCCAGACAGCTGGATTCCTTCACCATTTTTGTAAATAGTTTGCCTTTTGACATCCACAGGGATCACCGTGTTGCCTCCACCGGAATCCTGGAGCAGGTCCAGCAGAAAAGAAAAGGCTGCTCCATTTGCCTGGGACAAGCCCCACGATGTCAGTGGCAGAGGTTTTGCCCATTTTAAGCTAAATTATGAACTATATCCTCTTCCTAGATTCCTGTTGGCTATGTAGACTCTCTTTGTTAATGGCTCCAAACCACCCAGCAAAGTGCCCCTCAGGCTAAGAGCACAGCTAAGGCCCAACAACTGTTAGTTTCAGAGCAGGCTGGCGCTGCCTTCTTAGCCAGCCTCCAGGGCTCGCCATATACAACCACACTTTCTTTATAGATTACATAAAAGTTTCACGGCCATTGCACTGTTTTCCAAATAGGTTCGAAATTCTGTCAGCCTGCAGAATGTCCCACGAGGCCTTAATCCAGGCCTGAGATGAGACTGTATTTGTTTCCTACTGTTGCCGGAGCAGATGGCCACCAGCGTCATGGCTTAAAACAACACACATTTTTGTCTCACACTTCGGGAGGTTACAAGTCCAAAATAGGCCTTATGAGCTAAAATTAAGGTGCCAGCAGAGCTGCATTCGTTCCGAAGTTTCTAGAATATCTGTTTTCTTACCTTTTCCATTGTCTAGAGGCCACCTGTATTCCTTGGTTCACAGCCTTTCCTCCATCTTTAATGCCCATCATGCCAACCTCTGCTTCCTTTGTCACATATTCTCTCCTGAATATACCCTCTTGCCTACCTCTTAGAAAGACCCTTGTGATTACACTGGGCCCACGCACATAATCCAGGGTAATCTCACCATCTCAAAATCCTGAACACGTCTGCAAAGTCCTTTTTGCCGTGTAAATTGACACCTCCACACGTTCCAGGGAATAGGATGTAGATGTCTTCTGGGGCCAGTTTTCTGTCTGTTGCAACGTCCTTAATGGATGGTCCATCCTGGCCAGTATAATTCACACAGCTAAGAGCTGCCACAAGGTTCTATGTGATTAAGATCCAGTGAAACACGAGAAGTGTAACAAATGCTAAGATGTCAAAGGAGAGAGAGGACATCTCATTTGGGAGTTGTCAGATAAGCCCTCATGGAAGGAAGGCCAGGGAATTGAACTGGATTGTGAAGGATGAGGGGAAACTTTGCTTCCCTGGGTCCCAGAGGGAACCTTGATGGACAGCAGACAGTTAAGAATATGAAATGCCAACACTTTCATCACACTCCTTGTAGAGGCATTTTCAGACACACAAACACCAAATAAATTGCTCTTGAGAGAGAAAGAAGTCAGAGTTTATCTTGGGAGCCACCCTTATCACTCCCATCTACACCCTTCCTCAGCTTCCAGGGAAATCTGTCTTTATCCCTCAGAATACACTGGGAGTCACTGGGAAGGAGTTATGCACGAATGGAGCATAACCTTCCTCTTGGAAGAAGGCTCATCAATTCCTCTATTCAACAGGAAGGGGTTGTGTCCTGATTTCCTCACTTGGAACACAGAATCCCTTTCTTGCTGAAGCAGTGTTTATAATGAATGTAAGATGCTGTCAGATGAGTCACAGGTTCTTGGTGGGAAACGACTTCGAGAGCCTCTAGTCCAAGCTTCCTCAGACAGCCAGCTGGTGGCACAAGGTTTAATTTTCCCAGCTACCCCAAAGTGTGTGGAATTTCTGTTCTGCCCTTACTATCCTATTTTTTTTAACTTTATTGGAGTATAATTGCTTTACAGAGCTCTGTTAGTTTCTGCTGTATAACAAAGTGAATCAGCTATATGCACATGTATATCCCCTTATCCCCACCCTCTTGCGTCTCCCTCCTATCCTCCTTATCCCACCCCTCTAGGTGGTCGCAAAGCACTGAGCTGATCTCCCTGTGTCATGCAGCTGCTTCCCACTAGCTATCTGTTTTACATTTCATAGTGTATATATCTCAACGCTACCCTCTTACTTCATCCCAGCTTACCCTTCCCGCTCCCCATGTCCTCAAGTCCATTCTCGAAGTCTGTGTCTTTATTCCTGTCCTGCCCCTATGTTCATCAAAACCATTTTTTTCTTAGATTCCATATATATGTGTTAGCATATGGTATTTGTTTTTCTCTTTCTGACTTACTTCACTCTGTATGACAAACTCTAGGTCCATCCACCTCATTAGAAGTAACTCAATTTTGTTTCTTTTTATGGCTGAGTAATATTCCATTGTATATATGTGCCACGTCTTCTTTAATCATTCATCTGTTGATGGATATTTAGGTTGCTTCCATGTCCTGGCTATTGTAAATAGTGCTGCAGTGAACATTGTGGTACATGACTCTTTTTGAATTATGGCTTTCTCAGGGTATATGCCCAGTAGTGGGATTGCTGGGTCATAGGGTAGTTCTATTTTTAGTTTTTTAAGGAACCTCCATATTGTTCTCCATAGTGGCTGTACCAATTTACATTTCCACCAACAGTGCAAGAGGGTTCCCTTTTCTCCACACCCTCTCCAGCATTTATTGTTTGTAGATTTTTTTTGATGATGGCCATTCTGACTGGTGTGAGGTGATACCTCATTGTAGTTTTGATTTGCATTTCTCTAATGATTAGTGATGTTGAGCATCCTTTCATGTGTTTGTTGGCAAAATGTGTATCTTCTTTGGAGAAATGTCTGTTTAGGTCTTTTACCCACTTTTGGATTGGGTTGTTTGCTTTTTAGATATTGAGCTGCATAAGCTGCTTGTATATTTTGGAGATTAATCCTTTGTCAGTTGCTTTGTTTGCAAATATTTTCTCCCATTCTGAGGGTTGTCTTTTCGTCTTGTTTATGGTTTCCTTTGCTGTGCAAAAGCTTTTCAGTTTCATTAGGTCCCATTTGTTTATTTTTGTTTTTATTTCCATTTCTCTAGGTGGTGGGTCAAAGAGGATCTTGCTGTGATTTATATCACAGAGTGTTCTGCCAATGTTTTCCTCTAAGAGTTTCATAGTGTCTGGCCTTACATTTAGGTCTTTAATCCATTTTGAGTTTATTTTTGTGTATGGTGCTAGGAAGTGTTCTAATTTCATTCTTTTACATGTAGCTGTCCAGTTTTCCTAGCACCACTTATTGAAGAGGCTGTCTTTTCTCCATTGTATATTCTTGCCTCCTTTATCAAAAATAAGGTGACCATATGTGTGTGGGTTATCTCTGGGCTTTCTATCCTGTTCCATTGATCTATATTCCTGTTTTTGTGCCAGTACCATACTGTCTTGATTACTGTAGCTTTGTAGTATAGTCTGAAGTCAGGTAGCCTGATTCCTCCAGCTCCGTTTTTCTTTCTCAAGATTGCTTTGGCTATTCAGGGTCTTTTGTGTTTCCATTCAAATTGTGAAATTTTTTGTTCTAGTTCTGTGAAAAAATGCCATTGGTAGTTTGATAGGGATTGCATTGAATCTGTAGATTGCTTTGGGTAGTATAGTCATTTTCACAATGTTCATTCTTCCAATCCAAGAACATGGTATATCTCTCCATCTATTTGTATCATCTTTAATTTCTTCCATCAGTGTCTTAGAGTTTTCTGCATACAGGTCTTTTGTCTCCTTAGACAGGTTTATTCCTAGGTATTTTATTCTTTTTGTTGCCATGGTAAATGGGAGTGTTTCCTTAATTTCTCTTTCAGATTTTTCATCATTAGTGTATAGGAATGCAAGAGATTTCTGTGCATTAATTTTTTATTCTTCTACTCTACCAAATTCATTGATTAGCTCTAGTAGTTTTCTGGTAGCATCCTTAGGATTCTCTATGTATAGTATCATGTCATCTGCAAACAGTGACAGTTTTACTTCTTCTTTTCCAATTTGTATTCCTTTTATTTCTTTTTTTTCTCTGATTGCTGTGGCTAATGCTTCCAAAGCTATGTTGAATAATAGTGGTGAGAGTGGGCAACCTTGTTTTTGTTCCTGATCTTAGAGGAAATGGTTTCAGTTTTTCACCATTGAGAATGATGTTGGCTGTGGGTTTGTCATATATGGCCTTTATTATGTTGAGGTAGGTTCCCTCTATGCCCGCTTTCTGGAGAGTTTTTATCATAAATGGGTGTTGAATTTTGTCAGAAGCTTTTAGTGCATCTATTGAGATTATCATATGGTTTTTATCCTTTAAGTTGTTAATATGGTGTATCACATTCATTGATTTGCGTATATTGAAGAATCCTTGCGTTCCTGGGATAAACCCCACTTGATCATGGTGTATGATCCTTTCAAGGTGCTGTTGGATTCTGTTTGCTAGTACTTTGTTGAGGATTTTTGCATCTATGTTCATCAGAGATATTGGCCTGTAGTTTCCTTTTTTGTGACATCTTTGTCTGGTTTTGGTATAAGGGTGATGGTGGCCTTGTAGAGTTAGTTTGGGAGTGTTCCTCCCTCTGCTATATTTTGGAAGAGTTTGAGAAGGATAGGTGTTAGCTCTTCCCTAAATGTTTGATAGAATTCACCTGTGAAGCCATCTGATCCTGGGCTTTTGTTTGTTGGAAGATTTTTAATCACAGTTTCAATTTCAGTGCTTGTGATTGGTCTGTTTATATTTTCTATTTCTTCCTCATTCAATCTTGGTAGGTTGTGCTTTTCTAAGAATTTGTCCATTTCTCCAAGGCTCTCCATTTTATTGGCATATAGTTGCTTGTCGTAATGTCTCATCATCCTTTGTATTTCTGCAGTGTCAATTGTTACTTCTCTTTTTCCATTTCTAATTCTGTTGATTTGAGTCTTCTCCCTTTTTTTCTTGATGAGTTAGGCTCATGGTTTGTCAATTTTGTTTATCTTCTCAAAGAACCAGCTTTTAGCTTTATTGATCTTTGCTATTGTTTCTTTCATTTCTTTTTCATTTATTTCTGATCTGATCTTTATGATCTCTTTCCTTCTGCTAACTTTGGGGGTTTTTTGTTCTTCTTTCTCTAATTGCTTTACATGTAAGGTTAGGTTGTTTATTTGAGATGTTTCTTGTTTCTTGAGGTAGGATTTTATTGCTATAAACTTCCTTCTTAGAACTGCTTTTGCTGCATCCCATAGGTTTTGGGTCGTTGTGTTTTCATTGTCATTTGTCTTTAGGTATTTTTTGATTTCCTCTTTGATTTCTTCAGTGATCTCTTGGTTATTTAGTAGCGTATTGTTTAGCCTCCATGTGTTTGTATTTTTTACAGTTTTTTTCCTGTAATTGATATCTAGTCTCATAGCATTGTTGTCAGAAAAGATACTTGATACGATTTCAATTTTCTTAAAGTTACCAAGGCTTGATTAGTGACCCAAGTTATGGTCTATCCTGGAGAATGTTCCATGAGCACTTGAGAAGAAAGAAGTGTATTCTGTTGGTTTTGGATGGAATGTCCTATAAATATCAATTAAGTCAATCTTGTTTAATGTATCATTTAAAGCTTGTGTTTCCTTATTTATTTTCATTTTGGTTGATCTGTCCATTGGTGAAAGTGGGGTGTTAAAGTCCCCTACTGTGATTGTGTTACTGTTGACTTCCCCTTTTATGGCTGTTAGCATTTGCCCTATGTATTGAGGTGCTCCTATGTTAGGTGCATAAATATTTACAATTGTTATATCATCTTCTTGGACTGATCCCTTGATCATTATGTAGTGTCCTTCTTTGTCTCTTGTAATAGTCTTTATTTTAAAGTCTATTTTGTCTGATATGAGAATTGCTACTCCAGCTTTCTTTTGATTTCCATTTGCATGGAATATCTTTTTCCATCCCCTCACTTTCAGTCTGTATGTTTCCCTACGTCTGAAGTGGGTCTCTTGTAGACAGCATATGTACGGGTCTTGTTTTTTTATCCATTCAGCCAGTCTATGTCTTTTGGTTGGAGCATTTAATCCATTTACATTTAAGGTAATTATCGATACGTAGGTTCCTATTACCATTTTCTTAATTGTTTTGGGTTTGTTATTGTGGGTCTTTTCCTTTTCTTGTGTTTCCTGCCTAGAGAATTTCCTTTAGAATTTGTTATAAAGCTGGTTTGGTGGTTCTGAATTCTCTTTGCTTTTACTTGTCTGTGAAGGTTTTAATTTCTCTGTCGAATCTGAATGAGATCCTTGCTGGGTAGAGTAATCTTGGTTGTAGGTTTTTCCCTTTCATCACTTTAAATATGTCCTGCCACTCCCTTCTGGCTTGCACAGTTTCTGCTGAAAGATCAGCTGTTAACCTTATGGGGATTCCGTTGTACGTTATTCGTTGCTTTTCCCTTGCTGCTTTCAGTATTTTTTCTTTGTATTTAATTTTTAATAGTTTGATTAATATGTGTCTTAGCGTGTTTCTGTTTGGGTTTTTCCTGTATGGTACTGTCTGTGCTTCCTGGACTTGATTATTTCCTTTCCCATGTTAGGGAAATTTTCAACTATAATCTCTTCAAATATTTTCTCAGATCCTTTCTTTTTCTCTTCTTCTTCTGGGACCCCTATAATTTGAATGTTGGTGTGTTGTCCCAGAGGTCTCTGAGACTGTCCTCAATTCTTTTCATTCTTTTTTCTTTATTCTGCTCCCTTGCAGTTATTTCCACCATTTTATCTTCTAGCTCAGTTATCTGTTCTTCTGCCTCAGTTATTCTGTTATTGGTTCCTTCTAGAGTATTTTTAATTTCAGTAATTGTGTTGTTCATCACTGTTTGTTTGCTCTTTAGTTCTTCTTGATCCTTGTTAAATGTTTCTTGCATTTTCTCCATTCTGTTTCTGAGATATGGAATCATCTTTACTATCATTACTCTAAATTCTTTTTCAGGTAGGTTGCCTATTTCATCTTCAATTATTTGGTCCTCTAAGTTTTAACCTTGCTCCTTTGTCTGTAACAAGTTTTTTTGTTGTTTCTTTTTTTTTTTTTTTTGACAGATGGTGCTGTATTCCTGTCTTAATGGTTGTTTGGCCTGAGACATCCAGCACTGGAGTTTGCAGGCAGTTGGATAGAGCTGGGTCTTGGTGCTGAGATGAGGACCTGTGGGAGGCCTCACTTTGATTGATATTCCCTGGGGTCTGAGGTTCTCTGTTAGTCCAGCGGTTTAGACTCAGCACTCCCACCACAGGAGATTGAGCCCAACCTCTGGCTTGGGAACCAAGATCCCACAAGCCGTTTGCTGAGGGTTCCTCCCATCCCCTTAGGTGTCCGTGGTCCCCCACTGGTGCCTGGTGGGTGCCCTAGTTGTGAGGAGACGCGAATTCCGTGTCCTTCTAGTACGCCATCTTGACTCCACCCCCTATCCTGCTTTTTTTAATAGTCATTTTTAGTTTTATTCAAAGCCATCTTAACTCTACCATTTATTCAACAAATATTTATTGAGCCAGACACACACTTATTCACAAGTCTAAGAGAACATGGCTGGAGGAATGTGTTTCCTCTACTAATAAATATAGGTAAATCAAACATGTCCCTTAGCAAGCCGGCCCCAATACCATCTCACTGATATGCAATTACACTCATCCTCCTAATTTCTCATTGAGATTGTCAATCCCCTCCTAGTTCATTATCTGACACATTAATTTTACGTTCCATGCCGTCTTTCTCCAGATTTACCTACCAATGCCTACGTCCATTCACTCTTCAATCGCAGCTCAGCCCTTCTCAGTTTTTTGTATCTATTCTCAGAGTTCAGCATGAGTGAACAGTGTACACCTGGACCACAGCCCTCTTGCTATCATCGACTAGCACGCCACGAGAACAGGGATGATGCTACAGGGCTAGACACTGAATATGCAGGAGAGAAAAAGTCAAGCGTGGTCCCATGCTTGAACCATGCATCCATGGTCTCATAGGCATCCTAGTCCAGCTCAAGAGATAAACAAATAATCATGCAAATGAACACATACAGTGATTCCATATTTTCATAAGTGTTATGAATAGAGCATGTGCTCTTAGGGAGGAGAATGGTCAGTTGGCAAGGTTTTTTTTGAGGGGGGTGGTGTCAAGCATGGCTATACAGATACCTGAGAAATGACTATTGAACAGGAGAGGCTCAGTCAAAAGCCACCTGGGAGGGAGAGAAGCATTCCTGGCAGAAGGAGTGTGTATGTGAGGGTCATACAGCAGGAAAGAGCTGAGTTGTTTGAAGACCTGAACAGAAACCAGTGTGACCTCAGAAATGTATCTGTCAACCCTCTCATATTTCCACCCAGTAGAAGTTCATTTATTTATTTTTTATTTATAACTTTTTATTTTATATTGGAGTATAGTTGATTAACAATGTTGTGTTCGTTTTAGGTGTACAGCAAAGTGATTCAGTTAGACATATACATGTATTTATTCTTTTTCATATTCTTTTCCCATTTAGGTGGTTACAGAATATTGAACAGAGTTCCCTGTGCTATACATTAGGTCCTTGTTGGTTACCTGTTTTTAAATATAGCAGTGTGTACATGTCAATCCCAAACTCCCTAACTATCCTTCCCCCCAACCCTTCCCCCAGGTAACCATGAGTTCCTTCTCTAAGTCTGTTTCTGTTTTGTAAATAAGTTCATTTGTATCATTTCTTTTTAGATTCCGCATGTAAGCGATAACAATATTTCTCTTTCTCTGTCTGACTTACTTCACTCAGCATGACGATCCCTTATTTATGTTCCTCATTCCCACGTGAAAGAGCTGCTCACTGCAGAGTTGCAGATAAACCAACCGACCATATAAACATATGTCTCATAACCGGCTGGTCCCCAGGTCGTGAGCTCCATGGTCCCAGGGAAGTTGCCTTCAGAGGCGGAAGGCTCTTACCCTTCAGTGCCAACAGCCCTAGTCCAGGTCAAGGCTTCACCCCACTGCCCCAGGGAGGGCAATGCCAACCCTCACTTGGACAGGACCTTGTATCATTCTGCCTCTGGACATTCCCCTCTACACTTTGAAGGTTAGGGACTGGGGGGAAATACTGCAAGGCAAGGCCCTGGGCACAGAGCACGTTGGGAGAGCTGGTTCGAGGGTAGGATGGGAAAGCCTGGAGGAGAGGAGGTGGAGGAGAAGGGAAAAAGGAAGCTGTACCTACCATGTGTAAGTCCCTTTACACCACTCACTTCATTAAGTCCTAGACAACGGGCATGTCTGCTTCAACCCTTGTTTTACAGAGCAGAGGTCCTGGGGGTGGGAGTGAATGGGTAACTTTTCAAGCTCTCAGTTAGTAGATGACTGTGATTTTGAACCCAGGACTGTTTCCAAAGGTCTCGCTCTTTCCATTACATTGAATACAGTGGATCCCACCCACAGCAAGTTGTCAAGTCCCGATCAGACTCGTTTCTGCTCCCTGGAAGTTCTCATAAGCACTGGTTCTCTCTTAAGGTGGGGGCAGTATGTCAGGATAGATGCTTCTAGGCTACAGTAGATTCATGCTTCAGAGATCTGTCAGCACCACATTCTAGGGAGAATTGTTCAAGTTAAGGTGGAGTCTGGCCAGTGAATATCCAGAGTGAATCTAACCTCAAAAGTAGGGCTGAGGGCTTCCCTGGTGGCGCAGTGGTTGGGAGTCCGCCTGCCGATGCAGGGGACACGGGTTCGTGCCCCGGTCCGGGAAGATCCCACATGCCGCGGAGTGGCTGGGCCCGTGAGCCATGGCCGCTGAGCCTGCGTGTCCGGAGCCTGTGCTCCGCAACGGGAGAGGCCACAGCAGTGAGAGGCCCGCATACCGCCAAAAAAAAAAAAAAAAAAAGTAGGGCTGGAAGTTATCAGGCAGAAGGTCAAGGTCACCAGCTGAGCAGGCAGGCTCCATTTCCAGCAAGAACCAGGATCCAGACTGTCAACGCACAGGGGACCATAGCCCCATTCTCAGTCGGCCCTTGGGGCTACGTTCACCTGCAGACATTCCCCAGACTTTCACTCCAGTAAACAAGATGCTCCTGGAAAGGTCTGCCCTTCAGTGGCTCCAGAGAAAGGGATTTATTATATTCAGAAGCTGGGCATGCTAAAAGGCAATGACTCCAGCTGAGACCAACGTCTGTTTTTGGAAATCAGCTGTGCTCCTTTTGCTTCCTCCTGAATAGGATTCTATTTTCCAATCCAGGTAGTTCCCTCAGCAAAGAGCAGAAGAGATGCAGCAGCAAGGGGCACCAGGTATGTGAGAGCAGGGCAAACTGAAAGCAGTGTTCAGCTGGATTAGTGGGTGGCATTCTGAAACGTTTGAGAAATTCTCAAGTCTTTGCGGAAGATGAAGGCCATTTCATGTGAGTTCTTTTTCTCTTCACCTTCTAAATCTGAGGAATAGATCCCCACCCTGTCAAGGCTCTTTGTTTATGCTTAGGACTTTCTGTGATGATGGAAAGTTTCCATACTCGTGCTGATAGATATAGTAGCCACTAGCCACCTGTGGCTGTCGAATACTTGAAATGTGACTAGTGTGACTGAGGAAATGAAGTTTTAATTTTATTACATTTTAATTAATTTAAATGTAGATGCAAATAGCCACGTATGGTGAATAGCCACTATCGTACACTACAGTTCTAGATATTCCAGCTGTGTAAGAACAGCAGTCATGGTTTATTCATCCTCTATTCCCAGGGCTACCACAGTGCCTGGGACATATTTCACACTAAATATTTCTTAGTGGACCAAATGAAGAGAGGAAAGAAGAAATAATTAAATGATCCTACTGGACTAACATGGAAAGGAGACAACAATTCTTTGCTTGAATTTTGTCGCTACCTCTTACTGTGGCAAGCTATAGTTTACAAATGACATAATAATAATATTAATACTTATTGCTAATGTGTCAAATGCTCAGTGTGTGAAATCTCTTATGAGCATTAGTTTGTTTGATGCTTTCAACAAGCCCCTTTTTCAGTTCAGGAAGCTGAAACTAATGAGGGGTTAAGTCAGGGATTTTCAAACTTCAGGTCATGACCCATTACTTGGTATAAAATCAATCAGTTTGATTCCACCTGCTTAAATGTGTACATAAAATACCTATGCATACATGTATGTATATATGCACATATGTGTGTATATGTAATGTACACACACATGACATGTGTGCATATGCACGTTCAGAAGCGTTTGAAAGCCACTAGATTAAGTAACTCTGTCGAGGCTCTTCAGCTAGCTCATGGTGAGTTGGGATTTGCACCCAGACTACCTGACTCCAAGTCTTATACCTTAACTGGTATACTCTATGGCTTCCTCTGGTTTTGTACGAAATGTGTTTAAACTTTAAACAGTTGACTCACGCGTAAATCCTAAGAACTTCATCCATCCACTAGGTATGGAATGTACACGTGTGTCCATGTGCACACATGCTCACATCCACTTGCCTTGAGTAATGCCCACTATCTTTTAGATAGAGTCTATTGCCAATGGCTATGGACCAAGCAAAATTGATCCTAATTCAAATGTCTCTAAATGAACCTGTACGATTCCACTTTGGCAGAGCTTGCTAGGGCTCACCGATATGTGTATTTCTCCCTTGTGTACTAGGTGTACCCCTGGGCTACATTTCCCTTTTGCCTTAGAACTAGGTGAGGCCATGTGCTTGATTTCTGGCCAGTGGGGTGGAGGTGGAGGTGATGGACACCATTTCCAGGACTGGCCTCTAAAATCTCCCACATAGTCCTCTGGACTGTCTCCTTTTGCTCATCAACAGGCTGGATGCATAGAATGAAGTGGAAAGTTCTGAGGTTCAGGGCGATGGCAGAGCCACAGGATGGGAGGAGCCTTGACCTTGAATGACTGAGGGGAGCTCAGCCCCCAGCCCTCTCCCTTCACCCTGCTTTGGGCTGAGGCATGAGTGAGAGATAGTCCCTTGTTGTATTAAGCCAACTGAGATTTGTTGTTTGTTACAGCAGCTATCCCACCCTGACTAATGCACCACTCTAGTGGGTGCGATGCACAAAAGAGGACAAATCTGACACGTGTCCTTCTGCTCCCAGCCCAGGTCCACTGTCACACTGAGTAAAGGCAGAGCACAGAACTGACCTGGGGTCAGGTTGGGCGAGAGGTCTACATCTGATAGCTTGTCTTGGTTTTTTGGGTATCCAGAGAGAGGGACAATGGGTATTCAGTGATCTTAATAACATGACCTTCAATTTGTATAGTGCTTTGTCATTTCAAAAAGGGCTTTCTCAATGCATGATTTCCCATGATTACATTGAACAGGGACAAGAATCCCCAAGCTCCTGATGCAAGAGCTTAGGTTCGAACAGAGTAATATTCACCTGCAGTCTCACGCACATTAAGAGCAGGGCTATGATTCATACCTACGTCTGCAGACTCTAAATCCAGTGACTTGCTGAGGAGAAGGTGGAGTGAGAGGCAGTAGGTCTCCCAAAGCCAAGGTTGAAGTCGGTCTACATAAAGCAAGCTCAAGCTCCTGTCCGCTTCCTAGAAGAAAGGCCCACAGTATCTGTGGTGTTTCAAGCTACCCCAAGTATTTTCACAACTATCATCCCCTTTGAGCCTCACAATAACCCTGTGAGGCAAGCAAAGCTGACACTATTAACCCCATTTTACAGATGAGTCACCTGAGGTCCACAAAGATACAGTAACTTTCCCAGGTATGTAACTTTTTAGTGAGGGAGTTAAGATTAGAATCCAGGTCTCCTGATTCCCAGGTCTAAATGATTGTTGCTGGATTGTGCTTCTTCTCAATCCCTGACCTTAGAGAATCTCTTGCCTAGAATAATAATTCATCACCAGCCAGGGTTTTATTTTCTAGGACTCAATAGCTCTGCATGAACTGGACATTTTTCTCACGTTTCTTCTGAAGCATTTTCATTCAGGGGAAATCAGTGGTTTAAAGGAAGATGGAAATGTCCCTTACTAAACTAGTTGCTTCTTTTCTTAATCTTTCTCGATGTTCCTCATCCAGGACTAAGGAAACTTTCAGTATAGTACTGTAATGTTTGATGCTGCTTGGGTGGTGTTGCTGTGGGAAGTTGCCATTGTTCTGGTGGGACAAAGCATGGGATGGGCCAGGGAAGGGGAGACACAGTGCATCATAGGCTCTTAAGCAAGAGACCGTGGGCTTATTTTCCATCTTGGAATCCGGCAGCTGATTGACAAGAAAGAAAAAAAACTGAGACAGAGAGAGTGGCCACCACTGTCAGGTGCATGTGTGCACCATTGCCCTTAGGATCTGAGAAGATGGAAGATCATTCTTGGGGCAAAAGATCATCCATCATTTCAGTGATGCAGCTCAAGAAGGAACAGACATTCCATGCTGCAAGGATTGATGGCAGGAGATGGGGAAAAGGCAAGATGTGGAGATGGTGTAGCGGGCAGAATGGTGGCTCCCACCACCTCCCAATCCTTGGAACCTGAAAATAATACATTATACAGCAAAAGGTGTAATTACGTTAAGGACTTTGCGAGAAGTTTTCCTGGGTTTTGGGGGGTGGACCCTAAATGTAATTGCATGTATCGTGATAGGTGAGAGGCAGAAAAAATTTGAGACAGATGCACAGAGAAGATGATGTGAAGATGGAGAAGAGAGAGATCGGTACAAGCCAAGGAATGCCGACAGCCATCAAAGGTTGGAAGAGCCAAGGAATGGATTCTTCCCCAAAGCCTCCTGAGAATATGTGGTCCTTCTGACACCTTGATTCCAGGCTTCTGGCCTCCAGAACTGTGAGAAAATAAAATTTCTGTTGTTTTAAGCCACCAAAGTTGTGGTAATTTGTAGGGCAGCTCTAGGAAATGAATAGATGGGTTATATTAGCCTGTCAGTCAAGCAGAGAGGCAGACCCTGGAGGATCTAACCCTTGCCTGTTTCCAGAATGTGTAGATAGCAAGAGAATCCACTATGCAAGACCCAGAAGACATCAGCCTCGAACTATTTAGCTCAGAAAATAATTCCAAATTGAGTTCTACTTTGAAACTACAATGAAAAGTGGAGTATGAAAACTGAAATTCGAGGTTCCTTTGGAAGCTGAGACAGCAGACAAGTGAGTAAATGGTTATAAAAATAAGCTGATTATTATCTCTACACACCCCTCACCCCCGCAAAGACACCTCCCCGCCTTTGTTACCCTCTTCTGCAGCCAGGGGAGAAATCCAGGAATTTGGGAGAAGTCAGATTCATGGAAAAGGATTTTGAAATTTCATTCATAGTTAGTCATATGTGTGTGTGTGTGTGTGTGTGTGTGTGTGTGTGTGTGTGCATGTATGTGCATTCCCTTTGCAGAAGGGGCTGGCCAAGGACATATCTAGAATAGGGAGAGTATCGACCCCTCCCTGCCCTATGGGCTGGAGGTGGGAGGAGGGTATCTACCTACAATGGACAGTCCAGTGAGAGAGACCGTAAGGTTGATCCTTCCAACTCCTCTACCCAGAAAACACCATAGAAAAGGTGGTTACATATCTTACCTAAAAACCACAGTATTTGTTAAACCCCATCACATTTTCCCATGCCCTTTGGGAGGGATAACAGAAAGGGAAGAGCATTGTAATCAGACATATTAAGTCCCAGCTCTAATACTTAGCTGTGTGTCTTTAAGCAAGTTACTTTATCTCTCTGAGCCCCACTTTCCTCTCTGTAAGTAGGGCCAGTGTCTACTTCACACAGTTGCAGAACAAAATAAGTGATATATGTAATTCATTTAATATATACACTCAGTCCACGTTAGAGCCCCTTGAAAGCAATATTGGCTTCAATATTCGTGGAACCTGGTATCTGAAATGGCCTTCTTTAAATGGGGAATTCAGAACTGACCCTGCTTTTCTTAATCAGCAGCAATGACTTACTTCAGACTTCTTGTTCTCCATGGAAATCTAAATCTAAATCTGATCTATTCCCCTCCTAAATCAGATCTCATGGAACGTATTTCTTCGCGCCAAAATATCTCAAGATTTAAAACTGGACTTTCTGTCCTTTCATCTGATGCCTTCATTAAGTTTTACATTTGCAAAGACCCACCTACCATTTATAGCCATTTTCTTTTATTACCAGGGGTGGCCACAGGGCAGTGAAAACCTCCTGAACAGGGACTCTCAGCAAATCGGGCAGAAAACATGAGAGAACTCAGAGCCCAGAATTCACGCTGTGGGTGCTCCTGGCCCCTCTCTCCAAGCTTTCTTGCTGCCAGGGGAACAAGCAAAGGCCTCAGACCTCAGCTCTCTGCTGCAAAGAGAAAAACATAATGAAATCACCAGCTTTTGCCTCCTGTCTCTTTCCATTTCTTTAGGCCAGTGAAAAGTAGAACCAGCAGAAAACCATTTTTTCTCTTAATTTTAATATTGTCAACTATAGTAAACTCAACTAAGTTTCACTAGCAAACTGTTTTCTGTTTGTTCATGGGAATTAAGCTGTAGTCTTCAAATCCTGCCCTAACGAGGTACTTGGTTTTGGAATAAGATTAGAGCCTCTCACTACACTGATGAAATCTGCTGGATGCTGAAGATCTGGAGCCGATGCAGAGCTTGTGGGGCTATTTGATTCATTTACCACATGTGATTCACTTAATACAATATGTAAACACGAAGGGACCTACCTTTTGAGGCATGGGAAGCACTTATGGCATTACTTAAACAGGGGCCCAGTTATCTTTGCAAAAACATGCAATGGAGACTTAAGTGTTAGGTCAACAGTTGAGATGAACAAAACTTTATTAAGTTAGGGCTGAGTGTGGGGTGACCCTGGACAGCTGAGGCAGCCAAACCAAACCCCAAGGAGGGAGTGTCTTGGCTCCAAGGGGTCCCCTGGTTTCTTCCCAGGACCTCCTGATCCGAGTGTCTTCTTTCACTGGCAGCCGTGGGTGGGTGTCCTGCTCACGTCTGGGCCAGAATGACATGGGAGAAACAAGGAAGTTACAGAGGAATCTGAAGGCAAACCACAAAGCCACAGGCCTACTAAATATCTTAAACCTGAGTAAAGAATAGGAACACATTGGCCAGTAGGACTTGACAATTCTCCTCTGTAGTGAATTTCTGACCGTGCTTCTGGGTTAGAGAGTTTCAATGGTGTCATCGGAAACAGAGACGCTGACAAATTCCTTAATACAAAGGGCAGAGCTATGGTTACATTCCTGTCTGTTTCTCCACTCGTGCTCTGCTTCCAGTTCTATTTCAAACCTCACTGGCAGTCTCTCAGCCCCTCTACCCACCAGCCTCCCTCTTCTGAAGGGTCTTGAAGAACTACCCTCTCTGCCAGAGTATCACCCTTCTCCTGACACGTCCTGTTCACTCCGGCTTCAGGGGTTCCCTCATCCACTCTCTTTGCCCACGTCTGAGTGAAGTGCTACTGCGACGGTGCCCTCGGTTTCAGTTTCCTGCTTCCTTGTCCTTGTGTGTCCAACTCCAATCTGAGTTTCATGAGGCGCGGGTGCGGGGGGGGAGGCATGTCTACCTCATCTACTGCTGTAGCCCTGGTACCAGGCAAGGCTTACGGCACACGCGTGAAATATTTGCAGTCTGAGTAGATAACAGAGAAGCTGTGTGTCTATAGGTGTGTTTGAGCCCAAGGGTGGAGGTAGGGAAGAAGAAAACGACTCCAAATCAAACTGCTGATGGTTTTATTTCCTGAGAACAGACCATTGCTGCCTTTACCAATAGGCATTTGAACATTAGAGATATAAAAACCAAAGAGGCGCTCTGGTTGTTTTAACCATCCTTTAAAAATGAGACAGGTCGGGCTTCCCTGGTGGTGCAGTGGTTGAGAGCCCGCCCGCCGATGCAGGGGACACGGGTTCGTGCCCCGGTCCGGGAAGATCCCACATGCCGCGGAGCGGCTGGGCCCGTGAGCCGTGGCTGCTGAGCCTGCGCGTCCGGAGCCTGTGCTCCGCAACGGGAGAGGCCACAACAGTGAGAGGTCTGCGTATCGCAAAAAAAAAAAAAAAGAGAGACAGGTCAGTATGCCTCCAATCCTCATAACCTGTAAAATACTTAGATGTTCCCAACACGTCTCCCTGGGCTCAGGCTACCCCTTCTAACACACCACTGCATCCCTCCCTCCATGCTGGGATCGTTTCCTCTGTCCAGTTAGCCTGATTTTCTCATTAGGCTCAGCGCCTGGGTCTTGGACGTGGGCTCCGTTCTTTGGCTGGGGCTGAACCTGCAAGATTTTCCCTTCATCAGGCTAATGAAGTAAGAGTCTTATGTCATCATTAGCGCTGGTGTTAATCCAAGCAGAACTAATATTGGTGGTGTTCCCAGTAGAATTAACAAAGCCCAGCCCCCCACAAGACAGATGTTTGTCAGGCATTTCTTACTGATGTCAATGAAAACTCCCTTGCGTTTCACAACAGCTGAGTTCACCAGCTGAACTTCAGGGTCTCAGAAGAACCGCCTGCCTAATAGAAATTGGTCCTCAGAGGTACCGAGGGCTTAGAACTTCCAAGCTGAAAGCAAGAAAGAGTTCCCTTTTCTGCAGAGAAAATGATCACAGCACTTTCAGCTGTCCAAAGAGCAAAGAGACGGCCACATGGAGGCAACTAGCTGGCCCCAGAGGCCACTTAGGGAGTGCTTCTTTGCAGCTCTCTCTTCTTCTGTGCCAGGCTCCATAGGGGTTACGTGTTTGCGCATTTATTCCCTCCACTGTGGGTGCAAACACTGTGTCTTTCCACCTCTGCGTCTCTGCACCAAGTAGAGAGACTGGCTAACTATTGTGTGGAAATAAATGATGGTAGAAGGTCTTCCTGAGATGGTTTGCCTTATTGTCCAATTCCACGTGGCTTTCCTCTCCCTTTCCACCAATAACATACATCAGCCCTAGACTTTCCATTTATACTTGATCACTGCTTGATCATAGGAATGTGATACACCAGTAAGAATATAAACCTTTCGTTGCTTCCATGTCCTAGCTATATTGTAAATAGTGCTGCCATGAACATCAGGATACATGCATCCTTTCGAATTATGGTTTTCTCCCAATATATGCCCAGGAGTGGGATTGCTGGGTCATATGGTAGCTCTGCTTATATGTAGAATCTAGAAAAAATGGTACAGATGAACTTATTTGCAAAGCAGAAATAGAGTCACAGATGTAGAAAACAAACTTATGGTTACCAAGGGGGGAAGGGAGGGATGAACTGGGAGATTGGGATTGACATATACACACTACTATATATAAAATAGATAACTAATAAGGACCTACTGTATAGCACAGGGAACTCTACTCAGTGCTCTGTGGTGACCTAGGTGGGAAAGGAATCTAAAAAAGAGTGGATATATGTATATGTTTAACTGATGCACTTTGCTGTACAGCAGAAACTAATACAACATTGTAAGGCAACTAAACTCCAATAAAAAATAATTTTTAAAAAAAAACATTTATTGGAAGGGCGAGAAATCTGTATGCACTTTTTAACAAACCATGAAAGCAGTATATCAAGGTATTAAAATATATGACCAATGCTTGGGGACTAGGTGGGGTGGGCTGAGAGGTTGCTTAAATGATGTGCTGATTTGCTTAAGGTCATAGGACTAGTCCAGGGCAGATCCAGAGTGGCTGCTGACACATCTGTCCATTCCACTAATAGTTGGGTGACCTGATCAGCAGGAAGTTTTCTACCTACCTCACCTGGAAAAAATGGGGCAGGTGTCTGTAGTATTTCCTCCCCAGGCCGTCAGATCCCCATAGTAGAAGAATTTGTAAATGAGAGACTTAAAATATTATGGGAAAAATTGAAGGGGCCAGGGGTAAATAGAAGCCTTTGAGAATATTTTTGGGTTTGCTAAAATAATGAAGACAATACACTAATGAGACTGTCAAAAAACTATGCACAGATGTCTAATTATATTCTCTTGGCTACTCTACAGTTGACTCCCATTCACTCTACCACTGTCCCCATGCCAGAAGTTTTTCAGGCTCTCAGTTTCAGTGAGATGTATATAAATGTCTTAAGTGGTAGATAATACGGATACCAAGAGGATTCTTCCCTCTGTGGCTGCTTCTCCATCCAAATGTTTACAGTCTTATCTACAATGACTCAGCTGTTGACTCCCTCCTCTGGGATCCCACCATGAACCAGAGATGAAGAAGAACTTGGACTCCTGCACTGGTAAAGGGGGAGCTTAATCAATCCATCACCCCCTTATACTGAAACCCTGCTCCACCCTTGATAACGTAATACTGTAGAACCCTGACCTGACCCTAACCCTGACCAGCTCTGCCCATCTTCTCACTCAAGTCTCAGCTCCTGCCTTGCTGTGAGAACAAGAATGTGTCCCAAAGGCCAGGTTTAGTTTGTCTCCATTGCCTTTTCCTCTCTTAAAGAGGCATTGTGGGAATCTCTGTGCCTATTCTTTCTATTATCTCTTCTACCTTGAGCCCTTTCTTTCTGCCCAACCTACAGGTTCCCCTCTTTCTAATTATCTTTGTCAAGAGTGACTAAAAGTTTCAGAACGCTCAAACTTAAATATATCAGTTGGAGGACACGTATATAAAAGCACATCTATTTATAGCAGGCTTTTCTTAAAAGACACTGGTGGTTGGGGACCGTTACTGCCTATAGATTCTTTCCCTGGGTCAATGCCCAGTCCATTTGTGCAAATCTGTTTTCTGAGAGCCAGGCTATGACAATAAAAATAGACCCACTTATTGAACACCCAACCCTGTGCTCCAAGCGCTGTGCTGGGCTGGGCAATTTCCAGACAATATCTGTAATTTAATGACCCTCTAAAGAAAATGTGGTCCTCACCATGCTGCCAATGAAGAAACTAAAGCCCATCCATGTTAACTGATTTGTCTTACAGGTATGTTGTGGGAGATGAGTTCACCTCTCTTCCCTTTGTTTATGGAGCAACTGTTCATGGCAGAGAGGGGGAAGCATGCTGGTGTGCCTAGAATAGCGAGCTCCAAACTTCTGCAGGGAACCCCTGAGGGCAGCCTCTGTCCTGGAGAGGTGAAACTTCAGAGCCCCACGGGGCCACCGAGAGACACACCCCACAGTCTGTCCGTCTGTGCGCTCCCGTGTCAGTGTGCTGCTCTCCGTGATCTGAAGTATAACGCGATGAGGTGTTTCCTAACAGATAAAATGCCGTGTTTAGAAAGCTCCACTTTGTACCTGGTTGTTTTTTTTGTTTTGTTTTGTTTTTTTGTTTTTTGGACCTGGTTTTTATACTTACCCACAGGTCATTCCATTTTCTCAGCCCTTTCAATCCTTAATTTTCTAGTTTCAAATCGAGACATAGTTCATAAGCCTGTATGACACTTTACAATGATAAATGAAAGATCAAGGTAGTCTTTCAAAGGAAAGGTTTCCCAGATGGGCATAAGGAACTAAAGATATCAGCGAAAACTTTAGGAGGGAACTCTGTTCTTTTGAGACCCATAGATCCTTTAGTTTGAGATGTTCCTTAAGCATGTGCTCTGTGTCAGCACTTTTGTTGCAATGTACACACGCTGTCACCTTTAACCTTTATGTCTCAAAGAAGTAATTATCATTATCCTCATTGTATCCATAAGGACATCGAGAATTAAAAAACTAAAAAGTGAAGGAGCTAATATTAGAACCCAAGGCTGTCTGACAACAAAACCAGCAAGTGGGGTGGCTTGGAAATTCTAAATCCTTGTCACAAAGGGTAACTCTTCTTCCCAAGAGAATTCTTTGACTGTCATAGTTGTCCCACTTAGCTCGGCAGTTGACATCAACTTCTTGACTAGCCAACTGTTGGTCTAATGCCTGTTACTTTGTCTCTAACCAGCTTGTTCATTGGAATGAGGAGCACGTGATCCCATCCTAAATGCTGAAGGCTGCTGTTACCATACAGTCATTTGTGTTAGACCTTCATCCTGAACTAAGCCCTCCCTTTAAGACTAAATTTAACTCCAACTTGAAGTAGTCTACCTTGCAGCATCTTTGCTCTCTGATTCCATGCCATCTGTATATTCTCAACGTAAGGTATATCAGTGATCTCTGACCTCCCCAAGATCCTCCAGGGTCATGGCCTAGAGCTGCCAACACCTAGAAGGATTCTAGCAAAAGCAGAGCTGGTGAGCAGGAACGCCATAGATCTCCCTCCAGGAAAAAAAGGGAGACTCAGGGGCAGGAAGAACAGCTGATGGTTGGGCTGGAGGCTGATGCTGGGCCCACTTGAGCTGCAGGCTTTGTCCCCTCTGTGGCTCATGAACCAGGAGCTGGGCTTTCTTGCCTTGCCAGTGAATGCCATCAGTGCTGCAGCTGCCCAAGGGGACCCCTCAGGGAGAACGTTTGGGGTGCCAGCATGGCCAGGATAAAAAAAAGAAAAGAGAGAACAAGTCAAGGACTGGAAGTTTTTTGAGTTTTAATTTAAAGCAAATGATGCATTTTGGCTGGTGGTCTGTGGAAGTAGCCAAGTGTAAGGGATTTAAGAGCAAAGAGTTATAACTGAAGGTTATAAATAGGCCTTGCTGTGATCAACAGTACTATAGTATATACTTGAAAGTTGCTGAGACAGTAGGTCTTAAATGTTCTCACCACAAAAAAGCAATGGTAATTATGTGACATGATGGAGATGTTCACTAAAGCTATGGCGGTCATCATTTTGCAAAATATAAATGTACCAAATCAACGCATTGTACACCTTAAACTGACACAATGTTATATGTCAATTATATATCAATAAAGCTGGGAAAATAATTAATTAGTTAATTAATTAATATGTATTCCTGTAATCTCTTTGTCATATCCTTTATTCCTCTCTCCCCTGTGTCCTACTCTAGGTCATAGGAATGACACAGACTGTGAGAAATTCATGCCACAGAATTGTTTATCCCCTACCCATCTCTATGACTTTCATATACTCAGACACATTCACAGGTCCAGCATGGTGGTTTAATGAATGGAATTAGGTAAATTACCAATACTTGCTATCCAGAACTCAGTGGGTACTGGATGACAGCGTCACCAGTTACATTTATGAAGGTCCAATTTCAGGCAATGCTCTAGTTTTGGAAATAACCATTGAAAGTTTATCCACATGTATGTGTGAAAACATATTCCCAAGCCTCCAGTGTATTTACCATTTGCCTATTTTCTCAGCAAAACCCCATTCATCTCAATAAAATGATTAACGCATGCCGAATGCAATTTCAAAGCCCCCAGAGATCCAGTCCATCCAGACACACGAGAGCCACACCTACGCACACCCACCCACATGGCAGCATCCACTGCCCACCTCTGTCTGGTGGATCCTGGGACTCGGCACCCGCTCTTGTCTTGCAGACTGTCAAATCACCAGCCTCCTCTGATCCCTGCCCTCCTTTGCCTCCAAATTAAATTTCAACTTTTTGTAAACCTCTGTGAAAACGACAAGCCAGTGCCAGAGCTGTCTTTTAATACACAAAAGCATAAATAATGCCATCCATCAGTCCTGTCACTCAGAAGGATAGATTGCTAGTTGTCCAGACCCCGGAATGACACCAAAGCCAAAGTTAGAAAGTGTCTCTTTTCTTTCCCGGAGTCGCTCTCTCACTCACATGCTCGCTCTCTTTTTTATTTGCCGGACTGCTTGATTCTGATTAATGGTCCTGTCAGGGTGGGATTCCACTTGCCCGGATAATGAGTCAAGAATGTATTCCCTGTCACAGACGCAGCAGATGTCAGGGGCAGAAGGGCTCCAGGATGCCAGAAACAATATACAGTTTCTTCCTAGTCCCCTGACAGGCCAATATGCTGCACAAGGTCTAATTTATGTAGACAAAATGCAGGCGGGGCCACAGCAACGGGAAACCTGCCCCCAAGGCCCCAGCTCCAATGCGGCTCGAGCGCTGGGGCTGATTGTCGGCTGGGCCGGCTGGAGGTGGGCTGGTAATGGACACCAGCCGCGGACTCAATAGCCCTGCCTTCCAATGTCTGAACACACCGAGAGGCCCGGGACCCCTCTGACTTCATTAAACGGCACTTCATATCATTATGGGAAGAAATCAAACAGGGCAGAGGGCTTCTCTTTCCCTGAATGGCTTGATTAGGTGATTCACCGCTGGGCTTGGGCGTTATTTTCCAGGAGCTGCTGGAGGGGCTGAGAAGTGTCAGCTGGCCTAGCTGCCCCAGCCAATCACCCTCTTTGCTTCGATGGGACTAATCTGATCTCAGAAGTTTGTGCACCCACAGAGAACATCAGAGCTCCCGACGTTCCAGCAGGGCTCCAGGAACCAGAGCTGCCCCTTGGCTAAAATGTAGATGCTTGGTCTCAGCCCAAAGGTGGACACGCTTGCATCTAATCACCCTGTCCACATCGATTTTGTGCATATGCACACATTTCTTTGTTGAGAAAAATCTCTAGGAGTGTTCCTTGAGTTGCAACATTAAATCAATGTATATTTCCCTTAGAAATTAAAATATAACCACATTCCTTTGACAAACAACTCAAGTAGTTAAATGTTAAGGACACACTGGAATTAGACAAATCAAAATCAGGCAGGGGGACTGTCACGTCACCAAGACTGGGAAGGTAAAAGTCATGTTTACCAATCTCCATTTTAATCTTAAACCAGGTCACAAATATCTTCCATTTAAAAAGAAAAATTCAAAAAGATGGCAAAACTCTGTGTATTAAGCGGGTATTGTTATTGCATGGCTTCTAGACTTCATTTCTGTGGGCCTGATAGGGTCTGACGGTGGACTCACCTGATAGGGCCTCTGGCATCTGGTACTAGGTTGAGCATCGGCTGGTTCAAAGGCAGCAGGCAAGGGCTTCCCTGGTGGCGCAGTGGTTGAGAGTCCGCCTGCCGATGCAGGGGACACGGGTTCGTGCCCTGGTCCGGGAGGATCACACATGCCGCGAAGCGGCTGGGCCCGTGAGCCATGGCCGCTGAGCCTGCGCGTCTGGAGCCTGTGCTCCGCAACGGGAGAGGCCACAACGGTGAGAGGCCCGCGTACCGCAAAAAAACCCAAAAACAACAACAAAAAACTGTCTTAAAAGGCAGCAGGCAGCGTGAACTTGAAAGCCCATTCAAAATATTATAAGCTCAGCTGTTTCGTTCTTAGTAATGGTGTTTTTCCTATTTTATGAATGTGGTTTTCTCCTTCACAAAGACTTGTTTGATTTTAAAAGGATGTCGCCATCATGGGAGCTGAAGGGACGCGGCAGAAAGAGTGTGGATTCCAGCGGTGGGCAGGCTGCGGGCTGACCAGATAGCAGTTCACGCGAGGTTTGAAGGCTGTGGGCGAATCAGTTAAGCTCTCTGAGCCTCACTCCTGTTAACTGCAAAACGCAGCTAATGACAGCTACCCGTAGGCAGCCGGGTTCATGCATACACAATGCAGAATATGTGTTAGGTCTCGTATGAGCATTTTCTGAAAACCAGGTGGCCAAGAAATGGTAGCAATTATTGTGATATATCTTGTCCCCGTGCCTAACTTTGTACCAGGCAAAAGCTACTGCATATGCAGGTCTGATACCTTTCCCACTATTTAGTAGGAAGAAAAGAAATTAAAATGGGCCCCTGCGGTCATCATGCCCTTCATCTGAGTTCAGATCCACCAATCTTGAGTATAATGGTACCAGTCTCATCTTTACTCACACCCTCCAAAGCCCATCCGTGTTCTAACCACAGTTCCCAACTTCTGCCTCTTAACCTACACATTGAACCCTGTTCCTTCCTGGTCCTGAGTCCTAGCTGGGTTTCTCCTAATTCCATCCACATACGTTTCACCACCTGAAATTTTCACAAGAGATACAATGGGAAAGGAAGGCAAGCAGAAGGTTCTGAAGTAGTTTCCCTCCACTAAGGTGAAAAGATATCCTGTTTAAATGGGAAAAAAGCTGGTTGCGGAAGGGTATGCATAATAAAATCCAATTTCTATTGAATATGTGTGCGTTTATTTAAATTTACTTTATTGATGTTCTGGAAGCATACATAAGAAATTTAACAGTAGTTACCTCTGGGGGGTAGGTGGGAGGTCAATTTTTTTTTAACTTTTTATTTTATATTGGAGTATAGCCGATTAACAATGCTGTGATAGTATCAGGTGCACAGCAAAGCGACTCAGCCATGCATATACATGTATCCATTCTCCCCCCAGACTGGGAGGTCAAATTTTTTGTCATGACTCTCTGTTACTTTTATATTAAAACCCAATTTTAAAATTAAAAAAAGTAGTGGGAAGGCCAAATTAAGCAAACCTCCTTGCTGAAATCCCCCCAACATAGAACACTGACCTCTCTCTGATGGTCTAGAATTTACTAGAGAACCATCAGGCCAAAACAAATATCCTGTTATAAATGAGTCCCACTTTATGAAAATTCAGTGTTTAAAAACCCAAACACCAGGCAATGCTCCAGCAAGAAGGAACTACCGCAAAGAACCTGCCTCTGATGTGGCGAGGAGGGAACGTCGGATGGTGGGAAATGAAGTTGACAGTGGACAAGGGCAGCCACGGGCAACAGGGCTACACCAGGGTCACAGAACAGAGGGGTGTGTGGGGGGGTTTAATGATTATTGGAGGGTTTGCATGTTACAAATGATTCTTTCAACGGCGAGCTCCTACAATATGTTTGTAAGATTGCATATGTCACTCAGGGGCTGGAGCGGGGCAGGGCAATTAACACTTGCAAGGCTTCAGGGCCGTATCACCAGATGATGGACAATCAGTTGGCTAGGTTAGCAGATAGCACCTGCCTCCTCCAAAAAATAAGCCCAGAGAAGCCATTTACACTTGTGGGAAACAACCGATTGTGTAAAATGAGCTACATTTGCACCGGCTTGACCTTCAAACACACCTATTTTGATTGATCTGAGTGGCGGTCATTCATCACAGACTACAAAATCCCAGAGCTGAGGCACGAAGCAAGGCCACCAGAAAGATGCCAGGGTGGGCACCTTGGAACAAAAACTGAGAAGAAGAGTGGAATGGAAAATTACTTTTAAATCCCAGTTATTGAACTGTTTCCAAAGGCCTGTCTGTTCCAGGTGAGGGGAAGTGTGGTGTGTCTACTGGCCCTGGCTGATTTTATGTCCCCGTCTATGGCTTTACTAAAGTGTGCTGGGACCAGAGGTCAGCCCCGCAGGCCTCTGTAAAGACAACCGTTGGGAACAGTGATGTCGTTGGCTGAGAAGGGTTAAGAGCTGCAGAGATGAAGGGCATTTCCCTTATGAAGCTGTCTTCCTCCAGGCGTTCCCTGAGACGTCCCTACACAGTCCTAACTGGGGGGAAAGAGCCGGAGCCGAAGGCTGGTTCATCTAAGGCCACACACATGGTATTTCCTGCCTCAATGCCAACACCCGAGTTTTTCCACTTCCCAGGGGGAGGGGGTGGGTCCTCACTTTTCCTTTCCTTCTTAGTAAATTACTTCACCCATGTTGCCTTCATGACCAGTTCAGATCCCACCTCCTCTGCCTTTCTTGGTGCAAGATCCTGAGTTCCTTTTGGAAGCAGACTCCCGGATGTGACATCAAAGCTGTGTCAGAAGCCTTCCTGGGCTGTCCCTTGGGAGTCACTCTGCAGGGGGAGGTCGGAGGGACTGGCTTTGCTCTTTCTACAGTCAGAGAAGCACAGGTCATCTTTGGCAGGTGCCATAGTGCCTGGCGAGGCTGCTGTCCACGGGATGACGCTGGTATTCATTGGGGGGTGAAAGGTGGTCATTAACCCAAATCTGGAAGTTACCGTCACAGTTATCTTTCCAGATAAAAAAAGCACATGGGGCCCTGATGACAGTTTACACAGTCTTCCTTGAAGAAGTTAGTGATCATCCCAATGTACTTACCATCTCCTCAGGGAAGCCTCTCTAGTTAGAATAGTTCCCTCCCAACTCCTAGTCACCATATTTTTTATTTCCTTCATCGAGAGTGTCTTAAGTCTGGGTTTCCTTAAAAGCAGAACCTGAGGCAAGGTAAGTCGTTTAGTTGGCAGGTGATCCCAGGAAGCAGAAGTGAGGAAGGGGAAAAAGAGGAAAAGCCAACATAAACATGTATCTTCATGGTCCCTGATGTAGGCAAGAGGGAGCTCGATTCCACTCAGACTCCTGAGAAGATGAGGAAAGTTTAGAACACAGCCTGGCGCCATGCCCCTAGAAGTTTGGGAGACTAGGGCACTCACGCATCCATCCCTGGTGTCCCCTGTGAGTTGAGGCCTACCCCTGGAAGCATGGACCACCCCTCACTGCTGGCCCGCTTCTGGTCAAGGAGCTCCTAGGGGGCATCTGAGAAAACCCTGTGGCAGACAGGGAGACACAGGATGTAGGCTGGGAGGGGAACCCTGGCAGCTCTAGGAAAGTCTGTCCACCATGGGGACAGGCTGTAATCAGAGGTGGGCCAAAAGGATAGGGTGGGGCATCAGAGGTATCACCTACGGCACTTCTTACGACGTTCTCTCATTTACAAAATGTCCACCCATTGAATGCCTCTGTCACCCCACTTGAGAGCAAGACCCCTCCATGAGAGCAAAGACCACCTTCGTGACCTCTAAGGATGCATAATAAACCCTTGTGAGAGTTAGAAAATGGCTCTGCCCCACCCCCACTCAGGTGGTCACAGCTCCTCAGGCACAGACTCGGCCAGAGGAGCTCACCTTGCAGGTAACCACCCACTTCATCCCTCAGTGGACTGTTCCTGCCCAAGGCAAAAGCCTCACAACCACAGGAGGCGCCCTGAACACTTCTCCTGTCCTGTTTACTGGTAGCCACTGCACCGGGGATAGTAATGTTACAGAACACAAGTTCCTATGCCCAACTCACAGTAAAGCCAAACACACCAAAACATCGGAGTTTGGAGCAGAGAAAGGTTTATTGCAGGGCCATGCAAGAAGACAGGTGGCTCATGCCCCCCAAACCCCGAACTTCCCAAAGGGTTTCAGCAAAGCATTTTTAAAGGCAAGGTGAGGGAGGGGTGTGGCTGGTAGTTCCAGACTTCTTGGTGTCGGAATCCTTTGTTCTGGCAGCTGTCCATGTAGTTCAAGGTCACGATGTTCCTGTAAACATCCAAAAACACAAATGTTATTCTCCGTTCTGCAACTTTTTCTCTCTCTATGAATGGACTCTTAAAGGTCAGAGCTTTGAGAATAGGCTATCCTGTATATTTCAGACTATAGGCAACATTCTTTTACAAAAGGTGCAGAGTCAGCATGACTAAGCACAGGCAACAACAGGGTGCAAAGGTTAAAGAAAAAGGAACAGATCTAATCTGGAGACAGGCTTGTTCTTCCCTGTTACAGTAACTGCCACACAGAGGTGCTCCGTACATTTGTTGGATGAAAGAGTTCAAGTCACCTTGGCCAATCTCTCCACGCGAATCACAAGTTTTAGAACCTCTTGCATCCTTTGAACATCAGAAGCAGTTCCCTTCTCTGGACTTCCGGTGGTCCCGTGGAAAGGAACCATGTGTTCTGACCTCAGGGTCTGCTGACTCCACCAGGGCTCAGGGGAAGGATGAGGTCTGCCATGAATGGTCCAGGAGCCCATCGTGCTCCACTACAGGCTACAGTTGGATTTGGGTCTAAATCATCTGAATTTAAACACACTTCCAGAATACCCAGTCCGGCACACATACTTCTAATTCTATTTTTTAAATATGTACCTCCTGCCATTTTGACTTAACTTTGATCATATTTCTTGCAAAATCCTGGCTCTGGCTTTATGACCTACCTAGGTAGCATTGAACCCACCCTGCTCCGAGTTGTTTCATAACGATAGCTCATATCAACTGCAATGAACGGTACACTCAGCTGCTTTAAAAACAACACAGACTTTTCTCCTGACCATAAGGCAGAGGCCACAGGGTGAGTCCAGGTTAGGGTAAAAGCTGGATTTCACCGCCACAAAAACAAACAAAAGGCCCTGTATTTTCTATCCTCATTTGTGACTTTTTCGTGAATTTTCTTAAACTTTGAAAGTAGACAAGATGAGCAGATAGAGTCCTAGTATCTGAGAGACACGGGAAATACTTGCTAAAGCAGGGGGCATCACGAGGGCTCTCAGATACACATGTATGTCTTGAGCTCATATATGTGTATGCATAACCTCCAAAGAAATCATTAGGAGTCAAAGTGCTTGTATACCATGAGCTGAAAATCAAGTCACAGTTATAGGCGGAACTGTATTATCTTGGACCCCTCACTGCGTAGCATCCTGAACTCCAGCCCGGTTCAATTACAGGCCTTTGTTTTACATAAGGGTCTGCCTTTTCCTCCTGCTTGAAAGGTGCTTCATCTTCACCCGATAAACTATGCGTGCTTGTAGATTCAGCACAAACTTCCCCTCCTTTGTAAAGACTTTCATTGCCTCCCCCGCTACCCCAGCTGTGGCAGAAGGAATTTTTCCCTCAACTGCCTTCCCGTAGAACTTCAAAAACAGTGCCTACCACACTGTGTTGTGCTTATCTGGCTATGGAACATTTTGCCTCAAGAGACTGTCTGTTCCATGAGCACCTGTTGGACCACAGTGTCCCAAGGCCTGGGGTCAGGTCTGAAACGTGGAAGGTTTTCAATAAATGTTGAAACAATGAAAGATACATGAATGAGAATAATGTACTCCCAGCTCTATAGCTTACCCCCATGGTCCCCACAAGCTGGCCAGATGTCCTCCATCTGGTGACATTTCCCAAACCCAGAGGAGAAATTCACCTGATCGTTGGACATGACTGCCATCTTCCCCCCTGCACATCTGCACAGGGCTCTCATCAAGTTCAGGGTTGGCTTCAGTCGAGGAAAAATAATAGGCTCCCCATTAAACACTATAGAGCCGGCTCATTTATATGAGAAGGAGATTCCAGGCACCCCGCTTCCTGGCCTGAGCAGAGAGCAAACTCACGTCCCAACGTGAGTTCCTGCACTCAGCCTGGTCCTTTCTAACTTCAGGCCCTTATGCTCCTTTGACAAAGGTTTATATTCTAAGTCATTAAGGTTTCCTGCCAAAACACAATGTGTTTCTCTTTAAAGGCCCTTGTTCCCACTCTGAAGTTTCTTAATCAGAAAGAGTGACTTACTGTTAAACTCCAAATAGAGGAAATGAAATTAAATGTCCCTGTTGCTTTTTGCTGATTTGGGCTTTGGTTTCATTTTATTATTTTCTTTACAAGGCTTGGGCTTATGCAGGAACTCCCCGAAGCCCAGCTCCCCACTCTGCTGTGGAGGGAGAGAGGTGTAATGCCCGATGTGACCTGTGAATTACAGTTTCTTTAAACGATATGCAAACATTGATGAATAGAAACGTAAAGTGCCGACGTTTAAAACTCGCATTCCTGGGGCTTCCCTGGTGGCGCAGTGGTTGAGAGTCCGCCTGCCGATGCAGGGGACACGGGTTCGTGTCCCGGTCTGGGAAGATCCCACATGCCACAGAGCGGCTGGGCCCGTGAGCCATGGCTGCTGAGCCTGCGAGTCCAGAGCCTGTGCTCCGCAACTGGAGAGACCGCAACAGTGAGAGGCTCACGTACAGCAAAAAAAAAAAACAAAACAAACCTTGCATCGCTGGTGTGTGGTTGGGAGACTGCTGTGGAGCCCTATGTGCAAAAGTCTTGGGGCATTTCTAGAGCCAAAGAGACAATGGTTCAGGAGGCAAGAATGGGATTCTGTCAACTTATACCTCTTGGAATGGACGCAAGGTGCCTTTCCTATTTATGAAAGACCATTTGTCGCTGGCCTCCTTTACCTAATCATGGAAACACTGGCAATATGGCCATTCAGGGACAGTCTGTAGAAAAGCCCAGAAAAGAGGGAGGCGAGTCCAGAGAAGAAAGAAATAATAAGAATGAGAGGAACTGGGTAGAGAGACTTAGAATCATTAATGTTAGGACCAGAAAACATCTATTTCATTGTCTACAGTGTACAAATAAGGAGTGTGGGGCCCAGAGAGACCTAGACTCCCAAAAGGGAGTGTAAATTTTTCTATGTCATCCTATCTTTACTGGATGAAAGAAAGAACGAAGGAAGAGGGCAGATCAACGTCTGAAGCTTGGCATGGTTCCTGGCACAAAGTGGGCAGTAAATACTTCATAAAATAATATTAAATAATAGTTCACACAGGGGACAAAATAATCCAATATTTGCATGGTCTCTCAGGCAACAGCCCACAAAGAAAGGCTGGAACATATCTCGGAGATATTGCAAGTGTGGTTCCAGACCACTGCAATCAGTAAATAATACAATAAATTCAGTCACAAGAATTTTTTGGTCTCCTAGTGCACATAAAAGTTATGCTCACACTCTACTGTAGCCTATTAAGTGTGCAACATCATTATGTCTTAAAAAAGCACATACTTTAATTGAAAAATACTTGATTGCTAAAAAGCGCTAACCATCACCTGAGCCTTCAGTGAGTAGGAGTAGTAACATCAAAGATCACTGATCACAGACCATCATGGCAAATATAATAATAATGAAAAAGTTGGAAATATTCTGAGAATTACCAAAATGTGACACAGAGACACGAAGTGAACAAATGCTGTTGGAAGAAATGATGCCTATAGACTTGCTCAAGGCAGGGTTGACACAAACGTCTAATTTGAAAAAATGCAATATCTGTAATAAAGTGAAGCACTTTTCTGCTCCATCGGTTGCTGAACCCACACCTCTGGGAAGAGCTAAACTGAGCTTACCAACACCCACAAGCCAGCCGTTGTAACGTCAGTCAGAATCTCTCGGGCCCTCACTGACCAGGGTGTTAATGGTAGAACTGAAGAAGCAGCATGGCTTAAAAGGAAGCTTTTCTCCTTCCATCCTTCCTTACCTATGTCTACCTCCCTAGGGCTCCCTATCCTTACTAGGAAGGTAGGGGAGATAAAGAAGAATAAAAAAAAATAAAATGAACAACTGAAAGTGGAAATTCTATTTGCCAAGTGGTGTGTTAGTTGTTTCATATAATTTCCAAGATAAATAAGGTTGATGTTGTATTTCCATTTTATAGATGAAGCGATGGAGGCTTAAAGGACTCAAGTGAGGGTCTGATTTGAATGAGTGCGGGTCTTCTAATTGGACACTATGTGTTCTTTTAATGGCACCAGACTGTCTGCAGGCAACACACTTGAGGTTGTCTCGTATATTAGGGGTCCCCAACCCCCTGGGCTGTAGACCGGTACCAGTCCATGGCCTGTTAGGAACCGGGCCGCACAGCAGGAGGTGAGCAGTGCGCAAGTGAGAGACGTTTCACCTGCCGCTCCCCGCCGCTCCCCGTCGCTCATATTACCTCCTGAACCAACCCCCGCCCCCGCAACCCGTCCATAGAAAAATTGTCTTCCACGAAGCTGGTCCCTGGTGCCAAAAAGTTTGGAGACCACTCTCCTACATCATGATTCGTTTAAAAATCTAACACAAACTTAGCAGGATTCAGTGGAAGCCCATTGTCTAGCCCAGGTACCATTAGATCCATGTGAGATTTCTTGAAGTCCATAGCTTGAAAGTCAGAGCTCATCTACCTGCCAAAAGGTGTACCTGAGAATGACTGAGAAATTAGCTGCGGCCCAGCCCAGCCCAGGCTCCCAGGGCACCGTGCATGCCTGCATGAGTGTCAGTGAGCACCTTCGTGGATCACATGTCTAATGTGAACAGGAAGAGTATATCGTAAAGATCAGCCCCATCTCAGCTTGTGTGCAAATCAGAAATGCCAGAGCATTCTTCCATAGTCTTCTATAATGTTCATTACACAAGCGTCCCCAGATGGCAGATGGCTATTAACTCACCATGACCTATATAAATGTCAAACGTAAAACTATTGCTCCAGCAAAAATCTCAAAATAAATAACAAGAGGAGGGATGAGATTCTGTTGTCATCAGTATTTACAGTTATGCATTTGGGCTCTTCCGTTCTCAAGCCAGCTCAAAATGCTTTCATCTCGCTGGGGAATTCAATTAGCCAGAGAAAAACAGGAAGTGGAGTCCCACAAGGATAACTGGCACAGATGAAGAATGGCTCCCCTACAAAGGTAAGCCAGTGGCTGGGAAGAGTGCGATGGCTCGGGGGAAATGCTTAGCCCACATTTTAAAGGTTTATCACCAGGTCTTTATCCTTATGACGAGGCTTACTAAGGCAAAAGAACGGTTGGGTTTTCTAGCTTTACTCCTGGATAAACCAGAGCAGGGGCATGATTTACCATCCAAGGGGAGATTCTAGATTGTAAGAAATACAGAATAAGTTATTTTTGTACAGGGCTTAGAGGATCAACTTCTTTCTTATTTGAAAGTCACAGGGTCTCTGCCTACCAACTGCCAAATCTTCAGAGACCTGTTCTCCATCATGATGCGCGTGTGTGTGTATGTGTGCGTGTGTGTATACACACTATATATATATATATATAAATCTATATCTCTATATATGTATATAGATTCTTACATATACATTTTTATATATATACATTTTTAACATATCAGTGTTTCTAACACAACACGATTTAAATCTGGTTCCCCAGATGAACAACTGGAAAAAATTTCACTCAATCTGTTCAGTGAACTAAAATCAGCTTGCATTGCCTTGTTGGCTTTGTGGTGTAATGATTCTGTATGGATTTTTCTCTTGCATTTATGAAGATCTAGATGATCTTAGGGACTAAGCCATTAAGATTAAAAAAAACAAAAACAAAAACAACTACCCCTAGGGCTTGGACAAAGGATTCACCAGGAAGTAACCGAATAAGCAGTGTGATCTACAAGTCCAAAGAGAGGGTGACCACATAATTTACCTTCCAGACTGGGACAATTCTGAGAGTGAAAGGCAGTGTTATTAATAATTTCACCAAGGCAACAGGCATAATCCAGGGGTATCCATCCAGGGCAAACCAAGACATAAGATCACCTTATTTAAAGATGATTTATAAACACCACAGTAAAGCTTATTTAAACAGTGCATGTATCTGAGGAATAAAAGTGTTCATTATAAGAAATAACCAAGGCAGAAAGACAGCAGGATGTAGTAGAAAGAACTTAGTAATTTGACAGCACTTTGTTCTGGAACTGGCTCTCCTTCCTAACTAGCTATGTGACCTCAAAGCCTCTAATTTCTTATTTGGAAAGTGAGAATAAGATACCTTGAAAAGCTGTTGGCGGAATTAAAAGAGACAAAATATGTGAACTGTCTAACACATTGCCTGGATAGAAATAGTGCATAATACTTTTTATTTCTCATCCTTAGGAATCTGCAGATCCTACTTCGAATCTGTTTCATTTCATTATTCCCTGGTTTTAAATCAACAACTATTAAAAATGCACTTGAAAATTAATTTCCAGCAAAGCTTTTTCTAACAACTGACAGCTGGCAGACTGCAGCGTGGCTCCACGTATATTTCTGCGAGTCCCGTTGTGAAATAGAAGTCTTTGATCCAAATATTTTTGCTTTTACTTTTTTTTTTTTGCGGTACGCGGGCCTCTCACTGTTGTGGCCTCTCCGTTGCGGAGCACAGGCTCCGGACGCGCAGGCTCAGCGGCCATGGCTCACGGGCCCAGCCGCTCCGCGGCATGTGGGATCTTCCCTGACCGGGACATGAGCCCGTGTCCCCTGCATCGGCAGGCGGACTCTCAACCACTGCGCCACTAGGGAAGCCCTTTGCTTTTACTTTCGAAAGAAACATGCGATGATACAAATAACACCTCAAGCCATGGTGTCAAACCAAGGCCTAGACCGGAAGCAAAGATGTCCATTTCTAAAGAAACCTCTCAATTCAGGGTAAGTGTCTGATGTGCAAATCATGGATGGATCGTGAATCTCATCATGCACCTCTTCACGTGGGATGATGGCATTTTGGTGTAGTATTCCAAATACATTTCATAAGATGCAGAAAGTAAAGGTTTTATCACAAACATTCAATTTATATTAGTTCACTTAACTTCAGAAAAGCTCTCCAAATGGCCAAGGAGTCCCAAACAGCGGGTGGCCCATCTTCCATGTCAATGCCATATCTCCTCCAGCTCCCATTTGTCCAATTCAGGGATCCTGCTGGTGGATACTTTACGTGCAAATTCCTCATAAAAGCAAACCTGCAATTGTTCCATTGGAATCACATGCCAAAATTACACTCATGCCATGGAAAAAAAATCTAGAGAAACATTTGGCCCTGACGGTCTTATTACTAAAGTTGGACTCACACTCTGGAATGAGTTTTGAAGTGAAAACATTTCTTTATTATTCAGTAAGTGCTTATAAAATGCCCATTACATGCCTGCATCATGGTAGGTCCTGAGAAGACCAGACGAAAAGATTCAATCTAGACGTTCAGGAAGCTTAAGGACTTAGGGGAGAAAGCAGCAATTAATTACAAGACACCAAGAGATTGCTTGAATGGGATTATGAACAAGCTGAATTGCATGGAGGAAGAAACATCCAAGTAGATGTGGGGAATAAGGGGAGGTTTCAAAGAGGGAGTGATATTTAAACTGGGATTTAAAGGTTGAGTTTGGAAAGTGGTCAAGATGGAAGAAGAAGAAACAGGGCATGCAAAGGTACGAGGAGGCTGGGGAGAGGCCGGGGGGCTCTGGAGGTGACATGCATCACTGTGGCGCAGGCAGTGCAGGGGCGGTGGGAGCCCACGAGGCTGGCATGGATGAGGACCTGGTCAGGGGAGACTCTCTGAGTTTTTGTAAAGGTGTGGATGTGTTTCTTTCCCAGACGTGTAGTTTTCCGACAGTGCCCCGGATCTGCACCAAAACGCCACCTCTCACCCTTTTCTCTCCTGCTCAGGCTACCAGCATCTCTCGCAGGTGTTCAGGTCTGTCTTCTAAATGGTCTCTCTGCTTCCACCTTTGCTTCCCCATTGCCTACCACCAACAGAGCCGTTTTATTTTTAAAACCTAAATCACATCGTGTTGATCTTCTCAAAACTCTACACTGGCTCCCTGCTTCACTCAGAGGACGGGGGTATCCGAGTCCGCACAAGGACTTTCCACGCCCGGTGTGGCTGCCCCGCTGTCCCTGCACCTCTCTGACCTCACGCCCTACCCCACCCCCTCATCCACTCAGCCACACTGGCCTCCTGGCTTTGAGACCTCAGGGTGTTGGCGCTCCATCCCCTAGGCCTGGAGGGCTTTCGAGCAACACATCCACGACCCTCTGTGTCACATCCTTCAAGTCTCTGACCAAAGATCAAGCTATTGGAGAAGCTGTTCTTGGCCACCTTATCTTAAGTGACAAACCAACCCCCATTCCAGCTTTTCCTAGTCTCTTACTGTGAATAATTTTTCTT
Source organism: Delphinapterus leucas (assembly GCF_059928025.1). NCBI lineage: Eukaryota > Metazoa > Chordata > Mammalia > Artiodactyla > Monodontidae > Delphinapterus > Delphinapterus leucas. The sequence continues at coordinate 28,613,253 of NC_143149.1, forward strand.
ATCACCGTCTGATGTTGTATACGTTCACTTATTTTTTGTTTTCTCACCCATCTCCTTACATGTCTACCATAGCTAGTATGTAAGCCCTATGAAGGCAGGGGCACAGTCCTATCTTTGCTCACTGGTTTAGTCCCAGTGCCGAGGACAGGGCTCGTGCAGAGCTGGCACTCAGTCAACACACACCCATGAGTGTGTGAAGGAAGACACTAAGGGAAGCGGGAGGGGGCCAAACAGGTGAGCTTTAGTGCCTCCTTCCCTGCTTCTATTGGTTGTATTTTTCAGGGTTTCTCATAAGTTTTAAATGCAAATAGGAGTCTACTGCTGTAAAAGAAAAGAAGGAAGGAAGGAAGGAATGGAGAGAGAGGGAGGGAAGGAGGAAGGAAGGAAGGAAGCTACTGTGCTAGCCCTGAAGAATTCAATATGATGCTACACTAGATATTGAAAAGATCACAACGTGCAGATTAGATAGAGGTCCTCAAGCTAAAAGGCAGGAATGCAGGTAAGGAGAGTCCTGAACGGGCTAAATGGGAGAAGCTGGGAGTCTGTATTCAAGTCCAAGCCATGAGAGCAGAGAGCAGAGAAGCGTGAGAGAGATTCAGAAGGATTCTTCTAAATATCCTGCCTTGTATGTGAGCAAGTCAAGAGAGGGAGGACGCTAAGGACGCCTCCCAGGTTCTAACTTAAATAATTGCCTGAAAGGTGACAGCCTCAACTGTGACAGGGAGAAGACAGAGGGAGCCGTCTGCAACCTGTTGAGTGTGAGGGCTCTGGGGGGTGTCCAGGTGACAAGGTCCATCTCGGCAGCTGGACTCAGGGTCTAGAGCTCAAGAGAGATGCAGAGTCATTGGCGTTTAGGAGGTAGAGGAAGGCATGACCTTGAGTGAAATTACTCAAGTGTGTAGAGTGAGAAGAGAGGAGAGTACAGTATGTCAACAGGCACAGGGATCCCAGCCAACTTGTGATTAGAGCCTGACGACCTCAGCTGTTATCCTGGCTCCACAGTTTAGTGGCTGCATCACTTTATTCCATTTATGAAACTTTTCAGAGCCTCAGCTTTCTCCTCTGCTAACTGGTGCTAATAATAATTACTTCATAGATGGACTTCCCTGGTGGTGCAGTGGTTAAGAATCCACCTGCTGATGCAGGGGACAACGGGTTCGAGCCCTGGTCCGGGAAGACCCTACATGCCGTGGAGCAACTGAGCCCGTGAGCCACAACTACTGAGCCTGCACTCTAGAGCCCGCGAGCCACAACTACTGAGCCCACATGCCACAACTACTGAAGCCCATGCACCACAACAAGAGAAGCCACCACAATGAGAAGCCCACGCACCGCAACCAAGAGTAGCCCCTGCTCGCCGCAACTAGAGAAAGCCCACGCCTTACAAAAAAATAAAAATAAAAAAATATATTTAAAAAAATAAAATAATTACTTCATAGAGTAGCTCTGAAATTTAAATGAGAGACAAGGTACAGTATTTAGAACATATTAATAAATATTGTTATGAATATTACCATTTGTTATAATTATGTCAGATAAAATGAAGCCAAAGAGGTCGACACTTTTGGAAGAATACAGCCACCAAACTTCAGGAAGGAGAGTTTCAGGAAGGGAGTGAATGGTCAGCAACATGAAATACTACTGACAAAAGAAGGAAAATGTTCAAAAATGCTAGTCAAATGGGGCCACTAAGATTTTTGGTGACTCCACCAAAAGCAGTGTAGACAAACAGGTGAGTATTAAGGCCAGAGGGAGTCGAGTGGGATGAGGACAGAGGAAGGAAGATAGACCTGGTTTTACATCAGGCTCAACCTCTCTCTAGAGGTGCGGTCTTGGTGAAATTACTTAACCTCACTGTGCCTCAATGCCCTTATCTATAAAATGGAAACAAAAACGATAAAGTGTTATTTACAGTATCTGGCCAATGGCAGGTGATTAACTAAATATTAGCTCTCTTTCACTGCCTCTTCTCTTTCCTCTGATGGTGCAAATACAAAAAGGACCAGAATTGTTTTAGATGCTGCCTCAAACTCTCCAGCACAAAGATGCACTGATGTTATAAGGAGTAAGGACACTGGAAGAGCACATTAAGTAATGTAATTATAATTTGCATATGGTATTCAGGTAACCACTTCAATCACCCTATCCCATGTTTTTCTCTTTCCTTATACGAGATTTCCTCACTCAACATTTACTTTCAGATATAAGTATTTGTAAAGCACTAAGCATAATGATTCCTAGATAGACTTTTAAAATGGCTACATTCCCTTCCTTTTATTACACACACGCGTACCCCTTACATATAAATTCCTTTTAAAGAAGATATTTAGACAGAGGTTTTATGTGAACCAGTTTTTCTGCCTACTCATTTCAAGACAATTTATATTATAGGAGTCCAGGATAACACGACGTTGTACCGTGCTTCAGCTTTTTGTTTTTATCATGAGATTGACTGGTACACGATATACCACATATAAGAGGCAGAAGTGAGTTCTAAGTATTTTTGTATCTATGAAATTCTGCTAGTATTTTTATTTTTGTACGTAAAAATGGTTAATTTTCTTATAAAATTCATATTTGTCTGTTTTTCTTCTCATTGCTTCACAAAATCAGGTACCTCTACATAAAACTCCTGGTATTGCCATTCTAGTAGCAATGCCTATAGCAAACTAGAAATTCTTGCAACTAAAACCAGAAGCCCAATGATCTCCACACATACACCTTTTGAAAGTCAAGATCTCTATTTAACAATGTATGAATAATATGTATGAATAATACAAATAAATACTTGTGGTAAAATTAAAAGAAACATTACTCTCAGCTTAACCAAATGTAATCACACGGGGACTGGATCAACTCTCCAAATGTGTTTTCCTAGCGTTATGTATCAGTGACACCAACTAGCCTGCTCAGAGCCATTACTCAAACGTAACTCCCTCCACTTCAAAGGACCCTGTTTTGAGTTTGGCTGTACATTTCTGTGTTGCCCTAACGAGGAAGTATTTATAAGGTTTCTGGGTCCTGCTATTAAATGACAAGTCTGCTTATTTTCTTGCTTAAATGACCTCATTTTCTCAGAGGGAAAAAAAAAAAAAAAAAGGCTCAGTAGCCTCCCTTCCTTTCTTAAGCATCCTGCTGCTCCAGGGAACCTAAAGAGAAAGGGTGAGAAACTACATCTCCCTAATTTTGGAGCAGAGTCTCAGAGTATTCATTTCCTGCCCAGCCTCCCTTCGGGGAAAAGCAGATCCCTTTGTTCTTCTGTTGTTGAGGACAGAGCAAACATGACCCAGAAGAAACACAATAAAGGCTACCCCGACCCCGCCAACGTCATTCTTCTGGCGTGCCCACTCGCCTGCTCTTTGCTTCAGTGTCTATTTGCACCGTCATAAATTCTAAACTCAGGAGGATAATCCCAGCCAAAGCCTACATGTGCCGGATACCATAATGTAAACTGCATATGTTGTGAGAAGCTGTTAAATGGAACCAGTGAATGAAAACAGGGCCAGCTCCATGCTTGGGCCCCTGGATTTCCTCTCCTCTGTAAACCAAGGCCTCTCCCCTCAATCCTAACTTTCTGACACGCCCATAAATAAAAGCATTTTTGGCTACCAGATCCCCTTGAGGTATTTAGGTACAGCCTTAATTCCAGTTAAAGTTCAAGTTCTGCTCTAAAATGCAAAGAGCCAGGCCTGGAGCTCCCTCCATCCTGACTGCGACCCACAACAAAATGCAAAAGGCTGCATTTCCATTTCTCAGAAGCCTGCTGCCACCGTCTTCTCCCCTCCAGCTCTGCCCTCATTCCAGTGTAAGGAGACCCAGCTGATGGGCAGACTGATTTAGCTGGAAGGAGTCTACGACATCAGTTTAATAGCAATATGCACCCCCAGTCAGCCTGAAAGCTATAAACTCATCATCAAATGAGTCATTTCAACTCTTCTTCCCCTTCCTCCCTGGGGTGACACCCAAGTTCAAGTCTATTAAGGCTAAGGCCTTTGGGACAAACATCTGGACCTTCATGTCTTCTGCCTAGAGGGGCATCAACTAAAATGCACATCTCCCTCCTGGTCCTTGGCTATTGGTCTGTGCAAGGTGATACTAAGACATCTCTATAGCCATGTGGCCCCTTGTGCACCAGCCCCAACCCTCTTAGCTTCATGTGTGCTACTATATTTATGATTTCTTCTGCCATCTCCACGTCCTGCTGGGTTCTCAGTTGCTGTAAAAATTGCCTTTATAGACCTGTGTTGCTTTCCTCAGGCCTCTGCCCAGGAAGCAGAGGCCAGGCACTCCACGACCTGCTAGCTTCTATACTCTCATGGCTTTTCCCTCAGAGCCACGTGTTCGGCTCTGTAGTTATTGCAAAATGGCACTCTGTAGTTCAGTACAAGTTTTGCTCAAGAAAGAAGGAAAAATTACACTCCTGGAGGCCGAATGTAGATCGCTCTCAGAGCTGGTAGTCTGTGTTTCTATGGTACACTATCCCCAGGAACCATCATATCTCATGTCACGTTCTCTTTTGCAACACAGGGTCTGAAACAAATTCAGTTAGATGTGTCTTTGAGCAGCAAGAACTGAGATAACGCCTGACGCTGTGAGTGCAGGGCTTCAGTGTCCATTGTTTAGGGACAGGCAACCCTGAAAGATTGCACTCAATGGCCATTCCACAAAACAAGAAAAATAACTAAATGGAAATATAACCATAATGATCATTTTAAATATTTCATTCAGTATGAAATATAGATCTTCATTCATTAATATTTAATTGGAGAAATGAGTTACTGCAGGTCAGGCAGCCAGTACACACCAACATACACCAAGAGAGGAAAGTAGAAAGAATCTGGGTTCATAATACTGGGGTTCCATAGAACAAATACTAGAATCATATTCCACAGTGCCAGAAAGCACTGGCTCCTCTAGGGCTTCACCATGTAGGCTCCAGAGATGGTAGTTTCTGTATCTTTAGCCCCACCCTATCACCGAGATCCTAGAGTCCATGTTCAAGTGATACCTGGATGTCCCATTATCACTTTACCATGAAAAATTGAAATCACCCTCTGCCTCTCCTCTCTCAAGACTTCCCAACTCTGATCATCCCACTTTGGTCAAATGAATGAGAAGTTAAGTGATTAAGAGCTCAGTATAACAAGGATAATAGAATTAATAAGAAAGTAAAACATGTTCACAGCAAAAACAAAACAAAACCAAAAATAAAAATCACCTATAATCTTCAAACTCAGATATACCTGCTCCTAACACTATGGGTTATATTCTTCCAGTTTCACTGGTGAGTAACCACCATATTCTTCCTGTGTTGAAAATGCTTATTTATTATGCTTCTTGCCCATTTTCTACTATGGAATTTAATATTTTCTTCTGGATTTTTCAAATATATTCATAGCTTCATATTTATACACTTGTATTTATACATTTATACCTTTGTCTATATAGGTAGTGCAAATACGTCTCCAATTTATCATAAAACTTTTAACTTTGTTTATAGCTTTTCTGGTTAATATGAGTTTTCATTCTTTTCTGTTTTAAAATCTATTAATATGTTCCTCTATATTTTCTTATTTTGCTTTTATGTGCTATCAGATAGATGCCCACCTACATTTTCTTCTAAGCCATTCATGATTTCATTTTTTTATGTTTATCTTTTTAATCCGTCTAGAAATTTCTTTGGCAAACGATATGAAGCAGGTATCTAGATGTTTTCTCCAACAGTTAGCCAATTATTCCAACACCATTTATTTAATAATCATCTCCATTCACTGATTTAAAGTATTAACTTTCATTTGATTAATTATACATCCTCTTAGAATTTTGTATTAGAATTGCATTAACCTTATCAACTCATTTCAAAACCCAAGCAAATGAGTTCCATTTACACATTTTAAATGTTGGTAATTTTTTAAGTTCTTTTTTTTTCATTTTTGATGACATGTATTGTTTTCTTTCTAATAGTACAATCAATTGTCCATTACAGGCATCTAGTGAATGTTGGCATTTTTAAACAGGAACGTAAGTGTCTAGATTCTGGCAGGAAGATAGATCTAGGTCTGAATAAGGGAAAATTCTTCTTAAATCCCAGATTCCATCAAGCGTGTCTAAGGTATTATTTTTATTCACTGCTGGTAGTGCTCTGTGAACTGTCTCAAGAAATTTTTCTTATATGGTTTTGCTGCTTGCTTTAATTTCTTAGGCACGCCCTGCTACGAATATTTTGGATTTCCCAGATCATTTCACAGTTCCCTAACCTCTTTCATTTATTATTTGCTCCTTTGAATTCTGGCAGAATGTCTAGAATATGCCTTTATTTTCACATTCAGCTTGTTGGCAGTATCCACTGAGCTGTTCACGCCACATGGAGGTTTTAAACTCTACAGTTGCATTTTTTAAAATTTCATCCAGTCTTTCCTGATTTCGTATTGTTACTTCTATGACATTGCTCAAATTTCAAAAATGTAACATCTACTTGAGTGTTATAGAGAACATACATTAGAAATGTTCAGTGATTTCTCCATTTATTGCAGCAGTTTGAGTTTTATAGGAAGAATCTTGCTCGTATGCGGCAGAATGGTATCGTTTTAAACTGTAGAATATGTTTGTGCTAGTGGTTTTTCTCCATTTGTGCATTTTAAAAAGAGTTATATATAACAAACTAGCCGTTACCAGTAGGGAGAGGGGTGGGAGAGTGGCAAGGCTGGGAAAGGGGATTAAGAGGTACAAACTACTATATACAAAACAAATAAGATACAAGGATGTAATGCGCAGTACAGGGAGTGCAGCTAATATTTTATAATAACTTTATATGGAGTATAATCTGTAAAAATACTGAATCACTGTGTTGAACACCTAAAACTAATATAATATTGTAAATCAACTATACTTCATTTCTTAAAAATCGTTGCAAAAAAAAAAAGAGTTGTGTTAGTTAAGAGTTGAAGATATTAAGGTATTATGAGCTGACATGGTTTCTGTCATCGATGTTGTACCAAAAACAATCTTTTTAATACTTTCAGTCCCCCCAAAAAACAGGGAATTCACTAGCACTGGAATTCACCAGCATTAGAGAAATATGGAGGTACTGGCTTGGAGGTGACTTGGTCTTTTTGCAGGTGAATTTGTCTTAGGGGTGGTGAGGCAGTCAGAAATTGTAGGGACCATTCTCCATTCTCTGTTGCCTGTGCCAGGATTAAGAATCGCCATTGGCCACCTGCTTGGTGCAGCCTCTGGAACCCAACTGGTACCAAGAACAGCTGATAGGGTGCAGATGTCCTTCCTGGCCACCCCACAGCCTGTCTATTCTCAAACTTCCACTTGCCCAGAACCTTTGGTGGGTGGGGAATTGAAGGGATTTGATTGGGTCTCTTCAGCTTACTTCCCAGGCAAACTGTTCTTTCACATGCAGAAAAATGCATGTCTTCTTGGCTAGACACAGTAGATTTCTACCCTCACTTGAGCCAGTAAAATTTCCTCCAAGTTTCTGGAGCTTGTCTTGCATCCTTTCCTAGTTTCCAATGCAGAATAAGCCACACTATTATCTCTTGGTAATTTCTACAGGATTCTAGAGGCAAGAGGTTAGATGTATGTAAGTGATTATCTTTCTTGAAAGTTTGAAAATGCATTTTAGAAAATGGAAAACACTAATAACCTATTCCAGTCAGTGTTGACCCCAGTCTAGCAGTCATCCAGGTTTGAAATTGGTGGAGTCACTTTTGACTCCTTCTTCTTTTTCCTCCCCATCTCAACACAGCCCCCAAGTTTTTAAAACACTACTAGCAGGTCGGTTTTTCTTTTCAAGTGACAAAGCCCTTCTCTCTAGTGGAATCCCACATTGCAATGTGTCCCCAGTCCTTGTCCCTGACCCCAGTCTCTCCTACACGCCCATGAAGTGAATCCTAAAACATCTCAAACTACCAGCAACTCCCACTTTCAATTGGATACAATTAAAATGCTCTTAGGTTTCTCACTATCTGATTTCTTCATGTAGAAACAATCTTATTTCAATCACTCCCTGACACAAAACGTCCTCACCTTCCAACATGAGCCCCAAGACACACGATGCTCAATTTCAACACCAAACCTGCCTCAAATGCCCTACCCACCCCCCTGTGAGACTATAAGTACCTGGAAGTGAGGGTCAAGTCCATTTTCCTTCACAAGGTCACAATATTAAACAAATACGTATTGAATTGTACTGATTGCTACCTTTCACATCTTTTCTAATCCAGCACCATACCATCATCAGTGACATCTGTTACAAATATTCAGGCTTATCCATTGATCCAAGTGTCTGCTTTTTATAATTATTTTTTAAGTTTTTCTTTGAGACATAATGTAGATCAATACTTCATAAATGTTTTATTAGTGATGAAAACAAAGAGTATTCTCTGCAGGATACAAAGATCAATACATACACATTTACACGTACTGCCTTATTAATTATATTATTCAGGATTTACATAACTTGGTTTTTTTTTTTCTATTTGGTCGAAAAAAAAGTACAGATATGTGTTACAGTCTTCTGCAGTAATTCTGTGAACTTCTCCCTTTCTTTCTAAAACTCTTTTCTTTGTCTCTTCCAATGATAACTGTGTCAATCGACATTCAGTCACATAAGCAGAAAAACTATGAGTTGTGGGATGACGCACTTGGATATGACACAGTTATGGGAGGAGAGGGGAGTGCATGTCTGAAAGGGGATGTCGAGGATCAGAGGAGTCGGTAATAGGCTACTCTGAGAAGCGAAGTACCTCCAGCCACTAAAGTGAGGCCGTCGGAGGAGAGAAATCTTGGAAGATATCCGTAAGTCCCAGCGATGCACCAGCTGAAGAGAAAAGCTGGAGTCTGACCATGGATGAGCTGAAGAGAAAAGCTGGAGTCTGACGATACACCAGCTGAAGAGAAAAGCTGGACATGGAGTTGAAGGATCCAAAGACAAGCTGGAACCCTCTGGCTCCTCTAAGTCTGTCACCACAGCCAAGCCACCATAACCTTGTACTTCCCCAGTCTCATACTAGTACCTCTTGTGGCTGTCTCTAACTGGGAAGGGGATTCTAAGAAACGTTAACAAAGTTGACGATGAAACAAACCAGTACAGTCCAACCCTTGTCAATGTGGACTCCCTGTATACATCTTTTAACCATATTAAATTTTAAATAAAGGTAATAGATAAATAACACTCCACCCAAGATGCAAACATATCCCTCATACAACCTAAAGAAATCCCTCTCCCCAGAAGAGGACACAAATATTCCATGTCATTTCATTTGGAGATATATATATATATATATATATATATATATATATATATATATATATCCAAGTAAGGAAGAAACGATGCTCTTTTATGTAACTGGTTATGTCATCATAGCTAGCGTTTATAAACTCTTTCTTCCTCTATTCATTCCATATTCTCTTTCCGTCAGCTAGTCATAGTTCCTTGCCTGGACTCAAATCTTTATCTCTGAAGCATCTATACAGTATCAGCCCTGCCTTTATTATTTGCCACTGGTTATCTGTCAGTGTCAAATTTTGGTGGTGGCATGAGGTTTTTAAAAATCTTATTGTATACATTAATTGGTATTTCAGTAAGAAGTATCTAAGTAAGAGGCTACAAAAGAAGCTTAAGCCAAACACCATTTTGAATCAGAACTGATATTTACTGATATAGACAAACACGTTTTTTTTTTAAAAAAACAAAAAAGTTTTATTTAATGGTCACTGTCTTCCAAGAACACTGCTTGTCTTGGGGAACACTGAAATGTTCTCCAAAGAGCTCAGACTCAGTAGGAGGCATTGCAATGTAAAGCAGTGATTGTAGTAGAGTGGAATCTATTATAATCTGTGGAAGCACAAAGCTGAAATAATTGGCTTGGCTGAAATGCTGAATGAAAACATCACCGAGCAATGGGTATTTTAGCTGCATCTTGGAAAAGTGAGAAGGAGTTTCCCAGAAAGACGTATTGGGGAAAGGTAATCAAGGAAAAAGAGTAGCAAATTCACAGATAAGAAGAAGTAAAGTAGCAGGTTGAAAAATCAACCTTGATGATATAAAAATAAAAGCACACCAAATGCCAGTTAAGAGGTAGAAGAGGATGTAGAAATGAAGGGAACGATGGGATATTAATACCATTGCAAAAATGGGAAGCCCAGAAAACTATTCTTTTTTTTTTTTTTTTTTTTTTTGCGGTACGTGGGCCTCTCACTGCTGTGGCCTCTCCTGCTGCAGAGCACAGGCTCCAGACGCGCAGGCTCAGTGGCCATGGCTCACGGGCCCAGCTGCCCTGCAGCGTGTGGGATCCTCCTGGACCGGGGCACGAACCCGTGTCCCCTGCATTAGCAGGTGGACTCTCAACCACTGCGCCACCAGGGAAGCCCCAGAGAACTATTCTTTACAGAATATCTTTTGGATGTTTAAAGTTGCAGACTGGACAGAAGAAGAAACTTAGGATTCTTACTTAACTATATTGGGAGAAAGGGTGGGAAATCAGGAAGGGTGTGAGCTACACCAACCTCTAGAAAGGTAGGAAGTCAGTGGACTCTATATAACAGTGATAAATAAAGAAGATAAGGATATAATCATATTATTTAGACATTGGCAATAACAAAATAGAAGAAAGAAATGGTTAAGATTAGTTTGACTGAAATCGTCAAATCAAGACACTTTTGAGAGTAAAAGTAGATGCCATTAACAATTATGCTGGGGAAATGAGCATAAACCTGGAATGAATTGGACAAACTGGGAAGTACAGTCACCGTATAGGGAAGGGACCAGTTGCTTAACCTTTCTGTACTATTTTTTTTCTAACTATATGTATGCCTTTATATATATAAAAAAATCCTTCATAGTCTTGCCTTTTTACTTTTTCATAAGTCCAAATGATGTGACTCCTTGTCTGTCTGCCTAATATGTTTGTGAACTCCTAGAAAACAACAGTCACGTCTGACTCACCTTTTGATAACAGCAGGGCTTGAGAGACAAGTTGTCATGCCTGTTGAGTTAGCAGACTAACCTACTCCTTCTGAGTTCCTTATATGGCTTTCACATTTTACTGCATGTATTTTTCAATTAGTCAAAAATATCTAGTAGGTATGAGCCCTGGAGATGGAAAACAAACAATTCCTAAAGGGATGATAAGCATCCCATGAAAGGAACTCTGCTTTCTAACTGTCCAAAACATGAGGACACGGGTTATTTTGTTTGATCTTCATGAGAACGTTCCTTGGAGAGACTGTACTGTATTTATCTTGCAGATGAAGAAGAGGAAGTTCAGAGAAGTCAAGCAGTTTGTCAGGAGTCACACAGATTTTTAATAGGAGAGTTAAGCCCAGATCACAAGAATGTTAATTGCCGTCCTGATTCTCTGCCCATCACTAGCACCGCCTTTCCAATGAATCATTTTCCTATCTTCACTGAAGAGTCCTGGCAGAAGGAGGATTTCTGACTGCAAACAACAAACTCTGTATTCTCCTTTTCCATTTTCTCCTCCGGTCTGGCTCCTTTTCATTCTATGCTGCTGGTTCCTTATGATTGAAATTTGAAAGCATGTAACTGTTAATCTAGGAGTGATGAAAGAGTTTCATTTCTCAGAAGAGTCAGTACTCATCATCAACTGTGATAAATGAGCCCCTAATATCCCCTGATCCCATTATATTGTGATTAATTGTGCCAGTTTAAGTCAATAATTCATTTGTTAAAAATAGGCCTGCAAAGTATCATTTGTCTCATGGGAGATATCAGAATAAAAAAAATTCATTTGATACTTCTCATTAAATTAGTGTTGGAAGTTATATTGGAGAGCCCTGTTCATCAAATACTTATTGCAGGCTGATTTGATAATAAGTTGTATTTGTCTAAAATTATGTCTGCTAACTGTCATAATGGTCTGCATTTTCCCCGTGTTAATGAAGGAATAAAAATCTAAATACGTGCATGACTGGAGAAAAGGATGGGACTTGAAACTGGGATTAGAATAATTCCTAAATGGTCTGGCTTTCATTGCATTAAAATTAAAAAAAAGAAAGTGAGAGAGAAATTGAGCAGAGTATCCTCCTCCTGGGCCTGGGACTGTCCAGGGAGGTGCTAAGCTGGTTTCCTATGAGATGGATCTTCCTCATTGTCTCTTACCTAGAAATTATTATAAATGGTGCAGTCAGCCTCATTGGGCCAGTAAGACATTTTCAGCTATAAATGATTTTAAAGAAGATAGAACTGAAGAGCAGATCCAGTGCAAATGATAATGGTCACCATCAAATGAGACACAGGACTCACGTCTTATTATTTCCAAAGCAATATCATAGCCACTATGGAAAGATGGCTCAAATGCTCCTGGAATATCTGGATATGAGATGGGGGATGATGACTTATGTGACAGATGCTTCTGAAGGTGAGGCTGCTTTCTCAGAACTTGGGGTGTTTGGGACTGGGTTGAGGCAAAGGAAGACTGAAAAGTGGGGTGATTCTAACACAACAGGGCAGAGCAGCAAGGGTATGAGGCCACGTACCAGGCACATATTGGGAATTTCATATCTGATGGATGAAAAGGGAAAGAGAGAAAAAAGCAGAAGGGAGAGAGGAGGCAGGATACATATGGGGGAAGGGAAAGAGTGAAAGAACAGAGGAAACTGGACTGACCACAGCGGACCATCGTGCTTTCTGAGAGCAGCTCTGAATGGCCGGTCCTGAGACCAGCTACCCAAGCATAATATGTGAAGAGTTTGAAAATTTCAGACTCATGGGCTCTGAACTCAATCAACCCCCCTCCCCAAATCCTTCTTATTAGGCTTAAAATGGTACCCAAAATAATGCATTTTTTAAATGCTCCTCAAGACACTCTCCGTGCGAATACCTGGCCGGAGAGGGCCAAAGCTATGGCGGCTGTTAGGATGGGAAAGGAGACAACCATGCCAGCAGGTCTGATATGTGCATCTGTAAGTGTGCGTGTGGCCAAAGAAGAGGAGTCCAAGGAGCAGCTGGTGAAACCAAAGCAGCTCCCCATATATACTGTGCCACCTCTCCAGTCTAAATATGTTGAAGAACAGCCCGGTGATTTACAAATGGGCTTTGCGTCCATTCGCACTACAGCTGGTCATTATATTGGCTGGTGCAAGGGTGTTTACGTCTTTGTGAAAAATGGGATAATGGATACAGTACAATTTGGAAAAGATGCATATGTCTATTTGAAGAATCCACCTCGAGACTTTCTTCCGAAAATTGGAGTGATTACTGTTTCAGGGTTGGCAGCCTTCATTTCAGCGAGAAAAGGTTCTAGGTTTAAGAGAATTACTTATCCACTGGGACTGGCCACTTTAGGAGCAACTGTCCTCTACCCTGTTCAATCAGTAATGATTGCAAAGGTAACTGGGAAAAAGGCATGTGCTATGAGCCAGCAAATTTATGAAGCAGTTCAATCATTGTGGACAAAAAACAACAAAAAGGAGTCATTTCCTGAACCAAAAGAAAAAACTAAGCTAGGAAGCTCTGATGAAATAGAAATACCTGCAAAAACAACTCACAACCTTTGTGCCTTGCCAACAGAACTCAGCTCTGAAACAAAGACCAAACCAGAATGCACCTCAGGTGCTACACAGTTTATGCCTGACCCCAAGCTCATGGATCAGGGGCAGTTCCATCCAGAGACGTAGATATGTACGGCACTAGAAGCTGAAGTAGCCTGCATAGAGAACTACAAGATGTGTGAAGTTGCGAATAATGATGAAAAAAATCACGTAATGGGTAACTGTGATGCATAGAGTATAATTTAAACCAAGTCCCCTTATATCTTTGAATGTACAGTTAGACAAATCATGTAAGTGATTAAAGCACAAATTGAATACAATCCAAACAATATTAAATGATAGATGAAGACACAGAGGTAGAAGCATTAGGATGCATTTGGTGACTTTTAAGGGTATTTATAAAAAAAATAAAAATAAATATATGAACACAGATGAGACTAAAATCTGAAAGAATATGTATGTGTATCTATAAATATGTATACATTTGCACATATATATTTGCTTTAGCTTTTCTGATTTAATGTCAGCTAAATTAGAATAGTGTGTGGAAGGATGTGTTCCCTCCTCCTCTTTGTTTTTCATTTCCCAGAGCTGGAATAAAATATCCATATTTTATGACAAAAAGAAAAGAAAAGAAAAGAAAATGCTCCTCAGGTGACACTGCTATATGGTCAAATTTGGAGAGGCAAAGGGAATACTTGTATGCTCAGAGCTGCTTGGGTAGTCACAAAATATGACTCAGGCCACTTCGGATGACAAAAAAATGACAGCATTATGAAGACAAGTATAAGGGGTTATATATACATATGTTAAGCAAGAGGAAAATGCCATTTAGAAAAGAAAGTATTGAGGGGATGCTGGTCACTCAGCCTCTCTGGACTCTTCTGATTATGCAAAAGTAACAGAAGCCTAATGATTAAGGGAAATCCCACCCAGAAAACTTCCACGATATTCTCTTTGATGCCTCAGAAGAGAATGGAGATCCTGAGATGGAGAGCAGGAGAGGAAATGAGACAGTTCTAGAGCAATGGTAAAAGCCATCCCAACCACTGGCAGGACCAAGGTATTTCTGAAAACTTTTCTATGGCAAGAAGGCTGAAAACATGGCTTCACGTTACATGTGCATCTGTACTATCCAGCAGAGCTCTCCATTACACCCCAAATATCACCAAGTCTATTACACACAATCGCATTGGCTTAGTGATGTTTGATGAATCAAGAAGGAAGGTGTGTCCATACATGAGGAAAGGTCCTGTAGGGAAGGGACAGCAGAGGTGGGGACTGAAAGAGAATATAGAGTATAATCTGAAAGAAAACATATATAGATGTATAACTGAATCGCTTTGCTGTACACCTGAAACTAACACAACAGGGTATGTCAACTATACTGCAATTAAGATAAAAAAAAAAGAGAGAGAGAGAGAGAGAAAGTAGAGGCCCATGATTCATTCCAGAGCAGGAACTTGGTGCAAAAAGTGACTGGACAAATCAAGCCTTACCCTGCACTTCTTTTTAATCCTGGAAACTTCTGGATTCTTCAAAAAAATATTTGGAAGGGTATTGGAATTCCTACAGGTAGGCTTCTATTATCTTCAGACAAAGGATTTGTACAATAAAAGCAGTTTTACTTCTTCTACTCAAAATTCTTTTCAAGTGGTGACTGCAGTGGGTTAGAGATATAGCTGAGAGAACTAGCCTCTGTCTTTCCTATGTTTCTTCTCTTCCTGAGGTGTTTCATTTGTCACCTCTTTTTTCTTCATAATTGACTCAAAATCTCTTCTTTTCTGATCTTTCTTAAAGGCAAGTAAAAAAAAATGGTAACATGTGAATCTAGTATTTCCCTTTAATGACTATTTATACCTATCCTAACCACATTCACTCATTTTTAATATTTGACAGAGGGGAAAATCACTGCCAGTATTCGTATTTCCCTCTCTCTAATTTTAGCCCTAGGCACTGAATTATTAATGCATAAATGAACAATGCAGTTCGCATTACCTACCACAGAGAAAGATGTTAAAATTCTTAATGGGCCTTAGGAACGCCATTGACTTAACTTATTGTAGGTATTTCTTGAGACAAGCCCATAACTTCAACTTTATTGTTTCCCTTATATAGTAATTTGTACAAAACCGACCCCCCAGATATCTTGAAATAGGAAAAAGTATCTTAGAATATTGGAGTGAAAAGCAACTTCCAAAATCATTTAGTAAAAGTCCTTTTGTTTTTGAGACATAGAATTAGATGCTTATAGATATGAAGAGATGTGGCTAAGGTTATATATTTCTTCGGTGTCATGTCTCAAATCAGAATACATAAATTTCATTCATTCATTGATAAATATTTGTTAAAGAAATTCCATGTGCCAGGTTCTTTCTGAACCTTGATTTTTTTTTTTTTAGAAAAATGAAAAGATATAATCCCTGGCTCACGTTGCTTTCTAGAGAGGAGACCAATATGCAAAGAATTACACTTTCAGAAATGCAATTTTCAATAATATGAATTCCAGTAATTTAATTGACCAGGGGATGCATGAGGAGTGGGACAGGATGATGGCTTACTCTCATCCCAAACCTCTTTGGGGTGCTAGTGTTAGTAATTTGTAAGTATACACTTCTGTTTCAAATATAATACCACGCTCCAAAGATTATCCTGATAGTATGTTGATGGCATCGTGACTCACTTCAAAGCGATACAGGCACTTGGCAATAGTTGCATTTCCAAGGTCATGAAGGTGTCCGTTTGACCTCAGTCCAAGAGCAAAAAGTTCAAAGGAAACATGGTCCCCGGGGTCCTGAGCCCGGAACCTCTGCAGGTTGGTAAAGATGCAAGGAGAGGATAGGAAGTCAAAATCAACTTTGGAAACACCGGGCAGGGTAGGACTACACTGAAATCACCATCAAGTTACTGAGGAACTCATATCCTAAAACCGGGAGGGAAATGAGAACCCCAGCCATGCTCCTATGGAGCCAGTCTGCAAATCCGGTGCTTCAGTCTCTCTCTGAAACCTGGATTCCTCTGGCACATCACGATAGTTCTGCAGTGCCTGGCAGATGTGTGCATCTCCTAAATCAAACCGCCTGGGATCTGCCCCAGCAGGCTCTCTTCTACTCCACAGTAGCCTCATTGTCTGGAGGGGACCTGCTGTGCACTGACAGAGCCTCTGAAAACATAGCTCTCCTTCCCCAGTTTCATCATGAAACCATAATGCAGTAAATCTCAGGCCCAAAACCTATTAGTACCCAAGAGGGGTTATAGGAAAGAGCTTTTTTGATGTAAAGTCAAGTTTCATCTGTCAGGAGTGGAACAATGGAAATGCACTGGTCCAGAGTCATGGCAAAGCATGAGGAGTCACTGTCCCACTGTGAGGACACAGGGACCTTGATTGTGACTATCTGGTCAACTTCTAGGAGGCATTCAGCCATATAGTCCTAGCTCCTCGCCCCTGTGCCAGAGCAGAGATGGTCTGAGGTTTCAAGATGTTTCTTGAGGTTGTAGATCACTTTAGCCCATAGGTCATGTTCAACAAATCTCATGGGCAAAGGAATGTTGGGATAACTGTCATGATCAGAGTAAGAAGTAAGTGTGAGAATGAAGTTATCTAGTTCTCTCCTCCATTAAAAGCAATCTTTCCTCGAATGGTTAAGATTTGGAGAAGCAACAGAAGATGTACGTTACAGAATATATGTTTTGTTATGTGTAGGACCACACACTAGCACCCCAAAGTGGTTCATTGTCCTTTTCAAGTTAGTGTTAGAAGACCCTACAACTATACTTTCAAAATAATTAAAGGTTAACTTTGCTTGTTTCACATGGATGCCTTTTAGGAGCTCTGAGACACTCGATTGGCTGCCCCAGACACAGACCATCTCTTGGACAGAGTTCCCATAAGTAAATATCATGCCTACTTCATTAAAGTCCACCATCTGATAGTAGCTGCAGGGCTTCTGCATGCCCGTGGCCTTAGACTAGGATACAGGGTGTCTTGCTTTCTCTCCTTAGATATCATCTATTCCCGCTCTGTCGTTTTACAAACAAGGAAACCGAAGCTAAGAGGAATGGTCTGACTTCACAGGTGGCAGAGACCGAGCTAGAACAACACTCCAGACCTCCAGACCCCTGGTCCAAAGTTTTTCATGTATGACAGTGATTCATTTCGGGGCATGATTGGATCACTGACTGACTCCGTTTTCAACAGCATTGGTAAAAAGCTTAACAAACAGGGAGATGAACAATGTAGAAAAGTGTTGATAAATAGCATTCTACCCATAGTTTAATTTAGAATAAATGTATTGAGGTCTTGCACACCCTCCACGGGATCGGCCTATTCCAGGGGAAGGACAGGGAGTGGGGAAGCAGGGTTATGTGAGCGTATGTTCGTGCACAGGCTGGGGAAAGAGTGGGCAGAATGGGAGACAGACCAAAACCACAAGAGGGGCCTTTCCTCATAGATTCTGCTTTTCTCAGCCTCCCACAGAGCCTAACAGGCAGAGAGAAGGCCCGTGCCTTTGCTGTGTGTTTACTTTCCACTGAACTGTTTTACTGCTTCCTGTTTTCCTCCCCCTCTATTTATTCAGGTTAGGTCCATGCTTGGGAGATGAGGGTGGGAGGAAATCCAGAGCCATGTGCTGGAGCCTCGGTGCCTCCCCTGAGACTTCCAGGGCTGGGTGGGACGTCTTCCTGTTTGCCAAGCTTTCCACGGATGCTGTAGAGTAGGGAGTGGCTACAGATCCAAACGTGTGCTTAACTGTGCTCTCCTCAAGCTCTTGTACCTGTTCATTTTGAGGAGTGAGTGGCTTTAACAAAGGTGGTGCAAGGGGAAACATTTTAAAACCTAGCCTGGGAAGGATGCCTCATTGAGACGTCCTGACCACTGACAAAGCAGGAAGATCTCTACGTGAGCCTGCTCTTAAGTTTTCCAGTCGTGCACAAGATGTTTCCAGGTCTCCATGAGCATAGACCCAGTCTTTTCTGCCTCTAGGAGAATAACCAGGGTACCTTCTTGTGGCCATAGAGTTTGGAGAGAAACATATCAGTACTGAGTACCTTTCTTATGCCAAGCTCTGTTCCTAACATGTTTACATGTATTACCTCATTTTATTCTCACAGAAAGTCTAGAAGACATGAACTCCATTGATGTTCAGAATCCATGCTTGAATTAGCGTGCTTGTCTGTGCATTCACCAATAAAATGCCATCCTTCCAGAGCGAGTGACATGACGAGAAAGTGTGATTGAGTAAGTGGATCCAGCATTATCCACGTACCTAGAGAGGTGACCTAAAGCAAGTCATGTAATCTCTCTTTATGTCAATTTCCTGAGCAAATAATAACAGTGACCTGGATCTACCTCATGGGGTGGTCTTGAGAACCAAATGAAATATTCTAAATGCAAATGTTCAGTAAAACATAGAACATTAAGCAAATTTTAATTATTAGGAGAAGAGTTTTTTGGTTTTATTCCAACAGATATGAGGATATTAGAAATGGATGAACTACATATAAGCTCTACTCTTCAAGTCCATGTAGTAGAATCAAAGGCTAATTTTGTCCCGACATGAATACAAATGTAATCTTCTATGGTCAGCTTCTCATGAACCCCTTGATTCTTTACCTCAGTGGATCTCAACCCAATTATATCTAATGTCCTTTTTATATTATTTTAAACAAACTCCATTTGTTATTCTAAAGTGAAATACATAAATAATATAACCTACCTATAGACATAACTTTAAAAATCATATGACATCCTGCTTGTAATAATGGAAAGGAGAAATCCAAGGAGAGCATCTGAATATGTAATACTCAAGCATGACTAGAACACAGCAGGTAATACTCAGATACCTGCTCTTCTACAGGTAATCACCAGAGGGTACTGACCATGAACGTGGACTTTTATTGTGATTCAAACAATGCAATGGCATTGCTGTTAGTGATGTATTTTCTAAAACGAAGAACAACTTTTGGTGACGTTCCAAGTACAATAAAGTACTGCTTTCTGTCAATTTACAGAATTGATGCTTTACTGAAAACTTCAGTGAGTTTTAAAACAGGGTAAAAATGTGTTCTAGTGTTTTATAGACTACAGACTCCCAAGTTTACTGATTTAGGGTCAGATAATTCTAAACAGGGTTTCCACCCAACTATATGTCCAGTGGGGCATCTGAAAATTATGTGTGAAACATGATAATTCTTTGATGTGTGGGGCTGTCCAGTGCATTGCAGGAGGCCTTGTTGTCCTTGGCCCCATCCAGCAAATCCCAATTATTATGATGATGAAAAACACACACTGATGAATTCCTGGCTACACCAGGGGTGGCAGTGCCTCCACTTCCCCACCAGTACTGGGAACCTGTGCTTTGCAAGCTTCCTCACACTACAGGGGCTAACCATGCCAGAGGGCAACTCTCTCCCCAGATTATCCAAGATCTCTCTCCTTTGTTCTTTCTCTATCTTTTATAATCTCATGCTTCAACTTAACTAAGCATATCTTTCTCTGTTGAATTAAATTGTTAACTGGGCTCTCTGTGAATTATTTGCTTCCAACCTAGAGCCCTAGGGATGTTCTTGGAGTAGTGGGCAAGGCATGGAACTGGTTCTTAGAACCAGAAAGTAACATGGAAGTCATTTAGATCAACTCTATAAACAATCAAGCTGAAGCTTAAATATGTGCAGTGGTCCCACAGCCAATGCGTGGTAGAGTCAGGACGAGAACCTGAGTCTCTCTCACTATCCCTACACCATCCTCCATAGGTCATATACAAGATACCCTGTTAGGAATGTCTGAGACTTCCCGAGTTCAAGGTAGGATTGGAAAGACAAGAAATGTCAATGAAAAACAAGGATTCAGTTTAACGAAGCTTATGTCTTTTATTCCAGTTTTGTTCAAGACATCGTGCTCCATGTTTCAGGACATACAAAAAGCAGCCGTGGCTTTAGCCTACACTTCCTCTCAAGCACGTGGTCTGGTAATGAGCTAAGGCCTTATTATAATACAAGATAAAGTGAAAAATGTGCCTTACAAAGAGGTGCAAATGCTTTAGAAGGGGGAAGGAAGTCAGGGAAGACTTCACGGTTGCATCTGAAATGGGTCTTGAAGGAATGGTGGGACTTTGTCAGGTGAAAGTGTGATGGCACAGAAGAAAAATCTTAGGGAAACTCATAGGCCCAGAGGGGAAAAGAAGCCCATGTGGGCTTTAGGAGCAAACAGTTGCATTTAGAACACAAGGGATTTCTAAGGAAGTTAAACTGGGCAAGTTCTCTTGGGGCTAAAGTTGGGAATTTCTTGAAACTCAAGCTCAAACCTGCTCTTAAGTCAGTGGGTAATGGGTGCATTATATTTCGATTGTCAGTTTATTTGACTGTCCTTACAAAACTGTATATGCGCTCAGTGTCACAGCTGCTCGGCCTCACCTATATCTCTGCTTCTTTTTTTCTTTTAGCAAGTATCAATAGACTACGTTACCCAGCCCCACGCAGCTCTGTCTGTGAGATGCAGATAGAAATGTGGATAGAAGTGATGTGTACCACTTCCAAGCCTGGCCTCTGAGCCGTCTCCTGCACCGTTTCATGTGCTCCCTTTTCTGCTGACCAAGTACAGAGGATCCGGGAGAGGTCTCCAGAGCTCTCTCTAGAAGATGATAGAGCCACTGGGTGGAAGAGCTGGACATCAAAGGCATGTGTGAAACAGCCCACCCTTCCTCCTGCCTCATATCTGCATGAAACTGTGACTCTACCATGTTGCACCACTGACATTTTAAATGTGTACATTTTAGCCATTATCTAATAACTCTTTATAAAAACACTGTGTCTTATTTTATCTATCTGTAAGGCTTTGTGCAAAGAAAGAACTCAATTTTAGAAATGAACAAATGATTGAGTGAATGATTGAATTAATGAATTGAGTCATGAACACAGTTGACTTTAGAAAGTAACGTACAAACAATAGTATAAAGATAGGATGTGTTGGAAGGAAAAGAATCTGGAAGTGATGACATAGGCAGGTATTATGACAGTCCAAGAGGATGAGACCCTGAATCAAATTAGAGGCAGTGGAAGTGTAAAGAAGGAGAAGGAGATGAAAGACATCCTGGGTAGAGACTCTAAGGAAAATGATAACTGATTAGATGTAGTGATTATAGGAAAAAGAAATTTCGACATTGACTCTGAAGTTTTGAGTCTATAAAAAAGGGAGAAGAGTGGTACCATGAGTAGAAATATGGAAGAAAGAAGGGAGTTGGAGGAAGGTGGGCTGGTGCTTGGGATATGAGGACTCAACACAGATGATGCTCAGGTCAGATGGTAACTGGACACATGAAGTTTGTGCCCAACAGATAACTGGAGATGTGCACCTGATCTTCAACCTGGAGCTAGACATGGCTGTGAACGACATGGATATGCAAGGAGAATTAGACACCTAGAAGGAGAGGAGAGCACAGAAAGTAAAAGTCAACAGGCAGAGCCTAACGAATAGCTCACAGGATGGGGTGAAAAGAAAAGGAGGAGATACCAAATGAATCTTTTCAAATAGGAGGGGCAGAAGAATCAAGGGAGGAGACAGAATTGGGCAGATCTCTGGAAGCTACAGAGGAGAAATTCTCATCAAGCCTGGCTGAGTAGCATGACGACTGTGCTGGGAAGACTTGTGGGATCACAGGCTTAGAGATGGTAGGAAAGGATGGAGTTAAGAGCACAGGTAGAGAGACTCGCTGGAATGAGGAAAAAGGGCAGAGCTCCCTGCCTGTGAGAAGAATGAAGAAAGAGATGGTGAATAAAACAACACAGAAGAAGCAGAGGTGCTGAGCATAGAGGAGAGACCTTGAAGGAACTCAGGTAGGGGAGACTTGTCTTCAAGAGAGTGAAAGGAAAGGCAATCCACTGAGAGGGAAAGAGGCTGAGAAGGGGCTGGGGGCCTGAGAGGGGAGGGTGGTTGTGAGAAGTACTACCCAGAATGTAATAGGAACCCAATGAGTAATGAATGATGGGCAAGAGCCCAACGAGAATTAAGAGTTGCTTTAATGAAATGAAGGGGTCAGAAAGGTAAAAGCAGGGAGGAGCTTATGGTCTTGGAAAATGTTACGAGTTCAAGGTCTAAGTAGTGGAGGAATTCTCAGTGATGATGATAATAATAATAATAATTCCAGCTAACGTTGATTGTGGTGTTAAAGTGTCAGATAACATGCTAGGCAATTTCTGTGTACTATCTCATTAAATCTCCATAACACCGCGGTCAGTAAGGTATTATTATTAGCCCATTTTACAGATGAATACATTAAAGCTACCGATGGCTGTAGATTTGCTCCGAGGCACACAAGTGACAGGCCCAGAATTCAAGCCTAGTCCCATTAGCTTCAGAGAACTTAATGCCAAGCTGCCCACGGCGATCTTTACTTTCACCCAGCTGAGCAGCTCCGCGGAGGTGAGAGCGAGCTCCCCGAGGATGTGGAACTCGAACTGTGCCTGAGTAGAGTTGGCAGGATGATCGGTTTTCGTGTTGGAATCCCTCGGATCTGAGCAAGAAAAGGAAGCCTGTGAGCCAGGTTAAGGAAAGAAAGTGTCACAGATTCTGGTGTGTGAATCTCAACTTGGCAAGGTCGTTGGATAAAGGTCACGAAAGGATGGTTGGGGGCAGTGGTGGGGAAGCACAGACTTGCCAACCCACCTTCTGTTCAGTTCAGGAAAAGGAAGGAGAGAAGGATACGCTAGAGATGGTTACAAGATAAATGGAGTCTTCAGAGAAAAGCCAGAGGTTGCTTAATGCTAGGAAATGGAATGATGCACAAAAAATTTTGGGGGGAGATCTGTGAGGTTTTTTTGTTGTTTGTTTTTAATATACAGAGTCCCAAGGGATAGGGTGCATAGTTTCAAGTTAGATATCAGACGAGAGTTTAGGGCTCTCTGGAAAGAGATAGAAGTATGGGCTAGGGTGGAAGAAGGATGAAATTTGGGATTTAAGACTATCACTTTAATGGCCAGGGTTTGGAAAGAAGAGATCCATAATAATGGAAGAGGAATGACAATTAGGCAGGAAACCAATTAAGGCAGGAACTGTTGGTTCTGCGCGATGACCACGAGGGGGAGCTCCAGCCTATTCCTCACCTAATAGTGCCGAGGTTAGGAGCACAGGTTCAAATTCTAAGCAGCTCATGCAGCTCAATATCAAAAAAAAACCAAACAACCCAATCTAAAAATGGGAAGAAGACCTAAACAGACATTTCTCCAAAGAAGATATACAGATTGCCAACAAACACGTGAAAGAATGCTCAACATCATTAATCATTAGAGAAATGCAAATCAAAACTACAATGAGGTATCACCTCACACCAGTCAGAATGGCCATCATCAAAAAATCTACAAACAATAAATGCTGGAGAGGGTGTGGAGAAAAGGGAACCCTCTTGCACTGTTGGTGGGAATGTAAATTGATGCAGCCACTATGGAGAACAGTATGGAGGTTCCTTAAAAAACTAAAAATAGAACTACCATACGACCCAGCAATCCCACTACTGGGCATATACCCTGAGAAAACCATAATTCAAAAAGAGTCATGTACCACAATGTTCATTGCAGCTCTATTTACAATAGCCAGGACATGGAAGCAACCTAAGTGTCCATCAACAGATGAATGGATAAAGAAGATGTGGCACATATATACAATGGAATATTGCTCAGCCATAAAAAGAAACGAAATTGAGTCATTTGTAGTGAGGTGGATGGACCTAGAGTCTGTCATACAGAGTGAAGTAAGTCAGAAAGAGAAAAACAAATACCATATGCTAACACATATATATGGAATCTAAAAAAAAAAAGAAGAAGAACCTAGGGGCAGGATGGGAATAAAGACGCAGACCTACTAGAGAATGGACTTGAGGACATGGGAAGGGGGAAGGGTAAGCTGGGACAAAGTGAGAGAGTAGCATTGTCATATATACACTACCAAATGTCAAATAGATAGCTAGTGGGAAGCAGCCGCATGGGACAGGGAGATCAGCTTGGTGCTTTGTGTCCACCTAGAGGGGTGGGATAGGGAGGGTGGGAGGGAAACGCAAGAGGGAGGAGATATGGGGATATATGTATATGTATAGCTGATTCACTTTTTTATGAAGCAGAAACTAACACACCACTGTAAAGCAATTATACTCCAATAAAGATGTTTAAAAAAAGAAAACAGACGTGGGATTTGGATAAGCCACTTATCCTTTCTGTTAAACATAGATAACAAAATGGAGATAATTTTGAGAATTAAATGAGATACTACCTATAACAGGTTTTTTACTTAGTATGTGCTGAAGACAGGCAGTGGTCAGAGTCCTGGGTGGAGGGAATTCCCTTCCATCAGAAAGGAGGCTGTGAGCACTACTGGGCAATGGTACCAAGGGCCTCGTGGTCAATATGGCAAGGGAAACCATCAACAGCTGTTGACACTTCCGTGCTCTTTAGGGATACTTTCCCTCCAGTAGAGCCAAGTGGCTCATGTGGCGAAAACAGGGTGAAGCTGTGTCAAGTCTAAGAAGAGTCCATTAACAAGAAATCCAGAACTGGAATTTCTGAGCCTTTCTAGGTCTTCAGATGAGAGCGTCTCCTTCCTTGAAGGCTTGCTTCACCCTTCCTCGCCTCTTCTCCACAGTTGGGTGGTGAGATGTTGGAACGGCTGAGGGCCGGCGGTGGGGAGGGAGGTCTCCCGGCTCAGGCACCGTCCGGCGGGCTGTGAAGCCTATCTGATTACACCTCTTCTGCTCTCTGTTTCCATTCCTAGAGGCTGTCTGTCTCTCAGCAGACTCCCTCCCAGCTTTTGAGGGGGCTGCATTCACCTGCATTGACTTCATATAAGAATAAGGTCCACCAGTCACCCCCAGCGAGGACTGGGGAAGCAGCAGGAGAAGCCCTTGAAGTAACCACTTACAGGGACGGTGCTTTTGTGAGGGGCCGTGATGCCCTTGTTATCATTTTATTACATTCCTCTTCTCTGAGCCCTGAGGACTTTCTCTGGAATGAACATAAGACCAGTTACTTTAGAAATAAAATGTGTTTTTCATTAAAACCCGATTCTGGCTCCTTCAGTCCCAACAAAGCCTTTCCCTTCTGGTCCAATTGGGTTTCAAGTTATCAATGATACTTTTCTGTACAAGGAGGTAGGAACCCCCTGTATCCTTCTACTAAAGCCCTCCTACCACTGGTATGAAATGAAACTTCCCTTTGGGAAAGTAAAGGGGAACTGGAAGAGGGAGCGTTATTCAGAACTTGGAGAGGAAGCCTCTCATTATCCTTGTAGCATGCTTGGTCCATGTCCCTTCCCCCCACCCCTCCCCCAAACCATCCCTCTCCCCACCCAGGGACGCTCTCCAATCCTATCAGCCAAGGGAGACACATGCCCAGGACCATGAAAAAAACAAGACCAATTAGCCTGCCCTAATTGGAGGCATCTAGAATTTGTTCCAAGAGCAAACTTACCGAAGTCCTCAACAGAGAAAAATCCAAGTGGCTGCATCCCAGAGCAAGCCGGTCTCCATTACTCTCCTGTTTAGCAAGGCGAGAGCCACGACTGACACAAGCACCTACGCAACAAAATCCCTGCCCACTCCTGAGCAGCGGGCCCCAACCTTGGCTACACATTACAATCACCTAGGGAACTCTCACTTCTCACGCTAGGATTTAAATGGTATGAGGTCAGGGCTTCAAGACATTTTAAAGCTTCTGGAGGATTCAGATGTGCAGCCTGAGTTGAGAGCCACTGTTCTAGAACTGTGTTGTCCCAGACAGTAGCCATCTGTGAGTATTTAAATTTCAAGAAGTGAACATCGAATCAAATTAAAAATCAGTTCCCAAATTGCACTAGCCACATTTGGGTGCTAGGGGCCCTTGGCTTCTATGTAGGAGAGGACAGATATGGGACATTTCCATCATCACAGGTGGAGTTGTCCTGGAGCATTAAAATGTCCTCGGTCAAAACTCTTCAGTTCTTCTACTGACCCACAGTGAAGGCTCTTTAGGAAGTCCAGTGCTCTCACCGTCTCACTGAGCTGCAGACCTCAAGGTTTGCAAAGTTCTGTTGTCCAGGCTTCCTCTGCTCCTGCTAGGGATGACATCACGGACCTACAAGACAGGGGCTTGCATTCATCACCACGCTGTTAAAGGGGCATGCAGAGGTCTCCTGACCTGCACCAAGTCACCCGGCTGGCAGATGGCAGGATCAGGATTTTAATCCAAGCTGTTTTTTTTTTCTTGCGGTACGCGGGCCTCTCACCGTTGTGGCCTCTCCCGTTGCAGAGCACAGGCTCCGGACGCGCAGGCTCAGCGGCCATGGCTCACGGGCCCAGCCGCTCCGCGGCATGTGGGATCTTCCCGGACTGGGGCACGAACCCGTGTCCCCTGCATCGGCAGGCGGACTGTCAACCACTGCGCCACCAGGGAAGCCCCAAGCTGGCTTTTAGCACAGCGCAAGCTCTCCTTCTTAGCCCAAGAGCTCCACCCCGGGGACAAGGGCATCAGAGCTTTCTCCTAGGAAAGGAAAGGCCCTAAAATGCTTTCTGCTGACCAGTGTTTCCTCATCAGCCAGTCTCCGGACTCAGCACATTCTGACCTCAAAAAATATGCCTGGACTCATTGCAGTTAACTTGCTTTGCAAGGACCCAGGAGCAAGGAGACATGTCATCCTCTCTTGTTAAGACGTGTTTCTGAGTGGCTGGCAAGGCTTGTGGGCAGGGTCTTTCAGATCAAAACCATTGCATGAAACTTAGAAGAATATCTCTTAGAGGAATAAGAAGAAAGGAACTAGCTCAGGTGGTGCGAGAGGAGCTCATCAGCTTTGAGGTAGGAATTTCCAGGAGAAAGTCCACACATTCAGGTTCCCACTGTGTCCTACTGCCTGAAGCATATCAGTTTACTTTGTATCTTTAGTACCTGGGGGAAAACACACCTGAGATCCACTGGGCTCCATTGGCTTGATTTAAACAAAAATGTGTGCAAGCATGAGTAGGGCTTTCTCTCTCTCTCTCTTTGTCTTTCTTTCTCTCTCTCTCTCTCTCTCTGTGTGTAAAAAAGGATTGAGGAAGGAAGAAATGAGAGCTAAGAATATTTCTAAACACAACAAATGTTACTTGGTTTTAATGTAAATTTATTTTAATTATCTTCAATTTTGTCCTTGCAAACCATCAAAGAAAGAAGATATTTAAGAGGTAAGTTTGGTGTAAATTGATCCTGGTCTAGCACATGAATAACTCACATGGCAATGGGCTCAGGCCACTGACCATTAGCTATGCATTTGGCCCAATATCTTCCACGTTGCCATATTTACCTTCTTAACTTAAACGTAAGTATATCTACCCAAAATCACGATTCTCCTCTTACTTTGTTACCCTTCCTGGCCTGGGGATTTACTCACACTAGGCCAGTATATCTGCCAGAAGACAGGGTGAATGGCTCCTGCACATCATGGACCTGGGCCCTGGGCTGGCCAGAGCTTCTGCCTTTGGTCACACAAAAATCTACTCCATATACAGAATCTCATGAGTGTATGCTATTTTCGGTTTTAATGTCCACATTATAATCCATATTACTGTTTTATCATTTGAGGCCTTTTATCCTAATAGTGCTGTTACCCAGTCCCTGTTTTGGTGGTGGTGATTTTATTCTAATGCGCGGGGTGCTGTTTGGATCACGTGTACAACCGGCCGAGCGTAGGGGTGTTTTGTGGCGCCTAATCTGTAGGGGTGGGCCTGGCGTGGGCCAGAGCTCTCTGAGGCTTTTGGCTTAGCTTATTTGGGTTGATTTCTGATTCTCATGCCAGTTGCCCGGGGGAGAGGCACAAAATACACACAGAGGATCGGATCTGATTTTTAGGAAGTGGTCCGATGAGTTCCCTTGTTTTAACAACTGAATCGGATCGACCAGGTGGCCGTGCATCGATTCTATGGCACTGCCTGGATCAATCTGAATAAAACCGCTCAGTGCCACATATAAACACAGCTGAATTCAGACAAGTGGGATGAAATCTTTCCTTTAAGCTCCTGGGTAATTGAAAATACAGCTCCTTCCATGGGGTCTCTACTGGGGAGATTAGGTATAGCAGGCTGGTTGCAAGTCTATCCTAACTCCCTGAACGGAATTCAGCTTCTTTCCTAGTTTCGTTCCTCAGGATCCCCTTTTTTACATAACACTGAGCTCCCAAACAGGATATTTATGATAGAAATAGATAAAGACTGGGGACCAAAGACTAACATAGACTATGAAAAAGTTTCTTTCCAGGAGCTGATGAAATCCCTGACCTCTGGTTCAGGGGTCAAAGACAGACTGATTATTTTCTGAAGTAAAATTGAGCCAACAGGATTTACGCTAAAAGGGGATTCTAAGAGATTCTTGGCTGACACTGACTCACAACTACTTCCTGGCCTTCTCTGCAGTCACACTCCTTTCTACTTAGACAAAGCGGGGGGGTTAAGATTCTTTGGGCTCTTCCCTTGACCACGCCCTTTGGTAATGTCTGATTCTACACCTCATCAGAACTCCTTGGACTTCACTACAGCACAAGGCTAGTTGATTATGTTCTCATATGACTTGGGGTTAGCAGGGTATCTCTAGTGACTGTTCTTCTTCCTGAGCCTCAGTTTTCTCATCTGTAAGTGAGATGGTTGGATCTGATCACCTCTAAGCTCTCTTCCGGCATTTGCCTTGTTTGATTTTAATAATACCTTCTGCTGGCATTTGTACAGCACTTTAACATCTTGTAAAGCAAATTTGTATCTATCATCTGTGTTGCTCCTTCTCTGTTGTTCTAGGAAAAACATACCCTTCAATTTCTCCAGAAGCATTGCCCTGTTAGATCACATACCCAGGGCCCATCAGCCTGAAGTAGGTGAATGTGTTAATACGCTGCCCCCATCACACTGACCATTGGATTCTCAGCCAAGTCTACATTCCCTACGCAGGAGGATGCCCCGTTGGTGTGAGAGGGTGTGAACATCACCTGTCAGCATCCGATATGGAAAAGACTGGCATGAGGCAATGAGCTTTAACCATCTTGTGCTGAAAGGCAGAACTTTTCTTTCTTATAGTTCAGCTTGTATCAAGGCCTTCAAATGCAGCCAAAGCATTAAAGAAAAAAAAAAAAAAAAAAACCTTGGAAGGTTTTTGTACCTTTTGCAAAAAAAGAAAGAAATTCCCTTTCATTTTTTTTTTTTACTATTACCAAAATCTCCTCCAAACACACAGACCCTACAGTATCCCTATTAAATTATATAGAGCGAGTCCAGCCTTTGACTGTCAGTGGGGCCCATCAGTCCTAATTTATCGCCCCAGGAAACACAGTACAATTATGGTAATAAATAATAATAGGATTCAGTACATGACAACATGAATGATGGAGGCTCTCAGAATTCATTTACGTTGCTTTGTGTTGCAGTCATCGCGCCTCTAATGTAACGCCAAGCAAATGAGCCCCTTTGAATATTGTGCAATCTACTGCAAGTCAACTGGCACAAAACTCACTCAATAAATCATGTTCGGACGCATGCCTGTAATGACAGGTAAATCAACAATGAAGTAATTGCATTTAATGTATTGAAATACTGGACAAAAAACAGTGACCTCGAAGTGACTTTTTGTAAAAGGTATGATATAGTTGCAACAGGGAGTGAGTTCCTTCCTAAGAGGCTCTTCTTGCTTAGATGCACATGCAGAACGCAGGATGCCGTTCCCTGCACAGATCGTGATTTATCACCCTCTCCCAGCAGCAGTCACGGGACCAGGCTGCCAGAGGCTTCAAAAGGGGCCTTCACGAAGCTGAATACAAAAGTCAGGTGAGGATGGGATCAGCCTCTAGCCCTGGAGCCCCTTCTCTGCCTGAGCGGTCCCCAAGCTTGTTATTTTTGGAGCTAATGCAGAAGGCATCCTGAAGGGGAGGAAAGAGCCCTGGACTCAGTCAGGAGGGCTGCATCCCTGCCCCAGCCCTGGTACTAACCAAATCACCGTTCGACTCTCCCCAAGTGCCTTTGTCTCAGTGCTTCATCTGTGAACTGAAGTGCTTGGACTGTCATCTCTGAAATTCATTGCAATTCTAATATTCTATGAAGCTCTGATTCTAATTAGAGGACTTCACTTTTAAGCAGGGAGAAAAAAAGTCCCCCCTCTGCTCCTGAGTGTTGAAGGCCCTGGTTTGAACCAGCATGCATCTCTTCATCATTTCTGTGGCTTAGGCCAAGTGTATGTGCTTCTAATTTCTGTGAAACTTAGGCCTGCCCCTTTCTGGGCAAGCAGACAAGTCTGAAAATAGGGCCCCAGGGGCCGTGTGGATGGATAACAGACAACATTGAAATGACAACCTTCCCTACATCTCCCACTGCAGCCAGCCCAGCTCCTCTCTTCCCAGGAACCATGTCAGGAAGAGATGAGGCAGAGCCTCAGCTAAGCCAAAGGCCACTTCAGGAACTTTCCTGCTCTCGGGAAAAACTCTTCTCCTCTGAAAGGCGGCAGACACTCCTCCACTGACATATGTTTCCCTTTATCCTTAACTCTCAGGCCCTGACTATTGCGAGCGTAGATCTCAAGGACCCCACGATCTTGGAGGCATAGGGAGGTGACGAGGTTTGGAGGAAGTGTCAGTAAATGTGGAATGAGACGATCTGGCACGCAGTGTATCTGATACGTGACTGCGTCCAAGTCCCCCACTCTCCCAGCTTCGTTGCTTCATCTGTAAAATAACAGCACTTGGTGTGCCCACAATGAGCTTGTTGGGAGGACAGTGTGACATACACATGAAAAGGCTTTATTAGTTGTACAACATGATGCTAAAGTCTCATTTTTATGATTAGCTGGGAGAACAGAAAACTTGGAGACCACGGTATTGCTTTCTGCACTCAGACAACACTTCTCACCACCCAAACATCATCTCGTTGACTGATCTGTGTGTCGTTATGGTCTGACTCTCCTTGGGAGGGTGCCGACTAAAGTGAAAAGGAGCTTTGAGGGTCTGATTCTTGTTGTTCGTATGTTCCCAGCACCTAGAACAAGGTGAATAAGTATTTATTGAATGAATGAATGAAGGGTACCTTTTCTTTCTTAGCACTGATCTTGAAGGTGTTTTTAGAAAAAGATATTTGGTGCTACCTTTCCACAAATCCATAAACACAGCTTCTCCTTTTATATATAGAATGGATAAGCAGCAAGGTCCTACTCTATAGCACAGGGAACTATATTCAATATCCTATGATAAATCATAATGGAAAAGAATATTAAAAAAAGAATGTATACATATGTATAACTGAATCACTTTGCTGTACAGCAGAAATTAACACAACACTGTAAATCAAATATAGTTCAATAAAAAATATTGAAGGACATAAATGCAGCTTCCTGCTTCATTTACATTTCCTGCAGAATGATGGCTGTTTGGCTAGCGGTGGCTTCTTTAGCAATGATTGGGAAGACTTTTAAGCCCACTGAGATGCCTTCTGAGGCCAAAGCTGGACCACAGTTTCCCGGGCAACAGCAACACAGAAAAATATGGCCCACTTCAAAGCAGGAAGGGATCTGGGGATCTGGCAAAACCCACAAGCCTTTCTGCATTTGAGGGGTGGGGAGTTATGGTGAATCTGACCATCACAAGCCCTTGAGCTAACAAGTTTCCGTTCTCAGGATCTCTCTTCCACAGGCTCTGTCCACCCTCTCCTGGATGCCATTCTGTCATGGAGCCACGAAAGCATCCTCAAACTTTGCTTGCCCTCTCCTTCCTAAAGTGGGCTGTTGCTCTCTTGAGAGCTCCTCTAGGATATACCCAGAAAATCCAGGCAGCAAGCAGCAGGCAGAACAAAAGACCCGTTAACCAGGGCTGGTGGGCAGGAAGGCAAAACAGGGGGCTTGGAAGGAGGCAGAAAGAAACAGAAAAACTCTAACTTTAGAAAATTGTTGCCAGTTGCGGGACGTTAAAAGTGTTCCCCCCCAGGCTTCCCTGGTGGCGCAGTGGTTGGGAGTCCGCCTGCCTATGCAGGGGGCGCAGGTTCGTGCCCCGGTCCGGGAAGATCCCACATGCCGCAGAGCGGCTGGGCCCGTGAGCCATGGCTGCTGGGCCTGCGCGTCCGGAGCCTGTGCTCCGCAACGGGAGAGGCCACAAAGTGAGAGGCCCGCGTACCGCAAAAAAAAAAAAAAAAAAAAAAGTGTTTCCCAAGGATGGGAACATGGGGAATGGAGGGACCTGGCTTCATCCAACCCAATGAATAATGGGCTAGAAGTCGGGATCCCCGATGGTAAATACCTACTTGTTGGTCTTGGGGTTTCTCAACACTGTGCTGTATTCAGATTGCTCCTGGAAGCAGGACAGGTATTTGGCAGCAACTGGAGAGCAACAGCTCAAAGGCTACACTCCCCACCCCTGGGATTCCACGGTCCCTTCAGAAAAAAAGCAAGTGGCAAGTCAAACCCAGGGTTAAGGAAGAGGGAGCTGGCTCCCTGTGCCCTCAGACTGTTATGGACAAAGAAGTGCCTTTCACTGAGCACATCGCTTAATTTCTTAATGGAAGGCAATGGATTTAATTTGACCCATCAGCATGAACGGCTTCTAAATACCCGCAAACAACATTCAAAATATCGCCCATCTCCCCAATTCAGCTCCCCCAAAGTCTGTTTTCTTTCCCCCTATTTCTACTCTCTGTGTCTGCCCCAGCCTTCTTCCACCCCAGCATCTCAACCCTGTCGGAAGTCAGGGACAGGAGATGCACTCCTCCCTCTAACCATCTTATGAGGCCTTTCCCAAGAGCCAATGAGCTTGCAGCCCTGGCTGTGAAGTGGCTTTGGCGCTTGATTGATGGCTGCTGGCGGTCAGCAACTACCACCCCTCCTGCTGACTCCAAAAAGTCCACACACAGCACATCAGTGGGGGGGTGGGGGTGGGAGGAAGTGATAAAGGGACACCAGAGAGTCTTGGATGAACACAGGGACCAAGGGCAAATCCGGAGGATCAAAGCCAGCCTTGCCTGAGAACCACACTCACCCCTGACAGGAAGGGCAGTAGCCAGCTTTCCTCCTCTTCCTCTCAGAGAATAAGCAGGCAGATGTGGAAGCAGAAGGGGAAAAGTTTTCATCCAGAACTTTCTACACGTTTCTAGACAAAGTGGGGGAAGAGCACCTGTATCAAACCTGCAGATTGGGAAAGGAACCGCCCTAAATTCTCCCTGCTTGGTTGCTATACCACCATTGGCCCTTGGTGAGGAGAAATCATGCTCCATGATGGTCTAGAAGCCCCAAGACCTCCGTCAAGGATCTAAGGAAACTTAGCAGCTCAGAGCTATGCCTGTGAGTCTCAAGGGGAGTTTCCAGAGCCAGGGGCATTCTGTTGTTTTGTTGTCTGTAACACCCCTTTCAACCCCACTTGCCAATGTCAATCATACAGTCTCCTGAAATGCACCGACATTCTATTTTCTATTTGTCAATCACCCTCAAGAATTCCAGCCCAAGTACCACATCAGGACCAAGCGTGTAGATCAGAAATTCAGAATGGAGTCAACTAGAGCAATGAAATGAAACTCTGATTTGGATTTTGGTCCAGAATTCAAAGTGCCTTTGTCTTCCCTGAAATGTAAGCACTTAGGGGATTACTTTTATTCTAATTATGTTTTTTTTTTTCACTTGAAACTCTGAATTTGGGGATTCTGAGTTATCAATGATGAAGCAGCCTCATCTCTGAAATATTTTCTGCTTAGACAGTTTTTTAAAATTTCTAAGGACTTGAGAGTTTGCGATCAACCTCCTGAGTGGGAAACTGTGCAAATCTCTCTCCTAATGTTTTCCCAGGCAGAAAATCGCCACAATCCAAACTCAGAAATAGTGGAGGAGCCCGGGAGATCATTTGGATGGCTGAGTCCACATCATCATTTTACAGTTTGCAACTAAATAAAACATTTGTCCTGGTTGTTGACCATTGAAGAGCTGTTGGCCAAGAGGAGTGAAAGTAGGCAGTTTGCTAACTCAACGAGTCACAGAAGGGCTGAGCTGAATGCTGGGAAATATTTCCCAAAGCGTGTCGTAGAGAAGTAGTCAACTTTGAGATGCTGCACGAAAAAGAGCTGGCATTTTGCAAAAGAGAAATCTGCTTAATTTAGCTAAAGCCAATATTTTCTAAACTTCTTTAATCAAGGCGCTCCTTCCCTTTTTCTCTCTCGCTCTCTCTAGTTCTTTCTCTCCTTTTGCTTTAAATTTATTAACATACTATAGCCCTTGCATTATTCCACAGAATAATACTTTGAGACATGCTGGTAAAGAAGAGAGAGAAATAAAGTGGATGTCATCCTTGGGCACAGATTTTAATCATACTTCCTGTCATTTGTAAACCTTGGGCACCTCACGTGATCCCTCGGGGCATCGGCTTCCTAATCCCTGAAATGCTGGCGGGAAGGAGTGTGATGTTGGGTAAGATAAATCCTCAAGTCCTTCCAGTTCCAAAAGTCCATGATTACCTGAAGTTAGTCAGTCTTCTCAGCAAGGTGGGGGGATAGTGCCAATCAGAAAAGCCAGACACCTTCAGCAGGAGAGCTTGTACCTGATACTCCCTGTCCCAGCTTGAGTGAGGGAAGGGAGACCATAGAACACAGGATTCTCCAGTAAATGAAAATGCCAGTGGCCTCAGAGGCACTATTTAGAGCCCTGACGTTGCCGAGGTAAAGACAGTCTCTCACTGAACTACATTTACTAAGTAAGTCTCCTATTTATTAAAATGAATTTGTTTTTGGAAACGTATTGCTTTTCATGATGGAGTCAACAAACCTTCTACCTCTTATTCACCCCCCTCCTTTTTCCCCTGCTTCTTGATGCCGAGACAACCTGTAAATACACCCGAGGGAGAGATGTCACTTGGCTTTATATGAAGCTGAACAAGACCCTCTCCATTCAAATCACACAAATCCCTGATGCTTTTCACTGTGTTTTGTCCATGATTATTAACCTTTCCTTTTCTTTGTTTTTTTTTCTTTTTTCTTTTTTCCCAGGGCTCCCCCGCTGCAGGCTGACAGCCTGGCGAAGTGTCTGGGTCGTCCACCGGCAAGAGCTCTGCGCTCTGTTTAAAAACATGCACATATGTTCTGCCACTTATTTCCTGAGTGGTCTCCACCACTGGAGTGATCAGAGTCTAAAAGAGTCAGGCCAGGAAACTGAGTTCTTCTCGACTCTTGGCCGGGTCATTGAGATATTGAAGGATGAATGTGCTTTGTGACTAATCCCCTACAGGAGAAGACCAGGGCCCTGCCAAGGAATTCACAAGACCCTAGAGCTGGCAAGGGAGGTAGGGAGGAGCCTCACAGACCCATCAGACAAGGAGCTGGACAAGTTGTGATTTCACCTCAAATGTTTCCTCGTCTCCTACCAAGCAAAAGAAAATTAAATAGCACTCTCCCTCTTACCTACGCACACACAAAAGGAAAAAAGAAATGTTTTTTGAGGCAAAAAGAAACAATGGAAGCATTTTTGAAGGCAAAAGGCTGTTTATGGCTGCCAAAGTGCTGGTTTTTACCCCCTACCTCTGGCAGCTGTATAAGACTTGGAGAGACTTGAGCAGAGGAGAAATGCACTCACTTGTCATCACATAAAACCTCTGTGTTCCACAGAGGAAATGGCCAAGTTTCACCCTTAACTGGATTTGTGAATTCTTACTGGGGACTGTGGGGAGGGTGAGTGGTGGGAAATGTCAGAATGCCCTGTGAACTGGAACAGGCGGTGACCTCACTCTGCCATGGGAGGGGACGGCCAGCACTCCAAAGAGGCCAGGAGACAAAGGTGGAGAGAGGGATGAGTCACAACGGGACGGCCACAGTCCCACGCCCGGGCCAAGATGGCACGACTCCATCCACAGCACCAGAGGGCTGCAATGAAACTGGATTTAGACCACCAGAGCATCGGGGAGTTTTTTCCTCCCCCCCTGGATCATATCCCATGGCCTTCTTAATAATGATTTTGGGGATCAATTTCGCTGTTATTGAGCTTAGCACATTCTATATTCAGTCGTTGTGCTAAGCACAGTATTCATTTCCTCCTCTTTATCTTTCCTGCAAATGATTTTTTTATTGCCCATCTATGACCTACTGGATTTATCCCTGTCCACGGGGACAATGAAAGTGGCAAAGCGGAACTAAAGATCATCCAGTCTAAACACACATTCTTATCAGGTCAGAGATATCCATTCTGGCCCTTGATGTGACGTTCCTACCTCTTTCCTTAAATTCTCTTTGCTCCATTTATCTTCCATGTTGATGTTAAAGCCAAAAGGTGGCCACTGCAAGAGTCCTAAGCATCCCTGTATCAAATTCTCGTGAATTTCAAAGTGCTGAGGTCAAGATCTGGAAAACTGGAAACCCGGGGTAATTGGGTTGCTAGGATGCTGGGATAGTTTATTATGCTCTCAGCCTTCATTAGGTGTAAGTAACATCTTGTCAGTGTCCTGCCACATATGCTAAAACAGTCGGGGGAATTTTACTGAGTCTGACAGCTTAAATCAGAAACAAGAGAGTTGACATGGCAGTGATGGGGCTGAACAATGATGGATATATTAAGAGGAGTCTGGAAAATTCTGGACTTCATTATATCCACTCCACTTCTCCAAAGTTTCTGTCAAAAGAATCTCAGCCTCCTTGAAAAAGCCCCTCTGGGATCTGATTATACCCAAAACAGTGCCTCCTACAGCCACCTGGACACAGGAGGGTTTCTGCAAAGCCTCCATCAGAGGAGTGACTGAGGGAAGACGAGAACAGGGAAATTGCTGATTTTGGTATAATTTCTACAAATAGATCTATCGAGATTTAAAAGGTGCAATAACTTGAAGTTTTGGGTAAGTTAAAAACCACTTAAAAGTTGGTTTGCAGGTTGTTTCTTTTCCCATCTTGGCCCCAGGCTATTTTCAAAATGAAAAGAATGGGATCAGGTCCTGAAAACTGAGGGGGAGTTGAAGGCAATAATACAATTTTAAAGATGACACAGAGGAAAGTGATCATCTTTTGAAAGTGTTAATCTTTTGAAAGTGTTAGAGGCACATTTGACTTAAGATGGAAAGTTTCTCAGGGGGGAAAAAATGAGGAAAAGGAAAAGGAACTTCTGCTAGGAAATTGAACATTAGCTGGTTGGGCTGAACATGGGTCTTCCTTGCCCAGTTCCAAAGGGGCCACTTCTGGGGGGGCGGTGGAGAGGGGAGGGGAATCTGCAGCCCAGACCCCAAGTACTGACATCAGGAACTGCCACTGGCCTGTCACTTTACGTGGAAGAGATTGTTTGCTCTCTCAGCCCAGAAGAGAGGCGGTATAGCAATAAGGGGCATACCTGGCCCTGATGACATGGCACCCCACTTTCAGGCAAATGAACTATCTGTCCTACGTGGGGCTCAGATCTAAAAATACGCACAGTCTCAAGAGTGCCTTTACAAATGGAAACCTTTTTTTTTTTTTTTGGCGGTACGCGGGCCTCTCACTGTTGTGGCCTCTCCCGTTGCGGAGCACAGGCTCCGTCCGGAAGCGCAGGCTCAGCGGCCATGGCTCACGGGCCCAGCCGCTCCACGGCATGTGGGATCTTCCCGGACCGGGGCACGAACCCATGTCCCCTGCACCGGCAGGCAGACTCTCAACCACTGCGCCACCAGGGAAGCCCGTCAAATGGATACCTTTTTTTCTCCCTCCCTTTTAAGAGGAAGAATTGTGAGGGCTTACATTGCTGCACTACGTTTGCTGTAAAGACTCGTGTCTGTACAGGGCAGTGAGTGGAAGCCTCACAAGAAGGAAGAATCTTCAGGGATTTCAATGGATGAGAACCTCTAGCTCTGAAATGGGCCTGTCCACCTAGCCATTTTGGCCAATGGCCCACATGCTTTTTTTTTTTGACAGCAACATGAGGCTTGTGGGATCTTAGTTCCTGGACCAGGGATTGAACCCTGGGCCCTCATCAGTGAGACGGCAAAGTCCTAACCACTGCACTGCCAGGGAATTCCCAGCATGCATTTTTTTGTGATACGAGGTGGACTCACTGAGGCCTGACAGGGTTGACATTTCAACAGATGTCATCTGAGTTTCGAAGCCATGAAGAAACTTCAGTGAAATGGCTTGGAAACAACAGTGAAGGGTCATTGAACATTACTTACTATGAAAATAGTCATGTCTTTAGAATATTAATTTTTTTTTTTTGCGAGAAAAAAGACCCCTCCATTCCATTGAAAAGCAATGGGTCATTTTTTTTTTCTTTTCTCAGTGTGTCAATGCTAATTGTTTTCCTCTCTGTCTCAGACTGAATTGGACTGAAAACCTCTTTCCCAAATCAATTTGGAGGCAATGAATCATAAGCCCTGGTGACTAAACTGCTCTTTTATCAACCCAGTAGGTGTGTAACCGTCTTTCTCTAAATGGCCTTCCCTCCTGCGCCTCTATAATCCCAATGAAAGAAGTCGGAGATATATGAGAACTCAGAGGATCTCTATCCTGACCCTCTCTTCCCAGTTTTCCATTTAAAGAAAACACAGGCCTCCCACGACCATGAGGGCACACATTTTAGGTTCTCTGCTATGAATGCTACAGACCAAGACTATGATTTTATGCTTTTTTCCCCCAATACTTCTCTGTTGTTTCCTCTATCACTTGGACAAAGCATAATAATTTCACTCGAAACAGCACTATTTTTTTTGTTGTCTAACTCAGAAACATCCACTGAGCTCTTAATCCATGTCATGACCCATGTTAAACTCTGGGGAATGCGAAACTTGTGTGACAAGTAACATTGATGGAGTGTTTCATTGTCCCCAGCATTGTTTTAAGTGCCTTACATGAAGTAATTCACTTGATCTGTAGATCAAGAGGTAAGTACTACTATGATCATCTCCGTTTAATGGAAGAGGAAATTGAGGCACAGAGAGGTTAAGAAACTTGCTGGAGGTCACACAGCTAGTAAGTGAGGGGAGGATTCATGCCCAGGCAGTGTGGCTCCAGAGCCCCTGCTCTCAGTCATAATACTACCGTGCCCACCTGCAGCAAGACACAGTCCCTGCCCTCAAGAAAACCACAGTCTGTGGTTGGATGCTATCGAGTTATATAGTTGAATGGACATCTAAACATAAATGAATTGTGCTATAAAATACTAAGGCATAAAACCTCATCAGACACTTGTTGAAGGCTCATCTCAATGAGATCTTGTCTGTGTGCCACACTCACAGCCTCCAAAGCTGCCACCAGCGGTTCCTGGCTTAGGAGTTGCTGTAGGTTGGATTATGTGAATGGACACAAACAACAAGACTAGAAAGGACACATGTATTTGTTTTCCAGGACTGCCATAACAAAGTACCACTCGCTGTGTGGCTTAGAACAAGAAAAACTGTCTCACAGTTACGGAGGCTAGAAGTCCAAAATCCAGGTGTGGCAGGGCCATGTTCTCTCTGAAAACTGTAGAAGGATCTTCCCTTGGCTCTTCCAACTGCTGGTAGCCCCAGAAGCCCCTTGGCTGTGGAAGCAGAATGCTAATGTCTGCCTCTGTCCTCAAATGGCGTTCTACATTCTCCCTGTGTCTCTTCCCACTGCTCTCCCTCTATGCATGTCTCTGTATCCAAATTTATCGAGATTGAAAGAAGGGCCAACCTAACAACCTCACTTTCACTTGATTACCTCTGTAAAGACCCTATTTCCAAGTAAGATCACATACTGAAGTACCAGGGCTTAGGACTTTAACCTGTCTTTTTTGGGAAAACACAACTCAGTCCATAAGATTACAGTAGCCAAGTGCAAACCAGGAAACTGCACAGCCAACAAGTGGTTTGATTCAACAACTCTACCTAATAAGGGTTACTGATGGGTAACTAATCGACCTAATTAGATTCTGTCTTGGGAGTTTGGGAATGTAGCCAGAAGGAGAGTAATAGACCTGTCGATGAGCGTGGCAGAGTCACTGCAGTAGGGGTTGTGATACCTGCTTTTGACAGCCTTTGAAGACGGACCCATGGCCAAAATGTTTCTGGAGTCTGAAGTGAAGAGTCAAGAGCAGGTTCTCCACTGGCCCAGGTGGCTCCTGAGACCCCTTCCTGGGCTTGCTTGTTTACTTTCACCAACCATATCAATTAGACAAATTAGCTAGCCAACTATTAATTTGTTTGTCTTTTTATGCAAGCTGATCAGACTTCTGCCTAACCAATCCTGAAATTTTTCATCTTATCAAAATGAGATTTGTTTTTTTAATTCACATGCTGTGGAAAACCATCCCAAGTTCACCTTATCTACCTCGGTCTCTAGTTACTTCATCATCTCCTTACCACATATGTAAATATTTTTCCACATATATGTGTGTACTGTATATGATTTACCGTGCATGCACATATACATGTATTACATATATATTTATAGATAAACACACACACATATAGGTATATGTATGCATCTTCAACTTCATTCCAGATAGGATCTGTAGTGATTGTATTTATGAATATAGGACGGTGCAAGTATAATGACAAATTTGTGGTATGTTCCTTTAGTTTTATAAAGAATAGTACTGATAATAACAATAACCTTTAGTCAGTGCTGAAAATGTGCCAGACACTTTGCTATGGACTTTTCATGCATCAGATAGTTTAGTCTTTGCAACGATCTGGACAGGCAAGAATCACTACGCCCCTTCTACAGATGAATAAACTGAGGCTCAGAGAGTTCAAATAACTTGTCCAACATGACACAAGGAGTATGTGAAAGATCTGAGATCAGAATCCTTATCGCTGGTTGTAGAAATAATGCTATTCCTCACTCTATGGTTGCTGTGCCTTAACCAACGTGGTCTCATAGAAAGCTGATCTGCGCCAGCACCTTCACTTTTTATTCATGAGAACACTGAGTCACCGAGGTGGCAATGGTGGGATTCAGTGTCTCAGTTGTTGGCAAAACTGGAAATGGAAACCCAGTCATCTACTTCCAAAGCTAGTGCCTTTCGACTTCAACTCCAGTCTTTCTGGGCCATATCTAGATGCAACTTTTTCACGTGTTTCCCATGTGGCTGACTTCCCTCCTCTGCTTCCTGCACTGAAACAGAATTTTTCCTGTTTTTAGACTGTGTTGGTCGTTTCAATTAGAATCAGAGGGAGAGGGAGCTAGACACCTGTGCAAGGGGCGTCATCTTTTCAGAAAGTTTGACCAAGATTTTTAAGAGAGTTGAAACAAAATCATGACAGTTCATAAGGGATTCCCCAGGAGCTCACCTGAAAACCTAACTAAGCAGAACACACATGCTCCAAGCGTTCAAGCTAATCGTGGGTTTCCTGGGCTCTCTTTGTGTGGCCATCTCCTGCTACAGTGCAGCACTCAGCTTCAAGTGGGTGCTCGGTGGAGGTTTTTGACTGACAAAAGCAATTAAAAACATAATATAAGTTCCCTACACACCTTGTTATTATTGCGAAAGTATTTCACACATGTAAGGCAGTCTTAACAATCCTTTTGATTAGTCATTCATGTAACTATTTGAATAATCATTTCAAATCAAGTCAAAATAATCACAGAGGATAATAGTATTTATGGCGTTGCTTAGAGAAATTGTGATCACAGTGTGCCTTTCTTCTATTTTTTTGAACTGAGTAAATAAATAACTAGATGTTTTTCCTCTTGGTAAGGATGCTCTCTCGTTGCGTATAATGGGAAGGTTGAATACAACCCCTTCAACATATGTGGATTCAGGAAGAGGAGGTCGAATTTCTGCAACAGAGGTGAAAAACAACAATTTCCAAGGATCTCTTGTAGGCTAATACCAAACCCACAAACTGCGAGTGAAAGCGGGAGTGGGACTAGAGATGGTTTGGCACTGTCTACCAGGCAGCCACCTATTGTAATAAAAAAATCGTAGGTTTGGAATTATTTGGGTTTGAACTACTGGTTCACAGCTTACAGTCTGACTGTGAACATCATATATTCATCCAGCACTTACTAAATATTTGGTCTGTGTTATGTCCTGCGGTAGGAGTGTGTGTGTGTGTGTGTGTGTGTGTGTGTGTGTGTTTGGTGGTACATAAATAAATAAAATGTATAACTAACCATGTGCTTTCATAGGAAGCACAGAACAAGCAGAAAAATACAGAAGAAGCCGTAGGGGCTAAAGGCCACTGAGCTCGAATTGGAGGCAGGGGTGGTCGGGGAAGGTTTCCTGGAGGATGATGTTTGGACTGCATCCTTGAAGGACCAGTAGAAGTTAGCAAGGTGGTGTGGGAGGGAAGGTAGGCAGGAATCAAACAAACTGAAGATGACACGAGCAATCGTAGAGACCACAAGGCCTGACATAGTCACAAAGCTGTAGGTAGACCCGTATGGTGGGAACACAGGGTAGAAGTGGTGGTATCATGATGAGAGACAGTTCTGGGGAGGTGAACATAGGCTAGATTAGGAAAGTCATCGCATAACATCCTGAACAGCTCTGTCTAAACAAGTGGGGTGGCCAAGGAGAGCCATTCAACAGCAACTTAATAGGATTCAGAATCATAATGGATGTCGGTTAATATTTGCACTAAAATCTGCTGAAGAAGAAAAAACTATCTTTGTGTGATTGAAGTAGGCTAGGCAGTTAACCAAAGCTCTGTCATCCTTCCTCCAAACAGCAGACGGCGCTAAATAACACGACCACGAGCCAAAGGAAGAAGGAAATAGTATTCAGGGTCTGTACTCTGTAGTTCTGCTCTTAAAAAGAAGTAACATCACATAGTTTAATTCTCAACATCCCCTGCACAATGAGACACACTTGAAATATGAAACAGAAAATGCTTTAGAGTTTGACATAATTAAATATGCAGCCATTTGTTCTGAGTCATACATTGTATTCCCTGTAGTAAGAACCACTGTAAAAGAAGATAAATTCTAAAAGCATTTTCACGGCCCAGTGATTTGCACAGCCTACCCCCATCCAGTCCAATCCAGAAATTCTCCCGTGGGTCTGTTTTACCATCCAGGAAAAAAGAAGACAGCACCTGCGCTGAAATTTAGAAGGTAGGAGCACTCGATATGTGAAAGAAAATTGCATCATAGTTTTGTAGGCCGTTCTATTAAATTTCTCAGGGGAAAAAAATTGCTCAGAGATGGGCTGTG
Source organism: Delphinapterus leucas (assembly GCF_059928025.1). NCBI lineage: Eukaryota > Metazoa > Chordata > Mammalia > Artiodactyla > Monodontidae > Delphinapterus > Delphinapterus leucas. The sequence goes on from NC_143149.1 coordinate 28,656,818, forward strand.
ATTCAGTTCAGCTACTTCCTGATACACTTCGGGTTTTAGTTTATGTAATAACACACCATTTGCATAGCAGGCATTTTGTTTAAGGACCTCCGAGCACTTTTAAATGCATCATCTCCTCCGTCCTCTCTACACCCACCATGAAGTGGGTAGCAGGCTGCAGGTGGGCTCACCTGTCTTTTACAGATGATCCACCCGAGGCCCCAGCTCAGGGCTCCATCCACTGGCCTCCACAACCAAGTACAAAGTGGGCCCAGCTTTGTACTTCTTCGTTTTCAAACCTAAGATTCCCCCAGATAAACCTATATGTATTAAACCCCAGGGATTCTGACACTTCACAGAGAGGGACAGCCATGCACATCAGAGACGCAGAAGAGTAAGTTTCCACTCATTCAGAAAGATATATTGAGCACTTGGTAAATGCCAGACAGGATTCTAGGCACTGGGCAGAGAACAAAACAGAAACAAACAAACAAAATATCCCTGCTGTTTTGGAGCTAACGTGCTCTTGGGGAGATAGACAATATACATAGAAAGTGAGTTAATTGTATTGTATGCCAGGAGGTGATAAGACAGGGGAAAAAATAGAACAAAGTAAGGAGAATTGAGAGGAGGGTGATTTTTAGGGGTTGCGGGCCTCACTGAGAGGGTGACATCTGAGCATAGCTTTAAGGGAGTGAGCTAGGAGGCTTTGCGGGACAGAACATTCCAGGCGGGCAGAGGACTCCTGCAGAGGCAGTTGGAGGAGATAAGTAGAGGGGGATGGGGCGCGAGGTCAGAGAGGCACCAGGGGGAGGTCGAGCAGACCTCAGAGGCCACCATGAGGACTTAGTTTCTGAGCCAGGAAAATGGGGACGCATAGGAGGATTTGACCAGAAGGCTTATCGTCTCCTACTTACACATGCCAGCTAGAAGAATGTGTGGTGCTTTATTTCTGATGCTTGTTCTTTTAAAACAGACGGTTTTGTTTTGATGTTCGAAATATAAAAATTACATAAAATATTGAATACATCTTTTTCTTTTCAAATTCTGTGTGTGGACTAGTTCCCCAGGGACTTAACAAAGCGACACACACTGCAGGGCTTACAACAATGGAAAGTATTTTCTCACAAGTCTGGAGGCTAGAAGTCCAAAAGCAAGGTGTCAGCAGGGCCATGGTCCTTCCAAACCGTGCTTCTTTGCCTCTCGCTAGCTTCTGGTGGTTTGCTAGTCATCTTTGGTGGTCCTTGGCTGGCAGCTGTATCATTCCAGGCTCTGCCTCTGTCATCACATGGCACTCTCGTTCTGTGTATTTCTCTCCTCTTCTTATAAGGACACTGGTCCTACTGGATGTAGGGCCCACCCTACTCCTGTGATCTCTTCTTAACGTAACCAATCACATCTGCAATGGCCCTCCTTCCACATAAGGTTATATATATATATATATATATATATATATATATACACACACATATATATATGCATATATACGTGTATACATATATATTCTTTTTCATATTCTTTTCCATTATGGTTTACTACAGGATATTGAATATAGTTCCCTGTGCTATATGATAGGACCTTGTTGCTTACCTATTTTATATATAGTAGTTTGTATCTGCTAATCTCAAACTCCTAATTTATCCCTCCCCCACCCCCTCTCCCCTTTGGTAACCATAAGTTTGTTCTCTATGTCTGTGAGTCTGTTTCTGTTTCATAAATAAGTTCATTTGTGTCATATTTTAGGTTCCATATATAAGAGATATCATATGGTATTTTGTCTTTGTCTGACTTCACTTAGCATGGTCATCTCTAGGTCCATCCGTGTGGCTGCAAATAGCATTATTTCATTCTTTTTTATGGCTGAGTGGTATTCCACTGTATATATGTTCCGCATCTTCTTTATCCAGTCATCTGTCGGTGGACATTTAGGTTGTTTCCATGTCTTGACTATTGTAAATAGTGCTTCTATGAGCATTGGGGTGCATGTGTCTTTTCAAATTGGAGTTTTCTCCAGATATATGCCCAGGAGTGGGATTGCTGGATCGTATGGCAACTCTTTTTTAATTTTTAAAGCAACCTCCATATTGTTTTCCATAGTGGCTGCAACATAGGGTCACATTTTGAGGTACTGGGGGTTAGGTTCAGCTTGCCTTTTCGGGGGGAGACATGATTCAACCCATAACACTATGTCTCCCAGTAATTCTGAGGCTGACCTCCAGGCTGCACACCTGCTTACTGAGGATCGGTCCCTGATCTGGTCAATGAAGTGTAGTTAGTTAGCATCCAGGGTGTAGAACTAGCATTAGGAATCGCAGTGAAGGATAAGGGATGGTACACAGCACCTGACCTCAGAAGCTTACCTCTCATTCTCAAGACCAAGGCAGGCGTAATGCTGCAGAAGTCCTTGTTGTGTTTCTTTTCTGGGTTGGTGCCTTGTCGGTGTGTGTGTGTCTCAGTGTACATTTATGTCTGCGTATGCGGCTGTGTGAGGATATATGGGTGTCTCTGTGTGTGGCTCCATGGGTGCTACCATGTGCGTGTGTGATATCAGTTTGTATTTACATCAGTGAGTATATTCGACCACATATATGTACTGAACATATGACTGTGGGTGGAGGTTTGTGCCTGCGTGTGTATGTCTGTCAGTCTTTATAAGTGTATTTACAGTAAAGGCACGAAATCTCTGTGGAAATCCTTGACTCTGTATTGAGCAAAGTGAAACAAGGCCAGTTATGAACTGTCTGAGCCTGTCAGCCCTAAAGAGCCACTTCAACTTTCCAGAACCCATTGGTGTTCACATCCCCTTCTCATCGAGGAGAGAACAACCTACTTCCCTTGCCCCCTGCCCGGAATCTGGAGAGGGAGCAGCAGGACCTCTGTGAAAGGCCAGCTCTAAACTCACAGTCCTCTTGATCTTTTGAAACAATATGGTTGCAGAAAAATTAAATAGCCTGAGCAGGTGTTTGCTGCTTATCACAAGAATCTGGGAACTTCCCCAACGAGGCTGCTTATAGAAGAGGAAAAAGGAAGATGGACTGGCCTAGGTTAATCCAAGCTCTCATGAAAGAAAAAGATAATTTATGAGAAGGTACTTGAGAAAAGGTAAAGTACCGTCCAAAAGCAGGATATTGGTTGAATGCTGGACATCAAATCCTTGGTGAAGTAGCCTATGAAGGGGAGAAAACAGGGTGGTGCCCTGACATTCCCAAGCCTTTTATCCTGGCATTGGCCAGAGTGCCAGAGGCCAGATGGCCTGGGTGGCCTGGACCAGCACCCTTAGCCTCTTCCTTGGTATTGTGGAGCTTGAAGTCATAGAACAAGAGTCAGATCTTGCTTTAAGACCTGTGGAACCAGTAGAGAGTTCATGGGCGTGATGGAGAGAGGGCAACGCCGTCAACTCCAGGAGAACATTAACCAACAGTTATGGAGAACGATTGTTCCCAAAACTCATTCGATTCTCACCACATACGAGGTAGAAGGATTGGCGTTCCCCTTTACAGATGAGGAAACCGCCACACAGAGAGACAGAGTCACTGGCTCAAGGTCAACAGTGAGGCAGTAGGAAACCTTCCATTCTGCTGACATGGTTTTATTGCAAGTCTTCGTCCTTCTCTTGAAGACGAGACCAGGTTACCATCCTTCATTCCTGGCAGCTAGAGAGCACTAAGTCTTTGCTTTAAAAGATGTTCAGCTCTGCATATTTTCTGTGCATTCGGGTTGGGTTGAGTTGGAAACTACAGAGCGTCACCCCACCCCCAAATCCTCTCCAATATCAGAGCTAGAGATTTTAAAGATGAGAAATGCCCTGGAAGGCAAAGCCGAGAGGATCAAGTATTCTTTTCCTTCTCATCAGTTTAGTGATACATGACATATCCTTTAACCTTTCTCACCTCACTTTCCTTGTGTGAAGACTGAAGAGTATCCAATAGACTATATAGTGGCTAAATGCTAGGATTCTGGTGTATACTAGTAAGGTGTGTCATGAAAAATATCGAGAGTCCCTTGGGAAAGACCCAGGGTTGTCACAGAGCTTTGTAAACCAAAAAACATTAGACAGTTGCCAGGCATTATAATGCTTTTATGATTATTATAAAGCTAGCCAGGAAGCACTTACAAATTTAGCAGGAGCAGCATCAAAGCCCTGGCCACGTAAATCTCCTAGGAATCTTTGATAGTAAAGAATTCTATTTCCCTTGGGGAGTAAAGGAACAACTTGAGAATCCCAGCTCCCATGGCCCGGCCCAGTGCATCCCGAATACGGCAGTGCTTGTATAGGACTCGTAGGAGCTCTCTTCACCACCACCCCCAAGAGTGTGCAGTGTTTCCCAGGACAGTGGAAGATGTGATCCTCCCACTGGCTAAATGGAACTGTGTGTCTCTCTTTCTCCTCCTTCATGCCCAGCTCACTGCCACTCGCCACCACCATCCTTATCAGTACAGCCCTACATCTACCAGTTTAGACTCATGAGCCTGTGATCACACAACGTGGAGATGCGGCTCTGCTTGAGGATTCCAGCCTCACCAGCCTTCGCCAGGAAGTTAAAAACAGGGGCCTCTTTTGCATCCTCTTCTCAAACTGCCATTTCCTCAGATAAGGTGAACTCTACTGGGAAATAAAAGCAAATAAAAGAGGCAGCTCTTCCAAAACAGGGAGATTTATGAGACTGGCGCCTGCGGAGGGGCCTCTCCTCTTTCTGTGGAGGTATCACTATTCCCTGGGCTGGGCCCTGGGACAGCCACAGCCGAACTCTGCACCCCAGAGGCAAGGCGCTCCTGCCACCGCCCCCAGACCCCTCCCCTTCCCATCATTGTCTACAAGGAGCTACCCCTCTCGGTAAATTAAGCCCTCCAAGCCTCCCACTCTCGGAGGCCATGTGTTGAGCCCCATGAGCTGACTTGTGGCAGTTATTAGCACAAGAGGAGAAGTGCTCTCCTCATTAGGGAGAGAGCAGCTGGAGACAGAAAGCTTTTCAAAGGCAGAGAACTGACCTCCAGCTCAGCGGCTGGATGCCGGGGTACTGCAGCCTCAGAGATGACTCTCTTCTCTCTCTCTCTCTGCAGCCTCCGCCCACTCCTTTCAGTAGAGTCCTGACCTTGTAGATCCTGAACCACTGCCCCCATCCATCTCCCTACATTGTGTCTCTCTGGTGAACTCACGCTGGGAGATTAATTGCTGCTATCACCCCTAATCCATCACACTTCCCGAAGATTGTTTTGACATCTAGTTAATTTTGGGCTGATGATTTATCAAATTCTTATTACCGTGCTCTGAAGGGGCTCATTTATTGTGTTGATTCATGGTAATGATAAAGGGGAAGCATTTTGAATTTTAAGTACATTTCCCTCATGCTTCTTCTACCCAGTGTATTTAAAAAAAAAAAAAAAAGGGAAAGATAGGGGAGGGGACTGTAGCCAGGAAAGTCTTAAACAATTCAAAATGTGAAAGAAAAGGGAAAGGGGGAAAATTCTTTCATTATGTGAGCAAAAGCCAAAAGTCTGAGAAGGTTATATGTATGTATAATGTATGCATACGAAATACTTTTAGCATCTGGGTCTGAACTGCGTTTGGAAAGCTCATACCCCTAAGACTCTTAAACGTTTATTGCCCTGTAATATTACCTAAATGTCTACTACTATTTTATTCAAATAGAACTTAATGGTAAATGATTTCAGTCATGTACCAGTGGAAATGTGAAATGAGCGTCTTTGCCAGGCCAGATGGCCAGCCACCTTTTAAAAGTGCAGGGAGACTTTTCTTTGCCCCTCAGGTCACTCCCCAGACCTTCCAAATGAATCGTTTGCGACTCAGCTCTATTTAATAAACCCAGATGGTAGGAAGGGGTCCAAAGCCCATGTCCACCGTTTTTTTCAGAATCAGAGGAGCTGGTGTCTCAGGGATGGAGCCCAGAGGTGACAGGAGAGCCCCAAGGTAAAGGCACTCAACAACAGTCGTGGGGTGGATGTAGGGGAAGCAGTTAATCCAGGCAGAAAGGCTAGGGAAGGCCCTGCGGTCACCCGATGGACAGGCTCCAGGCCGTGTCCTTCCACAAAACAGGAACAAGATTTCTGACCAAAGAAAGGGAAGAAAGGTGAAAGAAGAAAGAACTGTGAGAGGTCTTTTCACCAGGAATCTTCAACAAGAAGGCCGCAGTGAAAAGATGCCATATACAGACCTCCTGGATATAGAACAGACCTGTTTTGTTGTGCTTAGCGCCAAGAATGTGCTAGGGGATGCCCATCCCACCCTCTGTCCACACACCTCTCAATACCTGCCCTGAGTCCCCCACCTGTCTTCCTTCTTTCTTTAATTCTCACAAAATCCAGCTCATCACTGGAGGAAGTCCATCACCCTGAAATCTGTAACACCACCGTATATGTGGCCAGCCTGTGAGAAGGCACGTAGGAGCTTTACTGGTGAAATGATTTGGTACGTAAGGTGGTGAGGAGAGAAGAGAATATCAAATACACGCCCCCCTCCCTTAAAAATAAATTGGGCGGCTTTCTCTCATTTTCTATTTGAAAAATTAAATACAATTATTTGTCTCTTGAAAGCGGGAAGGGGGATGGGGGAGGGGCAAGGTAGGGATAGGGGATTAAGAGGTATAAACTACTATGTATAAAATAAATAAGATGTAAGGTTATATTGTTGGGATATAGCCAACACTTTATAATAACTTTAAATGGGGTATAATCTAGGTTGTAGATTGTACACTAGGTTGTACACCTGAAACTAATAAAGTAAATCAACTATAATTAAAAAAAGTAAATAAATAAAAGTAGTAAAATTCATATATATATAATAATCTAGGCTTAGAAATATATTTCCTTGTATATACAGACACACAGACATACATATGTATGTGTACATTAAAATAAATAACTAACAAAAGTCGTATAATTCACATATATAATAATCTTGGCTTAGGAATAACATACACATATACTTAGAGGGTGAAGCAATCATGAAAATTATTTCAATTTTTAAAATAGCTATTGATTTTGTCATATTTTAATTTACTTTTTGCCGATTGTGATATTTTTTTCGCAAGCATTCCCCATTTTACCTTAGTATACTAACATATGGATTTATTGTTGTTAGAATTTTTCTTCCACCATTTTCAAAATCTATTTCACCTGTGATATCTCTCATTTAGCTTAATATTGTACGTGTCTGCATCTTCTCTATTTTACTTGATCAGCCTTGCTGGATATTCATCTTCATTAACATTTTCCTTTCTCAGTGGTGGCACCAACCATTCAATCAGCTACTTGGGGTAAAATCCTCTGCACCATCCTGGCCTCAAGTGTGATCCATCTGCAAACGCTTTGGGACAAGATATAGTCTGCATCTCACTTCTCTCGCCACCCCACCCCGCTTTAACAGCCTAGGTATCCCTCCCCTGGACCACTGTAATGCCCTTCTGCAGGATCTGACCCCTAGCGCCCTCTGTGGTCTCACCTTGAACTTCTCCCATCACTCCCTATCCACCCTGATCTCCTTGCTCTTCGTCCAATGAGCCAGAGAATGTCCCTCTCAGGGCCTTCCCCACTGCTGCTCTGTCTACCTGAAATGCTCTTCCCCCACAGAGTAAAACTGGTATTTTAAATCTTAAGTTCCACATTGCACTCCATCTTCCATCTCCCTCAGTAAACTAATTCAGCTCCTACTTCACGATGAAAATAGAAGCCAAAAGATATCCAAGATCTAACATGGAGTCGAAGGGGAGAAATCCTAATAGGGGCCAAGCTTGGTTGCTAAAGACAGGTGGCCAGGTTGTGGGGAGATGCAGAAACTTACTCGGGATGGGCACCGTGGTGGGTAGGATGGTGACTACACGAAACAACGTCGCCATTCTCTGTCTTCTGTAAGAGTCTCATGGTCTGACAGCCATGTCAGTGGCTGACCCTGGCTTTCATGATGCTTCTTTCAATTGCAAGATCACTTTAACTTTTTTTTTTTTTTTTTTGCGGTACGCGGGCCTCTCACTGTTGCGGCCTCTCCCGTTGCAGAGCACAGGCTCCGGACGCGCAGGCTCAGCGGTCGTGGCTCACGGGCCCAGCCGTTCCGCGGCATGTGGGATCCTCCCGGACCGGGGCACGAACCCGCGTCCCCTGCATCGGCAGGCGGACTCTCAACCACTGCGCCACCAGGGAAGCCCTCACTTTAACATTTTAAAGGGCGCCAACCCCATATGGAGAATGTGCTCTTGGAAGCGACTCTTCTCCCTGACCCATTCCTTCCCCAGCTAAGTCCACTAGCCAGCCACCCCCTACACACACACACACACACACACACACACACACACACACGTACACACACATATGTACACACACACACATACACACACACACACATACACACACATACCCATCGTCCTTCCATCACGGCCGAGATGAAGCATGACCCACCTGGGCCCAGAGCTCCACTTCTGCTCTTTCCCTAGGAGAGCGCATCTAACCAGTTATCTCCTCTGTGCTCCCCGCTGTCACCCCAACTCCCCGCCCCACAGACCCGTCCTCTTCATCAGCATGAAAACAAGGTCAAGTTGAAGGCAGCTTAGAAGTAAAAATGCCTCCATGGCCCCCGTAGCTTCCACCCTCTGCCTCTACCCCATTCACAGCCAAGATGGTCCAAGAAAGCTCTCTCACTCCTCGTCTCCACTTCCTCTCCTCCGTCTCTCTCCTCAGTGTACCTGGTCAGGCCCCACACTACTGCTCCATCTAACCAGCTCTTGCCCAAATCCCACTGCCTCCTTAGTCTGTACTTCTTACGCCTTCACTTTCCCGACCCTTTGGCAACACTGGATGCTACTGATTCCTCTCTCTTGCCTGAAATGCACCACCCTAACCTGGCCCCCATCTTCAGCAGTCAAGGGTACATCTTTCAGTGTTTTCGTGGCTCTCACGCCTGTTAGATCTTGGCTTGCTTCTCCACCTTCGGACTCCATGAGTCCATTCTCTCGGCTTTTTTCTTAACTCTCAGACTTGTTCATAATTTCTTCTTCCTCAGCCCATATCTTCAATGATGTCCCTTAAATGTAGGTGTTCTTCAAAGTTCTGGGCTCAGCCCTCTTCTCTGCAAAATCTCCCTGTGTGATCCCATCCCAGCTCCAGTAGTCATCTATATGTTAACGTCTTCCAGATGGATAGATAGATGGTAGATAGGTAGGTGGATAGATTGATAGATGATAGATAGATGATAGATTGATAGATGATAGGTAGATACATAGATAGATAGTTGGAGATAGACATATATCTCATTCAGACTTTCCTTCTGAATTGCAACCTTTCCTGGTAGAGAGCCAACAGGTACTTCAAACTCAATATATCAGCACCTGCATTCCACCGACCATCCACGTCTGGTCCACTGATCCTATCTCAGTGAGCAAGACCACCACCACCATTCCACCCAGTGGCCCAAAGAAAGGCTGGGAGCCCTGTTTGGCTCTGTTTCCCTTTCTTCTCTTTCCCCTGCCATCCACCACTAGTGACCTTAGTGATTCTGAAATAGACTGTTTCCTTTCAGTCTCCAACATGTTTGCCTCTGTTTTGACTTTCTACTTTACATGACTACAGCGGCCCTTGTCTACCTTCTGCTTTTGGTTTATACTTTTAAAATTCATTCTCTACATTTTGGAATGTTTTCTGATTACAAAAGTCATGCATATATCTATTAACTGTTAAAACCACAGAAGAAAACCAAGATAAAAACTAAAATGGTCCATTTTGTATATGTGCGTATATTGTATGCTGCATACTTTAAAAATACAACCGAGATCATATCCTATACATATTGTTTTGATACCACTCTTTACCACTAAATAATATACCACAAAACTTTTCCATGTTAACTATTTTTTAATTGTGTCAATTTCATAGGCAAAATAAAGTATCATTATGTTAATTTACATTTCTTTGATGAGGTCATTTAAACATAATTTTATATGTTTCTGAGTTATTTGAATATGTTTTCCCTAATGATTGATTCATGGCACTCACACATTTTGCTTTTGATAATTTTTATTAATTTCTTTTTGTATGAAAGTTGCTATAGATATTATATATGTCCCAGTTACTTTCCAAAAATTATAATCTTGTTTTTATTTTTACATATTATGGTTTAGGAACTAAATTTAATGTAATGATATCTGTCAACTTTTTCCTTTATAGTTTTTCCCTTGCTTTAATGCTTTAAAAGGCCTTCTCCCTCACAGCAGGTAGGAAGTCAACTGTATTTTTCTACTCTTACTTATATGTTTTTAAATTTTGGCATTAAATGGTTTAATACATCTGGAATCAATTTTGGACTAAGGTGTAAGTTGGGCTGTATGTATATATTTCCAATTATTTAATTAGTTATCTGAATACAATCTATTAACCAATATATTTGGTTAATAGATTCTCCATTGATTTGAAATGCCACATTTTCCACATATACAAAATCCCAGAAAAACACTTCAGTCAGTTTTGGACTTTCAATTTAGTTTCACTGATCTCTGTCTGTCAGTCTGTCTCTCTCAGTTTTTACTATTTTAGCTTTTATACCACAATTTTTTATGTGCAAGAATAAGCAACCCCTCATGTCTTCTCTTTCAAAATTTCTTTGGTTTCTGTATTGTCTGTACAAACTTTAGTATCATTCGTTAATGTTTCCCAATTTCTATTCAAATTTTGATTGTAATTACATTAAAGTTATAAATTACTATTCTTTCTATCAACTGAGAAACACGTGCATGCTTATTAATTAAAGCCATCTTTTACGTGTTTCAGTACAAGTATGAAATTTTCTTCATGTAGTTAGTGCAAATTTTAGTGTTGCTTATTTTCCAGAAATTGAATGATCTTTTGATGCTGTATGAGTGGGATTTTTATTCATATATTATCCAATAGTCTGTTTACAGTGTAGAGTAAACCTATGAAGGCTTGTATGTTTATTTTGTAACTAGCCATCTTATTAAATACTCTTTAATGCTAATAGTTTTCCAAATCCATCTTATAGATTTTCCAGGTTATCAAGAGTGTAATCTGTAAATTACATCAAAATTTTTCTTCTCCTTTCCAGTATTTAAGCTTCATATTTTCCTGTCCTATTTCTGGGACTCTCAGAATTCTAAGTGATAGTGCTGGTAAGCCAGTATCTTTCATGGACTTAAATGGGACTGTCTAGTGTTCTATTATTTAAACATATTTATGGCTTTTTATTTCATATACCTGTCATTCATCATGTTAAAGTATTTTTACACTTCAAGTTTCATAAGAATTGTGTTTATAATTAATTATGAATGGAAATTAAATTTTATAAAATCTTTTGGGGCATCTATTAAGATACTATCATAATTTTGCTTGGCTATTGGTGTGGTGAATATTATTTAAAATAGATTAATGCTAAAGCATCTTTGCATCTCTGGAATAATCCTTTTCTGGCCACCCATAGTCATCCTTCAGAATTCTATTGGATACAATTTGCTAATATTTCAAGGATTTTTGCACTTATACTCAAAAATGGGATTGACCTATAGTTTTTATATTTAAAGTATTGTCATGTTTTGGGTTTAATATTGTGACAGCTGGGAAGTTAACTGGGAAGTTTTCCACCTTTTCCTATGCTCTGAAATGGCTTAAATAGGATAAGAAGTATTTGCTTCTTGAATATTTTCCCATAAAATATTTTGGGAAGATAATTATTTTATTCATTTTTCAAATGCATCTATACTTATTGGTTACTTTCTAAATAGTCTGTAATTACAGATTCTATTTTCTTTTTATTTCATTCTATGCAAAAGTTGTTTTTTTTCTTTCTAATGTCCAAGTGATTGATTGTTTACGTATGCACTTTTATTAGAATTTCTTAATTTTGCCTCTTGATCAAACATTGGGGCCTGTGAAATTTCTAGTCTTTGAAATTTATTGAAGATTTCTTTGTAGCCAAGAGTAGATTAATTTTCATAAACATAGCATGGCTGTTTCAAAAGAAGATGTATTGCTATTTAGAGAGTACATGATTCTGTATATATTAAGAGATCTGATGTATGTTTCATTAGATCCGATGTCATTATTTACTTAAACTTTGTTGAACTTCCATGCTGGATTATAGGCAACACCCTTCCTGGTCCCTGGCACTGCTATATGTTCTTCCTATCTTACTTTTAATCTTATAGGTCATTTTCGTAGGATTCTCTAAGGCAGAAATTAAACCTTCATAATCACAACTTCATTTTATCCAGAAGTCCCCAGAGAAGTCTTTCTAAAATGCAAATCTCATAGGAACACTTTCTGTCTAACACTTTTAAAATACTCCATTTCAACTCCCCACTCGCTATCCCTTCCTTTTTTGTCCTTGGGTTAGAGCACAGACCCCTAAAAATGGCTAGTAGAGCCCTTCAGGGTATCGATTCTACTTGCCTCTTCTCCTTTCTTGCCACTCCTCACATGTAACTCAATCCATCAGTCATTGAGAAACGGTTGCTGTTCCACTTTTCTCTCTTCCTTGTTGCAGGGGGTTTGCACCCGCTATGCATAAAGCCCAGAACTTATTCCGCACCCTCTGCTTTCACTTAGATTCTGCTTATCCTTTAGGACTCAGCTTAGATATCATTTCCCACCCTAGGGCTGTGAGCTCAGGCTTCTATAACTCCCTTTGAATTCCAACCCACCCCTTGCTGCTGTATTTAGTATTTACCTCCTTGTGCCATATTTGCCTTCTGTTCTAATTAGGGGTGAGCTCCTGTGCCCAGAGACCGGGTGACCTGTTCTGTGCTTAGGTCAGTGCCCCTCACAAAATCAATACTGCACAGAATGTGGCCAGGGTGAGGGCTGCTAGAGCACTTCCGGTCTCACTGTTTGTCGGTCTGTGCTGATGACCAGGCGCTCTGCAGAACTGAGCTTTCAGGTTGAACACTTTGTATAAGTAACAATTATAACTGATGTTTGTCGATTATTTTAATGTTCTTAAAAAAATAGCCATTTAAAAAATACATTGAATCAGGGAGTTCCCTTGTTCCCTCCTAACATTTTCAGGTGGCTCTTTTTCTGGCTCTGGTCTTTTTTGGGTTCTTTCATGACGCTGCGCTGATTTAAGGAGGTCTCTGCAAAGGTCTCTGCAGTTCTGAGCTCTCTGTGCAGCCTTGGTACTCAGGACCCCGAGTTCTGTGTTTTCAATTGGGGAGACCACCGTCTCTGCCTGGGTCCCCCCTGCTTGCTCCCAGGCAGCAACCTGGGACATGATAGTCCTCACTTCATTCATTTCCCATCTCGCGGGGATCCCTGTCTTTCCTCGCCTGATGCTCAGTGTCTTGAGACCTGTTTCTGCATGTATTTTGTCTGGTTTCTTAGTTGTTTCGGGTGAAAGATTAAACCTTGTTACTCCATGTTGGGCAGAAACAATGTCACCCAAAATCGACTTTTGATGTAAGCGAATGTACTCATGGTTTGCTTTCAATGCGCGCCTTCGCACTAAAAATATATTTTCATCTAAGAGATTCCATTTTTCATACTTAATCCACCAGGAACTTAATTCTATGTAGGAAGCAAAGTAGATTTCTAATGTCGTGAGCAGTTTGGGGGTCAAATAGAACTGGATGACATTCTGGTTTTGCCATGTGACCCTAGGAAACGTGTTTCTTTTCCTTGAGCCTCAGTTTTCTCATTTGTAAAAAGGACACAGTCACCCTCACCTCAGGATATTCTCATTTAAGTAAAATGATATCTGTCACTCCCTGGGCACAGTGCCTGCTATCAAGTAGGTGCTCAAAAATGCTGGTTCCTTTTTGCTCTTTTCTTAACAGCATGAATTATTTTCTGTGACTTATTTATGTCTTACGTGATAATCTGTTTAATGTTTGTCTTCTTAATGCACTGTGAGATCCACTTCTTTTGTTTTCTGATCTATCTCCAGGACAAAGAAAGAGCCCAGCCCACTGCAGGCTCTCTATAAATATTTTTTGAGTTCCTGGACGAGTACCTCCTCTTCCCATGCCCTGGCATTCACCTCTGCCAGCTAACGTATGCCTTGTTAATTAATGATTACTAAGAACAGCCTTAGAGATTGATGTAATTTTCTACACAATTTTTGGAGGAATAAACAAAGGCCAAAGTTATAAAGAAACTTTCAAAGTCCCTGACACTGGAAATGCCCCAAGCCCTAGAACTACTTTCTCATGTTCACTATCCGTGGTATTGGAACTCACCAAATACCCATCCTACCCACAGGATCCCTTTCATATTCTAGTACTCACTAGAGTAGTAAGTCAATACACACTAGCATATATAAATAGATAACCAATAAGAACGTACTATGTAGCATAGGCAACTCTATTCAATATTCTGTAATAACCTATATTGGAAAAGAATCTGAAAAAGAGTGGATATATGTATATATATAGCTGAATCACTTTGCTGTACACCTGAAATTAACACATTATATATCAACTATACTCCAATATAAAATAAGAAATAAAGAATGCTAAAGAAAGAATAGTAAGTCAGAAACTATAAGAGAAAGGAATCTGAAAAAGAATACCTGTATATATATTTATATAGAACTGAAAAAGAACATATATATAACTGAATGCATATATATAACTGAATCGCTGTGCTACACACAGTGAAATTTACACGATATTGTAAATCAACTATACTTCAAAAAAAAAAAGGAAAGGAAAGGAAGAGACCACAGCTCCTTCTCTCCCAGCCATACGAGGACACAGAGAGAAGGTGTCTTTCTACAACTCAGGAAAAGAGCCCTCACCAGGAACCAGATCTCCTGGCACCTTGATCTTGGACTTCCCAGCCTCCAGAAAGGTGAGAAATGAATGTCTGTTATTTAGAAAAAAAAAAAGAAGAAGAAGAAGAAGCGGTCAGATTACCTCGGCTAATGTCTTGCTGTGGATTGAGAGTGAAAACATGTCTTTTTAGGAGAGGGTTGTGTGTTCATTGTGGCTGGGGAGGGTGTGGCAGTGGGAAAGCATGAAAGAAATGTGAGTGGCTCAACCATTTCCCTTCATCCCACAGCGGACAGTGTTATGGGGCTGTCTGGACCCTCACTACCACATCTAAACCAGTCAACCCCCAATAAGGTGTAACTTGGAAATGATGGAGTACACGGGAGAAAAAGACCAAAGAATGATAAATGTTTCTTTCTTGGTTAAATAGCAGCTAAGACGCTAGCTTGCAATCCTGCCCATCTCTGCAATAATTATACAGAGAAAGGAATTTACCAAAAAGAGAAAGAGAGAGAGAGGGGGGAAACCCACCGGCAACAAAGCTCCTTAGGCTTGGATTGGCCGTTGCGTGAATCATTAGTTTTCCCGAGGAATGATCAGGAGTGTCATCAGGACGCATTGAGCATCATCTAACAGGGCTGCGGGAGTGCACGAGGGCGCTCTCACTATTGCATAATTGATGTAGATTACTCAAACTTGCTCCTCTCAGAATAGCCTCACCCCACCAGCCCTGTCTCTCACTTTCAGACTTTCACTTCATTCCTTGATTCTCTCCTCTGGGGATGGAGACCTATTCTTGCAGTGGAGGGAGCCTCGGGCTTTCCAGGGCAACCACATTGGACTCCTGAACTGCGGAAGGAAGAGAAGCAGAGAGGCACCGAAGAGCTTTTTCATTCATTTATTGTACCAACTCATTATGTGGGACCTGGATGTTTGGGTTGGCTTCCACGTAATGCTTGCCCTGCCTCTTCCCTTTCCTCTCCTCTATTTAAATCCCTCCCAAGGGCCACCCTCGCCACCTAGTGCTGGCTAGTCCCCTTTGCCCCGATCCCTCCCCCCTCCCTCTCCCACCTCCCTATCTCATTTTCTGTCCCTTTAAATGAGGTCACCCTGACTGAATGAAGGACAGGAGGCCCAGACGAGGTCAGACATTAGCACTGCTATAACTGCACTGCTACTGAAACTGGGCAAACCCATCCATCAATGGCTCCACTAGTCCATTAAGCCTCCCATGAAATATGCCCTGCTCTGAATCGCATAGCCATACATCTCCCGGTCTAGACACCTTCCTGTTGTGTGAAGATCAATGCCGCTCGGTCATGCATCATGTGTCATCCAGTAGCCCTCACTCTAATAACCGTGTCTATTCTCTAGTCTGCAGTATAAATTATGGCACTGAGAAAGTACTATATATATTATTCAGCAACCTTGGTCACTAATGGATTATTGGGTTTATTGGTTGATAATGTGAGCTCCCTTTCTTTTTTTCCCCATTTCTGGCTAAATCTCACTTTTATTTATTTATTCCTCTCTATTTTTATTTGATTTAGCTCCGGGTTGAGTGATGGCTGCTTTAGACTTCTGTCAACATACTCCTGAATCAAACCCCTAAAAAGGACGATGCTCTAAAAGAAGCCCGATCAGAAAGAATTCTCTGTGGTCCCTTATTACCTAATGCACCTAGCCCAGTGGCATTCGTTTTGGCTTCTGTTTCCTGAGGTTTCTGTTAAGGTGCTTTTTTTAGCTGAAGGGCAGTGTTAGAGAACCAACTTCAACCTGGGCACCCGGAGATCCTAGTGTCCCATGAGGCTCAGTGTCACAGAGTCCCCGTCTGCACTGGTCCTTCTACCCCTCTGATTACTTCCATTCAATGCTGTCAGCTGCTGATAATTACTAAGGTAACACTGACTCTTAGTTTTCCTCTCTGGAAAATGGGTGAGAGAGGTGGACCCCAAGTGGACACAAAAGGAGGAAAAAATCAACTATAGCGAAGAACCCTGAAGGTGTAAGTTTCAATGTTGAGCCACATTAACTCTGGGAAAAGAGATCGTTTCCAACTACCCAAAGCTTTATCTTAAAAATGGTAATATTTTACAGAGAAGTAAGGTTTATATTTGAGAGCTGTCCAGAAATAGGCTAGGCTTCCCTGGAAAAGAAAGAACCCCTTGTTCACCAGAATTCAGGCAAAGGCGACCATCTGGAAAGTGTAGCATAAGCAGGACACTCAAATGTCTGAGGAAAGGTTATAGCCAAGATGACATTTCACATCTCGTTCACTCTTCAGGTTCTGTGATTTTATGATATAGATGGCAAATAGCACTATTTTGAGACATTTTAAAAAAGAAATAGTTTTAAGTAATAATAATTTGGCGGGGGGGGGGAGGTGAGGTTGACCACGGAGGCTGTGAATGCCTTTTTTCCACGTGTTACTTCATATCTGGGCTCCAGCAGAGCTGATGTGGTAAATACTTGTTCTGGTGCTCATTCTTTTTTATTGTTTTGCTTATTTGTGCTTATGAACACGAACACCAGGGCAGAGTTAGGACTTGTGTGGCTCTGGAAAGAGAAGAAGCAGAAGGAGCCTGATGCTGAGAAAAGATCTTCATCTAATCCTCAAAACCTGAACCACCTAGCCATTTCCCAAACTCGCCCAAAGCCTAAATCTACTTGCAAAATTCTTTTTCTGACCTCACACTTTTTCCAGTCCCCTCAGTTCTCAGGCACAGAAGTCTCAGGAGCCCTGCCCTGGGGCCAGCTAGAGCCCTGCACCACTTCAGGGCCTGAGAGTCTGGACGAGTCTTATTTATATGTTTATCTTTTTTCTTTTTTAATTAATAGGCTTCTTTTGTTAAGCGCTTTTAGATTTACAGAAAATTTTAGCAGAAATTACAGAGAATCCCCATATATCCTTTTCCCCTCCCTTAACACAGTATCTCCTATGTTTTTTTTTTTTTTTTTTTTTTTGCGGTACGCGGGCCTCTCACTGTTGTGGCCTCTCCCGTTGCGGAGCACAGGCTCCGGACACACAGGCTCAGCGGCCATGGCTCACGGGCCCAGCCGCTCTGCAGCATGTAGGATCTTCCCGGACCGGGGCACGAACCCGTGTCCCCTGCATCAGCAGGCGGACTCTCAACCACTGCACCACCAGGGAAGCCCTCCCCTATTTTTAACACCTTACATTACTTTGACACATTTGTTACAACTGATGAGCAAATAGTGATACATTATTATTAAGTAAAGTGAGTAGTTCATGTTAAGGTTCACTCTGTGTTGTACACTCTATGGGATTTGACAAATATATCTACCATGACGGTATCGTACATGATAGTTTCCCTGCCCTAAAAATCCTGTGTGCTTCACCTATTCACCCCTCCCTCCTTTTCCCCAAACCCCTGGCAACCACTGACCTTTTTATTGTCTCTAGAGTTTTGCCTTTTCCAGAATGTCTTAGAGATGGAATCATGCAGTGTGTAGCCTTTCCAGACTGGCTTTTTTCACTTAGCCATATGCATTTATGGTTCCTCCGTGTCTTCCCATAGCTCAATAACTTATTTCTTCTCCTCATTGAATAGTATTCCATTGCATGGATGGACCGCAGTTTACTGATCCATTCACAATCTTATGGAAGGTCATCTCTGTTGTTCCAAGTTTTCGCACTTATGAATAAAGTTGCTATAAACATCCATGTGCAGGTTTTTATCCGAATGTAAAATTTTATCTCTTTGGATAAACACCAAGGAGTGTGATTGCTGGATCATAGGGTAAGAGTATGTTTAATTTTGTAAGGAATCTTCCAAAGTGGCTGCACATTTTGCATTTCCACCGGCAGTGAATGAGCGTTCCTCTGGCCCCACTTTTTCGTCAGCACTTGGTGTTGTCAGTGTTTCGGATTTTAGCCACTCTGAAATGTGTATAGTGAGATCACATTGTCATTCCAATTTGCAATTCCCTAGAGATATATGACGTTGAGCATCTTTTCATATGCTTATTTGCCATTGTTGTTTGTCTTCTTATTGTCACTGTCTGTGTTACTGCCTCTTCTAACCACGCTCCAAGTCTCCCAACGTCCCCAGAAAGCTAGCAAATGAAGCTGCCTGGGCAAAGGTGTCCATCCTTCCTAAGAGAGAATGTTGGTGTGAGTGGGGATAGGGATGGGGGAGACAGAGGGCACGTAAAATGCATGGCATGCCTAAAATGTGCAAGACACATTTTATGCCTTTTGCTTACAATTTCCTATTTTAGAGTCACAACCATCCTGCTACGTAAACACTGCAACCCCCATGTTATTAATAAAGAACCTGAAGTGCACATTAAGTAGCTTAGGTGATTATGGAGCATGTAAGCACTGAAGTTAGGCTGCAGACTCACATTTGCCTCAGTCTTGGTCCATCCAGCTCCCACCGTAACATGTGCTTCTCTGGTAGCAGGAGACCAATCAAGGAGCACCACCCCTAGCCTTGCTACCTTCCTCACGTCTTCCTCAGTGAACCAGAGGTACCAATGAGAAGGCGGCAGATGTCTGGTACAGAGCCTGCAGGGTGGGGCATGCAGGACTGAACAGATTCCTATGATGGATTGATGAAGGGGAGGCAAACAGTCTTGCAGCCAGAACTGTGCAAGCTACAAGCAATCTGACAGAGTAACTGCTGTCCTCTCTGAGCGACTGGCCTCTAGTGCCTGGTCTGAAAGGCTCTGTGCTGGCACAAAAGGGTAAACCAGGAAAGAGCATGGCTTTGCCCCGAGCTTCTCCTCCCAAGAAAAGCCAATGCTCGGGTGGGAGTCCATGCCTGCCCATATGGCCCAGCCGTTGAGGCATGGGACACAGGCCTACCCCCCATCAGCTCTAAAGTCACAGATGTAAAAATATCCCATTGCCCGAAGAAGAATCAGCAGTGAGCATTTCTTCCCATCATTCGGGCATCCTCTTCAGGTGGGGAAGGAAGAGTCTGGAAATACCCCTGGAGGGCTTCTGGAGGAGAAGCCAACCTGCTGGACTGGTCAGGATGCCAACTCCCCATGGAAGAGTTTTCTCTGCCAGCTCCTGCTGCCTCTCCGAGCCTGGCACTAACCTGTTGTTTGTTTGAACATGACAGTAATGTGTTTACCTAATTAGGAGATGCCAGAGTTCCCCAACTTGTAGCTGGGAGTTAGGATTTCCTGATGAATCACAGGTATGCCCCCCTGTGAAAGTGGCTCAGTGTATGGGGAAGGCGCTGAGGCCCCGTGTTCCAGCAGCTCCACTCACACCTTCCAGAAGTCTGATCATGGCCCGCTGGCCCTTCTGTGCCTCGGTTTCCCTTCCTCTAAATGACGAGAAAGCAGCCCCACCTAAACCTCCTCCCACCGTCCCTCCAGAACCAAATGCATCATTCTGCTTGCCCTTCTCAGAGGTGACAAGCAGTGTCAGTGGAAACCGTTTCCTACAGGGGAGCAATCTCTGTTTACATATGTGATGCCCACCCCCTGCGGACATGCTGGCTGCCCTGTGGCCTGGCTGGGTGATCAGGGGAATGTCATAAGGTATGGCTTCCACCTTCTGCCAAGGGAACAGATTTGCTGCCTGCCCTGAGGACAAATCCTTTGCCAGAGGTAAGCCCTGGCATGGGTTCTCAGATTTTTTTAAAAAGTGGGGCAGGGTGCATGGAGGTGGCTCAAAATCAGAGCCTGAGAAACAGAGTGGGGACAATGGAAACAGAAACAACCAGGTTCCGGGTTTGGGAGAGATGGGCCAATGTGAAAACTCAATAATCTCCTTAATCTCTTTCCCTGAAGGACACAAATGAATGAAATCATGTTCTAGTAAAAGTAGAAGCCGAGGAGGAGTCGGTGATAAAGTGTCGCTGGGTGTAGGCATCTGGACATGGAAAAGGTTTGCTGATAAAGGTTTGGGAAGAGCCAGGGCAAAAGAGAGAGGGGCTCCCTTTCACACACTCATCCCACTATTTAGACGTCCAGAGCTGTCATTTACCCTCTCAGAACGTGGGGACGATGACAAGGAGAAAAGGTCTCTGGCTGCCGGAGGTCTCATAAGGCAGCCTGGGGAGTCCACAGCCTCTGAGGTCTCCAGCAGCTAGCCAGCCAGCCTGTGCCGGCCAGGAGCCAGGTGATCAGCTGTGAGCTGTGCCCCCTCCTCCAAGACACAGCCTCGGCCCACCTCAGACGCCCCTGAGCAGATGACAGGCTCTTTGCAAGACACAGTTTAATGGTCCTTAATGTCCCACCAAGAACCTGTGTCTTCCCTCTTTACCGCCCATCCCCCAGCACCACTGCTCAGGTGCATCAGTGACCAGGGGAAAGAACCAAACTGACCTCGGAAAAAGACACACGAAGCTCTAGGAAACCAAGCGCCTGACCAGAGAGGGTGAGTTTAGAAGTATGTCTTATACTACTCAGGAATGAGCTAGGCTGACTGACTTAGGAGCATGCCACGTTGCACCAGAAAAGAGCTAGACCTGGAGAGAAATGAGCTGGAACACCGGGAGAGGGAAATGAGAAGATAAAGTTCTACCAGAAGGTATGTGTGTTTTTTTTCATATGTCCAAAGAAAGGAAGCAAACGCATCTCCGAAATGAGACTTTTACTTTCAACCTGGCAGGTTGCGCTTCTTACCTTGACCATGGGGTCCACCAGACTCACCTTGGCTCAGAGTGTGGCCCAAATGATACATAAGAGATACGGACTGCAGTGCTGGAAAAAGGAGAAAAATGTCCCAGGTCTGCTCCTCTGACCTCCACGCAGAGCATGTTTTTTTGGGCCCGCGAACAGCTTCAGTTTCCATCGACATCAGAAAGACTGAGGGGAACTCGTCACTGTGCGTGCCTGTTCAGAACCCGGGTTGCAAATGGTCCTGGCTTTGTTCTGGGTCAGAACGTTCTCCCTTTAACTGAACACCTTTCTCTCCTACAAATTGCCGCACCGGAAGACGTTTCCATGTTGGTATTTCTGCCCTTTCTGCCAAAGGAAAGGAGTCAGGTCACCACATGGATAAATGATGGCTTGGGTTTTTAATCTCCCCAAAACTTGGTGTCTGGTTTTGCAAAGTTACCCTCAACAACCTAGGACTAGAGAAATACATAGAATTAAGTAATATTTGGATAAATCCTAAGCCTAGAATACTCAAGCAAACAAACAAATAAAAAAACCTGTTCCACAAAGGAACAGGATAGAAAAGACAGGTATTTCAAGAAAAATATCTTGGCAACCTGGCAGCCTGAGGTTATACAATGAGCCAGGGATCGAATCTTGAAGGGCAGTTGCCTCCGAGGGGTATGTTTTTTTTTTTTTAAACATCTTTATTGGGGTATAATTGCTTTACAATTGTGTGTTAGTTTCTGCTTTATAACAAAGTGAATCAGTTATACATATACATATGTTCCCATATGTCTTCCCTCTTGCGTCTCCCTCCCTCCCACTCTCCCTATCCCACCCCTCCAGGCTGTCACAAAGCACCGAGCTAATATCCCTGTGCCTTGCGGCTGCTTCCCCCTAGCTATCTACCTTACTACGTTTGTTAGTGTGTATATGTCCATGACTCTCTCTCACCCTGTCAAAGCTCACCCTTCCCCCTCCCCATATCCTCAAGTCCGTTCTCCAGTAGGTCTGCGTCTTTATTCCTGTCTTACCCCTAGGTTCTTCATGACATTTTTTTTCCCGAGGGGTATGTTTTACAACCAAACACTCTTGTCATCCGTCCAGTCCCCAAGATAGACAGATACGTGGTATTCTGGAAAGCATGGAATTCTGGAAGCTTTGGACTAAGCTGACCTGGATCCTAATCCTGAATCTGGTATTTACTAATTGTGTTGCCTTGGGCTAAATCCTTGAAGATCTTCAGTTTCCACAATTATGAAACCAGAATCATACTGTCTACAATTAAGCTGTAAATGCTAACTAAATGATTGCTGTTATGTTGATAATATTAATTATCACTACCTTCATTCATGCATCATTGTTAATTGGAAGATATCCTTTCAAATAAGAGAAAAGGAAGGTCACAATTGAGATCTTAAGGAAATGGCACTGAAGATAGAAGCTGGTCTCTGAGTTTGGACTTGCCCCAGGGTGTTCTGATAGCTTGGAAAGAAATCTGGGGATTGGAGGAAAGAACACTGCATAAAGAATGTTAACAAACAGGACTAACATTTCAAAATTTACACATGTTAGACCAACAAATGCAAAAAGACATAGAAATACTGAGGAGATCCCTTAGTCAATGCTGTCAAAATTGCTATTATGTATTCACCCAACTGGAGTGCCTTCTAACAAATGGCCATGGAGCATATGGCTACCTTGGGCATTTTTTCATTATCCCAGAGTGTGTCTGCAGTCCCACGTCGCTAAACTCCATCTGTATCTCTGTCAATGGAAGAAATTTCCATCAGGAAATATCAGCAGGAATCAGGGGAAAGACGTTTCCAATGTACTGAGATCAAAGGAAGTAACAGCGGGGTCCCAGCCCCACCTCCCTTTTTCCCCAACTCCAGCCAAAAAATGTCTGGTTTTCTTTCCCAAAGATTACCCCATCACCCTCTACCGCGCGCTCAGGGGGAGCCCCTGGGTGGTCTTCGGGCATGTGGTGCTGCCCATGACAGACAAGCTTGTATTCTGGGTAACCAGGGCCCTTCCCCTCCCCCACCTGACAGCAGTAAAGAGAAGGGCAGGGGGAAAGGGACCTCCGCCTCCCCGTGGAGACTGCACCAAGGGAATACAAAAACAAACAGCCCTGGTTGTTGGGTTGATATTCCTCCTGTTTTTCAAATCTCTCCGTCCTGCACAGCACCCATGAGGGACAAAAGTGAGGCCGGTTTTGACATCACAGGCAAATGACGTCATGATGCGATGGATACACCTCGTTGGGGAGGGCAGGTGGGTGGGAAGGAAGCCTGCCTCCGTGGTTGGACGTGGGAATAAGAGAAGAACAAAATGCCACTCTTGTACCCCCTTCTGTGTGCTTTGCAGTCTGACCGTTGAGATTTGCATTGCATTTGGAGTGGTGCTAGCCATGTTTTCATGCTGCATCCTTGCACATTTTTAACTACAGACTTAACCAACCATCATGTCAACGAACTAGCTGAAAGTTAAGTATCGAATATGTGCTACTTTTAGAAAATAGAGTCAGGATGCGGAACCACCTCTCCCCCTGCTCCCCTCACTCTCTAAGCACTGAACAGAATGAGAGGCAGAGATGAAATGGATTGTATATTGAATTTTCCGGAGATGGGCTCCCTGTATACACATATGCCAATTTATATGACATATTTATTTTTAAATTTACTTACATGCAGATTGATAGGAAGGATCTACTTTAGACCCCAGTTAACCATGTCAGCATTACAGCTCTCCATCTACCTGAGAAGAAGGCTGGGGAAAAACTGTCACTATTTCAACAATCCCATTAATAGCACAGGCCTCATTTAGGTGGTATTCGCCAAGAGAGTCTCATTGATTAAAGAACCTCCAACCAATTATCTTTGGACTTCATAGAACCCATAAGTATGTGAAAACTAGTTGCAATTCTCTCTGAGTCAGGTACAATGGAAAGAAATGCTTTCGGAGTGGATTTTGCAAACTTATCTATCTGAAAAATATGGTGCCCAGAGACAAAGTTACCTAGTCAATGTAAGAGTGTACAATCCATAAGCCTCCACCAGCAAAGGACACCAGGGCCTAAGTTCCCAACATGGACGTTCAGCCCATGAACTGGGATGGAGGACAAGGAGGACATCAAGACAACTGAGACACAGCCTCTATTTTCACCCCAGCCTTGACTTCTCACAGACCATCAGAAGTTGCTATTATAAGTAAATTTCTTTGTTATTCAACAAAACACTATATTCTTGTCTCCAACTGGATATCTGGAGACACAAACTGAAACACTGACTGATGACTGCCCTGACCCAAAGCCTCTCCTATCTTTTTTGGCAGAATAACATGAAACTGCTGCCAAAATCTGGCCTGTTTATCTACCCTCCTCCCTATTTTTATATCTACATTGTCTATAAGATGATAGAGGAGGAATCAGGCTCCCTGACTTCAGACTATACTACAAAGCTACAGTAATCAAGGCAGTATGGTAGTGGCACAAAAACAGAAATATAGATCAATGGAACAGGACAGAGAGCCCAGAGATAAACTCACACATATAAGGTCACCTTATCTTTGATAAAGGAGGCAAGGATATACAATAGAGAAAAGACAGCCTCTTCAATAAGTGATGCTGGGGAAACTGGACAGTTACATGTAAAAGAATGAAATTAGAACACTTCCTAACACCATACAAAAAAATAAACTCAAAATGGATTAAAGACCTAAATGTAAGGCCAGACACTATAAAACTCTTAGAGGAAAACATAGGCAGAACACTCTATGACATAAATCACAGCAAGATCCTTTTTGATCCACCTCCTAGAGGAAGGGAAATAAAAACAAAAATAAACAAATGGGACCTAATGAAACTGAAAATCTTTTGCACAGCAAAGGAAACCATAAACAAGACAAAAAGACAACCCTCAGAATGGGAGAAAATATTTGCAAACGAAGCAACTGACAAAGGGTTAATCTCCAAAATATACAAGCAGCTCATGCAGCTCAATTTCAAAACAACAAACAACCCAATCCAAAAATGGGCAGAAGACCTAAATAGACATTTCTCCAAAGAAGATATACAGATTGCCAATAAACACATGAAAGGATGATCAACATCATTAATCATTAGAGAAATGCAAATCAAAACCACAATGAGCTATCACCTCACACTAGTCAGAATGGCCATCATCAAAAAATCTACAAACAATAAGTGCTGGAGAGGGTGTGGAGAAAAGGGAACCCTCTTGCACTGTTGGTGGAATATAAATTGATACAGCCACTATGGAGAACAGGATGGAGGTTCCTTAAAAAACTAACAGTAGAACTACCATATGACCCAGCAATCCCACTACTGGGCATATACACTGAGAAAACCATAATTCAAAAAGAATATTCCACAATGTTCATTGCAGCACTATTTACAATAGCCAGGACATGGAAGCAACCTAAGTGTCCATCAACAGATGAATGGATAAAGAAGATGTGGTACATATATACAATGGAATATTTACTCAGCCATGAAAAGAAACGAGATTGAGTTATTTGTAGTTAGGTGGAGGGACCTAGAGTCTGTCATACAGAGTGAAGTAAGTCAGAAAGAGAAAACCAAATACCATGTGCTAACACATATATATGGAATCTAAAAAACAAATGGTTCTGACAAACCTAGGGGCAGGAGAGGAATAAAGACACAGGCGTAGAGAATGGACTTGAGGACACAGGGAGGGAGAAGGGTAAGCTGGGACGAAGTGAGAGAGTGGCATTGACATATATACACTACCAAATGTAAAATAGATAGCTAGTGGGGAGCAGCCGCATAGCACAGGGAGATCAGCTCGGTGCTCTGTGACCACCTAGAGGGGTGGGATAGGGAGGGTGGGAGGGAGGCTCAAGAGGGAGGGGATATGGGGATATATGTATGCATAAAGCTGATTCACCTTGTTATACAGCAGAAATTAACACACCATTGTAAAGCAATTATTCTCCAGTAAAGATGTTAAAAAAAAAAAAGATGATAGATACAAATGAATCTCATTTTTATCTGTCTACAACCTGTTCCCCTTTTAAGGTCCAGCTCTCATTTTGGAAATAAATTCTCCTTCCTGTGAACAACCCCAGGACCCTCCGCCTTCAGCTCTTGATATGCAAATCCCTTCCCATCTTATGTTACCTTCACTTATATTCACGTCTTATTTCTATTGGTCGAATATACCATTTCTCGAGGATTAAATCCATCACTATTCCTTCTCTATCTTTCCACAGCATCTAATTTTGTTTAATATCTAGGAGGCACCCAATAAATGTTGATTGAGTAGTGAATGAATAAACAATATTTAATTAGACAAAATAAATGCAGGGTATCATTTATAAAATAGAAAAATCTATGTTCCATTCCTGCAAATGGATGGGAGATAAAGCTGTGATAGCGAGAACTTGGCCTGGGTGTGCACGGAAAAACAAAAAGCTCAGGCTTCCCTGGTGGCGCAGTGGTTGAGAGTCTGCCTGCCGATGCAGGGGATGCGGGTTCGTGCCCCGGTCCGGGAAGATCCCACGTGCCGTGGAGTGGCTTGGCCCGTGAGCCATGGCCACTGAGTCTGCGCGTCCAGAGCCTGTGCTCTGCAATGGGAGAGGCCACAACAGTGAGAGGCCCGCGAAAAACAAAAAATTAAAAAATTTTTAAAAATATAAGGAGCTCAAAGAAAACAAACTGCAAAATTCCAAGCTCTGTTCTATCTGCAGCCTCCCTGTCTCCTGAACTTACTTCTTGCCACAGTGATACAGGACTCACACCACTCTCTGGGATACACCATCCATCTTCAAGAGCCCACAGTCACAGGAAGAAGGGAAGAGGAGAAAACAAAGTTCCTAAGCACACTTCACCATTGGTTTTGATCCCCAGCCAAGGCCTTCCACCCACAGAAATCTCCCAACTATCACATTTCTACTGCTCTGGCCGATAACGAAGATAATTGTTCCATCCACTTTGTCAAAGCTGAAATGAAAAGAGGGCAAAGCAAAATGATGCCATCGTAAATCACGGGGCTGAGACAGCCAAAGAGGGACAAGATAGCAACTTCATTAAGGGTTATGTATTGTGCCATTAAGTTGGCAGGGGGTCACCTTTCGTGTCACACCCGGCCTCTGTGATGCATTGCCAGCTCTTCTTTCCAATAAAATTAAACGGAGATGTAAAGCTGATTAGGGCCATGTTTGCTTCAGCCCGTGGCAAAGGGAACGGTACAAGGGGAATCACTGATAGAAGATTGTCACTGGTGCATAATGACAGCAATTTCTCTTCCTGGTCATTTC
Source organism: Delphinapterus leucas (assembly GCF_059928025.1). Classification (NCBI taxonomy): domain Eukaryota; kingdom Metazoa; phylum Chordata; class Mammalia; order Artiodactyla; family Monodontidae; genus Delphinapterus; species Delphinapterus leucas. The sequence continues at coordinate 28,684,411 of NC_143149.1, forward strand.
ACTGCTGACCTTGCCCATTAAAAGAAGCCCAGCTGCCTTGGAGAAAGAGACCCTTCATCTCCCATCACCCCACGACCCCATGGCAGTCCCTGTACCCCTGACCACTGGTCCTCAACCAAACAACACGACTAGAAATACTGCAAGCTGGAATTGGAGGGGGAGTACTGGTTCCTGTGGATATGCGCTGTGGACCCTCGATGTCACTGTTAGCATTTTTGTGAACGACTCGACTCTCCAACTGGTTATAGACGATTCTACCCTTCACTAGCTTTTAGACGCCGCCATGCTGAAAATCAGGTGTTGGCCTGCTTGGTCTGAGCCTCAGGCTCACAATGCCAGGGTCTCTCTGTGTCATCTCAGTCATTGCTGGGGTGTGGAAGCTGCTCACTTTATCCTCACAATCCCAAATTACGCCTTTCAACGCTTTCTGAACTCTACCGTTTAGACAACTTCCATGGAGCCAGACTCTTCCCATTGTTCCGTCAACAAATAGTTATTAGGGGTCTGTTGGGCTCCAAGCACTCTGCTAAACATCGAGGTGGTGAGACAGGCAGTCATGCCCCTGCCTTCATGGGGCTCCCAGTCAAGTGCAACTTTCCATTGCAATCATATCAGTAGCTCCCGTTGGTTGAATGTTTAACACAAACCAAGCATTGTTCTAGTAATTTACTTGTATTAACTCATTTAATATTCATAACAAGAGAGAATGATTTTTACCATTATCTCCAGTTTATAAAGGAGGAAAGAGGGGGAAATGGAGGCTAAGTACCTTGTCCTGAGACACATGGGAAATAAGTAGTGGAACCAGGATTTCAGCTGCCGCGAGCTGAAGCCAGGAGCTAAACCTGAAGGAAAATGTTTCATTAACAATCTCCGTGCTTTCTCTATCTTCTCCTCACCCCCATCAAGTTGCTGATACATTTTATCCCACCTCCAAGAAGAAAGAGTATGTTTTTAGCAAATGGAATTCAGCGCTAGGTCTTCATTTTCCTGTAGGTTAGGTTTGCCAACAAATAAATACCATTTATATCCCAGTTAATAAACATTTTATATCACAGGACGTAAGATCCTATATTTTCTCTTTATTTCACTTGATGTCTGAAGTTGGTACTTCATGGTATACGTAAGAAAATGGGCAATGCTTATCTATCCAACCCTCAAACTTTATATCCTGACCTACTATTGGCCAAGATGATGGCAAGTAGTCGTGAAAAAAAAACACAGGCAAACAGGGCGTCGGGAAACAGCTTTGGCCGTGGCTGTGATCTCCCTGGTGCTACTGGCTCTTCCTCTGTATTCTCAGCCTAACAGTGGGGAGCAGACAACGTGAGTCTGATTCTCTGGCTGTTGTCTTCAGAAATCACAGCCGTGAAACGCACATATCAACATGACCTCATTTTCATTTTCACTAATATACATATGACCTCACTGTCATAGCCACCTCCCCAAGCAGTGAAGGGAGATCTCTTTTTCCAGACTCACTTACCAGAATTTTGCAACCTCAATCTGTCTGTCTGTCTGTCCCTCTGTCTTTGTCCCACCACTTTCTCAGCTCTGAGGGAATCCAAGGACTGAAGCTGCCCTGAGTGAGAAGGTTGTGAACGACAACAGCCGACCCTCTGCCAGCAAAGTGATCAGACCAGAAAGGGACTAACTTAAACCAGACTGGCTCCACCTACCACATCTAACTGTGAGCCCACATCCTGGGAAAGAGTCAAAAGCTTTGGATAAGATGAAGACAGGGACTCTGCCCATTTTCCACTTGGTGAGTCATGGAGTGTGGAAGGAGATGCCCCGGCCACCTATCCAGAAACAGCAGAGAAAAGACAAACCCAGAGCGAACATGCCCCTGTCGTATTACTCCTCTTTGCCCTTGCCTGCCCCTCCAGAACCCCGGCCCTGAGCTCTCCTACAAATGGCCTGATGGTGGTTTTTCCACACCACAAGTTCATGAGAGGGAAACCTCTTCTTTGCCTCAAGGGCTCCAGGAAATAATTTTTCATTTATACGGTGCATTATAGCTCTCACAGAACTTCACAGTCACGAATGACCTACAATCCCTACAACGTTTTGTGAGGTGAGTGTTATTATCCCCTCTTTCCAGACGAGGAAACCCAGGCTCAGAGATGCTCCGGAGGCCACACAGCACTTAGGCCACAGAGTTGGCCTGGACAGATGGACGATCTGCTTCCACAGGAAGAGAATTTCCACCCCTGCCTGGGAGAAGAGGCAAGTTTGCCTAAAAGCAGTTTGCATAGCACCTCCTGGCACACCAGCTGCTCGGGCCACCAGGAACTGTCTCCCCGGAAATGGCCAAGGTAGTAAGCAGGGGCCTCCACCTCCCACCCCTGCCCCACGCCCTCCTTTAATGTTCTCAGGACACTGGGACCTGGCCTTCCTTCCCTCTGTCCAGGCTGGAAGTGCCCACTTGGGGCCGGATGCCAAGGCAGCCCCGGGCTAGTCAAGCTCATGGCCAGGACAGCTGTGGGCCAGTTGCCTGCATTGCCTCTTAGGAGAAGTAAGATTGGTAAGAAGAGGTCATTATGAACATCCCCACGAAAGATGTGTTATTGACCCTTCATTGGCCCTGCAGGAAGCAGATGGGGATTGGGTCACTGCCTCAAGGCTCCTGGAGCAGAGATGCTCGAAGTGGTGGGGCGTGGCGTGTCCCGGCCTTGTCCCCTTCCCGTTCCCCGCCCTGGTCCCATCTGTGTCTATGTGAACAAAGGGTGTGGCCTCACTGAAAAAGAAAAAGAGAGGTTTAGGGAAGAAAATACCTAAAATTGGAGTAGCTGTCTTAGCAAAACAGATGGGAGCCTCATGGCAAGCAGTACCTTCAAGGAGGACAAACTTTTATTATTCAGTCAGCAAATGCAAGCTTTCACTCTTAGCAATGTGTCTAGACTGGAGGAAACATAAAGACACAAAGCCGCTTCTATTGCTCTTAAAGAGGCTCCCCAGGGTCCCTGGACACCTGCCAGGAGAGAATTCCTGCACCGCAGCCCTGAGCAGCTCCCCACTCGGTGCCTAACTGGGTGGCGGCTGGAATCGGAGAGGATGCAGGAAAATAATGGATTCAGTTACTAGGAGACCCTTATCACTTATGTCCCCCAAGCCAACCGGGCAGCGAATCCCTGGAAACTGCTCAAGAGTACCTTCTCCTATGTCCTTATTTAATTTGCCTAAAATGATCGTGGGCCACGAGGCTCAAGAGCTGTAGGTGACTCGGGGCGGCGCGTGGCCCCAGCTGTGTGCTGGCCACTGCCCCCTTCCCTCCCCAGAGGTTTCTCCTCACCTCTTGACCTCCTTCAGGGGTTTCAGATGATGTTCCAGTTGCCCTAAGAGTCCGTCAGAGCACATCAGCCCCTACCGCGGGGACGTGAGGACGCTGAATGTTGGGGCTTGAACCTTCCAGCATCCCCACTCCCAACTCCATCCAGACAGAGCAGCCTCATTTTTTCTCCGTCCGTCCTCCTGGGAGAGCTGTGGATGGTGTCTGGAGAAAGGAATTTCCCTGGGGAAACAGAAACCACTTTTGAGAACCTCTGAGGAGGTTATCTGAGTACTTGCCAGCTCCGATGTTTTGTGACAAACGATTATTTTCTGTGACTAAAAGTCAATTCGTGAAGGGTTTACACTCACTTTAATGCCCAGCGAGATTCCCGGCACACTTCCCTTACCTCCTTCCTGGGGGTATAGTTCAAGGAAAAGAGCCAAGCCCCTTGGTCTCCCAGGCCCAGGTCACTACTGACTCGTCCACGCAATGTTGACTAACTGCTAGGGACCAGGCAGCCTGCCAGCTTTGAGTCAGCGTCTTCTCAAGAATCAGGATTTCTGGAAACTCCCTACGGCCTGGCGCTTAACATCACGGACTTTGGGTCAGACTGACCTGGGTTTCAGCACTAGCTCACCATCTGAGGACCCACAGGAGGTGGCCAAGTCTTTTTTTTTTTTTTTTAACATCTTTATTGGAGTATAATTGCTTTACAATGATGTGTTAATTTCTGCTTTATAAAAAAGTGAATCAGTCATACATATACATATGTTCCCATATCTCTTCCCTCTTGCGTCTCCCTCCCTCCCACCCTCCCTATCCCACCCCTCTAGGTGGTCACAGAGCACCGAGCTGATCTCCCTGTGCTATACGGCTGCTTCCCACTAGCTATCTATTTTACGTTTGGTAGTGTATATATGTCCATGCCTCTCTCACGAGTCTTTCTGAATCTCAGTGTCCTCGTCTGTAAAAATAAGGTCATAAAGATCAAATGAGAACATCGCTGAAAGTACACCGCATGGCCAGTGTGAAAACACTTAGCACAGGGTAAGTGCTCCAAGAAACGTCAGTGATGATTACTTTTAGGTTAAATCACTCCCTGTCACTCACCTGAACTAGCTCGGCTCCCTATGAACTGATCTGACTGACTCCAATGTGACCCGTTCACTTCATCCTTTACTTTAACCCGAGGGATTTTGCTTCATTCTCTGAATTCTTTTTTTTTTTTTTTTTTTTTCGTTACGCGGGCCTCTCACCGCTGTGGCCTCTCCCATTGTGGAGCACAGGCTCTGGACGCGCAGGCTCAGCGGCCATGGCTCACGGCCCCAGCTGCTCCGCGGCATGTGGGATCTTCCCGGACCGGGGCACGAACCCGTGTCCTCTGCATCGGCAGGCGGACTCTCAACCACTGCGCCACCAGGGAAGTCCCATTCTCTGAATTCTTATTCATGCTTCCAGGCGAAATTCAAATGCCATCTCCCCTGTTAAGCCTTTCTTAATTCTCAGACACAAAATGAAGCTTCCATATCTCCAGGGCACACTTCCATTTCTCTATCGTAGCACTTAATGCATTGTATTCATTCACTGATTCAACATATGTTTGTTGAGTGACTGCCAGATGCCAATCCTGTTCTATGCCCTGTGAGATGTATCAGTGAAATGCAGTCATTTGCTTGTATGTGTAAGATTCTCTAATCCCCCAGCCCCACCCCGTGAATCTGGGAAGGCAGGATCCCTGTGGCATTCACTGGCCTAGCTAAGTGGCTCCCCCAAGGTGATTAATGTGAGTTTTCTCAAAGAATTGGTAAGAGATGATTCTGATAGCTATGCCTGTGGTCATTAAATGGACAAGAACAGATTTACGAAAGCCTTCTTCAAACCATGGGTTGGGAATCCACAAGTAGGCTGGTGAAACCTGGGGCTGGCTCTCACGATCTGTCCACGGCATCATCCCAGCCCACAGCTCTTTATTACCTGTATGTGCCACTAGGAACTAAGGCCAATGGGAAAAGCAGAGCAGAGAAAAGAAGACATAGTTGCATTGTATAAGTTAATAAAATGTTCAAACTTGAAACTTCGGTGAACTCCTGGAGGCCTGTGGAGAACTGTGGAAACCCAAAGAAGACATCAGGGACCCAGAGCTGGGCCCATCGTCCTTCCATGCACTTGGCTCAGGCCCCTGGACGAGCCCCTGGAAGCAGCTGCTGTTCCAGATGTTTCCAAGAGGATGTTAGAAAGGATTTATGTTTGAGCCGCCCCCTCCTTGTAGCATTTGGAGAAGATGTCACAGGAGGCCCGTGGGGGACTGCGGCAGAAGTGGCAACGGAGCAAAGAGCCTCACTGACAGGCCACCAGCCCTCGAGAAGGGAACGTGTTAAGTGGCTGAAAGGTTAAAATCACAGAGTCACACTGTCATCGTGTGGATCCTCAGGAAGCTGAGGTGAAAGGCAGAGGGGTGGGAGCAGTGTCCATGGGAACCACGAGGCCACGCAGGCCCCAGGTCAAAGGCCAGCTCTTTCAGGGTGCTGCGGTCAAGGGGGAGGGCCTGTGTGCACATATGTGTGTGTCTGTCTGTTTGTATATGTGTCTGTGTTTGTGTGTGTATGTGTTTGTGTGTACGTGTTTATGTGTATCTGTATATGTCTTTGTGTGTCTGTGTGTCTGTGTGTCTGTGTGTGTCTGTGTGTATATGTGTGTGTGCTCCCACATAACCAGGCAGTCAGGGAGCATTGTTTCAGGTTTGCTCTGTTTCCAGTGTTCTTCTTTAGCTGAGTAACTGTGGGCGGTAAGTTGAGAGAGGCAAGAAAAGGCGTGAATACAATATGGCCAAGGGTGGCTTGAAGCAAAGCAAACCCAGAAGCCCCAGGGCAGCTCAGCTTGGCCCACAGAGAGACTTCTTGGAAAGGCAGCCATCAGTGTGACATTTGAGAACCTCTGTGATTGGGAAGAGTAATGGGTGCTAAGAGCTCTGTATCCATTGTTTCCCAAGAGAAGCGATACTCAACAGAAGATTCTGCCCAAACTGTTAAGTCAAAGATTATGTCTATATTTTCCACCTGGCACACTGCCAAATGCAGAGCCCCTCCTTCACACAGACTGGATGGATGGATGGATGGATGTGTGGGTGGATGGATAGACGGGGGAGTGGATGGGTGGATGGATGGATGGATGGATGGGTGGATGGTTGGGTGAATGGATGGGTGGATGGATAGATAGATGGATGGATGGGTAGATGGATGAATGGATGGGTGGCTGGATGGTTGGATGGATGGGTGGATGAATGGATGGGTGGATGGATAGATAGATGGGTGGATGACGGATGGATGAATGGATGGGTGATTGGATGGGATCAAAGGGAAGATATTTCAGGAAAAAACCTTAGGACTGAGTAGGGAGTGGAGAAAGGAAGAGAAAGACCACCTAAGTCAAAGAGGTGGCCCGTCACACCCATTTACTCATTTGCAAGATCCCAGGAGCATTACTGAGCCCTAAAACAGGCCTGTCCTCAGGGACCAGAGGATCCACCACATGGGGATTGACAACATTACACAAATGGTGGTGAATAAAAAACAAAGGCAGTGCAGGTAAAGTGCTGGCAACGGGACCCCAGGAAGGAATAGCCCCTGACAGAATAGGAAAATTTCCCTAGCTGTGAGGGTGCTTTTATTCCGGCCTCTGGCAGCAGGGCAAGGAGGCCCAAGGAAGCCAGCCACCCAGTGGCCAGTGAGAAACAGTGTCTGTTCAGGCCGCAGGAGGAGAGGGGGCCCCCTAGCCCCACCATCTGCCTCCCCTCCCCCTCCCCTTGCCCGCCCCGCCCTGCAGACTCAGAGGGCCGGGCACTGATCACAGAAGGATTTTTCTTAATGTCTGTAGGTGGACGAGTTAGCATAACGGCTTTCCAACATAAGCGTATTCTTCTGTTCCTTCTCCCTGACCTTGGCATTTTGTTTCTCCACCCCAGGCCCAGCGCTGTCCTATGGCCAGGTTTGTGTCTCATTTGTCAATGTTTTTATTGAATTTTCAAATGCCAGTAGTACACATAAATCAATGGCTTTCTTCTCCCTACTGGCATATCCCTGCCACGTGTGGTCATTCATTTTTTTAATAAGTCTTCCTCTCCTTTCACCCATTTATAAAAATGCATCTTGCTCCCCCACCACGGTCCATCACTCTGTGGGACCGGCTGTTTGTTGCCCCTGAGTGCTTATTCATCAACGTTTTCAAAAGCAAAATCACTCTTCGCCCGCCACTCTTATTGTGCCATCAATCTTGACCAGGGGATCAATAAACTTCGCTTTTGCAATTTTCCCCCCGCCCTCCTGAGCTGACTCTCTCCAAAGTGCAGTCTTGTTATTTACATTTTTAACTGAGCGTCAACAGAGTGGGGGGACAGCGGTGTCAGGAGTCGAAGGGCTTTCACTGCTCCCGAGGCAGCAATAACCATCCGTGCATTTGGTCATTTAACACGGTAACCCAGCGGAATTGATACTCGACTTTTCCCTGCCCGGGGTCCACCGGCATAAATCATCGCTTGAGGAAACAAAAGCCCTGATGAGACTTGCAGGCAGGCAGATGGGCAAGGTAATAGGCAGAGTGACTCACCCACCCAAGCCTCCTTGGAGGAGAGGCACACTGGTGTCCAGGGATTTTTTTTTTTTTTTTTGGCATGTTTTATATGTGTTAAGGGAAATTTGAAATGAAGGAATCTAAAGGGCTGACAAAAGAACAGAAGGTTGAGTTTTCAATGGGCAGACATATAAGACCAGACTGGCCAAAGGACCTTGACTCAGTTGGCCCATTCCTTCTCCTCTAGGCTTGTGGATACTCCAAGGTCACAGGGCTCCTGCGAGGCTTGGATTGCAAAGCCACATGGGGCCAGCGAGCTGCTTAAGAAGTCGGAGGGAATTTCTTATCCCGCTCTAAGAAAAGACTTCGTACTGAGTGAAGTAAGTCAGACAGAGAAAGGCATGTATCATATGATGTTGCTCATATGTGGGATCTAAAGGACCAATGCTACAAATGAACTCATATACACTTATACAGAAACAGACCCACATACAAAACAAGCTTACGGTTACCAAAGGGGAAAGGGTTGCGGGGGGAGGGATAAACGAGGAGCTTGGAATTAACATATACACACTACTGTATATAAAACAGACAAACAACAAGGACCTACTGTATAGCACAGGGGACTATATTCAATATTTTATAATAACCTATAATGGAAAAGCATCCGAAAAAGAATATATATATACACATATATGTATAACTGAATCACTGCATTGTACACCTGAAACTAACACAACCTTGTAAATCAATTATACTTCAATTAAATAATAAATAAATAAATACAGACTTCCTCAAAGCTTCATTAAAACACAGGTAAGATAATGAGAATTAGGCAACCCAACACTGGGTGAAGATTAAAGGATACGGTCCACCTTGCTTTGGTTTTTCCATTACTCTTTAAACGAGGAGGATATTTGAGGGCTTCCAGGTACCGTAGCTGGTTAATCTTGCGGGGAAACTTGCAAGGTCAACACTGAGACCTGTACGGTGTGACTTGTGCCCTCTGTCTGCCACCAGTTTCTCAGCCTAAGGAAGAACAACACAGGCTCAGGGAAGCTGGGGAGAAGAATTTCGACTTCTCATACCTGCTCCACTTGTTTTTCATACATGATCACGTGGATACTGAAAACTGCTTGCCAGGTGAGTTTCGTGTCCGTATGTCAAGGATGGGTCAATGGCTATATGGAGATTCAGCTACTTGCCCAAGCTGTGAAATTTGCATACACATCTCTCTGACTCCAGACCCAGGCCTTTGCAATACCCAACCGTAATCTGAGTCTTCTGACTTGGACCGGTGGGACCCCAAAGGGGCTTTTTGGGAATCACCCACATCTGATCACAGGATTAGTTAGTGAGAGAGGAAGCTCACGGTCCAAGGGGAAGGAAAGCAGTCCCAAGGGTCTGGCATCTAGGACTCAGGAGGGCTGCTGGCAAGAGCAATGCACTGGATGATGGACATTGAGCCCCAAGTAGAGGTGGGTGACCATTGCTCTTGGGGAAGCCTTTCCCCTTTCTGAGCCTCAATTTCCTCTGCTCTGAAATGAAGGCGTTAGACTCATTACCTAAGGTCTCTTCCAGGTGGAAAATTTCTACAATCCTTCTAGTGTTTTCACTGGAATATCAGTGCAGGCTGGTAGCCTGGAATACACGGAGTGACCAAAGTGTGGCACCATCAGAAATGAGGCGCCAACTGTCCTCAACTTTGTGAGGACCCCAGGGGCATAGGATGAAAGAGTTTGTGGTGGACACCAGGCAAGTGTTCTGCCTTCTCTGTGTCACCTCCTCCACTATAACACGGAAGCAGTAAAATGAGATTAAGACAGATTTGGGGATTCAGAGTTTGGGATTTCATGGAGAAGTAAAACGTTAACATAAAACACGAAACCAATAAAATCTTTTGCACCTAACATAGTACAGTCAACCTTTCTATTTCGCAAAATTTAGACTTCAAAAAGATGACCATCGACTGTCACCACTATATCACAAAGAAAGGACATTTTAACTCCGCAAAGTTTAAAAAGGATGTAACTCACTGTGGATAGGCTCTAATCCCCAGACTTTGGAACCACGGGAATGGCCTGCCCACCTATCAATCTAAAAAGGACCTATAATCTCCAGGAAAGCAGCAAGGTAGTTCTGACCACGCTGATCACTGATCCATGAGCCCTACATAGGCAGAGCACACAGCTCAGCCGTTGAATATATGCGCCTTGCCCTGTGTTACTTTTTTTGATCGTTACATACATAAATCTCTGCTTCTTCAACGAGACGATACATTCCTGAAATACTGGGCCCATGTCTTACTTACCTTGGATTTTTCATCACCAAGTAGAATTATTCTCATGATTTTGGTGGTGCCTATCTGAGATTGGAGGGTGAGCTCATTTATGTGGTTGAGCTGAGACAGATGGTGAGAGTGGGCTGGAGTGGAAGTGATCTGTTCTCGGGGTGATGTCAGTGGAACCCACTGGATACACGGGCAGCCAGACCCAGAGCCCTGGTCCAGGCGCCTCAGCAGTTTGCTCAGCCATCGCCAGGTCCCCCTGGAGCCCACAGTGACAGCAAGTCCAGACGCAGCTAGAGGGGAGCCAAGGACCCTGGAGAAAAGAGACGTTCTGAGCAGGGCGCTCTGGAAACACCTGCCTGTCCCTGGCTCACCTTGGGAGAGTGACGTCACGGTAAACAAGGCTTTCCATCAATTAACGTGGGCTCTAAAATGGCTGAGCTTAGCAAGCACAGAGGAAGATGCTAGCTCCTCAGCTCTGTGCTGTGCTAATTGAAGCCCAGGAAAGGCATGAAACCTGCTGTATAGCACAGGGAGCTCAGCTTGGTGCTCTGTGGTGACCTGGAGGGGTGGGATGGGGGGAGGGTGAGAGGGAGGGGATATATGTATACGTACAGCTGATTCACTTTGTTGTACAGCAGAAACTAACAAACACAACATTGTAAAGCAACTATACCCCAATAAAAAAAAGTAACTAATCAAAATAAATTAAAAAACCCCACAGATACACAACTTCGCCTGAACGCTCTCCAAGCCGTCAACCTCAGGCAGGGCTGCTCCAGTCCTGGGCACCAGGCTTATGCAACTTCAACTGTTTTGCTAATAGTCCAGAAATAAGCAATGCGTGACTGGTCATTTTGCAAAGCCAGCTCCCCTGCAAGGGAGAAGGAGAAAAGAAGCCAAGGGGCTGAAGGAGGAAGTGTCTGCCAAGATAATAAATCCAAACCGAAATCTCCAACATTTTGTGGTTTGACACTTAATTGATTAATTTGAGGCAACAAGACTGAGTGTTCCTGCAAATTAGTGTCAAAGGGGGTAATTATAGCAAAAGCTCCCATCTCTGAAGACCGCGGTAGCTGCAGCACCACACGGGCCAGACCTGCATTGAAGCCCACACGTTGCAGCCGAATAGATATGAAAGGGTTTTTGGAACACGTCCCTTTTCGGCTCTGCGTGCTGGGATCGCTCTGGAAAGGTCATTTGGAGCCTTATCGGCATAGACCAAATCCCTTGCCTGTAATGGATGTGTTTATTCTCAAATTAAATATATTAATGTATTATTTGTTCTTAAAATGTCATGGACTAGATAGTGAGCTTAGCAGTCCTGGCAGACCTTTGAAGCTTAAAGAGTAATGTAATAATAGTACATTAATCCTTGGGCCGTTCAGTCACCTCCCTGCGGAAGCCCCGGACTCTGGTACACGCTCCTCAAAGCTGAATTTGCTGCATTCAATCCCCGGAGTCTGTTTCTCTAACAATAGGAGGCTTCATGAAGGGGGCTCTGCCAAAGCTAGAAAGGCCTGGCCCCTCTATTATTTAGGTGGAATAATCCTACCATGAACTTGAAAACAGGCAATGGCCTACATGCCCCAGGGTTTAAAAGAATTTCAGGGAAATTGAAGAGGGATCTTAAAAGCTAAGAAACTCTATTTTTCGCCAGTCTCCTTGGCCACATCTTCACAGGAAACGGTGTTTCTGGGCACGTCTGAATGTGCTGTGTGATCCTAGCTTAGGGGTCCCGGGATCGCCCCAGAGTAACCAGTGCAACCACGGTCAGTGCAAGCACACACGGTGCTTGGGTGGGGCCTGGAGGCGTGGGTGCTGCTGGCTGCTCGGTGCTGAGAGCTGAGCGTGGGCAGGAGTGCACACGAGAAGACCTTGCCAGCCGACCACGCTTGCGTCTGCTCCGGTGGAAAATAACAAGGTCCGCTTAGGTGTTATCGAAGGAGTGTGACGTCCATCCTTGGTCCACTCTGCTCCTCTGGGCTCTGGCGTTTGTGGTCCCAGTTCCACTGGATGTTGGACTGGGTTCTAGTTGCATCCCAGTTCCTCCTGCTTGATCTGAGCCCTATCTCTTCCTTCATGCATCTGCCTCCAGCCCTGACCTTGGACTCCCTGCTGTGTTTCATGAGTGCTCCAGACTGAATGCTAATCCACTCCCTTCTCTGCTGGGTTAACCGTTGGCTTTCTGTTGTTTTGGGGTTTTTAAATTTTATTTATTTAATTTATTTATTTTTGGCTGCGTTGGGTCCTCGTTGCTGCACGCGGACTTTCTCTAGTTGTGGTGAGCGGGGCTACTCTTCCTTGCGGTGCGCGGGCTTCTTGTTGCAGGGGCTTCTCTTGTTGCGGAGCATGGGCTCTAGGCGTGCGGGCTCAGTCGTGTGGCTCGCGGGCTCTAGAGCGCAGGCTCAGTAGTTGTGGCGCACGGGCTTAGTTGCTCCGTGGCATGTGGGATCTTCCCAGACCAGGGCTCGAACCTGCGTCCCCTGCATTGGCAGGCAGATTCTTAACCACTGTGCCACCAGGGAAGCCCAACCGTTGGTCTTCTTGATACCAGGATGTTGAATACCATAGATGGGGCTCCCTGGAAACCACCTCTGAGGATTATGTATTTATGAAGAGGTGGTCTCTGGAGACGCCCCTGTAAGGAAGCCGGGACAGAGGGGAAAAGTGATCTGTAGTGGAGGCCTCACCCAGTCCTGGAGCCAGGATCTTGGACAGTTGTCCCACACTGAGGCAAGGTGGCCAGGCCTTTCCATCCCTGCACTAGACAATCACTACCCGTCCCCATGGAGAAGGCATAACCTGAGCGAAGCAATTCCCTGCTGCCCAGGGATTGCCCAGCAATTCCCTGCTGTGAGCTGTCAGCAGCCAGTGTTCCCAGCCCTTGCGGCGTGGACGCTTTGGGCCTGAAGAAGCTTCACAGTATTCACTACATATGGCAATCCTGTTGGGTCTCTCTGGACTGCGCTTTCGCCTTATCCTGAGAAATTTATGTACTTTGTATGCTAACCAGTGGTTCCAGCCCTCTGCTGCCCTCTCGTGGCTACTGATCCAACTACCCTGACCGGAAAGGCCTTAGACAAATGTGTCAGGCCAGTTGGTGACATCAAGCTACGCTTACAAGGAAGTTGCCACTAGCAAGATGCTGAAGTGTCACTGGCACTGACCAATGCCTTCTCTCCCCTTTTTTTTCTTCTACCCTGTCTGCCACCAGGACTTTACTTGCTTCAATCTTGAAGTCTTCGGGGTTTTTAAGAGGTTTCTGATTAAAATAAAATACCCTTGGGACTGTTGGCAACACCCATTATCAAATAACTCTTTAGTAGTGTTCATTGAGAGCAAGGTCTTTCGGGGAGTAGAATGTGAGACATGACAGCAGAGAGGGATCAGTTATAGACATTCACCACTTCAGTATCACCAAGAGCTGCCCAAAGTAGATTGGATGGCTTTCCTTGCTTTGCAAAGCAGAGGGAATGAAACAGCACAAAGTTTGCAGTTACTGGCTCCCCAATCCCACCACTTCTTATGCAGTACTGATTGAATCACTTATCTAAGGATCCGTTTCTGCAGCTGTGACATGTGATCATACCCACCCTACATGCTGTTGGCTAGAGATTCGATTAGGTACACACGTCAAAGCTCTTTGCAAAGCGCTGTGGCCTTCAGGAGCCGGCTACTACCAGAGGCCAGCTGTAAAGCATTTTCTCATGAACCCCACAGGGCTCTGCACCTGCTGAGAACCCCACATCCCAGCCTGTCACTCCAAGTGTCCTCAAATCCTGGAAGGTCCTCCAGCGAGGAAAATGAGTTGTTTTTTGTTTGGTTTTTTTTTTTTTTTTTTTACAGCAGTGACTACAATACCTGAAGAACAGACTGGTATGAAGATAATAGAGTAGAAAGGTACAAACCTTACCATGAACTTGACTCTACGCTTGTGTATTCACAAAGTTATCTTCTGAGGCGGAGGCAGAAGGAGGTGATCTGAGGAAGGGTAGGTGTCCTACCAGGCTCACAGCAAGGCCCAGAAGTGTGTCCACGGGACTGGGACCAGGGGTCTCACTATTCTCCTGGGCACGTGCTTTCTAAAAGGGAGGCAGACTGTGACTGTGTGATTCGTGAAGGAGAGAGCTCCACACAGAACTGAATCGCTAGACTGTCGAAACATATTGAGAGAATGTTTTCAATCGCTAATGGATTCCGAACAGGCGAAGGCAGCTGGGAAGTTAGGTTCTAGGGCCTGGGTGTCTGGACAGAGTCCATATTCAGAGTTCACAGAATGAACAAAAGTCACTCTGGCGTTATTCCTGTCCAACAGAGACGAGAGAAGAGGGAAATGTTGTATTCCTCCACACCCCATATGCAATCTTTGTAAGGAAGTGTGTAAATTAACTTTTAAACTAACTCTCAGGTATATGCACGTATGTGTAAACAGATGGCCACACATACACAATATATACCTCATATATATCACATATAGGCTGAATACTTAACTGGCGGCAATAAATACTAGAAGCCCAGGTGAGAATCAGGGGGCTAGTAGAAAAATGCTTCTGAAAAACTAAAGTACATACCATAAAACCAAGCTTTAAATGTGATTACATGGTGTCTGACTCAGTAGAGATGTTAGAAAGTGAGAGGGAAAATAAAACTAAAAGCAACAAGAAAAGTAAGAAACTGAAAAATACTGTGTGCGTATGTGTGAAACCACGATGGAAGCTCAAAGGCAAAAGAAGCCACTTGGAGTCAGGACAAGATGCTTCAAGAGATCCTGAAAGCATCATTGCATCATCACTTAGTAAAACCACTGCCCTTGAGTGACTTTGAGACAACATGGAAAACTTTAAATATTCTTAGTGCAGAGTACTTTGTTTAAGCAGAAAGGGAAGTGGGTAATTCAATTTGAAATGGTACTCATTGAAAATGTTTCGTTTTGTTATGTAAATGTGTGTATGAAAGAGAAAAACTTCAGTTGTCATGAAATCTACAATGAGATGAATACAAAAAGCTACAAAGTGTGTGTGTATGTGAGAGAGAGAGAGAGAGAGAGAGAGAGAGAGAGGGACCCAAGAATACTACTTTTACCAAAGAGATGAAGAAATGCCTTATGGCTAGAAGTTAGGTGCACATTTAGTAGAGAGATGAATGAAGGACTCAATGCTGATCTTCACCTACACTAAGATCTGCTCTATTGCCACCGAGGTTTTTCAAATTCCCAAATATAAGCAGTCACAGGCAGGAGCAGACACAGGAAATGACATGATTCAACCAGAGACAAGAAGCAATATTCACTGAATTCACAGACATCGTGCAGTCAGGCTTTGGGGCTTTGCCTTCCTAGCTATCTTCTGAACCTTAATTTTCTTTTAGAGCCAATGGGAAGTTATATGGGCACATGTCAAGTATTTTAAGAGTGAAAGGAACTCTTAATAGATTATTTCCTTTCTGATGGAGACAGCGTGGGGACCACAGGAGACAGCAGTGTTTTCATCTCCAGAGTGGTAACCAAACCTGACTGTTGCAAAGGGTCTTAGACTATTTGCTCAAGTCCCTCCACCTCCCCTCCATGGCTGCGGGGTACTCAGTGAGGCTGAACCTAATTCCAGGGAAGGCGGGGCAACCAGAGAGTGGAGCTGATTAAAAAATAGAGAACAGGGCAGCATTAGAGGGGAAAAAATGATTATGTTGTCTTTTTTCCTTTAGCGGGTCTTTCTGAACCTGGATTTTGCATAAAAATAGAGGCTCCAGGGTAATCTAAACCGAGGGCTACCATCCAAGTCGCCTTGCCAGCCAAGCTTGAGAAAAAGCCATCCAGAAACAGCCAAGATGACAGCTCTGGAGCTGGCCCGGTGCAAGTCCGCATGATGGCAGAGAGATGTCCTTCCCTCCATAACCCTTGTTCCTGGGACCATAAAGGTCAGAGAGAAAACAGGCTGAAATCCTTTGCTCCTGTTCCTGTAATGGTATTAGCAACGACTCTTTTTTACTCAATCGCACTCCCAAAGGATTTTCAATAAACTTTTTATGTGCCATAACTGTTACATTAAATAAAACTGAACGTATTCAGTAAACCGACTGTAAATCACTTTAGATGCCTTGGAATTACATTAAGTGTGAGAATTATGGATCTTTTGCTGCTTGCAGAAACAGAGAAACGACAGAGCCAGGGGTTTTTATGCTGCCAGCCTTTTGAAGATTTTTGAAATTATTTCTTTATGCTCCACGACAGCCATCTCTGGTACATGCCTTCTTCAGGGGTCTGGAAGAGGAGGGGGAAAAGTTGGGGTGAGGGTAGATGGGAGAAGATGCCTGGCCACGAGCAACGCAGGGAGAGCCCTGGGTCTCCTCTCCCTTTCAGCCTTAGTCACTACCGGTTTCAACTTTTCTCTCTTTTTAAAAAAATGTTTGAGGTTTGTACACTTCTAATTAGATGAAGATGCACGTGGTCCAGAGCCTTGCAGTGTGTGTGTGCGTGTTCGTGAAAGATTTCTTTCTCTGGACTCCCAGGATGTTTTCCATCCAAGTCTCACCAGCTGTTATTCTTATGAAGTTAAAACCCAGCTTTTATGGCATTCTTGTTCGATCGTCTTTCTGAGGCCTCTACAGGGTCAGAGCTGTGTTTTGCAGGGACCTGTCAGATCGCAGAAAGTGGAGGAAGTTTGGAGAACTTGTTGATCAAAACGGAAACCTCTCAGACTGATATTCCCCAGCACCCGCCTTGGATGTCAAAGCAGGTTTGGTTTTGCTTGGAAAAAAATGTTAAGGCTGCTCTCCAACGGGCCCGAGTGACTTCTCTCAATGACCAGTTCCAGCCACAGAAATTATGATCGGGGCTTGTGACATCAAACACTATGACCGGAGTAATCCATATGATGCCGGGAAAGGAGAGACTTCCTTTCAGGAAGAGCAGAGGCTAAAAAAGACATCTACGTCCAGGCTGGAAGTGGGTATGGCTGACGAATAATTCCTAGAATTCATGGAAAGGTTGGGGGAGGGAGGGCACGGAGAGGAGGCTGAACGGATATTCCCAAATCCACCGGTGAGAGGCATTCGACGTCAAAGGACAGCAGAATGTGAAACTAACCTACCACCCGTTTCTCTCACCTGACCTACTAAAGATCATGTTCGTATCTTGTCATCTGCTATTTGAAAAGTTAATAGGTGAAAAGCTCTGTTTCAGCCGGTCCATGGATATGTACTGATTGGGGACCAGAATGTTATTGACGTGATCTGGGCTCATAATCTGGCTGGGGAAACAAGACAGCCCCATGTTAAATGACAGAAAAGAGCCGGAGAAGCTATATCCCTTAGTGAGGGTTAGGAGGCATAAATCATAATTGCTGTAGGAATTTGGAAAAGGACATCAGGGGGAGCTGAAAAGTGTTTGTGGAATAGGTGACGCCCAAGTCTGTGCTTAAAGGATGGACTGTCCTGCAGCTTATGGGGAAGTTTCCTGGGGGAAAGGAGAGCAGTGGGCAGGGGGTAACCACAGATGCTGTCAGATGCAGAGAAGGGAGGGTCTGATGGGAAATAATGGGGTCAGTGGAGTGGGGAAGGGGGCACCTTGAGCAGATCCTACAGGGCCAAGGGAATAGGGTTTCCCGCCACATAAACAACCGAGGACAGTCCTGCCACTGGCCATGGCACCGGTTATAACAGCTTCAGCCAAGAGTTGCATCTGGACCAAGTAGAGGCTAAAGGTGAATGGAAAGGCCATGTAGGAGGAAAGCTGTGAGAGGGCAGCCATGCTGATGGCAGCGGAGCAACAGAGAGGAGCAGAAGGGGGACCACCAGTGCCCTGCTCCCTGCAGAGCAAGCCCTGTAGTCCTTCCCCCGGGAGGCCGGGTAGTGCCATCCAGTTAGGTCATGGAGATGCACGAGCCTGGACGCACTGGCCTGGGAACCCCAAGACCTGGGTCTGAAGCTTGACCTTGACGCTGATTGATTCTATGACATTGAGCAAATTACTTCATGTCTCCTGACCTTGGGCCCTTACCCAGGGGCTGGACAATCTGGAAAGCATTTCCAACTCTCAATCCTCCCTGATGGCTATGGCCACCCTGCCTTGCTTGGTCCCTCAATAATAAGCCAGAGAGAGGTTGGCAGAGCCCTCTTTGGCTGTGCTAACAAAGGCCAGAAGGAGATCTACGAACAAAACCCATCCATGTAGAATCAGACAAAATGCTTTTTAAAAAAAATTTATTTATTTTATTTAGGGCTGCGTTGGGTCTTCATTGCGGTGCGGGCTTCTCATTGCGGTGGCTTCTCTTGTTGCGGAGCATGGGCTCTAGGTGCACGGGCTTCCGTAGTTGTGACACACGGGCTCAGTAGTTGTGGCTTGAGGGCTCTAGAGTGCAGGCTCAGTAGTTGTGGCGCACAGGCTTAGTTGCTCCGCGGCATGTGGGATCTTACTGGTCCAGGGCTCGAACCCGTGTTCCCTGCATTTACAGGTGGATTCTTAACCGCTGCGCTACCCGGGAAGCCCGAAACGCTTCTTGATTGAGGTCTCTCCAATGCTGACCAGCTGAGCATTTAAGCTGCTTAGATCTCCCGGAGCCTCGATTTCCACATCTGTAAAATGGTGAAGCAGATAATGAACAGAATACCAGAAACCATAAGGGGCAGGGATGTGCAGGGGAAGCACCCCTATTCAGTACGTCTGTTTATTCATCTCTAAGGGCAGCGAGGAGTTAGGCTCACAGACGGCAGTTAGCCTGTAACTTAATCTCAGGAGCCAGAAAGCCGAATCCCAAGACTCTCTGACTAACCCAGACGGTACTTTCAAAATAGCATAATCGTGAGCTACAAGGTAACCGTCACAGAGAGTGTGGATGTATGCGTCAACACTTCAATGAACAAATAAATGAATGAATGAATAAGGGCAAATCAATGATAGATCCTTAAACAGAGGGGATGCTAAGATACCCAACACTGTCTCACACCCAGCATCTGTGCTTACAACATAGGAAAGGAGACAAAATATGTGAAAATTCCACAGATACTGGGAATTACTCGGGGCTAGGAACTGAGCTGGCTCTGAGGACAGAAGGGTGAATGTAACAGGATGGGGTTACATTCTAGCGGGAGTGATGGCCACTGAATCAATTTAACACAAAAATGCAAGGATTTCAGAAAATGCTTGGCGTGAGGAGGACAAAGCCCAGTGGCGGAGGGGAGGGAGGTGACAGGGTGGCAGGACAAGATAGGATGGACAGTCAGGGAGCAGTACTTGGAGGAGGTCACACCTGGGCTGAGATCCCGGTGGGGAGCAGATAGAGTACCTAACAATCCCAGTCAGTATACGGCCCACGTCTCCCTTCCTAGAGAGTCCTTCCAAACACGTGTTTCTGTTCCGGTGGTCATCTGGTAGGTGGCTGACACGTATAACACTTGCAATTATTGCATCTTAAATTATTCAATAATTATGAGACAAAACCCACTGTTCCCTGGGGAGGCACATCTCTGAGCATCTGTACTTGCTGGCCACCGTGAGCACCCCCAGATTCCTCAGCTCCCACGGAGAAGCGGGGCTGGAGAGCCCAGCCCTGTCCCGGAGGCAGGGAGGCCAGGCAGAACATCACACTTGGATGAGCCCCGTTCTGAGGAGGAGATCGTTAGCAGAAAAAGCTCCCCACAAGAACCCCTTCTGTTTTGCTGATCTTGTAAATCGTCTGAATACAACGTGTCACAGGAATGTCTTACAATCCACGAGACAATGCCCAGATTTTGTAGTGAGAAAGCATATTAACCTCTGTGTACTCTAGCCGGGTTCCCACAACGAATTTCTGGTAAAAACTGCAGGACTTGTGGTAATCGCTTGCCATGCGGGGAAATGATCCAGAGCTGTATAAAGAGAAGGAGAAAATGCTAACGGCAAATCACCTGGGTTTTATTATGCTCGCCCTAAAAAATAATTAGCACAGCCTATGAAATCATACTGAGAGGGGGTTTGTGGGGCTTTTTGCTTTTTTTTCCAGAAGGAAACTATAAGCTACCTAGTTTTTTCCTTACAAGGAGATTTGGGGGGTGTGTATGTGTGTGTGTGTGTGTGTTTCCCTGACAGTCAAAGACAAATGAAAATCTGATGTTAAAATAAATACCATGAAAAAAAAAGGGTACAAATGAACTTATTTACAAAACAGAAGTAGAGGCACGGATGCAGAAAACAAACTTATGGTTACCAGGGGATAAGGAGGGGGGTGGGAGGGATAAACTGGGAGATTGGGATTCACATATACACACTACTGTATATAAAATTGATAACTGGTAAGGACCTGCTGTATAACACAGGGAACTCTTTTCAATACTCTGTAATGACCTATATGGCAAAAGAATCTAAAAAAACAGAGTGGATATATGTATAACTGACTCACTTTGCTGTACACCTGAAACTAACACAACATTGTAAATCAACTATACTCCAATAAAAATTTAAAATAAAATAAAATAAATAAGTAAATAAAATAAAATAAAATAAAAACCACATACAAAGCAACAAGGAGGACCGGGTGTGAGATATGCACAGACCTCTTCCCGTAACCCCGTCCTAAACCATGCCCTTGCCCAGTGCAGGCTCCAAGCTGAGGAGCCTTGCCCTCCAGGCAGCTACTGTTTGCCAGCAAGCAGGCAACCTTGCTTAACCTCGAATAAATTAGAAAGTACCACTTCCAGAGGCCTCAGTTTCCCACTGATCCGACTGAAGTCACCCAAGCTCCTGCAGGAAGCCCGAGGGCCCCGTGGGGTGCCACCCCTTCACACCTCAGTCCCCGAGGCCAAGAGCAACTTGACGGGTAAGCACCTGGTCCTGTTCTTTGGGGGAGTAGGCCCTGTAGAGTTAGAAAATATTCCAAATTATCTTTTCCCCAACCAAAAAGGGGACAGAATGGGCTTCCCTGGTGGCGCAGTGGTTGAGAGTCCGCCTGCCGACGCAGGGGACACGGGTTCATGCCCCAGTCCGGGAAGATCCCAC
Source organism: Delphinapterus leucas (assembly GCF_059928025.1). Lineage (NCBI taxonomy): Eukaryota > Metazoa > Chordata > Mammalia > Artiodactyla > Monodontidae > Delphinapterus > Delphinapterus leucas. Next base: position 28,705,507 of record NC_143149.1, read on the forward strand.
ATGCCGCAGAGCGGCTGGGCCCGTGACCCATGGCCGCTGAGCCTGCGCGTCCGGAGCCTGTGCTCTGCAACGGGAGAGGCCATGACAGTGAGAGGCCCGCGTACCCCCCCCCCAAAAAAAATGGGGACAGAATATGCATATTCTAGAATATAAACATCATTGTATTAACTCGATAGAAGTAACATTTCTGAAAGATTCCAGCCTTACAGAAATGTTTTTATCTTCAGCACATCGATAGACAGTCTCAGGGGTCAGCAGGTTTGGGATGAGTAGAAGTCCCGGCTTGATTGTTTATTCCCTGAAACTCATGGACATGCACGTCTCAGGAGGAGAGAGTGGCTAAGTAGAACAGAAAGAGTCCCGTCCTGGTGCTTTTTGCAGCGAAGGAAGGGGCTGAGCTTCGCTTCTAGAACAGCAGGGTGTCGAGGCAGGAGAGGCCTGTCTGCGTTTCTCGGGGTGGGGGGGGCCACAGGCCACCTCTCTGGGGAAAGAGTGCATCGTCCAAAACAGAAGCCAGAGTTCGCCGACCTTGGGAGAGCACCTTCTGGCCTCAGATTCCCCATCTGCTGCATGAGAAGTTTGGGCCACGAGGCATAAGGACGTTTCAGGTCTGTACAGAGCACAAGAGCTCTACACAGCTCTCTCATCTGCTTCCTCTGCTTCTTTCAGGCACCAGAAGATTGTATTAGCTCAGCTCAGCTGCCATAACAAGATACCATAGACGACGTGACTTAACAGAAATGTGTTTTCTCCCAGTTCTGGAGGCTAGAAGCCCAAGATCAAGGTGCTGGCTGATTTGGTTCCTGGTGAGACCTCTCTTCCTGGCTTGCAGACGACCACCTTCTCTCCATGTCCTCACATAGCCTTGCCTCTGAGCTTGCAGAGAAAGAACAAAATATCTCTCTCTTCTTCTTATAAGACCACCAGCTCTGTTGGATTAGGACCCCACCCTTATGACCTCACTTAACCTTACGTACCTCCCGAAAGCTTTATCCCCCAAAACACTGGGGGTTAGAGCTTCTAGGTGTGAACTTGGGGAGGAGGGCACAATTCAGTCTAATGCAGAGATCGACGTTGCTCTTATTAGCCCAATTTTCCAGATAAGGCAAAGTGCAGAGGGGTTAACTGACTCACAGGACACCAGCCAGCAAGAAGGTGGGAAAGCAGGGCCTGGCAACCAGGGCCCCTGGCTCCACACCCCGGCTCAGCTCACGACACCGCAGTGCTTTGTTCTAGCTCCAAAATTTCATGATCCTGAGCCGCCACAGATGACAACAGCTTTCCCACCCTGTTCTTTGGATCAGTGCAAAGCAGCCCCAGGTCTCGTCTGTTCCAGTCCCCAGAGCAGCAAGGTGACAAGGGCAGTTCAGTGTCCACTCCTCGTTCAGCTGGCTCCTCCGTGGATGATCTAAGCTCTGAAGCTGGCCTTTATGGCTTCAAGCCTCGCCTGCATTACCCAGTGAGAGCATTTCTTCATGGTCCCACAGATAATTTATTTCGTTTTGCTAAGTGTTCCCTTCCAGGGAAGAGGGAGGAGGGAGGGGTGAAAAGGAAGATGCTGTCTTTGAAAAGCCAACTCATAAATGTTCAGGTACGTTCCTTTTTCTGTTGGCTAAGCAGCTTTCCCAGCCAAAAAAATAATCACACTGCAAGCATCTCTCAGGTCTTGAGAGAGCAGACGTATTTTATCTCTCCTTGGTGACGGCTCTGAGCAGCTAATGCTCTTGCATTTTAAGCTTGAATAGATTTTTGTCCAAGGCAGCTATAGTTTGTTGTTCCTCCTCTAAAGGTCTTTGTAGCCCAGGAAAACAAAAGAAGACTCCTTAAAGGAAGGTGAAGGCTTCTTCTGTCTCAGACACTTCACTGGGTGTGGAAGATATTATTGTTTGGCTGCTCAGAAGTTATTCTCAACAATCTGCTCCTTTGCCCTCTCCCAGAATCCCTTGCAGGGTGGGGTGGCCCAGTGCCCCAGTTCTGCCCAGTGTGATAGAAGGGGATGTCTTCTGGGGACTGTCTGCTCTAGGGAAGGCAGAACTTTCTTAATAAATAGAACCTGTGAGAGGAAAGCCTATTGCCTGATTCATACTAAGTGCTTTTGAATAAGGTTGGGATGCTTGGCACCACAGCAGCTATATTGCAATCACGAGGCACCAAACACAACAACAAAAAGCCACATTCTCAGGGTAGCCGAGTAGAAAGAAAGAGCCTGGATGTTTTTGATGACAAACTTAAACTGCTGAATTAACAATTTATTAACATTAAATTAACGATAAGTTAACTTTGGAACTCCCCGTTGAGTAAATAATAAATGTGTTTGTGTCATAAAGCCACTGTTAAATGAGATTCAGGTTACTTGAAGCCAAAAGCACTCCTAACTAATACACTAGACCACAGGATTGGTACTGTTACCAGTGAGAGTTAACCTCAGTGAAAAAAACTCTCTCGGGATTGGCTCTTTTTGTGATGAATCTGGTGCCAGTGGGTGCCTAAAATTGAAGCAGACCACTCACTACCCTTGGATCAAAACAAATCAGCAGAGCTAGTCCTTTCTGGACCATTTCATGATGGTGTCTGTAAAACTCTTGTACTGAATTGTCTGTTGGGATGACACCATCAGCTTAACTTTGACGGGTATTAGAGGGAAACTCTCTGTGACTGTCATCACCACATCCATTGTAGGGTTGTTGCCGAGGATGTTCTATCACAGTGTCCTCTGCGTGAGGATCCCAGCACAATCCTGTTTTAGTAACGGAAGCAGTCACGCCATTACCAGGCTGAAGAATGTGGCTTCCTGGGCTACGTTCACCACTGTCCTGTTGGCCTGCAGCTGAAACCCTGGGAGGGGAAATCCCATCTCAGTTATTTCTCCAGGACCCACCTTTTGCTGATGTGGGTGACACCCTTCTCTGGAGGCTGGACTGAGAATGGTCAACTCATTTCATCCTGGAGGTGATGCTTTGAATTGAGGTAGTACCATGCGCACAAGGAGTGACACTGCCTGCCCAAGTCTCTATCTGGGGGAGCAGGCGGGGGAAGCCTCTTAGTGACAATATACACAGGGACCTCATTGTTCTTAGGTGACACTGGGTCGGGGGAGCTGATCAGATTCTGGACAAATGAACACCAGAACGCCTTTATGCTGAGGCAAGGTCTAGTAACTTCTCTTGCTGGTTCTGGCTCCAAAGAAATCATTTCTCTGTGGCTCATCTGAATCACAGTGATGCTTTATCTGTCACCAGTACTTTTCTTTGTTATTTGCTTTTGGCTCACCATAGGACATGCGGAAGAATTGGAGACCCCCTGTGGTTTAGAACAGTGAGAACCCACTTACACGACAGATAAGGAAACTGAAACCCAAGACAGAGGAGTGACTGGAGACCCTGTGGGTGGTATGGAGCCCATGTCTTTGATTCCTTGTCCATTAGGGAACTGGACTGAACAGTCTCACTAGAAACAAGTCCACGAAGCAGGAATATCCTGAACCCTGTTTCCTCTCACTTCCCTGCCCAGAGGCTGTAGACAGTGAAGGGCACCTCCCCTCCGTGGAGCAAGGGGTCCTCCTCTTCTGACTCTCCCACACTGCCCAGGGGCCTGACTCCCTCATCTCAAAAACGCTTCTACTGTGTTGTTCCCATTTTGTCCCACTGCCGTCTCCATGGGTTATGTAAAGGTCATGGGGACAGATAAACATGACAAGATATCATACCTAAAAGAGTTCATTCCTGTGTAGGGAGGGGAAGGTAACTTGACGACAGAAGAGACAGTTTTTTTTGAATATGGCAAGGACTCTGTGCTTTCAGAACAAATAGATGTTGCTGGAAGCAGCTTGGAGACAAGTTTTCCATGTAATCAGTAACCCTCGTGGTAATTGCTGTAATGAGAGCAATGTTTCCCTATATCTTCTTTATTAAACACTATTATAAGGAACACTGAATAAGTCATCCGAATCAGCCCCCTCGGTAGAGACCTGGGTCCTTGTAGCTCCTCTTCTGTAACACACAGCATCTTTGTCCCAAACCCTCTATTGCAAATAATGGTACCAGCATTCTCCCAGCCACTCATGCCATAAGACTCGGAGTCACTTTATGTCTCTCCGTTTCCTTCATTTCTTCCACCAAGCCATCAGTTCTCATTCCTAGATCTATCTTAAATGCCAGCCTTTCTCTTCTTCCCAGCACCACCTGCCTATTTCCGGTGTTAATCAACTCCCAATCCGAGGTATTGCAGGTGATCGCCTACTGATCCCCCTGGTTCCAGGTGTGTTCCTCTTTCCTTCCCATATGTCTCTGCTTCCTTTAGTAGCATCATATCAATTGTGAAAACAGTGATTCCCAAACTTTCGCACTAAGATGCCCCAAAGACAGAGGAGAGTGTACAAGTTGTCCCAGATGAAGGTGTACCCCGTTTGGGGAGTACCGACACAAATTTAGCCTGATATTTTTAAAACAGTACTTGACAGCCCTGCCTTTCTTTCCCACAGCATGGATTTAGTCTGGTATAAAGGGTGAACATGAAGATGCTACCTCACATGTTGTTATAAGAGGAGTCTTAGGACTAACACCATGGCAAGTATAATAAATAAATGTGTAATGAATAAATGAAAGAAATATATCCCTACAACATCTTTTCCCAACTAAAGACACACACACGTAGACATTGAAATCAGTACAGTGAATTCAGTGTAATAGAAGACCCTCTGTCAAAGGCCATGAAAAATTGCTACTAGCTGCATTGTAAACACGGAATGATGGAGACATATACTGTTGGTCACATAATTTTATGTCCTACACTCTAAACCAGAGTTAGAAACACATTCTCTAAGAGGGTAGAAAAGGGCTTAAGTAGCCTGGAAATCCCTCTGCCAGATTTCAGAATGTAGGCCCTGAACCAGTGATGTTAGCAGGGACCCCCCACCAACTGCACAGACTCTATCTGCAGCCCCACACCCTGTTTCTTCCCATAGACTCTTCTTTCTCTCATCCTTCACAGACCACAGTTTCCGGTTCACAACACAACAGGAAGCTTAAAGGTGCTTTGCTTGCTTAAGTGGAAGTCTAAAAGGAGCAGAAATGAAAGAGTTCTGGTAGCGATGGATACTGCACACGTTTGTTTTAGGAGTTTCACTAAAGAAGAAAGAAGAACCATAAATGAGTCTCCATTAATCTGAATCTCCTGTAATAAACCATAATGGAAAAGAATATATTAATAAAAAAGACTATATATATATACACACACATATATATATATCTGAATCACTTTGCTGTACAGCAGAAATTAACACAACATTGTAAATCAACTATACTTCGATAAAAGAAGAAAAAAATAAATAAAACACAACGTATATAGCAAAAAAAGAACAAAGGAATTAGCAAAGCACAAACCCAAAGACACAAAACTAGATAATAGAGAAAGGAAAAACTATCATATAAAAATGAAAAGAAAAGCAATACCAACCCCTAGAGCATAATACTGGATAAAACAATGAGAAAAAGCTACAACGATAAAAATGAAAAGAAGAGTTATCTGGTTTAAGGGAAAAGACTCTGAAATTGATGTGAGTGACAAAATCTACTTAATTGTGCGTCTCTCAATGACTTCTTTGAGATCACAAAGAAGATTCTTGCAACAGAGCATTGCCTTCCATTATAGGGAATCTGTTTCAAGGATACACAGGAGCATGAGGGTGGGATTGGAAGTTGCCTGGGCTGCAGCACAGTTAGTCCAGATCCCAGTAGCTGTGTATCATCTGGGACAGAAATCTGAGATCAAAAGACACAATTTACAATACAGAATGAATTAATAGACAGGAAATGGCGTATCTCAAATGCAAAAGCATCCAACTATGCACATGAGAGCGGCAACAATGAAAATCTGTCAGGAATACCAGTAGAAATGATTAGAAATCCAAAGCTTGTGTGAGCTGTCAAGATATGAGCACATTATATCATCATCTTATGAGAGATAAAGAGGATAAAATATAAATAAGGACCAAAAGTGTGTTCATAGTGAAATTGCTAAATATCACACCAATTTTCTTGGAAAAATGATTCTGATACTCATCTGAAAAAATAGTTTAAAATAGCAAAGAATTTTGTAGAAGAGCACTGAGGAGAAGCAAGGTCGATCAAATATTAAAATAAATCCTAGAGCTACAGTTGCCTATAGAGTGTGGAATTAGTGGAAGAGTCAAAGAAAGATGAATGAAATAAAAGAAATGGCACCAAAAATACCATATATTCTTGATAATTATTAAATTTATTTACTATTAAAAGTAATAAATATTTCCATTTAGTGTAGCAATTAACACATTTATTTAATATTTAATAAAAACGTATAATATGTAAGTAGACATGTTAATAATATAAAATACTAATAGTAAAATTTAGTATTTAATAAATTTAATAAAAGGTAATAAAGGAAGCAATAGAGAATACAACAAATGGTAATGGAGAAAAATGACCAAGTCAGTCAAGGAAAATATCAAATTAAATTCCCACTCCACATTAAGTGCCTGAAACATAATTAGGGCACAGTAAATATTTGTTACAAGAAGAAATGGATAAATGAATGAATAATATGTTAAATTCAAGACGGATTAAATACTTGGCAAACCATAAAACACTACAAGAGATTATGGACATATATTGTACTGATCTCTAATTGGAAAAGGCCTTTCTAAACGTAGAAACGATGGATGAGGTAACAAAGGGAATATTCAATAGCACTGACTCCTTAGTGATTTTAAATCTCTCTTTATGAAAAAAGCCACCAAACTAGGGAAATAATTAGTACACAAATATGTCATACAAAGGATTAGCATCCCTCATATATAAAAGTTTCTTAGAAATCAAAAAGACAGAGACAAATACTTCAATGGAACATAAACAGAATAGGAGACAATTCTCAGGAAGAGAAAGACAAACGGCCCACACATATGTGAAGACACGTTCAACCTCATTTATTCTCTAAGACATGAAAAAAATAGACGCACAAGAATCATTTAATTCTTAAAACATTCTGTCATCAAGACTCTTCTCCTCAGAAAAATGTACATTCACACAAAATTTGGCATAAACTTGTTGGGCTCTCTTCAGACCTCTGGATCATGTAAAAATCCATGGGACCCTAGCTTCAGAAATCCTACAACTTCTTGCTAAAGAATGAATAGTGAGATGGATAGATAGTATATTGCTGGTGGAAGCATATGTTCATACATTTTTTAAAAGCATTTGATAATATGTATTAAAGACCTCATAGATATTTATAATTTATTCCTTGTATAAATATTCTTAAGAAACTCTCTTAAGGAAATAAGACATAATGGCATGTATGCAATGATGTTCGTCATACCATTATTTATTTTCACATAGCATTAACTACATTAATTTAGCTACTTAAATTCCCCAGAGAAGGAACTGTTTAAATAAATTATGTTATATGTTTGAGATGGATTATTATTCCATTACAATGTTTTTCAAGGCTATTCACAAGAATATGTAATGACATGGGAAAACACAGAGGATGTAATGTGAAAAAGGAGGATGCTGTGTATCCAGTATCAAAATAACTGCATTATATGCGCACACATGGGGAGGGCTACGAGGAAAGAAACCAAAATGCCAATAATTATCATTTCTGTGTGAAGAAACTATGAGTGTTTTTTCCTTACTCTTTTCCATGCTGAAATACCTTACTTTCAAAACCAATAATAGTAATAACACTAATAATAATTATTATTATTATAATTATAAAAATTGTTTTTTAATACCAAGACAGGAATGACTGTGTAAACTTGGCTTCAATAATAAAATATAGAACCAGAAACCTGAAGTACAGAACCATGGCTTTAGCAGGCTCCAGAGGAAGCGAACCAGTCCTCCAGGACCAGAGGCCATTTCACAAGTGATGTTCGGCTCTCAGGGTTGAGACGCCCTTGCCAAGTTGGTCACCTAAGAGTGATGGTCTTCTTACATCTGGGGACAAGCATGGCTACCTATTCACTCTGAGACTGCCTCATATAGACCTCATCTGTTTGGTTGCCCTTTTGTGATTTGCCTATTTGTGGGGAAAAGACGTTTCTATCTAGGGTTTCTTGGATTCACATCTGTGAGGGTTCACACACAGCAATCATTAAGTCAACATATTTTGAATCTCTACCAAGCACAGGACTAGTCACTTGGGAAACAAGAAAGTGGCCTCCAGAGATTAAAATATCGTGAGACATCAAACCAGGCTAGAATCCTCGGTGACACAAAACATGGTGAAAAAACACAGGCTTTGGAATGAAAATACCAGGATTTGAATCCAAGTTTGATCACTGCCAGCTGTTTAACCTGGACAGTTTGCTGAAATTCCCTAAACCCCAGTTCCCCCACAGGTTATAGGAGGTACTACCAGTACCAATACCAATAGGGCCATGAGTACAGCTAAGTAAGATAAGGTACTTGAGGAAGGCGTGCACAGGTGTTCATTTTATCTTCTTGATCCAATCTGATGTCCCTAATTTCAAATCAGTGTGTTTGATTAGGTACCTGAAACGCATCGTCCTTTTGGTGCTCAGCTCTTGTCATTGATTTAGGTCTTGTACAGAGGAATTAAGGTTGATTGAGTACTTGCTTTTTTTTTTTTTTTTTTTGCAGTGGACATTATGTGTGATTGTTTGTTCTTCCTTCCTAGCAATGCTGAGAGGATAAAACTGATATCATTGCATCCATTTTGTAGATGAAGAATCTTACATCAGGACAAATTACTTGCCTTCAAGTGCCTGCTTTTGACCATGCCCTATGCTAGACTCCATGGCCGTGGTACAGATAGACCATATGACGCTATACTTGCTGTACACTCACAGTAATTACCATTGCTGATATCATAGCGACTCAAAAGTCTCAGTGGCTTAGCAAATACATAATTTATTTTTTATTCACGTTACCCTTTGATTAGGAGTTCAGTGGCAAGTCTTTTGTGTGGTTACTTGGAGATCCGGGGCCTTCCATTTTGTGGTTCTGCCAACTTGTAGGGCCTCCCCGCTGGGACCTCTGCATTCAGCCAGCCAACAACTGAGGACAGAACAGAGGTCCAGGGATGGTGTGTATATGGTCATGCACGTGCTCCTGGCCAGAACCCAGTCACGTGGACCCTCCCTGCCTTCGGGGAAGCCTGGGAACTGTGTGGACCTCCTGTGAGCCCAGGAAGAAGGAGAGCTTTAGTGCCATCTGGCCAGTCTCTGCCACGCCCTCTAGCCACTAAACAGCTTTCTCTGCTCCAGACACCATGGACCAGCTTCAGTTTCAAAGTGGTTGTGTGTTTTCTACACCCCATAGTGAGGTGTTTTTTTCTTGAAATCCTTGCTTTGTTGAGCAATAGAATAATTTCCTTTTGTGTGTTCCATCAGAGAAGTTTTTCTTTAGGTGTAATAGGTATAAAGTTTTATTGTAAAACACAGTGCAGAGAGACTAGAGGAAATGATGCCAGGGCAATGTTCCTGCATGGAAGAATAAATATAATTCTAAACGGAAGTAGAAAGAATTGGGGAGGACAAGACCCAGGGTGAGCGCCTTGGGGACAGGTTGGGGAAGGGAGAGACAAGATGACACAAATGCGCCAAGGGAACCAACCCCATTAAGGCTTGAGTTTTGCATACGCTGTGCATTCTCTAACTCATTTATCATTCCAACCTCTTTCTTGGGTCCTGATCAATTTTCCAAGGCTGAAAATCTTAAAGAGAACCTATGCGTTTTAGTCCCTGACATTTAGGGTTTTAGACATTGCTTAGGTTGTGTCAAAGCAAGCACACTCTCAAATGACAGGGAAAGAGAACGAGGGTAAGAGAGTCCAATGTGATTTCAGGGTCAGATGCTTGGACTCTAGAAGGTGTGGTGAGGCCAGCACCCAAGGCCACCAGGCCTTCTAAGGCAGATGTGCAGGAGTCTCTTATGTCTAGTTTGCCGCAAGAAGGGTGCTAATGCATGAGACTGTTTTGCTAGAACATTCTGTCATGCAGCTGAGTATTTTCTGACTTCTCTGTTTCTGGTCACTTGCATCCAAACTCAGGTCTCTGAATGGCTCAGGGGACTCTATAAGCTACTTGATATCATTTCATAAACAGCTTTCTACCTGAACCAGGCAGAGAAGACTGTGTGGTCTGCCACTAAAAAGCCTGGAACTACTCAGGGACATCAGAGTCAGTGCTTCTTGTCCTGCAAGCAACCAGCCTGGGCAGAGGGAGTGGTCCAGGTGGAGGGAATTTCAGGGCTTCCTGCCGCTGTGTGAAGTACAACAGAAACTCAGACATTCCCCTGGACCCAGAAGTACTGAGAGGACTGATGGTTTGCAAGAGGCATGGGGTTGGGACCAGGAGGTAGAAGATGACAGGGCCTTTGAAACCAGAGACAGTAGCAAGGTCCGAGGGCGACTGCTTCCAGGAAGCAGATAAGATCGCTCACATCAGAGGCCTGGACCACATGGAACAGGACCTCCTTCCCTGGACCACATGGAAAGGAGGAGGAGAAAGATGATCTAGCGTCCACCCATCCTTGCAAAGGAACTGGACATTACACGAGATAATAATACCTAAATCTGGCTGAGAATAATAACTGCACATAGTAGAAGAAAGAATTAGAACACTGTATCTGCTTTAGGCAGATTGAGAGCCCATAAACAAACTATAATTCCATTATTAAAAATAAAGATTTACCTTTCTTGCACATCTGAATCACAGCGTGTGCTTTTCAACCCTATGTGCTCCATTTTCTCACTGAATTCTCAAAACAAGCCTGGGAGGCTATATATTTTTAGACCCCTGAGGATACTGGGTATCAGAAGTTTAGGAGAAAATCACACAGGTGGTGTTGAGTGGGACCAGGTCAGACTGTCCACTGCCCACATCTGTTCCATTGTTCCATATTACTCTCCATTATTGAAAGCAAAACTTAAAGAAAAACTCAGGTTATTGATAAATGGCTGATATTTGGCTTTCAAAAAATAATTACTCTTATCATTTGGTATATTAATTAGACTGTAAGAAGAAAGTTCCACACAGTTTTGAGCCCCAGTCTTCAAGCGTGATCCCTGACTCTCGGGCCTGAGACCCTGTAAAACACTTATTGGTATAGTCAATACATCCACGGGGTAGGAGAGACTCATGTTGCCGGCAGTTTGAAGAAGGAATTTCTAGAAAGCTGGGGCTTTCTAGGGGTTGATGAGCGCCAGAGGACGATGTAACAGGTTAGAAGGAAAGCCAATCAGCTAGTTATGGAGAGTGCTGAAAGCGTCAAACGTGTGTCCATACACTGCAAAACGGTGTGGCTCTCAAGATGCTAATTGGCTATGTGTCTGTTAGTGAGCATTATGTCAAAAAGAAAAAAAATTCTTGGTCAATGAGGACTAGGAAACACTGTGTTAAACTAAATAAAACAGATTTCTGACACTGTAGATCTTTCATAAATCGTATATACTGATAATATTCAAGAGGTAAATGACACAGCGTTTTCCAAACCGATTTGGCCACAGGACATTTTATCTATAGGTCATATCTTGGAGCCCACAGACCCCACATGTGCCCATGGTGCCCAGGAAGTACTGTGCTCTCAACTCCTGCAGATGAACGAGAAAAACTCACAGATTTTGTCCTGATTGTACCACCAACCCAGAAATGATGGAGAACTCAGGTTTGGAAGGGATAAATGAGGGGCTTAGGATTAACAGATACACACTACTTTATATAAAATAGATAAACAACAAGGATCTACTGTACAGCACAGGAAACTATATTCAATATCTTGTAATAACCTATAATAGAAAAGAATCTGATAAAAAAATATATATGGATGACTGATTCACTTTCTTGTACACCAGAAACTAACACAACATTGTAAAAAAAAAAAAAAAAAAGAACTCAGGTTTAATCCCTGGAAAAGACAAGCCAAGAAAACCTTAAAAAACTGTCTGTACTTAACCATTTTCAGATGAATCATAATACGTACAATCCCCAGGCTGATCAGGTCTGTACAAATTCATAACCTGAAATGTTCTGAGCAGTCTCTACCCTACCCTGCATTTTTTCCAAGCAACTTGCTGCGACATCAGTAACGTAAACTAGTCACAATGATTTCAACTAATTAGTCACTAAACGAATTACTCTGTGCATTTCTTAAAAATCTGCTTATTTTTCTCGCCTTTTTTAGAAAGGGAAAAAAAATAGAGTCCAGTTACAAAGCACTGTTGCATCTGTTATAATTAGAAAGTAAAGTCACTTGGAAGTAATATAATATGATATTGCAATTTCGAAGCTGCGAACTTCTGCCATCAAATTAAAAAATAAGTAGCCCTTTTGAACCTGCACAGTTTGTCAGCCCTTGAGTTACAGTTCCTGTCCTGTGGCAACTTATACCTTCTACAAATGCTCGATTTTCATATCCTGGGGTTGAATCTTATATGTATAATTCGTTATATGGACTCTGCATTTTGTCTGGTTGTCTAATGTACAAAACTCATTACCACATCCTCTCGACAGGGTCTAGGGATAAAACAAACAGATGTAGCTGCTTCTACCTGAGAAGGAAGGTCCACAAAGAAATGGAGAAATGTTGTTGTTTTCTGGGGTTTCTTTACACAAGATGTGGGAGGTATGCAGAGATGGTTTTTTAATATTCATCAAAGGCTTTGGAACCATGAGTTTCATTCCACCATGTCTAGAAGATTTATGGACCTGGAAGTTCTTCTCTGCTCAAGTTTCCTGGAAGCCTCTGTTCTGGGCAATCAGGAGAGAAGGAAATGTCAATTCTGTATCTCGCAAACAGCTAGGCCCTTTCACCTCTTCAGTGCGTACCAGGCAGCACTGTCTGGTAACATTGCATCCTACTAGCACTTACTTCTTTTAAGACTGATGGAAGCTTGAAAATTTTAAACTGAATTTCCAGGCCAGGAGGCGTCAAGAGAATATTTGAACACGGTTTGTAAACGATACTCCACTGAAAGAGTTTCTTTTTTAATTTAATTTAATTTAATTTATTTATTTTTATACAGCAGGTTCTTATTAGTTATCTATTTTATACATATTAGTGTATATATGTCAATCCCAATCTCCCAGTTCATCCCACCCCGACCCTGTCCCCGCTTTCCCCCCTTGGTGTCGAAAGTGTTTCTAAAGAGAGTCAATTAAATCTTACAGGTGTATCTATATGCTCAAGTTTCTCCCTGGTGATATACTAGGGACCCTAGAGACTGGGGGAGGCAAGGGGAGAGAGAGATGGCCCTGGTCTGGTAGCACTTCCAGTCTCCTTGAGGGAACAGGACTCAGCAAAAGGAAGAGCCAGGGCTCAACTCAGACTATGTGCAGGCAGACCTCGGAGATACTGCAGGTTCAGCTCCAGACAACCCCACAATAAAGTGAGCGAATATCACAATAAAGCAAGTCCCACAAACATTTTTTTGGTTTCCCAATGCATATAAAAGTTATGTTTGGGCTTCCCTGGTGGCGCAGTGGTTGAGAGTCCGCCTGCCGATGCAGGGGACGCGGGTTCGTGCCCCGGTCTGGGAAGATCCCACATGCCGCGGAGCGGCTGGGCCCGTGAGCCATGGCCGCTGAGCCTGCGCGTCCGGAGCCTGTGCTCCGCAACGGGAGAGGCCACAGCAGTGAGAGGCCCGCGTACAGCAAAAAAAAAAAAAAAAAAAAAAAAATGTTTACACTACCCTGTAGTCTATTTAGTGTGCAACAGAATTATGTCTAAAACACAGAATGTGCGCACCTTAATTAAAGAATACTTTACTGCTGAAACATGCTACCCATCCTCTGAGGCTTCAGCGAGTAGCAGTGGCAACATCAAAGGTCACTGATCACAGACGATCATGATACTTATAATAATAATGAACAAGTTTGAAACACTGCGAGAATTACCAAAATGTGACACACAGATGTTGGGAAAACGGGGGGATGGATTTGTTCGAAGCAGGGTTGCCACAACCCTTCAATTTGTAACAAACCCCAAATCTGTGAAGTGCAGTACAGTGGAAGCAAATGGTCAAGAGTGTGGAGCAGGCCAGTGCTCGGTGGAGAAGAAGAGGAATCGTGCTCGTAGGTGTGAGGGGGGGGGTCGGTGGAGGGCAGAGCCTGCAGAAATGAGGGGCGAGGGCATTCCCCAGCGAGAGCCAGCAGGCAAGGAAGAGCATGAGGTCATCCTCCTCCACCACTGATTGCTCCTGGAAGGGCATCCCTAACACCCACTAGATGCACAAACTCCCCAAAACATGCGTCAACCCTCCAGCGTGCAGCTCCTGCTGTATTTGCAAAGGCTGAAATGCAGGACTATATTCTCCAGCCTCCCAAGGAAAAATGCCCATGGCCTTGTGTAACATCTGGGTGCAATGAGACGTCAGGCAGTCCAAGGGGCTCAGCTTTTCCTGATTCCTATGGGCATCACCATTCGCCCTCCATCGTTGTCCCTAAGAGAAGGATTCCCAGCTAACAGCCAGGACCCCCTCCTTGGGTGGAAAGGCAGGGCTTCCTGGATTAATGGACGCAGACGATCCCAGGAACCTCCTTCCCATCGGATACCATATCACAGGTACAGGGGCTGTCTCCTCCCCGCGTTGATGATTGAGTTTGTGCCTGAGTGAGTGAACCAAGGGAATAAACAAATGAGCACAGAATGGCCGCGTCCTCCCTTGAGAGTGAGGGACTTTGCAGAAGGTGACCTGGGGCAGCCCCGACAGAAAAGGTGGGCTTGAAGTTGCTCGGAGAGGTGAGCTTTCATCATCAATGATTTCACTGAAAACTTGCCCCAAAGATTCTTCCTCTCAACCTTCCCTCACACAAACCCCTTTTGAAGGAGCAAAAGCAAAGAACCCCACATACTCTGAGGCCTCCAAGCGTGGTTCCAGTACAGCCGCACAGCAAAGGGCGGGTCCTGAGAAACACAGACAGGCCCTTCCTGAAGTTCATTTGCTTCCTTTGGTCTGCAGAGATTGATGACTGGTTTCTACTTTGAAAGGAGTAGTTACAAAAGAACCGAGGAAGGTCAGGCGTGGTCTGACCTTCCCCGTGTAGGGAGAGCAGAAGCTGGGTAGCTTTCTGGTGGGAGCTGCCTTGTTGCGGTGGTCAGGGCCGCGGTGAATGCAGCTCCTTGGGAAGGCCATGCCGATGATCGACCTGGGTTCCCCCCTCTCTCTCTCCTTCTCTCTCTCTCCGCCTGGCCGTGCAGCAGAGGTCCCTGTACACCAGGGAAGGAGCCCAGCTCAGCTACCCCATTAGGCGTCAGGACAGGACAGGCGTCAGGCTGGCCTCCCCTGTCCCTGGCTCTGCAGGCAGGCATGAGGCCGGGCCACACTTCTGTCTGGCCTCCCCATCCTTTGCAGAAAAAGGGCAGCAGAAAGAGCCCGGAAGTGATCTTGAGAGGACAAGGTAAGAAACAGTGCTCCCCAGCCTGGTGGTCTACCGAGGCATCCCGACCTTGGATATAAACTAACCAGAGAAATAAAATGTATCCTCAGCCCCAATCTGGAGGCCCCTCATCCCCGCTGTGTTCCGACCCAATCAGCTGCCCTGCAAGGATGATTCCCTGGGGCGAGGGCCCAGCCTCAGGAGTCACACACAGCAAAGCCAGGTGGGTCCTCAGAGGCTGCTGTCTGCAGGTGGTCTGGGCCCTGGGCTCGTGAGCGCCTCCCTGAGGCAGGAGAGGGCAGCCCAGTGAGCGGGCCACGTGGCCACCAGACAGCTCTCTTGATTCATCTTAATGTGGGGACAACTATGATGCCATTTTTTAAAGCATCCTTATGTTTCAACAAAACAGAAAAAGTCTGGACTTGCATATGGGGGTCCAGTGGTTAAGACTCCGCACTTCCAATGTAGAAGGTGCAGGTTCCATCCCTAGTCCGGGAACTGAGATGCCACATGCAGCGCGGTGCGGCCGGAAAAAAAAAACTGTGTTACAAAATATTTACAAAACACACAAACAAACAGAAAAACTTTGAAAAGCACTATTCCTCTAGCCCAACCACTTGCACCTGTAGATACAAGATTTAGGAACCCTTGTGCTCAGCCCCTGATCACCCAGCCAGTGTGGACCAGCTGGTCAATCAAAGGGTGAGGTCTGGGGACAGATGGGGCCATCTTGGGAGAGGAAACTCTCGTAAAGGATGGGAGCCCAGGAAACGCACAGAGTAGCGGAGAGCCAGGCTCCAGGCTGAGACGTGGGTGCTCTGGACCCCTGGGCTTGCCCCCTCCCAGCCTCCACTCTGCCAGCCCCTCCCGCACTGCCTCTGCCCACACAGGGAGCACAGTCAAGTTCACCATCCCTTGAGTCAGGGAGCAGCCCTGCTAGCAGTCTCCACCAAACACACAACGCCAGCAGACAGTTACCCTAGATGCGGTGCTAAATGTTTCTGGAAAGAGAAAGAAATGATAACGGCTTTCTCCTGACCAGGAACTCGGCTGCTGGGAGCCCCAGTGAGCCGAATTCTAATGGGCAAGCAAATTATTTTCTCTTCTACGGGAGCATAATTTTCTATCTGTTTCCTTCTTTTGACGTGGACGGTAGCAGATAAAGACAGAGGGCAAGGAGAAACAGGGGAGAAGGGGAGACGAAAATCACTTAGACTTTTAATGGAGGCTCATTTTGGTAAAGTAGCCCAGCGTCCCCTGGGCCTGGAGCATTAAATAGTGTCACTCAGGTCTGAAAGCAGAGTCGTCCAGTTTGCAGACACCTGTCATAATTAAACTAATGGCTCTGAAAACGTGCCTTGATATTAAATCTATCTTCCCCTGAGGAGCAGAGCTGATTAAAACCACCGTTTGACAGTTAATGATGAACCTCTCGCTTGCCAAGCTCTGTGATGGGAACTGGACAGTTCAGACTGTCTGTCCCCCTCTCCTTCCTCCATCACTGACCTGCCATGCCCTCTGTCTCCCTCCATCTGACGCCGGCACAATTCCTATGCCTTTCCCAGCCGGTCTCTCGCAGAACCTGGGTTCCCTCTGCACCCTCACCTCTCACAGCTCCCAATCTGCTAAGGAGAGGACGGGCATCCTTGGCAGGGAAGGACCATCAAGCTGACACCAAGTTCTTTGGTCCCCAGGAAGCATCACCGACCCAGCAAATTGTCTACAGCAGGAGCAGAGGGTAGAGGCCCTGGCCAGCCTTTCTGCGTCTTCTCTGGAAGACTGAATTTCCAACCCCAGCTGGGAGAGAGGCTCGACTCTGCCCAGCAGGGAAGTCAAAGAAACTCTTAAGTTACGAGCCTGCTGAACTGACTATATTCTCTCCAATCAGGTACCACGGCTGCTGTTCAGAAAGGTCTACAAATAGAGCTGTCCTTTGGGAAAACAACATCCATTCAGCTGATTACCAGGAAATCTGAAGATGCTCACCATTTATACACAGTTATGCTCACCAGGGAGAGGCCAGGTACCAGACTCCTCAGAGGGAGAAGCTGGGAGACAAAGAAATTCCATTCTCTGTTGCAGCTTCACCTCCAGAACGAGGGGTCTTGAAGTTGCCTTGAAGGGCTCTTCTGCACCTGAGGGTCCAGAATTTTGTCCCAAAAGGAGGCTGTCCTTCTTTCTTGATTAGGAGGCTTCCATATTTGAGATGATATCTCATCCCAGAGGGCAGTCAGTTTATAGCATCCTCCTTTCAACCCAGGATGGAGATTCCAAAGAACCACTGGTTGACCTCATATTTCCTTCCTTCTGCTGCCCTAGACCTTAATGACCAAGTAGAAATCAGCAAGACACGACGTGTGGAAAAACAAGACGCCGTATCTCCCTGCCATCTCCTGATGTTCAATATCCCCTCAGAAGTAACTCAGGTTCCCTTATCCTTGGTCCCTCCACATTGCAATTAAAACTCGCCTCTACCTTCTGACGTCCTCTGTCCTCAAGCCCAGGGCTTCCCTGCCTGGGGCCCTGCAGGCACTCACTGCATCCCTGGGTCCCCTGAGATCCCAAGCGTGGCTGGAGAAATATCCAGGAAGGCACAGAGTTCCATCCATTCCAGTCCACTCTGTGCAAAAATGTAGCAACCCTTCCAAGCAATAGCTCCTGACTAAGCCAGCAGCAGTGATGATCTATGTAATTATACCAAGTTGTGGGCCTTCCAATTATCTGTGCGTTGCACATTAATCCCTGTGGATGGCTTGCTTGTTTGATTGACTGACATAGCATTTTATTCTTTTCAGAGCATTTCCTTTGATTCTTACACCGCCCGTGGTAGCTAAGTACTTCCTCATTTACAAATGAGTTAAATGTCTTCTTCAAAGTCACCAGACTAGTGGGTGATACAGCTGGGACTGAAGCCCACACGGCTGAACCCCTGCCGAGGGCCACTGTCAGATCACTGAGGCTCCCAGTGAACTCTGGGGCTGGGTTCCAAATGCTTTATTAGGAATTTATAGTATTACAGTATTTCCTCTGATCTCTGAAGTGCAATTTTCCTTTCACACGATTTTTCCACCACAGATCTCTCTGTCAGAGACTTCATGTTTTCCAGTTTGTTTCTCTGTGAATTTGATTGCTGGGCTCTTTCAATTCCCATTTTTCTCCATCCTCTTTAGGTGGAGTTTGGGGGTATCGTTAAGGATTTTATTTTCTTCTTCCTTACCTGCTTCCTGACTATTTTCTGCTTCTATAAAAATTCTTGATGGATTGAGGTAAATGCTGGTGAAAGAGATCAGCCAGAGAGAGCAATGGAGATGGGGGGGGGGTAGGCGGAGAAGCTGGAAAACACAGGCAAAGATCATGAGAGAGAGAGAGAGAGAGAGGAGAGTAGATATTCAGAAAGAAAGAAAATTAAGCCAAAGAGAAAGAATCAGAAAGACGAGAGACTGAATGACACAAAGATAGACAAAGATGGGAAAATTAAGAAAAAAACTCTCTGTCTGTCTTCCACCAAACACCCTGAGGTCAGACATCCGTGTGTGTGCAGCTACACACACACACGCGTGCACACACATGCACACACGCACAGGCTGTCACGTTTTAGAACACCATTAGGAAAGTGACACCCAGCTGAAGGAGTTCCCTGTCCAGTGACCCCGGCTGACACTCCTGTCTGGCCCCTCCCCTCCGAAGGCCGATCCTCTCCCTCTTAAGTGCCAGAACCTCTGTCTCTCAAATCCAAGTAGGGCCTCTAATTGTGCCAAGGAGCAATGCCACGCTGCCCGGGCAGCCTGATCATTAGCTTTCTTCCCAGGCTCTGAAGGCTTCCGCTGCCCCAACAGTAATTACCAAGAGATTAGGCAGGCATTAAGCACTCCTTAATTTGACACATTGCAATGATCTCCATTCAGCCTTTCTGCTCGAATAACTTTCAACAAATATTTCGGAGGCTACCAAAATAAACAGAAGTACTGTGTTTGCACAGCTGAGGCCCTCGTTCTGCTTCTCTAAATGCCACCAATGCCAGGTAGGGGGGTGGGAAGGAGGCCGTGAGGGGGTGGGCAGGGGGAAGGAGGGGAGGTGGTACCACCTCCAGGGCCCTAGGAGAGCCTGAAAACCCAAGTCCGTCAGTAGAAAGATATCAGTAGAAAACTAACATATGGCCCGCTACCACTGATTGCAATTTAATAGGGCCCATTATTTATGCAAGTAGCTATACAAGGACCTAGTAAAGAAACATCAGTATTTTTATAAAAACCACCACATTAGGAAAAAATAATCATTACAGTGAAGGGAGTTATGTTGTTGTTACTGGGGTGTTTTGGCGGGTTATTAGCTTAGATACTATTCATTAAGTAATGTAATGGGAAAACCACTGTTAATATGGCCATAAATCCCACTGGGACCCATCACAGGTGAGATAAGATCACTTGGTAATTACAGTGCATTAGAAGTTCAATATTCCCTTTCATGCAATTATTTTATTTCCTCTGTTCACACTTGCACCCTTCTCTTAACTAACCTGAGTTAGGGGAAGCTGGAAAGACAGAGGAGAATGACATGGGGACCTGAAGGGCACGGCAGCCAGGAGCTCTTTAGATGAGATACGAGAGAGAGAAAATGGATCCGTGAAAGGGAGAGATGAGCTTAACCAAAAAATAAGTGAAAGTCAGAATGGCCAGAAACTGAGTCATGTATATAAATGTTTCTGGGGGTGGGTTAATGAAGTCCAAGAACAAAATGATGAAATAATTAGGATCTTCCACCATAGAAAGATGAGAAAGTTTCCTCTAGAGCCAGGCACTGGAAACCAAGTCATCGTAATTGGACATCTTCCAGCCCCAAGAGAGTTGCCTCCACCCCCGCAGCCCTCACCAGCAGTGGCTTTCTTCTTGGTGTGGTCCAGGAGATCTCGGCCGAGCATCTGTGTCCAGGAAGCCACCATGGCCAGATGGAGTTCCTGCCTCCATGCCAGGAGTTTGGCTGCTATAGAAGGAGAATCGTGACTCAGGGTGGCTGGGGTCTTTCTTTCTACCTGGATGGACATCAGCATTAAACTTCTTTCCAGATGAAGAGGGGAACCAATTGGATGGATAGAGAAGGAGGTTCCCATTTGTAAATGTAATGTGTCATCTCAGCTCTCACACACGCATGCCTCTTCTCCAGCCCTCTCTCAACCAGCAATGATGCTTATTGAACACTTAACTACTGCTAAAGCACGGAGAGTAATACAGTCCATCTGGGACCGGCAAACTATGGCCTGCAGGCCAAATCCGGCTCAGAGCCAGTTTTTAAAAATTAAGTTATAATGGGACACAGTCACACCCATCAGTTTATGTGTGGTCCCGGCTCTTTCACGCTATAAGGACAGAATTTAGTAGCTGCAACAGAGATCATATGGCCCGAAAAGCCTAAGCTATTTGCTATCTTGCCCTTTACAGAAAATGCTCGCTGATAGATGGATGAATGAGTAAGTGAATGAATGAAGGGACAGATCCTACATTTAGATGGATTCATAACTGTGGAAATGATTGGACCAAATAGTGCCTGTGTACTCGGGTTGTGCCAGAAGTATCTATTCCTGGAACAATAATGATAATAAAATTGTTAAAGATGGCTAAGTATTTACTCAAGTGTAGTGGCACGTTTCACTTTTATCATTTGTTTTAATTTTGAATGTTTTAACTTTATACTCTGAAGTGGGCACTGTTGTTGTCCCCATTTCATAGCTAAGGATAGTTAAAGAAGGAAGGTCATGTAGCTGGCATGCAGATTTTTTTTTTTTGAAGTATAGTTGATTTACAATATTGTGTTAGTTTCAGGGGTACAGCAAGGTGATTCGGTTATATATATATATATATATATATATATATAGGGGAGGTTGTTAGGGGCGGGCCTGGAAGCAACTCCAGTCACTTGTGTCCACATCCTGCTGGGCTGTCCATAACCACTAGGGAGGCTGGAACAATGAACAGGCTAAGCGTGTCCCCGAGGAAGAGGAGGGTATAGATGTTGCTGAGTACAAACCTTCTCTCTTACCATCAGAGCCAGGATACTGATCGGCTCCAACACATGGGCCATCAACCAGAACCAATATCTACCCATCAGTTCCTGATAATGGCTACCTTCTGCATGCAAGGCTCTCTGTTGAGAGATAAGGACCAATGAGTTACACTCTTCCCTTTCAGTGATCTAGTGAAGACATGCAAAAACAGTTAACCACAGTCTGCAGCGGGGTGCATTAAATGTTCTAAGAGGTGTCTACATAGAGTAGGAGCACGAAAGGCAGAGTTCCTTCTGGTGAGAGGAATCTGAAAAGGTTTCAGGGCAGAGACTCAGCTAATGAATGGGAATTTAACAGGCAAATGAAGCACGGAGGAGAGAGCTTGTCAAGGAGAGAACAGCAGGAAGAAACGCACAAAAGCATGGGAGTGCTTGCGTGTTCAGGGCCAACCAACTGGCTTAACGTGACTTCACAGCAGGGTGTCCGAGTCACATGGTGGGGACATAAATTTGGGCCAGACCTTGCTGAATCGCGAATGCCATGGTGGAGAACTTTGACCTTATTCTGCCTGCAATGGAGAATGAAGGAGGGTGACATCATCCAGTTCTGAGGCGGGTGGTGATCAGATGGCAAGTGGAAAGGCTGAAGGGTAGGAAGACGAGGTAGGTATTGGAACAGTTCTCACGACTGCTGGGGATGGTCTAGCCCAAGGCAGTACACATCAGCGTGTGCCCTTGTGCAGCCCTTGTGCAGATTTCCAACATGTAATCAAATCAACTACAGTCAGTGGCAACTTTCACTTACAGTTGGTTTGGAAGACAATATGTCAATATATCCACATATTCAGAACCGGCACTAAACCCATGGTTTACTAACTTTGAAAATGGTGCCACCATTGCCCATGCATAGGCACATTCCATGAGACCCTCACCTGGGAATAATTTCCCCTCAAAATCTGCTTACCTGCCACATCTACTCATTATTTCCGGTCCCACTCGTTGTCTCTCAGTGGTCCCAGTGGGGTTCATAAAAGCCCCTTCTACTCTGTGTCCAAGGGTAGAAGTGCTGGCAGCTCTTTTTAAAATCCCTTGGGTAGCCAAGATTCTCCATGAACCTCTTATACCTAGAGACCACCTAGGGCTTCTCTACCTTCCCCAGACCTCAAAGGCACGGGTACCCAGAAAGGAGGGTCACGTTAAATTTCCAGCCAAGCATCTGGACTCCACTCTCTGCCCTTCTCCCTCCAGCCTCCGTCCTTCACGTGGGAGCCTGGACGGTGGTGCAGTAGGACGCACAGCACTTACTTTAGTCTCCCTGCACACGTCCCAAACTGCATTCCTATCCCACCCCTGACATATGAATCTTCCCTCAATCCCCAGGGCTTGGCAGAGAACTTCAGTGACCCAGCTATGGCTCTGCTCTGCGTTTGTTGTAGACTATTGGCCCTACAGCAAGACGGGTGAGCAGGTTGGACCAGCCTTCTCCTACGGTCAAGGAGTAGAAGGGGAGAGAGATGGCAGCTTGGCCACAGTTTGAATGAGCCTGGTGCCAGACATAGCAGGTGAGAGAGCTGAAGAATTTTGTTGAGAGAGTTAGAAAATAGTGACCCAGAGGCCATTCAAGGGAAAGGAATAAAATAGCTACCTTTTAAGAGCCAGAGTAGGCACAATACAGAAGTGGTAGGTGACTCTTTAGAAATGAATTATATTGTTTAGGGAGATAATAAGAGGAAAAATATCAGGCCAGACCCTCTGTGTGGGAGAAAGAAAGACAGTTCCACAGAAAAACAAACAAACAAACAAAAAACCAAGGAACTCAAGCCCAGCTCTGTGTCCTTGAGCAAATTGCTTAACTTCTCTGCAAACTGGGGAAGGGGGTGGAGGTAAGGAAGATGCCTTTGTGAGGAGTTATTGGCAGGATAAGTGATGAAGAAAGCTAAAAGCCAAGCTGGTATCTCTGGTACATGTGTGGGGCTACAGAAAGTCCATCCAGGAGCTACAGGCAGACAGATTCACAGCCCTAGAGAAGGAAGACCTTTCCAACTACTGCAGCTACCAAACAACGCGATGGAATATTTCTTGAGTTAGTGAGTTCCGTGTCACTGAAGGTGACCGTCGAATTCCAGGGTAGCCACATTCAGGGGATGTTGGTGTAGGAACGCCTGCATTGAATAGCAAAATTGGGGCTAAATCCCTCCTCCCTGCCCTGAGAGCCTGTGATTTCTCGATTTTTTGCTTCCACTCAGGGGCTGCACAGGAGCCCGGACAGAGAAACAGCCACTCATGGGGATTGGCACTGAGACTCTGACTAACCAAAAGACGAAACACCATGGTCATGGCCCCCCCACTGTCAAACCCACCCTTTGCTTACATTCACTTCCACCCAATGGTTCTGTTCATGGGGGGAGGGGGAGGGCTAATCGCTCAGGTTGTGTTTCTCCAGCTCTGAGAGTGGGAAGCCTTGATGTAAGCCTGCCCCGTGGGCTGCCAGAAGAGCCTCTGCCCTTACATAGTAATGAGATCTATCGGTCTCCTTAACAAATGCATCTTCCTTGAGCGCTAAGTAAACCGTCTCCATTTACAGCGTCAATAGCAGTGCGGGGCCTTCCCTGCCTCTCAAGCAGCCTGAACGGATTGCAGTTGGTACCATTCTTGATTCCCGTGCTCAGTTTCAGCTGTCAATGAGGGCGTCAATAAGATACCAGGACTATTGGTCAGCACAGGCATTTAGGGGTCACCGGTCGATGAGAACTCTTGCCAAGAGATGTAGAAAATGATAGCTTTCAGATAAAGGCGGCAAAGTAAAGTTCCCCAAGGAGAAATCATATAGCTCAATTCCCCCTGTCCTGCTGCTTGTCAATTTCCCTTGGTTTTCTTGAGGTGGGGTCAGGGAGGAGCAAGCAGGGAGAGAAGGGGGAAAAGCAAGTAGGCAACACTGCAAACATCTCAGAGGATGAAAAACCAACAGCTGCCATGAACCCAGACAGCATCCCTCCGGCCACTGTCTGCCTCAGAGGAACAAAGAGAAAGACCAGGAGAGGCAGTGTTTCTGAAAGAGGAGGGCTCAGAGGATGAAGGTCAAGACGACAAGCATTCTTCAGAAACAGGTTCTGAGGGACTCACAAACATCAGTTCAGTAGCTCTTTGCTGGGCCCACCTCTTAAGTATTGAGCTGGAGTGGTCCACTTCTACACCCATTCGTCTGCTGCCCTGAGCGGTGGGGAAAGGCAGGTCCCCTTTAGAGCAACCCGACTTGGACTAGTTCATCATGGAAATAAAAAGTGTTAAAGTAACATTTTATTTGGGGGTGGAGAGAGATGGCAGAGAAGCTAAATATTATTTTTGCCCATTCTGTGCCTCAGAATTTTAACTGATACTTTCACATTACAAAAGGATTGTCCATTTTGTCAGTTTCAACAGTGACTCGCCTTTAAATGCAAGTGAAATTGTTCAATTTACAGATAATTGATTGCATGGAAATATCCAAGGTTCAGGAGCACAAAAATTTTTTTAACTTTTTGGTTTACCGAGTCCTAGGTTTCACAGATAATTCTGGACACAGAAATATTTCTTTCAAGTAAATAGCCAACGAGATGATAAAAAATCAACTTAAAGGTCAATTATATGGTCAGAGCCCTGTTATAAAGTCCTCCAACTTTTTAAATGGAATACACCCACACACAAGGATAATGAACATACCACAGATTGGCAACCATTTTTTCCATCCTCTCCCTTCTGAATTGAGATCTTTTGTGACCTTATATTCTACTTCTTTGGGAATTGTTTCATTCCCTTAACTCAAAGCCACATCTCAGCTTGCCTCTGAGACTGTGAAATTCATCTCAAGTCCTGCCAGTCAGACCTTGCACTTTAATTAAACCCTGAAAGTTGCTTAAAGCAATAATTCAGCATCTCCATCTGAAACTTTAAGAGATGTTATATGAACAAGAGGCTGATGCATTTCAATGAGTTTGAACAGGATCACGTGTCATCCTTCCTGACTGTGTACTCTTCACCGTGTGTCAAAGTTCATTCAGTTATCATTGCAAAGGATATTTATTGCCGGGTGAGAGATGACGGTGACTTAAGAGTGAGGTAGCAGGAGGGCTGATTGAAAAAAGAAGGAAAAAAGCCCAAAGTTCAGCCAACCCACAAAGAAAACAGGAGAGGAGGTCACAGCTAGCAAGAGATGTCAACAAAATGTTGGAAGCAGGAAAATAAATAGGTAAATGATCAATGAAATAGCAGACAAGAGAAAGCTAAAATGTACACTGGCAGCAAGAGTGAAGCCTAAAGAACAAGGCCGCTTCACAACATAGCCCCAAAAGGCTCAGGAATTGGAGACACCAAATAGCTCTGAACCAGGTGTGTAGAGCAGGGCTGAACACATAAGGGTTGGTTAAAAGTCTTTAAAAGAAGCAGTCAGGCTCTTAGATGCTCTCTTCTACCCAGGTGGCCAGGTGGCCCCTTCTTTGCTACAGTAGGAGTCTGAAGGGTTCCCTGACAGCAGTGGTTCTCAAAGTGTGGCCATGGGTCCAGCAGCATCAGTATCACTGGGGAACTTGTTAGAAATGCAAATTCTCAGACCTACTGAATCAGCAGGTCTGGGATGGGGCCCAGCAATCTGTGTTTCCACGAGCCCTCTAGCTGATTCTGATGCAGCCTAAGTCTGAGAACTATTGTTCTTTGTAGAGACTGAGCCAGACAGGCTGAATCTGACATCAAAGACAACAGCAGTAGCTGAAAACAGTAGCCAACTACTGAAGGCTTGGGTGAAGTTGACGTGCAGAACACTGAACCCCCAACACATACCTCATCTCCCAAAAGGTTGGCAGCCAAGCTGCTATATCCTAGGCGGGATTCCTAAGGATTCTTCCCTGGGAAACTGATGGGTCTGAGAGAAAATATCTGTGGTTAGTGACGTTAAGGTTGGGAGGAATCTCCAAATGAAATGATTGGGTTGTAGCCCCATCAGCCTGCAGGAAAACCCACCAGCCCATGAGCCCTCTGTTGGCAGACAAAGCTTCCCATTTGCCTCACCCTTAACGACGAACCGACATTCAACAATTACCAGATGTGAGGAGATCCTCAAACAGGAAAGAACAAGACCAAAACTAAAACAAGCAAATGAAACAGAAATAAGAAACTTGGAATACATGAAAACAATGTCAGAAAGAGGAAAAACGTTTAAAAAGAGAAAAAAGACTATAATGAATCATTTCAAAAGAGAAAGAAAAGATATTACATTCATGAAACAGGAACAGGAAACTAGTCAAAAATGGGAACATTGAAATAAACTTCCAGTTCCCACCAAAGCAGAAAACTAACTCAGACTATTGTCTCCCTCCCCCAAAATCAACCGGGAGAACTACCTGGAAAGGTTTTTAAAACAAAGATTGCTGGACTCCAGCCCCTGTAGGTCTGCAAGCAGAATGATGTTGGGATAACACCAAATACTGTTGGGGTGAGAAGTAAGGCAAATAAATACAGACTGAGGGCTCATTCTGCACCCAGGAGTTCTTCATTCTAAGAATTTAAAGGCAAAATACTGACCAGGGAAGTTACCTGGTCAACATGGGGGCAATTGGGAATGATGAGCAATAACTCTGTGGGGCTTGAGTCTCTTCCCCTCGGGGCCCATCCCCTACCTTGTCCTCAAGCTCAATGAGTAAGACACAGTCTGGGGCAGCCTTGGCTCTTCCCCAGAGGAGCTCGAGCCTGCAGACCAGGACACCTGAGGAGCACAGCCACTTTCACAAAAGACAACAAAGTGAGGAACATACTCCATCTGAAACAAAATGATTGACAGACCAAGAAGTCTGAATAGGCACAATAGATGTACTTAAGGATATAATGGAAATTCTGAGCATTGTGAAACGAGAACAAGAAATCATAAAGAAAGAACCAGGTGGAAATATTACCTATGAAAACATGAGAATAAAAATAAAAGATCAAACACATGGAATAATTTCAATGATGGATACATCCAAAAAATGATTTAAAGATTTGGAAAGAGGAAGTGAGGAAATTTCCCAGAAAGAAGCAAGAGATGGAAAACATTATTTTTTTTAAAGCCAAGAACTGTGTCTTAAGGAAGTATCAGTATCTGCAAATAGGAATAAGGGGATAGAATAGGAAGAAAAAATAGATTTGAAGCAATAATGAAGATATGAACCAAATTGGAAACTGTGAAAATGCCAAGTGTTGCCAAGGATGCAGAGCAGAAGGCCCCCACATCTACTGCTCATCGGATGCAAACAGGTACAACTGAGTCAGAAAATCCTGGACTTCCCTGGTGGCGCAGTGGTTAAGAATCCACCTGCCAATGCAGAGGACACGGATTTGATCCCTGGTCCGGGAAGATCCCACATGCTGTGGAGCAACTAAGCCCATGCGCCACAACTACCGAGCCCGTGTACCGCAACTACTGAAGCCCACATGCTCTAGGGCCCACGTACCGCAACTACTGAGCCTGCGTGCTGCAACTGCTGAAGCCTGCGCGTCTAGAGCCTGTGCTCCGCAACAAGAGAAGCCACCACAATGAGAAGCCAGCGCACAGCAACAAAGACTCAACGGAGCCAAAAAAAAAAAAAAAAAAACCAAAACGAAAGAAAGAAAAGAAAAGAAAATCCTTTGGCATTAAACATGCCAAAGTAAAGTTAAACATGCATGTAATTGACATCCTAGCAATTCCACCTCTAGGCATATATCTTAGAAAAATTCTCAAACACTTGTACCAGGAGATATGTAAAAGAATGTTGGTGGCAGCATTATCTTTCATAGGATAAACCTGGGGGAAAAACCAAATGTCCATTAACAGTAAAACGAATAAACTGTGGTAGGTTCATACAATGGAATATAGAACAGTGGAAAAGAGGGAATTACTGCTTTAATTACTAACATGTATGGATCGCAAAAACACATTGCTTACCAAAATGAGTATATATATTTAAGGAAAATAATACAGTGCTATTCCATTTATATCAAGGTAAAAATCAGGCAAGACTAAATAATATGTTGTTGAGAGATACATATTTAGGTCATTTAAAAAATATATAAAAGAGACTGATTAAAGCAAAATTGAGAATTGTGGTCATTTCCAGGAGGTAGGTGAGGGGCAGGCTGTGAGAGGAAATGCACTCAGGGTGCTTCTGGGTGGCTGGGGATGTTCTATTTTTTGGTCTTGGAAGTGAGTGTCTGAGGTTTTATTCTAAAATCGTATTCAAACTGTACATATTTGTTTTTCATAAACTTCTATCCAGGTAGGCTGTGTCTTATGATAAAAAAACAAAACAGGGGCTCCCCTGGTGGTGCAGTGGTTGCGAGTCCGCCTGCCGATGCAGCAGACACGGGTTCGTGCCCCGGTCCGGGAGGATCCCACATGCCACGGAGCAGCTGGGCCCGTGAGCCATGGCCGCTGAGCCTGCACGTCTGGAGCCTGTGCTCCGCAGCAGGAGAGGCCACGACAGTGAGAGGCCCACATACCATAAAAAAAAAAAACACACACACACACAAAAAATAGTTACATTTTCCAGAATTAGAGAAAGATAAAAGATATTGAACTGAAAGCAGGAAAGGGGATGGAGGAGTGGAGCAGAGGAAATGGAAAATATGAAGTAATATGTGATGAATCCTGATATAATTGTCACCACCATAAATAGAAGTGGCTTAAACCCACTGTTACAGACTGAATTGTGCTCCCCTAAAATGCGTACATTGAAGCTCTAACCTCAGAAAGTAACTCTACTGGGAGACAGGGCCTTTAAAGAGGTAATTAGGTTTAACTGAGGCTTGTTAGGGTTAGCCCTAATTCAATCTGATTGGTGTCCTTATAAAAAGAAGAGATTGGGACACAGGAGAGACACTGGGGATGCCCAAGCACAAAGGAAGGGCCATGTAAGGACACAGCAAGAAGGTGGCCATCTACGAGCCAAGCAGAGAGGCCTCAGGAGAAACCAGACATGCTGACACCTTGATCTTGGACTTCCAGCCTCCAGAACTGTGAGAAAATACATTTCTGTTGTTTAAGCCACCTGGAATGTGGCATTTTGTTAGAGCAGCCTGAGCAAACGGATACATTCACCAGTCAAAAGATAAAAATTTTCCAACTAGATTTTAAAAGTGATCCAAAATATGTCTATAGAAACATACTTAGAACAATATAAACAACAAAAACCAGAAAGGTTGGAAATGTAGAAATTAAAAAAAAACAGAAAACCTCAAGAACATGAACAAAGATAGGTAAATCTGAGTTAGCACTTTCAATACTGGACAAAGTAGAATTTAAAGCTAAAGTAAAAATCCCTAAGGGATAAAAAAGATATTGTAGGCTGGTGAAGGAATAATTGAGCAGAAAGATACAACCATTTGAACATAAACACACTGAAAATTCAGTCTCAAAATGTTAAAAGCAACAACTGACGTAAGTGGGGAAAAGAGATAAATGAACAATTGTAGTTGAAAATTTCAAAGGCCCTTCCCAGAAACAGATCAAGCAGATAAAAGAAATGAAGATATAGAAGATCTGAACAACAGAAATAATAAATTATAGAACACATATAGAACTCTACCCCAAATGAATAGACAACCTGTGCTATTTGGGTTTTTTTGGGGTTTTTTTTGCTGTACGCGGGCCTCTCACTGCTGTGGCCTCTCCCGTTGCGGAGCACAGGCTCCGGAAGCGCAGGCTCAGTGGCCATGGCTCACGGGCCCAGCCGCTCCACGGCATGTGGGATCTTCTCAGACCGGGGCACGAACCTGTGTCCCCTGCATCGGCAGGCGGACTCTCAACCACTGCACCACCAGGGAAGCCCCAACCTGTGCTATTTTGAACACACACCAAGCATTTATAAATCTAAATTGATTTTGGACCATAAGCAAAACCTAGTAAATTCCAAAAAGTCAGATAATACCAATTAAGTTCTTAGACCATAATGCAATAAAAGTTGATATCAATAACAAAGCAATATTTTTTTAAAATTCCATATGTTTGGAATTTTAGTATATTACTAAATAATCACTGAGTTAAAAATAGATATCATGAATAATATAAGAAATATTTATAGCTAAATAATAATGAAAACACGTCAAAATGTATGGTATGAAGCTAATAGTATTTACAAGGACATTTATAAGTTTAAATAAATTTATTAGAGATTAAGAAAGCTCAAAAATAAATAAGCTAAGGAGTCAACATATGACATTAGAAACAAGGAACAGATTAAATCCAAAGAAACAAGAGAGAAAATATTAAAGTATATTAAGTAAGTATATTAAGATAAGTATATTAACAGCAAGCCAGTCAGAAGAACAAAGACAGTAATTTGAACAGGAAACGCTTAATGTAAGTATTAACTATTTGCAAGGAATGATCTACTATGGTGGGGACAAAAAGCGAAAGCCAAAGAATGCTCAGGGTTTTATTTGGGGGGGGGGTGCCCACTGAGGCAAAAACATGGAAGAGAGTCCCTCCTCAAGGCTGGAATTCAGACCTAAATAGACAAGGGGTGGTGGCAGTCCACTGGGTGCCAGAGGAGTTCTCTGGGTTTCCCGGGACCAGAGTGAGTCCCCATTTGGCCAACGGGAACCCCCCCGGCAAAGGGGGCCAAAGAGCTGAGACGGGCAGGCAGGAAACTGGCCCATGGGATAACAACAAAACATCTCATGCTGGCTACTTTCCTGCTCATCACCCAGTCCGCGTAATGCCATCAGTGAAGTGGGAACAGTGTGGTGTTTTGAGGAATGTCAAGATCATCGAGATCTCTGCAGACCCTCTTATGGCAGAGAGCAGGAGACTTGACAGAGCCCTGAGGCAGCCCCGTGAAGATAGACTGCTGGCACTGCCGGGTAAAAGCAAACTGCTATTGGTGGTCCTTTCAAATTGGTACAGAGAAAAACGCATTAGCCATGTCATGAACTACATACCACATGCCAGGGATTGCGCTGATTTGCTCCAGTAAAGGTACAAAACAGCAACAGATGCATCTAGAATCACCACCTGAGAGTCCACAGGTAATCCAATATCCATCCAACATCTGCACAGGCCAAGCTGGTGAGTAAAATGGGAATACGACAGGTACCACCGCTCCCACTTCTTTCAATGCTTTGATGATGGCATACATCTCTGAAATTTCCCCAGAGAGGCAGTATTGTTTCTGATTTATTACCCTGGTATGGAGGAGAAGTTCCACTGGGTTTTATGTAGCCTTCCAATCATAATGACTCTCATCCCATGGATCTGAGAGCCAATGTGGGGGTATTTCCAGTTCCCAAGTACATGCACAGCAGTTATACATTCAAGATCTGAGGAAATAACTCACGGGGTGGGTCTTTGGATGAATCAAGCCCACTGTGAGTCAAACCTCAGCTGAGGTTCCATCTCTTATTTGATTACTATAGTCTCCACTTTGATGGGTCAGAGGTGCATTTTGTTTTTTGGGTTTTTTAATTTAATTGATTAATTAATTTATTTATTTTTGGCTGCGTTGGGTCTTCGTTGTTGCGCGTGGGCTTTCTCTAGTTGCGGCGAGCAGGGGCTACTCTTTGTTGTGGTGCGTGGGCTTCTCATTGCAGTGGCTTCTCTTGTTGCAGAGAACAGGCTCTAGGCACGTGGGCTTCAGGAGTTGTGGCATGTGGGCTTCAGTAGTTGTGTCTCGCAGGCTGTAGAGCGCAGGCTCGGTAGCTGTGGCGCACGGGCTTAGTTGCCACGCGGCACGTGGGATCTTCCCGGACCAGGGCTCGAACCCACGTCCTCTGCACTGGCAGGCAGATTCTTAACCACTGCACCACAAGGGAAGCCCCAGAGGTGCATTTTGGATGCCCAGGAGTTAGTGTTAATTCATAGCCAGTGTCTAGTAATCCCCCAAAGGTTTGGGTATTACACAGTCACACCAGTAAGTGGCCCTGGGTCCTTTTGGATTAAGTTTGGAAAAACATTTCCAGTGCCTGCTTGTGAAAATGCAGCAGGGAACTTCCTCCAAAGGACCCGGTGTCACCTACAATCCAGAGGCTCTGAGTCTATGCATTATGTCTCGAAACTGGTGACTCAAGTCAGGGTTTCAGCCAGACTTACAGCTTTTTCTGTGATACAGATCAAGAAATACTTTAGCAGGCTGCCATCTATTTTGTTCTGAGGCACCTTGTGATCAGTTACTGTCACCAAAGAGCTCAGCGATGAGATTCAGGCCTTGCTGAAGAGGTTGTGATTGTAACCCAATAGGTTGTGAAGAAGTTTGCTAAGTTGCCCTGAGCCAGAGCTGATCCACAGTTCCTGGGCTGAGCTATTGGTCAGGGAAATAAAGGGCAGGACTGGCAAGGAGGTAAACCTCCACCCGAGTGCCAGTGTGCCAGGCTTTGTGCGTAAGAATCCTCCTGTTGGAATGCTGGCCAGGCTTCTGGAAGCTGTTGAACCCATCACCTAGAGGCCACCTGGAGCACCCAGAGAACTCACAGGGAAAGTGCCTGCGAAGATGCCACCAAGACTTGCTGGCGGTGAATCCCACTGGGTGTCCTGTACAACACAGGAGCCCGCAGGAAGGAATATATATGTATACTGGAACCAGGAAGAGAAGCCCAATTCCCCCTGCAGTGTCCCTCCAGCGCCCTCTGCTGACAACGCTTAGTATTGTGTCAGCTGACAAGGAAGAAGTGTTCCAGCGTCACAAGCAGGGCGATCCAAGGTAGGTTTGGAACTGAAAGGCAATAAGAGTTGCACTGCCACATGAGGAATGTAATTACGAAACAAAACAGAAATCACGAACAAACCAAAAGGTAGTTATTTGAAAAGATGAATAGGTGTAGAACTCTTAGGCAAGATTAATTAAGACAAAAAGAGAGCGAGGATAAATTAAAAAGAATATTCTGAGACCAACAAAGATATCTTATATGTCTGAAATATAATAGCAGAGATTGTTTTAATTAACTTAAGTGTTGACCCTAAGCTCAAGGAAATTCCCTAGATAATAGAACAGAAAACAAAGATATGGAAAATGGCTGGAGGAGATATAAATTAAACCCCAGCCCTGTGTGGGCTCCAGGAAAGTTCTGCTCTCTCTTTTCTGGTGCTTTTCATCCTGCACTAAGTAGTTTCGTTCCACACATGCGCAGTGTGGTACCCACAACAGGATGCTCCTCCAGAGCGTTTCCTGTGCTTTTTGGCAGGGATGACCTGTGGTCAGTCGTGAACTCCAAGGGGAGTCAACAGCTCAGTCTTCCAGCCTCTGTATGGAGCAGCTTCTTTGGTACAATTTTTGCTCCAGAGCTCCCTGTGCAATTAGGCAGAGGCTAGACCTTTCCTGAAACCACACTTCGGCCTCTCTTCTATCCCTGTGATTTCTTGCTTCCCTCATCCCCTAAGAGGTTGCTCCTGAGGGCACTTCCCTCAGTGAATCAGTTGCACAAGAATCCCTGTCTCTGCCTCTGCATCCAGGGAATCCACCCTAAGGCAGAAGGGTGATGCACTGAAAGTTATGCCACAGGGAAATGAATCTATAGTGGTGTTCAGGATGGATTAGAGCAGAGAGGGAGAGAAAAAAAATAGGAGGAGGAAGATAAGAGGTTATGTCTGGACAGACTCCTTACTACTGATGCCACATGGCAGATGAGAGAAGGGAAAACGTGAAATAGGATGACAGTATCTCCGATCTGGTGACTAGGAGGATGGCAGCACCACATACAAACATCAGGTAACCAGAGAATAATCATACTGGGAGAAAGCATCCCCATGTAGTACTATCACCCAAGACTTAACAGCTGCATGACACTGCAGTTTACAGAGCTCTCAAATATCTCATCTCTCTTTTCCCAATGGCCTCCGTGAAATAGGGTGGTAGGTATTCTCTCTTCTTTACTCTTTCCTTCTTTCTTGTGACCTTGAAGTACTTCCCAGGAGAGAACGGGAAGAATACATCCTCATGCCCATGGACTTTGGACTTGACCAGGTGACTTAGTTTGGTCAAAGTAACATAGAGAAACATGACATGAGCAGAAGCTTTGTGTGTGCTCCTGTGATTCGACGCGGCTCGGGTGTTTTTGCTATCCACCTTCAGAGAACACGCCCCAGGTAATTACTAATACAAAGAAAATGAGACGACGTGTAGAGCAGACCCGAATCCAACCCACAGCCTACAACTATGTGCAGCTGATCCTGTCCAATCCAAGCAGAACCACAAGTACCTACAAACCTGTAAGTGAGAAATCAACTCTTGTTGTTTAAGCCACTGCATTTTAGGAATGTTGATAGCACTGTTGCAAAAAAAACTCTGAATAACACAGTTAGGTAAACAGGTATTAGTAAGGTGCCCAGAGATAAAACACCTGAGATACAGAGAGGTTAAGAATTTGTCCAAGTTTACAGCTCAAGGGAGAGGGTTAACTATGCTCTTATCTACCTACTCAAGAAAGACTCTGCACATGTAGACACATTTCACAGCTTAGAGGCCCAGCACTCGAAGGAGTAATTTTTAAATGCCTTAAAAAAAAAAGACTGAGTTTTCTAATAACCTAAGAAATGCATGTTTTCATATATGCTGCCTATTAAGTCTGTTCATATCGTATCAGCAAACATCATGTCGTCTTGGAGAGGTTCCTAGTTTCTCCTGTGAAATGTTTTTCAACGCCTGAGTGAATCAAAATGAATGTAAATGAGGTTTATTAAGTCAACCCCACATGATGCTGTATTGTCAGCATTTGTAGGGCTGTGACAGGTTAGTTATTGCAGTTTGAAGGAAATGTCACCAACACAGCAGTCTGCAGAATTAACTTAAAAGAAATATATACATATACATATATATATATATATAATATATAAACGTCTCAGGATTTTCTACCCTTTTGAAAATTGTCTCCTCAGAAGGTGACGGGGGCTGAGGGAGGCTAATGTTGGCTCATTCTTTTTCATCAAGAATCGCTCTCTGGGCTTCCCTGGTGGTGCAGTGGTTAAGAATCCGCCTGCCAATGCAGGGGACACGGGTTCGAGCCCTGGTCCGGGAAGATCCCACGTGCCGCGGAGCAACTAAGCCCATGCGTCACAACTACTGAGCCTGCGCTCTAGAGCCTGCGAGCCACAACTATTGAGGCCGTGCACCACAACTACTGAAGCCCACGTGCCTGGAGCCCGTGCTCCGCAACAAGAGAAGCCACGGCAATGAGAAGCCCGCACACCGCAACGAAGAGTAGCCCCGCTCGCCGCAACTAGAGAGAGCCTGCACGCAGCAAGGAAGACCCAACACAGCCAAAAGTAAATAAATAAAATTAATTAATTAAAAAAAAAAAAGAATCACTCTCTGGCTACGTGATACCTGAGTCCAAGGGTCAGGGGCTACAGGTAAGCAGCCAGGCTTCTGAGAGCTGCTGTTAATGGACTGTGGAGAGGAAACAAAATGAGGGTGATTGCAGTTGACGAGTGACAGGAGTAGTGACAGCAGCACCGAGTGCCCTCTCCTCCTAGAATGAGTGTCAGACTGGTTTGCGGGGGGAGTGTGGGCAGAAGCAAGAAGAGAAAGAAGGCAAGGGAGGCCCAGGATGCTGAGCCGCCGGAGGAGGGGCTTTATTATTAACTCCAAGGGGGTGGAGGATCCAGCCAGGGTGACATCACCCTTTCCAGGGCACGTTTCTTTTGCTCGCCCAGAGGAGGTGTCAGGAATGGGCTGGCCCGGTCACCGGTCCCTTAGGTGATTTGATTGGAGGAGAGTCACGAAGGCTCTTTTTTCCACATCATCACGCTCAGTCACCGTAACTTTTGGAGAACT
This sequence comes from Delphinapterus leucas, assembly GCF_059928025.1. Lineage (NCBI taxonomy): Eukaryota > Metazoa > Chordata > Mammalia > Artiodactyla > Monodontidae > Delphinapterus > Delphinapterus leucas. The sequence continues at coordinate 28,741,627 of NC_143149.1, forward strand.
GTTTCTTCGATTCCTGGACCCTTCCCTTTCAGGCGTCTCCTCTCACATGAAAATACCTCATGGGAAAGATAAATGTGTTAAGCGTTACATCTATCAAGACTAAAGTAAAAAATACCTTTTAATTGAAACATCCAGGCCTTCTTTGTAGGGAGAAGGCCCTCATTGCAGGGGAAGGAAAAGATACTGAAGGAAAACCTGCAACCAGACCAGAAATAGCTGTTCTGACGTCTCAGTGCCCTAAATTACAGTGTATAAACGCTGTGCCCCTGTGCTACAATCAGCATTTTGGTTACGCAAGGTTACCTTTTCCCGGCCACACACAGGACAGTTACACCCCCTTTACATAAAACGTGAGAACCACAGAGTTTGGGGGGTCCTCTCATTTAATCCCACCTTTTTACAGTAGAGAAACTAGATGCCAGAAAAGGAAAGGGGATATCTAAGCCCACCCACCGGAGCAGAACACAGACACGTCTTCTTTGTCACAATTCTGTCTTTCAAAAACCCATGCCACTCTGCCTTCTCTAGATAGGTCCCACGCCCAAGGCTTAAATTTCTCTTGAGTGCAACCAGAAACATCTCTTAAACGATATTGGCGAATCCTCTGTGACTGTGTGCTTTTCTGTGCAAAATGAGTTTAAAAGATTCATCCACTCAGCAAACATTTGTTGACTGCCCATCGTCCCTGACCTCTGGGACCTCACAGACTAAGATGCCCTAACTGGGCAAAATCGTTGGAGGTTTAACTGTAAATATGATCACAGAAGTAAAGGGGACAAACATTCACATTGAGGGTTCATTTTATTAGGTAGGGAATGAAGAAGAAAATAGACCTCTAGGTGGACATGGCAGAGATGGGAGGAATCATCTCTCTCCCCAGCAGATAGATGAAACCCGAAGACCCACTTTTCCTTGCTAATCCTCTAGGTAAAGGCCCATGCCATCCTTTTATGCATACGTACTTATATATATATATTTATATGAAACTACTTCAGAGCTCAGGAAGACCACGAGTCTATAAAGCTGTCACTTGTCGAAGTTCACTGGAGTTGACAGAATATGAATAGCCCCTTCCCCAAAGGCAGAATCCAAGTGAGTGCTTCTGCAAGGACTGAATTCTGACCACGCATCATGCATATTTAGTGACTTGGAATTATTGGGTTCAAGGACAGAGCTGAGTATCGCTACCTAAGAGTGAGCTTCCAAAGGAAATTGCCCAGGAAGAAGGTGGTCCTTTAGGACTGAATTCAAGAGGGACCCTGAGGCTAGAAGTGGATTTGGTCCAGAAGGAGGTCCACTTTCTGAGAAAGAAGATTAATAGGGAAAAAGGATCAAGCCAAGGGCTGAGAAGCATCAGACGTAAGCAGCCACTGGAGGAGGAGCCAGCTGAGGAGTCCAAGAGAAGCAGGGTGATCCAGGAGAGTTTCCCATCACAAAGCCAAGAAAACCACAGATGGTGCCGAAAAACTTCACATAAGCCGTTCGTTTCAACTCCTTCCCCAACGAACATTTTTAGCAGCTTTCTTATGGTAGAAAATGATCGATTTGAATTTCACTCCTTTTTCAACAAAGACAGCTGTGTGGTGGAAAGAGCCATGAACCTGGGTCAGAAACCTCATGGCTGAATCCCCCTGTGACTATGTGTCAGAGCCCAGCTGTGTGACCTTGAGGAGGTGTCCTAAGAACTAGGGGTCAAGACTTCCTCATCTAAAATCACAGGTTGCTCTGAGTTTTGATAAGGTAATGGATATAAAGCACATGTAAAGTACTACATACGTAACATGACTATTTAAACTGTAATTCTTAGAGAACTGTCAGATACGGATGCAAACGACAAGAAGACTGGTGTCCATAGTCCTGAACATAGTAAGTTTTCATGCAAGTTTTTGCAGGGCTTATTTACCACCTACTCTCAATGACACTTCTTTGCTTATATTTATGATAAATACTCTGCTTACTGAGTGTATTTAATCCATTTTGAACGGCATGATCAAGGGTGAAATGGGACAGCAGAGATGGAAAGGCCGTCCGAACAGCAGGGATTTTGGCATTGTAACTTGACTTGCCTTGAAAATCAGCCGCCTCACACCTGCCAGAAGTGGTTTGGAGCCCCTCAAAAAGTCCCATCCCCAGAGCACTGTCATTATTTTACCTGTCAGCTCCCTGAGAAAGCCCCATTAACAAGGCCTAGTTATTCGCCCTGATCCAGAACTCACTCTGCAGAAAAGCCCTATCCCCAGAGCGTTTTCAAAGTAATAATAATGATTAGCTGCAGAAGCAACAATTTTGTTTAACATTCCAGCTGTTTGAGGATGTGATGGGGAAAACAAGAGCCTAGTCCAAAACTTAAAAGGATGATCTAGGGAATGAGATGTCCATAGAGCGATTTGAAAAGCTCTGGCATATTCCTGGGAATCTAGAAGGTTGTGAGGATGTGCAGGGCTGTGCATGTGCCCAGGAAAGACCAGAGAGGTCTGTAATCTCTCACCTCTGGGTAACCCTGTGGCCCTGGGCAAGGAGGAAATTAAGGCTTAGACAGAGCTGTAAGCTTCCTGAGGATTTAAGGCATACACCAAAGCACACAGAGCCGCTCATCAAAGAATTAAAAACATTAGTTCCAAGTACTTTAGGAAATAGGTGACCAACTATTAGCTGACCACTCAGATAAGCTAGCAAAGATTTCAGTGGCTACACACTACAGGGAACACGTGTTCCACAGAATTAGTCTAGAACATTTATTAAACCAACAAATGGCAGTAACAACAAAATCAGAAACAAAAGCAAAGTCTGATGGAGGGAGATCTGATTTCCAGAATTGGCACATTACATTATCTAAAATGTTCATTTTGTGAGAAAAAAATATATCTATATAATTATAAGACATGCAAAAAATAGGAAACCATGACCCAGAGATAGATTAAAAAAACAAACAAACAGTCATTAGAAACTACACTGAGGGGGAACTCAGATACTAGACTTACCACACAAATATTTTTAAATCAGTTTTTTACATATACTCAAAAGACTAAATAAAACCATCTTTAGAATTAAACTTTGACTATAATGCCTCACTAAATAGGGAATATAAATTGAAGGATTAAAATGAACAAAAAAGTAAAAATAAAAAAGAACCAAATAGGAATTCTGTAGTCGAAAAGCCTAATACCTGAAATGAAAAATTCACTAGAGGAGCTCAACGGCAGATGTGAACTGGCAGAATCAGGAAGGCACCGAGAGAAAAATGACTCCTCAAGTAAAAAGCATCCTCAATAATATTAACAGTTGACTTCTCTTTATAAATCCAAGAAAGCCAAAAGGCAATTGGAGGACATATTTAAAGTTCTGCAAAAAAGAGCTGTCTTCAAAAAATTCTTTATCCAACAAAACTATCATTCAAAAACAAAGGAGAAATTAAGACATCCATAGATAAAAACTGAGAAACTTGGTTACTGGCACATCTGCCCTGTAAGGAAAACGTTAGGGAATCCTTCAGGTTAAAATGAAGGCCATAACTTTAGTCCACATGTAGAAATAAACAGCATCAGTAAAGGTAACTACATAGGCAAAAAGGAAAGACAGTATAAATGTATCTTTTGTAATACTTTACCTTTACTATTACTTTAAAAGACAACTGCCTAAAACAGTAATTAGAAAACTGAGTTGATGGGCTGATAAGGTATAAAGATGTAATTTGTGTGACATTCATAGCACAAAGGAGGAGAGAAGTGGAAATGTACTGGAGCAAAATTTCTGTATAATATTGAAATTAAATTTGTATTAACCCAAACTTTAAGTTTCAGTGCTAATTAAAATGCCCAGAACAACCACTAAAGAATAGGCCAAAAAATATAGTAAATAAAATAGCAAAGGAACTAAAATAGTATGCTATAAAATATCTATTTAACACAAATAAGGGAGTAAAGGAGTGACAGAGGCGCAAAGGCAAAAGACATATAGTAAACATTAGCAAAATGGCAATCATAAGTCCTACCACATTCCTCAAGAGAAGGTAAACAAATGGCCAATAAGCACACAAAAAAGATACTAAACATCACTATTCATTAAGGAGATGTAGATCAAAAACACAATGAGGTACCCCTTCACACCCAGTAGGATGGCTATTATCAAAAAGAGAGACAGTAACGAGTGTTGGTGTGGCTGTGAAGAAATTGAAACCCTCAGAATTTGCTGATGGGAATGTAAACTGAGGCAGCACTGTGTAAAATAATTTGGTGCCTCCTAGAAACATTAAAAATATTTACATATGACCGATCCTGCTCTTAGATATATACCCAAGAGAAAAAAGAACATATGTCTACACAAAGACTTGTACATGAAGTTCTTAGTAATATTATTTATAATAGCCAAAAATAGAAACAGCCCAAATGTCCATCAACTGATGAACGGATTGAAAGAAAAGTGACATATCCATACAGTGAAGAATTATTCAGCAGTAAAAAGAAGTAAAGTACTGATCCATTCTATAACATGAATGAAGCTTGGAAATATTAGGTTAAGCAAAAGAAATCAGTCACAAAGGATCATGTGTGATTCCATTTATATGCAGTATCAGACTAGGCAAGTCTATAGAGACAGAAAGTAGACTAGTTGGTTGCCTAGGCTGGTGGAATAATGAGGAGGGAAGGGGGAGCGATTGCTAATGGGCTGGGATTTCTTTGGGGAGTGATGAAAATGCTCTCAAATTGATTGTTGTGATGGTCTTACAACTTTCGAATATTTAAAAAACCATTGCATACTCCAAATGGGTGAGTTTTAAGATATGTGAATTACATCTCAATAAAGTTAGTATAAAATAAATGCCTACCAAGACAACACATCAAGAGGGTTTATGAATTGAAACAGAAAAAAGGATCCTCGTGGTGCCTACGCTTTAAGAGAATCGGAGTCCCAAATGGGTTTCCTAGGGTGTGATTTTTTTTCTATGAAAGAAAAGAATTTCTGCTTTACAAAATGATTCATAGTAAAGCGGTGTTCTCTGGCTTTGCATACCCATATGCCATTGCACACCAGTTAGCATGCTCCCCACTAGCCCGAACCCTTAATTCAGAGATGACTGTGCTGATGACTCTGGAACTCTTTCTGCTCTACTAACAGAGCCCTATGTTGAATAGTCCAACCTCCTGATCTAGAACTTTTCCCAACACTCAAATTGGGCACTAGAAAGGGTGCAGGGGTAGGCAGAGTAATAAAGGCATGGGTGGCAGGGAGGAGGCTGGGATTTGGTCAAATGGAAATGTACACACGAGGCAAGGTCATGGGTAAGATGAATGGATGGGAGGAATGGCTGGAGAGAGACCTGTCAAGAGATGGACCAGGCACAGGAGAGGGGTAAGGAAGGACCAGCCTGGAGGGTGTCGTCAGAAGAGAAAGATGGTAGACCCCCATCAGAAACTATTAGGTAGGTGATGAGAGAGGAGGAAAACTCAACGATGAATTCCAGATTGCCTCTTACTTTAATTTCACGAAGGAAAATGTCTTTTTCAAGCATCATTTTCCAGAACAAATGATCAATTTGTAAAGTAGGTCATCAATTCCCAATCTGATTTGTTTTTAATCTATCAGAGTTGCTTAAGGAAGGTCTTATTTGTGGCCAAAAGGATGCAGTATTCTCTCCATTTCTGAAGGAGGAATTCAAAGCACTGTGTGTTGGAGTCCCTCTGTTGCCATGGGACAAGCAAACGGTGCTCAGAGAGGGGACCTGCCTGCAGGGGAGACTCTGGTTCCCAAAGCCATCTATTGTATCTGAGCTGTGTGTGCGCCCTGTGGGAGCTGATAGCTCAGAAAATCAGACAGGGGACTGGCCTGTCTCCCTTGAGACACCAGCAGTAAAGCATAACAGAGAAAGTAGAAGGCCATGACTCAAAGAGCCTGGAAATGGAAATGGACCTGCAGGGTTGCCAGGTTCAACCCCTCACCTTGCAGGTGGGGAACTCAGCCCAGAGAGGACAAGTGACTTGTCCAAGGTTGCTCAGCCAGACGGTGGCAGATTTGGAACAAACAGCCTGGCTTCTCTCTCCCTGAAGATGCATGGCCCCCAGACAGGCCAGGCTGTCACTGAGACAAATAAGTTTGCTTGTACTTGCCCTGGAATGCCTCACACTGAAATCAGAAAACCTTCTGCTGCAACCCTGATGAGGAAACTAAATTAGCTACTAATTGTTTAATCAGTGGCAAGCTCTATAAGGCAGTAAGGAATAAATTAAGTTGGACTGTGAAGCACACATTTGTTAGATCTGATCATCTTGACGATCACCTCTGTGGCCCACCAATGATGCTGTACATCTCACCTCTTGGAAAGCTCTCAGAGGGATCCCATGACCTTTTGGCTGCCAGATGAATTATTCCTTTCTCTTCCTTTTTCTGTCCCACTTTCACCATCTTCTCTTCTTAGTCTTTTTAATCCAGAACTTTAATGGCAGTAGAGTGCTCGTGAATGACTAGCTCTCTTGGGAAAAGAACACTGATTTGTAGCATTTAGCAATTTCTGTGCACTCCCATCATGGGCCAATTTCAAGGTACCAACATGACATCTACCAGTTTATAGAATTCCTGATAACTTAACAATTGGTTCTTGCAAGCACATACAAGATGATTCCAAAACAACACTGAGAGTGTGCACAGGTTCCATCTGAAAGCTGCAGAGTACAAGTTTTCAAGTGCACATGGAACATTCTCCAGGGCAGACCACATGCTAGGACACAAAATAAGCCTCAGTAAATTTAAGAAAATTGAAATCATATCAAGCATCTTTTCCAACCACAATGCTATGAGGTTAGAAATCAACGACAAGAAAAAACCTGCAAACAACACAAACACGTGGAAAACAGTATGTTACTAAACAACCAACGGATCACTGAAGAAATCGAAGAGGACTTCCTACGACATCTTTTGATCTCTGACCTCAACACTGTCCCCAGACAAGTCCCCAGTGAAGCTGTGAGGGGAATAAACTTGGACTTGGTTCCCCCAGCTTGCTCCTCTGTGCCCTTTCTCACCTCTCAGTGGATAACCTGAACCAAATTGCTCACACTTTCCACATACCTCCCTTTCCAAGAGAAATTCACTCTCCAAAAAAAAATCTGAAACTCTTTTTCCCTAAGATGCAAATAAGTGGTAACTAAAGCAGTGCCTTTCCAGAGTTACTTACATCTTGGCATCTTGGGAAAAAAACTTAAAGCTAAGGGATTCAAACTCCACTTTGGGGACTGCAGGCAGCGCAGAGGGTATGAGCAATCGTAATTCCAGAGCAATAGTGTCACAGCAGAGCCCCCGAACATCACGGGAGTGGCTGCCTAGCCCATCTATGTGAAAAGCTGGCCCTGATCTCTGCCTTCCAGGGCCTGCCATCGTCCTAGCAAGCTCCAGACCTCCTCTCCTTGTGCTTCCAGACAAACAGAGTATGAGGTCAGGATATCTAAGTAGACCGATGATACGAAGAGCAGCCTCCGGCCCAGAGACAAGAGAGCTCTAATCTCAGCGACACCATCTCCAGTTGCCTGACCTCAGGAAAGATACCTTATTTAAGTTCAGCTCCTGCTCTGTAATACAGGACTTATAACACCCACCTCGGAGGATGGTTGGGGGCATAGTGCCCACCAGTGGTGATGACGGTAATTCCCAGTGGTGGTGATGGTCATGAAAGATAAAGCATCACACCTCCTGGGAAAATAAAAACTCCAGAGCTGGACTTTCTAAACCCCAGAGTCTTCCTTGCAATTGATCCCAGTTGCAGGTTATTATTTCCTGCCGGCAACACACCCAGGCTGCCAGCCCAAATGATGGAACTCTCTAAGACACAAAAATGTAGGTGAGGGCAGTGCTTCCCTCTGGGGGAAGCTGGACCCGTGGTTGACTGGTGTTGACAGCAGGTGCGGGGGAGACATTTTTGCCAACCATCCAATATCCCTGGTCCTCTGGTAATTCAGATTACTTTCCAAATGTCACTGCATCGGTCTGAGTCTGACAGCTCTTCAAACTGGGGCCCTTTCTCTGAGCCTGAAGACCTAGACATATTCCTGAAGGGGCTTTTGATCTTCATTTCTTTCCAGGTGGGAGGGTCCTTTGTCAGGCAAAGTCCAGACTCATGAAACTTGCAGACAAAAAAACCTAGTGACAGGTAGTCTGGCAGGTGAAGCCAATAGCACATTGAATGCAGGGACCCAGCTAGTTGGATAAGACACATGACATTCCTGAAAATGAATAGTCAAGGGAAAATACTTACACTGTTCTTCAAACCCACTACAGCATCACCCCCACTTATCTTGAAATCTGACTTCTAGTAACTTCCAAATTGTGCAAGCAGAGAAAGCCCGGACACCTGAAATGACTATTCCATGGTCTTACGCCAAATCCATGAACTGTGCTGCTTAGAAGACGGACCAAAGCACTTGTTCAAAGCCTCTTTCCTCTTGCTTAACATAAAAGTCTAGCAATCCCAGATATTTGGTTTTCCAGTCCCTGCAAACTGGATGTAGCATATATAAGATGTTGCGGGGAACGAAGAGGGAGGCATTAGAGACAGCTCAATAACAGCAGTGAGGATTGATGGCTGGCAGCCTGGTGGCAGAAAGCTGAAAGGAAGTGCAGGAGAGTGTGTGTGCTGAACGGTCATAGAAATAAGGCAAGGTAGTCAAGAAAGGGTTAAACACTTGTGCTTCTGAAAAGGTAAGGAGATGTAGAATCCATTTGAGAAAGCCTTCCATCCAGAATGCCTAAAGGAAATGAAATTTGGGGCTTAGAAAGAACAAGCTTGGGAATTCAGGGAAATTCACTTAAGTGGAACGCTGTCCTCCCCTGACAGTGCAAGATAAATGAGGCAGTGCTGCACCTGCAAAGGCCACTGAGGCTGGGTTGGGGAAAGAAAATCACCCCTTGTCACCTTTCCGACAGCTCATAATGTTCTGAAATTCCTCCCCCCACGCCACCATCCTCCCAACAGCAACCCAGTCCCTGCCTCACGGTAGGAATTGCTGTGTGCACGTTGCAGCTTGGGACTCAAGCCCCGCTCCTGTAATGCCTGCCCGGGGCACGGAGGTGTGCCTGCCCCTTGGAAATGAGTGTCTGGGAGAGGTCTTGCCAGATGCTTAGCTCCTGCTTCTTCTTGTCTTCTCGTCTCTTCTGCTGTCTCTTCTGTTTCCCACCTCCCTCTTCACAGGGCACCGAATGCAGCCGACAGATTTTGACTCTCAGCAGGCCTTTAGTTTTGGAGATAAGCATCTTTCCAGAGTTTTGGAGGCTTAACCTTGCACCTCCTTGCACCACGCCCCTATGCACTCAAGGCCTCCAATAAAACCTCCAGGCACTCAGGGTCCTCCCCTCACCCCCGCCACCTTCTTGTCACCTGAGAATCAGTTCCGGTTGATCTGGGGTGGCCCTGGCCTGGTATCAGCAGTTTTCAAAAGCTCCCTGCATGACTCAAATGCGCAGCCAGGGCTGAGAACAACTGACTTACCCTGGAGTAAAATCAGAATAGCTGCCACCCGGAACTCCAAGCAGGACCTGATGGATCTGCCATGGTGAGCCCGACGCTGCGATTAAGGCTTGACTTTATGGACGTAAATAAAGCCCAAAGGCTGCTTTTAAGGCTCAGATACTGAGAAAAGAGAATAGAGAGGGAAGGGAACTTGGTCTCAGGGCCACAGTGACCACGTAGGGAAGGGAATGAGGGCATTGGCGGGGCAGGAAGCAAAGTGCGAGGGGGAGAAAGAAGCCTTTGAAGGCTTTGGAAGGGTTGGCTAAGAGCTGCCCAAGCAGATAGGTAAGACTTCACAGGCACCCTTAAGCACCCTTAGCGACGCGGAGCCTGATTGTTAAAAGTGCACATTCACTGCTGATGTGGCCAGAAACAGCCTGAGAGCCTTCGTGGGCCTGGGGCATCTCCCGTGCGAGGGAAGGAGAGAGTGTGAACCACCCCTGTGAGGCTTTCCCTTCAATGTTACCTGTGCGGGTTCACCTGGCCAGCGCTCTGGTGTGAGTGAGATGGGCCCGGAGACTCTCAGCAGCTCCCTCTCCTGGCACTGGCTTACTGGAGGGGACTGCTCTCCAGGCCTGGCTCTACCAGAAACATTTGCCTCTTACTTGACAGAGACTTTGAGGGCAAAAAGCTACCTTTTCTGCTCATACATCAGAAAGATGTGCTTACACTCTGGCCACCGCTGAAGACCCTTGTGCTCAATCTATCCATCCCAGCAGGTGAATAAAGAGTCCAGGAGCCCTGGTCAGTGTCTTGATTTACTTACACCCTCACCTGGTACCAACGAATAATTTAAAGTAGCTTAGAAAGATCCCACATCACTCCACAAAATAAAATACATTTAAAATAAGAGACCTGGGGACTTCCCTGGTGGTCCAGTGGTTAAGGCTCCGTGCTCCCAATGCAGGGGGCCTGGGTTTGATCCCTGGTCAGGGAATTAGATTCCACATGCTGCAACTAAGACCCAGCGCAGCCAGGTAAATAAATAACTATTTTAAAAAAGAAATCCAGCTTTAAAAAAATAATAATAATAATAAAATAAAATAAGAGACTTGAGGCCAAAAGAAAATAGGAGAAGAGAATGAGATTCGCACCAAAACACAAGACACGTCTTGGAATTCAACACCCTGGCGAAGTGAGGCCGCTGATCTGACTTTGAGTTTTCTAGCTCCCAACACAAAAGAAAGCAAGATCTCTACACAATTCAAAGTTCATAACACCAAATCTAAAGAGTCGTTCAAGATAAACATAATGGTTCCTGGAACTGAAACCAGACGGAAATGCCTCCCCTACATCCACGTGGAAAGGGCCCTGTGATTTAGCAAATAAGGTCCTCAAGGTGGCCTTTCTGTAAACATGGCAATGAGTTTCTCAGGTCTCTTTTTGAAAACATCTCTCAGTGAAGGCTGATGTCATAATACCAAATTGCCCTCCAATTAAAAAAAAATTCTACAGGAGACCAGGACAAATGTTCTGGGGACCAAAGTTTGGCTTAATTCAAAAGTAGATGCTCCAGAAACTAGAAAAATGGGTAGACAGGACCATCGTCATTTCCCATGTAAGAAAAGTGAGGCTCAAAAGACTGTCCAGATGAGTCATGTGTCAGAGGCTCCCATCTGCGAGGCGAAAGAGCAAGGACTCAGACAAAGCCTTTGGTTTTGTTTGTGTTTTGGTCTAGCATGTGTTCTAATCTAGACAATACAATTGCAGGGGGTGGCCTGTTAAGACTGGAAAACGCTGTTGATCGTTGCTACAAGAGGAAAGGAAGCCCCACATTTATTCTCAGGCTGGGCACTCCCCGCTGGATCCTCAGCCCCAGCTTTCCCTCCTGGGCTGTGGTACTTCCCCTGCCTCCCCACTCCAGCCGGCCCTGAACGGGCATCCCACTGCCCGTGGAGTCAGATGGACAGTCCCTGCCTTGATGGCTTGGAGTTGCCACATCTGTGCCCCAGAGCAGCCCCAACCCCGGACTCAGCCGCCTCTAGCTCTCCCACCTTTGTTCCTCCTGGGGACCCCGGAGCGGAAAGCGTGTAACAGGCTCAGGTGTGGGAGGGGACCAGCAGCTCCAGGGTCTGTGGGGGGAAGAGGAAGAAAGAGAAGAAAAACGGCCCCCTCTGAAAGCTTTCCAATCACTCCAGCCACCCCCATCTCTAATTCTTAAAGTATAAACTCTTTCTTCCACTGACCTCACTCGTGGTCAGAGCTCAGGACAGGCCCATCCGTCACGGGGCTGATTTGGTTCAGCAGGTGTTGGCTGGGCCATCGCTCATTTCAGGCAAATCTGCTGGCGGCTGTCAGGGGTTATGGAGTATTTATTGAGTTTGTGTCAGGTTCAGATGACCAATAGCCAGCAGCTGGTGGATACGCACTGACGTTGATGATATTGCTGAATTAAGCGAGGTGATGTATACTCAACTTGCTTAGAGCCAGCAACGGACCCTGGGATCATGTTATAACCTGTTGTAGACGATCCCTGGGCTTTCCTTTTCAAAGAAAACATCACACACAGGGCATTTCTACTTAAAGGAAAAACTGCATGGTCCCCAACAAAGGTAGTCATGTCTGCATTTCAATGAACAAGAGCATTTCCTGGGGAGACTGGAGGAAATGAACACGATCCAGACGTTTGGCAAACGGCCTTCCACGCACAGCCAAGGACTGTCGGATTCACAACATTTAGATGTTAGGCCTCACCAGGAAGAGGCATTCAGTGGTGACCTAGACTCAAGATGAGCAACGTAAATCTAGTCAAAATCGATCTTTGGTTGACACAAGATATCGCAGACAAGAGCGCCAGAGTTGAGTCAGACAGCAAATAGGATCGTGGTGCCATCTGAGGCAGCGTGAAGTCGGGAAAGACGCCCTGTGTGTGCTGATACCTGGAGGTGGTTTCTTGTTCTCTCCTTGTCTTCTCCTCCAACCAGTCCTCTCCCTGCAACCTCACTAGACTCCAAAGCAAGTGATAAAATCTCCTACCGTCAGCACCTGAGTCAGAGGTGATGGAAGTATTGTCCCCAAACTCACAGGACCGCCACATTCAAATAAGCAGGATTTGGCACAAAGGCTCCCCCTTAGCCCACCTCCAAAAGGACCCTGTGATTACACAATCCCATTGTCAGTCCCGTGGCCAAGGTCAAGGCTCCAACATGCTCACGGGGAGTAGCAGGGACAATGTCCTGCACTGGGAATGGACCAGCAGGATGCACTGGAGAGGTCGAGGGTCTGTAGCTGGGATGCTGAGCAGGTCCCTTGAGCAGCCTGGATCTCAGGGTCTCCTTCTGGAAAAGACCTGTCTGGGGTCCGCTTCATCTCCAAGTTCCCTCCAGTCCTCAGGGTCTGACTTGGAAGAGTTTCCTTTCCAATCCCACCACTTCTTCCTTTAAAAGAAGCACTGTCTCCAGTGATGTGCTCGTGGCACCTGCCTCTTTGGGGATAAATCAGTAGGGGGACCTTTTCCAAAGGCCCAAGGGCATAGAGAGGATCGGTACCCACAAGTGTACTCCTTCCCTTGCCTAGCAATAGCTTTCATTCCTGAATGCCTACACTGGGCCAGGCACCAGGAGGATGCTTTATTTGTAAAGTACAAAGAAAAAAACTGAGGCTTCAAGAGCTGGAGGGAGCCATTGAAGCCACACAGCTGGGAAGAGATGCAACCAGGATTCCACTCTCGTCCAGTCTGTCTCTGCTGGCTGCATACCACCCACTGCACTGCCCTGCCCAAGACAGGGGGATCACATGGAAGTCATCAGTGAGTCCCAAACGTCTCCCTTCCTCCCCAGGCTTTTTGGAGAAGGGCAAGGAGCATAATGGCGAGTTTTACACCTCCCCTCTCTCTCCGATGCCTCTCCCCTGCCCGTCTGCCCATCCCTACGTGAAAGGAGAGAATTAGACACAGGCAGTAAAGGAGGAAAGAAAGAATGCGGCCCCAGATAATCAATGACTGCCTCAACAAGTCCACTGTGTACGTATTAATCTATTGTATATTAATAGAAATGGCAGATGCATGGAGTGTATATATATATACACACACGTATGCTTCCTAGACTGCTAGGTGCTCTTGGCAAGTGGATGACGAGCTCTGTGATGCTTCCCAGTGATGGAAATTGAATTTAGGTTACAGAACATCATCTGGCCCAATTGCCACTGAATTATTCCCCACAAAATATCAAAGTTAATTTTTGGGCCTGTCAGCCCGGTTGATGAGTTGGGCGGCTGTCAGCCCTGCTGCTTCTGTCTCCAGTGCCAGAGAAGAGTCTGAAAGTCACATAGTCCAAACAGCGACCTTGGCGGGGGACGGGGTGAGATTACCAGAAAAATGAAATGCCAAGGCGGAGGTTCCGGAGTCCGGCTTCGAATACCTGTTTACATGGAGAATAACAGATAGCCAGCCACAGACTGCAAGGTTGTAACTCACTCCCCGAGTGCCACCGACACCATAAAACACGACAGCCCTGCTTGGGATGTCTGCGCCCTGGCAGCCAGGCTGGGGGAGTGATTTAGGGCTCCGGATCCATTCAGAGACTATCTAATCTATTGTCTTTTATTACAGCCACTACTGTCTCTCTCCCTCTCTCGCAACTTCTTTTTTCCTCCAAGAAACATAATCTCTCTTAAAGAAATGCTACTCAGAAGTGCAGGTTTGATTCAAAGGTAGTGAGGATTCTTTATGCCATAAAAAAAAAAAAAAGCCTAACCACTGCCACTGTATAAATATATATAGTTTTTCTATTCCCTTCAGGTCGGCTGAGTCCTGCATTCTCCTTCCATCCTTCCGTCTTCCACTCCTCCCCCCAATCTCCCCCTCACCAAAACCCAGCAGGGATATCCACTCCCTTGCCTCTCTTCTGACTAATTGTCTCGGGCCATCTGATGTTGAAATAATCCATCGTTGTTTAATCTATCCGCGGCTGTGTGGCAAGAAACGGAAAAGCACTTTAGAAAGATCAATCATCTAAAATCATTGAGCAGCATGTTGGAAGCAGGGTCGTCGCCTGCTCCCAGCTGGGAAAATGATGGTGGGAAGAGATAAAGGCTTGCAGAGGAGGCTTCTCTGTCTCCATAGCTTTTTGATTCCGAGATAGATTAGCACTAACTGCTCTCCGTTTGTGCTAAACAAAGATAATAGCATTGGAAGTCACAGCCACATAAATGATATGACAGTCAAATAAACCACCCCCTGCCTCCAGTCCCCCGCCAGCACCAGCGGGCTAACAGATTAGGCAGCAAGGTGGGGGTGTGGTGTGGTGTACATCTTTGCCACTGGGACCTTGATCACTGGGGATAAAGTGGAAAAGAGAATTCTGAGTTCCTAAACAGCTGGAAAAAAATGTAAAAGGCTCCATCCACTCTCTATAAATAAGAGAGATTCTGGCTGGAGAAAGCTTCGAGGAGTATTGTCAAGTCGTTCATAGGAATCAAATTAGGGGCCGGTCACCTAGCATCATGGGACATCAGGCTGCGGAGGCAAGGGAACCACTATTTTCAAGGTTATGCGTCTCCAGCTGGTAACCATCTCCTTCACCCTCCTTGTACTCAGAGTTTAGGGGCTGCTTTCTCAGCTGCTGTTGTGTAGCAGTAGCTCCTCCCCAGAGTCCTGGGCTTTCTGAAAACCCACCCCTCCTCTCCCCTGATACTCCCCCTTCCTCTGCAGAGGAAAGGTGGCGGAAAGAGGGGCACCGACAGGATGAGAAAGAAGGACCAGCAGGCTAGGTCTCCGCTCACCCTTCCCTGCTGCTGGCCTGACCACGACGTTCAGAGATGTGGTCTCAGGCACAGGGAACCGGGGGGGATGCCCAGAGGATGAGGAATGCCTAGAAGTGGACATGCAAGTTCGGCTTCCTCCAGAAACCACCAGACCCCACACAATCTAGATGTGCAGTGAAGTTGAAAAAGCTGAGTCTTAGAATACAAATCCACCTCCTACCTGGACCACTGATTGGCTGTAAGAATCACATAGCCTCTCTGAACCTCAATCTCAGAGACACTTCAGCACGACCTTGTAAGGTTCAGACCTGGTATTTTAAACAACTGACAAATGATAGGCGCTTCCATAAGTACTTACGGATGTAACTGAATTATTGTATCCTCAGAAGAACCCTATAGGGCAAGTGTGATTATTCTTTCCAAATTACAGATGAGAAAACTGAGGCAAGGAGAAGTTAAGTAACTTGTCTGAGGACACACAGGTTTGCTCTGATGTTATAATAAATGCCGGCCACTACTTCTCTCATCAAGGAAGACTGACTTATTCTGAACTGAAACCTCACATGTGTTCTTTTGTCAGTAGCTGCTCAAGCCACGTGAAGCACCAGAAGTACTTTCCAGAGCAGCCTCTGCTCTTCCTAGGGTTCAGAGCCACAGGTCACACGGGGCAGACTTGGAGCCCAGCTGGTTTATACTGGTCATTTCTGTCCCTCCTCTCCTTCTCTCTCTGAAGTAAAAGGACTCCAGTTTCACCAGTTCCCAAGCCCACAACCCCAAGTAGCTGGGATTTACTTGCAGCCCGAACCCTTGTCTAAGGGACAATAGGGGAACGCCCTCAGAACTGACTGGAAGGGTGTAAGGCACACTCTCCCTGCCCGACCCCACTTCCTCCCAGGGTGAACGGGGAACTCGATGTAGCAAAGAGGGTCCAAACTCATCCACACAACCTGCTGATTCCCCACACAAGGGAAGGATGGGCATGAAAGGGAATAGCAGCAAAGTCAGGCCAGGGGCCACACCCTATCCCCAGGACTCCGGCACTGGGTAGAATCTAAGCAGAGAACTCAAGTCACTGGCTTACTGTGCTCCCTTCCTTTCCCTCAGCACCTCAGCCCCGCCTACCACACACATCCCCACCCTCCCTGTGCTGTTCCTGCTGGAATAAAAGCCAGCGAAACCAGGATGCAGTCAGACTCAGGGACATCGACTGGAGGGCTGGGGGGCTCTTCACCCTGCGGCTTCCTGAAATTTCCCTTCTCTCGTGAAACCAGTAAGTAAAGGTAGGGCAGGACTTGAGTTCGCCGTTTGCGTAGTGGGTGCGAGCCTGACCCTTAATAGGTACTCAGTAAACGTGGTCTGAGTGAAATGAATTAATGGGTGACCATTAGCAAGAAAGCAATAAGGAAAACAGGCTGGTGGAGGGGACTGAGCCTAGTGGGGTCAGTGGGAGGATGACAGCAAGATGGACCCAAGAACGGAGGGATCAGAATTGCAGAGTGACCCAAGCTGACCATTGCCAGCAAGTATGTTCAAGGGTCCCAGGCTGGGATTCTGAAAGCAGGTGAGAGATGTTGTGAGCGGATAACCAAGACTTTCGGTACCAAGTGGGATAGGTCCTGGGAAAAGACGTAAGGATGCGCAGGGAGAGAAGCCCAAGGGATGAGTAATGGGGTGGGGCTGGAGGAGGGGTGAGTTTTCAAAACCTGGGAAAATACGGCAGGATGGGAAAGAGAATGTTGCAGTAATTCCTACACTCCACTTGTCTCTAGGCAAAGAAGAGAATGGTAACAACATAAACATCACCCCAGAGTCATAATAACTCTGGACGGGTTATAACATGTTCTCAAATTACTTGCAAGCGAGATAAGCTGAAAGAAAAATTGAGACCAGCATAACTTGTTTTCAAGGGAATGTGAATTCCACGTTTTCTCTTAATATTTTTTTGTTGGACAGATAAGGGAATCTGAAAGCTTGAATTTAAGTTAAGGTTGTTTACCAGACGAATCCAAAGTTGCAGGGCAGGGGGAAACCCTCACTTCCTCTTGCTCTGGAAGTTTCCACTTCACCTAATTTGATCTTTGGTTAGCAATTAATGAAGTACATTCTCTGAAGAAAAGACTCATTCTTGCCTTGCAGTTCTATAATATTCTCTTTTATTTGCTTAGGCTGGCCACAGAATTGTTAAATTTCAAATAGAAAGAGAATTATGACAGCAATGGAAATAGCAAAATATCTGGGGTTTATACCAACAAAGACCAGCCAAGATCTTATAGGGAAGAACTTAAAACTCTATTAAAGGAGATAAAGGATTATTGAAAAAAAAAGAAAAGCGGAGAGGTGTACCATTTTTGCTAGATAAAATGAAACAATATTATAAAGTTGTCGATTCTAACCAAATTAATGTAAAATTCAAAGCTATTTCAAATAATATATTTATAGAATATTTTTAAGGAACTGGGTAAACATTTTACTACTTTACAGAAAAATAAGGGTTCATAGGTAGCTAAGTTCATTTTGATGACAAAAAGAACAATTACAATAGGTGATATGATAGAAGAAACAGGCAGATAGAACTCTGGGAAACAATAAGGAGCTCAAAAATATGTTTATGTGCCTATGGAGACATGATATATGATAGAATACCGCCAAAAACCAGTGGGAAAATAGTGGGTTTTTAAATAGAATAGATGTTATTTGGTAATTGCATCACTATACGGGGGAAAATCTATTAGATTTCTGACTTCAATTATATGCAGTGAAATCTCTGAATGCATTAAAGACCCAAATATGGAAGATGAAACTACAAATATAATTTTTAAATGTAAAAGAATAATTTTTCAATAGAGGTTGAAGAACTTCTTAAATAAGACCCCAAACACACAAATCCTAGTATAAAAATTCTTTGTGTATTCAAGCACAATATTTCTATACCATCAACAACAGTATAGACAGAATAACAAATGGGTAGGAAATAGGATAAAGTTGTTTTTAATGTTTAAAAACAACAAATGGATTACTGTCTAGAATATATAAGCAATTTTTACATATAAACACAAGAAAATGGAAAAGGGATTAAGTAAGCAACTCAAAGAAAAAGAAATCGGAATGGCTAATATACATAAAGAGATATTTAACTGTATTAGCAATTAAATAACTGTAAATTTAAATATCAGTAAGATACTGCTTCTTGCCCATACAAATGTCCAAAGTTTTAAAATCAGATAATAAATTTTGGAAAGATATGGAGAAACATGAATGCTCATGCATTTTTGGTAGGCATGTATCCAGTGTGTATGCTCTAAAATTTAGTCAGTTTTAAGCATTTAAATCTCATAATTGACTGAAGTAGCAGGGAATTGGAGAGAGTTTAAGTCTATTTTCCTACCATTTGGGAAATAAATAAATGTCATGAATACATGCATACTGTAGAGTCCTGTGCACCTTTTATGAGCATCAACTACAGATTCATACAGCAATATGGGTAGACTTTGTAAACAAAGTGCTGATCCCATTTCCAGTGGAACAAGTAGAGAGGGACCGAGTGCACTCCCACAGAGAACAACTAGGAAAGCGAAAAGGATGAAGACCGAAAGCACTAAATACTAGCAGGGAACCTATGCTCTCCTACATCATTGGTGGTACAACCTTTTTGAAAACATTTTGGCAATATTGACTAAAACTAAATGTACGAAGACCCAACAATTCCACTCCTAGGTATGCACCCAACAGACATGCATATGTAAGTTTCTCACAAGAATCTATAAGAATGTTCACAGCAGCACTACTTGTAACACCCCTCAACACCTAGAAACAACCCAAATACCTACCAAGAGAAGAATGGATAAATATATTCTGGTATATTCACACAACTGAATATTGCAATGAGAATAAAGAAACAGCATAGATTAACTTCACAAATATAAAGTTCAGAGAAAGAAGTCAAACAAAAAAGATAACACACTGTAAAATTCCACATATGTACAATTCAAAAACAGGCAAAATCAATCTGTGGTGTTGAAATGCAGAAGAGTGGTTCCCCTTAGCAGGCAAAGGCTACGACTGGAACGGGCATGAGGGGGGTTTCCTGGGTTCAGATCATGTTCTGTTTTTTTATCTGGGTGCTGGTCCACTTCGTTAGCTTTGTGAAAATTCATTAAGATGTACCCTTACAATTTGTGCAATTTTCTATGTGTACGTTGTATTTCAATAAAAATATACATAATAAAATCAGAATGTTGAATGACACAATAAGAAACAAAATTAATTCAACCCTAGGTACCTGAGGTTATAAAAAGAAGAAAAATAAAACAAAATATAATACGATAAAGAAGAAAACTGAAATAAAAACAAAGGGAAACAAATAAAAACTCTAAAGGGAAAGGGGAAAAAGAAAAAAAGCAAAGAGAGGGGGGCCCGTTTGTCAAATCAGTAGTTTAAAGATGGAGCACCAAGGCGATTGTGGTATAAAACAATATTTACAGAAGAGAAAGTTCTTCAAGCAGGAGGCCCTATGCCGCCACTCTCATTAATCTCTTTCACCACCAAATTTGGTTTCACAGTGAAAGTAGGAGCATAATTATTACTGTATGAGTGGTTTAAAAAAGAGATAGAGAAAGAGAAAAAGAAAGAAAAAGGAAGCAAGGGAGGAAAGAAGGAAGGGAGGGGAGCAGCAAGGGAGAAAAAGGACCTTGGTCCGCTTGACTTCCTATGACCATTTTAGTCTGGGGAGCCTACTGGCCCTGTGTTATTTGACCACACTTTTAAAAAGCAGGGGATGCGGCGGGGGCTTCCCTGGTGGTGCAGTGGTTGAGAGTCCGCCTGCCGATGCAGGGGACACGGGTTCATGCCCTGGTCCGGGAGGATCCCACATGCCACGCGCGGCTGGGCCCGTGAGCCATGGCCGCTGAGCCTGCGCGTCCGGAGCCTGTGCTCCGCAACAGGAGAGGCCACAACAGGGAGAGGCCCGTGTACCGCAAAAAAAAAAAAAATCAGGGGATGGGGGAAGATTGAGTGGGAAATACCGCTCAGTTTTTCTACAATTGGCACAGCAACGTGGGCCTGCGGACTTGTCCTTGCGTGCAGGCATATTATTCTTCATCACAAACTTCAGATCCCTTTCTTCGTCTAGAGTGGGAAACAGAGTCTCGTTTGGCATGAAATGACCTGCTGTGGGCTAGAAAGACATCAATCCTCAGAAAATACACTTCGTTTTGGATGTTCAGTGTTTTGCTCATGGTTTTGCTTTATTCTTTTTGACCTGGAAGACTTAATTGAAATCTAAATGCCTCTTGCCAGAGAGGCTGCATTTTGAGGGTGTTGCTCTGAGTGTGTGCTTTTAGAAGTGGGAGATGTACTCATCCACACAGGCTTTCGCTCTTTCCATCCTAGTTTCCCTGTTTCGCCTCCCATCATCTCTTTTCATTCAAGCTCAGCCTTTCCAGACGGCTTCAGTGGAGTCACAAGCACAAAGAAACCCTGCCTTGAAAGGCTCACACAAGAGGGAGGATGGAAAACTCAAGGTTTGGAAACCATAACTGTGCCCTGCACTATGTCTAAAGTGGATCATAATTCTTCCTGTTTCTTTTTTATAGGAAGGTCTTTAAAGTGTCCACATTTATCAAATCATGTTTCCTTCAGATATTTTCAACCATTTTCCTGGAAAGTAATTGCTCAACTGATGAATTTCCTCTCTTTTATTCACAACCCTTCTCAGCCACCCCCTCCTCTCTACTTCCAGGTCAATACCCTGCACGCCTGCACTACGTTTTCTGCCAACATCTCTCTCATACGCGCATTATACTACATTAAAATAACATGTGCGCCTGGCTGTCTCACCCACTGGACTATGAAGGTGCAATTCAATTCTACTGTATTCACTTTGGTAAAATCTAGCACTTAACCCCATATCTGGCATTTGCTAAGAACTCAAGATTATTTGCTACATCCTCACTGTTTGTGTAATGGATTGTGGAAGTAACAATTCTTTCATATGGTCTAATTCAAATTTTAAGAATGGAGTTCAGGCGAAAGGTTAAAACAGTGTGAAGGTATATTACACCAAAGTTAGGAAAGCAGAGACCATGGACCCATCCACCAAGGCAATTGTTCTACAAGCTGCCTCAGTAAAACCTCAGCAGATCTCTCTCTTTCTCTATTCCATCTCTTCTCCTGTTTCCTCTTTACCTCCAAACAAACACTTCTTCAACGTTTTCTTATTCATTTTTAATTTCCAAAACTTTTTGAGCAAAAGACATGATGTTGCTGAGAATTTTACTCTCGTTATATCCCTTGTCACTCAGCCAATGGCTTTCCACAACCTTGGTCCAAATATCAAATCCTTTGCTCTGCCTTCCCCTATCCAAGTTCACGGCAGCAGAGCTACCTGGCACCATAAAGCACTATTCATTTTACTAACGATCTTAGCAGTTCAAGATTTGCAAAGAGCTTTCATATACTATCTCATTTGATCCTCATGTCAACTCTGTAAAATAAGTCTGTGTTTACAAATGGAGACTGAGAAGAAGCCTTAATGTCTATTCAAGATCATGAGCTAATCAATGGTGGTTAAGACTTAAACCCAAGTCCTCTGCTAACGTACCTATTGTAACCATGCTTCTGATAACAGCCCTCATTCATTCACATCATATTCATGGGTACCTAGCCACAACCAGGGGGTCTCGTTTACTACATAAACTCCACAGTATCGCTGAGAAGGGCAAAAATCTGACCCCCAGGGGTTGGATCCAACAACACACCCGGGGACACGAATCAAATATTCTGAACCAGAGGGAGTTCTCCCTTGCGCCCAACTCTGCAAGAGGAGGAAACAGAAGAACCATGGACTGTTTGCCCTTGTGGTGAGAAACTCCATCGTACTCCTGAGTGATCCTTATGTCAAAGAGATGTCCTGATAGGCTCCTCTGGAAGTGGTCTCCATCCTTGCAAGTCAGGATGGCAAACGAGCTTCCCTGTGAGGCACAAGGTTTGTCCAGCTCCTCCCCCCCTGGACTGTGCAGACACACATCCTACCGAAAATACAACTTTCAGATGCCAGCCTCAGCAGGCGTGGGCGTGTTTGCTCTGAGCCAATGCTGGACACCATGTGGCAGAGGGAAGAAAGACTGAGTTGATTGTGCTTGGGGAGTGGCATTTACTGGAATCTAAACTCACTTCTCAAATTGTCCCAAGTTGGACTGAGCAATCTCGGGGCTGCTTTGCTCTTAACCTCCACTAGAGGAATCTACAATGGCCCCAGTTTTAAGCCCCAGAAGATTTAAGTCGATCCACAGCACCCTGGCTTACAGCCCGGACAGGGCCTGCAGTTAGGGGCTCGTAATTTTTTTTTTTAATGTGTGCTTTTAAATTTTTTTTCATTTTAATTATTTTGTATTGAAGTATAGTTGATTTACAATGTTGTGTTAGTTTCAGGTGTATAGCGAAGTGATTCAGTTTTATGTATGTGTGTGTGTGTGTGTGTGTATATGTGTATATATATATATATATATATATATATATATATATATTCTTTTTCAGATTATTTTCCCTTATAGGTTATTACACAGTATTGAGTATATTGACTATAGTTCCCTGTGCTGTACAGTAGGTCCTGGTTAGTAAATCAGTTTTATATATAACAGTGTGTATATGTTAATCTCAAACTCCTAGTTTATCCCTTCCCCACCCCTTCCCCCTTTGGTAACCGTAAGTTTGTTTTCTATGTCTGTGGGTCTATTTGGTAAATAAGTTCATTTGTAACTATTTTTTAGACTCCTCAGATAAGCGATATCATATGGTATTTGTCTTTCTCTGTCTGGCTAACTTCACTTAGTATGATCATCTCTAGGTCCATCCATGTTGCTGCCAATGGCATTATTTCATTCATTTTTATGGCTGAGTAATATTCCATTGTATATTTGTACCACATCTTCTTTATCCGTTCATCTTTTTTTTTTAACATCTTTATTGGAGTATAATTGCTTTACAATGCTGTGTTAGTTTCTGCTTGATAACAAAGTGAATCAGTTATACATATACATATGTCTCCATCTCTCTTCCCTCTTGTGTCTCCCTCCCTCCCACCCTCCCTATCCCACCCCTCTAGGTGGTCACAAAGCACTGAGCTGATCTCCCTGTGCTGTGCAGCTGCTTCCCACTAGCTATCTATTTTACACTTGGTAGTACGTATAAGTCTATGCCACTCTCTCACTTCATCCCAGCTTACCCTTCCCCCTCCCCGTGTCCTCAAGTCCATTCTTTACGTCTGCGTCTTTATTCCTGTCCTGCCCCTAGGTTCTTCAGAACCAATTTCTTTTTCTAGATTCCATATATATGTGTTAGCATATGGTATTTGTTTTTCCCTTTCTGACTTACTTCACTCTGTATGACAGACTCTAAGTCCATCCACCTCACTGCAAATAACTCAATTTCATTTGTTTTTATGGCTGAGTAATATTCCATTGTATATATGTGCCACATCTTCTTTATCCATTCAGCTGTTGATGGACATTTAGGTTGCTTCCATGTCTTGGCTATTGTAAGTAGTGCTGCTATGAACGTAGGGATGCATGTATCTTTTTGAATTAGAATTTTCTTCAGATACATGCCCAGGAGTGGGATCGCTGCATCATATGGTAACTCTATTTTTAGCTTTTTAAGGAACCAGGGTGTGGAGAAAAAGGGCCCGTTCTTTGAGTGAGGTTGTGAAAACACCAAATAGAGATTGCAGAGTCACTGGCCACTCAATTATACAATTTTAAAGCATTTCTGAGCACCTGCTATGAGGCAATCACCAAGAGAGGCAATGAGGAGGGACTGACAAAGCCGGCCATTTTTCTCCCTTCAAATAGGTATAAAAAATATGGAATCCATCATTCATTGAGGGTCTATTATGTCAACAGTCTACTAGGTATTTTGCATGTATCATCTCAGGCAATTCCCCCAGCAACAGTTTAAAGCTGAATCTCCTTACCAACATTTCAGAGATGAAAAATCCAAGCTTCCGATGGACAAAGAAATTGGCCCAAGTTAACACAACTGGTAAGTGCAGAGCTCGGATTCAACCCAGACCTGTCTGGCTCAAAAGCACACTGGGTTAGACAGAAGTAATAAGTACTATTTGATGGAGGACATGATAGCATGGTCCATTTGATGGGCTTATAGAACCAAGTACTCTCCTGTCATATAGGCAAAAGGAACCCAGTTCTCACTTCAGGTTCCATGAGGGAAAATATGCACATGGCCGGACAGCTGGTCCTGGACCAACAGGAGATTGAATAACTCACAGCCTAGCTGATGCCTAAACTCGCTGGGGTGAGCGAAAAGAGAGGCCTTCCTCTCCCCAGGACTGAGAGCCACAGGAACGTTGAGGTCATTCTGTGAAAGCCAACTTTCTCTGCATCCTTTTTATATCCCTCACAGTATCTTGCACCAGGCTTTGCAAAACTCAGGTGCGAAATAAATATTCGTAGTAGGAAGAAAGGCATGAGGGAATAGAGAAAGTTAGTTATTTACGGAATGGCAAGCAAAAACGGCAGGAAAAAAACAAAAAAACAGTGTAGGCCCGAAGAGTGGTTTATCACCCTTTCTCTGAGAAATTTCCATCAGCAGCTCTGGCTCTCAGCACATTCTCCTGTACTAACCTGCTTAGAACTTTAGCGACGCCTCACTGTCTGTTAGTATACGCTAACGTATGTTTATTCAGGTATTTAATAAGTAGTAATTAATTGTCCGCAGAGAATGTAATTATGAGTTATCCTTTGATGCAGCTCTCTGCCTGCATCGCCCCAGTTCATATATATGGTGATGAGGGAAGGGAGGCTGGTTTTATTCTGCCCCGAATTCCCTCTGCGCCCTCAGGGCAACGCCCCCTCCATAAGAAGGGCTTAATCAACGCTGGCTTAACAAACAAGCTTCTTCCTATGGACACTCTGTAAACCGTCCTGAAGACTGAGTGCCCATATCCGCTGCTTGCTCTGGACGCTAGAAACAAATCAGCTGAAACCTGACACAGGTATAGATGAGGTTCGCCTAGCAGAATCTGGCAGCTCTCCTTTAAGGAGCCCTTGAACCTGATAAGGTAACTGTACAAACGAACGGGCTCGCCACTCTTTACGCATATGCCTCGCTAGAGCCTCCTTGGGAGGGGCCCACGCTGGAGCCGTAGCCTGTTTCCTTTAACTGAGAGTGAAGCCTGGCTTTGAATGCAACAAGAGTTCCTTGAAGCTTGAAGTGTTCAATTTTACTTTGCCATGCCCCCAGTATAATCCACTGAAAGGGCACCATCCTTCAGGCCTTTCAGCGGGGCTGACAGCTGCCCACTGATTAATTGACAGGTTAAAAAGATTGATTCCACATGTCAGAGCTGTAACCCTGCCAGAACAATACAGCTGTCACTTGGGCTGTAAAACAGACGCTTACATTAGCAGTCCTGACGGAGCCACGCACCGACACATGCACCTGCCTTTATGGAGGGCCTAAACACACAGCCACGCTGAGATTAATCATCTTGAAAGCAACATTGGAAGATCAAAGAAATGTTTCCATGATTCAGAGAGAGGGAGCGACACTGCCTTGGCATGTTCTGGGTCTGCAGATGGTGCCCACTGGGCATGCCAAGAATGGCGCAGAGGACGAGGTGGGGCTCCAACAGTTGTCTGTGGTTACCGCCTGCACCGCTGAGCCCCAGTCGCCACGATGGGCACTTGCAGGCGGTACCCTCCATTCACAGAGCCCCACCGCGCCACCTCCCTGCACACGGCTGTGCCTCCCCAGGCCGATCACACACACGCAACCACGCCACGATCGTGCCAACGCGTGCGTGGAATGCTTATGAACAACTTACTTCAGTGGGTGGGTGCCCCTACACAGCAAAGGATTTGAAAGCTTGAACATCTCAAACTCGGGGAGGGACCCCTGCAGCCTGGAGGCAACTCTTCCCACCAGAAAAATTCTGGGGACACCTAGGACATCTGAACGTACCTGGGCTTTACCACAGCGTTTCAAAGGGTTTTCATTGCCTGGGAGGA
The DNA here is from genome assembly GCF_059928025.1 of Delphinapterus leucas. Classification (NCBI taxonomy): domain Eukaryota; kingdom Metazoa; phylum Chordata; class Mammalia; order Artiodactyla; family Monodontidae; genus Delphinapterus; species Delphinapterus leucas. Next base: position 28,767,847 of record NC_143149.1, read on the forward strand.
AGTTTCAAAAGAGAAACACCTCAACGTATTTCTTATATATTTAAAATCTAGATAGCCTGAAATTGTCACAAGGGTAGTCAGGTTATACCATCCGTAGGAAGGATTCATCAGGAGAATGCTGGTGTCTCTGGATTTAAAACACCAAACCAGAGCTCCCATTCTCCCCAGAGCCTGGCCCCATTTCACCTCTTCCCACCTCCCTCCAAATCTACACAGGGATTCCCAGTGTGGGTGAATGGGCTTCCCTCCACGTACTGGGCTGACCTTCAGTTCAGCAGGGAATAACAGTGGCCCACTGGTAAGGTGAACAGCCTCACCTGGATCTGGTCAGGGCAGCTAATCCAGGGTACTAAAATTTACAAATTTCACATTCTCTAAATATGCCAGCATTTTCCATCCTGGAAACAGCACTTCTGGATAAAGGAAAAGACTCCTGAATAAAGGTTTCAGTGAAAATCCTCTGTGTCCCACAGAGCAGTGGTCCCCTATCTTAGTTCCACATTACAATCATCTGGAGGATGTTTTATTTGTTTTAATTGAAGTATAGTTGATTTACAATGTGGTGTTAATTTCTGCTGTACAGCAAAGAGATTCAGTTATACATATATAAATCCTTTTTTATATTCTTTTCCATTATGGTTTATCAGAGGATATTGAAAATATTTCTCTGTGCTACACAGTAGGACCTTGTTGTTTATCCATTCTATATATAAAAGCTTACATCTGCTAATCCCTGCCTCCCACTCCATCCCTCTGGGGAATGTATTAAAAATTCACATACTAGGGCCCACGGTAAGGGCTAGTGAATCAAAATGTCCATATATAGAGTCTGGAAATCTGTATTTTTAATAAGCTTCCTAGTTGATTCTTTGCAGAAGAACATACCTGCTTGCCAGTACATTCTGCAGATAGAATATACAAGGAACACAGTTACCCCCTGCCTCTTTGCATCGGGACAGAGAGAAGATGAAAAGGAAAGGAGAAAATCTAATTTAATCTTCAAATATAACCAGCCAATAACTAAACTGCAACATGGAAGTCGGTTTGTAACCAATAGAGAAAACAGTGTCTGTCTTAAATACATGATACCAATTCAAGCCAGGGAATTTCTTACAAGTCACAAAAGAAATTATTTCCATTATTACAAATCCCATCTCAAATGTGTAGCCCCATCCTGTACAGTTGCTGTAAGCAGTAACTGTGCCACGTGCTGGTGGAAGAGAGGCAAATCCACTATTTACAGAACGTATACGAGGCAGATGCTACTCAGCTCCGCGGTTGATCTTTGTAAGTGACACATGAGTTATATGGAGGGTACCATCAGGATGAGTCGCCATCACTGGCATTCCTACAACAGGAGCTGGGGATGCCATTTTCATCCCCAACGAACACTGACTGCCGGTTACAGATCTGGTACCATGGGACAATTAAACTGACACCCCCTAAATCCACCCATGCTGGGGGTCCCTATTTTGAAGCCAAACAAAACATGGATAGTTGGATGCCTGGGAGAAATGGCCTCATGGAGGAGGAGGTCAAACAGCAGCTCCGGTATCTCATGATCCCAAGTGCAATAGATGGAATCTCGTGTGGTTTCTTCCCTTGGACTCACGCACCTCAAAGTCATGGAATTATGGGACCTCTAACCTATCACCTGGTACCTGAATATCCTCATAACAAGAGCTGTCCATCTACTGCTCAGAAGTCTTCAGAGTCTGTTACTTGAACAAGGCAGCTCACTCTGTCTGTTCTTAACTGTTTTTTTTTTTTTTTTTTTTTTTTTTGGTGGTACGCGGGCCTCTCACTGTTGTGGCCTCTCCCGCTGCGGAGCACAGGCTCCGGACGCGCAGGCTCAGCGGCCATGGCTCACGGGCCCAGCCACTCCGCGGCATGTGGGATCTTCCTGGACCGGGGCACGAACCCGTGTCCCCGTGCATCGGCAGGCGGACTCTCAACCACTGCACCACCAGGGAAGCCCCTGTTCTTAACTTTTGACTACGGTGTGTCATGACTTTTGGATGTATTATCTGATGTGATTTACATTCCCAGGAATTCCCATCACCCCGGGGACCTATCCCCCCATGTAGACAGCAGCCAAGGCTTTTGTACACCCTAGGCCTCAGGGAAGGAATGACAGAACAGAAGCGTCAAATTATACCTTTAAAGTTTCAAAAGCCAATGTCTAAGCTATGAGACAAAGATTTGAAAGAATGTGAGATTAGTCCAAGCCAAGTCGCCCCATCAAAAATGCATACGTACCTACATTTTCTTAAACAGAGGAAACCATGAGTCCAAAAGAAAATGTAGAGGCTGGGAGAGTCCTGAGTGGGAAATCCCACCTGGGCTAATCCTGGGGAGTGATGAGAGACCTTCCAGAAGAGAGCGAGAGCAGAAAGTCATCTGTTCCTACCCCTACCCCAGCTCACTCCATCCCTAGGATAGAGCCAAAGGGCCCAGCAAGACCCCTAAAATCTCACCAACTCCCGCCAATAGAAGGGGAAATGTGGAGGTGATGGGCGCAGGCAGATAGCCTCACAAAGTGAACCTCCCAGTCCAGAAAGTGGTGGGGTGTTCTCCATCCAGCCACAGTGACAGGAATATGGTGCAGAGAACCAGGAAACACGATGATGCCTCATGGTGGAAACCAGGAAGACATGGTAGAGAGCAGCTCGGACCTAAGGCCAAAGGCCAGATGGGGATGAGGACATCTCAGGAGATGCCAACACGGACAGACGATCCCGGCAAAGCCCCCTCCAGCACCCCTCTAGCCTCTGCTCTCTGTAAGCTCTCCACAATTTAGACACTGTCCACGGGAAGGTGGGTGTGCAAGGCTTTAAATGGACTGAGATGAAATTTCTCCAGCAATGTGGTATCGTAGTAGAACTCAGTTTTTTTATAGAAAAGTTTTAAAAAATCAATGTCTTGCACATCTAAGTTTCCGGATTGAGATTTGGATCTGCTACAACTGTTGGGAAATCTTTTGTCCTTTTGGGATAAAATAGGTCTCCTTTGCTTTCGTGCATTGCTCCTAATTCTCTCCCAACCTCAGAGGTCAGATAGAACAGTCTTCTACAGCAGCGCAGCTCAATGAGTGGTGTAGGGATTGCTACTGGTCCATAAACCGTTTTGTTATCTGGCCTCAATAAGTACAAAACTGAAAGCTAGAGTTTATGAAACCTTATGGCAATTGGACGTTGACACGACGTAAGGCATGTGACCAGTGGATGTGTCTTGCTGAGCACAGTGTAGACCAAGGAGATGTCCTCAAACTTGGGTGATGAGTTAGGTGTGATGGGAGCTTCATGCTAGTCATAAACAAGAGGTCTATGTATCCAAGGATTAGAAGTTTAAAAAAGAAAAGGAAAAACTTGTCCTTTACCATGAATAAACTTGGGAATTGAGAAGCACTGTTTTACAGAGCAGTGTTGAAAGGCCCTGAAAATTGGTGCGGCCACTATGAGGTTCCACAAAAAACTAACAATAGAGTTGCCATGTGATCCAGCAATCCCACTCCTGGGTGTATATCTGGACAAAACTATAATTTGAAAGATACATGCACCCTATGTTCACAGCAGGACTATTTACAACAGCCAAGACATGGAAGCAACCTGAATGTCCATCGACAGGTAAATGGATAAAGAAGATGTGGGGTGTGTGTGTGTGTGTGTGTGTGTGTGTGTATCACATATAGATAGATAGATAGATAGTAGAACATTACTTAGCCATAAAAAAGAATGAAATAGTGACATTTGCAGCAACATGGATGGACCTAGAGATTATCATACTAAGTGAAGTTAGTCAGACAGTCAGACAAAGAAAGACAAATACCATGTGATATCACTTATATGTGGAATCTAAAATATGACACAAATGAACTAATTTACGAAACGGAGACGGACTCACAGAAACAGTCTCACAGACATAGAGAACAGACTTGTGGTTGCTGGGAGTTGGGGGGTGGGGGAAGGGTGGAGTGGGAGTTTGGGATTAGCAGATACAAACTATTATGTATAGGATGGATAAACAACAAGGACCTACTGTATAGCACAGGGAACTATATTCAATATTCTGTAAAAAACCATAATGGAAAAGAATATGAAAAAGAATGTGTATATGTATGTATAACTGAATCACTTTGCCGTACAGCTGAAACTAGCACAACATTGTAAATCAACTTTACGTCAATTTAAAAAACGGGCCCTGAAGAGAGGGACTTCGCTCCCCTCTCAACCCAGACCACCCCACCCTTGGATGCTAAACCACCATACTCCCCCCCTCCCCCCAGTTACCTTGCGCATGACAGGTAAGAACCCCTGCCGTCCTGGTCATTCAGGAAATTGGGACGGGAGCCTGCAGCCAGAAGATTCCTGTTTCTTCCAGGTTTTTGCAGCTCCCCAGGCCTGGAGTTCCTCTTTGGAGAGGCTTTAACCCTGGCCGGGTGGACCCAGAGAAATGTGATTTGGGTCTAAACAGGCTTTGCTACACGTCTCTTCAAAGCTTTTATGGTGAGATTCATTACAGATATACAGATCAATTATCTTAAAAGCAGCAAGGAGGCCCATCAAATATTTCTAGCTTTAAACAGGTTTATTTCCATCTGCACTTATCTCTGCTATTTAAACTCCATTGCCGGCAGTTAATCTTATGTAATGCAGCATAAGAGGGCTTATTTACTTTCTAATGACATCAATTGGCCATAAATATTAGACATCCAAGGTTCGTTGAAGATGTGGGGACAGTTTTCCATTCTTACTTGACATTTGACTATTTGCAGAGCTTTCTCTTCTGTTTGTTCTTGTGTGACTCACTTATTGGCTGTCATAGGCCCATGTTCGATTTATTTAAATTGAATGAATAAGTACATTAGGCAAGGCTGTCAGGAGGAGAGAGGATGGGAACTTATTGGGATGAGTGATAAGTCAACATGCTGCAGTAAGAGATTTTCAGCAATGCTGCACAAATCAAAATGCTAAATTGAGGTGAGCAGACAGCCCAGGGCAACCAGAGGCAGGCGCGTGGAAAGACCAGGCCCCTCTGCTCTGAGGATGGAGGATCCCTGGGTCTGACATTACTGTGGGCCTCACGAGAGTGGGAGGAAAATTCTTCTGGCAGAGTGAATCCTGAATCTAAAGGTGGTTTGAAACCTCGGAGAACCTAAATTAGCTAATATCTGAATAGCGGTGAGCTGATCATACAACTTCACATCATCTATTTAATCCTCATAACAGTCTCTGATTTTTGTCCCCATTTTATAGAGCAGGATCCTGAGGTTCAGAGGTCCTCTGACGTGCCTGAAGCCACAGAGCCCAGGACCCTGCCGCCCCTGGACCTCACTGCCTCGACCCCCTTTCTCTCATCACCCACCTGGGAAGCAGAGCCCTTCTGCTGGCGATGTTGCCAGCGCAGCTCCAAACCCAGCTCCAAATGCATTTCTTCCCATGAAGTTTTCTCGCCCACACTGATTCACCAACCAGCTAATTTGGCGAATTCACAGAGAGATCGGATCCCTGTCATTTGAAAGTTGTTGGGTGTTTGTCTAGGGTTGTGCCTCTTCCCCCTCCCCCCTTCCCATTTTTCATTCCAGAATTCCCTGTCCTTTGGAGACCCCAACACCTAGGCAGCTCTATCCCTCAGTAGACCCTCGACCTCAGCAATGACTTAAGATGTTTTTTTTTTGGTGGTACGCGGGCCTCTCACTGTTGTGGCCTCTCTCGTTGCAGAGCACAGGCTCTGGACGCGCAGGCTCAACGGCCATGGCTCACGGGCCCAGCCGCTCCGCGGCATGTGGGATCTTCCCGGACCGGGGCACGAACCCGTGTCCCCTGCATCGGCATGCGGACTCCCAACCACTGCGTCACCAGGGAAGCCCTTGTTTAAGATGTTTGAATGCAATTCTGTATAAAATTTCTTTCACAAGGATTTGCTGATTCCCCACGAGGGATCCAGGATCGTGTTTTCTAAACTGCCCCATTTTATCCTGGTTATTAGAAAGTACATGACAATATTGGGGAATGTGCCCCAGATGCAGGCCTCTAGATTTCTCTGAATTTATTTTTAGAAAGGAACAGTGGCAATTTTTGAAATGGATCATGGTAGGGTCTCTCTTGGGGACATCTTACTTCCTTTCAGTTCATTCATTCATCCATTTTTTTCCTGCATGTGGTGCCCAGGTCCTGTGCTGGGTGTTGCAGAGTCAATGGTGAGGAAAATCGGCCAAGGTCCTCACATTCAGGGAGCCCACAGCCTAGAAGGAGAGACCAGCATGAACCCGGAGGCCACACTGGTGGCTGGATAATTACAAACCACTCCTGTTCTGTGGAAGCACGTGCCTGAGGGGGTGGGTGGAGAAGGACAGTGTCAGGGCATGTTTCCTACTTTAGCTGAGAAGCAATGAACTGTATGAAGAACTGAGTAGTGTTTCATATATGAAAAGAGGGAGAAGGATCCCAGGTAGAAGAAGGGGCATGTGCAAGGGTCCTGAGGTGACACAAACACGGCCCAGGGAACTGGGGACAGTGGTATAAGATGAGGTTTGCCAGTTAAGCAGGGGCTGGACTGCAAAGGGCCTTCTAGGTGGTTCAGTCATTCGGCCTTTATCCTCAGACCAATGGGAAACCTCTGAAGAGTTAAAGCAAGTATGCAGTGTGGTCGTAATCGGATTTTCATTTTGAATAAAAGAAAGTGACCCAGGCTGCCATGTGGAAAATGAACAAAGGGAAGACAGAGGGGACTTGCAAAAGCCAGTTGGGGTTGTGGAGCACCTGAGTTGAGAACGATGGTGTCTCGGACTCTGGTCCTGGTGGAAGAGGTGGAGAGTGGTTGATGGATTCCAGGGTTTGTTAGTAGGTAAAGTCGATGGGACTTGGCGATGAGCTGGGTACATGGGGTGAGGCAGAGGGGTGTCTCAGTTTTTAGTCAGTGAGGTTCTATCTCAAGTAGGCACTGGGAAGCTCTCAAGTCCTTCAGTAAATTCTTCAAACAATGTAATTCTACTGCTCTGAATGTAAGTCCCATGAGCGCTGGGGTCTATTATTTTTTCCGTTAATGGAAAAATCCAAATATCCAAAAGAGCACCTGGGTCATAGTAGGTGCTCAATAAGTATTTTCAGAATCCTAGCTATTGTATTCTTCTCTGTTCTACACAGATTCCCGCAGTGGAAGAAGCTTCCTCAGAGGTGGCTTCAATCTGAAAACACTTTCTGCACGATTGCCTGCCTCAGAATGTTTGTGAAGCTCCAGGGGCCTGGGGAAAAGCCCCCAGGAGGGGGAGGTATACAAACCTTCTTCTGGCTACTTCTCAAGGTAGCTGCTTGGCCCACAATGACCCCCCTTCTCTGGGGAATATTATAGACTCCGAGGCATTGCTGATGGATGAGGGGCCGACATCAAACTCGGGCGGGCTTCATACAATTCTCTCTTCCAAGAATTTTCAATCTGGGGGAGAGAAATAAAAACTGAAAATAGTTGGAACTGAGTCCCCTTTAATAGTAACAATTTAGATAGAAGTCCCTTGAAGTCGTTTTGCAAGTGCCCAAAACCGATGGTTCAAATCTTCTCTCAATTATAAGACACAATATTGATTTCCAATAGATCCAATATTTTGGCTTAAACTAGCAAAGTTTTGTTTTCTTTCTCCTTGAAATCAGGATGGGAAATTTTTAAGCACAAAACCTGTTAGGCGAGCAGCGTCTGGAAGACTTGCTCCTGACTCTCTTTTCTTCCTGATTCCTGTGGTCGATGTGCCTTTGACTTTAGTTGTCTTGCTAAGGTTCTGCTATGTAACTTTATTCCCCAGTAAATGTGGGTTATAGGGGGACTGTTTTGCTATGGCTGGAGGTCCTGAAAAAAGTTTCCAGAGTGGGTGTTGGCAGCTGACTTTGAGAACCACTGAGCTAGGGCTTCGGTTGGTCTGGTTCCTGTTGAGAATGAACGATGAATTGTCCAAATGCTAGATGGCAAGAGATCAGCTGTGACCGCCAAAGCCCTAACCACAGAGCGATAGCTTGAGCCCCAGCGATGCTTTGCTCGGGTCACGTTTGCCTCCTTCTGCCACTTCCCGCAGCATCGAAATGCCATCAGCTTATCAATACACCTTTGGTTTCCTCTGTGCGAGACCACCAGTCACACGAGAGCCTTGGTACCAGATGTAGACAAAGAGGCTGGAATTAGCTCCCAGAGCCAGAGCTGACAGCCATCATCGTGCGTGAGGCTTCTTTTAGGAGGAGACACAAGCCAAATATTTATCAGCTAATAATTGCCGGGGCTGGTAGCCTCCCCGCATCAGGAGTGGAGCTGTCATTTTGGAGATGCTGTGCTGATGGCTATACTTCCAGGCTCTGAGCCCAGGGCAGACAGAAGCCAGAGCTCCCAGCTAGAAGTCAGGCAGCCGCCACAGGGAAGTGCCAGCCAACCCATGCAGGGGTCAGAGGCAAGGACCAAGCACTCATATTCCCGAGGTAGAAGAGTGAGGGAGGAGAATAGAAGAGAAGGGATTATCCTGGACCAATCGGCTCAGAGAACACAGAAAACTACGGGGTCCCCCAAGACCCTTCACAGATGGAGCAGGCCTAGAAAGTTCTTTGTAGACTGCAGAAAGAATACAAAATAGGGTACTAGGAAGCCCTGGCTGGGGAGGGGCTGACCCCTGTGGTAACGTGCTTGCCTGTCCCTTCCCAGCTAACGCCGTATGGAAAGCATTGTGGGAGGCAGAAAGCCCTGCTCCGTGTCCTAATGGGAGAGTGGACAGGACCTAGGGTGCAAGGCAGAATCTGGTAAGTCTGCAGACAGGAAGTGTGAAGAGATCTTTGTCTCCTCTGCCCCTCCCCCCCCCATCTCTCCTTCCACCGGACGCTCACATTCCCTTCCCCCGCTCTGCAGATCCTTAGTTTTCACCTTGATGGATGAGTAGCCTGTGACATTAGCTGGCTGGGAAGTCCAGCAAAGCCAGGAATTCCTCCATCCCTCCCTCAGAGAGGGAGCTGGAGACAGGAAGCAAAGGAATCCACGTGTCTGTGGTGGCCCTCCCCGAACCACCTGGATATGCTGGCGTCTCCCCAAAGGGCTGCCTTCCCAAGAGCGGAGGAAATCCCAGAAGCTGTGGCTGCAGGCCGCAAACAAGGCAGGGGATCTGGCTCCCCTCCTTTTGCCACCCGGCTGAGATGCCCACCCGTGGCCTCGGGGCTGCCAAGCCAAAGTGACCCTGAGCTCCCCCAGAGCCCTCCCCATTCCACCTCCTCCCAGCCTAAGAGCCCTGCTGGTGAAGGGCTCGCTCCTTCTCGCCCCTGCAAGGAGCCAGGCCGAGCAAGGACAAGCACCCCAGCAAGGGAAGCTGAGGATCCGAGCCAGTGGAGTGCAGACAATCTTGGGAGACAGATGGCCAGGCGGATGGGCCGGCAGATAGAGGCTTCTGCTCCTTGTCAAGATGACACTCAAAAGTACATCCCCGTCATCGCGGGTTGTCAGTGGCGTGTCAGCGCGAGATGCCGTGTGTGTTTTTGGACACTCTGTGAGTTTGGAAGGCTAAGCTGGTTCCCACTTCCATAGCAACAACAAAATTCCAGCCCCAGACGCAAGTCTCTGAGTTAGTGTCAGACGATGGGGGGAGCGGCAGGCAGAGAGGGTGTCACTCCTAGCAGAGAGCAGCGCTGGAGTGGCGAGGGTGGGCAGGAGGCAGGTTTCTGGATGTCTGTGGGGAGACCGTGTGTGGGCACAGAGTGACAGAAGGCATGAGCTGATGGCTGAGCGAACGGGAAATGCAATCTGCCGGCTTGAGCAAGCTGGGAGCAGGGGTTTCCTGAGCACTGGCCCATTCCAAGAAACCTAAGGGTCCTCTGAGTTCAGGAGAAAACCCCTGCTGGTTCAGACTTTGTGAAGAGCTATGGAGGAAGAGACATGAAGTTCTTATGGCTACTGGAGTAGAATGGAGAACAAAGGGAAAAATACAGGATGCTCTAAGGACAGTAAGAAGACACAGAATCACAAAATACATATGCCCCTCTTTGACTAAGGCAGCTAAATTTATCCAGACTCTGAAAAGAGGCTCATCTGCATATGAATGGCTGAGCTTTCCTGCATCCTGAGAAAGAGGGGTGGGGGCCATCGCCCCTTCACAATGTCTTCTCCTGTCCTGCATTCTCTGGTCAATCACTAAGTCACTGAATCTTTGGATTCTAGATCAGACAGCCTGTTCCTAGACCGAGCCCTGCAGACTACTAGCAATGTGATCTGACGTCAGTCACTTTCTCTCCCAGGGTTCCAGTTCCCTCCTCTATAAAGTGAAGAGACCCTGAGATGGAAGGGGGACTTGCTACATGAACTTGACCATGGGACTGGTGGCAAGGGACCGACTTTGGTCAGAGAAAGATCAGTCAGTCCATAGTCCTGTGACCAAAGATGTTCGTGTCCTAATGCCCAGAACCTGTGACTCTATTACTGTGCATGACAAAGGGGCTTTACAGATGTAATTAATTTAAGGATCTTCAGATGGGGAGATTATCCTGAATTATACGGGTGGGCCCGGTGTAATCACGAGGGTCCTTGAAAGTGAAAAAACGAGGCAGGAAGGCCAGAGTCAGAGAAGATGTGATGATGGAAGCAGAGGTTTGGCTAATGTGATTGCTGGCATCAGGGGTCAAGGAATTCAGACAGACACCAGACACTGGGAAATGCAGGGAAACGGACCCTCCCCCCAAGGGTCTCCAGAAGTCACCAGCTCCACCAACCCCTTGATTTTAGTCCAGTGAAATGCATTTTGGATTTCTAATCTCTAGAACTGTGAGATGATACAGTTGTGTTGCTTTAAGCCACTAAGTTGTGGTTGTTATAGCAGCAATAAGAAGCTAATAGAGTCCTCTCCAACACCACCTGGCCTGCAAGCCTTCCTCTCCTGGACTATCATAAATGCTACATGGGAAGGAAGGGGCAAAATCAAGTGGAGCTCTCTGTGTCCCTCCAGGGCTCCCAGCAATGTGTTTGGCACAGAAGAGTCATTCAATCAGTACCTGTTGGCATGATTTGATTTGATGTTGAGGGAAGAAAATGGTTTGGTAGACTGGCGTTGCCAAAGCTTTTGAGCAAATAGGAGAGTGAATCTAGGACAAGCGGTCACCTGGTAGTGAACTTCTACTCGTTTAATGTGTTGACTGTGAAGCAGTGGAAGGCTATTTTCCACCTTGGCATTGACGTGTCATAACATCCAGGAAGCATCCAGGGCCACCTCTGCTCTTCTGACCTTGGCTCTCAAAGGACATCCCAGCAGTGTCTCGTGTTAGATGGCGGGGGTAACTCTCCCTGCCGTAGCCCAGCAGGGGATGTTAAGCCAGAGATTTTAGGAACACTCAGATGCTGAGGAATCATAGAATGTTATCCACCCAACATTCTTCCAGCAAACATTTTCTGAGCACAGCCCTAGATTCTGGGGCTAGCAAAATGAATATGACAGTCTCCATGCTCAACGAGATCACAGACTAGCAGAGCACACAGCCATAAGAGCAAATAAATATGAAACAAGATTTTAAATACAAAGATCTTACAGGTGCCCATAGGGAGTGACACTTGGGCTACGCTTGAGAAAGGGTTTCTTTACCTAGAAGATGAGAGTGAATAAATTTCTAAACAGAAGGGATATTTTAAGTAAATTATCAATGCTGTAAAATTGCATTAGGACACTCAGAAAAACTATGAATATAAAGAAACTTCCCCTATATAATAAAAGGCATTCTTGAAAACCCACAAGTAATGTCAGACTTAATGGTGAAAGAGTGAACGCTTTCCTAAGATCAGAAAAAAGATAGGAATGCCCATTTCTACCACTGCTATTCAACACTGTGCTGGAAATTCTAAGCAGAGCAATTAGACAAGGGAAAGAAATTAAATGCATTAAAACTGTAAAGAAAGAAGTAAAACTATCTCTATTTGCAGATGACGTAATCCTATATGTAGAAAATTCCAAATAATTCAAAAGAAAGCTACTAGAACTAAAAAATGAGTTCAGCAAAGTTGCAGGTTATAAGATCAACACACGAAAAACCAGCTGTCTTTCTATACATCAACAATAAACTATATGCAAAGGAAATTAAGAAAGCAATTCCATTCATAGGTGCATCTAAAAGAATAAAATACCTAGGAATAAATTTAGCCAAGGAGGGAAAACTCTTGTATGCTAAAAACTACAAAACATTGTTAAGAGAAATTAAAGTAGACCTAAGTAAATGGAAAGTTATCCCATGTTCATAAATTGGAAAATAAAATATTAAAATGTCACTACTTTTCAAAGTGACCTACAGATTCAGTGCAATCCCTATCAAAATTCCAACCCCGTTTTTCTGCAGAAATGAAAAAGCCAGTCCTCAAATTCATATGGAATTGCAAAAATCTCTGAATTCCGAAACAATCTTGAAAAAGAAGAACAAAGTTGGAAGACTCATTTCCCAATTCTGAAACTTATTACAAAGCTACAATAATCAAAACAGCATGATACTGGTATAGAGATAGACATATAGACTAATGGAATAAAACTGAGAGTCCAGAAATAAACCCATACATTTATAGTCAATTGAATTTTGACAAGGATGCAAAGAACCTTCAAAAGGAAAATAATATGGTCTCAACATATGGTTCTAGGGTAACTGGATTTCTACTTGCAAGAGAATGAAGTTGGACCACAACGCACACCTATATAAAAATTAACGTAAGGGACTTCCCTGGTGGTCCAGTGGTTAAGACTCCGAGCTCCCAGTGCAGGGGCACAGGTCTGATCCCTGGTCAGGGAACTAAGATCCCACATGCTGCACAACATAGCCAAAAAGAAAACAAAACATTAACTTAAAATGGACAGCAAGCTAAAAATAAGAGCTAAAGCTATAAAACTGTTAGAAAAAAACATAGGAGTACATCTTCATGACCTGAGATTTGGCAATAGAGCCTTAGACATGAGAATGAGAAAGAAAAAAATAGATAAATTGGATATTTAAAATTTAAAACTTTTGTGCCTCAAAGAACACTACCAAGAAAGTGAAAAGACAACTTACATAATGGGAAGAGAGTATTTACCAATTATATATCTAATAAGGGCTTAAAACCCAGAAGATTTAAAGAACTCCCACACTTAGCAACAAAGACAGCCCAATTAAAAAATGTGCAAAGGACTTGAATAGACATTTCTCCAAAGAAGATATAAAAATGGCCAATAAGTATAAGAAAAGATGCTTAACATCATTAGTCATTAGGGAAATTATCAATAAAATCAAAATTTGGACAAGATACCATTTCACACCTACTAGGATGGCTATAATTTTTTAAATGGAACAAAACAAGTGTTGACGAGGATGTGGAGTGATCAGAACCCTTGTACATTGCTGGTGGAAATGTAAAATGATGCAGCTGCTGTGGAAAACAGGCTGGCTGATTCCTCAAAAAGTTAAATATGAAATTACCATGTGACCCAGGAATTACACTCCTGGGTGTATATCCAAAAGCACTGAAAACAAGGACTCAAACAAACACATGACTACCCATGTTCACTGCAGCATTATTCTCAATGGCCAAAAGGTGGAAACATCTTATGTGTCCATCAACAGATAAATGGATGAACAAAATGTGGTCTATACATACAATGGAATATGATTAAGCCATAAAAAATGAAATTGCGATACATGCTCCTTCATGAATGAAAGTTGAATATGTTATACTGAGTGAAATAAAGCCAAATACACAAGAACAAATATTGTAGGGTTCCACTTACAGGCAATATCTAGAATAGGCAAAATCACAGGCACAGAGGGTAGATTAGAGGTTGCCACTGGCTGAGGGGAGGGTGGAACAGGGAGTTATTGCTTCATGGGTACAGAGGTTCTGCTTGTGGTGATGAAAAAGTTTTAGAAATAGATAGTGGTAATGACTGTACAACATTGCAAATGCAATTAATACCACTGAATTTAAAAAATGGTTAAAACGGCACATGGAATGTTTCATATATGTCACCATAAATTTAAAATTTAATAAGAAAAAAAAAGTGCATTTGGTTTGGGAGCAGAAGCCAGGCAAGTGTGCCAGCTGGAAGAGCTAAGATGCTCTGAGGTGCTGGGATAAGGAAGGGACTGATGGCCCAGTAGTGCTGAAATCACATTGTGAGGGAACCTGAGAGCCATGCTGGAGCCTGGACGGCTAGAGAGTGTGGTGCATTTAGCTGCTGTTATGATTATTGTCCTTGCTTTACTTTAGTGTGGAGAACAGACTGTCCTAGAGAGAAACGACAGGCATAGAGCCCATTGGGCAGCTGCTGCAAGAATACAAATAAGAAGCCAACAGGTGTGACGTAGGGCAGTGGCAGAGGGGCGGCAGGGAGGGGGCAGAGAGTACATCTGTGTGATTCGGGGCTGAATAGAAAGCGAGGGTGAGGAAGAGCGAAGGGCTGAGGATGAGTCTCCAAACATCTGTCTCCTGCCTCCTTTTTTTTTTTTCTTTGCTGTACGCGGGCCTCTCACTGTTGTGGCCTCTCCCGTTGCGGAGCACAGGCTCCGGACGCGCAGGCTCAGCGGCCATGGCTCACGGGCCCAGCCGCTCCGCGGCATGTGGGATCTTCCTGGACCGGGGCACGAACCCGTGTCCCTTGCATCGGCAGGCGGACTCTCAACCACTGCGCCACCAGGGAAGCCCCTCCTGCCTCCTTTTTCCCACCTGAGCTGGCCTGAGGCTGACCGGAAACAGCTAGTTAGAGGCAGAACTGAGACATCAGTGCAGGTTTCCTCTGACTTCCTGTATCTTTAACTCTGACATATCACTTTTTTTTTTTTTTTTGGGCCACACCGCATGGCATGTGGGATCTTAGTTCCTGACCAAGGATCGAACACACACACCCTGCAGTGCAAGCCTGGAGTCTTAACCACTGGACTGCCAGGGAAGCCCCTACCCTTGAGTCATATAATTCAGCTTTTCATTTTGTTTGAAAACTCTGCATCCAGTTGAATCTGTTTGGAGTTGGAGGGGTCCTTTAGTTTTCTGACTGACTTTATTTTTGAGTTTCTAACCCTTTCAGGCCACCCCATTCCATGAGGCCACTTGCGGCGTGAAGGGGCTTCGTCCCAGTTCAGCTGTGGCTCCGTGAAACTCTCCTTTTTCCTAGGCCCTCTGTTTCCTGCTTACAGACTTCCTGTTTCCACTTTCCAAAGGAGATGTGTGAGCCCCATCGGGTCAAGGAGAAATATGTAGATGTTTGTAAATTAATTTCCATGGTTTCGTCATTGCTAATCTTGTGTGGGTTCATGATTAGAGACCAATGACATATTAATTAGTCACTGTAATTATCAAGTGTCAGAGAGGGGCCCAGCGCTCCACGGTGTACACATAAGGGGTTGTCTTTGATAGCAGGGTGGACCCAGGCCAGCCTGCCTCCTGTCAAAATCTACTTTATTCAGCCCTTTATGCAACCCAAGACACATGGTGCGCACCTTATAGGTGGATCCCCTACTCAGTGTAAACAAGAGTTTCCTTGTATTTACTCTATGTAAATGAAGATATTATATACAAATGGAGATATCAAATATGATGGGTGATGAGTTAATTAGTGGATTACAAAGTAATACCAGGGGGCCAGAGAGGCAGGAAATTTGAATCCATATCGCAGCCCTGCCAAAGCCTGGTTGTGACATTAGGCAAGTCACCTCACCTGTCCCATCAAAGCCGGGCCCCTGTTTGCCAGATCTGAGAACGGAGAGAGGGTTTTTCTATAGCATGTGGTACCTGCTGTCATTGGAGTCATCATTGTCTCACAGACCTGGCAGTGAACACACTCAGTTACCTGGTACAGCCCCATTTTAAAGCAGTTTTATAAAAAATGGGGATGGATTGATGACTGAGGAAGACATCAAAAGCAGACCTTTTTTCTGTTTGGCCGCACTTCGAGCTTGTGGGATCTTAGTCCCCCAACCAGGGGTTGAACCCGGGCCCTGGCGGTGAAAAGACCAAGTCCTAACCACTAGACCACCAGGGAACTCCCAAAAGCAGGCCTTTTTGTCCACACAAAAGTCTGCTGCTGCTAGCGTGGACTGTGCTTACTGGAATTCCAGTATGTCATCCCACTGTAGTCAAATCCAGTGACAGTTTCAGCTTAGTGAGTTCCTGCCACTCAACAGTAATACATCCTTCCAAGGGCTCCTTGTTTGCAAGTTCCATATATTTTCATGGCAACTTGTAGCTTTTTAAAAAGTTTAAAAAAGTAGCCATTGTTGTCTAAGATGCCTTTTCACATTTGCAAAGAATTCTTCCTTCAGGTAATTTTTTATTCCACAGGCAATTTGGTGGGGAAAAGGGGAACCTAAAGAAAGGTGTGTAGATTTCTCTCCAGCTTTCTAAGAAGGAAACCAAGATGACAAAGAAAGAAAAAAAGTAATTATCCATCATATTGTTGCCACACTTTACCAGTCATGAGGTACCTTTTGTGCATTATTTCATTTAATATACATACAAGCTAAGAAAGGTAGGAAGATATAATTATACCCATCTTATAAATAAAGAAATGGAGGCTCAGAGAATAGCTAATTTGGATACATTCATACAGTTGGTTAGAGTGCAGATTCAAGACTCAAACCTAGATGTTAAGAGGTTGAGATGTTCAGTGCATAATTCTTTCCACCATTCATAGCTGTGCCTCTATTCAACTCAACTTTAAGACATTGTATTCCATTTAAATATATTAGAAGATGGTCTTGAACTAAGCAATGTAGACAGGGCATGAGCTGGAAGCCAGCAGAATGTAGATGCAAATTGCATATTAGTGTCAAGCCAGCTTGCCAGACGGACGCTCAGCAGACCAGGCTGGTCACAAGGCACTGTCTCCTTTCCTTTAGAGAGTCGGTCTCTCTATCCTGCAGAAAGGGACTTGGTGGATGTAAAAAGAGGCGTGAGCACCAGTCAGCACCACTGCAAAATCAACATTATCAAAAGGTTCAGTTAAACCCATAGAAGAACAAGTTGGGGCAGGACAGATGGTCCACACTCTGTCCCCCGTGTCAGGCTGGCCTGTGATGAATCCCATCCTTATCACTTGTTAATTGTGGGACCTCAGACAAGCTGTCTGATTCCTCTGAGCCTCAGTTTGCTCAGCTATAAAATGGGTCACTGTTTTACTTCTCTCAAAAGTATATTTGTGATGCTTAAGTAAAGTGATAGATGTGAAGCATCAGGCTTTAGTTTCAGACCACAGACAGTGCTCAAGAAGTGACCATGCATTTCTTATGGCCAATAGACACCAAGAGATGGGAGCCAACAGAACCTTGGATACTTACTTCCCAACTTGTTTATTGGAACACCCAGTTCTTGTCCCTGCAGCCCAGTGGCTGGCCTACAATGTGGGTTCTGTCTGTGTCTATTGAATCAAATTGGTAGAAAGACTGTCCATCTATCTGTATAGCTGTCCCTCTGAAGCCATCTCGACAATCAACAAGTAGCCCGAAGAGAAGGAAACTTCAGCTGGTCTTTACTTAGGGCAGGTAGTAGAAATCAATCAACAGGCAAGCTACCTGTCTCCATCACGTTTACAGCCTCTGGCAAAATAAAAAGAGCCATAGACTGAGACCAAGGGTCCCGGGTTCCCTCCATGTACCCCCTTGAACATGTTGTGCCCCAGTTTTCTCATCTGTAAAAATGGAATAATCATCTCTTCCACCAGAGCAGAGACAGCGTTTCTGGAAGTAGGATGTGAAATGCAGCAGGTGGGTGAGACACTAACATTACTAAGAAGGCTGTGTTTGTTTTCAGTTTCCCACAAGGAGCCCGCAGTCACTCATGAGTCCCCATCCCCCCTTCACTGGCTCCACCCCCTGCATGACTTCTGGCTGGTTTGGAAAGCCCGGGAGCTCTGTCTGGCAAGGGGCTCTGCAGCCTGCCAGGGGAGAAAGAGCCCAAGAGCTGCACCTTTCTAACGAGCCGCTAAACAGATCCACTTATAGTCCATAAACATGGGCAGATGGAAGGCCTGGAGTCGGACTGCCCCGCTGGAGGGACCTGGGGTGGACCCACCTCTGGTGATTCACTGAGGGGGAGGCGGGACCCTTGGGGCAGAGCGGGGCGGGAACCCCCCTGTGCGTGCAAAGGACTCTCTGAGTCGAATCTCCATCCCTGATGGAGTGAGTGCCTGTCCCCCACCTCCATTTGGCCCGAAGGGGCAGCTGAGGCAGGGAACCCAGCGATGCTGCAGAAGGGAGCCGAAGAGCATAGCCTCCTGCGCCCTCTCCTGGAAGGGAAGCGGACGTGGGTGCCCAGACCCCACCCTCCAGAACCTGCTCCAGGGCTGCCAGAGCTACAGCTTCCGGTCCTTCTCAGAGATTGGAGCAGGCAGCTGATACCCAAGTTGCAGGAGGTGTGCCTCTTTAGAAAGACCATTCTTCAAAGACCCTGCAGGCTGCGGCTATGCTCTTTCTGAAAAGCACTGATTTAAAACAAGAGTCTTATTACTTACGCAAGACTTGGGAGAAACAAAAATCCATATCACTGAAGGTATTTTTCCTTCACCAAAGCGTGAACCAATGTGCCCTGCCCCCATCCCACGTCTAGTTCCTTTAAAAGGAGAACTCTCATGGTGAATTAATATGACTTTTGGGGGGGAAATGGATTTCTAAGCAATCTGTGATCCAAAGCAGGGGCTCGGGTGGCGGGCTTAGAAGTCCCAGCTGCTCCACCACCCGCTCTCTGCCTCCCTCCATGCGGGTCCAGGGCCTGATTTGAGCCTGTGTACTACCGCCTGCGTGGGGACCTTTGTTATCTCCTGTCACAGACTCCAGGGCACACCCACCGCGCAGACACCCCAGAGCAGGACACTCGAGCACTGGAGCCAAGCGGGGACCTGCCCTACCCTCGCCTGCCAGCTGCCTGGCCCCGCCTTGCTGAGGCCGCCCATCAGAAGCTGAAGATGTGACACATCTGCGCGTATGTCAGTAGCGGGGGGGAGACACCAGCGTGGCAGGGCTCAGACAGCTGATAAGCAGGTCATTTGTTCCTTTTTAGTGGAGGAGAATGAGGTGTAACAGCCACAGAAAACACGAGCCAGCAAGAAAGCCTTTCTTCAAAACCTTCTTAGCCTTCAACCCATCAATTCAGCAGATGTCAGATCCAATGAGAGAAAAAGTCCAGGGAGGGAAAACAGTTTTAGCTGGAGATCTAACGACCCTCCCTCCTCCTGGAAGTTGATGCTGCTGGTGGCTCCCTTTCCGCGGTCCAGCCTCACTCTCCCTGGGTCCCTCTGTGATTAGCCCTTGTGTCCAGGTGACTCTGTCAACCCCAGCTGATGAGGCTGGGAAGGAGACAGGGGTTGCATGGTCGTCACAGCTTCATGGCTTTCCTGCCTCTATTTCCCGGCCACCCGGCTGCCCTGTGTGAGGATGTTTGGCATTTAGCTCGGCGGGGCCGCCACGGAGTCGCTGAGTGGTGGGGACAGAAGCCAGTTCACCTTGATCTCCCGGGGGTGGGGGGTAGAAGAGGGGACAGCCCTAAATACCTTTGTCTCCTTTGTCATTTACATTTTATCTTCAAAGAGTGTCCCAGCCTTCTTCCCAGCCGATGTGCAGAAAAGATTTATTTACTCAAAAAAGGCACCCAGGGATTTCCCTGGTGGCACAGTGGTTAAGAATCCGCCTGCCAATGCAGGGGACACGGGCCCAATCCCTGGTCCGGGAAGATCTCACATGCCGCGGAGCAACTAAGCCCGTGCGCCACAACTACTGAGCCTGCTCTCTAGAGCCCGCGAGCCACAACTACTGAGGCCACGTGCCACAACTACTGAAGCATGTGTGCCTAGAACCTGTGCTCCGCAATAAGAGATGCCACTGCAATGAGAAGCCCGCGCACTGCAACGAAGAGCAGCCCCTGCTCGCCGCAACTAGAGAGAGCCCGTGCGCAGCAACACAGCCAAAATAAATGAATAAACAAATTTATTTATTTTAAAAAAAGACACCCATTTTATAGATAGGCAAAATAGATAGCTACCCACAGGGGGTGGTCATCTCAGAGGTCCAGGAAAGCTCGCCATCTGAGGCCCCACGAACTGCCCCTTATCTCCCTCCACCAAATGACTCATCACTTGAAATCCCACCACGAAGGACTCGTTCTTTTGTTTTAGGCTCTGCTCAGCTACAACTACCCAGGACAGAAAATCCTTCTGATCTCCCGGGGCGTTTGAACTTCAGAAAGAAGTAACACAGGATATTGTTTACTTGAGAGGTAATCTTGGTGGAAGTGGAGGAAGCAAAACTGTAAAGGAAGGAGCTTCCCTGAGGGATGCAGACAGAGGTCAACCTCACCCTCATGGGCATGGGGCCTCCTGGTGAGCTGGGGGGCTCTGGGGACAGAGGGGTCCACAGTGCTTCAGAGAAGACTCATTCTTCTCCTTACCACAGAGGTGGCTCTAGGGAAGAAGGGCGAGGGCTAGGGAGAGAGAAACGTGACCACCAGTTCAGGAGGAAACAGCACAGAGGCAGACCTGGGGAACCATCCCCCGGGGCCCACCTACCGCTTCCCTGGCGGGACACGTGGCTTCTGGTGCCACCCACTTGAGCTGAGAGCCCGACAAAACTCTCAGCCACCCTGAGCATTTGCTGACATATGGCCTGAGCCATTTCCACTGCTTCCTTTACTCTCTCCGTATAGAATAATATGCGATTAATTGATTTTCTGTCACTCTTTTAGTACAGAAAATTAATTTCAGAGCAACCGTGTTTTCTCAGGGTATGAATCCTGTACACGCAGAGTAATTCAGCTGCTCCATTATTCATGAGAGAAAATAGTGATGGAGCACACAATGGAGGAGCCCCAAGGCCACAAACTGATCGTCTGTGTTACCAATACAACCGTATTCCACTGGTGCCTCTAAATAATTCACACCCACAACACAATTTGGGCCTGCGTGCCACTCAGGATGTGGCTGGGGGAGACCTAGCTGTGGGATTTGGGAAACTGTCGATGACAACACACAGAGGTGAAGCACCCAGGGTCCCCTGATGCCATCGCCCTGCCCTGGGGCTGTGGGAGATGGCGGCTGGGGCCTGAGGTTCCCCGCTGTGGCCCCAAGCCAGGGATCCTCTTTCACTCTTGATCACAGCAGGTCCCACACATCTGCTCTAAGAGGGCAACAAGCGCTGTATTGGACCCCCAAGAGGGAAATGTGAAAGGCCCTGTAAACTCCAAATCCAGCTCTGGGAGGGCAAAGCAAGATACCCCAGGCCGTTCAGATTAAGCAGGTCAGCTCATGTCTCTGGACCTCAGATTTTAAGGTTTTCTGTTTGTTTTGTTCTGTTTGTTCTAAACCTAGCTGATCGTCAGATTCATCTGAGGCATTTGTTAAAAATAGAGCTTCTTAGGCCCAAAGTGGACCTACTGATCAGGATCTCCTGTGAGTCTGTGTTTTAGACACGTTCTCATTCTCATAGGAACAGCTGCACTGGATGAGACCCAGGGTACTTTCCGGCTCTGACATTCTCTGAGGATTCTAACAATGAGAAGCAACAGCTCAAGCCTGCTGAGGGAAGGGTTGCCTCGTAGGACCTGGTAACCAAAGGAGCAAGTGGGAGAAACAGAGGGAAAGGAACCAGGCCTGACATGCGATGCAACTCCTCAGCCTTGCCACTTTCCCCTCCTGTGGCTGAAGCCAGTAAAAGGACACGGGTCCCCGTTGCCTCCAAAAGAAAGACAGAGGCCCCAGGTGCGATATCCAGGCCATCTCAGAATGAGCATCTATACGAGGCAGGATTCCAAGATTCCCAGACCCTAACGTACACACCTTGTGTAACATCCTCCCCTCGGGTTTGGGCAGGAATGGTGAATAGTATGGGATGTCCCTCCCACGATTAGGTTACTAGTCAGTTGAATTTGACTTAATCCAAAGGGAAATTATCCTGGGTGGGTCTGACATAATCAGGTGAAGTTAAATTCAGAGAGACGTGCTCCTGCCGGCCTGGACTAAGCAAGCTGCCATGTGTGAGAGCATGTACGCTGAGTCCCTGTGACTCGAAACTGAGGGGGGGCCCCTAGCTGCTGTGAGTGACCCTCAGCCAACAGCCAGCAAGAAAAGAGGGACATGAGTCCTACAACCACAAGGAAATGAATTCTGCCAACAGCCTGGCTGAGCTTAGAAGAAGACCAGAGCCTCAGATGAGATCACAGCCCACTGATGGACCTTAATTTAGCCTGTAAGACCCTGTGCACAGGACCCAGATACCCGACACCAGGACCCCTGGTGCATAGACACTGGGAGATATTGAATGGGTGCTGTCTTAAGCCACTAACTCATGGCTGTTAAATTTGTTAGGGAGCAAAATCCAAAACTAATATAGCATGCAATTAAGTAAGACAGCAGGACACCCATGCCCTTTCCAGCTTACAGAGTGTTTCTAAGGCCACTTCTTCCCCATCTCTGCTTACCCAGTGACGGCCCTTCACACGGTGCCTAGAAACTGTTCACAGAATGGATCATCTCGTGTTGCTACCTAAGGCAATGCCGTGGAGCTGATTGGGCAGTTTGGATTTTTTTGTTAATCTCTATTTCACAAATGGAGACATTGAAGCTCCAATAAACCTCTCTGAGGTCATATAAAGAGTCTGTAGCAGAAGCAGGACTCAAGTTTAGGCCTTCTGAGTCCAAGGTCAAAAATCTGTGTTGTCTATTGCCATCCCAGGACTATCCTCTCCAAGAAAAGGAGGTTGTTGGGCTTCCCTGGTGGCACAGTAGTTGAGAGTCCGCCTGCCAATGCAGGGGACGTGGGTTCGTGTCCCGGTCCAGGAAGATCCCACATGCCGCGGAGCGGCTGGGCCCGTGAGCCATGGCCGCTGAGCCTGCGCGTCCGGAGCCTGTGCTCTGCAACGGGAGAGGCCACAACAGTAAGAGGCCCGCGTACCGCAAAAAAAAGAAAAAAAAGAAAAGGAGGTTGTTTTAAACTTGAGTCCCAGGGGCTTGAGTGTCTACAAATCTCTAGGAAAGGAAAACCAGAGTGGCTGGAGGAAACTGAGTGACACCGTCCTCACCCAATGTGAGGACAGGGGCGTGGCACTGTGAGGTCGGCGCTGATGCAGGCTTGAGTCTGCAGCTGCCCCTCTGCCCGCCCCCCTTCAAAGACCCTCAGCTGATCCTGCGTGTGCAGTGCAACCTTCCTGCCCTCCTCCAGCCCAGGGCCCAGCCAGCCTGCTCATCAACAGGCTTATTGTCTTTTGTCATTAATGGTGTCGGGTCAAATCTAAGCAACAATTGGGGAAACCAGATTGCAAGAGTGTGTCCTTAATTGCTGGTATTTCTGTTGGAACATTAGCAGTAAGAAGCCTCTAGAGAGGAGCTGTGAAGGCAAAAGAGAAAAGATGCAAAAAAGAAAGTGAGAAAGGTGCCTTCCCTGGCTGCAGACTTCGCGGTGCAGCCACTTCGTGCCACCCACCATATGCAGCAACCACGCGCAAGGCCCAGTAACCTCCTTCCAAATGGTAATAAATCCCCTCGGACCCCAACACACTTGTAATTTACAACTTGGCTAAAATGAACATTATTTCAAGCTAAGTGTATTCTCAGAGGTGTGGGAGAATGTGGCAGCTTTCCCGCTGACAAAGGAGTTTCTTTTAAATGTCAGGCATTCACTTTCATTACTTCCAAATAATTGCCCGAAAAGATCAGCTGCTGGACAGGGCTGCCCAATTTACATCACTATGAGTCAATTTCACCATCATCAAAGAAGCCCCTGGGATCTGGTTCCAGCCTGGAGCAGGCTCAGCCCTCAGTGGCTGGCTTCTACTGGTCTCCTGGCTGTGCAGGAAAGGTGCCTCCATCGTTCTCCAGGGACAGCTCCAGGTAAGATGGAATGTTGTCTCTAGGTAGACAAGATGATCTGTCATCACTGCCACCATCAATTATCACTCTCCTGCATCCACTGGATCATGTCACTGGCTGCCCAGCCCTGTATGTGCTGCTTGTTATCTGGTCTAGCTGAAGAGAGTGTGTTCCTGTCCCTCGTGGAAGCTGGCCCTTTGGCCAAGAGAATGGAGAAGCAGGACGATATAACTCCCTGGAGCTAGAGAGGGTACTTTCCCGTCCTATTCCCACAGGAATCTATTTTGTGGAAAGCCTGCTTTTGAATCGAACAGTCTTTGCTTCTGGAGCTCGGATTTTGGTTATCGAGGGCTGATTAATAAAACCAACCCCAAGCTGGGCAGCTTAATTACTTTTTACGATTCTGAGGGTTGGCTGGGCTCAGCTGGGTGGCTGTTCTTCTCCATGTGATGTCAGCTGGGGTTGCAGTCATCTGGGGCTTGGACTGGGCTGCAGGTACTAGCGGGCTCACTCACATGTCTGGTGCCTTGCACTGGAAGGCGGGAAGACCGGGCTCTGTATGGCAGGTGGACACCCGGGCCTTTCTCTCTGCCCATGATGTAGTCACAAGTCCTTTTGCTCTCCACGTGGACTTTCCACGTGGTCCCTCCATGTGGCTTCTGCAGGGTACCTGGGCTTCCTACATGGTGGCTGAGGACTCACAAAAGCACAAAAGTGAAAGCTACCAGGACTAACACAAGATCATTTTGCCACATTCTACTGGCTAAAGTGAGTCATAACGCCAGCTCAGATTAAACATGGGGGGGCAGTGTACACCGAGAGACATGATTTGTTGGGGGCCAACTTTGCAGACTAGCTCTGAACCAGGAAGATGGAAAGGAGAGAGCAGGACGGTACCTCTCCTTTGTGAAATTCACCAAATTGACTGCCATGCATTCTAATCTCCCTTAAGGAGTGAAGAGGATAAATATAAGAAGTTCCTTAGGGAGTCCCAGCTCTTTGGGATATAAGCACAAAACAGTTTTATTTCTTCCAACCATTGCCTAAAACTGTGATAAGTTTAATCCCTTTCTCTTATCCCTTATGACATCCCAAGCAGATTCCACAACTTTCTAGTCACGTCCACCAGAAACCAGAAAATAGTCTGGTTCAGCGTCTAAGATGGCATTAGGGGATTGTTTTCTTTAGGTGTTGATCATGGTTTTGTGATTATAAAGAAGAAGATCCTTAATTTTAAGAGATGTTTAGTGGTGAAGTGTCACGACATTTGCCATTTACTTTGAAATTGATGGGGGCATAGATACATACGAAGGCCAACTACTTGTTAATAATTAGTGAAACTAAAGAGTGATTAAATGGATGTTCTAATTGTTCAACATTTATGCATATTTTAAAATTTTCATAACAAAAATGTTAAAGAAGAAATCCAGTCCACTTGACAGCTTCAATTTTACATCCAGTTCACTCCTCTCCCCCATCATTGGCACAACTTGAGGCCTTAGGAACTCGAAATCTATCATGTTGGGGGAGGAAGCATCCCTGTGCCTCCCTGGATGTGACTGTAATTCTATCTGTACGCACTTTGTATTGCTCCTCTAGTCAACACTGCTAAGAGTTACTCTTCCCTGGGGGGCACCTGTTGGGATTTTTGGAGGATTCTGCAGGTCCTCCCCACCACATGGTTCCCTGATGGGTGAGACCCATATCTGGCTCTCCCTCCTCCACACTGTCGCCTCCACGCCAGACACCATAGTCCACTTCCAAATTTCTCGCTCCTAGGTCCCTTTTTTGAGGAATATCTCTTTCAAGCGAGACGCGGGCAAGATGGCCAGAGCCGGCTCTCCTCTGCCCCTTTTGTCAAAGAAGAGCTTGCAAAGCCCGAGGGATGGGGGGACAGGCTGCTGCATGCTGCCCCTTCTCCAAGCCCTGCCATCTTCAATTCTCTCCTTCGCTCTGAGGCAGGTCCATGAGTCCCCTTGGCAAGACGTCCAACCAGGAATTGAGATGCCAATCTTCAGTGTTTATAAGTGGGTCCTCCTCACTTGGTTTGGTGGGGAAAACGAGGGGGGCAGGGATGGAAGCTCCCATTCCCTCCCTCTTCACTGGACACTGCACTCCCTACAAAGCAGACATCCCGGTGACTCTACCCTTCCTGGCCCCCAGTTCTCTCCTTCTGTGGACTGAGGTTCAGTGGTGGGGAGGGGGTTGATGACTGTGTGGGGGGTCAATACTGCCCCTTCCTAGGAAGCTCTGGTAGAAGGTTCTAGCTTTCTAGAGCCTATTGTTAGGGGCTCTCTTTAAAATATGGCATTTATTGCCTCCTATCTTCAGCTGTGGACCTTAATCACTGATTCTAGGGCAACGGGAAAAAATACTCCACGTCCCTTTACAGAGGCATAAATATGGCTAATGTTACTGGGCTTAGAAAACCTGGCTTTTAGACCCAACTCAAGTACCAACTTGCTGTGTAACCTTGGTCAATCACTTAACCTCTCTGGTCCTTAGGGTTGGTTGGTAAGGGCTCACCAACCGTTCCAGTAGGTTTCCAAATGAATATTACAGACTCCTGGGACTCCCAAGAGGTACTTGAGAATCACTGCAAATCTTTTTTTTTTTTTTATCTTGACAAAACAACATTCCATTATGATCTTTTTTTAATTTAATTTAATTTTATTTTTTATACAGCAGGTTCTTATTAGTTATCTATTTTATACATATTAGTGTATATATGTCAATCCCAGTCTCCCAGTTCATCCCACCACTACCACCCCGCCACTTTCCCCTCTTGGTGTCCATACGTTTGTTCCCTACATCAGTGTCTCTATTTCTGCCTTGCAAACCAGTTCATCTGTACCATTTTTCTAGATTCCACATATATGCGTTAATATACAATATTTGTTTCTCTCTTTCTGACTTACTTCACTTTGTATGACAGTCTCTAGGTTCATCCACATCTCTACAAATGACCCAATTTTGTTCCTTTTTATGGCTGAGTAATATTCCATTGCATATGTGTACCACATCTTCTTTATCCATCCATCTGTCAATGGATATTAGGTGGCTTCCATGACCTGGCTATTGTAAATAGTACTACAATGAACATTGGGGTGCATGTGTCTTTTTGAATTATGGTTTTCTCTGGGTATATGCCCAGTAGTGGGATGGGTGGGTCATACGGTAATTCTATTTTTAGTTTTTTAAGGAACCTCCATACTGTTCTCCATAGTGGCTGTATCAATTTACATTCCCACCAACAGTGCAAGAGGGTTCCCTTTTCTCTACACCCTCTCCAGCATTGTTGTTTGTAGATTTCCTGATGATGTTCATTCTAACCGGTGTAAGATGATGTTTTGATTTGCACTTCTCTAATAATTAGTGATCTTGAGCAGCTTTTCATGTGCCTCTTGGCCATCTCTATGTCTTCTTTGGAGAAATGTCTATTTAGGTCTTCTGCCCATTTTTTGATTGGGTTATTTGTTTTTTTAATACGGAGCTGCATGAGCTGTTTATATATTTTGGAGATTAACCCTTTGTCCATTGATTCATCTGCAAATATTTTCTCCCATTCTGAGGGTTGTCCTTTTGTCTTGTTTATAGTTTCCTTTGCTTTGCAAAAGCTTTTAAGTTTCATTAGGTCCCATTTGTTTATCTTTGTTTTTATTTCCATTACTCTAGGAAGTGGGTCAAAAAAGATTTTGTTGTGATTTATATCAGAGAGTGTTCTTCCTATGTTTTCCTCTAAGAGTTTTACAGTGTCTGGTCTTACAGTTAGGTCTTTAATCCATTTCGAGTTTATTTTTGGGTATGGTGTTAGGGAGCATTCTAATTTCATTCTTTTACATATAGCCGTCTGGTTTTCCCAGCACCACTTATTGTGGAGACTGTCTTTTCTCCATTGTATATCCTTGCCTCCTTTATCATAGATTAGTTGACCATAGGTGGTGCGTGGGTTTATCTCTGGGCTTTTTATCCTGTTCCATTGATCTATGTTTCTGTTTTTGTGCCAGTACCATATTGTCTTGATTACTGTAGCTTTGTAGTGTAGCCTGAAGTCAGGGAGTCTGATTCCTCCAGCTCCATTTTTTTCCCTCAAGATTGCTTCGGCTATTCGGGGTCTTTTGTGTCTCCATACAAATTTTAAGATTTTTTTGTTCTAGTTCTATAAAAAATGTCATTGGTAATTTGATGGTGATTGCATTGAATCTGTAGATTGCTTTGAGTAGTATAGTCATTTTCACAATATTGATTCTTCCAATACAAGAACATGGTATATCTCTCCATCCATTTGTGTCATCTTTGATTTCTTTCATCAGTGTCTGTTCACTGAGTACAGGTCTTTTGTCTTCCTAGGTAGGTTTATTCCAAGGTATTTTATTCTTTTTGTTGCAGTGGTGAATGGGATTATTTCCTTAATTTCTCTTTCTGATCTTTCCTGATTAGTGTATAGGAATACAAGAGATTGCTGTGCATTGATTTTGTATCCTGCAACTTTACCAGATTCATTGATTAGCTCTAGTAGTTTTCTGGTGGCATCTTTAGGATTATCTGCAAACAGAGAATCACTGCAAATCTTAACATGAACCTGACCAAACAGCAAAGTGTTAGCTTGGCCAGGGAATTAGTCCTTCACTCTAATCTGTTTCTTACATTGGAATTCCAGGTTAAGATTCTCATTTCATTTCGAAAAAGAGTTCTGCTCCAAAAAAAAATATTTGCAAGGTATTCATCAGTCCAGCGGCCTCATGTGACTGCCGTAGAGAGATCAGCTTCCGAGGGATGCGCGACGTGCTGTCAGGGCCATTTAACAAACTGCTAGCTCTCTCCCACAGAACCAGATGAGAAAACGGTTCCCAGGTTGCGAGCAGAGAGGAATCTTCGAAATGTCATGTCCAGGGGAGAATCACTCCCTGCTTTGGTCCGTTGTGTGTGTGTGTGGGGGGGGGCACATGTAAGTACCTCCCCGTCAATCTGCCTATTGTTGTGAGCAGGATTAAATATAAAACCGCACAGACGCCTCAGGCAGGGTAATCAATCACTTCATCACTGCCACTGCAGATAAAGAGAGCGGCGAGACAGGAGGAAGGATGCAGGAACATATCTGAAAGGGCGATAAACTCCCTGCCTCTGAGTCAGCTTCAGAGCAACAAGCCACATTTCTAGGGTGCTCGTGGGCCTCTGTGTGCAGGAATTGGAGAGGGAGGGAAGTCCCCAGCAAAAATTGAAACTTATACCCAAAGAAGCCCAGGGCTGTTGTCAGACATCTGCTGTGATGGGAAAGACTTGGGGGAGAGGGGCTCTGGAAGATCTTGGGTTGAAAGAAAACCTCATTCTGCACACACAGGACCCCAAATAGGTCACTTTACATCTATCTTCTCAACCAACCCATCAAACAACCAACTAACCGCCCAGGAAATTCTGGGATGTCCCCTTACCGCTGGAGTAGCAGGGCCTCAGGAGCTGGGAGGGCCCCACTGTTATCGCGCCAGACCATACCTCTGTCCTCCTAGAGGCCACCGGGGGCCATTTCTGGCAGGAGGGCTGCGATCTGTCAGCTCTGAGTGACATCAGTGGAGTCCCACATTTCTGTGTCCCGTGTCCTCTGCATAAATGCAATTTCCCCAAATGCCAGGAGGACAGCATTGCAGATAACACATTGTGTGTTGACCCAGTAAGTGCTGAAATCACAGATCTCATTATTCTGACATGATAGAATTTTCTCTTTCTCTCTCCTGGTGTAGGCTGACTGCAATTGTTTTCTAGACTGCAGACCTCAATGCCAAAGGAGCAAAGCCACCGGAGGAAAACAGGCCTCACCTATTTCCTATCTCGAACCGAATGCCAGGTCTCCTTGTGTGAAAAGAAAATGATCTTAAGGTCAGCTCATGAGAGGACATTAAGGGGCAGATATTTTTGGTCAGAACTTTACTGGGTGGCTGAAGAGCAAATAGTATTGACCGTGAAAGCAGGGTCGCCCTGTATGATTCCCAACATCCGACCCCCAATCCAGGAGTTGGGGTCAAGGCAACAGCCCTGAACTCCCAGGAACAAGCCTCGATTTGAATTCTAGGTTCCCTACCTTTTATCTGTGTGCCATGCTCAAGTTGTCTATCCTCTTCAGTTTTTGTCTTATCACCTATAAAAATAAAGGATGCCATAGGATGGATACGAGGAATAAAGAGAGGTTGGTTGCCTCTAAGGTGCCTGGCAAATAATTGGTGCTGAAAATATTCCTCATAGTCAAATCTGAGGTTCTACTTCAAAGATAGAGTCAGTGTGTCATCCATTCAATCAACAACAAAGAAGTATTTACTGAGCATCCTGATCTTGAAGCCAGAACACAGGTTCACTTGTTAAATGAATGAATTGCTTCTCACCCATCACTAGGTGGCTTTGGACCAGTCACCGAATCTCTCTCACAGTTTCACAGCCTGTAAAATACAGAGCTGGGCGGAATCATGTTGAGACAGCCTTCCAGTTTTGACACTGCGTTAGTTGAGTGGGCTCATGTGGGGACATAAAGGGATTTAGGTGGAGTTTCAGCTCTCCCAAGCCTGAACATCTAGTTAATGAGATTGTCAGATGGGCCTGCGTGAAGGTAGCGGATAACTGAAGGCAGTGTGTGAGGAGTGTAGATGAGGGGTGTTACAGGCACTCAGAAGAGAAAGGAGGGTTGGTGGTCAGAGGAAGTGAGGCCAGGCCCGCACCTTGGAGGAAAGATGGGATCCTTCTGAGCAAAGTGTGATAAAATGCACCGTGCAAGCTGGAATGAGTACGTTCCTTGGAATATCAGTTAAATTCAAATCAAGGCAGGGGAAGTCAAACCCTAGGATGTGAGGGACGGATATTGAAAAGAGAACCACGTGACAAGCTTCCCCCACCTGGTCTGAGCGTCCTCATGGGCCCCCTTCAAGGCTTCCATCTCACCAGGACAGCACCTGCAATGCCAGTGAGAGCCTGTAACTGCTGACCGCCTTTCCTGCTTCTTCATCACCTCCCTAAAGAGTCTTTCTGAAAGGTCCCTCCCCACATCCAGCTTCCCCTCCAGGCTTCAGGGCAGAGCACCACGAAGCCAGAAACACTGGGCAGTCTTCCATCTTCAGTCTTACCCCCCGGTTGGATTGCAAATGTCCTAACCTTCCCATCCAGCTGGGTCCTGCCTTCTCCTTTCTACCATAGAGACAAACAAAGAAAAATATGTAGATTGAGTTTTTCTGATGATAAAAAATCATGTTGTTTCTAAACTTTGGAAAATATAGACAAGTATAAAGAAGGTAATGATCACGTGTTAAATACAGATGATAGATATATATAGAGAGATAGATAGGATGATAGACAGACGTTAGATAGATATTCAAAGCTGAATATGCAGTTTTACATCGTGTTTGTTTGTTTTCACTTAAGATCCCATTGTGAGAATTTCCCCATGACCTTATTAGAGAATTATTTGAAAGAATGGTTGTTGGTGACTGCATAATATTTCATTGAATGAATTTAACCATAAATGAACTGTTCCCCTATTGTTGGACATTAAGGTTATTTCTGATTTTTGGCTATTATAAATAATGCTGCAGTGAACATCCTGCACATTAATCTTGGCCTAAAATTATTTCCTAGATATGGAATTTCTTGGTCACAGTGTATATGTGACTTAAGGGTATTGATACACATTGCATTTCTCTCTATCTTTCTGAGTGCTCTACAGTTTAATGATGAGCTAATATGATATTGCCAATCATTACAATGTTTCCGAGCTCCTCTAAGGCAAGAACCAATTATCCTCCAGTGCACCTTGCATAAAGGTCAACAGATGTGTGCTAAGTGAAAAAATTAGGACCACCAGAATCCCAGGAAGTCTTCTCCCCACCAGAGGAGTACTCCACGGGGCTCACTTTGATAGCTATCCCAGGAAGTTGAGTTGCTCAAGTACCAAAAAGACCTCATTATCACTTGGTCTTGCCTACAAAGCAATCCTGCACCATAACTTTTAGGTCCCAGTGATTTCATCCCAGCCTAAAGAAAAGCTTTCTAACCGCCTGAGTTGCCCTCAAATAAAACAGGCTTCCCTGAATGGTGACTAGTCGCAACCATATGACCAGGATGCTGCTAAAGGGATTCAACATGAGATGAAATTTAAGGACCATCCAATCCTGAGATCCAGGGATTCCTTTCATTATTGTCAATTCTCGTACCCCTGAGGTGTAGTCACCCAACACCAAGGGCTTTCTTGGTGGATGCTGTTACCCTATGGCCGTGTAAATCTTTCAGAATGGCTCCAATATTTCATTTCAGCTGTGGCTCTGCTGCAGAAGCAAGTGGTGTGCCCCCCACATGTTAAATTCCCCCCACCCAGGGAAGCCTCAGTCCACAGAGGGCGTTGCATGGAGCGCAGGAAGCAGACCCTTCCCACCTCGGGGGCCTCTTCCAGGTGGGGTCACAATATGGTCTGAAGATACACAGCATAAACTCATGAACCCAGACTAATTAAAGCTAAATGAGGGGATATCATCAATTCATCTAAAAAAACCATTGACTGATGTAAGAGAAGTTCAGTATAACTGCTTGGAAGTATCAGTAACCACAGCCTAGTTAATGACCTGCTTGTCTCAAAATTCCTGGGAGCCTGATCTGAGGCAGGAGTACATTGTACACACTGTATTACTCTCAGGTAAGTGAGAGTTTGGGATGTGTATTGGGGTTCCTCTTATAAAAAGCTCGTTCTCTTATTTTTTCTAAAAAAAAATCTCTTTCAGTTTATTTAAACTCAGGTTTATTTGCACCATCTGGAATCTATAAGCGAAGATCAGCTTTGAAGCTCTCCTCTCTGAATTGTCATAGCCCTAAGTGGAGGTCAGAGTTAATAAGATTTTTCTAAGCCTTTGAAGGAAATGAGCTGTAAGGTTTCCCCACGGTTTCTAGATGTGGAGGACGAGGACCATGTCCTCTGTCTCGCCAGCATTCCAGACGCTTACCGAAAGAGAGAGGCAGAGAAGGATGCTATTAAAGTGGTGCTTTTATCCCCAACAAGCAGAGAGATGATCAAAAGCACAGTGATGCTGCAGCCATCCTTAATCCCGTGAGCAGAGGCATGAGCTGGCAGGGGAATGGTCGGGGGAGGGAGGGGTGGATTTGCTGCGTTAATTAATAACAACCTCAGCCGTTCACCCACAGGAAAGGTGAGGACAAGGCACATCTCAAGCTTGGACCATTTCAGGTGACTCTTAGGGCTCCTCTGTTTCAGCATCTCCTTGCCTTTGTCCCACCCCCACTCACACCGTATATAAATGAGTGATGTGCTCTGGATTTTGCTGCAATTTCCTCGAAGTCTAAGCCCCCGGGGACTCCTGATGTTCCTGCTCAGCCACCTTCAGATCCACACTAGGATAGCTACGGCATAAGATTCCTTTTCCCGGGCTTCCCTGGTGGCGCAGTGGTGGAGAGTCCGCCTGCCGATGCAGGGAACGTGGGTTTGTGCCTTGGTCCGGGAAGATCCCACGTGCCGCGGAGCGGTTGGGCCCGTGAGCCATGGCCGCTGAGCCTGCGCGTCCGGAGCCTGTGCTCCGCAACTAGAGGCCACAACAGTGAGAGGCCCGTGTACAGCCAAAAAAAAAAAAAAAAGATTATTTTTCCCATTTTTCCCACCTTTCATTCCACCCCACCCTCACACACAGGCACCCACAACATGTTCATTAATGAGTGCCTTTAATCAAGTTTATGAAGTCTCTTTATTATCAATAACCCTAATCACTCTTAATTGGAGCATCATTAGTTCGGCCACGCTGAACTGTAACAGTTAGGCGGAGTGGTAAATGACAACTCCAGAAAAACGACTCACTGCCTGGAAGGCTGGGAGGAAGGAAACTGACAGGAGGCAAGGCAAAGGGAGGAGAGAAAGAGTGAGCAAGCCAGCCTGCGAGGCGGCCTGCTGCTGGGCAGAGCCGCGGGGGAGATGCCATTAAGAGGTTCCGCGAAGTGTAAAGATGCCGGTGAGCCAGTTTTGCCTGTTTCTCAACCTTGGGGAGCTGGGTACCAGCAGCGTGAGGGAATGTTCTGCTTGACAAAAGTTGTTGCTATGTTAATATCTAGCACCTGCCACCCTCGGGGATCTCTAAGCCCTCCCCACGCTCCGTCAAGTTCCAAGCCAAATGCTTGGAGGAGGCGACATGAAGGATGCACCTTGTCATCAGGAAAGCAGCAAGGGGTGGCCCACTGCAGGTCTTTGTCGCGACATTAACTCTCCTGCCTTAACCTGTTTCTTGAAGGCTCTGCGCAGCCAAGGAAACCACGGAGATGCCTCAGGTCAGAAAGAGGTGGCCCGAGGTATGTTCCTTGTGTTGCACTAGCTCGGGACCCAGTCCTCAGAGCTGGTGGATAACCCACTACCCTAAACATTCACGCCCATGACTAACGCTGTTCAGGCCCCAGGGAATTTTTTCTCCATCTCCTGTCCTTCCAAATACAAGGAAGTTGTGTCCAGATGCCACTAAGGTTTGTGGGTTGTGCCACCACTGACATCAGGGACTGACACAGCCTTAGATCTTAGATCACAGAGATGATCTGAGAGTCAGAAGGGCTGGGTAAGGGAGTGAGGAGGGAGTAATGAACCAGCCCCATCCTTTCTCTCAAATGACGTGAATGCTCCACATTCTTGCATAATGCACTGCTGTTTCCCAGTAGAGGCCCAAGTGTACATTTTCTTGATTCTCTTCATTTTCTAACCCATCATTGTTCCAGAGGTATTCATGAGGTATCGTGGTATTTACAAGAGCTGCCCGTAGCAGTTGAGGAATGTTTTACATTATTATTTATATTACTTTACATTTATGTATCTAAATTGAAAAGGGTAAAGCGTGATACCAACTCTTCACATTTCTGAATGAATCTAGTATTGCTCTAAAAATGGTGAAAACCAAGATGTAAGTGATAGCCATGTTTCTGATGAAAGTGATAGACTCTGTAAGGTTTTCTGAACCGAGGATAATTTATCATATGTGACCCATTTCAATGTTTGAACAGGACAGGTAAAATTCACGTTCATTTCTGAATCTCTGTATTATTTCTTTAAACACGAAGTTGTTTTAAAAGTTCTTTCAGAAAAAAAAGAGATGAATATGTGAAGTGATGGATGTGTTCATTAATTCAATAGAATGAACCTTTCACAATGTATATCAAATCATCCCATTCTACACATTATCTTACAATTTTATTTGTTGATTATACTTCAGAGTTGGAAAAAAAGAAGGTAGTATGATAAAAATGGTGTAATTTTTTGCTAAAAAGTTGTCTTTTAGCTCGTATTAGGCATTAATCCTAATTACATTGTATATGTATACTTTTGTACTGTTTTGAGTAGCATTGTTAATAATTTACCATATGTTAAATTGTGATATTAACAATTCCAGTTGCTACTGCCTCAGCCAAGAAAAATTTCTCCAAATTGAAATTAATAAAAGACTACATAAGAACTACAATGACTCAAGAAAGTTTCTCTGTTTTGGCATTGTCAATACAGCATAAATTGTGTGAAAAATCTCAATTATAACAATATGATTAGTGATTTCAGTGAAATAAGGACAAGAAAAATAAATTTTATGGAATGAACACATAGCTGTTATGATGAAGAATGTCTTTTTTTTAATCACTCACTTAGAAACCACTGGCCCATCAACAGAGCATGGAGAGATGTATGATAACAATTAAATTCGGTTGTCTTTGCTATTTGCCAAACTTTAGCCAAATAAAACTGCGGTTTTACCCATGTTTGAAGTTATGTTTATCAAGGTGGAAGGATAGAATATTTTTATTTTAACAGTTCACTTGGTTAATTTGTACCTTTTGTATATTGAATTATGTCACCTTCTATTTGTACTCCTACCCTCAGCCCTGAAAATATTAAGTTCAGGCCCTTATCAAGGGCCTGAAAATATCAAGCTCATCCTTGATATTAATTCATCAAGATTTGAATCAGTCATATGTATTAAAACAAATCCCTAACTGGTAGACCTTTAGGTCAGTTTAAATTCTTTGCTATTATAAATAATATATCAGTTAACATTGCATACAGATCTTTGCAAACTTGTGAGATTATTTCCATAGAATAAATATATAGATGTGTAATTGCTAGGTCAAAGGGAATGCCCATTTTAAATTTGATACACATGGATAAGCTGTCCTTATAGATGGTTACACCAACCAATTTATACCCTCGCCAACAACATATGTTTCTGTACATTCTCAAAACATAAATGTTACCATTGTTTCTAAGAAGTGAAAAGTAGGATCTTACAGATTTAATATGAATTTCTTTTCATAAGTGGAAGAACTTTTCTTACATTTATTGGAAATTAGTATTTTTCTGTGAATCATCAATTAGCATCATTTTGCTGCTATTTACCTTTTTCTTATTGATGTGTAGGAGTTCTTTACATATTGTGATTGCTAAATCTCTGCCTAACTCACATAATATATTTTTCCAGTTTGTTGATTGTCTATTAACTGTGTTAATGATGTCTTTCGATGTGGAAAAGTATACAATTATTGTGTAGTCAAATCTGTCAGTTTTTTAAAGGTTTCCAGCCTTAGTGTAATTTTTGAGAAAATCTTTAGAAAGATCTGCGACCTTACTGAGTTTAAAGAAGAGTTTCCTTGTTTCCTATAGTTTATAATAGTATTTAAATCAAAGTCCTTCTAGAATTAAGTTTGATTAATTTATCAATTTCTGTACTAATAAAATATTTCGTAGTGTATTTGATAGACAGCAAAGCAAACCCTACCATCATTATTCTCCTCTTTTCCAAAATTTATGAACTATTTCTGTATACAGTCTTCAAGATGAACTTTAGAATCAATTTGTAAACTTCAAAAATATCCCACTGAGATTTTTAATGGCATTCCATAAATTAATAGGTAATCTGGGATAAAAGACACATTTGTGAGAACGAATATTTCCAGCAAGAATGTGGTATGTTTCCCATTTTTTCAGTTACTTTCTTAGCTCATTCAGTAGCATTTCATAATGTTTTTATATAGTTCTTCCATATTTCAAGCTTTTGTTAATTTCCAGCAACTAGTTACATTTGCAAATAGGATTTTCCCCCATTCTTTGACTCCAGTTGGTTATTCTTAATGCATAAGAAAACTATTTATTTTTGTCTTATACAGCCAATTTACTGAGCTCTCATCTAGTACATTCTTTTTTGATTAACTTAGATTTTCTAGGTTTACAATAATACTGTAATCAATAATGAACTTTTTTGGCTCTTACTCTGCAATATTTATCTCTTATTTACTTTTCTTGTAGTATTTCTTTAGCTAAACCTCAACAATAATAACTGAACGACAATAGTATTGGAGAGGCTTGATTTAGCCAGTGCAGCTCTCTTACTGTTTACTCTGATGATTAGTATAGGTTTCTGATACTTTTTTGTGTTAAGAAATTTTCTTCTATGTTTAATATACTAAAGTTTTCTAAATTACTATTTTCAGTTCTGGATGTTCAATTTTGTAAAATGCAGTTTTAGACCCTGATAAGAGGATCATATCTGTTTTCCTCTTTTAACATATTTAGGTAGTAACATGTATCATATTAAAAAATTAATAAATTTCCTAATGTTGAAATAAACTTCCATACTTAGAATACTTAGAATAAAACCTCCTTGGATATGGCATATTCTTCCTTTAATATATTGCTATTTTTTTAGAGTAAAATGGAATTTATTAAGTAAAAATCACAGAAATGATTTAAGGAAGGTAAAAGTAAGTGCATAATTAGGAATTTGATAAGTAAACAAAAACTAATATCCGAGCTCTTTCTCATTTCTATAAAAAAATTTAAAGTGAGGAAGTCTTTATTTACTATGACTAACAGTGAGAATCATGATTTCATATCTCTTGTGAATTGCAACAGTATTGCTTTTTTTTGTTTCTTTTTAACATCTTTATTGGAGTATAATTTCTTTACAATGGTGTGTTTGTTTCTGCTGTATAACAAAGTGTATCAGCTATACATATACATATACCCTATATCTCATCCCTCTTGCATCTCCCTCCCACAGTCCCTATCCCACCCCTCTAGTTGGTCACAAAGCACCGAGCTGATCTCCCTATGCTATGTGGCTGCTTCTCACTAGCTATCTATTTGACATTTAGTAGTGTATATATGTCCATGCCACTCTTTCACTTCATCCCAGCTTCCCCTTGCCCCTCCCTGTGTCCTCAAGTCCATTCTCTATGTCTGCGTCCTTATTCCTGTCCTGCCCCTAGGTTCCTGAGAACCATTTATTTATTTATTTTTAGATTCCATATATATGTGTTAGCATATGGTCTTTGTTTTT
The DNA here is from genome assembly GCF_059928025.1 of Delphinapterus leucas. Lineage (NCBI taxonomy): Eukaryota > Metazoa > Chordata > Mammalia > Artiodactyla > Monodontidae > Delphinapterus > Delphinapterus leucas. The sequence continues at coordinate 28,805,971 of NC_143149.1, forward strand.
CTCTTTCTGACTTACTTCACTCTGTATGACAGACTCTAGGTCCATCCACCTCACTGCAAATAACTCAATTTCATTTCTTTTTATGGCTGAGTAATATTCCATTGTATATATGTGCCACATCTTTATCCATTCATCTGTCGAGGGACACAGGTTGCTTCCATGTTCTGGCTGTTGTAAATAGTGCTGCAATGAACACTGTGGTACATAGCTTTTTTTGAATTATGGTTTTATCAGGGTATATGCCCAGTAGTGGGATTGCTGGGTCATATGGTAGTTATATTTTAGATTTCTAAGGAACCTCCATACTGTTCTCCATAGTGGCTATATCAATTTACATTCCCACCAACAGTGCAAGAGGGTTCCCTTTTCTCCACACCCTCTCCAGCATTTATTGTTTGTAGGTTTTTTGATGATGGCCATTCTGACTGGTGTGAGGTGATAGCTCATTGTAGTTTTGATTTGCATTTCTCTAATGATTAGTGATGTTGAGCATCCTTTCATGTGTTTGTTGGCAAAATGTGTATCTTCTTTGGAGAAATGTCTATTTAGGTCTTCTGCCCATTTTCGGATTGCATTGTTTGTTTTTTTGATATTGAGCTGCATGAGCTGCTTGTATATTTTGGAGATTAATCCTTTGTCAGTTGCTTTATTTGCAAATATTTTCTCCCATTCTGAGGACTGTCTTTTCATCTTGTTTAGGGTTTCCTTTGCTGTGCAAAATCTTTTAAGCTTCATTAGGTCCCATTTGTTTATTTTTGTTTTTATTTCCATTTCTCTAGGAATTGGGTCAAAAAGGATCTTGCTGTGATTTATGTCATAGAGTGCTTCTGCCTATGTTTTCCTCTAAGAGTTTTATAGTGTCTGGCCTTACATTTAGGTCTTTAATCCATTTTGAGTTTATTTTTGTGTATGGTGTTAGGGAGTGTTCTAATTTCATTCTTTTACATGTAGCTGTCCAGTTTTCACAGCACCACTTATTGAAGAGGATGTCTTTTCTCCATTGTATATTCTTGCATCCTTTATCAAAGATAATGTGACCATCTGTGCATAGGATTATCTCAGGGCTTTCTATCCTGTTCCACTGATCTATATTTCTGTTCTTGTGCCAGTACCGTACTGTCTTGATTACTGTAGCTTTGTAGTATAGTTTGAAGTCAGGGAACCCAATTCCTCCAGCTCCATTTTTCTTTCTCAAGATCGCTTTGGCTATTTGGGGTCTTTTGTGTTTCGATACAAATTGTGACATTTTTTGTTCTAATTCTATGAAAAATGCCATTGGTAGTTTGATAGGGATTGCATTGAATGTGTAGATTGCTTTGGGTAGTATAGTCATTTTCACAATGTTGATTCTTCCAATCCAAGGACATGGTATATCTCTCCATCTGTTTGTATCACCTTTAATTTCTTTCATCAGTGTCTTATAGTTTTCTGCATACAGGTCTTTTGTCCCCTTAGGTAGGTTTATTCCTAGCTATTTTATTCTTTTTGTTGCAGTGGTAAATGGGAGTGCTTCCTTAATTTCTCTTTCAGATTTTTCATCTTTAGTGTATAGGAATGCAGGAGATTTCTGTGCATTTATTTTGTATCCTGCTACTTTACCAAATTCACTGATTAGCTCTAGTAGTTTTCTGGTAACATCTTTAGGATTCTCTATGTATAGTATCATGTCATCTGCAAACAGTGACAGCTTTACTTCTTCTTTCCCGATTTGGATTCATTTTATTTCTTTTTCTTCTCTGATTGCTGTGGCTAAAGCTTCCAAAGGTATGTTGAATAACAGTGGTGAGAGTGGACAGCCTTGTCTTGTTCCTGATCTTAGTGACAATGGTTTCAGTTTTTCACCATTGAGAACAATGTTGGTTGTGGGTTTGTTATATATAGCCTTTATTATGTTGAGGTAAGTTCCCTCTATGCCTACTTTCTGGAGGGTTTTTATCATAAATGGTGTTGAATTTTGTCAAAAGCTTTTAGTGCATCTATTGAGATGATCATATGGTTTTTCTCCTTCAGTTTGTTAATATGGTTTATCACATTGATTTATTTGCATATATTGAAGAATCCTTGCATTCCTGGGATAAACCCCACTTGATCATGGTGTATGATCCTTTTAATGTGCTGTTGGATTCTGTTAGCTAGTATTTTGTTGAGGATTTTTGCATTTATGTTCATCAGTGATATTGGCCTGTAGCTTTCTTTCTTTGTGACATTTTGTCTGGTTTTGGTATAAGGGTGATGGTGGCCTCGTAGAATGATTTTGGGAGTGTTCCTCCCTCTGCTATATTTTGGAAGAGTTTGAGAGGGACAGATGTTAGCTCTTCTCTAAATGTTTGATATAATTTGCCTGTGAAGCCGTCTGGTCCTGGGCTTTTGTTTGTTGGAAGATTTTAATCACAGTTTCAATTTCAGTGCTTGTGATTGGTCTGTTTATATTTTCTATTTCTTCCTGGTTCCATCTTGGAAGGTTGTGCTTTTCTAAGAATTTGTCCATTTCTTCCAGGTTGTCCATTTTATTGGCACGTAGTTGCTTGTAGTAACCTCTCACGATCCTTTGTATTTCTGCAGTGTCCGTTGTTACTTTTCCCTTTTCATTTCTAATTCTGTTGATTTGAGTCTTCTCCCTATTTTTCTTGATGAGTCTGGCTAGTGGTTTATCAATTTTGTTTATCTTCTCAAAGAACCATCTTTTAGTTTTATTGATCTTTGCTATTGTTTCCTTCATTTCTTTTTCATTTATTTCTGATCTGATCTTTATGATTTCTTTCCTTCTGCTAACTTTGGGGGTTTTTTGTTCTTCTTTCTCTAATTGTTTTAGGTGTAAGGTTAGGTTGTTTATTTGAGATGTTTCTTGTTTCTTGAGGTAGGATTGTATTACTATAAACTTCCCTCTTAAAACTTCTTTTGCTGCATCCCATAGGTTTTGGGGCATTGTGTTTTCATTGTCATTTGTTTCTTGGTATTTTTTGATTTCCTCTTTGATTTCTTCAGTAATATCTTGGTTATTTAGTAGTGTATTGTTTAGCCTCCATGTGTTTGTATTTTGTACAGATTTTTTCCTGTAATTGATATCTAGTCTCATAGCATTTTGGTTGGAAAAGATACTTGATATAATTTCGGCTTTCTTAAATTTACCAAGGTTTGATTTGTGACCCACGATATGGTCTATCCTGGAGAATGTTCCATAAGCACTTGAGAAGAAAGTGTATTCTGTTGTTTTTGGATAGAATGTCCTATAAGTATCAGTTAAGTCCATCTTGTTTAATATATCATTTAAAACTTGTGTTTCCTTATTTATTTTCAATTTGGATGATCTGTCCCTTGGTGAAAGTGGGGTGTTAAAGTCCCCTACTATGATTGTATTACTGTCTATTTCCCTTTTTATGGCTATTAGCATTTGCCTTACATATTGAGTGCTCTTATGTTGGGTGCATAAATATTTACAATTGTTGTATCTTCTTCTTGGATTGATTCCTTGATCATTATGTAGTGTCCTTCTTTGTCTCTTGTAATAGTCTTTATCTTAAAGTCTATTTTGTCTGACATGAGAATTGCTACTCCAACTTTCTTTTGATTTCCATTTGCATGGAATATCTTTTTCCAGCCCCTCACTCTCAGTCTGTATGTGTCCCTAGGTCTGAAGTGGGTCTCTTGTAGATAGCATATATATGGGTCTTGTTTTTATATCCATTCAGCCAATCTTTGTCTTTTGGTTCAAGCATTTAATCCATTTACATTTAAGGTAGTTATTGATATGTATGTTCCATTTTCTTAATTGTTTTGGGTTTGTTGTTGTAGGTCTTTTCCTTCTCTTGTGTTTCCTGCCTAGAGAAGTTCCTTTAGCATTTGTTGTGAAGCTGGTTTTGTGGTGTTGAATTCTCTGAGCTTTTGCTTGTCTGTAAAGATTTTAATTTCTCCATCGAATCTGAATGAGATCCTTGCTGGGTAGAGTAATCTTGGTTGTAGGTTTTTCCCTTTCATCACTTTAAATATGTCTTGCCACTCCCTTCTGGCTTGCAGAATTTCTGCTGAAAGATCAGCTGTTAACCTTATGGGGATTCCCTTGTATGTTATTGGTTGTTTTCCCTTGCTGCTTTTAATATTTTTTCTTTGTATCAAATTTTTGATAGTTTGATTAATATGTGTCTTGGCATGTTCCTTCTTGGATTTATCCTGTTTGGGACTCTCTGCACTTCCTGGACTTGATTGACTATTTCTTTTCCCATATTAGGGAAGTTTTCAACTATAATCTCTTCAAATATTTTCTCAGTCCCTTTCTTTTTCTCTTCTTCTTCTGGGACCCCTATATTTTGCAGGTTGGTGCATTTCATATTGTTCCAGAGGTCTCTGAGACGGTCCTCAATTCTTTTCATTCTTTTTTCTTTATTCTGCTCTACATTAGTTATTTCCACTATTTTATCTTCCAGGTCATGTATCCATTCTTATGTCTCAGTTATTCTGTTATTGATTCCTTCTAGAGAATTTTTAATTTCATTTATTGTATTGTTCATCATTGTTTGTTTGCTCTTTAGTTCTTCTAGGTCCTTGTTAAACATTTCTTGTATTTTCTCCATTCTATTTCCAAGATTTTTGATCATCTTTACTATCATTACTCTGAATTCTTTTTTCAGTAGACTGCCTATTTCCTCTTCATTTGTTTGGTCTGGTGGGTTTTTGCCTTGCTCCTTCATCTGCTATGTGTTTCTCTGTCTTCTCATTTTGCTTAACTTACTGCGTTTGGGGTCTCCTTTTCACAGGCTGCAGGTTTACAGTTCCCATTGTTTTTGGTGTCTGACCCCAGTGGCTAAGGTTGGTTCAGTGGGTTGTGTAGGCTTCCTGGTGGAGCGGACTGGTGCCTGTGTTCTGGTGGTTGAGGCTGGATGTTGTCTTTCTGGTGGGCAGGACTGCATCCAGTGGTATGTTTTGGGGTCTCTGTGACCTTATTATGATTTTAGGCAGCCTCTCTGCTAATTGTTGGCATTGTGTTCCTGTCTTGCTAGTTGTCTGGCTTAGGGTGTCCAGCCCTGTAGCTTGCTGGTCATTGAGTGGAGCTGGGTCTTAGTGTTGAGATGAAGATCTCTGGGAGAGCTTTCACTGTTTGATATTACATGGAGCAGGGAGGTCTCTCGTGGACCAATGTCCTGAACTCGACTCTCCCACCTCAGAGACACAGTCCTGACACCCGGCCGGAGCACCAAGACCCTGTCAGCCACGTGGCTCAGAAGAAAAGGGAGAAAAAGAAAAAGAAAGAAAGAAAGAAAGAGAGAGAGAGAGAGAGAGAGAGAGAGAAAGAAAGAAAGAAAAAAATCAAATACTTATTAAAATTAAAAATATATTTTTTAAATAAAAAAATTTTTAAGTAATAAAATAAAAAAGAAAGAAAGAAGAGAGCAACCAAGCCAAAAAACAAATCCACCAATGATAACAAGAACTAAAAACTACACTAAAAAAAAAAAAAAGATAGACAGGACCCTAGGACAAATGGTAAAAGCAATGCTATACAGACAAAATCACACAAAGAAGTATACACATACACACTCACAAAAAGAGAAAAGGGAAAAACATGTCTATATATATATAAAAGAAGAAAGAGAGCAACCAAATCAATAAACAAATCTACCAATGATAATAAACTCTAAATACTAAACTAAGATAAACATAAAACCAGAGACAAATTAGATGCTGAGAGCAAACCTCAAGCTATAGTTGTTCCCAAAGTCGACTGCCTCAATTTTTGGATGATTCGTTGTCTATTCAGATATTCCAGAGATGCAGGGTACAACAAGTTGATTGTGGAGATTTAATCTGCTGCTCCTGGGGCTTCTGGGAGAAAATTTCCCTTTCTCTTCTTTGTTCGCACAGCTCCCGGGACTCAGCTTTGGATTTGGCCCCGCCTCTGCCTGTAGGTCGCCCTCTGGCATCTGTTCTTCGCCCAGACAGGAGAGGGTTAAAGGAGCCGCTGATTAGGGGGCTCTGGCTCACTCAGGCCGGGGGGAGGGAGGGGTACGGAATGCGGGGCGAGCCTGCAGCGCAGAGGCCAGCATGACGTTGCACCAGTCTGAGGGGCGCCGTGTGTTCTCCTGGGGAAGTTGTCCCTGGATCACGGGACCCTGGCATTGGTGGGCTGCACAGGCTCCCGGGAGGGGGGATGTGGATAGTGACCTGTGCTTGCACACAGGCTTCTTGGTGGCAGCCGCAGCAGCCTTAGCGTCTCATGCCCATCTCTGGTGTCTGCACTGATAACCATGGCTCACGCCAGTCTCTGGAGCTTGTTTAGGCAGTGCTCTGATTCCCCTTTTCTTTTCTCGTGCACCCTGAAACAGTGGTCTCTTGCCTCTTAGGCAGTTCCAGACTTTTTCCTGGACTCCCTCCCAGCTAGCTGTGGCGCACTAGCTCCCTTCAGACTGTGTTCACACAGCCAACCCCCGTCCTCTCCCTGGGGTCTGACCTCTGAAGCTGGAGCCTCAGCTCCCAGCTCCTGCCTGCCACGGCGGGTGAGCAGAGAAGCCTCTCGGGCTGATGAGTGCTGGTTGGCACTGATCCCCCGTGTGGGAATCTTTCCGCTTTGCCCTCTGCACCCCTGTTGCTGTGCTCTCCTCCATGGCTCCGAAGCTTCCCTGCTGCCACCTCCCGTCACCGCCCGCGAAGAGGCTTCCTAGTGTGTGGAAACCTTTCCTCCTTCACAACTCCCTCCCACTGGTGTAGGTCTTGTCCCTATTCTTTTGTCTCTGTTTTTTCTTTTTTCTTTTGCCCTACCCAGGTACGTGGGGAGTTTCTTGCATTTTGGGAAGTCTGAGGTCTTCTGCCAGCATTCAGTAGGTGTTCTGTAGGAGTTGTTCCACATGTATATGTATTTGTGATGTATTTGTGGGGAGGAAGGTGATCTCCATGTCTTACTCCTCCGCCATCTTGAAGGTCTCTCTATATTGCTATATTTGACTTAATATTTTTCTCAGGATTTTTATGTCTTTAGTCAAGTGAAATTGATCTCTATTTTTCCTTTGAGATACTTTGTCAAGTTTCATTATGAGTCAAAAATTGAGGTTGAAGATATTCCATATTTGTTATGCTCTGGAGAAATGTATGTGATCTGGGTATTCTGTTTTTGTTATTATGGAATTGCCCACAAAACTATCCAGACCTGGTGCCTTTTTGGTGAGCCTCAAAGAGAAGGGGCGATTTGTTGTCTATTTTTTACATATTCTTGAGTCAATTTTGGAATGTTTTGGAAACATTTTCAGTTTCCCAGGATGAGGAAAACCATTCCATCTAGATTTTCAGATTTATTGGAATCATGCTGCATATAATATTTCCTTAATGTTTTTAATATTTAATTTGAAAACATTTGTGGTTATGCACTGTGGTAGGCTGAATAAAATCTCCCCCAAAAGATATCCATGTCCTAATCCCCAGAAACTGTAAATTTCAACTTGTAAGGCAAAAAGGACTTATAGATGCGACTAAGGTAAGGATCTTGAAATGGGGAGATTAGTGTGGAGTAACCAGGTGACTCCTATATGGAATCACGAAAGTCCTTATAAAAGGGGGAGAGGCAGGGTCTTCCCTGGTGGCGCAGTTGTTGAGAGTCCGCCAGCCGATGCAGGGGACATGGGTTCATGCCCCGGTCCGGGAGAATCCCACATGCCGCGGAGCGGCTGGGCCCGTGAGCCATGGCCGCTGAGCCTGCGCGTCCGGAGCCTGTGCTCCACAGCGGAAGAGGCCACAGCAGTGAGAGGCCCGCGTACCACAAAGAAAAAAAAAAAAGGGGGGGGGGGGAGAGGCAGGAAAGTCAAAGAAGGAAGTGGGAGATATGATGACAGAAGCAAGAAGTTAGAGTGATGTGAGGAAGAGGTCATGAGACAAGGAATGCAGATGCCTCCAGAATCTAGAAAAGGCAAGGAAATACTCTCCCTTAGAGCCTCCAAAAGATGTCAGCCCTGCCCACACCGTGACAGTGACTATAGCTCACTGAAACTGACTCACAACTGTAAGAGAATAAATTTGTGTTCTTTTAAGCCACGGAATTTATGCTTGTTACACTAGCCATAGAAAACTGATACATGAAATCTTTTTCTTGTCAAAGTATAATCTTTTTAATTGGGGGGGGTGGTATTTTTAAAGAACCACCTCTTTTTTTTTTCTAATTCATTCATTTCTGGTTTTATTTTTGCTGATTCTTACCTCTTACCTTCCTTGGTTTTCTTTATTTTTATTTCTTTTGCTTCTTGAATTCAATTATTACTTTTCACTTTTTCTAATTAATAAAGTCCATTGAGCATACGAAGCATGCTTTAAAAAGAGTTTTTGTCATGTTCCATAACTTTTGCTATGCAGGGTTTCAGGCTTATAATAATTTAAAATAACCTGTCATTTCTATTTTGATTCCCTTTCTGCCCATCACAGGTTTTTTTAAGTTGTTTTAGGTTTTGGAGGGTTTTCTTATTTTCATCTCAAATTTTTAAAGTATTTGGCAAATATTATTCTATTTGTAAGTTTGAATTTTAACGCATTGATCCATTGCAGTCAGAAAACGTGGCTGATAAACTTTCTGCTTCAGGGAGGTTATTACTATAAAATTTCAGCTTGTGTAGATGCCTCACTGGCCCTTTGAGAGAATGAGCATCTTGGTTTTGTGGGGAATATGATTCCATATATAACTGAGAAATCACACTTCATTATTATGTTATCTGTATCCTCTATGTTTTTATTTATATCCATGGCAAAGAGTTCTGTCTTTACCCCATAGGCATGAGGGTTTTAGGTGGGAGTTACATGATAAAGATTACATATTTAGAAAGACCACCCCGAGGGTAGGAAGACAGAATGTGGGTTAAGTGACAAGCAGGGGGCACTTAGGAGACAACCCCCCCCTCCGAAACGTAGATGGACATGAGGAATGCCTGAACTATGCAGTGAAGACAGAAAGTAAAAGCACAAGAGGTACTTAGAAATCATTTAGCCCAACCCACTCATATTATAGATGAGAAACCCAAGGCCAGCCACAGGATGGAAATAACGTACCCAAGGTCACATGGACAATTGACAACAGAGGAGTTGGATTCAAATCCAAGCCCCCTTGGGCTCCTTGCACCATGCCATCATTTTGGAGTCCCCAGGAACAACTCCGCAATTCTGTACGTTTCCCTTGTCCGTTCTGCAAAGACACATAACCCTCTTCATTCTCTATTTTGTCATTAACGACCAAACTCTTCAAGAAAGTCATCATTCCCTCAGCCCAAAGAGTCTATTGGAGCCCACCTTGATGAAGCACTGATAAACACTGTTCTGAGAGCCCCAGACACTGCCCCACCCAAGGCACACACACAAATAGCAGTGAACCCAACAGGCACCCACACAGGTCAACGTTACCTTCCGACATCACCAGCCCCACTGAAGTGAATTTGCATCACAATCGTGTCAAGGTTAAATGCATTTTGGTACACATTAAAAAGCAATTGGTTTTGAGCATTAGGGACATTAATAAATGTCACATTATTTTTTTTTAATAAGATAGGAAAAAACCTTTTTTTCTTCCTCTTACTATAGAGTGCTGAGAATTCTTTCTGCCAGGTTTCATTTCCCTTGCATCTCCTTGTTGTCCTGAGCAGTATGCGGTACTTTTTTGGAGGGGTAAGGCCTCCTGAACTTTCGTAAGTCTGGATGTACTTCAGAAATATCACCATGTTTGTTACTGTGTCGGGATTTGGTACCACTGCCCCACCTTGGGAAAATGTGGCAACACTAAGATACCCCTACAGTGGCTGATGCTCCAGAAAGTGATAAAAGACTTAAAAATGATTGATAGGCAGATCCACTGCTGCCGGCTCACAGTGGGCACCTAGCTATCTGTGCTGGCCCACAGGTGCCTCTGGGGGGACCAGCTATTCACCAGCTCCACTCCTACAGGAGGAAGTGAAGATGTTTAGACCTATTTGCAGTGTCCAGGAGAATGAGGACAAGTGGGAGAGCATCACTCTCTGAGACAGACAGCATCTCCATGGTGGGATGCAGAGAGGCATAGCCCGCATCTAGAACATGGCAGGCACGGAGACTGATGCTCTGTCCTGGCTTCTCCATTATTCCCAACTCCGTCCTCTCCCAAGGTCCCCGGGAGGAGAAGTGACCCTGTTGAAAACAGGGCAGCAGTATCATAAAACATACCCCAGGTGACTATTTCAAAGGAATTGGAAAAGGTGACATTTTCCATTATGGCCCAGTGTGCCAGTTAATATTCCCCTTTTCTTAACCACAGGCTCTCCCCTGCCACCTGCAGACTCTGGACTGCGCTTCTAATCGGTACTGCGGAGGACTCTCAATGAGAGGGTTTGTCTTGCTGACACATCTTATTTCCACACTTGTTGGCATGCAGAAGGTTACTTTGTTTATGTCTCATTCCAGCTGGGCCGCAGTGGGACCCTATCTGATGAGCTGAAATGGCTAGAAGATTGCTCCCAACTTGGTCAGCCACCAGGCAAAGACCTCACTATGCCAACCCTCTCCCACCTCCACAAGCACACCCTCACCTGCCCCCCCGCCCAGGGTGCTTATGGTCACCGAGTACCCTGGAGAGGTCCCAGCTGAGTGTGCTTTGTACAAACAACTAAAACCTTGTACCTGGATAAGAGAAGAAAGTAATCACTGTTTGTAATGTTTTCTCCCACAGAAGCTCATTTCTAGGCCAAGAAGCTGGTGACACGGTAGACAGCATGTGTGTGTTGGAATCGAGAAGAGTCTGGGTTTTATTCACTCATCCAACAAGACCTTTGTCCAGTGACCACCATGTACCAGGTACCCTTCCAGGTGCTGGCAATCTGCCAGTGAATAGCAGCCCAAATGATGCAAAGTCCCACTCATGTGGGAACCACATTCTACTGGGAACCAATGGTAAACCAACAACACTGGGCCAATGGCATCACCTCTCGGGCAGTGACATTTCTTAATTTATCAAACGGGACTAACAATGACAGCTGCCTGATGGGGCCATTGTGCCCTTTGGTAAAGTGCTACACAGATGTTTGTTATCATCATTAATATTTTCACAGCCTAGACCCAAGGAGCAGTATTCTTAAGAGAAGAGGAGAGAAACTGGAATGTGAATGTCCTGACTCTCTCTGGCCAAGGAAGTTCAGCACAGCCTCCGATTGGGGCCTTCCCAAGCTCACTTGGGGGCATGATTTCTCTACTGTCCCCACACACTATCTCCCTTTGTTATCGTGTTTGACCCACTGTGCAGGTGTGGACATCATGATAGTCTGGAGTGCCCACGCCCTTTCTCATCCAACTACCGAGCCCCAGTGCCTAGTATAGTGAAGCCATTTCCTAGGTAGTTATGAACCATCAAATTTAGAGGAATAAATTATGAATAAGTGGGAATGAACGAATAAGGAGTCTCTGAGTACTGTTGTTCTACGTGTTGCATACTCGCTACACTGTACCCTAAAAGAGCAGCCCATAGATGACATTGTCCTGCAAGCTTCTCATTGTCCCTCAAACCTGCCCATCTCCTCCTACAAATACAATCCAAAAGATGGACGGCCTGTCATCTCCTGATATCTTTCCATTGCTCATTGTAAAATGTTGCTACACTGGGGCAGGTGGACCGTCTCTCATGACCTGCACACCTGATGGCTTTGATCAGACCATCTTCCAGGCTGACCTTCTAGAACCAAAAGTCAACAGAGCCCTAGTTTTAGTCACAGGGACGGTGTCATGCTGAGCAGGATGTATGTGTGGCTTCTCCCCATCTCCCAGGTGTCTGCCCCAGGGCTTACTTCACCTCTCAAGCAAGGACTTTGAAATCAGAGCCACCCAGTTGTGAATTCAAGCTCTGCCATCCGCCAAGTAAATTTTCCTCCCTGAGTCTCACTCAGTTTCTGTGTTTATAAAATAGAGTTGATGATATTTTGATGTTTATTAGGAATATTATGAATATTTTATAAGATTATTAACCATTCAATTTATAAAGTAAAGTGTGCCATAGTACGTCACACATTGATGGCTCAATTTTTTGGGGGGGCGGGGTACGCGGGCCTGTCACTGCTGTGGCCCCTCCCGCCGCGGAGCACACACTCCGGACGCGCAGGCTCAGCGGCCATGGCTCATGGGCCCAGCCGCTCCGCGGCATGTGGGATCCTCCCGGACCGGGGCACGAACCCGTGTTCCCTGCATCGGCAGGCGGACTCTCAACCACTGCGCCACCAGGGAAGCCCTGATGGCTCAATTTTTAAAAACCAAATCCTCCTTTTTATCTAAAAAAACAGAAATTTTTGGATCCTTAAAATAACACTGCCTTTTTAAAATTTCATCACTGATTTTTGTTTGTTCATTTGTTTTGAAGTATAGTTGATTTACAATGTCGTGTTAGTTTCAGGGGTACAGCAAAGTGATTCAGTTATGCATATATATATATATATATATATACATATATTCTTTTTCAGATTCCTTTTCCTTTTAGGTTATTACAAGATATTCAGTAGAGTTCCCTGTGCTATACAGTAGGTCCTTGTTGGTTATCTATTTTATATATAGTAGTGTGTATATGTTAATCCCAAACTTCTAAATTATCCCTTCCCCCCCTTCCCCTTTGGTAACCATAAGTTTTTCTATGTCTGTGGACCTATTTCTGTTTTATACATAAGTTCATTTGTATCATTTTTTTAGATTCCACATATAAGCGATATCATATGACACTTGTTAGGAATATTGTGAATATTGAAGAGATAATTCATGTGAAGTAAGGAGTCTAATGAATAGCAGGTGCTCAATAAATGGCAATAACGACATTAGCTGAGGGTTACTCTGGGCCTGGCCCGGTTCTCAGGACTCTGCATCTATTCGCTCAGTTAACCCTCCTGACAACTCTATGGGTAGATAATTTAAATGAGCATAAATACAAAATAATAAATATACAAATACAGGCAGACCTGAGTTTTTGTGCTTTGCAGATATTCTGTTTTTTACAAGTTGTGGCAACCCTGCCTCGAGCAAGCCTATTGGTACAATTTTTCAAGCAGCATTTGCTCCCTTTGTGTCTCTGTGTCACATTTGAATAATTCTCAAAATATTTCAAACTTTTACATTATTATCATATGTGTCATGACGGTCTGTGATCAGTGAACTTTGATGTTACCGCTACGACTCACTGAAGGCTCAGAGCATGGGTAGCACTTTTTAGCAATAAAGTAATTTTTAATTAAGGTATGTGCATTGTTTTTTTAAGACATAATGCTATTGCATTATGTCTTAAAAAACTAAAAAATATTCATGTGACTTGGTTTATTGCCATATTAGCTTTATTGCCGTAGTCTAGAACTGAACCCGAAGTGTCTCTGAGGTCTGCCTGCAATAAATATAATATAAATATAATATGATACCTATATTGATAGATCGAGAAAAAAGAGAAACTAAAGCACAAAGATGCTACATAACCTGCCCCGGACCACTCAGCTGTAAGTCCTGGGTCAGGATTCATTCTCCATCCTCCTGACTCCAGACCCCCCTCTCTGATTCCTGATGTTTATCTACTGACTTATTACACGAGTTCCCTAAAAGTGTTTAATTCCACCTCCCAGCCCGGATGCCACGGGTTGCACATCCGCATCCGTGCCTTCCCCGGGTGAACGGCAGGGCATGTAAAGCCTGGGTCTGTGCTTGGTACAGGAGACCCTCAATGAAGAATCTACCTACCCATTCTGAGAAGTTGCCAGCCTCTGTGCTGAGGACCAGAGCCTAGGCACTATGGCGAAAGGAACCAAACAGGTGGCCTCCATCCGGGAGGGAAGGCTGGAGAAGGAAATTCAGGCCTTTCGGGCCATGCAAGGCTTCCAGGACTGAGAGAGGCCAGCAAAGCCACTCCAGGTCTCGGGAGGTCTGGGCTTCGATTGACATTCTCTTTTAGGGAGGCCAGTGATCCAGATGAGAATTGTTGCTTCCTTGGATGACAGATGGAGCTCAAGAAAATCTCAGCTTGACCCAGGCATAGAGAGGCAAAAAGAAGCAGTGAGAGAGCACCAACTTCTCCTCTTCCCCTGCAGAAGCACTTCCCGTGTGACTTGGCCAATTCTTAGTCCATTCTGCTCTGTGTCTTTATCTCCTCCGGCGTCTGTCCCATCTCCCTGCTAGACGGCAGCTCTGTAGAGGTAGAAGCTAGGTCCTTTTTCCCTTTGGCACCTCATGACACCTGCCTTTGGTGAATGCTGCACATGGACCGTTTGATTTGTCCCATCCATGGAGCAGGGAATTCCACACATGGGGCACAGAAGCTCTGTCAGCATCAAGAACAAAGAGTCAAGGAGGGAATTCACACTTCTGGAAAGAGTGTCGCATACGTGTCCTGGCGTGTGGGACAGACACAGCGCACTCCTTCTCTGCCAATTCTTACGTCCTGGGCTCCCCCAAAATACGATACTCAGAGCAATGTCTAATGCCTCCCAGCCCACAGTGAGGGGCGCTTCTCCCTGTTCTCTGCTCTGCCCTGGAGGAAACACCACCCAGCGTCCCCTGGGAGCTCAGACCTGGCCCTAAAGGGGCCATCTCCCTCTGCCAGGGAAAGCGTAAGCCTGACTCGCCAGCTGAGTGCAGCTGTGGCTGTTGGTTAAGAGCCTCCCTGCGTGCAATAACCTCTCATTATATTTTAATGTTGTTGTAACTTTATGGCTTAATCAGTATTTGCAATTTGTCAGTAGCCTGGGCGGCCGTAAAATTGTTTTCCAGGTACTGAAGCATCCCATCAACGTTTGTAAAGCAGTGGTTCTCAGCTTATCAGGCCCATAAAATTCCCTGGCAATTTGACAGATATAATAACTTTTTTTATCAAGTGTCTAATTTGAGAGGAAATTAAGCCATATGTTACCTGCAGCTCGCACTGGGGTTGGGAGCTCTTCAGCCTCCGAATCTCTCAGGGATGGCCCTCTCCCTCACCCCATCTGTCCTCTTCAGCCAAGGGCTAGAGTTCATGCTTGCCCCTTGCCCAGAGCCTACTGTCACCCCCACGGAGCTGGGGGAAGGTATCCAGGTGGCCGTGGTGTGAGTGTTGCGGGCATCCTTGATGAGACAGTGCTTTCACACCAGGTCTCCAGCAGCAGCTGAGAAATTAGTCATCAGAAAGAGAGGGAAAGCCCTGCTAATCTCTCCCCTCTGAGTCTCCCCACAGGCTGATGCTCCCCAGGCCTAATCCCATCTTGGGGATTTTCAAGTGTTCCTTTCTCTTGGGATGATGTTGAACCAAAGAAGAATTTGGGTCAAGGATTACATTGTGTGCGTATATATACCTCCTTGCCCCACCAGGCCCAAATTATGACCGACCTATAAACCCCCCAACATCAGCATTCATGTGGTCCAGTCATGTGGATCAAGCTCCTTTCCCCTCCAGCCCTACCGTGCACTACCAGAGGGCACGCTGGCCGGGCCGGTTCTCATCTGCTCTCCAACACTCAGCTACAAGAACCACCACCATAACCCCCAGCCTTAGACAGTCATCCTAGGAAAAGAATCAGGACCGTGGGACAGTATCACTCATCACCATTCAGTTGGCATTTACCAGGCAATCCCTTCCTGGCCAGCAGCATCCTAGGCCCTGAGGGATTCAGAGATAACACAGTCCCTGCCCTCAAGGGTCCCACTTTCTAACAGAGGAAATTAACCAGAATAGCAAAGGTTAGAGCCACAAGAGAGCTGTGTGGGATCCTAGGAGAACACAGAAGGGACCAAAATTGCAGTAGAGCTGTGGAGGGCTGTCCTCTGGGAACAGAGAAGGGGCCACAACCCAGCCTGACTCGCAGAGAGTAACTCCAGAGAAGGCTTCTCAGTGGTGTCTCTTGACACAGACCCCTATACATGAATAAAAGCTAGTTTGGTACCCAAGGATGAAGAAGGGCCATTGATGCAGAAGGATGTACAGGTTTGCAAGCACAGAAACTCAGAGGAGATTGAGAGTCTGGCAAACATGAGAAAGAACC
The DNA here is from genome assembly GCF_059928025.1 of Delphinapterus leucas. Taxonomy (NCBI): domain Eukaryota; kingdom Metazoa; phylum Chordata; class Mammalia; order Artiodactyla; family Monodontidae; genus Delphinapterus; species Delphinapterus leucas. The sequence continues at coordinate 28,821,921 of NC_143149.1, forward strand.
AGAAAGCTGCTTGGTGGACCAAAGACTGTGGCTGTGGACACAGAGGACACCTGGACAGAGAGGCAAGAGCCAGGTCCATAGGGTCTAGTACGCCAGGCTAAAAGAGTTTGGGGCCAATTCTGCAATTGCAGGGACCCATCAGAGGATTTGAGGCAGGAGGTTCACATGACCACAATCAATTTTAGATCACAATTCCATCAAGGTCATGAAAACCTAGATGGAGGTAGAAAGATAAGTCTGCAGTCAGTCTGTAAAAGATGTTTGTCATTTTTTGGCTGTCAAAAATTCAGTACTTGGGGCTTCCCTGGTGGCACAGTGGTTTAGAGTCCCCCTGCCGACGCAGGGGACACGGGTTCGTGCCCCGGTCTGGGAAGATCCCACATGCCGCGGAGCGGCTGGGCCCGTGAGCCATGGCCGCTGAGCCTGCGCGTCTAGAGCCTGTGCTCTGCAGCGGGAGAGGCCCACACACCAAAAAAAAAAAAAAAATTCAGTACTTCCCCTCATATCCCCCTCACCACCTTCCTACCAGCACCCTGATGTCACTTTGTGTAGTTTTGGAAGGAGACAGTTCCCTCTTCTGTCACCAAAGGGGCAAGATTTTCCATCTCACCACCACTCGGGAGTTGCCCGGAGAAGGCTTATGACACACACAGCCAATCCGACACTCCATTCTAGGAACTTGGCGTGTTGAGAAGGTAGCAAAACAGCAGATTTCTCACAGACTGTGGCATGTTTATTTTCCCAAAACGGCCACGGCCATATTTCTGATCCCACATGCTCTTCCAGAGCCAGGAGGAGAAGTCTATTCTTTCTCCAGGACAGAAGCAGTGGAAGTAAGGCTGCAAGACTTCAGAGGCAGTGTTATCAGAAGTGAAATGGTTTCTATCTGCCTCATTCTCTCACAAGAAGCTTGCCCTTGGAGCCCAGCCACAATGTTGCAAGGAAGCCCAGACCACCCAGAGGAGGCATGGGGAGGGGTTCTGGCCAACAGTCCAGCTAAGGCTCCAGCCAGCAGACAAGTGCATGATGGAGCCTCCGGGTGATCCCAGGCCCCAGCCTTCAAGCTGTCCCAGCTGACACCAAGTAGGACTAGAGACAAGCTGTCCCTCCAAGCTATGCCCAAGTTGCAGATTCATGAGCAAAATAAATGTTGTCATTTCAGCCACTAAGCTTTGGGTAGTTTTTTACATGGAACAATGGAACAGTGACCTTGAATGGAGATTGAATTGCCTGATCTCCGGAGATCTCTTAATTCCTGGCTATTTCCTTGTCCTAATTTCCTACCTTCCCACCAATGCTGTGTCACCAGATATCCTTCCAATAGACATTGTGACTGTGTGACACAGCAAGATTGGGTGTCTGTTGCTGCAGTCACTGCTCCTGACTGGTGAGAAGCCTATTGTCATGGTCTGAGAACAGATGTGATGGTGGGGAGGGGTTGGAGCCCAGGACACAAAATCCAACAGGACTGGAGGAAGATATGGGAAAGGATGCAGGCAAGGATGCTTCTCACATTTCTAACTGGGCCATGGGGCAGATGCTCATGCCATTCGGTGAGGAATATAATTCAAGAGAAAGCAGCTCTCAGGGAACTAAAACATGCAAACGAATTCCAAGTTCAGCTATCAACTTGGCGATTTAGAGATGCCTGCAAGGGACACACATGGAGCCATCTACAATACACAGGAGCACAGCCATAGCTTCCTGGCTTTGCCACGTGACTTAAGAGACACAGTGCTATGGACCAGGATAAAAGTCTCCTAGAGATGCAGGAATCTGAGGAAAGCTAAGCCTTAACACTGTTCAGACTGAATGTTTAACTCTAAAAAGTGCCCTCTGTTGGGTGTGTGTGTGAATGTGCACATGCGTGTAGGCAGCCCTGTGAATATTTGTACCTTTTCCAATCAAAACTGAAAGGGAGCAGCATCTTCTGTTTTTTTCACGTGATCCCACCGTGTCTGATGGACCAGCTCAAAAGGTTGATGACTGACTTAACAGAAGCACAAGAATAACCGTGCATTTATGTAAAGTCTTTCTCCAAGGAGCTCTCCGCACTCTGTAGATAATGGACTTATTTATCCTTGGAGCACCTCTGTGAGGCACTTACAGGACAAGGGTGACCAGACTCATGGAATAAATAATGGCAAGAACAGCATGAAATTAAGCTAGCCAATAAGTCTGAGGTCCAGGAGGAGATGGGATGGGCCCAAGGTCACCCAGCTAGTTGGGAACTGCTCAAACCTTTGTGCCATGATGGCATGATTCATATTCACCCCGAATGTCCCCTGGGGTTGCTCAGTCCTGTCACCTGTACGGTATGAATGTGGTTGTAAGGAATTAAGAGGTAAATCCGCCAGATGGACTGGTTTGGACTGGCCAGCACTTCCTTTTCCAGCCAAGCATTTTCTTGCCCGCCAACAAGCACAAAATGACTGCTTGAAAACCCAGAGACGAAATCCATATAAGTAACTGGGAAACTGGCCTGGCTGACTCTGCTTAAAAAAAAAAAATCCCAACACCTGTCCCGTGAAAGCCACAGCAGCACCCGTCATAAAAAGCCCTCTCTTGGCCAGAATGGGTTTGCTCCAGAGGCTCCAAGTGAAAGCAGAAGTGGAATAAGGGCTATATTACTGTATTTGTTTAAATTTCATGTTGGTGAACGTCTGTGACGCAGGAGACAGGTTTATGGAGAGAGAAATAAAATGTTGACAAATGGCCCTGTAATCAACTGGAACACGCAATAAATCATTAGAATGCCAATAACACTTCCAGGACAAGCTTAGAAAGGTCATTAGCGTGTCACGATATATCTTCCAGCACCAAACAAAGCAAACAGAACATGTTGGGAAGAGGATTATGGGGGAAGCATCTGTCAGTCCTAATTAAGAATTAACTCCAGATTGTGTCTTGGGAGATGTATAATTTATTGTCCCTCTTCTTCCTCCCTACACACTGCCAAAAAGAAAAATAAATCAATAAAAGTTTAACCCATTCTATATCTGAGATGGGGTCAAAGAGGCAGGCTGGAAGAGTAGACCAGAGAAAGCTGAGATCCTGGTGGGGTGGGAAGCAGGACCAGGGGAGGAGGAAAGGGCTCCTCGCACCAAGGTGGGCAGGGGAGAGAGCTGGAGGGCTCTGAGTCAGCCCACTGGGTGCTTCTCTCTTTCTCTCCACCCAGCCCAGCCCAAGACACTCCATTTCACACCATCAGGAATGTTGAGGTTACTTAATACTTTGGCAAGTAGGTCTCACAAGTGACAAAAGGGTAGCAGGAAGGTTGGAAGTTAAAAAAACAAAAAAGTGTCAAGTCCTTTCTACCTGAATGTACCAGTTATGATTGAGTTTGGCTCCAAGTACAAAAAAATATCCCAACTCACAGTGACTTAAACAAAGAAGTGTTTATTTTTCTCAAGTAACAGAAGTCCAGAGGTGGGAGGTGCTAGACTGGTTTTCTGAATGTCTGCTTATTATCTCTAGGGCGTTGGCTTTTGCCCTCTGTGACTCATGGTCACAAGATGGCTACTGCAGCTCCAGACATCAAGACTATGCTCAAAGAAAGAGCAGAGTGGAAAGAATGACGCTGGCCTTTGTTATCTCTGTTATCAGGAAAACCAAAGTTTTCCCAGACCCACCCCCCAGCAAATTTAGGTATTTATCTCATTGGCCAAAATTGTCTGAAAGAGCCCAAAGAGCCTGGGAGGTAAAATGGACATAGTGTGGGGCTCTGTTTACAAGGAAGGAGAGAGGAATGGGTTTTGTGTCAGCAAGTAACAGGGTTTGCCATGCAGTGAAGGGGAATCTGGGGCTGAGGCAGGCACCGCAGAGGAGGGGCCAGTGCTGGGGGGAGGCGGGAGTGCTTGCCTCCTGCTGTTCACAGACAGGTTCTATGTCCTGTCCCACGAGGAGAAGGTGCTGGTCCTCAAGCTCCACTTCCTGGCTCCGCCCTAAATCCATTGCTACAGCTAATCTGTGCTGTCTTTTCTACCAAGGCTTTGTGCAGCCTTAAAGCAACTCAGGGCACTCAGGGGAGAGTGGGATCAGCCACCAAAGGCTAGTGGAGGAGACTTCCACTCCGTCACAACAGACCTCGCTCCAAATGGCCCTTTCATCAGGGTAGCCACCCAGAGGCCCCAGGACATTTCTTATTGTTTACCTGGGTTTTACTTCCCTCCGCTCAGCTCCTCTCCTCCCCTCTGTTTGGCTGTGTGTGCATGTGTACATCTGTGTGTACGCGTGTGTAGCTTGTGTGACTGTGTGTGCGTGTATCTGTGTGCATGTGTCTGCATGCGTATATCTGTGTGTGTGTGCACACGTGCATTCACGTATGTATATACCTGTGTGCACATGTTTGCGTGTGTGTCTTTGTGCGCGTGTGTACCTGTGTGCCTCTGTGTGTGCACGCATACATGTGTATGCCTGTGTGCGCGCATCTGTGTATCTGTGTGCATGTGTGCCTGTGTGTGCGTGTATGAGTACGCCGTGTGCAGACGTGTTGTGTGTGTGAACGCATATACGTGTGCATGTCTTCCTCTCTTATTGCCCCTCCTGTGCTCCCCTCAGAGGCCAGGCCCCATCCTGTCACACAGGTGAGTCCCCAGGCATTTCCGGGGAGGTTTGGCCACACCACCGGCTTTCTTGTTGGGATGTTTACTTTCACCATCATTCACAGCATCGCTCTTACTGTTGTTCTCTCCCATTCTTCCTGGCTTTCCTTCTCGGGCCTATTTTTCTGCTCGAGTTTGCATTTCTCCCTTTATTTTATTTTATTTTTTTCTGCTGACAGAGACAAGAGCTCATCCAAGTTCACCATTTCAGGATTTTTTGCAAAATTCAAGGTACAGTTTTATGGCTGTGGGTGTCCTGGTTATAGTACGGTTCTTATGGGTCCTAATAAACCCGGCTGCTCCGGGGTCCTCTTAAATTCTGGTATGAGAGGGAGAGAAAAGGCATCATTCAGTCCTGTTATGTGCAGGAATCCTCACCCTTGAAGGCTGAGAATAATGTTTTCTTCTTGGGGGAGCAAAAGCCCATAACTCTTGAATGCTGCCCAGGAGCCAGAGGGTAAAGAAAAGTCCTTTTCTCCTTCCCTGTTGCCTGGATGGATGGCGGATGGGAGACAAGGTTGGAGCTAGAGACACAGGCACAGAGCAAGGATTGAAATGCACTCGATTTTTTTTGCCTGGAAAAGCCATAATCACATTCTTAAATACAGCTTCTCACAAAATGCTTTCACTTACTTCTCTCGCAAGATCCTCATAACACATCTGAGCGTTATTCCTGTTTTGCACATGAGAAACCCAGGGCTAAGTGTGGTAAGTTACTTGTTGGAGGTCATGTAGCTAGTACATGACAAATGGGACTCAAACCCAAGTTGCTGTCGTGTCCTCCAAAGTTAATTCCTTTTCACCAACTGCCCCTATTGGAGGTGAAGTGCTGCTGGCTGGCCTGGGAGGGTCTATGCTCAGTCAGGGGCCATCTCCAGAAAATGCTAATGTGAGACGGCCTTGAAGAGGAAAGTGGCTACTGATACGGAAAGTAACTGTCTCTAGCCGGAGCTCTGTGCTTTGCGGGGAAGTCATCTAACTTCTCTGGGCCTCAGCTTTCTACTTTATAAAGCGAAGACCAAATTCATGCTGCAAAACCCTAGGATGCCTCGGGGCCTGCTGTGCAAGAGGGGCATCCCTGCCCCACTCTTTTATGTGTTGTATGTTGAGGTCCCATGTAAAAGGTGATGACGTGCAGGAGAGTCTACTGATAAAAGATTTTAATGTTTAAAAACACTTGAATTAGACCTTCTCTAAGACCCCTTTGTCCACATGGCATCAGCAGCGACAAAACATCTGCCACTGTGTGCTTACAGCGGCTGTGGTCACACCCCCCGTAAGTGCCTGGTGTGTAGTTTGTGCGTAAAAATGGCAGCCACAAACTTTGCCTGAGTTCCCTCATGATGAAGACCCGTGAAAGTGTGGCCTCTGTGCCTGATGAGGGGTTCTCTAGCACAGGGTTGGGATGGGGCCGGTGGCCCAGGGAGTGGCATTTAACCAGTGGCCACACCATTGGTGCCCTAAGGTTCATGTTCAGATACAATTTCAAACTTTGTGTTTCCCCTGTCTCCAACGTGGAGGAAGAACATTGGACTAATTTAGCCTGCAGAAGGATTTTTTATTTATAAAGCTGTGCAAGTTAGAGGGGTATTTTGGGTCACCCTAAGCTCTCCCATACAATGCAGATCTTTTTTTTTTTTGCGGTACGTGGGCCTCTCACTGTTGTGGCCTCTCCCGTTGCGGAGCACAGGCTCCGGACGCGCAGGCTCAGTGGCCATGGCTCACGGACCTAGCCGCTCCGCGACATGTGGGATCTTCCCGGACCAGGGCACGAACACGTGTCCCCTGCATCGGCAGGCAGACTCTCAACCACTGCGCCACCAGGGAAGCCCTACAACGCAGATCTTGCATTAAATGAAAACTATTAGTATTCGGAAATGCGTTAGCATGAGGACGGCTGTGTGACCATGACCTCTGTGTTTATGTAAACGTGTTTTCGTTACCACTGGGCCTGGGGTGGGAAAGGGAACTGGAAGAAGCAAGATCCACTGCTTGTTAACGCTGTCCTTGCAAATGTTCTTTTATGAGCAGTATTTCAGGTCTAAGGGGCTTGAGCATTGCATGCCGGTCCTGAATGACTCCCCTTCACAGCATGTACCCCTGGCTCAGGGAGCAACTGTGTGGCCTTCATCGCCCTCTGTTTACCTTGTCCTCAAATCATCCTGGGTCCCTCCTGGGCCACCACTCACCTCCCCCCTCCCAGGAATAAGTCCAGAGGTTGGCAAATTATAGCCTCAAGCCAAATCTGGCCCACTGCCAATTTTTATATGGTCCTGGAGCTAAGAATGGTTTTTGGATTTTCAAAGGATTGGAAAAAAAAATCAAAAGAAGAATCATATTTTTTAACATATGGAAATTCGATGGAACTTAGTTTGACACGTCCGTCAATAAAGTTTTATTGGGACACAGCCATGCTCATTCATTTATGGATTGTCTAGGGCGCCTGCACATTGCAAAGGCGGTTGAGTAGTTGCGACAGAGCCCATCTGACCCCCAAAGCCTGAAATATGTACTATATGGGCCTTTACAGGAAGTGCTTGCCACCCCCCAAGCCCAACATTGACCTCTCCCTCCCACTTGGCAGTCACCAACACCGGAGGGACTTCTGCAAGCCATTTCTGGAATGTATTCCCTTCTCTCACTGCTAGTTAAAGACTTCGGTGTCTCTCGCCAGAACTTCTGCAACAGCCTCCGGAAGGGTCTCCCAACCTCTAGAACTGCAGCCGGGAGCATCTCATCGTTGTTCCTACAGTGCAGTAGAATAGACTGGATAAGAGCACAAACTCTGGAGCCAGGCCGCCTAGCTCTGTCCTCTTATTATCTGTGTGGACCTGGGCAAGTCATTTAAGCTCGAAGCCTCAGTTTCCTCAACTGTCAAATGGGGATGACATTAACACCTACATCTGTACGGTTATCATGAGGATTATTTGCAAAACACTTAAAACAGAGCCCAGAACAATACATGTATTTACTATTATCATCCACGGAAAGTTCAAATTGGACCTTGTCATTCCTCTTCCTAAGAGGCATCAGTGGCTCTTCATCATTTATCAGCTAGAGTCCAAACTTCTACGCATGGCGTATAGTCCCTCTGTGATCTGATCTCCACCTACCACCATCTACAAGTATCCAGCCACACCTCTCCCTACTCCCCACCTCCCATGTTCTGCTGTAACAACTTCAATTGCCCGTAGTTCCCCCGGCCCTTTGCCTCTCGTCTCCAAAACTCCCTTTGGAGGCTGTGCTCAGATTTCACTTCCTCCAAGAAGTCTTCTCTGATTGCACCTCCTCTCTGCTCACATCATAACACCCTTGTAGAGCTCCAACACTACTTACTGCATTGAATCAAGTCTATTGATGGGTCTCCACCATCGTGAGATAGTGAACTATCTGAGAAAACAGAAGTAATCTAGGAACTAGATGGAAAGAAGGGAGAGCCCATCATCAGAGGATGTAAGAGGAAAGGAAACCTCCTTTAGTGGAGGTTTAGAGACTGGGTTGGACAGTGACTAACCTTGTTCAGTGCCTGACACATTATTTGTTGAATGAATAAGTGATTATCTAAATCACTTTAATCCATTCACTCTTCTAGAAAACTGTACCTTGTGTGGGTTCAAGCTTCAGCCTTATCTCCCATGCCCAGTACCTTTGAATGAATGATTTCAGACTGAAATATGATTCTGTGTACCACAGAAAGCAGGGAGAGAGCCTTGAAGGAGTCTCCCCATTCATATCAGACACAGTGACCTGATTCAACCCCTAAAGGTATAACTTAGATGATGTCAATGCCCTGCTCCCAGGCTCACCTCCTGGAAATGACTTTCAACCTTGCCTCCTATATTTCCCACCCCTGGGACAGCATTGTACAAAAGGACAAGCTCCGCTCCTCTGCCCTGGCTGAGTAAGTTCCAACAGTACCGAGCACCTAGAATGCTTTGCCATGTTAGCTGCTATCATCATTGGAGCGAGGGCTGAATCCAATCGTTGATGTGAAGACACTCTGCGATGCAGTGGGAGACTTTCTCCCTTTTTCAGGAATGGTGTTCCCCTGAACCCCCCTCTGTGTCCCCCTCCTACTGACTCTTCAGGATCACACAAGTGCCGACCCTTCCAGAACTCTCCACCTTCTCATCCTCTCCCTCAGGGTAGGTTCCCTTCTCACATCTTCTTTGCTTCTTAGAGGACTTCTCATTTCTATCCTGCATTGTTATCGGCATGCGGTCCCATCTCCGCTGCAGGCAGGATCTCTGTCTCCGCAAGCCCACGGCCCCACCCCACAGACCTGACCCGAGAGCCTCCCACATGCCAGACGAGTGAGTGACTGGTCTCTCTCTCCAAACCCTGACCAAGAGGGGAGATCACTCCTCCCAGTTACCGAGTTATAGCTCCCCTGGGGCGTCAGGACACTGGTTCTGCCTTCCCATAGTCCCCTACGTTCACTTCGGAAAACCCATTTTATAGATGGAAAAACTGAGGCTCAGAAAGGTTGGCTTGCTCAAGGTCACACAGCTAGTGAGCAGTGGAAGAGGATGCATTTTCTCTTCTCCCCTCCCCTACATGAATTTCATGGTCCTGCAAGGCCACAGGCTAAGGGCAGATGGGTCAATGGGGGCTTTAGGGCGTTCCACCCCACCCCCGCAGAGCCACTGCCATCAGGAGGTACTTACACAGCTCAGACGAGACAGAAACTCGGCTAATATACTTGAAGACCTCCACGTCCTTCTATTTCTTCTTCATTCTCTCCCCTCCCCATCCCTACTTCCTACCCCAGAAGCACTTTTATAAAAGCTGTTTAAGGTGAGTTGTGTGTATACACAATGGCTGTCATTACTGTTAAGGGTGTTTGATGGGGTCCCTGTCTCCACTCTACAGTCACCGTCTGCCAGGCTTTCTCGGTCTACCTGTGTGTTTACATAGCGTCTATCACGAGCGCATCAGCAGCTTCTGGCACACAAGCTGGGGAGCCCAGGGAGAAAAGAAAAAAGTTATTTGTGACTCACACTGTTAATTACCACTTCATTACACCCAGGCACTCCTTAAACCTGTACACAGCCTCTGCGCACGTGTATCCTCCCCTATGACAGCATGATATAAACTGTAATCATTATGTAACATGACAGGAGAGGCAGCTGTTCTCACCCAAGTGGCAGTAATACCCTCCCATCAGAACAGCTGTAACCAAAATGGGTAAACCCATTTTATTACCTGACGAGGGTTTTAGCTGACCATAAGTTTCACGGAGCCAAGAACACAATGTGACTGCCAAACAAAAACAATGCTGGATGAAATTTTGGATCACAGAAAGTAAAGACTCTCCTGGATTTGGTGACAGACAGACCACCCTGGCTGGAGTGTGTTGAATCCCAAGAGGCACGTTGAAACCCTGGAGGGTGTTTCACCCTTGTCCAGACCAGGGTGACCAGGAGGGTGACAAGTCTGGTAACTAGTCATGAAGAAGGAATGAAGTCTGTTTAATCTGGAGAACAGACTTGTAAAGAAAACTAGGATTACTATCTGAAGACCTGTTCTCTGGGGCTCCAGATGCCTGGGTTTCTATGGTGCAAGAGGAGACAGTAATTGGGACCCTAGGATGACATGTCAGAGGGCAGCGTTAGAAATCAGCTAACCTATAGAATGCCCCGTTGCAGCTTGGGGTGCAATTGAGAACTTAGAGGGTTTAACTCAAGCCCAAAGTGCCCGAACCTCCCGAAGGGTTATGTGAACGCACAAAGGCTTACCTCTCAGGGTCATCTCTGCCTCTGGGTGCTTCTGTTAACGCTACCTATTCCCTGTCCACAAAATTTCAGGGATGGAATGAAGCTCTTTCTCAATCCCTACACACACACACACACACACACACACACACACACCCCGCTCTACAAAGCACATATGGTCCTACTAGACTTCCCAATAGATGTGAGAGGGAGAGAATGGAGGAGGGGTTTATACTGCAGCTCCAGCAACTTCACATGAAACAGTGAGCATCCTTATAAATGTCCTTGGTTCTCCTACCATTCTGGAGCGTCACTGAAGCTTCACTCCATGCAGCCAAGCCTTCTCCTCTTCCTGGCTTCTCTCTTTTTGCCCTTCTCTTCTCCTCTTCTCTTTCCTCCTACCTTTCGGGAACAAAAACAGTCCACTCTCCCCACTGTCTCCTTCATCTTTCCTCTCGATGTCTCGGCCTCCAATGACAGTTATGCTTCCAAAGTCACCCACATCCAAAGCTGGCTTGCCAAGATTTTTCCTAAACTTAGATATCTCCTTCCACAAGGAAGTTCTGGTGCCAGATATTAATAAATCAAGCATTTCACCAATCCACTGAGACCCCGGGGAAGGAAGTTTCCAAAGACAATTAAATTTGAGAAACTGCACATACTGGGCATGCCTCTTGGAAAGTAACAATACAAAGTGGATTGTTAAAGTGTCTACAAAGTCCTGCAGGAAGGAAACCTGCTTCACTCTGTGAAACCCAATATTTCCAAAACTTTCTAGGGCAGGGGTTAGTAAGAAGGCCTCTGATATCCCATGGAATATGCCTTGGGACGTGCATGTGGAAGGCCCGTGCCAGCCCGGGGGACATGAAGTCGGGCCCTGGGAGCACAAGTGTTGGGGAAAGTGAGTCACCTTATTGGGGCAGAAACGCGTGTCCAAGTCTCAATTTACCGGGTGACCTTGGGCCCATCCCATCTCCTCCTGGGACTCAGACTTATCGGCTAGTTTAGCTTCATGCTGTTCTTGACATTATTTATTCCATGAGTCTGGTCACCCCTGTCCTGTAAGTGCCTCACAGAGGTGCTCCAAGGATAAATAAATCCACTCTCGAGTGCAGAGAGATCCTTGGAGAAAGGCTTTACATAAATGCACAGTTATTCTTGTGATTTCGTTAAGTCAGTCATCAACATTTTGAGCGGGTCCAGTTCTCTGCACAGGTTCTGTGGAGTCCTAGGAAAGAAACAAGTGATGCAGCTCCTGCCTGTATCACTCCCATTTGGAGCTTTCAGTCAAGTTTGAGATGGCATGTTTACACACTTCTGTGCTTTTACACACACACACACACCAGGTGAGATACTGTTAAGATTCTATATTTAGGCAAAACAACATTACTGTTTTACTTCTGACAGATTCTATCACCTTTTGTTCTGGTCATGAGATGCTCTTTCTAACACGTCTACGCAACCTTGTTTTTTCAGAAGAGAAAGCTGAGGCCAGAGAGATGGAATGAATTCTCCGGCATCCCATGGGAACTGCATGGCGGGACTCGGGCGGACTCTGGGATTCACAGCCTGAAGCTTTTTCCCAGGCTTGTCCCCAGGTGTCCAGGCTTTTCTTCTTGGAAGGAGAGAGCCTGGCGCTCTTCCCCCCATGCCTTACCTCCACACAGAGACCTTGATAACAGTTGGGACCAGCCAGTCATCGATGGTGCTGACCTCACAGCTCCTGAAGATATTTGCGCAGAAGCCAGAACTTTCCCAGGATGCCATGGATCGTGGGGTGTGGACCAGAGGCTTCGTTCACCTCAGTCACTCAATCGACATTTCTTTTTCATTTTCCACGTGCCATGGGCTGCTCTGTGCTCTACACAGTAATAAACACACTGAACTTTACCCTTTATTCGAACTTACATCCTAGTGGAAAGGACTGGCAACAAGCAAATTAAGGATGTGCTAATGACATGTAATAATGAGTACCGTGTAAAAAACTAAGACCTGGGAGAGGATGGATAATTGTAGACTTGGAAGAGGGGGGCTGGGTGTGGTCAGGAGAGCCTCACTGGGAAGGTGACATCTGAAGAAAGACTTGAAGGATGTGAGGAAGGGAGCTTGTCAATGTGGGCGTGATGAAGCTTCCAGAGAAAAGCAGCAGCTGGGCTTCCAAAGCTCGGAGCGGGGCTCATGCCTGGTGCATTAAGGAGGCTGGCGTGGCCAATGCAAAGAGTGTATGGCAGGCGTGGTGGGCAGCGAGGTGAGTCACGAGGTAAAGAGGAAGCTGGTGGCATCCAGGCCACAGTACCCTGTTGCAAGGAACACTGTTCCAAAGCTGATTCCATGACCACGTGAGGAACTCATGATGTTGGGCACGACCGGGTCCTGATTTCTATCATTCTGATAAGCACGCTGGCTTAACTTGTGCCCTGACCAGCACGTGACATCCGGGAGCTGGTTAAACCCCTTCCTACTGGGGTAGCACAAGGATGGAAGGAACCAGGAGACACGAAAGCTGAAGTAAGGAGTCGATTTTCTGTTGCCATCTTCCACAAGACGGCCTAACAATCTAGCAGAGGGAGTTACCTTTTCCCCCATCTCTCGATGTAAAACACAGACCATCTAGTGCTGCCTAAAAGGCACTAGTCCTTGGAAAACACAGCTGCCATGTCTTTTAATTTGGCTGAATCTCTTACCTTTGTCAATGACCAGAATTCAGCTTCCTGTTGGAAGCAGAGCTTGCTACAAGTTTAGGGCACCATATGTCCAAGGGACAAGAGAGGAGTCCTTCAAAGAACCAGGAGTTATGAAGGAAGGATCCTGAACCAGAGGAAATGAGGGTACCAAACGAAACAAGCTGCACCCCTCTAATTGTGCGCAAGCAAACCCAACAGCTGGATGTGAGGATTGCTGGCCCTGAGTCTCCTATTTCATCCCTGCAAAGGATGGGGCTGGTCTCAGAGTCCGGGCTGCACTTCCCTTCCAGGTGGTCATGAAGTGGTCTAGTGCCCAAGGCGAGGGAAACAAAAGGCCAGAGAGTCAGTAGATGCTTGTCACCTCCACAAGAACCATGACACCTTTTCAGTCTGTTCCCTCCCTGGCTACCGTCAATTCCACACACATGACCCCCATTCTCCTCCACCAGGCAAAGGTCTGTTTCCCCAAAAGCCTCGAACCTCCAGGAACTCAACATAAGAGTAGATGTGATAGCAGAGGAGGCCGCTGCCCACGTTCTGTGTTTCTACCCACCCCCAACACCCATAATGAAGAAATCTCAGCGTCCTCGGGTGGCAGCGCGGCGGAGGGGAGCCTTCCACGGGACCGGCGCATGGGCCCCTTGAGGTTGCAGGATGGCAGTGACCTCAGTGGGGAATTGGGGACGTTGATGACAAAGTTCTGCTTCACTCAGCAAGGGCTGAGCTTGCCCTTGCTGATCCCAGAGACGCAGTCCATCTTTGTCTAAGCAGAGAAACACAAAAGAAACAGGATGCATCTTCATGAGCCATCATTTGCAATCCCCTTCGAATCACACGCTGCACTCAGGGCCACAACTGGACATGGACCCAAATCCTCTCCCCACCCCTGGCAGCTCATCTTTGTTGGAGAAGGTGATGCTATCAGTCCTGAGGAGCTTTCTACAGGGAATACACGGAGAGCTGAAATGGACACACCTGTCTGCTCCCCAACTCTTCCCAAACCAGAAAGCTCCACCCCAGGGGAAAGAGCCTGTAACTGGATCAACTATGGGGCTTTCAGAAGACCTCATGAACTAGGGCTGGGCTCTCTGATACAGCAGCCACTAGCCACACGTGACCATGACCCTTGCAATGTGACTCATCCAAATGGAGACCTATGATAAGTGAAAAATACACAGTGGATTCTGACTACTAAATACAAAGTAAAAAAAGAAAGTAAAATGTCTTATGACTTTTTATATTGCTTTTTTTTTTTTCCTGCTGTACGTGGGCCTCTCACCGTTGTGGCCTCTCCCGTTGCGGAGCACAGGCTCCGGGCGCGCAGGCTCAGCGGCCATAGCTCACGGGCCCAGCCGCTCCGAGGCATGTGGGATCTTCCCAGACTGGGGCACGAACCCTTGTCCCCTGCATCGGCAGGCGGACTCTCAACCACTGCGCCACCAGGGAAGCCCTATATTGCTTTTTTTATATGGCTTGCATTTTAGATATATGGGATTAAATAAAATATATTATTCAAATTAATTTTCCCCCTTTGTTTTTACTTTTTATAGTGTGGCCACTAAAACATTTAAAATCATATAAGTGAATTACATCCTATTTTTATTGGACCATCCTGAGCCGGAGGGTGAGTAATCACTGATGGCACTGAACAAGGAATACTGGTTCTTTCCCATCTGAGCACCCCGTGTATACAAAGTACTGGATGCCACGTGTGCCTCAGTTTATATAGCAGATGTGAGGGTTGAGAACTAAAATGTTGCCTGCCGTATCAGTAAACAAAGGATGTTGCAGCCATCAAGCCACCACATTACAGCTGCCCGGACTGTGAGCCCTGAGGGAACTCAGGGTGGAGACAAAGAATGCCTGCCATCTAGCAGTCAGCTGCTGCAGCCATCCCCAACTGTGAGCCCTAAGGAGACTCAGGATGAGAAAACACAGGAGGCTGGCCCCAGAGAGCTGAGGTGCATAGCAAAGGAATGATTTCAGGGAGCCCAGACTCTTGCATCTTCCCATACATAGAAGCTCGCTAAATTCCTTAACTTGAGATATCTGATTCTTTTATTAACAGTCATCTTTTGATGTTCCGACCACCTGGTTTTGTTGCAAAAACTCCTATGTATCCTGGCTCCCCCCACCCCTTCCTCTTTGGAACAGTTTCTCAGAATTGTCTGAGATGCTGTGTCCCAGGCTTAAGTCCTGAGATTTGTCCACCAAATAAAACATAACTCTCAGGTAGTCAGAACATCAAAAGATTACTGTTCATTAAGGGAAACCAGACATCTCAAGTTAATGAATTCAGCACTTTCCTATGTATGGGAAGATGCAAGAGTCTGGGCTTGTTGAAATCATTCCTCTGATATGCACCTTAACTATCTAGGGCCAGCATCCTTTTCTTTCCCATCCTGAGTCCCTTCAGGGCGCACCATTGGGGCAGCTGCAGGGGCTGAGGGCTGGGCAGCCAGTTTGTCTCCAGCCTGAGTTCCCTCAAGCTCACCTTTGGGGCGGCTGCAGTGGCTTGATGGCTACAACAGCTTTTGTTTACTGATGTGTATGGCAGGCGGCATTTTTTCATCCACTATCAGAACAGGCTGAGTTGCTCAGAACTAGATGACTTTTGAGGTCCTTTCTAGATATGGTGGGGAAATGTAGGATTCGGGGTTGGACAAATCTAGATTCAAATTTCATTTCTGTTTACAAGCTGTATGAACTTGGACAAGAAACTTAACCTCTCTGAGTCATAATTTCTTCATATGCAAAATAGGTAAAATAATATGAAGCTTCAGTAAAAATGTCGTTGGAAGTTTTCAAGTGCTTTCACCGTACCTGGCCTCTCAGTGGTAGCCATGATTGGGCTCTGCAACCGTGAGATTTTATATTCTTCATTCTGTTGATTACATCTATTTTAAATGCACTAGAGGAGCTCGCTGTTTGAAGGAAACCTGCTTGGAATCCCTATCTGATGGAAAGGGTGCTTCCTTTAAAAAAAAAAAAAAAAAAGAACTGCCCCCAAGTTCCTGTCCCAGATTCTCCCATCCATTGGAGAACCCTCCTCTTCTCTCATATTAGTTTTCAGACAATCCAGATTGTTCCTAACTGGGTTCTCTGGTTTAACCCAAAGTGAGGCACATGTGTACCTAATTCACCATCTAGTGCTACCATGTAAGGTTCCCAATGCAAACTTTTCCTCCACCCCAGATGGCAATTCATAGAAAGAACTCCACCTGGCCTGCCCCCGAGGTCCCCCCAAGGCAGGTAGGGCTGGGGTGGGGCGTAGACCCAAAGGAAAAGAGTGTGTCCCAGTAGGAGGAGGAGGAAATGATTCCCATGAAGTGGAGAGAGAAAAGGAGTAAGAAAAAACAGTTTTAATTAAACACAGTGCATCTAAATCAGAGAGATATGCTCAGAGACGAGGAAGGGTGAAATGGAATTGTTAGAAGAAAACAACGTCACCCACCTTCTTAGTCTCATTAACATTGAAATGAACCCCTTGAGGAGAAGGAGAGAAGGAGCCAGCTTCTGCCCAGGGAGAGGGGAGGAGGGGAAGTTTCCTGAGCCTTAAAGAAGCTATGTGCCTGATATATAAGATGGAATATTACTCAGCCATAAAAAGAAACAAAGTTGAGTTATTTGTAGTGAGGTGGATGGACCTAGAGTCCGTCATACAGAGTGAAGTAAGTCAGAAAGAAAAAAACAAATACCATATGCTAACACATATATATGGAATCTAAAAAAAAAAAAAAAAATGGTTCCCAAGAACCTAGGGGCAGGACAGGAATAAAGACGCAGATGTAGAGAATGGACTTGAGGACACGGGGAGGGGGAAGGGGAAGCTGGGACGAAGTGAGAGAGTGGCATGGACATATATACACTACCAGATGCAAAATAGATAGCTAGTGGGAAGCAGCTGCATAGCACAGGGAGATCAGGGTGCTTTGTGACCGCCTAGAGGAGTGGGATGGGGAGGGTGGGAGGGAGACACAAGAGGGAGGAGATATGGGGATGTATGTATACGTATAGCTGATTCACTTTGTTATAAAGCAGAAACTAACACACCATTGTAAAGAAATTATACTCCAATAAAGATGTTAAAAAAAAAAGAAGCTATGTGCCTGTGACCTGAGCTGCCCAGACAGGCACCTGCTTCCCCTGAAGCCTCTCCCTCGGCCTCTGCATCAGGAGAGAGGATTTCCCTCTGTCCTTCGGTGGCTGAGCAACAGGACCTGGTAGCGCAGGCATCTGGGATGTGCCAGGATCCTTGCCTGACCCAACGGGCTTTGCCCAGCTCGTCACACCTCTTTCCTCCCTTCTCCTCTCTACTGTGCCAAACATCCAGGTAAATCCCCAGCATGTGGGAGCCACTGGGATGTGCTGGGTTCACTGGGCTCCTTTCTCTGCAGCTCTTCCTCCCCACACTCAGGAGACCTGATGCTCCCTGGAAGCCCCGCCCCACTTCAGACTCTGTCCCACCCGAGATCCCTGAGATTAAAGAAGTTCAAGGACTGAGCTTTGAGTCTCCCTTGGTGCTAATTTGACCTCAGGTCTGATCATTGGATGTCTCCCTTATCTTGGGCAGCTGGACCCACCCTGAACCCCAGTTCCTACATCTGGGTTTCTGTGCCAAGGTCTTAGAAAGCGTCCTGGGTCCCTTTGTTTTACTAGTCACAGCCCTCTGGTGCCCCCCGAACATCAGTCCAGTGGCTGGCTCTTAGCCAGGAGAAACGGCGATCCATCCCTACCTTCCTCATCCCAATATTTCCCCCCACCTGTTTGGAAACTCATTGCCACATCTTGCTTTGGTGTAATGCCTCACACACTGTAGGGGATGAATAAACATGGGATGAATGAATGGATGATTGGTTGAGTGAACATAACTGGGGACTTGGGAAAGCTTTGGACTAGACTAGCCTCGTGTACTCTTTGGCCTGCTAATGGTCTCCAGTTTTAATGTGAAACCTCCTGAGCTAAAGGGCCCAAACCATCCATAGCCATCCAGGAAATGACCAATCCCAGTGTGGATGCTCATGGAAACACTGGTCTGTTGGCCAAAGTCAAGTTAGGCAGCATCACAGCTGACCCAGTCTGCACTGCATTTAGAGCAGGGCTCCCTGAAGCAAAGAAAGAGGAGGTTTTACTGGGTTACCAAAACCAAGACTCTGTTCATCTGTGCCAAGTAGAAATTCGGAGACAGAGTTTTGGGTGATGTAGAAAAAAGTAACTTTGGGGACTTCCCTGGCAGTCCAGTGGATAGGAGTCCACACTACCATTGCAGGAGGCAAGGGTTTGATCCCTGGTCAGGCAACAACGATCCCACATGCTGCGTGGCCAGGCCAAAAACAAAAAGAGAAACTTTTTTTGCTTTGCCAGGCGAAGGAGGTCACAGCAGGCTAGTGCCCTCAAGACGGTGTCGTTCCCGTCGCACCCCCGGAGCGGGTAGTGAGGTGTCTTACAGTGTTCAAGGAGCAGGGTGTGATCAGCTCGTGGACAGTTCTGGGATGGGTTGGCATCGAGGTGAAGTTTCAAGCTTCGTTCAACCTTCTGGTTTCAAGCAGTCTAGGGTCTGTGTGCTTGCGAGCAGCAGTTTTCATCTGGGGGGTTGGCTTCCTGTAAAAACAACTTAGGAATATGTGTCAGGCCTTTAGCTGTATCTTTCAGGGAACTGGGAGTTCAGTGACTCCTCGATGTGGCGGATTTACAGTTTAACTTGTTACCAGTTCCCCAGCCCAACAGCTCTTCTTTATTTCTACATCTTAACATTTCCCAATCATTAACTTTTGAGCCATGCTTTTACTTCAAAAGACAAGAACATTGGGGCTTGTACATGGTTTCAATTGTGGAAACCATACCTACCTCCCCATTATTTCCTGTTTAAAAACTTCCACCGAACAAACTCATTGAGTTAGCAGGCAAATTTCTTAACTGTTTCCCAAATAAATGACCATAAATTTGGACACAATGTGAAAGCCCCTGGGATAATGAGGAAAGTCTATAAAGAAAATCTATAAGATAGGGGAGGAGCCTGACCCAGTGAAACCCATGAAAAAGAATCACAAAGGGAAAATATTCAAAACAAAGCTTTTATATTGTTTGGTTTTACATACTTAATAAATACCTGCAGAAGTATTCACCTGTATTTTAGAGTCTCATTCCATTTCAATATCACATTTTGGTAATTTTATAGTGTGAAAATGGAAATGTCCAGGAATGAAAATAAAGGTTCAATACTATGATTTTTTTTTTTTTTTTTTTTTTGCGGTACGCGGGCCTCTCACTGTTGTGGCCTCTCCCGTTGCGGAGGACAGGCTCCGGACACGCAGGCTCAGCGGCCATGGCTCACGGGCCCAGCCTCTCCGTGGCACATGGGATCTTCCCGGACCGGGGCACGAACCCGTGTCCCCTGCATCGGCAGGTGGACTCTCAACCACTGCGCCACCAGGGAAGCCCAAGACTATGATTTTTGAATGAACACATAGGAATAGAGGGAGGAAGATACAGGGTTATTTGGGTTTTTTGAATATATCTACAAATTCTTTGTACAGGTCCCTTCAAGAAGTCAATCTTAATTTTCCTCCCCTTGAGAGTGGGCTGGACATAGCAACTCACTTTTAACAACTAGAATGTGCCAGAATCGATGGCGTGTGACTCCCAGGACTGTGTTATAAAAGGTACTGTGGCTCCTTCATTGCTATCTTGGGTCATTTGTTCTTAGGGAAGCCAGCACCATGTGGTAAGGAAGTTCAAGCACACCTGTGGAGGGGTCCATGTGGCAAACTATTGAGGCCTCCTGCCAACAGCCAGAGAGGACCTGAGGCCAGGTGAACACCTGAGTCAGCTCAGGAAGGACTCCTCCAGCCCCGGTCAAGCCATCACATGACTGTATCTTCAGCCGATATCTTGACTGCAGCCTCAGGAGAAATCCTGAGCCAAAACCACCCACATAACCTATTTCTAAATTCCTGTTCCGCAGAGACCGTGAGATGATAACCACTAAGCTTTGGGGTGATGTCTTACCCAGGAGTAGATAATTAACATAGAAGATGAGATCCCACAACATTCTAAATAAGATTAGAACCAAAGACCAAACATTGTGGTGGTTTGTTGACACCAACCAGTAGCTTCCACTTCTGTTCTCATGAGAAAAAAGAAGCTTGACTCTCCTGGGGTTGTTGACCTGGGCCTTCCTATCCCAAGCATTGAACCCACAAGGGACTCTTCCAAAGCCCCGTCAACTTCAGGAAATCACAAGTGTGGCTGAGATATCTACACGAATCTCTTTTCCAATCCCCCGGACAGATGTTAAAGAGGACCCAGGCCACCAAGCTGTTAAAACAGGCTGGTGTTATTACCACCTAAAATTTCCTCGAAACAAACGCCCTCTATTTTTGGTAGTTGAGAATGAGACCCATCATCGTAAAGCCTTAAAACATCACGCTCTGATGTCATCTTTCTGTCTCCCTAGATTCTCCCATAAGAGGGAAACACCTATTCAGTTGAGTGTAAATTATTCTGTATACCCACTCAGGAAGAGGACTACTTCTAACAATCATTAAAGGGAGGAAGTTCTTCTTCTGCTCTATAAATAATTAATATCCCTTTATTTTATTTCTATGGGGGGTGGTTTAGAGGTGAGAGGGGACCTATGATTTCCATATATTGGATGTTCCTAATGTGAAGTCCAACTGTGTTCCCACCTCCTCTCCCTGCTTTTTTTTTTTAATTCTTTTTTTTTTACCCTTTAATATGTGCAGCTAGAGACAAACCTGAAATCAAAGTTTCCAGTACACAGCATATTTTATAAGTCCAATAAATCATTGGTTCAGTGAATGAATAATGTGAAAGGTGGTTCTAAATTTAACGATTCTTTTTAAAAAAGTTCCTACTTGTAATTATTTTAACCTCATGCAGTCTTTTTGTAGTTGTTGTTGTTAGTATTTCCTGAGGGGGGAGTAGCTTATAATGCTGTTTAGTTTTGTACTATTGGTGTGTTGTGACCGCTTTGCTTTTGACTCCTCTGATTCCTGGGCATGTGAGAAGCCCCGGCTCTGAGACTCGCCCCTGATCACATGGCTTGGGCGGCTTGTATAAGTATGTGCCTGAGCCTCCTCCCACACCCCCAGCGGGCAAAAGAACGTCTTTCCTAGTGAAAATTACCTAGTGAGGCAAAAGGATTATAAATCGCCGTAGGACCAAACTAGATCTACTTCCTTGCTTTTTATATATTATCACCAAGATCAACGACATTTGTTCTGCCACCTGGCAGGTATTAAATTCATCTCATTGTGCTCACTTTGTTTGTCCAATGCAAATGCATAACAATACCAGAGGAAGGGCTCCTCTGGAGGCCTGAAGAATTCCGAGTCTGCATCGGAGTCTATATATCGTGGTTGGGAGTGCTCAGCCAGCTGCCTGTGTACTTCCTCTCTAAACACTGACAGCAGTGAGGTTTTTGGAAGCTCTGTACTTTGAAGGCCACGAAATGAAGGGGATATATTTTTAGTGGATGATGGAGAGAGAAAAGGAATTAATGCTTATTAATTACCTACTATGTGGTAGTCATTGTAGATTTAATCCTCACAGCAGCTCCACTGGGTGAGTTATTACCTTGCCCATGTTACGGGTGAGGAAACCGAGCTTCGGAGAAGTTATTTGCCTTAGACAACATAGCTAGTGAAGTGGTGGAACCAGGATTGAAACCAGGTCTGGAGTCAAAGCCTGAGTGTTTTCACAACACCGTGCTGCCTCCTTCAATGACAGGTAAGAAAGCCTGAGGACCCCTGGGTGGGAGAAAGGAGTGAGCAAGTGTTCATGGGACATTAAGATGCACTTAGTTTCCAAATAATCAACAGATTTTGGCACCAACTATACAGATGCGTGGTAGATTTTCCCTTAGTGGTATTTCTCGATTTGTGGATTAACCCAAAGTCCCATAAACAGAAAAAACAATTTATTGAGGTACAAATGAGAATCACGATGTTGAGAGGTTAGTAGCAGGAGGGAGCGATTCAGCCAGTGTGTAAACCAAACCACTGCCCCCAGCACCCAAATCTCCATACTGGGGCTTCCCTGGTGGTGCAGTGGTTGAGAGTCCGCCTGCCGATGCAGGGGACACAGGTTCGTGCCCCGGTCTGGGAAGATCCCACATGCTGCGGAGCGGCTGGGCCCGTGAGCCATGGCCGCTGAGCCTGCACGTCCGGAGCCTGTGCTCCACAACTGGAGAGGCCACAGCAGTGAGAGGCCCGCGTAATGCAAAAAAAAAAAAAAAAAAAAAAAATCTCCATGCTGTGTTCTTAATCTTAACACTCACCATGCACACTATAATTCTTTTGAAATAACAAAACTATGTTTCCTTGCAAAGAATAAATGACCATTGAATGAGTTCAAAAGATGTTTAAATTGTAACGTATTCTTAAATGGAAGACAACTCCTTATAGACATGTTGTTAGGAAAACACTCAGAAATCTAGCACAGACATGCCTTATACATTGGAGAATCTGAAAAAGTCTCGACATGTATGTTTTCCAAAAGTTTGGGTGTGTTATATAGCAAATCCCCACATTGACTGCTAGGGGGATACTCAGAGCGATGAGACATGATTAAAATCTCAACCCCTCAAGATATTACACGTGAAGACTTGAAAGCAATGTGACAACTGGGACAAGACAGTGTATGATGAATTACCACCAAAGAGGAGCACACAATAATTTCTGGACATTCAGGGGGAACAGACCACTCCCCATGGGTTAGAGAGGGCAAGAGGTTCTTGTGTGGAGGAGTCTAAGGAAAGTATGACCTTGAAAGAAGAATGAATCAAACTTGGGCACGGATAGGGTTGGAGAGAGAGTAGAGAAAGGCATGCAACACGCATGTCGAAAGGGGGTGCTTCCCTGTAGGTAACAGTATATTGGAAACTTTCCAATTAAACAAAAAGTATTTTGAGGGCACGCACTTTATAGAACCTAGCATAGTGCTGGACGTGTAGTAGGTATTCAAAAACTCTTTGGAATTTGTAGTTTTCCAATCCTTGAACCTGTGTTCTAATATTTGTGTATATGTTTGTATACGTGTGTGTGTATGTCTGTGTGTGTGTTTGGTGTGTAGACAGGATGTCTCTCTTTCTGGAAAAGCTGAGATTTGAGGAAGCAGAGTGACTTCCCCAGGTCTCTGGGGCAATGAACAAGTCTGGATTGGCATTGCAGTTGCCCGGCTGCAACGCAGTTCAAGGTCAGCTCTCCAGCGGATGCTGCAAAGGCCCTTTTCTATTCAAAAGCAAACACCCAAACTAAAGCAACTCACTAAATGTCTCTCAAAGATTTTGACCTTAAAGAATCTGGAGGGGAAAGTGATTACAAGAATTAACAAATAGCTCTCAACTCCCAGATCCACAAAGTCGGGAACCTCATGGGCCTGCAGTGATGCTGAAGTGACCTCACCAGTAACTGTTGGCCCAGACCTTCCAGGTCAAAACCCCAGCACAATGGAAGTAACCAGAGCACCTCTGAGCCTCCCTCCCTTCTTCTGGCTGCAAGGCTACAACTGGACATAACTGAAGGCAGGAAGAGGAGTGTTCTGTCTCTGCAGAGAGGCCTGGGAAGGTGGCCATCGGTGGCTTCCAGACCAGATCTCAACCTCAGTGTATCTTGGAGCCTCCCCCCTCCCCCAAAGCCCTCCAGCCTGACTGGCGCCCTTTACCTGCTGTGGCCCTGGTAAGGCTCCGCGTGTCGGGGATGGATTTCCCTTCCCAGCTGAGATGCTCCAGCTGCGAAATCACCACAATCAGCCCCCTAATAGCTCTCTCAAAATAAGTTACACTTCTGACTTGGCGGAATTTGCCGAATGGCTAGTAGGGAAGAAAAACGTAAAGCAGAAAGAGGAGAAAAAAAACAAAGCAACATTATCAGCCAGATTTGATCTCAAGACTGGTTCATTACTGCACTCTGGGTTCAAAGGACTGGGGGGGGGGGGGAGTGGCGGTGGGAAGCAACACTTCAGGCAGGAAATGTCGATTATTCAGAAATTTAATATAATTATGTGCCTGGATGGCCCAGTTTATCAGACAGTGTTTTCTGGGAAGGATGTGAAGGGTGAGACACACCATCACTCTCCTCACCAGCTCCTTCCCAGCCAGACTCCCCCCCTCCACCTGCGGCTATTTTTTTTTCCCTCCAGGACACTTCCAATTTCCCAGGTTTTGTGACCACTTACATGTCTTTCCTGAGTGTTTTTATATAGCGTAGGAAATTGGGTAATGAAAGCCGAGTCATACATTTCTGCTTTATGTTTCCAAAGAAGCAAGTGTGACTGTCAGGTTTACAAAAGATTGTTTATGTTCACTGGCGTGAAATGGGGAGCGAGCGTTCAGAGTAGCGAGAGAGAAAGGCTGGCCAGGCCGGGGTGACAGCAATGCATTCATCCTCCACGCTACAGCAGACAAAGCGCGCTCCCTGCCTGACAGGGACCATAAATCATGGGCAGGAGATGCTGTACCTACAGCTTATACCATTCCAGATGACAAACACACAATAATCCACCCAGCACAGCACTTTCTGTCTCCCCTCTCTCCCCCCACCCAGCGCCTGCTCTCTCCCCTCCCTCCATCCCCAGCCTCTCCCCTCCCTCCATCCCCAGCCTCTCCCCTCCTTCTCCCTTTCTTTTCCTGGCCCCTTCCTGATGCTTCTCTCTTCTCTTCCTTCTCCCAGTTTCCCATCTCCTTTCCCTCCACTCCTGTCTCCTGTTTCTTCTCTACCTCCTGCCCACATGCTCACGTCCTTTTTGGGGATTTCTTCTTTGTGTGTTTTCTCCGAATCTTCCTCTTCTCTCTCCCTGCCTCCGTCCCTTGCGAATCTGCCTCGTACTCCTCAGCTTCATTTCCTGTTATCTTTTCCCTATTTTTTTCTTGCTCCCTCCTCCCATCCCATCCCCTCTCCTCCCTCTCTCCACTTCATCCCTCCGGCTCACCCAATCTGCTAAGAAAAATGTCACCTCTACCCTGCAGATCCCCTTGGCAAGGAAACAAAGGGAGAAGAAAGAGGACAATTTCTCCAGGGGTGGGAACCTCAGCACAATGGCTACACTAGATCCACTTACAGAGGACAGGAGTAGGGACAGAGGGGTTCTGGGCTGGGACCGGATGAGCCAGGCAGGGATTCTGCCTTGGCAGCGAGGGCAACATGACATCTGAGGGGCAGGGCAGAGATGCAGCCAAGCCCCTCAGCAGGGTCAGAGTTGGGGGTCTGCAATTCTGAACACACTCAGGGCACAGCCCCATGTTTATGAGTTGATCCTTCTTCCCCAGACTGAGGAAACTCTTGCCACACTTGACCCTGGGGCAACTCCAGAAGGATGCTTTCCCTGTTGGTACTGGGATGTATGCATATATTTGCATACGGGACTTTGGTGAATCGAGGGAGGAGATGTCTGCCCCATGTTCATAGCAGCACTATTTACAATAGTCAAGACATGGAAACAACCTAACTGCCTATTGACAGATGAATGGATAAAGAAGATGTGGTACATATATACAACGGAATATTACTCAGCCATGAAAAAGAATGATGCTATTTGCAGCAACATGGATGGACCTAGAGATGATCATACTGAGTGAAGTAAGTCAGACAGAGAAAGACAAATACTGTATGATATCACTTATGTGTGGAATCTAAAATATGACTTAAATGAACTTATTTACGAAACAGAAACAGACTCACAGACATAGAGAACAGACTTGTGGTTGCCAAGGGGGAGGTGGGGAGGGGGTGAGGAGGATTCCGAGTTTGGGATTAGCAGATGCAAACTATTGTATATAGAATGGATAAACAACAAGGTCCTAATATCCAGGGAAATATATTCAATATCCTGTAATAAACCATAATGGAAAAGAATATGAAAAAGAATGTATATGTGTATATAAATGAGTCACTTTGCTATACAGCAGAAATTAGCACAACATTGTAAATCAACTATACTTCAATTTAAAAAATTGTTTTTTAAAGGGAGGAGGTGTCTGTGAGAGCTTCCCTCTCTTAGTCATGCCGGGATTTTTAGCTGGAGCCTGGAGACGAAAGACTCAGCGTAAGAGACCTCTTACAGCCCCCGTTCCATCTGTTTACAAGGCAACCCTCTCTGACAGTGGAAACATTCCTTTTGCCTGAGTAATGGGACCCTTGGGAGTGAAGGGGTAAAGTGAAGAAGAATCACTTTGTTCAAGGTTCCCTAGGTCAGGGTTAGGGGGTTTTCCATAAGGGGTCACATCCTGCTTCCCAGTCCTAACTTGGCTAACAAGCTCACTTCTTATTTAACTTCACAAGAAGCACCAGGATCCTTGCACACAATCAGCAACACACACTGAGGTTGCAGTGGTGATGAGAAAACACATCATGGCTTTATCGTGTCTTGCCTCTCTGAATCATTTTCACTTGTTAAGTGAGTATTATAAAACGCTGAACTACTGTTACTCAGGGAATACTCAATCCAGACTCAGCCTTTCCAGGTCCTTGTGAACAATATATCTTCATCTTCTTGGAAATGGAATCCAGAGCAGGCAGCGGGAGCCTCAGAGCCCTGGGACCAAAAGTGACTTGGCCCAAGGTCCAGGGAGGGATGGACAAGGATGTCTTTCAACCAGTCAGCTCCACCACGGCTGCAGAAGCCTGCAGCTCCAGAGGGAGGGCTGTCCACACAGCAAGACAGGAGCCCTCACTTGTTCTCCTCCTGGGATTTTAATGACCTCGCAGAGCAACAGGAGGAGTCCATCTGACATCAGGTCAACCCAGAGCCGGGAGTAGCTGCCAAGCTGATTCTCAGCCATTGCTGACGTGGTCTCTCCGGAATTACTGCCTCTCAGGCCCAGAGATCAACACACGCATCCTTCCATCCAACCTCGAACTTTCTCCCTTCCCCTTTCAAGTCAACGGACCACTTTGTGGGACAACACTCCAGCAGGTGGTAGGGTTCAAATGTAGTCCTTCCTCCAGAGAGCGGCTGTGTAGCGCACTGCCTAGATCCCGCTGAAAAAAGAAAGGCACGTGGAGAAAACTGGGGTGACCCACCAGGTCCTGGGATGGTTCCTGAGACCCGGAAGTGAAAGCAGCAGTCAGGTAAGAAACAGAGAAAGCGCGCCCTCTCCTGCGCCCTCCCTCTGCTGTGATTTGCCAGGAAAGGGAGAAGGACGCTCTGCTTGGACAACCCTTAAATCAATGTATCCTAATTAATGGAGGATTTAATTCATCAAAGTGACAGCCACTCTATTTACATCATCTCCAGCAACAGGGTTTAGGGTTAGCCCATGGGGTTTATTATCCTTCCCTTCCTTGCTCTTTCTCTCTCTGTTTCTCTCTCTCTCTCTCCTTTTCTAATAGGACGATGGCAAGATTTAAAGCAGAAGGTTAATTCCAAGCTGAGACTTGTTCAACCATCTCCCCAAAGTCTTCTTAATAGGCCCCCTCAGCCCTCCAGTTTGGTCTGGAAAATAACACAGGCTTGGTCCGGAAGCAAAGTTGACAGCAGGGTGGCCCAGAGGCCTGGCAGAGGAGAGGAGAGGCCCGTGGGGGTCATGGGTCAGACCGCGGGCCCAGGCCACCCAGACGGAGAGGGCCCCTCACTTTACGGATGAGGAAACTGAGACTGGGAGGGAGGGAGTGAAATGCCCGAGATAACACTGCTAATCAGGGCCAGGCCTCCCAGGACTCAGGCTCTTTCCAGCCCACCACTTGGCAGCCACATCCACCACACTGCAGTGAGGCGGCCCCAGAAGACCAGCCCCTCCCTCTGGGTAGAGGTGTTCCCTTCTTGAATCTTCTATGATCAGTTTTATTATGATTAGCTCTGCTAATCACCATTACTAAAAATAGTTAACATGTAGGAAATACTATATATGAAGCGCTCGGCTACCTGTTTTATCTACATTAATCTTCTCAGAGTGATAAGGTGAGTGCTGCTTTTTATTCCTATTTTAAGATGAAAAAAAAAACAGACTCAAAGAGATTAAGCGACTCACCCAAACGGAAGATGACTACCCGCTAAGCCGTTCTTTTAGGCACCAGCTCTAATGCCACTTTTACATAGAAATTACTCCCAAGGGCACTAAACTAAGCTCTTTACATTTTCGTGGGGATGGATTTAGCTGGAACTCCCAGCCCTGAGCCTTCTGAAGCCAAAGGGGGAAATGAAGACTCATCCTCCAGTCTGGTTTTCTCAGTACTCAGTCTCTGCTCCCCCAGGGTAGATCGCAGGGAAAGGAGGGAGTTTCCACGAGGCCAGCATTCGTGACACAGCCAGGCCGCCATCCCGGGCAGCTGCAGCTGCCTACCAACAACACCCACAGTCCACAGAACCTTCTGGACAATATCTACTTCCATCTCTCTCCTTGCCCCCAGATGGAATTCCACCAGGATCTGTCCCAGTCTTGAAAGGCCCCTATGTTATAGCTGTCATTAATCGAGCCTATTAGAATGCAAAATAATGGGGGAAGAAAAATGGATCCTGGCCCTTCCTACTCCGGCCATTTGTCATGTGTTGCAGAATCCAAGCCCAAAGAGCAGCCCCTTCTCCAGAAACGAGGAGAGGTGGGGGGTCTGGGGGGATGGAAGACAAAACTCCAGGAGGTTCACAGGTAAGAGAGCTGTGCCTTTCTTCCAGGTTGACTTGTGCTCACCCCCCATCCGTCAGCACTGGGATGAAAGGGCTATAAAACCAGCAAAGCACCCGAGACTGTATGAAAATATATATCCTGATGTGTCAAGAGTACCTGGCGCGCCTTTAACCTCAACTTCGGAAGAACCAACCCGCCTCGGAGCACATTTATATGCAAAGGCGTATAATATGTCCCCCGTATCTAATTATCTGTCAACCTGAGGCAGTTTGTTTTCCAAATCGGCCTCTCGGCTGTGACTTTACGAGGTCATAAAGAAAGTGATGCCACTCGGTGCCGAAACGCGAGGAGCGCCTGGACCAACAAATTATGCTCCTTAATTGAGTGTCTCGGCCTGAGACACGTCGGCAGGAAGAAAGCAGGCACAGCCCTTGTTCTTGATCCCTGCCTTCCGCCAGAGAAAAAGGAAGGGGCACACGTAGCAGGAGGCAGACCCAGGAGGTCCCAGAGCATCGGGGAGCGGGAGCCCGGGAGGGGCATGGGGGAGATGGACCAGAAATGATGTCCTTCTCCTGCTCAGCTGTCCTCTGCTTTGCATTCTTCCTGTGCAAGGTCCGTCTGCAAAGTTGTCGGCCAAGAAACGAGGTTGAGGAGGGTGTTTCTGCAGACCCTGTACCACGCCTGGCCGTCTTGTAGCATCCTGCAGCTTGGAGCATCATTAGTGCCTGAGATGCCAAGGATCTGTGGGTCCACAGGGAAGCACTTGAATCCACCTACGTGACAACTCCTGCCTGCACGAACCCAAATATCGAGATTCTGGTTCCACAAGCACGTTGGCTGGAAGGTATTTTGTTCACCGTTGCATCCGGGAGAAGAAGAGGGTGGGTGAGTCTTTTAAACTTCCAAGCAAGAGGAGAAAATTCCTTCTTCCAAAACAGGGAAGGTAGGTGGCAGCAGCAGGAGTGCTATTGTGCTGAATGGCTGGCTGAGGCCATTCCTCTCTTGCCAAGCTCTGCACCACACGTGTGCGCACACGCACACACACGCACGCAGGGAAAGGGCGGGGGGTGGGGGGGTGCCCTGCGCACAGTCTTCAGCCCCTGTTAGCCCTTCTCTGATCTTCAGCAGATTAATTAGGAAGTTTGTCAGGAACCAGCCGTGACCTCCAGCCGCCCCTCTCTGGGAGTGGTAACGGTGCCAGCGAAATCCAAGCTGCAGGAATTCCTGTACCCACGCTGCTCCTATGATTAATGATAGAAAGGAATAAAAAAAAGGGGGTCAGCAGCTGAGTGCAATGCAAGTTGCTAGACAGGGAGTAATTAAGATACTTGGGTAAATATGATTAATAAGCTCAAAGTGGCAGGGTGTGCAGTAAACAAGGACTAACCAGATGGTGCCCTGTCTTCTGACAAAGCTGGGCACTTGGAAACAGGGGGGAGCGGGAGGCTAAGGAGGGGCTTAGGGCAACTTGAAAGGCACGATTGAAACTCTACTTTCTTTCGCTGACCCCATGTAGAGGGAGAGGTTGGATCCCTGGGGAGGGATTAGGACAGGAAGGGGGGCTTGGAGACTTCACCCGTCCTCTTATCACGGGCACCAGACAAATTGCTGGGTGTAAAAGGATTCCTGCTCAGACATCAAGGCCCCACTTCTTTTTTTTTTTTTTTTGCGGTACGTGGGCCTCTCACTGTTGTGGCCTCTCCCGTTGCGGAGCACAGGCTCCGGACACGCAGGCTCAGCGGCCATGGCTCATGGGCCCAGCCACTCTGCGGCATGTGGGATCCTCCCGGACCGGGGCACGAACCCGTGTCCCCTGCATCAGCAGGCTGACCTCCAACGACTGCGCCACCATGGAAGCCCAAGACCCCACTTCTAAAGCGACTCCCGCCTTGTGCAGTTGCTTGCTCTCTCTCTCTCTCTCCACACCGCCCCTCCCCCCATTTAGCTGCTCACTACAAGATTTAGACAAGACACATAATGCACAGGTTACTGTTACTGTATTCATTTGCTCAGGCTGCTGTAACAAAGTCCCACAAGCTGGCTTAAACAGCAAAATTTATTGGGTCCCCATTCTGGAGGCCAGAGTCCAAGGTCAAGGTGCCGGCAGGGTTGATTCCTTCTGAGGGCTGCGAGGGAAGGTTTGTCCTGTACCCCTCCCCTAGTTTCCAGTGGTTTGCTGGCACTCTCTGGTCCTCCTGGAATTGTAGACAGATCTCTCCCATCTCTGCCTTCATGTTCATAGGACTTTCTCCATATGCGGAAGTGTGTGTGTGTGGGTGTGGGTGTGTGTCTTCATCCAGATTTCCCCTTTACAGAAGGACACAGTCATCTGGGGTTAGTGCCCACCCCAGTGAACTCATCTTAACTAATTACAACTTCAAAGACCCTCTTTCCAAATAAGGTTGCGTTCTGAGGTACTGGGGATTAGGACCTCAACACGTGGATTTGCAGACAAACGATTCAACCCATAACAGCCACTTATCAGGTTGTGAAGCAAACCAGGAAACAAATGCTTACTCTGAAGGGACCTGAGCCGAGAAAATGTATGCTGTCACAGCACTGTTTAGAAGAGGGACGTGGCCTGGACTCCCATTTCTCAGCCCACTGTTTGCTTCAAAATATGCTTCCTTCAAGTCCAAAACAGTGTCTTGGAAAGAACATCTCTCTCTGTGTTATGTCAAGAAGACAGTCTAATGCTTCCAGAGATGAAGTTGAGAAAAGAGCCATAGGTAGGAGTACCCAGTGACACTGCTTAACAGAGAACATCTACAGGCCCTAAAAAAGAGAAGACTCAGAGGGTTTGCCATTAAATAGCAGAAAGATGCCAGGACAGCTCCATCTACGGATACGGGCAGCTACAGTACATCCAAGGTAAGAACGAGACACTGTCGGGAAGATGAGAGAAATATAGGATTCGTCTGTAACCTAAAGGAACTTACAATTTGGATTCCTCGATTCATTTCCTCTGGTGGCTGTAATAAATCACCACAAATATGGTAGCTTAAAACATAAATTTATTCTCTCATAATTCTGGAGCTCAGAAGTCCAAAATGGGTATCGCCAGGCTGAAATCCAGATGACAGTAGGGCCGTGCTCCCTCCAGAGGTTCTCAGGAGAATCCATGCTTTGCCTTTTCCAGCTTCTGGTGGCCCTGCCATTCCTTGACTTGTGACCACATCACTCTAATCTTCAAGGCCAGTATCTCTACCTCTACTCTGTTCCCACATCTCCCGCTCTGTGTGTAAAACCTCATTCTGCCCCCCCACGTATAAGAATGCACGTGATTTCACTCAGAACCCACCTGGATAATGCAGGACAGTCTCCCCATCTCAAGATCATTAACTTAATCACATCTGCAAAGCCCCCTCCTTTTTTTCCAAGTAAGGTCACTGTCACAGGTTCAGGGATTAGAAAGTGGATGCCTTTCGGAGGCCATTTTTCAGCCTCCCACACAAATTCCCATGGGATTTTCTTTTTTAATCCCTTTTCTCAGTTGGTCTATGTAGAGCTGGATGGCCTCATCTCTGCCCCCATCTTGCAGATAAGGAAAGTCAGGCATGTGTGGCAACGTGCACTTCTCCACAGAAAGTCAAAAATCAGGCTTAGATGATGACCCCTCAGGTACTTAACCTGGTCCTAGGAACCAGTTCCCTGTCTTTGTATATTACAGACCTATTAAAAGCATATTTTTACAGGGGGTATTAGAAATGACTGGGTTGCTAACTTCGTATTTGGCCAAATAAGGCTATTAAACAAAAACCTTCCATTATTTCCGTCCATAAAGGGAGCTATCTTAATTCTCATAAACAGAGTATAAAAGACATATCTGAGAACAAAGCACAGTCCTCCAGAAAAGACTATGGGCAACCTCATATCCGCAATGTCCCCACGCTGTACCTGAGGCCCTAACAATTCATTAAGGACCTGCTGTTGGAAAAACCCTTCTCTGGGTCAAAGATCTCCTTTCAGTGGATGACCCAGTGGAACTTCTCCCAAGTGAAAAGCCCACAGAAGTTGACCTCACTGGGACCAAGGGGAGGGAAAGAAAGGAGTCTGGTTGTCACGTTGCTGCCATATCAGAAACATTCCCATCCCAGAGACAAGTGGGACTCCGACCAAATCAGGCTGGACCAGAGGGGGATGCTCTAGTGGACAAGGCGCCCAGCCTACTTGCCAACCTCGGACAATGGTCTCTTGATTGAGAAGCTCAGCAAACTGCCCCAGAACACACCTTGCACTGTGGTCAGGGTTTCCCTTGGTAAAGGTGCACTTGACACAAAGGAGTATGACACCCCGCCTGGTGAGCCACTTCCTGGTCTCTTTTCCTATCTCACCCTGAAAATAAAGTGAAGTCATAATAGACAAATACCGAACGAGCTCATCACAGGGTAATGTCACGGTAAAGGCTCTCAGCTGAGAACCTCACCCAGCCTCCCAGTGAGTCAGTCCCCGACCCTTCCTTGCTTAACACTCTGCTCTCAGGTGGGGGGAGAAATTCTGGTCCAATTCCCAAATTTGACCAGTGAGCATGTGTGGGAATAGCTCGGCAGACATCTGATGTATCCCCACAGTGGCGCTGCAGATATGTCCTACTTCTTTCCCTGGGACTTCAGTCCTCTGCAGGGTGGGATTTTATTTCCAATAGCTCATTCACTCTTCTCTCAATTACTCATTTGTAACAAGAGTCAGGATAAAGGAGATGAGATCAGATGCTGTCTGTACCAGATGGGGACCAATGCAACCACACACAATGCAAAATGCAGGCTCACAGTCTCGTCCAGGGTGGACATCACAGAGATGCTCTTGTCACCTGGCCATGTAAGACTCTGGGCAAACTTCTTGCCACAAAGGGCCATGAGAGGGGCAGAGCCCACAGTGGGCAGTGAGGTCGGGATGGTCTGGCAGGGCACTTCATTCTTGGATGCAAGAAAATCTAAGCTCTACCAGCTCCACGAAAACAGAAAAATTTTAAAGTAGGAAAACGAGTATAAAAGAATCAACTCAACAAAAATATAAGCCCCCGATGTGTACCAGGCACTGTGCTAGGCATGGGGGGGGTGCAGTCAGGGACAAGGCACAGTTTCGGTCCTCGGGGAGGTCACAGAGGAGAAGGGACACCATGGCAACACACAAATACACTGTAACGGGGGCTGTAATAAATGTGTAGAGAGAACAGACCCAGATCAGGGGGTCTGTCTTAGTGGCGTTCCCCCAAAAGCAGACCCTGAGCAAAGATTCAAATACAAGTACATGATTTGGGGGGACTGAACAGGGAAAACACTTATGGGGGGTGGGAAAATGAGAGGTATGTTATCAACCAGTTAGTACTGTGGGCAAGTAGAGAACCCCAGGAGTGCCTATCAAATACAAGCCACAGAAGCGTCCTGCCCAAGGGGTGAGGGAGCTGGTGTGTTTATCTACCGACTGCATCAGTTATTGGCAGAGGTTGCTCTGGGGACATAACCCCAGATATTTTCAGCCCGCACTGAACGTGGGCAGAGGTGGCAGACAGAGAACGCCTCCAAAGAGAGTTGGGGGTGCTGGAAGATGGAAGTCAGGCTGGTGTGTCCAACATGGTAAATGACAAGGGCATGTGGGTGGGGGGCTGAGGGCGGCTGCTATAGACCCACGAGTTCTAACCCAAAGCAAAAGTCCTGGGAAATTTACAAAGGACAGCTGCATTTGAGCTGGGCCTTGGAAGGCGGGTAGGGGACTGCTAGGCAGAGAGGGGCAGAGGATCTCAGGGCAGGAGGGCATTCATTCCAAAGGGAGGGAAAAGCATGGACAAAGAAACTGAACGTGGTGTAGGTGTCTCGCTGTCTGTGGACGGGAGGTTGAGACAGGCCGCCGGAGAGGTCCCTGGGGAGGCAGAGGGGGCTACCCAGTGAAGGGCTTGTGTCCCTGCCGACAAGCTTGGCATTTCCTGTGACAAACAGGGAGCCATCCATGGCTTTTAAGTAAGGGAGTGACTGTGACCCAGATAAAGGGTTACTGAACTTCCTGGTCCCCTGCTGGGCTATCCATACCGTGACTCAACCTCCAATGCCAGGGCCATATATGTTCACTGCAGTGCCCAGTACCTTGGGGAAAGAGTCAATGTCAACCCAAGGCTGGTGTCCACGAAGCCAAGCATGTGGGCTTGGTAGCACTAATGAAACTAACTCCTCGTAAAACAAGCAGCTGGGAGAAGCGACTCAATGAATGAAAATAAGCCAAACTCACCAGAACGATGGCATGGTTCTGTGCATGTGGAACCCGATATTCCTGGGGAACAGTAGGCTACTGTTTCAAGGTGGCCCATAGCTGCCCCCACAGGCATATCTGCAGGACCAGGCGGACCAGCAGGCAACTTCTCTGTCCACCGTGACCACCACCTGGGCCCTGCAGAGCGGCCAGCAGCATCCGTGCCCCTGAATTCTGACCTGACCTACCTTTGCAGGGGGCAGTAGCACGGGGACAAGAGATTCCCTAGCATTGTTTTGGAAGAGTGTCTCCTGTACTTTTTGGTACATCATGCAAACCACTTGAGTAAAGAAAAGAAAAAAGAATCGAGGACTTGCCCAATGCTGAAGTGGGCTTAATCTCATTCACTGCAACCAATCTTTAGGCATCGGTGATGAGTTGCTTCCGTTTAATTCTATTCGTTCCATTATAGAGTCAGTTGGCTAAGGGTTTGACTCAGCATAACACTCTCACAACGGCTACCACAAAGTTTTAAGAGATACTACCAATTTCAAAATAGAAAGGAGCAAATGGAGTTGTAGGGGTTGGATCTGGTGCTGAAGGCTTCCCTACCAATGATCCCCACCTCCTGGGATGCACATCCTTGCAAGCTGTCTTCCCCTTGAGTGTGGACTGGACCTAGTGACCTGCTTCCAATGAATGGGACACAGCAAACATGATGGTATTTTACTTCAGAGACTAGCCACACGAAGGCTGTGAGTTGTCTCACTCACCCCAGGGAGCTGAGTCCTGCCAACAGCCACTTGGTGAGCTTGGGAGTGGATGCACCCCCAGCTGAGCTTTAAGAGGCCTGCAGTCCCAGCCGACCTTTGAGCACAGCCTTGTGAGAGACCAAAAAGCAGAGGGCCCAGCTCGGTGATGCTGGGCTTCCTGACCCACAGAAACTGAGAGATGATAAATACGTTTTAAGTTGTTATGGTTTGGGGTTACTTGTTATGCAGCAGTAGATCACTAATACAGGCATCCAAGTGGAAGAGACAACGAGGGAATATATATACAGACACACTCAGAAAGCTTAATACCAAGAGAAAGTTGAAACTTTTGCTATTGGTGGTATATGTCTTGGGCAAAGATGGACCTTCCCCGTAGACAACTTGGCTCCTGTAGAAACGTTAAAGCAGAGGCACTGGACCAGCCCCTCATTCCCAACGTACTCCCGCTCCTCGATTTGTTGACTTAGGCTGAAATTCCCCAATTAGTCTTTTCTTTGAAAATACACCAAAACTTGGAGTCAGAAAACACAAAATCAAGTCCCAGATCCTTACTTTATTAATTGTGTGATTTTTACGGGATCATTTACGCATACCTCAAACTATATTTGTGAAACAAAGATATGAATTTTGAACAATTACTTAACTCTTCTATGCCTATATTTTGTTTCACTGTAGGAATAGATAACGCCTGCCTTATATGACGCGTGGAGCTGTTGAGATGATTAAATGAAGCAATGTGGGTGTAAGTGTTTTTA
The DNA here is from genome assembly GCF_059928025.1 of Delphinapterus leucas. Taxonomy (NCBI): domain Eukaryota; kingdom Metazoa; phylum Chordata; class Mammalia; order Artiodactyla; family Monodontidae; genus Delphinapterus; species Delphinapterus leucas. Next base: position 28,858,217 of record NC_143149.1, read on the forward strand.
AAACTATAAAGAGCTCTAAGGCGCTCCCGTGTGGGACACATGCTAAATGCTGATTGCACTGCTGTGTTCTAGTATGATGGGCTCTTAGAAGGCTCCTCCCTGGAAGTAGATTTTAGGGAGGGAGATGAACAGGAGGAAAACGAAAGCAACTGGGGCTGAGGGTTGGAGGACAGAAAGCCTGGAGCCCCATTTTCACAATTTTGAAAGATTCAGTCCCAGAGGAGTGGAAGAGATTGACAGCTAACTTGCGGAAAGACCTTTCTGGGCCTTGAATTCATGAATTCACAACTCATGTGCTTTTGCTTTTCGTTATCCCTTATTGAGCACCAACAATCTGGCAGGCGTTGTGACCAGCCCTTCAGTTGCACAAGCTGATTTAACCTTGCCCACAGCCTGTGAGGGAGATACTGTCCTTATCCCCCTTTCTCGGATGTGGCAACCGAGGCTTCGAGATGGCAGGGTCACACCGCAAGTGAGCTGGGATCCAAGTGTGTCAACCTGGAGAGACAACCGTGTTCTGTATGATGCGATTTCTTGTGCCCTCTGTCCTGCATCTTCCAGAAGCTATTTTCTCCCTTCTCCTCCTTTGTTTCCATCTTCCTATAAAACTCACTGTGACACTTCACACAAAGAGCCATGTATACAAATCAATTGCAATCAGCTGTATTTCTCTCCTGATGTTAAAAGACTCGTCAAGGAAAACGCACTTGTTTCAAACACACTTTTCTGACACTAAATCAACCCTCCGCTGTTGGTAGAGTTTCTGCACAAATTGAGCGGGGCCCTCCCGGGACCGGGATTTACCAGAATAAATCCCAGGCTTGCAGCGGCTGTCTAGTCATATTAATAGAAAGAGTTGATCTGGTGGCTGAGTTTTCTGGGGGTCCTGACTTCTAGTTCAGGTCAGAAGGACATTTGGCAACTCGCTTGCTGCTGTGTGATGTGGAGGTTGACAGGGACACTATGGCGGGGGTGCGGTCAGAACCCCTACACACCTCACACCTGCACCCCACGGAAATCTCCACCAGCATTACCATCTTCTGCAGAAACATCCAGGCTTCCTAATACTAAGTTGGGTACGAATAATGGTTCTCGGGGGATACTCACCAAATCTGTTTGACCCAAACAACTTTGCTTCTTTGATCGCTGTTGGTCATGTCACAACTTACAGACACTCCACGAGCCCCAGGGCTGCTGGGTAACTTGCTCCGAACACGCCACAGACTTTCTAATTACCTCGGTTTCTCTCATTTGTGTCAGCCCTCTGCCTGTCTCCTCATTTATCCACTGGGGATACTAATGCCTTCTCTGTTTCATAGAATAGAAATAAAAGGGTTTGAGGAGTCTCCAGAAACATTTACCCTTTCCTTCCTTTGAACCATGTAATGATGCTCATGGCCAGTTACAGAGTATGGGGGTTTCCCCCGCACCACCAAACAATTCTGAGACACCAGCTGGGTGTCCTATAATTCAGCTCGATTCTGACATCTGAGATAGATCCCACTGGGTAAGGGCTCATTCCCATAAGGCTGTTTCCCCTACACACATCCACTCCAGACTCCAATTACAAGTCCAGGTTGTCACCTGTGCTTCTGACTGACTGGCAATAAATTGGAGATTCCAACAACCCTCTCCTTGGATTTGATTAATTTGCTAGAGTGGCTCACAGAACTCAGAGAAACAGTTTACTTATTAGATCACCAGTTTGTTAGAAGAGGATATAATTCAGGAACAGCGTGATGGAAGAGATGCAGAGGGCAAGGTATGAGGAAAGGGCACAGAGCTTCCATGCTCTCTCTGGGAGCCACCACTCTCCCAAATCTCCGCATGATCACCAACCCAGAAGCTCTCCAAATCCACCCTTTTGACTTTTTATAGAGGCTTCCTTTATAGGCATGATTCATTAAATCACTGGCCATTGGTGACTGAACTCAATTTCCAGCCCCTCTTCCCTCCCCAGAGGTGGGGAGAGGGGGGTGAAAGTTCCAACCCTCCAATTACATGATTGGTTCCCCTGACAACCGGCCCCCATCCCTAGGTGTTTTCCAAAAGTCATCTCATTAACATAACAAAAGAAAAATTCTCAAGGTTTTAGGAGCTCTGTGCCAGAAAGACCAAATATTTTTTTTAAATAAATTTATTTTTTTATTTTTGGCTGCATTGGGTCTTCGTTGCTGCACGTGGGCTTTCTCTAGTTGTGGCGAGCCGGGGCTACTCTTTGTCGTGGTGCACGGGCTTCTCATTGCCGTGGCTTCTCTTGTTGTGGAGCACGGGCTTTAGGTGCGCGGGCTTCAGTAGTTGTGGCATGTGGGCTCAGTAGCTGTGGCTTGCAGGCTCTAGAGCACAGGCTCAGTGGTTGCGGCGCACGGGCTTAGTTGCTCCGCAGCATGTGGGATCTTCCCGGACCAGGGCTCGAACCCGTATCCCCTGCACTGGCAGGCGGATTCTTAACCACTGCACCACCAGGGAAGCCCTACTTATTTTTTTAAAAGTTGATAGTTTTATTTTCTTTCTTTTCTTTTTCTTCTTTTTTTTTTCTGGCTGCACCACACGGCTTGTGGGATCTTAGTTCCCCAACCAGGGATCGAACCCAGGCCCCAGAAGTAAAAGCACCAAGTCCTAGCCATTGGACCACCAGGGAATTCCCACATATTTATTATAACTCACAAGATCACTATCCCATTAAAGTCATGGAAGTTTTCCTTTTGCCCTTTCTGCCCATCCAAACCAACCTTTCTATCACCAAGCCTGGAGGCAGGGGAGCCAGCACCATGATCAGATTTGCATTTAGAACACAAGCTGCTGACTAATTTTATTTCCACATGAACATAAACAAGGTAATGGTAGATATAATGCAATCAAAAGGAAGACACTCGATGTGGTTTACATTTTGTGATATACAGCAGTTTTCTGTTTTATTTAAAAATGAAGATGGATGATATGATATCAGCAAGAGAGGAAAACTGTTAGGAAATTCAAAAATTGGCCTATATTTATGTTTATTTATTTTAGCACCTCAACTTTCCAAAGAGAAACAGCCACCAGCGAAAAGGCTTCTTCTGGTTCCCTGTCGAGCTGTGCAGGAGATGTGCTGGGCATTTCTGTGCCCATCCAGAGGTGCGCATGTAAAAAGTTAGGGGTCATTCAGTGCAGTGAGTGCAGCATGCCTGGGACACAACAACGAAGTACTTGGTTTGGCCTGCAGGGGCTGTGGGAAGGCTTGGCCTTCCGCGAGTAGTCTGAGAGATTTTGAGGGTCAGGGGGATTACTGGGCAGAGAAGGTGGAAACAGACATTCAAAGAAGAATTAGCCTGAGCAGAGAGAAACTGTCTGAGGTATGGGGAGGTGTAAGCTGTCGCATAGATCGACAGCAGGGACCCCTGACTCTCTCACTGAGGTCCCTGAAGCTTCTCACCAGGGCATCAAGTGACATGGCCAGAGATGCATTTAGAACGTGAGCTCAGGCAGTGATGTGGAGTGTGATTCCCAGCTGTTCTGAAGCTGCTGGCCGTGGCCTAGCAGAGAGCTGCAGCTGAAGAGCTGTTCCGAGGCCAAGCGCAAGGGGGACGCTGGCCAGATTCCAAGGAATCTTCAGGATAGAACCTGCGTTCATCGCAGGATAGACGTTACACCTTAATTACAAGTGTCCCCAAGAACTAAATATCGACTGAGCTTGCATCTCTGTTGGCTCGTAAAAAATGCAAGATTTATAAAATTCACTGACACACACGATTAGTCAACATACATCACCTGCTGACTGCTCGGGTGGAGACAGAGGCGTTTCGTTGAAGCAAACAGGAGGAGAATCAACAACAGGCACATAAGTAGATCCCTTTTGACTGAACATAGTGATCTTTCCATGCTTCTACGCTTATCTATTTTATCCAGATTTGTCCTTATCCCGGAAAGTTCTGCAACGCAACACAGAAAATTTTTAAATTAACTCCATCAACCGGTCATTTTGTCCACAGGAAACAAACCAGGAGACCTGACTGATGGGAATTCAGTGATTTTCTTTTAAATCTTTTTTGCTGTTTTGTCATGGCATTGGATAGATTAAAAAAAATATTGCCTTCCTCATCCAAGGAATTAAAGCAAAGAGCTGGTACTGTCTTGAAAAATGTTCACGAACGATTATGCAGGAGGTACCACGGGCTCCCCTGGGAACCATCAGGCGCCTGGGACTAGGTGGGAGGGAAGCAGCCTGAGACTGAGGGCAAAATTGCAACCCATTGGCACTGCACATACTTTTCCAATATAAAAGCAAATGGAGAATACGTAAATAAATTGACTATATAAAAGTGTCCCTTTATATTACGGCCTCACCTCTCCAAGGGGGAAAAAGAAAAGATTTCTTTTCACGGCCCTCCTATAAAAATATCATTTCTTCTGGGTAATTTTATAATACCAACTGCAGTCCATAGCTACTTGAAATACCTACACAGCCCCTGATCCTGGCCCCCTTACACAAACGACCCAGTAACTAGCATCAACCCCATTGCAGAAGCAGCTGTCACGTAATTACAACTTCTCATCACACATTGGGGAAACGAGTTGTGGCGTTTGGGAAAGGTCTGCAAAAATAGGTGTCAGACCTTAACTAATAGTGACTGTCCTTCCATTCTACTGTAATTTACATTTAATTCACACATTTCATTTCCATTTAAAATATGATTACAGTGTTTTGAAGCACATCCCACCTGTCCCCTCGAATTACAGGCAAATGAAAATAACAGGGAACAGCAGCACCAGGAAGGCTGCTAGAGCCGCGGGGCTGCAGGGTCTCTGGCTCACACCCCTCCTGGGGGCCCGGGGAGAGGGGAACTGAAGAGAAATGCAATGCGGGGCGTGGAGGGGAGGAGTGGGGAAAAAGAATGGGGGAGAAAGGTGAGCGGATGTGAGGAGTGGGTGACAGGGCACAGGGAGTGGAGCAGGGAGGGATCCACGGGCGGGGATGGAGACGTCTCCAGCGTGCCGGCTTTTGTAAATGCATCATTTTCTGGCAGAATGCCCACCTTTTATTTCGTTCATTTCAGGGTCATGACCTAATCCTAAATACTTGCTGCAGGAAGCAGGTGCCTGTTGACTCTGAGGTCCGGTCTTCTCTACTCTGGAGGCAGCAGAAGGAGAGGAGAGGGGAAGCCTGAGGCGTCAATGCATGGACCTCACACTCTTCACAACCCACCCCCTCCCACAGCCATCGTGCACCTGGGCTTCTGCAGCTGTGGGCAGCAGGCGGAAATGGTTCCACGGGCTCCAGGTCAGAGGAACAATTTATAGAAACACGATTCGTTAGGAATCCCAGTGGCCAAGCCCCTCCAGGTGTGGCAGAAGACGGGCTGGCCTTACAGAATGAATTCCAGCCAATGGCACCAGGATTCACAGCGAGATTTTGATGCCTGCTCAGACGCAGAAGGAAAGAGCCCTTGGCTATTCATAGCAATCCCCAGATGCTGCCCCCAAAACGTTGCGAAAGGCAATGCACATATCAACAGTCAAAAAACATTGATAGAGTACCTACTGTATAGTAAGTATCGAGCAGGGCAACAGTGATTTTATTTTTTTTTATATTTATTTATTTATTTGGCTGTGCTGGCTCTTACTTGCGGCACGCAGGATCTTTGTTGCCACGTGCAGGATCTTCTGTTAGTTACGGCATGCGGGACCCTTAGTTGCGGCATGCAGAATCTTTAGTTGCAGCATGTGGGATCTAGTTCCCCGACCAGGGATCAAACCCTGGCCCCCTGCATTGCAAGCGTGGAGTCTTAGCCACTGGACCGCCAGGGAAGTCCCAACAATAATTTTAAATCTTCACTCTCCTCAAACTTCTCACACCCCACACCTCCCCCTTAATGTACATCCTGTTTTCTAGAAAAAAAAAATAGACACCAGCAGAGAGGAACTCCCTCTGTTCCTATTACTAAAGCATAAAACCTATTTATGCCCCGACGCTATCCTCCTTCCCTTCCAATAAAACAGACTAGCTACCTGTTTTCCCTGAGACCAATCCTTGTACTTGGGCTTTGCATATCATACTCTCCCACCTTGAATTTTTTTCATATTCATTTTCCTGATCCCTTCCTTTCTTGTATATTTAACCTCTCTCTTGAATTGGGTCATTCCCAATGGCTTGAAAACATGCACCAGTCTTTCAGATTAAAAGGAGAAATGCCCTCAACCCCTCACTTCTATCCAGCTTTAAACCAATCTCCTGACATTCAAGTTTCTCAAAAGCATTATCTCTACTGTGGCAGAGGTGGCTTGTTGCCCCCAAAATGTCATTCCCCTCTTCCAGTTGTAGAGAGTTAGTGACTGCCCAGACAGAGACTATATCTCCAGCCTCCCTTTCATCTAGGTATGGCCATGCTATTAGTTCTACCAGTGAAATAGGAGCTGAAGTTGTGGGTAACTTCTAGGCAAAGGCTTTAAGAAGTAGCTTTCTCCAGGCTGCTTTCTGCTTGACCAGTTAGATGCAGACAACTGCAATGATGAGGTTTCACTAGGGATGATGCAACCATAAAAAGGAAGGAGGCTGGTTCCCTGCATCATATCATGAGAGAAAGCTACCCAATGACCAGGAACATCCAGAAACACAACTGTTACAAGAGCAATACATTAACTCCTGTTCAGTGAAGGCACTGAAACTTTGATTTTTATTTGTTGCAAAACCTAGTACTGCTGGAACCAATAAACTCACCTACCACCTGTCCCTCAGTCCACTGCAATCTAGTTTCCAATCTGCTCCTAGCAAACATATCTCTATAAAGCCACCAATGGTTTCCAGGTTACTAAATTCAGTGGGTATTTTTTTAATGGATCTTTATTGAAGTATAATTGCTTCACAATACTGTGTTAATTTCTGTTGCACAACAAAGAGAATCAGCCATATGCATACACATGTCCCCGTATCCCCTCCCTCTTGAGCCTCCCTCCCACCCTCCCTATCCCACCCCTCTAGGTCATCGCAAAGCACCGAGCTGATCTCCCTTCCCACCAGCCAACTATTTTACATTCGGTAGTGTGTATATGTTGATGCTGCTCTCACTTCGCCCCAGCTTCGCCCTCCCACCCCATGTCCTCAAGTCCATTCTCTATGTCTACTTCTTTATTCCTGCCCTGCAACTAGGTTTATCAGTACCTTTTTTTTTAGATTCCATATATATGCGTTAGCATATGGTATTTGTTTTTCTCTTTCTGACTTACTTCACTCTGTATGACAGACTCTAGTTCCATCTACCTCACTCCAAATAACTCAATTTCTTTTTTTTTTTTTTTTTTTTTTGCGGTACGCAGGCCCCTCACTGCTGTGGCCTCTCCCGTTGCGGAGCACAGGCTCCGGACGCGCAGGCTCAGTGGCCATGGCTCACGGACCCAGCCGCTCCGCGGCATGTGGGATCTTCCCGGGCCGGGGCACGAACCCGTGTCCCCTGCACTGGCAGGCAGACTCTCAACCACTGCGCCACCAGGGAAGCCCACTCAATTTCATTTTTTTATGACTGAGTAATATTCCATTGTATATATGTGCCACATCTTTTTTATCCATTCATCTGTTGATGGACATTTAGGTTGGTTCCATGTTCTGGCTATTGTAAATAGCGTTGTAGTGAATATTGGGGTATGCAACTCTTTTTGAATTATGGTCTTCTCAGGGTATATGCCCAGCAGTGGGATTGCTGGGTCATATGGTGGTTCTATTTTTAGTTTATTAAGGAACCTCCATACTGTTTTCCATAGTGGCTGTATCAATTTACATTCCCACCAACAGTGCAGGAGGGTTCCCTTTCCACCACACCCTTTCCAGCACTTATTGTTTCTAAATTTTTTGATAATGGCCATTCTGACCAGCATGAGGTGATAACTCATTGTAGCTTTGACTTGCATTTCTCTAATAATTAGTGACGTTGAGCATCTTTTCATGTGCCTCTTGGCCATCTGTATGTCTTCCTTGGTGAAATGTCTGTTTATGTCTTCTGCCCATTTTTTAACTTGATTGTTTGTTTTTTTGATATTGAGCTCCATGAGCTGGTGGTATATTTTGGAGATTAATCTGTCTGTTATTTCATTTGAAAATATTTTCTCCCATTCTGAGAGTTGTCTTTTTGGCTCATTTATGGTTTCCTTTGCTGTGCAAAAGATTTAAGTTTATTAAGTCCCACTTGTTTATTTTTGTTTTTATTTCATTACTCTAGGAGGTGGGTCAAAAAAGATCTTGCTGTGGTTTATGTCAAAGAGTGTTTTTCCTATGTTTTCCTCTAAGAGATTTTTCCTCTAAGTGTTTGGTCTTACATTTAAGTCTTTAATCCATTTGGAGTTTATTTTTGTGTATGGTGTTAGAGAGTGTTCTAATTTCATTCTTTTACATGTAGCTGTCCAGCTTTCCAAGCACCACTTATTGAAGAGGCTGTCTTTTCTCCATTGTATGTTCTTGCCTCCTTTGTCATAAATTAGGTGCCCATATGTGCATGGGTTTATCTCTGGGCATTCTCTCCTGTACCATTGATCTATATTTCTGTTTTTGTGCCAGTACCATACTGTCTTGATTACTGTAACTTTGTGGTATAGTTTGAAGTCAGGGAGCCTGATTCCTCCAACTCTGTTTTTCTTTCTCAAGATTGAGTTGGCTATTCGGGGTCTTTTGTTTTTCCATATGAATTGTAAAATTTTTTGTTCTAACTCTGTGAAGAATGCCATAGGTAGTTTGATGGGGATTGCACTGAATCTGTAGATTGCTTTGGGTAGTATAGTCATTTTCACAATATTGATTCTTCCAATCCAAGAACATGGTATATTTCTCCATCTGTTTATGTCATCTTTGATTTGTTTCATCAGTGTTTTATAGTTTTCTGAGTACAAGTCTTTCGTCTCCTTAGGCAGGTTTATTCCTAGGTATTTTATTCTTTTTGTTGCAGTGGTAAATGGGAGTGTTTCCTTAATTTCTCTTTCTGATTTTTCATTGTTGGTGAATAGGAATGCCAGAGATTTCTGTGCATTAATTTTGTATCCTGAAACCTTACCAAATTCATTGATTAGTTCTAATAGTTTTCTGGTGGCACCTTTAGGATTTTTTTGTATAGTATCATGTCATCGACAAACAGTGACAGTTTTACTTCTTCTTTTCCAATTTGTATTCCTTTTTTTTCTTTTTCTTCTCTGACTGCTGTGGCTAGGACTTCCAAAACTATGTAGAATAAGAGTGGTGAAAGTGGACATCCTTGTCTTGTTCCTGATCTTAGTGGAAATGCTTTCAGTTTTTCACCATTGAGTATGATGCTTGCTGTGGGTTTGTCATATATGGCCTTTATTACGTTGAGGTAGGTTCCCTCTATGCCCATTTCCTGGAGAGTTTTTATCATAAATGGGTGTTGAATTTTGTCAAAAGCTTTTTCTGCATCTATTGAGACAATCATATGGTTTTTATTCCTTAATTTGTTAATGTTAATCGATTGATTTGTGAATATTGAAGAATCCTTGCATCCCTGGGATAAATCCCACTTGATCATAGTGTATGATCCTTTTAATGTGCTGTTGGATTCTGTTTGCTAGTATTTTGTGAAGGAGCAAGGTAAAAACCTACAAGACCAAATAAATGAAGAGGAAATAGGCAATCTACCTGGAAAAGAATTCAGAGTAATGATAGTAAAGAAGATCCAGAATCTCAGAAATAGAATGGAGGCATGGATTGAGAAAATACAGGAAATGTTTTAAAAAGATCTAGAAGAACTAAAGACCAAACAAACAGAGATGAACAACACAATAACTGAAATGAAAAATACACTAGAAGGAATCAATAACTGAATAACTGAGTTAGAAGAATGAATAAGTGAGCAGGAAGACAAAATGGTGGAAATAACTACCGAGGAGCAGAATAAAGAAAAAAGAATGAAAAGAATTGAAGACAATCTCAGAGACCTCTGGGACAACACTAAATGAACCAACATTCAAACTATAGGGGTCCCAGAAGAAGAAGAGAAAAAGAAAGGGTCTGAGAAAATATTTGAAGAGATTATAGTTGAAAACTTCCCTAACATGGGAAAGGAAATCGTCACCCAAGTCCAGGAAGCACAGAGTCCCATACAGGATAAACCCTAGGAAAAACACACCAAGACACATATTAATTAAACTATCAATGGGTATTTTTTTTTCAGCCTCCTTCACAGGCTTAGATTCTGCTATGTAGTCTCAGAACTCTGAACACTTGACTTCTGCTTCCACCCATGTTGAATTAACTGGAGCTGGACTTGCCTGCCTGCCATAAACAATTAGAAAACTGGAAATGTTGCATTTAAAACTAATTTCAGATGTTTGAAAATAGGTAGCATAGGACTGAGATCCCTGGCAAACATTTTAAAGTGTATGAAAATTCAAAGGGCCTAAAGGTTATTCAAAGGAATAGCCAAAACAATTTTTCGAAAAAGAATATATTTGGAAGATTTACACTACCTGAGTTTAAGACTCATTATAAAGCTACACTAATCTAAATAGTGTGGTCTATAATAATGATATACATATAGATCAATGGTACAGAATAGAGAATATAGAAATAGACCTGCCCATATATAGTCCATTCGTTTTTCACACAGATAGAAATATAATTGAATGGAGAGAGGATAGTTTTTTCAACAGTAGTGCTGGAAAACTAAACATCCATATTTATTTTAATGAACCTTAACCCTTACCTCACACCATTCACAAACATCAACATGGGTCATAAACTTAAATGTAAAAGCTGAAACTACAAAACTTTTCAAAAAAAAAACTTAATCAATTAGGTTTCATCAAAATTACAAATTTCTGGGCTTCCCTGGTGGCACAGTGGTTGGGAGTCTGCCTGCTGATGCAGGGGTCACGGGTTCGTGCCCCGGTCCGGGAGGATCCCACGTGCCGCGGAGCGGCTGGGCCCGTGAGCCATGGCCGCTGAGCCTGCGCGTCCGGAGCCTGTGCTCCACAACGGGAGATGCCGCAACAGTGAGAGGCCCACGTACCAAAAAAAAAAAAAAAAAAAAATTACAAATTTCTGTTCTTAGGTGAACACTATTTAAAAATAAAAAATGATGACTAGCCACAGATTGGCAGAAAACCTTAGATACACATGACATGCAGAATATATAGAAAACTACTACAACACAATAATAAAAAAGACAAAAGCATCAATGAAATAATTGACTGAATGATTGAACAGACACTTCATAAAAGACTTAACATTATTAGTCTTCAGAGCAATACAAATTAAAACCATTAAAATATACCACGACAGGGCTTCCCTGGTGGCGCAGTGGTTGAGAATTTGCCTGCTAATGCAGGGGACACGGGTTCACGCCCTGGTCTGGGAAGATCCCACATGCCATGGAGCAACTAGGCCCATGAGCCACGACTACTAAGCCTGTGCGTCTGGAGCCTGTGCTCCGCAACGAAAGGCCGAGATAGTGAGAGACCCGCACACCGCGATGAAAAGTGGCCCCCGCTTGCCACAACTAGAGAAAACCCTCGCACAGAAACGAAGACCCAACACAGCCAAAAGTAAATAAATAAATAAATAAATAAAATTAAAAAGTAACTGTACCATTAAAAAATATATGCATATACCACCACACACACCAAATAGAAGGGCTAAAATTCAGAAGGTTGACAATATGTAGTATTAGCAAGGATATGAAGCAGCTGGAAATCCCATATATTGCTAGTGGGGTGGAAAATGATGCAACCACTCTGGCAAATTTTTGGCAGTTTCTTGTTAAGTTTACATTTACTAAACTATCTAGAAAGTTCAGTCCTAGGTATTTATCCAAGATAAATAAAAACATGTGTCCACACAAAGACTTGTACATGAATAGCAAACGTTTATCAACAGATGAATAGTTTACTCAATCTGTGGCATATCCACACGATGAAATTCTAGCAATAAAAAGAATGAACTTCTGGTACTTGCAATAGTGTGGATGAAACTAAAAAATATTTGGTAAGTGAAAAAAGCCATTCACAAAAGAGTACATGCTGCATAATTCCATTTGCATGAATTCTAGAATAAGCCAAACTCGTGTTTAGTAACAGATCAGTGGTTACCTGGGGCTAACATGGGGGAAGGACATTGCTAACTCCAAATGGCAAAGGCAAAGATTCATCTATTTTTTGCTTATAGTCTGTCTATTACACCTGATGCATAATAGGCCCTCCATAAATATTTTTAGATGAAAAATAGATACCACATTTGCATGTACATAGTAGGCCCTCAATAAATATTATTTATCTGAATGAATAAATGCTCCATTTCCTTGTGTGTTATCTCAGTGTTGCTCAAGGGGCAGTCCTGGTCATGCCACTTGAAACTTCCCTTCCCCCTCCACCCTTCTCTCACCCTGTTTCCTATAAGCAGGCTTATAGGAAACTTTATTCACACGTCTTCTTGCTTCCTTCTCTCTTCCCTGTTTCCTATAAGCAGTACCAGACCCAAGGAAGGAATTGAGCATCCACATGCTTGTCTAAAGAACTTTCCATTCCATGGGAGGAAAAAGTAAGATGAAAAGGGACTAGATCTATGGATAGACCTAGAGATCATCATACTAAGTGAACTAAGTCAGATAGAGAAAGACAAATATCATAGGACATCACTTACATGTGGAATCTAAAAATATGATACACGCAAAAAAAAAACAAAAAAGGCTAAAGGGCTTCCCTGGTGGCGCAGTGGTTGAGAGTCCGCCTGCCAATGAAGGGAACACGGGTTCGTGCCCCATGTGGGAAGATCCCACACGCCGTGGAGCGGCTGGGCCCGTGAGCTATGGCCGCTGAGCCTGCGCGTCTGGAGCCTATGCTCTGCAACGGGAGAGGCCACAATAGTGAGAGGCCCGTGTACCGCAAAAAAGAAAGAAATAAATAAAAATTAAAAATAAATAAATAAATAATAAAAATATGATACAAATGAATTTGTTTACTAAACAGAAACAGACTCAAAGACATAGAAAACAAGCTTATGATTTCCAAAGGGGAAAGAGGGGCTAGGGATAAATTGGGAATTTGGGATTAAAAGACATAATACTATATATAAAATAGATAAACAACAAGGACATACTGTATAGCACAGGGAACTATATTCAATATCTTGTAATAACCTATAATGGAAAAGAATCCAAAAAAGAATATATACACATATGTAGGTATAACTGAATCACTTTGCTGTATCATTGTAATGATGCAGCAAAGTGATTCATTGTAAACCAACTATACTTCAATTTTAAAAATAAATAAAAATTTTTTTAAAAAGAAAAGGGACCAGACCTGAAAGACAAAAAAATAATCCAGAGGGTTGGTAACAACAACCCTCCCACCCAAGCACCAATTTATAGTGGAACCAGGAGTGCAGAGGCCGTGCTCGTTAATTCCGTACCTTATTAACTCATGCCAAGAAGGCCATCACACAAAAGGCATTTGGTTTTATGATCCAAATGCCTTTGGTTTTATGGAGACAAAAACCATTTTGGAGAATGATGGTGAATAAGGAAGGGGCTCCAGCAAGCGGGGGTGGCGGGGGGGGGGCGGGGGGAGGCAGAAGCCCTGCACCTGTTGCACAACTTCATGAGGGAGCATTGCTCCTTTCCAGCACTGTGCTTGAAAAGCCCAGATCTTTCACCCAACGCTGATGAAGAAGCCATGCCTTCCAGTCCCTCACCCACTGTAGGCCTGTTCCGTGAGGTCCTCCAACCAGGCCTGTTAGGGACCCTGTAGGGCCATCTCCTGACATCCATCCCTCCTTTGTATAAACACAGATGCTTCCAAGCTGGACCCTCCACAGACAGCAATGCTCAGGCTCTTTTCCATTTCCATCAAGAAAGAAGAAAAAACTGGCACATAAGTTATCTTTGAATTCGTTTTCCTCCAGGCACCCCTCTGGAGGACAAGAACCGGCCCTTTGAATGGTGGCCTGGCCAGCAGAGGTTCGCTCTCTTGCCACAGAGGGAGAGCCTGAGTCTCAGTGCTGCGGTGCTGTTTCCCTTTCCTTGGGTTGGTAAACATTCTGGCCACTTTGAAATATTATTTCCCCCTTTAGGGCAGTGTACTTGGGTTTGGGTTCTTTCACTTTGTTTATCCCATAATCGTTACAACAAGAGGGATGCACCTGTTCTACAGGCCCATTAGACTGAGAATGGCTTCTCTCCTGAGCGGAGCACGGAGGAAAGTGGCCTGGTCACTGAGATCACACTGTAGCCACAGAGCTAGCGGCAATCGAGAAGACCAAGACGTAGCCTTGAACCATGACACGAGGCAGCTTGGGGCAAAGAGAGGGACGCGGGCAGTGCCTGCAACAGGCTGGGGCTTAGAGAGGACAGGAATACGGCCAGGGTCACACTGCCAGTTGGTCATGAAGCTGGAAGTAGTCACAGAAAACTGGTCTTTCTGCCTCCAAGCCCACACTCTCCCTCACCTTGTTCTGTCTTGGAGCCGTTGAAGACAGAGAGAGGTGGGGAGAGAGCAGGAAGCCTGACAGCTACGTCAGAGGTCTGTGCTCCCCACAAGCTAAGATCTGTCTTTGTATCTTTTTTTAAATTTTTAAAATTTTTATTTTATATTGGAGTCTAGTTGATTAACTGTGTTTGTGTTTGTTTCAGGTGTACAGCAAAGTGATTCAGTTATACATAAACATGTATCTATTCTCTTTCAAATTCTTTTTCCATTTGGGTTGTTACAGAGTGTTGAGCAGAGTTCCCTGGGCTGTACAGCAGGTCCTTGTTGGTTATCCTTTATAAATATAGCAGTGTGTACCTGTCAGTCCCAGACTCCCAATCCATCCCTCCCACCCCACTCTCCCCTGCCCACTCTCCCCCTCTGTTAACCATAAACCATAAGTTCGTTCTCTAAGTCTGTGAGTATTTCTGTCTTTGTATCTCCTCTCCACGCAAGAGAGGCCCACAGAGGGCTGCTAATCGATCATGTAGGGAGGGATCAGAAATCCAGGAGAATGATGGGGAAGGAGATCATGGGAAGTTGCTGTAATTCCTACTTAAATAAAAGAAATAAATGAGAATTCCTCCTCCCATGGTACTCACTTGGTCTAACGCCTCCTCTCCATCTTCCCTCATTCTGTCAGCCCCAAGTGTATCTGATTCTGGGGTGAAAAAGTACGGGGTCCAGTGCCCGTACTCAGGTCTCCTGCATCCAAGGCACCCCATGTCGGGAAGAGGGGGGAAGGGGCTGCTCGATGAGCTTGCACAGTCTTTTGTTTGGAGTGTCAGAGCCACAGCCGACACAGAAGATGCTCTGGGGCCTCAGTGACTTCCTTTGTCATCTTCCACCTCTGGTGCAGGTGCACGTATTTTAGCCGGAGGAGCCCAGGTATGGAAATCGCTCTCTCCGTGCCCATATATTATCCGTATTTTTTAACATGTCGTTTTCTAAGTAGGTAATGCATTTGCAGAGACAGTGATCTTTCATCCTGAGATTACGATGATTCGTGTTCTCTGTCTAAATTCCAGCATAAATTTCAGAGCCAGCGAGGCATTGGCTTGCGGCAGGAGTGGCATTCTGAGATGTGGCCAATTGTCTGTACGAACCTCAGGCCTGCAGCCATTTGTCCTGTTTGGGCGAAGGCTTTGAAATTCTTCCTGGTGCCTCACCTTCTTTATTTCTTTCAAATGGCTCCTCTAACAGGTCACCTTTGTAGCTGGGCGCAGGACTTGAGTTATGTTTGCTGGGCCGGACCCAAGCAAAGTGTTTAAGCAATTCAACTTCCCGAAGTCCTGGCTCTGCTCAAATTGGAGTAGGGCTGGGGTCACGTCACTTAAGCCTCCGGGCTTTGGCTTCCCCAACAGTAAATTGGAAATTGTCACACCAACTTCACAGAGTTAATAGGAGGATTAGATAAAAGAGATAAATGGGAATTCCTCCTCCCACGGTACTCAGAAACCATAGGCAAAACCCACGCAATCATTCCCAATCTAGTCCCCAAACTACCTGCACCCCTGGGCCTATACTGTGACCACACCCTGTTGACCCATCCCTTTGGTCACTCTCAGTTCTTTTAATGGTGGCTCTGAAATTCTCAAAGGTGTCTCTAATAAGAATATTAAGAATATTAAATCGTCTTGCTGTGTATATTACTTTGCTTGAGCTGCCATAACAAAGTACCACCGTCTGGGTGGCTTAAACAACAGTTCTGGAGGCTGGACGTCCAAGATCAAGATGTCCTCAGGCTGTCTCTCCCCTGGGCTTGTAAATGGTCTGTGTCTTCACAGGGTCTTCCCTCTGTGTGTGTCTGTGCCCTAATCTCTTTCTTATAAGGACACCACTCACATTGGATCAGGGTCCAACCTAACAGCCTCGTTCTAACTTAATTTCCTCTTGAAAGAGTCCGTCTCCAAATACAGTCACATTCTGAGACACTGGGGGTTAGGATTCAACATGTGAATTTGAGAGGGATACAGTTCAGCCCATGACACAAATGCGCGACGTGTAGCTTGAAGGTTGTCTCAAAGTCAGACCAGGAGTGATGGGGGTCCCCATCTCTGAAACAACGCCCTCCTTCTGTCTCATAATAACGCTTTATTTTCAGATCCCTGTCTCCTTCATCACACGCCATCCCTCAGTTGACAAATGGAAAAACCAAGCAGGGGAAAAGGTTGGAGGGACTGACTCAAGGTCACACAGGTGGTAGCGAATGGCAGAATTAGGTCTGGAACCCTGTGTGTGCGACCCCTGCTCTTTTCAGTGGGTGACTCTGGACCGTCACCGTAGGAAGGTTTTTACCAGCTCAAGGAGCACATGCCAGAGAGGGCAGATGTGTAAGTACCTTCGGGACAAGCCTGCTGCCCATGACATGTGGCTCACCTGCCCCCTTGCCACCTCCCTCTGCCTGCCCACCACGTCTAGCACAGCACCGGGCACAGTGGGACAGTGAATGCTGACCACCTGCCCACCTGTGGAGGACATCTGTCCTAACCCAGGAAGCCTGCCCTGATGCGAGGCCCAAACACACCATTTCCCTGCACCTTGGTGGTGAGGGTTTTGATTTTCTCATTTTGTTTTGTTTTAACAGAAGGCCCTTTGTACCCAGCCATTGCAGGGGTGCAATGGGCCAGTAGGTACGAGAGAACCGTGTGAGGCCTCAGGCAAACACAGGAGGGGGGACCTTGGCTGGTGACATCACAGGCGTCCGAGGCCGGGCCGTGAAAATTCACAGCCAGCAGTGGCCCTCACAGACGAGGCACTGAAGTACTTCCAGCTACCCTACCATCATGCCTGGAAATGACCCTGGATTCAGGCCGCCCGATCCCAGGGACTCCAGCCAGCTTTTCTTCCCATCCGAATATGTATATGTGTCTATATCTCCAGAGAGATAGTATTTGCTCTTCTCCACAAATCCCCGAATTCCCAAAGCTTTTTAATTCTCCAGAGTGAGTGAATGCTCTGCGGAAGACAAGTACCTCTATTTAATGGACTTCCTACAGGGCAAGTGGGAAGCAGCAGAATGAAGTAGGAGGAGAGCCAGACTGAAGAGCAGTCCTGCCACTGGCCGGCTCTGCACTGCCCAAGCCTCTTCATGTCGCCCTGTCAGCTTCCTCAGGGAGCCTGAGGAGCCCCCGCTATGGTTTTGAAAAGCATGGGCTTTGGTCCAGATCACTTACTAGGTGTGTGAACTTGATCCCATAGCTTAGCTTCTCTAAGTGGATCTCCCCACTGGTTAAAAAGAAAAAGAGATAAAGAAAAAGAGAGAGAGCTAAAAATGTCCACCTGTCAGGGTGCCGTGACAGGAAATGAGGTGGCAGGTGTGACAGCACCTGTGGCATCACCTGGGAATCGGTTAGTCCTCTTCCCTCCTTGGCCGAGGGAGGGAGGGAGGGTTGATCACGACTAGAAGCCAATCTATGGAATTTGTGTCCTCTGGGTCACCACAACCACTCCTGTCTGGCTCACTCTCCATATGGCAAAGCCCCAGTCTCCCCATTTCTTCCCCTTCCTCCCTCTTCTGGGGCTGGCGGAGTGTCCAAAGCCAACTGCTCAAAGCTCTGCAACCACCGGGCAACCAGGGATCCTGGGAAGCAAAGAAGCCAGCTGTGGAGCGGTGGCCAGAAAGGTTGCAGCCTCACCATGGTTGGTTCTGGCAGGACCCCCTCTGCGCTGCGTGGATGCCCAACCCATCCCTCCTCGGCCCTCACACAGTGGAAGCTGACTCAGGCTCTCTGAAAGCGATTTTTTTCTTCTGAACGCTCTCTCGGGGCACATCAGCAGGGCTGGGCAAGAGCCGTGGCCAGGGGAGGAGACTGGAGAGGGAGCAGAGAAGGTCACTTGCATGGAGAAGGGTTAGGACTTAGGTGGCCATCAGCCCCAAAGCAGCAGCCTAGAAAAGTTTTCAAACAGTGAGACCCAGTGCCTGGTTAGAAGCAGGATTTCAGAAGTGTTTGATGATTGAATAAGTGAATGCCCAGCCCCAAACCACATCCAGGATTTGCCCCAGTTGGAATCATTCTCTCCCTCCCCTATTTCACTATGCACACATATATAGACAATTTCACTCTACGTACCGATACTGTGGGTTCGGTTCCAGACACCCCGCCCCCCGGCAATAAAGCTAATATTGCAGTAAACCAAGTCACAGCCATTTTTTGGTTTCCCAGTGCATATAGAAGTGTTCACCCTCTACTGTAGTCTATTAAGTGTGCAATAGGGTTATGCCTAAGAAAACAAGGTACAGACCTTAATTTAAAACTATTTTATTGCTAAAAATTGCTACCCATCCTCTGAGCCTTTGCCAAGGCGTAGTAACAACGTCAAAGATCATTGATCACAGATCCTCATGACAAATATGATAATAATAAAAAAGTTTGAGATATTGCAAAAATTACCAAAGTGTGACACAGAGACACGAAGTGAGCCAATGCCGATGGAAAAATGGTGCCAATAGACTTGCTCGACACAGGGTTGCCACAAACCTGCAATTTGTAAACAATGCAGTATCTGCAAAGCACAATAAAAAGAAGTCTGCCTCTTCCTCACAGTACCTCTATTGACACCCCCAAATCATCTGAATAGTCGTTCATCGTGATTCCTCAGTAGACTATAGGTACCTTGAGGGCAGACACTGTCTAAATCCTTGAGGTTTGAAACTCACAGAGAAATTGCTCCATAAGTGTTTGCTAATTTATTTAGAGATGTGATGTCCCACCCGGAGCTCTGCCCCTGAGTTCGCCCAGGCCTCCTGATTCAAGTCAGCCTTAAGACCCTGCAGTCACATGCTTGAGGGTCCCCGATTTCATTTATTTATGGTGTCACGGCCAAGCGCTTGGTCTCAAGCCCATTGCTACAAGAAGGAGGAGGGGGCTCGGGCACTGCCCAGATGACTTGTTGTACGGAAGGGAAACATTTAAAGAGCCACCCACCTAATTTTTCCGCGGTTTTGCTTCGGTTTCGTTTGGATCATTCAAACTGTAGCAAGCAAGCCCCGAGGGTAACACGTGGAAGCTTGTCAATGGGAAGAAGTGGGGTCAGAGAACTTCAGGTGTGGGAGGGACTTGAAAATCTGTGTGAGGATTTTCCATGCTCTTACCACCGACATCTTCTAGTCATGAGAAGAGAAAGGACAGGCATCTGCTCTCCACCAGCTTCTCCATATCAACACTAAATCCCATAATGTTTCGAAGCAGAGACTGGTCATTGGCACACCCTTCATGGGGGTGAGTCGCCTATGACTCGGCCAGGGGAAGGACAGAAAAGTCACTTCTTATTTAATGTCCCAAGCACACATATGGCAGCGGGAGGGGATCCACTCTTTCCCAAACCACCTTTTTTCAGGTAAAACTCCAAATAGGGCCCTGGATGGGAAGCGTTGGAGGTAACGTCTCAGAGAGAAAAAAAAAAAAAAATATATATATATATATATGTATATATATATATATATATTGCTTTAAAACAGCCCAGAATGAAACAATGCCCCACCCACGTACTCCTTCCACTCCTCTCTCCCCCCATCACACCCTTCCAAAGAGATGCTCTGATCAGTATCTGCTCCAAGAAAGGGAGGGCAAGTGGCGAAACGAGAAGGGAACACTCAGTAAACAGTATTATTAACCCATAGGCGGGTGATAAATCAGGGCAGGAAGGTGACCTCAGCAGGCTGGAGTAATCCTGCATGTCAGGATGAATTTATGAGGCCAATTTTATTGGCCTGCATGACCCAGGCTCCTTGGAGACGTCTCAGTAACAAATCCAATCCACTTCATTTATGAGCTGTGTGCAGTGTCAGTCATGGGGCCCAGCCAGAGCGCCCCGACCGTCACCCCCGCCAAGGGGGCGCCGAGGAGCGTGACCCTCAGAGGGGGAATGTTCCTAATCCATCCGGACTGTCACTCCCTGCGAGCCAGGCAGACCTGCCCTAGGCGCCATCACCTTCAGACTAGGCTCTCATTCTGTCTCTGCCCTGAGGGCCAGGACAGCTGGCGGCAAGGCCCTTGCCCCGTTTCCTCATTGCAGAAGAAGTTTGGACTGACAGTGTTTCTGACACAAGGCACTGGAGTGGGGACAAATCCTGCTCTCTGCAGCCTTACGTCTCTGGCCCCAACTCCCATATGCCAGTGGTTCCCCCGCCCAGCTATTAGATCAACGGAAAATGCCCCTACACCAGAGGGACCTCAGGGCCAACCAGGAGGCATCCTGGTGAGAGCAGGCAGCAGGAGGCAGGAAGGTCCTTTGTGCAGAGGGTCTGGTGTGTACCTGGCCTTCACCTGTTCTCTGTCGGCTCCCAGAGCTGGGCGGAAGGCGTTGAAGTCTATTTGACTGTCCCTGTCATCATCAGGTTTACGGATGGTTAATTTATTCTTTATGGCACAGTCATTGATGGCTGTTAAATCACAAATGAGAGCCAATAAAGGGTGGATTGCAGCTGAAATTACACTGTTTATATGACAGCAGAGTGCCGGCTAAAAGATTCATATGCTGCTGATGGAGTATGTTATAAATTTTAATTACCGTAGTTTGTACAAATGACATGTTTGAAATGTTATTGAGTAATGCGACCCTGATAATGAAACTATAAAATAAATCATTAACTTTCTGAATGAGCTTTTTTATTTCGCTGCCGCACAGAGTAAACTTTTCCGTTTATTCCAGATCAGTCTTTTTTTATGCCCTCCACCCTCTGCCGCTGGCCTCAGCTCCTCTCTACAAAGGCTGGGGACAAAGGAGCAACAGGAGGCTGGGGACCCTGGGGAAGGCCTGGAGGGGCAGCCTGGCAAAACGGACCCCACCAGATGTGGCCCAGGGGCTGAAGAAGGACAGTCAGCCCAGGGTAGCGGTTCTAGAAGTGCACCTTGAATAAATCCTATGAAGTTTCCCACCTGGGGAGAAAAGAGACTTTTTGAACCTGCAGACCCTCTAGAGACCCCCACCCATTGGCGGCTGGGTGCCGAGGCTGAATCACCGAGCAGAACATCCGCTGTAAGGCCCAGGTGGGTGAGGAGACTCCGGGTGGAGACCGAGCTGCACCGTGGGTGGGAGAATGGTGAGAAAACTGGGCCAGTTGTCCTGGCCCACAGCCCGACTCAGAGCCCAGAAGAGCAAAAGGCGAGCAGATATTAGGTGAGTCTTCCTGCTGTTAAGTCGTCCCCATTTCAATGTCCTGATCTATCTCTTGTGTTTATGAATTATCCCTGTTCAACATCCCCAAGGCACCAGTCGCTGTGGGTAAACACATCTTACAGAAAAGAACCTGACATCCCAGGCAAAACCTAGAAGAAGGAGCTCCATCAAAGGTCATTTAGGGCAACCTCCTGCCCCAGGAGTCACCGTCCAGCAGACACGGCCCTCTTAGCTCTGCAGGACAGGAAACACCTTGGTAAATTGGGCAAAACCTTGGCTTCATAGGATGTTAGCACACCAAGTGACACAGGCCACCCTTTAGTCCTAAAATTCTCAAGGTGGGTAGAGAGGGAGGGAGGTGGGGAGAGAAAGTCCAGGGAAGAGGTTTCCCTCTCAGCTGTGTATAAATTCCAGAAGAAAGTATAAAGATTGAAAAAGCCTGCAGGTGTTTCTCTACACTCTTCCAGGGCATCTCCCGCCCAGCCCTCCCACTTTGCACAGGAGGAAGTAGAGTCGCAGTGGGGCAGTGGCAGAACTGGGGTTATAACCCAGAGGACCAAGGATAAGAGGAGAATGGGGCTTTTTCATTCAGTGTGGCCTGATTGCCCCAAGGCTGGCTTTGGAGTGGCAGCATCACTTCACTGATGGTCTAAATGCAGCCAGCATCTTCCCTTTTCCTCTCCTGGAGAAAGGTCACTAAGACGCTCCTGCTTCCTCTGTAGACAGGCCACCTGGCAGGGAGGCAGTGCTGGCATGAAGGATTGCTCTCCCTCCCCTCCATCCCTATAATAAGTCTGCTCTCTGGCGTGTGCCAGAAGAAAAGAAGGTCAAACTCAAAAGGGCGCACTAGGGGGGCAGCCTCTTGAGTGTTCCTCCCTGGGTCTGCAGAGGAGAACCAGGCATGACAATGCAGCTTATTAAGAGATGCTGCCATTGAAAGGCCTTCCAGCGAAAGCCTCGTCTCAACCACGCAGTGACCAGTGATGGAAGAGAAGGGGAGTGGATTGTATATCCCATTCTACAGATGAGTAAATGGAAACAAAACAGGGAAGGGATTTGTCTCAGGTCACAGAGCATGTGAGTAGCTGGAGCAAAAAGAAAACCCCAGGACATTTATGAGACAATCTGGGAAATCTGAACTCTGACTGCACCGTTGATGATAGTAAGGAATTATTGTTCATTTTCAAGGTCCAACCGCAGTATTGTGATTATTGTTGTAAAGAATCCTTAACTTTTAAGGCTTCCCTGGTGGCGCAGTGGTTGAGAGTCCGCCTGCCGATGCAGGGGACACGGGTTCGTGCCCCGGTCCGGGAAGATCCCACATGCCACGGAGCGGCTGGGCCCGTGAGCCGTGGCTGCTGAGCCTGCGCGTCCGGAGCCTGTGCTCCGCAGCGGGAGAGGCCACAACAGTGAGAGGCCTGCGTACCGCAAAAAAAAAAAAAAAAAAAAAGATAACGTTTCGAGATTCATGACCAAGTGATAACCGATGAAATGCTATGATATCTGTGGTTTACTCCAAAATACTCCAGAGTGAGAAGGGGTGAGAGGCTGGTTGGATGAAACAAGATAGACCATGTGTTGATAACGGCTCAAGCTGGCGATGGTTACATGCGGGTTCATTAAACTCTCCTTCAATACATGCCTTCAATTTTCTATAATAAAGAAAAAATTTTTAAATACCCTTTCTCCCAAAGTCTACTGCAGTCCATTTTCCCATGCATTCTAAGCAATGTCAGGCTGGATAAAATAATCAGACCTCCCGTCCCCCGGGGCATGCTTCCGGCAATGTGGGAGGGGATGAACTTTTCCCTTCCTTTTGTTGGAAGAGATCCCAGTGAAGAGGAGTCTGGCATCAGGCTGTGCCCAGCCCACATCACTGGAGAGAGAAGTTGCTGGTCTGGAAGCTCGCAGCACAGCTCTCTGGCACATACACAGCCAGAAGCAGAAGCCTTGGCTGACTCATCCGTAAAACCAATATGGCAGCTCCAACCAGCCTACCTCAAAGGATGTGAGGATTGAATTAAATAATGAAGGGGGACTTCTAGAGAGAAGGTAGAGTGTAAGAAGGAGGAACACAGACTCTGACTCTCTGTGTTGAAATCCCAGCTCCACCTGGGGTTAGCTCTGCACTCAGACAAGTTTCTTAATCTCTTCGGCCTCAGAGTCCTTGATAATAGAAGCAGGGTTGTTGTAAGGATTCAATGAGTTCATAAATGCAAACGACTAAGAACAGTACCAAGGATTACATAAGTTATTATTCTTATTACTCTATAATGGTAAACTAATATAAGATGCCAATATTATGAAAAGAACCACAGAGTGTTATACCAGAGAGGGACTTGGGACATGATTGATTCCAAGCTCCATCTTTCAGAGGCTCATGAAAGTGATGTGATTTTTATCTGGAGGCACATCACAAGTTAGCAGACTCCACGCCCCTAAGTAGGTGGTCATTTCTCCTTCCTAATCACCACCCATCCACGAGGAGACTCATCTTGAATCTGTCCTCGTCCTGAGTCTCACGCCCGGGCACATCCAAGCATTCCCATGCCCAGCGCCTCACTGTGTCTGTAATGGGGGAGGACCATGGGGGCTGGAAGTGAATCCCTTTCTTCTTGCTCCACACCTGGTCCCCAGAGAACAGACCAGGGCAGTCAAGAGCCCCCAAGGTGTCCTTTGCCATCCCTGGTGTGACCCTGAAGAGTGAGTGGCACTGAGAAGGCCTCCCCTCTGACTCACCAGCCACCACAGAAACATTTTCAAGGTGATGGCGCAAGCCGCCCTACTTACCATTAAGAGAAAGGACCACATTATTGCTGTTATAAACTATTGATTAAGGTTTATAATAGCAATAATCCCCTCGAAATTCATTGTTACTGCATTTAATGACCAGTTTATTAGAGCGTTAACCATCCTTGGCAATGGGCTGAGTCGTTTAACGCGGGTAACGACCAACTTCTCAGGATTATTGCTTAAATAACAATTCTTTGCGAGATGTATGCGCCACTACAAGCGCGGATCCAGCTGGAGGCTTCTTCTCAGAAATAAGTGATAATTATTTCCTCGGAGTTGCACCACTGGTGCCATAGCTAACAAGCACCGAACAATGAGCTTCTTGTGGTCATGGTCAGAGCCAAAAAAGAGTCCAAAGGTTGGAAAAGAGCCCACAGATGGCACTGCACCCTTCTGTGGGGAAGCCAGAATCAGAGCTGCCAAAACAAAATTGGAAATTGGTACCTGGCTCTTAGACTACTTTTTCTTCTTCACTTGGCTTCTTTTCCAGAATCTTCTACCTGCCCAAATTCCCCACCTACCCCCTTAACAGGTGGGGAAATCAGGATCGGCCAAGGCGCTGAGGAAAGGGCTGCAGAATGAGAAACTATGACCAAGCCAGGCATTATAAAGCTTTAACACCCTCTGAAGGAAATAGTTGTCCACACTCCACCACCCAGGTCCTAGAAGGTCTGGTAGGATAGGGCTGCACGCACTGAATGGTACCTAACAGTTTGCACAGTGCTAAAGTGCTGGTCTTCTGTGGCCACTGGGCCACTTGGGGCTTTGCTCCAGCCAAAAAAAAAAAAAAAAATAGCATCAGTTTAATGTGCCTCATAGCTCAGCTTAGGCTCAGAGAAGTGATAGTATCATTAAATATAATAACAGAGTCAGAGGACCTTATTATTATCTAGGACACCCTCCTTGTCTTACAGGTGAGGACTAAGGGCCCAGAGAAGGTAGAAGGCTTGCCTGCGTCACACAGCCACTTAGAGAAAAGTTGGAATTCGATCTCCATCTCTGTCTTCCCATGATCAACCTCAGGACCACCTTCTTGGATGCACCCAAAGAGAACTTTGTCTGAATAAAGAGTAAAAGGATCACATCCCCAACCGGGAAAGAACGCAGAGGCAAGAGGCAGCCCTGAGCCCTGAGCATGTCAACAGGGATCTCAGAAGCCAAAGATCTGATTCCCCCACGCCTCCCACTGCCCAGCTTTCTCCTCATGCCTAACTCAATCCAAATATTTCCACGCATTAGCTATTTTCCATCACTTTACATTAGCACTGGTATTTCAATAACTTTTATTTTTTTGACATGATCTGAAAGCTGCTGATATGATTACACTCTAATTGCATTATATTAACTAAAATAAATACTAATAGGGTGTGAACCTAACATAATAAGATCACAAATTGCTATCACGGTGCCTGTGTAGGCTGGAGAGAAATCTGCTGATTCCCTCAACAAAGGCGAATTAAGGTCCCGTTGTGTGTCAAATTGTAAGAAGAGAGAGTGAGGCATCATAGCCTTCCTGAGTCTATAAATCCTTCAACCTCCATGTTTTGACTTAATAGCAAGAATTATCACCAATAACTAACAGGCAAGGGGCAAAGTAAGCATCTCTCCAGGAGTGCAGTGAAGAGAATCCCAGCAAGTCACAGCTCCTCTCATGCTTTAGACTCAGAGACCCACGATCATCATCGCAGCCTGATGAACCAATGGGGTCCTTAAAGCTGCCTCCTATCAGACGTGTAGAACATGCTGACAGCAAAGCGTGGGACTTTCTTCCCTTTCCTGCTCTCTTGCTGAGACTCTTCCCAAGACCGACACCACAGCAATGACCTTGGACCCCTCTTCTCCCAAGTTATAATGTTTATGAATCCAAATGTCAACATTTTTTTCTTAAGCCATCAAACTGAATTTGTGCTGGTGTGAATTAGATAAATACTCTCACTTAATCACAATAGCCCAATCTCTCTACCCATATTCCCAACTGTATTGCTAACCATATGTTTATAGGATATTATGAAATTTTTATTTGCAGCCAAGCAAGATGATAGCATCAATTACAGATCATGTTTGAGCTGCATATAGGTTTGCTGTATCAAGTAAATAAGTTAATATATGTAAAGTGCTTAAAAGAATGCCTGGCACATAGTGAGGGCTCAATAAATGTGAGCAGTTATCTCTGTCAGCTGTAACGCAATGCCTGATACTAAATGTGATAAAAATCGTTCAACAAATTTCAGTACATAATCGTAAGAGAAACAGTAAGTCTAACGAAGAAAACGAAACCGGTATAATTTAACTTGTTCGGTAACTTTCTGCATGGTGAACAATGTAGTATCTATGTGTATGTATCAATGATATGATATAACAAATAATTTATATGAGGGGGTGTAGCTGATCGATCACACCGTCCTTGCCTTCAACTGTGGCAGAATATTAAGAATAGGTCTCCATGGGCTTCCCTGGTGGCGCAGTGGTTAGGAATCCGCCTGCCGATGCAGGGGACGCGGGTTCATGCCCCGGTCCGGGAAGATCTCACATGCCGCGGAGCAGCTGGGCCCATGGGCCACGGCTGCTGAGCCTGCGCGTCTGGAGCCTGTGCTCCGCAGCGGGAGAGGCCACGACGGTGAGAGGCCCGCGCAAAAAAAAAAAAAAAAAAAAAGTAGGTCTCCAGTGTGGTATATATATATATATATATATATATATATATATATATATATATATATAAATGAAATACTACTCAGCCATAAAAGACAATGAAATTTGCAGCAACACGGATGGACCTGGAGATTATCATACTAAGTGAAGTTAGCCAGACAGAGAAAGACAAATATTATATGACATCACTTATATGTGAAATCTAAAAAAATAATACACATGAAATTATTTATAAAACAAAACAGACTCATAGACATAGAAAAAAAACTTGTGGTTACCAAAGGGGAAGGAGGAGAGGGAGTTTTAGATTAGCAGATACAAACTACTATATATAATGTACATAGATGGGGCTTCCCTGGTGGCGCAGTGGTTGAGAGTCCGCCTGCCGATGCAGGGGACACGGGTTCGTGACCCGGTCTGGGAAGATCCCACATGCCGCAGAGCGGCTGGGCCCGTGAGCCATGGCCGCTGAGCCTGCGCGTCCGGAGCCTGTGCTCCACAACGCAAGAGGCCGCCACAGTGAGAGGCCCGCGTACCTCTCATGACTTAACTCCCAGGAGGCTCTTTCCAATATTTAGGGAAGGACTCACATCTCATATGGAAGCACCTTATAACTGAGAGGCTTTCAAAAAAAAAGAAAAATTGGGAAAAATTCCAGAAGCTGAGCTCAGACCATCGAGTTTATCACCAGGAGAGAACGGTGGCTTCCTCCTGTAACTCCTTTCCTTTGCTGGTTCCTGAAATTTCACACAGATGTTACCAAAGCTTGCTGTCTGTGGGCATCTCCCACGAGCACTGTCACCTCCACAGAATGATTCCCCTTCCGTTTACAAGGCTTTTTTTTCTTGGGGTTGGGGGGGTACTTTGGAGATGGCTTTTATCAAGTGAGAATACTGCCACAGAGCATTATCTTTCTAGTTTTGTTTCACCTTTTAATTTCTAAATTTTTATTGTCCTTATTTTTCTTGTTTGTTTCTCTAGTTTTGTTGGGTCCCCTAGCCTTCACGGCTCTCCTTCTTGTCCACAGCCAGTGGTGACGCAGACCCACTTTTCCTTCCCGAGCCAGGCAGCTGGATTTACGCTGTGAGTCACTCACGATGGGATGGGGGGGTGCTCCCTGCATCGGGGTGTGTTCTGCATGTGTCACCCCGCAAGCAGCCTCAGATCTTCTCAGATGCTCGTGACTCCTCTACACTCTCCCCGAGTCCTTTGGTTAAAGTAGGTGGGGGGTGAAAGGTCAGAACACAATTCCCATCCAGCCGATTTGACAGGTACATAGCGTGTAGCGAGACTAAAAGCCCCAATTCCACTCCTTAATTAAAATTTCATTCCAAACCTATAAAAGGCAGCTGTGCCACGCCCCCCCGCCCCCCACCACCACCCCCGCTACCAACAGAGATCGCTGCTCTGTATTGAGCTGCAGCTCAAATCCCTCTTTCGTGGGGCTTGAAAGCACAAGGCCATCAAAGCCCAGTGCAATCATATTCCTTCTCCACTTCCTCCTTGTCCCTCCATTTCCCCTTTTGCTGAGAAATCGTCATCCCCATCTTGGCAGGGGCCTTGCGTTCGAAGCTTCTGGTGACACCTCCATGCTGTGGGCAGGTAGCCCATCTTCCAGGATAGACCAGAGGCAGCTCTTAGATTTTATTATTCTCAAACACCTTTTCACTTGGATTTTTAGAAAGAGGCTCAGGCAGCACATCCTGGCTTCATCAGCCGTCCTGAGGCTGTTAATTCACTCAGGTCCTCCTCAGCTCAGATGCCTTTGGAAAGAGAATGAATGAGTGAACCACTTGCCAAGAGGGGATCAGAAAAACTGAAATAAATACTCGCTTATGATGGTTTTCTACCTTCAGTGACTGCTTCACACCTGAGTTATGTGGCATTAAGTCACTCAGTTTGATTACCTGCTACAGAAAGTTAGAAGTACAATGTTACCTGTAAATCAGCCCTCAGTAGGCTGCTTGGGTGGAGAGAGAAGATCCTTGTATTCGTTTGTTTTCGCTCATCTGTCTCCTTAAAGGATCCTTAAGTCTTTTTTTTTTTTTTTTTTTGCCTGTGTTTATTTTCTGCCTTATCCCCAAGGATACACTACATACTCACGGGCAGGAACAGCCAGCCTTCATTCAGAGCTATTTCCTCACTGGTCCCCATCAAGACCCTGATCAAAGACAACCCAAGGATGATGTGAGCTTTTCTACTTGCTGAGCTGAGCCAGCTGCCGTGGTTTAGATGCTTTCCCACTTTGCAGACTTTCTCTTTCTGGATTCCAACCAAACGGTCTCATTAAATGTTTAAAAAATAAAATTCTTGTTCTTGTGAGTGATATCAGATACAATCAATAAAACCGAAGGAAAAGAGAGCCCAAGGTACTCATGAGACACTTTTAAGATTTAATTGTTCCACAGAATTTTAAGCAAGTAGTAGAAAGAAACTAAATTGCATGAAGCCAAATATTTTGCTCTAGGCTCCCAATTCATCTCACTTGCTGGTTCCCAGGAGCTAGTGCCAGCGCCCGGAGCTCAGGACTTTCCAGCCCAGACAGGGTTTTCGCTTCCTGCAAGTTAAAGAACCTCCCTGTCTCTTGGAAATGGGGCCATTGATCAGTCTTCTTTACCACGAAAACGCCTGGGTTCAAGGACATTTGGGCCGAGCAGGGCTGAAAGATATGTTTTCCAAAATACAGGGCACATCTTCTTGCTTCTTTCTCCAACAGTCCCGGGAGAGAGGAAGCTGCTACCCAAAACAAAGTGTCGCATCCAGGTATCAGCAGGCCCCCAGGGCAGGACCACAGCTCCAGGGAGGTGCAGACCTGAGCCATGGGTAGAGGCTGAGGAGGCTGGAAGCCTCTGAAGTTTTCACTGCTTCTTACAGGCTGAAGGAACGCGTTCATGAGGCATGTCTGCTTCCTCTGGGCTTGACCACTTGGAATAGAAGGAATCCCTCCATTTCCCGGGAAGAGCTTGCCACAGATGCTACACACAGGCAAAGCACAGACTTCAGTCCTTCCCGTCCCAGCACAGTGCAGAGAATCCGTTGTCTATGCTCACCAGACACCAGGTCAGAAAACAAGAGGACACCAGGCAGAAAGTAGCCGTGCAGGCTGTGCTCCAGGCTCCTTGCCACTTTTGAAAGTGGATTGTGCAGAGGAGTTCTGGATGAGAGGATTGGGAGAGGGGAGAGAATTTGGGAAGCTGCCTGCCTGAGAACAAGGCTCTAGAGGTGAGCAGACTTCTCCCTCCTGGCCCTGGGGAAGGTCCTTCCACTCTCTAAGCCTCAGTTTCTTTATCTATAAACAGAGGTAACAAGAGTCCCTCCGGGGTAGAGTTATTGTGATAATCAGAGCATTTGTAAAGTAGCTTGGGCTGTCTCTGGCACTTAGTAGGTGCTCAATAAGTAAGAAAGATTGTTTTAATAATAATAATTAATAATCACAGGCTGGAATGCAATAGGATTTGGAGGGAAGTTGTCTGGGCCTGGGTTCAACGGCCTTGACCGCATTAAAGGAAAATGAGGGTCAGGTCCCTGCCAAGAGGTGGCTCCATGACTGACAGACCTCCCAGCCCCCCTCACACCTCTTTCCAACAGGGCTTTTGTTGGTGTCCAAACTTGGTCCTGGGGCCTTTCGAGAGGCTCAATTCAAGAGAACATTAGAGGCAGAAAATCCCTGCCTCTAGGTGCTCAGAGATCCTGCCACAAAAACAAACATACAGATTTCTGACCAATAGAGCAAACATGTTGCAATTTCATAAAATTAAGATGGCCGTGGATGAGGTACTAATGCAGCAGAGTTATCAACAAACCTGGCCGTTGGAGGCCACAGACCGCCCGGTCTCCATCTGCAACCACCGGTGTGGCCTTCGGCGAAACTGTGGTTTTGTCACAGAATCAGAGGCCTGATCAGAGAGCTTGGTATTATAAGGTAAGTGCTCAAAAAAGGTATAGCTTTGCCGTTATTATTATCATTATTGTTGATGTACCACTTCGAGGATATTCAAATGCAAGCAAGCCTATACACCTAAACCAAATGTTCAGCTCTGGGAAAAGAAGAATTAGGAGAACATCAAAGAGTAGACAGGCCTTCCTCCTGACTCCTTGCCCGAGGATTGAGAGCCTCACAAGTTTGGTGTCACCACAGAAAGCTGCAGTCTGGTATATGTTTCCAGGCTTAGACATTTCCAGACCAATAATGATATATTATGAAATGAAAGGCCAGGAAGGCCTAGAGAGGGCCTGTCCTTTGTAAGAACCAGGCTGAGCACACACACACACACACACACACACACACACACACACACACACACACACACCAGTTTGATAAGGGCTGCTGGAGCAAGCCTGTCACAGAGTTTCCACCTAGAGATAATTGCCCCCTCAGGCTCTCCTCCACCCTAGCTCTCCCTGCACTGAGGGCCCCAGGGATGAAGTTCCTGGTGCCCCAGAGCAGAGGCTCTGAGGGCTGATGAGATGGAGCCTCGAAGGTGTGCGCTCCTGGGCCCATCTGTGGCTGGTGCAGCAGTGGCTCTGCACTCAGACCCTCTCCCAGATGTTGTAGGAGATACCCAGGCATGAGAGACAGAGGCCCCTGCCCTCGGGTGGTCCACAGCCAGGCCAGAGAGGAAAGTCCACCATACAAGACCAAGTATATTTTAATCCTAAGGAGGACAGAACATCTCCAGGTCCAAATTCCATCACCGTGCTGGTGAAAGCAGCCCACAGCCAGGTCCTGAAAAGCCTCTCTGCCATATCTAGTACTTCGCGGTCATAGCCCTAATGGATACTAGTGGATTTTGAACTGTATTTTCAATTATCCAAAAGGCTCACTTGTCTCGTGTCTGTATTTCTTCTACATCTGGGGAGCGTGGCCGTGCTTGGCTGATGTAACGTGGCGCGTTAACTGGAGGCTCCCCACAGGACCACCCATTAGGCTGCGGGCTGCAGGCGGTCCTCCACCGGCCCTCCACTTGCTCTGAGTGGGCCACTCCCCCTGTGCCCACCTCCCCTCCAACCTGTCCCCCGAGTGTCACCAGCAATTTTCCAGATCACTGAGGAGCTGATGGCTTGTTTGTGTCACACGACTGGGGCTTTCAGTACTATTTTCCTTTAGTCTTGATCTTCCAGGAGAACCAGAGAGGAAAAGAGGATTTGTTTTCTAAGAGCACAGCTTGGGAGAGTCTGTCCAACACTGGGATGTCCCTCGGGATAACCAGGTGAATCAGTGAATAACCCCGGGGACAGCGCTTGCGGAGGTGGGAACGGCAGCAGCGAGATCACCATTTCTTCATTCCTGGGAGGATGACAGAGTGAGAACCGAGGCTGTGATTGTTATCTCAGCTGTAGGAAGAAAAGCCGAGGGCCTTGGAGGCACCTGGATACACTGGCCTGACCATTTCATAGCGCTGGTGGGTCACTAGGGACCTGCCCTCTCTTTTCCACCTACATGTTATTCCAGCCATAAATCCAAGTGACAAGCTTGAACTTTCCCCGATTGACATGTTTACAAGGGAAGTCCACATTTGACAGGAAAATTAAGCCTATCGATCACTTAACGAGCTCGTTAATGAATGGTTCTCTGATGTCCTCTGATAGCTGGCTTTATTGATTATGGAGGGGTAGCCCCAGCCCCCATCCCTTTCCCCTGTCCCTTCACCCCATCCCCCACCCCGACCCCTCCTTCTGCCAGATGTTGCTACCCTCTGACCTCCCCCAGCCCCCTCTTCTCCCTGAAGCTCGGCAGAGGGCTCTGGTGGAGGGTTTATCGGGAGGTCAGACCCCCTCCTGGCTCTGTTCTCCGACAGAACAAAGGGAACAGATGCAGGTTTGGCCTGCGAGCGCCCACCCGGCATATGGAAGCTATCTCCTCCGTCCCAGTAATTACCCGGGAGCTGGCTTGTTCAATGGCTTTGGGTTTTATTGCACAGAAACCCACCTCTCCCCCAGCATAAAACACTTTAACGGTGTCTCCCTCAGGGGTTTCTGGGAGAGGTCCTGTCAGGTATGAAATGAGCAGAGACCCTCTGACAGCCCCCAGGAGCGAGGCCATCACAATTAAACAAGGGGGACAGGGCGGGAGGAGGGAATGCCTGGTGAAAGAGGCAGGTGTGATGGTGCAAAGAGGGGTCGGGGTCCCCTTGCCTTTGGAGGATGATGCAGAACTTTCTGGAGCATCTCCCACTGGTGTTCAGAGGGCAGGAGGAAGAGGTGGAATTGGTCGAAAACACAACCTATCTCCCCATCTCCACCCGTTCCCAACACACGGGAAGTGGGGTCTGAAATCCGAGTCAGGTTCAAACATTTGTGGAGGGATGGTTTTTGTCTGAGAATAAATGATCATCTAGGTCATGCAGAGGCTGGGAACTTAGAATGTGTTCAGTTCTGCTCCCAGTGGGCTATCTCCAGGATATCAGATCTGCAGCCTTGTGGAAGGGAGTAAACTTGGACTGCGGAACTGAACAGAATGAAGCAAGAAATGAGCCACTGGCAGGAAATGGATGGATCTTAAAGCCAAAAAAATCCCTAAGCTCCTGCCTCAGGGCAGGGAGATAACAGAGACCTGCCTGGGTTTCCTCTGTGAAGCCCGAGCTTCCACTCGGAAGAGGTGTCAGAGCCTCACCTGAGAGGGTGTGTCAGCTTCCTAGGGCTGCAGTAGCAAAGACCACAAACTGGGTGGCTTGAAACAGCAGAAATGTATTCTCTCCCAGCTCTCGAAGCCAGAAGCCTGAAATCAAGGTGTCCATGCATCAGTGCTCCCTCTGAAGGCTCTAGGGAAACATCCTTCCTTGTCTTTTCCGACTCCTGGTGGCTCCCAGCACACCTTGGCTTGTGGCCGCATCACCCCATCTCTGCCTCTGTCCTCACATGGCCACCTCCCCTGTGTGTCTCTGTGTCCTCTCTTCTTCTTCTAAGGACACCAGTCATTGGATTTAGGGGCCACCCAAACCCAGTATGACCTCATCCTAACTAATCACACCTGCAAAGACTCTGTTTTCCAAAAAGTCATATTCTGAGGTTCCAGGCAGACACAAATTTTCAGGGGAACACGATTCAACTCAGAATAAATAAACAGGATAAAACAGTAGAACAGAGGGAGTGGCTCCAGGCCTCAGGGAAATGCTGAAGCCTGGAGCCTTTCCAAAGAGCAAGGGGGAAAACTGAGGTGTGGGGGAAGCACTGAGGGAAACAGGAGAAAAATGGTATGAAGGTAACTTGCAAATACTAAAAAATATGAAGATAGTAATTTAAGTGTTGAAAATGTGCTCTGGGTGATTCCAACCACATTCTTAAGCCATTTTCAGACCATGAAATCCTCTAGTCTAAATCACTGGTACCCAGGTAGGCCCCGGTGCCCAGGCTGCAGAATCTCCCCCAGATGGAGACTGGCAGGTCTGGGAGGCTTCAGCTAATCTGGTAAATGAGGGATGATGCTTCCCAGTGACTGGAGAGGGACCCTTCTCCAATCCTTAGGCACCTGCTCTCCTTGGAGACTGATTTGCTGGTACTTTTCCCCCTTTTTCTGGGGCTCTTTCCCAGAAGGGTGGCTCAGTCACAGGAAACATGACCACAATAAGCTTCGTCAGAGACATGTCGACCATGTAGGCCAAAGTCTACCTCTTTGGGTCTGTACTTTCCAATCTCCTTCCAGCCAAGAGCAAAGACCTCTGGGAAAACTCTTTCTGAAGAGCACGTGGCTTGAGCAGTGGAGCCCCTTCAACACGCCAACGTCAAGCACCTAGAACGTGGCGCATTGCAGAATCATGGGTTTAAGCTTCCAAGCACCTCTTTGGACAGCATATACTTGTGCTGAAGGGTATGAGAGGTGGGCAGGGCGAGGGCAGGCTCATGCCAGGGCCTGAGAATAAAATACGCTCCACCTGAGTCTAAGCTGGTCTTACTCAAGAAATTTACGGTTTACTAAGTTTCCACGTAATAAAAAGAATTCTCCATAGTCAAGAGAAAGATCACAGTTTTGCATCAGACAGAACCAGCTTTTACACCTGGCCCTGCCCGCCCCATTACAAGTTATGCAGACTTAGGCTTGTATTTTACATGTCTGAGTTCTAGTACCCTCGTCCGTAAAATAAGAATTATAAGAAATAAAGTATGTAAGGTGCTGGCCATAGTAGGCCTTCAATAAACAGAATTTCCTTGCAGCTACCTGTGTGGGACAATGTAGTTCATGTATATAAATTGTTTGTCTGTTTGTTTTGGTGGGATTGGGGAGGGTGGTGATGGGGAGGTGGGAGAGTTGATGACCTGACCGCCAAAAGAATAGCGGACCAATGAATAGATGACCTCCCAGGGTGCCACAGTGGAGTTCCTGGAACTGCCATCCATAAACTGGATTTTTGTGGATTGGACGGGTTTCAACAACTTAGTGAGCCTTCTGCCGCCCCATTTCTTAAACACAGAAGCAGGTACGAGTCGCTGTGTCTTCGACTTAAATTCTCCTTCTCGTGGATCGGAGGATGCTCGCCATCAGAGGAAAGTTCAGCTGTAGTCATTAGTTGGCCCTGCTCAGAAGTTTCCCCCCGGAATCCTCTTCCCCCAGCTCTGAGCTCAAAAGAAGCCCAAAAGGGCAGTTGCCCTAAGAGTGTGGCCCTGCCACACTGAGAAGATCCACTTGGGTTCATGGTCACAGCCCCCGCTCCAGTGCACTCCCATTCAGACTCTCTGAAGGCCAGGATGGCCTTCTCCCTGACCTCTGCTTTCCTGTTTATCCCCACGCCTCTCCACCAGGTGCCTTACACCACACCTCTGCTTTCAAAAGCATCTCTCTTAAGCACAGCTCTGATTATGACATTCTGGACTCAAAAAATATCCGATAATGCCCCATCACTTGCAGAATACATCTGAACTGTTTTGGGACACTGAGACTCTTTGCCATTTGTCCCCACATGACTGTCCAGCTCCATCTCCCCAAACACACCACATCACTGGATCACAGTCACTTTGCTCTTGCTGGTTTCCCCGCCTGCCATGCCCTTTCCGACGCTGCCTGGGTTCACAGCCTCCTTTTCTATGAAGCGTCCCGTGTGCCCGGACAGAAGTGATCTCCTTCCTTCTGAATTGCCACAGGTTCATCATGTATCCTGCTCTAGTCACACTCATCAGAGTTTGCGATTTGGATGCGCGGCTTTTCTCTCCTACAGCCTAGAAGCTCCCCCGAGGCAGGGCCCAAGTTAGATCCATGTTTGTTTCCTCCTCATGCCCAGCGCAGTGACTTATATCTATTAGGTACTCAGTAAATATCATTGGTTGGGGGAAAAAAAAGATGAATGCAGACTGAAATAAAGAAGTTGATAGAGAAATTCTGGGGCCCCCAAGCTGGCTAGGGAGAGATGAAGTATTTGTAAGTCCAAGGACCCTGCAGAACCCCAGAAGGTGATCAGGAAGCTCAGTCCCTTGAGACCTAAATGGCTTAGAGAGACAAAGAAAGGGACAGCGGAGAACCAAGGGGAGCTAGCAGACCTGAAGTACACCCCGCCCAGTGCAAAGAAGGGAGCTGGGGTTTGGCTCTGAGAGTCAAACCCAGAAGCAGGAATCCATCTGGGGAGAGAAAGCGAGTTGAAAGACTAACTAAGTAGACCGGTCATTTGATTCACCCTGGATGTGTACAGAACAGCTTCTCAGGAAAGGGGGAACAGTCATGTGGCCTTCCCGGGACCCCCGCTCCCCAGGTGAGAGGGCTCTGAGCATGTGTGCTCTGCTTCTTCCCCTCACCTCTCCCTCTCTTTCCCTGAATCTCTTTCTGTTTCTAGTCAACTGAGCTACCGGCTGGTCCTTTTGCAGAAAGTCCCTAACACAAGTGCTGGACGGGGTGTGTCACGTACCGCCAGCCCCTTGTCACTCAAGGACGATCCACAGCACCCACCGAAGCACAGGAGGTCTCTGCCACCGGTTCCTGAATCCTGTGACCAGGGCCCTGTTCTCGGGGAGAACATCTTTCGCTTGTTCTTTTCTCTTCCCCTTGAGCCCCTCTTTCTTCTCCCCACCCTTTCACCAAACAGATGTAACTATTTATTCCTTATGTCCTAGTTTTCCTGTAATTTCATAAAGTGCAAATTTGCTGTCCTGCTCCCAAATGCCGAGTCGGTGGTTTGTCATAACAGTCATCAGTAACTGTCGCTTTCTGCCGCAGGCTTAATTAACCCACTCTCTCATTAGCATGTCCGTGCACTTGTAAGGAATGAAAGCCTGATTATTTTCTACAACAGTCGCAGCCAATTACTGCATCCAAATGGAACCACATTAATCAAATCTTTAGTACGGTGGCAAATTCAGAGATATCAGATTGCAAAAGGCAGCAAAACTAATATGTCACTGTCAGCGGGGCTGCGCAGGCATTTAGCGAATTGCATTAAATAGATGGCTTCGCTGAAGCCGCATGAATTTAATATGTGATGGGATCTGGAAGCTATTAGTGTGACATGGCAAAGTAGTGGGAGCTTTGGCAGCTCTGGACTTTATCCATGAACTCAGGAAACTAATATGAAAACTTGTGCGTGTGTGTGTGTGTGTGTATGTGTGTTGCGCATGCACGCAAGTTCTGATGCTCGCGTGTGCTTTCTGGGGTACTGTTCCACAACTAAGAAGTCTTGCACGGGCTGTGGAAGAGAAGCCGTTGTTGATTTGCAGGCCCCACATTCAAATAAAAGACATATATAAGTGGACTAAGATGACAGCAAACATAGCCCCTGTGATGCTCCACCCGCAGGAGTGCAGATCCCAGGTTGCTGAGTCTGGCGACGGAGCACAGGCTGGAAACGGAACTTCTGGTTCCATTGTCTACAGGGCTGAGCACAGGGCCTTCTGACCCCCCTGCATCCCAACAACCAGGCCTCAGTCTGTCCATCTGCAAAGCTGAAGAAAGGTCATTGAACACCCCGATGTTCATTGCAGCACTATTTACGATAGCCAGGACATGGAAGCAACCTAATTGTGCATCGACAGAGGAATGGATAAAGAAGATGTGGTACATGTATGCAATGGAATATTACTCAGCCATAAAAAAGAATGAAGTAATGCCATTTGCAGCGACATGGATGGACCTAGAGATTGTCATACTAAGTGAAGTAAGTCAGACAGAGAAAGACAAATACCATATGATATCACTTATATGTGGAATCTACAAAAATGATACAAATAAACTTATTTACAAAACAGAAACAGACTCACAGACTTAGAAAACGAACTTATGGTTACCAAAGGGGAAATGTGGAGGGAGGGATAAATTAGGAGGTGGGGATTAACAGGTGCACACTATTATATATAAAACAGATAATCAACAAGGACCTGCTGTATAGCACGGGGAGCTCCGCTCAGTGCTCTGTAATAACCTATATGGGGAAAGAATCTGAAAAAGAATAGATACATGTATACGTATAACTAAATCACTTTGCTGTACACCTGAAACTAACACAACATTGTAAATCAACTATACTCCAATATAAAATAAACATTTAAAGAAAAGAAAGAAAGAAAGAAAGGTTGTTGCCTCCAGTATAGGGCTTTTGCGGGAAGACAGTGTTCTCAGAAGGTAGGGACTTTCTGAAGTGCAAGCAACGTGGACCCATTCACGCCCTGCTCCCCCAGTCAGCTTGGTCCCGCCCCAGACCTCCTGACCACTGAGCTAATTGAAGTGTTCACTCAGCAACAGTTTCCCAAACGGCCCTGGAGCCCTTTCATGCCATGATGCTTTACTGCAGAGATGGGGACCCAGTAAAACTAGAAACAACAGACAAAGATCAGCCTTGAGAAGATCCTCCCCTGAACACACACAGCATAACAGGGGTGCCTCTTCATAAGCAACTGAACTTAGAGGAGTGAATAAGGACAGTGACTCTCCTGTAAAAATAAATTCACTATTTAGCCGGTAACCCTGATCCTTGGAAAGGTTACATCCACCTCAGAGAGAACCGTGAAAGCCATAGGACTTCACCTCATGTCTGTAAAGTACCCACATATTTTCCAGTGTTTCCACTTCCTAGCTGAGAAAGTAAAGGCAAATTCCACACTCAGCACGGGCACAATTGTATTGTAATTTGTCCATCTAACAGAATTTATAATTGCATGGAACGTGGCGTAAGTGGTGGACTCGCGTGCTTTACCTTGGAGAGGGTTTGGAGTGGTTGGTTATTGTTGCTTTCAGTGGGAGGGAGATGAGATGGGGGGTGTGGAATGAGACTTTGGTGTGTGTGGGGAGAGAGAGAGAGAGAGATTTAAGAAGGAGAAAAACCAAAGAACTGAGTAGCACCCAGAGGAGAGGATTCAGAAGGGGCAAAGAATTGCTTCTTAGCTGCCAACCCCTGTTGCTATATATTTACGAGTGCCTTGCACGTCTTTAACACTGTGTCGAGATCTGGGAACTGGAACCTGCAAAGGCCCAAATTGTGAGTGGGTCTTAATATCCCAGACTCCTGGAGGCGGGGGCAAGACACTGACTTCCTGGGAGCGGCTTTTGGTCGCTATGTTGGCCAAAGGTTAGCAGCGGCCAAGATGGGTTACAGCAAAAGGGATTTGGAAAGGGGACCCTTAACAACCTTGTCCACTCCTTCCTAATTTCCCTCCACTGGAGCTCATGCCTCCGGGGCCCAGTGGGACAGGATTCCCACGGAGGAAGGAGGAGATAGAGGCAGGAGACAGACACAGGGAGCCCCGGGCTGCTTGCCTTCCGCACAGGCAGCCAGGGAGAGAGTGACAGCAGAGACAGATGGGCCCCGGGCGCTAGGGCCCTGCTCTTACACAAACGGCCTTCGTCAGCAACTGGCTGCTGTCATCAGTTCATCTTCTTGCAAAGGTACATTTGTACACTTCCTTTCCCGGTAACCTAATCTACAATCTCCTTCATGCATACACGCTCTGAGGTTTTTTAGGGGATAGCATTGAGCGTGGTGTGTTCACCAGGAACCAATCTACCCAGCTATGAACTACAATGGAATTTAAATACAGGAGGATGCGTTGCCTTAGAGCCAGCAAAAGAACATCAGCCCCTCCTCCCTCCCCATCCCCCATCTGTTAAAAAGAAAAAGGTCGGCAGTACAAGGTACTAAATAGACTAAAAATTACATATGGATGGATATGTAGCTAGAGAGAACCTACTAGAAATCATATGTAATTAAGACGGGCAGTTTTTCTACAACTGTATAATTTCTAAGTTAATTTATCAAATTCATTTTGGTAGTAGCAGAAATAGAACCCAAGAGGTTGTGGGGTGAAGACATCTCTCTATTTACACCCTACCCCCAATACACGGCACACAGCACACAATACACAGCACACACACGCACACACACACAGTCCTCTTTTTAACTGTGTTCAGAAGGAGTCCGATCCTCTTAACTCACATTTAAAAAAAAAAAAAAAACTATTTGGTGATAATATTGTCTAATAATGAAAACCTCTTTCCGTTCCCAGCCTAAGACATATTTCTGAGCGTCACTGAGACGGGCATATTGGCAAAAACATGAACACAAGCACACGCATACAAACACAGACCTCCACACTCTCACGCAGCCGCCCACCCGTCCTCACGTGTTCCATGTGCCCAAACAGAAAACAAAAAGAGACAAACATTCTGACATCATGGAAAAGCCGAGGATGTGTTTCATACAAAGTTTTCTCCTGTTTTCTGAATGTTTCCAACCTAGGGATTTTCTAGTCACCTGAAATGATCTGTGTTTCTCTGGAAGATGAAGAATTTCTGTAGCTCTCTCCTAACAAGGGGAATGAGAATAAGAGTGGGCAGGTGCAAAGGACTGGAATGTTCAGGGCAGGGTGACTCCAGCTACCCGGCCTCGTGTGGTCCAACTGCCCTGCAGAATGTCTCTGTCCTGACCCCCACTCCCTCAGAACCCCCGTGTCTGCTGACTAATTGCCTAAGGCTGCTGAAAAGTTAAGGCATTAGGCATAAATGTTCTACCCCTCACTAGGGCCTCATGCAGACAATAATTTAATGCGAAGCAGTAATTTGAATAGCAGGGGTTTTAAGCCATGCCACAGGTACTTGGGGGAAGATATTTCGAGAGGGGAATATGATCAATTATACTGGGGGCCCTGATCCTGCATCCACCACCATGTGGGTGGTCTTTGTGATATAAGGATGCAGTGCCCTGCCCCGCCCCCCATTGGGGCAGGTCCTGTTTCCCAGCCTCTTGACTTTGGGTTTGGCCACATAATTTGTTCTGGCCAATGAACCTTGAGTATTTCCACCTGTGCCCTTGCACTTTGGGCATTGCCATATGAGGAAGGTGTCCAGGCTACTCCACTGGTCCCGTGAGGAAGATGAGAGACGCATGGATCACAACCAAGCAGGCCCACGAAAGCCCAGCTTAGATCCACCCAGTCCCAGTCAACTCCAGCTGACCTGCAGAGTCATGAGAACCAGTGAGTGTTTACTTTATGTCACTGAGTTTCGGGTAGTTGTTATGCAGTGTTTCGGGGGTATTGACTGACTGATACAGGAGCATCCTGACACCTCTCAAAACATACCCCAAAGGTGGAGTTCACTTTCCTACAAATGGGAGGGCCTGAAAGAGCCCCGCTCCTTGGCAGAGTCGAGCAGTGAGAAGACACAGAGGCAACATGCAGGGCCTGGGCAGTGAGAGGCAGGGGCAACTGGGGCAGGGGATGTGACAAAAGGCGATCTTTCCTCCCTTATTTTCTGCTCCAACTATTTCACCCAACCCACGTGTAACCAGGATCTAGAGCTTCATGTATCCCCACCACACCCCCATCAACGTGCTTGGCTTCCAAAACCAGGGGGAGTCAGCCACACCCCTGAGTCTGTCCCAGGGGCTCGAATCTTTCATCATTCGGTCCTGGTGCATCAGACCCCACATGCCTGTCCCCCAGCACTGTCCACCTCAGGGCAGAGAGAGCCGGGGGGCCCAGAAGAAAGAGAGGCTCCCGTTCCAAAATCAAATTCTGACCTGAGATCACTCCCCCGGCCAGCCCTCCCTCAGAGGGAAGAGGAGAGGGATTTGCAGAAATGAATCCGTGCTGCCATCCACGTGAAAGGCATAGATTGGGTTTCCTGTAGCAGGACAGATGCCCGAGAGAGCAGGCCCCCGTGTCACCCCTTCCACCTGTGGCCAGTGAGATGCGGGTCTTCTCTTTGGGTAGGAGGCACTCAGGTAAGAGGTGGGTGGGAGGAATCCCAGGGCACCATGGCCAGCCCCCCATTCCCCCGTGCCAGCCTTGTCCTCCAGGATCAGTGCTTCGAGGGGCACATCTGGGCCCAAGTCTCTCCCTCAACACTTAAACATATCAGCGGGACAAGGGCAAGTCTTTACCAGGGACAGCAGAGACCAAGAAGGCTTGTCCTCTCCCTTCTTTTTTTTTTTTTTTTTGCGGTATGCGGGCCTCTCACCGTTGCGGCCTCTCCCGTTGCGGAGCACAGGCTCCGGACGCGCAGGCTCAGCGGCCATGGCTCACAGGCCCAGCCGCTCCACGGCACGTGGGATCCTCCCGGACCGGGGCACGAACCCATGACCCTGCATCGTCAGGCGGACTCTCAACCACTGCGCCACCAGCGAAGCCCCCTCTACCTTCTTTTAAGTTAACAAGAAATTGGTGGCAAAAGAGGGGCGAGAGGAGTTGCGGGGGTCGATGCTGAGACAGCAAAACTACTGCTATGGAATGTGGGCTCCAGTTCACTGAATTCTAGAGAAAATGCCGGCCATCAGGGCAAGCCAAAGAATGGAGGGGAGAAAGCGTTGCTGGAGAGGACTTCAGAGGGACAGTTCTCCCACATTCCAACTTTTGCTCTTTCTTTGAGCTATCTGAAGACCAGGGTCCTTCAGCTGTTGGAGTTTCTTCTTTGACAGGGTCCCAAGAGCTGCTGCAGCTCTCCCGAAAGCTAGTGAATGACTTTCAGAAATGGTATCTTTCCAACCTTTTTTTTTTTTGGCCGCCTGGTGTGGCCTGCAGGATCTTAGTTCCCCTACCAGGGATCGAACCCATGCGCCCTGCATTGGGAGCGCAGAGTCTTAACCACCGGACTGCCAGAGAAGTCCCGGCATCCTTCCAATCTTGATTGAAAAAGGTGGAGGAAAACCTTGAAAATGAGTGTGAAGTCCTTAATGAGAAGACAAAGCCTTTGATACGATGGGGGATATTGCAAATCAGTCTAAAGATTGGCCAGGCAGCACTTTATCTAGAGTCATGAACACTCCAGACAGAATGTTTCCCTAGAAACAAAACCTGGAGGCCCAGCGGTCAGCGTCATGCCGGACACCGCCGTAAATCCCTCTTCAGTCTGTCTTGTGGGGAAAGTGTCAACTTCTCTTCAGCAGGGTATGATTTTTTCCTTCTGTGGGCTCCAGGGTGCAAATGTATTCAATTTGCACTCAATTAATGAGGCATTGATTTTCCAAAAATGTAGATGAGTGTTTAAGTGGTTTATGAGAGATGTCGCTTGTGTTTTGATTTACACACTCAATTTTCTAACAAGTACAGAATACAATTTTGTAAACGAAACCATGCAACAACACCCCGTGGGTCAAACCCAGTCCACCGTGGTTTTTGTTCTGGCCCGTGAGCTAGTTCTCACATTTTTTAGCGGTTGGAAAATATCAATATCAAAGAAGAGTATATTGTGACCATGAAAATTACGTGAAATTCACATACAAGCATCCATAAATAAGGGTTTATTGGAACATTGCCATGCGATTTCATGTACGTATTATCCATAGCTGCTTTTGCACTACCGTGCACGATGGAATAGTTGTGACAGAGACACATGACATTATGTGCAAGATGTATAAGTTCGGCAAAGACTGAAATATCTGCTATCTGGCCACTTGCAGAAAATGTTTGCTGATCCTCTGTCTAAACACACTATAGGAGCTGTCTACTTACCAGTAGCTTACGGATATTCCTTCTC
This sequence comes from Delphinapterus leucas, assembly GCF_059928025.1. NCBI lineage: Eukaryota > Metazoa > Chordata > Mammalia > Artiodactyla > Monodontidae > Delphinapterus > Delphinapterus leucas. The sequence continues at coordinate 28,902,099 of NC_143149.1, forward strand.
TAAAGGTGAACAGCTCTACTTTACTTTGGCTCTTGAGTTCTACTAAAATAAGGTTCCCCTGTATATATGACTCACTTCCCACCCACAGAAACTGCGTGGAGTTTGCCTTCACCCTATTTGGAAAAATTTGGGCGGGGGGGACAAAGATCACCAGCGTCCAGGATATACCATCTTAGACGTACAGATCAGCCTTGCAGTCCAGAGAGGGAGTAGAGAGGATTTTCCTGGATGGTCATTCGCGAGGGGAGCAGTCGTTCAGTGAAATGCCTACCTCCTTGAATGGCAGGAAAAGATGAAGCAGCTACCGAGATCCTTTCTTGGAAATTCAGCATGCAAGAGTGGAAAGGACCTCAGCTTTCAGGTTCCGGCACATCTCAGCTGAAATGCCACTTTCATCAGTTACCGGCTATTTGACGATCAGTTACTTAGTCTTTCGGAGCCTCAGTTTCCACATCTGCAAAATGATGCCTGTCTCACAGAACTGTCATGCTCATTACACCATATGATGATGTACCTAAAGGAAGCATCTAGCATAGTAAGTGTGTCCTGGTCGTTTCACTCTCTTGGGTGGATATAGGAAGTTGGTTGAGAGTACAGGCTCTGGGCTGGTCAGAATGGTGCTCTGGTCCTTCTTGGCTGTGTGAGTTTGGGCAAGGCACCCCACCTGTCTGAGCCAGTTCCTTCCTTAGTAAAATGGTTAAGCGATAATAAGCCTACTCTCTTGGTGTGTTATGAGGATTTAGTGGAGCACTTAGAACAGTGGTGGGTCCAGGAGGAGTGTTCAGTAAATGGCCGTAGTGACCATGACCTCTCCCCGGGGTTACCTAGGTGATGATGCTTCAACAAAGTGCTTTGCTCTGGTTCGCAGAAATGCGTCGTCCAGGAGTGGGGATTTTCAGGCCCTCCAGGTACATCAAAACCAACACCTCCTTGTCCAAAGGGACACTGCCAAGCTTGGCCAGCAATCCTCAGGGTCCCTTTCTGGAGGTCAGATGACATTCACAAGACCTTCTGGAACCAGTGCTTGTGCAGATGGGCAGAACCCAACAGATCTTCTCAATCTCTCTGTTCCTTGGACCCTTGGACTTGAAGAAGAAGGTCTAGGCAACCGGACAGCTAGAGAGTTACCGGCCCTTTTACTCACCTCCTCCCTGCCTGTGAGCTTACATGACAGCAAAGCACAGACCACGGGGGCCTCTAAGCCATCACGATCAGTTACCGACTAGTCACTGCCTAGTCTCCGCTTATGCTGTGCCCTCTGCCAGAAACGCCGTTCCTCCCACTGCTGTACCTGGGACAAATACTGCTCATCTTTCTATCCCCAGCTCCAAAGATAGCCTTAGAAACCTTCCCCGGTTCCTCTGTAAGTGTGTGCTCCCTTCCTGCAGAACTTTGCTCAGATTCTGATCATCTCGTGGTTTGTACACCATATTGTGGTTTAGGGAGTCTGTGTCCGTGTCCTTTCATCCACTCAGTGCTTCTTGAGGGCAGAGCCAGTCTGCCCAGCAAGGTTAAAGCAAGGTACCTGTTGAAAGAAGAATATGAAGAGCCTCGGAGCGGCACGGAGAGTTCACGTTCGACGGTTTTATAGGAAAGGTCAAGTTCACCTTGTGTCAGGGCACTTAGGCTAACAGTTACCGATTAAAGGAGGCAGCGCTATAAATTTTGCTGGCCTTTTATCTGCTGGGGTATTCCCCATCCCCACGCGCCTTGACTGGAAACGCTTTCCTGGACTTCTGAGAACCTGGACTCCTTTGCAGTTTCTTGTTTTGCTGCGGAACACACACAGAGCTTGGGCTTATTTTCGTTTCTGCCCAGTGCATCCTTCATAAGGTTCATTTCCAGAAAACACCCTGGGTTCACCTGATGTTTTTTTTTTAACATTCCCTATTTTGAAGGTATTTTTTTTTAAGTGACGTAGCTGCAGTCTGCAGCTGGGCCAGAAGGGGGAGGCTGAATGAAGTGGATTCCAGCAGGTCTGCAAAAAAAAGTACTTTAACGGGGTGGGGAGGGGAGAGGGGGCTGATTAGAAATGCCAGAGGAAGAGAAGGAGGGAGAGTAAAATCAAAATAATAATAATAAAATAATAATTGCAGCCATCATTTTAGCAAGCCGGATTCTTCACCTGCGTAGGCGCATTTAAACCTCACAATCACCCCAGGAGGTAGGTATTAATAGCCCCATTTTTCAGATGAGGAAATCAAAATGCCAAAAAACAAACCCTTCAAACTCTCAATTTGCACACTAATTTTAAGGCTGTTGGATAGTTGGCCTATAACCAAGTCATTTCATAAGTAAAAGTGCTGGTAGTTTGATTTTTTTTTTTTTTTAATTTTTAATGTTCACTCTTCCAGGCCCCAGGTCAGTAACCGAATATGTGGGAAGTCCTTAAAAATACCAATGAGAGCTTTTGAAACAGCACAGCTGAAAACCACCTCTCTTCACACTGAGCTTCATTCAGAGTTCAAGGTTGTACATTTTTCTCCCACACAAATTCCACAGAACAAGAAACCACAAGAATTGAGCGTTTTCCAAGTCTGAACAGGGGAATGTGAACTTCAGAAAAAAAAAAGCATGAGGGGAAATTTATTTGAAAGCACTTCTGTGAAAACCTTTGCACCTCGGTTTCCTGGCTTCAAGGCCCTTCAATCCATCTAGATATTTAACATATAGCAAAACACCAGTGACACTCAATAAATATTCAACAATACGCGTATGTGGCCCATTTCCTGATGGCTTTGATACTTGTTAGAATTTTCCAGATGAATCACTTCTGTTTTATCCAAAGTCCATACCACGACCAGCTCTATATCTGCCCTCGCCATGGACCCACAGATAAAGGTTAAAGTTTCTTAGAATGTAGTAAATACAGGTTTTTCTTCTGTCTAATGTATCTGTGCTGCTAGACTACAAATGCCTCCAAACTGTGTCCTCCAGAGATTTCCATGTAGTAAGGATTTATTAAGTGTTGCTAAAGGCGTAAAGAAACGAACTCCACCAGATTATGTATCTCGACATTTTGGGTTTCTTTTCATGTGAGAGTTTGGGGTTTGGGGAGGAGTAGAGGGGAATAGGTTGTTTTGGTTTCTTTTTTACCTTTTTTTCCCCCAAATTATATTTCAATTGAATTTGTCAAGAGACTGAGAGTTTTATTTTCCCAACATGAAGCACTTATGATCTAACAAATTAATTACCTATCCATCCTGCCCTACCAGCGAGGTCATGAGAGAACAGATGAGTTCAGCCTAACCTCCTCTGGATGGTAGTGTCACAGCCCCCATTTAAGGACTCAGGTTCAATGCCAAAATTGTCAGTTTAGGTTAGAATCATACTTAAATGTATCTTATTATACACAGAGGCACACAAATGCAATATGTCATCTTTAATGGTTCAGAACAAAGCCTAAAAAAATAGTGTCCTAGCACAGATGAATTTTATAACCTTTGATATATGGCTTTCATTATTAACAATAATTTCTGTAACTGCATCCAAATTCGGGAAGACACCCGATGAATATTAATTTTATTTTTGATTTATTTTCTGCTCCCAGTGGCTCCCTCTAGGGCAGACCTGCATTCCCAGCATCCTTTTAGCCCTGAGATCTTACATCCTCCGGAGTGAAATTCTCATGGTCCCAGGGACAGCCTGGTTCCAAGAATACTGCCCTTTGGGTTTGGCTGTTGCTCTGGAAAATGAGGAATTTAATTTTTCCCATTGCATTTTCTTACCTCTTTATATTTTACAAAGCTTTCCCTCTCACACACCATTTGTCATTATATTAAAATCTAATTGCAAGACAACTCTCCTCACCTAAGTCATCAACAAAGCCCAATTATTTCTAATGCATGCAGAAGAGGGGAAAAGTGCCAACAATAAAAAGGCAGGCAGTAACCTAAGCCTTTTTCACAGTCAGGCTTCAAGTTCACATGTGAATTTATGCCAGTTTTGACATTAGCCGAAAAAATTAGCAGTTCTCAAAATTGAAACTCTCACAAAAGGGGTTTTGTGTTTCAAGCAGAATAAATTATAGCGCGATGTTATTGAAACACTTAGTTGTTAAGTTGCCAAGAAAATCCAGTATATTCACACAGACTCGAGGACCTGTCTCCATGCAAAGTAATTAAATTAGATTTATGGGCTGCATTACATCAGTGTTTGATAGTTCATTTTTCCTTCCTTCATATTTTGCCCTGCTTTATTAGAGCATGTGACAGATGGTAAAAATAGTGTGAAGTTTCTTGGGCCTGTGCTAAACCCCCTTTCGGTAGTATATCTCTCTCCTGTCAGTTCTCCCCAGTGATGATAAATTAACCTCTCTCTTCGTATCCCAAGTGTGGCAGTAAAGCTCTCTTTGACACAGCACCATCACTTTATCTTAATCTGTGCTGTTTCGAGGAGAGAGGGAGATGATGCAATCACCACCAGGAGTTTAAAGAGAAGATTTATGGTGTCAGAAAAAGGGAGGATGACTAATATAATATGCATCATTATATTTTTCATTTTGTCTCATTTGTCGCCTTCTTCACATCCAAGGCAGGGAGTTCGCCAGGGTGGGCCGTCCCCTGGACAGACTTTCACCTCAGGCTCTGAGTATGGGGGCCGGAGGTGGACGGTGGACGGTCCTCCTCCTTGCTAGCCAGCATCCTCAAGGCCTCTATGAAAGGGGTGAGGTTTTTCTCTCTGGTGACCAGAGGCAGCTTCCTGTCCTTCCCAAAGGGAGGTGGTGGCACCTGGGTCTGACTGGCACAAGGCTCCCCTTTGGCAAGGGGACGTAAATAAGGTTTCAGGGCCCTATGTGAGGTGGATCCAGTCCAAGTATGTCCTGAGACAAAACAGGAGTTGGGGTCATCCAGCCCCTAAGAGACTGCTGGCAGAACCAGAAGAAGCAGTGCCATATATAATGTTTTTGCAGGAAAGGACTTATGCCTATTTCCCTTGCTTACAATAAAGCTATATTTTCCTTCAGCTACTCCTTGGCTAGGAATTGCTTATATCTGGAAATTGGCTTTATTCATGCAGCTCAGTAAGTGTTCATCAGCATGGCCGGGTGACCAGCACTGAGTCAGACACTGGACGGCTACAAAGGAGCCGAGGGCCTATCCCTGCCCTCGGGAAGTTCATGCTCTAGCCAGTGGGCAGCCATTGGCCAAACGCCATGAGCATCACTTCCTCCCAGGTCCTGCCAGCACTGAGGGTGCCAGGGGAGGGATCCTGGATCCCACTGGGGGAAGGCCCCCAAATCAAGGGAAGCAGACGCATTACAGAGCACATGAGCATAATTAGAGGCATGATGGGAAAAATATCATTTGAAGTGGAAAGGAATCCTGGTACATCTCCCCCAAAGTGAATAATCCCCTTTATGAAGTGAGTGATCACAACTCAATTCCTCTGCTTTAAACACCTGCATTTTTCAATATTCGCGGAAAGTGAGGTAACCCCCTAGAACCCCGGCCAACTGAAGTATTTTCACGCGATTTTCCTCAAAGACTGGAAGAATCGAATGGCAGGAGGCCTGTCTTAGCCCATTTTACTCACTTACCCGATCAATTCTTTCCTCCTTTTCTAGGGCTGCTCCACACACACCCCCACCCCCAGGAGGGGCACCAGCAGCCCTGTTTTCTCTTGTGCTATGTGAACCCTCCCACCCCATCATAATTGATTGGACCAGACCTAGACCACTTGGGCTCTCTCTCTCCCAGGAATTTGGAATTGAGGCAGAATAACAGGCAGTAGGCTGCAAGAGAATTAGAAAAGATGCTGAGGGCAGCGATTATCTGCCCCAAGAATGCAGAAACAGATTCAGAGAAGTGGAGACCAGAGGCACAGTACCCCTCCTGGGTCCTGGTATGATTTTCTTTGCACCCGTGAGTCCTTCGGTCCCATGAGACACCCTCATATCCTTAAAACAAATTCCCTTCCTTTCTTTTCTTTTTTTTCTAAATTTATAAGGTGATTGGGCACAATTTGTGGAGCTTGAGCAGAAGAGTGACAAACTCAAAGCTCTCTTTTGATGTAAAGTATAAACAAGTGGGGATCCTACAATTAAATCATTATAATTTTAGAGTCAACTTGCTAACAAGCTCAGCTCACAATGAAATGGGATGCCTTACAAAGCAATGAGCTCTCAATTGTTCAAACAAAGGCTGAATTTCAATACCATGTAAAGGAAGTCTTGTGTTGACTACAAGATAAGATGCTTGCGGTATTTTCCTAATATAGTAAAAGAGTAGGAAATACCAGTTAGTCAGCAGAAGGAGAAAGAAGGAAAATATAATGGTACAAAATGTGTTATCCAAATGGGTCTCTTTCTCGAGATTTAAAGAAATATAAAAATAAGTTAGGAAAGATGGAGAAGTAAAATTATAAAGATAAAAATACACCATAAACTATATTAATATGTCCAAGTTCATATTGTGGTGAGCTGGACTTTTCTTGTCTCGGGTCCCAGGAGACTCCCTTGTAGTCCTAAAATAAATTCCCCTTTTTTCTTAAAGTAGATCAGATTGTTTTCTGTTGCTTGCAACCAAGAGTCTTAGCACACCTGTATTTTCGACAACTCCCTTCTGCAGTGCTCCTCTTTCAGACAGGCTGACTTCTCTTGTCTACACCTGCTCATTTCTACACATTTGTTCCAGTTGACTCTTTCACCAGAACTGCCCCCCCTCCCCCGCTTCCCACAATCTAGCCGGCTCCTAACTCAGGTGCTTCCTCCATCATGAAGACAAATCCTGTCCTCACAGATGATCACTCCCTGCAGTTTCTCCTTAGAGTCTATGCCACCCATTTGGCAATTAATTTTATTCTATGATGTGTGTTATACTGCCAGGCTAATCTTGTCTCTCCAAAGAGACTCTGAGCTCTTTGAAGGCAGCAGCACATCTTTGGAGCCTTGATTGTATCTCTTTTGGTGCCCGCCCCTGGTTTTACTGGGTCCCCTTTCCCCAGCTGGGCCCCTCACTGTCTGGCCAGGCTTGGTAGAGGGACTGAAGAATGGAGGAGCCTTGGTTGAGACAGAGCTGCTCTGTTTGTTGTTTTCTTCTCCCCAACACAGAGGAGTTTCTTCTCCACCGTCTTCAACAGGGCTCGTGACCTCTCTTCGGCAGGATGAGAGAGTAAAAACATCACCCTCGGGTATGGAAAAGGTTACAAGAAAATCAAATTTATCGCTGCCAGAAAAAAAGTAGGGTCAATTAGCAGAGATATGGGGTGATGTGTATAAAGCCCAAACTTTGGACGAACTAAAGCATCATTTCAACTTAATTTTGGAAATCTAAATATATGAAATGCATTAGCTGATTTTATTTTTGGCAGCAGACTTAACCATTCTAATGGTGTTTTGCTCCAGCGAATTTTAAAATTAGTTTGCATTTCCTAAGCACACATCAGCTGGGTGAGGGCTGAGGGAAGGAGAGCAGGGAGAGGGGGTGCTAGGAGAGAGCCTGTTTTGGATTAAAAATTTCCCAGAAGATGCTTCATCAGGTGGATAATCCACATGCAGGTATGTGAAAGCGAACTGGAGTTGAGTCCTTGGCCTTGAAAAATATGGTTGTTATAGTGCAAGTAGACACCTGCCCACCTCCCCAAGTTAATTATAAATAAGATGCCAAGTAGAGGGGGGTGCGGGAAGGCTATTTATTTACTGTCTGCATACCTTCTGGCCAAAGAGGAAATTTTGCAAAACAAAATTTCTGGGTGATGGTAAATTTTTCCCTACTTATTTGTAGACTTGATTAATCTATTATCTTTGCTAACATGTTAGCATTAAATGACAATAAAATCCATGTTTCTTTTGAGGGTTCAGTGTGCTTTGACAGTGGCTTCTTTATCCTCAGTCAGATCTGGAAGGTGGGGATGGACCAGGGTCTCTACTTATTAGGTGGTTGACATGCGTCAAAAACTTTTCCCAAAGTCTACCCTCAAGTTCAGGCATATAGAAATAGCAATTACCATTTGTGGGACCCTTGCTATGCACTAGAAAATTCACATTCTATTTGATATCTTCACCACAACCCTGCAGGTTTGGTTGAATTAGCATCCCCACTTTACAGCTGAGTCACAGAGAGGTTAAGTAACCTGGATATAGTCACACAGCCAGAAAGTAGTTGAGTTAAAACTGAAATCTAATGTTTTGTCCACGGAGCCTGTATCCTTTCAACAGTGTCTGTACCTCTCAAGAAATACAGACTATGCTTTGCGCTGGAGAGCTGAACAGTTAGATGTCACTCTTCAATCCCCATTTAGGCAGGATGGAGATGAATGAACGCCAAAGGCAGCACACTCACCAGTGCTCCCGGGACATCTGTACTAATCTTAGCCAGACTAAAGGACTGTCCTTAACAGACACCCATTCCTTGCTGGGAGCACAGCTCTCTGGGATCTAAGGAAGGGCCGACAGAGGAGTTCATGGAGCTGCTCTGGCCTTGAGACTGAGAGCAGCCATCGGCATTGACCCACTGACCGGCAGCCAGTTGGAAGGGAAAAAAGACACCACGCAAGCTAATACAGTCCAGCCTTCACCTCCGTTAGAGCCTGTACAGCCTTTGGGAATCTGTAGACCAACTGTAGGTAGAAGTTCTTGGAGGGCTGAGAAAAGATACCCAAAGAGGAGTCTAGTTACAGTAAGGACGGGAGAGACTATAAAGAAATGATGCATGATAAAACCAACATTAAATTAAGGACTGTTTAAAAGAAAAAAGTTTAGTAGGTGAATCAGTCCAGGTACTCCAAAAAACAGAGCCAATGGGAGATACTTGTGTGTGTGTGCATTTCTCATAGATACATATATGAAATAATATATAATATGTAAAAATATAACATATATAATAATATATCATATATGAATCTATATTAAATAATATAAATAATAATAATATATATGAAATAAAGAAGTATATTTTAAGGAATTGGTTCACAAAATTGTGGAGGCTGGCAAGTCTGAAATCTATAAGGCCAGCCAGCAGGCTGGAAAGTCAGGCAGGGGTCAATGCCACAATTTTGAAGCAAAACTTCTCTGGGAAACCTCAGTTTTTGCTCCTAAGGCCTTCAACTGATTGGATGAGGCCCGCCCACATTATCAAGGATCATCTCCTTTACATAAATTCAAATAATATTAGATGTGCATCACATCTACAAAATACTTCCACAGCAGTCCCACCATTAGTGTTTGATGAAATCACCAGATGTGAGAACCTGACCAAGTAAACGTATAAGACTAACCATCACAGTGGGATTACCCTAACACAATGATTTTCACTGGTTTGTGTTCTCTTCCAATAATTATATATATATTTTTACATAGTGTAAAAAACTGTATTACAGGGCTTCCCTGGTGGCGCAGTGGTTGAGAGTCCGCCTGCCGATGCAGGGGACACGGGTTCATGCCCCGGTCTGGGAAGATCCCACATGCCGCGGAGCGGCTGGGCCCGTGAGCCATGGCCGCTGAGCCTGCCCGTCTGGAGCCTGTGCTCCGCAACGGGAGAGGCCACAACAGTGAGAGGCCTGCGTACCGTAAAAAAAAAAAACCAGAAAAACTGTATTACAAGAATTTACTACTTTTATTATACATATAATACAAGTTCATTATAGAAAATCTGGATTTATAAAAATTTGCCATTCCAATTTCTTATGTAATTTGTAAACACTGTTTCATGTTTATAAGGCCATCTCTTCCATGGGATTATAGGCACCATAAGAACAAGGAACAAAGCCCCATCTGTCTTTTTATGCCGATTATTAATTACGGTGCCCAGCACCCACTAGGCGCTCAATATATATTGGTTGAAAGAATAGATTTTGTTCCATAATGCCAACATTTATTATTTGTAATAGTTACATAGTACTCAAAATAATATACTAAAATTCTCTTAGCTCATCAGGTATTATTAAACATTTACATTGATTTCAGGTGTTTTTTCTTTTCCTACAGTAAAAGTAAACCTACAGGTTTACTCCTAAAAACTTCTTTGTACACATGCGTTTTCCTTTCATTGGAGTAATTCAAAACTTATTTGTACGTGTCCTCCTTTAGAGTACCTTGACCTTAAATAATCACACCGATTAGTCAAACTACTGATTAATTTAGAGGAAAGCATGGGTTGAAGTGATTATTTGAAAGATCCATTGAGACTAGAATAAGAGCCTCATAATAATAATTAGTAATCGTGAAGCTCTTTACAAAACTGAACCCAAACAAAATTGAGCTTTAAGTGTGGAAGTTTTTTGGCTTATTATCTCTCATTCCCACGACTGCCCTCTAGGATAATGGGGCTGGAAGTCTGCAAACTACATTTCCCAGGTTCCTTTGGCTGTGGGCTTCCTGTTAGGTTTTGCCAAACTGACAGGAAAATCAAGATATGAAGAGAGAGGAAATGTCTTTGTTTCCCATTTACTGTCTCTCTCTCTCTCTCTCTCTCTCCCCCCTCTCCCCCACACCCCACTCCCCTTTCTTTCCTTCCTTCCTCTGATACTGTTTCTCCCAATATTCCAGCTTCTGAAGCTGTGATTCACCCCCTATGATCTTAGGTTCTGGAAATCTAATCTCTGACTTACCTTCAGCTCTCCTTTTTTCCTCTTTGATTTTCTAAGATCTTTGTAATCTATGCCCTGTATTAAATATCCTCTTTTGAAATACCTAGGTTGGTTTCTGTTTTCCTGACAAGACCCTGATTGATACAATAAAGACAGAATTCTTTATGAGGAACTGCTCACCTGGTTTTGCCACCTTGGTCTCCAAAATATTGGCTTTAGGAGTCAATCTGGGTACACCCTTCTGAAATATCTCTACATAACTACATTAATCACGGTTTTCATTTTCTGTATTTCATGATGTTTTGACATCTTAAAAAGCAGGGAGAGCCTGCTCCTCCCAGAGCTAGCCTTTCCTTAGGGATAGTAAAGGGCTCAACAAGAGCACATCTCCCATATTCTAACCAGCCAATCCTGAGATAGTGACCAATTCTTATATCACTTGCATCTTAGCAAGGACTTCCTACTTTGCAAGCCTCATTGTTATTTCATTTCTATGTAGATATGTAGAAATGCTTATCTATAGCAACACTTCAAAAAGTTCTTCTAGTGTCTTCATAAAGAAGATGTTAAAAGCCTGTTAACAATGACTGAACTTATACTTTGTAGTAAAAACCGAACACTATGCAAAATAGCTGACATATTGATATGCAACTGACTATAAAGGTTGTGGGATTATCAGATTTCAGTTCCTCTCTTTCCCTAAAGATTACCCTTAACCACCTAAGGGGATGGGTATCATCCAGGTAGTATTTTCTTCTGCACCTACACTTGCTGTCGGGGGAGACTGTCAAGCTCCTTCTTTGACGACCACTATTATAAATCTCAGATTTGACTTATTCACTTTAAGTCGGAAATAGCTTTATTTTTCTTTCTTTTCTCAGGAGATTAAATAGAGGTTAGTGGTAAGAATACATGCAGAACCTTAAAAGGAAGTACATGCAAACTCAAGGAGCTGGGCAAGCTTCACAGGAACAGAGTATGAGAAAGACATCATGAACTAAGTGTTTCTCTCTCTCTCTCTCTCTCTCTCTCTCTCTCTCCCTATCTATCTATCTATCTATCTATCTATCTATCTATCTATCTATCTATCTTTCCCTCTCTGTCTGTCTCTCTTTGTCTCTATCTGTCTCCCTTGATCGCCCCCTCCCTCCTTCTCATACTGTATCTGCTTCTTTCTGAGGTTGCTTTCCTTTCCTCTCCCCACTGCCCGGCTCTGTGTGGCCCCAGCGTACACATGACCTACTTGACTCTCCAGCCTCAGTGTAGTCTGATTCCCATCTGCCATCCCCAGTTGCCCCGTCTCTCGATGTTACTGCCACTTGATTTCTGTGGGTGGTTTCACTTCCTCCTGTGCTCAGCCAAATGCTGACTGTGAACTTAGATAGCACAACTCTCCTCCTCAAACCTGAAAGCTGCATTTTCTCTCTGAGCAAAAATATTCTGAACACTGGGCTATGGGAGAAGAGTTTTCAAGCCCTTTTAACCATAAGATATTTTTTCCTACCTTCCTGACTAAAGTTTGCTTCAAGTCCAAACTTAACATGGCTCCTTGTTGGCATGATCTGCTACCCCCTCTGCCTGACCCCAACGGTGGCTCCTCCAAGGCTCCTGCTCTCTCTCAGGCCCACCCACCTGGCCTGCCTTCATTCTCTTCTGTTGGTGCATCTGCAAGGCTGCTCCCTTCACTGGGAACTCTCACCCTCTCTTTTTGCCTGTTTAGATCCCACTGATCCTTGAGATCTCAGCTCAGTTGTTGCTTCCTTGGGGAAGCTTTTTCTTATCTCCCTGATTAAGTAAAACCCCATCCCCATCCATCACAGGCTCTGGTAAGATCATATTCAGTTTTAAATCTCTCTTCTTAATGAGTCCATAGACATGTCTGCTTTCATTCATCTTTGTACCCCAGCAACCAACACCTGGTGATCCCTTAATAAATATTTATCTATATCCATTCTGCTCAACAGCAATCATTTGTTCATTCCTAAGCTCTCATCATGGTCTTTTGTTTAAAAAAAGTTTCATAATTTCCTGTTCTTGTTTCATTGATATAACATCCTCTTTTGTCTCCTTAAGGATATCAAATATAATTGTTTTAAAGGTCTGTACTGATGGCTCTATTATTTACGTTTCCTTTCAGGTAAGAACTTATGTTATCATCTCTCTCTCATTTTGATGGCTCTCCTCAAGTGTTTGGTAATTTTTCAATGAGTGTTGGTCATCTATGGCAGAGGTTTCTCACATGTAGCCAGAGAGGTAGCTCCCCTCTGCAGTCTTACCTTCCCTCACCCACTGAAGCCATCTCTTCTTTTGCCTTTCCCTACGATGTCATGGTCAAGGAATTGCCCATTGTGGTCCAGGCATGAGTCTCTTTATTAAGCCAGCCTAGGCATTGCTGCGCCAGCAAGAGCCCCATTGTTTTGAGAAAGGCAAATCATAAATGTGCTTAAAGAGAGTTTCCTTTCTTCTGTTTGTGCATCTCATTCTCCAAGAGCTTGGTAGTTGGAAAAGAATTTAACTGCTTGAGTTTTTTTGATAGGTTAAGTGAACAAAATTGACAGCTCTGCCACGGACACAAATAAGTATGGACAGTGCACCCACAACACACCCCAAGGGGAGGAGCTGCCAGACTGAGGTGAGGGGGAATATCAGATTTCCTTCCTTCTCAGATCCTGCTTTTATTAGAATGGAACTCAGAAGTGGAGCCTCAATTTTCAAATCTATAAAATGGGGATAATAATGTTTACTTTACACAGCTGTTATAAAGACTAAAGAAATATGTAAGGGGCCTATCAAACTTAGGCATTCAATACAAACAAATCCACTTCCCATCCGTTTCCTCATTTGACAGAGAATAAAAAGAAAGAAAAGAATAAACTCCCCACCATTACAGGGACAGGATCAAATGGCATCCTATATGGGAGGGTGTTGTATAAACTGCATAATAGCATCCCTGTGGGAGGTCTAATGGTGATAATTTTTACTTGTTTACTTATTTGCTAACAAATAGTTAGATAGCACTTACCACATGCCAGTCACTGTTCTAAGCACATTAGAAATATTAATTCATTTAATTCCTACCAAAAACCCCGAGGTAAGTTCTGTACTTAGGCCATTTTTACGAATGGGGAAACCAGCACAGAAAGCTCAAGTGATTTGCCCAAGGTCACATGGTTGGCAAGACGCAGAGCTGGGATTCAAACCCAGGCTGCCAGGCTCCCAGAGTCTGTCTCCAGCCCGAAACTCGATACTGCCCTTGACTATGTGGCTGATGTTATCCTCTGGGGACTGAGAGCTGCCAAAGCTCCTAGGCTTCCCTCCCTCCTTCTCCACCAGCACCAGAAAGTCTCCACGTGTGGAAATGTGACAGCTTGATCCAGTGGCCTGAGGACCCATAGGAAGTCTGGAGATGAAGGTCACTTCTTCAAGGAAGACCTTGTCCTCACTCACCCTTATGTCCCGGCCCTGCACCTCCACCCTCGGGTGTGCTGTGTGACATCACAGCAAGATGGGCTGCCTGGGCAGCAGCAGGAGAGAGCGAGGGCTGGAGGAGAGTGTAGGGCGTGCGCCCGCCAGCCCTGCCTCTTCCCTCCTCAGCCAGAGTGCAGCCTCCCAACACCCGGACCTTAACGAAAAAGCAGGGCATTTGTCCCAGGCTCCCAGATCATCACTTCTTACTGCTGCCGAAGACGGCATCCCCAGCCACTGGGCATGCAAGCAGGGAGGGCAGAGTGGCAATACGTGCTGTTATTCTGTTTGTTACTTCCCTCTGTACAAAGATGTGAGCTCCTACACACACAGGGGGCTGTGCAGCTGCAAGAAGAGGAACTAATTCAAGAGGAGGACAGGGAAGCCCAACTGGCAGTGGACATGGAGACAGAACTGGGCTTCGTTTATTCCTTCTGCAAAGACGTATTGAGTCTCTACTCCATGCCGGGCCCTCATCTCAACGCTATGGACGTGGCAGCTAACAAAACACACTCCTTGCCTTCCTGGAGTTTATATTCTTAAACGTCAAAGGAAATTTCAGATAGAGGTAAGTAATGTGAAGTGAGTAAAGCAGAGCATTGGACAGGAGGTAACTGGAGAGGTGCTGGGTGCTTCTTTACTGAGGGAGGGGGCCATGTGGGGACCTGGAGGGAAGAGTGTGCCAGGCAGAGAGGATGCAGTGCAAAAGCCCTGGGGTGGAAGAGCAAGGTGTGTTACCCTGGATGTGGAAGAACTAGGAGAGACTATGGTTAGTGTAACTGTAGCTTAATGAACAAGGGGGAAAGTCAAAGGCAGCACAATCAAATGTCCACTTAGAGAAGCCATCAGAGGACTTTTGGTAAATTATTTATACCGAAAAATAAGAGAAAACAGTTGTCCCCGACCCTGAAGCTATGTAGTAGAGTAGACAGAATTCCAAACCGGGAGTCAGGAGACCCCAAGTTATCTGCTCAGATGAGTTAATTTCTTTGAGCCTTCCTTTCCACTTCAGTAAAATCAAAAACGATACCTACTTTAAGGGTTTTGATGAGAATTAAATGTGACAGTGTACATAAAAGTACCAGCAGGTTGTTTGGCACATTAGGTGCTCAAACACTGGGAGCTACCACAATGAGACACACTACACCCCTATGAGAATGGCCCTAATCCAGAACACTGACACCACCAAATGATGGTGAGGATGTGAAGCAACAGGAACTCCTGTTCACTGCTGGTGGGAATACAGAATGGGACAGCCATTTTGGAAGAGAGTTTGGTAGTTTCTAACAAAACTAAACATACTCTGACCATACGATCCAGGAATCGTGCTCTTTGGTATTTACCCAAAGGAGTTGAAAAGTTATGTCCACAAAAAAACCAGGATGTTTACAGTAGCTTTATTCATAAATGTCAAAACCTGGAAGCGACCAAGATGTCCTTTGGTATGTGAATGATCAGTAAACTCTGGTGCATCCAGACAATGGAATATTACTCAGCACTAAAAAGAAATGAGCTATCAAGCCATGAAAATACACGGAGGAGGCTTAGATGCATATTACTAAGTGAGAGAAAATCTGAAAAGGCAACACACCGTATGATTCCAACTATATGACATTCTGGGAGAGAAAAAAACTAGGAGACAGTAAAATGATCAGTGGTTGCCAGGGGTTGGGGCAGGGAAGGACGAACATACAGAGCACAGAGGATTTTTAGGGCAGAGAAACTACTCTGTGTGATACTGTAATGATGGATACACGTCATTATACATTTGTCCAAACCCATGCGGAAATCAAAGAAATCAAAGAAATAGAATGCACAGCACCAAGAGTGAACTGTAGTGTCAACTATGGACTTCGGGTGATAATAACATGTCAATGTAGATTACCAGTTCTAACACGTGTACCACTCGGGTGGGGGATGTTGATGATGGGGAAGCTGTGCATGTGCGGGGGCAGAGGGTCAATGGGAAATCTTGTACCTTCCTCTCGATTTTGCTGTGAACCTAAAACTGCCCTAAAGAAAGTCTTAAAAGATAATAAAAAGCCTGGCCATTATGGGATGTTGGGCAAGTTACTCAAATAAAAGAGAAAACTATCATTTATTGAGTACCAGCCTATGGCAGGCCCTGCGCTGGGCATTGTCTGTGGGTTTTATCTGCTTCCCCATTTGTGCAGCGAGGGGGCAGGACCAGGTGATACCCAAGATCCCTCCAGCTCGGACCATTAAGAGGGTCTGTGGTGAGACCACAGAGGCAGAGAGACGAAGATCATTCCAAGGAGACTCAGGACAAGAGCAGAACCACAGAGGGCCTGAGACACAGGGCCCTGCAAACATTCCCCAGAAATCCACAGGACCCTCTGGGGCCTTTCAGAGATTCCTGGAGCATAGCACTACGTCATGGTGCATGGTGCCATGTCCTGAGCTGAGATCTGCCTTGTCTCATAATATGGGGCTCCAGGAATTTACTTTTCCATCTCCCTCCACAAAGGCATTAGGACCAGATGGCAAAGATCCAGGGGAATTAGCACCATGAGTGCCCTTCCCTCCCCATGCTGTCACCGTCATGCCATACCCGTGTCTTTTTCACCCCAGAGGAAGCAGCTACCGTGAACACCAGTAGGGAGCTTGTTGATGAGGACAGCAGGTGACGTGATGTGCAAGAAGCCTCCTTTAGCTCCAGTGTCCACATTGTTCCATCTTCCTGACATCAAAAACGAGTCTTTCATGGACTTCCTACGTGTATGGAATCTAGGGAGACCGTGCCTTGGCAGGGAGATGGCACTGTCAATGACCTGAGGATTCAGAGACCTTGCAAGATCATTTAAATTCTTATGAAACGATTTCTTTGATTTCCCCATGGGCTTGTGGGCATGGGCTGATTGGCAGGCCTTGCCCAGGACAAGAAGCTTTTCTCATACTTGCAACAGTAGGAGTAGCAATGGACGTGACTCTCATTTTCTGAGCATCTAACGGGTCTCCAGCCCTGTGCATATTTAATTCTCACACATACTATCCTCGTTGGAGCTTCCTACGATAGCCATTTGCAGATGAAGAACCTGAGATGGGGAACTATTCTGTCCAAGGTCATCAGGCATATAAATATGGGAGCAAAAACTGGAACCCAGGCCTGTCTGAATCCAAAGCCCAAATTCTTTCTGCTGTGCCCCTGCTGCCTCTCAAAATACAATTAAATCTTTCACCAAGCTCAAAGCCATGGAGGTGGGCTTATTTCCCAAGATGTTGCAGAGCAAGGAGGGGCAGGCAGAGGCCAAGCTGGCCCTGCAGGAAGAATTTGTGTCAAGTCCCTCATGGGAACATGCCTCAAGCCCAGAACTTAGACCCCTGAACTGAGAAACAGAGACCTTGACCTTACTACCCGAGCAAAATATTTCCTGGGTGTCAAAAACTGTTATTAGTTCAGCCAACTCCAATTAGCCTTCATCTGTCTTTGTCTTTCTTGTTTAGGGCAAGGCCCCGCTGGGGGTCCCAGGAGCTTTCTCACCAGGGGAAATCACTTTCCTTCCTCTGGTCCTGTCCCTTTCTTCCCACAGGAAGTGTCCCGGCTTTATTTCCATGGGAAAACGGGGGGGGGGGGGCGGCAGGAAGGAAATTCCTTCACTCCTTCCGCTCTCCCCAAACCCAAGGAAAGTGATGTTTCTCCTCTACCCCAGGCCCCAGGGCTTCTCGCCTGCTCTTTGCTTCCCCAGCTTCCACAAAAGAGGCTGTGGGTGAAGGTTTTTCTATTTAATTTCATTTTTCATCATCTTTACCCCTTTTGGACGGTTCACATCTGAGGGTCTCTGTGGATTAACTGGCCAATCAGATTTCATTATGAGCCCAAGTAGTTCTTATCATTAAACCTGTAATTTATTTCTTCTGTGTTTCATAAAATATGAAATATTACCATTCTTCAGGAGCTTGAAGAGAGCAGGGATGCTCCATTAAGTCCAACACTGCTCCTCCAGAAGAGGCCGTAATTATAGGCAGCCTTTTTTTCTAACAGCTAAGTTTCTACTTGCGGATGCTAACAAAAGAAATAAGCTTTTAATCCAAACATAATTAATATGAATTACCTCTCCAGTACACCCTGGCTTTGCACCATTAAACTTAATTTTTGTTTTGCATGATAATTGTGTTATCATTACCGTTTATAGGAGAACTCAGGGACCCTCACTGTGTTTTCAGTCAAGACTAAAGGGACTAGAAAGGACTTCCCTCCCTTCTGCCAGCCAGGAGGCTGTTGGTCGGCCTTCCTGACCTGTCCCGTGGCTTAGGGAGCCTGGGGTCATGGCGATACGGCCAGTGGGATAGCAGGATAACTCCCCCCAACAGTAAAAGGAAACAGATTCCTACTGACCCCGTGGAGGATTTGCCACCTGGGAGACAGGCTCAGTCGAGGCTGCTAATTATTCGATTGTCATCGTAACCATGAGCATCACATCAGCATCGTGGCCATCGCCATCATCATTATTATCCTAATTGTTATTATTGCTCCTAACTGTAATGAGGACCACTCAATTTCTTGGCAGCACGCTCCAGCTACTCTGCTATTGGTTATTTCTCCCAAAGATCTGGGGATCCTGGGCTGAATTCTTTAAGTGAAACCCCAGAAAATTGCAGACTGAGCACCAAAGTCCTGGGTTTCATGCAAGTTTCCATTCAAGATTCTGTGCAAGGCCATCTTCCTCCCTCTCTCCTCCCCATGTGCCTCAGTCTCCCTCGCCCACTCTATAAGGAAGATTCATATTTTTATAAATCTGAGAAGGAAGCTAATACCTTGGGAGCAAGGCAATACATTTATACGTTGTCATCCCGTCATTAATCATAGAGTCATTGCATATCTATTATGGACTAGGTACTATGAGAAATAATGCATACACACACACACGCGCGCGCGCTCGTGCACACGCATGCACACACACAAACTGACCCCTGCCATCAAAGAATTTACAACCTTGTTGAGGGAGGAACATAGATGCCCAAATGTTTTAAAAAGGAGAGGAAATAAATAACAGCACAAAACAACAGTATCAAAGATGGCAAATGGAGCACCTGCCAATGTGAACATCACTAATGGTGCAAAGGGGTGAGAGACAGCAAAGGTGTTCAGGGAAGATGTAGTGTAGGAACAAGAGCCTGGGCTGGCCTTGGAACGTGGGGCAGGACTTGTAGCGGTCATGGAGCAGAAGCAGGTGGAGGGCAGTGGGCGCAGTCCTGGAGGGAGGACTGCACAGAGCATCGTCCGGGACAGTAAGGGAATCAAACTCGCCACGACAGAGGGTCGCCGTGGAGAAGCAGGAAGAGACAGGCTGGAAAGGTCATTCGGAGTCAGAACATGGAGACTCCTGAACACCAGACCAGGTCATGGGAGACGCAGAATCAGTTTTCAATGGGAAGAGGAGGTTGGTTTAAAGGAAGTGGCATCTTCAGATGGTCAGTCTGGGGGCACCTGCAGGAGGGTCAGACGAGGGAGGGTCTGAGGCCAAGGAGGCCAGAGAACCATGGCTATGGTGAGCAGCAGGGAGGGGCTCTGCTCGGATGGGACAGAAAGAACTGGAAGGGAGAAATGCCTAAAAGAGAACCAAGGGACTTGGTAAGAGAAAAAAAGAGAGAGAACAGCGGATGGAATCCATGGAAACTCACAAGATTTACCAGAAATAATCACTCTAGGTCTGCCACAGAGCATTCAAAACATAACGCACAGTACCTGGCACAGGGCAAGCGCTCGTGACTAATGGCTTTTGTTAACCATGATTAGTATTAGTACTAATTTTAGTCTTATTTTAGTAATTTTAGTCTTTTTTTTTTTTTTTTTTTGCAGTACACGGGCCTCTCACTGTTGTGGCCTCTCCTGTCGCGGAGCACAGGCTCCGGACGCGCAGGCTCAGCGGCCATGGCTCATGGGCCCAGCCGCTCCGCAGCATGTGGGACCTTCCCGGACCGGGGCACGAACCCGTGTCCCCTGCATCGGCAGGCGGACTCTCAACCACTGCGCCACCAGGGAAGCCCTAATTTTAGTCTTATTTGATCATCCCAGAGTCCCTGTGGAATTGCCCAGGGTAGCTCTGTTACATATATTGCAAGTCCCTGAGAGATGAAGAACTTATCAAAACATTGTCTTTTATTCCAGTCACCAAAGCAACAACCGTTGCTCTTTAGACTCTTTCCTCACCCGTATTATTTTTTTGAAAAATCACAGTGACAGTAAAAATCAGCACCCAGGCCACCCTCCAAGCGGTGACAAAACCAAGAGTGTTGCCACACACAGACGCCACGCCAGGAAATGGTGGCCCTTAATTCTCAACATGCTTTCTTTTCTCAGGGGGTTGGGGGGAGTGGAGCTTTGAAACACTGTTCTTTAAGGACACTGGATCACCTGATATGGGCCCCATTCTTCTTGTCAATCCAACAATTTGGATATCGTATTGCTCGCAGAGAAGTCTTGTTCTCGGTAAGTCTTTTCTATGAATGGTCTTTATCAAACTCATCAATGGCCCAGGAGCTATAAATAGGGGACAGGGGACAAATTTTAAATTCACATAAAGTTTGATTTGATAAACTGGGTACTTGGTGCAAAACAGATCAAATGAAGTTCAGGAGTAGTCAGTGTAAAGTTTTAAACCTATGAGAAGGGGTGGGGGAATGATACCCTTAAATAAGTGGGGAAGAATTTAAAAAATGGAATAAAGGATGAAAGAATAAAATCTCATAGGAATAGACCAGCCCATGCAGAGTGAACAACAAGGTAGATGTGAATTGCAGAAAAGGTCTAAGGCTTTGCTGTGTGCTGGGACTATGCCCGCCATGTTATCTATCTATTGAAAACAGTAAGTATGAAAGTAAGATGAGAAGATATGGGTAAAACAACATTGGTCCAGCAAGGAAGCATCTAAAGAGACTCTGGACCCAGCCCCAGCTGGGCATCACATCTTGTTTGGAGCTGACCAGCTAAAGAGAAATGTGGAAGGAAAAGTGGTAGAAAGGGCTAGAAAGCAAGACCTGTGAAAAGACTTCAAGCCCCAGAATTATTTCATCCACAGCAGAAAAGTCTAGAAGGAAGGGGATGAGTGGAGCTGAGTTGATTTAACAATGGGCTTCAAGCCAATGAGAGGCTCTTACTCTCAGAGAACGGTGCCCAGCTGTGTCCTCGGTGGAGAAAAAGGCAAGGAACTTGTTTGACTCACTGCGGTAAGGACACGCTAACCCCAAATATGTCGCCTTGGAACGACTGGCTTTAGAACCCGTGTAGAACAGGTTTCTCTTCTCCTGTTTCCTCACCTCTGTCTCTCCCATCCAGGAGAGCACTGGATGCTAGATGGTGAGTCTCGTCAGCCAGATCTCCCTGAGACCTGCTATCCAAAATGCCCTGGAACACAGAGAATGGAAGTGACCCTGAATGGTCCTTCAGGCCATCCCTCTGCCTCTGGGTGTCTCGACCATTTGAAACAGCCCTCTAAACTTAGTCGATATGGGCATCGCAACCCACCTATGGTGGATTCCAAAATATTTTTGGAATATTTTGGGCTTCCCTGGTGGTGCAGTAGTTAAGAATCTGCCTGCCAATTCAGGCGACACGGGTTCGAGCCCTGGTCTGGGAAGATCCCACATGCCACGGTGCAACTAAGCCCGTGCGCCACAACTACTGAGCCTGTGCTCTAGAGCCCGCAAGCCACAACTACTGAGCCCACATGCCACAACTACTGAGCCCACATGCCATAACTACTGAGCCCACGTGCCACAACTACTGAAGCCCGCGCGCCTAGAGCCTGTGCTCCGCAACAAGAGAAGCCACCGCAATGAGAAGCCCGCGCACCGCAACGAAGAGTAGCCCCCGCTCGCCGCAGCTAGAGAAAACCCGCACTCAGCAAAGAAGTAAAAATCCAAAAATATCAGCACAGAGAGACACGCAATCATGTCCTAACACCTTTTAAAAGAAAAATCTTAAACGGAAGTCAGTGGGGTGGAAGATGGATGAGAAGGAAGATGCAGGATCCTTCCCAGAGGCCATAGGAAGGGTTACATGAGCCAGGGTAGCTCCTGGCCCTTGGGGACCAGAACTGGAGACTCATCCTCCCTTTATTCCTCTTGTCTGTATCTTCACATAGTTGTGGATATGACCAGAGGAAGTGAAGGGCCTACGTGGTCCCAGCTTACCAACCCAAGGGGAAAGGGCCCCCGTCCCTCTCATAGCAGGAGTGGTTTTGTGTCTAAGTTAAATCAGCAGCCGTGAAATCCTGTCTGTTGATGACCAGTGTCATCACTGGTCCCTCAGCACCAGGCAGCTCTGGGTATTGATGAAGAATCTGGTTTCTGGAGACAGAGGGCTTGGAACCATGGGCAGGTCACCTAACCTCTTTATGGCTCTGTTTACTTATCTGTAAAATGGGGACAAGCGTAGTACCTACCTTGTGGAGTTGCTGTGAGGATTAAATAAGTTAATATGTGGAAAAGGTTCTAATCGTGGCTGGCACACCTTTAACTATTAGGGAGGTATTTGCTCACTTTTTTAAGACTGTTTCTTTTTAGTGGTGAAGAACTAGACTGATCCCAGATCCACATTCACACTATGATTGTCATTGTGCTATAACAAATTGCAGCCATCAGGTTCTTTACTTATCAAATATCCCACTGGATTATACGGACATTTTATCCACTACGCAGAAAGCACAAATTCCGAATCTTACATGTCATCAACTGCAGAAATACAGAAACTTCCTTGAAGAGAGGCTTTTATACAGTTCTTTAATAAAATATATGCATGTTAAAGGATTTCTGGCAAAGAAACACCAAAAAGAAATTTTTTTTTAATCTTTCACAGTCATTGCTACCCAGGTCCCTACTTGCATTTTGTCATTTTTTTTCTTCCCTGTATTCTGATGGACACTTTAATGTAATTATAACTGTTCAGTGTGTCACTACTTCCCAAAACTCTGTTCTGCTGAGCCTTAATGCTTGAGGCTGGTAATAGATGTTGGTTGGATAAAGGACTCTGGGGTGAAATAAGTTCAAAAAGCAAAAGGTTAAACCATAGAACTTCCCAGAACCCTCGGCATTGACGTGCACGCAGTCCTGAGAGGGGCACAGGATACCAAGCATTTCCCAAATACATTTGACACTGGAGTCATATTCCAAAAGAGACACTTTGCAAAAAATGCTACTTGACAACTTTGTATTCTGCTTATCATAAGCATTTCCATATCTTTCTTAAACTTTCTTCACATCCTTTTAAATCACTGCATAATAATCTATTAAGAAGATATGCCTTAGATTCCTTAACCATTCCGCTACAGTTAGACATTTAGGTTAATTTCAACTTTTTGCTAATCTAAATAAAGCTGCAACTAACATCTTTTTGCAGTGTAAGTTTTCCAAAACAATGGAAATGTGTTTAGGATTCATTTCTTAGGACAGATTCCCAGGAGGAGAATTACTGGGTCAAAGGATATTCATGTTTCAAGTTCACAGTGCAAGGTGCCAATTTGTTTTTCAACAAGCCTGTATCCATTTTCACTACCCAGCAGCGTGTGACAGTGCCCACACACCACACCCAGAGCAAGGCGGCTGGCCAAGATGCTAAAAGTGGGGCTGCCGACGGTTACTTTCATCAGCCTTCATTAGCACCACCTCTGGTGACAGCCTTTGAAGCTGTCAGATCTCATGCCAGCCCCTCTCTCTCCTCAAACAGATTCAGACATGCCTCTGGTTGTGCCATTTCTGAACTACCTGCACAGGATAAAGCCCACCCGAACACCCCTGCCCCCTGACACTAAGGAGGCATCAAAGAGGTTCTCCTCCCAGTAGGTAAATGTTTAACAATCAGCTCTCCAGGGGGGAAAAAGCCCTGATTGGTAGCATTTGCCGCTTTCTGCGGTGTAAATACTCTCACCAGGGTTGATTTCAAGTGAACGACCTCCTGACATAATGTCACTGGACTTGGAGTTGGGAAGAGATGGACACCATGGGCTCTTGAGTCAGGAGGGCGGCTCCAGACACCCCTACCCAGCTGCAGTTGCTGGCGCCCTGAGTTGCTCTCTTCTCTCCCCGCAGTGACTCCATACCCAGCAACCTCCTGAGCCCTGTGCTCACAGCGCCTGAGCTGCAGTGACGTCTACGCTCATCCTACACTGGGACTCCAGCCTGATTCACTTCAGAGGCCCATAGGCTTCAACTGTCAGGGACCCTAGCCCGTTGATACTTACCCCTAAGCCATCAACTCATGCTGACCTCACTGTGCAGCCATCCCCCAAACCCCACCCTTTGGGCTCTGGACACAGAGTCTTGGACTATCTTTCCTAAAGCCGTACCCATCCCCAGCTCCTTACGTCTCCTCCACTTCCATACTAATCAAGTTCCTGACGTCCTTCTCTGCTTCCAGTTTTCCACCCAGGATTTACTCCATGGATCTGATGACAAATTCAATTTTCACGTTCATGAACCAAATTGGATGAGATTTTTAAATCATTCCCTCTCTCTCTCTCTGGCTGTTGCAGAAACTCCCTCTGCCCTCCCACCCTCCCACTGGCCTCTGCGCCATGAACATGCATTTATCCACTGAGGATAGAATGGTCCCTGAACCCCATGGGAATTCCCTGGCACCCTCCCAGCCCTCCACCCCCAGGACCTGACACTGTCCACCATGTCCTCAACTGAGTATGATCAGAGAGTCTTAACTTCCAGGCTGGAGGCCAGCAGACTTCCAAACTGAACGCTGAGATGCAACACCTTGCTGTGTGCTCCATCCATCTCACTGGACAACCCATGACTATCTATTCCAAAATTACAGCTAGAAATCGCTTCGTCCCCAGCTGCTGCCCAAGCCATGCCAAGAGGGACAAGTGGGGCTGCCATTCCTAAAGCCTCTACAAGAAAACACTTTCCCCACCGCAGCGTGCATTTCATCCTCCTGATGAAAGCCCCCTCTGGCCCTACTGCTTGCTCTTCCTCCCGTGGTCCTCCATATGGAAACCCTGACCGTTCTCACGTAGCCTCAGCTAGAATGAGTAAGCTAGGATTGCAGAAGAAGACGGCAAAAGTGAAAAACATAAGAGGAAAAGGGAAAAAAATGAAACAGCAAAATGGAAAGGAACCATAGAAGGTACCAAAGGATGACAGAATGCATTACGATTACGTTCTCCAACATTCCATGGGATTTCCAGACCCTAGAAAACATAAACAATGCCTTCTACCTAAAAACAGAGAAATGGATGGATTACTTTGAAGATCCCTACCAGGATCCCCATTTCAGCCAACTGCATTGTTACCCCATCCAAACATGCGTATGAAATAGTTAACAGTAATCACCCTGAGATGAAACAGGGAGGGTGCCTGACAGTGTTACAAAGAAGCATATGGATCCCCATATTTTCTCCAAAGGCAATCTATTCTAAGCTTGGATGCAATCTGGAACTTACTCTTCCCCCAAAACGAGTCGAGCTCAAACCCCTTCACCCTATCACAGTGCAGGGCATTCTGCTGAATACGGGAGCAGAAAGCAAGGAATAGGCAGTGAGAAACAGAAAGTAGGATCGTTCAAATAGAAATCCCATATAAAGTAAAGCCAGTAGTTGGCATTTGGCTGATCCTATTGGAGGAAGCACCCTTCCTAAGGGGTATCGTTGAGAAAGATTCTTAAGTGAACCTGGAGGAATTGCATAAACAGACACAGAGGACCTTCTCTGCTTAGTGATAAGGACCTTAATATAAGAAACATGGTAGCGCAACCCAAACCACCGGGGGACAAGTACAGCACAAAGCACAGGAGGAGAAAAAAAATAGGGTAACCTGGAAAAAGAAAACTAGAGGGTAAATCATAATAAAAACTATCCCCTCCTCTGCATCCCCAGCCACACATGGTTTGGTTAATTCCTTAATGAGGATGGATTGTAATTAATATCAGAACTACACCGTGTAATCATTGCCTATAATTGAGTTAACCATAGACCAAATCAAAGAGAGTTTGCACTCTAGTGTGAGTTTTCAATTCATCTTTCTGGGAGTGGGGAGCATGCTTCATAAAGTTTTTTGATAAAAAGCATCTCCAGGAACAAACATATGTCAGATGGATCTTTGGATATCACATTCAAGACAATGATGCTCAGAAGTGCCAGTGCCCACAGCTGCATCTCTTACAGGCTTCTGCTTTAAACAGATTTATTCCTGCCCAGTAGTCCAGCCCAGAGAAGGCGCAGCTACTGGCTGATCCAAAACCTGACTTAGTTAAAGTCCTCTCTTGGTCTTCTGGTTGCTGGGCCCTCGTGTGGGCTCTATGGGCTGTTTCCGTGGGTCCCTGACCCCTCACTTCTGGAGGCTGCAAATCCTCAACCTGTATCTCTCTCGTTCTACTTTCTCCACCACCTCCCCAGGGACCTAAAAGCTCTTTTCACTCCCTTCTTGGCTCTCAACGTGCGGACCATGAACCATTCATGGTCATAGAGTTCAGAAGAGGAAGAATTACAGGTCTCCAACCGCTCCCACATGCAAACCGCATACAATTCATGGAACTTGGCCTTCTACATGATGCAGTCTTTGTTGGGGGCAGAGGGCAGAGAGGTTGAGGTGGTAGGCGGTCTGCAGTGAACTGAGAAGGTTTGGGTTGTGGGGAAGGCTGGCCACATGCAGGAGCCCTTCCTCCATCTGCTGTCCTGGAACTGCTGTTCATCCCTCCAGCCACTGTTTTCTTTGCCGGCACCCCCCCGCTTCCCTCAGCCCTACGCCTTACTCCCCAGAGGGGCCAGCAGAATCCTTCCCAGGGCCATAGGGCTTTATCAAAGGCAAGGAGACTTCTTTAAAGCCAAATTAATTCATTAATTTAGGAGAGACCTCTAACTCTCCCTTCTTAACTCAACTTCCCTGGACCCTTTCCCTCTTTGCGCTCTGAGTTCCTCCTTCCCTCCCCAACCATCAGACTCGCCATCCAATGACCTCTTTGCCCCGAATCCCTCCCTCCCGTCGTGGCCCCCCTGCAGCATGGGGTCCGGGTGGCTGAGGTTCAGAGCTCAGATTCCCGGAAGCTGCTCATCATTATCTAAATGGCAAACCCCTGACCCTGTCCCCTCCAGCTTCATCACCCTCTGGAACAGTCTAAAGTTTAAACCCTTGACCTCCTTCAGGAACCACAAGGCAAGCAGCTAACCATGACCCCACGCCCACCCCCCAGCTCTAGAGGGAACCAAGAGCCTTAGAGAAAATGCTGGATTCATGGCTCCCCCAGGACACATGCATCCACCAACCTCTCACCCCTCTGAGCATCCTCTAGCACCACCAGGATGAATCTACAAGAAAGAGGCAGAAACACCCCCTTCTGCCCCCATCCCCAGCCTCCTGTCCCCTCTGCCAGCTTTCAAAGGCCACCCTTCAACAGAGTGAGTGACACTAAAAACAGCAGCTCTTCCCCTCCCACTCTACCTCCCGCACAGGCTGCTCACTGATAGTAATGGGCCAGGACACTTTTATTATCATTATTAATTAGCACTTTCAAGCAATGGAATTAAATCAATATGGTGGACTGAAACTAATTTTAACAAGCCATTGAGATCAATCATTGGGACTTTTATCTACATAAATGCCACTAAACTCAGCTCGTTAGTGTAACATTAGCCGGAAAGAAAAAGAAGGGAGACTGGCGGGGTTTTAATTAGGAAGACATAAACCGAGCCACAATTTTTCTTCTTTGATTTGCTTTTAATCTCGTCTGCAAAGCTCTTCTGGTGTTGCCTAGGCTGATGTTTCGTCCCAGGCCACTTCCGTGGGAAGGGGAGGGGCGCGTGAGGAGAAGCCAAGGGCAAGCAGAGAGGGATGCTTGGCTGGGATGGTCCCTTTCCGGCGCTCACCCCAGGAGGAGCCTGGGCCTCCCCCTGCAGCCCCTAGATCTGAAGTCTAGGTTTCCACCATCAGCGCCGACCACCACTCCGTCTGCGTTCACCTCTGCTTAGCATTTATTCATGTCTGCATTATATGAAAATTATTTATGTCCAATAAATAATTGGACGAGAATGTAGATGGAAAGAAACAGACCAATGCCTCACACAGTTCTAAGCTCGAAGAGCAATTAATGATTATTCCAACTCGCCATCCTTTCAACAATTTGAACGGTACTTTATATTTTCAAAGCCCTCTCACTTGTGTCATCTTACTTTTCATTGACAACCTAACAGAGAAGGAGACTGGCAACAAACAGATACAGTCACTTTCTTAAGGTTGCAGATTACAAAGTTGGGACTCAAATCCAGGTCTTCTCCCATAGTCTACTGTCCTTTCTTTATAAAATATCTCCTATCTAAAAAACATCAGGCAAAGCCCCCAAAGCCTACTGTTTTGTTTAATTACACTTTACAACTATTTGTAAATTTTGAAATGTTGGCACATTCTCAAGTCCCTTCCACACCCCACCACTTACTAGTCATGCTAATAAGATGCCCTGATTTTTCAAAGCCCTGGGTCAGAAAGTGAACCCACCTTCTTGACGGTGACTGATAAAGACGGACCAGAAACTCTGAGAGCTGGCCACATTTTCTACATCCTTTGGGCCTTTCTGCCAGGTACCTTGGCCCTGAAGTGATCCATCACTACAGCATCTCCTAAAGAACAGGAGGAGCAGGCTGGGTTAGGATGGGCCTCAGACACCAAAGGCAGCATCGGGGGTACCTCCCTTTGCCTGTCTATTCTTGTGTGGTATGGAGAGTTCTCAAGCCCCAGAAGCTTGGGAAAAAACAAGTTTATGTGAGAGTCCCAGATCTTGTTGCTATTACACCATGAAGTAGCTAAAACTGAACAGCTTCCTCTCTGGAGACTCACCATATCTGGATCCCCCCAAAAACAGACAGTGGGAAGCAATAGGGTTTGAGGGTAGAATCCCTGACACAGGTTGACCTGTGTTACCCCCCAGCTCTCTAGTGAACTGTCCATAGTTCCAAGAGCAACCCAGTCATTACTTCTCAGTTCCAACTTTCACCTCAGTGCTATATTTTGACTCAGAAACTAAACATTTCAATTGCCCTTGAGATTTCTCACTGAAACAAACTCATTGCCATCCCCTCCCCTCACTGTCTCCCTGACCTTATCAAAAATGTCTTAGCTTCCTCATGTTTAATGATGATCCCACCACACTCAGGGTCTCCCAGACTCAAGACTCTGCAGTCGTTTGTAAAATTCCTTCACTGTAGTTCTCCAAATTCAGAGAGCTCTCCATTCAAAATGTAAGTGTAGATTAGGTACTAGGTATAGACATTAGTCAAGACTCTTCACATCTCAGGTTTGGAAATCTACGGTAGTTCCCAGATTGCCTCCCCCAACTATGGAGTCCTCCCTAGTTAATCCTTCTAAGTCAGGGGTCAACAAATCTCTTCTGTAAAGGGCAAAATAGCAAATATTTTAGGCTTGGTGGGCCATAGAGTCTCTGATGCAATTACTCAACTATGCTGTTGTACAAAATCAGTCACAGACAAATACAAATGATGGGCATGGCTGTGTTCTAATAAAACTTTATTTACAAGACAGGTGGCAGACTGGATTTGGCTCACAGGCTGCAGTTTGCCAACCCCTGTTCTGTATTGTTCTTGTATTAATCTTCCTTAAACACCATAGTTCTTGTCATTTTTGCAGTGTTTTGCAGAAGACACGTAATTAGGTCCAGAAATTAGGTCCTTGAATTCTAGTCTTCCGTAGCAGACACTGTTGATGACCTGTCCCATATTTCCTTACCCCTCTTCTGAGTTGACCTGCAACCTCAGGGGACAGTTTCCAGGAGCACTGATAGCTTCCCACCTGAGCCCACATCTCTCTGCTTCGCTGCCTGAGTGCTTTCTCTAGTGCCCTGGGAGCTTGCTTAGCTGTTTGCGAAGGACAGAAATGCTGGGCATTTAACACCCTCAAGAGCAACCCTCACTGATGGGGGATGTGAATTGTGAATAACTATTATACTTTCTCATCCCTTAGGAAGATAATTCCGAGGTGCATTCTGCGTGGATGCACAGAGGGTCTCGGCAGGATTGCAAGCCAGTTGCCCACAGCAGTAACCCATTGATTCATGTCTCTTCGTTGGGTTTTCTCCCATTGCTGGCACATTTTCCCCACTCCCTCATTGCTTCCTAGGGTCTGAATTCAGGAAACTAAACTAAGATGTCTTCCGACTTCTAGTCCAGGACTTTTTTTAAAATTCCCTTCACAAGAGTCTACGATGGCACTTTTGCTTCTGGCAACACGGCAGACTAAGCTTTCTAAAAACATCTTCTGACCCTAACGCTTAGGTACTGGACAAATTACGGCAAACACACTTTTAAATGTATTTATGTGTTTTCAAGACAGGGAAGTCTCCAAGGACCACATACATTACTTACAGAAACAAACACAGAATAAGCTGAGAGGAGAGGGGTAAGTGATGTCCTGAGGGCAAATGCCAAAACCTAGAGTTTTAGAGATTCTTGTGGCCTTGATGTGGATGGGAAATGGGAGGCCAGGCCTTGGCCTCCTGCAAGGTTGAGTAGCTAAACTCCATGTAAAGCTACATCCTCGTTTAAAGGGAAAACTGAAGAAAAATACAGCTTTCTTAGCAAAGGAAATCTACCTCTGTGGCGGCTTTATATATATTTCATATATAAAAATGACTCTTCCTTTAGAATTCATAACCTAGATCTGCTGTCACTGGAAGTCAGGAGTTGAATTCATACTACCCACATGCAAGAGGAGCCTCAAGCTGAGAAACTGGGTTAAAGTGATCCTAGTTCGGTAGTGCCCTCAATCCAAACAGAAGCAAATACACACAGTCTGCAATAAAATTCCTCAATCTGGACCCCACAGATTACGTCCAAGTAAACAAGAGCTCAAGTCAAAAGTTATCAAACACAAGGAGAAACGAGCTGCCATAAGGCAGCATCAGCAGAAATGACAGATAATGAATGTATGCCCCCCAACGAGTTTGATTACTGAGTTATCAGGGAGTAAGTGTAATATAACTAATGATGCAATTTTTGAAGAAAAGAGAGACAATTGGGAAAATGAACAAAGTGAAAGAGTAGAATCAAAACTAACAAGGAGAATTTTTTCATTAAAATTAAAAATGCAATCACTGAAACTAAAAGCTCAAAGGAAAGTTTTAACATCATATTAGGCACCTCTGAAGAATAAATTAATGAAATGAAAGAGAGCTGATGAATTATGCAGAACCTAGCATAGAGAGATAGGAGATGGAAAATATGAATGAAAGAGAGGTCAAGAAACATGAAGGATGAAATTAGAAGGCACAGAGCATGTGTAATTAACGTTATAGAAACAGAAAATGGAAGAGAGACAATATTCAAAGAGATAATGACTACGAATTTTCCAGAATTTGTGAAAGATATAAATCTATACCTAAAGGAAGTACAACTTTACAAAGCTGTATAAATAAAATAAAATGCATGCCTATACATCTTGTAGTGAAACTGCAGAACAGCAAAGACAATGAAAACATCTTTTTAAATATCCAAAAGAAAAGACTAATCGCCAAAAATGGAAATACATACATAAAGAAAGAAGAAAGAAAGAGAGAGAAAGAAAGAATTAGACCAGCAGCAGACTCCTCACTTGTGACAATGGAGGTCAGCATATAATGGAATAATATCTTCACTATGCCGGGAGAAAATAACTGTTAACCTGGGACAGAGTATCCAGAAAATTTGTATCTCAAGTTGCTTTCAGATAAAAAACAAAAGAAGAAGAAGAAGTATTTTTACTGCCAAGATATCCTCACTAAAGGACTTACTTTAAGAAGTAAAATAATCCTAGGGGGAAAGCCTGCAATGCAAAAAGGAATTGTGAGTAATGAAAATGATAGCATGTATATAAAGCTATACAAATAAAATAAAAGTAATCATTTTTTGTGCTTAAAGACAAGAACTAAAATATGTGGGCAATTCTGGAGAGGGTGGGGTTGATGAGAGATAAAACATTCCAAGATTCTCATTCTTGAGGGAAGTGGGGTTAAGATGCTAATATATTTTTGATTGTTAAGTGCACAAAATAAAATTTAAAGGCTAACCTTTAAATGAATATAGAGTGAGTAATTTCCAAAACTAGCAGAGGGAAAACAAAGTTAAGAACAAACAATCCAAAAGAAGGCAAGGAATAAAGAGGCAGTGGGGGAGGAACATAGAAAAAGCGAGATTAATAGCACAAAATGACAAAGTAGAAGTTTAGATAAGTTAAAAATCAGATGAAGCTTAATATATATGCAATAAAATTAAACCCAAAGGCAAGGAGAATAATTAATACAAAATTCCAAATAATGATCACTCTTGGGGAATACCAAAGGTAACTACAGGGAAAGAGAACACAGAAGGGATCAAGGGTATTGGTTGTGTTCTAATTCTTAAGTGGAATAAAGGGTACACAGATTTTGTGTCATTCTTTATACCTTATATAATATAGCACCTTTATACCATGTGTGTGTGTTTATATAAATGAAATACTTCATTAAAAGTTTAAAAAAAATTTAAAAGATCTACAGTGGCTCTGTATTGCTCCATTAAGAGTAAACTGATCAGCCTGGCATTTTTAAGCCCTTCCTCAGCTGGCTACAACCTCTCTCTCACTCCTGCCCAAAGTGGGAATTTTCCTCTAGTGAGAATTCCTCATTGCCCTCCTTCTATTCTTTACTGCCACTACCAGATAATTTACGTCTCCAAGACTTTGTTCATTCTGTCCTCCGCATCTTTCCTTCTATCTATGATGTAAACTCTACACTTCCCTGGAAGAAAAAAAGAAATAAAGAATTTTCCCCTATATGAAGCCTTCTTGAGTTTATCCCAGGACACAGGGATCTCTCAATCATGTGAAATAGTTCCAGAACCAATGAACTCCGTCTGCCACATGTTCTTGGTGTTCAGTGTGAGGGGAAGTCTTGTCTCTTAACTAGCCAGAGAACTCCTTGAGAGCAAAGACAGAGTCTGATGTTTCCTTTTATAACTCACTACCTCTTGGGGAGCACTGAACTCATAAAATGCACTCAGTCAACCTGCACTGAAGAAAGGATAGCATGGGATCAATTCTTAATTCTCATGGAACAGATTTTGTTTGAGAACCTGGAAAACTTTTCTGTCCTTGGTTCACTAGTCTTCCTGAGATCCAGTTGTAACCTGTCACGCACCCCTTTTCTCCTTAAACCACTTTTATATTTAAACCTGTTCTATTTGGTTCCTGTTAGCTTTTAGCCTAACAGCCCTCATTCAGAAATGTGTGTCCAAGACTCAGGAAAACTTAGGTTCATCCTTCAACAAAAATTTCAAATGACCACACACCATCGACCTTCAAGATTGCCCATGAACAATAAATCTGTGAATGCCAAGGGAACACTGAATTAAATTAGGCACTCAAGGTCCTCAACTAGTTCTCTACATGATCAGAACACAAACCTAAGTCTCTTGACACTGATTCCAGGCTCTTCTCACTCTCCAACATGCTCATTGATGTTCTTGTAGAATTCACAAGTTCTTTTCTCTTCTGAAACCTCATAAAGAGGTTCCTGATAAAATAGCAATTAACCAATACCTCTGCCAATAGATATCTGAGAACTATCTATTGGGATGTTCATTCATTCATCCATTTATTCATTCCACAAATGTTTATTGAGTGCCTACTATGTGACAGGCATTTTCCTCAGCTGTAGGAACATTTGAGTTAAGGGAATCTTGACAATAAAGTAAGTACGTCCCATATGCTTATGCCAAACGTTGACACATGCTACAGAGAAGAATATAGACAGAAGGGTGTTAGCAGTGTCAGGAGGTCAGGGTGGAAATCTCAGGGCGGACAAAGAAAGTTTCCCTGAGAAGGGGACATTTAAACACTAGCACCCTGAGAATGGAAGCAGGAATAATGAAAGAATGAATGCAAAGTGAGTTGCCAGTAGCTCTTGGATAGCCTTCCAGATCTGATTCCTTGGTCTTTTCCTTGAACCAGGAAGATAATGAGGACAGAGTGCTGGCAAGGCTCTCCTCCAAGGCAGAGAAGTCACAGGGCTGGTGGGACCTGACATTAGCAAGCTGGGGTGGCAGCCAGCAAATCCTGCCCCTAAAGAAGTAAACTACAGACCAGGGCTTCCCATTTTCATAGTAGACCTTTAAATCCCTTTGCTCCTTTTTCTCTCATATAGATATCACACACTGATACACACTCACACGTATGAGCACATGCCCACACATCAGTTCCTAACAGTTCTAACAAGACACTCTTTTACTGCTTTTGGAAGCTTTGAGGCAAACTCTTAGGACTTCTGTGATTCCACCAGATTACTTAGGGGTCAATCTATCAAGGCCAAAGAACTTCATTGGGAGGTTGAGGGAAGAGCTATTTGAACACGACCAGTGTGAAATCCTACCACTAAAACACACAAACAAAAGCCATGCAGGATAGACCTATGCAATGAGCTTGCAATTCCCAGAGATTAATCAGTTTCTGAAATTTAGCCAGGTCCCTCTGATGCCATTTAGGAAGACTTGAGACACTGATGTGACTGTGATATCCTAGTTCTCACCCATCCTCCAAAGCAATGTGGGCTTCCTCCAGTATCTTCTATGGAAAGCATGGGTTTTGGAGTCAAACCTGTGTTCAAATCTCAGCTCTGTGTTTCATAGGAACTTGCTTTTTGGCTTAGTTTCCTTAACTTCTTTTTCTTCACTGTACAATCTTCTCTACCTACTCCATACTCCCAGGGAAAGATCTGGTTTTCTTGAGTATTTTATTCTGTTAGCCACTTCATGAGACCTCCTAGGGGAATTCTGGAGTAACAGTGGATGGTCCCAAACTGTTTTCTAAGGGCTTTCTGTTTCTCTGTCTCATACAGCCTTTTAAAGCCCTGTTATCCCAAGAAATTCAGCTCTGGCTCAATGCATACCATGTTCAGCAAAACAGAAGTTTCAATCTTTCTGCTTCACTATCCTAGCTAATGACTTCCATCCTCAAGGCCAACCCAGGGTCTCAGATGGCTTTGGGGTTCTAGCCATCACATCTGTGTTACAGGCCAGAAGGAGGAAAGGCAGAAGAACAAAAAGGGGACCCTCCAAGTGAGTCAGCTCTTTTCAAGATGCCTTCTCAGAAGTCTCACAAATACCTCTGCTTACATCCCACTGACTAACACTTAGTCACAAGCCCACACATCACTGCAGGAGAGACAAAAATGTGTCTGGTTCAACATGAGAACCCCTTATTAAGGAGTAAGTGGAAAATAGATGCTTGGGTGGGCCACCAATGGTCTCTGTCGAAGTGCAGGATGCTACCATACATGGACATGGACATGGGAGGTCACCCACATGTGGATCCCAGATTAAATGAGGATCTCATGCCTTTGCACTTTTACACCTTTGCACCTGCCTGGAGGCTCTTCTGCCCTTTTTACATGACTCTCCCGTTCTTTGAGACCCAACTGACATGAAACTTCGAGAAAAATCTTCCTTACCCACCAGCCACTGCCCCACCCCTCACTTTCTGTTTTTCCTATTGCAGTGCTTTTCACATCCCTTGTAATTCTGTCTTTACTGAGCTTGTCAGAGTAAGAACCAGAATAAGAACACATCCCTGTGCTATACTAAGTGCTAGTCATTTATTTATTCCTATTATTTCTCTCTTTTTTTCCCTTCATCTTTCTCACAGTCCATTTTCCATATTTTTCTTTTTCCCATTCCCTTGCCTGTTCCTTGCGGCTGCAGGGGGCATTGAAGGAAGGTCATCACTGAGTTCCACTGATGTGCTATAAAGTCAAAGAGTAGCCTAACTTTGAATCTATTATATTAAAGCTTCAAAGCCAGAAATGGATTGCTAATGCGCCTGAAAAGTCAATACAGCTCCCAAGCTGTCTTAGGAAATAGTTTATGCTCTAGAAGAATCTGGTCAAACTATGCCGTTTCAATGCTCTTGATCCTAAGAAATGACAGAGTTCCCCTTATACAATACCAGGACGAAGAGTGCGGCAAAGTACCAAAAAAAAAAAAAAAAATGCTGCATCCTTTGCAGAGTGCATGTAGATTTCACATGAGTTGTGGGACTTCTCATGTCATATTGAGATAGCTTTTCTGAATGGGGCCTTCAAGGTCACACCCCCAAGAGATCATCCAGGAATAGGGAAGACTTCAGTCAGGAAACAGCAGCTGGGACACAGGTCTTCTGGGCTTCCATAGGCCCTTCTGAACCCAAAAGTCCCTGATTGTTTTCTTGGCTTTGCATCTTGGAGGTGGCCTATGGCAGGGTGGGGGCAGGGCGGTACGTTTTTGAATGAACTTCCCAGGTGATGAGAGCGGGCTGCCAGCATCTCATGAAGAAAGGCCAAAAAGCATGAAGGAAAAATTCTAAGAGCAAAGCCTGAAGCAACAAATGGCAAACCACTTCTTGCAAGGCAGATTACCAAATTTCCCATCCATTTCTACATTTATCTCCCTTTTATTATACTCAGTCCTTTCATAAGTCCTGCTTAAACATTCCTTACTTATCTTTGTGGGCTTTACAGTATAAAGGGAATGGTCTCAGGTCAATACTTGGCCCAGGGTGTAAGGTAACAGTAGTTGCTTCTTCCTCCTTCCCATCCCCCCAGGTCCAGGTAGGTGTTGAAATTACTATTGCTGAGGAGACAAGAAGTATTTACTTTTCCCAAGAAAGGTGATATTCTGTAGTGTAAGAAAAATAAGACAAAATTGCCTCCAAAGAAACAACTGGTTTACAATGGAAAACACCTAATATTTCGAGTCAGAAAACCTGGGTTTGGACCCCTGTCCTGCCACTTCCGGAGTGACCCAGAACCAGCTACTTAACCTTCCTGCGCCTCAGTTTCCTCAACTCTAAAAACGGGAGATAATAAAATCCACTTCACAGTGATGTCATAAAGATTAAATGAGATTTTAAACCGTAAACACAAACAGCGTGTCTCGTATGAGAGCAGGTGTCTACAAATGGTTTTTTTGAACCTGACTCAGACCCTAGAAGAGCAAGTATCAGAACAAAAACTCTTACCTTCCTTTCCTAAAGCTAATATTTCCCCCTCTTTCTAGAATATTCTCTTCTGTCCACCCCACAAGTTAACCATATACCTCCTAAATACTTCAAGATGTTGACTGGATTTCACAAAACTACTATCAATGCGTTCATATTGAGTACCTGATACTAGAGCACTCTCCCAAGTATTTGGGGGTACAGAGCCAACCAAGTGAGATTTACTATATTCA
Source organism: Delphinapterus leucas (assembly GCF_059928025.1). Taxonomy (NCBI): domain Eukaryota; kingdom Metazoa; phylum Chordata; class Mammalia; order Artiodactyla; family Monodontidae; genus Delphinapterus; species Delphinapterus leucas. The sequence continues at coordinate 28,939,274 of NC_143149.1, forward strand.
GAAGTTACAATTCATTTGGGGAGACAAGACTAAACCACTGGGAAAGAGTCAGCAAACAATAACCCTCATTCCAAGGGTCGGGGAGCCAATGCGGGATTTCAGCCAAATTCCTGAGTATGTCTCTACCATGTATATATTCGGGAACAGAGAGGAAAACTACAGAGGGTCCATGGGCCCTCTGAGCCCTCTGTAAGATGGATTTATGCCAAAACTTCCTTTGTCACCTGATCAGCAGGAGTTCCCACTTTGACAAATGGATCACAGTAGCATTTGGGGACCCAGTTACTAGTGTAAATTCAGAGCCAATTCAGTTTCTAGTAAGTCCCTGAAATGTCTGAAGACTTTCTTTCCCCGCAGTGCACAGTAAGCTTAGTAAGTGGCCAAAGGCCCCTTTGGGGAAGGCTTGGAGGAATATTTACAGAATGTGGTTGCAGCAGGGTTGCACATAGCTGAGTATGTGTGCAGCCAGGTTGCACATCTTCAAGGGGGCCAGCCTCCCCATCAACCAAGGGGCCAGCCTCCCCATCAACCAAGGGGCTCAGGCTCTGTGATCTGGCTTAGGCCTCAACACTAGGTAAGACACTAAGACTGTCCACTGTGTCCAGTCAAATTAAGTTCCTGGACATCAGATCTAGAGCGTTTTTTTTACATTGAGAAAGTAGTATTTTAGTAGGCTTCCCATCTACTTCATTCCTAAGAAGACAGTAATCAATTAGACACGGCCAAAGAGCCCAGAAGGTCATTCTGTTTACCCCTTTGTCCCTCCTGCCCTTTACAGTAGTTGTGTCTACCTTGTCTCTAGCAGTTAAAAGCTACTCCTTGGCCACTCGTTTTCCAGGATCTCCATGGAAACCAGACAGCACATCTAGTAGCTGCATCTCCTCATGTGTATAGAAGAAGCCATCATAATACTTTTCAGATATGTTGGTGCTCAAACCACTAATACGTTTCCCAACTTCCCTCCTTAATAAAGGGAAGAAATAAAGGCAACGTCTAGGGTCTCTTGCGGGACAGAGTGGGAGTGGGGAGGAAGGGTCTGCAGTTCACATCTGATAAATCCATTCCCATATTCCTATCTCATCAAATATTTAGAGTCAATCTTCCACATGATGCTTCAACATCTCTGAATATAGGCCATTCAAAATTTCAGCCACCAATCAAGTAAACTGATTTTCAGAGCCACTTCTAACATTAGATCCATCATCTCTGGTAAGTGCACCTATATAATGAATTTGATTTGATCCAGTTTTATATTCCATTCTCCTTGTCCATCTCATACATGTTCCACCCAGATTTATGCTGATGTAAATTAGCAACACCTTGCATTTATTTTGGAGTACGAATTATTTTTTTTCAGGTCAGACAGAGACAACAGAGATGGGGGCTGGGAGACTTGAGAAGAATAAGCAGCTTTTGCAAGGCACCCACTCTAGGTGAGGTTATGACCCAGTCTTAGAAATAAAGAGAAAGCTGATCTTGTTGGCCCTAGAAGAGCAGGCTGCTTCCTGTAACAAGGGAGGCTTAAAAAGACTTGGAAATTCAAATCTCAGTTTCAAACAAGTCAACCCAGGTAGAAACTTGGTGGATCCACGACTTCATCTTACATTATAATTCTACAGCCCACACAACTAAATTCCAAGTCTAATTTTCATCAAGATTCACCCTGTACACAGTAAGAGATTCTTCTAGGGTGTTTGTAAAAGCATGATGGTTTTCTGAACATTTGAGCTATGTGTGAGTTCTCCAGTGCTCTTGGAAGCAGCTATTCCACATCCGAGTTCTTGTAGTTACCATTATCACCATATTAATCAAGCCTAGTAGCTACTTAATCCCCAAGGCACTTGTGCAGTAAGTGCTTCATCACAACCAGCCATAGGTGACAATTTTATCATATTACCACTGCATGCTATGGATGAGTAGTAACCCATTTGCCATTGGCAAGGACTTCAGCATTGTGTTCAAGGCTAGGAAAAAAACAAACCAGGCCCAGACATTTTTAAGCGTCCTGTGACCACTTCCATTACCAAATATCATACCAGCCAGCGTCCAGTCAGGAAAATAGCCTACAGTATATATATCAACAGAAAGAAATTAATTGATCGTGCAAGTACTGGAGGGCGATAAAGGAAAAAAGAAAACATTGATAATAACTGAAAGAAGCAGCTAACACAGCTAAGGCTGGAGAAGAGGAAAGAGGCTGAGGTTTTCAGAACTAGAAGCTTAAAGTAGGACCCGCAAGAAGCTGGGGCTCATGCTACTGAGCAGAGGGCGTACTTGGATGCTGCTGGTTTCTCCTGCATTCGTAAGAGGAACTCAGACATCTGGGACTTAGACCTCAGGAGAGGTTGGCTGCTGACCTTGCTCAGCTGCTGGTGGTACCTCTGCAGGGTCACAGTGAGGCTGCCTTCAAGGTAAGATGCTCTTTCTGAGCTCTGCTTATAGTACAGAAGTAAATAAGAAAGTGGAGGTCCCTTCTATCCTCCTGTATCTCAATCTCCTTCCAGAATTCCCTACTGCAGAACTTAACAGGAACCCAGATGACAAAGGGGGAAGGTCGTTTGCAGAATCAAGTCCTAGCACTGGCATCACAGAGCAGAAACTACAAGGGTGTCTTGGAAAGAAAAGGCAGCAGCTTAATAACCAGTACAAATAAAGCTTACTAAAATGGATGCAAGAAAAATAGAAAACCTGTAGGTTCTGACGATTAAATAAATTTAAGCAGAAATCAAAAATCTTTCTACAAAGTAGCCAAAAAACCCAGAAGGTCTCATCAGCAGGTTTAACCAATTAGTCAAGGAAAAAATAATTCCAATCATACACAACCTCTTCCTAACTCATTATATGAAGCTAGCATAACCTTTATATCAAACTCAGCAAGACAGCACACAAGAAAAATTATCCTTCTATTGCATTCATGCACATAGATGCAAACATTCTAAACAAAATGCTAAACAAATTTTGTTTAGAATACAAACATTCTAAACAAAGGTATAATGAATCAAGCAATATATTAAAAAGGATAATAAATCTTACCAAACTGGATTTATTCCAAGGACGCAAAGTTGATTAAATGTTAGAAAACCAATTAGTGTAATTCAACACATTAACATATTAAAGAAAACAGCATTCAAACATCTCAATAGACAGAGAAAAAAGTACTTGATAAAATTTAATGTCCATTCATAAGGAATAGAAGTAATTTATTTAAAGAGTTTATCTATTTAGAAATATAAATAATATACTATAGTACTTAAGGGTTGGACTTTGAAAACTTTCCCTTTGAGATATGAACCAAATAAAGGACTCTTCCATAACCATTTTTTTTCAACATTGTACTAGAGGTGCCAGCCAATACAGTAAGGCAAAACATGGAAATAAAAGGGATGTTGAATGGAAAAGAAGAAACTGTAGTGTCACTAGATGCAGCTAATAATTGTGTACATAAAAAATCTAGAAGAATCTACAGGTGAATTCTTAGAATTAATTTAAAAAAATTTTAATCCCTCTCTACATGATAAACATACAAAAATCTATCGTAAAAACCACTCTGAGATTAGGCAGCCGTTTGTATTGGACTAACACTCTCACAGATAGTATTTATACAATATTTTTTAAACCAACTACTTGAGGGTACTAGAGGGCAACCCAAAACAATTAGAAGCTGATAGTCAAATTTCTTGTATATATATATGATTTTTTTAAGTTACTTTCCATTTACAGTTATTACAAAATATTAGCTCTATTCCGCATGTTGTACAGTACATCGTTGAGCCTATCTTATACCCAATAGTTTGTACCTCCCACTCCCCCACTCCAATCTTGCCCCTCCCCGCCTCCACTGGTAACCACTAGTTTTTTCTCTAAATCTGTGAGTCTGCTTAAAAGAGTCAAATCTTTTTTTTTAATAAATTTATTTTACTTCATGTATTTTTGGCTGCGTTGGGTCTTCGTTGCTGTGTGTGGGTTTTTCTCTATTTGCGGCGAGTGGTGGCTACTCTTTGTTGTGGTGTGCGGGCTTCTCATTGCAGTGGCTTCTCTTCTTGCGCAGCACAGGCTCTAGGTGCACAGGCTTCAGTAGTTGTGGCACGCAGGCTTCAGTAATTGTGGCTCGCGAGCTCTAGAGCACAGGCTCAGTAGTTGTGGCACACGGGCTTAGTTGTCCCGCGGCATGTGGGATCTTCCCAGACCAGGGCTCAAAACCGTGTCCCCTGCATTGGCAGGTGGATTCTTAACCACTGCGCCACCAGAGAAGCCCCAAAAGAGTCAAATCTTGAAGGAAGGGAACTCCCTTGGGTCTGTTTTTGCCCAGGGATACTCTATTTCCACAACGCATGAGACATCTAGATGTCAAACAGAAAGCTTCTGACTTACTGGCTTCAGGAGTCAGGAAATGGACTTTCAGAGGAGCTGAATAGTAAGAGGAGAAATCTTAAAAAAGAAAAAGTAAGGTATAAGGAGATCCTCCAAATCTACATATAATTCCACCCAAGTCCTTGACCAACCCTCAAATGGCACATGTATGGGAGCAATTCTAAGAAAACCAATGGGAAACAATAGCTGTCAGGCTGAAAGAATGAGCCAAGATTTCAACTCTTGCCTGCTCTGGGTGAAACAGTTTGGATTTTGAGCCCAGCCCAGCCTAATAAACGGAAGTGTTGGGTATTCTTTTGACTTAAGCATACCATGAAAAAATAACTGAGACATTAAAATGAACCATGAACTGAGAAAGTTCAGAACTTCTGATATAGAATAAAATGTGACCTCAGAGTAGAAAAGAATTTCTTAAGTGGGAGCCATAAAGCACTAATCATAAAGGAAATAAAACATAAATTCAAATTCCTTAATATTAAGGACTTCTATTCATCAAATGACACCATAAAGATACTGAAAAGGCAGGTCACAGAGTGGCGGGAGATATAAATAATGAATAAACCTAACAAAAGACACTCTTCAGAATATATAAAAATTCCTACAGATCAATAAGATAAAGACGACTTTATAGAAAAATAGGCAAAAGGCTATTCACAAAATAGGAAAGTCATATGGCAAACAAACTTATGAAAAAGTGCTTATTCTCACTAGAAATCAGCAAAATACAAACTAATGCACAATGAGAAGATAAAACTATAAAACCTTGAGAAGAAAACATAAGAAAAATCTTTGTGATTTCGGGTGGGCAAAAAAATATTTTAGATAGGGTACAGAAAGCTCAAACTATTAAAAAATTGATTAATTGGACTTCATCAAAATGAAAAGCTTCTCTCCAAAAGATACTCTTAAGAAAATAAAATATTAGCCATGGACTGGGAGAAAGTATTTGCAAAACACATATCTGTTAAGAATCTGTCCGGAATATACAAAAAACACTTAACAACTCCATTGTAAGAAAACAACTAAATTTTGTAATGGGTAAAAGATTTAAACAGAAGCTTTACCAAAGTCAACATAGAAATGACCAATAAGCATGTTAAAAGATGCTCAACACCATTGGCCGCCATGGAAATATAAATTAAAATACAATATCATCACACACACTAGAATAGCTCAGATTACAAGGACAGAATATACCAAGTGTTGGCGAGGGTGGGAAGCAACCAGAACTCTCACAGACCCCTGGTATGTAAAGTGTATAATGGAAAAACCACTTTGCAAAACTCCTCGGTGGTTTCTTCTAAAGTCAAAATTACACCTACCCTATGACCCGGCAGTGCCACTCCTACATATTTGTCCAAGAGAAATAAAAGCCTACATCCACAAAAAGACTTGTACTAATACATCTCAAGAGCTTTATTTGTAATCGCCCAAAACCAGACACATTCCAAATGCCCTTCAACAGGAGAATGGATCAATTGGGATATATTCATACAACAGAATACTATGCAGTAGTAAAAAGGAACAAACTACTGATACATCCAACAGCACGACGCATCTCAAAAGCATTCTGCTAAGTAGAAGAAGCCAGACACAAAAAGAGTCTTTTCCGGAAGATTCCATGTACTGAATATCTGGAAAAGGCAAACCTATAATGACAGAAATAGATGAGCGATGGGGTGGGTGATAGGGTGAAGAACTGACCACAGAGGGGCCTTTGGAGTGGTGGAAACGCTCTACGTCTTGATTGTGAATACATGACGGTATACAGTTGTCAACAGTCATCCAACTGTACACTTCACAGGGAGGAACTTTATTGGGTGTAGATTACACCTCAATAAATCTGATTTCTGAAATTTTAACAGAGGAAACGCACGCCACAAGCAAAACGAAAGATCCTTAAGCGACCGGATTGGCAAAATTTTAAGTCTGCCGATAGGAAATGCTGGCAAGGAGGAAGAGCTGTAGGCGCACTCACAGACGGGGTGCTCCGGAAGCTGCTCTGAGCTGGAGCCTGGTGTGGCAGGAGTTTATGAGGGACCAGCCTCTAACACAGGGCTGTGGAGCCCATCAGCCTGGCCACACCTTTGGTCCCCACCCAATGGTCGTCAGATCCAGGTGGTCCCAGGAGGGTGTGTTCTAGGGCAAGGACAGTTCTATGTGGGGCCGACCCCAAAGTGGCTGAGCTGGGCAGAAAGAATTTCTGGAAGAGGGATGCCTGCAACCCACCTTTGAGTCCCCCACAGGAACAAGCGCACCTCTTGATTGTGTTGTGACCTAAGACGATCATTGTGGACACTAGTTGGGTAATGTTGGAGATGTGCCCACCCTGTGATGCAGCATTTCACTTCTAGGTCAGTGACACACATACTCGTCTGTCCTGAGATAAATGCCCATTGCTGCCCTGTTTGTCATGGCCCCAAACCAGAAACAACTCAAAAGTCTGTCCTTGACAGAACAAACAAGTAAATTACAGTATATCCATATACTGGCATCATCAGTAAATGATTGTAGATCAATAAAATTATATCCATAGATAGAAATAAAATGTATACAGCCTACATATCAAGAAAAATGAACAAGCTATGGCGACAAGATTCACATGGGTGAATCTCATCAACATAATGAAGGCGAAAAAGAGTACATACAGTCTGATTTCCTCCATGTCAAGATTTCAAGTTGGCAAAACTAAACCCTAGGGTTTGGGAATCAATAAATGAATAAATTATAATTCTATGACGAAAAGGGAGGAGATGGTTTTCACAGAAGTCGGGGTAGTTACTCCAGAGGGAGAGCGAGTTCTGATTAAGGTGGTAGCACCAGGGACAGTAACCCAAGTTTCAGCCATCTGTGGGTGTTCGCTTGATAATTATTAATCAAGCTGAATGTATGTGCAGGGTACTTCTTTTTTTACTTGCTCTATTTCTCCATAAAAACAAGGGGAAATGGCACACACATAATGGTCCACAGAACTGGGCAAGTTTGGCCTGAAAAAAAGAGAAGGCTTAAGGGTCATCTAAAGGTCACCAAGGATCTAAAATGCTGTCCCACTGAGCCCAGAAATAAGTTCAGCCATTCCCTGGGCCCGTGCAATCCCAGACCGAGCATGAGTAATCTGGAACAGAGGGTGGACCAGGTGACATCAACTTCTCTTCCAGCTCTTGAGGTCAAAGGTACAAAGAACTAGGCCTTGGTAGGGAACTGGGTGGAGCACAGGCTGCCCGAAGCCAGGAAGCCATTCCACATAAAGGAACAGAGGATGAATGAGCACATGTTTATTTTTAAAATAAATGTCAGTTAATGGACTCTCGCCATGTGAGCTGACTTAGTCTGCCATTTCTACTTGGGGAAACGCCTGCTTTTACACAGAGTGCAGTTTCCAGCTGAACCTGTTCTGCCTGTGTCCCTCCAAGCTCTAGGTCCTGGGAGAGGCCCAATGCCTCCCTCCAAAGGTGAACAGCACTGGGGCTGCCCAAGGTGGTTCCAGCTGCCCTGAGCCCATCAGGGACCATGCAAGGCCTTGTCTTCTGAGCACTTCCCCATGCTGGTCACCATCCAGGAAGATGCAGTGCAGGGAGACCCAGGCAAGGGATACAAATACCACTGCTGTAATAGGGAAGAACAAATCTGACTCCATACTGGATCTGTTTCTTTTACTTTAACCTGTGTGTTCTATTGCTTTTGCTACAAGAATGTTGCTAATAACCTGAAATATACAAGATAGCCCATTCTCAAGGCTCTGACCTTTAAAGATATAACACTTTTCCATTCATAGAGAGATAAAAAGTTGCAGAACGGAGAATAACATTTGTCTTGTTGGAGGTTTACAGGAACTTCAGTGACCCAACCTACTGGGACAGCTGCAAGAACAAAGGATTCTGACACCAAGAAGTCTGCAACAGACAACCACACCTCCTTCCCTTTTTGCATAAAAGAAGCCTGAATTCTAACTCAAGTAGGATGGTTCTTTGGGACACTAGTCCACCATCTTCTTGGTCAGCTTGCTTTCTGAAATAAAGCCACTATTCCTTGCCCTAACGACTCATCTCTCCATTTATTGTGCTGTCGTGCAGTGAGCAGTACAAGTTTGGACTCAATAACACCACCACTGATCACGATGACCAGCACTGGCTGTGTGTTTTGCCTGCATTTTCTCATTTAAATAATCAAGCTCTGTTATGCCTTCAGCCCACACTGCCATATTCACCATGACTCACCCACATGGACCCACCCACATTTCCCACAGCACTCAGGAGTGGTCTGGCAGAAAGTGAGCGTACACCAGTTTGGACCCCCCTTAGGGTGGGGGTAATATGGTCCTTATTCTGGACTCAGAGGAGCAGCCCACCGTCTCCCACTGCCAACTCCTCTCATTTCCTTGGCTGCCATCTGCTTCACTTGTCAATAGTAACCTTCCCCGCTGCCCACCATATCATAACCAACATTAAGGCAGCACCTCCTGGGGTTGAGATACAGAACTAGAAGCTTCTCGTGCATACTTCACTTATTCATCCTACCACTGTTTTACTGGTGAGCAAACCAAAGCTCAGAGTAGTGAAGTAACCTAGACAAGGTCACACAGCTAGTAAAGAGCAGGCGAGTAGTTCAAATGACCTTATAGCCCCAGTGCTTCACTATATACTGAGTTCCCCTCCAACCACCCACTCCTACTCCATGCCCTTCCTATATGGGGAAACTGACTTCCCATGTCCTCCAGCAAAGGCCCACCCAACCTTCCAAGTCTAAGTTCTTATCTTAGCTATTAATTGTCATCACCCTCCCTGACTTCCTTAATAAAACCAAGAGCTGTTCTCCATCGCACCCCGGAAGAAGTATTTCCTACCCATTAAAACATGGAATGCACACCTTCTCTCACTACTCTTTTTCCTTCCTAATTTTTGTGAAACCCTTGCTTGTGACAGAGCGTGGGTCTCTTTCCCACAAAGGTTCGTTCTGTATCTGCACGCTTGCTTACGCAGCAGATGATGGAGCCGGTGGCTATGGGTGTTCTGTGGCCATACTGGTCAAGAGTGGGCAAAACCCATGAAAACTCCACGAGTCCAGTGACTCATGGGCGAAAACTATTTAAGAGCTCACAAGTACATGAGTTGACAACTTCCTAGGAGCCCACCAGGAGTGCCAAGAAAGGGTCATAGGTCAGTGGGCACGCTCACAGCCCTACACGTCAGGCTCTCTTGGGTCTGGAACATAACCCCGCCCCTTTCCCCGCCCCCCAAGCCCAGGTTCACTCTCACCGAGCTCGCCACCACCCCAGTCCGGCGTGACTCACTTGTCAGCCGATTTCTCTGCAGAAAGCTCTTAGCAGTTAATTTCTGGCTAATATATTATCCTTCTGCTGAGCCCTACAGTGCCATTAGCTAGGAGCCTGACACGACTGAGTGAAATATCGTCTAATTTATTATCTTATTACTCCTCTGCAACAGGATCAATTAATTACCCATTAAAGTATTTCGGCTGTGGAGATTTATGAGGGGCCCTCTGCATTTTAACAAATGATTAGTTATACATGTTTGTTTGCTTGAAGAGCAGAGACCAGCAAATGAATAGAGGCGATGGAAAAGGAGAGAGGAGGCGAGGGAGAGGGTGCAGCGGAGGCAGCTAATGGATCGCCCCTGACTCGGAGAAAATGGAGCAGTCAATGACAAGAGTTATCGACTCGTTCACTTGCGGTTTTGAGATAACCATATGTACAGGGGAAGGGGAGGGGGCGCCGAGAGCCCCTCACTCAACTGCTTTTTCCATTCAATAAACTCGCTTCGGAATACATTGGGTTGGGGTTGGATGGCTATTTCGTGTTTTGCGGAGTGCTGACACTGGTATGATTCAGTAATTATTGTTTCTTTTAAGTTATTGCTGTAATTTTGCTCTCTAAGATCCCAATCAATTTCTGCCTCTCAAGGGCACGCTTGAAGAGCGATATTTGAAAACAGCCCTCTGATAGATTGTGCGGCTAGACAGTGGCTGAGACAAATAGCCTAATCTGGCACAAATTAGCTTGGCTTCCACAGATAGTTTTATACAGCGATGTAAATTACATTGTCAAGCCAAGTCACTTTCCTGCTCAGAGTGCAGCTAACAAGGAACCGTGGAGACATTATCGGTGCTGCCGTGCACTCCCAGGGCTGCTGCAAAGCCATTTGTAAGGGGAAATAGAGAGAGAGAGAGAGAAAGACTTTGGGTAAAAAAAGCAAGGTGGTGGAGCAGAAGTGAGCTGGAACAAGGAGGCATGGATGAAGCTCTGAGTTCTCTTGGTCAGGACTGAACGAATGGGACCATTGGAACGGGAGACGGTTACCGAGTGTGTGATGGGCTGGTCCAATAATGGGAGAGATGGGGGAGGCTGGACAGGCTCTATTCCGAGGACTGGAAGCAGGAGAGGCAGTGCTCTGCTGGGAAACAGGGGCTCTCTGCCCCTGAACCCTAACCTCCTTCCTGCCTGGGGAGATGGTCTATGCTGGCCTGTAAGCAGAGGAGGGACTGTGAGACCGGCTGAGCTGAACTGAAGGGGAAGATGAGCTGAGCGAAGCTGGAGGAAAGTGTGCCGAGCTGACTAGAAGGCCAGGCTACACTGGCCATCCTTGGGAGGTGTTGACCTGCTGGACCAGGCTCCAGGAAGGGGGGCTGGAGCCAGGGACCACTCAGCAGGGATCCACCCCCAGCGTCCCTTGCGAGGTGGGAGTTGGTCCAGCTGGGAAAGAAGCTCAGAGGTGCTCTTCCCGGGCCGGGCGTGGGAAGCATCTCCATCCCTTGTCTGATGTGGAACTTCTCTGCCAGGCCCTCCGGACTGGCTCCCCGCGCTTTGGCCATCACAGGCCCCATGTTCCTCATCCCCACCCTTCACCCCAGATAGATTCGTCCCCTGCACCATCCTCAGCGGTCCATTACTCCTTCCCCTTCTATCTCTCATGCCTAGCACCTGGGTCTTCGTGTACCAGAGAGATCTCCACTTCTCTGTTCCTCTTCGCAACCTGCGCCCGCTCCAGGATCCACTCAGAGCCTGGCCGTCATCTGGCTTCTGCCAAGTTGGATTCCAAGTTCTCAAAGGCCTGGCCCTGAGCACCTTGTATGCTGGGGTAGGAGCAGGCCTAGTTCCAGGGACCGTAGAACCTACTCTGGTATGTCCAGGGCAGAGAGGGTCAATGGGGGGCTGGCCAGGGTCACGCCAGCATCCAGAAAGACAGCGGTGAGTGTGGAAACATCCCATCCACACACCACACTTGAGCCTCGGCCTGGATGGGCTGCAGAGGCCGCTGTTTCTTCCTGGCCCGAGTCCCCACACCAAAGGGATTGCTGGGTTTGGGTTTTGAGACTGTGCCATGTGGTCCTCCACCCCCAGTTCTAAGCCTGCACTGACATCACGGCCAAAGGCCAAAGACCATCCTTCCTTGTCGAACGACTGGCAGACCTCTCATAGACAGAGATGGGGACACTTACCATTTGCTGCTTTAAAGGAAGATTTGGCTTTGACTTTAATTTAGTTTCACCTACCTATCCAGTTATCATCTAATATTTCTGCACTGCCCTTAGCCAGATGCTTTCCCATTACTGCTTAGAACTTCCTTATTCCTCAGTGACTGCAGAGGGGGAGGTTAATATTACTAACAGCTTGGTTTCTTTAGAAAAGGAGAGTCACATGAATAGGTGACAAAAATACAGCATCAGCAAGAATGATGTTGACTCGTCTCATCCAACCTGATAAAAATATTTTTGTCAAGCAGGAGGGCACATTTATTTATTTAACACTACCATATGACAGGTAACATAGATGAGACGCTTTGTGTAACTTGAGCTTTCTAAATGAATTAAGGTAATGCTGTAAAAATAAACCCCAAAATGTATGATAGCCCCAACACTTAGACTAGGTCTAGAATGGCCTCCCTATTGTGTGGGGTCCTGCTCCTCCAAGCAGTGATTGAGGGGCCCAGCATCCTTCCATCTTGTGGCTCCACCACCTTCAATACACGGCTTCTAACTCCCTGTACTCTTCTGCGTCAGGTCTGAAAGGGAAAAAACATGAAGGTTTATCCATGGGAGGTTTTCTTATGGGCCAGTTCTGGAAGCACATTGCAGGGCTTCTGCACACATCGAATGGATGAGAACCAATCAGAGATGCACTCCAGATGCAACTGCTTGGCCCTAGCTGGACAGCTATTTACCATTTTATGCCCTTCATTCCTTCCTGAAGATTCACTTTTCCATCTGGTATTATTTCCTTTCAATCTAAAGAACTTCCTTAAGCATTTGGTATAGTGTGGGTCGGCAGGTGACGAACTCACCTAATTCTCATTTAGCTAAAAATGCCTTTGTTTTGCTTTCATTCTTGGAAGGTATTGCCACTGAATATAAATTTGGGTGGACAGGATTTTGTTGGGTTTTTGAACCACTCTAAAGATGACCTTCCATTATTTTCTTGCCTTCACCAAGTCACTGTCTCCCTGTATATAATGAGTCCTCTTTCTCTATCTGCTTTCAAGATTTTCTCTTAATCCTTTGGTTTTTCATAATTTGACTATGATGGGCCAAGGCATGGTTTTCTTCATATTTATCCTGTTTGGCGTTTGCTGAGATTCTTGAATGTATCAATGTGTCTTTCATTGAATTTGGAATATATTTGCTCATTATTGCTTCAGATATTTCTTCTGCACTGTTCTCTCTTCTCTTTTGAAACTCTAATCAAAAATAAGTTAGAGGGCTTCCCTGGTGGCGCAGTGGCTGAGAGTCCTCCTGTCAATGCAGGGGACACGGGTTCGTGCCCCCGTCCGGGAGGATCCCACATGCCGCGGAGCGGCTGGGCCCGTGAGCCATGGCTGCTGAGCCTGCGCATCTGGAGCCTGTGCTCCGCAACGGGAGAGGCCACAACAGTGAGAGGCCCACGTACCACAAAAAGAAAAAAACACAGGTACCTGAAGTTCCACTCTTTTGGTTTGTTTTTTCCTCTCTGTTCTTAAGATTGAATAATTTATATTGATCTGTCTTCAAATTCACTGACTCTCTCTCTATCTCCATTCTGTTTTTAAGTCTATTCCGTGAATTTGACTTCAGATATTTTACTTTTTACTTCTATATTTTTTTATTTTAAAATTTTTAATTTTTTTTTAATTTTCTAAATTTTTTTTCTAAATTTTTCCACTGATATTTTATATTTTTTCTTTTATTTCAAGCATATTTTCTCTCAGGTAATGAGTATAGTTATAGTAACTACTTTAAAATCCTTATCTACTAATTCCAACATTTGGGTCAAGTAGATGTCTGTCTTCATTGATGGCATTTTTCTCTTGAAAATCGGCCACATTTTTATAGCTCTTTCTGTGCTGAGTAGTTTCAGATTATATCCTGGATATTGTGAATGTCTTGCTGTGGGTACTCTGAATTTTGTTACGTTCTACTGAAGAGTGGTAAATTGCTATTATTGTTGCTGTTATAATAACAATTAAGGCAATAAAATTGGTTGGACTCAAATGGCAAATTCTCTCTCTTGGGTGGCAGCTCAAATCTCAGTTCAGTTCTGCTATTTTTAGCTGAGCTGCTTGGATTCTACCCCATGCATGCTTGACCCAGAGTTCTGAGTGGAGTTTATATTTAGCAGCTGTGGTTGCCCAAAACTCTGTCATCTAGTTCTTTAGGCCATAAAGACTTCAGGTTTTCTGTAGGTGCTTTAGTTGCCCCACGTGACGCTGACTGCAACCAACCGCCATAATAAGTGGGAGGCTTATCCCATACTACTCCCTCCTTCCAAGTGTCAATTGTACCTTCAGGAGGCTGGTTTTGTTGTTGTTGTCGTTTTGTTTTGTTTTGTTTTTCGTCCGGGGTTTATGGCTATTGTCTGTTTGTAGAAGGTTAGTCTGATAGAAGCCTACTTGGCCATACCAGAGGTAGAACTCTCCCAATGTATTTTGAGAGGAGAAAAAAGCCAGCTGTTTCAATAAAGCTACCCTCATAGTTCCTTGTCCTACTGCATTTCACAGAACTTCCCCAAACTTTCAAAGGTGAAACAGGAGCGTTTGTGGTGGGGATGAGGAAGGAACAGAATTCAACTATACATGCAGACATTACTGGATCTTTAATATGTCAACAAGCACTTATTGGGCATCCACCATCTGCCAAACAGGGAATTTCAACCAGGGCTCTTAATGGTTAGTACACGTCAGAGCTCTTCCAACTCTGATTAATGTGAACATATTATAGGGTTATTCTGATCACCTGAGGTGTAATTAATAATAATAGACACTATTTTGAGTATCAAATTTATGCCATGCACTGGCTCTAATTTTACAAGGATTCCTGGTTTTGGCATGTCTATTTTACATGAGCAGTGTTACGAAGTGGAAAAATAATCAGGTGTTAGATAGGCCTGGGTCTGAATGTTCACTTTGACACAGGCTAAATGACCACATCCCAGTGCAAATTGCCTAATGTCTACGAGCCTCAGTTAATTTACCCATAAACTGAGCATTCAAAGTTGTCATAATGATAAGAAATACCTGGCTCATAGTAGCTACTATTCTTTTTACAGAGGAGAAACTTAAGCTCAGAAAGTTTCAATAACTTGCTCACCATCAGAAAGTTATTTTGCCACCTAATAAGTGTCATCACTGGGTTTTAACATCATGTCTCTTTACTTTCTTTGCAGTTGGCTGCTTTATCTCTACAACAACCACCAATTATTGAGTACCTATTATGTCCAAGAGCTATCCTAGGTGTTTTACATACCTAGAGATAACCCTAAAACTAATCAAAAGATAATACAAGACCCTCAGATCAGGCAAATGCTTCCCCTTATGGAATCATCAGAATTATAGGTCTTGAAGATAGTTCTTACTAGCCAAGAGTTAAGGTCTTCCCTTGGGAAAAGCGCCTCCCCCTAATGGAGCTGCCGTCCATCCCAAAATGCCAGAGAAAGACACATCAGCCGTTCTCCTAGAGCACAGGTTCTGTAAATAGCTACCTGGTACCCACTTGGTCCAAGAATACTTTTTTTTTTTTTTTTTTTTGCGGTACGCGGGCCTCTCACTGCTGTGGCCTCTCCCGTTGCGGAGCACAGGCTCCGGACGCGCAGGCTCAGCGGCCATGGCTCACGGGCCCAGCCGCTCCGTGGCATGTGGGATCCTCCTGGGCACGAACCCATGTCCCCTGCATCAGCAGGCAGACTCTCAACCACTGCGCCACCAGGGAAGCCCCCAAGAATACATTTTTTTAAATTGAAGTATAGTTGATTTACAATGTTGTGTGAGTCCCTGGTGTACAGCAAAGTGACTCAATTATACATACATATACAATTCTTTTTTTATATTCTTTTCCATTATGATTTATCAATCCAAGAATACATTTAGATGGCTCAGAGGGGTGGGGGAGAGAATGGAACCTGGACAGAGGAATATTTAAAGCTCCCTCAAGCCAATGACAGAGCCAACAGCCCTCTGGTCCCTATTGTGCCGAGGAGAGAGTCAAGCTGGGTATTATTCATACATTTTATATCTTGCACTTCAATCAAATTCTGAGCTACAATAAAATTTCCTTTTTCAAGCCTGTCATTAGTTGGTTTAAGATTCGTGAGGAGTACATACAGACCTCCCACACCCACATAGTTATTCAAAGTGATCGTTGAATTCACTTAAAAGCAATTATCTAGTCTCTCAGTCAGACTCCACTTTTCTCCTGTACAGCATAACATGTTCTACTGTTCCTATTTATTACCCCATAATGTTTGACCTATATGTTGGTGTTAAATCTTAGCCACATTGCCAGACCTACTGGTATATCTACTCATGCATCTATCTGTTCAACAAACAATTTCCAAATGCCTGCTTATGCAGACAAAGAAATTAGAGATATGCATATTTATGTTTCATGATCTCCATCACAGCCTGATACAGCAGACAGGGCCCCCGGCTCTGCAGTCAGGGATCTGGACTCAAGCTCTGCCCCCTTTATTTTCTAAATGGAAGACCCTAGTTAAATCATTTAACTTCACAGAATCTCGATTTGCACACCTGTAAAGAGGGGACAATTTACCTGACATCTCTAACAGGATCTTGCAAGGTTCAAATGAAGTTACATAAACAAAAGGATCAAAATTATAAAATAGTATCTAAATGTAAGCTAATACTATTATAATTAAATATTTGGTATCATTTATATTTATTGCAATTTGTTTCCTTCACTTTACATTGCTAATAATTTTCATAGGCAGAAGCTGCTGTTGCCATTATTGCAATAGGCAATGCGCAGGACATCCTCACACAAAGGCTTTGCATAGAGGAGTAGTGGGTGAAGGAGTAAAGGAAATATTTGAAGATAGCATGTTTTTGACGAATACTTTCATTAGTTTTACTCATCCAGTAAAGGTAGCCCAGCCTTCTTGGAGCTTACAACATAATCACAAACCCAGACACTAGCCATTTAATTATTGGTTTGGTTAGTGTTAGGAAAGAAGAATTACAAGGTGCCATAGGACCCCAGAACAAGGAGAGGGCCCGAGCAGAAAGGAGGAAGGCCCCACTGAGGAAATCATCCCCAAACTGAGCTCCAAGGAGAAATAGTTAGCCAAGCATGGAAGGAAGCAGGAGGAGTGCTCCAACAAAGAGAGTAGTACGTTAGAAAGACCAGAATCAAGGGATAGCATAGCTGATTTCAGGAGCTGAAATAAATCCCTATATCAGAACTGGAGAGAACCAAGACCAGAGAAGCATGAGATCAGCCTGGTGACACTGGCAGAGGTCCATCATGCTTGATCTCTTACAGCACATTACAAATTAGGGTTCATGAAAAGCTACTGAAGGATTTTCAGCGGGAGTAATATTATCATATTTCCATTTTCATATGTAATGTTGACATGGAATGGGAAATAGATCTGAAGACCAGTTAAGAGCCTATCACAATGGTCCAAGAAAGAGATCATGGTATGTTGCACTAAGCTGGTGGCAATGGGATAAACAGAAGTGTCTGGATCTAAAATATTTAAGAGACAGAAAGGACTAGAGTTAAAGATTAGATGTGTGGCAACAAGAAAAGAGGGAACTCAAGAATGATTCCTGGTTTCTGGTTGGAGCAACTGGGTTGGACCATGATACTTTCCGAGAGAGGAAATTGCAGGAGGAGCAGGTGTGAGGGGAAGGTGACAAGGTGACTTCTGGAGATGTTAGCTTTGAGGTCCCTGTGGCAGACGTTGCTAACTGTCCTCCCAATAGTCACTCGGGTGGTTGGGGGTGAGGGAGGTGAAGGTGCAAAGAAGCTTGATCTGACCAGTCACTTGGATAAACTTGGTCCTTGTGTCTCAGGTCACGTGAATTGATTTGCTTCATTTCTTATCATTCTATGGTGGGTGGATGGAGAACCACATTCCTTAGCTTAGCTTGCAACGAGGCATGGCCACGTGGGTTGGGCGTGTCAGTGCCGTGTACAACCACTGTCTCACTTTCTGAAAAGGAATTTGGTTGCCCTCTGCTTCCTCTTTCTCCTTCCTGCCTGCTGGGTCACAGTGCTTTGGAGACATTGTCACCCTGTGGAAGAGGACAGTTACCCTCTACGGTGAAGTCCCAGGATAGAAAGACAACTAAGTCAACATCATGGAACCCCCTGCCCTCCCTGGAATGGCCGCAAACTCTGGACTATGATGTGAAAGAGAAATAAATTTCGATCTTACTTGAGCCACTGGACCGTGTATTCTGTTTGTTACAGCCGTGTAGCCTAGTGGAGCTGTCTGGTAGAAAGTTGGATAGAGTCTCAGAAGAGCTGGAGAGTCCTCAGAATATAAAAGTCTATTGAAGCTGTGGCAAAGAGAGAAAACAGGGTGAGAAAGCAGAGACTTGGTCAAAACTCTAAGGACCCCAACAGGAGGGTCAGGTACCAAAACCCAAGGTGATAAAGCAACCAGAAAGGTGAGCAGCCCCCAGGAGATTGTGATGTTCCAGAGGGAGTGTGGGCAATGCTGGGGTGGGCGGGGGGAAGCACTCAAGGTAAGCATCTGTTTGACTGAGTGTCTTGGAGCTCAATGGTGACCTTGGGAAGGAGCTTCAAGGGCATGGAGGAGAGCAGAAACCATACCCAACTGGACTGAAAGGCAACGGAAGTGATGACTATACATACCATGGACGTTCAGAAAGTTGTGGCTAGAAAGAGAAAGAACGAGGTAGCCAATCTAGAGATGATGGCAGAAGCAGCATTTTTTAAGATGGAAGAGATTTGGACATGCGTAAATGCTGAAGGTAAAGGAAAGCATGAATGTAAGTCATGGTTCTACATCACAAGAAAGTGAGAAATGATGGGATGAGCTGGAGAACATGGCAGAACTGAAGGCAGAGAAAAGGACAAAAATGTGGCTTCTATTTTAACAGAAGGGAAAGATTTGATGTGACCACACAGGTGTTCCACTAATCTGAGTCCAGGTTCACAATCCCTTTTTATCATCACATCAGACAAGCCGGTCACCAAATCAGTCAAATGCGACTAATAAGAGTTTTTGAAGAAACATTTATAATAATGATCTAAATTTTTCAGAGTTTTGAAGCCACCCTAATTAATGGATGCTGGATGTTGAAAGTGTCTACATTTTATATGTATTAGTATGCATATACAAAAGATAGGCAAATCCCTATTAGAAAGTTAGAATAAAAGCCCCTTGAAGGCAGGATGGTTATACAATGTTTGTTTGAATCCTCGGTCCTTAACGGGTGTTCAATGACTGTTTCAGGATTCAGTTAAGTTCAAATCAGATTTTACAAAAGAATTATTTTTCTTTACCAAAAGATTCACCTCTAGGTACCTGCAAATAGCCGGTAAGTCTGGTGTATTCAAATTTTGAATAGAAACTTACATGGAAATGTTGCCTCTAAATACCTTTAACATTTTGAGTTATTATTACTGCAGACTCTAGCCACTCCAGTATTTTAGGGACATATCTATTAAGCAAAATCAAGAACCCAAATCCTCACAAGTCAGTGAGAAGAGGTACAGCCAATGGAGTGAGGGAGGAAATACCAAGGACCCTAACCTGACTGACCAGTTGGATAAACTTTGTCCCTGGGCCTCAGGTCATATTAATAGACTTCATTTCTTATGGTTCTATCATGGGTTGACAAAGTCCAGGGCCTACCTATTTATCTTGCCCCTGAGGTCAGTTTCTCTTTGAGGCCAAGAAGTGATTATGGGAAGGAAATATGCAGCTCGACACCCTCTGGCGCCAGTTTTTACTAAAGCTCTCAAACTCTCCCTACCATGTCCTTGGTTTCTGAATTGTTAGTCTATTCACCCTGTCTGCCCCCTGTCAGAAGATGTAAGTGGGACACATTGACAGTTCCTGGCGAGCTGTGTTTCCCTTTTCTGGGTCACTGCAGGTAACCCTCGAGAACATAGTTGGGATTATTTGGTTGATGAGAACCCCAGCCTTGGCTTTATCTGCCTTTAGGAACAGACTAGACAAGTGATGGGGAACCTAGAAACATCGAACTCTAGAGAGAGACGATCCAGTCCAATCTCTTTGATTTGTAGAGGAGGCTGTGACCTAAGTTGGGAAAGCAATTTGCCTGAGGTCATGGTTAGCAGCGGGGTTAGACACTGGGGTAACTTCTCCTGGCTCCTGGTCCCAGGCTCCCCTGAGCGACCTCCAAGTTGACACATTTGGTGTTCAAACATTTGGTCCCAGCCATTTCTCTCTTCTGACACAGGTCAGGGAGGAAAAGAAGGTACACATCTCTGCCCACATGCTTTAATTTTTCCTAAGGTAAGAATTCGTTTGGGAGAGGACCTGCCCCTGAATGACATATACTTTGCATTTTTCCATCCTGTTGTTTTATACAAAAGCCTCCAGGAGGTCATGAAGACTTGAAAACTCACCCTAGGTTAGCATCTTTATACCATCCTAAAAAAAAATCATTCCCTGGGGACTCCCCTGTCGGTCCAAGTGGTTAAGACTCTGCGCTTCCAGTGCAGGGGGCATGGGGGTTCGAGCCCTGGTCGGGGAACTAAGATCCCACATGCCATGTGGCACAGCCAAAAAATAAATAAATTTAAAAAATGAAAACAATCGTTCCCCAGTAGCTAATCTGCCTGGGCCCTCTATTCCATTTTGCAGATTCGTCTTCTCATAGCAGGGCGTCTAAGCCTCCCTTCAATGTCTACTCAGTCCAGCGACCTTGAAGACAGCCAGGGAGCCAAGTTAATCCTTCAAGAAAGAATCACACCTGCGGGCCCCCTTTAATGTCTTCCAGGCGTTTGCACACCTATATTTATACGTGCATACATATGCACGCACAGGAAAACACACACACACACACACACACACACATACACGTGGCAGCCAAGCGATACAAAAAGAAAATTTAAGAAAAGGCCCACGCAGGAGAGAAGAAAATGCCCCTTTATATCTGCAGGCCGCCTCCAGCAAAACCATTCCTCAAGACGATTGGTTAAATATATTGCTGCCATTACACTCTACGAGAAACACATTCCATAAAAACGAAGGTGCTGTAAATTACACAAATATGATGCTAACAAGCCAGGAAACGCGCCGCTAATGAGGTCAGCGACAGAACTCCCGCAGCGCCGCAAATCACGTGCCAATCCTGCACGGGAGGCCCTAGAACCGCGTCGGGTCAGCATTTTCTGAGCGCATTTGTAACCTGCTATTTGGTATATAGTTACACAGGTAGATAAGAAGCCTCCACTTCTCCTCCCCCTACATTCTCCCCACTCCCATCTTTGTTTACGTGTCAAATATCCAAGTCACCAGACAGGCGCGCTCTGCGTTAATGTACCTGACTATTACAGCCTATTGTTCTCCGGCTCAGAGGAGAGAATTAGTCACTCAGATGTGTAAATATTGGTTACCATTTTGAAGCACTGCAAGCTCTGTGTTTCTATCAGGCCTGTTCCTGGAGGAATTATGCATGCTGTTGGCACCGGGTTTTGTACACACTGTATTTGTTAAAGCTCTAAAAATCAAATAAACATGTTCTCAGCTCCTGAATTATTAGTTCATTCACCATCTTTCCCCGTTGCGGGGGGAAGCAATAAACACGCCGAAATGTGGCATTTAGGAACTGCAACACGATTTCTGCTTGGCATTTACAAGTTGGAGAACAACCCATAACACCCATCCCCGTGCCTTTGTCACACGGCCTTCGGCTCAGAGAGCCCAGGCATCTCTGTGATGGATCCTGACCTCTGGGCGATCCAGACCTTCCCCTGGGGTTGGTGGGCAGCCTCCACTTCTGGACACATGTCAGATGCGGGGCCTGGTGCCCTCAGAGCTCCAGAGCTGAGGGCAGAGTCAAGGGAAACCCACACTACACAAATTCAGAGGCCAGAGACACATCTGGTAAGAGCAATCCAACTTCCCCCTCTGAATGTTCCCAACTCTGTCTCTAGTTCCTGCTCTGCACCAGGATTACTACGACCGACCCCAAGATGGAGCTTGGCAGCACTGCTCAGAACGGTTCACCACATATGATCCTGCAACCCAGCAGCCGTTTGGAAGAGAAGAGAGGGCCGCCAATTTTATAGGCCAAGCCCATAGTTTCTTTTTTTTTTTTTAATGTCTAAACAATAGTGCTTTATTGGTAAAAGGTTAGTTTCAACGGATACAACATTGCTGTGTAAAATAAGTTTTCAAAATACATTTTTATAGGTAAAGCTTATCTCTTAGTAAAAGAGCAATTATCTATTAGCAAAAGTATTTAGATTTGGGCAGCAAAACAAAAGGGAATTTAAAGGTTTAACAGTGTAGGTGCACCCCCCCCCGCCCCCCAACCATAGCCATTAGGTGGCCGCTAGCACTAAGTAGTAGTTGTACTATATAGAAGCCCATAGTTTCTGGACATCTTTTTCCATTCCAGAATCCAGGGCAGTTAAGGTTTAAAACCATTGAGGGTGGGTGAAGAGAAAAGTGAGAAAGAAGTTCAATGTGAGGTGCATGAAAGAATGTAAGTGAACATTTAGCAGATAAATATGATCACAAAAATATCTCCTACATCCCCCAGCGTTAAGCAAAGTATTTACGGTTCAGATTCCGCTCAGAGCCAACAGCGGGGGTGGAAGGTAGTTTGGTTCTGAACCGCCTGGCCTAGCCCCAATCTCAGACACCTGTTTATACTCCATCACGAAGGTTTGATTGAGCCTGTTCTCCCCAGTCTAGGGGCCCTGCTGTGGATCTATTTGTATACACATATCATAGGTTTTGGAAATAACTTCAGCACATAAACGCCATTATTTCCAACAGAGTTGGTGTAGACCATATTTACTACTCAAACGCTCGGCTCAAAATCGAGCTGCAAGGAAACAGTAGCACAGTGGTAACAACAACAACAAAGAAATCCGTGACAGCTACAAACCACAACCACAAATCAGACAAATTCACAAAGAGGCCTTGAGGTGAGAAGCACAAAGCAGAGGCAAGATGGCGGGCTGGGCGGCGCTCAGCGCATTCAGAAGGAAACGGAATTAAAATCAAAGTAACTCCCTGCTCTAAATTAAATACAGAATACATGTGGGGTGCATACAGGGATGTAAAGAGAGGGGAAGGTACAGAGGGAGAGCATACAGTCAGAAGCACTAGTTTTTCTCACTACCATAAAAATCTCAATAGTCTGTGTGATCATAGACATGGGAGTCTCAGGGTCTGTACAGGGAGCTCTGGAGCTGTTACTGACACTCAACAATTACCTAATATCCAGCGTCGTCCAAACAAGAGGAAACATCTTATGGGCAGCATCCCCGCAAGTCAAGACTCTCCCTTCCCTTGGAGGTGGGAATGGTCTTGCAATCAAGAGAGAGAAAGCCAGCAAACTATTATATATAAGAGGGATAAACAACAAGGTCCTGCTGTAGAGCACAGGGAACTATATTCAATATCCTGTGATGAACCACATGGAAAAGAACATGGAAAAGAATATATACGTATGTATAACAGAGTCACTTTGCTGTACAGCAGAAATTAACACAACACTGTAAGTCAACTGTACTTCAATTAAAAAAAACGAAAAAGCCATCACACCAGAGCCACACCCACAGCCCATGTGCAAACTTTCATTCATTCTTTCTTTGGTTTTTTGGTATTTTTTTTGTATTTAGTATATCTGATTTACAATATTATATTAGTTTCACTGTACAACACAGAGGTTTAATCTTTTTATAGATTACACTCCACTGAAAGTTATTACAATAAAATGGCTATATTTCCCTGTGCTGTACAATATATCCTTACTGTTTATTTTATTCATAGTAGTTTGTATCTCTTAATTCCATACTCCTAGTAACACAACATTGTAAATCAACTAACTTCAATAAAAAAAAAAAAGAAAGATCACACCAGAGCCACACCCACAACCCATGTCGGAACTTTGATTCATTCTTTTTTTTTTTTGACAAGCATTTACCAGGCACCTACTATGTGTCTGGCTCTGGAAAAGATAGAAATATAGGTAAGACGTTATCATCTAATTGGGGAATAAAAATGTTAAATAAGAAAATGATGGTTATACAGGAAAATGACAATAGCTCTGTAGAAAAAAAAAGTCTAAAAGGAGCAGCATATGACTGATGACCAAGGGAGAGGGTAATAAGAGCTTTAGGTACCGACCAAGTCCCAAATGAAGATGGAGCGCTACAGGCTGGGGTGCTCCAGGAAGGGCTTCAAGGAGGAGGTGGGCTTTGAAGGCAGTCAGGACGGAGCTGGGCAGAACAGAGAGAAGCAGAACCGATGCAGAACAATTGTGTGCAGTAAAGACCAGGAGGTGGGAACAAACTTGGCGTGTCTGGGGAGCCTAAAGTGACCGTTCCGATCAGTATGCAGATTTGTACAGAAGACTAGAGGCGGGTAACGTTGGAAAGGTTGATTGTTTCTATTGAGTGGCAACCACACTGATGTTTAAGATTTGGTCATGGTTGAAAATGATCTGTAATGGACACAAGGCGGCCTTCAATAGAAGGAAAACCCATGTTCATACATTCTACATAAATTTGCATCTCGGGAGAGTGAGGCGATGCAGGAGTAGATGCATGGCTGTGTGGGGAAGAGGGGGACGCAGTCCGTGTGCATGCTCACTCTCCAACCCATGTGCACTGGGGTCTTTTACGCCTCCTCCCTCCTGGAAAGCCCTGGACCAGCGTAGTGAACTTACAAACAGCCCTGCCGCCTCTCAGGCAAATGTGCCTATTTGGGGCAGGTGGGGGGAGAGTGGGAGAGAGAGACAGGGATATGGTTTCTCCAGACCAGCAGAAGGTACTTGAACTCTGTGGGAAGGTCAGTTGTTTGGAATGGGGATGAGTTCAGAATCGCCATAACCCAAAGCAGACAAAGTGTGAAATATGCATTTTTCTCTTTCATTTTACACCATTTTTACCAGACCTCTGTGTCGATGCAGCTAGCAAGAGCCCTTGGCTGGAGCCCCGCAGGGCTGGCAGATTTATTACGGAATTCGAAAAAAAAAGGAAAACAGTTCAGCTGTCTGACCAGGTAGAAGGGATTATCTCTCCTTGAAAGAAACCAGACCAAAAAAAAAAAAAAAAGAGTTGCGCTGACCGAGAGAAGAATTCTGCCCAAAGCGGTGTGCCCTGCTGCAGCCCAAATTGTTGCTAATTCTTAAAATGGTTCTTAATCCTGTCTCCAGCTGGGCTACGAGAGCCCAGCTGTCTCTCTCATGAGCATCGGGCCAGCTCTCGTTGTGGCAAACCCTCTCGAGTCCTGTCCCATCATCTCGAAATTGCCAGCCCGAGGCAGACTGGTGATTCTTGGCCCGGCCAAGGAGGAGCTGGGCCCGGGCCTGGAAAGCAGCCCCCCGCCCACAGGGGGCACCTGTAGGACCTGGGTCTCCAGCAGCCCATCGCCACCAGAGCTCCAAGCTCCCAGAGAAGCACCCCGTGGAGAACACTTGTACTTGGACCTTCCCCACCCAGGGCCCAGACCAGGACTAGCCCAGCCTGGAGTCAAATACTTAACCCCACCTTCACAAATAATAAGGCCGTCAGGGAACCGAAAATGGGGCGTCGGGATTTACAAAATGCTCGCACCATCTCATTTGGCCGATTTTCCATTGTAACAGAGTTTACTGGCCTCTTACCACATGTCAGGCACGGTGCAGGGCGCTGCGTATACGAAGATGGGGCCCTCGGGATGACCCTCACACCCCAACAGGCTGCCTCCTCTGGCCCCCACTCAGGGAAGTATTCATCTGCCCGTTGGAAGGTTGAGGTAACTGGGACTCAAGGAAATTAAGCCCAAGGCCACAGAGCCAGCAAAGGAAAAATCCAAACCTGCGAACTGTTCATCAGGAGCCGTAGCCTGCAGGCTCCATACCCCGTTGGGGGGTCTCTGGGAGCCTGTGTCTCCTATAAACACACGTGCCTATCCGCTGTCTTCTCCAGTGAGCTGTGTTGCTTTTTTGCCTTTATCAAAGGCCATAAAAATAGCCTGAAGATCTCCTTCAGGTCAACCAGCCCCCTGATCCCCAATACCTGGACCTTCAGTCTTGTTCCCAGCTCCCTGACACGCGCCTTGGCCATGGAGAACTGGTTGGCTCTTCCTACCTCTTTCCACCCCCTAACGCTTGCCTGCGCCTAGAAACCGAGATCCGGAAGTCCGGGGCTGGAGCTTCTTGGACAGGCCCACTGGGAGTGCAGGAGGCGCACCCTACCCTGGTCTTCCATCAGCCCAGCCCCCAGAATCACCTCTCCTGCAGGGTCCTACCCTCCGGCCTGACCTCCCCTCTGGGCCTCGTCCTACCCGCCCCCTCCCCTCACTCCAGCCCACAGAGAAGTGCGGGGTTAGTGTTTGCAAAGTGCCGTGATGGGGAGAAAAGCCAAGCGCTTCGCATCCAGAGGAAGGAAACAATTTTAATTGAAAAATGAAATCACAGATTACATGCAAATCTTTGTTGGCAAACTTCAATTACCACCAAATTAAATGCATAGCTAAGTTAAGCATCTTTGGGACACTCCACTTAATGCTTCCGCGGGGTATGTCCACAGTGTTCAGAGGCAGCCTGATAGTTGTCCTCCTGCAGAAGGAGCCCCCAGGAAGGATTCAGGGGATTTGGGCTCTAGCTGCCTGGGGCCCCCATCTACCGGCCTTACTTGTTTGGGAAGCAGTCAAGTAGGGCAGGAAGAGAGAGGCATTCTGACCGGTTTTACGATTCAGCTTCCTGCCTTTCAAAAAATCAGGCAAAGGAAAAATTAGAAAATATTCTCGTAGCAACGATATTAAAAATTACATCCCCCAAAGTTACCTCATCTTTCCCTACGAATTTATAAATGAGAACACTGAGGCTCAGAGCACCCCTTGATCGAGCTGACACCAGACACAGGTTACATCAGGCCCAGGACAGGATTTTGGTCCCTAAGGAGCAGAGTCCCCTCCGCTGGGGGCGGGGCATGAGAGGTCCGCTTCCACGCTGCTGTGTATTGTTTCATTCTCATCGTCTACTTCGTGTTGGTGGCTGTGTCGGGGACTTTGCCTGCTGCCACATTCCATCTTGTACACTCAGTACGCATGTGCCAGGCACCGTGCTAGGCACTGGACTCCAAAACCAGAAAGCCAAACTCTCTCGCATTCCTCACCTGCAGGATCACATCCTGTCTCCCAGTGAGAGCGGGCCCTGCCACCACCGTGCCTGAGATGGGTTATAAAACAGTCTCTGCAACGGGACTGTAAGCGCCTAAAGGAAAGAACAGCGATCATTAACCTGTACACCTACCTCCAGGTCAACTGGCTTGAGAAACTCCCTTATTGCACATTAATGGAAGGAATCTATGTTTGAAAGAAGGCACTAATATCACAGCAGTTTTGCTCAGAGAAATTGGGGATAGCCATGGGATGTTTACCCTGAATTAGGAGGAGATGCTTCTAGGTGTCTTTCGCCCAAGCGACATTGCGTTTCTTATCACAGCGAGATGTCAGTTAAGCCAGAGTCACGCCCTCCCAGCACCTGCCTGGCCCTGGGGCACGCCTGCTCTTGCCTGGGCTCAGATGCCAGGGCCTTCTGAACACGTGGCCGGGGGGACAGGTAGAGAGCCCCGGGAGGAGGTGGTGGCCGGGGGGACAGGTAGAGAGCCCCGGGAGGAGGTGGTGGCCGGGGGGACAGGTAGAGAGCCCCGGGAGGAGGTGGTGGCCGGGGGGACAGGTAGAGAGCCCCGGGAGGAGGTGACTCGGGGGCCCGTCCCCAGAGTGGGGGCGGCTCTGTGAGCTACAACAGCCAGCGTAACCAGGGCCGCCAGTCTGAGTCTGATGAGAAAAGCCAGGAAGAGTGACAGGCCCGGGCCTGGTGGGGAGGAAGTCCCCCTCCACAGGGCCTGGGGCCGCAGCGAGAGGGGCTCTCTCTCCAGCTCCGCCTCTGCAGAGCATGTGGGTTCTGGCCTTATCTGCCAGATGGCTCCCGGAGGGGATGATTTATTAGGTGCAGAAAGCTCGCTGATAAATTTTACTGCAAGTCCCCGGCAGAAGACTGGGGGTACAACAGCCCAGCGCAGGCAGCTTTAATGGAAAGTGCCGTCACCAAAGAGCAAAGCATTATTTATGACTGTCTGTAATGCCGTTTGGGGGAAATTCATCATCGCCTCCCTGCTCCGTGCACACGGGGACAGCAGCTGGGGGAGGGGGAGCGCAGGACAGGTGGGGAGCAGCTAGAGCTTCCCTGGGAATCTGCCAGTGGAAAGCAAGGCCATATTTTCCCTGGGTGACCCAGCTCCCCTCGCCAAGCACTGACCTACCAGTCCCCGCACCGTCCCTCCCCAACCTCTAGCCCCACCTCCCGTCCCCCTCCTCCCCCCACCAAAGCAGAGAGGAGAGAAAAAGAGGGCATTTTCTTGTTCTCTGTGTGGACCGCAGATCCCTGTCTGCACGGTTGAGGGCAGTCCCTTCCAGAAGCAGAGGTCTAGACCAAACGAGCACTCCAGTCCCCATCAAGCTCAGAGCAAGAAAAGAGATATTCTCCCATTTTGCAAGACTGCTCAAGTCAGGCTTAGACAGGACGGTGACCCAGCTGTGGTCCCTCGGCAGTCAGGGTCAAGGAGCTCAGAGGCTGGAGTCTTTGGCGACCCCCTTGTACTTTCCTCGTGACACACAGCATGGCCCTGTGGTCGAGTCTCTCTGCCCAGATGTCCTGTGCACGCAGCTGGATGGAGACATTTGGGGTCACCCTATCCGAGCCCAGCGCCCTCCCACCATGTCAACCCCCCTCCCACCATGTCAACAAGGGAGGCCCCCATCACTGTTCTTCCTTTCAGTATATATAGAACATAGTACTCATGGATTACTAGCTGCCTTATATTTGAATTCTTTATGTCTAAGTCCGTCTCTGTGATCGAATCAAATGGTCCTTGAGGGCAGGGCCTGTATCCTATCCATTTTTATATTCATCTCAGCCGTAAGCAGAGCACCTGGCACATAGTAGCTTTGATAAATGCTTGATAAAAAAAATGACCCTGGCAAACTTCAGATCTACTGGGGTCTCATGTATTCTTACATGTCTGTCACCAGGCTGGTGTTCATAGCATTTCAACTTAGCTGGTCCCTGCCTGCGTGTCCGTCAGGGAGGCATCATGGACAGAGCACTGAATTAGGAGTCAGGAGGGATGGGTTCTGGCGGGCAGCGATCCCAAACATTCATTGAGTATGTAACATGGGCCAAGTCAGGTTTCACCATTAGTGCAACGATTAAACCGGGCAGCTCAGCTTACTTCTGCACGCCTTGGTGTGCTGGGGAAGAAAGGAATGATAAAGTCTAACACACAGGACGTCTATGAGAACGTGAGAATGATGAGCACTGGGAGATCTGAGTCCTAGGAAGGGAGGAAACAACTTGTACCAGATGGTTCTCTATGCCAAGAACTACGCTCTGGTGCTTTGGATGTGTTATCTCATTTACACACCTTCACACAAGCTCTGTGGGGTCAGTTTTATTATGACACTCACAGTATAAATTCGAAAACATGGTTTCAAGTCCTTCACTACCTGGCTAGGTGTGCTTGAGTGGAGTCATTTTCCCTCCTGGGGCCCTTGATCTCATCCAGGAAATAAAAGAGTTGGACTAGAAGTTCAAGAGGGTCCCATCAGCTTCATATCCCTGTGAATAACATAGGCACACTGTCACCCAGGCACCCAACGTGGTTCTAAGCCCATTGGAGGGGCGGGATGTGAATGGGTGATCAGTATTTTCAGGAGCAAGAAATTACACATGAAGGGGGCTACTTAAGTTTTTGCTGGAAGATCTGGGATTTAAATTCACCCCAACGGGGGCTTCCCTGGTGGCGCAGTGGTTGAGAGTCCGCCTGCCGATGCAGGGTACACAGGTTCGTGCCCTGGTCGGGGAAGATCCCACATGCCGTGGAGAGGCTGGGCCCGTGAGCCATGGCCACTGAGCCTGTGCGTCTGGAGCCTGTGCTCTGCAACGGGAGAGGCCACAACAGTGAGAGGCCCACGTACCAGAAAAAAAAATAATAATTTCACCCCAACGGGAAATATTGAAGAATATGGCACTGGAACCCACTTGGACTGTCTCAAGAGGAGAGAAGAGTCTGGCAGCTTCAGGCCTGGGAAGGAGCAGGCCAAAGAGGTCGGGAGGACAGGAGAAGAGCCCAAAGACTGGTCCCCAGCATTGCCCACCCTCTGCCCATCCTGGACCGGTGAGGACAGTCATGATGACACCCCTGTCAAGGCCCCATCCATCTCTTTGTCAGCTACATGGCTGACACTTTCTCCAGAATCATGACATTTTAAATGGAGAAGAGACCTTTATGGGCTTTAGTCCAACAGATTTGCATGGAAACTGAGGACCACAGGGGGAAGAAAATGACCTGCCCAAGGTAACAGAGCCACCTGGAAAGAAAATCTCTTGACCACTGATCCATACCCTGGATGATGGGTCAGTCTACTCAGCACCGGGCGTGTCCTGTCCACGTGCACTTCCCAGAACACACCCTACAGGAGGTGCACCCACTGGTGGTTCTTTTATTTTTTTTAAATAACAATGGTAAAGAATAGCCTTTTAACTTTTCATAAATATGAATTTGGAGCATAAGAACAATCTTAATACAGTTCAACAAATTTTATTCATACTAAAAGAGGCAAAGCAAAAAACTAGGACTCAACTTGATGACTTCTGATCAAACCAATGAGAATACCAGTGTTTAACAGGCCACCATTACTGGGTTTAGTAAGAAGGGCCCTTCTCGGTTCTGACCTGAGGTTTGGGCCCTTGGTTTGTGTTTCGGCATCTCACAGAACAGGATATTTCTTGGAAACAGCAGGTGGAGTGTCGTAAATAAGAATAAAAGACTTGGAGTTAGACAGCCTTAGGGTCAAGACTCACATCCAAATCCTGCATTACTCAAGGCAAGTTGTTTAACTTTTCTGAGCCTCAGATTCCTCTTTTGGGGGCAATACTAACTTCTTCATAGGATTATTTTAAGGACTACATTCAACAATGTGCATATAGTCCTAGTGAAGAGTCCAGTACAGAATAGATGGACAATATATGATATTTGTTATTTTGATGCTAACGTTCAGAAAGTCCAGTAGAATCAAACACTGACCCCTTAACTAGAAATTTCAAGATGATCTGTCTTCTTGGTCAACATAAACTACTTTCTTCTCACCCAATTTCTCTTAAAACCAAGCCTGAATGATAATATGGATGCATGATAATTCAAATATATCTCAAAAATTGACCTCCATAAAGCATGACCCATGCTCATCCAAATGACCAACCCCTTTGGAAACTGAGACTTCATTTCCATTTTCCAAATGACTATTGTTTTCAGCACCTGGGATGCCATGGAATTTAAGGTAGCTCAGCCATGGAAAATGAATATGGCATTTTTTGTCAACCACCTAATGACATAGACAAGGGCAATAATTCCTATCATTTAAGTCTCCAGCTCTCAAACATAGCTTTGTGGGATGGTCTCAGGTGTCCTGTAGAAGAATTATTTAAAGTGTCTGGTAGACACGCTGATTTCCAGGCTCCAAGACCAGAAATTCTAATTTAGTATGAAAGGAGGCCCAGGAATCTGCATTATAAATAAGCAAGAGATTCAGATGTACATCCAGGTTGAGAAACATTGACCTCAGTCAAGGGTTATTTTTCTACGTATATTTTATTATACTTTCTCACCTATTTTCTGTCTCTTTGAATTTAATATTTATACCATTACAGGGAGATTAGGAGAAAAGACAGAAAATATCTTTATCCTGATCTCATAGTCCCATCAGCAACTTCCATTTATATTTGGGGATTCTTACTACACTAGATGCTATAAAAATTCTTCCCTGCTTTCGGACAGTTCTTGGGTTCCATAAAAATGCACTTAGTATTTAAGATAGCAGTAAAGTCTTAATACTTTAAAACAGAAAAAGGCAAATAAGATTCATCTGGTGCAGTGCAACCAGCTGATTGGCAGGGGCGGCCTGGAACACCAGGGCACTCTTAGGAGAAGCCCTGCTCAGGGAGAAGGTGTGCCGGGTTTGATTAGTGATGTCTGGCATGGGTACAGCCATCGAAAGTCAGAAAGAGCTACTTCTTCCAGCTCCACTTCAAAGTTTATTACTGCCAGAGGAGGAAGAATATTCAAAATTGATTAAAGGGTGATGTTTACATTTAAAGTTTCCACTCATACTTCAGTTGAGAGCTTGTTTTCCATTCTTGTTTTCTTGGGTTTTTTTCCCTAACTAAATTAAAGCTGCATCCAGGAATCTGTGTGCTCCTGGTCCAGATAAAGTAGGAAGCCATCTGAATTAAGAACAGAAAATTCTAAGAGGCGCTAGACCCTGTGGAAGCATATACACCAAGCAGCACTTCCTTTCCCCCACACCTGAATGGGGACGCTGGTTTTGTAGCGTCTCCCTGTGTGTGTGTCCTCAAGGATGGACTGCAAAGTGAATAAAAGAATCGCTCCTGGCATTCCCTTTCCCATCACCCTGCCTTCCCTAGAACTACTCCTTCTATCCTAAATGCCCTTCCCCACCCTCTACTGGGTTTTTACTGTAACCCAACCAATCATTTAAGGTCCAAATCGAGACCCACCTCCCAACAAAAGACTTGGCACTCCCAGTTGTAATTATTTTTCCATAATATTTGGTGACTTTACGAAAGCACTTCCGGCCAGCTGTTTGTTATCCTTGATAATCGTGCAGTTTGTATACCCCTCACCCAAGCAGTGAGCCTCTGGGGAGTAGAGACAGAATCATATTCACCGTGAGAGCCTCACAGCACCCAGTGTCATGAGCTGCCCTTGTTAAGTATCATTGAATTAAACAGAAAAGACAGCTGGGCTTTGTTTTGTTTTATAAACCCAAGAAAGAAAATAAGGTATGGGGTGAATCATTCCAGGGCAGGTCTTCTGTGTGTTTCACGCTCTTCCCCGGTGCATTTGTGTGCAGGGAAGCTTGTGTGAGCAAATGCCCTACCCGCTCCTCCTCTAAGATTCTTCCCTGCTTCTTCAGATGATGCCAAAGGAGCGCTAGCCTTGGGCGGCCCCTAAGTAAGGTTCTGCTGAGAGACAGGACCAGCAGGGATTAGCACAGCAGCTAATGACAGACTTTCAGGGGACAGTGCCTGCCTGGAGGTGTGGCCAGCAGAGTGGCAGGGGCGCTGCGCCGTGCATCCACCCTCAGCAGCCCTCCCAAGCCCCGAGGACTCCCAGCGGCTGGGCCTCTGTGCATGGGGATGCTTGCTGCCTCAGTCCTGGCCCAGCATTCCTCTCTTCCCCCCGACTACCAAGCCGGCAGATAGGGAGGAGGGAGGCCGGCCTTTACCAACAAGCCAGTGCTGAGTCTGAGGCAGCAGCAGCCTTCTTAGAGCCCGAGCTTGCTAACCAGCCTTCCAAAGGTCATTAGTTTCCTCCCGGCCTATGGGCCCACAGCAAATCACCCGGGTTCCTTGACAATGACCCTGGGGCAAACCAGTGAGGCTTCCCATGGCACAGACGATGGAAGGGACAAAGCTCTCATCATGTGGCTCCTTCCCTAAACATCACTTCTTGTAAAATTCTAGAATTATGACCCTCATCAGCGACTTCATGACCCTGTTACTCCAAGCTCTTCATTTTACAGATCAGGACACTGAGACCCAGCAGTGCCAAGAGCTCTGCTCAAGGGCCTCCATCTGGTCAGCAGCGGAGGGGGATGAAGCCCAGGCTGGCTGCCCTCCAGTGCAGCTCTTTCCTAACACAGCCTCAAAATACACTAATTACTGATTACTAGCTTTTACTCAACGTAGGTAAGAAAATACATGATTTCTGACAAGGCACTGATTCAAATGATAAACCTATCCAAATGTTGTTCTCTATTTTTCCCTTTTAATTCTCAAAATCTTACTGAACAGTTTAGATTTTTCCAGGAGAGAAAATTAAATGAAGAAATGGAATCGACATCTCTCGCACCCCTGTGCCCCCTCCATCATGCTAAGCACATCTGTATAGGTTATCCTATAGAATCCTCACAAAAAAATCCAGAAAGGAGACATTAATACCCCTTCATTTATAAATGAGGACCTGAAGTTAAGGGATTGGCCCAAGAAGCCAAGCTTATCAATCAATGGCAGAACCAGGATTCAAACTCAGGTCTCCTGGTCGACATACCAGTGTCTTTCCACTGTTCCACGGTGTCACTTTCAGGATGTGGGGTTTTTGGGGTCCTCCACAGACACTGTCCCATATACCAAAGGAGGACTAAGGCAAGTCAGGGCCAGGTGGTCATGGCCATTCCCAAGAGTCCTGCCCCCACTCCTCCAGAGCGCCCCTCAATGAGTACCCTCTGTCCCACCCTGAACCGGGTCCTCCGAGCTATCCGATCTTCTCAGGTCTACATCCAGATGGCTGTAACCTGTCCTGGAGCAATCTCCCTCTGCTCCATGTTGCAGCACAGGGACACAGTCAGCCCTCCGCGGTTGGTTGAATCTACGGAACCATGGCTATGGAGGGCCGACTGCGTTCCTCCACGTTACATAAGGGACTTGAGCATCCACGGATTTTGCCATCTGCGGAGGGTCCTGGAACGAATCCCCCGTTGTTACCGGGACAACTGTATACAGAAGATGGGGCAGAGCACTTCCTCCTGGCCACACCCCAGAGAGGGGTTGTCCACACAGAGAGGTCTGTGCTCACTGTTTAGCCCTCGCGTGGTCCCCTCCCTTCCTGCCAAGGATGCTATGAGGACAAATGAGGTAATATACCTGAAGTGTTTGGAGAGCTCCCTGAATGTGACATAAATGTTACAAAGGAGCCGCTGCTGCTAACAGTAATAACAGTGGTGATGACGGGACTACATCCACGGTCATAATTTAAGGGAATGTTTAAAATGAGAAAACCCAACCAAAATCAATCCGCTGAACTTTATTTAGAAGAGAGGCTGCTAATAAAAATATTATGGGAATGTGAACTCTTGGGAAATAATGATGATTCTCTCCTATTACAAGGCTCATCAGATCCATTTCCAAAGTACAGCTCAGTTATTTGTGGGCTCTTTGCCACTTGGGACAATGAGACAGAGGGAGAGAGAGAGGAAGGAGAGGAGGAGGAGGAAGAGGAAGAGGAAGAAGAAGAAGAAGAAGATGAGGGGCTTCCCTGGTGGTACAGTGGTTAAGAATCCACCTGCCGATGCAGGGGACACAGGTTCCAGCCCTGGTCGGGGAACTAAGATCCCACATGCTGCAGAACAACGAAGCCCATGAGCCGCAGCTACTGAGCCCGTGTGCCATGACTACTGAAGCCCACACACCTAGAGCCTGTGCTTGGCAACAAGAGAAGCCACCGCAGTGAGAAGCCCGCGCACGGCAACAAAGAGTAGCCCCCGCTCGGTGCAACTAGAGAAAGCCCGCGCACAGCAACGAAGACCCAACACAGCCTAATTAATTAATTAATTTTTAAAAAAAAAAGAAGATGAAGAAGAGAAGAGGAGGAGGAGGGAGGGAAGGGAAAGGAGAAGGGAAGGGAAGGGGAGGGGGAGGGGAGGGAGGGAGGGGGAGGGGAGGAGAAGGGAGGGGGAGGGAGGGGAGGAGAGAGGAGGGGAAGGGGAGAAAGAAGAAAAACAGAAGAAAAGAAGAAGCCATCTGCACTGTGTGCCGGAGCCCTGGGTTAGGGAGATACAACCGGCCTGTGTTTCTAGACCCATCGCCAGCTCTTCCCCTGTACCAAGGGCATTGGCGCTGGCGAAGCATCTGTCTGTGATTTTCTTCCTTCTTCTCTTCTTCCCCCCTCAGTAGCTGCAGCGGAGCTTGCACTTAGAGTCTTTTCATGGTGGGGCAGCAACGGGCTGCCGCCCTTCTCAAAGCCGGGTAAGGTCATTCTCCAAAGATAAATCCACCCAAGGCTGAGAGCCCAACATGGACTCTCCGCGGATCCCCCACTGCGGTGGCTCACAGAGGGCTTCCCTTGTGGTAGAGAGTCTGAGCCCTATTTGCTCTGATTACCCTGGTTAGGGAAGTTGGGGTGGGGAGAGTAAAACCTCAGACTAGGGGAAACAATAGAGCTAGGAAAACACGTATTAAGTGAACCAAGCTCCAAGGAATATGGGGCAATGGGGACCTGTCAAAGGTAGGACAGCATCCCACTGCAGAGCCGAGCAGGGATTGGATCCCCATCATTCCCATCTTCAGCTCTGTCAATGCAGTGGTAGAGCAGCCGCGGCTACTCTTGTGCCATTTCACAGGTGGAATGTTCAAAGCCCCCTAACCACGAGCATCATAGGGGAAAAAATGCTCATAGCATTTTGAAACTCGCTGAGACTCCTTAATTCTGAGTTTTTTGGAAACTACTTTTATCGATTCTCAGAAAGCAAAATGATCTGGCCACTGACAGTGACAGGCCGCCACCCACCCTTCTAATTCGTGTCCAAAACACAGGATTTAGCACAGACGTGTTGCTGCCTTTAATTGAAATAGCTAAGAGGGACTTCCCTGGTGGTCCAGTGGTTAAGAATCCGTCTTGCCATGCAGGGGACGCTGGTTTGATCCCCGGTCGGGGAACTAAGATCCCACATGCTGCAGGGCAACTAAGCCCACGCGCTGCAACTACTGAACCCGTGCACCACAACTAGAGAGAATCCTGATCCCATGTGCCACAACTAAGACCCAATGCAGTCAAAAAATAAAATAAATAAATATTTTTAAAAAAAGAAATGTGCCTGTACCTCTGTTTTTCCTAATGGTAAGCTAAAACATTGTTTTCATATTAAAACACAGGTGTATTTTGATATAACATACAAAATGTGGATGACATTTCAAACACAAAAATTCAAACACTTGACACTTGCCCTAGGATGTTTCAGGCCATCACATACCTGGGGACTCTCATCTGCCCGTCTCTGCCTTTACCTGAGTGAAAAGGTTGAAGAGCCACCACTGTGAGGTGGGCTCCCTCCTGGCTGGGCTGCTCTCTGGCTAAAGGATTCCATTTAGTCATCTGTAGAGTGAAGTTTTAAAATCTTTTGAGTCTGGACATTATTTATAGAGATGTGGTTCTAGAACATTCTCCCCAGAAGTCTTCAAGGACAGAAGAGTCACACATCATTTAGGATGACTGAACTGGAATCTCCGTGTTGCAGGAGAATAAAATCCCTCCTCATGGGCGCGGGGAGGGCATAAATTAGGAATTTGGGATTAACATATACACACTACTACATAAAAAATGATAACTAACAAGGACCTACTGTATAGCACAGGGAACTCAACTCAATATCTTGTAATAACTTATAATGGGAAAGAACGTAAAAAAGAATGTGTGTGTGTGTGTGTGTGTATAACAATTACTTTGCTGTATACCTAAAACTAACACAACATTGTAAATCAACTATATCTCAATAAAAATAAATTTTTTAAAGACAAACTGAAAAAAAAATCCCTCCTTTTGAAAGACCCT
This sequence comes from Delphinapterus leucas, assembly GCF_059928025.1. Lineage (NCBI taxonomy): Eukaryota > Metazoa > Chordata > Mammalia > Artiodactyla > Monodontidae > Delphinapterus > Delphinapterus leucas. Next base: position 28,976,507 of record NC_143149.1, read on the forward strand.
TAGCTTTGCTAACTTCCAATGTTTCCCTTGCCCCATGGCAGACTTTCTTCCACTAACAGTGCACAACGATCAGTAGATCGAATTCTCCTCCCTCTTTTCTGTTCCCTTCATCTAAATAACGCTTCTCGCTCCCACTCTCAACCCATCCCAACAAGGTGTTAGGATTTGCGTCCACGAGAAAATGATGTCATTTCCCCCCCAGCTCCATCATGGCAGAAACCAAACTCTTTTCAGAGGCATCCATGTGCCGGCACTACCCACCCCCCATCCCACCAAGGAGGACCCTGCTCCTTCCTCTACGCCCCGTGTCCCTTACTGGTAAATCCGACGGGTCTAGGTATGTCATGGAGCAGGAGAGATGGGGAATTACTGGCCACACCAGCTTCTAGTTTCACCCAGAAGCATAGCTTTGGGACCTGATCCAAAAAAGAAGAGAATTCTCCCATCCCACAGCCAGGCAGAGTGAATGACAACCATGTTTTGCAAATGCTTCTCCCACTTACAATCATTCAGCATGAAAGTGAAGAACAATGCCTTGTGTTTCCTTAGCACTTGGTACTTTCCCAAAATGCAGTCTGTGGTCTAAAAACACATCCACCAAATCCAAGGCCACTTCAGCTCGTTTATCCAGGCCTATACCAGACTGGGGATTTGGCCCTTGGCTAAACAATAGACTCCCCAGGCAGTGTGGGTTTGCCGATGAGAACGTGACCTAAGTAGCATCCTTGGCGGATGTTCAGTCCATTCCCAGCTTTACTGGGATTCTGACCTCATTCTGAGCTGTCCGACTCATTCCAAAAAGAAGTGAAGACTGTTTGACCCAACACTCCTGGACTCAGAAACATTTTGGAATAAAAGAGAGGGAAGCCTTTAAAAGAAACTCAGTAATATGGGGATTTTAGATAGATTGTGCGAGGGGAATTCAACCTCATTTTCAATGCTCTCAGATTAACGCTGCTATAACTTCTTTCTGAGACCTAATATTATATGTGGGAGGTGCTAAAGCATTCCTGCTGGGTGTCACAGCTTGTCTCCAGGGAGTTAATCATTTTCAATTGGTTCTTGAGCCACAGGCACCACAGTACTCAAGCACATCCACTTGGGATGTGTCTACACAATGCCATTGTCCACAATATGGAGTGAGAGCACGAGACAAAATGTTTTAAAGAACTATTGTTCACTCATTTATTCAAAAAAATTCTCACTGAGCTCATGTCACCTGCAGACACTTTGGCCAAAGACTTTCCTCTCTGGTTTTATAGGTCCTGGTGACCGACAGCAGAGTGAACCGTGAAACATACATGTTTACTCTACACGACTTTAATGGAATATACCGGAGAGGAGGGGAGTTTCTCTAATCACTCCATCACTATATGCATTCTCCCGCCCAGACCAGACCCTCTACTTACTCCCAGGAAAAGGATGACGGAGTAGGGATGCCAAGAAAAACAAAAGAAGAATTCTTTACCTCTGAGTTTCCAGGAGAGGTACCCGCCATATAGAAATTTTCAGAAACAATTTTGGGGACTTCCCTGGTGGTCCAGTGGTTAAGACCCTGCACTCCCAATGCAGGGGGCCCCGGTTCTATCCCTGCTCAGGGAACTAGATCCCACACGCATGCCACAACTAAGACTTCACATGCCACAAGGAGCCCGCTGCCACAGCTAAGACCCGGTGCAACCTAATAAATAAATATTTTTAAAAAAAAAAAAAGAAAGAAAGAAACAATGTGGACTTTCCTGGACTCACCACCCCCACTGACTTGAGAATTCGACACCCACCTGAGACATGACCCCATCATATCTCTGTATTTCATTGCTATTTATAAACCACCTTGGACTGAAAACCTAAGTGTGGGACCCCTCCTCCCCCACTGCTGCCCGATACCCTCCCCTCCAAAATGGAGCTAAGAAAATCACGTGGGGGCCTCTCAACTCATCTTCTGAAACAGAAGCAGTAGAAGTCATTTAAAATATTTATCATCTAATCCACAGTTATACCTGCAGATCGGATAATTACAGCCTCGAGATACAAACACTCTCTCTGCAAGGCAGCTTTGCAACATTGCTGTCTGGCCCCTTTCTCACCGAAAGAATTTTTCACCCCTTCTGACTAAAGTGACCCAGATTCATGCTTTTTAACCCTCTCCCCCAAATGCCATCACCCGTAGGTCCAGGAGACATTTCAGGGCTCCAGAAGCTTTGATTTCTAGGTGGCAAATCTATCAGTTTTCAGACAAAGGGCAAGTCACTCCCACATCCTCCATTATCCTCTGTTGGGACTGTCTATCCCTCAGTCTTCCCCTCTGCCAAATGGGTCACATGGCAGGAATGGCCTCCACGATGAGAGCCAGGGAAGAAATCAAAGAAATGACCGAATGCCAAAGGTAAACATGTACGCTGGTGATGGTTAAACAGAGGGGACAGACTGAGACTCAGAGACGGGGAAGGCACTCGGCCAAGTCACAGAGCTGTCGGGAAAAAACGGGGACCCCACCCCCTCACCCCATCTTCTGAGGCTCAGGGAGTGCCGTTCTTCCGTCTACTCATCGCGCCCCAACCTGGGGCTGAGATTCCAGAGCAGGTGAAGCATTATCCCTGGTGGGGAGAGGGGTGGCCTCCTTGCTCCACGGCCAGGGGACCTCCAGCCACCTGAAATCCCTGCCCCCAGTGTCCTCCCCCCAGACCCCCTGTGTAGGTAACGGCTTCCATTCAGCATGTGTGTAACTCAGAGACACATGACACTGAAATGCTAAGTGAAGAGCAATTAACTTTTGCTTCTGAAAACCCACTTTAGCTTTCCATAACTCTTTGGGGGCCATTTCAACTAAGCCAAACCTCCCACACATTCTCCCTCAGCAATAAATTACCTTCCTGGCTTTAATTAGCTGCCGGAGTACAAAACGGGCTGGGTGCTGCCGTGGCTGCTTTCCCCACGGGTCCCATTCTGTCACACAGACTCCAGAAGACAGCAGCTGCCGGGAGGGCTGGGCTGCCTTGGTGGGGATGTGGCCGGCAGTGGACGCCTCACCTGCCCACAGGAGATAAAATTAGGTGGAGGGGCCGCTTGGCTCCTTGGTGATGTGCCCCCTCTTCTTCATCTCATCAGTCTTTTCCCCCTCCAAGCTGCCCCCAGAGCTCACGTATACACACACACACACACACACTAGCCCCCCGGTATCCAGTATCTTTATCACCCTTATCATTCTTGCTAAGGGAGAAATTACTGATGGAGCTTAATATATAAGCCCTCCCTGGAGAATCTGCTGTATAATTGTGAGCTAAGCTTGAGTCTAAATGAATAAATCTCTAAGGATGTGATTTTAGTCACATCTGTGGGCTGGAAACGGTATTGGCTGGGAAAGAAAGAAGTCCAAAAGCACCTGACGTCAGCACCCCCGCCATCATTCTGAGCCTGAGATTAAGATCTGAGGTCCTGCTTCTAATTAGAGGTGCGACCCTCAGCAAGTCCCTTCCTTCTCTGGTCCAGTTGCCCTGGAGAGCTGTGATGGGTGAACCTGGGACCCCTTAGACCCTGCCGTACTATGATTCTGACACTCCTATGGCGGGGGCGGGGAGTAAGTGGGGAAGACACATTCTATCCCAGACCTCAGTACATGCTTGCTTTTGCTCGCTCCTCATGCTTTTTCTAGAGTCTATCTAGACCAGAGAGTAGCCTCTGCCAGAGCCTGATTGCCCCCCACCCCAGGCAGAGCCAGAGCCCCCAGGCTGCACCCACACACTCCATCCCCGGGAGCTGTCCCCCTGCCCAGGGAGGGCCCTGGGAAAGGACGAAAGCCCCTTTCCTCGCTCCGTGGAACACACTTGTGCTAACGGCTGCTTCTCCCCCAGGCCTCCACCACCCCCTCCTCTGACAAGCATCATTTTCCCGAGCCCAATTACGGGCTGCCTTCTTCTGCCCTTCCTTTCTTGGGGGAAAAATTTTGAAATAAAAAGTCCAAACATGAAGCCCACAGCCAGGCCCCCTGCCTGTCGGAGGAGGTGACAGGCGGCCGGCCACAACCTGACTCTGATGAAGGGTGTGAGCTCAGAGCCCAGCCAGGGACTCTCAGCCTGGTTTCCCTCACGCCTCCCCAATTAACAGGCAGCCCATCGGGCGCGGGAGGAGGCCGGCAGGCAGGTACCCGGCCTGTCACAGCCGCCAGACAGGCTGTCACACAGCCCGGGAGCTGGGAGGTGAGCAGTGCCCGCAGCCCAGCAAGAGCGCAGCCCCCCTGCATCCCGCCACAGGGGTAGCCTGGGGCCAGAGGTGACCATGAGTCTACCTTCCTCATCCCTGATCACCTACATCAGTGATGCCCAGAAGGGATTAGTAACGGAGGGACCCTCCCACCCCAAGTTGGCCCAGGAGACACCTGAGTGTCGGTCATTTGGGAATCATAGGAAATGGGCACAGTGAAGACTGACCAGCCTCTCTGAGCCAAACCACCACTGAGTTCCCTGGCCCGACCAACTACACACCCACGGCCTCCCCTTTGCCTCTGTGAAAAGAGCTCTAGGCTGACATTCCAAGCGTGCCTCACAGTTTCAGCCCCTGCCCCAAGCGATCCCGGATAAGGAGATGTCTGGCTTCAGCTCCCACAGGTAAGGCCCCGGACCTCCTCCTGCTGGCTTGGCCTCACTCGGGCACAGGCACCAAACTCGCATGGCCAGACCACCTGCAGACACCCAAGCCCTCTGGGACTGAGAGCATCTTCATAACTACTACCTGTTCCATGATCTGAGTTAGAAACCCTTGCTCTGGTCAGTTACCCTGGCGAACGCCCAGGGTAACTGAGCTTAACTTTACCTGCCTGAACCGCTGAGTGGTGCTGGCTTTCAGACCTCCCATGGGTGGAGGAAACTCACCCATCCATGTCCTTCCTAAAGCAAGGGTGCCTTCTGCATAGACAGTGATGTGAATCGTGGCCCTGGAGTGGGGCAGCGTGGCGGCCCTGACTCTTCCCTGCCCCCCACACGCCCGGGGAAGGAAGTCAGTACTCCTGCGCGGCCACTGTTGACTTGGCACCCGCAGGAGCCATCTCTGCCCTTTATCTTCTCCTTACTTGTGTGTCTTAGTCCTTTCAGGCAGCTATGACAGAGTACCACAGACTGGGTGGTACTCTGTAACAGAAACTTCTCACCGTCTTGGAGTCTGGGAAGTCCAAGGTCAAGGTACTGGCAGATTCGGTGTCTGGTGAGAGCCCGCTTTCTGGTTCATAGACCACTGTCATCTCACTGTATCCTCACATGGCAGAAGGGGTCTCTTTTTTTTTCTTTTTGTAAATAAACATTTTATTTTTTTAATTATTTTTTTAAATTTTTATTTATTTATTTGTTTGTTTTTGCCTGTGTTGGGTCTTCGTTTCTGTGCGAGGGCTTTCTCTAGTTGCGGCGAGCGGGGGCCACTCTTCACCGCGGGCGCGGGCCTCTCACTGTCGCGGCCTCTCTTGCTGCCAAGCACAAGCTCCAGACGCGCAGGCTCAGTAGCTGTGCCTCACGGGCCTAGCTGCTCCGCGGCATGTGGGATCTTCCCAGACCAGGGCTCGAACCCGTGTCCCCTGCATCGGCAGGCAGATTCTCAACCACTGTGCCGCCAGGGAAGCCCCCAAACATTTTATTTTTGAATCATTTTAGATTTACAGAAAAGTTGAAAGATAGTACAGGTAGTATCTGTACCCAGTTTCCCCTACTGTTAACATCCTACCTCACCACGCTACATTTGTCAAAATGAAGAAACCGACGTTGGTACATTACTGTTAACGAAGCCCAGATATCATTCATCAGTTTTTCCATTAATGTCCACATTGCATACGGTCGTCATGGCTCCTCAGTCTCATCTTTTTATTTTTTGAGCATTTCCTTACTTCTGCTACAAGGTGCTGTAGGCTTATCTTGTAGTTTCCCTGCCCCAGCCCTAGAATCAGTCTGTCAACAGTATTTAATGCTCTCTTTTAGGCTCTCATGGGATGAGGCAAAAATTCTTACTATGTGTCATCTTAGTTTCATATGGAAACTCGGAAAAATAAAAGATAAACCTTAAATTTATTTAGTTCCCAAAAGATGTGTTGTTGTTTTTTTAAGTTTAGATTTTGAGATTTTTTTCATTCTAACTCAAGTTCCCAAAGAGAAAAGTCTCCTAGGATACATAGTATAGCAAACCAGTCCCCAGGAGGGATCTCTTTTATAAGGGCACTAATCTTAATCATGAGGGTTCTGCCCTTATGTCCTAATCACCTCCCAAAGGCCCCACCTCCTAATCTCGTCATCCTGGGGGTTAAGATTTCAACATATGAATTTTGAGGGGACACAAACATTTGGTCCAGAGGCATCTGTTTAGAGAGAAGCCTACTCTCCCTGACACAGATTTGTGACTTTGGCCACATCCAAAGGAGGCTGAGAGGAGCACGTGTGCCCATCCCACAAATGAGCAAGTCAGTTGGGATGCCTCAAAGTCAATGTGAGGTGTGGAGGAGAGAAAGCGGACCCCACTGGCGAAGGATGCGGTAAGGGTACAGAATGATAAATGAGGCTAGGTGCAAAGACCCCTAAAGGGCCAGGACTATATCTTATTGGTCTTCCTAGTCCTAGTGCTGGGGCTAGTGACCAGCCATGGTGAGCACTCAGTAAACATTTGCTAAATGAAGGAGAGACAGGAATCAAGTTCTACAGTGGCTCTCCCAGCTTCTCAGCACTGGAAAGACTAAGTCTATATTCATAATGCCCTTTTTAGGCATCAGTTCAACTACCAGAACCCCTATGGTACCCTGTGAGGACAGAAGAAAACAGAGAAGAAAGATGCTACAGAAGGAGAGAACAAGAATAAAGAATGGCGAGAACACTCTTGGACAAGGCAAGTCTCCTCTCCACCTTATACCAGGGACTCTCGCATTTAAGCAATGGTAAGCAGCTCTAGGACACCATCATATATTTCCAAATTTGCAAATGGTACTAGAAGGGAGGAAGGAGGAAGGGAGGAAGAGAAGGAAGAAGAGAGAAATAAGCTGTTCCAAACTGGTCGCTAAGCTAAAGAAGAACTTACCAATGTATAAGCTTTCATCTGAATGTGGCAACATCCCCCCTTGTAGAGGGGAATATAAAGTGATGGAGATGGAGATAGATAGGAACGAAATGCGAGCTCCTATACATGGCAAGGAGGAACATATGTCAGATTCATTAATTATGATCCAATTTGTGCTTGCACTGTGAAGGATAACCACTTGCCACCAAAGAGATGCCCTTCCCTTATTAAAGCCACTGAGACTCTCAGGAAGTGCTCAAGGGTTTGAAACTCTGTATTTGAATTTCACACATGCTTTTTACTACTGGGACCAAAACTCAATCAACACTTGGTAGTGCCGAGACCGGCATTCAAGCCACAGGGGTCTTCACTGCTTCACGACAGACCTACAGATAGGACCTGGTTAGGAAATTTGCTAATTTGTTCTTCTCTGGATGTGTGTGTGTGTGTGTGTGTGTGGTGTGTGAATGTGTGTGTGTGTGTGTAACACATACATAATCCTATATCTTTTTTCAATAGAGTTGAGGTAGGAATAAAAGGACCCTAGCCAATTTAAAAAAGGGAACAATTAACCTCATCTCTCTCCAATGTTCCGGGCCCAGCTGCCCAGGAGTGGAAATCATGTCCTCACTTTCATCTCAAAGCCAAACCAACATAAACATGTTGCTAAGAGACCAGGCTTCTCTTTCAACTCTGGACCCAGGCATGTGGGCCATGCCCAGACATGCGCTGGGTTAGAAGCCAGAGCTCAGAAGTTATTACTCTTTTCTTTAGAAGCTCTTCAGCAGGACTTTGATTCTGATTTGCCCTTTCTGTCACTGTCTCTTGCCCTCAGATCCAGGCTGAATCAGAGAAAGTCACTGGATTTCCTCACTCGGCACACTAAGTGCTGAGTAAAAGCGCATTGAATGGTATTAACGCCGTAAGATGGAACGCAATGGACTGGAACAGATGGAAAATAGTTTGGAAAACCCTCCTGCCACCCAAAAACACCTTTCCTTTCCTGAAGCTTCCCCACTGCCCACAAAGGGGTTTCCACAATGCATAGCATGCAGTAGCGTAGTTTATTGTTTGTAGCATATATAGCATAACATACTATAGCATATAGCATGGTCTGTAGCATACTGATCTATAGCCTACTTGACTGAAGGCCAAGAAGTATCTATCTCCCTGAAATGGAATTTTCACGTGCAGCCAAAGATAATAATAGCGAATCCTCTCACAACCTAAGGGGGTGCTAATGTTATGTCCACTTTATATACGAGGAAATCTGGCCCAAAGAATTGAAGTAAGTTGCCCAAGACCATACAGCTAGTAGAGGCAAGGAAGGAAATAGGACTCAGCCCTCTGTGATTAAACGAGGCACAGGCAGGCAGGAGGCTCCAACCACTGCATGTGAGATTATAAGTTTGGCACGTCTTCTCAAGCCCCGAGGACCCAGGAGCGACATGAATGCAACCCCACTTTCCTGAATTACTGACAGAGGAATTTCCTCCCTGTGATTTCTCTTGCTCTGGTGTCAAACATCTGAGCTGCCCTTGTAACTCCCTCATTTTGAGACAAGGGCAACTTTAACTGCATTTAACAGAAGGGAAGGCTGAGGCACGGAGAGATGTGATGCAGTGAGATCACAACTCCAGTCACCTGGTCCCCTAGCCCGACCTGACTCCACACCCCGGGGCATGGCCCTGCTCCCTCCCCTCCCCCTCCCCTCCCCCACGGGGGCCAGCCAGTTCTGGGGCATGATTGACAGCCCTCCACAGATCAAGCTTTTCAGATAGAGTTCTTGACACCAGATGCCTTTGGAGTGGACAGGCAGTATGGGGAGGGAATAAAGCACAAGGCCCTTTCCAAAAATAGAGAGAGGAAAGTCCAAAAGAGTAGGTGGAAAGTCACAGGGAGAGCAAAGCAGTGGCCCTCCCAGTACCAGCCCAACGGGAGCAGGGCTCTGCCCACTGCACATCCAGCGAGGCCACTTGGGGGCCACAGCATCCCCTCCTGAGTGCAAATTACCGACACATCTTCCCAAACAGCATCCAGATTCCTCCCAGCTTCACAAGCGTTTCCCAAAAACAATGTCTAAAAGGGCTTTCTGGGCCCAGACTGGTTTTTGGTTTGTTTTTTTTCCCTTCCTCCAATTCCTGCTGATGCTCCTTTCTGAAATTCACTAAATAGGAAAAAGTGGGAAGCATCATTTGGGTCTCCTAATGGATGTGGATTCTAAAACGGATTCTGCCTCCACAGGGTCTCCTCCCGGTACACATCGTCCCTGGTCACAAGTGTCACTCACCACCACCCCAGATGTCTAACTCCAGTGGGCTCAGGGCTTGTGAGAGTACAAAGAAGTAGAAAACAAAGGCCCTGCCCTGCAGAGACTTGCAGTCTACCAGGTAAGCGTGTTAATGCTGCCACTACAGAGAGACAATTAACAACCGTGCCTCGGTTTCCCCCTGAGTCCTTTGGCAAATCACTCCACCTCTCTCATTAGGGCGGGATGGCAGGTGTTGACCACGCTTGTGGGGAACAATGACAGCATGCTTTGAACACCTCTTCTGTGCCAGACCTCGGACAAGAAGCTCAACAAATCCTCATGATGTCGGGACTTCCCTGGCAGCCCAGTGGTTAAGACCTTGCCTTTCAGGGCAGAGAGTGTGGGTTCCATCCCTGGTTGGGGAGATAAGATGTCCCATGCCTCGTGGCCAAAAACCATAAAAAACAGAAACAATATTGAAACAAATTCAATAAAGGCTTTAAAATAAAAAAAAAAATTCTTAAAAAAAAAATACTTATGACGTCCCTAACTCCATTCTTCAAGAGAGGTCATGTTATCTCCAAGAGGAAATCATGGCTCAGATCTTGTCAAGCAAACTTCCCACAATCCCCCAGCCAGTGAAAGCAGAAATGGAATTCCAATCAAACACCCCAGAATGGGATGGACTCACCCCTGAGTAGTAGAGAGGAGAGTTGAATCACAATAGTAATTGACTAAACCCTCAGGACCAATTTCCACAGTATTTACTGAACACACGAAAAAAAAAAAAAGAAAGCAATGTTTAGATTGATGTTGTGAATGGGACAACCACTTCAGAGAGCAATGTGGCAATATCGATCAAAATTATAAATGCACGAATCCTGCAGGCCAGAAATTTCATTTATATGAATTTCTCCAACTACACAAGGATGCTCACAAAAGCACTGTTTGTAATAGAAAAAAGCTGGAATCAACCTAAGCATCCACCCATTGGTAATAGGTTAAATAAACGAGTTCATCCATAAAATGAAATATTAACACCAAGCATGCATTAAAAAGAATGAGGCAGGGGCTTCCCTGGTGGCGCAGTGGTTGAGAGTCCACCTGCCGATTCAGGGGACATGGTCCGGGAAGATCCCACGTGCCGCAGAGCGTCTGGGCCCGTGAGCCATGGCCGCTGAGCCTGCGCGTCCGGAGCCTGTGCTCCGCAACGGGAGAGGCCACAACAGTGAGAGGCCCGCGTACTGCAAAAAAACAAAAAAAAAGAATGAGGCAGGACTGTGGATACTAACATGAAGGCATGTCCATAAAACGTTCTTCAGTGTAAAAGCAAGTTGCAGAATTATATGTATAGTATGATCCTGCTTATGCTTAAAAGCATTTTACATATAACACACGCATACATATAAGCATATCCATGCTTAAAACGTCTGGAAGACACACACACAGAACTATTAACAGTAGCTACTGGTAAAGAGGGGGTGGCGAAAGGGAGACTTCTGAATTATTTGGTTTGCTTTTACAGACCCTGTCTTAGAGTTTTTAATAACACTTATGCAGGTGACTGAGTTACACCTGTTGGAGAGAAATCCTCCAGAGGAAGTACTGAGAACAGGAAACCAAAAGCTTCAACATAGACCTGCCTTCCAGCAGCCAAGGGTCTCAGGATTTGAGGTCCTCTGTAGGAGCCTGTGACTGCCTGGGTAACTCACATTGCTCCCTTACCTGGTCCTCTCTCTAAGAGCTGAGGCACCTGAGGAAAAGTCAATGATGGTGGACTCTGAAATCAGCACACTTAGATCCAAATCCAGCTTCAGGACATTGTAGAGAGGAGGAGGGGGTGTCCCAGTCTCTCTTTGAGCCCAAGTTTCCTCATCTATAAAATGGGAGCAGGGCTAAAACAACCCCCCGCCCCACCACATAGGCTTATTCATTAGAGCAAAGAATGTCATATCACGTTGTAAAGACCAGGTTGGAAACTGAGAAAAGGAAAAGAAGTCATTGACTGACACGGCCCATGGAGGAGGCTGAGTCGTCAGAGAAGATGGCCCCATCCCAACACTGACCCCACCCGCTCCCCTTCTGCACTGATGTGACAATGAGATGGAAACCACCAGGGGCTCACGGACTCTGCGAAGAACATCACCCACCCCTCTGATTCCAAACTCAAGGGCTGGCGGCCTGGGGGTGTGCTGCCATGGAAAATGACCTCAGTGCAAAGTGCTCGCCAACAATGAGTCTTCTGCGTCAGCCTCGAAATCCCCAAGTAAATGTCGGTTCATTGGTTTGTTGATTAAAATCACTGATGGCGTATCTGATGGCTGCTGCCCAGGGACCCAGGGAGCTGAAACAGCAGTGAAACGACCCAGGAAGCCTTCAACCGTGAGCCTCCTGTGATTCCTAAATTTGGTTCTTCACTCACACCCTCTGCCTTCCTTTCCTCTCCCTCCTCTGACCACTGCTTTCCTGTCTCCACCACGAGTCAACCCTCCCTCCATCAACAGAAGTTCACTCCTTTCAGAGTGCCGCTGGGCCGGAGGAAATAAGCATTAACTTAATGGGCTGATATAATTACATTAAATCATGAGGATAAGAATATAGACTTTGGAAAGAGAAAATCTGAGTTTGAATTCTAACTCCACTGCTTATTAGCTGAGTAATCTTGGATAACCCAACCTCAGCTCCCCAGTCAATTGGGTCGGTCATAAAACAATTCACACAGTTCAAAGATGAGCAGGGAAGCCGTTATGCAAATGAAGGTTACAAATGCAGGTACGTATCATTCAACTACCAAACAGGTAAAGTTGCCACGTGTTAGGTAATGTGGTCATCTCAACAAGCAAGAGGATGACGAGGGAAGAGAAATGAAGTACCAAGACGCTAAGCCATTGCCCCAATGTCACTCACCTGGGTAAGGGGATTCCGACGTGAAGTTTCCTGACACTGAGGTCAGTGCTCTCCCCGCGCTGTGGTTATGTTGGGGGGTTTCTGCTGTCTGGCTCAGAGAACAGGCCAGCCAGAGTGCGTGGGTCTCATCAAACTCGCCACCATCCCATTTAGCTTCTCTCAGTAAAAAGCAATGGGGTATGAGCCCCAGAAGTACCTGAGGCTGGAAAGCAAAGCTGAGTCAGAGGAAAAACATGATAAGAGGGAGAACAGCTGAGAAGGTGGGGCGTTCCTTGCGAGCCTGCAAGGGGAACCGTCAAATGCCTGCCCCACCAAGAGGTCTTTTAAACCAGTAATGCTAAAGTCACATTCAACTCCTTAGAAAACTTCCAAATCCTTCTGAGATACTCAACCAATTTCTCAATCTCTTAACACTTGCTGAACGCCTGCTATAGAAAAGGCACAGGGCTGGGCTTCGGAGGAGCTGGGGAAATGGGCTCAGGAGTCCTTACCACCTGCTGTGTCTTGTTCATCCTCTAGGATGGTGTTTTCTCGTGAGGAAGGTGTACTTCCTCATATTGGGAAGAGAAAATGCAATTGCATGAAAATGTAATTAAACCCATGGTAGGAGGGTCTGAGATCCTGGCAGTGGGTGGGCAGTGGAAGGGCAGAATGCCAGCAGGATGAGTTTTAGGCATCCAAAGAGAGAGAGAGAGAGAGAGAGAGAGAGAGTTCCACAGGCTCTCAGAGCTGAAGACACAGCCCTTCCTTCTGTGTGGGCTTTGAGGGCAAAAGAACTCTCCATCTAGTAATTATGGCAGCGTGGCGTCAAAGTCAGTCAGGGTAGTGCCTCAATTTGGTGTGCCGTCATCTGATTTTAATTACATAACAGAATATAATAGAATACATCCACTTGCATCATAAAGGTAAGTAAACACACGGAAGCACGTGCACACACACACATACACATGTGTGTGTACTGGCCACACCTGAAAATTTCTTACTGAGGGTTGTGGTCCAAAAAGCTTGAAAAACACTGAACTGAGATTAAGAGAGAGATGGCCCCAGAGAACTGGTACCTCATTTGGAAGGAAAGGAGTGAGCAAAGAGGGCCCCCTGACCTCGCAGCCCCCTTCGATGGAGCCAGACCCACCTCCCTGATGGCAGAACGCCCTCCCCCCACTGCATCCTCCCCCCAACCTAAACCCTTCCTCCTCTCCAAGTCGGCCCCGACTGGTCCATGACCCTGACCGGTCGCCCCTGCTTCCCTGACCTCACACAGCTCCTAGGACTCTGCACCAAGTGGACCAATTCTTTAAGTGTTTCGTGGGTAAGGCTACACAGAAAGTACTGGAGCCCTGGAGTAGCTGTGTGACTTTGGCAAACCAGTTAGCCTCTCTGAGCCTGCGATTCTTCATCCGATGGAGATAAATGGGAACGGAATGCATATATCTCTTTTCTCTTTGATTATACTGTAAACATCTCTCAAGGGAGAGCCAGTATCTTCTACTGATTTTGTGAATCCCCCCCTTCATGGTGTTGTAAACATTGCTGCTCATGTGGTAGATGCTTACTATTATTATCTAACTTGGAAATTGCTGAGTAAAAAGAAGAAGAAATTAACACACACCAACACCACCACCGCCTGCACCTGTGACAGCAGCCAACACACCAGGCACAGAAGCCAGCAGAGCCGGTTCATGGTGTCAACTTGCATGTCCGCACGACCCCCAACCTCTCCCGAGTCAGAAAGGCCCGTGTAGGTTTGATGCTCTGCTCGTCGCCATCTTGAAATTCAAGGAGCCACAGTTTTCATATGGCTCCAGCCGCCTACCCTATACAGCCAGTCTTGACCACCCCTACAGAGACACACTGACAAAGGCATTTTTGGAATGAGTTGACTTCTTTCAAATTCTCTCTTCTGGGAGTTATCGCAAGAGGTGTTGGCCTGTATAGCAGGTATGGAGAGATCCCTCATCTGGCCGAGGCCAGACTCCCTGACCAGGGAGTTGGAGATACTAGTTGGAGTTAACAGGGCTTTGTTGCCACTGCAAACACTCCCCGGGGCTGCAAGCACAGAACCCTTTCTAACCGCAGTCAGGCCATCCTGGGAGATGAACGCTTAACCAGCCTGTCCACAAAACAGATCTAGAGGAAGGCCAAGGTTGTCCACAGCGTTCCTCTTTCTCCCTACAAAGAGCGGCTCGAGGCAAGGCACTATGGGCAAAATTCCAAATGCAAAGCTTAAGGGCGTTTTTTACGAAAGGCTGAATCTCCTCCAGAAGAACCACACCCAGATGGCCAGTAAGACTGACGGAGATAAAGGGCGCTAAGAGCCCACATTTGACAGAAAGGCCTGAAGCAAAGGCCTTGAAAGGAGATGGAACTTCAGCTGTCATTGGGGTTGAGTGGGGAGAAGCCAGTACTTCAGGAAAGGGACAGCGTCAGTCAAGACACCAAAGGGACAACTGTGCCTAGTCTACGGGGAACACCAAGGAGAGTGGCCACTGGAGCAGAAGGAGGTGTCTGGGGGTGAGCTGCAGGAAATGGGGCCAGGTTCCTGGGGCAGGGCCAGCTGGGGAGGGCTTTCGTGCCAGCCAAGGTGGCTAGACTTGACCTCTTGGGTAATGAGAAAGCAGATTGACCCCATGCCTGGTTCTAAAAGGAAAGAAGCCAGGAAGAATCAAAGGGCAAGAAGGAGCTCCTGGGAGGAAGGCCACCTGCCCCAGGAGGAGGGAGCCTCAGGCAGAGAGGCCCCAGCTCTGCCCGCAAGACATCCTCTCCCCAGCCTGGCCTCAGCGCCTCTGCCTTTCTCTGGGATTCCAGCCGTCCTGCTGGGGAGGCTTGGCCCACTGTGGCCACATTAGTCCCATCTGCCCTGGCGCTGGTTCTCGTCGGTTTCTGTCTGCATGCGTATGGTACATCACAGTCTGCAAAGTGCTTGTCACAAAGATTGTCTCATTGAATCCTAAGGAGTCCTGGGTGGCTGGCCAGGGACATGAGACTCAGGAATGCAGGGATCGAACCCACAAGAATCCTATTCTGAATGTATGTGCCTTCCTCAAGCCCAGCACAGAAGGAGTCCTGGTGACAACTTCCCTGGGTGTGTATGCCCTCATCTGTGAAATGGGCATAATAATGATACCCACCCCATAGGATGAAGTACACACAAAGCTCTTAGACTAATGTCTGACCCACAGAGGCACGCACTCAACAGATGCTAGTTCCCATCGTCCTCAGCATCCTTGTCATCATTAATGCTATAAATATGGTTACACAAGGGCGGGGCTAGTGACAACACACAAGCTGCCTTTTATAGGAAGAAAACAAAACGTGTCTCCTGATCCAACAACCTAGGGTTCCGCATTAAAAACACCTTGACCCTGGGGAAATGGAAAATGTAGGAAAGGAAATATTTTTGATGGTTAACACTTTCAAATGTCCCACAGCCTAACTGTGAGAAAGTCCCTCTCCAGCCCACATAACACTCAGCCCTGCTACCATCTTCATCTGTAGGATAAGAATAAAAGGAAAAATAAAGGTGTTTTCTCATGCTGCTACTGAAAGTAAAATTTTAAAATGCAGAGGTTACAGATCTGAGCTGGGAAGAACTTTGAGATAAATTAGCTCAATCCTCTTGTTTTAAAAATGCAGAATCTGAAGCCTGGGTGGGAAAGTGACTCAAGTCACATGAGATGGATGAGGAGGGCCAGAATCAGGATGTGACCCGGCCTTCCTGCCTCCAGACCTGCACCTTTTTGTTTGCGGTTGTTGCTGTCATTGTTGTTTCGGGGTTTTTTGTTTGTTTGTTTGTTTTGGGTTTTTTTACTTTGTTTTTCCTACACTTCCTTAATATTTCTCTATCTTTCTGTGACAAAGTGAGAGAGAGGCATGGACACATATACACTACCAAACGTAAAATAGATAGCTAGTGGGAAGCAGCCGCATAGCACAGGGAGATCAGCTGGGTGCTTTGTGACCACCTAGAGGGGTGGGATAGGGAGGGTGGGAGGGAGGGAGATGCAAGAGGGAAGAGATATGGGAACATATGTATATGTATAGCTGATTCACTTTGTTACACAGCAGAAACTAACACACCATTGTAAAGAAATTATACTCCAATAAAGATGTTAAAAAATAATAATAATAATTCCAAATATCTTTCTGTTTTAAAAAGATATTTCAATGAGGTGTTTTTTTTTAATCTGCAGATCAGAAAGACAGAAACTTAGAAGGAGGTTGTGAGAACGTCAAGAGTGTTGAAGAAAATACATGTGCTTTTTATTCCTTTTCCTCTTAAATGGGTGCCCTTGGTAAGCTCCCAGAGCAGCTGCCCCTCGAGAATCTGTTGCCTTAAATGCGTAGGGCTGAAGGCTGGAGGTGTGATGCGGTCTGCAGCCTGTGACGGTGAGTGGAGGCCACAGGGTGACCAGCAGACCAGGTCAGAAAGCCACTCTCTCAGGACATCCCTTCAAGGTCTCTCCCGGGGGAGTCCCTGCTCTCCAGTGAGAGATGGAGGATCTTCGCCTCTAAGCCCAGCTGGCCCATCAGTCTTTAAATTTGTCTTCTTGAAAATATGAACCAGCTTTCCTTGGGGAAGGCCAGAGAACGTGAGCGTTATGGTCAGAAAGACCTTGGCTCTGCTAATCTCCCTCTGTCCCTGTCTCACATACACACGCACATCCATGCACTAACTGGACTTTATCTTACAGTGGCTTCCCTATATTCCAAAGTCCACGCTCCAGGGTAGAGCCAACCAGGCTCTCCTTGAGCCCGGCCTCCTTTCCCTACCCCTCTCCTCACTCTTAATGCTCCAGTGACACCAAAACACTTGTAGTTGCCCCAAGACATCACAGTGTCTGACGCCTTTGTGTTTTGCCCCTCCTGCCCCACCCCAGCCCCCCAGCTAGCATCTCCTCTTCCAGTTCTTAGTCATCCTCCAAAGTCCTTCTCAGCCATCACCTCTACAGAAAGAATTCCCTTTCTCTCCTTCTCTGCCTGGAAAGCTTCTGCTTACCCTTGAAGAGCGAACTGACGTGCCCGTCCTCTCGGAGGATGATTCTCGTCCAGCCACAGCACTTTCTACGTTCCTCTGTTACAGCCCTGGGGACCAAGTCCTTCAAATCAAAGCTGGGGACGCAACGTATCATGAGCACAAATGTACTCATGGAAAGACAATGAGATGGAATATTTGAAAGTGGCTTTATCCTTAGAAATCCCAAGCCCTGGGGTCACCGTAATCAGAGTACTGCCCGTATTCCATCAAAGTATTTCCTCATGTCTGTCTCCTCCAACAGTGAGCTTTGACACGATATTGGTCTCTGGATGCCCAGCACCTACCACAGAACCCAGCATGTCTGACTGACAGATGGACGGATTGGCTGGTTTACACCTTGCCACCGTCGCGAGTGGGCACAGAGTAGAGCGGTCCCAATCATAGTGGAATGAACTTAAAAAGAAAGAGGAAGAGGGAGAGGAGGGAAAGGTTGGAAGAAAAACAGGAAGGAAAGAGATCCCACCTTCTCCTTTCTCCCTTTACTTCATCCCGGGAGAATGTGGTCCTTCAGACTTCCGTGTATGCTACGAAAACCTGTTCTACATACCTCACAGGATAGAAAAACCAATACAGTAAAGCACTGTGCCACATAAAGAGCTGAATGCACACTGTTGGTGGGAATGGAAAGTGGGGCAGTCACTATGGAAAATAGTGCTAAGGTGGTTCAGAAAACTAAAAATAGAACCACCATATGGTCCAGCTATTCCACTACTGGGTGTTTACCCAAATATAAAAACACTAATTTGATAAGATATATGCACTCCTATATTCATTGCAGCATTAATTACAATAGCCAAGACATGGAAATGATGACCTAAGTGCCTATCAAGAGATGAATGGATAAAGAAGATGTGGCACACACACACACACACACACACACACACACACACTGGAATACTACTCGGCCATTAAAAAGATGAAAGTTTGCCATGTGCAACAACATGGGTAGATCTTGAGGGTATTATGCTAAGTGAAATAAGTCGGACAAAGAAAGACAAATACTGTATGATTTCACTCATACGTGGAATATTAAATAAATAAACAGACAAACAAACAAAACAAATGCAAAAACGTAGACACAGAGAACAGATCAGTGGTTACTTGAGGGAAAGCGGGTTGGGGAGGGCAAAATGGGTGAAAGGGGTCAACTGCACGGTAAGGGCTGGAAACTAAACTTTTGGTGGTGAGCACAGTGTGGTGCGTTCAGAAGTCAAAATAGAATGTTGTCCACGTGAAACTTACATAAAGTGATAAATCAATGTCACCTCAGCTTTTTTTAAAAAAAGAGCCGTATGCGAATGATGTGCAATGCCATTAGCACATCACAGCCGCCATGTCTTGGCCATGGTACACATCACCTTGATAATCAGAACTGAAAGCGTGAAGGGGGTGTGAAGAGGGCAACCCCCCAGGGGGCCATCAGACCCCTTCTGGCTTCAAGAGCCCAGGAACCCCAGAGACCTCTTTGACCCCGACATCCCCCTATCCCACCACCTCCAGTCCCCCCTTACAAGTTTGAAAAGTCCTGAAAAGCCTTCTACTGAGCCTCCTTTTAATTACGCACACACACAAAAACAACCACCCCTGGGTTTTGTCTGTTGTACTTTTGTTCTCGGGTCTGTTTGTACTTATTCAGAAATTACATAATTAAAAAAATAATATTAAGTAAATGTGCACATCAGCCTGCCAAGCTGCCTGGGCCAAGCTTCACTTGGGAACCCCAGTGACAGCTCCTTTATTTCTCTTACTCGTTTTTAAGCACAAAATATGTCACACCTGGAAGTAATTAGCATAATTTTTACTAATTTATAGCTAATTACACAATTACTTTTCTATGAAAGGCTCTGGAAAGACACTTGAAGTGAGTTTCACCAAATCCAGTGGCGAGAAATTGCTTGAAAACATTTTGTTAGCTTCAAACATTTAGGAGGAGGGAGGGGGGGAAACTCAATAAAGTAATTCTTTCCTATTTGAGAGTGTTCAAATATGACAGGGATGTAATTTCTCCAGGAATTTGCAAAGCAGAATGTCTAAATGTCTCTGCTAATCCAACCCAACCAAAAGCGGCTCTAAAAAGAGCCCCCCAAAAGAGTATTGTCGAGAGTACCTAAGACAGAATCTAGAAGGCACTGCTTTATGACAATCGGTTCCATGATGGAGCTGAAATGTGATGGCTCTTCCTCCAGGAGAAAACCAACCATGTGACGGAATGACACCTGGCTGGTACCCTGCTCAGCTCCTGAGAAATTGTGACTTTGAGAGGCCGGTGATGGGTTCAAGCCTTGGGAGCTACTTGACACTCAAAGTCAAGCTCCAGGATACCAGGACCTGAGTGTGCCATGTTGTCTAAATGGTGTCAAAAGAAACAAAAACATTCTCCAGTTCAATTCATTCAACAAACATGTTTTAAGTCCCTACTCAGTGCCCTGTATTCAATGAGAAAACTTATAAAAGGAAAAATTCCTGCTTTCCCTAGTTGGACTGAGAAGGAAAAAGTAGGCCAATCAACCAACAAGTGTGCAAGGACCACTGCTTCAGGCAGAGGGAGAAGCAGAGAAGAATGGGAAGCAGTCCTCACCCACAGGAGGCTGACAGTCTGGAGACCAGAGCTGCACACAGGAAGCACGTGGCCCAGCCTGGCATCTGTCCTGGGCCAAACAGTGCCCAGCTGGGTGGGCTCGGGCTGCCAGTGATGCCAAAATGGTAAGATGAGGGATGGCACGTGGAAGATGACAGTTAAGAGGAGACGGCGGAGTCCCAACCCTGTGTGCCATGCGGGGTGGGGGCCACATTGATTTGGCAGAAGTGAGAGCATTCTGACATGTCAGGGCCACACAGAAGGATACTGGGGAGCCAGCAGGGTGATCATCTGGGTGAGGCTTCCCAAATGGCCTCACAGGAGAGGAGGTGAAGGAGCCAGGAGCACCCTTAAACCTAGAGACCAGCCACCAAGCCCCCAGGAAGGCCCCTGGTGCACTGAGCTCTGGCCTGTGTGTGTCCCAAGGCTGCATATTTGGTGACTGTCAACAGAAGGGAAGACTTGCCACGCCATCAGGGCATGCAGGAGAGGTTGACAGGGGTCAGCCGAATGGGCCGGGAGGGCAGAAAGGCGGGCGGTAAGAGCACGCATTCCCTGCAGGCATCCTTGGGGGGTAAAACAGCTAAGATATTACAAAGGCTAAACAGATACACTGTATATCTGTGGGATTAAAAATTCATTTAGTTGGGCTTCCCTGATGGTGCAGTGGTTGAGAGTCCGCCTGCCGACGCAGGGGACACGGGTTCGTGCCCCGGTCCGGGAAGATCCCACATGCCGCAGAGCGGCTGGGCCCGTGAGCCATGGCCGCTGAGCCTGCGCGTCCGGAGCCTGTGCTCCGCAACGGGAGAGGCCACAACAGTGAGAGGCCCGCGTACCACAAAAAAAAAAAAAAAAAAAAAAGTTCACGTTGGGGGTGATCAGGAAAAACTGTCTAAACACTGGGTGGAGGTGGGTTAGGGAGAGGTCGAAGTCGAGACACACGGGCTCAAGGTGTAAGTTCCCAGAGGGCGGGGCCTCGTCTTCCGAGGGATCCTGCCATCATCTCCCCATCTCCTTGAGGTTAATCACTGCTTACCCCCGTTGACACGGGTACCTCAACTTGCCTGTGCTGTGGCACGCGTCCCTGCATGAGGATTTATCGGTTTGCAGGTTGGTCTCGCCCATTAGCTTGTGAGTTTTCCGAGGACAGAGGCGGAATTATGCCCCGGGGAACTCCTGCATCCGTCACCACGCAGCAGGCGCTGGGCGAACACGAGTAAAGCTGAGCTGGACTGTTCTGTGATCTGAGGTCTTGCTTCAAGGACCCCAGTGGAGGTGGGAGTGAGGCTCTTGGAAAGCGTCTAGGGTCTGCCAGGCTCACCTCAAGGCTGCTGAGAGATTTTAGCAAAGGAATGTCGTCCACCTCCTGCAGGAGACGGATGTTAATGGTTCACACTTGGCATATTTCTCTGAACTTTTTCAAATTACTTTCACAGCCACGGTCCCCTGACCCTTACGCAAACCCTGGGAGGCAGGTAGAGGAAGTCATTAACGGCCACGCTGTGCAGGTTCCCTCATTAACTCAACAGGTACACCCGTGCACGTGTGGCCTTGGATCCCAGGTGTTCTAGCACCAGGAAGACAGAGGCCAACAGGCTGGCAAAGGCCCTGCCCTCACCTGGCTTACATTCTCCAGAGAGGACCCAAAATAAATAACAAGCTGGTTACCACTCTGATCAAAGCTCAGAAGGAAAACGAAAAGCAGAGTAAGGACTGAGAGGCACAGTCCCCAAGGAGGGGACAGGCGTGATGCGACCTTCCCGATGAGTATGAGCTGGTCGGGTTAGAGCTACGGAGAGAAACTGAGACCCCAGAGAGGGGCAGGTCTGCAGGGCCTGGCTGCCCAGACCTAGCTTTTTATAAACGGATCCCACTGTGAATCCCCTGACCTCCCATTTTCTAAGTAGAGACCCGGATCACAGGAAAGGCAAATTCATGCACATACGCCTGCACACGCACACACGCGCGCACACACACGCACACACACACACAGAGTCTGTTAGCTCCTAAGGAAGCACCAGACAGGCAGGCAGGCAGGCAGACCACATAGCCAGAGCATCTCAAGGACAGCAGGAGGAAGGGCGGCCCAGCCGGGGTTCTGATCCCCTTTAGGCCTGGGAGGCGCCCCTCGGAGGAGCGCACGCCCCCTTCCCGGCCTGACACTGCCACATCCCCACCCTAGACAGAGTTTATGATTCAACAGGGCATGACGAGACTGTTTTGAGATTTCAAAGTCAGCTGACGGTTTCCTTAGAAGCTTTGGACAATCTGTGGGAAGGCTCTGAATATGCACAAGCCAGTAGCTCTCACTAGCACCCAAGCAAGAGCCTCTGTTTTCCTTTTTCCTCTTTCCCTGCCACAGAAACGCGGATATTCCTTCTTTCCTCTAAACATTGACACCCCTGGTGACTCAGCGGTTGGCATGCTCCCCTCCTCTCAACAGCTGCTCTAGATCCCCCTGCTTTCGAAATTCTCCTTGACCCTGGAAATAGAACACGTCCCTCAATGGTCCAGCACCACTTAACCTCACACATCCGGACACCGTGAGCCCGATACGAGCAAATTCAAAAGATGGTCAAGGTAAGTCTCCACGCCACCTGCCTGTACTGTGAGTAAGGGGCGGGCTTCCTAGGTGCCTTGGAAAGTTCTGGGTCTTTTACATACACGTTCCCTACTCCTCACTACAAACCTATGGGCAGACTATTACGACTCCTCATGTTACATGTAAGGAAACAGAGTTTCTGACAGTTTCTGTATCTGGAATGCTCACGCAGCTACTAAGTAGAGCTATGATTCAAACCCTAGTCCGTCTGACTGGAAATCTGGCATCTTTGCACGACAGGGTGATGCTTCTGGCTTTTCTCAGCCCCATGCCTCCAGGCACCAGCTGTGGAAAGGAGCACTTCCAACAGTAGTGCATGCTGCCCTCCCCAGCTGACGCACAAGGGCAAGGTGAAGGTCTCCGAGAGCTGCAGCAGGGCTGCAGGGCCCGGAGGTAGGCAGGAGCATCTCACCCGGCATAGCAAAGGCTATCTGTGGCCAGGGCTTCTGTGCTGGACCACTGGTGACCGGCGCTGGGGCCGGAAGCTTCATCCACCCAGCTGATGGCCAGGATTCGCTAAGGAGAGCCTTCCCTTCCTGATTTTAGAGCGGGGGACACTGAGACTGGGGCATCTCAGCTGGTAGGATGACTCACGTCAGAAAACTACGTGGTTTGAGGTCCCATCCTGATCAAGATGAGAAAAGCCCCGTTATGAGGGCGAAGGAGACTTTTTCCTTTCCGTGACCTTAACTTCACCGGAATGAGTTTCCCATGTGCAAGAAAGTTGGTTTCTGGGGTTGACTGATTTTTTGTATGACACTGTTCATCACATAGAAAAGGCACCATGATTTGAAATCCTGAAACCAGGGTCCTAGGCCTGGCCTTGCTCTGACTGTGATAAACTGACGGTGATATTTTGGACAACTTATTTCTCCTCTCTGGGCCTCGATTTCTCCATCTGACAGATGAGAGGATGGGGATTATGATCGTTTGGGGCCTCCAGGTCTGGAATTCTATCCTTGCAGGGGCTGCCCTGGGACAGCGTTTCCCTCCGAAACATACATTGTCATTGGTTATCAGAGGGGAGGGAGGTGGCACCGGGAAGACAGAAACAAAGGTGCAGCGAGAGGGACAGAGACAGATCAGAGGAGGGAAGCTACCTAGCCAGAGAAAGAAAGAACAGTCTGGGAGTGTGGAGAGAACCTTCGAGACCCTGATGTAAGCAGACTCTTGCCAGTATTACTGGAAACAAATAGTGACAGATCGCTAACATGTTACAGTGAAAATTACCAACATGATGAGACTTTTGCACCATAACCGGCACCTCTTGTTATCCCATTAACAAAACTGATGAGGCCAAATTGCTAATAGGAGAGAACGTTTGTGTTGTATCATATCACTCCTGAACTGCACGGAGCACGCGACCAAGGCACAAATGAAAAGGAGCGTCGAAATCTCCCAAGAGCCAATTTACCTTGGACAGATTTGGGGGAGGCCCTGGGATATGCCCCCCCTTCCATCACATTGAGAAATACCCACCTATGCCACCAGGGTCTCTACCACCACCGCTCCAGATGTCTGTCCCCACTGCTGAGCTGGGCTGGGAAGGGCTGTCTGTCATTAGGGAGAACAGGAACCAGCGACCTTTACTGAGTACACAGGGTTCACTGGCACAGCTGGGGCAGGGTGGGAAGAACAGGAGGACGGTGGTGTGTCTCAGCTTGTACAGACTCCAGCTCACCTACACCTGCTCCTACAACAAACCAACCAGCAGACTCAACACAATTTAGACTGTTACCACCCCCATCTGGCCACTGCTTCCTACAGCCGGGCCAGAGACAGCCCCGATTCCTAATTCCATTGTCACAGAAACCGTCAGCCGAGCCCTGGGAGGTGTAAGAAACAGGACACATCTGGTTCTTGGAAGTCTCTGCCTAGACATTTGAAGAGGATCTTTCCTCTTTGGGCCGGGCAAGGATTTCCTGCTCAAACCCGACAGCCATCAGAGAGGCCCGGATTAAGCATTCACTTTACCCTCACTCCTCTCCAAAGAAAAACTCTCCAGTTACCCCACCGCTTCACGTCTGAGTTGATTTGTTTTTTTTTTTTTCAACTGGAATAACCACTGGCTACCCCACGCTTCCTGCCACCACCCCAGAAATTAGGGCCCAGTCGTGGCTGCCCGGCACACACACCAGAAGTCGCTCAGAAAAGTAACTGGCCAAAGATTATTCTGAGTAATTGAATGGCAAGGGCTTTCGTATACCAAACAGGGACTTGTCTTTGTCAAAAATTCTTTACAAAGTACCCAAGTGCTGGGTGTCAGACAGGACAAGTTTTTTAACCATGTTAAAATGATTTATTTAAACGTCAAGCCATGTCACCCCACTTCCTTTCATTTTTCAAACTGTTTGTGTTTTTTCTGGATGATAAATTTATCTTCAGACAGCCTCAATATGACTAATTAACTTTGAAATATAAGAACCAGATGTGTGAGTTGGAGAGCTTTCTGAACTAACGCCAGACAGGCTGGTGGGGTGTTGTTTTTTTTTTTTCCTTCTTCTCCCCTGCCTTTCCCCGCCTTCTCATCTTTCCCCCCAGCCCGCGTTCTCTCTCCCTGCTGCCTGCCCTAAAATTACCAAGCGGAGACACGTTGACTACAGAGGATCACAGGACTCCCGCGAGCAACGAGCACCCACCGCTTTTTCTCTGTTCTCCACTCATTAGCCCCTCAGGACCCCACGCTCGCCCTTTGAAAGTGACCCCAGCCCACCTCCCTGTGACGGGCCGAGCTGCCCTGGGAGGAGGGGCTGGGAAGACTCCCCCCATCCCACCCGTCCCCACTGTAATGATCTATCTGATGTGGAGCGGGGAGCTGCCAGAATGCATTTGCCACATGAAAGGAAGCCACCCTGCACTGTGACACATAGTGATTTCTTTTAAAGAGTTTTCCCCTGTGAAAACCCTCAGATCTGCCTCTTCCCTGTTCCCTTTTGATGAGGGAACCGTCGCACAGCACTGGAGAAAAGAGGGCTGGGGTGGAGGCTGGTGATTAAGTCTTTCAACTCTGTAAACTGAAGCGCTTCTCAGTAATGGCCCATTTGGGGGTTGGAAGCCACAGATGTATGTGTGTGTGTGTTCCACTCTCAGGGACAGGATGGCAGCTCAAAATAATTGGGCGATAGCGAACATAAAGATTCATTTTTCCAGGAGTCACGTGGCTGAGTTAAAGGGCCCAGAGTGAACGGCATGAGCTAGGTGCCTCGGTTTCCCCACGTAGCTGCAAGAGCCTCTTCCACTCCATCTCTCCCCCAGAAGCAGGCTGTGAGGATGTGAGATCACAGACGTGAGAGTGTTTTGAGTGCTTTGAAAGACAGGCTATACACCCTACGGGATTATTAGGATAACTACCCCTGTTATTATATCGTCACGACTGTGATCATTGTCATGCCTCTTAATGTCTGAGATTTTTCACCTGGGATAATCTCAGTTCCTCAGCATGCCAGGCGCCAATGAGAAAAGATAAACGGTGGACTCGATTCTTGTCCTTTTCAGCAAGAATACCGACACCTTCCTGGGCCCAGCGAGAGGAAAATCCCCCTCCTGACGCCTCGGACTCCACGCTGCTGACAGAGAAGGACTCGGTCACTGACAAACACCTGTGCTGTTGAGGGGACAGAGGGGCAAGTGGAAGTCCCCTACCCTTCACTAGAGAGCAAGACAGGTGAGAGGCCGAGAAGGGTCCTCGGGGCTCCCTGCCGGCCTCCCCTTACCTGGCCTGCCTGTCTCTCTTTAAAAAGCCTGGCTCCCCGCTCTGGAAACAGGACAGGGATGCATCAAGCAGGTCGGCCTCTCAAAAATATCACGAGCTGGGCAGGTCCCCTTGGGTCCCCATGCTTCCTCTTCCCCGATCCTGGCCCCCACAGAATACTTCCTTGCTTTCAGCAGTGTTGTCACCTCATCCCCAGTAAGGAGGTGTCTCCTCCCTCAAAGAGGCATTTGCATTGGAGCAGGAGTTTCTGGGAACTCACGAAGGAAAAAGACCTTCAATAATTCAACAGGCAAAGAAATGAGAAGGCGGGGGATGGGGCGGGAGAGAGCACACTTCACACTTCTCAAATCAAGTCGTGCCTGGCCTGAGGCTGAGACGGCACAGTTCAGAGGCAGACAAGGGACCAGAAAGGGTGGGGGTGGATGGGAAGGTGACACTGAGGACGTCAGCCTGGCAGTTCCCCAGCCCCCTGCTTGGGAGAAAGGGAAGACCCAGTTATCCGGTGTGGGTCTCAGAGCTGCCCTATGTCTCTGAAGACATCAGTGTCAAGCCCACCTGAACCTCCTGGTGAATGGGAGAGAGAGGTGGTAGGAATACTGAGCTCTGCAGCTTTCTTGGGTGTCTTCCGACATCCCGGGGCAGACACACGGACCAACAGATGGGCAAACAGTGCAATCGTCCAGTAAGAGCTTCCTCCACCAGAATTATATTTCCACTGCAGCAGCACGAGCCCTGCATCCTTGGAAACCAAAAGACCTGGATTCACTCTCCTTCCCCACACCAGCACCCCTGGCCTTCTCCCACTAAGTGAACATAACAAGCAAAGAAACTTTACATTGCAACAGACAGGAGCCATGATTCGGGGGCTGTCAGCCTTGATGTCTCAGAGACCCGGGATCGGACGGCCCATCCGCTGTCCAGCCCGAGATATTCAATAAAGTAAAGCCTCAGGATCAAGAAGCTGCCATGGCCCCATTCCTTCCTCAGCTCGCGCTGGAGTTCTTTAAAGCCTGCCTCACCGCTGTCTCCCTCTCCAGAAAGCCTTTCATGCCGCCTCGCCAGACTGACATTTTGACAAGTTGCCACGAGTGACATCTGATTTGTACAAATTTCAAGACTAATAAATCTACCTGTCAAAGCGGAAACTTTAAAAGGAGCTAAGCCCAGCGGGTATAGTTTAACAGAACTCAAGCTGATGAAACTGTAGGATGGAGAAATTATATCTGTCACAATCCACCCACATTAGTTCTGCAGAAATGCTGGCAACTGAAACAAACGTCTTTCACGGGCATTACCGGGAAAAAAAAATTTTTAATTAAAAATACATTTTTTTAATCAAAAAAAGGAGATTGTTAATACCCCGAGTAACAAGTAACAGTTCTATTTGTAAACTAACAAATTTTATGTATTTAGTTTAATTTTGTTGCAGATGTGAGAGGTGGGTTTCCTCCTGCCTCTTAAGCTGTATATCCCTGGAATCTGGACTTTCCATTCAAGCTGGGGCCCATCAATCACATGGCTCCCGGCTGCCTGCCTCTGGGGTGGATGGGGGCGGGTGCGCTAGCAGCACTGAGGCTGACGCCCCGCCCGGAGCCCTGCATCCTGGCCGTGGTCTCCTCCATCCCCGGGCTCTGAATCACTTCTTCCACTGCCCTCCGGCCTTGACCTGGAGCCTGTGGCCTGGCCCTCCATTCCTGGCTTTGCTGTGGGATTTTGATTTTCTAGAATGTGAATGCTGTGGGGTAGGAAGAGGGGGAACTAAGGCCAGAAAAACTTATAAGTCTGGCTAACTTTTTATTTTTATCTTATCTTTCCTTCCTGTCTCTGACAAGTCCACTTTTGCTCTGAATCATCATGTCAGAAATGGGGAAGCCTGAATTCTCCCCTGAGAGGAAGAAACTCCGGGGAGGCAGGAGGCCTGACCAGCATTCCCACACACCTAGGAATTCCAAGGACGGTGATGAGTCTGAAAGAGAACCCCTCGCCGTGTTCTCTGCCCTTCCCCGTACCTCCCGCACCCCCAAAGCCAGAATGGCTCCCAGCTCCTAGGGGTGGCCTCCACCTGCCCTGGGGGGTGAGCTAGTTTCTGTTTGAAGGCAGCCTCAACAAGCCAGACCCTCTACATAATCGTTGTTATTACTACTGCCTTTCCTCCTGGGAGTTCAAAATGGGATCTCATTTGCCCTCTCACTCATATAGTTAAGAAGCAAGTAGGCAAGACAGAGAGGACCTTTGTTCTCACGTTCAGCTAGAGGCAGCGGGGCTGAGGTCACCCAGCACTTCGGGGTAGGGCCAGGCTCCAGCTCAAAGACCACGTGGTCTGTCCCCTCTCTGCCCACATGGGCTGCTTCCGCCCTCCAATGCCGGGGCTTCTGCCTCATATTCCCTTGGCTGGAACGATATCTAGAAGCTCACACCTTCTTTTCTATGTCTTGGCCCACGCTGGGAGCTGGCTATGCGAGAGTGGTGATAATAAGGGTAATAATGCTACAGCTGGTGTCGGGGAGCCTGTGTCAGGACTAAAGGGGGTGAGGGTGGAGAGCACGTGACAGTCAGGGAGGCTCCCAGAGACCCGGAGTAGCTCTTTCAGATCAGGCAACGCAATGCCAATCTGTTCGCCGTGATCTAGTCCTACCCAGTTCAATACTTTGTACTGTTCATTGGATGTTTGTTAAGCAGATTCCACATACGATGCTCAGCCCCTTGCCATGCGAGCTATGGAGACGTACCAAACATGATCCCTGTCCCAAAGGAGTTTACAGTCCACGTGGGGTAATGTAAACAGGAGGACACAGAACAAAATAGATCCTGATCAAGAACAAGGTGAGTTCAAGTACAAGCCTGGGGAGTGAAGAGGCTCTAAACCAAGCCTGGCCTCTGAGTGGCTGTGGGACCCTGGGAAGAACGTCCCCTCTGTAATGAGATGGTGACCAGATGATCTGAGGGCCCCTGCATTTGCTGTGGGTTTTTGAGAGGAGGCAAGATTATATATGTGAAAGCTCTTTGTAAATGGTAACCACTTATGCAATGGCCGATTGCCATTGTCAACGTGGACGGGGGCGAACAGACCTATCTTTGCTGGAGGTCAGGCTAAGAGCCAGCACCCACACAGCTGA
The DNA here is from genome assembly GCF_059928025.1 of Delphinapterus leucas. NCBI lineage: Eukaryota > Metazoa > Chordata > Mammalia > Artiodactyla > Monodontidae > Delphinapterus > Delphinapterus leucas. The sequence continues at coordinate 29,005,728 of NC_143149.1, forward strand.
AGAGGAGGTAAATGAACAAACGGATGAAAAGACAGGTTGGGTGGGGCTCTGAGGAAGGACGGAATTCAGTCGTGCTCTGCCCGCACTCTGCCAACAGCACCCACCCACAGCCTGACCTGCAGCTCCCAGCCTCTCACCACGCCAAAGCCCCGGGCCTCAGCTAGAAGCGGGGGGTGAGAGCAGCAGCAAGACCAGAGAGAAACTCCAATATTGCTTTTTCCAGGCAGGGTTGTGGCAAAGCCCATACACGACGACAGCTCTTCTTGGACGTGGGTGACCCCGAAACGTAATTAGAAATCTTGGGGTTGGACCCCAGGTCACAGAGCCACTGTCTCCCAAGTGTCTCCCACCGTCCCACCTGGGGAAGGGCCAAGGTCACCACGCTTTCAAGGCACAGAATTCTGAGAGGCGCGCAGGTGAGTCGGGCTTCACAGGTAGGTGTCTGGGGGAAAGAGGGACGGGGGACAACTCTGCTAGAATTTGCTAAGTGTCCCTCCCGCGTGTTGATTACACCAAAGACCTAATGCTCCTGGAACATTAGGATTCGTTATCAGCATGAGTCAGCCCCCGACCTATTTGATTCATATATTTGCCTTTAATCAAAGAAGCCCTTGCAAGATGGTTATTGGGCAACCAAAACATGGAGAGGTTTGCCGTCTTGTGTGCAATCACACAGCCAGCCAGTTGCCGATTTAGAAACTGCTGGGTTGAGTTTTCCTCTGAGATCGTTGCTTTGTTTCCCTTTTCCCTCAGCAAGACGGTCCCTCCAGGGAAAGGCTCAACCGTGCCAAATGTGACTAATAAAAAAAAATTGTTTGAAGGGTTTTTTCTAGAATAAACATTTCACTTTATATTTTATTGGATTAGCGTTTGCTAACTTCCAGAGTTTCTCGCCTAGCAAATTAGAGACCGTTTCCCTTATGTAATGAGCTTCCCCATGTTTGGACAAGGTGAGTCAAGTCTTAGAAAGGCAGCAGGCACATTGCACGCCATAGAGAGCAGCCCAGAGCAGGCCCGGACGGAGGACGAGGCCCAGGCTGGGAGCTGCAAGCCCAAGGGCCCTCCTTCCCCTGCCAACAGAGGCGGGCGCGGGGCTTTGCCCCTGGACACAGTCAGGCCCTGCTTCTGTAGCCACTGCCTCCTGTCCGGGGTCCATCACCCCCACGGCAAGAGGAACATCAGTCTGAAGAATGGGGCCGTCTCCTTCTACCACCTGTAGGCAGCATTGTGGGTTTCACAACTAAGGAGAAAAGAAAAAGCAAAAGAAATCTTGAACTGTTTTTCAAATGTTCTGGGTCTTGGCAAACCCCAAAATGCCTTTTGCCAAATGCTTTTTCCCTTAATTTTTAAACCTCGGGTGTATTTCCAGAACAATCCAATCCATCTGCTTCTGATTCATTTACACTTAACTCATTAGGAGGCTCTTGCGTAAGGAGCAGTCTGACGTCCCCAAGAGCCCTGGGTGAGGGATTCTTCTCCCCTCTTTGAATCAGAGGGAGGCGTCTTGCCAGCTGGGTATGGAGCACAAACCCAGAAAAATGGAAAGCCTGGCTTGAACCCCAAGTCCCTGGGCGGAGAATAGGTTCCCTGGTGTCCCACCCATCATCCATCCCGCTCTGCTTTTCCCATCAGATTATCACCATTATTGCTGTTATTGTCATTCAGGATACAGCAAATGGCCACATATTATTGTGAAAGGGTTTGCACTGTATTCCAATATGTGCAATTCTTCATTCATACACTCTAGACTCACCTGCTCAGACATTAAACAAACACTCCCAACCAATGGTGAACCACCAGTGGGGCCCTGGGTGGGGTATGCGATAGAGGACTTACATCTAAGCACCAATCCCATCCCAGCTTGCCTTCTGCGAAGGCTTTGAGCTCTACCAGGAATCCCAGGAGAGGAGATGTGGGCAGAGAGCAGCTTCCAGGGCAGAAAGCAAAGCTGGAAAAAAATAAGGATGGTCCAGGGCGACACACAAGAGAAAGAAACGGCTGGTTTCCAGGGGTATGAGTGACCGGCCACTCTAAGCCACAGCTCCTGATACATCACAAAAATCACCCAACTTTACTAGAAAAGAGGCTTTTCTCTCCTACCTTCTATTCTTCATTATCAGCATTCTCACTACTGCCTTTCTTCAACAAAATTAATTTTTAAATGTATGGAGTGCCTTCTCTAGGCTCAGCCCTGGCCTGTGCTGGGAGCCACAGGGGATAGAAGAGGAAGGGAAATGGCCTTCCCTGGAGGATTTACAGCCCATCTGGGGAAACTGTCCATTTCTCATGAGTGTGTATTATTAGCTTCTGGCCAAATAAGCAAGGCACTGGGAGAGTACAAAAGGTGTCCACCAAAGAGAGACATCTCATGAGCTCTACTGGTCAGGAGGTGGCCTTCAAAGGAGCCAAGGTTGGAAGATGAGTGCTTGGCTAGGAGGAGAGGAAGAGGTATACAGTAAGTCCCCTACATACGAACGAGTTCAGTTCCAAGAGTGTGTTCCTAAGTCCAATTTGTTCGTAAGTCCAGCAAAGTTAGCCTAGGTACCCAACTAACACAATCGGCTATATACCGATGCTTTTACTGTTGCTTTAGGACATCCTGGGCTTAAAATAAAGATACTGCATACTGTACTCTATACAGTGCTGTACAGTAAAGTACACAAAAGCACAACCACTTGTAGAAGATGCATGCACGTGACAACGTACTCCAGACACATGAACTAACTTACGTGATTGAATATGCAAACACATGTTCACATCTTTGAAATTTTGCAACTTAAAATTTCGTATGTAAGGAACTTGCTATATGCCCGGAGGAGGAAACAGGAATGAAGGCTCATTGACAAGAAAAATCCTAGCATGCTTATGAGACAATAAGAGCAACCATATTGAGAAACAGGCAAATAAATGGAAAAGTAGGTGATTCAGCTAAGAAGTCTGGATTGAATAGCAAAAGGCGAGAGTGAGTCACTGGAGGGTTCCGAGCCGGAAAGGAAGCCAGAGAGAGCAGTGGTTTTGGGGAACAAGCTGGTATTAATGTACCAGGTCGACTGGTGTGGAGAAAGGCTGAAGGTAGGAAGCCAGCAGGAATCTGTTGCCGTATGTTGGACATGTCATGACAGTGACCTAGAATAGGGTAATGGCCATGAGAAAAGAAAAGAAAGAACAAATATTATGAAGAGAGAATCAACTGGACTTGATGACTCTGTGGCCGGAGGACCCTAAAGAATGGGGAAGAGTTACGATAACACAAAAACCCAGGAGTTGATCAAGTGACGAAGAACATTTTCAACTACAGATGACGTTTATGAAGCATTTAGCCTGTGCCAGACGTTGAATACTTTGCACGAATTATCTCACAGTCCTTACCATCGTTATCCCTGCTTTACTGATGAGCAACCGGGCTTAGAGGGGTTTATTGATTTTCCCAAATTCATGCAGAGAAAGGGCGGGGATGCTAGCATTTAACCACGTTAATGTGCTACATCGGCTCCTGGTGTCTTCCTAAACCAACCCCCCCCCCTCTTTTCCTGTTCTCCTCACTGACTCTCACACACCCCATGCTCACTCACACACCTTAATCCTCTACTTACCTAAATCCAGCTCAGGCCTCAACTCCTTCCAGAAACTTCGGTCACCCCTGGAGCTTTCATGGACCTTCTTTCCTTACCACCTCCTACTGATGTATAGGCGGGACCACAGATCTGATCATGTGATTCTACACCTTTCTCTACTGACTTCGTTCCTATGCTCACATATTTCCTGGCTTTGGAGCCTGGGCTGAGCCTGAACCCCAGCTTTGCCTCTTCACAAGTTATATAGCCCTGGGCAAGCTACTCAACCTCTAAGTCTATTTCCTTAACTGTCAGTTGGCGATAAAGGGTTATTGTCAGGATTATACAAGAGCGTGCCAGGCACTTAAAAGGCACTCAATGAACGATATCTATCAGTAGTGCCACTGTTATTCCCATTCATAGTCCCATGACGGGCATCACCATGTCCAACGCTCCATGAATATTCTTTCACTTGATTCTGGATCATTTCAATGGCTATATACGACATTTCGGTATTCACTACAGACCTTCCTCAACTTACAATGGGGTCACATCCCAGTCAACCCATTGTCAGTTGAAAATACCATAAATTGAAAATGTGTTCAATCCACCTAACCTACCAAACATCATGAGTTAGCCTAGCCTACCTTAAACAGAACACTTCCATTAGCCTGGACAAAAGCACCTAACACAAAGCCTATTGTAGAATAAAGTGCTGGATATCTCATGTCATCGATTGACTATCGTACTGAAAGCGAAAAACATTCTGGTCATCTGGGTGCAGAATGGTCGTATGTATGTTGGCTGTTTACCCCCGAGATGGTGTGGCTGTCATAGCCCAGTATCGCAAGAAAAGATACAGGGTATTGTTAGGCAGGGAAAAGATCAAAATTTGAAGTACGGTTTCTACTAAATATGTATCACTATGTACCATCATAAAGTCCAAAAATCATAAATCGAACCCTCGTCTGTTGGGGACTGTTGACACTTAGAGTCTTAAAATTATGCCATTTATTTCACCACATTTCAAGCCAGCGTACGGGGTGAGGGATCCTGTCACGATGCGCTGCAGACAGGGCAGCTCCAAACCAGGGTCAGGAATTCCAGCAGGAAGTCAGGCAACCACAGCACAGAGGAAGACACGCTCAGCCTCGCCTTGGGAAGACGAGCCACCTTATCCTCCCAACATGGGGATATGGGACTCGCCCTGCTGACAGCTCGGCTGGTCCCAGCAGGATCAGGGCCCTGCCCAAAACTCTGCCCTCTCGCCCCGCGGGCCCCGGCCCAAGTCTGCTGCATGAGAACAAGTGTGGAAAGAGGTAGGGAAGCAGGTCCAGAGTTGGAGGCTTGGCCGCACTGGACTTCAATGACCCATCTCCTCCTCTGAGTCCTCCCGTGTCCTCCTGCTTTCCCTTCCGTCACTTGGAAGGCCAGTGTCCAGGGCCCCTTGACAGCTCATGGCCTCCCCATCAAGTCTCCCCAGTTTCCTCCTCTTCTCCTCCCACAGCTTCATCAGACTCAGCTCCCACCGGCTGCCCCGAGACTATGACAATCCCCAGTGAGTATTAATGCCTGATGGCTTATTAAACACTCAGGAGGTAGGGCACAGCCTTACCCCCTGATCCCCACAAGTGACCAATGGGGAAAAGAGGTGAAGAGATGAATGTTTTTGTTGGCAGGGCAGAGGGGTTGGTATTTTGGTGGTAGGTATTGAAAGCAAACACCTTACCTTTGATTCTATTTGATTCTCTTTTCTTCCTTTCTTCCTTCCTTTCTCTTCTTTCTTTCTTCCTTCCTTTCTTTCCTTCTTCCTTACTTTCTTTCCTTCTTTCTTTCCTTCTGCCTTTCTTTCTTCCTTTTCTCTCTTTCTTTCTTCCTTCTTTCTTTCCTTTCTTTCTTTTTTCATTCTTTCATTTATACTTACGTACGTACATACATACACACCCATAGTCTGACAAAATGCAACGAGGGACTTCTGCACGGGGCAAACATGGAGATGGAGATTTATTTTAGGACCAAAGTCTCTAGAAGTGAAGAGCTGGGGCAGGTAGCAGAGGGGCTACAAGGAGCATATTCAGGACACGTGGACCCTTGGGGGCAAGTCCCAGGTTCAGCTTGGCCTGGGCATCCGTTCGTGATCCCCATCCAGCGGTGACCCCAGCAGGTCTGGCTGCCGGGAGAGGGACAGTGCAGGAAGAGGAAAACACGAGGACCACACTTCCCAAGGCTCTGCAGGGCAAGGCCACCCAGAGGGAAGGGAGAGGAGACCCTGGAGAGGTGGCCTGGGGCCCTGTCTTCTCCCAAGCAGGGGACAGGGTGGGAGACACCTTAGTCCCCCGCCGCACCCTGACCCGAGTGTTGGAGCTGCTCTAGGAGGGGAGCTAACTGAATGATGGATCTGCCTCCATCCAAGTGTCACCTGCTGTGGGGACAATAGGGCAGCTTCTTAAGCTCTGCAAATTGCCTCTCAGACCTGGGCCCTAGCAGTTTCCTTTCTTCTTCTTTTTAATGGGGCTTTAAGGCCAAAAATACACTCTCTCTCTCACATGCACGTACACAAAGGGAGGGTGGCAGGAGCAGCTGAACCCCACTTTGTGGCTCAGGCTTTAAAAATGCACAGGCGGTGCTTGGGGAAGTGTCACAGCTTGGCTGAGAGCACGGTGGCACTGGCAGGCAGGGGGACGCAGAGAACGGGAACCGAATTTAGGACTGACTGGAAGGTCGACAGGAAAGGAAAGCCAACGCATGGCATCTATGCATAGAAACGGGAAGCGCTGCCGAGCATCTTCACGGCAGCCACGGTCGCCTCTGGGCGTGAAGCCCTGGCCCGCGGTCAAAGACCTGCCCGCCGGACACACGCACGCCAGGCGCCTTCCTTCTCCCAACCTTGGCTTCTGCTGATGCCGACATTCGGAGATGCTCTGCTACCCTCTGTCCCCGCCACGGCACCACCAACCACACACACAAGACCTGTCCAGTCTCCCAGGCTGGCTTTGGTCTCCATCCACATTCAGACACCTTTCTGTCTGACCATCCTATCACCTAACTATCTCCCACGCCCCAGAACTTTCAACGATTTGACCCAAGTCTGATTAAGCCTTTGTTCTTAAAAGGCCCTCCTATTGTCTCCTAGAGGTGTGAGCAGATCGACGTGATCTCCAAGCACAGGCTCAGTGACATCCGCCTCTCCTGTCTTCTCCCGGCCGCGGTGGCCGTCACGTGATTAGGGACAGCATGGAAGCACACAAACGCAAGGGTGGGCTCAATTTTCACGGTCCACCAAGCATTTGCATAACTGGGGACCGTCCAGGCCCAGCAAACACCCATATGCCCCTCTTCCGTTCCTCTCGTGAGCAAATGAACTTTTCCGTGCATTTTTTTCTTTTTTTTCCTGCCCAAAGCTGTTTTGCCAAGGGGGCCCTTCTTTTCCAGTTTGGTTACATTGAAACCTCTTTGCCGGCTGCCTAATCACATCCAGTGGTCCAGTGTTGTCATGTTATATCAAAAGACTGCGAGTGCTTTATACTGCAAAAACCACAGCACATGGGGGATTAGACCAGAAGAATTTAACTTACTTAACTGTGAGATAAAGTCTGGTGAGGGAGATTACAGCTGTTTACCCGAGAAGTAAATATCTCTGAGCTCTGACTAGGCTGGAGGAGGGGAGGGTTGGTCTGGTAATTTCATCATCTTGCAGGAAGAAAAAGGAGAGAAGAAAAGGGAGAATGAAAGATGAGAGGTGATAATCTCTGAAGTCGAGATCACTCTTGTGTTACAGCACATGCCAGAAATGAAAGATAACCGCGCTCGCAATCGCGCTGAGAGATGGCCGGCTCAGACACGGGGGCCGCCCGCCTGCTGCTTCAGAGACGGGCAGCGTCAGGGGGCAGACTAAGGGGGACCCAGAGATAACTGCTCCAGGCGGAAGAAAATGGGTGAGGGGGGAGGCTCCAGGAAGAGAGATGGGCAACGCAGAAAGGCTGTCCTGTCTCCTCTCTTCCAGAACAAATATATCCTTAGACTCCAATCATTTTACACCCAGAGCAAGATTCTAAACCATCGACGGAGGGATTCTCAACTGTGGGCAAAACGGCAGGAGGGAACGAGGAGCATCTCACCCAGAAAGGGGACGGCGGAAGACAGGAATGTGCAGTTTGCAAAACATGCTTTATGATCTACTTCAAAATTTTTTTAATAATAATCATTGCTTTTGTAAGGTAAGTTGCAGCAAGTAACGCTCAAAAAAATGATGTCATGGGAAAAGCGTGGGCTTCTGACATCATGTATTTGGTGGTTCCTCCACTTACTAGCTGGATGGCTTAGGAAATGACTTCACCTCTCTGAGCCTCTATGTCCCCATCTGTAAAATGGGGTCTCGCCTGACCTGACTACCTAACACAGCTGTTGTGAGAACAAATGCCATCATGTAACTAAATGCTCGGTATTTGGAAGACACCCAGTTATTGTTTGTTTCTCCACCATCATTTCTGGGTCCTTAAAATTATAGAACATCAAAGAGATATGTGTCCTGGGTCATCTAGTGTTCACCCCATGCAAACTGAGGGTCACTTCATCCCCATCACCGTGCCTCATGGAGAACAGTGACGGCCAAGAGCCTGCTGCCAGGCCCTGAGCCAGGTGACTCGGGGGGAGCCCTGACTCTTCCCCTGACTGTGTACATATGGTTCGGGCAACTCACTTCCAGCCTCTGGAAGCCTTCATTTCACCCGGTCAAGAAAAAAAGAATGTTAGGCCATATTAATCCTAGTACTTCTTAAAATTCTTTCAGCAAATGGTTTTGGCACTGGCAGCCTGGACTGGTTCCCAAAGGGAGTAAGGAGAGCATCAGGGAACTCAGAACGGGGGGTTCTGAAGAACAACAGAGGACGCTGGGGATGTTCAACCAGGAAAGGAAAAGCTGGGGGTGGGGCCACGACAGGCCGACGGCCCCTTCGCATCCAATCACATTAGTAACAATGACTTAACTTCCACTGGATCACTCAGGATGTCCGCCCCTCTGTAATTAACCCCCAGTGTTTCTAGAATCCCTAGGGGTGCCTCATGCATGCCCAAGACACACACAGTCAGTTTCCTTGTCACCCACCACGTGGTTCCCCTTGGCCCACTCCAAGCCCTCTGCCAGGACACTGACCCCGCCGTCTCTTGCTGGGCACTGCTGTCCCTGCCACCGCGGAGGTGCTGGAGGCCCCCGAGCCAAGCGTGTGCGGGGTTCCGCCACGTGGTGGAGGAGAGAGCCGTTCTCCCCCATCATGGGTTTTACTCTCAAAACCAGTCCCAAAGCTAGTTCCCAGGTGACCACCACGTATTAGTTTAAAGCAGCTCTTTCCATCTCTATATGCTCTCCATAAGTAGCTGAAAGAAGTCCTGTGGGAGCTGAGTTGCACCCAGAGTCGGTTGTGAGCAGCACGCCAGGCCATGCTCAGAATTCCTCCTGCCCTGCTGCAATCAAAGCTTGGTTACCAGGCCACTGTTTGTGCTCAGTTCCTTCTTCCTCCAAAATGAGCTCCTTCCCAGGAGGTTCCACAGTCTCTCTTGCAAATAGACTTTGAACAGATCCACCCCGCAGTTCACCAGGCCTGCTCAGACATGCCTGACCAGCCTGGGCTCAGGCTGCAACTCCCTGCAGGCTCCCCGAGGGCCAGCCTGCCACGTGGGAGAGGCACTGTGCTGGTGCCTCCCAGCCACAGGAAGACCAGCAGGTGGAAGCTGCAAGGAGACAGAATTGTTTTCCTTGTATGTTGAGCCCAAAATTGAATGCATGTGCCTGTAGGTGGAATGAAATGTCTCAGGCGGCCATGAGTGTCCTGTATCATGAACTGTTTAAGTCAGATGGTACCCTAAAAGGGATTTCATTTAAAGATTCCCCAAGTGCCAGACATCGCCCTGGAAATCTGTGCATCTATCATCTTTCATGGCGCAGTGCTTACTGGGAAACACCTCCTGAATTGCCCCAGAAGAAAGGTCCTGGGCTTAGCAACTGGCTTCATTGCCCAGGGAGAAAAACCACGCTGGATTCCTCTGCAGAATCTAGTTTTCACGAATCAGACCCTCACGTTTGCAGATGGAAGTGCGTTGTACAGTAGCCAGGACCTTCTGCAACTTGCAAGGATATTGCTAAGTGATTGAGCCCAAGGAAGAGCCCCTGGGTATCATCACACTTTGGGGGATCAAGTTTTCCCAGGAGAAGAGATAACCCGGGGAGTACATTAGCACCCCACAAATGTACTAGGAGGGGCACGCAGCAGAGCACATTCATATGTTCAGGTTAAGGTAGTGAAAATGAACTCTGAGTAGGAGTCAGATGACTGGAGAATGAGCCATAGCTGCTGCCCATGCAAACTGGGACTTCAGGCAAGTCATTGAAACTCTGAGCCTCCATTTGCTCAACTGTAAAGTGGGCTAATAACAGGCACATCATAAGGCTGATGTGAGGAATTAAAATAATTATGTAGAGTACATGGTGAGCTGCAACAGGCATTCCAGAGCTGAGCTCTCCTTCGTGTCTTATTCGGCTCTCTATGTAACAGGGAAGAACAAATCGGACTCCATATTGGATGTTTCTTTTACTTTAACCTTTGTGTTCTACTGCTTTTGCTACAAGAATGTTGCCTATTGCCTGAAATATACAGGATAGCTCATTCTCAAGGCTCTGACCTTTAAAGGTATAACACTTCCATTCATAGAGAGATAAAAAGTTGCAGAACAGAGAATAACATTTGTCTCGTTGGAGGTTTTACAGAAACATCAGTTACCTGACCTATGTGGACAGCTGCAAGAACAAAGGATTCTGACGCTAAGAAGTTTGTGACAACCAACCACTCCCCACCCCTTTAAGCATAAAAGAAGCCTGAATTCTATCTCTGGTAAGATGGCTCTTTGGGACACTAGTCCATCATCTTGGTCTGCTGGCTTTCCAAATAAAGTCAGCATTCCTTGCCCTAACGACTCATCTCTCAATTTATTGGCCTGTCATGCAGCGAGCAGTATGAGCTTAGACTCGGTAACATCTACCCCCAGTGCCTGCATCCCCACCTGATAACGCCACACCAGGGTTCGACAAATGTCCATCACATGAACTGATGTTTCTCCAGAGAAGAAACATCTCCAGAAGGCAATCAACAGGTAAAAGTTCTAGGAAAGCTAAATCTGCCTTTAACTTAGGCAAGATCCACAGTGCAGGCAGAGAGGGCTACCAGGCCGATTCAGAGGCAGGGACCCCCGCTGTGTGGAGGCGTCCAATTCCAGGAGCCTTGGTGGCTGGTAGAGAATTCATGCTCTAGAAAAGTTCATGCTCTAGAATTCATGCTCTAGAATGAAGTCTCCCCACAGAATGTGGGAAGTAGAGAGTGGCAGAGCCACACCAAGGGGCAGATACTTCCCTGAACACCCACCTCGCTCAGCAGCCCTGGAACCAGCCCTACACACAGCATCTCAGCACGCACGGTTCAAGCTCAGCGCCACATCCCCAATCACCGTGTGCGTGCACATCTGGGGCACTCACACATGACAGCAAACGTGAAAGCCGCTCACGCCAAGGGTTTATGGAAAACCGTACGCTCTCCCTAGACCTCCCGATCCTGTACACTACCGTGTGGTGACACTTCACTCGCGGATGGGCACCAGACAAGCACCAATTCACTCATTCATTCGACAAGCATTGCCGGAGCCCCTAATCTGTAACAGGCACTGTCACAGGGTGGGGAGGTGGGAGTGGTGGCTGAGGAGGGGACGACAGCTAGGGTAGGACACAGCATCCACCAAAATTTGCCCTGCCTCAGGGAGTATTCACTTCTATCCAGGAGACAGACGTTCCGTAATAGCCAAACAAATAAATGCGTAAGTGCAAACTGCGATCTTCGCTGTGAAGGAAAAGTTAAGGGCCTCTAAGGGGCCACTGTCTGAAAAGGCTTCTCTGAGGAAGCGACATGGGACTCAGCCTTCAGGCTGAAGAGTAGAGTCAAGCTCTTAAGAACAGTAGGAACAGCGTTTAGGAGGCAGGAACGTGACTGAGAGAGTCCAAGAGTTGCCATAAGGGTGAGTGGAAAAAACAGTGATGGAGTGGGCCAGAGGTCCATGTAACAGATTTTGTCTATCTTATCCTAAGTGCAGGGAATCATCAGGAAAGGATCTTCAGCGAAGACTGGTAAGGTCAGATTTGGGGCTTTAAAAAGATCATCCCCAGAGAAGGAAGCAGAAAGGACTCAAGAGAGGAGCAGTTAAAAAGCTATTTCGGGGGTCAGGCGGGAAGGGGGTACAGTGGTGATCTGCACAAAAGTGGGGTGGCAGCACAGAGGGACTAGCCAATGTTGATTCTGTTTGAGCTGCCACCTCCAGGAAAGGGTCAAAGAGCAAGAGGAAAACAACCCTGTGAGCTCAAGGAAAATTATGAGAACACATTTAAAGCAATCCTAAAGTCTTAGAGTCTGAAGACATGTAATTAGAGTGCAAAGATAGATCTTCAGCCCAGATCATTCACAGAGCCTCCGGCTACTACTTCAAGAAAAAAGAATAGAAGGAAACACACCAGTATGTTAACAGCAGTTATCTCGGAGTACCCCTGCTTTTTCCTCCCATCGTTGTGGGTTTCTGTTTTCCAAGTTTTCTATGACCATGTATGTGTTTCTCCTGGAATTAGGGGGAAAATCCATAGATTAATTGAAAAAATAATAATGTCTTCTTCTCAATTCCTGGGTGTGTCTCCGGAAAAGAATTAAGGGTGTCTGCTGGGATTTCATCTTCCCAGCGGGATGGTTATCCTTCCTACAGAATAAAGAGGGAGAGGCATTCAGAAATGACTACGAAATTCTCACTGCCAGAAAGTCCCAGATCCTTAGGACAAACACACACACACAAGTGATTGCTTCCTTCAACTGCCCCAGTAAAACGTACAGCTCCCTTCCACAGCTGACCCTGTACCATCACCTGCTGGCCGCACCCACCCAGAGGGGCTCCCCTCGAAGCTGACAACTCCCCGAACTACTGCCAACTGGACCAGAGATGGAAGTGGGACTCAAGATATGCCAAATGGATTTTCTCTCTCAGGAATTTGGAACTGAGGCAACGAGACTCAGTGAAGAAAGATGATGGTGCTTGGACAAAAATATGGTCCTCTAGCAACAGGGCAAAGTTGATACAAGTGTTCCTGTAGCATCAGGGCACAGCGGATACAAGTCAAAGCCATGAAGAAGTAAAAACTGAGACACTCCCGGAGGAAACCCCTAAGAGGGGCAGGAACAGAAACAGAGGCACATCAGAGACTGCATGGCTCCTTGGAAGGTAGAAGAAGGAAGCCACACCCATCTGCTGCCCACCTCATTCCCCAGATGGCCTGTCTCCTCTTAGCTGTCTGAAAGATGGACTGTGGTGTTCCTTCAATAGATCCTGTTTACTTGCATTTGTCTGAGGGGTTTCTCTTCCATGTAAAACCAAAGAGCTCCAACTAACAGACTCTCCTCCTATTCAGCCAGCAGCCCAATTTCTCATTGTTTATGAGCAGATTATCCATCCTGCTGATTATCAAGCCTCTGCCCAGGCCTAAGTCACTGTGATCTGGGGTAGGCCATGGGCTAGGGTCTCTCCCCTCCAACCAGGCCCCACCACCCAACCAGCTCAGGCCAGGCTCCTACTCCAAGCCGGGTCAGCATCTCCACTCTCCAAAACTCAACAAACCAAGAGAGGGCTGCAGCTCCCCTCAAAGGCCATCCTGCACATCCACCAAGAAGAAGTCAGTGCCCTGTGGTCTCAAGAACTTCCTCAAGGCAGAGGCTTTGCCCCTTGGGGAGAAGCCCCTCCCCTCCATAGGAGGGCCAAGGGCCCAGCAGCCGCGCCTTAAGCCAGAGGAGGGAGGGAGTTTGACAGCTCCAAGGTAAAGCCTCTTTTTATTAAGACAACACAGCAAACTTTTTTTAACCGCAACTGACACCACTCTAATAAATCACCGTCATGTCTTGTGGGATAGAAAAAGCCAAAACGCTGTCACATTTGATTTTGCTGGCTACTCTCGCCTAGAGAACAAACCATGTGTTTTTAATCAACAACACTTTGTTTTGCATTTCTCAGACCCCAATACTCTTTAAATAGCTACTTTGACCAGAGGGCTATTTTAAACCCAGGGCCAGCTTCTTTGCAGAGGACATTAAGAAACAGAACACCGCGTTACCAGTTCCCCAGGCTTATCCAAGCACTTTCTCTGCTGGGATGATTATGTATTAGGAAGTTCTCTCTGTCTGTTTCAGAGGGGGCTTTCCTTGTCCCTCTTTGGGAATTGGATTACATGTCTTCCCAGAAAGTTGGAGGGGTTTTTTTTTTTTTTGGTTTCTCTAACAGGCAGCGCAACTGGGTTATGGGAAAACGGCAAATTCCCAGCCAAAGGAAACAGAGAAAGTCACATCTGGGACGAGGATTCCAGAGGAGTGAAAGAGGAGGTGGCAGAGGTGGGGGACTGTTTGAGGTGAGAGGAGCAAAGAAATAAGATTTCTGGAATGGCACGTGTCAATTTCTGATGCAAAGAGGCCCCGGGCTTCTTGAAGGCTGATGGGCTCGGAGGAACCAACTGAAGCCTGCAAGGGATTCATCCTTTGGATCTTGGGGAACGGGTAGCACCTCGAGGCAAGAATAAGCTGTGTGCAGGAACCTTGCACTAAAAGGGGCTGCTTCCCTGACTGCCCAGTCAACACACCAGGATCTCAGCAGTGATTGGCAGCTGGGCTCATTGTGTCCTGACGTAGGTCTGCAACAACACCTGGCTTTGGAAAGACGATAGAAGGGGGCTGCGAGAGACCTTAACCTTCAACTAGAGAAACACTCTACACTGTTTGTGGAACAGTTAACTGAAGCCCAGTGGAACAATTTAACCAAAAATACAGACACGGCTTCTGTGTGGTTCCGGTGTCAACCACTATCCCTCAGCTGTCTGGTAAAATTCTTTTCTTTGAGCGACTAGTGAAATCTTCCAACACGGGTCAGCTCAGGGCTTTCTTCTCCCCTGGAGGTCCTAATTGTTCATCCTCTGCTGGTCCGATGATGCATGCCATCCGGGGGGGCCCCGTGCTGATGTGCCCGGACCCAGGCCCTTGCACATCACACTCATCCCTCCCTGGGTCTGAGCCGATGGTCTAACTACAAAGAACTCGCTCTCAGTTGTTCTAAGTTCACTCTTTCGTGGAGAGCCTTCATCAACTATACACTCTGGTATTCCTTTTTCTATGTATTATTTCATAAACTCACGGAATGTGTAAACATGATATTAACCCATGGAAAACCTACTCTGTCGATATCCTCTGCAAAACCGCCTGCCCCCACACTCCCCAAACACCTGCAGCTGTGTTGGGGAAGGCAGTAGTTTATAAACACACCTGTCATTGGGAGGGGTGTGGTCTTCCAGGCTGAATGCCGCCTGGAAGACCCTCTCCCGTAACTCAGAAGCCTTCATTCCATGGGCAATTCTGTCTCCTTCTCAGAGATGAGCCAGAATGAACAGCTATTGACTTGCAGCCTCACTGGGATTTGCTGTTACCGTGGTCACCTCTGGGGATTTCACTTGGCCCTGTAGGAGTCTTGGGGCTGACTACTTACAAGTCCAGGCTAGGGATTACTTTCCAGTTAAGTATTCCAAAGAGGTATTTAACTCATGGCCTGGAACCTTAATGATCTATGGCAAACATTCTCATTCATTTGGATGTCTTCACAGAATAAACCAAGAAACCTGAAAAGATAGTCAAATATTGGAAAACATCTTCTGGTTGCTACTTATGTGGGGATTCAAGACCAGATTCAGAAGGAAGGGTGTGTGTGTGTGGTGTGTGTGTGTGTGTGTGTGGTGGGGAGAACTGAAGATTCCACGGTTGGTACCTGACAGGAACACCCTCAAGCAAGCCTCCAGAGTTGCCTCACAGATTTCTTCCTATGTTCACCTCCACCTGCTTCCCACATCTGCCACCCCTGGCCATGGCCAGGTGCACAGCTGTCAGGATTAGGAAGGGATAGAGCCTTGCTACCCAAAGTGTGATCCATGCACGGCATTGGCACGCTTATTAGCGATGCCCAAGTTCCCCTGCCCCGCATGGATGGACTCCGAATCTACGTTTTAATAAGATCCCCCAGGAGATCTGTATGAACAGTAAATCTGAGAAGCACTGGTATTTCTTAAGCCTGGCTACACATTAGAACCACCTGGATTTTGATACTAAGGTTTAACTGTAGACCAATTAAATCAGAATTTCTAGAGGTGGGGTCCAGGCTTTGGAATTGTAACCATCCCATGTAAGTTCAATGTACAGCCTGGGTAGAGACTACTGGTCCACAGACGCCAGAGCCACCATTTGAGCCACACCTCAGCTCCAAGCACCATGCAGCCGGCCTGTCCATGGTAGTGATACCACACGTCTGAGGACCAGAGACGAGCGGGGAAGAACAGCCGTGAAGTTCCAGGAAGCGCAGGCCCAAGGAATGCATCGTTCCTCTCCCAAACAAGCCAAGCAGGCTGCGGTGGGAGAGCAGATTGGAGAGCGCGGCCACCGCGCAGCAGAGACCCACAGGTCACACTGGCCGTGACCTCCCTGGGAAGGCAGGTGCAGCAGCCCCCAGATCAGGAGTGCCCCCCCCACCCAGAGGGAACCCCCAGCAGCTCCTGTCTCGGAGCACTCAGAGAAGCCAGGCCAGCCTGGTGAAGGATTTCAGCCCGATTTAATGGGACCTTTGCGAACAAAACGTGCTTATTAGTAAATAATAATTACAGGAGAGCCGGTGCCCCAGGGGGAGCAGGTAACATGGGATCCCACTTTCTAATGCCCTCCATGAACAAACCCTGTTTGAAATTAAAACACCCCTGCTGTCAACACGAGTGTTTAAAGGAGTTTCTGTAATAAAAGCGGTAACTCTATGCCAACTGTTCACGGAAGCCTTGCTCATGTACAGGGAGCTCTCACAGATACTAATGCTTTTAAGCCTCAAAACAAGCCTGGGAGGCAAATACTTTTCCTTATCCCATTTTATAGATGAGGAAACAAGCCTCGGATATTAGACAGGGCAGGCCCAAGTTCACTCAGCTAGTCACTGCATCAGGGAGCTGGGCCTTGGGATGCAAGGTGGGTACCCAGTGCCCTGCCCCATGGCTGCCTTCCAAAGTGAACTAATGTCATCTGGTCAAAACTCTAATCCCACCAGAAAACTTGCCCTCCTTCACTTCTGGAATTCCCTTTGCTGCTGGCCACCAGAGCCTCTGGGGCCCTACCTATGTGCTGTGTGCCAGCTGACCTCTAGGGAGACATGTTTGTGGTACCCAGGTGGGCCCCTCTCTGAGACTTAAGGCAGCTATGAGCAGGAGTTTGCCAGCCAACAGGAGAGTGGAGGCAGGTAAAACTCAAAGAGTTTACACATAGGCACACGTGCACACACGCACACACACACACACACACACACAGTTTTTCAATAGTAGTACACATTCAGAGTCATGTTTCTAGTCGCCCCCAAATTCTGGGTGGAAGTCGTGAGCCAAAGAAATCGTGAACACTTCAAATATGGCGACCAAGTCATAAACGTCATCACCAACTTGCAGAAGATTAAGGAATCTGGGAACAAATCAGCCTGGTGTAGACAGTGACTTACGGAGACGTGTCAGAGAGAGTCAGAGAAGCCAACGAACGATTTCAAATCCCGTAAAGTTTCTTAATCGAGTGACACTATTATTTGAAATTGGCAGAACACCAATGGATTTAGTCCAAAGACATAATATATGCCTTTTTTTTTTCGGGTTTTCTTTTTTAAGGGCATTAGGGTTTTAGTTCTTTTTCCTTTCTTCTTGAGAGGTTTTTTTTTTTTTTTGGCAATATATTGCTTTCTTTTCTCAAATCCGTTTCCATCCGACATACAGAAAATGGAGACATTCCAGGGAGCCCTACACCTCCCTTCTCCTTGCACCCCTAGAAGAGCAGGCTCCTTGGTTAAACTGGCCGGCTCTGCGAGCCACAAGCAAGAGCACACAATTTCCTGCAAATGGTTCAGCTATTTCCTTGCAGGGAGAGAGGGTGTAAGAGCCCTCACCACAAAATCACCCCCAAGATTATGGGGGACCTTCCCCTTCAAAGGTCTCCTCCATCCGCCCCCCTCTCAGGGGCTCCACTCTCAAGGCTGCACAGCCCCAGGCGTCCCTCTGTATTTCCTCCCAGCCTCCCCGGGCCTCAGCCCCACTCCCAGGGCGGCCCTCCCTTCCCGGGGAGGCCCCAGAGAGGCCGTCCAAGGCCCTGGGAGACTCTGGTTCCTGCAGCTCCCCTCCCACGGGCCCAGAGAAACCCCGGAGATCAAAGGCTCAGCAGCAGACCAGGTGTCCAGCCTCGTTCACAGGCCACGATTAATCAAACTCCTGACTCACAAGGAGATCAAACCCGGCCCCCTGCCAGCTGTTGGTTAAAGCTGGCCTTCAAGTTGCCCTCATTAAATTTCCTCTCCCTCTCTCCCTGCTGACTCTGCCCCATGACCATCTCTCTCTCTCTCTCTCTCTCATCTTCCTCTCAGCGCCAGTTTCCTCTCCCTCCTCCCTCCTTCCACTGGCCTAACAGTTTCTGATCTCCTCCGTCCCCGCCCCCCTGCCTCCCCAGCTCCCCAACACCCCAACTGCTCTGTTCTCTTGGTCCGATTCCTTCAAAAATCCACGGTCCCCAGACTCTCTCGCCTGGACACTCTCTCCTGGACCCTCCTGCTTGGCCCCTAAGAGTTCCAAGAGGAAGTCATCAGGGGCGTCTGCTGGGGGGTCGGAGAGCGGGTTTCCCCTGCTCTCAAGGCCAAGGATGAGTTCATCCATGCGGAACTGAATTCTCACCTGCCTCTCTTTGCAGCAGACACAGGCCTGTCCAGTACCACAAGCACAGACACACACACACACACACACACACACACACACACGTACACACACATACAGATACACATACATATACACATACATACACATACATACTCACACATACAGACACAGAGAGACATACAGATACACATACACACACATACAGACACACACAGAGACACGTACAGATACACATACATACACACACATACATACATATACATATACATACTCACACACACAGACACACATACAGACACACACAGACATGTGTATACACTTACAGACACAGAGAAACTGACACACACACATACAGACACCTACACACACACAGACATACACAGACATACATACTCACACATACACACATACGCATATATACATACTCATACACAGACATACACAAACACATGCGCATACACACATGCACGCATACATACACACATACATACCTACACACGTACGCATACCCACATATCCCAGCTGGCCAGTCCCCACCTTAGCACGGTTCTCGACTGTCTCACCCCTGAACAGGAAGCAGCAAGTACCCACTAGAAGTTGGAACACAGGCAGCAGGCCTTCGTTTTCCTCCCAGCTCTGCCCAGAACGGGGAAATTTTGAATCCTGACTTCTCCCCGGCTGATGTGTTGAGAATATTCACTCCAGTTGTCTGAGGTTTGTTTTTATACACTTTTTCCTACAACAAACACTGACAAAAAAAAAAAGCGAATCCAGGCTGCAGAGCACTGTCCTCTCTTTTCTCCGTCTCGCTACATACATCTATGTATTTTTTAACTTGTTTTCCATTTCAGTGGTTCTTCAAGCGCACAGGCGTGAGAAAACACAGATGGATCGGAGCAGGGCCTGTCGGAGCCGTGCGCGGGAGGCTTCGCACCGCGCTGGAGATTTTTAGAAGTCTTGGAAGACCTCAGGATGCAGAGGGGTTTTTTTTGGTTTGGGTGGTTTTTTTCCCTTTCCTCCTTATAGACTTGGAATGTTCTCCTCGCTTCCTCTCCCGGTTCTATTCCTCTAGCCCTTCATCACCTGCTGTGGCTGGGAACGCAGGGGCCCTTGGCTTCGGTGAATGGGTCGCTGTGGCTGCCCCGGGCGTGACCCCTCTACCTGCCCATGTTTCCCCAGCTGTGGTGAGGCGAGCCCAGGGGAGGAGAGGCCATCCGTCACCCGGGCAGCAGCGGAGGCCTGAATGAGGGCGAGAGGGGTCAGGGCTTGCCCACTTGGGCAGCTCGGAGAGGGGCAGAGGCATTACAAATTGTTGAGATATCAGGGCCGGCCTTGATTGATGGTGCAGAACGAGGGGCAAGGTGCTGGCACTGGGGCCCAGCCTGCGCTGCGGTCCTCCCAGCTTCCTCCCAGCCCACCCCACAGCGGCCCCTCTTCCCCAACTTGCTTTCTCCTGGCCGCTCACAGCCCATCAGTCAAGCCGTGCCCCGAAGCTGACCTCTGGCAGAGAACAGCCAGCCTCAGAGAACCATTTCTCGCTGAAAAACCTCACCAAGGAATTTTATTAATGCTGGCAGGCCAGCAGTCACCGTGTGCCACCACCGCTTCCTGTCACCGCCGCCTGCCTCCGCGCCCCTGAGTTTCATTAGCTTTGAGCCAGAACAGAAAGGGCCGGGTGTGACCAGATTGCCTGAGCCGCTCCTATTTCTCTCTCTCTTGGCCCCAAACCCACTTCTGCCGCAGGTGGAGCCGCTGGTCTGAGTCACCTGTGGACGTGTGGGATGCCTGTCTCATCTGAGCCTCATCGGTTTCCACAGCCCCACCTTCACCTCCACGCAGTCTGGCCTGAGTGATGGGCGTTTCAGGAAAGGCACTGAGGCCTCCTCTGGGAGAAGAGCGAGCATCAACTGAAAAGTCCAGCTGGATGGAGAGGAGAAGACGTGCTCTGGGCTCGGGCCGGGAACGGACACACCGTCAGGCAGTTGCGAGCTGCCTGGGGGACCTGACCATCTCCTCAGGGCCCCTCTCTGGAGAACACACAGGTTGCCAGTGGTGCCACTGCAGCAGCACAATAGAATGGAGAGTGGGGACATGTTGGGGCAAACGGTGATGGAAGATGTTTAATAGAATTACTATTAGGCCTCGAGTTAATGAATCACAACTGCAAGAAATCATGATAATCCAGCAGGCATTAGTGACAGATTAGCTTCAAAGCTGCCATAAAAGTGCCATAATGCTTACCTAACGGCATGATTAATTTTCCCAGTACATAATGGCTTTATGGAGGAACCAGGCAACAACAGAGGCTTGACAGAAAGCCACGCCAGGATCCCCGGGGCGCCGGGGGCACCCGCACCCTGCCTGGGCCCCATGGCTTCCACTCTACCGGGAAGCAGCTACCCCACTGGATTGTCGGTAGACGGGCAGCTGCTCAGGCTAGCCCCGAGCCGCCTCGGGACGGAGACAAGGAGTCCCCTGGACTCCCGCCAGGGCTTTGCCCTCCCCCGGTTGCTGTCCGGGGAGACCGGGAAGTCACATCACCCCAGCTCCCGAGATAGGCAACCACTGTGACCAGCACTGGTGCCTGGAGAACCCCATCCTGGTCCCCTGCTCAAAGGGTCAGAGATCTGGAAAGAGTACTCAACTGGGGAATTCACCATGACCGTCCTCACCCACTGTGTGACCTGGACAGTCACTTCATCTCTCTGGGCTCAGGCAGTCAGTCTCCGAGCCTGCACCCTTAACCACTAGACTGCCTTCCTATAATGGCACCTAAGAATTATGAATCGCTAACTTGTCTTTCAGGCATGATGCAAATCTCATATGTATTCTTTCATTTGCTGCTGCCAACAACCCTATGAGGTAGGTACCAATACGTTCACTTCACAGATAGGGAAACTGAAGCTTGGAGAGGTAAGGTAACTCCACAGTTAACCTAGCAGTAAATGCGGAGCCAGGCAACACTCCCCAGTTCCTTGCTTCTCTATCGGCTGTCTTTAGCCCTAATACCACCAATTTAACCTCAAGGGAAAAGCAGCTTGTGAGACACTGAACATCATCTTTTACAATGTTCAGCTCTGCTCGACTGCCCACCCGCTGCCCACCCCACCGCCTGGGGCAGTGGAGAATCTGAACCGAAAGACAGCCAATCTGGACTCCTCGTCTCCTGTTTACCCCGACTCTAGGATCCTGTTCTGATAGTGATACCTTGGGCACAAAACCACTCCGGGTTTCTGTTTCAGCTTCTCTTTTGGACCAAGGGAATAGTAATGTAACAGAAGAACAAGCCTGACTCCATATTGGATCTATTCCTTTAGCTCTAACCCTTGTGCTCCCTTGCCTGTGCTGAGTCATGCTGACTCTGCACGTTTTATAAAAGAATGTTGCCTATAGCCTGAAATATACAGGGTAGCCCATTCTCAAGGCTCTGACCTTTAAAGGTACAGTATAACACTTTTCCATTCATATAGAGATTAAAAGTTGCAGGCCAGACAATAACCTTTGTCTTGTTGGAGGTTTACAGGAACACTGTGACCAGACCTACGTGGACAGCTGCAAGAACAAACGATTCCTACACCAAAAAGTTTGTAACAACCAGCCACACCCCCTTCCCTTTTATTTTTTTTTATTGGAGCATAATTGCTTTACAATGTTGTGTTAGTTTCTGCTGTACTACCCAAAGCAATCTACAGATTCAATACAATCCCCATCAAACTACCAATGGCATTCTTCACAGAATTAGAACAAAAAAGTTTACAATTTGTATGGAAACACAAGACCCCGAATAGCCAAGGCAATCTTGAGAATGAAAAATGGAGCTGGAGAAATCAGGCTCCCCATCTTCAAACTATACTACAAAGCTATAGCAATCAAGAGAGTATGGTACTGGCACAAAAACAGAAATATAGATCAATGGTACAGGATAGAAACCCCAGAGATAAACCCATGCACCTATGGTCACCTAGTTTATGACAAAGGAGGCAAGAACATACAATGGAGAAAAGACAGCCTCTTCAATAAGTGCTGCTGGGAAAACTGGACAGCTACATGTGAAAGAATGAAATTAGAACACTCCCTGACACCATACACAAAAATAAACTCAAAATGGATTGAAGACCTAAATGTAAGACCGGACACTATAAGACTCTTAGAGGAAAACACAGGAAAAACACTGTTTGACATAAACCACAGCAAGATCTTTTTTGACCCACCTCCTAGAGTAATGAAAATAAAACAAAAATAAACAAGTGGGACCCCTTCCTTTTTAGTATAAAAGAAACCTGAATTCTAACTCAGGTGAGATGGTTCTTTGGGAGACCAGTCCCCATCTTCCCAGTCTGCTGGCTTTCCAAATAAAGTCACTATTTCTTGCCCAACAACTTGTCTATCGATTTATTGGCCTGTCATGTGGTGAGCAGTACGAGCTTGGACTCAGAAACTGTAGTAGTAATAGTAATAATAGGTTGCCCACCTCACAGCAAGAATGTCTTGACCCCGTAGGGCTCAGCTCTACCTTTTCACAACTCCCACTAGGGCTAGGGCCACTCTCCTGAGCACAGACTCCACTCCAGAGCCTCGCTCCGTGGTCTGCCCATCTTCCCATAAATATGGAGGCAGTTAGCAGGAGGCCCAGGTCCAAAGGGAATTCACAGAGCCATGTTCATCTTCGTAATGTTGAAGAAACCCCCCAGGAGGCCTGAGTCACTGCCGTGGCAGGCCAGCTGTTTCCGGTCTGGTTAACTAGGGCTCCATGAGAGGCACCCAGCCCTGCCTCCCAGCCCACACCGCTCCGGGATTCCCATCAAGTGGGGACCGACCCCCCTCAGGCTGCCACAGATACACTTGCAAAAAAAGTAGACTGGCTCCTCTCCTGCCAAAGCATCAACAGGCTACAATCTTCCCCGAGGTCAATGCACCTCTTAAACTCCAAAATCAAATGGCAACCATCACTCCACCAGCAAATACAGTGGACCCTTCAACAACAGGGGTTTGTACTGTGTGGGTCCACCTACACACGTATTTTTTTCAGTAGTAAATACTACAGTGCCACATGACCTGTGCTTGGTTGAATCTGCAGATACGGAATCGCGAAAATGAAGGAACCACGGACGTGGCGGGCTGACTATAAGATATACGTGGATTTTCGACTGTGTGGAGGGTCAGTGACCTAAACTAGGACTTGTCCAAGGGTCAACTATATTTGTTTTTACGGGCACTATGGGAAAAGCCAAGAAGACTCATTTCATCCCTTTGCAGCCCTGAATCCCGAAATGGACATGAGGCTTGAAGATGTGTATCGCCAGCATTGGGTGGTTTTTCTGACAGTGATTTCATGATGACCCATGCGTCTCGTAGCTGACAGCCTAATGGGTGTCAAGTGGACCCCATCACTTTAGTTATAAAGTCACCAAATCTCAGGGCTGGAAGAGACGGCAATGATTGTTTCTCCCGGCCCCCCTCCCCAAATCTACCCCCATCTGCTATTGACTCCTCTTGAGTCAAATATATAGTTCTTATTTCAACACGCTGAGCCCAATGAAAGCCCAATAAATATTTATTGATGGTGGTGCCTGTGATGAATTAACAGCCAAAGCTATAAAATGAAAGTTTCACACAAGCAGAGACCCTGGTGAGAAGAGAAACTGCTATGTAAAGTTTGACATTTTTCAATGTGACAAGTATTCACACACTCACACTTACACACACGAGGTGTTAGACAGAAGACCACTGCTCTCTACCAAGCCTACCCAGAAAAACCCACTGTTTTCTATAAGAGGGAAAACAGGAAGTATCCCTCTTATAGAATGTTCATGCCTTTGTGGCAGGCGTGTTCAGCTTCTCAGAGGCCAATCAGCCCAGCCCGTCACCACGTGCTGGGCCCTGGACCCAGAGCCTCTCTTTGTCTCCTTGTCAGATCCAAGAGCCAATGCAATTCCGGTCCTAGAGAAACAAAATGGTACCACTGAGCGCTCCATCCCAGATCAGCTAAAGTAAGTGCAGTGACGTATACATTTCTCCGGATGTTAAAAATTTAAGGAAAAAGATCCAGGGCAGGAGAGGCAGCTTAAATGGGAATTTTTGACAAGACAGTGTGTGTCTAAAAGGAAATGCCATGGAGTGTGGCCATAAAGATGTCAAGAACTTTGAGGCCTGGTGGATGGAGACCAGTCATCATGCAGCCCCCATCCACCCACCCAACGTGTCCATATGCATGAACACATTGACTGTAGGTCTATGAGCCTCACATGGTTCCGTCAGAGAACCAACAATAGAGCACACGTTTTCCCCCATCTGGCCTGCCTGGGTCCCCTCTAACTGCAGCTCCAAGGCACCAAAGCTCCCTGTCACCCACTCAATCTTAATCCATTTGACCCTGAACTCAAGTTCCAGGGACTTCACAAACCAAGCCACACAGCTACCTGGGGCGCAGTCAGAAAGGGACTCTGCCACTCTTGAAACCAAACAAGAGAGAACCATGTACAAGCTGATAAAGCACGTGGGCTAAAGAAAACCTCAGCCCGCTGGAAAGGAGGAAAACACAGACGACCTTGAAGAAACAAAATCCAGTTTGTGCTGAATTTATAAAGCGAGACTGTGCATGTCACTCCCTTCCTCTGAGCCTGGTCTGTGCACCGAGATTCTCTCACACTGGAGGAAACCGGCTGTAGTGTAGCATGTGGCAGGGCCTGGGGATGGGGACGGAGCAGGAGAAGTAGGAAGGGAAAGGGCGTGAAAACCGAAGATCCCCGAAGAAAGCTGTAGAGGGAAGAGGGTCGGAGCTGCAGGGCACGGTGCCCTGCCTCTTCTGGTCCTCCCAGACCCCATGATCTTCTTCATCTTCCAGCTCTTGCTCTTTGTCCCATCTCCGGGAACCCCCTTATTTGGACCCGCTGCTGGTGTTGACCAGGCAGCCTGGAGAAGAAGACAGAGAGTGAACCTGTTGATGACCAGCGTTTAGCAGCATCGCCCAGTGCCAGGCCCTCTGCTAGGGAACGTCCTGCCATGGGAAGATCACAGTATGCCCACGGACAGAAGGAACACCCACAGTCCAGCTAGCAATGCCTGCTGGCCCCTTCCCAGCCCGGGCCTGTCTTCCACAGCTGCTGAATATTGTCTCCTAATTCTGTTCTAGGTTTCGGTGTTTGTTCCTGCCCAGATGGGGAGTCTGATCTTGCCATGGCTGGTGTTTTCTGCAAAAGGGGACCTGGTACACTTTTATAGGAACCCAGTGGCTCCCTGGGGCCAGGCTCTAATGCTGTCCAGATGCAGGAAAAACAGAAGGGCCATTCAAAAACAACCGAAATATCAACACACTTTGAAAGCGGTCTGTTAGCACTTGTCATAAGCACAATAAACAAAACAATGAAACCATCAGAAAGGACCGTGAGACAGTCAGGCTTTAGGAACTTGGCTTTGATGACTTAGAAAAGCAAAGAGAAGGGGCAGAACCCGTTCCCACTTGGGCCGAGGCTTGTTTGTTCTGCTTATCTGAAGTTAGAGCACGAAAGAACGATCCTCGCCGTGATGAAAGGACCTAGAAGTTTCTCCCTTGCAACTGGCCTCTTTGCAGATGGGAGCTGCCTTCCACAAGCAGTCAGTTTCTGAGCTCGGTCCATAAAACACCCATCTGTATGACACCGCGCCCATCTGCGGAAAAACCCTTGTCCCGTCTGAGTTAGCTCAGCAAACAAGTGAGCTTAGCCAACGACATCATTTGCTGGGTCCTCCCCAGGTGAGCTCCAGGAAATGAGACCTCGGCTGGTGGGGACAAAATTGCAGATCCTCAAGAGTCAGGTTCCCAACCCCAGGGGAGTCAGAGCCAGGACCGAGGGAGGAAGAGGTTGAGAGAGAAACGTCAACCGTCCACCTGGCCCGCTCCAGCCTTCCAGTCTGAGCTGTGGAGCTGGGGCCTGGGCTGTCTCCGGGTGAAATGAGGCCGCCTGCTTACCAGTTACACAAGGTTGTTTCCCACTGTCTCCGCGGCTCAGGCTTTACTTAATTCCCAAAGCGGGCGCCGGCCAACATCTATCAAATTACCTGCCAGTGATTTAAGTGAGCTTAGTTCGTTTGGGTGCAGTCCTGCATTTTGACTGTTAGTCAAGCAAAATAGGGCATTAGCCAAAGGGGGGAGGGGTACGGATCCAACAAGCCCATCGACGGTGGGAGAGGGGGGTTGTAGAAGCAAATGAGACCTGACGGCAAGAGTGAAAACCTGGGGGTCCCGAGACGCAGGCGCTGGTCCCCTGCTCAGCTGTTGTGACCCCAAATCCATCTCTTGTGACCTCCTCTCCCCGTACATACCTCCAGTCGGCCAGTCTGCTAAGCCCTGTGGGCAGATGAATCAGAAGATTCGATGCTGTTCTCCCCTCCTAACTGGGAAAGCAAAAAAAAAAAAAAAAAACAGATGTCAGAACAAAGGAACAAAACATACATACAGCAGGAACGCTCCCATTTCTGCTCCAGACCTAAGGCCTGAAGTCTATTCTTCCGTAATCCTCCTCTTCCCAAGTCAAAATGCCCAAAGTGTCTGCTGTTTTAGTCTGAATCCGGCTGTCTCTCTGGAACGGGGAATGAACCCACAACGATCAGTAAGAATTCACTGAACACCTTCAATGTGCCCAGTCACTCCCTTCAACAACTTCAAACATCTTATCAGGTGTGAATAATCTTGGAACCGAAGCCTCAACTTCTCCAGCTGCCTTGCAGCCTAGGGAGGATGCTACCCTTAGCATCGAAGGCCCACCCCAATTCTGTCCCTAAGGCCTCCCAGCCAGGTGGGGACAGAAACCCAAGAGCCAGGAGTCTTGAGCCACCTTTCCTTTGATCAGCCTCCTGTGGCATAGAGGAAAGGACAATGAGTTTTGAAGTCAGAGAAACCTGTGACTCAAGTCCTACCTTTAGCACTCCTAGCTGCCAACCTGTGAGTAGTGACATAATTCCTAGAACTTTGTAAGGACCAGAAGAGCTCATGCTTAGCAAAGACCAACGCACAGCCCAACACAGAGTATGTGCAATAAATATTAGCTCCTTTATGCTCATCTCTGCCCACATACAGCTGCCAACCCATAGATAAGTATTTGTTAGAAGCCAGTTAAGCACCCAACACAATGGGAGTTCAAAGGATACAGATAATAAGCCAAGGTTGCTGCCTTGGGGGAGCTCCCAGGATGATGGAGAAGATGAGCAGACCATTTAATCGAAAGAGAAATGGCTTCAATACAGAAACAGGGTCCTGTTATGATAGGGAGGCAATATGGTCCTTCCCAGGGTTAGACTCATCCTGCTTGGGATGCTACTTACTGGTAAAATGACCCTGGACCAAGTACTTAACCCCTCTAAGTCTTCGTTTCCTCATCTGGAAAATGAAGAAAATCACATCTATCTCATAGGGCTGTTGTCAGGATTAAGTTAAATTTAATTTAATTTAAATATGCCCCTTATCAGTTGTGTAATCTCACATGTAAAATGTGGATAATTGACCTAACTCATAGGGATGTTCTGAAGGTTAAATCTGTTAGTACCTGTAAAGCGTTTAAAATAGGGTAAGGTCGGGGCTTCCCTGGTGGCGCAGTAGTTGAGAGTCCGCCTGCCGATGCAGGGGACACGGGTTCATGCCCCGGTCCGGGAAGATCCCACATGCTGCAGAGCGGCTGGGCCCGTGAGCCATGGCCGCTGAGCCTGCGCGTCCGGAGCCTGCGCGTCCGGAGCCTGCGCGTCTGGAGCCTGTGCTCCGCGACGGGAGAGACCACAACAGTGAGAGGCCCGCGTACCGCAAAAAAAAAAAAAAAAAAAAAAAATAGGGTAATGTCATTTTTCCCTGTTATTACCCTCAAGAATGTAAGTTCCCTGAGGGAAGGATTTGGGTCTGTTTTACGCATTGATGCATTCCCGATAGAACAGGACCTGGTACATATTGCATAAATATTAGTAGAATCAGTGCTACAGGAGAACCAAGCAGAGGGGCAGATTCCACTCCAGGAAGGCTCCCTGGAGGAGGCGATACAGAATGGTGAATAGGAGTTAGCCGTCCTGAGAAGGAAGGTGGGGAAGGGAATGCCTGCAGAGCAACTAGCACAGGGGGGTACCAGGCGTGAAAGAGCATGGTGTGAACAGGAAATGCCAAGCAATCTAGTATTCGCAGAATAAAAAGGACAGGAAGAGGCAGGAGATGAGGCTCTCTCTCCTAGATCTTCCAGTGATTGATCTTAGTGGAGCCAAATATACCCGGAAAACATACCCAAGAGAAATGTGAGTATTTGAAAAAGAGAGCTCCCATCAGCCCCTCCCGAGGCCTCCAAGTCCCTGGGCCAGATCCAAGAGAGCCCCAGAAAGAGCAAATGCCCTGGGGAAGGTCCCTTCACATGGGACCCTAACCCATCTGTCTGCAAGATTTCCAGCTCACTTGGAGAAGCAGGCGACCATGCCTGTGAACTCTGACCCCATCCATCCCAGCAGAGCCTGGGGAAGCATTTACATCTTCAAAGGTCCTGGTAAATGTTAGCCAACAGCCTCTCCCCACCCCCCAATCCTCCCTCCTCCCCCTCTGGGCCACTAGGGGTCAGGGACCAGGGTCACACCTGGCCAGGCCCAGCCCAGGCCCAGATCAGTCTGGCATCTCATCCACAGACCATCCTGCTGCCCCTCCCCCATACCTTCTCCCTTCCACACACACACTTGGGTCCAGGGCTAGGGGAGGTGCAGGGCCACAGAGAGAAGGCCCCTATAAGGAAGGCCCAGGACATCTTCCAAGGGGCCTTTAGACAAATGAGGGCTTGGGCCAGCCACCCTGGAAGGAGCCCCGGGTTCTGCATTAGGGGAGGGGGCAGGATAGGCCTGTAGACAGGGGTCAGCTCCAGGGACTGCCATCAAGCAGGTTTCAGCGACCTCTCCCTGACCCCCAGAGTCCCTCTGATCTGCTCGAGGCAGGGAGGCCTGTTAACTTTTACCAGACTCCTTTGACATGGAGCAGGGAGGTTCACTCAAGTGTCAGAGGCTCAGCGCAGACTCCCACAGCCTCAGCACCCCCCCTCCCCCACCCTGCAGCAGCTCCCAGGCCCAGAGCAGCAGAGGGGCGCCAAGGCCCCGGGGGGAGGGCAGGGGGAGGGCGGCTTCCACACTGGCCCTTCACATGCCCCTGCATTGTGACACGATGGCCTCAGCTCACAGCCTGAACTGACCATCTGACAGATGATGGTCTAAAAGTTTCCCCAGAGAGTCGGGGCCTTGCCACACGGAGCGACGACTGGAACCCAGGCCTCGGGAGCTCTGTTGAGCTGGACGACTTTGGGGATGGCTGCCCAGCCGGTGCTGACCAAATGGGCCAGGAATGAAGGGGGGCAGCACCCCCAGGCTGAGCCTCCCTGCCCTTCCCCCCTCACCCATGCTCCAAGCCAAGGTCCCCTGCAGCTCCCACCCAAAAGGAAAGGAGACTAAGTAAGGGGCAGAGGCTGGATGGCCTCCTCGGCTCCACAGGAATGAGCTGCCTGGCTTGGGAACCACTTACCTTCCTGTGCCTCGGTTTCCCCACTTGTAAAACAGAGCGGGGAGGAGGTCTCTAAGATAACCTCCCCATTCTGCATCTTCTGATTCCAAGTTTTCCATCCACCTCCAGTTTCTTCCCCCCTCTGCCCGCCCCTCCCGCCCTGCCACCAATCCTCTTCCAAAGCCCTGCTAGATTCATCTGGGTTCACCACAGACTCTATAGCCAGAGGGATGCATCTAGCCTAAGCCTTTTACTTAAAAAATGAGATTGCTGGAATGCAGACAGACGATAACTCATCTGAGTGACCTGCAGTAAAGACCCCTAGAGGCACAGCCAGGCCAGGAATTTAGGTCTCCCTGGACCTTGTCCTTTATGCTGGGCCAGCTGAAAGCTCCAAATCCCCCCGGGGAACACCACCTCCTCAGAGGGAACAGGCCGGAGTCTTTACTGGGCATTCGAGACCACCTGCCCACAGCCTGCCCACCGGCTGGTACTCTTAACTGCCCCCTGATGACCACCCTGATCTTCAGTCAACTTACCCTCTTCCCAGCAAATCCCAGGATCAGGCCTGGCCCGGCCTCTGCTCCTGAAGGCCCCATCCTACAACCTGCCAAGTCCACCCTCTCCCCGGAGCTTCCTGCCCACAGGGCCCTGCCCGCCCTCCCTGACCTCCCACAGGCCACGTGTCTGAGTCACACCTGCTCACACGGCTCCTCATTCCGCTCTTGAAGGGATCACCAGCCCCCTGCCGTGGACACTGGACCACTCTGTCTGGGAGCCACCCGTGGATCCTGGCAGCCTGGGGTTGCATCCTGGCCCACCTCTCACTGGCCACGTGGGCAAGCTACTTCACTTCCTGTGCCTCAGTCTCTTCATATGAAACGTGGGTATAACAGGAGCTCTGACCTCAGCCAGCCATGGTTAGGATGCCCTCTAACACATGCACACACTTAAAACCATGCCTGCATACATACACAGACAGACCTCGGGGATTCTGCGGGTTCCATTCCAGCGCAATAAAGCAAATACCCCAATAAACTGAGTCACAAATTTTTGGTTTCCCAGTGCATATAAAAGCCGTGATTACGCTACACTGTAGTCTGTTAAGTGTCAAGAGCATTATGGCTAAGAAAACAAGGCACATCCCTTAATTTTAAAATACTTGATTCCTAAAAAACACTACCCATCCTCTGAGCCTTTAGTGAGTCACAGTGGCAACATCAAAGATCACTCAAACATAATAATGATGAAAAAGTTTGAAATATGGCGAGAATTACCAAAATGTGACACCAAGACACAAAGTGAGGCAATGCCATTGGAAAAGTGGCACCAATAGACTCGCTTGATGCAGGGTTGCCACAAACCTTCAAATTGTAAAAAAACCACAGTATCCGCAAAGCACAATAAAATGAAGTGCAACCAAATGAGGTCGGCCTGCGTATGTATATTTACTATGTATAGTTACATAATATATATTATGTTTCATGTATATATTTTTCCCAGCTGTAAGTTTCTCTGAATGCAAGTATAATACTGGGTTTCTTGGTAACTTCTAGAACTGTGGCGATGTGGGTCAAGGAGGCTTTCGGAAATGGATGGGTAGGTATGTAAATGGATGGCTAGACTTGCAGGTGACTCAACATCAGGTTGAGCTCACTTGTTCTTGGAATGCCCTTTATCGGCACGGCTCCAGAACCCAGGAACAGACATTTTCTCCCCCAAACCATGAAGATTCCCCTTAAAATTCTAAATGCCACTTCCTATCTCCTGCCACCAGCAGAGTTCCTTAAATTCTCTTGGTTCACCCACTCTGCTTCCCGCTCACCTCTACAGACAAAGGGCTTACAGGTGATTGATGGTGACAGTGACCTGCCACTGACCCTTCCAACCTGGGCTTGCTGCCGCCCATGAGGCCCTCTGCAGCCTGCATGGCTTTTGAAATGCAGACCTGACTGGTCTGCTGGTTTTCTTCCCCTTGTGAAGTGGAACCTTTGAAGTGGACCCAACTGGGTTCTGTCGAAACGCCTGAGCCCCCCAAATCACCATCTCCAACAGCCTTCCCTGTAGACTGCCTTTGCAGGGTCAGGGCGAGAAGCTAGACAGACCTGGGTTCAAATCCCGACTCTGCCACTTTCATGCTTTTTGCTCTCCCAGGCTCCGAATCTCAGATCCCTTATTGTGAAGACAGAAGATAAGGCATGGCCCAGGGAGCTGGTGGAAGGACAGCTTGAGATAACATATAAGGCTTTTGGCCCAAGGCTGGCCTGTTGTAATTACTCAGTATGTGATGACCATGGAGAGGAGGAGAATTATATGAATGTGAAAGTAGAGGACTGGACATGAGGACAAACGTGACTCTGTTCTGTCCTCCTTCTTCTTCTTACAATATAACCAAACTCCTTGGTCTCCATCCCTGGAATGGTCACACACACACACACACACAGAGGCCACATTCTATCCATGGCTTTTTTTTTTTTTTTTTTTTTGCAGTATGCAGGACTCTCACCCTTGTGGCCTCTCCCGTTGCGGAGCACAGGCTCAGGACGCGCAGGCTCAGCGGCCATGGCTCACGGGTCCAGCCGCTCTGCGGCATGTAGGATCTTCCTGGACCGGGGCACGAACCTGTGTCCCCTGCATCGGCAGGCAGACTCTCAACCACTGAGCCACCAGGGAAGCCCTATCCATGGCTTTTTACTTAAACTTCTCCCTGCCCAGAACTTCTTGGGCTGCTCTCTGGGACAACCTAACCCCATGGACCTGTCTCCTTGCTCCTTCCCTTGGTCATCCAGGGATTTGCTGGCTGAGCTCACGTCTTCCACAGCCGAGTCACCCGAGACTTGCTGTCCTCACAAAAGAATCTGTTTCCATTAAACCACTGAGCATTTCCCACATCACCATTTTCAAACCATTTATTTATTCATTGTCTTGAGTTTATTTGCCTTGTTCTCAAAAAATATTTGGCAGGAGTGACTTCCTGTTACTGAATTTGGGCGCCCGGCCGAAAGGTATCAAACAGCCTGGACTTTGAGATGAGGCTGCGGCTGGGTCGACCACCACTTTGAAACAACCAGAAGACCAAACGAAGCCTCAGCTGGACCCATGCCCTGCAATCTTACACAGATTTCAGTGCGAGGGGTTCCACGAATAGCAGTTATTGGAGAGATGAAGCTGACGAAAGCCACAGGGCCAGTGACGGCCCTGGGAGCGCGAGAAAGAGGATCAGAAATGCACCAGCGTCATAGATGCAAACTATTACATTTAGAATGGATAAACCACAAGGTCCTACTTTATAGCAGAGGGAACCATGCTCAGTATCCTGTGGTAAACCCTAGTGGGAAAGGACATGAACAAAGAATGTCTGTATGTGTGTAACTGAGTCCCTGTGCTGCACAGCAGAGATGGGCATAAGATTGTAAATCAGCTATACTTCAGTAAAAACAAATAAATGAACGAATAAATAAATAAAATAGTTTTTTTAAAAGTAGAAGGAATGATGGAAATTTTTAAAAATCAAAAAAAGAAAAAGAAATGCACCAGGATCAGAAATGCACCATCATCACAGCTCCCTTGAGGCTGCTCACGGGTGTAAAACTTGAAGTGGAAAAGTAGAATAGGTGCTTGCGTTTGACAGGGAAGGAGGTTTGGCTTACCTCAATCCAGCTCCACAAGCCTGAAGACTCGCTCTCTCTCTCTCTCTCTCTCTCTCTCTCAGATCCTCATTCATGGGGCCTTAATGATACCCAAAAGCAGACTTCCTATACTTTTTAAAATTTTTTTGTTTTTTTATTGAAGTGTAGTTGATTTACAACGTTGTTTTAGTTTCAGGTGTACAGCAAAGCGATTCAGTTATAAATATACGTATATATATCTCTTCTTTTTCAGATTCTTTTCCATGGTAGTTTATTACAAGATATTGAATAGAATTCCCTGTGCTATACAGTAGGACCTTGTTGTTTATCTATTTTATATATAGTAGTTTGTATCTGCTAATCCCAAACTCCTAATTTATCCCTTCCCTCCCCTTTCCCCTTTTGTAACCACAAGTTTCTTTTCTGTCTGTGAGTCTGTTTCTGTTTCGAAACTAAGTTCATTTGCATCGTTTTTTTTTTTAGATTTCACACATAAGTGATATCATATGATATTTGTCTTTCTCTGTCTGATTTATTTCACTTCGTATGATCATCTCTAGGTCCATCCATGTTGCTGCAAATGGCATCATTTCACTCTTTCTTATAGCTGAGTAATATCCTGTACTCTTCATTGGAAGGGAATGCACTGGGGCAGATGAGAACCCAGGAAAGAAGGAAACTATAAGTCTCGAATAAGATCACCCTGTTAAAAGAATGGCAGTAAATGCCTCTGAAAAAGAGCCTTCCCTGGAAAGGCAGTGGGGAAGGAAGAGATTTTTCCAGGCCCCAATTCCAGGGAGCTCCTGGGACAAAGAGATTTCCCTGAAGGATGTCCACGTGAATGGTCTCCTCCCTCTGTTCTTATACCCCCAGGGTGTTCAGAGCAGTGGGCAGTGGGGACCCGACTGGGGAGGGGTGTGCCTTGGGGGTGAGGAGTTTTCACAACTGAAACGTAGCCTCAAATGAGCCTCAGAAGGACTCATCTATCCCCCCTTGAACGAAATGAACTGAGAGAAGAAGAAAGAAAGGAGGCTGGGGGAGCTTACCAAGTGGAATGAGCCGCTGAGTTAAATTACAGGGGCCTGGGAGGGATGATTAACTACCCTCATGGTTTTCTGCTTCACAGCCATATTTCAGCCCAAACCTGGGGCTTCTCGGTTACACAGCCCGGCGCAGGCCGACCATTTTTTCCATTGACTGAAAACACATTCTGACTGAAAACAAACTTTGGATCCCCGAGGCTTGGCAGCCCTGGGTCCTTCTCCATATTTAATCAACGGGAAGCTAAACACTTTCAGTCTGTGATGGCTCATTTGGACGGGGTCTCGGGGCTTTTGCCTGGTGCCAGATATAATAACGCTCTGCTCTCTTTTCTAAGGCCTATTTTATAATTTTGCTGTTTTTCAATGTCAAGCCCATCTTTTGAAGAATTTTTATTGGATTTCCTGCTAGACTTCAACGAGGATTTTTCTTGCTTTGGCAGAAATATCAAGCAGAACAGGGGAAAAACTCAATCATCGTCTTGGAAAGCCGTGATGGTGTGTTGAGAGGGGTTGGGGGGGAAGGCCTTTGTTTGCGCACAAACAGGTTTCTAGAAGGTTGGAGCCCCGGTTGCCAGCTTTGGGGGTGGTGGGGCCTCTGACTTCTGATTCGTGGGGTGGAAATTGACAGGCAAGGTGGATGGATGTGGGAAGAGAGGGGAAGTTGGGACAGGGGAAGGGGAAGAGAGGCATGAACGCATCAGACAGGCTAAGAGGGGCGTGGGTGGGTTTCCAACTGATGTCCGTGGTGAGGCCTGGTCCCACCATACACACCCGTTCATGAGGGCTGCCGGGATGCTGAAGAATGGGACGCAGTGCCCACTCAGGGGGCAGCAGGCAGACTCTTAACCAACAGCGTGACTCCTCGGAACTGCTAAAACCCCAAGAATGAGCAGGAAGGTTCCATCCAGAGGGTCCAGTTCTACCAGCCTCAGCCGCGAGCTCTGCGCCGGCTCCAGGCAATGTTCAGATCTTTAGTTTTTCTTCCTACTGATGATTCCCCAGAGGCAGCAGCTTGCCAGTGAGTGACAGCTTTTGTTTGCTGATACTTTCCTCTCTTCCCAGAGTCAACTTTCAGAATATACCAGGTTGCTCCCTCTTACTCCTGGACTCTCTTTTAATTTCTTTTTTTTTTTTTTGGCAGGGGTGGGAAAGGGGGAGTCTCTAGAGAGTATTAACCAGAGAACAGAAGTGGTTCTTTGTCCCAGAATGAAAGCGGGAGAGAGAGAGAGCACTTTGCTTCTTTCCTTTTAGGTTGTGTTTTTTCTGTTTGAGTTTTTGACTTTCTATGATGACATGTTAAGTAAACCGAGCATCACGCCTCCTCGGCCACTTCACATCTACCGCTCTTGGCTTCACAATTTACAGGATGTTTTCACATGTCTCATCTTTTTATTCCCACCACAGGGCAGTGGCCACTGTAGGGGTGAGCAAACCAGATTCACACGAGCCACGTGCTTTGCCCCTGTCTTGTGGGTAGTAAGTAGCTGAACCAAGCTGAGCACTTTTTTCTTCTTTGCTACAAAATGTGTATGCTGCAGGGGGTGGGGAGGTGTGGGGCTGGCCCCCTTTAAAATGACATCTCCCTGTGCTGGGCAGAGTCCTCAGTGTAAATTTCCTGCAACAGAGCACATTGAGTGTTAAGACATCACAGCAGTTTTTACCAAATCCACAAATTATGGAACAGTTTCTCTTCGGGCCAGACTACAAGACCAGGCTTCCAGGGCATCTGAGCTATGCCTCATTCCTTCCATTGCCAGTAGGAAAAAGGACACAAAAGAACTTAGGGAATATCCACTCCGGGCCCAGCACTGGGCTCGACAATGGAGGCAGTCAGTGCAAGAAAAAGAAACTGTCCTTGTGTTTGAGGAGTTTACAGTCCAGATGAGAAGATAATTATAAACAGAATTTTATAACTGCCAAAGACCTTAGAGATCATCCGTCTAAACCCCTCATTTTCCAGTAAGGAGATGGGACAGTTCAGAGAAACGGTGAATCAACAGGGGTAAAAATAAAATAGTTTTTTTTTTGAAAATTTCTTAAAAGCAAACTGTGTTTCCCAGGCAATAGCTGTTTTTCAAAATTGATTTTTATTGGAGTCTAGTTGATTTACAATATTGTGTTAGTTTCAGGTGAACAGCTAAGCGAATCAGTTATACATAGACATATATCCACTCTTTTTTAGATTCTTTTCCCATATAGGTCATTACAGAATATTGAGTACCATTCCCTGTGCTATACAGTACGCCTTTGTTGTTTATTTTATTTATAGTAATGTGTTTATGTCAATCCTCCCTCCACCTTTCCCCCTTGGTAATCATAAGTTTGTTTTCTACATCTGTGACTCTATTTCTGTTTTGTAAATAGGTTCATTTGGGCCATTTTTTAAGATTCCACATATAAGTGATATCATATGATATTTGTCTTTCTCCGTCTGAATTACTTCACTCAGTATGACAATCTGTAGGTCCATCCATGTCGCTGCAAATGGCATTATTTCATTCTTTTTTACGGCTGAGTAATATTCTACTGCGTGTGTGTGTGTTTATATATATACCACATCTTTTTTTTTTTTTGCAGTACACGGGCCGCTCACTGTTGTGGCCTCTCCCATTGCAGAGCACAGGCTCCGGACGCGCAGGCTCAGCGGCCATGGCTCACGGGCCCGGCCGCTCCACGGCATGTGGGATCTTCCCAGACCGGGGCA
Organism: Delphinapterus leucas; assembly: GCF_059928025.1. Taxonomy (NCBI): domain Eukaryota; kingdom Metazoa; phylum Chordata; class Mammalia; order Artiodactyla; family Monodontidae; genus Delphinapterus; species Delphinapterus leucas. Next base: position 29,042,958 of record NC_143149.1, read on the forward strand.
CAAACCCGTGTCCCCTGCATCGGCAGGCGGACTCCCAACCACTGCGCCACCAGGGAAGCCCACCCCACATCTTCTTTATCCATTCCTCCGTTGATGGACATTTAGGTTGCTTATTTAATTTCATGCTGCAGGGTGCAGTGGCCACTGCATGCTGGTCAGAGAAAGTGAAGGGGTCGGAGACATGCACTAGGAGAAGATAAAACTTGATCTCGACCTGAAAGCATGTGTAGAGCAGATGGATGGACGGGAAGAAAAGGGCCACAGAAACCAAAGAGAAAAGGTAAACTTGAGCCTGGTGTGTTCCCGAGACCATGAGGGGCAAGCGTTTAGACATGGGAAGAAGGGAGGGGAGTCAAGGCTGGACACTGGCTGAAGCCACAGAGGATCTCAAGCAGTCGGGGAGAAAGTGCGCCCCTAGCCAGGGGGAGTCACGTGAAGGTCAGGGCTTCGACCCCAGCTGACCTGTAATTTTCTAAACTTTATACCCACACCTAATGACCCATCTAAATGTATCCCACAGATGGCTGTGATCCCAACTGGTGCTCAACTTTGAGTCTGGACAGACTCACAACTGCTGCAGGGTCCACTTGCCCCTCAGCCTGTCCTGCCGGGAGGGTGGGGACATCACCCCTCCTCGTTCCTGCAGCCACGCCTTCGGTGCAAGTTCCCAGCCCCCAGCCCCATCTGCTAGGTCCCAGGCCAGGGCTGGTCCGCGAGGCTAAAAAGGCAAAGAATAAAGAGGCAACGAAGAGGAAGCCCATCTCAGGACAGAAAGAACTCCTACCTGAGGATGGGAAATTAGAGAGAAAATCTCTCTCCCCAAGACGTCAGAGTAACGCCAAGAAAACCTGGAACAGAATTCTCTCCACAGCGGTGGGGGGGGGGGGGAGCCTGAGGGCATGAAAGCTGGAAAGGGGCCGCCCCTGTGACCTGAGCATCTCCACCCACCTTTGTTCCTTTTTATGCCTCACTTTACCCATTTGAGCCTAAAAACAAGAGTGCCAGCCTTCTTCCTTCTTAACAGAGACTGAGATGAGGACAACGCAAAAGGCGAAGACCCAAAACGCTTGTGGGCATGGTTGCCGTTGCAGCTAATACTAATAATGACACAATAATGTCATTGTCACTCTGCCTCCAAACACAGAGCCTGTCTGCCCTCGAGAACAAGTCCTTTGTGCCTCCCGTAGCCCCCATGTGAAGGGGAGCACATCCTCCTGGGGATTCCCTCAGCACCCCACCTTCCATCTTCCTCTCCTAAAGAAGCGTCCCCACTACCCTGAACTCAAGGCTCCGTGTTCCTAAAGCCCCAAAACAGCTCCTCTGACTGTCTTCCCTCCGGGGAGAAGCATCACCCCCATTTACCCTCATTTCCCGCTCAAGGACAGCAGGAGTGAAACTTGCCCACCTAGCCCGGTGACAACCTCTCCCGGGGAGACCGTCCTCCACCCATTCATCAGTTCTGATCCATGCTGGGAAATTCAGACTCCACAGTCAAGTCCTCGCCTTTTGATTGTGAACACAGTAAGTCCCCTACATCCGAACGAGTTCAGTTCCAAGAGCGCGTTCGTTAAGTCCAGCAAAGTTAGCCTAGGTACCCACCTAACACAATAGGCTATATACCACTGCTTTTACGCTTGCTTCGGGACCTCCTGGGCTTGAAATAAAGGTACTGTACTCTATACAGCACTGTGCAGTAAAGTACACAAATCACAACCGTTTATAGAGGATGCACGCACGTGACAGTGTACGCCAGACACGTGAACTAACACGTGATTGGACATGCGACTGCACATTTGCATCTTTGAAAGTTCGCAACTTGAAGGTTCGTATGTCAGGGACTTGCTGTAACTGCCCAGGTCAGGCCATTCCCAAACCCGATCCCCACAGCCCTGAAACGTACACACCACGCCCCAGGGATGTGCCACTCCACTAGGTAGGGCTCTTGCCAGGTCTGAGAGATGAGTGCCCGGGGCCCTCACCTCTCCAGCCAGGTCCCACGCTGGCCTGCGCTTCCACGCCCCTTGAGGTTGCCCCTGAGTCTCCCAGAGCTGCCCCCTTGCCTCTTTGAGTTCACAGTCCTCCTTTTTTCCTTCCCCTGGCCCCCATCTTCACCTCCCTCCTTTGGTGTTTGAGATTAAGAAGCATGCCATGGTCGTCCATAAATTACACAGCGAGAGTAGATGACAAAAACAAAATGTAATTCAGATTAAAGTCACCCTCCAGCTGAAATGATAGTTTTTTAACTAAACAGCAATGTTGCCCATCCACCTTGCTGGCAACTGGGCCCCTTCTTAGTCGTCTTTCTTGGGGGTGACTTAGGACCCACCTAGGCCTTCGGAGAAGATACTCCCATTATTTCCTCCCCATCTCTCTGGATCAAGCTGCTGGGCTTGGCACAGATGACAAATTCCCCAAGTAATCCCTCAAAAGATTGGAGAAATGCTCTGAATGCTCCATTAAATTTATTTTCCATGCTTTAAGAGACCCAAAACTATGTCCAATAAATAACTGTTCCCTGTGATTTACTGAAATGCTCCTCTGATTTAAAGTTATAGGGGAAAAAATATGGAGCCCCTGGGAGCCCAGGACCAGCCGTGCAAGTGAGACCAGATGTGAGATTTCTGCCCGGGGAGGGGGTGGGAGGAGGGGGGGGGGGGGAACAGCTCGACTGATGGAGGTTTGAAAGTGACAATGTCTGAACCCCGGTTCTCGGCTTTAACATAAAAGGTCCCCAGTTGAGCATTCTTTCTTACAAAATTTATTGTGGTTGTAGTTAGAGGGGGAACCATCAAAAGAGTAATTCTGGCCCTTGTTTTGCAGAGCTCTTTTGATAAATATGATACTTAGAAATATGCCTCCCACTAGACAGAAAAGCCATATAGTTAAAATGAAGTAATCTGTCAGTAAACTCGCTAGAATCAAAGCCAAAATGAAACCTGTAACAGGAGAAGGGGAAAAAAACTCCACTTAGAAACGCTTGAGTCAAGCAGGGGAGAAGGTGGAGATTAAGAATTGTCCTTCATTCAGATATTTTTATCTACAGAGTTAAAAGCGGAGATTTATTTTTAAAGGGGGCTATTTATGTTCCAATCTTCACCAGATGGGCCTGTGTTTCTGCCTCTCTTGTGCAGGCCAGGCTCAGCAAAAACAGCTTCTCTTGTGAGCTGAAACTTACCCAAACAAAGGAGGAATAAAAACTTTGGGAAGCGAATGTAACCTTTGGAGCTGCCTGGTAAATATTGGATGTGTTTCCTGCAGGGGCCCAGGTGAGCCAAAACCAAGAAACAAACAGGAAGGAGCGGAAACAGCCAGTGTTCAGACTAAACCATATATGATTATATATTATACACATACTGCACGTGTGTTTGCGCACACACATGTGCTGATTCCCAAAGGGCCAGAAAGCTTAGGCTACGAAACATCCCAGCGGGGAGACGACATCATCAACGGGTTGTCCCAAATAGCCCTATCTTTGGAATCCTCTCCTCCATCTAATAAATCACCTGTTTGAAAAATGCCTTTTTCATGGTTAGGGATGAAAATTATAGGGGGTAATTCCCCTGGTGAAATTACCCCCAAAGTGTTTCTTACTCTTTCTTCCTCTGTACCTGGAACCAAAAGAAACTAAACCCCACGCCCTGCAGGCTCTCAGGTGAGCTGCTTTGGAATCTCAGACTTCCCAAACCTTCCAGGGCAACCAGGCCAGCACAGGAAGAAGCTCACCTCACTGCTCAGGGCGCTGAGCTGGTCAGCTTCCCCAGAGCCTCACCCCGGGAAAAGCCTCCTTTGTTGTGTCTGCTTCCCCATTCCTGTTCCCAGAACAATGCCTGATACAGCCATCCCAAGAGTATCAGAAGTCTCCATCACTTCCCTGCCATGATAGGAGGCAGGAAGACCTCCCTGCTGTCGGTCTTGCATTCCACATCTACCCAAACTGTAGGACAAAAACATTAAGACCCAAGGTGTGTGTGTATATATATATATATATATATATATATATATATATATATATATATATATATACATACACACAGCCTCGGACAAATTACAATATTCACATTATCCCATTCCCTCCCTCCACGAGTACTTGTACTACAGTGAAATGTGCCTAAACTGGACCTGGGGAAGGAGAGGAGAGAGCAGAAGCGTCCTGGAAGGGATCTTAGACATCTGATGAATTCAATCACACCCTGGCTCTGCCATCAGGCATCTGTGCGACCTGAGCCCGATGGCTTCTCCTCCCAGAAATCTGTCTCTTTACCTCTTTAGTGAAGGGTTGAACCACACGACCTGCTATCCTCAGACTCCCAGGGGCAGCTCCTTTCTCGTGGCCCCAAAGGCGCCCTTCCTCCACGGCACCCCTGCCGGTCCGGGCAGAGCTGGAGGGTGTGGGGTATGAGAAACACCTGTGTTTACACTGTACAATCTGCAGTTTACTGTCATAAAATCATTTAATACAGTTATAATTTTTTTGGCAAAGAGTTGTGTTTATGGTGAAGCAAGACAGAGAGGGAATGATTGACTACAACTGATTAAAACGATAAATCAAAAACAAAAGAGGGAGGACGCAGGGAGCCCAAAGCCACAGGCAAATCCAATTTAAGTCTCCGGTTCTGGGCCTTTGTGGGAACAATTCTGTCTGATGAGGAACCAGCCCTGGAGGTACGGGCCCGGGCCTCGGGGTGGGCAGGATGGAGGCGCAGACTCAACAGGGTAGAAAAATAAGGAAATGGTTTTACAAGAAGTAGTTTTACAAGAACTGGTTTCCTTGGGCCTCCATCTTCAAAAAGGACTTGGGGGGAGGACCTGGGAATAAAGGGCTGTGTGTACATGTGTCTGTGTGTCTGTGTGTGTGTGGGGGGGGGTGCATGTGTGTGTCTGTGTGTGTCTAGGTAGAATAATTTCAGCCAGAACTAGGATTTTCCAGAATCAGAACCATCCCTCAAACACAGTACCTGAAACCCCACCACCAGCAAGGATGACATGAGACTGCAAACACTCTGACCTTGCAAACATGACATCCTTCGGCAACTGAGGGCCTGCTGCATGCTGGGCACCGTGCCAGGGCAGAAAAGGGACAAAGGATTGTTCATGCAACACACGCTGAACGAGTGTCTACTCTGGTCCAACTGCTGCCCTAGGCTCCGGGGAACACAGAGTAGGAAAGAATCCTGACCCCATGCAGCTTCTGTTCTCGTGACATGGACACACACCACGTTCAGAAGACCCATGGGCACCCAGTTCTTTATGCTCCAGTGTGATAAATGCTGTAATCCAAGTATATTCAAGGAGTCAGGAACACTGAGGATGTTACTTCTGAGCTGGATCGTGAAGAACGAGAAAATTCATCCTTTCCCGGCCGGAAGATAACTGTGCTCCAGAGGGGTCCCTGCACCGGCAAAGGCAGAGAGCTCTGGAAGGGCCTGCTGAAGATGGGAGAGAATTTCAAGGTCTAGGAAGGGATGGGTATTGAGCCGATGGTCTGGTTGTCAGCTAGGAACTTAGTCACTTAACGGCACTCTGAGAGCAATTCTTCGAAGAATAATCAGAGGTCAGAGCCGGGAAGGGGAAAGAGTCACAAAACTGGGAGTCTATGGAGGAGTGCATTAGATGGAGTCAAGACTAACCTCACTTGGAGGCTTCCCTGGTGGCACAGTGGTTAAGAATCCACCTGCCAATGCAGGGGACACGGGTTCGAGCCCTGGTCCGGGAAGATCCCACATGCCACGGAGCAACTAAGCCCACGCGCCACAGCTACTGAGTCTGCACTCTAGAGCCCGCGAGCCACAACTACTGAGCCCGTGTGCCACAACTGATGAAGCCCACGTGCCTAGAGCCCATGCTCCGCAACAAGAGAAGCCACCGCAATGAGAAGACTGTGCTCCGCAACAAAGAAGCCACTACAGTAAGAAGCCCACGTACCACAACGAAGAGAGCAGCCCCTGCTCGCCACAACTAGAGAGAGCCTGCATGCAGCAATGAAGACACAATGCAGCCAAAATTAAATAAATAAAATAATTAAAAAAAAAAAAAAAAGACTAACCTCACTTATTTCCCAGCTTTGCTTAGGGTGGTATGGCAGAGATGACTACTGACCCCCAAGGCTCATGCCCCCCTTGACACAGTGTGGCGTTGTTTCTGGGGATCTGCTGCCCCGTCTACAATTTTCAACTCCATGCCCGCTCCCCACTCTGTACAGCTGCATCAGTTCATGGGACTCTCCTCACCGACAAACGTGAGCCAAAGGGCTGTGTCAGGTTCAGGCCCAGGTGGTTAAGTCTCCCGTGCGCTCCCTGGATGGAGACCCGTCCACAGAGACCGTGGCTGCCAGGTGGTGACAATGGTGCCAACCATCCTCAAGGGCTCAGAGGAACCAACCAACCAACCAACCAACCAGAAACAGCCTCATCGGGTTTTTCATTAGTGATGAAAGCACTGTTTTTGTGTTAAGCCACCAAGGTGTTGACATTGTTTTTTATGTTTTGTTTTGTTTTACATCTTTATTGGAGTATAACTGCTTTACAATGGTGTGTCAGTTTCTGCTTTATAACAGAGTGAATCAGTTATACATATACATGTGTTCCCATATCTCTTCCCTCTCGCGTCTCCCTCTCTCCCACCCTCCCCATCCCACCCCTCCAGGCGGTCACAGAGCACCGAGCCGATGTCCCTGTGCCATGCGGCAGCTTAGTCCAACCTGATACAGGTAGCCCGGTTCCAGGTGGAGACTCAGCATTTAGACATCCTTACCATAAGGCAGGTTCCCCAGGAAACAGTCTGAGACAGAGCACTGTGGACAAAGTTAACTGATTTATTTCCCACTGTCTGTAGTATGTGTGTCTTACCAATGCCTCCACATACTTGCCATTGCTTGTTAATCCCCAGTAAGATTATCAAAATGGCATTAATAGAGTGTACCACTATGTCATTCTGTGGAATGTCTAGAAGGCCTAGGTCCCTTCAGGCTTTGTTATGACAGAGGGCAGAAGAGTTAATGTAGCCCTAGGCCAGGACATAAATGTATACTGTTGTCCATCTCCTATGAATGTGAAGTGCTTTGATCTCCCTGATAGGTATGGAAAAAATGCATTCACCAGATCAGTGGCCTGTACCTGAGGCCATACCAATCCATCTAGCACAGATGCTACAACTGACAAAACAATTGCAATCAGGGCTCCCGCTTGGCTGAGTTTGTGCTAGTTCACTGTCATCCCCCAAGATCGTCTGGTTTTTGTAGAGTCTAAATTAGTGGGTTAAATGAGAATATGATCTGGGCAGTCATCTGGGCATCCTTTAGTTCTTTAAGAACGGCACTGATTCATGACATTTCCTCCTGTCAGGATACCATATTGGTTTTTATTTACTATTTTGGCCAGGAGGTGGGGGAAGATTCAGAAGCCACTCCTATTCCAATATCTCTTACCCCACATGCTAAGGAGCCAATGTGGTCCTGCCAACTACCAAGTCTATTCCAGTTATACATTCAGGGATCAGGGAAGTGACCACTGGGTGGATCAGAGGACCCAATGGACCCACTGTGAGTCAGACTTAGCCAGAGCGACCATACTGAAGCTTCAGTTTCCTGGGAGTCAATACAGATCCGGTGTCCAAAAGTCCTTGATAAGTCTGCATCTTCCCCCTTCCCCAGGGAATGGTTACCCAAGTAAATGGCCACTTGTACATTTGGGGAAGGACAAAAGAAATCAGTAGATATTGGCTGTGGCCTTACAGGGTCCTCTCCTCTGGAAACCTGATCTCTCCCTTAGTTGATAGGTCCCAGGTCTAAACACTGGCTCAGGTCCAGAAACTAGGCAAGGAATCACACCTGTTTACTGGGGGTAGCCACCCTCAGCTTCCCGAGCATCAGTTTCTCTTGGTTGTATAGCGTGAGTGATTCCCATCTGCTTGCCCCGAGGGATGACATTCTATTAACTAGGTTCATGGTTCTCTGCAGGTCAGGCCCCACCACCACTCTGTCCCTGCTCCCCCAATAACTGCGCCTACCTTGCTTCTGACGACCGTAACACCAGCTGGCCCCTCTTATTTGGCGACCCTATCATCCCCATTGCTATAAAGGAGTGAATCTCCGATGGTCAGCCCTAGCCTACAGAGGACAGCCACCACTGAGTTTCTCAACAACACTGGTGAAGGAAATAGTCTTCATTACTTTCATAAATGGGGGTTGGCTAAGTGTCCATTGACAGACGAATGGATAAAGAAGATGTGGTACATATATACAATGGAATACTACTCAGCCATGAAAAAGAATGAAATCATGCCATTTGCAGCAACATGGATGGACCTAGTGATTATCATACTAAGTGAAGTAAGTCAGACAGAGAAAGACAAATACCACATGATATCACTTATATGTGGAATCTAAAAAGATGATACAAATAACTTATTTATAAAACAGAAGTTGACTCACAGACATAGAAAACAACCTTATGGTTACCAAAGGGAAAAGGTTGGGGGCAGAGGGATAAATTAGCAGTTTGGAATTAACAGGTACACACTACTGTATATAAAATAGATAATCAACAAGGACCTACTGTACAGCACAGGGAGCTCTACTCAATATCTTGTAATAACATACAAGGGAAAAGAATCTGAAAAAGAATATGCATATATGTATAACTGAATCACTTTGCTGTACATCCAAAGCTAACGCAATATTGTAAATCAACTATATTTTGATAAAAATTGAAAAAAATGGGGGTTGGGTTGGGGGAGTCCTTCGGCTCCCTTAGAGAATAGTCAGTGTGAGTTTTCCAGCCTTACTAAATCAACTCTAACGTGGCCACTTCTTTAAGCCTATCCACCCATTCTTCCACTGTCCACCACGACAGTTCTGGAATTTCTACTTCACTAAGTCCAGGCCTGCACTTTCTCCAAGTTTCCAAGAGGCTCCCTAGCGGCACGTGCTAGCACTAACTTCCAGGGTCCTCGTCGTGTGGTTCAATCCTCAATAAGAGGAGAGTGCTCCCCTAGCAAACAAATAAAAACAAGCAAATATAAAGCCCTCTTTGGGCTTCCCTGGTGGCGCGGTGGTTGAGAGTCCGCCTGCCGATGCAGGGGACACGGGTTCGTGCCCCGGTCCGGGAAGAGCCCACATGCTGCGGAGTGGCTGGGCCCGTGAGCCATGGCCGCTGAGCCTGCGCGTCCGGAGCCTGTGCTCCGCAACGGGAGAGGCCACAACGGTGAGAGGCCCGCGTACCGCAAAAAAAAAAAAAAAAAACCCTCTTCGATTCCCTTATGTTTTGCCACTCAATCCCACACCTTCAGAAAGCAGCTCCACACACACTCTCCCAGCTCTGGGAGGTACCTGCTGGATACATCTGCACCCCCTTTGGTGTGCAGGCCCTTTCTTTCCTTAGCAGGCCCAGCCTTTTTCTGACCAGATTATGTCATGACTTATCCCCAGTTATTAGGCTGGTGGCAGGAAGGGAGGAATGGCTGAGTCCTGAGGGGACACCTGGGGTCTTGAAAGGCAGAGCCCCCTCCACTGTCTTAAAGCCAAGGAGGGGGAAGGGGGGCAGTTAGGCTTTAACAGGAAAGAGTGGGCTGCTTCTGCTGACCCAGAGGGGTCGGAGGAATCTGGGGATTCAATGTTTTAGTGTACCAACCCAGGTGTCTCCATCGCAAGTCTCAGGACCCTGATTTTGGCAGGGCAGCCTGGCTGGGGTAGAGGATCGAGCCTTGCTCTGGAGCTCTGCTGTCTTTAGTTCTAGGCCTAATCCCCACTATCCCCCCTCTAGCTTCAGGCAATAAGATTCTCTTTATATGGAGGTCCTTGGTGTGAACTTGGTGATTAATTATCCCCAACCTTCATTGTCTCTCCCCAATGCATCAATAGCTCCCAGGAACAGCTATGTTTCCTTAGTCCAGATAATCACTGCTGCCCCCACCCTCTCAAACACGTGAGACATCATACCTGCCAGGACATTTCCTTCCATCCACGTCCAGTCTCATCTGCCTGCCAGTGAAGGTTTGACAATGGAGCTGCTACCGCAGGCCAGGTTCCATGGAAACATCAGCTACCACCAGACACAGGGCCTCATAGCCAGCTGGCTGGTGGATGCTCCAGCTCCCAGGCCCCATTTTTTTTTTTTAACATCTTTATTGGAGTATAATTGCTTTACAATGGTGTGTTAATTTCTGCTGTATAACAAAGTGAATCAGTTATACATATACATATATCCCCATATCCCCTCCCTCTTGAGCCTCCCTCCCACCTTCCCTATCCCACCAGTCTAGGTGGTCACAAAGCACCGAGCTGATCTCCCCATGCTATGTGGCTGCTTCCCACTAGCTATCTGTTTTCCATTTGGTAGTGTATATATGTCCGTGCCACTCTCTCACTTCGTCCCAGCTTACCCTTCCCCCTTCCAGTGTCCTCAAGTCCATTCTCTATGTCTGCGTCTTTATTCCTGTCCTGCCCCTAGGGTTCTTCAGAACCTTTTTTTTTTTTTAGATTCCATATACATGTGTTAGTATACGATATTTGTTTTTCTCTTTCTGACTTACTTCACTCTGTATGACAGACTCTAGATCCATCCACCTCACTACAAATAACTCAATTTCATTTCTTTTTATAGCTGAGTAATATTCCATTGTATATATGTGCCACATCTTCTTTATCCATTTATCTGTCGATGGACACTTAGGTTGCCTTCATGTCCTGGCTATTGTAAATAGTGCTGCAATGAACATTGTGGTACATGACTCTTTTTGAATTATGGTTTTCTCAGGGCATATGCCCAGTAGTGGGATTGCTGGGTCATATGGTAGTTCTATTTTTAGTTTTTTAAGAAACCTCCATACTATTCTCCATAGTGGCTGTATCAATTTACATACCCACCAACAGTGCAGGAGGGTTCCCTTTTCTCCACACCCTCTCCAGCATTTATCGTTTGTAGATTTTTTGATGATGGCCATTCTGACTGGTGTGAGGTGATACCTCATTGTAGTTTTGATTTGCATTTCTCTAATGATTAGTGATGTTGAGCATCCTTTCACATGTTTGTTGGCAATCTGTGCATCTTTTTTGGAGAAATGTCTGTTTAACTCTTCTGCTCATTTTAGGGTTGGGTTGTTTGTTTTATTGATATTGAGCTGCATGAGCTGCTTGTAAATTTTGGAGATTAATCCTTTGTCAGTTTCTTCATTTGCAAATATTTTCTCCCATTCTGAGGGTTGTCTTTTCGTCTTGTTTATGGTTTCCTTTGCTGTGTAGAAGATTTTAAGTTTCATTAGGTCCCATTTGTTTATTTTTGTTTTTATTTCCATTTTTCTAGGAGGTGGGTCAAAAAGGATCTTGCTGTGATTTATGTCATAGAGGGTTCTGCCTATGTTTTCCTCTAAGACTTTTATAGTGTCTGGCCTTACGTTTAGGTCTTTAATCCATTTTGAGTTTATTTTTGTGTATGGTGTTAGGGAATGTTCTAATTTCATTCTTTTGCATGTAGCTGTCCGGTTTTCCCAGCACCACTTATTGAAAAAGCTGTCTTTTCTCCATTGTATATTCTTTTCTCCTTTATCAAAAATAAGGTGACCATATGTGCGTGGGTTTATCTCTGGGCTTTGTATCCTGTTCCATTGATCTAATTTCTGTTTCTGTGCCAGTACCATACTGTCTTGATTACTGTAGCTTTGTAGTATAGTCTGAAGTCCACCAGGCCCCATTTTAACACATGCTTCCTTGCACCTCTTCTTACACCATGTGCTGTAGGTCCCTCTCCCCCAGAAACAGGCCTTGAGATGGAGATCTGCCTGCAGGTGATTTATTGGGAAGTGTCCTTGAGAGTGTGTGAAGGAAGCAGGATGGGGCAGAAGCTGAAGTTCAGTGGCAATGCAGCTGTAGCAGAGACCTTAGCCAATCCCATGGAGAGCTCTGTGGCTGTGCAGGCCTTCAGAGATGTCTCACATCGAGACAAGAGGACCAGATCTTTCCATACCACATTGCCCAGTCCTTGGACATGGGCTGCCCCTGGAGAGGGGACACACCTCGGGTGAGGGAGCTCCCTTCAGTTGGGAGCAATGCCCAGAGGGAGACAAGCAAAGTGACACGAGCAGCAACACTTCCCGCAGCTGGAGAAATCAGTGCCTTTGTCCCCCGGGGGGATCAGGGAAGCTCACATTTAACTACAACCCCACGCTCCCAAAATTAGGAAAGTTTATGAACCCTTTGTGTAAAACTCTTGGTCTCCACTCCCAAGCAACAGGGTTTGACGCTTGAGGAAGGAGAGGCATGTTCAGACTATCTTGACTCATACAGGCCATTGTCCTCATGGATACGGTGGTCTTAGGAAAGAAGGTGGGGGAACGGAAGGGTGTGTTTTGTTTTCATCTTTCCATTGCTAGCACAGCTGTTCATGGAAATGATGCTCTGTCACTGGTTCTCAAACTCAAATCATTGCCTAAACTAGAGGGGCCAAATATTTACCAAAACTTTGCAAAGTGTTCTTAGACTATGGTCATTGGCCCAACAGCCCATCCAGACATGGAGCAGGGCAAGAAAGGAGGAGAACTGCTGGAGGGAAGACTTGTTGAGTTAGCAAGCCACTTGCAGACACACACACATACTCTCTCTCTCTCTCACACACACACACACACACACACACACACACACACCACCCTTCACTCAAATTCAACCATAGAAAGTAGAGGAGGGTATCTCCTGGAAATAGTAAGAGAGGAAGTTGCATTTGTTGAGTATCTTTCATGTAACAGCACCATACCTGACCCTTTAAATATGCTATTTCAGTTAAACCTCGCAACTCTATAAGGAAGACATTACCTTCTGGAGGAAGAAAAAAAACCAAGGCTCAGAGTGGTTAATGAGTTGTCCAAGGTAACACAGCTAGTAAGTGGAAGCGCCTACACTGAGTGAAGCTCTGTCTTAGTCTGAAGCCCACGCTCTGTCTTCAAGCAAAATTCCCCCAGGGATGCACACTCCACAGAAATGCTACTCCTGCCTGGGCTCCTGGAAGGCCGCCCTGGGCCACCTGCGATGGACTGCTGTCTGCAGCAGCTAAGATGCCTCTTTCAGTTTCGCTTTGCTTTAAAAGCAAAGTTCCTCATTTGTTACCCAATTATATTTGCAGTCCAAAAAGGCTGAGAGCTCCACCAAAGCCCCAAATAGTCCCTACTGTAAAGTGTGACATCCAACGTTTTTCTCATATTACAGACTAGAACACTTAGGCACTTGGAACTTGAGGAATCCTAGAATGTTTTTCCAGATAAAAGAAGAGTTTGTTTCTTTAAGAAACATAACTTTTTATTATGATTTCGACAATTTCCACACATCCTTTCCTCCATCCTTAAACAAGGGTGATAAATTATAAGCATTAATTAATGTGTACTTTACAGTAATGACTCCCAGGGTTCCTGACCTGAATGATCCCAGACTGTTGTGCTTTTGGAGTTCCTGTATCAGCTTTTTATGATTTTTTTTTTTTCTCCTGCCTGAATGCTGGTCACCTCTCCCTGCTGTTGGTGTGATCTGTCTATATCAGCCTTTACTTTGCTGTTTCTAAATATAATATATTTAGAATATATTTGTTTCTTGGAAACAAATAACCAAGCCTCCTGGAGATGTGTGTTCAAGAAATCTATGAAACCTTAGTGCATTTATTCATTCAACAGTCATGTATCAAGCACTTCTTATGGGCACTTATATGTTGGGAATACGGTAGGAAACAAAATAAGCAAAAATCCCTTCCTTTGGGAGCTTGACATTCTATTAGGACCAAAGAAAACGGTGACATCTTTCGAAACATGCAAAGGTCATTTTTGCTCACTGCCTAGTCCCTTACTGTGTCCACATGGGTGGGAACTCACAGACATGTTCCCCACAAAGGATGTCTTACTGTCCAAGTACACAAGTTCCTCAGGGCTCTTAGAAGCACAAAGCTAAAGAAGAACTGTTAGTTCTAGAATTCCAACACATTGTGGATTAAACTTGCTTTTGTGGGCCGGTCTGGGCACCTCACCACCATCCGTACCTCTGTTTCTATAGGGAAATATATTCCAAGTCCAGGTAGCGGACTTCCTGATGAACTTTTGGAACAGAGCTCACTTGTAAGTTTAGGACTGTGTGTACTTGTCTATAAATGCTCCAAATAACAAGGGCATAGCTGACTGAAGGGTTAGAAATGAGCATATCTGGATGCCACCCAGCACCACCATTAAAGAGCGTGGATACCTTGGGCAAGTCCCTGAATCTCTCTGAACTTCAGTTCAGTCTCTTATATATTGGGTTTCATGAAGATGTTATTAAATAGGGGTTCTGCTGCTAAAAGCAAAAGTCTGAAAAGCACTCTCTAAAAGAACCAATACATATTTCTCCAATGAATGAATAAATAAGTGAATGGGATGAATGAATGAGAAAACGTCACTTCCATTCCTAACACGCCTGGAGTCGTGTCCCAAAGGAAGAACATTTCATCGAGAAGTGTTTTCTCTTTTTCCCGTTTCCGTGGCGGCTTCTGACCCAAAGTCCAAACACTTGGGAAAGGAATAGAATGATTGTCCTCACTCCTGGGGATCCCAACTGAGAATCCAGGCCTCGGCAGGACCCCAATCGCTTACAGAAGCCCATCGGGTCAATTATTAGGGCTGGAAATGGTTGGAAATCGCCAAGCTGCATGCACTTGTCTGGTGAAGAGGAAGAAATTGAGGTAGTTGAGGAGAAAATCAAACCCAAGAACTAGCTTCACAAGTAACCATTCACCCCTTCCCCAGGGCAGGACCAGTTTCATTCCAGACGTGCCTTCTCCTGGCTGCCAGGAAGGGCAGGACTGGTGCCGGCAAGCCTTGCTGGGAGGTAGCTGGCCTGTGTATTTCTAAGCCACGCTGCTGGATCTCAAGGTCACATTGACGTCTTGGGATGGTCTTTCTCCCACCTCCCTCCTCTTCAGGGCCCCCACCCTTCACCCTACCCTCTGTTCTCCAAAGAAGGATGGCTTTGGGGAAAGGCAAACACCAGGTCTTCCTTCGTGTAGACAACATTAATGGGAAACTCAGAGAAGAAAGTCCAGGGGACCTGGGGAGCTGTCACCACATGCACGAGCAGGGAAGATGTATGTCAAGGACCAGGATGTGGACATACCAATGAATTATCCTTTTGTGCCAAGGTAAATTGGATAGGGAAAATGTGTGTCACAAAGGCAGAGCCTGGGCTTCACTGCAATCCTTCTGGCACCTGGGGAAGCGGTCCTCCCTTCTATTCTCGTAACAGCAAAACTATGTGGAGCCAATGATTCTTCCAGGCTCTCCTGCATAAGAATAACTAGCACTCCTTGAGTACTTTTTAAGGCCTGCATCTTACTTGCATTAACTCATGTAACCCTCCCAAACTCTAGGAGGTCCGCACTGTGACCCTCTCCACTTCAGAGTTGAGTAAACTGAGGAACATAGAGGTTAACTTGCCCAAGGTCACAGAGCTAGGAAGTGGCTAAGCCAAAGCGTGAGCCTAAATGATCTGACTCCAGATCAGCCTCTTCCCCACTAAACCACACCAACGGTAGCCACAGAAAGTGCCTAGGAATCCTTGAAGTGATACAGCCCCTCTCTCCTTAGAGAAAGACACTGCCAAGCTCTCCCATGGGACACTCGCCAGCATTCAAGGACAATGACAGGGACCTTTATAAACAAGAAAAGTGCCCTGCTCATTGCACAAAAAGAACTTAATACCCTCTATAGGTTCTCAGCAGCCTTTGAGAAAGGACCAGAAACAGAGGAACCCAAGTGTTCTGGGTGCTTTTTGTTTTTCAACTTTTCAGGGATAACCACTGTAAAAATTCTGGTGTATTTCCCTCCATCTTTTCTATGCATCTATAAATATCTCACTAGATTCATATTCTGCCTGATTAATTTGACATTATCTCATGACCATTTTCCTCCTTCCTGGGAGGCAGTGAGGTACAGTGGTTAAGCCCACAAGTTGGACCCTGGGAAAACTTAAATTCAAATCTTGGCTCTAGCACTCTGCAACCTATCCATTCTCTGGACTTCAGCCCTTTGATTGGCATAATGGCATTTTAAAAACTTTTTTGAAAATTGATTAAATAAGGGAGAAAAAACAATCAAACGTTTACACTGCCTTTCCTGTATGAACTCTTTATCAAGCCAACCACATAGTTGATGAGGAAAAGAATCCTTCTCAGAAGGATTCCAATGAATAGGTGCAGAAGGAATGAGAAAATGTAAAGATCACCAACAGAGAACTTCCCTGGCATCAGAGCCCTCTCACACTTCAATCTCTTTGATGCCCTTTTCTACCTTTTCTGGAGAAAACTCTCTGCTCTTAAAGGGCTGACATGTTTGGGTTAGGTCCCCCTGGATAACCTACCAATTCTAAGGTCATCTGATTAGTAACCTTAATTACATCTGCAAAATGCCTTTTGCCACATCCCATAACATAGTCATGGGGGTAACCCCAGGGGGTGAAGGCCATAGGGTGATTTTGGAATTCTGCCTGCACCCCCTCCCACAAGATGTGTGGTCTGCCCTTCCTATGTGATGTCCTAGCCCTTTGCCTATCACCCCTCCTCTCTTTCCTGGACAAGAAGATTCCCACCTTGAGTTTGGGAGGGTTGTTTGTTTCTTTGTTTGTTTGAAGGAGGGCCAGGAATTTAACAATAAGGGGGAAATGCTTTATTTTTCTCTAAATTTTACATCTTTTTTTTTTTAGTTTTCTTCTGTTGGGGGGTCTAGAGAAATGGAGACAAGCAGGGGCTGACTCTCTGTGAGTGGCTAGTCAAGCAAGTTATTTATCTTCCTTGTGCTTCAGTCTCCTAGTTTATCGTATGCAGGTAATCCTGGTACCTACCATACGGGGTTTCCATGAGGAATAAGTTAGTTGATATATGTAAAGTCCTTAGAACATGCCTGGCACATAGTTAATCTAAATAAGTGTCAGCTAGCATCTGTAAAACGTGAATCATTTTGGTAAATAATTTATTGGGTTGTTATGGAGATTAAATGAGTTCCTCAGCGTTAAATACCCACTTGAGTCCAGCGCCAGCCATGCAGTACGTGCTCAGTAAAAGAGGGTTGTTATGCAGCTGACCCAAGAGCCTGGGGCTGGCGGCGAGGGGTGTTGGACCAGAGGAGAGCTCCCTTAGCACGATGTGGATGCCAGAGTAACGTGCAGCGAACTCATCAAGGGCTCTTGTTAACCTGGAGGTAAAGCCCAAACACCATAGGTAGTTATAGAAGGTCCCAGAGAACCTAGAACCTCTTCAGTCTCATTCTCCACATTCTCTGCTCACTCCCCAGACAGTCTTCCGTATCAGACTGAATGTCTCCTGAATAACGTAGATGCCCCAGCTCACCCCCACTCCCCCTCTTCCCCCTGTCCCCAAGCTGTACCTGATTCCCATTCATCAGTTCGATCTCAGATGGAAAGTAACTTCTTTAGGAAACCATCCCTGAGCAATGCGCACGCACACACAGTTGTCGTCCCTCTCTAGATCTACCTATAGCCTCCTCTACTCCCCCCATCAAAGTGCCTCAGACTGTGGTGTAGTGGCCTGTTTACCCCACACCGCCACCCCCTCTATACTCTCTAAGGCTGACTGTGAACACATAGATCCCAGCACATATTTCAGTCGTTCTTTGTGGAAGGAAAAGGAAAGACGTTAGGATAAGCATCAGAAGACGAGGCTCAGGTCCCAGATTTGACTCTAACAAGCTGTGTTCTGTGGACAAGTCCCTCCCCTTCCTGGGCCTCGGTTTCTGCATCTGAGAAACGGGAATTGGACCTCGTGGCCTCTAACATTCCTACCAGCAGTGACGTCCTACAAACCGATTGCCACAAGTCTCTAACTGGACCTGTGACGTGGCTGGGTCTAGAGACGGAGGCCCTTTACCAGCCTTTCCACTGCCTCCTGGACTCTGTGGGTGACCCCACTCCTGGGACCCACGCTGGTGGGGATTGAACACCCGTGCCCTTCCAAGTTAACGTCCAAGGCCAGGCCCCAGTAGGAAGTGTGTCCTTTGTTTTTTCGTTTTAACAGCTTTATTGAGATGTAATTCACATACCATACAGTCACCCGTTTAAAGTATAAAATTCAATGGTTTTTAATATATTCAGATATGTGCCACCATCACACAGTCAATTTTAGAACATTTTCATCATCTCAAGAAGAAACTCTCTATCCTTTAACTATCACCCTAAAGAGGATTCTTACAAGTGTACTTTCTCTCTCTCTCTCTCCCCATACCATTTATTGGTTTGACTTGTACGTTACAGGTGGAGGGAAAGACAGATCAGGAGAAGAAATGCAGCTCTTCCTATAAATCTCACCCATCTTTTTGATAACCATTGTCCCTCATTTACTTTCTCTTCAAGATTGGGGTCTCCCCTCGGAGCAAGGACATCTGTGTTCCTCCACACAACTCAAAGATTTTTTTTCAGGAGCTAGTTTCTTCAAAGAGCTGTTCTCTTTGCACAAAACGTTTTGAGAAGAAAAAAGCTCCTGAATATATCACATGGGTGCTACACGGGTTTTAGGATGGGGCAGAGGGTGTGTTGGGAAAAGAAGTGATCCGGTCTAGGAAGGGAGCTGGAGGGTCAACTCCTGTGTCCCCGAGGGAGGCCCTTCAGCACCGCTGCCTAGGAAAAGACCTGACGTCTTCTGTCACTGGAGGCCCAGCAATGAGGAGATGCCCGGGAGGCCGTGAGCTTTGGAATCTCAGACAGACGTGTGGGATTCGCTTGTGTGTTAACATAGGGCTGCTGTCCACCTCTCAGGCTCACCTCTCCACGGTGCCTAATGTCATAGTGCAGGCAGACCTCAGAGACATCATGTGTTCGGTTCCAGACCCTCACCATTAAGCGGGTATCAAATAAAGCGAGTCACCCAAATTTTTTAGCTCCCCAGTGCATATAAAAGTTATGTTTACACTATACTGTAGTCTATTAAGGTGCAATAGCATTCTGTCTAAAAAAACAATGCACAAGAAGGAGAACACTGTCTGTACGGGAAGATAGAGACAGTGGGGCTTTCTCATCAGAGGAGGAGGTCGAAATATCAAAAGGGGAAAAGCTGGGATAAATCCTGTGTTGTTGCATTGGAACTGGAGATAACCATGGGAACTCATGGCTTGAAACATATATCGAGTTACAAGAATAAATGTCAATGCATGGTTTTGGTGGGAAAAAATGCACATACCTTAATTTAAAATTACCTTATTGCTAAAAAATG
Source organism: Delphinapterus leucas (assembly GCF_059928025.1). Classification (NCBI taxonomy): domain Eukaryota; kingdom Metazoa; phylum Chordata; class Mammalia; order Artiodactyla; family Monodontidae; genus Delphinapterus; species Delphinapterus leucas. The sequence goes on from NC_143149.1 coordinate 29,062,172, forward strand.
CCACCTAGCCTCTGAGCCTTCAGTGAGCCGTGGTAGTAACATCAAAGATCACTGATCACAGATCCCCATGACAAATATAATAATAAAGTTTGAAATATTGTGAGAATTACCAAAATGTGACATCGAGACACGACATGAGCCAATGCCGTTGGAAAAATGGCACCGATAGACTCGTTTGATACAGGGTTACTGCAAACCTCCAGTTTGTAAAAAACACAGTACCTGCGAAACACAATAAAGTGCAATAAAATGAGGTCTGCCTGTGTTCATTGCTCCCACTGGATGGGGAATCACTCTTCCTTTGCTTGACATAGACCACCCCCCAGTCATGGCCCAGGGGCTTCCAGGAATGGAGCCTTTATGATGTCTTGGCCATGACATTGTATGTTCCCATTCTTTCCTGATCACTTGGTATAAGAAGCATGGAGACTACTGGGCTTTTCTGGGTCCACCGTGCTTTACATGTGCAACCCAATAAGATGGGGTCCCCGGGAACACAGTGTGTACCCTGCACGCCCGGGACCCGTGCAGACCTGCGCTGTTGTGTGTTCACAAGGGTTCATTTGAGAGCATCAGCTCCCAGGTCTCGGGGAAGGTATGGGGTCTTGAGGGGATGGCAGGGTTGCCCAAAGGAACTGGGGATGGGGAGAATGAGATGGAGAGGGACAACAAGGAGAACGGGAACGGGGGGGCAGGAAAGAGAGGAAGGGTACCAGTCGTGAGGCAGGCTGAGTGTGAGTCTCGGGAGAAGAAGGGCTCATGGTGATTTTTTTGCTGGGAGCCAACTCCAGCTGCAGGTGTCAAAGGGTTGTCAGTAACAAATGTACTTCCCACTGAGGCTCAGAGCTTTGGAGCTCAACTGATGTGGAGGCAAGGAAAGAGACAACGAGTGGGCGTCAGGGAAAAGCCGGGGAGAATTTAATTACAGGGCCAACTGGCCGCTGTGATGCGGCCAGCATCCCGCGGAGAAGTCCCATCCTCCCGTCCACGTATGCCTCCCCAGGAATGGGCGGCCCGCTGGCTACCCGCGGCGGGACTGGGTCTACAGGAGTCTGTGAAACGTTAGTCTGTCACAGGGTCGTACTTTCCCCTGTTTGTTCCTTTCCCACTCTTTCTCCGAAACAGGGCCTGTGTCTCCACGCCTCCGTTACACGTATTGGTTCTGACAGCTCAAATTAATATGTCAGATGCTGTGATCCTCGCTGGCGACAGGCCTTTTGACCTTATCAGCGCAACCTGCCTCCCTGATTGAAAATCTCTGCGCCTCAAATTGATTCCGAGTATTATAAACATCCTGCAGCCACGATCCAAGGAAGCCACCGGTGAAAAACCTGGGAGAGCTTAATTTGCCCTCCCCTGCTCTAGCTGCTCCAAGCAGTGGGGCAGGTCTAGCAAAGGGGTTAAAAGGAAGGCCTTAGACTGGGCAACCCTGTAGGCTGAGAGCCTCAGAGACCTTCCACCAGCTAAGCTACACCCCTGCTTGCCCTGCCTGCATCCTAAAATGCAGTTGGAATAATCCAATGAGATGGAACCTGATTAGGCATCAGAAGTCCTGGGCTGTCTAGCTGTGTGACCTTGGAAAAGTTCCTTAACCTCTCTGAGCTTTGGTTTTCTCTATAAAATGAAGATAGGGGCTTCCCTGGTGGCTCAGTGGTTAAGAATCTGCCTGCCAATGCAGGGGACACAGTTTCGAGCCCTGGCCCAGGAAGATCCCACATGCCACGGAGCAACTAAGCCCGTGCGCCACAACTACTGAGCCTGAGCTCTAGAGCCCGTGAACCACAACTACTGAAGTCTGTGCGCCTAGAGCCCATGCTCCGCAACAAGAGAAGCCACGACAATGAGAAGCCCGCGCGCAGCAACAAAGACCCAACACAGCCAAAAATAAATAAATATTTTTTTTAAATGAAGATAGTAATAACCACTCTGCTGAACTCAGTAGGACTGTCATAAGGATGGCATGAGGTGATGCATTCTGAAGCATTGATGGAATGCAGGGAATTGTGACTGTTTTTATAATGCACTGGGGAGATGGAGGAAACAACATTGGCAAAATGTTGATAACTGCAGGTGCTGGGAGATGAGTACATGGGGACTCACCATGCTCTTCTCTCTAATCTTGTGTATATTTGAAATTTTCTAAACTAAATTTCTTTAAACAAAATGCATTGAGCCATAAAGTAAATAAGTTTTAGAAGTATGTGTGTGTGAGCGTGCACACGAAGTATGTGTGTATGTATGCACGCATGCCCGCACGCGCCCACATGCAGAGAGGAGAAATAGTTTCCCAGTGAACCCTTCCCATCTCACACGTTTAGGGATCCCCAGAACTGTGCATTGAAACAGAGTCTTAACCAAAAAATGGGGATGCGGATGAATTTGGATCAACATGAAAAGATGTCTGTGATACACTATTGGTTTTTTAAATGGATTATCAAGCATCCAGGGAAGGGCCCGTTTCCTGAAAAGGGATCATCAGTGGACAGGGCAGAGCTCTCTGCACAGGGGTTCCCCGGCTGTGAAGAATCTTCCACCCAGAGCCCATCCCACTTTCTCCACGTGTGCCCAGCTCACACTTAGCATTCGGGATGATAGTTCATCATTTACCTGCCGGCTCCTGCAGCCCTCGGAGGGATGGGCTGCAGTGTGTGGTGGGGACCTCAGTCCCAGGCACCCAGCACAGCACGTAGCACGTCGTCGATTGCACTGCTCACCGCTACTCTGCTGAGGCCTCCCTCCCGCTTCCAGCACCTTCTGTCCTGTAGCGGCTTTCCCTGCAATGCAGCCCCTCAGGCCCAGCCACCCACAGGAGACCAGCATCTCTACTAAGCTTTCTCAGAGGCTTGGGAGGGTTTCAGGACCCGTTTTTGCCAAGTACGCACACGTGACTCTGACAGACAGCCCAGCCTGCCCACCATCAGCCAACGGGTCCTTTACTTGTCAGCCCCTCCGGACAGGTTCCGAGTGCAGCAGAACCGGACGAATAGCCCCCTGACGATGGCTGCTGTATTTTCCTCCCCACGTTGACGATGCCACGGAAGGAACACAGAACTTCCTCCAAACTTCTCCAGGGCTTCAGGACAGCTCTCGGGGTCCTCCGAGCACCCACAGAGAGGTCGCTCTCTCCATCCCATGGCTGCCCCCACCAAGCCGTGCTTGGGAGGGAGAGCGGGTGGGCGGGAGAGGAGGGGAAAGGGAAGCCTGTGCCTCCGGGTGAACCAAGAGACACCAGCCACGGGCAGACCCCCAGGAGAACCAGAGTCCATCTTAAGCACAGGGGAAGTTCTCACCAACCTCAGTTCCTCCTGGCGGAGGCCGACAATCAAGAATGTCATGGGGGGAGGGAGCAGGAAAAAAAAGAATGTCATGGCTCAGCATCCTAGCGGATACTCCCTCCCACTGGTCACCTCCCCAGGGCTCTGGACAAATAATGAACACAGGCTCCTCCCCCTTCCTTCCCCACCCCTCCACTTCCCAAGTTGTCACAGGCTGAAATGCTTTCCAGCTGGTCCCCTTGACTGTAAGTGAAGCTACTCACCCGCTGCAAGCTGTCTCCAAATAGACAATGACTCATAGATACAGCATTTGTCTTCAAAGTCCATCTATCTAGAGCTGGCTCTGCAGCCCTTCCCATCGTGTCTGGTCCCAGGTATGTTGAGTCTACAGAAACCTGTGACCTTGGGCTCAGATCCTGGATCTCTCGCTTACCAGCTATGTGACCTGGTTAAGTTAGTTCATCTTTCTTTCTGTGCCTCGTTGCCCTCACCTGTAAAATGGGGACAATAATTATACTTAACCGCATAGGGATGTTCAGGGGATTAGCTGAGTTTGTCTCTGTAAAGTGACACATAGTACATGCTCTGTGTTAGCTGCCACCATCATCACCACCGTCACCATCATGATCACCACCATCCTTGTCACCATCCCTATTACTGTTTATTAGGAACCCTTGTTTCTGGCTTCCTAGAAATTCATCTTTTTCCTCTCTCCTTCCCCACCCCTTTACTTACCAAGAAGTCTGTTTTCAAAGTCCAAATCATTTCTCAAAACTAAAATATGATTTTTCTCTCTCAAGCTCTCCTCCTTCCTACAGGCCAGACTCATTTGTTCACGGTGTTTTATGATCCTCAAAACATTGGAATTTCTCCTGCAGAAGCAGCAAAGTAGGCTTTGTTCATCCATAACTTTGTTAATAGCTGCTGTCAGTTTACAAAGCTCCTTTACTTACACTCTGCCATTACTCCTTTACGGAGGCCTGGAGATGGTAAGCTGGTCACCCTGGGTCCTTTCCCTTCCCAATTACAGCTTGTAAATGGCAGAGCTGCAGCTGGACTCCTGGCCTATCTGACCCCAAGTTCAGTGTTTCCCAAACCTTGCCTGCCTCCAGGGAGACCCAGGTGTCTACACACCTGAGAATAAACATTGGCCATTGGGGAGAAGTCACTTCTCGGCCAACCCTTTTTCTCACACATCCAGGGGTCTCTGGAGCTGCCCATGAGAACAAAGTCTTAACTTAAACAGCATGATGGAGACGCATTTGGGTCAACATGGAAAGATGTTTGTGGTATGTTGTCGATCTTAAAAATAGGTTACAAAACATTATGTACAACAGGGTTTCATTTTGCAAAAATACACACACCTACCCACAAAGAAAAGAAACTGAGAGTACCTATACATTTGGTGTTGACCATGGTAGAAATAATACAGTTTTTAATTCTTTTGTTTTGTCTGTATTTTCTAATTTTTCCATGAAACGCACAATTGTGTTTGTAATTTAGAAAAATTAAGACTCGGCGGGGAAATTGACACAGATGCACAAATGCTTTACTGTGTGCCCAAGGGATGCCGGAGCTTTGGAGCTTTCTCCTTAATGAGGAGAATCAGACTCATAGGAGAAATCTGGCCTCTACTCAGGGTCTCTGCACGAGACCCAGATGCCACACATGACGGCTGCCCCATGTTTCCAGGAGAGCCTTTGTTCCTCCTGAAGACAGAGTGAGGCCAGGGATGGGTACCAACACCCCGAGTGGGGAGAGAAACAGCCATCACCTTCGTCACCACCCCTAACAAGGGCAAAGCACTTACACGATTTCTCATTAAACCTACACCCCAGCCTGGGAGGTAAGTCGGGCAAGCGTTATTATCTCTATGCCACGGATGAGGAAACTGAAACGCACAGAAGGGAAGGAATTTTGAGAAGCAGGTTTTAATAAATAGCTACAGAAATGAAGTCTTTGCTGTGAAATCTCTATGCACACATCTTGGGTCACCCCATGTGTCACGGGGGTTGGCTCACCAGATCTAAGCAGGCAGCTCTCCAGTTTTTAACCCTGGTGTGCCCTTTCCTCTATAGCCTTTACAAACCCGGCGGTGGGGTGGTGGGGGGACAATTTCTCTATCCCACAAAAGAAGTCCAAAATCTTTCAAGGCCCATCTGAGAAGTGTGTCGAGAAGCTCCACTCCCACCCCGCTTGGGTCCCTGTTGGGTCTGGATGGTAGGGACCCCCCAAGGACAAGAGGCCAGAGGATGGCATCTCTACTTAGACCTTCTCCTTACTAGAAGGTTAAGGCTCAAGCGAAGCCCCCTGGAGCCCCCGCTGTCTCACCTCCATCTCTCTCCCACTCTCCCTGCCCATGAACTCCTACTCAACAGTCTGGCCTCCACAAGGTGTGCAGTGCTCTCTCACTCCCCGACCTCTACTCATGCTTGATCCCCCCATGCCACCATGGTGCCATGGCAAAATGTGAGGCTAAGGACCAGGAGGCCAGAGAGGGCTAAGTGCCAGCTTGGGATCAGTTGTAAGGTTTGGGGCAAGTCACTTAGCTCCTCTGATTTCTCTTCTCATCTATGAAAATGGAGATGGTCATCCTTACCTCACCCTCCCGTGTTTTGGGGAAAATGGAGTAAGAGCTGCAAGACTCTTGTGAAGTTTTTCTGTAGATGTTTGACAGCACGACCTATCTTTCTCACCATCCTCCCCAGCCCTGTTCCTTTATGAAGTCTCTCCAATGACCATGGCCCATCTGCTTCCCTAATTATCACTGTTGTTTAGGGAATTTTTCTTATATATTGAGATTGGAAAGATATAAGTAAATGTCTCAAATGGAAAAAAATAGAGTAAAAATATTTAATTATATATGTTCCGACAACTAGTGATAACAACGGTACCTACCTTATAAATCATTCCTGTAACGATTAAATGAATCAATATGTTATGTATATGAATATGAATGTATAAATATAAATATGAATGTGCATATGAATTAAAAGTATTAATATAAGCACTTAAAATAACGCTGGGCACATGGTAAGCCTAAGGAGTATTGGCTATGTTCACCATCACCGTCATCAACATATACTGACACCCCAGAAACTGGTGTCAGAGGTTGCCTCGGGGAAGAGGGAAAAGACTGCTTAGGGGACAGGGAAGACAGCTACTTTCCTTTTCTATGCACAGTTCTTTTTAACTTTTAAACCACTTGGATGTATATTACCTATTAAAATGAACTGGTTCTAGAGAATTCCCTGACGGTCCAGTGGTAAGACACCGTGCTTCCACTGCAGGGGGCACAGGTTCGATCCCTGGTCAGGGAACTAAGGTCCTGCAAGCCACACGGAGCGGCCAAAATAAATAAATAAAATAAAACAAAAATGCGCTGGTTCTAAATTTTTTTTAAAAAAATTGAAAGCACTGGTATAGCCAGCATGCACAGAGCCCTGAGTCGGTGACAGTCATTTGGTTCCTGGTCATCTGCAGCCTGGCTCTGTCACTGGATCCCCATTCTCCATCACAACCATGCTGGCGACGTTTCCTACTGAGCTACTGATCGGGGATGGTGCTAAGTCACCAAATCATGTAACCTTCATGTCAACCTTGGGAGCTGGGGAATGTCACTGTCTCCATTTTAGAGCTGAGGAAATTGAGGAACCCAAAAAACAGGAAACTAACCCACGATCCTACAGACAGTAAGAGGCAGAGCAAGGATCCCACTAGGTGCGTGTGCCTCAAGCTACACTCTGGACCATCTGTCGTTACGTCCCAACTCCACCTGCCTGCACTCGCTCCCAGCCAGCCAGTTTGTGCGTGGCCTGGCCCCTCAAGATAGGTCAGGGTTCTAGAGAAAAGAGCCTGTGTCATCCTTATTTATATTTTCAGTGCCTTTCCCTCCTTCCTCCCGCAAAATAATAATTAGAGCTTTCCTAGCCCTGGGCAAGAATGCATACTTGTTAAATATTTGTTGAATTGAATTAATTAAACTTGGCAAAAACATAGCCCCTTCCAGGCCCCCCCATCTTCATCATCACTGTCATCAGCCCAGGTAAATATTTCATGAGGTGTCTATGCTGTGCTAAGATCTGGAAGCGATCCGTAGATCTATAAATTCTGGAAAGACCTTCTGGATGATACTTCAGGGAAGGGAGGAGGGCTAGGAATTTCCTGAGCACCTCTGGAAATGTTCTCGGAGCTGCCTTTTCTCCCTTCCTATCCCCCGCACACCCATGTACATACACATGACGGATCCTCAGCTCAGATAAAGTGTTTCAGCCATCAGTCTATCACAGGGGGGCCAGGGCTTTATTGAGCAACTACAGCACTGCTGTTGCACTGCAATTATCATCTCCAGGAGGAAAGGAGCTTAACCGGCCTATCTCCCTCATCTCCAGGCTCTGGCTGGGATACCTGTCAGACACCTGTCAGCTCCAGAGCCTACAGGGCCAGCGGGTTGCCTTTCAGGTCTGACATCGCCGAGGCCTTGCTACATGGGGCTGGCCCTGGGGTCAGGCAAGGTACTTCCACTCAGCTGCAGGGGAGATGGGTGGCTCTCAGAAGACCCCCCGCCAAAAGAGCATTCTCCTTCACCACCTGGATCCTTGGAAGGAGGGGCCCTCCCTGAAGCCCCAGGGGAGTCAGAGCCAGTCTGTCCCCGACAGGACCACACACAGACGGCAAGGCCACAGGTCTCATCGTGCACTTGGGGTTGGGGGGAGGCTAGTAGCCCCACCCTGGCCCTTCTTTATCCTCCACTCTTCTCTGTGCTCAGGACCCACCAGGCAGCTGGTCAACCTCAGCAAACCCTCAGATGATCACCGAACAAGGAACTGAGGGCAGCGTGCAATGCTACTCGCCATCCCAGCTCAAGCTGCACTTGCACAGACTCAGGGTTGCAATCTCCTTCTCCCTGCAGAGATAGCATCTGTTCTCCTGGCTTCAGGCACCATCTCCTCTAGGCTGAGGCCCTGCATGGCCATCTCTGCCTATGCCCCAGGCTCCAGGCCCCTTCTCTAAAGCCAGCAAGGACATTTGCACGTGGCTGCCTTGCTTCCCTGTAAGCTACATGCCTAAAATGAGAGGGATTCTGGTGTTCTTCTGCGCCTCTCTCTCTCTCTCTCTCATCATTTCTAAATCCTCTCCATCCCTTTGCATTTCCAACCACCAAAAGTCACAGCAATCACTTTATCAATGTTAGACTTCATCAGATTCTACCAAAGTTTCAAGGAGACCTACAGAAAGGGCATCGCTGCTCCCTTCAAGGGCAAAGGCAGGAAGGGCAGCACGTTTGCCCTGGGTAGTCCCCCCTCCCCCTGCCTGTGGCCCTGACTCTAGACTTGAGCTCTGCGTGTTGATGGTATGTCTTTTCCTCACCACTCTGCACACAGGACAGTGCCTGGCACACAGTAAGGGCTTAGAAACTCTCCCCACACCAGGCACTTGGAACTTAAACAGTTCTTAGCACGTCTGCTTCTAGTGTTTTCCAGCTATGGGAAAGACAGCAGAAACAAAATGAAGGGGCAGCGTGTTTAGGGAGCACCTCCACTCTGTCTTGCTTCTTTCCATTTTTAAACCTGTCTGACTCCACCCATCTACCCAACCTCACTCCCTGACAGGTCCTGACAAACATGTTCTGAACTCGGGACACATAGATCCAGGCCAGGGCAGTGTAATGGAGGAAGCAGTGCCCAGCCCTGGCTGCCCTGCAGAGTAAGCAACTAAGATGATTTCAGGGGGTGAGAATCACAAGCCTCTGCCTCAAAAAGCATTGCCTCTCTTCTCACCAGTACTAGAAACTCTGTTGACAGGGAACAAAGCCCAGCTCTGTCTGTTTAATGGGGAATGAGGCTTCAAAAGCAAACACGTCGGACTGAGCTAAATATTGAGTTAAATTCATACTAGGGTGTAAATGACTGCCAGATGATCTTTCCCTGAGAGAGAATTGATGAGGATACCTGAAGAGAGGGGTGAAATCTCCTGTTAGTGGAAAAGAAGGAGCAGCCAGAATCATGGCCGTTAAGAGGCTTCTCCCAGTGAGAAAGTACTGGCCTGGGGCTCAGCGACACGAATTCTAGTCCCACCACTGCTGACTTCAGGAATGTCGTTCTACCTCTTTGAGCCTCACCTTACAAATCTATAAAATGGGATAATTAAACTAGCCGTTCCCTAAGGTCCTTTCAAGATCTGACAAACTGTGATTCAATCATTTCAGTTTGGTCCGCAGCCTATTTGTTTCTGTATTCTTAACCCAGCACTGTACACAGAGCCACTGTTTGTCATGAACGTGCCTGAAAATCCCCATTGTTCAGACCATGAGTTAAACAATGCCTCCCACGTCGATTTAGAAACCAAGGTCATCACAGCCTTGAAGAGCCATAAAGAGAAACAGAAGACCGATCCTGATAGGCTTACAATCCTTTGGAATAACAGAAGCTGAGGCTCAATTAGACATGAAACAAAACTCTGTGACAGCGCATATGAGATTACAATAATCCAACAGATTTGCAGGGTGATTTGCTATTAACCATCCTCTTTCATCCGTTTTCTGATTTGATCCTCTCTGAAGCCATGTGAAGTAGGCAGGGCAAGAACTGTCACCCCATTTTACAGATTTAGAAACTGAGTCTCCGGCTGAGGAATTGCAGCAAGTGAGGGGCAGCCAGGACTCAAGCTCAGATCAAGTGATTCCTCTCCTACAATCCCCCCACCACCCCACTGCTACCTCCAGATCCAAAAGCAAGCTAGGAAAAGGCAGAGGGAGATAAACTCAGGAGAGGAATCCAAGTAATGTGCAAAAGCAACAGATGCTAAAGAACCCCCATTAGCTGGAGCCAGAAACCACCCCAACACCTCCTGCTCTTCTCTGCTGCCTGCCTGCAGCCGCCAGGGCTGGGACACCTCCCTGTGTCCACAGACCCCGTCTGTTGGCTGCAGCCAGTAACAGGGTGATGGGCTCCCGTAATCTGCTCTCCCATGAGCTCTGCCTAGCCAAGGCCGGGCTCACTCTGGGAAAATTGCAAAGCAGCAGACTCCTGCTTGTGGCTAATCAAGCAAGTAGGACAGAGGTAAGAACAAACTCAACCAGGAGAGGAGGTGAGGGAGAGAGAGAGAGAGAGAAAGAAAAATAAAGAGAGAGAAAGCAAGCAATTGGCAATTGCCCTCTTTAGGATTACAATCTGCCAGCATTTCACTAAACTTTATGACACATGATGACAAGTTCATAGGCCAATACCTCACTGTGTGCGTTCAACAGATGCCCCGGCCTCCTTGTTCAGGGAGGTAACCCCTACGGCCAAAAAAAATCCAGCCAGGTGCGGGGGAAGAGGCCAAGAAGCTGGGGAAACTGGTTATTTCTGTTGTCAAAATGGCCCCGGCAATAAATCACCATTAATAATACGGCCATCTATCAAAGAAGAGCTCTGGCTGCCAAGGCCTTTGAAGTGGCAGCACCTATACTTTCCCACCTCTAAAAGGTACCTTTGTGCGTCTGTCATGCTGGGAGCCGACGAGAGTGAGATGCCGAGGAGTTCAGACCTTCCCCACACGCCTCACAGCAGCCAACCCACCACGCTCCCCACCTGGCGTGCCCCGCAGGCCGGCCTGTGTCTCCACTCACTCGGCCCCAGGCTGCCAGGTCTCCAGCCGCCAGCAGACCTGCGAGACAGGGGTGTGGAGCGCAGGGAAGTGCTTCCAGCCTCCTGGGTGACTGAGGAGTGACACCTGCCACCATCCCCTCAGCACTAACCCCCAGGAAGGCAAGCCTGGGTGGGTCTGAGGGCGAGACAGTGTCTCCAAGGGACGGACTCTGTCGTCAGAGCCACTGGGGAACGTCCCCAGGGCGCCTGCCCAGACATAACTGGATGAGGCTCTGAATGGGGGGAGTGGTCATGGACTCTGCATCTTCAACGCAAGCCCCTCAAGGAGATTTTCAAGCACACAAAAGTCTGTAGTGGCTGCACCAATTTACATTCCCGCCAACAGCATACTTGGGTTCCCTTTTCTCCACATCTTTACCAACATTTGTTATTTATGGTCTTTTTGATGATAGCAGCCTCTATGGAAAACAGTAGGGAGGTTCCTCAAAAAGCTAAAAATAGAACTACCGTATGACCCAGCAATTCCACCCCTGGGTATATATCCAAAGAAAATGAAAACACTAATTCGAAAAGACACATGCATCCCAATGTTCATAGCAGCACTATTTACAATAGCCAAGACGTGGAAGCAACCCAAGTGCCCATCCCAGATGAATGAATAAAAAAGATGCGGTATATATACACAGTGGAATACTACTCAGCCATAAAAAAGAATGAAATTTGCAACCATGTGGACGGACCTGGAGGATATTATGCTTAGCGAATTAAGTCAGCTAGAGAAAGGCAAATATGTATATAATATCCCTTATGTGTGGAACCTGCAAAATAAAATAAACATATGAATATAACAAAACAGAAACAGACTCACAGATCTAGAGAATAAACCAGTGAGGAGAGGGGTGGTGGGAGGGGCAATGTAGGGTCAGGGGAGTAAGAGGCACAAACTACTACGTATAAAATAAATAAGCTAAAAGACTATCTTGCAAGGGACAGGGATACAGTCAATATAGTAACTTTTCAAAGAGTTTAATCTATAAAAATATTGAATCACTATGTTGTACACCAGAAACTAATATAATATTGGAAATCAACTATGCTTCAATTTTAAAAAACCACACACACAAAAGTCTGAGAAGCAGCGCCGGCCCTTGGTCCCGTCCAGGAATCTGGGTGCCAGTGGGGGGCCGCCGTTGCTGCTCCTCAGGCCTCAGGAGCAGGGCTGTGTGCAAGCCAAGTTAGTCACCTCTGGCCACCGCAACCTGGAACCACAGACGGAGCGGCCTCAACAACTGAAGTGTATTTTCTCACAGTTCCGGGGGCTAGAAGTCCAGGGTCCCAGGGTCAGCAGGGTTGTTTCTGAGGTCTCTTTCCTTGGCTTGTAGATGGCCGTCTTCTTCCTGTGTCTTTCCATGGTCTTCCCTGTGTGCCTGTCTTTGTCCAAATGTCCTCCTCTTATTAGGGCCCACCCTAATGTCCTTATGTTAACTTAATGGCCTCTTAAGATCCCCATCTCTAAATACAGTTGCATTCTGAGGCACTGGAGGTAGGACTTCAACATATGAATTTGGGGGACACAATCCAGACCTTAACAGAGCCCTAAAGCTCAGCCAAGGGGTGAGCTCCCGAGATGGAGCAAAGGCCCTGAAAGCCACCCAAGCCGCAGGCAACATCTGCAACTAGGATAAATCTGAGTTAGTGGAACCCAGCCGTCTCGTGGCCCACTTCACCTCGCGGGGGATTTGTCCCTAGACTTCGACAGACCCTGCCTGCCCGCGTCCTATCCAAGGGGGCGAGGTCCTTCTTGGTTCTGCCTCCCAGAGTGAGATGTTTTCAATGCGACCTGGACCAAGATCCCAAGGCACCTCTAAAAGGGGACAACTGCTGAGCATATACCAGGTCCCCAGCGCCGCTCCGAGGACCGATATGGTTCCATCCGTATGATTAGCTATGAGGAAAGTACATCAGGAAACTGCAAGACAATTTGCCCAAGGTCAGCAGTTATCGAGAGCCCAGCCTGGCCTGGAACCCAAGTCTCTGTGACACCTGATCCCCTGTCTCCGTCCCCTTTGCTTCTCGGTCCCCTCTTTACATGCGCAGGTGCTGAACGGTCAACACTGGAGCTGCTGCGACCATCGCCTTTTTTTTTTTTTTTTAACATCTTTATTGGGGTATAATTGCTTTACAATGGTGTGTTTCTGCTGTTTAACTCTGAGAGCCTGCCGAGCAGCTAGGAGTTAAGGACTCGCCTTTAACATTTTATAGGGGACTTAAAGTTACTTTTATCTGTGCGGCATTTTCCCGAAATCGTGGCCATATACGTTTACATGTTTTATACAAGCACATCTATGGTTTATCGACAGCAACATTTGTGTGCATTTGTCTTGTAAACTGGCTCAGGCTTGAGTCCCTGGAAGCCAGGCCAGACCCCAGAGTTGCTGGGCTGATGGCTTTCCTTCTGCCACTAGTCCCTTCCCTTCTCTGGCCTCATTTTCCTCAGGGCAGGGGGGGTGATGGGGGTGGGTGGTAAATGAAAGGCTCAAGCTAAGTTGTTTCTACAACCTTTTCTTTCCCTGGCACTTGGGATTCTTAGGGAAACCCTGAAGAGGAAAGAAAATGGTGAGTTTTGCCTGAACAGTCCTGTGCCATTTCCAGGAGAGCTAAAATCTCAGCCCCAAAGCCACCAGTGTCCTGAGGCAAACAGAGGACCGTCGAGGCCTCCTACACATCCAGACAGAAAGTTCCACACCCACCATCACTGTCCAGGGAGGGGGCACCAGCTGCTCTCCACCCGACGGTTTCTGAGATCCTCCAGTTTCATTTCATTTTCTCCTCCAGCCTCAAGTTCCTCGTGGGTGTCAGTCACACGGCCCCTGAGGTGCCTGCAAAACCCACAAGCACTGCCTCCATTAATGCTAGAGAAGGGTGAGGAGGGGTTCCCTAGACCTTCCTCGATGTTTCGAATCCTGACAGATGATTCCTGCGGCCTTGATGTTCTGCTCCTGACAGGGAGCTAGGCGCCGGTTTTGTGGTCTGGTTTCCTGAGGAGCCCGAGCTGTGGGCTGAGAGCAAGCTCTTCATCCTCCTGGGCCTTGGCCTCTTCTATAAAATGAGGGGCTTGGGTCTAAGGGTTCTGTCTCCCCCTCCCCGCAGCTGCCCACCTGTGAAGGCACCCACAAAGCATCTCACAACCACACAGGTGAAGGCACACAGCGCCCCTCGTGTGCACTCACACACACACTCACACACACAGGGGGTCCCCTCCCGCCCCCCTCCCGCTCGCCCCCCGCTCACAGGCCCTGCTTTCTCTCTCCCCCAAACAAGCCCGTCTCCAGAAGCAGCTCCCAGGAAAGGACGGCCCAGCGGGGGCTCCGAGAGGACAGCTTCTTGGCAGAGACGGAAGTGGGCGGAGTGGATCGAATTTTTTCCTTTGAGGCCCAAAGGGCTGTCAACCCTCTTCAGCTGCCCCAGGGACCTGACAGCCACCAGAATTTACGACCTGGACAGCTTTGATCCAGGCCTCTGAAAAACGTCAGGAACAGCTCGGCTCTAAGCCCTGGAGAAGGAGGTTTATGGACAGGAATGCAGCCTCCTAGAGAAAGAGAGCCCCTGGGAGGCAGTGCCTGGGGCAGGTGGAGCCTTGAAGTCCCCCCTTGCCATCTGGGGAGAGGGCACAGGGGCCTGGGCCTCAAACCACCAGTGACACTGTTCAGAGGGATGGGGAGTTGCCATCAAAACTAAACCGGGAAGAGGCGACACTCTGGCCCAGACCCCTGAAATTCCCTCACACTTGCTCACCTGTTCTTCCAAACACGTTGCCCAAGTTACTCTAAACAGAGGCCAGAGAGAGTGCCAGATAAGACAGGAGCTGAGAGGGGCACGTCCACCCGGCAGGCCCTGGGTTCTGTTCTTGTTGATGATACTGTCGTTCTTAGCGATGATGGGTGCGGCAAATCGCTGGATTAGGTTTCATCCCTGTCTCCTTGCAGAAAGGACAGCAGGCAGGACAACGTCCAAGCAGCCACAGAACCCCCGCGGCCCTTTCCCTCGCCCTCAATGTGGCCCTTCGGGAGGGCAGAGAATCGTGCACCCTCGGGGAACATCCTCAGCTTTGCCCACTGGCGAAGATATCCCCGAAATAGAGCCACATCCAAGACGAAGGAGAAGCCCAAGAGTGTCGTCCGGACACTGCCTCCGATCGGTTGCCTCAAGTTTCCATCCTCAGCCACTTCCCTAAAACCGCTCCCTTCGGGAAAGCAGGCTCAGCTGTGGAGAGCCACAGAAGGGTCATTAGGAAGCCAGCCAAACAGGTGTGGTCTCTGCCCCCTGGGGTCCACAGAGTGATACAGACGTCAGGAGACAAGTGTCTTAAGAGACACCCCCAGAAACAGGCAGCTATTCACGGGCCCAGCGAGCCTGTCTGCGGCCACACGGGCAAGAATAGACACGTGTGCACTGACCACCGAACTGGGTCTAATGACCCTGGCCTGTCTCGCAGGGTCATCTTGAGAAATAATAGCTGATGGCAGACCATGAGCCGGAGCAGCTGTCCTGCATTTGCACTCAACAGGAGGAAGGGACCTTCAGTTACAGCGGGAGGGATTAAGGTTAAACATTAAGAACAGCTTCCTGGAGAGGAGGGTTGTGAAATGTGTTACCCAGGGCCTGCCATAGACATGCCTCCTTCAAGGAGGCTTGAAAGAAGCAGGAGGTTGGGGACCTCGCCAGGCCATCTCATCCATCCTGCTGAAGGCAAGGACTTAAGACTCCAAACCCACCAGGCAGGGCCCCTCGGACACAGGATGACCCCGATGGCTCCTTCCAATCAGAAATGTGATTTTGAAAATCTCCCCACACCCTACAAATTGAGAAGAGAATCCAGAGCCATCTTGAGACTACCCTTCGGGGCCTACTTTCAAGCCTTCGTTTAGCAGTAGTCAGCATTAACAACAGAGTAGGAAGCAGAGGGTTTCCAAATGCTGTGGAGACCGAGACAGAAATGTATCAACCAGCACCGAGAGAAAGCCCCGCACCCCCAGGGACAGAGAAATCATAAGATCATAACCTTTGATTGCCAGAGGGAACCATCCACCTATTTTACAGATGGGGAAACTAAGGCCCACCTAGACATGGGCAGTTACTTTGAATCAGAGCCGGGACTGGAAGACCCTGGTGCGGAGCCTGGCTTTACCAGCAAGTCACTTAACTCCTCTGGTCCTTGGCAGCCTCGTCTCCAACATAAGAATATTATAAATGTTAAACCAAATACATAGGACAACGTCACCAATTCTAGAACTCAATAGATCTAAACTTTAGAACTTACTATTGTAATTCTCAGTTTGTGAACCTTTCTGTTAAGTCTGGCTGCCTTGATTGGAAGTGATTCTTCTAAATTTTCAGATGAGCAGAAAAATAAAATGTTTGGTCTCTAAGACCAGGGAAGATACGTAATTAGGCTTAGACATCTTCCCATCCCAGTCCATTCATTTTCCAGGTGAGAAGATGGAGGGGTGTCCAAGGGCACTCACAGAACGACAGGAGGGAACGTGGGAGAGGGGATGCAGAGGGGAAGCTTTCTGCTCCTTCAGTGCCCGGGGGGGAGCCAGTCCACTCCCTGGCCCTGGGGATGGTTTTCAAACACATGAACTTGAAATCCCAAGTTGTTCTTTAGAAGTTGCCCCTTCCATAGCCCCCAGTTACCGGATCCTGAGGTTGGTACCCAGAGGGTCCCAGAAAGCCTTGACTAACCTGATGAACCCGACGTGGTCGCTGGCACCAGAGTAGGCGGGGTTTGTCCAATGGCTTGGCTTTCCCAGCCCTGCCCTCCGTAGCCTCCTGCCTCGTCCCGTCTCCAGCCCGCTCCCCAGCACACTCTCCCTCCATCTCTAAAATCAATCCCCACCCGAGAAAAGAGCAATGGAAGGCACACAAAGACACTTGGTGAGCACCTCTTGCTCGCAAGCCTCTATGTGAGTAAATATTACCTGATTTGACTTCCCCCCACCCCGCCCCGTCCCACGATCCTGCAAGGTAGTTATCATTATCCACCTTTGAAGGTAAGGAAACCGAGGGTCAGAGTGGTTGGCCATGCTGACCTCGTCACACAAGGAGTGAAAGTGGCAGGTCAGGGGATTAAACCCCAGTCTCTGCATTCTGAAGCCGGCCCTCCTCTCCTGGGGCAGCCGACCCAGTCCAGCCCTGGGGCTCCACTCGGAGTCCTCTTCCTGAATGCTTCCAGCATCACTTACCAGTTCTGATGCCCCAGTCTTCACCTTGTCCCCGGGCCTGAGTCCCCTTCTTGGTGAAGTCCCCTGGGACTTTCAGAGCCCCACTCCCTGTTCCTCAGGCTCTGGAACAGACATCCTTCTGTCCCTTTCCTACCTGGGCTTCCAAGCATCCAGATTCTCTGTCACTATGAGCTTCCTGCTTTGGGAGAGGGTCTGTCCCCTCTCTCTGTTACATGGGTGACTACCCTGTCTGTCACCACATCCTTCGGGTTATAAGGTGTGCCTGCAGAAAGGGACTCCTCCCAGGACCTGCTGTCGGACTTTGCCCCAGATGCCCCTCAGCCGTGCCTGGACTAAGATGCTGCAACCAAGCCTCCTGGAAACGCCCCAGGAGACAGGACCACAGCAGCAGAGTGGGCAGGAGAACAGACCCTGGAGTCAGACTGACTAGCTGGGAACTCTTGGGCAAGCTTCTTATCTATGCCTCAGTTTCCCCAGCTATAAAATGGAAATATGAGGACCTACCTCATGGTACTCAGTAATTAAATGAGTTAATATGCGTAAGCAATTAGAACAGAGCCTGGCACGTGGTTAGTACAACGTACATGTAATTAAGTGAAAGTAAATGCCTATCCCCTTCAGTTTGAAAATCACATTCCCAGGCTTGGGGAATGTCAGGGTTGGAAGGATACATCTCCTGCCCAGCACAAGAGTGCTTACAACCACAGCACCCCAGGGTGAGCATCAGGCTCTGGAATACCTCTAAGGATGGGGAGCTCACTACCTTACAGCAGCCTATCCCAGTGTTAGACCTTTTTTTTTTTAATTGAAGTATAGTTGATTTACAATCTTTCAGGTATACAGCAAAGTGTTTCGGTTATATATATATATATTATTTTTCAGATTCTTTCCCATTATAGATTATTACAAGTTGCTGAATGTAGTTTCCTGTGCTATACAGTAGGTCCTTGTTGTTTATCTACTTTATATACAGTAGTGTATATCTGTAAATTTTGTTTTGTTTTGTTTTTACCCTGAGTTAAAAGCAGCCTCCCTGGAGCTTCCACCTCCTGGCCTGAGCCCCAAGCCTGTTTCTGCCCACATGACAGCCCCACGTTCCCTCCTCACCCCTGCTCCAGGCACCCTCAGCTGTGCACCGTGATTTACGGGCGGTTTCCACGCCGACAGTGAATGCAAACCAGCCTGGCACATTCTCACCTGCTTCCCGCACCTTCCCTCCCCAAAGCCCCCAGCCTGTCATTCCAGCACACACACTGGTGCTGACAGCTCTGAGGGCAGCTCAGCTGGTCTGGGCATGTCCAGAGCCAGTGGCCGGTGCCCAGGGACACAGCCGAGATTGTGGGCCCCGAGCAAAGCCTCCAAGCCCAGGTCCAAAGACAAGGAAGGGAGAAGATCTTCCAGAATCTGCCTTAACGCAGGCAGAATAAACAGATGGGGGTACCTGGGAGGCACCAAGAAGACTCTTGCTTTTTTTAAGGTCTTGTGCTTTGGGGTTAAGCCTTGCCCTCTTCCTCTTAACCTTTACTCAATGTAAAAATTGATGTGTATTGTTAAAAATTTATTATATAAAGCCTGTGATCCTTTGATGAAAATGAAACTGACATTTGTGGTGGGTAAATGACAGAACAAAGTGCCTAAAAAGAGAGAATATTCTGGAAAATGGAGGAAAGAGCAAACCCCCTCCACCTCTCAGCTTGCCTGGAATGGTCGAAAAGGTGAAGATAATATTTATTTTAGGGCCTACCATGTGCTAGGCATTGCCCTTCACCATTGACCTAAATGAATATATTTAATCCTTCCAACAACACTATGAGGTAGACGCCCCTTCCACTTACAAATAAGGACATCAAGGCTCAGAGAGGTCAAGCAGACTGCCCAAAGTCACACAGCTAATAAGCGGCTGAGTCAAAGCTCAAACTCAGGTCTGGCTCTGTGCTAAGCCCTTTCCACTTTCCACTGTGTGACCAGACCCCACAGCCCCCTCAGTGTCACCCAAGCCCTGAGAGCTTCCACATCAGGTTGAATGAAGTCTCTCTCTCTCTCTCTCTCTCTCTCTGTCACACACACACACACTCATATACATATGTACATATGTACACACACAAATACACACCCGCACACATAGCCTCAGGCTCACAGAGGCTGCCCAGCACCCAGGGACCTGGAGCCATCCTCAGCCCCTCTCAGGGAGGAGCCCAGCATAGGGCCCTGGAGCCAGGACGTTGCAACCAGACCCCCTGGTTCCATTCCCGGCTCAGCCTCCCTGGGGCTTGTGACCTCTTTGAGCTGCTGCTTCCCCATCTGTAAAATGAGGACAACTGCAGTTACCTCTCTGGGTTTGGGGGATGATGAAACGAGTCACTTTGTGAACAGTGAGCGAGTGAGTGTCACACACATATGTGTGCAGCATTGAGCCCTGGTAGTACAGGAGGGGCCATGCTGGGGGCAATCCACATCTCTGAGTCCCCGTCTCAAAACAGGAGGGCTGGTTCCAGATGAAGCCTCACAGCTTTTCCAAACCAAGCATCCCGGGATGAAGCCTTAAGTGCTTCTCTCTGGGGCAGAAACGCCTCCTAGCAGGATCCCCAGAGGCCAGCTGGCTCCAGGTGTCATTGGGGGACATAGGGACTTCTTCCCAGCTCTTTTAGAAAGAAAGCTTGAGCTAAAGGTTCTGAGTGCCCAGTGTCCAGCCTAGCATGAGGTGACGTCCAGGAAGCCACCGCAGAGGCGCGGGAGCCGGGAGGGCCTTAGCCTCCACATGCCTGAAGGGCCCTGGCAGCCCACGCGCTGATGGCCCTGGGGGTGGGCGTGAGGACAGGACACCCCCAGTGAAACTGGTCAGGGGGCCATCTGCTCTGCCTTCTCACCCAGAGACAGGACCCGGGGGGGCCGAGCGAAGACATCTGCCCTGCGGGGAAGTAAGTAAGGTCCTGGGAACTCCTCCCCCACAGAGGACACAGCCCTCCTGGGCACCCCACGCCCAGGGCCGCCTGAGCCGCTGCCCCTTCACACGTGACCGCTCCCCCGCTCAGAACCAGGAAACCACATTTATATTGGGGTCTTCTCTCACTCTACCATTAGGCTGGGAAGAGGCAAAGAGGCCCTGCAAGTGTTGGATTTTCCCTCTTTTTAGACATTTTGGGACCCACTGATTCCTGATTTCCATCTCGCTGTGGAAAGGGACTGACAACTCATATGTCCAACTCGGTGCAGCTCAGCAGAGGTTCCCCCTGGGCACATGCCAGGAACTAGGTCTCTAGGGAGAGACAGAGATGAACGAGACGCAGCCCCTGCCCCCAAAGAGTTTAGAATGTAGTTAAGGAAACAGAGTAAACAAATGACTCCAACACAAAGGAGAGGCGATCACTGCTAGATGAAAGACCAAAACAAAATGCCGCAGAAGCCCAAGAAAGGGACCTGTGGCAGGAAGACTGAGTAGTATGTGTTTGCTTTCTAGAAAGTGATATCATATGACGTCATATGATATCACTGAGATGTGGAATCTAAAATATGACACAAGTGAACGTATCTACGAAACAGAAACAGACTCACAGACATAGAGAACAGACTTGTGGTTGCCTGGGTGGAGGGGGGCATGGCTTGGGAGTTTGGGCTTAGCAAATGCAAACTATTATATACAGGATGGATAAACAACGAGGTCCTACTGTAGAGCACAGGGAACTATCTTCAATATCCTGTGATAAACCATAATGGAAAAGAATATGAAAAAGAATATATATATGTATAACTGAGTCACCTTGCTGTTCAGCGGGAATTAATCCAACAATGTAAGTCAACCATACTTCAGTAACATAAATTTTTTTAAAAAACAAGGTGATCTGGCAAGATTCCTCAAAAGCCTTAAAAAAATGTTCATAATCTTTGATCCAGAAATTTCCACTTCTAAGGATCTATTTTGAGGACATGATCAGAGGTGTGCATGAAGATTTATGGGCAAAGACATATTTATGTTACTTATGAGAGAAAAATGGGGGCACAGAACAAGTGTATAATAATCACATTATAGGTGAGAGGATGCAGAGGGGAATGTGTTCAAGCAGAGAGAAGAGGATGTGCAGAGACATTGTGGCAACTCCAAGGGCTGAGAGAGAGAGAGGGAGAGAGAAGAAGAAGGAGGAGGAGGAGGAGGAGAAGGAGGAGGGGGAGGAGGGGAGGGGAGGGGAGGGGAGGGGGAGGGGGAGGGGGAGGGGAGGGGAGGGAGGAGGGGGAGGGGAGGGGAGGGAGGAGGGGGAGGAGGGGAGGAGGAGGAGAAGGAGGAGGGGGAGGAGGGGAAGGGGAGGGAGAGGGGAGGGGAGGGGAGGGGAGGGGAGGGGAGGGAGGAGGGGGAGAGGGAGGAGAAGGAGAAGAAGGAGGAGGGGGAGGTAAAACCTTGTGGATCTCAGACGGTGGTGAGGATCCCAGACTGCTCTCACTCGCCCTAAGGGCAGTGGGAAGGAAGCCTTTGCCGTATTTTACAAGGAGGGTAGCCTCTGGCCGCACCGTGGCAACTGCCCGCCGTGTGCAGGCGCCAGTCTAAGCGCTGCATGGATTTACTTCTTTAATCCGTACCGCTTTGTGAGACAGGGAAGTGAGACTCAGCGAAGTGAAGTAACTTGCCTAAGGTTGCACAGCAGTAAGAGGCAGAGCCAGACAGTCTGGGCCAAAGAAGTTAGTTGCTGGGCTAAGGGTGGAGGGAGGGGACAGCGTGATGTGGGCAGACCAGTTCAGAGCCATTGTTAGGAGCCATGATTAGCAGGACCTGGTGAGAGGTGAGGGTGCCGTGGGCAGTGGTGGGGAGAGACAGGGCAAGAGTAACTCCGAGGCCTCTAGCTGGCACCTCCCTGATTTCGGGGAAACCAGGAGAGTGTTAAGTACATATGCATGGCTATTATATATGTACACGCACACAGACATATATGCCATATGGCCTATTAGGCAGAGAGAGAGTGGAAAGAAATACAACAGGATGGTAACAGTAGCCGTCTTTAAGTAGCAGGCTGAGGAGTTATTTTTGTATTTCTTTTTTACACACCTGCATGTTTTGTAAACTTCTTACACTAGGTGTACATTATTTCCATAATCCAAGTAAAATTTGTGAGGCCTCCAGATATGCATGGAGCCGTGGGCAGCGCTGCCTGGGCGTGCAGAGGCCCCCAGGCACTGTCTGTGGCACGCGCTTGGTGAGAGACAAGCAGCCTTCTACAAGCCTCCCAGCTGCGGCTCCCCCTGTGCTCCTCCAAGGCCACCTACAGCCTGAGGTCAGCCCAGCTCCACTCCGAGCCTCAGGGTGGACATTGGAGGTGGAGTCCTCAACAGGAATTCCAGACCAGGCTGAGAGGTCCTGGCTTCCTGCAGAGGAGCCCATAACACAAGTCCAGTGGGAAGTAAAAGCAACCTCACAGTGGCAGGATGGGGAACAGATCCTCCCGTGGTCCCCACGGTAGGTGGCAGTGGGGTCTCCCACTGGGCTCTGCGTGTCCTGCCAACCCCCCTGCGCTTCCTCTGCAGGTCTGGGGCCACATCCCAGCTTCCCTGCCGTCTGGATGTAGCCAGAGGTAAGTCCCGGAGAAGATGGCTGGGAAGCAAGAAACAGGCCATTCCTCTAACTCTGTCCTCTTGAGAGCAGGATTGGGGTTCAGAGGGCAGCGTCTACAATAAAGACTCGAAAAGGCCCAGAGAACCCCAGCCGAGCGGTCAGGAGCTTGGGTGGGCTCAGCTGAGGGTGCAACCGGGAGGCACCCTCCTTATTCCCCAGGGAAACAAAGTGAGCTCCCTTGAAACCGGCCGGTAGGAAAGTGCTAAGGAAATAGGGGCGGGGGACCCCAGGAAGAAGTGTCCGTCTGCCTGGCAGGGCTTCTCCAGGACACAGCTGCCTCTGCTGCATTTGGACAGGCCACTTCCGGTTTCTGGAAAAAGCCACAGCAGCTTCAGGAGTCAGCACACCCCAGTTCACATCCAGGCTCTGTTACCACTTTTGAAGAGTTACCACGTTAAAGACCTAAATGTCAGACTGGATACTATAAAACTCCTAAGGAGAACATAGGCGGAATGCTCTTTGACATAAATCACAACAATATTTTTTGGATCCGTCTCCCAAAGCAAAGGAAACAAAAGCAAAAATAAACAAATGGGACCTAATTAAACTTCAAAACTTTTGCACAACAAAGGAAACCACTGACAAAACAAAAAGTCAACCTACTGAATGGGAGAAAATATTTGCAAATGATATGACATGACCAGTAAGGGATTAATATCCAATATATATAACCAGCTCATACAACTCAATGTCAAAAAAAAGAAAGAAGAACTGAATAGATGTTTTTCCAAAGAGGAAATGCAGGTGGCCAACAGGCACATGAGAAGATGTTTAACATCACTAATCGTCAGGGAAATGCAAATCAAAACCACAATGAGATGTTACCTCACACCTGTCAGAATGGCTGTCATCAAAAGAACACAAACAACAAATGTTGGCGAAGATGTGGAGAAAAGGGAACTCTCGTACACTGTTGATGGGAATGTAAATTGGTGTAGCCACTGTGGAAGACAGTATGCAGGTTCCTCAATAAACGAAAATTAGAACTATCGTAGGACCCAGCAATTCCACTCTTGGGTATATATCCAAAGAAAGCAGAAGTACTACTTCAAAAAGATACACGCACCCCAATGTTCACAGCAGCATGATCTACAATAGCTAAGACATGGAAGCAAACTATGTGTCCATCAACAGATGGATGGATAAAGGTGTGGTACATATATATACGATGGAATATTACTCAGCCGTAAAAAAGAATGAAATTTTGCCATTTGCAGCAACATGGATGGACTTGTAGGGTAGAAAGAAAAATGCTGTATGCCAACACTTATATGTGGAATCTAAAAAGTACAACAAACTCGTGAATATAGCAAAGAATGAATAGACTCACAGATACAGACAACAAAGTAGTGGTTACCAGTGGGGAGAGAGAAGGTGGAGGGGCAATATAGGGGTAGGGTATTAAGAGGTACAAACTATTACGTATAAAATAACCTACAAAGATATATTGTACAATATGGGGAATATAGCCAATATTTTATAATAACTATAAATGGAGTGTAACCTTTAAAAATTGTGAATCACTATATTGTACACTTGTAACTTATATAATATGTACAAGTATATTTCAATAAAAATAAACAATTTTTTTTTGCGGTACGCGGGCCTCTCACTGTTGTGGCCTCTCCTGTTTGCGGAGCACAGGCTCCGGACGCGCAGGCCCAGCGGCCATGGCTCACGGGCCCAGCCACTCCGTGGCATGTGGGATCTTCCCAGACCGGGGCACGAACCTGCGTCCCCTGCATCGGCAGGTGGACTCTCAACCACTGCACCACCAGGGAAGCCCTAAACAAAACTTTTAAAATTGAAAAGTTAAATGGTTACCATGGCATGCCTTAAACTTATACAGTGCTGTACGTCAATTATATCTCAGTAAAACTGGAAGGAAAAAAGTGGTTATGATGGCAGTGGACTCACAGGGCTATTGGGAGACCACAGATTGGGAATGGGAACCACTGTGCCCAACACACGGATCCACACAGCAAAGGGCTGCCTCTGTAGGAGTCTGTTGCAGGGTAACGCTGTCCAGGTGCTGTTCCAGTGACCAAAGGACACATACACACACACACACATACACACACACACACACACACACACACCCGTACACATCGGCGTCAACAGTCACATTTATGAAGGCATAAAGCTAAGCATAACCACCTAAAACACACAAATGTGTGCACAACCTGTTTACTCGCATTCTTGTAGTCACGTTTCATTCATAATCGTAAGTTAGGACAATATGCAAATTACAAAGTGCTTTTTACCTGACCCTTATTATCTCATTTGATTATCAAAACTTATGGCGAGAGGTAGGTAAGTTAATTGTTATCATCCAGTTTTCACAGATGATAAAGCTGAGCTAAGAGTCTCCCAAAGACACACAGTAAATGACAGCAGTAGATTTAAACCCGGTTCCAAGCTGTACGCTCTTCCGCTCTGCCACACAAGCTCCCATGACATATATACACGCTTATCTCCTAATCGGCAAATCGAAGTTTCTTAGCCGCCAAAAAGAAGACTTGGAATCAGCCCATCAGGTGAGAGTCAAATAGGAAAGAGAAGCTGATAGTCTAATAGAGAAGGCTCCCTCCACCATCAAGCAAGAACAAGCATCCCCTCAATCTACCCTTCTTACTTCCCAGCCTGTACCTGGCATGTTCTTTCCACCCAGGACACCATCCCCAGACTCTCTCTAATCAAAAATCAAAGCCCAGCTCAAGTCACACCTCCTCCGAGGAGCTCCCCTCCTCCAACACTCCCACCACCACCACGCTGCACACACACACACACACCTTTCTCGTTTCTCTCATGTCCCATTATAGAGTCGGGTCCTCACTGCTCGGCACATGTGGTTCTGGAATTGTTTTCTGTGTTTCAAGTATGAGAGCAAGGGCTCTGCGCTCAGCCAGCCATGGGTTTGAGTGAGCCCCATCTCCCCCTTCCTAGCTGTGTGGCCCTGGATAAGTTGCTTAACGTCTCTGGGCCTCATTCTCCTTGCTATCGAAGGGGGATAATGACAGGACAAACCTCATACTTATGAGAGCTAAATGTAAAACATGTGCCCGACACAGAGCAAAAGCCCAATAAATGTGACCTAGGAATACAGTTTGAGTTTCCCAGCAAATGTCCACGGAGTTTTGGACACATTCTTTTAGGAACCCCCTAAAGGGTCCAGCACGGGGCTGGGCACAGCCAAGTCATCAGTTGGCTAGTAAAGATGAGCCACCAGCCAGCTGTGGGCGCTAACCTGTCTGGCCTCAGTTCTCTGATCTGCGGGGCTCGGCGTCTTCCCTGACCCAGAGCACAGAGCGGTGACAAACGGCACTCTCAACAGCACAGATGGTCCCCAACTTATGATGGTTCGACTTACGATTTTTCAACTTTACGATGGTGTGAAGGCGATACGCATTCGGTAGAAACCATACTTCCAATTTTGAATTTTGAGCTTTTCCCAGGCTAGCGATCTGTGGCACGATGCTCTCGTGATGCTGGGCAGGGCACCCAGCCACAGCTCCTCGTCAGCCCTGCTATCAGGGAGCGGGGGAAACAGCAGATGCGCTTACCACCATTCTGCACCCAGACAACCATTGGCTGTTTTCCACTTTCAGCACAGTATTCAATCAATTACAGGAGAGATTCACACTTGATGATAAAATAAGCTTGGTGTCAGATGATTTTGCCCCACCGTAGGCTAACGGAAATGTTCTGAGCCTATTTAAGGTTGGCTAGACACAAATATGCTGCCTGGTAGGTTTGGTCTACTATATGTATTTTCATCTTATGATATTTTCAACTTCTGATGGATCTATTGGGAAATAACTGCATTATGAGATGAGGAAGATCTGCATTCACGAAGGGGGGTGGCTAAGTGAGCCAGGGGTTATTTGGACCTGGGTCTGGACCCTGGCTCCACCTTGAGCAACAGGAACGTCCTCTCTGAGCTTCAGCAATAAAGTAAGGGTGACAAGAGTAACTTCCCAGCACTGCTACAGCAACTCACGGGCGTCGCGCACGCAGACCTCCTGGCATGTGACAAACAAACGTGCAATAAAGTCATTGGTGGTGGACATTGTCGCCATCTCCATTATTACTGTTACTAGTAATCCCTAGCATGAAGGATAAAGGAGGTACAGAGAATTCAAGCCACAGCTGCTGGGACAGAAATGACTTAGGAAACCGTAATTTGAAAAGATACATGCACCCCAGTGTTCATTGTAGCACTATTTACGATAGCCAAGACATGGAAGCAACCTAAATGTCCACCAACAGAGGAATGGATAAAGAAGATGTGGTACATATATACAATGGAATGTTACTCAGCCGTAAAAAAGAATGAAATAATGCCATTTGCAGCAACATGGATGGACCTAGAGATTGTCATACTGAGTGGCATAAGTCAGACAGAGAGAGACAAATATACGATATCGCTTATGCGTGGAATCTAAAAAAAAGGGTACAAATGAACTTATCTACAAAACAGAAAGAGAGTTACAGATGTAGAAAACAAACTTACGGTTACCGGGGGTAAGGGGGCATGAGGGATAAATTGGGAGACTGGGATTGACATATATACACTACTATATATAAAATAGATAACTGATAAGGACCTACTGTATAGCACAGGGAACTCTATTCAATACTCTGTAATGACCTGTATGGGAAAATCATCTAAAAAAACAGACTGGATATATGTATGTGTATAACTGATTCACTTTGCTGTCCACCTGAAACTAACACAACATTGTTAATCAACTATACTCCAATAAAGATAAGAAAGAAAGAAAGAACGAACTTAGGAGAATTGCCTCTGACAGAGTGAATAGTAAAAATTTGAGAGCTTGTGTATTACATGAACCCCAGGATCTCCTTTCTCTCTAATACTCAGTGTCAGTGGATCAAACCACACGTCTTTCCCAGGCCCCCATCCCGTAAGGTATGGAAAGAAGCTAAACACATACTTGTCCTCTGCTGTGGGAAGATCCTCGGTGCCACCTGGGCTTTACTCCAGCTTGTCCGGTCAAGACCCCCGGGGCAGGCAAGGCACACACCCAGGGCGGCACCTGTGAGGCACGGTCCCCTCTGGGGCTGAAATCACAGGCTCCCTGCCCCTGGGGAGCCCCTGCCTGCCTAAGGCCCATCTCCAAAGTGCAGAACTGCAGGCAGCCAGACTGTCCCAGGCTTGTCCGAGTACTGTCCCCCAGCCGGGAGGCCCAGGTCACCACTGTGACCCTCTGCGGGGCGGGGCGGGGCAGGAGGGGCCTAGGTGAAGGAGGAGAAGTCTCTCGGGGACCAGGAGAGGAGTCGGGCATGAAGCAACGAGCGCTCCCAATGAGCAATGGGCACTCCCAACTCCCAGAGCGGCTCTGCCCCGCCCGGCCTCCCTTGAGGCCACTGCAGCCAACTTCAGCCGGGCCACTTGCCAACCCTCAAGTGTTGCCTTTAGGGGAACTCAGCAGCTTTCAAGGTGTTGACCTTCCTGCCAGTGTTTGCCGATGAACACCTGTCACAGGCGTGAGCACCAATGACAGCCCCGAGTGAGTGGCATTAAGGGGACATCTGCATTAGTGACATGCCTTTTGAAGGTCAACGATGCCTATTTAAGTACCTGAGGGGAAGGTGAGGGTGGGAGGCACCAGCCACCCTGCAGTCCAAGCCGGGGGCTCCATGACTTGTGCTAACACTCTCCCCAGGCATCCCTGTAATTGAAGGAACTCAGAGACTTTCTCTCCCTCACCCTGGAGCAGAGGGTGAC
The DNA here is from genome assembly GCF_059928025.1 of Delphinapterus leucas. Taxonomy (NCBI): domain Eukaryota; kingdom Metazoa; phylum Chordata; class Mammalia; order Artiodactyla; family Monodontidae; genus Delphinapterus; species Delphinapterus leucas. The sequence goes on from NC_143149.1 coordinate 29,090,632, forward strand.
AGAGAAAGACACATTTGTCTTAAGCCGGCCCTGCTCACCTCTGCTGGGAAGCTGAGCTCCCTCTGTGCTCACAGGAGGGGGCGGGGTGGGAGTTGTTGATGCCGGATGAGAAGATTTGGAGGGGAGGCGACGGGGACAGCACATTTCCAGTGAAAATACAGGGGCTCGGGAGAGGGAAAGCCTTGACAGAGTGTTCCCGATGACAGCACACCCTGGATGGGCCAGGCGTCGGCCTAAAAGTCGGGAGGAATGTATACAAAGATAGCTGCTCCATTTCAAGAAAATGGAACAGGTGTCCCAGGGAAAAAAAAAGTCCCGACACTGATTTTTTTTTTTTTTTTTTTTTTTTTTGCAGTACGTGGGCCTCTCACCGTTGTGGCCCCTCCCGTTGCAGAGCACAGGCTCCGGACGCGCAGGCTCAGCGGCCAGGGCTCACGGGCCCAGCCGCTCCGCGACATGTGGGATCTTCCCGGACCGGGGCACGAACCCGCGTCCCCTGCATCGACAGGCGGACTCTCAACCACTGCGCCACCAGGGAAGCCCCGGAAGCCCCCCGACGCTGATTTCTAAGAGGTCTGTGCATGTGATACATGGTGGGTGGTGGTATTATTATAAAAAGATGTCGGGGATAAACCACAGGCCTCCCCACAGATGCGACGGCCAGATGGAAAGGTTGGCAGGATTTTGACTTCACTTGTTCTCTGTGTCCCAGGATCCCCACAAAGCTCCGCTAAGGGGCCCAGACACCAAGTGCTTCCATCAGCAAAACAGAGACGGAGAAACGGCAACACAGCACCGCCCAGAGCTTAAGGACCACGCTGTGTCTCCCACCAGCGCAAGTTTATGACTCACCCCACATTTTCCATTTCCCATCTTCCTGCGGGCCTGCGACTCACCTCAAGAAGCCATTTTCCAGTTGAGGAAAACTGAGGCCCCAGTCATTGAGCTTAGCTCGAAGCAGAAACCGGGGGTGGCTATAATGGTAACGGGTAGCATTTATTACCGGAGCCTGGCGCTAGATACACGCTAAGGTTATTAATTCATGCAATCCTCACCTTATTATAATCTCCACTTTATAGATGAAAAAACGCGGAGGGACTTCCCTGGCGGTCCGGTGGTTAAGACTCGGTGCTTCCACCTCAGGGGCCGTGGGTTCGATCTCTGGTCCCAGAAGTTCCGCATGCCGCGTGGTGCAGCCAAAAAAAAAAAAAAAACTCAGAGAAATTGATGGAATTGCCCAAAGTCACACAGCCAGTTAAGGGGTGGGGACAACCCTCACACCTGTCCATTTGGACCCAAGGGCGGTTTTTAACTGCTATAACTGGGGCACGGCCAGGATCAGGGCTCTATGGCTGGGTGGGAGGGACGGAGCCCCCAGGGAAGCCTGCAGGAGCAGACAGAGAGCCCGGGACTCTGCCGAGACCAGCTCCCTTCCTCTCAGAAGAGAGAGGTTCCCAAGGTCTGGCAGGGAGGAAAGCCTCGGGGTTTAACCCTGTAGTGGTCCAAAGACAGGCTCCCGGCGTCGGGAGGGCAATGAGAGAAGAGAAATCAAAGCCATAAAACTTCCCTGCCACCTAAGGCAGGTAAAGGGGAGGAAACGAGGCCAGCAGCCATGTACCCCTCGATCCATATTTCACAGGAAAGATGATAGCAAGTGGACATGTCACCCCCCAAAACCAGAAACTCAAAGCAATTTTAGATGAACTTTCAGAATGATGAAGGAGACGACCGTGTTCGTGTTATACACCAGATAAATCACACCAAAATGATAGCTGTAATTCCCAAAAGTACACAGAGAATTGATTTTACTATGACACTTATCATGATGAAAGGGTTCACCCCTGCAAGGACCCTTCTTAAGTGGCTCCAGCTTAACCCCTGCCCCGCCAGGTCCAGCTCATCTGCTCCCTGAGCCCCAGCGTGCAAAGCTGCAGCCTGGCGCTGTCCCTGGGCCCCACCAACGTGGGTCACCAGCAGCTTCCAAAGCCCTGGGTGAGCCCAGCACCAGCAGACGTCTGAGGTCAACTGAGCTCCTCTCTGAACTAGGAAACAGCCTCACTGGCTGTGTCTGTCCGAGTCTGAGTGAAGGGAGAAAAGAACTGGTGTTTTTTACGTTTACCCGCTTCTGCACAATTACCTGTGCGCTGGGTGTTATGACTTACTCGCTTTATCAGATGAATTAACTGGGGCTCAGAGAGGCCAACTTACCCAGAGATTTGAATCTGGGTCTTAGTGACTCCCAACTGGATTCTCTTCCCACCACGTCCTGCTGGCATTTGGGCTGCTAAGATGCTACCCCCAACCCTGGGCCAGAATTTCATTCATTCATTCAGGGCTCAGCAAATATTATTGAGTATCTATAGGTACCAGGCACTGGGTTGGGGATACAGTTGAGAATAGGACTGTTTCTTCCTCGTGGACCTAACTTGACACAAATGAATGAAAGTAAATGAATTACAAGCAGTGAAAGAGTGCTTTGAAGGACATGCATGGTGCTGTCCCACTTTAAAAGGGAGCTGCCTGGGTCAGGAAGAGCAGAGGAGGCTTCCCTGAGGAGGTGACCGCAACTGAGAGCCCAAGGATGGGACGGTGCCAACCAGGCAGAAGGATAACTGCACGGTGGGGACCAGGGTCTGGAGGCAGGTGTAGCCGGAGTGGAAGAGGAGGTGAGAGAAGCAGCTGTCAAAGGAGGCCAGAGGGATGGGAGGGCTGAACGAGCAAATCAAGGAGCTTTTCTCCATCCACAGGAAGCCATGGAAAGCCATTGCAAGGATTAAGCAGGGGAGGTTGGGACATGATCAGATTTGTGTTTCAAAAGCTCACTCCAGTGCCGATTCGAGGACCAGGCTGAGCTTAGGCGGCCTGGAGGCTGAGCTTAGGCGGCCTGGAGGCTGAGCTTGTTTTCAGATTGGCACCCAAGAAGGCATAAGGCATAATGTATCCTTACAGGCGTATTTGCATCCTACCAACTGGAGGTCAGAATTATACTGCTCACAAGTTCTATAAAATAAGCTATAAAAACCAACTCAGGACAAAATCAAAGAGCGTTGCTGGAAAGAAAAATAGATGACGTTTCAGAGTTAATGTCATAAACATCTTTAGCTCTATATTGCCATCTGTTTTTACACTTCTAACTTCAGAGCTAAGATCGCTTCAGCCATGTTGTTCAAGAGTTTCTTCTGGTTTGGTTTGGTTTGGTTCTGGGGATTTGTCTTTTGTTTTCTAAATGCGGCTGGTCCAATCCCGGTTCTGCCTCTTACTACTTTGTGATCTTGGGCAAAAGCCTTGACTTTGAACTTCAGTCTTTCCTCTGACTTTACAATATTATGATCCTGTGACATACAGAGACTCTATGAGAGTCAGATGGTGAAGGCTTCTCAAAGTCAAGCTGTGGGAATTTACAGTCAGACATACTCCAGAGAACAAATAACAGGAAAGCTCTCTAGCCCCCAAGCCCCCTAAAAACAAGTCTGCTGGGCTCCAGGAATCTGGCTGAGAGCAAAAGACATACCTTTAAATCAATAACCATAGTAACGTGCCCCACGGTTTCAAAGATTAGGAGTAATGGGGGCAGTGATCAGAATGCAATCATCTTAAAATTATCAAAGGACAAAAAAGCAGGACTCGGGCTTCCCTGGTGGCGCAGTGGTTGAGAGTCCGCCTACCGATGCAGGGGACACGGGTTCGTGCCCCGGTCTGGGAGGATCCCACGTGCCGCGGAGCGGCTGGGCCCATGGGCCATGGCCGCTGAGCCTGAGCGTCCGGAGCCTGTGCTCCACAACGGGAGAGGCCACAACAGTGAGAGGCCCACGTACCACAAAAAAAAAAAAAAAAAAAAAAAAGCAGGACTCAAGTAATTACCTCCCAATAAGTTTCTTCTCTCTTGAATTCTCCAAGTTACAAGGTAAACACTTAATGAATTAAACTAGAAAGTAGAGAGATTTTAGAAATGTCATTCCGCTGCCCAAACAAGTTTATAGGAGGACAATTAACAGTGAGCATGGTATAACTTAGCAAAACCTAGATACAAGCTCCTACCGGATGCCTTTAAACCAGTAATTTTCAAACTTAAGTAGTAAAGGATAAGAACACATTTAAAGGGAAAAAAAAAATCGCACCAATCCCCATGGGGTTGACTTAAGTTATTTTACCATAAATTTAATATATACAAACACTGACTGAGGTATAAATCCTATACTTCTAGCTCTTATGCACATATAAAATAAAAACAAATTTATGGAATAAATACAATTAAAACTACCAAACCAATAAAATTCAAATTAACAACATTAACTTACTATGACGGATAATGATGCCTTGTAGAAGCTAGGTCTGGTGTTGGGCTCACCAGAAAGATATCATTGTTCTAGGCTTCACCCCCACTGTCAGCTCGATTCTTTGGACTTTAACATGATGGACCATTATTTAATCCAGACATCATCAAACATTTTCTATAAAAGACCAGATTGTAAATATTTTTGGCTTTGCAGACCATATGGGCTCTGTCACAAACTACTAACTCTATCGTTGCAGCATGAAATCAGCCGTAGACAATGGTTAATGGATGGACCTGGCTGTGTGCCAATAAAACTTTATTTACGAAAACAGGTGCTGGGCAGGATTTGGCCCAAGGGCCAGAGTTTGCTGACTCCTGATTTCATCCATCATCTTTATTATGTCATCATTTGGCCTTTTGCCTCTTAACAACGACTTTCACTCAACTATTGATTTATTATTTTTATGGACCAGTCAATCCAATAATTCATTCCAAATTTCAACCTTGAAAAAAATTAAACGGAACATGTATTTCTTGCCTATTTACAAATCAATCACTGGTAAAAAGTTGACATGAAAAAAAGGCAGGATCTGAGTAATGCACCTTCTAAAGTGGGTTCTGGGTGCCTGTGGTCCCCTGGACCATGTGTCAGTTCCGTCCTTTTCTTTCTTTTCTCTATTTGAACTACAGATTAGACATCCAACAGTGATATCCTTCTACCTTAATTGGACATGAGCATATCATTTAAGATTGTCAGCCTCTGCTGTTTTCTCTTTATTTTACCGTTCGGTCATTCAAACAAAAAAAAATCATTGATCATTTAACAAAATGTCAGGCACTGTTCTGAGCACTTGAGATCTTAAGTGCGGAAAACAGACCCAGAAACCCAGCCTTCACAGATCTTACATCCAGATTGGGGAGTGAGTGGCAGAGACAGACAATAAAAATTAGTCTATTAATACATAAATGGTGCTGTTTGAATGAAATGAAATGAAGGTCTATGTTCAATAATGAAAGAAACCAGCGTCTTCATCTTAGAAAATGATCCCAAAGAGAAGTGTTCTGTGTCTACCCCGTGCAAGGATTCAACGACCGCAGACAGGGAAGGTTTGCTTTGTTTTGTACTAGGACAGGTCATCCTAACAGGAGCCAGGCTTGCTCACCAGCCCATCAGGAGCTACCATGCTGTCACATCCGGGGCTCCTTAGGTGCCAAAGCGGTCAAAGCACAAAGGCTCCAGAGCTGAAACGGGGCGGCACTATTTAGTACTTGCAGGTGACCTAAGGTATTGCTGGTGTCGTTGGTTAGGTAGTCTCACCTCCTTCACAGCCCCTCACAGATGGCCTGGACATGAGGAAGTGGACTTTGGAAGGCCTCGCCAGGTCCTGGCTCTGCCACTGGCGACTGTGGACCAGTCAGCCACCCTGTTTGAGTCTCAGTTTCCCCATCTATAATTCTGGAATGACAGAAGTGCCTTTCCTGTCTCCCTCAAAATTCTTCAGAAAACCAAATGAGATAAGTTATGAAAGAGTTTTGAAAATGAATCTGCTGAGAGCTGGCTTGGCCCCGGAAAAAAAGTTGGAGGGCCCCAGAGAGGGGAGATTTGTATTGATAAGTAACATGGGCCCTGGCCCCTCCAACTCACTGGACCCTGCTTATGTGCACTGGGTCCTTACTTTTGTTCAGCCTTGTGTACAGGCAATCTATCAATGTCATGTAACCCGGTTATTACAACTGGTATTACGATGATGACGATGATATCAGTGTGTTGGAAGAACTACTAAAAGTCTACATTTCTAGAATGTTCACACAGTTGAATCCTCTTTACAAAGGAGAGACCCTTATCTCTATTCACCTTCATGAACATAATTAGCTAGCAAGCCTAAAGATTTTTTCCTCTTTTATTTTTTCTGGCGAAACCTTTTATAGACGGACAATATACATTATTCCTATTATCTTTTGCTTTAATCAGTTTAAAAAAACTATCCCCCAAGCCCCATTTCTATTGCATTTTCCTCCAGACCTTGGAGGAGAAAAAAGAAAGCAAAGCAAAATAAAACTCCCTGGTCTGCAGACTGTATTTCTGCAGGGTCATGGAGAAGAATATGAATGAATATTCGGATTTACTGAATACGAACAGGAGGGAGGACATTCCTAAAAGCTCTCAAACGTCTGTACAAACACTTTTATCCCATCCAGTCCCTACTGTGTGAAAGCACAGAATCAGGACAGACACAGAATCATCACTTACTAAGCCCTGATGGTATGCATCGCACTGTCCTACATACATTAATATCAACCTGGGTATTTACCGAATTTCTACTGGGGGAACATCACTCTACAATGTACACCCATCTAAACACAAACACGTGCGGTTCTCTCTCTCCTTCTGTATCTTTCTCTCTCCAACTGTCTCTCTCTGCCCCATATCCTCTGACCACAGACCGGTTGTTCTCAATCAAAGGCTGCCCAGAATCATACCTCATAAGCGCCCAGGGCAATAGCCTGAGGTTTACAAAGACTAATAATAATGTGGTTCCCAAGAGGAATAAAACATCTTCCATCCTCGCTCCCCATCTCCCAGCCACCAGGCACCCCACTCCCAGGAGGCAAACACAATCAGACTAACTCCAAGAAAACCAGCCCCCAAGATGACAACATTTTCAATTCACAGTCTGGTTTTTTTTTTTTTTCTTTAATATGTGTGTTTTGTGCTTTTCCCTCTGTCAAAAGAGCACAAGCCTTTCATTTTGCCTTTTATTTGTCTTGCTGCCGGTACTGTGAAAGTATTGGCCTTTCAGTTAGTGATTACACATCATCACATACCCAATTTATAACACCATGCCCCAAAGAACAGATGTAATAAAGCAAGGGCAGGAAGTAGCAACCTGATAAAACAGAGCTGCCGACTCAAAGGTCTTTGCATGTGTGCAGGACAGAAAACAGTGCCGACAAAAGGCCTGGGAACCCGTATTTTGCGAACGACTGCAGATGTTATGGACACAGCCCCAGTGGGTGGGTGGAATGGGGACTAGAGAAAGTATAAGACCCACACACAGTGAACAGACTGGTGGTTGCCAAGGGGGAGGGGGAGGGATGTATTGGGAGTTTGGGGTTAGTAGATGCAAACTATTACATGTAGAATGGATGGACAACAAAGTCCTAACGTACAGCACAGGGAACTATATTCAGTGTACTAGGATAAACCATAATGGGAAACACTATAAAAAAGAATGTAGGTATATGTATAACTGAGTCACTTTGCTGTACAGCAGAAATTAACACAACATTGTAAATCAACTATACTTCAGTTACAAAAAGAAAAAAGTGTGAGACCAAATTTCCTGGCCCAAGGTCTTCTATGCTCATCTGATCCAACCCAGAACAGATCCGCGACCAGCACCCTAAAGTCAAGGAACCCTTGGTTGGGAGGTCAGTCTACTCACTAGTGGTTTGGAATTCTATTCCTTTGTTGCAAGAGATTCCCTGGGACTAGGGTCGTGAATAGGGCCTTTTGATGGCCACTTGCTAGTGACACCTGCCCTGATCATCCTCAGAGACTCCCAGACTGCAGAAAGGATCTACCTCGAAGGACCCAGGAAAGATTTCCTTGGTTCCATGACCATATGAACAGAAATTATACCAGTTATCTCTGACTTTACAACTAATGAGATGTACAGCTCAATGTAATTTATTTGTACGTCTGGACTAAATCAGAAAAAAAAAGTCTTTCATCAAAGGAAGGGCCCTCATTTGGGGCTCAGAAAATGTGGTCCCTCCACCCAGGGCGAACGGGCCTCCCCTTTGCCCCATCTATCAGTGGCCTCTCCCTTTCGCCCAGGTGGCCTCCAGGTCAGGGGTGGAGCCCCCTCCTCCTCCAGGCTCAGACTTGTTTGACAGGCACTTCGCCCTCAAGCCCACAAATCCAGTTCCCTGACAGTCAACTGGGTACAGGTCTTCCTGGACATGAGGTCAGAAGGGACCGTGACACAGATGCCCTCCAGACCTGCAAACATTTGGGTCCTTTCCTTCAGCGTTTTCTCCAGAGTGACCTCCGTCAGCTTTTTTTTTTTTTTTTTTTTTGCGGTACGCAGGCCTCTCACTACTGTGGCCTCTCCCGCCGCGGAGCTCAGGCTCCGGATGCGCAGGCTCAGCGGCCATGGCTCACGGGCCCAGCCGCTCCGCGGCATGTGGGATCTTCCCGGACCGGGACACGAACCCACGTCCCCTGCATCGGCAGGCGGACTCTCAACCGCTGCGCCACCAGGGAAGCCCTCTCCGTCAGCTTTGATCTCAGCCAGGGGGGACCATCTCCCGGTCCCTGTGCTGCTCTGAGCTTTGGCTTCCTTGAGCCCCTCCCCCCACCCTCCCTACCTTCCCCCCCAGCCGTTCCTCTTCCCTCCTCCTTCCCTCCTTTCCCAGGAGACCAGGGGTGATCTCACGGTCTTCTCCTCCAGCCCAGGTCCCTCTACACTTAGTTACGTAGCGGCACATACCCTCACACATCCATGCCCACTCACACATACACACACCCCTGCTCACACACGCTCGCACATGCTCAAGTACACACTCCCATTCACACTCACACGCTCACAGCTCACTCACATACACACTTACTCACATACAGTCCTACATACTCACACATGTACAGAATCCTTTCCCAGCTGCTCCACCCCCACTGAGCTCAGAATCTAAACTCTGTCCCACACTTTCTACCCTTCAGTGTTGTCTCATTGTTTTATGTGTGTCGATCACACATCACGCCCCCTAACTCTGCCCCTAAACTGCACAAGGTTAAGGCAGAAACGTGGGCTTCCCCCATCCCTCATCCATGGCATTTAGAGCTCAGTAAACTTTCAGAAGTGCTGAGTTGAGCAAGATCCTGGAGATCACACGCACACTCGCACGCACGCATGCACACATGCACGCTCTCACACGCACGTGCACACATGCACACGTGCACAAATGAACACATGCACACACTCACACATGCATGCACACACGCACACTCACGTGTACACACGCACGCTCGCACGCACTCAGTGATTGATGCGTTGATTGGAAGGATGGAGACAACAGTGCATGGACTCCAGGACCACGCTGTGGTTGCTCCCCTGTACTTGGCACTTTGGTGGTGGACTGGGACCCAGGGCCCTGCCACTGGACACTCCGTTCTGGCCTCAGACCACCCGCCCGGGGGGGGGAAGGGGGTCCTGGAGGTCCCAGTCAGAATACTGATCTGGCTTCAGATGGACCTGGGTTCCAAGACTGGTTCTGCCACTTACTCCCTGTGACCATCAGCAAGTTCTTCCAAGGCTTGGTTTTTCAGTGTAAAATGGAAATAGTAATGGGATCTGTTCCATTGAGCTGCTGTGAGCATTAAAGGAGATAAAGCAAGAAAGGCATTCAGCACAGGGCCTGACACATAGTAAAGAGCAATACGTGATTATTATCTGATTATTATCATCAGGGTTAAAAAGTAAAAGGAAGGGTGGTGTCCAGTCCTGGACCTGCAATCACTTACCTGTGAATATCACTTTACAGCTCTAAGCCCGTTTCTTGCTTTGTTTGGGGTTACTTTTCTCTTTGGCAAAAAATGAAGATCATTAAACCTGCCTTACTGGGCTGTTGTGAAAGTTAAGTAAAATTCCAGCCAGGCTGCACCTCTCACCTGTGTGCACACCTAGCACATAGGAAGCCGAGTCAAGGTGGTAATTGTCCTTATCTCTAAGGCTGTGGTGTCCACCTACACGCCTTCTGAAGTCCCCACCAGCTCTTGCCACCTCTGTCCGTGTTATCCCTTCCCTGCCCCGAGTCCCACGTAAGCCCAGCCAGGCTCTTCGAGGACAAAAAACCTCAGAAACGCCCTCTCTGGCCAAGGTTGCTAGGCACAAGCTTCCTCTCTAACATCTCAAAGCACTATAAAGCTTGTTGCCACTCACTTCTCCCATGTTTTTCGTAAACCAGATCCCAACTTGGCTCTGTAATTGCTGAGCTTGGAGTCTCATCCTCTCTCACACCCTAGAGAAATGGAGCCACTGTCATCTTCATACATCCTGAAGGCTGTGTCCAGCCGTGGGCTAGCCAGGGAAGGGTCATCTAAGAAGCGTTTCAGGGACTTCTCTGGCAGTACAGTGGTAAAGACTCTGCAGTGCCACTGCAGGGGGCACGGGTTTGATCCCCGGTCGGGGAACTAAAGATCCCACCTGCTGCACGGTGTGGCCGAAAAAAAAAAAAAAAAAGCAAGTGTTTCATTGCAAATGATCCAAATCCCCTTGTTTTTGGAGAGCAAGGGTTTGGGGATTTAGAACCAAGAATGAATGTTTGGACTCACAAACACAGAGAACACACTTGTGGTTGCCAAGGGGGAGGGTGGTGGCGGAGGGATGGGTTGGGAGTTTGGGATTAGTAGATGCAAAGTATTATACATAGAATGGATAAACAACAAGGTCTTACTGTATAGCACAGGGAACTATACTCAATCTTGTGATAAACCATAATGGAAAAGAATATGAAAAAGAATATATATATATATGTATAACTGAATCACTTTGCTGTACAGTAGAAATTAACACAACATTGTAAATCAACTCTACTTCAATAAAATAATGTTTTTAAGAAAGAATGAGGGCTTCCCTGGTGACACAGTGGTTAAGAATCTGCCTGCCAACGCAGGGGACACAGGTTCCAGCCCTGGTCCAGGAAGATCTCACATGCCGCAGAGCAACTAAGCCCGTGCACCACAACTACAGAGCCTGCACGCCAGAGCCCGAGAGCCACAACTACTGAGCCTGTGTGCCACAACTACTGAAACCCGCATGCCTAGAAGCCGTGCTCCGCAACAAGAGAAGCCACCGCAATGAGAAGCCCACGCACCACAACGAAGAGTAGCCCCTGCTCGCTGCAACTAGAGAAAGCCCACGCGCAGCAACAAAGACCCAACTCAGCCAAAAATAAATAAAATAAATACATTTATTTTTTTAAAAAAATGAATGAATGTTGGAGGAAAACTCCAGAACAGACTCACGTCACACTTTGAGAATCTGCGTAAACCATTTATTCATTTGATTTTAATTTTAAATGATTTTTCTGATTATAAAAGTAATCATAGATGTAGAAAACAAACTTATGTTTACCAGGGGCGTACATGGGGGAGGGATAAATTGGGAGATTGGGATTGACGTATACACACTACTATACATAAAATAGATAATCAACAAGGACCTACTGTATAACGCAGGGAACTCTACTCCATACTCTGTAATGGCCTACATGGGAAAATAATCTAAAAAAGAGTGGATGTATGTGTATGTATAATTGATTCACTTTGCTGATTTGCAACATTGTAAATCAACTATACTCCAATAAAATTTTTCTAAACTTATCATAGAAAATACAGAAAGGCAAATATTTATGTATATACAAGTTACGTAATATATACGACTACTATTACCGGTTTTCTCATGTTTATTTTAACATCCTTGGAATCAACTTGTATAAAACATTTTACATCTGTTTTCCAGTTAATATTACATATTATTATACAATTAATTTCCCATAGCATTAAAAACCTCTTTAATGACATCATCTTTAATGACTCCATAAACACACCCTCATTTGGAGACCACTAATTTATTTAACCATTCTCCTATCTTTGGCCATCGAAGTTGTAACCACTTTTTAACCCTAACAACCTCTGAAGCTCCCTGAAGTTCATGGCTCCCGACAAGAGGTGAAGAATTTGCAGCCCATGGGTCATAGGTACCTCTGCACCCACCCACCCATGCACCCACCCAGCTCCACGTTAAGGTCCTGCTTTAATTACAGGATGAAGATCAGAAAGCCGCCTGCAAGCTGCCTCTTTGCTCACACATCCAGAATTAACATTTTAATGGCTAAAGAGCAGCGCTGTTATCCTCACAGACATAATTCTGGTCAATAAGGTAGGTGATCTAAATTGTAGGGAAATCAATTTTTACTAGAATTCCATAAGGCTTATTGAACAAAATGCAACCTATAAATCCTTTCCTTTCTTTTTTCCTTACCTTTGATCTGGTCTATCTTAGTCCAAACTCTTTTAATTGCAAGAATCAGAAACCCACTCCAAGGAGCTCGAATGAAAGGTTAGAGTTATTGCAAGGATACACAGAGGTCCAAAGGGAAACCAGGAAGCATTGAATTATGCCTAAAGCAGAGCAGAAAACAGGGATTTGCTCTCGCTCTCTCTCTCTCTCTCTCTCTCTCTCTCTCTCTCTCTCTCTTCACTCACACGTGATTTCTCTGCTCTTCTCTGGGCTCCCACTCCCTCCCCGTCTCCCTCCCGACCAGCTTCTCTGAGTCTCAGTTCCTTATACATTCAGCAAATACGTAGACCCAAAATAGCTCCCTTTGCCCCCAACTTTACAGGGAACTTTCAGCACACATGCCCAGCGTCGGCCAGCAAAATCCTTCTGTTGCCTGGTTCAGATTCCCCAAAGAGGGAACCTTACTGACTTAGAAGGACACGTAAGCCATTGATAGCTCTCTGGCCAGCCCCCCGTCAGGTACTCCTGGTCCAATCGTCTGTGAGGGGGAAGCAGGGTCACATGGGCCCCGCTCACCCAGCAAGGCCATGGGAGGACAGAAGTTTCCCAGGAAAGGAAGTTTGGGCCAACAAGGAGCCCCATGTCTAATTCCTAGATTAAGGGCTATAAACTGAGTCAGAGATTTTCTTTCCACAGAAGTTCTGGAAACACAGTCTTAGGAAAGTGCCTAAGACTAATGCTAGCTCTTCATAACCAGGTGAACAAACAACATGGTTCCTGGAAGCCATTAGCCCTGTGTACCCTTAACTAAACCCCTGATTCTAGTCAGGAGCCTAAAGCCTCCAGCAGGTTTTTCAGATCAGCCGGGTCCTGGAGGTACACCCGCAAGCTCAGGGCTGCTCTCCAGCATCATGGGATTGGTCTGAAGCTGTCCTGAGAGGCGGGCAGCTACCTGGAGGCTTCCCCAGGTCACCTTCACAGTTGTCTGGTCTACAGGGAGCAGTGGGTGTAACTGAAGGACACTGAGCCTCACACCCCAAGCAAAGATTTCCCAAGTACAATACCAGAAAAGGCACTAACAACACAGGAAATGTTGAGATGTTAAGCTACATTAAAATTAGAAGCTTCTGGGGCTTCCCTGGTGGCGCAGTGGTTGAGACTCCGCCTGCCGATGCAGGGGACGCGGGCTCGTGCCCCGGCCTGGGAAGATCTCACATGCCGCGGAGCGGCTGGGCCCGTGAGCCATGGCCGCTGAGCCTGCGCGTCCGGAGCCTGTGCTCCGCAACGGGAGAGGCCACAACAGTGAGAGGCCCACATACCTCAAAAAAAAAAAAAAAAAATTAGAAGCTTCTGTTCATAACAACATAAGAGGAAGAGAGTGAAAAGGCAAGCCACAGAGTAGGGGAAAATATGTGCCATAAAGATATCCAATAACAGAGTGCAATTAAAATAGAATAAGAACTTGTACAGTTTTTTAAATGCAACAGAAAAATGACCAAAAGATTTGAACAAGCACCTCGCAAAAGAGGATATTGAAATGGTTTATAAATGTACAAAAATGTGCTTAACCTCAGTAGCTACTGGGGAAATGCAAATGAAAAAACAAAGTGAGATATTGCTTTACCTCATCAGAATAACAAAATGAGAAAGAATGCCAATAGCAAGTATTGGAGAAGATGGGGAGAAATAGAAATTCACACGCTGCTGGGTGAGAGTGGAAACTGACATGTCCGTTTTGAAAACCTATTTGGCGATATCTATTCAAGCTGAGCCCTAGACATACCATAGGACTCAGCAATTCCACTCCTAGGCATATGCGAAACAGAAATGCAGGCAACATAACATTATGTAAGAGTGCCAAAAACTAGAAGCCACCCGAATCTTCATCAACAGTAGAATGGATACGTTGGGGTATAACCACACTATGGAAATTATATAGTAACGCAAATAAATAAATAAATGAACTACTGTTACCTGCAAAAACATGGGTGAATTTCACAAGCAAAAAAGCCAGAGTACATACTATATGATTTCATCTACATGAAGTTCAAAAACAGGCAACACTAGGCCATATGATCCAGCAGTCCCACTCCTAGGCATATACCTGGACAAAACTATAATTCAAAAAGATACATGCACCCCTATGTTCACAGAAGCACTATTCACAATAGCCAAGACATGGAAACAACCTAAATGTCCATTGACAGATGAATGGGAAAAGAACATGTGGCATATATATATACACACACACACACACACACACACACACACACAATGGAATACTATGCAGCAAAAAAATGAAATGATGTCATTTGCAGCAACATGGATAGACTTAGAGATTATCATACAAAGTGAAGTAAGTCATAAAGAGAAAGGCAAACACCATATGATACCATTTATATGTGTAGTTTAAAATATGACACAAATGAACCTATCTACAAAACAGAAACAGACTCACAGACATAGAGAACAGACTTGTGGTTGCCAAGGGGGAAGAGGGGGCAGGGGAGGGATGGATTGGGAGTTTGGGATTAGCAGATGCAACCTATTATGTATAGAATGGATAAACAACAAGGTCCTACTGTACAGCACAGGGAACTATATTCAGTACCCTATGATAAACCATAATGGAAAAGAATATGGAAAAGAATATATACGTATAACTGCATCACTTTTGCTGTTACAGCAGAAATTAACACAACGCTGTAAATCAACTATACTTCAATTTAAAAAAAAACAGGCAACACTAGTCTATGGTGTTTGGAGATAAGATTGTGGTCATTTTAAGGGAGGTTGCTGGAGGGTGGCGGGGAGAGGGCAGAAAGGGGATTCTGGAAACATTATAGTTCTTCACTGGGGTGCTTACATGGGTGTGTTTACTTTGGGGTAGTTTGTCAAGCTGTACTTTTAGATACAGGCAGTTTTCTGAACGTACTTTATACACGGAGTTTTAAATATTCATGTTTTACAAAGGTCAGTACTATACAATGTGATACATGTAACAATCCCCAAATATTGTTATATTCCATTACATATGTGACTCTTGAGGGCCACACAGGTTAAGTGATGTCCACAGGTAGTTAGTGGTGGGCCAAGTCAACCTAGGTGGTAAGACTCCAAGGTCAGTACTCTTTCTGATGCTTCCATTTATATACCTAAGCTTCAACCATAACGCCCACTCCTGCCAGGACTGATCAAATAGGCCTCCACCTCACAGAAAGAAGAAACAATTGATATTGAAGACTTTTGTGGAGCCATGAACTAACCTTGATGTTATGTCAGCTCTCTAGTGGGCATTAGCCACACTCAGTGCTCAATACTTCTGCCTTGCCTATAAAAGTCACTCCTGCAGAAACACCTCATCATGGAGCCACCAAACCAAGGGGGCCCTCCTTCCACTGGCCTCCCCAGACAGCTGCTGTGCTCTGACCTCACGTCTGATGTTGCAGCTTTGGCAAAGACACCCCAGTGCCCTTCCTGGTACCATTGTGGCTTTAAGGGTCTGTTTGGTTCAAATTCAAACAAAAATAAATTAAAAAGGAGAGAAAATGTAAATTAGGACTAAATTAAGATAGGACAGAGAGTCAACTCCCTGAATTGCACCTGGACCTGGGGCACCTCTTGGGATTGTGGGTGTCTCATGGGAAGAAAAGAGAGCTCTGTCCCAGGAAGAGTTTAACATCACAGAATTCATCACAGTTGAAAGAGACTTTGAAGACTTTGAAAATTCTGACAGCAGAAAATGATACAGACAACACTTGGAGAGTATTTTACAGGTTCCAAAGCTTTTTCACATTTCTCTGTTGATTCTGCAGGCAATCATTACAGATAAGGTAGTATCATTATCCCCATTGTAGAGACAAGGAAATCCAAACTCAGGCTATCTGCAGAGTAACTAAGTGGTGGTCTCCCGTGATTGGTCTCAGGTTGATTGAGTCCAAATTCCAAGTTTTTTCTACCCCCCATACTATAAACCACACCCCACTCCAAGGGGACACCTGAAATTTGTCCTGACTACTTCTCAAGAAGTCCTGGAACCAGAAACGAACAGGGTTCCAAGAAACTCAACTAAAGGATGTGTTAGCCCAAGACCCTGGCTGAATATGATCTTAGATGTTTCTTCATTTTCTACGTCAGCATCAAGAGGCAAATCTGAATTCAAAAGAAAAAGTTTTAAACAAGAAACTATTCACAGTCTGGATATATTCTCGAATTCCCTAGTTTTCTAGAATTCTTTCATTTTAAGATGACAGGGAAGAAAACACCACGAATAATTCTATAGCTATCTCAGCTGACTACATGGGAAAAGCATGACACACAATTATTATTTTATTTCACTGCTCCAATGAATCCTCTGCAGTGTATGGCTGCCTGTTCTCTCTAACAATAAGGTATCAAGCCACCTACATTATAATCATCTATATCTAATAATCATCTATACATAATTATCTATATGCTAATCTACAGATCTGATTATATGAAGCGCTCAGAAGTTCTGCATACCAAGGTGAAACTAGTTTAGAATAAAGTCCAAGTTCTCCAGTAATGAATATACTTTTTTCATCTCTGCAGAAAAAAGACCCTGGCTGGTTCCAGGCTGAACGTCTGTGGAGTTTCATAGAGACACTGGTGTGCCCATAACACACCACATCTGTACAGAGTACCCCTCAGCCAGTCTCCTAAGTCTGCAAGGTTGGACCACTTCAGAAGGCTTATCCAGCTTGGTTGCTGCCCAGGTCTGCATTAAGACATTACGAGGTTAACAGAGAGCGAGTGGAATCAGCATAAAGGGTGCACCCCTAACATCTTGGGTTATTTCTCTCCAGAGATGAAAGATGATGCTCATCGTGATAATTTCTGCAGTCAAAGAAGGACCCACTTGCCCCTGGGTTGGCTCCCACAAAGCCACGGAGCTCATCAGCTGGACAGCGTGTCCCAGGGGATGGGCGGTGAGCCACACACAACTAGCAGGTCCAAAAAAGCAACAGGAAGGTCCCACAAATCCCCTGTATCTCCCCAGAGTACCTCAGAGCCCGGCCACTGGCTTCCTGGCGAGGGGCCCACTGGCAAGAGCCTCAGACTAGAAGATTCTCTGCCCAGATTTCTCCCAGCAGCAGAAGCAAAACCACCAGGAGCCCATCAGGAGGGCCCTCACCTCCCAGCATCACCCGCCCTCCTGAGGCAGGAGCCACAGGACAAGGGAGGCCACCCAAGATTTATAACATCTTGTGCATGCACCAATTTAAAAACCAATTGCTTCTGAACAGTGAGCTTTCCTGTTCATAGTCTAGCCCTAAACAACATAAGGGTGAAGGAGATTGCTGTTTACACAAACGTGGAAGCAGGACCCAGAAAGGGCATCTCCCTTGTGTTAGAAATCTGGCTGCTCTAAAGAACTTCCTGTTCTCAGAATCACCTCTCTTTGCACACGTGCTCTGATTGCCCCATAACAAACCCTCTTCACTGAGCCAATTGGAGGTGAGCGATGGTTTAAATATTGCTGCTGCAGGGCTGCCACCACTACTTTGAAAAGCACTCCCAAGGAGCCACCGGGGGTGGGGGGCACAGCCTGCTGGCCGGATGCAGTTGCAGGCCAGGAGCCTAACACGCACGTAGGCACTCACTGCCTTCTCCTCCTCTCAAGTTTCCTGAAGTTCTGTTGATTGTTCCCCGCAGGTCCCAGCTCTTCCTGAAAGTAGCACGAGCTCACACAGTGGCCACAGGCTTGGCACGAGGGGTGCCGCTGAACCTGTGGGCCCTTACCCATGGCCGGGAGGACTGGGCCAGGCGGGCTTTCAAAGGAGCCAACCCAGAGAGCTCAGGTTCCAACCCTCTGAAATCCCTCCCTGTAGCAAGATGACTATGGCCTGGTCATTTCCCTACCTGCTGCTGCCCCTGCCATCAGAGGGAAGAAGAATCTGGGCCTAGAAGAGGGGTTGCCGTGGGCTGGAGCCCAGCCCTGGAGGGCAGGCAACCAGACATCCGTCAAGAGTATTGACGTCTATTGACTGTCTGTGGACAGAGGCTGCATCAGGAGCTTCGGGAGTTACGGAGGATCAGCCTCAGAGGAAGGCCTAGAAATACCACATGACCCATGCAGAACACCCCCCGAGCCCTAGCCCTGTGCAGAGGCCTGGCCTACTCCACACCAGACACAACACAGTTCCCTCAGCTGAGATAAGAATGTATCGTAATCAAGCGTCCCTTGGTCCAGGGGTTCCTAACAGTACCCCCTCTCCCATGGACTATTTGGAAATTCAGGCAATGGGGTTTGGGTTGTCATAGTGCCTGCAGTATGCTGGCGGTCCTTAGAAGGTAAGAACCAGAGATGCTAATCCTCCGGCAACCCAGGAGATAGTTTCACAGTAAGAGTCACCCTGCTCGAAGCACCAGCAGTGTCCTTGCTGAGAAGATGCAGCGCCTACCATTCCTCCCCTTAATTCTCAGCCTGATTTTGTCTTGTCTCCCTTGGATAAATTTCAGTCTCATGCGGTGCCCTGCAGGGTGGGGACTCAGGAGCATCTGTGCGAGGATGCTTCCTCAGGCAGGGAGCTGGCTAGCACGGGAAGCTGGGTGGGTTAGTGTCACAAGCATGGACTTCAGGGAGCTTTCCAGGGTGAAATCCTGCCTGTGTGACAGTGGTCATGTCCCCATCTGTACAGGTAGTCATTTTCTCCTCCTTCCTAGAGGTTATGAGGATTTACTGCCATCATGTATTTACAGGGCTGTGCTCCATACATGTAGCACTTTCTACTGTTTAGGAACTGTTAGCCCAGGAATCTGGATTTCAGTTGTTCAGGAGCCGACATAGTAGGATAGAGTAGAATGAAGACCGATTGGGACGTAGAAATGGAGCTTCAAACCCCAGATCTACTTTTTTACTCACGAGGTCAGAAGCCAATCAGCTGACCTCTCAAAGCCCCGTCGTTTCACACCTGAAAACATTCATGTACCAGTAAATCCTTCACAGGGTTATTGTGAGGATTAACGGATATTAGGAAGTGAAAATGATTTGATCGCTCTAAAGAGAAGCTGAAATATAATGTGTTCCATTCACATATAAGCATCTAAAACTAGAATATCCACCCATATATTGATATTTTCTCCTTCACTTAAGATGATATCATTTCCTCTGTGACTAAAAGTAATCCACGTGATGACATATAGAAAGATGTTCAGCCTCACTAATAATAAAAGATGCATATTAAAATATCAAGAGACCATTTTTCAGAGAGCACATTGGCAAAGATTCAAAAGGCAGACGACACTCAGTGTTGGCAAGGGAAACAGGCTTATTATATATAAACATCGTGGGTGGAAATATTAATTGTTACAATATTTCCAGAAGACAATATGGCAAGAACTACCAAAAATTATATATATGCATACATATTTATATATAAAGGAAATAATTAGTAATTACCCCCAAAAAACTGTACAAAAATGTTTACTGTCACATTCCTTACAAAGGATAAAAATTGGAAATAGCCTAAACGTTCTTTCACTGGAGATTGGTTAAATAAATAATGCCACACCCATATACTGAAATATAAGCAGTCATTACAAAACATAAAATAGAGCTATATGGAGTCTTGTGGAAAGAAGTTTGTATTAAATTATTGAGTGGCAAATAGCAAATTGTTGGACAGTACCCTGGTACAATCCCATTGTTGTGAGGAAAAAATATAAATATTTTATAGCTACATTTCAAAAGTTTGAAAGAAAATATGCTAGACTCAGGGGTTACCTCCAAGGAAGAGACTAAGGGTGAAGGAGAGAAAAAAAATTCAGTTTACATCTAGAGGTGCGTTATATTCAGAAGTACATTCCGCCTGAATGCCAAGTGGTCAGATGTTTAAATTCAGCCAACGAGGACGCCAAAACCAACACACACTTTTTTTTTTTTTTTTTTTTTGCAGTATGCGGGCCTCTCACTGTTGTGGCCTCTCCCGTTGCAGAGCACAGGCTCCGGACGCGCAGGCTCAGCGGCCATGGCTCACGGGCCCAGCTACTCCGCGGCATGTGGGATCTTCCCAGACCGGGGCACGAACCCGTGTCCCCTGCATCGGCAGGCGGACTCTCAACCACTGCGCCACCAGGGAAGCCCCCCAACACACACTTTTATGCTAAAGCTTTATTATTGCAATTTTTAAATACTTATTTCTTTTCTTTTCTTTTATTTATTTTTTTGGCTGCGTCAGGTCTTAGTTGCGGCACACAGGGTCTTCATTGAGGCACGCGGGATCTTTCATTGCGGCGCGGGATCTTCATTGTGGCGCCCGGAGCTCTCTCTAGCTGTGGTGTGCGGGTTTTCTCTCTCTGGTTGTGGCGCGCGAGTTCCAGGGCACGTGGGCTCTGTAGTTTGCGGCATGTTAGCTATCAGCTAGCATATTCTCTCCTGTCATTCATATTAAGTATCCGCTATTCCCCCTATTTATTTATCTATTTGAAAGTTCGTAATTTTTGTGCATAAAAGTAACACACATAGTGCAGCACTTCACTCTTGCAATAATAAATGCACATTTTTACTTCCACTCATTGATAAGATTCTGACATATAAAGCACAAAAGAGATTCCCACTCCAAGTTGTATCTAGAGGGCTTGCCTTTATTTCAAAATCAATGTTTAACTATTAAAAAATCTGAATGCCACACCTTGTTCATATCACTGCTGTCATTATGATTACATATGATGCAGTCACACAACCATTGACCACACACAGGTTCAGCGAGGCCGGAAATGATGTTGAAGTCGGTCTCAACTGTCTGTCCCTCCAAAGGCAAAACTGAGGCCAAGTATCAGATCTGGGCAGAATACTAAGGCCAAAGTGGCCTCTGGTCCGTCTTGAACTTATTCTTGTCTACGTTGTTTGATTTCTTTTTTTTTTTTTACAAGAAGAATGTATTTCTTTCATGATTGAACAGATATTTCTATTAAAATCACACACACAAAAACTAGCACCCCATCCTCGAAAAACAAAAAA
This sequence comes from Delphinapterus leucas, assembly GCF_059928025.1. Taxonomy (NCBI): domain Eukaryota; kingdom Metazoa; phylum Chordata; class Mammalia; order Artiodactyla; family Monodontidae; genus Delphinapterus; species Delphinapterus leucas. The sequence goes on from NC_143149.1 coordinate 29,111,915, forward strand.
ACAGATGGGCGAGAACATTGGATTGAAACTCTAAGTAGTTCTCAACCTTAGTGAATAGTGGGTGTTATTTGGTTATTATTTGATGCTAGATTCTATGGTCTGAGAGCTTGCAGTCCACTCAGGGATCAGCGTGACCCATGGCGCCTCCCACTCAGGAGTCCCTGATGGAGTCAGCTATTTACCCAGCATCAGACTGCCCTCCCTCCACACCATGATTTGAAGCATTGCAGAAGCAGTGTCTTGAACACAGATCTGACTACCTCAAGCGCCCGTGCAAAGCTTGCTAGGACTTCTTTCACTGACAGGATAAAGCCTAATCCCTGGAGTGACATTTAGCATCTTCCAAAGGATGTCCCCACCGTACCTCTTCACTCCATCCTTCCCCTGCAAACCATGCTCCTGGCACCCTGGACTCTGCTCCTCTGTTCCCTTCACCTCAAGTTCTCTTCCTGGTGAACTTGTATTCACCCTTCAAGATCCAGTGCCAACATCACCCCCTCAGTGTAATTCTCTTCCCCCGCATCCCAGCAGAATTCATCTGTCCGTGCTGCCTGCTTAGACAGAGAGGTCCCCTCCCCAATCTGCAAATTCCTGAACATAGTTACCACATCATTGTCACCGTTCATCCCAAGCCCCCTGCACGCAGCAAATCCGTCCTTCCAGCAAACAGAAGGACCTTAGCAAATGGTGGAAGAAAGAATGAATAGATGAGTATAGACCACTGGTCCCAATTTTTCGTGTGAATTTTATGCCCACCCCTTGATATTCATGGAAATGTTCTGAACAGATTGCAAAGCCAGAGCTGGGAATCACTGGACCGTTGGTTTTCAAGCCCCATTCTCCAGAGACCCCAAGTTCAAGGCAGTGACTGAGGGCAGCTGTGAGGTCCCAGGAGAAGCAGGGGCCTCCCAACTCAGTTATTTGGTACAGCACAGACCCTCACTGGTCCTTATGTGCAGGACCCCAGGGAGAGTGTGTATGTAGTATTCCTTTTCATATTCTTTTCCTGTATAGTTTATTACAAGACACTAAATATAGCTCCCTGTGCTATATAGTAGGACCTGTTTATCTATTTTATATATAGTAGATTGTATCTGCTAATCCCAAACTCCAAATTTATCCCTCCCCCTCCTTTCCTATTTGATAACCATAAGTTTGTTTTCTATGTCTGTGAGTCTGTTTCTGTTTTGTAAATAAGTTCATTCATATTATTTTTTAGATTCCACATATGAGTGATATCATATGACATTTGTCTTTCTGTCTGACTTACTTCACTTAGTGTGATAACCTCTAGGTCCATCCATGTTGCTGCAAATGGCATTATTTCATTCTTTTTTATGGCTGAGTAATATTCCATTGTAAATATGTACCACATCTTCTTTACCCATTCATCTGTCAATGGACATTCAGGTTGCTTCTATGTCTTGGCTATTGTAAATAGTGCTGCTATGAACATTGTATGCATGTACCTTTTTGAATTAGAATTTTCGTATTTTCCAGATATATGCCCAGGAGTGGGATTGCAGAATCATATGGTAGCTCTATTTTTAGTTTTTTGAGGCACTTCCATACTGTTTTCCATAGCGGCTGCACCAATTTAAATTCCCCCTAACAGTGTAGGAGGGTTCCGTTTTCTCCACACCCTCTCCAGGATTTATTGTTTGTAGACTTTTTGATGATGGCCATTCTGACCAATGTGCAGTGGTACCTCATTATGGTCTTGATTTGTATTTCTCTAATAATTAGCGATGTTGAGCATTTTTTCACATGTCTGTTGGCCATCTGTAGGTCTTCTTTGGAGGAATGTCTATGTAGGTTTTCTACCCATTTTTTTTGATTGGGTTATTTGTTTTTGTTGTTATTGAATTGCATGAGCTGTTTGTATCTTTAGGAAATTAAGCCTTTGTCAGTCCAGTTTTGCCTGCTTTTAAACTTCATACAAGTTGAATCCTAGAATATGTGTCCTTTTGTGTCTGTCTCCTTTCATTTAACCTCATATCTGAAGTTTCACCCATGTTACTGTGTGTTTTCTTTAGTTGTTAAAACAGCCAAATAAAATACTAGGGAAGAAAAGAATTTAGAAACATGTGTAGTATTATTAGCTGAGTCTCGGGCAGTCTGTAGACTGTAAGCTCCTTGAGAGTAAAAATGATGTCTTATTCATTTTTTTCTGTTTTCGTCCCTTAAAATTATGCCTAGCTCATAATCAGGGCTCAAAAATTTTTTGGTAGAATTGAAAATTATTATTATTGCATAGACCATCTGGCCTTTTATATCCCGAGTTTTTGGGGTTTTTTTAATCCACAGCCTAATTGCCCCTCCAACCCCATCTCCCCAACACAAGCCTGCCTGGATGGACTCTGCCCTTTGTCTTTCCTCTCCAGGCTGTGCACAGGCTCTGTCCCCGGTTTTGGCTCTGTTACTTCCCTCTCCAGGCGCTAGAATGACTCACTGGGGTGGAAAGAAGGGAGCAGGGAAGGAGTATGGCTGAGTGGCTCAAAGATCTAGACAGAAAACTGTCAGTAGAGGATCGTGGCCGGGCCAGGAGAAGAGCTGGAAGCAGCCTAGATGCAGTGGTCAGACAGGAGACAGAGGCAGGCCCGGTGAGGGCTCCCCACCCGGCCTGGGCTCCAGACACCAGCTCCGTGGAGCTCCCTGGTGTGGGTCCTTCCTCCTGGGTGTGCACCGCGGCCAAGTTCAGAGCTCACCCCAGCTGTCGGGGCACACTGTCACTCCAGCTGTTACTGAGCAATGGATTCCTGTTGCCAAGATATGGATTTGGTTTTAATAACAGTTAGTGCAAACACTGTAAATTTACTGCTGCGAGAGAGAGTTTTTGAAAACGTCCACTCTGGCTATAATTTTTCAGCCGTGCCAGCTGTTTGCGCTCAGCTCATACCTGACGTGGTGCTTTGAAATGGCAATCACTGTATTTATAAGAAGGCGAGGACTCATAAATATGTCACAAGTGGAATATACAACGCCATATTTCACCATTTTCTATTTCAAAATTGTGAGTTATGACTGCAGAAATGCACGCCCATTAAAGGTGATATGATGTATTTTCTGCCCTGTTCAGGAGTCCATCCATCATTCAGACAATAAAGAAAACCGCACTTACTTTTTTCATGTCGTCTGTAATTTATGATCCCCAAAAAGCTGTAACCTTTTGGCAGGCTTTGCAGAAACCACTGCACTGTTAGCAACTAAATAACCTTTTATAAGGTTTTAAATGCGTTGCTACAGTCTCAATGCACTTGCTGTATTGATCCAGAAGATCTTGGGGGGAAAAAAAAGGAGTGGGAGGAATGGAGGAAGATGATCTATAAGCAGATCGATAACGGCATATAGATTGTTGAAAGATGCTTCTAATGATTTTTGCCAGCCATCATCTTTCAGCACGCCACGCCCCATCTCTTAGGCTTCGGTCTTGGCTGGAATTGATTGACCTTGCTTTTTTGCTCCCTCCCTCCCTCCTATTGAGCAGCCAGACAGGGGAGAAGCAGAACGAATTGGCCACCACAAGCTCTTTGCAGAAAAGCTCTGAGAATCACAGGGCTGGAAGGTGCCGTCAAGACTAGCTCAGTGCCCAGATGAGGAAACCGAGGCCAGCCAAGCGGCTGTGACTTGCCCAAGGTCAGGTGGAGATTTAGGAGCAGAGCTCTGATGCAGATTCCTGGTTTTCAGCCCATGCTTTCCCCAACTCTTCCACTCCGCCGTCTCATGTTTGCCCTGGAGGAAGAGGGTGTGCCCGGAGCAGGTGAAGGCATTTCTGCTGAGCTCCGCGGACCCAATAAATCTGTCTGGCAGTGAGATGTAGTGGGAAGATGATAAGCTTGGAAATCAGACAGAACCGGACTGAAACCGGACCCACCTCTCACTCCCGTTGGCAATAACCAGCCCATCTGGGTCTCTGCTACTCCACCTGCAAGATGGCATAATCCACCTTGTAAGGTGGTGGGGAATGATTAGATCTGGTGTCTGGGTGACACCAAGCTCAAAGCCTGTAAGTGACGAGGGAGCAGTAAAAGTGAATGATTCCCCGTCCTGCCCCATTCAGCCTCCTCCCATCTCTAGCATTTTCTGTGTTCTCCTCCCTCTCCCTTTGCCCCACCTTATCCTCCAGGACAGTGGCAATGGAAACCCTCCAGAAAGAGCCAGCTATGGGAGAAAGTTGGGTGAGCTTTTCAACCACAAAATCTTTGGTGCAGAGGCGTTACCTTAATTGTCAACAATGGAAGCAGCGGAGGGGTGAATACAATTAATTTCCTCTCCTAAACACAAGTGGAGCCAGGCTCCTGGAGCTCAGAGACCAAGCCTGGTCAGTTCCCTCTAGAGGGGCCCACAGGAGGCCATGGGTAATAGAGCTTTTAATACTATATTCTTGGTAGGAAACATTTGCAGGGAAAAAAACCTCCTTGTGAAGCGACCAGGCTGTGGTGCAGTGAATGTGTCTCAGGGGACCTTCCCACCAGACAGCCCTGCGTTCTCAGAAGCAGTGCTTTCAGCCCCAGGAACATGCTGCTTGGGAGCAGAAGTGGACAAATGGCCTGCAGGACAAATCCGGCCACAGCTTGTGTCTGTAAATAAATTCCATTAGAACACAGCCACGCCCATGGAATTATGTATTGTCAAAGGCTGCTTTCAGCTACAACTGCAGACGGGAGTACAGTGTCCGAGAGGGACTGATTCCAGGACCCCCTCAGATACTAGAATCCACAGATGCTCGAGTCCTTTATATAAAATGGCATAGAATTTGCATAGAACCTACACCCATCCTCCCGTATCCTTTAAATCATCTCTAGATTATTTATAATACCTGGTACGATGTAAATGCTACATAAAGAGCTGCCTGTGTGTGACAAATTCAAGTTTTGCTTTTGGGAGCTTTCTGGAATCTATTCTCCAAATATTTTCCATCTCTGAGGACGCGGAACCCAGTGGATAAGGAGCCCCAGTTGTAGTCTCAACAGAAACCAGAAGACACGCCAAGTCTAAGACAGTTACCAGTTAGCTCTTTCCCCGAAAAGAGCTGCAAAGCCCTGCCCTGAAATCCACCCAGCTATGCCACAGGCCAGAGGGCCTTCCCAGCAGCAGGTGACGGATAAATATATGCGCAGTGATTTATAGTTTACAAAGTACTTTCACGAATGTGATCTTGAGAAAATCTCCCAGCAATCCCGTGAGATGGAGATTCTGATTATTCCTGGGTTATGGAGACACATACTGAGACCCAGGAGCCAGAGAACTTGCCCAAGTACCCATGGGTACTCAGGGGCGGAGCTGAGCCCTGAACCCAGGCGGGGTGACCTGAGATGCCCAGCCTCCCCACTACCCAACCCAAAACAGGAAATTGGATGCCCTTCCCACGCCCCTGTGTGCCATTGCCAACCAGCTGGTGACCTGGGAAAGTCACTTGGCCCCTCTGGACCTTAGTTTCCTTACATCCAAACGAAGAGTCACTTCCCAGACTTAGAGAACAAACTTATGGTTACCAGGGGGGAAGCATGCGGGGAAGAGATAGTTAGGGAGTTTGGGACTGACATGTACACACTGTCATATTTTAAATGGACCAACAAGGACCTACTGTAGAGCACAGGGAACTCAATGTTGTGTGGCAGCCTGGATGGGAGGGGAGTCTGGGGGAGAATGGATACATATATATGCATGGCTGAGTCGCTTTGCTGCGCACCTGAAACTACCAAACATTGTTAATCATCTCTACTCCAATATAAAAGAAAAAGTTAACCAAAAATTAGGAGTCGCTAAAACACTCATTTTGAAAGATGCTAAGGGGCTCTCCAACGATGCAGGTACACTGTGAAATATTTCCTGGAGCCAGGGGCTCCCACTTCCTCACTTCCTTCGCCCAGTCTGATCCACCCATGGACAGGCCATAGGGGAAGCTAGTGAGGCAGACCTGAGGGTGGAGAGGGGAAGCCCCACTCTGTGGACTGGCCCGCCTAAAGCCCACGGGGCCCCTGGACCCCACTCGCCACGTCAGAGGATGGACACAGTAAGAGTGAGCCCAGAGAGGCTGCCCGCACACACAGGATGCCTCGCTGGCTCCTGGTCATTAGGCTCCAGGCAGAGAGCATTTTCTGCGAGGTCGGAAAAGCCCCTGCTGCCTGTCACTGGAGGGCCGCCCCTCACCACTGTGGGGTAGGGCGGGTCAGGGGCAGGTGATGACAGAGGTAAGAGCGGTCTCCACTTTGTCACAAGCCCTGCCATCTCTCTGTGTCGAAGTCGCCATGTCTCTCTCTCTCTCTCTCTCTCTCCCTCCTGCTCTCTCCCAGAGCAACCCCCCCAAATCATTATTAACATTATAAATAAAAACGAGCGGCAAGTTATTAAATATAAAATATGCAGAATTCCTCCCAGAGCTCGCCGGGCAGTTCATAAACGTGACGGCTTAATTTTGCTGCCGATCCAGGCAGTTGATGAAGCATCGCTGGCTCCTGGGCTAATTGAAGCTGTTAACGAAGTGCAGGAGAGAGGTGATTGCAGGCAGCCCCTGTCCTGCCCGCGGGGAGCAGAGGGGCGTCTCTGCCCTGTCACTGCAGCCACTGCACCAGGACCTCGGAATCCCCAAAAGCGAGCTCCTTCCCTGGACCCACAGCTCTGCAACTCGGAATCTCCATCTGGAGTCACTTTAAAAGCCAAAAGAGGTCCCTGAGCCTCCCATGGAGAAAAGCAGTTTCAAACACACATTGGGGTAGAGTCGATATAGGGTTGGTTTTAGGATAATCTGAGGGATTCTGACTCTCAGGGGCCCTGGCCCTCAAAACCCAGGCCGTGTGGAAACAACCCAAATGTCCATCAACAGACAAATGGATAAACAAACGCTGGCATATTTATACCATGGAATATCATTCGGGCATAAAAAATGAAACAAAGGACTGACACCTGCTACACGTGGACAATCCTTGAACACATTATGCTAAGTGAAAGAAGCCAGGCACAAAGGTCACATGTGGTATGGCTCCATTTCTATGAAATGTCCAGAAGAGGTAAATCCAGAGAGACAGAAAGTAGCTGAGTGATGGGCAGGGGCTGAGGGAGGGGAGAGTGGGAAGTGGCTGCTCACTGGGGACAGGTTTGCTCTGGGGTGATGAAAACGTTTGGGAGTAGATAAATGTGGTAGCCACACAATATTGTGAATTACCAAACGCTACAGAACTGTTCACTTTAAAAGATTCATCTCATGTTTATATGTATTTTACCTCAATGTAAGAAAAATGAAAAAAGCAAAACAAAACCGAGGCCAAGTTTAACTTGATGCCTTTACGCCAACCATACTGGCACCTCTTCACAGGCTTCTCGTTCTTCAATTCAGAAACCCTGTCAAGACCTAGCTCCATTCTCCTGGTATGACAAGGGGTGACCATAGGCCTCCAGCTTCCTCTTCAACCCATCCGAGCATCAGAAACAACTGCCCACCCTTTGCCCCAGTTGGGGGTTTGGGGCAGGAGCAAGGGAGCCTGCGTGAGGAAGAGCTCAGTATAGCAGAGACAACTACGTGTTTGAAGTCAGGAGAAATTTACTGCAGTCCTGGTTCTGCCGTGGTCTAGCTGTGAGATCATGAATAAGTCCCTTAAATTCTCTGATCCTCACTTTCCTCATCCATCACACAGGGATGGCCGTGTCAGCTTTGCCTTTCACAGATTTGTTGAAAGCATCCAATGAGATACTTTGTGTTATCATTATTGGTACCTCTTTAAAAACCAGTGTATTCTGCTCAACATCACTAATCAACAGAAATGCAGATCAAAGCCACAATGATATATCACCTCACACCCGTCAGAATGGCTATCATCAAAAAGCCTACAAATAGGGCTTCCCTGGTGGCGCAGTGGTTGAGAGTCCGCCTGCCGATGCAGGGGACACGGGTTCGTGCCCCGGTCCGGGAAGATCCCACATGCAGCGGAGCGGCTGGGCCCGTGAGCCATGGCCGCTGAGCCTGTGCGTCCGGAGCCTGTGCTCCACAACGGGAGAGGCCACAATGGTGAGAGACCTGCATACCGCAAAAAAAAAAAAAGAATTTGTGCAGCTACTATGGAAAACAGTATGGAGGGTCCTTAAAAAAACTACAAACAGAACTACCATATAATCCAGCAATCCCACTCTTGGGTATATATTTAAAGAAAAGTAAACACTCATTCGAAAAGATACATGCACCCCAATGTTCATAGAAGCATTATTTACAATAGCAGAGATGTGGAAGCAACCTAAGTGTCCATCAACAGATGAATGATAAAGAAGATGTGATACACACACACACACACACACACACACACACACACACACACACAGTGGAATATTACTCAGCCATAAAAAAGAATGAAATTTTGCCATTTGCAACAATGTGGATGGACCTAAAGGTATTGCTTAGTGAAGTATGTCAGACAGGGAAAGACAAATACTGTATGTTATCACATATATGTGTAATCTAAAAAAATAAAACAAATGAATGAATATAACAAAAAAGAAACAGACTCACAGGTACCGAGAACAAATGAGTGGTTACCAGTGGAAAGAGGGATGGTGGAGGGGCATGATATGAGATTAAGAGGTACATACTACTATGTATAAAACCAATAAGCTACAGGGATACATTGTACAGCACAGGGAATATAGCCAATATTTTATAATAACTTTAAATGGAGCATAATCTATAAAAATATTGAATCACTACGTTGTACACCTGAAACTAATATAACATTGTAAATCAGCTATACCTCAATAAAAAATAAACAGTGTATTAACTAACAAGTATTTATTAAGCAACCACTCCATTCCTATCCATGTGCTAAGCCTTGTGCAGGAAGCAGGGGAAGGCTATGGGGCACTAGATAAGGTAGATAGAGAACAGGCGTAAGAGACCATCCCTGCCCTCCAGGTAGGAAGGCAAAACCAACACAAATTAAGCCATTGGAAGGCAAAGAACAGCCATGTACAATCAGTACTGATGTGATGCTGGAGAAAACACTGTGAGTTTTGGACACCAAGAGCCCAGGGTCCTGGGTTCTAGGAATGCTCTGTGACCAAGTCTAGGAGCCATTTGGAAGTCACTTAAATATTTTGGCTTTAGTTTTCTTGCTTTTAAGAGGAAAGAGTTAGCTTTAAATTCCTCAGAGATCCTTTCTGGCTTTAAAAATCTGATACTAAGCAAAATTAAAAGACACACCAGGAAATATATTTTTCATAGATATGTCAGAAGATGGATGCTCTTAATACATAAAGGGGTTTTGAAAAATCAATAGGAAAAAAGATGAATATCCCAAAAGGAAGAAAACAGATAAATAACACAGGTTTTCGTACAAAAATTTTCCTACTAATTATAATAAAGAAAAACTGGAAACAGTCTAAATCCAAAGCAAAGAATAGATTTTGTCTTAACCATGACACAGTCATATCACATAGTCATTGATAATCATTTCATAGTATTTAATGATAAAGTGTTTGTAATAAAAGAGGAAAAAGGAATGAAAACTTTCAGAATTCCAGTTTTATGTCATGTTTTTCAAAAAAAAAAGGACACTTATAGATAGATAAGTAGGCTAGAAGGAAATGTACCCAAAAGTTAACAGCAGTTATCCTTGAGTGTAGGTTAATAATTTTATTTCTCCTTTACTCTTTTATGTTTTTCTGAATTTCTACAATAAACACATTATCTTCTAATTTAGAAAAAAATGTTTAATCTATGATGCAACAAAATAGCAAATTCAGGGTTTTACATTCAGCTCCATTAAAATTTCATTTTAGCATCAAAGTGATAAAACCTTCACTAAAATAAATTTTCGAAGGTTATTAAAAACAGCCTTTATTATTCTGCAACTGTTTCTCCATAACACCATCTGTCTCACTCAATTGTTGATTAACCTATCTAAATTCTCAACTATTCATTAAATGTCTTGAGGACAGGCATCTAGTCAAATTTACTCCCAACACCAAATACCATAATAGGTGTTCAGGAGATACTGGTTGAACCAAGGGCAAGAATTGAGAGAGCATCATTCTGGAAGAAATTGAGCAAAAGGCAATAGAAAGTGAGGTGGGGGGCCTTGAAGGATGGGTAGCCATGGACTCTTCATAGGTTCATTCATCTATAGAGTGAACGTGCTAGGTCTCGAGTGCTGTGCTGACACTGAAGTTCCTGAGTTAAATAGGACCCAGAGCCTCGCAGCTTAGGGATCAAGGTAGACACACCAAACAATGATGGGGACAAAATAATAGAGCTGAAACAGGAGCACAAAGGAAGAAGCTGTTCATCCTGCTGGTGCTGCAGGGCAGAAAGAGAAGCAGGGAGAAGGGACAAGGTTATGAGGACAGTCTTAGAGGGACACAGAGAGGGAAGGCAGTGATCAAAGCCAAGGCTGGAATGCTGTGAGGAGAATTGGGTTTGGGAAACCGCACATTCACGAATATCAAAGAACTTCACATACATCCCCATCACCCACGCCCACACAAAGGTCACAGGTGGGAAACCAAGGCACCGGGAACATGCACGTCTTCTCAGGAGGGCTCATCCTGCACCTGGACCTGGGTGGGTATCCCAGCAACTGAGCCATCACTCTCTCCCCGTGACCAAGGTCTTGGACCTCAATGCCCAGCTCTGCAGGAATCCTGTTTCCCCACACGCTGGCTGGGGTACATGCCCAGCTCTATGTGGGAAATATTTTTAACCTTGAGAAGAGGCATTTCTGAAACTGAGGAGCCCATAACATGCCATCTTCATCACAATTCCATCACCTCCTGGTGATAAAGGATGAGTCTCTTTTCCTGCATGGCTCCCTGGTGTTAAATGGGATTACGCTCCCTGAGAAACTGGTGGACCGTTTCCCAAGGAATGTCCTGAAAACACACACAGTCTCCCGCATACAGGGAAGAGGTTTTTCCATCCAGGAAATGCCAGCATCTCCCTCTGAGTCGTTGCTGCCGGCTCAGATCTGGAATGCATTATTTGAAAATGGGCAAATGTAAATTAATGTCATCTTCAAGTTGAGCTTCTCAGCAAGGTAAGAAAACGCTGACATCAGCCTGAAAGTCAAATGAGGCTCTGTGTGATGTGGTGTGACCTGAGGTGTTGACACCCTGGCCGGGTGCCTTTCGGGCTTCAGGAAAGCACGTGATTAGGAACAGAGCTCGTGACTTCAGCTGCTTCCAAGAATGCCCCTGGACAGTGAAGAATCCTCGGTGAGCAAATCTGTGATGTTGCTTCAGCCTCTTCCAGGAAATGTGCATGATGCATTCATTCTTCACACCATTATTGAGTATCTACAACATGTCTGACACTGGGATGGGTACTTGGGGGCAGCTGGTGACCTCCAGCTGATGTAGATCCAACCAGCAAAATCTCCCTGGGACCACTGTCGCTAGCTATCACCCCAGGGCTCTCCTCCCTTTCCTGGCCAAGTTGGTTTTACCACGTGTTTTCCCTTCCTCACCTCCCAGTCACCCCTCAGTCCACTGGAGGCTGCCTCTGCCCCCACCTCTCCGTGGAAACCTCTTCCGGTGAGGTCACCAGAAATCTCTCACTCTCCAACCCAATGATGGGACTCATTCTTCTGGTGACCCAACCTCCTTCCAATGTTCACACTGTTGATGCATCACTCCTTTCCGAAATTCTTCTCTCTCTTGCCTTGTGTCACTGTTCCCTTATGGTTTTCACCAACCTCTCTGACATATAATTCTCCCTAAGGCCATTGAAGACCTCCCCATTTCCTACAACTATAGAATCCAAGCTTCTTGGCATGAAAGACCTCCTGGGATCCATCTCCCACCAGCCTCTCCAGACTGGCTTCCCTCTCCCCACACCTAATGCCACAGCAGCTCAAAACCATGTGTGATATCCCTCCAAAGACCATGCTACCTCACATACATGCTGTGTGCCTGCTCCACCCTAGAATACCTTTCTCCAGCCCACCTGGCCATCCACCTGGTGAACCTGGACCCTGTTTCAGAACCTGGTCAGTTGTCACTTTCTTGGTGAGGTCTTCCCTGACCAGCTCTCCACTATTTACTCCAGAAAAAGCCATCTACCCCTCCTCTGGGCTACCTCTACTGTCTGCACTCAGCTCCACTATGGCACGTGTCACACTGTCTTGTAATTGTTTCTGCGTCTGTCTTACCAGGTTCTAAACTTCTTGAGGCTAGAGATTATGTCTCAGTGCTCTCTGTATCGCTGCTCCATGAGCAGTGCCCGGCACTTAATTGAATTTTGAAAAATACTTAATGAAAAGCCAAAAGGAGCTCTTGGTGTAAGGGAGATGTGATAAACACAATAATGCCTTCCCCCAAAGATGTCCCTGTCTTAATCCCCGGAAGCTGTGAATATGTTACATCGCATGGCAAAGGGAATTAAGGTTGCAGATGTGATTGAAGTTAAGGACTTTGAAATGGGGAGATTCTTCTGGATTATCCGGGTGGACCCAAACCATCATGTGAATCCTTAAAATGGTAGAAGCTTCCCCAGCTGTGGTAAAAGAGAGATGTAACAATGGAAGAAGGGTCCAGAAAAAGGCAATGTTGCTGGCTTTGAAGATGGAGGAAGAGGCCACAAACCAAGGAATGTGGGCCTCCTCCAGAAGCTGGGGAAGGCGAGGAAATTGATTCTCCACTTGCGCCTCCAGAAGGAACACAGACACGCTGATTTTAGCCCAGTGAGACCTATGTTGGATTCCTAACCTTCAGACCTGTAAAGTAATACTTTTGTGTTATTTTAAGCCACTAAGTTTGCGGTCGTTTGTTGCAGCAACAGTAGAAAAGTTAATACAAAAAAAAAAGGAAGTTCATGCACAAATATAATAACTAAAAAGAGAAACTGAACAGTACCATCAAAGAGATGAAAATAGATGCCAGTGGGGTTCAGCGAGGGGAAAGGGAACTTTCAGCTGAGGGACTGGGCCACACTCTCTGGAAAAGATGACCGTGGAGCTGACTTTTGAGGGATTTGGATTTCAGACACAAGGCAATGGGGGACCTAAGTGCTGTAGCTGGAGAGAGAAGCAAGGAGAAAAGGACAGAGGCCAGGGGTCCTGAGAACAGGTATGGGTGCAAAGGGAGGCTTGGAAACTGGAGGGAAGGACTTCCTTGTGTCCAGGCTCCACAGACTCTGCCCGGGGGGGTGCCCCCCCATTCCTCAGGAAGGCTGGCACACACCCAGTCTCAGCCCTCAGCCCACAGCCCAGACTCCAATTTTCTCTCTGATTCAAATAAGCATGAATTCACCGAGGACCACCCTCCCCAACACTGCAAGCCCCTGGACAGGGGTTGGCATTTATAGCCTGGCTGGGTGACGAGACTTACCCACAAGAAGTAATCAGAAAACAGAACAAGACAATGCACAGTGAAAGAGCCAATGGGAATATCACTGAGAGCAAATGGTATATTTTAAGTAATGAAGGCAATGGGAGGCCGATGAAGAAAGACATCACACTGTTGGCTGGTTTTTGGGGGTACAGTTTTATGGAGCACGTGGGACTTGAGCCGGGCTCTGAGAAAAAAAAGCTTCTCCCTAGAAGGAATGATGTGGGATCTCTTGCTAAAACCCACTTTGAGCTCTTGCTATTGGCAGTTTCTAGAGGTGATGGCAGAAACCTGAAAGAAGAATGATATTCACCCTCCATGGTGCCCCTCAAGCAAAATTCAGACCGTGGCAGAGCATCCTTTCTGAGCTGCTGGCAACCACTTGGGAGGAGCTGATGCACTTGGAGCACGTTGCCCTGTTTTCGTCTCGGAAGCACAACCAGGAAAGAGGTCTCATCACTGGGCACTCGGGTGGCCCTTCCAGGCTCTGCTTGGAGGCTGAATTAGGAACAAACCAGAGGATTGCCCCAGAGCTCGTCTAGGGAGGGCCCAGGGTCCCCCCCAGCGCAGGGTCCCAGCCTCCTTTGGCAGTGCAAAGGGCAACCCCATGGTCCAGAAAAAAGACAGGATTGCCCAGGAAGTGAGTTAGCAAGTGAGCATGGAGTAAGCCCAGGCCCTGCAATATCTGAGCATGAGTGGTGAGTATGGGTCTCAGATTTCTCTGACATGGTGTCACCGGTCTGTCCACGAGATGGAAGGCTGAATATCCTGTTGGTCGAGTTATACCAAAGGGCTCCTAGCTTTTCTTTATTCTATTTTTTGTCGCGGTGAAAATTTTGTTTTGTTTTACACTGCCACGAGATAAAGAGCCTTACATTTCACAATTTACACTGTGATGTCATGTGCATTTGAGAGTCGGGGCATGTGTCCTGGTGCTGTAATTTTTTTCCCATCTGGAAAGATAAGGGGGGCGCATTCACACCCCCTGCAACCGTGACCTTCCAATGTTATGATTTGCCTGCTGGCACTCCAACGCACCACCCAGCCCACTAAGGGCGGTAAATCATTCTCTTGGGTGGGTACCATTAAAAACTAAAACCAGCTGTGCTCAGGGCCCCCAGGATACAGAAGGACGGACCCCCTCACCTTGGCCATGCTAATACATCTCCTTCCAAACCTCCTTGAGAAGGCAAAACCCTGAGCTCTGGGAAGAGGCCGGCTGACTCAAGACACGAAGAAGGGCTTTTCAAAAGTGGCACGAGAAGCGGGGGGGGGGGCGGGCTAGAAGAGGAAAGCAGGAGTCCAGTGCATAATGGTATGTTTTAAACCATGTGCCTCTTTCCAGACTGGGTTATTAAATTAATTCAGAACTTATGCTTACACTTAAAAGATTTCTGTCATATTTTATGAACACGATGATCTCAGAGCAATTTGCACTGGAAATGTGTCATATTAAATCAGGGGCACTAATAAACTTTACGACTTAAACTCCACATGGATCAGACGTGGCAGATAAACCATCCTATTTTTGCACTCATATTCATGCCATTGAAATACAGCTCCTCCTATGGGAAAACATAAATAAATTTGATAACATTCCATCTGCCCCTACATAAATGTACCTGTCGGGCATTACCTGTCCTTCCTGTTCCTCCACACCGAAGCTTGTGATGCTGGTGGGACAGGTTGACCCAGGCAGAGATATTTCTTCAGGATTTTAAAACACTTTGTCTCCTATGGGCTTATGACCTTCCGTTCACTCTGGCGCATTCCTTTGTGCTGGGCTGTGTGTAACTGTTCAGAAGTGTTTTACAGGTACAAATGCGGTGTAAAGAGTGCTAGATGGTGAGTTATGACACCTGAGTTCTTCTGGTTCTGCTTCCGGCTGACTCTGTGATCTGTGCACAAATCAGACAGGACGGTGTAACAGAAAGAGCGCAGGCACTGGAATCAAAGGTTTATTTCCATTTAACAGTTGTTTTTTGAAAGCCTAACGTGATCCAGGCCCTGTGCAAGGCACTAGAAATACAAGAATGAATAAGAATTCAACTAGAACCCCAACAGGGTTATTTAGGAAACTAAATTAAATTATTATAAAATTCGTGTTGATCTGTACACATCTATAGAAATGCTTTGTAATTTTTTGTTTGTTTTAATTTTTATTGAAATATAGTTGATTTACAATGTTGTATTAGTTTTAGGTGTATAGCAAAGTGATTCAGTTATACATAATGTATATGTATTCTTTTTTAGATTCTTTTCCATGATTTTTTTTAAATTCATATAAATAAATAAGTGTCTGAGACTAGCCAAGAGAATTCAGAAGAGTGAGGAGAGACTTGCCTCACCAGATATTAAATACAAAATCAATACATTCAAAGTGTTGTGGTGTTGCCAAGCTTGCATGCAAACTTCCAGCCAACAAACCTGTGGATGTGGGAGTTGGGGTGAAAAGAAGGGAAATGATTGAAAGTCTGTATTCAGAACACATGGACTTCCCAGGAGTCCTCACCAACATGAGCAGCCAAGCATCTGCCTTCCCTATTACTCAAGGAAGCTAGAAGTCTTTTCTCTGAAAAAAAATTAAACCAAGGAGATTCTAAATTCAGGAAGATGGGTTCATCAAAGCTCAAGAGCTAGGCAAATAGTGAAAATAAGAGAATTCCATGAAAGTCTACTCTTTACATATGAAGGACCCTCCACCCTTTCCTGTTCTGTTTCCAAAATGCAAGCAGCCAAGTACACCCTCACACACATCAACAGAATTCTAAAGCAGGAGACTGGATGGCACTTCTCTGGTAGGGAAAAAAAAGACCCCCAACATACTGACACTAGAGGGATACAGTGAAAAGAGTCACTGGCAACCTGATCCTCCTCCCCCAGTAAATCCCCTCCCCCAGTCAAAAACAACTCCAATTAAACATAGACAAAGAGCTTTAAGGAAATTATCAGACCCTTAAGGAAATCCTTTTCATAGAAGATACAATGGAAAGTAAACATGAGAAAAAGAATTTGGAAGGAAAATAGATAAGGCCATAATATTCTCAGAAAGATAACATGATTTTTTCATCCATAAAGCAAAAGTAAAATGCTATTTAAAAGGTATTAGTGCTATTAATGCCCAACTTGAAAACAAGAAACAGCTCTTAGAAATTAAAATTGATAACCAAAATAACATTATTCAAAAGGATTAAAATTTAAAAAGTAAGGAAGTCTCCCATAAATTATAACTAAATGACAATAAAGTAGCAAATAGAGGGACTTCCCTGAAGGTCCAGTTAAGACTCCAAGCTTCCACTGCAGGGGGCATGGGTTTGATCCTGGTCGGGGAACTAAGATCCTGCATGCCATGCAGCATGGCCAAAAAAAAAAAAAAAAAAAGTAGAAAATAGAAGTAGAAAAGATCTGAAGACTTGCTGTAAACCCAAAGAATAAGAATCCAAATACTAAGAATTTCATAAGAATAGAAGAGAAAAATTCACTGGAAGGAAATTATTGATGGAAAAATTAAATACAATTTTATAGAACTAAAGGACATGAGGGTTCTCCAAGTGACTAGCATAGTGAATGAAAAAAAAATCCACATCTAGGAAGGTCATTGTGAAATTTCAAACAATAAGATAAAGAGATAATCCATAAAAAGTCCATAGGTCAAGGTAGAGGTGGAGGGAACAGGTGCATATAAAGAAATGGGAATCAGGATGGATCAAACTTCTCAAAAGAAATCCTAGATGTCAAATGATGGTGGATCAATGTCTTAAAAGTTATGAAGGGAATACAAAAATCAGTTGCATTACCATACACTAACAATGAACAAACTGAAAAAGAAATGAAGAAAACATTTTCATTTACAATAACATTGAAAAGAATGAAATACTTAGGAATAAACTTAACCAAGGAGGCAAAAGACTTGTATACTAAAAGCTACAAAACATTGCTGAAAGAAATTAAAGAAGACACAGAAATGGAAAGATGCCCCTGTTCATGGATTAGAAGACTTAATATTGGTAAGATGTCAGTACTACTCAAAGCCATCTACAGATTCAGGGCAATCTATTAAAATCCCAACAATGTTTTTGCAGAAATAGAAAAAATCATCCTATATTCATATAGAATCTTAGAGGACCCTGAAAAGCCAAAACAATCTTGTAAAAGAATAACAAAGTTGGAGAAGGTCTCACACATCCTGATTTCAACACATACTACAAAGCTACGATAATCAAAACAGTGTGGCACTGGCATAAAAACAGACATATAGACCAAAGGAATAGAACAGAGAGCCCAGAAATAAACCCTAGCATGTGCGCAAATGACTCTTGACAAAGAGGCCAAGACCATTCAACAGTCTTCAGCAAATGTTGCTGGGAAAACAGCCACATGAAAAAGAATGAAGTTCTTTACCTTACACAATATACCAAAATTAACTCAAATAGATGAAAGACCTAAATGAAAGAACTAAAACTATAGAATTCTTAGAAGAAAACGTAGGGAGAAATATTCATGACACTGGATTTGGCAATGAGTTCTTGTCTATGTCATCAAAAACACAGGCAACAAAAGAAAAAATAGATAAGTTGGACTTCATCAAAAATTTAAATTTTTGTGCATCAAAGAACATTATCAACAGAGTGAAAAGAAAACCTATGGAATAGGGGAAAATATTTGGAAATCATATATCTGATAAAGGATTGATATTCAGAATATATGAAGAATTCCTACAACTCAACAACAAAAACACAAACACCCCAATTAAAAAATTGGCAAAGGACTTGAATAGACATTTCTCCAAAGAAAATATACAAATGGCCAATAAGCATTTGAAAAGACGCTCAATATCACTAATCATTAGAGAAATGCAAATCAAAACCACAATGAGATACCACTTTACACCCATTAGGATGTCCTGTATAAAATAAATCTTTAAAAAGCAGAAAAAAAAAGTGTTGGCAAGAACATGGAGAAATTGGAGCCTTTGTGCATTGCTGGTGGGAATGTAAAATGGTACAACTGCTATTAAAAAACGGTATGGCATTCCTCAAAAAATTAAATACAATTACCATGTGATCTAGTAATTCCACTTCTAGATATATACTCAAAAGAAGTGAGCTCTCTAGGCAAGATGGCGGTGGGGCGAGGCTGGTGTGACGTTAGTGCAGCCACGCGTTTCTTGGCAAGATCTCTCCACTTTGGATGTTACCAAGTTGACGCCACTTTCACATGAAGTTATAAGCAGACAGGCCACAATTAATATAGGTACAATTGGTCATGTAGTTCACGGGAAATCTACAGTTGTAAAAGCTATTTCTGGAGTTCACTCTGTCAGGTTCAAAAATGAACTAGAAAATAATATTACAATCAAACTTGGCTATGCTAATGCTAAGATTTATAAGCTTGACGACCCAAGTTGTCCTCAGCCAGAATGTTATAGATCCTGTGGAAGTAGTACACCCGATGAGTTTCCTACAGACATTCCAGGAGCCAAAGGGAACTTCAAATTAGTCAGACATGTTTCCTTTGTTGACTGTCCTGGCCACGATAGTTTGATGGCTACTACGCTGAATGGTGCCACAGTGATGGATGCAACTCTTCTATTGATAGCTGGAAACGAGTCTTGTCCTCAGCCACAGCTTCTGAACACCTGACTGCTATAGAAATCATGAAACTGAAGCATATTTTGATTCTACAAAATAAAATTGATTTGGTAAAAGAAAGCCAGGCTAAAGAACAGTATGAACAGATCCTTGCATTTGTACAAGGTACAGTAGCAGAAGGACCTCCTATTATTCTAATTTCTGCTCAGCTAAAATACAATATTGAAGTTGTCTGTGAGTACATAGTAAAGAAAATTCCAGTACCCCCAAGAGACTTTACTTCAGAACTCCAACTTGTTATTAGATGCTTTGATGTCAACAAACCTGGCTGTGAAGTTGATGACCTTAAGGGGGATGTAGATGGTGGTAGTATTCTAAAAGGAGTATTAAAGGTGGGCCAGGAGATAGAAGTCAGACCTGGTATTGTTCCAAAAATAGTGAAGGAAAACTCATGTGAAAACCCACCTTTTCCAAAATTGTATTGCTTTTCGCAGAGCATAATGAACTTCAGTATGCCACTCCAGGAGGGCTTATTGGAGCTGGAACAAAAATTAACCCCACTTTGTGCCAGGCTGACAGAATGGTGGGGCAGGTACTTGGTGCAGTAGGAGCTTTACCTGAGATCTTCACAGACTGGAAATTTCCTATTTCCTGCTTAGACGGCTTCTAGGTGTACGCACTGAAGGAGACAAGAAAGCAGCAAAAGCTATCTAAGAATGAAGTGCTTATGGTGGACATAGGATCCCTGTCGACAGGAGGAAGAGTTAGTGCAGTCAAGGCTGATTTGGGCAAAATCACAGAAGTAGGAGAAAAATTGCCCTTAGCCGAAGAGTTGAGAAACAGTGGCGTTTAGCTGGTTGGCGTCAAATAAGAAGAGGAGTTGACAATCAAACCAACAGTAGATGATGACTGAAGAATTAAATAACAGATTTGGATGAAGTCGTAATTTCTCTTAACAACCTAGGGGTATATTTTCAAAGCAACAGTGAGGACAGATCATTACCTTAGGAGTAGCTGTAAGATTATTATCATTTTTTGGTGATGAAAATTTAACCTCTAGTACTAAAATAAGGTCTACAATAAAAGTAAAAATTGGCATGATGTTGGATTGAATCTACATTTTACCAGAAATTAATCATTCCCAAATAATGTCTAATTTATACATCAATGAAGGTTTGAAAGGAAACTGCTACAACCAGCCATTGCTGTAGCACACATACGACTGAACCTATTTGAAATAAAATTTTTCTTCTTATTAAAAAAAAAAAAAATAAGGAAGTGAAAGCAGGGACCCAAAGAGATATTTCTATACCCATGTTCACAGCAGCATTATTCACTATAGCTAAAAGGTGGAAATGACCCAACTCTTCATCAATAGATGAATGGATAAACAAAATGTGGTATGGCCATCTAGTAAAATCCTATTCAGCAATAAAAAGGAACAAACTACTGTTATCTGCAACAATATGGATGGATCTCGAAAAATATGTTAAAGAAGCCAACATAAAAGAGGAAATATTATGTGATCCCATTTGTAAGATATTTCTAAAGAGGACAAATCTCTAGAAACAGAAAGTAGATCAGTGGTTGCCTGAGACTAAGGCAGGAAGTTGGCTCTAAATGGGCACCAGGAGACTTTGGCGTGGTGCAAATGTTCTAAAACTGGATTGTAGTGATGGTTGCACGACTGTATACATTTTTTTTTTTTTTTTCCGGTACGCGGGCCTCTCACTGCTGTGGCCTCTCCTGTTGCGGAGCACAGGCTCCGGACGCGCAGGCTCAGCGGCCATGGCTCACGGGCCCAGCCGCTCCGCAGCATGTGGAATCCTCCCGGACCGGGGCACGAACCCATGTCCCCCGCATCGGCAGGTGGACTCTCAACCACTGCGCCACCAGGGAAGCCCACAATTGTATAAATTTACTAAATTCATCAAACTGTACACTTAAAATCAGTGAACTTTGTGGTAGGTAAATTATACCTCAATAAATCTGTTTCATAAAAAAAAAAAAAAAGTGGTGTTGGTTATTCCTCCCCACACTTACTGTATGACCCAAAGAGATATGTTCTGAAATCCTGAAAGTGAGCAGATGAGGCCGGCAAACTGAAAAAGATGAAATTGTCCGTTGAAGTACTTTATGACTCCGAAAGAAAGAATTGCAGTCTTTAGGGGCTACTTGGTCACAACCTAAGGAGATGGAAACAAGGTGGAGCCAGAGCTCCTCTCCCTGCAAAGGGAAGATCTTGGGCAGCAACGCCCTGTGAAAGTGCCAGGCACTGTTTCCCATCGTCCAACTGGGACATCAGAATTCCAGGGAGAGGGACCGTGTTTCTCCATCTCCCAACATGGAGAAGAAAAGAGGGAAGAGTTATTATCAGGTGGTTGGATGAGAGGAGCAGGGCTGGATCTGTGTGTGTGTGTACGAATGCACCAGCACGCAGTTAAACCCCTACACAAACACAGACCCATTTGTATGTATGACATAAAATACAAAGTTTCATTACAATCATATCACAATTATATTACATATTTTTAATTATAGGGAAATGATAAGAAGGCAATATACTCAAATGCTGAATTCTTGGTTGGTTGCTCATTTTTAACTGAAATGAAAAAACTTTTTTTAAAAACTTCCCTTTTTACACGGGTTGGCCTTCATACATAGTAGCAGGCAGCGTCTGCACAGAGAAAGTCTCTTTGTCTGGAAAGGTAAATGCTTAATTCAAGCTTTTGTGTCATGAAATTAATTCTAATATAAATAAGATTTTAAAGGATAAAAGCAGTCTGGAATGTTAATGTAAAAATGTGCACTGTTATTGAAAGAACAGACTTATTAGAAAACAAGGAAACAAATTAAAAACGCTTGCATTGGGTTCAAATGAAAACTTTTACCAGCTTCATTAGTTTGGGAGTCAATGTCCTTTATCCCTCCAGAGCCAGCCATGTAGTTGCTGTTGTCATTGTCGTTGTTTAGTATGTCAGAAGGTGAGGAAGAGCAAAAACGCAGACGGTAACCCTGGGCAGAGAAAAAAATCCTAAATAACACAGGTCTCCAGAAATCATTCTTTTGCTTGTATTTCCACAATGGCTGGTTCTGTAATCAGATTAGCCAAATATTTATAGAATTTC
This sequence comes from Delphinapterus leucas, assembly GCF_059928025.1. Lineage (NCBI taxonomy): Eukaryota > Metazoa > Chordata > Mammalia > Artiodactyla > Monodontidae > Delphinapterus > Delphinapterus leucas. The sequence continues at coordinate 29,133,942 of NC_143149.1, forward strand.
TACCTTCCCACTATGCTTTACAGACATAAACAGTGTGATTCGTTTGTGTGGAAAAGTTCATTGAGGTCAAGGGTAGGAACTGCATTTGACTCTGCCACTTACAGGCTGTCCACCTACATGTGTACCAGCTTATGTGTTTTTAAGACACGGAGGATCCTTCCTACCCTCAGGATTGTCTTGAGAATTGAATGGTGTGAGACCTGGTAAAGCAGCTGCCACCAAGAGGCCACCCAATCAGTGGTGGGTCTTTTTCCGTTCCATTCCACATTTTACCCACTGTTCACCATCCTGCTCAAACACACACACACACACACACACACACATCACAAGTCTTACTCTGAGAAGTTTTGTTGACATTTCCCACGGAAAAAAACAAATGGAACCATTTTCAAGAGGAAAAACTCAACGGCACACAAGATGAAGACTGTACAGGGCACCTCTACTCCCAGTGAAGAAGGATTGGTGACTGGAAGCAGCAAAGAGACACCTATTCCCCTGTCCTCCCCTGTTCTGACAGGAATAGGAGTAGAGGACACCAGGGCACCTAAATCTGGCTAGGAATCTGCTGAGTGAAAGGCAGAGCCTAGTACCCCTGGCTGGTTATGAGGTCAAGGCTGCATATTCAAGCCCCATAAGGAGATTGATCCTGGCAGCAATCTTATTCCTGGCCCTGACCTGCTCACTGTGCTTCCATTGGATGGAGGAGCTATGTCTGGGGGCTGGGAGGAGTAAAGGCTCATTGCATCCATTCCCATCATCAGAAAAAAAATTTAAAGCATAGATCCTATTAACAGATGTCCTTTTTTTTTTTTTCTGCGGTACGCGGGCCTCTCACTGTCGTGGCCTCTCCTGTTGAGGAGCACAGGCTCCGGACGCGCAGGCTCAGCGGCCATGGTTCACGGGCCTAACTGCTCTGTGGCATGTGGGGTCTTCCTGGACCGGGGCACGAACCTGTGCCCCCTGCATCGGCAGGCGGACTCCCAACCACTGCGCCACCAGGGAAGCCCAACAGATGTCCTTTTAATATCAATACGTGAGAGGTACCACAAATAAACAGGGCCCTGGAATGTAAAGAAGAACTGTATTACTTAGATGAAACATTCAGCTGCTATAACAAAAGTCAAAATAAGAGTGGCTTAAAGATGATGGCTTATTTCTCTCTCACAGAAGAATCCAAGCGCAAATAATCCAGGGCAATAAGGCAGCTCCACAATAGCAGGAAGCCAGGTTCCTTCTAGCATGTTGCTCTGAAGGCCTCAACACACGATTTCCATTTTGTAATCTCAGATGCATATTTGGGCCCCATTATTTTGCATACATTCCAACCAGAAGAAAGGGGAAAGAGCAAAGTCAAGCCACCACCCTTCCCTTTTGTTTAAAGATACAACTAGAAAGTCGTGCACATTACCTGAATTCATACCCCAATGACTACAACCTAGTAACAAGGAATTTAGATACCTAGCTGCAAGGGAAGCTGGGAGATGCAGTCTTATTTTGTGTGGCCACGTGCTTAGCACAATTGGGGGTGGGGGTATTTTGGTTTCCATAACAAAGTACCACAGACTGGGTGGCTTAAAACAGCAGAGATTTATTCCCTCACAGTTTCAGAAGCCCAAAGCCCAAAAATCAAGGTGTTGGCAGAGTTGGTTCCTTCCAGAGGCTCTGAGGGAGAACCCATCCCATTCCTCTCTCCTAGCTTCTGGGGGTTGCTGGAAATCCTTGGGATCCTTGGCTTCTGGCTGCATCCCTCCAATTTCTCCATCCACCATCACCTGGCCTCAGTATCTCTGTATCCAAATCTTCTTTTCCTTTCTCTTATGAGGACACCAGTCATCTTAACGTGAGGTCGAACCACGAAGATTCTATTTCCAAATAGGGTCACATTCAGAGGTACCAGGGGTTAGGACTTGAACATATTTTTTGGAGGATACAAGTCAACCCACCCCAGGGGGTTACTACTGGAATAAGAAGAGGACATTGGTGAACAATAGCACCCCTGCCCCAGGACACCAGGAAAGTGTATCAGGGGACATCTGCCAAGACATCAGAATTCACATCCCTGCTCCAGTCTGCCTAGAAGTGAACCCAACCAACATTTCTCCTCTGCAGACCCTTCATCTTCTAGGCAGGTCATTTCTTGTGTCCCCCAGACTAATTTGCTCTGCCTCCATGGATCCACATCTGGGAATGTCCTCAAGGCTCCTCCCCTCAGCCAAGTCTTAACTGGCTGCTTCCAAGGCTTTTCCTTCTGTCCCACAGTGACTGACAGCTGCCACCCTGGGGAGCAGGGCCACATCATGACCCTGTGGAACCGAAACACTTTGCCTTCCTGGGCCCTCCTCTCTATGAAAAAATTATTATTATTATTAACTTTTTTTTTTTTTTTTTTGCAGTACGCGGGCCTCTCACTGTTGTGGCCTCTCCCGTTGCGGAGCACAGGCTCCGGACGCGCAGGCTCAGCGGCCATGGCCCACGGGCCCAGCCGCTCCGCGGCACGTGGGATCTTCCCGGACCAGGGCACGAACCCATATCCCCTGCGTCGGCAGGCGGACTCTCAACCACTGTGCCACCAGGGAAGCCCTATTATTATTAATTTTATTTATGTTTATATTAAAATTCTATTTTACGACTGCATTGGTATATGTACTAATATTATACAGGAAAATATTTTCTTCAACCTAAAAGATTTTTTCTCATTGTTTTAGAAAAACTAAAACATTTTCTGAGTCCTTAAAAGCACTAAGGACAATAGGCACCGTCCTGCTGGCTTAATGGTACGTCGCTCCTGCTGGGGAGGATGGTAAGAGGGACAGGAGAAATGGCACCCAGCCACCAGATCTGAGCACAGATTCTGATCAGAGCATGGGAAGGACTGCCCACCACTCCACACCCCCCACCAGGCCCTAAGACACTCTATTTGCTCTCAGCACAAGTTAGGAATATGGAACAAGGCACCGAACACCTCATTGTTGGGTTGGAAGGGCAGCCTCCTCTCAGGGTAGGAAACAAACTTCCTCACTCCAGATGTGTTCCCACCACTGCTGTCAACACAATGTGACTTGGAAGAAGTGTGGCCACCCCATCCAACATGGCGGATACACGGGAGGATCTGCCTGCTTTTCAACATTGAGAACTGCTCAGTCCTGCCCCACAAATCTGACCAGTCCCAGAATACCTTTCATCCCACACTAGTCTCCTTTATTTTATAACCCATGTGGATTTCAAATCTGTTATTTCCTGATGCATTAGTTTCAACACATAAGATTTGTAAGACTCATTTATTAGGGTGACCAACTCATCCTAGTTGGCCCAGGACCTTCGTGGTTTGGACACTGAAACCCGTGCATCCCGCAAAACCTCTCAATTTGGGGCAAACCAGGACAGTAGGTCAATGTTTAATGATATCCAAGCTTCATCCTCCTCTGCTGACATTTGTGTGTTTAGACCAACAAGATGAAAAGCACGGAAACGAATGTTTAAGTAGCAATAGTAATTCTGGAAAGTTCTAGTAGGGTCCAAAGTTACACTTGGCAAGATGGACACAGGCATTGAATCCTTGGTGTGGAAAGGGATGGCTGCAAGTCAGCCCCCTCTTTTCTGGGCTCCCTGGAATAGTCTCTTCCATAAATATTTTAAATGATTTGCCAAAGGAGAAAAGAAATTTGGGCAGTGGTTCTCCAACCACAGTGCACTTAAGAGTAAACTGAAGAACATGTTAAAAATACGCCTTTCTGAGCCCTACCCCCCCACACACACCCAGAGAGTTTAGCTTGGGAGTGTCTAAAAAGCAGTCTTTTTAACAAGAACCCCGAGGGATCCTGAGGCACATAGTGGGTGGAGCACACTTTTCAAGGGTCTGCAGTAGGGGGGAAGGTGTGAGAATTACTTCCCCTTTCACTGCAAGTAAGGCAAAACCATGCAGCAAGGAACATTTAGTGTCAGGACAGCTGTTATCCAAAAAGCACTTTCTTGTAAATCTTGAGATTGTCGGAACACCTAAAGCAAAGCATATCTGAGTTAATCCAGATAACTATGGTCTGTGTACATACACATGCTGTGTAGTGTATAGACCCATATAGCTATCAATATAATGTATGCATAGAAAATGGCATACATAAGATCACAGCTGTTAAAGTGACACTAGGGAACAGGTACCCATTAAGCCTTTATACATAGGAATGCTATGGTGGTGTTTAACACATGTATATTAACACATCTGGAGTCCTGTTCTGACTACATTAAATCTGAGATGGCCATAAGATGACCAAATAGAGATGATAAATGGACAGTTGGATCAAAAGCCTACAGCTCTGGGGTTTGGTTAGGGGTCAGGTTAGGTGTAGAGATAGATTTAGGGAGTGACCCACATAAGGTTTCCAGGTCTTCAGTAAAACACAGGCTACAGGGGCTGGGGTTTTAATGCCAAGGCAAGGTCAGAGACACCATAGCCCCAGAGGCAGGAGCCTGGTTCCCTACCTGGAAGCAGGAACTGGTAGAACTTGGGCTCTTTATCCACCAACAGAAATGACAGTGTCTGTTCATCAGCTCAGGCTACAGCTCAAAGGCCAGGTGTGGAAGTCCTTTGTCTCTTGAGGTAAAAACCCTAATTCATTATCTCTCAGTACAGAAACTCATGGAGGAGAGCATAGGATTGTCCTGTGGGCACTCCACAGCCCAAGACATCAACAGGAAAAAAATTCCCACAGACAACATCCCCAAGGGAAGATGCACTCAGGCCAGAATCACAGAATATATGAGGAAAAAGCCAAAAGCATGGCAGGCAATCGGCATACGCCACACCTCCAACCCTCATCCCAGGAAGAGGAAGAAATCACACCTGCAGAGCTAGAGGTAATAAGACAATCGGAAAGGGACTTTGAAATTGGTTCAGTTGGAAATAGAAAATCATTTAACGGTTTTGAGAAAAAGCCAGACATGCTGAAAGGGGTGTTTTACAATTATTAGTGTGGCAATGACATGAAGAATTCAACAGAGAAAGGTGTGATTAGAGGCAGCAAGAATAGAAATATATCTCCTTCTTCTGAACACCCCTACAATTTAACCTGCACATCTCTTACGACTTTATGACCTCACCACTTTATTCCATGTTTTAAAGCTGCTTTCACATATATAAACCGTATAAAGGAATTTGCCAAGGGCTTCCCTGGTGGCGCCGTGGTTAAGAATCCGCCAATGCAGGGGACACGGGTTCGAGCCCTGGTCCAGGAAGATCCCACATGCCACGGAGCAACTAAGCCCGTGTGCCACAACTACTGAGCCTGCGCTCTAGAGCCTGCAAGCCACAACAACTGAGCCCACAGGCCACAACTACTGAAGCCTGTGTGCCTAGAGCCCGTGCTCCGCAACAAAGAGTAGCCACGACTCTCCGCAACTAGAGAAAGCCTGCGCGCGGCAGCAAAGACCCAACGCAGCCAAAAGTAAATAATGAATAAATAAATAAACAAACAAACATGTCCATTTAAAAAAAAAAAGGAATTTGCTGAACTCAAAGATCTCTCTATATATACACATGTATATCTTTCTGTATCTCCCACAGCACCTAACATAGTGTGCTGGGCACACAGGAGAATCTCCATAAATGTTTCATGAATAAATGATCCAGCACATGAACAAGCACCATGTTAGAAGGTGATTGATCAGAACCTTGCTCCGTGGACCTCTGACTTGAACTGGAGCACAAAACCAAGCTGATGGCACATCATTAGTTCATCTCCCTGGGACCAGCTAGGTTCCCTAAACTGGTCTCTTCTTAGCCTATGTGGACGTCATCTGTCAATGTATTTAAAACTCAGGTGGATTCAGTGACAGCCTTAAGCCCTGTCACCCTGCGGAAAATCTTTTGCTATGTGTGAATTTCCCCGGTGCAGATGGTTGTATAACTTGTCTTCCTCTTCCAATTGATTGTCAGCTTAGACACATTTGACTCTACATGAGAGCAGGCTTTGCCCTAAATCTGACTACCCCATTGCTAATCAGTTAGAGCCCTTCTCCTTCCCTCTTTGAGGAAAAGGTCCTAATGTAATGACCAAGCCCTGGGAAACAGCAATAACTTAAGATCCTGCACAGGAGCACAATCTTACCGCATTGCATAGCAGAGAAGCAAAGATTGCAGCCCCTCCTGAGGGGACCAGAGCCATGCTCATTGCCAAAGCTTTCCTGTGTGCTGGTGGTGATGGGAATGATGACGACAGCGATGACGATGACACAAAGCTATCTTTTATCGACCGTCTAATATTGCCGGGCATTATCCTAGCCATCTTTAATATAACTTGGCATAACATTCTCACAAGAATCCAATTAAAAAGGTTCTAGCACGCCCATTTTACAGATGAGAACATTGAAGAGGAAGGAAGTTAAATAAGTCATCCTTTGTAAAAAATCTAGTAGGTGTCAAAGCCGGGATTCAAACCCAGGTCAGCCTGAATGTAGTTTGTATTCTTTCCACCTCCCCACACTGCCTCCAAGTGCCCAGGCTCCAACGAAACATCCAGCAGCAGCCCCCAGCCACTTTGAATAACTGCCTCGAGGACTTCAGATGATGTACAGGGGTTTTGGAGCTGGAATTGTTTCCCAGGAGACTGGAAGCAGGCACCAGCTTCCTGAGTTTTTATTCCAGTTTCATTCATGGCCTCTTGAAGAGACTGACTAAATAAACCTGGTTTCATCATGCTGCCCCCATTCCACTCCACAGAGAACGAGCTGATCCTGCCCAGCTCCGGATTTTCGTGCCCCCAATGTGAAGGCAACTACCCACCCACATGGCCAAAGCAACTGCAAATAAATAGCTCTGAAATTGTAATGGGCTTCTTTTGGGATACAGAGTAAGGCCATAATGGAGAAATAGTATTCACAGCACATTCTGGTACTTACATCATTGAAAGGGTCCATTGCCAGCGTGGTCAAAACACACTGTACTGGCTAGCTCTCTAGCTCAAAATAACTGCAGAATTAATTATTTTAAAGGGTTTCAAGAAACTTAAAATGAGTGGTTTTTTTAAAATGATTCTACAAACCACATGACCATCAACAAGCCAATAGGAGAAATAAACTGTGGTCCAGGGACACTGTGAACTATTAGAAATTAGTAAAAATAGATGCATTGCATTACAGCTACTTGCAACAACATGGATGAACCTTAGAAACATAATAACCAGGCAAGACATAGGATCTAATGACTCAAAATCAAGAAGAAAAATAAATAAGTAACAGAAAAAACAGTGATGCAGATATTACTTATCCAATAGGAAATGTAAAAGTTATTATTAATGCGTTCCCCAAAACAGGAACGGAAAGGATGGAGAATTTTCCCCAGAAACTGGAATCTGTTCAGGAAAGGGTCAAATGGGAATCCTAGAATGAAAATAATAAAATTACTGAAATTAAGAATTGAATAGATAGGTTCAAAAGCAGATTAGATGTAGCCAAAGAGAGGATAATAAAGCACAGAGGAAAAGAATGAAAAGGGAGAGGGGGGCAGAGCCTGAGAGATCTAGAGACATGGTAAAAACATCTAGCACATTCGTAACTGGAGTCCCAGGTGGAGAGGAAAGAGATAACAGGATAAAAGCAACTGTTAAAGAGGGACTTCCCTGGTGGTGCAGTGGTTAAGAATCCGCCTGCCAATGCAGGAGACATGGGTTCGAAAAATCCGGGAAAATCCCACAGGCCGCGGAGCAACTAAGACCATGCGCCACAACTACTGAGCCTGTGCTCCAGAGCCCGTGAGCCACAACTACAGAGCCCTCGTGCCACAACTACTGAAGCCTGTACACCTAGAGCCTGTGCTCCACAACAAAGAGAAACCACCACAATGAGGAGACCGCACACCCCAATGAAGTGTAGCCCCTGCTCATCGCAACTCGAGAAAGCCCACGCACAGCAACGAAGACCCAACACAGCCAAAAATAAATAAATAAATAAGTGTGTTAAAAAAAAAAAAAGCAACTGTTAAAGAAATGCTGGCTGAGAATTCTCCAAAAATTATGAAAGATATTAAGCCACAAAATAAAGAATTTCTACAACAGTATGGAGATTCCTCAAAAAATTAAGACTAGAAATAACATACAATCCAGCAACTCCAGTTCTGGATATTTATCCAAAGAATACAAAAATACTAATTTGAAAGATATATGCACCCCAATATTCATAGCAGCATATTTACAATAGCCAAGATATAGAGGCAACCTAAGTGTTCATCAACAGATGAATGGGTAAAGAAAATGTGGTGTATATATACGATGGAATACTACTCGGCCATGAAGAAGAGTGAAATCTTTCCATTTGTGACAAAATGGATGGACCTAGAGGGTATTATGCTAAGTGCAATAAGCCAAACCAAGAAAGACAAGTACCGTGTGATTGCACTCATATGTGGAATATAAAAAACAAACAAAGAATAATAAAAAATGACCAAACCAAACAAACACATAGATACAGAGAACAGAGTAGTGGTTACCAGAAGGGGAGGGGAGGGAGGGTGAAATGGGTAAAGGGGGTAAAGTGAATGGTGACAGGTGGAAGCTAAACTTTTGGTGGTGAGTACACTGTAGCGTATACAGAATTAGAAATATAATGTTGTAAACATGAAACTTATATAATGTTGTAAACCAATGTTACCACAATAAAAAAATTAATTTAAAATGTTTTAACCTGAAAAAAGAAAGATTTTCCACAACCCCCAAGCAAGATAAATACAAAGAAATAAGCACAGAAAAATTGCTGAAAACCAAAGAAAAGGAGAAAAACATTAAAAGTAGCCAGGGAAGGGGTGGGGAACCCACATTTTTTCAAAATAGCAACAGTAAAGCTGATAGCTAAAAGCAATAGAAAAATGGGAACCAGAAGATAGTTAAAGGAAATTTTTTAAGTGCTGAAAGAAAGTAATTGCTAACCTAAAATTCAATGCTCAGTGAAAATAATCTTCAAAAGTGAAGCCATAGTAAAGATATTTTCAGGCAAACAAAAACCGAGAGAATTTATCATTAATATATCTGTGTTAAAAGAAACACTAAAAGGATTTTTTCCGGCAGAAAGTAAATAATTCCAGATGGAAGCATAGTAATGCACAAAGGAATAAACAGCACCAAAAATGTAAAATGTATGGATAAATCTAAATTCATATTTACTGTATAAAACAATAATACTAATGTTTTGGGGTTTCAAAATATATAGAGAATTAAATATATGTTAACAATAGCACAAAAGACAAGAAGAAGGTAGTGGAATTAAAGTGTTGTAAGGTTCTTTCATCATCCAGGATGTGAAACAAATACTCATTTAAGGTAGGTTATAATAAAATAATGGTACATGTTGCAACCTCTAGGGTAATCACTAAAGAATAATAAAATAATGTACCAATAACAAGCTAATGGAGTAGGAAAATTGAATAATTTTTGAATGCATGATTAATCCAAACAAGGAAAGAAAGGAGAGCAGATTTAATAAAAACCACATGGAACAAAAAGAAAGTAAATAGTAAGATGATCAGTGTAAACCTTAATATCAATAATTACTTTAAATATAAATGGATGAAAGTCTCCAATTAGAAGACAAAGATTGTGAGACTGGATAAAAATAAATAAAATCTGACTACATGCAACTTACCAGTAACACAACTTAAACATATGGATACAGAAAGAAAAGTTGTGCGGCAGTTTCAAAACACAGGCACAAATCCTTTGCCACTCCTCTCATTAAGAAGTGGGGGTTTAACTCCCCTCCCCAATCTGGACAGTCTTGTGACTCCTTCAACTAATAAAGAATGGCGCGGGACTTCCCTGGCAGCGCAGTGGTTAAGAATCTACCTGCCAATGCAGGGGACGCAGGTTTGAGCCCTGGTCCGGGAAGATCCCATATGCCGTGGAGCAACTAAGCCCATGCACCACAACTACTGAGCCTGCGGTCTAGAGCCCGCAAGCCACAACTACTGAGCTCTCGTGCCACAACTACTGAAGCCCGCGCACCTAGATCCCATGTTCCACAACAAGAGAAGCCACCGCAATGAGAAGCCTGTGCACCGCAACAAAGAGTAGTCCCTGCTTGCCACAACTAGAGAAAGCCTATGCGCAGCAACAAAGACCCAACGCAGCCAAAAAACAAGTGTATTCGTAAAAAAAAAAAAAAAAAAAAAGAATGGCAGAAGTAACACTTTCAAACACTTTCAAAAATCTAGTAACACCTAGATTTTTCAAAGCTAGGTCATAGAAGGCTATGCAACTTAGGCCTTGTTCAGTGATATTCTCACTTGCAGAGCTCTGAGCCACTGTGTAAGAAGCCTGACTGCCCTGAGGCTGCCAGCATAGCCCAAGCTACATGGGAAGTCTTCACTGAGCTCAGTGTCCAGTTATCCTGGTCCAGGTACAAGCCAGGTGAGTGAAAAAGTCTTCAGACGATTCCAACTCCCAACCATTCAAGTCTTTCCAGCCACGATTCCAGACATCATAGAGCAGAGATAAGGCATCTCTGCTATGCTCTGTCCAAATTCCTGACCCACAAAACCTATGATGGAGACAAAAGAGTTGTTGGTTTATGCCACTAAGTTTTGAAGTGCTTTGTTATACAGCAACAGATAACTGGAAAGTGTTTGAAACTAAAAGGATGGATGGAAAAAGATACTCAAAGCAAAGATTAATCAAAAGAAAGGTAGTGTATCTAAACAAGTATCAAACAAAATAAACTTTAAGGCAAGCAATTTTACTGAATAATATTTCCTAATGAAAAAAGGCTTGGTAAAACAGAAAAATATAGCAATTCTAAACTTGTACACACATAATAACATAGCTTCAAAATATATAAAGCAAAAACTGACAGAATGAGGGGAAGAAAATACAGATCCACAAGTATAGTTGGAGATTTTTACGTACTTCTACGGGTATATTTTAAAGGATTAACATCATTCAGATACATTCTCTGATGACAGATAAACTGAGCAAGAGGTCCAAAACAGAACCATAACTAGGAAACCTCCAGATGTTTAGAAATTAAGAAATATACTTTTCTAAATAATCCATAGATCAAAGTTAAAATTTTACATTAAAATATCAAGCTTCTAACAAAACAAAAATGACAAAAATACCATCAATAAAGAAAAAAGGCAAACACGGGATGGGAGAAGATGTTGGCAATACATATGGAGATTAGAAAATATTTTGAACTGAATGGCGGTGAAACATATGAAAAATTAATGGATGCAACTGAAATAGAGATCAAGAGAAATAGCCCAGTACACCCACTAAAATGGCTAAAAATTTTTTGCTCAACTAACAATATGAAGTGTTGGCAAAGTTGTACAGCAACTAGAATTCAAACATATTGCTGGTGGTACAGTATGTAAATTGGTACAACCACTTGGGAAAATTGTTTGGAAGTTTCTATTATTATATGTTCATACTCTATGACACAACAATTATATTCCTTTTATACCCAACAGAAATGAGTACATACATGCACCAAAAGACATATACAGGAAAGTTCATGGCAGCTTTCTTTATAACAACAAAAAAATGGACACAACACAAATGTCTATTAACAGTAGAATGAATGAACTGGGTGGTTTATTCACACAACAGAATATCACTCAACCAATGAAAAAGAATGAAATGCTAATACATATGGTTAGATGAACATGGATGAATCTCACAAATACAATGCTGACTGAAAGAAGGCAGACACAAGATTACAAACCTAATAATTCCAAAACTAATCTTTGGAGACATGAGTCAGAACAGCTGTTACCTTGCAGTGAAAGTGGGTGAATAACTGACAGGAAAGGGGTGTCAGGGAAGCTTCTGCAGTACCAGTAATGGGCCACATCTTGATCTAGGTGTGGTCACATAAGTGTATACTTTGTAAAAACTAATCAAGCTGTACACTGAAGTTTTGTGAATTTTACTGTGATGTATGTTATACTTTAATTTTTTTTAGGTTTTTTTAAAGCAAAGGGATAGTAAACACGAAATTCAGGATAGTGATCACCTCTGGAGGAAAGACCAGGAAATAGGAAAGGAAAGAAACACAGAGATGCTTTAAATTTACATACATGACGCAAACCTATACCCTTTTGTATGTATCAAATATTACATTAGGGGCTTCCCTGGTGGCGCAGTGGTTGAGAGTCCGCCTGCCGATGCAGGGGACGCAGGTTCGTGCCCCGGACCGGGAAGATCCCACGTGCCGCGGAGCGGCTGGGCCCGTGAGCCATGGCCTCTAGGCCTGCGCATCTGGAGACTGTACTCCGCAACGGGAGAGGCCACAACACTGAGAGGCCCGCGTACCGCAAAAAAAAAAAAAAAAAAAAAAATTACATTAAATGTGAATAAAAATTATTTTAGTAAAAAAAAGTATTCAAATATTTAAAACGCCTGTGTTGAACTCAGGAAGAATTTTTAAACTAAATTCATATAAATGACTTTCAGTGATATTTAAATACAGGAAGACAACTGCATTACTTGAATAAGTGTCCTCCTAGCATCATGCTGATTGTTCCTTTAAGAGACCACTTTGTATGAGGTCAAGCAATAATAATGACTGGCGTTATTGAGTACATGCTATACTGTCTGTTGAGCACTGTTGTGAATGCTTTACACGCATTTAATTGTCATATAACCCTATGAGGCCAATACTGTTATCACCCCAATTTAACAGATGGGGATACACACACAGGGAGTTCAAGTGATTTGTCCGTGGCCTCACAGCAGGCAAGCCGGAGAGCCAGCCTCTGAAGGCTGGTTTTGAATTGCAGTCCGGCTCCACAGCATACTCACTTAACCTCTGCACCACTCTGCATCTTGCAAGAGGCATATCTCCAGTTTCTGGGAGTTCTCAACCATACCCAACTCCTGACAAGGCCTGAAATGGAATTCCAGAGTTTTTTAACACCCGCCTCCTAAAGAAGGGGTGCGGTGATGTGTCCTCAGTTACAATGACAGCAAATTACATTGTCATTACCACCAGTAACAATAGCAATAAACGTTAAGCCCACGCTGTACTATATTACAGAGTAAATCTGAAAGTTGCCACGATGGAGCAATTAACATGTGTCTTCATTCCAGACCCTCCCTAAGAAAAAAGTAACCTGGACAAATTATTTTTTCTCTCTGAACTTTTTCCTGTTCTCTCCTGGCTTATGGCACCTACCACTTTAAACTATGCACTCGATTTATTCATGATGTATGTCTTACCTCTCCTCTGGGAGGATAGGATTTGTTTCTGATTCTTCCTTGCCTCCTTGTGGTCCACATTACATAGACATAGTAGATGTTCAGCAAATATCTGTGTGATGAGGGCACACATGATGTAAATAAAGATGAGGTCGAACAGTCCAGTTCTTTGTAAAAAGTGCCCACATATCCTTTGACCTTGCCCATCAAATTCACTGCTGTATTCCAGGGACTTAGAAAAGGGCCTGTAAGTTAGTAAATACTAAATACCAAATTTCGGTTGAATGAATGAAAATATGAAGGACAGGTAATTCTCCCACACTGCAAAGTGTCCACATCCTATTCCTCATCTGTGTGAAAGGTCTCACTGACACTTGGGATGGGTGAACACGTCTATCAACTCAAAGGAATAAGGAATTTGCTGCTGTACTGCTGGGTCTTGATCATAGAATGAAGAGTTTACTATTAGAGCCATGGGCAGCTGGTTTGAGAGAAAACCCTGCCCACTGGCCCAAGCCTGTAGCCATGGTGGTGGTGACCTGTCTTTGGGATTTGCAGTGAGCACTTCCTGTCATGCAGTCTTGGGGAGGATGGGGGTGAGTGTAAATGTCTTGAGCATCTTCAAGAATTTTCTTCCCCTCCCCCAGCTTTATTGAGTTGTAACTGATGTATAACATGTAAATTTAAGGTGATAGACTTACATATTGCAAATTACCACCATAGTGTTAGCTAACATCTCCATCTTGTCACACAATTACCATTTCTTTTTTGTGGTAAGAACATTTAAGACATACTCTCTCAGCAACATTTAAGTATATATTACAGTGCTATGAACTATAATCACCATGCTGTACATTAGATTCCCCAGAACTTATTCATCTTATAACTCAAAGTTTATCTTTGACCAAAATCTCCCCATTTCCACCAACCTCTAGCCCCTGGTAACTGCCATTCTAGTCTTTGTTTCTATGAGTTTAAGCTCTTTTAAGATTCCACATATACATGATATTGTACAACGTTTGCATAATACCCTCAAGGTCCATCCATGTTGTTACAAAAGGCAGGATTTCCTTCTTTCTCATGACTGAATAATGTTCCAGTGTGTGTGTGTGTGTATTACATATACACACACATATATATACATATGTATCTTCTATATATGCATATAGATCATATAATTATAAATATATAGATATCATATATTCTTTATCCATTCATCCACTGATGGACACTTAGGTGGTTTCCCTGTCTTGGCTACGGTGAATAATGCTGCAATGAACACAAGAATGCAGGTGTCTCTTGGAGATCCTGTTTCCATTTCCTTCAGATATATACCCAGAAATGGAATTGCTGGATCGTATGGTAGTTCTATTTTTAACTTTTGTGGAACCTCCATACTGTTTTCCATAGTAGCTGCACCAATTTAATTCTCACTAACAGTGAGCAAATGTTCCCTTTTTTCCACACCCTGGCCAGCACTTATCTCTTGTCTTTTTTTTTTTATTTTATTGGATTATAATTGATCTACAATGTTGTGTTAGTTTCAGGTGTACAGCAGAGTGATTCAGTTATACATATACATATATTTATTCTTTTTCAGATTCTTTCCCCGTATAGTTTATCACAGAATACTGATATCATCATTTTGATGACAGCCATTCTTAACAGGGGATATTTCATTGTGGTTTTGATTTGCGTCTCCCTGATGATTAGTGATATTGAGCACCTTTTCATGTACCTGTTGGACATTTGTTTGTCTTCTTTGGAAAAATGTCTATTCAGTTACTCTGCCTATTCTTTAAATTGGACTGTTCGATTTTTTGCTATTGAGTTGTATGAATTCTTTATATATTTTGGATATTAACCCGTTATCAGATATATGATTTGCAAGTATTTCCCCCCATTCTGTGGGTTGCTTTTTCATTTTGTTGATGATTCCCTTTGCTGTGCAGAAGCTTTTTAGTTTGATGTAGTCCCACTTGTTTATTTCTGCCTTTGTTGCCTTTGCTTTTGGTGTCAAACCCAGCAAATCATCACCAAGACTGAGGTCAAGAAGTTTACCACCTAGATTTTTTCCTAGGGGTTTTACAGCCTCAGACCTTAAGTTGAAATCTTTTTTTTTTAATTGAAGTATAGTTGATTTACAATATTATATTAGTTTCAGGTGTACAACACAGTGATTCAATATTTTTATAGATTACACTCCATTTTAAGTTATTATAAAATATTGGCTATAGTCCCTGTGCTGTACAATATATCCTTGTAGCTTATTTATTTTATACCTAGTAGTTTGTACCATGTTCAAGTCCTTAATCCAGTTGGAGTTGATTTTGGTGTATGGTGTAAGATAGAGGTCCAGTTTCTTCCTTTAGAATATTCTTTCTTTGTCTTGTAAGAAGTCACCACAAACTCTGGGGCTGGGCCTCCAGCTCCGTGGTGGGAGTGGGGAGAAAGTCCCCTCCCTCAGTCTCCCCTGCTCCACTTCCATCTCTGGTCCTCTTGTGGGAATTATTCCTCTAGCAGTGGGGAAGGCATGTGACGGCCCTTTTTAGGTATGAAACATCACGAGTCAGGGTGAGCTATGCCTTGGGGCAACTCTGGAACAGATGTCTGGAGAAAGACTGCTCTTTCCTTCCCTTAAATAGCATGCCTTGTTCCTCCAAACTGGACACTATCCCTCCTTCCTCCCTCCTCCCCCGTCCTTCATTCACCTCCTACCCAGCCCCTCCTTCAAGCCCAAAATACAGCTGTCCCGTCTCCTCTTCTCCCTCCCCCTCCTCCTCGGGTCTGCCCCCAGGGGAAAGCCAGAGCTTGATCCCAGAAGCAAAAAGAACCTACAAAACAGCCTACAGAGCCTGGGAGAAATGCCCCTGAATGAAGTGGTTCTAGGGCCTCGCTCAGCAGCACATCACAACCTGACACTCAGTCCAGTTTGTCTGTTCAGATCCTTTTATTGCAGAAAATCCAGTTCTGGCCATCACGTATTTAGATGTCCGATACCAGGCATCCCTCAGCAAAGCAGCACCATTCCCTTGGCTAAGGGACATTTGGAGACTGCCGTGGGGATGGGAGGTGCCTAACCTGGATCGGTTTCTGACACTGTGACCTAGAACCCAGTGACTGAGAAGTTTCCTCCAGATGCCTCCTTGTCTTCTAGAAGCATCTATTCATTCTCAACCCTCTGGGTGAGTTTTCATGGCAACTGTCTCAACCACTTTGTGTGTCTTCCAATTATTTCTACTTTGGTCTGTTTTCTCAGGCTGTTTCTCCCCACCTCTTTTTCGTTTCCTTCCGTTTCTTTCTGTCTCTATCTCTATGCGACTCTCTCTGCCCAGCTCCAGAGCTCCAGACCTCTTCGCATCGCCGTGTGTCTATGCCTTGTTTTCTGCCCCTGAACCTGGTCCTGCATCCCTCCGGGAGACCCTGGGAAACGCCTGAGTGCGGCGCTCGTGGCGCCGGCGCTTTCATCCCGATCCAGGTGGCTACAATCCAGTACAGGATTTACGGTGCCCTGACCCTGAGCCGTCAAGAAGGAACGGCCAGATTAATGGGGTGGGCGGGCTGGGGTAATAATCGTTTGTTTGATGTGACAAGCCTGATAGGCGTTGATTTACTTACAGACTGATGGGCTTTTAATTGAGCACCTCCATCGCAGGCACTTCAAAGGCAGGGGAATTGACAAGGGGCCCCTTTCACGGAGGGCTCCCGGTGACTGACAGCCCCCCTCTGCCCACGATCCCCTCGGCCTAGGATTGGGCCGGGCAGCCCTGACCCGGCCCCTCTGGCAAAGTAACACGTTTTTCTGTGCAACTCAGAAATGGGCTTTTGTCTGCTGCCAAGGAAGGCAGGCCCTGCTCGGAAGGGCCCTTCTCCCGGGAGGATGAGCGGAGGGGACTCGGAGATGCTGAGACAGGTCCAGAGGACCCCGGGGGGGGGGGGCGGAGCAGGGATGCCAGGAACTCAGCCTGCAGACCGCTACTTTTGTTCTTCCGACTCCTGCTGGCCCAGCTCTCTTCACTCACCTCTTCCTCCTTCTCCCCGCTCCCTCCCTCTAGTTCAACCCCTCTCTTTGCTTTGCTCTCCCCAGCTCTTGGCCTCTTCCTACTCTACCTCTTTCCCCTCCCACTTCCTCATTCCTCCTTGTCGGGAAAGGCCAGAAGAGGAGGAGTCAGCTTCTGCTGTCCCCGGAGTGGCCTGTTGACAGTCCTTCTCCTCCTGGACAGCCACTCTTCCCCTCTCTTCATGCTGCGGGCAGTGAGGCCTCAGTCAGGAGCACCCTTGGACCCATCCCCGCTGTAGGCTACACTACAATGAACAGGGCTGCAGATGACCTCTTTGGCTAAGGGCAGGGGCTCTGGTCCAGTGGGGTTTCTACCCCACTCTTGTTTAGTCTAGAATAGGCTTTAATAATAGAGGCTTTATCCTGTTTGAAATTTTAGAAAATAGTCTTTATCAGGGAAGTTCTGTCTGAATGGATTTGCTTTGTTTTTTTGTTTTTTTGTTTGTTTGTTTTTGCTGTACGCAGGCCTCTCACTGTTGCGGCCTCTCCCGTTGCGGAGCACAGGCTCCTGACGCGCAGGCTCAGCGGCCATGGCTCACGGGCCCGGCCACTCCGCGGCATGTGGGATCCTCCCGGACCGGGGCACGAACCCGTGACCCCTGCATCGGCAGGCAGACTCTCAACCACTGCGCCACCCGGGAAGCCCTGGATTTGCTTTGTTTTTGTTAGTTTGTTCTGTTTAGTCCTGATGTCTGGGGTGCTGAACTTGCCTTATTTGTGGAAGAAGATATGCCCAAAGCTCTCTCCCAATGTCAGCTCACTTGCTGCGGCTGGGTGAGGGGTCGAAGGAGTGGGGGCAATGAGTACTGAAGGCTAGGATCCCATCCCCACCCATGGGGCAGAGTCCTTGAACTCTAGAGGGGGTCCCCTGTAGCCCCCAGGCTTCCTCACTAGGTCAGGGGTCCAGTGAGACCCCCAGCCAGGAGGAGCTTCAAGTTCTAAGTCAAGCTGCTTTAGTTACCATGGGAAGCCATGTTCCCTGTGTATCTCTTCTTCCCCTGTAGTAACTGGTCCAAGATCATAGAGCCCGGAAGTGAAAGAGCAGGTACCTGGCTGGAAAGACAACAGTAATAACTCACATTTGCATAGCATTGTGGAGCTTGGAAAGTATTTTCGCATATATTATCTTAACTGGTCTTTTAACCACCCTGTGAGGTAGTAAGTGCAATGTTGTTATGCCCATTAGACAGAGGATAAAATTGACACTCCAAGGACAACATGTCCCAAGAGGCAGAATCAGCTCTCGATCTCAGGTATTCTCCCACCAAGCCTGCCCCTTCCTTCTCTACCCCTCACTGTAGCCGAGACTACTGTCCCATTCCTTTAGAAGCTGCATTTTCTTACTCCAAACAGGTGGTTCCTTCCTGTTTCTCTTTTTTGTTTTTCGCCTTTTCCAGGTCCTCCCCCAGCTCCCCACCCTCTGGGTTTGGGCATCCAGGGACACAGCCTCCGGCCCTAGCGCTGAGAGGCCGAACCTCTCCCTGTGTCTCTGCCCCCAAGGCCACTTCCAAGCCTCGCCTGAGAGCATGATGCTGCTCCCTTAAGATCTGCTACCCGCAGGGCTCATGCAGCATCCAGGTACGAAACGGCCACGGGTGGAGCGCCTGTGCGTTTGGTTCTCTGCTGTTGGAACGTGTCGCCTATCATTTGAAGGTCCACCCAACGGACTCCTCTCAGAGCCAAGAACGTACATGTCTCTCCTGACGTGCTGGAGGGGCAGTTTCTACTACAGAGCTAAGCCCTAGGGCAGAGGTTTTTGAGCAACTAATCATCCCTCCCTTCTCTGCCTCTATGCCTTGGATATGGTTCCAGATTGCACTTAGTGTCCTGAAATATAATGATCTGTTTACATGTTGGTCCCCTCACTGGAGTTCATGGGCAAGTACATGTCTTTTCATCTTATATTTCCAGTGTCCAACAGTGAAATTTTTTTAATTATAGTTGATTTACAATATTATATTAGTTTCAGGTGTACAACATAGTGATTCAATATTTTTACAGATTATACTCCATTTAAAGTTATTATAAAATATTAGCTATATTCCCTGTGCTGTACAATATATCCTTGTAGCTTATTAATTTGATACATAGGAGTTTGTACCTCTTAATCCCCTGCCCCTCACTTGCCCCTCCCCACTTCCCTCTCCCCACTGGTAACCAGTTAGTTTGTTCACTGTATAGGTGAGTCTGTTTCTGCTTTGTTACATACATTCATTTGTTTTATTTGTTAGATTTCATATATACATGATACATACAGTATCTGTCTTTCTCTGTCTGACTTATTTCACTAAGGATAATACCCTCTAAGTCCATCCACGTTGTTACAAATGGAAAGATTTCATTCTTTTTTATGGCTGAGTAATAGTCCATTGTGTGTATGTACCACATCTCCTTCATCCTTTCATCTGTAGATGGACACTTAGGTTGCTTCCATATCTTAGCTATTGTGAATAGTGCTTCTGGGAACATTGGGGTGCATGTATATTTTCAAATTAGTGTTTTCATTTTCTTCAGTTATACACCCAAGAGTGGAATTGCTGGATCATACAGTAATTCTATTAACAGTGAAATTTTTTTTTCACTGATGAATCATTTTATTCTATAATTTCAGAGTGGATACCTTCTAAAGCATAAAAGTCAGGGCGCAGGAGCCATAATGGAAATGATGGATAAATTTGTCTACATAATTTGTCTTTATATATTTCACAAGCAAAGTCAAATGACAATAAACAGGTGTTGAGGAACATTTGTGCAAATACATGTGTAATAATAATATCAGGGCTGCCCTGGTGGTGCAGTGGTTAAGAATCCACCTGCCAATGCAGGGGACACGGGTTCAAGCCCTGGTCCAGGAAGACCCCACATGCCGTGGAGCAACTAAGCCCGGGCACCACAACTACTGAGCCTGCGCTCTAGAGCCTGCAAGCCACAACTACTGAGCCCTCATGCCACAACTACTGAAACCCACGTGCCTAGAGCCCATGCTCCGCAACAAGAGAAGCTACCGCAGTAAAAAGCCTGAGCACTGCAATGAAGAGTAGCCCCTGCTCGCTGCAACCAGAGAAAAGCCCGCGTGCAGCAACAAAGACCCAACACAGCCAAAAATAAATAAATAAATTTGTTTTTTTTTTAAATAGTAATAATATTAATATCAGCATTACTTAATGTAACAATAGAGCATTTGGAAAACACAGCCTATAAGAGGGACCAGACAAATAAATTTCCAGTACCTAACAGTGAAATTTTTGTCAAAATGATTGTTGCTGAACTACTCGGTAAAGGGCAGTATGGTGTGGAGGTAGAGTCAAACAGCCTAGGACACAGTCCCAGTTCCACTGTTTGCCATCCATGGCCCTTGGAAAAGTCATTTAAAGGTTCTGTTGGGACTTCCCCAGTGGCCCAGTGGTTAAGACTCTACGCTCCCAGTGCAGGGGACCCAGGTTCGATCCCTGGTCAGGGAACTAGATCCCACATGCACACTGCAACTAAGAGCCCAAATGCTGCAACAAAGATCCCACGTGCCGCAACTAAGACCCGGTGCAGCCAAATGAATAAATAAATTGGTTTTTTTTAAAGTTCTATTGCCTCAGTTTCCTCATCTGTAAAATGAGACAAAAACAGCCCCTACCTCATAAAGCTATTGTGAGGACTGAATGAGTTAATAACACATTTCATCTAATCATCTACATTATGCCATTATTTCAGGTCCAACAAAGAAAGAAGAAATGCTGCAAAATAATCTGTGGTACAATGCTTCTTTAAAAAATCAATGTCAGATGTTAAAAATGAGAAAAAGAAAATGCATCTTAGAATTGATGAAATATGTCCATGCAAAACACTTAGAAGAGAGACTGCACAGTCCACGCTAAGTTAGCCACCGTTCTCGTCATTGAATTGCATTCTCGAAAGACCCGTAGGATGGGCGAGTTAATCCTCGATTTTATAGATGAGGAAGCAGAGATTCTGAGAGATGCAGTAGCTGGCCAGGCTCACAGGGCAGTGAGCCCCCAGCAGGCATTTCAACCTGCCCTGGAGGTGCAATAATCCACAGTTATTACAATAGCTGGCCCCCACCCACCAAGCTGCCAGGGAGTTGGGAGCTGGGTTTTGTTCTCAGTTGCATTAGCTTTCCTAAATCTAAGTTTTTCCCCCTCTGGTGTAATTACTCTGCTTCTTCCTCCCCCTTCCTCCTTTGTCCTTGGCTCTGATCTTGTTACTTTTCTGCTAATGGCTTCAGGTTTTACTGTAACTGCATTTTGAATTGTAAGGGACCTCAAATCTTTTACAGATACAGGAGGGGTTCAAATAAGTATAAAGGTAAAAGTTAGTTTTTAAGGATGACACGCAGCAAGAAAAAGGGAGAGAGAAGATGCCCACGATCACACACAAAGGCATACAGGCTCAGCACCGACACCTCAAGAAAGCGCTCACAGCCCACCCTCCAATCCTACCGCGGAGGAACTGTGATGCATGCCGTGTATCCTCACAAGATGTAGAGCTCAGCTCGCCTCTGGGGCTAGGTTGTCTGCCACACCAGACTCTTTTTTCCCATGACCCAGCAAGACACTATGGGTCGGAGGGGGTAGAGGGGACTTTGGGAGGATATGAGAGGGTGGTTAACTTTTCTAGGACATTCTCTGGCTCCGCTTGGTAACCGCCCCACCCAAGAAAAAGCATCTCTTTGAAAGAGTGTGAGTTTCTCACTCACTATTGCAATGAGTCTGAGGCAAGGGAGTGCATCCCATTAGCTCCAGCTGGAACCAATGTAAAAGGGTTATCGTTGTTTCTAAAATCAGAAAGGGAGACTTCAGAAGATACTTCATTTGAAGTTTTGTAGTGGTCTCCCCACAACCCTAGTGGCAGCTCAGGACCCATGGCTGTTAAGATCACAGAAAGATGCCACTCGCCACTTCTGCATCATTTCCCCAAGTGAGGAACCTTGATATGCTACCTCTTCTACCAAGCTTGTAATGCTCATGTTAAAAGACAATGAATACCCAAGTTCCCAAGGACTGACATCATCAAACTGAATGTAACTCAGTTTAATGTTGAAATTGTTAACCATCTTGGGCTAGTTAGTGTGGTGTCTGAGAGATGTATTTCCTTTAAAATTTAAAATATCTGGTGGAGTTTCTGTGAGTTCTGGGCACCTTGGTGCAGGTCTAGCTAACTGGTAGCTCAAAATGGTTAACAGATAAAGAAAAAAAGAAAGATAATGAATAAAGCAAGGCATAGTACCGTACTGGGTTCTTCCCTCCCACGTAGGGAAGACACAAGCTGAGAGGATTGTATTTATGAATATGCTTGGATTTTTCAGGATGGAGAGGGTTTTTCTAGAACTCCTGTCCACTCTCCCACATGCCCTGAGACCTGTTTGAGTAGAGTGGTGAAGAAGCAAGTTTAAAAAGATCATTGCTATGCAGCTGCTTCCCATTAGCTATCTACCTTACGTTTGGTAGTGTATATGTCCATGCCTCTCTCTCGCTTTGTCACAGCTTACCGTTCCCCCTCCCCATATCCTCAAGTCCATTCTCTAGTAGGTCTGTGTCTTTATTCCTGTCTTACCCCTAGGTTCTTCATGACATTTTATTTTTCTTAAATTCCATATATATGTGTTAGCATACGGTATTTGTCTTTCTCTTTCCGACTTACTTCACTCTGTATGACAGACTCTAGGTCTAGCCACCTCATTACAAATAGCTCAATTTCGTTTCTTTTTATGCTATGATGATCCATGTAAAAAAAAAAAAATCATTGCATTAGGGCGCTTTGCCATGGGACACAGAGAGAGCACGCCATCCCTCAGTACCCCTGAATGGAGACTACTGTTCTTCCTCCAGGACGGAATAAAATGCACTCTAGGCTCTGATCCACCAGACAAAGAAAGATATATCAGCAAAGGAGGGGAAAGGTGAAGACTGGTGTTTGGCTCTCCTTTCACATACACGCAGTTCATCTCTAAGGCTTCCCAAAAAGCAGCCACGCACCAAATCCCTTCCAATGTCATCTGTATCCGAGCCTCCTGTGAGATAATCCTCATAATGGAATATTTAAGAAACAAGATATAAATCACCACCCTTTTTTCTCACCTGAAGATTTATTCTCCATAGGACGTATGGTGTATACGTCTGTCTACACACAGATGGTTGCAGGTGACTTTCTCAGCCGATGCCATCATGTTTTTAGGCTCTATATGTTTTTCAATATATGAACCTAATTTTTTCTGGGTGCAAAAACATAAATTTTAGAGATCAGAGCCCAGAAAATAGAGGCGCCCAGAGACATTTCCAAATTAAAACACACATCCATCAGAAAAAACTTTTTTTGTCATTTGCAGCCAACAAAAATGCCTATTGTTAGGACATGCTCATAAATAACTTGATTTTGGCACATGCTTTCGTACCATACAGAAGATGAATAAATTATATGTGATTTACAACCTTTTTCATTTTTATTAGCACTGCTCTGAAGAGTTTATGTAAAGGACGTGCCAGAGCAGTTATGCCAAATGTTTTCAGGCGCTGGTATTGATATTACATAAATTAAGGTGTTTTAATTTGCATCTTTAATTAACTAAATACTGGCAGAAAAATAAAACACAGGGCAGCCCTGACTCATTGCCTCTATTAAACTGCTGACGTCTCCGAAAAGATGCTTTAAGTAATCCAATTCATTCAGAGAGGTGGAGGGAGGGGTATTAACACTCTTATGTGGCAAAATATACTGGGGTTTAAGAAACCAATGTCCTGCTTTGCTTGCAAGGTGGCTGTGGTGAGCACGCGGTGTTCTAAGAAGGTCTGCATTTGTGTCCCTGAGGAAGGAGCTGAGGGAGTACTTTAACTATCCATCCTGTCCAGGTCTGAGCTGAAGCCTGGAGAGAAGCCCAGCCCTACCACTGGGCATGGGCAGGCTCCTAGGTGCAAAGTCTGGCACACCTGGGCTGGTTGCCTTTGTCACCCAGGGCTGTATGGCTGCCTGTCTCAGAAAAGACAAGCTGGTTGAATTAATCCAATGGTCTGATGGATCCCATAACAACATAATCATGTCCAAAAACCAAGGGGAGAAACAGTCAAAAATCCTTCACTGGAATTAGCTGCTTCTGATTAATCCTTTCCATCAAATCTGGGACCCCCCCCAACCCTGCCCCCCCAAAAACATATCCTAAAAAGATGTTCCAGCAGTACCCTAATTCTTTCCCACAAGCCCTGGGTCCTGTCACCACCCCCTGAGACTTTTGTTTTCTTCTCCATTATAATTTATTACAGGATATTGAATATAGTCCCCTGTGCTATACGGTAGAACATTGTTGTTTATCTATTTTATATATAGTAGCGTGTATCTGTTAATCCCAAACTCCTAATTTATCCCTCTTCCACCCCCTCCCCTCTCTGGTAACCGTAAATCTGTTTTTCTATGAGAGACTTTTTAAAAATTCACTCTTACCATGGACACAATAGCTTCTTTCTCATCCAAGTTCTTCCTTTCCCCTGCTTTCTGAAGCATTCTTGATTTTTGCTGTCCGTTTCTCCTCTCCTGGTAAGGCTTCATCTTCTATCATTTTCCCTCCAGACTTTCAGGGAGGAACAGCTCTAAAGAGAAAATTACAACTTCCACTGGTTGGCCAGAGGAGAGAGCCTGCTCCCCAAACACAGGTGAGAACATTTTATTTCTCTTCCCTAAACCCACAGGGAGTGAGCCACCTGTACAAGCTTTACCTGTTGTCCCGTGATTCCCAGGGTGTCTGGCTTTAATTCTCTACCGGGACTGGGAGGCATCATGTTAAGGGTGGACCTCTAGGGGCTCATAGATGCCTACTGGGCTGACCAGAGATGTCACCCAGGGAGAGGTGGGTCCGGGAATGGAGTTTACACTTCTCCTCTGTTCACACTGTCTCTGCACCTTCGTGCACATGGTCCCTTCTGAGACAGCCCAATTGGAAGCAGTTCAGGGCAACCCAAGCCCCCTTGTCTAGACCTCAGAGTGCTGTCATTATGCCATGTCCCTACCCCAGCGTTCTTCCTGGATGCTTTTCTTCCCTTGCTCCATGAGTAAAGGATGGACTCCAACTTTTTTTTTTTTTTTTTTGCGGTACGTGGGCCTCTCACTGTTGTGGCCTCTCCTGTTGCGGAGCACAGGCTCTGGACGCGCAGGCTCAGCAGCCACGGCTCACGGGCCCAGCCACTCGGCGGCATGTGGGATCTTCCTGGACTGGGGCTCGAACCCGTGTCCCCTGCATCGGCAGGCGGACTCTCAACCACTGCGCCACCAGGGAAGCCCTGGATTCCAACTTTTAATAAAGAAAATGCTGTCCTCCTTTGCCAGCATCCTACCCCCTCCCCCATCACAACCCCTACCCCCAAATCGCACTTTCTTGTCGTTTCTCATCTTGCAGCTCCATCAGTTGTTTTAAAACAAAATCTCCTGTCATATGACGTCTCCTGTCATAAATAAGATTGTCATTATGCATTTTGACTGCAGTGGGGAAAAATTCACCCGGGGCCTGATGTGGAACAGGAATAAACATAATAAGGGGGCTTCCCTGGTGGCACAGTGGTTAAGAATCCGCCTGCCAATGCAGGGAACATGGGTTCGAGCCCTGGTCCAGGAAGATCCCATATGCCGCGAAGCAACTAAGCCCATGCGCCACAACTGCTGAGCCTGTGCTCTAGAGCCCGCGAGCCACAACTACTGAGCCTGCGCTCTAGAGCCTGCAAGCCACAACTACTGAGCCCTCATGCCACAACTACTGAAACCCACGTGCCTAGAGCCCATGCTCCGCAACAAGAGAAGCTACCGCAGTAAAAAGCCTGAGCACTGCAATGAAGAGTAGCCCCTGCTTGCTGCAGCCAGAGAAAAGCCCACTTGCAGCAACGAAGACCCAATGCAGCCAAAAATAAATAAATAAATTTATTTTTAAAAAAACCCAAAACATAATAAGGAAAAATACACCATCTTCTCGGCGTTTTTAACTACCGTAGCTTTTCTGGTTTGGATTGTTTGGGTTGTTTTCATTGTTATGGTTGTTTTTATCATTTGTTCATTGATTCACTTATGTAAGGAAATTAATGAGAAACAAAGAGAGCCTGGCAGAAAGCGGTTGTGTTGAATGTATCAGGACAGGCCTTGGGTGATGTGGAAGGGGCGCCTCAGGACACCTGAGAAAGGTCTTCAAGATGTTAAGAATTCTACTTTAGACGGCCTGGAAAGTACGTTTATCCTGATTCCACGGCCCATCAAAACTCTGCCCAGGGGCTTCCCTGGTGGCGCAGTGGTTGGGAGTCCGCCTGCCGATGCAGGGGACGCAGGTTCGTGCCCCGGTCCAGGAAGATCCCACATGCCGCGGAGCAGCTGGGCCCGTGAGCCATGGACGCTGAGCCTGTGCGTCCGGAGCCTGTGCTTTGCAACGGGAGAGGCCACAACAGTGAGCGGCCCGCGTACTGCAAAAAAAAAAAAACTCTGCCCAGTCCTGACTCTTCCCAGTGTCATAGGGTCAAGGTCACTAACAAAAGGTGAGCTTCGACTCCGTGGACCAAGGAGGCCCAGGCGTTGGCCTGAACTTCAGGAGACAAGAGGAGGGCTCATGCTGTTTGTCTTTGCAGCGAGAAGCTACAGGTGCCAAAATGCCTGTATTTTTTTGTTTTCTTGGCGAATGGTCGATAAAGCAGAAAACTCTTATCATCTCAACCCTTGTTGAGAAATCACATATCCATGCCCTTTGAATTTTGCAGGTAATACCTATTCAAAAATACAAATATTAAAAGAAGAACAAAATAAAGACGACTTCCCCCGCCCTGGGTAGCACTCTGCTAACAATAATTACTGATGTCATGATTTGATGTCTTCCGATGCTTCACAGGCCTCATGCTGGAAATTCATGGTTAGGACTGGATATAAGCCTCCATGGACACGACAATATTTCATGCATTGTCTTTGGCGCGAAACTTTGCCTTTTCATGAGCGTGAACAAAAAAGGTCCAGACAATCCAGAGTTCTTGTTAGGGTTCACTGATTGGGAAGTTTGCAATATTAAAATGTGGATTCATCAATATCGTGGATTCTTTTAAGCCAGACCTAATATTCCCCTCCTTCTCCTCCTACTAAATGAGGGAGCAGCTGGGAATAGGAGGAGGAGGAAAGCAGGAGAAGCATGCACGTTTTCTGAACTCCAAAGATGGAAACAGAACCCCTTCTTGGTGAGCCTTTAA
This sequence comes from Delphinapterus leucas, assembly GCF_059928025.1. Taxonomy (NCBI): domain Eukaryota; kingdom Metazoa; phylum Chordata; class Mammalia; order Artiodactyla; family Monodontidae; genus Delphinapterus; species Delphinapterus leucas. The sequence continues at coordinate 29,161,385 of NC_143149.1, forward strand.
ACGTCTCCAAATAAACGTGACTGGAAGTTCCTAGAGGTATCGCCCTTGTTTTCTTGCCCGAATCCCTCGGCTGAACTTCGAACTCACTCCAAGTCTATCTTACCTACTGTGTTAAAAGGGACTTGTTTAGGGGCTTCTCTGGTGGCGCAGTGGTTGGGAGTCCGCCTGCCGATGCAGGGGACACGGGTTCGTGCCCCGGTCCGGGAAAATCCCACACGCCGCGGAGCGGCTGGGCCCGTGAGCCATGGCCGCTGAGCCTGCGCGTCCGGAGCCTGTGCTTCGCAGCGGGAGAGGCCACAACAGTGAGAGGCCGGCGTACCGCAAAGAAAAAACAAAAAAAAAGGAACTTGTTTTGAATGTATACAGCTTTGCGCCCTGCAATTCTACTCCTAGGAATTTACCCTATAGCTTTACTAGCACACGAGGAGAATGATATATATATATATATATATATACACATAGATATACACATGTACATATATATGGTTATTCACTGCAGGAGCAAAAACTAGAAACCATCTAAATGTCCACCAGCAGGGGACAGGTCAAATAAACTTGTGGCACATCCATGTAACAATGCTGTGAACCTGAAAAAATAAATTAAAAAAATGCAGAAGCCAGTGATGCAATCCCCAAAATACATTAACTTAAAAAAAAAAAAACCAAGTACAGAACAGTTTGTGTAGTATGTTGCCATTTGTGTATAAAAGGGAGAAAGAATATATATGTATTTGCAAGAATACAAATATACAAGAATATGTATGTACAAAATACCTCTGGAAGGATGGACAATAAACTCATAGCATTGATGCATTGGGGAGAGAAACTGGATGGCTAGAGGGAGGTTTTGTCCACTGTACAGTCTCATAGTTTGGGAATTTGGCACCATGGGAATCACTTCATCATAAATAAATAAGTGCATTTCTCCCAAAAAATTAATAATAATTTAAATCACTTTTAAAGGGGTCTTATTATGCAAATCTCCACTCTGAATGGACCACTATACTTGGATAATTCCAGCCATCAGCTTGGTTGGGACCCCACCTCTCGGGTTTCCTTCTCCGAGCAGAGGCTGGCAGAGGGCCACGGAAATAAACACTCCTCGAAATTGTTTTGACATCTTGGAATTTGGTTTTATCAAATACAACCAGTGGTAACTGAGCCACTGCCTGAGCAGTTTTCCCCTTTTCTCTAATCGTATTTGTTGAAATGAATTTGGAGCTGCACATCCCGCTAGTCAGGAGCCCAGCCTAGGAAAGGGCATACTTTGGACAAGTTTAAAGGCCTATACACTGCCAGAAGTGGGGGCAGGGCAGGGGCGGGGCGTGGGTGTCAGAAGCAGGTACCTGCCCTGTGTAACTGAGATATTCACAGTTTGCCACCAAGATCTCCTGGGGGTCCAGTAGTTCCAGCTGGGGGATGCTCAGAACATGGGGGCAGGACAGCTGGGGAAGCCTGGTCCCTGCTTCCCTTTCAAGGACCTCCGCTCTGCTCTTGGACTCCCCTTATACCCAAATGAGACATGGTGCACGAACACACCTAGAATGATTCATCCTGTCACCCAGAGGTGCTCAGTAAATGTGGTAGAATCTGCATTGAACTTGAAGCAAATTCTCTTAAGAACAGTGAGCAACTGGTACAAACTCCTATGTATAAAATACATTAGCTACAAGGATATATTGTACAGCACAGGCAATATACCCAATATTTTATAATAACTTGGAATGGAGTGTAATCTAGAAAAATATTGAGTCACTATGTTGTACACCTGAAACTAATATAATATTGCAAATCAACTATACCTCAATTTAAAAAATAATAAATAAAACAATTTTTTTTAAAAAAGAATAGTGGACAACTAAACTATAGGGTAATTAGCAGGATTTAAGTTAGAGCCTCCTGACTTTTTCTTTTAATCTGCAAAAGAAGCCCACAGATGCCCGAAGGAAAGGGCTGCCCCACCTTTTAGGAGCTGGGAATGTGCATGCCAGGGAAGGTGGCCTGGACTGACCAACTCGCTCTGGTCCTTACATGCTCTGGGATCGCCTTGGGCCTGCACCTACCAAGTGGCCAATAAACAGAAATTGAATAAATTCATTCAATCCAGTTCCATTAATTAAATGAATGTTCAGCTTACTTCCTTCTCTGCCTCAGTTTCCTCTCTACCATATTCTCATTCCTGGACACAAAAATAAAACGCTGGTTGCGAAGACCAGTATTCTGGAAGACAGTTGAAGTCATTTGCTTTTTTTTTGGCCATGCCACGCGGCATGTGAGATCTTAGCTCCCTGACCAGGTTTCGAACCCATGGCCCCTGCATTGGGAGCAAGGAGTCCTAACCTAACCACCAGGGAAGCCCCTGAAATCATTTGTTTTCAATGTCTCCTCCTGTGGGCCTCCCTCTCCCTCAGGCCTGCACTCGGTAGGTTGGCTCAGAAAAAGCTACTTGGATTCGAATCCCGGTTCTACCACTTTTGAGCTGTGAAACTTGGACAAGTTACTTAACCTCTCTGAGCCTCAGTGCCTCACCTATAAAAACAAGCATAGTCCCTACCTCATCTGTTTGTAGTGAGAACTGAGTGACTTATTACAGGTAAAGAGCTCAGACAGGCTGGCACACTATAAGGCTCCATAAATGTTATTATTACAGAGTAAAATACTCACTGCTAATCACAGCTGAGGTGTTGGCAGATTACTAAAGTATAATTCCTCCCAGCAGTATTTGCAACTTAAAAGAGAGAAGAAACTTGAAGGCCCAAAGGAACAAAGTAGTCAAGGGTGACTGCCCAGGGCTAAGGTTGATGTCTGGGGCGGGGCAAATTGAGGGAGGAGAACTTCAAAAGCACACCTCCTCGCATCCCCCCTCCCTGCCAGCCCTGCCTATCTCCCCTTGGGCTGATAGGAGATAAACTAAACCACTTCTTCAAAGCACCCTGCTCAAGGACCAGGATCAAACACAGGGCTGGGAGATAAGCTTCAGCCTACATTTCCTTTGTCCATTCCTTCCCACCACTTTTCCAAAGGAAACTCAAGGGGGAGGAAAAGTAGTTAATTCCTCCCTCTTTTATCAAAGGGAGTTACCTCCCCATCTATAGGGCAATGGGGACGATGGGGCTGTGATAGGAGAACAAGGGAGAGAAGGAAGCCTCTTCTTGCTGCGCTGCCAGGGTTGCTGTGTGACTTAGACTCCCCCAGAAGCTCTGGGAGCCCCGGTCTTTATCTGTCAAAAGGGATAAAAAACACCTGCCCAAAATAACTCAGAAAATTGTTGCGGGATGATGAACGCAAATATGTATTTGGGAAAAGATCCTTTAACAGGCTCATATAGTTGACATTTTGAAAAATACGAAGTCATCCACCTTGAGTCTTTTTACTAATATGGTGAGGGGAGATAGAAAGAAATAACCCGCTGTATGTAAAATTCTTATTCGTTCATCAACAAACTTTCACTGGGCACGTATGGCATTCAGACTGCGTGCATTCATACCCCCATCTCGTACCAGCTGGGACTTGGGGCAGGGTACTTAACCTCTCCGTGCCTCCACTTCCTCCTCTGTGAAATGGGGTGACAATAGGACCTACTTCCTAGGGCTTCTGTGAGGATTAAATGAGAGAAATTGAGAAATTGTGCAAAGCTCATCCAACAGCGCTTGGCTGTCAGCGTTGGCTGCTGCGATGAAGACAGTTAAACATCCCTCTAGGCAATAAGAATACAAAGAGGATGAGGGCAATACAGAAGAATCCACAGTCCAGCAGGAGAATGGACAACAAAATAAATAATGGCAGATGCCCTGTGATGAGTGTAAGAACATAATCGGAGCTGTGAGAACACAGAAGAGGGGGCTACCAGAGTGGGCTCCCTGGCAAGGCTGGTCCTTCTTGCTTTGCCTGTTTGTTCCCACTGTTCCTTGGGCCCCTCTGGTCTTCCCATGCCCAGGGCTGTGTCTGAAGCCTGGGGATGGGGCAGACAGAGGCAGTGCTGAATCAGGGCTCCTGGCCAAGGCAGTAGTTGCCAGTGGCTGAAAGATATTAAGCGCCAGGGAGGAAAACCAAGTCCCCTGTGAGGCCGACATTTCAGAATTCTTACAGCTTGTAAAAAAAAAAAAAGAATGTAAATAGTTACCCAGTGAGATATTATTTCTTGTTGTTGCCATTAGGGCTTGAGTGTCATGAAGAGAGAGGCCGTGATTCAGGCAATTCCACCTTGGTGAGGATGGAAAACTCCACATTAATCCCACACGACACACACCTCCCACCTCTCCTCCCAACCTGACTCAGGCGTTTTTTTCCTGGGTGGTGAGTTTTATGCAAATTGAAATCATGAAAAAAAATCTATAAATATTCAGAATTTCCTAAGGGATTTTCTTGATGGCTTCTGAGAAGCATTTATTTTTTTAAAGACTCCTTTGACTGGAGGCTGGGGAAGGGGTACCCTCATTTGGGTAGGATGCTGGGCCGACTTGGGTGTTCAAGTGGGTTCCCAGCGCTGGGAGCCTCTGGATCCAGATGTGCAGTGACTGTTCTCCAGAGCAATCGCCCCACAGATGCCAACGATGCTGTTGGTCACAGCCATCACTGACCTGGGACTTTCTTTGTGCCAAGCACTAGTTGTGTGATATGCATTGTCTGTTTTGGGCCTTCCAACTCTGAGGTGGCCACTCTTAGGTTTTATACCTGAGGTTTCCGAAGCTTAGGGAGGTTTCCTTGCCCGGGTCACTGGCCTTTGGGTAAGTGACTAACCTCTCCACGCTAGAAATGGGAATGATAAAGGTACCTGAAACTTATCAAGAGCCTGACACATAGAATTGTAATTCTTCACCTCATTGGCTGGGGGCATTCTCAAGCAGCCCCACCCCATCCTACTGTCATGGTGCCCCTCCCTCTCAGGGCAATCTGGGAAGGGTCCCTTAGCCACAGGACTGCCACTTTTCTGCAGAGGAAGGACTTGGGCCCTGTACAACACTGTCTTGTGTGGCATTTTCAACCACACCTCATCAACCTCAATAAACACGGCCCAACTGAAAACTTCTTCAGCCTTATTCTCTCCCAGGTGACAAGACATTCCTTTGAAAACGGACTTGCTTTAGGCCACTAGGGCCCCACTTAGGACTCTGTAGAGGGTAACATTTCAGCTAAGTGAATGTCAAGTACTGATTGTAATAATCGTCTAGTACCTTTTAATTAGGCCTCTGGCCTGGCTGAGTATGGTCTTGCATATTCCCTCCTAAGGCGATTGGGTGGATCCAGCCAAAGGGTTCCTGCTTTCCTCGTCAGCACCCGAAAGGGAAGCATGGCCCTATTCCTTTGCTAGCACTTTCCAGGAGTGGGGAAGTAGGTCTGGTCTCCACCTAAGTGCTGTCTGGCACCCCCGTTCCTAGTGATTAGCTGTGAGCTTAGGGAATGGGGTTTCTTAAGGACAATATATGATTACCTGGGCAAACTCTCCACCCTCCTTCCCGAGCCTGGTCACCCTGTCCTCACCTCCTCTGCTCTCCCTTCCTTTCATTCATTCCTTACCTTCTTCTTCTCCTTTCCTCCCCAAATAGAGAGTAAATATTTTATCTCCCCCCGGTCTCCCCTCTCCTTCTGCTGCCTCCTACCCCTCTAGATTCCTTCCAAATTCCTAAATGCCTTTGTCTCTCACTCCTCCCCTTTGTTCCCAACTGATTCCCCATTAATCATCCCTAACACACATCTGCTGGGGTCCTAGCAGGAGCTCTTGGCTGGCACTCACAGCTGGGCTGGTTACGATAATCAAGAAGGGGTCTTTCATCTTTTCCTGTCTCCTAGGGCTCCCCCCTTCCCAGCTTCTCCTCCTCCAAGATTGCCTACAAAGGCCCACCTTTTTCCATTCTGGAAGGTTCTGCCCTCTCTCTGCAGAGCAATCTCCCAAAGGCCAAATGGCCTCATAGGCTGAAGCAGCCCTGAAGTGGATGTTTAAACTTGGTGTTGGCAGTAGCAAGGATGTCAGAGGGCTCAGAGGCTGGCATGAGAAGGGGGGGTGGGCCGGGTGTAGGGACCACCACAATAAAATAAGTGAGGTCCTCCCTCCTTCTTGTAGCCCTCTTGCTGCAGTATGGAATACATCACCCAGTCAGGGCATCCCTTGGCATTCGTGGTAACCTAATTTTACCAGGATTAAAACTGGGGCAGGGAAAGCTTGTGTAATTTCTCAGAGGTCTACGCATACTGTCCAAAAACCAGATGGATCCAGGAAGTACATTCAGTTTAGTGTGTAACTGATGTGGTGACTGCTGCCTTCTTTACTGAGCATGATAAAGATTGCCATTTGTTATTTCTGTGATACTTGTTTCTTTCCATTGGAAGAACCCCTTTGAAATCATCTGTCCCCGTCTTGGGATCTCATGTGATCTCAAGGCGTTGATCAACGAGCAGCAGAGTCCTAGAGCAATACGCCCCGAGTGACAGGCCTGACAATCGGAGTGATGGATTCGGGCTGGAAAAGCGGTACTCGAAGCGAGGCAGTGACACCAGCGCGCCTCCGCTGGCCGCCGAGAGCAAGGAGAAGTGGTCTCCCCAGAGGCCGGTACACAAAGGGCCAGCTTCACCTTCTGATCGGCGGACCAGGACCTTTAATGTCCGGACAAGGACTATGTGAAACCTCTGCCCGGTGCGAAGCTGGCAGTGCATACTTCATCCAAAAGGCACGGGAGGGAGGGGATAGGGTGAAGGAGGATACTGTTATTTTTAATAAAAAGTTTTTAATTCCGAAATTCCCCTGGCAAAACCTAGTGCATTTTCCCCCGCGAGAAAAAAAGGATGGGGGTAGGGTAGACGCATCTCTGGAGTTTGCATCGACGTGCAGCACTTACAGAGATTCCTCCCTCCTCTGGGATGCTGACCTCTCCGTGGTCTCCACCCGACCCCCAATAGCAGCTAGGCCGGGTGCAGTGAGAGAATTTTACGCCTCTAAGCAGAACACCGTAAGAAACCTGAAACATACCAAACATCTAAACTATAAATCAGTGCGCAGGCACCTCGCGCCCGGCGCATCCTGGAGGGGCGCACCGCCTAGGGAACCGCGGCTTATTGCGACCATCTCACCCCGGAAGGGACACCTCAAACTTGCAGGCTTTGGACCGGACTGGCTCAAAGTTGTTGGAGCGGTTTGAGCCGCGTCCCGAGAACCGTGGCTGCCTCCGAGGCTCGGGCGCTTCCAAGTGAGGACACCCGGGAGAAGCCAATTAGGGGAAGAGAGCTGGACCCGAGCAGAGCCGGGACTGAGCCCGAGCAGAGCCCGAGCAGGACCAGAGCAGAGCTGGGGCTCTGGAGGCGCGGCCCGCCCCTAGGCTGCCTCCCGGAAAGGCTTGGACTTGGCAGTGCCGGAGCCGGCGCCAGGAACTCCTACCCCACCCCCAGCCCACCCCGCCCCACCCCAATCCACCCCACCCCACCCCACCCCAGACACACACGGCCTGTGGGTGACTGCCCCCGCCAGCACCACCCCTCGGCGGTGCGAAGCGAGAGAGGGCAGAGCGACAGGAAAGCCAGCGGAGGATAGGGAGCAGAGCCCAGGGTCCCGGAGAAACCCAGTCCTCTCTGGGACCCCCGGGGCAGGGGCAGCCCAGTTGGGGGGAGGGGAGGAATACGGCGGGTGGTAAAGGCCGAGGCGGCGGGTTCGCGGGCGAGGCTCCTTTAAGGCTCTCCCCTCCCACCGGCGGCGCAGGCCTCCGCCCGCCGCTCTCCCCGCCCCGGGGTCCCGGCGAGAGCTGCGATTGGGCGGGCGCGGCGATCCCTTTGAAGTGTAGCTGCCGATCGCGGCTATTTGACGTGCGGCTCGCGAAAGACGAGGGTTTTTGTGTTGCTCGCCGGGGCTAGCGGCGGCGGCGGCGGCGGCGGCGGCGGCGGCGACGACGTCGTCGTCGTTGGAGGAGGGGTGGAGGCGCAGCGACTGCTGCACCGCGCTCGGCGCTGCGGAGCGAGCCCACCCGCCCCGGGAGCTCGCCTCCCGGTGGTCCCCCTCCCTCCCCGCCCCCCCAGTGGCGCTGCCTCCTCCAAATGAGCGATTCGCCCGCTGGATCTAACTCAAGGACACCCGAAAGCAGCGGCGGCGGCGGGAAGAGGCCGGCAGTGCCGGCGGCGGTGTCCCTCTTGCCTCCGGCGGACCCCCTGCGCCAGGCGAACCGGCTCCCTATCAGGGTCCTGAAGATGCTGAGCGCTCACACCGGCCACCTCCTGCACCCGGAGTACCTGCAGCCGCTGTCCTCCACTCCCGTCAGCCCCATTGAGGTCAGTCCCCTGGTCGCTAACCGCCCTGCGCCGGCCCCATTCCGCCCACCACTGCCGGGCCCTGCTCCCTGCGCCCCGGGGCTCGGTGCGACGCTCAGATCCGGCCACACTGGCGGACGGAGTGAGGAGGGACGGAGAACAGAGGGGTTAGAGCCCACTTGGTGCTCCCCAGGCTTCTCCGGGAAAGGTTCCCCTCCCACACTCGCCCTTCGGAGCTACGTGTTTTCTCTCGGATTGGGTTTGCTCTTGGAGTCTCCCCTGGGTCCTTTACTTCTCCTGGGCACCCAGTGTTCAGGCCAGAGATGATCTCTCCTGGGCCTTTTCCGCCCGCCCCCACCCCCACCCCTCCACCCGGGTTTGTTCTCTCTGAAGCCCGATCGCCCCCGTCTCACGCCGCCTCTGTCTCTGTCCCATCCGGTTAGAGTGCACTACGCCCAGGCACTCCCGACCCCAGGTCTTTCTTCCTCCCACTTGCCTGGGTGCCCTCCCCGGGAGGGAGGGGCTACGAAGAGAGCGCCAACTGCAGCCCTGGCTTCAGAACGCGCTTCTCCCGGCTCCTACCCTGCGGCGCCACCGCCAGAAACCCGTCCCAAGCGAAGTTACCCAAACTGAAGGAATAAGTTTTAACCCGGGCCTAGAGGCGGGGAGATGAGAGGGCAGGAATCGAGTCACAGCCCCTCCCCCAGCCCCGAATCCAGAGAGGTCACCTTCTCCCGCGGTGGCCTTTGGTGGACTACTTCCACTGCCCATTCCCTGGGGCCTACGGCGCACTCCGGAACCCGGTGGAGCGAGGGATCCCACCGACGGGCAGTGTGACCGCAGTTCCGCCCAGCTGCCCCGCCCGCCCGCCAGGCCCTCGCAGACCCTCTCCCCGAGGCCCTCCCGCCCCGTCGCGCCGCCTTGCGTGTTCCCCGCGCCCACCCGCCTCCCCTGGCGCCCCGCTCGCTCGCTCGCTCCGTGGGTCTCTGGTCTCACCCCCGTCTCCCTTCCCTTACCACTGTCTCCCACAGCTGGACGCCAAGAAGAGTCCTTTGGCGTTGCTGGCCCAGACTTGCTCGCAGATCGGCAAGCCGGACCCGCCGCCCTCGTCCAAGCTCAACTCGGTAGCGGCGGCCAACGGGCTGGGAGCGGAGAAGGACCCTGGCCGCTCGGCCTCGGGCGCCGCCTCCGCGTCTGCGGCGCTCAAGCAGCTGGGGGACTCCCCGGCCGAGGACAAGTCCAGCTTCAAGCCCTACTCCAAGGGCTCCGGAGGCGGCGACTCTCGCAAAGACAGCGGCTCCTCCTCCGTGTCCTCCACCTCCTCCTCCTCCTCCTTGTCCCCGGGAGACAAGGCGGGCTTCAGGGTCCCTAGCGCCGCCTGCACGCCCTTTCCCCCGCATGGAGCGCCGGTCTCGGCGTCGTCGTCCTCGTCCTCCCCCGGCGGCTCCCGGGGCGGCTCCCCGCACCACTCTGACTGCAAGACCGGCGGCGGGGGCGCCGGCGGGGAGCTGGACAAGAAAGACCAGGAGCCCAAACCCAGCCCGGAGCCCGCGGCCGTGAGCCGAGGCAGCGGTGGGGAGCCGGGTGCGCATGGCGGCGCCGAGGCCGGGGCCTCCGGGCGCAAGTCGGAGCCGCCCTCCGCGCTGGTGGGGGCCGGCCACGTGGCGCCGGTGTCGCCCTACAAGCCGGGCCACTCGGTGTTCCCGCTGCCACCCTCCAGCATCGGCTACCACGGCTCCATCGTGGGCGCCTACGCCGGCTACCCGTCTCAGTTCGTGCCTGGCCTGGATCCGAGCAAGTCTGGCCTCGTGGGAGGCCAGCTGTCGGGGGGCCTGGGCCTGCCCCCGGGCAAGCCCCCCAGCTCCAGCCCGCTCACCGGGGCCTCCCCGCCGTCCTTCCTGCAGGGATTATGCCGCGACCCCTACTGCCTGGGAGGTTACCACGGCGCCTCGCACCTCGGCGGCTCCAGCTGCTCCACCTGTAGCGCGCACGACCCAGCTGCGCCTGGCCTGAAGGCGGGGGGCTACCCGCTGGTGTACCCCGGGCACCCGCTGCAGCCCACCGCGCTCTCGTCCAGCGCCGCCCAGGCCGCGCTCCCCGGCCACCCGCTGTACACCTACGGCTTCATGCTGCAGAACGAACCGCTGCCGCACAGCTGCAACTGGGTGGCGGCCAGCGGGCCGTGCGACAAGCGCTTCGCCACCTCGGAGGAGCTGCTCAGCCACCTACGGACTCACACGGCCCTGCCCGGCGCCGAGAAACTTCTGGCCGCCTATCCGGGGGCCTCGGGCCTGGGCAGCGCCGCCGCGGCCGCTGCGGCCGCCGCCTCCTGCCATCTGCACCTCCCCCCGCCGACCGCCCCCGGCAGCCCCGGGTCGCTGTCCTTGCGGAGTCCACACACTTTGGGCCTAAGCCGGTACCACCCTTACGGCAAGAGCCACTTATCCACAGCCGGGGGCCTGGCCGTGCCGTCCCTCCCCACAGCCGGACCCTACTACTCACCATACGCGCTGTACGGACAGAGACTGGCCTCAGCCTCCGCGCTCGGATACCAGTAACTACAGCCCTGCTTCCCTCCCCAACCTCCTCTCCTCCCCGCCGCCTCCCTTCCCCACCCGCCTCCGCTGCCTCCTCCACCACTGCTTGTCCCTGCCGGACCCCCGCCCAGACCCCCCGCACCGGACTGTGTATTTATTTACTGTAATGTTAGCTTACAAGCTGGGAATATAAGTGCATTAACGGCCCACATGAGTCAATGGTATGCAAAGAGTCTGTTCCCCTCCAAATAATAATATTAATCACACAGGTAACTACATGTCCCCGGTCCCTCTTCCTTTCTCTTCCATTTTTTTCTTTTACTTAGATGTAAGTTTCCGATTTTTTTTTCCCTTTTGCGCTTTTTTTTTTTGATGGGTTTGGTTTTATGGGGAGGAGGGGAGTTGGGGGTTCTTTTTGGTTTCCCTTCCTGGGGAGTCTCTTGCGTGCTTCTTAACCGTTCAAACTACACTTCCTCCTTCTCTGCTCCCCTCCTTTCCCCTTCATTCCTTCTCGCTTCCATCCATTTGACGTTCTGTTTTTTTCCTTTGTACGAGTAACAGAGAGGAGGTATTTTTTGTAAGGCATTTGGGGGTGCAGGGAGCGGCCTTGGGAGCTAGAGGCCTTGCCCTCTTATGGACCTGGAACTTTGCTCTGTGACCCCTGACCTGCCACCCTCTCTCCCTAGGCTCCTTGGTCTGTGCCCTGGCCCCCCAAATTAGAGCCTTGCTCCCCGATCTTGCTCTGAGCACGGGTCAGTGGCCGGAGAGGCGCCTCCAACAGAGCCTTTCTCCTCCCAGACTCTTCCAGGCCCCAGACACCGCGTGGTCACACTGCCTGGTGGTGAGGGGCCCGCAGGGCTCACTTCACTGAAGTAAAAGTTCTAGAAGGCCCTGCTGGCATGGAACTTTGCTCTTTATAGTTTGCAAAGTGCTTTTATAGTCATTGTTTTTCTCTGGCTATTGTGGCTGTGGTCCCTGTCCTGGCGATGGGCGCTGGGTGGGTGATTCTTGCTAGATCCTTCCAAAGCAGACCAGTGGTAGTATCAGCTGACAGCACAGCCTTGTTAGCACCATTGGGGGAGTTAGGGAGCACACGGATCACAGCAACCCCGGTGGCCCCCTCCCAGGCCTGACCCTAGAGTCCCCAAAGTTGGCCGTGGGCTCCCTCAGTTACTGGGATTGAAGGCTCGGCCCCGGGGTCTTCACCCAACACCCTCCCTCCCTCCCTCCCGGCCTTATGCAGCTGCGCAAGGGCTGCGGGGCCTGTTTGGGATGAATAGAGCTCTCCCTTGGTAAGACTTATTTTGTTAATAAATGGAGTACTTGGCTATATTCACACCGTGGTGTGTTTCTCTCTTGCCTGCCCCACTGACCCACTTCCAGACGCCTAAGCAGATGCCCTTCTTTTGTTCTTGTTTAAAACACCTTATGGTTTCCTTCTCAGATTTCCGTTCAAGGACGAGTTTAATGCCTTTCCTCAAGAAAGCAGGGGAGAAGAAAACAAAACTTCTGCCAACGCGTTACAAATAACATAAAACGGCCCCTTTTTTTCCAACTTGGTTATTTAGCTCCCAGCCTCACTTCGAAGGCCTTGCCATTTCCTGGGGACAGGGTGGAGGGAGTGTATAAATGTGGATTTTCCTCTGGGCCTAGATTCGAGGTCCAGGGGCCGAGAAGGGAACCAGGCAGGCCCCAAGACCAAGAGACTCGGCAGCGCCGCCCCGGAGCCCTGCGGGCGAGCAAAGACGACGTGCCTCTGGCGCCACCAGGTGGCGGGAAAGCGAACGACTGTCGCCAGCCCCGACCCGCGCCATCCGGGCTTCGCACTCCAAATGGGGAGGATTTCCTCTCCCTGACGGTGCCTTTTATACACCTTGAAGCTGAAGGGTAAATGCACCTGTCGAGAAGAGTGCTTCTCAAGGCTTGGGGACTCCCCAAGGCCAGCTCTGGATTGTGGACCCCAGTCGTCTGCGCCCCCAGAGACTTCTCTGAGCGGGGTTTGGGTTTTGTGGAGAAGGCGCGTAGGTTACTCGGGACCTGGAAGCCACACTCGGTGCCCGTTTTCTTGAGCTCGCACGATTGACACCGGCTTCTGCATCCTCGGGCAGGCCAGAGTTGGGGTGCCGTTTATCGAGATGGTGGGAGAGGGCCGGGGCACCTCCCCACTGCCCGGGGAGTCCGAGGGCCGGAGGAGAGGGCCGTGCGGGCCCGGGGCCTGTGCGTCCTCCCCGGGCTAGGGGCGCCCCCCACCCCGAGGCTGGCGCCGCTCAGGTTCCGGCTGCAGGACGCCCGGAGCCCACCTCTCGGGGTGCGGCGGGCCAGGGCGCGCGGGGCCACCCGATGGGCGCACTGCAAAATGCCTGCCTCGCCCCCTCCTGGCCGTGCTCCTCTGCGTCGGCGCCGCGCAGCTTTGGGAGATGCTGCTGTTGCAGTTCGCGTTGTTTTGCTTTACTTTCTCCGTGAGGAATGCGACTTGGGGGCAGCTCCCGCTCCTCAAACTCTGTGCTTCTGAAATGTCCCTAGACCCAGAGGTCAAGTGCGGAAGGGGGCGGGAGGGATTCTGCGCTCTCTGCGCTCTCTGCCCTCGCTGTCTCAGCCCACAGCCGTCCCCAAACTCCTTTAGAGACTCACAGGGTGGGTCTCGGCCTCCGGCATCATGACCTCGGGATTTGACAGAACCTCAACATATGATGTTTCTGCGGGGGGTTTGGTTTGGGGTTTGCGGGGGTCGCCCCTATATCTTTGTTTCTGGGCAAAATTCCTTCACTAGTCAAGGGAACCTCAGTCTTCTTCTGAAGCAAATGGCAGTGCTGGAGTAAGACCCGCAGGGGAAGGGACCTGGGCTGCTGGCATCCTTGTGCACAGGGCAGGGCAGAGTCAGGGAGAGGCTGGATGGGCTGGAGAAGTCGCCCTGAGAGCCAGCTCAGGGTCTTCCTGGGGAATCATCCTTATGCAACTTCTCAGAGTTCAAACTGGCCCACAGGAAGCTTTAAAAGACCTGAAATATAGCAACTTGATTTACTTTTTCTTTTTCTCTGTTGTTTTGTTTGCTCTTGGTTATTTTATTTCCCATCTTCCTTCCTCTCAAATCCCCCTCTTTCCTTCAGATACCTTTTTTGGTTGGTTTGTGTGGGGGGGTTTTAATGCCTGCTAAAATTGCTGGAAATTGCTCCCTCTGCAGGGAGACTTAAGCTTTTCTCTTTCTTAAACTGGGTCTTCAGACCTCCCTACCTAAGGACCACAGGGCTCCCCTTGTTGGGACAGCAGAAAGGGAGAGACTCCAAGAGCAAACTCTCCATATAGCAAAAGAAACTTCTCTCTAGGTGCTTGGCTTACATGGGAGGTGTGAGAATGCAGGTTACAAACTCCTCAGAGGATTGAGTTTCCCCCAGAAAATGTATTATCGGTCTTTGCAGACCAGGAAGGATGCCCGTTGGCCTGATTGGAAAAGGCTGTCACCAACTACCACTGTGACACGAAGGGCAGGCGTTGTAGCCTGGAGGGGCCCAGTTTTCACCCTCGGATGTCAGATCTCCTCACCATAAATGGGTGACAGTCCTAAGACATGGGGCAGTTTTCACTAACTGTGGGGGGAGTTTGTTACTTTCAGGAGCTACATTCTCAGGAAACAAAGTTGCTGTTTTAATAGAGCTAATGCTCCCCACCAGCTGCTCATTTGCATAATTAATTCACCCAGCAAGTCTTTGAGAATCACCTCTACCTTCCATCTCTCCACCTTCTCTTCCTAGCCCCCCTCCCCCTCTTCCTCCTAATCTCTCCCAGGCACCAGCAATGGGGCCTGCGTTCCCCAGGCACCAGGAAAGGTGGCAGCCACAGAGCTGGACCTTGAGACACTGGATGTTCCTGGCTCTGGGTCATATTTTCACACCTCCTGCCTGGTTATTTTTGTGGCCTCATGGGCAGCAGTGGGAGGAAGGGAGGAGAGAGAGGAAAAGGCCTCACCCTCAGATACAGGTTTGGCACAAACAGAATTGCAGGGTGTTAAGTTTTGAACTTCCCAGTCGTCCCCCCAAACCCGTCCCCTGAGAATCCGCAGCCCAAGTGGGAGGGGTAGGGCCCTGCAGCATTTTTCTGCAGCCGTAATTGCCTTGGTCTATGCAGCATCCTGGGATGTGTCTTTCAATACACGAACTAACCCCCTCCTGATGTATGTCTGGATTTCCGTGGACTCCCTCGTCCAATAATACTGTGGCTCTGTACTTTATTAATCATTCTGTAGGGGAAGCTGCACTCCAGTTTTCTGTTTGACTTGATTTCATTCATCCTGTCTTTTTGCAAAATAGATGGTTGACTGCATCCGATAATGTATGGTTTAATTTGGAGCACTATGGGTTTGAATTACCATTTTCATAATGTGCTGTGCATTAATGTGTTACATCATTTATAAAGAGAAATGTGCTGGGTTTCAAACTTTCTCCTGAAAGCCAAAGTCACCTCACGGAAACAAAGCCAAATCACATCGACCCATCTCCTTCCCTAGCTGCCCAGGAAACTCTTGCCTCCTCCCCAGCCCAGGTGAAACCTGCAAGCCCCCCTAAAACTCCCCATGAGGCTTTTGTGTTCACACAATGCAGGTGGGTGTCAAGGTTTGGGGGGAACGTGCCCATGGCTGCCCGGGAGCCATCAATGGCAGCACAAAACTCCCCCTCATTCCTGCATGGCAACCCCGCCCCTTTGCGGAGACCTCCAGTGGATGGCTCCCCCTCGACCCTAATCCCAGCACTCCCTCCCCGATGGCTGTAATAACACCAGCTGTCTGTTACTCAAACTCTGAGGAGGAAAAAGCACTGATTATCCAAATACAGTCATTAAAGGGGAAATGTGTTTTTAGGACTGTCAGAGTGATTAATGAGGGCTAGCCGTCTTTGCAAATGCACTTGTTTAGTCTAACTGGCAGCTTCTATTTTCCTATTGATTTATTGCAGCCGTTGCCGGGCCTCGGTGTGTGCGGAGTCAGGGCACTTCACAACTGTGCCCTGTTTAAACAGGAAAAGCACGCACCGTTTTGTCCAGGAGGGAGGGAACAGCCTAAAGTCTCTCCCCTCAGTTCAGTCTCCAGGGCCCCAGACCAACAAAGAAGACATTAAAAACCTGCAGCCCAGAGAGAGAGAAGGAAACTGCCTCCCCTTGGTCGTCCCCAGTTCCAAGGTCAGCGGAGGTGCACCCTGGCCCCTGGACAAAGCCCGCCCTATTGTCACACTCAGCATGCCCGCATCCTCTCCTCCGGTCCCCCCAAACCAGCTGTCAGCCACCGGGTCCAAGGACAGGAAAGGCACCCAGCAGAGAGGGAGGCCAGGGAGGGGGCCAATGGGCTCAGCCAAGCTAAAAACAGAACCGAAGCAACCCCGCGGTCCAGGGGCGGGAACACGGTCAGGAGTTTGTGGGAAATTGATGGAGCCGCGTGGTTGATTTCAACATTTAAAAAGGGGCGGGGGGTGGGGGGCGATACAAGAGCGATATCGACTTCGTTCCACTTGTACAGTTTCTGTTTTGACAAATGATGTACCTAATAACCAAGATAGAGAAATGGCAGCTTGAAAATAGAGACCCAGTATTGAGGAATTAAGACTTCCAGGAGGTCGATCACCAAAGCAAACAGAGTTTACAGGATTCCTGGTCCGTGCCCAGCACAATGCGGGGCGTCGGGAGACACAGGAGAAAACTCAGACCATGTTCCTGCCCAATTTAGTTGGACGAGACAAGATATACCCATGAGATCGGGAACAAGACAGTATTCTATATCACTGCCTTTATGCCAGTCTAATAAGTGCTGAATTGCACGGTGCAGACAGTGGAGAACAGGACAGAATATAATAAGGGGCTAGCTGTGCAGATTGACAGTCAGGCTACAGAAGCTGGAGGGAGAGCTCACTGGGGCTGACACTGGGGACCTTCCCATGGGAGCTCCATTCTGTTGGGAGGCTCCCCAATTCCTCGTAGGCCCATCCTCTTCTGAAGGCTGGAAGATGGGTGAGGCCTTCATTCCATAGTGGTGAGAGGGCTGAGCCAGAGCCCAGTGATTTCCATTCTCAAGCAGATCAAGGAATAGGCCTGCCTAACCAGCTTGCACTTTCCATGGAGAATTCCAGACCTGGAAATGGTTTGTGCTTCTTCCTAGATGAAGTGTCTTTACAAGTTTTCCCAGGGGTGGTGGCATATCACCACCTTTATTAACACTTCCCAAGACAGGAAAAGCTGTCAGTGGATTTGGATCACAGAGGAGCTAGGAAAGCATTCTCTTAAGAGAAAAGAAATTGAACCTGCTGACTGAGAGGAAATGAAGTGACCGTATTGTTCAAAATGGAGACCAAGAGTGTGAGTGTACTTTGATAGCTTGAGGACTGTCCTGAAAAGTCTAGAAAGTGTAGCCATCATACGTATAGTAGAAAGAGCATTGAAACAGGAGTCAGAAAACCTGGGTTTTGCTCTGGTTCTGAAACTTAATTTCTGTGCGACCTTGAATAAGTCACTTTATCTCTCTGAGTCTCTTTTTTTTCCCATTTCTGAAATGAAGTTGTGGCACCTTGTAATTTTTAAGCCCCTTTTTTTTTCACGTGAAGCTTTTTTTTTTTTTTTTAACTGAAGTATAGTTGATTTACAATATTAGTTTCTGGTATACAACATAGCAATTCAATATTTTTATAGATTATACTCCGTTTAAAGTTATTAAAGATATTGGCTATATTTCCCCGTATTGTACAATATATCCTTGTACCTTATCTATTTTATACATAGCAGTTTGTATTTCTTAATCCCCTACCCCTATCTTGCCCCCCTTCCCTCTCCCCACTGGTAATCACTAGTTTGCTCTCTATGTCTGTGAGTCTGTTTCTGTTTCGTTATATACATTCACTTGTTTTATTTTTTTAGACTCCACATGTAAGTGATAACACAGAGTATCTGTCTTTCTCTGACTTATTTCACTAAGCGTAATACCATCCAGGTCCATCCGCATTGTTGCAAGTGACAGAATTTTGTTCTTTTTATGGCTGAGTAGTATTCTATTATATATATATATGTACCACATCTTCTTTATCCATTTGTCTGTTGATGGACACTTAGGTTGTTTCCACATCTTGACTGCTGTAAATAATGCTGCTACAAACATTGGGATGCATGTATCTTTTTGAATTCGTGTCTTCATTTTCTTTGGCTATATGCCCAAGAGTGGAATTGCTGGGTCATATGGTAGTTCTATTTTTAGTTTTATCACAAGCCTCCATACTGTGTTCCATAGTGGCTGCACCAATTTAATTCCCACTAAAAGTGTACAGGCGTTCCCTTTTCTTCACATCTAAGCCCTTTCTAACTGGAATATTCTATGAGTTTATAAAATGTTTAAAGGGTGAAGCATGGTGGTCAGAGTTGGGCAGGTTGCTGTGACACTGGTTCCCAGTCTAATGCAATACTGAAGTTCCCATCAGCACAGTAGAAGTGGAAGACCCAGAAAAAGAAACCTTGTGACTTTACCTCAGTGATGGAGGGTAGGTGGAGGGTCCACAAGAAGAATGTTGTAATGTGGACTTTCCATCCAGGGAACTGGGCCCAAAAGAATGAAGCATTAAAATATTTTTTCAGGGCTTCCCTGGTGGCGCAGTGGTTGAGGGTCCGCCTGCCGATGCGGGGGACGCGGGTTCGTGCCCCGGTCCAGGAAGATCCCACATGCCGCGGAGCGGCTGGGCCCGTGAGCCATGGCCGCTGAGGCTGCGCATCCGGAGCCTGTGCTCCGCAACGGGAGAGGCCACAGCAGTGAGAGGCCCGCGTACCACAAAAATATATATATATTTTTTTCATTTGATGAAATGCTGAGAATAGGGTGATGCCGGCATTTCAGCGACTGCTTGGTAATTAAGTGGGTCAGACATTATTATTTTAAATAATATGAGGTTAAACCAAGGTCTACAAAAAGAATCCATTTTTCACAGCCTCCATCCAATTGCTTTTGGAAAATGGGACTGGCGATGGAAGAAATGAAAGGCAGATAAAAATCAAACCACAGTGGGGGGACCTTTGCTCTGAGTGGGCAGTGGCGATCTCCATAGCTCTTTGGAACATAAAATAAAATGATCCTCCTGGAGTTTAAATCAGAGCCAGATTTTAGAATGGAAACAGTCATTTGGAAAATGTCACTGCACGTTCCCCACATCCTATTTGTTTTCCTGGGTATGTGGATGTGTGAATTCTTGTGGAGGGGTGGGGGGCTGGGCGGGGGGTGAGTTATATACAGGTTTGTCCATAAAAGGAACTAGCATGACTACGCCACCATGCTTATCCTTCTCACTCACAGCTTTACAACTTCAAATACAGGCAGCACCAAACAAGTATACAATAAGCCAGGCATACCCTAGAGCATCTCTAGGAGCATCATTTTGTGTGCGCCATGGCACAGTTAAATATAATAATATGTGCTGGGCATTTAATATTTACAACAAACCTCCAGTTCACGCTGATGAGAAAACTGGAATTTGGAGAGGTTAGGGAAATTGCTCACGATTTCACAGTTAAAGAGCTGTGGAACCAGGATTCCAGCACAGTCCTGACTATAAAATTCTTTGCACTGAGTCAGTAGCTTCCGACTTTGTATCCAGGTGGGTTTAGATGCTGCAAATGGATAGGATCAGGGGAACTGTCCCATCAGAATGTCTTGGCCAGCGTGCCTACATGTGTTGGGACCTCGCCGGACACCATGCAGTTGAAGGTACCTGGGTCCTTCCTTCCAAGAGCTGAGAGGCCACTGAGTGCAGTGGGTTTGACTCATTGGTTAAACATTACAGAATGTCCCCTGCACACCAGGTACAATTGTCTCCTCTGGGCACTAAAAAGGTGAGAGTGACCCTGGCCCTTGCCTCAAGGAGCTTCAGTCTACTAGGAGATAGATGTATAAGCTAATTAAGATATGATGGACTAAGGGCTTACTAATGCTGTTGCAATAGTCAGTATAGGCTAGATTATGCTACAGTAACAAATTAACCCTGAAATCTCAGAAGCTTAACACAACAAAATCTTGTTTTTCACTTACACTACATCTCCATCGTGGGTTGACAGGGATCTCTGTATCAATCCGGATTTGACCAGAGAAGCAGAACCAATAATATAGTAAGGCATTTATTGTAAAGTGTTGGCTTACACAATCGTGGTGGCTAGCTAAGCAAGTTGGAAGTCCGTAAGGAGACAGGCAAGAAGAGAAGACCACAGCAGGCTGAAACTCTACTGGCATGAGCCCTTTGGAATCTCTGAGCTCAGGGAAGCCTCTTTGAAAGGGCTCACCTGATTAGGTCAGGCCCACCCTGGATAATCTCCCTTTTGAGCCACTTAAAGCCAACTGATTAAGGACTTCAATCACATCCACAAAATTCCTTCCCAGAAGCAGAGTTTGATTAAATACCCTGGACTCTTGTTCAGTCTAACCAAGGTGACACCTCAGAAAGCATCACAGTGTTGCACATAATTAATCAGGACTCCTGACATCCTCAGTGGTCACAGCACGGGGAGAGCTGGAGGTCTTGCATGAACACAGCTCAGGCCAAAAGTGATACATGTCACCTATGCTCATGATCCTCTGGCTGGAACTGGTCACACGGCCCCTCCTAAGTGCAAGATGTTGACCCTCCCTTGTGCACACAAGGAGAGGGGAGCTGGAGAGTGGTCCCCCACAGGCGTTGTCTGGGTGCTCTGACGGCTTCCATCTTGCCCTCCCCATGCTCAGGGCGAAACTGAGTTTGTAGCAAGATGAAGGCATGTGGTGACTGCCAAGGGCCACACGGTAGGTCAGAGAGAAGCCAGGAGAGAACTCAGTTCTCCTTCACTCCAGCCCACCTCCATCCTGCTTCCTCGGACCTTCCCAAACAGAAGCCCTTCCAAACCCACAGAGCCCTGTTCACCTGGAGGAAGTTTACATTTGAAATCGTAGGAAACAGGCGCAGGGATGGAACGCTTTAGCCAGACACGGCTGACCTCACTCCTGTTGGGACAGACATCCCAGGGCTCTGAGACCCTGAAGTTCAAAGAGGTTCGTGACCTTCCGCATAGCTTGTAGTCCTGAGGCAGCATATTAACACCTCCTCCTTATAGGAAAGGTAGGGACCTTCTATGTATTGGACTCTAGCAAAGCTTCCATCTGTG
Organism: Delphinapterus leucas; assembly: GCF_059928025.1. Taxonomy (NCBI): domain Eukaryota; kingdom Metazoa; phylum Chordata; class Mammalia; order Artiodactyla; family Monodontidae; genus Delphinapterus; species Delphinapterus leucas. The sequence goes on from NC_143149.1 coordinate 29,182,294, forward strand.
AAACTTACAAAAAGCTAAGGATTGATTCAACGTGATAATGATCAATGGTCACCAACGAACAGGTGCCATCAACAGGATGTCCTCTTACGTTCAAAGGAAAAGGTCTGGGCAACAGGACCAGACGTGGCCTTCTTCCTTCTCTAACATTTACTGAGTGCTTGCTGTATGCTAGACACTGCGCTAAGTACTTCCATACAAGGTTTTATTTAATCCTGGCATCCATTCCCTGCAGTAAGTCTACTCTTGAACACATTTTGCCCAACGTCACAAAGTCAGTAAGCATTAGAGGCAAGATCCCTACCAAATCTATCCGATTCCAAAAACCTATATTCCTGCCACCAGAGCCATCCGGCCAAGGGAGCATGAGGGAGCTCCACGACCACCCATGACACCTGGCCTGGGCTGCATTAGCTGGGAAGGGGGCGTTTGTCTGAGTCCTCCAAAGGCCCCAGGTGGGTGGGGGCAGGATAGGCAGAGCCTTGCTGACCTCTGACCCTCTCCTCTAAAGACCACGGGTCAGAAAGAGACATTAAATCCCCTGATCCCAGACTCACTTCCTGAAGTCACGACTGAGCCTTGTAGAATCTCCTGTGGAGATATTTCTGGAGAACCTGAGAAGTTCTCTAAATGCTATCAGAGGACAGAAGATGCATAAGACATGAGCCCGCACATCCAACTGTTTGCAATCTAGTAGGAGAACCAGGACAAACACATATCAATAACATGAAATAACGTATGACATTAACAAATGAACGGGAGCTGCGAAGAGTGCCAGGCGTTTGGAGCAGCCCAGGAGCTGGGAGGACTCACTTGTTCACTCAGCCCCCGGAGGAAGAAGGAGGGGCCTTCCAGGCCAGTGGGGCGGCCTGAGCAAAGCCAAAGCTGGAGTTTGCAAGGTGTATTGAGGACGTCGTCCAGCCCACGCCCACCAGCTGCCATCTGCTGGGAACAGGAAGGCACTTACAAACGTAATTTAAGGGAGTCTTTGCTTGGGGCCACCAGCATAAGTGTGGTCACCCAGCAGCCTACTCCAAGGGGCGATGGCCTCAGTACAGACACAGTCCAGTGAAGGGGCTGCAGCAGAAGGAAAGGAAGGCTCTTTGCAAACTTCAGCTCAGGGCTCAGAGCTGAGACATGCCTCCCACTTGCTGGCCCGGGTCACCTTTGTGACAGCCACCCACCCCAGGCTCTCCTGCTCCAGGCCCACCTTCCTGGATCCACTTACAGCCTCGGGGCCCAGAGCACAGAGAGGGGCTGGGGAGCCTCTTGACGATGACCCTGACCGGTGGGGTCACCCGCGCCATCCCCAACCTGAGCCTCACCTGTCTCCCCTGACCCTGCACCCTTCTCTAGGGGCACTGGAGGAGAAACTGTTCTTGGAAGCATCCTTCTTGGCACCCCTTGGCCCCAACCATCACCCCCCCACCCCATCCCTCCCCGATGCCATTCCTCCCCCACCACACACACACACACACACACACACACACACACACACACGTGCACTTGCGCCCCGCCCCCTTCCCCTCTCGTCCTCCCCACCCCTCCCCCTCCATTTGTGTCAATGAACAGCCCCTTTTATCTATTCTGTAGGTACAAATGGAGCTGTCAAATCTGATGAGGGGCTTGATATGACAGGCTTTAGGAGTCAGGACCCCTGGAACAGAGTACGCCTTGTCCGTCATGGCCCGCCCGCCACTTTCCATAATGCCCAGACTGATGAGATTCTGAGTAGGGCCCAGCACATTTTCAACTCTATTTTGGGTGAAAACCCTTCTTGAAAGATCTTGAAAGGAGCTGGCAGTCCAGCCGCCCAGATGATTAATGAGGGTTGGCTCCGCTGGATGGATTTCTCCGGGTGCCAACAGCCGTCCTTCCGACAGGCCAGAGCCTGTGGCCGTCGACTTCCCCCAGCACTGCTCCCTTCCAGCAACACCCCCCAAAAAGCCTTTCCCCGAACCCTCAGACATCCCCCCCACCACGCCTCACCTCCGCCCACACCCACCTCCGGCCCCGCATCTCTCCGGCCCATGCTGAAGCAGCCCGGCAGATGGAAAAAAGTTAGACATCGCAGCTCAGTGAGGTTTGGCTGGGCGCGCAGGGCCCGCTGGGGAGCTTTGCAGGCCTGTGGGGCGCGGAGGGGGCACCGAGAGGGGGTGAAGAGGCAGTGACCTAAGTTCTCCTTGAGCGCCGTGTCACACGCCCCCATGGTCAAGCGTGGGCCTGTCTACTTTTTTCCCATGGATCTCAGGAGCTCTGGGGACAGAAACCATGGGGCATCTTATACCCCAAAGAGTCAAGCATCAAAGGCCTTATTTTTCTCTCATTTCAGTGTTTCACAGAGGGGACCTTTGGAACAAGACAATTCTTTATTGGGCAGGACTCTCCCATGCAGGGCAGAAGGTTTAGCGTCCTTGGTCTCAAGGCACTACTTGCTGGTAGCTCCTCCCCAGTCATGGAGACGACCCCAAAATACCCTCTACAATCGCAGCGCCCCTGGGGGTGGCACCAGCCCTGGTACCTGGTGGTTGAGGTCAAGAGCCTCCCCTCCATCCCTCGTGCCTCGAGGGCCTCGTCCACTCCACTGTCTCCTCCAGCTCTCACATCCTCAAGCCCACTCAGAGAGGAGACCCCTTGAAAGTCAGGAAAGAGGAGGTGGGGTGTGCTCTCACTCCCCATAACACTAATGCTCCCCCTTTGCCACTCGCCTCAGGCCAGCCCCGCTCTAAACTCTATTTTCTTCCCTCTTCTTCTGCTCTCTTGTCTCCCCAGCAGACTGTGGCTCATCCATGCGTCAGGGAAGAGAAGGGTCCCCGAAACTTCTTTGGGATTTCCAAGCTCAGAATCCTTCAGGAACAGGCTGGTGGTGGGCAGCTGGGATTGGGAATGGGCTGTTTGGTTCTTTCTGGAACATCCATTTATTTCTTTTTCAAACAGGCTCCTAGGTCTGGGGACTCCATCAGAGGAGAAGCTGGTCCTTGGAACCAGGGCTGTCACTCAGGATCTCTTGTGGGGCAGGCTAAGCACCTTCCACAGGGCCAGACCATGAGGGAGGGCTCCCAAGAATGCCAAGCCATGCCTACTCTCCTCACTCCCTCCCCCTTTTTTTTTTTTTGCGGTACGCGGACCTCTCACTGTTGTGGCCTCTCCCGTTGCGGAGCACAGGCTCCGGACGCGCAGGCTCAGCGGCCATGGCTCACGGGCCCAGCCGCTCCGCGGCATGTGGGATCCTCCCAGACCGGGGCACGAACCCGCGTCCCCTGCATCGGCAGGCGGACTTTCAACCACTGCGCCACCAGGGAAGCCCACTCCCCATTTTTTTAATTGAAATATAGCTGATTTACAATGCTGTGCTACCTTCAGGTGTACAGCAAAGTGATTCAGAATATACAGATTCTTTTTCAGATTCTTTTTCATTACAGGTTATTACAAGATATTGAATATAGTTCCCTGTGCTATACAGTAGGTCCTAGTAGTTTATCTATTTTATATATAGTAGTTTGTATCTGTTAATCCCAAACTTCCAATTTACCCTTCCCCTCCTTCCCCTTTGGTAACCATAAGTTTGTTTTCTAGGTCTGTGAGTCTGTTTCTGTTTTGTAAATAAGTTGACTTGTATTGTTTTTTTTTTAGATTCCTCAGATATTTGTCTTTCTCTGTCTGACTTACTTCACTCAGTACGATCATCTCTAGGTCCTCCCATGTTGCTGCAAATGGCATCATTTCATTCTTTTTCATGGCTAATCACTCCCCATTTTCTGCTTTCCCTTTCCTTCTGAAAAAGAGAGAGAAGTCCCATAGTCTACCTATCCCCAGGCCACTGGGTAAATGCCCAACCAGCTCTGAGATCATCCAGCTACCAGATGGACACAGCTCATGCATTCCATAACATCTCCTGAGCAGCTACTGCACACCAGGCATGGGGCTAGACTCCAGGCATACGATCGTGGGCAAAAAGACACTCAGCGCCTGCCTTCATAAAGCTTGCAGACTAATACGGAGGGAAAAACTAAACAAACCAATATATAATTAAAAGCTGCGGTAGCAGCAATGACAGAAATTGTTTCACAGCGCATACACGGCAGGTAACAAGGAACCATCGTTTAGAACTAAGGTCAGGGAGAATCTCTGGTTACGTGACCTTTGCAGCCAAGCCTGAAGGATGAGTGGGATCAAGCAGGTGAGGCGGGGGACTGTGTCTCAGGCTGGGAAATCCACACCCGAACGGCGGCCGGATTCTCCTGTCATGAGGAACTTTCCCTTGGAGCTGTGCCTCCAGAGAAGGACAAAAATTCAGCCTGAGCCCTGGAAGAACCCAGAGCGGGACGAGTTGGGAGGAGAAGGGATGCCGCCGAGAGAGAGAGCATCACCATCCAGGGACCGCCAGCCGCAGAACCAAGGCAGGGCTGCAAACCAGCACGAGCCAGAGGGAGATGAAGGAAGATCCGGTGCTGCCGGGACCTCTCCAGTGAGTCACAGGGACACCCTGGGACAGAGCTTGGAGGTTCTTCTAGCTCCCGGAGCTGTGGCGTGGACAGTTGCTGATGGAGACAAAAATTAAACTGGTGATCACTCAAATCAACCTATGATTACAGGGTTCTTGCCTGGAGTGTGAAGCTTGAGGGCAACCTCAGCCTTCTCTCTTCCTGAAAGATACCTTTTTAATGAAATACGCAAGGGTGCGTTTCTAACTCTTGGAAACTCATAGGCCTTATCTACCCAAGGTCAAACCTGTAACCCCACGTTCAAGTCCATCAGTAAGTGGTTCACAGAGACCAGTCCATCAAGTTCTTCCTTCTCACTCCTCCTCACAAGTTCACTGGTCTTTTTACCATGACCACTTGTGGTTTTCCCTCGCTCTGAATCCCTTGAGCCCCTTATTTTCTCTTCTGTCTAGTCTTTCTCTATGTGAGGACCCCTCGTTGCCCTTCACCGGCCCATAAATTCCCTAAAGGTGAGAAGGATCTTTTATTCATCTTCGTGTCCCCTGCGTGCCTGGGACAGTGCCAGGTACGTGGTGGACAGTCAGTGGAAGTTTGCTGAATTCTACTTAATTGCGAAAGGGCTAAAATATTTGTCAACATCTTTGAACTGAAGTCCTTAGTTGGGTGAGAGAAGAGGCCCGGGGGTGCAACTCAGAGGAGGGACAAAAGACAGAGCCACCAGGGAAGAGAGAAAGAAGGCATGCCCTCCAGCGATGCCCAGTGACCAGCTGTTCCAGAAGCCTTTCCTTCTCATCAGTGCAGAGCAGGAGGGGTGGTCCTGGGGGCAAGGCGGTCACCCTGGGGACTCTGACTGGAGTGGCAAACTCTTGAGGTAGGCAGAGGAGACGCACTTGGGGACGGAGCTGTCAGTGGCCTGTGTCCTCTACCAACTCACAGGGGTGGCTGAAATCCCCCCACTCAACTCATTCCTTGGAGTTAAAGAACAAAGTCCCGTAAAAACATTATAAAATGTGCACATGAAAAGGATGGAGGCAGAAGTCAACCCTCTGGAGACATCAGTGCTCACCTGTTCGGGAAAGCCTCCACCCGGGTAGGCAGAGGGCAGGGTCTGCAGGGCATGAGACATCAGAGGGGTGAAGGAGCCAGGTCAGGAAAGCTTCTGGAAATGACCGTTCTCCCACATGCTCGTGCCCCTTGGAAGAGCTGGCAGCTGGGCAGCACACGTACCAAGGATGCAGAGGAAGAGCACTCCCCTTCAGAGAGCAAGCCTGGGGCAACACAGCTTCTCTCTCTGACCCTCGTCCCACCCACTCAAAGCCACCACCACGAGGGAGGGACCTGGGCCTGTGTCCATCACTGCAGCCCCAGTGTCCAGTCCAATGGGCCCTCAGGAGATAGTTCTGGAAAAAATGAATGAATTAATACGGCTATAGAGAGGTGCTGAGATTGGACCCCAAGGAGAAATAGTCCTTCCTCTCTGTTCGGCAAAGGGACCCAGAAGACCAGTGGAAGTTCAGACGCACATTCCTGGAAGCGATCCCTGAAATTAGCCAAGTCCCCCAGCTAGCAGACACAGGTCCACACCTGAGGACGCACTTGACAAACTTACCCCACCAGCTTCTGAAACAGAACCGAGCTCCCTGCTGTCTTGCAGAATTTCTTCAGGGAGAAAAAGAATTTTCCTGGCCATTGGGCCAGAATAGAAAAACAAGGCTACATAAAACAGCCCTAGGAGGGAAAGGGTAGGCCAAAAAAAATATGCTCCTCTCTCCCCTATTTTTTTAGACCTGGGCTTCTTTCCGCAGCGCAGGGGGGAGGGACTCAGCCTAAAGACCCCCGCCCCCTCACCAGGACAGAGGCCCTCACAGGCAGGGAGTCGAAGAAAAGTTTTCCGAGACTGATTACCGAGAGGGTAACTGGGCACACGGAGCACATGTGAACAGGCTCCTCGTTTCCAATTCAGGACTGTCAGATGGTGATTAATGACTAACAGCCACAGAGCGGCCTTGATTGCCAAGTGCCGTATTGTTAATGCTGACACTTAATGATGCCGGACACGACTCCAGCACAATTCCACACCATCATCCACAAATAGCACTCGACGGACTTAACTGGTTAAGTGTTTGTGTGTGTGTGTGAAAGAGAGAGGGAGGTATAAAGGGTAGAAGAAGGAGGTGAGACGTCTATGTGTGAATTCGCCCTACGCACACGTCTATATTTTAACATGTGTCACCGTGTTGTCCCACGAGTTGGGGAGAGAGTCCACGTAACTGTATCTGCAGACCCACAATATCAACCCCAACAGAAAGGTCTCGGACACAGCGAAACCCCCCAGCCCGCCCTCCGCACTGGCCACACCCTCTGACCCCTGCTGTGGTCACCACCACCACCGCTGTCTCTCAGGGGCAGCTGGGAAACCGGCATGTTTGTGAAGTTAAAGCACATGAGAGCGCGTTGAAAGAAGAAGTTGTCTAGAAGTGGGCCTGGATCCAGGGCTCCTGAGAAGCCACTTTTTCACTGAACTCAGATCAATGGTCCCTTGGCCGCCTGACTGGGCCAGCCCTCCGCTGCCAAGAGAGAACTCTGCCCCGCATTGCGGAACTCAACCCTCTCTTAGGAGAGGAACAGAATCCAGCCTATTCTAGAAACAGAGTCCCGGGCAACAGGGACAGAAAGACGGTGCCCAGCAAGGATTCTCGGGCCCCACTGAGCAAGGTGTCAGAGGGCACAGGAGAGGAGATCAATTCAAGGAATCCGTATCCACGGAATCCCAGCCTTACCGGGACAGAGGGAGGGAGGTGAAACCCAGGTAGTTGGCAATCAAGTTGGAGAAACAACAAGTGGATAGAGAAGGACAGCCTGGACACCAACGCTGAGGCCAGGTGAGCAGCACGATGCTCAGTGCCACCGGCATTCAGAGGAGAGGTGGGTTCAGAGGAGGGGCTGGAAATGTCTAGAAAAGGCAGGGAATATGCAAAGCGGTCTGAAAGATGGCAGCCCTCAGGTGGAAAGAGCTGGGAAGGCCGTTCTCCAGGTGAGGGTTTCGAAAAGTTGAATTCCCCTTTAAAGCCTCGTTCCTCCAAGTGTGGGCATAAGACCAGAAGCATCGCCATGGGCTGCGAGCCTGTTAGAAATGCCGAATCTCAGGCCCCAGCCCAGACCCGTAGCTCTAAGTCCTCATTTGAACTAGATCCCTAGGGCTCTGCTGCACAGTCAAGTTTGAGAAGCACTGCTCTAAATGCCCTGCCCAGGAAACCACAGGCAGAAGCAGGCTTGACCCAAGGGCCTGGTGTCTGCAAGTCCCCTGACATTTGCCCACAGGGCTGCTCACCACGAAGGAGACACGGGCTCCCCACAGAGTCCCCGTCTCACTCCCTGGGGCCCTGTGAACCACGGCCGGAACGCTGCAGAGAATCATCGGTGTGGGGCCTGTTGCTTTCTTCCATTTGGAGCACGGAGCCAGCTAGACGGCCGGCCCAACTCGGTTTTTAGGCTTTGCTACAACGGGAAGGCCCCAGCCAGGTGGCTTTGCAGGGCTCACTTCCGGCTGATCCCCCCTGGGGACTGAAGGGAGTGGGTCACAGGAGCAGGGGACTCTCTCCTGTGAGTGTCCTGGGTCTGGGGTCTTTGCTCCAGCCCAGGGGTTGGGACAGAAATGCCCCATGCTGAGGAATTCCGTTCATCACTGAGGCCACCTGGCAGGCCTTCACTCCGTCAGGCATTCCTAACCTCCCCGACCGCCCTGCTCCAGCCACCCTAGCTGTGGGAGGGTCAGCCTCAGAAAATAATAATCAAAAGCTAATGTTTTTTTTTCTTGTGACTCTGGGCCTAGGGGTCCCCCTGCTGTGACCCCACCTTCCAAACCCCTTAGATGAACCAGCACATCTGCCCTGCCTGGGTCCCTCCTCTTTTTTTTTTTTTTTTTTTTTTTTGCGGTACGCGCCTCTCACTGCTGTGGCCTCTCCACACAGGCTCGGGATCCGCAGGCGCAGCGGCAATGGCTCACGGGCCCAGCCGCTCCGCGGCATGTGGGATCGTCCTGGACCAGGCACGAACCCATGTCCCCTGCATCGGCAGGCGGACTCTCAACCACTGCACCACCAGGGAAGCCCGGTCCCTCCTCTTTGAAACGACAGACGGGTATATGGACTTTTTCCCCTAGCTGCCCTGTTCGTTCTCCTCCTGCCAAATAAGGCTTCCCCCAGCCTCACTAAATGCTCCTGTGACCTTGATCCTGGAGGCTGACCCCACTCTGAACTTGTAGGAAAGAACTGGGAGCCCAGAGACCTAGTTCTAGCTCCCCTGCTCCCTGAGTGGCCCGGGGTGAAGCACTTCAGATACCTGTGCCTCGATTTCCTGCTCACAGAGGGAGGGGACTGGATAAAATGGATAATCTCGAGGGTTCTTTTCAGCTGTAACACTGATTTTATTTCAGAGGATTATCGTGGGAACAAGGATCACCAATGTTACACTACATTGAGGACTTTACAATGATACACATGCATTTGGCAATAAGGAATCTCCCTTCCTGGAATCGCCCACCAGTCTGTGTCTTTGTAAATGTCCCGTTGTCTTCATGGTTCGTGGTTTCCTGGACAGATTGGGAGATACATGAGGGCAAAGTTGACCGTTTTTATTTCTTTTGTATCCTTTCTCGGTGACTAACCCTCAGAGAAGCCACTCAACGATGTTGCTGACTAGGTGACAGCCCGATTACCCTCCTAGCTGCGTGTTCATTTAAATGGACCTGTAAGAAACTGAACAAAAACTGGTCACCTTTGCTTCTCAGCGGGGGAAGGTAAAGAACCTCTTTTAAATAGGCATGTCTCACTTCTCTTAAGAGGAAAAACATAGTTTGCCCCCTTAAAATTAGCTGGATTTGGAAATTCAAATGGAATTTTTAATACTGCCTTGCAAACGAGCACATACCAGCATGCCCAAAGCTTAACTCCATTCCCCAAGTACTGACTGAGCGTACTGTGTGCTGAGTGCCAAGCCTCTGCACAGGAGAAGGGGGAATACGGAAGAAATACTATAAAGTAACAGAATTTTTTAACAGACATAGGACTTAGACATCAAAATAAATCCTGTCCCAAAATACTATAAAGTAACAGAATTTTTTTAACAGACATAGGACTTAGACATCAAAATAAATCCTGTCCCAAAATACTATAAAGTAACAGAATTTTTTAACAGACTTAGGACTTAGACATCAAAATAAACCCTGTCCCATTCAAAATGGTTACTTTGGAATGACACACATTTATTCTATTCTCTTACCTTTCTCGAAACTCTTTGGAACTCTTTAAAAACCGTCGTCAAAGCCCGTCACATACTTTATTGGCAATGACGAAGCTGTGTGTTGATTAGGGGACAGAAATGTCTCTTGAAGCCAAGCTGGATGGTCAGGCTTATTCAGTCAGGTCAAGAATCTAAATAATGGGCATCTTATAATGATGCTCTTAATCGCACACAGGAATAATGTGCCCCCTTCCCATGTGAACGCTTTGAAGGTCCTCTTTCACTGACTTGCATGAGGTCAGCTGTGTCTGTAAAACCTGATCTCATGATGGACTTCCTGGCTTCTACCCCCAACCCGCATCGGCTGTTCTCAATCCAGCAGCCCAAGAGGTTTTTTAAAACCATCACTCAGATCACGTCACTCATCTGCTTGAAACTCTGCAAGGGCTCCCATCTTACTAAGAGTAGAGCCCAAAGTCCATAGGGTGGCTCTGAGACCCGACGTGGTCCAGCTCCCTGCTCCCTCTCTGGCCTCCTCTTGCACCGCTGTCTCCTCTGTCGCTGGGCTCCATCCACATGGCCTCCTTGCCGCTCCTCAAAATGCCAGGCATGCTGCAACGTAGCAGCTTTGTTCTAGAAATATTTTCTCTGTCTAAAGATCTTTTCTCCCAGAGATCCACTTGGGCAAATGCCTCATTTCCTTCAAGTCTTTTTTCAGTTCTCACCTTCTCAATGAGACCTCATTTCGCCTTGTATTTAATACCTCTATTAATAATGTCTTGTATTTAATACCTCTATTAATAATGCCTTGGGGATTTCCCTGGTGGCACAGTGGTTAAGAATCCACCTGCCAATTCAGGGGACACAGGCTCGAGCCCTGGTCCAGGGAGATCCCACATGCCGCGGAGCAACTAAGCCAGTGCGCCACAACTACTGAGCCTGCTCTCTAGAGCCCACGAGCCACAACTACTGAGCCCGTGTGCCACAACTACTGAAGCCCGTGTGCCTAGAGCCCGTGCTCCACAACAAGAGAAGCCACCGCAGTGAGAAGCCCGTGCACCTCAATGAAGAGTAGCCCCTGCTCACATCAGCTAGAGAAAGCCCGCATGCAGCATTGAAGACCCAGTGCCACCAAAAATAAATAAATAAATAAATAAAATTATTTTTTAAAAATAATAATAATGCCTTGTATTTAATATCTTCCATTCAATAACTCTATATGCACACACAGACACACATGCACACTCACCTACACACACTCACTCCTGATACCCCTTATCCCGTTCTCCTTTTTCTTTTATCTGTGGTACTTTTACTAGACTATATAATTTATCGATATATTATTTATAGTGTTTATTGTTGTCTGTATCCCCTGGCTAGAATCCAGGCTCAGAAGGGCCAGTGTCTTTGTCTGTTTGATTGAATCCCAAAAGCCTAGAACTGACACAGAGCTGGCACTCGGTAAATATATGTTGAATTGAACTGAATTGAATTGAATTGAATGATAGGTCCCAACTTATATAAAGTATAGTCCCTGTTTCCAGTTGCTTACAAATCTGATGGTGAGACCTAGAGACACACACATGAAAGTGACCGAACAGCACAAAACCACTGACGACGGTGTGGAATCCATAGTGAAGCTGTAGGAAGTGTGGCAGGGATGCGTGCAGGGCTGAAGGAGGGGGAAGGGCTGAGCTTTCTATCTAGCCGAGCGAATCTTCTTCTCGTCCCCAGCACATACCCCAATCATTTCAGCCTCTACTCATATGCTCATGTCATCCCTCTGCCTGAAGTCCTCTATCCTCCCTGCCCCCTTCCCCAAACCCCACCACCCATCAACACTCAGCCCAGCCCCTTCCTCCACACAACTTTCCGCAATTGCTGCAGCCCTCCCTGACTTCTCTCTGTTCTGAGCTCCGATAGCACCTACATCATGTATCAGACCATTTAGTCTTTAAATAGAAACACTATGTTCTAAAAATGTCCCCAGCTCAGGACCACATCTTCTGCTTCTTCCCTCTTTTTAATAAGTCTGTGCTGTGCAGTAGAAGCAATTGACATGAGTGGCACAGCTGGTCCGTCGACAGGCAGACAGAAAAGAGGGGGGCATTCCAGGCAGAGAAAACTCAAAAGCAAAGATACCGTGGTGGGAATTGACGTGATGGGTGGAAAGATATTACACCCATAGTTCTCAGCCCACCCGAGATTTGAATCACCTGAAGGTATCGCCATGTGGGGACCCCTACCCGAGACCAATCTTATCGATAAGAGTATCGGGGAATGTGGCTTAGGCATCACTATTTTTTAAAAGCTCCCCAAGTGTTTCTAACGTGTAGGTAGAGGTAAGAACAACCATAGTATTAGAAAAAAGCAGAAGGAAGTAAAAGAAAAAGGAATGTAAAGAAAATTACAAAACAGACCTAAAAAGCTGTCCTTTTCCATTTTGTTCCTATGAGTCGGTCATGGGAATTCATCCTGGTCAGAGGAGTCTGGATGGATCAGCTGGAGACAGACCCTCCTATTCTCTGCCATGGGGAGAACAGACAGCACCAGCTAACGCGGGCCAGGCTACGGTCAATCTGTACCCGCGGGATTCAGAAAAGTTCGGGGAAACTAGAGGATCCGTTTAGACCACTCGAAATTTTATGTTACAATTTCTCCCCGTGCTAGGTTTTAGCATTCGGTTGACTCTCTCTTATGCCTGCCCATCCAAAGAGCCAAAAGAAGTATGCAAATTACAGTCAGGCTACCATTTCCGAAATTCCTGGCTAATTCTAAGCGCCGCTCTTCCCTCCACATCCTCTGAAATGGAGCAGAAGTTAAGTTGCACCTTCTCGCTCTGAAAGGTCACATGGCTCAAGTGCATTGAAGAGCAGGCCAGTAACTTGAAGAGCCAGCCAGATCTCGCCTGGACTGGTGCGTCACCTTTCTCCGCTGGTCCCTCCTTGCCTCTGCGGACCAGGAGACCCAGCTGCACTTCCCGCGAGCTGCCTTCAGGGGGCGCCAGTGCAGACCGGCCCGCCCTCCCACTCTACCCACCGCCTGCACCTCCCACACGCAAACTACCGCTGTCACCCAAAGTCGCCTGTCGCCAAATGCTACGGTTAGGGATGAGGCTGACAATACATGTGCCTGTGGGAAAGGATACGGGGCTTACACTCAGAGCAGGGAGTAAAGGATTGAGATGAAAGCTTTTCCCGAGCTGAGATCTGCTTAGGAGAGATGGGGGGGGCGGGAGGGGGGTCCGGTAGGGGATGGGAAGAGTAGGAGAGAAACAGAAAGGGAAATATGTTGGCACTTGGCGGCTGAGGGAGGGAGAGATGGGGTGCAGAGAGTGAGGGGGAGGGTGTATAAAGACGAGGCTGGGGCGCTGACAAGTCTCCCCAACCCCACGCTCGCGCTGGCCAAGTCCCAGCCTGGATCCCAGGGGGCCGACCTCGGGGGCGCCTCCCGGCACCTTCTCGCCCCCTGGTTCCTGTGCTGGAATCTGCTCTGGCCAACCTGTGGCCTGTCCACGCTGAACGCGGCCTCTTGAAAAGTGAAGGGGGAAGAGACTAGCCCCCAGCAGCGAACCCCATATATACCGAGAGGTAACTCGAAACCCCAGAGCTGGGCCAGGGGAGGAGGGGGAGGGGAGAGGGGGGGAGAGGTTTTTCCACTTCCATTCGCAACTGTCAGGCGGGTGATTAATGACCAACAGGTTTGGAATCGCCTTTATTGCCAGATCAGTATTGTTGCCCGTGACAGCTAATGAGGTTGGACAGGCTTCTCCTCGCTGAGCCTTATGGGGCCGGCTCCCTCCCCTGCAGAGCTCACAAGCCCTGCCAGCTTTTGTGCGCTGGAATGTTCCAGCCCCACCAGCCCCACTTCATTCTTCCAATACCACCTCCCCCCAAGGCCCTGAAGCACCATCTCACCCAGAACCTGCCCCATCCACAAAGGAAGCTGGTACCAGGGGTTTCCCATCCCCAGCCAGCTCAGAGAGACCCATCTGTTACACCCACTCCCCTAAGAGCCCTCTCCCCACCCCTGCAGGAGCTGGAGCCGTGGCATTGGGGGCACTGGTGGAAAAAAAGGAAGGGAAAGGAGCAAAAGCAAACCTTAGGGAGTTTAGGCTGAAGACAAGGGGAAGAGGCTTCTAATGCCTGCTCTAGATACTCTGAACAGCGACCTTCACAAGCCATTCCCCCAACAGCTGTAAAACCCAAGAAGTGTGTTTGTTCCACACTTACCACTTGAGTCCAGCAAATATGTTGAGGGGGTGAGGGTGGAGGAGTGAGGGAATTTAGGAAGGGAGGTTTAATAACAGTTACTAATGATTTTTAACCAACCACCTTAAGCCTAGTTACACAAAGCCAGGTTTCAGTGCAAAAACCAACTTGGTCCAAGGTCTCTGGGTCAGGAAATACCGGCTTTGTTTTCTGCTCTCTTCCAAATAATCTTTACCTTCGTGCGGGTTCGTATCTTGATACGGTTTAGCACGTGTTTGCCTGGGGTTTAATATTTGAAGGAGTCGGACCAATGTAATAAGCAAACAGCTTAAAAGGCCCAGAAAGACCCCCCTCAGCTTAAAAATCTATTATTTTTCGATGTGATATAAATGTATTTTGCTTCTGCTCAGAGCAATTTTCCAGTTTACTCTTATTAAACCAGGAGATGGCTTAGCAGAGTTCTTGATTTATGAAACGCATACTAGATTCATTAAAACCTTAAAAGATTTAATACATTTTATCAGGACATTAAATCTGGGCAGGCTTTTTAAATCAAATACCTGCCATATTTCATCCCCCACACCCTGCACACTTACTCAAGAACACTAAAATGTGAACTGACAAACATTATGGGTGTTTCAGGCCTGATTTCTAAGTGGCATTAAAGTTCTCCCCTCCAGGATTTACAGCCCGGCCTCTCCCCATGTCTGATCTTCTCAAGAACAAGTCATTGGAGGTCATTTCAGGAGGATGAGCTGAGATCTACATTGCAAACATATACACAAATGTTTCTGCCTCTCCTGTTCCACAGCCAGGGGTTTTTACCCACAAACCTTCTCCAGGACCCACCAGCAATAACCTCCCCACCATCTTCCATCTTCCTCCAGAACCCCTCCTGGGCTCTGCTTTCATTCATCCACACTCACAGCATCTACCCCATTCTCTACTCCCCTGGTTCTCTCAGCCCGAACAGCACGTCCTGGATACAACATCCATCACACTTTGGGATGCCTGGAAAGCTTGCTGTCTCGCTCTCAATCCCCACCCCCCTTTTTGAAGTCTTTCTATACAACAGTGGTTCTCAGCTGGGGACAACTTTGTCACCACACACACACACACACACACACACACACACACACCCCAGAGGACATTTGGCAACGTCTGGAGATATATTTAGTTCTGACAACTGGCAGGGGAGGGGAAAGGATTGCCGCTGGCATCAAGGGATAAAGGCCAGAGATGCTGCTAAACATCCGACAAAATGCACAGGACAGCCCGCAACAGCAGAGCAACAAACAAACAAAAACAAAGAATTATCCAGCCTAAAATGTCATAGTGGAAAGGTTAAGAAACCCAGCTGTGGAACCTTAACAGGTGTAAGTGGTCTCCCCCTTCTTCTGTGCTTTCATCACTTAGGATTTTGATGTACAGCTAGTAGATGGTCAATAAAATGCTTGTTGAATTGAACTAAATTTCTCTCCCGATACCCTGACATTTTCCAAATTCACAAATAGAGGGAGGAAGTATGTTGCATTGACCATCAGAGGGATATGCCCACGACCCTGAGGAAGTGACTTAACCCTCTAGCCTGCATGCATTCATCTGTAAAATGGGGTGATAGTGAAACTGTCCTCATGGATTACTATGAGGATCAAATGAGCTAATGTAATTTATTATGTTATTCAACAAACACTTATAGAGTGCTGATTATGTGCTAGGAATAATTTAGCACCCCTGGGGTGGGTGACACAAAGGTATATAAAATGAAACCCCTGCCCTCCAGAAGCATACATTCTTAGGAGAAGTACTGACATATAACCAGCCTATTTCAGTATGCTAGAGTGACTGCCACACAGGAAGAAGGCTCAGGATACTATGGAAACAGAGAGGAGAAGCACTTAGAAGGGTCTTGAAGGATGAGTAAGAGTTGGTCTATGAAAACCCAAAAAGCAGAATGAAAGCTGGAGGGGTGGGCTTCCCTGGTGGCACAGTGGTTGGGAGTCCGCCTGCCGATGCAGGGGATACGGGTTCGTGCCCCGGTCCGGGAAGTTCCTACATGCCGCGGAGTCACTGGGCCCGAGCCTGTGCTCCGCAGCGGGAGAGGCCACAACAGTGAGAGGCCCGCGTACCACAACAACAACAACAAAAAAAAGCTGGAGGGGTAGGTAGGGGATCACATCATTAAGAGATTTGAATTTTTTTTTCTCTAGGAAACCTATGACTGGGTTTTTAAGAACACGTGGGGCACTGATTTAAGCTACAAGGTGGACTAAGACGGTCACGAACATTAGATTCTTACAACAATCCAAGTGAGAAGTGATGAAGCCGGAACGAGGGCAATGCACAGAGAAGAGGGTACAGGGTCAAGGAGGAACCAGAACTTCGTAGCTAAATGGACGGGGCAGCTTAAGATAGAGGCAGAGCGTCTGGCTTTGTTGGTTGAGTGCATGGTGATACCTTTAATGAAGGAGCATGTTGGAGGAAAACCTCGAGTTCAGGCTGAGATACAATTGGTTTCCCTCCATCCGACATCTAATGAGATGGCGTGCTAGTCTGTGACTCACGGCTATCAATATGCATTTGGGGGAGTCATCAACAACCCCATAATTAGAAGACTGAGAACACAAGAGACCTTCCAGAAGGAGAAGGGAAGAGCAGGGGTTCAAGGAGAGAGTTCTGGGGAATCAGTGAGGATGCACTCACGATGGAGACTACAGAAGGAACATTCTGACATGGAGGAGGAAAACCAGGCGGGTATGGAAGAAAGGAGTCTATCAATGATATAGAGAGATGTATGGATAAATACACACAGACAAAATGCCATACAACCTTTTTTATAATTCCTAATATTGTTATGGATTCAAGTGAAGGGGCATCCCAGGCAAACCAAACCAAGCCACACCTCACACCACCAGGCCCCCTGGCATAGCTTCCCAGGGTAGCTGGCTGCTTCCTCATCACTCCCCAAATGCAGTGTGGACCTTGACCAAGCCCCCTCTCTGAAGACTTCCTCCCCTTTGCCCTCTGTTTTCCCATGAGTGAAATAAAAGGGTTGGATTAAGATCACAGCCAACAGTGTATATGTCCATCAACAGCTGAGTAGGTGAAACAAATTGTTGTACAGCTGTACAACGGAATATTACACAGCAATGAAAAGGAATGAACTCTATTCAACAACATAGATGACTCGCCAAATAATCATTCTGGGTAAAAAAATAAAAGCCAGACAACCCCCTCCCCCCAAAAGAGTAAATACTGCATGATTCCATTTATATAAAATCCTACAAACGCAAAGTAAGCTAGAATGACAAGTTGTTGCTTGGGAATTAGGGAGTGGGAGTCACAGAGAGGACTTGGAGGGAAAGATTACACAGGGGCATGAGGAAGTTTGGGGGCACGATGCATGTGTTCGTTATCTCGACTGTGGTCATGGTTTCACAGATATATATGGATGGCAAAACTTATCAACTTGTGCACTTTATGTGCTTTTTATTGTATGTCAATTATTCCTCAACAAAGCTGTACAAACATATAATCACAAAATGATCTCTAGGGGACTTCCAACTGATTTCCAACTCAATTCTGTTTTCATGATCCCTCTTTGATCCCTTTACAGAACTCTCTTCAAGAAACATCATTAGCCCCAAGTAAATATCCTTGTGTTGTTACAAGGCACCAGTCCGAGGTTTGCCAGCTGGAAAAATTCTGAGTAACCCTCAATAATTAAGGATACAGTTCGTCACTTCTCTTCCCCCCGAAGCTCACCAAAATTTTACTGGGATCAAACGTCCTAAAAGATGACCTCTATTCCCTGTGTAGGGCATTAAGTAAAGAAGAAAAATCAAAATCAAACAAAAACTTTTTCCACCATCTTCCACTCTTGTGATACAAATGAACTGAAGCCAAAGATTTTAAGAGTCGCCTGACTCCTTTGGGGCTAACATGGTTGTTGATGAAAAGGGCTCTAAATGTGAAAGAAGGGGTCTCTTCCAGCATTGGAGTGACACCCTCACCAACAATTAGTTTGTTGGAGGACTAAACAGCAATCCAGGGATTGGGAGATGCGGACGGCTGTGGCGGGAGTATTTTTTTTAAATCCTGTTTCAACTTCCACCTGCAAAATGAACCAGCCCAATTTAAAGTTTCGCAACTTCTGACCACTGATCTACATTCCTGAAAGGTTACATATGAAATAAATGTGGTAAGTGTGTGTGCGTATGTGTTTTAAGTTGCATCATCATTCTCTAATTCATTTACTATAATGAAGAAAGAGACTTGGGGTCATTTGGATTCTGCCTTAGCAGCTTACAAGCTTTGTGATCTTGGACAATCCCTTAACTTCTGTAAGCGTCAACTTCCTCCCTAAAATGGAGCTGAACTCAAAGAGCTGAGCTGAAAATTCTACAAAATGAGAAAGGCACAGGGCCTGGTACGTGGAAGACATTCAGTAACGCTTTATGAAATCTGTATTGTAAATATCTATGGGGGTGTCGTTTTGGAGTCTCACATCTCTTCCTCTGATAAGCCTTCATCTGGTTGCGACTCAAAACCACGCAACTTACAGCTCATCGTTCTCTCACCTTCCGTCACGTTAATAACTGGAATCCACAAAAGGGCAAGAACACATTAACGGAATTCCCTATTTAAAACAGCAACAGCTAAAGCTTATTGAACACTTAAAATGTGCCAAAGATTGGGCTTCCCTGGTGGCGCAGTGGTTCAGAGTCCACCTGCCGATGCAGGGGATGCGGGTTCGTGCCCTGGTCCGGGAGGATCCCACATGCCGCAGAGCGGCTGGGCCCGTGGGCCATGGCCACTGAGCCTGCGCGTCTGGAGCCTGTGCTCCGCAACGGAAGAGGCCACAACAGTGAGAGGGCTGTGTACCGCAAAAAAAAAAAAATGTGCCAAACATTGTTGTACATCATTTTCTTGGTTTGTCATTTAATCCTCGCAACAGTCCTATAAAGTTCATACCATGATCCCCATTTTACAGATGAAGAAACTGAGGCACAGACAAAGTCTTTTTCCCAAGGTCACACAGCTAATAAGAGGCTGGGTGGCCCCGGTGGTGGCCCAGGATTTAAATCCATGCAATCTGACCATGGGGTATCTGCACTTAACCACTACTCTCTACTGCAAGCTTTTTATAAATTTATTTATTTTATTTGTTTTATTTTTGGCTGTGTTGGGTCTTCGTTGCTGCGCGCGGGCTTTCTCTAGTTACGGTGAGCAAGGCCTACTCTTCGTTGCGGTGCACGGGCTTCTCATTGCCGTGGCTTCTCTTGCTGCAGAGCACGGGCTCTATGTGCACAGGCTTCAGTAGTTGTGGCGCACGGGCTTAGCTGCTCCGCGGCATGTGGGATCTTCCCAGACCAGGGCTCGAACCCGTGTCCCCTGAATTGGCAGGTGGATTCCTAACCACTGCACCACCAGGGAAGTCCTGCAAGTTTTTTTTTAAATGGATTTTTAAACACATTTGTTTGACTTTTGTTAAACAAATCATCACAGACTTACCTCCGGGGTAATTTTGGATATTGAGTCATGACAATCACGGGTCTCTTAAGGAAAGAGTTTTCAGAAATGTTAGATTATCATTTAGTTATGGCTGTAGGCAGGGCCATAACTAAACAACAGACACCTGGTAAAAAGCCTCCTGAGAACGAAATCCCACCACTTCCATTCATAGTTCATTTCAAAGTTTAATAGTCAGGAAATGACAACTAATTTAATTCCTTTATCTGCACGCTAAGCCCCATTCCTTGGGCTGATAAACCCCAATATTTCCATTTCTCTTATTCATTCACTCAACTATTGAGTAAACATTTACTAAGTGTGAACTATTAAAGAAACCTTTATTAAGTGTGTCGGGCCCAGTTCTATCACTGAACATGTGGAGAAAAAGCTCTCAGGTTCTGATAGGATCAATCAGGAAATTGGTCAAGTTTGTGTGCACAATGCGTCTGTTGGGGGAGGGGGAGATTTGCAGTGACAGGGTGGGGAGAGGAGAAACCCTCTTTTATGGAGGTGGGCACAGAGCTCCCCAGCAGCGCCCACTTGTGGGCTTAACATATAATGAACTATCTCAACACAAACTCACCCAGAGCAAACCCCCAGGAGATGGGGAGGGGGTTGGAAATGGGCCAGTTCCATGCCTGGAAAACCTACACTTTCCTTTTCCAGTGTCCTCAGTCTGTCCAGCACCACCAGCTTGCCATCTTCCCTGTGTAAACGCTTTCCAAGTACCGAAGGCTGTAATTAAGTGGACTCTCTTCTGCGAACACAGTAACTTCAGTGGCTGAATTAGAAATGCCCTAGTGTGATGCTACGGACCAGTGAAGGCTGCGGACTGGGAGACACAAGGTCTGGATGCTGGTTCTCGGCCACCGTGCTGCGGTCTGTTTTTACTGGGCACCTAAGGGCCCGGGATGCTGAGGAAGACGCAGTCCCCACCCTCAGGGAACTTACAGCCTAGCGGGGAGACACTGACAAGCACAAGCCGCTGTGCGGAGCGGCATCAGTTACGAGGCAGTTAAACTCCCGACGTTAAGGAAGAGCAAAGCAGGCTTTCATCCACTGCTACCCTCGCACCTCACTGAACCTAGACTTTGTTTACTAAAATTGAGATAATTCCTTCTTAATCTACTTTACGGTGCTGTAGGGACCTCAAAGGCCAAAGCTCGTAGAAAAGCATAAAGGGCAATTCAAAGTAGAGACTGTTGATTAGTTACGTAACGGTGCTAATCTGCACATTTAAAGGATGTTTCATTCAGCGGTGCTACAGGAGAGCGGAACAGAGGGCTAGAAGGCTTGCAAGTCGCTGGTACCCGCTCCGAAAAAAAGCAAAACAAAACAAACAAAAAAACAGGCTTGACCTAACGTGGAGGGGAATCCGGAGCAAACTCCAAAGTCAAATCCTCGGAAAGTGACAGGTTGGCCTGAGCACCCGCCGCCACTCGCCTCGTCCCCGGGGTCACTCTCCAGGCGCCCACACCACCCCCATCCCGGAAATCCCAGACCGCGGTCCTGACCGCCCGGACCGCGTCGCGGGCGCCTCCTGGCGGCCACCCGCGGCCACCCCCCGCTCGGGGCGCGGGAGCGGCTCTGGCGAACTAGGGAGAGAAGGGCCGTGGTCTTCTCGCGTGAACTAATGGCGTCATCGAAGCGACGGGCCCGGAAGGAAGTAGCGTGCGGAGAGGTGTGGCGGTTTCTGCGGTTGCACAGGGGTTCGGACGAGTACGGAGCGCCTGGAGGGACAGCCTGGTACGCGGCCCCCGCCCCTTAGCGTGCGCGCTTGGGCCTCGGTGAGGCTCCCGGCAGGAGCTGATCGACGGTTCCCCCCGGCCCCCAGCACAGCATCCTTTCTCCCTCGGGAGCGGGAAAGCAACCCGTTTCTGTCCCGTCCCTTCCCCGCGAGCCTCTAGGCGGGACGGAGCGGAGGCTCTTGGAGCCTCCAGACCCGAACCAGGGCTCCTGGGACTCGCGACCCTCTCTCAGAAGAGGGCAGGGAAGGAGCGCGAGGTGGGGCGGGGGTGACTTCGGGGAGGAAAGGGTTTTTGCACATAGGACGCAGCTGCAGATCGGTAGCTGGAGGCCGCACGGTGAAATAAGCGCCTCGCAGACGTCTGCGCCCGAGTTAAGTTAGACCCGGGAGGCAGAAATGCACGCGCTGGACGCGTGGGCCCAGGCGCGCCCGATTGGGAACCTCGCTGACAGTTACCGTAGTTTTTCCAGATCATTCAGTGTTCAGGAAATGAGTCTCTGGATGCCAACTCTTTCGCGTCCTGGTGCCTGAATACAGTTGAACCCAGGAGCCCCAGAGTCTACCCAGCCTGGGGAACCCCCTTTCCCCTCTAACCATGGGCTTGGGGAACCTGTCAGTTGCAAAGTGCTAGTCAAGCATATGGGAGGGAGTGTGGCTTCAGTGCTGCTTAGATACATATATTGTTTAGGGCCAAAGGAATAACGGGGAAGGTGGATGAAAGGCCAGAGGATCCCGCCATGGAACTCGGCTCGCATGCTGTCTGTGTCACTCCAGCCTCTGAAAGGAGTAAATAATGGTTTCCTTTGAAGTGGCAGACAATTAAGGACTGGGAGGCTCTGACCAGAATTACACAGCCACAACTGCCTGTCATCTGACATCCTCTGTAATTTGGGCCAACGTACTGCAGCTGCCTCGCTTCCCTTTTACTAATATGAGTGGCTCCGGTGACAGCCCGTTCGTGTTCACAGGAAGGGAAGGCTGTGTCCTGAACGCTGCCCAATTGGCACTGGTTCTCCCTTGGGCCACGGCTGTATCTGGAGCCAGTTAAGGAATGGTGGTGCCAAGTGAGAGCAAGGAGGAAGAGAGTTGTAGATCTAGCCTTGTGTTCATACTACTACAGGCTGGACGTGAGCCACTTTCTGGAGCTCAGCTTGGGGAGGTGCTCTCGCTGTCAGAGCTTTTCTCCCGCAAGTCAGAGCGCACACGTCTTGCTGTATCTTTTCCCCCAGGGTGAACGCTCACTGATGGCTCAGTTGGGAGCAGTTTTGGCTCTGGCTGCCAGTTTCTTGTGTGCATCTCTCTTCTCAGCTGTGCACAAGATAGAAGAGGGACATATTGGGGTGTATTACAGGTAAGGCAGCGACACGGCGTAGCTTGCAACTTCCTGTTCAATGACTGGCTTTCCTAGTCAATGTTTAACAGATTCTGCTGACCAATTGTGTTTATATTTTGTTGAATAGGAGTCTTTTAGATTGAGCTTTTGTGTCAGTGACCGTGGGGAGGGGAATACACACACACGTAAATACATATATAAATGTAAATATAAAACCTAGTAGTCTGATGCCATGGATGATAATCGATAAACGTGTAGAGAGATTTAGAGAGAAAACCTAAAGACAATCATGCTCCTTGAAGATCATCTCTGAAACATTGTTTTCTCCTACTTGCCTCTGGGCGTCTTGGTGCCACAAGCTTACCTCTGACGAGTACCGGTTCTTGATGGCAACCTGAGGAGATGTAATGTGGACCTCCTCTTTAAAATTAACATTTCAGGAAGAATGGAAGAGCCTGCAGGTTGACTTGTATCCATCAAGGCAAGCTCTAGGATAGTGGTTCTTACAATAACCCATTATGTCACTTTATTTTTATTGCTCTTTTTAAAAAAAAAAAAGTATCTGTGACTTAATATAAAGCAAAAAAGCATTTAATATAAATCTTGGGTTGCTTTCCTTTGAGTAACCTCCATAACCAAGTTATGTGCTTTAAGTCTTTATGAGCCCCTTCTTATATGTACCCCGTAATGCTTTTTCTCTGGATGCCAGTAGCGAGTTCTAGAAGTCTGATTGGGTTCCCCTCTCCCTTTAATTACTTCTTCCCACCATCTGTTTCTATGTCCCCCAAAATGGCTTTTAATTTTATTACCATTTACATTTAACTTGATTAGAAAAGTAACTGTACTGCCAAAAAAATATTTAGATGGTTTATCAAGTGTACTTAAAATTATCCTTTTGGTTCTTTGTGTCACTGGACTCCAACACTAGTACCATTAATTGGTCACTATATTCCCGGATTTAACTGCCCTTGTGGATCGCCACAAGCCCAACAGATACGACAAAACAGCTCTCCTCTCTTATCTCAAGTATAGCCAAGGATTCTGCTGTCTTTATTCCACTTTGTCTGTGTGCCCGTTTTTCTCACTGCAAAAGCATGAATAGCGGTTTTAGGTTTTAGCATCAGGCTTCCTAGAATATTAGGGTCAAGCTGAGAGGAAGACAGGGATCTGTGGGCATGGCTCTGGCACATGTCACTCTATATTAAATGTTTATGGGGCTGCAGAGAAAGTGGGCCCAAACAGTATTGATGTAACAGACACCCCTTTGCTAAACCAAGCCTGCCTCTCTCTCCCTTCTCTGCAGAGGCGGTGCCCTGCTGACTTCCACCAGCGGCCCTGGCTTCCATCTCATGCTCCCATTCATCACATCCTATAAGTCTGTGCAGGTATACTCGGCTTGTGGGGCAGGGTTGGACGACTGCAGACTTGGGTGGTGATTAGTGCATGACTTGGAATGATTTAGCCATTGGATGAGTGGATGAGTATAATGCCTTTTCAAGGAATCACTTAAGAATAAGTCCTATATATAATATAAAGTATGAGGCTCCATGAGCCACTTACTTCTGGAGTTTTACTTGATTGTTGAAATAGCTGAACGGGGTCATTGCCTTGGCCCGTCATTCCCAGCTGGGAACTATGGCTTCACTTCAAGACAAAACCAGAGAAGAATCTGTTCTGAATACGCAGAAGGAAAAATAGGATGTTTGTGCATCTGTATGTTTTAAACCACAGGCTACCAAGATAGATGGAAATAAAACATGGTAATTTTGCTGGTTCTTTTTTGAATTTCAGAGATGTGAACATAATTGGGGGGGGGTGAACTTGGAGAAGGGAAATGACATCTAAAATAGGTGTAGGATTAGTTATGACGGACCCAAAGCCAGGCTACGTTAGACTAGTCATCTCTGAAGTATGTCCAGCTAAGAGGAATAAGAAGATTCAGAGAATGACTTTTAAACTAACCCAGGAAAATATCCTGGGTTACCTCATCGGCATCTGCCCTGTAGGTTTCTTCTGCCATTCACTGTGCTTGATGGTTTTCAAAGTGCATTCCGTGCACATTATCTCATTTGAGTCTCACAGTAATCCTGAGAATGGGCCGAGCAGGTTTTAGAGGCTATGAGGTTAAATAAAGAATCTGCTGCTTCAAGACTAGTGAATGGAAGAAACGGAAGTAAACATGGGTCTTAGGACTCCTAATCCAGGGTCTTTTTCACTAAACCATCATCGCTCAGCTTGTTCATGTGGTGGTTCATTTACAGGGAAGCAGGGTGGGTACCTTTGCTTGGTTTACTCTCACACTCTGTAAGTGAGGAGCATTCATTGGGGTATTCACATTTCACAGAGGCCAAGTTTAACCCAAATAAGTATTCAAGGCAAAGGCTGTTTAGGTTTCCCAAAAGAACTCACTTTGTTTGTCACTGCTCACCTTACAGCATCTTATGTCTCCCCTAATTCCAGACCACACTCCAGACAGATGAGGTGAAGAACGTACCTTGTGGGACAAGGTAAGGTGCCCAGAATAAAGCTGTGAAGCCCAAATAAGAGGCAAGGCCATCTGGCTGGCTACAGTAAGAGACAGTGAAAAGGGATGTACCACTTGGTGGTTTCACCAAGTTCTCTGGCCCCAAGCTCCCTATGTTCTGAGTTGAGTAGGTGGTGGAGTGCAGTAGAGAAAATCACAGAAGGGAGACAAGTTTGGAAGGGCCTTGAATGCCATGATAAAGGCCTTTAGCACACAAATAACTTGCTAGAGGAAGATAACTTTAGCAGAACTAGCTATGGAGAATGTTGGAAAGGTGGTAGGGGGAGAACTCAGGGGCCGGAAATTCAAAGAGAAAACCAATATGGTGGTCCGGTTGAAAAGTCGGGAAGGTCTGAACAGGGACAGAGTAACAAAGTAAACCACACCATAAGGAAACACTCGGACAAACACAGAATCGGAACATCCCACAGAATGACTGGCCCTATTTCATCACAAAGTCATTGTATTTGGAGGGGCCTTGGGTCAAAAAGGAGACGTAAAGATATAAGCAAATGTAATGGTGAACCTTGCTTAGAACTTGGTTCCAAAATGACAGCTATTAAAGACGTTACAGAAACTGCGTTAGTCATTCTGGGCTGCCATAACAGAATGCCGCAGACTGGGTGGCTTAAACAACAGACACTTATTTTCTCATGGTTCTAGAAGCTCAAAGTCCAAGGTCAAGGTGGCAGCAAGGTTGGTTCCTGGCCTGCAAGTGGCTGCTTTGCTGTGTCCTCACGTGGCCTTTCCTCTATGCACGTGTGGAGAGAAAGATCTCTGGTGTCTTTTTCTTCTTTCCTTTACCAGTCCAGTCAGATCAGGGCCCCACCATTATAACCTCATTTAACCTTAATTACCCGTGTAAAGGCCCTGCTTCCAAATAGTGTCGCATTGGGGATTAGAGTTTCAGCATATGGATTTTGGAGAGCACACAATTCAGTCCATGACAGGAACTTCTGGGGAAATTTGGAGAAAGACTGGGTATTAGATGGTAAGGAATTATTGCTAATTTCCTTAGGTTTGGGAATGGTATTGTGACTCTGTAGGAAACTGTCATTACTCTTAGGTGATTGATGCTTGACAGGTGTTAAGGGCTAAGGTATCCTGACCGCAGCTTGCTTTGAAATGTTCAGCAAAAAAAAAAAAAGTAGATCAATCAATAGGTAAAGTGTTAACAATTGTTAAATTTAGGTGTTGATATATGAGTGTTAGTTGTACTATTCTTTCAGCTTTTCTGTATGTTTGAAATTGTTTTCTAATGAATGTCGGGGCGGGGAGGGCTGAACTAAAGTGATGGTGAAAACAAAGTGAGAAACAGTGACCATAAAACCCCACATTTTTAAGTTCTGAGAACTGCGTTACCTTCTTTAGTCTCTTCCTTTCGATTGATTGCTTTAATCAAAAGGCACTGCAGATTAAAAGGAGATGAACTACTCTTGTCTTACCGCCAAAGTTTCGTTTTTTTCTTCGCGGAGGTATTTTTAGGAGGTGTGATTTCTCACGAGATTGCGTTCTCGCTAGCAGCTCGGAAGGACTCCTGCCTGGAGAGCCTCCTGCCTCTGACCTCTCACCGCACCCCCCCACCCCACCCCCCGTGAACTCTCCTCTTTTCCTGTCAAGTCACACACCTCCCGCCACCCCCTAGGAGAGGCACCATATTCCAGAGCTTAGCCTTGACTGCTGTGTCCGTCCCTCTTCCGACAGCGGTGGCGTGATGATCTACTTCGACAGAATCGAGGTGGTGAACTTCCTGGTCCCACACGCAGGTGTGTGCTTGCCGTGCCCCTCCCCCAGCCCAGCCCCTCCCCTGCAGCCCACTCCCCCCGCCCCCCCACCGGCCCCACGCCTGCCCCGTGTCTGCAGCAGCGCCCCGGGAAGGGACAGCCGCTGTGTCCGGGGATGTGGTGAGTCCCGCCCGTCCTCATCCTGAATCTCTCCTTCCTCCCAGTGTATGATATAGTGAAGAACTACACTGCCGACTACGACAAGGCGCTCATCTTCAACAAGATCCACCACGAGCTGAACCAGTTCTGCAGTGTCCACACGCTTCAGGAGGTCTACATCGAGCTCTTCGGTAAGAAAGCCTCTGGGGATGATCACCTGCTCAAGCAGCCCTGCTTCCCCGCTGCCTACTTCTGAGCTGCCCACAGGGCGGGATGGGTACCAAAGGCCCGGCAGTGTTGAAGATCCAGTGCCCGGGAAGCGGGCGGTCACACAGGGCACTCCTGGGAAATGCTGATGCCGGTGGAAGAAGCTCGTGAGAGTGGTTGAGCGTTGGGCACAGGAGTAATAGTGGATGAGAGGACTCGCTCCTGCGCTGAATCAGAGGCCTGGGATGGAAGTGTGTTCCCACTGTCCCTAAGCATCGTTTTGTAGTGAAGAGGGGTCAGTTCTAGAAGAACCTTAGAGATTACCCAGCATCCTCCTTTCAAGATAAGGGTACTAAGGCCCAAAGGGAGAAAGTGCCAGAGCTGGCTAGTAGCAGAGCCAAAGCTCAGACCTCCCTCCCCTGGCTTCTGGCTTCATCCATGCCACCCTGGATGAAGGGCACCGGGACCAAGTGATGAAAACAGCAAGGGCCACGTTTAGTTCTAGAAGTGGGACAAGGACCACAGCTACTTACAGTTCCTAGAACCTCTGTGGGTTTGGGTTGTTGTTTTTACCCTATACCTGCAGAGAGGAATAGGGAAACGCTTAGAACAGAAAGGACCCACGTGGGACTTCCCTGGTGGCGCAGTGGTTAAGAATCCGCCTGCCAATGCAGGGGACACGGGTTTGAGCCCTGGGCCGGGAAGATCCCATATGCCGCAGAGCAACTAAGCCCGTGCTCCACAACTACTGAGCCTGCGCTCTAGAGCCCGCGAGCCACAACTCCTGAGCCCACGTACCACAGCTACATCGCAACTACTGAAGCCCGCGCGCCCAGAGCCCGTCCTCTGCAACAAGAGAAGCCACTGCAATGAGAAGCCCGCGCACCACAACAAAGAGTAGCCCCCGGGCTTCCCTGGTGGTGCAGTGGTTGAGAGTCCACCTGCCAATGCAGGGGACACGAGTTCGTGCCCCGGTCCGGGAAGATCCCACATGCCGCGGAGTGGCTGGGCCCGTGAGCCATGGCTGCTGAGCCTGCGCGTCCGGAGCCTGTGCTCCGCAACGGGAGAGGCCACAACAGTGAGAGGCCCGTGTATTGCAAAAAAAAAAAAAAAAAACGAGTAGCCCCCGCTCACCGCAACTAGAGAAAGCCCACGCGCAGCAACGAAGACCCAACACAGCCAAAAATAAAATAAATAAATGTATTAAAAAAATAAAAGCAAATGAACTTTGCAATCAGTGGTAACAGCTATTCTTGACATCAGGACTGGACAGTGATTTTTCCCAGGAATCTTCATTAAAAGGACCCTGAGTGAGAACATTCTGTAGAGTAGACAGAGGCGGAATCATTGGCGGCGCCAGTGGTCTTAATTAAGCAAACAGCCTTTTGCACTGTGTTTCAGATTTGGGAAATCATCAGAAGCACTTTTGACTTTTCTGCAGAAGAAAATGAATCTAAATTCACTTTATAGGCTTTGGATTCTCTTGTGGGGTTTGGATTCAGTGTGCTGTTTAAGAACAGTTCAGTAAATCTGCTGTTGATTTTTTTTAACCTCAAACTGATATAATTTCATAAAATATCTTAGTTTTCTCTCTAGCCATTGTTTTAGAACTTGTGCCATTAAATGAACGTTCCAAAGCATTTGAAACAACAAAAGACAGAAGAGCTCTAATTTCCGTGTAGAGGGAATTAAAATGTGAAATTATTCTGCATTAAAGAACTTCTCACTATCTTGCAGATGAACTTGGCGTCCTAGTAAAGTAAAACTTCTTGTACAGAGGAGCTAGGGAAGTGTGTTTGCTTTGAAATATCTTTTAACATCATTCTTGCCAGCAAGCACTGTTTTGTTTAGAATCCATTTGCATCTGCAAAGGAGAAACTCAAATCTCTAATCCTGTTCCTTGAAGTTGGAAAGTTTTTCTCTGGTCCCCTCCTCTCAGGACGCATAGCCCTGACTTTCAGCTTGACTGCAGTTCTTATCACTGCTTGCTCTGATGCATCCTCTTTGCCTGTTTTATTAAAATGTTATCCAGTACTTGTTCAGAAGTTTGTCTGAAGACCTTCTTTGTGTTCACGTAATAACATAACTTAATCTGCATCTGTCAGCATAACCATCGCCTATAAACAACTTAGTACTGGTGTTACTTTGGTAGTAAACCACCATGCAAAACATTTCTTCCAGATTTTCCTAGAAAATTACTAGCCCAGGGTCACAATTTTCTGCCTTGACTCAGACAGAATTTAATCTGATAAACAACTGTGTTGTTAACTTATGGAGGGTATAGGGCATATCCCTTAAAGTTTGGTCGGTCTCCTATTTAAAATAGAAAATGTGGAATGTAATGTTTATCTCTAGCCATCAAATTGTTAGACCCATGTCAGGTGGGAGGTGCTGCCCTTATGGGCATTTCTCTCTCAGTGCTGAGAGGCTGCTGGGAACGTATCTGATATGTAGAAGTATTAAAACCCCTTGCTTAGCGATATGACAGTTGAAGAAAGTACTGTTCTCAACCCTAACAACCAAAGCATAATAATTAAACAAGTTCTTTATTTTGGGTCCTGACTAGCTTGAGCACATCACTGAACCTCTGTGGGCCTCAGTTTGAGCATCTATAACAGGCAAGGAGTTAGACTTACTGTTCCTCAAAGGCTCCTGGATCACGAATGGCCACTTAAAGCAGATGGCAGCTGACAGTAGGGAGATGGTTCTGTGAAGATGTCCCAGCCTGGTTTCGTGGGTCCTTTTCTCAGTGCTCTTCCAGGATCTTACTGAGGATCTCATGGGCGGGGGGCAGAGAAGGGAAGGCCCAGGTCAGAGCAGGCAGCCTGGGCGCCGCTGTTCTAGGGTCACAGCTAGAGGGACAGTCGGTTACAGCTCTTCCAACCCTTGTCCGTGAAGTGACTCACGTGTCATGTTTCAGACAGAGAATCAGGACCAAAGCAAACAGCACATCAGACCACTTGGGCTCGTTTCCAGAGCTGTAAATTGTCATTCTTCTCCTTGTGTTATTTGATGGAGTTCCTAATGGAATTAGTCTTCCTTGGGGCTTTCCTTGACATCAGAGTCTGTTTTTCTTTTAGAAACCTCTAAAATTACTAGATTTAATGTGCTTGGCTTTTTCAAAATACCTAACTTGGCCATTCCACCTTCCTTCTTCGTGAAAGCCAGGCGGCCACCTTCTGTTGCTGCTGTTTCTAGGGAAAGGCTGCTGCCTGACTCAAAAAATGTGCTCGAGTTGTTTGTCCTTTTAAAGCTTAGTTCCCTTCTGGGCGAGGCTGATATCTTCTTGAGGCCCCAGGGAAAGGACACGCTCACGTCTGGCTCACATAGAGGACCGAGTGGGCCTCCCGCTGTGAGAGTCTTGCAGGGCGTCTTTAGACATCCGAGCTCTGATGAGCACTCTGCCTCGGGAAGACCTTTTGCCTGTCAGGTGCATTCATGAGCCGGTGTCTTGCCTTGCACTCTACCACCATACTTCCCTCCTCCCTGCCTGAAAAGTGTAACAGCTCCTTTATCTATCTCTCTTGATTCCAGATCAGATTGATGAAAATCTCAAACTGGCTTTGCAACAGGACCTGACCTCCATGGCCCCCGGGCTCGTCATCCAAGTAAGCACCGCCCTGGTGGGAGCCCTGCCATCGCCCCCCGACCCCCGAGGAAGGTGCATCCCCTCTTCCAGAGGATGTCCTGTCTGTGCAGGAAGATCAAGGACCGGTGGGAGCTGGTCCCTCAGCCCCTCACCTCCCCATCAGGTGCTGTTTTTATCCCTCTCCAGGCTGTGCGGGTGACAAAGCCCAACATACCTGAAGCCATCCGCAGGAACTACGAGCTGATGTGAGTGTGCCCGGTGCCCCAGCTGTAACCACCGCTCTCCCCTGCCTCCCGTTCATCCCATCCCGGGGTTGATCGACGCCGGGCCAGGCATCCCCTCTTGAGTATTTGTTACAGCGCACCACCCTGGAAGATGGGGCAGGCATGTCAGGACGCTCACCTGGGCTCCGCAATGACAGAGCAGGGATGCTCTTCAGAGGGCCGGGGCGGGGGCGGGGGGAGGCGTGTGGCATTTCACGGCTCGTGCTGAAGAAGACGGGGAGCGGCTATTGCGTGGGCAGGCAGGTGCCTTTTACTGAAGTCAGTTATGCTTTATTTCCTACCAATGAGTTTTGGAGGAGAAGGCAAGCCATGTTACTGCCTGCAGCAGAGCCGCTTCCACCTGGGACATTAAAGAGCCTGCCAGGAGAGAGGAAGGAATGACAGCTTGCGTCCCCCGGGGCGGGGGCAGCTTGTCTTCTCCAGGGCACAGTGAATCTCCGCAGAAGCTGGTCCCCAGCGGCCTCACAGCTGTGCATTTTTCTCCCCTTCAGGGAAAGCGAGAAGACGAAGCTTCTGATTGCAGCCCAGAAGCAAAAGGTGGTGGAGAAGGAAGCCGAGACAGAGCGGAAGAAGGCCCTCATTGGTCTGACTGTGCTTGTGGGGTCCCCTTTCAGAGCAGACAGGCTGGGGAGGGTGGAGAGATTCAGGAAGCCTGGGGCTCGGTCCTCCGAAGCCCTGCCACACGCGGGGTCGGCCTGCATCCCCCGGAAACAGAGCTGAAATTGTCAGATCACAGCCAGGGATCATGAGTTCTGAGTTTCCACACATCTCTTAAATGAAAAGAGCCCTTCCAGTTAATTCCTCATTCACAATAATAATAACACTGATTGGGCCCTTACTATGAGCCGTGGGCTTTTCTAAACGCCTGCGGGTGAATCATCTCGCTCCTCACACACCCACCCCTGCTGGGTGAGGAAGGCAGCATCCTTAACCTCCTCTCACTGAGCTGAAGCACACGGAGGCTAGATTGCTGCCCACGGTCACATGGCAGAGAAGTGTTGGAAACGGGGTTCAAATCCAGGGACTCTGCCCCTGAACCCGGCTTCTTTACCACTGCACCAGACAACCAGCCACAGCCCTGGCCACTTCCTAAAGTGCAGTGGCAGGAGGAAACCTGTACCTCAACCCTTAAAACATTCCTTTGGGAGAAATACCCCGTGAATTGGGAGAGGGAGCCTGCCATGGCTGCCTCTGGGCCAGTGGCCCTTCACCCGAGCCCACCCGCTGCCCTGCATCAGGGCCTCAGATCAGGTGAAAGGTGCAGTGCAGTCAAACTCTGGAAATATCGGGACTCTAAGCCTTTCTCAACTTCATTAATACAGAGGCAGAGAAAGTGGCTCAGGTGGCAGAAATCACCTATGGGCAGAAGGTGATGGAGAAGGAGACGGAGAAGAGGATTTCGGAAATCGAAGGTGAGCGAGAGATTCCCGCCCGCCTTTTCCTCAAACCCCGCTCTGTGGCCGGGGGGGGGGGGGGGGGGGAGAGTCATTTCCTCTGCTCTGTAATCTCTGTGCTCAGATGTTATGGTTTCTTTGGAACATCCCTTGTTCTCTGTGCTCTGACTTGAGTTTTGGGGAGATTCGGTCCAGGCTGGCATTAATTTTCCACTTCAGAGAGATTCAGTCATTCATCAGATTTTAGTTGGGTGCCATCAGGACTCTTCTGCCAGGCTTAAGAAAAAGGGAGATCACGTGGTCCCTGCTGTGTTGGGCTCACAGTCTGGCATTGGAAGTAAACCAAGAAGCTAGGTCCAGACAGCAGCTCTCTCCCCCCTGCCTTACCCGCCCCCCTCCTCAGAAGCCCGTGAACACCATCGTTTTGGCCTCTCAGGGTCCCTGTGGATGTTAAGCTGGGTGTGAAGAAAACACCTTTCAATACCGACACCACGAGCTGGAGAGAGGTGTTGTCTTTGCCAGCTTCTCTGAATCTCACTCACCTTCAGTCCCTTGCACCTCAGCTCTCACCTCATTCCCACCACCCACCTTCTCCTCCATGTGGTGCCTTTATATCAAGCAAATTCTAGGCCAAAAACAAGACCTCAGGGCCCAGCTTCAGGCTGCACAGTGCTGTGTCCAGTAGTACTCACGATGGGGCCTTTCGGGCTTTGCAGGTGCCCGTGGAGGAGCCAGTTAGGCCTTTACGGATCAGCGGCTCCTCACTGGGGAGCTCTTAGCCGAACAGCACATTTTTATTATAAACGCAGGTCACCAGGCGCTAAGGCCAGTCAAGTTGGCCGCATGCACCCCAGCCAGCCTGCAGGCTTCCACCACCCAGGGCCTTGCTGAGGCTGTGCAGTAAGAACCCACCGCCAGTCCTCGCTTGCTTCCCAGGCTTTTGCTACAGCTGTTGCTCATGCAAGGCTGGCCTCATTCCCAAGGCCAGGGAGTAAATATCAAAAATTTTGCATCAGCTTGACCGAAAGCTGGTCTGAGCAGATTAAGGAAGCAGATTGCAAAGTAGAAGTTTAAATGTGTCTTAGTCCAAACAGGTGTTAGTCTAGACCATGGCATGTCATGCCCTTCAAGTTGTGCCAGCTTAAGCGCTGCTAATTGGAGCCTTTCTGAAATGATTGGTGGAAATGAAAAGGAAGCTGAAGTTGGAGAGGGGCTGAACTGTTTTGTTTATGGTAGTCCATTTCAGGGCAGATCCACCTCGGGCCGTATCCAGAGCCTTCTTCGGGCTTCCCTTGGTCTTGCTGTGTACTAGGAGGGGAGAGCGCTGGGGTGGAGAGCTTGGAGACAGGAGGCTGAGGCGGGTCCCGTCCCTCTCCTCACAGGCCACAGAAGGAGTAAGCGGCTAGAAAGAGGATGTGTCTCCACGATGCTGTCAGAAAAGACACTGTCGGGCACAGCGGCAGACTTACTCAGAGTTAGCTAGGCCCCACCACCGGGAGATGCTGTCAGAGCACTCTTCCATCTTGGTCGATTTTCACAACCACTTGTGAAACAGGAGGAAAATGCCTTTTCCCCAGTTTCATAAATGAGGAAATCAGAGCACAGAGAAGCCAGAGCACTGTGCCCAGGGTCACGGAGGCAGTCGGGGAAAGTGGCGGGGACTAGCCTCTGCCCTTCACTTCACTGCGTTCTTCTCTTAAGATGCTGCGTTTCTGGCCCGGGAGAAGGCCAAGGCGGACGCCGAGTGCTACACTGCCATGAAAATAGCCGAAGCAAATAAGGTAAAGGCCCAGCGCCGCCCGGCCGCCAGAGGGCGTGTGCCCGGCTTGAGAGTAGCCGGGTGGTTGTAAGAACACGGCGCCTGCCCCAGCCCCTCGTGGTCGCGAGCGAGGACTTCTGGGCCGTGTGGGCCAGCGCCTTCCCTTTCCCTTAGCTGGACCCTGAGAGAAGTTTGATTTTGCTGGTAAACAGAGAAACCCCTGAAACTCTCGCAGTTCTCACCTTGAGGGCCTGAGATTACTGTCTCCCAGAGAAGGGGTTTCGCGGTTGCTAACGCAGCATTGAGACCTAACCTGGCCCCATCAGAGTCGGCCTTCCTCGCTTTCCTTCCAGCTGAAGCTGACCCCCGAGTATTTGCAGCTGATGAAGTACAAGGCCATCGCTTCCAGCAGCAAGATTTACTTCGGCAAAGACATCCCTGACATGTTCGTGGACTCTGCGGGCAGCCTGGGCAAGCACTTGGAGGCGCTAGCTGACAAGCCGAGCTTTGACTTAGAAGAGGAGCCCTCGGAGGCAGACGCGGAGGAGAACTGAATGTTTCTGTCCCCAGCCGCACATGACCCTCAAAGAGATCTTTATTTTTTAATGATGAACCAGCCCTCCCTTCCACACTACCTTCTTTGACTCTCTTCCACGTACTGTGGTGAAAAAAGAAGAAACGGACTTAAACCTATTCCCCTTCCTGGGAAGCGGGGGTAGGGACTGATGAATTGGGGTTTTCTTCAGGTAAGTAGGTTACGTGGCTTCTGTTAAGATTTGGAAACCATGGGCTAGACCTTTGAGCTCCAGGCACTGATTTTCGCCCTTTTGAAGCTGGCTTAATTAGGGATGCTATTAATAAGGAGTGGGAGAAATGCAGGGTGTCGCCTCCGATCGGACTGCCCTTATTTGGGGAAAGGCAGTCCAGTGTTCTCAACCTGCCTCCAAGGTGGGAGATGCCCGTGGGTGAGGCCCAGCTACCGAGCAAGTACGTGCTTGTAAGTTTGCCAGCAGAGCTGTGGAGAAACGGCTGCGGTGGATGTTGGCTTTCCCGGCGCTCCTGGCCGTGAGCCCGTGGGTTACTGCCGAGGCCCGCTCTCTGGAGCCCTGGTAAGGAAGAGCTGGTGCTATAGGTTCTGCAGGCTTTTCTACACACCACCCTCCTTGCCCCAGGGCTGAAAGCGTGGTGGCTTCCGACCACATTTCCAGGGTCAGGGTTTGGCCGCCACCACACAATTCTTTTTAAAACTCTTCACCTATTCTGTGATTTGGTTTTTTTCTCCTCTTAACCTGTTCGTTGGTTCCACTCAGCATCAAGAAGACAGGAATGAAGAACTCAGGTGTCTTCAAAGCTGCTGAAGTGGGACCGTGCTATCTGTTAGCCACTGTGGTACCTGCTTGGCAAACTGTGCGCGTTCCTTGAGATCAAGTGTCTTTTCATTGCTGTGGGGATCCTACGGTTGAAGACCTCCTCTGGGGGAGGAAGAAGGGCTCGTCCAAAAGATTCCCCAATCTCAGTGCCTGTGACTTGTGCTGGGGTCTGTCTGATGTAGTGATAAGGGGGAGCCCGTTCGCTAAGCGGCCGGAGTCTTTAAATCCAGGGCTCCAGGGGTCACACCGAGTGTTAAATCTCCAGAGACAGCTGTGTGGGTACGAGTTCATGCCCTAGTCCCTGGGTCAGAAGGACTGCATCAGAATCCACTCAAATGTTTTTTCATTACTAATTGGGAGATTTGGGTGGGGGGAACACAAAGATGAAAAAAAGGTTTTCTTGTGTCCTGAAGTTGGAGTTGGGGGCAGGAGTGTGTACCAGGTCGCTAAGTGGAGGGCAGCTGTCTGGAGTGAACTTGCAAGCCTGTTGGTATCGTCCACGACAAGCCCTGGCTGAGGATTTGTTATTAGCTGCCCCCCTCCAAGAAGAACTCCCACTGTACCCCTCTTTTCTCGGTGAAACTACAAATGATACTTTCTGGCACAGATTTCCATCTCATTTTTGATCCCACACCCAGACTTCTGATTAATCGAATGGCCCCAAAAGTCGGGCTACCTTGCTTCTAAGTAGCACCAGGCTCTTCAGGAGTTGGGGGAGCATTCAGCCGGCCTAGGAATACACAAAGGGTTAATCCCTCTTAATTTAAATGTTGCCCTTCTCTGTTCTAATTTGTGGGACTTAGAATTCTCAAACCTCCATTCCCGGTCACACTTTGTGCAGGCAGCCAAATGTTCCTGGGAGTGATGGATTTTAACGTGCTCAGAAGGCCTTGCAGAAGGCAGTTAGTCTAAGACCAACATAAGGTATCCATCATTAAGATACACTCACCCTCCTCCCACTTCAGTGCCATTAATCACTTGTTAGGAGTACCATGTCACATCCAGCATCCCTGATTTACATATTTGTCGGCTCCTCTGCTCTGAGACCGGCTGCCTAAGCCTCAGAAAACACTACTTCTCTCCAGTGGAATGCGCAGCAAGGACATCTCAGCCTCTCTGAATAGCAGGCTTGCTCAGATTCCTAACCGGAACTTCTCTCTAATACTAGCATCCTGTGATGGCTTGTCCCTTGCTAGAGCACAAAGGAGCCTCGGTGACGTCCTGCTACACCTGCCCCCCTTCAATGTCAATGTCACTTCTTCTTTAAGCAAAAAATGTAACTGTTGTAGTACCCATTCGTTTAACTCCAATGTTGTCTGTACCTGCCTGAATAGGAAAATCATGGAAATGGGCTGTTTTCTTAGCTTGGGACAACTAACCAGTCTGTCTGTGTGACTTCGTTTCTGTAACACTTACTAGAAAACCTGATCTGAAAACATTTGAATTCTAAACATGTAAACTGTGACAGCCTGCAGTTTTGCAGGCAGTAAAGTCATGGCTGCTATTGATA
The DNA here is from genome assembly GCF_059928025.1 of Delphinapterus leucas. Classification (NCBI taxonomy): domain Eukaryota; kingdom Metazoa; phylum Chordata; class Mammalia; order Artiodactyla; family Monodontidae; genus Delphinapterus; species Delphinapterus leucas. Next base: position 29,219,302 of record NC_143149.1, read on the forward strand.
AATGGACCCTCTATCAAAATAAGGAACTGTTTATAAAAGTCAGTTTTTGTAGGACTTTCCAAGGAAAAATCACCTTGGTTGAATGTTTCTCACTCATTAAACTTTGCAGAAGTGATCTATATTCAGTACTGTTTTTAATCACTTTTTTTAATATCAGGACAGAATATTTGAAAGGAAGCCACAGTTTGTTAATTTTTATATGACTAAAATAAATTTGGAGGGATCTGCGATCATATTAAGTTGAGAGAGGGAAAAAAATCACTGAAAGAATTTTAGCAATATAGTCATCCCTCGGCATCTGCAGGGGACTGGTTCCAGGACACTCCCCCCGACCCCATACCAAAATCCGTGGATGCTCAAGTCCCTTATATAAAATGGCCTAGTATAGCTGCCTCTGTATCCGCGGGTTCCACATCCACAGATACAAAGGGCCGACTATATTGATCCGAAAAAAGTAGATGTTTTATAAATGATCTGTTGCAGTTTCTATGAGTCTCTATCTTTCAACACAGATAACTCCACCATTTATAAACAGTGAAAGTAAGAGCTTCATATTTACTGACTACCTATTTAAGTTTGATCGAGGATAAGTTGTATCCTGACTAGGGGTCACTCTGCCTCTATGGACTTAACCACTGCTTCTTTAGTTCTATTCAGTAGGGTTCTAGCCACTATTTCTGGTGTTTCCTTTTAAAAGAGGTAATAGCCAATCATTTTGTGTTTGTATTTCCATTCCTCTCTATTTCTGCTTTTGTGCAAGCTGGTGATTGAACAGTCAAAACTAATTCTACTTGCAAAGAGCACCGAGGACTGAATGACCCCCTTTGAAACTGAGAAATGAGTGTTGTTATATTAGTCACTCCACAAATGATATGCTGGATCAGTTGCCTTGGGCTGATAGATGGAAGAACTGTTTTAGACAACTCTAAAGGTGTGATTTGATGTCTTAGCTTTATTTTCAGTCTTGCTAAATAAAATGAGTCTTTGTATTTTTTTATTACAGTGAAATTTAGCAATAGCTAATATTAGATTAGGTGATATAAAGAGATAAAACATTTCTGCCTAGTGAGTTAAGTCGAGCCCCAAAAATATATTCAGATGAATATCTATTCCCATTATCGATGTAGAAATAATAAACAGCTTATTTGTGAAAATGGCATAACTCTTGGTAGGTGCTACGGAGATTTATCGTAAAATACTCCATACACTGCTGCAATTCTGCTCCAAAAGAGCAGAGGTACTTTCTGCTGACCCAAAATATATTTTGATATCAATTCGGTAAGAAAGTCGCAGTCTCTGTCTGGGAAATATGCCCAGCCTAGAGTTGCCGAATAAAATACAGGATGCCCAGTTAAATGTGATTTTCATATAAATAACGAATAATTTTTAGTATAAGTATGTCCCAAATATTGCATGAGACATACTAAAAAAGTATTCGTTGTTTATATGAAATTCACATTTAACTGAGCATCCTGAACAGTTGTCCCTTGAGCAACACGGGTCCACTTTTACACGGATTTTTTTCAATAAACACATACTACAGGACTATTCAATCTGCGGTTGGTTGCCTTCGCAGGTGCAGAACCACAGATAACGAGGGCCTGCTATAAAGTTGTAGGCAGATTTTCGTCGATGCCAGCCGGGGTCAGTGCCTCTAACACCTGCATTGTTCAAGGATCAACTGTATTTTTATTTGCTAAGTCTGGCAACCCTAGCCCATGCTTTCTCAGGTTTTTCAATGGTGCTCCCAAACTTTCTCTGTTGGTTGGAGAGCCCAACACAAATACTATGGATTTACAATTGAATAGGTAAATTAAGAATGTAGTTTCTAGGGTTAGACTGCCAAGATCCAAATCCCTTCTCTACCACTTCTTAGATGTATGGTCTTGAATAAATTCTTTAACCTGTCTGAGCCTCAGTTTCTTCATCTATAAAATGGGTTGAGTGGATGAAATGAAAACGCATTGTGAAATGAAACGCATGTGAAGGGGTTAGCACGGTGCATAAGTGTTCAAAAATAACTTATTTTCAGTCATCTGGAAAAACAGGCTAGAAAACACACAGGTAACTAAGTGGGGAATCAAACAGATGTGATAACATGGAATAAGATTACAGGTAAGATAGCACATAGAGGAAGAAAGGAACAACACTGCAATTCAGCAAACGCAGTATTGAGAATTCGTACTTCCAGCAATGCAGTAGACAGGTAGAAAATTAGCCAGTTTGGCCCTGTTGAAATTAATTGCCCACTTCTGGGCTCCAATTAAAATAAAAAGAAGACTTGTAGAGGCTAGAAAGAAAAAATGTTAAAACCGAAAGAAAAAAAGTAGTTAAAAGCTAAATCTCATGGGTTGACCCCAGAAAAGGCAGAAGGGGAGTTTAGCAACTTCACTTTTATAAAACTTGCATGATTGTACAACACAGGGAATATAGCGAATATTTTAAAATAGCCATAAATGGAGCATAACCTTTAAAAACTGTGAATCACTATATTGTGCACCTGTAACGTATAATATTGTCCATCAACTATACTTCAATTTTTTAAAAAAGTTGCGGGGTTTGCCTGGTGGTCCAGTGGTTAAGACTCCACACTTCCACTGCAGCGGGCACGGGTTCGATCCCTGGTCAGGGAACCAAGATCCCGCCCACCTCATGGCACAGCCAAAAAAAAAAAAGGTTGCATCATGGCCAGCTAGATAGTCTAGCTCCTCAGAGACCAAAGAAGAGGAAATGGGCTCGCAGAATAGAGCAGTTTGAAAGATTTTACTTTAAGACTGGCTAAAATTTGAAATAGGGAGAAGTGGTTATCTGCAAATAGAAAATAAATCCAGGGATTATCACAGATAACATTTTCTTCTCTGATGGTCTTGGGGAGATTCTGTGCTGTTTGGGATGGTTTAAATGTCATCCTCTCTATATGAAGTATCGAATGATCTCTAAAGGTCCTCACCAGGTCTAGGGTTCTAGAATCTATATTGACATTTCAAAAGCCAAATGTGACAGTATGTTTGCTGAGGGATTGCTGACATGGCTTCTCTACCTGAATTCATTTAAACTGGAACATGGGCATTATTTTTCCATTTCTCTTCAGAGCCAAGTAACCAGGCAACAGTAATTTTTTATTATTTTATCTTTTTTTTTTAATCCCCCTGAAAGAATCACAGTAAACTCAAAAGAATCTTTTTTTTGGCCACACCGCGCAGCATGTGGGATCTTAATCCCGACAGGGATGAAACCCACGCCCTTGGCAGTGAAAGTGCAGAGTCCTAACCACTGGACAGCCAGGGGATTCCCTAAAGGAAATAATTTTTAAATCCATAAATGTTTTTCTCATAATTCAGGGCCTTAGACTACAGAGGTGTATATTTTTAAAGTTTGATGGCATTTATGGTGAGTAAGTATACTAGATTTTTATAAAATTGTTTATGAAACCGGTTCCTCTGGGTATTTGGCTTTCTAATCTCTTTTCTTCTTTGTCCTTGCAAACTGTTGGAGCAATTTAAAGACAATTACTAGGGATGAGGTGATTTCAGACTTGCATTTTTCAAGAATTAAGTAGTATGGAAGGATGAAAGGTTAAATTAGATGGTTGATGTCCCGGGAAGAGGAAGAAACTAAAAAAGAAAATAAGGAGGAAAAAGTGGAATAAAATTCATTCAAAAGTACAGCTAAGACGTTTAAAAAGAAAATTGGAAAATGGGAAATGATAATGAGACTGGGGTCCCCATGATCTTTTTGCCTTTATTTCCATTTTTATAAGGTCATAGAATGTTAGAGATGAAAAGTATCTTAGAAGTGAATCCACAATAAATCCTGTCCTACTCATCTTGGTCTCCCCTGGTTCCTTTACAGAGAAAACGTCTCAATAAATGTTGACTAATGGAGGGACTAGTGTCCACTGAACACTTGCTTTGGGGAGCACTCTGCTAAGTGTGTGTCACATGCTACCTTGATTGAAGTCTGAAGGAGATATTGACGGACTCCATTTTATAAATGAAAAACTGAGAAGTTCAGTTACTTGTCCAAGATCACAGTTTAGTGATGAAACCAAGATTCAACTTGTGTCAGTCCTATGCCCACCACCACCCAATCTTGCCACCACTATCCTTATTAACTCGAAAGCTTAAATCACTCTTCTGATACTTTTTGGGGAGCCATACTCACATACACCATTGGGATGGGGAGGTTGACCTTGTAATTCAAAGAAATGACCTGACCTATTAATGAAGTTACTTCTACTTATTGTCATAGTGAGCTATCACCTGGATTATACATCCCTTAGTTCTGTTAAGTATTTATGGTCTTTAAAATGTTTTCTATATAGCATGCTCACCCAATCCTTCCGCTATACAGCCCTTCACCATGATCCCCATCACCGTAATCCCTTTGTTCCTTCCACCACTGACTGCCGGCTAGCGCCTTCCAACCTTGCACCTCTACCACAAGCATCTATTAGTATATTCACACCATGAAGGGCTAGTCTAGTCATTTTTTAATCTTTATCACTTTGGCAGGAGTAGAAATTATCAAGTCCAGAGACATTTTACTTGAACACAATTACTGCAACCCTAGTTTACAGATAACCCAGTTTTGTGTTCCTGGTAGATGGAAACTTCCCCAAAAGAAGTCCTTGATGACAAAGACCTTAGGTTCTGCTCAAAGTGATTTTCCCAGAAAAGACATGTGAAATTCTAACTCAGTTCCCAGGGTCTGGGAAGACGGTGAGAGAAGAAAGTACGAATGTTGCCCTTTCTTTCCAGAAGGCTCAAAGTAAGCCCAGTCACCTCAAGACAACATGGAGAGCAAACTTTAGCCCTTTCTCCAACGTAATAGCATCTCATTCATGAAGCTGAATTAATGCTTGAGAGTCTTTCAACAGTACAGCAGTACAGCCAAGAATGTTTTCCACAACAAAATCCATCTCTACTTGCCTCAGCACCTACCATTTCACCATCCGACTATTAAACTTAGTATTTTACTGCGCTAATCTTTTTTTAAATTAATTTATTTATTTTTGGCTGTGTTGGGTCTTCGTTTCTGTGCGAGGGCTTTCTCTAGTTGCGGCAAGCGGGGGCCAGTCTTCATCGCGGTGCGCGGGGCTCTCACTATTGCGGCCTCTCTAATTGCCGAGCACAGGCTCCAGACGCGCAGGCTCAGTAGTTGTGGCGCACGGGCCTAATTGCTCCGCGGCATGTGGGATCTTCCCAGACCAGGGCTCGAACCCGTGTCCCCTAGCATTGGCAGGCAGATTCCCAACCACTGCGCCACTAGACTTCCCTACTGCGCCCCTCATCCTGTTTGTGATCTTCATATGGCCCAGAGCTACACACATAGGAGACACAGGAACTGGGCTGAATGTGTGCAGAGCCCAGGCTGGACTGTCTAAAGCTGCCTGTGCTCTCCTCCCAGAAGGCAGCACCTGCCACCTGGGGGACTGCGGCGTGGACAGTCCGAGTTGAGGCTTGTCGTCCAAACTACACACTGGGTTTTGTAAATTAAGTATCAATACAATAAGAATTCAAAGATCTCATTAAGTTTTTCTATTGGTTACATATTGAAACCTTACTCTGGATATATTGGGCTATATAAAATGTATTTTTTTAATGTGCCTATTAGAAAACTTTAAATTACATATGTGTCTTACACTGGGCAGTACTGGGCTAAAGGATGACCAGAGGAAAATAACCGTACATTTGAATCCTGCCATGTTCTTTGCAGTTTTCTTTTATATCTCTTAACGGTTCCTCCCGAGAATCATCTGAGATAAAAGGCATGTCTCCCGCCCCAGCAGCTTCTCCTGCTGATCCGCGAGCAAAGGACCCCGGGAAGAGGACCTCGGGCATAGGCCAAGTTTTCTGCGTCCTTTCGGTTCCGCGGGGGTGGCCGAGACACCGGACGCAGAAGGCCCGCCCCACGGCCCGGGAACTACGCTAGCAGCGCCTCCGCACCCAGGAGCCACGCCGGGCTTCCGCGGCGACCTTCCCAAGATGGCGCCGTCGAGGGGCCGGGGCCGGGGCCACCGGCCGCACCGTCCCCGTCCCGCCCCGTGCTGACGATTGGCTGAGATGACTCGGTGGTGAGCGGTGATTGGGCACACGGAGACGTGAGCTGGGCGGGACCGGAAGGGGTCTCAGCCTGGGGAGCGGGGGTCCGGGCTGGACGTTAGGCCCTGGGGGATGTGGAGAGCTGGCAGCATGTCCGCGGAGCTGGGGGTCGGCTTCGCCCTGAGGGCGGTGAACGAGCGCGTGCAGCAGGCGGTGACGCGGCGGCCGCGGGTGAGGAAGGGGACCGCGTGGTGACGGTGGGCGGCCGCTTTGAGGCGGGGTGGGGGGGGGAACACCTGCGTGTAAATGGGTCGTCACAGTGACGCAGAGGGGCCTCCCGGAGGGGCGGGACCTGCCCGCGCTTGGCATTGGCGCGGGTTGCAGAGCCCCCAAAAGGCTAGCGAAGGGGTTCCTCAGCTTACGTCAGGTTTTCTGGAGGTTGGCTTGGTCGGAGCAGAAGGTGTCGGTATCCCGGGAAAATGACCAGTCTCCAGGCAGCGCGATCATTCTCCATCCCGCTTCGTGTTAGGGGTCAGCAGCCTTGGCGGATGGGAGAGGGGCCAGGCCTGTGCCCAGAGGCTGCAGGAGAAGACGTCCACTACCAGAGCAGCCAAAGGAGGCCAGGTCTGCCGGAGATCACGTGTGTGGCAGCGTCTAAGCTAGTAGATGCTCAGTAACTGTCAGCCCCCCACCCCTCTCGCTGGCGCAGGACAGGGTGGATTGGCCCGACTTGGGAGGGAGGCACCAGAGCTGCACTTGCGCGTTTGGGGCAGGAGGGAATTGACCTCCAATCCGAAGCAGTTTACGGGGAGATTTTTTTTTTTTCCCTATATATATTTCCTCTCCTGTTGGAAGTTCACTAAACCAAAGGTCAGTATCTTCCCCCCTCAGTGCAAGTTCAAGCTGAATTGTGTGGAGTAAGACAGGCTTGAATAGAGAGGTCAAAGTTTTCTCTGATCAAGCATTTATGGTGTTAGAGCTGAGAATGCTGGCCTGGAGACAGAAGACCTGTATTAGTGTAGCCTTTACTTGGCTGTTACTTAGACGTTACGTTGAACAAGTCACTTAACTGCTCGGGCTGTCAGTTTCCTCATATGTACAGGCAATGGAAAGCTCTAAGCCCCCTTCCGGCATTAGTTTTTTGTGATTCTCCAAGAAAAAGCTAGAGATTCCCCTAATAAATAATCATGCTAGGGGGTGCTCCCAGCATAACTTTCAGGCAGATGGGCTGCCTATTCCACTTTTTTCTCTAGAAACTGTCAATTCATCCACATAATCCTAGGAGTTATGACATGGTCTCAAAAGGTTGGCAGTGCAGCCCTCAGAAGGAAGGGGAAACTCTTTGCTAATCATTGTAACTTTTCAGGCCCTTTGAGAACTCTGTGATTCTGTAAAAATTCCAGAGGGTGATGGGGTACATGAAAGCCATATGGGGATAGGTGAATCTCTTCCCTGTGTGGATTTGGTTATAGCAGAGTCCAGGGAAGCCGCTCTTTATGTAATGGCCATGACAGGGGGGTCAGATAGGTCTAATCCTGAGTCCAGAGCCTTCTGTGTCCTTGCCTTAGTTCTGCCGCTGGTTCTTGATTCGATTGTACAAGACGTTACAGAGTTGCCCTAAGCAGGCTGCTTTTGAGAGTGCCTGTGGGCAATACTGATAATTACCCCAGGACCCAGATGAGTTTCCAAGACTGTTGACCTCGGGGTTTCAGAAGCGAGAGCAATGCCTTCTCTTGACAAAGTGATTCTTAAACCTCCAACCTTGGCATGCAAGAGACTCATCCGGAGAGCTTGATTTAAAGGAGATTCGCAGACTCCAGACTGAGATTCAGATCCAGTGGGTCTGGAGCAGGACCCAGGTGATGCTGATACTGTCGGTCAAAGACCAGGCTCTACGGAAATCCTGCTCTTACTTACCTGCCCAGCTCTCCTGAGAGAGAAAGGTCTTCTGCTAGATGTTAAGGTAGCTAGCGTATTAGAGTTAGATGCCACGCATACAAAAGACATTTGATCAACATCATTTGACACTGATCTCCCTGCAGCGTTGGAAAAATGGATCTTCCAGAATGCCAACTTAAAGATCTCTGCCAGTCTCTTCTACAGGATGTCCTACAGGGCTTATTGGGATAATATTCCCAACCTTTGATTCATCTGGGTCTTTTCCTCTTGGCAGGAACTCCCAGCCATCCAGCCCCGGCTAGTAGCGGTCAGCAAAACCAAACCTGCAGACATGGTGATCGAGGCCTACAGTCACGGGCAGCGCACTTTCGGGGAGAACTATGTAAGAACCCTTTTCCACACTGCCCTCGGAAGAGTCACGTATGCCAGGCTTCTGACTTGTTCTGGTTTTACCCTTTAGGTTCAGGAACTGCTTGAAAAAGCGTCAAATCCTAAAGTAAGTGGAATCTGAATTCTTTAGTTTGTATCTCAGTCTTGGCTGTTCAGTTGAAAATTAGACCCACGTCGGTGGTTGAGTTTTAGAGCTGGAGGTCGGGCTGGCGGTAGAAATGTCTGCGTTCACCTTGAGCCCTAAACATTTCTCATCTAGATTTTCTTTCTTTCTTAAGATCATAGTTTTCTCCTTTGTGGCTTTTTGAAAATGGTGATTTTTAGGAGCTTGCTGTAATCTTGGATCCTTTTGAGATTTGAAAGCTTTAATGAGTTCATTCTTAATGGGCAATATCTGAAAGAAGGAGCGAGTTGATGGGAACAAGGAAGAGAAATAGAACAGAAGCCTTCAGGTTTTCTCTAAGTATCCTTAGGAGCCTGACGGAAGATGACAGTAGTGGTTTATTGCATAGAGGGGAAAGGTCAGAAGGCAGCGTGCAAGGTATGTGGGCGGGCAAGGCCTCCGCACAGTCTAAGTCAAACACGGTCACCTCTTTCTCTTCAGATTCTGTCTTCGTGTCCTGAGATCAAATGGCACTTCATTGGCCATCTACAGAAACAAAATGTCAATAAGTTGATGGGTAAGATAAATCTCTAAATATGAAGACACAATTTTTTCATCATTGTATCACTTACAGTACCTTCTGTGGGAGAGAGAAGATTTTAGAGTATTCCTGATTCACCATTTGTGCTTTGGAGTTTCTTTTGGGAAAGAAATCTTAGTTCTTTTTTCAATTTTTTTTTTTCAGTTGAAGTATGGCTGATTTACAGTGTTGTGCCCATCTCTGCTGTGCAGCACAGTGACTCAGTTATACACACATATGCATTCTCTTTATATTCTTTTCCATTACGGTTTATTACAGGATGTTGAATATAGTTCCCTGTGCTGTACAGTAGGACCTTGCTGCTTATCCATTCTACATATAATAGTTTGCATCTACTAACCCCAAACTCCCAGTCTGTCCCTCTCCCTCCCCCGCCCCCCTTGGCAACCACAAGTCTGTTCTCTGTGTCTGTGAGTCTGTTTCTGTTTTATAGATAGGTTCATTTGTGCCATATTTTAGATTCCACACATAAGTGATATCATGTGGTATTTGTCTGTCTGACTTACTTCACTCAGTATGATCATCTCTAGTTGCATCCATGTTGCCGCAGATGGCATTAGGAAATCTTCGTTCTTAATATAAGGGAAAACATCATGTAAGAAAAGAACGAACTCACAATTGACTGGGTAATATATACTTGGAAACCTACCCTACCTCACATTAGGTATTTTTTTGTGGTCTTTGAAATAAATTATAAGGAATTAAAGCCCATAAAATTTTTCAGCTGGCAAAGGAGACACTTGTGTCCTTTTCGCTTTAAATGAAAGGCTACAGTAAATAAAATGCAATAATGTACAATACTACAAGTAAAGTATATAATAATAAAATACAATATAGAGTAGCATACAGTAAATAAAGTAAAATTAAGAATTAACCATAGAAAGACTTAACTGCATGAAAATGACAGGTGGAGATCTTCCCGAATAACTGAATACTTATTTCTCTCAAGGTGTCAAAATTAAAGTAACCTGTATTTATTTTTTAAAACAGCCTTATTGAAGTATAATTGACATACAATAAATTGCACGTATTTAATTTGATAAGTTTTGACATATGTTTGCACTTATGAAACCATCACAACAATCATGGTCTTAAACATATTCAGAATGGCCATCATCAAAAATTATACAAATAATAAATGCTGGAGAGGGTGTGGAGAAAAGGGAAACCTCCTTTTCTGGGAATGTAAATTGATATAGCTAATATGGATATAGCTAATAGGGAGAACAGGATGGAGGTTCCTTAAACTAAAAATAGAACTGACACATGATCCAGCAATCCCACTCCTGCACATATATCCAGAAAAGATGAAAACTAATTCGAAAAGATACAAGCACCCCAGTATTCATAGCAGCACTGTTTACAATAGCCAAGACATGGAAGCATCCTGAGTGTCCATCAACAGATGAATGGATAAAGATGTGGTACATATGCACAATGGAATATTACTCAGCCATAAAAATGAATGAAATTCTGCCATTTGCAGCAACATAGATGGACCTAGAGATTATCATACTAAGTGAAGTAAGGCTGAGAAAGACAGATCTATACTATCACTTATATGTGGAATCTAAAAAAAAAAAGGTACAAAATGAACTTATTTACAAAACAGCATCAGACTCACAGACAGGAAACAAACTTATGGTTACCAAAGGGGAAAGGGGTGGGGGGAGGGATAAATCAGGAGTGTGGGATTAACAGGTACACACCACTGTGTATAAAATAGATAAACAACAAGGTCCTACTGCGTAGCACAGGGAACTATATTCAGTATCTTGTAATAACTTTTATGGGAAAAAAATCAGAATATATGTAACTGAATCACTTTGCTCTATACCTGAAACTAACACAATATTGTAAATCAACTATACTTCAATTTTTAAAAGAAGAATGCAAATAAGGTGATTAGCATATTACCTGGAGGATTTCAGTGTTTAATAAACGTAAGCTGCTGATGTTGCTTCTGTCTTGTTGTTTTTTATCTGAGGCAAGACTAAATGCATCTTTGGGAAAGAAGTTGGTTTTGATGACAGCTAAGTATCTCCCTTAGCTGTCAGTGGTCATTCTGATGTCCTTGTTGAATAAGAGCAGCCCCATCCCAGGAAGTTTAAAGACATGGAGATATCAGGCCCAGGGAGCACTTTAGCTTTCACTCTTTAACCTTTCCTTATTGTCATCTTGGCCTGTTTCTCTCAGTTTGAACTGAGATTTAATCAGATCAAGCCTGCCATTCAGAATCTCTACAATTACCAGCTTCTTTTTTTTTCACTGTTTATTGTTTTTTTAATTCTTATTTTTTTTATTGAAGTATAGTTTATTTTCTTTTTTTTAATATTTATTTATTTATTTTTGGCTGCGTCAGGTCTTAGTTGCAGTGTGTGGGCTTCTCTCTAGTTGTGGCATGCAGGCTCTCTAGTTGTGGCACGTGGGCTCTGTAGTTGTGACGTGCAGGCTCCAGAGCACGTGGGCTCTGTAGTTGCAGCACACGAGCTCTCTGGTTGTGGCGCACGGGCTCAGTAGTTGCGGCGTGTGGGCTTAGTTGCCCCACGGCATGTGGTATCTTAGTTCCCTAACCAGGGATCGAACTCATGTCCCCTGCATTGGAAGGTGGATTCTTAACCACTGGACCACCAGGGAAGTCCCTAAGTATAGTTGATTTTCAATGTTGTGTTAGTTTCAGATGTAAAGCAAAGTGATTAAGATAGATAGATAGATAGATAGATAGATTCTTTTTCAGATTCTTTTCCCATATAGGTTATTGCAAAATGTTGAGTAGAGTTCCCTGTGCTATACAGTAGGTCCTTGTTGATTATCTGTTTTATATATAGTAGTGTGTATATGTTACTCCCAAACTCCTAATTTATAAACTATTAGCTTCTTGAAGCTTATGGATGGATACGTGTGCCGCCTGATTGTAGCACGTCATCACCTCCCTTTCCTTATTCGTATTTTCCGATTAGACAGCAATGGGCTGACATTCGAACTTAATATCTAGTAAACTGTCACGTAAGTCTTAGCAGAACTGAGACTTAACTGTCCTTTTCCTGGGAAATTATTTTCCTGTCTACCAAGAAAAGCTTTGTGGTGTGCTGCTTGCTGCGGTCAGGTGAGTGAAGAATGACCTGGCCTCTTTCTCGTTACAGCTGTCCCCAATCTCTTCATGCTGGAAACAGTGGATTCTGTGAAGCTGGCAGACAAAGTGAACAGTGCGTGGCAGAAAAAAGGTTCTCCCGAAAGGTTAAAGGTTATGGTCCAGATTAACACCAGCGGAGAGGAGAGTAAGTGACCAGACCTGGACTGCAGACTTTTCTCCCCTTAGGATGGTTGTACCTCAGGAAGAATGGCAGGCCTAAGCATCTGATACCTAAGGTTACAGAAAGAAGTCACAGGCCTTTAAAGAAACTGTTGTATGTAGGGTCTCGGCACAGTGACATCCAAACCTGTCCACGTGTAATTCTTTAATACATCATGGTTCGTTATTTCCTAATTTTTGAGGAGGTGGGCAAGGGGAATCGAGAAGGGCATTGTGACTTTGATCCTGAAAATTCTCAGAGGTCACCATCCCTCCTGAAAGAGATTGCAGTTTTACATGTATAATACTTCTCAGGACCTAACAAAACTATTTAATGTTACATTAGGAGAAAATCGAAGAAATATCACTGTGAGTACCAATCAGTGAATATGTTTATGGGGCTTGGGTTAACAATGTAAAATAGTAAACAGAACCTGGGCTCTGAAATCAGACAGACCTGGAATCTGAGCTCCACCACTTGCAGCGTTGTAACCTTGAGTAATGTACCTAACCTCTCTGCACTTCACTGCCTGCCTTATCTGGCAGTGCAAGCAGGGCAGTACTCCCAAGGGTGTTGTGAGGCTTGAACGTGGAAATGGAGGTAAAGCTGTTGCTATAGAGCCCTGAGCGTCTTACCTGTTAGCTCTTTGTTAAGAATAAGTGTTTACAGACCAGTCATTTGCCTACAAAGCTTAGGCTGAAGGAACAAGCATGGGGCCTAGAGTCAGGCTACCTGGATCCACATCCCAGTTCCACATTTCCTGGTTGTGTGACCTTGGGAAAGGTACTTGGTTTCCCGGTGCCTCAGTCTCCCCTTCTTTAGAATGGAGAAAGTAAGAGTACTTACTTCATCCAGTTACTGCGTTTAATGAAAAGCTCTAAGGACTTGGCACATGTGCCTGGCACAGAAGCGTTCAGTAAATTTTAACACTTATCGTTATATGTACATGTACCTAGATTCTACAATACATTATCAATATAGGTAAATCTGAAATTGACTCCAGATCAAGTCTGTTGCATCATTTCTTGATCAGTGGCTGTCATTTGCCCTAATTAAAGATTGGTGGATTGTTAGCGTCTCCATTTGTTAAGTTAGAGAAGGACAGTGTCCATCCTCATAACTGTACAACAGATAATCGTTTGCTGCGGCTTCCTCCTCTGGTTGTTAATTAGCAAGTTCAGTTAAATTTTGCAAGTTATAGTCAAAACTATGTAATATATACTTCATTTTTTATTTTTTTTACAATTCTAATAAATTAATAAAACGGTAGAAATACCAGATTTGGAAAAATAATTCTCGGGTTAATCTGGTATTTTGGCGATGTGAATCTTCTTGGTGTCTCAAGAAAAGCAGTGTTCTTTCTTTTCTTCTACTCTAGCTGTTCTCAGATGCTGAGATAGAATAAAGAGAATCCAGTTTAGAGCTCTTCCCTTGAGAAACTCAGAACCAGGTCAGAAGGGGAGTAACACACACGGAGACCTCAATGTAAAGTCACTCCTTTGGTCTTGAGGACAAGTTCTTCCAAGAAGTCCTCTTGTCTGAGAGCCACCTCCTCCATCATAAGGAAGGGATGAGAAGGGGGCTCTCCTCTGGCTTCCTGGAACATCTTGGTATGTTCTATGTGTCTTCTGTTTCTTTTTGTGAAGGCAAACACGGCCTGCCCCCTGCAGAGATGGTGGCCGTGGTGGAACACATAAGCGCCAAGTGCCCCAGCCTGGAGTTCGTGGGGCTGATGACCATCGGGAGCTTAGGGCACGATCTTAGTCGAGGACCAAACCCAGACTTCCAGGTACTCGGGGCCCGGGGTGGGGCGCTGCTCACGTGCCAAGCAAGCATCTGGTGAGGTGCTGGAGCAGGGCTGGCTGCTGCCATCAACTCCACAGACATCCCGGACGTTGCCTGTCATGTTATATTATTACCGTCTTCTGGAACTCTCCTCATACGGGACACAGAACAGGTCTCCAAACCTCCAAAGACCCTTCTCGGCTCAGTGTGAACCTGCCTGACATGGTCTTTAGAGAAAATGAGCTCTGACTGACTTCCTCCCCAACGACTGACAGCTTTCTTGAAAAGGAGGAGAATTTGCTAAAAAAAAAAAAAAAAAACAAAAACCTTTCAGTAACTTCTGGCAATTTTTTTTAAACATTTTTTTTCTATCTTTTTAAAATATTTTATTTTATTTATTTATTTTTGGCTGCATTGGGCCTTCATTGCTGCGTGCGGGCTTTCCCTAGTTGTGGCGAGCGGGGGCTACTCTTCGTTGCAGTGCGCGGGCTTCTCATTGCCGTGGCTTCTCTTGTTGCGGAGCACGGGCTCTAGGTGCACGGGCTTCAGTAGTTGTGGCGCGCAGGCTTAGTTGCTCCGCGGCACATGGGATCCCGGAGCAGGGATCGAACCCGTGTCCCCTGCATTGGCAGGCGGTTGCTTAACCTCTGCGCCACCAGGGAAGTCCACTTCCAGCAATTTTAACAGGCCTTGAAACCATGAGGAATAAAGAATCTCTGTCAGAGATGTTGAGATTCAGCCGCTTTCAGGCATCCTCGGAGAAGGCAGGGATAAATGGATGTCACACTCGTCTCTCTGTCAGGTGTTACTGTCCCTCCGGGAGGAGCTGTGCAGGAAGCTGAGCATTCCTGCCGACCAGGTGGAGCTGAGCATGGGCATGTCCATGGACTTCCAGCATGCGGTGAGTGTCCTCCCCGGTGCCCTCAGTGCCTCAAGTTCGGGTCCAAAGGCCCCCAGCAAGAATGTGTTTTTGCTACAGAAAAACCTCGTTGTAGCGTTAGGTGCCCAGGAGTGCTGGCTCTCACCTATACTAGCATCCCCAGCCGCTTCTTTTTTGAAATGAAGTGTATAGAAATTATAGCCCCACACATAATTTTTTAAATTAATTCCCTAAGTGGAATCTAAAGGAAAATAAGAAGAAATTAAACTACAGCTTCTTAAAAAGGCATTTCACTGTGTTCATGCTTGGGCGTGGTTACATGACAGTAAGTCATGACGAAGTAGTCTGATGCCTCATCGTACGTGTAGATTCACCATGATGGCAGCAGCTCTAAGTACGTTCTGATAGGTGTGCTGTATTAACAGCTCACATACGTGACCTTCTGGGGCAGTGAATAACTTGATAAAGTGTTCCAAAAATCACACTATAAACTTTCCTCCAGGCACACAGTAGGAGCTCATGTGGAAAATAGAATATACTAAAGCAATGCAAAAATACTTTGTGTTTATAAGTAAAATGGAATTAGATCCTGTGCTCAGGAGGGTCTAAGCTGCGCCACGTAGCTTGCAACATCTTAGTCCCCTGAGCAGGAATCGAACCCGGCCCCTGCAGTGGAAGCACGGAGTCCTAACCGCTGGACCACCAGGGAAGTCCCCTTACTTATTTCTTAAACACCCTCTCCTGGTGAACCACTGCCCCATAGTCCTCTGCAGCTGCGTCATCGTTGTCCTTCCGAGAAGCCCCTCAGATGAGGCGCAGCTTCAGCGTCTGCTGCGTTTCATTACTTTAAACTCAGCCCTCGGTACTCCTTTCCCACAGATTGAAGTGGGATCTACGAATGTCCGAATAGGAAGCACCATTTTTGGAGAGCGAGATTACTCCAAGAAAGCTGCCCCAGACAAGGCTGCAGCAGAGCTGAAGGCCCCGGCGGCGGAGGTGGCCCGGGCACATTGAGCAGCGGCCCAGCCCAAGGGCCGGGTCTAGGAAGACTAACTACGCACTACTCTGGGCTTTCGCTTCCACGTGCCGCACGTCACAGCACGACCACACCCTCCTCGGGACCTGGAAAGAGCACACCGACCATCATGTGCGTCGATGGAAACCATCTGACTTAGTGTCTGACGCAGGAAGCTCACTTCAAGCAGTGACTTTGGATTGGATTGGAGGAATCCAGACTTTTCTGCAGAACAGGTACCTGGGCACTAGTCAGGAGTTGAGTTCAGGCTTGAACATTGCCCAGGAGCACCAACCAACCCATGAATGCCTTTCCCAGGTTAAAACTTGCTGACTGTCGATGCCTATAATCACCAAAGTCAGAGGGATTCTCACTTGTCGTCCACTTCAATAGAAAGTTCCCTGTTACCGACTTCGTACAAACCCCACTGAGTAGCCATTTCTGCTGCTCTGGAGCAGCGTGGTTTCTGCCCCCAGTCTCCACGCCAGCCAGTAAACGTTGGTCTCCACTCTGGAATGGCAGTCCTGGTAACTTCAGGACCTGCCTTGAGTTAGTCCTCCAGACCCACATTGTGGCTGATGAAAGCTGTGTCCTCAGCCACCGTGTGGTGCTGACCCTGAAAATTACAGGGCAACTAACATAAGCGGTCCTTGGGCCTTTCTAACGTCCTCCTCCAGAGACAGGACTTTGAGCTTTTGCCCTGGGCCCTACGGTGATGACCATCAAATGATACGATTTTTCCGCCACCATAGTCCCCGTTATGACGATTTCTTATCTCATAGCTCCCCAGATATGAAAGATTCCCTCAAAGCCAGTTCAGGCTCACAGTTTCAACAAAGCCTGGCTTTGAGGTTCCTGTTCCTGGGAGCACTTTTTAGGCACATTTATAGCCTCCCCTCCCAACCATGTTTATAAGGCAGAATTTTGCAAGTCTTGACGTTAATGGAGTAGCTAGCTCTTCAAAACCCAGAAAGCACAATTCTCGGATAGTCACAACAGACAACTGTAGTCTGGGTCGTTGTTTGTTTTCTAGGTGGGTTTTTCTTACTTATTCAAGCCCCAGCCTTTAATTTTATGAAACAACTTCCATTAAGCTCCTGCCGAAATGAAATTTTGTAAAACTTAAACCATTATGATTCCTGTACTGTTTCAATCAAAGCTATAGTGTGATATTTCAGTCTATTAAATAAAAATGTGAGTTTGAATTATGCCATCTATGCCAGTTACAAAGCGATTAAAAGATTTATTTTCTACATCTGGTATAGCAAGTGAGTATAACAGGAGGGGGGCATTGGACCCGATAGGGGGCTTTGGAGAAGGGCTTCCTGTGGGTCACAGATACAGCCAAAGCCAGACTGCGGATGAAAGAGGGATTCTGAACTTCTAAGAGCAAGAAAGTGAAATGTTGGCATTTCAGGAACTGCAAGAATAAAGAGGTTGCCTCTTGCTGTAAGAAAATCTTAAAACTGCCTCTAGGTGGCGACATTGGCTAACCTGAGGGGCAAGCTTTGGCGCGCCACTGTCCCCAGACTACTCTAGAAGAGGCTGTCATCCGACGTCTCACCCCTTATTTTTTTTTTCAAATTTGCCTGGGAGTGGGTACAGGGTAGGGGGCCCGGGAGCCCAAGAGTGCGCCCCGCCCACTGCTCACAGCATCCGCCACCTCCTCCAGGCTGCCCTCCCGGTTCTCCAGTCAGACGCTGCCGCCCGTCACCCCTTCTTTTAAGGCAGAAACAGAAGGCAGGGAGGACACGATTCTCCCAAGTGATATGGCTGACTCTTGCAGAGTCACAAGGTTCTTCCAGATACAGCATTTCTTTTCGAACTCGGCTGAGGGTCCTGAGGGTGACTGTGGAACCTTTGGGTGAGAAACGGGTCTGAGCAAGAGAGCCCTCTGGCTTGTGCCTGGAAATCAAGAACAACGAAGCAGGGGAGCCCGGAGAGACGGACTCAAACCCAGATCAGGAAAGGAAACCAAAGTATGTCTGTCCGGTGTGCCCACCACAGGCCAGGACCTTTTGTGGAGAGAAAACAGCAAAGTTGTGTTACACGGGCCGGGCATGAGTACTCACAGATTTGCATCAAAGCCGTGACAGTATCCACAGCAGGTTTCCGGAGTGACAACAGCACGCTGTCCTGGGTCGGACCCTCCCAGGCAGCCTGTCTCTGTGACGATACTGTCAACCTCCTGGGCCCTGCTCTGCTTGGTGCCACTCAGAGGCTCCCAGTAATCCATCAAGGCTCTGTCCTCTGGAAGTTCCTCCCAGATTCATTGCACCTCTTAACAAAGCAACCTCTTAATAGTCAAACTCTACTCCTCTCCCCCCTTTTTTAATCATTCATGGCACATAAAGCACCATCCCCTACATCCGCTCGTTTTGCCCTCACGGCAGCGGGTAGGGTGATTTAGGCTGTTGGGCGGTGTCCCTTCGCAGACGGCTCAGAGGCCCAGAGAAGGTTCAGTGTGCTCCTTGCCTGAGGTCAGAGTGGGTTGGGGACAGGACAAGAAATAAACTCAAGACCTTTGATTCCTGTTCCAGAGCTTGGTCACCACACCACACCACATTGGTCTCTTCTGTTGTCTCAGGCTTTAATAGTTAGTAAGCGGCATATTCTTAGATTTATAAGCTTCATTTAGTTTAGGGTTTTTTTGGTTTTTGGTTTTGGTTTTGGTTTTAGTTTTTTTTTGCTTTTTTTTTTCGGCAGTGCCACACAGCTTGCGGGATCTTAGTTCCCTGACCAGGGATCGAACCCGGGCCACCACTGGATCGCCAGGGAACTCCCTGTAAGCTTCATTTAAGAGAACCTTCTTAAAAAAGAAAAAAAAAGAACCTTCTTACCATGATAGAAATGTATGTTTTCCAGCCTGCAGTCATTGTTGAGAACTGACACATCTTGATGCAGAACAAACTTTGAAACCACAAGTAGAGGGGATGAGAAGGAAGGAGAGAATTAAACGCAGCCTGAGTGAAATCAGCCTTCCCCTTCTTTTACCCTATTTCCCCCCAAACAGATTCAAACTGTGCCACAGGCTGCAGGGCTCAGGGTGTGGCGGACTGTGTCCTCCTGCCCCCAGAGCTAGATGGGCAGTGAATTCTGTTCCCCAAGGCTGGGCCGGGAGGAAGGAGGTCAAATGGGACATTCTGAAAATCCAAGACATCCTAGTTCTTCAGACAAGAAATGGCCCTGGGCTTCCCACCAAAGCACTGGAGGAGGAGGGCCTCGCCCCCAGTCCCTGGAGGGCTTCTATGAGGATGGATGTGCAGTGGTGCAATTGAACTGATTTGCTCCGGGAACTGCGGCTGTCTTTACCATGAAATCAGTTGAATGCTATTACATCAGCCTCGTGACTAAGAGCGAAAGAATCCAGCCGTCCACGAGATGTTTTACTAATCTGCTCCCCCCTCAAGAAGCTTGTTTGAGGTAAAGAGAAGGTCCTTCTTTCCCACCCGCGTTGCTCCCACCACACCCAGCAGCACCCAACTTGCACCCAGTTTGTAGATACTCGGGCTGCGTGTGGCTGAGCAGCTATTCACCAGGTAGAGTTCTCCTAGAAGCACCTCAAGGTCCCAGGGGACCTCAGAACTAACACTCTATTTTTCTATCAGCTGCAGCACAGTGAGCTGACATGGCACGCAGTGGGGACAGAGGTGAGGGGTGTTTTCAGCAACACTCGTATTTAAAATGAACACAAGCTCCGGCTCCTGATTTGAGACCACAAAGGAGCAGAAGGCGTCCTTGGAGTGCCGACGGCCTTCTCGAAGGTTCTTTCCGTGAGCTGGCTTACTGCGCTCCTGCTGGGGCTCCCCTACCCCTGCACCAGCAGAGGCACGCCGCTCCCCAGCTTCAGAGCTAAGCTTGACCCAGCTGCCAATCTCCAAAATAAAATCAATGTGTGACCTTATTCACCAGCTGTACCGAAGAAACTAACTCAAACTAGGGCCAACTTTGAAGCCAAAAAGGGAAGATGAGAAGTTGGGAGAGAGAGAGAGAAAGAGGAGGGGGGAAGAAAAAACTTGGCTGGACATGAAAGGTGTCTTGTCTGTCTGTTCCCCATTAGGCGCAATTCTCTTGCAATCTGCAGCCTCGACATAATTCTCTTGACCAGAAACTCTCCAGAGAGATAGTGTCAGAAGGAAAAACAAACAGAATAGCATCTCTGACAGCAAAGTCACTTAAAAACCTATTTGGGGGTGGGGATAGGGGGAGAGATGTCAGGTCTTAGGAGAGGGCGCTCCTCAGCAGGCCATATGCGGAGGACCACTCGCCCTGGGACAGACAGGCATGGGAGGGAGTGCCCAGGAGAGAGCTGGTGGGGAAGCAAAACCCCAAGTCCTCTGCCCTCCCAGCCCCTCTGATGCCACACGACCCCCCTTGCCTGGATTTCTCAACTGTGCACTCAACACAAAACCCCACGGTGCTGGGCTTTGCACAGCCTGCGTTGCATTGAGGGGACTTCAGAAGGATTACCTTAGGAAAAAGTGGGCCCAATTTGTCCTAACTCCACTTCTCGTTTCTGACTGCCACCAGCAGCCAAAGGCCGAGAACCCAGCTCTCCCTATAAGCTGGCAGCCAGCTACCCAGGCTGCAAGGCCTGTCCCCCCAACCCCCTTTGACCTGCCTTTGAGCAAAGCCTTCAAGTGTTCAAAGCCCCGCCCTTGCCTGCAGGAGCCTGGGGGTTAGGATTCTGGAGTCGGGGTGCAGAGCGGGAGAGAGCACAGCTCTGCACTCAAGTTTCTGGGGCAGGCATCCTGTTATAGGAGAGGGCTTTTTTTTTTTTTTATAAGGAAGAAAAACTAATAAGAAGAAAAAAATAAGAGCTTTCCCCTGCCTTTCGGACTTGTTTATTGCTGGGATATCTGATTTCAGCAGAGGAAGCCGGCACTGAAGCAAGGTTTTTATTGGCCGCGAGCAAGAGGCATTCAGGCTTTGCCTTTGATTTGGCTTCTCCAGAACTGGAGGTACAGAAGAGCCCTTGCTGCTTTGATGAAGCAGCTCCATACTTCGGGGTCCCCCAAACTCCCTATTTCTGCAGTAGCAACAAAAATGCCCTTTGGAGGACGAGGGTGGAGCGAGGGGGACCCAGAGTGGAAGGTGGCCTCGTGGACATTTCAGAAGAGAGAGCAAAATAGGGGACAAAGGTTTAAAAAGTTCTGAAATTGGCTCCAGGGCTGTGCTCTCTGCCCCCCTTCCCCCAAGTGGGGACCTGGAGGAGGGAAGGTCTGGTTTGGATGAAAGCTCAGTGTCTCTAGCTGACGGGGCTAGGCAGGCTGCTCGGAGGGCCAGGCCTGATGGTTTCAATGTGTGGGGAAGATACAGCCAGATCTGCAGAGGGGGCCCTGCCAACGGCACTCCTCAGCTGGGCTGGCAGGCTCTGGGGAGGGGCTGGCCAGCTGGGCCACAGGCCCTCGGGGCTGCTGCCGATCCCCCAGGGCTCTCCACAGACACCTTTGTGCCCAGACAGCAGCCGTTTGGTGTCTGGAGCTCCAGCCACATTGATCTACCCTCCGGCGCTGGCTTCCTGCCTCCCGCTGGCTTCCAAAGGGGGCACCTCCTCCCTCGCAGAAAGAGAGGGTGTTCCTCCATTGGGGGGCCTCTGGGTGAGCCCAGCCAGTTCACTCTCTCCCTTTTTTCCTCCCTGCATCTTACATCTATCTCTCCCTCGGATCCCCCCTGCCCACCTTTCCCCCACAAACCACTGGTGATGGGAAGGACCCTGAGACTGAGGACTCTTGAGTGTCTTTGCTTTACTGCTATAGCCATCCACGGGCAGGAGCCTGCTGCTGCGGGTGCCAGGACTTTGGGGCCCGCGCGGATGGTAGAGGGCAGCCCCTCTGGCGGGAAGAGGCTTCTGCCCGGGTATGGCCCGCTTCCCGTTTCAGATTTGCGACCAGAAGGTCCACAGGAGAGCCACGTTCTTCCCCTCCCCGGACCTCACAGCATCTGTGTGTGCCTGTGTGACGGGTCGAGGGCCTGTCTCCATCACTGAGCACGTGGCCCAGCCGAGGTGGGCGCCGTCCCCGGCGTGCTCCGCTCACCTGTGAGGTCCAGGCCCGCTTTGGCAGCCACTATGCCGTTTGGCGCTCTGAACTGAGGCCCAGAGCCTCCCTCTGGCAGGGGTGGGGAAGCGGGAACAGGGCTCTCACTGTGTCCGCTGCAAGGAACCCGGGCATCAAAAGGATTTTATGCAGTGAGTTTGGGAACATACTCCCAGGGAGAGGAGCTGCGGGAAGACGTGCAGAGGAACCACGCTGGGGCCGGGGAGCTGTGGGCGCACACACACGCGCGCCTGCGCGCAAGCACGCACACGCACGCGCACGCACACGCACGCACACGCATGGCCACGAGGCTTGCTCCAAGACTGACACCCGTCTGTCTGTGTCTGAATCCCAAATCTGGTCCTCGCCAGCCAAATTCCCGTGGGCCAAAACTAACCCCCTTGGTGCCTTGGTTCCCTCATCTGTAAATAGGGCCTCACAGTGTCCTTGTGACCGAACCTGGCACATCGTAGGCGCTCAGGAAGCATCAGGGACCAGCACTGGACCCAGCCGGCTGGGCTTTGCAGTCTGTTGCAATCTCCACGGAGCAGCATCGGGGCAGAGCGCTGATGGACGGAGCAGATAAGGACCGTCGGGAAAACTGCCTCCTTCCTTCAGAAATGAAACATGAGCCTCTGAGGCCGAGGAGGAAGGGGTCCCTCCGACAGGCAATTAAAGCTCGGAGTGCCCGGCAAGCTTCCCTCGTGGGTCTCTCACCAAGTCCTGCTGACATAGGAGGCTGGATGGGGGCAGTGGAAAGGGCAGCTTCCCCTTCACAGGCTGGCCGAGCACGGAAACCCAAGCCTCCCTTCTAGTCCCCCTAGCTTGAAAGGAAAGGCCCAGCTGGAGACTGGGGCACAAAAACAGCAAAATCAGCCCAGAGTGAAACCAAAACTAGACACTGGCTCACACACTCTGGGCGTCAAGGCTCTAGCCACACACCCTTGCTCTCTGAGTGCAGCCCCTGGACAGGAGGCCCAGAGCGAGGGTCCTGCTACTGCTTTTCTCCCCTCCACCCCTCCCATGGGCCTTGCAGGGCCCCAAGGCAGCCTGACAGGTCTTAGGGAATAAAGCCCACCTCCCGCAAAGAAGCCTGACCTTGGCCTTCCAGAGAGAACGAGAGATTTGATGTACAAGAGGACAGCAGAGGAAAGGAGAAAGAAAAGCACAGAGAGGGGGAAAGAAGCAGAGGGAGGTGACAAGACAAACGGCAAAGGGCCAGCTCCAGAACCCCCAGCCCCTGCCCCACCACGGGCCAGCCAGGCGCCAAGAGGACAGCTGCCGCAGGAAATTGGGGTTCCACGCAAAGACTGACTTTTCCAGCAAACTGGAAATCCACTCTGCCAGGCTGTGTGTGAGTAACGTTTCTCTGAGGCTCCCCTGTGACTGGAGGGGCTTCCCACGTGCTGCAAGCGGTGGGGAGTGACCCATGGGAAGGGAGCAGTAGTTTTGGGAGAGGGCAACAGTGGCCCAGAGCATCAGACGTGGGAATCTAAGGACAGACACTGGGTGGGGAAGCTCCTGAAAGCTGGATTTGCAAACCCACGGTCACGCAAGGATGCTCTCCCAGGTCTGAGGCCTCCTGCCCCAGCTGCTCCTACAAAGAGCAGAGAACTAGAAGCAGGACTGGGTAACAGCTGCCTCTGGCAGCAGGACTGGAAAGAGGCCCTTGCTTTTCATTACAAGCTCTTCCGTGCTATTTCATTTTTTCACCATATGCGTGTATCCCTTTGATAAAAATAATTTTTGTAAATAGTGGTGAGGGCTGGAAGCAGGCTCAGCTCTAGACAAATGCTTGAGGTTTGCCTTGACCTCAGGCTCCCTGCCTCATGCTTTGCAGAGGGAGAGCCTCCACCTGGCCTAGTGCCCCAGGGTGACCCCAAACACTCCAGGCTAGTCTGGGTCGTCCTCCACCTCTCCAGCCACCCAGAATAATGCCCGCGACCTCCTCCAGCAGCTTTTGGCTCCTCTTCTATTTTCTTCAGCGCCGCTTCAGGCCTCCCTGGGGTGTGATGGGCACAGATGTGTGAGCCTCGGTACTGAGACAGGGAGACCAGAGACTGACATCCATGCAACTCATCCACCACAGCAAACGGGGGCAGGTGCGGCAGGTGCAGTGAGAGGGGCGTCCAGAGAGCTGGGGCCCAGCCAGGCTGCTCCAGTGAGCACCCCTGTTACAGCACAGAAAGGAAGAAGACCAGCGAGCCCTCCCGCCACACACACACACACACACACACACACACACACAAACTCTTCTTTTGGCCAGAGCTGCTTCTCCTCCCTCCAGGGCCTGAATACTCTGACCCCAGTGGGGCTCAGGGAGAGGGGAGCTGGCCTGAAACTGGGCCCCATCCTCTCGGCTGCCTCTGGAAACAAAAGGCTATGGATGGAGCAAAGCAGAAGCAAGACAATTCTGCAGCCCATGAAAGGACAACCACATTCACAGAAAGAGAGACAAAATGAAAAGGCAGAGGACTATGTACCAGATGAAGGAACAAGATAAAACCCCAGAAAAACAACTAAATGAAGTGGAGATAGGAAACTTTCCAGAAAAAGAATTCAGAATAATGATGGTGAAGATGATCCAGGACCTCAGAAAAAGAATGGAGGCAAAGATTGAGAAGATGCAAGAAATGTTTAACAAACACCTAGAAGAATTAAAGAACAAACACCTAGAAGAATTAAAGAACAAACACCTAGAAGAATTAAAGAACAAACAAACAGGTGAGCAATACAGTAACTGAAATGAAAAATACACTAGAAGGAACCAATAGCAGAATAACTGAGGCAGAAGAACGGATAAGTGACCTGGAAGACAGAATGGTGGAATTTACTGCTGCAGAACAGAATAAAGAAAAAAAGAATGAAAAGAAATGAAGACAGCCTAAGAGACCTCTGGGACAACATTAAACGCAACAACATTTGCATTATAGGGGTCCCAGAAGGAGAAGAGAGAGAGAAAGGACCCGAGAAAATATTTGAAGAGATTATAGTTGAAAACTTCCCTAACATGGGAAAGGAAATAGCCACCCAAATCCAGGAAGTGCAGAGCCCCAGGCAGGATAAACCCAAGGAGAAACACACTGAGACACATAGTAATCAAACTGACAACAATTAAAGACAAAGAAAAATTATTGAAAGCCACAAGAGAAAAACAACAAATAACATAAAAGAGAACTCCCATAAGGTTAACAGCTGATTTCTCAGCAGAAACTCTACAAGCCAGAAGGGAGTGGCATGATATACTTAAAGTGATGAAAGGGAAGAACCTACAACCAAGATTACCCGACAAGGATCTCATTCAGATTTGACGGACAAATCAAAAGCTTTACAGACAAGCAAAAGCTAAGAGAATTCAGCACCACCAAACCAGCTCTACAACAAATGCTAAAGGAACTTCTCTAAGTGGGAAACACAAGAGAAGAAAAGAACATACAAAAACAAACCCATAACAATTAAGAAAATGGTAATAGGAACATACATATCGATAATTACCTTAAACATGAATGGATTAAATGCTCCAACCAAAAGACACAGGCTTGCTGAATGGATACAAAAACAAGACCCATATATATGCTGTCTACAAGAGACCCACTTCAGACCTACGGACACATGCAGACTGAAAATGAGGGGATGGAAAAAGATATCCCATGCAAATGGAAATCAAAAGAAAGCTGGAGTAGCAATACTCATATCAGGTAAAATAGACTTTAAACTAAAGAATGCTACAAGAGACAAGGAAGGACACTACATAATGATCAAGGGATCAATCCAAGAAGAAGATAAAACAATTATAAATACATATGCACCCAACATAGGAGCACCCGAGTACATAAGGCAACTGCTAACAGCTATAAAAGAGGAAATCCACAGTAACACAATAATAGTGGAGGACTTTAACACCTCACTTACACCAATGAACAGATCATCCAAACAGAAAATTAATAGGAAACACAAGCTTTAAATGACACAATAGACCAGATAGATTTAATTGATATTTATAGGACATTCCATCCAAAAACAACAGATTACACTTTCTTCTCAAGTGCACATGGAACATTCTCCAGGATAGATCACATCTTGGGTCACAAATCAAGCCTCAGTAAATTTAAGAAAATTGAAATCATATCAAGCATCTTTTCCAACCATGACGCTATGAGATAAGAAATCAATTACAAGGAAAAAAATGTAAAAAATACAAACACATGGAGGCTAGACGATACATTACTAAATAACCAAGAGATAACTGAAGAAATCAAAGAGGAAATCAAAAAATACCTAGAGACAAATAGATAACAAAAACACGACGATCCAAAACCTATGGGATGCAGCAGAAGCAGTTCTAAGAGGGAAGTTTATATCAATACAAGCCTACCTCAAGAAACAAGAAAAATCTCAAGTAAACAATCTAACCTTACACCTAAAGGAACTAGAGAAAGAAGAAGAAACAAAACCCAAAGTTAGTAGAAGGAAAGAAATCATAAAGATCAGAGCAAAAATAAATGAAATAGAAACAAAGAAAACAATAGCAAAGATCAATAAAACTAAAAGCTGCTTCTCTGAGAAGATAAACAAAATTGATAAAACTTTAGCCAGGCTCATCAAGAAAAAGAGGGAGAGGACTCAAATCAATAAAATTAGAAATGAGAAAGGAGAAGTTACAACAGACACCGCAAAAATACAAAGCATCCTAAGAGACTACTACAAGCAACTCTATGCCAATAAAATGGACAACCTGGAAGAAATGGACAAATGCTAAAAAAGGCATAACCTTCCAAGACTGAACCAGGAAGAAACAGAAAATATGAACTGACCAATCACAAGTAATGAAATTGAAACTAATTAAAAATCTTCCAGGGCTTCCTGGTGGCGCAGTGGTTAAATATCCGCCTGCCAATGCAGGGGACACAGGTTCAAGCCCTGGTCCTGGAAGATCCCACATGCCGCAGAGCAACTAAGCCTGTGTGCCACAACTACCGAGCCTGTGCTCTAGAGCCCTTGAGCCACAACTACTGAGCCCGTGTGCTGCAACTACTGAAGCCTGCATGCCTAGAGCCCGTGCTCCAAAACAAGGGAAGCCACCGCAATGAGAAGCCCGTGCACTGCAATGAAGAGTAGACCCTGCCCACCACATCAGACCCTGCTGCTCGCAAGCAGCAGCGAAGACCCAACGCACCCAAAAATAAATAAATAATTAATTTTAAAAAAAATCTTCCAACAAACAAAAGTCCAGGACCAGATGGCTTCACAGGTGAATTCTATCAAACATTTAGAGAAGAGCTAACACCCATCCTTCCCAAACTCTTCCAAAAAATTGCAGAGGAAGGAACACTCCCAAACTCATTCTATGAGACCACCATCACCCTGATACCAAAACCAGAGAAAGATACTACAAAATAAGATGACAGACCAATATCACTGATGAATATAGATGCAAAAATCCTCAACAAAATACTAAAAAACAGAATCCAACAACACATTAAAAGGATCATACACCGTGATCAAGTGAGATTTATCCCAGGGATGCAAGTATTCTTCAATATACACAAATCAATCAATGTGATACACCATATTAACAAATTGAAGAATAAAAACCATATGATCATCTCAATAGATACAGAAAAAGCTTTTGACAAAATTCAACACCCATTTATGATAAAAACTCTATAGAAAGTGGGCATAAAGGGAACCTACCTCAACATAATAAAGGCCACATATGACAAACCCACAGCAAACATCATTCTCAATGGTGAAAAACTGAAAGCATTTCCTCTAAGATCAGGAACAAGACAAGGGTGTCCACTCTTGCCACTCTTATTCAACATAGTTTTGGAAGTCCTAGCCACGGCAATCAGAGAAGAAAAAGAAATAAAAGAAATACAAATTGGAAAAGAAGAAGTAAAACTGTCACTGTTTGCAGATAACATTATACTATACATAGAGAATCCTAAAGATGCCACCAGAAAACTACTAGAGCTAATCAATGAATTTGGTAATGTTGCAGGATACAAAATTAATGAACAAAAATCTCTTGCATTCCTATAAACTAACACCAAAAATCAGAAAGAGAAATTAAGGAAACAATCCCATTCACCATTGCAACAAAAAGAATAAAATACCTAGGAATAAACCTACCTAGGGAGACAAAAGACCTGTACTCAGAAAACTATAAGACACTGATGAAAGAAATCAAAGATGACACAAACAGATGGAGAGATATACCATGTTCTTTGATTGGAAGAATCAATATTGTGAAAATAACTATACTACCCAAAGCAATCTACAGATTCAGTGCAATCCCTATCAAATTACCAGTGGCATCTTTTACAGAACTAGAACAAAAAATCTTAAAATTTGTATGGAGACACAAAAGACCCCGAATAGCCAAAGCAGTCTTGAGGGAAAAAAACGGAGCTGGAAGAATCAGACCCACTAACTTCAGACTATACCACAAAGCTACAGTAATCAAGACAATATGATACTGGCACAAAAACAGAAATATAGATCAGTGGAGCAGGATAGAAACCCCAGAGATAAACCCATTCACCTATGGCCAACTAAACTATGACAAAGGAGGCAAGGATGTACAATGGAGAAAAGACAGCCTCTTCAATAAGTGGTGCTGGGAAAACTGGACAGCTACATGTAAAAGAATGAAATTAGAACACTCCCTAAATTGGGCGATTGGGATTGACATGTATACACTGATGTGTATAAAATTGATGACTAATAAGAACATGCTGTATAAAAACGTTAATAAAATTAAATTTAAAATAAATTCCCCCCCCCAAAAAAAAATTCCCTAACACCATACACAAAAATAAACTCAAAATGGATTAGAGACCTAAATGTAAGATTGGACACTATAAAACTCTTAGAGGAAAATATAGGAAGAACACTCTTTGACATAAATCACAGCAAGATCTTTTTTGATCCACCTCCTAGAGTAATGGAAATAAAAACAAAAATTTAAAAATGGGACCTAATGAAACTTAGAAGTTTTTGCAAAGCAAAGGAAACTACAAACAAGACGAAAAGACAACCCTCAGAATGGGAGAAAATATTTGCAAACGAATCAACAGACAAAAGATTAATCTCCAAAATATATAAACAGCTCATGCAGCTCAATATTTAAAAAAACAACCCAATCCAAAAATGGGCAGAAGACCTAAATAGGCATTTCTCCAAAGAAGACATACAGATGGCCAAGAAGCACATGAAAAGCTGCTCAACATCACTAATTATTAGAGAAATGCAAATCAAAACTACAATGAGATATCACCTCACACCAGTTAGAATGGACATCATCAGAAAATCTATAAACAACAAATGCTGGAGAGGGTGTGGAGAAAAGGGAACCCTCTTGCACTGTTGGTGGGAATGTGAATTGATACAGCCACTATGGAGAACAGTATGGAGGTTCCTTAAAAAACTAAAAATAGAATTACCATAAGACCCAGCAATCCCACTACTGGGCACATACCCTGAGAAAACCATAACTCAAATAGAATCACGTACTACAATATTCATTGACGCTCTATTTACAATAGCCAGGACATGGAAGCAACCTAAGTGTCCATTGACAGGTGAACGGATAAAGAAGATGTGGCACATATATACAAAGGAATATTACTTAGCCATAAAAAGGAATGAAATTGGGGCATTTGTAGAGACGTGGATGGATCTAGAGACTGTCATACAGACTGAACTAAGTCAGAAACAGAAAAAGAAACATCGTATATTAACGCATATATGTGGTGCCTAGAAAAATGGTACAGATGAATCGGTTTGCAGGGCAGAAATAGAGACACAGATGTAGAGAACAAACACATGGACACCAAGGGGGGAAAGTGGAGAGGGGGTTGGTGGTGCTGGGATGAATTGGGAGATTGGGATTGACATGTATACACTTATATGTATATAATAGATAACTAGTAAGAACCTGCTATATAAAAAAATAAATTAAATAAAATTCAAAGCAAAAAAAATAAGATTACTTAGAGATAATGGAGATAAACCTAAAATACAGTCAGCTAAAAGAGTTGAAAATAGATGCCTCTGAGAAAGCGGAAATGGGGGAAAAGGTAGTGGGCTGCCTTCTGTTTTCATAGAAAACCTTATAATACTTGTTATTTCTTTAAGCCATGCATATGTGTAACTTCTGTTTTTAAAAGAATATAAGTTTCCTGATGGCAGGGACAAAAAAAGAAAAAAGGATGGAGCAGCCCCTGGGTCGCGGGGGGAGGTCCTGGGAGAACAGATCACAGACCCCAAGGAGCCCCAGAACCAGATGGGAAGCCAGGCCATGATGCGCACGGCCGCCCCAGCCCAGCAGAAAAGCCCCTCCCTCCGTGCCCTGATGAGAGGCCTCCTAGGTCCTGATCCACCTGGGAGACCCTGAGCAAGAGAGACGCAACCGTCCTGAGCTCTGAGCAGCCAGGCAGCTCACCGCGGGGCTTCAGGGGCTGGCCAGGGAGAGGCAGCGGCAGAAGGCGCGCCCTCACCCCTCCCAGCCTCCCCCCGACTCCCTCCAGTGACAGAGGCCTGTCGTCTCCCAGCCTCCCTCCTGGCCTGGCCGAGGCCTGATTATCCTCTGGGCAGCTTAGCCATTACCTCCTCAGAGGCCTGTCCTGATCGCCAGTGGACCCTAAGGGCCTTCCACCCCCATTATTCCCCCTAACGGCCCCCTTCCCTTCACGGCTCTCATCACGGTGTGTCATTATAGACTCATCTGTGTCCTACTTTGTTCCATCCCGGCCTCTCCTGCTGGACTGTCAACTCCATGACGCAGCAAGCTGGACCCCCAGCACCGAGCACAGTGATGGGCCAAACTCTTGATTCGTTCCCCAGATCTGATCCTTCCTGAGTCTCCTCCAGCTTCCTAAGTGGGGATTCCATTCCCACAGCCTAAGCCAGACACCTAGGGGTCATTCTGGACAAATTTTTCTCACCCCGCTCTCTGTGTCAGGGATCCCGCTGGACTCGCTTTCCACCCACATCCAGGACCCAGCCTCCCCGCCCTCCTCTTTCACCTCCTCGTCCACTGCACTGTCGCACTGGCCTCGGACATGGTCTCCCAATCGCCGTGCTCCTCCCGCCAGAATCATCCGCCCAGGAGGCAGAGAGGAGATGTAGAAGTCCAATTCAGATCGGACCACTTCTCTTTTCAAACCCTCTAGGCTTCTCTTCTCATTCAGAATAAAATCCACATCCTTCCTGTGGTCTTCAATACCCAACATGATCTGGACACGAGGTCAGGGGTACTGTGAGGACACCGCCCTCTTTCTCTCCCTCTCGCTCCCTGTGCTGCAGCCACGTGGTCCCTAACTCTTCCTTGACTGACCACAGATGGCGCTCTCCCACGGTGCTGCCACTTGCCATGGCCTCGGCATGGAGTGCTCTCTCCCCCAAAATCCATGGGCCTGTTCCCTCATTCCTTCAGAATTCTTCTCCAAGAGCCCATGCTCAGAGAGGTCTTCCCATCATTCTTTTGTTTTTTATTGAAGTATAATTGATGTACAATATTATATAAGTTACAGGTGTACAATATAGTGAGTCACAATTTTTAAAGATTATACTCCATTTAGAGTTATTATAAAATAGTGGCTATATTCCCTATGTTGTACAATATATCCTTGTAGGTTATTTTATACATAATTGTACCTCTTACTCCCCTACCCCTGTATTGTCCCTCCCCCATTCCCTCTCCCCACTGGTAACCACTAGTTTGTTCTTTATATCTGTGAGTCTGCGTCTTTTTTGTTATATTCACTAGTTTGTTTAATTTTGTGGGTTCCACATATAAGTGATATCACACAGTATTTGTCTTTCTCTGACTTATTTCACTTAGTGTACTACCCTCCAAGCCCATCTATGCTGTTGCAAATGGCAAAACTTTATTCTTTTTTATGGCTGAGTAGTATTCCATTGTGTGTGTGTGTGTGTGTGTGTGTGTGTCTGTGTGTGTCTGTGTGTGTACACAACAGCTTCTTTATCCATTCATCTGTTGATGGACACTTAGGTTGCTTCCATCCTCCCATCATTCTTTGTTCCCTTACCCTGTTTAATTTTGCTTCATTGGTCTTATCCCCACCCACTAGATTATACATATTTATTGATTTATTTACATATTATCTGGTTCCCTCTGCTATAACGTTAGCTCCATGAGACCACAAACTTTACCTTCTATGCACTGACTGCTGTATCTTCAGTGCCCGAAACGGTATCGGGCACATAGTAGATGCCCAATAAATGTTGTTTAAATAAGTAAGATCTCAGGAACACTTTGCTGAACAAATTAATTAAATGTCTCTTCTATTTGTTGGGCACTAAAACTGGCTGGGAATCATAGAAATAAGGAAAATAATAGCCTCTTCTGGGATCTTCCATCCTAGTGGAAGACTCATGTAAACAGTGAACTATAACACAGGACAAAACTAAGCAGGTATCAATAACAAACAGCAGCAGGCCCTACTAACGTTTACTGAGTATGTGACTGTGTCAGGCTGGAGTGTTTTCTGACTCCAATCAACTCTCCAATTCTCCAGCACCTACTGGGTGTCCTATAATTTAATTTGATTTTGACACCGACTGCTCGGCACAGACCACGCAAGCTAAGGGCTCAGCCCCACAAGGCTGCCTCCACTTCAGATGCCATTTACGAGCCCGGGGTCACTGTCCTGGCTTTAAATGAGATTTCCATGACCCCCTCTTCAAGTTCGATAATTTGCTAGAACGGTTCACAGAACTCAGGAAAACACTTTATTCACATTTGCTGGTTCATTATAAATGATACAACTAAGGAACAGCCAAATGGAAGTGATGCATAGGACAGGCTATGGGGAGAAGGGGCGTGGAGCGTCCGTGCCCATCCTGGGCGTGCCACCGTTCCAGCACCGTGACTGTTCAGCACCCCAGAAGCTCTCTGAGTCTCAGTGTTCAAGAGTTTTTATAAAGTTGAATCTCCAGTTCCCCCATCCTGTTCCCAGAGGCCAGTGGGTGGGGCTGAGACTGCCAACCCTGGAATCACTAGGTCTTTCTGGTGACCAGCCCCCATCCTGAGGCTAAGAGTACCACCCTCATGAGCAGAAACTCCGGTGTGTCCCAGAGAGGCTCCAGATGAAGAACAGAAGATACTCCTGTCATTCAGGAATTGCAAAGGGTTTTAGGAGCTGGGGGTCAGGAACAAAGACCAAATATATTTTTATAGTATACCACACAGGCACCGTTGACATATAACTGACATCATCATCACAGTCCTCTGAAGTAAATATTCTTTTTTTATCCCCATTTCACAGATGAGAAAACTGAGACCTGGGTAAATTAAGTGAGTTGCCCAGAGTTACGTGATCCATAAAAGGGAGAGCCCAGGATTTGAAACTTCAGAGTCTCATGCTCTTAGGCACGGCATTCCTAGTGCAGGAGGTTATCCATCATCTGGGCGAATGTGAGCAGATGTCACTTAAAGGGGAAGTCATATTTTCATGGAGACAGAGATTATGACGCCCTCCTATGAGAGCGTCTAAAGTATACACAGGTACCCTGTATGGGGTGGAGTCTGATCTCCAAAGGGAAGCCCTTGCAGGCCCAAATATTTTCTCGGTAGCTTCCCACAATTCCTATTCATTCCTTCCGGTTGAGGCATGAGCATTTCTCTGCCCTGAACGCCCAGTGTGACTGTTCCAACAGGACAGGCAGCTTAGCATAGTACCCACAGGGAGGAGAGGACAGAGAGCTCAGAGGACCGCCCGGGAGAGCCATGGGGGTGGGGGGAGGTGGGAGAAAGGGGTGGGGTTCACAGGTTCTGTGCCTCCGTGTCCTTCTAATGTAAAAGAGCTCTGGAGGGCTGTCACGTTTGCATGATTGATCCAATTATGGGCCATGAGCTCATCCACTGTTACCCTGGGTCTGTGTTAGGATCCTGCCTCTGGAAGATGAGAAGGCACAGAGGGAGCCTGGAAACCTGATAATTAAATGTGAACATCCCCGGGATGGGGGGCACCCTGAGAGCCAGGAGAAGAGACCAGGGCCTGGAGCTGGGCGGTGTTAGCTACTGCCGGCTCTGATTCTATAAGTGTTTATAGTCTCTCATAGTCTCTCGAGAGAGACTATTTTCTTCTATAGCCGAGGAATGGAGCTCCTTGGAAAGCTTTTGCCTTCCTTGACTCTGCTAGAAGAATTAGGGCTGGGGGTCCTGTTTCTACCACCAGCTATGGTTTGGGGGTGGACGTCTGTAAAGGTTCAGCTCAGAGAGGGCCAGGGAATCAAAATGAGAAAACCTTAAGGGGAAGTGAGGGAATTTCTTGGGCTGATTATTGAGAGTCCCTTCCTCCCCTAGAAATTATAGAGCACAGCAGATAAAACCGGACTCTGGAATCCAGAGTTCCTGGTTCAAATCCTGGTTCCATCACTTCTGAGCTGTATATCCTTGGGCAAATTACTCTTAAGGTGCCTCTTCCCCTCTTGTCTGTTAAAACAGCCATCCTCACCCTGTTGTGAGGACAAAATGAGCTAGTTCTTGTAAAACATAGTCACAAGTGCCCAGCAGGCAACAAGCGCTCAGGAGATGCTAGCTGTCCTGTCGAGCAGGCTGTCCTGTGCTAACTCTGCTCTGCTCTGGGATCAGAGGGAGGGGACACCAACCGTGGCCCCATTTTCCACTCTCAGCTGTCCCCAGTGGAGGGTCTGGTCAATCGTGGGGTAAGAGGCCGCAGCCACTCCTTGACAAAGGGGAATGGATCAGCTTTGAAGTTGGAGGCGAGACAGACGTTGGCAGCTAACACCCAGCAAAGGCCAACTTCTTTAGAGACAGCATAATGGATGTGAGTCCCCCCAGGCCCTTAAGGGGACAATTATGGTCTAGTAGAGTCAGGTCGGTTACACTTCTGTGAGAGATTGGACTAAAGCTTTTGGGAAGCCCCCCTCCCTTGCTTCAGGCAGGATTAATTCAGCCCATCCCTATATCGTGGTACCTTATCCATAATTCAACGAAGAGTTTATCACAGGCGATCAGGGCCAGGGTCATGAGGGTGGGAATTAAGCCTGAGTCATCCTTCTATTGCAAACAAACTTCAAAACGTGTAGCCACTTATTCATTCCACCCTGCACCTCTGAGAACAGATAACCAGGAAGGATTTTTATGCGAAAAGTTTTGAGTGGCTCAGACAAAAGAGCATTTTAAAAGGAGTCGGAGGAAAAGTTCCCAGCCCTGTCTTTTTATCTCTCAGCGATTTGGTTTCCTCATCCATGTTTGTAAAATGCAGAAGTAACCCCTGCTCCACTCACCTTCCTGGATGGGTATAGAGACCAAAAGTGACGACCAGCAGGACAGGACAGTGTTTTGTACGTGTCTCCACCACGCACCTCATTCCCACCTGTGGGGAAGCATCACCTCATTAAATGTCATTTGGCCTTGATTCAGCCTCAGAGAGCCGGTGTTTCAGTGGAATTCCTTTCCGTACTTAGAGTGTCTTCGTTTAGCAAAAAAGAAATGACGGGGAAGCTGTGTGACCCAGGCCAGAGGCCTCCTCTTCTCTTGTCTTTGAGAACTTCCCTGGCCTGTGAACAGGATGGTTGGGTGGCAGACTGGCCTGTGGGCCGCAGCTCTGTGAGGACCCTTCCTAGGAATGCAGGCCCAGCCCCTGTGCCCGCCCTGGGGAGGGCTGCTGCTGGGGGAGGCCGGTCCCCTTCTTCCATTTGCAATCACTATTTATTTATCTTTGAAAATTGAAGGAACCAGAGCCTGCAACTGGGAGAGACTTGTGGAGCCAGGAGAAGCCAGCGTCTGGGCTCAGTGTCTGCCACCCACGCAAGGGAAAGAAGCATTCCCAGAAAAGGGGGGTGGGGACCTGGCTGAAAGGCCACCGTGCTGGAAAAGGTGCCACACACCCCAGCAGGGCCAAAGGCACAGAAAGAAGGTGGCAGTCACCGGAGGGACGACTTTGGTGGCCCAGTGAAGGATGGGGAACAAGAGCCCTGCCCAGGGATTCCTCAACCCGAGCAGCCTGCGTCTCCACAGCAAACGTGCTGTGGCATTAAGCGGCAGAGAAGGCCGCCTTCATGGGCAAACTGGGGAAGCAGATACACTGGGCCACACTTCACTGTTCCCTCTGTCCCCAGCCCGGTTCCCAACTTGCACTGCAGCCCATCTAAGACCCAAGGCAGTTTTCATCCCCATCCAAGTGCCCCCCATCACTCACTCATTCTCAGGCCACAACTTGCAGGCAGGCACGGCCTCATTTTGACCCCCGAGATTAGATACCCCAGGATGTTAGGGGCTGTGTCCTTTGTCAGCGCTGCCGAGAACGGGCCCTCCTGACTCAGCGCTGTGCTCCTTCCACACCCAGCGGGAATCCCTGCTTTTCCCGCTGTGTTCCCCCCATTCCCACCTACCATCAAACACACACACACACACACACACACACACACACACAAACACACACGGATGTGGAAAAGGTAGGCAGCCAGATCTGGAAGGCCTGCCTCGGCCTTTGACCCCTCCTTGGCCGAATGACATGCTCCCCCCGCTGGGCGAGGTCACCCAGAGGGTCTGAGCCTCCTTAGCCTCCGCCTTGTCTCCTGCAGTGGCTGGAGCAGGGCTGTGAGAGTGAGCCCCGGCTTCCAGACTGGCCCATCAGGTCAGGGGGTCAAGGGAAGCCGAGTCTCAGCAGCCTCAGAGCGGTGAACGAAGTTCAATACAAAACATGGGCATCTCTGGCCAAGCCCGCGGGTCAATGAAAGCCCCAGAAGCATCGGGAGGTGCAGGCTGGACGGCACGAGTGAGGGAGGGTTTTGTGGAAAGTGATGGCGGTTGGCCTTGAGGTCTGAGGTGGGTTATGGAGAGGAAGATTCCTGGGTGGGGGGAGAGAGGCGCGAGGGAGAAGTCTAGGCTCAGGGCGGGTGCAGGGGACACGCGGGGCCTCCAGCCGGCTGGCCCGCTCTTACTCCGAGGAGGGCAGCGGCCTGGCTGCGCATCGGGAGGCGCTAGGGCCTCGCGGACGGACGAGCTGGAGAGGGGAGGGCGCCCTCTCGGGAGGGCGGGCGGGGGCTGGCGGCGGCGGGAGCGGCGCCGAGCAGAGTTGCCTCCATCCATGGCACGGAGCGGCGGCGGCGGCAGGAGCCCGGCTCGATCCGCTAGGTCACAGCCCCGCGCAGAGCGAGCAGACGACGAGGAGCGGCCCGGCCTCAACCGGCCCGGGAGCACCACGCAGACAGTCGGGCCGCGCCGCCGGGGCCCGCCCGCGCTGCGCTGACAGCCGCGCCCGCGTCCTCCCCGCCGGGGCGCTCTCCGGACATGCCCCCGGGGCGCGGCGGCGGGGACCCCGGGGCTTGCCTCCGCCCAGGGCCCCCCGCTCCGCCCTCGAGCGCCCCGGGCCCCCGCTGAGCACGCCTCTCGCACGCCCGGATCCCTCCGGCCGGCGCGCAGACGGGCCCCAGCGCTGTCGGTCCCCGCGGGGCGATGGGCTGATGGGCGCCGCGGGACACAGGATGCGGTGGACGCCCGCGCGCCTGCTGCTGCCGCTGCTGCAGTGGCTGCTGCTTTTGGCGCCCGAGATCCGCGGCGCGCCCGGCTGCCCGGTCCCTATCCGCAGCTGCAAGTGCTCAGGGGAGCGGCCCAAGGGGCTAAGCGGCGGCGCCCCCAGCCCGGCGCGCAGGAGGGTGGTGTGCGGCGGCGGGGACCTCCCGGAGCCTCCCGAGCCCGGCCTTCTGCCTAACAGCACCGTTACCCTGTAAGTATCCTACTTGGCCGGCCCGGCTCGAGCCCCGACGAGGGGACGAAAGGAGACCAGACGGGAGGGCTGGGAAATGGGGGACAGAGTCGATGTGCCACTTCAGACTCTAGGACAGGCCCGAGTCCAGAAGCCGAAAAGGGAGGCTTGAAGAGAAGTAAGGGAAAGATTAGGGCTCCAGGGGTGTGGAGGGAGGAAGGAGCATTGGGGGGCGGGGGCGCCCCAAAGTGAGGCACCGCGGGCGCCCACTCACCTGCACAGGTGACAGGGAATGCGCGCTGGCGGGACGCCCGCGCCCCTTGAGTTTCTAGCCAGGGCTGGTGTTGCGGACCTGCGGGGTTGGGATGGGGGGAAGGCTCAGGGAAGACCGACGCCTGCGGCCCAGTAGATGGCTGTGGTCGTTACCACCGCGGACGCGTCCCTGGCCGCACTGGAGGAGTCTCCCGGCTTCATCCCGCCGGCCTGGCTCCTCCAGTTGGGGGCGCCCCATCGGGGACGGGAGCCTGCCAGCCCCGCTTGCAGCCCGTCTCTCTAGCGCTGGCGGGAGGGTGGGCTCGAAAAAGTCTGTCCTTGGGGTGCAGGCACTTCTGGTGTGAATGAGACCCCGGCGTCCCGATTCCCACTAGGACCCCTCTCCCCGCTGTGCGCATCTGTGAATTGAGCTCTGCTCTGGATCCTGCATCCCTCCCTCTTCCTCCCCTCCTCGGATATAAAGACGAACTTTGGCTGTTTCTCGATTGACTTCTTCGCGAAAAGAGTGCGGAGAAAGAAACCTGGCTGAGGGGAAGGAGGCTGCCTCCCAGCCTCCTTCCGTCATACCCTTTCCTTCCTCACGCCCGGGCCTTATTAAGCCCTCACTTCGCTGGCAACCAGCGCGGCCCGTTGCGCCCGCAACCCGACCCCAAGCCTCCTCGATGGGGGTCCGAAGTCCCCGCAACTGTAGGAGAATTAGCGACCCCTCCCCACCGCAGAGATTTCCTGCGCAGACCACGTGCTTGGAGCTCCACGCACGCCGTGGACTGCAGGGTCGGGCCCTGGCGACAGTCCCTTCCTTTCCTGTCCTGGATCCAGCCTCCAAGCCGCTTCCCCTTCCCTGTCCTCCTGACCCCAGCGGCGAACGTTTCCCCACGGCCCCTTGCCCAGAGTTGGAGCTGGCTCACAGTCTATCCGATTGTGTCCAGAACAATACAGTAACGCCTCTGGTTGGGTGAGTTCAGAGGCTGCCCGCTTCCTGACAGGACACGACTGGTCAGCCTCTGACGTTGTCCGCCTGGCCTGCATTTTCCCCAGCTGGGGTGGGTGTGTGCATGTGTGCATTAGGGGGGTGGAAGCGTTGTCTCTGCTCTCTCCCACGTCCCAGCAGCTCAGGGATACAGCCATGGCCTGGGAAGGCAGCTGTGCCAGCTGCTTCAGGTCCCTCTGAGTGTCCACTGGGGTTGAAGCGTCCAGACAGGCCTGGGCATTCCCCAGCCCACTCAGTTCTGGAGGAGAAAAATGCCTGCTGTGTGGGATGGCTGGGCTGGTGTCTGTGTGAGTCCCCGCTGGGCCACAGTCATTCAGTTCTGAGAGGAGCGTGTGTGCCGTGGACCCTGCAGCAGAGCTCACACTTCTGTGCTGGGGTTAGGGAATCCTAACATACTGACGGCAGAAAGAAGGGAAAACATTAAAGGTGGTTTTGCAGTACATTTTAGAATGATTTGGTAACTAATGCTTTCCAGCCACGGCTAATTCCCATCGACGCCACTCCGGGGAGAGAGCGGGGCCAACTCTTGGCGAGAATATATCAGGACAGGGTGGCAGCCAGCAGGACTGCTAGCTCACCTTCCCATCCCAAACCATCCCCAGAGGAAGGGCCCTTCTTTTGTCCCAGGCCACTGACCTACCTGGCTTAAGATACCTTCCAAAAGAACAGCCCCCCCCCCCCGCCCCGCAGCATGGCTGGACATCTCCGCAGGAACAACAGACAGGGCAGGTCAGGCCGGAGCAACCCCCGAGAGCCCGCTGGCCCATCAGCCGGGGGTGTGACTAAAAGCAGCCACAGACATATGCCTTAGGCACCCCCCACAGGCTCCACCTAATCCCCATCCTGACTACAACCCCTCCCCCAAGCTGGCTTCTGAAGGAAAAAGAGCGCAAGTTCTTCTTCAGCAGAAGTTTGGCAGGGATTCCCTTCTGGGGGCTCAGTTCCCCCAGCAAACC
Organism: Delphinapterus leucas; assembly: GCF_059928025.1. NCBI lineage: Eukaryota > Metazoa > Chordata > Mammalia > Artiodactyla > Monodontidae > Delphinapterus > Delphinapterus leucas. The sequence continues at coordinate 29,259,277 of NC_143149.1, forward strand.
CACCCCTACCCAGCAAGCATCTCGAGGGAAGAAGGAAAAGACGGGCTGGGAAGGGGCTTCTGCCACTCCAGCCTGGCAGCAAAGAGAGGCTATGAGCACAAAAACCTTCACACTCTCCCAAACTCCTCCTCCTTCCTCGTTTATTTATTTATTCTTTTTCCAAATGTCCCCTTTCCCCTTTCTGCCCATCACCTGGTGCAAACAACAGGACTTGAGCCAATAGTCTTTGCGTTATTGCTTTCCCCTCCCTCCGCCTCCCCTGTTTTCCTCCAGAATGGACCACCATCTCCCAGTCCCCTCCACACACCACCCTGCCCACGTGGGTCCTGGGGGAGTAGGGGGAGAGTCAGGCCTCTGCTTTGGAAAGCCCGGCTGACTGTTCAGGCAGGGAAAGTGCTAGATAAGGTGCCTGTCTGCAGAGAGCCTCCGTCTCTGCTCAGAAAGCCTCCAAGCCGTTGAGGGCAATCCTGTGGACAGCCCTGTGCACCTCACGGAAAACCCTTCCACCTCCACTCGGTTATCTCGGCTTCTGCCCTCTGGTTTTGTAGACTGCAGGCCCCCTTTCCCCACGCTTGGCTTTTTTTTTTCTCTCTTTCTTTCCTCTAATGGATTTTCGTTCGCGGTTTTCCAGGAAAGCTGAACTCTTGACTTCCTTCCTGATCCGCCTGCCCCACCCCAGCCCCCATTCTCAAGGCCTAGTGCACAGGGCAGCTGTGGGCATGTCCTGTCCAGAGCAGGAGCCTTTATGGGCCTTCCTTGAAGGACAGGGTCTCATGGGCAGCGGGGTGGAGGTGGCTTAGCACAGGGAGAACCCGGCTGGAGGAGGGAGACGCAGACCACTGTCAACGGCCCCACCCCAGCCCCCACCCCCCTGCCCGCCCTGGCAGCAGCTGATGGGCCTGCCCTCTGGTTCTGGGCTCTGGGAGTTCAAGTGAGGGGGATACTAAGGAATTCCAGGAAAGGGCTGATAATGGATAACTCTAGAAGGAAACCTCCTATGAGGACCTCCCAGGACATCTGAGCAGGCTCTCGGAGGATACCAGGCAGTGTCATAAATTCCTGGGCCCCTGGGCTGAAAGGGGCCTTAGAGATGCCCCTAAATCAGCGCCTGACAGCTGAGCAAACTGAGGCCAGATGGGGAGAGGGCCACGTCTTGCCAAGAGTCACACAGCTTAGCTGACGCCAGCGTCAGGATTAGCTGGTTGGATTCGCTTAGTTTTCCTCTCAGGTGAGAGACTCACTGTTCACCTAGCTGGACTTGGGACCCAATGGACACAAAGCCTGCTTTAAAAAAACCCGGTTCCTTCCCAGCAGGACCCAGGCCCTTTTGACCTGGGAACATTCCAAGGCTGGGTGGAGAGAGGGGCAGGCAAGGGACGGTCCCTCGGTCCAGATTCTCCCAGGGCCCGCAAACCCTCATCCCCTCAGCCTCCCATCTGGGGGAGCTGCCTACCACGTAGGCTGCCCGCATAGGGGAGAAGGGGCAGTTTCCACACAGATGTGCCTAGTGGAGGCCGGGGCCCTTTGCTCGGAGTTTGGTGGTCTTTGGGAGCCCTGGGGGAGGGGGAGGGGAGGGGAGGGAGGGGAGGCCCCTTCACAGCCCCATCCCCCGTGCTTGGCCCAGCAGTTCTTGAGCACAGACGTCCCTCTGGACCTCCAGCTCTGGACTGGGCCCACCCCTCAGTGCCCCACATCCCAGCCCCCGGGGTCCACTTAGGGGGAGTTTGGGGCAAAGTGTGCCAACCGCCTGCACAGAGCGTGAGCGGAGGGAGATGGTGGCTGGAGGGGCGGGCCGCGCGGCCTCCCCACCCCCTTCCCTTCCACCCTCTTTCCCCCATATGGTTCTCATAAGGTCTGGGCTCAGAGACAGCAGCCAGAGGAAGTGGCAGTGTACAGAGAGCTTTTGTGCCTGAGCGGAGGGGGAGGGGGAGGGAGCGAGGAGAAAGAAGGAAAGGAGGGAAGAGGCTGGAGACTCCAACACACTCTCCCTTACCCTCCCCACGGTGCCGGGGGAGGGGCGGAGGGGAGGGTCTCAGCTGCAGCGCCCCCATGTGGGCTCCCGGCCCCCCGCTGGTCTGAAGGGAGGGACTCAGAAGGAATCTCCCCGACTACCTACTGGAGGAGTTGGAGGCCACCAGCCCAGGTCCCAGGATTCATCAGCCCCTTCCTGGAGGTGTTAGGAACCCTGCCCTGAGGGCTGCCCCTTGTGCAGGACGTCGGGGCCCAGGGTCCCAGTTCAGGAGAGCACCAGGCGGAGAGCAGAGCCCTCCGTGCTTCACTGGTTGAGTCCTTCTTGCACCAGAGAGACTGGACCTATAATTCAGGCCCCCAGTGGGACCAGGACCCAGAATGGGTTATTTGGCCTGAATTTTTCAGAACCCATGCAAGAACCCAGCCACTCCTAACCCCTAAGGAAGTCCCTTCCTGCCGCCTACTGTGATCACCCCTCTGGGTTAGGGTTGGGAGGGATGCAATCCCTAGTCCTGGTGAGTCTGCGAATTTCCCCCAAAGGCACGGGCAAACCGGTGTAATTTGAACCTCACCGTAAATTGACCCTTAAATTTGGGGTCATGTTTTTAAAGGGAGCGAGGGTTCCTAAGTTTATGTCACATGGGAGTCATTGGGATAAGAACTCTTTCCTGAAGGAGAAAGAGTTCCAGCCACCTCTGAGTTGATCTCTGCCCTTCCATTCAGTGAGCTTTCCTTGCCAAAGCCCAGAGAGGGGAGGTGAGTTCCCCCGTGCCACGCACCCTGGACCAGGACCCCTCACTCCCCCATCACCCTGAGGTAGAGCCTTCACCCCCGTGGGACCAGACAGAGAAGAGGGGAGGGGAGAGGAGGGAAATGGCCCTGGGCTGAGGAACCAGAAGGAAAATCCGGTTAACTGCTAGGAAGGGGCTGTTCAGAGGGGCTGTTTATTTTCATTCCCCCAGCCCAGCCGCTCCGTTCTATTTAGAGCTCAGACACTGACAGGACAAAGCTGCCTCCTCCCCTTCCTCCCTCCTCCGGGGGGCCCCCATCCTTCCCAAACTCCAGAACATTCCTTTGCTTTTAGAACTGGGTGATGGGGGTGGGAGAGCTGAGACACTGTGGAGTGTAGCTAACGAGGCAGCCTCCCAGGACCTAGCTTTCCCAGCCCTGGGAGTGGGGAGAGGTGGGCTTGGGGAGCCGGGCTGGGGGAGCAAAGGGTGTGTAAAATGGATGGGACCAGGTGAGGGGCAGGGGACCAATCTGTCACGGAGTAGCAGGGAACCGGCCTCAGAGAGCGGCCCAGGAGGGAGTTCCAGCCTGAGCTTGAGGGGCCAGACGTCTCCCAGCTGGAAAGCAAAGGGGAGGTCGAAGCTCCCTCCTCCCTGTGTCCTCTCCCGGCCCCCCCTCCCCCAGGGCGCTTTGCATGCTGGGAACTGTGTGTTGGAGCAGAAACTCTAGACTTCAGGAGACTCGGCATCCAGGATGGGAAAAGCCATCAAACGTACGGAGTGGGAATCTTCGGTCCAGACCCTTCTTTTACAGAGAAGAAAACCCCCAGAGAGGGGCTGACTTGCTCAAGGTCACACAGCTCCTAGCCAGACCCGAGGGCTCCTGCTCCGGGTCAGCCCGGTCCCACACTGACCAATCAGAGCCGTCCTCCCTGGGGACAGGGCAGGGACATAACCAATCCGCTTCCCCCACGTGGATAGTGAGCCGGGGAAAGGGGCGCCACCCGCGACGATACGTGTGTACTTAGGGGACCACTAAGTACAAAATCACTTCACAGAGGATTTGGTGGGAAGTGGAGGCAGGAAAAAATGCCTCCCGACTTGGGAAAAGCGTGGGTCCTGGACCAACCCCACCTTCCCTGGAGCTCTGCCCCTTCAGACAGCCACCTGCCCATTCCGCCAGTGCCTGTTGTGAGGTGAGAGAGCTGGCCTTGGACCTCAGGGGGCTTGCAGTCTCACCATGGAGACTGGATACAGGCTCGCCAAGCAGGACAGGAGCCTCCAAGCTCCCAAGGAAAACGTCTGGGCTGGAAGGATTAAAGGACTAATTTATACTTAGGTGTAAATGACTGATGACAGACAGATCCTTTCGGGTTTATGTGTGTGTTTAAAGAAACCTGCTTTCTTCACCTGAAAGCTTGGCTCCCCCGTGGTGAGATTTTAGGCTGTGAGCGCACGAAGTGCTTAAGGTGGATTGCAAGTAATTTCCCAGGTTCCTCAAGCCCCGGGGACACACGCACGCAAACAGTCCACCCAGTGTGACACATCTCCCTTCACCTTCCACGAGTGGGAGATGGTAAACACCAGGTCTCATTTGTGTTTGTAGTACTGATGTGTTCCGTAAGGCCGAGCACACAGTAGGTGTTCATGTAGGATTGAAGACCAAATGAATGGATGCCCAGGGTGAACGATTAAAGCAGAATCAATTCCAGTGCTGGGGGCCCCCAAATCCCCACCAAGCCACACCGACCACCCACCATGAACACCAGTAGGTTACTCCTTCCCATCCCCGCCCCAATTTCTTGGTTTCTGCCTAGTGACCATCAGGATGCTGTGACCTTGCAGAGAGGGTAGAGAAAAGGACCGAAGGAAGGCCCATGTGTAGGAGCCGTTGCAAAATAGTTTTCCCTCTTGGCCTTGACCTCAGGCCCTGCCTGGACAGCCCATCTTCAAGGCTGAGGTCAGAGGCTGTCTCAGGATATGGCTCTCTAAAGTCTGGGGAAAAGATGTCCCACATGGGTGCCCTCCTAACCAGAGGGAGGCTGACAGACAGGCTTCCAGCCAAGGGAGGGATGGCAGGAGGTGTGGAGGTGCTGTGTGTCCTCTCCAGCATCTATGTCCCCTGCAGTCAGGCTCGGTACACATGAAGGGCAACCTTTAGCCTGAGGTGTGTGTCAAAGCAGGGCCTGTGGACCAGAGGTAGTCTTCTGTTTGGAGGCCCCACTGTCCTATCAGTCAGGCTAAACGGCATCCACAAGCTTTATGAAGCAGAACAGTTAATGCTAATTGGCATAACATGACATTTGGTAGTTCTATAGCTAAGTCTTCATTAATTTATGTTTGTAGCATTTATATTTCAGTGGTGATTTTTTTTTTTTTTTTTTTTAGGTTTCAGATGCCCTTGTGGGCCCTTGGAATGCTCCAAGGCCCTGGGTACTGTGCCTGCGGGCGGGGCTGGGAGTACAGTTTCACCTTGATGGTGCAGCTGGTAATGGGCCTGAGGCCATTTTGGTGTTAGCAAGCAGACCACCCTCCTCCCCTCACTGATGGTCTCCCGAAGACACTGCCGAGGTGCCAGCAGCAGGTGCTGGAGACGGGTCCCTCACAGCCCAGAGGGCCTTGGCAGCGGCCTAAATTCCGGGCTCAGAATTCCTGGAGAGCACGGGGCCATAGTGTCCAGGCCTGTGGTCCTTGCATCTCTGTGCTGGGGTGGGCTGGGGGGTCGGTGAGGGGCTGACATGCATGACTCTCCCCGCACATGTGAGAACCCTTTTGTTCGGGCAGGTGCTGGCCCCGTGCCCAATGGGGCGGTGCCCACGTGACCCCTATAGGGTCATCTTTGATGTCGGACTGGGATCTGGCGAGCGTTTGTGGCTGCCCAGAGGCCACAGGGCCTCTGCAGACGCCAGCCACTCGCTCCCGTGGCCTCCAGCCTCATTAGTGGTAACTGCTTGCTGCTCTTCCCTAAAATAGGACCCGAGCCGGGAGAGAGTTCTGGAATGGACTCAGTGTGCCCCCTCTCCTTGGCCAGATTTCAGATTCTGGGGTAGAGAACAGGGGCCCCCAGGGACTGGCCCCCCCTTCCTGTGAAAATGTGATGTTGGGTGGTAGACGCGGGAGGGAGGGAGAATCTGAGGATGCTGGTTTGGGCGGGCCTGGGGTCTGAGGGATGGGAGGCATGGCTGGGAAGCAAACCCACCTGGCAGACGCCCTGTGCTGGTGCTGGGGGGAGGCCGGTGGGGCTGAGGCTCTCTGGGCGGGGTTGGGAGGCGATTAGGAGGGGGCAGAGACTGGCGTTGTGTCTGTGACTCTGGACAGAAGCATGGGGCTGCCCTGCCTGTTTTCCTCCCATGAGAGCCTAGCATGGCGGGAACATTTTTCTTCCTGTTGGATGAGTGTGTGTGTATATGTGTGTGTGTGTTTGTGTGTGTGTGTGTGTGTGTGTGTGTTTCAGCTACCCCATTAGCAGCCCCGTAACTGCCAACTTCCTACCTGCCCCAAACACTCTCCCAAATCCCTGTCTTCACCTCCAGAGGACTGAACCTACCAGCATAATTGAGGCCATTCTCCGCCTAATCTAGGTCTGAAGTAAAATTCCCTCAGCCCGATCTAGATTGTTAAGACCAAAAGATCCATTTCTGGGTATCTGGGGACTAAACCATACCAATACCTGCTGAAGTCTGTCCAAGAGCTGGAGACATGGCAAGAAGGGGCCCATTGGAGGAGAAGGAAGCAGCACTGTTTGCCTGGTGCCCCCGCTTTAGTGAGTGGCTTAGAGGGTGGGCGATCAGGAATGTGTTCTCGCAGTGAGAAAAAAATCTCATTTCAAGACTCTCCAGGATGGAGTTTACACTGGGCTGGCCAAGCCTGCAGCATGGGCAGCAGCTGACCCCAGCGTCACCCTACTGTACCCTCTCCTCCCCAGCCCAACAGAGGCTGCCTCAGAGAAGGCGGGCCTTGGGGGGTGGCAGCCAGGAGATGAGCTGCTCTGGACCAGAGGCTTGTCCTCACCTGCCTTGGGGGCTGGTCCCCATCCTTTGCTCTGTTCCCAGGCCACACACACACACACACACACACACACACACACCCCACCCCGGGCCACCTGAGTATCCCCCCAGCAGCCCAGACTTCTTCCTGGGAAGGTGCTGGCTACAAGGAGACTAAATCAGGGATAAGACTTAAAGCCCCCAGCCCCATGTGGCCCTGAGTTCTTGCGATGTCGCTGGTCTGAGTCAAATAAGTTGTGCTGGAAGAGGAGAATCCACACCAGATTCCGGGACTTAGTACCAAAAGAGGGAAAATATCTCATTAATAATTTTTGTTATTTATATCATTTATAATATATGCATATTTATAATATATAATAATATATTTATTATGTGTTGAAATGATAACATTTTGGGTGCATTGGGGTAAATAAAGTATATTATTAAGATTAATTTAATTTTTAACTTTTAAACAATGTGGCTGCTAGAACATTCTAAATTACGTAGGCAGCTGGCATTGTACTTCTGTTGGCCAGTTCTGGGTTAAATCTGGGGTATGTGAAAGGTGTTCAAGGGTTAAAGGACAAAGAGTCTGGAGAATCTGGGGTACCTATACCCCCAACACAACCACTAGACTTGTCTGGATAGGGTTCTCCAATTAGGATCCCGGGTTTTAATGTTGGGGATTTGGGAGTTGGAGAATTTGTTTAATTTGCTGTTTTCAATTCAATGATCTTTGAGCAAAACATTTTTTGCCCATAATTCTTTTTTTTAATTTCATTTTATTTATTTATTTTTGGCTGCGTTGGGTCTTCGTTGCTGCGCACGGGCTTTCTCTAGTTGTGGTGAACGGGAGATACTCTTCGTTGCAGTGCACGGGCTTCTCATTGCGGTGGCTTCTCTTGTTGCGGAGCACGGGCTCTAGGCGCGTGGGCTTCAGTAGTTGTGGCGCACGGGCTCAGTAGTTGTGGCTCGCGGGTTCTGGAGCGCAGGCTCAGTAGTTGTGGCGCACGGGCTTAGTTGCTCCGCGGCATGTGAGATCTTCCCAGACCAGGGCTTAAACCCATGTCCCCTGTATTGGCAGGCGGATTCTTAAGCACTGCACCACCAGGGAAGCCCCTTTGCCTATAATTTTGAGATAATGTTTTACTAGAAGGTATTTTCATAGTGTAAGATTTTCATTTCTAAAGTCAGTGTTTCTCAAACTGGGATCCTCAGACATATTTGCAGGAAATAAGATACATTTCCCCTCCCTTTAACAGGTCCATACTCCACTCAAGTTTGGGAATGTTCTCAGGCTTCCCCCTTCGTGCACGGGGCTGTGATAACCTGGCTCCCCCTGTTCCTCTAACCTTCCATACCCCCTACCTCTCCGCTGTGCCTGCCCCCATCAACATCCCTTTCCTTCTCCCTCCCCAAGACCCAGGGAGGGGCAGTCCCTGCGAGAGACCCTTGGGGTTTGGGGAGGCTAAAACAGATGCCCTTTCTCACCCCTCTTCCTGACATTTCAGGCCCCTCCCAACATTACTAAGGATACTGAGGGGTCCTCTCGCCTTCTCCAACATTTAATGCAACCCCTGAACCTCAGGCTCTGAGGGTGTATGAGGGAATCAGCAACAGATGAGGTGGGATGGGCTTCGATTTAAAACTCACACCATCAAGAGCCTGTCCCCACCCAGGGGGCCACCGCAGCCCCACCAGGACCTGAATGAGACCATTCGAGGCCCTAAGAACTGACAAGATTATTTATAATTGGCCACCACAGGTAACGTGAAATAAAACTATCCTAACCCATAAAATTAGAATAAAGGGGTTTGAGAAAGTTCTAATTATTCATATGATGACTACTGTGATGTGCTTTTTGAAATATCAAGACAATGTGTGTGTGTGTGCATGTGCGTGTGTGTGCGTGCGCGTGTGTGCACGTGTGTGTGCGTGTGTGTGTGTGTAGCACTTTGGAAACCCAGCACTCCCTCGAAACCCTCCACACAGTCACCCTTGAGACCTTGCTGGGAAATGTCACCATTGGAAGGACAGTGAGAGGGGGACCCGAAGGGGAGGAGGGGCCTCTCTGGAGAGGGGAGAAGGGAGGAAGGAGATGAGGGGTCCACGTCTTCCCATTGACCCACAAAGCCCCCTTCCACCCTTGACTCCGTCCCGGCCATGGTCTGTTTTCCATGTGCCCTTGAACGTGGTGTAGCATGGACGCCTGGGGTCCTCTCACTGCCAGTCTGGTATGTGCACCCACCCACTTCCATTAAGCTTTGGGGCAGAGCTCTGACAGCCCCTCCCGGGCCCTGCCCCTGCCCCCTGCCCTCTCCCTTACTATCCAGCCCAGAGGCTGCTCACTGGAGGGGAGGCCCAAGGCCTGCACCTCTGGCCTTCCCAGGTCCGTTCTCCACCATTCAGAGCAAAGATGGGAAAACCTTTGCCTCAGCGCAGGGCAGGCGAGAGCTGGAGCTGAGAGGCTCATTAAAGCTTTTTAATAAGCAATTAACTCAAGGGATGAGCCCTCTGGCTGGCCTGGAACTCTCTCCTCCCAGCAGGGAGCCTGACAGAGAAAGGCTGAGTGGGTGGGCAGAGTGGGTTGGGTCAGGAGCTTGGGGCCCCTTTCTGCTTCCACAAATACAAACGAGTAAATAAACAAGACTCCGAGTGGGCAGAGGCAGAGGCCGAGGCCTGGGCTCCCCCATGGCCAAGGAATCCATCAGTTTCCTGTCAAGGCTATAGACAGGCTTGGGGACGCGTGGGCACTCCGTCCCTCTGAGTTGGGGGCCTTTGAAGGGAGGGAGGGCTCCCCTTCTGGTGGTCCTTAGCTCCCGGAGTGATGGAGACCCCGAGGAAGGGCAGGTCCTCGCACCTGCCTGACTTCCTCTTCTACCTGCCAGACCATTCTCCCCAGCACTGTCCTCAGATAACTGGGCCAATGGCTTGAGCGAGACAGAGCTGTGGCGGGCAGAAAGGGGGTGCCGTGGGCTCGGCCCTGTGGTTCCAAGGTTCAAACGGGTCATCACAACTTCACACCTGCTCAGCTCACCTGCGTACAGAGCCTAGGTCAGATCCAGGCTGTGGGGAGACCCAGGGCAGGTGAAACGTCCGACCTGGTATTCAGTGGGCTGACCAGTCTGCCCGAACCATTCGCTGGCCCCTCCCCGTGGTCTCCCGGAGCCCAGGGTGGGGCGGCTCCTTGCCCAGCTTCAGGGGGCGCCGCTTACACAGAAGGCAACACTCTCCCCTCTGTGTTCTCCCCTGTCCTCCAGGCTCTTGAGCAACAACAAGATCACGGGGCTCCGGAACGGCTCCTTCCTGGGACTGCCGCTGCTGGAGAAACTGTAAGTGTTTGGGCAAGAGGTCGGGCCAGGGAGGGTGAGGAATCCCGGCTGCTGAGGGGCCCGGGACCTGCTGGCCCAGCAGGGCCCACAGTCGGACTCGACCACCAAGTGGAGGGCGGAGGGACTGGTCCGGGAGAGAGAGACCAGTTCCCTAACCAGCCACAGCACAGAGAAGTGGGGACACGGCGCTGGTCCAGGCAGGGATGGGGCTGTGGGAAGCTCATTAACACTCTTTAATGAGCAATTAGCTATGAGGGCTGAGCCCCTTAACTGTCCAGAAGCTGCCTCCCCGTCCCAGCTGGGGGCCCAGCATAAAGGGCAGAGGGAGCATTTAGTGTGACTGAGGCCTCTTTCCTCCTTCCCTAAACACAGTCGACAAACAAAGCTCCAAGGGGCCAGAGCCCTGGGCTGAGGGTGGGGACAGTGGGTCACATCCACTTCTCCCCCGCCTCCACCCCCACTGCCCTGGATTACAGCTGCACCAGCAACAGCATCCTCGGCCGCCCTGTGGACGGATGGCAAGGGCCCCGCTAGCCCGAGAGAAGCTCCTTCCCAGAATCGGGGACCTGCCTCGGTCACGGGCAAGTCCGTGCCAAAGGAGGGGGTTGAGTCAACCCCTCTCTCGAGTCCCCGTTCAGCTGGCAACTCTCGATCTACAGCCTGTACCACAGCTTTGGGTCCTGTCTCCTCCACGGGACCCCTGGGCCTCCGGTCCCTCCTGGAGCCGGATCCTTGCCATCTCCCTCACATCCAAGCCCCTGTCTCCTAGCTCTGCTCCCACCTGCTGGGCATTCCCAAGGCCTCCAACAGGGTCCTGCCCCCTCTAGTACCGTTCTGCCTGAAAGGCTTGGATCAGAGCGATGGGGGATACGAACGAATAAGGCAGACGCCTGCTCTCAAACAGCCAAAGGGATCACCGTCTAGTGAGACCAGAGACCTTGCCATATATATAGGAATGAAGTAGGTCGGGGTTTCTGTAAAGGCCAAAGGAGGGATCAGCAAAGGCTAGAAAGTTCAAGGGTAATAGAGATGCAGTACCGACATGATGGAGTGTAGATCTTTAACCAGGACAACAACTTACGAGGTTGTCTCTATTACACCCACTTCACAAGGGAAGGGCAAGGCTCTCCCCCAAGCCGCCTGTGGGGAAAGCTTGGTGGCCTGGCTGGGTTGGGGGCGGGTGGAAAGGGACACAGCCACGTTTGGCGTGGAAAGGTGGAGCACGTTCTGTGGGATCAGGGCATGTTGGGGGTGGGAGGGCTCCCGGGATGTTAGCCACGGTGCGCGCAGACAGCCGTGACCAGGTCCCGCTGACCCTGCTCCAAAAGGGAGGAAGGGCTGCCCCCGAGCTGCTATTTAGAAGACTCATTAGGTACCAACATTCTCCTCCTCGAGCAGCTAAGCACTCAGGAGCTGTCTCAGCCCAGGCTTGGTCTTAGACTGAATTGCCAGAAAGCAGACGCTCCCTCCTGGGATCTTTTGGAGAAAAACTAACCGCAGCTGCCCGCAGTCCTTTGGCCCGGCCAAACCAGGGCCAGTCACCGCCCAGCGTCCGTCTCTGTTCTCCTTAGCGCAAGCGAGAGCTGCCCAGAGCCTCCTGAGGCCTCTGGGACATCTTCCCATCTTTACCCTCTCGCCTCATCCGCCAAAAATCTGCTGGGTCTGACCCCTCGCTGGGTCTGCTGGGTGGTCCTTCAATCTCATGAGGGTAGATTTTCTGGTGAAGATGAGACGATGGGCTTCTCCTTCCCCCCACGCAAGCCTACCCAACTGGACCCCTCCCCACGGCACCGGGAGCCAGATCAGCACCCTGCAGGTGCACTCAAACCACAGGAGGCAAGCAGAGCAAAGTGGGAGAGGAGACGGGAACAACGACCTATGCTGAGGGAGGAGAAAGGGCACTAGAGTGAGAATTCTAGGTCCTGAGTTGGAGCCCCTGCCCCGTTAGGAATCATCTAGTCGTTCACTCTCGAGATGTTTCTTGAGCCCCCTCCGTGCGCCAGGCTGCGTGCTGGGCATCCAGAGTGAACGCGGTAGGCCAGGTGCCCGCCCTGGGGAACTTACCTGCCGCTGATGGGACCCAGAACGTAGCAAAGAAATGTATAGTAGGTCAGGAGCCCATAAACACTGCAGAGGAAAACAAAGCAGCAGGGGAAGGGGGGCAGAAAGCACTGGAATGGGGGCCGCTATTTTATGTAATGAGGTTAAGTCCTCGCTGGAGGTGATGGAGGGAGGGACCTGGCGGGCAGGTAGTTGTCTAGAGGCAGAGGCAGTAGCAGCGGGGGAGGCCCTGGGGTCCAGCCTGTCTGGTGAGCTTGAGGTGCAGAAGAAGGGCAGCGTGACTGGGGAGTGGTGGGAGGTGGGGTCAGAGGGATGCCTCACTTTGGGGCCTCAGTTTCCTCATCTGTTAAAAGTGGGGGGGGGAGTCCCTGGCGGTCCAATGTTTAGGACTCCACGCTTCCCTTGCAGGGGGCACGGGTTCGACCCCTGGCCGGGGAACTAAGACCAAAAAATAGTGGGGGGACAGGGCAGTTTGTAAAGTGCACTCTGGATTTAAAACTCTATGATCCTTGGGTGTGTGTAATACCCACAGAGCTGCAGGAGAAGGAAAAGATCAAAAAGCCCAGTGACACGGCCGGGCTTTCAGAGGAGGGGAGGCTTCTGGGCAGAGGGGTGCTGGGTTCAGCATCCTGGCCTCGCTTCCCTGGGATGGAGAGGCAGTGCAGGGGCTGGAGGAGCCCAGGGTCTCCAGCCTGGCTGGTCACCAGTGTATCAGTCAAGCTTCTCCAGAGAGACAGAACCAATAGGAGATGTATGTGGCTGTGTCCTTATATAAATATACAAAGAAATTCTTTCTTTATTATTATTATTTTTGGCCTCATCACGCGGCTTGCGGGATCTTAGTTCCCCGGCCAGGGATCAAACCCGGGCCATGGCAGTGAAAGTGCTGAATCCTAACCACTGGACCACCAGGGAGTTCCAAGAAATTATTTCTTTATAACGAAATGTATTTTAAGGAAATGGCTCATGTGATTGTGGGGACTGGCAAATCCAAAATCTGTAGGACCAGCCAGCAGGCTGGAGAGTCAGGCAGGAACTGATGCTGCAGTCTTAAGGCAGAACTTCTCTGGGAAACCTCGGGTTTTGCTCTCCGGGCCTTCAACTGATTGGGTGAGGCCCACCCATGTCAGCAGAGGTTGTCTCCTTTATTTAAAGTCAACTGACTGTAGACGGTAACCACATCTACAAGATACCTCCACAGCAGCACCTAGATTAGTGATTGATTAAGTCACCGAGGGCTATACTCTGACACATAAAACTAATCATCACAGTCACTACCCACTACCCCAGAGGTAGGGAGAGGTCCTGGGCCCCGGTCCTGAAGATGCTAATTCATCAGGTCAGCAGGGGCCTGGGAATTGTTTACAAGGTATGCGGGCAATTCTCAGGCTCATTGGGGTTGGGAACCAGTGGACCAGATGACCCCTGCACTGTGGGCCTATTCATTGCAAACAAGACGCCGTGGCTTGGCGTGCAGTTGGTGCCAGGAAACACTGATCTCTCTGTCCTCTTGGACTCAGCCGTCCAGGCTGGGGCAGCTGAGCCTGTGGCAGCTTCACATCCCACAGTCCATGCAGCAAGTCCCATGGGAGTTAGCGGCCTGTCTGATAACTGAGTAGATGTGGGCTGCTCCAGAAAGTGCCGGCATTGCCCGCCCTGCTGAGCGCCCCTCTGGCCTCTGCAAACAGGTGGGGTGTAAGTGGGGGGCTCCCCTGTTGTGCAGTGCAGGGCCCCGAGGCCAGGAAGGGGACACAGAGAGGGCCCTGAGAGGGAATGTGCCTGAGATGATCCCACGGGAGGACCCGCGCTCCAGAGAACTGAGGGGTGAGGTGGGATGGGGGAGACACACCTTAGGCAGGCAGGCTGAACTGGGGAATCTCAAACAGTCCAGCAGAGTTCAAGGCCAGCCCAGGACTGTGCAGAAGGACCCAGAGGTGCGTGAGGCCCTGTCTCTGAGCCCTCCTTTGTGTCCCGCCTCCCTCAGCAGACTAGCCAGAGGAAAGGCTTTGGGAGTGAAGGGGCAGGCGATGAAAGGGCACAGGACTTCAGCCTGGAGTGAAAAGAGACTGGGATTGAATTCCACCTCCATATACCTTCTGGGTGCCTGTTCAGGCTCTCACCTGGACCAAGGGGCAAGGCACGGCTCCCTGACAGGTGGCCACGGAGGTAGATGAGTTCACCCAGGAAGAGAGCAGGGGCCACCTCGGCCTCTCAGTAAATGGCCGTCCCCTTCTCGTCGGAAGAGTTGCAAGTGGCAAGATGTCACACCGGCCGCCCCAGACCGCTTAGATTCGTCCAGAGCCCCCAGCCCTAGGCAGGCGGTCGTGTAGATGAAGTCTACGGGCGGAAAGGACTCGCGGATGGATCATTCCTCGGGTCCCTTGCATCTCTGCCCGGATCCTCCCCGCGCATTCAGCAGAGGGCTGGCCACCTGAAGACTTTCCTGGACTCCAGGGTGACCCAGTCACAGTGAGAAGCCCCCAGACCGTGGACCGAGCCGGCCACAGGGCAGACAGCCCCCAGGAGAGGTCAAGGGAGCCCGGGACTGGGCGTGCAGGCCTGCGTGTGGATCTGTGTGGACACACGCCTCCAGAGGCCTGTGCACGCCTGGAGGAGAGGGCCCGGGGCGGGAGCCTGGGCAGCCCCAGGATGATTTGTCATTGCCTAATGAGATTAATGAGCCCTGGGGGCTGGTATGCCGCGGTGCTGCGGCACTCATTAGACGCAGATGCTCACGGGAACGATGCGGGGGCCTGGGGGCGGGGGCGGTGCGTGCGGCTCACCCGCCAGGTGGTTTTCATTAATCTGGGGGCGGGGCCGAGGGTAAGACGGCCGGGTTCTGCCCCCCACTCCCCCGCCCCTCGGCGCTGGAGAGGAATGCCGCGCCGAGGCAGAGGGCGCGGGAAGGGAGGCCGGTGGGTCCGGGGACAGCTCTACGGCTCGCTGTTGTAGGCCCAATGCCTGGCACCGGGTATGTGCTCCATAAATACCTACTGGATGAGATCAGAGACAAGAGGGGCCCGGGGCGTGGCGCTGCGAGGGAGCCTAGGACCGCCTGGGGTCTCCTCCTGGTCGCCACAGCCTCTCCGTTTCCCCTCCCCCCAGGCAACCCCTGGACCTGCGGCGGGGGGTTCTGCCCACTCCTCAGCCAGCCCCCCCCACTTTCTAAGGAACCCTGAAAGTCCTAGAGGGCCCAGGGGAGCTGCTGTGCGGCCTCCAAACCTATAATTCGGTTTTCAAACCCACAAGCAGGGAGGTCTTTGGGGGTCAGAGGGAGCCAACTTCGTGCCACCCCACCCTGTCCAAGCGTGGGTACACACACACACACACGCTCACATACACACACGCTGTCATACAGACTCACACACTCACTCTTAACAGCTTTAATGAGACATAATTTACATACCGTAAGTTCACCCGTTTAAAACGTAGGATCCCGTGGTCTTGAGTGTATTTACAGTTGTGCAATCATCATCTAATTTTAGAACATTTTCATCATCCCCCAAAGAAATCCTGAATCATTAGCCATCACTCCCCGTTCCTCCCCTCCCCCCCCGCCCCCCGCCCATTTCCCAGCCCTAAGCAAACCACTCATCTACTTTATGTCTCTATAGACTTGCCTATTCTGGACATTTCATATAAATAGGAAGCACACAGTATGTAATCTTTTGTAACTGGATTCTTTCAGCAAGCGTAGTGTTTTCAAAGCTCATCCATATTATAGCATGTATCGGCAAGTCATTCTTTTTTATGGCCAAATAATGTTCCATTGTATGAAGATACCATATTTTGTTCACTCATTCATTAGTTGATGGACATTTGGGGTGTTCCACTTTGGGGCTTATGAATAATGCTGCTATGAGTATTCCTATATGTGTTCTTGTGTTCATGTATGTTCACTTCTCTTGGATTTGTACCAAGGAGTGGAATTGCTGGGTCATATGGTAACTTTAACTGCCAAGCTGTTTTCCAAAGTGGCTGCACTATTTTACACACCCATCTATAATATATAAGGATTCCAATCTCTGTTTTTTAAATCATAGCCATCTTAGTGGACGTGAAGTGGTCTCTCATTGTGGGTTTGATTTGCATTTCCCTAATGGTGTTGAGCACCTCTTCATGCATTAATTGGTCATATGTATATCCTCTTTGAAGAAAACGTCTATTCAAATCCCTTGCCCATTTTTTTTCAGCTGGGCTATTTGTCTTTTTATTATTGAGTTGTAAGAGTTCTTTATGTATTCTGGATAGAAGTCCCTTATCAGGTATATGATTTGCAAATATTTTCTCTCATCCCAGGGGTTGTCTTTCAACTTTCTTGGTGGTATCCTTTCAAGAGCAAAACTTTAACATTTTCAAGTGTAACGTATCAATCTGCTCTTTTTTTTGGCTGCGTTGTGTCTTCGTTGCTGCACCCGGGCTTTTTCTAGTTGCGGCGAGCAGGGGCTACTCTTCGTTGCGGTGTGCAGGCTTCTCATTGCGGTGGCTTCTCTTGTTGCGGAGCACGGGCTCTAGGCACGCGGGCTTCAGTAGTTGCGGCATGCGGGCTCAGTAGTTGTGGTTTGTGGGCTTAGTTGCTCTGCAGCATGTGGGATCTTCCCGGACCAGGGATCGAACCTGCGTCCCCTGCATTGGCAGGCAGATTCTTAACCACTGCGCCGCCAGGGAAGTCTTCAATCTGCTCTTTTATTGCTTGTGCTTATACACTCAGTCTTACACATTCAGCTTCCTGAGCTGCTTTTTGCCCAAGAAGGACATAGGGCAAGATTTGCTCCCAGGTATCCCCCGCCCCCCAACTTCTGCCGTAGGGTGTCCTTCCCCTCCATGTGGACATAGGTACAGGGAGAGGGGTCTATCTTGATCCAGGAGCCTGGTCTGGATTAGGCAAGGGGGTGTAGGGAGGGAGGCTCCACCCATAAGCTGCATTTTCTCCAGGTTCCAAGACCAGAGGTCTGTGGAAGCAGACAGAGGGCAGGAGATTCCACATCATAGAAGCATCTGTGTGTCCTTGCGACCTCACCTAAGGAATGAAGGAATCCAATGAGCAAGTCCAGAGCAGGAGTTTGTAACCTGGGTTCCACGAGCCCCTGGAATCAGATGCACAATATTGGGGGTAGTGCATTCTTCTAGGGCAGGACTCCATAGCCCTCATCAGATATTCAAAAGGATGTGCTAAGCAAGAAAGGTGCAGAACCACCAACCTATAGGGGCCTCGCGGGTCCACAAAAATATCCAAGTTCTATGGTAGCATTTCCTCCTACCACTAGGGAGGGTACAGCCCCAGAGCTGCGTCCCCCACCTTAGGGACCAGGAGGCCTCAGCTGCCCAGGGGCCAGCCCCCATCGGGCTACCAGCTCAGCCAGGAGCCGCCCCTGGCCTGTGCCCCTCCGGAGAGGACCCAAGACTGGTTGGTTCCAGGCCAGCAGGCCATCTCTGAGGGCACTCCTTCTGAGGGCTGCCTTGGTCACCCCGGAAGCCTCTCTGCGGGTGTGAGACAAGAGGTCAGGACCGCCGACACTTGCTGGAAGCTCCCCTTACAGAAGGCCCTGGCTGGCCCGGGCTGCAGGAAACCCAGGGCAGGAAGGGGCTGGGCCCGAGCGGGCTGCCGTGCTCCCATCTGTAGAGCATCAGTGGGGCAGCCGGGCGGGGGGTTCTCGAGGGGGGCCAGGGAGGAAATGAGAATAAACATAGTGAGCGGAGAGGGAAGGGGCGGGGGGCTGCAGCCTGGGCCCCTTGGCAGCCCATGAAGGGAAGTGACACAATGAGGAATGTGTTTCCCTCTGCTCGTCCCCCACACGGGTGGGAGGCGGAGCCCTGAGAATGGCCAGAACCCAAGAGGGGCCAGGGGCACGGGCTGCCGCAGCATCGGAGGACCGGGCTGTGGGGTGGGGGGGCAACCCTGGGCAGGCGGGCGCTCTCCCCGCCATCTCCAGCCTCCTCTCTGCAGGAGCCTTCTAGGGGCTGCCTTCTCGCACATTCCCTGCCTGCACCAAGTGGCCCTTCCGGGGGCTTCCTCTTCTTTCTCAGCGGGGCGCAGGGTTATGCAGCCCAAGTCCTTGGTATGAGAGGGTGCTGAGGTGTGAGGAGCCCTGGCCAGGGGCAGGGCTGGGCAGGGGATTTGTTGCATTTCTCTCTGTCTCTCTGTCTCTGTCTCTCTGTCTCTGTCTCTCTCTGGGTGTTTTTGTCCCCAGCGGGGACTGTCTGTGTGAAAACAGGCCCCCTGCTGGGATGGCACCTCCCCATCCTGGACACCCATTTCCTCTCCCCCCAGAAGGGAGCTGGCTCAGTTAACCCCCTGCTGCCCATAATCCGGAGCTGCCCCTGAGACTCTGGCCTGCAGAGCCAAGAAGGCGGGTCTGGGCCGGGGGGTGGGGGGTAGGGGGTGGCAGGGCCTTGGAGAGCAGGCTGACCCCACAGGCCAACCTAAGTTGATTATTCCAGGAACCCCCCACCCTTGCCCTCTGCCTCATGATCTCCTGGGTGCTTGGGTGTGCCCGAGAGGATGTTGGAACGTAGGGAGCTAGCCAGGAGGCTGCAGCCCTCCCCGCCCCCAGGTGGGCAGTGAGGCCTCCTGGTAAGGTCTCTGTGGGCCGCGAGCCTGTTCTGGTTTGGCTCGGGAAAGACCCAGGTAGGCCTTGGGTAGGTGGGCAAGTGTTGGGTCAGCCTGGCGCCTCTCCCCATGGCTGTGCCTGAGAGGACAGGGTGCTGGGGCAGGCCAGGGGGCCAGCCATCGCCTTGGGCCTCAGTGGTCCCAGAGGGCTGCCGGGTCTGGTGGGGGGCTGGGGCCATGTGGGCACCGGCCGGTCCCCAGTGGGCCGGGACTGTCCCTTCGGCCCGCCGCTGCTGCCCCGGGAGGATGTGACAAAGTGGAGGGAGGGTGGCACTCTGACCGTGTGATGGAGTTTGAGCCACCAGAGCCTGGGACAGAAGCTACTCTGAAAACTTCCCTGCAGTTCGTCCCTCCTGGTGGGTGACCCTTGGCCCTGTGGTGCCTGGGGGCCAACTGCCATCTTCTGCCCAGTCTGTGACCCGAGGTGGCACTTCCCCTGCCACCCTCTCTCTGCACTAGGGGCTCGAGGAGGCCTGGGGGGAGGGCGGCAGGTGACCCCCTCGGCCTCAGCTTCCTCATCTGAGGGCTGAGGGGCGGGGCCAGGTGATGGACAACCCCCCCGGGGCAGCATCCACAGGGTCACCAGCCAGCCCGGGACCTTTCCTCACCTGCCAGGTGGAGCGTCCGCCCGATGGCTCTAAAGTACCTCCCCGCGGCCAGGCTCAAGATGACCTTACCTTTGTGTAGCAGTTGACAAAGGGCCGTTACACCCATTTTCAAACGATTCTACAGCAGCCCTGAGAGACTGAGAAACTCAGGGCAGCTCGTGGGAACCGGGAGCCGAGGCCTCCTGACTCCCGGTTCAGGGCCACCTCCTCTCCCGTTTCCGCCGCGCCGGCCTCCTCATCCAAGGCCCTCCCCCCGGATCTCTCGGTGTCTGCATCCTCCCTGACCCAGGGAGGCGGAGGGGGACCCGTCTGAGAGGCCAGGTCCTTCATCCGGCCTCCCAGCCGCGCTGAGGCGAGCAGGGACTTAGAGGGAAACCGAGAGCCCGGCACTGGCGGCGGTGAGGCCGCCCGCCCCGGGGAGCCGCGTGGCCCCGGAGCGGGCGAGGTGTGAAGCCCGCGCTTGCTTCCCACAGGGACCTGAGGAACAACGTCATCAGCACAGTGCAGGCGGGCGCCTTCCTGGGTCTGGGGGAGCTGAAGCGCCTGTGAGTGGCCTGTCCTGACCCCACGCCCCAGCCCCCTCGTCCCTGGAGGCGGTCCCGTGGGTGCTGCCACCCTCCCACTCACCCTCCCTCACTGCCTCTCCTCCCCGCACGCAACAGGCTGGGGGCAGACATTTCATGCCCCAGCACCGTGTCTTTCTCCGCTCCCGCCCACAAGCCCCGCCCACACGCGTGTGTCCCTCACAAGCGCATCCGTGCGCTACCACGTGGCCGACTTGCTGAGGTCGTGTGTGTCTCTCCAGAGATCTCTCCAACAACCGGATTGGCTGTCTCACCTCTGAGACCTTCCAAGGCCTCCCCAGGCTTCTCCGGCTGTGAGTGAGGGGCGGGGAGGGGGGCAGAGGGAAGGCTCCCCAAAGCCTCACGGGTCCCCACATTCTCGTCACTCACCACCCACCCCCTGTGGCCCAGGGGGAGCCTAAGATCCCCTCTCCCTGTTCCCTGCAGAAACATATCTGGAAACATCTTCTCCAGTGTGCCACCGGGGGTCTTTGATGAGCTGCCAGCCCTTAAGGTTGTGTGAGTATCCTTCCCCAGCCCCAGCAGTCAGGCCCTGCTTCCTTCCACTTCCCAGGAGGGAGACGCATAAGCACTGTGCCCACGTGGCCAGCCTTCTGAGGAGGTGGGACAGACGATGGCTGAAGCTCCACCATACGCGCCTCCCCGTGCTTGCCATGGCTGCCATGGTGGCAGCAGGGCACACGTGCACAATTTTGCCCTCCCGGCCCTCTCCAGCCTCAGTCTCTCCCTGGGGCTCCATCCCCACCCCGGGGAGCCCACGTTCCCTCTGCTCTACCCTGTGGCCCCTCCACCCCCCTGCAGGGACTTGGGCACCGAGTTCCTGACGTGTGACTGCCGCCTGCGCTGGCTGCTGTCCTGGGCCCGGAATCGCTCCGTGCAGCTGTCGGAGCGCACGCTCTGTGCCTACCCCAGCACCCTGCACGCCCAGACCCTGGGCGGCCTCCAGGAGGCCCAGCTGCGCTGCGGTGAGCAAACCCGCACTCTCAGGCTCCCTCCTGAGGGGCCCCTGCTGGCTCAAGGCTCCCTGTGCACTGGGCTTGGTCTCCAGGGCGTCCTCTCCCTCAGATCCCACTGGGGGCTGGTCCTCCATCTGCTTTTGTAAACTTCCTTTGGGGCCGCTGCTTTGTTTATGTTTTCCATCTGGTCCCACCTCTTGGGGTGACAAGTGTGCAGTGGAAAGAAGCATCTTTATTTGTTCGAAACCCGCCTGCTCCTCTCCTGCGCTCTTATCTCCAGAGACTCTCCAGCCCCCCTTCTCCTTCCGAGCTGGGGCGGGCTCCAGACCAGACAGAGGGGCCTGGCTCTGCCCCCACTGGACCCTCACCCGTCACTCAGCCTCACTGCCAGTGTCCCCTCCCACAGAGGGGGCCCTGGAGCTGCACACACATCACCTCATCCCATCCCTCCGCCAAGTGGTCTTCCAGGGCGACCGGCTGCCCTTCCAGTGCTCGGCCAGCTACCTGGGCAATGACACCCACGTCCGCTGGTACCACAACCGGGCCCCCGTGGAGGGCGACGAGCAGGCAGGCATCCTCCTGGGCGACAGCCTCATCCACGACTGCACCTTCATCACCAGGTACAGGCCCTGCGGCCCCTTCTGGGCCCGTGGCGCGGGCGGGGGTGGCCACAGTACCCTCATGCACCCCGCAAAGGAGATGGCCTGATCTGGGGATACGTGTGGGTGTGTTGACGCACATCCAGGACTAAGTCAGAAATGGTCTGGATGAGGGACAGATTGAACGCCTGATAGAAGAAAACGATTATTTCTGACGTTTCTTCAGTGCTTTTACAATGATATAGCGGCTCTCACCTGTATTATTGGACTTGATCTCTCCAGTAGATTTGCAAGAGAGGTAATATTATCTCTGTGATAAAAGATGGGGAAATTGGGGAATTCCCTGGCGGTCCGGGGGTTAGGACTCAGCGCTTTCACTACCAGGGCCGGGGTTCATGCTGGTCGAGGAACTAAGATCCTGCAAGCCGCACGGCACAGCCAAATAAAAGAAAGACACTAACCGAAGGCCAATCAGAGTTAAAGAAGTGTGTACGTGTTTCCCTGGCTCAGTTAAAGAAATGAGCCTGAAGCTGATGCCCTGCGTGCCCCAGGGTGGCCCCCGGGCGCTTGGGGAGGGTGGCTGGCCGCTGGGAGCGCCTCCAGCCAGCCCTCGCCTGCCCGCCCGCCCACAGTGAGCTGACCCTGTCTCACATCGGCGTGTGGGCCTCAGGCGAATGGGAGTGCTCCGTGTCTACGGTCCAGGGAAACGCCAGCAAGAAGGTGGAGATCGTGGTGCTGGAGACCTCGGCCTCCTACTGCCCCGCAGAGCGAGTCGCCAACAACCGCGGGGACTTCAGGTTCGAGACCCAGGCCCCGGCCCACACCCCGCTCCTGCCCCTGGGACCACCGGTGACCGGTCCCCCACCCACTCCAAGCTGGAGAAGACACTGCCTTTTGTCATTCAGCTCCAGGTCCCGCTGGCATATTTACAGAGACTGTATCCTTTTGTATAAAATCACCCTCCGAATGTGCTGTGCAGAACAAAAAGGGTTTTTTTTCCTTTTTCTTCCTTACATGCGTAGCTGACAAAGCTCTCCCACTACGGATGCCACCCTTTCATATCCCAGTGGCCTCTCACTTAGGCAGGGGAGAAATTATTCTCCCCATCGTACAGCCGAGAAGACTAAGGCCCAGAAAGCATAAGTGACTTGAACTCAGGACTTCAAGTCCAGCCTCGCAGCACCAGTGACAGCACTGTCCCAACAAACACAGCTTTAGAAAGGAGGTGGAGCTTGGGAAGCCCTTGAAGTCCCGTCCAAACACACACCCTCTTCTGGGCCCGTCCTGCAGCTCCCAAGGAGTCTGGCCTCACAGTTCTCAGGGCAGGGGAAGGACTCTTGGCCTGAGAAGCCTAGGTCATCGGCAACTTCCCGCCTCTGCCCCCAGGTGGCCTCGAACTCTGGCTGGCATCACAGCCTACCAGTCCTGCCTGCAGTACCCCTTCACCTCGGTGCCCCTGAGCGGGGGTGCCCCTGGCACCCGAGCCTCCCGCCGGTGTGACCGAGCTGGCCGCTGGGAGCCGGGGGACTACTCCCACTGTCTGTACACCAACGACATCACCCGGGTGCTCTACACCTTCGTGCTGGTGAGGCCAGGAGAGGGGAGGGGTGCGGGAAAGGGGTAGGGGAGAAGCCTTCTGGCCTTATGGGCTGTGCTGCCTCTTGGGATGCATGGTGAGGGGCCGTGGTCACCGCGTCTCATGCTCTTCTCCTCTAGCTTTCCCTTTCCCAGGGGACTCAGAACCCCAGGGCCACACTTGGGACATGTGGGCCACCCCCAAGGTCCCCAGTACAGCAAGGACAGCCTTAAGCAGAAAGCAGGGACAGCGTGAGGTCAGCCCATTGTCCTCAAGCAGCGGCATAACCAGTGGACGGCCCCGAGTTGGGAAGGGCTCACTCCTTACCTTCGCCTCCTGTCTGGATCAGACCCAGCTGTGGGCTAGACCCTGTTCCCTAAGCCCCGTTGCTCTGAGCATCAGCACAGGGGAGGGGGCCCCCGCGCTGTTTTGGGGGAGAAGGAGCCAGATTAGACGGTGCCCTTTCCTCCCCACACCCCCAGATGCCCATCAATGCCTCCAACGCACTGACCCTGGCCCACCAGCTTCGAGTATACACGGCCGAGGCCGCCAGCTTCTCCGACATGATGGACGTTGTCTACGTGGCTCAGATGATCCAGAAGTTTCTGGGTTACGTCGACCAGATCAAAGAGGTGAGATTCGATCGGGCCCCTGGGGCCCCTGGAAATCACCTGCCCCCCACCTGCTGAAGCCGGTCTCGCCCCAGCCTGTGGGTCCCCAGCGCCCCTCCTGCCCTCAGTGACTCCGCCCCCGCCTCCAGCTGGTGGAGGTGATGGTGGATATGGCCAGCAACCTGATGCTGGTGGACGAGCACCTGCTGTGGCTGGCCCAGCGCGAGGACAAGGCCTGCAGCGGCATCGTGGGCGCCCTGGAGCGCATTGGGGGGGCCGCCCTGAGCGCCCACGCCCAGCACATCTCTGTGGTACGGTGGGCCGGCTGGGAGGGTGCCCTGCCCAGGGAGGGACAGGGAGGGACTCAGAGGTGACGGGGGCCAGCCCTTGTCAGCCAGGAGCAAGTCCTCCGAGTGTGCACCAGCCGTGCGCCCAGTTAGCGAGAACACCGAACGTGACTAGGGTTCCGTTTGTGTGGCATCAAATTCCAACTTGTCGGGAACAGGGCAGAGGAGAGGGAGGCCGGCGACATCGGAGAAGTTACACAGGGCTTCGTGCGTGGACCGAGTTGAAGGGCTAGCCGGATGGAAGCACGTGGGGGGTGGGGTGGGGAAGGGGTGACGGAGACTTCTGTTCCCTGAGAAGAGGGGGAGTTTCCAGCAGTGGGTGGCGAACCAGCTAACAAGCAGCGCACAGCATCTCCTCTGCGTGAGACTGTGCTGGGTGCGGGGGGAGATCCGAGGTGGGCGAGGACCCTGCTCCCCGGCATAGCTGGGGCAGCAGGACTGGGACATGGCAAGAGCTGGGCCAGCTCCAGGACGGGGTGTGAGTGAGCAGGACGAGGGGCCGAAGAGCAGGGGTTCGGGGGACTCCACGGCAGACACGAGGCTGCCAGGCCCTGAGTGATGAGCAAGGACGGCGGGTTGGCCTGAGCAGGTCTGCCGTCTCCAGCAGGAGAAGGCCAGGAGAGGGGTGACAAGGTCCCTGTCCCTAGAACTCGAGGAACGTGGCCTTGGAGGCCTACCTCATCAAGCCGCACAGCTACGTGGGCCTGACCTGCACGGCCTTCCAGAGGAGGGAGGCCGGTGCGCCGGGCACCCGTCCCTTGGGTCCCGGCCAGAACCCCTCCCTGGAGCCGGAGCCCCTGGCCGACCAGCAGCTCCGCTTCCGCTGTACCACGGGGAGGCCCAACGTTTCTCTGTCGTCCTTCCACATCAAGGTGGGCGCCGGGGGAGGGAGGATGCTGAGAGGGCAGGTACGGGGTGCAGGCGCCTGGTCAGGTGGATGGTGTGAGGGGATGCAGGACTCAGACAGGGGGTGAGGGGATGGAGGAGGAGGGGCTGGAGGACAGCGGAGCCCCAGGGACCCCGGGTGTCTCTGAGGAACTCCTGTTTCCCCCCAGAACAGCGTGGCCCTGGCCTCCATCCAGCTGCCGCCCAGTCTATTCTCGTCCCTCCCGGCTGCCCTGGCCCCCCCGGCCCCCCCAGACTGCACCCTGCAGCTGCTTGTCTTCCGAAACGGCCGTCTCTTCCGCAGCCACGGCAACACCTCCCGCCCTGGAGCTGCTGGGCTTGGCAAGAGGCGCGGCGTGGCCACCCCCGTCATCTCTGCGGGAACCAGTAAGGGCCTGCACCCCGCCCGCCCTACCATGCCGCCCGGGAGCCCTCCCCTGCGCCCCCCGCGCCCTGCTGGAGGTGGCCGGGGGCGGTGGCCCTGCACCATTTCCTCGGGCGGTGTGGGGCAGGGATGTCCCATGAAGGAATGGACTGGTGGAGAAAAGGCTCAAGAGACCCTGGGTTTCACAGCCCAGATTCGTCAGATTTCCAAAGGTCTATAACATGAACCCTCCACCCACCTGGGCCTCCTTCCGTCCCCCTTCGTCACCTGGTGCCAACTTCCCTCTCAGGGTGCCCTCCTGAATCCTCCCTTCATCCGGGCTTCCACTCCCTCCGCGTCACCTTCCACCTTCTCGTCCCGGACCCCAGAGTCCTCCCTTCCTGGGCATGTCGCCACGACTCATTTGGCACTTAGGTGGGCCACCACCTCCAGGTGTCTTTGATTCATCCTTGTGTCTCCCAGTTAGGCTGAGGCCCTGGGGGGCAGGCCCGCACTTGGCATCTAACTCTATTCCCCAAGCCCAGCGCACGCCCTGACCGAGCCTGAGTGGTCCCCCTCCCCTGTAGGTGGCTGCAGCGTGGGAAACCTGACTGAGCCGGTGGCCGTTTCGCTGCGGCATTGGGCTGAGGGGGCCGAGCCCGTGGCCGCTTGGTGGAGCCAGGAGGGGCCGGGGGGGCCCGGGGGCTGGAGCTCTGAGGGCTGCCAGCTCCGCTCCAGCCAGCCCCACGTCAGCTCCCTGCAGTGCCAGCACCTGGGCAACGTGGCCGTGCTCATGGTGAGGGTAGCGGGCACGGGGGTGGAGGGCAGGGGAACGCAGAAGGGGCGCCGGTGGGGGGGACCAGGGGCACTCTGAGCGCCTGGGGCCACAGAAATCCTGAAAAAACAGAGGCCTTATCGGGCCTCGTGACGGTCAGGACTCGCAGGGAAATAAATGGCCCTCTGGTCTCCCCCATACCTCTTCATCTTTCAGAAGACAGGCAGGTCCTCAGGCCCTCTATCAGGTCATCCCCATAATAGCAGCCCCAGAGCAAAAAAAAAAAAGAGAGGTCCTGCCTCTACGCCCATACTGAGAGAGATGGATCAGAGACCACCCAGCCTGGTCTCCACATCCTGCACTTTCTGACACCCAGATCGTTAAAGTGAAAAAAAATCTGGGAACGCTTCTCCTTCCCAGTCACCCTCCTCACTCACCCCTGCCCAGTGCCCGTGCCCGCACCACACTTCACAGACTGCTTTTCCAGATCCTGAGCAGGCGTGCAGCTGTATGATAGACAGAACCTGCCCCTCTTCCCTCCTCTCTGATTCTCGGGCTGGGAACCTGAAAAGTTCCCAGAAAGGCAGATCATTAACGCCACCTAGACCGACTTTCTAAGAGAGGGTGTCACGGTGCCTACATCTTTGCTACCCAGATAGACCAAAGGCCAAAGCTGGGGCCCAAAGCTGACTGGGCTTGGGAAGAGGAAAATTGGCCTGGGGGACCGGCCAGGACTCCACAGGGCGGCCTCTCAGCTCCCGGCTTCCCCTTACTCACTTCTTCTTCTCTGCTCTTTCCAGGAGCTGCGCGCCTTCCCCAGGGAGGTGGAGGGCTCAGGGGCAGGCCTGCACCCTGTCGTGTACCCCTGCACGGCCTTGCTGCTGCTCTGCCTCTTCTCCACCATCATCACCTACATCCTCCACCACAGGTGAGAGCTCCTGCGGGAAGGGAGGGCATGCTGGGTGTTACTAAGTACTGGCAAGGCGACAGTGGGTGTTCCTTTCCCAGGCTCTTGCCTAGCCTTTCCTTCAAAGGTTCTGCAGCTGGAAAATGCGTTTGGGGGTTAAGGTGTCCATCCCATTCACGCCCACGCGTGCATACAGATGTCTGCCTTCTCCTCGTTGACTCTCCCAGTGACCTTGAGACCCCCATAGGCCTGACTTGGGTTGGGTGGCCCATTTGTTAAAGACTGTTTCTGTGGCAGCTCCATCCATGTGTCCCGAAAGGGCTGGCACATGCTGCTGAACCTGTGCTTCCACATGGCCATGACCTCCGCCGTCTTTGCGGGAGGCATCACACTCACCAACTACCAGATGGTCTGCCAGGCGGTAAGCAGGAGAAGGGCTGGGGTGGGGGGTCTCCAGGATCGGAGACGGCAGCCTGGGGTACAGGAGGGAGGCGCACGGGAGGAAGGGGGCTCCGCTCTTCGTGTCCAGCCTCGTGGGCGAGGTGGGCATGAGAGTAGGGGAGGTAAGAAGCAGAGCAACTAGGAGACAGGACAAAGTGGAGAGTGGGATCCTGCGATGGAAGAGAGGTCGGGGACGAGACAGGCAGCAATGACAGGGTCATGGAGAGTCCCTGGCACGGGGGAGAACCCTGGGCTGGAAGTAGAGAGGGTACTGGCAGGGACAGAACCCTGGGGAGGTTCTGGGTGGAGCTGGAGGCTGGGCACAAGGGAGGCACGGGAGAGCACTGCGGGGCTGAGGCTCTGGGACGGCCAGTCCCCCAGCCTCAGTGCCTTGACCCTATAGGTGGGCATCACCCTGCACTACTCTTCACTGTCCACACTGCTCTGGATGGGGGTGAAGGCCCGTGTCCTCCACAAGGAGCTTACCTGGAGGGCACCACCTCCACAAGAAGGGGATGCTGCCCTGCCTGCCCCCCGACCCATGCTCCGGTATGTCAGCTCTGCAGGGGGGAAGGGCTCAGGTGTCGGGGGAGGACACCAAAAGCTGTTCTCCCAGGGTGGATGCTGTCCCAGGGGTCCAAGGTCCTGGGAGATCACACTCCCAAGACAGAAGAGGTGGGGAGTTCCCCGGGGGCCCAGTGGTGAGGACTCAGTGCTTCCACTGCAGTGGGCCCAGGGTTCAATCCCTGGTCAGGGAACTAAGATCCCTCAGCCAAAAAAAAATAAAAGGCAGAAGAGGCAAGGTCCTGGGTGGCACTAGGTTGCCCAGTGCCATGGAGGGGGTGCATCCTTGGGGTTTTCAGGCATGACAAGGCCAGGAAGGGAGCGACCTCAAAGGGCATTGGGCAGGGATCCTGGGAACCCAAGTGGCACCCCTGGCTTCTGCACTGTTTAGGGTGACAGAAAGCAATTCTGGCCACTGTCCCTTAGAACAGTCTTGGCCAAATCCCTTAGGAACCTACTGACCTGCCCTGGAGAGGCATTGCATCCCTGGCAAACAAACTCTGACGTAATTTCTAGGGGAAAGAGGATAGGACAGAGACCCCAAGGTGAAGGTTCTGAGCACCTGGCCCCCTCCTTGTTCCCCAACTCTCTGACCCCCAAACCCATTCCTCTCCAGGTTCTATTTGATCGCGGGAGGGATCCCACTCATTATCTGTGGCATCACAGCCGCTGTCAACATCCACAACTACCGGGACCACAGCCCCTAGTGAGTGCACGGCCCGCCTGCCCCAAACCTCCCCGCCCTGCCCCGGATGCCTCGCCCTGCCCCATGCCTCCTACTCCAAAGCGGCGGCACCAAACACGCGCCCAGCCCGTCACCCAGCCCCAAGCCCTGCATGCTGACTGAGCCGCTTCCGCCTCTCCACTCACCATACCCTCCCTTCCCGCCCACTCAGCCTCCGCGCCCCACCTCACGCGTGCCGCCTGTGTCTCCCCTCAGCTGCTGGCTAGTGTGGCGCCCAAGCCTAGGAGCCTTCTACATCCCCGTGGCTTTGATTCTGCTCATCACCTGGATCTATTTCCTGTGCGCGGCGCTGCGCTTACGGGGTCCTCTGGCACAGAGCCCAAAGGGGGGCACCAGCAGGGTCTCCCTGGAGCCAGGGGAGGAGCTGAGGGGTTCCACCAGGCTCAGGAGCAGCGGCCCCCTCCTGAGTGACTCGGGTTCCCTTCTGGCCGCTGGGAGCGCAGGGGTGGTGACGCCTGGGCCCCCGGAGGAGGGTGACGGTCTCTATTCTCCAGGAGCCCAGCTGGGGGCGCTGGTGACCACGCATTTCCTCTACCTGGCCATGTGGGCCTGCGGGGCTCTGAGTGTGTCCCAGCGCTGGCTGCCCCGGGTGGTGTGCAGCTGTCTGTACGGAGTGGCGGCCTCCGCCCTGGGCCTCTTCGTCTTCACCCATCACTGTGCCAGGCGCAGGGACGTCAGGGCCTCCTGGCGCGCGTGCTGTCCCCCCGCCTCGGCCTCCCGAGCCTCCCCGCGGGCCGCGCCCGCCGCCCCCGAGGACGGGTCCCCGGCGTTCGGAGAGGGGCCCGCGTCCCTCAAGTCGTCCCCGAGCGGCAGCAGCGGCCCCGCCCCGCCCCCGGGCCCCTGCAAGCTCACCAACCTGCAGCTGGCGCAGAGCCAGGCGTGCGAGGCGGGGGTGGCGGCCCGCGGGGAGGCGGAGCCCGAGACGCCGGGCCCCCGGGGGAGCCTCGGCCCGCGCCACCCGAACAACTCGCACCACGGCCGCCGGGGCCACAAGAGCCGGGCCAAGGGGCATCGCGCGGGCGAGGCCGGCGGCAGGAACCGGCTCAGGGCGCCGCGCGGGGGCGCGGCCGGGGCGGCCGAGTTGCCGTCGGGCGAGAGCGGCAGCCCGCACAACAGCCCGTCCGACAGCTACCCGGGCAGCAGCCGCAACAGCCCGGGCGCCGGCCCCCGGCTCGAGGGCGAGAGCACGCTCACGCCGTCGGAGGGCAGCGACACGAGCGCCGCGCCGCTCCCCGAGGCCGGCCGGCCGGGCCAGCGCCGCAGCGCTGGCCGCGACCACCTCAAGAGCGGCGGGGGCGGCGCGCTGGAAAAGGAGAGCCAGCGCCGCTCGTACCCGCTCAACGCTGCCAGCCTGAACGGCGCCCCCAAGGGCGGCAAGTACGACGACGTCACCTTGAGCGGCGCCGAGGCGGCCGGCGGCGGCTGCATGAAGACGGGGCTCTGGAAGAGCGAGACCACCGTCTAGCCTGGGGGCGGGCGCCGCTTCAGGACGGGAGGGCCGCGCGCGCAGGAGACCCCGCTTCTCGGGGGCCCTCAGAGACGTCGTTCGGTACGTCCCCAGGATTGAGATAGAGGTGCCTCGCTGCGCCCGGGCTCGCCAGCTTTAGTCCTGGAGGCTGGGGAAAGGACAGGCACAGGCCCGCCAACGAGAAGAGGGCCATCCCTCTGGGGTAGCGACAGACAATCCCCGAACCGCAGACGGGATACGTTTCCGTCCCAGCGCAGGCTGGTTTCGGCAGCTCCTGCCGTCCAGGCTCGGGGGAAAGGTCCTGTGGGTCTGCGGAGTGAGCAAGGGCGGCAGGGACAGCACAGCTCAGGCGGGCTTCTCCTAAGGTACTCCCCGCACCCCCCGCCCCACTCACGGGCGGCCATCAGCCTTACCCGGAACACACGGGCGATGGGGGCCTGAGTAAGGTGTTCTCTCCTCACTGCCCTCCTCTGAATCAGTCACCCACCTGTGCCCAGATCCTAGGGCCTCTCCCCCACCCAGTTCTGGCTAACTAGGGAGCCAGCCTAGCAGATGAGCCAGGTGACCAGGACCAGTGGGAGGAAACAAGGTGCTGCTTTTCAGATCAACTATGCAAAAGGAGAAGGTGGGGCAGGGTGAAAGGCAGCTGCAGGGATCAACCAGCCCTCTGGGAAGGGGGCAGGTGGAAAGGTGCACCATCAGGGCTGGAGGCCATTACCACAGGACTGGGACACACACCACACGGCAGGGCTCAGAGGTGGCACTTCAGGACAAAGCCCAGGCCCTACACCTAAGAAGCTGCCTGACAGATGCCTGGAGATGATGTGAGGGAAGCAGAGTTAGTGCTAAGATCTGGAGCTGAAGCTAGTCCTGCCTTAAACCTAATCCTATAAAAAAACAAAAACAACAAAACGCTCTGAAGAGGGGCGCCACCGCCAGGCTGCAGGTGGTGCTGGAGAAGCACTTACTGTCCAATCACAGGCCCATATCCCCAGTCTCAGCCCTCCACACCGAGGGACTGACAAAGCGCACTCCCTGCCACGTGAGGCCATAGAGGAGAACCGTTCCAATGATCTGATCTCCAGCTGCATATTAGGGAGAAACCTCCAAAACATCAAACCAGGTTCCTGCCTCCCGTAAGCCCAAGCCAAGTCCCCAGGGTAGTGGGGTGGGGGGAGGCCTGCAGCTCACCTGGGGTCCGCACCTTCACTGCTTTTAAACACCAGCACGCATATTTCTCCCAACCTAAAAAGCAACCACCAGCCTTTGGTTACAGGATGCAGTGCGGGTGGAGGGAACCCTGGGCCTCATGAAAAGCCACAGGGAAACCCGGCCCCGTCTCCATATCACCCCAGCCTGATCACCAAGGCAAGAGAAGACAGAGGGGAAGGGAGAAAACCCACACGCCTTGGGATGCATCCTGTTATTTATGCTTGCTGCACAGACAATATTAGACAGAAAAAAAAAAAGGCAAAAAAAAAAAAAGCTTCGTATTATTCTTCCACTTATGCTGGCTGCTGTTTACATACCCCGCCAATGCCTTAGCACTGGAGAGCTTTTTGCAATACGCTGGGGAAAGGGGAGGGAGGGGATGAAAAGTGCCAAAGAAAACATGTTTTTAAAAGCTCGGGTTTTATACAATAGAATGTTTTCTAGCAGATGCCTCTTGTTTTAATATATTAAAATTTTGCAAAGCCCTTTGAGCTATGAGCTTACTCCAGCCCCGGTCCTTTTGTTAGGAGGGAGAGGATCTCTGACACTGTACACACGAACCCACTAAGGCCTGTGAATGGACGCAGGGCCAAGGGCTGCCCAGTTCCATCCTCTGAGGGCTGATACCATCCGGAATGCGCACTGCTCCACACCAGCAGGGAGGCCCCACCAGCCCTGCAGCTGCGGTGTATCCAATCTGAAGCGAGAGCAGGAGAGCACCTGGCACTTTCCCAACAGTCCAAGAGAAAGCCAGCCCACAGAGCAGAAGTATGTGCGACCACTGTCTGGGACCAAGGGATGGGACTCTCCAACCCAGGCGTCCCCGTGTTCCTTCTGACTTCGACTCTGGGACCTGGGGTCCAATAACTGCAGAGCCCCTCTTGGGTCCCTTAAATGAGAAGGGAGATACCTAAAGACTTGTATACACTGATTTCTCTGGCTACATCAGGCCTGTTAGCAAGCCGCCGTCAGGTGGGGTTAAGCGCCCGCGCCCCCCCACCCCGCAGACCCCGGCTGTGCATCAGGGAGGGTTAGGGACACTCGTGGCAGCCTGTCTAACGGCCTGGGCTCTCTGGAAGTCCCTAATTTCCTGAGGGGAACGCAAATACTGCTCGATCTCACTATCAGAAATGTTCTCATCTCCAGTGACCGTGCAGACAGGGGGTGTGGGACAGATCCGCTTTGGGGGCTTCAACATGCAGGGTGGGAGGAGGAGGGTGGGGCTCGCTGGCCGCTTCCCTGCGGGCAAATCTACGGAGCCATCGCCCCGGTCCTCTTTTCCCCATCCTTGCCCCTGGCCCGGCCCCTGCAGCTCCTTCTCCCGGGCGTCCAGTGCGTCTGGCTCTGCTGTTCCGTCTCGAAAGGCCTTGCGGACCAACATGTGGCGGTGCTGGAGAAGGTCGCCGACGTGCGCAACCACAGACCGCTTGTCAAGCTTCAGGACCTGCAACCAGGCCAGCTGCTCGGCCAGCCGCAGCAGCACAGCCAGCAGCTCCTGCAGGCGGGAGGAAGCGGGGTAGGGCAGGTCCACGCTCGCCAATTTACAAAATCGGGCAAGGGAACACGTCAGCCGATCTGAAGGCCGCAGCGACTGCCAAGCCAGGAAAGTGGCAGCGGTGATGACAGGCAAGGGATGCCGCCCGGTCACCAGCCATGTCTCATCTGCCAGCTCCACCAACTGCAGCGTTCGCGATAGCATCTTCTCCTTGTCTTCCACGTACTTGGCTGGCACAGACGGGGAGGCTTCAAACAGTTTGAAGCTGAAATAACCAAAATGAGGGTCTGATCTCAATACCTCTGGGGGACCACTCTTTCAAAGCACGGAAGATGGGCAAGCTATGCTATCCTCCCGGGAACACGCAAGCCTGCTGGGCAGCAAGTTTATCCAGGTACCGAGAGAAGACAGGGTGAGTCTCCTGCTGAAGAGGTAAAGGGCAGGAGAATGCAGAAGGGAGCTAACATTTCTTGACAATGCCCCTCCCCCCACTCCATCAGCCATCATTCTGAGGGCTTCACGAAAGTTCTCCTTTAATCTACTACTCCACAGCCTGTCACGTGCATTCAGAGTCACAAAACTTGCCCACAGTCATCCAGCTTGGACGTCACCAAGCTTCACACCCAAGACTGTTTCACACCGGTAGTCTTTGCTTTCTACCATATTTGTCAGAAAAAAAGAACACAGCTACTCATTTTAAAAAAAACAAAAAAACTGGCTTCTAACTCCAGCTCCCTCAGTTACTAATATGCTTTCAGCTCTAATCACACATGATCCTGTCGAGGCAGGGCCGTTCCATCTAGCTAAGTAGGCCACACACAACATGAGTGGTGGAACCCAGGAGCCCCGTGCCAAGGCTAACACCTTCCGTCCTACATCATTAGGTTGCTGTAAGGGCAAAGGGATTTGAAAACTGTAACATTCCAGAAATGTAAAACAGGATTAACCTGATTAGTGAGTGCTAGGCACAGGAAAGGGAGAAGACTTTTTTCTCCCACATCCTTGTAGATGGGCTTTGGTCAAAAACAGCCAGCCAGAGGTAAAAGGATTCAGGTCTAAACCCATCCCATCCCCGTGTCTCCCACTAGGCAGGTACCTGCTACAGTAGGTCTTCACCAGGTCCACCAAGCACAGAGATGGCACATCCAGCCCCAGGAGCTTCACCATCTGCAGGTAGGTGCCAGAAAACACATCCAAATCTGCATACAGCAGGGTGCAGATGGTTCCCATGGTCAGGGGCCAGTTGCGCTGCCGGCAGGTGATTAAGACACAGCACCCGACCAACACCTCCTTCTTCTGCAGCCTGGCAGCACGGATGCCAGAGTGCTGGTATGCCTGTTGGTAGTAGGCAACTGCCGTGTCCTCAAATGTTGGTGGCAGCTGCAGAACTCGACAGAGGTCTCTCACTCGGCAGAGGCCTAAGAAACCCACAGCAGGAGTTAGAGGGGCCCCAACAGCACCTTAAAAGGATCATACACCACGATCAAGTGGGATTTACCCCAGGGATGCAAGGATTTTTCAATATCTACAAATCAAATATTGTGATACACCACATCAACAAATTAAGGAATAAAAGCCATATGATCATCTCAATAGATGCAGAAAAAGCTTTTGACAAAATTCAACACCCATTTATGAGAAAAACTCTCCAGAAAGTGGGCATAGAGAGAACATACCTCAATATAATAAAGGCCATATATGACAAACCCACAGCTAACATCATACTCAATGGTGAAAAGCTGAAAGCATTTCCTCTAAGATCAGGAACAAGACAAGGATGCCCACTCTCGCCATTTTTACTCAACATAGTTTTGGAAGTCCTAGCCATAGCAATCAGAGACAAAAAAGAAATAAAAGGAATCTAAACTGGAAAGGAAGAAGTAAAACTGTCACTGCAGATGACACGATACTGTACATAGAGGGGTCAAAGAAGCCACCATGCAGCTCCTAGCAATTTCTGTTCAACTCGCCTCAGATACCAGAGGCACAAATAATGGACCTTTCTACAATGACAAGAGTGACACTTGGTGAGGTCATTCAAAAGGCACAAAGACATTTATGAAAGGAAGTCACACTTCAGTGCCCCATCTTCTGGAGGCTGGTTTGATTTGTGGCCAAGCCGAAGTTTGAGGTGGGTTCCTTGAGTCTACCTCAGACATACCCCCCAAGCAAACCTAAACCTTCCACCTAACTGCCACCTGTCTTAGAACCATCTCCATCCTTTATTTCTAATCACCATTCTCTTCTTCTCTACCTTATCCAATAATGCTGAAAACAGGAAAGACAAGCAGATGGGCTAGACAGGGGTCCCCAACCCCCGGACCAACCACTACTGGTCCTCGGCCTGTTAGGAACCGGGTGGCACAGCAGGAAGTGAGCGGCAGGCGAGCCAGCGAAGCTCCATCTGCCACTCCCAATCGCTCGCCTTACTACCTAAACCATCCCCCCCCAACCCAGTCCGTGGAAAAACTGTCTTCCACGAAACCGGTCCCTGGTGCCAAAAAGGTTGGGGACCACTGGGCTAGACCATCAGGAGAACTTTCTTTAAAGCCACTGTGTCATAAAAGGTTGATACTCACCTCGTTGCTGGCTGCGACTAACTTGTTCGTTTTCCCCTGTGCTTCGGGAATATGTTACTTCTGTAAGATAATGAACAAATAGCTTGTTTAGCCTCTATTCACCAAATCCCTGCCCTCCCACCACACAAAACCGGGGAGCAGAATCCCAATCATCATGCACCCGCTCCTCGTCTCACAGAAGGTGCCCATCTGTGCAAGTTAAAGGTCCACCTGGTTTTCCATGACCACAAGCAATACCAAATACACAGAGACTAAAGAGGACTAGGACTGCCCTAAAGCAGCTCCAAGTGTTCCAAATTTCCAGCTGTCCCTCCTGTACATCCAGTTCAGGCAATTCTCCTGCCTGCAGATTCTGAGAGCTGCATTGCGTAGGGACTTGGAAAGCAAAGTAAAGAAAAAAAAAAAAAGATGCTTTTGCCAATTAGTGCTCAAAACTACTTCGGGATAACAGTATTTTCTGTATTCGTAAAGAACTGATCTATCAATACAATTCTTCGACCATGCCCAGACTAGGTAAACTGAGTGGAACTTTGTTTCTGTTTCATTTATTCAACATCTGTTAATACCTACTACATATACCAGATATGGTGCTAGAAAAACACAGATAAATGGCAGTCCCTGACCTTCTGCAGCTCGCTCGTCCACTTTAGGCTGTTTTCTCTCATATTTAAGGGTGCACGTGACAGGGAGAGGGCAGGAGATAAGAAGACTCTGACGTCAATCCCTCCACAGCCCCAGGCTGTACCCACGGCCCCGGAAAAGCCCGCAGAGGTACCTCGGAGGTTGCCCTCGTCAGTGAAGGTGGTAGTAAGGACTCCCTCGGTGACCACACAGCCGCAGTCGGAGCACACCAGCTGGTTCTGCGAATAGTGCGAGTCTTCCACGAGCTCAGTGGAGCCGCAATCGGGACACCGGCCTCCGCTCGGCATCTCACAACCCGTCCAAAGCCGAGGAAGCTTTCCGACACCCACCCCTAACGTCGACAGCAGCAACTGTGCGGAAACAGGAAGTAGGAGCGGAGCCTTGTAAGGTCTGCACCTTTCTCTTCCGGCCAGCGTAACAGCTGTACTATAGGTATTTCCTCCGCGGCTGCGCGGCACTTCCGGTCCGTTCCTCTTTGGCTCGGGTAGAAACGTGATCTATGAGAGGAGGTTCCTGTTCTGGACTGTGTCTTCGACTTCCCCGCAATCTGTAGTTACTTTGAGGTGGGCCCGACTGAGGATTGCATTTGAGTGAGCGTTCTACCTGCATGGACACGGATAACAGACAAGATATTGTTGCCATCCGCAAACAACTCTTCTTTCTAAAGCGCTAGGGGAATCGCAGATTCTCCATTTCTCTTTGGTGACGGATGTTGATTTTGGCCATAGTACAAAATCTGTGTCTAAAAAGGAGAGTAGTGTATCAAGAGAGCAGGAAATCGTGCTCTTTCCAGAGTGGCTTCCCCTCAAGAAAGTTGTTTCCTCTCTTTGCAGTCTATTTTCCTCCACTGTAGAATGAAGGAGTTGAATTAAAATCCAGAGTGGCAACCTCGGATGCTTTCAGAGGCTAGGCAAGGAATGTCTAAGGGAGTTGGAGAGAAAGAATATGCGGTGGTGAGACTCTTGGCAATCTGAAGGGTTCAAGCAGATTCGGATGTTTTTAAACCTGACCTTTAAGATGCTCCAAGATTCTAGCTCCAAAGTTCCTAGCATGGGATAGTATAGATAAAAGAATCTTGAGCAAAAGAGTGCCTCTAGCAAGCTTACACATGAGAGATTTTGTATGTCATGTTTGAATATAAATTAAACATGACCAAAGAGAGTGTGCTTTCTCATAAGTAAATCCTAATTGCACTCATCAAGAATACAGGTTTTGGGAATTCCCCGGTGGTCCAGTGGTTAGGACTCCATGCTTTCACTGCCGAGGGCCTGGGTTCAATCCCTGGTTGGGGAAGTAAGATTCCACAAGCTGCATGGTGTGGCAAAACAAAACAAAACAAAAGGTTTTAACACTTGAAAGTTTTAGAATCAGTTGTGTCTGAAAAATAAGAAAATTGAGTTAAATGACAAAGAAACAAAGGCCAGTCCCTTCTGACTCCAAGACAACAGATGGAAGTCATCATAGCCAGTACTGAAATTAGGTGGGGAATTTCTGCTTCTCAGTCTGGTGGTGGAGAATTTCAGGCAGGTCTGGCATTAGCAGATCTTGGGAGCTGTTGTGGGCTCAATTTCAACTGTGCACAGGGACTTGGGGGTGAACGGTGAGCGCTTCCCACTGAGAACAGAAAATGACTGGACAGCTCCTGCCCAGACTGAATTGAGGAAAAAGGGTGTCTTGTCAGCCCCTTAACAGATAGGGATGCTCCCTTGAGGATTAAGACACAGGTCACAGCTGTCTTCTTTAGAAGACCAATAAAGTATGCATCCTAGAGCTGAAAAGTTTTCAACAGAAAAACGGTACTTATTAGTATGAAGAGATGAGGCAACATAATGACCATGTACCCAGTGAGTCCTCAAACAGAGGATCTGAGCCTCAAAAATAAAGGGCTCTGATCAGGCAGAGCTATAGGTTCTTTTGAACCAGTGGTCAGGTACAGAGGACTCTGTGCCTTAAGAGACTGTGAGTTCTCTGGACCACAGTGCAGAACAAGAGCATCTCTGACCAAAATAAGATTGCCTCTTGTCTGTAATACACGCAGCAGCCTTCTCTGCTTCAAATGCCACTTCCCTCTAATATAAATTGGGGGAGAGATGCTGCACCTTTCAAGAATTGTCCGTTCAGCCCCTCTGGCTCACAAGTCCCTCCGCTCTGCTCACGGATACTCCAAAGCCTCCCCTCCCTTCCTACTGCACAACAGAACTTCTGGCACCCTGGACCTCAGTGAACTGTCAGGATTCCAGGTATTAGCTGACCAGTGAACACAGAGCAGCTAGACTTCCATTTTTTCATTTTCCACATCAGCATCACATGAGATGGTTAATGGGCTATACTGAAGGGTTGAAGAACTGAATGTGATTATAATATAAATGAAAACATATTAGTGAGATGGGAACTTTCATAAGATTCCCCTCACAGTCAAGAGGAAAGCATTAAAAACCAATCAAACAAAAACACCTTCAAAAGGTGTCAGCGCCTTCTTTCCCACACTCTCCTCAAGCCTCTCTCCTCAGTAGCCACATCTAAGGGTCCCATCCGGTCCCCCAGAGACTGCTTTCTCAGAGCAAGAGAACCGCTCTCCTAGAGAAATCTCAACCGCTACCACAGGGCTTGGTCCCACTGGAGGGATCCACCCCCTCCCCCAACCAAAGGATGCAATAATCTCTAACAGTCCATTCCCCGAGGTGTGAATTACTCACTTTAGCCCCACGCCATGCGAGGGCTTGAGTGGGCTTTGGTGCCCCAAGTTCCCTCTTTCCTAGACTTCCCCACTACTGTAAGGTATGACAGGATTTATTTCTGGTTGTCCAGCAGATCAATACTGGGGACACACTTGTGTGCTCATGTGTGCACACACAGCTCTGTTAGTTTCAGACAGTGCAGTCGACATCCTTACTGGGGACGGGAAACAGGTCCCTAAAAGCAACATAACTGGCACTGGGAGTAGGTGTTTTTTGTTTTTAATTAATTTATTTTTTGGCTGCGTTGGGTCTTCGTTGCTGCGCACGGGCTTTCTCTAGTTGTGGCGAGCGGGGGCTACTCTTCGTTGCGGTGCGTGGGCTTCTCACTGCGGTGGCTTCTCTTGTTGCAAAGCACGGGTTCTAGGCGCGCAGGCTTCAGTAGTTGTGGCTCACGGGCTCAGTAGTTGTGGCTCGTGGGCTGTAGAGCGCAGGCTCAGTAGTTGTGGCGCGTGGGCTTAGTTGCTCCACGGCATGTGGGATCTTCCCGGACCAGGGCTCGAACCCGTGTCCCCTGCATTGTCAGGTGGATTCTTAACCACTGCGCCACCAGGGAAGGCCAGGAGTAGGTTTCTTTTTTTTTTTTTAAGTTTTTATTTTATATTGGAGTATAGGTGATTAACAATGTTGTGTTAGTTTCAGGTGTACAGCAAAGTGATTCAGTTATACATATACATGTGTCTCTTTGGGAGTAGTTCTTTACATTACCATACAGAACAGCATCACACTCCTCTCATCCCCAATTTTGCGCAGATCTTGAACTGAACTGCACTTTTTTAAAGTGGGATTTTACTACAGAGTCATCTACCTATGACAGAACCCCTGGAATTCTGCTTTCCCCAACACTACTCACAGTAAAGTGGAAGAGCAGCTTTATGATTCTCCTACCAGCAACTCTAGGGGTGGAGGGGCGATTCTCTTCCAGCCACAGGTATGTGACAGTGTAAGAGAGCCTCGCCCTCAGACACAGACAGGCTAGGAGGTGGGCAGGACCCAGGCCAGAAGATGGCGCGCTCCACTAAGACATGCAAGTCTGGGGTTCACGTTCTCAGGAAGAAATCTGTTTATTTAGGAAATTTATTTGCCTTCCTCTGGGAAATCAGGACAGATACATCAGCCTTGGTGCCTTTCCTGCTGCTACAGACTCTACCAAGAGTTACCATCATTCAGTGATAGTGATGATCTGTTCTTTTTGTTTTTTTTTTTTAAGGGATATTTATTTATTTATTTTTGGCTGCATTGGATCTTCGGTGCTGCGCGTGGGCTTTCTCTATTTGCGGTGAGAGGGGGCTACTCTTCGTTGTGGTGCGCAGGCTTCTCACTGCGGTGGCTTCTCTTGTTGCGGAGCACAGGCTCTAGGCGCACGGGCTTCAGTAGTTGTGGCATGTGGGCTCAGTAGTTGTGGCTCGCTGGCTCTAGAGCGCAGGCTCAGTAGTTGTGGCGCACAGGCTTAGTTGCTCCGCGGCATGTGGGATCTTCCCAGACCAGGGCTCGAACCCGTGTCCCCTGCATTGGCAGGCGGATTCTTAACCACTGCACCACCAGGGAAGCCCATGATGATCTGTTTAACAGCTATTCCTCCAACCTCTCTCCCCTACTCCTCCCTGAGCCTGTGAAGCTGGAGCCATGCTTCTTGTCTGTAAGGCTGGAGCCCACATGGTTCCTGGCACGTAGGCTTTTGGAATGCTGAGTGCCCAGGATGGGCTGGATTAGAGCAGAAAGCTACTGGGGAGGGACGGCCATTGGAAAGGATGCCTCAGACGTGGTCCAGATGTGAAATACTGACCTTAAGGCCAGAGTTCTTTCTAGAGAAGAGGCCAGAGAGGAGGGCACTGAGGGCCTGAAGGAAGCCCCAGGCCAGCCGTCCCTTGGTGACATGTGTGAATGTGTTAGGGATCTACCTGTCTTTGTTACAAGTCTCCCTGGGAATGACCTGGCTTTCTCATCCCCGCGTCCTGGGAGTGCCTGCTACGCTCCGGAAAGGCTGTCCAGCTCTGGTGGACACCTGTCCTGGGAGGGCCGGTCAGAAGCAACACAGACGGGATTCCTCAGAGATGGGATCATTTCTAATCTGGAGCGAGCAACCAGTGGGAGTTGGGCTGCCCTCAGGGCCTCCCCCTGGGCTCCTTCCAGCTCAGATGACTCTAACCCAGTTTCACTCTGAGCCCAGAGGACCCCCTTCTCCTCGTCACAATGAGTCTTGGAGCCTTTCTGACTGGGTCCCCATCACCTCAGCTCTTCAGTAGACAATGATTCTTCTCTGACACACAAGGGTGACACAGCCTCAGTACAGGGCACGGCCAGTACTTCCTAAACCCTTGTGCCAAGTCCCTGCCCTCATTCATATTCACTTTCCCCTTTCCTGTTGTTTACTGTGTGACCCCAATACACGTCCCCTCCCCTGGGCTGAGGACCGCTGTGTTGGGTTTCCTGATCTCCCGGGAACGAAGGCACATGGTAACTCGGAGAAGGAGGTCACAGGCCTAGAACACAGACACAGTCGCCTCAGAGGGACCTTCCCTCCTCGGAGCCATGGCTCATCAGGCCTCGTCTTGAGGCCCTCCGTTTTCCCTGCCCATCCTCCAGGATGTCAGGTCACTCAGAATATTATCTCCTCCGCCCCCAAGGCTAGACGAGACTGGGGCCTCCTAGTCTGGGGGCCTAGACTGGGGGTCGGCAAACTTTTCCTGTGAAGGGCCAGACAGCAAATATTTAGATTTGGTGGGCGAGAAGGTCTTTGTTTTAAGCACTCAGGTCTGCCGTTGCAACGTGGAAACAGCCGTAGACAATTACCTAAATAAGCACTGCTGTATTCCAATCAAGTTGTGTAGACAATGAAATTTGAATCTCATGTAATTTCCATGTGTCATGAAATATTATTTTGATTCTTTAACTGTAAAAATCTCCAGTGTTCAGTGAGGTGTTGTTGACTGTGGTCATCATTCCGGCCACTTGTTCATCCCACATTTTAAAAAAAAAAGGAAAAATCATCGTGGTTTTTTTTTGTTTGTTTTGGCCGTACCGCACATGGCTTGTGGGAGGCTTGTGAGGTCTTAGTTCCCTGACCAGGGATTGAACCCGGTGCCGCAGCAGTGAAAGCGCAGAGTCCTAACTCCTGGACCGCCAGGGAACTCCCAGGAAAAATTCCTTGGCTTGAGGGTTACATGAACAAAAGGGAAGCCATAGTTTGTTGACGCTTGTTCTAGAGCCCCAGGTCGCACAGGTGAGGAGTTCAAATCCTTTCTTTACCTGCTGTGGGACCCCAGGCAAACTTAAGTTCTGATGCCTCTGAAAGTCTCCATTTCCTCATCTGCGTAATGGAGATGTTATCTGCCTTGAGAACTGGAAATAGTACGCAGCAGCGCTTAGTGAATAAGCAGGAACTCAATAAACAGGCCTTCCTTTTGCCACCAAGTTTCAGCCTGAAGTGAGCAGTTGATAATGCAAGAATGAAGCAGCTTTCTCACAGCTCTGAGGGCTTGTCAGTGTCACCAGGGTGACTATTTCCAGGGCTTGGGATACAGGTGTGTAAGAGTCAAACGTCGAAAGGCTAAATGAGGACATCCTCCCTCAGGAGATTCTGTGGCTTTGGGATCCGCTGGTCCCACAGAGTTCAGCTAAGCCAGCTTTGAACTTAAATGGGAAGTGATCGCACCTGCCTCCCCAGGAGGGGAAGCCTGCAGAAGCCAAAAGATGACACCCCCAAAGAGAAGGCCAGGGCACGGGCTCCATCGGCTTCGAGATGGGGTCCAAGGGCTAGGGGAGCGCGTGCTGCCTGCGCTTTGGCCATGGTCACGGTGGTAAATGTACCCTGTAAATGACACTTTCCATGGGGAGGTGGGCAGGGTGCCCCCTCCAAAAGCAAGGGAAATGAATCTTGGGGGAGAGTTGGGGGTCATTTGTGTAAACATTCCTTCCTTAGAGACTCTCCTTGGAGGGCTTTCTATTTGTTTGAAGCAAACCTGGGAGGCTGTTGTGTCAAGAGAAGCCGCTTTTGTATCACTGTACGTGGTGGCCCCGCCGTCCACATCTGGCTGGGTAACCAGGCCCCTCACCCAAACCAGGGAGGCCTTCAGGTAGCTCCCCCCAGCCCACGCAGGGGCTTCACGGGTGCTGCCTGCCTCTGTGCCTCTACAGTGTGACTTTCATCTCTAAGAAAGAGCATCTCCTCCCTTTTGAGAGGTTGGGACCCTTGGTTGAGGCAGGCCGACCTCTCACCTCATCAGGAAAGAGTGGGAGATTGGTAGAATGAGCTCAGGAGGAGAGTCCTTTACAGCCAGAATTCCCTCTACTCAGAAAGGAATGAACTCAGTTGATGGAACCAGGAACCTAGATCTGGTACTGATCTGGGCATTCCTGAACCCAGTGTGAATTCAACTCATGCTCCAAAGGTCAAGATGTCACTCTCTGGGAAATCAGTGGGGCAGGGGTGAGGAGGCAGGGGGTGGCATGGGGGAGGGAATCAAGGAAGTGTCCTTGTTCATGTGATTAGCTGAAGGCGACCACTGCCAAGGAAAAGGTGGCAGCCTGTAGCACTAGGGACAGGAAATTCAAATGATCTTCATCTGGTAAACACCATAGTCCCTTCCAGGCCAAAATATGGGGTATGTCATAGGGAAGGGTCAGAGATGTCCCAACCTCTGGAGGAGAAAAGGCATTGGGATCCCTGGGCATCAGACAGCGTGGCAGCAGCAGGAACCCAGGCAAGAGACCCTCATGGGGTGAGAAACGCCGGTCACGCCCCCAAGAAAGGTTTTCCAAGAAGACAGAAGAAATTCTTATTGCACCCGTACGACACCACAGACACAAATCTTTGAAAGGTAGTGCCATTTTATTTAGTGTTGTAGGAAATTTTAGGTTACTTCTTAAAAATAAAAGCAAAGAAGTTCAAAATTCCCGAAGTAACAAAGCAGGAAATAAGAATTCTGTAATCCAGAGATGCTGGGTGAACTTTCAAGTCAGAGGGAGGAAGAGGTCAAGTTAGCAGCTCACATGATAGATACTGAGAAACCACAGGGTTGAGGCTGGTGTGGAGGTTAAGCTTAACTGGAGGTTAAGCTCTCCACTCACCTAAGGCAACAGATCCTTCAGCCTTGAGGGACCATTAGTTAGCAGTTCTAAAAAAGAAGGGGCACAGGGAGGGAAGATCGTGCCTAATTTAACATCAGGTTGCCTCTGGCCTTCAATCCGGCAGGTGGCTGAGTGTCGTGGACTCTCCTCCCTCTGTGCCCTTCCGAGCCCCCACTGTTAACAGAGCTGGAAACCACACACGTATTCCACTCACCCACGCACGCACCCTCCACTCAGGGTCAACGCTGTTCGTGTGGCAAAGGACAGACCTTCCTGCCCCTCCATTCTGTTACCCGGGTAGGCCGACACACAGGAAATAAAAGGGGTGGGCAGGACATCTGTCAAAGTCCAAGGACTGAGATGATATGAAACACCCGGGCAAAGGGTTGACATTTTTTTCCGGACGCTGACCTCCCACTGAAGTTCATCGCAAGGTGTTTGGTATTTCATCGGATGCTTCCCTGAAGTACTG
This sequence comes from Delphinapterus leucas, assembly GCF_059928025.1. NCBI lineage: Eukaryota > Metazoa > Chordata > Mammalia > Artiodactyla > Monodontidae > Delphinapterus > Delphinapterus leucas. The sequence goes on from NC_143149.1 coordinate 29,303,600, forward strand.
ACTGGTCTTCTGGGGGGTCAGCCAGGCAAGGCCAAGAAAGAGCTGCTCCTGCTTCTGCAGAGCACGGCCTCCTCCTAGGGCCCGTCAGTTTGGTGAGCACTTTCAGCAGCTAGAGGCTAATTCAGGCTCTCCTGGTACAGACGGCTGGGTATAAGCCCTCAGACCCACGCCGGCTGCAGGAGCTCCAGCCCTCCAGTCCACCTGCCCCTGCCAACAGCTCAGAGCAGGCTCCAGCTTTCCTAGCTGAGCTCTCCCTCACAGCAGAGTCCTCAAGGACAGGTGTTAACCGGTGACCTTGAGAGGTGCAGGAATGCTACCTGTGGAATTTTTTTCCCAGCAGTGGTAGAAACCAGACACCCTTGAAGTAGATTGTCCTTCATTCTCCAGAGTTCTCGAGTGGCATACAGAGCAGAGGAATTTGCTCTTCCACCCAGACGTTCCTCTCAAACAGAGACCGGCTCCCATCCCCGAGGTCCTAGCAGCAGATCTTTCCACAACAACCAGCTCTCGGGAAGCATGCAGGTCTCCGCAGCGGCTCTTCCGAGGTGAAACCACTCAGCGCTCCCGCCACCCAGTGCACGTGGGCATCACCATCAAAGTACATTGACATCAAGTAAAAAACATTGCAGAACAAATATATACACGTGCATTTGCAGAGTTCCAGCAAATATCCAGTTCTCTTTACAGGGATGCACGTAAATCTCATAGCGCTACAAAAATGCAAGTCATCTGAGAAGTTTACAGTGGTCCCCAGTACTGTAGGAGGGTATTAAATAAAAGAGCTATCGATAATTCAAAGCAAATTAGCTAAATCAAGTTACAGTATCATCCTTCAGATTAAAGTGCTCTGATATTAACTAACGTGGCAGCAAATGTGATCCTGAAAAGGGATTCCGCTGCCAATCACCTTGCCTCTTAACTTCAATATAACAAGAATGAACATAGAAGAGCGTTCCATTTAATAACCGCTCTCATCTCAACCCCTGCCCACCCACTTGACCTGTGACATTCTCCTCCCAGGAGAGATGTTGGGATTTGATGAGATTCTGTCACAACTGGGAGAAAAAAATGAGTAATACAGAAAACATTCCAATTCCAGTATCAGGTTACTAGCAACGAAATTACCTGAAGACTCTGAACTGGTGCTATTAGTTGAGAAGGGGGCAAGTGTCCTAGTTTAAAAAAAAAAAAAGTATGTTAATCTAGTTTTAAAAATACAGCCATCTAAAAATAGGTATCATCTTGCTCTTTACAATTTTATAACAAGGGGTGGGGGAGGGAAATGCCAAGAAGAGCTGCCAAGGGAACCAGGGAGCCAAGCGACGGCACGTGGGAGAGGGCCAGTGGATGCCGCTGCAGTTGTTCCGTACCTGGTGGGACTGTTTTAGCAAGTGCTTGGGTCACCCGATCCCTAATCAAGGCACTGACTCGCTCACTCCAGCCAGCAGGGACCCTGCGATCACAAGAGGAGGGATTTTGACCAACTGCCCCAGTGCAAAGTGATTCTAATTCCCCTGGTCTACTTTCCGTACCTCCACAGACAGCCCCTCTTGGATGATAAAGCGCACACTTTAAGGCTACAGAGTAGCGGAGGCTGATGTCTGAAAAAGGCAGCTTGCTCCAAATCTCAGAGGCACACTCGGAGGTGTACCCTAAGCCCCTCTGCTCCAGTCGAAAACGAAAGACCAAGTCCGAGGAGCTGGCTAGGTTTACATAGTATCGAAACTTAGCATCTGCAGCCACAACGCCACAGCTGGGCTGCTCAAGAGCCAAGAAAGTACGTGCAACACCGCACCAGCTGCCTGGTCCTTGCCATCTCACCCTAAGCTTTAATGGCTGGGGGAGACGCACTTTATATATATTTTTATTTTTTAAAGATTTTTTCCAAGGTATGGTTTCTCCCTCCTAGTCCTATTGGCTTTTTTTTTTTTTTTTTAATTTTATTTATTTATTTTTGGCTGTGTTGGGTCTTCGTTCCTGTGCAAGGGCTTTCTCTAGTTGTGGCAAGTGGGGGCAACTCTTCATCGTGGTGCGCGGGCCTCTCACTGTCGCGGCCTCTCTAATTGCCGAGCACAGCCTCCAGACGCGCAGGCCCAGTAGTTGTGGCTCACGGGCCTAGTTGCTCTGTGGCATGTGAGACCTTCCCAGACCAGGGCTCGAACCCGTGTCCCCCGCATTAGCAGGAGGATTCTCAACCCCTGCATTAGCAGGAGGATTCTCAACCCCTGCGCCACCAGGGAAGCCCGGGAGACGTACTTTAAAATCTCAATATTAAAGAAAGAAAACCCCAATGTTAAAAATACATTAATACCCCCAGCGCCATCTGAACCTCTGGGCCAGGATCAGATCTAATGACCATGTCTCCGGTCAGGCATAAAATATTTACAACTTGGTTAAAGGCACAGTGGCATTTAAAAATAAAACCCTGGGAATGTCCAATAAAAGATTCATTGTAATAATTAACCTGGCTTCTGTGGGTGGGACTGACTCTTGCCAGATAAGGCGTGAGGGAGAGAGCGGTCTGGAGCCTGGACCCTGGGGCTCTCAGGCACACCGAGTCCTCGGCCTTGGGAGCAGGCGGAAACAAACTCACACACAAGTCTCAGTGCCGGAGGCAAGTGATTCACATTTTTCCTGCTTTTTTGCCAACCTGAGAGGGAACCCGGAGGATGCTGGGGGTCTCTTCCATGACCCTGACCAGCAGGTTGTCGATGTAGTCTTCCAGCTGGCGCACCTGACACTCCTTCTTGCTTATCGTTTCCTTCTGTTTGAGGACAAGCTGGATCAGCTCATCGTGGGTCAGCTGTGCATAAGCAAACGCGGGTTCCGAGGGCTTGTATTTCTTTGGAGGGGGAGGGGAGAAAAGTGATAAAGTCAGTCAAGGAGTCAAACATCTTAAAGAAACACAAAAGAGGTAGCTTTTAGTGACCGAGTCTGTGATCTGAGTCTCCTGGGAATTCGTCTTTGATTTCGGTGGAAAACTGATGACGGATGAACTTTTCTGTGAAAGGGCCAAAAAGTTAGTATTTCAGACTGTGCAGGCCACAGGTGGCCTTGGCTGCATGTTCGTCTTTGCGGTTTGGTTTGGTGTTTTGTTTTATGGCCTATTAAAAATGTACAAACCGTACCCAGCTCACAGGCTGCAGACCCCCAGGCTAGACTCTGGCCTTGGGGTTTAGAGATGTAATGACTGGTGGCCTGTGAACCCTGGAGCTGGCACAACCAGATATCCAAGTGGAGCTGAGCCCCAATCTAAGGTGACCTGTGAAGAAACCCTAGTGGCAGACGGTGCAGGAGGCGACACTGTCCTCCCAAGACAACACGTGGCCGCTCATCCCAGAAGGTCTGCTACTGCCTCGGCTGTGCTCAGGATATCTGGTGATTAGGAGGGTGCACTGGGAGACCCCACTGTAAGTCATTCCCCAAAACTATGCAGAGTCAAAGCCAAGGGCCACCATCACAGCCATCGATGGCGCTCCCTCTGGGTACAGTGGCTGAGCAGCCCCGTCCTGACCAGAGTGGGAGCCCCACGGAGTTACATTTACAATCTGGGATGACTGGTGGCTGACTGGAAACTGCCCAGGCCCCAGCCACGAGGAAACGCAAGATAAGGATTATATAAAGTAACACGCTGTACCAAGTCTCTAGTGAGAGGGGAAAAACCCCCAAAGCTAACTTTTCCTGAAATCTGTGGCTCAGATTCATAAGTTTAAAGAGACGAGGTCATGGGGCAACCTCAAGACAGTTTTGCCGGCGGAACTCTGAGGTAATCACGGTTTCACTGTCGGAACTCTGAGGTAATCACGGTTTCACTGTCGTGAGGGTCTAACAGTTTAACCGAGAAAGGCTCAGAACCACCTGCTTCAAGAAGCAGCTACGTCAAGAGCAGGGTCAACCCTGACACGACACAAGATAAGACCCTGTTCAGTCCAGTGACGCAAGCTGCCTGCACACCGGCCAGAATCCCGAAAGAAATCCCGTCCCTCTTGTCCTGGCTACAAAGAACAGCACGGTGATGGCAACACTAGCTTAGAAACATGCCTGACACTTTCAAACAGGGTGTGTCTGTTTACATATCCTATCAAGGAAAAAAGTAGTCTTTGTAAACAATAGCCAAGAATATACCCTCAAGGGGTTTTAGATTACACCTCTGTCACAGAAGGATTATATTTATTCAAAAATATTGATTACATAAGATGCTCTGCAAGAGAGTTTGGGAGAGAGAAAGAAGCAGCAGGCCCTGTAGCACAAAAAAAAAAAATTAATTTCCCCCCCAAATAACAGGATTTTATTTTGAATCATAAAAGGAATATTTACTTATCATAGAAAATCTCAAATCCAGAAGAGGGAAAAAAATTATTACCCATTACTCCAACACCTAACATTGGGGTCTCTTTCTTTCTTATTCTTCCTGTTTTTTTGTTTTGTTTTGTTTGTGGGGTTTTTTTGTTGTTGTTTTTTATTTGGTTTGGTTTATTTGTTTTTGTTTATTTGTCACACTGCACGGCTTGTGGGATCTTAGTTCCCTGACCAGGGATTGAACCCGGGGCCCTGGCAATGAAACTGTCAAGTCCTAACCACTGGACCGCCAGGGAATTCCCTTCCTGGGTTTTCTTTATGATATGTTTTACAACTTTAGCATCATACAAAATCGAGTTTTATAGCTTTTGAAAATTATTATTTTGTGAGCATTTTCCCATCATTAAACTTTAGAAAAATTGCTTTTTAAATGGATTTTGTTTGTTTAATTTTATTCATTTATTTATTTTATTTTCGGCTGTGTTGGGTCTTCGTCGCTGCACACGGGCTTTCTCTAGTTGCGGCGAGCGGGGGCTACTTTTTGTTGTGGTGCGCGGGCTTCTCATTGTGGTGGCTTCTCTTGCTGTGGGGCACGGGCTCTAGGCACGCAGCCTCAGCAGTTGTAGCACGCAGGCTCAGTAATTGTGGCGCATGGGCTTAGGTGCTCTGTGGACCAATCTTCCTGGACCAGGGCTCGAACCCGTGTCCCCTGCATTGGCAGGCGGATTCTTAACCACTGCGCCACCAGGGAAGTCCTAAATGGATGTTTTAAATTTCATTATATTTTAACCATCTCTCTGTTGCTGGATATTTAGGTTGGTTTTGATTTTCACAGTTATATAATAACATTTATTTAAATGTGTGACCATAAATCTTTGGTCATATCCCTAAATGTTTCCTTAAGACAAATGCATAGAACTGAAAAGGCATGCACACTTAAGGTACTTCCTACAAACTGTCAAACAGCTCTTCGATTTGGATTCTGTAATCTAAAGAGGAAACTATGCAGGACTTTGAAATCATTAGAAGTTCCTATTCATGTGATGACTAAAAAAATTAAAAAGCAATCCAGCAATTACAGAAAGTGAGTAATGGCCATGGAGAGGAAGAGGTGCAAAGAAAATATCCATTAATTCAAGAAACAATAGTGCCCAGTGTCACACATTTCCTTCCAGGATTTTTACATTGGATTTTTCCCTCATAGCTGTACCAATAATGACGTACATTCAAATTTGTATCCAACTGTTCCCATACAATATGACAGATGATTTTTGGATCTAGTTGGCTGAATTATTTTTAAATGGAAGTGTGGAAGCCACCTGAATAAATAATACATTCCTAGTTTTAATCATCTATAAAAGATGGCGGCCCTAAAACAATAACAACAACAACAAAAAAAGCCATTGTAGTAATGATTCAGCTGGCTTTTCGTAACTTTAGGGATGCAATTTCTTTTCCGAACCTCTCTCTCACTTTGCAACATTCCAAAGAGTAGTTATTTTTATAAGCACTGTTTATGCCTTAGTACAAAGCGTCTATTCTACGGTCGGCCAATAGCCGTCTCCAGGAACCTTTCCATGTTTACTCAGAGTAGTTACCAGGTATGGTCCAGGACCAACAGCTTTGTTGCATCCAGGCAGGGGGGCAGCAGCGGAACTTACAAATCATGAGTAGAATAAGCAGCCGTTGCCTTTGTTCTAAGGCAAGTTACTCTCAGTCAGGGCCCGGAGACAAGGCCCTGGTTAAATGAGCTTTGCAGAGGAAGCAGAATGGGAACCAGGGGTCTTGCTTCTCTTCGGAGCCAAGCTGCATGCCACAGTAAACGGAAGAGGGGACGGGGCGAGGGGGGTGCTAAGTGACTCTAGTTTTCGTGATGGTCCCTTTCATGCTGTTCTTTTGCCCAGTTTCCCGGTAAATATCATTAACTCCAAGAGGACAAGTGCTGCCCCTTCTACACAACTACAGAAGCCAGCCAGGCTGAGCTGGCGAAGTTAGGGTCCACCTTTAGGCTTTGGGCTAAAACACCGTAGGTTCACAGTTCTGGCTACAGCTGATCATTTTGAGAATGATGCTTAACAGTGATGCCCTGTCAGCATGGACGACAGGGAAGAGAAGGCAAGATGGCCAGAAGGTGCTAACTTGTTTTCAGCAGCAGTTCGTTATTACTACTCAGCCTCTCGACCCCAAAATCTCCAGCTTTCAGTGTACCTTCAGCCCAGCGCCTGGAGGCAAAGGTGCAACAGAGCCAGAGGTATCAGCCACCGCCTGGCACTTACAAAACGCTTGCAGGAGTGAAGAAGACGTGAGCAAAAGTTTTATTTAAAAACACAAAAACTATTTGATGTCCTGGAGTCCCTGGGACCGTAAATATCTATGACTGAATGAAACTTCTAGATGCTTGCAGTAAAATAGAAATAAAGTTTATGTCTCCCAACTGCGATCTCCAGCGGTGGGTTAGGAAATTCCTGTCCACGTGTCTGAAACACAACACATCTGAATCCCTCTGATTTTAGGATCAGAAAGGGCAGGATGAAGATACTCTCCAGCAGAGATGATCTGGGGGGCATTGGTTTTGGTTTTAAGGGGAGGAGCTGGGTTTTTTCGTGTTAGCCACTCAAGCTTTTTTTTTTTTTTTTTTTGCCACTCAAGCTTTTTAAAGAGCAGAGATCTTCTCATCCAGCAATAGTCTTCCTGGAAATTTAGCTTACGGAAATCACCTACAAGAAGGGAAAAGTTCTATGCGAGAAATTATTGACGACAGTGTTGTTCATATTGAAAAATAGAAAACAAGCTACATATCCACTAACCAGGGAGTGAGTAAGTAAAGACTGGCATAACCGGCTCAAAGAATAATTAAGTAGCAACATGCAAAAGTGTTTACGATATGATACTAAGGGAAAAAGAGGATTTCAGAGCGTTTCCACGCAGGTGATGGAGCTGGAGAACCATCATTTTGCTACCACCGCATGCGTTAGCGGACAGAAGGCCTGCCAGCAGAAGGCTGATAGGAACAGGAGGCTTACATGGTCTGAAATGAATTCCCCACACATTTCTTACTAACTGTAAAGGGGAAAACTAGCAACTTCGCACTGGAGAGCCTAGTGGACACCACCTAACCTAAGTCATCACAGTTAACACCCCACTAACAGGACAGGCTGGTGTCACGGGCTCTTTACACAACGCACTGGAAAGGGCACGTTATTTCTCTAGTTAATTCCTGCCGAGAATGCCCAGCCTCGACCAAACCGCAGGGAGACATCAGACAAATCCAAACTGAGGAAAGTTCTACCAAACGACTGACTGCAACTCTGAAAAAGGTCAATGTCTTGAAAGACAAAAGAGGCCAAGGAACTATCCCAGAATAAGGGAGACTCCCGAGACGAGATAACTGAGTGACCCTGGACCGGAGAACAGACAGACAAGAAAGGGCACTACTGGGAAAACTGGTGAAGGTGAAATACGGACCGCAGATGAGAAAGCAGAGAGGCATCCATGTTAAATTTCTTCATTTTGATAAACGCCTTCACTCTTAGGAATTACACACTTAAGCATTTAGGGGTAAAAGGAGCATGATGTGTGCATCTTACTCTCAAATAATTCAGAAAAAAATATATACACAGCTACAAAGAGAGAACGGAGTAGGAGAGGGTGAGGATGATAAAGCAAATCTGATGAAATGTCAACAGTTGGTGAATTGGGATGGAGGTAGACAGGAGCTCTTTGTGCTATTCTTGCAGCTTTTGTAAAGTTTGAAATTACTTCAGAATAAAGTTACAAAAAAGTCTATCTGTGCAATGATGACGACTGCGAGAATTGTATATTCTTGCCAAAAGATAAGGACATGTGGGGAAAATGAGAATGTCTGATCTGCATGGGCTGGAAGGTGGGTGACAGTTTCTTCTCATTAAAAAAGAGTACTGGTGTCAATCATGTTGCTTGACACACAACAAAATTCAACGACAGCCAAAGAACTATGAGGGGAAAAGTAAGTATCCCATGGAAAGTGTAGGGGCTTCCAAAGATCATCCAGAGACCGAGACGTGTGGTTAAGTCACCCCTGGCGTTACCTGCTGCCCCGGGAGATGTATGTCATGGTGACTCTCACAGCGGGTTTTCTAGATCCCTAACTAACCTGCCTCCTTCTGGAGAAGACATACCTTCATCATGGCTTCGTTGACCAAGTTCTCACTGATGATGGTGGCAGTTCCTGAGCTGGAGAGAGCGACCTTGGTGGCTGCCGTGTTCATCGGCTTCACGGGATGAAGTCTAAAGAGAAGGGGGAAAGGACACTTAGCTGTTTCCTTAGACGTGTACGTCACGGCAGAACCGGAGGAACTGAGGGACTGCCTCTCTCAGACGTGGCCGCCAACGAGAGAGGTGACGGGGGAATGGGGGGGACACGCGCGCTCACACCTGCAGTCCCACACGTGCCAACGTTCCTTCAGAAAGGAAAGCAGTCAGCGCGAGGCAGCCACGCGCAAGCCAACAAGGCACCACTTCTGGCCACGTGTCCTGAGCTTCTCACAGGACCCTTGGCCTCGTTATCAACGTCAGGAGAACGTTAAAGACGGTTTCCTATTCTCAGAGGCAGCTGCAGCCTAGGACTCCACTGTGGGAGTCCCCGCAGAGCCCTCTGCGCGCGCCTCGAGAGGGAGGAAAGAGCTCAGAACAAACAGGCCAGCTTCCCATTGGGCGCTGCTTAAAGTAAGCTGTCTGCACTGCTGGGTTCTCCTGGTCAATCTCAGCTGGTTTCCGAGACTAGGAAATAAGATACGGTTCCCGGGGTTTCTCTGCAAGGAGAGCTCCAACTCAGACCATGCAGAACAATTCCGAATCTATCTCTGAGGACAGCTGCTACTCTGTTCTTGCTATAAACGCAGCTACAAACGCTGCTCCCGGCCCAGGACACAGCCCTTCCGGCAACACAGGTGGACGCACCGTCAGAACAGCTGTGCGGTGAGCAAGCCCTGGCGTCTGGAGACAAGAAGCAAAGGGGGCACGGCTTACACTCACGAGGACAGTCGTCCCCCGGCTCTCACCTGTGCTTGGCCGACCTGCTTCCAGCGCTTGGCTGAGCCGAGACTGGCTGTGTGTCTGAGGGTGAGACCCAGGCCTGAAGAAGCGGCTTCCTCTTGCCAGAATTTTCCACTTTACCCGCGGAGCCCTCGACTGCTGCTTTTTTTTGAGATTCTGCTGTACTGGTGTGGTGGGTGTCAGAGTGTGCACAGGTAGGAAAAGAGCGTGTGGCAGGAAAGGGCTCAGAAAAGGGGGGGCCGGACACAAGGGAACCCAGGGCTGTGGCTGGAGGCTGGCCCGGCCTCCCATCTCCCACTGGTTCTGCCTCCCCGCTGTCACCGGGGCCCGGCGACTGTGGTTCCTGAACCGCCAAAGCTGTGATCTGCTCTGCAGAAGCGGGCGCGGGTGCTCTGGGTGCTGCCGGCCTGGGCTCGCGCAGGCCCCCTGCTGACCCGCCGGCCTCCCTGCTGGGCGCCCTCTCCCGCTCAGCACGGGCAGGCCACGTGCTCGGGGAAGAAGCCCCTCCTCCCAGAGCTGCCACCGGGGCCACCCCTCTGTCATCTTCAAGCTGATCTCCCCTCTCGTCTTCCGAAGCGACTTCGGGGATGGAAGGCAGGGTCAAGTCCAGATGGGCCAGGGCTGGGGGCTTTGCCTCGCAGGAGGACTGAAGGCCATGCAGGGGGTCAGACAGCAGACCCTCGTGGTCACTGGCTTTGCTCTGGTTCTGCGCCATCCGGGTGTCATCTCCCTGACTCCTGAGACGGGGACCATCTCTCCCCGAGCTGGCGGCATGCGCGGGGCCCCCCAAGGAGCTCCCCTTGGAGGACGGGCTGGGAGGGCGAGCTGCCAGGGCAGCGGGCCAGGGTCCAGCCACAGCCGCGCCCTCCTGGGAGTGTCCCATGTCCCACGCATTTCCAGGGGCAGCCCCTTGTGGTGTCACCTCCTGGGGGTCACCTCTGTCCCCGCGGACCAGCACAGGGGCCTCCTCCCCCGCCTCTTCCCTAGAGAGCTGCTCGGAAAACAACACCTGCCCCTCGATTTCCTTTCTGCCCTCACAGGCATCTGGACCCATCTCTTCGTGTCTCTGCACCGCAGAGTCAAGTGGAGGCACCGACTCGCCCACGGGAACGGGGGGCACCGCTTCCTTAACTGCAGGACTCATCCCGCCACCCCCATCTGCATCCCCCACGGGAGACCTAGATTGACCCGCAGAGCCTGAGGCTCCCCGCCTCAGGGGCTTCCCGGCAGGGCTGCCCATCCCGCCTCCTCTGAGCGCAGTGGCGGATGTTACTTCTCGGGCCTCGACAGATGAAGGGATGGCACCTTGTTGCTTTCTGGGGGGAGACCCCAGAAGCTCTTCTTCTTCTCGCCCCACTTCAGGCTGCGTCCGGAGAGACTGTCCTGGGTCATCAGCGCTGGTCTTCCCCACTGGAGAGTCTTCCATCCCTTTCCCCACTGGAATGGGTGTCTGTTTGGAAAGCGAGCCCACAGCACAAGGAACAGTACTTGGAACTTGTGTCAAACTCTCCTTTTCTAGCTCTGGTTCAAGGAGCGAAGGCGGTTCTTCAGGACCGGCCTCACCCACATCTGCGGGAGGCCAGTGTTCAATGGGAGTGGATGTGGAAATGGGGGCCGCTACAGGAGAGGAGAAAGAGGAGCCAGGAGGAGATTCAAAGGGCTGTGGCTCTGAATCATGCCCCAGTTTAGAAGCGACGGATGTCTGACCAGAACTGGAAGGGAGAGCAGAGAACCCGAGAGGAGAGCGAGTGGAAGGAGGGAGCCTGGGTGCGGGCTGAGCCTCTGGAGACACTTCCAGTCTGCAAAAAGGACAAAATAAAATCTGCAGGTCAGTTGCAGATGCAGCATGAGAGGCAAAAGACATGTAAAAATACAGTCTTTCCAAAGGCGAGAACTCTTTTTTATATTGGGGGCAGTACCTTGAGAAGTTAAAGAAGGAACACCAATACTTAATCCACAAAAGGCACAATTTTATCACCAAGTACATCTGCCACAGAAAGGACTGTTGCAATAGAAACAGAAAGATTCAGGTAGAGCAACAGTCTGCAGTCTCTTTTGGTGATAAAGAAAAAGCACCTAAAAAGTGCAAAGCCATAAAAGGTGCACCACAAAGCAAGAGGCAGATTTTGAAGAGGAATACTGTGTGTGTGTGTGTGTGTGTGTGTGTGTGCCTGTGAAATCAAAATAGGCAGAATCTCAAAAAAAAGTCTCTCCCACCCCCAGCGCACAGGAATATCGTCACTGTGAATGTGAGTCATGCTGAGAAGCAGGACACCCGGCTAGTGAGACAACGTGCAGAGGAAACACACAGAGAACCCTCCCAGTCACACTTGACAGTGGACCAAGGGTCTCTTGTGCCAGCAAACCCACACCAAAGTGCAAGGAGGAGAGATTACACCTGCCTCAAAGGGAACTCACAGGAAGAACCTACTAAACCCCGGTCTGCACGTACCACCACCGAAACCTGGTATTGCTCCCAGACCACGACACTCGGAATCTGATACAAAACCAGGGCATTCCGCTGTGCTCTGCTTATCTCACTGAGATGGACAGACCAGTTCTAGGTACTTTCGCCAGAAGCAAAAATGTGTGCAGAGAAAATGCTTGCGGCAAAGATGCCTGCCGGGAAAATGTCGGGCAAGGGGCAGACCACGCCTGCTGGCAGTGGCCCCGGGCTGGGGCACATCACTGCAGTCTCTGCAGGTGGGCCAGGCCAGTGGTAGGGACTGGCTAAAAACAATTTCTGCAGGGACCACTACGGACCAACAAGCAAGGTCTGCTCTAACATAGGCATGGCCGCTGGACCCCGGGGAGGGGCCGAGACTCACCGGGGTTTCACGGCTCTGGTCTGGGGAGCCCTGGGTGAGGGAACAGGTGGCGCTGGTGCAGCCTTGGGCTCTGGGTCAGCTTCTGGTTCTGGGATCTGCACGTCTTCAAAGGGGTTCGGGGCTCTGCCCCGTCCGGAGACAATGGCCGCAGTCTCCTCGTCCGATCTCTTCACAGGGTCGTCGACAGGCCCCGGCTGGTCCTCACTGGCTCTGACCGCCACGGGCGTGCCTTCCCTCTCCTTCCCGGGGGCGGCCGGCGGGCTTTCGCCTTCACTGCCCTTGGCCGTGTCCTTCTTCCCGGTCACCAGGGAGAGCAGGGAGGACTTCTTGTTCTCCTGTTTCTTGCTCTCTTTGGTTTCCTTTGCAGCCTCCAAGGTCGCCAGAGCCGCGTTCTCCCGAAGGTCCCCGCTGACCAGCAGCTGGTAGGATGGCAGGGACATGGACTTGAGAGAGTCCTTTGTGGAAGACTCGGAAGGCACTGCACCTCCGTCCCCAGGCTCCTTCAAAGGTCGAGAGGCCAGGTTTTCTGTAGATGAGAACAAATGCTTCTTCCTGAGGCCCTGGGGGGATGGCGAGGAGGCCGGGGAGCTGCCCTTGGTCTCGCTCTTGGCTTCGGGCTGCTCCACATAGACGTGGTTCCCGTTGATACAAACATTCGAGCGGGAAAGGATGTCATTCTTAGACCGAAGGCCTCCCAGGAAGGAGAGTCCTTCCTTCTTGGGGGGGTTGAAGTGGATCTGGTTCAGCTGCTTAGGATCCACACTTGCCGTTCCCTTGTGAGACAAGACTGTGGGAGAAGAACCAAGAACCAAGGGAGTGAGAAGCTAAGGGAATGGTTCGCAACACGAGGGGGGGGCGGGGCATGGCTTTTGTCCTCACGCATCTGAGTGCATTTTTGGTTGTCACAGCTGGGTGGGGTGTGCTACCCGCATCTAGCAGGTGGAGGCCAGGATGCTGCTAAAGCTCCTACAAGTACAGGGAGGCTCCCACAACAAACCATTATCCTCCCAAACTGTCAATGGTGCTGAGGTTGAGAAGCCATGCATGGAAGCAAGGAAAAGGGCAGTGCTCTTGGTAGAGGTGCAGAATCTGGCCAATAATAGGGATCTGGTCACTGAGACTGAATTTCAAAATATCCAGTTAATTCAGAGTTAATGGAACTGGATTCCTTGGCTTTCATTAGGAATGTATTCCATGAGAGCTCAGTATAAGTACCCAACGAATTAATGAAATATCAGAATTGCTGTAAGTTTCCATGGTTTTATCCTTAATTAAAAAAAGAAACTCGGGGCTTCCCTGGTGGCGCGGTGGTTGAGAGTCCGCCTGCCGAAGCAGGGGACACGGGTTCGTGCCCCGGTCCGGGAAGATCCCACATGCCGCGGAGCGGCTGGGCCCGTGAGCCATGGCCGCTGAGGCTGCGCGTCCGGAGCCTGTGCTCCGCAACGGGAGAGGCCACAGCAGTGAGAGGCCCACATACCACAAAAATAAAAATAAAAAATAAACTGTGCATGCATTCATTCTGTTAGCCCCAAAAGCTTGTACTAATGCACATCAGTTACAGAGTCAGGTGTTATGGAAAAGGCATTCGCACATTCCTAGAAACCAGAGGGCTTAGAAATAGAGAAGGCTTCCTAACCAAGGTTACCCCTCATCATCACCACCACTACCGTGACCACCATGAGCAGCTACAGCGCCAGCACCACCAGTAAAAGCAGCATCACCACCACCCCCGCCATCCCCTCCGCCAGCATCACCATCACTGCAAGAACTGAGGAGCTGAATTAAAATCTTTCTCCTAAGATTTGTTTGTTTCTTCTCTCCCAAAGCAAAGTAGGCTCAGCTGGGGGAGAAGGGCCAAGTAAGGAGGAGGAGAAGGAAACTCACCGTCCGAGGCAGAGGAGGACTTGTCCTCGCCATTGTCCTCATCCTCCCACTGGGACTGAAAGTCTCCAGGACGAAGCAGCACTTTGCCTGACTTTGCAGTCGGCAGGACGGACGTGGACTGGGAAAGCGGTGCTCTCTGCAGGTTGGACCTGGAAAACAAGGTCCTCAGCTTTGACTTCTTCTTCTTGTCTTTCGAAGGAGACTCATCATCGCTGTCAGCCGAGGGCGTCACGCTGGGGATGATGGCTGACACGGTATCTGACGCGCTGTCCTTATTCTTCCCCTTGATCTTGTCCTTCAGTTTCCCGAAGGGATTCCGAGACTTGTCTTTCACGGAAAGGTCAAACATGCTAGCGGTCATGTTGTTTCTCATAAACTGGATGTCAACCTCAATTTCTCCTCGTTCTTTATTCTTCTTCCCCGGTTTGGATTTCAAGGTACACCACCTACGAGGAGAAAGGCTGAGAGGTTACCTTTGAATGGAAGCACCTCAAACGATGTTCACAGTCCGCGTTACCTGGCCTCTCCTCTCTGCTATTACCAGCCTTGTACACAAACCCTGTGTTCTCTTCTTTGGGGAGTGAGGGGTGCAGTGGGGGAGGGCAGAACTTGAAGTTTTATTTCTGAGGAGACACCCTCTAGGCAAAGATAGGATCTGATCCTGTACTTAGTGTAAGGTCACCTAAAATCTTGATTCGGTAAAGAGCTATTTCTAAGAATAAAATAAACATTCCATCAAATCACTTCCTGTGACTGGTTTTTTCCTTCAACGGGGTAAAAATGCAAAGATCATATACAAACAGTTACGTAGGTAGAGTGCAAATTTTCAAGAGAAAAGCAAGGGTTTGTAGAATAGTCCCTGGCAGGGAGTAATGGAAACTATAAGACAGAGTAAAAGAGATTTGTTAAAGAAAAAAAAAAAAGAGCGAAATAAGGCAGTCACAAAGTGACAAATATTGTATGATTCCACTGACGTGAGGCCCTTAGAACAGCCAAGTTCAGAGACAGAAAGGAGAATGGTGGTCGCCAGGGGCTGGGGGGTGGGGGGGGACCTGGGAGTGTCAGTTGGGAGAATAAAAGTTTTGGAGTTGGGCGGTGATGATGGTTGCATAAAAATGTGAAAGCACTTAATGCCACAGAACTGTGCGCTTAAAAATGGTTAAAATGGTCACCGTTCTTATATGTATTTTACCACGATGAGAAAGAAAGAGAAACTGAGAGGAGGCATTCATCCCCAGCTTAATAATCAGAAAAGGGAATATTTCAAGCATGATTCAAGAATTTCACTTGGTCATTTGCAAACTACTTCACGATATGGCAAATGATATTATATCAGCCCAACTCCGTTGAAAGACGAACTTCAGAGAAAGTAAACCTCCCCTCGGCATTTTCCATCGGGTGAACCGCAAGAATGTGAGCCCGGTGAGTGGTGCGGGCTCCGCAGAACAAACAACTCCAAATACAGGGCTGACCCACAGCTGCCCCCGGGGTCACCCTCACATGCCGAGAACCACACTCTGATGTTCTTTTCGGTGACCTATTTAAGAGCTGAGGGCTGTGGACTTTAAGGAAATGATGGTTTTGCCCAAATAAACACAATTTCCTCTTTCACCTTCAGCCTGTCCTGCTCCCAGGGCAGATCGTGCCCCCCGCTACTTTAGCTCATTCTACACTTAAAGGGGCAGAGGGATGCAGAAACACACTTAGAAACGTCCTCCTCTAGGTCTCACAAGAATGACATGAAGTGGACAGCATACCCACTTTACAGATAAGGAAATTGAGGCTCACAAGTTAGGTAACTGGTACAAGGCCTTGCAACTGCTAAAACGCACAGTCAGGACTCTGAACCAGCTCTACAATTTCCCCAAAGCTTTCCCTTACACCAAGATTCCAGGTTGGCACTCCCTCTGAACTCATCTTTGCTGAGCCGTCTTTTACAACACATAGAAAAGAGGGCTGAAATTTAAATTCTTTTTGAGGAAGGCTTAAGCTTCCAATTTAAATGTCCTGAGATGAAAGAAGAGAAAGGGGAAAGCTCCCATAGCTGGCATCAACCATAAATCATAGGGCTGCACGTAAAGTTCAGATACAACGTCATCGAGAAGGACTTACACTGGATTAACAAAATACAGCCAAGATCTGGGAAAATGACATGAGCTACGATTTTGGACCTTTAGGAGAAATCTTTTATGATTTTTAAAACTACAGTCCACAGCTGGAGCAGGAGGAAGACGCAAGGTCTTTACAGACAGCCTCACCCTGCCAGCTGAGTGTCTTCCCAACACATTTTCCATGGCAGGCTGGGAACAGTTTGCATATCTGTCATTTAGATGTTGAGAGGATTATTAGTATCTTTCTCTTCTGACAGTCATGTGCTAAATGGTAGCCTTGGTGATGAGGGGTGGTTAGCTTTTGTAAATACCAAGGGTAGGCACCTGGGGAAGTTGCTGAGAGCTGAGTGTGGAGGCACAGATGACCACACCAGACACAAGCAGAGAGCCTCATCTCTCCACCCAGGGCCTTCTCCCAGCTCTTCCACCTCTCTATTCACCCTCCCAGGGGACGCAAGGGCTCCCGACCTCCAAAGAATACCACTTGCCAGCTCCCTGAACGGGGCCGCCTTCCCCAAAGTATCAGTGCCGAAGTCTGTTTATTTTGAGCAAAGCTGCAACCAACTCTAGGATCCTCCCTGAGGGCCTATTATCACCTGATGCTCAGGTTCAGTCCATGGGCACTAGAGTGGGATTTGTTTTGGAAACTTCTAACACCACTAGGAGGTATGAACAGGCACTTCAACTGTTCCTGTCACTTATTTTCACACGCAAGCCTAAAACCAAACACCAGGTAGCCAAGAACAGCCACAGGGCTATTTAAGGACATGAAAAGCAGACTGAATCGTAGGCAGGTAAGTAACCCCTGTGAGTCTGCTGGATCTATTAAAGCTGGAAAGGGAGACAGGAATTCTTCTAGCAATATTATCCTGATCATTAAATTCACACAGCTTAAGCAAGGGATCTTTTTTTTTTTTTCGGTACGCGGGCCTCTCACCGTTGTGGCCTCTCCCGTTGCGGAGCACAGGCTCCGGACGCGCAGGCTCAGCGGCCATGGCTCACGGGCCCAGCCGCTCCGCGGCATGTGGGATCTTCCTGGACCGGGGCATGAACCCGTGTCCCCTGCATCAGCAGGTGGACTCTCAACCACTGCGCCAACAGGGAATCCCTAAGCAAGGGATCTTTGACACAAGTATAATCTGATAGTTCATGAAAGCAACGATCCATAAATGTCTCACCCTAAGAAATTCCAAAGCAGGACATATTTGTGGGTTCCAACATTTAAGCATTGGTTCAATTTATCAGTGTTTCTGTCCGTTTGATTTTCAGTGCACTTAATTCCAGCACCTCACAGAAGTAGTTCGTATATAATCAGGTCCCAGCAGGGCCACACAGCATGCGACAGCAGGGTGGCTGTGTCCCAGCACAACCATTCACGAAGGCCCAGAAAGCTTGAATTATCTCAGAAATCAGGGCTGGGTTTTCCCAGTACAAAGGGCAGGGTACAGAGAGAAAGCCATAATCCCAGTGCAGAAAGTTTATTTTTAGGCCCATATTCTAAAAAATCCTGCAACCTATCAAAAAAATGAAAAATAAAAGGATCCCTTCTATAAGCAAATAGTCATTTTTACTTATAATTAAAAGTTAGTTCTTCCAAAATTAAAAGGATCTCTGAAAACACAGAAAGTGACAAGAAATGTATATAAACTGTATTTTAAAGTAAAAACACGCATAGGATAACAATTCAAATCATACAAAATGGTACAGAATGAAAACTTTAATCTCCATGCCCCTCAGTCAAGTGAGGATCTTGGAAATGAACATACAAGCAAAAATCATATTATCCAGACAGGCTGCCCTACTGTTTGGGAGTTTTTTGGTTTGGGGTTTTCTTGGTCAAACACAAGACAAGGCAACAGCTAAAAATATAGAAAAATTCATTTAAGTCTTCTACACTTTCAGAAAGATGCCTTATTAAGAGCAGCAAGGGAAAGAATGAATAAAAGTAAAAAAGCATGAACTGGGTACAGGAAGGAAAATATACAGTATGCAGGACACAGGGTCTGCTTCCCGAGTCGCCGGGCTGGGGACCTAGTGTCTGGACCCGCATTGTCAAATCTCCTGGGCTTTTTATTTATTTCTTTTTAATACATTTATTTTATTTATTTATTTATTTCTGGCTGTGTTGGGTCTTCGTTGCTGTGCACGGGCTTTCTCTAGTTGCGGCGAGCGGGGGCTTCTCTTCGTTGCGGTGCACAGGCTTCTTATTGCGGTGGCTTCTCTTGTTGCGGAGCACGGGCTCTAGGCGCACAGGCTTCAGTAGTTATGGCATGTGGGCTCAGTAATTGAGGCGCACAGGCTTAATTGCTCCGTGGCATGTGAGATCTTCCCAGACCGGGGCTCAAACCTGTGTCCCCTGCATCAGCAGGCAGATTCTTAACCACTGCGCCACCAGGGAAGTCCTCCTGGGCTTTTTAAACACTCATTTTGAGAACAGCTAAAACCACCCAACCATGTCCAATTCTCAGGGCTGGTTTGCCTCAGAACATAGGTTTCTCAATACAAGGAAAGCTGGTCCCAGGGGGCCTTCTATCGGAATGTGGGAGAGCGGGGGCGGTGTGGTTCCTGCTCTTGGGAAATGAAAGGTCTCACAGTGCATCCCTGCAGACATGCGGGATTACACTTGTAAAGGACTGACTGGTACGCCTCAAAAATAACCTGTCTGCAGCTGAAGCAAACATGTTTTTCCTTTAAAACATTCCAGAGGGGTAGATACAGACAGAAAAAATGATGGCTTCAAAGATTCAAGACACAGAGAAACGATGGCTTCAAAGATTCGGTTCGGTTCATGTTTTTGCACAGCAGGCGCTGGAAATACAAAACGAAGAGGCCAGATTCCTCGCTGAAAAGCTTAGCCACCAGTAGAGAGCTGGCTCACCAAACATCACAAGGCGTTTGTTACACTGAAACAACTGCTGCCTTTTCTTTCTGACTATGAAGTGTGAGAAAATAATTAGACGTGAAAAGAAATTCCTGCTAAAACAAGGACTCACACACAAAGGAGGTCCTCAGCTAACTGAAATCCCAAGGGGCTATAAGAGCCACCTACTTAGGGACTCGGCAAAATGAATTAAGACTGCACCCTCCCATTAGACACAGGAGGCTCCAGGAAAGGCAAGGCAAAGGAAGACCACCAGCTCCACAAGTCACTTCATTTTAATGGGTGAGCGTTAATTTCAAGGGGTCCTTGTCTATGGGTCTGATGTGGACTCCAGGGTCAATGGTGGACCGCCTACTTCCCTTCCTGCACAAAAACTCAACCATGAGTTATAGCATGAATCATCCCCCATGGTAACTAAACTTCATGACACAGGGGAGTTTGGCCTCAAGGGAGGAAAGAAGCAGGAAGAACAGAATAGCACCTGAGTCTAACATTTGAGATGGAGGACGCACTTGATCTTTCTTAGACGGAGAAATTTTAAGAAGCAGTTTATTCACCGTCTTTCCCAGGGAATAAAAATAAATAATAAAAATCACGTGAGGGTAGCAGAGGAGGACATCTAAAAGGGGTTCTGAAAAGGACTGATTCCACATGGGTAAAGTGTCCAGACTTTTCTCTTGGTAGCCTAGAGGCAATGCACAGCAAACAGGGACAGAGATGTTTATGACCTATAAAAGGTTTGTATGTATATCCTCCAGAAGCTAAGTAGTTTAACAGGTTTTGTCATTGACCAAGATAGCTAGTCCTAACTACCTAACTATGAATACAGAATCACCGACCAGCCAGCCTTGCCCCCCAAGGTGGACCTTCCCCTCTGCCCATCATCAACTTCCTGGTGGTAAATCATGAGGGTTGCAAATGGCTCCTTTTTTACCCTAATCCCTAAAACAGCCATTCTGGCAGCACTGAAAAGCTATCTGTAGTCACCAAATTCAATCCTAAAAAGCCAGTAAATGACATGGCAAAGGAGAGATCACAGAAAAAGCAGGTTGAAAACGCTTTTGATCTTCCTATACTATTTGCTCTACAGAAATTCCCTTAGAAAGTAACTAAAACAGGTTATAGAAAAATTTTTTTAATATTTTTTTAAAATTGACTTTCTCTCATGCTAATTCAAACATTCCCTTTTGCTGTATTTTCTTGAAGTCTTTTTCCCCGCATAGTTCAATGATTACTAGCTGAGAGGCTTCAGACAAGTTACTTAACTTGTCTGTGGAACAGGGTTAAAAGCACCTACCTCATAAGGATGTAATGAAGATTAAATGGCTTAATATACGTAAAGAGCTTAGAACAGTGCCTGGCACTTACACTCAGTAAGTGTTCGCTATGATTATGACTTGGTAGTAACCAGAGTACACGTGCAATTCTATTTGCAGCGTGTTTTTAAAGATAATTGTCTTACAGTCTCCATACCCACCATTTTTAACGGTTGTATGATGTTCTGTGAAGTGCATTTATACCATCGTTCACCCATGGTTCTCAAATGGGAATTTAAGACATCAACAGTTCTGACTGACTGTATTCCTAAGGATCCAATCTTAAGCCATCAAACACAGATAACAATGATTTGCATTTGAAGGGAACAGGAAAAGACTCAATTATAAAATTAGTTTGTGGAACTTCCCTGGTGGCACAGTGGTTAAGAATCCGCCTGCCAATGCAGGGGACACAGGTTTGAGCCCTGGTCCGGGAAGATTCCACATGCCGCGGAGCAACTAAGCCCGTGTGCCACAACTACTGAGCCTGCACTCTAGCGCCCGTGAGCCACAACTACTGAGCCTGCACGGCTAGAGCCCGTGCTCTGCAACAAGAGAAGCCACTGCAATGAGAGGCCCACGCACCACATCGAAGAGTAGCCCCCGCTCACCGCAACTAGAGAAAAAGCCCGCATGCAGCGACGAAGACCCAACACAGCCAAAAATAAATAATTTTTAAAAATTGTTTGTATGACACAATTTCCAAAATTAAAAAGTACATACAATTTTTTTAAATACCACGATTGGTGAATAATTTCTATAACTTATCCTGAGATTTAATGATCCTCAGAACTCTGCAGGATTTCTAAGTAGGTGGGAGAGACAAGAAACAGAGGCCCCCAAACTATTTCAGACATATGCCAAGATGGCATAACTGACTGCAGTATAAGGATCAAGACATATTTTCTAAGTTGAAAGCAATACCAAACTCCTTGTAGGTAAAGACTAAAGGAAAAACCAAGCACCAGTGTTTTAAGATTCTCTAAGAATTAGAAAAATTAACACATTTATAAACATGTAAGTCTACCACTCCTGCCATCATCTAGTTACCAAGTTTTTACTTGACCATATCTCAAAAAGCCACAAATGTTAATATTCTAACATCAGATCAGGTATCTCGCCTCTTGCCCAAAAGTAAATGCCACTGATGTAGTCTACGTGATCTGCCAAAGAACAGCCTCTGTGGGGTCTCTTTAAGGATGAGGAAAGAAAATGTGATGGTTTGGTTCACCACCTCTCGGCCAGGACAAAAAAAAAACAACTTCAGCATGACAGACATCAAAGAACATTCAGTCCACTCTACCCCACAGGCAGACTCACACTCCCTTCTGTGGGAGCTCCCAGCAGGGAAGCACAGCATCTGGTTTATCTGGTAATCAGGTAAGTCCCAAGGAGAAGGAAAAAACCCCATACCAAAAGCATTTCAAAATCCTGTTCTCATGACAAATGATCAGTAAAAATGAAAAGTTCCATTAGCGTAAATGGAAACCCCACAGGACTGGTGCTGTAGGTGGTGACACTCTTGAAGAAATAACTCGGGGCCCGCCTGCCACTGGTGCCCCTCACACAGGACAGCTGTTATTCAGGATCACAAGAGGCCTTTTCAGACCAGGCTTTCTGGAAGCCTTGGCTGTTCTCCCTCAGTTAGCCATGTCCTTTTTAATAAACAAGAATTTTAAAAGTGAAGTGTGCAGCGGTCACACCTCTAGAAAGGGTTTTTCTGGGATTTCCTATAAATGCCTTCCCTCTGCTCCACTCAGAGGCCAGCATTCAGGAAAAGACACTTAATTACAGCTGCCTTTTTTCTCCCTACAGGCACATTCCTAAATGTGTCCCTCAGGGACACCCTGGAGACGAAAGCCATTGATTTTTCTCTAACAGATCATCCCCAGACCTGTCCCAGCAGGAAAGGAATTTCTCGTCTCATTAGTGGCTAAAAGCGGCTCCTTTACCAAGGGCACCGTAAGCCCCAAGCTGCAGGTGACCTGCTTCTCCAGTGTTGAGCAGGGGTGCTGACGAGCAAGCCAGACAGCACACTGGGAAACGGAGAGAAGCGGGGCTTTGACCTCATACCGAGGCCACCCCTAGTCTTTAATCCACTGGGCTAAATGTAAGATTAAACACTTCTCCACGTCCACACGGGCAAACGACCGCCTGCCCTGTGTCTACAGGGACCGCACTCAGAGACATCTGCGCAACTAGGCTGGGTCACACAGCAAACAACGAGATGGAAGTGGTCCCCGGCCAAGGGGAAAGCAGAGGAACTGGCCTGGTCTCCTGCTGAGCCAGCTGCGGCATGAGATCTGGCCCAGGACCCCTTAAGGGGAGCACAACCCGCTCACCAAGCTTTTTCCACACAGTGGATGTTGGCTTTCTTCAAAGGCCATACACGTGTCTGGGTGTTAATTGTGTTGGAATTCAAAGGGCCGGAGGGGGACTTCCCTGATGGTCGTGTGGTTAAGAGTGCATGCCTCCAATGCAGGGGGGTGAGGGTTTGATCCCTGGTCAAGGAACTAAGATCCTGCACAGCGCGGCCAAAAACACCCAAAGAAACAAAAAAAAAAAACCCCAAAGACCCTGAGGCTTAGAGATCCGCACCAGGCCCAGGACCAAAGGCCAGCCAGGGCATGGCTCTGAGATGAAGAGAAGGTCTTAAATGCCCTTCTATTGCTCCCACGTTTGGGCAAGGGCATCTTAATCCTCTGGAGCTAGGCCAGAGTGAGCGTCCCTCCAAAAGTATAGGGTGAGAAGCACAGCTTTCTCGGACGTATGGCAATTAAAATTGGAGCGGCCAAATGGATACCTAAGATTATCGTCCAGGGAGAGGGAGACTGATGTCAGCAAGTGCATGTTGGAGTTGATGACCGTTTAATAAGCACGTGTACTGTTAATGTAATCATAACATTTTTTAGTTAATAACTACAATTAAAATGACAGAGATACTATTTAGAAAAGCCTTCCTCTGATGGTAGTTGTGGAAATACAACAGAAGTCTTTGTAACCGAAAGGAAGTTAAGCAAAACAAGGCTCTTTTGTGCGCTCACCTTCCCTGATGTGAGAAACCTTTACATGGTTGACTGACTTGCCTCCAGAGGCGTAGTTTTCATTTGCAGGTTTATTTTCCCTCGTGTTATTTATTATTTTTCCTTTTCTTAGTCCTGTAGTCCTCGCAGAAGTGACTCTACCAGCGTGTTGGGGCAACCAGAGAGGTCACATCGGGTTATTACAAAACAAAGGCTTGGCCTGTGTTGAAACTGTAAACACTTGAAGACATACATATACACACCCTGGTTTCAATGGTGTTTCCTGCTCATTCACTCAGCACACAGGTATCACTGCTGGTGTTGTCTTTGTAATGGTGACCTCACTCTTGTGTCATGGTGACTGCCAGGGAAAGAAATCTGCCACCGTTTCCTGGTTCATTTTCAACAGCAGGTTCTCCTTATTCTGTTTGTTCATTCTTATCACTTCCTCTCACTCACCCACCCATACCCAATCCATCACCAGTCAGGCCAACTGAACCTCCGGAATACTTCTGAAATCCACCTACCTCTGTCCGTGACCATGCCTGTCACCCAAGTCCAAGCACCATAATTGGTTGCCTAGATTCCTGCCAGAGCCTCCCACTTCACCTGTCTGATTCCAGGCTAGGCCTGCTCCAAATCTGCTCTCCACCCAACAGCCACAGTGATCTTTCACGAACTGCATCACATCACCCCTCTGCTTTCAACACTCAGTGGCTTCCACTGCTCTTCAACGAAGCCCTGCCTTCCTCTTCAGCCTCAATGGATGCAACCTCTCCAGCTTCCCAGGCATTCCTGCCTCAGGGCCTTTGCACAGGCTGCTCCCCCTTCCTCTACCTTTCCCTGGGAAAATTCCTCTTTATCCTTCAGGTCTCTGCCTCAGAGAGGCTACCTGCAATCTCCTGTTCTTTTCTCTTATGACACCCTGTTCTCTTCCTCCACTGCACTCACCCCAATACAGGATTGTTCATTTATGTGTTCATTTGTTTACTGGCTATCTCCCCCACAAGGCTCTCAGCTCTCTGAAAGCGGGGATCATGTGTGTTTTGTTCATCACTGTTTACAATGTATACCAAGTGCCTCACACATAGTAGGCATCAAAAAATAATTACTAAAAGTATGGATGAACGTTAAAAACAAGGGGGAAAAAGGCAGTTAGAACTTTCCCCATGCTAACTGTCTTCTAAATGAAATCGTCATCAAATCATATCACGAAAAACAGGAGGGAACATCTTTCACATCGATGGAACTGTGACCTTGAGCCACCCTCCCCCTTCTTAGTCACTCCGTTCCCCTGCTGTGAACAGGTTGGGGTTATTTATCCCAGAACCCACAGATCCCCGTCCTGGACGTGAGCTATCAGGTTCCTACACTGGGTGGGAGGGTTTCCAGTAACGCCCAATGTCATCTTTAGGGGGAATCCCAAGAAAAGAAAAACTTAAGCAGTAACAGCATTGCTCGAATTTTCTAGTCTGTTACAAAAAGCCGAAATGTGCTTAGGAAACCCAGAGGTATAAGTGCAAACACTGATGGCTCAGATTTGTGAATTCGAGACCTCTGTGCTCATCTGTCACCTCTATGCCTCCACCTCTCCCAGAAAAACAACTGTCTAGCCCTCCTTAATCACCTGAATTTCCTTTGACAGCTTGTCACTCTTTCTTACTATACTTACAGTTCTTCAAAATGTCTAACCTTTATCAGTATCCAGATCTTTTCACATGCAACCAAATTTCCTCTTGAATCTTCAAGAAATATGAGAAAATGACCCTCCATCAGTCTCTCTTCATATCTGGAAGGCTATCACAGTATCAAGTTTCATCCTGTTTACTTACACAATGGCCTTCCAGGCACCAGCCTGAATATTTATTTTAATCTGTCTTTAAGAGATTATTTCCCCCACTTTTATTGCTCTTAGTATCCTAAAAAGATGTTTTGGGGCTTCCCTGGTGGCGCAGTGGTTGAGAGTCCGCCTGCCGATGCAGGGGACACGGGTTCGTGCCCCGGTCCGGGAAGGTCCCACATGCCACGGAGCAGCTGGGCCCGTGAGCCATGGCCGCTGAGCCTGCGCGTCCGGAGCCTGTGCTCCGCAACGGGAGAGGCCACAACAGTGAGAGGCCCGCGTACCGCAAAAAAAAAAAAAAAAAAGTTTTGTTTTGTTTTGTTTTGTTTTGTTTTGTTTTCAGTCTAGGACCCCAAACTACATGAGACCGGACAGCAGAGAAATCCACATGCTAGTCACCTGATTCTGCCTCCTCTCAGATTCACGTCTGTTTTATGATCACGGGACTTAACTGATTCCCATTTAACCGGGGCCCAGCTGAGACCCCAGATAAGTATGCACGAGTCGGCCCTCTGTATCCACAGGTTCCACATGTTGGATTCAACCAACCTCAGATCAAAAATATTCGAAAAAAAAACATTCCAGAAAGTTCCCAAAAGCAAAACTTGGATTCATGCACTGGCAACTATTTATATAGCATTTACATTGTATTTACAACTATTTACATGGCATTTATATCGCATTAGGTATTATAACTAAGCTAGAGATTATTTAAAGTATACAGGAGGATGTGCAGAGGTTATATGCAAATATTAAGCCGTTTTATATAAGGGACTTCAGCATTCGCAGATTTTGTTATCCCGGGGGTGGGGGGGGGTGGAGGTCCTGGAACCAATCACCCTCGGATATGAGGGACAGTTGTATAAGTGCAAAATCAATTCATTTCCATTTTTTCTTAACTAAAGGGGCCAAACACTCTTCCCTGTTAAACGGATCCTATCTATATGTCAGCCTCTGTTTAGTGCTTTAAAGATATGTATCATCACACTAAATTTGAGGTCTGCAAAATCTGAGTCATTACAAAAAGCATATTCTCTTGACTCCAGATATATGATACATGGGGGCTTATTAAGAGAACAAATGAAAATATCAGCACAGTTAGCTCTTAATGCCTTGAGTTTTAGCTTCTGGACCCATGGGGGAAAAAAATCATACTCTAGAGGAGCAACTGTTCTCTGTAGAGATGAACACACATGCACACATTAACACACACATACAAAACTGCAGACCAAGATTTGAGCTTTTGTTTTGGTTTTGGTTTTAATGTCTAAGGTGGAGTCAAACCATTAATAGCTAGTTCAAATGATCTTCCTAGCCCAACCAGTTTCTTTCCGTTGAATTCCCACCTCTCAGTGTATATCTCATGCTCCAAATCACAGCTACCTTGGGCACCCAAGTGATGTACCAGGACATCAGACAGGCTTAGTTTAACTGGGTTTCCCCAGCACCTTGGAAAGTCCCAGCAAGTGACAGGTGGAAAGCTTGCAATTTCACCTACTGCTAGCAGAACAAAGAAGGCTTCCTTTGCAGTTATTAAAAATCTATCAACTAAAAAAAAAAAAAATCTATCAACTAAGTACCATTTTCCTATAAGCTGATACTCTAAGTGGTCACAAGCTCATATGATAGAGACAGGAGTAATCATCTAAGTTTAGAATTACATCAGAGAGGATGAGAAAAATGGAGATGCGGAGACTGTACCCTTCCTGAAACAGGGAACTTGAGGAGGTTTTCATTCCTCCCAAAGCAGTAACAGAACCTTTTGAATCTATACACGGGGCTCCATTAATCCAGCAACCTGGAAACATCTTATAAACATCAATTAAGTCTGGCCACAAGCTCCATTTATACATAGGGCAACTTGGATGTTTAGAGACCGAGCAGCCTAGAGCCCAGCAATGAGGGTGAGAGTGGGCACCAGACCCAGGAATCTGGAATCCCCATCTCTGGCAGGAAGATGCTATCTATCTTTCAAGGGAATAAAAGGTTCACAGAAGAAACAGATGGCAGAGACAGACGATAATATCCACACATCTCGTGATGGGACAAGACAAAGGACGGCCAATGGTGCCTAGTTGAAGCTGGAAAGGAAGCCAACCCCAGGCCCCAAATGTCATTTAGTCAAATGGAAAATTAGCATTGCTTCAGCCCCAGCTCAGCAAAGACGCTGCTGCTCACCTTATGGCTTGTAAGTTGATGCCACAAAGATACCCCATCCATCCTCACCTCAAGGCTCTCTCTTTTTATCTGATTTGAGTTCAGAAATGCCTGTTCATCTTTGGCCAGATAAGAGGAGCAGGTATTACAGTTGCAAGCACCCTACAGAAAGGGGAGTCTGGTAACTTCAAATCCTCTGGCTCTTCCTGTCTCCTTCACAAGGGAAAGCTGAAATACCGTTTATATCTAAAACACACAATATGAAGCAGAGTGCTTCGTAAACCACAGGAGTTAGGTGATAGCATGACTGCCTTGCATATTTAAGGTCCAGCAAAGTAACCAATTAAGCTAAGCGAGGCTAGTTGTTGGTACACTAGATGAGCATAATCAAATGTTCCCTTCCAAACACCTGCGAAAGAGAACAAATAAATCGGTAACACTTTGGAGTGCACAGGGTTTCGCCCTGCTTTCCCTGCGGGACTCTCATACCCTAAAAGAGAAGTCTTGGGGGCGGGGGGGGGGTTGCGGTGGCTACAGGTGAGCAGCCATCCCCTCCCCACTACCCAGTAGGACCAGAGAACTTGACAAACTCCGGACAGAAACAATGCTTACTTTTCAGTTCAGCTCGGCCAAGGGCAGGGCCTGGCTCCAGCCATCAATGGGAAATCCTTACTCCTTCGGGGCCCGGGGCAAACACAGTTAGTATTTTTCGGTCTGAAAGTGAAGACCAAACTGTTCTAGCATTCTTGAGGGAGGGGCGGAGAGGAGGGCGGGGCAAATTCTCTTGACCAACCCCTTCGGCGGCTGTGAGGTCGGGTTGGGGGATAGCCCTCCCCAGGCAGCCCGCATTCCCCGTTCCCCAGTCCCCACCGCACTGTAACGCCCCAGCTCAGCCCCTGGGCGAGCCTCTAGGGCCCTAGTGTCAGTGGCTTTCACTGCTCCAGTGGGTCCTCCCTGCGCCCTGGCCCAGCCATTCTCAGCTCAGTGTCCAGTACAATCAAATACCCAGGAGGCTTTCCACGGAGGCTAATGCGTACATCAAATATACACGCTACTCAACTAAATAAGAGTAATTCGTCAGCCCACAGGTAGTTTCGATTCATCAAAAATTCATTAAGTGATTACTAAGTTCCAGACGCCGAGCGCCGTCCTGCAGATTCAAAAACGCTCCAGGTACCCGAAGCCACACACTTGGGAGAGCCCAAGAAGGTGAAGCTAGGTGAGAATACTAGTACGGGCCGAGGGGATCCCTCTAGAAAGGCCTCGCTCCGTTCGTCCCCTTGGTGGGGACACACTCAAAAGGGTCTCGGCGCCCAGACCACGCGTCCTCGCCCCCGGCCCGCACTCACTGGGTCTTCCTGTGGCCGTGGTCCCGGTGCAGCTCCCGCAGGTCCACCTCGGCGCGGCCCAGGAACTTGTCGAGGCCGAGCAGCGCGCGGTGCAGCACGGTGAGCTGCAGGGTGGCGGCGGCGGCGGGCGCTGCCTCAGCCGACAGCAGCGGCGGTAGCTCAAAGGTGGCCTCCTCCCGCCACACGGGCGCGCCCAGGCTGCGCTCCGACACGGAGGTGGCGTACTTCTCCTTGCCCACCTGGATCACTGCGTACGCGTCGCTCGTGCCCCCGGGGCCCTTGGCCCGCAGGCCCCGAGCCTGGAGCACCGTCACCTGCACGTGCGTTGGGGACCACACGGCCCCCGGGCCCCTGCCCGCCGAGGCCGCCAGGGACATGGTGGCTGCGCTGCGGTCCAACCGAAACTGAGAAGATCGCCGCGACCCGCAGCCCCTACGGCCCGCCCCGCCGCGCCGGCCTCTTTAAGGCTTCCGGCCACGCCCCCTCCGTGCCTTGCCCCTCCCGGCCCCGCCCCGCCACCCGCCCCACCTGCGGGTGCTGGGCCCGCCTCCTCCTCGCAGGCCGGGCGAGGCTCCAGGGCGCCGAGGACTGGGCGGGCTCGGCGCGGACGGGGGCGGGGCTTGAAGAATTCGGGTCTGAGAGGTGCTAGGTGAGGGCAGGGGTCTCCGACTGCCAAAGGTCTCCCGGCCCAACCGGAAGTGGCCAGAGCAGCTACTGGGGAGCCACACCTCATTTCCAATCTGGCCTTGCCAACCGGCAGGTGTGTGACCTTGCACAGATTACTTAATATCTTTGGGTCTCAGTTTCTTTATCTGTAAAATGAGATAACAATCACCTCGTAGAATTGCTATAAAAAAATGTTACCTGGCACAGGGTGAGTTCCCAATAAACGGTAGCTACAAGGGTAATTATGAATGCGTTCCCAAATTCGTTGCTTTTCCTACTTTGGCCGCGGGGGGCGTTGCTATGGAGGAAAGTGGGTTCGGGGAAGGTGCCAGGTGAGGGAAGAGCGAGGAGGATCTTTTGAGGGCCCGAAAAGGGGAAGGGAAAGGCAGGGGGCGCCTGAGACGGCGTGGGAGTGTTCTGTTTTGCCCCGCCCTGACCAAATAAGGTGAGGCCAAGAGGCTAAGTCGGGGAAGGGGACGAAAGGAGGAACTGAAAATGGGATTGCCCAACGGGGCCCTTCCCCGCAGTTCCCCTTTTCTCCCTGGCTGGACCCTCTGCAGTCTCTCCTCGCTCTTTATCTCTGAGCTCCCAGTCAGGCACTTTCTCGTTCCCAGTTTCCATTAGAGTGGCTGATTCCCTTCATTCCCAATATGCTACTTCAAAGAAATATCTATTGACCATCAGATTGCAAAGGTCACTTTGAAGGTTTTTAGGTTTTAGAATTAAGGAAAGGCCCAGAGAAGCAGAGAAGTGACTCGTTCAAGATCCTGCAACAGAGCCAGGACTAGAACCCAGGTGTCCTGACTCCCATCTAGTGTTTTTGCTGCATCCTTTGCTTCTTCCAGATCCTCAGAACCCCAGTCTTGGATGGCTCAAGGCATTCCTATCTGGACCCCACCCTGATTCACTCTCCTCTATCTCCTGAACAAACTGTAGCCCAGATAATCTTCCCACCTCAGGCATGTACTCACTTGGCTGGCCCATGGCGGTCCTGCCCACCTCTCTGCCAACCCATGTCCTATCCACCGCAAGGCTTCACTCAGATTTCTCCAGGGTCTGGCTTCTGATAGCCCTCTTCAGGGCAGGACCGGGTGGTGACTTGTCTCCTCCAGAACCCCCAGCAGAAACCTGGGCAGCCAGTGGGTACTCAGGAAGTGCTACGGAACTGAAGAGTTGGCAGGTTATCCCAGCCAACCATGAGTACATAGTGTTTCCTTTTACCACGTAAGAAATTACAAGACAGACATTATGCCTCAGGTTTGCAACTGAGGGTGGCTGCAGTGTGGAAAAGGCCTATTTACTAGGCCTTGAAATGTTTAACAGTGATCGGAAGGGGAAAGGAAAGGAGGTACCAGACCTGTAAGCGGCAGGAAAGCCTAGCAGAACTCTGTTGATTTGGTGCCATTTCCCTGCTTGACGATCTGTTAACCTCATTCAACCTTATGGCTCCATTCGCTACTATAAAGATATATTGAGAACTGACCTGGTGCCCAGCATGTGCTAGGTGCTACAGACGGAGGGCACAAAACCCTTTGAATGAGACCCAGTCCCAAGGCACGCCCTGACAAATGCTGTAAAGGAAGTCCTGTACCAATAAAATGCTTTGGGTGTTTTGAGGATAGAGCAATTTCTCTAAGCTAGTGGATTTTTTTTAATTTTTTAAAAATTGAAGAATAGTTGTTTTACAATGTTAATTTCTGCAGTACAGCAAAGTGACTCAGTTATACATATATATATATACATTCTTTTTTTATATTCTTTTCCATTGTGGTTTACCATAGGATACTGAGTATAGTTCCCTGTGCTACACAGTAGGACCTTGTTGTTTATCCATTCTCTATAAAATAGTTAACATCTTAAGCAGGTGGATTTTTATGAAGGACATGGCATTGAGCTGGGCCCTAAAGGATATGCCAGATTTGAAAGGCAGAGAAGGGAGCATGGAGGAAGAGCCTTTCAGGAGAGAACAGAACAGCTAAAGCAGGAGTGTGGAGGTCAGAGTACCCCAGTGGGGCTAGACTGTGGGATACTTCAGGAGGGCGTTGGGGGTAGGTGGTGGAGATAAGGCAGCCCAGGTAGGCCGGGCCAGATCACGCAGACCATGGACACCAGGCCATGGTGTGTATACAGAGTTCTGGACCAGGTGAGCCCGCCTCCAGAGGACTTTGAACAGTGGTGTGATCAGGTCGTAAGGCAAGGTATGACCAGAAGCAGCCCAGCAGCCAATAGCGCGGTAGGTCACAGCCAGACACCGGCCTTTGTTTTCACCTGGAGACTGTCTGCCTCCAGCCCCATTCTGCCCCACCCCTGACCCATCCTTGGTGACTATTCTAAGTTGATGCTACAATAAATAAGGCTGTACCATACTCCCCTCTTGGCTGCCCTGCCTGTCCACTGCTCCACTGCCTCCCAGCCAGACAAAGTCAGAGATCTGCCATCCAAACTGATCCTAGGAGTAAAGTTTTTCATCTCCAGCCTCACCTCCTCTCCCACACACACACGGTTCCCCGGGGGAGACAGAGCCAGGAGTGAAACCCAGAAGGACAGCCCCACAGGCTGAGTATGACACGGAGCATCCCCTCCACTCATGGGAAGGATATGAGGACAGGCGGGGTGCGAGAGGGGAGGAGAAAATAGGATCCCCTGGTGACCTCATGTGTTTGGGTCTCTGTCAGACACAGATAGGCTCTGTGGTTAAAGAGGAAGTGAGAGGTTGGGGGAGGACAGGGCAGCCTCGCCACCTCAGAGAAATCCCGGTCCATATCCTTCTCTCTAGACACTGGACACGGGCAGGGGTTAACTCAGAGGAGTGGGGCTCACCGGAGGCGGGAATGAGAAACTTGCCGATGGAGAGATGCCAGGAGGTCCAGCACAGGGCGTGCTTGGGAGCTGGCTGATCGCCCTCCACACGCCTCGGGGTGGCTTTTCCCCCTCCCCAGCTGGAGCACACTGTCCCTGAAGGCCTACCTACTGACCGCTCAGAGTCCAAGAGGCTGTCTTCTTCCAGCTTTGTAGACAGACCCTCAGGCCACGTGGGGCAGGGGGTGGACGGGTGGAGCAGGCCCAATGACGAGGGCAAGGCTGGCACTGGGCCCGCTGACCCCTGGCCGGCTCCCTGAATTCCGGGAGTGTTTGTAAACACCTCCCATGGCCAGGGTGCGGAGGGATGACAGCTCTCCCCTCTTACCCCGCCCCGCCTGGGGCTCTGACTGGCAGAGGAAGGAGTTTCAGCAGACAAGGCACCTGACAGGTTCGACTGGAAGGGTCAGCCGCCTGTCCTCCTCCCAAAGCAGCAGGGCGGAGAGCACCTGGGCCCGGGCCTCTCGCCAGGCGGCGCTGGGCCTCGCTGTGGGGTCTCTAGCACAGATATGCTCTTAGGCTCATCCGGGAAGGTTTCCCCTCTAAGACATGGTGCAGAGCCAGACTAGACAGGAGACAGGGCCTGTGGAGGGGGAGGCGTCAATGCCCCGCCAGCGGCCGACCTCCCTACGGCCCCTCGACATCCCCCAGCTGCAGGCACACGACCTCAGAGGTCATCCTGGCGACTCTGAAGGGGCCCACATGCTCCCCCGAGGGAGGAAGAGAAAGGGCGTGGTAGGGCTGCCTGTCAGCCTGTTCTCCTTCGCCCCAGTCTCTGGGGGGTAGGGACAGCCTTCTTCACACATGACTCATTCACTGGGGCTCTGCCTGAACAGCCCTCTGGCTGCTCCGGTCCAGCTGCCTCTGCCTCCTCTGGCCCACTCGGTTGACCAAGATTCCCTCCAAGGAGCAAGGACTTCCTGCTTCTTCATGGAGTCAGTGAGCACCAGGCTCTTTCCTGTGCCCCAGGGGCTGTGGCAGTGAAGAGGTTGAAAGCATGGCCCAGCGGACAGAGGAGGGTCTCAACAAGAGGATGGCTCAGCCATCTCCCTACAATCTTGGTGACAGTACTACTTTGTTTAATGAAGCTTGCCTCACGGATTACGCAAAGGTATTGCCTTTCCAACTTGTCAGGTCCCTTCAGAGAAGGCTCCTGAATCCCACAGCTGAAAAGCTCTAGGGAATGTGCAGCCCTCACCTTCCCACTTTCTGCCCAAAGCTTTCCCTCCCGCCGCTCCCATTCAGAACTGCTGCCTTTTCCTAGCTTTTTTTTTTCGGGGGGCAGACACGGAGGGGGGTGGCCAGGTCACATGCAGGATCTTAGTTCCTCCACCAGGGATCGAACCCGTGCCCCCTGTAGTGGAAGCGCAGAGTCTTAAGCACTGGACCGCCAGGGAAGTCCCCCTAGCTTATTTCTTGTACTCGGAGTCAGCACTGGCTTTACTCACTTGCCAGCAGCTCGAAGGCAGGAAAAATGTGGTCCTCACCTTTGCCTTAACCATCTCCCAATTCCTTGCCAATGGAAGGCAGCTCAAGTTAGGTAGAAGAAACATAAAGGACTCTTGGACCTTCAACATTAGTCCATTTAATCCCTGCTACCGCCACCTCCAGCAGTGCCCTGTATTACTGTCTTTTTAAAATATAAGGTTTAGGACTTCCCTGGTGGTGGATTGGTTAAGAATCTGCCTGCCAATTCAGGAGACATGGGTTCGAGCCCTAGTCCGGGAAGATCCCACATGCCGCAGAGCAACTAAGCCCGTCTGCCACAACTACTGAGCCTGCTGCACTCTAGAGCCCGCGACCCACAACTACTGAGCCCGTGTGTCACAACTCTGAAGCCCGGGTCCCTAGAGCCCGTGCTCCGCAACAAGAGAAGCCACCGCAACGAGAAGCCCACACATCACAACGAAGAGTAGCTCCCGCTCACCGCAACTAGAGAGAAAAGCCCGCGCGCAGCAACAAAGACCCAACGCAGCCAAAAATAAATAAATAAATTAATTAAATAAATTATAAGGTTTATACTTTCTGAGTATAAAAAAATACATGTTCATCATAAGAGCCATTTTCCACCTTTCCAGAATCAACTTCATGGCACATAGGGGCAAAGTAGAAGTTTTGAGTGTTTACTCCTCCTTGAATTCTTGCATTGGAAGCTGCCCCTCAAGATGTTGTTCTCTTCCTGGCATCTCTCAGAAAAGCCATGAGCCTCCACTTTCTCAACCGCCGCCCCCCCCTGGACCACTGGGGACCCCACCACAGCAGAGCCAGCCAAGAGGAGGATGTAAACAACCCCATCAACCTTTTGCTCCGCTTCCCTTTTGAAGCCACGACACATGGCACAGGGCTGATGGCTATGTGGACTTTTGCCACCCTAAGGAATCGTGATGTAGACCTGGAAGCTTCAAGCCAAGCCCAGCGCTTGATGCTTGGCAAGGTCCAAGGGAGAGCACCAGAATAAAGCCCTTCCACTGCAGGGAGAATGGGTTTGATCCCTGGTTGGGGAACTAAGATCCCACATGCCGAGCGTCACAGCCAAAACAAAAAAAAGGAAGAAAAGTGTTTATATAACATAGGAACAGATTTTTTTTTTTTTTTTTTGGCTGTGTTAGGTCTTTGTCGCTGCTTGCGGGCTTTCTCTAGTTGCGGTGAGCAGGGGCTACTCTTCGTTGTGGTGCGCAGGCTTCTCATTGCAGTGGCTTCTCTTGTTGCAGAGCACGAGCTCTACGCATGCGGCCTTCAGTAGTTGTGGCTCACGAGCTCTAGAGCGCAGGCTCAGTAGTTGTGGCGCACGGGCTTAGTTGCTCTGCAGCATGTGGGATCTTCCCGGACCAGGGCTCGAACCCGTGTCCCCTGCATTGGCAGGCGGATTCTTAACCATTGCACCACCAGGGAAGCCCAGGAACAGATTTTTTAAAACAAACTTTATTATAGCATTACAGCATGGCCATAATCAAGGAAAGGAAAATGTACTGTAAACATTATATGCAGAAAAGTGCACAAAAGTTTCCAGCCTGGGGAACTTTCACCACCCAGATCAAGAAATAGAACAGGACCAGCACCTGCGGAAATTTCCCCTTGGTTCACCGCCAGTCACTAGGCTCCCCTCCTTTCGAAAGGTAACCACTACCTTGACTTTTATCCCCAAAGATTAGTCTTGCTATTTTTGAACATTATGTAAATGAATCATATATTAAGTATTTGTTTGGGGTCTGGCATCTTTACTTTTTTTTTTTTTTTTTTTCTCAGCTGCGCTGCGCAGCATGCAGGATCTTAGTTCCCTGATCAGGGATCAAACCTGTGTCCCCTGCAAAGGAAGTGCAGAGTCCTAACCACTGGACCGCCAGGAAATTCCCCAGGGTCTGGCTTCTTTCACTCAGTATTATGTTTAGGAAATTCACCAGTGGTGTTCGTGCAGCAGTAATGTATTCATCTTTATTGTTTTGTAGTATTCCACAGTGTGACTCTACCACAACCTATTTTTCATTCTACAATTGAACTCCTGGCCTCCAGAACTGACAACGAGAGAATAAATTCCTGTTGCTTTAAACCACCAAGTACGGCAGCCACTGGGAACAGGCCTATTAGGAATAAATTTGCTGTACATTCTCATATGTCTTTGGGCACATGTGCATAAACATACACACACACCTAAGAATGGAATTGCTGGGTCACAGGGTGATTATATGTTTAGCACTGAGAGAGCACCAGGTCATTTTCTGAAGTAGTGATACCAATTTATACTTCCATCCACAATGTCTGAGAGATCCTGTTTCTCCACATCTTTGTCAACCGTGGTATTGTCAGTCTTTCCTATTTTGTTCTTCTGGTGGCTGTGAAGTGGTTTTCATTTGTATTTCCCTGATAACTAAGGGGCTTGTGTGCTTGTTCATTGACCATTTGGATGTGGTCTTTTGTGATATGCCTATTCATTTCTTTTGTCCGTTTTTATTTTCTGTTGTCTGTCTTATTGATTCATAGCATACATATAATATATTGCATATATTATACCTTTGTCCAAAAAAACTCAGGCAAATATCCTCTCCCACTCTGTGGCTTGCCTCTTCACTCTCTTAGTGGTGTTTTGGGGTGAAAAGAAATTCTTACATTTAATGAAATCTGAGTTATCAATTTTTTATGGTTAGTGCTTTTGTGTCCTGTTTAAGAAAACATTCCTGCCTCAAAGTCATAAATATAGTCTCCTTTATAATCCTCTAGCAGCTGTACTGCTTTACTTTCACATTTAGGTTAGCAATCCATCTGGGATTAACTTTATTGTGAAAAGATAATTCTCCAAAATATGAAAAAACCATGACTCATACAGATATAAAAATCAACACATGTTAAATTTTTATTTAACTTATTAAGAAGGAAAGGTGGCAAGGTGTTTCAGCCTGTTCCAAGGTGAATCCGAAGAATAGACACATGTATAGATCAGGAATATTGAAATAGGGACTTCCCTGGTGGTGCAGTGGAGAAGACTACCTGCTCCTAATGCTGGGGGCCCAGGCTCCAGCCCTGGTCAGGGAACTAGATCTCATGTGCATGCCACAACTAAGAGTTCGGATGCCACAACTAAGAGTTCAGGTGCCACAACTAAGGAGTCTGCCTGCTGCAACTAAGACCCGGTGCAACTAAATAAATAAATTTTTTAAAAAAAGGAATATTGAAATAAATGTGCAAACTGAGGCAAAACTGGTTTTTCCATGGTTGGGGGTGTGTTCCTCCACCAGACAGAATTTATTTTTATGAGCTTGGCACTGTTATCAGTTATCTACAAGTTAAGAGGTTTTTTGTGGTTTTTTTTGGGGGGGGGGTTCTTTGGCTCCGCAGCATGGCATGCGGGATTGAACCTGGGCCACAGCAGTGAAAATACTGAGTCCTAAAAACTGGGCCTCCAAGGAACTCCCTACAAGTTGCAGAGTTATAAAATAGCTGCCATAAACTCAAAATCAGAGGAGATGCTACAGAAAATGCAGTTTTCCCCGAAGCAGAAAAATTTCCCTACCATATAGTAGCAGATAGAGGTCAAGATTCTTTTATTTTTCCATAAGTATATCCCATAGATCCAGTGCCATTTATTAAAAAACTCAGCTTTCCCCCACCGGCTCTACAGTGTCCCTGTGATGTGTAGATTTGCTTCTGAACTCTGTTCTGTTCCATTGGTTTATTAGTCTATTCTTTTTTTTTTAATATTTTTATTTATTTATTTTACTTTTTTATTGAATGAAAGATTCTTTAAATTCTACAGTGCTTTACAATTTTCAAAAGTTTCACACACGTGCTTTCATACAATCTCATAATAACCCTTTTTTAAATCCCCTACCCTTACGTTGCCCCTCCCTGATTCCCTCTCCCCACTGGTAACTACTTTGCTCTATATCTGTAAGTCTGCTTATTTTTGTTTTATTCACTAGTTTGTTGTATTTTTTTGATTCCACATATAAGTGATATCATACAGTATTTGTCTCTTATTTCACTTAGCATAATGCTATTTGCAGCAACATGGATGGACTTAGAGGGCATTATTAGTCTATTCTTGAATTAATGCCACACCATCTTAATTATCATAGCTTTATAATACATCTAGGTATCTAGTAATGTAAAGCCTTCAGCTTTGTCCTCCCTTTGGTTAGATTTCTTGGTTATTCTTGAGCCTTTGCATTTTCACAACATTTTAGAATCCATGGTTCATTTCTTTTTTTTTTTTTTTTTTTTTGCGGTACGCGGGCCTCTCACTGCTGTGGCCCCTACCATTGCGGAGCACAGGCTCCGGACACGCAGGCTCGGCGGCCATGGCTCAAGGGCCCAGCCACTCCACGGCATGTGGGATCTTCCCGGACCGGGGCATGAACCCGTGTCCCCTGCATCGGCAGGCGGACTCCCAACCACTGTGCCACCAGGGGAGCCCCCATGGTTCATTTCTTAAAAAAACAAACAACCTCAAATTTTGATTGAGATTGCATTGAGTTTGTAGATTAATTTTGGGGAAATTTGACATCTTTACAATATTGAATCTTCCAAACAATGAGCAGGCTGAACTGCACTTAAACCATCCTATAGAGCATTTATAAGGTAAGGAGGACCTCGAGGTCTATCATCATGAGATATTTTTATTAAGCATAATTAAACATTCATATTGTACTGGGAATGATCTTTATAACGGTTAATCCAAAAACAGAGTAAGATATTCTTCTGAGAATTTACATCCAAGAGAAAATAAATGAATACAGGTAAACATATTTGATGATACTTTCCAAAAATTCATAAAGAAAGGGAGAAATGGTTATATGTGTCAATGGTCCTTGACTAGATCTTTCTTCTCATATAGGAAGACAAACAAAAACTTCTTACAAGTTGTGAAAAACTTTGTGTAGAAAATAATTTACAAACAAATGTAAAAATGAAACCACCATCGGTGCTGTGGAGATACCTCTTGTCAGCATTTTTCAAGTGGTTTTGACTATCACTTCTCCATCAAATACAGTCAGTCTCCTCAGGACCTACAGGACCTAATACTCTAAATTTCTCTGAGAGTAACATCTGGAGGATGAGTAGAAGTTAAGTGGGTGAAGAATGGTCCGAGCAGAGAAAGCAATACGTGCAAAGGCCCTGTGGCAGGAGAGAGCAAGTGATGGGAGGCATTGTAAAAAAGGCTAACTTGACTGGCTCTAAAGAGCAAGGCCAATCATGGTGTGAGAGGAGGCCGGAAGAGTGCTAGGATACACACCATACACAGCCTCAGAGGCCATGGCAAGAACACTTTTCTTAGGGTCAGATTTGTGTTTTGAAAAGATCACTGGCTAGAGTGGAAGATAAAGGTAGGGCTGAGCATGGGTCAAGGGAGGCTAGTTAGAAGGCTATTTCATTAGTGCCAGTGAGAAGTTATGGCAGGTGGACTGAGTAGTAATGGTGGAGAAGGAGGGAAGTGAATGCAGTCTAGAGACTGCAGACGGTAATTAAATACCTACTCTGTGCCGTGCACTGTTCTAGGGCTCGAAGATACAGCAGAAAACAAGACAGGCCAGGTGCCCGCCCTCAGGGAGATTATAACCTGGCTCTAGGTTCCTGGCTTGCATAACTGTGCGAACAATGATGCCATTAACTGAGCTAGGGAACACTGGAAGAAGGACTGGGTTCCATTTTGGACATGTTGAGCTCTCGGTACATTTGAGACACCCAAGAGGATGGTAAACAGACTGGTGGATATATGGGTCTGGAGCTCAGAGGAGAGGTCTGGACTGGAAATGTATTTCCTTCATCAGACGTAGAATCAAGCCAAGGGTTCCCTATGAGGCTATTGTGGAAAAAAATGGCTTTAAAGTTCTTAAAAGCCCTGCTCTTTCACAGAAAGGATGAAAGTTGGCTTCATCTTTACCCTGAGGCTGCATTTTCATGACAGCACCATATATTTAATTCCCCGTCCCCAGGCCCTTTATAAATCTGAGAACACTTAGCTACCTCTAAACACTGTCATGAACGCTCTATACTTCCTTGAAATTCTACCCAAAATATATACCAATTGCTATAATGAATACAATGTGATTATTTTTACTCTGTTAATATGATGGATTGTCTTCATGGATTTTCAAATATCGAACAAGCCTCACACCACTGGAATAAACTCCATTTATTTGTAGTGTATACTTTAAAATATATATATTGCTGGAAAAAAAGCTGGACGTAGTACAAGAATTCATCCCAAATAACATCATCCTTGTCTACTGGATACTTGGAATACAGTGGAAAAAATGGCATGTATGTGAATGGGCAGCTGCTACATATCTACACACATGTATATACATACCCACTATATACCTGTATACATGTAATTTGCTTGTATTTACTGATAACTTTCCTTATTTGTGTTACTATTATTTTTTCACACATAGTGATCCTGAACTCCTTTTTAAATTGTAACAATGTTGATCAAAGTCTGCTTTATATTAGAATTATTTAACCATGTCTATCCTTCATGAACTTCTAAAGGGTAGGACCAGGAATTCCATAGTATCCGGTTAGGATTCGGTGCTTTCACTGCCGTGGCCTGGGTTCAATCCCTGGTTGGGGAAGTAAGATTCCACAAGCTGCACGGTGCAGCCGGAAAAAGAAATAGATAAATAAAGGGTAGGACCACATCTAAATTTCACTGTTTCCCCTAATTCTGCATTCAATGGATGGATGGACTTACATTTCTTCTCCCTTAAGACACATTCATTCATTCCATCTACTAGCGGTCAGATTTGCTTCCATACGTACCTTAAGACACCCATGACGAACAGCTAAAATTGTATACATAACACAAAGAATCATTCCTCTATTACTTTAATTCCTAATTCTATTATCTTGTATGTGTATATATGTATCATGTGTCTGTACGTATATATACATCATCTACTTCTGTAAAGAAAATTCCAGGTACAGTTACAGTTCTGTTAGACGTGAAAGAGGTCAATATGGGTGGTGAGGTGAGAAAAGGGGTGGTCTGGGAATCAACAGGCATCAATCTTAGTGTAGACACTTTAGCTCTGGGACCTTCAGCAAGTCATCTAATTAATTCCAGCCTCAGTACTCTGCAAGGATGGTGTTAAAGGATCTCTGTGATCTTACATCTCTAAAATTCTTTGAAATCCAGTTGGATGGTAAAAATGACTTTTCAACACTGAGAGGCCCCTGACCACAGGCCTTTGGGCGAAACACCTCAGAGAAAGCAGGGAACTACATCTAAGTATCTGGTATGGCTACATTCATCTTTTAAGACTGGAGGGAAAAGTGTGGGTTAAAACTGAAAGCCAGGGTTGGTGCTGGAGGTTACAAAACATCAGTCGGTTTGAAAGTGATCCTAGGAAGGTAAGGACCACCTGTTGAGGAAGGAGATGGTAGGCCCTGCAGTTTGAGAATTGCTTAGGTTTGTCACTAGTATAAGAAAACAACTGCTGTCCTGATCGCCCTTGTATGAAAGTTGAGGCCATCGTGCGGTGCCTCGCTTTGACAGGAACAGCCCCGAAAGGGGGTCATTCCAAGTGTCAAGGGAAGCAGATGCTCAGATAGAAAATAGAACCAGGAGAGCATTGGGACAAGGAAATTCCCTCTTTCTGTCTAGACCTTGCTCTCTTAGCTTTAGACTCAGAAGAGGTGTGTGCATATATCCTAAGATGGTAGCACTGTCCTGAGGCAGACTAGAGAGTAGGGAAGAGGGACCCCACTAATGGAAAATGAAATAAAAATTCGTAGCCGTCACTAGTTTCCTGTAATTTTCTGCTTCCGTTTTGCTTATCCCATAGTCTTTTCAGAAGTCATTTCAAATGTTCCGACCTTCTGGGTTTAGAGCTTTAGAAGCTCTGCAGGGAGCTCTAAGGGAAAGGTCATGAGTCCACAGCAGCAAAATGGTTACAGGACGCAGCATCCCCAGGCTCCACCCTACCCTAACGCTTGACGGTAACAGCAGCAGCCCTAGAAAGATGCCAGGGAGAGGCCTCAGGAACGCCAGGGGTCATAGTCAAGGCTGTGCATTTCTATTGCCTTTTTTCATAAGGAGATCCTCTCTCTGCTGTCAGTCGTAGAAGATTCTGGATGTTATGGTGATTAAGGGATGGAGTCATTTTCTTTTTATAAGAATCTTTTTTTAAATTTATTTATGTATTTATTTTTGGCTGCCTTGGGTCTTCGTTGCTGCACGCAGGCTTTCTCTAGTTGCAGCGAGCAGGGGCTACTCTTCGTTGTGATGTGTGGGCTTCTCACTGCGGTGGCTTCTCTTGTTGTGGAACACGGGCTCTAGGTGCGCGGGCTTCAGTAGTTGTGGCTCGCGGGCTCTAGAGCGCAGTCTCAGTAGTTGTGGCGCACGGGCTTAGTCGCTCCACGGCATGTGGGATCTTCCCGGACCAGGGCTTGAACCCGTGTCCCTTGCATTGGTAGGCGGATTCTTAACCACTGCGCCACCAGGGAAGCCCTGGAGTCATTTTCTTATATTAGCTCAAGGTTCAGCCAATATCAGAACATCTAACCTTTTAGAGCCGTGTTTTTCTATTTATTTGTACCCTGCCCTGTTTCCAAAAGGATTTAAGGCTGCTTACAAAACCACATAATGGAGTTAAAGAGCATAAATTAGAATAGCAGGGGAAAGGCGAGGCAGAGGAAAAACAAGGGTGAGGGCATGAAAGTGTGCTAAGAGTGAGCGGCAGCCCATGGAGCCCCAAAGGCACACTGGGCTCTGTCCTGTTGGGCTTTTTAAAACTTGCTGAAGCTGTCAAACCAGTGTTGTTTTCATTCCCCAGAATCCTGTCATTGTTGGGGACAAAGCCCAGTGAAACAATCAAATCCGGATTCCCAGGACAGAAGGAGACCTCTTACCTAATCCGATGCCCTAACCCACGTGGAAAGCACTGCAATTCACCGACCAGTCCCTGTGCATGCTTTCTGGAACCTGCACTCGCTGGACCAAAGCCCGACATTTAAAAATACATTTAAGGAGATGGCTTTCAAGCGTTTGCTCTGTTTTACTTCAGCGTTGCAGAATCCTCAGAGCAGTTTGAACTTCCTACGAAAAGGGGGGCTCCTAGGACCAGGGGGAGCAGGCAGGACCATCGAGGTCACCCCTAAGCTGGGTAGAGGGTGAGTCAGCCTGGCTGGTGGAGGGGGGTGTGAGAACACCTCTAAATTTCCTTGCCCCTCCCAGACAAGCTGCAGATGGCCACCATCCAGGACTTCACCTGAACCGCATTCCAAAGACATCTGCGATGCCTACACACGTGGGAAGTACACCTGAGAGCAGATCTCGGGCCTCCTTCTCCCTGGGGCCGGGTGAGGAGTTCTTTAGAGGTCAAAGAGGAAGAAGATTCCCATCTCCCCCACCCTCCTCTGTACTGGCAGATGGAAGGAGAGAGTTACCAGGCTAGAGCTGCCCAACTTCTCAAGTTTAAAATTCAGGGTTCTTCTTCCCTGCTCCCAAGTTTGCTAAACAGCACCACCTACTGTCTCAGACGTCAGGAAACGGGAAAGAGCGGTAGTGGGTGAGCCTTGCAACGTGCCGTTGATAGAGTAGAATGAGTTTCCCTCCCAGTGCGCCCCTGAGACCCTCGGGAAAAAGCAGAGGCAGAGAAGGACATCCCACAGGCCAGCTTTACACCCTCTCCTCCCGGCCTACCCCACTCCAACCTCCCCTCCACCAAAACCCTCCAATTTCCCATAGCTTTATGCTAATTCCATCCCCAACACCACATCGACAATCCCTCGGACACCAACATACCATTGATAAGACAGGTCCTAAACCCAAATTCCGTCATTGAGCTTCTGCACTTCCTGGTAGGAAGGGGAGGTTAGCGGCTCGGGGTCTGATAGGGTAGACCCCCTAAAAGTTCTCATGGATGATGTGTTGTTGCCCAGTAACTTCTTTTTCGGTAGTGGTAAAAGTCACATAGTATAAAATTTACATGTTTTAAAAAAATTTTTGTTGTAGTTGATTTACAATGTTGTGTTAGCTTCTGCTGTACAGGAAAGTGAATCAGTTATACATATACATTTATCCACTTGTTTTTATTTTCCCCTATAGGTCATTACAGAGTATTGAGAAGAGTTCCCTGTGCTATACCGTATAAAATTTACATGGTTTGG
Source organism: Delphinapterus leucas (assembly GCF_059928025.1). NCBI lineage: Eukaryota > Metazoa > Chordata > Mammalia > Artiodactyla > Monodontidae > Delphinapterus > Delphinapterus leucas. Next base: position 29,347,454 of record NC_143149.1, read on the forward strand.
GCTTCCCTGGTGGCGCAGTGGTTGAGAGTCCGCCTGCCGATGCAGGGGACACGGGTTCGTGCCCCGGTCCGGGAAGATCCCACGTGCCGCGGAGCGGCTGGGCCCGTGAGCCATGGCCGCTGAGCCTGCGCGTCCGGAGCCTGTGCTCCGCAACAGGAGAGGCCACAAGAGTGAGAGTCCCGCGTACCGGAAAAATAAATAAATAAATAAATAAAGTTTACATGGTTTAAGTTGTACCGTCCAGGAGCGCTAAGGACATTAGCTTCTCGTGCAACCAAACTCCAGAGCGCTTTTCATCTTGACCCCAGTACCATTTTCAACACCGTTCTCCCCCCAGTTCTAACCTTCTCTTCTCTGTCTCATAGCTCAAGTTCTTCTTGATTGCCATTCGCATTTTTTTCATTGACACCATAAAACCCTGTGTGAGGGCCCGGGAATCCTGCCCGGCAGAGGTACCTGTCTTTGGCTCTAAGGGAGGATTCAGGGAACAAAGATCACACTTAGATGCCAACCCTCTACCTTGACAGATTGGGGCTGCTGCAAGTAGCACAGATTTCTGCAGAACTGCCCTGTCCGGGAGGCGTATTCTGGTTCTAATGTTCTATGGAGCAAGGAGGCGATTAGTTAATAAAAATGCTATCACAGGGACTTCCCTGGTGGCGCAGTGGTTAAGAATCTGCCTGCCAATGCAGGGGACACGGGTTCGATCCCTGTTCGGGGAAGATCCCACATGCCACGGAGCAACTAAGCCTGTGCACCACAACTACGGAGCCCACGTGCCACAACTACTAAAGCCCGTGCGCCTAGAGCCCGTGCTTGGCGACAAGAGAAGCCACTGCAATGTGAAGCCCATGCACGGGCACAAAGAGTAGCCCCCGCCCACCTCAACTAGAGAAAGCCCACAACAACAAAGACCCAATGCAGCCAAAAATAAATAAATAAATTTATTTTTTTTAAAATGCTACCACAAATATTTGTGATATTTTTATGTGCCCACTTGACAAGACAAATATGTTCCTTGTGCTATTTTACATTAAACTGGCAAAGTCAGAGAATAAAGCAAAATAAATACAAAGTGCGGCAAGAAGCATAAAGGAAACAAGAGGGAAAGGAAATAAAATATATTTGTGGGGGAAGGGAGACCTTACTTTGTAGGATGGTTACATACAAGTCTTTGGCGGGGGCGGGGGCGACATTTAAGCTGAGATCTGCGACCCACACCATGAGAAAGAACTGACCTTGCAAAAAGCAGAGAGGGCGTTACTGGGCAGGAGAGACTGTGCAAAGGCCCTGAGACTGGAAGACCTGTTTATATTGGAGGAACTGGAAGAAGACCGGTGTGGCTGGAGTGTGGTGAGAAAGCGAGAGAAGGGCACTTAACTCTCAAATCACGGTGCGGAGTGAGGGTCCCTGTTACAAGTCCACGGGAGAGGCGTAGGCGAGCACAAGAATTTCGCTTCCCGGGGATGACCCTAGAGCCCGGGCAGGAGTGGAATCGCGAGCGAAGGCGAAGGCCTGCTGGGGGCGCTCAGGAGCAGTTCCGAGTCCATCCTCCACCACGGCCCCTACCCCGCATCCCACAGCGGGTCAGCCCTCGAGGCCTTGTCCAGGGACCAGAACCCCAGCCTTAGACCAGGGACTCAGGCCGACTCCTAGGTAAAGAACGCCTTTCTCCCACCTCTGGGTTCCCCTCTACCCGCTGGCCGGTGCTTGGCCAGGTGACCTCGCCGCCCGCGGTCGGATGCTCGGCCCCGGGTACCGCCCGGCTCTGCTAGGTCCGCTCCGTCCGGGAGGCTGCGCGCTTGCCCCACCGTGTAACCCCATTCTCGACTTTCCTCAGCTCGAGTTGGGCGTCCTCCCAACCCTGGGCCCCCCAACACGCGCGCGCGCGCGCGCACACACACACACACACACACACACACACACACACGGGATTTGGAGCTGAGCCTGGGGCCATCTCTGCCTGCGGACAACGGGGTTTCCTGGAAGATGCGCCCAGGGCCCAGGCTTCTCCTTGTGCGTCTGCAGCCACTTGTCGACCAGGGAAAATCGGAACAAACTCGCAAATTTTCTTTTACTGCGAGGTCTTGCTGGGACCCACAGCCGATAGAAAAGGGGAGAAGGCAGCCCCAGAAAGCTCAGTGCGCGCACTACAAACTGCTGGGCTCGGCGCCCGCATCTGTGAGCAAAAACACGGGGACGCCTGTCCCCGGGATCCTCTGGAACCCTCTGGAATCCCAGCTTGCCCAGGCTTGGATAACCTTGGAGTCGCGGGCCACCGAGAGAGGCGGATTCACTTGAAGACCAAGATCCCCGACAGCAGGTCGGGGGGTGGAGCTGACTGCACTTCGGAAATACTGCCTCCCCGGCGCCTTCCTCCCCAACACGCACACATCAGATACTTGAAGAAGCCTGGACCAGCCAGGTCCCCAGCGGCGTCAGCTATGCCCGGGAGGAACCTGCCCGGCACCAGGAAAGGTGAGGCCGCAGTGTCGGTGCAGAATCTCCGGACCCGGGGCCTGGGACCTGGCCTCCCCGGGGCCTGGGACCTGGCCTCCCCGCAGCCTCGCCGGCCGCGACTGCTCTTGCGCGGCTGGTGGCGACCGCGTCCTCGTGCAGGGCTTTCCGGTCCTAAGAAAGCCTGCGAACCAGTCCCTCCCTCCTACCCGTTCCTTCATCTCCATGTCCTCACCAGCCCCACGGTGAGCAAGCTTTCCCCTCTGCGCAGAGGACTGTCTGCTCGGAGGGGACGCAGTTCTGCAGCTCTTGATTCTCCGCAAGGCGCAGGCGGTACAGTTGGCTCCGGGCGCGCGAACCCTGGAGGCTCCTCTGGGCCCCAGCAGCCTCCCTCTGGGCCCCGCTCTGGGTGCTTATTACCTCCTCGGGGTTGGGAGCCAGAGCCCTTGGGGGACGAGAATGAAGGGGTGATGGGAGCAGCCGGCATGGAGGAAGGCAGCGCCTGTAGCAGGGGTCAAGGCACCGACGGAGCACATGGACCCCTGCAGCCCTTTTCAGCTGTGTGCCCTGGGCTGGGCAGTTTACTGATGCTCACTGAGACTGTAAACGAAGGTGATGATGGTAATAAAATTAAAATAAAATAAAATAAAATAGCTACCTTTTTGAATTGTTATGAAGATTAAATGACAAGATAGACATAAGTGCTTAGCATAGCGCAGTTCCAGGTAGCGTTCCACAACCATTAGCCATGATAGTAATGGTCATTGTTACAGATGATAGTAATGGTCATTGTTACAGATGATAGTAATGGTCATTGTTACAGATGATAGTAATGGTCACTGTTACAGTCTGGACTCCTTGGAAGAGCCAGATGCGTTTACTGACAATGTACTCGATCGAAGCCCCCGTGTCTCCAGGGTCCTAGGCAAAGGAAGACAGGCTCCTAGGAACAAAAAATGAAAAAGTATTCCTTCTCGTGCTATTGCCATCCCAGTGTGAAGAAATCCAAACGGAAAAATTGCCCACCTCCTACCATTCCTAAAAAATCACTATTTTCAGTCTTTCATGTTATACCTGGCTTACATACATAGAATTTTGTGTTCTTTTATCACTTATTATATAAGTATTTCCCTGGTTGCATAAGTATACTACTTGGTATTGGTATTAATAACAATCATTTTAATGGATCATAATATTCCACTAAATTGATATGATTCCCTTACAGTTGGACTCTTAAGTTGTTCACAAATTTTCATTAGATGATGCCGCTATGTAATCTTCGTTAATAAAACTTTTAAAATAAAAGTTAACCATGATTTATTTTAATATTTTTCTTTTAAAGTTTATTTCTCCAAAAGCTATACAGACCTGATCACTGAGAACCACCTAATACATACACTTTAAATAAAAGTAGTTTTTTATATGAAAGTAATAAAAAGTTAAAATATACAAATAAAAAATGAATGTTATTTGTAATCCCATCACTCAGAGATGTCTTAGAAGCATACCCTTCCAGACTTTTCTGAATATAAATATATATTAATTTTTAATGTGATTTGCTTAGAAAAATGGAGTCCTATGGTACATACTGTTTTGTAACCTAATTTTCACTTAAGGCATCATAAGTATTATAATAATAACTAACTCTTAATATGGTGCTTACTATGTACCAAGCCCTATTCTAAAGTGTTTTACCTATGTTAACTCATTTAATCCTCATAATAGCTCAATGAGGTAACACTTGATTGATATCCCATTTTACAGATGAGGAAAACTCAGTCCCAGGAACGTTAAGCGACTTGCCAAAGGCCACACATGTAAGAGGTGGCAGGGGCCACATACTTAACCCCACCTTATGCTTCTGCCTCACTTTACAGGTCATTAAACTGACATTTATCTTCTCGTTCTTAATGAGTGCATAGTATTCAGAAGAATAGATATAATTTATTGAACCAATCCTCTTGTTTAACACTTAGATATCAATTTTTGATCATAAGAAACTTTGATAATAAACATATTTGTACACACATTCTTGGGCACTTCTTTATTCCCTTAGAATAAACTCTGAGAAATGGAATTGCTGGATCACAGAGTAATCTATTTAGGCAGGGTGGCAAGGAAAACCTCCCTTTTTCGGAACATAAAGCAAGACTTCTGCTTAAGAAGTGAGCGAATAGTCCTCCTGTACAGCAATATTCTCATTTCACCTGGCCACCCACTCACATGGTCACACCCACGTCATTGCATTACCCGAAAATGTACTGTGACCGAGATACTGACTTCATACTTCCTGCCCGCAGACCACCACCTTCTATACTTCTCTGATTTCAAGACCTCTAACTCACTAGCCCCCATGACTTTTTCATTCTCTGTCACTCCTTTCATATCTTTTTTAAAACCTGAGGTATAATTGACATAACAATAAACTGCACATATTTAAAATGTGCAATTTGAGAAGCTTTGACATCTGTATTCACCTATGAAATCATCACCACCATCAAGATGGTGAACATATCTACCACCTGCAAAAGCTTCCTTGTGACCCTTGGTAATCCCTCCCTCTCAGGCAACCACTGATCTTTTTGTCACTAAAGATTAGTTTGCATTTTCTAGTATATTATACAAATGGAATCATAGAGTATGTACTGTTTTGTCTAGCTCTTTTACTCAGCATAATTATTTTGAGATTCATTCATGTTGTGTATATTGGTAGTTCTTTTTTTTTTTTTTTTTTAATCTTTTGGCCGCACTGAGCTGCATGTGGGATTTTAGTTCCCCCACCAGGGATGAAACCCGCGTCCCCTGCAGTGGAAGCGCAGAGTCTTAACCACTGGACTGCCGGGGAAGTCCCTGTATATCAGTAGTTCTTTCATTTTTATTGTTGAGTAGTGCTCCACGGTATAAATATATCACAATTTGTTAACCCATTCAAATCCATTCACCTGTTTATGAACATCTGGCTATTACAAATAAAACTACTATGAACATTCATGTATAAGATTCTGTAGGGACATATATTTCCTTTACTCTTGGGTAAATACCTAGTAATGGAATAGCTGGATGACATGATAATTATATGTTCCCAGCAGCAGTGTATGAGAGTTTCAGTTCCTCTACTTTCTCACCAACATTTTAGTATGGTCAGTCTTCTAATTTGTACTTCCTTTTTTTATATATTTTTTTATTTTTATTTTTGCGGTACGCGGGCCTCTCACTGTTGTGGCCTCTCCCGTTGCGGAGCACAGGCTCCGGACTCACAGGCTCAGCGGCCATGGCTCACGGGCCCAGCCGCTCTGCAGCATGTGGGATATTCCCGGACCAGGGCACGAACCCGTTTCCCCTGCATCGGCAGGAGGACTCTCAACCACTGCGCCACCAGGGAAGCCCTGTACTTCCTTTTTGACTACTGATGGTGAACATATTTTCATATGCTTTATTTGACATTCATATAGCTTTGGGGCTGTGTGTGAAGTACCTGTTCAAATCTTTTGAACATTTTAAAAGTTGTATTGTTTGTTTTCTTGTTACTTTTTTAGAGCTATTTATATATTCTAGTTACCAGTCCTCTACCAGCTCTATGATTTGTAAATATTTTTCCCAGTTTGTGGCTTGATTTTCAGTTCTCTTAAAAATGACTTTAAATAACAGAAATGTTTAATTTTAATTCGAATTCATCTATTCTTTCCTTTACGGATCATGCTGTGATGTTGTATCTAAGAAAACTTTGCCTAACCCAAGGTCACAGAGATATTCTCCTTTGCTTCCTTCTAGAAGTTTTAGGGTGTTAGGTTATACATGTAGGCCTATGATCCATTTTGAGTTAAATCTTTCACTCAATATATTTTAGTTTACTGAAAACACCTGGAAATAATGACTAATCAGTATCGACGAGAACCTTAAGAGCGCAGATTGTGGTGTGTAAATACTTTTATCTGCTAAAATGATTAGGGCTCCTTCGAGAAAAGACTGATTCCGGATCTGCAGCAGAAAATGTTCAACTTTTCCTGGAATGTCTTGTCATGCCAGAAGCTCTCAAAAATCTTAAAGAAGATTTAAGATTAAGTCTTAAAGGAGCTCTCCAAAACTGCTAGGCTTCTATCAAAGATCTTAGAAACTAATTTGAATTGGCTCTGACAGGTCAAAGATGGGACATTTTTCCCATCAATAAGGATGATGGTCACAGTAGACTACAACACAAATCATTTTAAATCCATAAATTCATAAAGATTAAAAACACACCTTATCAACCACCTTTGGGGATTGCTAGTACACCAATTCATTAATTTAATCACTAGTAAAGGAAGGGAAAGCATCAAAACTAATTCTGCCTTTCCTATGGGAAGTATACCTCACATTAAATCACAGTGAGGGGAAATTTCTATTCATAAAAGTATTCCAGCTAATGAATAAATGATGTTAGAATTAGAACACCTGTATCACCATTCTTCAACACTAATGAGTTAATGGAGCTCGGCAATGACCCTCTGTGACCGCTGACATCACAGTAAAACAACTAGCATCCCCTGCTTCCTGATAAAACACAACATACCATCTGTGATGTGGCCTTGCCAAGACAAAAAAAAAAAATGCTGAATCTGATCAAGCCTCTAGATTTATATTCTTAGTTCCAAAAATACAGGGAGGGGGCTTCCCTGGTGGCGCGGTGGTTGCGAGTCCGCCTGCCGATGCAGGGGACGCGGGTTCGTGCCCCGGTCCGGGAAGATCCCACATGCCGCGGAGCGGCTGGGTCCGTGAGCCATGGCCACTGGGCCTGAGCCTCCGGAGCCTGTGCTCCGCAACGGGAGAGGCCACAGCAGTGAGAGGCCCGCGTACCGCAAAAAAAAAAAAAAAAAAAAAAAAAAAAAGATAAATTCATCTCTAAGCATCAGGAAACCAAAGGAGATGGCCTCATTTGCTCCATGAGCTTGCTTGCAATCCTCCTCAATTATAAGACCTGTAGACAGAACCTCTGCTTCCTCTCATAAGAACTACAATTTATGGAAAAGGTATTATTTATTTTCCAGGAAGGAGCCACCAGCCTTGATAGACAGGTTTGGGTATCTTAAGCCCAAACCCATGAGGCTGCTCACTTGTCTGCACTCCCTGTAAGAACAATCTTCAGGGAACGCAAGGAAGCTGAGAACGGACTTGCCTAAATCCTTGTGCTATATGCAGCTCTGGGACTTCCCTGGTGGTCCAGTGGTTGAGAATCCGTCTTGCAATGCAGGGGACACTGGTTCGATCCCTGATGGCGGAACAAAGATCCCACATGCGGCGGGACAAGCAACTAGAGAGTCCGCGTGTCACAACTAAGACTCGATGCAGCCGGAAAAAAAAAAAAAAAGCTCTGCACCTAATTTAATGTGTGTTTCAGGAGTCCCCAAGGTTCAATGATTCATTAGAAGGACTCACAGGACCCAGTAAAGCTGTTACATTCATGGTTACAGTTTATTACAGTGAAAGGATAGGACTGAAATCAGCAAAGGAAAAAGGCAGATAGGGTGGGGTGCAGGAGATACCAAGCACGAGCTTCCAGTTTCCTGTCCAGTTGTCCTGTTCCAGTTGCACAGACAGTGCTCAATTTTCTCAGCACCAACGTGTGACAACATGTGTGAGGTGTTGCCAACGAGGCACACCAAGACTTTGATATCCAAAGTTTTTATTGGGGGTTAATCACATGGGCATGCAGTGCCTGCATAACTCACCTTAACTACCCAGTCTTCAGCCCCTAGACATCAAACTGACACAGCATGACCCAAGGGTTCCATCATACAAACCACTCTTGTCAGGCAGGAAACTCCAAGGGCTCAAAATTCATTTCCCAGTAACTGGTCAAGGGCCAGTCCTGAAGCCCCTTGGAATGTATAGAGTTTGGGCAACTAAGTCCTGCTGTGTTAACATTTTCCTGAAACTTACTTAGCACTTATTACGTGCCACCTTTTATGATTAACTTCTTTTTTACCAAGTGAGTTGTATTTCCCCAGCTGGGGTGGAGGACATCATAAGAGCAGCAACAGTATCTTATACCTTTTAGTATCCTGGGGGCTTGCAGAGTTCCATGTATTAACAGACACCCAATAGTCACTTCTGTTTCATGTGATTAAGGCTCATCTTCTAACTAGGCTATAAACTTCCAGAGAAAAAGAACTGGACCGTGCCTGTTTTTTGCATACCTTTTGATGCCCAGATGTTATGGTCTGAATGTTTGTGTCTCCTCAACATGCATATGTTGGAACCTAATCACCAATGTGATGGTATTGGGATGTCATTAGGTCATGAACGCGGAGCCCTCATGGATGGGATTAGTGCCCTTATGAAAGATGACTCAGAGATCCCTCACTCCTTCTACCATGTGAGGCTACAGGCAGAGGTGCTGTTTATGAACCAGGAGGTGGGCTTTCACTAGGCACTGAATCTGTTGGTGACTTAATCTTGGACTTCCCAGCCTCCAGAACTCTAAGAATCTTAACGAATTTCTGTTGTTTACAAGACACCCAGTCTATGATATTTTGTTATAGCAGACCAAATGCACTAAGACACCAGATGCTCAACAAATATGAGATGGTCAATGAACGTAAACATTCCCTTTTTCTCTGGGTCTCTTTGCTGAGGCCAGACCAATGCTTCATCAATGGATGGAGAGAGAGACAGAGAGTGTTTTGCAGAGAAATGAATTGCAGCAATAAATAATCAGCACAGGATATTTTTAGAGACCAAAGGTTTTATTCCAATCAGGAGTCATTTACTTTTGGAAGCTATTTCTCTGAGTCCTTCGTGAAGAGGACAGCCTCAGTGATGCTCTCAGTGATGTAGTCTATGTTGTAGGAATTGACACAGGTGAAGTTGATCCGCCCGTTCTTGGGGATATAGATATGCTTTTTCTTGACCAAGTAGTCCACCTGTTGGGCTGGTGACGACCATAGGGTCTCAGATCCTGAGGTGGCCACCTCTAGCTCCCCTCTAGCCTACGGTGAATTATGGAGGAGAGGGAGTGTCAGCCTTTCTGGGGATCCAGAAGAATCTTGAAAGCAGCTCTACCTTCCTCAGGAAAGGATCAAAATCTGGGGTGAAGCTAGGGACTGGTCACCTAGTCCATGAAGTTTATGCTCAAATACAAGGTCAGAAAGTGGGGAGCTGTCCCTTCCTAGACACTTACGGTTGAGTCCAAGATAGCTATGGGACCCCTTCTGCTCAGTGATGTGATCCCAGGAGCCTGGGGTTCCCAGGAGCCGGAGCTTCTCCTTCACTTTTTCCTTGGTCATCATGACGTTCTCTACAACCCCTTCCAGACTCTGTTTCCTGCCAAGAGAAAGACATCAGGAAATTAAGAGTATAAGGTCTCCCCGTGCTCTCAGCCTCCTCATTGCCTTTCCCCTCTTCTCCCTTCAAAAGTGGTGGAGCCAGGCATCCACCTGGGATGGTTATAAATGGGAGGGGGTTTCAGTCCATATTAATGTAAGCAAGGGAAGCAGACTCTCAGGCAGACTGCCAGAGTAGCAGGCCCTTGGTGCTTCCTCATCTCCTCCTGCAATCTGGGAATGTTCAAATAATTCAATAATAGTTTGACCTGGGTCCAAAAAGAGCATCCTATTACCCACTGCCGCAGGCTGGGCAACCCTCAGCATAGCCGCTGCCATTGGTACACAGGGGCTCCTCAGTAAAGAGTAAAGAGGCAATGTGGGCAGGAAGAGAAGCAGCCACTGCATCCTGTGAGTCAGCAAGTCTGTGGGTATCCAGAGGCTCTGCCCACCCGTCCTGCCCCACCCCTCCCCCTTACCATTCTCCCTGCATAGCCGGGTTACAGAGGACAGAGGTGATAATGCGAGCACCCGTGGTAGGAGGGTTTAGCCACAGGGCCCGCGCGAAGTCCATCAGCTGCGAGAGGACGCACAGCAGGAGCTCGTTACTGAGTGCCACCACCACGAGGATCCCCACTCCTTCGTCTGCAGCATTGGGACAGACAGCCTGTCTCAGCGCCCCCTCTGCCATTCCCGAGCCGTGCGCGCAGTCTCTGCCCCTTGCCTTGCTGAAGAGAGGGCTGGACCGCGGGGCTCGCCACCCAGCCCCACCAAGTTGGCATCCATGCCCCGGGAAGCTGCCACAGTCTCCTCTTGCAGGAAAAAGTAGCCACAGGTAAAAGCCTTAAAGGTGGAAGGGACTTGAAAGATCACTAACTTCCACCCCTCGTCTTATAGTGGAGGAAACAGAAGCCTGAGAGGCGTGAGATGGGTCAGCTAGAGTCAGTTTTAGCAGCTGAGCTAAGACCATACCACAGAACCTGACTGGTAGCTCAGTGCCCTTCCCTCCTGCCGCCGGTGCCCTCTCTGGAGGCCTGGGTTCTCTCCAGAGGGTAGGAGATGTCAAACGCGTTGCTTGTGCCCAGGGTGGGGCACCACCAGGCCTTCCCTTCTCCTCCTGCCCACGTCATACCATAAATACCAAAGTTCTTGGACAGAGACTGGCTGCAGAAGAACTCAAAGCCTCGAGACACAAAGTATTGTAAGAATCTAGCATCTTCTTCCAGGTCACCAGTCGCTAAACCTTGATAGGGAATGTCAAAAAATGGAAAGATCTGCTTGCTCTGTAGGAGAAAGGAGAATGAGAAAAGGAAGGGACTGATGGAGGCGCGGCAGGTGGTGAGAGGGAGGGGAGCCAGGCGGGAGGGTGGGCTCACCTTCATGAGGACCATCAACTGTGTCCACTGACCCTGTGTCAGCTTGCAGTTGCCGATGTTCCCAATCACGAAGATACAGCCATGCGGGGCCTGCTGCAGGTAGAGACTGTCTCGTCAGGCGCTTCCTTGACCACGTAGGTCGTGGCAACGGGACATTGGGAGGAGACGTGGTCCTTCATGTTGGCTCCTACTAAAGGGCTACGAATCCAAGCCTAGAAAAGGCCTTGATGATTGAAGGGGGCGGGAAAGGAAAGGGAAACTGTGAATCAAGTCTCGGGGGGTGCTTCTGAGCGAGCACATCTACCTCCACCACATTGAGGAGCATGCTGGGGTCCAAGCACAGCCGTGCGGAGTCCCAGAAGATGTGTTCATAAACTGTAAAGCCCATGTCCTGGAAGACGAGTCCATGCGGTTCTGTGGGGAGACATCCCCCACCAGCTGGTACCCGGCAGGCGGAAAGATGGAAGCAGCCACACCAGAGAGTGAGCCTGAGGGGGCAGGTCAGTGGCCGAAGGCAGGACAGTAACAGGAGAGGGACAAGCATACCTCGGCTCGTGCACCGTGTTTCTCATGACAGAGTGCAGAGGACAGCAGGGGAGATTGCAAATGGGGTGGGAATCAGGAACACAGGACGGGGGTCTGCTGTCGCCCTCACTTGCCTAACACTCACCTTTTTGAGAAGAAATGATGTAAACTATTTGAGAATCCCGACGCCAAGTTTTGAGGAACTGGGCCCCCAGCTGGAAAGCACCGCTGTCACCTACAGTGTGCACGCCCCCTGCCTGCCAGCAAACCAGAAGCAGGAGTAGCACCCGCAGGCGCTGATGTTTCCCAGAAAGAGTTGGAGAAGGAGGGTCACTTCCTCATGGAGGTCAAAGCAACATGCTCCAACACATACGCCTCCGTTGACTCATTCAACCAGATTTACTGAGCACCTACTATGTGCCAGACACTGTAGTAGGCACTTGGGATGCATAAGGGAACAAAAAGAACACCTTCCACCCCTGTGGTGATCACGTCCATACCAGGCATGGGCAGCCTTTGTCTACAAAGGGCCAAGTAGTCAATGTTTTAGGCTTTCAGGCTGTATAACTACTCAAGTCTGCCTTTATAGCAAAAGACAGCTCTCGACAAGGCAAGCAAATGATCGTGGCCATGCTCCAATAACATTTTCTGGACACTGGAATTTGAATTTCATATAATTTTCATGTGTCCCAAAATATTACCCCTCTTTGATTTTCAACCATTAAAAAAAAAAAAAAAAAGAGTGATGGTGATACCAGCCCCACTTCAGATTCAGGTCATCCCCTTCTTAAAAGAGCTTGCACATGATCACGTGGGCTGGTGTGAGAGCCCTGGTTTGGGGTCCTGATCCTGGCTCTGCCCTCCAGTGACCAAGCTGGGGACTCTTTGAGCTTCAAGGGTCCCCTCCATAGTCTCTTTCAGGTTTATGATTGTACATCCCCGATCCCCGATCTCCACTCCTCGTGTCTCAGCGAGTAAGGAAAGGGCCCTGCTTCTCACCCTGTTCTCCATAATGACTTGGCTGTCCTTTCCAAAGAGGAGGTTCAAGGAGGCCTGGATGAATGATTTCATGCCCATCACTGGCGTGTACTCATAGGTCAGTGAGGGATCCTGGGCGATCTGCATTCGGGTCTTGCGCACGACAGAGGACACCCAGGGCTGGCCTTGGCTGGTCATGCAGACTGTGAGGGTAAGGGAAGAGGGGGCTCTTTTTTTTTGCGGTATGCGGGCCTCTCACTGTTGTGGCCTCTCCTGTTGCGGAGCACAGGCTCCGGACGTGCAGGCTCAGCGGCCATGGCTCACGGGCCCAGCCGCTCCGTGGCATGTGGGATCTTCCCGGACCGGGGCACGAACCCATGTCCCCTGCATCGGCAGGCGGACTCTCAACCACTGCGCCACCAGGGAAGCCCGAAGAGGGGGCTCTTAATGCCCACCTCAGCATCTGTGAGTTTGGGCTCTTCAGAAAGCCCACAGATCTGTCCTGCCTCTCTTGGGACTTTGGGAAGTCATGTAGGAAAAGACAACTTTCCTTTTCTTTTTCCCCTTTTATCAAAACAATGTGTTGTTAGTGAATGTATCTAACTTTCATCTTTTTAAAAAAGGCAACAGAAACCTATGCCATTTAAAGGGCAAAAATGATAGACAACATGAGAGTTGTAGGTACATGAGACTGAACAAAGGTGACACTGACTTTCACCATAACAAGGGCTGGCTGCATCCCTGAACAGTCCATTTTAGGAGCCATTCTCAGTACAGGAGCGGAGGAGGGAGGGGGTAGAATGAAGAGGCTGAAGAAAGTACAGTGTCCACGCAGGCCCCAAGCATAGAGCTGGGGGAGAGGATACAGCTCTTATCAAATCCCAGGAAACCCGCAGAGAAGGGCAGAGGGCACAGAATGACCCAGGAGGTTTTCTGCTCTTTTATTTACCCACTGGGCAATTCTGTTAACAGGAGCAGAGCTGTCTGTCTGGGGAGGCTTGGGTTCTCTCCCGATACGGCCCTCCTAGAGGCAATGATGGTAGACTAGGTCTCACACTCCAAAACTACGAGGCACCTACCTTTATAGGCCAGGAACATCTTGTTAGGGTGGTCATCTTGTTTGTAGGTCTTCAGCAAGCTGCCTTCTAGCTTCTGGGCTAGGGGCACATCTGTGAACACAGACATCGTTGAGGGAAAGTAGAGCCAAGACTATGCTTCCGCTCCCGAAGGCTTCTGCTCTGCAGCATTCCTCCAAGTCTGGACCCGACAGACCAAGCCTCTTCCCAGAACCTTGGCAACTCCAATGCAGAGGCTCCGGACAACTGGTCACCAGAGCAACAGAACCCCACCACTCACTGTCTCCGCGGTGGCCATCCTCCAGGGCTACGGGAATACTGCAAGACAACTGGGGAGAACCCTCTGAGAGAGGGGGCCAGGGGAGGGCGTAGGGAGGACCTGGAATTCCCAGGCACCTCTCCCTAACTCACTGGCTCCTCTCGTCACCTAATCCAAAATAACAAGTCAGCCCCTTAGAAGATGGGGCAACGCAGGCAGCCATGAGCCCGGTGAGGGCTCCTCCTGCAGATGGGAGAATCTCTGACCCAGCAGTAACGTGAGTCAAGGGATACATTTTAAAAGCTTCTACTTTCATTTTGCTCAGGGCTCCAGATTTTTTTTTTAATAGAAAGAAATCACTGTTTTCTTCTACAGTTATTTTCATAAAGAGTCCTACGTTTAGAACAGTATAACTTGCAACTCTCTAAGCCAATCCTATTTCTCTGTTATTTACAGACAAGACTTCTACATTTGCAAACTGTTTCAGTGGTGGCTGAGCAGCAAGTGTAGAAGGCAGAGATCAAAGGCAGAAAGTGTTGGCCTCTGCAGGATCAGTCTTGCATTTTGCTTTCTTTTTTTTTCCAAATGACTTTGTGATCCTTGCAGACACTGCTGGTGTCTCACTCAAATACATTTTCCAGCCCTGTTGATGGATAAGGCTTATCTTTCAGATCTACCTTCCAGATTGTCCTTGGCAACAGGAAACCACCTGGCAGGTTACACCCCCATTAGCATCACACTTACACCCCCAGGACTGCCTGATCCTGGCATACAAAAAGCCAGCCCTCTTGCCTTGGGGGATGCATGTGGCTCAATTTGCACTTTAGGGCCCATCCCCCAATCAGGCCAAGGCCCCATCCTTGCATGGCCCCCTCCCCTTCACAATCGTGTTTCCCTCACTTCCTTACAGGTTCCTCCTACAGGGCATTCCCTCTGAAAATCACGTGCCCCAAATCTCTGTCTCAGCCTGTGCTTCCAGGGAACCTGCCTTGAGACAATGATAGTGGAAGTTATCCTTATTATTGTAGAAAACTTTAAAACTTCAAAAAACAATAAAAAAGAGCACCGATGTCCTACAATCAATCCACAACCACAGTTAACATTTTGGTGTACACCCCTCTGGTTTCTTCTCTAAGATGTTTATATTTTAAGATGATGGTTATTGGGACTTCCCTGATTGCGCAGTGGTTAAGAATCCGCCTGCCAATGCAGGAAACACTGGTTCGATTCCTGGTCTGGGAAGATCCCACATGCTGTGGAGTAACTAAGCCCGTGTGCCACAACTACTGAGCCTGTGTTCTAGACTCCGCGAGCCACAACTACTGAGCCTTTGTGCCACAACTACTGAAACCTGCACACCTAGAGCCTGTGCTCCGCAACAAGAGAAGCCCGCACACCACGAGGAAGAGTAGCCCCTGCTCGCCGCAACTACAGAAAGCCCGCGTGCAGCAACGAAGACCCAACACAGCCAGAAAAAAAAAAAGATTATGGAGATCAAAATTGCCGTGTCATTTTTCATCATTCTTGTTTTCACTACACATTTCAGTTGTGACAATTTTAACATCTGTGCCAATGAGAACTTTTCATGCAGCAGGTAATAAAAAACCCAACCTAAACTAGCTTGAGAAAGAGAAGGAATTTCTTGGCTCTATAACGGGGCAGCCCAGGGTACATCTGACCTCACTCATCGTTCAGGCCAGAGCGTAATGAGTCGTCAGGGTTCCAGCTCCCTTTTCTGTGGTTCCCTTGGCTCTGCTCTTCCGGATGTTTCTGCTCTGTTCTCGGGCTGACTCTGGGCACGGGAGCAAATGCCAATGTAGCACATGTGCAGAGGAAATGCATCTGAGGAATTTACATTGCAGCTCTATTTGCAAATAAACTAAATGCCAATTCCTGAAGGAATGTTTACATTAATAATGGGATATCCATATAATGGAATTCCAGGCAGGTGTTAAAGGCAGCCCTATGTGTACAAATGTATAAAAATATTCAAGATACATCATTAAGAACAAAGGAGGTACAAATAGATAGCAAAGTGGGGAATATTTGGGGGGATATATCAATAAAAGATGCATTTGCATGTATATGCCTAGAAAATCTCTGGAAGGGTGCATGAGAAGCAGGTAACTGTGATCACCTCTGCAAACTGGAACAGGCTGGCTGGTGGACAAGGACAGAGAATAACCCTGACTTGCTTTCCACTGGACACCACGTTGCGCCTTGGAAATGTTAGACCACCTGCATATGATTTCTCATTTAAAAAGTGTTTATGGGCTTCCCTGGTGGCACAGTGGGTGAGAGTCCGCCTGCCGATGCAGGGGACACGGGTTCGTGCCCCGGTCCGGGAGGATCCCACATGCCGCGGAGCGGCTGGGCCCGTGAGCCATGGCCACTGGGCCTGTGCGTCCGGAGCCTGTGCTCCGCAATGGGAGAGGCCACAGCAGTGAGAGGCCCGCGTACCGCAAAAAAAAAAAGTGTTTATGTTTTCAAACAATGGCTGCAGCCTTTCCAAAAGTTACATCCTCACTATCCAGAAGAAGAGAAAGCGTCTCTTCTCTTGGCTCCTTGCAAGAACGAGGAAGCTTCCCTCCTCGAAGCCCCCGGCCTCCTTTCTCTGGCTGCAGTGGGTCACTGGCCCATCCCTGACCAAGGATGGGATACTCTGGTGAGTGTAAACCAATCACCTAGAGCTGAGGGGGGGTGTTCATCCCTCCCAAACTGCACAGCTAAGAATGGACAGAAGCATTCCCTAAAAGAGATGCCAGGTGTTCTCAGAAATGGGAGAGTGGAGAAGGGATGCTGGAAAGGCAGTCAGAGAGTGTTCACTGAATCACCCATTCCCAAGGCTTAAGAACCACCATTTTTTTTTTTTTTTTTTTTAAATTTTGGCCGCATGGGCTCTTCTAGTTGCAGCGCGGGCTTAGTTGCCCCACAGCATGTGGGATCTTAGTTCCCCGACCAGGGATCTAACTCACGTCCCCTGTGCTGGAAGGTGGATTCTTAACCACTGGACCACCAGGGAAGTCCCCAGGAACCACCATCTTTAATGGCTATTTTTATGTGTGTTGGCTTTGTGCTTCCAAAGGTGTTAAACATCCATGGTCCGCATTGCTGTCTCAGCAGCAGAGGGAAGGTTCCTTTCTGGTCTACCCCAGGCTCCGGAGAGTGACAGCATGTGGGGAGTAACGGAGGGGGCGGTTGGCTTGTGCCTGAGGCTCTGCCTGGAAGCTGATCAGCCAATAACTGGGGATGCAGTGTTTGTGGCCCCAAGTTCTGATCATTCCTGGGGTGTTCCCTAGAACACCAGCCCACGCTCTAGGGGCCCGGGCTTCAGAGTTGTGACACACGGGCTCAGTAGTTGTGGCTCACGGGCTCTAGAGCGCAGGCTCAGTAGTTGTGGTGCATGGGCTTAGTTGCTCCGTGGCATGTGGGATCTTCCTGGACCAGGGCTTGAACCCATGTTCCCTGCATTGGCAGGCAGATTCTTAGCCGCTGCACCACCAGGGAAGTCCCACATACTTTGCTTCTAATAACCACTTCTTTTATCTTTTTCACAATCTTGGTCTCTTTGCTGAATTCTTTCTTCAAAGAAGACAAGGACTGAGGCCCTTCTTCCAGCTTTTCACTGCTGGAATCAATCTGTCAGACTTATTGTTGAGCTGCACCCACAGGCCTGCAAGCCATGTATTTGTCCAGGCTCAAGAGCCCAGAGTCAGCAACAGAGACATCAATGGTGTAATGGATGAGAGGGACCTTACATGTCTGAAGCAAGGTCTTGGAGCGACACCCCACTGTGTGTGGCAGACAGCACGCAGGACAAGGCAGTAGTCTTCGCTCCTGGGGTAACAGAGAGATTACCAGTTATAGGGGACTTGACGTCAGAATGGCTCATCAGTTAACAGAGAAACCAGCAAAGGGGTGCACCCCTCATGGCTCCTTTGGTAAACTGTCATAGTTGAAATAGTTCTGATCTAAAGATTAGAACAATCACTAGCTAGGGCCAGGGTAAGTACGTAGGCATCTACTGTAGGCTCTGTGATTAAGAGGGAAGGTCAGTCAGGTGAG
Organism: Delphinapterus leucas; assembly: GCF_059928025.1. NCBI lineage: Eukaryota > Metazoa > Chordata > Mammalia > Artiodactyla > Monodontidae > Delphinapterus > Delphinapterus leucas. The sequence goes on from NC_143149.1 coordinate 29,365,488, forward strand.
TAGGGTGTAGGTGAAGCAGGGACTGGCCCAGCAGGGGATGTACAGAGAGCAAGAGAACAGCCATCTTGGGTGGCCTGACCATACACTTATATATCTAACTCCAGCTTCTTTCCTAACTTCCGACTTGGAAATCCAAACACCTACATAGTATTCCAATAAATCATTCATAGACGTTTCAAATTTACTGTATCTAAAAACTAACTCATAGTTTCATATCCTCCCATCATTTCTCCCCATTTTAGTAAGTGGCAAGTCCCTTCTGCCAGATTCTCAGCCCAAAACTCTTGGTCGCATCCCGGGCTTCTCTCTTTCTCTTACACCCTACCTCCAAGCCATCAGCAAACCCTGTCAGTTTTACTTTGTAACATATTTAGAATCTGTTCACTTTAAAATTATTACTTATTGCTGGAAGGGATGGGTGAGTGGATGAGTGGAGGGTACAATCTGTGTTTGGATGGGCGACAGAGGGTACAGTCTGTGTGAAGGTACAAAGAAAAATTAGCTCTTTAGTGAATTTAAATGTCGTTGGGGGAATTCCCTGGTGGTCCAGTGGTAGGACTCTGCACGTTCAATGCCGAGGGCCCCCCAATCCCTGGTTGGGGAACGAAGATCCCATAGGCTGCGCAGTGTGGCCAAAAACTAAAAATTAAGTGTGGTTGGAATAAAAGTGTACGGGGGAGAGGAGTGGTGTGAAATCAGGTTAGGAGGGTAGACACTTGTCCATCTAATGCCAGGCCCTTGTGTTAAGGGGTCTGAATCCTACCCCAAACGCTTCAGAAAATCACTGAATGATTTTGAGAAAAGGAATGACACAGATTTATACTTTAGAAAAATCCATCTGTGGGCTTGTGGGAGATGAACTGGAGGGAAGCCAGAGCTAGGCAAGAAGGCCCAGTGAAGACTATCTGAGTTAATTCGGTTAAGTGTTGAAGGCCTGAGATACGCTGTGGGTACCGGGTAAACTCACCAGATGTCCTCCATAAAAATACCGGGCACCACACCAAGCCTGGAGGGAGACGTCAGTTCTGCGAAATACCTGCTTAATTTAAACAATATCTTATGTGTCATTAATAATATTCACTTACTTTTGTCCAACTTTTCTACCTTTTTTTTTTTTTTTTTTAAGAAACATCTTTTTCCTTACAACAACTTGCAAGAAATGTTAAAGGAAAGCAAGGCAAAGTTTTCAAAACTGTTTCATTCTACAGGGTCAGAAGTGCAATACCAGAACGGGTCAAACCAGGTAGCCAGCAAGCCTACCAAGGGGATGGGCATGAGAGTTCGGGTTAGGGAGAAAGGACTAGTTTGCTCTTAAAATGTGTTCTCCCCTCTGCGTCTTCACGTAGCGGTGATGTTTGCCACCAGCCTCATATGTTTCTCCTTCCCCCCGAATGGTAAGAATTTCTTCATTGGGAAAGCCGCTGCCTGTGGCCCTGGGAGAGGGTTCCGACGTCAGTTAGATTCAGACTTTGGCCCAAGGGGAGCCCGCAGAGGAAGGGCTCAGTCACATGATCCAGTGACGGGGAGAGAAAACAGAGAAGCCGTGGGTGGCGCGCTGAGCTGATGCAAAGCTCTCCCGTGCCCAGCACTCTCTTCTCTGGGAAGAACTGACCCATCCACTCTTCCTTCTGGGAATACCAACAGCAGAAGCAATAAGACTTCATCTTGTTTCTTGCCGAAGAGGCTTTGGGAACTGTGTTTACTGTGTGTTATAAAGTGTGGTTCCTCACTAGCAACTCAGAAATGAAAACTGTAGTGAAATGGGTTCTTTAGCTCCTAATTTTCTTAAAAGGCTGGGGAGAAGGAATCATAGAATGACTGGTCATTCCCTCAGGAGTGAAGGACGGAGGCTGAGAGATGCTCTTCCTGGACCAGTCAAGCAAGAGTTTCCCAGAGTCCTTTGGAGAAAAGCAGGCCATGGCAGATCATGGGACCTTCCTGAGCTTGGGGTCCCATTGTATTTTGGTTTCTGATAGGAAATCTTTAAAAACAGGACCAGAGAAGGACTGTTAGAAAGAGCAGCCTGGGACAGAATTGGGAAGTAAGTTTATATTTGTTTTTCTATTATTGGGCCAGAGATTACCACAAAGCAGCTCAGAACAACACACATTTATTATTTCAGTTTCCATGGGTCAGGAGCCTGGGTTTTCTGCTCAGGGTCTCACCAGGCTGCAATGACCGTGTTGGCCAGGGCTGCAGTCTCACCTGGGGCTCAGGGTCCTCTTTCAGGTTCACACAGAACCCATTTCCTTGCAGCTATAGAGCTCACCGTGGCTGGCTTCCTCAAGGCTAGTAGGTGCATCTCTCTTCTCTGCCCTCTGACCTTCTTTTAAAGGGCTCACCTGATTAAGTCAGGCCCACCTGAGGATAATCTCCCTTTCTGTTAACCTAAGTCAATGGATTAGGGACCTTAATTACATCTTCAAAATCCCTTCCCCTCTGCCACATAACATGACATAATCACAAGAGTAACATCCCATCACTTTCGGCATTTTTTATTTGTTAGAAGCAAATTACAGGCCCCACCCGCGTTCAAGGGGAGGGGATTATATAAGGACATGGGTCCTTGGAGGTCATCTCAGAATTCTGCCTGCCACAGAGTCCAAGAGCTTCTGGAGAAAACAGCCCTTCCGTGAGGGGTGACTGGAGTGGATGACAATTTCATGAGATCAGAACTATTCGTTAAAGAGTTCACATGGATCTCTCACTGTAATGGGTTTGCACAGTGCCGCCTACCAAAAGGTATGTCAACCAGAACCTCAGAATGTGACCCGATTTGGAAGAAGGGTCTTTGCTGATATAATTAAGGCAAAGATCTTGAGACGAGATCATCCTGGATTAGAATAGGCCCCAAATCCAAATCCGATCTGTCTCTTACAAAGACACATCTGTGCCTTTATAAGAGACAGGAAAGGAGAGGACACACAGGGACACCAGGGGAAAGTGAAGACAGAGGTAGACATCAAAGCTATGCGTCTGTAAGTCAATGAAAGCCAAGAATTGCCACAGCCATCAGAGGCTGGGAACGGGGCCTGGAATGGACTCTCCTTCAGGGCCTCCAGAAGGAACCAGCCCTGTCAACACCTTGATTTCAGACTCCTGGCCTCCAGAACTGTGAGAGAATGAATTTCTGCTGTTTTAAGGCTCCAAGGCTGTGGTTACTTGTTGCGGCGGTCTTGGGAAACGAGCACGCTCACTGTCCCCATGTGAATTAATGTCCAGGAGATGGGCTTGGTGGCCACAGGTACGACACGAACTCAGACTCTAGAGAAATGCCAGTTCCCAGAGATGCCCTAGGGGAACCAAAGCAAGGCAGCCTTGTAAGCCAAGCCACATTCATTACAGAATGTAGGAGATGTCCATTCATTGTTATCCTTTTGTTGCCTCCCTTCACTGATGAATGTGTTTGATTCAGCAGCTATTAAAAAAAAAAAAGCGAAAACAACTGTAGCTTAACAGGATAGACATTTATTTCTCTTTCGTTTAAGAGTTTTAAACATAAGCAGTTCAGGGCTAAAAAGATGACTTCACACCGTTGGACACCCAGGCTCCCCATGTCTGGTTCTTCTGCCATTGGCAACACATGGTTGCCATCTCATGACCCAATGTGGCTGCTTCAGTTCTTACCATCACATCTGCATTCCAGCCGGCTGGAAGTGGACAAGCAGACATGGGGGATACACCCTTTCCCTTTCAGACCTGGAAGCTGCACACTTCAGTCAGCTAGGACTTAAGTCACTTAGTCACACCTAGCTGCAGGTGAGGCCGCAATGTGTTTTTAGGGAGGCCACGTGCCCCAATAAAACTTAAGGGTTCTGTTACTCAAGGAAGAAGGGAAGAATGGAGAATGGACAGCAAATTCTGCCCACAGGAGACAACAAACACAAAGTCTGACTTGATGAATCGCCTCTCAAATCTGGGGCCCAGGGAGATGGGAAAAAAGGCTCGTAAATGGAAATCCAGGAGTGCATAGCACGCCCACTACCCTTCTGACTGATTATAGGATGAAACAGAGCCTGGGAAATGTGGGTTTGAGACAGCAGTAATAAGATGAGCATGGAGAGTTAAGAGTGTTCCTGCTTCCCCATCACACCCTCAGCTGTGGGTAGAATTGTGTCCCCCTAAAAGAGATGTTGAATCTTAAACTCTGGTACCCCAGAATGTGACCTTATTTGGAAATAGGGTCTTTGCATATATAATCAAGTTAAAATGATGTCTTACGGAATTATGCTGGGCCCTGATCCAATGGCTGGTGTCCTTATAAGAGGAGGGAAATTTGGACACAGACACCTGGGGGAGAAAGCCAGACAAAGATGGAGGCAGAAGTTGCAGTGAGGCAGCTATGAGTCAGGCGACACCCAGGCTTGCTGGCAGCCACCAGAAGCTACAAGAGGCAAAAGGGGATTCTTCCCCCAGAGCCTTCAGAGGGAGCATGATCCTGCCAACACCTTGATTTTGGACTTCTAGCCTCTAGAACTGAATAATTTTCTGTTTGTGGTGATTTGTTATGGAAGGTTTAGCAAACTAATATACCATCTCCCTCTTCCGGTTCCTTAGGGTACATTCTCACAAATGTACCATAAAGCACAGACATCTAAAAGTGCCCTCTCTCTTAAACCTTCTGTCCATCCTTAAAATTGCCTCATTATAAATGCTGCACCGCAATGGTAGGGTGAGCCAAACCATGACCAAAAGGTCAGGCACAGGCCAGATCAGGGTCTGAACGTGAAAAGAGAGCTGGAGGGGGAGGTGTACAGTGACATGGAGGTGACACCAGTGGAATCAGCCTGAGGTAGGGATGAACCTGTGGAAGAAAGATCAGGCAGGACATGCCCACAGTGACCAAAGGCAAGTGGGTCCAAGATCCAGGCTGTCAACAGAAGCAGGACCAAACAAAGACCAAAGCCAGGGGACCTGGGACTAGTCCGAGCTCCATACTCCATGACACCCCTTACACTGGAGGAGCCCTTTCAGTTTCCAAATCTTTTCACATACAGCCTCTCATCTGAGCTTCAAAACCAGTGTGCAGGAACTGAGTAGAGCGTAATATAATCTGCGTTTGATTCACAGGCAAACGGAGATGTTAAATCACTTGCTCTGTGTGACTGGTGGTGAGCAGTGAGTGCAGGGAAAAGAAAGTGAACTTGGGAGCCTGGTAGACTGGGTTAGAATCAGCACAGCAAGCTCTTTGATTTCTATGCAGCTGTATTTTTTCTTTGTTGTCACTACAACATAACATTTGGAGAGCACCTCTTAGAGTGTTGGCATACTTATTGATGGGTCATTCCCTTCCTTCCTTTTTTATTTGTTTTTTCCAGCTCCAAGTTCCGTGCAGTGTTGCCTTTCATTGACTACACTAATCTTGGCTACTCACAATTCACCTCTCTAGAAGTCAGTTTCTTCATCCATTTTATCAAAGGATTGGGCTAAACCATTCCTAGGGTCTCTTCAAGTTTTTGCAAGTCAGGGCAACTTGCAAACTCTGTCCACACCTGTTGTACTTTAAACCGCCGTCAGGGGGCGCCTCGCACCGCTTATGCCTTGGATGGAGCACAAAAGCTCTGCATAAACGCTGAAGCTGCAAAGCTCTGCCTAGGGCTCCCCAGAGGTCGATGAGAGCCAGCCGTCCCAGTCACCCTCATTCCCCTTCTAAAGGCAAGAGAGGAGAGAAAGGGTTATTCTCAGTTTATTTTATAGATGAGGAAACTGAGGAATGCATTCTGATTTTCCTTAATCGCATAATAGAATGAGCTATGAAAGAGTCGATGGCCTTATGGAGCTTCTGCTCATTAGACAGTTGAGCATCATACTTCAACTGCTCACTCATTGGCCTAAGGCAGACTGTCCGCAGGGCGTTTGGCAGGGGGCTGGGGCGGGCATTAGCAGATCTGTACCCCCATTGCCGGCTCCCATTTTTTCCCGGGACAGACACACAAACAAAGACATACTCCCTCCGCCAAGGGGGTCTGAGAGGGAGCCTGGATCTCTGGCTTTTAGGATGGAACCATGAAGGACACTGTTTCCATGGCCCCAGGACGACAGGGAGAAGCTGCTCAACTCTGTAAGGGTTGAAGAATGAAGCTGGTGTGGAATGATAGCCCCGTGACCCCCCACAAGGACCACAGCCTGCACTTACCATCACTCCCCAGAAGAATCTACCACGGGGAGAGTCCTAGGAAAGTCTGTTATCAAGCTCCCCCTCTCCCTAATTCTGCCTGCCCCTCAGCAGTCCCACCTGATGCAGAAGGAAGGTTCCCTCTGAAAAACCCAGTCACCCCTCATCCCCTGTCCTCCAGCTCAGCACTCTCCCCTCCCACCCCCTCACTTCTGCCCATGCCCAGGCAGGGCCAGCTGTTCAGAGGGCCCTTTTGTTCTCACTGGTCTGTAAGTCTTCACACCCCTAGGCTCAGAGGATGGTTGTTTGTCTTCCACAGTTCAAGTGCTCAGGCCCCATGCTAGTGCTAGCGAGAGCAGCCCGCTTGGCATCCAAGGATGTAAATCCCCCTCAGCCTGACACCTGGCCACAAGTTGCTGGAGAAATGACCAGAGCAGCTGGCTGCCTCTCCATCAGATGCACCGGTGACAATTCGCAGATGGAGTCCACAGCCCCGGTGCAAGTCTAAACACTCCAGAGGAGACTGACAGCTGGCACACGGGTGCATGTCGAGCAAGACTCAAGCCTTATGAGCCCCTAGATAGCGTTCAAGGACAATTCTACACACCAGAGCGCCCTTCCTCCCCCAAATCATTCTTCTCCCCTGCCTAGCACTGACTGGGCAACTTCCCTCGGCCATGCTGGGAAAATATCCACAGGTGGGGAGAGAGCAGAGGCCCTCTTATGTGTCCCCAGGCTAAAGCGAGATTTCCTTCTCCCCTAAGGGTTCAACAGTTGAGTCCTTGCCAAGAAACTGTCCATACCTCAGACACCAGAGATCTCACACTGCTCTGGGTTGAAAAGGAGAAAGTCATCTTTGGTATGCAAACATCCTAAGGAATAAAACCTGGACTCCTGGACAAAAGAAAGCAGCTGAGGCCAGGTCCAATTCACAGGGAACACCCATATGTGGAAATCCACCGAGCTTATCCTCAGGGCAGATCAGAGTTTCATATCCCTGGAGCCCCTGAATTTAGCCAATGCATTGTATGCTCTGTCATCCAGCACGTTAAACTTTTGACGATTTACTGGCTATCCTGTAAATCAACCCGGACAATGGTCTCTGCTCATGGAGTTTAAATAAGAACCCACAAAATGACCCAGGGATTTCCACTGCAATTTTCTTTCCATAGGAAACTGCCTGATAAAGTTCATAAAAATTGAAATAAGGGAAAAAAACTATCAACGACCTCAAACTTGGAACTCCAGTTTTACTTCAAGAGGATAATATAGATTCCTGCCTCCCAGGAAAGGGAGTGGGAAGGTAGAGGTTATGGAAAGGAAGGGAAATGTCAGAATATATTTATAACCCAAGACATCTGCCCAACACAAACAACGGTCTGCATGTCCAGACACACACACGTACAGCACCAAACAAAACTGGTTCCTGAATCCACCACCGGCTTATAGCACGAGAGCTCCATATGCCCTGATCCCAGGCACAGCAGCCCCATCCTCCTGTGGACACACTGCTCAATCCCGTGGGTAGAATGGCTTCCAGGAATTTTGGAAAGGGTGGGGAGACAGGAGTGTCAAAGGCTCAAACTCCATCTCCTTCACCCAAACAGACTTCATTTTTCGTTTCATGAGGATTAAGAAGAAAGGGGCAAGGATTAGTCCAAATTTATTGCCTCAGTCAAAAGCCAGCTCTAAGAAGGGAGAAAGTGGATTATGCAAAGAAAACAAATGGAGAGAAAAGAGGACAATGGATACTTTGCATTCAGTAATATTTATTAATTTGATTTTAAAAGGAAAAGAAGGAATCCATTCTAATGGTTCACCTTCCCATGAACCCAGGAGCCCCCCAAAACTCTAAAGAAGTCCTTCTGACCCTGCTGTGGGGTAGATCAGAGCCGTCCTGTGTCTAAAGTGAGGGAGGCTGGAGCTTAGAGGGCTGTAGTGAGGGAGCCAGGAACCAAACCCCAAACCTTGACCTTTTCTAGCTGCTTCTTCTCAGCCTGGGTCGCCAGGGCCTCCAGTACACTGACTGGTTCATCAGGGTCTGGGTGGCAGAAGGAATGGAACGAGGGTGCTCTCTTTGCCCTAAGCACACAGCACTCAAGTGAGCAAGGGGATGGGTGCCCAGCCAAAGCCAGCCCGGCTGCTGCAAGGACAGCCAGACACTCAAGCTGCTGAGGTAGTGGTGAAGTTCAGGGGTGGGGTTTAGAAAACATCTTTTGGAAGGAGAGAGAGAGAGAGAATGGTGAAAACCCACTTGGTAAGGGTTGCCCCTCCCAAGCCAGACCCCCTCCCCCTCTCACGGCCTAGTGGTCAGGTTCCCGAGGGCAGAGTTTTCCAGCTGGGAAACTCCACAGGGCTCATTCCGAACAGGCCAGAGGCTCTCCAAAGGTTCTGGATCAATGGAGTTGTTTCTTCAAGGCCTAAGAAAGTCCCCAGGAAGCCCTGAAAAAAAATGGAGATGAGGTATCTTGGGGTGAGGGGGCAGAGGGTGGGAACAGGAGAGGGAAATGGGTGAAGGTCAGGGACCTTGAGGGGCACGTGCGGTTACACAAAAGCCTTGGGGACCCACCCTGCCACAAAGCCCAACCCAGCTTCAACCCGGCCCGGTTCCTACCCGGGAAGAATTCGCACTCACACGTTCCAGAACCTGTCTAGCCTTCATCCCAGAAGTGGATTCTCACCTTCATAGCTATCAAACCTTTCAAAGAAACCAAAGCTGAGCCCGAGGGCTTTGGGGGACCTCTAGTCTAGTCAAAGCCAGCCCAAGAGGTGGCAAGAAATCTGGGCAAAGAAACTGAGCTACAACACCAAAACTAGAGCTGACCAGGCGAGGGGGACCCTCGGGCACAGCGGGACCCACCCCATCCCGGGCCCCCCCTTGCTCCTGGGGTGGAGAACAACCGGCCCGCCCTCCTTTGCTTCAACCCCAGGGCAGGGTGGGTTGGGATGCGGGAAAAGAAAGGGCCCTGGGTTCCACTTCGGTTCCCTACTCCATGCCCCACTTCCCTCGATGCAGAGACCCCAGCCCCATCTTCTCCTACCGAACCCCAAGCTCAAAAAACTGAAGGGGCTGCCCTGGTGGCGCAGTGGTTGAGAGTCCGCCTGCCGATGCAGGGGACACGGGTTCGTGTCCCGGTCCGGGAAGGTCCCACATGCCGCGGAGCGGCTGGGCCCATGAGCCATGGCCGCTGAGCCTGCGCGTCCGGAGCCTGTGCTCCGCAACGGGAGAGGCCACAACAGTGAGAGGCCCGCGTACCGCAAAAAAAAAAAAAAATTGACCGAAGGAGATACCGAATGCTTCCTGATCCCGAGCCGTCAACCCCTTCGCCTTGGCTACCTACCAGTCGAGCGGTGGGCGCTGCCTGGATTCTGCGGGGCTGGTCAGGGCCGCGGGGGCGGGGAGGCGGCGGCGGGGTGCTCCTCGGGCCGGCAGCGGCCCAGCAGGCGGCGGAAGGCGCTGCGAAAGTCAGGGCTGCGGCAGTGGATGAGCGGGTTGAAGGCAGAGTTGGCATAGTCTAGACAGTTAAGGGCGAGGAAAGCGGGGCCGGGCACTAGAGAGGGGCCCCCGAGGGCGCGCAGCACGTTGACTACAAAGAAGGGCAACCAGCAGAGAGTGAAGGTTCCCATGATGAGCCCCAAGGTGAGCAGGGCGCGGTGTTCCCTCAGAGGCAGAAGGCGCGCCGGCCGCCGACCGTAGGAGGGCACCCCTGCGGGCCAGGCGCACGGCCCCGCCGGGGCGGGGCACAGGGAGCAAGACCGAGCCCGCGGAGACTCCTCTGGCGGGAAAGCGGCCCAGCTCCCGGAGCAGAAAGCGCAGCTGGCGCGTAGCCACCGCGAAAACTCGCGCGTAGACGAAGAGCATCACCAGGAGCGGAAGGTAGAAGGAGACGGAGGAGGAGAGCGGCGCGTAGGGCATGTTGGAGGCGAAGGCGCAGCAGCGCGGATTGCAGTGGCAACGCTGCGCCTCGGCGTCGGCCCCGACGCGCCACCATTTGCTCATGATGGGCGCAAACGACACCAAGGCGGACACGACCCCCACCGGGACCGCTGCTGCCCGGGCTCGGCGTTTGGTGACCAGCGCGCCGTAGCGCAGCGGGTCGGTCACGGCCAGGTAGCGATCCACCGCCAGGGCGCACAGGGTTTCCATGCTGGCGGTCACACACAGCACGCCCACCGAGGTCCACAGCTCGCAACCGGTGGCGCCCAGGGGCCAGTGGCCGGTCAGCGCCAACGTGGCCCCCCGCGGCACTACCAGGAACCCCACCACCAGGTCGGCTGTGGCCAGCGAAGTCACGAACACGTCGGTCATGGTCTGGAGTCTCGGCGTCCGGGCGATGGCCACGATTACCAGCAGGTTGCCCCCCACGGTGGCCAGCACCGCCAGCGCCAACAGAGCCCCGCTAGTGCCACGGCACCCCTGGCAGCCCGCTCGCGTTGGCAGTATTGGGCGCCCGGGTGGGGACATCTGGCCACGGGGCCAGAGGGCTGTTCCCGTGCAGCCAGGGAGCCATTCCCGCGTCGCGCGCGGGGCGGGAGGGAAAGAGGGAAGGGGTCTCGCAGCTTACCAGGCTCAGGGGACGGGGCAGCGGGCCGTGGGAGCGATTCCCCCGGCCTCGGCCATCCTCCCCAGTTGACCCGCGAGAACGCACAGCCTGCCCCCGGGTGGGAGGAGGAGTGGCGGCCCTTAAAGGGGCAGCGGCCAATAGTCGCGACGCTCGGCGTCTGTAGGGAAATTGAGGCGTGCGTAGGGAAGCACGACGGATGCTTGACTCCTCCATTAGCCAAATCCGGAGTAAGATGTGTAAGAGGTAGGTCACGCCGTGTGTTCTGTGCCACGATGTGTCCGCTCCTGCCATGACCGGCGCCTGCGCTGACACACTCAGCGCAGCGCTCCAGCGGCGTGGGTTTTCTGCACCAATTTCCCCGGAAGGTCCAGCAGCAGCTCTCGGGGAAGACACAGGAGAAGCCCCCAACCCTTTATCTTGTCGGAGGAAAAGGTAACCCTCCCAAGGCAAACAAGACGACCCACAGCAGCCCCTCTTCCACTTGGGTGTCCCTCCCCCTAAGATATTGTAAGTTAAGTCATAGAGGGAAGCCAGGGTCTTCCCTCTTCTCCCAAGACCCCCTTCCAATGAGATCTGACCCCCTTCCCTTCTATCCACTTACCCTCCCTGTCACTCTAGTTTCCCTTCTTTTTTTTTTTTTTCTTTTCAAATCTTCCATTTTCCAGGAGTCTTTATCATTGCCGGCTCATTTGAATTTGGATTTGGCCTCAGGTAGCCTAAGATGCTGAGTTTCCATTTCTCCGTCTTCCACATTGCCCCCTCCACACACTTTCCACCAAGAAAGCTTCTAGGTGAGCCCTTCTCTTAAAATGCTCCTGTTGTAGAGACGTGTTAAAAATGAACAAAGGGGTTCCAGGTTGAGGCTTATCCACCGTCACCCCCAGCTCTCCACAAATCTTCCATCACCATGGCAAAGTCTTCTCTCTACTTCCCTGAAGATTTTATTCATGAACATTTGAAAAGTAGAAGACACTGAGCTGAGGAATCCACACGTTGCGTCTTGGAGCGTGTGGAACCACAGGCCTGGTATTGTAGTGTCCGTTGAAGTCTCTCTTACAATCCCATCAGAGGATCCCTTCACCTGAAGAAGCCCACGGCCTCCTCCCTTCCCCTTTCCCTCACCCACACTGATGCCTGGTTCCCAGCCCGGCTCTCCCGGTGGCTAAGCCAGTTCCTCTCAAAGTGGGTGTGGGGAGATTAGGCTGCAAAACAGTGTTCAAGCTGAAGAGCAGGAAGGTATGACACCTTTATTAAGTCCTATCGATCCCGAACCTTGAAACTTCTTGCCTCCTCCCCTGAAACAATGGGACAAAAGGGGGGGAAATTATCATGGAAAATGCCTCCCGGGCCATGCCTTAGCGAGAGTCTTTTGAACACCTCTATATTTCAAAAGAACCCTGTAGAGTCACCGGTCTAAGCAATCCCTCTGGGAGGCTGAGCCAGGGCCTGGGAGTTAGAGAGACTGGAGGGGAAGTGAGGACCGAAAATTATCCCCAAGGAGAAAGAACCCAGCTGCCTACCAACGAGCAGGGTTGGTCAGTGGCTCCCAAGCAAATGCCTTTTGTGCCCATGCTGTACCCCAGGCAGGCCTTTGGATCCAGGGAAGTGCATCGTGGGTAAAGGTGGGGAGGCCCGGCCTCTACCCCCAACCTCCAGTCACTACCAAGCTTTGCAGGCCCCAGCTGGCCAGAGTCTTGACCGTGGCCGCTTGCTGACCATCAGGGCAGTCACTCCCAAGTTGGGTTTTGCAACACCCCAGAGAGTGTTGCCAGTTACCACAAAGGGGTGACAGAAGATTCTCCAAGAGTAATCTCTAAAACAAATCCATGTCGTGCAGCAGGGTTTTTTGTTTTTTGTTTTTTCCAGGGTGCCAGAGTTGGTGGGGGAAAGGGAGAGGGGTGCCAGGAAGTCAAGCGGCTTCAAAGGCTGCTGCTGCTCTAGGGGTGACCTTGTTAACCCGAGGAAGTGGGTAAAAGTGTTTACATTTCAAAAAAAGACAAGATTTCCCAAACCACGTGAGCGTGCCTGCGTTTGGGGAATGATGAGGCCCATAACCGAAGGAGACTGTGAGGAGAGGAATTCGGGCCCCTGTTAGTGGAGGCGTTTAGGAGCCAGCAGAGAGCAATGACCCAGCACCTGGAGAGCTTCCTCCTTTGCTCTGGCCCATCCCCTATCCCACCTTTCTCAGTCTGGCCTCCCCACCTCACCGACTACCTTGGGGCCCGCAGGGAGAAGGGGTCCCTCCTTTACCACTTTGGTCTCTTTTTTTTTTTTTTTTTTGCGGTACGCGGGCCTCTCACTGTTGTGGCCTCTCCCATTGCGGAGCACCAGGCTCCGGACGCGCAGCCTCAGTGGCCATGGCTCACGGGCCCAGCTGCTCTGCGGCATGTGAGGTCCTCCCGGACCGGGGCACGAACCTGTGTCCCCGCATCGGCAGGCGGACTCTCAACCACTGAGCCACCAGGGAAGCCCTGGTCTCTTTTTTATCACGCTTTTGTGTTTCTTACTTTTCTCTTTTGACTAGGTGATGCATCCACATTATTCAGCCATCAAAATATACAAAATGCATGTAATACAAAGTTGCCTTCAGCCCGGTTTTCAACTCCCTAACAGGTAACCACCATTAATTAGTCTCTTGTTTATCTTTCCAGTAATATTTTATATATAAACAGGTCAATGCAAATACATATGGCTTTGTCGTTTCTTTTCGACCCAAATAGTAGTAAAATATACCGACTGTCCTGAACCTTGCTTATCTTACCTTAACAATATGTATCTGTGACGCTTCCATACCAATGCACAAAAGCCTGCCATTTTCAGTATTCCATTGTATGGATATACCATAATCTATGAAACCGATCGGCTATTAATAGACATCTAATTTACTTCCAATCGTGCCTAGTAGATGATGTTGCAATGAATCACTTGTAATCGTGTCGTTCCACACGTCTGTGAGTATATTTGTAGAATAAATTCCTGTAAATAGAATCGCTATATCATGTGGTATATAGTTTGCAAATTTAAAAGATATTACCAGATTTCCCTCTCCAGGCAATGTACCCACTTACCCTCTTGCCATCGCTTCTGATGGCCAGTGAGGGGTGGGAGGTAAGTGTCCCGCTGCTTTGGGAAATCACCCAAACGACTGGCCCCAGGGAGTTAGGCTGTCGGGTCTGTAGAGGTCATCCAACTGTGGAGAGAAGCGTGCATTGCCCAGAGGGAGCTTTACCCTGGCCCTGGGCCCCTGGATGACCTTTGTTCTGTGCCCTTGGAGGTAGACTGTGCATGCGGACCTCTGAATCTGCCGAGTTCAGGCCCCTAGGCTGCTGCTGTCTATGTGTTGAGGGCTCCAAGGATGCGGGTCATCCTGTTGTGTCAGAGGCCAGGTGTGTGATGGTCTGTGATTTAGAAAATGCGGTGAGCAGAGCCAGAAAGAGGCAGCAGCTGCCCTGCCCCGTGGGCAGAAGTTCTAGGAGCAGGGTGTGCTCTCCTCCCTTTGTTGGTTTTAGCTCCTGGTCTGTCCTCTGAGCCTCAGGACCGGGTCCATGCATGTGCGTGTGGCTGTGTGCCTGTTTATGTGACGGGGTAGGAGGAAGCCTAGCTCAGGCGACTGAGCCCTGTACTTTGTCCAAGGCTACGTGTGTTCAAGCTTTCCCCTCTCATCCTGTCTCTCTTCTTCCACTGTAAGCGTCCATGCCATGCGATGCTTGAAACGCTGTGCGTAGGTGTGGCCTCTGAACAGCCGGCTTGGTGTTCGCTGTTTCTCCTTTTGTTGCAATTAGTCCAGGAGGGTAGAATGATGAGCTAAAAGGGATCTGAAAGATCAAATCCAGCACCAACATTTTACAGAATTAAAAAGCTGAGGTCCGGGGCTTCCCCGGTGGTGCAGTGTTTGAGAGTCCACCTGCCAATGCAGGGGACGCGGGTTCGTGCCCCGGTCCGGGAGGGTCCCACATGCCGCGGAGCGGCTGGGCCCGTGAGCCATGGCCGCTGAGCCTGCGCGTCCGGAGCCTGTGCTCCGTAACGGGAGAGGCCACAACAGTGAGAGGCCCGCGTACCGCAAAAAAAAAAAAAAAACAAAAAAAAAAACCATAATCTCACAGTGAAGGTTCCTTTCCAGCAGGAGTACAGGCATCTGAGGAGCCGGGTAACTCTTCCCAAGCGCCTCCCCCACACTCCCTGGCAGTCTGTGGCCGGTGCCACCTGCCAGCCTGTCCTCTGGAGGGGAGGCAAGGCTCGGAAAGGACCACCGCCCAGCCCCCAGAGCTGAAAAGAAGCCCGCAACCTAACACTTTCTTTGTCTTCTACAACATGCCATGGCTACTCTCCACACATCTGGTGTTTCCCAAGGCAAGGAGCTTGAAGGAGAGGCAGGGAAGGAGCCTCCATCTTCAGAAACCAAAAGGTCCTCTTGTGCCTAAGAGCTGGCCGGGGACAAGAGCCTTATTCAGGCAGAGACAGGGGTGTACGCTTAGGATTTTCTCGCAGTGCCTTTTCTCTTGTTCCTGGTCATCCACGAAAGAGGGGATCAGAAATGTTTCTTTCCCTCCTGCAGTAGGGAGAGAAATCCATGTTCTAATCTCTTTGAATAGTGATTAAAATCCTTGACTATTAGAGAGGCTGCTCCCCAGGGACAGGGCAAGGTCACACAGCCCACCTGCAGCCCGGACAAGAGTTTCTTGGGGTTCAGGAAGGCACCCTCTCCCGGGGAGGTCGGGGAGCGATCAGGAGGGTGGGAGAGGGAGAGAGCAGGAGAGGGTGCTCACCAACCCTCAGATCATGCCTTCCGAGTCACCCCTGGATACTGCTTCCGCTGATTTTCTGTGCAGCCTGGAAGAGGGCAGATCCGCCATGCTGCTTGCATCTGTGGTCTCTTCCCTCCCTCTCCCTGGGAAGGAAAGCTCCAACAAGGCTAGAGCCTGTCTGGCACTCAAGCTGCACAGTCTCTGGCCTTTCTCTCACATCAGCCCACAGTTTTCGCCGGGAACAAGTACTGAACAAGGAGTATCCGGTGCTTGGAAGAAAAGGGAGCAAAACAAGGGGACGGTTTCTCCTCCGACGGGGAGACCCACGCCTTGCATATGAGACCCTCCAGTTAAGATGGAGTGAGGAGCTTTCCCATCTGGAAAAGGAAGGAAGCTGAGTCCCGCAAACCCTTTTTTTTTTTTAAATTAATTTATTTATTTATATTTATTTTTGGTTGTGTTGGGTCTTCATTGCTGCACGCGGGCTTTCTCTAGTTGCAGCGAGAACTAGAGAAAACTAGTTTTCTGGTTGGGGGCTACGCTTTGTTGCAGTGCGTGGCCTTCTCATTGCGGTGGCTTCTCTTGTTGCGGAGCATGGGCTCTAGGCGCGTGGGCTTTAGCAGCTGCAGCACGCAGGCTCAGTAGTTGTGGCTCACGGGCTCTAGAGTGCAGGCTCAGTAGTTGTGGTGCACTGGCTTAGTTGCTCCACAGCATGTGGGATCTTCCCGGACCAGGGCTCGAACCCGTGTCCCCTGCATTGGCAGGCGGACCCTTAACCACTGCGCCACTAGGGAAGCCCAGGGCTCACTTCTTTCCTTTTTTTTTTTTTTTTTTGCGGTACGCGGGCCTCTCACTGTCGCAGCCTCTCCCATCGCGGAGCACAGGCTCCGGACGCATGCAGGCTCAGCGGCCATGGCTCGTGGGCCCAGCCGCTCTGCGACATGTGGGATCTTCCCGGACCGGGGCACGAACCCGTGTCCCCTGCCTCGGCAGGAGGACTCTCAACCACTGTGCCACCAGGGAAGCCCCCAGGGCTCACTTCTTACTTGAGTTTCTTTGCTTGGTTTGGCTTACTTTCCACTCACATGCTTGGACTCACATCTCCCCCCAGATTAGGAAGTGATTCCAATGTCATGATACTATTTAAGACCAAAGGCAGCAAGCAGCCCCAGGAGCCAGGAAGGCATTCCAGGATGGTGCGATGGGAATAAGGAATTCCTGGGCTTGCAGGGAACAGAAAAAGCACTCAGACGCCATCCGTGATCGCCAGGGAAACACCATGGGGCCCATGGAGGGATTATCTTTTTAACCACTTCTAGCATCTGGAATCCTCTCTATAGGCTACAGAAAGGAAGTCCCTGCAAAGTAGTCTTGCCATGACCTCCTCCACCTCCTCAATATAAAAATGAAATGCTGCCCCTTCCAAATGCTTCCAGCCTAGAAACCAAAGGGTCCACGCTCCTGCCTTTCATTCCACTGTTCCCACTTCTCCTGGCCCCCAACCAAGCCCTCCACTCCTAATGAGCCATTGAGTACCAGAAGAGGAAATGTCAGCACGATGGGGGGGCCTGGTGGCCTCAGGGGCTCCAGAGCAGAGCTTGGCAGAGGGGGAAGGAGGGCTATCCTGATGTCATCACTTTTCAGGAGACCTCGGGCTTTTCCTGCCCAGCTGTGGGTAATGGGCTCGGCAGCTGGTGCTGGGAGGTGATGAAGCCTCTGAGGTCTTGAGCTGGGATCTTGGTTCCTGATGCACAGTGGAGACAAGATGCTTGGTGGGGACCAGGAAGCCCTGAGAAGAGCAGGATGAGAATATTCATCTTAGTCTGTTCTTTCTGCAAAATAACTGAATACCCCAGGAGCACCTTCCTGGGCCTGGTGAGAAATGCAAAAAGGTAGAAGCCACAATATTGCTCTCACCAAGCCCCATGTATTGTAGATTATTGAATACACAGCTGAAAAATAGGAATACTCACCAACTCTCATGTTAATGAAGGCAAAATAATTTAATACAATTCAAGTAGGGTATATGCAGGGGCTAGTTAAGTAAGTATAGGAGCTAATCCGGAAGACTTTTTGGAGGAGGTTCCATCTCTACTTTCAGGAAAGGGCTGGCCAGGATTTGATCCTCCTTTTATTTCATCCTGGTCTCCTACAGTATCTTATGTCCAATTTATTTATTTTTAAGATTGGTTTAGGCGTGTTAGGGCCTGTGCTTTCTCATCTAAGTGTTAGAATAAGCTTATCTATGTCTACAGAATATCTTGCTGGGATTTTGATAGGAATTACATTAAACCTATACATGAATTTGGGAAGAATTGGCATGTTTACTATGTTGAGTCATCCAGTCCATGACCACAATGTATGTCTCCATTTATTTAGGTCTTCTTTGATTGACTTTATCAGCATTTAGTAATTTTCGGCCTACAGATTCTACACATATTTTGTTAAATTTGTAACTAGGTGTCTCATTTTCTTTGTAACAATTATCCATGATATAGCATTTACAGTTTCTGCCTGTTTGTTCTTAGTATGTAGAAACGTGATTGGTTTCGTGCATCGATCTTGTATCCTGTGACATTGCAGAACTCACATAGCAGTTGTAGGAGCTTTTTTGTAGAGTCTTTGGGATTTTCTGCATACACAATTATAACATCTGCAAATAAGGACAGTTTTCTTTCTTTCTTTCCACTCTGTATGCCTTTTTTTATTTTTATTTTTATTTTTTGCAGTGGCTAGAACTTCCAGTGCTGTATTGAATAAGAGTAGTGAGAGGAAGCATCCTTGCCTTGTTCCCCGTCTTAGGGAGAGAGCATTCAGTCTTTCACCATCAACTGTGATGTTAGCTGTAGACTTTCTGTAGGTGTCTTTATCAAACTGAGGTAGTTCCACTATCTTCCTAACTTGCTGAGAATTTTTAATCATGACTAGGTGTTGGATTTTGTCAGATGCCTTTTCTGTACTAGTTGATAAGATGATGATTTTTCTAATTAACCTGTTGCTACGATGGACATTTAAAAAAAATATTTATTTATTTATTTGGCTGCGCTGGGTCTTAGTTCCATGCGGGATCTCCGTTGCAGCATGCGGGATCTTTAGTTTCAGCACGCGGGTCTTTTAGTTGTGGCATGCAGGATCTTTTTTTTTTTCTTTTTACTTGCGGCACGTGGGATCTTTTTTGAGTTATGGCAGGCATGCGAACTGTTAGCTATGGAATGTGGGATCTGGTTCCCTGACCAGGGATCAAACCCAGGCCCCCTGCATTGGGAGCGTGGAGTCTTAGCCACTGGACCACCAGGGAAGTCCCTGGACATTATTTTTAATCTAAACTTTATTGACCACTTGATATCGTGGAATTCTGAATATTGAATCAGACTATATATGTGGAATAAATCCTACTTGGTCATAGTATATAATTCTTCTGATATTTATAATTATTTTAGAACAATGGATTCAATTTGCTATATCTCATGAGAGATATTGGTTTATAGGTTTTTTTTAGTACCGTCTTTATCTGGTTTTCATATCGAGATAATACTGGCCTAAAAGTAAGTTGGGAAGTGTTCCCTCCTCTATTTCCTGGAAGAGTTTGTGCAAAATTGCTGCTTATCCTTCTTTAGGTGTTTGAAACTGGAGTGAAACCATCTGAGCCAGGAGATTACTTTTTGGGAAGGGAATCTGCTTTATCTTGATCATAACTTCTTTGTGCACTGGAGTCACAAGGGCGTTGGCCAAGTTACAAACTCTAGAATTTCAGCAGACCTTGGCAATCATCAAGTCCCACATCCCTCACTACATATGAAGACACTGAGGCTTGGGCTGAGAGAATAACTTGCCTGAAGTCGCAGAGCGCTTTAGCAGAAGAAATGGGAAGAGCCCGTGGACCAGGATGCTCAGCCCAGCTACCTCTGCTCCTAAGTTAATGGTAGTGGCTCAAGAAGTGGAGACTTTCAACTTTCAGACACCCTGGCATTCATTGCCCACTTGCTCTCTTGTAGGAGGAGATCAAAGTCTTCCCTGTGCACAAGCGCTTGATAAGAGGGTTCCCCAAGTCCCTTCTAGCCCATAATTAGAACAAGAAAGGGCAGAGGTCAAGAGCAGAGCTGGCAACCCAAGAACAAATGGGCAGAGAGACAAAGCTTTGGCAACTGAAGTCTCCCAACAAAGAAGCAACCACAGGGCTGATCAGCCTGGGAACCTGCTCCCTCTGTTGGTTTGATGTGCACTTGGACCAAAGAGAACAGAGGAAATTCCCTGGCAATCCAGTGGTTAGGACTCAGCCCTTTCACTGCAGTGGCAGGGGTTCAATCCTTGGTTGGGGAACTAAGATCCTGCAAGTGGTGCAGCGCAGACAAAAAAAATTTTTTTAATAAATAAATAAATTTTTTTTAAAAAAGGAGGAACAGAGAAGGTGGGCACATCTCCTAACTGGGTCAGCAAACAGTAGGAAGTTAAGTCTTCCAGCTCACACCCCTCTGGCTCCCTGCAGCCAGTGGTCACTGTCCAAACTGCAGGTAAGAAGACAGAAGGAAGGAGTGGAGAGATTACACCTTCACATTAACATAACTCGACATTCCTACAGCCGAATCCCCATCACTGCAACAGTGTTGTCCAGTGGAACCCTCCACAATGGAAATATTATATATTATATATCTGTGCTTTCCAACAAGATAGCCACCAGTCACATGTGGGTAGTAAACACTGGAAATGTGAACAGTGCAAGTAAGAAACTACATTTTTAATCTTATTAAATTGTAATTAATTTAATTTAAATAGTCATATGTGGATAGTGCAGATCTAGAGGAACCTCTCTTTGTAAATACACTCATGAACAAACATAAAAAGCGGGGGAAAACCAGAATCATAATCTATAACAAAGGAAAAAGCACTAAGATATGACAAGTCACTTAAAATTGAGCTAAAAACCTCACTCTTCAAATTTGCACCAATATTACGCGATGCTCTGGTTTCATTTTATTTGGTGGGTCTACGCATGCTAGTTTTTAAAAATTCACCTTTGGCAAAATACAAAAGAAGGAACAAATAACAGGCTTCAGGGATCCAGACGGAAGTCACTAACCGGCTATAGAGTTAGTTTAGAGAAAGAACACTGCAGGGCTTTGTTTTGTTTTGTTTACTGGTATATCTCCAATGCCTAGAATATTCCCCGGCAAAGAAGTCTCTCAGTAAAAATTTGCTGAGTGGCCTCAAGGACAGACTGTCAAAGGAACTGATCTAATTAAAAAGAAATGTTTGCAGCGGGAGGACCACTAGAGGGCGCGCCAGCCCAGCAGCCAAGAGGCTGGGGAACAAAGGCGGGGAGGCTCTTGGGGTTCCCCTAGCGCTTCCCACGCTCTGGGGTGGCTTCAGAAGAGTAAACCCCGCCACCCCCTCCCATCACCCCTTATGGCTTCCTTTCCTTTTTGTTCGTCTGCACGTTTTCTCGTGTGTACAAGCCAACCCACTGACCCCGAGGTCAGGATGGCCAGCCATCTATGGGCAGTGCAAGGCCCCCAGCCCCGGGACGCTGAATAAATGTCACATTTTGCGCCTCAAATAAAGGAAATGGAGTGTCACAGGCAGAAGCCCAGGCCGGGAAATCAGGAGGCGGGCTTCTAGACAGCTCTTTACACTCACCGGAAGCCCACCAGGTCCCAAAGGTTGTGCTACACGTTTTAACCCAGGTAGATAGCGTTACCTCCATTTTACAGATGAGAAAATTGCATTTCAGAGTGATTGGCAAAGGTTACGTAGATAATAAGTGGATTGTGAACTCGGGACGTTTTCTTTACAAAACCCGTGGAATTAACACTGTGCCATCATCTTTGAGTTCAAAGATGTCGCTACTGAAGGCACTGCTTTCTGTGGGATCCAGTGAGGCTGGAGACTGAAAGCTGGGGTTCAGTTGGAGTCAGGGGAGGGGAAAGAGAGGGAGTTACGTTGCAGCCCTTCCTGGGGAGCTGAAGAAAGGCACGGTCAGCACTCAGAAGGGCGGGGTGGACCCGCCCTTGGCAAAAATCTTCAAGGTTCCTTCTGCTATGGACTGAATGTTTGTGTCTAGCCCCAGATTCATGCATGTATGATGGTTACCCCCGCAATGGGATGGTTGGGGGTTTTACTGGGGTTTTTTTTGGTTTTTGGTGCTTTTTTTGGCCACACTGCGGCATCTTAGTTGCTCAACCAGGGATCAAACCTGCGCCCCTGTGGTGGAGTGCAGAATCTTAACTACTGGACCACCGGGGAGGTCCTGGGATGGTATTTAGAGATGGGGGCTTTTGGGAGGTTAGAGTTAGGTTTAGATGGGGTCACGAGGGTGGGCTCCCCTCCCATCATGGGATTGGTGTCCTTATAAAAAGAGAGGAGTGACCAGAGTTCTCTCTCCCCACCACCGTGTGAGGACAGACTGAGAAGGCACTGTCTGCAAACCAGGAAGAGGGGTCTCACCCGGAACCATATCTGCCAGCACCTTGATCGTGGACTCGCAAGTCTCCGGAACTGAGAAATCAATGTCTGTTGTTTACGTCGCCCAGTCTGTGGTGTTGGACACCACCCTTGCCTCCACTGTATCCTTTCTGTGCTTTGGGACGGCTTCCCCCTCTCCTCACATCAAGACCAGCTCCCAGATAAAGATCCCACCTATTTCACAAGCTTCTCTGCTCATCTGAAGCACTCTGAGGTTTGGGAATCACAGGGGGTGGTGATGAAATGTATGGGCTTTGGACCAAGCAGGTCATACAAATAGCTAAATGTGAGCTGTGGCATGGGCAGGCTAAACTCCTACCCCACCAAGCCCCATGTGTGAATTAGGAATACTTGTTATACTTGTCCTACAATGTCCTGGGGCCATTTATCAGTCTTGTCAATGTCAGACCTCTCACATGTGGGTCAGGGACAGAGCAAGAACACAGGAAGTGTCCGTTTCCTTTCCTCCTTGCTTGTGGTGTCATGAATGTGAAGGTCACTTTACAGTTAGCGGAACCTTTAGCTCAGGACAGAAAGCTTTTTAAAAACAGGGGATTTCGGCAGCGCGGCCGCGGGTGGGCGGAGCTGGCCGGGATGAGCGGCGGAGGGACGGAGACCCCCGTGGTTTGTGAGGCCGCCTCGGGCGGCGGCGGCGGCGGCGGCGGCGGCAAGAAGAAGGACTCGCTGGGGACCGTGGGCTCGCCAGCCCACCTCATTATCAAGGATCTTGGAGAAATTCATTCAAGGCTGTTAGATCACAGACCAGTTATCCAAGGTGAAACCCGTTATTTTGTGAAAGAATTTGAAGAAAAACGTGGTCTTCGAGAAATGCGAGTTCTTGAAAATTTGAAGAATATGATCCATGAAACAAATGAACATACTCTTCCCACGTGTAGGGAAACAATGCAAGACAACTTAAACCAAGTTCTCCAGAGATTGCAAGCAGCTACAGACTCGGTCTGTAGGCTCCAACAGAGGGAACGGGAGCGAAACAAGATGCATAATGACCATTTAATAGCTAGTGAGAAACAGCATATAATGCAGTGGGAGGATTTCATGAAAGAACAGCACAGCAAACAGGCTGAAGTGGACGAAGAGCACAGAACAGCCATGGAGAGGCTGAAAGAACAATACGCCGAGATGGAGAGGGGCCTGGCAAAATACCCAGCCTTTGGAGAACTTGAGCCGTAACAGTGACAGACTGATGAGAAAATACTGCCTTCCCCTCAGAAACCGCTCAGCCTCTGCCTCAAGTTGAGCAGCGTATTCAGTGTCACTCTTCTGCAGAAGAAAGAAACTGCTACCGGAGTCTTAGCTGTTTCCTAGAAGAAGAATGCCACATCTTCCCAGTTTTAATTTCCTGTATCTGCCTGTATCTCTAAATGGGGAGAAGTAGGAGGAAAATGGTATAAACATGCTCTTTGTTAATGAGGATTGGTCTTAGTTTCCATTGATTATCTCGGAGAACTGTAAATACAGACTTCTTAGAAAAGTAATTTAATTCGTTCTTATGCAGGGCTAATGTTACTTCATTATTGTGGCTCCGAAGGCCGATATGGTGGCTGCCTGTCAGAGCCTCCCTGGCTCTTGGAAGAGTGTGTACAGTGTTATTCCATGAGTAATGTACTGAGAAACAACTGTCCTGGGAGCAGAGACCACATTGAAGAGAGTCAAAACTTTGTCTCTGCTCTTCAAAGAGAGCCGCTTTGGTTTCTGAATTGGCCTCTGTTGGGAGAAGTTGCAGATTTTAAATGGCAGCGTAATGCCGTGTTTCACTGGATGACAAGACATGCTTGTTAAGTTTGTGGCCTTCCAGCACTTCATATTTTCAGCTTTTAAAATGTGCTCACAAGGAAAAGCTTACCAAAAATAGAGTTGACTTTTAACCTTTCCAAGAACCATAATCTTGCCCATAGATTTACCTCATTTTTACGTGTGTTTTGCTGTGGGTAAGCTTTGTAAGATAAATCATGTCTATACATGTTTCAGCTGTTTAATGAGTAATCAGCAAAATCTGCCAAGGCGTCCCTCTGGAACCATATAAAGATTCTGGCTCTGAGTAAACCAGAAGTATTTGCCCACATGGCAAATGATCCATGTTAAATGTAAATCCTTTTTAGTGTTTAATGTCTGTTCTCATAAGCAGGTGTATTAAGATGAAACATGTACCAGTTCTGTCATCACTGTGATCTTTAAAAATCTGCATTTACCGATCTAATTGAGGAACTAAGTTGATTTTTTATTTGCCATAAACCAAGCAGAATTAAATGCAATAATTTCAAGAGATTTATGGCAAATGAATTTGAGGTATGGATAAATCTTTCAGGTCTTTTTTTTTTTTTTTTTTATTGCTCTTCAGTAAAGAAAGGCACAAGAAAGAAAATACTCAACTCTTGTGTTATCTCAGTGTTGCTACTGCAGAAAAGTGACAGTGCTTGCTTGTGTAAAGTTATGGCTTGCTGTCAAAGCTTCATTCTTGGCTGCATGTTGAAAATGTGATTAAAGTTAATAGAGGAGAAAAAAAACAAACAAACAGGGGATTTCAGGCGTCAACCTGTGAGTGGAGGAGATATTTGGGGGTGGGGGAGAACATTTGGGGACTGAGGATCTTGAGCATAAGGGTGAAACCGTGCAATTCAGATTGGGACTTGAACCCATGCTCTTTTTTGTGTGTGTGTGATACGCGGGCCTCTCACTGCTGTGGCCCCTCCCGTTGCAGAGCACAGGCCCCGGACGCGCAGGCTCAGTGGCCATGGCTCACGGGCCCAGCCGCTCCATGGCATGTGGGATTTTCCTGGACCGGGGCACGAACCCGTGTCCCCTGCATCGGCAGGCGGACTCTCAACCACTGCGCCACCAGGGAAACCCGAACCCATGCTCTTTTATCTGAGATCACACACCTGGTCTCAGGACTTAATGAAGCTCAGGTTCTTGATGTCTCATTGCAGAAAGAATTCAGTGAGAGACAAAGTGATAGGTAAGGAGTGGATTTATTTAGAGAGAAACACACTCCACAGACAGAGTGTGGGCCACCTAGAAGGCCCCATGGTATGGGGTTGTCAGTTTTTATAGGAGTGAGTCGTTTCGTAGGCCAATGAGTGGGAAGAGTATTCCAGCTATTTTGGGGAAAGGGGTGGGGATTTCCAGAAATTGGGCCACAGCCCACTTTTTGACCTTTATGGGCGGCCTTGGAACTGTCATGGCTCCTGTGGGTGTGTCGTTTAGCTTGCTGATGTGCTGCACTGAGCAGATACTAAGGCTCAAGGCTTGGACCTATTTGGTGCTGATCAGTTTATGCCATGTCCTCGAGCTATGTTATTGTTTCAAAGGTTGTGCCCTGCCCCCTTCCCTCCTGTTTCAAGGGGACTGGGGACACAGGTCACCGCTCTCACCCCAAAGCAAGAAGAGTGTGTTGTGAGGCTCAACACACATACACACACACAAACTCACGCACTTGCTCAGGACTGCTCCACACACACCCCTCCCAATTTCCCCTCTACTTGCTGTGCTGGAATCTTCTGTTGCCCCTGCTTGGTGCCCCAGGAGGTTGGCCCACAGGGCAGCATCAATGGGCCCCCTTGTCCTCTGTCTTCTGGCTGGACTGGGCCATCAAGGAGCCTGGCAGCAGAGCCGAGGGCAGGAGGCCAGCGAGGGTGAGTTTCTACCTTCCAGCTCTTTCCCTGTGCCCAGCCAGGATGGCAGGTGACAGCTCCTGTGAGGCCTTTCCCTCTCTACCTCTCTCTGTCTCTCTGTCTCTCTGGATTCCAGTAAACACCTTCCTCACTCCTTCAGGCCCAATTCTGGCCCCAGGCACCACGATTTCCCTTTTGGTTTTCCAACCTCCTGCCCTCAACTTTGTAGATCATCCCGTTACTAAACTCTCCTCAAACTACCTGACTTAAGTGACCCTGACGGACACATCCCTAAAGGCTGGTTAGGGCCAAGGATCTGGCCTCCCGCTGGCCCCTGGTGACCGCAGTGCCACTCTTCCTCAGTTGCCACCAAAACCTCTCAGCTGTTCTGCTCTCCTGGCCAACACACAATACCTTCGAAGCCTGTGAGGCCGCATCTCAGGTGGACACACCCAGGGTCATCCATAGGAGGGCCCCCCAGGCAAACCGCCCTACCTAGAGGTCAACACACCCACCCCCTCCAGCACCCTTGCATTGTTCCCACAGTGGGAAGATGACGATTCCCAAGGAATTAAGCCCAACAGTCTGTTCTTGAAGTCCAGGTAAAGATTGTAGACCCTGCTCTGAGCCATTAAAACTTTTCTTGCGAACTCTAAGCCCCGAAACTACACTAAAACTTTAAATTCATCATTGAGAATCCTTCACATCAGCTCATGTGTCCTGTCACCATGGCCCCGTGTTCTTTACAGGCTCTTGTGCCCTCTTATACGACAAGTGACTCCTAACCTTCCTGCCCCAGATGGAGATTCAACCATTTACAAAAGAGCTGTTTAAAAACAAACAAGCTCATAGATACAGAGAGTACAGATTGGTGGTGTCAGAGGCAGGGGGTGGGGATTAGGGGAAATGGGTGAAGGTGGTCCAAAGGTACCAAAAAAAAAAAAGACGTTAAAGAAAATAGGCAGGACTTCTGTGGCGGTCCAGTGGTTAAGACTCCACGCTTCCACTGCAGGGGGCATGAGTTGGATCCCTGGTTGGGGAACTAAGATCCTGCATGCCACACGGTGTGGCCAAAAAAAAGTATACAAAAGAAAACAGGGAGATTCTCCACTGACTAGAGGATAACAGAGGATCGTTGAAAAGAAAGAGCTCTTAGCGTAAGAAGTAGCCTTGCCGTTGAGCTTATCAGAAGCAAAGCAGCGCTAAGAGTCACGGGTACACAAAAGGGCTGAATGCTGGGGGGCCCGGAGACACGGCATGAAGGTGTGCGTCAGTCAACCATCAGCTTGGGTTTGCAAGCAGGGCCATCCAAAAATGAAATAGGAGAGAGATAGTATGAGGAGACAGATGGCCAGCCAGGATCAGGATGGACAAGGGCCACGGAACCACTCACAGAGTCCACCAGGCAATGATGCTACAGATGTGTCTGGAATGGAAACCACAGCTCCATGAAGAAAGGCTGCATCTACATCTGGGGCGGTAAGTATAGAAGAGGAGCCCAGAATCCCTTATTGTACAAAAGAGCACAATAGCCTCCAAAGACCACTGGGGGATTGGCAACAGGACACGCCAGCTAATAGGAAGGAGTCCCAGTGGTGAACCAGGAGAATTTTCAGCATCAAATAACAGGAATGGATTCAAACAAACAAACACACCAGCTCACTTCTCTCTCACTGCCTCCCCTACACTCCCTGGCTTCCACTGGAGTGTGATTCCTCCCTGATTCTGGAAGCCTTTCTCCTCTTGTGGCCCCTGCTCCATCCTCCCCAGGCAGCCACTCCCAGGACCCTCTCCCAGCACTGCTTCCCCACCCTGGTCCAGCTCGGCACAGCCTTGTTGAGATGGACTCCAGGGAGGGCCGGTGCCCACTTAGGGCTGTCCTTAATTTCCCCTGATATTATCTGTTAACCTCACAGAGCATTTCATACTGCAAGGACTGGGCCTGTGTGCCTGCTTGCTACTCAGAGAAATTCCACTTCCTTCAACTGATAAGATGGGACCCTTGCCCCTCCCTGTCTACAGGTCAAGTAGAGTAAGGTGGGATGGAAACTGTCCTACCCGCCATGTCCTCCTTAAAAAATCCTTGGCTCACTCTGTTTTCTTTCTTTTGACCTTCCCTTGCTCGAAGGGAAGACAGAAACGTAAGTTTGGCTCTTAGTAGAAGCACCCAAAAGTATTCCAGTGGCCTTTGTCAAGAGTGAGAGTAAACCTACGGTGCCTGCCCGTAGGAGCTGATACTTGATTACAAGGCTTCCTATGAATGAGTCCCTGCTCCGTAAAGAGGCAGAAATCACCATAGGTGAAATGTCTGGGCGGGAAACAGAATTCAGCAGTTTGTCAAAGACATAAAATGTCAATGCTCAGCGTCCTCAGAGATGTTCAAACACACCCCCCTCATCTGATAGATGCTGAAACAAAGATGCTGAGAAAAAGGCCCAGAGAAGGAAATAGCTCTTCAGTCTGGTCCAGGACTAAAGAGTTCTGTGGTGGCAGCACCAGGCCCAGGCTAGTATTCTTCCCATATCCACGGCCCCCGCCCTGTGGCTCCCCTGCAGTCCTCAGACTCCCCGCAGCAGCCCTTGGCAGCCCTCTTGCTCAGGTCATTGTGAGGGTGGAGTTTTCTAAGCAGGCCCCTTCCCTAGAAACTCTGCTCTAACCAAATATGCAGGTCTGATAAGGAACAAAACAAACCGTTTCAAAACAGTCCCACCCAAGGGAGGGGGATGGGCCACTTTGTTTTCTTGTGTGGTGAGAACAGGGCTGGCCTGGAAGGGAGGCAAGACTGGGTCCTGGTCCTGCCTCAGGCATTTCACAGCTGCCTGATCTTAAGCAAACCCTCCCCTTCCTCTCTGGGCCTTTGTTTTTTGTTTGTTGGTTGGTTTGTTTTGTTTTTTAATAAGATGGAGATAACTATTGTCCTGGATGACCTATAAAGTGCCTGGCCAGAGTTAACATTTGATGATTCCATAGTTTTCTGGGAGGACGGTTTTGAGATCTTTTGTATTGCTTTCATACCACCTCATTCTACAGCAGCACTGTCCAATAGAAACATACTAGGAGCCATATATATATGTGTGTGTGTGTGTGTGTGTGTATATATACACATATATATTTCTTCTAGTCCCATCAAAAAAAATAAAAAGCAGGTGAAGTTAATTTTAATAATAGATTTTACTTAGCCCGATATATTCAAAATATTATTTCATCATGTAATTAGTATAAAACAAATTATTGAGATATATGACATTATTTTTTTCGTACTAAGTCTTTGAAATCCAGTGTGTATTTGTGATTGTGGACTAACCACACTCCAAGTGCTCAGTGGGCACTTGTGGCCACTGGCTACCATGCTGGACAGCACAGGCCTAGGGTTTAGCTCAGCAGTGACCAAACCCAACCAGACTTCATACCTCGGGCCCCACCCTCCTATAGTCCATTATAAAAAGAACATCGTGTCGCTCCCCAGCTTAAAAGATGTCTGATATCTCCTGCTCTTGGAAGACAAGGTCTGCACACCTGTCATGATTTAAAAGACCCTCTACGGCTTCCCTGGTGGCACAGTGGTTAAAAAATCCGCCTGCCAATGCAGGGGACACGGGTTTGGGCCCTGGTCCGGGAAGATCCCACATGCCGCGGAGCAACTAAGCCCGTGCACCACAACTACTGAGCCCATGCGCCACAACTACTGAGCCCATGCACCACAGCTACTGAAGCCCGTGCGCCTAGAACCCGTGCTCCACAGCAAGAGAAGCCACCGAAATGAGAAGCCCGCGCACCACAATGAAGAGTAACCCCCCGCTCACCGCAACTAGAGAAAGCCCGCGCGCAGCAACCAAGACCCAACGCAGCCAAAAATAATAAATAAATAAAATATTTATTAAAAAAAAAGAAATGCATAATAAAAGACCCTTCACAATCCAGCCCTAATTTCCCTTTTAAACTTTTCTCTCTCCTCTTCCCTTCCAAGAGGTGGCCACCACAGGCTTTTCTGTCCTCCACTTGGGGATCTCCTTGAGGATTCGTTCCTTCCTTCGTTCATTCAAGAAGCACTACTAAACGTCAGGCAGCGTCGGGGCGGGGGGACGGACCCAACTCAAAGGGTGTAAGGCACCTTCTCTGACCGACTCTTACCCCTCCCCACACGCTCGCCCCACCGAGGTCCAGTCTCTCGAAGCCCCACCTCGCTCCAGGTTTACCCCTCGTCGTCACCCAGCTGGATGGTTTGTCCCCATGTCCTTCTCCCACAGCCTCCAGGGCAAGGAATGTGCATTCTTGGCGCTTTCTTCCACGCCTGCCATATCACGAATGTTCGATAAACCGATGAATGACCAACCAACCAATCCCCACTTTCTCATCTGAGGAACTAGAGCACGAAACAGGGAGGGTTGAGGGGACCTTCAGGCCTGATGTCCCAGTATTGAAACTAGCCTTCCCACAGGGGGCCGGATGGGCTAGGATCCCCGCACAGCCTGAGACGCGCCCCCAACCCAGCAAGGCATTAACGTAGGCAAGCTTCCCGACCACCAACCCCAACCAACCCGTCCCTGCCGGCGTGTCAGCTGGGGACCCGAAAGGAACAGGGGCGTGGCCACTGGGGACCCGAAAGGAATGGGGCGTGACCGCGAGGTACCCGAAAGGAACGGGGGCGGGGCGCAGGCTTCGGCGCGCTGGAGCGGGTGGGTAAGAGGCCTCCGACCCAGCGCAGGGGAGGAACAGCAGAGCACTCGGCCCGGGGAGAGGTGGGCGTGGCGGCGGCGCGGGAGGAACTACAAATCCCAGGGGGCGTCACCCCGAGAGGCGGAAGGGGCGGTCTCTGGCGGGGCGGGCCCGAGCGAGACTGAACGAGGCCAGAGGGGTGTGAGGGCCCCGCTCCGGCTGCTGGCGGAGCGCTCGGGAGACCATGTCCAGCGGCAGCAGCTGCAGCCAGACCCCAAGCCGGGCCATCCCCGCCACTCGCCGGGTGGTCCTCAGCGACGGCGTGCACCTGCCGCCCGGGGACTACAGCACCACCCCCGGCGGCACGCTCTTCAGTACCACCCCGGGAGGTAGGCACGGGCTCGGGGGTCGCCGCGCTCCCGCTCTGGGTGCGGGCGGTGTGGAGAACGGACTGGGCAGAGCTCGAGGGCTCGGTAACCGCCAGCTGGACGTGGCGACCTGGCTCCGGGGCGCGGCGACTGGGAAGAACGGATACGGGGCATCAGGGAGGCGGTGAGGGTCACGGAGGTGGCCACAGGGAGCGCACGGGGGGCCGCCTTCCATAGCCCGCCCTCTGGGTGCGAACTCCAGAGCCGCGGCTGCAAATGCCACCACATTAGTTTCCTTCTTTCTGGGAGAGACAGCTGAGTCCTCTCACCCAAACAAACGCACGCTTCCAGGACTGCCACATGCCAAGGTGTGCTGCCCCTGTGGGTGCTGGGGGCAGTTCTGAGGCGGAATAGGGTGGGGTCAGGGTGACCCACGAACCAAGAAGAGGCCGAGCCTGGGGTTTTTATGGAATAGGTTGTTGGCGTCACTGCCTCTTGCAGAGCCCTTTTTCCTTCCCGAGGCACCCCCAGCTTTGGGCTGAGGGTGCTCGCCTGCTCCAGCAGTGCCTCGACGACACGGGTGGCAGATCGCCCTTTTACGCGTGTGGTTCTCAGCGAAGGGACTTGGGGCCGCGGGCAGCGCTGTGCAGAAAAACACGTTCTTCTGTCCAGGGGGGAGGGGAGGGAACCGTGTGACCTCCCTGAGAATGGATGAGGAAGAGGAAGCTGAGCTGGCGCGGGTGGGGGCCCGCCTTGGGCTGTCCTCGGGAGCCTGGCGTTCCCTCCCAGTCCCGGAGTCCCGGCGCACGGGCGCTGATGAAACTTGCCCGCGCGTTTGCATGATGAAACCCTCGTGCTCACCACTTCCCTCTCGTCCTCGCGCTGTTCTCACCCGCTTCTGCCCTTCCCCCCTCCTCTTACACCCTCTTCCACCGCTCCTTCCCAAACTACTCGAAAACCGCCGCAGATTCTGGCGCTCCGCTGAGACACACGGGTGGGGACGGACGCGCGCGGGCGGGGCTGCAGCCTCGTCGCCTGCCAGCGTCGGGGCCACATGCTTAGTTTCTCAGGCAGCTGTCCCGCCACCAGCGAGCACTGCCAGATCCGAGGTCCGGAGCTGTTTGATCCAAAACATACAATGTTAGAGCTGTTAGCGATCTTAGACGTTCTTGTACAACGGTGCCGCCTTATTCTATGGAACGCGGTACTGAGGCCCCAAATACATGCTCACTGTGCAGTGTCACACCGTCTCCACAGATTGAAGAAGAAATAGCAGCCAAGCATAGAGGGGAGAAATGCTGCCTCATCTATTAAAAATGATCCAAAGAAAAGTTCCCAGCAACCCTTCCTACCCCTCTTTGACTCAAATTCTCTTTCCATGCTGGAACTTATATAGTCCATGCTGTTCTGCTTTTTCTGTGTCATGATGTGCCTACCGGGACTTTTCTGGACAGTTTTGGGGCTCCTTCAAGTGAGGGTGTGAACCTGTGCTTGATCTGTTCGGGGTGGGCACTGAGGCAGGCCTGAGGCTCAGGTGGCCCGATTTTGCAGCTTTGTTGCTAGATGGGGTGGGTCGGATTGGAGCAATAGCCAGGGGTGCCGTTGATAGGTAGCTCCCACTTCTCACTTTGCACTGGGAAATAGGGCTTTGGGGCAGACCTCAGCCAATCTTCCTCCTTTCGAAGGTCTTCAGTTGAGAGAGAGAAGAAGGGGCATCAGAGTGTAACTTCATTTCTGAGGCCAACAGGAAGGAAGCTAGCAGTGCCCGGAGCCTAAAGCCAGGTCTTTCTTGTCTGGGGTGTCCAGCTGGGGAGGCACAGCTCACAGCCCATAACCTGGAGGACCCAGGCTTGCCTCTGCCTCAGCCAAGTCGTGGAGTCTTCCTCCAAAGCCCACTTCAGCCCAACCCTTTGCCGCCCCTTTGCCCAGGGCAGAGGAGCTTGACCTAATGAGAAAAGGTCATTCCTGGCCCCCTTCTGCTTCAGTCTGGAGTGCTGTTTCTCAGTCTTCGATGTGCATACGAATTACCTGGGGACCTCATTTCAATGCAGATTCTGATTCTGTAGGTTTGCGGTTGGGCCTAAGATTCTGCATTTCTTTTTCTTTTCTTTTTTTTAAAATCTTTATTGGAGTATAATTGCTTTACAATGGTGTGTTAGTTTCTGCTTTATAAAAAGTGAATCAGTTATACATATACATATGTTCCCATATCTCTTCCCTCTTGCGTCTCCCTCCCTCCCACCCTCCCTATCCCACCCCTCCAGGCGGTCACAAAGCACCGAGCTGATCTCCCTGTGCTATGCGGCTGCTTCCCACTAGCTATCTACCTTATGTTTGGTAGTGTATATATGTCCATGCCTCTCTCTCGCTTTGTCACAGCTTACCCTTCCCCCTCCCCATATCCTCAAGTCCATTCTCTAGTAGGTCTGTGTCTTTATTCCTGTCGTACCCCTAGGTTCTTCGTGACATTTTTTTTTCTTAAATTCCATATATATGTGTTAGCATATGGTATTTGTCTTTCTCCTTCTGACTTACTTCACTCTGTATGACAGACTCTAGGTCTATCCATCTCATTACAAATAGCTCAATTTCATTTCTTTTTATGGCTGAGTAATATTCATTGTATATATGTGCCACATCTTCTTTATCCATTCATCCCATGATGGACACTTAGGTTGTTTCCATCTCCGGGCTATTGTAAATAGAGCTGCAATGAACATTTTGGTACATGACTCTTTTTAAATTATGGTTTTCTCAGGGTATATGCCCAGTAGTGGGATTGCTGGGATATCTAACTAGCTCCCAGTGATTGGTGTAAGTACCACACTCCGAGTACCCAGGAATTAGTGGAATGTGACAGCCCTCACCGTTTCAGTCCTCTGCGGTCTGACCAAAAGTGATGCTTCTATCCAGGTAAACTTCTCTTGAGGTTGGGTTTGGCATCCATCTTTAAATCAGGGTCTGGTGAGCCAGGCTTTTGACAGAGTCTTCCTTGGTGGGAAGTGTCAGGAGCTACTGGAGTAAAGTGTCTGCCGGTCACTCTTGCTGGGAAGAGCACTGCAGTGTCTGTCCCTGGGGCAGAATGAGAGCAGGTGACCTGAGCCATCTCCATGCCTGTGACTCACTTTGCTTTCCATGGTCATTAACCCTACACAGGCTGAGTCACTGATCTGAAGTTAGGTATCTGGAGAACTTAAGAGAAATTTACTTCAGGGAGTGTCACAGATGAATATTTGAGTCTGTGGAGTCTTGTGGGGTTTTTTTTAATTTTATTGAAGTATAGTTGATTTACAATGTGTTAATTTCACTGTACAGCAAAGTGATTCAGTTATACATATATATTCCTTTTCATATTCTTTTCCATTAGGGTTGTTTTTTTTTTTTTCTTTTTTGGCCACGCTCTGCGGCATGAGGGACCTTAGTTCCCTGACCAGGGATCGAACCTGTTCCCTGACCAGGAATCGAACCTGTGCCCCCTGCCTTGGAAGCACAGAGTCCTATTCACTGGACTGCCAGGGAAGTCCCTCCATTAGGGTTTATCACAGCATACTGAATATAGTTCCCTGTGCTATACAGTAGGACCTTGTAGTTTATCCATTCTATATATATTAGAATAGTTTGCATCTGCTAATCCCAAACTCCCAATCCTTCCCTTCCCCACCACCCCTTTCCCTTAGCAACAAGTCTGTTCTCTATATCTGTGAAGTCTTAAAAATCTCCAGTAACACCATAAACCAGCAGAACCTTTGAGTGGGTCAGATACCTTCATCCACCCTTCCCCCACCAACCTCTACGTTCCCAGTTCCTTATTGGATGTTTGACCCCAAAGCTATAGGGGTTGTTGCTTGGGTGGTAGTCATACCTAAGCCCCGGACCTGGATAAGGTTAATCAGAGGTACGCAGGTAGGACTACAGGTGTTACTGGCACCCTATTTGGTTAGACAAACAAAGTCTGTGCCCAGGAAGCTTACCTTAGGGCAGCTCCCAGGTCTGGCTGTGGAACAGACAGTGCCGGGAAGATGGGGAGGTGGGCTGGGCACTGAAGCTGGGGTACAGCCAGTGTCCCCAGACCTTAGTCACATTGTCTCTTTTTTTTTTTTAAATAAATTTATTTATTTTATTTATTTATTTTTGTCTGCGTTAGGTCTTCGTTGCTGTGCGCGGGCTTTCTCTAGTTGGCGGTGAGCAAGGGGCTACTCTTCGTTGTGGCGCGCTGGCTTTTCATTGCGGTGGCTTCTCTTATTGCGGACCACGGACTCTAGGCACGCGGGCTTCAGTAATTGTGGCACGCGGGCTCAGTAGTTGTGGCTCGCGGGCTCTAGAGCACAAGCTCAGTAGTTGTGGCGCACGGGCTTAGTTGCTCCGTGGCATGTGGGATCTTCCTTGATCAGGGATCGAACCCGTGTCCCCTGCATTAGCAGGTGGATTCTTAACCACTGCGCCACCAGGGAAGTCCACATTATCTCTTTATTACAGGTTAAAAGAACTTGACATTAAGGCAAGGAGGGAACTGTAATGGGCCTCCTTTTACACTGACCTGAGCTTCCTTTTAAAGCGTTTGGAACATTCCACACTATGTGCCTCATTAAAGACTTTGACGAGGACCCTGGTGTAGAGCATCCCAGACTCCCTCCAATGCCCATGGCCTCCCTGTTCTTAAGGCCTTTATGGCATGGGAAGACAGTGTGACCTCGAGGGCTTGCGTTGCAAGTTAGAAAGATGAAGTCACACCTGAAATAGAATTATAAGCATCAGCGTTTTATCTATAGACTGAAGCAATTAGACAGACACCCCACGCCACCCCTGAGAACCTGTATGATATTAAGTGAGAATTGCCCGCTCT
This sequence comes from Delphinapterus leucas, assembly GCF_059928025.1. NCBI lineage: Eukaryota > Metazoa > Chordata > Mammalia > Artiodactyla > Monodontidae > Delphinapterus > Delphinapterus leucas. The sequence continues at coordinate 29,400,871 of NC_143149.1, forward strand.
AAGTAGTCGGCCTGGTAGGCCTTACATTCTAACAATGCAGACACAGCTGTTGGATTTGAATTGCCTTCAGAAGCTTATGTATTTTTGTCCTCAAAGGTGGCAGGGGCTCATTATTTGAAAAAGGAGTTTTTTTGTTTTTTCCTGAAAGAGCAAAGAAGTCCTCCATTACCACATTTGATGAAAGGGCCAGCAGGATGGTACCATATTGTTCTCTTGGTATAAAGTAGTGAGGCGTTTGCTTGTCAGGTCGTTATTTGATGTCATTCCTGGAAGAGGAATTAGGAAAGGGCAGCATTACTGAAAAAAGGATTGCTTCTTAAGGTGAAATGGACAAAAGGTATTCATTTGTGTGCATAGATCCTTGTGTGTTCAAACAAACAAAGGAAAAATCTGTTACTTTCTCATCTTACTGAGATCCATGCCAGCATTCTTCCTGCTTTATGATTCATAACAGTGAATCATGTGTATTTGTTTACGTGTTTGTTCCCTAGGTTAGATAGGAAGTTCTTTCAGAGACGGCTTATTTTGCAGTGCCACCAGCTACGTGTGATGTCTAGAAGGTGAAGGGTTGAAAAGACTCCTGCAGTGAAAGCATTCTCAGGGTAACCTAGTGTCTCTACCACCAGGCCTGGGTCTGAGCTGGCTTAGGAAGAATATTTAGAATTTTCTTTTCTGTCCTTTCAGTTACAGGTATAGTTATTTATCTTGGAAAGTCCCAGAGGCAGAAGCTAACTTTCTCTGAACTTTCCCACTTATCCCAGTATTATTCCCAATCATTATGGAGCAGAAAGTGGAAGGAAGTGACTTTTTATACTGAGCAAGTCAGTATTGGGGCCCAGGTCTTAGACACTAGGATTGCTGCTCTTTATTTACTTGTTTGCAGCCAGTATTGCTGACTAGGTGGAAATAGGTGACATCTATCCATGGCATTTGGATGCTCAAGACATGGGCCTTGTAACCCCATTGCTTATGCCCATGAAGGTTCATGGGGAGAGCTCAGATACTAGACCCAGAGATACTTGTCTTGATGAGAATGGCTGTATCAGTTAGCTACTGCTGTATAACAAGCCATCCCTAAACTTAGTAACTTCAACAACAACTGCAATCTGTTATTTCTCTTCATTCTTTGGGCCAGTTGGGCATTTTTTGATCATCTTGCCTGAGCTACTTCTGCATACAGTTGGCAGCTGGATTGCCCTGGGCTGGAAGGTCCAAGATGGCCTTAGCCACCTGTCTGGGCATTGCTGGGGACAGCTGGAAAGTTGGGCTCTCTTTCTGTCCTCGTGGTCTCACATCATTCAGAATGTGGGCTTATTTACATGGCAGTTTGCAAGGCCTCTTAAGGCCTAGGCTCAGAAGTCATATAATGTCACTGACATGGTATTCTGTCAGTCAAGGCAAGCTGCAGGCTAGCCCAGATTCAACGAGAGGGGAAAATAACTCCTTTGAATGAGGGAAGCCGCATGTGCAAACAGGGATTGGAGGATTTATGCGGACCACACTTTTAGACGATGTTCCACAAGGGCCAAGCCTCAAAGAACAGTCCTTTAAGGAGACTTAACTGCCCGTCCTGCTGTGTGGCCAGCAGAGCCAGGGCCAGGTGTAGAAGCAGACAGGAATCACAAGCCTGTGTATTGACCGTTGGTTTAAGAACAGAGGACACCTTCCTGATAATATTGAGTCATAGATCCCATGCCCCATTTTCAAGCCCTTCTGTCCAGCTCCAGAACGCAAACCATACAGATGGCCATGGTGCCAGGCCACTGGGCCATACATTCACTTGGTGTCATGCCTTCTCTTACTAAGTGCCGCCCAGCCTACCTCTTTCCCTTTCAAGCAGCCGGGCTTTGGGTACACCCTTCAGAGGAGCCCGTGCTTGCCCAGCCCTGCTCAGCACTCGCATTTGAACATCCTTGACTTTCTGGAATACTGGCAAGAGGATGATGTCAGGTGTCTGAGCCCAGCAGTCCACAGGTGGGTGGGAGGGAGACTACTGGGGGTGCAGGTGGGTTCACAGTCAGCACACGCCTGGTGAGGCACACGGTGTGGAGGTGAAGAACTGGGTCTCTTGCCTTAAAGAGTGGGTGTGTATAAGTGGGCTTCTCTCTTTTTTTTTTTTTTAAAAGGGCTCTGGGGAGTGGCAGGGAGACTTCACAAAGGAAGCAGACTTGGGTTTTATTTTATTTTTTAAATTTTTTAAAATCTATTTTATTTTATTATTATTTTTTTTTTTTGGCTGTGTTGGGTCTTTGTTGCTCTGCGCGGGCTTTCTCTGCCTGCGGTGCGGGAGCTACTGTTCGCTGAGGTGAGCGGGCTTCTCATTGTGGTGGCTTCTCCTGTTGCAGAGCACGGGCTCTAGACACGTGGGCTTCATTAGTTGCAGCATGGGGGCTCAGTAGTTGTGGCTCACGGGCTCTAGAGCACAGGCTCAGTAGTTGTGGCACACGGGCTTAGTTGTTCCGTGGCATGTGGGATCTTCCCAGACCAGGGCTCGAACCCGTGTCCCCTGCATTGGCAGGCGGATTCTTTTTTTTTTTTTTTTTTTTAATTTATTTATTTATTTATGGCTGTGTTGGGTCTTCGTTTCTGTGCATGGGCTTTCTCTAGTTGCAGAGAGTGGGGGCCACTCTTCATCACGATGGTCGGGCCTCTCACTGTCGCGGCCTCTCTTGTTGTGGAGCACAGGCTCCCGACGTGCAGGCTCAGTACTTGTGGCTCACGGGCCTAGTTGCTCCGCGGTATGTGGGATTTTCCCAGACCGGGGCTCGAACCCGTGTCCCCTGCATTGGCAGGCAGACTCTCAACCACTGTGCCACCAGGGAAGCCCAGGCAGGCGGATTCTTAACCACTGTGCCACCAGGGAAGCCCTGGGCTTCTCTCTTCTGCTCTTCTGAACAAAAGGGGAAAGTGGGCCTATATTAATTTGCTAGGGCTCCCGTAACAAAATCCACAGACTGGGTAGTTTAAACAACAAGTTTATTTTCTCCTTGGTCTGGAAGCTGGAAGTCCAAGATCAAAGTGCCGGCAGGCTTGGTTTCTCCTGAGGCCCTGTCCTTGGCTTGCAGACCGCAGCCCTCTTGCTGCCTCTGCACCTGGTGGGTGTCCTTCCTCTGTGGAATCTCTCTCTCCTCTTACAAGGACACCAGCATGTTGTTTTAGGGCCCCTACCCAACGGCCTCATTTTAACATAATGGCCTGTTTAAAAGACCTTCTCTCCAATTAGGGTTACACTGAGGTACTAGGGGTTGGGGCTTCTGCATGTGAATTTGGGGGGTGCCATTCACAAAAAACAGGGCCCCTCCCATTTCCAGCAACAACAGGGGTGGGGCATTTCAGACGGGCACTCCCCTGTTGGTAGTGAGTTTCAGAGGCAGCCTTACCTGGCTCTGCCAGGTGCACAGGGAACGGGGAGGAGCTGGGCCGGCCCTAGAATTCATTCAACTATTTTGTTCTGAACGTCCCTGTAAAAGCCTTGTCCCTTCTGCTTAATTTTCGAATCAACTGGCCTATTCCCTCATGGGGCCTGAAGGGGGGGGGCCCTTTGCCACTCGCTGGTGGCACCTTTGTTACTCCAGGACCTTCATAAGACCCCTTGACCCTTGAGAACATGGGCATCTTGGCTCTCTCTGCAGAGCTGGCGGGGCCAGACGTGAAGGGCAGGCTTGGAGGGAGCGTGCTCTTCTGCGTCTCTACCAAGATTCTCTCCCAGACCGGTCGGCTCTGCTTGCCAAGCAGACCGCCCAGTAAGAACAGCCGCCCAGGCAAGGACAGGGAGGGAGAGCCCTGCGGGCCCGCGCGGCTGCAGCAGTGCCTCCCGGTCGTCGGGGCACCGCCGGTGAGCCGGCTGTAAGCTCATCCGAGTGCGTGGCTCCCGGGAGGCTGGCCCGCGTCCGAGCACAGGCGTCCGGCCCTCCGCCTGACCGTGTTGTGAAATGCTCTCCCGCCCCTGGAAGGGGAACAGCAGTTCTAGGAATTCCGCGCTTGTACTCTTGTTGGGCCTCACGTCCTGGGGAGGAGCGCTTCTGCCTGGGAGGCCCGGGGAGAGCGAGGGACCAGCGTCTCAACTTACAGGAGCCGCCGCATCCAGACGCAGCTTGGCCCCGAGGGGAGGGCGGGACCGCAGGGCGGGCGGGGGATGAAGAAGGAATCTAGGAGGCCTCCCTCCCAGGGAACGTCCTGTTCTGGCCAAACAGGCGGGAAAGGAGGCAGAAATCTGGAGACCCCTGCGACTTCCCCAGTGGCCGGTGCGGTGGCCCCGCTGCCCTGCTCGTTATAAACCGAGGCTGGTGTTTAGGGTCGGAGGCGACATGGACTGTGTCTGCCTCAGGATGGCTGCGAGGGGCCGGCGTTTCTGAGCCTCAGTTTCCTGTCTGCGAGTCGAGGACAATGTGTCTCCCTCCTGGGGGTCGAGGGGGCCATGGAGACCTAGCAGGTCAGGCTCTGAGCGCCGCCCCTCTGCCCACAGGCAGACAGGGCTCACGTGGTGATGTGATCTTCAGGCCACTCCTGGGAAGCGCGGGTCTTGTTGGCACCGAGCTGTGGAATGAAGCTGGGACTGGGAGGTGAGGGCTGGTGTGTGGCACACCCGGGTTTGAGCCCAGAACTGCTGTGTCCCCGGCCCCGAGCTAGTTACACTTGAAAAGCACCTGCCCACAAGGAGATCCTAAAAATAAACGGTTGGTGTCAGAGCTGAAACAGACCTGAGAGATTACCTCTAAATCCTGGCACGGGCTTGGTGCTTTAAAAATAGTTAGAATGAGCCCAGAACAAGCCCTTGTTTACCGGTGAGGAAACCAGAACCTAGGGAAGGTCTGCCTTGCTTTATATGTTCAAACAAGCTGTCCTCACCCCAAAACCTGCCTGGAGGAAAAATGCCATTCTTGCATTTGGTGCACATAAGGAGTTTAAAGTCCCAGATGACACCAGTTATCAAACATGCCATGGTTCTTTTTAATTTTTTGGCCACACTGTACAGCACATGGGATCTTAGTTCCCCCACCGGGGATCCAACCCACGCCCCCTGCAGTGGAAGCGCAGAGTCTTAACCACTGGACCGCCAGGGAAGTTCCCTTGTGGTGTTTTTTTTTTTGTTTCTGTTGCTGTTTTTAAATTAAATTATTTATTTATTTGGTTGTGCCGGGTCTTAGTTATGGCAGGCGGGCTCCTTGGTTGCGGCCCGTGGGCTCCTTAGTTGTGGCAGGTGGGCTCCTTAGTTGCGGCTTGCGAACTCTTAGTGGCGGCATGCATGTGGGATCTAGTTCCCTTACCAGGGATCGAACCCCAGCCGCCTGTGTTGGGAGCACGTCGTCTTACCCACTGCGCCCCCAGGGAAGTCACCTTGTGGTGGTTCTTGAAGCATGTTTCTGTGGACCAAAAAAGGATGGAGGACGCCTTTACCCTCCCCCATTTCCACCCTTGCCCTTTCCCCACAAGTCTCTTCGCAGGGTTGCTTGCCTTCCCTCTGATTTGTCCCAGTTCTTTGTGTTTCTTTGTTTTGGCCCCCATACAACTGATCCCTGGTGTGGATGGGACTGAATAAAGGGTAAAGTATGTCACCTGAAGCCACACTGGCCATGGTAATAGCTAGGGTTTGGTTTGTTTAGGGCTTACTTTGTGTCAGCCACTGTGCTGCCCCACGCAGTGACCCTGTGAAGTTGCACTGTCGTCATCACCATCATCCCCATTTCACAGAGGAAGAAATCGAGGCACAGAGACATGGAGCAATAACGCCCAGAGTGGGTACAGCCAGCAAGTGGGAGAGCTGGGTCTCTGACCACTAGGCTGTAGGAAGAGCAGCGCTGTATTCTCTCCCACCAACCCCTACTCCAGTGTTGTTCCCACCCTTTCTCTCCATAGCTGGGAACTCTGGCAGCCCGCTGGACTTACGGCGATGCATTTGAACGGGCTTTCAGTTAGAAGGCAGCCTCAGTTATTCTCTATATGTAGTTCGAGACCCAACCTTGAACTCTCCCCCAACACCCAACAGGATCCCAGCTACACAAACGGTTGGAAGTGTGATGGGGGTGGGGGTGGTCCGCCTCTCTTCTCCCCCCAGCCCTGCAGGGTGGCAGGTTCTGGATTCCCCTGCTCTGCACCTCCAGTACCTCCCATCTGAGTCGCCCATGGACCACCCCCCAGTTCGGGGCAGTGCAGAATTGGGGTGATTTGGATGATTCTCTGGCTCAGGAGGTTAGGGTCAGGGGGCTTGGATTCTCTGTCGCCAGCAGTACACATGGGGTAGGTCTCTCCCTGTCCCTCTGTGATCCCCACCTATGCCTCCATTTTTAGACTCCACACACTTGACAGTAATCGTTTGTTTCCAGGTCTTTCTCCTCCGACTAAGTGTGTGTCTGAGATCAGGGAGCTGTTCCTATATCTAACGGCCCCTTACCTCCCTCACACCTGACCTACTGTGGTCCAAAGGGGTTCAGTGAGGGACTTTTCCCTGGCGGTCCAGTGGTTAGGACTCAGCGCTTCCGCTGCAGGGGGCACAGGTTTGATCCCTGGTCGGGGAACTAAGATCCCCGCAAGCCCCATGGCGCGGCCCAAAAACAAACAAACAAAGGGGTTGAGTGAGTGAATACGCGACCGACCCAGCACACCTACTCTCAGGGCATGGGATTGAGCAAAGCCCGGCAGTTTTGTGGGTGAGTGTTAACACTCCTCCTGATCCTTGAATACAGTTCTGGAGTTAAAGTCTAGCGTGGACGGGGCTGGTACACATGGCCTGGAGGTGCTGGAGGAGTGAGCTTACCACTCCTTCCCCAGCCCAGCAGAGAGCCCCCTGGGCTTTCATGGGGTGGGGAGGCTATCTTGTTCCAGCCACGGCAGTTTTAACTTGACTTACTAGGAAAGGAGATTCTGACCTTATATCCTTATTTATGTGTTTGCTTAATATCCCTATATCCTTATTACAGTTCTGTATTAAAAAAAAAAAGTTCAGTGTAAAAGATGTTTTCTTTGCCTTAATCCTTATCTCACCCCCAGAGATAACCAAACACAAAATATAGTTCTGTGACGTTTTCATGAAATACTGTGGACAGTGTACACTTTTCTTATTCCAAATAGTACCTGCACAGCATTGCATTGTAGGTCTGATCCATAACTTATTTAACCTGTCCCTTAGTTTAAAAAAAAAAAATCAAAGTTGTATATATATAAAGTTATAGGACTTCCTGGTGGCTCCGTGGTTAAGAATCCGCCTGCCAATGCAGGGGACACAGGTTCAAGCCCTGGTCCTGGAAGATCCCACATGCTGCAGAGCAACTAAGCCCGTGCGCCAGAACTATTGAGCCCGCGTGCCACAACTACTGAAGCCCGCGCGCTCAGAGCCCATGTTCCGTAACAAGAAGCCACCACAATGAGAAACCTGCACACTGCAAGGAAGAGTAGCCCCCACTCGCTGCAACTAGAGAAAGCCTGCGTGCAGCAACAAAGACTCAATGTAGCCAAAAATAAGTAGATAGATAGATAAACAAGTAAATAAATAAATTTATTTTTAAAAAAGTAGACAGGGACTTCCCTGGTGGCGCAGTGATTAAGAATTGCCTGCCAAGGCATGGGACACGGGTTCGAGCCCTGGTCCGGGAAAATCCCACATGCCGCAGAGCAACTAAGCCCACAAGCCACAACTACTGAGCCTGTGCTGTAGAGCCCGCAAGCCACAACTACTGAGCCCACACGCCACAACTACTGAAGCCGGCGCGCCTAGAGTCCGTGCTCTGCAACAAAAGAAGCCACCACAATGAGAAGCCCACACACCTCAATGAAGAGTAGCTGCCACTCACCGCAACTAGAGAAAGCCCCCATGCGGCAATGAAGACCCAATGCAGCCAAAAAATAAATAAATAAAAATTTAAAAAATAAAAACCGTAAACTGATTTAAAAAGAAAAAAGAAAAAAGACATCTCTCAATTCAGGAAAAGTCTCTTTTCTTTTTTTCTATTTAAGTATATTCTTTTGATCAAATTTTCTTTTCTCTCTTTCTTGACTTCCTATTATCCAGGATTTGGGTACTATCTCTAATTGGTTATCTTTTTGTCTTCTGCTCCCTTTATTATCTGTTTCCTCCTGTTGGTTTTGATTTGTTTTGTTTTGTTTTTGATTGCTGTGTGCAGGCTTTCTCTAGTTGCGGTGAGCAGGGGCTACTCTTCGTTGAGGTGCACAGGCTTCTCATTGCAGTGGCTTCTCTTGTAGCGGAGCATGGGCCCTAGAGCACACGGGCTTCAGTAGTGGTGGCGTGTGGGCTCCATAGTTGTGGCTCGCAGGCTCTAGAGCACAGGCTCGGTATTTGTAGCTCGTGGGCTCTAGAGCGCGGGCTCAGTAGTTGTAGCTCGTGGGCTCCAGAGTGCAGGCTTAGTAGTTGTGGCACGTGGGCTTAGTTGCTCCGCGGCATGTGCAATCTTCCCGGACCAGGGCTCGAACCTGTGTCCCCTGCATTGGCAGGCAGATTCTTTTTTTTTTTTTTTAATTTATTTATTTATCTATTTATTTATTTATTTTGGCTGCATTGGGTCTTTGTTGCTGCGTGCAGCTTTCTCTAGTTGTGTCGAGCAGGGGCTACTCTTCGTTGCAGTGCGCATGCTTATTGCAGTGGGTTCTCTTGTTGCGGAGCACGGGTTCTAGGCATGCGGGCTTCAGTAGTTGTGGCACATGGGCTCAGTAGTTGTGGCTCGTGGGCTTTACAACACGGGCTCAGTAGTTGTGGCACACGGGCTTAGTTGCTCCTCGGCATGTGGGATCTTCCCAGACCAGGGCTTGAACCCATGTCCCCTGCATTGGCAGGCAGATTCTTAACCACTGCACCACCAGGGAAGTCCCTGTTGGTTTATTTGAGTCTCTCATTAAATGTTGTGAGCTTTTTTCAGAAATGCAAGGAGACATTTGACTGTTTATATTTAAGCGTGAGGTGCTTAAGAGCTGACCGGAAGCCCCTTGTGAGTTGTGGAGACTGGTGGACTCAATCTAGTGGCTAGTTGGTTTTTTTGCATTTGGGATACCCGCCTCCCAAAATCCGTTTCTACAGATCTTTATCTTTACTCTTGATTCTGAGGCAGGGCAGGGCTGGGGATTTGAGGCCACCGTTCAGGAGATCAGCTTTACTTATTTTCCCTGTCACCCCTCCTCCTGGGTGAGGAATGTGTGGCACCTCTCCCTGTTCTCAGTCCCCATCCCCATTTTCCTTGATGCCTCTAATTCCTGAACCTTCCTGGGTTCTGACCCCGCTTGCTTCCTGTTGTAACCTCCACTGCCACCTTCCTGCATTAAGTTGTCACCCTTTCCTTCTCTCTGTTAGAACCACAACTCCATTCACTTTCTGTCTTCATATATCGTGATTTGGAGAACAGCTGGAGCCCCTTTTGCATCCAGGTGGGAGCATGTGCTTCTACTTGTTCTTGGTGTTTTGCACAACTTGTGAGAGAAGCAGCAGTTCTTGGCTCTACCAGCTGGAAGCTGCCTAGATCCTCAAAAGCTTTTGTTTATAGAAACCTAATGGAGGTGGGTCATTTTCCCTTACATGGAGAGGAAGTAGGCCCTCAGCTAAAGAGTGTTACGTGGGCACCGGCTGGTGTGACACCCACATGCGCCAGAGGATCACACTTGACCAGCACCTCGCTCAGCCTCGCAGGGACCGTGGCATCCCCTGCTGGTTCCCACTTCCTGGCCACGTCCCCAGTTCTGGGAGACAGCAGCAGCCTTGTCACCTAAGGTTTCCTGTTTTTGACAGTATGGGACTGTGTGTGTTTTGTAAAGTTTGCATCCTCTGTGGGAGGCTTAGGGAATTTCCGGAAGATCACTGTTCACTGAAGCTGTGTGATGGTGGATCCCATGAAGGGTTGGAAGAAGAAAGGGTTAAAAAGCCAAAGCAGCTTCATCTCCAGCTCCTATCCTTTACCAGCCCCAAATTAGTCAGTGGTGGCTTTGTGGTCTCCTCCCCTCCCAGGCTCCATGCCTTGTCAGCTGACTTTCTGAATGCCCTGTTTACCATCCTACAGCCTCCATCCCTGGCTGAATTATTCTGATGGTGGCTGTCTTGGGTGCCACCTCTGCTGGCACTTAGATTATGGATTTTATTAACTGAAATGAGGATTTTTATTTTTACATAAGTGCACTAGCCATAGGATAAAGGGCACATTGTTGATTTCTTTTTCTCTTTTAAGCGTAATTACTGACTTTTCAAATGCTGGGGGCTACTTCTGAGTATGTACCCTGAAGAATTGAAAGGAGGGTCTCAAGATATTTGCACATCCATGTTCCTAGTAGCATTATTCACAATAACCAAAAGGTAGATGCAACCCGAATGTCTGTGGATAAACGAAATTGGTATAGCCATACAATTGAATGTTATTCAGCCCTAAATGGAAGGAAATTCCCACATGGGGTCCAACCATGTAGATGAACCTTGAGGACATTATGCTAAGTGAAACGAGCCAGTTGCAAAAAGACAAATACTGTATGATTCCACTTATTTGAAGCACCGAGAGCAGTCCGGCTCAGAGAGACAGAAAGTGGAGCGGTGGTTGCCAGGGGCTGGGAGAGGGGGGAGTTGTTTCCTGGATAGAGTTTCAGTTTGGCAGGATGAAAACAGTCCTGGAGATGGGTTGTACAACCACGCGGATGTACTTACACTACTCAACTGTACATTTTAAGATTAGTTCAGATGGTAAGTTTTATGTTATTCCTGTTTTACCACACTCGTTTAAAAAATTGCGGAGGGCTAGTGACCTTGAAAGAACCTCCCCAGAAGCTGCTGACCTCCAAGTTCTTTTTTTTTTAAATTAATTTATTTTATCTATTTATTTTTGTCTGCGTTGGGTCTTGGTTGCTGCGCGCGGGCTTTCTCTAGTTGCGGCGGCGAGCGGGGGCTACTCTTCGTTGTAATGTGCAGGCTTCTCGTTGTGGTCGCTTCTCTTGTTGTGGAGCATGGGCCCTAGGCCCGCGGGGTTCAGTAGTTGTGGCACATGGGCTCAGTAGTTGTGGCTCGTGGGCTCTAGAGTGCAGGCTCAGTAGTTGTGGCGGACGGGCTTAATTGTTGCATGGCATGTGGGATCTTTCCCGGACCAGGGCTCAAACCCATGTCCCCTGCATTGGCAGGCAGATTCTTAACCACTGTGCCACCAGGGAAGCCCTCCAAGTTCTTTTTTGAGACGATTGAATCTCCAGCTCTTAGGTTCAACTCCAATGGGGCCAGTTCCCTACTCTGTGGTGAACAAACCAACGAAAAAAGCCAAGATGGTATTAAGGAGTTTGGGATTAGCAGATATAAACTCTTATATATAAAACAGATTAAAAAGGTCCTACTGTACAGCACAAGGAACTGTATTCAATATGCTGTGATAAACCATAATGGAAAAGAACATGAAAAGAATGTATATATATGTATGTATGTATATGTGTGTGTGTATATATATGTGACTGAATCACTTTGCTGTACACCAGAAACTAACACACTATTGTAAATCAACTATACTTCAATAAAAATAAAGAAAAAAATGATGGACTTCCCTGGTGGTCCAGTGGGTAAGATTCCACCCTTCCACTGCAGGAGGCGCGGGTTCGATCCCTGGTCAGGGAAGTTCCACATGCCGTGCAGTAAAGTGCCAGGCCGTGAGAACTAAGAAACAGAAAAATGGTCCCATCTCTGAAGCCAGGACGTCCTCCCTCAAGGAGAGGGCTCCGTTGTTCTCCATTTGTAGCCCACTGGGCTCATAGGCACACAGCCCTTCATGGTACAGGTGAGGCCCGAACGGCGGGGGGCCGGAGGCAGGCACAGAGGGTGAGGTGCACAGGGCCACCCGGCTGGTTGATAGCAGAGCCTAACATACAGCGCCGTTCTGTGTGCTTTGCTGTCCACGCCTCCCCCTGGGAAACGTGAGCTCTGAGCTTTTGTCTTGCTGGTGATGAGGGGCAGGGCTGTCAGCCTCAGCAATACTGCCTCTCAGAAGAGGAGAGCAAGACTGGGCGGCTGCCTAGACAGGCCCGAGTCTGACTGGGACAACTCAGCAAGGAGGCAGAGTTCACCTTGGGTATTTCTCACCATCCTCTGCTCTCCAGTAGCCCGGGTCATCCTCAGCACTGGAGCCCAGTCTTATTAACTCACATCAGAGCTCAGATGCAAACCGGTCCCTCTCCTGGCTCCAAGGGTTAACAGAGAGGCACTGCTCAACATCGAGAAATGAATCTCAGCTCTTGGAATGTCACTCAGCAGAGCCATTAAGTGAGGGACGTATTTCAGGGCTGTTGATAAGGAAGGGCATTCCTGAAGTCCTTGCATCCTGGTTTCTAAACTGGGGCCATTCACCGTCCGTCTGCAGCCTTTATTTATTTATTTTTTCATTGGAATATAGCTGATTTACAATGTTGTGTTAGTTTCAAGTGTACAGCCCAGTGATCCAGTTATGCAATACATATATATATAAATCTATTCCTTTTCAGATTCTCTTCCATTACAGGTTATTACAAGACATTGAATATAGTTTCCTGTGCTGTACAGTAGGCCCTTGGTGGTTATCTATTTTATATATAGTAGTGTGTATATGTTAATCCCAAACTCCTAACTTATTCCTCTCCCTCATCTGCAGTCTTTTATTTATTTATTTATTTATTTAGGGCTGCATTGGGTCTTCGTTGCTGCACGCAGGCTTTTCTCTAGTTGTAGCGAGCGGGTGCTACTCTTCATTGCAGTTGTAGCGAGCAGGGGCTACTCTTCATTGCAGTGCGCGGGCTTCTTGTTGTAGTGGCTTCTCTTGTTGCGGAGCACGGGCTCTTGGTGCGTGGGCTTCAGTAGTTGTGGCACACGGGCCCAGTAGTTGTGGCTCGCGGGCTCTAGAGCGCAGGCTCAGTAGTTGTGACTCACAGGCTTAGCTGCTCCGCAGCATGTGGGATCTTCCCAGACCAGGGCTCGAACCCTTAAGTGGTCAAGTGGATTCTTAACCACTCCACCACCAGGGAAATCCCCCCTCTGCAGTCTTTATCATACTTTGCATTCTACTTGTACATATATTTAATATTTCTTTTTATATCACCTTCTCTTTTAAATTTAGTTTTTATTATTACATATATCATGTAATATATAACATACTATTACCATATTCAATTATATCCTATTTTATTTATTAAAAGGAAGCTTGATATCACAACTGTATATGGAAAAACCAGACTCACTTGCTGTAAATAGAAGGTAGCTATAAAAAGAAACATAATGACAAGAAGACAGTTTTAAATTCTGGCTAGATTCCTCTGCCTGGTGATGGCTAGGAGCCTGGGGCCTGCTCCTGTTGAGAAGGGAGCCGTCAGCAAATGTTCAGGAGGTGTTATGTTACTAGGACCACGCTGGTGCTTCTGAGATAATCAGGATTAAACAAGGGCCCAACGGGAGTAACCTCGGTCTTCACTTTGTTTGAGGAATCAGCTGGCCTCCCACCAGGCTCCTGGGTCCTCTGCTTGAGAAAACACTCCCTTTTTAAGGAGTCTCCCAGGCAGCTGCCCTCATAGGAGGGGTCCTGGGTGCTTTAAGGATAGTGAATCATAAGACATGGTTCCTCACCCTAGGGTGACACTTGAGAAAGGAGAGTCACCCTCTCTCCTGTGTAGAAGCCCTGAAGTGCAGGGACGCATCGGAGCAGATAGGTAAAGGATGCTGGGGGCGGGGGTGTCTCAGGGGAGATGGGCTGAGTGAAGAGCGGCGTGGGGCGGGAGGGCTTGAGTCCAGACAGGAAGCGTTCTCATTTTTTACTGGTTGGGGGGATCACTTGATTTTTCTCTTTGCCTCTCTGTAAAATGGAGTTAAAGATTCTGGATATCCCACGAGGGTGCTGTAAGGACAGAATTGAAAAATGCATAAAAAACGCACTTTCTCCGCTGTCGGATGTGATTGTCATGAGTGGCGACACCGAGCACAGGGTCTGGGAGTGAGTTGGTGGGCTGTGAGCAGCAAGCACAGGGGAGGATGGATGCGGTCAGGCGGCCACAGGATCGTCCGCGGGACGGGGAGCCGGGGCAGTTTGGTAGCAGCAGGGTCCTGGGCTGCAGCCAGGCATGAGTAAGCCTCACTCCTCCGTCCGGGCTTTTGCAGGAAAACCTGCCACCTGCGCTGCAGCCACACCTCAAAGACATGGGGGAAAACAGCAGGCTGGCGGGGAGCGGGCGGTCCGCCATGGCGTTATCAATGTCCCCGCCCCCTGCCAGGTACCAGGATCATCTACGACCGGAAGTTCCTAATGGAGTGTCGGAACTCACCTGTGACCAAAACGCCCCCGCGGGACCTGCCCACCATTCCCGGGGTCACTAGCCCTGTGGGTCATGAGCCCCCTACAGAAGCCAGCCAGGACCACCTGAGCAGCAGCCCAGAGGACAAGCCGGCGGGCGGTGAGTGGCCGGGCTCGGCCAGGCTCTCCCTGGGGAAGGGAATGCGTGTGGTCCCATCCACTCAGGGGGAGTTACAGGGAGGGGAATGATGCTTCTGCTTGGAACTGCCCAGAGTCCAGAGGGTGCGGGTAGGGACTGGAGTGTAGAACTTTCATCGGAACCAGCTTTCCCAGGGAAAGGGGCCCAGGAACCGGAGGAAAGGCGATGTGGCCTCAGATAATCTCATTAGTGGGGAGCTTGCCAGGGGATCACGCAGCCACTTTGATAAGCACTTTAATAACCTTTGTGTAATTGTCCCTGAAGTGTTTCCGTGTGTCTGTGATACTCGGAACCCACCCACGATATTTGTGGGCAGGAGGTGACATCAAAGTCACTGCGTCCTCACCCTCTAGGAAATTACATGTCTGTGGGATCAGAAAGGCATCCGGGATGCCTTCTGTTAGGGTGTCCATAGCGGATTCTGGAGACTGTAGAAACAGTGCAACCAGTTGTTTCTGCAGGTACCACATGGGGTAGCTGGGTCCTTCCTGGTGTCCGTTCCCCACACCCCCTGCCAAGCGATCAGAGCAGCCACCCCGACAGAGGCGTGTGAATGCCCTCTTTGTGGCATCGGCACCGGCTGGCCGGAGCATCTGTGCGCTCCCGCTACGTGGAGGACGCAGCATAAGCACTCGGAGACAACCTGAGTCAGCCTGGAGGCCGCTGACCCTTCACCCAAAGGCGGTACACCAAGCCCAGACAGGAAGCAGCTGGGACCTCAGGCTGGGCTGGCTGTGCTGACAGCAGCAGAGAACCCATCTCCCCAGAACTCATCGCCTGCAGGATGTGGTTCATTATTAACTCGGGAACCCCACCTCCCAAGACAGGCCCCAGTTGCCTTGCCTTCAGACTTGGAGAGCCTTGGAGGGAAGGAAGGTGGACTCGGGCACAGAGAGCGCAGTAGGAAGGACGGCCCCAGGCAGCGCAGTTCCCTGCCCTTTGTTACAGGATGGAGAGAAGGAGGGATAGAGTCACGTGGTCGGTCCCCCTGCTTAAACCAAAGACTGGTAGTTGAGGATGGAAGGTTATCAACACCTGAAATGGTTGTGTCACCACTACCTGAAGGCTGTCCATCGCCCGCACTTGCACACCCTCTTCCCTCCCAGTTTCTAGAACTGCTGTGGCCCATAACAAATGCAGGTTAGCCCAGCAGTGCCCCAGGCCGACAGCCCTGACCCCACAGTAACAGCCTAGTGGTCTGCATGGTTGTTGGGATGGGGTGTAGTGGAGGAGGGGGACATGATTTTCCATTTTGCTTAACTGGCTATGAGAAGCCAAGGCTCCTGCCCTTGGACCCACATATTTGTGGGTAGACGAGGGTAGTTGTTCCCCTCTGGGCGTCACAGCAGGCATCCTGCCCTGTGGAACTTTGGAGCAGCCTTGGCCAGGAGACCGTGAAGGAGGCAGTTACATTAAAAAGGAAAACAAGGGAATTCCCTGGCGCTCCAGTGGTTAAGACTCCACGCTCCCAGTGCAGGGGGCCTGGGTTCAATCCCTGGTCAGGGAACTAGATCCCGCAAGCCACAGCTAAAAGATCCCTCACACGGCAACGAAGATCCCGAGGGCCACAACTAAGACCACGCACAGCCAAATAAATAAATTAATTTTTTTAAAAAAGAAAAAAACAAGCTGCTGCAGCATGAATTACTTGAAAATTTTAATGGTAAGAGTTGGACAAGGGCAGTGAGTGGCTGAATTACCCAAATAACTTCTGTATCGCAGGGTCAGGCTGTTCTGTGGGGAATCGGATGCATGCCTAGTAGGTCAGGGTACCACTTTCTAAACAAGAAGTTGGGACATGTGCTCAGAAAGGACTTACGTTTAAGAAACATTTGGGAAGTTGTATTTATTTCAAATCACAAGGAGCCATTCACTCTTATTACAAAATTCAGGGCTGTCACCTCTCCTGTGGGGAGACGTGGTCTCTGTGCTTCATTTGGGATTGGGGGAGGGAGCACAGCTGGACGTGTGTTTCCAGGAATTCCTGGTCCTGCCCTCTCTCCATTCTCCTTGGAAGCACAAACCTGGCCCTGCTCTCCTTGTGGGAACAGCAGAATGGGAAACCACGCCTCTTCTTGGCCTCTAGAATGTCAGCGCTACCACATGCCCATGGCTCACCTGGCCCTCTGTCTCTTCTCTCCCCAGGTGAAGAGTCACAATTTGAGATGGACATTTAAAGGGCCAGCCGTCGGAGTGAGCAATGCCGCTTGGGCCCCAGAGGCCCGTCTCGGGAGAAGAGTCACACCAGCCAGGCTTTGTGAAAGTTACCATCCTGGGCAGCTGTCCGTGTGGAGCCTTCCAGCCCCGCCCGCTGCTCCCTCGCTCAGGGCACCTGCTCCCCTCCCCCTTCGTGGACACCAGCAGATACCTCCGTGTGCCTCCAGCCCTGCAGGAGCTGTCATCCCGAGGGCAGTGACCTCAGGCACACCCTGCAGCCCAGGGCCAGCTAGTGGACATGCTCCGGCTCTCCCAGCCCCCTCCTCCGGGGGGCGCACCCACCCCTTCCTCAGGTTGGTGTGTGGGAAAGCTCCCCTCCCCCTCCCTTCCCAGGAAAGGAAATAAAAGCCTTCGCCCTAGGGCCAAAAGTTGGCCCCTGTCTGAGCTCTTTTCACCTCCATGTGGATAGCTAATGCCTACTACTCTGTACCATGCTTGTCAGGCGCTTTCTATACAGCATCTCACTTGACCGTCACACGGATCCCATGGGGTGAGTAGAGCACGTGTTGGCCTCGCTGTCCAGCTCGGGAAGGTAACAGCACACGCGGGTCCAGGACAGATGTCATCGGGGCAGGGTTGGAGCTCTACTACTCTCCATCTCCTGTTTTGCGGTGCTAGGTGCTACCTCTTTTCTGGGCTGTGTCGCCCCCAAACGTGTCCAGTGGCTCAGTCACCTTAGCTCTGCGGGCCCTTCCCTGCAAGCATCAAAGGGAAGGAGAGCCTGACCCCCCGCTGACATCGACTTACTGATCCACGTGCCCCTGGTGTCTGTCAAGTGTCCCTTTGTATGAGCTGCCAGGGGAACACGGACGTGAGAAGCTGTCTGCCTTGGGGATTTCACTGAAATGTAAGATTTGCCTATGAGACAAGGTAGCGTAAAAGAGGTTGTATAGGGTTGGTAACCAGCGAGTGGTCCATGCAAGGGGAGGCTTCATGGAGGTGATGCTACTGCTGGGTCCTGAGAATGACTGGCTGGGGGGAGGCAGGGGCCCATGTTGCCAAGGGCAGGTGGTCTTGGGGAACCAGGCTGTACAAGGACAAGACATCAAGTTCCCCACTTTGGCCAGAGCGGGCAATTTGTGAGGGTAGGGGTGGCTTATGAATGACCAAAAAAGGGGGGCCAGATTTCTAAGGGCCCTGAATGCCAGGTAGAGGTCCCTGCTGAGAAGCAGCAGGTGTTTCTCATCACGGGGTATGCTGGGGGGGGTGGCCTTTGACCACGAGGGCATGGCTGACCTGGGCCTCACCAGCTCTGGATTCAGCACTCGTCAACCTGCCGTTTGGGGAGCAGAAGGCCTTAGTGGCCAGGTCCCTTGCCTGTTTTTTGTTTGTTTTTTTTTTCGGTACGCGGGCCTCTCACTGTTGTGGCCTCTCCCGTTGCGGAGCACAGGCTCCGGACGCACAGTCTCAGTGGCCATGGCTCCCAGGTCCAGCCGCTCCGCGGCACGTGGGATCTTCCTAGACCGGGGCACGAACCCGTGTCCCCTGCATCAGCAGGCGGACTCCCAACCACTGTGCCACCAGGGAAGCCCCTTGCCTGGTTTTTTTCTATAGCTGAGTTGGAGTCTCCTCTCCTGGCAAAGAATGTGACGGCAGCTGGAATCCCTGTGCCTGGTGACAGTGTGCAGAAGGACCCGGCCGTGGGGACATGTTGACTCTAGGCACGCAGCACATCCTTTTCCCATGGCTAGGGAGTAAGATGGTGGAGGGGCCACCACCTGAGCAAAGGCAGCAACTAAAGCCCCAACTAGGATCAAACTAGAGATTGGCCCAGTCTTCCCAATGCCTCAGCTTTTCCCCTAGAAGCGTCTCCCTCTCCCCTTCTGACATGCAACCAGAGGCCTTGCTCACAAGTCTACATGATCACAAGTGCATTCCCCTTCTTGGTCCTGCCTCTCAGGATCCAAGGGACAGAGTATAAAAGTTGGCCTCTCAGGGGCTTCCCTGGTGGCGCAGTGGTTGAGAGTCCGCCTGCTGATGCAGGGGACGTGGGTTCGTGCCCCGGTCCGGGAAGATCCCACATGCCACGGAGCGGCTGGGCCCGTGAGCCATGGCCGCTGAGCCTGCGCGTCCGGAGCCTGTGCTCCGCAACGGGAGAGGCCACAACAGTGAGAGGCCCTCGTACCGGGAAAAAAAAAAAAAAAAAAAAAAAAAGTTGGCGTCTCTGACAATAAGAACATTCTTCACAAGTTGTGAGCCTTTCCCACAGAACACAAGTATCTCCTCCAGAAAACCCAAGTATTTCTTGAGCATCATCCTGGCTGGGTGCTGTGGAGTGGCAAAGGTCTGTGACACAGTCCTTGTCCTCGAGGAAGTTAAAATCTTGTTGGGGAGATAAGGCCCCCATGGTCCCATTTAACATCCACTGAGATATTCAAGGAAACCTTCATAGTTGGGCCTGCCCACCCTTGGGCATCACCAAAAGCTCTGTTTTTGCATTCGGGGGACCCAGTGACAACTGTGGGGCAGGTGCCGCATGCTATGAACCAGGAAAATACAACTATTAAGCTACACTGTGTGTTTCCCAAGGAGCTTACAACCTGATCCAGAGATGAGGGGTACTGTGAGTGGTAGAAGGACACCAAGAGATGTCATAAAGCAATGTTGACATTATTGTCCAATGCGCGGAGGCTGTGTCGATGCCATGGGTTAAGGGAACAGGAGAACCTTCACGGAGGAGAAGGGATTTTGTAGGACAGGTAGGGTTTTTTTTTTTTTAATAAATTTATTTTTTAAATTTTATTTTATCTTTGGCTGCGTTGGGTCTTCGTTGCTGGGCGTGGGCTTTCTCTAGTTGCGGCGAGCAGGGGCTACTCTTCGTTGCCGTGCTTGGGCTTCTCATTGTGGTGGCTTCTCTTGTTGCGAGGCACGGGCTCTAGGTGCACAGGCTTCAGAAGTTGTGGCGCGTGGGCTCAGTAGTTGTGGCTCGCAGGCTCTAGAGTGCAGGCTCAGTGGCTGTGGCGCACGGCCTTAGTTGCTCCACGGCATGTGGAATCTTCCTGGACCAGAGCTCAAACCCGTGTCCCCTGCATTGGCAGGCGGATTCTTAACCACTGAGCCACCAGGGAAGCCCGACAGGTAGGGTTTTAATGTAGGGGGGGCCTTCCTGGATCATGGATGGCCTGAGGTACAGGGGCCAGGAGAGCACATTAGCTGGAGGAATGTCAAAGCTGGTGGGTTTTCTGAATGTGAATCAAGAGGCTACCCAAGGGTAGTGCAGATGGGAAGAGGTATAGCCTCTGACCACTTGGTGAGGTGGAGGAAATCATGGTCTGAGTGACCCAGAGAGGAATGCCAGTTTAGGGGTGGCACAGAGTAAGCAGTGAGAAGGCCAAAACAGAACCTTGGGGAATGTTTCTAGCAAGCACAAGCAGAGCGTAGGGCCTGATCAAATGATTTTTCTAATCTCCACTGCTGTTGGCACAGCTGTGGGCATACCTCCAACTCCCAGGTAGCCAGACTGAGGTTCCATCGTAGGCCATCTTTCTACTGGTACCCTCTAGTGTGATGGTCACCGCTAAAGGACTCAAAAAAAGGCCCAAGGACACAGGGCCAAGCACGAGGTCCCATGGTCTGAAACCAGTACTTCAGGAAGGGCGGGCTTCACCGACAGACCCAGCATGGGGTCTTTTCCAGCTAAGTCCACCCTCGTTCTGATTTAACGAGCCTTTGCTAAACCTCGTGCACACGCAGCATGATGCCAGGCCTTGAAGCGATACAAGAGAATTTCAAGACAAACACCTGAGAAAGTATGAAGTAATCCCAGGAGGTGCGATTAAGTGCCAGTGACTGAGAGTGACAGGCCAGTGGGACAGGAGCAGGTGGAGAGTGCAGATGACGCGGAGGCCGTAGAGGGGACCAGTGAGCGTGGGTGTGTCTGGGATGGACATGGTGTGTGTAAGGGTGTCATGTGAGGCTGAAGAGTGTTGGGTAGCACCAGGTAAACTGAGGTAGCACAGCATTAGATTACTGAGGGGAAAAACTGGTTGAATGCCTTCTCTATGTCTGGAGATTTACTACAATCTTATTTATGGTCCCAATAACATAAGCTGAGTGTTTTTATTTCCATTTCACACATGTCCATGGCTAGTGTGTGTCAGAATTAGGATTCCAACTCTGTCCAGCTCCAAAACCCATGCTTTTTTAAAAATAAATTTATTTATTTATGTTTTGGCTGCAGTGGGTCTTCCTTGCTGTGCATGGGCTTTCTCTTGTGAGCGGGGGCTACTCTTTGTTGCAGTGCATGGGCTTCTCATTGCGGTGGCTTCTCTTGTTGCAGAGCATGGGCTCTAGGTGTGCGGGCTTCAGTAGTTGTGGCATGTGGGCTCAGTAGTTGTGGCTCGCTGGCTCTAGAGTGCAGGCTCAGTAGTTGTGGTGCACAGGCTTAGTTGCTCCGTGGCATGTGGGATCTTCCCAGACCAGGGCTTAAACCCGTGTCCCCTGCATTGGCAGGCGGATTCTTAACCACTGCGCCACCAGGGAAGCCCAAAACCCATGCCCTTTGTACCATATTGGTTGGAACTGAGGTCTGGGCTTTAGGAGATTGGTGGCATTTTCTCATTTGTGCAAATGTTATTTATCGGGTACCTACCGTGTGCCTATGTGCAGGCACTGTTTTAGGCACTGGAGAGCAAAGCAAAGCCTTGCTTTCCAGAGCCGACCTGGCGAGGCAACATGCCTTTAGCAATTGAGGCAAGTGTGATTCTTGCTTTGTGCATCCAGCTTTCATTGCTGAAATCACAAACCTGGCCTCCTCAAAATAAGCTTCAGGATTTAGCGCGTCCAGGCCTCCCTGACCCCCCTCAGGGGACACGCGCCCCTTGCTTCAGGACAATTAATCCCGTGTGGAAGAGCCAGCACCCCAGCGATAGGCAACAGACGCCTCAGTTCCTGGAACTAACTAGAACAAGCTTCTCTCCTCTCTGCAGCCAGTTGAAGGAGTGTGAGATGGTAAGGAAGCTGCAGATTAATTGGAGAAAAGTGTGGCACTTAAAGATTAGGTTTTCTTGGGACTTCCCTGGTGGTCCAGTGGGCAAGACTCCACGCTCCCAGTGCAGGGAGCCCGGGTTGGATCCCTGGTCAGGGAACTAGATCCCACACGCACGCCGCAACTAAGGAGTGTGCCTGCCGCAACTGAGACCCGGTGCAGCCGACATTTAAAAAAAAAAGAAAAAAAAGGTTAGGTTTTCTTGAATGCACACATTCTGAAGAGTATGACTTGAATGTGTCCTGCAGGGAGAGTGGCAGAGAGGAGGCCCCATGACCAAAGCAGAGGTGCATCCCTCCTCCCCCTAGCTGTTCAGAGGCCAGAGCACAGGGAGACAGTTTTAAAAGGAAGACTTTGAGCTGTCATTTTGTTCTGAAGAGGAAGGAAGGTTTTTAGTTTCCAGGTACGATATTCAACTCGGTGCTGCCTCCTGCTGGAAGACTCCGTTAAAACAAGGAAGGGAGCATCCCTCTCAAAGTGACTCAGTGCCGTTCATTCCCTTAGGTGAAGAAAAGCTAAGGGCGGTGCCTGTGTTCAAACTTCTCCTAGTCCGTCCACCCCAACCTGGGAGAAGCAAGACTGCCCTCCAAAAGGACAGGCAGGACTTGGAACTGTTAAAAACTTATGAGCCTCTGTAGGAGAGGTTCCGATTTGCATTGGAATCCTGGATATAAGTGTACTTGTCACTCAGGCAATCCCCCAACTCCTGGGACAGTTTCTGCTTCTGAGCCCTCTGAGAATCACCGGAAGCCCACCCAGAGCTGTGTCTCCTGGCTCCCAAGCTGAGCCTCTAACAGACGAGGGACCTCTACAGCAAGCTAGAAAGCTCTGATGTCTGCCAAGAGGCGTGTTGACACCCAAATACTCTGCAACCTGATGAACTTGCTACGCCTTGTACTCAATTCACTGACCAGTTATGCCAGTGGACCTGGTCCGATCTGGGGAGAGAGAGTAGTCTGACTTTCTCTCTCTGAACCTGTGTAGATGGCAGCCTAGATTGGCCTTTTCCGGGCAAGGGGCCATCCCCGCTGCCCAGGGGCAAAAGAGATCTTTGTGTGTGGGCACTTTGTAGAGTGTGTGTCCTGTGGTTCATCCCCTCCACCTGTTCAGCCCTAGGTATGGAAGCGCTCCAACCGCAGAGGACACGATGGCAGCACCATTCTTCGCTGTAGTCAGGATTTAATTGGGGACTTCCTTGGCGGTTCAGTGGTTAAGACTCCACACTTCCACTGCAGGGGGCACAAGTTCGATCCCCAGTCGGGGAGCTAAGATCCCACAAACCGTGTGATGCAGCCAAAAAAAAATTTATTGGAAGCACCACTCAACAGTGACAGAATGTTGACAGAATGTCCTATTTAGCATCTCCAACCAGAACCTTCAGCCACTGGCTCCTCTATGCCTCCTGGAGACTCCAGCTTCTTCTTGCTCCGGACCTGCAGGGTTGAGGATGGGTCATCGGAAACAGGAGGGAGAGCTGTTGATCCTGACCCGTGAGACAGCTGGCCTGCGTGTGTGACACTCACATGTGGGTGCCACACACCGTGTATGTGACCAGAGGGGTAATTGCGTTCAGGGTGGAGGGGATAGCAGAGGACCCTGGCTCTTGGGCCTGCATCATGAACACTTAAATCCTGGAGTAACTGCGTGAAAGTTGGTGGTTCACTCAGAACCTTCCTTTTGTTGAGGAGGGGAAAGAAAGGAGGTCAAGATTTTGTCTCTTGGGACTTCCCTGGCGGTCCAGGGGTTAGGACTCCGCACTTCTACTGCAGGGAGCATGGGTTCGATCCCTGGTCTGGGAACAGATCCCGCAAGCCGTGTGGCCCAGCCAAAAAAAAAAAAGGATTAAAAAGGAATTCTCTGGTGGTCCAGTGGTTAGGATTCTGCACTTTCACTGCTGTGGCCCCGGTTCGATCCCTGTTCAGGGAACTAAAATCCTACAAGCCGTGCCAAAAAAAAAAGAAAAAATTTCGTCTCTTCCTACACCTGAATGAGGCAAGCTCACTCTCAGGTGTCCCCTACTTTGAGTCTCCTCAGATAACTGCTGTCCTCTTGACCTTCCCCAGATGGTTGGGGGTTCCTGTACCACACAGCTTCCTTTACACTCAGCTTCTCACTACAGCTCATGCCCCGCAATTCCAGCAGAACAACCACCTACCACAGCCTGGTTAGGACTTGATAGGACTAGAGCAAGGGAAAATTTACCCTCACTCTTTCCCTGCCCACCTTTCTGGCCTTCAACAGAAAGCTTTCCCTGGGGACTCCCCGGAGAAACTCCCTAGGGCCTAACCCACGCATTCTAAACAGGCTCTATCACGAGCTCCCGGAAGAACTGGAGGAGGAGGGATGCATCTTGTTTGCATGCTGTGATTTAAATAAATACGGGGAGTTCCCTGGTGGTCCAGTGGTTAGGGCTTGGTGCCTTCACTGCCGAGGGCCTGGGTGTCCCTCAATCCACGCTGTGCGGCATGAATAAATAAATAATCTTCATCCCAGTCCTAAGGCAGAGCTCCTAAGACCCTTGGAATTTCCTGTGATGAGAGTAATACAGGTGTCTACTGGTAAGTTAATGAGGTGACTTTGTGAAATCTAAAGATGCCGGGCACAGGTCACCAGGGGAGCCAATCACATGGTTAGAAGGTTGGAACTTTCGGTCCCGCCCATGACCTGAGAGGGGAGAGGGGCTGGAGACTGAACTCAGTCACCAGTGGTCAGTGATTAATCAATCATGCCTGTGTAATGAAGCCTCCATAAAAACCCAGAAGGAGAGGGTTCAGAGAGCTTCCTTGCTCGTGAGCATGTGGGGAGATGTGGAGAGAGTGGGGTGCTGTGAGAGCACGGAAGCGCTGCACCCTCTCCCCACACCTTGTCTTATGCATCCCTTCCATCTGGAAGTAAACAATTTCTCTGAGCTCTGTCAGCTGCTCTGGCAAACTAATGGAACCCGAGTGGGGTGCAGGGCATGGGAACCTCTGATCTCTACCCAGTCGGTCAGAGGCACAGGTGACAACGTGGACTCGCTATTGGTGTCTGAAGTGGGGGAGGAGGGACAGTCTTGTAGGACTGAGACCCTAACCTGTGGGAGCTGATGCCATCTCCAGGTAGACAGTGTCAGAATTAAATTGTAGGTCACCCTGAGAATTGCCTGGTGGTATGGGGGAAACCCTCTCCCCACGCACTGGAATTGGTACCAGCATCAGTAGGTCCATGCCCTCGTAGCGCTCAGGATGGGACCTGAGCTTCCAACACTGTTCCTCCTTATCACCCTGCCACATCAGCGCTTCTCAAGTTTTTCTGGGCCACACCACACGGCCTGCGGGATCTTCCGTTGCGGAGCACAGGCTCCGGACGCGCAGGCTCAGCGGCCATGGCTCATGGGCGCAGCCGCTCTGCGGCATGTGGGATCTTCCCGGACCGGGGCACGAACCCGCGTCCCCTGCATCGACAGGCGAACTCTCAACCACTGTGCCACCAGGGAAGCCCGGCCTGCGGGATCTTAGTTCCCTGACCAGGTGACGAGCCTGCACCCCTTGCAGTGGAAGTGCAGAGTCTTAACCACTGGAGCACCAGGGAAGTCCCAGCGCTTCTCAACTTTAGAGGGTATCAGAATGACCTGGAGGGCTTGGTAAGACACAGGTCGCTGGGTGGAACCCCCTGAGTTTCTGATTCTAGGTCTTGCAGTGGAGCCTGAGAATTTTTATTTCTAATAAGTCCCCAGATGAGCCTGATGCTGCCAGTCCTGGGAATGCACTTTAAAAACTGCTGAGGTACATAATTTGACAACATCAGCTCCACTCATCCAAGCCTATCACAGCAAACCTACATCCACGACAAGGGCCAGAGTGGAGAACCAGCCGGTCGGTGCCCTTGTGTCCTTGGATAGACAAAGACAACTTGTTTCCAAACTTCTCAGATGCCAGAGGAGCCCGTTACTGAACCCTCTGGGCTGCTTTCCCCAGGGATTGGTGACAACTTTGGCCTCACAGTGAGACAAGCCTCATTCATAGGAGAGAAATGCAATACCGTTCATCAACAAACATTTCTTGAGTGTTTTCTATGTGCCAGCCATTGGGCTAGGTGTCTGGGATACATCAGTGAACAAAATAGATAAAAATCCCTACCCACATGGAGAATTACCTCTTTCTAATAAAAGGAAGAATAGAACTCTTTTTAAATGTGTTGAGTAGGACCCAGATACCTGGTTACTGGAAGTAATCAGGAGTCTTTAGTCAACTCAGTTTATAAACACTAGAGATTAAGGTCCAAGAGCTCCAGCAGAGACTAAAGGAATGCTCTAGTGAGATGAAACACCACAATAATTTGGACAATTACAAGGAACACAGAGTGCTTTGTTTTGCTTTATAGAGGATTAAAAAACCACTGGGGCATGGGGTGGGGGGGGGAGAGCAGGGGGAACCCTAGGAATCTAGGGTTCTGGGCATCTAACCAAGTGCACTTTTTAAGGAAAATATCCAGAGACTTTTGGCAAAGGCTGGTACAGGGATGGGGCATGCTTGTTTCCGTACAAGTTCTCTCCGTAAGACACTGAAGCCTTTGGGAGTCCAGAATCCTCTCTATAAAGTACACATACAATTCTTCTGGAGGGCAAACACTTTCATCTTTGCCAGTGTCATGGATGTAATTCTTGGTCCACAGCTCAAGATGGCAAGGAATATATCTTTTTATAACTGTCGACTGAAAAAAATGCACAACCTAAAAGTTGAGAAGTATGTTTTATTTTGCAGACGAAACTGAGGACTTAAGCTCAGAAGCCAGCCTCTCAGATAGTTCTGAGGGACTGCTCTGAAGAGGTAAGGGAAGAGCCAGGGTATGTAGGAGTTTTTGCAACAAAGACCCCGTAGTCGGAACATCAAAAGATTACTGTTGGGACTTCCCTGGTGGCACAGTGGTTAAGAATCCGCCTGCCAATGCAGGGGACACGGGTTCGAGCCCTGGTCCGGGAAGATCCCACATGCCGCGGAGCAACTAAGCCCGTGTGCCACAACTACTGAGCCCACATGCCACAACTACTGAAGCCCAAGCACCTAGAGCCCGTGCTCCGCAACAAGAGAAGCCACCACAATGAGAAGCCCATGCACCGCAACGAAGAGTAGCCCCCGCTCGCCACAACTAGAGAAAAAAACTTGTGCACAGCAACAAAGACCCAATGCAGCCAAAGATGAAAAAATAAAAGATTATTGTTAATTAAAGAAAACCAGACATCTCAAGTTAATGAATTTAGTGTGCTTTTCTGTGCATGGATGATGCAAGAGTCTGGGCTCACTGAAATCATTCCTTTGATGTGCACCTTAGCTATCTAGGGCCAGCATCCTGCTTTCTCCATCCTAAAGCCCCTCAGGGTGCACAGCTGGGGCGGCTATAATGTGATGGCTTGATGGCTGCAACATCCTTTGTCTACTGATGTGGCAGGTGACATTTTTCATCCACATAATCCAACCTAATTTCTCATTACATTCTCTTTACATTTCTTTGTATAATCCAACACAGAATTTCTTGTGAACTGTGTTCTGTTGCGGGTGGTACATCCAGGCTTCATTTGAGGCTCCTCTCTCTTCCTCGGGACAGGGTTTCAGGTGTCAGGGTCCGGGCAGCTGGTGCTTGATGCTATCTATGCATTTAGGCATCCACCGAGCCTTCCCTCGTCCCACCTGGTATCCAGTTATGGGCCCACGTGTGTCATTGAAGCCTTGGCCCTTCAGCTCCGGCTGCTCCCTCCGCTACATATGGACCAGGTTAGAGGACACGGGAGTCTTCCTGCCTCCTCTGGGCCACACCAGGGCACCCACATCTCCGCAAGGCTGAGTCCCAGTCTATCTGGACTTACTACATAGTCATGGCCCATCCCTTTCTCATCTCCCGGGTAATCTCTTCGTGTGGGAGGAAAAAGCATTTACCCCAAACATCTTAGTTATGTGCAGCGTCCTTTCTGTTCTTCTAAGAACGTGTATTATAGGGTTTTTTTTTTTTGCCACACAGCTTTGTGAGATCTTAGTTCCCCAACCGGGGATCGAACCAGCGCCGCCAGCAATGGAAGCGCAGAGTCCTAACCACTGGGCCACCACGGAAGTCCCTGTAAAGGCTATTTCTTTTTCATGCAGCGCTTTCTCCCGGAGGCACATTAGAACCACGTGGGAAGCTTTTTTAACGCTCTCAGTTTCTGGATCCCTCTTTTACAGGGTTCAGTTATATTGTCCAAAGGGTATTGTCTTTTTTTTTTAATAAGATGTTGGGAATAGGAGTTTATTAATTAATTAATTAATTTTTGCTGTGTTGGGTCTTCGTTTCTGTGTGAGGGCTTTCTCTAGTTGTGGCAAGCGGGGACCACTCTTCATCGCGGTGCACGGGCCTCTTACTACCACGGCTTCTCTTGTTGCGGAGCACAGGCTCCAGACGCGAAGGCTCAGTAGTTGTGGCTCACGGGCCTAGTTGATCCGCGGCATGTGGGATCCTCCCAGACCAGGGCTCAAACCCGTGTCCCCTGCATTAGCAGGCAGATTCTCAACCACTGCGCCACCAGGGAAGCCCACTGTCTCTTTTTTTTTTTTTTTTTTTTTTTTTTTTTTTGGTATGCGGGCCTCTCACTGTTGTGGTCTCTCCCGTTGCGGAGCACAGGCTCCGGACGCGCAGGCTCAGTGGCCATGGCTCACGGGCCCAGCCGCTCCGCGGCATGTGGCACCTTCCCAGACCGGGTCAGGAGCCCGTGTACCCTGCATTGGCAGGCGGACTCTCAACCACTGCGCCACCAGGGACGCCCATGTCTTTTTTTTTTTTAAGCGCCCCAGGTGATTCTAATGCAAAGCCAGGGTTAAGCACTTTGTGGAAAGGGAGAGAGGGAAGGAGTGTGGCAAGAAGACTAAAGAGGGAAAAGAGGGGAAATTTACGATTTCAGAACTCTTCTGCTACATCAAGTAATAGCTAAGCAGGGTTAGTTATTGTGAGTTTTAAACAAAGCCCTGTTGTAACCAAGCAGGATGTTATGGGGCCCTCGCAGGACAGAACCCCTCCCCCATATCCTCTGCTTTAGCTCCTCTCTGAAGCACCTAGGTAATAGTATCTGGCGCACATTTCCTGAGTTGTTTTCCAGATGCTAAAACCACCACCAAATGGAAGAAATTAACTACTTGATGACCGTGAGCACATAGCCCCCAGCCCTGCTGGAGCCTAAGGATTGTTAACCCCTGTGACACCACCCTGGCCAATCAGAGAACTGTGCATCCTGGGACTTCCCCTTCCTCATCTTGCCTTTAAAAATGCTTCCCTGGGACTTCCCTGGTGGTTCAGTGACTAAGGCTCTGTGCTCCCCATGCAGGGGGCCTGGGTTTGATCCCTGGTCAGGGAACTAAATCCCATATGCTGCAACTAAGACCTGGTACAACCAAATAAATAAATATTTTTTAAAAAATAAAAATGCTTTCCTGAAACCCATCTGGGAGCTCAACCTGTTGAGTACTGGCTGCCTTGGACTCCCTTCTTGGTGTCCTGCAGTAAATGCTACACTCCTTCACCACAACGTGATGTCAGTAGATTGGCTTCACTTCGGACCCAAGTTTGGCTCAGTAACACTTTGGAAAAGGAGCACATTAGAGAAGCTTGTGGGGAGAGGAGATAGAGCTAGAAACACTCTGCTCCCTGCTACTCCAAGCGTGATCCTCAGACTAGCATCCTTGCCATCACCTGGGAGCTTGTTAGAAATCTCAGGTCCCATCCCCAGATGTCTGGCTTCTGTGAAGTACTGCTTGAGCCACTCCAGCTGGCCCTCCATATCAACAGGGTCTGCATCTGTGGATTCAACCAACTGCAAATCAAAAATGTATACTTTTTTAAATTCCAGATAATTCTAAAGAGCAAAACTTGAATATCTCATACACCAGCAACTATATACATAGCTCTTACATTGTATTAGGTATTATGGGTAACATAGAGATGATTTAAAGTGTACAGGAGGATTTGTGTAGGTTGTATGCATTTTATATAAGGGACTTAAGCATCTGAAGACTTTGGTTTTCTCAGGGGCCCTGGAGCCAATCCCCCTGATTCCAAGGGATGACTATATTTTACTAAGGGCAGGCTCCTGGGAGGAGGCAGATCTAATAGTGGGTTGTTAAGTGGTAGGAATTTCTGGAAAGCTTCATTCATTTCTGAGGGAACAGCAAGAAAATATTCATGCAAGAGGTGAGTGTAGGTGCTGACACAGAGATGTAAAATGGACACAGATTTGGGTCAGTTTCTGCAGAATTAGAATCCAGTTCAGTTCACATGTATCTCTGTTTTCTTTTTAAATGAGAAGAAAATCCTCAGTTCCTTAAGGGTCTGGACCATTTTTTCTCTGCTCAAAAGGTGACAGAAGTAGTGTTGTTGAACCCAAGTTCATGTACCCAACACACAGTGAGGCCATACAAACCAAAAACATCAGCGTTTGGAGCAGAGAAAGGTTTATTGCAGGGCCCAGCAAGAATGGGCAGCTTGTGCTCAGAAGACCCAAACTCCCAGATGGTTTTCAGGGAAGAGTTTTTAAAGGCAACGTCTGGGGTGATGGCTGCAGGGTGTGTCACTTTCTCCTAATTGGGTGGTGGTGAGGTAACAGTGGTGTTCCAGGAATGTCAATCATCAACTTTCTGGTTCCAACCAGTCTGGGGTCTCAGCAAGTAGTCACCATCCTCCACCTGGGTGGTGGGGTTGGGGGAGGTCTTAGTTCCTATAAAACAACCCAAAGATCTGTTTCAGATTGTGATGTATATACCTTGAGGAGGAACTAGGACTCTGTTTCATGGCAGAACTGTTGTTTTTGACTGCTTTTCCTTTGCTTCTGCATTCCTTCACTTCTCTAATTAATAACTGCTTGAATGTGGTCTTTGGAACTCAGGGAAGGTGGAGGAGACTAAAGCCTTTTCCTACAAAAAGAAGTGGGGGAGGGGAATTTCCTGGTGGTCCAGTGGTTAGGACCTTGCGCTTCCCCTTCCCCTGCAGGGGGCACGGGTTTGATCCCTGGTCGGGAATGAAAATCTGGCTAAGCCACGCAGCACAGCCAAAAAAAAAAAAAAAAAAAGAAGCGGGGGGGGGGGGGAGGGAAGGGCTTTTGTACCCTGGCAGTTTCAATCCCCCTTTTCTCTGATGCTCCTCAATCTTTAGGGGAACAGGTACAAGACAAGAAAGGGAGGGAATAAAGTTCTGGATACAGAGGTTAACCATAAACTCGGCAGGGGAACTCGGTTTTGGGGGACTAGGTTTCAGTAGGTTAGTTCACTTTAATACCTGTCCTGGGAGTTCCCTGGTGGCCTAATGGTTAGGATTCCAGGTTTTCACTGCTGGGGCCCGGGTTCAATCCCTGGTTGGGGAACTGAGATCCCACAAGCCACGCGGCCAAAACAAAAACAAAAATAAAACAAAACAGGGCTTCCCTGGTGGCGCAGTGGTTGAGAGTCCGCCTGCCGATGCAGGGGACATGGGTTCGTGCCCCGGTCCGGGAGGATCCCACATGCTGCGGAGCGGCTGGGCCCGTGAGCCACGGCCGCTGAGCCTGTGCGTCCGGAGCCTGTGCTCCGCAACGCGAGAGGCCACAGCAGTGAGAGGCCCGCATACCGCAAAAAAAAATAAAATAAAATAAAATAAAACAAAACAAAAAAACCTGTCCTGGTGTTACCTGAAAACTGGGTCTCCTCTTGGTGGATGTCGAGCCATAAGATATAACCAAGCCAAAGATAAGAAGAAGGAAGGATTTATTACTTGTATCAAGTAAAGAGAACACCAGGGATCCTTCTCAAAGTAGTGTTTCCAAACAGCAAAATTGGGAAAGTTTTAACCTAAGGGTACGTGCATGTTCATGAAGGGGCTTGAGCAGTGGACAGTCCAAGCTTTAGTTGATTGAAGTCAGGAGGGTCAGAAAAGGTCAACATCATCACCCCTTAGGTTCCAGTTGATCTGGTGATTGAGCACTTGAAGAGGGATTTAAATTCTGCAAAACAGCTCAAGACAGTGCTTTAGGCTAGTCCTTACCATTGAAGTAGAACTGGGAGTCTTTACAACTGATTTGTTATCTTTGCCATTGTTAATTCTCTTGCCTGTTAAGTTTGTCCTTTTGTTCCCTTAAGATCATTATTACAGTAAGTCCCCTACATATGAACAAGTTCCATTTGAGACTGCATTCGTAAGTCCAATTTGTTCATAAGTCCAACAAAGTTAGCCTAGGTACCCAACTAACACAATCATCTATATAGTGCTGTACTGTAATAGGTTTATAATACTTTTCACACAAATAATACATAAAAAACAAACAAAAAATAAAGAAAACATGTTTAATCTTATAGCACAGTACCTTGAAAAGTACAGTAGTCCAGTACCACAGCTGGCACACAGGGGCTGGCACTGAATGAACAGACAAGAAGAGTTACTGAGGGGCTTCCCTGGTGGCACAGTGGTTAAGGATCTGCCTGCCGATGCAGGGGACATGGGTTCGAGCCCTGGTCCGGGAAGATCCCACATGCCACGGAGCAGCTAAGTCCGCGAGCCCCAACTACTGAAGCCCGCGGGCCTAGAGCCCACGCTCGGCAACAAGAGAAGCCACCGCAGTGAGAAGCCCGCACACCGGAACAAAGAGCAGCCCCTGCTCAATGCAACTAGAGAAAGCCTGCGTGCAGCAACGAAGACCCAACACAGCCAAAAATAAATACATAAAATAAATAAATTTATTTTAAAAAAAAGAAGAGTTACTGACTGGAGGAGGGAGTGGAGGTGAGAGATGGTAGAGCTGCAGGGTCATCAGCAATAGGAAACAGAGGGCAAGCTGCAATTTCACTCATGCCGGATGTTGATGGCACAGGTTCTGGTTCCTTGCTGGAACTGAAACAGGAGAGAAGGGGGCAGGGCACAATCTTTAAAAGAATGACATAGCCCAGGGACACGACATAAACTAATTAGAACAGGTCCAAGATGGCGGACAAGTTGACTTCCACTAGACCTTGAGCTTCTGAATAGACTCATCGTAACACACCCACGGGTGCCATGACAGTTCCAAGGCCAACCATAAAGGTCAAAAAGGGGGCGGTGGCCCGATTCCTGGAAATATCCGCCCCTTCCCCAAAATACTTGGAATAGTCCTCCCTTTCATAAGCCTATGAAATTACCCACCCCTATAACTGACAACCCTGTACCCTGGGGGCCGCTCTCGCCTTCTGACATGGCCCACACTCTGTCTGTGGAGTGTGTTTCTCTCTAAATAAATCCACTTCTTACCTATCACTTTGTTTCTCACTGAATTCTTTCTGCCATGAGACATCAAGACATCATGCAACAGACTAGCAAATTTAGCAGATGTTGCCCTATTGACTCAGGTTTTCTCTTTATAGAGGTAAAAGGAAAAGGTGGGAAGATTTGTCTACACAGCTATTTCTACTTCCAGCCCTCTATTCGCTTCTCAATCCATTGCAATGTGAATTCTGCCCCCACCACTCTATTACTCCATTGAAATCATTTAGGACTTTTAAAATGAATGTTACCAAACTAAACTTAGGTCTGCTGGCCAAACGTGAAGCAAATTCAATCTACCAACACCAGGATGTGGTGAAGGAAAATACAGCATTTATTGCAGGGCACCAAATGAGGGAGTGGGAGACAAGCTGCAGATCCACTCTCCAACTTGGTCTTTGAGTCTGGGGTGTTTTAAAGGGGAAGACCAAAGAGGCTGGGATTAAACACCGTCTTGTGACATTTCACATTTTGATTAAGAACACTGGTTCTGGGCTTCCCTGGTGGCGCAGTGGTTGAGAGTCCGCCTGCCGATGCAGGGGATGCGGGTTCGTGCCCCGGCCCGGGAGGATCCCACATGCCGCAGAGCGGCTGGGCCCGTGAGCCATGGCCGCTGAGCCTGCGCGTCTGGGGCCACAACAGTGAGAGGCCCGTGTACCGCAAAAAAAAAGAACACTGGTTCTTAATCATAGTTTCGAGAGTCAGACTGTCTCTGGTTTACATTCTGTGGCCAGGGTCTATTAGCTCATCTTGCCCTGGAGAAACAATCTGAGTTTGTACGTTAATGGTGATGTCTATAATAGCAATTTTAGTACATTAACGATGTTATTGACCACAGCAATTTTAATCATCTGACTCTGGTTGATTACTGTTCAGTAAACAAGGAATTGAGCTCAGAGGGGACAAGAAAGGGAATGAAGTTTTGGATAGAGAGATTAATCATAAATTGAGTAAGGGAACTCGGTTTTAGGGGGACTTGGTTTCAGATCGTTCATGACTTTCATTTAAAATGCAGATGCTGTCCAGGGTTCAATCCCCAGACCACTGCCCTTTGAAAACAATGCTATACCAGTGTTTTTCAAATTTGGGTCATCAAATCGATTTAGTGTGTCACTACTGGCATTAAAAAAAAAAAAAAAGATATAGGGAATTCCCTGGCAGTCCAGTGGTTAGGACTTGGCACTTCCACTGCCAGGGCCTGGGTTCAATCCCTGATCAGGGAACTAAGATCCCACAAGCCATGCGGTACCGCCAAGAAAACCCCCCAAAACAGGGACTTCCTTGGAGGTCCAGTGTAAGACTTTGCCTTCCAATGCAGGGGGTGCGGGTTCAATCCCTGGTCCGGGACCTAAGATCCCACATGCCTTGCGGCCAGAAAACCAAAACCTAAGAAGAAGCAATATCGTAACAAATTCGATAAAGACTTAAAAAAAAAAAAAGGTCCACATTAAAAAAAAAAATCTTAAAAAGCAAAATAAATAAATAAAAACCACTGAAGAGTATACTTAAAAAAAACAAAAAATACATGAACAAGATTTCTTTAATAGCTGGAAATTTTACATCATCTTATTTCCGTTCTTCTTCCTTCATAAGATAAAATGGAACATATATATATGCACCCACATATAAAAATATATAGGTAATTAATACATATGTGTATATATCTTTTTTTTTACTAAAGGCTAAATACTTCTCTGCAATAAAAATATGTATAAAAGTTGAAATTAAATTTTTATATACTTTCTGTGACCATAAATCTCTAGTGTTAAAATATTTCTTCAGTCAATTATCAGTATACAACTGATCGAATAAACATAGTATACATTTTGATTACTAAAGATAAAAATTAAAATTGTATTAGAGATGCAATTCTTAATGAGACTGAGGATTAGATTTTCAGTTAATCCATATATCCATGAATATCGCTACTGCTAGAATGAGACAGGTTCAGCATCAATTCTATTCCTATTTTTCGTGTTTATAGATACAAGAGCTGACAACCTCTGTTTACATAAACAAGCAGATTCCCATTTAGAAATCAGTTCAACTCAATTCTTTCAACGACTTCAAAGTTCTATGCCAAATCACATGGTGATCTCTTACCAATTACTTTTTTTGTTGTTGTTTTGTTTTGGCCGTGTTGTGCGGCTTGCGGTATCTCAGTTCCCTGACCAGGGATTAAACCTGGGCCTCCACGGTGAAAGCGCCGAATCCTAACCACGGAATTCCCCAATTACTTTTTTGATTTAAATTTTCAATTAATTTTAAAGTCACAAAATTAAGCCGCCCATCTCTAGACGCCACTAGGAAACCTGCTCAAAGTGGCAGATCAAGAGGGCAGGACAACAAACTACTTCTGGGGCGGGAAGACGTTTCCCACGTCTAACGGTGAGGAAAGTCTGCAATGCACATCACAGCCTTCAAAGCCTCTAGGCTGCCAGCGCTCTCAAGGCGCCTCATCTGCGCGGTGATTTCGTCCCGGTCACGAAAATGCGCAGCGTCCACCCTGAAATGAAGTGAGTCCTAGAGGAAATCCAACGAGTAATCTCACCTCCTCCGCCTTCACGTGGCTCGGTCTGTAGCTACCCAGCCCCGAGGCCCCGCCCACCTCTGTCTGCCCTCCCGACCTTAAGGCGGGCTTAGAGCGCGCCTTCCCTTGGCAGGCGGTGTACTCACTGAGAATCTTTACTATTTGAAGGTTAGAGGGCCAGTGAGCAACTCGCGCGAGACGCAGACAGTATTCTCGCGAGAAGTCTGGGAGGCGGCAGTGATGGCGGCGGCGGGAACCGTGCCCGGCCCGGGAGTGAATGCAGGACCCGGCCCGGCAGTGGCTGCAAATGCAACACCGGCAGAAGAAGGGGAAACGAAGCCGGTAGTAGCGGTAGCAGCCGCTCCGGCCGGGGAGGGGACGTCTGCTGCTCCAGCCGCGGAGCCTGGCTCTGGAGAGGCCGAAAGCGGGTGAGACGTCCTGCAGCCCGAGGACGGAGGGAGGGAGGGGGACGAGGGGGGAGGGGAGAGAGGCCCGCCCCTCTCGGAATCCCGCGGCTCCTGGGAGCCCTCCGGCCCGCCCCTTCCGAACCCAGGCCCTGCGGTCAGCCGCTCGCCCGGCTGTCTCCCGGACCTTAGTCCCGCTCGCCGCTTGGCCTGTCCCCTCTGAACTGTATCTCAGGCTACGCCTCTTTCGCACCTTTTAGGCCAAGTTTCTCCTCCTACCTCCCGGCCCTTGCACACCAGCAGGGTGCTGATAGGTCACTTTCTAGCAGGAACCCTTCAAAAATCCCAGAGAGGAAACCACTTTGCGCTGCCAGACTGGTGGAAGTAATGGTCCCTCTGAAAACAGAGCGGAAAAGCTGCATCTCTTCGAACCTCCCCCAGGACCAGTTCCATCCCCTGTAGACTTGTCTGTAAGGGCCGATTAGGTTTCCTTGATGCGCCATGGGCTTGGGTTTATCTTGGCTGCATTCTTCCTAATGCTGGACATCCAGTCTAAGAACAGTCTTTGCTGAAAAAAGTAGGAGTGAAGTTCAGCTGTACTTTGACCATCATCTTTGGGAATAGGCGTTTTCAGGTGTATTCTCTTGAAAATTCTTCTTTCTGAGTGCTTTCTTTATTTTACAGGGATGCAAACTCAGTTGATGTAAGTGGTGGCTTGGAGACAGAATCCTCTAATGGAAAGGATATGCTAGTAAGTATTTCTTTTGGATGTTTGCAAAGCAAAATGGGGTTGGTTTTTAAAGTTTTTAAGCGAATCAAAAATACAGTCAGGTCAACTAACTTGATTCTCTCATGGTTCTGTGGACACAGGAAGGTGCTGGGGATACTTCAGAGGTGATGGATACTCAGGCGGGCTCCGTGGATGAAGAGAATGGTCGCCAGTTGGGAGAGGTGGAGCTGCAGTGTGGGATATGTACCAAATGGTTCACAGCAGACACCTTTGGCATAGATACCTCGTGAGTATTTTTCGTAGACTTTGTAAGAATCACTTTGTAAATGTTAGATCTCAACACGTCCAACAGTTGAATAGTCAGTGTGTAGGCAAACGTAAATGCGTAGTGTTTCCTGTGTCTCCTGATCCCTGTTCAGTGAGTAGTAGGCTTTGAATCAGGAATTGTTTTAATAGCCTAAGCATGTCTTCTCTTTACTAAGGGCAAGCCCTTAACAGGTATAATGATAGTTATTATCCCTGTGTTTGCACTTAGGGCCTGGACGGGAGACAAACCATGTAATTACAAAGCATTAAATAAACAGATTTGAGACAATGTCATTTAAACCTTGTATTGGGTATTGTGGATTTGGGGGAAAGGGTTGGTGTATGTAGTGGAAAAAGCCTGATGTCAAAAATTTGAGATGGCCAGTCCTCTTCATGCCTGAGCCATCCTTTTTTTCCTTTTGGTTTCTAATTCACTCCCTTTAGGTGTCCTGAATTCTCTCCTCAGCAAAACCAATTTCCAGTCTTTACACCTCTTCTAGTGAATTAAAATCATTTTATGAACGATTGAGAATGAAAGGCGCCTTTACTTATTCTGAGTATTTGGTCAACAGCTAGAAAGGCAGCATTACTGACTCACTGTCTATGGAAATAACTATACTGCTGCCCTCTCTGGGGTGTTCTTTATGGTCCGTATTATACAAATAAATTTAGATAAGACTGTCTCAGAATAGGGTTGCGATGTCAATTCTGAAATTAATCCCCCTTGGATGGGTTTGTGAAGAAATAACCTTCCTTTATAATTTGATAACTGCTTTCTAGTTAAAAAGTTAAAGAAATACTAATGTTCTGATTAATATGTGACTGGTGAGCAAGGATAGAATGTTTAAAAAAGAAAGAAAATTACTGAAGGATCAGGAAGAAGTGATCTTGGTAGAAAGACCTATAGGGAAAATATATAAGCTGGTCAGTTAGAAAAGACCTAAAATTGGGCCACTTTTGCCAAGGAGAATTTGGATAAACAAGGTCTAGGAAAGGAAATTTATCAGAGTGATAATGTGGAACAATCCAGCAATGAATCAAACCACAGTTCAGAGGTTTGGTAGAGACCAGTTTGTACCTGAATTTGAGAAGTTATACCTAAAACCCAGCAGGTGGGACAGATTATTGTTTATGGCTGAGATGGAGGAAGTGAGTGAGCTAGCAGGGTATGAAAAAGGCTGCTCTAAACACCTGATTGTATTTGAATTGGGTAACTATATACCTGCCTATCTCTTCTGTAAGTGAGCTTATCACAATGGACTGTTTAATGGAAGGGGCTCTAGAGAGAGCTAAAGGTAAGGGAACTCGATCTTAACAGTCCTAAGGATATTTCTTAATTCCTTGAGTGGTGGCAGTAGACACACATTTGGGAACATCTCTTTAAGGATACCTTAAACCAGTTTCAGCAAAGTCCAAGATAAACCTTCCTTTATTTTGATTTCTTCTCTTCCAACTTAAACCAGTCTTTTGTTTTTCTTTTACTTTCTCCTTTTCAGGACCAAGCTCTCCCTATACTTTTCCAGCCACCCAGTACAGCCACCACACTTCTCTAATGCATGGTTCCTGTTAGCCCTCAGTCTCTCCCTCCACCAGTTTCTTCCTCTCTGCCTTCAAACAGGCCTTCTCTTGGCCCCAGCTCACCTCTTAGGAGATTTCCTCTATGATACAAGCAGTCTTAGTGGTTAGGACTCCTTTTATTTCATGCCCGCCCCCATCAAATCAGCTACCAAGCTTGACCAATTTTTTTCTTCTTGTGCACTTGCTTGTCCTTTCCATTTTTATTGTTTCACTCGAGGTGAGGGCTTTTTTTTTTTTTTTTAACCTTCTGCTGGAACGGCTACAGAAGCTTCTTCCGTATTCCCGTTTCTAATCTCTTCTTCCCTTCAGACCCATCCTATCACTAAACTTACTGCTTTCACAAGGTGGCTTCCCCTTCAGGATGTTCCTGTTACCCACAGAGAAGATCTACTTCCACGGGCATGTAAGGCCTCTTGTACTTCTTACCTTTCAAACCTTATCTTTTACCATACCCCCGACAACTCCCCTCCCCTGGCCAAACTTGTGTACACCAGTTTGCCCCTTGGCCTCCTAGTTTGCACTTTCTCATCTCTACACAAAACAGTTTGCCTGTAGCAAAGAAGACCAACTCATCTTTCCAAATCCTAATTTGTGTCCTCAAAAAATCTTCCCTAACTCTTAAATCTGAAGTTACTCCTTGGGTCCTTTAAACTCTTAAATAAGACTAACTGTCATCTGTAGGATTCACTTGGTAATGAGGCAAGTCATGTTTTGTGACTTCTGTGTTGTTCTTGAATAATTATTTACATTTTAAAATTAATCTTTTTATACCTGTCTGCCCTTTCCAACAATGGTATTGGCACTTTACAAAGATACTTGAATATAATATAAATACAGATATTTAAATGTAAAGATATTTAAAGAGACTACTTTGTCGTCTTCCACAAGTCGCCTGGTATACTCTTTTAGGTGCTTACAAACTATAATAAACTAGCTTGGATAGGGCTCAGGTCAGAACCTTGCAGATGCCGAATTATCAACTATAGTGGATAATGTTTTACTAAATTTTTGTGACAGAAAAATCCAGGTATTTGTAAAAATATGAGCCCTGTTTTGGTGACCTTTTTTTTTGACCCTGCTGCGCAGCATGTGGGATTTTAGTTCCCTGACCAGAGACTGAACCTGTGCCCCCTGCAATGGAAGCGTGGAACCCTAACCACTGGACCGCCAGGGAATTCCCTTGGTGACCTTTTTAAGTTTTAAGAGTATATTAATACATTAGCGTTATTATGTAACTTTCACTGAGGGAGAGGATCCCCGTTGATTTACTTCTCATAAGTGTGTGTTCAGAACTTCACTAATTTGCACAATTTGGCTGTTCTCCAGATCCTGTCTACCTTTCATGACCAACTACAGTTTCCACTGCAATGTATGCCATCATAGTGGGAATACCTACTTCCTCCGGAAGCAAGCAAGTAAGGACAAACTCCGGAGTACTGCAAAGTGACTGTCCTCTGGTTAGCTGGCAAAGAAAAGGGATTTGGGCTCAGCCGAATCAGGAAACCTTTGCTTGGTAGCTGGTAGAAGTTACCTTGGGGCTTAGCTCTGAATAATTGCTATTGTCCATTTCAGATCAAATGATGACTCTATTCTTTGCTGCTGTGGTTGTTAATCTGTGGACCACCTAGTTGAATATTCTTTTGGTAACAGGGATATATTACTACAGGTAACTTTTTCTTCCTTTTTGTTTTTATAGACTTGAAAGAAATGTGCCTTAGTGCTTTGGCCAACCTAACCTGGCAGTCCCGAACACAGGATGAACATCCGAAAACCATGTTCTCCAAAGATAAGGTAGAGATAGAATTATTGTAATTGCAATTATGCCAAAGAATCAGGAGGAACTTCTAAATACAGTGGACCCTTGAACAGCATGGGTTTGAACTTCACTGGTCCATTTATATGCAGTTTTTTTTCACTAAGTACATCCTACAGTACTACACATTTCAAGGTTGATTGAATCCTTGGATGTAGAACCACGAATACAGAGGGCTGACTGTAAACCTACGTGAGGATTTTTGACTGTGTAGACAGGCGGTGCCCCTAATCCCAGAGTTGTTCAAGGGTCAACTGTACAGTCTAACAATAAGTTCTTTCCCCCGAATTTTTATGAATATATGACTAATTCAGTGGTTACTTTGTTCTCATTTCATGTGATTTACTGACTTCCTAGTGTGTGCTCATTGTGTCATTGGCTTAGCTATTAGAAGGATGAATCCTTATATTAAAAAAGAGTGTATTTAAAAAAAAAAGAAACATAAATCCTTAAATAGTTTTGATTGGCTTTATAGAAGCAAACAACTGTCTGTCCCACAGTTAATAATCAGACCTTGAGGTGAACCTTCTCAGCTTAGTTTGAGCTGTTTTTATGGATGCCAATCACAGATTTTGTCAGGGGAAAAGGCCAGTTTATTAAAAAGATTCATCCTTTATTGTTAAACTGGAAAACCGCATGACTAAAGTCAGGACTCAGAATTAGATGATCAGCCCGTCCGTGAGTCTTTCCTACTGTGACTCACGGTAACAAAATATGACTTAAGTAAATTTTATAACTTTGAAGTTTACGCTGTGACCTGTTATACACGCATATGTACCCGCTCTCATTTAAAACTGAGGCCCCCTCTGATCTTTTCCCTCTGCGTGCCGATATTTTCTATTCTAGACAACGCTAGTATTCACCTACAAAATTGATTTTATAGCCTACTAATTGATTGCAGCCTTCAGTTTGAAAGACACTGGTTGGGGAATTCCCTGGCCGTCCAGTGGTTAGGACTTGGAGCTTCCACTGCAGGGGCCACGCTTCCACTGCAGGGAGCACGGGTTCGATCCCTGGTTGAGGAGTTAAGATCCTGCAAGCCGTGCGGCCAGGCCCAAAAAAAAAAAAAAAAGAAAAAGAAAGACACTGGTTGGTGTAGGGTATTTAGTGAGACGAATATATTCAGGATCAGACTGACCAGGGCCTTTTCTACTAAACAGAGAGGTTAGACTTAATCCTGTAAGCCGGAGGAGTCAGCAGCGGGTCCCCTCCCCATGCCTCACCCCCCCTCAACCTTTTTTCCTGCATTAAAAAGAATGCATTTAAATAGAGGTGTGCTGTGATTAGGTTTGCCTCTTATTTTTTCCTCTAAATTGTTATTCTGAATTTTTCAAATATATAGAAAAATTCAAATAGTACAATGAACATCTGTTTATTCTTTATCTAGAT
This sequence comes from Delphinapterus leucas, assembly GCF_059928025.1. Taxonomy (NCBI): domain Eukaryota; kingdom Metazoa; phylum Chordata; class Mammalia; order Artiodactyla; family Monodontidae; genus Delphinapterus; species Delphinapterus leucas. The sequence goes on from NC_143149.1 coordinate 29,442,490, forward strand.
TTGCTAGCTGTTACCATTTTGCTGTGTTTGCTTTATCTCCCCATATCTATATATTCCCCCTAAGCTCATGTGAGACTAAATTGTAGATATTACACTTTACCCAATATTCTCTCATAACCACAGTACAGCGATCATACTGAAAAAGCTTAATGTTGATGCAATACAACTATCTTATATATACAGATTATATTTTTGTGTATTGAGTGTATATTTTCTCAGTATTTTTATTGTCTAAATAATATCCGTCATAGCTTTTTCTTCTATCCAGGACCTGATCAAGGATCACACATTAAATTTAGTTGTAATGTCTCTTTTATCTCTAGAATAGTTCCTTTATTTTACTTTGTTATTTTAGTCTGCTATAACATTTGAAATTTTGAAGAGCCTAGACCGTTATTTGCCATGATGCTCCTCAATTTGCATTTATCTGATTATTTCCTTATGATTAGGTTCGGGTTAAACATTTTTGGCAAGAATATTATGTAGATAGTGTGTGTTTATCACATCAGGAGACATAAGATATTGCTTTGTTTTATTATTAGTGATCCTAAATTTGACCACTTGGGTTAAGAGGTTATTTATTAGTCGTCCTGAATTTAACTACTTGATGTTTCCATTGTAAAGCGACCCCTTTTTCTTTGTAATTATTAAGTAATTTATCCTTTGAAGCAGTGGTTGTAGCAGCCATTGACTGTCCTAGCCTGAAGGAGTTAATAGAATGGTCATTGTAAACAGAATACATTTACTGGTTTACAGTTCTTCTGTAAAGAAGAGTCCTCCCCCCCACCATTGTTGTTGTTTTTAATTTTAAGAATCACTGATTTTTATATCCATTATGGGATTTCTGGATTTCTGATGCTCAGATTTGACCAGCGTAGACCCATCGCGGCTGACTCCTGACACTTTTTGATATGTCCCTCTTCAGTCTTTGAACTCTCCTTACTTTCTGGAACAACAGAACATCCCAGTCTTCCCTTGTGCTTTGCCTGATTCAGCCTGGTTCCTTTTAGTAAAGATTTGGTGTTCACGGAACTGATTCTGGTGGAAGGTGTTAGCGGCAGACAAACTCTGGTGGGCTGGGGGAGGTGGCCTAGGAGGGGGGGAAGTTGGTGCCAGAGGATCAAGCTCAGAGATTGTTGTAGTCATGCAAGCAGGGACTGGCGAGGACCACAGTCAAAGCAGTGGGGGTGGAAAGGAGCCCTGATTGGTGAAAAGTTTCTGAAATTTAAAAATTCATTTAGTGGGACTTCCCTGGTTGTCCAGTGGTTAAGAATCTGCTGTTCCAGTTCAGGGAACACGGGTTTGATCCCTGGTCGGGGAACTAAGATCCCACATGCCGCTAGACTACTGAGCCCTCACACTCTTGAGCCCGCGCCAAAACTAGAGAGAACCCCGCACGCGGCAACTAAGACACGGCAACTAAGACCCGACACAGCCAAATAAATAAATAAATTAATATTTAAAATAAATTCACTTGGTGACCATTTAGATGCGCAGGTTGTACGAGAAGAACAAGAGTGACTCCGTGTGTCAAGCCTGTGACTCTGGGTGACGGGCGATTCTGAGTGTTAAGAGCAGATTTATGAGGTGAGGTACAGAGTTCAGTCTTGGTCAGGAGAAGTCTGAGGTGCCTGCGGGGTTTCCAGGTGGAGATGTCTCTGGTGGGAAGGAACGGGAGCTCAGGAGAGAGAGTACCTGGGAGTCATCTTACAGAGTCAGGGCAGGTCTTTTCCCTTTAACTGGATTATGAGCCCTATGTGACTATGTATATACTTGTTTGAATCAGAATCTTTTTTTTTTTTTTTTTGGCTGCGCCTTGCTGCATGCCGGCTCTTAGTTCCCCGACCAGGGATCGAAGCCGTGCCCCCTGCAGTGGAAGCGCGGAGTCTTAACCACTGGACCACCAGGGAAGTCCTTGTATATGTATACTTGTTTGAAATTCCCCACAACCTATATGTTGTTCGCATGCAGTTATGTATTTGTTCAGTTATTAAAAGGCAAAACATGAATTTGTCTTTTGATTCTGACAAGGTCTTTGAAAATGCTGGGTTTTTTTTTTTTGTGAATATAATTTTGAAAGCAACTATAAAAGCTTTAGTATATTTTGTTTTAAAAATTAGGATATCATACCATTTATTGATAAATATTGGGAGTGCATGACGACCAGACAGAGACCTGGGAAAATGACCTGGCCAAATAACATTGTTAAAACGATGGTAAGTAGGCTAAAATTGACTAGACTCAACATTTAGAAAACCAGTGTTCCTTGTAAGAATTTATATATATATATATATGTGTGTGTATATATATTTTTTTGGTCTCACTGAAATAATGTGATGACTGAGAAAATGAGAACAACCTAGTATTAAATCTTGGAGCGCAATTGTAAATTTTAATAGTTTTCACACAAAATCAGTAAATTGCACATTGTGTTTTAAATGAAGACATGGTCGTTTTATGTATGATGCTGAAACCTTTGTCCAGTGCACTTTGGCACTTATATTGTGCACTTATATTGAAATTGGAGACAATTGTTTTCTTTGATTAAAAAAAAAAACTCTGAACATTATTGTCCTTAGAATTAGAGAGAGCACCTGGGGAGAAGTCAGCACAAGCTGTTAACAGTATGTATCTCTGTGAGATGCAGGGATGGGTGAGGGTTATGAAGGACAGTGGCTCTCATTTTTTTAAGTTTCTCTATTGTTTGAATTTTTTGATGGTCATGCATTAATTTTCTAATCAGGGAAAAACAATACTGTTGTGTGTTGGGTTTTTTTCTGGTGGGGGGCGGGCTTTGGGATTTGGAGATTACACCTAGGGATTGGAGTTAGTGGTTCATCATCCATTCATTTTAAGTATAAAATTTCCAGTAATACTAAAATGCTGTTTCCTTTTAGAGTAAAGAAAGAGATGTATTCTTAGTAAAGGAACACCCCGATCCTGGGAGTAAGGACCCAGAAGAAGATTACCCCAAATTTGGCCTTCTGGATCAGGTACATTAATATGCTTCATAATCCCCTTTTGATTTTTAAGCCATGGGGACAGAGAGAATCAGGCTTTGTTGACATTTGTATGTTTGCCCACGTACAAATGCCCACAGCATGGTGGGTTCCAAATAAATGGTTCTTACTACACATGGAAAGAAAGAACACTCACCTTAAACCAGGAGACTGGTGTTTGAGTTCTGGCCCTTCCCTAAAATGTTAGGACTCGATGCGTATCATTTTCATCTTTTTTAACTTCCATTTCCTCACTTGTAACACAAATATGCCATTCCAAGTTATTTCTCCTTTTCTTTCCATCTCAAATTTTGCTCTAAAAACATTTGTTAGTGTGAAGAAAAATTTGCTGTGAAGAAGAATTTGTGTTGTGTATCTAGCATAATATGAGGAAAAAGAAAACTTCCCCTCTTTGTTTAAATGGCAGGTGTCACATTCAGCATCTCAGGAGGTCAAATCTTTCAGCCTTAAAATGTTTGATTTGCCCACATAGAAAATTTAAGATTTCATATAGAAATTCAGATTTCTGCCTTTTCTTGTAAAATGCGAAGCTCTAAGAGAAAAAAATTCGAAGCTCTGACTACACTGGGTCTGGTTCCCACAGGGAGGTGCGCCCTTGGCCCGGCCGTACCCCCCAGCACGGGTTGGTTGCCACTCATCCTCATTCTTAAACCACTTGGAGCCTTACACTTGGCTGCGTCACATGTGATACTGGCTGATCCCTGAAGCATCTAAGTTTGGGACCTCTGCAGTTTTCAGATCTAGGTTGTCATTCAATTAGAATTTCTCCTGTTCCTTTGAGCATTGCCAGGTTGGTTTGATTAGATAGCCTCCCTTTATAATTGAATATTTTTCCCTCTAGGATCTTAGTAACATTGGTCCTGCTTATGACAACCAAAAACAAAGCAGTGCCGTGTCTACCAGTGGGAATCTAAATGGTAAGTGTTTCAGTGTCTCATTGATGAAATACTTGTAAGCTGTTGAATTCAGATGTGCCTAGAATTGGGCAGTCTTTGGGTTGACTCTTAACTGGATATTACTAAGATGCTTTAAAGCCCAAATCTCAATTTTTAGGAGCTAGCCAAGGGTTTGACAGATGGTAGTAGGGGAGAACTTTTTGTCACTTGACACTACAGTTTGGTCTTAAGTGAAACAGATTTAGCATAAAACAAGGTACAATTTTAAGGTCAGATTCGCTGTGTTTATATTAGACTCCCCATCTGTATCTTCATAACTAACACTTTAGATTCACTTGCTCTGCACTCTTTTTCCTTAATTCAGCTGTTATATAATACACTTCCTACCCATCTTCTCATTTTTCTTGCCCTTAATCTTCAGTTTATTCACATGAGAGCATTTCTGTGTTGATCACCCACTGTAGCATATTTTTCTCTCTAACCCATCTAAGAGCAGGAAAGCCCTTTGCTGCTAATGGTAATCTAATGAGAGTGGGTATAATGGGGAGGTAGCTAGCTATTCATCTGACACACGGTGTCATTACCTTGTCTTTTCGAGTGGTAGCATCTTAAATATGTAATCATTCCACTGTTACTAATATTCTAAGATGGGTGGGAAATAGCTAAGTGTATTGTTCATCTTTTTACATTATTTGTAAAAATTATGTAATTGTTAAATTACATAATTGTAATTTTAATCTCCTTTTAATTGTTAACATTTGACAAATACATGGTGCCACTTCTGTTCTTACAGGTGGAGCCTCTTTTGGAGGTGAATTCCTCCTCTGTCTTCTTTCAGCCTCTCAGACTTAAGTATTTTGTGTTTTGGAAAATGCTTTTCGCTGAGTTGTGGTAGAAGCTAAACCTAAGTTAAATTTTTAAAGCATTGTGGAGATGGTGGCAGTAGCACTCGATATGAAACAGTAGTTCCGGTTTAATGTTAGTAATTGGAAGCTTGTACGTTGTCATATTCTGCCTAACATGGCCAGCAGTCCCCTTTGTGTTGCTTGTTTTGTTCAAGATGGATCTAAAACTTCTCTCAAAATAATTGAAATGCAGATGCCAATAAAAACTTAATAGTTTTTTGATTAAGGTAACTTGAACTAGAGATGTTAATGTTGCAGCCGTTTAACATTAAGCCTTTTATGAGGACTAGGAATGACAACCTGGTATGTTCGTAAAAGGAAGTTCAGCATGAATCTGGTCCTGTCTACGCAGAATATGACCTGCCTTCAGTGTCTTGATCCTCTTTTTTTTTCTTCTTTTTTTTTTTTTGCGGTACGCGGGCCTCTCACTGTTGTGGCCTTTCCCATTGCGGAGCACAGGCTCCGGACGCGCAGGCTCAGCGGCCATGGCTCACGGGCCCAGCCGCTCCGTGGCATGTGGGATCTTTCCGGACTGGGGCACGAACCCATGTCCCCTGCATCGGCAGGTGGACTCTCAACCACTGCGCCACCAGGGAAGCCCATTGATCCTCTTTTTATTGCAGCGGAACTGCTGATAATTTCCAAGCTTGCCCCAGATTAAGATACAGTACTTCATGCAGTTGTTTACATAAAGGTGTTTTCCTACAGTCCAGGGATATTTTCTGGAAGTTCGAAAAACAAACTGAGAGGAATGACAGAACTGGACAAATATTTGAGTACCTTTTTAGAAATATACAAGGTAGTATTCCTTGTGGCCCTTGTATGTAGCTCATTTTTTAAAAAATAAAATTTATAAATTCTCTATGGGTATTTTCTCTTAATTCCACAAGCCAGGTTAGTCTAACCTAAATCTGGGGCATTGGCACAATTTTAATAATTGTAAAGATCGCCTGCTAAATTGAAAGCCGCCATTCCTGCTCGTGTCACAGACAACCATACTGGATGCCTAGCGGCACTGGACAGAACCACCTTTTTAGTACCTCTGTTTTTGTTTTCCACGTTTGGTGTACTTTTGTCTTGTTGGAAATTCAAGTCCAGTGCTTTAGCAGATGCTGTGCCTCTCTTATGCTTATGGAGTGTGCGCCATGTGGAGTTCAAGCACGCGCGCACCCCCCTTGTAGTGGGGATATTCTCTCCTTATGGGTGTTTGTATTCATTTGGGTGGAAAAGGGTTTTATCCATGCACTTGTTTCTAGCTGTGGGTGTTTGGAATCTGAACGAGTGAAAATGCATTTGTGTCACATCCTCGGAAAGTGTACTAGTAGTTGCAGTTCATTTAAGAAGTGAAGGTCTAAACTATAACACAGGTATCGTTAGTGCTAGGTTCACTGGACTTACTGCCAGAACTCAGAGTCCTGGGGTGGGAGCCGCTCGGCAGACTCGTTCAGAACCAGGGTGAAGCGCAGTCTGCTTTCAGGCAGGAAATCCTCCTGTGGTGTTACACAAATGCACGCTGGGAGTGTTAGCATCCCCATGGGGCATCTGTCACAGCTCATTGAAAGTGATCTGCCTTTTCTTTAAAGGGGGAATTGCAGCGGGAAGCAGTGGAAAAGGAAGAGGAGCTAAGCGCAAACAGCAGGATGGCGGGGCCACAGGGACCACCAAGAAGGCCCGGAGGTGGGCAGAACACCCACCCCAATCACCACTGTTACAGTGCCCTCTGCGGCTGGCAGAGTCCGTCAGCGGGGAAGGGCTCAGGTGTCTGAGGACGCAAGCCTGTCCCTTTTTCTCAAATCCTTAGCACTTTGAGGGGTAAATGAGCCCCAGACTAGGTGACCTGTTTTAGGAACTTGTTACTAAGTGAAACAGCCCTGGGGCAACAGCCCTGGGGCAGCACACCTGTGGTGATTTACCTGGGAGTAAAGTTCCATTAAGGCATCTTGAGGAAGAGTAGATGGACCAGAGTGAAACAGATACTGAATGTTAGCTCTTTTACATAAACTTTCTGCCTCTCCCCTCTGATGGCTGTTCCCTTCACTTTGTTCAGTACTGAGGTGGCGAAATCCAGGTCATTTCTTATTCAGCCTGGAAACAGGTAGTAAATGCTCATATCTTTTGAGTTTCTGTTCATTAGTTATAGTAATAAATATGCTAAAGGCAGCTGCCCTTGTTCCTCTGCACCCTTTCTCCCCTGTGGTCTACTGGCTCAGTTTCATAGGTATCCATACAGATTAAAGTAATTTTCATTTCCCCGTTTTGCCTGCAGAGGGCAGGATCATCTATTTGAATAATGAAAAGCATTTGAAGTTACATGTGTTCCAGCAGAACTCTAATAAATCAGAGGCCTTTCTTACAGAATTGAAGGCACTGGAGCTAGAGGGGGTTTTAGTTTCTTGATTTTATTTTTTCCTTTCTGCAGTGACCCTTTGTTTTCTGCTCAGCGCCTTCCCCCTCATGGCTACCCCTTGGAACACCCATTTAACAAAGATGGCTATCGGTATATTCTAGCTGAGCCCGATCCCCACGCCCCTGACCCTGAGAAGCTTGAACTCGACTGCTGGGCAGGAAAACCGATTCCTGGAGACCTCTACAGAGCCTGCTTGTATGAACGGGTTTTGTTAGCCCTACATGATCGAGGTAGGTAAGCTATTAATGTTCGTGTTGGACCCAGTGTTACTTTGAACTTCTGTCGTCAGCTGTGTCCCGTCTAGAATTCGACGGACACGTCATTCTGCTACCGCTCCCTTACCCCCATCTCTGACTACACCCAGCCGGGATGTGCAAGAAATAATTTCTTCCTTTTCTCTTCTTATAAGCTCTAGCCAATTATATATGGTATGTGGGGTTTTTTTTAATTTTCTATTTTGAACTAATTTTAAACTTACAGTACAGTTGCAAAAATAATAGAATTTCCATATATCCCTTATCAAGCTTCTCCTAATAATGAGATCTTACATAACCATAGTACAGTTATCAAAACCAGGAGATTAAATAACATCAGTAAATGCTATGAATGAAACTAAAGACTTTATTTCAATTTCACCAATTTTTCCTCTAGTGCCTCTTTTCTAGGATCTCACATTGCATTTAGTTATTTCTCCTTAGTCTGTTGCAGTGTTAATCAGTTACTTTGTTGACTGTTCCCCAGGGAGGGTCTGTCTGACTTTTTTTCATGATTAGACTGAGGTGTTGCACTTTTGGAAGAACACCGCAGACATGAATCCTTCCCACTGCATCACCTCATGAGCTGGTGATGTCGATGTGTCTTATTATTGGTTGTGTTAAGGTGGTTTCTGCTGTCTCTATTGTCTTTCCCTTTGTAGTTCATAAATATCTTAGGGAAAGATACTGCGAGGCTGTGCAAGTATCCCGTTTCTCTGTAAAGTTTTGCCCACTAATTTTAGCATCCATCAGTGGATCTTGTCGGCAACAGTTGTTAATGTGGTATTTGCCTGATCGTTTGCTATTCCTTTTCTTTATTATTTAATTGATTATTTTTATCAGTGTGCATTTAACAGATATTTATTTTGTTGCTCAAATTACTCCAGCTTTGGCCATTAGGAGCTTCTTTAGGTTGGTTCCTTTTTTTTTTTTTAATTGAAGTATAGTTGACTTACAATATTGTATTACTTTCGGGTGTACAACATAGTGATTCAATATTTTTATAGATTATACTCCATTTAAAGTTATTATAAAATAGTGGCTATATTTCCTGATGCTGTACAATATATCCTTAAAGCATCATTGTTTTTTTTTAATTGGGGTATAGTTGCTTTATTTATTTTTTATGTTTTTATTGGGTGTTTGTTTTATGCATAGTGGTTTGTACCTCTTGATCCCCTAACCCTATCTCGCCCCTCTTCCCTTCCCTCTCCTCCTGGTAACCACTAGTCTGTTCTCTATATCTGTCAGTCTCTTTCTGTTTTGTCATGTACATTCATTTGGTTTTTTAGATTCCACATATAAATGATAACAGAGTATTTGTCTTTCTCTGATTTAGTTCACTGAGCATAATACCCTCCAGGTCCACCTACGTTGTTGGGAATGGAATCTTGTGTCCTTTTGATAAGCCCCATCATTTTTTTTTCCTTACTTGCTGACGTCACAAGATGTTTTTGGTTCATCTCATATTTTCCGTGCTCCAGGCCAAGTATCGGCTCCGTCTCCAAGGAGCCCGGGTTCCTTTGATTGGAGAATGGTGTTTAGAAATGAAGATGTGAGTGTTCTGTGTGCTTACTGTTACAGGGTGTTGCTTCTAGGCTCCCTCCGTGGACTGAGGTGGGAAATGTATGTCGGTATCCTGAACGACACATATATACATGCCTATACTGAGTTTACTTTGCTACCTTGGATTTTAATCAAACACCACAAGGTTATTCCAGCCTTCCACCTTTCCATATTTGTAACTTCTTTCTTGAACAGTAAAACCTGACTCTAATTACCTCCAATACATTTTCTTACTCGTTCATGTCTAACATGCACATAAGGTGGTTTGAGAATTGCAAACCACTGTAGGAAACATTCCCTAACTAGATTACAGCATTTATGAACAGCTCTTTCTGTCTTAGCCTTGCATATCCCATCAGGATAATGCTAACTTAGATTAGTTCTTTCCTTCCCCACCTCCTTCAGTGTGCTTATGTTTTTCATTTGTGATACGGTAGGCTCAGTTGTTAGTGTTGGTATGCCATTTGGGGTTCTCCCACATCTTGGGGGCATGTGCATCTGTGTCAGGGGAGAGTTTGAAGGGTATGTGCAACATTACTGTAGTTCTAGAGCTACTGTTGTTCACAAAGGTTTGCCCAGAGTGTCATCCCTCCTCACCCCTGCTGCCCCACTCTCATTTCCTCTTTTTCTCCCACTTTCCCACCCACCCTCTACATGACCAGTCTCTCTGGTTTCTAGTTCATCCTTTATGTCTTCTGCACAGGTGAGCACACACGCGTGTATTTCCTTTATCTCCTTTTTTCGTACATGAAGGGCAGCATGCTGTAGATAGTCTTGCATTTTGCTGCATGCGGTTACTCCATGCCAGTTCAAAGAGCTCATCCTCAGTTTTTTCTTTTTTTAACTTTATGGTATGGCATTATGTGGATGTACATGGTTTATTCAACCACTCTGAATATGGGCATTTAGATTGTTTCCAGGATTTTGGATTCATCAAGAGGCAGTGAATAACCATGGGCGTGTGTGTTTTTGTATTGTTGGTGGTATACGTTCATGGTTGAATTCTAGAAGTGGAATTGCTGGACCAAACGGTAAGTACGTATATACCTAGTTTTTGTTAGATATTGCCAAATTCCCCTTCAAATGGCTGTGCCGGTTTGCATTCCCACCAGCAACGTAGAGAATGTTTGTTTCCCCATAACCTCACAAACAGAAGGTGTTGTCCTAGATTTTAATTTTGGCCAGTCTGAGAGGTGAGAAATGGGAATCTCAGTGTTTTAATTTGTGTTTCTTTGAGTTTGAACATTTTCTTTCATGTTTAAGAGTCATTACCTTGTGAATTATGTTTGTGTGTTTTTATTTCCCATTTATCTGTTGGAATTTTGGTCTTTTGTCCCTTTATATGCTAGGGATGTTAGCCCTTTGTCTGTGGAATACGTTGTAAACATTTTCTCCCAGTTTGTCAGTTGTCTTTTAACTTTGTTTATGACTTTTTTGTCATGCAAAACTCTTTTTAATGTATAATAGTTCTTTTAATGGCATAATTTATTCAATTATTCAGAGAATAGCATTCATTATCTGTTAGAATGTGAAAGTGAATTTAAATAAACTACTTTTAGACAAGTGTACCTCATGGATTTCTTTGCTGTTTTTCTGAAGTATTAATGCAAATCCAGATAGCATATTATTTCACCCTTAGATATCTCAGTATTTATCTCCAACAAGGCTTTTTTTTTTTTTTGCGGTATGCGGGCCTCTCACTGCTGCAGCCTCCCCCGATGTGGAGCACAGGCCCCGGACTCACAGGCCCAGCGGCCATAGCTCACGGGCCCAGCCGCTCCGCGGCATGTGGGATCTTCCCAGACTGGGGCACGAACCCTTGTCCCCTGCATCGGCAGGCAGACTCTCAACCACTGTGCCACCAGGGAAGCCCCTCCAACAAGGATTTTAAGAAACATAACCACTGTGCCATTATCTTACCTGATAGAGGTGAATAATAATCTCTTAATTATTCCATACTCAGTCCATATTCACATTTCCACAATTGTTTAAAATATGCCTCTTTCAGTTGTTTCTTTGAATTGAATCTAAACATGTCCATATAGTTATTCCATTGGGAAGCCCATTCATTGTTTCTTGAATTGATGCTAAAAGCTGTAACACTTGTACTGATGCTAGTCATTCAGAAGTGGAGTCAAGTGAAGTCACTTGGACGTAATCCCTCAGTTTAATGACCATTGTACATGGATCGGTTTGACTCTTGTGAGTGACAAGCATACTTTGATAGTAAGGAAGGGCCAAATAAGTGACTTCAGGGTTTAAGAAGTGAGCCTTGTTGTGTTTCACTATACGTAATAGCTATAATTGTGGAGGGGAAAAAATGGGAGAACACTGGCCCTTATTTAGCAGTAACATGTTAGAATTTAATACGTAGGATAGCAGTGCCTGCCTGCTGTTTATGCTGAGCCTTTTAAAAGTTAATAATAAATCTATATTGTATCTTTTAAACTTTTTATTTTGAGATAATCTCAGATTTATTTAAAAAAAAATTGTGAGAACAGTACTAAACTTTTTTTTTTCCTGAACTACTTGAGAGTCAGTTGCCATGATGCTGTCTCACCTTTGAGAACTTTATTGTGTATTTCTTACAAACAAGGACATTCTCCTTGTGTTACCTAGTGCTGCATAATGAATTACCATAAAACTTAGCATTCTAAAACTACCAGTGTTTATCATCCCATAGTTTCTGAGAGTTGGGAATCTGGGAGCAGCTTAGCTGTGTGGTCTGGCTCAGGAAAACTCAGGAAGTTGCAGTCAAGCTCTTAGCTGGGGATGGCGGTCTGTTTCCAAGATGGCTCAGTCACGTGGCTTTGACGGGACACCCTCAGGTCCTCACTGTGTGGGCCTCTCCATAGACTGCTAATTTGTCCTCATCCATGGAAGCTAACTTCTCCTAGAGCAAGTTCTCCAAGAGAGCTGTAAAGAGTTTGACCTGTCTTGAAGTGGGACAGTCACTTCAACTTCATTATATTTGTTACAAGAAATTAGTTGCTAAATTCAGCCCACACTCAAGTGGAGGGAAATTAGGCTCCACCTCTTGAAAGGAAGAATATGAAAGAACTAGTGGATATTTTTTTAAACTTTCACATCTTACAGAGCTGACACAACGATCAAAATCAGGAAATTAACATCTGATTACTACCATCCGGTGCTCATATTCTATCCAAGCTTGCCCAGTTGATCCAGAACGTCCATTATAGCAGAAGGGTCCAGTTGAGAATCATTTGCTGCATTTAGTTGTCGTGACTCTTAAGTCTTCAGTCTGGAACAGCTTCCCCATCTTTCCTAGACTTTGACCTTGAGGCTTTTGAAAGTTAGAAGGCAGTTATTTTACAGAATATCCCTCAGTTTGGTTTCATCTTGTTCCTAATGATCCAAGTTCTGCATCCTCAACAGGAATATCACAGAAATAATCACACATACTACATCCTGTAGGTGGTGCAGGACTTTAATGTGTCCCATTGTGTCCCAAAAAGAGTAGCTTTTCCACTGGAAAGTTACTCTTTTTTCCCTTTGTAATTAAAAAGTTTTGTGAGGAGGTAGACCCTTTAATATCCTGTTCTGTCACAGACACTTAACCTTGCTCAGCCCCACCTAATGGCTTTAGGACTGAATTGATCAGGAAGGAGTAAAGGAAGAAGTATTTGTATTTGAGAAGGTAGAATTTGCCAAATACCTAAGAAAGTTCTGTTAAACAACGTGCATTTAATTTAGGGAGGTTATCATTGTATCTCCTGAATACAAGAGCCATTGCGAGGTCACGGAAAGAGTGCAGGGCCAGGGCTTCAATCAGGCTCTGCCAACTGCGGTGTGATCTTGAACAGCCACGTGGTCTGCTTCTCCACTGGAGGTGGGAGTTGTGAGGGGGAGTCTGTCTGGCCATCTGTCTACCTACTTACCTACCTACCTATGAAAGTACTTCATAAATCGTAAGCCTTTATAAAACCTAATGAAACTACATTTTGTTCTTCCAGCAGAATTCAGACAACTTCTAGAGTCCCACAAATACTATTTCAAATGCTTTTCCCTCAGTTAAGTCTTAATTGGGTTGGAGATTCTTCTACATCTATAAAATCAACCTACACAGCACGAAAATACTCTCCTGCCTTTTGTCATTTTTTGCTTCACTTCCAAGTCAGTGTCCCTTCCAGTTGGTTTAGATTGTCCCCTTATGTTACATAATGGTCTCTTAGTAAAGTAAGATTCAAACTATATGCAAAGGTCGAAAGGTGAATACAATGAAGCTCCATAGAGTTTTCACCCAGATTTAACAGTTATCAAGGTTTTGCCGTATTTGTTTTATCTGCTCCTTTATTTCACTCTTTTTTAAAAATTTTTAAGAAGTAAGTCTCACCCTATGTACTCTTAAAAATATGTATCTCTAAAAAGTATGGAGTTTGCTTTTATAGCCACAAGCTCTTATTACACTTAGCAAAACATATAATTCCTTGCTATCATCTGAATTCAGTCCAAATCAGATTTCCTTGATTGTCTCAAATATCTTTTTATCTTCCCACAAAATACTTATTAATTACAAAGGGGAAATAGTAATTTTATAGTGGAGAAACCTGGAAGGCACCACCTTAACCAAGTGATCAGAGTTTAACATCACCATTTGGACAGCATGTGCTTCCTGACCTGACGTACTGAGAGGCCCAGCAGTACTGCAGTGGTGTCCCGGCAGAGGCATGACCTGGACCCAGACAGGAGGAAGCATCGGACAGACAAATGTTTGAGGGACATTTCTACAAACCAAGTGACCAGTACCCTTCAGAATGTCAGGGTCATGTGAAAGACCTGAGGAGACAGGACAACTAGATGAAATGGGGGATCTTGGATTAGATTCTGGAACAAAAAAAGGATGTTATTTGGATAATTGGCTTAACTCAAAGGTGACCTATGGATTAGTGTAACAGTATTGTGTCAGTGTCAGTTTTCTGGTTTTGATCCTTGGGTGATGGTCACAGATGGTGTTAGCACTTGGCAAGCCGAGTGAAGGACATGTGAGGACTCCACTATTTTTGAAACTTTGAAATTGTTTCAAATAAAAAGTCTTGTAAAGGGTGGTTTATTCACATCGGGATCCAAACACATTACAATTGGTTTGTTATATTAGGGAATAGACAAGTATAATTAGTTTTAACCTGCCATCTTAAATAATCACATTTAAGGGCTTCCCTGGTGGTGCAGTGGTTGAGAGTCCGCCTGCCGATGCAGGGGACACGGGCTCATGCCCCGGTCCGGGAAGATCCCACATGCCGCGGAGCGGCTGGGCCCGTGAGCCATGGCCGCTGAGCCTGCGCGTCCGGAGCCTGTGCCCCGCAACGGGAGAGGCCACAGCAGTGAGAGGCCCACGTACTGCAAAAAAAAAAAAAAAAAAAAAAAAATCACATTTAATAAAAACTGATTACTCGACAGCTTTCTTCCTTTTTCTTTCTTTCTCCTCCTTCATCTATATCTGGAGACTTTTAAACTCCTGAACTAATATTTCAAATTCCTGACTTGATATTTCTGATTTTTTATTTCGTTTTACTGGAGGGTAAGAGTTTGTGGCAGTTGTCTCCAAGTATTTCAAATAAGTTGCAGGCCTTTGTTTTAATCTCCATCACTGCAGCTCCCCAGTTAAAGATCTCCGATGACCGGCTGACTGTGGTTGGAGAGAAGGGCTACTCTATGGTTCGGGCTTCTCATGGGGTTCGGAAAGGTGCCTGGTACTTTGAAATCACGGTGGATGAGATGCCGCCAGACACCGCTGCCAGACTGGGCTGGTCCCAGCCGTTAGGTAAGCTGGGGCTATGATACGGACGTGGCAACTGGTGGAGAGGTATAGACCATCTGGCTAAGCTTCATGACTTGTATGCTTATTGGATTGTGGTCATAAAATTCAATTCCTGAGGGTTTAGGTGGTTTGCAGTTCCTAGGAATATTTTTATAATTCATTGCTTGTGAGAAATAGTTTGTTAGCCATTTTACAAAACTGGCAAAAAAGTAAAAAAAAGGAGAATATTTTCCTTTAGCAAACCAGAGTTGACTTGCAGTTCTGACTTCCTGTATATCTTTTTATTGAGACAGGTAACCTTCAAGCTCCCTTAGGTTATGATAAATTTAGCTATTCTTGGCGGAGCAAAAAGGGGACCAAATTCCACCAGTCCATTGGCAAACACTACTCTTCTGGCTATGGACAGGGAGATGTCCTGGGATTTTATATCAGTCTTCCTGAAGACACAGAGACAGCCAAGTCACTGCCCGATACCTATAAAGATAAGGTGAGTCTGTCCTCCCGGGAGATTCCTGGGTTGAAGACCCGTGGCAGCTGATGCCTTCAACTGTGTGTTCTCTTAATGATGCTTATCCATTTACATCCTTCCCAACGTTTCATTTTGAAAATTTTGAGACATAACAAAATTGAAAGAACTTAAAAGTCAGTGTCTGAATACCCATCACCTAGATTCTGCCATTAACATGTTATGCATTCATTCCTCCACCCGCACACCCACCCACCCACACACCCACCCACCCACACATTCATCCATGTTTTTTTAACCCCCGCCAAGTACTTAAGGGTGCATATCATTAGCTAGAGATTAACTTTTGTTTAGTTTTTTCTTTTGATATAAAATTTACAATATAAAATGAAATGTACAAATTTTAAGTGTACGTTCACTGAGTTTTGAGGTTGAGCCAACCCCCCGTGGAGACGTTGAACCTTACACCTCAGGAAGTTCCCTCATACTCCATCCTAGTCAGTGCCAGCTCCTACCGGCACTGAGGCAACTACTGTTGTGAATTTTACCCGCATCACAATTCTGTTCCATTAGTTTTGCTTGTTCTTGAACTCATGTAAATGGAACCATGCAGTGTGTGATCTTTTGTGTCTGGCTTTTATTGTTTGTTATAATGCTTTTGAGATTCTTCCATGCTGTTACAGGAATCTGTGGTTTGTTCCTTTTTACTGCAGGGTAGTTTCCATTGTGCGATACCACAGTGCTTACCCATATTCCTATTAATGGACACTGGGGCCATTTCAAGTTCGGGTTTATTATACATAAAGTTGCTATGCGTATTCTTGTACAGACCTTTTTTGTCAACATGTTTTTATTTCTTTTTAGTCAATGCCTAGAAATAGAATTACTGGGTCATTATACATTTAGTTTTATAGGAGATTGTCAGACTCTCCATTCCCACTAACAGTGTATGAGTATTTTAGTTGCACTACATCCTTGCTAGCGTTTGTTGTTATCAAACAATTCTAGCCACTTTGGTGGGTGTGTAGTAGTATCTCATTTGGTTTAAATTAGCATTTCTTTGGCGACTAATGATATTGGACATTTTTTCGTGTGCTTACTGGCCATTCATCTGTCTTCTTTTGTGAAGTTTCTGTTCAAATATTTTGACTTTTTTAAAAAATTGGGTTGTTCGTCATCTTAATGAGTTGTAGGAGTTCTTCATATATTCTGGATTACAGTCTTTAGTTGGAAATGGCATTTTAAAAAGTATTTTTCTCCTACTCTGACTCTTCTATTCATTTTCTTAATGGTGTCTTCTGATGAACTGAAGTTCTTAATTTTTATGAAGTGCATCTCAGGTTTTTCTTTACAATTATATTGCTTTCTATGAGTTAATAAATCTTTGCCTGCTCTCAGGAAGTCATGAAGGTATTCTTCCATGTTTTTTTTGAAAACATGGTTTTAGCTCTTAATCTAGGTTTCTGATCCACCTTGAATTCATTCTTGTGAATGACGTGGAGTAGAGGTCAAGGTTAGTTTTTTTTTAATAAATTTATTTATTTATTTTTGGCTGTGTTGGGTCTTCGTTGCTGCACGTGGGCTTTCTCTAGTTGCGGCGAGCGGGAGCTACTCTTCGTTGCGGTGCATGGGCTTCTTATTGTGGTGGCTTCTCTTGTTGCAGAGCACGGGCCGTAGGTGTGTGGGCTTCAGTAGGTGTGGCACGCAGGCTCAGTAGTTGTGGCGCACGGGCTTAGTTGCTCCGCGGCATGTGGGATCTTCCCAGACCGGGGCTTGAACCCGTGTCCCCTGCATTGGCAGGTGGATTCTTAACCACTGCACCACCAGGGAAGCCCCCAAGTTTAGGGTTTTTTTTTCTGTGTTGATACCCACTTATTCTAGCCCCATTTTTTGAAAACTCCTTTCCTCATTTCTTTGGTTCCTTTTGTGACAGTCCAGTGACTGTGGAGATCGATTCCTGGGCTCTCTGTTCCGCTGATCTATTTGTTGACCTTTATTTCTGCCAATAGTCCAGTGACTGTGGAGATCGATTCCTGGGCTCTCTGTTCCGCTGATCTATTTGTTGACCTTTATTTCTGCCAATGCCACACTGTCCTCATTATGGTAGCTTTAGAGTAAGTGCTTAAATCGGGTGGTGTCTCCTCCAAGGTGGTTCTGATAATAAGCAGTCAGAGTACATTGTATTGGTGGCATCACACTGCTGCTGTCGTCACTCCTGCCACCACCTAGAACCTTCAGCCATATGAGTGCTTGGTTCTGCAGTGCACAGAGGTCTACGGTTACCGCGAGGATACTATTGGAATCCTTAAAATTATTTACTGTTTCATTTCCATTATAAGAATTTGTTTTTAATTTGAATAAGCAATTACTAATATGTCCATAAAATGGAATACTGTGGAACTGTTCGGAAG
The DNA here is from genome assembly GCF_059928025.1 of Delphinapterus leucas. NCBI lineage: Eukaryota > Metazoa > Chordata > Mammalia > Artiodactyla > Monodontidae > Delphinapterus > Delphinapterus leucas. The sequence continues at coordinate 29,460,194 of NC_143149.1, forward strand.
AAAATGAATGTCAGAGAATTCCCTGGCGGTCCAGTGGCTAGGACTCCACGCTTTCACTACTGAGGGTGCAGGTTCAATCCCTGGTCAGGGAACTAAGATCCCACGAACCACGTGGTGCGGCCACAAAAACAAGTTAAAAAAAAATTAATGTCATATGTTTACCTGGGAGTGAATAGTTAAACAGAGTCTTAGGAACCAGTAAGAAAGGAGTGACCCAGAGACCACCTGTGGGAGAAACAGGTAGGGAACTAGGAGGGAAGGAAGTGACCCCCCCGCCAAATCTTAGTAAGGGCCTTTTGTGAAAATATTTAACAAGCATGTGCCATCTGGTAATTCTAAAGACACACATAGTTGTTCAAAATCTAATAAAGCTGACTCTGCAAAGATTTTAAATTTCTGTTCAGAACACAAGGCCTCAGTGCTATTTGTGTGAATCTGGCTTTCCCCCCTCCCCATGGTGATGTAGCTGATGCTTCATTTTTCCTTTTTTTTTTTTTTTTTTCTTTCCTTCTCTCTTGGTTTTCAAGGCTTTGATAAAGTTCAAGAGTTACTTGTATTTTGAAGAAAAAGACTTTGTGGATAAAGCAGAGAAGAGCCTAAAGCAGACTCCCCATAGCGAGGTGAGTCATGGTCATCAAAATGTCAGAATTAGAAGAATTTGAACATTGGGTCCAACCCCCTTATTATGAAAGTGAGGGAATTGAGGCCCACAGGGGGGATGAAGGGATTTCTGCTAACACAGCAGCAGCAGGGCCAGCACACTCTCCTGCCTGCCGTGTTTTGTTCTTTCTGGGCTACCTGCTGCTGCTATGAGAGCAATGACCTGGATTCTTAGAGAAAAGGGGGTATAAAACAGTGGCCAAATCAGAAAGCCTGAGGGCAATTGAGGAAGCAAGTCAGAGATACTTATACTTTGTCAGAGGAGGTAGCAAGTGCGGAAGGAGGAAACTGGAATAGGAGATTCAGGGTCTCGGTATGTGACCCGGGGGGCAGCAGGAGCTGTGATGGCTCGTTCAGTGCCTTCTAGAACTTTCCTGCCTCCCTTCTCCAGGGTTGTTGGGAACATGTTTGCCCAAGGTCATGGCACAATCAAAGAAGGGCTGGTGCATCTGGACCAACCACAGGGGCCCAAAATAGAAGGGGAAGGGATGGAAGAAAGTTCTGAGCTGGAAACATTTTTCCATAAAAATGCTGTGAAGCCACATGCATCAGTAATAGAAGCAAATGTAGGAGAAATAAACTAGGATTCCGATTGTTTTTAGGGGAAAAGTAGTAAAGGGAAACAGTTAATTGAACTAAGGAGATAACACAGCCAGAAAATACAGCCAGGCAGAAGATAGCTCTTGCTGGGAAGAAGAGGTAGAGAAAGTTACTTCAGAAAAAGGAGCCTTTTCTGAAGTCCATCCATAGTGGTTAAGAGAATATTCCGGATAGTTTTGAGAGAGAAAGGACAAAGAAATAAGGATTCAGAGACTTTTTTTTTTTTTTTTTTTTTTTTTTTTTTTGCGGTATGCGGGCCTCTCACTGCTGTGGCCTCTCCCGCTGGGGAGCACGGGCTCCGGATGCGCAGGCTCAGCGGCCATGGCTCACGGGCCCAGCCGCTCTGCGGCATGTGGGATCTTCCCGGACCGGGGCACAAACCCGCGTCCCCTGCATCGGCAGGTGGACTCTCAACCACTGCACCACCAGGGAAGCCCGGATTCAGAGACTTTGACAGAAGATCCTGCGAGATTTTCAAAGTAGAAATGCAGAAGTGAGGACCTGAGGCAAGGGAAGGGGACAGATAAATGAGCTCAGAAGGGTATAGTTCCAAGGGATCAGTGGATGACCAGTTACCTTTTATAAATATAATGCAATGAAAAACAGAAAGTGGAACTGTTTGATATAAGTAGCATAGGAATTCAGAAAGCAAATAAGCCTGAGGACCAAGGGGAAAAAAAAAAAAGCACCATTGCACCTCAAAAAAACCCCCAAAACCTGAGAACCAGCTGGAATAGAGCATGTAGATAGGCTCTGAAAAATCTAAGGTATTACATAAATGTCAGCTATTGCTATTACACAAGCTACATGCTATTCTTAGGATTTCTTCAGGTGCTGCCACCATACTGCTGATAAAGGGTTCTCCAACGGAGTTCTTTTTTAGTTTGTTATTTTTTACAATTCTGAAGTGAAACCATGGTTTTTGTTTCAGATAATTTTTTATAAAAATGGTGTCAATCAAGGTGTGGCTTACAAAGATATTTTTGAGGGGGTTTACTTTCCGGCCATCTCGCTGTACAAGAGCTGCACGGTACGTATCGTCTGTTCATCCTGTGAACACGACTTGAGGGAGATAGGTGGACGGTTGTGGTGAAAGAGCCATTGATGGGATTCTAGAAAGAAATGTGAAAGGCCTAGGAGTGGGATGGGAGCATATTCCTACTGTTACTGCTTGTTCCAAAAACATGTGGGTCTTCCACGAAGTATTTGCTTGGACAGGTAAAGATCATGCAGTGATTGTAAAGCCCCATACCTTTCCTTTGGATGTACTGTGTGGTCACTGTTGTTCAGTATAAAGGATATAAAGTATTTACACGCATAAATCAGTTTGGTGTTATGTGTCGTGATAACCTACCATCGTTAGTAACTGTTGCTTATAGTGATTTTTAAAAAAATATGATCCAGCATGAAGGGACTATCATTAGAGCCTACCAGCTAAAGAAACCAAATTATTTGAAAAGGCAATGCCTGGAAGTTTCCATGTCCTCTTACTCTGTCAGTAGCCCCCATTGAAGTAATATAAGGAAATTTTTAGGTTATAAACAGAAATCAGCACAAGTTTATTTTATTTACCTAATTCTTGATGGCTATTATAGGATATTGACCACCTTTAGCAGTATTAATGTATATCATTTGTTTCAGTCATACCGTGAATATCACAGCTACATTTAAAGCGAGAAATTTCCCATGTCACATTAAGGTTTTCACTACTTTCTTCTTTTGTTTCTTCATGTCTGCTTGGATTGAATTTATCCCAGGTCTCCATTAACTTTGGACCATGCTTCAAGTATCCTCCAAAGGATCTCATGTACCGCCCTGTGAGTAACGTTGAACATGTCTGCGTGCATCCTCAGTCTTCTTGCTGCAGTTACTCCAGTCTCACCTCACCTATCTGTTCCTTGTTCCTCCCGCAGATGAGTGACATGGGCTGGGGCGCCGTGGTGGAACACACTCTGGCTGACGTCTTGTATCACGTGGAAACAGAAGTGGATGGGAGGCGGAGTCCCCCGTGGGAACCCTGACCAAGTCCCTTTTTCTTTGCAGACACGGACTTCCTGGGGATAATATGAGCGGGTTTTGTTTTTGTTTTTTAACTGTGACAAATGTTTTCCTGAAGATACTGCAGAACATGGCCTCTGCTGTAGCAAATTAGAGGCCGGGTGGGTCTGAGAGAGACTCCTTGCCCTTCAGCACTGTCCCTTCTATCACGGCTTTTACTTCGTGTGCCATTCCCAACAGCTGCCGACCCTGGGATCCCATAAGCGCCCTGTGAACTGGGCCTGTGCCATGTACCCCACCAGCTGAGACTTGCTGCTTACTGTGTTTTCTAAGGAATGGGTAACCTTGCCCAAGTAGCTAACATGTTTAAAGACATGTCCTTCTGTGGGCATTGCCTCCATCCTGCCCGGTTCCCAAGGAAGTGGTGGGCCTGTTTCTGAGAACAGCTGAAATCCATGGCTGTACATTCCAAATCAGTCTAACAGCTCTTCCCTTTCACCGTGGGTGTGTTTTTGTTATTAATTTTGAGGTGTACCTTTGAACACTGGGATCTATAGTAGAACTATACTTGTGAAGGGAACTTGCTTGCAGCTTTAACAATTAGAAACTCTTCCCAAATAAAACTTGTCTTCGAGTGTGTGTGGCACTTTGCTTCCCTTTCAGGTTGGGGTCCATGTGGCGACAGTGTCGGAACAATAAGGCACTCTGAGGAAGGGGAGCCAGCCTTGGAGGAGAGACAGGTTTCTATCTCCACCCTCCCCCGTTGCTTCGTTCCCTCCAGCCAATTTGTTGACCACCCCCTCTTATCCTGTGAAACCCCTCTCAAGAAGGTGAACAGGGGGCACTTCCCTGGGGGTCCAATGGCTAAAGCTCCGTGCTTCCAATGTAGGAGGCCCAGATTCAATCCCTAGTCAGGGAACTAGATCCTATATGCCGCAACTAAAGATCCCGTGTGCCACAGCTAAGACCCGGCACAGCCAAATAAATATTTTTAAATAAATTTATTTATTTTTGGCTGCGTTGGGTCTTCGTTGCTGCACGTGGGCTTTCTCTAGTTGCAGCGAGCGGGGGCTACTCTTCGTTGCAGTGTGTGGGCTTCTCGTTGCGGTGGCTTCTCTTGTTTCGGAGCGTAGGCTCTAGGTGCGCGGGCTGTAGACCGCAGGCTCAGTAGTGGCGCATGGGCTTAGTTGCTCCGAGGCATGTGGGATCTTCCTGGACCAGGGCTCGAACCCGTGTCCCCTGCATTGGCTGGAGGATTCTTAACCACTGCGCCACCAGGGAAGTCCTAAAGAAATATTTTTTTTAAAAAAAGGTGAACAGGAACTTAAAAGGGTAAATGGTCTCCCTCCAGCTCTTCCCTTTGAACTTGTGTGTTGATCTGTGCAGGTTATGTTCCTGCCTTGCTTATCTTCCTTTGTAATACCTGATGATTAAAGGACAGTTTTCAGAAGACTAAAAACTGGAATGTAAGAATGAGCCTTCCCCGGGGGTCCCTAAGTGCTTCCCTGTCCTCCTTTTAATCAGTGGCAATGCAGTCCTCCCAGGATTGCTCCAGACTTCCCTGTGTGTAACTTCCTACCTAGGTTAATAGAGTGGTTCACCAAGAGTCCGGTAATATGTTGCCAAGGATCCCTATATATTATGCCTGTTTAATTTCCCAAATTTCAAGTGACTGTTGGTATCTTAACACAGAAGCTTTGGCTAATGTATTTGTCTCCTAATGAATCACCCAGACCCAGGGTCTTTGTTTCGGTCATTCCACCTCTCTTAACAGGAAACCCAGCAGAATCAGGCTGAGGTCTATTCATTCGTGGTCTTATGGAGCAGACTTGGTTATAAAGCTTCTGGATCATCAGGGTTTGAAGAACTCTAAGTAAACGAGGATGGTGTTATCTAGAGGAAGCTGGAGATGAATTCTTTGTAGCATGAATTACCACACATGTAAGTTGTGCACCCACTCTCCATTTAAATGGTCAAATTAGGGTTTTGTGCATTTCGCTTTCATACATTGGAGGTTACAGAAATAATGATTTTTGCCTGTTTATACTGCATATTCTGTGTGTGTGTGTTGATTAGATTCATTTGAAGGGCTCAAAGAATACCCACTCTTCTTATAGTCCTGTATGAAATGGTTTCTGTAAGCAGATCATCACTGACAATTCATTTTATTCCAGTGTAAAATTAAACAAGTGAGAAAATACCTCCCCACGTACCTCAAAGACAGAGTTGCATAGTTTGAAAAAGGCAAATTATAATCAAACTCAAAACCATGGTGTGTGTTGAAAGCCCATTTCTTTACTGTCAGCCTGTTCTCTTGAAACCGGAGCGTATGTTGCTCTACACATCTTTCAACAAGTAACCCTTTCTCTTAGCTGGGAGTGGATGATAATTCTGTTCTAGAAACACTTTTACAATTATCCCATCTCACTCTGAAGCTCCTGGCTGGATAAACATAATTTCATCCATGCCTAAAATAGACTACTAAGAAACAATCAGAATAAATATTAATAAATATCTCTATCAGTTCTAACTTCTCAATACCTCAATAAATTATAACAGCATTCCTGCTACTGCTCATGTGTTTAATAAATAAGCTAGAACTCTAATTCCAAATGGTGTAAATCATCAATGCTGTTAGCACTGGAATGGAAAAGCTTCAAGTGATAATGGTTAGGTTTTCATCCTACTTATACGTTTTAGCCAAATAACCCCATCTCAACTTACATTTTTTAAGCACCAATTCTCTGAATCTTGGAAAGGGATTTTGCTGTCACCCTATCACCCCTTCTTCCAGCCATCTCCTCCAAAACAGTAAAACATTGACCTGTTAAAGCAGAGAAATTGGCAGCCCCGAGTCAAGCTAAGAGGAAATGTAATAGACTCCAAACTAAAGATTCAGCTCCCTTTTTAGGTCTAAACAATCACTAATGGGAAAGTAATAAAATTTGCTTTTGTTGGATTTTATCTTAGTAATACCATTCTGTCGCTTGCCTTTGGTTCTATCCTTTTAATTAGGTAAATAAAAATCTTCAGTCATAATCTTCATCTTCCAATGCCCGTTAATCAGCTACCAGCTATAGAGTTCTTTTAAGAACTGATTTAGTCTTGTGCTTATCGTGTAAATTAAATTTTTATGAAAGATTCCGGTAATAGATCCTACATAATTAATGACCTAAGTCCCCTGGAGTTTTTCCTTTGAGTGAGGTAGGGGACTTAGTTTAACTAATTAAAGTCTTCATCCATGACTCCTTTAGTATGAAGTTGCAATTTACTAGCATGGATTTTAAGAGTAGAATTTTAAAACAGGTACAGACTAAAGTTTTTGTGTTAGTTACGATTCTTTATTCTGACTACTGCTCATGGAAGAAGTAGGGGAATCAGTCTGATAATTAGTTTTGTATTTTTTCATTAAGATAACTTGAACTAGAGTTTTGGACGGTATCTGCTGTGGGAGTTGCTTGTTCTTTGGCGCAGTTCTCTACCGTCTTGGTGGAGGAGCAGAGGGTTTCAGGAGGCTCTATGTAAGACCTGCTCTTTCTGCACACATTGCCCACAAGGAATGGAGCTCTTGAGCTCATCAAGCGTGCGGTCCTAATCCTTGTATTTTGCACCCTCTGCACCCTGCGTTCGTTAACTGGTAGCATTTTAAAGATGTTTCTAGGTAGACAAGTAAGGACCCCGAAAAAAATTTTTACAAATATTTTGGGACCCCTGTGCTTCATTTTACAGCTAATCAGTGAATGAAGTTAAAAGAGCCTTGTCCCCACTTTCTTGGTACTAAAATGTTACCCATCTGAGTTCTAGTATCATACTGGACACGCACCACCATCCCATCCCACTGTCCCTGGATGAAGATCTTTAACAGACTTGTAGGCTTCCAGCAGAGACCTCCTCGTGAGCCTGTAAGCGCGCTCAGCTGGGAGCCGTTGGCAGCAGCAGGCTGGTCTTCAACACCTGGCTTCCAGAGTGGGGCGGGACTCCAGGCGCTTGCGCAGGTGGTTGGCAAAATCCACCTGGGTCTGCGAGAGGACCTGGTTGATGATAGTCTTTGGCAGCCATCCCTAGAGTTGAAGTTAGAAGAATTTGGCCATCTTGTGGGTGACATTTCACTCTACAGACACTGCCGTGCCTGATCACACACCTGGTGGGTTGCCTAGGCTTGGCCTTCTAGCTCTGTTGGTCCGTGCCCCCGTTCAGTTGATCAGGGTCAGGGGCTGGAGGACTGCTTTACTGCCCTGCTGTCAGGACCGTGTCAGAAGCGCAGGATTTGCTGTCCAGGCAGATTTCAGCCCTGTCTTCCCAGTGGTGTGACCCTGAGCTAGCTACCATACCTTCTTGGGCCTAAGTTTCCTTGTTTCTAAAAATAACTACAGAATTGAAATTTGATATGAGAAGTAAGAGGGAGTCAGTGCAGGCTTCTGAGATGATGGAATAGCAGTTAGGCCATCACTCCAGTGTCCCCTCTGCAACGGTCTAGTTCCCTCAAAATGGAGGCTCTTTCCAGTTGTGTGCGGGATGATGTGGGAGCAGTAAGAGCCTACTTTGCTCACCACCGCCTGTCCCGAGCACCCCCCACCGCGCCCCTTACCTTGAGGTCAATGTTGAGCAGCCAGGTGAGTTTGGTCTTTGAGGGGCTTCCAGCCAGGGGATGGAGCACCATGCAGGTGGGGCCGTGCTCAGCTCTGCCGGGTGAAGACACGTCAGGTCAGGGGGACAAGGCCGAGTTCTCAAACGCTGACTAGTCTTCCCAGATCTCATCAGAGAAGTGTCCTTTGCCAAGGGTGACATTTAACAGTTGGCACGGTTACCAGCTCATCAGAACAAATGCTGACTGGAGCTGGAGCTGAAGCCTGGAGGCCTCCTGCGGTGCCTTTTAGTCGCTGGATGACGGGGAGGTCAAGGAAGGGTCCAGGGTGGTGCTAGGGCCCCTGGCAAACTCAGGTAGCAACTGTTCTAAGTGGTATGGGTTCTGTTTTAATCAACATTACAGTGGGACCTGAGCATACCAGCTAAACCTCAGCCCTACTTTTTTTTTTTTTTTAATCTTTATTGGAGTATAATTGCCTTACATTGTTGTGTTAGTTTCTGCTGTATCACAAAGTGAATCAGCTATACGTATACTTATATCCCCATATCCCCTCCCTCTTGCGTCTCCCTCCCACCCTCCCTATCCCACCCCTCTAGGTGGTCACAAAGCACCGAGCTGATCTCCCTCTGCTATGCGGCTGCTTCCCACTAGCTTTATATTTTACATTTGGTAGTGTATATATGTCCATGCCACTCTCTCACTTTGTCCCATCAGCCCTACTTCTTGTTTTAGAAAATTACTAAGGTTCTTAAACTTGCTGGGAGGGTCAGGACAAACTGGTTATGTAAGTGTGGCCAGTCTTGTCTTCCCCGCACTGCAATGGAAAATGAGACTTCCTCTGTGAAAGGTAGCTGAGGGTAGGAACCGAGGATTGGTTTCTTAGAGCTGGGGATGTATCACACACTTGGCAGGTGCATGTCCCCAGCCTGTGTTAAAAAAGGGAGCTTTTGAGGCTGCTGCCAGTGTTACCTGATGACGCCCTTCTGCTCGGGCATCTCCCCGTAGTGTGTGGCCATGCCAGCCAGCACACACACGGAGCCCCGGCGCTTGGTACAGCGCACACTCACGAAGTCTCGGGGCCCCACAAGGTTTCCTGCCGCCTCTGCGGCCAACTCGTGAGTGATGACTGTGTCTTTTCCAATCTTCTGCAGGACCTGCCAGGCCACAGAGAACCAGAGTCACTACTCAGCCAGGTGGGGGGCCGAGGCACACTGCAGCTCACAGCCCCCTCCCGACTGCTGTGGCCATCCTTCTGCCTGGGCCTCCCCACCTTGATCTCCTTGACATTCGGGTTCCACTCGCCCATGGCCTCCATGTGCTCCACGAGCTCTTCGTAAAGCCTCTCCATGGGCTGGTCCACTACCACCTCCAGCCGGAACACCTTGCCCACGTCTGGGATCACTTTACTCAACACTTCGTCCCCATTCGCCTATCGGCAGGGAAGAGAGGAGCCCCAAGGGAAAGGTTAGAAAAAAATGTTCCCGGTCTAGGATATGTAGACAGTGCCAGGCAAGGTAGGAGGGGAACAGCCAGGGGAATTCTAGGCTAAGCCTGAGTAAGCCTGGAACCATCTCTGATTAAGGTAGAGGAGGTCATCTTTCCTGCTGCCTGCCTCGTACATCTGCTGAGGACTGGGGAGGTGACCTCCCTGCTCCCTGGGCCCTTTTTTCCTGGGTGTAAATGTTGATGGGTGTGGGTAAGGGCCACCTGAGAAGGCCCTTACGTGACTTCAGAAGCTCAAAGATCCTGAGAGAGACGCATCTGGGAGCAGGGAAGGTGGTTTACAACCAGCTAATTTCACACATAGGTTTATTTTAAAAGTCCAATCCCTCATTTTACACCAGAGGGATGTAGGGCCAGAGAAGGTCAGTGAGATGCCCCAGGACCCTTAGCTAAGAGCATTGCTGGGCCTAGATCCCAGGTTTCCCAACTCGCAAACTTGTAGTCTGTTAACTCTGAGAACTTGGAGAAGGAAAGATCTCACCTGAACTTTGGCCAATGGGTAGCATGTGAGCTTTTGGTGAAGATAAAGCCGCCAAAGTCGGTAGAGCCGTTGGCCTTTAACACACGCCTTGTTCCCAGCTCCCAGTGAAGGGGCAGTGCTCAGGAGCAGAGCCCCCCAGAGGGCCTTGGGCCACCTGTATCCCAGTCCAGCCGTGTTGCAGGTGAGCCCAGGTCACCCCTGCGAGGTCAGCCATAAGGCGGGCTAACAGCACAGACACTGTGCTTCGGCATTGGAACTTCTGACCCAGGGGGATGAGGCCTGTGCTGCCCCTGGAGTCCCTGTTTTGCATGGTCTGAATGGGTGTACAGTGCCTTTGGAGGGGAGCTAGGGATACAGGAAAAACGTTTCTCAAACGCAGTCTCCAGGACATCTTTGTTGGGGGAGAGGGGTATCTGGGGATATATTCTTGGGAAAGGAGAATTCTCAAAACTGCTTGCTACCCAGTGACTTGCACAAGGCCGGACTTCTGAGAGGAGCAGAGACCCCAGCTGGCCTCGAGCATGGCCCGCGAAGAGCGAGGAGCTGTGGGTTCCTCCGCACCCGCCCTTACCCGCTGGCTCTCCTTCTTCCAGCCCTCCTGGTCACTGAGGATGCCCAGGGCCCTCTGCATGGCCTCCTCTCCCTGCTGGATATAGGCCAGTTCTTGGTCGCTGTAGAGAGTGTCTTCCAGCTGAGAACCTGGACACAAAGCCACGGAGAGACTGAGCTTCCTAGCCTCCCACGAGCTTTCACCCCTTTCATCTCTGAAGAGCCCAGACCAAAGCCATATGGTCCAGCCTGCAGGTTAAGTTAGACACAGGGGACAGGGAGGGGGGTCTAGCCATGAACAATGCCATTCCCATCAAAGTGAGTGAGGACGCCTGGGGGATGCGGGGGAAGGGACCAGAGCTACATGCACATCGTTTGCCCGCCCCCCCCCGGAGCCTCCCGCCGCTGGTAGAAGCCCCAGAAGCCTCAGCACTTACCGAGCAGAGAGCCCCGACCCCGAACCTGGTTAATCCAGGCAGCTGGGGTCGGGCCCCCCGGGGCCCTCCGGTTCAGCTCCTGGCCGATGGCCAGCACAGCCTGGTGCCTCAGCCCTGCAGGGAAGGGAGGGATACTGTTGCTTAGGAGCAGAAAAGTCCCTCAGAGAATATTCCACCCCTTCGTCTCATCACAGAGGAGGAAGCTGGCCTGGGGCAGAAAGTGACTTGATGAGGAATACCTCCAGGGCCAGAAACCTGCCTGCCTTCTGGGCTGGCCGGGCCTGGAGGCAGGGCCACACTCAAGCTTGCTGAAGTTTCCTTCTTGAAAGGGAGAGAAGCTTTGAACAACCTATCCTGCTACAGAAGGGGAATTACAGACACCCGTCCCCTGAGGTCTGTGTGGCCTCTGCGTGAGTAACTGCTCCGTGTGCCCGGGGGTTCCCGCTGATGTAGAGAGAACAGCCCCACGCCGGGTACAGGTCTTCCAAGTGCGGCTTCCATCTAAACAGTGGCCACCTGAACCCAATGTAATTAGAAAGGACTTGCTTAGGTTTGTCTGTGGTCCCTTCAGTGACGGTGACAGCAGCGGACTGACTCCAGTGACCCTGGTTTCCGCCTCCTGACTGATGACAGCGAGACTCCCCACCTCACCCACCTTCCCTCTCTGAGTGCTCCTCGGCTGTCTTACTCCCCTTTCTTGTCCTTCGCCCCGTCTCCCGCCTGCCCTGCCTCAGGCTTGCCAACACAGCTTCCTGGAGTCCAGGCTGACTCCTGCCTCTGCCACCACGGCTCGGACTTCCCTGGCACCCTTGGTACCCATTCTAGAGACAGGCAGAGTCAGGAAGAAGCCAAGACAGCTCGGAGCACTGGAGGGGAGGCCGGGGACGACAGAGTCTGCAAGGCACCCAGGAACCTTCGTATCCAGCTGCGTTCTTCAGCATGGGGGACACTGAGGTACGGGAGGGGAAAGGCTTGCACAGGCTCCCCCAGTGAGCGGCACCCCTGGGACCTGAGTGGCCTGTCCCCCCAGGCCCACACCTTCCCCACTAGACATTGCCTGCGGGCTCCTGGTCGGCCGGACAGGGGGGCCCCAGGAGCTCACCCTTCATGTTGCGCATGTGTCGGTAGGAACTCCCGGCGCACAGCTTAAACGTGGCGAGGAGCATGGTTCCTTGGTGGTGGGGCAGGCGTGGAGGCTGGTGGTGGTGCTTTTGGCTCCTCTCCTGGGCCGTCAGGGTTGGCCTCGGTCCTGCAGCCGCGGCCGGACCGTGCGTCCTGCGCCTTAAATGCCTCCAGCTGAAGGCTGTGTTTCATCATCAGGAGATAAAAAAGTCATCACTCATCGTGTAAAGGAAGGCACCAAGGATAGGACGATTGCCTCACAAGGAGCCTTTGGCCATTTGCGGGGAGTGCGGGTGGGGGTGGGGGAAGGGCTTGGGAGGCTGGTGCCTGACCAGGCTGGATGGAGGGGAGAGAAAAAAAGGAGCAGCAGAGGTCAAGGCAATTTAGAGAAAAGTATGCACATGTGACAGTGGTTCTCGAGCAGCAGCTGTTTAAAATGCAGCTTTGTAGCCCTCATGCTCAGAAATTCCAGATTTAACAAGTCTAGAATTGAGGCTCTGAAACCTGTATTTAAAAAAAATTTTCCCCGGTGATGGCCATGAAGGTATTCTGTGAACTGTACACTAGGCTTTGAGAAGCTCTGCCCTGGGATAGCACCCAGGGCTTCTGATAGGGTACAGGCAGGCAGAGCTGGCAGAGGCCACCCAGCCCCAGCATGAGGGGCCCGAAGCCTCGGGAGGAACGGCGCTCCCCCCCCCCCACCAGCCGGTTCTGCAAGAATCGAGTCATTGCCCCTGCAGTCGCTGACCTACAGGACACCCTGAAAGGACTTGAGGAAGGTGATCAGGATGAGGCACACTGTGCTCTGGGGAAACAGGCAAAGTGAGCCCTTAGACAGTTACCAATCTTATAATGCTTTAGAAAGTTCTTAGGAATCTGGATTCTTACATCTTCTCATACTTAGAAAAGCACTAAAGTCATGAACGGAGAAACCCGTTGCTTGTGACCAGGAGCAACCTTCTACCAAAATGTGTGCTTGAGTGCAGGTACCCTTCCCCTAAATCACACGTAAGCCAGCGTCCCCTGTACCTCTCCCTCTTTAGAGCAGTTCCTCAGAATCTGCGAGGGTTTCCCAGGCTATAGTCCTCAGTAAGTCCCCCAATAGAACTGAAACTCACAGCTCTCTTGTTGTATGTTTTTCTTCAGTCGACAGTTTTGCTGACCGTGAAGGAGCACAGAGCTAACTTCTCTCCTCTGTCTGAACACTATGAGGATTCAGAACCTTGGTAGCAGCAAGGGCCTTTTATTCCCATCCACCTCCTCAGCGAGTCCAGACGAATTTGGGTGAGTTTCTCCTGGTTCTCAGATCTCCCAATAATTGGTTGGTAATCCTGAGTTTTATTTGGTGGTGTATAACAGGTACCTGACACCCAGTTGAAAGATACTGGGGGAGTGCCCCCCGCCCCGCCCAGTTCTGCCTCCAGAAAGACACTGAATGGTCTGGACTAGGTGTGAGGCTGGCCAAATGTCTTTCCTCAATTAGGCCAACTAAGGGGTGTCAGAAAGCCAAGCTCTGACTAACACCCCAGCCAGATTGATGTAAAATACATACGGAACTTATCCTACAAGTACTTACTTAATTGGGAACTAACTACTGAACTGGGTAAGAAATTAAAGAATTCTAGTGGAAACCCTGATGGCTTCATAAAACTGTTAAAGAATCAAGATCAAGGATTAGTTACAGGGCTTCCCTGGTGGCGCAGTGGTTAAGAATCCGCCTGCCAATTCAGGGGACACGGGTTTGAGCCCTGGTCCGGGAAGATCCCACATGCTGCAGAGCAACTAAGCCCGTCTGCCACAACTACTGAGCCTGCGTTTCACAACTACTGAAGCCCGCATGCCTAGAGCCCGTGCTCCGCAACAAGAGAAGCCACCGCAATGAGAAGCCCGCGCACCACAACGAAGAGTAGCCCCCGCTCGCCGCAACGAGAGAAAGCCGGTGCACAGCAACGAAGACCCAACGCAGCCAAAAGTAAATAAATTTATTAAAAAACATTAGTTATATATGACTGATAACTGATGAATATGGTTATAATTTTTATGATTTTTTTGTCAGAAGTATTACTGGCTTTTAATCTTTGTTTTCTAGGTATAAGGAAACCTTAAGCTAAGTATGACTTATAGCAGCTTGGTAAATTAGACCTTTGTAAGCAGAACTGAAACATTTATCTTTTCTTTCTACTTGATTCCTCCAGAAAGTGGAAGCTTTCAGGTTCCCAGTAGCCTTATCAGGTGAATAAGGAAGGTCAACTCCTGGCAGGTACAAGAATGTCAAGGTATTTTGGAGACCTTGAGAAGAGAGGAATTCACCCAAATCTATAGTTATTGTGGCGGAATCTAATGGCAAGCCCTTGGCATGGCTTTCCTGGCTCAACTTGAGAGGCCTTTTAAAAGTTCAATCTGAAATTCCTTATGAAAAGTTCCAGGAAAAACAATTTAAAAGAGCCTATATAATCAATTACACATTATGTAAATAATCAGGCCAAGTTTATTTTGCAAACAAATTAGCCTTAATTGGGCTATATTTGGTAGAAATGAAGGTGATTTTAGAGAAAAAAAAAGTTCTAGTGGATATTAAGTTCTAATGTTGTCAATTGTCTTCCAAGTTTGTACTTAGTGCCCAGGGCTCACTTCTTTTGTTGGCTCCTTGTTACATTATTGTGAAGTTTAATTGAATTATTAAAAGGACATTGTAAGTTTGTTTCTGGAGCTTATCACAGTAATCCTTGGATGAAGATCAGATGCCTCATGACCTGTAACAAGATTACATATACTAGAAAATATATCATTTAAAGGATTTTCTCCAACCTATATAGGACCCTCCAATGAAAATAATGACAACTAGGCGACTTGATTAACCAGATAAATAGTTCTACATAAGATCAATGATTGTAATAGTGTAACCCTAGATATGGGAAGAAGCAGTAAGAGGGAAACTATTCCTGTATTTTCCAGTAAGAGGGAAACTATAACAGACTAGTAAGACTATTATGGGCCTAGTTCAGTAACAGCACATTGAGTGGCCTATATCAGCGAAATCCTCACCAGACCTAAGAATGAGCCTTCCTAGCGCCGTGGGACAAATTGGTCATGAAATGCCTCCTAAACCTTGGTCAAAACTATGACCAAGGGGAGGGTACTGCCAACTGAGGAATGTTGCCCATCATCCAGTTCTACAGCCCCTGCAGTCGCTGACCTATAGTTACCCCTAAAAGGACTTCAGGGCGAAGACCGTGCTCTGGGAAAACTGGCAGAACTGGCCCTCAGGTAGTTAGAGATTTTCAGGAGAAAACTTTTGTGAACCCGGACTCTTGCATCTTCCCTTGCTTAATAAAGCACTAAAATCATTAAATGAGATACCTGTTCCTTGTGACTAGCGGCAACCTTCTCCTGAGACATGTGCTTGGTTGCACATACCCTCTTCACGTAACTCACACATGCTTCAGAGCAGTTCCTCAGAGCTGGGAGGCTGGCTCCTGTTACAGTCCTTGGTAAGTCTCCAAACAAAACTGAAAAGTCACAGCTCTCACATTGTGCATTTCAACTGACGGTGGAAATGAGCTGTTCAAGGTCACACAGCTGGTCGGTGGCAGGTCCCATCTTTTCACGGCTCCTCCTGCCGCCCCCCGACACTTCGCGTGTTCAATTACTGATGCATCCATTTCTATCAACAGCCTTTACCAAAGCCCTGTTTAGGGGCAGTTCCTGTCTCAGGGGTTAGTTCTGGAGCAAGGATGACACCTCAGGGCTGAGTCCTGTCAGCTCACAGAGCAGAGGGGAGAACAGGGCCGGAGACACAAAGAGAGGGGGCCTGGGCCTGGCCATGCCCCACGCCCTTCTTCACGCTTTCCCGAGTAACCTAGGCTGGCCAGGCTGTGCCATAGGGCCTGGCATGAGCTGAAAGGTTCAAAAGACAGGGTATTGGGGTGCCCAGCCCAGTCTTTCCACTTTGGGGGGCCCTGTGGTCTGAACGGGGACTCGCGAGAGGCCCAGTCTCTCCTCTGCAGTTCCCATGCTCCGGTCCAGGCCCAGTGAGGGGGATCTCATTCCAGTCTGCATGCTGGTCTCCAATGACATCTTTTCCTCTTAAGGTTGACCTTGAGGTTGCTTCTGAGCTAGATTCACCTGGCAAGAAGGTTGGGGGTCGAGAGAATCACATAGAATTTGGCCCTGGGCCTGGGCCTGCCCCCCAGGTGAGAGAGTTGCGTGTCCTGTCACCACTGCACGGAGATGGAGGGAAGGGCCCCCACCAGGTCTTGCTGTCCCCCTCACTCTAGAAAGGACGAAACGGACAGGACCTGCCTGGAGCCAGGCCGAGTGCCTAGTGTCCAGAGGGAACAGGTGAGTCCCACACGCCCCCTTCAGGCCGTGCTGGCACAGTGGGATGCGGCCAGCGACCCGGAGAAATGCCTGTCCCGGCCCCCGCTCCGAGCAGTGGCTGCCTGGCGGCCCGGCCCGCCCTCCAGGGACCCTGCCCCCGCCGCCCGCATGAGCTGTGAGGCCTTAACTACCCAGCCTTCTGAAACTGGCTTGTCCCTTACTGTGGGTCCCCCTAGGGGGGCTGTCTCGGTCCTGATTTGTGTCATGGCGTGCGCATGTTTGCTGTCTCCTCTCTGGGGCTGGTTCCCCTGCCCTCCCAGTGCTCAGCTCCCCGCGGCGGCGGCTCAGGGCAGGTTCCTGCTCCTTCTCTACAGGGAGCAGCTGGGGAGCTGACTCTGACTTAGGAACGCTGCCTGTGGGCTTTGTTTCCAGCCCTCTCAGAGTCACAGGGAAGCTGGCACCAGAGGGAGAACCTTGGCCTCTTGTTTGTCTCCAGCCCGAGCCAGTGGCGTGGAAAGAGGTCAGAGGGCCCGGCTTGGGGGCGGCGGGGGGTGGGGGGAGGCAGCAGGCCAGCCGCCCCAGGCTTCTCCTCCGTCCTGGCCCACGTGCGCCCTCGTGCACACGTGCCTCTCGGTGGGGAGGGGAGGGGTTACCATGGGACAGGCCGGGCAGATCACGTTCAAGGCCCTGCCACTGCTGTCGTGGGGAGAATTATGGCCGTCGTGACGGGGAGGAGGTGGTATGGGGAGACTGCAGGATCGGGGCACAGGCTTCTGCTGATGTCAGAGCCTGCCACTGACTCTGGGATGGGTGTGGGGTGCTGGTGACCTCCTCCTGGGCCAAGGTTCTCTTCCTCAGCCTTTGCAGGCTGAGCGCCTTGTTAACTCTCACGGTCCCTCTGAGCAGGAAGGTAGGCAGAGAGGTCTGGGAATTCCCTCTGGTTCTGGAAGTCCTCTGTGTCTGGCTTTGCTTTTGGATGAGGGCAGAGCCCCCAAGGGTGGAGACCAGAGGGCACCGCAGGCCAGGAGGGAAGAGATGCGGCCCAGGCCATGCAGGGTGCTGGACAGGAAGGCCCAGGGCCGGGGAGGGAGGACCCCACTCATTCACTCAACAATCCTTTGATGAGTGTCCACTGTGTAGCTCTACAGTTACAGGGGAAAACAAACCATGTGACCCCCTATGGGGAGCTGTAGGGCAGATGAAGAGGTTCAGAAGTACAGAGGAGGGAAAAAAAAAAAAGTACAGAGGAGGGAGCACCTGACGACACAGGAGGAGGAAGGGGGTGCTTCTGGGGGGAAGTCAGATTAGGAAGGAGTCAGCCAGGTGGGAGAGGGGCTGGGGGCCAGGCGCTCCAGGTAGAGCATGGAGCGGGCGGTGGGGGGGGGTGGAAATCTGAGGGGTCAGCTGTGGAATGTTCGTAGGGCGCGGAGGGAAGTCAAGGCTGGAGAGAGAGGCAGAGGTCAGAGCCAGCTGGGTGGGCGTGGGAAGATTCCTCCGCAGGTTCCCGGGAAGCAGAGGCCGGGAGTTGAGGAGGGGACCTGGAGCTGGTGTGGCCCGGCCCCAAGGAGGTGAGTACTGGGCATCGCCAGCGGCCTTCGACCTTGGGCGTGTGGGGAAGCTGTGGACTGGAGGGCAGAAAGCACAGAGGTCAAGTTCAGACAGACTTCCCATCCCACTCCCACCACTTACTTTATGGTTGGGAGCCCCTCACTTCAGTCTGAACTTCCTCATCTATAAAATAGCAGTATGTTTTCTTTTCCTTTTTCTTTGTGTAATCCTCTCAGGGTGGTTATAAGGCTTGAATCAGGTAACAATACATCAAGAGCCCTCAGGACCAAGCCCCGACTTCTCAGCCAGTGTCTGGGCCCTCGCGACTCCCCCTAGCCACCCTTCTCATCTCGCCCAGCTCAGCGCGCTCCCGAGATGCCCTCAACGTTCATGGCAGCTCACAGCGTTACTCCCTGAAAGGCTTCCCTTTGGGCACCCCGTCCCCCTACTCATTAGTTAGAATTCAATACCTTTGGGCCTCCCCCGACAGACATTGATCACAGTAACAATAAGACTGTTACGCGTTCCCCACACACACCTTTTTTAAAAGACTGTTTTAAGAGCTGTTTTAGATTCACAGAGAAACTGAGAGGAAGGAACAGAGATTTCCCGTAGACCCTCTGCCCCCGCACCTGTAGATCCCCCCTCTTTCCGTGTCTGTGAGCTCCATCCATAAGGCCCTGTAAACGCCATGAGGACGTGGATCCTTTCCAAATTCTTGATTCCCCAGCACTTAGCACAGTGCTAGATAATTAATAGATACTGAATAAATGTTTAGTAAATGATTGGGAAGCATGGAGCCTGGCACTTTGTAGATTATCAATAAGTACTGATCTTCTTCCAGCTCTTCCTTCCTGCTTATAGGGTATGTGCTTATTTAATATCTAAAGAGTGGAGTGTTTTCCCCCAAAGGGGCCATTGTGAGAGGGCAGCAGAAAGTTAAGGCAAGTTTAACTCATTGGGCTTGAGGTCATTATGGATTACCTCCCTTCACAGAATATTTTTTTTAATAAATTTATTTTTATTTACTTATCTTTGGCTGCATTGGGTCTTTGTTGCTGTGCGTGGGCTTTCTCTAGTTGCGGCGAGCGGGGGCTACTCTTCGTTGCGGTGCGTGGGCTTCTTATTGCGGTGGCTTCTCTTGTTGCAGAGCACGGGCTCTAGGCGCGCGGGCTTCAGTAGTTGTGGCTCGTGGGCTCTAGAGTGCAGGCCCAGTAGCTGTGGCGCACGGGCTTAGCTGCCCCGCGGTATGTGGGATCTTCCCGGACCAGGGCTCGAACCCGTGTTGCCTGCATTGGCAGGCGGATTCTTAACCACTGCGCCACCAGGGAACCCCGGAGAACATTTTATGTAATCCAGCACTTAATTCCTCAATTTGAGTTGGTTGCCGTTATCACTCTTTTTTTTTTGGCTGCGCCACGTGGCATGCAGAACTTCCCCATCCAGGGATCGGACCCACGTCCCCTGCACTGGAAGCACGGAGTCTTAACCACTGGACCGCCAGGGAAGCCCCGTTATCATTCTTACTTGTACAGAGGAGACTAAGTGTAGGCTCAGTGAGGGGAGGGAAGGCATCCCATGAGGCTGGGGGGACTCAGCAGATGATAACGGCTGGCGTGGAGCGCTTCTGAGCCAGGGGCGGCTCTAAGCTCTTCACACGTGTTCACTCACTCCTTACCACCACCCAAAGAGCTGGTGCTATTAGATCCCCATTTTACAGACAAGGAGCTGAGAGGTGCCGTGGGACCAAGTTCGGAGAGCTCTGAAGTGAAGAAACCGGGACGCACAGCCTGTGCTCTTCACCTTTTTTTTTTTTTATTGAAGTACAGTTGATTTACAGTGTTGTGTTAGTTGCTGCTGTACAGCAAAGTGACTCAGTTATACATACATACATATATATATCCTTTTTCATAGTCTTTTCCATTATGTTTATTACACGATATTGAGTATAGTTCCCTGTGCTCTACAGTAGGACCTTGTTGTTTATCCATTCTCTGTATAATAGTTTGCATCTGCTAATCCCAAACTCCCACTCCATTCCTCTCCCACCCGCCTCCCCCTTGGCAACCACAAGTCTGTTCTCTATGTCTGTGAGTTTGTGTCTGTTGCGTAGATAAGTTCATTTGTGTCATATTCTAGATTCCACATATAAGTGATATATGGTATTTATCTTTGTCTGGCTTACTTCACTTAGTATGATAATCTTTAGGTCCATCCATGTAGCTGCAGATGGCATTATTTCATTCTTTTTTATGCCTGTGTGCTCTTCACATTTTAAAATCTCCTGTTTCTCTCTGAAAAGAAAGGGCCCATATTTGCCTCTCATGCCTGACAAATCTCAGGGTGATGCTCAGCATGCCCAGCTATCCCCTTACACTGGTTCCCTTGTCCTCGTCTGCCTGTTTCCAGCAGGTGAGCCAGGGACGTTGGCAGGGGCCACAGTTAAAGCTCTCTGTCTTCTGTAATAGCCTAACCAGAAGAGCAACCTGAAGGCAGGTGGGCTGAGTTGAACTTCCCAGATATTTTATTTGACCTGCACACTATTTTTAGAAAATTTTGAATTAGTTGCCAACACAAACTGTAGGGACAGAAAACAGATCAGTGGTTGCCAGGGGCTGGGGAAGGAGGGAGAAGTTAAATTCACAGGGGCAGGGGTGATGGTGATATAACTATATGCAGTTGTTAAAACTCACAGAATTGTACACTAAAAAGAGTGAATTTTACTGTATGCAAACGTATTCGTCAATAAAACTGGGTCTTAGGGATGAATTCCCAGGCAATCTGGGTTTCTGACCTTGGATACGGCCAGCACTGGGCCCTCTCTCTTCCTTGTGGTTCTAGCTGCTGGCCGGCTGGTGCTCTGACACCACTCAATGCTCTGTGTTTCCAGAGCAGCAGCATTTGAGACCATTTTCTACCCCTGGGTCCTGCAGCAACCGCTGCTCAATGTCTGAAGTTAGGGGGAAAAAAATTTTTTTTTTTTTTTTTAAAGGAGAATAGGTACAAAATAGGAGGTTGAGAAGAGGCAAAGCAGTGAAGTGAGACACGAGAAAAAAAGAGGACTTGATTTTATTTTCTGCTCCCAAGGAGCCCTGGCAGAGCTGGAGGAGTAGACAGCTAGGGGAGTGTGAACCAGGGTGGACAGCCCCAAAGCTTTGGGACAGGTAGGTACGTGCCATTTTCTAGGGTGGGTTTCCTAATTCTTTCAGGCTAGGAGGTCTTGGGTCACTTAACTAGATACAAAACCTGCTTCGCTGGCAAAAGCAAGCACCCATGAAGCAGTCTCTTGCTCTTTATCCCCAAAGGGGTAATATGCAAGGTGGAGGTGGGGCACTGCAGTTGGGAGGAACACAGACTGAAGAGTATCTGTTGCCTCCAGCAACCCTGACAAGTCCTCCCCCACCCCCAACCCCATTTCCCTGGGATGCTCTTCCAGACGTTGGCACACCAATCATCTCCAGACTCTTCATGCCTGGGGGGCTGTGGTCTCCAGTGAGGGCAGTAAGAGAACATCTCCACATTCAGTGTAAGGATCTCTGCTAATCACTCCACTCCGGGATGCTCGGTGAGTCCTGCCGTCCTCATCCTTTGAGGCATTACTGGTCTCTGAAGCATCTTATCTGACCAGCCTGAATTCACTGCATTCCCCATCCATCCATCTGTCCATCAACCCATCCCTCAACCCCAAAAATATGTACTGAGACTTGATATATGCCCGGTATCATCCTAGATGTGGGACTACAGGAGTGAACATGACAAAAATTCTGTCCTTAAGGGTTTACATTCTAGTGGGGGAGTGGAGCAGACAGTAAAGAAGTGCAACTTATGTTGGATTGCGATACTTGCTCTGGTGAAAAGCAAAGCTGCCAAGGATATAGGTGGGGGGAGGGGGGAGGGGGGAGGTGTGCTATTTAAAACAGGTCGTGAGGGAAGGATTCTTGCAGTTATCTGGGACAAGTATGTCCTAAGCAGAGAGAACAGGAAATTCCGGCCTCGTCCAGAGCCTGCTGCATCTGCTCTGCCTGCTGGCCTGCACCGTCTGCCGTCTGTACCTCGCTCTGCCTGACCTGCCACCCATACTCCTGTGAGCAAAACTGAGGCCACTCTCCAGCCATCACATCTGTGTCATACCCTGGGGTTCATGCTGATGTGGGATCCCTGAGAAGCCCTGCACAATGGCAGCGTGAGGGCATCTGGTTCTGCTAAGTATCCAGGGCCTGTTGGGAGTTTATCTGAGCAGGGTGGGAGAGCAGATACTGTGGCTTAAATTCAGCCGACAACATGCGACGTAAGGTCAAGGGCCAAGGAAAGGGGAAAAGAACAGCTGGGAGAGGGAGAGAGAGGCTGCTGTACCCAGTTACATCAGAATAAAGATCGCCAGGAAAGGGGCTGCAGTAGGCCTTCCTTGTTTGTTTGTTTTCCTTGAAAGTGGTCTCATGGGAACCTCTATTGGAAGAAACTATTAAAGACAAAACAAAGGTATAGAACTGAGATTGATTCTGAAGCCTGATTAACAGTAGAGGAGTACCTGCAGTGGTCCAGGAAAAAAGCATGATTTCAGTACCTGCAAAAAGCCTGGACTGGGCAAAGCTGAGGGCAGGCCGTTGCTCTGAGCAGCAGGGAGACTAACAGGAGGGAAGCAGGGAGTCTCATTCCACCCTTCAGCTCTCTTTGCTGCTGCCTGTGTGACAAAGGTCTAAAGGCAATATGTTATTACGCATAACAACTGAAGCCCAGCTATGGCTTGGAAATTCCTGAACTACTGTGGAAATTCTCTCCTTTGAACCATGACTCTTTTGATTGCATTTGGAATTCTGTTTGAAGGAGGTTGAAAAGACGAGTACAGTGAATCCGAATCTCTTGAAGGTGCAGAATGCTTACAGAATGCTGTAATTCTGCTGACTCTCCAAGAACATCTTCTTGTAGTGAAAGTTAGCCACCTCTTCCACAAGTCTTCCCTTTGTGTGGGAAGTTAATAACAAATTCCGGCTATTCAACAGTAAGGTTAGAGATGAAACACACTAGATAAATCATGAAGTGCGACGGTTCTTCACAAATTAGCTACCTTGAAACCAACCCAATGATGAATAGCTCAGAAGTCTGCATTTGGCGCAGTTTTAAAAACACCTGAGCTCATAAAATGTGGTATATTTAATACTATAAAATAGCTCAAACATAGGAATTGGCTATAAATATCTTCCCTGCAAAGAATGTCTTTGCTCAACAGACTATAAAATAAGTATCTGGAATAGTTTTACAGTTAAAACTGAGAATCAGGGAGGATAAGTGACTTGCTTGAGCCCAAGGTGCTAGAGAGAACAGAGTCCAGGTTTCGGAAAGTACAGCCTCTTACGCTTCCTGTGTGATCAACATCATTCCAGAAAAGGGGCATCACTTGGCTTGGCTGAGAATAACCTAGATATATCAGTCACTGCAACACGATTTTATCTGTGCTTTTTGATCACAGCATAGGAGGCTCAAGACTCAACCGAAAGGACTAGAAAACCTAACGAAATTAACAATATTTAGAGAAGTCCGTTATGTGATCTCGGAAACGCAGCTGGGATAGCTGTTGGTGAAGCAAACAGCTGCTTCTCAAACAAACACCAGCTTCTCTTATAATCAGTAAGTGCAAAACTTCACGGAGAGAGCCCTCCTCAAGCCTGAAAACTTGTTTTTCTTATCAGAAAAAAACATGACAAGGGGAGAAAGGAGAACCCACAGGATATCTGGTATGAAAATATTCCTTCATAAGTAACTAGTAGGTTGGAATTGTGACAGAAGGGAGATCCCAGCATGTGTGTGTATGGACTGCTTATACCTTTGATAGCAGAAATTTAATGACTATTCACTGAAGGCAACTCAAACTTGGGAAATAATAACATTGCAATTTTGAGATTCATATTTTATTTACAAGCAAATGAAGAATATTCCCTGTAACCATTAATTTGGGGGGAGAAGAGCAATATAAAGAAGTAGTTGCTGGCTCCACAGTGACGTGTGAAAGGAGTCCATGCCACTGTTTCTTTAAATGATTTTGTTATTAAAAAAACCGAAACAAAACGCACGATTTCTTCACGTTGCATATGTGAAAGAATTCCAAATAAAAATGACTTTTCAAAGCTCTGCAGTCCCTCGTCAAATGTGTCACTTGGTTTGGTGACAGCCCCTGCTCCCCAAGAGCTACAGCCTCTGAGCAGAAGACTTAATACTCATCAAGAGTATCTGCTCGAGGGATAGACAGGCCTCGATCCTTCAGGGCCTGGACTTTCAGCTTCTCGGCTTCCAGCTTGGTCTGCTGCTCCACCCTCTGTTCTTCTAGGATTTCTTCAATAGACACTTGCTGGAGGGGTGTGTCACTCTCCTTTTCCAAGTCCTACAAAACAAGCAGGTTTGGAAAACTTCACCTGATGACCAAGAATAGAAAACATCATAGATCTAAAGGCAAACCAGTTCCTAAATGGATTCCTATATCCAGCTTGGGTTATTTTTTGTACTTGAGATAGGGCAGAAATATCCTATGGACAGATAAATTTTACAAAGAAATGGCTGGCAATGCTCCTATAGAACACATGTGAGTGTGGTTTAACAGGGATCAGTATCGGCATGTATAACAAAGCTTTCGTGTATCCAAAGTAAAGTCCTACATTAGACAAGTACTCCTTCTCTTAAAAAAAAAAAATATTAGGGCTGCTTACAGCTATTTCCCCAGCCCCAGGGAATCCAAGAAAGAAGGTACTGAGGTCAAGATGGCTTAAAATAAATTTTGTATTTATACATGATCAAAGTCAGCCTAATTTCTGGGGGTTTGTGCTCAGTAAGAAGGTAGAGAACACCGATTCAAAGTAGCACCACCACCTGCCCCCCTCACCCCCCGGGCCACACCCGGTCCTGGCTCCATCCCGGGCCAAAGGCAATAAACTGTCCCTCTGCCGCATTAACCAGGAGTTGTTACATTATAACACAGGACTTCTTCCCCCTTCATGGCAACAAGTCTTCTAGAGAAAACCTCAGCAGACCAGTTAGGTTACTAAACCATTTTGGCCCCAATGTATTTCTCGCAAATATTGGCTACTTTTCCCACTTAATATGGCATAATATGCTTAATATTTTTATTTTTGAACACCTTCTAAACATCTGATAACCAATTTTATAATGCAGAACCTTGCTATAAAATTATCTATCTACAGGGCTTCCCTGGTGGCGCAGTGGTTGAGAGTCCACCTGCCGATGCAGGGGACACGGGTTCGTGCCCCGGTCCGGGAAGATCCCACATGTCACGGAGCGGCTGGGCCCGTGAGCCATGGCCGCTGAGCCTGCGCGTCTGGAGCCTGTGCTCCGCAACGGGAGAGGCCACAACAGTGAGATGCCCGCGTACCGCAAAACAACAACAACAAAAACACACAAAAACAAAACAAAACAAAAAAATTATCTACCTACAGACTCAGTTCACTCTCCTTGAGTACACAGGTGTCGCTCTGTGTTTTAGTCACATGGAAAGCCTATACCGACAGGGCATTCTTATTTCTCATCCTCCTCTCTGACTTTTAGTTATAGAATTCTGGGAAGGCATCAACACATACACAAACTCTCCAGACGTTCCAGCCGACCACTGGATACTTATCTTCAGATGCTGCTAAGGCCTCGGAACCCGCAGGCAGTGACACAGCAGATGGAGGACTCTCACCAGAAAGGTTAGAATGAAAGCCACATAAATTACATAAGCAAGCCCTGCCCTGGGTCAAAAGTTAACTGCATCCAGCAAAATATATATTATCAAGTGTAATCTTCCCTCACAACCCATGGGCAGCAGGAGGGAAGATAATGTTCTTGGCTTAGTGTACTACTTCTTGGGCTTTTCAGTATTATGTGCTGAGCTGTTCATGTGGTTATGATAATGCTGTTTCCTAACAATCAGCTTATTACTTAAGGCTGTGTGTCTCATCATCCTTGAGGTAGAATCCAGGGACTCTGCAAACAACTGAATGTTTACAGAATCCAAATGGCTTCTAGGTTTGAGTTTTCCTAGAATTGGTTCATAATGTCTTCAAACTGACTACCGATTCATAGAACTATGTAAGCATTTCCTGAACCATATTTCTTTAGTGGTACCACTATAAGAATTCTGCAGCATCCAAACCATAACATACAAAAAAAAAGAGCACTTTTCTCCACAAAAGGGCTCCCAGGAAACAATGAAGCTTCAAGAATAAACACAAGTTCACTTCTCTTCACATACATCTACACAGGGGCATGTCTGTGCCAATGTAACTGGCACAGAAAGCATGGATGTGGTGTTTACTACTGTACAACTGAAGCACAGTATGCGTGGATATTTTAACTTAAATCTTTCCCCCCACAGCAAAGTAATACATTTCCTCTTTAAAACAAAGAGGTGACAATTCCTGCTGCTTAAACATACATCGAAACCAAAAGTATCAACCACAACTATATTTTTAAAATTAGAAAAAGTTATTTCATAGCAATACTTGGACAGTATTGATTAGTTGTTTCTAGCTGTTTCCGACATGAGGTCTCTGAACGAACATGACCCTGGCAAAATTACCTCTTTACTTTGTCAAATGGTCTACCATTAAAAACAGCTACGGACCAAACTACTTCACTCCAAAGACTCCTGTAAACGTGATTTAAGATGTGGCTAGGGATTGGGAAACTTTACTGAAAACTTTAAAGATAAAATCAAGCAAACACCAAGGTTTGATTTTCCTGGAAAACCCAATAATCAGAAGCATGAGGATCGAGTCAAAGGTATTAAATAAAGTACTTTTCTTTTAGAGTAAATGTGTCTCATGTAAAATGTGAAATCAAGTTTTATTTTCTTTAAAAATGTCTGAGTACTTCTAATATATATTTTGGGGTAAGAGTTTTCTAATAGTTCACACACACAGACACATAGACCTACAGTAACACCACTTTAGAGGATTTAACTTTTCACCTGCCAGCTGGCTTTCCTGACAACAGATAACAGGTACCTCTCCTCCTTGGCTGGGAGCTAAGTATGCAAGTGAAGTTGAGCCCATCCTCGGAAAGTTAACAGAAAGGCTTCTTCCGCAGCCATTCTTTCCCCTCCCCGCTTTAAAAAACATAGATATCGCACTGTATATGCAGTGTGTCTTTCCCCCAAACACCACTAATTACCTTTATGTCATGAAAAACCATTTGTAAACAATTGTTTAAATGATTGCAAAATATTCCAGTGTTAACAAGCCACATTTCATTGAATTATTCTTCTGTTAGGTATCAAGCTTTAATTTTCTGCTATTAGAGATACAATAACAACATACTAACGAACACATTTGTGTGGGACAGTATTTACATATATATATTTATATATATATCTATGGCTGCTCCGTGTGGCTTGTGGCATCTTAGTTCCCTAACCAGGGATTGAACCCGGGCCCTTGGCAGTGAGATCGGGAGTACTAACCACTGGACTGCCAGGGAATTCCCATGTAGGACAGTATTTTTTATGATATCAGGTAAAAATCAATGGTATTTTGCTGCTAATGGGATCAAAATCTTTAAAATGCCAGGAGGCACTGAAACAAAGTTAATTGCTCTCTGTAGCTTTCCTTTTACAATGTAGCTTTCCTAAGCTAATTGGGTGGTTTCCTTGAGAAGCTGGGTGAAGGTGGAAAATATATTTTTTCCTTCTTGAAAAGACAAAAAAGAAACCTAACTGGCATGATTATCAAGAGCCATAGCAGCTTAACAGTTTTCACTTACTATTTCTCCTAGTAGGACCACATTTTCTCCTCTGACCACAAAAATCCCTCGAGGAATATCACCGTATTTTTTGCCCACATGAATACGCTCCACAGTCTGATGTAGCACTAAGTTAGCTATAAGTGTACAGGGAAGAAACAAAGATATTTAGTTCAAATTACTTTATAGGTAAAGGTCCATTACTCAATCAGTTATTTTGAGTAGAAAAGATTTAGCTGAACATGACTTTCAAACTTTCTAGTTCTGGAAAAAGCTAAAATTTCAAACAATCTCTTCCTATTACATTGAGACAAACCACTTAGGAGACTTTTAAACAACTGCAAACTGAGAGAGTATTTGGGATTATGTTGCACTAATAAGGAGGATAGTGGAAATAAATGAAGAAAATTAAATTCCTTATGAGTTAGTTGCTAATAACAACATGGCTATAAGAAAATATAAATGACAGGGCACTTGGAAAACTCTAAAGCCCAAACAACTACAGAAATTAAAACTCTGGGTTTATTTGGAAGGAAACCGTTTTTCTATGTTGCGTGGGTATGTGTGTGTGATGATTTACCGAAGATTTAACTTTGTTTCAGTACTTAGGATTCATTTAACCTAATGTAGGTATTCATGGATTATGATATAACGGTAACCTATTTTTTCCCTTTGTCAGATAACCATAATCTGGTAATCTGAGAGTAAAGCCACTATTTACCACTTTTCCCTCATGTGCTCTGATGAATTTGACTTAAGGTTTAGAACCACAATCTGTGAAGAATAATTCCTTTTCCTCTTCCAATTGGTGCTGTTTGTCTTATGTGAAGAAACGCGGTATCTGTGCTCTTATCATCTATAATTCTTACATGTGTTTCAATTATGTTGTTTTTCCTCAGGCCCAAAGCCACTGACCTAAGCAGATGTCCAGCAAATGCTGATATGAACTGAGAAGTTCCTTAAGACAGAAGCAAATATAAGGTCTCCTTAGAAAAATGCAGGAGGCAAAACCAAGACCAAGACCTTGAGTCTAATGTATCCCAAGGTATAAAATCCTGAGCTTAATGTTGGGGGTCCCTGAAAAGCTTCAGCAAAGGCCTCTGACCCACTTTTCATTGGACAGGGAGGGATTACCTTCAGGGCAGGAACTGCTTTGAAGAGTAGTCACACCCAAGCCAATGTACAAATGAGCAGCTTTTTCAGTGGACTGAGTTTATTTCTATCATCTGGCTCCCTCTAATGGGGAAAATAAAAAATAGTCCAAAACACTGTCAGCACATGTTCTAGTGAAAACCAGTTTTAGAAATACAAGCTTGTAAACACAAGCTTTTGAACCACCTAATTGTAATTTAGAAAACAATGATGTAATGATTCAAACTTATATTCCATTATGCCAGACACGTGAAAAAAGTTGCAGACAAATAAACTTCGATATGAAACAACACAAAAATACAGTGGGCAGCTCT
The DNA here is from genome assembly GCF_059928025.1 of Delphinapterus leucas. Lineage (NCBI taxonomy): Eukaryota > Metazoa > Chordata > Mammalia > Artiodactyla > Monodontidae > Delphinapterus > Delphinapterus leucas. The sequence goes on from NC_143149.1 coordinate 29,489,192, forward strand.
TATTATCCAGAGTACAGGAGAAGTCCATGACTAATACGTACCAAATTGATCAATGCTTCTTAAAAAGCCTATAAGCGTCCTTCCATCTCGAAGCAGGACCAAGTGCTTTTCTGGGGAGAGGAAAAAAGATCTTTAAAAAATGCACTGTTGGGACTTCCCTGGTGGTGCAGTGGTTAAGAATCTGCCTGCCAGTGCAGGGGACACGGGTTCTAGCCCTGGTCCAGGAAGATCCCACATGCTGCAGAGCAACTAAGCCCGTACCCCACAACTACTGAGCCTGTGCTCTAGAGCCCGCGAGCCACAACTACTGAAGCCCATGTGCCTACAGCTCGTGCTCTGCAACAAGAGAAGCCACTGCAATGAGAAGTCCATTAGCCTGTGAGTTTACAGGGTTAACAACAAAAACAAAGTTCATAGCAGATTAAGCTCTACCACTTCTTCTTCCAGTGTATTTAAGGCAGAGTTCACTGAGGAATTAGAGGGATGACCCCGGCAGCACGGTTTAGATGAGAAGACTGGTGATGGAAGAATCCGAGGAGGCAGCAGAGTGGGGAAGGACTGGGCACGTAGTCAGGGGGCCTGACCGACTGGTTCTAGATGCTGATGCTTGACAGTTAAACCCTCTCCGTGTCATGTCAGTTTCTATACCTGCAAATTTGGAAATTGAATCTAGGTGATCTTTATGATCTTAATTCAAGAATTATTTTCCCCTCAACTGAGATGGAGAGCTTCTATTTCACACTCTGGAATCAGGGAAGGTTTTAAATAAAAAAAATACCTCAGCATGCAGAATGAGGATACTGATAATACAACTAGAGCAAAAGTTCAATAAAATTTATGGAGAGCTATGTGCTGTTCTGGGGCCTAGATATAGAGTAGAGCAGGGGTCCCCAACCCCTGGGCTGTGGACTGTTGTCCGAGGCCCGTTAAGAACCGGGGCCGCACAGCAGGTGAGAGGTGGGCGAGTGAGCGAAGCTGCATCTGCCGCTCCCCATGGCTCCCCACAGCTCGCACTGCCGCCTGAGCTGTCCCCCGCCCCGCCACCCAGTCCGTGGAAAAACTGTCTTCCGTGAGACCGGTCCCTGGCGCCAAAAAGGTTAGGGACCGCTGCGGTACAGAATAACATTTAGAGTCACCAACCTTATGGAACTTATATTCCTGGTGGAGAAAGTCAAACAAATTTTTAAAAATGCCCTATAGTGCGTAGTCTAGTGGAATAATAAACAAGATAGCAGGATGAGAAAAAGAGGGGAAGAAGCTACTGAAGAGAGGGTGGCTAGGGAAAAGCTCTCTGAAGAGGTGACCCTGAGCTGACACTGAAGAATGATAGTCAGCCCGTCAATAGAATAGGTAGCCAAAGTCATTCATTTGTTCCTTAATGCCATGGATAAAGTACTTTCTAGATGCAGAACAGAGGAACAAGACAGTGATTCTTTCCTGAAGGAATTTATAGGCTTTCTGGGTCTATAATTAAGCACCACAAGAGAGCAAATCTTAATTATGTGAGACTGAGAGAAACTATATCTAGCTGGAGCAGGTATCTGAGTTGGACATTTTTGGCCATAGGAAGAGTGACAGGGAAGGGGAAGAGGAGGGAAATCTGTAATTGAGGCAGAAGAAAAAAGAGCTATGTATCCAAATGTCTGGCGAAAAGTTGAGGGTGTGAAGGGAAATAACAGGAGATGAAGTCAGAGAAGTCCTGGGAGCAGAGGCTGAGTCTGGATGTGACTTCACAGGGAACAAGAAAACTCTGAAGATTAAACTGGCAGAAAAGAGAGAACGGTTTTGAGGCTAGACCCGGAGTCTGAGACATGAAGAAGAGACCTGAACCAGGGGAGAGATGGGAAGGGACAGGATGGGAGGCCCAAGACACTGCAGTTATAAGGGATGGGATTTGTCAGCCAAGTGTGTTTGTATATGTGGGTATGTGTGAGAGAGTGGGGTGCTGAAGAGATGAGTTAAAGAAGATGTAGGAATTCTGAGTCATCATGTCAGGGAGGACCATTTACCAAGAGCTGGGAGTAAAAGAAGCAAGCTCAGTGGAAGGTGATTAGCTGTAGTGATTCTGAAGTGGTATCAGGACACCTATGTAGAAATGTCAACTGGCAACTGGAGATGTAAGACTGGCCAAAGAAGTCAGGATCACAGCAGTTTTTGAATAAGTCCACAAAGAGGTGATATAATAATTAAAGTCCAGGAGCCCTCCTAGAGATTTAAAGAAAGAAGCAAGCCAAAGATGGGACCTAAGTGTCCATCTATTTTAGGGAACAATAACGGTTGCAGAGGTAAGAAAATCAAGTACCAGTGTTGGAGAAATCAAGAAAATGAAGAATCCCATGGTAACGGTATCACAGTGTTGCAGAGGAGACGGAAGAGCTCGGAGAAGTGCATCAGAAGGTGTCTTTAAGACTGCAGTTTCAGTAGTGTGTTGACAAAAGAAATCAGATTGCAGGGGTAATAGAGGTAGGTGGTCTATTGCAGGTGGTCAGGAAGTAGAGTTAAAATGGGAGACTACTCAAGAGGTTTGGGGGTAAAGATGTGAAAAAAGGGATGGGAATTTGATGGTGAAACACAACTGAGAAAAAATTCGACAGACAAGAACATACATGAAGGGGAGGATTCAGAGGGGGAGCGAGAGAGGATATGAGAGCAACAGGATATTAATGGAAGAAGGTTCCAGAAGCAGTGGAAGGAAAGAGAAATAAGACACAAACTGAAAGGGAGGAATACTTCCTATTCAAATGAGAGGATGAGTGAAAATAGAGAAAGACTGAGGAGAGTGTCTGAATGTCACAGTGAAGGGTACATATGAAATGGTTTCAAATCTTTCAGTAAAGGAGGAGCTTGGAATCTGCACAAAAGGGGTTAGAGGCTTGAGAAAAGCAATTATTTTTAGTAGAATGGCAGGATGTGTTGGGGCCTCAAATAATTCAGATACATAACAAGAGAGGTGAGGGCAAAAGGGCATCCTCAGATAACTAAGACTGAGGATTTCATCACCCATTACAGACAGGCTTGTACAGTGGTTATTCATACATGACTTTGGTCCAACCTACATTTCCCTTCAATAGCAAAACCACTAATTTGGACCTAAAAAGTGATTTCAAACGACAGGAAGAGAATTTAATCATAAACTCACTCTTTAATTTACATACATAGTAACTGTTGAGATTCCTGTAACTTGTTTGGAACTGTGTGTAAACCGTTTTGCAGCAATTATAAGTTAATGAGACAGATCACACGATTGAGACTTTAAAAATGTTTAAGGAATAATTCACAGATGAGAGTTTGGAAAAAGGAAAGACAACTGTACAGAAGTGAGCTCCTCTTCAGGACAGTGACTAGGAATAAGGGAGCTCTTAATAAATGCGAGAGAAAACTGTCTAACAGAAGAAAAAAGTAAGTTTGAAGTGAGTGACTCAAATCTTTCTGGAAAAAGCAATACCTGATCCGGCAGTGGTCTCCATTACCATAATCCTAAAGTCTAAATACCCTCAACGGTAAAAGATTGCAAACGGCCACACAGCATAAATCCTATGTTTAGTGCTAATTAAGTCCAACTGCAGTTGTATTACTCTTTTCGTTTCTTGAAGAATCCTTTCTCTAAGAATTCTCATTCATCCACCAGTAAACACCTGGTACTTCGAAATGCCGCAGGTGGGAGATAATGCACCGGGGAGGCGGCCAACTTTCACACTTGGGCCTCAGCAGCCGCATCCCTGAAAAGCAGAAGTGAATTCCACAGCTTGCCCGGGGGCCGGTGAAGGCTGCGAGAGACAGGATACAGGGAGCAGGCTAGGAGGTGGGCAAACGGTGTGTCCCGTGGCTCCTGCATCCTGTGGAAGATGCCAACGCCGGACGTCCAGAACCTTACTAAAAACACACTGACCCCAGCCCAGACTCATTCTATGAGCTCCCTCCTAAGAGGCACCCTCCTGGGAAGAAGGGTCTCACCCCATACTTCACTCGGAGGAGATGAACTACTCACTGTCGATGTCCTCGATGAGGCTGGCGGTGCCAGGCATATAGTTCATTTTGAGTTGAGATAAGGCTGCAATGTATAGTGGCGGTGGGCCAGCGCGTCCAACACGTCCTTCCTCCTATCGCAGTCGCCGCCTCAGCGGGACCGGGACAGGGACCCGGACCCGTACCAACTTCTCGCCCCGGCTTTCAGCAGCCGGGGCCTGCCGGAAACGCCACCATATTACCCCCACCCACTTCCGGCATCACGTGCCCGTCCTCAAGAAGAGGCGGGGCCGTAGCCCGGTCCTGGGATACGCTTTCCGCAACCCTGATAAGAGGGGAAGAGGAATCTAGATTGGATAGACAGTGGGGAAATGTGTTCTCCCTTTTAAAGGAACACGGTGCTGCCCCTCGTTTTCCTGCTTCCCAAAGCCCAGAGCCACGGACCTCCGTCCTTCCCCTCTCAGGACGCGGAAGCTGAGGGGGCGGGACCCGGCCTGGGATTGGCTGTTGCCGGCCGACCACCCCTTCCCTGCGGTCCAGTCGCGCTCCCCCGCAGGCGCCTGCGCAATGGGCCGGCCTTGGGGGGCGGGAAGCGTCCGGGGGCAGTGGAGCCGATGTCGGCCTTGAGGCGCTCAGGCTACGGCCCCAGTGACGGTCCGTCTTATGGGCGCTACTACGGGCCTGGGGGTGGAGATGTACCCGTGCACCCACCTCCGCCCATATATCCTCCCCGCCCCGAGCCCCCCCAGCCTCCCATTTCCTGGCGAGTGCGCGGGGGCGGCCCGGCTGAGACCACCTGGCCGGGAGAAGGCGGAGGAGGCGATGGCTACTATCCCTCTGGAGGCGCCTGGTCGGAGCCGGGTCGGGCTGGAGGAGGCCACCAGGTAAGCTTTGCGCCATCTGTCCCGGGGGGTCCGACAGGGTAGTCTTTGGGGGTGAGGGCCATTGGGATTGATACACCTCCAAGAGTTTGTAATGAATCGTGTTTCCTGTGTTTTCCTTAGCGGGGCTTTGGAGAGACAGAGACTAGGATCGCGGGTGGGGGGGTGGTTTGCTTGTGTTCTCTTTGCCCCTCGTCTTCTGCTTCAACCATAATAAACGTCTTACCATGAAAGGAGGAAAGAAGATCCTGCGCTGACCTGTGAAGCTGAGTAGCAGGCTGCGAATCTCTCGCCTGGGGACGAGGTTGGGCTGGTGTGGCCCGGCTCTTGCTTTTCGAGTCCTAACAATTTTTCCTGCGTGGCTCGTCAGGTCGGCTCTCCCCGAGGAGAGAGGTGGCTGCAGCCTCCTCCGTCACTCAGCAACCCCTCCCGCCGGGAAGGAACGTGAGGGAAGGAGAGGGAACTGGGCATTTAGCCCTTTGCCCCTAAAGCTTTGCCCCGCATTGGATCACGGATAATCAGTGTAGGAAAGCACCTTTACTTGGATTGTTTTATTTCATATTAACGGTGACTGCAACGTAAGTGTCATCACAGCGTTCCTATTTTACGGTGAAAGAACTGCTGGCTGTGAAAGGTTAACTCACTCAGTATATTCGGACCTCTAACATTTTATTCTGTGTCGTCGTGCCGGAAATATACTTCTGTTTTGTTAATGCAATATTCTTCGTAGAGAATTATCGTTATACGGTGGGGGCATACGTCTCCTTTGCTTCAGGAATTATAACATCCTCATTGGTTGAAAATGTGATAATGAAATTTCTAAACATTGCTTGTGGGAATGTAAAATGGTTCAATGGTTTTGGCAGTTGCTCAAAACATTAAGCATACTGCTAGGATATTACTCAGCAAGTCTGCTCCTAGGTATACACCCAAGAGAACTGAAAACACGTCCACATGAAAACTGGCACATGCATGTTCATAGCAGCGTTATTCATCATAGCCAAAAAGGGAAATATCCCAAATGCTCATCAACTGAAGAACTGATAAAATACGGTATATTCATACAATGAAATTATTTAGCCATAGAAGGGAATGAAGTACTGAGACATTCTACAAATGGATGCACCTTGAAAATATGCTACATGAACGAAGACAGTCACAAAGACCAAATATTGTATGATTCCATTTATGTGAAATGTCCAGAATAGGCAAATCTGTAGAGACAAAGATGTGTCATTGCCAGGGGCTGGGGGCCTGGGGACACTGGGGAAGATAGATAAAAGGTATGGGGTTTCCTTTGGGGAAGATGAAAATATTCTGGAATTAGTGATGATGATTGCACAACTCTGAATATACTAAAGACCATTGAATTGTACACTTTAAAAGGGTGGGTTTTATGGTATATCTTTAAAAATTATATGAGTAAAAACATGTAGTGAGAGGTTAATTGTGAAGAAAGGTCCATAATTTCTGTCTAAATGTGGAATAAGTAGCCGTGGGACTTCAGCCCCATGACAGAGTAGAAAGATGAAATGCTTAGCGTATAGGTAGGCAAACTAGACCGAGGCTCACTTGAAGGGAAAGGGGAAGGACTGCTGAACTGACGACTGCCCGGGCTTGCTATGTTATCAAAACAAAAGTGTGTTTTCAGGTTAAGGTTAGAGAAGTTAAGATCTTAACATTGTGCAGGGAGTTGTCAGGTATTGGTGGAGTACAGGTGTGCACACAGGGTGGGTGATGGTGCTGGAGGGATTGGGCTTAAAGCTGGAATGTGTAATGGGCATTTGTAAACCATTTCAAGAGTCTATCTTTCAGGGTAACGTTTCTGAAACTTGAAAAGTGTTGGATGATAGGTTTTTTTACATTTTAAATATTTATTTATTTATTTATTTGGCTGCATCGGGTCTTAGTTGCAGCACATGGGATCTTTAGTTGCGGCATGGGGGATCTCATTCCCTGACAAGGGATCGAAATCCGGCCCCCTGCATTGGGAGCGCAGAGTCTTAGCCACTGGACCACCAGGGAAGTCCCTGGATGATAATTTCTTATGCAGCAATAGGAAACTAATAAAAAAGATGAACATGTTGTCACACGTGTTGCAAATTTCTTTTCTAAATTCGTTATCTTTTGACTTTATTGTGGCTTTTGCCATGTAAATTTTACATATTTATATAATCAAACATGTCAGACTTAAAAAAAAAGGTATAGCAGCCTTTTAAAACCTTACTCTTGGAACTCCCTGGTGGTCCAGGGCTAAGACTCCACGCTCCCAATGCAGGGGCCCGGGTTCAATCCCTGGTCAGGGAACTAGATCCCACGTGCTGCAACTAAAAGATCCCACGTGCTGCAGCTAAGACCTGGCACATCCAAATAAATAAATATTAAAAAAAAAAAAAAAACCTTATTCCTTAAAAAGTGTGGGCTGTGGACCAGAAGCTTCAGTGTCACTTGGGGGTTTGTTAGAAATGCAAAATCTCTCCTGCTCCAGACTTACTGCTACTGCAGTTTAATGAGATCCTTAGGTGAATCATATGCACGTTCATGTTTGAGAAGCATTGCTCGGCAGAATTGAATGTATTGAGATGATGTTGCACTGAACCACTACAAAGGCTTGACTTTATATTAACCTACTTAAATATTGCAGGGGAAAAAACGGAGAACCTCTCCCTGTGTTCTTTCTTTGCTTACCTTGTTAGCTATACTTGCAGCACTGCAGTTTGATTCCTACACTAGCAGCATACGCATCACCTAGGAGCTTGTTGGAAATGCTGTATCTCAGGCTCTGCCCCAGACCTGCCGAATCAGAATGTGCATTTTAACCAGATCCCTGGGGGATTTACGTGTTCCCCCAGAACGAGTCATCTGAGAGAGTGCTGAGTTGCAAGCTGGAAGCTGCAGTCTCTTCTAACCTAAGCTGGGGAGTGATCCACCATCACTTCTGCCGTATACTACTGGCCGTGGAGACCAGCCCCAGTACAGTGTGGGAGGCCACTTCACATGCGTGTGAATGCAGGAGGCAGGGGTCTTTGGGAGCCATCTTGGAGGACAGCTACAGTGGGAGGGTTTGGGGAGACAGCTTAGTTAGGCTCCCAATTAGGTCAGAAAAGAAACAAAAAGGGCATGTGTTTCAACAATGTCTGAATGTAGACAGGTTTATTTTCAACATTTTATTATAAAAATTCTCAAACATCTAGAAAAGTTGAAATTGTATGTGAAAACCAATATATCCACTACCTAGATTCTATGGTTAGCACTTATTATGTTTATCACATGTATCTATCTTATTTTTTGGATATGTTTCAAAACAAGTTACATAGGGGACTTCCCTGGTGGTGCAGTGGTTAGGAATCCACCTGCCAATGCAGGGGACACGGGTTTGATCCCGGGTCCGGGAAGATCCCACATGCCGCAGAGCAACTAAGCCTGTACACCGCAACTACTGAGCCCACATGCCTAGAGCCCATGCTCTGCAACAAGAGAAGCCACTGCAATGAGAAGCCTGGGCACCACAATGAAAAGTAGCCCCCGCTTGCTGCAACTAGAGAAAGCCCGTGTGCAGCAGCGAAGACCCAATACAGCCAAAAATAAATAAATAAAAATAATTGAAAAAAATATTTTAAAAAACCAAGTTACATAGATTCAAAAGACATTTTCTTTTTTTAAAAAAAAAAAAATTATTTGGCTGCACCAGGTCCTGGTTGTGGCAGGTGGGCTCCTTAGTTGCAGCTCGCCAGCTCCTTAGTTGCAGCATGTGAGCTCCTTAGTTGTGGCATGCGAACTCTTAGTTGCAGCATGCATGTGGGATCTAGTTCCCTGACCAGAGATTGAACCCTGGCCCCCTGAATTGCAAGTGCAGAGTCTTACCCACTGCGCCACCAGAGAAGTCCCTCAAAAAATTTTCAAAGGTGTGTATCAACCGCAAGTGAGGGTTGCAGGAGAAACAGAAGGTAATTCTGAATTTTTAGTATTTCATAGGATTAAAGATTTCATAGGAATGACAAAGAAGAGGAACAGGTTTTTATGGGAAGATATGTATGGTTTAGTTTTTTATATATATAAATTTATTTATTTATTTTATTTTTGGCTGCGTTGGGTGTTCGTTGCTGCGCGCGGGCTTTCTCTAGTTGTGGTGAGTGGTGGTTCCTCTTCGTTGCGGTGCACAAGCTTCTCATTGCGGTGGCTTCTCTTGTTGCGGAGCACGGGCTCTAGGCACGTGGGCTTCAGTAGTTGTGGCACGTGGGCTCAGTAGTTGTGGCTCACGGGCTCTAGAGCACAGGCTCAGTAATTGTGGCGCAAGGGCTTAGCTGCTCCGCGGCATGTGGGATCTTCCTGGAGCAGGGCTCGAACCCGTGTCTCCTGCATTGACAGGCGGATTCTTAACCACTGCGCCACCAGCGAAGCCCTGGTTTAGTTTTGTACCAAAAGAACTAGTGATTGGTTAATAGAGGAGCTTAAAAAAAAGTACAAAGACTTGCCAAGTGTTTATGTACTGCCTTTATTTCATTTCTGCTGAAAGCCAGTTAGTGACGGTGGTTACTGAGAGCCAAGCTCTTGATGCAATGTATGTGATTGATCAGAGAGACGTCTGTGATTTTCTGTTTTTGTTTTGTGGTTTTTTGATGTCCAATTTTAGAGTCTGTGGTGTTGAGGAGTTGTTGTCTGGGAACAAAACAATAGATGTGGGGCTCAGGAGGGAGACAGGGCTTGGAGACAGTGATTTGAGAGTCATCAAATGGAAGCATAAGTGAATTACCAAACCAGGTTATGCTGCCATTGGAGAGCTTTGAGATCTAGGATGGGTGAGAGAGAGAGAGGACCCAGAAGACAATGAGCAAGAATACTTGGATAGAAGGAAAATCAGAATGTCATGTGATACAGACCAAGCGAGGCCACAGTTATTTTGCAGGTGAGTGATATGAGAACCGGAGAGAAGCAGTTGGATTGGCAATTAAAGAGGTATCATTGATTTTAGTGGTGGGAGTTTAAAACAGTATTTAAGTAATGAATGGGGGGTTTGGATGGCAAGAGAAGTGGTGTAAACTGTTAGTAAATGAGAAGGTGGTCACTTGACTGGGAACCAGGATTGAGGGAAGAATTTTTAGGATGAGGTGGCTTGAGGATGTTTGTAAGCAGAAATCAACAGTAACAAAATAATAGTGGGGGACTTTAACACCCCACTTAACACCAATAGACAGATCATCCATACAGAAAATAAATAAGGAAACACAAGCTTTGAATGACACAATAGACCAGATAGACTTAATTGATGAGAGTAAGCTAGTAGATTGAGAAAAAAGATGCTAACAAAAGGATGGAATGTGGCTTGGGGAGAAGCAGATTAAGAAGTGAGGAAGAGCTGAGAAACCCCTTCCACAGCTAGAGGGGGAGAAAGGAAGCTTTGAGTTGTAGGAGAGGGGCATTGGAGGAGTTCCTGGCTCTTGATGTCCTTGTTGATGAAGAAGGAGGCTAGGTCATCTGAGGGTAAAGGAAGTGGGATGGGATACACTGGGAGTTTGATATGGTAAATGTTGAAGCAGGTGCTGGGGGAAAGGAGGCACTGTAGGGAAGCACGGAAGAGACCCAAATGAGGTTAAAGCTGAGAAATTTGTGATGATGGACAGTACAGGAGCATAAAGTGCTTTTTAGTGATTTTGGAATATATCGCTATAAAAATAATTTGTAATGTATTTTTCTAATAATTTTTTTTTTTGTCTAATTCTTACGAAACATATAAACAAACTTGTAAATGGATCTCTGGTAGTACCAGCACTACTGAGATTCCTCTACTGTTAGATTTGCTTGGGCTGGGGTTATTTTTTGGAGGCATGGTGGCAAGTGACTTTGTAAACCATACATCCACTTCTTATGGGACTATATAGTTCTATGATAAACATGAAAGGCGTTGACTCCAGCCGTCACCTGAGATATAGGTATTTCTTCTCAAAAGGGAAGAAAGTAAATAAATTTATTATGTTCTTGCATAATTTTAATCAAATTTCCTTTGTCACAAAAACTTTAATTCACATTATTCCCACTTGTGAAAACCTTTTATCATATTTGTTTAGTTTACATCATCACCTTTGTCTAGTTTCAGACAGCACATAAAATGTTTGGAGAGACTTTGGCACATGATAAAATTGGCAATTTGGTCTATAGAACAGCTGTCAACTTCAGCCAGCTTCCTGTGAAACCAAACGCTATTTCATAGAATTAGTGTCATGTTAGAAGGGCCTTGAGCTGCAGACTTTGATTGTTACTGGGGATATTTTTAGATTTGTTCCATTTTGTCCAAAAGGGGAAAAAAAGCAAAGGCAGTCTTTTTAATTAAGACTTAATAAAATTAATAATTTTTACTGCTTCATTGAGGACATTCTTTTTTTGCATATAAAAATTATGATATATTTACATATTGTAAATTTTACCATTTTTAAGGTGTAGTTCTGTGAGTTTTGACAAACGCATATGGTTATGTAACCAGTACCACAATCAAGGTATAAATATTTATCCATCTTTTAAAAAAAGGACTCCTAGGATAAGGTGGAAGATTTAATTTTTATTCGTCTCTAAACCCCATTAAAATTACAGAAAGGGAACTGTGTTTCTTACTGTTTTTTAAAGTATTTTATGAACTCATTTGCATAATATATATGTATGTATGTGTACACATACATATATTCAGTATTTTGAATGTGTCTCAATCAGTTGCTGTCATTCTTTTATTGCTTAAATGATCCCATATGATGCCAATGGGAGCCCCCTCTTCTTGGCTTCTAAGTCCTTTTGACATGACCCATTGATTTTTGACAGCTTCTTTGATTTCTGGTACAAGATATGCCAGGCTTATTGTATAGTCTGGCCCAGATGTTATAATCAGCCATTCTTTTAAGAAACCTTGTTTTTGTTTTGTTTTGTTTTGTTTTTTAATTGGAGAATTTTATTTAGAAGCTATATATGTCAGGATCCAGGCAGGAAAACAGAACCTACACTAGTTCTTTTAAAAGAGAGAATTTGATTTAGGAAATTAGTTAAGTGGGTATTGGAGATCTGAAAAGGTAAAAAGAGAAAATGTAACACAGAAGATAGTTACTGCAGGAAACAGCCTCAATTCCTGGGGCTGGGGAATAAAGAGAAGAGGTTGGGGGTATGAGAACCTGGAAACTTGGAAGAATGGCCTGGTATAGCTGGCACCGAGGAGACACTGCCGAGCTGGTGCTGGTACCTGTGAGGGAGTTCTCGGGAAACCAGGAGTCTGCAGACTCTGCTGACTGACGCTGCCCCCAGGTTGAAGGGCTTTGCTGGGCTGGCACTGGCAGGAATGGGAAGCAGGCGAGCAAACAGGAGGGAGCAAGTCCATTCTCCCCTCCTCTAACCTAGTGCCCCCTATTGGCAGAACCAAATAGTAAGCAAGTGGCAAAGAGAAATGTTTGCAGACTCCTGATCCTGCATCTCAGAGCCAGTTACAGAATGCTGTGTTTGGAGCTGAGGGCCAGTAGCTTAATAACTGGTACAGAAGTTACATTTGGGTGCTAGGTATACTGATTGCTGTTGTGTTGTCATTGCTTCTAGACCTTTTCAATGGACAGAGTTATATAAAATAAGTATTTTAAAAAAATTTTGTTGGAGTGAAGTTGATTTACAATGTTGTGAATAAGTATTAATATTTTAAAATAGAAAAATAAATAAGTTCATATTTGTGTTAATTCAAATTTAATGTCATAGATTATTTTTACTTCTTAGATTGTATTTATTACTTTTGTATGGAAAATTTTGGTTCCTAACAATATTAAGGTAATTACAAATACTTGTACAATCCTACAATAATATATAAAATAAGTTCAAAATAATGCCAGGTTGCAGCTCTGGCATGACAGCATGAGGAGCTCTGTGGGCCCAGTCCTCAGTGAAACTGGTGAAAAATATTTTTAAAAAACAACCAAATTAAAGTCTCTGGAAATGGTCTTAAGGAATTTAGCAAATGAGGAAATATTTATTTTAGAAAATTTACTCGAACTCGGTAAGAACAGTGAGATTGTGTGCCATCCTCCACTTCTCCCACCCCCCAACCCCCAGCTCAGTGAGAGAGAAACTCCATTAGCCTGGAGCGGCAAATAAAACAAAGTTTCTTCGCTCCCCAGGTCCCAGTCCTCCTGGGTGGGCAGCACATCGACATTGCTCATCTTGCCCCCAGCTACTATTGCAGAGGCCACGTTCTGGGCAAGTGTGGCCAATAGTGGTGGATCCTACCCATGCCCTGTCCCTACCTGTGGAATGGAGGCTTTACCTTGGGTAGGGCACTGCTGAGAACACTGGGGCTCTGCTCACCCTTACCCTGGCTTGTACGGCAAGCTGGGAAGGTCTGAGGCTACTGCCCTTTCCCCCCAGATGCTCAGCTTTTAAAGCAGGGGTGTCTCTCAGAGAAGCACACCATTGTCCCCAGCCCAACTGCGGAGTGTAGCTCAGACATTTTATCTGGAGGCAGACGCAGGCTGTAAAACCGGTAGCTCCTAATCTTTTCCCAAAGGAACTGACTTTATTTGCATCAGAATATGGAGAAGCTGAAGCCAAAGGATGTTCTCAAAAACTGTGGAGAGTGTCGTGAAAGGCATTTGGGAGATCAGTAGGTTCACTGCAGATACAGACCAGGCTGCAGGCCAGCCAGTTTGCTGGAGAGAACTAGGGAAAGAGATCGCTGGGAGGGGCCCTCTGGGGTCGGAACACATCTCAAACACTGACTTTGGGAGGTGTCCCTTCCAAGGAACCCAGATTTGATTGGATCAGTTTGTAGAGCAATTTATGTCCCAAGTAAACAGTAAAGAAATTAGCTGGAAATTTGTGGAGCTTTAACAGCTAGGTGTGGTCGAGGAAAGATCGACATATATATACATCTATGTAATACATATATTTATATATACTCATTAAAGAAATTCAAAAGCTGCATTAGAAAATATTCACTTAATGCAGAAGCAGTAAAGGAAGAATAGAGGAACAAAACCAAACATGAGATATAGAAAACAGAAAAATAAAATGGCAGATGTAAATCCAACTATATCAATAATAACATCAAGTGTGAATAGATTAAACAATCCAATCAAAGACAGAGACTGTCAGACTGGATTGAAAAAAAGAAGATGCACCTATATGCTGTGTGAGATAATGGGAAAAAAAAAATATATATATTGGCCTCTGCCCCAGGTTCCTGGTGTAGAGCTCCTGAAACCCTTGTAAATTCCTAAGTCATAAGAGCACTAGGAACATCTTTTGTTCTAGTATTTGGTGTCTGAACCTGGTTCCTGACACAGGGCTCCTATATCCACTGGAGTTTCCTGGGTGACAGGAGTGTCTTTTATACTAATGAGGCAACTCTCGGTGTTTTCATGGATGGCTCCTGGATAGGGCTGGTCACCAGAAAGACCAACTCATGATTAGAAGCTTGGAATTTTCAGCCTCATTCCCCATTCTTTAGAGACTGGAGAGGGGTTGATCATGCCTACATGAGGAAGCCTCCATAAAAATCCCAATAGAATGGGGTTCAGAGAGCTTCCAGGTTGGTGAACACATTCACATATTGGGAGGGTGACACAGCTAACTCCAAAGGGACAGAAGCTCTTGTGCTCAGGACCCTCCCAGACTTGCCCTATGTATCTATTCATCTGCCCGTTCATCTGTATCCTTTATCATATCGTTTAATAAATTGGTAAACTTATTTCCCTGAGGTCTTTGAGCTGTACTAGCAAATAAATCCAAGAGGGAGGAGATCATGGGAACCTCCAATCTGTAGCCGAGTCAGACATAATTTGTGGGTAACCTGGGGACCTACTACTTGCAATTGGCATCTGAAGTAAGGGGTGGGTAGTCTCATGGGACTGAGCCCCTAACCGGTGGAATCTGGTGCTATCTCCAGATAGAAAGTGTCAGAATTAAGTTGAATTGTGGAACACCCAGCTGGTGTTGCAGAATTGCTTGGTGTGGGGGAAACCGCCCCCACATCTGGTATCAGAAGTGTTCTGAGTGTGGTAACAGTGTGAGGATAAAGGAGAAACGTAGGAGTAGGAGGTTTTTCCTTCTCAGCTGTCTACAGGAGACATACTTCAGATTTAAAGACACAAATGGCTTGAAAGTAAAAAGATGGAAAAAGAAATATCATGCAAACTGTAGCTATAGGAAAGCTGGAGTGGCTATGCTAATATCAGACAAAATAAACTTTAAAACAAAAAATATTACTAGGGGGCTTCCCTGGTGGCGCAGTGGTTGAGAGTCCGCCTGCCGATGCAGGGGACACGGGTTCGTGCTCTGGTCCGGGAAGATCCCACATGCCGCGGAGCAGCTGGGCCTGTGAGCCATGGCCGCTGAGCCTGCACGTCCGGAGCCTGTGCTCCGCAACGGGAGAGGCCACAACAGTGAGAGGCCCGCGTACAGCAAAAAAAAAATAAAATAAAATTAAAAAAAATACATATATATATATATATATATATATTACTAGGGATAAAGAGGGACATGATGAAAAGGTCAGTCCATCAGGAAGATATAACAATTATAAATATGTATGTACCTAACAACAAAATACACAAAGGAAAAGCTTACTGAAATAAAAGGAGAAATAGACAATTCAATAATAATAGACTTCAGTACCCCACTTTCAGTAATGGATGGAACAACTGGACATAAGATCAACAAGGAAATAGAAGATGTAAACAACACCGTAAACCAACTAGACCTACCAGACATCTATAGAACACTCCATTCATCAACAGAATATACATTCTTCTCAAGTGCACATGGAACATTCTGCAGGATAAACCATATACTAGCCATAAAACAAATATTAATAAATATAAAAGGATAGAAATATACAGAGTATGTTCTCCAACTATAATGTAATGAAATTAGAAGTTAATAGCCAGAAAAACTTTGGGCAACTCATAAATATGTCAAAATTAAATAAAACAGTCCTAAAAAAACCAGCAAGTCGAGGAATAAATCAAAAGGGAAATAAAAAAATACTTGGAGATGAATGAAAATGAAGACATAACATACCAAAACTTACGAGATGCAGCTAGAGTAGTAGTGCTTAGAGGGAAATTTATAGTCATAAGTGCCAGTATTAAGAAAGAAGAATGATCTCAAATCAAGAACCTAATCTTCCATCTCAAGACACTGGAAAAAAATGAGCCAACCAAACGTAAAGCAAGCAGGAGGAAGAAAATAATGAAAATAAGAGTGGAAATGAGTTAATAGAGAATAGAAAAACCATAGATGAAATCATTTCAACTAAAGGCTGGTTCTTTGAAAAGATCAACAAAATTGATGAACCTTTAGCTAGATTGAACCAGAAAAAAAAGAGAGAAGACTCAGATTACTAGAATCAGAAATGAAAGAGGGGACATTACTACTGATCTTACAGAAATAAAAAAGGATTATAATGGAATATTATGACTAATTGTATGCCAGTAAATTAGGTACCTTAGATGAAGTGGACAATTCCTAGAAAGATATAAACTACCAAAACTAACTCAAGAAGAAATAGGAAATCTGAATGGATCTATCAAATATTTAAAGAACTGACACCTATTCTTCACAAACTCTTCTAAAAAAACAGAAGAGGAGAGAATACTTCTAAACTCATTCTGTGAAGCCATTATTACCCTGAGAGGAAAACTAGGCAAAGACATCACAAGAAAAGAAAATACAGACCAATATCTCTTATGAATATGGATGTGCAAAAATCCACAAAAAAACCCTAGTGAACTGAATCCAGCAATGTATAAAAAGAATTATGTACCATGACCTAATAGGATTTATTCCAGGAATGCACGGTTGGTTTAATATCTGAAAATCAATTAATGTAATACACCATATCATTCAAATAAAAAACAAAACCCCTATGATTACCTCAGTAGATGTGGAAAAAGCATTTGGCAAAATCCAGAACGTTTTCATGATAAAAACACTCTAGGAATTCAAGGAAATTTCCTCAACCTGATAAAAGACATCTGTGAAACACCCACAGCCAACCTCATATTTAATAATGAAAGACTGGATGCTTTCCCTTAAGATCAGGAACAAGACAAGGACTTCTGCTCTTGCCACTTCTATTCAGTATTATACTGAAGGTTCTAGCAAGGGCAACCGGGCAAGAAAAAAATTAAAAGGCATACATAACCTATATGTCTACATGGAATAGAATTGAGAGTGTCTATGGTCAGCTGATTTTTAAAAAATTTATTTATTTTATATTTATTTTTGGCTGCATTGGGTCTTCGTTGCTGTGCGTGGGCTTTCTCTAGTCGTGGTGCGTGGGAGGCTACTCTTCATTGCAGTGTGTGGGCTTCTTATTGCGGTGGTTTCTCTTGTTGCGGAGCACGGGCTCTAGGCATATGGGCTTCAGTTGTTGTGGCTCACGGACTCTAGACCACAGGCTCAGTACTTGTGGCACACGGGCTTAGTTGCTCCATGGCATGTGCGATCTTCCCGGACCAGGGCTCAAACCCGTGTCTCCTGCATTGGCAGGCAGATTCTTAACCACTGCACCACCAGGGAAGCCCATCAATTGGTTTTTGACAAGGATGCTAAGACCATTCAATGGAGGGAAAAGTCTATGGCACAACATATGGTACCATGACAACTGGATAGCCACATACAAAGAATAAAGTTGGACCCCTACACCATGTGTAAAAATTAACTCAAGGGACTTCCCTGGTGGTCCACTTGTTAAGAATCCATCTTGCAATGCAGTGGACGCCAGTTCGATCCCTGGTCAGGGAACTAAGATCCAACATGCTGTGGGGCAGCTGAGCCTGCGTGCCACAACTAGAGAGCCTGAGTGCCACAACTACAGAGCCCATGCACTCTGGAGCCCACAACTAGAGAGGAGTCTGTGCGCCACAACTAGAGAGAAGCCCATGCGCCACAACAAGGAGCTGGCGTACCACAGGGAAAATCTCACGTGCCGCAGCTAAGACTCGATGCAGCCAAAAAATAAATAATATTTTAAAAATTAACTCAAAGTAGGTCATAGACCTAAATGTAAGAACTAAAACTATAAAACTCTTAGAAGAAAACATAGGATAAATCTTCATTTCTTTAGATTTGGCAATGGTTTCCTAGATAAGACGCCAAAAGCACAACCAACAGAATAAAAAATAGACAAATTGGACTTCGTCAAAATTAAGAACTTTTATAATTCAAGGGACACGATCAAGAAAATGAAAAGGAAGAAAATGCTTGCAAATCAGATATCAGAAAAGGGAATGTAAAATGGTGCAGCTTCTTTGGAAAACAAATGCCAGTTTTTAAAATTGTTAGAGTTAACTGTATGACCCAGCAATTCCGCTTCTAGGTATATAGCCAAGAGAACTGAAAACATATGTCCACATAAAATGTTATTCATGAATGTTTATAGCATCATTATTCATAATAGCCAAAAAGTGGCAACAATCCAAATGCCCAGAATGGATAAGCAAAATGTGATATTTGTATACAATGGAATATTTTTTGGCTACAAAAAGGAATGAAGCTCTGATACATGCTACAACATAGCTGAACCTCAAAAACATGCTAAGTGAAAGAAGCCAGTTACCAGATATCACATATTATATGATTCCATTTATATGAAATACCCAGAGTAGGCAAATCTATAGAGACAGAGAGTAGATTAGTGGTGGTGTAGTGCTGTGGGAATGGCAGATAGGAGGGTATAGCTAAAGGGAACAGTGCTTCTTGTTCAGGTTTTGAAATGTTCTAAAATTGGTTGTGGTGATGATCACACATACCTCTATGGATATACTAAAAATCATTGACTTCGACAATTTAAAATGAGCGAATTGTATGGTAGTGAATTATATCTCAATAAAGCTGTTAATACAAATAATAATATCAATGTTATGACTAACAGTTCCCTAATGGATGCAGTTTAGGTTTCTTTGCAGTTCATCTGGTCTTTAGAATATATTCCACTAAGTGTGTACAGTCAAAGTAAGATGATTCAAAAGTCATTAGAAATAATTCTTTTTTCTCTATGGTTATGTTACCAATTTGATGTTTAGTTATCTCATCAGTTGATTTTTCCTGTAGTAAAAAACAACTCCAAGAGTTGCGGCTTACAACAATGAATATTTCTTGTTTTGTTCTGTGATGTCGCTGCAGGGGCTCATCTCCAGGTTCTGGGTTGGGTTCAGGTTTGTTCATGTGTCTTGTTCTGGGACTCAGGCTGAAATGACAGCTCCTATATGGGATATGCTAGCCCATGGTGGAGGGCAGGAGTGCAAATGGGTTCCTAGAATTTGCATTAATTCCTAAATCCTTTGTTTAAAACTGGCATGCTGTCACTTAGCCATATTTGTTTGTTTTGCATACAAGTTTAAATTACATTTAAAAAATATGTGAATTTATACCTGTTCCTCCAATTCAATTCATATTAAGTATAATATGAGATAAAGTTATCAGTTGAAAAATGAGGGGGTAGGATAAGAGGATACTGGAGATTTGAGGGGACAAGAAGGTGAAATAGTTGTTCTGTGAGTGGGATGAACATACTGAGGAAGTGTGGTGTAGTTGCTAGGCAGTGCTGAGTGTCTGCTTGTGTGAAACCAGAGAGCTTGTGTTTCTCTACACCAATATTTAGGTGAAGTACAGATGTGGAACCAGTGGATAATTGGGTTTAAACTGGGTTAGGTTTTTGCACGTGAGAACATCCGAGGGAAAGAGTGGTAAGGGATTTAAGGTGTTGAGAAGCTGAGTAAGGAAGGAGTGAGGATAGGGTGGGTGGAGAGGTAGTAAAAATGTGTGGGGTACTTCGGAGGATCAGTAGAAAAGGACAGAAACCAAGGAAGTTCTGGGGATTTAGGTGTTAGTTCACCACTGCTGGAGTGAGTCAGCTTCAACTCTGGTCTTTTCACCTCTTTAATTAAGATTCAAATTCTTGGTAGAGAGAAATCAATTAATTAGTCAAATACCACTTAACCGGGGGAAGCAGGGGGATTAGTCAGGGGAATTTGCCTGATTGAGAAATTTGGTTGTTAGGATCTGAAGTTGCTAGTTTCTATATTGCTCTAGTTGCTGTATTATGTAAGGGAGATGTTACTTGCCCAGCTTGTATAATGTCATGTGGAATAATTGCATGCTTTGAAAACAAAGTATTATGAAACTGGTAAGTAGTGCAGTTAAGCTCAGATGGTGATAATTAAATTCTCAGAGACTACAACTGCCAGTGAATTTCTTTGTGAAACGATATTTGAAGATTTGAATATCCTCTTTAAGCTTAAAATTAAACTATAAAGCTCAGAGCAAAATAACTCAACTTATGGGATGACAAATGTATATATTAAAACAGCCTGAAAAGTTTTGAGTTGATCTAGTTTCTTATCAGAGTGTATTGGCTTATTGAAAATGATGACACTAACTTTTTGAGGTGAAATGAAAGCTGTAGAGATTAATGCCATAGCTAGATTTTCTCCTTGGAGTGGTAATTATTCTATGTAATTCCTGATCCCGAATTAGTTGTGGGCTGCCAGCAGAAACCTTAGCCATAGCAGAAAGTACAGGAATATGAAAAAACTAGGGTGTGGCCAGGCAAAGAAGTTGAGTATTGAAGGTGTATGCATTTTAAGTAAAGTTTAGTATTAAAATATTACTTCAAGTTTCAAAGTTGTTGAGATAGGTATTATACTACTCTTCTTAACAATGGCAAAGAACTACAATTGTGCTGCACTAATTAAATTAGTTAGTGATGGCTTAGTGATTGGAGAGGGATAAAGGAATTGAATGTCTCTGGTTTTGCTAATTAACTTGACATAGTAGACATATCATTTGTTATAATTGTCATAATGCACAAGAATAGTTAATATTTGCTTTGTTCTAGGGCAAGTGATTGACCATGTATCTGCATCAATTTTAATAATGAGTGATTTTAGAGTGGGGTTCCATTGCTTTTTGTCTATTGCCTATTTTTTTTCGATACTTATACCTGCCTCTATCAACTTTTCAGAATGATGTAAGGATGTTAGTAAAAGTGAATCTGTTTTCCTTTTTGTCCTTAGGAGCAGCCACCATATCCTAGCTACAATTCCAACTATTGGAATTCTCCTGCCCGACCTCGGGCTCCTTACCCAAGTACTTATCCTGTAAGACCGGAAATGCAAGGCCAGGTAGGGTCTAAAATTGACAGACTTTCTGAATTTTTTCTTAATGAATCGATTTATTTTCAGAACCTGTGGAGATTTCATAGTGAAGGTGTGTGGGCTTTTGTTATATAATGCACTCTATCTTAATCAATTTAATGTTTTTAGCTCAGAGATAAGGAAATATCTAGGCAGATACTACCTATAGCAAAGGTAGCTTGATGCATGATAGATTATTTCTCAGGACCTGGAAACAACGAACGCAAAATGTACTTATTTCTAAAAATTTGACCTTTTATGGAGTTATAATTGACATATAACATTATATTAGTTTCAGGTGTACAGTGTAAAGGTTCAATATTTGTATACTTTCCAAAATGATCGCCACAGAAGTCTAGTTAACATCTGTCACCATACAGTTACAAAGTTTTGTTTTCTTGTGATGAAAACTTTTAAGATATACTCTCTTAGTAATTTTCAAATATTACAGTACAATATGTTAACTATAGTTACCAAGCTGTACATTACATCCTATGATTTACTTATTTTATAGCTGGAAATTTGTACCTTTTGACCCTCTTTACCCGTTCCTGCACCCCAGCCCACTGCTCCACCTCTGGCAACCACCAGTCTGTTTTCTGTATCTGAGTTGGCTTTTTTTGTTTTTTTTAGATTCCACATATAAATGAGATCTTATGGTATTTGTCTGTGGCTGACATTTCATTTAGCATAATGCCCTCAAGGTCCATCCATGTTGTCCCAATGGCAAGATTTCCTTCTCTTTTATGGTTGAATAATACTCCATTGTGTGTATATATATATATATATATATATATATATATCACATTATCTTCATCCATTCATCCAGCGATGGACACTTAGGGTGTTTCCATGTCTTCGCTGTTGTAAAATAGTGCCGCAGTGAACATGGGGTGCAGATATCTTTTCGAGTTAGTGTTTTTGTTTCCCGTGAATATATTCCCAGAAGTGGAATTGCTGGATCATATGATAATTCTGTTTTTAATTTTTTGAGGCACCTCCATACTGTTTATCACAGTAGCTGTACCAGTTTCCATTCCCATCAACAGTACACAAGGGTTTCCTTTTCTCAACATTCTCATCCAATACTTATTTCTTGTCTTTTTGAGAATAGCCATTCTAACCGGTGTGAGGTCGTATGTCATTGTGGTTTTGATTTGCACTTCCTGATGATTAGTGATGTTGAGCACCTTTTCATGTACCCGTTGGCCATCTTGTATGTCTTTGGAAAAATGTCTATTCAGATCCGCTGCCCATTTTTTAAATCAGATTGTTTGATTTTTTGCTATTGAGTTGTATGAGTTCTTTATATATTAACTCCTTACCTTATCAGATATATGATTTGCAGGTATTTTCTTCCATTCAGTAGGTTGCCTTTCTTTCTTTTTTTTATTTTTTAAATTTACTTATTTAATAAATTTTTTTTTGGCTGCGTTGGGTCTTCGTTGCTGGCTGCGGACTTTCTCTACTTGCGGTGAGCGAGGGCTACTCTTCGTTGCAGTGTGTGGGCTACTCTTCGTTGCAGTGTGTGGGCTACTCTTCATTGCAGTGTGCAGGCTTCTCATTGCGGTGGCTTCTCTAGGCGCGTGGGCTCAGTAGTTGTGGCTCACGGGCTCTAGAGCACAGGCTCGGTAGTTGTGGCGCACGGGCTTAGTTGCTCTGTGGCATGTGGGATCTTCCCGGACCAGGGCTCGAACCCGTGTCCCCTGCATTGGCAGGTGGATTCTTAACCATTGCGCCGCCAGGGAAGCCCTGGCTTTCCTTTTGTTGATGGTTTCCTTTGCTGTGTAGAAAATTTTTAGTTTGATGTAATCCCACTTTTTAATTTTGCTTTTGTTTTGTTGCCTTTGCTTTTGTTGTTAAAAATTTTGACTTCTTATGACAAATATTAAATTTAAAATATTTCAAGCATTCTGAAAGAGTACAGAAAATATGTACATCTTTTTTTATCTAGCTCCTAGCTTTGTCAGTTTTTAAGTTTCAGATTTTTAAAAAGAAGTAAAATACAGTTGAAGCCCCATATAATACCTCTTTCCATTTCTTAAAGTTATATTAATTGTCTCATATGTGTTTTTATGCTTTTACTACTTGTATATGCATTTTTATAGTATTATTTAACATGATTTTAAACGATATGAGTGGTTTCATACTAGCATTCTCCTGCAACTTGCTTTTCTTTAACTCAACATTGTTTTTCTCTTTTCTATTGTACAACATATGAGATGAGCATTTCCCTCGTGTATGGAATTGGTGGGTTTGGATACGTACATCTTTATTTAATATAGCCAAATTACTTTTCACAGTGGTTGCCAATGAGGAAATGAACTTTTCAATTTCAGCACAAAAGGCAGCTGGGATTTTCATTGAGATTGCATATAGATCAATTTGGAGAGTAGCAGGCATTACTTTTACAGTTAATGTAAGAGGAAGACAGAACCCAAAGTCATGAGTCACAGTTTTTCTCAGCAATGTTAATCTGTCTGATTTCATCAGTTGTTCCTATTGATAAAGATTATTTTTGGGGACTTCCCTGGTGGCGCAGTGGTTAAGAATCCGTCTGCCAATGCAGGGACACGGGTTCGAGCCCTGGTCTGGGAAGATCCCACATGCTGCAGAGCAACTAAGCCCGTGCGCCACAACTACCGAGCCTGCGCTCTAGAGCCCGTGAGCCACAACTACTGAGCCCACGCGCCACAACTACTGAAGCCCACGCTCCTAGAGCCCATGCTCCGCAACAATAGAAGCCACTGCAATGAGAAGCCCGCGCCCTACAACGAAGAGTAGCCCCTGCTTGCCTCAACTAGAGAAAAGCCCACACGCAGCAACGAAGACCCAACACAGCCAAAAAAAAAAAGGGAGTCAACATATTTTTTTTAAAAAAGATTATTTTTGGAGATGACATTTCTCCCCCTTAGATAAAGGCATTTATTACATGTGTATATTACATATATTCAAGAAAGATTCACTTTTAATTTAGTGATGACTTTTTGAAAGCAACAGCAATAATCTGAGAGAGCTTTTAGATACAAAAATTGTTGGATTCTGGGCTTCCCTGGTGGCGCAGTGGTTGAGAGTCCGCCTGCCGATGCAGGGGACATGGGTTCGTGCCCCGGTCCGGGAAGATCCCACATGCCGCGGAGTGGCTGGGCCCGTGAGCCATGGCCGCTGAGCCTGCGCGTCCGGAGCCTCTGCTCCGCAATGGGAAAGGCCACAATAGTGAGAGGCCCGCGTACCGCAAAAAAAAAAAAAAAAAAAAAATTGTTGGATTCTAAACCCAAAGGCATCTAGACATATGCTTGTATGGGATTAGCACACGTGTATTTTCTGGTGAAGCATCACATGGGGATTATACATTTATCTTCTGACAAAAATGGACTCCTGTAGTGGTATGTAGATATGACTGGTTTCCTTTTTTAAAAATCGAATGGTTTCACTCCTTTGCCTTCTATCTGCCGCCTCATGTTAGCTTTGCCACATGATCAGTCTTCTCTTATAAACCGGGAGTGCGTAATTTCATGCACTTTCCCCCGGTAATGTGGAATTTATATCCGTTTCTTCAGAATTGATGAATGTTGGGAGGGCCCCTGAGCAGTCCCCAAAGCTGATTAGCCTGTTGTGTTCAGGTGCAGTCTATGTGCTACGCAGGAACAGGGGACAGTCTTTGAAATACGGCTTTCCTCATTTTCAGCTAATAGTAAGGATTGTTGAGGAGCATGTCGGACGGTCTGTGGAGCAGGTTTAGGCAGTATGAAGTAAACCAGCTCAGGACAAGAGATTTGGGCTCACCAGACTGTTGATGAAATTCATGAGGTATTTTCTGAGTTCTTCAAACTAAGATTGCTTCTTATTTGCTTTTAACGCTTTCATTTGCATCAAGGACTGTCTTCTGAAGGCCCAGTAGTATTTTCTTTCTCTTTGGCCTCTGTATCAGGGCTTTGAAGCTGGGCCAAGAACTCCTTTATTTTCTTTGCTATGCTGCCAGGCTACTCTTCAGAAGACTTAAAAACTTTGAACAGTTCTGAACTATGATCATAAGCTCATCCTTAGTCAACGTCTGTAGCAACTGCAAGGCTAACATATGTTCTTCCGACGCTGATCGTTTGTAAACATGCATGTTGTAGCTCTGATCCATTGACCCAGTGGGTACTTGGGAAAAGCATGATAAATACACAGCTTCTCTAGTAATGATTGTGGTGGGGTGTTTTTGTTTAAAATCCTCTCATTGGTCATGAATGCAACTTGTTTTTCTAAAGCTTCTTTTCCACGTATCTAAAGGATGAAAGACGGATGTTTTCGCATTGATTTTCTGATAAAGAAGCTAATTCTCTTGGGTTCTGGGAGATCACACCACAGAACACTGAGTGCCTGGGAATAGAAATGCTCTAAGAAACAAAACTGAAGTCCTCTTATAATGTTCTGAATTGAGAAATCATGATACAGAAGGACTTTCATCAGAACCTATAACACCTTTTCATTTAACTTAAAGGGGACCTGGGTTGTAAAATACAGCTTATTAAGTACTGTGGTTTGGAGCTCCTATGAGACAAAAATTGGAATAGTTCTATAAGGAGAGATACTGCATGAGGAAGTAACCAGTGGATGATAGTAGATTTGGCAATTCCAGAAACGAGTATTAGTAGAAACTCAAGTTGATGTCGACTGCTGATAATTATGAAGTCTTGGAGTACTTTTGTGGTGAAGCCTTCCATGTTTTTCAAGATAAGCACAGCAGGAAGAATTGTGGTGTTGCTAATGGAAAAAAAGGTTTTTTTCCCACTTGGATTGGGTCTGTTTGCTGTTTGATATTCATGTATCAAATGGAAAGGGAACCGTTGAACAAGTGTATCACTTTCTGAGTGAGAGACCTGATCAGTTTTCTCCTCTTTGGATTCTACATCTATAAACAGTCCGTCAATTGTAAAACCAACTTTTGGAAGAAGTGTTACCTCCTGGATAATCTTTAGCTTTTGCAATGAGACATCATATGATGTGACATGATTTTGACTTTTAAATGCTAAGTCATATTTACATTTACCCCTAGAACAAGAACAGCACTTGGGATATTTTTTGAGTTTTAAGAACTCCAGTCTCTTGATTTCTTCTGGAATCCAGAATGAGACTTCTACAGAAATTCAATGACTATCAAAGATTTTGTTTAATTCTTCTTGCAGTTGCTCAGTTTCAGATTTTCTGTTGCCATGTCAGCTGACAAGTTTCAAATCACAGCTTGCTATCCTTAGATACAAGTTTCCCTTCATGAAAGTAGTCTACTTGGACATAGATGAAGTAGCTATGGTCCAAGCAGCCCACCAGTTTCTAGACATACTTGGGATTTCATGACTTTTTTTTTTTTTTTTGGCTGCACCTCACTGCATGCTGGATCTTACTTCCCCGACCAGGGATCGAACCCGTCATGACATTTTTTTTTTGCGGTACACGGGCCTCTCACTGTTGTGGCCTCTCCCATTGCGGAGCACAGGCTCCGGACGCGCAGGCTCAGCGGCCATGGCTCACGGGCCCAGCCACTCTGCGGCATGTGGGATCTTCCCAGACCGGGGCACGAACCTGTGTCTCCTGCATTGGCAGGCGGACTCCCGACCACTGCGCCACCAAGGAAGCCCAACCCGTCATGACATTTTTAATAGCATATTTTTTTTAATATAAAATACAACTTTATTACTAAACATTTGGGAGATAAAAGGGAGAAAAAACACTAATTCTGTCATCCTAATATATCCATATTTTGGTAAATTTGTTTTCAGCCTTTCCCCTATCATATTTACACAGCTTTACATTTGTCTTTTAATATGACAACTCATTTTACATATGCCTTTTAATATGACTTTTCATTTATCGTATGTACTTTACATGTTATAGGGTGAAATAACAGAAACTTTTTTTTAATAGTAAGGAAATTTTCAAACATAATCCAAAGTAACGAGAATAGTGCAATAATCTCCCATGTACCCATTACTCAGCTTCAACAGGTATCAATACATGGCCATCATGTTTCATTTATATATCCTTAGAGTATTTTGAAGCAAATTCCAGACATCATGTTATGTCTTTTGTAAATACTTAAGCATGTATCTTTAAGATATAAGGAAGTTTTAAAGATATTACCGCAATGCCATTATTAAAACTTAAAGGAAAAAAACCCCAAATAATTCTTTGATATCATTAGATGTCTGGTCAGTTCTAACAGTGAGTTTTTTAAAATTAATTAATTAATTTTATTATTTATTTTTTTGGCTGCGTTGGGTCTTCGTTGCTGTGCGCGGGCTTTCTCTAGTTGTGGTGAGTGCGGGCTACTCTTCGTTAAGATGCGTGGGCTTCTCTTGTTGTGGAGCACAGGCTCTAGGCACGCGGGCTTCAGTAGTTGTGGCTCGCGGGGTCTAGAGGGCAGGCTCTGTAGTTGTGGCGCATGCGCTTAGTTGCTCCGCGGCATGTGGGATCTTCCTGGACCAGGGCTCAAACCCGTGTCCCCTGCATTGGCAGGCGGATTCTTAACCACTGCGCCACCAGGGAAGTCCCTAACAGTGAGCTTTTAAGACAGAATAAAATTTCCTCAATGAATAACCCGTAGTCTACTTAATCATTCCATCAGTACAGGACGGTTAGGTTGTTTATAATTCTGCGTGATGGTGAATCATGCTGTGATGAACAAATTCATGCCTATAATTTTTTCTCTAGTTGAATAATTTCCTTAGGAAGGATTTCTAGAATTTGAATAACAGTACAAAAAGTCGCATGATTTTTTTTTTAATCTTAAGTCTTCAGCTGTATATGTTACATAAGGGATTGTTTGGTTAGGCACAGCAGCCTGTAGGCAGAAGACTTGATTAGCCTCACAGTGGCTGCTCAAGGAATGCCTGGCTGGATTTTCCCTCACCCCTGTCCCTGCAACGGAATTCTTTGGCCGTGTGGTGATAGTAGCCTGTCTTTTATCCTCTTGCCATAAAACTGTGGCTAAGAATTTATTTTCCACAAAATTATGCCCTCCTTCCCACTTCAATCTATCCCTCTTTTTGTTGTGGTAGATTTGGCATCAAATTTAAATTTCATTTTCTTCAGTCATTAACAACTGTAGAAGATATCAGGATTCTTTTTTTTTTAATTGAGGTATAATTGACGTATAATGTTAGTTTCAGATGTACAGCATAATGATTCGATATTTGTATACACTGTGAAATGATCACCATGATAAGTCTAGTTAATATCACAAGATTCTTATTCTTCTACCTAAAATGGGAAAGATTGTCTAGTTTTAGAAGGATGAGTCCAGGAAAACTTGATTCTGTTTTTACCATTTTAACAAGGTAAAGTAGAAATGAATAGAAAATGCTAAGGTAATCGTTTAGAGTTTAGCTTTAATCTTGTTTGGATTACTAAACTGAGGGTTCTGGGTGTCAGTGATAGTCTGGATAGGTGGCGTAGAACTGCAGTAAGCAGTATATGAGGAATCTGTCTGCTGTCATCATTTGGGGAAGCAGAGTAGGATAGTATCAATACAAAGCACATGGGCTTGGAGTCAGATCTGGGTTCGTTTCCTGACCTTGCCACATTAATACTAACGACAGTTTGTATTATAAAAATTGCAAATCATTGAGCATACTACGTGCCAGACACTATACACTTATATATATATAAGCATTTTATATATGTCATCTCATTAATTTTTACAATAACCCTGCAAGATATGTTTATGATTTCCATTTTCCTGCTGGAGAAACTAAAGCTCAGAGAGGGTAAACACAAAGCCAATGGCAGGGCTAGGTCTTTCTCTGTGGTCTTTTTTTCTTTCTGTTGTATTATGGTTACTTTCTTCTTTCTCTCGCCATTCTCCCAGGTTTCCCGGAACACCCTCTTCAGTTTGTGGGGACAAGTTCCCTGCCGTTAGGTGCAATTGTTAGGTGCACTTATGGAAATGGCTGAGAAGCACTAAAGGCCATCACTTCATCCTTCATCACAATATACCCATTGTTATGACAAAGACTCTAAGGTGATAATCTGAGTTTAATATATGTATATGATTATAATATATGAAAGAATACCTCAACGGTTGCTTAGGTAGTTCATATTTTCATTAGTTACTGATCTCCTTTCTTCTCAAAGTTTTCGAAGTGAGGGCATTTCAGCTCATCTACTCATTCATGTTTTTTTTCTCCCAACTTTGCTTTTTTATAGAGTTTGAATTCTTATACAAATGGAGCATATGGCCCACCATACCCCACTGGCCCTGGGACAAATACTGCCCCATACCCAGGGGCTTATTACACATCCGGGTATGCTCAGACCAATTACTCCACAGAGGTTCCAAGCACTTACCGTTCACCTGGCAACAGCCCAACCCCAGTCTCTCGTTGGATGTATCCCCAGCAGGACTGCCAGACTGAAGCAGCCCCTCTTAGGGGGCAGGTTCCAGGATATCCTGCTTCACAGGTGAGCATTCATCTGTTGTGTTTTTATTTTTTCATATTAATGAATGGTACCAAGTTTTTTTTTCTGTTCACTTCAAGAGGTTAGGTTTTTTGGGGTTTTTTAAAAATAAATATATTTATTTATGGCTGCGTTGGGTTTTTGTTGCTGCGTGTGGGCTTTTCTCTAGTTGCTGAGAGCGGGGGCTACTCTTCGTTGCGGTGCGTGGGCTTCTCATTGCGGTGGCTTCTCTTGTTGCGGAACACGGGCTCTAGGCACGTGGGCTTCAGTAGATGTGGCACGCGGGCTCAGTAGTTGTGGCTCGCGGGCTCTAGAGCACAGGCTCAGTAGTTGTGGTGCAGGGGCTTAGTTGCTCCGCAGCATGCGGGATCTTCCTGGACCAGGGCTCGAACCCGTGTCCCCTGCATTGGCAGGTGGATTCTTAACCACTGTGCCACCAGGGAAGCCCAAAAGGTTAGGTTTATATTTTTTAATATTCTATGAATGATCCCATGTTTATTTCTCTGTTCACTTCAAGGAGAGTTCTAGTATGTCTTTATTTGTGCTTCTTTATAGCATATGGGTCCATTTATTTATAGTATCTGTGGGACAGACTTATGCTGTGCTTCAGCCACTGAAGTTTAGGCCCTATTTTTCTGAGTTTGATGGTCACCAAATCTGCCCCTGATATCTTTGGAACCAAGCTTTTTTAGGTTTGGAGAAAATATTTGCAACTCATTAGAAATACTACAGTTTAGTCCCATAGCAGCTAAAATATACCCTGTTAAGCCAAGAGGAAGCATCTCTGAATCTGTTTACACTAGAATATTTTCATTACTTCTTTAAGTGTTTTTTAGCAATGACCAGTGTATTTCCTTCCTCTCAATCTAGAACCCTGGAATGAGCGTGCCCCATTATCCTTATGGGGATGGTAATCGTAGTGTTCCACAACCAGGACCAACTGTACGATCCCAGGGGGACTCCTGGGCTCCTCCGGGTGCTTATGGCATGGGAGCCCGTTACCCCTGGCCTTCAGCTGCCCCCTCAGCACCACCTGGGAGTCTCTACATGAGTGAGAGCGCTTCATCATGGCCGAGCAGTGGCTCTCCTCGGCCACCTCCTTCCCCCCCAGCCCCACAGCCCAAGGTAGGAGGCTTCTAGACGTTGTCCTCTTAATGTCTGGGTAATTAAGAGAGCACAGCGTGGAACTTTTTCTGCATTGGTCTGTGTTAAATGGGGACTAACTTCAAAATGTTGGTGGCTACTACCTGTAGCTTTACCTAGCCCAGTTTACTTTTTATTTAAAATAGACTTTATTTTTTAGAGCAGTTTTAGGTTCATTCCTTGTTTTAAACGACAGGAGAATGCTCATTTACTAAATTCGTTGTAATACCATTGGTATGTTAGACAAAATCAAAGATTAGATTTTATTACCTCAGTCTCCTGACAGAAGACAAAACCAATGTGAAATTGCATGGTTTTATGAAACCACACACTTGAACATCATTTGCTTGTGGCCAGGTTCCTTTTTAAGATTTGTCTTCAGGTTTTATCTCTTTAGGGGAAAAAACTATCTAATTCCTATTTATTAAGTCACTGGACAGATTGTGAGGTGGTAAGGATAGATTATGAGGTGTTCACGATGATGACCTGTCTCAGGGTAGATTCCAGCCTTTATACTCAGGAGTTCTCTGCCTTTTATCTTTTTAGGGCTGTATTCTTCTCAAATGATTAAGGAGGGCCGTCCACTTGTATGGGTGGGGAGTCTTTTCATGTACCTTCCTGGTCAGGTGAAAGATGTGGGCTAACAAATCTGACGTTGATGGATCCCCATTAAAACAGCTTTTTTCCCCTCTTTGCTCTCCTACTCCAAGGATTCCTCATACCCCTATAGCCAATCAGATCAAGGCATGAACCGGCACAACTTTCCTTGCAGTGTCCATGTCCATCAGTACGAGTCCTCGGGAGCAGTGAACAATGATAATTCAGAGCTCTTGGATTCCCAAGTCCAATATACTGCTGAGCCTCAGCTGTATGGTAATGCCACCAGCGAGCATCCCAGCAATCAAGGTCAGAGTCATAATCTTCCTGAAGAGTGTTTATCTTCAGATGAAGGGGCTCCCCCAAGTATTAAAAAAATCATACATGTGCTGGAGAAGGTCCAGTATCTTGAGCAAGAAGTAGAAGAGTTCGTAGGAAAAAAGACAGACAAAGCATACTGGCTTTTGGAAGAAATGCTAACCAAGGAACTTTTGGAACTGGATTCAGTTGAAACTGGGGGCCAGGACTCTGTCCGGCAGGCCAGGAAAGAGGCTGTTTGTAAAATCCAGGCCATACTGGAAAAATTGGAAAAAAAAGGATTATGAAGGGATTTAGAACAAAGGGGAAGCCTGTTACTAACTTGACCAAAGAACTCTTGATTTTGGTTAATTACCCTCTTTTTGAAATGCCTGTTGAGGAGAAGAAGCAATACATTCCAACTTTCCTTTGATATAAAACTTGAAAAACTGGTAAAGGACTTGGAAGAACGGTTGGGTTATGAGTTGTTTTCAGTTTTCAGACCAATGAATGTAATAGGAAGCTATGGAGTTATCAGTATTGCCAAGTAGACTCACCCCTTAAGAAATTTATGGGTATCTGCAAGCTGCTTCTTATCAGCAGGAGGGAAATCCACCTTATGTAACAGGCTTATCAGAAACCTACCGGATAAGACTGGATGTTGTCTGAGACAAACAGGCTCTGTTTTTTTAAACATCTGGATTACTTGTCACATTTTTGTACATTGTGACTGCTTTCACCATACACTTTGTGTGTAAATTATAGCTTGGACTTTAGCCTTCTTGGACCTCTGTTTTGTTTTGTTACTTGTAGTTCACAAATATAGTGTTATTCTCTACTTCTTGGTACATTTTGTAGTAATATGTTTAATATAATTACTCAAGAGACTATACTGACAGCCAGATAGTGTGGCAGTTCTGGATGAATTTATATCTTTTCACCACTTGAATATATTGCACTGTGTAGTGAGTTCCTGAGGTAGATTGTCTCCTTTTTTGTATAGATCATTAGGTTAGAGTTTTACCACTTCTATTTTTCATGTTACTATTGGAAGGTTAATTTGGAAATGGCATGGGTATAGGAATGAAAATGGGGCTATTTCCTTTTTTGCTGTCTTAATCGTATTTGGATGAAGATCCACTTTAAAATTTCCTTTCTTCCCCCTTAATTATCTTTTTACTACAGCTGCTTGCATATGGAGCAGTGTGATGAACACAGATTAAAAATTAAATGCCACAGCACGTAGAAATAATAACTGCAAAAGTAATAAATACAACCATTTGGGAATGCTGTTCTCCATCTAAAATATTAGCTTCACCATCAGGATCCCTATGAGGAGATTCCAGCTCAGTGTATCTGCTCAGTTTACAGTAAGAAACAACGAGGGTAAAAGAGGATTCATGCTCAGGGAATGAATCAGCCATAGCTAGAGTGGGAAATTGTGTTCTTCTTTTAAAGGTAGATTTGATGTTTATCTTTGTTTCCCTAGAATAAATTGCATAGACAGTATTGCCTATTTTATAAAAAAGATGTTTACCATCACTAATAACAGTCATTTTAGAGCCAGATTTAAGGAAGGGATATTGAAAGGGTCTTAGCTGGATTTGCTCGGGTAGCTCTATCCTATCATGTAGAAGAGACTTAGGTAGATAACTTACTTTTTTCATCTGAAGTGAGTTCCAGTATGCAGTATCTGTTATTGGAAAAACTGCTGTTTCTTAATAAGATATCCAAGTGATTTTTTTTCTTGACTGCCAGGCCTATTAACAAGAAAATAAATCCACCAGCCATCTCCTCTCCTTATTAAAAAAACCCAATACAAACATATTATATGACAAGAAAAAGTAAAGTAAAAATACTGGCCGGGCCTTAGGTTGGTATGAGTGATTTTATGAGATAATATAGTGACAATTTTATTCTAGGATTTTTATTTTTGGCCTAATATAGGAATGTTACAAAAGGCTTTTCTATGAAAATTTAAAAGTTGTACTTGAAACTAAATATTTAGAAGGGGGAGAACCTTAAAGCTAAGTTAACATAAACCAGTGAGACAATGACTAATACAGGAGAGAACACTATTTTTTAACTGAGTGCCCAAGATACCAGTTTCCCTGAGGTCTTGATTTTTTTTATCTATAAATCACACATTATACACACACACACATATATGTGTGTGTGTATGTTTTTTAACAGTTTTTTTTTGTTTTGAGATAATTTTAGACCTCCTGAAGAGTTGCAAAAACAGCGGTTTCTCTATACTCTTCGCTCACCTTCCCTTTATATTAACATCTTACATAGCTGTAGAACATTTGTCAAGTTAAGAAATTAGCCTTGATATAATGCTATTAACTAAAGTAGAGAGTTTTGAAAGTAGGGATTTTCTAGTCTTTTCACTAATGTCCTTTCACTGTTTCAGGATCCAATCCAGGATCCTGCCTCGCATTTAGTTGTCATGTCATCATAGCGTCCTCCGATCTGTGACAGTGTATCTTGACACCTGATGCGGTAATGTATTTCTGGTGTTATTAACCTTAGCCACTACCTGAGGTGGCGTCTGCTAGGATTCTCTGCTGTAAACTTACTATGTTTTCCTTTGTAATGACTAAATGTTTGCTAGAGATAATGTGAGCTATGCAAATGTCCTGTTTCTGCTTAAACTTTTGCCCACTCATTTTTGTATCCACTGGCAGATCTTGCTTGTTACTACTGTGGTGTTCGAATGTGACTTTGTTTCTCTTATTCCTTCTACATGTATTAGTTGGATTCTTTCTGTAAGGGAGGGCTATTGCTTCTGGATTTATAATTTTAATTATAATAAGATATTCAGGGTAAGTACAGACTTAGAACTTAAAGGTGTAAACCATGCTAAAATGATTCCAAATGCCAATGTCAAGGAAAGGAAAACTAAATTGCAACCTGTGCCAGAAAATACAGTGAATATAAGAAGGAAGATAGTATTCATTTTTTGTGGATCTGATTCAGTTTTTGACTTAGTATTGACTCTTGACTGAATTCAATTTTTTTTTGGTATTTCACATCTGGACTTTTAAAAAGTGTCTAAGTTTAATATTACTTTGGGGATAATTTCTGTCAAAATCTTGAATAAAGTTATCCAGATCTGGCATGTTAAACACAGCTATGTTCTCTATAATAAGCCACTATTGTTCCAAATATAAACGCCAATGTAAATATTTAGATGAATTTAAGTCCCAATGAAGTATTAGCAAGATGGGCTGGTCTCTACATTGTTGGTGGGGAATTCTTTTAAGTGCTTTGAAAAATGGGGTTTTGAAAACAGTTTTGTAGTTGGTTAATGTAATACCATTAGAGGTGGGAAGATTTTTTTTTTAAGTTGAAGAATATGGATTAAATTGGCGTTAAAAAAAGTTTTTGGGGGGATGGATACTTGAGGACTGGAGTTTTTCATCTTTTTTTCTTTTTAAAAAAGTTATGAGTTTGAAGACTCAAATAATTCTATGGAAGTTAGCAGTTTAAAGAGTCAATTCTGGGACTTCCTGGTGGTCCAGTGGTTAAGACTTCACCTTCCAATGCAGGGGGTGTGGGTTTGACCCCGGGTCTGGGAGCTAAGATCCCACGTGCCTCGCGGCCAAAAAACCAAAACATAAAACGGAAGCAATATTGTAACAGATTCAGTAAAGACTTTATAAAAATGGTCCACATCAAAAAAAAAAAATCTTAAAAAAAAGTCAATTCTATGAAAAGGATCACTCTTCGGTTCCACTGCCATTTTTCCTTCTACAAAAGTAACTACTTTCAATTGAGTTTTTAAAAAAAATTATCTCCATATTTTTTAAATAACACAGTTGTATTGCTCCCTTTTGATTTATCAATTTTAGGTCATTTCTACTGATTTTCTGTTGTAGAGGATGAAGGTTAGGTCTCTCTGCCTCTACCATACACACATCCCAGCTCTGATCCCTCCAGTTTCTCAATCCACTTACATGGTAATTCTGTTGTACGTTATTATACTATGTAAATGCTGCCCAGAGCTCAGTCATGCAGTAAACTGCTTACTTTTCTTTTCCTGAACAACTCCTTGTTTTCTCCGGAATGAATCATTTGTCATACTTACTTTGTTTGCCTGTGTGCTTATGACTGATTTGACCTCAAACCCTCCATCATTTGTCTAAATCTTCTCTTAAGGTGCTCAGACATATTTTATCAATTTTAGGCTCGTGAAGACACGTTCCTGGAGCCCTCTGACTGCAGCACTTGTACGTTCCTGGTGCATACTTTCATTCTGGTGTCTTCTGTTCATCCTGGGGATTCTCTCCACCCCTTCTGTTGGATTCCTTTTTTCCATAGCCTGTGTCTTTCTCTTTCTGTTTATTCCCTCATTTTGGTAGAGCATGTTCCCCAGTAGCTTCCTGGAAAAGGGTGCATAGGAAGTAATTTTTTTCCATCTGGCATATTTAAAAATGTGTTTTCATGATCCTTTGTTTAAAACGTAGTGTTTCTTCCTGGAAGCTTGTAGGATATTTTTGTCCCCTCTACAGTACAGTGTTGGTGTGGGTCTGTTTTTGTCCACTTTGCTGGGCACATTTCGTTCTGGAAACTCCTGCCCTTAAGCCCTATAACATTTTCTTGAGTTTTGTTTGTTTGTTTCTTTTCCTCCTCTGCTACCCTAATCTCTGTTACATCTTTCTAGAATTCCTGCTGTTTGTTATAGATCTCTTAGACTGGTTCTTTGATTTACTTATCTTTTCACTTTCATTTTTTGCCTTTTTGCTGTACTTTGTGGGGGATTTACTCACCTTTATCTTCCAACTGCACTGAATTTTGTTTCATCTATCATATTTTTAGTTTCTAGGAATTTTTTTGTGCTCTGTGTTCTCTATGGGATTTTGCTCTTGTTTGTGGGTGTAGCATCTTATATCTCTGAGGATATTAATGATAATTTCTTGATTTTTTTTCTTCTCAAATAAATTTCCTACAAAGTTGCGTTTTCCTTTCTTTTTCAATCTCCATCTTTTTCATGTTAGAGATATTTTTCAGATGTCTATTACTTCTTGATTGTGTTTTTTACAGCGTTGTTATACTGGAGACCCCAAATTGCTTCTAGAAAATGCTTCCTGACTATTCTGTTTAATTATTATTTTTTCATAATCTTTCTTGGAGGGAATAGCTATTTTGAGTTGAAGTTGAGAAGGGAGGATTATCTGGATAATTTTTACTCCTCTGTGAAGATAGGAGGGTTTTATATTCTATGTGGCTTTTCTCATCAGGAGTGGTGGGCAGTAGCACATTTGTTGTAATAAAGTGTTAGGCAGAGGAGATGCCAGCTGCTGAGAAGGGAGGATTTAGGGGTTTCTGAGATCAGGGCACATTTTCTGTAGCCAACTTTTTTTATTTATTTATTTATTTTGCGGTATGTGGGCCTCTCACTGTTGTGGCCTCTCCCTTTGCGGAGCACAGGCTCTGGACGCGCAGGCTCAATGGCCATGGCTCAAGGGCCCAGCTGCTCCGCGGCATGTGGAATCTTCCCAGACTGGGGCACGAACCCGTGTCCCTTGCATCAGCAGGCGGACTCTCAACCACTGCGCCACCAGGGAAGCCCTGTAGCCAACTTTTAAATGTTCTTTTATTTTGCAATATATACCTTATCCTGGTAAGCTAATGCCAAGGGTAGTATTGCCAGATAAAATATAGGACCCTCAGTTACATTTGAATTTCAGATAAACAACAAGTCACCTTTTAGTATCAGTGTGTTCCACATATGGCATGGGACATAATTATACTAAAAATGATTGTTTTTCTGAAATCCAAGATAACTAGGAGTACAGTCATCCCTCAGTATCCGTGGGATTGGTTCTAGGACCCCGCCGTGGATACCAAAATCCATGGATGCTCAAGTCCCTTATATAAAATGTTGTAGTATTGCATAAAACCCATGCATATCCTCCCATATACTTTAAGTCATCTCTAGACTAGTTATAATACCTAATACAATGTAAATGCTGTGTAAATAGGTGTAAATACAATGTAGATACTATGTAAATAGTTGCCGGGTATGCAGCAAATTCAAGTTTTTGGAACTTTCCTGAATTTTTTTTCTTTCCAAATACAGTCCATAGTTGGTTGAGTCCGTGAATGTGGAACCCATCGATAGGAGTACCAACTGTATCGCGTTATTTATTTATTTATTTATTTGGCCATGCCACATGGCTGGTGGGATTTTAGTTCCCTGACAAGGGATTGAACCCAGCCCTCAGCAGTGAGAGTGCGGAATCCTAACCACTGGATTGCCAGGGAATTCCCTATATTGTATTTTTTTCATTAAAGTTTTTATTTTGAGATAATTGTAAATTCACATGCAGTTTTATGAAATAATTCAGAGCTTTCCTGTACCCTTTACCCAGTTTCCCTCAATGGTAACATCTTGTAAAACTTTACTGTGATGTCACCGCCAGGATATCGACATTGATATGGTCAAGATACAGAACAGTCCCATCACCATGACTCTTCCTCCTGTTGACCTTTCACAGCCACACCTGCTTCTCCTTTCCCACCATGCTAAACCCCTGGCAACCACTAATCTGTTCTCCATTTCTAAATTTTGTCCTTTTGAGAATGCTGTATAAATAGTATTGTATAGTATGTAACCATTAGAGATTTTTTTTTTTTTTCCATTCAGCATAACTCTCTTGACATTCATCCAAGTTGTTTCCTGTATCTGTAGTTCTTTTTTATTGCTAAGTAGTAGTCTATGATATGGATGTACCACAGTTTGTTCAACCATTCACCTCTTGAAGGATGTATGGGTTGTTTCCAGTTTGGGCTATTATGAATAAAGCTGCTATGTACATTCATGTACAGGTTTTTGTGTGGACATAGTTTTCATTTCTTTGGGATAAATGCCCAGGAGTGTAGTTCTGGGTCATATGAAAGTTGCATGTTTAATTTTTTGGAAACTACCAAACTATTCTAGAGTGGCTGTACCATTTTACATTCCCACCAGCAATGTATGAGTCTCTCTGCATTCTTGCCAGTATTTGGTGGTGTCACTTTTTATTTTAACCATTCTGATGGGTAGGTAGGTAGTGATATCTCATTGTGCTTTAATTTGCATTTCGTTAATGGTTAATGATGTTGAACATCTTTTCATGTGCTTATTTGCCATCTGTGTATTCTCTTCTGTAAAATGTCTGTGTGTGTCTTTTGCCCACTTGCTAACTGGGTTTATTTTAATAGACTTCTTATTGTAGAGTACTTTAGATGTACAGAAAAATTGTGATGATACTACAGAGTTCCCATATACCCCACACCCTGTTATGAACACCTTAAATCAGTGTTGTACGTTTGTCACAATTAATGGATCAGTACTGATACATTCTTGTTGACTAAAGTCCATACTTTATCCAGATTTCCTTTGGTTTTACCTAACACCGTTTTCCTCTTCCAGGATGCCATTCGGGATACCGTATTACATTTAGTCATCATATCTCCTTAGGAACCTCTTGGCTGTGCCGGTTTCTCAGACTTTCCTTGTTTGTTTTTTGGTTTTTTTTTTTTTTTTTTGGCCACGCTGCATGGCTTGTGGGATCTCAGTTCCCCGACCAGGGATTGGATCCGGGCCGTGGCAGTGAAAGCCTGGAATCCTAACCACTAGGCCACCAGGGAACGCCCATGACTTTCCTTGTTTCTGATGACTTTGCTAGTCTTGAGGAGTACAGGTCAGATATTTTGTAGAATGCCCCTCAACTGGGATTTGTCTGGTGCTTTTCTCATAATTACACTTGGGCTTGGATTTGGGGGAGGAAGACCACAGAGGTAAGTGCCCTTTCTTACCATATATCAAATGTATTTACTATCTACATAGCTCATACTGTTGATGTTAACCTTCATCACCTGGCTGAGGTAGAGTCTGTCAGGTTTCTCCACTACACAGTTACTGTTTCTTTTTTCCCCCTTTTCTTACTGTATTCTTCGGAAGTCCCCATTTGCAGCTCCACACTTAGGGGATGGGGAGTTATCCTCCATGTCATTGAGGGTGTTTATCTACGTTAATTCTTTAGAATTTACCTGCAAGGTAGATTTGGTCATTCTCTCCCATTTATTTATTTGTTTGTTTAATCAGTCATTTATATCCGTGTGGACCCATAGATATTTATTTATTTATTTTCATATTTATTTATTTTATACTTTGTGTTGTGATCTAATGCTACCTTATTTATTTTGTTGCTCAGAATGTCTTGCTTTGGCCATTGGGAGCTCTTTCAGTTGTGTCCTTCTGACATACCCCCATGATTGTGGGGGGCTTTTTTTTTTTGGAGCCCTCCTCACTTTCTGGCGCTACATGATTCTTCAGGCTCATCCTGCATATTTTCCTGTTCCAGTGCTAGAAACATTTGCTCCTCCAAGAAGCCCTGGTCCCTCTTATTGAAGAATGATATTGAAAATAAATTTGGGTTCCATTGTTTGTCTTTTCACTGCTGAGTTTTAAGAATTCTATGTGTTTTCTAGATACTGGTCTTTTGTCAGATTGGTGCTTTGCAAGTATTTTATCCCAGTCTGTCGCTTGTCTTTTCATCCTCTTAACAGAGTTTTTCACAGAGCAAAAGTTTTTAATTTTGATGCAATCCTATTTATCAGTTTTTCCTTCTGAGAACTTTTGGTGTCAAGTCTCTAAGAACTCATTGCCTACCCCCAGTTCCTGAAGATTTTCTCTTATTGTTTCCTAAAAGTGTTGTATTTAACTTTTGCATTTGCTACATTTACATATGCTCAATTCGACAACCCTAGCCAAGAGGAAACCTTGGCTTGATGGAAACCTCCAGGGGCCCAAGGAGCCACCTTGCTGCACAGCTTCAACTGAAGTTATCAGCTCAAAACAGTCTTCATTGAAGTGAGAGGCAAATCACTTTCCTCAAAGTGGGGAAAAAAAAACCTAAGATTATTCAGCTTGAGGGCAGGAACTATTCAGTTGTGGCTATAAAGTAATAAAATGCATTTTTATGAATGGTTTATGGACTTATAAAAATCACCAACTTTGGGCTGGAAGAGAACGTCACACTGATGTCTCTATGGTTCCTCTAGTTCTAACATTCTTCTATAAACAAAGTCAGTGAGCGGTACTTGCCGCACAGCAGCAGCCTGTATATTCTTGTTTAAAATGTAGATTCATGACCCCTCTGATTAACTATCTTGGGTTTGGACCTGAAATTTAAAGAATCTACTTAGCATACCCTTCTATTCATTAGAGTTTGAGAATCACTGTCACAGCCTGGCCTTGTTATTTTATTGTCAGATCATCAGAAACAACTGCGGAGTTTTCTCAGCTTTTGATGCCGACGTGTCCACCAGGGGTTGAGAACTTCTGTCTCCAAAAACTATGTATCCTCGTAGCACCTAATGCCTTGATAGGCACTCAACGCAATACCTTTTGATGCCTAACAATTATTCCGACTTTAGATGTGAAATCCAGTTGTTTCATGACCCTTACACTGTTGCTTTTGCTCTTTAGGCAGCTTACTGGCCATTAGCATTATCTTTTGCACTGGAGCATGGAGTCAGCAAACTACCACCAGGGACCAAATTTAACCCACTGCCTGTTTTTGTAAATAAAGTTTTATTGGGACACAGCCACACCCAGTGGTTTACATACTGTCTCTGGCTGCTTTTGTGCTACAGCAAAACTGATTAGATGCCACAGAAACCTTACAGCCCACACAGCCTAAAATATCTATCTGGCCCTTTACAGAAGAAAGTTTGTTGTCTCCTGTGCTGGAGCATTGAAAGGGAAAAAATAGACTTTGTTTCAGATTTTACCTTTTAAGCCTTTTTCTGGTAAAAGATTTGATTGCAACAGCAATAGCCAGTGAAATTAACTGGTGGTTTCTTTCTTTTTTAAAAAAAATTAATTTATTTTTGGCTGTGTTGGGTCTTCATTGCTGTGCACGGGCTTTCTCTAGTTGCGGCGAGCGAGGGCTACTCTTCATCGCGGTGTGTGGGCTTCTCATTGCGGTGGCTTCTCTTGTTGCGGAGCACGGGCTGTAGGCGCGCGGGCTTCAGTAGTTGTGGCTCACAGGCTCTAGAGTACAGGCTCAGTAGTTGTGGCGCACGGGCTTAGTTGCTCCGTGGCATGTGGGATCTTCCCGGACCAGGGCTTGAACCCGTGTCCCCTGCATTGGCAGGCGGATTCTTAACCACTGTGCCACCAGGGAAGCCCAACTGGTGGTTTTTTGAGAGATATCATCAGATATTCTCTCTTTCTGAAACTACCTACCTGCTGGGCCTTCTTGGAAACCTAGAATTTATACTTCTTAAGGCAGTGTTTCTCAGAGTGTGGATCTCATGCTGTCTGCATCCAAATCACCAAGAGGGCTTGTTTAGAATGCAGATTCCTGAATCCCACCGAAGACCTACTGAATGGGAATTTCTGGAGGTATGCCTGGACATGAGATTACTCCCTCTTTTGTAACTATTGGTGTATCTGGCCTCTGTTGTAGCAGTCAACGCGATACATTTCTTTTTTTTTTTGAGGTTTGAACCCAGAGTATTTATTGTCATGGGAATATGAAGAAATGTTCATATTCCTGTGCTTTTCTTTTTCTTTTTTTTTTTTTTTTTTTACATATATCTCTTCTTTTTTGGATTTCCTTCCCTTTTAGGTCACCACAGAGCACCAAGTAGAGTTCTCTGGGCTGTACTGTAGGTTTTCATTAGTTGTCTGTTTTATACATAGTAGTGTATATGTGTCAATCCCAGTCTCCCAGTTCATCCCACCCCACCTCCCGTTCCCCCTTGGTGTCCATACATTTGCTCTCTACATCTGTGTTCAACAAGATATATTTATTTGTTTACCTGCCTATGTTTCCTATTGAGACTGTGAACTCCTTCAGGGTAGGTATTGTGTTATTCATTGCTTTTGTATTCCAAGCCCCAGATTAGGCACATTTAATTGTTGTCGTTCTCAAAGGGTGGTCCATGGAGGCTGGGAGTCTCAGAGACCCCTTTAGGGGTCACAAGATCAAAACAGTTTTCTTAATTGTACCAGGACATGATTTGCCTTTTTTGCTATGCTGTTGACATTTGCACTGTTGATGGAAAAGCAATGGTGGGTAAAATTGCTGGCGCCTTACCAGGAATTAAGGCAGTGGAAACCATGTTCTACCAGTTACCGTATTGTCCACTGCCATGAATTTGTAATAAAAACAGTGCCAGTTTCACTTAAAAATATACTTCATGAAGAGTAAAAATTATTAATTTTATTAACTCGTAACCCTTGAGTTCACACATTTTTCACATTCTGTGTGACAAAATGATTAGTACGCAGGAAACAATTCTGCGGGCTGAAGTACACTGGGGAAAAGCGTTCCTGGACCCAATTCCAGTGTGTGTGTAGAGGCCTCCACACACCAACAAGCAATTCTTATAGGCCAGACGTTCCCATGACTTCCTCCTTGGCTTCAGTTAACTTGCTAGCACGGCTCACAGAACTCAGGAAAACCCATTTATTTACTAGATTACCAGTTTATTATAAAAGGATATAAAACCACAGCCAAGATGAATGATAGAGATACATAGGGCATGGCCTGGGGAGAGGGGGCAGACCTTCCATTCCCTCTCCAGGTGCATCACTCTCCCCAATCCTCACATGTTCCCCAACCTGGAAGCTCTCTGAACCTTGTCCTTTGGATTTTTAGTGAGGCTTCATTACAAAGGCATGACTCAGTCACTGGCCATTGGCAACGGATTCAACCTCCAGCCACTCTGCCCTCCCCAGAGGTTGGGCGTTGGGACTGAAAGGTCCCACCCTCTAATCACATGGTTGGCTCTCCTGGCAAGCAGCCACCCTCCTTCTGTGGGATCCAAAAGTCACTTTCTCTGAAGCGTTTCCAGGACCTGAGGACAAGAGACCAAATATTATCTCGCTGCTTTTATAGCTCAGGAAAGTCCAAGGGTTTTGGGAGCTGTGAGCTAGGAATTGTGAATTAATATATACATTCATCTGAATGACCAATATATTGCAGCTGGTCACTTGAGGAAAAAGCACGTGACATTATTTGACTTGGTAACTGAACTAGCTACTCTTTTTTTCATGGAACATCATTTTTAGTTGAAAGTACAAACGACAGACAAACTGTGGCTATGGAGATTTAGGTATTTGGCAGAACTTTTCTAGAAAAAGTGAGATTGTTACTTCAAGGAAAACAACTGACAGTATTTGTTGCCAATAATGAAATTAGACCTTTACAGGAAAAAGGATTTTGGAAGACTTTTATCTGCTATGAGCTTGACAGCTTCCCAATACTTAAAAGACTTCTAATTAGATTGGTGGTAATTAAAAAAATAGTGAAATACGTTAACATTTGAAAGGCTGCATAGCTCAGTGAACTGGAATTTTACAAATGACCAATGCATGATGTCATCAGTCATGCATGGGTAAAAGATCTATTCAAAGTGCAAGATAGACCAATGGTGGGGATTTTTTGTTTTTTTGCCGCACCTTGCGGCATGTGGAACTTCCCCGACCAGGGATTGAACCCACGTGCCCTGCAGCAGAAGCGCAGAGTCTTAACCACCAGACTGCCAGGGAAGCCCAAGACCAATGGGTTTTAAAGTATCAGAGTACAAAAATTCACTAATATGTTTTCAGATTCCACATTGCAACTAACTTTTAAGAACCTACCATTTGTTGAATTTTATTGTAGTAGTAAAAAGAATACTCCACAATTATCTGAAAAGGCCATTAAAAGATTCCTTCTTGGGCTTCCCTGGTGGCGCAGTGGTTGAGAGTCCGCCTGGCGATGCAGGGGACACGGGTTCGTGCCCTGGTCCGGGAAGATCCCACATGCCGCGGAGCGGCTGGGCCCAGTGAGCCATGGCCGCTGAGCCTGCGCGTCCGGAGCCTGTGCTCCGCAATGGGAGAGGCCACAACAGTGAGAGGCCCGCGTACCACAAAAAAAAAAAAAAAAAAAAAAGATTCCTTCTTTCTTCAACTACACAGTGGAGTGAGGCTGGATTTTCCTTATATACTTCAACCAAAACTAAAATTGTAACAGGTTGAATGCAGAGGCAGATACGAGAATCCAGTGGTTTTCTATCAAGCCAGACATTAAAGAAATTTACAAAAATGTAAAGCAATGTCATCCTTTTCTCTGGTTTTTAAACAATTATTTTGGAAACTAGTTATTTTTCTGTAAAAATATTTACATAAAATGGATTTTCTTATTTTTAAATGAATTAAATGTTTAAATTTCTCGGTTTTAACATCTAGTACAGTAAATAGTGGTAGATACAATCTACATAAACACTCTTTATAGAGTTCTCAATAATTAAAAGTATAAAGGGTCCTGAGACAAAAAAAGAAAATTGAGAACAGCTGGTATAGAGGCTGCAACAGGGATTTGGAGAAAGAAGGCCTAAATTCAAGTTCCGGTTCTATCACTTAACTGCGATTTTAGGTAAGTTACTTAGGTGCAGGCTCTGAAGACAGACCTTGTGTTTATATTGGCTCC
The DNA here is from genome assembly GCF_059928025.1 of Delphinapterus leucas. Classification (NCBI taxonomy): domain Eukaryota; kingdom Metazoa; phylum Chordata; class Mammalia; order Artiodactyla; family Monodontidae; genus Delphinapterus; species Delphinapterus leucas. The sequence continues at coordinate 29,534,150 of NC_143149.1, forward strand.
ATCACTTGCTGGTAGTATGTGAGTCATTCTACCTCTGCAAATAGGGATAACCTACTTCACCAGGTTGCTGTGAGAATTAAATGGGATTATACTTGTCAAATGCTTACAGTTGTTACCTACAACATAGAGTTTAAAAGCTAGCTACTGGTATTAGTTATATTAGCTAGTCATCTGACAGGATCCTAGAGGCTGGGGCACAGTCCTGGCTTTCTTCATCCTCTCTGTGTCACCGAACCCAGGTCCAGCTGCTTGCCTCTGGAAAGCCAATTCTCGAGAGATGAGTGTTGGTAGGAAAGGAAAGCTTGCTTTATTTTGGAGGCTGGCAACTGGGGGAGAGGGTGGACTCCTGTCCAAGAACCAACTCCCGACTGCTCTCGGGACAGGGGCTTTTAAAGGGGAGTTTCAGGGTTGCACAGGCAGGAGCAGAACAGCACAGTCAGTTCGGACAGTCATCGTGAAACCAGTAATGCGGTGGTCTGATCAGCATCATCTTGGTTGTTTTAAGAACATTTAATCTTTAGTTCCAGGGTTTCCATTTCTTTGAGGCCAGTTCTTGGAATTGTGGCAGCTTATGTCATGGCTACAGTCTGGTCATCATGTAGTTAACTTCTTCCACCTGGTGGGGATTTCAGTATCTGTAAGACAGCTCACAGGATACGGCTCAGAATATTATCTATAGCCCTTGAGGAGGGACTGAAGGTCCTTGACTATGCTTAATGACTAAACTATTATTTGGTCTCCTTTGACTGTTTTCCTTTGTTTCTGCATTTTCTCACTTCTCTGATTAAACTTATTCTTTGGCTAAAGTTTTTCCACAGACAAAAGGCGGGCTGAGGACACGGGGTGAGGGGCAGGGACCGTAGGGTCCTGCTGCATTTCATCTGCAAAGAACAGAAGCTGTTCAGGTGTTATAAATTTGAGGAGAAGGTATAAGTAAACTTGTGGATAATTGTGTGTGGCTCTTAAACTGTAAGAGAATTAATCTGTTATTAAAAAACCCCTTTTAGTTTCCTTTTTCTCAGCTTTTGAAGAAATAACAAGACTGAAAAACATTCCCTGAACCCTTGCCCTATAATCTAGTTAGAAAATAGGAAAGTATTTTATTGCATGCCCGAAGGAATTGAAGTCTTCCAGAAAACTAAATAGGAGAGCTGGCAGGGCTACTACTTGGGAAATTCTTTTAACCTCTTGACCTCTGTTATGTCATCTTGCTGGACAAAAATATCTCATCTCCAACCCTCTTGCGGCTTTCGAATCCTGCCAGGCTCAGCTCTACATCTTTTAAAGATATCTTTTTGGCAGCTTCTAAATCCCAGTAAACGCAAAGGAGAGGGGCAAAGACCCAGAGACAATCTTTTGTTCCCTTGCAAATGCCAATGGTATCTGTTCTCAGCACCCAGAAGTGGAGGTCTGGGTAGGCGCAACTACCGCCAGCGCCCTGTCCTACTTCTCACTAAGGTCATGGCATCCCGGCGTCCCTGCACCATCCCGGCCCATGAGCAGGGTTAGCCAGGGTACCACCGGGTCAGAGGTCTGTTTTCCCATCTATTAAGTGAGGAGGCTGGGTCATCTTGAAGAACCTTGCTTTCACTGCAATTTGAAACGCTCCACATCTATAACGTCTCATTCCTCATCCCTGCCTTCTAAATACCTGAGGCCTTGCACCCAGACCCCGCGCGCGGGGGGCGCGCCGCCGGCAACACCCGCGTGCCCAGCGCTCCGACCTCCAGCCCGCTCGGAGGAGCACATCTCGCGCGATTCCCTCCACCTCTCGCGACACTTCCCGCCAGCGCCCCTGCGGGCCTCCACGCCCCACCCGTTTCCTCCACGCAGCGGTCCCCGTCACCTCACCTTTGCTCTTGGCAGCCTGGCCCGCTGCTCGCCCGCTGGGAGCGCGGCGGAGCCCTGTTTTGGGCGCGAGCCCGTTAGGGCCGCAAGCTCCGCCCTGCTCTGCTCCGCTCCGCCCCTCCTGGGCTCGCGGGGAAGGCCTCCGCTGGGGATATGTCGTAGCCCACTCAGCGAAGGCAGGAGAGCTTGAAAGGCTGCGGGGCTGCAAGGTGAGTCTGCCGGGGCGCGTTGGGGGCGGCGGCCGGGCCCAGGGCTCCGACCGGCGTGCGGGTGGGAGGCACTGCGGGATGGAGATGCCAGGGGCAAAGGAGGACGCGATGCCCGAGGCAGTGAAGGGGGGCTGGGAGGACCAGCCCTGGCGGGGTGGGGGTGACCTCGGTTACAGGGACGCGGCCAGGGCCCCTTTTGCATCGACCGTGCCCGAAGGCACCGGGAAATTACCTTGTTTTCATCCACGCTCCGCTCCTCTCTGCGGGGCTGGACGCGGGACGGGGAGAGGCGTCCGCGAACCCTGAGGTCCCAGACCTGGGCTGCAGGAGGCCCGGGGTCGTGGGGAGAAGGGACACACAAAGTGGCGGAGGTAAATTCGTGCTGGGAAAAAAGATAAAGTGGCGGAAGCTGGAGAGCGTCCGCTTCGAGGGAGGCCGGGTGTTTGCGGTCCCGCTGCGCTCGGTGCTGAGATAGCGATGGTCTTGCCCGCGCCCCTCCAAGCAGCCTGGGCTTACTTTCGACGTCTACTGTGTTAGTCTCTGCGAGTGTTAAAGGGGCGGAAACACACAGGTCACGGTCTTCCTTGAGGGAAGGAGGCTTTTGAGGTCACTTGTTACTTTTCGTCTGAGACCTGGATGGTGCGAGTGGGTGCGCGCGTGCGCACAGTGGCCCCAAGCGAGGGTTCGCGTTTTCAGAATTTGTACCATAGTCTCTACTTAAGCACCCTTCAAGCATTGATAAAAAGTGACTGGTTCTTAAGTGAATAGTTTTATTTTCAATAGTGTGATTCCAGTAGTCATGTAAATGTGTAATGACAAGGGCCTGGAGCCTAAAACCAGGCGTTATTAAGACGGAGTACGCGTTTTTGCCTTGGGACCAGACTTAAATTGGAAATTGGGGTAAAATTTTTTTTGCAGTCAAGATTTCGACCATGTGTTTCTTGTGATTCCAGTTTTGTTTAATTAAAACCATGCAGTTTTCTGAGAGGATTGGAAGATCAGTGCAAAGTGGTTGGTCTAACTATAAGAAGCGTTTTGTTTAAGGCCTCCTTACTCCAAAAAAAAAAAAAAAAACCCCAAAAACAAAACCAAAAAAAGCTGTTAATTTATGTTATTTCTGTTTTAAATTATGTAGCCCCCTTAGTTTTTTTTCAGAAATGACTCCTTAAAAATGACCAGTTTTGTGTGTGAACAATTACACTGTTAATAGAAGGAAATTTTACTGATAGTTTTCTTTTGTCTTTTAGAGAAAGAAATGTCATCAGTGGAATCACACGAGGAACAATTGTCCCAGTCAGATCCATCCCCGTCACCAAACTCATGTAGTTCCTTTGAGCTAATAGACATGGATGTTGGCAGTTTGTACGAACCCGTTTCTCCTCATTGGTTTTATTGTAAGATAATAGATTCTAAGGAGACATGGATTCCTTTCAACTCTCAGGATTCACAGCAGCTGGAAGAGGCATACGGCTCTGGTAGGGTGAAAGCTATGACTTGTAATAGCCAAGGACTTACTGTCATTTCTCTAAAACTATAATATAAAAGTCCTTATAGTGAGTGCTATTAGAAGTAAATTTTAGATCTTTTTCTAGTTGTCTCATAGCATTTTTTTTGCTTTACATTTTTTATACTTTCCAAATTTTACTTAATAATCTTTTCTTTTTAACATCTTTATTGGAGCATAATTGCTTTACAATGATGTGTTAGTTTCTGCTTTATAACATCCTATAGCATTTTTATATAGAAGTTCTGCATTACTATCCAGCCAATTTATAATACTCAAGAATTTGGTCTGTATCTTGAAAACAGTACCTATTGTAATTCCTGCATAGTTAACCAATAATGTTTCTTATGTTTCAGTTTCTGTTTATGAAGAGTGTGGTGCGGGCAGTGTCACATTGCAAAAGAATGAATTCTTTCATTTTTCTCTTGTTTTTTCTTCTTTTATGGAAACAAGAATGATGCCGGTTACTACTTTATCATCATGATGGTCATTAATTTATCTTTTGGTCCCTTAAACAAAAAATTCAGAAAAGCTTTCTTGTATACATTTTTTTTTTAAGGGACACTCCTATCTCTCCTTAGAAAAAGAACAAAACAGCATTGGGTATTACTTTTTTCATGTTTCATTAAAACCAAGAATGATTTTGATGGTTTATAAAGTAGTTTAGCCAAGAAGAAACAGATCATTCGTGTGTTTTATAACATTATTGAGAACATAACTCAGAGTTGTATTTTGGGAGCTTTATTTTGCTATACTATGTACTTCATTTCCCGTTTCCACTCCTTGATAGGAAAAGACTGTGATAGGAGAGTTGTGCCCACTGATGGGGGCAGATACGATGTTCATTTGGGGGAGAGGATGCGGTACGCCGTATACTGGGATGAGCTAGCATCGGAAGTGAGGCGCTGTACCTGGTTTTACAAGGGAGACAAAGATAATAAGTATGTTCCATACTCGGAGAGCTTCAGCCAAGTGTTAGAGGTATTCCTGTGACCCTTTTACTCATTTTCTTCATTGTGTTCTCTTATTTCATAATCTTTTCTTCCTCTTGTGACTTATTCTGTGAATTTACAGAGAGAGTTTCGTTCTATTTGCATCACAGTTCATAGCGTTTCTTTTTGCAAGTTAGTTTCAGGATAAAGTAGTTTTATTTTCAAATTTTGAAATACTATGGAAACTATTATGTATTTAAATTAAAATTTTTTTTCTCTAATGGTGATCTTTGTGAATATTTAAAATGTGACCACAGGATTGGTCTTTTTTGCCTTTTATTTTTCTTGCTCTGAAAATATTCTGAAATTTGCTTTAAATTGGAGTAGGATATTAATATTATTGAACGAAATATATCAAAATGTGAACAATGATTATTTCTAGTCTTGATGATGGAATTGGGACTGATTTTTTTCCTTTGTCCTGTACTATTATCATAATTTTAAAAGAATTTTAAAATAAATTTGACAAATCAAGAGAAAGAACTTTATATGTAATGTAATCCTCATTTTATGGATAATATACATGCGTTAACATTACTGAAAGAAATATATCAAAATGTGTACAGCGATTATCTCCAGTCTAGATGATAGAAGTAGAAGTGATTATTTTTTCTTTGTTCTATACTAGTACCTGTTCTCATTTTAAGAGAATTAAAATAAATTTGATAAATTAGAGTAAGATACTCTTATTGTAATTGTTTATCTAGCAGTATTCTTGTTAAAAAGTTCAGTTTTAATAGAAAAACCATTACAGAAATCTAATGAAACGTGTTTTCTTTTAAGGAAACTTACATGCTTGCTGTAACTCTGGATGAATGGAAGAAGAAACTGGAGTCTCCCAACAGAGAAGTTATTATATTGCACAATCCAAAGGTTAGCAAATTAATGCCCTTCTTTAACATTGGGATTAAAGGTTAATTGCATTAGTAAGAACTTAATTGGTTTCTTTTTCTGGGGATTCTACGTAAGATAAGCTTTGGACATTTTTATATTGCATTCACAGTTATGAAACTTGAAGCTGTGGCTCTTACCATCATTTCCTTGTTCAACTCTTACACAAAAATTTTCTTAGGGAAAATTATGTCACTGTAGATTTAGAAAATCACTGACACGTTATGTGGGCACATCTTCCATGTGTAGGGTATGGTTGAAAGATCTGTTAGCCTGATGAATTTTCATTTTCCTTCTTTTTTTTTTTTTAGCTTTACTGAGGTATAATTGACAAAATAGTAAGATATTTAAAGTGTACAACATTAGCCTAATGTATTTTCAGGATTCTCATTTCAAGCTGTAGGAGTTGCATGTCAAAACTCCAGTTGAGATTTGACTATGTGTTATGTTTTAAAAGACCCGTTCCTACCCCTCAGAATGTATAAATAGAAGTGTCTTTAATGTAGAGTACGTTTATTGCTCTGATCTTTTTTATTTAAGCTTATGGTACATTACCAGCCAGTCGCGGGGTCTGATGAATGGGGTTCAACACCCACTGAGCAGGGCCGACCTCGAACAGTGAAGAGAGGGGTTGAGAACATCTCTGTTGACATTCATTGTGGTAATGTTAATCATTCATTTTTTTTCTTATCTTCTGATATACTTATTTGTTTATGACTTAAATCATGGTCTTTCTCTATGGCTTTAGATTATGTCAAGGCTTAAAAATGGTCTTTAATCAAATGGGCTTATTCTAATTAAGATTAGCATTACTTCATCTGCTAAGAATCTTAATAGGTACAAAAATCTCTTTTAAAGTTGCTAAGTATATATGGTGGGGTGGATAAAATTTGACAGTACTAATCAGGAGGTCACTAAGTACAAATGAACTGATTTAGTCCTAATTCTAAGAAGTGTGATTCCACCTGCTTGATTATTAATTTATTCCTGGTAACTCCTGAAGGTTTTCAGGAGGTTTTCAACCAGGGAAAACTCTTTTTCAGGGACCTTGATGGTTATCCATTGCTCTCTAGCTAGGGTCATTTATGGTTGGTTTTATAATATATTTAACTGGATTATAAAATTCCTTTCATCTTTCAGAGGAGATGGCTTGTCTCTTGGACAAAGCCGTAGACTTACTGTAATTTGAAAAGATGAGTTTAAAATTTCAGGCTTCAAGTACATATCAGACTTTATTGGTACAACTGATAAACATAGGATATTAGGTAAAAGTATCCTGTCAATATTAAATTACTTGAATTTGGTAACTGCCCTGTGGTTAAATAAGAGCATATTCTTAGGAAATACATAATAAAATATTAAAGGGTTAAAGAGATGTGATATGTGCCATCTGATAATGTATGCAGCCTGCTCCCAAATGGTTCAGAAAAATAAATGTGTGTGAATACACATACACATAGAGAAATAAAGCAAATGTAGTAAATGTTAGTGTTGAATCTGTATAAAAAGTACATGAGAGTTTCTGTACTGTTCTTTCAAGTTTTCAATAAGATTGCAGTTATTTCAAAATAAAAAGTTTAAAAAACTTGAACAATTTTTTCACTGACTTATTACAAGATAAATAAGAAACAAAGTAACATCACTATGTTTTTACTAAGTAGTTAAATATGGGGCTATCTGTGTCTTTTAAAATATCTGCTCATATTTTAATTTGCCCATTTCTATTGTCTACGCATTGTGAATGTTTGATTTTAGAATACATGACTCGTTATATAGAGTAATTTTTCTTTGTAATTTCACGTGTAGGGGAACCTTTACAGATAGATCACTTGGTTTTTGTAGTCCACGGGATCGGACCAGCCTGTGATCTCCGCTTCCGAAGCATTGTACAGTGTGGTAGGTTCGCAAAGCATGTCATATTAGATCATGTAAGGGGACTGTTAGTGCTCCTGTGAGTTGAGATAAAGTGTTGTCTTTAGTCTGTTGTCTTAGCTGCATAATAAGATTTGGAGAGATAAAGACAGGTGGCAAGGTAGTCAAGCTTCCCAGCTTAGACCTAAAGTGCTAGTAAATTCCTTAGGCTAATAGGTTTATATTCTTAACTAATAATTCTTGAGTGAATAAGCCCTCAAGTCTTATACAATTGTTTTATGACGTGATGGTCCTGTTTATAACCATTCTAAATTTAAAGGGAACCATAAATATATGACCATGAAGATAATACAGTTTAAATGAATAACAGAAGCTTCAACCATTTTTGTAATTCATACTGTGATAAACCTTATGATATTCTAATTGGAATATTTGGGTCATTAGTATAACTTGACTTTGAAAGGTAGTATTCATAGTCTAACTGCCCTAATTTGGGAGTCTGATCCTAATGGCTAATGCTTCTAAGCATAAACCTCCTAGAAGGTTAAGATCGACACAATGTGAATTCCAAACAGCAGTGTATTTTTTAAAAATTTAAAATATTGGGTAAAGGTTGTTTATAAGAACCAGAAAGTTAGGATAGGAACCTGACTGCAAGGCCAATTGACATAGTCAAGTGGTTTTTTAAAAAAATGGAAACAGTTCCCTTGACACGGCAGAAGTTTTGAAGTTACTGTGTGATTTTTTTTATATAAAAATGTTTTGTATAGTAACAGCAGTTCTATATTAAAGGAATGTCTTTTCCTACATGCACTGTTAATTTTTTCTTGAATACTCACTCTACTTTTGACTGGAGTCAATAGGTGCTATAAGCAGATATAGATGGATATAGTATAATTAATTATAAGATCTGTTGCATTTTCACTCTACAAACTGATCGCTTCACCATTAATGCATTGTTAATTTTCTTTTCTAGTTAATGATTTTCGCAGTGTTTCTTTGAACCTGCTACAGACGCATTTTAAGAAAGCCCAAGAAAATCAGCAGATTGGGAGGGTAGAATTTCTCCCAGTCAACTGGCACAGTCCTTTGCATTCCACTGGTGTGGATGTGTGAGTAGTACTTTACACCTTTGAGTTGCTAACTGTGATTGTAATGTTTTCTGATCATTGATATGCTTAGGAACATTTCTGCTATAGCTGATCGTATATATAAAATTTTGTTCAACAGAAAACTTTTTGTACTTCTGTGTCTTTTTCTTAGAGATACATTATTAAGTGCGGACCAATCCCTTTGTTTAACTAGCTCGGGTTAGGAGTGGGGAGTTGTGTGTATCTTCTTCCAGTATGTTTTACTGGCTCATTAGTGTTTACTATTACAGCTTTATTATTTCTTTAGCATAAAGCCAAATGTTGCTTTCTCCGCATAGTTTATAAGCATTTCCATCTTAAGATGTCAAAAGCCAATCTACCTCAAGATGCACAAAGTATTTTGTTGTTTCTTTTGTGATCACATTTAGATAATATTTGTCCAAATTTGGGGAAAAAAGGAAATTCCCAAATATTAAATTATTGGTGTTTATAACTTGAGGTATAATTGGTGCAATGACTTATAAGTGATGGCTTTCTTAAGTTACAAGCTCAGTAGTTCTGTTTGTAAACTTTTTGGTAATGTCAGAGAAGGTTGCCTTATATTAAGGATATTCAGCTGTGGGCTTGCCAGAAAGAAGTATGTTCATAATATAGTTCTAGGATAGAACTAGGAGATGCTTCTCTGGTAGATAAAGGAAGTAGCATTGTTTCCATGCTGGTCTTGGAAATGGCTTTTCTGATTCCGTGTCTCTCAGTTCTTAATACCCTATGATTTGAGCATATTCCACGTGCCAAATGCTCCATTGTGGTGTTGCTTTTACTAGTGTACAGAGTTCACATTCTTTCATATTTGAGCTGATGCTAAGAGGTTACTAGGGGCACATAGCCCTCTCTAAACTACAGAAGATGTTGAAGGTTTGAGGAGTCTTTCTGGGAGCTTTGAGAAAGCTTTATGTGGAAGCTGATTTATACTACGTCAACATTGTTTTCCTTTGCGAGATATGAGTTCTGTTTGTCCTTGGCATCTGGCAGTCTCACCTTCTTTCAGCTTTTAGAAATTCGGCATAGAGAGAGAGAGATGATCCATTTATCATTTGACTTGTGATCAAAAAACCTTAATGCTGAGAATTCTAGGAAAAGCCTCTTGTATCTTTTAAAAAACTTTATTATAGAGAATTTTGTACACAAAAGTAGCATATATAATGAATCTTCATGGATTGATTATGATTACCCAGCCCAACAAGCCTCAACACGTGGCCAGTTCTGCCCCATCCATATCTCCCGTGTACTGCCCATCCCTCCACTCTATTACTTTTGGATAAAATCTTAGACATCATATCATTTCATCTGTTAAATGTTTCAGTTTGTATATCTTTTTAAGGATTAAAAATATATATATAACACCATTATCACATCTAAAAAAATTCTTAATATCAGCAAATATACAATCAGTATTCAAATTTGTAATTGTCTAATAAATGTCATGATTTGTATATACACATACATACATATACATGCACATACACACATAGTTTAAACTGGGATCATAAATTGCAATTAGTTGATGTCTTTTTAAGTCTCTTTTAATCTCTTGATTACCTTTCTATCTCTTATTTTCTTGTAATTTATGTCTTGAGGAGGCTGGGTTTTTTGTCTTGCAGCGTTTCTCACACTGAATTTTGCTGGTCACATCCCTTTGGCTTCATTACAAATGTCTGTCTGTCCTCTGTTTCCTGTAAATTGATAGTTATCCTTTGTATCTTAATTTCTAAGTGTAATTTGGATAATAACTTAGAGGAGGCTGTGGGATGTACTTAGGTTTTCTGCTTAGAATATCTTCTATTTTTTCAGAGATCTGCAGCGAATAACTCTGCCCAGCATTAACCGCCTAAGGCACTTCACCAATGATACAATTCTGGATGTCTTCTTCTACAACAGCCCCACCTACTGTCAGACTATTGTGGACACAGTTGCTTCTGAACTGAACCGATTATATGTACTTTTTCTGCAGAGGAACCCTGATTTCAAAGGGGGCGTATCCATCGCTGGTCATAGTTTAGGTAACGGATTCTTTGTGACCAGAGATGACTATCACATTTTAAGGATAGCTGGGTTTGAAGTACAGTGTCTTTTATCAGTATCAGATTCAGAAGTCTAGAACTGGTCTGTGATGAAGAATTTGGAAGGGGTTGGCAGGGTGGTGGTGGATTGGAAAGAATGACTCCCTACTTCTTAGATTTTGCTTCATGGGTAATTGGCTTATTACTTTTTTTGTATGAAAGACAGCTATTTAGTGCTAATGCTTCGAAATTGTCCCTTCTTTCTTCTGTTTTATTTGTAGGTTCACTTATATTGTTCGATATCCTAACAAATCAGAAAGATTCTTTGGGGGATGTTGACAGTAAAAAGGTAATTTAGATGTTCAGATAGGTTCTTTTGTATGCTTTCTTAGTAAGTGTTTTTAGATTTTAGGCTTTTTGTTTTTTGCTTTGTCTCATACCATAATATTTACATTTATTTTAATTTTAACAGACTTGTAATTATCTCTGTCATTCTTGGATGATAGAAGCAAGATAGTAGTATGCTTCTACAAATATTTGTCACATTCTAAAATAATTATAGGTATCTTATTTTTTCATTATAAATATGCACTACTGATCTGTTATTAGAATTATAGAATCACTGAGTTGAAATGGAATTTGCATATGAGGAAATGAAGAGTGAATTGGATGCAAATTGATATAGTTTATAGAAATTCTGTTTGAAAGCCATCCTTAAACATTAATAAGAGCTCAGGGAAGGCTTTATTAATGATGATGAAGAATACTTTGATACTCATTTATTCACTCATTCATTTATTTAAAAACATACTAGGTTTCAACTGACTACAAAAACTTAAAGATCAATCACATCTTAATTTATATTTCGTATAAATTACAATTTATTCAAAGTTAAGATAGGTCTCTGTGGATATCTAACATAGTACTTTCCTTTATTGCAAAGTAATATTAATAAAAATCTGAATGAATTTAGAGAATACGAGCTTTACAATTTAATTTTTAGGATTTGCCAAGTATTTTCATGGAACAAGGAGACACACCGACACTGGAGGAAGATTTGAAGAAACTTCAACTCTCTGAATTCTTTAGTGTCTTTGAGAAGGAGAAAGTAGATAAGGAAGCTCTGGTAAAAATAATCTTTTAAAACTTTGCACTATACCATTTTCAGTATTTTTTTTTAATAAATTTATTTTATTTATTTATTTTTGGCCGCGTTGGGTCTTCGTTGCTGCGCGTGGGCTTTTTCTAGTTGCAGAGAGTGGGGGCTACTCTTTGCTGCGGTGCACAGGCTTCTCATTGCGGTGGCTTCTCTTGTTGCGGATTATGGACTCTAGGCGCGTGGGCTTAGTAGTCGTGGCTTGCGGGCTCTAGAGCGCAGGCTCAGTAGTTGTGGCGCATGGGCTTAGTTGTTCCGTGGCATGTGGGATCTTCCCGGGCCAGGGATCGAACCCGTGTCCCCTGCTTTGGCAGGCGGATTCTTAACCACTGTGTCACCAGGGAAGTTCCCCATTTTCAGTATTTTTATTGCTTCTTTTCATCGTACTGCTTGCTAAGAGCCTGCCCTTTAGAAACATTTTAGTCATAAATACTTCGTTATCATTAGTAATGCTCTTTAGCCTTATTTGTGTGCTTTTTATCGTATAAAGTGATCTTTGCTTTGTGGAGGTTCAGAGTTCCGAGCAGCCATGTTAATAGCAATGGAGCAAAGACTAAAACACAGAGCTCTGGAAACATGAGAGCAGGAATAAATGACCACTAACTTTTCCAACTCTTATTTTCTGTTATACTTTGTAGAGCTCTACTGTGGATATTTGCTTGTTTATTTGTTTTTGTTACCACTAGGGAGTCCTAGTCATGCAAAGCAAAGAACAACAGAGTGTTTAGGCCTTATTCCTCTCAGAGAACAGGGCATTTACTTATTTATTTTTAGGACATTTAATTGATTTTAATTTGCCTAGAAATAAGAAAGATATTTGATTTTTTATGCTTAGGCTTTATGTACAGACAAAGATCTTCAGGAAATGGGAATTCCCTTAGGACCAAGAAAGAAGATACTAAACTACTTAAGGACCAGAAAAAATTCAATGGTATGTGCTTAATATAGCTTGTAGGATTAAACAGTGTTTTGACTTCCTTGTATCCTTGGGCTTTGTGAGGTGTTTAGTATAGGGAGCTAAGCAATTTTTAAAATTGACCTTTAGCTCTCTTTTCAGAAATTAAACACATTTACTTTATTTATATCTTTAAAAGTGTTATTAGCTTCAGAAGTTTTATTTCCCCTGGACTTCCACCATTCAATTTTTTCCTTTTTTTTTTTTTTGTTTGTTTTGTAACTGCTTTATTGAAATATAATTCACAACACATACCATAAAATTCACCGTTTTAAAATATACAATTCAGTGGGTTTTAGTATATTTGCAGAGTTGTATAACCATTACCACTATCTAATTCCAGAACATTTCCATCACCGCAGAAAGAAACAACATATTCATTAGCAGGCACTCCCTATTCCTCCCTCCTGTGAACCACTGATCTATTTTCTGTCTTCATGTATTTTCTTATTCTGGATATTTCATATAAATGGAGTCATACAATATGTGGCCTTTTGTGACTGGTTCCTTTCACTTAGTATAATGTATTCAAGGTATAACCCCGTTGTAACAGTGCTTATGCACTGAGCATTTTTGGCCACTGATTCCTTTCCATAGTCTAACTAATTATTTTTCAACCTTTTAGCAGGTTGCTCAGTTCTGATTTAAGGCTGATAGAGACATAACTACTTACTTTGGTTAGAAAGGCATAGCACTTCATTGAACTCCTCAGCAATCCCCAACATTCATTCCACAGTGCTCTGCTATCGTTTTCTCTCATGATGGTTGCCTAAAGTTTCAACTGCTACCCAAATGGCTTTGTACAGCTTTCATTATTTCAGAGCATGTAGGGATATCAATTCATAATTTAAGGCAACTTTTGTTTTCATCAGCTTTATCTTGTTCTCTGAGAGATTCTTCTTAAAATTGTTGACTACCATTTCAAAACCTTCCCAAGCATCCTTTTAAACCAGTAGAAAACTGTGTAATCCTTTGGATATTTTCACTACATAGCAGTTCCACAGAACTATTTTTTATTCTTTAGGGTATTAATAGACCAACCCCGCAATCACCTGCAGGGGCGAATATGTCTAACATCCCCAAAGAATCGGAGTTCTGTAGTAGTACTAATGGTACTGGAAATGGTGAACATCTGGATGTTGGCATTGGGCAGGTAACAATACTAATTCTCTTTGGTCATTTTATTGTTTGCCGTTGGTATGGTAGGAACAGATGTAACTTCTGTTGTTAATGAGAGATGCTTTTATTTCCTCCTTCCAGGTGCCTGTAAAATACCCCCGGCTCATCTATAAACCAGAAATATTCTTTGCCTTTGGATCTCCCATTGGAATGTTCCTTACTGTCCGAGGCCTAAAAAGAATTGACCCCAACTACAAATTTCCAACATGCAAAGGTTTCTTCAATATTTATCACCCTGTAAGCATTGGACAGCTCTTGTGGTTTTACCTGACTATTAGGGCTTATTGGTAAAGCGCGTACGATATTCTATTGTGTTGATTCACTTTTTTCTATATTATTCTGTAGTAATGAGATAATTTATAATAGTATATATTATTGGAATATATTACTGGAATACTGGAAGTGATGGGGCAGAACAACTACATTTTTAAAAATGAGCTTATAATTATTCTTGCCTGATACATAGCTCCTGAGACTGTCATTATCTTTCTTCAGCAGAGGTATATGTAGCTATTGTTTTTCCTATGTAGTTTGATCCTGTGGCCTATAGGATTGAACCAATGGTGGTCCCAGGAGTAGAATTTGGGCCAATGCTGATCCCGCATCATAAAGGCAGGAAGCGAATGCACTTAGGTAAGCCTTGAATATAGAACCTGATAATTCTAGACCTTCTGGTCAGTGCAAACTGACTGGACCTCATTCACTTTGTTTAGCTGTGTTGAACCCTTTTACCTCTGTAAACCATGTAATGTTCTTTTTCATATGTTTCAGAACTGAGAGAGGGCTTGACCAGGATGAGCATGGACCTTAAGAACAACTTGCTAGGTTCGCTGCGGATGGCCTGGAAGTCTTTTACCAGAGCTCCATACCCTGCCTTACAAGCTTCAGAAACTGCAGAAGAAACTGAAGCAGAACCTGAATCAAGTTCAGAGAAGCCTAGTGGTCAGTGACACTGTACATATTGATTTCCTGCACCAGGCCAGATAAGAGGGACTCCATGGTGTCTGGTTCTTATTCTCCCAGGGTCTTCTTACTTTCTCCTTTTTTATTGTTTAGGACCAATACTATGAGTCCTAATGGGCCTTCAGCTCTGCTGGTGTTTTCTGTCATCTAATAGCCACAAATTTTGGAAAAACATTGTTTGTGAGGGAAGATGTCAAGAGAAGCTGAGCATCTAGTAATGAGGCTTTAAAACATTCCCCACTTGGGCACTATGGCAGTGCTGCTCAGAGCCTACACTGTGAAGAACCTTGCTTTTACAGGGGAGTGTCTGTATTCATGGGTTGGTTTTATTTTCCTGGCTGCGGACTAGATAGGACACTTTTCCTCTTAATTTCACAGTTAATGTTGCATTCTTTTGCTTTAGTTTTCAATTGCCTAAGGAGTTTTAATCCTGTTTGCATTTAGTTTGTAAACCAAAGGCAAATGGAATTAGCCATTAAATGTACAGGAAGGAAAAAAGGGATTGGATAAAATCAGTGTGCCTTGAGGAGAAGCTTTAAGGGGATTGAGAGGAGGAAAATGAGACAGAACTTTCTGAGCAGGGTAGCTCATCCTACAGTAAAGCTGGAGCCTGAGGGAAAGTAAGGACAACCTTGGAGGGCTGGTCGCTTTTATATTCTTATTATGGTTCTTCTGTATCCAGATGTTAGCACAGAAGAGAACCTTGTAGCAGTTAAACAAGAAGCTCCCCCCATCCATGTGGGAATGCTGAATGGAGGCCAGCGCATCGACTATGTGCTACAGGAGAAGCCCATTGAAAGTTTTAATGAATATTTATTTGCTTTACAAAGTCATCTATGCTACTGGTAAGTGTTGTTTTTTTTGTCTACCTTTAAAAAAAATTAACTTATTTATTTTTTTATTTTTATTTATTTTATTTTTGGCTGTGTTGGGTCTTCGTTGCTGCGCGTGGTCTTTCTTTAGTTGCGGCGAGCGGGGGCTACTCTTTGTTGCTGTCACGGGCTTCTCATTGCGGTGGCTTCTCTTGCTGCAGAGCATGGGCTCTAGGCGCGGGCTTCTGTAGTTGTGGCTTACGGCTCTAGAGCGCAGGCTCAGTAGTTGTGGCACACGGGCTTAGTTGCTCCACGGCATGTGGGATCTTCTTGGACCAGGGCTCGAACCCGTGTCCTCTGCATTGGCAGGAAGATTCTTAACCACTGCGCCACCAAGGAAGCCCCTAAGTGTTTGTTTTTGTTTTGGGGTTTTTTGGTCTTAATTGTTTGTTAAGATTTCTTCAAATGACATGAGTGTGCTGTTTCGTAATTGTCTGAACAAGAAATCATTCTAATCCCAAATGTACACTGGCCTATCCTCCTTTTTCTACATCTATCAAATATCTGTGAAACAAGACTTATTTCACTAAGCATGATATTCTTTAGGTCCATCCACGTTGCTGTAAATGGCAGAATTCCATCTTTTTTTATGGCAGAGTATTATTCCATTTTAATATATACCACATTTTCTTTATTCATTTGTCTGTTGCTGGACACTTAGGTTGCTTCCATATCTTAGTTATTGTGAATAGCGCTGCTATGAACATTGGGGTGCGTGTATTTTTTCAAGTTAGTGTTTTTGTTTTTTCTGGATATATACCCAGGAGTGGAATTGCTGGATCATATGGTGGTTCTATTTTTATTTTTTTGAGGAGTCTCCATACTGTTTTCCACAGTGTCTGCACCATTTCACATTCCCACCAACAATGGACAAGCATTCCCGTTTCTCTACATCCTCGCCAGTGTTTGTTATTTTGTGTTCCTTTTTTTTTTTTTTTTTTTTTTTTTTTTTGTGGTACGCGGGCCTCTCACTGTTGTGGCCTCTCCCGTTGTGGAGCACAGGCTCCGGACGCGCAGGCCCAGTGGCCATGGCTCACGGGCCTAGCCGCTCCGCGGCATGTGGGATCTTCCCGGACCGGGGCACAAACCTGCGTCCCCTGCATCGGCAGGCGGACTCTCAACCACTGCGCCACCAGGGAAGCCCTGTGTTCCTTTTGATGACAGCCGTTCTGACAGGTGTGAGGTGACATCTCATTGTGGTTTTGATTTGCATTTCCCTGATGATTAGTGATATTGAGCATCTTTTCATGTGCCTGTTATCCATTTATGTGTCTGTCTTGGAAAAATGTCTATTCAGGTCTCCTGCCCATTTTTTGATTGGGTTATTTGTTTTTTTTTTTTTGATATTGAGTTTTATGAGCTGTTTATATATTTTGGATATTAACCCCTTATCACTCATATCATTTGCAAATATTTTCTCCCATCCAGTAGCTTTTCCTTTCATTTTGTTGATGGTTTCCTTTGCTGTGTAAAAGCTTTTAAGTTTAATTAGGTTCCATTTGTTTATATTTGCTTTTATTTTTTTGCCTTAGGAGACAGATCCAAAAAAATATTGCTGTGATTTATGTGAAAGAGTGTTCTGCCTATGTTCTCTTCTAGGGGGTTTATGGTCTCCAGTCTTATATTTAGGTCTTTCATCCATTTTGAGTTTAGTTTTGTAAATGGTGTGCAGAAATTTTCTAATCTCATTCCTTTACATGTAGCTGTCCAGTTTTCCCAGTACCACTTGTCAAAGAAACTGTCTTTTCTCCATTTTGCATTCTTGCCTTCTTTGTCGTAGATTAATTAACCATAGGTGCATGGGTTTATTTCTGGGCTCTTTATTCTGCTCCATTGATCTATGTGTCTGTTTTTGTGCCAGTACTAATCTGTTTTGATAACTGTAGCTTTGTAGTATGGTCTGAAGTCAGGGAGGGTGATATCTCCAGCTTTATTCGTTTTTTCTCAAGACTGTTTTGGCAGTATGGGGTCTTTTGTGATTCCATATAGATTTTAGGATTATTTGTTCTAGGTCTGTGAAAAATGTCATGGGTATTTTGGTAGGGATCGCATTAAGTCTGCAGATTGCTTTGGATAGTATGGCCATTTTAACAATATTAATTCTTCCATTCCAAGAGCATAGGATATCTTTCCATTTCTTTGTATCATCTTCAGTTTCCTTCATCAGTGTTTTTATAATTTTCAGAGTGTAGGTTTTTCACCTCATTGGTTAAGTTTATTCCTAGGGTATTTTATTCTTTTTGATGTAATTTTAAATGGGATCTGTTTCTGATAGTTCATCATTAGTGTATAGAAAAGCAATAGATTTCTGTATATTAATCTTGTATCCTGCAACTTTACTGGATTCATTTATTAGTTCTAACAGTTTTTTGGTGGAGGCTTTAGGGTTTTCTATATAAAGTATCATGCTATCTGCAAATAGTGACAGTTTTACTTCCTCCCTTCCAATTTGGATGCCTTTCTTTTTTTTTTTTCCCTGATTGCTGTGGCTAGGACTTCCAATACTATGTTAAATAGAAGGGGCAACATTAGGCATCTTTGTCTTGTTTCTGAATTTGGAGGAAGGGCTTTCAGCTTTTCATTGTTGCATATGACGTTAGCTGTGGGTTTGTCATAAATGGCCCTTGTTATGTTGAGATATGTTCCCTCTATATCAACTTTGATGAGCGTTTTTATCAAGAATGGATGTTGAATTTTATTAAATGCTATTTCTGTGTCCATTTTGGTGATCGTGTGATTTTTGTCCTTTCTTTCGTTGATGTGGTATATCACATTGATTGATTTGTGAATGTTGAACCATCCTTGTGTCCCTGGAATAAATCCCACTTGATCATTATGTATGATCCTTTTTTCATATTGTTGGATTCAGTTTGCTAATATTTTGTTGAGGAGTTGTGCATCTATATTCATCAGAGATACTGGCCTGTAATTTTCTTTTTTTGTATTGTATTGGTCTGGTTTGGGTATCAGGATAATGGTGGCCTCGTAGAATGAATTTGGGAGTATTTCCTCCTCTTCAGTTTTTTGGAATAGTTTAAGGAGGATAGTTGTTTGCTCTTCTTTGTATGTTTGCTAGAATTCCCCTGTGAAGTCAGTTCTGGACTTCTGTTTCCTGAGAGTTTTTTTAAATTACAAATTTAATTTCACTAGTGTTTGGTCTGTTTAAATGGTCTGTTTCTTCTTGATTCAGTCTTGGCAATTTTTATGTTTCTAGAAATTTGTCCATTTCTTCTAGGTTGTCCAATTTGTTGGAATATAACTGTTTATAGTATCCTTTTATGATTTTTTATATCTCTGTGGTATCGGTTGTAATTTCTCCTCTTTCATTTCTTATTTTGTTTATTTGGGTCCTTTCTCTTTTCTTCTTGGTGAGCCTGTCTAAAGGTTTATCCTTTTTGTTTATCTTTTCAAAAAACCAGCTCTCATTTTCATTGATCTTTTCTATTGCTTTTTTAAATCTCTCTTTTATTTATTTCCTTCTCTGATCTTTATTATTTCCTTCCTTCTGTTGACTTTGGGCTTTGTTCTTCTTTTTCTAATTCCCTGAGGTGGTAGGTTTGTTTGAGATTTTTCTTATTTCTTGAGGAAGGCCTGTATCACTTATAAACTTCCCTCTTAAATCTGCTTTTGCTTCATCCCATAGATTTTGGAGAGTTGTGTTTCCATTTTTATTTGTCTCAAGGTATTTTCTGATTTCCTCTTTGATTTCTTTATTGACCCATCATTTTTTAGTAGCATGTCATTTAGTCTCCATGTGCTTGTTCTTTTCCCATTTTTCTTTCTGTAATTGATTTCTAGTTTCATACCGTTGTGGTCGGAAAAAAGCTTGATACAATTTCTATCCTCTGAAATTTGTTGAGACTTGTTTTGTGGCCTAACATGTGATCTGTCCTGGAGAACATTTCATGTGCACTTGGAAAAAATGTGTATTCTGCTGTTTTGGAATGTAATGTTCTGTAGATATCTATTATGTCCAACTAGTCTATTGTGTCATTTAAGGCCACTGTTGCCTTATTGATTTTCTGTCTGGATGATCTGTCCATTGATGAAAATGGAATGTTAAAGTCTCCTACTATTACTGTATTATTGTCAGTTTCTCCTCTTATGTCTGTTACTATTTGCTTTATATATTTAGCTTCTCCTGTCTTGGATGCATATATGGTAACAAATGTTACATCCTGTTCTCGTATTGATCCCTTTATCATTATAGAATGCCCTCCTTTGTCTTTTGTTATAGCTTTTGTTTTAAAGTCTATTTTGTCTGATAGGAATATTGCTGCCCCTGCTTTCTTTTCATTTCCATTTACAGGAAATACCTTTTTCCATTCCCTTATTTTCAGCCTGTGTGTGTCTTTAGCTCTGACGTGAGTCTCCTGGAGGCAGCATATAGATGGGTCTTGTTTTTCATCCAGTCACCCACCCTGTGTCTTTTTTAAAATGTATTTATTTATTTTTGGCTGCGTTGGGTCTTCGTTGCTGTGCATAGGCTTCTCATTGCTTTGGCTTCTCTTGTTGAGAAGCATGGGCTCTAGGCATGCGGGCTTCAGTAGTTGTGGCATGTGGGCTCAGTAGTTGTGGCTTGCGGGCTCTAGAGCGCAGGCTCAGTAGTTGCGGCGCACGGGCTTAGTTGCTCCGCGGCATGCAGGATCTTCCCGGACCAGGGTTTGAACCCGTGTCCCCTGCATTGGCAGGCAGATTCTTAACCAGTGCGCCACCAGGGAAGCCCCACCCTGTGTCTTTTGATTGGAGCATTTAGTCCATTGACATTTAAAGTAATTATTGATAGGTATGTACTTATTGCCATTTTATTACTTGTTTTCCGGTTGTTTTTGTAGTTCTTCTGTATTCATTTCTTCTTTTTTTCTTCCTTTGTGGTTTAATGATTTTATTTAGCAGTATGCTTGTGTTCCTTACTTTTGTGTGTGTGTGTATATGTTGTAGTTTTTTGATTTGTGATTACCATGGGGTTCTTATATGTTGACCTGTATCTACTTGTGTTAAACTGGCAGTCATTTAAGTTCAAACATATTCTAAACAACCTACGTTTTTTTACTCCCTTCCCCTGCATTTTGTAGTTTTGATGTTATATTTCACATCTTCACGTTTATCCCTTAACTGTTTATTGTAGTTATAGTTGCTTTTACAGTTTTTTGTCTTTTAATCTTCATACTGGCTTATTTAAGTGGTTGATCCTCAGTCCTTACTATGTATTTGCCTTTTCTATTGGGATTTCCCCTTTTCTATAGGTTCTTACTTCTTTTCCACTTAGAGAGGACCTTTTAACATTTCTTTTAGAGCAGGTTTAGTATTGATGAACTGTTTCAGTTTTTGCTTGTCTGAGCAGTTCTTTATCTCTTCTTCAATTCTAAATGATAATCTTGTTGGGCAGAGTATCCTGGGTTGCAGGTTTTTCCCTTTCAGGGCTTTGAATATATCGTGCCACTCCCTTCTGGCCTGCAAGGTTTCTGAAGAGAGATCAGCTGATAGCCTTATGGGGATCCCCTTGTATATGACTCTTTTTTTCTTGCTGCCTTCAGAAGCCTCTCTTTACCTTTTGCCATTTTAATTATGTTATGTCTTGGTGTGAGTGTGCTTGGGTTCATCTTGTTTGGGACCCTCTGTGCTTCTTGTTCCTGGATATTTGTTTCCTTCAGGTTTGGGAAGTTTTCAGCCACAATTTCCTCAGATACATTTTCGATGCCCTGCTCTCTCTCTTCTCCTTCTGAGACCCCTATAATGCGAATGTTGGTACATTTAATGTTAGCCCAGAGATCTCTTATACCGTTTTCATTTTTTAAAATCTCTCTCTTCTTTTTGCTGTTCTGACTGGGTGATTTCCATTATTCTGTGTTTCAGATCACTTATGTGCGCTTCTGTATCACTCAGTCGCTATTCAGTCCTTTCAGTGTGTGTTTTATTGCAGCTGTTGAATTCTTCATTTCTGATTGGGTCTTGTTTATATATTCTAGTTCCTTGTTAAAATTCTCACTATGTTCATTTACTCTTGTCCCTAATTCAGTTAACATTTTTTAATTAACTGTTCTGAATTCTTTATCTGGTAAATTGTTTATTTCTGTTTCATTATTTTTTCATGGGTTTTCTTCTGCTGTTTCAATTGAGAGCAGTTTGTCTGCCTTTTCATTTTGCTTAACTTTTTCTGTCACTATGAATTTAGGTGAAACAGTTACCTATTGCAGTCTGAAAGGGGTATTCTTGTGTGGGAGCATCCTTATACAGGCTGTGTGTGCCCAGTGCCGTTGATGGGAGAGCAGGATTTGATGATACGGACAGAGTCGTCTTTCCTCAGCTATCACCTTAGTGGGGGTGGAGCTGGATGTGAGGTGGGACTTCCGCTCTGCTCAGTGGCTGTCACCATGCAGTTGGGGACAGGGTCTGATCCTAAGTTGCTGGAGCCAAAGCCCTGAGGGTCCGGCCCAGGCTGGCTCTGTTCCCTTTAGGTGTGTTTCCCAACCTCCCTGCACTGGAACCCTTGCCCCAGAGCTGGGGAGGGCAGACAAAAGTGGGGCCCATGTGGGCTCTCTGCAGACAGAGGTCCAAGCTGTCTGCCGTGTGCAGCCTTGGGTGCATGTCCCCTTTGCCCCTCATAGTCGATCACTGCCCCCAGCCTCCCCTGTCTTGTTATGGGGCCACACTGCAGGGCAACTGGGGCCTGTGTGGACTCTTGGCGTATGCTGGGGCGTAAGCCGTGGGGTAGGGGCCGCCGTCAGAGTTCTGGGCTTCTTCTGATGCACTGCTTGAGTAAGTGCCAACAGTGGCTGCTGACACCCCACCCAGACTCTGCCCCAGGCCCGGGTTGCCTGTGCATCCCTTGGCTGTGTTTCTCCCTGTCGTGGCGGCCCTAGATGCTGTGCAGTGGTGCATCGTCATGGAGCTGAGCTGTGCACCCAGGTGGGGAGACCTGGCAGCCACTAGAGCAGTCCTCCCACTGTACTCTCCGCCCTGCCTGGGGGCAGGCCAGCACGCACGTGCTCCCACAGCCCTGCTGCCTTCCAGCTAGCCAAGGGGGCTCGTCTCCCCTGATTAGGACCCCAGGACTGGGGCGTTCAATCTGAGGCTCTCACTGCTCACTCCCCAGGGTGGGTCTCCGCCTGTGCATTCTCCCTTTTCCGCTGAGTCCCCTCCCAGGGGCACAGGTCCCAACCTGATCGCTTTTCTTCTCATCCTAAATGATTACATGTGGATCTTTCTTACAGCCTTGGTTGTACAGGAGTGTTTCTGCCAGTTTCCATTCCACATACAGATGTACTTTTGATGTGTTTTTTGGGGGGGGGAGTTCCACGTCCTCTTACTCTGCCACGTTGATCGATCCCCCTTGCTGTCCATACATCTTCTTTAGTGAATTGTCTGTTGAAATCTTTTGCCCATTTAAAAAATTGGATTATTTCATTAAGTTTCAAGAGTTTTCTACATTTTAGTTACAAGTTCTTTTCAGATATACTTTTTTCCTCAGGATGTGGTTTGGTTTTCATTTTTCTGTCAAGTAGGTTTTGAAGCGCAGTTTTTTATTTTGATGAAGTCCATTTTACTGGTTTGTGCTTTTCTGACATATTTAAGAAATCTTTGCCAAATCCAATGTCATTAAGGTTTCTCCTTTGTTTTAGAAGCTGTGTCATTTTAGCTTTTACATTTAGCTCTGTGATCCATTTTGATTGAGTTAATTTTTAAAGATGGTGTGAGGAAAGGATTGAGGTTCATTGTTTTGCATGTGGTTTTCCTGTTCTAGCAACATTTGTTGAAAAGTTTATTCAGATGGAGAAACTGTTGAATTGCCTTGGCTCTGTTTTGTTCCACTGATCTGTTTGTCTGTCCTTATGCCAATAAAACACTGTCCTGATTACTGTAGCTTTATAGTAAGGCTTAAAATTAGGTATCGTGAGTCCTTCATCTTTGTTGTTCCTATTCGTAGTTATTTTAGGTATTGTAGGTCCTCTGCATTTCCTTATATAGTGTAGAATGAACTTAATTTCAGCCAAAAGGCTTTTTAGGGATTTCGATTGTGATTGCATTTTATCTATAGATCAATTTGGGGGAAGAATTGACATCTTAATAATGCTGAGTCTTCTGACCCACGAACACAGTTGTCTCTCAGTATATTTTGGTCTTTAGTTTCTCTCAGCAGTGTTTTGTGGTTTTCAGCGTATGTATCATGCGCTATGTAATTCGTATTGCCCTCCTCCTATTATGAATAAGGTTGAGCAACTTGACATATATCTAAGGACCATTTTAATTTTCTTTTTGGGGAGTTATCTATACCCTTTATTCTCTTTTATATTGAAATTTTGGTCTTTTTTTTAATTGATAAATCTGTGATACGAGTTGCAAATACCTTTTCCCCAGTTTGTCTTTGACATTGTGTACATTAATTTTTGCTAAGTAGAAATTTTGATTTTTACGTAGTCAAATTTATTTTTTCCTTTTTTGGCTTCTGGAATTTGTGTCATACTTAGATTTTCCTTGCTCTCCAAAGAATTCCTTACCACAGTTTATTCTGATATTTTAGGGTTTCATTTTTACATATAAATCTTTGATTCTGTTCAAATTTATCCTAATAATAAGGTGAGGATTGATCCAAATCATTTTCAGGATAGCTATCCAGTTGTTGCAACACTGTTAATAGATTTGAGGTTCTAACTTTATTGTATTAAATTTCTGTGCGTATTTAAGGCTATTTCTGGACTTCCTGTTCTTTTCTATTGATCCGTTTATTTATGCACCAGGATCACACCATTTTAATATCTGGTTTAGCTAATCTCCCCTCACTGGTATAGGAGGAAGGAGTTTCTTAACCTGCCGTCTGTGTATGGAACTTGTGGGGAATAGAAGAAAGTCTATGAGTCCAGTGAAATTCTATTTATAATTTCGGGTATATATGTATATGGTGTCTTTTCTGGGGAGTAATCCATAGGTTTCATTAGATTCTCAAATAGATCCATGACTTTAAAAATGTCAAACCTTAGATCTAGAAAAGTGTTTGAGCCATATACCCTTATGGCAATCCACGAATGCTGTATTTTTATAATCAAATTTCTTTACAAACTGGATATAAGTAATTGCTTGTACACACACTGAATAATATCTGGAAGATGCATGAGAAATTGGTAACGTCGGTTGTCAGAAGTTGGGGACTAGTGGTTAAGAAACAGTGAGAAGGAGACTTCATTATATCCTTTTATATCTTTGATTTTTATTCATAGGATTGTGTTGGCTTTTTGAAAAAGGTGAATAACATTTAAAAAATTAAGGTGATGAATTGGACGACTCTTCCATGTTGTTCCAAGAATGAGTTCTGTGGAAAGGGAGGGCTTGGTCATTTACTACTGGCTTTTTTATATTACAGGACATAATGCTAGACTTGTTTGTTATAAGGTTACCTTACAAACCACTGCCAATTACATCACCTCTGAGTCAGATTTTTTTTTAAGCAGTCAAAAAATGAACTCATAAGGTGGTTGTGTAGATTGAGATGATATATGTAAAGCATCTAGTACGAATGTTAGTTTCTTCTTTTTACAACATAATTTTTTCTCTACAGGGAGTCTGAAGATACAGTACTGCTGGTCCTCAAAGAAATCTACCAAACCCAGGGTATCTTCCTTGATCAGCCTTTACAGTAAAAATGAACCACCTATGGCTGCTTAATGTAAGTTTTTAAATGTCATGTATGCAGCATATTACATGTGACGAGGAACTGTGGAGCCTCAGCTCTTCCTACATATTAACATGTGATGAGGAACTGTGGAGCCTCAGCTCTTTATAAATATACTTTTTGTTGCCTGTCACCAAGATCCAGGTTATTACTCATTTTTAGAGGGACGCTGCTTAAAATTCATGGGAAAAAAGCACAGTAGGCCACTTAGAGAAAGGTTAGTGTATGTTTGTTTTGTTAGCGACTTGGTCCAATAATACTTGCCATTTTTAGGATCTAAACTCAGAATCTTAATAGTTGACCATCTGAGAGTTACCAGGGCAACAGTTACAGCTTTAAGTACAAACAGCTCATCCTGGGATTTATGTTACTCAGCCCTTTAGATGTGTAGTTAGGAAGTTTGTGTGGCAGACTCTGGCGTTCTCTCTGGTCGCCTTCCAGCGTGATGACCTCTTCAACTCCCTCCCTTAGACGGGCACTGAGGGGTCCTTCCCCAGAACACCTGCCTCTTTGTTGCTGCAGTTTTTTCCTCTCCTCAGCGGCCTCATTTCCTGCAGGTTGCCAGCCTTGCTCACCACTGGGGTCTTAGGAAGATAATCTTCCTGTCTGGAAGTGAGTGGAAAAGCAAAGGGAAGACCCTGTTACTTTTTACCGCTGGCTTCAGAGAAACACTTGCCATTCTTGCTTCATAGCTGGGAGTGGTTTGCATCTTTAATACTTTGATGATGGTATTTAGGTACCACACTTTTTTTTTTTTAACATCTTTATTGGAGTCTAATTGCTTTACAATGGTGTGTTAGTTTCTGCTTTATAACAAAGTGAATCAGTTATACATATACATATGTTCCCATATCTCCTCCCTCTTGCGTCTCCCTCCCTCCCACCCTCCCTATCCCACCCCTCTAGGTGGTCACAAAGCACCCAGCTGATCTCCCTGTGCTATGTGGCTGCTTCCCACTAGCTAGCTATTTTACACTTGGTAGTATATATAAGTCTATGCCTCTCTCTCGCTTTGTCACAGCTTACCCTTCCCCCTCCCCATATCCTCAAGTCCATGCTCTAGTAGGTCTGTGTCTTTATTCCCGTCTTACCCCTAGGTACTTCATGACCTTTTTTTTTCTTTTTCTTAGATTCCATATATATGTGTTAGCATACGGTATTTGTTTTTCTCTTAGGTACCACAGTTTATTGTTTATTACTTGAGATGGTATAAAGTCTGAGTTTTTGTTTTGGGTTGGGTATAAATTTTCCTAAGAAATTATTGCTTATCTTTAGAAAATACTCTAATCTGGAAGCGGACCCCTGCGATTCAGAAGGCATTTTGGGGTCTGCTCATCGCTCATGGGCGTTCTGTGCGTTTGAAGGCCAAGTGTAAGTGAGTGAGGGAGACTGGTGGCCATCAGATTCTCTTGAGCCAGCTTTCATTTCCTACACGTACTGTATGAAGAAAGACTAAAATCTGTAAATACTGGTTACTCTCTCTACAGCTGACTGACAGATTTATTGCTAGGAATCACTGATGCTGTTCATTGTTTCCACAGCTGTTTGAGCTGCTCTCGGTGGACAGTCTGAAGTGGACAGTTTAGTTCACATCAGGTGCATCTTTATAAAGCAAAGATGTTATATATCCTGGACCTGCCCTTTTATATCATATCATACTTCAAACTGGGAGACTCTAGACAAAGTCCGACTTAGTTGTTAGTTCTTGAGGGTTTAAAAGCTGACAGACCTGAAATTACACAGCTTTGACTGCTTATTAAGTGATGAATGAAATGTCTCAGTGGTGCATTGATGGTGAAATAGAATTTGTGTAAGCCATCTGCCACAGCTGCTTGGGTGAAGGGAGTACTGAAGAGTGTCCTCTTCAAGCACATAAACAGCGTTGCCTCCTTAGGTACCCGTCGTGCAGGTCGCTATGGAACAGGCTCCCGGCACAGGCAGTGTTGGTAGATCTGGCTAGGGGGAAGTGTTCCTTATTCTGAAAAACAAACCTGCGTCTATGGGGCCAGGAACAGCTGGTGCAGAGTCAGTGTCAGAGCGTGCAAGTGAGATGCACCTTGAAGAAGACGAGTGAATGGAGACTAATTGTTTCCAAGGCATCTTGCTCACCGCTGTGCTGTAGGTATTTTCTTTCTCACAGGTCTCAGTTTGTGATTGTCTTTGCAGTTCTCTTTGTGACAGTCCTTCACACTCCTCTCAGGTTCCTACAGGCCCTGGTGGACAGAGCGGTGTAGACAGGCAAGCTGTGTTTCGTTTTTTATATCGGTTTCTTGTAAGTAAATGTATCATGGTATCCAAAGCCCTGGAATTTAACATTCACATAAGCCATCTCTTTGACAGCAGAGGGAAGGTTAATTACTGTCACCCTAGAGCTAAGGTTGGGGTAAAGGTGAGAGCCTGGCCTTACCTTGCCCATCTGCTTACACACTAATGCTAAGCCCCTAAGAAGCCTCATCTGTATGAAATACTTTATTTTCTTTACTACATAAACTCTGAGTGTGAAGTAAGGGTTACTGAGAATTCAGTAGCATTCAGTACATATTAAAGGGGAAGCTTTCATCGAGTTGTTGTCTTCAAATTTAAATTTGGTCTTCCTATTAACAGAGTAACTAAAATTTAAGAGTAAACCAAAGGACCAGCAAGAGTGAGTCCCTGTAACCAGAGATGAACAGGATCAACCTGGATGGCTAGATAAACCACTGTTTGTACTAAGAAGTGTTTCCTTCCTGGTGGTGAGGGGCAGGTGACTGGAAAAGAGCTTTATATCCTGTTTGTCCCCCTGTGCTGGTTTCACGGATGTATGTTCCACAGGGTAATAAGCTTGACTTGAGTTCCTTGTTTGGTTGTATATTATTTGCACTACTTCAGCAGCAGCATGTGCAATCTCTTGACCAAGCCTATTTTTAAATGCTGGTGGAGGATCATTTTCTCCATATTCCCAGCTGCAGAACTGCTGTTGCTCATCTCAGCAAAAGCGATGGTTTGCGTGGAAAGATTAGTAGCACCAATTAGCTTTCTGATACTTTGCACTTTCTGAAATGTTTTTTATGTGATTATATTTAAAACTTTAGTAAATACCGAAATAAAACCATATTGACCAGTTGCCTCCTTTTACCTGGCTCATCCATCACAAAGTAAAGAGAGTCAATACAATAACCATTTCTCTTCCCCTGTGTACTACTAAAGCAAGTTTAAAAAGCGTTTTGGGCAAAGAACTAACATTCAGGTTCTTTCCCCTTGACTGTTGATTTAAAGTGCGGCGATTATAAGGTAAATATTGAGATGCTCCTTTGGTATCATTGACATCAGCCACTGCTATAGACAGTGGAATCACTTGTGTCAGATAGGGAATCTGGTGTTTAACTTTGGAAACGTTTCAGGTCTCAAATGGAACTTTAAGCACAAAAAACCACGTTCACCGTTAGGAAAAAGATATATTGAAAATATGTTACAGAAATACACAAATCAAGGTCATATTTATAATATAATCACAAAAAGAAAACAAATAAAATATAATCACAACACAGAGAAAGGCCGTTATAGGTCCTACACCATCAGTTCCGCCGACGTCCCGTCATGGTCCATTATACCCTACGGTGAGGGCGGGGCGGGAGGAGACTCACCTGCCCTCCAGACAACCGTGTCTCTGACTGCCCTGCCCTGCCTTGGCTGCTTGGCACAGCTAGTGCATTTGGGCGGATCTTCAGTCCTGAGTGGAGGGAAAGCAGCTTGTAAGCACAGTTAGTTACACAAGTAAGGTGGAGACAGTGAGTACTGAATCCACGCTCCTGACCAGTTTCTTTTTTATTGTGTTTACTCAGTAATTCAACAAATTATCAAATCACTTATGTTTACAGTATTCAAAATGGACAGCAGTACTTAGCTGGACTTGAATAAGATATGCACAGTGGTAAATAAGCCAGAATTGGAGATTCTCCTATTTAAGGTGTGATGGAATTGCCACCAGAGAAAGTAAACAGAACTAAAATAATTTAATTGCTCATGCCCTAGATTTTAAGATTTTGAGCTATGGGAAATGGAAATTAAGTTCTGATCATCAACGCTAGCTTCTAGGATAAAGTGGGGCTAAGGTGAAAGCTTCTTTGTGACAGAATCATTCCAAGAACAGTACTGAAGTTAAGTGTAAAAACACTGCAGATCTTGGGATACCAATCTGATGGGCCACATTCATAACCTGGAAAGACCATGGAAAGATCTCGTTACTGGAATGCGTGGCGAACAGTAGTGAAAAAGGACCTTGACTCCTTGCGATAAATCCCTGTGAGCCAGGGCAAAACTGCATGATCATGGGGGCTTCTCTCCTCACCTATACCTCTCAGGAGGTAAAAGGTCAGAAATTTTTGTCCTGGGCCTGGTGAGTTAGGAGGGGCTGATTCACCTGTTTTCCAGGGAGGCAGCTCCAGTGTCTAAACATCAAAATGACGAGGGTCGCCAGGCTGCTTCTGCGCGGTGGGAAGAGCAGGGCTGCGCTGCAGTGGTCTGTGGCACTGGGCGTCCGTCAGGGGAGGGTAGTACTGCCTATAGCAGACATAGGCGAACGTCAGGCCGATGGTGGATCCAGCCAGGACATCTGAAGGCAGAGGAGACGGGCCTTCCCTCAGTCACGGTGATGCCACCCAGCAGAGGGAGCTTGGCCCTCCAGGTTACTCTACTTGTTTAGCCTGCAAACCCCCTCAATTCCAGGCTTATGGGTTTTTTGGGTTTTCTTAATTTTATCGTACAGTTGCAGGATGTTCTCTAAACACCAAATCAAAACACATCTTTAGTTGGGTAGTTATAACAAGGCTTTTTCTGAGTTCACTGCATTGAATATTTTTAATTGAGAAGAATAATGAAGGTTCACTTAATGCTATCAACAACTCCTTCTCACCATTTAAAGTGTTCTAGAGGAAGGAATAAACTCTTCAGGAGTTGCGTTTCTTTGCAAAAATTTATTCTTTAAAACTGAGCTCCTAAGGTCCTCTGGGCAATACTGTCAGCTTTTTTTTTTTTTTTTTTTAACTGTGGGCTTTCTGTACAAATATTTGGATGTTTTACTCTATCAATCATTCAACTTAAATTTCTTTGGTTTAATTACAATTCTGTTTTCTTGAATTTTACTTTCGTTTCTGAACAAAAACCTCACGACAGTGAACTTAATTTTTAAGAAAGTAAATTGAATTTTGAGGTTGGGTGTAAAAAATTTCTTACAGAGTTTATTCTGAACTTATGATGCTTCAAAGTCATGGGAAAATCAGAATGTTCCTCCTTGGTAATCTGTTTAAAAGATAACAGTGTGCTTTTTCATTTTCCGTGTAGCAATAAACGCATACTCAGTACAGAACGCAGACCATCCTCTGCTCACTTGTCTGTTCATTCAGCAGACACCCAGGGAGCGTCTCCTGCGCCGAGTGCTAGGGAGAAATGATGGGAGAACGGTGGAGGCGTCCATGGCCTAGATGCCTTGCTTACCTTGCCAGTGATGCTTGTAGTCACAGGTGCGGGACAGTGCAATCACAGCTGCAAAGAGTAGGGGTGACAGAAAGGAACAGAACCTCCAAGATTCCCCTCGGCCTCGTGGTGTGAAGCAGTGTAACTTCCCTGCCAGGTAGAAGGACGCGAAGGCCAGACCAGCAAATGCAACTAGAAGAGGGAAAACCTCTAAGTATATGTCTTTTAAAGAAAAAGAGGTTGTTAGCGGGTATGAATATTTGTTTTTATCCCTTTTGGTAACTTTTGGTGTAGATCATTGATCTACATCGTCAATTATGAGGGAGAAGGAAACAAAAGGGAAAATGAAGGACCGTTTCCCAAAGTGAGTAACATTTACCCTGAGAATAGTTTTGGAATCCTAGCAATGGGACTTCACTTCCTGATGTGTTAGTTTCCTGATGCATAAATGGGAATCATAAAAACAACAGTACCCATCTCATTGGGCTCTTTATGGTATCAAACGAGACACGAATCTAAAATGCTTTCGGAAGCACCTGACATACAGTAGCTCTTCAATAAAGGTTAGTTAATATTTTTATGACTGGAGCAAGACTGCAGGATTTAGGCAAATAATACAGTAATAATAAAATGTTCAAATTTCATGAAGGTAAACTACTTCCTCTGTCCTCGAATATTTAATATTCGAGGTTCAAGCTTGTCATTAAAGAAGGGGGCTCTCCGATTTCTAGATGCAAAAACAAGAGTGCATGAAATGTTCCCATCCTCACAAGCTGTTAAATTCAATGATCCCCAAGAAAAGCACAGATATAGAGTCCACATGGTATTCTTACAGGAAGAATGTCCACTGGGGAAGCTCTTGCGGCCCTCATTCACCACGTCCTCATTTCCTGTGCACGTCAAGTCATGATGGGCTTGCCCGTCGGGGAAGCAACGGTAGAAGAAGTCTGGGCGTGGCCTGCAAGAAATAAGCGAGGTCTGAACGTGGATCATTTACAACTCCGGAAATTATTTTTTGGTTGTGTTAGATACCTTTCTTAACTGCCAGTCAAATAGTGTCCCAGGCAAAACAGTGAAGCGGGATTGGATAGTCACCACTAAGAGAAAAGCCTTATTTCCGGGGTCAACATTTAAACCAGGAAGGAAGAAAAGCCACTGCGGCACATAGTTACTTTTTAGGGCAAAGAGTGAGTCGTGCTGCAGCTTCTGGGGGTGCTCTGGAGGACACCGACTCCGTGTCAGTGGGAAATGCTGTTCCGGACAGAAGAGAGCCCGAGAGTCACCCAACGGACCGAGGTAGAGGGAAGGGAGGAAGTGTTTGTTAGAAGAGAAAGATCAGACCGAGAATAAAGAGAAAAGGCTACGGGGAAGATGTGGCAGCAGTTGCGTGCGCCTGCCCTCCTGGGGCGAGGGCGGCAGCGCTGGACACTCACCTCCCCACTATCAGTTTGACTGTGTTGGTGAAGACGCCGTTCAGAGCCAGGGCCAGGCTGGCAGCTGGAAGGCAACGGAAGTGGCTGCTGGTGGCGTCTGCCCAGGGGGAGCGGCCGGGTCCCTGTCTCATTAGGCGCAGCCGCGGTCTCCGGGGACAGAGGAGCGCTCGGGCTCCAGCCGGAGCGGAGCGTGAGAATAATCCCGCCCCCCGCTGGCCACTCCGCCTTGGCACAGGGAGAGCGCGCTACCCGGACTGAGGACTCGTCGGAGCTGCAAATAGTCCGGTGCACGCAGGTGCACCCAGGACGTGGAGCACGTCTCACAGGCAGCAGGCGGGCACCCCGGAGACGCAGTCACCCGAGGAACGTAGAGCTCGGCGCCCCCCCCCCCCGCCCCGCAAGCCCCGTGGGGGCCCCCGCCTCCTGCTTCCGGCGCTGGGGAGGCCGCGCTTACCCAGGCAGGCCTGCCGGCTGTCCACTGCGTCCGCCTTCTTCAGACACCTGGCCAGGAGGACCGGGGCCAGCGGGGCCAGCAAGGCGACGACCTGCGCCCGGACACGGCAGAGCTCAGCACGCGAAAGGAAACAGGGCCGCCCCGAGAACGTCAGACAGCTAGCTGGGAAGAGAGCTCCCACATTAAGAGGGGTGAAGTGACAGCAGAACTGGCCTATCAGACCTCCCGGCTCCCCCGCAAGTGCCGTGTCCCGGGTCTGCCTGCAGCTAGCTGGGTGCCGAGCTCCCGCGGGAGCCGCCGTCACCGCTCCTCTCAACGACCAGTTGCCCCGGGCCGCCCTGAGCAGCCGCCCCCAGACCCTATCCCTGGGAGCCGAAGCGGACGGACATCTCTCTCAACCTGGCCCTTAACCGTTACGACGCTAAGGCTCGTCTTCAGCTCCGTGGCGGAGCCAGGGGGACCTGCCCGCTCCCTCCCTAGCGTTCGGCTCCGTGAGAAGTGCGGTCAGAAGGAAGGCTGGTTCTCCACGCACAAACATCGGCTTGGTGGCGAAATACTCTGCTTCCACGTACGGATTCCGGTAGAGCCACATCTCCTCGGGCTGGATGAGCCTCTGGAAGGGCGGGAGCAGCTCTGTTACCCTAAAGGGGACAGAAAGGTGCGGGCGCGTCGGCGGCTTCCCGGAAGCGCGCGCGGAGCCCGGCCGGGCGGCGGGGCCGGGGGCCGGAGCGCAAGTCCTTACAAGAAGACCGCGAACAGCGCGAGCCGCAGGCCCACCTCCGCCGCCACCTCCTTCCCCATCACGGCGCGCGCGCTCAAGGCTGACGTGGCGGCGCCGAGGGAGGGGGGCGCAGGGCGGGGCGGGGCCGGAGCGGGGCGGGGCCGAGGCCGGGCGAGAGCGGCCCCCAGCGCCTGAGACAGCGACGGACGGAAGTGAGGGGTTGCCCCAGCTGTCTGTCCCCCGCCCGCCCGCCCGCGCGCGACCGACGTTGCGTACCTTACAGAGGCCCGAGCCTTCCGTCCCGGGGACCACGCGGACCCTTCGTTTCCGGATCCAAGTCCCCCGAAGCACACCCCGTGCTGCGGGAAGACGTGCCGGGCTCCCGCAGGACCTTGCGGGCCTCGCTGGCGCGGTGGACGCGCTGGGTCTTTCGGCCCCGCGCTGGTCCCCTCCCGCCCAGGATGACCTC
Source organism: Delphinapterus leucas (assembly GCF_059928025.1). Taxonomy (NCBI): domain Eukaryota; kingdom Metazoa; phylum Chordata; class Mammalia; order Artiodactyla; family Monodontidae; genus Delphinapterus; species Delphinapterus leucas. The sequence goes on from NC_143149.1 coordinate 29,567,937, forward strand.
TTGCTCACTGAGTGGTAGCAAGAAATTACGGGCAATGAACAAGTCCACATATTTAATTTGCAACATACGGGACAATTTATTGAAGTCAACCTCAAGCAAAATCTGAAATCAGTGGAATGTCATTAAAAACCTTTCCAAATTAATCCTCACGGAAGCAAAAAACACATTTGAATTCCAAAGTATTTGTAAAATAAGAAAGGCAGCATCTCAGTAAATATAATGTACAAAAATTATATGTTCCTACCAGCACACACAGTAGTAAGAAGCTTAAATATTACAGGCAATGCTAATACACCGTAACTAGTCAACAATAAGCTATCTATATACAGGTTAACCAAGCTTTACACATTTCACACTATGCAATAAAACATAGGCCAATCAACAAAATCCCCAAAATATCATATATCTTGAAGTCTATGTGGCAACATCAAGTCATTATACAGTAATGCCCTAGTGGAATACCCCCAGGGAAAATGAACACTAATCTTTAGTGTCAAGAGCTTCTAGCCAAGTCACAGAAACTCAAAAGAGATTGACTTAGTGAATATTGATGCTTTGTTATTAAAGACTCAAGTCTCAAGGGATTTAGGCAAAAAATAACAGTTCACAGGATCTACAAAGTTTATTACAGATAAAGTACAGAAATAACCAATCTACAAAGGTAATTATCATAAAGATCACGAGGAAATGAGAGCAGAATCTGTAGGTATCTGTGTTTTGTTGTGCAATATCACAAGTGGATACAAATGAATTTCTCCTATCAATTCCAATTATGCACACACCCTTGTATATAAAAAGAACCAGTTGTAGTCATCAATTAGCATCTTGGTTATCAGTGGCAACATGATTTTCTTTTTTTTTTTTTTTAACACAGGGCATGTGACAGCACAAATGAGATAAAGAGCAATATTAGTGACAACAAAGTAAAAGTAAATTTTATCCAGTCCACTTCTAAACTGACAAGAATACCGTTTGAATCCCTCGTTTAGGTCATCTGATGGATACCGAGAGGCATTCACACACATAAGTCTGTGGCAGGTGGGGAAGGGAAACCCGAGGGTGCTTTCTTGCCAACTAGCAGGTGCAGTGATGTCACATAAGAAAACGAAGGACTGAATAAATGACTTTGGTAACTATTCATCTTTTCCCTTTTTCTTAAACATTAATGACTCTGGGACGCCACCAAAGGACAGGTAATTCTCTTCCTCCTTCGTACATATGTGCCACACGAACCTGAACTTGTCACTTAAGCAATGGACTGAAAAGAACGGAAATGGGTTTGAAACACACAGGCTACACCCAGCATTTCAGGAGAGTAACATAAGTGCAAATTTTTGTTTTTTTCCCTACGCAGGCATATATTAAAAGGAAAGAAGAGGTGCTTGGGGATAAGGTTGACAAAATAACAAAACAGAGAACATACATATGAAGTACTCGTATAAATGCTGCTGGTATTTCATGCAGGAGTCTCTTCCCCGAAGGTGTGCACTGAATCTGAGAGAACTACTGTGGACACTTCCGTCTGCAGAACTTCGCCTTTAATCCAAGTTCAAGAGGGTAAGAGACAAAACAGTATACAAAACAATGCTTTCTACTTCATAAATCTTAAAATAACTGTAAAATAAGGAGAATCTGAGGAGTTTCAAGTACTTAAAAAACCTGAATTCAATGAGGCAGAGGTCTCAGTGTTAAAGTGGCTACTTCGTACCTGTGGTAAACACTACACCCCCTCCCCTACCCTACTGTAACCCCCTTTCTCCCTGTACCCCACCCCGGATAAATGTCGGTAGATTTCAGTATATACAAATTCCCAACTCTTCGTATTTGTCAATATAGGGCAAAGCTAATTATATCTATTCCCGAGCCTATCTGGAAAGGGAAGCGAGTTCTACTGTTTGTTTACAAATAACCAGAGACCAATTCTAGGTGGCCCGAGGCCAAAGGAAGTTGTTCCAAGTGATCTTGTCTGCAGCAGCTCGGACAATGAGGGGGCTGGACACATCAGCCTTTTAAGAAGTAATTCAAGTCTAATTTGCACTGCCCAGCACAAGCAACTTCCCAATGTAGAAGGACATCAAGTGTGAGCTTCCCAAGCTGTCAAGACGCCACGGTAACTTGTTCTCTTATCCTAGTGGGACATGGCATGCGGCGGTACCTTGACTTTAAGGTGAATGCTAAAGAAGAGCTTTCTGTTTTAAAATGAAATGAGAGACAAGCAACAAATCCCCAGGAGTCCAGAGACTGCGCTCCACACAGCTGGCCCATCTGTTTCCAAACTGCAGATCTGGGCTGGACCCTGACTGGAACACACCATGCAGTGAGCTACTCAGAAGGGAAACTCTACTTCCTGAGTCAGGAAAGAAAGGTGTCCAACAGCCGCCCTGTCTGAGTCCTTTCCGCGATCATCTCGATGTTGTGAGTTTCCCAGCGTTATTCACAGGCGTGCCTCCAAATACTCTGGGGAAATGGCAGCTGGGAGCTGGAAGCAGCCTTCCCCCTGCCTTTTTTTTTTTTAGTTTTTAGATGTGTTCCTGATTTGAACACACAGAAATCTCCAAGTTTCAATGATTCTAAAAGTCAGCCTATTTTATAGCTTAGGCCAGAGAATTTCTGAGAATTAGGATAGGGTGGGAACTTGTTAAAAGAAAAATGAAAATAAAACCCATCCCACTCCTAATTCCAGCCCCGATTAGATATTCAAGAAGTGACTCACTCCCTCCAGCTGCTTCTGCCTGGCCTGCCGGGAGCACAGGGCCGTCCACCCCTCCCTTGCCAGCCAGCGGCAGGATTCCTCACGCCCCCTCCGGTGCAGGGCCTGGAAGGCCTCCAGGATTTCACCTCTAGCTCTTACAGATCTGATTTCTGAAGATTTATGCTGATTATCAAAAATCTTACGTTCGCTTCTTCCACCAAAGAACCAACATAAGGTTAAAAAAAATGCCACCGTTATCCCATGCTGCTTTAAGTTATTTCATTTTCGGACAAGAATTAAAACCCAACCATTTATGCTCTGACCACAGACAGATTTAAAAGTTAACAAATAACAACTTCTAGCTATCAGTGAGCAACATGTCTTTTGCAAAATTTCATTGGTGAAGCACAGACAAGCACCCTGCATGGATACTATGCACATATAAAGCACAACTTATTCTTTTTCTGCTTCCATAGCCCGCACCTTTAAAATATACAAACTAGGCAACAGTACGAGGTGTGAGGAGAGCTCCCTGGCACTGCCAGGACTAAAGCCACGTTCCAGACCATTAAAGGACACTCGCGGACCAAGACCCATGGCTGCGGTCAGCGATGGTGTTTTCCGCCCTGATTTCTGAAATGGCAGAACAACCCTATTAGCCAACCCCCCACCCCCCCCAAATTAAAAAACCTCAGCGGAGCTCTGCTACAGATACACAAACAAAATGTGACACAATGAAGAAGCTGCATAAAAATACTTAAACCTAAGGTATTTGTAGTATACAGGATATATACCCTGGCTTACCATATAAAAGTCACCAGATATTAAATAGCACTAAGTCCAAAACAAAGCAAGGAGATAAGATTCCATGTTGGATACCGTTTCAACACGAGGTGCATTTCAGATATTAAAGGAAATCCTTCATGTTAGTAAGTTTAAAAAAGCAAACATTTATCATATACATATATAAAATAAAGTTTTAGTATGATAAAACCTAGATTTTCTTAAATTATTTTTTAAAAGGACATCAAACTATATGATTGCTCAAGAGCAAACTTTAGTGTTTTGGTGAGCTGTAATTCATGTGACTTGTAGCAGTCGCATTTGGTAACACATATAGCATTTTCTATCTTGCTCTTTCTTTTGGGACCATATCTAATCAACAGAATTACTGGAGGCCCAATAAGTTACCTCAGAATTATTTGCTGGAATCAGGCAAGTGGCAGTTTAGGAGCTTAAGTAAAGGAATTGTAGTGTTTTTTGTTTGTCTTTTTTTTTTTTTAACAAGAAAAAATCCAGTATAATTGCACATTTACATACAAAGAAAAAAAAAAAAGAAGCACAAAACAGACTTTTTTCTTCTTTTTTCCAGAGAAGAGTTGTAAATTGATAAGGAAAAGGAACACACAGCACAACTGAAGAAATGCTGTGGAGCATCTATCTTCCCTGCCTTTATAAGGTCACTGGGTACTTCCTGAGGGAAAATAAATGCTACCAGGTACCGGCAATCGTTAGCAGTCAAAATTCACAGAGAAGCTGACGTTCATTCAAGCTAAACCTAGGCTTCTAACTTAGTACAGTGTTACAACAATGTCTGACGGGACTAATTAATTCATAAGGGAATCCTGGAATATACATATTCCTAGGCATTCAAAGCCAGTGAGTTCTGTGGGCAGATATTCCGGTTCACTTGCGTCTCTGAGCTCCAACCATTCCTGCTATCACTGCTTTCTGTGGAGCTCTCCCTAAGTGCTTCCTGCCATGAAGTGTGTTTGTGTGGCTCTCATTTACCCTGTAGAAGTACAAGTGCTACCACTTTCACCCCCAAATTAGGAACTGAACAAAAAGATCTATCCAAATACAGTTCAAATTCATTTGTGTAGTTTTCACCAGGACACGTGACTGAGTGGTCAGCTGACAAAGGGAATGTTTGCTTGGGAGAGGAAAGCAGAGACAGAAAATTAAAATGCCCATAATTCTCTCCAAGTCAGACCAGGGTGTACATTAAATTGGATAGAAAATGGTGCTTATTTGACCCAACTTTTGGTCTGTGCCTTTCAACTCCCTTTAGCTGCCTTTACCAGTGTGTCAAGACAACAGGAATGACCATTCTAACTCTGTATTCATATCCACAGAGACACACTTCATCAAAAACACCCATTATCAGTGGAGAACGTTTCAGACTCAGTGAGGGCATCCATTTCTTTTTTTCTCCAGAACAAAAAACCAACAACCACATTATATACCTTTCTAGGTAAAGTTATATCGGAAAGCCCACCTAGTTTAAGACCACAGAGGTAATATTCACTGAGGCCTTTTGATTTCAAGAGGCCAGATTCAATACTCCCACAGAGCCCTTCTCTAAGACTACGAGAGGCGTCTGGAAGGGAAAGCGAAGCCAGCCTCCCTACTGCTCAGGAAAGAGGTATGTAAGACCACCATACCCTTTTCTAGAGGGCTTTCTGCAATTCCTACTTAAAACACACACACACACACACACACACACACACACACACACACACACACAGATTAGACTATCTGAACTACACTTCTCAAAATTTTAAAAAATGAAAATAAATAAAGGAATGATGGCTACTTTTGCTTTTTACACCCAAAGAACACATCCTAGACTTTAAATTTATCTCATTAACAGAACTTCTTCTCTTTGTTCTTATTTTAAAAGCGAAGACATCTCTTTTGCCAGCTGCAAAGGCATTGAAGCACAATAAAAGGCAAGAAAAGACCAAGGGAACCTAACCCTCCACAAAAGAATCCCCAAGCTGACAGGACGAAACTGAAAAACCAGATCCCACCAACGGCTTCTGCCTGCACGGCCTGGTTCCCCATCTTCACTTTAATAGGGCAGCGCTGATGGCCAAGGCTGTATGCACTGCAGCGGTCTCTTCTTGTACTAACGCATTCTCTACTTTTTTCTTTTCCTTTCTTCGTTTCAATAAAAAAAGAAGGAAATCACTGCCCATTTATTCTTTGACTTCTTCTCCATGATCCTGTGATTCCAATTTACATTTGATCTTGCTCCAGTATTCGGGTGACACGGGAGATACAGGGTCATGTTCAGAGCAGCAGAGACGGCCTTCCAGGGCGGAGGGCACCAGAGCCCCCTTTTCATGATCTTTGCAAAACGAACGTGGACAGAACTCACAGAAGGACACAGCTGCGCCGCCGCACTCATCGCACTGATGCCACGGGCACTCCCACTTTCCTAGTGTGGGCGGGAAGAAGGGAAGGAGCCCAGTGAGTGCCTGTCCCCAACACCCACGAGACACCCCACTTCCCACCTTCCTCTCGGACTGGGGGCTGAATGCAGTTGACTACGACTCCAAACCTCAGCCAACAGAGGTCTGGGTGCACCTGTCGGTGTGGCTGTGAGCTACTGCCCCAAACTCAGCTAGGAGCCAACTACCACCTGTGGTAATGGACAGTAAGACACCAGTCCTTGCTGGCCCATGGGCGTCCCCCATTTGCACTGAGACAGATTTTTCACTAGCAAAATCTTTGCTTGCTACTGTTGCTTGCTCTTTCCAACGCTTCCTATCCCACGGCTCCACACGGGGGACTGGACCGCCCGTATTCTGAGTCGGGCATGGTGGGCAGAGATGGAGTCGGGCGGGGCCTGCAGGCTGGGCTCACCGTAGGGCGGCTGGGGCAGGTTGAGGCAGAGCAGGTGGTAGGCTTTGGGGCAATCCTTCCTGTCGCACATGACCAGCTCGCCGCTGTCCCCGCACTGGAAGCAGTGATCTTCATGCAGCTGCTTCGGCTCTGTTTTGATTTTTCGTCTCTTCTGCTTCAGCTTAGCGTTTTTTGCCTTTTCTTCAGTTGTGGACGCACATGCCGACTGGCAGGAGAGAGGGGGTCACGGTTTTAACGATCACAGTGCGTGAAGCTTTACGTAAAAGGGAGATCCTACAACCTCACGTTCATTTAAATTCACCTGTTGTTCGGTTACCTAAAACACCAGGAGGGCTTGCCCTGTCACGGAACTGTAGTAAAAATAATTCATTTTTCATTGATTTTTTGAATAGGTGTTTGTTTTTTTTTTTTAAATTGCAAAGACAACTGAGATAGCATACACAAACCATAAAGTTCACCAATTTAAAGTGTATAATTCGGATACACTAAAGTGTATTAGGATAGTGTGAATTTTTTTTTGAAGTTTTTGAAAAAGATCTTGCTAAGTTCAAATTCAATCAGAAACACAGACATTTTCAGAACCTAACAGTTCTCACTGAGATATGCTCTAGTGGGAGGTCGGAGTCTAAACTCTGGGTAAACGCAACTGTTGGCCTGCAAATTAAACCAGGTCCCCCTGGCCAGCACCTCCTGAGACAGCCCCAAACAAGCTTCTTCAGCAGCCCCTCCCCAGCCCCAGGGGCGCCCCCTGCAGCCACTGACCTTTGGCCGCACGCCGAGAAAACCACTGCAGTTATCTGCCCCGCAGTGGCACTCCGTCCTGCCATTGCCCAGACAGTCCAGGTTGTAATTAAATGTTAGCTCCATCCCTAGAACACAAGAGAGAGAAGTATTCAGACTCAAGTCCTGGGGGGAGAGAAATGCTGTCAAAGACACACCCTCACAACGAAAAAAGAGACATAATTCTGACATGAAGACCCTTCCATCCTCCGTGTTCCACACTGAAGACGGTGATGGGAAAAAGGAAAAAAACAACGAAAAAAACCCAAAAAACTAGAGGAAAACATCCGATCCACCAATGATTAAAACAAAAATAAATATTCTACAGAGACCATCATATTCTTTTCACTGAAGTGGTCAAAGACCATGTGACAGAGATTAAGAATCTGAAATCTGTGCTCAAGAAAAATGGGTTCTAGCTTAGCTCTCTTTTCTAAAACTAATTTACACTAGTTTCTAAAGAAACAAGATGACCGTGGAATTGTCACAGCCATACCACTTCCAGTAATTAATGCCTCACATTATGATCAGAAAAGACTTCAAAATGCACATTTACTACATACACCAAAGACCCAGGGACTCAAACTAGGAGGTCTAAGCTTGCTTTCTTTCGTCTTCTTTTTTTTTTTTTTAATTTGGCCACACCATGCAGCAAATAGCAAATTCAATGTACACAGTCAGTCCCCTGCTTTTTACACATAAACAGATTCCTAAAAACGTGTGCCAGAGTTAAACAAGGGACTTCCTGTTATGAAGTGGTTTCTTTCTCAGAAATTAAAAAAATTATATTAAGTACAGAATTAAACCCTGTCTTTTTGCCGTTGCCTTTAAGGACAGATTTCTAGCATTTTAAAGGTTTTTTTGTTTTGTTTTTTTGGCCACACCGCTTGGCTGAAGGATCTTAGCTCCCCAACCAGGGACCGAACCTGGGCCCCCGCAGTGAAAGCACTGAGTCCTAACCACTGGACCGCCAGGGAATTCCCAGTTCAAGCTTTCTTTAGCTGGACCTCAGCAATCCACAGCGAGTGCTAGAAACACAGTTTACATCACTTTTAGCTACAGCATTTCTCTTCCCACCCATTTTTCTACAGACTTAACAAACGAGAAATTAAGTCTTGCTGTTATTGATGCTGGATGGGTAAGGAAAAATGAAAGCAGTAACTCTGCTTTGAGAAGCGTTTTATGTCTAATTTGAAACAGACTGATTTTTCAAACTAAAATACAAAACAAAACAACCTCCCACAAACAAACGAAGAGACCAGTTGATGGTAACAACTGGTTAATATTTTCTTTAATAGTAAAGAAAAAAAAAGGAAACAAAAGCTTAAACATTTGGTTACATTATACAGACAGCAATAATTTGGAGAACTAATTCAGCGGGATCATAGACACAGAATTCTGTGATACCCTCTCTTACTACGCTCCCTTTTGCAGGTTATAGATGTTTACTTCCTACGGGCAGGTAACAATTCTAAATATAGCTCTTTATCTTATTTGAATGAATACTTGAGTGTCAAAACTTGTCTGACACTTGAGTGTCAGAATGTCCTGCCCTCAAAGACATACTTGCTTTCCGGGGAGGGGGCAGAGTCCCTTTTACCTGCAGGAATGTCACAAAGAGCAAAAAGGCCAACTCGAACATCTCCATTCACCGTCCACTTTTGTGTTTCACAGTTTGGATTACAACTGTGGTTCATAAAGCGAGAATAATTTCCCTTCGGGCCAGCGTCAATGATACGGTCCTTCAGAAAGAAAAGAAAGGAAAAGTTCCTTTGACATGAAACTGAGCACAAGCGTGTCTGAGAAACATCCAACTCAGGCGAGAGCCACGAGGCAGCACTGTTTGCCACCAGCTGAGGTCTGACGACCGACAGCTCCGAAAATGTGCTCGCGGCACAACTGACTGAGTTCTCTACTTTACATGATGACCAAGTCAAAAGCAAGTAAGATAAAGTGGAGTTTAGTTTCTTTTAAAGTTTGTTTCTAGAAACAAACACACCACAGAATAATGCGACTGAGATCAGCTGGCCGTGGGCTTAGCGACAGGTATTTTCTGAGTAGACCGCTCTCGGCTCGGATGCCACTTGTGACGGGAACTATGGTGCTTTGCTGTCAGCCCTCCTTTCCTGCTCTAAGCAAGAAGCAAAGCTTGTAGGGGGGTAGATGGATGAGAGCTTAGGCCATAAAGAGGGAGGCAGGAAAAACAAGGAACTTCTCTGAATGAAGACTTGGAGATCTGACTGATGGAAGGGCTAGAGTTTGGGATATAATCTTCATAGTCTATTTTTACTTACACAAAAGTTCAAAATACCATAAAAAGCTCAACATTTTGGCTCCCTGAATTTAAACTCTGATAGTCTGGGAAAGCTCTAGAAGACGGAGCCTCCCAAGTGTTGTCCAGGTGGCTGCAGGGGTCACCGGCAGCGAGGCTAGGATTTAAGGGGCCAATGAGCAGTCACAAATAAATGGCATTTTATGTATATAAAGTATATGTTCATGAAGGTGGTAAAACTTTCAAACAGTGACATATCAGTTAAAATAGTACTTCTTTTCAATGATTTCTGGTTCTTGTAAGGCTGTTCTGACTCAGTTTTAGAGACAGCCTGGAACACAGGAAACATGGGTACTAGTCTTGGCTCATCATTAAACTGTAACAAGATATCCAACAAATCACTTATGGCTGGATCTCAGTCTCTCGTCCTCTGTAAATCAGAGGACCGTTTTTTTTAAAAAATCTTTTACTGAAGTATAGTTTTATTGAAGTATAGTTATTGGTGTACAATATAAGTTACAGATGTACAATATAGTGAGTCACAATTTTTAAAGGTTATACTCCAGAGGACTGTTGAAGAAATTAAATGAAATAGCTGTGCTGTAATGTGCATCAAACAGCACTCACAGTTACATGTATTAAACCAGAAGTTTTACTGTCATTTTTCTTTTGACAGCATTCATTTTTCCTAACTCATAAAAAAAGTTTAAATATATAGAACAATTTACAGTTAGGATTTTTGCTAAAGCAGAACTTTACTGGTGGTTTATAACTTAGAATTACAGAGCTAATTCTCTCCCTTGGGGATAAAGAAACTGAGGGCCAGGTCTTTCAGTGACTAAGAGCTGGGACTCAAATCCAGATGCGTCAACCCTGTTCCTGGTCATCTTCTCACTCACAGCGCGTCTCACATGACCTGTGCAAGGCGCCAGTAATCATTCACTTTTGTACTCTGGTATAATGAGCATATTATAGTGGGACACACACTGGCTACTGCAAACCATTATAATTTGCTTGAGAAAAACCAAACGAGAGGAAGGAAACTGAGTTTAACCTAAGACCACCAAATTAAACCAAAAAATCCTTTTTTCTTACCAAAAAAAAAAAGCAATTTTACCTTGGTAACAGTTAACATATAAAAATTAGTTACACTGTTCTCGTGGGCTCGCTTGATTCGCAATCTGCATTCTTCCTCATCAATTAATTCGCCAACATATTCATTTACAAATTCACCCTGCAGAGGAGCATGCAATATATAAATGTACAATCAGTGTATCCCATTAGAAAGCATTCCTTAACACCACATGTATAATCCGAGAATTAACCAAAAACATTCCTGGAAATACAACTATAGTACAAAATAAAGCCAGAAAATTGACATTGGTACAATCTACAGGCCTTATTCATATTTCACCGGTTTCACAGGCACTCATTTGTGTGTGTTATGTGTGCATGTGTGTGGTTCTATGGGATTCTACCAGGTGTAGAGTCAGGTCACCACCACCACAAGCAAGATACAGAACTGTCCCATCAGCACAGATGCCCTGTGCTTCTCCTTCATAACCACATCCATCCTCCATCCCTAATTTGTTCTCCAACTCTATAGTTCTTCTAAAAATTTATTTTATTGAAGTATAGTTGATTTACAGTGTTGTGTTACTTTCTGCCGTACAGCAAAGTGATTCAGTTATACATATATTCTTTTTTATATCCTTTTCCATTATGGTTTATCACAGGATATTGGATATAGTTCCCTGTGCGAAAAACAGTAGGACCTACCTTGTCCAACTCTATAGTTTCGTCATTTTGAGAGTGTTCTATAAATGGAATCACAGTATGTAACCTTTAGAGATTGGATTTTTAAAGAAAAACTGAGCCTAATTCCCTTGAGATCCATCTAAGTTGTATGTATTAACAGTTCATTCTTCTGTCACCGGTGAGTGCTGTGCCACAGCAAGGACGCACCACAGTTTGTGTGACCGGTCACCGGCTGGAGAACATGTGAATGGTCTCCAAGTTTTGGCTATTACAGATAAAGCCGCTGTGAGCATTCTGATAAAGTTTTTGTGCAGACAGAGGCTTTCATTTCTCTGGGATACATGCTGGGTCATATGGTGAGCGCATGTTTAACTTTTTAAGAAACTGCTGAACTGTTTTCCGCAGTGGCTGTACCACTTCGCATTCGCGCCCTACTCTCCCCAGGTATGAGAGATGCAGTTTCCCCACTTCCTCACCAACATGTGGTATAGTCCCTATTTCTCATTTTGCTGTTCTAACAGGTGTGTAGCGATAAGCTCCTTTTTAAATAAGTGTAAACACGGTACATTCAACCTTTCATGTTTACAAATGCATAAGCATTAACCCTTTTACCTCAAAGGCGTGGCTGATTCAGTCTAGGACAACAGCATTAGCTACAGGATTTACTGGTGTACCAATACATTTTTAAGGTAAAGAAATGTCTTAGGCAGTAAATTAAAATGTATTTGCTTATTGCTTCACCAGACTTGTGCTCCTCCCCGGCCCCCGAACACTAGCCGTTCTCATAGCTCTTAGTATCACAGAACTCAGAGTACCAGTCATCTCAAGAGTACTATATTATATTTTCTGATTTTGATGAATCATTAAGAGCATAAGCCAATGTCCTTTCTCTACTGATAAAAAGACAAGATTGTGATTTCTGTATAAGAGAAGGGCGCCTGTGGGTCAGCCTTTCCCTGGGTGGCCGGCCGGCCATGGGTGAGATGGGGGAGGAACCCCGTCTGCTTCAGGCAGCCACATGCTCGTTTCAGCTGGGCCTGGTCACCACATGAGTGCACCTCAGGCTTCTTCTCTCCCCCATTTTAACTGACAGTACAAGCTCTGACAGAGAGTTAGAAAAGAACCGCGCTTCATCTCTAACTGCAACACCACGACAGGACCGCTCTGCACGTTCAGGTACCACGCACTGTCGGCCCGGAGTGGCTTTTCCTACACCCGGTTTGGACTTGGACCCCGGCTGCTGAAAACATTCTGCACCTTTGTATGGTATCACCACCCTCACCAGGTAGAAGATTTCATTGCCGTCTTGGCTGCACTGCCACCTAGTGTTACTTTATTCTATGGCAAGTTTCCTTTAATGAAAACCTACAGAGCAGAATTTAAACCAAATCAGCTCCGCTTCATGTTTTTTTTACAAATTGGGATTCAAGTTAAGGTTTCATTTGAAGAAAGGGTTCTGTGGCTTTAAAGGCCTGAAAACCATTTATTATAGTTTATATTTACTATTCTATGAAAATTGGTGAATACAGAAAGGTGAAAGTGCTGATATCAAACATGAGGCGTGGAAGTCTCGTAAACTCGATACCATTGTGAATAAATTGTCTCTAGCTATTTTGTAAAAGAAATATTTTAGGCATCCAAAAAGTGACAAATCTTTAGCCTCAAAGAGTTGCTCACTGGACTTAAAACCATTAACTGTGAATTCAATTATGGATAAAAATAACAAAATAAAGAACTTTTAGGGAATTCCCTGGTGGTCCTGTGGTTAGGACTCCACACTTTCACTGCCGAGGGCCCAGGTTCAACCCCTCGTTGGGGAACTAAGATCCAGCAAGCCGCGCAGTGTGGCCAAAAAAACAAAATAAAAACTTTTAAAATGCTAGAAATCTGTCCTTAAAGGCAATGGCAAAAAGGCAGGGTTTAATTCGGTACTTAATGTAATTTTTTTAATTTCTAAGAAAGAAACCACATCATTAACAGGAAGTCCCTTGTTTAACTCTGGCACACGTTTTTAGGAATTGTTATGTGTGAAAAGAAGGGGACTGACTGTGTACATTCAATTTGCTATTTGGTTTCTGTCCCCTAAGTATACCCAAACCTTCTCCATGTTGCTACAAAGTCTTTATGATTATGCTGTTCAGTGACTGTATATTTCTAGCTATTTTGTAAAACACCAATTGTCTTAACATTAGCAATTCCTCAAGTGCTAAAGTGCAGAATAATCCTGATTGTATTTTCTTTTCTCTTAATTATATCATTAATTTAGTAACTTAGAATATGGTTTAGAATAAGTGTTATTAAATAAATGTTATTCAAAGATGTTAACATGGTATTAAACTGGATAGATTTCAGGATGGCTCCCCAAACTCCCCTGAAATCATAAGCAAAAATTTGCAAGTGATATGCAGGGCATTAAAGTAATATCAAAACATGTGCATTATAGAATGCCATTCTAAATGCAGATGGCCTTTGACCAAGCGACCCAATCCACAAACCCAATGAATGCATTGGCAAATCCTGTTGGCTCTACCTTTAAAATGTCAGAAATCCAACCACTTCCTTCCTACTCAACTACAACCCTAGTTAGTCCAGGCCACCAGCATCTCTCTCCGGGACTGTAATGGTCTCCTTTTTATTGCTCTCTCTCCATGATCATAAATTCCCCACAGTACAGCCCAAGTTATTCTTCTGAAGCCCAGACTCTTAAGGTGGCCCCAGTGACCCCTGCCTGCTGGTGCTCACGCCGTTGTGTAATCCCCTCCCCTGGAGACAGCAGGACCTGTGACTTGCTTCTAAGCAACAGAATGTGGCCCAAGTGACAGGATGTGATTACGTGAGTTTGTTACATTAGGGCTTCAGCATCCATCCTGCTGGAGCGTCTCTTTCCCTCGCTGGCTGTAAGGAAGCAAACAGCCATGTTGGAGAACCCCATCTGGCAGGGAACTGCAGGAGCCTCTAGAAGCCAAGAGCAGCAAGACAACAATAACCACAAACCCAAACCCAAACCACCTGATGCTCTCAGACCTAGCGCCGTGAAGAACAGAACTGTGCCAGCATCCGTGCAAGCTGGGAAGCCGGATCCTTCCCTAGTTGAGGCACAAGAATGAGAATCCAGCCAGGTCAGTGCCCTGACCGCAAGCTGGTGAGCCCCTACGTAGAGGACCCAGCTACGCACTGACCTACAGGATCCGTGGGATAGTACGCTGTGTGTTACGCTGTAAGTTGCCAAGTCTGTGGTTATCCTGTTAAGCAGCAACAGAAAACCAACACATCGAGGCAGACGGACGCCCTCCCTACTAAACCCCGCCAGAAGTCCCTGTCCCGAGGCCGACGAGGCCCCGCACGACCTGGTCCCGCTGCCCCTCTACCTTGCCACCCGCCCACCTCCCCGGCCCTCCTCTGCTCCCGCTCCAGCTCCCTGCTGTCCTGGCGCAGGAGGGCCTTCACTCCGGCCTGCTCTTCCACGTGCCTGCACGCCCTCCTCGCTCACACGTTCGGGTCAGACCTTCCTGAACCCAGTCCCTGTCACCCCTACCCTCTTTGACAGCTTTATTTTTCTTGGTGGCATTTGGTGGTAAGTGGCGTCACATGTCTATCATCTGTCCCTGGTGGACTCACAAAGGTGTCCTGCTCACTGCTGTCTTCCAAGTGCCTAGAACAGCACCAGGCACAGGGAAGCCGCTGAACAAACACGTGCTGAATGAATGAGTTTCACCCAAGCAATCTGACCTACAGAAATAGACGACAGATGATCAACAGAATGAAAAAATGTGTGTGTGTGTATACACACACACACACACACACACACACACACACGTATTTATTGGAAAACAGGCTATGTAAATGATGGTACATTTTACTATGGAATACAATGAGACTATGAAAAACAATGAGGTGAAATCTGTACTACGGCCATAAAAATAATTTTCTGATACATTAAGTGGGAAAAAAGAATAATATGTATGATTATATTGATGTTTAAAAAGCCCTACAAATACAGAATATATGAATATGTATTTGTATATGTGTTTATGTGTAGAATTGCATAGAAAAAGTTCTAAAAGGCTACATACCAACCTATGGACAATGGTCCTCTCTGGTGAGGAGACCAGGAATTGAGGGTGAAGGAGGAATTTCATGCTTTATTATCTTTTTTTGTATTGTTTGATTTTCTTTACTACATTATATGGTAATTCTTCATTACAAAGGTGATTTTTTAAAAGGCAGAAAAATGCCAAGAATAATTTTAAATTCCCACTAGGCCCGTCTTCTCTCACTAAACACGGCTCCAAGTTCTATATGTTGGCAGGTGGGGGGAAGGGTGGAGGTGGGGACTTGTTTTAAAACAGATTGTTCAGGCCTGTCACCAATGTTTCAGGTGGCACTGTTTTAACAAGGAACCCGGAAGATTCTCAGGATATCTAAAGGTTGAGAGCCACTGTTTGAATAGCAGGATTTACTGGTGATTTTCAATTTTCTTTGAGCTATTTGCATTAAAATATCTTCTACAATGGGCATGTATTTCTCATGTTAAACAAAGAGACTGCTTTGAAAAATTGCTTCAAAGTACAAGAATGAAGATAATTTATAAGTATCAAAGATCTCAACTTTTTCCAGTTGCTTCTGTATATATGATCTAGTTTGAGACTAGCAACAACTCTTAAACACGTAGGGCAGGAATTATGTCCATTTTAGAGATGAAGAAACTGGGGCTCAGCGAGGTTAAGTGACTTGACCAGGGCTTCATGGCTAATGAATTATGATGTTGGAGCAAAGTCCTGGGGTTGCTAGTTTCTGTCTCAGTACGCCCTTAACTTTACTCTTTTTCCTTTACAAATTTTAAATCTAGTTTGCTTAACAAGTAAAAATTATTTCAAATAGAATTACCAGTGTCCCTTCTCCTTTTTATGACTGATCATAGGAAACCCAAAGGTTATGTGTATTTTATTTTTTTTAATTAAAAAAATTTTTTTAACATCTTTATTGGAGTATAATTGCTTTACAATGGTGTGTTATGTGTATTTTATTACTACCTCTTTTTACTGCTCCCTCTTTGCTCAAGAAGTGCCAAACTCTCAGCTTCGGAAGTTTCAAAATTTTGGAATAAATCCCCATGTATTTAATCCTTATTGAAGCATTTCTAAGAGGCATAGGTCCTGGTCTGTTCCGCCACTGCCCCCATCCCACGCTACCTTCTTGATGCTCCTTTTGGTCCTGAGGCCCCAGCCTCTCCGCTCTGTCTTGATGATTTCTGCGTCCGGGTAGAGCCTCTTGGTGAAGCACTGGTTCTGGCAGCGCTCCCCGGCCGGGCACACCTGCGGGTGACACTCGTACTGCAGCATTCTGTTCAGGCACTCGGACTCCAAGCCACACGGGTTCTCGTCAGCCGGCTTGCAGTTACAGCGGGGAATCTCTGACAGGTCTGCAACCTGGATCTGTACCTTTCCTATCACTTTGTTAGCCTGAACAACAAAATCACAAATGGGAGGGAGGAATTTGAACAGGACACAGGAAACACCCAGGCCCTCTTGGCTCTGCTACTGCCCTGTGGTGTGACCCTGAGAAAGGCTCTTTATCTTGATCATAATTTCCCCATGAATAAGCTAAGATTAACAGCTGTCTCTCCTTAGTTGACAAAAATATCAAAACCTGATGTGAGTTCTCACTTATTTATCCTGTGTATTTCTCCTTCTACCAGTTGATGACAATTTCAAAACTGAAAACCACTGTGGGCTGTCTGGAAGAAAGGGGCTAAATCCCTATATTTTTATTTGGTCACACGGCAAACTGATGGATCAAGAACAGGGTTTCCCATCAAACGTATTTGCTCCTCGGTGTGAGGGGCCCATCAGAGCCCCCATCATCCCAGGGCAGCAACCCCGGCTCCCGGCTGATACTCCAACAGAAGCTCTCAGGTTGTTCTGCAGAAGACTGGGTGGTAATTAGCAAAAGTTTTTATAAGACAACAAGGGCCTCTAACTACTAAGAGAGCAATGCATTTCATCTTGTCTGTCAAAGAGCAATGTTTTCACGGGTAAAGACTCACTTTGATGTGTTTGTAAGGAGGGGGTTTTCTTGAGTTTTTTTCAATCTCTAGTGCTTCTTTACTTTCTCTTTGCGCTTTCAATTCCTGGAAACGTTTTGCAGCTTCTTCCAACGCTGCCAATAAGACCAAACAAAGTATATAAATACCAAAAACCAAATAAACAAAAAACGTTAAGAGATTAGTTTTACCCTGCCTTCCCAACGCACTGAATCTGGCCGGAGGGTTTCTTTTTAAAATTATATTCTGGAAATAACCATTTACCACCAGGACAGGGTAACACTGAAATAGGATATAACTCCTTTACGGCTGAACACTGTGCCCTGTGCAGGCTGTTGCTTTGGAGGAGAGGTCCCACTTCAATGATCAGAGGTTTCCACGTGAACCAGAGAGCAGCTCTTCCCCTCGTACCAGATTTAAATTCACTTTACTCTTACCCAGAAAGCTAAACTTCCTGGCAACTTGTTGCAAAAGCAGCTGTAAGGCTCTTCCTGGGAAGCATTTAGTCTTACTATCTTACAAAGGAGCTTCACTTGATTAAGAAGACTATGTATTTACAGAATAATCTCTATGTTTGTAGTAAGATCACTGAGGGAACTCCTTTCACGTACACAGCCACAGTCTGCTACACTGAATGTATTTTTCCAGCTGACTGGATTGTGATGTGGTTCTAATGTAATTGGAAACTTATGGAGGCCGGATCATAACACCTGGTGAAAACTCTCTAACACCAGAAAACACGTCTTATGCAAGTTAGGAGGTGTGGAGAGATCAACGAAGGGGTGTTAGTTCTGAGCCACTGTGAACGTTGTCCAACGTACCTTTTTTGAAGGTCTTGTTAATACTAGTCTGTCCCTCAGCAAAGCTTTTGTCTCCTTCGACGTAAGGGAACACTCTGCCCTGGTGTACCCAGTAGTAGTCGTGAGAACCGAAGAAGAACACGGGGAAGTCCCCCAGGTCATGCTTGAGGCCCTGGATGTTGAGTGGCACAGACCGGGGGTTGCAGATCTCCGCCGGCCACCACCTGAAAGCAGGAGGATGAAATCGCACTACGCTTTACGTGGCTGGTGGGAGCCAAAAAACAAAGGTTGTGTACTTTGCAATTTTCATTCAGAATCTAAGGACACAAAACACCTCGCTTATCTTTAATCCTGCCCAAACCACACGTCATTTAACAACACAATGAATGAATTAATGAATGAAATAGTGAACACAGACTAAACAAACTAGGCCCTAAACGCCCAATCTAGTTTCTTCCTTAAAAAATTAATATTTGATATTTATAAAAGAATGTATATCATGAAAAGAATAATAATAATAAAGTAATAAAATAATAATAATAAAGTAACAATGAAACCACTATACAACTTAAGAATCAGAATTTACCAATAATATTCCAAACCAGATTTCAGTCCTAGAAAAGTCATGTTTTTCTCCAAATGTGACATTCTTAATACCAAGTCTGTCTTTATTCCTAGTAATCAAGGGCATCATTTGAGAATAAACTGATGCTACAGTAAAGAATGCCCACTCCCATTCAAACTGGTGTTTTCTGACTCTCTAATCAACCAGGATAAATACTTTTTGGTCAAATGTACTAGGGTTATATCAGTGTATATTTCAGAATCTAATTCATCTTAGATCATAATAAATGGGAGATTTGGGACAGGACTGAAAACATAACTGCCTCATGCGACAATGACTGTGTCCACAGCAATCACTGAGGGAACCACCTGTGAGGCTCACTGGACAGTTTCCCACAATTGGGCAAGTCAGGAATTGTAGTATATAAGATCATCGATACCAAGAGTAGATATATACAAACTTAAATTTCTTTCAGTCTCTTATTTATAGATGCCTAATAAAATTGTTTATTTAATGAACAATGACATTATTGAGAAGATAAATGATGGCACGGTCGCATTCCCAGATTTATAGTGCGACCATGAACACGCTTCACCTAAAAGCACTCCGTGTCCATCTAAGAGTTAATTAAAAACGTGGGTAGAAGTCTGTGCTCAAATTGTTAAAACAAAACAACACTCTTTTGTGTAATCAGTATTTAGCTCCCCCTCAAAGCAGGCTGGGCGGTGGTCGTATTTCCGAATCGCGTCAAGGCGTGCCGGGAGCACGCGGTAAGTGCAAGCACTGGCTCAGGTAGACAGAGGCGCGCTTTCTGCCAGCCTTGTTCCAGGCACACACCTCCCCCAGGAAGCTTCACATCAGAATAACTAGCTATTGAAAAGAAACAGTTTCGTGGGGCCCAGAAAGGCCTGATTGGAAAAAATACATTAAGAATTAGTTCATGGATGTGAGTCTTCGCAAAATGAACAAGGAGAATGTGCGCTGCATATGAAATCTCAGTGAACTGTGGTTGGGGGCACTGCTTTGGGCTTCTTTAAAATGTAATGTGACAGCGCAGGGGCATCAGCTCGGTGCTTTGTGACCACCTAGAGGGGTGGGATGGGGAGGGCGGGAGGGAGACGCAAGAGGGAGGGGATATGGGGGTATAGGTATACGTATAGTTGATTCACTTTATTATATAGCAGAAACTAACACACTACTGTAAAGCAGTTATACTCCAATAAAGATGTTAAAAAAATGTAATGTGATTAAAATTTAAGTATTAAAATTAAGTCAAATCTATTTTCGTATTCATAAGTTTTTTATAAAAGGAAATATGTAATGTACGGCACAGTGACTACAGTCACTGCTAAGAGACTATATTTGAAAGCTGCTAAGAGAGCAAATTTTAAAAGTTCTCATCGGAGTTCAGGCTTTTCCGGCACTAGCTGTCCTGAACTCCTAGCTTGGCTCCCTGTCATAAACACTGCACCTTCCTTCACCACACACAAAAAAAGTTCTCATCACAAGAAAAAAAAATGTGTAACTATATATGGTGACGGATGTTAACTAGACTTACTGTGATCATTTGGCAATACAGACAAATGTCGAGTCATCGTGTTGTATACCTGAAACTAATATAATGTCGATTATATTTCAAAAAAAAGGCAAAAAAACTTTTAAAAAGGAAATATTCTGAAGTGTGTTTGAAGATCTAAACGCTCCTTACACTGTTTTAGATATTTCTTATCCAGAAATGTCTTCTCTATTATTTGTCAAAACTGCACCCCTCCCCTCCTGGAAAGATATATATTTTTAATTATAAAAGCAATGTGTGCTGGTCAGAATCGCCGTCACTAAAAAGTCTACACATAACAAATGCTGGAAAGGGTGTGGAGAAAAGGGCACCCTCCTACACTGTTGGTGGGAGTGTAAGTTGGTGCAGCCACTATGGAGAACAGCAGGGAGGTTCCTCAGAAAACTAAAAATAGAGTTACCATGTGATCCAGCAATCCCACTGCTGGGCATATGCCTGGACAAAACTATAATTCAAAAAGATACATGCACCCCTATGTTCACAGCAGCACTATTCACAATAGCCAAGACATGGAAACAACCTAAATGTCCATCGACAGACGAATGAATAAAGAAGAGGTGGTACATATATACAATGGAATACTACTCAGCCATAAAAAAGAATGAAAAATGCCATTTGCAGCACCATGGATGCATCTAGAAATTATCATACTAAGTGAAGAAAGTCAGAAAGAGAAAGACCATATGATATCACTTATATGTGGAATCTGAAATATGACACAAATGAACCTATCTACAAAACAGAAACAGACTCACAGGCATAGAGAACAGACTTGCGGTTGTCAAGGGGGCTGGAGGGGAGGGAGAGGGATGCACTGGGAGTTTGGGATTAGCAGATGCAAACTATTATACATAGGATGAATAAACAACAAGGTCCTATTGTACAGCACAGGGAACTATATCCAATCTCCTGGGATAAACCATAATGGAAAAGAATATAAAAAACAAATGTATACATGTGTATCACTGAGTCAGTTTGCTGTAACAGCAGAAATTAGCACAACACAGCACTGTAAATCAACTACACTTCAATAAAAAAAAAAAGAATATATCTTTAAAATTATTAAATGTAACTTTATGGAAAAAAAAGCAATGTGTGTTTCTTTTAAAAATTAAAACAGTGCAGAAATGTATAACAGAAAAACTGAAAATGGCTCCCCCTTATAATCTCATGCCTCAGACTATTAACATTAGATGTTTTTTTCCAGGTAATAATAAAAACATATTATATCTAGATCTACAGTTTTTAAAAGTTGTATAAACACATGGAGAGATAACGTATATACTGTTTAACATAATTCCTAAAATTATCTATATATTGTGGATACCCTCCCATGTTACAATACGCACCTGCATTATCCTTCTTTTGGCTTCCAGGCATTCTACAATATGGATACACTACAATTTATCTGACAAATACCCTACTGACTGAACATTTGGATTATTCAAATTTTTGCAATTAGAAATAATACTGCAATGAACACCCCCAAAAGTACATTTCTGCCCATTTGTCCAATTCTTTTCCTTAGATAAATTCCCTGAAGGGGAACTACTGGGTCAAAGGGATGCACAGTTACAAGCCTGATACGTGATGCCTTACTTGTACAGGAGCACTTGTCTCCCCATGCCCTCCCGAGCTGCAAAATTATTACTCTTAAACCTTTGCAAGTCTGTTAACTGAAAAATTAACTCTTTGTTTTTAATGTACATTGATTTTTAGTGAGGCTGAGCATTTTTTACATGTCTATTTTCTATTTGCTATTCTTTTGCAAACTGGCTCTTTCTCTTCTTTGCTCCTTTTTCTTTTTTTTTTTTTTTTTTTGCGGTACGTGGGCCTCTCACTGTTGTGGCCTCTCCCGTTGCAGAGCACAGGCTCCGGACGTGCAGGCTCAGCGGCCATGGCTCACAGGCCCAGCCGCTCCGCGGCATGTGGGATCTTCCCGGACCGGGGCACAAACCCGTGTCCCCTGCATCGGCAGGCGGACTCTCAATCACTGCGCCACCAGGGAAGCCCAGCTCCTTTTTCTAGGGAAGGTATTTTTCTTTCCTTACTGAGAGTGGAAGAGTTCCCCTGGTTTGATATTTGCCTTTTAAAACTTTGTATCTTTTGCCATAGAGTATAAAATTATTTATGTATTCAAACTGTCCATTTTTTAAAAAGAACTTGGAGGTTTCCCTGACATATGTTAAAAAAAAATAGCTGGGGGGGGGAGCTTCTCAATGCCCCTTATCTCAGCTAAAAATTAAGTTTTTAAGGTTAAATAGGTAAGCAAGCAGTGTATTTAAAACAGAGAAAATGACATAGCCCTTGTTAAAAAAAATTACAGTATGTTTGAAAGTCTACAGAAACATATTATACTTAGGATTCTAATTGAAAAGCAGAACTCTACTGTGTGTGTGTTTGTTTTTTTTTTAAACCAAGGATGGACTTACACTGACACATCATAATCACCTAGTTTACCTTCGAATTCACTCTTGGTGTGTTGTACATTTTATGGGTTTAGACCAATGCATAGTGGCATTTATTCATCATTATAATATTATACAGAGCATTTTCACTGCCTTCAAAGTCCTCTGTGTGTTCTCTTGAATAGTATCTATTTTCTTAGTAAAATTATAAACATATGCCTCAAAATGTAAAATGCAGAGTTTAAAAAAACATCATTATTCCTATTCACTTAAAGGCTTGTTAAAAACAGGCTTCTTAAAAGGAGGAAGATTTATTAAAATAATGGCAATCACACATACTTCTTGCTTCATTCCCTTAAGATCTAAAGGCTCCTAATGAAATAATCTCTCTCTTTAAATTCTAAAAAGCTCTCTCTTTGCACACAATTTAGAGCTTCTAGCTAGAACTATAATGGACTAGATTTAGGGGTAAAAAGAGCTATTTTGGCCAGGATATAAACTCTTAACTTTATTAGAAATCAGAAATTAATATAAATCTAATTAGAGTGCAAAAAAAAAAAAAAAATCTTCCCCACTCTCCACGTGAAACCTTTTAAAATCTATTAGTACCATAGTTCATTAGGAAAAAGTAACTTTCAGAACTTAAAAACAAAAGTCAACCAACTAATAAAAAATATCCATCAACCACTAACCTTCCCAGTCTTCTAAAAACCCAGACTCAAAATATGTTTCTTCTCTTTCTTTTTCTAAGGAAGTTGCAGCACTGTGCTGCTTTTTCTACCTATCTCCTAGCCACTTTGTGTACAGGTTATGAACTACTGAACAGTAACTGAATACTTCCTCTTTGTCCTTGGAAAAACTTGCCTGTAATTTCCCAATTTGACCCAAACAATCTGCTTGTAATGTAGTTTCTTGCCAGCTTTACAGTCATTGCAATTCCAGCAGCCTTCTGGCATCTCTATGCTCAGGCACTCCGGGTGGAAGGAAGCCGGGCACGACTCACAGCAGAGCAATCTTCCACCTTGAAACAAACAAACAGTCTTAATAACTGAGAAAAGAGGAAAGAGAGAGAGACAAGAGAGAAAGTTATCTTTTACCTGCATTAAATCTGATTCAGATTGAGGGAAATTAACAAAGGGATTGAGTTATATTTTAGTGATGGATTAAAATACAAAGCAATGAACAGATTTAGCTGAAGTAGCCCTTTCCAGGGAGGGCTTCAGTGGCCAGAAACTCAAAGCCTTTGAGTAGTAGGAAAAACATTACTCTTTATCCCTCTAAAATGTGGGCTATTGAAGTACCAGTTTAGCAGGCAGCTAAGACTATTAACATATGACAAATAGAGCATAAAATCTTTAGACTGAGTAGATTTGAGAACAGATTTTCAGAGAAATATGTAGCAACTCTCTTTTTCTCCTCGAGAGCTAAGAAAGCAAGCAATGGTCATCTTTGTATTTTAATCCAGAGGCACAGTTAACTACATCCCTTTATAACAACATTAGCAAGAATGAAAACAGCCAATAGGTTGACCAGTACTTTTTTCTTCCCATGTAAGAATACAAAAAAGGAAAAGAATCTTGAATTGGTGATTACATTATCATTACCTTTTCAGTGAAGACAAATAAAGTCAAACAGGCTATAAAGCAGTGGTTTGCAACTTTTTCATCACCAAGGATCCCCTTTCCCTTTCTCATGGATCCATATGTTTTCAAGTATTTTAACAAACAAAAAACCCACCAAAACCAAAAAACATTTTAAAAGTAACAATTATTTTCTTCTGTTTTAATTAACCAAAGAAATATATAACAGCCAATCAGAGCTTCTGATCCCAATAACAAAACTGGTATTATCACATTAAATTGCTAAAAGCATAGCCAAATATAAAGAAACTCACACCACTGTATTTTACACAAATGTCTGATTCTGTTAGACTTTCTGAACTGTTAAATATAGTTCAGAATTTTGTTTGTAATATTTCCTGATGTCATATTGAGAACCACTGCTTTATAGCATAAAATAAGTAAGTATCAGTGTAGAATCAAGTACCACACACAAGGAGATGCCTCCAAGTACCCTAGCAAAATCCCCTCCTTTTAAATACACAAAACGATCTCTGGATCAAGACCAAAGCAGGTGCGGCAAACAAAACAATATTATTTTTAAATCCAAAAAATTAAAGAGATTTCGGGGAGAAATCTCTTTATTGTTGTATTTTCTCTTTATTGTTGTATTTCAACAAGTGACAGAAAAGAATGTTAACCACTGAAGATGAAATGCAATAAAGACATTTACTGAAAAAAAAAAAAATCTTTCCATTGGAAAACCAAGTCTACAACCCATGAGTGTACTGAGATTTAAAGTCTCATAAGCAAAAGGTTAAGAGCCCTCTATACAACTTTATCAAATCACATGCTCCAACCTTTTGAGGGTTTGCTATCAATTTTCCAGAAAATCTCATCTTCCTGTAGACTTTCAAACTTCTAACTGATTAACATAAAAACAAAAAGAAAATCCATATACAATCAGTGATGAATTAAATTACTATATTTCCTCTGCTTAAAAGCTTTTACTTCAATCATTGGGATTTTCCCCTTTGTCTGCAGATCTCAATATGGATTAACTGTTCCAATTCTCCAACCTAGAGATTAGCTGCCTGAGTGCTCTTAGCCTAGGTAGGGAATTCTTCTGTAAGTTTAAAGTAAAATGAGATAATTCATTTTTCCATCAGAAAGAAATGACCGATAGGGAGAGCGGTCTTTGCAAATACCTTTAGAGGACAAGTGATTATTAGGGTTGGTGTGGAAAGGTCAGTCTGGCCATTTTTTAACATTATGGAACAGTCCTAAATTTTAAGTCTTATTTCAGAGGAAATACAGACCCTGAATCATCAGTGAAAATCATCACGATTTTTTGACAAAAATACACAAGGGAAATAGAAAAATAAAAATATGAACAATCCACCTTGGTGCTATGCAAGAAAACTGCTTTAGGATGCGAGAGAAGAAAGATATGGTTCAAGCTAAGCAAACAGAGGGCTCAAAATAATTTCAATTCATGTCAAGGTCAATACCGAGTACTGAAAAGAAAGTAAACGACAATTGAATTAGTCTAATTTTATAAAGGCGCCAGCAGGAAAATAAGGCATTTCCTAAAATGCCTCAGGTAGTCTAATTTTATTGCACTATGGAATTAGTCAGACCCATGTCCATCTTTGTTTTGGAAACAGTTGGTATCACCAGTAAGATGCCATACTGTGACTTCAATGGAAAACAGACAAAAGAGTCAACAAAAGTCTCTCCAACCTCCCTCTTCATGGGTTCTAATCAACTTGCTTAGTTATACTTTCTTTTAGTCATGGGTTGCCACTTCAGATGTCTGACAAACAGCAAACATACGTCATCAGCAGGCAACACAAAGCATGAAAAGAAAAAAAAAGAATTAAATTTTCTTTAAAGATTCTGAGCCTGGCCTCAGATCATAATGGCAATGTATACAGGAAAAGGCTTTCACCTTCCAAGTTATTTATTTTACCCTCTGGGATAACTCCCCAAATAATACATTATTGTTAAACCACTTTTTTCCCTTTTATTACATGTAGGCTATATAAAGCAAAACACAAGATTTTTCTTCCATAGATTAAATGAACTTGGAGAATATAAATATACATTTAGCTCTTGGATCTCAGTGGATAAATTATCTATTAGCAATTCTTCAATTCAGCTGGGCTGCCTTTCACTATCCAGTATTTGCAGCATTTTCCCAGCTGCCCACCAATGTCTCCTAAGAGAAGGGCAACTAGTTTTCATAGCACCATAACAAAAACATTTAAGAAACAAAATGATAGAATGTATTTCAGAATCAAAATTTTAAGTGTCAGTATCTTTGTTTCCCTCTATAACCTGTCTTGTTATTTAGCTGAAAGTTAGTAACAAATGATATCATGTCTATTCTATTCTAACGTGAATGATACGGTTCTACATCAGGCAAAAGAGAAAGAGCCCTCAGAACATGCTTCTATATTAAGCAGAATCCTAGTCTTTCAATTTTAATGACTATAGATACATGGAAGGTGTGAAAATTTATTCAAGAAGAGTAAGTAAAAATTTGTCATAATGGAATTATTTTAAGCCCTTTTTAATAATTTTGCAGCCATATGAAGACAGCCACAGCCACCAAGGTAGAATTTACCAAAAGCAACAGATGGTGCTTGACAGGCATACATTTCCCCCCTTCATTTAAAGAGAAAAAATAGGAAATGCAAAAATAAAAGTAAGAGATAAACTATTTTGATTATTACCTTTCTCACATTTCTTTTTGGAAGCTGACGAAGAAGGAATCATAGGTAATTTCATCAACTCTGCACGATTTGATTCGTTCAGTAGGTAGTGGGACTTATAGGCATAGGAACTGAACATGGGGTCTGAATGGTCCTGCACTATCAGCCCTATACGAGACAAACAGAAAGATGTGAGCTGCAATGAAACTACCCATGATTCCGTGAGGAAAAAATAAACCAACACCTACTATGTAGCTGTGCTTAAAGCTGGGGGGGGAAAGAATAGGAAGAAAAAGAAAGATCTGACAGACAAGGCTTTCCATCGTTATTAAAAGGAGTTTAAGCTACTCAATGCCTTATCCCTATACAGAAACCTATATACCCAGAAGGAAACTCCAATTTAATTTGAGGATGTAAACTGCTTTGACGTCATTCTGAAAACCCCCTCTGGAAAACAAAGCTACATTCCTTAAGGTTTAGAAGTACTATGACGACAACCCAAAGAACAAAATGATGTATCACTTAATTGCTGGAAATAAGAACTGTCTACATGACACACTAGAGACCCTGGTCACTTTCAGTACATCAAGCAGTGCTGAAAGGCAGAATTGGGCTTCTTCTCCTCTCTGCTCAGATCTTTAGATACCCTCAAATTCCAGCTTTCTCAGCCAGACAATGAAGCTTTTCTCTATCCGTATGATACATGACTTCAGAGAAGATATAAGTTGTTGAAGTTCACTGAGGTAATGCAAACCGTTAAAGTTTTGTCCTGCCATGATAATAACTGACTTAAACGCTTACCAACTTAAGGGTTTATAAAAACAGTCCTTTCAATCTACCAGTACAGCTGTCCTGTTGGAGGAAAACAGCATCTGCTCTAAACTACCCGTGACACCCACCTTTCCCCTGAGTTAAGTCCATCCTGTAGCTATGGCCACTCCTAAACCCAGGACCTCTGAGACCAGGGAAACTTTCTCTATTTGGTTACTGGTCAAATCATGACCGCAGTTTCACAGAGATCATTTGGAGAAGAGGGAAGAGTTTTGTTTTTAAAGGGGTGACCATTTACTATTTTCTGTGGATTTTATCTTCATTTGATGCTATCCTACACTGAGGCAGATTCAAGAAATAATGATATTTCTCATGTGAATGGAACTTGAAATTGCTAATCGGCAATACATAAGAATTTTCGAATAAAGGTTATATAATGTTGAATGAACATTTCATACATTTAACAGAGAAAGGTGGTGCAATGGCTTTTAAATAAGAAAGAACAACTTAGAATATTAAGTAACTTTTATTTTACACCACCCTCCAGATGAAAGGAAATGCTGAAGAATCTATACTACACTGAAATATAACTGAACACACCCTATGGCACCATGGGGGGCAGGGGAGGAGGAATGTTTCTCTAAATGCTGAAGCATTTCTAAAAATACTTCCAGATATTTCAGTCCTAAAGATTAGCTTAGGGCTTCCCTGGTGGCAGTGGTTGGGAATCCGTCTGCCAATGCAGGGGATGTGGGTTCATGCCCCGGTCCGGGGGGATCCCACGTGCCATGGAGCAAACGAGCCCGTGCGCCACAACTACTGAAGCCTGCGCGCCTGGAGCCCGTGCCCTGCAGCGAGAGAAGCCACTGCAATGAGAAGCCCGCGCAATGCAACGAAGAGTAGCCCCTGCTCGTCACAACTAGAGAGAGCCCGCGTGCAGCAACGAAGACCCAATGCAACCAAAAATAAATAAATAAACTTATTTAAAAAAAAAAAAGAAAAATAATTAGCTTAATGATTTTAAACAACCAAGAACTAAGACAAAAATCCTCTGTGCAGAGGGAGAAACTGTACGTGACAAGAAACAAAGGCAAAACAAGCTGAGTTTTCTAACACCAAAACATAAACAATTGCAGTATCCCTTTTCATGTGTGGATTTATTACAGCTAGATCTCCTTAAAAAAGAAGACCTCTATAAATTCTGGTAAAAGAACACATGTCATTTACTTCTGGAGAACTTTTAAGCCCTTCTCAAATCCCAACATCTGATCTATTTAGAATAAGTTTCTGTAAAATGCTGGAAAGGAAAATGAGAGTTTCTGCTTACTGTGCAAAGTTACAGTTAAAATATTTGGGGATTAAATAATCTTGCTCTTTAAAGAGGCATTTAAATACAGCACATCTTTCAGAATAATTGCCAAATTGATAAGATGCAAACAGCACCCTGTTGTTAAAACATGAGTTTTCCCCTCATTTCCATTATCTCAAGCTTTTAATCAAGGCATATAACTTAAACTTAACAAAATGGTTAGAAGTTTCTCTAAAACTAGGTTCCTTGACAATGGGTCATTTTCTGTCTATCTTAAAGGAAAACACCTGCTTTAAAGGTCACCCAATTATTAAATGAAACAGAGCAAAAGAAAATATTGGTCGATATACTTAACTGATGGTACTTGATTCAGAATATACTCCAAAGTAAGCCAACATGATAGTTTTAGACTTGGTATTTAAAATGTTGGCTCAGTTACTTACACACACACCCACACACACCAACACACCTATACACCCACACCCCTCCACCCCTCCTAGTAAAAGTGAGCGCCTAGAAGGGTAGAATAAAATATTTACAAAGTGACAGACTTTATGTTATCACTGACACTCATCTATTTGAAAGTCCTAAAGCTAGTCATTCAGTTGATAACTCAGGATTTTCATCCTAGCATTATTTTCCTAGGAGTGGAGAGATGGAAAAGGCACGTGACTTTTTATTTCTTTGGCTAATACAGTGTGGCACGAAACACTTCAGGCCTTCTCCCCCCGTGCCGTCCAGACTTCAGAGCAGGACGCAGCTGTCGTCACTACTCTACACCACACCCCCTTCTACCTGCAGACCGCCCCGCGCCCTTTCAAACTGAAAAACTCAAAGCAGTGTGTACAATGGACCCAGGAGGCTGCCGCGGAGAGGACTACCACTTACTTAATCTTGTACCGTCCACCCCCTCTGGTTATTTTTCTTTTTTTTAATGAGAGTTTCAAAACCAGAACAACTCAAGATCTATCATACTAGCTAAATTCTATTAAAAATACTCTATAGTACTTTCACCAAATTAAAAGAACTGTCTCCTAAAGCAAAAAAACAAAAACAGGAACTTCCCTGGTGGCGCAGTGGTTAAGAGTCTGCCTGCCAGTGCAGGGGACACGGGTTCGAGCCCTGGTCCAAGAAGATCCCACATGCCGCGGAGCAACTCGGCCCATGCGCCACAACTACTGAGCCTGCGCTCTAGAGCCCAGGAGGCACAGCTACTGAGCCCCCGTGCCACAACTACTGAAGCCCGCATGCCTGGAGCCCATGCTCCACAACAGGAGAAGCCACCATGATGAGAAGCCCGCGCACCGCAATGAACAGTAGCCCTCGCTCGCTGCAACTAGACATGGCCCGTGCGTGCAGCAAAGACGACCCGAAGTGTCCAAAAATAATTTTAAAAAAAAGATAAATAAATTAATAAAAAAACAAACAAAAAAACCAAAAACAAATAAAAAACAAAACATGATCCAAAACTTCATTTTCAGTATGGGCTAAATATAATCTAACAGGCCTGATATGCCACACAGTCCTTTCAAATATTTCACACTAAGGGAAGTTTAGAAAACTTAGTAGCACTTATGAGTAAACAAAAAAACTGCACTTGGGGATATTAGTTGTTTCTAAAATGCTTACTAAACACTAAAAATTCTTTTATTATAATATAGCTGAGACGCTCTGTAAAGTTGGGTACTCTGTATCATATTCAACTGAAAAAGTTCTACTTTATATTTATTACGAACTCAAGTTCAGTGATGCCCTCAGGGACGCAATATTGTTTTGAAGTGATCAATCTTAAGTGGCAGACTTAAATATCAACAGCTGGCAAGTAAGAAAGCCTGTACTGCAGGCTCTTAACTAATACGCCACATATGTTGCCTTGGCTGTATTCCACCAGGTCTTCCTCAATGCCAGACCAAAACATGATAAAATACAACATAAACAATTAAAAAATAAATGTGCTCTTCTTGCCTTCCAAGTGAAATCTCAATTAGTTGAAAACTCTGGATTAAAGAATATGACATGAGAAGAGTCTACTTCGAATAGAAGAACTGTTTGCACAAGGGAAGAGAGCTAGCTGATCCTTGAACAATGCCGCGGTCAGGTGTGTGGACCGCCACGCAGTTGGAATCCCCTGTAACTTTAAGTTGCCCCCCCCTCACCACCTGTGGATTCCACCAACCTTCAATCACGTAGTACTGGAGTACGCCACTGAGAAAAATGTGCACAGAGTGGATCTGCGCAGTTCAAACCCATGTGGTTCAAGGGTCAACTGTAGATTAATCTTTTGATGCTCCAAATAGGAACACTAAGGACTCATCTATAATTCTAAGTTACTAAACAGATGTAGATTTTAGCTTAATTTATGGAAGAATTAATATTCTAACAGTTTGAGTGTCTAATGTTATAAAAGGGACGAGTTACTGGAAGTGTTAATCTCTCTCAGGGATATTACTGAAACTCGATTTTAATGGGGGAAATATGCCAATGAACCCAGAAAGACATAAAGAGAAAAGGCTGACACTCACCTCTTGCACAAACGAAACAAAAGCCTACATTTACAGCAGAGGAAGAGTTACTGCTCCGTTTGGAATGATTACTACAGATGAGAACGTAGGAAGACACAAATATGCTGCCGGCAGCAATGCAAGCATCTCCAGAGTGGTAGGCTACTGGGCACCTCAAACATCTCATCATGCGACCTGTTGAAAGACGATCAAAAAGGAATCTATGTAAGAAAGAATCAGCTGATATAAAATGAGATCTTTTGGGATCCAATGTGATGCTGGTTACAGTAATACAAAAATCTTTTTCTTCCCTAGTTTGACTCTGCTGTTCCTATGCTGTATGGCCCCTAAATGCAGTGCTCATCTAGAGGTCACTCAAAGAAAAATGTGTCTGTGCCAGTGCTGGAGAGATGCTGGTCTCCAATATGGCACCTGTTTAAGGAATTTTCAAGGGTAATTTTGAACATATGGAATTTTCTTCCCATGGTCTGAATTAGAACCTAGAATCCACTTACCTTACTATCTTTTGTGGCTGAGCTGTAATAGCTATAGATAAACAGAGGGAAAATGCCTGGTGTTCTTTATAATAATGTGCTTACTGTTTGCTACTGAACTTACAAAAAAAACAACTGTCCCCTTCCTTAGCTCTGTTTTACCTTTACTTGCTTTGTGGATATCTTTCTCCATACAGCAGGCAGAGCAGCAGTGCTGGGGACAGCGGAATCCTTTTGATTCAAAGATGGCAGTGGGGAATTTGCGGACACAGGCTTCATGGTAAAATTTCCCACAAGCACCAACAGAGCAACGCTTCACGTCTGTACCAGACACTTTACATGAAAAACACGGGTGCTCTCCTGGAAAATTGGTGAGGAACACAGATTAAATAAAATCTGATTAAAGCATATTCCTTTTAAATAGAAGCAGTCACTGACACCGAAGAACTAATCCCCAAAGATTCTACTATTGTGTGTAAGATTTTTAACATACAAAAAAGGCACTGAAAATAGTTAAGTTAAAATATGACTTAATAAAACTTGCTAGAATAATTGATTTGCTACAATAATTGATCGTCAATTTGAGGATATAGCACCAAGAACAATTTAGATCTCCACTTGTCACTTTATACTGAAATTCCATAGAAAATCTAGAACAGAATTTTCAACACCTGGCAGCTGAGAGTGGCAAGGTCTTCCCAACATAGAATAAAGAAATTACTGATAAAAAGGCAGATTCCATTAGATAATCACAATTTCCATTTGTAAAACAGACATAAAATGAAAACTCATAATCCTAATAAAAACAAAAAGTTATATCTACACATCTTATTCAAACTGTAGAAAATCAAGGACAAACAGAAAATATTAAAATCACCCACAGAAAAAGACAACTACCTTCAAAGAAGCAAGACTGCTGACTGAAAGAGAAAGATGGAAGCCAGAAAACAGGGGATGCTATCAGTAAGCGCTCAAAGAAAACTGTCACCAGCCAGAATTCTACGCCCAGTGAATGTACTCTTTTTTTTTTTTTTTTTTTGCGGTACGCGGGCCTCTCACTGTTGTGGCCTCTCCCGTTGCAGAGCACAGGCTCCGGACACGCAGGCTCAGCGGCCATGGCTCACGGGCCCAGCCGCTCTGTGGCATGTGGGATCTTCCCAGACCAGGGCATGAACCCACGTCCCCTGCATCAGCAGGCAGACTCTCAACCACTGCGCCACCAGGGAAGCCCTGAATGTACTCTTCAAGAAGGAAGTGAAGTCATGGGGAGAATTAATAAAACCAAAAGTTGGTTCTTTGAAAAAGGTTAATAAACTGATATCCCTGGAAACAAGTAACTAATAAAAAAAGGGAAAAAAAACAACAATGTTAACATCAGAAATGAAAAATGATACATCACTACAAATCCTACAGTTGTTTAAAAAATAATAAAAGGACATCACTATATTTTTGCCAATAAATTTGAAAGTTTAGATAAATCAACAGATTCCTAGAAAAACAGAACTTACCAACACTGGCACAAAAATATTAAATAGAAAAAATGACAGTTCTATAATCTATTTAAGAAATTGAAACTATAATTAGAAACCTTCCAACACTAGAAACCTTCCAACTGCCAAACATGTTAAGAAAGAAACAATTAGAATAGAAAAGAAAAAAAAAAGGAACAAGTGAAAAACAGATGTAGAAAAATAAATGCAACAAGGATGACAAAGGATTATGTTTTGTTATATAAAGAGTTCACATATGATGTTATCACTTATATGTAGAATCTAAAAATTAAAACAAATTAATGAAAATAACAAAACAGGGACTTCCCTGGTGGCACAGTGGTTAAGAATCCACCAGCCAGGGCTTCCCTGGTGGCACAGTGGTTGAGAGTCCGCCTGCCGATGCAGGGGACACGGGTTCGTGCCCCGGTCCACGAGGATCCCACATGCAGCGGAGGGGCTGGGCCCGTGAGCCATGGCCGCTGAGCCTGCGTGTCCGGACCGCTGAGCCTGCGTGTCCGGAGCCTGTGCTCCGCAGTGGGAGAGGCCACGACAGTGAGAGGTCCATGTACTGCAAAAAAAAAAAAAAAAAAAAGAATCCACCGGCCAATGCAGGGGACACGGGTTTGAGCCCTGGTCCAGGAAGATCCCACATGCTGCAGAACAACTAAGCCTGTGCGCCACAACTACTGAGCCTGCGCTCTAGAGCCCGCGAGCCACAACTACTGAGCCTGCGTGCTGCAACTACTGAAGGCTGCACGTCTAGATCCCGTGAGCCACAACTACTGAAGCCTGCGTGGCTAAAGCCTGTGCTCTGCAACAAGAGAAGCCACCACAATGGGAAGCCCGTGCACCGCAACAAAGGGTAGCCTCCGCTCACCGCACCTAGAGAAAAGCCTGCACACAGCAATGAAGATGCAACCCAGCCAAAAAATAAATAAAATCTTAAAAAAAAAAAAGGAAATAACAAAACAGTCTCACAGATACAGAGAAGAAACTAATGGTTACCACTGGGGAGAGGAATGGGGGGAGGGGCACTAGATGGGGCAGGGGTTTAAGAGGTACAAACTACTATACATAATAAAATAGGTAAGATACAAGAATATATTGTACAGCACAGGGAATACAGCCAATATTTTATAACAACTTTAAAAGTAATATAATCTATATTGAATCATTATGTTGTACGCCTGAAACTAATATAATATTATAAACCAACTATACTTTAACCAATTAATCAATACAAAATAAAGCAGAATCATGGGGGAAAAAAGAGTTCACATATGGAAAAAAAAATGTAACATATACAAGAAAAGATAAGAAGACTTATAAAGAACTACAAATCAATGTAGAAACGGCCTAATATAAAAGTGGACAACTAGTATGAACAGGAAATTGACAGAAAGCAGAAAGACAGATAGCCAATAAACATATGCCAAAATGCTCAACTTTGCTAGTAATCAGATAAATACTAACTAAAACCACAAGTGACATTTTAAAAATTCATCAAATAGGAAAAAACTTAGAATCTGATAATACCCATCATTGATCAGGGCGTGGAGAAACAGGCACTCTTATGTACTGCTGGTAGGAGTTTAAGTTGGAAGGAACTGTCTTAGAAGGCAACAGGGCAGTATCCATTCTAAAAGGAGGCATTGACTTCCTGTGGCCTAGAAATTCTATAATACTCCTTGCTGTCTGTGTTAGAGGGAAGACTTGTACGTATAAAAGGATGTTGACTGAAGCATTGTTTGCAACCGCATACGACTGAAAGCTGTAATTATCTGTCTTTTAAAATTAGGATTAGCGTTTTCCTTTTGTGTCTGTGTTACATATGGAAATCATAAGTGACTATTTATTTGGATATCATCTTTTGGGAAGTGTTCAAGTCTTTTGCCCATTTTTCTTATGATGCTATAAAATTCTGAAGGACAAAAAATACAAGGAATAGTTTTTTGTTTTGATTTTTTACAGAAAGTTATATTTGGTTTTGGAAGTACCTAACCATTACAAATTGTCTAAGTCATAAAACTCCTTTAAAATCAGGAGTTAAAACTGTGATATTCAAATTTTTGTTGTTGTTAATTAGCTTTGTTGTAGAAATAAAATAGAGCAGTGTTAAACTGGCTGAATCATAAAAATTCTTTAAAATTAGTACTTACAACTGTGACATTCAAAAATTTTTTTTTTTTGGCTTCGTTATACAAATAAAACAGAGTACAGCAGGGTTATTTTTGTTGTTGATGTCCTGTTGCATATATATTATTTCAAACTATATTTTAACATATTGGTAGATCTGAAAGCAATAGTACTGTTTTGTTTTGTTTTTTAAATAAATTTATTTATTTATTTATTTTTGGCTGCATCGGGTCTTTGTTGCTGCACACAGGATTTCTTTAGTTGTGGCGAGCGGGGGCTACTCTTTGTTGCGGTGCATGGGTTTCTCATTGCTGTGGCTTCTCTTGTTGCGGAGCACGGGCTCAGCTGCTCCGCGGCATGTGGGATCTTCCCGGACCAGGGCTCGAACCCGTGTGCCCTGCATTGGCAGGCGGATTCCGAACCACTGCGCCACCAGGGAAGGCCAATAGTACTGTTTTTAAAAACTTTTAGGGCTTCCCTGGTGGCGCAGTGGTTCGGAATCCGCCTGCCAATGCAGGGCACACGGGTTCGAGCCCTGGTCCGGGAAGATCCCACATGCCGCGGAGCAGCTGAGCCCGTGCGCCACAACTACTGAGCTTGAGCTCTAGAGCCCGCGAGCCACAGCTACTGAGCCCGTGCACTGCAACTACGGAAGCCCGGGGGCCTAGAGCTCATGCTCTGCAACAAGAGAAGCCACCGCAATGAGAAGCCCGCGCACCACAACGAAGAGTAGCCCCCGCTCACTGCAACTAGAGAAAGCCCGCGCGCAGCAACAAAGACCCAATGCAGCCAAAAATAAATAAATAAAATAAATATTTTCTTAAAAACCATAAAAAAATAAAATAACTTTTAGAAATTTTAAAAATTAAAAGAAAATTATTTTAAAGTTTAAAAGGTGTGACTTCACCTAATGCATAAACTGCCCTACGTAAAAATGAAATAGGCTTTCACTTGCATAATGATCAAAGTAAGTCTAATATAAATGAAAATTGTTGTAATTAGTGGTACCGTCACACTAACAGAGCTGACTGAGCTATAAACCCCTGTGAGACTTACGTTTAGAGCTCCAGCATGGGCACGCTTCCACTACCCTCCCCTCCTCACTAGCACATGGTCTTCCTTTAGAATAAGAAAGTAATAAGTAAAATTACCTGTTACACATTTTATTCACAAGGGCAAATGAAAATGCTTTCTTTCCAGAAATCACATTTGTCTTAAACAACAGAAAGTGGCAGTATAAGAACTTATCAGGCATGTACCCTGTAATACTTTTTACATGTGAAGTGTTTTATCTTTTGATAAACAAAAAAAGACTTCGTAAATGATCTTAAACAATGGTTTGAAGAATCTGAGTTTTCACTCCTAGTATGTTGGTAGTGTACCACATTGGTATCAAACTGATTTTCATGTGATAGTAAATATATCAAAAGCAGTTTGAAAAACAATTACTTTTGTGGTTTTGATTTGCATTTCCTGGATTACTAATGATGTTGAACATTTTTTCATGTCTTACTAGCCATTTGTGTATTTCTTTGGAGAAATGTCTCTTCAAGTCCTTTGCCCAATTTTGAATTGGGTTATTTGGGGGTTTTTGGTGTTTTCTTCTAAGAGTTTTATAGTTTCAGTTCTTATGTTTTGGTTTTTGATCCATTTTGAATTAATTTTTGTGTATGGTATAAGATAAGGGTCCAACTTCTTTTGCATGTGGATCTAATTTTCCCAGCACCATTTATTGAAAAGACTATCCTTTCCCCATTGAACAGTGTTTGCACCCTTGTTAAAAAAATCATTTGACCATATATGTGAGTTTATTTCTGGGCTCCCTATTCTATTCTATTGGTTTACATGCCTTTATGCCAGTACCACACTGCTTTAATTACTGTAGCTTTGTAGTAAATTTTGAAATCAGAAAGTGTGAGTCCTCCAACTTTGTTCTACTTAATTGTTTTTAAAGCAAATTTCCTTCTTAAATTTTCTGTTAGTTGTGTACCCAGTTAGATTATATCGAACCTTTGTTGGCAGAATTCTGCTGGATTCTATAGTTAGAAGAGAAGCCCTAAGAGTGTTTTAATACTGAGATACATGGTCCTTCCTATCAGTAACTTATCAGGCTGCACATGTGAATGCTTAATGGGGCCAGGCAGATTACATCAATGACTGAGTGACAGGGTTTTAGAAAAAGTGTCTGGTAGGGAATGTGGGGAACAAGGAGTATGTGCCTGATCCAAGTTAACACATTCAAAACTCATTCTGAGGGCCAAACAAAACAATGTGCAGATAATCTGACCCTGAGGCTGCCAGCTGGCAAACTGTTCAAAAGCTTTACTGCAGAGTCTAAATGTGATAAATAAAATGATATTTTACATAGGGAAAAAATATAAGTTATTTGTTTAAAACAGCTTGTGTAGCTTAATTTTTGCCTGTGTATGTAGGTGAGCGTGTGTGTGTATGTGGTCAGGATATGTGATATGTGATCCCCATCCTACTGAGTCAAGGTGGCAGAAGGCAACGGTAAAGGGCAAGGACTCTGGGGTCAAGCTCTGCCTCCTGGGCCTGAACCCCAGTTTCACCATGTGTGTCTTTGTGACTCTGGGCAAGGCTGGAAAACAAACTCTCTAATCCTCAGTTCCACATTCTGTAAAATGGAAATAATAATAGTATCTATCTCATAGTGTAGTGAGGAGCAAATGAGATAAGAAGATAAAACGCTTAGTACTAAGAGCACCTGGCATTTAGAAAGTATTTGGTTAAAAACAAAGTTACTGTTCTAATGGAATCTAGAATATACAAAGGATTTTTGGAGGCCTACGAGTAAAAAAGAATAAAATAAGTATCTATGAGAATCCAAATAATGGGAGGAAAGGAGCAGGAAAATAATAAGGTACAAAGGTAAGGTCAGCATATCGTAAATACTTGACATCCAATTGGCTCATAGCTTCTCACAGCAAAACCAAAACAAAACCCACAAAAACATGTGAACATGGTTCCTAGAAGCACTACCAGGCCATCTCCAGGTGACTTTTCACTTACCTTATTGGTACAAATTAAACAATTCTATTTTCTGCTTTCCATGACTTAACTAGAATCATGGCTACACAGAGAAGAAATATAAACTTACATATTTCTTTCTCTGTAAGTTATTTTGACAGGTGGCAGTCTATACATGGGGTACAAGAGGTAAATGATGACTCCAAAACCCCCATGTTTTAAAAACAATTTCTGATAGTTCCATCTTTCCACTAAAAATACAATCCCCATGGTTATAGTCTGTGATGGACACTTATTCTGGTCTATAAAGTCAAGGGATTTTAGATCAATTTATTGAGCACAAAAATCTCAAACCCACCTGAAAAATAATTCACTCTACAAACTTTGTATAGCTCTTTAGATAAAACATAAATACATCTCGATGATTTGACAGATTTTACGGTAAAGGCACTAGTGGGAGGAGATCTGACAATAATATTACGAACTGCTCTTTTGATGTCAGGAAGCCTAATCACTGGATGGTCTTAATTTGTTGGAATAGCTATGGGAGAGGAGGTACGAGCTACATAAACATGGTAAGAGAGTGTGACGTCATGGGAGATGCGGGCACTGCACTTTCTCCGCCCTCACCCCCATCTTCTCACGTCTGCCAGGACGCTCACCAGTTTTACATTCGACGCAGATGAACTTTCCATCAGGGAATGATGTCAATCCCAGGCACTCCAGGTGGAAGTGTTTGCAGCACTCTCCCTCGCAAGGAATCAGAGAATCCCCAGAGCTTTCACAGATCTGTGACACGGCAAGAAACCCCAGCTGTTCTCAAACTGTAGCAGGCATCAGGACCACTGGGGGGGGTCTGTTAAGACACAGATTACTGGGTCCACAGTTTCTGATTCAGCGGGTCTCGGGTGGGGCTCGAGAATCTGCATTTCCAATAAGCACCCTGACAATGCCAATGCTGCTGGTCCTTGGCCCTCACTTTGAGAACCGCTGAACCAGATAACTATTTCCAGACCCAATATGTATAAAGTTTAAAAGTCATACTTGATCTTTTATGATTCCTTCTTTGGAATCTGCATACTTTAACTCTTCTTCAGAGTGCAAAGCAGTATTTTTCAAAAAGGGTAAATATACATTAAAAACTTTAATACCAACTTCAATTTGAGAAGATGTTTTTGAAGTCAGCCATCTGTCATTTACTTCCAATTAGTAAGGGAGCATCACAATGAAGACTGGCACTTACACGTGAATAGTAAGTATTCCAACTCCGAAAGGGAAGAAAAGAGCCTGAAGTGGCTTGTAGATCTGTAGCTTGAAAGCAGTATCATAACTTAGAAAGATACTAACCTCTCAAACAGGAGGGAAGTGTATTACTGGCAGGATATTACAGCCTTTGGTTCAAGCTGCAGGACAGGTTGCCTGCCTACCTGACATACAGTGTCCTTCCTACTCATTCCCGTGCCTCTTCTTGACAAACTTGAATCCACGGACTGCACGTCAGAAGCATCTGCGTCTGCAGTAGCTGAAGGGCTATCGACCTGCTTTCCAAAGCCTACCTACATGGAAAACAGAACACATTTTTAAGAAAAACAAAAGTTTCCTCAAAATTAGGTGCTACGAAAATCCTAGTAAGACTTGCTCAAAGAAACCTTCACACAACCTCTTCCTCCCTTCTAAAACCCCTGGATACCCAATGTCTGGTGTTTTGAGAGAAACTGTTACAATTCAAAAACTACGCTCCTGTTATGTAAGAGGTCAGCAAAATTAAGAGACCCGTAAGTTACAAAATGATTTCTTTTCTACCAGCACTTAAAAAAAAATTCCCTGTTCTCGCCGAGAAAGTGAGGCAAAGCACTACTTGGTTGCTTGGTCTGGCAAAGCGAGACAACACTGCACCCAGGCCCTGGGACATATTTACCTGCAGGTCACTCAGTCCTCTGGAATCGGAGTCAGACGTGTCTCTGTACGTGGAACTAGCCATTTCTACATCAGTTGAGGCGCGGCTCCTTTTCTTTAGAGGTTTACAGGAATCTGAAATCTCGCTGGCACCTTAATACAACACACCGAAATTAATCCTAAAATAGTAGTTAAAGTTTGTTGTTTTAATTTTTTTGTGGGAGAATATTTTCTTTCCCCAAACTCATCTGTAGTGTGAAAAAAAGCATAGCTCTCTTTGTAACACTGAAGTCACGAGTCAAAATTTCATAAGCTTCTGACCTTCCTGATAGTGAGTGATGTAATTTACAACCGCTCTATTAAAACACTTAATTCCGTGCTCCTGCTCTAAAGCTATTTTCGGGCAACAGAGCCCAAGTTCCAACCTAAAAACCAATGCCATCAAAACTGTAGGACAGCTGATCGATTTGGAGCAATCCAAAGAACCATTCAATTTGGAGGGGGAAGACATAAAACCCAACACACTGTGTAGCTTACAAATATGGTCGCAGAGACACCTCCATCTTGTTTTTATTAGGGATGTGACAAATCTTTGATTTGTATTCGATTCGTACACGGATAGTGCCATTTTCCCCCGAATTTTGCAATTCAGTTGATTATTGCCCCCCAGATAAATCCTGGATGTTCACAATTGTTCATCTGAGACTTCCTGGGTGAAGGGCATTTACTGTGACCATTACAAGTGTTGCAGCACAGCTACATACGTCATGCCATCTAGGAGGCACAGTGCTGAGGGCTGTAAACAGACAATGTTCAAATGCAGCCAAATCACGAAGAGCTGGATGAGAGGCCTCTGTGTGGACTTGGTGAGGGAAGGAATAAATATGAAAAAAAAAAAAAAAAGGCAGAGAATAGTGTGGAATTTTTTTTTTAAAACGGTGTGTAATACAAATCCAGCCAAAACAATAGTGCAAAAAGTTACAAAGCAACAATCTCTTGGGCTAATGCAGTATAGGCTATACAGAAACAGCCACGATGAAATGTGCAGATCAGGCACGGTGAATACCAAGGAACCAAGGAGACGGTTAATATTTCAACCCACAGTTTGTGTTTTAGATTTTTTTCTCCCCCAAAATTTCCATACAACAAACAGACATCTAGATCAGCCCAGCAAGCTATGGTGGAAGTGTGCAGTCCAGAAGAGACCATGGAGAAACAGGTCTCCCGAGGCCATGAAGATCCGCAAAGGCTGAGCGGGAACAGCACTTGGTGTGCGGCACGGTCTGTGCAGGAGGATGTGGACCTCGTTAGACTGCTCAGGTTACTGGAACCTCGTTATCACATCCCATCCTACAAGGTTTTCACTGAATGTTTCCTTACATCTACAAATGAGGGTGCCTGCCCG
Organism: Delphinapterus leucas; assembly: GCF_059928025.1. Lineage (NCBI taxonomy): Eukaryota > Metazoa > Chordata > Mammalia > Artiodactyla > Monodontidae > Delphinapterus > Delphinapterus leucas. Next base: position 29,609,751 of record NC_143149.1, read on the forward strand.
TGTTAACGCTGATTTAAAAACACAAGTACACAAATCTATCTCCTTCATTGCTGGTGTATGGACCCAGAACACCACCACAAAATATTTCCTTGGCCTAAAAGATCACTGGATTAACAAGGAGTTTTAACAGAGGAACAGGAGTGCTGTACTGAGAGGCTTTCGAAGGGAAACACAGGTACCGCCATTTCCGATGAGTTTCTGAAAATGCTAGAAAAAGGACAGGCTGCCAAAGGCAGCCACCACGCTGTTCTCCATGATAACGGCACTAATGTTAAAAAAAATAAGAGCTTTTAATGATTGTAATGTATACAGTTTGGGCTGTTTGGCAAAACCCTGCAGATGTGCATTAATGACGCTTTATTTAAAAAAAAAAACAAAAACAAAAACAAAAAAACCCAAAAACAGTCCATGTTGGAATTGATCAGTGTAAGTTAAACGGTGGTTTTTAGGCTGGACCCATGATTTAAGCTGTACCCATCCAGCTCAGACAAAAAAAAAAAAAAAAAAAAAAAAAAGAAAAGAAAAAAAAAATCATTTGAATGTTAAAGCAATTGTTCAGAGTCTTGAAAAAGAAATCAGGCAGGAAAATGCCCATAATGATGATTGGCAAAATCAAAATTGAAAACAAAGAAACTGTTTATCGAGCCGCCGACAAAGAAATCTTGCATGGAGACTACAAGTCTGGAGTTTCTGGGATGAAATTGTACAGGAATCTCAGTCCACAGTTTCCTCACTCGCTGCGGAGACGGAGCTGTCACTGAATCTGACAGAGCCCTGCACTCCCCGGTCCGCCGACCCTGTGGAATGGTGGAAACACAACGCAATCAGGCCTCCTAATCTCGCAGCGATCGCGATGTCTTTTCTTGGAGCTCCGCCAAGCAGTGTTCCCTCCGAGAGGCTGTTCAGTTCTGCTGAGGATCTCCACGGAGACCATCGCTGCAGACTTCTCCCCGAGAATGCAGAGAGGCTGGTGTTTTTTTTTTTTTTTTTTTTTTTAAATAATGCAATTTGCCCAGAGTAAACTATAGGTATTAAATACAGTCTGATCTCACCAAAAACGCACGAATCATGCTATGGAGTTTGTACTGTAGTCAAATTGCACACAGAAAAGTACAGACTTAAGATTAAGGTTTCTTAAACTTTGTGCATATCTCAAATAGATTCTGCATAAGGTCATCAAATAATGGCCATAAATATGCTACGAATCATTTTAATATACAAAAAGATTTTACAGCACTGTAAAAATAAATGTGGCAAGATTTTTTTTTTTTCAATCAGGTTGTCTTGTCTGATTTGTCATAGTCCATGTTTGACCACTATTGACATAGCTACTATTCGGTATTCAGTCGAATACCAAAAAAAGTGGATTCGTCACATCCCTAGTTTATAAACCAGTGAAACCCCAGAATCTTATGGAGAAAAGTTGGAAACAGTATCAAGCCTACGTGGTGTTCTCCAATTTACCAAAACAAATAAGACTTTTCACATGGAGGCACAGAGTAAGATCAATTCTAAAAGACACACACGCACGCATGCGCGCACACACACACAAACACGGGAATACTTCAATTTCACACAAATTATCGACTGAAGAGCAACAAGTGATTTACAGAGACACACAAAAATACATGAAGTACAAATAATTCTTTCAAATTGTTTTTAATCAAGGAAATGCAGAGCAACATTATAATAACTCACCTTTTTGTAATCCAGTCTTCACTGTAGCCTGAGGAACTGTTTCAACCTGTTTGGACAGAAAAATACAGCATTAATGGGGAATTTTTTTTCACTTAATTAACAGAGGGAAAAAAATAATACTTCGATCAATCTAAGTAATGATGAGTGATTAATGTATCTGAAATCTGGACTCGGTCCCATTTTCTGGTAAAGTTCTCTGTCTCAGGGTCAGGGAGGTTTTAAATTCTAGCTGCCTGTGCTGGATGCCAAGTGACAACACACAGCCACATGCTTTTGAGCAACGACCTTTCCCACCATTCCCTTGGTATATGAAAAGAACACAAATACTTTCCTCAGTGTCTGGGAGGCAGGAGAGGGGTTGTTTCTGCAACCAGCCCCGATGTTGCTATAAACCCCTCCCGCCCCAAAGACGTTAGGATAAATTTTTACTTACTATGATACTCAGGTTAATGTAACTCACGCCACTTTAAGACCCTTCCGCGCCTGCACTCACATCTAAGTTGCTGGGAATCAGGACCCTCTCTGTAGAGAGTGCTACAGGGCTCCATACAGCTGGAAGCTCAATACTTTTGCTGCTAGTACAAACTTAAGAAAATAAGTTTGTGATATTGCAAAAGCACTTTCTTGAGTGTCTTATGAACAGTGTCTTGATCCTACATTAGGAGAGCGAGATCAGAAGTTATTCTGCCAATGTTTATGTAAAACACGTGGTAATTTGAGGATTGAACCGTTGGAATTAAAGAAAGGATGCCATTTGGAGGAGTACCTGCTTAAGCTATGAATTGGATTTTATGTTTCTCTGAGTGGTGAAATATGCATGTTGCAACACATTTTGTAAATATTTAAGGATTATTCTAAGCTTTTTAAAAAAAATTTTATTTTTTTTTTACAACAAGTAAAAAAAACATACAACAGAAGTGCTTTTATAAGATACAATTAGTAATACAAATATAAAATCTTCTAAACAATCACTGGTATTGTTTTACTACTAACTATAAACACAGTGGCATTAACAATCCGTCCCATTTTTTGTACTCATTCTCCTTATTAATTTTAGACTGACTGGTCACAGACTGAATTTGGGAACCAGCTGGCAAAATCACAACTTCATTTTGGAAAGGAATACTGGAGATCTGCAAGAGGTTAGAAAGATTTTTTGGAATATAATTTCCTAAGTATGAAAGCTAATTATGATAAATGAATGACAAATTAGTATATTATTTAAATTTTTGTTAAATATTTCTGGGAAAACTGTTTTACATGTCTGATGATACCATAGAGTACCCACAAAATCACCTCTTAAGTTTGGAAGTTTAAAATTCTGAAGGAAATAATTTAAATAAAAAACTTCACATTCTTCCATATTTAAGTGGTTTTAAAAATATAAAGCCTATTGGAACTAATACTATTCACAATTCTTTTTGTTTAGTAGCAGCTGTCTGGGTATAAAACTGGATATTCTTTCACTTTAACAAATTAAGAAAAATTCTGACTGTGAGTTTAAGTTAAAGGAGTTAACGATTTCCAAAAATTTCTTTGAAAAGGTAATTTAATATGCCTATTGCTGTATTGATTACACTGGCTGAATACCCTTCCGTCAAAAATACCCCTCCTTCTTTTTACATAAATAGTGTGTATCTGATAACTTAGTAACAGGTGAATGCCATTCCACTGGGAAAATAACATTCCAAAAAATCTGTGATACCAACAGAAAAACCAGATCATCTATGATTATCTGTTTCTTAAATAAAACTCTTATAGGTAAATTAATTTGGTCTGTTTAAAAAATAAAAATAATATATACCAGCAGCTTAAACCAAAAATTAAAATTAAAAAAAAAAAAGGGAACTCAATGATGGTTCCAAATAAAAATCACGAAAACATGAAATCATTTTGCTCGTAACTGAAATGTCAAAATCAATGTGAGGAATTCTTTAAAAGTCTTGTACCACTGACTTCCCATCTCCTGAAGCCTGATTGTTTTCTGTGAAAATGCTTGAAGCAGCATCACAGGGATGGTTGTATTAGGACTGGGCACTGGGATTCACCAGGACAGAAGCATTAGGTAGTCCGGAAAGGAAAGCCAGTGTGGGGGGAGTCTCTCTTTCTTTTAAGACACCAGCATAAGCCACGACACTCACAAATACGACGGTTAACCCTCTACATGTGGGAAGCCAACCTGCTCCTTTTTGATCTTCTTCTTTGGCACGACCTCAGTGGATTTCTCTGATTCGGAACGGGTTCTAATGGATCTTCTCTGTTGCTTCTTTTCTACTGAGCCTAAAAGACAATTGAAACGAACAAACAATAAATCCTCACTTGAGTAACTGACATTCAAGTAATTAAGATCTGACCAAATTCCTTCCTTTTCTTATCCATTACTTTTGGTCTTTTAACTATAACTCATTAAAAAAACTATTAAACACTTGGGAGTACATTAAAAAAATTGTATAGATCAAATTGTAAAAGCTGATGGGTTGAGACTAGGAGTCATAACGCACTCTGAACTATACAGATAAAGAGGGATTGGATTTTTAAAAACTGTAAAGTCAAACCAAAACAGCAGATAAACACATTTAGGTAATAATAATTGAAGGGATGAAGGGACTGAGGGGATGGATGAAAATGATTTTATTCTCAGTTGACATTAGGAATTAATGGTTCAAAATTCAATCGGTACTATGTATTTTGCATTTTAATAAATTAATTCTACACATAAAATGCTTAACAGTGCTAGGTGCTGGTTTTGCTATTGTTATATCATTAACAACCAAAGAGAAAAAAGCAGGAAAGGCACAAAAATGGGACTAAAACTGAATCATTAATTTGACTATCAAGGGACTTGTATACCTTAGAAATAATTAGTCACGGAAAACTAGCTGAAACAAATTATCAAGCTATTTAATATTAAATGGTGAAAAAAAGAAACTATGAAGATTTTTAAACAGTAAAATTCTTTGAAAGAAAACTCACATGGACCCCATTTTGGAAAGGATAAAACTTAAGATTGAAGGCCACAATGTGAAGAAACACTAAGTCAGGAATGAATCACAGAATGATTCATTCTGTGACCCTAAGAAGGAATGATACCTTCAGCACAGCTGTTCTCCATCTTTTCAGTGCTTGGACCACCTAAACGGTCCTTGCTAGATAATAATCACCTTGCAGAAGCTACCTCAATGAAGTGTTCCATATCACCTGTATATTTTCTGCTTTCATTGTTCTTGTCTATGTGGAAAGGGCTTTCCTCACCTTTGTTCAAAGCCAAAACAAAGAAGGATCCCACTACTTTTGGGGGGGAAGGAGTAGGTAGTTTGATGATAATGTATTGTTTCTGAGTTGTGCTTAATTAATTTCTAGCAGAGAAGTCACAAAATGAAGGTGTCCTTTACTCTCACTCTTCTCCTTACAATGATGAAAATGTTAACTAAGACAACAGGTATCCTACCCTCACAGACACCTGAGTATTCCAGAGATCCGTATTTCAGTATAGTCATCAACACTCAAGACCTACCAGGGAAGAGGAAAATGAAAATAGAACTGCGTAAAACAAACAAACAAAAAACCTTGTTTTGAGAATGACAACAAAATTGTTCTAGCAAGGGCAAATGATATTTGCTCTATTGTCTTATAAAGATAAGACAATGTGGTGACTCCTTAAAATTATTCTGAAAGCTACCCGAAGAACATATACATTCTACTACATTTAAAGACACCAAAAAGTATTATGTTTATGTTCTAAGAGAGGAGAAGTGAGCATCTCTGGATTTGGAAAATAGCTTAGAAATCTGGTAGAAATGCAGATACAACTCCTCAAACCACAGAAATGTAGCAGTGCCACACATCCTATGTAGCACCTAAATTTACTAAGAAAAGGCTGGAGAACTCCCCATGAGTAGTTAACACCAAATGAGATAATGGTATAATGAGTTTCTGAAGGGAGCTCGGGTCTCTTTTCTGACTTTTCAACTACCAAAGTTATTTTCACAAGGAACAAAATGGTCATGTAAAAAGATAAAATATGCTTATCAACTACGGCTGGTAACCAAATTTAAACCAAGGTCAAAGCTTTAGAGCGCTCATCCCTAAATTAAGGCTACAACATTAATTTACAATCTCATTACGTTATGTCTGCCTGAGGAAGGAACTGGGCTTTTTCTTGATATAAAGAATTATAACCTTCCACCTTTAGCTTTCACTAGAAAAGAAAAAAAAAAAAGAAGGAAAAGAAGAAAATCCACAGCAGAACTTAAATTGAAATGAAAAGACTACATGAAGATAAAATGTTCAGTAGCTGAGGGGCAGAAAAAACAATCTCCATTAAAAGTAAAAGTTTAATATTTAAGATCAATCTAATATCCTATGAAGAATTTACTTTCTCCCTAGTTCGGAGAATGCAGGTGTTTAAGTAATGATCCTCCTAGTCTAAATATCACACTTACATTCAGACAAATTACTAACAGTTTAGTGTAAAGAAAGATGACAAAACTGATAGACCTAACTACAGAGCACTGAGGCCAAAAGAGTCTTGTGGTATCAAAGAAGGTAACAAACATTTTCAATTATGGCTAATTAATGCAAAATCTTCTAAGTCCATTATTCATTGCTTCATTATAATTTCATTTTTTATACAGTATTTTGAAGTGATACAAGTTGCAAATCTGGTTCTGGACTTTGCTACTCCCTCCTTACTTTACTGCAGCTTCCTTTCCCAACTCATTGTTGAATAAAGGCATTCTATTTACTATGCCCTGTCCCATACATGGCAACACCTCTCCCCATCCTGCAGCCCTTTCTTGAAAATAAAGGGCTGCAAGTTGTTTCCTGAATAATGAACTTTCCTGAATAATGATTGTTTTTATTTAGCTTTTATTATAAGAAGAATCTTACTCAAAATTTCCCTTACAAAAATACTTACCCCTTAGTGCCGCTCAATTACAGGTTTGCCTGAGCTACTACTGATCCAAGATTACAACCTTGGGTCTTAAGACTTTAATCCTTCTAGAAAATTATTTGGTCACTTCTGAGATTCCAAAAAAAAATTTGAGAGAACAAATTGAAACAAACTCCTTCCTCCTAAGATTTCAAATGACCAAGTTAGTTGGTATCTAACTCTTTGCTTTATATAAACCAAATCCACCAGACACTCAATTAAGCTTCTATAAGATCCTCAGTCAGCCTCTTAATAAAAATTACTTTGCCTATTCCAAAGGCACGATCTTACTAAATACAGGCATTTCTTCCTTGAGCAACAATAATGTAGCTTGATTTTCAATTCATGGTATCTGTTAATCAGAGAAGATCATAAGAGAGCTAGGCCCGAACCCCTCAACTGCTGACATCTAGCACACCTAAGTAATGGAAAGAGTGTGGGCATCTACCAATTTGTGTCCAATAGGGGATAAAGGAGGAAACAGTAAGAATGTGTTAATAGTGCTGGAAAATTAAAGCTGTTATTCTCATGCAGAGAGATCATCAAATGGTGCATCTAGTCAGGTATGTACAGACTGTATAACTATAGTCTTTTCATTACAGAATCCTATTGTTTAAATTCCTGTAGGAAAAATAACTATTACTATCAATAAAGCTCTCTGGCCCCTAAACCATTCTTTCCTATTGAAATAATCACTTTTATAATTTCATTTTTAAAATATAACTTGATTTTGATAGGAACAGAGCTGCCATGTGACAGTCAAGCAGAACCAAGAACTCCAATGGGAATGTACTCTACATTCATACCCACCTGCAGGACCAGATGCTGTTTCAGGAGATGACATATTCTGAGTTGCCTTTTCATTCCTCTGGTTTGGTGTAGAAATTATAAGTCTGTCTTGTCCCCTGACACTTATTTCTGTTTTGTTACCAATTCCCTTCAAAATAAGGCAAATTAAAAAATAGGTGATTACCAGGCAAATGGCATCATTGGCTTATAAAGATGCCTTAAGACCATCATAATGTGCTTGGATTTTTTTTTTTTTTTTTTTTGCGGTACGCGGGCCTCTCACGGTTGTGGCCTCTCCCGTTGCGGAGCACAGGCTCCGGACGCGCAGGCTCAGTGGCCGTGGCTCACGGGCCCAGCCGCCCCGCGGCACGTGGGATCTTCCCGGACCGGGGCACGAACCCGCGTCCCCTGCATCGGCAGGCGGACTCTCAACCACTGCGCCACCAGGGAAGCCCTGTGCTTGGATTTTATATGGTCTTTGATTGCAGTTAATTTATTATCTTAGCCATTATCAGAACAATTTTATTAAGTCATCAGGATGTACTCTAAAATGTACAATGAGACTATGTGGGGGAAAAAAAACCTGTTTTCTAAGTCCAGATGATGAATATCACTAAAAAATAAACCTGTATCATCTAATTTTCTGTCAAAACCAAAATATTTTCTGGTCTGAATAGTCTCTCCCTTTACCCATATCACAGTAAGAGAACTATAGTCATTTTCATGTGGTAAAGTACCCTACTACAGATAAAAATATCAACACGTCTTTGAAAGACAAGGATATCCTTAGATTACAGAAGTGTGATGAAAATGTGCACCCCATAAGCAATCTGGAGCAGAGAGAAGGCAGGGAGAATTACAGTTCTGTCTCATTTTAGGTATTTTTAATGCAGTGAAATAAAGGAGTGATTTATAAATATAGTATATGTATTTTAAAGCTTTCATTTTTAAAAGGTCAGTTTTATCTCAAATTTGATTTAAATAGCACTCTTTGCGGGGGGGGGGGGGGGGGGCGGTGACAAAGTTTGATTTGTGCATCCAAAAGCAGATAAAAACCAGCTCCAAGAATGAAGCCAATTCGCATTCGAAAAAGATGCAAAGTATTTACTTGCAAGTCAAAGCTGTCAACAGAACCAAGTGGGGACTGTAACTTAAGTTTTTCCAAGGAGCTTCGCCTTACTGAAATGGGTTGAACCTATAGGCAGAAACAGGTTAACAGAGGACCCTTATGCTTTTCTTTAGGAAAATATATCACTGATGAGGTGTACCTATATTTATTTTAATGTGCATATGACAACGTTAGGAAATAAGCACAGAATTCTTTAAAAATAGCACACATCCATGAGGTGCCACTAAATTTGGATTCACAAGCCCACAGTTGTGGTGTCGGCTGGGAGGGTAGTGAAGAGGTACACGGAATAGAAATTACAAATGTTGTAAAAGAGTTTTAAAGTCTTCAAGCTAAAGTGTAAGTGCCCTAAATGGAGGCCCAGGGCTGTCTGAGGGAGGCATTCCGTTTGAAGAGGCTACTTTCACCCCGTTACACAAGCTGTCACCACAGTTCATTGTGACAGAACAAACACAGTTCTGGTATTTCTCTAAAATGTATGAGCTATCCCAGGTCAACATGAGCCAAACAAAATTGCTGGTGCAACCAAACAGAGCAACAGGTATAATGATTACAATGGTTAATTCAGATAACTGACAGAAATGATTTAATAAGAAGCATACTTTGCAACTAAGAAAAACTAACCGCACAAACCAGAAACAGGCAAAGTGCCCAGTTTTTTTCCATGATTTTAGGGAGCTCAGCTCAATTTTGGCTGCACAGCTCAAGATTAATCTAGTACAGATGGGGATATTACAAAAGAGAGAAAAAAAAAAGAAGAAAAGCAAAGCTTTTTTGCCTATGTCTTTTTTGCCCCCATCTTAAACAGAGTAAACTGACTGTACATTTCAAGTGCAGTGAATACAAAGGGTATTCAAATTATGACCTTGTGTTGTTTGGGTTTTTTGGTGTTTTTTTTTTGCGGTACGCGGGCCTCTCACTGTTGTGGCCTCTCCCGTTGCGGAGCACAGGCTCCAGACGTGCAGGCTCAGCAGCCATGGCTCACGGGCCCAGCTGCTCCGCGGCATGTGGGATCTTCCCGGGCCGGGGCACGAACCCGTGTCCCCTGAATCGGCAGGCGGCCTCTCAACCACTGCGCCACCAGGGAAGCCCTGGCGTTTTTTTAAATGCCAAGGTTGACTACTTACTAGATACCTAGGTTCCCCCAAAAAACCCGTGAGAAAAGAAGGTACCTTCGTTGAATAAACAAACTGATCGATAAATTTCCCATCTCCTGTAGCATTCTGAAGAGCAAACACTTGTTCAATTTTCACAACTGGAGACATGTTACACTTCTGCAAATCCAGGCTCCCTTTGTGCATTGTGATGGAAGCTGGTAAGGATTTCCTCGCAGCTGCCGTTTTCCAGGCTACTTTAACGGGAGGTGGTTCGTCCTCTTCCACGCTTGTGTGCCGCCTCTGGCTGTGTCTCCGAATTTCAGTACCTGATAGTGAGGAGGCCGCCTCGCCTGCACTGGTCTGTTCTGGCTGAGTATTCAGCACTGATCTTGGCCTTCGGGTTTTTTTAACTTCGGCCTTGGAGGCAACATTCTTTTTTGCTTGGGATAAAGCCTCCTCAGGCTGTTTATCAATGTAGATAAAAGTATACTGTTCAATTCTTTCCTCCCGGGTCATTTTCAACGCTTTCTCTGCGTGGGCAATGCCGATATCCCACTGAGCACGTTCTCTCTGAGGCCGGGGTTTCCGAATCTGTAAAGAAAGATACAGGCATTATGGAACATGCTTTAATCTAACAGGGACAGTTCAAAAAGCACGTATTTCCCATGTGGTCTTATCATCTTTCCAGGTATGCATAAACATCTTCAGGGTCTTCAGTCAAACAAGGGAAATGTTCCAACTCCATGACTTTGATGAATCAGCGCTGCTATCAAGGACATGCAGGTCCACTCTTTTACAGTAAACCCTTCTTTGTTGCCCACTCTGCTGGACAAGTCCCTCCAAGAGGGAGTCGTCCTCCTCATGTCACATTCCTAAAAAGCTGGCAGTGATGATGGCAGAGAGAAGAAAGATTACAGAAAGGATAACTTTCAGGGGCCAATAAAACACTAACATTAAAGACAACACCCTAAAGCTCAGGGGTGCCACACAGACCACAGCAAAGCTAAGTAAGTGGCACAGAGCCAGCATGTGGAGCTGAGCGGCCAGCCTGTGCCAGAATGCAAACAGGGGCAGAATGCAGAGAAAGGGGAGCCCCGAGGAACACGTGGAAATTGATACAACACAAGAAAACAGGATCGTATGAGAGGAAAAATAAACCTGCATCACAGTTTCCAGAGTCCTGATCAGAAGACTTTGGATTGGCAAAACAGGTAAGAAAATTTTGAATAAAGGTATGTGAGATGAGCAAAGCAATTAGGAATTATCCAGGGGGTTAGACTGAGGTAGCCAGAAATTAGCTAATGAAACAAGGAGACGGTACAGTATATGTCAAACACTGTTAAACACTGTGAAGTGTTAAGTTTGATAAAAGTAATCAAAATCCTCTGTGAAAATATTTAGCTTAGAGTGAAAATATGACAAATTTCTGAATCACCAGAGGCCCACACTAAATTAGTTGAGTTTTAAAATCTCAACCAGACAGATTATCAAGAGTTCATGTCAAAATTCTAGTATGTCCACCACCACAACAAACATCTTTAGTTCCATCACTAGTGTGACCCTGGCTGAACCCGCTACTTAAGGGTTCTGTGCCTCAATTTCTTCATCTGCAGAAATAAGAATAACAGTATCTACCTCACCAAAGTTGTAATGAAGATTAAATGGATTAATACATATATAAAATGCTTAAAAACAGTGCCTGTCTCAGAGTAAGTACTAAATATTTTTAAAACCTTACTTTCATAAAACAATTTTGCTAAATAAGAATAAAGGGGAATTAGGGGAAAATGCTGAAATAGGAAAAAACATAAAAATCTCTGACAAAATCCACATTTCACTAGCATCTACTAGACTACATACATTTGAATTCAATTCAAAATAGAATCCAAAATTGTATTAAGCAGATAAAGTTTTCAGTAGGACTATAATGTTGTTTATATGACATAAAATTTATTGACACAATGAATTATTAAAATTGAACTTAGAGGACTAAAATAAGTCATTCTAATTGCTTGAATTCAAGTATGAAAAGCTCTGCTAAATTATTAAGTCCTTTACAGTCCACATTCAATTGACCATGTTCCTATGTCATCAGTCACCTTCTGTTTCTCAGAGTGATTGCTGGCTTGTCTGGTCGCCTCGGCCAGTAGTTCTTCATACTGCTTGTGACCTTTGTACTCTCGGACCCGCTTTTCGTGAACCCACGCCCTCTCTGGCTGGTTGCTAAAAAATTGGACGTGATATTCCCGGGCACCTGTAAGTAAAAATTCTTATTAGCCCTTTCAGAGCATAAGCAGCCACATATACTTTGCCAAAAATGTGGACCTAAGCCAGGTTCCCTAGTTTACTCCTATTAAAACGTGTTATTTTTGGATTGTCCAAAGATGTAATCCAACACCTACCAATAACACAACTAATTGTTACTGTAAAAATCACCCCAAATGATTAAACTTGGTACAGCAAGTTTTAAGAGAAAAAAAAAAAAAATCAGAAATTCTGCTAATTGTCAGATTTGTTACCTTGGTTACACAATTTATTTTTACTGGCCTCAAACCTTTTTACAAACAAATCTGGGTACAAATAAATAATTTTTCCTTCAAAAAAATGTGTAACGTATTTTCTTGGACTTTCAAAAGCCAATTGCTGGTCAAACTGCTTTTCTAATGACATAAACGTGTGGCTCACAGACCTGGGGGTGGTAAGGGGAGGACAGGCTACTGAGACTCTCCCAGGGATCCTGCAAGGTCAAAACCATCTTCACAATAACACCAAGATGTTGTCTTTTTCATGATGTTGACATTTGCACTTAATACGGCAAAAGCAATGGTGGGTCAGACTGCTGGCATCTCAGCACAAATAAAGGCAGTGATGACACCAAATTATACTAGTGCCGTATCCTTCACAGCCATATGCTGGCAGTTACAAACAAACAAACAAAAAAGCCAGTCTTACTTAATATCCTTGATGAAGCAGTAAAAATTACTTTTACTAAATCTCAACCCTTGAACACGTCTTTCTAGTATTCCTTGTGACAAAATGGGAAGGGTGCATAAAGCACTTCTGCACGCTGCAAGTATGAAGGTTGCCTTGAGGGAAAGCACTTCTGTGATTGAACTGCAAGGTGAACTGGCCACTTCTTCATGGAACATGACTAAGAGAAAAACTACGGTTATTTGAACTTGAGAATTTGGCAGGTATTTTCTCAAAAGTGAACAAGCAAGTTTGTCACTTCAAGGAAAACAGCTGATAGTATTTGTTGCCAATAATAAAATTTGATCTTCCAAGAAAAATCAAAATATTGGAAAACTAGTATCTGCCCCTATGAGTCTTCCAATTTCCAAATAATCTAAGAATTTTCTGATGAAATAAGTGGTGACAACGAATGTGATTTTAAAAATATCTATAAAGGAATGTGTCAACATTTGGAAGATATGCATACAATATTTTTTAAATGGCCAATGTATGATGTTACAAAGTCATGAAAGGCAAATGATCCATTCAAAGTGCAAGACAGAAACCAAGTACAAAAAGTTTATTGATAGGATTTCAGATTCCATATTGCAACTACCCCAGCACTTGCTGAGTTTGGGGGCAATATCAAAGAAATATACCCACAATTATCTGAAAAGGCTATTATTAAAATACTCTTCCCTTTTCCAACTACACATCTGTGTGAGGCCAGATTATCTTCATTTTCTTCAACCAAAACAACAAACCATAACAGACTGAATGTAGAAGCAGATACGAGAATCTAGTGTCTTCAGTTAAGCGAGTCATTAAAGAGATTTGCAAAAATGTAAAAATACCATTCTTCTCAATTTTTTTGCTTGAGAAAATATTTTTCATAAAAACAGAATTAATAATGTAACATACAGTAGCTTTTTAAAAATGAACTGGTAAATATTAAAATTTTTTCTCAGCTTTAATTTCTAAATTAACATCAACAGTAATAGATATAACCTATGTAAACAAAAGCATTTAGAGTCCTCAAATTTTAAGAGTAAAAGGGGTTCTGGGACCAAAGCACCTAAGAACCACTGCTCTCTGGCAGTGCTACTCTGAGTGTGGTTCCCAGGGCAAACCAGTCTGCCACAAAACAAGCAGAGAAGGTAAGAGTGAGCATTTAGAAACTATGATAATTTGACATTGCGTGACATCTAGGCCCATGATCAGGGATCCTGTACCGTGTATTTTTTTTGTAAGGGGAGGCCTTTCATTTCCCTAATAGTTAATTTTATCGTATTTTACAGAAGTATTGGTCCATGGTGGACTGGAAAATTTTTTTAAAAGAGCAAAAAACTAGTCCTTTACCAATAACAGTTTGAAAAACATCACTGTAAAGAAAATGTCTCAGGTCAACAGAGAAATGTGAAAACTGGTCCTCTTGGGGAATCCAAGGTAAGGCAGGTATGGAGAGAAGGACAAGCAGATCTTGACAGAAAGTATGGGTATCAGCGTAAACTCAACTGACTAAGTTACAGGAAAAGGATTATATCTTGGATTTGAAATTTTTAAATTTTATTAGACATTAACGGGAGATTACTTAAGGAATTATTTTTAAACCAAATTAAAATTTCATATGTAAAATAGCCTGTGAGAAAAGAGAAACATACACAACTTGGTTTTCCATATCATCTAATCTGAGAAGAGCCAAGCATAAATTTGATTGTAATCAATCAAAGGAGGTTTATTAAAAGTCCAAGCGTTTTGGAGGACAAGAACAAAAATACAGCCTCAACTAATAGGTAGGTTTGGAGGACAGGGTGGTGGGTACAAGCAGTAGGGTTAGAAGAACACAGGACAGGTGAAAGCGGTGCTTCTCGTTTTGTCCCGAGGCCGCGGGGCTCATTTCTGGCACCATGGCGCAAAGGGCCTCCCCGAATCCTTATGCCGATTATAACAAATCCCTGGCTGAAGGCCACTCTGATTCTGCTGGGATGACTACTGAATTCTCACAACTCTTGAACAATAAGATTCGAGAGCTTCTTCAGCGAATGGAGAGAAGGCTAAAGTCTGCAGACACTCGGGACAGCACTGTTTACACTGGCTGGGCAGGTATTGCTGTGCTTTACTTACACCTCTAGGATGTGTTTGGGGACCCTACCTACCTACAGATGGCACATGGCTATGTAAAGCAAAGTCCGAACTATCTGACCAAGCATTCCATCACCTTCCTTTGCGGGGATAGGGGCCCCCTGGCAGTGGCCGCTGTGGTGCATCACAAGATGAACAATGAGAAGCGGGCAGAGGACTGCATCACCCAGCTAATTCACCTAAATAAGACTGATCCCCATATGCTCCAAATGAAATGCTCTATGGTCGAATGGGCTACATCTATGCTCTTCTCTTTGTGAAGAAGAACTCTGGAGTGGAAAAGATTCCTCAAAGCCATGTTCAGCAGATTTGTGAAACAGTCTTAACCTCTGGAGAAGACCTAGCTAGAAAGACTCCACTGGTGTATGTATGGTACCTAGAATACCATGTCGGGGCTGCTCATGGCCTGGCAGGAATTTATTACCACCTGAGGCAGCCCAGCCTTCAAGTGAGCCATGGGAAGTTACACAGTTTGGTCAAGCCTAGTGTAGACTACGTCTGCCAGCTGAAATTCCCTTCCGGCAATTATCCTCCTCGTGTGGACAGTACTCGGGATCTGCTAGTTCACTGGTGCCACGGTTCTCCTGGGGTAATCTACATGCTCATTCAGGCCTATAAGGTGTTCAAAGAGGAACAGTCTCTCAGTGATGCCTATCAGCGTGCTGATGTGATCGGGCAGTGTGGCTCGCTGAAGAAGGGGTACGGGCTGTGCCACGGCGCTGCAGGGAATGCCTACGGCCTTCCTGTCGCTGCACAACCTCACGCAGGACGCGAAGTACCTGTACGGGGCCTGTAAGTTCGCTGAATGGTGCTTAGATTATGGAGAACACAGATGCAGCGCACCAGACACCCCCTTCTCCCTCTTTGAAGGAACGGCTGGAACAATTCATTTCTTGGCTGACCTGCTAGGGCCCACAAAAGCCAGGTTCCCTGCATTTGAACTGTAAAAGGAAGGTCCCCTCACCGCAACTCACTGCATGGGCCTCTCTATACATCAAACCCGGGCGAAAGCAACAGTAGAGTCAAACTGTGTACTTTAGTTGATTTTGTTTTTCCAGAATATGTCTTTAGTTCAGTGCCTTTTTATTATTTACTTTTATTTTAAAATATCCAGGGAAATCTTAATTAACTTCAGTTTCTCCTAAAGGGAGGGTAGGTGATGTGTACAGTATTTTGAGGGCATATATGCATTTATTTCAGAACTTGGAGGCAGTCGTATTCTTTACTCAAGCTTATGAATATAACCATCTGTTACAGTTCTAAAAATGTTTAAAAGAAACTAAATGTAGATAAATACATGCTTATCGCTGGATATTGACATCCACCTCTTCCCTTTGGTATTTTTTTTTATGACACTTTTATGACTTTGCTTTTCTCTGAGTGGTTGATTATGAAACGGGACAAAAATATAACTATATGCTTCCAGGTCAAAAATTGAAAGAGTTGCCAACTGGGCTATAGGGGCCCGAACACCATTTCTCAGATTCACAATGCTTAAACTAGAGATAAACATACTTTCAAATTTGCCTCTTTTTGTTAGTAGAGCATCCAGGCTCTACAATCCAACATCTTTATCAAAAACTTCTGAAATGTGATGGTCGTTATATGAAAATTCTGATTTGAAGGTTATTTCTAGATAAGCTAACAAAAGGTTTGTTTTGTCCAAATATGCTAGTATGTTTTGGAACTACTTATGTAAATTTGTTTCTTCTTTGGAATAACTGTAAGATCAGGAAATGAGATTTCTGTGTGTAAATATATTATGATTGAGTCCACCCTTTCTGACTGACCTTCTAAACTTTGTGTTTTACTTACTTTGCAATGACGATGCTTTATAAAGCGTTGGTTGCTGGGAAGAAGCCATAAGATATTTTCCTTCCTATCTGTCTAGATGTTGATCTTTTCACTAAATAGTAGAGCATTCTACTTGTTTAAAAAGGGGGAGGGGTGCTATACTGCAAAATCGCTAAGCTTTTGACAGGAATGCTGGTTCCTGAGAAGGTATTATCCGGTGATTATTCTTAGAACAAATGGCTTTTGTCTCTTTGCATAGCCTAGGCTTTAACACTCATCCATTTCTGAGCCCTCAGGATCAGGTACTGATATGGTAGGTGAGGAATCCCTGGTGCTTCAAATTCTGTACAAGTGTTTTGACTCATCAGCTCCCATTCCTCCTCCTTCCATTGCTGACTTTCCCAGGCTTGTTTGTCTTTTCTATGTATTTTGACTGATTTTGAAACGTTTTACAGCTTTTAAGAAAACAGGCTCTAAAAATTTTTAATGTGCCTATTTCACGGCTCTCTCGGTCACAAAAACATGCTATTTTTATTGGAACTGTGAACCAAATCCCCACTGAGTACATGTTGGTTCCCGTGGATAGCAATCCCCTATTATTTTCCATTTAGCACCAAAATAGCTAATATTATTGGCAATTGCCTGACCCTTTAAAGGCTACTGACAGTAGGATCTAAAACACAGCCCACTGCTCAGTTCCCAGGATTAGCTTGTTCCTCTGTGACTCATGCTAGCTGGGGACAACCTTGTGCCTCTCAGATTTGAAGCACTGCTGGCAAGCTCTGTGCAAGCCGTGCCTTTCTCGTGAACGTGTCACATGAACAGTGTCAGCATCCACAGGAAAGCTAATCTGCCTTTGGATGGGTGTCCAGCTTGAAAAAACAGACCCCATTTGGTTTAGTTAAATGTCTTACTATACTTTTCCTGCACTTTTAGCTACTATAGTTACTAACCAAGGGAAAAATAACAAAACACTTTCTCTTAACTGGAGGAGACTGATCACAGTGCTTCACCAAACACCTTAATTAATTTAACCCCAGGAAGACATCAAGGCAGGGAGAAGAACACTTTGAATAAGATTCTTATTCCTATTTAGATTGCTGTTTAGCTACTGCCATCCATTAACAAATTTATCTATACAAACACAATCCAGTTTTCATTTTTTTCTTTAGCCTTTTAAGTTATTAAACTGGCAAGATTTTATATTTGTGCCATTGTTTATTTACGTTTAAGAGCTCAGAAAGTTTGATAGGATTTTAAACTCAGGCAAAGGCTATAAAACTCAGACTAATACCCTAACACCATGGTAGAAACTGAAACTTTTACATGAAGTTTCTTAGTTTTGAAAGGAAGAGGCATCATTTCAGTTCTATTTCTGTTACATCATTTTTCCCTCAGATGTTTTTTTTGGTTAGAAAACAAAACAAAATGAAAAAATGCACAAAACTGCTTCCCAGAAAACTGAGTAGTATCTTTTATCTCCATGTAAAGACTAGGTAGTGAAACCTTAAAACCTTGTCAAGTAGTATTCATTTATCTTGTCGTGTGCTTCTATGAACATCACGATCAGTTATTTACATCAATCCTATTGGTCCCATCAAGAAGTCCGTCTTTAATCCTTAGAGTCATTTGACCCTCTTTTCATCTTTGATGTCACTTCCAATTATTTGGAATCAAAAGCCTTCACGGTAGGTAGAGTTTTAGGTAAAAGTGGCCATTTTCTCTCCTATTACAACTTCCCGGCATGACTTAATTGAGAGGTGTACTTTGCTCATAAGTCCTCGGGTTAATTTGTGTCTCATCTTATAATGCCCTGCCTTCTCTTGACTGAGTTTGAAATACAAAATGTGAAGAGTAAACACTTATTCATCTACTCCTTTGGCTACTTGAACTCATCTATAATCCTTTGTTATTCATACTCAATTCTGACTTCACTGCTGCTCCCCCTAAATAGGTCAGAGCACCCCACTTCTGTATTGTTAAGCTGTAGAAGAACTGTTTCTCTCCTACAGGTACATATCAGAGTAGGATATTCAGGGATCCTACGCCAATGTTATATAGCCATTTACTGGAAAGGGCTGGAATTGTATGTATTTCTATGTTCCGTAAAGGATTTGACTTAACTGGTTCTCAACGAAATTTTATTAGGACTATTAAAAAAAAAAAAAAAAAAAGAACATAGGACATAATCTGTTTCCAAAAGTCAGAGTTACTTATTTAGAACCAAACAGATAATCCCAAAAGATTTTGAATTATACTTAAAAACATGAAAACAAAAACTCACAGATAACATAAGCTCATTTTAATCTTTATTTTCAACTTCTTCCTCCATTAAATCACTTACTACAGAAGAAACAAATCAAACAATTTGTCTCTTTGTTGGCACTTTGTTTCCTGCTGGCTGGAAAACTATAAAAAAGAGTGAAATGAAAACCCAAAGACCTGACAGATGGAGAAACAAGCACATCTGTCTCTGAATAATGAGCTAAATTTCCAATAGAAAAATGTGGAGGAAACATTTTTATATAACAAAAATAATATAGGTAAAACTGTCCGGTTTTAAATTTCTAAAAATATATTGGGATTAAAAGTTACAACAGGTATAATGTGATACCATTTAAAACTCTCAGTTAAAAATCTTTCTTTTCATATCTATTAATTACAACATGCAAAGAGAAAAAGAATTACTCCCAAACTCTTTTTCTCTTTTGGCCGCACCTCGAGGCTTGTGGGATCTTAGTTCCCCCACCAGGGACTGAACCTTGGTGCCCTGGCAGTGACAGCACAGAGTCCTAACCACTGGACTGTCAGGGAATTCCCGGAATTACTCCCAAACTCTTAATAGTTGTTACATATCTGGAGGATGAGACTATGGGCAACTCTGCCTTCTGAACATATATACTGTATTGTCATAAGCAGAAAGAGCATTTCATTTTTAATCTTTACACTTAAAATGAGATCTAAACAAAATAGACATGTAATCCAAACATCTTTCAATGTGCTCTTCAAAGAATTATATCTGTAAGTGTGAAAACTGTTAAATACGTTTTCCAATGCTGAGAATCTGACTAATAACAATACTGACTAATAACAGTATGGAAACCATTGATTACTATATAAAATTCAAGACAAATTTTACAAAGTAGTTTAGATAATAAGCAACACAAAATGTTTCACAGGTATCATGTGTGGAACATAATCAACAAAATGAAGTTTCATACTGTTTCTGGTTTTTAGAAAAACTACTTCAGTAGTCAAAAAACTACTTCATTTAAAACTGCACTGCACAGCCATGCAATGAAATATTATTTGGCAATAAAAAGAGACAAAGTACTGATACATGCCACAACACAGATGAACCTCTAAACATGATGCTAAGTGAAAGAAACCAGACATAAAAGGCCACATATTATATGATTAGCTTTATATGAAATGTCCAGAAAAGGCAAATCTATAGAGACAAAAAGTAATTAGTGGCTTCTTAGGGCTGGGGAGCAGAGGGGGGAATGGGAAGTGACTCCTAATGGATGTGGGATTTCTTTTTTGGGCTGATGAAAGAAGTGATAAAGTTAGATTGTGGTAATTGGTCACACAACTCTGGAAACGTACTAAAACATCATTAACTTGCAGGCTTTAAAAGGGTGAATTTTATGGCATGTAAATGATATCTCAAGAAGGCTATTATTTTAAAAACTACTGCAGGAAAGAGAAAATTTAAAATGTTATCAGCATGTACATTTTTCAAACCTAAATTCTCAGATTTCGGTTTCCTCAACAATACAAACAAAATCAGTTTTTCCAGCACTAAAGTAGGGAGGACCAGACCAGATTAATTCATAAAATAAATTTAAACACTTCCTTTCGAATACAAGATGAAGCACAGATTATGCTTTCATTTGTACCCTAGAAAAAAGCTGTATTAGTACGTTTTCATAGAGTAATTAAATGTGAAATTCTTTATATAATCTCAAAAGGATGCCTTCCTAAGGGGACAGAACTGAAGAGCCACAACTCTCACGTGATGTAATATCTTAGAGTGCTCTGGAGGCCCAGATAGGGACTTGTGTATTGTTTTATCTAAGAAGGCTTGTCCCTTTCTTCTCCCATTCAAGAATCACAGATTATTAAATGTGCAAAGTACTCAAGAGATTAACAGTCCAACAGCCCCACTATATAAATGAAGGGGGCTAGGACTGCCTCCCCCAGTCTCTGTAAATTATGAGTAGGGGAATTCAATTACTTTCCTTTTATTATACAGTAGTAGATAAGAGTGGAGGTTAGGGACTAAGATTTCTTTGAGACTCTATTTACAGATCCAAAACGTAAGGATAATAGTACCTACTTCATAGTGTCGCTGCTATGAGGACTGCTTAAGAAAATATACAAGAGAATTGTTTGTTTTTTCATTTATTTTTTGGCCACGTCATGCAGCACGTCGGGTCTCAGCTGCCCAACCAGGGATCCAACCCATGCCCCACGCGTTGGAAGCGTGGAGTCTTAACCATTGGACCGCCAGGGAAGTCCTACAAGAGAATTGTTTAACACTGTGCCTTGCACAGGAGTGGACATCCAACAGTGTTGGTTTTTTTTTTAAACTTCTGCCCCATCGATACTTCTAGTCACCCCAACCTTTAATCAGTAGATTATAGTGACAAGATGATTGCCTTCTGTATCTGGGTGGATTTCTTGCTGGGTAGCACAAGAGTTACAAATATGGCGGATCCCGTCACAAATCTGACTTGCCAGACACTTCTTCTCCTCATAACAGTGAACAGGGACCAAGACAGAAAGTTTAAAATGAGAGAAAAAGAAATAGGTGCAGGGCTTCCCTGGTGGCACAGTGGTTAAGAATCCACCTGCCAATGCAGGCGACACGGGTTTGAGCCCTGGTCCGGGAAGATCCCACATGCCATGGAGCAACTAGGCCCGTGTGCCACAACTACTGAAGCCCGTGTGCCACAACTACTGAGGCCCGTGCGCCTAGAGCCTGTGCTCTGCAACAAGAGAAGCCACCACAATGAGAAGGCTGCACCCCGCAACAAAGAGTAGCCCCCGCTCACTGCAACTAGAGAAAGCCCGTGTGCAGCAGCGAAGACCCAATGCAGCCAAAAATTAAATAAATGAATAAATAAATTAATTAAAAAAAAAAAAGAAATAGGTGCAAAGTTGTCACAGACAATAAGGGACTCAACAAGTGAGTTCGCAAAGCAAATATCCAGAAATAAATTCCCAACTCCAACCTTCCTCTGGCTACTAAGCAAGTCCATTCCAAATGCTAAAATCTCAGGAATCTATTCTACAGGTTTTGGTCAAACTCTGGAAAAGGAGTAAAGTTAGAATACATGTTTTTTTAACATTTATTAACATTCCTAAGGTAGGATTCTATGCCATGTAGCTGGCTTCAAACCATACTTCTATTTCATATTGAATTTATAAGGATGTCCCAGTAAATTTACAGATTCAAAAATGGAGTAAAAAAAATTTTTTTCATTAAAAACAAACAAACCACCCCCCGCAAAAAAAAAAAAACAAAAAAAATGGAAAGAAGGAGGAAAAAGGCATCTTGCAAAATTTATCAGGATGAAAAGCACTTGTCTGAGTAAAAAATTACTACCCACAGTAGTCAAAGATGAAATTAAAATGTTCAAAGAAAGCTTGGCCCAAATGTCTATTACGCTCATATACGACATCTCATTACCTATCGGTCTGCTTGCTTTTGGAGGTCAGATTAAGGTTTTTTAAAAAAATAAGTGTGAAAGAAATGATAAAACATAGGGTGTTCTAAAGGAAAACAAGGACCATGTCAGCTGTAGAGGCTCTCTGCCAGTTAAGATGACCTAATTATTTCACTGTTCTTTAAAAACTGATACTGATATGTGTTTGGGTGTCAGATTATATTATCACGTATGTATTATATTCATAAACAACATTTTAGATTCACTTTTTTGCCACAACTTTTTACTAATGTCCATTTATGCCTTTTCTTACCTCTTGTGTTAATTTTGGTGTGAACCTCGAGTTGGGGATCACTTGAAACCATACAAGGCCACCAAGGATAGGTTCCCACCTTAGACCAAACAAGATCGCCAACCTGGAACTTAACACCAGCAGACACTTCTGTTGTTGGAACAGAAGGTAACATCGGCTGAACCTGTAGGAAAAGGTCATAAAAAACTTCACTCATACTTTTCTCTGATGCCTGCTATCGGTATCTAGCAAAAGGGAAGAAGAGAGGAGGAAGATAGGCCCCACCCCAAATATTGAAAAGAGGACTGGTGGTTTCTGTTGCCAAATTATTGATAAGGCATCTCAAAAATTCACATCTATTAAAAAGTGGTCATAGTTTTGAAAAGGAAAATAATTCGCTAAAAATATCTACCTTTTAAAACCAGCTCCAAGATTTATTTCAGTATAACTTCTGAAGTAATAATACACGCTATGTGTGTTCTAATTTAATCACTCTGCTTCCACCTTCTCACACCATGTTTGGTTAGACAGTATTCACTGAAGCCACTCACCGGGAGCTCCTCTTTCAGTACTGGATCTTCTCTTGGTTTTTCTGATACAGTGTCAACCCTCTCATTTGGTCTCTATGTGAAAAGAATAAAATGGCAGCAAACCAAAGAACAGTGACACACACAAAGAGTCAAAGAAAACTAAACAGCAAAGGGAATAAAGGACATTTATTAGCTGAATAATGTAAGGAGGAAAAATACAACTTACATAGTATGTGATGCTGTGTCTTAACATCCATTGTCCATTCTACACCACAGCTATAGCTCCCATTGCTTACTTTATCACTTTTAAAACTTAATTTGTTGATTTTCATTTTTTTTTTAACCTAACAGAGTGCAGAAAAATGGGCACTCTGAGATTGCTAGTAAGATGTAACTTGGAATTCTTCTAGAGAGTCATTTGGCAATATGTATGAAAAGCCTTAAATTTTCAGACTCTGACCCTGCAAATCTACTTCTAAAAGTGTATACTGAAAAAGCACTGATATATACACATACTGATAGATACACACAAAGATAAGCACACCAGTGCTATTTTTAAGAGCAAATATTAGAATTAGACATTAGTCTAGATGTCCAAAAGTACAGAATTCGTTAAATAAATTGTACTACAACTAGATAGTGGAATAATATAAATTTTTTAATGACACGGAAAAATAACAATATAATGTTATTTGAAAACAGCAAATTGAAAAGCGGTTTGTATAGTGTGATTCCAATCTTGGAAAAATAATTTCTTATGTGTACAGAAGAAAAAGACGAGAAGGATACCACCAGGTGATGGAATAAGTGATTTTCTTGGATGTGCTTTTCTATATTGGTCAAATTGCTTATAATAAACATCACATTACTTTTCTAATCATAAACCCCACAAATACGTTATTTAAAAATTGATTTCTACAATCCTCTGAGGAGGCAATTTGGAAGTATCTATCAAAATTCAAAATATGTACACTCTTCAATTTAACAATTATATTTTAGGAACCTATCCTACAGAAACACACAAAATGAGAAAATCTAAGCAGAGGGATGGTAACTACAACATTATTTCAAGTCACTAATCCACATCTATCAAAATCTTCCTACTTTTTTTTTTCCTACTTTTTATTTTAAAATAGCCTGTATACACCTTGAAAAATATGTGATACATTGTACAATAAATTGATAAGAGTAGTTATCTTTGAGGAACAAGATTAGGGAAGCGGTGAGGGAAGATCTATACTTGTATATTATTTGTGTTTTCTGTAAAAAGCAAATTACTTTTGTAATTTAAAAGGTTTAAAAACTTTTCTTGTCAAAGAACAGAATTTAGTTTAGATGGCTTAAAAAAAGAGAAATATATCCATTAACTTAGCTCTAATTCCACTTAAAAAGTATTGCTAATTCTAGAAGTTACTTAAAATTCTCATTCAATTAATTCAAGCAGTTTAAGACTCTGCTATAAAAACAAAGTTTTATTAAATAAAAGAAACTGTAAAAATGATGAGGAAATGATAAGTCAGACTCATATGCCAAACCCCAAGTATCATTCATTCATTCAGCAGTGCCTACAACTTTCCAGGCACTGTTCTACAAGTTGGGTATACAATGTTGTAACAGACAGATAGGATCCCTGACCTCAAAGAGCTCACAGTTGGGTAGAAGAGACAGACATTAAACAAACACAAACATACACTCATACAATGTAAATGTAAAAAGAGAAATAATGGTGTGTCTGTATGTAGCTATGATATGAAGGTCAGGAAAGGCCTCTCTGAGAAAGTATAATCTGAATCAAAAGAGGAGGAGTTAATCTAGTAAAAAGTGGGGGAAAGACCACTCCAGAGAGGAGTGGCATGTGTGAAGTCCCTGAGGTTAAACAAAGGTAGAAACTTCAAAAAAGCCATTACAACGGACTTAACTGCCCCAAGGAAGAGAGAGGTTACAAGATGGGAGTGGAGAGGAGGCTACATCACCAGGGCCTTGTAAGCCACACTTAAGTGTTTTATCCTAAGTGCACCGAAAGCCTCTGAAGAGGATTAGGTAGAGAAGTAATACACGGCCAATTTCTGTTTTAAAAGGATCACGTTAGCTGTTACATGGAGAATGTTTTGGAAGGGAGCAAGAGGGGAAGCAGAATGTCTAATTAGGAGGCTACTGAAAATATTGGAAATAGCCCAAGTGAAAGAAGTAGTGGCAGCTGTTGGTGGGCACTAAATTAGCTCTGTCAGATGCGTCTGTGGTGGCACCATGACTAGCTAATCCAACAGGACACGCTCACTGAGCAAGGAAAGAAAAATCTATGTTCAAATGGGAACTTTTGTCCTTATCTCTGGTGTAATGAGACAGTTTAAAAATACGGTCCAGGGCTTCCCTGGTGGCGCAGTGGTTGAGAGTCCGCCTGCTGATGCAGGGGACGCGGGTTCGTGCCCCGGTCCGGGAAGATCCCACATGCCGCGGAGCAGCTGGGCCCGTGAGCCGTGGCCGCTGAGCCTGCGCGTCCGGAGCCTGTGCTCCGCAACGGGAGAGGCCACAGCAGTGAGAGGCCTGCGTACCGCAAAAAAATAAAAATAAAAAAATAAAAATACGGTCCACATTTGCGTAGGCCCGTCCGGCAGCTTCATTTCAGTCCACAAACGTAGCTTAAACCTTCACCTCAGCTTCTCATTCTCAAGCTACAGCAGGAGGACAGGACCACCTGGGGAAGTACATATGAAGCCAAGAATGCGAGTCCTCCTCCTGGGCACATTCAGTCTTCTGATGCTGGGGTGTTAGGGATCTCTGTAACTCTGAGGGCAGATAGATATGGAGTGACTCATCTTTGCCAAACGACAGAACCCTACTGTTGTTAAGAACTCGTCTGAAGCTCAGTAACATTTTTCCCTTTCTGGATTAAAGACAGGATTTCCTCCAAAACCTTTTTATTATTCAAATGTCTTACCTCTTCTTGATTTTTTTTGTTTGTTCCATATTGTTCACATTTCCTCCAGGGTGGCTTGAAACACTGTTAAAATCACTTTCAAAGAACTGAGATTTTTTTACACAGTCATTTTAAAAGGCAAGAAATGGCAAGGGAGAAAAAGAGGCCCAAGAAGATTTATTCTAAGCTTTCAAGACTATAAAAATAAAAGAAGAAAAAAAAGTCAAAGAAGGATGCTGCAGTGACAGAAAGGGAATATACATGGTAAAATGTGCTAATGCGTGAACAAAACAGTCATACTTACTAGGCATTTAGAGACCTATGACTTGAGCTCAAAAGAAAGGTAAAGAGAGAGAACATAGTATCACAAATACCAATTAGGAAGGGGAGTTTTTAAGATTAAATGGTCAAAGGAAGCCAAATGCTTAGGAGTCAAGAAAAATAAGGAGTCAGAAATTGCCAACAGATAAAATACTGCTGGGTATAAAATCCATTTTCCTTCAGTTGTTCAAAGGATAAGCTTTAAAGAGATTAAAATCAGGGCTTCCCTGGTGGCGCAGTGGTTGAGAGTCCGCCTGCTGATGCAGGGGACACGGGTTCGTGCCCCGGTCCAGGACGATCCCACATGCCGCGGAGTGCTGGGCCCGTGAGCCATGGCCGCTGAGCCTGCACGTCCAGAGCCTGTGCTCCGCAACGGGAGAGGCCGCAGCAGTGAGAGGCCCACGTACCGCAAAAAAAAAAAAAAAAAAAAAGAGATTAAAATCAAATAGGGACTGAAGACACCTTTTTTGGTACTAGCAGTGCTGCTTCAGAAAGAGAAAGCATCAGAGAAAAGGTGACAGTGAGTGAGCTCCCCATAGTGTTCGAGTCATCTTAATTTTTTTTTAAATAAATTTATTTATTTTATTTATTTATTTTTGGCTGCATTGGGTCTTCATTGCTGCACGCGGGCTTTCTCTAGTTGTGGCGAGCCGGGGCTACTCTTCGTTGCGGTGCGCGGGCTTCTCATTGCGGTGGCTTCTCTTGTTGCCGAGCACGGGCTCTAGGCACGCGGGCTTCAGTAGTTGTGGCACGCGGGCTCTAGAGCGCAGGCTCAGTAGTTGGGATGCACAGGCTTAGTTGCTCCACGGCATGTGGGATCTTCCCGGACCAGGGCTCGAACCCGTGCCCCTTACATTGGCAGGCGGATTCTCAACCACTGCACCACCAGGGAAGCCCAAGTTATCTTAATTTTAAATGAGGGCTTCCCTGGTGGCACAGTGGTTAAGAATCTGCCTGCCAATGCAGGGAACATGGGTTTGAGCCCTGGTCCGGGAAGATCCCACATGCCGTGGAGCAACTAAGCCCGTGCGCCACAACTACTGAGCCAGTGCTCAAGAGCCCGGAAGCCACAATTACTGAGCCTGCATGCTACAACTACTGAAGCCCACGCACCACAACAAGAGAAGCCACTGCAATGAGAAGCCCGTGCACCTGAACAAAGAGTAGCCCCCCGTTCGCCGCACCTAGAGAAAGCCCGAGTGCAGCAAGGAAGACCCAAAGCAACCAAAAATAAAGTAAAAAACAAAAAAAATTAGGGGGAATTCCCTGGCAGTCCAGTGGTTAGGACTCGGTGCTTTCACTGCTGAGGGCCCAGGTTCAGTCCCTGGTCAGGGAACTAAGATCCCACAAGTCGTGTGGTGTAGACAAAAATAAATAAATAAAAATGGTCTTTTTAAAATTAAAACCCAAGAGATTTATCAGGATGAATAATACTCATCAAATCTGGCAGAATTCAAAATCCTTAATAGTTTTCAAAACATTAAGTAAAATCATATTCTCTAAAAGAACCAAAAACTTATGTCATCTTTTAAGGTAGAAAGAAAAATGTGAAGTCAGTAAATTGTTTGTGCATTTTTCTTTTACTTTCTGAATAACTGTAAGTTCACAATGCATACGAACAGTTTCTAAGAATTCTAAGACCTAACACTCTGAGGCTGGAGAACCAAATATAACCTCTAACTTAGTGCTAATGGGACCAAACCAGCCATCTGGCTTTTTATAAGTGAAAATGGCAAGCTAAGAGTTAATGAGACTGGCCTTAGTGGATAAGCCCACCAAAGTGCTAGTAGAAGACCAATGTTTGAATAGGGCCTACACTCACATGCCTGAGGCATTACACCTGCCAAGGAGGAAGAAATGCAGAAACATTTCCACATGTTTCTAATTTGGTGGGAGAGAAAACAGCTTAAAGCAGCTTTACAAAATATACAATTTCAGTAGTGATCTCAGGTCTCCTGCTGCCTGGATATTTGGACACATTTTCATTGTTGAGAAGATATACTTAGGTTGTTCCAAAGAACAGCCACTCTTTAGAAGGCCAAACAGCTCAGAATTGGGAGGAAATACTTGTAGATCAAATATGAAGAAAAAAGGAAAGAAAAAAGAAGTGAAATCTTGAAGTGTATTATTTTAGATGAGATTCTGTTTGCTTTGTTTGTCTCAGAAAAGAACCTATGAGCGAGTTTTAATGAAGAAGTCTACATCTATATCCATATATCTATAGCTATAGCTGTATCTATCTACATATCTGCAAACCCAGCTTGAGGACAGTCATCCCAGGCACACAGTTCTCACTATGCTTCCCTCAAGCATCTGGGGGAGGGGAGCTGTCCCGTGGTGTGGGCAAACTCTTACGTGGGCTTCTTTCCCTTCTACGCCCGCTACAATGCTGAACACCAAGGGCGTTGGACCCCCAGTGACAACCAGGAGGCACAAGAGCATCAAAAATTAAAGCACTTAAAAACAACTGTCCTGAAGAAAGCAAAAGGGATGTTGTTCAAGTTAAGAAAACCCCATTAAACACATACACAGTTAAAAAAAACCAGGTTGATTTGGGCACATCCCTTGTCCGCATGGCTTAGCAGAGACACGGCACTAACAACAAGCAGGGCCTTTGGGGGCTCCAGCCCAAAGTTCTACTGTCAGAATGGAGCATCACTTTTATGGCACCATCTCTTAAGCTTATAACTGCCTCCCATGTGTGATAAAAGTTTAATTAATCAAATTCAACTAACAAGAGCTTAGCTTTTCACCATATTTCTTTGAAAGAAAAACCCCTGGATTTTCCCCCAAAGCTCAACTTTCAGGCAATGGTCTTGGTAACATTTAGTGCAATCAATGCCACTTAACACATCTATACCTTCAGTCAAAGTGACATTCCTTTACCCCAAGATACTGTAAGATCCTAAATAATGAAATATTAAATTATGCCCCACATGATTTACTAAAAAGGAAAATGAACTAAAACTCTTAAATTACATCTAACCATTCTAATTCCTGGATATAACAGTTAACTGAAGGTTTAAGTGATATAAACGGCCAGACATAGCAGACATCCAACAAAGACAGAACTGGCTTTAAAATCTCACTGAAAAGTGACTACTAGAAATATCACATCACTGCACTGAATTTTTTTCCTAGATTCCAATAAAACAAAGAGTGGATACAAAAAATGAACAGACTATCTTCTCCTGCCTCTGCTTCCAGCCCTATTTCTATTTTGTGACATATTTTAAACTATATAATTTAATATTTTTACCAATAAAGGCAAGAAGTCTAGCCTAATAAATAAAATTGGATATTCTCCTATTTGCCAGATTCTCTAGAGCAGAAGCAAGACGGGCCAGCAAGATGGTTCTTAGGACCTAAGCTAAAACCAAATGCAGGTTTTATGCATTTTCGTGATTGCTAAGGATCATAGTGCATCACATGTCTTTTCACTGCAGGTCCATGAAAGAACTGCTAGAGTGGAAGTCTCTGGAGAGTAAAAAGTTAACTTCTCTCCTTCCACTGATTCATTCATTTAATAAACAGTGTAAGATACTATGTGAGCTAAGTTCTGTGGGGGGCATTTAATAAATGACATAAATTCAAAGGCATTCCAGAAACCACTTAGTTTCAAAGCCTTCATTTTACAGCTGCAGAACTAAGATGGAAGAACTACTAGTGTCTGCAATTACTCTTTATCTCATCGCCCAGTTTTATTTTCTTCATAGCACCTACCACTATCTAAACTTAGACTCATTTACATACGTATGTGTGTATTTTCTGCCTCTTCTTAGAATATTAGTACCCTGAAAGTAGGCATCTTTACTTTTCATTCACTGCCCGACTTTCAATTCTTAGAAAAGCGTCTAGCATACATTAGGTACTCAGTTGGTATTTGTTAAATGAATAAATAAGAAAACTATAGAAAAATGAGAAAAACATACTGAAATATCACACTGAGACTTGTGAGAGCCTAGAACCAGTGTGACCTTTACTCCAGAAAAACACCATATTTGAGTTGTGTGAAGTAGTGGAACCCAGCTACCAAGGAAAAGGTGAGTTGGTAAGATGTAAACATTACTTTGAACAGAAGATGATAAATTAACTTATTCAGGCATAGCAGATAGAAAAGCATACAACTGTCACAAAAATTCATAGATATTCATTTCTTCCCAAATCAATGTCTGGGGACATCTTCAAGTAACACCATGTATTAGAATACTAACTAAAAACTCTTCATTCAAGCTAGCATTGATTTGTTACATACTTTTCTTATTAAGAAAATTAATACTGAAACCTCAGAGATGTTAAAAAGAAATTAGCAGCATGCATCTTAAGTTACCATTAAAGAATGACTTTTATAAAACCTCTACCTGAAGATTTAGTGAATATGTATGAATACTAACTCTGATTTTATAAAAAGAGTTCCTTTATTTACTTCAGGTTATTTTGTGGCAAACACACTAGTAATGAGGGTTAAATCTAAGCTCTACTAGCAAAAGTTGGTCTGGAACAATGGAAAACCAATATCATTAACCATCTCTCTCTGCCCTTCCTCTTCATCTTCAGAAACCAGGAGTTTTTTGTTTGTTTGTTTGGGTTTTTTTAACATCTTTATTGGACTATAATTGCTTTACAGTGCTGTGTTAGTTTCTGCTGTGTAACAACGTGAATCAGCTATACGCATACATATTTTCCCACATCCCTTCCCTCTTGCATCTCCCTCCCACCCTCCTTATCCCACCCCTCTAGGTGGTCACAAAGAACCAAGCTGATCTCCCTGTGCTATGCGGCTGCTTCCCACTAGCTATCTATTTTACATTTGGTAGTGTATATATGTCCATGCCACTCTCTCACTTCGTCCCAGCTTACCCTTACCCCTCTCCATGTCCTCAAGTCCATTCTCTACGTCTGCATCTTTATTCCCGTCCTGCCCCTAGGTTCTTCAAAACTTTTTTTTTTTAAGATTCCATATATATGTGCTAGCATACGGTATTTGTTTTTCTCTTTCTGATTTACTTCACTCTGTATGACACACTCTAGGTCCATACTCCTCACTAAAAATAAATCAATTTCGCAGAAACCAGTTTATTACGAGCAAAATTAAGTGAGGCTATTAAACAAAGAAACATAGGAGGCAAGATTTTTAGTGTCACATGTTTCTAAAATATTTCTTTACTCAGATGTCGTCCATTCATTTATTCAGCAAATATTTACTTACCACCTATCATAACATCCCAAGCTCCATGCTAGGGATCAGATGAAAGAAGTTATC
The DNA here is from genome assembly GCF_059928025.1 of Delphinapterus leucas. NCBI lineage: Eukaryota > Metazoa > Chordata > Mammalia > Artiodactyla > Monodontidae > Delphinapterus > Delphinapterus leucas. The sequence goes on from NC_143149.1 coordinate 29,641,283, forward strand.
AGAAATATTTATATTTGGAGAGAGAAAAACTGAAAAAGGTCTCTTGGACTTCCAGTAAATGTGAAATATTACAAATTTTTTCAAAAAGATGTTTCAACTTACATTTTGTTCCTCTGGTTCTAATCTGGGGATTTTGTGTGACTTGCGCTCTTCAGATCTAGATGAATCGTGCTTGTTGCTTTTTTTCCTCTTTTCTTTTCTGCTTTCATGCTTTGACTTTGTGTGCTCACTTGCCTGTACTTCATTTAAAAGGTCTCCACAAAGGGAAGACTCAAACAATTCCCTGCCATTCTGGATAGTTTTGGTTATTTTTAGTTTAATTTCAGGTGAGCCAGTCTTCTTTGGAATCACAGTCTGTGGTACTGAAGGAGGAGGTGGTGGCTGTGGAGGAGAAGGTTTTTCCAGAATTTCATGTGGTCTTGTGTTTGGAATTTCTGAATGGTAATAGTCAGTGGGGCTAAAGTTTCTAACTGCACCAAAGCCATTGGCCGACCCATTGGGATACTGGTTATAGGACTGGTATTTGGTTTGAGTTTCGTACATGCTGATTGATGATGGGTAGCCATTCGTGAGTGGAGGAAGATCTTCTGTTGTAGGTGGGTACTGAAAGCCTTGCTGCAAGGTAGCTTCGTATGGTGTCTGGCCACCATCTTCAACAATGTCACTGTTGTTATCAAAGGCATCCTCCTGACGGATGTTGGCGGAGTCAATGAGTTGAGGTGGTTGCTGAATTGTGTTTCCCATGATCCCTTGCATGAAAGAGAAAGAGAAATCCATTGTTCTGCTCCAGCATCCTTAACTTTCCCTTTCTCTCATCGGGCCTAAAGTTTTAAAAGAGAGATTAAAAGGTGTTAGTTAACATCCTCAAAGACTAGAGGCTAATCAACTGCAAAAGGATTAAAGTAAAATATTCTGAATCCAATTTTCATATCCAGATTTGCACAAACTAAATTTTTAAAACAGGTAGCCAATATAATTCTGACACAGAGCAAATACTTTTTATCTTAAATGCTTATCTGTGGGCTTCCCTGGTGGCGCAGTGGTTGAGAGTCCGCCTGCCGGTGCGGGGGACGCGGGCTCGTGCCCCGGTCCGGGAAGATCCCACATGCCGCGGAGCGGCTGGGCCCGTGAGCCATGGCCGCTGAGCCTGCGTGTCTGGAGCCTGTGCTCCGCAACGGGAGAGGCCACAACAGTGAGAGGCCCGCGTACCGCAAAAAAAAAAAAAAAAAAGCTTATCTGTTTGAAACTCAATTACTTTCACAATAACTTGAGTAACAAAATTTTATCCTCTTTGCCATCATGCAAAACAGTTTTGACATTCCTTTCTGTTTCCTAAATTAGAGATTATAAGTCTCAGTTAAAACTGTAAATTGCAAAATAAGCAGTGTCCTGACACATACAAATTAGGTTCCATGTGTGCTTTCCTTAAATCATTCATATTTTATCCAGTGGTTCTGTTATTACAAAAATAATAAAATCTTATTGTAAATATTTTAAATACAAAAATTAAAAGGCCAAATCCTCTCCCACTCCACCATTCCCATTCTCCTAAGTCATGGATAACCACTGTAAATACTTTAGTAGGTACTCTTCCAAATATTTCTCTACATATTTATACACAAAATGTTTAAAATAGTTTATTCTGTGACTTGCTTATTCAACTTAAAGTATGTCCTAGATATCTTTCTACATCAGCATGTACAGATCACTCTCATACGTACTCCACTCTTTCAGTGGTTGCACAGTAAACAACTGTGTAATCTACCCTAACATGTTTAACCATTTGCGTACTGACAATCATTGAGTTGCTCACAACTGTTTGGTATTATAAACAGGTTTACAGGAAACTTTCTTGAAACTGTATCTTTATGCATATATGTATTCTTCCAGGACAGATCTGAATTTTGATAGATACTGCAAAACTGTTTTATAGGCTGTACTATATCAATTTATACTCATACCAGTAGTGTGAGGGGGTGCCTGATTTCCTATACTCTTGCCAGTATCTACTCGTTTTTAATCAGTGGTATGTACAGCAGAATCATCTTTACTTTTACAAAAGGCACATGTCAAGATCTATATACTGATGACTCTGATTCAGTAAATCTGGGGTGAGGCCTAGAGCATGAGTATTTTAAGGCCACATTCCAGCTCACACTGATGCCCACTCCTGGTTGGCTCACCGCATTATACGCTCACAATTATTGTGCCTTCTCTAGAAGGTGTCTGAAAATGCCCACACTGTGTAACAAGGTTATAATATGGATAAGCATCTGCTAGGAAACGCTCTAAGACCACTCTGCTTTGTCATAAGGTTTGACAGTCTCACATCTTCAGACAGAGGATTAATGGACTGCCCAGATATTATTTTGAAAATCCTATAAACATTTCTTCTAAAAACCTCTAAGGCTGAGAGGATTTCACTACTGTATCAAGTCTGATGAATTGACTGTAGCTGCCGGAATACTGGGAAGAGGATTCTGAAGCTACAGTCCAGTTCAATTCCATGACCAACTAATAATGTCCACCATCTTGGTTCTAGTAGGATTTACCATAATGATAAAGCAAGTAACCCAGAACAGCAAAGGGAAGAGGGAAACAAAAGCTGACAACACTTTCCAAGGTGTATCCAATTAAACAGCTGTTGTTTATTCTGCTCTTAGCAAATGGAAAGAATTTTAGAAGTTCTAAAATTGCAAACAATGAATATGCGAGCATATAGGAAATCAAACTGCCCTTACTGCTCTATAGTGGAGTGAGGCATGGGGGGCATGGGGTGTGAGAGAGCACTCCCGCTTTTTTAGCATCTACTCTGGGCCAAGCACTTTATATGTATCTCATTTAATCCTCAAAACAACTCTGCAAGGTATCTGATTCCTGTCTCCTAGGTAAAGAAAGTGTGTTTCAGAGGGGTTAGGTGTCTTGCTTAAACCCCTATAACCAGGGGGCCGAATTAGGATTTGAATGTAAGCATCTCTGACTCTAAAGCCCAAGACTTTTGCCACTAGGCCACTTCCATTTTCTTCAGCTGTAGGTTCTGAGAGGATTTGTTTCTTTCCTTCATGTGCTTTTATTCCTTGGTCACTGCCAAAATAACGACTAACTATTCTATAATAACCACCGCTGACACTTAAAGAGCGCTTATTGAGTGTGGCAGGAGCTGTTAAGCACTCTAAATACAGTACTACATTTAATGCTCCCAACAACCTTCAGCTAGACATTAATGTCAGTTCCCATTATGGATGGGGAAACAGAGGCAAGAGAGGTTATGACTTGCTCAAATGCACAAGGCTAGTCATTAGCTGACAGCTGGGATTCGAGCCAGGCAGTCTGGTTTCAGAGTCTGTGATCCTAACCAGCATACTGTACTGATAATGCTGACAAAGGTTAGAAATCATTTCTTTATATATATAGCTTAAGAGTTGAAACATTACCCTACTCTGACCCTTGGCAAAAATGTATATAGCTCACAGACACTAGAAGGGTATGTTCTAAAATTCCATAAACAGGGACTTCCCTGGTGGCGCGGTGGTTAAGAATCCGCCTGCCAATGCAGGGACACGGGTTCAAGCCCTGGTCCGGGAAGATCCCACATGCCACAGAGCCACTAAGCCCATGTGCCACAACTACTGAGCTTGCGCTCTAGAGCCCGCGAGCCACAACTACTGAGCCCGTGTGCCACAACTACTGAAGCCTATGCACCTAGAGCCCATGCTCCGCAGCAAAAGAAGCCACCGCAATGAGAAGCCCGCGCACTGCAACGAAGAGAAGTCCCCGCCTGCCGCAACAGAGAGAGCCCACGTGAAGCAACAAAGACCCAACGCAGCCAAAATGAAAATAAATTAATTAATTTTAAAAAGTAAAGGAATACTTAATTAAATCATTATCCTGTAGTAAAAGTCAGATGTGAAAAAGAAAATAAAAATAGAAAAAAAATAAAATAAAATTCCATAAACACACATGGGGCAAGTACACAGGTAGAATTCAAAAGTTCTCCAAACTTCCAACTTGAAGGCAAGTTAAATACCAACAATTGACAAGATGCAACCTGTGTTTTTGGTTCTCATAATTGTTGTACACAAGATCAGCTTCCAGATAGTCTCCCCAAATTTTATAGTCCACAGAGGTTTTCAGGCACATGTATTCAGAGACTAAGATTTCTGATGCTTTCGATTTAGTTCCAAACACAAACTTCTAAGAAGTTTGGTATTTTCCCCCTTCTCTTCTCTAGCTCTATAACCAAATATTTTATTTTAGTTTGAACTAAGAACAGAAATAACATTACCCTATTACAATTATAGTATAAGAGTTTACAATTACAGTGTTTTCATATACATTTTTTTAAATTAATTAATTTGGTTGTGCCGGGTCTTAGTTGAGGCTCGCCTGCTACTTAGTTGTAGCATGCGAACTGTTAGTTGCGGCGTGCGTGTGGGATCTAGTTCCCTGACCAGGGATCAAACCCAGGCCCCCTGCCTTGGGAGCTCCGAGTCTTAACCACTGCACCACCAGGGAAGTCCCCTCATATACATTCTTATTTAAGGCACAAAACAAGCCTGTAAAGCTGACAGGGGAGGTGTTAGCTTCATTTTTCAGATAACTACATTCAATATTTGCTGAATTTCCCAAGACTACAAAGCTAATTAGTGATTAAGCCTGAAAAAGCAACCTCTTAGCTTCTAACCTCTTCCACAAGATCTCACTGTCAGAGAATATCCAACCACCCACAGACAACATACTATAACCTTAAGAGTCATACGTTCAAAGCTGAACAGACTGTCCTTCCTTAATTCGGCTTTCCTTTCAGACTACCCCAGATCGGCCGTGGCTTCCACTATTTTTCTAGCTTCCCAGGCTAGCAGCCTCAGGTTCACAGGTGACTGATTCTTCCCTCTCTGTGAGGCCGTAAAACTAATCCTTGGACAAGTCTAGTCTCTTCCTTTGAACTCTGATTTGTTCTTTGATCTCTACATCCATGTCAGGCCAGGCCCTCGTCAGCGCCTTATCCTGGACCTGCAACGACTGATTTTCTAGGTATTTCTCACCTCTAACTACTTCTTCTTTAGTTTCATCTAAACCAAACTGCACTGGGTCTACTCCCATATTAAGACACTCTGAACTCCATACCACACCAAGTCCCTTCCATGCCTTTCAAAATTTTCCATAATCCCACTTTCTCCTACCAATCCAAATTGCATGTGCATGAATGAACTTTTCTGAGCATCCGCTAGGCCAAAAATCTATAAACTGAGGCCTAATATATATTACACATTGTTTAATCCTATGAAGCAAAGTAGCATTCCCATTTTACAGATGAGAAGGAATGGAGCTCAAAAAGATCAAGTGATTTGCCCTTAGTCACGCAGCCAACAGAAGTTGAGTAAAATGGTGAAGCTCAGATCTTCTAACTCCAATACAGAACTCTTTACATGGCAGCTGCCTCATAATATGCAAACTATCCAAACTTCCCATTTTAATCCAATATGCTCCATACCCATAATACAAATGCCTGTTTGACAGCTTCTCTCATACCTCACAAGCATCTTAAAATACCTAATAATGAACTCTTAGTTTTTATTTTACTTAAGTGTGTCCTTCCCCCAGTCCCTCCTATGAGAAGGAGATGAAACTTCCATCTATCAGTTGTCAAAGCCAGAAACCTGGGGATCATGACACACCCCTTCCCCTCACTCCTACTGTTGCCCAATCTGTCAGTGAACTCCCAGAGTCTTACCTCCCAAGTGCACGTCTCACACTTGTCTGCCTCATGCCACGTCTCCAGCCCCTCACGCTGGCCCCTGCACCTCCCCTTGGCTCCTGCACAGCTGCCTCCGCAGTCTCCAGGCTGCTTCTCCTGCCTCTCAGAGCCTACTTCCCCAGAGGACAGCCCGCCGCCTTTTAAAAGCTAACCTGATCACGTGATGACTCCTCAGACTACAGCAGGGAAAAATGAGCGACAACATGGATGACTCTCACAAAAGTCATTTTGAATGAAAGAACCCAGACATCACGATTCCACTTATATAGTACACAGTGTGATTTCATTTACACAAGGTTCAAAAACAGGATGAAGTTAAAACTAAATCCATGGAGATAGCTGTCAGAACAGTAGTTGCTTTTTTTTGGACGGCATGCTGTAAACACTGGAGGGGGGCCATAAGGGAGGTTTTTAAGCTGCTAGTTATGTTTAATTTATTGATCTAGACAGTAATTACATGATTTGCTAAAATAAGCAAAAACAAGCAACAAAACCTTCAATGCCTTCCCAGTGCACTCAAATAAAATCCAGACTACGTATCATCCCAGCAAGTCCCTGCATGGTCAGGCCTCAGTTTACATTTCCAAAGTTATCTACGAACACTCTCCACTGGAAGCATTACACTCCAGGGGCTTCTTTTCAATTTCTCAAATGTGCCAACTTCATTTCTGCAATCGGGATTCTCATATGTGCTGCTCCAGCTTAAAAACCTCTCAGATAGGACTTCCGAGGTCCTCTGCAAGCCTATTTTTCATCCTTTATAGGACTCACCACAATATGTTATTATTCAGGTATGCATTCGCCTTCTTATGGTCTGTCTCCCTCATTCCACTGCATGCTCTGTAAGTGCAGGGACCATGGATGTCTTATTCAATGCTGGACGCTCAATACTGTTCAATTAACAGATGAATGAGAGTCCCTGACCTCAAAGGGCTTAAAACTAGTACACCTCCACTGACCTGCAGGACTTCTGGGGGTATTAGCCTATAACGTAACTTTACTCACCCACTAATCCCTTGTTTGGTAAAAATGTATTATGCTCATTGTAAAAAACAAACAAGCAAACAAATAAAACACTGACACCCATAGTTACATGGTCAACTGATCTTCCGCAAAGGTGCCAAGGTAATTCAAGGGGAAACGATGGTATTTTCAACAGACGGAGCCGGGAAAAAATGACTGGATATCTGTATAGAAAAAGCGAACCTCACCGTTTCTTTACATTATACACAAAAAATAACTAAAATTAGTTCATAAACCTGGTACTAAAGTCAAACCATAAAACTTCCAGAATAAAACGTGGGAGAAAATATACCACTGTGTTAGGCAGAAGATTTCTTAAACAGGACACAAATACCATGAACTATGAAAGAAAAAGACTGATAAAATGGACTTCAAAATTAAAAACTCCTGCTCTTCAAACGTCACAGTTAAGAAAACAAAAAGGTGTGAAACTAACACAACATTGTCAATCAAGTATACCTCAATAGAAAATTTACAAATAAAAAAATTTAAATGCCAAAAAAAAAAGGTGAATTATAGGCAGAGAGAAAATATTTGCAAAATACATATTTAACAAAGAATACCCTTATACTCTTACATTCTAGGAAATGGGGAGAGATCCACTAAGGGTTTTTGCGTAAAAATAAGACAAGTGAAATGACAGTTTAAATATTCATCACTCCACAGGTTACTTACTAATTGCAAACAGAAATATGTACAGGAGAGAGCTGTGGCGGGCAGCATTTCAGACAAGTGAGGAGATATGGCGTTACCAGAAGCCAAGCGGACAGGCCTCCTGTGCCTTGTGGTGTGATTCATGAACACATCATCATCTCCGAAGTTCTCTTCCCAGCACTTACAATGAATCTCAAAACGAGGAAACAATCAGACAAATCCAAAACGTGGGACCTTCTCTCAGAAAACTGGCCTCAGCTCTTCAAAAGTTAATGTTACAAACAAAAGGTGGAAAGACTATTCTATATTTTAAAAGACAAGATTTAACAACCAATGCAATAATGGGTGAACTTTGATAAAATCCTGGATTTAAACATACACACGAACATAAAAATAATGTTTTGGAGAAAATGAGAATTTAAAATGTGAACTAGCTACTAAACAATGGAGCTACTAATTTTCAAAGGTATAACAGTGTTCTGTTTATGTAAGAAAATGTCCCTATTCTTAGGTGAGCTATGCTGAAACATTTAGTGTCATGTGATCCACAACTTACAAATGGCTTAAGATTTTAAAAGTACATATACCTAGAGTAAAACAAAGGAGGCAAAATGTTAACAATTCACTAATCCAGGTGTTGACTATAATATTCTTTTAACTTTCCTAAAGGCTTGAAATTTTTTAAAGTAAAATGTTGGGGAAAAATAAAAATAAATAATTTAGCTAAGGGGTTAGAAGAAGTATTGAAAAGAAAAAGCAACTGCTTCTTAAGGTGGAAAAGCATGCATTAAATCCTGACACCATATTCTGACCAACTCAGCTAAATGGTCCACTGTATCATATTTTCTAGAAAGTCTAAGCATGAATAGAGCCACACTTTTTCATATTATACCTCCAAAGAGTACAATAATGCAATCAAGAAAGTAGTTTTGATAATGAAAAAATAAGATATTTTAGGACTATAACTAAATTCCTTTACATAGTGATTTTTTTTTTTTTTTTGCGGTACGCGGGTACACTGTTGTGGCCTCTCCCGTTGCAGAGCACAGGCCCCAGACGTGCAGGCTCAGCGGCCATGGCTCACGGGCCCAGCCGCTCCACAGCATGTGGGATCTTCCCGGACCAGGCACGAACCCGTGTCCCCTGCATCGGCAGGCGGACTCTCAACCACTGCGCCACCAGGGAAGCCCACATAGTGATTTTTATACATACTGCAGTCTGGCGGCCAGCTTTCAAACAGCAGACACACCAACTGACATTACAGAATTAGGAGGCGCTCTAGTGAGTACTATGGTTGACAGAATTAAACTGCTAGGTTCAAAACCCAGAGCCAAGGCTCCTTAGCTATGTGACTTTTGGCAACTTAATCTCCCTAAATCTCAGTTTTCTTACCCAGAAACCGTGGATACTTTAATTGTCTACAGTGTTTCTGTAAGAAATAAGTTAATCCATGAGCAGTACTTCGGACAGTGCCCCGAGTATAGTTAGAGCCCAGTATCTATTGGCTATTATTACTGTTATCATTCAGTACAATGCTGGGCACACAGAACTTGTGAAAAACCTGATCTCTGACCTGAAGGCATTCACAATCTCTTTAGTATATTAGACAATATAGGATTCTATGGGCAAGACTCATATGTAAACACATTAAACAGAAGGTGACTAAGAATTACATTGTGTGCCATCAGAATTAGAAGACATTTGAGGATGGTGCTCACTGGGGAAGGAGGCATTTAGGCCACAAAAGACAGGCAGGATAGGAAGTTAGGTGTTTTTCACCCACACTTTTTTTTTTTTTTTTTTTTTGGCCGTGCCACACGGCTTGCAAGATCTTAGTTCTCTGACTAGGGATCGAACCCGGGCCCCCCTACAGTGGAAGCTCGGAGTCCTAACCACTGGACATCCAGGGAAGTCCCTCAACCACACATTTTAAAACTCCTCCACAGAGGCCACCAAAAACTCTCATACCTTTGTCATTAATAAATCCCTGGGGCTTCCCTGGTGGCGCAGTGGTTGAGAGTCTGCCTGCCGATGCAGGGGACACGGGTTCGTGCCCCGGTCCGGGAAGATCCCACATGCCGCGGAGCGGCTGGGCCCGTGAGCCATGGCTGCTGAGCCTGCACGTCCGGAGACTGTGCTCCGCAACGGGAGAGGCCACAACAGTGAGAGGCCCGCGTACTGCAAAAAAACAAAAAAAAACCAAACAAAAAACAAACAAACAAACAAAAAATCCCTGATAAAGATGTATGTTTTAAATTTTTTGTATTACTAAAGTAATAATAATAATGACTAACATTTGAGGACTTACTCTGTGTCAATGCTACTCTAAATGCTTCACATTTGTTATATTATTTCACTCCTTATAACACCTCTTCGAGGAAATACTATTGCTTCCCCTGTTTCACAAGTGAAAAATGAAGGCCAGCATGATTAAGTGACTTGCCCACAGTCAGACATCCTGTAAATGGAGGATTCACACACAGGCCCTCTGTCCCACAGCACTGGCTCTTGGCCAGTAAACTCATTTCTCACCATCCCTAAGTATGTTGAGAAAACAGCAACCCAAACATTCACTTTACATCACACACTTCCCGATCCCGCTGCCCAGAGCTAACAATTTGGTGGGAGACTTAGCGAACTAGTGTTCTGCCCATTCTAATATGTACTGCCAAGTAAATGAAACCATCACAGGCAAACAATTTAGGACAAATTCTTCCTCTGAACAATGTTTCCACATTGGTTTTTGTTTTGTTTTGAGATGCAAGAAATCAGTGAATGAAAAAAAGAGATGAAAGAAATCAATAAATGAATACTTTTTTCTTAATTTTGTTGAGGCCGTTCACAGACTTTTTTTTTTTTTTGCGGTACGCAGGCCTCTCACTGTCGTGGCCCCTCCCGTTGCGGAGCACAGGCTCCGGACGCACGCAGGCTCAGCAGCCATGGCTCACGGGCCCAGCCGCTCCGCGGCATGTGGGATCTTCCCGGACCGGGGCACAAACCCATGTCCCCTGCATCAGCAGGTGGACTCTCAACCACTGTGCCACCAGGGAAGCCCCCACAGACATTTTTAAAGGAAAAAAGTTGAAAGTTATCAACTAAAGCTTTAGGTCATTCATTCATTCATACACCAACTTATTCATGAGGGGAGTGATAACAGAAAAGTTTACTTAAGTCAATCTTAGATACAGAGTTAAAAGAAAAAGGAAGCATGTTATGTTTCAGATGAACAGCTTGAAGCTATAAACATCAATTAAGTATTCATGATGTGTTAAATGTTTAGTCTAAGTCACTATAACAAATTCTTAAAATGAACAATACCCTTTGGTAGACTGTACATATTGCTAGATTCCACTTTACAGAATTACATGCTGTGCTGTATATACTTATTTTCCTATGTTTAACACCAGTTTCTTCTCAATAAGAAAAAAACTATATTTTATTATGGATCAAAATCCCTCATATTGATATCATTATTCAGGCTTTTTGGAATCAGAAGTAGTTCTAAAGGTGTCATATAAATTACCTATTTCTGTCTTCAGACCCAACTGCCCCTTCAATACATTCCTAGGTTACTTAATTTGTAAATCTAACCGCATCACTTTCCTGATTAAAACCCTTCAATGATTCCTAGAAAAAGTCAAAGCACTTCAGCCAACAGAGCACGCAGGCCCTCTAAGCAAGGTTTCTATCCATATCTCCAACCTTAAGTCACTTTTGTACACTAGTAATGTCAGGTTACTGAGAATTACCGTACACACATGATTTCGTACCACTGTGCCTTTTACTAATGTTATCTCCTATGCCTAATATGCCCTTTTACTTTTTTTTTTTTTTGGCTTGACTTTTAGTCATCTTTTGAGCTCAGAAAGTCATTTCCAAGGAGTAGTCACTTAAGTTCTAGGCTAGTCTGGGTAACTTTCCTCTGTGTTCCTAAGATAAAACCTCTTAGAATTAATCATGAAACAATCTCCTTATGTGATTTTCTTAAGAGCAGGAAGTCATTTTATTCATCCATCTGCTCCTAGAACCCAAAGCAAAGGCTCAGAGGAGAGGCTTAATGAACCTTTTAAACTGAACTGTTTAAACTTATGGGAGTTATTACATATAAATGAAATGCTTTAAAGACTTGTTGAGGATCTTGCTGTGAAGAATGCAAGATAATATAAACGCAACTATGGTCTCCTCAGGAATATCCTTGGCAAAATTTGACTGATAACCAGTTACCTAGCCACTACTGAGATTCTCCTTAGTTCTGGGCTACACTTCCCTGCAAGGCTTAAAACCCCAAGAGACTGGCATGAAGTCAAATGAATTTCCAGGGAGAGTCTATTAACCCAACAAAAGACCAAAAGATATCAAAAACTCCTTTATAAGCATATCTATTTAAAACCCTAGTGTTATTAATACTGTAGATCTGAAATTCAGAATGTGGAAGCTCTCAAAATACAATTTTCACAGTCATAGTTAATTGAACTGGCATGAACATGAATCCTCATTTTCCAAATGTATTCCAGTAATTATAATCAATCCTACTAAAATACAAAGCGAATTTGATACATCAACATTAGAAGTTTTACAGCTAAAGAAATATAGTGGAATATAACGTGATTCCCACAGCACAGAGGAAGAGGGTGGTCTTCCTTTACCCCAGGATAAACAAGGGATCCAGATGTTTCTTTATGTGAACTGTGCAAGAAATATTTCTCAAGGTTTATGATAAATCCACAGTCTGTGTGTGTTTCTATAGTAACAGGAATGGAGTGCACGCAGACAGTCTACAGTAGTGAACCAGCTATGCTGGTTCTTGAAAACCTGGCATTTTTACTGTTTGTCAATTTCTGCGGCAAAACACTATAAAAATGATACATGATGTTCAAAAATTAGAGTCATTTTGTTTTAAAGCAAAGAATTGAAATTAAGCTTAAGTATATACTCTTTGACGTGTAACAAGAGAAAGCTATCAAATATAGTCATATACTGATTTATAACTGAATGATCACTAATGTTTGAAAACCAGATCCTGCATTTGAAATCCATTTAATACATACACACATACCCCTCCAGAAAATTTCAACTACAACTCGCACTTAATGACAGAATATGAGGATTTTTGGATGACAGCATCAAGGGAGATTTTCATTTTACTATTTTTTCCCCAAATCTACACCAAGAAGAAAATGGTAAGGGGAGTTAATTTTTTTTTTTAAATATGGTCCATTATTTTCAGTACTTAGGTTTGCAAGGGTGAAACCAGAGCCTCTATAAAGTAAAAACTTGAAAAAACATGCATAATCTATATAGGAAGAATGCTAAAATCCCCTAATGCCAGGGTTTTTTTTTTTTAATGCCAGGGTTTTAAAAGAGACTCCATTCTTCTTGGTTGTGTGTTCTATTCATATTTTAAAATCTAATTATATGATCAGAGTGATCCTTTGACTATAAGCCATAAATTCTGTATTACCCATTTTGTCTTTCATAATTTAAAAAGTGTTTAATTGATAGTAATGTAATAACAAAGGTGTATTGTTAAAAAAAACAGGTATATTATTTTGTTATAATTATCTATTTTAAATCGGTAAATCATTCACCCTTTTTGGAAATAAGAGATAAATATTTTTAAAGAGCCCAAACACACACCTTTAAAAATCAGCAAACACAAACTGCTACTAAAAATCAACAAGATGCATATTACTCTAAAAATTAATATTCTTCTTTCAGAAGCCTTTCTACATTTTAACTTCACCACACACACAAAAAAGGGGGTAGGGTTATGGAAAAAAGAAAATCAACCACTTGGTTCTAAGAACTTGACCATGCCTCTACAACATCAAAAAGGAAATGAACAACAATATTCACCTTTTGTTTACTAAAAGTAGCTAGAATTGATAGCATCTAATCTGGCTCTGTTATAGACAAAAAGCAATAACTGAATTTGGTACAGTGACTACACAACTCAACATCAATCTTTCAAACAAAACGTATCCTGCTTGAAAATTCTTTTTTTTAAATAAATGTATTTATTTATTTTTGGCTGTGATGGGTCCTCATTGCTGTGTGCGGGCTTTCTCTAGTTGTGGCGAGCGGGGGGGGGCGCTGGGGAGTACTCTTTGTTGCGGTGCGCGGGCTTCTCACTGCAGTGGCTTTTCTTGTTGCGGAGCACGGGTTCTTGGCACTCGGGCTTCAGTAGTTGTGGCTCGTGGGCTCTAGACCGCAGGCTCAGTAGTTGTGGCTCACGGGCTTAGTTGCTTCGCGGCATGTGAGATCTTCCCAGACCAGGCCTCGAACCCGTGTGCCCTGCATTGGCAGGCGGATTCTTAACCACTGCGCCACCAGGGAAGCCCTTTTGAATCATTTAAAGAGGTTTACTGCCACTCTGGTTGAGGCTAACTCTTTGAAAGTTTAATGGAAAAAAAAAAAAAGTGCGGGGAATTCCCTGGCCATCCAGTGGTTAGGACTCCTCGCTTCCACTGCCAGGGGTCTGGGTTTGATCCCTGGTCAGGAACTAAGATCCCGCAAGCCGCAAGGTGGGCCCCCCACCCCGGCCCCCCGCCAAAAAAAGTTTAATGCTATGATTTAGGGAAAAACATTTTATTTTCTGAACTATGTTTCAGCAATTACACTAATAAAACATCAATTCTCCAAATGATACAAAAGGCTTGCAGTATTGTAGTATGTTAAATAAATGTTCTATATTAGTAAACCTTATATGGATATCTTGACTTAAAGGTACTTTCCGAGGTAGGCTTTTTTTTTTTTTTTTGCGGTACGCAGGCCTCTCACTGCTGTGGCCTCTCCCGTTACGGAGCACAGGCTCCGGACGTGCAGGCTCAGCGGCCATGGCTCACGGGCCCAGCCGCTCCGCGGCATGTGGGATCCTCCCGGACCGGGGCACGAACCCGTGTCCCCTGCTTCGGCAGGTGGACTCTCAACCACTGCGCCACCAGGGAAGCCCCTGAGGTAGCCTTTTAAAAAGAACTCTAAGCTGCTGACTAATTTCTGGGTTAAAGTGGAAAATATGCTTGCTTTAAAAAATAATTCAAGAGAGAATATATTCCCTTTATATCGTCATGTGATTTTACTCATTTATCCACCAAGATACAAAGGGAATCATGTCATTTTTATACAATTACTGACAACATGCACCCAAATCAAAGTAGTTTTACTCCATCTATATCTAATAAACTCAAGATGTATCAATAGAAGATACCTTTCTAGAATAGGATTTGTTACATGACATTTATTCATTAAACAACTAAGCAAAGGCATAAGATTGGCCACTCTCTTCAATAAATGAAGAAATAAAATATGAGTATGATGCTTAAATAAAAACAAAACAGAAATAAATAGTGGTGAGGTTTTCTCTTCTTGCTCCCTACTCAGGTACAGTATTTTTGTCCTACTTTTTTTTTTTTTTAACATCTTTATTGGAGTTTAATTGCTTTACAACGGTATGTTAGTTTCTGCTTTATAACAAAGTGAATCAGTTATACATATATATATGTTCCCATATCTCCTCCCTCTTGCATCTCCCTCCCTCCCACCCTCCCCATCCCACCCCTCTAGGTGGTCACAAAGCACCAAGCTGATCTCCCTGTGCTATGCGGCTGCTTCCCACTAGCTGTCTGTTTTACGTTTGGTAGTGTATATATGTCCATGCCACTCTCTCACTTTGTCCCAGCTTACCCTTCCCCCTCCCCATGTCCTCAAGTCCATTCTCTAGTAGGTCTGTGTCTTTATTCCTGTCTTGCCCCTAGGTTCTTCATGACCTTTTTTTTTTTTTTTTAAGATTCCATATATATGTGTTAGCATACAGTATTTGTTTTTCTCTTTCTGACTTACTTCACTCTGTATGACAGTCTCTAGGCCCATCCACCTCACTACAAATAACTCAGTTTCATTCCTTTTTATGGCTGACTAATATTCCATTGTATATATGTGCCACATCTTCTTTATACAGTCATCTGTCGATGGACACTTCAGTTGCTTCCATGTCCTGGCTATTGTAAATAGAGCTGCAATGAACATTTTGGTACATGACTCTTTTTGAATCATGGTTTTCTCAGGGTATATGCCCAGTAGTGGGATTGCTGGGTCATATGGTAGTTCTATTTTTAGTTTTTTGAGGAACGTACATACTGTTCTCCATAGTGGCTGTTGTCCTACTTTCTCAAAGACACAGTAGTATTCCTACAGAATGCCCTGTAATCTATTAATTTTACTCAATTTAAATAAGAATGCTGTCACAAAAAGCTACATATTGTATTATTCCATTTACATGAAATGTCCAGAACAGGCAAATCCATAGACACAGAAAGCAGAGCAGTGGCTGCCAGGGGCTGCGAGGAGGAAGGAATGGAAGCTAACTGCTAGTGGGTATGGGATCTCTTTTTGGGTGATGAAAATGTTCTGGAATTAGTGGCTGGTTGCACAACCTTCTGAATATAATAAAAACCGCAGAACTGTACCGTTTAAAAAGGTGAACTGTATCTCAAAAAAAAGAAAAGGAATGTCTAGAAGAAATCAAGAAAGTATTTGCGTATGTTTCTCAACAATGAAGTCTACAATACCTATACAAAGATTTACTGGTTTCAACACACATGTACACTGTACTTAAAATATGGGCTTCCCTGGTGGCGCAGTGGTTGAGAGTCTGCCTGCCGATGCAGTGGACACGGGTTCATGCCCCGGTCCGGGAAGATCCCACATGCCGCGGAGCGGCTGGGCCCATGTGCCATGGCTGTTGAGCCTGCGCGTCTGGAGCCTGTGCTCTGCAACGGGAGAGGCCACAACAGTGAGAGGCCCACATACCGCAAAAACAAATAAATAAATAAATAAATAAAATTAAAAAAAATAAAAAGCTCTACACTTATTAAGCTACAGCAATTAAAAGGTGAGGTACTGGCAAAGAGACAGACAATGAAACAGACTAAGATCCGAGACACAGACCCAAGTCGATATGGGAATTTGGCATGTAACAGAAGAATCACTGCAGATGACTGAAGAAAGGACAGAATATTTAAAGAATGGTACTGGGACAACTGTTTATCCATATAGAAAAAAAATTAGATCCTCACCATATAATATAGCAGCTCCAGGTGGATTAAAGACCAGATATAAAAAGTAAAACTTAAAACATTTTTAAGGAAAAACAAAAACATAAAACGGAAGTAGATCATTATGAACTCAAGGTGGGGAAGGATTTCTTAAACAATACATAAACAGTAAAAAACACATTGATGAATAAAAGCAACAATATTTTTTTAAAAAACTGTATACCACAAGATCACACAAACAAGTGAGAGGGCAATTCATTAAAACAAAGCTGGGTTCTACCCTCCAACCTTCTGCCAACTTTCCTCAGTTCTTGCTATGCTCACTGGCTGTGCCTTATCATCTCATCTGAATTAGAGTAACAACTTCAAACTGCTCTTCCTGCTTTCAGAGTTGTCCACCTCCAATCTACCCTCTCTACCACTGACAGTTCTTAAAAAGAAAACAACCGTTTCCCCCCACCCCGCCACCCCCAAATTTAATAACCTCCCATGGCTCTCCATGCCTTAGGATAAACTCCTCAAAGCAAAAGGTCTCTCTTGATTTGGCCCCTGCCTACCTGTCCAGCCTCCCCTCCTCCTGTTTCTGCTTTCCCACTTTGCCTTCCACCATTCTATCATTTCCTCTCTCATCAACCACTTAGCTTTTGTACAGATGTGTTAAAATACTCCAAGAAGCTTTCCCAGACCACCCCTCACCCACCCTCTGAAGTCCCTGATAGCATCCTACCTATACTCTACAACAGCACTAATATATCACAGAGGACCATCTTGACCTAAATGACGGGTGTGTGTGTGCATGTAAGCGAACATGATCTCAAAACATCTGTGTAAGAAATAAGAATAAAATACTTGATTACATCCATTCTGGATACCAGCTGCTGTCTGTTAATTGCCCTCTGTAGGCTGAGACAATGTTGGGCGGAGGTTCATGCCAGCTCCTCCTTCCTTCCCATTCTGCTGCTACTACAATGGGAAGGAGACCAAAAGTTACAGCCAGGTTGTCCCCACCCCAACCTATACAGGCTCCTCTAATAAAGCACATATTTATTGAGCACCTACTACATGCCAGACATCGCACTAAGCACTAAAGTTGTAGAGATGAAAATTCAGACATGGTTCTTGGAATTATACAGTTGCATTATTACCGGAGAGAGAAAAGCAATAAAGGGAATGTGCTGGAGGCTCAGTAATACACATTTATTCATTTCATATCGAGTGCCTGTATTATGTTTAGTCCTAAGTACTAGAGATAAAAGATGAGCAAGACAGAGTCCCTGTGGACATAAGGGACAAGTGCCCTGGATGACAAAGGAAAACATCCAAGGCTGAGGAGCTGGGGGATGTGGGACAGAGAGAGGATGCAGGGGACCTGAGACATTTCCAAGTATAGGAAACAAAAAGTCGTAACCTGTGGAAGGGAGGGGAACTCCTTTACAAAGATCTATATTAACCATCACCTAAAATGGTTAAGAACTTCCTTGGCTTCTTAGTTTCACATCTTCTAAATGATCTAGATTATATATTTCTTGATATGTTGCAAAACCAAATTACAAGAATTTGATGAAAGCACACTACATAATTCAGGGGTATAAAAACAACTTACATGCCAGAGAATATGGCAAGACTGGAAGTTTATGATGAGGACATGGGACTGCTTCATCTGTGAAACCCAGCCAACTACAGTGGCTAGCACATTATCAATAAACAGATTGATCACAAACAGAAAGGAGTACTGCAGTAAGGAGCCACAGGATTAGATTAACAATGTGAGTATTTTAACATGAGCTCATAATTGTTAAGTAACTAGTGTTACTGAAATACCACAGGTGTTAGCAGCATGCATTTAGAACTGACTGTACAGATTTACTTTCTCCCTCCTAAAAAGATCATGAATAAAGCTGGGAAGTAGCTGCACAAAACCAAACAAGCAGCAGGTAATCAGGTCACTAAGAGGAAATAGAACAAAATGAAATTTCCCCCTATTATTTTTAAACTTTTTCAAAAGTTTAGTATGTAATCTGACTATATATTTTATCAAGTAACCTTTTCATCAGAATTAGAGTAGAAGATATTTTATTAAGTGCTGGAAATTCAGAGTATAAACACATCACAAAAAAAGAGTCACTGGCTGACAAGAAATGTATTTACATAACCATATTTAATTCGAAGCTCACTACCATGAATCTAATAATTCTACAGGCATACATAAACTATTAACATAGGGACTTCCCTAGTGGTTCAGTGGTTAAGACTCCGCCTTCCAATGCAGAGGGCATGGGTTCGATCCCTGGTTAGAGAATTAAGGTCCCACATGCTGCAAGGTGTGGTCAAAAAAAAAAAAACCACATTTAAACTATTAACATATTAGGGTTCATATTTTCCAAAACAGTAGTTATATTATGAAATGAAGCTCTGTCTTTCGTTCAGTGTATAAAAACTGCAATCATTACTAATGGGATTAAGAGAAACTGTCACAACATTATCACTGTTGAGCATAACACAGGATAAGAAGAATATAAAACTCTAATGAATTTCTAATAAAATGACTTCCCTTTTTTGAATCATTTATAGCCTAATACAAAACCTGTACTAAACATAAAACCAGTTTATATTAGAATGCCAACCTGTATTTGAGGCAACTTTGAGTAACTTCAGCATTCAGAGAATTGCAAAATGTGTTCAGATTTCTGAAGTTCATATTTATCTTTAATTTCCAAAGCAAAGGGTAGCAGTGCCTCTTTGGTCATGGAAAAACCAACCAGGCAACAAAACAAAACTACTTCACTTCTAGCAAAGGTACTGGGTACTTTTATCTTTTGCTCACTGCTGTAACCCTAATCCCCCAGTACCGTAAGGGAATGAAAAAGGCTGTTAAATGAATATAGGAATGGCAGAAAAGACAAGCGGAAATTAGAACCGCTATTTTACTGAACGTTCATTTCCATCCAAGTAACGAAGACAGAAGAAAATGTGTTTTGGCTCTCAAACTACAGTCAAAAGTACAGCCCCAAATCACAGCATTAGTATACGCTGTAACAGGACTTCAACTCCATAATCTAAAATTATGCAGATAATTTCAGTGTGGACCTCATCAAATCTCTGTGTTGTTATACTAATCTCTAAAATTACTAACATTTCCCAAGAGCCAGATATGAGTTACCAAATCAAATTTGGTTTTTAGTATCTGGACTTTACATAACCCACTGATCAAGAAGTGATCCAAAACTCAAATATATGACTGAGAATCAGACTAAGAAGGCAACACACTTATCAATGAGTTCGCACTCTTAAACAACGTTTTTGAACCCTGGCACTACTAACACTTGTTGAGGAAGGCTGTCATGAGCATTCAAGATGTTTAGCAGCGGGCTTCCCTGGTGGCGCAGTGGTTGGGAGTCCGCCTGCCGATGCAGGGGACACGGGTTCGTGCCCCGGTCCGGGAGGATCCCACATGCCGCGGAGCGGCTGGGCCTGTGAGCCATGGCCGTTGAGCCTGCGCGTCCGGAGCCTGTGCTCCGCAACGGGAGAGGCCACAACAGTGAGAGGCCCGCGTACCGCAAAAAAAAAAAAAAAAAAAAAAAAAAAGATATTTAGCAGCATCCTGGCCTCTACGCACTAGATGCCAGTAGTACCACCTGCCAGTAATAATAAAAGATGTCTCTAGACATTGCCAAATGTTCCTTGGAGGGCAAAATCGCCCTAGGGTTGAGAACTACTGCCCTAAAAGGATGTTCACCAAAATGGAAATGCTTACTGTAGTCTGTTCTCTTTTGCTCTGCCTTTTACTTCTCTGTAGATTCTATAATGAACATATAAAAATGTTAATATGTCTCTTCAAAAGAAAAAATACAATTCATTAATTATAAATCAAGAAAATGCTCATATTTATTCGGCTTCTATCCTATTTTTCAATGACTAATACACACAGATGTTTTCCTGAATATGCCATATTTCTGAGTATTCAAAAGGTTAAACAAAAGAAGCTGCAACAACTCAGAATAGATCCAGATTTTAATCTGTATAAGAATCTCTCTAAAATTTCAAACAAAAAATACTTTAAACATGCTTCAAGTAAAATAATATAATTTACTGAAGACTTACAATGTGATGTTCCAAGTGCTTTACGAGTATTATCTCATTTAATCGTCAGAAAACTCCTGCAAAATGGATACTAGTATCTCCATTTTACAGATGAGGAAACTGAAAGAGACAGGTTAGGTGGCCTGTCCAAGGTCACACATAAAGTAAGGGGTAGAGCCAGGAGTCAAATCCAGGCAGTCTTGCTTCATGACCTGCACCCTTTACCACATGCTACACTGTCACTGACCACTGAACCACTTTTCTGTCATGTCTGTATTAATTCAGAAAGGCAACCATTACTGCTTCAGAAAACATCACTACAATTAACAAAGCCAGCATCTTCAACTTGTAAAGAGGCTGTGATAGACAGAATAATGACCCCCCACGAAATACCCACATCCTAATCCCTAGAACCCGTGAACATGTTACCTGATGTGGCAAAAGGGGCTTTGCAGATCTGATTAAGTCAAGGATCTTACAATGGAGAGATTATTCTGGATTATCCAGGTGGGCCCAGTATAATCACTAGGATACTTACAAGAGAAAAAGGGATGGAGAAGAGTCAGAGAGAGATCTGAAGATGCTCTGTGCTGGCTTTGAATATAAGAGGAAGCGGACCGTAAGCCAGGGAACGCAGGCACCTACAGAAGGTGGAAAAGGCAGGGAACAGATTCTCCTCGAGAACCTCCAGAAGGAATGCAGCCCTGCTCATACCTAGATCTTAGCCCAGAGAGACCCATGTTGGCCTTATAACATCCAGAACTATAAGATAATAAATTTGTATTGTTTAAAATTTTGCTGTGTTTAAGCCACTAAGTTTGACATCATTTGTTAGAGAGGCAAAAGGAAACTAATATAGAGTCTTCTCTGACAGCATTTCTAAACACTCCCTTGTCTTCATTAGTTCTAGTAACATCCCTATAGAACCTAGGACAGGAAGGAGGAGAATTCCCTTAGCTTCCTTAACCTAAGATGTGGGGAACGTGAAACAGAAAGAGCACTTTTTTTTTTTTTTTTTTTTTTGCAGTACACGGGCCTCTCACTGTTGGGGCCTCTCCCGTTGCGGAGCACAGGCTCCGGACGCGCAGGCTCAGCGGCCATGGCTCACGGGCCCAGCCGCTCTGCGGCATGTGGGATCTTCCCGGACCGGGGCACGAACCCGTGTCCCCTGCATCAGCAGGTGGACTCTCAACCACTGTGTCACCAGGGAAGCCCCAGAAAGAGCACTTTTAAAGGTCTTACCCCATGACAACATGAATAGTCCTATCTATGGCTACAAATATGCTAATGTGGCCTACAACCTGTCCCTGGACAGCCAGGAAAGCCATCAGCCTGCAATTGCTCAGAGGACGCTGCTATCACCTTTTACGCTGCAGAAGAGAAGTACGTGATTTCTTCCCGTTTTGTTGGCAGTCACTCCTGCTTTCTATCCTCTGGAGTTAACTTTCATTCTAGTTGGAGATGTGATACAAACAGCGATGTGGCAGCAAAGCCAACACCACGCATGACACAATAACGTTATGGGTCCTTTTATTACTAAAATACTTACTGTATCTTTCCATTTCTGACAACTAAAATCTCTGGGCCACACTGGATTCTGTGGCTGATTTTCACAAAAATATGTGGTGGGTGTGGAGAAAACTCGCAGTAGTAAAGACAGCACTATGGTTAAGAACCATTTTTTAAAGTCTGTTAATTTAAACATATAATAGCCACAGTTAATAAAGAAAAGCCCCTTGCAGCCATCCCAAAGAACTCTACTGAGTCAACATTTTTTTATAATGAATAACCTCTAACTGGAAGTTTATTTTGTAAAGGTGAATAATGTATAAGTTCCCTAAATAAAAAGACTGATTCATATCTCAAAACATTAACTATTTAAGACTATGTATAGGAATAGATGAGTAAAAATAAAACCCTTTCCACACTTATCATGTTGGCATTTAAATATCAGAAATTAAATGACCTAATTTACTGCATGAGAACATTTGATCTCTGACTACTCACAGATAACTCAAACCACTATCAGTTAAATACCGCTTTTATCAGGTAAAGTGCCTATGTCTGCTACACAGTGATGTCCATTCATAGATGACAAGTCAAAACAACACACTGGAAAACTAGGATTTGGCAGTTCTCTCTGTTCTGACCAATGGCATACAAATAAATGACTTCGAGTAAATCCCTTAATCTCTAAAAGGTTACGAAATGAGGCTGAATACTCAAAAACCAATGATGGCAATATTTTCTCACTTGTTTTTCCATTTTGTCAACTCTATGATTTTTTAAATAAATTTATTTATTTATTTTTGGCTGCGTTGGCTCTCTGTTGCTGCGCGTGGGCTTTCTCTAGTTGTGGCGAGCGAGAGCTACTCTTCATTGCGGTGCGCGGGCTTCTCACTGCGGTGGCTTCTCTTGTTGCGGAACACGGGCTCTAGTCATGTGGGCTTCGGTAGTTGTGGCACGTGGGCTCAGTAGTTGTGGTTCGTGGGCTCTAGAGCGCAGGGTCAGTAGTTGTGGCGCACGGGCTTAGTTGCTCCACGGCATGTGGGATCTTCCCGGACCAGGGTTCGAACCCATGTCCCCTGCATTGGCAGGTGGATTCTTAACCACTGCGCCACCAGGGAGGCCCCAACTCTATGATGTTTTATGTGGAGAGGATTTATTTAGTACATATGTGCATGCCTGGACAAAAGTTTGTCTATTTTTAAAGTAAAAGTTCCCACAGAAATGTTTCTATACAGACTCATTCTAAACTAATCGCCGTAAATTACCCATATCAACACCACCAAGATAATCAAAAGCCGGGCCTCACCTTGCCTATTCCCAGACTCTAAGTGGTTTGTTATTCCAGATATATATCTAATTCCTCACAAAGTCCTTTTTTTGTTTTGTTTGTGACACGGTTCATTACTGAACACCAACTATGTACCAGGCCCTATTCTAGATCCTGGGAAATCAAAGGAAATATGATTCTGATCTCATACAGCTTAAATAAACATGAAAATTTCAGAAAACGATAAGCTACTATAAAACAGGGTAATAGGACACAGTGACTGGGGGTCTGGATTGTTATAAAAAGGACTAATGGAATCCAAACCAGGAACTAATCATATAGAAAGATTAGAGGAAGACACATGAAGAGGTGATCATCAGACATATCTTTTATTTCCTTTCAAGTTCTCTTTGTTTCAGAGGCTTCTAAGGTTATAGTAAAAATATTTAAATAACAGTCAAGTATTCCAAGTAATATAAAAAGTTTAAGATTTCCACATTATTTAACCATAACTACTCTAGAGTACTACTGAAATGAAATCATTTTGTTGGTCAGCAGTACATAGTCTGTTAATAACTGTATTGATTAAAAGAGTTTTTAAAAATACTTTTATATTTTAAAAAAAGGGCTTCCCTGGTGGCGCAGTGGTTGAGAGTCCGCCTGCCGATGCAGGGGACGTGGGTTCGTGCCCCGGTCCAGGAAGATCCCACATGCCGCGGAGCGGCTGGGCCCATGAGCCATGGCCGCTGAGCCTGCGCGTCCGGAGCCTGTGCTCCGCGACGGGAGAGGCCACAACAGTCAGAGGCCTGCGTACCGGGCCTCTCTTAAATATTTTAAAAATATTTAAAATTTGTATATTTTAAAACAATAATCAAATAACTATTACTAAGTTGTTCCCTGTGAATGGATTTATTCATTATCTAAGAGAGTAAGCATTTGGAAAAATGAGATTTTAAAGTCCCAACCCCACAAAAACACAACAAAAGTAATCACAAGAGCAAAGAATGTGAAAATGTCCACTTCTACTTAATTCTTTCCCTTCACTAATAATATCTAAATCTGTGCTAATCACACGTGGCTACTGAATTGTAAACAAATTAAAATTAAATTAAAAATTCAGTTCTCAAGTACACTAGCCACATTTCATGTGTTCAAAATCCACACATGGTGGGTGGCTACTATACAGGACAGCACAGACACAGGGTATTTCCATCACTGCAGAAAATTCTCTTGGTCAGTGCTGATGTAAATCATTTCTCAAATTTGACCCAAACAAAAACATCCTAAGAAAGCTTATAAAAATAAGGTTAATTATAAACTTTTTAAAGAAATTGGTGAATAGTACCATATAACTAGACAGAAATCACATATGAGGAAATTTAGCAGACACATATGCAAGAATAAAATAAGGGTAAGATAAATCGGGGACAAGGAAAAATGCGCTCTGACATTGGTCTTGCAGTCATGAGTCTTGAGTTTTAGCTGTGAGTCTACCTCTCTGAAGAGATAGACATATTTGGGCTTCTGTTTATAGCCCATAATAGAGGTTAAATCAGGTGATCCGATCACCTGAAATGACCCCAAACAATGGGAAAGTGAGCTGTGATTCCTCCTAGTCACCAGTACATAAATGTAGGGGTTGGATTTGCATTCTGACAAGAACATACGCGATTTTAAAAATTAACTTTAATGTCTTACCTACCCTCTCAACATTATTTAAAGATGTTCGTTATTTGCAATAACAAACAATTATTTGAAATTCACAACCAACACCTATTTGCCTAAATAAGATTTTAGGGGGTAAAGCATGACCACCATATTTCTTTCTACAAAATTCTCTAAGTAATCAAGGTGTATTAGAGAAGTAGCACCTTTTCTTATCATTTTTAATTTTCCTTAGTTTATACCACTAGTAATAGAGTAATACTATTGTTAAAACATAACGGTACTACTCCATAATCTGTTTAACTCTAGTATCATCACCCCAAATATATTCTGAAATTTTCACTTAATAATTTTCCACTAAAATTGTGTTAAGAGAAAGATGATGGTCAAGGACATGAAAATATCCTGTATCACCTATGTGAAATGAAACACAATTAAACACCAAAAAAACCCCTGTCACTAAATACAGTCACACAATTTTCACCTGACTATGATTCTATTAAGTTACACAACATTTTAGGTTGCTTTGTAGTTCTTTTTTTTTCCTGACTAAACCACATTACTTATTGAACTGCCTTGTACCAATACAAAACTTACTAATAAAACATGCAATTTCCCTTATCTATTTGGTTTAACCTCGAAGTCTTCACTTTGTTCTTGACCACACCCGGCAACAACAGACATGGTATTATGACTGGAAGAAAATTCACATTACATTATTTTCCAATCCCTTACATCAAGGGACTGGCTCACAGTGAAATTTATGACAAACTAAGTAACTTATATCAGTCATCTTGTTCCATTCACTATGAAATCTAGTAAACTAACAAGTTCATCCACATATTTTCCTTCCTCTTTCCCTAACAAATTTTTAAATTACAGAAAACAGGTTTGAGATTGTTCAAATTTTACTTTCTTTTACCATATCAAGGCAAGGTATCACAGAAATTATAATGTAGTTTTTAAAGTACTAAGCAATTAATTTATCATAATATCTAAAATGATAATTTACTAAGTTTATTTTTCCTATAAAGACCAGGGGTTTTTCTTCTTTTTTTTTTTTTTTTGGTTCATCAGGTTTATCACTTTAGTATTTTAGGTTCAATTATATTCAACATTTCATTTTTAAAATAAACAATAAAAGAACATAAGGAACTTCATACTATATTCAAATTTTACATTATCACCTATTTGCTTAATCAGAACATGAAGCGTTGGTGAAGCTACAGCCATCATGCTTTTGTAATAACAACAGTGGAAGTAAATTTGGACTGGAAAATTAACTTCATGTTCCTACTTGTAACAGCATGAATTCTCTTTACCAACTGAGAAACACCCATATAACCCACGCAAAGATTCTGCTCAAGCACTAACTAACATTCAACTTTTAACTTCTATAAAAGTGAGTTTAGGCCAACTGATTCACATCTTCATCGATGAAACATTCGACTAAAGACTAACTCATTTTGCATATGCTATTATTCTTATATTTTTTAAAAAGTCATTTATTATCAGCTACATGCCTGGTCCAGTTCTAGGCACACTCTAGCACTTCTAGTTTAGATCCCTATAATTGCAAAAAGTAGTCATTTTCATCTCCAATTCAGAGGTAAGAATACTGAGCCCCAGTGGTAGAGGTACGGTGGGAATAAGAACTCGGGTCTCCCTGACACTTGCCCTACACTGCACTGCCCATCGAGTTAAAAAAAAAAAAGTTTTGTTAAATGGCTTAAAGCAAACAGAACAACTTTCAGGGTGAAGGTCAGTTACAGCAAAGCAAACCTCTCAATAAAAAGAAAGCCATACATTTTATACAATAAGTTTGCTATAGTTAACTACATAGGTATAGCATACTTTCCATAGACATTTCCTAATATAAGGTGTTTCTGAATAAAATTTGAATTAAAAGAAAGGTATTTTATTTTATTTATTTATTTATTTTTGCGGTACGCGGGCGTCTCACTGTTGTGGCCTCTCCCATTGCGGAGCACAGGCTCTGGACGCGCAGGCCCAGCGGCCATGGCTCACGGGCCCAGCCGCTCCGCGGCATGCGGGATCCTCGCGGACCGGGGCACAAACCCGCGTCCCCTGCATCGGCAGGCGGACTCCCAACCACTGCGCCACCAGGGAAGCCCAAAAGAAAGGTATTTTAAACCACATACAACGCTTTCTCAATAAAGGCATCGTGACTGAACGGAAAGATAATTTTATAATTCAAAAAATCTACCACATCCTTTGTTTTATAAGCTTAAACTTTATGTCATGTTTTCTTAACACAAGAATATGAGCGTCTTGTTTTCATAGATGACTTTTAAAATCTCCATAAATTGATATAAAGTATATATCATCAATTACAACTCAATAAGGCTGGAAATATAATTTTTCAAAATAAGTGATAGGAATTATAAAGAAAAAATGTATCACACAAGCTGCTGCGTTCTTGTATACCTGTACTACACTTTAAAAACCACAAATAAATGCAGTTTTTTAAAACAAAGCCTTTCTGATATTGCTAGGAGTTTAAATTGGTTCAAACCTTGCTGGAAATGTTCTAAAATCGACTGTGGTGATGGTGCACAATTCTATGAATATACTAAAAACCACTGCATTGTACATTTTAAATGGGTAACTTGTACGGTATGTGAATTATTTCTCAACGAAACTGTTATTAAAAAAAAAACCTTTCTGGAGAAAATATTGGAAATATGTGTCAAAAACTTTTGTAATGTTCAGACCTGTTAAGTAATTCTACTTTTAGGAATTTATTGTAATCAAATCATTACAGTCATACAACTTTTTAAATATGTAAGAATGTTCATCAAATTTTATCTAAAAATTGCAAACTGCCTAAAACGCCATCAACAGAATAATGGTAAACAGATATGGCACAACCATACAATGAAATTATATATCAGTTTAAAAAATCACATTCTCAAAAAAATTTATTTCACAATAAAGCAGGTTATAAAATAATATTATATACTATTCCAATTTGTAAAAAAAAAATACAGGTATGCATAAGAAAAACACTTGAAAGATACAGAACAAAATGTTAACTGTAGCTGTTTCCAGTTGGTAGGATTTCAGGTGATTTTAACCTTCTTTATATCTCACTGGTGTTCAATTTCTCTACAGTAAACAACCCTTTCGTAACTTAAACATAATAAATGTTATTTTAAAACTACCAGCCACTTTGGAAAGTACCAATTTTCCATTAAAAATTAAAAACTAATAGTGCTGGGGGTAGTGGTGGTGGTGGGATGAATTGGGAGATTGGGAATGACATGTATACACTAATATGTATGAAATAGATAATAAGAACCTGCTGTATAAAAATAAATTAAATTAAAAAAAAAGATTCTATAAGAAAAAACCTAATAGGGCTATCAGCATTTCTTAGGGGTACTGTGTGTGTGGACCTATATGCATATGGATGTAATACCTTAATTAAGACCTTAACCTCAACACCCTAATTCTATGACACAATAAAATAAATTCTAATGATCAAGGCTAAATTGTACAGGTGATAACAACACAGAAAGCATGAGATAACCAAAAGTATATTAACCCTACTTCATATACAAAGCCAAATTACCTACTTTAGGTTTAAAAAACTATTACATTAAATTATGTGTGTTTCCACATCTAGGAAAACTCAACATATACAGTCATTTCAAGATTTAAAATAATTATTTCTCATCCTTGCAGGAGAAAAAAATAGCAAGGGATGTATTTAACCTTCACCCAGAATAAAAAAGAACAACATTCTATTGGAATTTTAGGTGAAGCATAGCATGAAGTTTCTCACCACAATCAAATACGAAATACCATATTGCAATGTATTTGGATCCGGCAGAGATCAAGAAAAACACAGACAGCTTAAAGTAACAAAATTATAATAGCCAAATAAAGGCTTTAATTTATGTATGCAGATGTGTTATTAAAATGTCCTTCGTAAAGTCCACATCGCAGAATTTTATGCAAATAGTCTGTATTCATCAGGTAGTCAGAGGGAAAAATAATTTAACTTTGGGACTTCCCTGGTGGCGTGGTGGTTAAGAATCCACCTGCCAATGCAGGGGACACGGGTTCGAGCCCTGGGAAGATCCCACATGCCACGGAGCAACTAAGCCCATGCGTCACAACTACTTAGCCTGCGCTCTAGAGCCTGCGAGCCACAACTACTGAGGCCATGCACCACAACTACTGAAGCCCGCGCGCCTAGAGCCCGTGCTCCGCAACAAGAGAAGCCACCGCAATAAGAAGCCCGTGCACCACAACGAAAAGTAGCCCCCGCTCTCCACAACAAGAGAAAGCCCGCGCGCAGCAATGAAGACCCAACGCAGCCAAAAATGAATAAATAAATAATAAAATTTTTAAAAATTCAACTGTTTTCTGCTATCAAAATCCTCCAAAGTCAACATTTAACCTTTCCATACATATAAGAAAATATGTCTAGAAAGTCAGGGAAGCACATTAAAGTAGGTTTCTCCAGTTAAAAAAGAAATCTGGTTCACCTAGCCAAGATGCAGACAAGGTAAGAATCAAGAGGCACCAAGGATGGAAGAGTCAACATAGATTGCCACTGTTCAGGTTAATACTTTTTCTAATGGTTACATTAATGTGAAAGCAAGAGAGTCAAACTAGTTTTTGTAAATAAGATACACTTAAGTTAGGTATCAGGCACAGATACAGGCAAATCTGACATTTCCTAAGCAAAAGCCATTGTTAGAGTCTGCACATAAATCTAAAACCAGTAGTCACTGAATCCTACCAAAAACCGCATCAGAGATGAACTCTGAAGAAACAGCTTTATGCAACATGGCATGATTCTTGTAGGATTCAGCATTACTTTTTGTTTCACATTCATTAGTAAAGCACCAAGATTTCAAATGACTAAATGACTACACTAAATGTTAGGAAACTTTTTTTAATTGCCTAGATAACTCTTTTGATAACAACAAAAAAAACCTGGCGATTCAGTTTTTACCTGGGCTGACTCCTCATGGTTATTAATTTTTCAGCTTTCTTTTCAGCACAGTGTTATCCCTCAAGTCCAACTACCACCAAGACAATACCACTTAAACCAATGAGACTGTCTCTGCAGCTTTTCTTACAAGGCATATTACCTGGGTGGTGACTACATGATGTTTGTTTTCTAATTATTTGTTTATACCGTACATTCAGGTTTTACGCTTTTATCTTTATATGTCATGTTTTACAAAAGTCTTTAAAATGCACTTTAAAAAGTCTTTGCTTGTTTGCTTGTTTTTTATGTACAGCTTTCTTAAGACTCCACAGCTAAGAGATGTGAGTAACACAAGACTCACTAGACACAATACCATCTTGGCTACAGCCAAAATGCCAGTAGGCAAGCCTCCACATGAGACTTCCTAATCTTTTGAATCTCAAATAAATTTGATGAACTAAATTTTATTTTACCCACAAAATCCCAGGAAGCCACACACTTCTTAAATTTAAAATAGCTACTTATTTAAATTGAGTTAAATAATTATTGTGCTTTCCAACTTCACACACACACACACACAAGTTATTGTGCTGGAATTCTATCCAACATCTCAGAAGATATCACGTAAAACAAAGTATTATTAGATAATAATATTCGTATATGTATATGGTTAAAATGGAAACTATATGAACATAAATTTGTAAAATTTTCCTATTCACTCTCTCAATATAGTTCTAAATCTAGATGAAAGAGGGAACATAGTAGAAAAAAGAATTCTCATTGTAGATCAATGATAACACAGATTCACATTTAAAATTTAAGAATAAGCCAAGAATCATTTATCAAAGAGCTTTTCAAATGCAAAATTTTGTCAATAAGCAGATGTACTTTAGAAGTAACAAAACACATCTATCTAGTAAAAACTGAACATTCTCTAAATCACAAAATTTTAAATATGCCTTTTTCCTTCTTTTCATGCCACCCTGTACTAGCACAACATAATACATAAGTGTTTAAAAGTACTTATTAAGTACTTAGTAAGGTCAACAATAAAAACAAAATGAAAAACCTCTGAGTATTTAAAAAATGTGTTAGGTAGTCGTAGTATAATCGGTTTCTTAAATTTATCTTTATTTGTATTTATTAAAAGATTAGCCTGCAGAAATAAAGCTCATCATTCATTTAAAAACTCAAATGCCGGCTTCCCTGGTGGCACAGTGGCTGAGAGTCTGCCTGCCGATGCAGGGGACACGGGTTCGTGCCCTGGTCCGGGAAGATCCCACATGCCGCGGAGCGGTTAGGCCCGTGAGCTATGGCCGCTGAGCCTGTGCGTCCGGAGCCTCTGCGTCCGGAGCCTGTGCTCCGCAACGGGAGACGCCACAAACAGTGAGAGGCCCGCGTACCGCAAAAACAAAAAAAACCAAAAAAACTCAAATGCTGGACATGTTATTTATTAACACATGAATAAATCATCTTAGTTGCTCTTTCAAAAAATAATAGACTCCTATTTTTTTTTTAGTAAAACTAAAAACAGCAATGCACCAAAATAGATTTTATAGATAGATACCAAATTCTAAACCTTTTTAAAGCTTTAATGATTTTAATTTTTTAAGTGTCTAAAACAGACTTTTTGTTTTAAAGGAATTCAATGAATAAGCATCCACGGTTACGAATTTTCTTCTTGATAGTAAAAAATAATCAGTGATGCCTAAGATTTCTTTAAAACTTGTTTTCAATTAGGTATTCTTTCCAAGTTCTTTTCCAGGACCATGACAGACCTCTTATTTTTTTATTTCATTGATAATTTTGTTAAAACAGGAAAAATTCTGCCAAAACCACTTCATTACCCAAAATACAAACTTCAAGATACCTGGACAAGACTCATTTATGCATGTAAAATTATTTTGTATAAATGCTATATGTACAACATGGTGAACAAAGTATGGAAAAAGAGAAGCAAGAGCCTTTACCTCACTGCAACTTAATCCCCTTGTGCTCATTATACTAACCATGCCTAACCTTGAGTATTCCCCCTCACCTTGAGCTTTCACAGAATGCACAAATACTTCCACAATAATAAAGTAATGTGATGTGGTATAAAGAGTCAAGTGACAGGTTTTTCACCAAAGCCTTGGACTTAACTTTTCTGGTCTCAGTGATTTCTCTTGTAAAATAAAGTAGTTGGACTATATCTCTTCTATTTAAATAGGCTGTTAGGGACTTAATTCAGGCCCTGCTACATTACTTGTAATAGCAAAAACTTGTTAACAACTTAATGTTAATATTAATCAATATTTCAAACAATGGAATACTATATGACCCTTAAAAAAAAGAAAGCTGTAGGTCTATATGTGCTTGTTTGAAAGGATGTCCCAGGTAGCCTACTAAAACAAAAAAGCAAAATGCAAACTGTGTGATAGAATTTGTATGTATTTTAAGACAGATGTACGTACATACGTACAGAAATTTTCTAGGACACCCAAGAAACTTCAAAATGGTTGTCAGTGGAGAACAGAGTGTTAACTTTTTTTTAAACCTCTTATAGTCTTTTATAATATTTCAAAAAAATTAAATAATGAACGTGTATTATTTTTATGAATCTTTACAAGAAAATAAAAGTAAAGGTCTGCTGATCAGGTTTTATAATTAGAAAAGACCTGGGTTCGTATACTGGCTTTGCTGTTTACCATCTGTGTGTTATTAAGGTGTTTAACCTCAATCTCTCCATCTGTAAAAAAGGAGTTAACAGTACTAACCCTCCCACAACTGTTGAGAGGATGAAAGGAAATCATCCATATAAGACATTTAGCGCAGCACACTGTTAGAGGACAACAGCTATTAGTAGCCATTACTAGGCTTATTATAAATATTATTATAAATTCCAGAAATGGAGTGTCTTTTAGAATCAGAAAACTGACTAAAGACTTCGACAATTCATTCAAGGATGACCAATCTCAAAGGCAACCAATTTCCTTTACCCCAAACTCATTCAATCTGATCAGTATTAAAAAGGGCATATCTATTAACTTAAAGTTAAAAAAACAAAAAGCTATCACAGGTAGCAGGTGAGCTGATGAGGGACATGGTAATCAGAGCACAGTCTGGGTTTTAATTAAGTATCAACTAACTAGAGTAGCCTTCTTCATTACATGTGGATACCTAGCCAGGAGCCAGAATACTCATGACAACTGGGCAGGAGACATTTATCTTTACAAAATGCTGAATATCTAGGAATAAACTTTTTTTTTAAAGTAATTCAAGCTTTCAAGAGTCTTTTCTTATTTTAATATACAACAATTTCTCATTTTCCTAAAAATTTATGGCACTGATGGTTCATTCACAAATTAATTACAAATAACATGTCAATCAAGTGAGAGATATAAAAATGAAATCTCCATAAAAATAAATCCCAAAAAAGCATACTGAATGGATTTTTTGAGTGGAACTTTTTCTCATAAGATTTTTAAAAATTCAGGCTGAATATTATCAAATCAAAATAAGTTGTATATCTGACCTCTATACTAAAAGTGCTCTCCCAAAGTAACACTCTAACAATATTCAATTTAATTTTTCCAGCAGACCAAGAACACATCCTAAAATTCTATATAACAACTTGAAAGGATGAGGAATTAGGATAGGTTAAATCAGTATGTAGCACAACTGGTTTGAGTCCATCATATTACAATTTTAACAGGCCTTCCTGGTATTAGAGAACAGTTTCAATACCAATATGACGGATTAAAGTTTGGATTCTCCCAATTACAATAATAAAACAAAAACAAAAGGTCACACACATTTAATCCTTTTCAATATGAAAATAAAATAGGCTCCACTTAGTTCAGCTACTGTAAGTTTGTTAGTATTTAAAGCTTTAGAATAGTAACTATTTCAAATCACATAAGTAGGTACACTTGAATACATTTGAGAGTTACTGTAGCTTTCCTGAGAGTGACCTGAAGTTCCCACCAAAAAATCCTGGCACCTGAATGACTCTCTGAGCTCTGCATGCCTGCTTCATAGGTCACTGCGCTGTGCTGAACTGACATTTGGAGATTGTACCGGGCAATTGTATGAAAGCAAAGAGAAAGGATGGAAGAGAGTTTATTTTAAAAAAGAAAAACACTTCTTAACACACCCATCACCTATAAGCAAGAGCCATCAGAAACACCATTTTAAAATACACACATTTCTAATTTTCCAACACGCAAACTACAGCAAGCAGATAATGTACCACAGCAGACCTTCCTACCCCTCCTCTTCCCTCACACAGTGCTTTGCCGAGAGCACAAGCCCAAGTAAAATAACCGAGGCAATTTCCTTGTTTACTTAAAGAATTGCAGAAAACATGTTGACTGCTTCTGAGGCTTCTGAAACAAATGAATTTTCAATATTTAAAAGCCTTTTCATGATCATGTTTGAAATAAGAGTAGTAAGGATTCCTTCAGCTAGTAAAAAATATAGTTTTAACTTTATTAAAGGGGTTAAATTTTACACCGCAGTTCATTAGCATGCCTTGTTCGCAACCAGAAGGAAAAAGGGAAGGGGGGGGCAGCAAAACACACAAGATGGAAAACATTACTACCTCCTTTGGTGGTTATGAATAATTTTAAATGACCCCAAGATGTATGGGAAGAGTTCATGAATAGAAAGAAAGGGGGTTAACAATCTGAACTGGCCCCTTCCAGATTCATGCTGATGTCGGAGAGAAGGAATTTATTTACACTGCAGTGCCTGGCAGCAAACATGGCTGCCCCTGCCCCCTTTAAATCTGAATAGTCTTCACTCCTCACCAAAACCATGAAATTATGGCCATGTCTCCCTCTGTCTTGCTACCATTACACGAACACACCTCCTCCTCCCTCAAAGCACCTCAAAGCTGTAAAACCCACACCTCCCCATTTCACAACACCATAACCACTAGCTTCTCCATTATCTAGCCTTGAAAGAAAAGGCACAGAATACACACAAATATAGGAACAAAAGGCTTTCCCTTCCTAACACTTTAACAACCCCCTTCCCCTTCTTTTCCTCCCACTCTGTGACGCTTGGTCCATAGTTCTCATCCTTCTGAACATTCAGTTAATTTCCTTCCCGAGCCCGATCCTGGGTCTCCCAGTTCCTGAGTCTATTTCCTATCTTCCTATTGCATCCTGTCTCAAGCATTTCTCATCCCTTTTTCCTAATCCACATTTTCCTCCACTTCCATTCCCTCGTGTCTCCCTTGAGGCCCCATCTCTCCACCTAATTCTTTCTCCCTCCCCCAGACTCTCCTAGTTCCCATACTCCACCCCCAAACCTGCCTACTTCTCTGTCCGCCCAGGTCTCTAATCTCCAAACCTAACTCTTCTCCTCTCCCCCTGCCCCTCCCCCGTTCCATCTTTATCCCCGCCCCCATCCCACCTCTACTCCCAATTCCCAGCTTAGCGCCACTCCATCCCTTATCCCAATCCTACCTCTCCTGCCCCACCTCCCAATCCCCTCCACATCCCCCGCCTTGCTTCATCCTTCTAGACTCCCCTCGAACCCTTTCAGGCCACCCGCTAGTCCTCCCATCCCTGCTAAGGTCTCTCTCCCTACCCGGGTCCCATCCCTAGGTCGCCCCCTCCACCTCAGCGCTTCCTTCCAGCGCGCGCGCACACAAACACACACACACACACGCATTCACTTTACCTTCACTTTGTTCCATTCTAACCCCCCGGCCGTGTCAGTACGATCACAGGAGACACACGGAGGCCCGGAGTAGGGCTGGGGTGCAGGCAGCCGCCGGGGCCGCGGGAGGAGGAGGCGGAACCAAGCTAGGCCGCATGAAATCCCCGGGCTAGATTTCCCCCGCGCCGGACGCCTCTGCCATGGCGGCCGGCACCGAGGAGGGCCACGGCCAGGCCGGGCCGGGCGCGCAGCAAGAGGAGGAAGACTGCGGGCGGTGGGGTGGGCAGCGGAGCCGGAGGGATGGGGGTCGCCGCGCAGCTGCAGCTGCCAGAGACCAGCCCGTGGCTGGCGGCCGGGCTGGGGCAGCAGGGTCGTCGTCGGGGCTCGACTCGGCCTCGCACGCCTCTCCGCGGCGACCAGTGGACAGTCCCCCTCCGCCTCCACCTCCGTCTTGGTCGCCGCCGCCGCCCGCTCCCGCCGCCACAGGCACCGCCACCGCCGCCGCCGCCGCCGCGCACAAAGCCCCCCCCCACCCCGACTCTCGGGGCGCCGCCGCCGCCAAATCCTCAGCCGCTCATTGGCCGCTGGCCGCGGCGCCTGCCGGGAAATGCAGTCCGGGGCTCGGGGCGCAGTGGGCTAAAGGAGGAAGAAGCCAGTCGGCGGGCGGAAAGGAGGGGCTGGGGGAGAGCCTGAAGCGCCAGCGGCCCGGCGGGGTCTCGACCAGAAGTGAGACCGCAGGCGATAAAGGCAGAGAGACAGAAAGGCACGACGCGGAGGAAAGTGAAAAACAAAACAAAACTAGAAGGCAGGATAGAGGTTGGGCCTGGGAGGCGAAAGTGTGCTTGTGCGTGTTCTTTGATGCTTCTAACAGCACATGTCAGTCACCAGGTGGGACTGCTTGGGGTGACACTGCGATGCCCTCCCTAGACCTTAGAAATCCCCTACAAACGGGCGCCCGGTTAAGATGAGCGGGAAAGGGGACAGCGATTTCTGTGCCACCCTGGTTGTCTCCCGCCCGACAGCTGTCACAGAGGAGCTCCCTGTCCCACCGGGCTCTGCGTGTGGCAGCGATTTCCGACCGGAGCCTTGGGGGACAGTCTCGAATGGCAGGCTCCTCGGACGCCTCCCTGGCAGGCCCCGGGCCCCACACGCCTGCTTCCTTCTCGCCCCGCGGGCCCGGGGGCTTGTGGGTAACAGGGGGAAGGAAAGCAGAGCCTTCCGCACCCCAACCCAGAGGGACCAGCGGGCTCCCCGCCCGTCACGTGCCGGGCCCTGCGCTGCTCGCGGCTAGACCTGCGCTTTGAGGGATGAGGGCGTTTGTCCCAGACAGAGCTCACGTACGCAAGAATGAGAGGACGAAGCGGGAGTCAAGATTCTCTGTAACCCTATATCCCTCCCCATCCTAGGAAATTTATGTGAAACAATAGAAGGTACCAGGTACGTGACACAGTAAACTCCTCTTGCAGGAGTGGGCCGATTTGGTGATATTTCCTGGGGCCTGGTGATAATGACTTAGAACGTCGTAGCACAGACATGAAAGTACAAAGGAAACACAGGCAGCGACCAGATGAGGAAACCAATACTCCGTTCTGAGAATAATAAAGTCATATCAGCACTAGACCTTAGACTCTCCATCGACGTTACAGTGCTGTATCTATTTGGTACCGTTACGGGCAATCCCTGCTACCTTTATCTTTAAATACCACTTAAACAGGAAATTAAAAGATTCCTACAGACCAATTATTTTCACGATTTCTAATTTTGCATTCGTTTAAAACACACACACACACACACAACCCTGTTAATAATGCTAAGGATGATATTCAGAATTAAGCATTCCCAGTACTGTTAATCATTAACTATTTCTAAATCTATGCTTGTGTGGTTCATATGCTTGTGGTACCAAAAGTTAAAGGAATCAATAAAAGCACAGTTTTGTTTTAAATGTCTTCTCCAAAGGGGGCCACACCACCTGAGCTTATTTCAAATGGTTGATTCCATCTCCTGGAAAGAGAGGTTAAATTGGTCTTTTTTTCTCCTTTCCTATGATCCTTTCTATCTTCATCCTTCTTTCCCACCTTCCTGTATTGACAAGAGTTTAAAATTAAACTTACGTGAAGTAAATGCATAGTCTCTTCCTGCATAACATACACATTGTTAATATTTGATTTGGAGCCGTACTTAGGGAAATGGCCATTAAAATAATAATTTACATTTTTAGCATCTAACATCTTATAAGGTTCAGAGCATGTTTTCAATTCTTCATAGAAAGTGAGCAAACAGTTCATTAAGAAAGCAATCTGGGACTTCCTTGGTGGTGTAGTGGTTAAGAATCCGCCTGCCAATGCAGAGGACACAGGTTTGAGCCCTGGCCAGGGAAGATCCCACATGCCGCGGAGCAACTAAGCCCATGTGCCACAACTACTGAGCCTGCGCGCCTAGAGCCCATGCTCTGCAACAAGAGAAGCCACCGCAATGAGAAGCCCATACATCACAACGAAGAGTAGCCCCTGCTCGTCACAACTAGAGAAAGCCTGCGTGCAGAAACAAGACCCAAAGCAGCCAAAAATAAATTTAAGAAAATTTACAATTTTTTTCTAAAAAGAGAGCAATCTAACACAATTCTCAGGACCAAGATTAGGGAGAAAAAAACATTTTTGTTTGTCTTCTGAAGATTATATTAAGAAACTCATTACATGATAAATCACTTATCCTGAAAGTCAAAAAAATCACCAGGCCTGATAAGAGAAGGCAGACATTGTTTTGAACCAATGGATTTCAATAAGAAAGATTCTTAAACCTTCCCTTTTTAAAATGGGATTGCTGACATATGGCCATGGTAGAAAATCTAGCTCATCTTTCAAATACTGGGCTTGGAATCGTTCATCTGGTTTATGAATACTTAATGATTTTCACTGTGCCTGGTTGTAAATGAATACAATGCATGAATAAGAATATTTCCCGGCATAAAATGTCTCCCAGGGAACTGAGAAGAATATTTTTGCATCTTTTATGATCTTTTGCAGAAAAGTACATGTACATGATAGTGCAGTGATTAATTTATGAAATTAATGTGAAAATTATACCTACCTAGCCTTTTAGAGTTCAAAATTTACCATCGGGAATTTTCAGGGAAGGAAAGGTAAAGAGACTTTATAAAGCTTTGTAGATTTTGTTCACTCTCGTAAACATAGAACTTGAAGTGAATCCTTTCGGTCTAAAGTTGGGTATCAGACACGCACAAAGGGCCCTCTAGTGGCCAAACTGAAAAGTTTTGCCTATGTAACAGTGGATCCATTTGGTTATTAGCTAAAAAATGCTTTGTGGATTAAAAGCAGTCTACATTTTTTTAAAAAATGAAAATTTATATACCGCCATCTTTTACTCTTACAAATGTGCAGCCCAGATGAGTAAGGTCTGTGGTCAGTCACATGTTAAGAGAAGTATTCTCCGTGTGAAAGCAATTCCTTCCTGTCGTGTTAAAGTAGAGCCACCAAAATTTTGTTTTCCTTCTAGAGCCAGATAAAATGGATGGGTAGAGATAACTGGGGATAGAGTACATTTTTAGATCTTTCACTTTCCCAAGATGGCTCAGTTCCCCATCCTAGGAACTGAAGTGCCCCCAAACCTGCAGTGCCAATGTCATTGCACAGCTACTATAATATACATTTTAAATGTTATTTGAGAAACACAAACTACTGAACATAACCAATATCTGTTAAGAGAACATTTATAAAGCAATTTTATTTAGTGGAATTCAGATTTCCATATGAAGATTTCATAGCATTCTAGTTTTTGGCCCTGGATATAGGAGAGGGGATGTTTTCCTCACCATTCCCGCCCTTTCTGCCACTCCCTCCCCTCACTGATTTCCCCGCCCGCAGTTGCGGAGTTGGAAGGTGGGGGAATATATCAGAGTGATGTAATTGGTGACTCCCAGATAGTCACCATGGCGACTATCAGGCATATTACGCGACTGGTAGGGTAAGAGCTTCTTTAATCCAGCTTCAAGGAAGGGTGTTTTTTTGGGGGTGGTGAATCCACAGCTACAGAGTGTGAACAGGCAGAAAAGCGTCAGTATTGAGCCCCCCAGCATAAACACTCCTTAAACTAAACCCAGTAGAGAAGTCATTTCGCCGGTGAGAACCAGACCTTGCGGTCCCCTGGGCTGCCATCGCGAGGGACGCCTTAGCGCCCCAGAATCTGAGAGCTCATTGGTGGGTGGTGTCGTCACTCAGAGTGACGTAATGGCTGAGGAAAGAGGTGGAGCCATAGAGAGTTGGCTTCTGGCCCTTCTAGCTGGGGGAGCTGTGGGAGGAGGGGAATTGGGAAGGCGCTGGAGGACTGAGGCAGCAGTTCCGGGGAGCCTGCCGTAGGAAGTAGGGGTGGGCGGGCCAAGTCCTCAGGCTGTTACTTGGTGGACCGCGCCTGCCTGTTTTCCTCCGGAGCCCGCTCCCTCCGCATCCTGCTCCTCCCATCAGCGCCCAGATTTCCAGACAGCTTCGAGGCCCCACCCCGCGCTCTCCTCAGCCCCTGACCTCAGCCCCCCGCCCGCACCCCAACTTTGGGGCTCAGCCTCCATCCCCCCTCTTTCCATGCTTGGCCTCCTCATTTCTTTTCCGTACCCTGTGTCCCGATTCTTCTCGCCTTCCTTCCATAAACTTGGGTCGCCAAGGCTCTTGGTCCTCGTGCCTGCAACACGCCCGCTCCAAAAAAAACCCAAAGACCCCGCCCCCCGCCCCGGGACCCCAGCACAGCAAACGCAGCCCAGCAACACACAACGCGCACAAAAGTCACCGGTTGGGGAGGCCGAGAGCGCGTTTTGCCACCGTGACGTCGAGAGCCTAAGGCAAGGGTAACGGGGGGAGCCTGGGGCCCGGGCGAGCGGGCGTGGCGGCGCATAAGCGCAGGCGGGGCTCGCCGCCTGGCTCCGCCCCGCTCGCCGCCCGGCCCCGCCCCTCCCCGGTCACGGCCGGGCGCTCCTGGGAAGTGGTTGCCCACAGTCCAGGCGGCGAGCGCCCGTGGCCCGAGAGCAGATTAACTGCCCGATCGGGTCTGGCCTTCCTCCAGCAGGGGGCCACACGCCCTTGGTCTGGGTGCAGATGTTCCGAAGTATTATTTGAATTCTTGCTCTAAATGTCAGGTCTGTGGTTGAGGTTTCCGTACCGGAGGGATTGCTACTCCTTTCCCAGCTTCAGGAAAGCAGAGTTGACACTGCGAGATAATAAGGCTCTTGCTGCCGTTGGCTGAAGAGCGCCGTAGGATGCAGAAAAATTTTGGTAAAGCTTAAAGGTTTAAAGCTCAGTTTGGGCTCTTTGGAGGGTCACGAGCATAGGAAACCCACTTGAATTACCTCCACTTGAATTATTAGTAGGTGCCATGCATATTTTCATTGCTGAATGAGTACTTTCAATCTTTAAATGTTGGCAGCAGCTTGTCCAAGTATGGAAAAAAGCTAATTGAAAACAAATCCAGAATATTTACTGTCTACCTGTAATTTTAGGCTACAAATAAGCTTGTCTTGATTTCTTAACTACTTGGCAACCGTTCAAGTAAATTACTCAGTACTGTTGACCAGAAATCAAAATGTCTTTGAAGACCATATCACCATCATGAACATCATCATATTCGAGATCATTTCTATTTGTTGGGATCTCAAATAACCATTCTCAAATCCAGGGCTAAGAAAATATTATTCGTGATTGTTGGAAATGCTCTTGAAGGAAATTTTACACCTTGAATAGAATATGCAAATTTTCTACCCTTGCAATAGTTAAAAACACTTAAATCCTGATATCTGTATAATTGATTTTTTTTCTTTTTCCTTTGGCTGCATTGGGTCTTCCTTGCTGCCTGGTGGCTTTCTATGGTTGCTGCGAGCCGGGGCTACTCTTTGTTGCAGTGTGCGGGCTTCTCATTGCAGTGGTTTCTCTTGTTGCGGAGCATGGGCTCTAGGCGCTTGGGCTTCAGTAGTTGTGGCACGCGGGCTCAGTAGTTGTGGTGCACGGTCTTAGCTATTCCGCGGCATGTGGGATCTTCCCGGACCAGGGCTCGAACCCGTGTCCCCTGCACTGGCAGGCGGATTCTTAACCACTGCACCACCAGGGAAGCCCTGATGTGTCTTTAAAGTACTGAATTGTTTACTTACTCCTTCTGTCTAGGTCCCTATGTTGACTTGTTGAGACAAACACAAATATGGCCTTCTACAGTTATAAAACAGTCTTAGCTATTGCCCGAGCAAGGTAAGCCTTGGAATTCCACCCCCCAATATTTATATAAACTTTATTTTTCTAGTTGGAAAAGATACATGTAAAAGGATAGGTTTAGTACAAAATTAAAGCTTTGTTGGTTTTAATTGTGTTGGTTTTTAGGAAGCTGACATTTTAATGTATTTAAACTTACCCCAGATTTTCTATATGCTTTAGAACTCAGGCTGAGTAATTTTGTAGAAGTGTGGGAACAGGTAAGATACAAGATGTAATGGCTTTAGAGTGACACCTCTGTAATGAGGCCCTTAGATGTAAAAAGGTGTAAAACGGCTGGTAAACAAGCCAATTCTAGGGTATATACCTGCCCCAGTAAGGTCTGTTATCACTTATTTGTTCCAAAGAATATTCACTGAGAACTTACTGCATGCCAGATATGTTGTATATTTTCCCTTTTGGCCATTCAAAAAGTGCTATACTTGGCATGCTTCAAAAATAGTCTGAAAGAATGGAAAAAGCCATCTCTTTGCCCAAAGAAGTCTCTTTGCCAGAAGTTGTCTTTGCCTAGATGGGTCTTATTTTTACTTTCAAACAATCTGATGCGTCAGTCTAGCTGAAGATTGTGAGTTGTCACAAAACTAGATTGTAGAGATCCCTGGCTGGGGAGCCCAATTCCTTTTTTTTTTTTTTTTTTTTTGAATTTTATTTATTTATTTATGCAGCAGGTTCTTATTAGTTATCTATTTTATACATATTAGTGTATATATGTCAATCCCAATCTCCCAATTCATCCCACCACCACCCACCCCCCGCCACTTTCCCCCCTTGGTGTCCATATGTTTGTTCTCTACATCTATGTCTCTATTTCTGCTCCGCAAACCGGTTCATCTGTATGCGGAGCCCAATTCTAACTCTTATTCCTAACATTCTTTAGGAATCT
Source organism: Delphinapterus leucas (assembly GCF_059928025.1). Lineage (NCBI taxonomy): Eukaryota > Metazoa > Chordata > Mammalia > Artiodactyla > Monodontidae > Delphinapterus > Delphinapterus leucas. Next base: position 29,684,056 of record NC_143149.1, read on the forward strand.
TAGGTGAAGGGCATTTCAGTAGTAAGTCCCTCTCATTTGAAGGAGTCCCTGGGCACTGCATAGACAAAGCAGTATTGTGTGATTGGTTTATCCCCACAGGGACCATGAAATGTCTCATTCAAACAATATATATATCATCAGTAGACTAGCTAAAGACACAAGTGTTCCACCTGTTTTATGAAAATAGAGACAAAACTTTCAAACATAACCCAGGGTAAAAGAATGTTTGCTTTTTAAATCAATAGTCACAGAGTTTCTAACTTGTAATACGGCAATTATTCTTAGGAATTAACTTATTAATATTTCTCTTAGAGTATATCATTCACCCATAAAGCACACTATCCTTCACCTGGGCTAAACAGTTATATTTCATTCATTCATGAACATAATCTACTTTTAAAATGCAGGCTTAAAAATGATTGTTCTATTTTTACCAGATAAAATATCTATTTCTTTAATTTTTTGTCTTGTAATAGTATGTGCTCAACTCAGAGGATGTTGTTCTTTATTCCAGATTCCCTAGCCATTGTGTCCATCCCACCAGCTCTTCTCACTCCCCATCATTTGCATTTCTTCACTTACCAGATTCCCATTTATATAAAACATATATGAAGAACTATGGCAGCAAGAAGTACTCCTAGCCTACTCAGACAGGCCATAAAGTACTTCACTTAAGGACTAGAGTAATACAAAAGCTGCACACATCTGCTTACTGGCTGCAGGAGGTCCCGGGTAAACCTCAGCTGGAGCAAACCACAAAGAAGCCACAGGTGCCAAGCCCTCAGCCAACAGAAGAAACTGGAGTGAAGATTAAGGAAGAAAAGCGATCTTATAGGCAGATAATTATGGATGAACTTAAATATTATCACAATGGATTCTATTTGCTTTGGATTGACACCAAAGTTGCTGCCAGAATGGTTTGGAGGCTGTTGCATGGACAGGTGCTGACCAGACGAGAGGGATGAAGGGTAGGGCAAGAGTCATATTTGTGAAAGAAAATGGAAAGTTAAAATGAACTATTTGGAACCAACTTTTTTTTTTTTTGGCGATATGCGGGCCTGTCACTGTTGTGGCCTCTCCCGTTGCAGAGCACAGGCTCCGGACGTGCAGGCCCAGCGGCCATGGCTCACGGGCCCAGTCGCTCTGCGTCATGTGGGATCTTCCCGGACCAGGGCACGAACCCGCATCCCCTGCATTGGCAGGTGGACCCCCAACCACTGCGCCACCAGGGAAGCCCTGGAACCAACTTTTAAGTTCCACTTCAAGTTCATCTTAAAAATCCCAGAGTAGGAATAGTAACTCATGGTGAGAATCAGAATTTCTTACTTGTCTGCAACTGACTTGCTGTACAACTTTAGGCAGCGTTCCTAAAATTTGTGTATATTTGTCCATGGAATGGTTATAATTGTGTTTTCTAATTTCTCCAAGGGGTTGAGAGGCTTCAAGTTTGATCTGTGCATCTGGAGTAGAAACTGCTGTTAATATATTAAGTATACGCATTTGAAAAAGCAATTTTAACAGATACCATGTTATTAAAGTACAGACCCCTAACTTAGATAAAAGCTCAGAGACACCAATAACATGTTTTGATTGTCATAGATTTCATTGAAGATATCCCATAAATATTACTTCAGAGCTATGGTACAGAGGAAAATCCGGCCTTTCCATTTTATAAACGGCTGCAGAAAATCCGTCTTGGGTTTTTTTAACACTTTAAGAACCAAGGCAGGCTTTTGTTTTTGTTTTTGGCGTGTCCTAAAATAATGACTATTTGCATATGCATTTGATTCTTTAGCTGTTGAGAACGTGTGCTGATTTATTCCGCCTGGTTCCATTTATGGTGTTCATCATTGTTCCCTTCATGGAATCCTTATTGCCAGCGTTTCTGAAACTCTTCCCAGAGATGTTGCCATCATCTTTGAAAGTGAATCCAAAAAGGTATGTAGGATTTTAAACTTTTTAAAAAATTAATAGATTTTGTTTTTTAGAGCAGTTTTTAGGTTTACAGAAAAATTGAGCAGAAAGTACAGAGGGTCCCCACATATCTCCCTCCCCTTGTTATTTCCCCCATTATTAGCATCTTGCATTCGTGTGGTACACTTGGTACAATCGAAGGACCAGTATCTATACATCAGTATTAATTAAATCTCATACTTTACATTAGGGTCCACTCTTTGTGTCGTATAGTTCAATGGGTTTTGAAAAAAAAATAATGTCATGTATCCGCTATCACAGTATCATACAGAATAGTTTCCCTGCCCTAAAAATCCCCTGTGCTCCACCTTTTAGTCCCTCTTCCCTCTTCCCCTAACCCGGGGCAATCACTGATCTTTTTACTCTATAGTTCTGCTTTTTCCAAAATGTCATGTAGTTGGAATCGTACAGTGTGTAACTTTCTCAGACTGCCTTCTTTCACTTAGAAGATGCATTTAAGGTTCCTCCATGTCTTTTCCTGGCTCATTTCTTTCTGTCAATGCATAACATTCCATCGTACGGATGTACCACCATTTATCCATTCATCTATTTGAAAGACATCTTAGTTGCTTCCAGTTTTTGGCAATTATCAATAAAGCTGTTGTAAATACTCATGTGCAGGTTTTTGTGTGGACACAGGCTCTCAATTCATCTGGATAAATACCTAGGAGAGCAAATTGTTGGATTGTATGGTAAGGCTATGTTTAGTTTCAAGAGAAATAGACAAACTGTCTTCTAAAGTAGCTGTACCATTTTGCATTCCCACCAGCAAGCAATGAAAGTTCCTGTGGCTTCCTCAGCATTTAGTGCTGTCGGTGCTTTGACTATTAGCTATTCTAATTGGTGTGTAGTGGTATCTCATTGTTATTTTAATTTGCAATTCTCTAATAACACATGACATTGAGCATCTTTTCACATGCTTATTTGCCATCTGTGTATCTTCTTTGGGGAGGTGTCTGTTCAAATCTTTCGCCCACTTTTCAATCGGGGTGTTTTCTTTTTGTTGAGTTTTAAGGGTTCTTAGTATATTTTGGGTACAAGTTCTTTATCAGATATGTGTTTTGCACATATTTTCTCCCAGTCTTAACTGTGTCTTTTTCAGAGCAAATCTTTTTAATTTTAATGAAGTACAACTCATCAATTTTTTTCTTTCTTGGATCATGCTTTTGGTGTTGTATCTAAAAACTCACTGCCAAACCCAAGGTCACCTATATTTTCTCCTGTGTTTTCTTCTAGGAGTTTTATAGTTTTGAGTTTTACATTTTGAATTAATTTTGTGACAGGTGTAACATGAGTGTCAAGCTCTTTTTTTTTTTTTTTTGGCCTGTGGATATCCAGTTTTTCTAGCATCATTTGCTGAAAAAAACTATCCCTTCTCCACTCAATTTTAACTTTTTACCATGAAAAAATAAAGAAAACAAAAATCACCTGTTACTGCAGTGACTAGTTGAACAGTACGCATGATTTATTCAGCCAAACAGACCATTTAGTGCTTGTGAGTAGTCCCTGGGAAGAGGGTGTCCTTCTTTGATGGTCACTGTGAAGGTGAAGCGCTGGACCACCGAGGCAGCCCCTGCATCCTCTCCATCTGTGCCACTCTCCCAGACAGATGGATGAAGGCGTGGACACAACACTAGCAGAGGACAGAGAGGGCAACTTTGAAAGCAGACCAGGAAATGTTTCACGGAAGAGGTGACCATGGACCTGAGACTTTAAGAGTAGTAGAATTTTACCACACTGTTTGAAAGGCACTCTGGATAGAAGGAATAGCACTTAAGATGGCTTAACAGTGTAAAAGAGTATGCCATTCAGAGACCACTGACTGATTCTTTGTGGTTGGAGCAGGGAGTACAAGGGGATGGGTGGGAGAAAATGAGACAAACGTGATGTGTTGGGGTCAGGTTGGAAAGCATCTACCACCCTAAGGAATTCAGAATTTGACAGTGGTGAGTAATGGAAGGTGTATGTAAGCAGGGGGTGAGAAAAACAGTAATCTCTATTTTAGATCAATCTAAATAATCTAATTAACCATGATTAGAGTTGTATTTTAGAAAAACAAGTTGCTGGCAGGAAGGATTAAAGAGGGCAGAGCCAAGTGAGGAAAACCAGCCGGAATGTTTTTGCAGCAGCACAAGAAAGAGATGAAAAAGCCAGAATTATGAAAGTTGCATCAGGAGTGAAAACTTGAAGATAGATTTGAGGGACTTCCCTGGTGGCCTAGTGGGTAAGACTCTGCGCTCCCAATGCAGGGGGCCTGAGTTCTATCCCTGGTCAGAGAACTAGGTCCCACATGCATGCTGCAATGAAGATCCCGAGTGCCGCAACGAAGACCGGGCGCAGCCAAAGTAAATAAATAAAATATAATAATAACAGTAAATAAAATAACATTTCTTAAAAAAAGAAGAAGATAGGGCTTCCCTGGTGGCGCAGTGGTTGAGAGTCCACCTGCCGATGCAGGGGACACGGGTTTGTGCCCCGGTCTGGGAGGATCCCACATGCCGCGGAGCGGCTGGGCCCGTGAGCCATGGCCGCTGGGCCTGCACATCCGGAGCCTGTGCTCCGCAACGGGAGAGGCCCACGTACCGCAAAAAAAAAAAAAAAGAAGATAGATTTGAGACAGATTTAAGGGGTAGAATCAAATTGCAATATTTAACTGCCTGGCAGTGGTTTAGTTTACTTACATTTAAAGTAAACAGGATCTAGAATTAATACCATAGGATTCCAAGGAAGGCATTAGTGAATGCAGGAAGATGGGGGGAATGAGGAAGTGATTTATCTAAATATTCCTCTTTCCTCAGCACTACTCATTCCCCAGACATACATATATACACATCATGGCCACAGTTTTAGAAAATACTGTCTTCTTTTCTTTGTTCCATGAACAGAAGGGGAGCACGAGAGTGAGCGTGATTGTGCTAGCTTTCTACTCACACCAGGTCACAGGATCATGCGCTTCTCTTTCATGGTACTTATCTGGTATGCTTTCACATTAATTTGTGGAATTACTGGATTATCATTAGTCAATAATGGTTGTCTCTCCCATTAGACTAGAAGTTCCATGAGGGAAGGGATTCTTATTTGTTTTTGCTCACTTTATCCCAGCACCTAGCACACAGTGGATGCTCAATAAATAAATGGATGGATGGATACAGATGAATGAAATGGGTGGCTAAATGGGTTTTAATGATAGTATTGCCATTGTGTAATTTTGGGGGGCTGATTCTTTTAAGATCTTTCTAAAAAAATCAATGATTGCTGTGATTGGCTGGTCATTAGAATCTCTTGGGCAACTTAAGGGGGAAATGTATATATATATATATATATATATAAAATATATATATGTGTGTGTGTATATATATATACTATACTATACACACACACACACACACACACACATATTCCTGTTCCTCTCTACTCACCCTGATCATGGTTATTTTTTTTTATTTTATTTTTTTTGGTACACGGATCTCTCACTGTTGTGGCCTCTCCCGTCCGGAGCACAGGCTCCAGATGCGCAGGCTCAGCGGCTGTGGCTCACAGGCCCAGCCGCTCCGCGGCATGTGGGATCTTCCTGGACCGGGGCACGAACCTGTGTGCCCTGCCTCGGCAGGCGGACTCTCAACCACTGCGCCACCAGGGAAGCCCCATGGTTATTTTGAAAATACTACCACACTGCATCTGTGATAATGAATGAGGATGTAGAAATACTGGTCAACATAGTGTCTTAAGAGTATACATTTAATTCTCTTTTATATAGTGCTTTGTTCATATCTGTTATAGCACTTAACTCATTGTCTTATAATTGATTCTTTTTGTTTTCTTCTTAACCTGTAAGCTACTTTAGCTTAGAGTTAATTTCCTAGTTTTCTTTAGTTTGTGGCCCAAGCAAAATCTGGGGCCACTCACACTAGGGGTTGACTTGACCAACGGCCTAGATGGCTTGCACCAGGTTAAGAGACAGTATGCATCTGTTCTAAATAGTGACAAAGGCTTCCATTGAGGGGACATTTTGGGTCTATCAAATACTTATGATCATTGTATCAATGAAAAATAAAAGGTAAGATTAAGGAGACAAGCTGCAAATCAAGGCTACTTTTTAATTTGCTCTGGTTATCACAAAGCGCCTTCAGTTAGGTCTGAAAATAATATTCATACGTGAAATAGGGATGACCGACAACAAAGCCACAGTTATTTTTCTCTCATCTTTATCTACCAAGTTGTAATCACGAAGAATTAACTTTGATTAACTTTTTCCTCTTCTATTATGAAGGAAGAAAAAGAAAATGGCGGCAAAGTTGGAACTAGCAAAATTCCTTCAAGAAACGATTGCAGAAATGGCAAGGAGGAACAGGGCGCAGCTGGAGGATACCTCCACCCAGTTCGCATCCTACATCAAACAGATGTCAGTCTTTTATATAAAACCGGACAACATATCATCATGGAGCTTCCAACTTGTTTATAATCTCTGAATTTGCAAATATCTAAGTTACAGAGATATAATATTGCAAACATTTATGGGAGTTTGCAGAAAAACCTATCTTAAAGCCATCAATGTGTTGAAGATGTTGATAACTTCTTGGAAAGAACAGTAGAGTGAGACTCAGACTTCTGAACTGCTCCTAATTTTTCAGTTGATTTAGGCTGACTTCCGACAGACTTTTCATTTCTTAACTCCTCTTTGTAACACAGGGCACGCTTCCACTTCCAGACAGAAGACACAATCCATAAATGCTTCGGCGTCTTTCAAATAGTCTACAGGGAAGATTCAGTTAAGTAGGAAGCACGTTTTAATCAGCCCCTTCGTCCCACTACCTAGGTCCAGACAGGCCACAAGCCCAGCACAAAGGAGATAGTTCGCTTTTCCAAACTCTTTGAGGATGAGCTGACCTTGGAGCACCTCGATCGATCTCAGCTGGTGGCCCTTTGCAAACTTCCGGAACTGCAGTTCTTTGGAACCAACAACCTGCTCTGCCTCCAGCTCCTGACGAAGCTGAAATCTATGAGAGTAGATGATGAAGCGAGAGCTGAACTACAGCTGTAGGGTATTAGCCCGGCCTTGGGGACTGTCTTAGGGTGGCTTTGTGACAAAGTGCAGTGTCTTCTGTTAGGTCTGCTCAGGGGCTGGTTCTGGAAGAATGAGTGGTTTAAACCAGGGGGTCCCCAACCCCCGGGCCATGGACCAGAACCGGCCTGTGGCTTGTTAGGAACTGGGGCCGCACAGCAGGAGGTAAGCGGCGGGTGAGAGAGCAAAGCTGCGTCTGCCGCCCCCCCATCGCTCTCATGATCATCTGAACCATCCCCCTCGTCACCCGGCCACCCCCGTCTCGGTGGACAAGTCGTCTTCCACGAAACCGGTCCCTGGTGCCAAAGAGGTTGGGGACCACGGGTTTAAACAACCGCTGACAACCTGAACCTTGATTACTCACTTTAGGAGTTGTCTGTCGTATTCTTTAGAAGGCCCTTGTAAGCAGTTAGTAGTTTGGATGTCTTAGCTGGTACTAATCTAAAGCAGTTAGGGTCTGCTGGGAAGGAACAGCAACCCAGTAGATCCCTGAGAACAGTAGATTCCACTGCCAAGGACAGCGCGCGACTCCCTGTACCTCCCCTCTGCTTCTCCCCACACAGCTGGGTGAGCCCGCCTGGTACGAAGGGGTGACAAAGGATAATGCAGGGAGGGAAGGCAGGACCTCGACATCTTCTGGAAGAAAAAGGCACCATTTGGACTATAGCTACTAATTAGAGTCCTTAAAAAGTGGGAAGAGGGGCTTCCCTGGTGGCGCAGTGGTTGAGAGTCCGCCTGCCGAAGCAGGGGACACGGGTTCGTGCCCCGGTCCGGGAAGATCCCACGTGCCGCGGAGCGGCTGGGCCCGTGAGCCATGGCCGCTGAGCCTGCGCGTCCGGAGCCTGTGCTCCGCAGCGGGAGAGGCCACAACAGTGAGAGGCCCGCGTACCGCAAAAAAAAAAAAAAGTGGGAAGAATGTTTCTTGAATCTGAATCAGTTGCTTTAAAAGCATTCTGCCTGAGGGAGCAGAGCTCCCAGAACTGAGAAGGCAGGATCCCATCGGCCCCATTTAGATGTTTAGGGGTTGATTTTAGAACTTTGGAATAAACAATACCGGTCCCAGAAGTACCACAGTTTGGGGTCATACCAAGCAGAAACTGTGTTAAGTTGTTTACTGAGGGAGTTTTGCAGACCAGGGAGCTGGGGCCGTTCCTGGGGTCGGGGAGGACCACCACCCAGACGTGCAACAAATGGTCCATTGAAAGCTTTTGAAGTGGAATATTTTTCTATGAGTCTTAAAGCTGCCGCGAAAGGGAAGTGGAGGAGAGCTGTCACAACCAGGCGAAAGGCAACGCAAGAGGGGAAAGAATTACCTTGGGGACAGGCAGTTGAGGAGTTCTGTCAACTTCTCTGATATTATTAATACCTGTTGGCGGGATTCCCTTCATGTCAACCACTGCACCTCCCGAGGTCACCTTGCTTTATTAATTGCCTGGCTTTTGCAGCAGTCAGCGTGGGGGACAAAGTGGGAAAGTGACAGATTCTGCGTTTCCCCCGATTTGTTGGAATTAGGTAAAATTGGAACCAAAGGATCCAATACCGTTCCTTACGTTTGTTTCAGGTAATTGCCAAGGAAGGGGTGAGTGCTCTGAGCCTGTCAGAGCTGCAAGCGGCCTGCAGGGCCCGGGGGATGCGCTCACTGGGTCTCACTGAGGAGCAGCTGAAGCAGCAGCTCACAGAGGCAAGTAGCAGCTTTACTGGACCCTCTTCCCCGGAACTCTCTCCCCTGCCATCTGCAGACCTCGTTTTGTGATTTGTGCTTTGCCATCTTACCTAATTTGCCTTGTTTAGTTGAGCCGTTGGCAGCTGAAGAAGCTGGATTTATTTTTTTTTAATTAATTAATTTATTTTTGACTGTGTTGGGTCTTCGTTGTAGTGTGAGGGCTTCTCATTGCAGTGGCTTCTCTTGTTGCGGAGCATGGGCTCTAGGCGCGAGGGCTTCAGTACTTGTGGCACGTGGGCTCAGTAGTCGCGGCTCGCGGGCTCTAGAGCGCAGGCTCAGCAGTTGTGATGCACGGGCTTAGGTGCTCCGTGGCATGTGGGATCTTCCCGGACCAGGGCTCGAACCCGTGTCCCCTGCACTGGCAGGCGGATTCTTAACCACTGCGCCACCAGGGAAGCCCTGGATTTATTTTTGACAGAGACGTGGTAGGTACTCTATTAAAGAGTTCTCTATTGCTGCTAACACACCACCACAAATGTAGGGGCTCAAAGCAGCACCCATTATAGGCTCATGGTTCTGCAGGTCAGAAGTGCAGGCTGTTTTCCTTTCTGGAGGCTGTGTGGGAGACTCCACTTCCAAGCTCATTCAGTTTGTTGGCTGAATTTAGTTCCTTGCAGCTGTGGAGTGAGGTCCCTGTTTCCTCACTGGCTCCCAACCCCAGGCTACTCTCAGCCCCGGAGGCCCCTCCACCTGCGTGAACTTCTCACATGACGTCTAGCAGCAGATTTAAGGTCTCACGTGATTAGGTAAGACCTACCAGGATAATCTTCCTATTTTAAGGTCAACTGACTTGGGACTTGAATTATATCTGCAAAATCCCTTCATGGCAGCACCTAGATTAGCGTTTAATTGAATAACTGGGAGAAGGTGTGGGTACACGAGGGACTGGAAATCTTGGGACCATCTTCGAATTGTACTTCCTCTGGGTATTGTAAGGGCCTGGGCAAAAGCTCTGATAGAAGGCCTGTCATCCGTGTGAATCCATCTGGAGCCACCTTGCCGGTGGCTCAGCTGGGGCTGCTTTCCCAGTTTGTGCCCCAAACCAGGGTCAAGTGTTAGCTTTGTAACAGATTTCCCCTCAGATAACATAGTCTCCCTCAAATAAGAGATTTTAACTGAGTGTCAATGCTTTACAACAAAGGAATAACTCCTATTATAATCCTCATTCCCGTAACTGTATAAAGTACTATGGAGTGTACACAAATTATCTGGGAATAGGAGCCACTGTTGTGACTTTGAACCCCGTCAGGTAGCTATTTCCTCTTCCATTTTGGACCTGCTCTGGTTGGAAGGTGAGCATGTTATCAAGGGGTATTTAAACATCATTTATTTCCTGAACATAGAGTATTAAGTGACTTCATACTGTCAAACTGCTTTCTTGAAAGGATGTATCATTTTACAATGCACTTCAAGGGGGTGAGAATACTAATCCAACCATACAATATTCAGCACTCTGTATTGTAATTCCAAAAATCCTATGCTAGGATACGGCTGACATTTCACAGAAAGGAAAAGCTAAAAATGGTAAACATAGGAAACATCTTAACTTCAGAAAAAGATAAATTAAAACTATATAATTTGGGAATTCCCTGGTGGTCCAGTGGTTAGGACTCCACACTTTCACTGCTGAGGGCCAGGGTTTAATCCCTAGTCGGGGAACTAAGATCCCACAAGCCACATGGTGCAGTCAAAAACAAACAAACAAACATACAAAAAACTATGAGACTCCACATTCACCTGTTACGTTGGGAAAGGTCAGAGTCTGGTGACACACCGAGTTGGAGAGGATGTGAGGAGAGAGGCACTCATGCATTGCTGGTAAAATCCTCCATGGATGTTTGGCAATAGCTTTCAAATTTTAAAAATGCATTTACTTTGCCCTAGAAATTTCACTTCTAGGAATTTATCCTATATTCTTGCACATGTGCAAAATGGTATATCTACAAGGTTATCTATTGCAGCACCATTTATGATAGCAAAAGATGGAAAACCGTAGAATAATCAAATTATGGCATTTCCGTACAATGGATTCCTTTACAGACGTTTAAAAAGAAGGCAGCTCTACATCATCTGGTATGAATCAGTTTCCAAGATATTTCAGAAAGCAAAGGACAAAACAGTGTGTATATGTCACACTTGATGTAAAGATAAACATAAAAATATCTATTTTATATGCACAGAATATCTCTGGAATATTGTATCAGGAACTGGTATCAGTGGTTGCTTCCAGGGAGGGAAATAGGGTAGCTAGAGAATAGGGTAGAAGGCAGGCTTATTTTTATTGATTAGATTTTATTTACCTTTTGAATTTTTTCTCTTGTGCGTGTATTATATCTGTCTATATACACATACATATACATACATACATTTAAAGTTTGGCCATTTGGTACTTGAAAACTTACATCTCATTCTAATGTTAATTTCTTTGGTTATGAATGAGGCTGATGTATTCTTTCACATTATCGACTTCATACTGAAGAGAAGATACTTAGCTACTTTGATCCACAACTGGTTTGAGAGTTTAACTGAACCTCCCTCTCAGACTCCGAAAGCGAGAGGCTGCAGGGCCCAAGCACTGGTGCAGAAGCCAGGAGACATGTCCCTGTCCTTGTTCTGCCCTTAGTACTCAGCGTGCGCCTGGGGGCTGTAAAACCAGGGAAGAGTAGATGACCGTGGGTCCAGCTCTCACGTCCTGTGATTGTCATGTTTCATCCTCCCCCCATTCTCCAGTGGCAGGAACTCCACCTGAAGGAGAATGTCCCTCCTTCTCTTTTGCTTCTGTCCCGAACCTTCTACCTGATAGATGTGAAGCCAAAGCCAACTGAGATACCACTCAGTGGGGAGGTAAGTCCTGGGTCGGTGGGGAACCTGGACCCCAGGACTGGGGCCTCTCCGCAAACCTCCATTTCCCGTTACAGTCAGAGTAGGCATTTCTTTTTTTCTTTTTTTTTTTTTGCAGTACGTGGGCCCCTCACTGTTGTGGCCTCTCCCATTGCAGAGCATAGGCTCAGCGAGGCTCAGCATGTGGGATCTTCCCTGACCGGGGCACGAACCCATGTCCCCTGCATCGGCAGGCAGACTCTCAACACCTGCGCCACTGGGGAAGCCCGAGTAGGCATTTCTTTTGGCGTATCTTGGAATTTGGCCCAAGTGGCTTTAAAAATCTTTAAGAAATGAAAATCGCTCAAACCACCTCTAGCCATGTAGCTGTTACTATCTTTAGGAGTCTTATTTGATTTAGGAGTCTCATTAGGAGTCCAGTTTATTCTTTCTCCTTAAGTATCTAGTCTTTTTAGTGGTTTTTTTTTTTTTCCCACCATTCTTTCTCCTTTGAGACTGAATGGTTCCTGTTCTTTCATGTCTATTTCATTTGTCCAGATTCCTATTAATTTTTTTAAGGTTTTTTTTTTGATGTGGACCATTTTTAAAATCTTTATTGAATTTGTTACAATATTGTTTCTGTTTTATGTTTTGTTTTTTTGGCTGCGAGGCATGTGGGATCTTAGCTCCCCGACCAGGGATTGAACCTGCAGCCCCCTTCACTGGAAGGGGGAGTCTTAACCACTGGACCACCAGGGAAGTCCCCAGATTTCTGTTACTTTTTAAGCAGTGAATGGCCAATCTAGAATATAAACAGTTCTTTTTGTCTTCCTTCAACTCTTTTCCTTAATCATTTTTTTATTGCCTTGAACTCAGCAGCCTTTTTTTCTCCTGGTGTTTTACTGAAGAACCCAGGACTGGCCCAATCACTAGAGCATCTTGCTCTGGGTCCATCAGAAAGGGCCTCTCGCTTCCCCACTTTGTGGCTTCATGTCTGACTCAGAACATGCATCAATGATAGAAGATGCTACACATGTGACTGAGCAGATTGAACTAAGTACTTTGGAGTGAGGACCAATCATTTTAAATCTTAGTTATGCTATTGACTCCTTGGGCAAGCCAACAAAAATGATACAACGTCTAGCATGAAAAATGTATTTCAGTAGTTTTGGACCTGATTCATAAATGTGACTTCTGAAAGGGAAGTGAGATGAGGGTCTTGGAAGAGGTAGGGCCTAATCATATTTCAGTATGCTTTGGATGTGCTCAAGTGATACCTGAAGAATAAAACTAACGCTTAAGGATCCTAATCGTCAATAAAGCTTGTGGAGGACAGCCAAAAAAATAATAATAATAATGTACTTCAGGAAACACCATCTTACTTTCCCTTTCCATATTTCCAGAGACTAATCTGGATTTGGGCTTTGTCCAGAAGGATTCTAGGGAGACTAGGAGCAATTCTGGAACATAAACCATGTTCTAATAGGCTGCTGGGTTCTTACATTTTCTCTGAAACAGACCAGCTATTTGTCATTTTTAGACTGCCCTTCAGTGGCAAAGAAATTTTGGAGTAGCAAAATGTCTTAGAGCTAAACTTGAGTTTCAGAATTATTCTAGAGGGGCATAAACTCTTGATCCAGATGTTGCTTTCTGGAATGGTTAATAAAGACCTAAGAAGTAAGGACAAGCTCCTAGGCATTTTATTGTTGTTGTTTTTTTAAATCCATGCTTTTAAACTTCTCCATATATACAAAATGAAAACAAGTAGCATACTAGGTTCAGTAGAGAACTGAGAGACATCAAACTGAATATACTATAGTTTTGGATATACGTAGCCCCTTTCCCTCCAAAGTACATGAAGAAATTACTTACTTCCAAAGAGCAGTGATATATTTACTTTTCAAATCTAATTAATGTAATTGTTGAAGACAGATTAGCTAGCTCTTCTAAAATACTACTCCCTCCCTCCATTTTCCTGGTGTTGCAGGGGCATCTATTAGGCAGCACCTACCATTTGAATAGGTCAGACAAGTTTATCACTTATTATTAGACACCATATAAAGATGTCACTTTTGACTAAGTTATATCAATGCTATTAGAAACTGATGGGTAAATGAGAAATGGCAACTTTTGTGTTTTTTTTTTTTTTGAGAGAACAGGATCAGAATTGGCAAATCAGTAGCTTGTTAATAACAGAGGATTTTAAGTATCAGAATCTAATTAGAGTGCAACTAGGGTGCTCAAAACTCAAAAGATAAATAATACTAAGTTGCTATTTCAGGGACATGTACTTCAATATGTTACTCATAAAGGAAGTCAGGGATTTAGTGGAAAGCAAATTGTGCTGGAAAGTACCGACTACTGTAGAAGTGCTTCTGAGTTTCAGGAAGAACAGAAGGCTTAGCTTATATAAAACATTTCTCTCCCTAGGCTCCCAAGATGGATATTCCCGTGGGATCACCCACTTCCTCTGAATCTAAAGAGAACATGGCGGGTTTAGCACTTCAACTGAAGGGAACTAAGGTTAGACAATTACTTTTCATTTGCTTAAGTAAAAATAACAAGAAGTTCATTTCTCTATTTTTCACCGCCTGAATGAAACTGAATTTCAATACAGTGGTGTTCTTTAATATGGATTTTTTTTTTGGTACTGCTTGATCTGTTTCTAAGAAAGTTCAACATCTGGCTATATGTACTTAGGTTCCAGATTTTGCTTGTTGAGTCCAGTGCCAGATGTGAAGTAGCTGTTTCAAGCTCCTGGCAGCCATGGCAGGGTGACTGTAGACCCAATATACCTTTTGCTGTAAGTCAGTAACCCAACTCTCAGCTCTGATGTTTAAGGATGAAAAACTAATACAGCTGCCGCCAGCTACATCATCACTTACACCATCAAAGCCTATTTCATTATGTAAAGGATCCATCACTTCTGCTAAAGAAGCTGTAAGTTTCTAAAAAAAGAAAACCCTTTCCCTCTAGTTACTTTTAAGGGCAGTGAGAATCTAGAATTATAACTGTTGCAAAACACCGCACCCTGTCTCCGTCTTCCAAACAGGAAGCTGGAGGCTGAACTTTAGTCATCTTTATAACCACTATATTTTTTAAAAACTCCATGACCCAGGGCTTCCCTGGTGGCGCAGTGGTTGAGGGTCCGCCTGCCGATGCGGGGTGCGCGGGTTCATGGCCTGGTCCGGGAGGATACCGCGTGCCGTGGAGCGGCTGGGCCCGTGGGCCATGGCTGCTGGGCCTGTGCATCCGGGGCCTGTGCTCCACGACGGGAGAGGCCAAGGCAGTGAGAGGCCCGCGTACCGCCAAAAAAAGAAAACAAAAAAACCCCCATGACCCAAAAGTGAAAGAAAGAAAAAAAAAAAAAAATCAACAAACGCAATCGTGGATCAGACCTAACCATGTTAAGTCTAGAAGCTAATTACAATATAGGCAGATTCTTATTTTCTGTTGCACCAGATGGAAATAGTTCCCATATGTTGTGTATTTCGCACAGGCTTCAGATGTCAGGAAATACTAGCAGGAAAGCAATTTAAATCTGAGAAGTGCATGTAAATAAGAAATTACTTAACTATCCACTTTTCCCATTTGGGGGCGAGAGCAGAAAGCCTGCTGCCCTGAACAGCAGGGGGTCACGGGAGAGTTGAGTTATGGAGTGGCTTTGCTGACTCCTGAGAACCAAGGAGAGAACCAATGAACTCCCAGATGTTTAGGCCTTGTTTGCATGTCTTCTTTCTCACTGTGACCAGTCCCTAAAATCCTTATGTTTTGTACCCCGACACTCCAGTCAGAATCACAAGATAACCCAGAACAGCAAGGCTAATTCGAATGGAGCATAAGGACTCATGGAGGATGGAGCGCCCTCTCTCTGGCTTCCTGCCCTCAGCAATGGCATCCGTAAAGGACAGCCCAGCCAAGACTACCTATGTCTGGTTTCAGATATAAGATCAGACATTTAGTCCTTGGGGCAGTCTTTTGAGGCCTTGTAACCATTCAGATGATGTCAGCAGCAAGACCAAGTTCAGACCATTTGGAAAACTATAATTGCAAAGTCCATTTCCCCTGTAGCATTAGGTCATTCCACTGGACCTTGTGTAAGGCCCACCCGCCATGTTGTTTTCCAACAGCTTCGTGTCCTTTAAGGGAGGACATTTTTTGCATAATGGAATCAGCTTGGTGCCTTAGATACCTCTTGTCTCCTCTGGCTTGGTAACCCGGGTAAGAACTTGGGTACCTCCGAAGCCAGTGATGGTGAGAGTGCCTGACCAACTCTTTCAGACTGACCCATCAGTAGGAACAGTGCCCTGGAAACAAAGTACCTTCTGAGACAGAATGGATATAACTCCCCAGTTAAGTCTTCCTGGATATAAAGAAGAAAAAGCTTCTTGGAGAAGCAAATGGGGAGTTCAACAGACTGGCAATCAGAAAGACTTGGCCGCGGCTTGGCTGTTCTGAGACAGCCCCTCTCGGGCCTGCAGAGGCTGCAGGGATCTGGGAGGCTGCCACTCTTCCAGCACATATGGCTTCCATTAGCCTCCATTTGCTAGGAAACATAATTAAGGGTTTAAGACTTAACCATTTGTTTGTGCTGGGTGCGTGTCTTTCTGGTCTGTTTGTCTTTCACAAACAAGACTATCTGTTAGTCACAGGGGTTGTTAGAGTCTGATATCATCCCTACGCTACCCAGTAACAAGTATCATGTTCAGATATTTACGTTGGGTGTCTTCAGTGTTGTCCATACTGAAAAAACTTAACATAATAAATAGGTTGCCCTGCAGCTGACCACCAGCCTTCTTCCCTTGGGGAGTGCTTAGAAGGGGAGAGGTATTTCAGCTGTGGGTGATGAAATTGGATTCCTTTACTTGCTGTGAAATTGAAAGCAGTTAGATGGGAGTCAATGGAACCAAGGAAAACTCAAATCTCCCCACCTGGGATCATCTAAATGAGGAATGTCATCAGCATTTCGCAGCAAGGAACTTTAAAACACTTCCTAAACCTCCTCTCCGCCTCACCATGTCCTGCCGAGGAACGCCAGTGCCTCGACTATGACGAATCCCGACCGTGCGGCCTTCCGGGCATCTCAGCATTGGCTTCGCGAGGTGATTCACAATAAATTTTCCCATTTTTCAAGTGATGGTTGTTTAATTAGTTCACATTTCAGGTGTTACACGTGAGAAAGGGATGAGCTAGTGCACTTGCTCCACCCTGTTTCAGCTGGATGCCTCAAGGGTGCTGCTGGGCTGCTCTACAACTCTTCCTGGCTTTCCCCATGAGCAGAGTGGGACTGGTTAGCTCAAGGGGTTTGGACCTCAGTTGGACTTCACCCATTTTTGCTTCATAAATAGGCATCTAAGACACTTGACACACCTCTCCTCCCCTTCTTCTGAGAGTCCTCAGAGAGGTCAAGGTTGTTGCTTTGTTTCATCATCGAGAGCACTTGGCTGGTGGGTCCCATGATCGTTAGATGCAGCCCCCTGCTGAAACCAAGCTAGCGGTGTTCTGGTAAATGATTAACACCCAACTCTGGCAGGGGCCGTGGTTGCAGGGGGAGCCCTGATTTGTAGCCTTCGCAGATTACGGTGATGTAAGTACTCCCACAAGGTTGATTTTCAAGCTACCAACAGGAGGTCACCGAACAATGCAGAGTTGGGAAGAGATGTACACGATCAGCTCAAGACACCATACTTAACAGACCCTAGGCCTCCTGGAGGAACGAGAGACACTTAAACCTCTAACTGGTGCATGCAGCAACTGTATCAGTTCCATGTACTGACACAGGCATCTGGGAGGCAGTACCGTGTAAATGGCCATAAATACTGTTAAGTGCCAACCTAGAGAGAACCTGCCCCAACCGAGTGTTTCTGAACACCAGGGTTCCTGCCGATCTGGCTCTCAGCAGCTGAGGGAATGGAAGCCTGTCTCCTTCCCCCGCTCGCTACTCTTCCCCACACATGCAGATACTGTGGCTGTACCGGCTGCTGATAATCTGAGCATAACTTCAGGCATTTTCTAAAGCCCAACCCCAGTGGTGATGTCAGACTTGGCCCTTGTCTCACACACTGAGAATTCTGCTCCAAAAGAAAAGTGTTGGTGGCATCTGACATGTGTGGACCTGCACTGTGCCATGTCTAATCCTGTATTTCGATCATTACAGGTCACACTGGTGATATCGAATAAATGCTCTATAACGTTAAAACCTAGACTAAAGATTTCCCGGTCACCACCAGCGCACAGCTGTAGGTAAGGTCAGACTAACGGAACGTGAAAGCCGACTGGCACGTTACTTAATCTTTGATTCTGGCTTGCTGGCTCCCCCCACTGGCGGCTGATCAACACAGCGACTCTGTTGTCATTGAGACAGATTCTTTCCAGCTGAGGTTTGATCTTACTTACCTGAGATCAATACGGTACAGTAGCGGTGCCCGGGGAAGGATGCTCCCCAGCTTGTGGCAATTAGAAAGGGCGGGAAGGCAGTATCGATCGATGCTGTGGTGATCCCAGACCCTAATCTTTTAACCCTCAGGAAACCAGACACTCAGTGCCTTGACAGCACGACATCTTCATTAGATAAGCTGGATTCCTTTCCTCGGGAGACCCAATCTGGTCAACTGAGTAAAATGGCCATTTCATTTTCTCTCAGGTCAATTTCACTATCTTTTATTTGCCAGTCAGCTCAGTCTCTCGGGAAATTCACGGGGGATTTCAGTAGTAACAGCGAGGACATCACTGTTACAATAACAGTGCCTTCTATCTCCCAGCACCTCTCCCGAAGGTACAGAAAGCCCTTTGTAAAAGATCGCCCATCCGTCCACACAGCCGTGGGCAGAAATCATCACGGGTTTACAAGGAAAGGCCCCACTAGAAGGTGTCAGGCGAATGGTTTTAAGTGCTAAAATTCATTTCCTGGCTCTGCCAACCGTATGCCTTCTTTAAACATAAACACAAATCACGATATGTTGACAGTTGCATATTCATTCACAGAGGAGGCCCAGGAGAAGAGAGAACTTTACAACAGTGGCGAGCCCCACAGCTGCCGAGAAATAGCTCAGAAAGGAAAATTCAGGAGCAAGCCCATTCTCCCGACAGGAATGAAAGCGTACTGGACTTCCTTTTGCACTCAGAAGGAATCCAGCAAAGGGCAAGATTTGGGGGTAGAAGCCGAGTACCAGTAGGCTGAGCACTGAGGTTCCAAGGAGCCAGGACCTACTTGGTGAGGGCAGTACTAACCAGCAGGTGGTGGAGGAAGAAAATTTCCAAGCAGCCAAAGCACAAACATTCAGACAATGTTCTCCCTTTCCTGAGGGCTGGGGTGGAGTTTGTATAGGAAGAACCATAGGAAGCCAAGATGTGTGATAGTCCCAACACACGCAATCTGATCACACGAATTCAGGAAGCGTGGATGGGTAGGGGGGAGGGGGAATCATGGACACAGAATAGCCTGGGAGGCAAGAAACATGAAGCAAGGGGGCCTGAAGGTAAAGCTCGTCTTAGGGGACAAGTCCTCCTTCACACAGAAGCACGGGCAAAGCCACACCCACACACAGAGGGGCAGCCGCGCATCTGGGCCTGAGTGCCTGCAGGCCCTCGTCGAATCACGCTTAGCCTACTCGCTGGCTCTTCTGAGGTCAGCCCCCAGCTCCCTGTCTGACCCTCAGACCCCACCTGGCCTCACCCTCTCCCCCGAGGAAACGGTCCGTGGTGGCGAGGGCCGCAGGGCCTGGCCCCAGGCCCAGCTTCTCTGCTCCCTGCCCATCATGCAGCCGTCTTCTTTCCCTGTCTTTCCCAAAGCATCGCAGAGCTAGGAGGCTTGTCCGGAGGCCTCAGTGCAGGACCTGAGGGCAAGAGCCGGTTGGGAGTGGGGAACCACAGAGAGCACGTAGTGCCCTCTGGACAGACAGCCCCAGAGCCCGTCAACCTTGCTCCTCTGCAGCTGACATTCTCTCCCGTGTCACACAGCCCGTATAAAAATGAAGCAGCAGCAATTTTTATTGAGGGACCTAAACTGAAAATAGGTTTAGAACATAATTTAAAAAAATAAAACAGCAAAAGTAGCAAAAAATATATGACCTTTTTAAAAACATTTTCCTTTTTTTTTTCTTTTTTCTTTGTTTTTAACATATAGCAACTGATGCCTCCCAGCCACCAGGAGCATCTTACCCAATGGGTAAATCTCTGGTAACGACCCTTTTAAAAAGACATGTAAATATATACTCAGATTTATACACTTTGTGTTTTCTTCATAGCTATGTACAAAGCCCCTGCTTTGGGGCTGGGCCCCAGGGCCACGACACTGCTCCCAGCCTTTGCGTCCCCATCCTCCGGTACCAGGTATTTGGTCAGCAAAGCAAATTAGTATCGGAATTAATAAGCCACTGGCACCATCCATCTGGAGCAGAGGTCGCCTTCCACGGAGGCCCGAGTGCTGACCACCCCCCCTCACTCCTGCTGTAGCCCGAGGACCGGGCACCTGCCACGGGAACACAGGCTGCACGGAGCAGACAAAACCAACACAGAAAAGCTCGGTCGGCTCTCCCTCGTGTGCTGCCCGTGCCCCCACTGCCTGACCCTCCAGGCAGTGCCAGGCGGCTGGGAGGGGTCCCGGTCCAACATTTGGGACGGAACCAAGTGGCCATCAACAAGTCCCCGCCTCCCTGCTCGTCTGTGTCAGCGGCAGGCTGAGAGGAAGAGGAGAGGGGAGCTCGGGGGCGACAGCTGGCTCCTGCCAGCAGGAAGGGCAGAAAGGAGGCGGTGAGTCCAGCGGGAGCGGGGCTGGGGCCGTAGCTGAGGATGGAGTCCGGGGAGGGGTGCGGGGTGCTAGTCAGCGCCGTTTGAGTCCGCCATTGGCCAGCTGGGCCGGGTGTCGGGGCAGACAGGGCTCCTCGGGCAAGGGCTCGTGAGAGAAGACGGAATCCTCCCCAGAGGAGCAGGTAGAGCTGCGGGTGTCGGGGAAGCTGGGGGAGTACTGGTCCAGGGGCATTGATAGGTCCAGGTACTCCTGTGGGAGGGGACAGAAGGACGCTGGACCCGCACTCTCCTCCCGGCAGCGGCAGGAGGAACTCAGAGAGAACCCGGCCGGCGGGGCCTGAAGGTCTGGGCAGGGCAGCCTCACCTGGTTGGAGGTCAAGGCCACTATGCGGTCCAGGTCTTCCACCAGCTGCTTGAAGGTAGGTCTTTGAGAGGGTACCGCGTGCCAGCAGTCTCGCATCATCATGTACCTGAGGCAGGCCGGTGAGGGCGGGGGAGGGAGGACCAGAGCTGATAACAAGGCTCAGGGCGGAGGGACCACGGGAGGAGTGACCGGGGAGGGCTGTGGTGTCTGTCTGACTAAGCACCCCTTCTTCCCTCTGCCTGCCCAGCCCATCTCTCCCCCAGGGTCCAGGCCTGGACCCCAGGCATCTTCTCCGGCTTACAGCTCATTGGTGCAGTTACTGGGCTTGTCCATACGATGACCCTCCTTCAGCAGCTTGAAAAGCTCCTCCACAGGGACGCCAGGGTACGGGGAGCCGCCCAGAGTGAAGATTTCCCACAGAAGCACCCCAAAAGACCACCTGTGGAGGAGCGTTCCGGGCACAGAGCTAGGCCACCCTGCAGTCCTTGCCGCTCTCCCTCCCCAGCACGGCAGGCACGCACCCTGAACCCGGCCCCGGCCCGCAACCCAAGTCCCTAACCCCAGGGGACTCCAGGGAACCGTGACCTCCGGGAACAGAGTGAAGGGGCACATACAATGTTTTTTTCTCTCAGAGATGGAATGCCAGACTCTACCGCCCAGGAAACTCTCTCCCAGCATCCCTGGCAACTGCTTATCTCAGACTCACACGTCGCTCTGGTGGGTGTAGATCCGGTCAAACAAGGCCTCGGGTGCCATCCACTTAACAGGCAGTCGGCCCTGCAAGCAGCACGGGGACACTGGCGGTGGCCCGGGGCAGGCGGGGGCACATGCAGGGCTGGACTTGGCTCACCCCACCACAGTGGAGCGGAGCCCCGGGCAGAGGACGGGCACCGAGGGCGGCGCCAGCACTTACGTTGGTCGTCTTTTTATAGTAGTCGATGTGGTGGATGTCACGAGCTAGGCCAAAGTCTGCGATCTTCATCACGTTGTCCTCCGTCACCAGCACGTTCCTGGCGGCCAGGTCTCGGTGTATGCACTGCGGAGCCAGGAAGGGAAGACGGATAGGAGTGAGGAGGGCGGGGCGCAGGGGAGGGTCTGCAGCCGTCTGTGGGCCCGCTCCCCTCGCAGGCCTTCGCCCACCTCACCACTCGACCTCCCCGAACGGTCCAGCTGCCCGCTACGATGGCCCTCGCCCGCACATCAGAGCCAGCCGTCCAAACACCCCCAGCTCTGGGCCCCTCGATCACGCCAGCAAACCCTCCATATCGACCCCTTTTCCTGCCTCTCCCAGCTCTTAGCTTTGGATTTGCACCCAGCAAGCGGAACCTTTCGCTTCTGTCCAGTGTGTACGAGCTCTCACGCCCCATCTCCCTGGGCGAAGCACATCCACACCAGACTGGGTTCAAACAAAGCAGCATTTACCGAGCACCAAAAGCTGTACTTAAGTCTCCCACAGGACCTCATTTTCCCCCGTAGCCGTTCTACAACGCAGGCGGTATTATTCTGACTTCACGTTTGAGGAAGAGTAAGGAGGCGGCTGCCTGAGGCTGCATAGAGAGTGCCAGTGCAGGGACTGGAACCTAATCCACCCTGACCCCAAGGCCACAAGGCCGCACTGGCTCTCCTGACTCTGACGTCCCCTAAGAGCGGCCCACACATCCCCCACCCCAGCCAGGGGAGCCTTCAGGAACCACACCTTCTTGGAGGCGAGATACTCCATGCCTCGGGCCACCTGATAGGCGCAGGATACCAGGTCCTTGGAGGACAGCTGTTCCTCGGGATGACGGCTGGGATTGTAGCAGTATTCCAGCCCCGGCGGCCTCCGGGCCTGCAGGTACTCTCGGAGGTTGCCCTTGGAGGCGTACTCCACGATGACATACAGGGGGCCTTGGGGACACGAGGACCGAGAGGCCGTCAGGGCCGCCGCACAGGCACACGGGCCTAGTTTCACCCCAGGAACTCCGCCCCCAACGGCACTGGGGGAACTGTGAGCCTGTTCCCCAAGCCTAACCTCCCCTTTTAGGGAACCCCGCAAATTCATTCCAACTCCCCAAAAAAACCCAGCAAAATCATTCTTCCCTGCACAGTCCAGGAAGTTCCCAAGCAAAGCTGGGGGCAAGAGCCCTAACCTAGACCACAGTAACTCAGCTGTTCCTGTCCACACAGTGTGTGTGAATCCTGGTACCTGTATGAACCCCAATGGGCACCAGCCCAGACCCTGAGAATCACATTCCAACTACTGCTAAACCAAACTCTCCTCCCAACCCACTTCCCGAAGCGTGGCTGAGAGATGCCGGGTCGCTGACACCCCAGCTAGTTATCTGCTCCCTGACTGACAGGCAGCAGGAAGCCCGGGGTTCCCTCCTGAGCCCCTCCTGACACGGGTGGGAAGCCTGCGGGCTCAGCGCCTACCGTCCTGCGTGCAGGCCCCCAGCAGGTTGATGATGTTCTTGTGTTTCCCAATCATCTTCATCATCTCCATTTCGGAGATCAGGTCCGACAGGTCTTTCTCGGTTGCATCCGCTTTGTGGACAAGCCAGAGAAGGGAATTGAGACTCGTTTGCTTTGGAAGGGAGGCCGACAGGAGAAAAACTAAGGGAGGGGGATGAAGTGAGCACCCAGGGGTCCCTTTTCTCTGGGACTTGCTTCTCTCCTCCCTTTTTCACATCCAAATGTATCCTCCCATCCCTCTTACGAGAGCCGGTGTTGCCATGAGCGGTAATGAGTAGGGCAGAGGCTACGTCAGGAAAATCAGTTGGCAATACCTGATGACAACCCAGGTGGATGCCAAGGAACAAAGTGAGATCGTAGTGATCTTGGGGTGCAGAATGCCTCCCACTCCCGGACATCCCTAAGCAGGCCACGTAGCGGGTGTGGGCAATGGCCCGAGGCCCACAGTTTGCTTGGAAAGGGAAGGGATTGTTTTTGCAGGGACACGAGCATCACTTACACTTCAGCATCTTCACAGCCACTTTGGTCACCCGGTTGGGTTTGTCCTTGTCCAGCCCAATGGCCTCCGCCAACACCACCTGCCCAAAGCAGCCCTCTCCCAGGGGTTTGCCTAAAACCAGTCTTTCGGGGAAACAAAGGGTGGTGGTATAAGCCGGGGGCGGTAAAGTTCAAACCTGACAGGACACCCCATTCCTCCCCGCCTCCACGTAGCTCCCCCAGCCGAGAGCAGAAGGTAGAAATCACCCTTTCTGATGCACCTCCCCCTATCACAGGGGACAGCTGAACTGTCCATCGATCTTTCATCACTGACAGCCCACAAGTACCTTGAGGGCTCAGATGGCACCTTATCCATGTGTGTAGGCCACAGCGCCTGGCATCTAGTGGCACTCACAGCATGGGGACAATGAAGGGGAGGGAAGGAAAGAAGAAAACCAGTGTGTATCCTGACTTCGTCTCTCAGCTTCACCTAACGTCCCCTGTGTCAGGTCAGGTCTGATGCGACGACCGTCGCTCCCTCGAAGGTCGGAGCACACACCACTGCCAGCGTTAGAATAACAAGCGGGGGTTCCCCAGAAAGTGGAGAGGGTTACCTGTCCCGAGGCAGCTCCCAGCGAGGGTCTTCGGGAAGCTCGTATTCAGAGACCCCAGCCAGCATGGGGGTCCCGCTGGAGGAGAGACGCGAGGGCCGGACCAGCAGGACCCCAGAGTTCATGGATGCACTGGAGTCGGCCGACACCTACGGGGAAGCGTGGGGTCACCCTTCCAGCGGGGACGGGGATTCCTCTCATCCCCAGTTAGGGCTTTTCGCCAACGGCAGAGGTATGTACCTGTCATCTGATGCTCCTTCCCCAGCACAGAGTGGCAGAAAGGCCACGGGGGGTCGGAAGACCTAGGTTCTAAAACTGACTTCTTTTCCCCACTAGCCTTTCTGGGCTTTGATTTACTCACCTTTCACATGAGCGTTCCAGACTGACATTGTGTATCTTACCACTGCAGTAGCAACTCTATTCTTGTCCCCATTCTTTGTGAAAACCCTGCCCCGGATTAGGGATTCCTGACTCCCAAAGCTCCTTCCAGAATTAGCCCAGCTCTTAGCGAAGGTGGCCTCCTTTCACACACCTTCACCCTCCGTTCCATTTCTGGGATGAGGGGTGCACAGGAGAGGGAGGGCATCTTGGGACCCAACTCAGGTCCTCTCCCCCACTCTGTACCTTTGCACCTCTATTCTCCTCACTTTTTAATTTTTTTGGCCACGCCTCGTGGCTTGTGGGATCTTAGTTGCCCGACCCGGGATCGAACCCGAGCCCTTGGCAGTGAAAGCGTGGAGTCCTAACCACTGGACCGCCAGGGGACTCCCCACCTTTGCACCTCTAATGGGCCCTGGGGGGCAGTTCAAACTCGCAGTACCAGCTGTGCACTCAGCCCAGCTAGAACTGTCTTCCAATCCACATGCCGGGTGAGCAGGTCACCGTGGCTGGGGTAAGATGGGCTCACGGACCAGAACAGCTTGGAGCCTGACTTGGAGCACTTGGGACAGGACATTCCCCTGCCCTGGCCCAGAAGCCAAAGCCCGAAGCAGTTGGCTGGGCACCGTGGCGAGGACAGGGCATTAGAGGGTCCCGGGGAAGGCCCCGAGGCACGGGGATGGCGCACAGCATGAGACAGAGTGTGCAAACCCCCCATCTACTTTCTGTTACCTGTCTGCGCAGAGGGATGCTCTTGGCCAGCTTGTGCACAGCCATCTGGCTGTGGAAGTCACTCTTCTTGGTGCCACTCTTCATCTTATAGATGATGACAGACCCCACCATGCAGGAGATGAGGAAGGCCCCCGTGCAATAGATGATGATCTCCAGGTACAGGGGCGAGGTCATCACCGCCGGTCTCTCTTCCAGGGCTGGGTCAGTGCGAACAGGGTGTTAGCGGGCTCGGGGCGGGGCCCGTCCACTAGGGTCCCAGCTCCATAAGAAACTCAACACCCATCTCCTTTCCTCTGGGAATCTTCAGGGCAGAGAAGAACCAAGCCAGGTCCCAGCTAGGATTGGGGTTCTGCCACTGAGCACACATCAGACGTTCTGTGATCGCTGAGGCTTCCTGATCCTGACTCGTATCCCAAGAGGGATGGACTGTATCTTGCTACCCGAAGCCCATCCTCATGAACTCAGGAGCCCTCCTTGCTCAGCGAGACGGCTGGGCTGGAAGGGTACCTGGTGCCCTGCAAGAGATGGCTGAGAACTCACTTGTGCTAGATGCCTTCCAGAGTGTCCCCATGAAAACTTGGCCCTTCTCTGCAGCGCCTGAGCACTGTGTCCCCCATCACAGGGGACAGCTGAACTGTCCATCGATCTTTCATCACTGACAGCCCACAAGTACCTTGAGGGCTCAGATGGCACCTTATCCATGTGTGTAGGCCACAGCGCCTGGCATCTAGTGGCACTCACAGCATGGGGACAATGAAGGGGAGGGAAGGAAAGAAGAAAACCAGTGTGTATCCTGACTTCGTCTCTCACCTTCACCTAACGTCCCCTGTGTCAGGTCAGACGTGTAAATATCCACGCCCCGCCAAACCACAGGTAAAACTAACTTAATTTCCAAATACGTCTGGACTGCTAAAGATGGAAAATGTAAACTTCTCTTAAGACTTCTACTCACAGGTCTAACTCCTAAAGCTGAAGAAGGACATGGAGGGGGGTTGTTTTATTCTCTTCTCCGTTTAGAATCTCGCCCTTCCCATCCCCACAGAAGCCCGTGCAGTTTAAGCCCCCACGCGGAGGCTGGGAGGGTTCCAACCAGCACCACTTCACAGAACACACATTCCCCACGAGGGGAGGGTCCCTCTCCCCCCACAGCTCTCCACCCACTCCTCCCCTTTTAAAGACCCCCGCCAGCCACAGGGGCCAGCACCCCGAGGACCTCCCCCGGGAGGCCCCAGGCATGACCCCAAAGGAGCCCAAAGGGAACCTCCCGAGGCCTGACAAGGGGACAGCAGTGCTGATAACAAGGAGAAGCGGTTCTGTTTTTCTCTTTCCCCAGCGTCGAGAAACACAGACAACCAAGTGGGAGCACACACAGGACAAAGACAGCGACGAGGAGAAAAACAGAACGCTTCTCTCCCTCCAGCGGGGGTGTTATCAGAGGAGGAGAGAGGGAGAGAGGAGACAAGAGGACAGAGTCTGCAGGAACCAGAGCAGCACAGCGCACAGCCCACGTGCAGGCCCTGCAGAGGCACCAGCCCACCACCCCGAGCAGGCTGCAGGCTCCTGCCTTCCCGGACCGGTGCACACACCTCCCCTCTGGAGAGAGGAGACGTCGGAGCCAAGGAGGATAAATGGGCACCATCAGGCCCCCTGTGTGCCTGGGAAAGGACTCGCTCGATGCAGCTCCAGTCCACTGTCTGGGTCTGGGTGGAGCCTCGCTCACTGTGAGGTGGCAGCATGGGAGTTAGCAGAGCATGATCCTTGCCAAGAGCAAGCCCCTCGTTCCAGGGTGCCTACGTTCAGTTACAGGGGGAGCGGGCCTTTCTGAGACTTTTGGGGGGTGCTGGCGATAAAGGATCAGACAAGCTAAGGAAGGCCGCCGGACCCAAGGAGGGAAGGAGCCTGCCCTGGAGGAGAGCCCAGCTGCAGGTTAAATCCAGGTCCCACGCATGCATCACACTGGCCCAGGGGAGAGCCAGAGGCAGGCACACAGGCGGGACACCTCCGCGTTCCTGCATCACGAGGAAAGCACCTGTGTGAACCGAGAGGATTCGACCTGCAGAGCCGGACAAATTGCTGGAGCCACCTGCTGGCCCTCGGAGCCCGGCTCTGTGTCTCCCCCAGCCCCGCGATGCATGCTCCACCCGTGCCCATGGCGAGGGCAGGACATCGAGAGGAGAAGTACAGTGTATACCTTCCAGAACGGTCAACCATGCAGAGTGATGGGAGAGTCCGATAGAGTTACCCGCCAAGCATGTATACTCCCCCGCGTCCTCAAAGGAGACATTCCTTAAGTGCAGCACCTCCATCTCTTTGTCGGTGGTATTAACTCCGGCCGTCTAGAAGAGACAACGGAAGCAACATGGACAAGCCCGGGACCTGAGACCTCTCAGAGGCGCAGAGGGAGGGAGGGAGGGAGGAAGAGGAAAAGGAAAAAACAAAAACAAAAACAAAAACAAAAAAAACCAGAGGAAGAAATGCTCCCCAGCGTCTCCTTTGCAACAAGGAACAAACAAAAACCACCAGGCAGCGCGAGACCTGTTAGAAGAAGAGAGTGGGACCCTGAGGAGGAGCTCGGCAGACCTGAGACGACACGAATGGCTGGTTACACCCGTCACCAGATGCTGGCAGCCCCGGCCCGGCCCGGCATGCGGCGGCGAGCGCATGGAGAAATGGGGCCCGGAGCGTGGGGGGCTGTTTGGTTTCCAGAGGGCGCACACAGGAGGGATGGAGAGGGCGGCAGCCACACACGCACACACGCCCGCGGACGCTGGTCCACTCTTCTCTCCATCACTCAGACCCTCCGTCTGCATGACCAGCCGGGACGCACCCCACACACAGCCAAGGAACACACACAAGGCACAGAGGGGGCGACACCAACACAGAACCAAACCAAACCAGCCTCCCAAGGCCGGGTATTTTTCCATGGCTCCGGGCACTAGAAACACAGCAGGGTAACAGGGGGAGTGGGGCGCTGGCCTCCCCACCTGCCCCAGCAGCTCGGGGCCTCAATCGAACTCCCAGCACAGGGGTCCCTCCAGCTCCCCGTTACCTTTTGCCACAGGTCTGGTGACTGTGAGCCACGCAGACTGGTTAGCTTCACCAATATAATTGGAAACCTTACACACATACTCCCCGCTCTGGGCCTCTGTCACATTGAACAGGGTCAGCACCTCCGCATCCGAGCTATTTATCCCCGAATGCTGGAACAGACCAACGACACGCCATCAGTTGGGCCAACACTGAGATGTGGCTGTATTTTGCTCCCATGCAGGCCCAGGAGCTAAGGCAAAGGGAGGCTGAAGTGAGACTCGCCATGTTCCCCTTGTTAGGACAACACAAGTGGACTTTGAAAGTCCAGAGCAGTTGACCGAAAAATAAACTAAAGAAAAAAATCACTGCCCCCAAGCAAACGTCCTGTTTGTGTTAAACCCCCTCCTCCAGGACGAGGGCAGGGACTGTGAATGGAGAGGGCGGCCAAGGCCAAGGCCAAGGCCAAGGCCACGGCCACGGCCCCACTTCCTACATGGCAGTTTCAGCACCCGAGGTGAAGAGCAGGGTGGCCGGTAAATCTCTGGGATGGCCAAGCCCGGGAGGATGAGGTCTAATGCTGGGACCAGGAGGGAAACCACTTTCCCAGCTTCTGGTGACTTCCTGTTGCAAGATCCACTGGAGAATTAGGCAATTAGCTTCCCTGGATTAATGGAGCATTCAGGGACAATCAAAGTCTGGGGGTGGGAGGAAAAAGGAAGAAAATGCCAATTACTCCTGAAACCGCTGAGGACTGACCTGTGGCCTTTGCTCTTCCAACCCTACCTAAGCCGTGCCTGTCATTCAGCCCACGTGCCAGAAAGAATGTGACTTGGGAACCAGGGCAGAGACTGGGTGATGCTGCCTAGAAAGGCTGTGGTCATGGGCAATGGAAAAGCAGGAATGCCAACGCCTTCCTGGAGTAGCTGACCCGAAAGCTTGGGCACAGTCACTGTTGATGCTCTTTAGAAACCAGCAATGCCCACCCCCAGCCTTCTGTGCCCCTCACGCCTCCACCCGTGACCTGCCACTGGTCCTGCGGAATGTGGCTGGGTCCCCATTGAAGATGGAGCCTGTATCCAAAGAGAAGGGATGGGGCCCCATCGTGGGCACTGAGCCTGACCACAGCAACCTGGGCCCCGGGAGATACAGGCCTCTTTCTCAGAGCCCAGCCCACGGAGACTGGGGCCAGGGATTACCTTCAAGATCTGGACATAAGGCAGGTTGTCCGGACCAATCTTACTCCCATTCACCTCGATGTGCTTTAGCCACTGGATATGGGGCTGCGGGTCGCTGTACACCTTACACATGAACTCCACATTGCTGCCCAGGGCCACTGTCTTGTTGGCTGGCAACCCTGCCTGCAGGATGGGCCGGTGAGGGGACCGCTCTGTGGAGGGAGGGAGGGGAGAGGCTCGTCAGGCTCTGCCACGGCTGCTCCTGGCTGAGGTGCTGACAGAGGGCACCCCAAAGGCCACCAAAGAGAAGCACTCCGGGACCTCAGCCCAGCCTACCCGTCCTTAGCTAAAACCACAGTCACTTAGACGCTTGCTGTTCAAAGTGTGGTCCAAGGGCAGCAGCGGCAGCATCACCGGCTTGTGAGAAACATCGAACCTCAGACCCAACCCCAGACCTCCCGGACCGGAAGCTTCTTTTTACAAGACCATAGCCTCAAAGCCGAAGCAGAATGCTGGCTGGGAAACTCTTTACCTTAAGGTTGCTAGAGAATGAGACTCAGAACCTCTAGAAGGAAGAGGCTGCAGTCACAGCACCCAGAGGCGTGACATTTTCCTAGTGTCTCATGCAATGCCTGGAGTCTGCATTCACCTGGGGCCTGTCCTCTCTGAGCCTCTCAGTCTGCTCTTCCGTACACTGGGAACAACAGCGCCTCTTTTTTTTTTTTTTTTTTTTTCTTCGGTACGCGGGCCTCTCACTGCTGTGGCCTCTCCCGTTGCGGAGCACAGGCTCCGGACGCACAGGCTCAGTGGCCATGGCTAACGGGCCCAGCCGCTCCGCGGCATGTGGGATCTTCCCGGACCGGGGCACGAACCCGTGTCCCCTGCATCGGCAGGCGGACTCCCAACCACTGCGCCACCTGGGAAGCCCAACAGTGCCTCTCTTGCAGGGGTGCCAGGAGAATTGCCCGTGGTGTAGTTACTGCACCCAGCAGACCGCTGGCATCCAGGGAGTGATAGCTACTATTAAGCTAAATTTACCACCACTACTCCAGTCACCTGCTGCAGAAGGGACTACCAACAGCACCTGTCACTTTACAATGAGTCTGTGGTAGGGCTCATCCTCCCACCTCTATTTACAGGTAAGGAAAGAGGCAGGTGACAGAGCTAATAAATGCCACACCATCCGGACTCCAACCCTAAGTAAACCTGGCTCCAGGCTGTTTTCTCAGCGTCCCTGCTCTTTACTCTAAGCTCCTACTCCTGTCCCTTCTTACCCACGACATCAAGCTGGTAGGTGTGGTTGATGCTGCCATACTCGTTCTCCACGACGCAGGTGTAGTTGCCCTTATCAGAAGGCACCACGGAGTCCATTATGATGCTCCAGGTGGCATAACGGACCTGAGCGGAAACATGCCAAAGGGTTCTACTGCGGGTCTGGAGGAAGAGGCGGTGCTGTTGCCCCGAGGCGCTTACCCTCCAATCAGAGCACGGAGGACGCAGCCCGGCTGCACAGTGACCCCAGCCCATTTATACTCTGCAAGAAGGCATCAGGCAGACGGGTGTGAGGACCCAGAAAGTCTCCCCACAAAGGCCAAGGCCATCGTGATCTGTACAAATGTGCCTTTTGCACCCTCCCAAATATACTGGGAACTTCCCCAACCCTGCACCCCTGTCCACCCTGTTCTTGTGCCAGAACAGCTCCCCGCTACGAGTCCAGCCCTGCCTGCCCTTGACATCTCATTTCAAAGTCCATCTCCTCCAGCCCCATCTCCGGCCAAACCTGTTCTCTCCGTCCCTCTGTACCTTGCAGGTGCAGTGCCCACGGATATCTGCCATCTTATTAGACAGAATTCTGTATGGGCAGGATACTGCCTCATGAGACTCAGAGCACAGAGCCTTGCATACAGCAAGTGTTGGGTGAATTAATTTAAACAGTTTCCATATTTTTTCTGATCTCCTTTGCTTTTCTTATACAAGAATAATGAGAAAAGAGCAGCTAAGTGAAATGGAAGAGAAACAGGAACGATAAGGATGATCAGAGACTTTAAAGGAGGGATTAGATGAAGATGTTCTTCCTGGAATTGTAAATGGGCAAAGGACACGGATAAACAATTCCCACAACAGGAAATGGAAATCACTTATGAACACATGAAAATTCTAAGTTCGTTACTAAGCAAAAGAGCCCACAGAGAACAATGCGATACTCTCATCTATCAAATTTGTTGGCAAAGGTAGAGTGAGCTTGTCATTCTCATACTCCGCTATGGGAGGGAAAGTTCATTTTCTCTTCAAGAAAGTAGCTGTTACACAATAAAATAAAAAATAAAATCGCACCCCAACTGATTACATCATCCTCCATTAGAGCAAATATCACAGTAAAATTTTATGTCTTCCCATTGTACTTTGAACTCTGTTGCCTAGTACATTTTCTGGAAAGACGTGTTCGAGAAATGTTCATGTAATAAATGAATACATGAATGAATGGATAAAATTACCTAATTATCAGGAAAAAAAGGTAATTGGGTAGCGTGCATCAAGGGCTTAAAAAATGCTTACACTTTGATCTAGTAACTTCCCTCAATCTGTCCTAAAGAAGAATATTTTAAAATGCTGACATAGACTTAAGCACAAAGATATTCACCGCAACATTATTTATAGCAGTGAAAAACTGGAAAATAACTAGCATTGCAAAATAGTTCATTAAATTATGGAACGTTTTAAAACCGGGATATTATAAAGCCATGAAAAATTATCTTTCAAACACATGACAAAAGACTCATAATGTTAACAACTGACAAGAAATTATACAGACGTGATCATCCAAGTAAAAACCGTATGTATACACAGAAAAAAAGACTGAAAAGTTTTAACTTTATATACACTCTTTTGTATTTGAAAAATTTTTAATTTTATAGATAGAAAGCGTTATTTAACACAATTAAAGAATATAAAGAAGGATTTTTCTAAGCAGCGGCTCCTGTTCCCCTGCTTCTAACTTTCATATAAACACAGGTACCTTGTAGCCTCCGATCCTGTGGTCAGGCTTGAATTCTTTGCCATTTTTCAGCCAGCGCAGCGTGGGGTTAGGGGTCCCACTGGAAGGGCATTTGAACTTCACTGTCTTGGCAGCTGGCACTGCGTGCAGTTTCTTTTCCATCTTTTCTGGCGACGTCCAGTAGGGAGCCACGGCTGCCCGGGGAAAGCCGAGAGAGAGACAGAGAGAGAGACGGGCAGGGCCTGGTCAGGCTCAGGAGCGAGGGCCTCCGCCCTCCCGCCCACCCGCCCACCACCTGTGGATGACGCCTGCACTGATCCGGACCCCCGAGGGATCCCAGGGCCAAGCACTGTGACCCCACATGCCCCCTCCTCCCCTTCTCCAGACAATCACCCGAGCGCCCCTCTTCCCGTTCAAACCCAACACCCAGGCCCAAAGGGCAGTAAGGTAGGAAACAGTGTCTCACGCATACGGTTTGGTTTGGTGTTATCTGTCTCTTTCTCCTCTGAAGAGGAGTCATCATCGTCATCATCGTCCTCCGAGGAGGGGAGAGCATCTACGGGAAGGAGAAGGGGGTACTGACGTCCCTCCAAGGGAACAGGGGCTGGCGAGATTCCCATCCAATCAACAGCCACCCAAAGAACACAAAGGCCAGCCCAGTTATAGATGACCGCAGCTACCCCTCCCCATACTGTCCCCCGGTCCCACTCCTCCCTTAGTGCCTGTCCCTCGGAGGGAGAGACACGGTTTATTTAAGAACTGCATGCTCTATGCGTGTCGCCCTCCTCCACCGACCCCAACGCCCTGCCCTCCTCTGCCCAGAAGAAGCCTTTACACTGGGCAGCTCCATGTCGGGCAGGTGGGCTCTCTTCAATTTAACTCCACCCTGCATTCAGAGGCTCACTCAACTCAGCATCGCCTGGATGCGCAGGGTCTCAGAACTAGCAGCCAGGGAACCTGTGTCCTCCTTTGGAAACCCAGATCTAGGCACTGCGGCCAGAAGCCATTTCCGAAGCCATGGGCTGAACGACGTGGAGTTGGATTTTTCCTAGCACGCATCTGCTGAGGTCTGGGAGCTGCCCTTCTTAACCAGAGCAGACAGGGAGCCCACAACACAGTCCGCAGCTGCCAACACCTGTCCCCAACAAGTATCCACCCCTTTTAGCATGTGGTCACCAATCAGGGTTCATGCCAGATCTTTTTCCAGTCCTTTCTAGTGCTTTTGGGGGTCTGGAGGGAAAAAAAGGAGGCAAGTCCCTCAGTTAGGGGCAGGTTCTAGATGATGCCCAGGGGAGGAGATGCCAGGCCCGCACCCGGGGACGCACAAACGGCATAAAGACGATTTCAGCTCTACCTTATTTAATCCTAAGGTTTTGTACAAGTCGCATCCTACAAGTGGCAGATCCCCAAAGTCACAGAGCCCTAGGGTTCCCTGGCTGCCCTAACAGCTCTGGAAGCCGGAGGACAGATGTTTTCCGTCAAGCCGTGGATACGGCGGCGCACCTGGATCATCCCCCATCACCCGGGGACCTCACCACGTATGCGGGGGTGCTAATTACTAAGCCAAGTACCAAGTCCAAATGGCCAGGGAATGAGAGGGTGGAAGTTGCCTCGGCCCTCGTAGCACCCGGAGGACTGGGCAAGCTGGGGTGGAGAAATCACAGTGTCTCACTGCCCCCGATGTGTCAGCAATCACCTCCGAGGTAGGTCCCGGAAGCCCCTGCTCTCTGGCCTGAGGCCGGCACCACGGGTCACCCCTGAGAGCTAAGCCACGCGGCGGGCAGGGAGCGATGTTAGTGGGCAGCAGCTTCTGCAGCAGAGTAGGGGCAGATCACAGCCGGGCAGAGGGCCTGCCTCCCCCCGAAACCAGCAGACAGGGTTGGAGGGCAGGGGGTCTGAGGGAGGGGGAGGGCGGGCTTTGCTACCAACCTGAGACGTTGACGGAGAAGTAGGTGGTATCGCTGCCCGAGGGGCTGCTGGTCACGCAGGCGTAGAGGCCGGAGTCGGCGGGCACGGAATCCCGCACCTCCACCTCCTCCCCCGTGATGCGGGTGCGGTTGCTTTCCACCAGCTGCACCCCGTCCCGCAGCCAGTTGATGCTCTGAACATCGTCCCGCAGCCGACAGCGGAGCTGCAGCAGGTCACCGGGGTGGACCAGGAGGGACTCCACTTCCACGGGGGCTCCCCAGGGCTGGGCTGCTGCCGCCACAGGGGCCGGGAAGAGGAAGCGGGGTGGGGGGGAGGGGGGGAAAGACAAAGGGCATTATGCCAGCCGCACTGAGTTGCAGCATCCCAGGGGCTACGGAGCTGGGGAGGGGGGAATGGGAAGACGGGTCAGTCGGGAGACGGCTGGCTACCTGGGCACCCCCATCGCTTCTTCTCCACCCCACTCCTCCAGAGGGCAAAGGAAGAAAGAGGCAAAGTTAGGAAGCAGCTGCAGCAGCATTAAGCGGTTCAGGGTTCATTTCTCTCCATCCTAGGGGGACAGCCGGCCCTTCCCAGGACCCCTGTGCGTCCAGAGTGTCCCCTCCCCACACACTCAGCTCTTTGCCAAGAGTGGCCGCTTCCCGGAGGAACACCCCGTTTGCTTCTGGCTGGGGCAGCCTTACCCCTTTCCCTCGGAACCGTTGAACAAGCCCCCCTGCCACAAACCTAGCAGCCCCGATCCACGTGGGGGGCAGTTTGTCATGGGGGGTGTCTGGGTTCAAGTGATTCAGCACTGGGGGGTCTGAGCCCCGCAATGGGTCTGATACACAGGGTGCATATGTGGGAGAGACAGCTCAAGAGAAGGTCAGCTCAGGGGAGCCTCTAGCTAACAGGTGTTGGGCCAGAGGATTCGGACCTTTTGACTATATTAGGAACGGAGGCCGGCAGCTGCCACAAAACCCACACTTGCTCTGGCAGCAAAAGCCATTGCACACAAAGCTCCTTTCTCCTCGTCCCACTGCAGGGCTCCCCCTCTCCAGCCCCCCACCTTCCTCTCCCCTGCCCCCCACCGACACACGGGCACACACATCTACTTCCCCTCACCTCTCCTTCCCCAGAGTCTGGGGATCCGCACACCCATCCCTCTCCACCAGCAACACTGCACTCACGCTAACAAGAAGGCCTGAGGCCGGACACAGAAAGAGGCCACCATCCCAGGCGGACCCCTCTGCACTAACAAGGGGGAAACGCAGCTCCTAGTTCCTCTTGGGACGTGCAAGCCTGCTCTCGGCATCTTCTGTCCACTGTCCATCGCCCACCAGAAGAACACATCTGCTGCAGTTCCCGTCTACCACCTGACTAGTTTCTGCTGCCTTTTGGAACCTTCCTTCTTTCTCACCATGGGTTCATCACCAGAGGCTCGCCAGGGGGCCCCCTGCCCTGCAGGCCCCTGATGCGCGAGGCTCTGAAAGGCACCTGGCCCTACTGCCCTGCTGGGCCTTGCATCTCTGCCTGGCTCCGTCCACACACCCTCCGGTTCTCAGCCTGGCTGGAAACTGCCTCAAACCCTTCCTCTCTTTTTTGTTTGTTTGTTTGTTGTTTTGGCCACGCTGCCACGTGGGATCTTAGTTCCCCGACCAGGGACTGAACCCGCACCCCCTGCATTGGAAGCTCAGAGTCTTAACCACTGGACCACCAAGGAAGTCCCTCAAAGCCCTTTCTGACTCCACTCTGGGTCAGGTGCTCTCCCTTCTCACTTGTCACACTGAAGGAAAGTCCCCTTTCTCGACTGGGTTGTGAGTGTGGGGACGTGTCACATTTACCTTCAAATCCCAGCACCCGGTAGGGCCCTGGCACATGACAGCTGGCAATAAATGCACGCTGAATGACGTAACAATGATGCACTGTTTCTTCATCAAATTCCCTTCCAAACTCCCTCTTCTCCTTCACCACCTCATTTTAAAAAACTCTTTCTGAAGTCCCAAACAGGTTTCTTCTAGAAACCTCACCAATGAAGAAATGAGTGTCCTGGGAGCCAAGGACTAACAGTAGTTTTGCTCAGAGGGGCCTCGGATAAGGCTCAGAGGCCAAGGCTGCAGGCCCCGGCACCCTTCGACCCAAGGGCTCTGTCTTAAATATTGGGCAAACATGGAGTCATCAGAAAGGGCGTGCTGCTTTAAAAGGCTTTGAAAACCACTAGGCCCGCACTCATTTATTTCTGTGAGTCACGTCAAGAGGAACGTCACCAAAGGTGAGCAGACCACACAGCTCATTAAATATAAGCTTTTGTGGGTCTTAAAAAAAAAGTTATTCTTTCCATTTTTAATGGTTTGTGGTTTTGCCAAAAGAAGGCAGAAGAAAAGCCGTTCAGACTTGACCCTTAAGGAGAACAGAAGACGCTCCTGTGGATCAAATCTTATTTCCCTGCAATGACCTCACTGATTAAATATTTTGCAGCTCGTGATCTGTACCAGCCGTTGGTCAAACAGTAAACTCCGGTAAACTCAAATTCTTAGCCTCTGGCATCACAGCCTATTTTGACAGGTCCCAGAAACAAAAAGGTAGCAAGGAGCACACCGGCGTTTCCCCAGGAGAAAGCAGCAAATGGAGACTGGTCCTGCTGAGACCAAGCTCTGGCTGATTCTAGCTTGGATCCTAAACTTCCCACTCATTCCAGCCAGGACGTGCGAACAAAACTCTTGTACGTGGTCCATTAAAGCCTCAAGAGCCAGCTTTCTTGTCCCTGCTGCTGGAGGTAAAGCTCCCCATGATGTTCCAGGCCCTGGTGAGCTAGTCCCATTCATTCTCCTGATCGATATCCTGTGCTGTGTAGAGGATGTATTCTAACCCCGTGCTTGGCATTCAACACTCGTCACAGTCTGTTCCCACCTCCACATGCGACCTCGTCCCCACTTTTTGCTCCAAGTCTGAATGTTTCCTGCACGAACTGCCTTACTTCTGCCCCACAATGAAGCTTACTTCTGCTCAAGACTGTCGGGCATCTCTCTAGAGCCCTCCTACCCACCTACTCAAAGTGTACCATCCGAGACACCCAGGAAGCCTTCTGCTGGCACGAGTGGTCTCTACCCTCATTTTCTGTACAACAGTAACCGTCTGAACCACAAAGATGCACACTCAGTTCCGTACCGTGTTGCACTGTTGCTTTTTCAAACAAGTTTATTGAGATGACAATGCACATGCCATAAATTATTACTTATTCACATAAATTCGCCCATTTAGAGTGTATCATTCAATGCTTTTCAGCACATTCACCGAATTATGCAGCAATCGCCACCATCTGACTTTAGAACATTTGCATCGCCCCCAAGAGAAACCCTGTACCCATTAGGAGTCACTCCCTGTCCTCTCCCCCTCCCCCAGTCTAGGCAACCACTGATCTGCTTTGTCTGTATAGATGTGCCTACACTCGATAGTTCATATCAATGGATCTGTACAATATACAGTCTTTTGTGTCCTCCTTCTTTCTTTGAGCATGTTTTCATGGTTCTTCCATGTTGTATCATGTCTCAGTACTTCATTCCTTGTAACGGCCAAATAATATTCCGTTGAGTGGATGTACCACGTTTTATTAATCCATTCATCGGTTGATGGAAATTTGGGCGCACTATTTCCTAACTGTCAAAAGGGTCCATGTCTCGCCTAAGAAACAGCCAGCAACTCAGGGCAGAATTGCCTGTCATAGTTTTCCCACAGTGCCTAACCACGTCAGAAACTCAGAAAATACTCAGTAGGCCTTGAACTGAAGCTCGCGTCTGGCACAGACTGATTTTTGGAAGAACCAAAAACCAGCTGACGGCTCTTGGGTGATTTTCTTCATGGCTAATAGTGCTCTCGGACGTGTGTCAAAGTCTCCACTTACAAAGCAGGTAAACACCGCTTTCTTTTAGGAGGTGATGGAACGGTAATGGACTGCTTGCTGGTTTACCGGGCCCTGCCCCTCTACGTCACCCCCTGGAGTAGCAGCCCCGACCTTGGAGAGTCCTCTGTAAGGTGGCTGATGAAGGACATCACTGTTCACCGGCCGCCTGCGACAATCACGTCACTACTCTCCATTCTCTTTTGGTCTTTCCAGGGTCCCCCATTTATGCCCTCATTGGAAAGGCCCTTGTATCTGTGGCTCCATCTCTACTGAGCTGGCCTTTCTCTGGCCGAGACCCATGGACCAGGGCTCTATGTGTTGTTAGCAGTCAAGAAAGGAGCCAACTGACAGCTTTACTGGGCTGGCCGTGAACGATGAAGAAGAGAAAGCAGTTTATTGCTCAGCAACTTGAAAAGACATTCCAACTCTTGGAGCACGTGATGAATTGGAATGGGGATGCTGAGGGAGACGGCAAACCCACACACGTGCTTTATGTGTCCCGCGCTTCCTGAGGGATGGGGAACAGAGGCTGGAGGACATGTGGTATCTGGATTCCGTGGTGACCAGGCTCTGGGTGCAATGCGCTTGGAGTGCACTGTGGGAAAACGGTGTATCATGCTTCCACGCCCACATCAGTCACTACCATCACCACCGGGAGCTAGATGGTTAGGCTTAGGGTTAGGGCTGAACTTGCACACCCTTAGAGGATTAAGGCCGTCAACAACTTGGCCATCTCTCCAGAAGACAAGGAGAGGACAAAGCCTCCTGCATAGCTGCCTGAATCTGGGGTTCAGGAGCACTGTAGTCCTGGGCAGCTCCTGGGATGGTGCAGCTGGCAGGTGGACTGTGGAAGGCTGTGCAGGCTGGACCTGGTACCCCCTTTAGTGGGAGGGAAAGGGATTCAACCCCGTCCTGCTTCTCTGATGGAGCCCCTCCATCCTCCAGGGGGAATTAGGAGCAGATACGGGACCCAGACTTTTTAGTAATCCTCAAGGAAGCAGCTAGAGGTGAGGGGCAGTGCTCTCAAGTCTAGGAACATGATTAACGTTAACGGGGCCCTACTGTGTCCCTCTCCCTTCCTACTTTCCTCCAAAATACCAGGGCTTTGTAATTCCCAACAAGCCAACAGGATGTAGCATTTGGCTTATGGCAGGACTGGCAGAAATCTGCCACTGTCATCTAGCAGGCAGTTCTGCCCTGGGTTCATCAGATCAGATCCAAGTTCTTGATTCTAAACTCTGAGTCTTCTGCCAGCCATGGGCACCGTGTAGGGTAGGGAATGGCCTTGAGGAGGCTCCAATCCATCCAAACGTTGTCATTAGAAGATGAAACCCCAGTTTCCAAAAAATCCAAGAAGACAGAGGCTTTCTCCAGAATGGCTATCACTAGGTGTCTCTGTGAGCCCCTGTTACTGGGCAAAGAGATGTAAAGGATTAAACTAAGCAGCAGAAGGGCTGGTTAACCTTGTGCTAACCAGGGTGATAAGATTTATGCGATACTTGATCATACAACACGAGGCAACGGGACAGGTGAGAGAGCCCAGGACAGGTGATCCAGCACAGGCTCTGAGGTTTCAGAACTCAAGTACTGGTGGTCAGGGCAGACGGCGATGTTCACAGCACAGGGGAACATGACGGTAGGGAAAGGGAGCGAAACTTTGGGGGGAGCAGAAAAGGATGAGGTGCTTATGAGCAGTGCTGTGCCTCGGGATGAAGGGGATGGGAGATGAGGTCAGATGCATGGCCTGCTTGGAACAAAAGAAAACATAGTAGAAAACAGCCCCCAAGGTGATTTCAACTTATAAGGTGGGGGATAGAACAGAACCACTCAAGAAGTCCCAGGGAACACATTTCTCTGCAGAGACTGTGAATGCAGGCCTTTCATGTCACAAGGACGAATATGCCTGAAAACGTATTACTGAAATACCATTTCACCAGCCCTGGTCCCATAAGAACCAGTTCGGTCTGGAAGTCATCCATCCCCGAGCCTCACAACTTTGCACGAACCCAGGAAGGAATAACAACATACTTGCATAGCGCTTTGCAACTGACCACGCGCCTCCCCATATATTATCTTGGGATCCTTAAACAACTCTGAAAACAGTAACACCAAAACGGGCAGTATGCTTACTATATACACCCCACATCCTGCGAACACTTTTAACACACACTATCACTGAACCCTCACAGCAACCCTATGAGGTTGATAACCACTCTTTTTTTTTTTTTTTTTTTTTTTTTTTGTGGCACGCGGGCCTCTCACTGTTGTGGCCTCTCCCGTTGCGGAGCACAGGCTCCGGATGTGCAGGCTCAGCGGCCATGGCTCACGGGCCCAGCCGCTCCGCGGCATGTGGGATCTTCCCGGACCGGGGCACGAACCTGTGTCCCCTGCATCGGCAGGCGGACTCTCAACCACTGCGCCACCAGGGAAGCCCGATAACGACTCTTATCTCTACCCTGTGGGTATAGAAACTGACAGCTGCTCCACAACCCTGTGGAGTGGGTACTATCATCCTCATTTTACAGAGGGGACCCTGAGGCACCTGGAGGTTCAGGATGTGTCCAAGGCGGCCCACCTAGTCAGTTAAGTGGCTGAGCAGGGATTCGCACCCAGGTGGCCTGGCTCTCCACAATCCTCACACATCCAGAGCCCAGGTCTACCGCTTTGAAAGGCAGCCCTTATTTTCACTGTCTTTGCAATCCTTGACTTCCAGAAGACAACGGAAACGCTTTCTGGTCGGCCCCAGGGTCCTGTCTGATGGCGCCCATGTCTCCTACCTTCTCACAGGGGATTCTGCAGTTGGTTACTTTGGCCTCATCCTTCCCTTTTCATCTGCCCCAAAATTACTGCTTTATAACTCTGTTTTCTTACTTACAAATGTACTTTCCCAGCCATGCTGAGCTACTCAAAGTTGAGGAGGTGTGACTGTGCACACGTGGCGGATGAGGAAATTGTGGAGTGGGTGCGGTGGCACTGGGACAGTGGCAGACCAGGACCAACAGTCATGCCCTATTTCGGTATGGCACCTGATACTTTACAAGGCGCATTCATCCACGTTCATGTTCATTTGCATTTATTCCATTTAGACACAAGACAGTGGAGGCAGAGAGACTTCTCCCAAAGTCACAAAACAGGGCTCAGCGCTGGCTCTAGGTGCTGGGTCTGCTGGGTCCTGGGCCCTTCACCCAGCACACGTGGCATCGGGAGGTACCTACAGCTCTGCCTTGGCCACAGGTACGCGGCACGACCCCTCCCTCCTGCCTGGGTCCCTGGCTCAATCTCTGACACCTTCTCTGGTCCCAACCTCTCCCTCTCGAGCGCAGCTTACAGCTGAACTGATGCCCTCCGATGACCCCTGCCTGATCCACTGAGATGATCCAGAACGTTAGGCAAAGAGGCTGGCCACCCCTTCCCTCGGGCCAGCTCTCCTGATTACACATCCTGAGTGTCGCACTCCTGGCCCTCTGCATCCCATCCCCTCAGGCCCCCCCGAGAGCGCAGTTTGTGTCCCCCTCCTCCAGGACCTGGGGGTCTCTCAGCTACCTCCTCCCACCCAGCTCTCCTGGTTCTACCTCTGCAGCCAATACCCTCACTGCCCTTTATTTTGCTTTCTCCTAAAACACCTTGTTTTCCTATCTCTCCACCACTTCCCCAGACGTGAAAACTCACTCTCCGGAGACTTCCGCGGCTCTGTTCCTCCTCTCTTTTGTAATGTGACATAGGAAATAAGCTTGTGGTTACCACGGGGTGAGGGGAAGGGGGAGGGATAAATTGGGAGATTGGGATTGACATATACACATTTCTATATATAAAACAGCTAACTAACAAGGGCCTACGTTATAGCACAGGGAACTCTACTCTACAGAATACTCTGTAATGGCCTATATGGGGAAAAGAATCTGAAGAAGAATGGATATATGTGTAACGGATTCACTTTGCTGTATACCTGAAACTAACACAACACTGTAAATCAACTATACTCCAATAAAAATTTTTTAAAAAATTCATGGCTTTATCATGCACTCATTCAAGCTGCTCGGCTGAGGGCTGGTCCATAAGTATATGTCTCATCTACCCTCTGAGATCAGGTGTGGTGTCGTGTCTATGCCGCACTCCGAAGGGGAAGGGTGTAGGGCTTGAATAACCAGCCCTCCACAAATCCATGCGTGTTGTCTCGGGCAGGGGTTCTCCATTGCCGTCATCCCTATGAAATCCTTTTGCTTTTGCGTCTCTGGGTTGAGAAAGTTAGGAGAGAAGGGCTATCCTCTTCGGTAACATGGGGAACTGGTGGTCCAGGAATGTTTACAGTCTCGGCACAAACTCCCCAGAGATAAATGAGGGGGCAATTGTGGGTGGGGGAGGAACTCGGGGTGGCTTTGAAAGCAACTTAAAAGAAACACAGAACAGCCCAGTGGGGCTCCGGGAGCCCTCGGCCGAGGTTTTTATTACGTTACTTTGGCTTTGAAATGGAACTGAAAACTTACTTTAGTCTGGCAAGGCCAGGTCAGAGGGGGTTCTCACCGAAATCCCAGGGAACAACGGTCATCCTGCAACGGTGGGAGGGTCCATGGAGGAAGCCCTCCAGATGTGAGATTCCCTGGATGTGAGGCATCCCCGA
The DNA here is from genome assembly GCF_059928025.1 of Delphinapterus leucas. Taxonomy (NCBI): domain Eukaryota; kingdom Metazoa; phylum Chordata; class Mammalia; order Artiodactyla; family Monodontidae; genus Delphinapterus; species Delphinapterus leucas. Next base: position 29,727,020 of record NC_143149.1, read on the forward strand.
CATGCAGGGAGAGCTGCAGAAATGGGGCGCACGGCCATGGGTGGGAGGGGAGCCGGGGACACCAAATCAATTAGCGGGGCCTGACACCCAGATCCAGCCGTGTTCACCGGGCCCCTGACCCAGGGAGATTTGGAGTGTAGGGTTTGGTTTTTTTGTTTTTTGTTTTTAATAGAAAAAGGGACAGAAGTAAGAAGGAGCATTTTGCATGCAAATGGGCCACTGCCACAAGAGCCCATTAAAATGTAAAGACTCCACGTTCAGCCTGACAAAACGGTGCAAACTGCTGTGTTTGCCAGAGACGCTGCAATACAGCTCCCCACAAAGGGGCCCGGCAACAATGGGAGCTGAATGGCCTCAGTCAGCAGGTCCCCTCTCGCGTTGCCATGGGGACCCCACCAGGGCTTACTAAAGGTATTTCCTGAGGAGAAAGGCAGTGCACACATGCCCAGGCAGCCCAGCTAATCCTGACAGGAAGCCATCGCCATTCAGCAGCCCAGGGGCTTGGGGCTGGGAGGTGTGTTTTGTTTTTATTAAAAAAAGATTTTGGGGCTTTTGTGTTGTCCCATCTCGTCACTGTAATTTAGCGCAGAGCCGCCTGTGCTGGCCAAAGCCACAGCCAGGGCCCTGCACCCACCCCAAGACCCCCCAAAACCAGCTCCGCAGGAAGTGGTTGGGCAGGGGAGGCCCAGCATTCTGTGCAAACCCTCCCAAAGATGTGGCGACGGGTAACCCAGCATCAAAGTGGAGTCTGGGGTTCAAGCCCCAGTGCTGGGTTCCAGCTGCTGCCTCCTCGGTACATGTACTTTCTTCCCTCCTAGGGATTGGGTGACACCCACCCTCCCCAATACCTCCCACCACGAGGAGGAGAACACTTTCAGGCCGGGGAGAGGGCTGTAATTAGGTGATTAACAAAGGAATGCGCCCAGGAGTTGTTTTTAAAAGAAATCTCCCCTCTTCCTCTCTCCCCAATGTTTACAGACGCACTCTGGGCAGAGCTGAAAAGAAAAATGCGTCCTCCACCCATTTCCCAAAAGGATTCCCAGTACCCTTGGCTGCTCTACCTTACCTGGAAGAGAGAGCTGCTCTGGGAAGGGGCAAGTTCACCTAAGACGTGCAGGAAGAAGCGTAAAGAGCAAAGGTAGGTGCCTTGCAGCCACCAGGAAGGGAGGGCCTCAGCTCCCGGTTCCTAGAAGTTTGTGTCACCGGCTCACATTTGGCACCAGAGGAATCAGCCTTGGCAGATTCAGGGAAGAAAGCCAACAACACAGCTGGCGGTGGAGACAGAAATTCCTGTGTGACAACTGCCCCCCTCGGACACAGTTTAGGGTAAATTAACATTTCCTGAGCAAACTTGTATGTGGAAGGAGCTGGCCTCGGTGAAGAGGATAAAATGAAGGGGGCTCTGCCCACCCAGGTCTGTGTGTTTGCAGAGCCCATGCTCCTGCCTCTAGACCTTTCCCGCAAAATGTTTTGAACTGGGTATCTTGATAGAATCAGAGTGGTTGTTTGGGCAGCATTAAGGCTGTGCCTTACAACTGCCCTGGGCGCCCAGGAAGCTTCTAGAGCCATGTTCGGGGGGGTTCCTATTTTGGGAAAAGAAGCTGGAGAGCCTTGTTCATTGATGGAAAACTTCCCCCAAAGAACCGCAAGCCCAGTAAGGACACTTGTGTGGGCTGTAAGCACAGGGGATCTGGACCCTCAGCTGGGGGACTTCTCCTGCCTTTATTACAATCACATCCTAAGCTCAAAGCAAAAGTACCACCGGCCACCAACTGTGACAACACAGAAGTAAGAACACCTTCCCCTGAGCTGTCAGGGAAAAGCTGGACAACTAGCTGAAGTGGGGTGTGCGTGCGTGTGCGTGTGCGTGTGTGTGTGTGTGTGTGTAGGGGTCCTGCTGCTCGAAGGGGAACTCAGACCCTCCCACCACTGGCCCAGAGCCCAGGCCTCCCAGCCATGTGTCTGCAGCTGTGACCTGTCAGGCACTTCCTGGTCTGGGTTCTGTAATGGAAAGATCATTAAGAGTGGGGGAAGGAGGACAGCCAAGAGGTAGCCCTGCAGCTCCCAATCCGCCGGGCGCTGACCTTAGAGTCCGGTCAGGTTCCTTGAAGAAAAGAATGTATGGCTTTCCCCCCACCGCGCCCCCTCCCAGGGCCTCGGGACGGCCTCCCCTCCCCCAAGCTCCTCGGAGCTGGTTTGGGGAAGGAAGCACCAGTAGCTGCGTAGGAAAACGCTGCCGCTCCCTAAACTTGCTCATGAATTAGTCGAGGCCACAGCTGTTTCAGAATTTGCCTTTTGCCCCCTCCCCAAACCTCAGTGGATGCTTGAGAGCACACGCACCAGGGCTATCAGCTCCCCTCCGGCTCTGTGCCACCTTCCCTCCCTGGCTGGTCCCGTGGCTGCAGTGGTGGGTCTGGGTCACCATGCCCAGTGCAAGGACGCTCACCACCCACTGCAGTGGAGAAAGGAAGGGACTCTTCATAAAGTGAGCTATTTTTTTCAATGTTAAAGAAACATCCCTTATTTTTACATTACGAGAATAAAGGTGATAGACATCCTTTTATTTATTTTTTTGGCCACGCCATGCAGCTGGTGGGATCTCAGTTCCCCGACCAGGGATCGAACCCGGGCTCTCGGCAGTGAAAGCACAGAGTCCTAACCACTGGACCGCCAGGGAAGTCCCAACAGACATCCTTTTAAAAGGAAATGGTGTAAAAGGTGGTTGCCAGGGGCTGGAGGAGAGAAGACTGGGGAGTTACATGTTTAACAGGTAGAGTTTCAGTCAGGAAGGTGACAAGTTCTGGAGATGGACAGTGGTGATGGTTGCACAACACGAATGTACTTAATGCCAAGGACCTGTACACTTAAAAATGGTTGAGTTGTATAGTATGTATATTTTACCACAATTAAAAGAAGTACCGGTAGTGGACAGTGTTGGTTTTTTAAAGATGTTCTTACGTGGCAAAATAAATTGTCAACCCAAAATATCGGGGCGGGGGGGGAAATTTGACTGGCCCATGGAACCTAAAAATCTGGGGCCAATGGTCTGTTCCACAGACTGGCAGGAAAGTGATGGCCCAGAGGACCCACTGACATACCACGTATTCATTCTTCTCTTTCTCCTCCTTCACACACACTGTGAAAGTAGAGCATTTAGTACTGTTTTCAGAAACTAAAAGAGCGTGGTTTGGGGATATTTCTCCCTGAGATGGAATGGCACTCAGACAGAGAGCAGGTAGGAGAACCAGGACCAAAGGCTGCTTGGAAGGCCAATGTCTACACTGGGGAGTCCTGTGATCGGACAAGCTGGTTGATCTTAAACAATGAGCCTCCTGTGGGAGATTCCCTACTCTGGGCAATGTCCACATTCCGGGTGTCCTAAGGGATGAGAGCCTCATTTGAAATCCTTGTGAAAACCACGCAGTACCAAACTCTGCTTGAGCCCCAGGTGGTTGTAACTGGCTGGGAGCAGCAGAAGGAGTATCTGACTGGAAGTCACTGGGATGACTGGCCCTGCCACTCCTGTGTGACCCGGGCCACATCATCTCCCCTCTCGGCCTCCGTGTGCTCAACTGTGAGATGGGAAGGCTGACTGGACAAGCTCTGGGCAACTCCAACAGCTCTAACCAACATTCCAAGTTTCAGCTGGGCCTTGGGAGTTGAGTACCATTCACTACATCCCCTCCAGCCTCCACCAGCACAGGTGGCCCTCCGCCATGAGGGAGGGCAGGAGACTGCAAGTTAATTTTCCTTAAGAAGAGGGGAGGGGACTCCCCTGGCGGCCCACTGCAGGGGGTGCGGGATCGATCCCTGGTCAGGGAACTAAGATCCCACATGCCGTGTGGTAAGGCCGAAAAAAAAAAAAAAAAGACACATGGGACTTCCCTGGTGGCGCAGTGGTTGGGAGTCTGCCTGCCAGTGCAGGGGACACAGGTTCGGGCCCTGGTCCAGGAGGATGCCACGTGCCGCGGAGCAACTAAGCCCATGCACCACAACTACTGAGCCTGCGCTCTAGAGCCCGCGAGCCACAGCTGCTGGGCCCATGTGCCACAACTACTGAAGCCCGTGCGCCTACAGCCCGTGCTCCCCAACAGAGAGAGGCCACCACAATGAGAGGCCCGTGCACCGCAACGAAGAGTGGGCCCCGCTTGCTGCAACTGGAGAAAAGCCCACGTGCAACAACGAAGACCCAACACGGCCAAAAATAAATAAATAAATATATATATATATAAATAAATAAACAAACAAATAAATAAGACACAAGGATGTAATGCACAGCACGGAGAATACAGTCAATACTTAAAAAAAAAGAAGAAGAGGGGATTCTGATTTGGCCACAGAGCTGCGGCCACCAGCACCTTCAACACATGTCTCCCTTCATCTTTTCCCTCTGGCCCGAGATGTTCCAGAAGAAGCCTCAGGGCCGAGGGTATGGAGTAGCTCAGAGGCTGTGACTGGCAGAAAGCTGGGAGCCCAGGTATTCTAGAAGGATTTATTTCACTGTCCTTTTTTGATGCTCATGAGAGACTCCATGAGAACTCATTAGGCAAATAAATTTTAAAAATGGACTGGGAGTCTGAGGGTGGTGGGGAAAGGACACATGTTCTGAAATAAATGCGTCTTCCAAGCATACCCTTCAGGCATTAATACAGCCTTGAGAGTGCAAATAACGTGGACGAAAGCTTTAGATGCCGAAGCGAGACCTTCATTCAGTACGTCAGTCAAAGAACCTGACTCTTCTAAGATTTAAAAACTAATTCCTAAAACCGAAGGAAAATAAACCTTAATTCCCAAAGTCAACCCTGAAGTTGGATAATAAAGGGGCAGAGATTTCCGAATGCAAAAGGACCCTTCCAACGATGGGAGAGCTGATCCACATTCCAAAGGTGGTGATAACTGACTTAAAGCCCCGAGCAACACAGAAGAAGGGCGTTCCAGGAAGAGGGTCTCCTTCCTTCCAGACAAGCTTTTAGACAACTTTCTACTCCTGGTCCTTCCTTCCTCCAATAAACCCCGGCAATCGGACTCAGCCCTCTTCTACTTCCTCGTTTCCCCCACCTCCCAGTACAGGGGTTAGAGCCGTAGGCACTGATATTAAATAGACCTGAATCGAACTCTAGCTACACCATTTATTTTAGCTGTTTAACCTGGCAAGTGTTCATTTTGACCTCTCTGTGTCAGTTTCCTAAACCGTGAAATGGACACACATCACCTACCTTATACACAATTAATTGATATCAGATTCTCAAAGTGTGGTCCCTGGATGGCAGTATCAGCATCCTCTGGGAACTTGTTAGAACCACCCAGCTCGGGTCCCGCTGCAGAATCCAGAGCCCTGGGGGTGGACTGTGGCAAAGGTTTTTTAAAAAATTAATTAATTTATTTATTTTTGGCTGCGTTGGGTCTTGCTGTGTGTGGGATTTCTTTAGCTGCAGCGAGCGGGGCCTATTCTTCATTGGGGTGTGCAGACTTCTCACTGCTGTGGCTTTTCTTGTTGCTGGGCACTTGCCCTAGGCATGCAGGCTCAACAGTTGTGGTGCGTGGGCTCAGTAGTTGTGGCTCGCGGGCTCTAGTGCACAGGCTCAGTAGTTGTGGCTCACAGGCTCTAGAGCGCAGGCTCAGTAGTTGTGGTGCACAGGCTTAGCTGCTCTGTGGCATGTGGGATCTTCCCAGACCGGGGCTTGAACCCGTGTCCCCTGCACTGGCAGGCGGATTCTTAACCACTGCGCCACCAGGGAAGTTCCGGCAAGGGGTTTTAACAAGCCCACTGGGTGATGTGCCTGCTGGGAAAACCTGAGAACCACTGCATTAAGTGATATAAAGGACTCACTGTGGGGTAGCAATAATTATTTCTCACCTACTTTCCTTACCTTCCTATTGAAAAGGATTTCATTCCTATCTTCCCCTTTTTTAAAGCTAGAAATTGTAGGTATCTTTTTTTCCCTAGTTCCTTTATTATTTAAAAAATTTTGGGGGGTAGTATAGTTGCTTGACAATGCTGTGTTAGTTTCTGCTGTACAGCAATGTGAATCTGTTAAACATATACATATAGCCACTCTTTTTAAGATTCTTTTCCCAGATAGGCCGTTACAGAGTACTGAGTAGAGTTCCCTGTGCTATACAGTAGGTCCTTACTAGTTGTAGGTATCTTTTTCAAAAAAGAAAATGGATGGTTACCTCGCTGTGCGTTCATGCATGCATTCATTTCTTCAAAAAGTATTCATGGAGTGCCTAACATGTATCAGACACTATTCTAAGGTGCTGGGGTAAACAAAGGAACGAACGACACCTCTGCCTTCATGATATATGTGTGCACACACATCACAGCCCACAAACGACAGTCAATCTGCCCCTTCACTTTAGGGAAGAGGCCCTCACCTGTGGTGTCAGATGTCCTCATAACCTGAGTTTTATGTCCTTATTTGAGGTTGTCACTGGATGATGTTTTATATTTTATTTTATTTTTTGCGGTACGCAGGCCTCTCACTGTTGTGGCCTCTCCCGTTACGGAGCACAGGCTCTGGATGCGCAGGTTCAGCTGCCATGGCTCACGGGCCTAGCCACTCTGCGGCATGTGGGATCTTCCCGGACTGGGGCACGAACCCGCGTCCCCTGAATCGGCAGGCGGACTCTCAACCACTGCGCCACCAGGAAAGCCCCGGATGACGTTTTTTAAATGAGTCACTTATTGTATTTGCCTATGCGTAGTAAGAGCGACACTGGCCAGGGCTGGGCCTGACCCATGGTGAGGCTGGGGTAGGGTTGCCATTTGTCCTGGGCCTCCCAGTCAAGAGGGGCCTCCAAGAATTTTTGTGTTTTCCCCAAAAGGGCACACAGATAGTTACTGACAGAACTGGAAGAAAATATTTACCAAAAAACTTGCAATAAATCTGTGTTCTATTCCTGGGGCACACCTCAGACAGTACACCACAAATTAATTAATTTTGAAAATCCTGTAATTATTTTGTGACTAGCCCAACCACATCGTATTATATATATTTTTGTTTAAAACATTAATTTGTTAGATGTAAACACTAAGAAAAACAAAATTTCAGGACGCTTGTGGGGTTTTTTTTTGCTTTTCTTCACGCTTTAAATAAATATCTACTGGTAGCCTCAAAACAATGCTAATGCTTCAGGCTTGCTGAACCTTCTAACATGTTTATTCCCATCCATGAGACATTGTTGGACTACTTTAGAAACATTCCAGGTGGTTTATTGTGTCTGGGCAATACCACTATATTCTAGAATAAGTGTGACCTACAAGGAAAACTCAGGTGTGGCCTCTGATGCTTTAGAGCCCTCCGATCCCAGACCTTCTCCAAGTAGGAGGTCTCAGCTACTGTGCAAAAGGCAGCCTCAATGGGGTTTTCGTTCCATTGATTATTCTAAGCTAGGGAATCACTTTCATTAGGGCAGCTCATAGACCTATGACCGATGCACAACCTCGCAGCCAAGAGCAGAAGAATGTCACACAAGAAATGCACAAGTGTCTCCAGCTGCCCTTACCCCAACCACACACATGTACATACCACCCCCAAAAGGGAGGTGAAGCCTAATTCCTGTGAGATAAAAGGGACTGACCCAGCAATGTTTAAATTCACATGTTGGTCTGCCTGTATTTTGGGAAGAAACCCAGTTTGATAGAGGGACATAGTATAATACACTGGAAAAAAAAAATTGGAGTCAGACCTACCTGAACCTGAATCCCACTTTCACTGCCTATCAACTAGACGACCTTAGACAAATTACTTAACTCCCTGAACCTCAGTTTCCTCATCTGATTTTGAAATTAAAACCTATGGCCATGGGATCAATGTAGAGGTAAAAATATGTAAAGGATGTGGAATGTGAAAATGTAATAAATAGTGTTTATTAATTATTATTTTTAAAGACCTTTACTGGTATTACCTTTCTGGGGCTATTTGGTACTAGGTAATCACAACTTTTAGAATATAAGTATCCTTGGATACATGGGCAAATTTTATTTGTAAAAGTATGTTCACTTAAATGCAAACTATTGAGAATAACTTAAGTGCCCAACAGTAAAGGACTGGGTAAATAAATTTTGCACACCCATACTACTACATAGTTACTTAAGCATGATGGAAACGTCTCTGCATGGCAGGAAGTACCTGCTTACGTTACAAACCAGTATATAACATATAAATTCCATTTTTGAAAAGTTATGCTTGTATAAATGCAGGGAAAAAGATCTATATAAATAGATTCACCAATAACAGTGATTATTTTTGGATGATGGGCATATCAGAGACTTTCTTTTTCTCTTTACAAGTCTATAATTTCTAAATTTTCCACAATGAACCCAGATTACATATCAAAATATCCATGTTTTAAAAGAGCAATAAAAACATTCTTTCTGACTGCATACAACTTTGCTCTAGTGGAGGAAACAGCCATATGTTAAAAACTCCATAATGTGGGCTTCCTTGGTGGCGCAGTGGTTGAGAGTCCGCCTGGCGATGCAGGGGACACGGGTTCATGACCTGGTCCGGGAAGATCCCACATGCCGCGGAGCAGCTGGGCCCGTGAGCCATGGCCGCTGAGCCTGCGCATCCGGAGCCCGTGCTCCACAACAGGAGAGGCCACAACAGTGAGAGGCCCGCGAACCGCAAAACAAACAAACAAACAAAAAACTCCATAATGTAAGGCAGAGGAAAGTAAGTGCCAGATTGAAAGTTACACAGAAAGGGGGTGGGTGGGGGGGAAAGGAGTGATTAATTTGGAGACAGAGGAGGGCTTCAAGAGGGAGGTGGCCCTTAAGCTACTCCTTAAGCTAAGAGTAGAAATTACAAACAGTGAAAGCAGGAAAGGATAGGGATGGACATTTCCAGCTAAGGGACCAGGATAAACAGTTGTTATGTATGAATGTGTATGTTGTATTAAACAAGCGAAGAGGAAGTCTTATTTGGCCAGATGGATGGATGGATGAATGGGAGACAGGGAGGAAAGGAAGGAAGGGAGGGAGGGAGGGCGAGAGGAAGGAAGGAAGGGAGGAGGAAAACTAAATCAGTAAACAAATGGTGAAGGGACCATTAGCCAGGGGCTAGTTTTCGTCTGTAGAGAAAACAGAGGAGGGGCTAAGCTCTAAGTTCAACTTTCTTTGTTGATCAAATATATGACTCTCCAGCATTCATGGTTTTTAACCTCTTTCCCTGCCCAAGCTCATGACCACTAATGTTCACTCTTCCCCGAACTCCTTGACCCTCTCACCCACTTGAGGCTTGATGCACCTAAACATCCAGGGCCTGGGAAACACAGCCACATTCACACCAACATTCACCTTCTTTTACACCACCCATCCCAGGAGCCTTGGCCACGATACAACACGTGGGCTCAGGAAGGAGCACTGAGTTTCAAGCTCCATCTGAGCCAACGGTTCTCGTGATTGGAACTGACTGGACAAACCCCTCTCCCGAGGTTTCCAGTTTGCAAGGAGACAGCCTTTAAATGAAGGCAGTGGGCACCTCATTTGGCAAGGGGGGGGGGAGGGGAGGGTCGGTGCGAACCAAGAACAGGAGAGGGGGGACTCAGGGTACAAGCCACAAGCAGCCCATCAGGCAAATGTCCCCCCCAACTTGGCCGTCAGCGGCTGTAAGTCAGAGCCAGCTCCCAAGTTCAGAAGCAGCCCACAGTCTAGAACAGCAGTCCCCGACCTTTTTGGCACCAGGGACTGGCTTCGTGGAAGACACTTTTTCCATGGACCGGGGTGGGGGAGCGTACGGTTTCGGGATGATTCAGGCGCATTACATTTATTGTGCACTTGATTTCTATTATCATTACATTGTAATATATAATGAAGTAATTATACAGCTCACCATAATGCTGACAGGAGGCGGAGCTCAGGCAGTAATGGAAGCGATGGGGAGCAGCTGTAAATACAGATGCAGCTTTGCTCACTCACCGCCCCCCTCACCTCCTGCTGTGCGGCCCTGTTCCTAACAGGCCACAGGCCGGTACCAGTCCGTGGCCCGGGGCTTGGGGACCCCCTGGCCTAGAAGGCTTCTCCTAAGAGGAAGCAGTTTGGGATTTATTCCAGGCCTTAAGAGCCTAGGTAGAGCAGTTAACTTGCTGCTGAATCACTTGGGGGGCGGAGGTCGGGGACAGGGTGGGCCGAGAGAAGGGAATGCTGGGCGTAAGTCTGTGGATGAGCCTCCTCTCCAGAATGAACAGGGCGGCCTGGGCAGCTGAATTTGGGAGACCAGCAGGGCCAGAGGAGCTGGACTTTCCCGGTCAGCAGGGAAACAGTTGTCTCGTTGCCAGGCTTTGGGGAGGGAAGAGGCAAAGGTGGCGTCTACAGGGGGAGCTGGAGCCCCCAGTGGCCCCCGAGGATCGAGGCCCTGTAAAAACAGGGCACAGCTGCCGGTCAGGATCTCTGACCCCGGACCTCTCCCTCCCGGATAATGACTCCCCAGAACTCACTTCTCCCAAGGCCATCCCTCACGGCCCCAGACACGAGCCATCACTCACTATTTCGGCCTGACCGGGAGCAAGCATCCCGGCCGGGCCCTGCTGACCCACCTCCAGGCAGGGGCCACAGGCCCCAGAGGCATCCCTGACCCTCTCTCTCCAGTTCCTGCCCACCCAGGTCGTCACAGAAACCCGGGGGCAGCAGCGCGGCCTGCTTCTCTGTTTGGGCTCCCTCCCTTCCCCCTCCCTGGCCAGGGCTCTGGACAGACATTTGTTCTTCCCTGAGAAATTCCTCCTCCCTGACTTCGGGGAGCTGGCCGGCAAAGCCAGAGTGGAAAATCAGTGAAGCTAATGGTGCAGCAATGCTGCAGGCAGGGCCAAGAACACGGCCCTGGGGTGGCTCTGCCCGGTGTGGTCAAGTGGACACGTGAGCCCTCCGGCTCCTGCCTCACATTCTCTCCCTGCACCCACCCTCTGCAAAGCTCAGCTCCAGGAACGCTTGCAAACACGCCCTTCCGAAGGCACCGAGCTACCTCTCTCTGGAGAGGGGGTGAGGGACTGAGTGGAGTGCCCCGGGGAAACCTGGTGGCTCCGTGCCGCGCAGATTCCCACAGCCCGAAACCCTCCAGCCTTGCACTCCAGTGGATCTCCCCACATTGCTCTCTGCCCTGTGGAATTCCACCCGCCTTCCGGCCCAAGGGGGAGAAACTCCTCTTCAATGTCCAGTGTGAATTAGAAGTAAACAGGTTCTTTTCACAAGAAAAAATTATGTTGCGGACGGGGTGGGGTGCAGCAGTGCTCCTGAATGTTCCCCTCCCACCCCCGGCAGCCACCCAACACTGGTCCACAGGACACTGGCCCCCAGGCCGCAGGTCCTCCGGCCACGCCCACTGGCCGCAGCCAGTAGGACCTCGGCCTGTGCAAGGCTGGTAGTGGGATACCCTCCGGTACTTGTTCGGGGCTCCCCCTGCAGCCAGGCTGAAATGCATACCCCTTCGGGCCAAAGACAGCTGCGGAAGCCCCTGGGGGGTTGCCAGTGGCGGCCAGGGCCCAGGGCCGGACTTCAAGCTGGGGTGATGTCTCTGGCACCATTTGCAGCTCCCCGCCACGGGCCCAGGTTTCTGCAGAACACAAAGACAAAGCCTTGCTTTGTGGTGCCTGGCATCCAGGGGGCTTGCAGCCAGAAATGGAATCGTGCGGCTTTTCCATTAAGTGTAACCTCTCCCTCTTCAAGCGGCCACCAGACTCCTTCAAATCTGGGTAGGTGGGAGGAGCTGTAAAACCCCGGCCATTAAATCGTTTATTAGTTGCAGGTTTCTGAGCATGTAGGCAAGTATTTTGAGACGGCAAGGCTCATACCGTGCCCTCCACCATGTGGGGTCTGGGGGCTTTAGCCCAGGTTACTGCTGAAAAGGGGGTTAGGATCCCCATTCCCAATTATGAGAAGCGGCCTTGTAAACAGTTTTGGATTCACCCACTTGCTTTTCTGCAAGTCTTATTCTAAACGAGAGAAAAATACACAAAAACAAGCCTCTTCGAGCTCAAAGTGTCTTTCAAGCTAGCGCTTATCTTTTTAAAGGGGCATTCTATTCCCCGGCCCACGACCCCGCTTCAGTCTCCCCCGCCCCCCTCCCCACAAAGCCTGGTCTGAAACAAGCTCAGCCTCTTTAAGATCCCAAACTAGAGAAGGGAAAGGAGAGGGAGGAAGGAGGGAGGCTGGTTTTCCTGGAACCCTTATTAAATCAACTTTCCAAGGACAGCCAGAAACTTCAGGCCCTCCCCACTCCCTGAGGAGCATTTGCAGACTGGGGGAGGGGCTCCCGACACACACACACACACACACACAGCAAAGCCTTTCTAAAGGGCAAAAGCTCTCAGTCAGTGGGAGCAGGGTTTGGGGTAATTTGCTTTAAACTTTTGGGCAAACCTTTTACATACAGAGTCCAGTCTTTTCTGAGGACAACAGCAGCATTGTTATTGAATAATCAGCAGGGCCGAGACTACGGCAATACTTTACATTTGTGAGATACCTTATAGTTTACAAAGCGTGGAGATAGATTCTTCCCTTAGGACTTCAGGTCTCTGAAGACGGTGGGGCCCATGTTCCGCTATCACAAAGCTCAGAAGGGATGATCTAGGAGAAGGGGCTGAACCACGAGAGGGACTGACTCAACCCAATGGGGACCTGGGACCTGATGTCCATCCAAGTCTCGTGGGTTTCCGCTTCTGCGTCCTAAGGCACTCCAAGTCCATCCATGAAACAAGCCCTTTACCACGCGGTGTCTCCTGTGGGGTCCCAGGAAAAGGTACCCACATCTACCATTTATGGCTCATTGACTATGTCCAGGCATGGTTCTTAGAGCTTTGCAGGCATTTGCATGATATTCACAACGACCTTAGAAGGAGATGTTCATTACCAATATAGATTATAGAGTGTCAGAGAGGAGCTTTCCCAACAGCCAACAGTCGGCAAGCAATGGAGCCCAAATCAAAACCAAGGCAGTCCAGGGAAAACGTGTGCCCACAGACTTGTACACGAACGCTCACAAGAGTTTTAGTAATAATAGCCCAAAGTGTTAGCAACCCAAATGGCCAGCATCAAGTGAATGGATACACATTCTCCATATAATTCCATTATGTGAAATTCTAGAACAGGCAAAACTAACCTACAGTGACAGAAAGTAGATCCGTGGTTGCCTGGGTCCGGTGCTGCAAAGGGAGCTGACTGCAGAGGGGCAGGAGGCAAGTTTGGGGGGTGATGAAAATGTTTCATATCTTGATTGACAGTTACATGGGACAATGCTACATTTATCAAAACACTTCAAACTGCACGCTTAAAATTGGTGCATTTTATAGAATGCAAATGATACCTCAATTAAGTTGATTTTTTAAAAATGGCAGCGTAACTTCACTCTTCACTGCCACATCGCCTCCTCATAGCCCTCCTCACCTCTCCTACCCGCTCCCTCCTGTTTGCAGAGCGGGACTTCGTCATTTTCAAGACTTTCAGCCCCTTGACTCCACCCTCCATCACTGCCCCGGCTTCCTTTCCCAGTCTGGATGCACAACCAGAAGCTTCAGGACCACCATCACCCCCTCAACCCCTACTCCTTATGTTTCGACCCTTGGATACGATACTCCCTTCCTGCTTACAAGTACCCAGGTCCGAGATGCGTACTATTCACTTTCTCCACCCTCCATCCCTGGGCTGCAAAACGGTTTGTTACAGAAGGTTAAAAAAAATACTTTAGGGTCCACCATAAATTCATATTCCCAAACCTTATCCACCCCTCCTCATTGCCACCTATGCTGTGGCTGACCCAAATCTCTATCTACTCCTCAGAAACCTCCCACTCTGACTCACTCCCTTTACTCGCATCTTGTCTGTGTCTTTAGTCACCCGGAGTTGACATCCAACCTACTTAAACCCGTAGTGTTTTTTTTTTTTAATTAAATTTATTTTTTTGGCTGCAGTGGGTCTTCGTTGCTGCGCATGGGCTTTCTCTAGTTGTGGTGAGCAGCGACTACTCTTCTTCGTTGTGGTGCGCAGGCTCTAGGCACACGGACTTCAGTAGTCATGGCACACGGGCTCAGCAGCTGTGGCTCGCGGGCTCTAGGGTGCAGGCTCAGTAGTTGTGGTGTGTGGGCTCAGTAGTTGTGGCACACAGGCTTAGTTGCTTCAGTTGCTTAGTTGGCGCACGGGCTTAGCTGCTCTCCACCAGGGCTCGAACCCGTGTCCCCTGCATTGGCAGGCGGATTCTTAACCACTGCGCCACCAGGGAAATCCTAAACCTGTAGATTCTATTTCTATAGTGTCTCTGTTATTTTTCCTTCCTTTACAATCCTCCACTCTAGTTCACTGCCTTTCTCTAGCTAGACATTCAGAACAACCGTTTAAGCAACTCGTCTTTCTGGCAACAGTGGTAGCAGCAGTAATAACTCCTAACGCTTTGCCTGTCAGTGCTTTACCTGGGTTATCTCACTTAATCCTGTATTACTGCTCCATTTTAAAGATAAGCAAACTAAGACTTCCTGTGTCTGAGTAATTGGTCAAACCAAGTAATGCAGCTATTAAGTGGTGGAGCACGATTTTTTTTTTTAGAATTTTTAAAAAATAAATTTAATTAATTAATTATTTATTCATTCGTTCATTCATTTACGGCTGCATTGGGTCTTCGTTGCTGCGCGCGGGCTTTCTCTAGTTGCAGCGAGCGGGGGCTACTCTTCGTTGCAGTGCGTGGGCTTCTCATTGCGGTGGCTTCTCGTGTTTCGGAGCACAGGCTCTAGGTGCGCGGGCTTCAGTAGTTGTGGCATGGGGGCTCAGTAGTTGTGGCTCACGGGCTCTGGAGCGCAAGCTCAGTAGCTGTGGTGCACGGGCTCTAGAGCACAGGCTCAGTAGTTGTGGCACACGGGCTTAGTTGCTCCGCGGCATGTGGGATCTTCCCAGACCAGGGCTCGAACCCGTGTCCCCTGCATTGGCAAGCGGATTCTTAACCCCTGTGCCACCAGGGAAGCCCTGCAGAGCACAATTTAAACCTAGGTCCGCCTGACTTCTTCCTCCCATCCATCCAAACTCAGCTGCCTGAAAATCTGAAAGCTGGATTGTGTCACTTTCCTGCTCAAAACTTTTCAAGACTCCCAGTATCTACCCATTTAGGTACAGTTTCCTCAGCAGGGCATTACAGCTTTCCATACGCTAACTCAGTCCAATTTGTCCAGGCATTCCGTCCCCCGACTACCTACACACCAGGTAAGTTGTTCTCTGTACACCTTATACGTCCTGCCCCAGCACCCTCACTCATGCTGCTCCACCTGGAACACCCTTCATCTCCCTCCCAGGCCCCTGCCCAGCTCTCTGGACCATCTCAATGACGGTGGCTGTCCCTCTCCCCCAGCATTCCCACTGCATTGTGTTATAACTCCACTGCGTGGTTTAAACACGGTCCACCTTGAGTTTAGCTGCCTCTGTGCTTGTCATCCTCTACCCGATGGTGAATTCCCTGTGGGCAGAGATGGTCCCTCCCACTCCGGGTCCCCAGCGTGTTCCAGGTCAGGCCTTGCCTTCAATTCTGTCACTGAATACAACACGAATCTGCCTGCCCCAGCCAGTGCATCTTTTAGAAAGCCCCCCCCACCCGTCCCCCCTTCTCCATCACCCTACAAGAGGGCAAATATCCTCACTCCTCATTCGTCACTCACACAGGTCCTGGCAGCGAGACTGGTGGCCCTTTAAACGCAGCCGCCATGTTGTGTGCACACCTGAGCCCTTTACCCACCACCTGCCAACCTCCTCTGCTTCTGTCATCAGCCACTGGGTCACAAGCCACACTACCCTTTGGCAGCAGAAATGCCCAAATATTAGTTCCCAGAGACCTTCAAAAGCTGCCAGGTGTGCTGTACCTGTAATTTCCATGAAGTATTTTCACAAGTCCGGAAAAATCCCATCAGCAGTGGGTACAAGTCTTTTCCGTTACTAATAATCCCTCCGAATTCCCAATAAACTACAGGTGTCTACCAGCGCCTATGCCCCGTAATGCTCCCTGGTTCTCAATCTCTTTGAAATCCCTCCAGCAGTATATCCAAAGCAAACCTCTTACCAGGCCTCCAAACAGGGCCTGTGAGAGATGGTCAAGAAAGACAAAATGGCAGGCACGTGGCCATGATGGCCGACCCTCATAGAAGGTATGTCTTTGGAAAAATTTTCTAGAAGCTGGAGGTCTTTATGAAGCTCCCACAACCCTGCACATCCCTTGGACCCCGATCCAAGTTCTAAACCCAAATTCACAGGTCACTCGCACCCACTGCACTGCCCAACCCCACTTTATATACATCATCTAGGTTAGGGAGCTAGCTCTTGGGTCCCAATCAGAAGTTCCTTTTTCAGAAGGAGAAAAGCATAAACCTCCCCCCTGAGCACGTCACCTCTGGCAGATGGATGTCACCAGCCTTCACGACCCAACCTCTGATGAAGCTGGCTGTGTCTGCAGCCAGGCCCCCACCAGCCCAGGTACCTTGGGAGCCTCTCCTACAGTCCAGGAGCCCTCTGCTCCACCTGGGATGGAGCCTTCGCAGTTGACCACATCACGTCTGTCCCAGCCCACCTTGTTGCTGAGGACCGGGAGCCCAGGCTGCTCCTCGGCCCGCGCCTTACCTTGTTCCGGCAAGGTTGGCGCTGGCCTGGCAGTGCAGAGCGCGGCTGTGACCAGCACAGCCCAGAACAGGAGACACTTCCAGCTCCACATCCCAGTTCTGCAGTTAGAGGTTGGTGACAAGGCTCCACACCTCCATGGAGACTCTGCCGTGGGCTTGATCCTCCTGTGCAAGCTGACTCTGGGGAGAGAAAAAAACCCCGAAAGTTAGGAGGGTCTGCACGGGGGACGAGGGGCAAGGAGAAAAAGAGGGGAGGCATGTTACATGGCCACCCTGCCCACAAGGGTGCCTGAAGCAATAACTTACTCCTTCAGACACAAGAAAGGAACTGTGGTCCTGTCCCAACGGTGAATTCAAGGTTATGCGTCTTAATTAGACCAAGGAGTGGTTCAATTCAGTCCTACAACTATTTATTGAGTGTGGACTGTTTCCCATGTTGGGAAAATCATCAGAAAGTTCCCCGAGGCATGAGCCCCAAGATCATTTGTGCTGGGAAAGCGAACGGCCTCAGGAACGTCTCCCATAGGTGACCTGGGTGTGCAGATGTGACCTCTCCCAGTTTAAGACTTCACTCCCTCTAGGGCACACCAACCCTTCGGTGAGGGATAAAGAGAGATGAGGAATTATGGAAGAAGCCCAGAACTGGGAAATGGGAGCCAGGTGAGATGCTGACCCTCTCTGCACCTACGTGGTGAGGAAGCTGAAATACACCATCTCCAAGGTTCTTTCTTTTTGTCTCTAAAACTGGATGCATCACAGGGACCTCTGGTTCTACCAGCTTCCCTCACAGAGAGAACACAACTCTCACCAGCTACATAAAAAGGGCCTCAGAGTAGGGAGCCGTGAGCTGGATCCAGTTCTCCCCGAGGCTGAGAGGTGACGGCAGATGTCCAACAGAAATGGATCCAGAAGTGGGGAAAGGTCGTGCTGAAGAATAAGGGTTCTTGCAAGGCCTGACTCAAAGATGGCTCGTGCCAGCCCCGGTGAAAGGCACAGACTGCAGTCCTTTATCCTTCTCAGGTCCGAATGGGTAAAATTTAAAACAACCCTCCAACGTCTTCAGGATAATGGTCTTTTCCGCTAAACATTTACCAAGTGATAAGACTTTCTGGGCACCGTTTGGGCTACGAGGGGGTGACCCTCTCTGTCTTCCAGGTGGCTTTTGCCCTAAATACTCCAGGGAACCATCCAAGTTATTCAGAGAATCCACTTCCCCGGAACATGCCCTAATGTGGTGCTTCAGCCGGGCCTCCCCCTGAGCCAGACAGGGCCCCTTGTGAGTGAGTCAGGCGCGGCTGGCAGAAAACCCCCCAGATTCTTGGCCTCGTTCACAAGCGCCTGCCAGCGGGAAGACGCATGCACTGCTGCTGCTAGCTCCCTCCCAAGGCTTTCCTGAAATTTTTTAATGATTTCAAACCAAAGGAGAAGTAAACACTTCTATTTTTCTAAATTTAGGAAAGGGACTAGACAAGGCAGAATCGAACAAGTATTTACTGAATACTCACTATGTGCCAAGCATGGACTAAGTAAGATTTTAGACTATAAAACTTCATTTCTTCCCCACTGTGAACTTAAGGGGAGGGGTGGGAATTATTACTGCCCTTTAAGCAACTGAGATGCAAAGAGGTTAAGTGCTTTGCCCAAAGATGTGCAGTGAGATGGGCAAGGGCACCGGGTCTACATCACCTGGGTTTTCGGATGCCAGAGGCCAGGGTGGGAGGAAACAATAAGGGGGTGATCAAACCTGGCTCTACTGGACGCAAGCTCATTTTCTCCAGAGGGCATCCCTGTGTCACACAAAAGCCATGTAAATAAGGACAGATCCGAGGTGACTCTGGCAATGGGAGAGCCTTTGATTCTCCTTTCCTTTGCTCTAGAGAAAGACCCTTGGAAGCAGCTCATGGATATGCCACCTAGGACACAGGATGGGGCATGATTCCTGGCCGGGGATAGAAGTGATGCTTGCCAGAGGACATCCCAAAACCACATTCCACATCTCATTACATCCCAAAGATACAGCAAATGGATACAGGCCAGTCACCGAGAAAGGTACACCTGACTAAGGACCTAAGTAAATCCCATAGTAATGGCCAGAGTCATGAATGAATGTTTAGTATCCAACAGGAAAGGGTGGTATCATCTCGAGATGATGAAGTTTGTTTGCAAAGGTAGCAGACAGGCAGCTCCCACCACCACTCGGCCGCTCTGTCCCCGAAAAGCCTGTCTACCTCCTCGCAGGTGTGGTCTGCCTGCTGACTGCCCTCTTTCAGCTCTGTGATCAATGCACTTCAAAATAATCTGGCAGCTTCCCTGCAAAAGTCTCTTCCTCTCCTCCCCCCCTGGACCTTGAGTCCCACATCTGTAAAACAAAGGATGTTCAGAAAACCCAGCCCCACCCCCCCCACCCCCCGGCCCCAGGCACCCACTCCTGGAATGAGAAGGGGTAAGCGGGCTCACAATCTATTGTGGAAAACACAGTGACGCGAACTAGTCCCCAGACTATCTGGGACCCTAGGGACTGCCACCTCCCCCTTCACCTCACCTTCTTCCCATTCTACTAATTAATGAATTCTTTAAGTCTCTTAGGAACAGTCTCCTTCCTCCACTGCCTGACAGATGTGACCTGTAGCCCTGCAGGTGCACACAGCAGCCGGCCCCTCAGCCTCTCCCCATCAGTCACGTCTCCTGGGACTGGCAGCCCAGCTCCTGCTCTGGGTGCAGAGGTCCTCACTGGGGAACGAGGAGAGTTGGGGGACACACGCCATCTCACTTATCCCACTTGTCATCAGAGGGAGCTAAAACAGTTGCCTTGCCTACACCACAGGAGGTTACGAGCTTCAAATGGGGGGCATGGGTGAAAGTATCTGCTCTCTCCTCTCTCAAGCCCTCATCAAATGTAAGGAATTATATATAAACATTGTGCTTTGAGTCACTTCTTGATAGCAATCTCAGGAGACTCTGGTAATTGGCAACCAGAGGACATGAACTTCCTGCCTTTACAAAGGCATTTCTCACCATCCATCTTTACAAACCCCACACTCTAGACCTAGCTGTCCCATTAGGTGGCCCCTCGTGGCTACAGAGCACTTGAAATGTGGCCAGTGCGAGGCAGGATGTGCTAGAAATGAAAAATACATACAAGAATGTGGAGCCTTTCATTGATTTTCTTAAACTGATTACATGTTCAAAAGATGATATTCCACATATATTGGGCTAAAGCAAATACATTATAAAAACTGAAACAAACGAATTAAGGAAAATGAATTTCACCTTTTTCTTAATTTCAAACGTGGCTACCGGGCTTCCCTGGTGGCGCAGTGGTTGGGAGTCCGCCTGCCGATGCAGGGGACACGGGTTCGTGCCCCAGTCCCGGAAGATCCCACATGCCGCGGAGCGGCTGGGCCCGTGAGCCACGGCCACTGAAGCCTGCACGTCCGGAGCCTGTGCTCCGCAACGGGAGAGGCCACAACAGTGAGAGGCCCGCGTACCGCAAAAAAAACAAAAAGCGTGGCTACTGGAAAAATCTGAGATTCCATGTGGCCTGTGTTACACTGTAGGGGACAGGACAGCTCTGGGCAACCTCCGTGCCCTGCCAAGCGTTTTTTCTTTGCCCTTCCTCTGTCTTCAGCGGGCTCTCTCATTCGCCAAGCCCCACCTCAAACAGCCACGTCCTCTTCTACAAGTCTTTCTTGGGCCTTGGGAGGATCCTCTGAATTTCCAAAAACACCATAGGGTCTCAAGCTCCTTAAGAGCAGGGTCTATACCCAATTAACCTTTGTCAATGACCTTAGCACCTAACACCTACACGGCAGGTGCTGGTACATTTGGGAACTGGAGGCATAAATGAATGAAACAAAGAGAGGCCGATGGAAATGAAACTGACAGAGCCACGCTTGCAGAGAAGAGGTTGACAATGCCAGAGGAAATCGTCCAGCACTCCTTGTTAGCCAGCCAAACTCGATCTCAAAGCATACCAACCCGGACATTTTCTAAACATCTCGATTCCTCAGACTTGAGGAAGTGACGCCCAAACTTTAATCCCTTTAGACGGGAGTAAGACTTCTTAACAGAAATGGTGGCTTTCCCCAAAAGTGACCAACAATGAGCATCCCTACTCATTGGTGAGAGTGGCAGGACAAGTTCTTAATAAACATCTGAAAAAACACATGCAGCTCAGCTTGAGAAATTGTACCGGCTCCAAGAGAAACGCTAATTTAAAAGTTTTTAGTCTCTGTCAAAAAGAGTGCCCAAATGTCCTTGGGAGTGAGGTATGTAAAAAGCAAGTAGTAATAAGAGAAACCCTAACTGCTCCACGGTAATCTAGGCAGCCTTGCTACTGAAGACAGGATGGGCTTGTGGACCATCACATGCTTGGAGGTGTTCACCCAGGTGAGGGCTATTTACTTGGAGCCCAAACATGGCTTTTTTAATTGCAAGTGGAATGGTGATGAGGAGAGAATTTCTAAGGGAAATGCAAGCTTAGGGAGAAAAGCAACTCTCCTAGCCCACGTCTGGTTTTTAATCCTCTCCGGAAACCCCAGAACCTTCTCTGAAGTTCTGCATCTGGACTCCCACCAGTCCCGGGTTCACTCAGACCTTTCCCAAAGCTCTCGGGATGAAATATGCAAGATGTATTTCCCAAGAGGAAATTAAGCTCCTCTTAAGTGATGTGAGGCCCTTTCAGAGCAAGATGTTTGGACCCCTTCTCTCTACCTTCTTTTCCTTCAGCAGCAACAGGCTCAAACTTTCCTAGGAAGCTCTTAACTAACAGCCATTTTGATGAGACAGATTAAACAATGGAGGCCCAAGGAAGCATTCAGAGGCTGCTGAAAGCCCAAGCTCACAGGAGCAAATCTCCTGTTTTAGGGGTCTCGCTCCAGGTTGACACCCAAAAGCAAACAAAGCAAAATCTCATGGACTTTTCTCGGTCTCCATGGCTGGAGTCTACCTACTGGATGCTCAACTCAGTTCTCCAAGCCTCCGGAGTGCGCCAGGAACAAAGCTGGGCCAGGCTTAGGGATGCCTGGAGATGCTCTGATCCTCTTCCTCAAGGCATGGTGGGGTCAGAGCAACCACCATGCTCCTCTCAATGTCTTCCCGTGCTTCTGCTTCACTTGCTCTTCTAAGGGTGCCTAACGGAACTTTCTCACATCCTCCATGGCCAGGAGCCAGGGAAAAGAAGGACCCAAGACTGCCTACTCTGGAGCCAAAGGAAGAGGTGCCCACTCTGGCCCGAATCCCATTTGTGAAATGCCTCCAAAATGCACATTTCTACGGGCTTGGTCAAAGCCCACAGTGAGAGCACACTATCCAAGTGACTCTCCGCCCGGATGGCCCTCATTAAAAAGCTGACACTCAGCTATGACTAAGAGCAAGCGCAACAGACGTTTCAAGGAGCTCGCCACCGATGCAGTACACAACCATCCCAGCTGGAGCCAAGCCTCCAGCAGCCTCCCTGTCCCCAGACACCCTGCGCTCCTCCGGGGGTCTGCAGCAGCCCTGGAGCTTCTCCCAACCAACTGGGGGGAAATATGTAAACAAGTCATTAGGGAGGTAGTCCCGTAAGGTAGCTGGGTCCTCTGCAAGGGCTCTCGCTCCGTCACTCACTCGAAGGAAGGGCTATGACCCAGGCTTGGGGGTAATCAGCCAGACAGAGGCATGTCCCACGGGGCCCTGCTACTTAGCTCTTAAACAAGCCTCAGAGAGGAAACCAGGAGCCCGGGCCAACAGGGGAAAATGGCCACTTTCTGCTCAACAGTCTCAAGGCTAAGGTTCTACAATTTAGAAGGTATTCCAAAAAAAGCTCTGGGCCGGAGGTGCAAAGGGCAGGGCACATCTGCAGAGGAAACAGTCACCTTAATTACCATGTCTAGAGAAAGTGCGATTTCATTACAGCCTCCAAACTACTGCCCAAAGGAGGAAACCAGAGAAGTGTTTTCAATTTGAAAGAGGCTGGAAAGGAGAGGATGAGAGAACAACTCTCCCCACCCTCCTGCAACTTTGGAGCCAGAAAGTGCTTTCCTGCCTCAGAGGTTAGAACCAGAAAAACCCTCCACAGTCCAATCCCTTTCAAACCTGCAGCCGGTACTGACTTGGTAAAACGCCCCACTTCAGCGTCCGGGAGCTGCCGTCCAAAGAACTCCTTAAAAACACCCAGGGAGCGACAGCCCGGGGCCTCCCTCCCACGCCCGGGCCGCTGCGCCCCGGGCTCGCTCCAGGGAGGGTGGAAAAGGGACGCGTGACGCCACCACCGGGCGGCCCGAGACCCGGCGGCGGGCTCCGGACAGGGTCAGACGTTCCCGCTGCTCCAGCTGTAACTGAAGGGAGGAGAATGCAATGCTTTGGTTCCAGAAACTTCCGTCAGGGCCAGTTCTGGGTCTGACCACCTCTAGCAGATGAGATGGGCCACCCCCGAAAAACTTGGCCCCCTCTCCTACGATGCCTCTTTTTCACACGAGCCAGAAAGCACCACCTCCATATCAGATCCTAAATAACTTGGCATCCAGGGCAACTTCTCTTCTCCTCAAATCCCAACGCCTCATCCCCAAGTCTTAAGAAATCTTAAAGAGCGAGGTGGTAAGGCCAAGCTGAAGAATCCCAGTTTTAATCTGGGGGAGGGGAGAGGGAGGAAGAGGGATGTTCTTGTGACTGCGGTGTACCCGTGTGGGGTGAAACGGAACCAGATGCGGCGGCTACATCTGGAAAATGGGGGCGGGGGGGAGTGGTGGGGGAGAAAGACACCGCAGAAACTTTGAAAAGGGCTAAAGCTTCTGGGCCCAGAAAGGAGAAGCAGGCTTCACCGCTCCCCCTCGCCCCCCACCCCCTCGCCCAAAGGCGTCTGGCTGCCTTCACAGGCTATGAGTTAAATGAACTCCGACTACAAAGTCAACAAATTCCTCTGCAAATGAGCGTTCTAGCCCCTCTTCTACTAACCCCAAACATAACGGGAACGCGGAGCGGGGGCAGAGGGTTCTGGGCCCGAGAAGCAACCTGCATCGCAGCCGAGTGAACCGCACGGGACAAAACCCTCATCCCTTCCCCCACCTCCTCGAACCAGATTGGAACTGAACATTCCCCTCCCCCCCCGACCCCATAATGGGGCTTAACATCACCCGCTGGGCGCCCTCCCCTTCCCCAAACTTCCGATCCTTTCAGAGATGGACTAAGTCGAAGATAAGCGCCTCTGGAAAAGGGAATTCCTTTCTCGCTCTCCGCTAAGGCAGATTCAGCCATTTGGTGACGACACCCCCTTAAAACCTATTCGAAGAGAAGCTAACCTACCCCTCCACTTCCTTCCCCCTTCAGGCCCCCAGCCGCCCACCCACCCGCAACTGCGACCCCAGACCTTCCCGGAGGTGGAAAAGGACTTAGAAAGACCCCGGAATTTTAGCGTGCCACCCAAAGCTACCTGCTGGATTGGGGTGAGTCCCCACGGGTGGACTAAAAGGAGATGGAGTGGAATGCGGCGCGCGCGCGCACACACACCCCACCTCGCTGCCCACTCCCGCCCGCCTCCCCAGTCCCAGGAAACCGAGGGCCGCCGCCGCCTCGGCCCCGGCCCTGTCCCTGCCCGGACTCACCGCCGAGCCGCCGCCGCCTCGCCACCTCCCCAGCGCGAGTTGGCGGAAAAGTTGAGCGGCGGGCGGATCGGTGGGACCGGCTCGGGGAGGGGGCGCAGGAGGCGACGCGAGTGGAGGGAAGGGAGGGGAGACAAAAGGGGGGCGTCGAGCGCTGGGGAGGGAGCCGGGGGTGGAGGGGGGCGGGTAACGAGTGGAGGGAGGCGCCGGACCCGACTGGGTTGCGGCCGGGGAGAGCGCGCAGCCGGGAGGCTCCAGCGCCGGGGGCCGCTCGGGACGCGGAGCCCGCCCCGGATCCGGGGGCGCCGCGGCTCTTACCTCACTCGGCGTTTCGGTTCCGCCTCTGGAGGGTCCGCCGTGGCTTGTGCGGGCGGGCGGGCGCCCGCGTCCCCGGCTCCGGCCCGCCGCCCCCGGGCTCCACTCGGGTCCTGGCGGGGCCGCGAGAGCCCCACTGCCGGTGCTCGACTCCCAGTGGCGCTCGGAGCTCGGCGCCTCCGGCCCGGGCGGGAACAATGGAGCCGAAGCTGGTGCCCCGGAGGCGGGGCGGGGGGAGGGCTCCGGTCCGCCGCCCGGGATCTCCAGACCCCGTAGCCCCCCTCTCCAGCACCGGGCGGCGGCCCTCACGCTTCTGGCAGCCCGGGCTCCATAGCCCTGCCGGGGCCCCGGCGCCGCGGCTTGCCCGACTGCCGCACTGGTCCTCTGCGCCCCGTGGGGCGCCCCTCGGACCGGAGAAAAGTCTTCGGGCTCCGCCGCTCTTCCAGCTGCGGCGCGCACTGGCGGCCGGGGAAGGCGAGGTCGCCGCAATGCGCTAAGCAGAGTCTCGGTCCTGTCTGGACGTCGCCGCCCAGCTCCGGGCACAGCCCGGGCTCCTCCGCGCGCTGCGGCTGGACCAGAGTTCGGGCTCCCGCTCGCCGCCGCCGCCGCCGCCGCCGCGGAAGCCGCCGCACCAGTGCCCGCAGGAGCGCTCCGAGCGCTGTGCGCCGGCGGGGCGCGAGGACTCGCTCTCTCACTCCCACCCCGCGCTGGTCCCACCTCCTCCTCCTCCCCCTGCAGCTGCCTGCTGGGCCTTGTAGTTTCCGAGCCGCGGCCCCCGAGAAGGGGGAGCGGGCTGAGCCGCCCCGCGCTCCGCTGCTCCTTTCCTGCGGTCTGGCCTCCTTTGGCGCGCGTGCCCCTCCATCTGAGTACCGCCAGGAGCGCGCCCAAATTTCGGGCGGTGGCCGAATGAGCAGTTGTGAGGATGAGGTGGGGAGACGCTGTAGCCCTGAGGTTGCACATGGTAGCATGGGCTTTGGAGTCGGACTGTGTGCCTTGGGGAAACGATGTTCTCGCTCTACATCTCAGTTTTCTCATCTGTAAAAGGGGGATAAGAGTACTTTCCGCATAGAGTTGAGGATTAAATGATAGCCTGGCACATAGTTACTCAGTAAATCCAAGCTGCTTTTATTCATGAGGAGGTCTGCTCCCTCCTCAGACCCTTCACTTTCCCCAGCCACATAGCCTAGGTTTTGTGGTCCAGGGAGCTGGGTTTTGTCAATTCTACGGCACCGTTCTTGGCCTCCAGAAGTATTCAGCCTGCGGAGAACGTTTCGGAAGCAAAGAGTAAGTGAGAGGAGCTGTGGGGGGTGTTGTTGGTTTGGAAATTAATCAGAGCCCACCCAGTGCACACTCCAGTACTCTATGGAACCCGAGGAAAAGTGGCTAAAATGCCCTTTCCCCTGGGTCCTTCCTCAGAGTGGTATAATCTAGTAGGTTCCCTAATCCAGATGGGCATCTGTCCTCCGAGGAACTTCTAAAAAATACAAACTCTTAGACCTGCTCAGACTCGAGGAATCAGGCTGTCCCAAGAAGGAGCAAAGAGGTTTTTTTTTCTACCGCTCACACTGTGTCAGTAGGGGACCACCGGAAGGGTGAGAAGTATGTCATCCTAGGTATGAAAGGTACCTCCATTATGGCCCACTACTTAGGAACTGTTTGATTTTGGACAGGTCATGCATCTGAAAGAAATCAAGGCCTGTTTATATATTTTCCCCCAATTGGTTGGGACTGCCTCACAAAGTTGTCACCAGAATCAAATGAAATAATGGATGTCAGTGCATTCAAAGTGCTAGTTTTGATATAAATAAAGTTACTATGGAAGTTAATGGTAGGGTCTGTTCCCTCATTCTCACCTAACCCACAAGATTCTGGAAGCTCAAAAACTGAATAAGATAACCCCCCTCCACCCCCGCCCCTACCATTTAAGGAAGGGTCTCCAAGTTATTTCTTTTTTTTTTTCTTTCCTTCTTTCTTTTTCTTCTTCTTCTTTTTTTTTTGGCCATGCAGCACGGCTTGTGGGATCTTAGTTCCCCAACCATGGATCGAACCTGGCCCTAGCAGTGAAAGTCCTAACCACTGGACCGCCAGGGAATTCTCTCCAAGTTATTTTTTTTTATTGGACTAGCAGGAGAAAGAATAGTGATCACTGTAGTGTCATTCACATAGTAGGAGCTCAATAAATGTTTGTGAACTGACTGAAGAGTAAATAAATAAATATTTATGCAAGTGAAGGAAAATTAAACTAAATAAAAAGCAGGAACTCACATATTTGTGGAGTAAATGGACTTCAGTCATTGTTTATAGGGTTATAAGCCTATCTCTCCGCCCTTCAACCCTTCTGCTCCTGATCAGACTCTATTTATCCTCCCATATAAGCTGCCCATCCATTAGGCCTCCTTCATTTTATGATTTTTTATAAATTTATTTATTTATTTATTTATGCCTGTGTTCGGTCCTTGCTGCTGCGCGCGGGCTTTCTCTAGTTGTGGCGAGTGGGGGCTACTCTTCATTGCGGTGCGCGGGCTTCTCATTGCGGTGGCTTCTCTTGTTGCGGAGCACGGGCTCTAGGTGCACAGGCTTCAGTAGTTGTGGCTCGCGGGCTCTAGAGCGCAGGCTCAGTAGTTGTGGCACATGGGCTTAGTTGCTCTGTGGCATGTGGGATCTCCCCAGACCAGGGCTTGAACCTGTGTACCCTGCATTGGCAGGTGGATTCTTAGCCACTGCGCCACAAGGGAAGTCCCCCTCCTTCATTTTATTTTATTTTTATTTTTATTTTAATTATTTATTTATTATTTATTTTTGGCTGCGTTGGGTCTTCATTGCTGGACACAGGCTTTCTCTAGTTGCGGCAAGCAGGGGCTACTCTTCGTTGCAGTGCATGGGCTTCTCATTGCAGTGGCTTCTCTTCTTGTGGAGCATGGGCTCTAGGCACGTGGGCTTCAGTAGTTGTGGCTCTCAGGCTCTAGAGCACAGGCTTAGTAGTTGTGGTGCATGGGCTCAGTAGTTGTGGTGCACGGGCTTAGTTGCTCCGCAGCATGTGGGATCTTCCCGGACCAGGGCTCGAACCCGTGTCTCCTGCAGTAGCAGTCGGATTCTTAACCACTGTGCCACCAGGGAAGCCCCCCTCCTTCATTTTAAATCATGCTCATTCCAGGCCTGTTAGAAGGCCAAACTTACACCCCTCCCCCTTGGAGGGGCCTTCGCAGCCAATCCCAGCTCTGTCAGTCCCTGGAGCCTCTACTGACCTTCTGGTATATCCCATTGATTTGATATTTAACATTACTTTGTTACTTGTCTTTTTTACTGTTTCTCTCTAACCAGCTGCTAAACTGTTCTAGAGCCCGGATCCCATCTATGTATTTGACCTAGCTCAGGACTCCCCTCCGGAGGCGTTTCGTTATATTGTTGATGGACTTGATTATAAACCTGGGTGACTAGATGAGGAAATACAGTTTGAGGGAATATGATTGGGGAGACAAGCAAAGGACGATCCAGCATTTAACATCCAGCTACTGCTTTCCCACTTTGTTACTGGAAGAGAATAGTTCACACTTCCTCTTTCTGATTCTTCTGAAACAGGGTTTTTTAAATCCAGCCCCTTTGCCTTCTGATTTAGAAGCACTTTAGGGGTATCTTGAACCCCAAAGACGAGGCTGAAGAACGTGCCCTTGGTTTGAACAGAAAGAAAATGGTTTTGATGCCTGCCTGTTTGGTGTTGAACGGCATCGACCTGGTGCTGAACAAATTTCTCTGTAGATGTAGCAAGAAACCAAAATGAAAGCAAGTGGTCAACTTGATAGCTCTCCCACCCCCAGTTCTCAGGGAAACCACCAAAGACAACGCAGTGGGGAAGGTGAGAAACCCAGGGAACGAACGAAGGGCCTGTCCACAAACCACAGACGGGGATCCTGAATAACTGAGAGCACGAGTCTTCTCTCCTCCCAGCCCAGCTCCCCTTCGGAACTGCTGCTTCCCCTCCTCTTCCTGAAATGCAGACCCTCCACTTCAGGATGGGCCCCAGGCCGTTGGAGGGAGAGCCTCCTCAGGGTAGCCCCGAGCTGCTCCAGGCAGAGGGGGTCAGGCCGTCGCCCTGCTGCCTCTGTCCTGCTCTGAGGACGCCTGGCACCTTGCCTCCCCACACAGAAATGTAATCTTCCCTCCGAGATAACAAAGAGCTGGGAGGGTCAGGGAGGATTTGTAGGCCCCTTGCCCTGCTAGTGAGATGTCTGAGGGGGGTACAGAGGCCCTCACAGCTCGAGGACCTGATAACCAGCTGGGGGCCTGTTGCCTCTTGCATCTGTGGGAAGAGGGAGAGCGGTGCTGAATGAAACCGAGGGGAAAAGAGCTCTCCCCAAAGCCCGATCGGGTGTCTTTGTTTGGAAACACTGCAGAAGATCCCTTCCCTTTTCCTCCAGTGTCCTCAGACGTCTTCCACGGAGGAGGCAGCCCTTCCCCTCCCCAGGGCTCCCCTGCTCCATCAGAGTTTAGTTATTTTAGGGCTCAGCTCTTCCCACCAGGGATGAGCACCCCCTACTACCCTGGCTTAGTCCTGCGGAGTTAACACCTCTCTGTTATGGAAGAAGTTGGGGGAGGCTAGCAACCTCTACACCCACTGGGGCAGGGTGGGCCGGAGAGCAACTCCAGCTGGCCTTGGGAGTCCCGCAGACTGGTGGGGGACCGGCAGAGGCTCAGCTCTGAGGGCTGGCTGCAGGGGGGCACACTCGGAAGGAGGGAACTGTCTGGGTTTCTCCCTCCACAGTGGAGGTTCCCAGGTCCCTGGGAGCAGGTGGGCAGCCTAGCCTTTTGCCCCAGGCCCCTGCGGCAGCCAGTTACCATCTGGCTGCCATTTGGTGACCCCCGGCTGTTCTCAGCACAGCTTCGGCATATCAGGGAAGGGAGGGTCTTGTTTGGCTTGGTGTTTCTGTAAATAACATTTCACTCTCTCCGACCCACTGGGAGTGGGAAAGGGAGCTCTCAGCCGTGGCAGCTCAGCTTCTCTGGCCCTAGTGCCACATTCATTCACCGAACACTGGGGCAGGGGTTGGCGGTGTGTGGGACACGTCTCATGTGCCAGGTACTGTGCCGGGCACAGTGGATCCAAAGATGAACGAGATGAAGGTGCAGCCTCTGGGAGCTGACAGCCTGGTCTGGTCGGGGAGACCAGGAGCACCTGCAGGGTATTTGGGGAGGAGACATCAGGAAAAGAGATGCTCAGGGGAAGTGATGCCTGAACCTTGAAGGCTGACAGCATGTGAAACCCACAAGCTCAGGCGGGATGATTGAGGAAGGCCAGACTGGAGAGTTTGTGCAGGGGTGTTGATTATTCTGTATTATCTTGCTCTGCAGAGAAGAACTCCATGCCTGGCGCAGAGCAAGTGCTCAATATATGGTAACCTTGTTATATTTTAGCCCAGGAACACCTCTTTCGGAGCCTTTTTTCTCCAGGTATCCTTGTGGTGTTACCATCCAATCACCACCACCCTCAGATTCTCTGTCTCCCAAGATCTGCAGTAAAGGATATATTTTTCCCACTTATCTCCCCCTTCCTTGTTGACCCCATCAAGATAAGCAGCCCCTTTTGTTACAGATTTAACTGTGAAACAAGAAGAAAATCACAAGAACACATATGGAGAAGCTAACAAGTCTTATAAAACCTCCATGATCCTAACAGCTGTGGTCACTGGTCTAGGTTTCAGACCCCCTTTGGGATGCTCATGGCAAACCAGCTGGCCTTTTGTCCTCTGGTTTTCTTCAGAGCTCCCTAAACTCTCCCCTCTTTCTGACCCCAACCTCCAAACCCTCTCCCAGTCAAAGTTGCCCATCCAAACCACCGTGCTGGGGACTGGAGAGGTGACAGAGAGGCAGCGGCCGAACAGTGGGCATTTGCATTTCTGAGGACTCCCCAGGAGTAGAGAACCCGGTTCCTGAGGCTTCTGCCCTGCCCAGGGACAAAGATCAAAGTTGCAGGGTTAGACTGGGATACTTGAGGATTCAACTTTGAAGTGGATTCCATCCAAGGATATGCTAACCAAGCTGCAGATGACCTCTCCTGGGTCGTTAAGAACTTTTGGTGATATCGGGATGGGTGGGGTCAGAGAGGAAGAGAATTTAAAAATAGACAGTGTTAGGTTAGGGAAGATAGACATGCATTTTAAAAGATGGGAATATAGGGCTTCCCTGGTGGCGCAGTGGTTGAGAGTCCGCCTGCCGATGCAGGGGACACGGGTTCGTGCCCCGGTCCACAACGGTGAGAGGCCCGAGTACCACAAAAAAAAAAAAAAAAAAGGTGGGAAGATAAAGGTGTCAGTGAGAGTGTGGGAATACAGGCACCCCAAACCCTTGTTGGGGGGAGTGCTGATTGGATAGACTTCTTGTGGACCATGTCATAATATTTATCAACATTTAAAAGGTACATACTTCACATACTCTTTGACCCAACAATTCTTCTAGGAATTTAACATACAGATGTCCTTGCATATGTGTAGAAAGACCGTGCGTATAATGTATATATAGATATGTGTATATGATATACATGATAATCATTGCAGTGTTGTGGTTGCAAAACACTGAAAACAATGTACTGACTGGTTCACAGGGGACTTGGTGAAATAAATCATGGTAAGTCTGTAAATGCAAAATTGTGAATCTGTTAAAAGGAATAAGATGTATCTATATGGAAGGGAAAGAGCAAGAAGCTTTGTACTGTATGTATAACAGATCACTTGTGTTAAAGAAAAAAAAACCAGGGGCACACACACACTTACACATACAGATACCTACATATGTATATATTGATCTATAAGTAGATTACCTGGAAGGAAACTCACACACACATACAACAGGTGAATTGAATGTCTAGGGGGGCAGAAGTGGGAAGGGGACTTTCAAACTACCTTGTTTGGTACTATTTAAAAATTTCATCGTGTGTCTATATATTTCCCTCTAGTTGAATGTCATTCTCTGTTAAAAACAAAACAAAGGTTTATTAGCTAAACCATTAATAGTGGTTTCTTTTGGGATATGATTATAGGAGAGTTACACTTTTTTTTTACACACATTTGCATCGTTTGAGGTTTTGGGAAGGAGTGTGTTTACAGGATGGCCTGTACGGTTGAGCAGGTTGCATCCTGGGTGTATGTTTCAGGGGCTGAAATTCTGTGTGCTGCTGCCCTTACCTCTGCCCAGAGGAAATGGCACCATCTTCCACCCCTGACCGGGTACTACTTTTATGATCAGCAAAATGATAATAATAATAATTATTATAGCATATGTGGAAAAAGCAAACGTGCACCGAGTGCTGTGATTTTATCTTTAGGCAAGAAGAGTGATCATGAAGACATGTCCTGCCCAGGCAAGTCCACTGGGACAGCGTTTAAGTGGCCATGCTCAGGCCTTCACAGATGCACCTAATCCCTCACCCACAGTGACCCACAACCCAAGACACCGTGCATAATGGCCCCTCATCTGAAGAGAGAGAGGGACAACGTGAAAGTTGATTTCCAAAATTGCAGAGGTTTGGACAATGCAAATGGATTCAGGAAGGGCTGCAGACCCCTCTCATTATGAGTCTTTCCTGAAACCTGCTCTCCTCCACGCCAGCCAGTGCAGGGCCCTCAGGAAACCTGCCTGAGTCAGAAGCTGGGCCCTTTCCCGCAGTGCCCTGCACCTTTGGTCAGCAGCCGAAGGGGAGGTGTAAGCTGAGTGAGCTGGGGTGGATTTCTGAGACCTAACTAGGAAGCAATCCAGATGGGTGTTCAATCTTCCAGGAAGTTTCTTACCAAGGCTAGGCAGAGGATAATAATTCACTGTTGTATTCCTTAAGCCACTTGTTTGACTCTGATAGGTTTCCAAGCATGTGAGCTTATTTTCTAAGAAGTGGATAGAAAATGCAAATAGAAGTGTTAGGTGTGATCTCTCTGCTTATGCCTTTAAAAAAAATGTTTTGTTTGGCATCCCCAATAGCTAATAGTTAATGAATGCTTGCCATGCAGGCACCTTGCTATGTGCTTTTACATTTGCTAAGTGAGGTCATCTCATTTAAACTGCACAACAATGAGAGAGGTATGACTCCCATTTCACAGATGAGAAAACTGAGGCTTGGGGGGGGGCTAACTGGACCCACAAGTGATGAGATAAGGAAGCCAGGCTACAAATCCAGACAGTCTGACTCCAGAGCCTTGACTGCCAGCCGTTTTACCTTGGGAAAAGAAGATGCTCTTGATTTAGCAGTGTCTGCAGAAGGGACTTTAAAATCTCTCTTTCTTTGAAAACTCAATTATTAAAAAATTAAAAAAAGGTTAAACCACAGCAAACGGAATTGTCACAGTTTGAGTGTGTATTTTAAAGACAACTTATTATTAGTCTGCTTGAATCAATACCAGTGCCATTTTTTCTGAAACAGTTCTGCCTTGTGGGATCTCGTGAGTGTGTGTGTGTGTGTGTGTGTGTGTGTGTGTGTGTGTGTGTCGGGGGTAGGGAGTGAAGTGGGGTGGTGGGGGAAAAAAGAGCTAAAATCTGGCACCAGTGGGCCCAAGTCTCAGTGTCACTTAGGGGTGTCACTAGGTTTCAGAATCACTCTGCTCAAGTTCACCTGGTCCCATAGGAGCTGTTGTTCAGGAATTACACGTTAAAGCTGAAGCAGGGGCTTGGGAAAATATGGAAGGCATTTTTAAGGAGACTCAACCAGCCAGTGCAGAAACTGTATTTTAAGTAACCATATCTCTGTTATGAATAGGTCCACAGGGAATTGAGATGGAAGGAATCTTTCAAATCAAATGTGCTTTCTGCTAGGTATGTTTCAAGTTTATTTTTCATTTTAATCTTTTTCCATACCCCCAGCCCCTCCCGCTTATAATTCCATCTCCTTCTGTCTTTCAAAGTTTGGAGAAGAGGGGCAAGGGGCGGCATTCTGATTAGAGAAATGATTTGGTCTTTTACCTGGCTGCCGGCTTACCCTCACCAGAAACTCTTGTTTGGCTGTGGTATTTTCTTGACTCTATAAAAGGTCCCAGGGAGTTCCCTGGTGGTCCAGTGGTTAGGACTTGGTGCTTTTACTACCAAGGGCGTGGGTTCAATCTCTGGTTGGGGAACTAAGATCCCGTAAGCTGCACGGCACAGCCAAAAGAAAAGAAGAAAGATCCCAGAAGCAGGTCTATATATAATTAGGGCCACTAGTTGCCTAAATGAGAGCTGTGCTTAAAAGTATGATTCCAGACCCAGGTCTTAAATGCAGTAAACATCATGAAACAATCGGGGAGAAAGTTAGGACAAAAAGTTGAACGTGTGGGTGAAGGAGGGGAACCATCCTTCCTTGAAGAAAGACTAGCACCTGACTCAGACTGTGTGTCCCTGTTACTAAGCCTGTTGCTCCACCACGAGGGCCACGGCAGCACCCTGGCAATCGGTTCTGATGCTGCAAAGTCCTCTCTTAATGACTTAATGGAGACTCAGGCAGACTGGCCGCTGGGGTTCAGCTCTGTGATTTCTTCCTTCCTGCATTTTTATTGAAGTGCCGGGAAGGGAGCCAGGACATTTGATGATGTTTGTTTCTGCAGATACTCCACTCCCTTTTTTCCCTTCCAGATCAGATTATCGTGTGTTGGTGGCAGCAAAAAAAATAGAGTATTGATGACAGGTAGAGAATTGCTGGGAACACATAGGGACAGGGAACGCACACCCGGGTTGACCCAGACGGCAGGTCGTGTCGCCCCTGCCCGGGATGAAGGTGCTTTGTCCTGGGACTGGTGAGCTGTCAGGCCCTGTTCCTGCCCTCCATTTCCTGTTTCTGCTTCAGGTGGCCTTTTATTGAAACTCTAAAGCCCGTTGGAGGATCTAAATGAGACTTTCTTTAGCCTTAATCAAAAATACAGGATAACCAGAGACCTCCTACCTTTTACTTCTGTGATTTTCCCATATTCACCTGGGGCTAGGTAAGCATTGGTGGGTCCGGCATATGAATTTTTTTCTTTTGTCACCTTGGCAAGTTTAGCAGCTTCTCTGGGCCTCAATTTCCTAAATTGTAAAATGGATACATAGGGTGGTGAGGATGTAAAAAAACAAAACAAAACAAACAAAACCCCAAAACAATCCATCTAAAGCCCTCCACACAGTGCCTGACATATAGTAGGTGCTCATTAAATGTGGCCTGCCTTTACCTGAGCTACTGTACAGTGTACCAGGAGCACCAAAGGGCAAGAAGGCCTGAACGAGACTCTAGCTTAAAATCCATTCATGGGGCTGGGGGGGTGAGGGCGTGGGAATCAGGCTGGCCACTCCACTGAGCGATGCTAAAGCTGTCACCCAGGTTTATCCCGGTCTACAGAGGCAGGGGCTTCCTGCGTCCTTTGCCTTCCTTCTTCTCACCACCATCAATGGGCTTCATCTGGCCCCATTGCCACTCAGCATTTGATACTGAAATGTACCCACAGCGCCCAGGTCTCATAAAGATGCATATCAAAGAAGAAGTGATGGAAGCAAAGAGAAACAAAAGGTGAGCAATCAAGGCGAATGAAACAGCTTGGTGATTCTCAAATTCCTTTTTCTCAATAACCTCCTTGGCAGTCTCTCTCTGGCCTCAGATTCTCTTCCTCTCAGCACCTCACAGCCAGGTTTCGAATGAATGATGTAAGACTGAAGCTTAATGGAATGTCCATGATGTTCCTGGCCCTGGCTTCTGCCCTCTGCCTCGCTTCTCTCCTCCTGGACAGAACTTGCTGACCTTTCTATTTCAGAAGGCCGCTTTCAATCCCTCTTCCACCGCATTATCCTCCTCCAGGGAATCAGTCCACTAGGAAACTAAGGAGGACCCTCAGCATTTCCTGCCCGCGTCTTGTAAAACACAGAGCCTGGTAGTTCCCATTCATCAAGGCTGTTTTTTCCACAGCTCTGTTTCCTATGGGAGTGCAGGGGGAGGCGTGAATGGTCAGGAAAAGCTGGCAGTGGCAGAGCCTGATCCTCCCCAGTGGTGGAGCTTCTTACTGACCCATAGGCAGCCCCAAGCCCCGCAGCCAGGCTGAAGGGAAGGCACCCAGGAGATGCCCTAATGGGACCTTGTGCCCAGGGTTGGGTTGCCCGGCTGCACGTGGCCCCTTTCCCTGCAGATGGAGAACGTGAGAGCAGGAAGACACCTCCTGGATCAGACCTTTCCGGCAGAGAAAAAGAAGCTGTTTGGCTCGTGCCTGGGGGATCTTTAACTTGGAGAGGGAATGGCAGCGCTTACAATTAACTTACATTACGGGTGCTTTTTATTTTCAATCGCTAAACGTTGCCGACTCCCCCATACTCCCTGCAGCCGAGAAAGCTAGATAAAAGCAGCCTCCTTGGGGTGGGAGCGGCCGTCCAGCCGTGAGATCCAGGAGTGGTGGGGTCACTTGGCCACGGGAGGGGTGATTTTGTGTGTAAGAGGAGGACAGAACAGAAGCAGGAAGAGGTCAAAAGGGACCAGGGGGCTTCCCCGGTGGCACAGTGGTTGGGAGTCCGCCTGCCGG
Organism: Delphinapterus leucas; assembly: GCF_059928025.1. Classification (NCBI taxonomy): domain Eukaryota; kingdom Metazoa; phylum Chordata; class Mammalia; order Artiodactyla; family Monodontidae; genus Delphinapterus; species Delphinapterus leucas. The sequence continues at coordinate 29,762,979 of NC_143149.1, forward strand.
TGCAGGCGACACGGGTTCGTGCCCCGGTCTGGGAAGATCCCACATGCTGCTGAGCGGCTGGGCTCGTGAGCCATGGCCACTGAGCCTGTGCGTCCGGAGCCTGTGCTCTGCAACGGGAGAGGCCACAACAGTGAGAGGCCCACGTACCGACAAAAAAAAAAAAAAAAAAGGGACCAGGAGGGTTAAAGTAGCTCGAAGACAAAGAGGACCAGAAAGGGAAAGAGGGGAGAGAAACGCAGGAGGGGGATGCCACACAGCTACTGTCACTGCCAGGGGCAGACAGGGAGCTGGGCTATTGTGGGAGGGTTCCAGAAGGGACTCAGGGGCTGTCACACGAGCTGCATGGTCTCCAGACAGCAGTTCCAGCAGACAATCCCACTGCGCTTTGCGCGGCCCCAGGCGGCTGTCCTCCGGCCGGGCCCAGGCTCCTGGGGCCATGTGGGGACCTGCTCCCCAAGACACCACTTCCAGGGAGAGCACTTCCCTTCCCCTGGCTGATCTGGTCCTAAGTTCCAGAGCCCGTAGCCTCCTTGCAGTGGGTTCTGTTCACATTGTGCACATACAACCAGTTTCCCCTGTGTGGGCTCCAGCATCTCTGGACCTCAGCATACAGACATTAACTCCGGTATCTATTCGTGGAAAGACTCTACGAACAAGCGCTTCAAGGGCGTCCAAGTTGAGCAAGAGGCAGCCCCGTCCCCCTGCCCCCGAGTGACTTATTGCCTCCAGTGGATGAAGGAAAGAGGCATATCTCAGTTTTCTGCTGGCAGCACCCACCAGCCCCTGTCCCGATGACAGAACCTTCCAGAGGAAGCTCCCTTTGCATCTCAGGAGACAGGAGGAAAATGATGGCTCAAGAAGGGAAATGATCCTTGCATTCCAGGTATCAGGAGTCACCTGCACAGGGAGTTAACAGTCACCATACACTCCCATCACTGTGCTTCAGGCTTTGGAAAGCGCCAAGCATGGGTCAGAGGGAGGTTGGGTGACTTGCCCAGTTGGGCTTCAAATCATGGAATCTTAGGAGCTAGGATGCTAGGAAGTTTCCCATTTCTTGAATTGATTTCCCTCTGTGATGAAGCTTTCAAAAGTCTGCATTGAAATGAGAAAAGTAAGATCACATACTGGATTTTTCCATGTCTCTTTACAGGACTCTCCTTCATACTCTAAGATTGTGTCTCTTCTCTTTTCTTAGTACTGAAATGCGCTTTCTTTTTTAACTGATAGTGAGAGGAGATGGAGATATTATTTTTAAAATATCCTTATCTGGCAATGTAAAAAGTTTTTGTAAACTTTTAGTCAATAGGACTGGACCAAAGTTTGGGAATCATTGATCAAATTCAACCCATTGCTCATGGAGGTGGGGAAACTGAGGCCCAACAAACTCAAGGGACCTGTCCAAGGTCACATGGCAGATAGGCACCCTCTGCCATGCCACGACGTGCTTATTTTCTTTTCTGGCCCTGAAGCATGTGGGATCTTAGTTCCCCCGCCAGGGATTGAACCCATGCCTCCTGTGGTGGAAGTGGAGAGCCCTAACCACTGGACCACCAGGGAAGTCCCCATGCCATGCCTATTTTCTTCATTTTCCCCATTCTGGGGATTTTGTGTGACTGAGCCTTGGAGTGTGTGACAAACAGTGCGTGGTCCCTGAAAGTGTGGTGACCTCCCTGTTTCCCTGGTTTTAGTATTAGAGCGTCATTCTCTCTTTTCTAACCAACTGCCTCTGACTCTGCATTTGCTCCGTTGCGTGGAGTACCTCATCTCCCCTTATAAAGCAGACAGCAGCCCGGCCCTCCCGTGCACGACAGCTGACAGCTGGCCTCCTCCACAAAGCCCCTAAAAGGCAGAAATGAACCTCCCACCTCGCAGCACTCCCAGGTCTGACCTGCAGGAGGGGTGCGCTGTGCCACTCACTGGCTCATAAATTCTGTATGTACCTGGCTTACCTTTGTGCTCACCTGACCTAAGTTAAACTTCCTGAGGGAAAAAACCGTTTCTTCTCTTTGTTCTGTGACTCTCCACCCCTTTGGGTCTATTATCTATAACAATGCAACGCCCTCTGTTCGGAGTTCCAGAAAGGTCAGATAGATTGAATAATGTGGCAGACTGGAGCTGGGAGGAGGGGTAGGAGAGGAGAGGATGGTGGAGGGAAGGATTCTTAAAGCAAAGCTGGAGGTGAGAGAGGAAACCCTTATCCTAGCAGACCCTGGAGCTTAAAGAGGCTCCATCCTTCAGTCCCAGGATGAGGCTGCATCGGGAAGGACCTAGGTTCTGACACTTCTAGACATGGAGGAAGGCGTGTGAAGCCCCAGAAATCAGACAAACGCTGGTAGAGAGCAGGGAAGTCTCCTTCCTGTTCTGGAAACTTCCGTGCTTCCTCTCCCTGGCAGATGGCTGAACTGGGGAGTGGGTTCATCCAGCCCTCCAGCTCCCAGGCAAAAACAACCATCCCATTCCTTTCCCTTGCATTGTTACTGTCTGGCGGGGGGCGGCGACCATGGCCAGCTTTCTGTTTATTTGTTCTAACCAAGGAGGGCGGGGCTCAGATGAAAACAGAAGTTGCATTTTGCCTTGGGGTTAAAAAAAAAAAAAAAAAAGTAAAAATCATTCAGCTTGAAATGGGGCCCATTCAGGCCTTTGTGCCATGGCCAGTGGTCCAGCCCTTCTCTGCGGAGAGACTGTGCTAGATGTGGGCCTTACCACCTCCTGGGATAAAAGCGTTCAGAGAGGGAAGGAGAAGAGAACTCTCACTGCAGAGGGAATGTTAAATATGTTAGGAGAGAACTTGGTTACGGAGGAGCAGGTCCTTTACCTGAGACTGAGAAGGTGTCAATTGTCCAATCAGAGAATAGAAGGAAGTCCCCACCCCCTCCTTCTGGTGTGTAAGTCCTATTCAAGACAACGTGTTTATCCTGGGTTTAGTACTCAAGGACACCAGTCTGGATTTAGAGAAAGAAAACCCACATTTTTTACATTCCAATATCCATTGGGTAACAAGATGTGATGGATTTTGGAACCAGGCAGGCTTTGGCTCCAAGACTGAGGTAGGGAATTTGGTCAAGGTCATTGCTGTGTCATTACATTTAGTTTTGTAAGCTTGGACAGTTGCCTAGCCTCTTTGGAGACTCAGCTTCCACATCTGTAAAGTGGAGATAAAAAATGATATTACAGCTGGAGCTAATGTAAAGGTGAAATAATGATCAAGGTGTATGAAAACCCTAGCTCTTAAGTACGTTCTCAAAATTGCTTGTTCCCTCCTGCTTCCTGCTACCTACCTGGCTGTAATCAAGACTTCTGAGAAGGGGAAAGCGAGTAAATAATTCTCTCACTTCAAAAGCTGTGTACTCCCTGTTGCTGTGTCCTGTCCCCAGGCTGCTCAGTGAATGCTGTCATCATTAGAACGCATTTGTCCAGCCACTAATCTGTTTAGAGGCAGCTTGGCTTGGTGGGAAGAATAGAGAATCAGAATCCAGAAAAGAGGCTCTCTTCTTGGTCCACCACCTGGTCTCAGAGACATCAGTGACTCTCTGGATGGAGAGGGACCTTCAAGGTCGTGTCCTCCAACCACATACCTGAAGCTTGACCCTTATTCTCCACACACGCACACACACACACACACGCACACGCACAAACACACATACACACACACCATCCCTCATAAAGTGGGTTGTCCAGCTTCTATAGGAACAACCCACTACATTTAAAACATCTTGCTGAATCTTTAGACAATTCTGACTGTGACAGTGTTTTTCTTTCTGTTTAGGTGAAATTTGTCTTCCTGATGTTTCTTCCTATTCATCATACTTCTATCCCTTAGGGCCATAAAGAAAAATAGACTCCCTCTCCCATGTGACATTCATCTTGTATTTAAAGGTGATGATCGCATCTGCCTGAGTTTTCTCTGGCCCCTGACAAGCTGCCTTCCATTCCTTTGCCAATCTGGTTTTCCCCCCTCTGCACTCACCCAAATTCGGTGAGCCTCAGTTCCCTCATTTTAAATTCAGGGATCGCTATTCCCGACCTGAATGACTGCAGGGAGGATTTAACAATGAAATGTACCCTTCGACCCAGGCTGTGCTCCATTAATATTTGATGACAAGTGAGTAGATGAATGAGTATGTGAAGGCACTGTGTAAACTGTAATGTGCTCGCTGTATCAGTCCTCTTGGGCTGCCAGGACAAGGTACCACAGACCGTCTGGATTAAACAACAGAAATGTACTATTTTCTCACAGTTCTGGAGGCTGGAAGTCCAAGATGAAGCTGCTGGCAGGTTTTGTTTTCCCGAGGCCTCGCTCCTTGGCTTGCAGACTGCCGTCTTCCAACTGTGTCCTCACGTGGTCTCCCTTGGTCTGTGTTGTTTGTGTCCTAATTTCCTTTACTTGTAGGGACATCAGTCATATTGGATTAAGGCCCACCGTATAGACTTCATTTTAACCTAATTACCTCTTTAAAGACCTTATCTCCAAATACTGTTACATTCTGAGGTATTAGGAGTTAGCACTTACTTCAATATATGAATTCGGCGGGGGCGGGGGGGGCGGGGGGGCATCCAATTTAGCCCATAACACTCACCAATGTATTGTTAGCAGTTTTATTTATGGTGACACTTTTCAGAGATAGTATTTGTGTGCTTTGGGGGAAGAGTGGTGGATCCCTTTGCATATGAGAAATGAGATATTACAAGCCCATTTTAATACATGTATGTTTTTGAATAGGTAATATGTTCACATGGTTCAAAATTCAGAAAGTCATGGAAGAGGAAACATGAATGGAAATAAACATAAGAAGATGCTCTCAATGTCACCAGAGAAATGTAAATTAAGCTCATATTATCACACCATTTTACACCCACTAGATGTAAAGTCTGTTAGTATCAAGTGTTGGTGAGAAGGCAGAGGAACAAATACCCTTCATGCTGTGGGTGGGAATGTGAATGGTACAACTACCTTGGAAACCATTTGGCAAATAGTCAGTGAGTTGAAGGTATATCTACCCACTGGCCCAGCAGCACCACTGCCAGGATCAAACCCTAGATCCCTATTGCATGTGTGCCCCAAAAGATAGGCATAGGAAGCCCATAGCAGCAAAAATGGGAAATAATCCAATGTCTAACACTAGGAAAATGGATGAATAAAGTGGGTATATTCACTCAATGGAACATTAATTAACAATAAACACACATGAATCAAGCATCAACATGAATGAATCTTAGAACTATGGTGAGAGAAGTTAGCTCGTCATAGAAAAATACATACAGTTTGACACCATCTTTGCAAAGTTCCAAACAAGTCAAGTGAAGGCTATATCAGTCAGGGACATATACGTTTATGATAAAACTCTAAAGGCAGGTGAGATTGAGGATAACAGGATAGCAGTGACCTCTGTGGAACCAGGGACGTGATGCAGGAAGTCTCAGCCCTGTTGTAATGCTCCATTTCTTATAATGGGTGGTGGATCCACAAGGCAGAATTGTTTATTATCCTATCTCAATATATACATTCATCTCATATGTTTTTGTACATATGAAATAATTCATTATTAAAAATTTTCAAGTTCGAAAGGTAGGGAAAGGTATGTAATGAGAATCTTTCTTTGATGACAATTGATATTTTCAGATGGTTGTGCATCGTTCAGAAATCATGTATACTTACAGAGACAATTGATACTTACATCGTTCAGAGATAAGTTATATTTGACAGCAAAACATACATGCACACCTGTGTGTGTGCATGCGTGTATGTTTGTATTCTACAGTACCTTCCCTCCCCCTCCTTTTTATACACGGGTAGCACATCTGCAGCTTCCTTCTATTTATTTATTTTTATTTTTTATTTATTTATTTTTTTGTGGTACGCGGGCCTCTCACTGCTGTGGCCCCTCCCGTTGCGGAGCACAGCCTCCGGACGCGCAGGCTCAGCGGCCATGGCTCACGGGCCCAGCCGCTCCGCGGCATGTGGGATCTTCCCGGACCGGGGCGCGAACCTGTGTCCCCTGCACGGGCAGGCGGACTCTCAACCACTGTGCCACCAGGGAAGCCCTGCAGTTTCCTTTTAAACAACACTATCAACCGACAGTAAAAGGTCAGAGTAAGGAGAAAGTCTGGGGAAGAAAAAGATGGACTTGTCTGTCTGTCCGGTAGTTTGGATTTTAAATCAAAGACAGAATCGTCACACAATAGTAAAGAAACTGCATAGCGGGAATTCAGCTTTGTAGCTGAGGCTGATGAGACATGGAATTGGGACCTGCTTACAGCATGGGGAGTGGAGTCCTGTCACCTCCTGATTGACTCAACCAAAGAGCGGGGAGAGCAATTCTCCATTCTTGATAATGAGACCCCCTGAGTTCTAAGTGTCTCAGGCCAACAGCACAGATGTGAAGAAATAAGGAGAGGGCAGCCTCCTGACCAAATCAAAGCAGGGTGCGAATACATCAAGAGACCATAACGTATCGACATCAAATGTATGTCAAGCACACAGCTGGGATTAAGGCAGAGACCGGGGAAGCGTTCTTGCACAGAAGCCAAGAGAGGAGGAGAGAGCCTGGCCCAGCAGCTGGGCACGGAGGGCAAGGCCAAGTGCCTGCCGAGGTGGACGGTGGTGAGCGACACCCAGGGAAGTGCTAGGTTCAGACAGGGCCAGCCCATGGACGCTGCCAGTGCCTAGCTGATCTGGGAAGACTTCCCAGAGAGGCTTTCAGGAGCAGCTTGAATGGGGAGAGAAACAGTTTGGTGAACAGATTGAGGGCGGGAGTTTCAGGCAACCTGCCGATCCACACTGGCCGAGCTCCAAAGGAACACTTGCTTATCTTCTTTCTGTTGTGTCTTTCACCCTTTTGTATTTCCTTAAAGATCCCAGAATCTGGCAGAGGTGTTCGGTTCTAGGATAAGCTGTTGAGAGTGGGTGTGTGCTAAAATGCAAATGAAGGCGGTGGGGACCAGATCTTGGTGGTGGAGCTGGGATGTGGATGCGCCAGAGGACTCGCCCTGGCAGAGAGGCAGGGTGGCACAAGGCTCCAGCCCTGAGTGGGAATCGGGAGCCCTGGGCTGCAGGCCCGGCTCAGATACTAACTTGTTTGGGACCTTGGAAGGTCACAGGACCACATCTAGCTTTTGTCAAGGACGAGATGGGTGTGTTGGACTAAATGACCTGTAAAAATCTAAGCAAGTCAGCGACTGCCAGCCAAAGAACCCAAGTCTACCAGTTCAATGGAACTGAATATCGCCACAGCCTTGAAGCTTACAGTATAAACATCATTTGTGATAGTCATGCCTGCCAAGCACTTGACACAAGTCTTTTCCTTATAGCATGTCATCTGCTCCTCCTAATGGCCCATGAGGCAGGCACGGCAAGTATATGATTAGCCCCATTTTACAAACGGGGAAACTGAGAGATGGGCTAACTTGTTCATGGTCCCAGTGCTGGACCCTGGCTGGCTCTCCACTCCCCCCGTCCCCGCCCCACCCCCCGCTTGGATGTCAAGTGATGTTCAGAGCATGCCCAGTGCTGGCTCTGGGATGATAGCCTGGAACCCTGATGCCAGGTGTACCCACTCCACCTTAACCTCAAGGTCAGGGTGGGCCACTGTCACCTGAGCACCACCCCCTGAGGGATATCTGCTCCACCTGGTACCCCCCTGCTGCACTTGCTCGAGGGCAAGGCACACCTTTTACTTTCATAAGGATGTGCCCTGAGCTGGCACTCAGGCCCCTGGGGACATATCCTCTGGGCTCCTGAAGCAGTGGCAGCCTCCGGGCTCTACCCTGAGGGAGTGGAATTGCTTTTCTCCCAGCCTGGCTTCCTGTCTAGACATCTCGAATGGTCCACTGGATTTAGCTTGCTGGGTTTGCCTGCCAGCTCGGTCAAACCCACACAGTTCAGTGTCCGGTGGCTGCCTCCCCCTCATCAGGGCTGCATCCTAGGAGGAGTGGCTGGAACTGAGGACTGAGGCTAAGAAACTGTATAATGAAGGGACCCGGGGGAGATAAAGATGACAACACCCTTAGGGGCAGCTCAGCTAGCATCCTGTCCCTTTTGGAACTCACACAGGCACCTCCCTCTCTCCCCCACACCTGGAAGGTTGGGTTGTCAGGGCAACCACTCATAGGCCCCAGTATCCTCAGTCACACCGTCCCAGTGGACACACTGAAGCTGGCTGTGGAGAAGAAACCTGTCCCTCAGAGAGACACCAGCAGAGCTAGTCCTCTGCAATACCCAGTCCCAAGCCAAGACTCTCTCTTGGACCTATCCTTGATGGAGGCTGAACCTCCCACGTGAGGCGAAGCTGAGAGATACATCAGGCCCAGTGCTTCTAGAGCAAGGATGCTAGGGCTGGTTTCTCACCTGCGCTGCACACAGGCTTCATAATGGAGGGGAGTGCAGGTACCTCTCTCTCTAACCTGCCCAGGGGAAAGAGGTGGCCCCGCTGTGGTTCTAAGGAACTTGCAATCAAGTTGAGAAAAAAAAAATCAGTCAAATCCTGATTGTGAGACATTCTACAAAATACCCAACCAGTCCTTCTCAAGACCACTGAGGTCATCCAAGACAAGGAAAGTCTGAGAAACTGTCAGAAGCAAGAAGAGCTTAAAGAGACCTTAACGTCTCCAACAGCCATGTGGTAGGACAGGGCAAGCACTGGACTGAGAGTCTGTTATTTATTATTATTTTTTGCAGTACGCGGGCCTCTCACTGTTGTGGCCTCTCCCGTTGCGGAGCACAGGCTCTGGACGCGCAGGCTCAGCGGCCATGGCTCACGGGCCCAGCCGCTCCGCGGCACGTGGGATCTTCCTGGACCGGGGCACGAACCTGTGTCCCCTGCATTGGCAGGTGGACTCTCAACCACTGTGCCACCAGGGAAGCCCGAGAGTCTGTTATTAAAACTAGTTAGAACTAGGATGGGCAGCGTGATTTTACTGCAAAGCATTTCTTTTAATAAAAATTTTCTTTTAGGACAGGTTTTTGTTGCAAAGCAGCATTTTTTTTATTTAAAATTTTCTTTTAGGACAGTTTTTTGTTTTTGTTTTTGTTTTGGCCACGCCATGAGGCTTGCGTGATCTTAGTTCCCTGACCAGGGATTGAACCTGGGCCCTCAGCAGTGAAGGCACAGAGTCCTAACCACTGGACTGCCAGGGAATTCCCTAGAACAGTTTTAGATTTACAGAAAAAAGCGAAGATAGTACAGAGGGTTCCCATACACCAGGACCTAGTTTCCACTATTACTAACATCTCACATGAGTATGGTACATTTGTTAAAAGTAATGAACGGGGTCTTCCCTGGTGAAGCAGTGGTTGAGAGTCCACCTGCCGATGCAGGGGACACGGGTTCGTGCCCCGGTCCGGGAAGATCCCACGTGCCGCGGAGCGGCTGGGCCCATGAGCCATGGCTGCTGAGCCTCCGCGTCCGGAGCGTGTGCTCCGCAACGGGAGAGGCCACAACAGTGAGAGGCCCGCGTACCACAGAAAAAAAAAGTAATGAACGAATGTTGATACATTGTTATTATTATTATTAACTAAAGTCCCAACTTCATACGGATTTCCTTAAAGTCCTTTTTCTGTTCTCATCCAGGATCCCACATTACCTTTGTCATGTCTCCATAGCCCGTGCTTGGCTGTGACAGTTTCTCAGACTTTCCTTGTCTTGGATGACCTTAGCTGCTGGAGGAAGATTGGTCAGGTATGCTGTCGAAGGCTCCTCAACTGGGACTTGTCAGATGTTTTTCTCATGATTAGGCTGGGGAGGAAGAGCACAGAAGTAAAGTGCCATTTTCAGTCCATCACATCGAGAGTGGATACTATCAACATGACTTATCACTGCTGATAAGGCTCACCTCCTCCAGGAAGCCACCCGTCTGAGGTAGTATTTGTTAGGATTCTCCACTGTCAAGTTATATCAAAGCACAGTTGGTAACGTATGATTTCCTTTGATCTCATCAAACCACCTTTGGGACTTTGCACACCCACTTACTATCTCTAGTCCCTGGCTGTAGAAGGAAGATACAGAACATCTCTGAGGTCCTGGTTCTACGATTCTCAGTTGTATTCCCTGACTATACTCTGACCTACAGAGAAAAGGCGGCAGCCACAAGACCACCCAGGGAGCCCTCCATCCTCCCTAGACGTGCCACCCTCTCATACCTGGGAGCAGGCTGGATGTGGACTCCCATGTTTTGGAGGGTGAAGAAGCATTCTATTTTTATTTAGTTACTTATTTATTTATTTGGCTGCGCCGCGTGGCATGCGGGATCTTAGGTCCCCGACCAGGGATCGAAGCCGTGCCCCCTGAAGTGGAAGCGTGGAGTCTTAACCACTGGACCACCAGGGAAGTCCTGAAGAAGCATTCTAGAAGTTCCACCAGTGAGCAAGAAAGGAAGCAAGGAGATGTTGAATGAATGAACAGGATAATAAATTTATTAAGGACTTACCGATACCTTGTTTTGTGCTAGGCATGATAGGGAATGGAGAGGTACAGGACGTAGTGAACAAAATTTAGAGTGGGGACCAGATGCCAGCTGATGAGCAGTGACAAAGCACATTCAGCCTGTCCTTGAACACCATCGCCTCTATGGAGCCTTTTCTAATTGTCTTATCTGGATATCTGCTCTTCCTCTTCTGAGCCCTTATACTACTCTGTGTAAGGTGTGGCATTGCTAGTGTAGCTCTTAGTTTATACGACTGTCTCTGGTAGACAGGAATTCTACTCTTTACATCAGGGACTGATCATGAAAACTCACTATGTGCTGAATTGGTCTAAATCTGGGACCACAAGAAATTAAAGTCTTAGAAGCAACAAATATGCTGGGTTCTGAGGAGGGAGAGATCTTGGGTGGCTTCCTGGAGGAGGTGAGCCCAAAAGCATGGCTAAAGGACAAACAGAGGCCTTTCTCCTTCCTCGGATGAGGCAGAGGTGAGTTTAAAGCCAGGCTCCTAACCTCAGTGCAACCTAGGGACCAGGCCCTTATCACCCAATTCTTCAGGGCTGGCTTCTCTCCCCGTGCCTCCCATAGTCCTGCCTTTAAGTGTTAGCCCACACCTGTCTCTCCACCTGCCGTGCTCTCCCCTCTCCTCCTTCCCTGATCGCTCCAGCCCACGGTGACTTTGCCTCTCTGACTGTCCCGACGAGCACTTCCGGTTTGAAAGCCCTTGTTTGACATACCACCCATGTACGGCCCAGGACTGTGGGCTATCTTTTGTGAATTGGCTTGATGTCTCCTGACAAGCAGGCTCTGGGTCTCAAGGCCCCTAGCTCAACTCTGGCACAGAGGAGATGCTCAGTCAACAGTGGCTGATGAGTTTATTTATTTATTTATCTTTAAATTTTTATTTATTTATAGCTGCATTGGGTCTTCGTTACTGTGCACGGGTTTTCTCTAGTTGCAGCGAGCGGGGGCTACTCTTCGTTGCGGTGAGTGGGCTTCTCATTACGGTGGCTTCTCGTTGTGTAGCACGGGCTCTAGGTACATGGGCTTCAGGAGTTGTGGTGCGTGGGGTCCGGAGTTGTGGCTCGAGATCTCTAGAGCACAGGCTCAGTAGCTGTGGTGCACCGGCTCAGTTGCTCCGCGGCATGTGGGATCTTCCGGGACCAGGGCTCGAACCCGTGTCCCCTGCATTGGCAGGTGGATTCTTAACCACTGTGCCACCAGGGAAGTCCCCGATGAATTTATTGTTTCAGAGTGTTCAAGGGCTGAAACCTCTCTTTCCCACCTGGCACTTTATCATACCTCCAGCGCCCAGTTGATTCTTCCTGTTGGGGTCCTTGTGCCTCATTGCCCACCTGCCTTTCTGTCGGTGGGAAGACGCAGTGGAAGGTAACATGGCTCCCACTTCCCCAGTCACTGCTCCCCAGAGCCTGGAAATCAGCTACCATTGCTTGGATAACACCCACAGAGTCTGTATCCTAGCGACTCTGGAAGGTTGCCTCCACAGCCTTTCATGAATGAAGAAAAGCTCTCTCTGCCTTCTGTGGCCTCAGAGGTAATGCTGGATGTGAGTCTGTGTGTGTGTGTGTGTGTGTGTGTGTGTGTGTGTGTGTGTGTGGTGTCCAGGGTGTGACTACCTGTGAATGAGGGTGTGTGAGGGTGTGGGTGTACGTGTTGCATGTTGGGGGTGGGATATGAGGATGTGTGTTGTATGGATGTGATTGTGAGTGTGCATGTATAAGCATGTGCACGTGTGTGAGTGTAGGTGCGAGGGTACGGGTGTGTGTGTTGCAGTGTTGCGTGTGTTTGCATGGGTGTAAGTCAGGGGGCATATGGGTGCGTGTGAGCGTGTGCATGTATGAGCAGGGGGTGCGGTGCGTGTGAGCATGTGTGTATACCGCACGTGTGTGAGAGTGTGAGCATGTGTGTGAATGCTGTATGTGTGAACGTGAGGGTATGGGTGGGTTGGATGTGTGCATGTGTGGCGGCTGTGAGTGGGTGCAGGGGTACAGGGATATGGCTTGTGTGTGACCCAAGGGAGGAGAAGTCTTCCAAACTAATCCTGTTAGATGACTCAGGAATTTTTTTCACCCCTTGGGTAAAAGACTGAAGTCTGGGCCCTCGGACAAAGCCTTCACTCCCTCTTCCCCTCCCAGCCCAGGCCTCTCTCTCTCATCATAGGGGTCCACTGGGCGCTGCGGCATCTTTAGTCAAGCCACTCCAGCCCCTGCTGCGGCGGGTGAGGCCCCGCCTTCCCATCTTGGCCCCGCCCCCTCCCAGCCAGGACCCGACCGCCTCGGAGGACGCCCGGAAGTGGTTTCGCGATCCACCCCGGTCGCGTTCCAAACCTTTGGTGTCCCCCAGACCCCCCTGTGAGGGAGATGAATTTGGCATCAGATCCCAGCTGACAAGAAACTGCTGACACAGGCCCGATTTTGTGCAGGCCCTGCTGGGGTGATGGATGATGAGTCCCCAAGTGAAATCTAATAGAAAGTCCATGCATAATACATCTTTAAGGGAGCAAATTCCAATTTGCATCCCATTAGGCCGCTGAAGTCTCAGAGGCCCAGCAGTGCCGCGGAGTCTTCCTTCAGAAGGAACCCAGAACAGAGGGTGCCTGTCCCACAGCAGAGGCTGGGAGTCGGGGTGCACCGCCCGACAGTGGGAGCTGCCCGCGTGGGAGGGGCCGTGCTCTCCCGCGGGCTGTCCCTTGGTGCTGGCCCCGGGCCTGGTTCTGGGCAGATCTTCTGATGTCCTGTGCTTCCACATGCCCTTCACAAGCAGTTTCAAAGGAGAGCCTGGCTTCCCAATGATGCTGTAATTTCCCTTCACTGCCCTGCTGTAGGTCAAGGATTTGGAGGAAAATAACGTGTGCCCCAGTTTGCAAAGAGGTAAAGGAAGCTTGAAGAGGAGTTCCTCCTGCAAGGGTGGGGGGCTGTAGGGGCAGCGCGGGGAGAGGAGCAAGGGGGTGGAGGCAGTGGTCAGGGCAGTTAAACTGGAGCTCTTGGTATTTTAAGAGCAGCAAAGAATTCTGGAAAAACTGGGGGAGGGAAGCCAGGCTTGCAGGCGTGTGGGGTGAAGTCTGGTCCAGTAGAGGGAGACCCAGCCCCTGTGGCTGTGGATAATTCCTTCCGACAGTAACTGGGGACTCCCCAGAGCCCCTCAAAACCCATCAGAGTCTTAGGATGCAGGCCACACCCATTGCCCTGCAGAGAGGTCCACTCTTGAGTTCTTAACTGTGCCAGGGATGTGCTTGTGGGCGGGAATCACTGTGTCATAGGACAGAGCCCTCTGTGAGCACCGCCCGATTCCTGTTTGGCCCTCTGCCCGGCTGGCCACTGGCCTTTCCTCTTCTGCTCGGCAGCCACCGCTGCCCTGACCCGAGGCCTCAGCGATTCTGCGGGGCCCTCCCTCCCTGGCTGGGCTGATTGGCACTCTAGAGGCCCAAACTCCTAAATTACTCCCCGTAGTTCATGGAGAGGCACAGGGCTGTGATTAGGTGAGTCAGAGCCCAGGGTAAGGTCGTCCTGGAGGGATGTGCGTCCTGGTGATGTGGCAGGGCAGCCTATGGGGCGGGAGGGGTGCCTGCCAGCTCTCAGAGCCATAGAGATCTCTTGGCTTACATGGCACTAAGTGAGGCAAAGGTTTGCCAATTGTCCATCAGCCTGAGGCCCTAACACTTCTATTTTTCCTTCTCAGTTATTGGGGTAACCCAGGGAAAGCATGTAAAGTGTTACAGGGTAGCATTTGGATGATACATCCTGACCTGTAAGGACATGTCCACGAGGGATGAATGTCCAAGTGTAGCTACAGTGATGGGTCAGGCCACAAAGACAGGCCTGGGAAGGCCCAGCCTGGATTTAGTTTTTTCTCCTGTAAAATGCTGCTTCAACTAGTCTCACGATTTTCTTGGGGTAGTAAAAATGGGAGAATAGAAACAAAAGTACACATTTGATAAGAGGTCCAATCATGCTTTGGAAGTACTACCTATACTGCAAAGCATTAAGGTATAACCTTAGTGGGTTTGTGTAACTTATTATAACAGTCCCTGCTGTGTTAGCCAAGAATGTGAACATAATCTGTAGTTGGGACAAGAATGTCACACTGATATGTAATTGTTTCGATGTACTGCCTTTTGAACTGATGCCAAAGCGGGTGAGATCCTGATGCCTGTGAGATGGGCAGTGAGTGTCCAGATACCTCTCCGGTTTCCAAAGGGGTAACAGGTTTTACTCCACGAGTGTCTCAGGTTGCATTGTTCCTCTAGAGCCTTTCTGCCAGGGACATTCATTGTTTTATTATTCTCAGTAGGTTTTGTGATGTTTCTCCTAAGACTTTTGTGCTTCTGTCAATAACTTCCACAGTAATTATTCATTTTCTCCAACAGACAGACTGTTTGCTCCATGGGACAAGATTTGTTGATGTGCTGTTACAGCGCAATCCCAGTACATTTTGTGGTGGTGATTCTCCAAAGCATTCTTCGGTATTTGCTATCGTGTTGCACCATGCATGGGGCAGTCCACACTTGCAGGCTGCCTACTGCTGGGTAATTGTTAAATACCTGCTGCGTCATCTGCGACCGACAGGGTGCGTGCCCTCCAATGATGCCTTCCATCATTTCCTCGGTTGGTTGTTCCTGAGTACGTTTTCATTTCTTAGGTGCCTGTCATAATGTTTAGTGGTGAATGCATGATCTGGGATCAACTAAACAAATTTTCAGTCCAGACCAAACACCTCACTTTATTTTGGTCACAAGTCAGACATTGTTTTATCTGGATGGTTTCGTCTAAACTGCTTCAGTAGCTACCTGAAGGTTTTTCAGTCGTCCTGTTTACATGTGTTCCTGGGTCTTTTTCTTCCCCGTCTTTTTATGGCGGTAAGATACACATAATGTAAAATTTACCACCTGAACCTTTTTTTTTTTTTTTTTGCAGTACGCGGGCCTGTCACTGCTGTGGCCTCTCCTGTTGCGGAGCACAGGCTCCGGACGCGCAGGCTCAGCGGCCATGGCTCACGGGCCTAGCCGCTCCGCGGCATGTGGGATCTTCCCGGACCGGGGCACGAACCCGTTTTCCTCTGCATCGGCAGGCGGACTCTCAACCACTGCGCCACCAGGGAAGCCCCTGAACCATTTTTAATCATACAGTTCAGTAGTATCCAATATATTTGTAATGTCATACAACTGTCACCACCATCCATCTCCAGAACCCATTTCATCTTGTAAAACGGAACCTCTAAACCCATTAAACAATAACTCCCCATTCCTCTCTGCCCCCAGTCTCTGGCAACCGCCATTCTCCTTTCTGTCTCTATGAACTTGACTACGCTAAGCACCCCCCTTAAGGGGAATCTTACAGTATTTGTCTTTTTGTAGCTGGCTTATCTCACTTAGTGTAATGTCTTCAAATTTCATCCATATTGCAGCACATGTCAGAATTTCCTCTTTGAAGAGTAGTTTTTCTAACAGATTCGCCTGTTCAGTTTTCAGCCTTTAATGCAAAACTGCCATAATTTTCACAGACCAACTAGGTTGCTATGATACTCACTGAAGACGTGCCTCGTTTTGCAGTCACGGAGCAGTATCTATTGTCAGTGTGAATTATTTCCTTTCCACCTGAGAAACTGGGGGATTTCCAATAGGAGCATTTCCACAGAGAGTTATTCATTAACTCCTTGACGTTCCATACAATCTCTGAGTCAGGCCACTTTATAATACCACAAATCTGTTTGAACAGATGCAACAAGTGGCCATAGTTGCCTAAATCTCATTGCTCGTGTTGAGGCAAGTTCTTAATTTTTTAAATTTTCAATAGAGTGAGATGCTTTCATCAGCTTCTCTTATTCACCTAGATGGTATCTGCTGTGTACAAGACAGTGAACCAAGGTAAACAGAGACCCAGCTACTCTCTCCACATCTGCTGGCACAGGTGGACAAGATAAGTCAGTGCTATACACGTCTGTAAATGCTTCACCTTATGGGATTTGGAGGGTAACTATCCTCAGAAGGGAACCCCAAAGCTTGCCTATCTTTTGGGGTAGGAACTAAAGCTTCACCTCCTCCTGCCATAAAACCTGCCAGTTTATTATGATTGGCATTTTAAAATTTCTCCTTGTACTGAATTTTCGATCGTCTAAATGAGTGATTTTTTTTGGCATGGGGGTGCAGAGCGATGTCAAACTGGGAGGGCGCTGTGTAATTTGAAAAAGCGTTTTCTCTAGTCTACTATCATTTCATCTTTATAAAATTAAAAACAGAACTTACTACTTCCAGAGGGCCACTCAGAGAAAGCCCAGCATCTTTCCTGGAGGGTAGAGAGATGTAGATTCAGTATCAGTTATTCTCAGGGGGAGGGAGGAGCACACTGTCTTTATCAAGAGTTGTTCTGGGCTTCCCTGGTGGCGCAGTGGTTGAGAGTCTGCCTGCCGATGCAGGGGACACGGGTTTGTGCCCTGGTCTGGGAAGATCCCACGTGCCGCAGAGCGGCTGGGCCCATGAGCCATGGCCACAGAACCTGTGCTCTGCAACAGGAGAGGCCACAGCAGTGAGAGGCCCGCGTACTGCAAAAAAAAAAAAAAAAAAAAATGTTCTTTCACAATTTGGTTCGGTTTGCATCTCTTTTTGGCAGAGTGCATCTGTACCAGGGCGCGCGGGGTCCTGACAGACCTGTCAGGTACACCGACTGGATTTGGAAACGAACCCGTCTCCTGGCAGACCAGGGAGCCTGGTGCTGGCCTGTGCTGCTTTACCCGACTTTGCAAAAGAGAGCCTTTCTCAGCACCCTGTCTTTAAAGACGGGAGAAGCCACACGGAGGATGGGTGCCTAGTCCCTTGCTCTTGAAGGCAGAGGCAGTTTGATTTAGAGAGTAGGAAATAGCCAGGAAAAAAAAGGAGAAAAAAGAAAACCACACACACACACACACACACACACACACACACACACACACACACACAACCTGAATACAGAAAGGATTCCTTAGGAGAGGACGGGCAGGCGGGAAATTGCAACCTTATCCCCTGGGACTTGGGCTCAGGAGCCGAGCCTCCAGGTTCAGTGAACCCGTTAGTAACATGAACTTGGTTGCCGTATTTCTCAGCCTGAGCTCATGCATTATTTACCTGTTGTAAGTAAACCGGCTTCTCCCAGTGTTGCTGGGGAAACCACTTTGATTTAGCGAGTTGGGTCTTACTTTCCAACTAAAACACTGCAGAACGAGAGGAGGGAGAGGGCGGATGCTGGGTCCCAGAGGCTCGGGGTGTGGATCAACGAAGGGGAGACCCCGCTTCCCCCCTGCTCCCCGGGAGCCCCACGCCTGCTGTGTCCTGCTTCTCTGAGTCCCCCTCTCTCTTTTTTTACATCTTTATTGGAGTATAATTGCTTTACAATGGTGTGTTAGTTTCTGCTTTATAACAAATTGAATCAGTTATACATATACATATGTTCCCATATCTCTTCTCTCTTGCATCTCCCTCCCTCCCACCCTCCCTATCCCACCCCTCCAGGCGGTCACAAAACACCGAGCTGATCTCCCTGTGCTATGCAGCTGCCTCCCACTAGCTATCTACCTTACGTTTGGTAGTGTATATATGTCCATGCCTCTCTCTCGCTTTGTCACAGCTTACCCTTCCCCCTCCCCATATCCTCAAGTCCATTCTCTAGTCGGTCTGTGTCTTTATTCCTGTCTTACCCCTAGGTTCTTCATGACCTTTTTTTTTTGCAGGCCCTCCAGGAAGGGGGAAGAACGAGCAAATCCCAAGGAGCAAGGTGTGCGTCTTCTGAGGTCCTGTGAAGGCCACTTGCTGGTGTCACTCTGCCTGCTTTCAGAGAGATACACATCAGTTTGTGTTGCGCTGGGGCGGGGGGTAGGGATCAAGTTTCCCCAGAGGCTGTTTCCCAGGTGAATCAGCCTTGGGAAGCCAACTCCATACACACAGGTAAAGTGGTCCTCTCTCCTGCCAAACTCGCTTGGGCTCCTGTTGCGTGAGTGCCCTCCTGGACCAGAAAGCTGTGCTCTCATGGACCATGCAGCTGTGGTGGCTGAGGAAGGCTCGGGCTGATGGATGGGGGGCCCTGGGTGCAAGTCTCAGTGCTTTTATTTATGTTGGGAATTGGAGCAACTTATGTAGTCTTTCTGCCTCGCCATTCCCACCTGCGGGAGATGGACACTAGTGTCTGCCGGGGAGAGGCTGGGTGGAGGTTGCCGAGGAAGTGACCTGGGAGCCCGGTCCATGCCCAGGCCTGAATTGTGGGTGAGGGATGCCGGCCAGCACTGCTGCCTCTTTGCTGTTCTTGACAGCAAGGCTCAGGCAGCACGTCCGCCTCCCTTCCTCCTCTCCACAGCTATCGATTTTTCCCTTCCTTTCTTTATTCTATTTGTGGCTTCCCTAGCCCCTCACAATTGCATTATTTCTGCAGAAGCACACGGAATGAGGAGGCCTGCTGTGCACGTCAGCCGCCGGGCCCTCCTCCATGCCCGCAGGTCCGTGCTGTTCCCTGTCCAGGACCTTGTTGCCTTTTGGTGCGAAAATGGCACCTTTTGGTCGTTTCCAGGGTCTCTGTTTGTTTGTTTTTTGCGGTACGCGGGCCTCTCACTGTTCTGGCCTCTCCCGTTGCGGAGCACAGGCTCCGGACGCGCAGGCTCAGCGGCCATGGCTCACGGGCCCAGCCGCTCCGCGACATGTGGGATCTTCCCAGACCGGGGCACGAGCCCGCATCCACTGCGTCGGCAGGCGGACCCTCAACCACTGCGCCACCAGGGAAGCCGCAGGGTCTCTGTTTTGACTGTGAGGAAGCTGCTATTTGTCAGGTGAGTGTGTGGGTAGCAGGACTGCCTGAGTAATGCAGACCCAAGCGATGGCAGGAGTATACTCACTCCTGCAGTGACAAATATTTAAGCAACAACTCTAACTTGGGGGAACTTTGAGTTTTTGCTAAACTACAGTGAGCCGCTATGTTCAAAGGACAAGGAAACGAGCTTCCTAGGTATCACTAACTTAACTTTTAGCAACATCTTTCTAGATTTGCTTTTGTCTTCCTGGGGCTAATTTGTTATTTTTCAAGCTTAGGGCTAAGTCCTACTTAGCTACTGGTGAGATTAGAATATAGGTGTTAATTACGTCCTCAACATTTCTGCTTTTCCATTAGGTGCTAAATATCCCCAAGTGACTTAGTTTCTCTCCACTTAAGCCTGTTCACCTGCTGCAGGCCCCTGCGCCTCCCGTTTTCTCTCTGTGAACCAGGCCGTGTGGCCAGGAGGTCCGCGTGTGTCATCCCTGTGCTGCCCACAGCTTCGCTGATGTCATCCATCCAGAGCTGGTCCTGTGGGCTCCAAACTGGCTTCTT
The DNA here is from genome assembly GCF_059928025.1 of Delphinapterus leucas. Classification (NCBI taxonomy): domain Eukaryota; kingdom Metazoa; phylum Chordata; class Mammalia; order Artiodactyla; family Monodontidae; genus Delphinapterus; species Delphinapterus leucas. The sequence continues at coordinate 29,782,736 of NC_143149.1, forward strand.
AAAGAGACCTCATTTCTTCCAGACTAAATGACAGGTCAACAAGGAAAGCACAGGACACCTCACAGACGTCTTCTGGCCGCAGGGGCTCTCTGAGAGGATAAGGGGGAATCCGTCCCTGAGGAAGGGGCCAAATGAAGAGCAGAGGGAAGGGGGTAAGGGCCAGATGTTCTTAAATGTTAGCGCATTGGAATGCACAGGGCGCTGAGCCTGCCCGGGGTCGGCGGGGGAGGGGGGGGATTTCTGATTCAGTAGTGCTGGGGCAGGGCTGGGGAATTTTCATTTCCAGCAGGTTCGTGGAAGATGCTGAGACCCTTCCAGTGCTGGAACCACTGTTCAAGGCAGAAGGGACCCCAGCGGAGGGCTTGAGGCAGGAAAGAGCTTGGTGGGTTCAAGGGCTAGAAATGAGTCCAGTGTAGCTGGGAGACAAAGAACAAGGTGCTGTAGAGGTAGGCACAGGCCATGCCATGCGGTGAGGATGCACACACACACACACACACACACACACACACACACACTGGAGAGGTAGGCACGGGCCATGCCATGCGGTGAGGACGCGCGCGCGCACACACACACACACACACACACACACACTGGAGAGGCAGGCACGGGCCATGCCATGCGGTGAGGATGCACACACACACACACACACACACACACACACACTGGGTGAGATTTTTGAAGTGAGGTGCGTGAGGAGGGCTAAGACCTGATTTGCATTTGCATTAGTTATTTTATTGATATTTGAGTCTCTTCACAGTTACCCCACTGTGAGCTCTGTGCCTTTGACCTCTGGAACCCCAGCACCTTCCACAGCACTGAGAACAGAGTAGATCCTGGATAAACTTTATTATGTGCCAGACACTGTGCTCAGCTCGTCATGAGTATACCTCATTTAATCCTCCTAAAGACCCCGTGAAAGAGGAGCGATTATGATCCCATTTCACAGATGAGGAACACTGAGGGTCACCTAACTAGGGAATAACAGACTGTATGTGAACCCGGCACTGTACCAATGCAGGAACTGAGCCCTGGCCTCCACCCCACTCTGCTTCTTCTACTCCATGTTGCCCTTGTAAATGAGTGAACAGATTTGAGAGGCATAATTATCATCACTGTTTTGAAGATGAGGAAACCAAGGCTCAGACAGGCAATTGGTCACAGGTGGAAGAAGAGTATCAACCCAGGTCTCCTGATTCCAGATCTTAATGTCTTGTCGCAAAACCAGCTGCTAATAAACCACAAGCCCTAACTGAGTCCCCCACGTTCCCATCACTGAACTAAGGGACAAAGAAGTTTACCAAGAAAGAGGAGGCCCCGCCTGGCAGGTGTGAGGGTGAGGCTGGTACCCTGCGAAGATGGGGCTGATAGCTTTGTTCTCATGAGGGGCGTCCTGTCAGCGGCCTGCCTCCCTCCCTCCCTGGGCTGGGCTAGGGCAGCAGCTGGGATCCTGGGCCTGGAGGTGCCAACAGGGCCAGTCATTCAAAAAAGCTACAGTTGGGTTCTGCAGCCATAGAGAAAGATACAGTCCTTCTCTCCAGGGAGCGATAGCTAATACTGTAAACACTTTGGGCTTTATCTTTGATCTGGTGGGTCATCAGAGCTGCTTTTCTCCCCAGGTAGAGTTACCAGGATAGGCCTGACCCAGGGCTTTGGAAAGCTGTGCCCTGCTGAACAGATGGTACAGATGGGGGCGGGGGAGGCAGTAGACACACACAGAGGCAGAGTCTGAGAAGGGAACCCAACAATTAGGCCCAAATCTGGAACCCAGACACCAAATTCCAGACCTCTGGGAAATTCCCAAGTTTAAAATAAATTCCTGGGGATTTCAACTTTCGGTCTTCAGCTTTAAAAACAGTTCCTTTCTAGATAATGGAAAATAATAACATGCATAATTTAAAAAGCTCCAAACATCTTTAAACTGAAAGTATGTAAAGGCAGGTGCCAGGCCCTGAAGAGCCCTAAGTTTGAGATGATTGATGGAGCCCAGCTCTGAAGCCCTTTTCTTTCTTCCAATCAACAGCTGTTGATTTGGGGTCCTTTCCCTGGCAGTTGCAACGGATCATAGTTCTGTTCAAGAAGGAAGTTATTTTCAAGCTAACTTTTAGTATTGTTCTGTTTCCTCTGCTTGTAACACTCTTGCTGCTTTTTGGCCTCGTGAACTCCTGTTCATCCTTCAAGACCCTATTCAAACATCACCTTCCAAGCTGGCATCTCCTACTGCCCTTCCAACCCCAGAAAATCATTAAAACCATCAAACTATCCTTCCACTGTCCTCCATCCAAGAGCGCCTTGTTTACAAGCCCATATAACATGTGAAAGATTACAATCAAGGGTTTTCTTCTGGCCAGATGGACCACAGAACTTGAGAGATTATTTCTCATGTATCATTGTGTCTCCAGTGCCCAGCACAATGCCTGGCAATTAACAAGTGGCCTCAAATTAATACGGTTAAATGAATGTTCTTATTCTTTCTGCATCAGAAGAGGAGTGAGGGGAAAGAAATATATATCTTTCATATATATATGAAAGCATCTTTCATAGACCAAGTACTGTCTAGGCATCATTTATAAGTTATTTAATTTCATCTCTATCAGAAGTGTTTTCATTTGTTTAACTCAACACAGTGACCAAGGGAAAAAAATAATTGACATGGGACATACAACGAAGGACAATGTCATTCTCTAGGAGTTTAGAGTCCGACTGAGGATGGACACATACGTTCCCTGTCCCTACATAGACAGCCTCCCCCTCCAACAACACATATACTGCATCCACTCGAAGAAAGGTTATTAACATTGTAAAGCACACTAACTTCTAAATATCTGATACAGAATTCCCTGGCGGTCCAGTGGTTAGGACTCTGTGCTTTCACTGCCGAGGGCCTGGGGTTCAGTCCTTGGTTGGGGAACTAAGATCCTGCAAGCTGAGTGGCGTGGCCAAAGAAAAAAAAAGAAAAACAAAGAAAAAAATTGTGGGCATAAATACCTGATGCAGTCCTATATGTAATAGAAATGGAAAAACGAGAGATTGCCGTGGGTGTGATGTTTTCAAGGGAACCGCAGTCATCAATCTCTCCCACAGTCTGTGCTCTCATATGACTAGAGCCTGGGAACAAATTAGGTAACCTCTAGCACTCCGCTGGCTGGAGAACTGGAGAGTGATTTAGAATACCTTGTGTTTATGACTTTTCAAAAAGCGCCGTAACGTCCATGATCATGTTTTTATCCTCAAAGTCACACAGCTGATGATGGAGTGGGGTCTGGGTCTCTCTCTCCGTCACTTACTAGCAGGGCTCCTCTTGCCCTTATGGCATCTCTGTGCAAATGAGGAGGCTCCTTCCTCAAGTAAAATTTGGTTGTATTTAGTATTTTGTGGCCCAGCTTGAACAAGTGTGCAAGGCAGCCCTACCCTGGCCGTGCCCAGCAGAGAGCTTTCCTGAACCCCAGCACGCGGCAGCCCCCAGTGAGAACACGCATGTGCCCCTCCCCTCACTTGCTCATGCTTCCTGCCTGCCCCTCCCCCCCAATGCCACGACACACGTGCCCCTTGCAGCCCATGCCTCTGCGTCCACCCTCATCCTCCCAGATTCAAAGTAGGGAGGGGTAGGGACTGGGTCTCCAAGAGTAGAGGGCAAACAATGGGAGACCAGGGTCAGTAGTGTCTTCAGAGCTTATATCATTGTGTTGAACAATTTCCAAGGGTCTTATGGTTGCCAAGAGGTGACAGGTATAAATAACCAACACCTACCAGTTTCTCAGTTTACAATCTCCTTGTAGGTGTCTCTGTGACGCTGTGATGAACATCTGTGGTCAGCTTGCCCAGCATCCTTCCCTTCTTGCTTTGGTACTATCCCTCCAATTTTGGAGAGGGAGACCACTCCCTCGTCCCTAATCCATGTGATCTGGAAAAGGCTGGGAAAAACCAATCAGGTCGCCATGGTAATTAATTGAGAAATGGGCGCATGACCCTAGCTGGTCCCCTGAGAGCCATCCCTGGCACTCATGCTGCAACTATTGGGGAAAAAAATGCTTGCTTTTCATGGGAATGGGTAGTTGCAAGGAACCAAGTAACACGGAATTTCTGGGACCACCTTTGCTGCCACATCAGAAGAGCTTGCCTGAAAAACGAAGACAGCACGGAGGAAACCAGAGCTGAGAAATACAGAAACAGGATGAACCCTGACTGACATTAGTTGAGTCCTAATTCCAGTGAGCCATCTACTCATGGACATTTTTAGTTCCAAGAGCCAAATAACAATGTTTTGCCAAAGCTGGTTTGAGTTAGATTTCAGTCCTGGCTACAACAGCTTCCTCTCGTGCTTTGGCCCCAGTCCCCAGAGCTTCAGACCCTCAGTGGGAATAAAGTAGACCCAGGCGGTGTCAACATAGCCAGGCTCCTGGCCAAGGTGTCCGAGGGGCCCCAGAATCACTACTCTCCTGGCCTGATGAGTAACCTGCCTGGTGCCCGCTCTCAGGCCATGGGTGTGTTTCTTCCCTGGGTCTTGGGCTCTCCCTTTCTGTCTTGTTCTGTAGTTTCTAGTGCATGCTCCAGTGTGTGTGTGTGTGTGTGTGTGTGTGTGTACGTTCACATCCTTTCCTCCTACCTTGCTGGATCATCACGAGGATCCAGTGGGATGGTGTAGGCACGGTGCCCATCCCAGGACCCGGCACATACAGCAAACCCTCCTTCCCTGCCCTTTCCCTCCTCCCGACTCATGCTGGGATTGAAGAATCTGTGATGTATTCCGATTTCCAATGTCCTGGATCAATAATGGAGGAGGTGGAGTACAGTTGCCAGAAACTTGTGCTCCTCTTAATTAACTTTATCTGATTAGAGTGAGATATCTCAAAGTCACTGAATAAGTTTAGGTCACATAAGTGTACGCAAATCAGTATTTTTCTTTGGAGCTGACAGCCGAAGTCTCTGTTTGTTCCATGACGCTGCCGCAGAGGCCAAATGTGCCATGTTTTCTCAAGCGATGGCTGCCAGCTCTCCAAATGTCATAACAGGCGAGGCATTTCACATGGGGGCAAGCTCCAGTGTTGAGGGTGTCTGGGAAGCATCGACAAACCTATTTTTATTCTCTTTATTTTCACAATACATTTTGCTCTTTATTGAAGTTATAAAAATAATTCATACTTAAAGTCAAACAGTACAGAGTATAGAAAAATAGATTTTCTTATCCATTCCAACTCCACCCTCTGAAGTAAACAATGTAACCAGATTCATATGTATCCTTCCTCATTCTCCCATATACTTAGGTTCCACATTTCCCCCACATTTTAAAACATGTACAGATATATAGAAACATATGTATCTATTTATAGGATACCCTTTAAAATTTTTTAATACAGATAACATCATCTTCTATAACTTGCTTTCTCAAAACTTAATAATCATAGATCTCTTTTCAAGTTAATGTATGTAGATATAACCCATTCTTCTTCACAGCTGCATTGTTTTTCATTGAATGGATGTACCATCATTTATTTTACTAATCTCCTATTAATGGATTTTTGGGGGCTGTTTACAGCTTTTTGCTATTACATACACTGCTGAAATAAATACCTTTGTAAATACACTTATTTATATTCAAGGAAACATTTGGTTATTCTCCTTTGGCCCGTGTGTCGTGTATGAAGGACACTTAACTATATCAATGTTTACTTGGTCCGGCACACAAGAAGGCTTCCTAACTCCCTTCCCCAATGTGTACGTTTAGCAGAGCCCTGTTGACTGCAGGGCACACCTTCCTGTGACTGCAGAACCTGGGCTCAGACGTAAGATCACTCCACACCTGACCCGGAGCCGTGATTTCTCTGCTCCTTTTATTCACTCTGTCCTGTTGCACCCTCGGCATCCCAGCCACCTCCACATTCAGTGACAAGATGCTATTGGAGGTAAAGGCCTTTGAAGCCCAGATAGATGAGATAATCAGTCTCTGCTCTCCAGGGATGCAGGGCAGAGTCTGTGTCCACTGAACGGTCTCAGCCATGCTGGGTGTATAGTAAGTACTTAATTAATATGAAATAAGAACAATAAATCCAGGGGCTGAAGTGCTGCCTTTGAAGTTCGGGTCAACTCTAAGCCATCGGAGAAGAATGAATGGAATGGATAATTGAAACTCACAGGTTATCCTAAACCCCATCTTAATAGTTAATAGGTTCAGGCTCTTTACCTAGTAAACTCTTCCTCAGGACTGCTAAAGTAAATCCTCTGCTGTATTTATTTTTTCATTTTTTCTGGAGCAATTGAGCAGTGAAACAGCCCCTAGGAAGGTGAAAGGAGAAAGAGCTAGGCGTCCTGAGTGAGACATTCATAGATGGCTCATAAGCAACTTCTGAATCACAGTATCGTCTGCCAAGGGGCCCCGCCAGTTATGGACACAGACCGAAGAGCGGTCTCCCTCTGGCTCCTCCTGACCTGGATGGGGTGAGAGTGAGGCTCTGGGAGAAGAGGTGAAATGACGCTCAGTCTAAGCCACCTGGCCGGAGACACCCCAGCTTTGCCTATGAGGTTATTCATGGACTCCAGCCTCTAAGACGCAACAACAGTGTTTCACTTCATGGGTGGGTCCAGTGCATTTTAGTAAAAAGGAGTGATCTCATCACATCCTTGAGCAAAAAGGGAAAAGGACCTGCAGGTGGAACAAGGACAGCAGGATGGGGGTGGCCAGGATACCTGGGTCTGCATCTGGCTTTGCTATGAGCTCTCCCTGTGACTCTGGGACCGTGGGGCTGGCTTTCCCTGCCGCTGTTCCTCTGTCTTTAAAATGCAGGGGTTGAAATTTGGGATTCTAAGATCCTGGCCATCTCTGACTCTGAAAACAACCCCACAATCCTGAAGAATTTCACACTGCTGCTCCATAGGGGGGGTTTCATCAGGAAGGGAGGACAGATGGCTTTCTCTGGACCAGGTTCAGAAATGTGGAGCGTGATGCAGGGTGTGAATGAAGCGTGGTGCCCTTTAAACACAGTTCACCCCGGGAGGGCTGGCTTTCATCCTCCTCCCGGCATCACTCTGGGCATCACTGCCTTGTGCACTGAAACACACACACGCACACACACCCCAGCTCTGACACACACTCCATGATTCACGAACTGACAGGACCATTACATGCACTGGATGACTCACTGGGGGTTTTGCTCACACGCACAGGCTCACACCCACTGTGCTGAGTAGACGTGCCCGAACGGGCACCCCCGCGGGAGCCTCGGTTGTGTATTGCACCGGCGTCTGCAAGCGATTTATGATTACGCTCTTGGCTCTTCCAAACCGCCTGTTCTTTGTCTTTCTGATCACTGTTCAACCCTCTCCTTCCCGTCCTCCTCTACTTGGCTGGTTTCGGTCTCTTGCTCCAATGCTCCTCAGCCAGTTTCCGGGACTGGACCGCACCATCTCCAGGGCCCTTTCCAAGTCCAAGTCTCTTTGAATAATCTTCTCAACTGTGAGCAGTCCTTTCCCCATGGGGCTCACCCCTTCCCTGGCCAGGCATCTCTTCCTGGCTTCCTCCCAGGGTCTTGGCAGGAGGCTCTCCAATATCTGTGCCCCCTTCACAGAGTGAGGGGAATTGAGCTGTCACATGATGGAAGTGCGGGCACCTATGGAGTGTGGTCTCCAGCATCTCTGAAAACCCCCCTCTTCCCAGTATCCCAGGCAGAAGGAAGTGGAGGGGCTTCTGGAGAGCCCACCTCTGGGCATCGATCAGGACCAGCTGCTTCTGAAGGTGCCGAGGAAGGAGGGGCTCGTGAGCACCGAGGTCTGTGTGCGGTCCTTGCTGACTGGCCTTCACCTGATGTGGCCACTGGCCATGGTTCTAATCGGAAGATGGGGAACAGGTCCTGGTGCCTGCACAAGGAGTAGAACCCTGGCTTTTCCTCCTTCCCTTGGGAATCTCTCAGAAACCGAGAGGGGGTACCTAAGTCTGGTGAAGCAGCCACGTGGTCCTGGGCATGTCATTAGCCACCATGAGCATCTGCTTCCTCGGCTGTCAAATGCCTTAATATCACCTCTCTGTCTATCCCAAAGATGTGGTTGTGCAGAGCCAAGGAGATTATGTGACAGTGCTTTGATGAATTCCTCTCTCCAGGAGAGAGGACAGACGGGCGGGGGCTGTGCTTGAAGGAGTTCACGCCCAAGTAGGCGCTGGTCCAGTGATGCTGAGAACCAAGGAGCTTTTCGTGCCCAGAAACATGGAAACTCAGCTCTTGGCTAGCTGCTGGTAGCTGAGGGCTGAAATGCCCCTTTTCAACTCTGAAATTTTAAGAGCCTAATAAGCCTTGAGAGCTTTCCCCCCCACCCCTGCTACTTGTGTGAGAACCTTATCTCTGACCACATTCAACCCATCTGAAGGTCTGGATCTCAGAGGGTACTACCTTGCCTTGGCCGACTGAGTCTCTGCACCAAGCCTGCACCCTCTGAGTTTCCTCTGCTCTCCTCCCCACTCCAACACTACTGGAAGGCTTCTCAGCAAACATTCTTAGGGAGATTTCCAGTTAACTCCTTCCTTCCAACGGATCTTCTAACTTTGGATTTAAGGTTATTTTGCATGGAATAGCTCAGATTATCTTGGAGATACCCTAGCAGGCTCCGCAGGTCCCAGCCCGCTTCTGCCAGGACCCCAACCCCTAAAGGGGAGGAGTTTAAGAGAAAGAGAAGACAGGGTTGATCAGACCAGGCCCTGTTTGACTTTCAGTAGGGGTACACAGAAGTTTCCTCACTAATTCCCATCTTCTGTGTGTAATCTTCCAGAGGATGTTGGCAGAGACGAGAAAGACTACACTATAATTAAACATGCATTGATGTGTGGGAGGACCAACCACATATGTACGGCAGTTCCCTGTAACGCCGCAAACGATCCGCAAGATCCACGCATAGGGTGTTACTTGCACTTCTGTTCCAGATGAATTCAATACCTGGAAACTTAACACAATATTTTTTGAACTCTCAGTTAAATCTTTAACTTAAATAGCACTTACTTTGTGCCAGACATGGTTCTAAGCATGCTTCTACAATATGCATTGATTTAATTTTCATAAAACCCTTATGAAAGGGTACCCTCATCCCCATCCTGCCGATGAGGACCCCGGAAAGGGAGGAAAGAGCGAGCGTGGCTGGTGAGTGCGGGGTGTGGGTCTCCAGCCCAGGACACCTGCCCTGGGATAAGAGCCTGTGACCAAGCTCTCCGCCTGGTTTCTGGTTATTCGGACAGCATCAGAATTCTCCAGCTGGTTTCTTGGGGCAGCGGGAATTCTTGACCTGGGGGCGGTGAGGAGAAAGGAAACTCGGTCTAGAGTTCAGGCCCAGGTCCACGACCTGACCATTGCCTTTGTTCTCCCTGTAGGGCTGTGTCTTCCCTGGCCCAAGTGAGCCGCGTCCACAGAGAGCAGAGCCGGGGCCACCGCTCTGTCCTAACCGCCCTCCAGCCCCTCCGGGGAGTCCTGCCGAGCCATTGTCCTCCCGGCCCCAGCGATCCGGCCTCCTTTGGCAGGGACTGTGCGGTTTCTCTTATTTGCCCATTAACAATTAAGCTCTAGGCATTTAACATATAAACACAGAAAACATCAGCATAATTACAGCAAGGATTTCAAAAGCTCTTTGGCAAGGAAGGGACTGAATATTTACTTAACAAAAGAATTCCTTACTTCAGTCTTTAATAAAGAATTCACAAGAAGACTTAACTAGCCCTCTTCGCCGGTAAATGAAAAACATTCTTTTATTCACAAAGAATATGATTTGTGTGTTGTTTTTTTTTTAAGTGTGACTCACCACAACTTTTCAAGATAACATTCACAACTTTATTTTTTCTGAGAGCTCTGTTCCCACATTATCTTTCAATATTTCTTACTGGTTGATATAGTTCCTCTCTGAGCAGAGATAGATGGTGTGTGTGCGTGTGTGTGCGTGTGTGTGTGTGTGTGTGTGTGTGTGGTATGTGCCCCTTAGGGTCTGAAATTCCACCATTAGAGACTCTTCTTCTGTTTTAAGCTTGTCTTCTACACATGTGTTCGGAGTACTGACCCTTAAGTATTTCTTCTGTGATTCGAGGGATTTGAGCTGGTCTGTAAAGGTCCAGGGCCCTTGGGAAGAGGAGGGGGTAGGGAGAGAAAACACTAGTGGGTTTATTTGGAGACGGGGGGATATTCACGTTCATTTGTTTGTTTTGTTCTTTTAGGCATCCATAATGACTCATATTCCTACCATTGCCAGACATTTGGGATGCAAAGGTAAATAAGAAAATAGTATAGTCAGGAAGACAGGCAAAACAAATAGCTAAGCTACACAGGTGAGCAAGGTGAACAGTCAGAATGGAGTGCCCAGCTCTCCTTAGTCCAGGGTTGATAGATGGATTTGACATGAAGGCAGTGTTGGGGACGGTGGCACAGAGTTGATAGTTGAGTTTCAAAGGTTGAGGAAAAAATATAATTAAAAAAACTAACACAAATTATATTTGCTATGTGCCTGGCATTATACCAAGCATCTTACATTTTATCTCATGTAACCCTCACAAAAATACTGTAAGGAAAGTCCTAATATTATCCTTATTTTATAGTTCAGGAAACTGAGGCCCAGAGAAGTTAAGTAATTTTCCTAAGTCCCGCAACCAGGGAGAAGCACAAGTGGCATCGGAGCCTGGGCAGCCGAGCCGCAGTGCTCATGGCTAAGGACTCTAACCCACTAGAATGCATTACTGTGTGCAATGGTGATTATCATTTCCATTATGAAATACTTCAAATGTCTAGAAAAATACAAAGAATAACATAATGAAATCCCGTGAATCCCATCATCCATCTCCATTGAATTCCAGCATTTTGCCTTGCTTGCATCGTATTTCTTAAAAATGAAAAGAGGGGATTCCCTGGTGGCCCAGTGGTTGGGACTCCATGCCTTCACTGCCGAGGGCCTGGGTTCAATCCCTGGTTGGGGAACTGGGATCTCGCAGGCCACGCAGCACGGTCAAAAAAAAAAAAAAAAAGGAGAAAGAAAGAAAAGCAATTATAGGTACAGTTGAAGTCCCCTTGTGTATTCTACACTGAACACATTCCTCTCTATCCCCTGAGGTAATGCCTGCCCTGAATTTGTGTTTACATTTCCAAGGCATATTTTTATACTATTAAAGCATTTGCATGTACCCATATATAACATTGTTTTGCATGTTTTCAAACTTTACATACATAGTGTCACTTTACAGCTTGCTTTTGCGCTCCACATTCTATCTTTGAGATTTTTATCTATGTTGATTCCATGGTTCTAAGGTCATTTATTTAAAATAGCATATTATCAAATAGCATTTAAAATATCGTATAGTATTACATCATATGAATAATACACCATGTATAAATCTCTGGCTTAAAAATATTTTGCATAAAATATTTTTACAGACAATGCTGCAATGAACTTTCTTGGCATGTTCTCTTTTGCACTCCTTTGATAATTTTAGAAGGGGCATTGCTGCGGGGAAAGGCAGGACCATTTTTATCTTTATCTTGTGAAATTCCTCTCCAAACGGATTGGCCAACTGTATTCCTACCAGAAGTAAGTGACAGCCCTGTGGTTCTGCATCTTCCCAGTACTTGCTGTGATCAAACTCTGGGTACCAAATGACTTCTTACTGTCATCTTAATTGCATTCTCTGATTACTAGGGAAGTTGAACGTCTTCATAGTTTTTCTTTGTTTCTTGTGTGAATTTTCTACTTACTTATGTCCGCCTTGATATTTATTCATTTGGTTTTTTTCTTAATTGATTTTAAAAATCAGAGTAAAATTGAATTTTTCGAGGAGGGGGTTTTGCAGTTCTAAGTCTTAACACATGTTAAAAAAAAAGAAACCAATGAAATTAAAAGAAACTATGAGAATACTTTAAACTATAAATTCAATGTCTTTAATAGATACAGTATTATTTGGGTCATCTATCTCTTCTTAGGTAAACTTTGTTAATTTGTGGCTTTCAAGGAATTGGTTCATTCTATCTAAATTGTCAAATTTATTCGTGTAGAATTGTTCCTAGTATTCTCTTATTATTCTTTCAATGTCTGTGGGGTCTATAGGGGAATCCTCTCTGTTACTCCAGAAGTTGGTATGGTCGGCCCTCCCTATTGGTGGATGTGGAACCCGTGGATTCAGAGAGCTTACTGTACTTTGCCATTTTATATAAGGGACTTAAGGGACTTAAGCATCCACAGACTTTGGTATCTGAGGTGAGTCGTGAAACGAATCCCTCCCAGATAACGATGGAGGACTGTAATTTGTGTCTTCTCTTCTGCTCCACCCCCTTTTTTGTTACTCTAGCTAGAGATTTATCTACTTTTATTGCAATTTTCAAAGAATCAGCTTTGAGCTTATCCTTGATGTTCTCTATTGTTTTTGCTTTTAATTTCATTGGTTTCTTTTTTGTCTTTCTTTCCTTCATTCTAATTGTTTTGGGTTTACTTTGCTCTTCTTTTTCTACTTTCTTAATGTGGGAGTTTAGAATATTGTCTTGAGATCTTCCTTCATTTCAATTATTAATAGAAGCATTTAACAGTATACATTTCCCTCTAAGCATGGCTTTAGCTGCATCCCACAAATTCTGATATGTGGTGTTTTCATTCAGGTCAAAGTATTTTTTAATTTCCCTCAAGACTTCCTCTTTGACCCATGGATTATTATGTTGTTTAATTTCCAAGTGTTTGGAGTTTTTCCAGTTATCTTTCTGTTATTGATTACTAGTTTAATTCCATTATGGTCAGAGAACATACTTTGTATGATTTCAAGTCTATTGTGTGTATTGTTTTATGACTCTGCATATGATCTATCATTTGAGAAGAATGTATTCTCTGCTTGTTGGGTGGAGTGTTCTGTAAATATCAATTGGATCAGTTGCTAGATGGAATAGTTCAGTTCTTCTATATATTTGCTGATTTTCTGTTGGCTTGTTTATCAATTACTGAGAGAGGAGTGTTGAAGTCTCCAACTATAATTGTGGATTTGTCTAATTCTCTCAATTCTATCAGCATTTGCTGTGTGTATTTTGAAGCTCTTTTGCTAAGTGCATACACATTTAAAACTGTTACATCTTCTTGGTGAATTGATTCTTTAATTATTGTATATTTCTCCTCTTTATTCTTGGAAATTATCCTTGCTATGCAGTCTCTTTCGTCTAACGTTAATACAGCCACTTCACCTTTCTTTTGATTAGTGTTTGTACGGTATTTCTTTTTCCATTGTTATACTTTTAACGTATCTATACTACAAAATTGTAGACAGCAAATAGTTGGATCTTGTTGTTTGTTTCATTTTAAATTGAATCTGACAATCCCTGTCTTTTTAGACAACTTTTATTTCATATGTGTATTGATATGTTTAAAACTAGGTCAACATTTTTAGTATTTTGTATTCCAGTTTATCTGTTGAGCTTTTAACTGTGTCTCTTTGCATAGTTTTAAATAATTGTTTTCAGTGGTTTCTCCAGGGATTATAATATATATTTAATATTTTACCACTTCATGTAACATGTAGAAAGTTTACCACGCTATAGGTTCCTTTACCCTCTCCCTTCATCTTGTAGTTGTCATGTGTATCACATCTATGTACACCAGAAATTCACTGAACCATGTTATAATTTTTGCTTTCAATTGTCATACATATTTTAAAGAACTTAAGAGGAGACAAATACTCTATTCTATTTACCATTTTTCTCTTTCTTCATTCCTGATGCCCTAAGTTTCTTTTAGGTATCATTTTCCTCCTAGCTTGAAGAATTTTCTTTAGCATTTATTATATTTTTATTTATTTTGGGCTGTGTGGCACCTGGGATCTTAGTTCCCCGACCAGGAATTGAACCTGTGCCCCCTGCACTGGAAGTGTGGAGTTTTAACCACTGGACTGCCAAGGAAATCCCTTTAGCATTTATTTTAGAACAAGTCTGCTGATGACAAATTATCTTAGTTTTCTTTTATCTGAGAATATCTTTATTTCACTCTCATTCTTGAAGAATATTTTCACTGGATTTAGAATGCTTTTTTAAAAACTGAGATAAAATTCATGTGATAGATAATCTACCATTTTAACCATTTTAAACTGCACAATTTAGTGGCTTTTAGTACATTCATAATGTTGCTCAACCATCACCAGTATCTACCTCCAAAACATCTTCATTACCCCAAAAAAGAAATTCTACTCATTAAGCAGTTTCTCCCTATTTCCCCCTGTCCCCGTTCCCACTAATCTACTTTCTGTCTTTATGGATTTACCTATTCTGGACATTTCATATAAATGGAGTCATGCAATATGTGACTTTTATGTTTGGCTTCTTTCACTTGGCACAATGTTTTCAAGGTTTATCCACGTTGTAGCTTGTATCAATATTTCATTCTTTCCTATGATTAGTTAATGTTGCATTGTATGGATATATCACATTTTGTTTTTCCATTCATCAGTCAACAGACATTTGGGTTGTTTTCACTTCTCAGCTATTATGGATAATGCTGCTATGAACATCTGTGTACAAGTTTTTGTGTGAACACCTGTTTTCAATTCTCTTGGATATAGATCTAGGAATAGAATTGCTAGGTCATGTAATAATTCTATGTTTAACTTTTTGAGAAGCTGCCAAAATGTTTTCCACAGTGGCTGCACCATTATATATTCCCACCAGCAAATTATGAGGGTTCCAATTTTTCCACAGCCTTACTAACACTTGTTATTTCCTGTTTATTTTATTTTATTATAGCCAACCTAGTGGATGTGAAGTGGTATCTCACTGTTTTTTTTTAATTTGTATTTTCCTAATAACTAATGACGTTGAGTATCTTTTCATGTGCTTATTGGCCATTTGTATATCTTCTTTAGATAAATATCTGGCCAAGTCTTTTGTCCATTTTTGAATTGGTTTATTTGTCTTTTTGTTGTTGAGTTGTAAGAGTTCTTTATATATCATAGATACTAGATATATGATATATAAATATTTTCTCCTATTCTGTAGATTGTCTTTTCACTTCCTTGACAGTGTCTTTTGATTTAAAGAAGTTTAAACTTTTGATAAAGTCCAATTTTTCTATTTCTTATTTTGTTGCTTATGCCTTTTGTGTCATATCTAAGACTTTATTACCAAATTTAAGATCACAGAGAGCTACGTCTATGTTTTATTCTGAGAGATTTATTGTTTTAACTCTTGTAGTTGGGTCTTTGATCTATTTTGAGTTATTTTTTGTATATAATGTGAGGTAAGAGCCCAATTTCAGTCTTTTGTATTTTTGGTTATCTAGTTGTTCCAGTATTATTTGTTGAAGACTGTTCTTTCCTCCATGCAACAGTCTTGACACCCTTGTCAACAATCAATTGACTATAGATAAATGGGTTTATTTCTGGACTCTCAGTTCTATTCCCTTGATCTATATGTTTATCCTTATGCCAGTAACTACACTGTTCTTTTTTTTATTGAAATATAGTTGATTTACAATGTTTCAGGTGTACCGCAAAGTGATTCAGTTATATATATGTATATATAATATATATTATATAGAATATATATAATAAAGAGTATATATATTTTTCAGATTCTTTTCCATTATAGGTTGTTACAAGATACTGAATATAGCTCCCTGTGCTATATATCAGGTCCTTGTTGTTTATCTATTTTATATATAGTACTATGTATCTGTTAATTCCAAACTCCTAATTTACCACCCCCCCTTCCCTTCTGGTAACAATAAGTTTGTTTTCTATGTCTGTGAGTTTATTCCTGTTTTGTAAATAAGTTCATTTGTATCATTTTTTTTTAGATTCCACATGTGAGTGATATCATATGACATTTGTCTTCCTCTGTCTGACTTACTTCACTTAGTATGATTATATCTAGGTCCATCCATGTTGCTTCAAATGGCCTTATTTCATTCTTTTTTATGGCTGAGTAATATTCTATTGTGTGTGTGTGTATCACATCTTTTTCCATTCGTCTGTTGAGTACTACACTTTTTTGATTACTGTAGCTTTGTAGTAAGTTTTGAAAGTGGGAAGTATGAGTCCTCCAACTTCATTCCTCTTTTTCTTTTTTTTTTTAAGATTTATTATTTATTTATTTTATTTAGTTTTGGCTGTGTTGGGCCTTAGTTGCGGCGCATGGGATCTTTTGTTGCAGTGGGCAAGTTCTTTGTTGTGGTGCGTGGGCTTCTCTCTAGTTGTGGCATGTGGGTTTTCTCTTCTCTAGTTGTGGTGCACAGGCTCCAGGGAACATGGGCTCTGTAGTTGCAGCGTGTGGGTTCCAGAGTGCGTGGGCTCTGTTGTTTGTGGCATGTGGGCTCTAGTTGAGGTGCCCAAGCTCAGTAGTTGTGGCACGCAGGCTTAGTTGCCCCGTGGCACATGGGATCTTTGTTCCCTGACAAGGGATCCAACCTGCGTCCCCTGCATTGTAAGGCAGCTTCTTTACCATTAGACCACCAGGAAACTCCCTATTCCTCTTTTTCAAAATTGATTTGGCTATTAAAGGTCCCTTGTCATTCTGTATGAATTTTAGGGTCGGCTTGTCTATTTCTGACAAAAAACACAGTTGGAACTTTGATAAGCATTGTGTTGAATTGGATATAGAATTCTTGGTTCAGTTTTTTTCCTTTCAGCACTTGAAAAATGTTGTTCCTCCTCCTTCTGGCCTCTATGGTATCTGATGAGAAATCTTCAGTCATTCAAATCAGAGAGTAACAAACAGGAAATTTGCCCCCCACTCTGGAGGCCACCCCTCCTCTGTGTCCCTCAGGGCTTTGGCACTTGCCAATATCATGCCTTCACTTTGGTAATACCTGGCGATTGGAGTGGGAGAGAGCTAAAAAAGAGAACAGCAACAACAAAAGTACTGAACCCTTTCTGACCCTTTTCCCCTTCTACAGACCAGGAAAAGGTTTCCCTGGGAGCTCTTTCTGTCCTCATCTAGTATGTACTTCTGGGTTTCGGGTTTCCTTCAGGTCAGGTGATATCAAAGGGGAAAAATAGGTACCCTCACCACTGACTGGGTAGAACTTTGAATTCTGGCATCCTTCTCCCATCAGCCTATTACCACTTACTTTTCAGTGTCCTTGGAGAGCTAACTGCCCCACACAATCTGTGTGGGATTTATAGTTGCATTCAATGGCGGAGGCAGGCAGGACATGCTTACTCCATCCACTGGAAATGGAACCTCTCTTAAACTGATCTTTAAGAGGTCCTTATAAAGTATGGATAAAATACTGATATTAAACTATCTTTTTTAAATTGAAGTATAGTTAATTTACAATGTTGTGTTAGTTTATTAAACTCTTTCTTTTTCTTTCTTTCTTTTTTTTTTTGGCCACGCCACACAGCTTGTGGGATCTCAGTTCCCTGCCAGGGACTGAACACGTGCCCTCAGCAGTGAAAATGCGAGTCCTAACCACTGGACCACCAGGGAATTCCCTAAACTCTTATTGTGTGTGCTGCACGTATCTTTTTCTAGTCCTGGTCTTTAAATTTTTAGAGGTTTTCTCTTCTTGAATGAAGCTTTACATCTTATTATAGTCAGATTTATCAATCATTTCCTTTATGGGTCAGGATTTTATGTTCTATTTAAGTACTCCTTTTCAATACTGAGGTCATAAAGGTATCCTACTGTATTTTCTTGTTTCCTCTTACATTTTCTTCTGAAAATTAAAATTTTTCCTTTTTTATATTTATGTCTTTTGAACGCCTGGAATTTATGTGTTCTATATGGTGTGAAGTAGACATCTAATTTTTTTTCCAGGTGAATAACCAGTGCCCTGGTACCATTTACCAAATAATTCATTCTTTCCCTACTGATGTTTAGAGATATCTCCTCTGTCATATATCAAATTTCCAAAGATATGTGGGTTTCTGGGCTCTTTATTCTATTTCATTGGTCTGATTGTCTATTCCTACTCAGTTATCTTACTGAAATAACTATTACAGATTTAGAAGAAGTTCTCTCACCTTGCTTTTCAAAATTGTTTAGCTTTTCTTGACACTTGATCTTTCACATGAATTTTAGGATAAGATTGTCAAGTTACAAGAAAAATCTGGTTGGGATTTTGATTGGCATTGCATTGAATTAATATATTAATTTTGGGATAATTGATATCTTTACAAGTGTGAGTCCTCCTCTCCATAAACATGATATACCTATCCATTTATTCAAGTCTCCTCTTAGGTTTTTAATAATGTTTTATAATTTTCTTCAGAAAACAAATCTTTTATCAGAAGTATTCCTGGGTACTGGATCATTTTTGTTGTTACTGTGAATATCATGTTTTTTAAAAATTAGATTTCCTTGCTGAGCTCTACTATTAGTTTTAATAGTTTGTCAGGTTTTTTTGGATTTTCTATATACTATCATATTATCTGTACATAGGGATAGTTTAGTCTCTTCCCTCAATCCCCAATACTTATACATCTTCTCTTCTTTCTTTTCTTGCATAGGCTAGGACCTCTAGTAGTTGGGTAGAAGCAGCAACAACAGGCATCTTTGTCTAGTTCTTCAACTTAATGGCAATGCTTTTAAGTTTCCCTACAAAAGTGATTTTTCCTCTAAGTTTGATAGATGACTTTTGTCAGGTTAAGCACATTGACTTCTGTTCCTACTTCCTTTTAAAGTCATGAATGAGTTTGAATGTTCTTAACTCCTCGTTATAGGAAAATTAAACATATAAAAACACACAGACTAATATAATAAACCTCTGTCTATGCATTACACAGCCTCAATAACTGTTGGCACATGGTCAGTCTTGTTTTATCCATACTCTGCTAACTTCTCCCCATTCTGTGTCATTTGAAACAAATGTCAGATATTACACCATGTTACCTCTAAACATTTTAGTGTCTATACCTAAAAGATAAGAATTCTTTTTTTTTTTTTAAGATAAGAATTCTTTAAAAAAGAAAAATAACTGTAGTGCTATTACCAAACAAATTTAACAAGAAATCCTTCCCATTATTAACTATGCACTCTTTGTTTGTGTACCCAATTGTATTAGTATTGAGCTTCGGTAAATATTTTTTCAGAATCGATTGTGCTAATTAAGTGGGTTTTTTCTCTTTTAATCTGTTAAATTAGCAAACTTTAATAGATTTTCTGTTGAACCATTCCATTTTTGAATTACTGAGACAAACACACTAGGTCATGCTTTATTTATTTATTTTGTGGTACGTGGGCCTCTCACTGTTGTGGCCTCTCCCGTTGCGGAGCACAGGCTCCAGACGCGCAGGCTTAGCGGCCATGGCTCACGGGCCCAGCCGCTCTGCGGCATGTGGGATCTTCCCGGACCGGGGCACAAACCCGTGTCCCCTGCATCGGCAGGCGGACTCTCAACCACTGCGCCACCAGGGAAGCCCGTCATGCTTTATTTTTAATATACATTTCCTAGAATTTAATTTGCTAGCATTTCTTTATCTGCATCTATGATTATAACTGATATGCTTCTACATTTTTTCTGTTTATTCTGTGCTTATTGGGTTTTGGTATTAAAGTTAAGATTCTTATAAAGTAAGTTGAGTAGCTGTATTTGTTGGGGTAAAAGCTAAGCTCCTATGACAAGCCACCCAAGTACAGTTGCTTAAATAAGATGGAAGTCTCTTTCTCACTCACAGTCTGGAAATGAATGGTCCAGATCTCCTCCGTGTAGTCATGTGGAGACCCAGGGGTTTTCCATTTTATGTTTCTGTCATCTCCTAAGGTATCTGTCTTCATCAACATGGTCAAAGGTGGTTCAGTTCTGTGTCTGTGTTCCAGCCGATGGGAAGGGGAAAATAAGAAAGTGGAGGACAAGCGATTTCCTTTTAAGCAAGTATTGTGTTCCTCAAATTCATACGTTGATGTTCTAACCCTCAGTACTTCAAAATGTGACCTTATTTGGAACCAGTGTCATTGCAGATATAATTGAGCAAACGAATAAAGGGGTTGCAGTTGAGATGAAGTGATACAGGGAGAATGCCACACGAACATGAAGACAGAGATTGGCCAAGGAATACCACAGATTTCCAGTAAACTATCAGAAGTTAGGAGGGATGGAACAGATTTCCCCTCATAACCCTCAGAAGGGACCAACTGCAATGACTCCTTGATCTCGGACTTCTAGCTTCCTTCGACTGTGAGAGAATACATTTCTGTTGCTTAAGTCATGCAGTTTGTGGTACTTTGTCACAGCAGCCCTAGGGAATTAATACGGCAAGTGGTGGAGAAGTAGCCAACCACTTCTGCTCATAATTAAAGGTGGGAATTTAGTCATATGGCCACGCCTAGTTGCAAGGGAGGCTGGGAAACGTAGCTTATAGGTGGGTGATCCTGTGTCCTGCAAAACTTTTATCAGAAGGATTTGGGAGGATGACATTTGTTTAAGAATTTACTTGTGCCTTAAAGTTTAAGAAAATGAGCTTCTAAAACCATCTGAACCAGATATCTTTTAGGGTGAGAGACCTCTGATTATCAATTTAAAAATTTTAATAGCTTTCTAGTTATTTTTGCACCAACTTTGGTAATTTATTTATTTCTAGAAAATTATCCATTTCATCTGAGTTTTCAAACACACAAAGTCATTCACTGTATTTGAAAATCTTCTGTGTAGGTGGAGACTGTACATTTTTTATTCCTAATTTTGTTTGTTAGTGGATCTTTCTTTCTTTTTTAATGGTCAAGGTGTGCTAGAGATTTGTCTGGTTTAGAATTTTCTTTCAAGAACCAGCATTTTACATTGATCCTTTCTGTTGTTTCTTTGGTTTTTTTGTTTTGGTAATTTCTGCTCTTATCGTTTTTTTTAGTTTCATCTTTGCTTGAAATCATACATACATTTAAATGAAAAAGTTAAGTAGCTCTGTAAGACTTGTTATGAAAAACGGTGGACCCCTACTCCCTGCCTCTCCTTTCCCCTTCTCCAGAGGTAACGTTTTTCAACTCTTCTAACTGATTTTTTTGGCGTTTACCTCTATATCGCTAAAAAATATGCTTCTATTCCTGTCTCTTTATTTTTCAGCTCTAGGTATCATTGATAGACTTCCATCCATAGACAATAAGGCTTTAGGGCTCTCTCCCTTCCTTCTCAACACATGCAGATACTCTTTTGTCCCTTTATCCTCCCAATACCATTGTAGTGGGGCTGGTGAGATT
Source organism: Delphinapterus leucas (assembly GCF_059928025.1). Taxonomy (NCBI): domain Eukaryota; kingdom Metazoa; phylum Chordata; class Mammalia; order Artiodactyla; family Monodontidae; genus Delphinapterus; species Delphinapterus leucas. The sequence continues at coordinate 29,803,834 of NC_143149.1, forward strand.
TCAGAGATAAATTGGGGAGATAAATAGGAGGTGGCGGATTGGATGGATGGCAAGGGCGATTTTTAGCTTCTGGGAGACTGGTGGAAGGTGGTGTAACTTGCTGAGCTTAAGGCATGCAAAAGAAGTGGCAGGTTTGTGGGAATTCATTTTATTTCACAATTTTGTCAGTGGGTGGCTCTGTGTGTCCTCTCCCGAGGTTCTGGCCCTGACTCACCAGACAGACACCTGTTTCTGAGTCCCTGCTGATGAGGGCTGGAACCTGGGAAGACAGGGATGGGTGGGGGATGAGCTAGTAGACAGGTCTGCCCTCAGGCTGAGCTCTTTGGAGTGAGCGTTCATCAGTGTACAGGAAATGCAACTAAGGCATGGGAGGCAGAGAGCGTCAAGCATTTGAGAAATAAATAGAGACACATAGAGACAAACAGATAGACTTAGGAGCAGTCTTTCCTCTCTGGTTGGTCAGAATTCAGTGCTTTGCCCCCTGACTAGCAACTTTTCTTTTAAAGGTCCTTCATTACCTGGGATCCAGCCTCCTACCATAGGTCTCCCCCGCGGGAGAAATCCATAGGAGGGGAAGATAATTAGAAAATCCAGAGGCTGGATACAAATGAGCCTTGGAGTTAGGAGGATAAACTGCCTTCTCCCGTGATCCCACAGAAGATGCTGGCTGGGGAGAGGGGACTGGGCGGGGTCTGCGATGGTTCCTCCTTCTCTCTCCCACCTACTCTCAACCTCTTCCTGAACCTCCAGTCCTCCCCCAGCCCAGGCTGTTATCTGACTTCACAGCAGTCAGAGCAGGTTCCAGAAACATCACTGGAGTCCAGCGGAGTCAGCTCAGATCCCAGAAGTTCACTCTGCGGAGGGTCGAAGTCCGGGGTTAGGGTTAGGGTAGGTTCCCCGGCGGGTGTGGGGAGTACAGCACGTTATGTCTGGGCCTCACCCTAAGCTCTGATGGAAGCAGATAGGTACTGCTGTCGCGGTCTTGTTCACGCTCTTACTCTTACTATTTATTTTAGGCAGAAACAGAATAATAGAATGTTAGGAGCTGTGAAATCATAATCCAGCCCTGCGTTCCATACGTGAGGCTCAGGGAGGTTAAATCACTCATCTGAGGTCAAACCAGGGACATTTCACTTTGCTTTGCCCCTCCTTACCCCACCCCTGGCTCCCAAAGGGCTTTGGGGCCAACACAGTGAGCTTGGGGTACCCCTGCCAGTGGAGATATGGACAACCTTTGTGGGCAGGGCTGAGAGTCCCTGGGTCCCATGGGGACAGGCAGTAAGGGATCAGAGTTTGGGGGCTCATCAAAGTCTGGGGTCCACGCGTTTGTCCGTAGCCACAAACACAGGATGGGCTGCTCGCATTCAGCGGGTCTCACCCCTGCAGGCCCCTGCACCTGGGATTGGAAGGATGAATAGGGACCTTGTTTGGTAGGAATTTCTTTCCTCTGCTGTTTGCTTTGGGTTTTTTCCCTCTCCGTTTCTGGCTGCTAACCCAATATTTGGCTTTCTGTGAGCACTAAATATAGTTCTTCATTTAACCTCCAGAATCATGGTTTCCTACCTGCTTCCCACGACCGGATCCACAGCCTGGAATGAAAACAGGACCCAGAGGGCATCAGCGGCTCAGGGCTGGGGGTGGGAGCGGTTCCGGGGAGGGGGAGGAGCAGAGGCAGGGAGGCAGGGAGGCTGGGAGGGAGAGAAGGAGGGTGCATCCACCCGCGCCGGGTGTCCTAGCGAGGGAGGCGACTCACTGGCTTTTGTCCCCGCTCCCTGAAACCCGGGCCTTGATTCTCTCGTTCTTACCCAGAGGGTGCCTGGTTCCCACCGACAGCACCTTCACACACCCCGGCGTTCCAGGACCAGGGGATAGTAAGGGGGAGCTGGGGCCCAGGGGAAACAAACAAAACCTACTCGGGACGCGCACGGATGCTGCAGGGATGGGGGGCGGGGCTTCCGTGCGGGTTCCCCACCTTCCTGCTCTCCTCACTGTGACCAGTCAGGGCAGGTGAGAGCTCCATTGAACTGGGCAGTGGAAAATTACCCACAGATTCTCCTGGGGAGGAATCCTCCGCCTTTTTTTTTTTTGCGGTGCGCGGGCCTCTCACTGCTTTGGCCTCTCCCGTTGCGGAGCACAGGCTCCGGACGCACAGGCTCAGCGGCCACGGCTCACGGGCCCAGCCGCTCCGCGGCATGTGGGATCTTCCCGGACCGCGGCACGAACCCGTGTCTCCTGCATCGGCAGGCGGACTCTCAACCACTGCGCCACCAGGGAAGCGCTGGAGCAGCTACTCTTGAACACCAGGGCTTGTCGGGCACCTGGTCCTCAGGTCCCCCGCCGGTTAAGCCCCAGCTGCGGAGGAGGAGGGCGGGAGGGAGCGCCGGGAGCCCGGCCCCCCCAGCACTGGCCCGCGCTAATGCCTGTTACAAATCTCCTCTGAAATCAGACGCGGTTTTGCAGACTGGGGAGCCCGTGGTAGTACATTTCGTCTCCCTCTGGTTGAGCAGGAAAACAGGCGACAGAGCTTCCTACCGCCTTCCTTCACAGCCTGGGCGTATTTTCGACACACAAATCACTCCAGGGGAGCGGGGCTCCATTATGGCCGTGATGCAGATGCGGTGAAGCCGCGGCAGCGCTTCCTGCCGGGGCGGGGAGGCGGCGCTCGGGCTCACACCCGGCTGACCTGGGGATCTGGGGACCTGGGGAGGGGGGGGGCAGGCCTGAAATGTGCCTGGCACCCCGGAGGGCCATGTCGGGGGGCCTGGGGTGGGCGGTGGGCCGGCAGGGCAGGGGGCGATGGGATAAGCGGGCCATTCCGACGTTCCTCTGCGTTCATCCCCTTCCTCACCTGAACCCACCTTCATCTTCACGGCTGTCCGTGGCGCACACTCGCCAGGCGGGGCCCCGTGGGAGCTGCTGAGAGGACACAGGAGGCATAAGGGCCCCGCCCTCGGTTCCACAAGGAAGAGACAGGACCGCAGGGCCTGCAGGAAAACTCAGAAAGCAGTCAGTGCACTAATAGGTACAGAGAAGTGCCCTGGGGATTCAGCCTCTCTCATAGGGGGCAGAGGGGGCGTCCCCAGAGGTGTGAGGTGATGGTGATGTTGGTGTCTCTGGCAGGAGCCCCCTCCCTACAAGGCTGACCTGGGTCTGTGGGGACCCCACTCCCCCCAGCTAAAACCTGCCCAGAGCAGCTGCTTTTTGCTCTTAGATGAGTCAAGCCCGCGCGGCAGGGGCTGCCTTTCTGTTAGGAGCTGCAGGGCTTCTTTAAGGTGGCATCAGGCAGGCATCACCCCTCTGCCTGCCCCACTGTTCCATCAGAGTGAGAGTGCTTTGGGCATCGATTCAGCTCTCACCTCTTCTGACAGGGTCACATGGCTCTTCCTGTAAGACCTCAGCAGATTTTGCTGATCTGACTGACTAGCCTTGTCGGGCGGAGGGTCCCCTGAGCCGCTTCCCACTCCCAGAACAGAGCACGTGCTTAATCTTCCCTCGGGGTGGTCCGCCACGTGAAGCCTGGCTCCCCTGCCACCTCTCCAGCCCCAATCTATCTCTACACCCCACCGCACCATGGGGAGGTCTCTCCCTGCTCCCTATGGCCCGTGATTGTGGGCACTGCTTCATTCCCACCCCGACATCCATAGAGGGTGATCTGGGTACCAGGACACGGAGATGAAGCAGGACACCCTGCTGCCCTCGATGAAGTCACAGCCCCGTTGACGTTTGGCTACTGCTTTCCAGGTTACAGCGCACTTAGACTTATGCTCGATTCCCCTCTGCACAGGGCTGGGAGGTGGGGCGCGGAGGTACCATTACTACCCTCAGTAAAGAGGCAGGTGACACAGAGCTCAGATTCGCCATGGTTTGCCCACATTCTTCCCGTCAGGGGTGGGAGTTGCTTTCGAGTCCTACTCTTGCCACTGTGATCTTGGGCAACTTTTTCCTCCACGAAAGACCAGCCTCACTGGGTCATTGTAAAGATCAGTCGTGTGACATAGCATATACCTGGCACGTAGAAGGCACACTGTGAGGTTAGATTTCCTTTCTTGGGCAGAGGACTACATCGTATGTGTATGTGAAGCTCCCTGAACATTGACTGAGACCAAATTCCTGCTCCCATCCCTCTCCCCTTGCTTTGGTTTTTTCTGATGGTGAGGCGGGCTGGGCTAGGTCGGGGGAGGGAGGAGTGTTCTGCCCACAGGGTGGGAGAGAATCTGGGTTTTATTAACCGCATCCTTGTCTCATCCCAGTGGGCGGAGGCTGGGCAGGTGGGTGTCCCAACCCGCCTGCTGGCAGAGGCAGCTTATGGATTTGGTGACAGATTCCTCTGAGGAGATGAATGAAGCAATTGTGTGCTTGGTGTAGAAAAGATCCCAGATAGAGGAGATGTTTTCAGTGGCAATAACCCTGAGATGTAGTATTTCACCGAGTCAACAAACAGCGTTATCGGCCCCGGCTTCCCTTTGATGGGCCTGCGAGCACTTGTAAGCCTCCGGAGCGGTTCTTGGCACGGAGGGACCATGTCTAAAAGCTTTTATTCTCTTCTTCGTTTTAATCACCCCTCTTACCTCCTGGAGGGATTCCTAACTCACATTCTTGGACAACAAAGGCTGTTAACGGAATCCCAGTGGGTGAGGTCCCAAATCAGAAAAATAGCTTTCACACAGCGCCATAGATGCCCTTCCTGGATCAGCCTTCATTTTTCAGAAACATCTGATGACCAGGTTCAAACTGTAAGGAGTTTAGGGGGCTTTGTGGGGAGAAGGACCCTCTTCACCTGCTTGTCAGAGTTTAAGAGGATAGCTAAGGGCTGGCCATGGGCAGAGAACGACTTGCAAAATGTTTGCTTGGTGAATACTGGACTTAAAAAAATTTTCCATTGGAAGCCGGAGGTGAGGGTGGAGGATCCAGAGAGGTGTGTTACCCGGGCTTGTCAACAATGGAGGGCAGGCCACACAATACGAAGCCCTGTTTCATGCTGCTGAGAGCTGCGTGTGAGAAGGCACTTAGCAGGAAGCAGTCCTGATGGACAGCCACAGAGCAGCAAGGATGTGGTCAGGGTGAGGGTAGGGGGGTAAGGGGCGAGATTTGGAAACTGGAGGAGAAGGCAATGCTGGCCTAGAGATATCCAGGGGAAAACGACCCTCTCTTTCAAAGACTTAGAAGCCCCTTCCATCCTGCCTTAGGCATCTGAAGAAGATACCCCAAGACCAAATGTTCTGGTATTACCAGAGATTGCTCAGGGATTGCTGTGAGAACGAGTGAGCTTGGCCTTGGAGATAGATGACCCTCCAGCTCCCAGGCTCTCTCTGGGTGGCGTCTTGGCCTGCGGTGGTGTCAGCCAGGCTGGTGCCCTTTTATTGACACCACAGCCAGGCAGGGCAGCATGGCGGCCCCTGGGGTGGGGGAGTGAGGTCAGAAACAGAAACTGTAATTAAATCTTTTTTTACCCACCTCACCCCCAGCAGGAAGTTATTCTTGGTGCTCAGTGAGGGGGAAGAAGGGGCGGAGTATGAGGCAAAAGGCCGCTTTTGACCTTGTGGCCTTCCTGGTGATTGGGTGGAGAGGTTTTTAGATTGAAGAAGAGATTTCCTTGAGCATCTTCTGAAAATAGTAACCGGGACCTCTGGTTTGACTCTTTCCAGATTCTCCTGCTGCTTTGGGGCAGAGAAGGCCAAAGCATTGAGCGTAGACATCCTCCAGCCAACTGCAGCTCCCGCCTCTTTCCTTGGACGCCAGGGTTGGATGTGGACCACATCCTGGAGACACAAACGGAGTGGCCTCACTTGTGTGGGTGGAGGCAGGTGCGGCCGTGGTGAGCCAGGGGTTGTGTTTTCCAGATTGGTGGCTTGTGTTTTGGTGGAGCGGGTCTTGGAAACACGTTCGTCCACAGCTCTTCCACCTCTTCCTCCCCTAGAGTCAGACGAGGGCAAGAAGTTCAGGCCTGAGGATGCTAAGCGAGAAAGCAGAGGCAGGGGATTAGCTGTTTTGCCAGGACTCTCTCTTCCTGTTGGGAAGAGCGGTCCATCCCTCCTCCATCATCCCCTTGTGTGTTCTCCACTCCATCAGTCCCCCAGCCCTCTCCCTTTCCCCCCAAACTGGAGCCAGGGCCAAGGAAGCGTGGCCAAGAGTGCAACTGGGTCCGGTCTCCTGCAGAAAGGATTCCAGCATCGCCTATTCGACCAAAGCCAAAGTCTGGGAGAAAAAAAAAAAAAAAAAAAAGACTTGGGGTCCAAGTTCTTGGAACAGAGACTGCAAACACTTTACCTTCCAGAAGAAAAATCACCAGCCACTGAGGGAGCTGCCTCCAAAATGAAGACTTAGGATCCTGTTCTTCTGCTCCTTGGGGCAAAATTCTCTTCTACTTGCATTTCTATAAAACATTTAATGGGGGAGCATCTCTCCCCTTTAGTTCCTTCCTCTTGGAGCTCACCCTCCTCCCCCCACCGGGGGAGCCAGCTGGAGCCTGAAGCATTTCCCACACGTGTATATGCAATTTCCTTTCCACGGTGAATAGTTAGTCATCCTGACCGTGGCAGCACATCTGACATCACTGGCATCTCAGTGGATGAACTGGCTGGGGAGGGAAGGAGAGTTCTGGCTGGGCCCTCATCCTTGGTGGTGGCTGGTGGGGGCTGTCCAGTCCTGCCCTCACATCCAGGGTACCTCCCCTCCTCACGCTTCATTTCCAAACACCCCCCAGTCCTGCTGTCCTATCCGCTCTCTTTTTTTTAAAAAAATTTATTTGTTTTATTTATTTATTTTTGGCGGCATTGGATCTTTGTCCTATCCGCTCTCTTTTTTTAAAAAAAATTTATTTGTTTTATTTATTTATTTTTGGCGGCATTGGATCTTCGTTGCGGTGCGCGGGCTTCTCATTGCAGTGGCTTCTCTTGTTGCAGAGCATGGGTTGTAGGCATGTGGGCTTCAGTAGTTGTGGCACGTGGGCTCAGTAGTTGTGGCTCGTGGGCTCTAGAGCACAGGCTTGGTAGTTGTGGCGCACGGGCTTAGGTGCTCCGTGGCATGTGGGATCTTCCCAGACCAGGGATTGAAGCCGTGTCCCCTGCATTGCTAGGTGGATTCTTAACCACTGCGCCATCAGGGAAGCCCTGTCTTATCCTCTTTAATATTGCTCACTCTATCCTCTTCTCCATCCCTGGCCACCATCACCACCATCACCTGGATGAGGCCTCCCAAGTACCTGTGAGAGCCTCCCCTGCTCTTGTTGCCTGCCCCTGGCTCCTTCACTGCATCCCTACTCTGAGGCCAGAGTGAGTTTCCTAAAATTCACTGTGGCCATGTGATCCGCTGTACTCACACATATGCACTTCTGCTCACACATACTGTCCAAAGCCTAGGCATGGTTTGACTCCCTTGGGTACCACAATTTCCAGGAAGAATTTCTAGATGGACCCCCCCTTCCTAATAACCGTAGGATGGATGGCTATTACCATCCCACCTCATTCAAAAAAAGGTGACCCTTAATCTCTCTGTTTTTGATGCTGTTGACCACTTCCTCCTTGAAAATATCTCATCTGCAATACTTTCCTCTAACATCCATTCTTTCTATTTTTTTGGTAATACTTTTTTTTTTTTAATTTAAGGACTCTACTCCTCTGTGTATGCACTTTGTGGAAAATCAAGTCCATCTCATGCTCTAAATCTGGGGAAAATGGTTTGCACATCTAATTAGAGCCACAGACATTGGTTCAGGGGTGGGGAAAAATTTGATAGCTTTCCAGGTAAGAAAGTTTCTTGCTCCTCTGGGAGATATCTGGGTGTGTGGGTCTTTTTCCTCTGAACTCAGAGGGGACGATATGAAACCTAGGAGTTTTGGCAATTGGCATTAGAAGAACGCTAATCCCACATAAGGCAGAGCCAAGAGACAGAAAGAAACTGAATCCTTGATGTCATTGTTGAGCAGCTGGATCAAACTAAACCTGAAGCCAGTGTTGGCCCTGGATTTCCAATTACACGCACCTTTAAATCACTTTTATTATTTAGGCCAGTTTGCATTGGCTTCTTTGATTACATGCAGAAAAGTCCTGATTACATGCAGTCCTTTGATTACATGCAGAAAAGTCCTCTCTTTCTCTCCTGATTTTTCTTCTATCTCTGATCATTCCATTCAACTTTCCCCAGGTCCCTCTTCCTTTTCCTTTGGATTATATGATGGTGTTCCTCGGGTTTTTTGTTTTTTTTTTTTTTTTTGCGGTACGCGGGCCTCTCACTGTTGTGGCCTCTCCCGTTGCGGAGCACAGGCTCTAGACGCGCAGGCTCAGCGGCCATGGCTCACGGGCCCAGCCGCTCTGCGGCATGTGGAATCTTCCCGGACCGGGGCACGAACCCGTGTCCCCTGCATCAGCAGGCGGACTCTCAACCACTGCGCCACCAGGGAAGCCCTTCCTCGAGGTTTAACCTTGCTGTCATTTACAAACTGGATGACCTCAAGTACTTGTATGCTTTCAGTTTGCCATTATCTTCCAAATCCATAACACCGTCTAACAGTTTTTCAGCGTCTCCTATTCATCCCACAAACACCTCAAAGTCAACGAGTTTAAAACTGAGCCCTTTATCATCCCTACCATCCTGCCCCTTGTCCGTATTCCCAGCCTTTGTTAATTGCTCAGCTGTCCTCCCGGCCGATCAAGCCAGAAGCTGGTGTCGTCTTCCTTCTCACGCACAACCTGCTTCCATTAGTTGCCACATCCTGTCCGTGCACCCTCCTTAAATCCATCCACTCTGTCCCTCTGCGCTGCCTCACCTCCGTCGCTTTAGTGCAGTTGTCAGGCATCGCTCACTAGACAAAGAAGGCAGGCTCTTCCAGGACAGCGTCCTTCAGCTCTGGCCAGTCACCTTCTAGAATGTAAATCTGACCGTGCCTGGCTCTGTTTAGAGCAGAGCGCTTCTCCTCTTCTTCCTGAGCTCCAGTTCCCAGATCCATGGCTGTTAGGCCTGCCAGGCCTCTGTCCCTTGCTCCCCCCCTTCTTTAGCACTGCTTAGGCCCCCCCGCCACAGCTGCTCACTCTGCATCCTGCTGGCACCCCCTGCCCCCAGCCTCATCACACTGTGTCAGCTTGGAGACTCTAAGCTCCTTGAGGGCAAAGGCCGTGGAACTCCCAGCGGTGCCTCCTACACAATGGACGACCTCCACCCCAGCTCTGCTCCTTATCTGCTCCCCAGGTGGGGAGCTCAGTGAGGATGAAGGGTTTGCTGTCCTCTGTCCCGGCAAGCACTCGGCTTGAGGTCCTCAGCAGATGTCCAGCGGAGCCAATGAGTGAACATGGATGGGTGAGACAGGATCCTGGGGGCCACTACCTGCAGGGCCGTCCTTGTGTGTGAGAACAGCAACCCTGTCCAGCCCTGAGATGAGCTTCTCCAGTCAGGAGAGCATTGAGAACTAGCTAAGGGGCTCCCTGGGGCTGAATTGTCCTCCAGCCTTAGAGACACCCCAGGAGACAGTTCCAGGTTGGAGCAGGATGGAGAGGGTGGAGGACCCTGGAGGCTGCCCTCTGACGGGTTGCAGCAGCAGGTATGAAGAGGAACTGAGATACATTATCCTCACTCCCCAGGTCTATGGGGGAACTTAGGGGAGGGTAGAAAAGACCACTTTGATCCCTAGAATTCACAGGAGAATGCTTTTTGCTGCTTTGGGGGCAGTTACAGGGAAACTTCCAGGCTATTAGGGACCAGGCAGGGGAGCAGAGACGTGCTTAAGGTAGAAAGAGATCTCTGGCTGCCTTTGCTGCACCCCCCAATTCAGGTGCCCCTGTCCCCATCCTGCTAGACCCAGCTCTGCCCCTGCCCCCTCCGGAGGCCTCCCCAAGGACCGCTAGCGCTGATTCTCCCTTCTCGGGGAGGGGAGGCTCCCCTGCACTTTCAGGCAGGTCTAGAGGCCCGAGCCCTTGATGAATCCACATGCTTGTGGATTTGAAGTGGGAATGTAGGTTTGGGGGGGCCTGGTGCTGATCAGCTGATCCCGGGGCAGCTGCAGCTGGCGAGAGGGGCACCGGTTCCGAACTACTTATGAGTCCTGAATTATGATGAAAACTACTGATAATAACAAGCGCGTGACGGGAACTCACTGGGATGCCTAATCCGCTTTGCAGCAGGCCCTCCTAATGAGGTCTCATTCTGCTGAGTGGGACCGGGTTTCCAGGGAGTGTCTGGGGGCAGGCCCTCCAGGTCCTTCTTTCCCGACGCCCCTCTGAGGTAGGACCAAGTGGGAGGCCTGTTTCAGCGCAGCCTCCTTGGGGCCTCAGTGGGCTGGGCTGGGCCAACATCCACACAGGCAGGCAGGATGCTGGGAAGAGGGGCTGGAAGGCAGGGCTCGGGGACACTTTGCAGGAGTGCCAGCCGCCCATCCGTGCTCCCACCCGCTATGTAGCTTGGTTCTTCCCCTCCATGAAGGGAGGGCCTGCTTTTCTATTGCTCAGGAAGGGAGGGGGATTCAGGATCCGGGGCAGCAGGGAGCTGGGACAGGAAGAAGCTTAGGACAAGCAAAACTCAGCAAGCCACGGCTCAGAAGCCACTTGGAGCCGCGTCTGTCTGCTCTGTAGCCACAAGTGACTGCACAGGGCTCCTCCACAGTGTGGCCGCCCGTGTGTTCCTTCCTTTGTCACCGCTGCCTCTCCCCCTCTCCCTGCCTTCCTTCTGCTTTCACCAGACTCTAAGTACCACCCTTTATCTCCCTGGAAGAAAGCTCACAGAGTTATTTCCAGGAATATTTGAATTTTATTGGGGCTTCTGAAGGCTTCAAAAGGTCCTTAAGAAATGCAGTAATATTGGTGGAACCTGACAGGCTGTTTTGGAGGAGATTGGAAGATAGGAGGGTTTCCTAGGTGCTATCCTAAATAATTCTGCCTAGGTAATCCTTCCCTCCCTCCCTCCCTCCCTCTTTCCTTCCTTCTTTCCTACCAGGGCTCTGAGCTTGACACTGGGATGCAAAGGAGTCTAAGACCTGGCTCTTGCCTGAAAGGAGCCCCCTCCTTTCACTCTCACGCCACACACCCAACTCCCCGCTTTAATAAAGTGCTGGTTTTCCCAGAAGAGGGGGCAGGGCTTCTGATGGGGATGGGGTTGGGGGTGAACTTTTGCTCCCTAGTTGGGCTTTGAATCACAAGGAGTCTGAAATGGGCTCTCTGTGGGGTGGGCTCAGCCCTAGTGAACCAGGGGCTTCCAGTCCCATTTTGCTGTGGCTGAAGGCACCCGGCAAACTACAGCACGGTCCTTAGAGTTGACCTTGTTACAGCCCTGGTGGCTGTAGGAGGATTTGCAGCTGGAGGCTGAGCCCAGGGCCTGGTAGACGGACAGAAGCGTGTAACCATGGGGGTGAGCCACCATCACACTCCGTGTGCACACCCAGGGCTGGGAGGCAGGGGGATGCTTTTTTTTTTTTTAATTAGAGTGTAGTTGATTTACAATATTGTGTTGGTTCCAGGTGTACAGCAAAGTGATTCAGTTTATATATATACATATATATAGTTCAGATTATTTTCCAAGATATTGAATATAGTTCCCTGTGCTATACAATAAATCCTTGTTGCTTATCTATTTTATGTGTAGTAGTTTGTATCTGTTAATTCCATATTTCTAATATATCCCTCCCTCTGCTTCCCCTTTGGTAACCATAAGTTTGTTTTCAATGTTTGTGATTCTGTTTTGTATATAGATTCATTTGTATTTTTTTTAGATTGCATATAGAAGTGATATCACGTGGTATTTGTCTTTCTCTGTCTGACTTACTTCACTTAGTATGATAATCTCTAGGTCCATCCATGTTGCTGAAAATGGCCTTATTTCATTCTTTTTATGGCTGAGTAATATTCCATTGTATATATATATATACCACATCTTCCTTATCCAGTCATCTCTTGATGGGCACCTGAGTTGCTTCATATCTTGGCTATTGTAAATAGGGCTGCTATGAACACTGGGGTGCATGTATCTTTTTGAATTAGAGCTTTCAACTTTTCCAGATATATGCCCAGGAGTGGGATTGTTGGATCACAGGGTAGTTCTATTTTTAGTTTCTTAAGGAACCTCCATACTGTTCTCCATAGTGGCTGCACCAGTTTACATTCGGGGGACGCTTTCTGGCGTCTTCCCAGGGACACAGTGAGACCCAGAAGCTCTCAGTGCTCTGCTGGCTTCGGTGTCTTGGGAAAGGCTGGTGGCGGAGGGACAAGACACAGGGTGGCCCAGCTTCAGTTAGGTTCTCTGAGCTGCTGGGGCTTGAGCGGGGCCACTGAAGCTGCCCCAGCCCTCAGGGTCAGCCCTTTGGCCCTCACCAGCCCCTCTCCCCCCATCAAGAGCCTGTTCCGTCCTGCATCCATTTCCTGAAGAATCTTGCTTTGTGATTCGTGGGGCCCAGTGCACAATGAAAACACAGGGTCACTCTCATTAAAAAATTGTTAGATTCTCAATATGGCCCCAGAAGAGCGTAAAACTACGTGTAGGGCCCTTCCGAGTGCCATGAAGCCAGCCCTCAAAGAGAGACTTTGGGGCCATCTCAGAAAACAACCCTAAATGAGAACTTTCAGGCCCTGGTGCCAGGTGGCTGAGGAGTTAGTCCTGCCTGATGCTCTCAAATTGCAGCACGGGGATCGGGGACCACCTACCCCAGTTCCCTCGTACAAGGTAGTTTCCTTGGCTTTTCCGTCACCTGTGTTCTTTTTTTTTTAATTAATTTTTTTGGAGTAGAGTTGCTTTATGTGTTCTCTTTTGAATTTTCCTGCCAGGGGGCCAGGGAAGGAGGGGCTGTCCGTATATATGTGTGTGTGTGTGTGTGTGTGTGTGTGTCTTGGGCCAGAAGAGCCGTCGGAAGGATGAATGGGGGTAGACATCAGGGTTTGGTTTTCTCGTAGTCTGGGCCCAACCCTGGTACTCAGGATGGGGGGCACCACACTGGGTGCCGTGCCTGTTGTTCCGTGACCTGGGGCTCCAGGTACAGTCTCTTTCCTGCTTTTCTCACGTTGAGGGAGACCCTCGTCATCCACCCAGCTGCTTGGTAGGGAAGATAAACACCGTGGAGCGCCTGCAGCTCATGCCGAGAGCAGAGACGGAAGTTTAATGGGCTTGTTATCTGGCACCTGCTGGGCTGCACGTCCCTCTCTGCAGAAGACAGGGCACGGAGATAAATGATCTGGCCAGAGCTGCCTCCCGGGTGAGAGGAGAAATGCCTCAGAGCAGGAAGGGGTGAATTTACAGAATAGGCAGGTCATGGGGTACAGGGAGAGACTCAGTGGCACTGCTTTGGGGGGAGAAAAGCAGCCCTCCCCCTGCACTGTCATTGACCATCCAACTCACCAATGAATCCAGAAATGTCTGCTGCGTGCCTCATGGGCTCTGCCGCTGCTCCGGGGAATACAGAGAGTAACCATCACCCCTGCCTCTGATGAGTCCGAAGTCTAGGGGCAGGTACAATCCTGGTCTCACCTCCTTGAGAACTGCGGCTGCGGGCTGGGCATCTGGCAGAGCCTGGCTCATGGAAAAGACATGAAGGAAGGGACAACTGAATGAATTAAACTGAAAAAAGGAGTGGCAAACTGTGTCGAGGACAATACTCCCTTCAGAGTTCAGACAACAAGAATTCAGAATGATGAAAGACAACTTCCATTGGGTTGAAGGTGGGCAGCTGTCAGAAGAGATGGGATTTGAGCTGCATCTTGAGGGATTTAGATTGTTGGGAGCTGGAGAGAGTGGGGGATGACAGGCAATGCAGGGGAGAGATTTAGAGCAGAAGCATTGGCATTAGGATGACCTGGTTTCTCTGAATGGCTGTGTGGCTCTAGGTAAGTCACTCAACCTTTCTGAGCTTCATTTTCCCTTATATGTTTATGGGGAGAAATAGTACTTGCCTCATAGAACTGCTCGAAGATTACCTTAAATATCCCACCAAAAGCACATAGTAGGGTCCTGGCGTATAATATATTCTCAGGAAATGGTGTCAGCTTTTTATTATTAACTACAAAGACACAAAACAAGAAAGTCCAAATGTCCAAGGAAGAGGCAATAACTTCTGTTTCACTAGAGAAAAGTGGGGTTTCTTTAGGGGATGTAGGCTTTAAAGTTTACCATGGAGCTAGGCCACGTAGTTAGACCATCTTGAAAGCCTGGTTCCGAAAATGAGCTTGTTTTGGAGAAGATCAGAAAGATCAAGTGGTGCTTTGGAATCTCGGAAAGTTATTCCTTTTGCTCTAACTAGTTCTGTCAACTTATCCTCAGTCGGTACTAACATATTGTGTACTCTGTGACCGTTCACTTTCTTATAGTTACTTTCAGACATAATGAATTTTGTCTAAATTGGGAAATCACCATGAACTAGAAATTGAGAGGGGAAATCCTTGGAATCTTAGAATTGAAAACATAGCTATAATTCAAGAATTTGCCTGGTTCCCACCTGTGGAAACACACAAGAAATCATGAAGAGATGTGATGTCCCCACCTCTGCCTCCAGGTGGGGAGTGATGGACAGCCGAATGGAGCCCCTTGCCAGTTCCCTGGCTCTTGATGCCCAGGTAGGAAAGATACTTCTTTATGTAGGATCTTCTCAATTAGCCTCCTTTCTAGAAGGTGATGGAGGAATATACATCCAAATGTAAAATATGCAACTCCTTTGGCCAAGCGTTCCCATTTCTGGGAATTTATCTCAAAGAACGTCCATTGTAACTTGTTTAGCATAGCAAAACCATGACAACAGCTTAAATAACACATTAATGTGGTGTTGACTGCTATAACTGGGGGGTTGTCTCTTCAACAGAATATTAAGCAGGTGTTAAAAATTATGGTGTATATCAAAACGTTTGGTCATTGAAAGCTATCTATGACAGACTGTCAAAGAAAGAAAGCTGGTCTCAGAACAGTGTATTTGGATGATCAAGTGCGTGCAAATTACATTTATATATATATATATATATATTTTTTTTTTTTTTTTTTTTTTTTTGCGGTACGCGGGCCTCTCACTGTTGTGGACTCTCCCGTTGCGGAGCACAGGCTCCGGACGTGCAGGCTCAGCGGCCATGGCTCACGGGCCCAGACGCTCCACAGCATGTGGGATATTCCCAGACCGGGGCATGAACCCGCGTCCCCTGCATCGGCAGGCGGACTCTCAACCACTGCGCCACCGGGGAAGCCCCTATATTTATATATGCATTAAAACTCAGGAAGGCTGTAAACCAAACTATTAGAGTGTCAATCTTTGGGAAAGGGGTTATGAGTAGATGTTTGATGTTTATTATACTATTTCTGTATTGTATGAATTTTTAACAATGTATCACTTTGATCATAAAAACATCTCAGATTTGAAAAAAAATCCTTGTGCCTTTTTTTTGTGGGCTTGAAAGGAAAATAAAATCAGTAAGTGTCCTTGAAAAGGAGCTGATTTGAGAGTAAACAAGGTGAAAAAGAGCTACCTTAAAAGAGAAGACATCTCAATGGTTGGCATAACTGAAGTCAGTATCAATTGTAAAAAACAATTGTGTTCACTGTAAATTATTTTTTATTTGTAACAACTTTATTGAGGAATCATTCATATACTATATGAGTCACCCATTTGAACTGTAGAATTCAATGAGTTTTTAGTATATTCTCAGAGTTGTGCAGTCGTCACCATGCTCAATTTTAGAACATTTTCATCACCCTCAAATAAACCCCATACACATTAGCAGTCATTCCCCATTTTCCCCATCTCCTTTTAGCCCCTGGCAACTACAAATCTGCTTTTCTCTCTCTGGATATTTCATATAAATGGACTCATACCATGCACGGTCTTTTGTGTCTGGCTTCTTTCACTTAGCATAATTTTCAAGGTTCCTTCATGTTGTAGTATGTATCAGTGCTTCATTCATTTTTTTTTCCTGAATAATATTCTATTTTATGGAGATAACCACATTTCATGTATCCATTCATTGGTTAATGGACATTTGGATTATTTCCCACTTTTGGCTATTCTGAATAATGCTGCTATGAACATTCGCGTGCAAATTTTGGTGAGGACATGTTTTCATGTAAATTACTTCTAAGGATTTTTTAAAAAATGAAACCTACCAATTGTGATTAAAACTAAACACTTAGGGCTTCCCTGGTGGCGCAGTGGCTGAGAGTCCGCCTGCCGATGCAGGGGACGCGGGTTCGTGCCCCGGTCCGGGAAGATCCCACATGCCGCGGAGCGGCTCGGCCTGTGAGCCATGGCCGCTGAGCCTGCTCGTCCGGAGCCTGTGCTCCGCAACGGGAGAAGCCACAACAGTGAGAGGCCCGCGTACCGCAAAAAAAAAAACCCAAAAAAACTAAACACTTAAAATCCACACGAATGTTATGAGATGATATATGTTTCTCCCTCCTCTATCTGCCCCAGGCTCCTGGGGTCCCCTGAGAATTCAGAATTGAATGGCACTTGGGACCCAGAGGCTGTTCAGTGGCCTGTCTGCCAGTGACACATTTTAAGAAGGCAGGATCTCACAGTGAACCACAGACGTTATGAGAAATATGGTTACTCCCATCCTTTACCAGTCCTTGTCTTGGCTGGATATCAACAAATAACTACAGTTGCCTTCCGTATCCGTGGGTTCTGCATCAGTGTTTCAACCAATCGCGGACTGAAGATATGCAAGAAGAAAAAAATCCAGAAAGTTCCAAAAAGCAAAACTTCTGCTTTGCTGAATTTGCGATAGTATTTACATTGTGTTTACAACGATTTACATAGCATTTACATTGTATTAGTTCTCCTAAGTAATCTAGAGATGATTTAAAGTATAAGGGAGGATGTGTTATAGGTTATACACAAATACTATGCCATTTTATGTAAGGGTCTTGAGCATCCTCGGATTTTGGTATCCTCGGGAGTCCTGGAACCAATCTCCCTACCCCCTACCAAGAGACCAAGGATGACTGTATTTAATTGGGCAGTTAGTAAATGCCTCACTAGCTGAGGAGATAGATCTGAAGGGAATAAATGGTCCTTGCTTTCAAGGAGCCTGTATCCGTTCCCCTCTGGGGCATCGCAGCTCTGGCGATAATAGAGTCATAGTTAACCTGGCAGGTTGTTGACCAACCTGTATGTTAAGTGATAAAGAGGAGTGGGTGAGGGGGGGAATGGTTAGGGGGGAAAGGATCTCTCTCCTAGAGATGATTAAGATTGGGAGGTACATACTCCTTCCTTGAGATGCAGTAGCTGTGATTTGTCAGCTGAGGACATGGTGCTCCTGAGAATTCGATGCCGGATGTAAAGTGTGAGGCAGCATCGCAGCATCGGTGGTGACTAAAAGCAGGGGTGGGGGAAGCAGACCAGCTTGGGTTTGGATCTCCACTCTGCTGTTTACCAGTCTTGTGGCTTTGGGCAAGTTACTTCACCTTGAAGCTCTAATCTCTTCACTTGTTAAGAAAAAAAAAGGGAGTCAGAGTGTGAGGTCAAGTAGGTAAAGTACTACGCATCAAGTTAGTCCTTTAATAACCTTTCCTGTTGGGTATTATCTTTCCCATTTTATGGAAAAGGAAACTGAAGCATAGGGGAAAAAGTGAAGTCTAACTCCAGAGTTTCAGCTCTTTCCTCTCATCAGCTTCCCTCCCAACTCCCTCCGTACACCCACCCCGACTCCTTAGCCCTCTACCTCCTCTGCGATTCTGCCCTGCATCCTCTGTGTGGTCACACACGGACTTGTCTCCCTCACCCTTCTTTCATGTCTCGAGTCAAAGATAAGGTTGAACTCTCACATCCTTGAATGGGGCATAAGTAGGAGACTAGAGAGAGAGAAGAAGAGTGAAAATGAAGAGATGACTCACGGGTGATAACTTCTAAAAAGCAGAGAAACAATAGCATCTCTGAGACTGAAGGTTCAGGAGAAATGAGCTAAAGGCAGTGTTTTCTGAATGGAGCAGAAGTCAGAAGAGTCAGAAAAACTTCCTGTTGCCCTGGCTTTGGGGGGGGGGGTGGGGAAGGGTGGGGAGGAAGTGAGAAGAGAGATTGGGTGCCTCGTAGGACATGGCGGGCCAGGGAACCATGCCCTGAGAAGGTGCATGTGTTACAGAGTGGCGGACATTCAGAGGCATTGAAATAAGTGGACATCATGTCCTATCACAGGGGGACCCCAAACTCTAGGGTTCCATGGGGGTACTTGTGTGTGGAAAAAAGGGTTAGGAATTTGTTGGTTTCTTTTTTTCTTTACTACAAATGCCCAGTTATATTTCATTTTACTTTATTTTATTTATTTTACTTTTTGGCTGCGCCTCGCGGGATGTTAACTCCCCAACTAGGGACTGAACCCCGGCCATAGCAGTGAAAGCGCGAAGTCCTAAACACTGAACCGCCAGGGAATTCCCTGTTAGTTTCATTTTTTTTTAAACGTGTAAGGATTTAATTTCCAAACCTGATTTTCTTTTATTTTCTTCTGTGTCTTCTGTCCCATATTCCTTTTCTCTGATGCATGCAAGTGAGGGCTTGTCTTGGAAAAAAATACACAAATATGCTACCTGTTCAAGGATCCACACATTATCGTCGTTAAAGGAAGGTAGTTCCGAATGTTCGCGAACACCCGCTCCCGTGTGTGCCGGTGCTGACAGCTCCCGCTGGAGCAGTTGTGTGGAAAGGAGGGGTCACAGCCCAGAATGAGGCCCCTCCAAACCCAGCAGCCAAGGTGGTGCAGGTGAGGGGGTGAGGGGGAAGCCAGGAAGGTGAAGGGAGGGCGGTGTGAGTGCCGACAGGTGTGGGCATGGGGTTGACCTAAGCCCTTCCAGCTGGGGGGCTGGCATCCTGGAGTTCCTCTTTAAGCAGAGATGACGGTAACATACAAGAAGCAGCTGACACTGGGCTGACGGAGAGTGGACCATCAATAAGCACTGGCTGTCCTCTCTTCTCCTTTGGAGGGTCCTCTAGGCCAGTGTCTTTGTGGGGCAAGACTCTCGTCTCCCGATACGCTTGGAAGCCAGTGGATAGTTACTCAAACGGTGCAAAATTTCCAGAGTCCCCTTCTGCCAACTTCCGCTTCTGACGCGGCCCACCTGCCCACCTTCTGTCTGGACAGGTGAGATGGGGCAGGCAGCAGATGGGTAAGTTACTTTTAGCATCCCGAATAGGATGACGTAGGTGACTTTGAAGGCCACATACCTATTGCGGTGCTTATCAGACATGTGCACATTGACCCAGTGTGGGTGGAGAAGAAATTTCACTAAGAAAGTGCCAGGAAAGTTCCTGGACCAGGCAGAGCACCAGCATCCCGTGGTTTGCCTCAGCCGGGCACCCAGGGTGAGGTCCAGGCCTGCAGAAGTTGACTCCTGAAGGCATCACCTTTCCCCACGCCTCTGTAACTCTGCGCCCACCACCCCTCCCTGCACTTCTTGTTTTTAGGTCCTGGTGAATTCCTCCCAATCTTTCCGCACATTTTCCTGACACCCTGGGCAGTGCTAGCACACCATGTGGGCTGCCACAGCACCTCTGTTAGTCCCACACACACTATTGTTCACACACTCTGACAATCACCTGCCTCGTAAACCAAATCGAGACCTTGTCAGGCCAAGGCCCTGCCTGATTCCTGTTCGAAGCTCAGGGACATCACACAGAACTAGGCACATGGTGGGTATCTGTTGAAATGAATGAATTGTGTAAATGTGTCAATCAAATATGACAACTAAAACAAAGAGGAATTTGTAAAATTTGTGACATCTTTCCTTCTACTTGGCTCCCACTAAGTACTCTCTGATTAGGTATTAATTAAAAAAAAAATGCCAATGAATTCAAATGACTTTGGTTTGGAGAACTTCACAGCCACCTGCTGAAGTCGCTGCACATCTGGGGACTCCCCAAGAGAAAGATGAGCATCCCTGTCCCTCATCCTCGAGTTAGAAGACACTTGTCACAGGGTGACCGGCTGTCAGCAGGGTTGGGGTTACTCACACAGCACAGCGAGGCACACAGGAGCCGGTCAGCTGGGCGCCTGGGGCTGACTCGCACTACCAAAGCTCTTGCCCTGGCTCACTGGTGGGCTGGCTGGTCTGGGCTCCCACTACAGAGCTGCCTTCATAATGGGTTAAAGCTGCAGCTCTAGGAAATCAGGATCAACCTTGGGGCTCCCCAGAGTTCAGGTTTTCATCTGGTGTCTTGAGCCTTCTCTGTCCGGGGCTTGATGAACACTGATTGGATTTAAGTGCCCCAAAGGCTGGGGCTGGTATATACCTTTCTTCCCCCCAAAGACTAAGACTGTGTACCTCTTCTTCTCCCAGGGCCCTCATGGGGATGCCCTACTGTTGCCCTAGGGGTCAGGGAAGAGGGAGTAGCTGAGGGGGTCTCCGCTATGCTTGGTGGCCTCCACTCCAGATGCGTGTGGCTTTTCTGGTCTGATTGCTGAGCTAGAAGGCCATGCTACGGGCTCGTGGATAAATTGACTCAGTAGCCATTGTCTCTGATGGGTCAAGGTTCACTAGGTAAGTTAGCATTTCAAAGATGCTCCAGGGAAGATACCCAGAGCAACTAGGACCATTTTAAGGGGAAGGTATGCAGATTACAAGGATGGCAAGAAAAAGAAGAATTAAGCCCCAACCTGCACCTGGAGGATCCTCCTTGTAAAATCTCAGAACCTGATTTTGAAGATCCTGGTAGTCACAGCACCAGCAGCTGGGGGGGTGAGACTTGCCTTACACCCTGTCCCTGGACTTTCCTCGTTGTGTCACCAAAAATGAGATACCAGGGGCTCTGAGAACATGTTACTTCAGAGGTGGAAATTATAGACTCGTAGCAGCCCAAATGGCTCTTTGCAGTAATAACTATTCTCGCACAGGTTGGAAAAGCCTAGTAAATGTTGCCCTTGTTTGAAATCTTCCCCGATCCTCATCCCACTGCCTCCCCAGTGATGAACAGGTTGGGAGGCAGAGGGACTATTTTCTGTTTGTTTGTGTTTCTGAGCCAAGCTGTCTGGAACTACTGTCTGGAAGAGCTTCTTCCCCATGCTATCAAGTGTACCCAGCAATCAGGAGCCACTGCTGGACCCGGGGCTGCCTGGATAAACATTTACTATGAGATCCAGAGGGATCATTAGGGGAGGGCCGAAGATGCCTCTGTTTGAACCTCTGCCAGTCACCATAAGTCACACACGGAACTCACTCATTGACCTTTAACTCATGGGAATTCAGATGCATTGAGAAGGAGAGCGAACAATCTGAATCAGAGAGTCTCAACCTTGTCCGCACTTTAGAATCTCCCAGGAGCTTTTGCTCATCCAGATCCCCAGGCTGTGCTTCAGAGGGTTAAGTCAGAACCTCTGGGGGTGGGACTCAGCCATCATCTTAACCCCAGGTGGATCTAACATGCAGCCTCTCCGTTGAGAACCTCTGACTTAAACGATGCTTGGGGTACCTGCCGGTCATCCAACCCATGACTGAAAGCCCTGGAGTGAGGATGAGAGAGAGGATGGGACTCTTCCAAAGCAACCGGAGTTTATGGGTAATTGAAGGGATTTTCAAGCAGAATGTTGACCTAATGAGGTTATACTTATATCCAGACTTCCAAACCTCATCCCTGGATGACTCCCCTGCATTCCTTTCTCAGTGGACAGTAAACCATTCCCCAGTGGCCCTTCCAGAAATCCAGGCATTGTTTTTACCTTCTTACATTCCCTCTGTGCCTGCATTGGTCCCCGGGTCTCATAGGTGCTACTTCCCAAGCTTCCTCCAGCCCCTCTGCCCCTGCGTTGGGTCAGTCCTTCCTCTCGCATCTATTACCAGCACCTCCTGTCTCTAGCCTCATTCCCTTCCGCTCCATCACCTGCCTACCTTCAGATGATCATTCAGATGCAAACTGCCCTTGTAGACCCCTGCTTAAGACCCACCAGCGAGCTCCTCGCTGCTTTCCTAAGAAAGCTTTTACATGTCTGGGCATGACCTTCAGTGCTCGGATGGCCAGGCACCTTTCCAGCCCCATCTCCCGTCACATCACCTTAAGGACCCTAGACTCCAACCACATCGAAGTTTGCTTTTTCATGAGACTTTGCTTAGGCTGTTCCCTCTGCCAGGTGTTCCTTTCCCTCTGCTGCTAGATTCCTTCTTACTTGTATCTTAATAGTCAGCCCACTTGTCAGATCCTCCCCCTTCCCCAGGCTGTGTCCATCCCCGGTCACCATGCACCTCTCCTGTGTGCATCACTCAGGTGATGTGTTTCTCCCCATGAGTCCGTGATCTCCTTGAGGGCAGGAGCTGGGTCTTTGCATCCCTGGTGCCTACATAGTCTCCAGACTAAAGTAGGTCTTTGTGTTTAATGCCTGAACTGGCGCCAGTATATCCCTCCCCTTTCCCCTTGTTGATTTGAGACCTGGCTCAAATTCATTCGGCGAGTGCAAAGCTCTGAAACAGGAAAAGTGTGCCTTGGGCCCCCTTCCATCTTTCTGTTCTGCAGTTGCTCCCTGTTTGAGGCATCTCTTAACTGTTCCTAACTCCTTTATTTGCCAATTCTTTTTCTCCAATTCTTTCTCTCTCTATCAAAGGAAATTCTCTCTCTGTTAAAGTATGCCCTCAGAATAAGCACATTTACTCTGAAACACAAATAGCAGTTACCTTTCCCCAGCTTATTAGTATTTTCACAAAGTCAAAGAAATTAATTTCTAAGTGTGGAAATATCTGGCCATAAGAGGAAGAGTCAGAGGAAAAAAGTTGAGGGTGAGACAACCTGCTATGGACACTTTCTTCAACGACTGTCATGTATCCTCTTTTACCAGAGGAAGGATTTGGAAAGGCTGAAGGTTACTCTTCTGCAGTGGAGAGAACAACAGAGGAGAGAATGAAAGCAAACAGGAGACTCGGAAGGTGCTAGGCAGGCCCTAGCTGAGTTGCTGGAGGCAGAGCAGAGGCGAGACAGTTGTCATCTATCAGGGAGCAGAGTGGAGAGGAGTGAGCATGGGGTGGGCAGAGCAGGGGGAGCTGCTCAGGACCTAGACCTCCAGCCCTGGGCAGCCTGGGGGGTGCGCCTTTTAGGTGGGTCCCAGCAAGACTCCCCCGACTGAGGGAGACCATGTTCTGGGTGGGAGTCTGGGCTCACGTCCTGTGATGAGCCATAGCAGACCTCTGCTTCCCCTGTCTCAGGCCAGAGTGACCCTTGTCCCCAGAGGCTGTGGCCCCTGTGACATGAAGACCATCACGGTGGGTAGCTCAGTGCCCCAGAGGTCTGGGTACTGTTGTATCAGCCACTGTGCAGCTTTCTGGCGGGCAGCGTTCATGTTTTCCCTGGGGCAGAAGTGCAGAAATATATAGGAGTCACCTTCAGGCTTGCAGCCAGCAGCCGGGGGTCCTCGGGTGTGGCCATCAGGGTGCATATTCCTGCCACGTGGCCTTGCCTTCAGAAGCGTGTGCGACCACTCACTGAGGGATGCTCAGACCTACTTGATACCTGCTTGATACCTGCCCTCTCCTTCGACCGTGGCAGCTGTGTTTCCTCCACCGCATTCAGAGGCAGGAGGTTTAAGCTGGCACACAGGCAGAGCGGGTAGCAGCCACTTAGCTCAAGGGGCTCCAGAGACCCCTCTCTCTCCATCCCCCCAGATTCTCTTATAGTTTACTTATCCCCTAATTCCTTATTAGGATTCCACCCTTTGGTCTCAAGACCCTACCTCTTGTGAGGATGCACAGAGCCTAACATCCTCTTCAGACACCTAGCTCCCCTGTGCTCTTACCAGACCCCACCTGGGGCTGTTTTCAACCAAGGGGAGACCAGCGGGAGGATGGATTGGAGTGGGCAGCAGGAAGTACTGTGTGAGGGGAGAGCATAGCTGACAGGGGACGGACATGGGGACAGCGTGAGGACCAAACACACCTCCTTTCCAATCAGTCTCTAGCTGCAGTGATCACAGTTTCTAAAACCCAGCTGGGACATTTGGGTGATGAGAGATTTTTGTACCAATTCCAAAGTGAGGGGCAGTTTTGAAACTGTAGTTTGGACACTGAAATGTTATAATTTCCAGGCCATTTGGATGGATTATGGGGTCAACAGGATATCTGAAGTTGGAACTGTCCTAGAAAATCCAGGCTGCCTGGTGGCCACATTGCGGTAGTGAGTGATGGTGGGTCCCCTGGTGACTCCCATCCGCTGACCTCCATCTCATCCTTTATTCCAGATCGTTTAAAGAATGGAGACAAATGGGCGCACGCTTGTCAGTCAGGCCCTCCTCTGGGCACAGGCCCTGGTTCAGCCCTAACATGAACCATGGTTGCCCAACAGTTCAGGGAAATGGGTGAGAATCCAGAAGCTTCTCTGCTCTCCTTGTCTTGAGGTCTAAGCATGTGTTTTTCTTCTGCGGGAAGGAAAAGAAGAAAAGAGAGAGCAGAAGAAAGGACTGGGTGGGGCGAAACAAACACAAACGCAAAGCAAAACACAAACAGAATGGGAGCACACCATCCAAAATCCCTTCTGAACTTCTTGGAGGAGACCACACAGGTCTGATCTTCAGCAAACAGCTTGGAGGCCAGCATTGAGCTGCCTTGGCATGACATGGGGAAAAGACAGGGGTTCTTCAGTTGGGTAGGATATAGGGTGTCCTGACACATTTGTGAACATCTGTATCTACACCCTCCTAGGCTTGGAGGCCAAGGGAAAGGTCTGAATACCCACCACATCCTCATTGGCAGGTCTCATATCTTCCCAAAGAGTCTTGTGAGCTAGCCTCACACTTGTTGGAGAATGTGTCGTGTCCACCTGCATCCTCCCCCAGGATGCCTAACAGTGCTGTGCACGTAGCAGATGCTCAGTGAACTTGGCCCTAGCCTCCTCGGCTTCCCTGTAGCTGCAGAGGCTGCGATCCCGAAGCTCCCTATGGGAGGGACCCCGCATAGCACGTCCATGCTCCCTTCAGAGCAGAGAGGCTCCGTGATAGTAATCAGGTGGGAGCGGAGCCCTCAAGTCCACCTGTTTTTCCGTTTGACCTTGTCAGGGGCACCTCGTCTCTCTGCCATGCCCCTCCCCCCGACCCCAGGGCTCCCTGGGCACACACGGGCTCTTCCATCTGTGCGCAAAATGCTCCAGATTCTAGGATGAAACATAGGCTGTCCAGGTGCAAATGATCGCTACTTTACTACTTCAGATATCCTCCCTTTGAAACTAATAAAGAAATATTTGTACAGAGATTTCCCCCAAGGCCGTTTTTAATACACCTGGTAATCGGCACTGGCTTTCAAAAGTATGGTTATTATTGCCGTAAAATTATTGTGTCATTTGATTAAAATCCTTCTGTGAATGTTTCTGATAAAATTTTTTATTAAAAAATGTTTTCTAATGAGGCTGTTTTCCTCCCCTTTCATCTGAGGGGCAGGGCTACCTCAGTGTAGCTAGTTATTTAGAAGGTAGAAGGCTTCCTTGACTATTTCCCACTTTTTCTTCTGAGGACCTTAAGATGATTTCCGGATACAGGAGAAATTGGTTTTGCATCTAGGATGAAATGTAGGCACTGCGGATGGGGTGGGGTTACTATAAAGTGTGTGGTCCCAAATCATGCAGGGATCAATCCTGGGGCAGAAAAAGGACATCCAACTCCTTAATCTCCCTTTGCTTTTTTTTTTTTTTAATATATAAATTTATTTATGGCTGTGTTGGGTCTTTTTATTTTTTTAACATCTTTCTTGGAGTATAATTGCTTTACAATGGTGTGTTAGTTTCTGCTGTATAACAAAGTGAATCAGCTATACATATATGTGTGTTGGATCTACATTGCTGCGTGTGGGCTTTCTCTAGTTGCGGCGAGTGGAGGCTACTCTTCGTTGCAGTGTGCGGGCTTCTCACTGCAGTGGCTTCTCTTGTTGCCGAGCACAGGCTCTAGGTGCGTGGGCTTCAGTAGTTGTGGCACACAGGCTCAGTAGTTGTGGCACACGGGCTTAGTTGCTCCATGGCATGTGGGATCTTCCTGGAACTGGGCTCGAACTTGTGTCCCCTGCATCGGCAGGAGGATTCTTAACCACTGCGCCACCAGGGAAGCCCCCAAGGAGTGTTTCTTATTCTCTCTTTTTCTTTTCTTTTTTGAGTAGCACTGCGACACGCTTTTGGAGAATTAACCCTCCTCCACTGGATCAGTTGTGATGGTTAATCAGACGCCTGCCTGCCCTTAGCTGAGGGGCAGCACATGAGCTTTGCTAGGCCAGCTGAATGCCTGTACTTATTGGTAGTATTTTAACATTTTCGTAGAACTCTTATTTAACTGGCTTATCTGATATATTCTTAGTGTTGCCAAATTTAGCAAATAAAAATACAGCATGTTCAATTAAATCTGAATTTCAGATAAACAGCAAATACCTTTAAAGTAACTTATACTCTATGTTACAATAGGTCCTCCATATTGCCTGGGGTATACTTATACTACAAAAGTATTCATTGTTTATCTGAAATTCAAATTTGACTGGGCATCCTGTATCTTATCTGCCAACCTTATCAGTCTGCTGAGATGCACCCACTCCTAGAAAAAGTTCAGCTCTTGGTCCAGCTGTGGTTTTCTTGTAAGCAGATATCAGGTGGGAACAGGTTCTGTGTGGATGTACAGCCCCTCTGAAAGGTTAGAGAGGCAAACCCAAAACAGAACAGTGCCCCTCTCTTCTGATAGAATAGGCAGGCCAAGGACTCTGTTTATTTGGTCAAGTTTCACAGCCAGAGGTGGAAATAACATAAAGGTTTAGAGACGTGTTCCTGGATTTGAGACAGCCATTAGATACCAATTAAACTGTTGGTATTCAGCTGGAACATCATGAATTTTCCGTTTTCAGGCAGCAGTGAATGGGACTGGGAGAAATTCAGCAGAGATGTAGGAAGGGAGAAGGTCTGAAGAGAGAAGACCAGGGGCGGACAGAGGTGCTGGGACAGGCTGGTCCAGACTCCGAGAGAAACCGGAGGGGAAGCCCTTCTGCTGCTGGAGCCTCAGCATCTCCAGGGAGCTGGGACCATCCCAGGTGGGAGTGATGGCCATCGGGCACGAGAGAGGGCCCCAGCATTGGGGTGTGGATATTCTCTGCAAACGAGGTTTCATACACAGGCATCGAGCTACCCGACAGGTGTGGGAGGAGACCCCTCACGCCACCCTCAGATGGCAGACTGTTACCCCACCGCATGACCAGGGCACACTGAGTTCACAGGTGTTTCATTGAATCCTGGAATCAGTCATCTTGTGAATTTCACCATTATGTTGCACTGTATATTTCTTGTTTTAAAGATGTTTGCTTGATGTAAACATTTGTAATAGCCCCTCTTTTGGAAATATCTTCAAAACCTAAAAGTGGTTCAGACCTACCTTGACTTGCAAGGATGCCTACCGTCTCAGGCAGCGCTGAAGAACCCTGTGCTCCCAGAGTTCCCGCCTCCACTAAGTCATTGGAAAAGAGTCAGGACCCTAATTTTTAAAAATAAATTTATTTATTTATTTATTTTTGTCTGTGTTTGGTCTTTGTTGCTGCACGTGGGCTTTCTCTAGTTGTGGCGAGCAGGGGCTACTCTTCGTTGCGGTGCGCGGGCGTCTCATTGTGGTGGCTTCTCTTGTTGCGGAGCACAGCTCTAGGGGTGTGGGCTTCAGTAGTTGTGGCATGCAGGCTCAGTGGTTGTGGCTCATGGGCTCTAGAGCGCAGCCTCAGTAATCGTGGTGCATGGGCTTAGTTGCTCCGTGGCATGTGAGATCTTCCCGGACCAGGGATTGAACCCGTGTCCCTTGCATTGGCAGGGGAGTTCTTAACCACTGCGCCACCAGGGAAGTCCCCAAGACCCTAATTAAAGCCAGGTTTATGTTCATGGTCAGCTGGGTACACCCAGAATGGGCTTAGGCCCTCCCCATTGGCTCCCCCAAATCTTCTGTTTGCTGACACCTGAAATTATGTTCTCAGACAAGGGAACAAGTCTCAGTGTGAATGGGGGTGGTGAGGAAGGGGTAGAAGACCTGAGAATTGGCACCCAACTGGGGTTAAAGTTTCAGCAGAAAGAGGAGCCTGAACCCAGAACACAGATTTCAGAGTCTGCAAGTCACCCCAGGCTTGCAGTGTAGTCGGGAATGCACTCTGGGGCCCCTGCTCCAGGGGTTGATCCTGGCTCTGTCAGGATCTAGCTGTGTGACCTAAAGCAAGTTACCTGACCTCTCTGTGCCCGATTGTCTCATCTGTGAAATGAGGATAATAATAATATCTTCCTTACAGTTTGGCTATGAGGAATGCAACAACAAATATATGTAAAGTGCTTATGAGAGAGCCTGGCACAAAATGAGAGTTAACTTAGAGTTAGCTTTAATAATTGGCCCCCACTGTCTACCTTCAGCTGTTTGCTCAGGCCCTTCAGTCCTGCAGCTAGAAGGTCACCAGCTGGGTCTCCACTGACTTAAGAAGATGTGGGGGAATGAGATTTTTTGGGTTTTGTTTTTTTTAAACATGCTCACTCTCAAGGAAAGAACACCATACCCAGAGGATTTGTAATTAATTATTTCTATAAAACTGTGGCAAAATACCTTCTGGAGCACTTGCATTTGAACAGATCAAGGAAGCCTGTGGCCTCAGGAATGCAACCTGGGGAATTTTAGGCATCCCTCTGTCGATAGCATCCAAAGACACCACTGGTACCAGGGGGATGGCTGGGGCTGCAGCAGCTTAGGGGACAGAGATGGGGCTGAGTTAGACTGGGGGTTCCTGCAGAGGTGGGAGCTGGGCCACGGTCTAGAGCAGCGGGTCCCAAAGCGTGGTCCCTGGACCAGCAGCATCAGTGTTCCCTGGAAACTTGTCAGAAATGTGAATTCTTGGGCCATCCCAGAACTATTTAACTCAAAACTCTGGGGATGGAGACCAGCAATCATGTTTTAACAAGTCCTCTTGGTGATTCTAATGCTAAAACCCGAAACTCTCTGGTCTGCAGGATAAGTAAAGCCAAGGTTCAAATAACTGAGGTAAAGTCAGAGCCAAGAGACTGGAGGAGGGTGAGATGGAATCTGAGCCCAATCAGGATGGAGGTTCTGGGAAATTGCTCTGAACACCCGTGGCTATTTTCAGCCAGGCTTTATCTTCTGCAGGTACAGCCTGGGGTTGGGTTGGGCTGACTTAAAGGACCAGAAGCAAAGTGGATAGGTAGAGAGGTATTTGCAGGTGTTTTTGCAGGCCATTCTGATTCTTTTGGAATGACAAGCTGTGGTCGTCACCCTTTCTGCGTTCAAAAGATTAGTTCTTGTCGGTGCTTTTCTGAGCGAGCTGGCCTGGCTTGAATATAATATGATAGAACCAGAATTTTGCCATCAGATGGGACCTTACAGGTCAGAGTCTAGCCCTGCTTCTCCAGGGCAGGAATCAACTCTGCAGTACTCCTGATAAAGGGTCAGGGATCCCCCTCCAACACTGCAGCTAGCTGGAATTAATTCCGTTTGTTGCAAAGTCCTTCCTTTGGATGGCCCAGGGCACCTATTACATTGCGTAGAATGACTGCTTGCACATACTAATTGAAACACGAACGCCTTCTGTTGAACAGACATATCTGCTCCATGTGACTCTCCCCTCTGCCTGGAGCAACACATGACGTGTCTGCTCCTGCTTCCATTCAGGGATGCCCGTTATGCTTCCCACGGTCTCTTCTCCAGGATAATGTTTCCTTAGTTTCTTCCAAGGTCCTAGTGTGAAGTGGCTTTCAGAGACCCAAAAGGCTCCAAGTAAAATGTCTAAGGAGCAGAGATGTGAAAGGAGGCTCCAAGAAACCAAACTGTGGATAAAACGAGAGGGAGTAGGTTGGGGTATAGAAGCGAATGCGCAGAGGTCAGAGTAAGTGTGGGTCTGATGAAGCAATTTAGCCTCTAAGCCTATGGGTGCTGGGCGACCACGGGGGAGCTATTTTCTGCGGGCCCGTGCGTCTCACCAAGGCTAGGAGGATTTGAGTGGAAGCTGAGCAGGACCAGCCAGGGTCAGGTTGCAGTTATGGTTGCTGAAACCCCCAGGTCCTTTGTCCACGAATTGCTGTCAAGCCAGCAATCCTGTGCTTCCCAATTGGTATTTTGGACCTAACTTCAGGGCTTTACCTAATCCTTATTACATTTAATCCTGTTTATTCTCATCAGTCGAAACCATTTGAACTTTGTTTCTGGAATGTGTTATCCGTCCCTTTCAGCTTTGTCTCATGCATTAAATTTATAAACTGACTCATCTCAACGTCTAAATCATGGACAAAAAATGTTGACCAGCAGCCCATTAGAGACTGCCTTTCCAATCGAACCTATATTCACCATCACAATTGGCTATGGGCTGTTCGACTAGCTATTTGTGCATTTATTCATTTGTTCACGGGAAAAATGCTACTCGGACGAGGATGGAATCTTGTTCCGATGGTGCTGGGTGGAGGACTGGGTTCGAAATGTCTACGGCAGGGCCTGCTGTATCCACAGGCCCTTCTGAGGAAATTATGTTGCTTGAGGCAGCATCAGGCTACAGTATCTTACACCATGGGACCCCTCTCCTCCTCTGGCTGCATCTGACTGGACCTGACTCAAAAGCAGCCGACTCATGTGCTGCCCATGGCCCAGTGGACTGGCCCAAGACAGTACCTATTCCCAGGAATTTGTATTAAGACAGGTGGAAGGGGGCCTCCCTGGTGGTCCAGTAGTTAAGATTCCGCACTTCCAATGCAGGGGGCATGGGTTTGATCCCTGGTCGGGGAACTAAGATCCCACATGCCATGTGGTGTGGCCATAAAACCCCCCAAAACACAAACAAAAAAAAACACAGCACTGGTTCCATTAGCATGGATATGTTCTAAATTGCCCTAAGAAAAATCTCTGGCTGCTGTATTCCCCAGCATCAAGAATACTGCCTAACAGACAATAAGTAATTGTTGAATGAATCAATAAATCATAAAAAAAAAAAAGACAGGTGGAGAGGCCATGTATTTAACAAGAGGAGCTGAGGCTGACATATTGCCCAGAGAGGCAATAAAATTATTAGTATGGGAGTAATAAAGTATCTGAATCAGCAAACCATGAGAAGGCAGCAACTATGAGGAGGTTCAGACTTCGTCAGTATGGTGAACCAATATGATTTGCGGAACTCTTTTGCTACAAAACACCTAAAAGTCTTGGATACGATAGAACAAACACCCTTTTCAATACATAGCTAAGCTTATAAAAAAGTAAAAGAAATCCCTGGGGCCCAAAATGAAGAGCAAACTGAAAACCAGACTGGTAAATACAATATGTGATCAAAGACTGTAGCAGCCCTGGGAGGAGGCCAGCTTGTTCTCAGACTTGGTAACGGATAGGGATTCGGTCTGAAACCCCTAGGAGACAAAGCCTTGGACCTGCATCAAGCAGGGGGGTTGGAACTGAGGCTCTTGCCTAAAGCTAGAGTCACTTATGGGCTACATGCTCAGTAAAATCATGGGCTAAAAAAATATCCACTCATCAGCAGAAGGAGCCAGCAAAGACACTTGTCTGCTTTGGGTTGGGTCTGGATGGGGGAGAGTACTCCCTGAGAACTTGTAGTCACAGCCTGTACCTTGCCTGAGTTTGGTTCTAATTTATACTATCCGGGTGGTCCAGGAATCCTCAGGCTAAGACATTAACATACACATGGCCCAAGGCTGGTGATACCTCCAGGGAGACTGGAAAAAGCAAACACAAAATCCCACTAGAAGGACACACCCTGACACAGGATTCTCACAGATGGAGTTCTGCTGAATATGGGCTCAAAACTTAAAACTCACAAGGAAACAATCCATAATGAATATGTGTCCATGGATATGACTAAGAATTTTGGAAAATGTAAGAGATATGAATTCTTAAAAATAGATGCTTAAAATGATTAAAGACATAAATGAAGTAATAAAAATGCAAGAAAAGAGAAAGATATAATGGAAACATAGTGGGCATATGAAATGAAAACATAATAATTGTATGAAACAGCAAATTGATACACAAAAAAGAATAAACAAACTGAAAGCTAGAGCTGAAGACATTGTCCAGAATTTATTGCAAAGGGTTAAAGAGATATGAAATATTAAAGAAATGTTAAGAGACATGGGGGATAGAGTAAAATGTTTCAATATATAGCTAATAGAAGTTCCAGAAAGAAAAATAAATAAAAGAATGAAGGAGAGTCAATATTTAAAGGGGTAATGACTAATAATTTTCCAGAGTTGATGACAGACATGGGTTGTAGATTCATGGCAGAATAAATTAAACTAAATCCACAACTAGACACATTGTGGTAAAAAGTCAGAACAGCAGAGACTAAAAGGAAGTCTTCAAAACAGAGCAATCCACAAAGAAAGAGCAATTAGATAATTACCAGATTTCTCAACAGTAATAACAGAAGCCTGAAAATCATGTAGTAAAATTTCAGAAGGCTGACAAAAATTTTTATACCTGGCTAAACTATCATTCAAGAGCGAGGGCTAAATAAAAACATTTTCAGAATGAAGACTGCGAGGCTCTAACACACCCTTGTTGAAAGAAGTAGAAGATGTTCTTAAGAAAGAGTAAGACTGAAAGCAAAGGGAAGGATTGAGGTGTAAGTAGGAATGATGAACAAAGAAATTAGTAAATATACAAAAATCTGAACAAGTACTGATTTTACAAAATAATGATAATGATGATTAATTTGGAAGGTGTAACAAGAGGTAGGTACTAGACAACTACATAAAAGATGGGCAGAAATGATTGGAGTTAGAATGCTAAAATTCTATTATTATTTAGAAAGGGGCTAGAGATATTGATGAAGGCAAATATACATGCTATGGCAGACATGGAAATGTACAGCCTAACTCTTCCTTCCAGAAAACACTTGTAGCCCAGCTTCAAGGATACCTGGCAGCCTCCAGTTTCTAGTTTCATCAGAATCTACTTTGGCTTCCAAGTCAAGGTCATGCTATTCTCGGAGCAGCCTCTGGCCAATGACTGAGCAAGGTGATAGTAGCTAAGGTTGTGGAACAAGGGCCTGGCTATTTCTATCTGATGTGGGACTTCACAGCTTCCTGTGGGACCAGCAGAGACTTTGTTGAACCTGCACCATAGTCTGAAAGCTCCCCCTTGCTCAATTCCGCCTGCTTCTTTTCTCTTTCACAGTGTTACTCCCCCAAAATCCCTTTGCACAAATACTTCCATCTCAGCATTTGTTTCCAGAAGAACCTGAACTTGTGATACAGGTTAAAAAGTTTAGGGAACACGGGGCTTCCCTGGTGGTGCAATGGTTAAGAATCCACCTGCCAATGCAGGGGACACAGGTT
Source organism: Delphinapterus leucas (assembly GCF_059928025.1). Taxonomy (NCBI): domain Eukaryota; kingdom Metazoa; phylum Chordata; class Mammalia; order Artiodactyla; family Monodontidae; genus Delphinapterus; species Delphinapterus leucas. The sequence goes on from NC_143149.1 coordinate 29,837,006, forward strand.
CGAGCCCTCGTCTGGGAAGATCCCACGTGCCGCAGAGCAACTAAGCCCATGCGCCACAACTGCTGAGCCTGCACTCTAGAGCCTGTGAGTCACAACTACTGAGCCTGCACACCACAACTACTGAAGCCTGTGTGCCTAGAGCCCATGCTCCGCAACAAGAGAAGCCACCCCAATGAGAAGCCCACGCACCACAACAAAGAGTAGCTCCCACTCAACGCAACTAGAGAAAGCCTGAGCACAGCAGCAAAGACCCAACGCAGCCAAAAAAAAAGTTTAGAGAACAACTCCTCAAAATTGAAGTATAAAATATAATTTCTAAAACAAGAGAAGAAGAAAATTGAATTGGTATGGAAAAAAATCGGTGAAACATAACATGGTAGTTATAAATATAACATGGTAGAAATAAATCTAAATATATCAGTAATCATAATGAATGTAACTGGATTAGCTTGCCCGTTAAAATACAGATTGCCAGATTGTTTCAAGGAACAAAAAAGCAAAATAAGCTCTGAACATGCACACCTAAAACATCAGTCTACAGGAAAAACTGAATGTAAAAAAAACAATACCAGCTAAAAAAAAGCTGGTGTAGCTATACTAATAACTGACAAAATAGATTCAAGATAAAAAGGATTATTAGGGTGAAGATACACAATATAAGGTACAAATCCTTAGGACAACAATTATGAACATGTATATATCAATAATATAGCCTCAAAAAGTATAAACAGGGCTTCCCTGGTGGCGCAGTGGTTGAGAGTCCGCCTGCCGATGCAGGGGACACGGGTTCGTGCCCCGGTCCGGGAGGATCCCACAGGCCGTGGAGCGGCTGGGCCCGTGAGCCATGGCTGCTGAGCCTGCACGTCCTGAGCCTGTGTTCCGCAACAGAAGAGGCCACAGCGGTGAGAGGCCCGCATACTGCAAAAAAGAAAAAGAAAAAAAAAAAGTATAAACAAAAGTGGACTGACTTAGAAGAAGAAATTGGTAGTTTTATAATCACAGTGGTAAATTTTTATATTTCTCTCTTAATAATTAATAGGTCAATTAGGCCAAAAAATTAGTAAGAGTACAGAAGACTTGAGTAATACAATTTTTAAGCTTGATCTAATGGAGATTTAGAGAGCCCTGTACCCAATAAAAAACACATAAAATTTTTAGAAAAATTGATCTGTGTGGAAATCAAGGAGGAGAATCATCTAGATTCAGGGAGAAATAGGCATGTGAAGAGTAACTGAGTCTCATAATTTACACAGAACGTAGTGGAGGTCCATGAACACTTTTTTTTTTTTTTAGATCTCAGTTTTATTTCTTCCATCCCAATCTGTATACCTTTTTTTTTTTTTTTTAAATTTTACTTATTTATTTATTTTTTGGCTGTGTTGGGTCTTTGTTGCTGCATGAGGGCTTTCTCTAGTTGCGGTGAGTGGGGGCTACTCTTCGTTGCAGTGCACAGGGTTCTCATTGCAGTGGCTTCCCTTGTCATGGAGCATGGGCTCTAGGCGCACAGGCTTTAGTAGTTATGACACACAGGCTCAGTAGTTGTAGCTCATGGGCTCTAGAGCGCAGGCTCAGTAGTTGTGGCTCACGGGCTTTGTTGCTCCGCGGCACGTAGGATCTTCCCAGACCAGGGCTCGAACCCGTATCTCCTGCATTGGCAAGAGGATTCTTAACCACTGCACCACCAGGGAAGTTCCTGTATACCCTTTATTTATTTTCTTGTCTTTTGCATTAACTAGAACTTCCAGTACAATGTTGAAAAGGAGTGGTGAGAGGGAAAATCCTGCTTTGTACCTGATCCTAAAGGGAAGGCTTTGAGTTTCTCACCATTAAGTATGATTCTTTCGGAATTAAAAAAAATCATGTGCAATTAAAAAATGAATTTTATTATCCATTGTCCAAATACTACCTTCTTCCTAAAGCATTTCCTGATTCTCCCAACCAGATGATTGCTCCTTTTCTTGAAAATCCCATGCCATTAATTTTTATCCCTTGTGGCACATATTATATCCTGTCCTGATTTACAGTTACTTGTGGACTTTTCCTAGGCCCTTCCTCCTGGATTTCAAGCTTGAGAGCAAGGATCCTGCCCTACCCATGTTTGTATTCCTAACTATGCCTTACAACATTGGGTTCCTGATAAGTATTTGATGGATTTAGTCTAACTGAATTGTTTGGCCACGTTCTCCTGCTCTTTCGTTTTGCTGTTGTTACCTGTTAGCAGTGAGCAAGGTTCTCCTACTCCTTACACCTTATTTCCACAGTGCAGCATCTGTCAGAATGCTTTCTTCATACCTTGCCCTGGAGCAGTAACAAGCTCAAGAAGAAGTCAGTTGCCCGTAGCATTTTTCTCCCTGGTCTGTGTCACTCTGAAAAGCTTGGTTCTGTGAAATACATGGTGGAGCTGGCTTCTTGGTAGCCCAACAGCCCTTACTTAGCTGTACCTCCTTGGAGAAAGTTCCTTGCTTTCTGACACTTGCAATCTGATGGGAGGAATATTGAGATCCTCCGAGGATGAATGCCGACAAAGGCCTCTATGTGTCGTTTAGGGTCTGGTTTTGGAGTGATGAGGGCTGGGACCTGTTCTCACCTGGACAGGAAGACGGCTGTCTGAGCTCAGGTCCCAAGTACATGATGAAGGGCACAGCCTATCTGGTGGGGGCAGCAGCCTGCATGTGACACTTTTATAAATCAGTTTCAGAGAAACTCATTGTAGCTAGTAGATGGAGGAATCTCAATTTGTTGGAGTGTGATCTTGAAACGGCATGATTTTTTTCCAGTCACTGCTTTTATTTATACAGTGTAGACGCTCTGTCCCACTGGTTAGTGCATTCCTTAATGACTTCTTGGCTGTGTGCTGAATTTCCTGTCACTTTGAGTCATCTGCCCTGTCTCATTCCAGTATTTAAGACTTCAGTCTTAAGCACAAAACAAGGCTTGTCCCCTCCCTCCTCTTGGGCTGGCAAGAGTGTTGACTCCCAGCTGCTTACAGAGCGGGAAGAGGGTGCAGTCTGTTTCTGAGACCCTTGCTCCTTTTGTCTCTCCTGGAAGGGGTTGCGGGGCAGGAAGGACGGGTACAGGAGGTAGAGATTTCTTTCCCGGACCAGCCCTGTGTCAATGTGGGGAGGTGTTCCAGCCTGGCTTTCTTGGGGGTGATGTTCAGCTTCACCCTGGCCTCCTTCAAGGTGAGGAACACCCTTTGGGGTTGCAGGGACAGCAGAAGCTCCTTTTGGTCCTGTGTGGAGCGTGCGCCGCTTCTGGTTTGGATGCCCTACTACGTGGCCCTATGGCTGCCCCAGAGCCGCTGGTCCTGTCTGCTAACCATAGACCCCTTCACACACAACCATAGGAGTCCCCGGGCTCATCTCTATATCCTCCGGCATCCACAGAGCACTGGAATAGATGGGAGTTACCGGCCGGCCTTCCTTTTAGGTGCTCTATGCTTCCGACCCTTCATGTTCAGCTGGCACTGGCCAGTCCAGTGAGCCTTCCACCTTCAGAAATTCTTTGGCCCAGAAATGCTCCATAACAGTATCTGTTATGGGTGGAATTGTGTCCCCCCCCCAAAAGCTATGTTGAATCTTAAACTCTGGTACCCCAGAATGTGACCTTACTTGGAAACAGGGTCACTGTAGATATAATTGGTTAGGATGAGGTCTGGAGGAGGGTGGACTCCTAATCTAAGATGACTGATGTCCTTGTAAGAAGGGACCATGTGAAGGCAGACACAGGGAGGATGCCATATGATGACAGAGGCAGAGATTGAAGTGTTGCAGCTACAAGCCAAGGAACCCTAAGGCTTGCTGGCAAGCCACCAGAAGCCAGGGAGAGGCAGGGAGGGATTCTCCCCTGCAGGCTTCAGAGGGAGCACGGCACTGCCCACACCTTGATTTCGGACTTCTGATCTCCAGAACTGAGAGGCAATAAATATGTGTTGTCTTATGCCACCCTATCTGTGGTTCTTTGTTATGGCAGCCCTGGGAAACTGAGATAGTACCTCTGCTCACAAATGTAAAGGAACACATGACAAGCACCCTCTTTTTGGTGCCCATGGGTGGAGGAGGGAGGCTGAAACGCCATTGCCTCATGCGCTTAGGCTTCCAGAAGGTTCTTTGAAGAGTTTCTCGTCACCTTCCATTCCAGTAAGTTCTGCAGCTCTGTCATTGTCTAGTGGGGGATGAGATGCCAGTCTTTCCTTCTTTCAGGCATTTCTAACCTTGATTAGTGGTTCTCTTGGAGTCCCCCTTACTCCTCTTTGGGTCACAGAAAGCACCCTCATGATCACCACGGTGTTCTTCAGACCAGTGTCCCTGCTTCTTGTCCTCAGATCCACCTCCTATGGCCTGGGCTGGTGGCAGCCCTGCTGTTTCTGGCTCCTCTTCACCTGTCCTAGGTGACCTGGTTGGTAGCACTGAACATAGAACGTGAGGTCTGACTGTAGTTTGCCTCTCTTGCCCTCATCCTGGGTCCTGGCCATTATCCTGGGCAACCAGCAGAGTCCCATCCATCACCTGGTTCCCTCCTTTAGAGCAGACCCTCTGCTTCGCCAGAGGAGCCTGAACAGGCTGTGACGTGTGGCCACCTGCTCCCGATTCTCTAAGGTAAGAGAGAGCAGACTCCTGGGGCAGGGGACCGCTAACCCAGTAGGACTGATGTCCTCCTAGAAGAGACCATGTGAAGATGGAGACAAGTCCCCAAGGTCCAAGCTGCCTCAGAAAGAAGCTCACCTAGCCTTTGGGCTACCTCCAGGGAGGGCTGGGTTTCGGACAATCCCTGAGGGGAAAGGGGAACCTCAGTAGGTTTCTTTCCCAGTCAGTGTTTTTTAGTGGGGGAATCCCGCTGCTGTGACTGTCCAGGGCTGACCTGAACGTGGAAAGGTCACAGTTCAGCCTGAAATCCAAGGTGGGTGTGCAGACGGGGAGTCCAGCCTCAAGCCTTGCCTTGGTTCTAGTGAAGGAGGAGGCATGGGTCCTCAGCGGACCCAGATCTTAGCTCATGTCCTCTGCAGATTCCTGGCTGGGGCTGCCTGCTTGTCACAGAGTTGGGCCAGCGGTTTGCGGAGCCCCAGATGGCTCTCTTGCCTGGGTCCCTCCGAAGATGTCCTGTGGGGACCGGAGCAGGCCAGGGTGGCTGCTGTGAGGTGGGGGGACGTGGGGTGGCCTTGCCCACGTGTCTGTTCCCCCTTCCATACCTGGAGGCCCCGCCTGGGAAGGGGTCAATTAACCGAGGTTTGGCTTTGCCTGGCTCTGGCTGGTGCAAGGACCCGATGCTCCCAGACCCCCTGGAGAGCAAGGGGCAGCGCTGCCTCGGAACCAGAAGCAGGAGTTGCAGCCGCGCCAAGGCGGCTCTGGAGCCCGCTCGCCGCAGAGCTCGCTCTGGCTACGTGGTCTCCCCGGCCCCGCACACTCCTTCTCTCCGGGTGTCCCATTTCTGACCAGCTTCCCCATCTTCTCTGTCTACGTCACGCATGCAGTCAGATGGGCCGGATTCTTCCCGTCAGGCCACCTCGAGGGATGCCAGCCGGCCTGTGGGCGGGATGCCCTGGGGTCTCCCACTCGGGCCAGCCCCGGGCAGAGCCTCTTGGCGCCGCCCCCTCCGGCAGAGTTCTGGGCGGGGCAGCTTTGTAACTGACAGGTCTGGTTGGAGCGCTTGCTTCACAGCGATCGTTCAGTCCCTTCCCAACGTCTTCTCTTCCCAAATCAGCCCTCTGGACGGGCTAAGTCTATACTTTCCCTCAGTGTCAATTCCTCTGGGACAAGAGAGGCAACAGGAGGGCAGTGGGTGCTGCTGGAGAGGAGGGGTGCTGAAAGTCGGGAGAAAAGGTCCACAGAAAGGGTGGTGAGGCCGTGTGCCGAGCAGCCTGGCTCTCTGTGTCCTGCCTGGAGGGGTGAGACCTCAGGGACTCGCAAGGTGACCAAGTCCCAGATATCCCCCTTCCAGCCCTGCCCCATGACGTGTGTGTTTTAATGCAATGTCTTCCCCTTCTCCTACCTTCTGGAAAGAGGCACCCCAGCAGTGTGGTATCTGGCACTGAGCCTACCCTCAGACCTGGACACCCCAGGACCGTCCAGTGCAGGCTGGGGAGCGGGTGGAGGAGAACTTCCCCAAAGAAGTCAGTGATTGGACAATTCTCGCCAGGGACTAGGGAGGGGTAGGATTAGTATCAGAACCACCTGGAGATTTAAAAAATTGCATCCTGTTTCCATCTTTCTCCTGTGATTCTTAGGGCTTTTGGCAGGGGGATGGGCAAGAGCATTTTGGAAAGGTTCTCTCCAGAGGATTCTTTTTTTAAAATTTTATTTATTTATTTATTTTTGCTGTGTTGGGTCTTAGTTTCTGTGCGCGGGCTTTCTCTAGTTGCGGCGAGCGGGGGCCACGCTTCATCGCGGTGTGCGGGTCTCTCTGTCGCGGCCTCTCCAGTTGCGGAGCGCAAGCTCCAGACGCGCAGGCTCAGTAGTTGTGGCTCACGGGCCTAGTTGCTCCACGGCATGTGGGATCTTCCCAGACCAGGACTCGAACCCGTGTCCCCTGCATTAACAGGCAGTTTCTCAACCACTGCGCCACCAGGGAAGCCCTCTCCAGAGGATTCTGATTCTCTCACCCACTTCCCACTTTCCTCTTGGAGAACCACTGCTCTACTCCTGTTGTCTCTAAACTTTTTGGATTGGGTACCTGTGGATTAAAATCTTTAAGCACGTACCCTCAATATTTGGGTATTTATTAATTTAAAAATGACATCCATGTACTTCTGTATTCATATATTACAGTCATAATAAAGGAAGCACAAAAATAGAAATTAATAGAAGGCACGCTTAAAAATAGATAGAAATGGAACTTCCAATATTTTCCTACCGATCCCTAACTCACCTGGTGCCCCTCCCCAGGGTGTGTGTAGCCCTTTGGGAGACCACTGCTCTCAGTGCATGTTTGTACCCCCCATGCCTCGCTCAGGGCCTGACATGCAGTAGGTATGGGACGGATGAATAACGAATGAGTTAGAGCTCGATTTTGAAGAATATGACTATTTTGAAAATAAGTAAGTGTGGAGAGGGAGCAAACTGAGGCCTCCCTCATAGATTAACATTATGATTTATTGACTTCTCTTAGTAGAAACATTAAGATAGGACCTTACAGGGAGGATATAACATTTGAGTCATGATTGATTGCTTGGTTAATTAAATTAAATGTTTTTATTTATCCCTCATCTCCATTAGTATAGTGGCCCCATCTTCCCACATTCTAATTGCTTGATCATCTCCTGGCTGGGCCAATCCACCCTGTGAGATGGGTTCTGACAGCAAGACAACCTAAGGGAACAGGGGAGCACTCTGCGGGGAGGGATTCGGTGACGGTGACGAGTTACCCAGGACAAAGAAGCCCCAAGTCTTAGCTATTTGTTAATTAGGTGCTGGGGGAAAAAGGCTTGAAGGGCCAAGAGAAAGGGATTATTACAGGCTTCTAATGGCTGGGAATTGATTTATTAGCACGACACCACATTTGCATGCAAGACAGAAAGTTGGTAATAACCCAGAGTGGGATTTTGCAGGCAGAGGGATGGAGGGTTTGGGGCCACTGAGGTAGCCTCCGCGGGGATATCTTTGAACTTTTCCCTGCCCAGCCACTCCAGGAGCCTTTCTCAGGGGAGAAGAGGTAGTCCCTTTCCAAGCAGGAGACCATTCGCAAAGATGGCTTTCAGCAGCACTGCACACCTGACAACAGGATGCCAAGACTGTCCCATCTTGGTCCTTCATTTTGTAGATAATAATGGCAACACTGATGTGGTGCTTACTTACAGCTTCTGTGCCGCACTCTGTTCTCAAGATGCTTTGCACATGCATTGACTTGCTAAATCCTTACCACAATGTTACAGTATGGTGCTAAGAGTTTCCTTTTACAGCTGAGGAAACAGGCACACAGTTAGTGGCGAATACGTGGCAGCTCTAGGACTCAGAGCCTCAGCGATCTGGCCTCAATAACACCCTCAGCCACTGCATCACTGATGAAGGAGCAGAACTTGCCCTGACTTAAATGACTTCGTCTGTCTTTGGCTCAGTTGGGTACATCCCTTCCCCTCAGAACCCTGGTACCCTAGGCTCCCACCTCGTAATTTTCTAAATTAATCTGGTCTCGGAGCCTTCATTCACACTAAAGTGTAAAGGACTGAGAATCCCTTAGAGGGATACCCCTCCCTGGAAAACATTTTAGCAGGATCTGGAATGATAAACTGAAGGGATGAAGCTTTATTAAAGGTGGAATCTGAAGTAACTTCTGGAATGTGTGTTGTGAGTGGGATTTGGACCCTTCGGGGTCACACTCTGCAGACCGGTGGGCTCCCATTGTTTGGTGACCTGGCTGCCAGGAGGATGGAGCTGGGCGGAGCCTCAGCCTTGCCCCATGCTGCCTGCAGACCCGTGTTCATGGTCTCTGCTGGCTCTGCTGGGGAACATTGCAGAGCATAGCAGCTGCCAGCCACCACCAACTCTGTCGTTAGCAAACCTGGTATGAAGTTTATAGCATATTTCACAGTTTTAAAAGTGTGCTTTTGATGTAAATCTTCTCGAACTACTCACCCTCCTGGGGCAGGTCGGCTTGGTCCTCGTGCCAACCCCGCAGCCGTCTTGGACACATGGGGCCTTGAACGGCAGTCCCCGCAGCTGGGATGCTGGCGACTGGAATGGCCTCTTGGAAGGCATGGGGAGAGCACAGAAACCCCCCTGAGTGGCCCAGAAGAGAGGTCCAAGTCCTCCTCGGGTGTCATTACACATGTGACCTACAGAGAGGGGGCTTTTTGATGGAGTCCTGGGGAGCTTGGGGTTGCAGGCAGGGATCACAGAAACTTCTGAGGCTGCCCCCTCCAGGGAAGCAGGCCCCGCCCTGGATCCATGTCTCATGTGTGGCCTTTATGGGCCATGACTAATGGCTCAAGGCCTGGGCTGGCAGCCGTAAGCCTTCATCCCGGGCAGGAATTCTAATTAAACTGGGGCTCCTGGGTCTCGCTTACAGAGAGCTCAGCACCAGACTCTGCCTTTCAGGCCCCACCGGGCAGGTCATACTCTTGAATGCTACCTGCAGAGACGACCGGCTCGGGGGGAGGGTAGGGGGGTGAGGGGGTGAGGGAGTTCCCTGCTTGCCTCCGCAGTGGCTGCAGAGGGCTGGGGCCCTGCACTGATGCTGGGAAGAGGCCTTGAGCTTTATTTCAAACACATCTCTAGGGAAAACACTTGATGGCCTCTCTTCCTGTGTTTCTCTTGCCAGCCCACTCTTCTTGCTCTTTGTGTCTTTCTTGACAGTGAATTGGGGTGGCTTAGGTCTTTAAGGACCCAGGGAAATTCGAGGTGGTAGAATCATATCATCCAGTCTTCTCCAAGAGCTCAGTGGGCGGAGGTTTACTTAGATGTATTCTGAACCTCAGGGTCCCTGGTTCATGGGAGATGGATGAGGGATGGAGGGCTTTCCGGAGAAGCTGGACCTGGAGGTGAACCCTGAGGGGCTGAGAATGTGTGTGAATGTGGCGGCAGATGACCTTGGTGGGGCTGGGGAGGCGACCCCCCCCCGGGGCTTTGACGGAAGCTGTGTCAGCGGATGCATGACTGCAGTCTCTCTGCACCACACCCTGCCACAGCCTCTCCAGGGCCCCCTCTTCGCAACCCTTAGCCCCCCCACGGGAGCCTGTTTCCACGGGTGAACAGAGAAGCCTAGAGAAGAAAGGGTGGAAGGTCGGGGTGAAAGAAGAGATCCAAGAGGTCCCTGGCGCTCCTCGTGGGCACAGAAACCCCCCAGGCTCCGTGGGGTCCCACAGGCGAAGGCCTGGGCTCCTGGCCCACGTTCCTGCTTGTCCAGAAGACACCCACACACCCAAACTGCCCGGAACACAGCTTGCTGACCTTGGCAGGAAGGAGGGCTGAGTCGGCCTTCTGCGTAACATAAATACTCAGCACAGCTGCCTCTGACCTTCCCACTTCTTGTCTAACCCAAGAAGGAAGGGACCTATGGGCCAAACCCTTTACCCCGCTGTACCTCAGACCCCAGGGAACTTGGACTCTGCTCAAGTGAGTGAGTTGAAGCTCCCCAGCCCCCAAACTGGCTGCTGGTGGAGGAAAAATCTGGGTAACAAAGGACAGCAAAGAAATCTGAGGAGCTGCCTGTGCTGATGGAAAAATAAAAGATCTGCTGTTGATAAACATTCTTGGGAAGCTCCCTACAAACCCTGTTAGAGAAGCTCTGGGCCTCTCTGCCTTGGCCAACCCAGGTGGGGAGAAGGAAAAAAAAAGAATAAAATAATTCAACTTGGCAAAAGAGGTTGTCTCTCCCAGTGCTTTTCTCCCACATCCTCAACATGAACACTGGACCTCTCATCCCCCTCCCAACCCCATTCAGCCCTTCGTTCATAGTTCATAACGAACTGTCACCAACCCCACTCTTTCCGTCATCTGCAATGTCCTCCTTCCTCCCTCTGCTTGTCCAGGTCCCACACATCCTTCCAGACCTGACTCAAGTCCCACGGCTTCCATGAGGCTCCCTGCCACTCACTGTAATTCCTCTCTTCTTGGAACTCTTGACATCCTGGAGTTGGTCCCACACATGCTTTTAGCACTTAATTTTTCTCTAACAGCTTCATGAAAATTAGCTCTGTCTTACCAGCTTGTCGTCATCACTTAGAGAGCCCAGACTGGTTGCAGACTGGGATGGACTCAGTAAGTTCAGGTTGACGGATGGGTTCTTGGAAAGATGGCAAGTTCTTCCAGTGGAAGAGGGTTGTTCACCTGACCATCTTCCATAGGGTAGATTGGAAGGAGGGTCTTTGGTCCTGAAATTTGGAGATGAGGCTGCAGCAAGAAGGAGAACTGAGCCACTAGATTCACATATGATTTCTGGATGGAGCCCACATCAATCCCAAGGCCCCTTTGGTAGCCCTTACATGAGGGCTTCTTGGCAGGTGAACGCGCAAGATGTTGCCTCAGCATCTCAGGGCCCTAGTTTCCTTACTGTATGAATGGTTTAGTAGGCTATCCCCAGTGTCCTGCCGCTATGGCTGGATTGTGTCCCCCCTCAACTCCTGAGTTGACTGTTTTCGGAGCTAGGGCTTTGGGGAGGTAATTAAGGTTAACTGAGGTCCTAAGGGTGGGGTTCTAATCCCATAGTATTAGTGGCCTTATAATAAAAGAGAAAGAGAGAGAGAGAGAGATCTCCATGCACACACACCGAGTAAAGGCCATGTTTGGCCCAGTGAGAAGGCAGCCATCTGCAGACAAGAGCCCTCACCAGAAGTCAAACCCTGCTGGACGCTGATCTTGGACTTCCCAGCTTCTAGAGCTGTGAGAAAAAAATCTCTTTTGTTTAAGCCACCCAGTCTATGGTATTTGTGATAGCAGCCCCAGCTGCCTAACACAGCTACGTTGTATTCACCTACTGATACAACCAGTATTTACTGAGTGTTTACTGCGTCAGGAACTACTATCTCTGTGGGGTGGTGGTGAACAAATAGATAAAAAAGTTCCTTCCCCGTGGAGCTTACGTTCTAATGGGGGAAAGACAGACAGAAAAAAAGAATGAATAAGTACAGTAAATATGTTAAATAAGTACAGTAAATGTTAAACGGCGATCAATACTATAGAGCAGGGGTCTCCAACCCCGCGGGCCGTGGACCGGTACTGGTCTGTGGCCTGTTAGGAACCGGGCCGCACAGCAGGAGGTGAGCGGCGGGCGAGTGAGAGAAGCTTCATCTGCCGATCCCCATCGCTCCCCATCGCTCACATTACCGCCTGAATCATCCCTCCCCCACTCCCCTCCATCTGTGGAAAAGTTGTCTTCCACAAAAATGGTCCCCGGTGCCAAAAAGGTTGGGGACCACTGCTATAGAGAAAAATAAAGCAGAGGAGATAGGAAACGCTAGAAAAGCTGTGTTTAGGCAAAGTCTGATGGGCTTGTCCAGAAGACCTCACCAAGAAGATGACATTTATGCAAAGACCTGAAGGAGATGAGCAAGTAATCCACATGAATATCTGAGATTTTTTTAAAAATTAGGTTAAAAATATCCATTGTACAAACAAAAGGTATGGAAACCCTAGTCTAACAATGGTTCATAACTTAGGGATTTAGTTGACTGCAAGCTCACCAAGAGTCCTGAGGGTCCTGTGGTTGCCCAAAAGCCAATGTTGCATTAACAGAAGCTTAGCGGCCAGATAATAGTGGTGACATTACAACTGTGCTGTATCTAGACTATTGAATTCAGTTCTGAGCATCACAGGTTGGAGCACTCGAGAAGACCACAGCAAAAGTGTCCGGAGACTTGGAAACTGTGACCTTGGGAAACAGTGGGAGAATTGGCAATGCTAGTCTACAGAAGGCGAGATTTACATGGATGTGAGAGGGATCTTATCAAGTACGTGGAGGGTTGCTAGCTGGAAGAAGGGCTTACTGCAGAGAGATACTGAGTGCAGAACAGGGACCAAGGGGTAATAATACAAAAACCAAGTCAGTGCCAACAATGGAACAGAAACCAGACAAGTATATTTGATAACTAGGCTTTAGATTTTCTCCTGGGACTGGTGGAGGATGGTGAGAGCAAGCACAGGGTTTGGAGGGAAGGTGATAAACATGGCCACACATCAAACATGCTGTAGGAGCCAGGCCTGCATGGGAGGAAAGAAGGACTGATGTCCTTTTGGTCCACTCAACTCTAAGAGGTCAATCAGAATGTGCATGAAACACTGTGGCATAGCTGGAAGTTATGGAACTGGAAGAGGGGAGCCTCCCTCTGCCATTAACCCCTCTGGGTCTCAGCTGTCTCCTATGAAAAATAAAAACACCTGCCCTGTGCAAAGGCAGGGGCCAACAAGATGATTGCTTGAGGGTCCTTCCAGCTCAGAGATCCACTAATGTTAGTTAATAGAAGGGAGACTGTAGCCCATCATAGAGAAGAACATTTCTTACCCTAAGTGCCATTTGACAATGGAATGGTTATCTCGTCAATGGATATGTCTCTGTGGAGCTGGGAGATATCCAGTGGGGATGCACTGGAGGCTAGATGACTTCCACAGTCTCCCCCTGCACTTAGGGACCTCTATGAGGCTATGAGTCATACCTCTTTATACTCCTCGCCCTTTCTTCAGCCACCATTAGCCACTTACAGTCAAATGTGACCCCATATTACATCCAACTGTGAAAACCAGACCACAGCACAAAGCCTAACTGTAAGGTTCTCCAACTAAACACCTTGACAGTTACCTCCGTTTGCCTCTTGAGTGGAGAGGTGGTTTGTGTCTCAGGACCTGGGACTTCCATTCATGGAAGCTTAAACAGGGTAAGACATATCCTGGCAAAGACACATAGTGAGATGGCGGCTTTGGGGGTAAGGATATATGATGGATACAGAGCAAACAGGTACTGAATCAGACGACACTTCCCAAGAGTAACAAGGGACTCACTGCCCCTCTTGGATTCTGGCAGAGCTGCCGAAGCCTCTCTCACCTCTCATTAACTGCCCACCTGTCTTCCCCTAGAGCCTCGCCTGTCTTTTACTTTAGTGGTCATATTTATGGATCCACAGAATCCTAGCATTTCCCATCTGGAAGAATCCTTTGAGAATACGTAATTCAGCATTTCCCCAAATGTCAGTCTTTCACACACCACTTTCACAGTTTTTGCCATATACATATGCCAACCGTTCTATTATTTACTCATAGCTTTATTTAAATTGAGACTTTTCAAAAACCTGCATTTTTTATATTACCAACATAAACGGAAAACCAGCCTTACCTGCCACTCATTTAAGATAACCATGATCAATATTAACCATTAAAATTTAAAAATGTTTTCCCATGTACCCATGTAAAATGATCCCAAGTACCTTACTGTGGTACCTCCACACCATGCTTTTGGAAACGTGGATTTCCTGCAACCCTCTTCCTGAACAGATATGAAAACTAAGGCCCAGAGCGGTTGAGTGACTTGCTCAAGTTCCACCAATGGTGACGGCCTGCACTCTTGACTCTCAATCAAAGACTCGTGGTCCATTCTATCTCATACCTCTTTAGATGAAGCGGGTTAAAGATACTTACCACCTGTATTAGTTTCCTAGGGAGGCAGTAAAAATGTATCACAAACTGGATGGCTTAAAATAATAGAAATATTTGCTCTCATGGTTCTGGAGGCTAGAAGTCCAAAATCAAGGGGGCCATGCTCCTTCTGAACCCTTCGGGGGAGGAACCTTCCTTGCTTCTTCTAGCTTCTGGTAGTCCGAGATGTTCCTTGGTTTACGGCAGCATAACTCCAGTCTCCACTTGGTTTTTACATGGCGCTCTCCCTGTGTATTTCCATGTCTTTCCATGGCCATCTTCTTATAAAGACACCAGTCATACTGGATTAAGGACCCACCCTGCACTAGTATGACCTCATCTTAACTGATTACAACTGTAGTGACCTTATTTCCAAATAAGGTCAACTTGTCTTTTGGGGGCAATACAATATTTTTTTTACCCAAATTCTATCCCAAAGGAACTTGAATTTCAGAGGGGACATTGAAAGACCTCAGATACATTGCAAATAAGATGAAAGTAATGGAATTACATACATTACAAAATAATAACTTGCATTGTACCTTGTGGTGTGCAAACACCATCTCCTTTGATCCTTGCCATGGGTCTCTGGAGGAAACAGATGTGGTAGGTTGTTACAGTGATGGTCCTTAATGAATCATTCTTCCCGTATCTACGTCTTTTCTTTGTGTAGCCCCTTTGACAATGATTCTGAGCTTGGCTTGATGACTTGCTTTGGACAATGGAATATTAGTAAGTGTAATACAAGTATAGGCTCGAAAGGTGCTTAGATAATGGGGGTTCGCCTTCTCTTGTTGCTGGGAACTCTTCTGCTATCACGTGAAGAAGCCTGGACTGGCCTACAGAGAATGAGACTTCAAGGGGCAGAGAAGACTGTCCCAGTTGAGGCTCCCTAAACCAACCAGCCTCCAGATGACCTGATAGCTGACTGTAGCTGCATGAGTGACCCTGGCGGTCAGCGTCCAGCAGAAGAACTGCCAACTGAACCCAACCCAAATAGTTGACTCACAATAGTCATGAGCAAATAAAATGATTGTTTTAAGGCACTAAATTTTGGGGTGTTTTGTTACTCAGCAACATATAACTAGTACATCAGACACTGCTGCTGTTTTACAGATGAAGACACTGACTCTCCAAGGATTTGATTGACTTGCTCATCAGGACAAGGACTGGAAAGAAGGAGGAAGAGCCATCCTTCTTTGATGCAAGATCCTAGCCGTTGAACACAGTTCTATGGGCATTTCTGATCTTGGCTGACCAATAATCCATGATAGAGTTTGACAGATTCTAGAAGAAAGGAATAACGTACTCTAGGGGCTGAAGTCTGGCCAAGTATAAAGAGACTCCAGAGAGGAAGCCCTTTTTGACTGGAAAATCAAATGCGTTTTAAGAGAAGAGAAGGCTGCAAAAACATGGTAGAAAGGTGAACACAGACATGGCTACCTCATCTGAAAATCCCCAACTTGGGGTTCGGGACAGCCTCCAACACTTGAAAGAAGTAATTCTAGGACAAATAAAGGAAAGGGCTACTTTTCACGGTGGGCATTCAATTAATAGGACTCATTACTTTTATTTATTTATTTAAATTTTTATTTATTTTTGGCTCCTTTGCTGTGCGTGGGTCTTCGTTGCTGTGCGCGGGCTTTCTCTAGTTGTGGCGAGCGGGGGTTACTCTTTATTGGGGTGTGCGGGCTTCTCATTGCGGTGGCTTCCCTTGTTGTGGAGCAAGGGCCCTCAGCGTGTGGGCTTCAGTAGTTGTGGCACATGGGCTCAGTAGTTGTGGCTCAAGGGCTCTAGGTGTGTGGGCTTAGTAGTTGTGGCGCATGGGCTTAGTTGCTCTGTAGCATGTGGGATCTTCCTGGCCCAGGGCTCGAACCCGTGTCCCCTGCATTAGTAGGCGGATTCTTAACCACTGTGCCACCAGGGAAGCCCAACAACTGATTTTTGACAAAAGTGCCAAGGCATACAAAGGGGGAGGTCCAAGTTGAAGGTGGGGGAACATGGTCCAGAGACTCACCTGGGCTTTCCTAAATCAGAATAATGAAATGGGTTGCGAGAAAAGGCCGCAGAACTAAATCAGAAGAAAGCCAAAAAAAAAAAAAAAAAAAAAAGTGCCAAGGCAATTCACTTAGAAAAAAATAGACTTTTCAACATATGGTGCTGGGACCACTGAATAAGTGTATGAAAAATATTAAACCTTGTTCCTTACCTTAAACCATGCAGAAAAATTAACTCAAAATGAATTATAGACCTAAAGGTGAGAACTAAATCTGGAAGAAAATATCAAATAAGTACCTCTGTTACATTAGGTTAAGCAAACATTTCATAAAGATACAGAGGGTACAAATCAGTTGATAAAATCAGCTTCATCAAAATTAAAGACTTTTGCTCTTCAAAAGATACAGTTAAGAAAACAAAAACACGTCTCTGATTGAGAAAAAGTATTTGCAAAGCATATTTATGACAAAGGATATGTATTCAGAACATATGGAGAACTCTTACAGCTCAATAATAAGACAAGCAACAGGTTAAAAAAAAATGGGCAGGAATTCCCTGGAAGTCCAGTGGTTAGGACTCTGTGCTTTCACTGCCATGGGCCTGGGTTCGATCCCTGGTCAGGGAACTAAGATCCTGCAAGCTGTGCAGCATGGCCAAAAAAAAAAAAAAAAAAAGGGCAAACAGTTTGAATAGATACAGAAGATATAAGAATGGCCAGTAGGGCTTCCCTGGTGGCACAGTGGTTAAGAATCCTCCTGCCAATGCAGAGAACACAGGTTCGAGCCCAGTCCAGGAAGATCCCACATGCCACGGAGCAACTAAGCCTGTGCGCCACAACTACTGAGCCCGCATGCCACAACTACTGGATCCTGCATGCCTAGAGCCCATGCTCCGCAACAAGAGAAGCCACCGCAATGAGAAGCCCACACACCACAACGAAGAGTAGCCCCCACTCGCTGCAACTAGAGAAAGCCCGCGCACAGCAATGAAGACCCAATGTGGCCAAAGATAAATAAATAAATAAATATTAAAAAAAAAGAATGACCAGTAAACATATAAAAAAATGCCAACATCACTAGTTATGAGGTAAATGCATATTAACCCTCCAATGAAATATTACTACATACCCACTAAGTGGGTAAAGTTACAAAGACTGATAAAACCAAGTGTTGACAAGGATGTGGAGCAACCAGAACTCTTCCACATTGCTCGAGGGAATGCAAAATTATACAGCCACTTTAGAAAGCAGTTTGGCAGTGTCTTACAAAATTAAACATATACTCACCCTGTGACCCAGCAATCCCACTCCTAGATATTTACCCAAGAGAAATGAAAAATGTCCACACAAAGACCTGTACATGAATGTTCCTAGAAGCTTTATTTAAAATATCTAAAAATGGGAAAGAATTCCAATGTCTATCTACTGCAGAATAGATAATCAGATTGTGGAATATCCATCCACCACTTGGCAATAAAAAGGAATGAAATATTAACACAGGCAACATGAATGAATCTCAAAAACACCTTGCTAAGTGAACAAAGTCAAAACAAATGACTGCATACTGCCTCAGTCCATTTACATGGAATTTTAGAAAAGGCGAAGTTATAGTGACAGAAAACAGATCAGTGGCCACCTGGGGCAAGGGTCGGTGGAAGGATCGACACAATGGTTGCTCAGGTAAAGTTTTTATGGTGATGGAAACATCTGTATCTTGAGTGTGGTCATGTGTCCAGGAGTATATGCAGTCACTAAAATTTTATCGAACTTCGCACTTGAAATGGGTGAGTTTTACTGTACAAAATCATACCTGGCTGCAGTGTGCTGAGCAGATGGGAAGGGAGGAGAAGTGGATGCTAGGAGACCAGTAGGAGGCTAATGTTGCCCTCATCCCCCATCTTTCACACAGCACCCCCTTTCCAACGGCTTTGCAGCTGGGGAGTCTGACACAGCACAGTTGGGGGACCTGGTTCTTTTCCAACTCACTACAACACAAGGGATCAAATCTCCACCACTGCTCTGGTCACCATCTCCGTGTCTGGCCGGTTCCCAAGGGTTAACGGAGATCTTGCCTACCAAGCAATCCCGCTTCTGTGGAGACCAACATGCACTGAGCCCAAGGAGGTTAATGGCTCATCCACCGCAACTTGTTTTCTCCTGGCCTCTGTCCTCTTGTCGGCAAAGGGAAGGGCTGAACTCCACGGCCTCTGAGATCCCTTTGAGCCCTAACAGCTTGTGATTTTAAGTACAATGCAGATGTGATTTGAGCTTTTATGTCCAGTCTTCCTATGTGTGCTCCTTGGCAGGAAAGCCCTCCTGTCCTCGGCCCCCGATTGCCTCTCACTCCGCCTTCTTGGCCAGCTGACGTCCCCTTCGTACTCCAAGAAGCCCCTGCTGACTGCTCTCCGGCCCCCGACTGCTGTTATAGTCGGTACTGAATCATCTCACACTTACACATGGAGCGATGCAAACCACTCTGGACTGTTATTTTATATATAATATTGGTCACTTTTCAACTAGTTTGCAAGTTTCTCCCCTTCCCCATCCTCTCTGACCCAACAGACACACACAGACACACACACACAGATACACGCACACATACTGCTATGAGTTTTAAGCATTAGGTACTGGGTTGGCCAAAAAGTTCGTTTGGTTAATGAATACGTTGTTCAATAAAGTTCTTGGTGAAAATGAAATATGCGTCTTTTATTTTTACTTAAAACCGAATGAACGTTTTGGCTGACCCAACACGTACCCAATACAGTCTTGTTAGTTTTCCGGTGCTCTTTTTCTACTTCCACGACTTGCTTTTCTTTCATTCTGCTTGACTCTCTGCCTTCTTGTCCCGGTGCTGGCTGCTCCTGTGCAGGGATCAGGCAGGTAACCTCCAGCCAGTTCTCAGAAATCCTTAGGAAGCTGAGATCCTATCTGGCTGCCCAATTACAACCACTCCTTTCACTAGCGTTGACAGTGTATATACTCAAAATCTTCCCACCAAACAGATGCTTAGCTGAAGAGCGGGGAGGTGCTCTAAATGAGAGAGCTTCTCCCCATGTTCTCTCAGAGATGGTCATTGGCCCAATGGCACGTTTTCTTTCAACCGTAGACCAAGTTCTATTTGGTCTTAAGCACATGACTCCCAGACACATGTAGATCAAGGCTTATTTCTAGGATTTTATAGAAAGAAAACCAGTTGCCATGTGTTGAAATGTATGGTCTTGGAAGTCAGCTAGACTTGGGATTGAGTTCTGGATCTGTCACCTACTAGCTGTGTGAACTTGGTCTAATTATGGCACCTCTCTGTGCCCCAGTTTCTGTATCTTTAAAATAAGACCTGTGGGAGAAACAGAGAAAATGACACATGGACAGTGCTTGGCACAGGGGCTGGCATGGAATTAATTACTCAACAAATGGTGCTTGTTATACTCTTCCTGTCAAGCCCAAAATGCAGGGTGCAAAGCAAAACAGCTCCACTTTTCCAATGGGGAGGCGAGGCTGGGTGTGCCCTGGAGGGTGGCTGGAGGATGCCCTCTGATTGCCATCCCAAGGAGCTCTCCAAGTGCTGGCTGTGGCTGGAGGCTATGGTGTTCTTTCT
This sequence comes from Delphinapterus leucas, assembly GCF_059928025.1. Classification (NCBI taxonomy): domain Eukaryota; kingdom Metazoa; phylum Chordata; class Mammalia; order Artiodactyla; family Monodontidae; genus Delphinapterus; species Delphinapterus leucas. The sequence goes on from NC_143149.1 coordinate 29,856,651, forward strand.
GGGCGGGTCCCCAGGCTTCAAAGGCTCAGCCCAACCTTTTGAAGGGGAGTATTTGCAGCTCATTAGCTCTGTGGCCCAGACCACTAACCAAATCAAATAAGGGTTGTGGTTTAGCCTCCGCAAGATCCCCAAAGACCTCTGCAGCCTTTTTGGAGAAGATAAGTTTGCTCGCCTTCTACTTTCAGACTAACACAGAGAGGAGAGGCTGGGTGTAGAACACAATCATATGGGTGTATAATAAGCAACAGCTCTTGATGCTGAAAACTCCAAACACTGCAGAGTGAGCCACTTAATTGGCCCATCACGGTGTCATGCGCATCTGGACACTCTGAGAAAAAGTGCCATTTGATGACGATGTTGGTGTGATAGCATCGCTCCCCAAAGAACTCTTGGGCGAGATGCACATCAAAGTCCCAGACAAATGTTCTCCCCCTGTATAACCACACACCAGGCGGTGCTGCTGTTTTGATCCAAGCCCTAGAGTGAGACGTGGGGTTTCTTGCTGTGTCCAGCTCGGGTAGAAACCATGGGCTGTGCCCGTAGAGAGCCCATGAAAACGGGGCTCCCAGAGCCTCCAGCCCAGGATTCTGTGTCCGGGCAGGAATGTATCTAGGTTCACCTAATTATAACGAGTACACTGAGCTGTGTCTCTTCAGACTGGTGGGACGGGAGGGATGATTTCACAAGTGCCCTTGTTCATTGCTGGTGGCATTTCATAGTCCTTCTCTAGCCCAGAAGTGAGGACGAGAAGCCTCTTAACTTGGTTTCCAGGATTGGGTTCTAGGCTGGCCTCGGAGGGCAATGAGGATGCAGCTGCCTACAGAGTCTACATGAGGAAAATGAAAGAGCACCGTTGCTCCCTTAAACTCCTTTCCCTTGATCGATGCTGCCTGAGGTCATTTTAAAACCTTTAATTCCATGATTAGGGATGATTGAAAAGCAAATATCTCTAGGTTGACCTAACCAGGGTTTTAAATTCACACATAAGTCTAAAGGATTGAGCTCAAAGTATTTTCCTAAGGGCATGTTTTGCCGGGCTCTAGGTTTTACAAACTTGGTAGGGACGGGTTTGCAAAGGAGTGGAACTGGTACCCAATGAACAGTTCTGCCCAAAGCCTTGACTTAAGATCATGGGTTACAGGCCTTTGTAGACCAGAATGGCCCTGTTCTATTGGAAGTCAGGGGGGTGGGGTTGGTAGAGGTGGATTGATGGGTGGAATCTGGGGGACGCCATGTGATGGGAGCTTGTGGATTCCCGATGTATTCCTGCCCTCAACGAGCTCATGTTCTAATGAACTTTGAAGGACAGAACTTTTCTCTTCTCTGTTCATTTAAGATGCGTTGATGTCACCAAGGATGCCAAGACTCCACTTCGTGTAATCACAGGTGACTTAATGGGAAAGGGGAAGCAGGTGCCACTGAGAGAGGGACGCTGTTGGGAAGCAGCGAAGAGTCCCATTTCCTCCGGCACTTGTGAGTGTTGAAGAAGTGGGGCTAGGATGGAATGTGAGATGGGCAGGGAGTTGGGGGTGAAGAAGGGGAAGGAGGAGGAAGGAAAAGAAGCTCAGAATGGTCTTTCTTTACATTCTACATGGAAACAAGTGCATGGGAAAAAGAGAAGGCCAGGGAAGGGAAGTGCAGTCCAGAGGCTTTTCAGTCCCTCCAAAATGGGCCTCTTGGGCTTCCCTGGTGGCGCAGTGGTTGAGAGTCCGCCCGCCGATGCGAGGGACACGGGTTCGTGCCCCGGTCCGGGAGGATCCCACATGCCGCGGAGCGGCTGGGCCCATGAGCCATGGCCGCTGAGCCTGCGTGTCCAGAGCCTGTGCTCCGCAACGGGAGAGGCCACAGCAATGAGAGGTCCGCGTACCGCAAAAAAAAAAAAAAAAAAAAAATGGCCTCTTATCCCTTTACTCTCCCTGCAGCCAGGACCCAAGATATTTCTCAGGAACATGCTTCCTTGGGCAGTGGTGCAGGGTAGATGCACACGTATCCTGAAAAACATCCTGGCTCTTCTTCTGAGACTGCGAATATTTTGTGAGGCTTTTTCTCCTCCCGCTGAGGCTTCCCAGCCAGGCAGCAAATAGTGAAGGCTCTCTCCCCTCTCCCTGCCCCTCCCCAACTGGGCCCCTCCTCCCGTCCCCCTCCTTTCTCTCCTCCACCGAACTAACCTCCCTCTTCTCTCCTGGGTGAGCCTGGCCTCTTGCATTCAAGGGCAGACAGGAGTGTGCAGAGGTGCCCACAGCTCTGGCAGAAATGCCAGAGACAGTATAGCCAAGTGGCCTGAACTAATGAATGCAAGACCTGCTGGGCTGGCCCAGAGAGAGAGCAGGGCTTTGGCCTTGCAGGAAAAGCAGAACTCTGCCCCCTTGTTGGGAAGATTTACACCGGAGGCCCAGCGGGCCCTATTGCATCAGGCAAACAATTACTTGGAAAACTATGTTTTGTGGAAACGAAGAACAGACCAAAAAAATCATGGAATTCCTTGTTGCTGTCTCCCCCAACTATGGCTATGCTTTCCCGTGTCACCGATGGTTTCCCTCACTGTGCCCCGCTCACCCCAGAGAACTGGGACTCGGCTGCTTTGAAATCAAACAAGCAGGTTGAAACCCTGCACCCGGAGGAGAAGCTGTCCCACTAGACAGGGCAGTACGGAGACAGCAGGAAACCTGTGGTCCAGGGCTGGATTCTTGCTTGAACCCTTCACCCCTCTAGTGAAAGCATTTTGGAACTCCCTCTTGCTAGGGTGGGGTGGGACCCCGACTCTGAGAGGGAGTTCCCAGCACTAGAGCCCTGTTCCATGATCAGGAGCAACTGAGCTCCGTCTGGTTCCAAAATCCCAGGTCGTTAGCGGCAGCCGCCAAACACAGGCCCCCCAAAGTGGCCACAGGTCTATGGAGAACTCTCTGTGGGACTTGATTACTGTTTTCAAGTACTTAACAGGCTATCATTTGGAAGAGAGGTACATTTATTTGGTGTGGAGCCAGAGGAGAAAATTAAGACCAAAGGTAGAAGTTATAAGAAAGCAGATGTAGGGCTCAATAAAAAGAAGAACAGTTTTGCTGCTGGTGGCATCGGGCAGTGGAATGTGTAGCCTTGGGAGGTAGTGAGCTCCCCAGCACTGGAGGCATTCAAACAGAGGGAATTTGGAGAGGGGCATCTCAGTATCTGCTGTCTCCTCATGTGCTTCTGGAAGGGAGGTACCCTGCTTTTTATGTCTCTAGAGAGTGCCCGGCATGTACATAGCAGGTACTCAATGTTTGCTGAATGAATTAATGATTAAAAACCATAGGGCAAGCTTCCCTGGTGGCGCAGTGGTTGGGAGTCTGCCTGCCGATGCAGGGGACGCGGGTTCGTGCCCCGGTCCGGGAGGATCCCACATGTCGCGGAGTGGCTGGGCCCGTGAGCCATGGCCGCCGGGCCTGCGTGTCCAGAACCTGTGCTCCGCAGCAGTGAGAGGCCCGCGTACCGCAAACAAACAAAAAAAAAACCATAGGGCAGAAGGTAGTGTTAAGTGACGTCTAAGGTCTTTTCCAACAGTGACTCTCTGGGAGTCTCTGAGTGTTTTCTCGCTTTTCAGAGGCCAGGAATAGAGCAGTTTTGAATGGGAGAGAGCTGGGTACACACACTGAGTCATTAATGGCTGTGGTAGGAATTGGACGGGGCTACAGGGCTCCTTTATTATAGCTCAAATTCCCAGGCCAGTTTCCAGCAGCATCCAGTACTCACACAGGGGCTGGAGCCGTGAGCTTTGAATGGAATGTCTCACGGTGTCCGAGAGCCTGGGGTCTGTGAGCCCCTCAAACACCACAAAGGGGAGTAACAGGGTGGGGGGTGGGAGCTTGAGCAGGGCTGCGTGTCCCCTTTGCTTTTATTTGTCTGATGTATGGGAGTCCCTTACAATATTTTTTGAAGAGAGGGCTACGCACTGGGAAGTTGAAAGTCCCTGGCCTACAGGCTTCATTCATTTATTGAGCACCTACTATGTACCAGACATTGTTCTAAGTACTGGGGATACAGCAGTGAAACAGACAAAAAGCCCTGCCCTCCGGAGCTTGTGTGCTAACAGAGACAGACAAACAGACAAGACAACACTGTGGGATGTTTGAAGGCGTTAAGTGTTATGGAGAAAAGTAAAGGCGGGAGAAGGAATAGAGAGTGTGGAGTGAAGAGGTAACGCTTGAGCGGAGACTTGAGGGAGCCATGTGGGAAGCGTGGTCCAGGCGGGGGACCCACTGGGACAAAGGTCCGAGGTTGGAGCACCTCCTGTGTGGAAGGAAGGACAGGAGGCCAGGGCAGATGAAGACGCAGCCATTGCTACAGTGGCTCCGCTGCTCCCTGCTTCCTGGGGGCCATGCTTTTATATAATCCCCTGCCCTTGAGTGTGGGCTGGACCTAGAGGTTTGCTTCCAACAAATATAACATGGCAAAGATGATGGTTTGCCATTTCTGGCAAAAAGTAACCAAAAGACTCTGGCTTCTGCCTCGCCTTCCTCCTCTTGTTTGCTCACTTGCTCTGATGGAAGTGCCTGCCATGTCGTGAGCTCCTTCTGGAGAGACCCCATGGCCTGCCGCCTACAGCCAGTGAGCGGCTGAGGCCCTCAGTCCCAGAGCCCACGAGGCTCTGAGTCCTGCCAACAATCAGGTGGGTGAGCTTGGAAGTGTTGAGCCTTGAGATGACCTCGGTTCCAAGTCACACCATGATGGCAGCCTCGTGAGAGACGCGCAGAGCCCTAGGACACAACTATGCCGCCACACCCTGTCTCCTGCCAGGAAACTGAGGTAAGAAATGTTTGCTGTTGTAGGTCACTAAGCTTGGGGGTAATTTGTTATGCAGTCATAGATAAGTCACGCCCAAGGGGAGACCAGTAAGAGATGAGATCACAGACCTAATGGGATCTGGACCTGTCGAGTTTGTTGTTTATGAAAGCCCTTTGGCATTTTCCTGGGTGAGGCAGGAGCCATCAGAGGGTTTAAAGGAGAAGTGGGATGGGATGTAATCGGACTTTAAAATCTTCGAAAAGATTATTTTGATTGCTGCCTGGAGAAGAGATTTAGAAAAGGGGGCAGTTATGGAAGCAGGGAGACCTGTTCGCAGGCTATTGCAATAATCCAGATGAGATGATGCTGGCTTGGACCATGGGAGTAGCAGTCCAGGTGATGGGAAGTGGTTAGAATCTGAATTTATTGTGAAATAGAGCCAACAGGATTTTCTGATGGACTGGGCGTAAGATGTGAGAGAAAGAGGGAGGCAAGGATGACCCCACATTTTTTGATGGAGCATGTGGAAGGATGGGGTTGCTATCAAATGAGAAGACTAGGGGAAGATCAGGTTATGGTGAGAGAATTACAAATTCAGTTCTAGATGCCTACTGGATATCCAAATGGAGATGTAGGTAGACTGTTGGATATACAAGTCGAGAGATCAGGGGAAAGGTCTGAGCTGGAGAGGTAAATTTGGAAGTCATCAGCAAATATATTTCAATCTATGGGACTGGATGAGGTCACCATGGCATGGAGAGAAGTGAAGAAGTCCACCGTGTGATTAGCAATTCCACCTCCGGGTAAATACCCAAAAGAGTTGAAAACAGGGTCTCAAAGAGATATTTGCACACCCATGTCCATAGCAGCATTATTCACAATAGCCAAGAGGCAGAAGCAACCCACGTGTCCATCGATGGATGAATGCATAAACAAAATAGGGTCTGTACATACAGTGGAATATTATTCAACCTAAAAAGAGAAAGAGATCCTGTCACATCTACAACATGGATGAACCCAGAGGGCATCATGCTAAGTGAAATGAACCAGTCACAAAGAGACAAATACTGTATGATTTTACGTATAAGGGGTACCTAGAGTCGTCCCATTCATAGAGACAGAAAATAGAATAGTGGTTGCCAGGGGCTGGGGGAGGGGAGACAGGGGAGTCGATGTTTAGTGGGTATGGAGTTTCAGGTTTCCAAGATGAAAAGAGTTCTGGAGGTAGCTTAAAAATGAGTAAGATGGGGGCTTCCCTGGTGGCGCAGTGGTTGAGAGTCCGCTTGCCGATGCAGCAGACACGGGTTAGTGTCCCGGTCCGGGAAGATCCCACATGCCGCGGAGCGGCTGGGCCCGTGAGCCATGGCCTCTGAGCCTGCGCATCCGGAGCCTGTGCTCCACAACGGGAGAGGCCACAACAGTGACAGGCCCGCGTACCGCAAAAAAAAAAAAAAAAAAAAAAAGAGTAAGATAGTGGGAATTCCCTGGTGGTCCAGTGGTTAGGACTCTGCACTTTCACTGCCGAGGGCATGGGTTCAATCCCTGGTCAGGGAACTAAGATCCCCGCAAGCCACTTGGCATGGTGAAAAAAGAAAAGAAAGAGTAAGATGGTAAATTTCATGTTATATATATTTTACCATAGTTAAAATAATTTTTAAAGTTAAAATAAACAAACACTGGCTTCCCAAAAAAGTGAGGAGGTCCAAATCAGAGCCCTGGGGTACTCCAACAAGAGGAGGTCAGGGAGCTGGGGAGAATGTAGAAGAGCCTGATGACAAGCAGCATCTAATAAGGTGGGAGGAGGGTGGTGTCTGGAAGCCAAGTGGAGAAAGTGCCCCACAGTGAAGGGGTTGATTCACTGTGTCAAAGGCTCTTGAGGGTCAAGAAAGATAAACATTGGATTGAGCAATGTGGGGGCCACTGATGACCTTGGCAGGAACAATTTCAGTGGAACGGTGGGAACAAAAGCTGGAATGAATGGGTTGAGAGAGATGGAGTGGAAAAGAATTGGGGCGAGTGTAGCTGCCTGTCTAGGAGCTTTGCTCAAAGGGGAGCAGAGAAGTGGTGTCAAGGAGGTTTATTTGTTTTGTTTTATGTTGTTAAGTTAATGTAGGTGAAATAACAGTATGTTTGTATGGTGATGGGAATGGAAAGGAGAAGCTGTGATGCAGGAGAGGAAGGGAAATCGCTGGAGAGATGTCCTTGAACAGACAAGAGGGGATGTGATCCAGTGCACAAATGCAGCAAAGTACCGCTCTACCGTGTGACTGCAAAAGTTCTAGTAATCCTAAACTGGCTTTCCAGACTCTCTCTCACTGCCCCTCTTTATTTCACACACGTATCAATTTTAGAGATACTATCTCCATTCCCTGAATGAGCCACCCACTTTCCTGTTGCTGGACCTTTGCTTATGGAGCCTCCTCCACCGGGAATGTCTCCCTGGCTGTGGCACATCTAACTCGCGCCCTCCCGTGTTCTGCTGAGGGCTGCCTTCTCCGCAAAGTCTTCCTTCATCACTGCAAGGAGAGGGGTTTTCCCCCTCACCCCCCGGAGTTCTTCATCTGTGCCTTCCTGATTTCCTTGTCCACCTTGAGTTGCTGTCTGCTCTCCCTCTCTAGACGAAAGTTACCAGAGGGAAAGATTCCGACCCTGCATCCCTGCATCATCACCACCATCTTTGCTGACACATCTTGAGAGCTTACATGGACAGCACTACGCTAAGTGCACCACGTCATTTAATGAAATCGAAGTTTAATTTTACAAAGAAGCCAAGAGAGGCTTGGAATAACTTGTCTGAGGCACAGAGACAGAACAATTCCCGGGGGGTTCCACGTGACGAAGGCTGGAGCTCTTCACCGCGGATGGATACGGCCTCCGTCCCATCACTCACCTCCGCTTCCGGGACCCCAGCCCAGAGCCATGCGCAATAAACAGCCCTCACTGAGTGGACAGAGAGACCCGGAGAAATCAATCCGGATGAATGGCTCCACACCTGTACCGTCTTCCACCTGTTATCTGGACCCCTTCTTTAAGGCCGGGAAAGAACAAGACACCACAGCCTCGCCTGCTGTGGAGACCGTGAGCCCTGCTGTGTGCAAGGAGTGGGCGGCACAAATCAGGCAGGAGAGGCCGGCCCGTCTCTGGGAGGGACCTCGTGCGCCTGGGTTCTAAGAGCTCTCCATGAAGAAGGACACTGCCAGAGAAACGGTCTCTGTGGGGGAGGAGCAGGGGGAAAATGATGGGGAGGAGAGAGGGAGGGACAAAGAGCTGGGCCGAGAGGGGGAAGAGGAGAGCGCTCCCTTGGGCCCCTGGGTTGTGGTTCCTGGATGGGCTGCTGCGCCAGGCGCAGAAGGAGTGAGCATCTCCCTCTGGCTACCCTGCTACCCTGCTGCGCTATTGGGCAGAAAGGAGGCTGATGACTTTCCCTGGGAAGCAGCAAGGGGGCTTCTCCATCCTGCAAAGCCCACGGTGCTCTGCGCAGACCCCGGAGTTGACGGCGGCCAGGCAGAGCCTGGGCGTCCAGCCCATGGAGAGCGAGTTCCTAACAGGGGCCTAGCCTTGGACAGCCTTGTCTCTGCCCCACACAGGCCTGCTTTCTCACGGCCCCATCCACTATGTGCTCAGAGGGGTCTTACAGTCATCATGTCTAGTAGCTACCTTTAAAAAGTGTGAAATGGGGGCTTCCCTGGTGGCGCAGTGGTTGAGAATCCGCCTGGGGTTCGAGCCCTGGTCTGGGAAGATCCCACATGCCGCGGAGCGATTAGGCCCGTGAGCCACAACTACTGAACCTGCGCGTCTGGAGCCTGTGCTTGGCAACTAGAGAGGCCGCGATAGTGAGAGGCCCACGCACCGCGATGAAGAGTGGCCCCCCAATTGCCGCAACTAGAGAAAGCCCTCGCACAGAAACGAAGACCCAACACAGCGAAAATAAATTAATTAATAAACTCCTGCCCCCAACATCTTCTTTTAAAAAAAAAAAAAAGTGTGAAATGGTGCCATTTGGAGAATGTGCTCCACGGCGCCCACTCCAACGGGTGTGTCTTCTTTGATACAAGTACTTGAGGTTGGAGACGTGGCTTGTCAGGCTCTCTATTGGGAGCAGCTTACAGGCTGGGGAAAGAGCCACTAGGGCACCACATTGTGGGGAGTGGGAGGCCAGGGGAGCTGGAGTTGTGTCGGGAGCTGCAGTCCAGGTCCACAACACACCCATCCTGAAGGCTTCCGGTCCCTCTGGAGGCAGGAGCTCACTGGGGCTCCAGGACTCAGGTGAGAGGCCTTGGCCTCTGTTCTGGTCCAGGAATACGCTGGGGCCTCCTGCAATGGAGCAAGGCTTCCGAGCCCCTCCTTGGATTCTGGCCTCTGAGGTGTGGGGAGTTGAAGTGAGTTAGGCTCCAGGGGAAAACATGCTGGCTCCACTCTACTCTTGGGCCCATGGCCTGAGGCAGTAAAAGGGGTGGAGAGTGTCCTAGGCCAGGGCCGATGCCTTTGACACAGGATTTGATTTCAGTCCTCAGTCATTAAGGGAATGCCATGGTGAAAAAAAGAGAGTTTGGCAGGTTTATAAAGAGCTCAAATAATTGGCCGTCCACGCCAAGAGCTCATTAGCTCAAGTCGGATGCTTCAGTACAGACAGCCTTGCACCCTGGGCAGAGGGTGCCCCGACTTCTGATGCCAGCTGGGGAGGGGTGCCTACAGATGGGCTGGCCCTGGCAGCTGGCTCCTCACCCAGCCTGGGGATGAAGGAGACAGCCATTCATCAGGATGATGGGCACCTCAGCCCTGAAATGCCTCCAGTTTTCACACTCTTGGCTTCCAACTACCCAGTGGAAAAGCAGAAGAAATAGGGAGGGGAAGAGCCTGGCTGGAGGTTGAGATTCTGTCCCCTTAGACAAGAACAAGAGCCTTAGGAGATGGCTTTATTCAGAGCTGGAGGAGATCTCCATGGGGACCTGCGAAGTCTCACCATTTGCAGACAGGCCTGCCAGGTTTCTCTTCCTGTCAGCCCACCAGCCCATTGTAAGGTCAGAAGATTTTGCCTTGAATTCTGTCCTGCCTATTCACCAGAAGCGTGACCTTGGGAAGGCCTGTTGGCCTTTGTGAACCTCAGGTTCCTCATCTCTATATTCAGATAGTTGTGATTTTATGAGATCATGTGAGTCAAAGTGCTTTATAAATAAGGAATCAATAAATAAGAAATTTATATATTGTGGGTAGAGTTCAAACTTAGTGAGTGTCATAGTGAAGGGGGGACCTCATGAAATCTGGTTAATCAGGTCTGGCTCTCAGGACTATTTTATGAGTCAGAAGTGGAGAAGACATCTTTGGGGCTAGCGGTTAGGTCTGTCCACAAGGAGGCTTGTCCTGTCCCAGTCCCTGGGGCTGGTAGGATCTAGGACGTCAGATAGCCCACCCAGAGTTAGAAGAAGCCTCATCAAGGGGTGGAGACTGTCCAGGGTTTGTTCAGTGAGCTCCTTCCACTCCAAGGGCCTCCAGAGTTTTCCTGGATGAGAACACTGATGAGAGCATCTGAGGTCTACTCTAGACAAGCTAACTCTGAGCTCTGTCTTCCAGAGCCTTTGGAGGCAGAAAGGAAGAGAGCTCACATCTGGGGGTGGGAAAAACCCTCAGTGACATTCCAGCAAATTCCAAAGAGGCAGAGTTTCGAAACAGTGTATAAGACCAGGTCACTGTCAAGGCCAGATGCCCTGAAAGCCTTGGGGTGAATGCCCCACTGACTCCTGAGATAGTCAAATCCCCACTAATATGCTCAAGATCTGGGACTTCCTGATTCCTTCAGAGACAAATCATAAAATTAAATTATCTTGTTTTTCATTTTTAAATTGTTTGCCTGTAAATCCATGAGAGGCAGATTCTGTCCAGAGATGGAGCCTGGCACCGAGTAGGCACTTAACAAATATTCGTTTAAGTGAATGAACATGAATGAATGGTATGGCCTTCCATCTCACTTTTTTTTTAATTAACTAATTAATTAAATTTTTTTTTTTTTGGCTGCATTTGGTCTTCGTTGCTGCACACGGGCTTTCTCTAGTTGTGGCGAGTGGGGGCTACTCTGTGTTGTGGAGCATGGGCTTCTCATTGCAGTGGTTTCTCTTGTTGCGGAGCACGGGCTCTAGGCACATGGGCTTCAGTAGTTGTGGCGTGTGGGCTCAGTAGTTGTGGCTCACGGGCTCTAGAGTGCAGGCTCAGTAGTTGTGGCGCACGGGCTTAGTTGCTCTGCAACATGTGGGATCTTCCTGGACCAGGGCTTGAACCCGTGTCCCCTGCATTGGCAGGCGGATTCTTAACCACTGCACCACCAGGGAAGTCCCCCATCTCACTTTTTCATCTCTTCCCCCATGTTCTGTTCTTCTTTTTATTTTATTCTAGCCGTTCCCTAATCCAGCATAGGAACCTATAAGTGTAAATGAATTATATACCGATAAATGGGTTTTTGCCTAGGGATAGATTATTCGTATATTCATTCAACAAACCTGGAACTATATATCAATATTAGGTGTTTTATAGATATTTCTTTTAATTTTCACTTTTAAGGGCAATAAAGAGAAATAAAAAGTAAAAGGATTAGAGAGAAAGAAACAAAATTGTCATTGCTCACAGGTTACATGACTGTATACTTGGGAAATCTGAGAGAATCCTCAGATAAACTCAGAATTAATAAGTGATTTTATCAAGGTCACTAGATATAAAAAGAAAAAAAAAGATACAAATGAACTTATATACAAAGCAGAAATACACCCACAGACATAGAAAACAAACTTATGGTTGCCAAAGGGTAAAGGTGGCGGGAAGGATAAATTAGGAGTTTGAGATTGAGATATACACACTACTATATATAAAATAGATAACTAACAAGGAGCTACTGTATAGCACAGGGAACTATACTCAATATTTTGTGATAACCTATAAGGGAAAAGAATCTGAAAAAAATATATGTATGTAAAACTGAATCACTTTGCTGTATACCTGAAACTAACACAACATTGTAAATCAACTACACTTCAAGAAAAAAAAAGCAATATGCAAAAATCAATTGTATTTCTATATTCTAGCAATAACACTTAGGAAATGAAAACTTTTAAATGATACCATTTATAACAACATAAACAGTCAAATATTTAGGGCTAAATCTAACAAAAGATATGTAAGATCTCTTCACTGAAAATTACAAAACATTATTGAAAGATAGTAAAGAAGAGGTAATTAAATACACCATGGAAGATACCATGTTCAAGGACTGGAAAGTCAGTACTGTGAAGAGTCAGTTCCCCCCAAATTTATCAATAGACTCAATACAATTCCAACAGAAATCCAAGCAGAGTTGTTTCTTTGGTGGAAATTGACAAGCTGATTCTAAAATCTGTGTGGAAATGGAAAGCAAAGACCACCTTGAAGAAAAGAAATGAGGCCCCATGAGTTATATTATCAGATATAAGACATAGATTTACCATAATTAAAACTGTGTGGAATTGGTGCAAAAATAGACATACAGACCAATAGAACAGAATAGGATTCAGAAACAGATCCTCATACATGCAGTCACCGGCTCATGGCAAAGGTATCACTAAAATGTAGTGAGATAAGGACGATCATTTTAATAAATGTTACTAGATTAAATACATGTCCAACTGGATAAAAACATTAGATCCCTACCACACAGCTATACACAATTCTGGGAGGATCAAAGACAAATGTGAAGGGTAAAACAAATTTTCTAGAAGATAACATATGTGAACATTTTCATGACCTTATGGTATGTAAAGATTTATAAACAGGTCACACACACACACACACACACACACACACACACACACAAACCAACTCATCAAAAAGGAGAAAACTTTGTTTAAATTAAGACTTTCCATTCATTAAAAAAGACCACGATGAGTGAAAAGTCAATATGTTTTTGTACTACATATATCTGACAAAGGACTCTTCTTCAAAATATACAAAGAACTCATACAACTCAGTAAAAGAAAAAAAAAAAAAGACAACCCAATAAACAATGAATTTGGCAAATGGCCAGTATAGGTAATTCACAAGAGAGGATCTCTAAGTAACCAATGAGCATGTGAAGAGGTGCTTATAGATGGGGCTACAGTCTGCAGCTCAGATCTCCTTCAGGACTAAAGCACTCAATCCCTTAGCTTCTGGGAGAGTTGCACTCAGCTGTGTCCCTCTCTGAGAATTGCCTTTGGCAAAAGAGAACGTTTTACCCCAAGTCATACTCCTCCCCAGGGACAGCCCACATCCCAGCGATTGGTCAGTACTGGTATGAAGATCTGGCCTCCGTCTCAAGGCAGGACAATCCTGAAGGTCCTGCCAGCTCCAGAGCTGCCCATGGGATCTGCAGAAGCCGATTTCAGTGGGATGTCAATCCTGCTGCCTTCTCTCTTCTGAGGGGCGTTCTCCAACCAGCTTCCTGCATATAAATCTCCATCTCAGTCTGCTTCTCAAGGACCTGACCTGAGACAGTCCTCAATTTGATTAGTCATCAGAATAATACAAACTCAAGCTACCACGTGACTAAAATGGCTGAAAAGAAAATATTGACAATACAAAGTGTTGGTGAGGTTGAAAAACTGTGGGAGTGTAAACTGATCCAGGTACTTTGGTAAACTGGCATTATCTATTAGAGTTAAAAATACAGATACCCAGGAAATTCCACTCTTGGGTGTATTCCCAAATGGAATGTGAGCATATGTTCACTGAAAGACCTGTATAAGAATATTCATAGCAGCAGTATTGTAATAATCCCAAGCTGGAAGTAACACAAATGCTCATCAACAGTAAAATGCAGCGGTAATTCCCCGGCAGTCCAGTGGTTAGGACTCCAGGCTTTCACTGCCGAGGGCCCGGGTTCAATCCAAGGTCTGGGAGCTAAGATCCCGCAAGCCCTGCAGTGCAGCCAAAAAAAAAAAAGAGAGAGAGAGAGAGAGAGAGAGAGAGATTTTCCCAGTAAACAGTAAAATGGAGAGATGAATTGTGGTATACCATGCAATTAAAAAAAGAACAAATTACTATGATCAGATGAACCTAAATATCAAAGAAAAGAAACCAGGCACAAAAGAGTACTTACTTTATGATTGCATTTAAATGAACTTCAAAGACTGGCTGAATTAATTTATGATTCTAGAAGGGCTAATGTGGTCATTTTTTGGGGGGGTTGGTAATAACTGGGAGGGGGCTCTAGGGGAAATGAGTGCTGGGGTGCTGGTAACTATCCTAATGCATTTGGGTGCTCACTTTGTAAAAATTCATTGGGATTTAATGTATATGTGTTATGCTTCAATAAAAAAAATTAGATTCAGTGATAAAGACAAATGAGCTACCAAGCCACAAAAAGACACAAGAGATCTTTAAATGCCCATTGCTAAATGAGAGAAGCCAAGGCTGCATACTATATGACGCCAACGATATGATGTTCTGGGAAAGGAAAAACTATAGAGACAGTCAAAAGATGATTGGTTGCCTGGGGTTGGGGTAGGGGAAGGATGAATAGGTGGAGCACAGAGGACTTTTAGGCAGCGAAATGAGTCTATATGTTACTGCAATGAGGATACATGTCATTATACATTTGTCAAAACCCCTAGAATGTACACCACCGAGAGTGAAGGTATTAATGACAGGGGAAACTGAGGGTGGCAGATGCGAGGGTTTAAGGGAACTCTACTTTCTGCTCAATTTTTCTGTAGACCTGAAACTGCTCAAAAATATAGTCTACTTTTCTTTAACATCTTTATTGGAGTATAATTGCTTTACAGTGGTGTGTTAGTTTCTGCTTTATAATGAAGTGAATCAGCTATACATATACATATATCCCCACATCTCTTCCCTCTTGCGTCTCCCTCCCCATCCCACCCCTCTAGGTGGTCACAAAGCACCGAGCTGATCTCCCTGTGCTATGCGGCTGCTTCCCACTAGCTATCTGTTTTACGTTTGGTAGTGTATATATGTCCCTGCCACTCTCTCACTTTGTCACAGCTTACCCTTCCCCCTCCCCATGTCCTCAAGTCCATTCTCTAGTAGGTCTGCGTATTTATTCCCATCCTGCCCCTAGGTTCTTCATGACCATTTTTTAAAAATATAGTCTATTAATTAAAAATAGAGCAAAAGAGTGAGAGAGGCATCCAGAGAAGTGAAGTAACATTTCCACAGATGGGAAACGAAGGAATCAGGAGGTGAATCCAGTCTGTCTTATTCCCAATGCTCAGCGTTCCCGCTGCCAGTTGCTGTTCCGGGTGCTCATCCAGGTCTGCCTTCTCTGTATTCTGAAACTTCTCATTTAATATTATGATATTGGGGCTTCCCTGGTGGCGCGGTGGTTGAGAGTCCGCCTGCCGATGCAGGGGACACGGGTTCGTGCCCTGGTCTGGGAAGATCCCACATGCCGTGGAGCGGCTGGGCCCGTGAGCCATGGCCGCTGAGCCTGCGCGTCCGGAGCCTGTGCTCCGCAACGGGAGAGGCCACAACAGTGAGAGGCCCGCGTACCGCCAAAAAAAAAATTATGATACTGGGGGGCTTTTCTACACCAGGCAGTTCTCAGACACCAGCTGGGTGTCCTACAATTGAACCCAACTCTGCCACTATTGACCCGGAGAGAGCATCCGATCCCACAGGTTAAGGGCTTAGTCCCACGAGACTACCTCCAGCCCCCACCCCCCTCCCCTTCAGATGTCAACTGCAAGTCCACATTATTACCTATGCTTCTGACCCACCAACTACAGATTGGAGATTCCTATGACCTTGGGTTCGGTTACTTTGCTGGAGTGACTCACAGAACTAAGAAAGTTTTACTTACTAGATCACCAGTTTATTATAAAAGGATGCAATTCAGGAACAGCCCGATGCAAGAGATGTGCAGAGCAAGTTATGTGGGAAGGGGTGCGGAGTTTCCACGCCCCCTCCAGGGGAGCCATTCGCTTCACATCTCCACAACCCGGAAGCTCTCTGAACCCCAACCTTCTGGGTGTTACGGAGGCTTTGTCACACATGCATGATTGATTAACACATTGGCCATTGGTGATTGAACTCAGTCTCCAGCTCCTCCCCCCTCCCCCGAAGGTGTCTGTGAGGTGGGGTGGGGGCGGGACTTGGAGTTTCAAACCTCTAAACACACGGTTGGTTTCCCTAGTGACCAGCTCCCATCCTAGGTGACCTAAGGGCTTTCCCAAAGTCACCTCCTTAACATAACTAAAGACACCTTCAAGGCTCTCCTCACTTAGGCAGTTCCAAGGGCTGAAGAACTAGTCTCACACAGGGATGAAGACCAAACACATATTTCTTATTATAAATCACAACATCACATATTTATCCTCAAATTGTTGAAAAATTAGAAAGTAATGATCACAGAGTATTGATGGAAAGTCATAGCAGCGGAGGATCGTTCCTCTTCAAGGTATTTTCCTTTAGTCAAAATGATGAAGGCAAAAAAGAAAAAAAAATGATGGAGGCAAGAGGGATGGACAGACTTGTGAGAAAGGGAGGACGCCGTATCCATCCCTCAGTCCTCTCCCTATCCTAATCTGCACATTTTTATTTTTTAATTAATTAAAAAATATTGAAGTGTAGTTTTTTGTTTTATTTCTGTTTTTTTGCCCACACCACATGCATGTGGGATCTTAGGTCCCCGACCAGGGATCCAACCCACGACCCCTGCAGTGGAAGTGCAGAGTCTTAACCACTGGACCACCAGGGAAGTCCTGACTTACACATTTTTAGATATTTAAGTGATCTCTAAATACTAGCCTCCTTCCTTCCCTTGCCATCACAGCAAAAGCTTCTGCCAACTGAAGGGAGGAAAGGAAGAAGGTAGTCCAGGTAAGGTGTGAGAAGGTATTTTTTGGCCTCAGCATCACAAGCTCTTGAAGTAGTAGGGATGTGGGATTGATCCCGCGGCACTGGAAAGAGATTGCAGGCATCTCTGAAGTCTGAAACACACTCACTGATCATCAGCCAGGACGTAAAGCATCCGACACTGTACCTGGCACACAATGAACCCTCAATAAATATCAAATTTCCTTTTCTCACTGGGGTGCGGCATGGTTTGAGAACCCTATGGGGAATACAAAGAAGTATAAGGCACCCTCCCAGCCTTTAAAGAGCTTAGAGAGTCCAACCCAACAGAACAAAGGAAAAAAGCCCCCAAATCCCTCTCCGCTGAGCCATAGTCCCTCCAAGAGTGGAAGTCAGAGGCACCAGTCTCAGCCTGCTCAGCCCTCTGCCCCTCTCCCCACCCTCCAAATTTAATCTGTTTAATTATTTCTTCATGTGTGCTCTAGAGAGCCTGTTATTTTTATGGGTCCGTGTCTATTAATTTTTCTTCTCCCACCTTCTCTCTTTCAGCACTGCAGACAGAGAGTTGGAGTCAGGTTCCAGTGAACAGAGATTACATAGATATACCGAGAGATGAGAGGAAGCAGGCAACAAAATCCGGTTACCTCTGAGGCTGCAGAGAAGCTGTTAAGTGCTGGAGATTTAAAGCTTCTTTCGCCTCTGTGCTAACTTCAAGCTGCTCTAAGCCCAGTCTCCCAGACGGCAAAACTCAGACCAGCTGCGAGAGAAAGGATATTAGTCCCTCTGGAGCCTTGGGTCTGATTTAGAGGGTGCTTAGAGGAGGCGGGCGGGAAGGAAGGAGCAGAAGAATCAGAGTTTTATTTCTGGGGAAACTTTCCCTGCTGAGGAGAAAGCCAAGGACAGAAAGAAAACACTAGTTAGGGATTTGTCACGGACCCAATGGACGAGATGAGAATTGGAGCCTCAATTAGGGCAGGAAAAAGTCAGGTTTATTTAAGGAAGAACTCATCACCTGCAAGGGTGGTTCAGCGGGAGATGGGGTAGAATCATTGTCTCAATATGATTTGCATGTTCACCTGTCCAAGAGGCTGGACCCCATGACCTCGTAAGGTCATTTCCAACCCTGTCTTATTGGTCTTAAGAGTCCGGGGTTGGGGCACCGTGGAGCAAGGCCAATTAGGTCTCCAAATGCGACTGAGTTGGTGGAGAGGGCCGTAAGGATGCCAGATACAGGGTTGGGGGGACTTACGCGCCCCACTGGAGCAAACAGAAATAACTTTGAGGATCCCATGGTAGAAAGAGCATGCATCTGGGAGAGAGCAGCAGAGAAAGTGCTTTTCAGAGTGGCAGCTGGGCAGGAGTGTGGCAGCTGAGGAGAAGTAAGGATAAAGAGGACTTCCCCATCTGTTGGGAAAGCCAGAGAATTTCAGGGATCTAACTAAGCAACCTTTCACACAAGGACGATTGGGGCTGAGCTTGGGCTTGACAATGGATCCCAGGGGCAGGCTTTGGGAATCTGAGGGGCAACAGCTGACTGCCGGTGGGGCAGGGGGCGGGGGGTGGGTTGCTGCGTTCATCCCCTAATCAGTGGCAGAGGCTTTATGTAATGAGGGGTTCTCTGGGACAGCTGTGCAGCTGGTGGGCTCTCAGGGCTCTCCTTAGGATCTATGGTAGAGGGTTGCTTTTTCTCCCTTCCAAAGATGTGTGATTGGGTAAAAGAGAAAATAGTATATTCTCCTCAAAGAATCATCTGACCTTCAGATCAAGATGGAGCTTCCTTCCTAGAAGGGAACTGCTGTGGGGAGCCACGGGGCCTGCGCCCGTTGGCCGTGGAGTCATGGACATGCCGCACACCCCGGGGCCATGCCGGTGGCCCGCATGCATCATGGGAATTTCTCAGAAGGGTCCACCCTTGGCAACAGGGTGGAAACAAGGGAGTTTGAAGCTTGTTTTTAGGGTTCTTCCTTTGCTGAAGACCTCTCTATCCACTTATCCTATTCTCCATTCTTCTAGGACTTCTCAATCAGTATTTTTCCTTCCCATCTAAAAGGTGGTCGAGAGTCAATGAAAAAAGATATTTATTGAACCCACTATTTGTCCAGCAAGCATGACCCCTTATGCCTTGGCTGCCAGAAAAACAAAGTCTGAATTTATTGCTAAAATATCAGAAGCAGAACATTCTCCGTGCCAGAAAGTATCAATTCCTTCTGATTCCTTCAGATGGATTCCATTTAGATGGATCCTGAACTATATCCTTCTTCAGAGGTACCTTGAGTTATATTGAAAGTTAAGTTGAGCACAAGATGAAATCAATCACATATTAATTTTCATGTTCTAGACAATGCTAGGCAAGTGGAGGGGACCTAACATGGTCCACACATCATCCTTTTAATACACACACGTGTGACAAGATGCCCACAGAGATGAGACTGCATGTCAAGGTGGTTTGGCCCTATGTGGTCAGAATGAAAGATTGTTGAGACTTGGTTCTTCTACCATCTTTCCAGCCAGAGCTTGTCTTTGGGCTGCGCCAGAGTTTCCTGCTACGAGTTACGGTGTCTCTTCTTGTAGTCATTCTACAAAGGGGAAACTGTGGTCTAGAAAGGAAAGTGATCTGCCCAAGGTCCTAGAGCAAATCGCCGGATGAAGAGTGCCGGAGAAATCACTCAGAACTCTAGGAATTTAGAAAAGGAGAGAACCCTTTGCTCAGGATAAAAGGATGTGGCACCCATAATGCCATCCAGGGGGCTTTCAAGGGTCCTGAGGAATCTAAGAGCAGAATTGAGGAGAGCATTTTTTGAAGGCTTTCCTGGAACCCCTCAAATTGCGTGATGATGTAAGGAAGGCCTAAGAATGGAGACTTGTAGGGCTTCACCCACAAGACAGCACAGCAGAGAAAGGCGAAAGGAAGTGTCCTGGAGAGGGAGTAGATTTGGAGAAAGGCATTTTACAAGGAAAGCAAGAGGTCCACTTAGACAGAAGAATAGTTCAGGGAGAGAAGAAAGGGTCACATGCTTAAATATCTAAGCCAAGCAAATGGCAGCAGAGAGACATGAACTTCCCTTTTGATGCCTCTGGGTGTGGAGTGAACTCTTCCTGGAGAGCTTAGTTTCTCTCAGCTAAGACAATGATTGCATAACCTCTCATTTTTTGCCAACTAATGGGCTGCATTAATAGGCTTTTTTATTGGCTTTTTATGAGAGGATGATACAGTCCTGGATCTTTAGTAGTTAGTCGGATTGTCAAGTTGTCCATAAACCGAGACAAATTAGAAATGACCATCCTAGTTCCTGGAGTCAGACATGCCTAGTGATTTTTTTTTTTTGAGTGTTCAGACAGGAAGGAGGGTGACTGCGGATATAGTGGAAGTGAGCAGATTGTTCCCTAGAGCTTATGCACTTTTAATCCAACAGCCCCGGGGGGGGGGGGGCAGGAATTATTCAATTCTGGACTTTGTAGCAAGAGCCAAAAGCAGAAGCCAGGAGTTATGATTTAATGGAGCTTAATTATCATTCCACTTGAGGAAGATTTTTCTAGGTCATTAATCTGCAATCTTCCTACTGTAACTTGTCTGGGAGAAGGGAAGAAAGTTTCTTCTTCCATTTGAAGAAATTTGAAGGAATGGAATAAAGAGATTTCAGGAATTTGATGCCTGAAACTCCCTTCTACGTCTTAGAGCCCCAAGAGTTCAGGACAGACTAGGGCTGGGATTTGGAGTTTAGTCAGAAGGAAATGCTGGTTTGGGCTCAGAGATGGTTTCTAAATGAATTATATAATGTAAGAGCTAACAGACCTTAGATATAATTCATCTAAGTGTCTCATTTTACAGATGAGGGTCAGAGAGGAAAATGCACCTGCTCACCCACAGAGCTGAGACCTACTGGAACCTCGGTCTGCCGATTCCCTTCTTTTCCTGTAACGTGGCTTCTTCCCAGCAAGTTAAACATCCTCTTTGGCTGGGTGGTCCCACCAGGGAGGTGTATTCTCTTTCTTCTTTAGTATTCCCCTCTCTCCATCCCTCCCCTTTATTTCTAGATTCTACTTATCCTCCTGTGCTCTTATCCATCCTCTATAGCAAGGCTAGATCAGGGCGCTTCGCGTCCTTGTCAATGCACAAAGAGGAACACCCCCCAAGAGACTTTATCTATGGCTGGAATGCCCAGTCTTTCCCAACACTTGCTGCAATGGCTTGTCTTGATTTGGAAAATGTTGGACCCTCACAAAGGTTAAATCCCACTCTTCCACGTGCCTGATTCCTTACTCTGCATTTCCTCCACGTCATTTATGTATACATGTTGTTTTGGTGCTGGGCAGGTGAAACACTAAATGATGAAGATTGCTGCCCTCTAACTCCAGAATAGTTCCAGAACTGGTGGAGAAAAGCTGTTCTGTGAGGAATCTACCTCTTCACAGGAAAGCGGCCCCAGCTCTGTTCATTACCAGGAAGAGGCTACATCCCACCCTTTTTACAGAGGGAGATTTGAGGTATAAGGAAGGTAAGTGACTGTCCAAGGTCACCAAGCAAGTCAGGGACACTCTCGGGAATAGGATTCAGACCCCCTGTCTTATGATCTTGCTCTGTTTCCAATGCACTTCACTTAAAAAAAAAAAAATCAATTATCAGTGCACTGTAGCAGGAAGACTCCAAATTAATGGACTCTCCAACTGATAGAATTCTTCAAGTATTTTTGTTTTTAAATATATATATATTTTTAATGTGGTCCATCTTTTAAAGTCTTTATTGAATTTGTTACAACATTGCTTCTGTTCTATGTTCTGGCTTCTTGGCCACGAGGCATGTGGGATCCTAGCTCCCCGACTAGGGATCCAACCCGCACCCCCTGCCTTGGGAGGCGAAGTCTCAGCCACTGGACTGCCAGGGAAGTCCCTCTTCAAATATTAATATTACTCATTTGCTAGCTTTTTAAACCCATCTTTCCAAATAGTTCAAGACACATTTTACATAGACATTGAGTCTTGTCATGAAAGGTAAAGTAGAAGGCAAGGAAATTATGTGGAAAGAAAACACTAACTTGTGCTTTTATTTGACAGGTGTTTATGGATGGCTTACTATACTTTAGGATGCAATGCTGGCTGCTGAAGGAGATAGAAGAAAAATGTAAACCAGTATTTCCTCTCCAAGTGTTTATACTTCATTAAAACACACAGAAGGAAAGATCAGTGGAGGCTTGAGTGGTCAGGAAGGGCTTCAACGATGAAAATAAACTTGAGGTAGATCTTGAAGCCTTAGGAAGATTTGGATTGGGACTTCCCTGGCGGTCCAGTGGTTAGTGCAGCGGGGTGCAGGTTCGATCCCTGGTCGGGAAGCTAAGATCCCACATGCCTTGCGGCCAAAAAAACCCAAAACATAAAACAGAAGCAATATTGCAATAAATTCAACAAAAACTTTTAAAACTGTCCACATCAAAAAAAAAAAAGATTTGGATTGGCATGAAGAGAACAGAGAAAGGGATTTCAGACAAAAGGCAAGGTTGGGATCAGAATAAGCATGACCCATTTCAGCCTTGATGGTGAGTAGTATTTGCCTTGGGAAAGGAAGGGAGACGAAATTGAATGGGTAGGGTAGGGCTAGAGCCTTGAATGCCATGAGAAGGAGGGGGTTATAAGCGGAAGTGGGGGGGAAAGACTAAGCAATGTTTAATTTAAAACTTCCAGCAAACTGCGATCAAAAGGAAGAAGAAAGAGCCTTTTGAGCCCCGCCTACCCAAGAGCAACAAAAGATTCTGGCAGTGATGAACGCGACCTCGCAGCCAGTGTCTTCCCACAGGGACCCCTCAGGCCCCTGGCGCGGTGGGTGAAGGTGCCCGCGGGCACCACCGGCGGAGGAAGGGCGCCAGAACGCGGGTGCTGTTTTCCTGCATGTGTTTGAAATCTGGACTGACAAGACGAGCTGGATAATTTCGCTCAGTTATGTATTGAATTCTCTTCTCTGTGGTACAGGGTCCCCTTGAAGCGTGACAGCTGCAATGACTTCCAGATGGTCACGTCCTCTCTTCCCGCAGACCAGGGTGGATGTGGTAGACTCCGCGATGGAAACCAAAAACCCAGCCAGATGTACCATGTCAATGTCAGCAACACACACATCTGGCTTCAATACCGGCAGCGATAACCAGAACAAATGGCTGTTATTCCCGCTGTATTCGACTTGTCAGCATTCCCCGTTAAAAGGCGGTGGGGTGGGGCGCACGGCCGCGGGCAGGGGTGCGGGCCCCGGGCAGCCGGGTAAATCTTTGCTTTGCTGGTCTGGGACGCCGAGCCTCGGCGTCCACCGGGAGGCGTGGCCCTGGAAGCCCAGCTGTCCCTCCCAGAGAGGAGGGTCTCCGGGACGGTGGGCCGCGGGGCCCGGCTCTCCGATCGCCCCTCCGTGGCCGCTGCCGGGCCTCCTCGGGGAGCCCGGCAGGGCAGGCCGCGCAAGCTTCCCGGCTCCGCGGCGGCCGAGGGCCCGGCGGCTCGTTCCTGTCGCGATCACTGCGGGCCAGGCTTGGAGACCGGAACGCAGACCCGGAGGGAGTGTCTGGGACCGGCCACGTGGGCCGAGCTGGGCCTGAAGCGCCGGCCTAGGGCCCGGATTCCGGCTCGCGGCCCCGTGGGGAGGGCGGAGCGGCCTCCTGATGTGAGCGCGGGGCCGACGGGGCTGCGAGCGGGGCTGCTCCGGGAGGGATGCTGTGGCCCAGGGCCCAGAACCGGAGGAAATGCAGGGGTTATGCCCTCGGCCCTCCCGCCTCTAGCTTCGCTCAGCTGTGTCTCCTGAATCCGTGACCTGGACTCACCACAGTCACGGCCCATGAGTAAATCTTAGCTGTCACTATTTCTATGATCGTATTTTCTAAATCAAAACATCGGGCAGGGGCTTCCCTGGTGGCGCAGTGGTTGAGAGTCCGCCTGCCGATGCAGGGGACACGAGTTCGTGCCCCGGTCTGGGAAGATCCCACATGCCGCGGAGCGGCTGGGCCCGTGAGCCATGGCCGCTGAGCCTGCGCGTCCGGAGCCTGGGCTCCGCAACGGGAGAGGCCACAGCGGTGAGAGGCCCGCGTACCGCAAAGAACAAAACAAAACAAAACAAAAAAAACAAACATCGGGCAAATGGATGTTCTGAAAACAGGACAGAGTTTAAAATCTGGCCTTCCTGGGGAGACGGGTGCCCACGCCCATGTCTGCTGGTCTCCAACCCGGAGGCTGGGAGCCGCTGCTTCTCTCCTCCCGCCCCGTAATTATAATTGACTGTCTTATTTACTCACAACAGATATTGTGTATTTGAAAAGCCCTTAATTTAGCACCGAAACACTTGGGTTTGTGTCCTGGTTCTGATGCCAGCCAGCCAGCTGATGTGAGCTATATCTTGGTTTCCTCCTTTATAAATTGGAATCATATATACATACATACGTATATATTTTTGTTGTTTGCTTGTTTTTCTACTGACTCAGTTGAGACAATGTTTACAAACAAAAGTGAACTATGTGTGGGACTAGAATTTGGGTTCCACTATTAACTAGTTATGTGATTTTGTGCAACACATCTCATTCCTCACCCCCTCCCACCCCTCCACACCTCCCCCCCCTCAATTTTATCTCCGGAAAAACTGGCTCAGGGGAATGGAAAATGAAAAATGACTCTGAAAGTTATGAGTACTATACGTATGCAGGATTTGTTACATAGCGAATTTTTTTTGCAACAGAAACACCAGGCTGGGAGAAATTGACTTACCTGCCTGCCCCAAGGCCACAGAGTAGACAACTAACGTTTTCTTACTTACTTTGGTTTGGCTTAGATTGGCACGCAATTGGCTTTTAATCAGTCACCTCAGTATGGCTTTGCAGTTCATCCTTCCTGCTACCTTCAGTTTTAAGGCCAGAGTTGTTTATTTCAGCTGAGGAAGGAGTCTCATGATAGAGGCACACGTCAAAACTGCTCTACAAGCCCCTGGAATGCTACCTCAGAAGATTCCCTGGATTTAGCCCCCAGAATTTCCATGGAGTTTGCTGCTCCCATTTTGGGTGTACAGCCCAGGACAAATGTCTCTGCTCCATCTTATTCAATCTCTCCCCTTCTCATTCTGTCTGGCTCTCTTACTTTCTGCTTGTCATTTCTCCAAGAATACCATCCTTTTGCTTCCACTTCTTGTGGAAACTTCTCTCTTTTTCTGTAACTTTCCCAGTTCATAGCTCCCTTGCCTATTTTACCCATTAGGGACTTTTTGACCTTCTCTTCTGGGTCACTCTCTCCATTCTCTAAGGTAACTTAGCCAGCCCCATTCTTTCTGTCATCTCTCTTTTTAAAAATTTATTTTGATCAAAGTGCTGTTTAAAAGATTTAAAAAGCCAAACAAACATGACTACTGGGCCTGTAACGACCATAACAAGAGAAACAGCAATTCCTGGACCACTTCCAGTTACCTCCTGATCAGAAGCAATCACTTTAAACTTATCTGTTTCTTCTCAGGATTTATGTCCTTGTAAATAACATACTTAGCTTGTATTTCTCAGTTTATTGATTTTTTTAGGTCTTGTCTTTTTTTTTTTTTCTTTTCGGTTCGCGGGCCTCTCACCTTTGTGGCCTCTCCCGTTGCGGAGCACAGGCTCCGGACGCGCAGGCTCAGCGGCCATGGCTCACGGGCCCCGCCGCTCCGCGGCATGTGGGATCTTCCCGGACCGGGGCACGAATCCGTGTAGCCTGCATCAGCAGGCGGACTCTCAACCACTGCGCCACCAGGGAAGCCCAAGTCTTGTCTCTTGACTTCTACCACGGAAAGTGAGACTAGGTGGCATAGTAACTGAGAGCGTGGAGTCTGGAGAGAAATTACCTGGTTTAAATCCCAAGTCTAATACTTATTAATTTTGTGAATTTATGCAAGTTGCTTAACTGCTGTGTGCCTCAGTTTTCCCATGTGTAATATGGATGGTAATAGTATTTACCTCCTAGAATGTTTATAAAGATTAAAAGTTGAATATATAAAGAGCTTAGAATAATTTCTGGCACACAGTATAATATACGCAGCTATATGAATGTTGTTTATCATCGCTAACCTGGCCTGCACACATTTTCCCTCTGCTCATTCTACCAGTATAGTTACATCACCGTTTTTGGTTAGCTCAATATTAAGTATTTACATTATGACTATGTAAATATTATTCCCAGCTAAGCCACATAGAATCATGTAATTATGTTTCCTTTCTCACTCAACTTTTTGTTTTCCCTGGAATTAATACTTTTCTATCTTTTTTTTTTGTATTCTGTTTAGTGTTCTATGTACCTACTATTAATTCATCCACAAAATCTCCTGTCAATACATTCAAATACAGGTATTCTCTTGGGTTCATTATTTTCCTTGGCAATCCTCCTGGAGCTTTTGCAGGTCTCCTGTTCATCTGGACTGGTTGCTCTGTGACCTGAGTCACAGCTCTGGTTTGTGACTGGGACATTCTGGGAGGTCCCTAGAACATCATCCTGGCATTTATCTTTTCTGCTTTCCTGTACTGGAGTCCTGGTTGCCTGGATCATATACATGGTAGAAACTGCTGTTTATCCTCCCAAATCCATTCTTTCCTTCTTCCACAGGAACGGAATTGTATCTAATATGTGGCTACCCAGCTGAAGACTACACTTCCCAACTCACCCTTGAAGCTAGGCTTTACCACGT
The DNA here is from genome assembly GCF_059928025.1 of Delphinapterus leucas. Classification (NCBI taxonomy): domain Eukaryota; kingdom Metazoa; phylum Chordata; class Mammalia; order Artiodactyla; family Monodontidae; genus Delphinapterus; species Delphinapterus leucas. The sequence continues at coordinate 29,882,881 of NC_143149.1, forward strand.
GACTAGGTTTTGCCAGTGGATGCAAGTGGAAGCAATGTATGCCACTTCCTGGCCTTTCCATAAAAACCTCCACACTTTTCCCTCTAGTGAACTGGAACATGAAAGTGCCTGCAATCGAACTTTGATCATATAGAAAAGGACAATGTCCTAAAATAGTCATTCTCAAACTTTAGCATCTATCAAAATTACAAGGAAGCCTTGTTAAAACACATTTCTGGGATCCATCCCAGAGTTTCCGATTCTTTAGACCTGATGTTGGGACCTGAAAACGTGCATTTCTAACAGGTTCTCAAGTGATGCTGGTAGGATCACTCTGCGAGCACCACTGCTGTAAGGGGCGGCAGAGAAGCAAGATAGAAGGAATCTGGTTCCCTGAATGACTAAATGGAGCAGATTTACCCTGCAGACCTGGAGCACTTACCTTTGACTGTTATGTGAGGGGGGAAAAATTATGTCTTCATTAGCCACTAAATTCTTTTTGGATCTCCAGTCAGCTTTCCCATCACCATTTCTTCTTCTCCTTTCCTTACTCCCCTGTTTTATCAAAGCACATCCATCAAGAGCTTCCTGAGAAAAGAAGGCACATTTCTTGAGACATTGAGTGTCTGAAACTGTGTTTTTATATGAGTGCACTTGATTTATAGTTTGGCTGGGAAGAGAATTCAGGGTTAAAACCATCTCCCTCAGAATTTCTCCTTTGTCTTCAATTGCTATTCTAATTCTCAGTCTTTTTAAATGACTTTACAAATTTTTTTTCTAAATGGGCATCATCAGAAAATCTATAAACAACAAGCTAGAGAGGGTGTGGAGGAAAGGGAACCCTCTTGCCCTGTTGGTGGGAATGTAAGTTGGTATAGCCACTATGGAGAATAGTATGGAGGTTCCTTAAAAAACTACAATTAGAATTACCATATGACCCAGCAATCCCACTACTGGGCATATACCCTGAGAAAACCATCATTCAGAAAGACATATATGGGCTTCCCTGGTGGCGCAGTGTTAAGAATATGCCTGCCAATGCAGGGGACACAGGTTCGAGCCCTGGTTCGGGAAGATCCCACATGTCGTGGAGCAACTAAGCCCATGTGCCACAACTACTGGGCCTGCGCTCTAGAGCCTGTGAGCCACAACTTCTGAAGCCCACGCATCTAGAACCTGGGCTCCGCAACAAGAGAAGCCACCACAATGAGAAGCCTGTGCACCGCAACGAAGAGTAGCCTCCCGCTCACTGCAACTAGAGAAAGCCTGCGCACAGCAACGAAGACCCAACACAGCAAAAAAAAAAAAAAAAAAAAAAGACACATGCACCCCAATGTTCATTGCAGCACTATTTACAATAGCTAGGTCATGGAAGAAACCTAAATGCCCTTTGACAGATGAATGGCTAAAGAAGATGTGGTACATATATACGATGGAATATTACTCAGCCATAAAAAGGAACAAAATTGGGTCATTTGCAGAGAGACGTGGATGGACCTAGAGACTGTCATACAGAGTGAAGCAAGTCAGAAAGAGAAAAACAAATATCATATATTAATGCATATATGTGGAATCTAGAAAAATGATACAGATGAACTGGTTTGCAGGGCAGAAATAGAGACACAGATGTAGAGAACAAACGTATGGACACCAAGGGGGGAAAGTGGTGGGTGGCGGGTGGTGGTGGGATGAATTGGGAGATTGGGATTGACATATATACACTAATATGTATTAAATGGATAACTAATAAAAAAATTAATTAAAAAAATTTTTTTCTTTTTAGAAACTTTCATGATTTTTTTATTCTTGATGATATGAAATTTTAGAATGATGCGCTTGGGCATGCCTTTCCTCATTCACTATGCTGTCCTTCAGTTCAGACCCAGTATTAATTTTTGAATGATTTCCTCCCATTCATTTTCTTGGTTCTTGCTTTCTAGAGCCTCTGTCTCCAAATTTCCTATCCTTTATGACTTCTATAACTTTTTCTTTTTTTCCACTTTCTGGAAGATTTCCTCAACTTTATCTTTCAAAAGAAAAGTTGATATTTTTTTCTCATACATTTAACTGCTCAGAGCATTTTCTTGCTTTCTAAATCTTTTAGAGCTTCTTGCTCTTATTTCAAGAATGCAGTATTTTCTCTTTTTTAGAGACATTCTCTTGTGTCCTCCTTGTTTTTTCTGAGTTCTTCTTTTTGGTTAGTCTGGTTTGTTTTGGGGTGTTTCATGTTAGGGGCCCTTCTCAAATGTCTCTTGATCTTTTCCGATGTGGTGGGAGGGTGCTTGCCCTCCACGCAGGGACAAGCTTCACCATAGCTTATGCAGGTAGCTGACATTTCCTTGGGGCAAACTCCCCAGCCTTTTCTCTTAGATCTGTAAGTTGCTCACAGAAGAGTTTTCCGGTCTCCTGTCTAGGGTGGGGGTGGGCAGTGCGTGAGCTTTGCTGCCGGCATTCTGGGAACCAAGCTGGGGAAAGGGCGGAGAATCTTACCTTTCAGTAGGTATGTCCACTTTCACTTAAGTGCGCTTCTTTCACTAAGATGCTTCCTCCTTCCCTCAGCAGTGCCTGATGTCCTTGATCCAGAACCCGTCCGGTTCAGCCTCTCTAGAGGGTAAACCTTCTGCCTTTCAGGGTCAAGGAGGGGCTCTGGAGGGTCGAGCTGCTTCTTCTAAAGTCAGTCGTGGATTTTAAGTCATGGCACGGATTTTAGTTTCCTCCCATCCACTAAGTCAGTTATCACTCCTCTGGCCTGCTTTTCAGTTCTCAGAATCTTGATCACATCTTCCGGTTGTTGTCATCCATTTCCATTCTCCTTTTCATTGTGGGTTTATGCTTATTATTAATTTCTTTTTAGTTCTTTTTTGTCATTTTAGTGGATTTCAGAAAGGAGCAGAAATAATAAACAAACATCTGCCCACTTTTTGTTTGAAGCCTGTATTCTTCTACGTAAAAATGAAAACCTCGGAATATCTTAACCGTCCCAATTATATTAGTAGTTGTATTAGTGTGGTAGAATTGTATTTTTTCCCCTCTTTTTCCTGTTTTCTGTAATGTGTTTATATTCTTTTTAGAATATTTTAATTGCATTTCTTTTGATCCAGTTCTGGGAATTCATCCTAAGGCAACAAACAAAAATGTGTACAAGAAAGTTCTATGAGGTGGTTCCTCCCAGGGTGTTTATAAAGTCAAACAATGGAAATAACCTAACTGTCTGACAATAGGAGGTTGGTTAAACACTTCGGGGTACATTCATGTAATTGCGTACTTGGAAACCATTAAAAATGATGTTGTGGGAGACTAAGGATGTGTAAAAATGTTCGTACTACATCGTAAGTTTAAAAAAGATTACCAAAACAGTATGTAAAGTATGATCCTTTTTTTTTTTTTTTTTTTTTTTTTTTTTTGCAGTACGCGGGCCTGTCACTGTTGTGGCCTCTCCCGTTGCGGAGCACAGGCTCCGGACCCGCAGGCTCAGTGGCCATGGCTCACGGGCCTAGCCGCTCCGCGGCATGTGGGATCCTCCCGGACCGGGGCACGAACCCACGTCCCCTGCATCGGCAGGCGGACTCTCAACCACTGTGCCACCAGGGAAGCCCCTATGATCCCTTTTTTTAAAAAAAGAGTCTGTGAATGTGTGTATACATAAATAATATGGCAATGATCTATGTATATATAATAATGCTTATAATAATAGTATTACTGAGCACTTACTGCTTGCCTGGGAATGTTCTGAGTCCCTTATGTAGATTGTCTTAGTTCATTCTCACAACAGTTATATGAGGTTAGTGCTATTATTCTTTCTATTTTACTGATGAAGAAACTGAGGTCTAGAAACTTTATGTAATTGACCAGGGGCACATAGAGCCATGATTCACACCTAGGCCTGCGGACCCCAGAGTCTGTCTGCTTGATCATAATCATTATAGACCATAATCAAAATATTAAAAGGGGAAGTCATGTCAAGTGGGCTTTATTTTCTTTGTGTGTTTAGGGAGTGAGGAAGAGGGTGAAGCAATAAGAAGAGGTTTGAAAAGGTTGACCGTTGTTGCAATGTTTTCTTTGCAATTTATCAGTGGAATACCACCTCTCTCCCCATTTGTTAGATTTTGTTTGTGAGGTCTGGGGTTTAAACAGCTGTCTCTAATCTATGTTTAGGGACAGTACTTTTTTGTGGTTGTCACATATCATTAGATGATAAGTCTTCTGAGGGAATAAGCCATCTACTTTAAGTCAGAGTCCCTTAGAAAGCAAACCCTGAAAAGCAAATCAAAACAACAAAGAAATATCACCTCATACCTGTTAGAAAGTCTGTCATCAAAAAAGACAAGAGATAAGTGTTGGCAAGGATGTAGAGGAAAGGGAACCCTTTTTTACTGTTGGTGGGAATGGTGGGTGCAGCCACTGCGGAAAACAATACGGGGAATCCTCAAAAAACTAAGAATAGAACTAGCATATGGTCCAGCAGTTCTGCTTCTGTTTGTACATCTGAAGGAAATGAAACCACTGCCATGAAGAGATATCTGCATCCCCATGTTCGCTGTGGGATCATTCCCAAAGACATGGAAACGACCTAAGTGTCCATCACTGGGTGAATGGATAGAGAATATGTGATTGAGATGAATGGATAAAGAAGATGTGGCATCTATGTACAATGGAATACTACTCAGCTGTAAAAAAATTTTGCCATTTTCAGCAACATGGATGGACTTGCAGGGTAGTATGTTAAGTGAAATAAGTCAGGCAGAGAAAGACAAATACTGTATGATATCACTTATATGTGGAGTCTAAAAAATACAACAAACGAGTGAATATAACAAAAAAGAAGCAGACTCACAGATATAGAGAACAAGCTAGTGGTTACCAGTGGGGACAGGGAACAGGGGAGAGGTAGTGTAAGGGTAGGGGATTGAGAGATACAAACTGTTAAGTATAAAATAAGATATATAGTACAACACAGGGAATATACCCAATATTTTATAATAACTATACATGGAGTAAAACCTTTAAAATTGTAAATCACTACATTGTACAATTGTAACATATTATATTGTACATCAACTATACTTCAATAAGAAAGAATATGTGAGATAGATCTATATCTATATAGTAAGTTTAGGGATTTAAGTCACAGTACTGTATACTTCAAAGATGCCACAAGAGTAGAGCTTTAAGAGGGAAGGGGGAGGGGCAATATAGGGGGAGGGGATTAAGGGGTACAAACTATTAGGTATAAAATAAGCTGCAAGGATATATTGTACAACATGGGGAATATAGCAAATATTTTATAATAGCTATAAATGGGGTATGAACTTTAAAAATTCTGAATCAGCATATCGTACACCTGTAATTTATATAATATTGCACACCAACTATACTTCAATTAAACAAAAAAGAGTAGAGGTTTAGTGTTCTCACCATGACAACAACAACATGGAAATGATGTGACGTGAAGGTTGTGTTAACTAACCTCATTGTGGTAAACATTTCACAGTGTCTACGTGTTTCAAATCATCATGTTGAAGAGAATGAAATGATGCCATTTGCAGTGACATGGGTGGACCTAGAGATTGTCATACTGAGTGAAGTAAGTCAGACAGAAAGACAAATACCATACGATGTGGCTTATATGTGGAATCTAAAAAATGGTACAAATGAACCTATTTACAAAACAGAAATAGAGTCACAGATGTAGAAAACAAACTTATGGTTACCAAGGCTGAAGTGGGGGGAGGGATACATTGGGAGATTGAGATTGACATATACACACTACTATATATAAAATAGATAACTACTAAGAACGTGCTGTGTAAGACAGGGATCTCAATTCTGTAATGACTTATATGGGAATAGAATCTAAAAAAGAGTGGATATATGTATAACTGATTCGCTTTGCTGTACACCCAAAACTAACACAACATTGTAAATCAACTATACTCCAATAACCATTAAGTAAAAGAAAAAATCATCACATTGTACAAACTAAACTCATGCAATGTTGTGTTTCAACTGTATCTCAGTAAAGCTGGGAAAAGAAAAGAAGAAACCAAATCCTGTAACAAGAAATCCGAGTAACAAGACAGGGAAGTGCCCCTTATTTGGAGCAATGTGCTGTTGACCAAAGTACCAGAATTTAGAGTTTGTTACAGCAGAATTTGGCTTTCTTTTCGCTTGTGTTCTTCCATCACACCTAAGGTCGAGGGGTTTACAGACTCTCAGTAAAGGCTGTTGGCCCGCGAACTAGCTGTCCTCAGCAATAATCTGTTATAACGCTGTTGCACCCATTTCCCCTGCCTAAGGTTTGCACTTAGAGCCTTGGACTCGAGGAGCTTCGTTCACTGCCGCTGTTGTGCTATGGTCAGGGACAGGCGCTCCCGGGAACATCCGTGAGATGCTGGTGCCTGTCGTCCTCTCAGCAAACGCTGCGGGTCCAGGCTGAACGAGATTAAAAGTCCTTCCTGATTTATGGAGCCCCCATTCCCACCCCCCATCCTCACCCTGTGTTGCTTGAACTAGATCGTTAGGATGCAGCAGGTATTCAATATTGTTTTGCTATAAAACTAAATGGGCTTAAAGTGTTCCGCGATAATGCATTCCTATATCGGAGTATTTATGAAAGAGTCAAGATGGTCTGGTTTGGCCCCAGTCCCAATGTATACTCTTCTCCAGACTCCACACATTAAAAACTGTGTTTTTTATGTTTTTTTCTGTTTTATTTTTTTAAATGTCCCTTCTGCAACGGTTGCCTCTGATTAATATCCTGTGCTCTCTCAGACCCTGAAAGTGGTGTGGTTTTGCCAGGACACTTTAACAATAACGTGATTTACGGAGCAATTCATTGGAGCCAGGGGGCAATGTAATATAACAAAGCATTTTTCACAGGCATTCTCCCTCACCTACCACAAATGTAAAACCACTGGTAGGAAAAGCTGAGGTGCAGACAACACAGGAACCAAGGTAAATTTACTGAAAGAAAAAAAGGCACAGTTTTCCAAAGGCCATTTTGAACAACCCAACACGGTGGGGACCCATTTACCCCAGGTGAACCCAGGCAGGGCGGGGATTGGGGGCTAGTTTTCCTCACTGGGATTTCAGTCCAAGATATTGGTGCTGCCACTTAGATACGTCAACTGCAGATGGCAATTGGTGGCACCACTGTCTTCTTTCACTAGCACCGGGCTGAATACAGCTTCCTTTCCTCATCACCGACTCTCGTCTGATCTGGTGCTGAGGCGCAGACTGGAATCAGATCCATAGGACCCACTGGTGTGTGCTGATGGCATGGCACAGGCAAGTGCCCTTCTTCCGCTCTGCAGAGCAGACCTGCTTCCCATTTCAGAGCCCTGTCACAAATCACCGAGAGAGGGACTTCGCTGGTGGCGCAGTGGTTAAGAATCCGTCTGCCAGTGCAGGGGACACGGGCTCAAGCCTTGGTCTGGGAAGATCCCACATGCCACGGAGCCACTAAGCCCATGCACCGCAACGACTGGGCTTGCACTCTAGAGCCCGCGAGCCACAACTACTGAGCCCACATGCTGCAACTACTGAGCCCACATGCCACAACCACTGAGCCCACGTGCTGCAACTACTGAGCCCGTGCACCACAACTACTGAGCCTGTTCTCTAGAGCCCGCAAGCCACAACTACTGAAGCCCACGCGCCTAGAGCCCGTGCTCTGCAACAAGAGAATCCACCGCAGTGAGAAGCCCGTGCACCGCATGAAGACCCAACGCAGCCATAAATAAATAAATAAATAAATGTATAAAACAACAACAACAAATCACCAAGACATGTAGAGGGAAGTTCCTCTTGTTAGGAACCATTTCCTTCTGCAGCATCACTGCTTGCCCTGCAGACCGCGCACAACCAGCCGGGGTTGTACAGAAACGAGGCTTCCAACAGCCTCGTGAGTTATTGGGCAGCTCAGGGCAAGACAGGCTTGATTGTTAACCCCAGTAAATGCCGCGGGCAGCCTCTGAGCCCCAGATTGAGAACCCGTCTTCTTGCCTGAGGACAGCCCCTAAATCAGTCAGTGAATCATCTTGATTAAACAACTACCCTGTGTCGGGCATCGGGCTTGCTGCTATGACCCCTTACAGATAAAAAGATGTGGTCCTTTCTCATCAGGAGCCCACAGTCTAGTGGGGGAAACCAGCTAAGTACATGTAAAACAAAAAGAAAATGATAAAGTGTGAGCTGTATAGCGTTGAGTCAAAATGCAATTGAAGTTTAGAGGGTTCAGGTACCTTAGGGTTCACGGGAGGGAATGGGATGGAAAAGCTTGTGGTCAAAATGCAGGCAACTTAAAGTTCACAAAGTTTCCTACGTTGTAATAAGGTTGGGAAAAGCACATGAAGAGAAAGTATCATGGGCTGAATTGTCTTTCCTTCTGGCCGTTTAACAGGTGTCCTGTGCTCACCAGAAATTTCACCGTATGGTAGTCATCCTCCAACATGGCCCCGGGGATCCCTGCATCCTGGTGTTCGCAATCTTGTGTGGCTCTCTCCCACCGTCCCAGGGTTGGCCTGGGTAACCAATAGAATATGGTAGAAGTAATGGTATGCACTTCTGAGATTAGATTTTCAAAAACACTGTGGCTTCCACCTCTCTCTTTCTCTCTCTCTCTTTCTCTTTCTCTCTCTCTCCCATGTGCACTGGGCAAAGCCAGCTTCCATGGCATGAAAGCTGGCCCACAGAGCAAGGAATTGAGACTTTCCACAAGCAGCCATGTGAACGAGCTGGGAAATGGATCCTCCAGCCCCATTCGAGTCTTCAGATGACTTAGCCCAGCCAATAGCTTGATGACAACCTCATAAGAGTCACTGAGCCAGAACCACCGACCAAGCTGCTCCTAGCTTCCAGACCCACAGGAACTCTGTGAAAAAACACATATGTGTTGTTTTCAGCCACTATCACTGAACACCATCCCCTTCTGGGTCAACTGCAACTCTGTACTCTGGCCTTCAGCTCAGCCTGCGCTTTGTCCAGGCTCAGCAGAACCAGGGCATCTGATGGCAACACACTTTTTCCTGGGACCAAATGGGTACCAGCTCTTTCCATTTCAAGGCTCTGAAAACTCCTTTCGGTGATTGACTCGGCCTCGGTCACTGCTCTGGGTTTGCCAGAGGGTCCCCCGGCTGTGGGTACATCAAACAGTGCCACCAAGTACCGTGCAAGCTCGGGTCTGCTTGTCGGATGTGACTTGTTGCCTTGTGTGTGGTTTGTGAAAGCCACTGACCAGAAAAACATCTGCAAATGAATGGTATCCCTCACCTCTCTGCAGTAGACAGAGAGCATGAGATGCTCACCCAGAGACCTTTCAGTGGCTTTTGCAGTTGAGAGAACTGTCTGAATCGGGAATCGTGAAGCTACCCACAGACATTATGGTAAAATCCCGTCATGGGCAAAGCACTTACCAAACCCACTGTTTTCTCTTGCCCAGAGCTGAGCGGCGATGATGTTCTCATGCACTGTGTGAGAGCTTGTCAGACATTGGGAAGACGGTAAAGAACTGGGTTGGGAAACCCCAGTGCCCTGTGGGGGAGGGAGAGGAGCAGTGGTCCAGTATCTCAGACACTGTGTCCTCATGACAGTCACACTTGTCTTCTTCTGGGATTTCTCTCCCTCGGGGAGCGGCAGGACTGCCCACTCAGTTTTCTAAAGCCACAGGAGAGAATTGTTTTGGAGCATTTACACATCTCCATCTCCTTCCCAGTCTTATCGAAGACCTTCTATTTTCCCAGCCCTTCTCCTGTCCTCTATTTCCACTGCAGTGGCCTCCATCGTTTCTTGCCTTTGTCATTTCCTGCCTGGATTATATCTGGTGATCAGAGTTATCTTTCCAAGACAAAGATCTGATAATGTAATCCCTTTGCTCAAAAACACTCAGTGTCTGTTGCCTGCAGGATCTAATCCCAACTCAGGGACACAGAGAGACAGAGTTCTCCTAGTTGCATTACTGAAAAAACCCCAAATCGGTCAAAATGGGCTTTATACACATAGCTTAAAGACCTTGGCTTGAATTCTCTTTCCACCACTTATCAAGTTCTCTGAGCTTCAGTTATCTCTTGTGTAAAAGGAGATAACAATGCTTGCCTTATAGAAGAGCCTGGCCCATAGTAGACTTGCCAAAAGTAATTGTTGAATGAGTGTCTATATTATATACAAACATATACGTATCTCTTATCTGTGTTAGTGGTGCTGAGAGAGTGAATTTATGTATTAAATGACCCTCTTTCTTTTTCTCCCTCACCATGTTGAGCAGAGTTCCCTGTGCTATACAGTAGGTCCTTGTTGATTATCTATTTTAGGTATAGCAGTGTGTATATGTCAATCCCAAACTCCTAATTTATCCCTACCCCCCTTTCCCCTTTGGTAACCATAAGTTTGTTTTCTATGTCTGTGAGTCTGTTTCTGTTTTGTAAATAAGTTCATTTGTCTCATGTTTTTTTTTTTAGATTCCACACGTAAGTGATGTCATATAATATTCGTTTTTCTTTGTCTGACTTAGTGCTCTTAGTATGATTAACTCTAGGCCCAAAATGACCCTCTTTCTTTCTTTCTTTTTTCTTTTGCGGTACGCGGGCCTCTCACTGCTGTGGCCTCTCCCGTTGCGGAGCACAGGCTCCGGACGCGCAGGCTCAGCGGCCACGGCTCACGGGCCCAGCCGCTCCGCGACATGTGGGATCGAGAGTCCGCCTGCCGATGCAGGGGACGCGGGCTCGTGCCCCGGTCCGGGAAGATTCCACATGCCGCGGAGCGGCTGGGCCCGTGAGCCGTGGCCGCTGAGCCTGCGCGTCCGGAGCCTGTGCTCCGCAACGGGAGAGGCCACAGCAGTGAGAGGCCCGCGTACCACACACACAAAAATAATAATAATAATAAAAATAATTAAGATAAAAAGGGCCACACGAGTCTTACTGCCCCATGAAAGTGGGATCCTCTCCGTATATAAAGGACATAATGACAAAGTATCTTTTGAGGATTTCTTTCAAGGAAAATCAAAATTTAAATAAAGGCTATTCCTTAAAAAAAAAAAAAACCCAAATGTCATCACTCTCCCTAACTACCCCTTGGCCAGTGGCTTTTAAATTGGTCAGTGGTTCTCAAAGTTTAGTGTGAATAAGAATCAACTGAGAAACTCATTAAAATACATCTTCTTCATTAAAATAATCTCCCTGAGATTATGATTTGGAAGTTCTGGGAATCTACATTTGTAACAAGTCTGAATCTGGTTCAGATGGTCTGTGCACAGCCAGGATGGTCCTTCCCCTGTCTGCCCATAGCCTCTTGGATGTACCTATCGGAGCCCCTCACAGTGTGCTCTTGCTTCAGTTCCTGCCTCTGGCCCCTTACCTGGGGCGGAGTCCCACCTCAGGTGCCTGGAATCCTCCGCACCCAGCACAGTGCCTGGCACACATCAGACACTGGATATATATGCCTGTTGAATGAATCACTGTCTCTCGGCCAGGCTGGCAATGCCCAATAATCAAAAGAGACTCACAGAGCATTGAAAAGACTACTCTGGAAATGAAAGGCCCTGACCTTGTCAGCAAGGAAAGCCACGGGCTGTGTCACCCCCTTTGCCTGGACCAGCTTCACGCGTGTGGAGACTACATCGCACCCTGCATGGGGCGAGGGGAGGTGGCGACTGTGGGACGCCTGGAGAGAGAAGGAGATGCAGCTGATCAACAGAAAAAACCAAAGTGCTGAAGTGCCAAATGAGTGGATGAGATTGGCAGAAGATGACCATTTAAGGCCGGGACAACCCTGGGAAGGTCTCTTGGCTTTTCTAAATGCTTCAAACCAGCTACTCAAGGAAAACATCCCTGCCAGGGAGGCGGGCAGACAAGCCCAGGCAGTGCAGCCAGGCTGGGGCTCTGCCACCGCCTGGGCAGGCCTCTCAAGAAACACAGGGGCTTTTTTGTGAGGAAACAGGAAGAGGGGACAATCCTGGCAGGCAGGCCGCTCCCTGAGGCAGTCAAGAGGTTTCCCATTTAGCCGCCCTCACTTCCCAGATGCTGGTGTGTCTGTTGGCATCATGCTCCTGTTAATTAAAGGAAGTGTGTGTGCCTTCGGGGCTGGTACCCTGGCCCCAGGGGTCTCCACCACAGTGCCGGCCGCCACCGGTAGAGTCAGTTAGGCTCCCGCCCAAAAGTCAGGCTACATTTCCAAACCTGGAGGTGAAACAACTCCCCTGGCCCTGCTGCTGAGGCTCACATGCCAGCTCCACGTTTCTCCCCATTACCCTGGTCTGGCAGCTCCAGAGGCCTGCTTTGGGGGGAAAAATCTGCCAAAATGAATAGAAAAAGAACTCTTGGGAGCGATCCACCAGCCTCCAGACCCAGGGGCTACAAGGGAATCTGCTTGTGTAACGGGCTGGAGTCTTTCATAAGCCATCCCCACCGCTCTGCGGTGCTATTCTAGCTTTATTTGAGCCTGGCCTTATAAACAATTTTTTATGAAGCCAGGGTAAAGGTGCCCCAAGCAGAGGTGAGCAGGTTTCCCCAGGAGTCAGTAAAAGTTACACCTGAGGTACAACAGTCTTCATTAAAATGCCACCGGGGGCTTCCAGTGGTCCAGGCTGCTCTCCAAGCCTTCCACTGACAGGTCAGGGCGGAGGGCAGACCCTCATCCGGCGAGGGAGGGAACCAGGGCTGACGGGCTAACTCAGATAGGCTCTGGGGTGAGTTGGAGTGGAACCCCAGTCCTTTTTCAGTTCCTGAGCATCACCATGGGGAAGCCTGGTCCAGCGGTAAGCTGGCACGCTCAGTGACTAGCCCCCGGGGGGTTCATTAGGACCCTGTACTGCACCAGCCAGTAGCAAACCCTGGAGCCCCGTCCTCCTTCCTCCATCCTTTCCTGTGGTCCCCGCCCTGGTGATGTGCCGACATTCACAGAGTCATTACAGAGAGTATGTTCATGGACACACACACACACACACTCTCTCTCTCTCTCTCTCTCTCTTAGATCTTGATCACACCTTTATAAAGAGACAGGGATGGCTATCGCCCATTTACAGACGAGGAAATTAAGGCAGAGAAAGACAGCAGAGCCAGAATTCAATCCCTATTTTTTTGGACTCCAAGCCCAGCGTTCTTTCTGCTAAACCACATTGTCTCGCTGGGCTTCGTGCTCTAATTAACTCATTTACATCAGGCTGTTTTGGACTCAATGTGCCTTCATTTTTAAGAGTATACGCATTTTACAAGCATATTCCAAATTCCCCTCCTTTTCTCCTCCAACAGTCTTGACCCAGAAAGGATGGCTAATAACAGTTCATAATGGAATAACAGATGTCACTGATATTATTGAAGGAAAGTCATCCTTAAGATTATGCCACATAAGCAGTTACTTTGAGTAACTCCAACCCTAAACAAGAAAAAAAGAAAACAATGTAGAAAACCAGCCCCGAGGTGGTTTTCGGCTCCCATGACACTTTTTAAGTGGCAAGATTTGACTCTTCCATTGGATTGGTTTGTGTAGCCCGGCTCAAGGTCAGCTAAAAAATTAAATGGGTAAGAACGTGAAAGTATGAGGGATGTGCTTTAAAGGGACACCTATATCATTACCGGTTGTAAAGCAAATGTGGAAATTGCGGGGTCCAAAGTCACAGACTGGATTCTTTCCAGTGCTTTGATTCTACATCTTGGAACCAGTCTGTGGGTAAAGACGTGACAAGGCTCTCGGCCCCGGGCTGTGTAGGATTCCTGGAAGTGAGGTACACCACAGGACCGCTGAAGCATCGAGGTCAGCTGGGACCACGCACAGTGAGTCAGCGGATCTTGAGAACGATTAAAGGAAGACACTGTGCAGCCCATCCTGGCTGAATGCCTTCCTCTCCCGGAGATTGTGGGACCAGGCTCTGGTTAGCAGAAGGGTAGGAACCACCAGCATGTGGAGTTTGCACTGTTTAACAAGAGTGGGTGGAGCCCTTATTGAAACCTAAGGAAACATGGCTTGGAAACTGGAGTTCTGTTTGCCAGCCCTGCCTCAAATGCAGCCACTGTGCCGGAGAAGCCAATTCAGGCCCTGTTCGTGCGAGCATCAAGGACCACACTGTTTCTTTGACAGAGCCAAGCCCTACGCCCCCATGGCTTGGATGCGTTCCCTTTGACCGCCAAGGAAGAAGAGGAAGAAAAGTGCAGAGCCCTGATCCAGCAGGTTCCTAGCATCTGACCAAAATCTTGGACCTTGGGTGGAGGGCTAGAGAGAGTCTGGAAACAGAATCAGTTAAAAAAGAGCATCATGTAATGAACTGTTCCAAGTTCTGGAAAAGCTCCCAGCATCAAGTGTCTCTTAGAGAAGTTTGTTGTACATGATTCAGAGCCACATGGATTAAGTTTCCCTCAAAATATACATCAGTTTGAAAATTAAAGGGGAAAGTGCCTGAGACAAGACATGTTTGAATTTCTGTCAAACTGAGAGCCTTTGGAAAGCAGTTTGGAAGTCAGGATGTGGCTTTTGAGGACTTCCCCTGTCCTAACTGTACCTCTTGCATTTTTGTCTGGGCCAGGCTCAGGCCCATCCTCTGCTCTGGTCATCTCAATGCACCTCTTTTTCCCTTTTCATTGGGACTTTAGTCCGATATCGGTTGCCGCCTTGCTTTCAGAAATGGGTTGAGCTCACCTTTCAAAGTCTCCATACACTTAGCCCAGCTATTCTCAAGAACTTCCCATGTCCCTCACTTTATCCAATGCTATGGAACGTCAGAGCTGGGAGGGACATTGGAGATTGTTAACTCCAACCCCCCACTACAGACGAGGAAATTGAGGTCCAGAAAGCCACTTGGTTCCTTCAAAACCCCTGGGAGGGGACCTATGTCCCTTCACCAAGATTCTAATCAGCGGCACAAAGCTTGTCCATTTCATTCTCTTCTCTTGTCCACGATTCCTTAATCCTCACTGCAGCCTCCTCTGTGACTTGTGATGGTCATCAGGGCTTCAACTCCTTTGGCCCCCTTTCCTCTCCGGCAGACCCTTTTCCTTGAATCTTCTCCCACCCCCAACCCGTACCCCAACAAGATCCTCCTCTTTTCTCACAACTGCTTCTTCCACACCATGTCTTCCCTCTGGAATCAGTTTCCTTCTTTTTTTTTTTGCCACGCAGCTTGTAGGATCTTAGTTGCCTGACCAGGGATCGAACCCAGGCCCGGCAGTTAAAGTGTGGGGTCCTAGCCACTGCACCTCCAGGGAATTCCACAATTTCTTTCTTGAAGTACATCCTTTAGTGGTTCTTTGGGTGAGAGTTTGTGAGTGGTAAAAAAAATTAATAAGTCCCATTTTAATTTGAAAAGTACCTTTATTTCACCCTCAATTGGAAATGGCAGTTTATCTGGGTATTGAATTTTAAGTTGACTGTTTTTTCCCTGCGTGAGTTGAAGACATTTTCCTTTCTCTTCTGGCCTCTTTTGTTGCCGTTGAGAAGGATCCTCACTGTGAGTCTAGTTATTGTCACTTTGTAAGAAATATGTCTTTCCTTTCTGGTTGCTTTTAAGGTTTTTCTCTTTGTCTGTGATGTCCTGCAGTTTAATATAATGTATCTAGGTATGGATTTATTTTTATTTATCTTCCACGTGATTCTTTATTTAAATTTTTTAAAAATTTGAAGTCTATATGGGGAGGGGGAAGGGTAAACTGTGACAAAGCGAGAGAGAGGCATGGACATATATATACTACCAAACGTAAGGTAGATAGCTAGTGGGAAGCAGCCGCATAGCACAGGGAGATCAGCTCGGTGCTTTGTGACCGCCTGGAGGGGTGGGATAGGGAGGGTGGGAGGGAGGGAGATGCAAGCGGGAAGAGATATGGGAACATATGTATATATATAACTGATTCATTTTGCTGTGAAGCTGAAACTAACATACCATTGTAAAGCAATTATACTCCAATAAAGATGTTAAAATGAAAAAAAATAAATTAAAAAAAAATTTAAGTCTAAGATATTGATTTTTTAAAAATTGAACTATAGTTGATTTACAATGTGTTAATTTCTGCTGTACAGCAAAGTGACTCAGCTATACATGTATATACATTCTTTTTTATATTCTTTTCCATTATGGTTTATCACAGGAGATTGAATATAGTTCTATGTGCTCTACAGTAGGACGTGATTCTTTAAACAGTGGTTTGAATCTTTTACCAATCTGGAATAATTCTCATTAATAACAATAATAGCCGCATATATTATACATTTCTTATGTGCTCTGCTTTACATATGTTATCTTATTTCTCACAACAGAGTCCTATATCCATTATACAGTCAAGGAAATTGGGTCACAGAGAGGTTAAATTATTTGCCCAAGGTAAGATAGTAATTGGCAAGGCCAGTTTTTGAATCCAGATATTAAATTTTGAATATCATTTCTTCTTTCTATTATCTTTTCTGTACTCCTAGGAGACATATGTTGACTATTTTCATTCATCCTTGTCTTTTCACCTGTTTTTTTCTATGTATTTAATCTCTTTGTCTCTCTGTGGAGCATTCTGAAATATTTCTGCAGATCTCTCCTCCATTTCACTAATTCTCTCTTGTGTGTGTCTATTCTGCTATTCAAGCACCCCTTGCACTTTTAGTTTCAGTAACCATATTTTTCATTTCTAAAAGTTCCCTCTGTCTCATTTCAGATCTTTTTTTTTTTTTTTTTTTTTTTGCGGTATGCGGGCCTCTCACTGTTGTGGCCTCTCCCGTTGCAGAGCACAGGCTCAGCGGCCATGGCCCATGGGCCTAGCCGCTCCACGGCATGTGGGATCCTCCCGGACCGGGGCACAAACCCATGTCCCCTGCATCGGCAGGCGGACTCTCAACCACTGCACCACCAGGGAAGCCCTCGGATCTATTTTTTAAAAATAGTGTCTTATACTATTCTTAGGAATGTCCTTCTTTGATTTGTAAAATCATACAAAAACACTAATTTTATTGTCTCTATTTAGTAGTTTATCTACTATCTAAAGTTTTGCAGAGTTTAATCCTGCTGTTTATTTTTGACGGCTGACTCTTACACATGGTAGATTATTTCCTTCTGTTTTTATAATTTTTTATTGCAAGCAGAGCTTTCTTCTCCTGTGGGAATTCTCTGTGGCCTGGAGTGTTGAAGTTTAATTTCAGAGTGGTTTTATATTTGCTCCTGTCAGGTATCCTAGGGGTATCACTGGTGAAAGACCAATTTTATGTTAATTTCTTGGCTTGGGGTTTTCTTGTGGTGCAGGTAGTAGATATTTGGACTCTGAACTTCCGCCAGGCACATGACTGGGGTTTTGAATTTTCATGGGGGACTATTTTTCCCCATTTAGAGTCAGGGTAGAGATGAGCTTCCTTTGATGTCTTTCTGGGTTGATGTTTGGCTTCTCTGAGAGCATCTGGGCTTTATGTAGGGGACTCAGTTCCAACCCCTCGTTTCACCCAGACTTGAGAACTCATCTCCCGTCCCTGCATGGGTGTTAAAATCCAAGTCCACAGCCATTTCTGGGTCAGATCATCTCCCCATGACCACTGCAGCATACGTTCCAGAGTCTGCTGTTCCAGCTTTCGGTTTTCTCTTCACTTTGGACTCTGAAAATTCCCTGTTCTACCTATTAAGTTTGTCCGTGCTTTATTTATTTTTAAAAATCATGATTAAAGGGCTTCCCTGGTGGCACAGTGGTTGAGAGTCCGCCTGCCAATGTAGGGGACACGGGTTCGTGCCCCGGTCTGGGAAGATCCCACATGCCGCGGAGCGGCTGGGCCCGTGAGCCATGGCTGCTGAGCCTGTGCGTCCGGAGCCTGTGCTCCGCAACGGGAGAGGCCACAACAGTGAGAGGCCTGTGTACAGCAAAAAAAAAAAGAAAAAAAATAAAATCATGATTAAATACACATAGCATAAAATGTACCATCTTAACCAGTTCACATTTTTGCGTCACCATCACCACCATCCATCCACGGAACTCTTTTCATCTTACAAAACTGACATTTTGTACCCATGAGACGATATAGCTCCCCATCTGCCCCTTCCCCAACCCCTGGTACCCACCATTCTACTTTCTGTCTCTATGAATTTGTCTCCTATAAGTGGAATCATACAATCTGTCCTTTTGTGATGGGCATATTTCACTTAGCCTTATGACTTCAAAGTTCATCTATGTTGTAGTATGTGTTAGAATTGCCTTCTTTTTTAAGGCTGAATAATACTCTGCTGTATGCATACAGCGCATTTCGTTTACCCATTCATCCCTGGATGGACACTTGGGTGGCCTCCACCTTTTGCTTATTGTGAATAATGCTGCTAGGAATGTGGGTGTGCAAATATCTCTTCAACACCCCGTTTTCAATTCTTTTGGACATGTACCCGGAAGAGGAATTGCCAATCATATGGTAGTTCTATTTCTAATTTTTTGAGGAACTGCTATATCATTCTTCATAGCAGCTGCACCATTTTACATTCCCACCAACAGTGCACAAGTGTTCCAGTTTCTCCACATCCCAGCTAACACTTGCTATTTTCTATTTTTCTGTTTCGTTTTTATAGCAGCCCTCCTAATGAGTAAGAAGTGGTATCTCATTGTGGTTTTGGTTTCCATTTCCCTGATGACCAGTTGAGCATCTTTTCATGTGCTTATTGGCCATTTGTATATTTTCTTTGGAGAAATGTCTGTTGAAGTCCTTTGCCCATGGTTTAATCGGGTTATTTTATTGTTGTTGTTGTCATGCATTTTAAGAGTTTTATTTTATAAGAATTTTCTCAGTGTTCGTATGAGAGGGTTTCTATGCTACCCTACAGCCACTGGCTGGTCTCTAAGGTCCCCTTCCTGATGCCTCTCACTGTGCCTTGTGTAATTACCAGTTTCACAGCCAAGGAAGTTCCCTTCATCCTCAGGCTTTTCTGGAATGTGCCCACTCTGCTTTCTTGTCCTAACTGGGCTGGCTTTGCCCTGATGATGCCATTGTCCCTGAAACCCTCTCAAGCGAAGGGCCCAATACTCCCCTCCCAGCCTTTCAAAGCACATGTGCATCTGAGATTCAGGGGAGGGGTTGAGCATTTATTAAAGACACTTTAGTCTTCCTCTCCTCTCCAACTTCTGTCATCCCCTTCAGTGTCTGTACTGGGAACCTAGTAATCATTCAAGTCTCAGCTTTGCTGGGTGTTGCGAATAGAACCCCAACTTTGGAGATGGATATATGGGACCTCAAAGTTCCACTTCCACCATCAGCATGTTCCTAATCACTCTGCACTTCAATCTCCTCACCTACAAAAGAAGATGGGATAAGAAACCCACCTTAAGAAATGGCTGTAAGAATTGAATGCAATAATGCACTTCAGATGCTGAGCACCGGGTAAGTGCTTGTGAAGATTATTTCAACTTCACTTCACTTCACTCTGCTTTAGCAATCACATGGCTACAGGTTGGATTTTATTCTCACCCCAAACAACTCTCCTCTCGTGATGTACGACTCTGTGATCTTATCTGCGTAACCAGCTGTATTAGTTCCCTGAGGCTGCTGTAACAAATCACTGCAAACTTGGTGGTTTAAAACCACAGATATTTAGTGTCTCACAGTTCCAGAGGCTAGAAGTCCAAAAGCAGTATTACTGCGCTGAAATCAGGGTGTTGGCAGGGCCCTTACCTTCCTCCCTCTGGAGGCTCTAGGGGAGAATTCTTGCCTCTTTCAGCTTCTGGTGGCTGCACACGGTCCTTGGCTTGTGGCCACCTCACTTCAGTCTCTGCCTTCTCCTCTTCTGTGTGTCAGACATCCCTTTGTAAGGACCCTTGTGATTGCATTTACAGCCTACCTGGATAACTCAGAATAATCTCTCCATCTCAAGATCCCTAACTGAATCACATCGGCAAAGTTTTTTTTTTTTTTTTTTTTTTTTAGCCATATAAGGTAACAATCACAGGCCCTAGAGTAGGGATTGGGTCATGGATATCTTTTTTGGGGGGCGGGGGCTTTGTTCAGCCTTCCACACCTGCTTCCCTACCCAGTTTTCTACTCCCAGTGAATGTGCTTTTCAGCTGCATCACATTATCCCGTCCTCATTCACTTCCTGTTCTCACAGGTTATCAGTGGTCCCCTAGGTTCACTCCCCTGCTCCTCCAACCCTGCCCCGCAACTAGACCCCCTCATTGTCAGTTCCACCTCACCCTCCCCAAGGGTTCAGTGCCCTCACTGCTTTGGCCTTTCATCATATCAGTCCTTCTAATCCACCCAGAGAAACAGGAGCCTTCAGATGGGAACTCTCTTAACTCCTTTTCCTTTCCTCTGAAGTAAAGAACATATTTCTTCCCTCTTTCCCTCCTTTCCCCGCCTCCATCCCTCTCTTTATTCTTATCTGTCTCCGCTTTGGGGTATGGGTTGTGTTGGTGGGGTGGGATGAGAAGGAGAGGAAAGGTGAGGGGTCCCAACTGCAGACCTGAGTCGGGGTGCGGTCCAGGACATCTGGGAAGGTGTTGTCTCGCCTTGGTTTGACCAACACAACTGTCGACGCAGGAGCCAGCGCGGGAGGAGATGCTGGTGAGGCTCTCAATGCTGGGGGTGAGGGTGGGGCGCTGTCACCCCACTGAAACCAGGGCATCAGACTACAAACAGCAGATGGCACTGCAGACCAGTCTGTTTTCCTACAGGTGCTTGGATTTTTCTGGATATCTTCCAACCTGATTAAATATCTCAGAGGGCGGGTGGGGAGGAATCCTGCATTTCTGATTCACCTGGGGCATTTTAAAGACTCAAAGCCTTAATAACCCTCTTTAGTTTATACGTTACTCTGATCGAAGTCCTTTGGTCTAGTGAGTAGAACCTCTTTACACCCTGGGACATAAAAACAGGAGTGTTCACATTTTATTCTTATGGGACCTGGTCCCATAGGAGCCCACTGGCTGGACTCTTCTGAGGCCCTTGCAGTATTAATACAGTCCAACTGAGGAGGATGAGACTTTGTCTGGACTTCTGCTGCAGCGAGATTCTTTTAAGGGCTTTTTTACATCTGCCCCAATCCTGGCCCATCTAAATCAAGCATACAGCAAGTATGACCACTTCTCTGGGAAATAAAAAGAAGGCTCTGGTGAAGATTTAGAGCCAAGCAGGTACTGATTGAGGCCATCCATTTGGTTTGGAAGTGAGAAATTGTTGCCCTTGAAGCCTGGAGACACCACCTCAAGGGGGCCCAGCATCCTGTGATAATGGGGTAAGACTCTAATACAAACCCCAGTTCCATTTCTTAGGTCTTTCCAATGAACCAGAAATCGTATCCCTTCACCTTCTGTCTCTAGCTTCCCTACTCCTTTCATCTTGCAAGCCGGAACTGAAGCCAGCTTGAGCACTTGGTGTAGAGGAAGAGAGAGAACCAGAGAGAGGGTATCTCCAAGGACCCTCCTATCTCAGACTGGCTTGGAGTTTCCACCGGGCAAACCTGAACACACTGTGGCCAGGCCATTCCTGGACCCGGGAAGGGCACTGTCAGCCAGGAGGTGGGCTCTCAGCTCCTAAGTCAGAACCAATAATTTAAAAAGGACCTGTCCTATTTGTCTCTCTTGCAGCCCACATCCTGTACCCTGCCTTTATAAATTTATACTCTGCCTCCGATGCTGTGTCTCATCCCCTAACTTCCTGACCTTGGACTTATTTCCTATTGTGGTTTCTCATTCACAGCTTGGATCAGACACTTAATAATATTCCTCTGGTACTAACAGTGCTCTCTCACTGCTTTCTGCTCTACCAGGTAAACATATCTTCTGGTCCAGCTGAACCTCCCTTGGCTAGTACTTGTCCTGGGAGTTGCCTAGGATTGACGACTGGGATCTCAACATTGCCAGAGTCATATATTCAATACTTTCTGGATAGCTTCCCTGAGACATCTTCTAGGCATTATCCTCTCCCCCAAACCTGTTCCTTTTCCTGTATTTTTTATTGAGAGGTAGTTGATGTGCAATAAGTTACAGGTATACAACATAGTATAAGTTACAGGTGTACAACACAGTGATTCACAATTTTTAAAGGTTATACTCTGTTTATAGTTATTACAAAATAATGGCTATATTCCCTATGTTGTTCAATATACCCTTGTAGCTTATTTTATATATAATAGTTTGGACATCTTAATCCCCTAACCCTATCATGCCCTTCCCCCTGCATTTTTTTTCTCTTTGTTAGTAGTATAAGTAGTTGCTCAGTTAGTTATTCAACCAGAAATCAAAGAGCCATCCTAGACTCCTCTATTCCTTTATCTTTACCTCCAGTTAATTTGTCTCTTATTAATACCACCTTCCTAAAGTCTATCAAATCTACCCCTCCCTTTCTATCTTCACTCTACTGCCTTAGTTCAAGCTCACCATTTTCACCTAGATTTCCTTACTGGTCTCTCTGACTGGTCTTGCCTTGTCCCACGATGCCACTGACTGGTATATTAAATGCAGACTTCAACTACTTCCCGACTTAAACTACTTCCATGGTTCCCCAATTTCTGTAGAATGCAGTCCAAAATCCTCAGCGTGGTAGAACCTTCTGTTCTGATAGCTGCTTTGCTCTCCTGCTTTATTTCCTGCCATTTCATCACAATTTACCCTCACTTGTGCCCCAAACATGCTGTACCCTTCCAGCTCCCCCCTTTTGCAGGTCTCCTTTGCCTTGAACTCTTCTTCCAACTTCTGCCACCTTTCATGTCAGGCAAACCTCCGCTGGTCCTTTAAAACATAGATCAAATGTCATCTCCCAATAAACATCAAATTAGTAGCACTCATCTCTTGATGGGAAGGTAGTTATGGTGATTCTTCACTTTCTATGAATCATATTTTGTTTGAATTTTCTTGAAACAATGTATTACTGTTATTTAAAAAAAAAAACAATAAAGATGATTTGGTTTTCGCCTTTGAAAACTTCCCTGCTTTTATTCTCCAGGTGGAATTAATTAACGCCGTCTGTTGGTCTTTCAAGGCATATGTTCATATATGATGATAGAAAACCGCTTCTTTTTTGGTTTATATCTGTCTTCTCAGCCAAATTGTAGGCAATTTGGAGACAAGAACTGTGTCTTATCCAACTCGATACCTCCAGCACCTAAGCACAATCCCGGCTCAGTTGCTCCGCGGCGTGTGGGATCTTCCCGGACAAGGGCTCGAACCCATGTCCCCTGCATTGGCAGGCGGATTCCTAACCACTGTGCCACCAGGGAAGTCCGAGAAAGGGGATTATTACTGACATACAGTTCACTACGTAGTTTTCATCTTTAACAAATGGATTATAAATTAGAACAAATGTTTCTGTATTATTCTAAAGCCATCAAAAAAGGATTTACTCTTTCTTTTCTGACCTTCAAGGCCAATTGTAATGGACAAGAGACTTCCCGTATGGTTAGAAGGAGGCAGTGTCTTTCTGGGCCTGTATACTATTTTGTCCACATATTATGCTGGTGAAACCTCTCTTCCATCTCCTGGAGATGGTCCCCTATTCACTTCACCCAGGTGTGTAACAGGGTGAGTCCCAGAGGCGGTTTTACATCTGGGCTGCGGGGCCGCACATTGCCCTTCTCACTGTGTAATGTCCAAAGTCCTTGATGGGATAAGATATTGCATTCTCTTTTTTCTTTTATTGAAGTATAGTTGATTTACAATGTTTCAGGTGCACAGCAAAGTTATTCAGTTATACATATATATCTATTCTTTTCCAGATTCTTTTCCATTATAGGTTATTACAAGACACTGAATATAGTCCCCTGTGCCTTACAGTAGGTCCTTGTTGATTACCTATTTTATATATAGTAGCGTGTATATGTTAATCCCAAACTCCTCATTTATCCCTCCCTCCACATTTCCCCTTGGTAACCATAAGTTTGTTTTCTATGTCTGTGAGTCAGTTTCGATTATGTAAATAAGTTCATTTGTGTCGTTTTTTAGATTCCACATATAAATGATATCATATGGTATTTGTCTTTCTGTCTGACTTACTTCACTTAGTATGATAATCTCTAGGTCCATCCATGTTGCTGCAAATGGCATGATTTCATTCTTTTTTTTATGGCTGAATAATAGTCCATTATATATTCATTCATCTGTTGATGGACATTTAGGATGCTTCCATGTCTTAGCTATTGTAAATAGTGCTGCTATGAACACTGGGGTGCATGTATCATTTCGATTAGAGTTTTTGTCTTATCTGGATATATGCCCAGGAGTGGGATTGCTGGATCATGTGGTAGCTCTATTTTTAGTTTTTAAAGGAACCTCCATACTGCTCTCCATAGTGGCTGCACCAATTTACATTCCCACCAACAGTGTAGGAGGGTTCCCTTCTCCACAAAATATTGCACTCTTGAAACAGCAGGATGCACTACACAAGGGACGTCCTGAAAACAGGACACCTTAGAAATTTAACAGAAGATAAAAAATTTAATGGAAGAGTTGGAAGCAGCAATGAAGAAGTCACCTAGAAAGCAGGACCAAAAGACAAAGAATTAGAAAATAGTAGAGAAAAATATAAGAAATTTGGAGGGCAAATCCTTGGGGTTCAATATTCGAACAAGACAAGGTCCAAAAAGAGAGAACAGAGTAAACGGAAGGAGGAAATTATTAATGAAAAAATTCAATTTCTCAGACTCTAGGGCTTGTGTTTCTTGATTGAAAGGGCTCTCTGAGTACCTGGCACAGTGGATGACAATAGAGCTGCCCCAAGTACATCCTCATGGAATTTCAGAACTTTAGGATCAAGGAGAAGATCCAACAAGTTATCAGAGAGAGAGAGAGAGAGAGAGAGCGTTTCATCTAAATTATCAAGAATCAAGATGGCACTGGATTTCTCAATAGCAACCTAGAAAGGTAGAAGCCAACAGAGCAATGCCTTAGAAATTCCGAGGGAAAATTATTTCCGGCCTAAAATTCTATCTCCAGCCAAACTCCATGAGAGAATAGTGAATTTTCAGACAGTCAAGACCTCAAAACCTTTACTCCCATGTACTCTCTCCCCAGAAGCTCCCGGAGGATAAAATCCACAAAAGAAGGAAAAAACCAAAAAAGAAGACAAGGGATCCAACACGAGAAAGGGTGGCATCCCCGGGCTGATGGTGGGAGGGTCACCCTGCAGCAGCCCGAAGAGGGGCCGGTCCAGATGGGAGGTCCCTGGGCAGTGAGAGAGAATTCCTCAAGAGATTTCAACCGAGCGCGAGGAGAGCACTTTGGGAAGAGTTGGGGGTTGAATTAATGATGAGTACAGAGAAAACTCAGGAAGCAGAGAAGAGGGACACAATTGCATATCGATGGAACCAAACGATAGCAGTATTGGGATGACGTGAGGGCCGGGCCGTGTGACTTTTAGAGGTGTAGGTGGTGGTGGTGGAGGAGAACTGAATCATATTTTCCGTGGTGGGAAGTCAAGAGATGATTAAAGCCAAAAAAAATCAAGGAGTAGCAACGTAATCATGGAATTTAGAAATATGAGGGTAACGGCAACATGCGTCAGCTCAGATAGTTGAATTTGTTGTTTCTGGAGGATGGAAAGTAAGTGGGGACAGGAAAGGCTCGGGGATATTGCTGTTTGGTTTGGTCTGGTTTTAAATAGGTCTTGTAAGATTATCTCCCTCAAATCTATGTTGATGGCTGACATCCAGGCTGCATCACTTGGGGCTCTTCAGAATCCCCAGGACCTGGGCCATACCTCCAATAGTGTTTTGCTTAGCTGGCCTGGAGTGAAGTCTAAGCTTCAGGATTTTAAAACATTTTCCCAGAGGAGTCTAAGTTTCAGCCATGTTTGAGAACCACTGAAAAAAAGGTGCATGTATAACTTTGATAGAAATTAAAACTAACTTTAAAAGAGATTAATATATAAATAAAGCACATAGCATAGTTCTGGGCACTCTACCCTTCAATATGTTAATACTCCCAATGGGGGTCGTGGAAAGTCCCAGAAAAGGGTGGCCTGAGATGCTCAAGGCAGGTGTCACTCAAAACTTCCAGAATTTGGTTCTTACCAGTCCCCCAAAAAGACACTCATCTCAACCTGAAATTCCTTTAACAGAGGAGAGCTTTTCAGATGGGGTTATGGCTAAAACAGAATACCTGGGAAATGCCAGAGGATTAACTTTACACAGAGGTGTGAATGGCATGCATCTGATCCTTCCTTGGAAGGGTCAAAGGGCAGAGGTCATGAGAGTAATGAGAGCCTGAGATGGAGATGAAGGGGAGGAGGAGAAAAGGGAGGCCGAAACAAAGAAGTCAAACTCCAACTACTTTTTATCTAATTCCAGACGAATAGCCTCTCCCTCTGCTCTCTGAAGAGACTCTCTAAGAAGCCAATTTGAGTCTGCACGTTAATTAATGGCCCGGGCTGGTGGCTTTTGGAAGGGAGAGTCTCTGTCCCCTATTCTCTTTTCTGGTCCCTGGGTCAAGGAGAGCTGTGTTCCAGCTCCTGAAGGAGGGCGGCTGCCGGCCGCTTTGGGTCACTTTGGAAGAAAGGCGTTATTATGCCGGGCCGTCATCACTGTCTTCCCCGACACATCTACAGGTGTACCCTTTCTTACTGTGCCTCTCACAGGTTTCTTTTTCCCTCTGCTGTTGGCCTCTTAGGGATATAGGAGCCTGCCTGTTATTCACCACGCGGTGTATTGTTACCCCCTTTGATTTGCTGCTGTTTGAACCAGATGCTGTCTGTCTTGTAGCATTTAATCCCTTGAAAGGTTGAAGGATGCAATTTATATGAATGATGGCTCTTTCTAAGAAGGCAAAGTCATATTGCACTTCATGCTTATCTTGAGCAGATTTCCTGGTCTCCACTCCCACCCTAACTAAGAGATTAATGAATCGAGAAGCACATTTTGGTGGCTTGAAACTGACTGCCTCCTGGGAAATGCCAGCACATTCCAGTGATCACTAGGCATCTAGAAGGTTCCGTTACTGCTTTCTCCTTTCTTCATGGAGCCACCTCGGCTCCGTCCTGAATCATAAATCGAGGGGAGCGTGAAGCCTCTGTCTAGAGAAATGGTCCTCTTCCTTGTGGCATCTCAAATGTCTGGACAGGAACAGACAGTCAGGAGAGCTGCTTTTAAAATAAATGTCTGTATGTTGAATCATTTGTATATTTTGAATCATTTTTCCCATTGACTTTTTTTTTTTTTCCCATTGACTTTTATTCAAACTTTTAGATATACTGTGGATGGAACTGACATAATAAATAAAATCACCCTTCAAATTATTCAACTAGCATCTTTTTAAGCCTACAAGAAAAAGAAAACAAGGAAAAAACGTCCCACTGGGATGAATGAATCAGAGATGCTCAGCATAGAAGTGGAACCCTCAGATCAACGGGAGACAATGGCCTTTACTGATTCTTGTAGATGCTACAGTTAAAAGTTAAGTTGCTCCCTCTGAAACCTAAGACATTACACTATACAGACATGAGGTCACCCTAATTACCAACATTAGAGAAAACCATATTTTATACAAATAAGCTTAACAGGAAAAAAGCACTTAAAACGGTGCCTGGCACATAGGACACACAATAAACATTTGCATTCATGCTATTTTAGCTCAGGACCACCATGTAAAAATGGCCACAGCCCTTTGTCCAGGAAAGTGTTGGATTAGGGCTCCACCCTCAGCCTCCACTGTGTGGGCCCAGACCCCATGCAGGCTCTAAAGATTCATGGCTCCCGATTCACTAGGGAGAGAAGGCATAGCCCCAAAAGAAGGAGCAATTCTTTCCTGGGGGGTGTTGGAAGAGGCTGGGATGTTTCCTGAAGGAAGGAATCTTCCTTCAACCTTTGTCCTGAAAACTGAGTAAGTGTTCACAGATGGGCCCAAAGGGAGGGCTTTTCCAGGCAAAGGGAGCCGAGTTTGCCTGAGCACGAAGGTGTGAAAGTAGCTGGAAAATCGTGGTAAGGAGGAAGGGTAGGTTTCAGAGAAGGAAATGAAACTGGAAGGCAAGCAGTAGATACTGGAGAGTCTTAAGTGCTACTTGAAGGAGTCTGGAGTTGACGCTGTAGAAGGGTTTTCAGTAGAATGTGTGTTTATCTGTGTACCTGGTATGTGTGGACTGCCTTAAATCACCACAGACATTAAGGCTTTCTAGAGATTAAGGGACAGTTCAGGAAAGGACTAGAGGTTAGATGAGCAGGTTGAAAATTAGAATCATGATCAAGAGGAACCCAATAATCTAGGGAAAAGGTAGATAGCAACGATAAAGAAGGAAGGAATTAAGGAAAGGGGAAATCTTCCAGGAAGGGTGGGATCTGGGTGTGATGGGGGTGGAACCTTGGAAACAACCGATGCTACTTCCTCAGTGGAGGAGACTGAGAGAGCTCCCCTTACACAGTGTTGGTCAAAGTGCAGTTGGTCCCCCAGATGCCCTGGGTGGGTGGAGGGGAGGGAGAGGAGGAGAGCAAGCCTTGTGAAAATGCAGACTCCTGGGCCCTGCCCCAGGTCTGAGAATCGGCACGTACAATTTGTTCTACAGAGGATTCTTGGGCATCCTGAGGTTTGAGGACAAGAGTACTACTCATTTACATCTGGGGTAGAAAAAGGAAGAGGGGCACGGGGAGAGAACACACATCACATGCGAGGCAGGGGTGGCCCCCATGTGAGAAGCAGCCTGGAATCTGAAGCCTGCACACTGTCTAACCTGGACAAAGGTGGGCTCCTGGCATCTGCTCCTGTGGCCTCCATGTGGTCTGCATCCTGGTCTGCTCTCATTCCAGTAGCACATAGGTCTGCACTCTTCTGGGAGCCCAGGAGGAGGAAAGAGAGCCCAGAGCTGGGTTCCAGCCACTGAACATCCCTTACTGGCTGTGTGGCCAGGAGCTAATCGCTTGACCTCTCTGAGCTTCAAGTTTTAAAAAGGAGTCATAGGAATCTGCTGCAGCTGCCTCACCCCGCTGTGGGGCAAGAAGCTCCAAGTGAGAAGAGAGCTTGATCACATTACAAGACCTTCCTGTGATGACTTCAAATGTTCAATAGGAGGATGGGCGCCAGAAGAGTTCCTGGGGAGAAGGTCTATATGCTTGATTTGGGTGGCGGTTAAATGGAGAATATTTTGATAAATATATATGTGCATTTTACTGTATGTCAATTATACCTCCAATTAAAAAAAAAAAAAAAACAACCAAGAAGAAGATAAAACATCCTAGTGGAGAGTGACGGCCCTGTTTTCACCTGTGGTGCGGCAGCTAGCAGGGCCACCAGGAGAAGTCTCTGGGCAGAGCCCAGCCTGGGCCCAGGGAGTCCTGGGCTGCAGCTCCCTTGTCCCCAGACATGCAGAACCCGCCGTCTCAATGCATTTGGGGGAAAGCGTTTGACTCTTAGAGACCAACAGGGTGGCCTGAGCTGAAGCAGGTGGAGACTCAGAACCAGGGCTGAAGTAATGATGGAAATCGCAGCCATAAGTAAACACAAACGGGACTTCCCTGGTGGTGCAGTGGTTAAGAATCCGTCTGCCAATGCAGGGCACCCGGCTTCGAGCCCTGGTCTGGGAAGATCCCGCATGCCGCGGAGCAACTAAGCCCGTGCGCCACAACTACTGAGCCTGCGCTCTAGAGCCCGGGAGCCACAACTACTGAAGCCCACACACCTAGAGCCCGAGCTCGGCAGCAAGAGAAGCCACCGCAGTGAGAAGCCTGCGCACCGCAAAGAAGAGTAGCCCCCGCTCGCCGCAGCTAGAGAAAGCCCACGCACTGCAACGAAGACCCAACACAGCCAAAAATAATTAATTAATTTTTAAAAAATAAGTGAACACAAGGAGAACCAAAGCCCTGGAACACTCTGGTCTAGGGGCCTGAGAATTCCAGACAGTCTTTCTTCACCAGTCGGGTATCCGTTCACGGACTCTGCCTTTTGAAAAGGGGCGTTTCTGCAGGGAAGTTTTGGAAGAAGGGCGCGTGTCACAGGCCCAGTGCCCAGAGCTTTTGCGGCACAGTGGTTTGCACTTGACCGGGAGTGTCATTTCCCCTTGGCTTCCTGAACAGTGGTCTCTGTTCAGAGCGGGGGTTCTGTCGGTGTGGCCGCCTGGCCGTGGCTCAATGTCCTTAGATACCCACAAGAAAAACACATCTTTTCCCTCTAAGCCACGTGACCTCCCCTGGTGGAAAAGAACAGTTACCTAAGAGTTTACAGGACAAACATTACAAACCATCTCCCTGAGGGGGTGTCAGAGGCATCCCTGGTCCAGGCAGGAAGCGTGGAATCTGAACAGGCTCTCTCTCTGCAGAGAAGCTGGGAGCAGAGGCCCCAGGCCCACGCTGTCTCTGGAGGCCAGAACCCTGCGGAGGGAGAGAGAAAGAGGTGGGGGAAACCCAGGTCCCTCCAGGAGACAGGAACACAGGAAGAGGAGCCCACAGCTGCTTCTCCTGGGAGCGGCTGCAGGGGTGATTTCAAATTCCCCTTTAGGGCTGCTCTAATTAAGACAAGAACTCAAAAGTCATAGCAAGGCAGCCAACATGAGAATTCAAGGACCTTAGCCATCCCAATGTTCGCTGTACCTTCCCACATGTTCTGAAAGAGGGGACTTTTTAAATAAAGCAGCAGGGGAGATACTGGATGTGAATGAAAAGCAGGGATGTGGGTGATGGAGCTAGACAGTGGCGGAGAGCCAGCTAGCCACGCCCCCCCCACCGCCCCCGCACCGAAGCATCCATTCAGCATTCCAACCTTTTTCCTCCAAGCTTTCCATCAAATACAGCAAAAGCTGTCCTTTAAATTAGCCCAGAACCGCTACCTCCCTCTCCGTTCTTCTGGGACCTCTGAGGGTCCAGAGGTTTCTTCTGGGTCACCAGGGGCTCCCACCTTTCTCTGACCGGTTAGAGGGCTGAGCTCTTCTTCTATTACTGGAATGTGAATCCCGTAATCACTTTGCTCCCGCTGTTGAGTTGGCCGACCCCTGTGAAATGATGGTTTTCATCAGAGACATACCGTGAGCTGCAATGGTATTCAGAAGAATGTGATTTCAAACCGAGGGGAAAAAAATAGTTCAGAGACAGTTTACTGATATAAAACCGTCTGGGCCTTCTGGGAACGACGGACAAGTTCCTGGTTCCCCACCCAGAGAATGGCCGGTAGTACAGGCTGCAGGCATGTCCCGGGATGGTGCATGTGATTCGCCCCGCTTCCTTCCTCCCCTTGCAGCCTCCACTGGCTCCATTTCTGGATCTCAAACAACACTTTCAGCTTCTTCACACACATGCCCACACAGGCACACACAGAGACACAGACACAGACCGACACGCACACACACATGCCTTCCATCCCTGGAAGCCGTGGGGTTGCACTTAACCATCATGAAGTGGCAGCAAGTGGATTTTACAAAGATTAGCGCCAAACTGACAGTGTGATGCCTGGAAATGTTACCTACTATGTGTTCCTGCAACATTTTCAATTCACCCTATTATGGTGATTATAGATGAATGTGTCTTAACGCAATGTCCTGCTTTCCTTCCTGCGTTGGTAACAGTCTAAGGGCTGGTTTTAAGACCTTTGGGATAGGATTGATGCCAAAGTACCCAGTTTTTCCATTCATCCAAGGAGGTGGCTGCCTGCAAAACATGTCTAAAATTATCCCTAATTCCAAGTCCTCTCTAAACAATCAACCTCTCCAATATAATAATTCCAAAACCTTTCTTGATTCCTGCTTTTAATAAAGTACATTTACAGAGGATATGAATTCCAGATTTGATTTCAGACTCTGGGGATATATATTCCTCTTCTGGAACTTGTATATCCGGTCCTGGGATTAAAAAAGAAAAAAAGGAAAGACAGAAAGAAAAAGAGAGGGGGAGAGAGTCCAGAGCGTTACAAGCATTCCTTGTATTTCTTCTGTCTTTTGCCCACTGAGCATGGAGGGGAGAGACAGGCACAGCATCTGGTTAAAGTCAGGTAAGTAACACTCTGGGGGAAAAGCCTGAAGTCAGTTGCCAACCTCTTTCTCTTTCTAATGTGTTTCTGCAGATGGATGAAAACTGCAGCCAATATAGAGGTTTCAATTTTAGGCGATCCTTGGGAGAAAAGACAGAAAAAGAAACATTTTGTTCCATCACTGTCCTATCAGCTCTGTGCGGTTCCAAACATTTGGCATCATGAACAGACGTAGAATTATGCCTCTGCCACTCCACCACCAGGTGCAAATATGCCAAAGGTACATCTTCAGCCGTAACATTCCCCTGAATGAAGACTGAAGATATGACTGGGGCCCAAAAGGGAAACCTAAGGCTGCTTCTGAGCATAAACACTTTTCACCATTGTTCCCCGGGCTGGAGTAGGTGGGCATCTCCTGCCTGGTCACGAGAGGGGCTCTCAGCCCTGTGGGAGGAGCGTGGAGCTGGAATCAGAAGGTCTAACTCCTGCTGTGGTTTTGCACCCAGTGCCTCTTGGCCATGGATGAGACATTTCATCTCTGGACCTTGGCTTCTGCACATGTAAAATGAAGATGGTAACGTCTGCTTCACCTGCTCCCACAGTCACTATGCGCCTTTTCCCGAACGTGAAGGAGAACGTCACGCTGGGGAGCAACGTCACCAAAGCACCCAGACTTGTGAAAATGCTGAGTTTTTCGGTGAGTCCCCATCCCACTGTGGTGTGGGAAACTAGGTTTACTCCAGCCTTTAATCTCAGTCCAATCTCCTGCTCGGGAGCAGTTTTCTTTAGATAATTCAGTCTTTGCCTGGGTGTGTGAGGGGGGCTGACTGTCTTCTCAGGGGTGGAGGGGGGCAGGCTCACGTCCACATGGTATTTTCTGGATCCTCCCCATGTCTGCTGTAGGGTGGTTGGTCTGGGCTGCTCTCTGGACTGTTGACGACAAATGTTCAGCTTGTCCCGTTCCTTGGCTTTAGGCTGGTGTTTGTTGCTGGGTTGGGTAGCTTGTGGTTCATTTTCTATCGTGGTTGAGGTGGAGTCCAGCTTCTTTTTTCCCTAGTTTGGCCGCCCCTGGGTCCCCCTTGGTGCTGGGCCTCTGGCTCTCCCTTGGCACCGTGGGCCCCTGGGTCCGCCTTGTTGTTGAGCCCCTGGGTCTGGTTGTGAGGTCAGGGTCCAGGCAGTTCATTTTGCAACCCTTGCCCACAGCGCCATCTTGTCCCCACTATGGTCATTCCTCTCTGGTATGTTCTCTAGCCAGATTCCAACCAGCATCTGTGCCTCACCCACTTCAGGGACACACAGGAGATTCTGAGTTCCTTCCACACCACACAGGAACTGAGGGTGGCTTGGAAAGCTAAATGCTAGCCCTTCCACTGTCTAATCACGCTGTGTTGCTGAGTTTACTCTGATGTGGCCACGCCCACATGGGTGTGGGGAGCCTGCGTTCCATGCAGTCTCAGATGAAGGGGAGGCCTTGTGTCGATTTTAACATCTAACACACCTCCCCCTCTGGGCATCCCAGAGACAGAAAATCAAGATGAATATCTCTCCAGCCTCTGTCTCCCTTCTCCTTCTCATGGTCTTTTGGGACCAGAAATGGGCAGGTTTCCTGCCTCTACAATTCAAGCCTCCTGGCCCAGTTGTCATAGACAGAACCAGACCTTGCATGCATGGAAGCAGTTCTATGATCTGAGTCCTACCTACAAGCTTGGCTGTTTAGCAAGTTATGCTAAATGGGAGCTAAATAAATTTAGGAAATCCTATTTCTCTCTCACCAAAGCCTAGTTTTTACAGCTATTATGCCTACAAAATTCCCATTTTGGGTTGCGAGAACCTGCACATTAGATTTTTTTTTTTTGCATTCATGCTGTAGAAATCTAAAGGTGGACATATGTCTGAGAAAATGGGAAAGTGAAGGGGTAGGTCGACCCATGAAATACAAAAGTGAAAATTATGTTAATAGTATTCCAGACATGTTATACCTCTTTCAACCATATAACCTTCAGAACTCCTTCCAACTCAAAAGGATTTAACTCCTAAGATGGTGCTTGAGAACACAATTTGGAAAGTATGACACTCTTTTCAAATGTGTCCATATATACTAACTTGATTACTTCTGCTATTAGATTTCCAAAGTGCTAGTCTCTCTGAAATCTGCCTGGGGCAACTTGAACTTGGATGAATGGCCATTAAACATTCTGATTCTGAAAAAGGCTTCGCCGTGTCCAACAACTTCTCTTCTGGTAAAAAACTGTTTCATGAATTATTCTGAAACATCTGCCCTGAGCTACTTTCCATTTCTAATGTATTACTTTGGAGATTATAAATCAGATTCTACTTGTGGTGGTCTTTCACTTGGACAACTCAGTTTACCCCCCCTCACCCCGCCCCATTATCGTACCTCCTTAGAGAACAGCCACTGCGACCTGGGAAAGGAATCAGAAAAGATGGGTTCCTCAGATGCTTAAGAGGTAGGGAAAAGACAACTCTACTACAGAAAATAAATTGTCTGGTTTGTAATATCCTGACCTTCACTCGATGTCGTCGGCATCAAGTATTAGAGAAGTAACCCTTGTGGAGCAAGGTCACTGGCTTGCTCATCAGAGCTACTAAATCAGCCAATGCTCATTTGCCTTCTGGTCTGATGCCAAGTCCCTCCACCAAGTGAAATCAGTCCACCAAACAAGCGCCTCCTCTGAGTCCAATACTCCATTATGCCCAGTGACGATCATGAAAAAAAATATGAGAGGGTCCTTGACCTAGGAAACTTACAGTCCAGCGGAGGAGATAAATAGTGAGACAATTAGAAAACAAAATTAAACACTCTAAACTCTGTGGCGCTTTCTGTAGGAACAATAGGAATCCCAGAAGGAAGAATATGAGAAGATCTCACAGACTGGAGGGATGTCTAGATTGGGATAAGCATGAAGGAAGAGAAATAACAGGATGGGGAAAATAACAATGAAGGCACGAGGTGAGGCGATGGGCTCGTGGGCATGTGCCGGGGACTGTGAGACCTACTTGACAAGAGGAGAAGGAAGGGGGGCTTCCCTGGCGGTCCAGTGGTTAAGACTCTGCGCTTCCGCTGCAGGGGGCGCAAGTTTGATCCCCGGTCGGGGAAGAGGATCCTGTATGCCACGTGGTGCAGCCAAAAAGAAAAAAGAAAGGAGAAGCCAGAGACAATGAATTGGTAGGAAAATGGGCAGAAAACGGAAGAGCTAGACAATGGAAGATGTAAACCGCAGGGCTTGCGATAGACAATGGGGTGCCATGTGTAGGAGCGCAGCATGGGAAGAGGTGAGGACAGCTGTGTTTTTAGGATGCTTGGGGACAACATTGACTACACTGTGGGAAGTGTCTGAAGCTGGAGAGGCTATTGTCTAGTTATTCAACTGGACTGTGGTCATGGCAGAAGGGGAGAAGGGGAAGAAGCAGGTTCTAGAGACGCACACAACCACGAAATAGGAATTCCTGACAGCTGACTGGATATGGGACCTGAAGGAGAAGGCACTTAGTGGTTTTTGGTATCAGAAATAGGAGTAATACTGGTGCCACTGTGGAGAAAAAACTGATTGGGAAGGAAGGCTATCGCAGGGTGGGAGAGTAGCAGGGGGAGGAACCCCATCTCACAACAGAGTGTCTGGTTTCTTTTGGTTATTTGGTTTATTTCTATTGCTTATTGCTTATTTCTATTGATTCCAGCTTGGCCTCCTAGCTGGAACAATCAACACAGACCCAAACGATCCCAAACATTTTGGCAATGTTGACAGTTCTGCCTACCAGCAACTAGACCTATGGTTCTTCGATTATCAATTCGAGAAGTTGCAAACCTGCCTACCTCAGCAGACAGATGAGGCTGGGAGGCTCTGGAGTCATGCTGCCTGTTTTCAAATCCCTGCTACTTACCTGCTGTGTGATTTGGGCAAATTGTAAAAGCCTCTCTGTGCTCGGTTTCCTCATCTATAACAGCAGGGATAATAACACCCATTCCATAAATGAGAAAGTTCACGTTGAGCACTTGATACTCTGTACGATGACTCGACTTAGTCATGACTCAACAAGTGTTAGCTGTATTTCATTTCCATCAAACAAAATAATAAGCACTTAAACAATTTATAAAATTCAAAGCTTTCCAGAGAAGGAAAGATTTCTTTGTAGAGACAGTGGGATGGCTTGGAACAAGTATTGGACTTGGAGTCTGTCCTAATCCTACAACCAACGCCAATCATTTCTGTTACTCAAGGCAACCCTATTAACCTCCAGGAAGTCTCAGTTTCTTTATTCACTTAACGTCAATAATAATGCACGTCCTGCCTACGATATGGTTCTGAAAATAAAAGAGATGATTCATGTGAAGATACTTGGTGGAAACTCTAAATGCTTTACAAAGGAAAGGTATTAATTAGTTGTTGTCAGCGTTAGTATGTTAAAGAACTATCCTTCATTTATGTGTGATGATCACATCCCATCAATACGTGTCGATCTAGATGTATATGGAAGAGAAACAGCAAACAATAAAGCAAATAGAGTAAAAAAAATTAAAATCTTACTTACACAGGTTCTGTGATTTAATTGTCACCAAGGATGTGCAGTAGCCCCTTGAAGAGAATTGAAATCTTGGGTTACTCTACATCGGCCTGGGCTTTAGAAATGGGTGGCAGTGACTCTGAATAGGATGACTGTTGAGCTTTACACATTTATGATTTATTTTGGTTAGAGCAACCATCAGGGTGGGGCGGGATTTGGTGGGGTGGTGGGGTAGAAGGGCCTGGTCAGTGGTTAAACTGGGAATTTCCAGCTTTCATTGATCCTTATAGGAAAAGCCCCAGCCCTCCACATAGCTAATGAATTTACATCCTGAATGATTTCTCCTTGAAGGTGTCCACCCCCGGCTCTCCCAGGCCCAGCAATGCTGAGTCGTTAGTATGGATGGTTCATATAAAAACAAAGCATTGAAAGGCAGGACAGAAACAAATTCTGACTTGACCTCAAGCTGCTCCTGAAGCCCAGGGTTCATGTTCCCAGTCTACACATCAATCTCAGCTGCCCGGGCTGGCAAGTTGGGAGCACAGTTCACAGCGCCCTTCAATCAGGGATGGTGCTTGAGGCGGCGAGGATGAGCTGTTCATTATGTGAGCTAGTTAGGAGTCTGTTTCTTTAGTCTCTTTGTGTTCCTTTACAGAACTTAGTTTTATGATGGCCTTGGAAAGATTGAGGCGAAGATTCTGAGTCGACATCACCTTCATCTTGCATTTTAGAAAGATATCCCTTGCATTCAAACCACCTTTCTCCTTTCCTTCCATTGTTTATTTGTGCAGTTTCAGCTTTCTAGAGATTACACTCATTTACTTAGAGGCTCAATTTAGGTGATGAAAATTCTAATTGTTGCTGGTGAAGAGGGCATAAACCTCCTAACTTTTGCTCTGAATATCCATTTGGTGTAGCCATAGTGCTACACCTCAGCCATAAGACCAACCTGAAGTCAGGGGGATGCTTTCTATCCACAAGGTGCAACTTACAGCTCCACAAAGCAAGTCCCACCCTTGGTCTCCTTCCCTGTGGCCTGTGGCTTCAATAGTGGATACATCTGACTCCAGTTTGGTTCAGGCCTTGGGGCTCTTAGCGCAGGGCTCTACCTGCCACTCTGGCTCCGAGGAATCCTTATATCAGCAACCTTTGGGAATAAAGCGCTCTTAGAGCACCTGAAAAATACAAAGTAACTATGGTACATATCAGAATGTAGGGTTTTCTCTTTTACTTCACAGAGTATCAAGGTGAGATTTGGAAATCATAATTAAAGTACACTTTTTGTGCTGTCAATATGGATTAAAAGATAGGAACCACTAAGTAGGTTCTTGCCACTGTTTTTCAACTGACACTATTTGCTCTCAGCAAATCTTTTATTTAATCAGGGTTGTGGAGAGGTGGTTCAGAAATCTGCCTTCTATTCCAAAAGCACAAGCATTTTCTTCGTAAGTGTGTTAATTCAAAATAAAGATATATTTGCATTTGGAATTTATCTCTATTTAAATGGATTCATCACATTAACATTTGACGTGATTACTGTCGTTCTGTATACCTGGGAATGAAGCTGTGGTTTTCACTCTACCAGCAGAGTGGATTTAGACAGAGGAAGCAGAGTGATCTGAGTAATGTATAACAAGATCTCATTTCTCTTGCATCAGGAGGTTTTTGGTAAGGGAACCTGCACCTTTTTGACTCTGAAAATAATTACCTTGTAAAAACTAAAAACCCTGAGAGACTTTAGCATTACAGCTCTGCGAAGTAGCAAAGTGGCAAAAACCAATTTTGTCCCAATGAACCCTTTCATCTCAATGCAGCCAGACCCCTGGCTCTGCATTCCCAATGAATTCGGAAAAGTTGATTTCTGCAAAGACAATTTTATACAGAAATATCAGCTCTTCAGCAATTCCAGCCCAGGGAATCATGAGAGGACTAACCCATCATCCTTTCTTCTTTCTTCCAGTTCTAATAAGAAGGCAGTCTCGGGACTTCCCTGGTGGCACACTGGTTAAGAATCTGCCTGCCAAAGCAAGGGACATGGGTTCAATCTGTGGTCTGGGAAGATCCCACATGCCATGGAGCAGCTAAGCCTGTGTGCCACAACTATTGAACCTGTGCTCTAGAGCCCACGAGCTACAACTACTGAGCCCATGCACTGCAACTACTGAACCGCACGCCTAGAGCCCATGTTCCACAACAAGAGAAGCCCCCACAATGAGAGGTCCATGCACCACAACGAAGAGTAGCCCAGCTCGCCACAACTAGAGAAAGCCCACACAAAGCAGCAAAGACCCAACCCAGCCAAAAATAAATAAAATAAATAAATATATTTATTTTAAAAAAAAAGGCAGTTTGGCACCATGAAGAATGTGGTTATGTGCATCCTTCTCCTGCTGTCAGCTGAATACAACCTCATTCCAGGCTGGTCAAGCAGAAGATGGATGGTAACAATGACTTTCAGATACTACAAACCATGTCATCAGTGATGACAAGAGGAAAGCTTCAGGAGATTGGTTCAAGATGGCAGAGTAGAAGGATGTGTGTTCACTTCTTCTTGTGAGAGCACTGGAATCACAACTAACTGCTGAACAATCATCGACAGGAAGGGACTGGAACTCACCAAAAAAGATACCTCACATCCAAAGACAAAGGAGAAGCTTCAATGAGATGGTAGGAGGGGAGCAACCACAATAAAATCAAATCCCATAACTGCTGGGTGGGTGACTCACAAACTGGAGAACAGTTATACCACAGAAGTCCACCCACTGGAGAGAAGATTCTGAGCCCCACGTCAGGCTTCCCAACCTGGTGTCTAGCAATGGGAGGAGGAATTCCTAGAGAATCAGACATTGAAGGCTAGCGGGATTTGATTGCAGGACTTCGACAGGACTGGGGGAAACAGAGACACCACTCTTGGAGGACACACACAAAGTAGTGTGCGCATCAGGACCTAGGGGAAGGAGCAGTGACACCATAGGAGACTGAACCAGACCTACTTGCTAGTGTTGGAGGGTCTCCTGCAGAGGTGGGGGGTGCCTGTGTCTCACCGTGAGGACAAGGGCATGGGCAGCAGAAGTTCTGGGAAGTACTCCTTGGCATGAGCTCTCCCAGAGTCTGCCATTAGCCCCACCAAAGAGCCAGGGTAGGCCCCAGTGTTGGATTGCCTCAGGCCAAACAACCAACAGGGAGGGAACCCAGTCCCATCTATCAGCAGACAAGCGGATTAAAGTTTTACTGAGCTCTGTCCACCAGAGCAACAGCCAGCTCTACCTACCACCAGTCCCTCCCATCCCGAAGCTTGCACAAGCCTCTTAGATAGCCTCATCCACCAGAGGGCAGACAGCAGAAGCAAGAAGAATCCTGCAGCCTGTGGAACAAAAACCACATTCACAGAAAGATAGGCAAGATGAAAAGGCAGATGGCTAAGTACCAGATGAAGGAACAAGATAAAATCCCAGAAAAGCAACTAAATGAAGTGGAGATAGGAAACCTTCCAGACAAAGAATTCAGAATAATGATAGTGAAGATGACCCAGGACCTCAGAAAAAGAAAGGAGGCAAAGATTGAGAAGATGCAAGAAATGTTTAACAAAGACCTGGAAGAATTAAAGAACAAACAAACAGAGATGAACAATACAATAACTGAAATGAAAAATACAGTAGAAGGAATCAATAGCAGAATAACTGAGGCAGAAGAATGGATAAGCGACCTGGAAGACAGAAAGGTGGAATTCACTGCCATGGAACAGAATAAAGAAAAAAGAATGAAAAGAAATGAAGACAGCCTAAGACACATCTGGGACAACATTAAATGCAACAACATTAACATTAAAGGGGTCCCAGAAGGAGAAGAGAGAGAGAAAGGACCTGAGGAAATATTTGAAGAGATTATAGTCAAAAACTTCCCTAACATGGGAAAAGAATTAGCCACCCAAGTCCAGGAAGCGCAGAGAGTCCTAGGTAGGATAAACCCAAGGAGAAATACGCCAAGACACATAGTAATCAAACTGACAAAAATTAAAGACAAAGAAAAAATTAGTGAAAGCAACAAGGGAAAAAAGCCAAATAACATACAAGAGAACTCCCATAAGGTTAACAGCTGATTTCTCAGCAGAAACTCTACAAGCCAGAAGGGAGTGGCATGATATATTTAAAGTGATGAAAGGGAAGAACCTACAACCAAGATTACTTTACCCGGCAAGAATCTCATTCAGATTAGACAAATTAAAACCTTTATAGACAAGCAAAAGCTAAGAGAATTCAGCACCACCAAACCAGCTCTACAACAAATGCTAAAGGAACTTCTCTAAGTGGGAAACACAAGAGAAGAAAAGGACCTACAAAAACAAACCCATAACAATTAAGAAAATGGTAACAGGAACATACATATCGATAATTACCTTAAACATGAATGGATTAAATGCTCCAACCAAAAGAAACAGGCTCACTGAATGGATACATAAACAAGACCCATATATACGCTGTCTACAAGAGACCCACTTCAGACCTAGGGACACATACAAACTGAAAGTGAGGGGGTGGAAAAAGATATTCCATACAAATGAAAATCAAAAGAAAGCTGGAGTAGCAAGACTCATATCAGAAAAAATAGACTTTAAAATAAAGAATGTTACAAGAGACAAGGAAGGACACTACATAATGATCAAGGGATCAATCCAAGAAGAAGCTATAACAATTATAAATATATATGCACCTAACATAGGAGCACCTCCATACATAAGGCAACTGCTAACAGCTATAAAAGAGGAAATCGACAGTAACACAATAATAGTGGGGGACTTTAACACCTCACTTATACCAACGGACAGATCAACCAAACAGAAAATTAATAAGGAAACACAAACTTTAAATGACACAATATATCAGGTAGATTTAATTGATATTTATAGGACATTCCATCCAAAAACAACAGATTACACTTTCTTCTCAAGGGCACATGGAACATTCTCCAGGAGAGATCACATCTTGGATCACAAATCAAGCCTCAGTAAATTTAAGAAAATTGAAATCATATCAAGCATCTTTTCTGACCACAACACTATGAGATTAGAAATCAATTACAGGGAAAAAAGTGTAAAAAACACAAACACATGGAGGGTAAACAATACGTTACTAAATAACCAAGAGACCCCTGAAGAAATCAAAAAACACCTAGAGACAAATTACAATGAAAACACTACGATCCAAAACCTATGGGATGCAGCAAAAGCAGTTCTAAGAGGAAAGTTTATAGCAATACAAGCCTACCTCAAGAAACAAGAAAAATCTCAAATAAACAATCTAAAGGAACTAGAGAAAGAAGAACATACAAAACCCAAAGTTAGTAGAAGGAAAGAAATCATAAAGATCAAAGCAGAAATAAATGAAATAGAAACAAAGAAAACAATAGCAAAGGTCAATAAAACTAAAAACTGGTCCTTTAAGAAGATAAACAAAATTGATAAGCCATTAGCCAGATTCATCAAGAAAAAGAGGGAGAGGACTCAAATCAATAAAATTAGAAATGAAAAAGGAGAAGTTACAACAGACACTGCAGAAATACAAAGCATCCTAAGAGACTACTACAAGCAACTCTATGCCATTAAAATGGACAACCTGGAAGAAATGGACAAATTCTTAGAAAGGTATAACCTTCCAAGACTGAACCAGGAAGAAATACAAAGTATGAACAGAACAATCACAAGTAATGAAATTGAAACTGTGATTAAAAATCTTCCAACAAACAAAAGTCCAGGACCAGGTGGCTTCACAGGTGAATTCTATCAAACATTTAGAGAAGAGCTAACACCCATCCTTCTCAAACTCTTCCAAAAGATTGCAGAGGAAGGAACACTCCCAAACTCATTCTATGAGGCCACCATCACCCTGATATCAAAACCAGACAAAGATACTACAAAAAAAGAAAATTACAGACCAATATCACTGATGAATATAGACACAAAAATCTTCAACAAAATACTAGCAAACAGAATCCAACAACATATTAAAAGGATCATACACCGTGATCAAGTGGGATTTATCCCAGAATGCAAGGATTCTTCAATATATGCAAATCAATAAATGTGATACACCATATTAACAAGTTGAAGAATAAAAACCATATGATCATCTCAATAGATGCAGAAAAAGCTTTTGACAAAATTCAACACCCATTTATGATAAAAACTCTCCAGAAAGTGGGCATAGAGGGAACCTACCTCAACATAATAAAGGCCATATACGACAAATCCACAGCAAACATCATTCTCAATGGTGAAAAACTGAAAGCATTTTCTCTGAGATCTGGAACAAGACAAGGATGTCCACTCTCACCACTATTATTCAACATAGTTTTGGAAGTCCTAGCCACAGCAATCAGAGAAGAAAAAGAAATAAAAGGAATACAAATTGGAAAAGAAAAGTAAAACTGTCAGTTTGCAGATGACATGATACTATACATAGAGAATCCTAAAGATGTCACCAGAAAACTACTAGAGCTAATCAATGAATTTGGTAAAGTTGCAGGATACAAAATCAATGCACAGAAATCTCTTGCATTCCTATACACCAATGATGAAAAATCTGAAAGAGAAATTAAGGAAACACTCCCAATTATCATTGCAACAAAAAGAATAAAATACCTAAGAATAAACCTACCTAGGGAGACAAAAGACCTGCATGCAGAAAACTATAAGACACTGATGAAAGAAATTAAAGATGATACAAACAGATGGAGAGATATACCATGTTCTTGGATTGGAAGAATCAATATTGTGGAAATGACTATACTACCCAAAGCAATCTACAGATTCAATGCAATCCCTATGAAATTACCAATGGCATTTTTTACAGAACTAGGACAAAAAATCTTAAAATTTGTATG
Organism: Delphinapterus leucas; assembly: GCF_059928025.1. Taxonomy (NCBI): domain Eukaryota; kingdom Metazoa; phylum Chordata; class Mammalia; order Artiodactyla; family Monodontidae; genus Delphinapterus; species Delphinapterus leucas. The sequence continues at coordinate 29,926,050 of NC_143149.1, forward strand.
GAGACACAGAAGACCCCGAATAGCCAAAGCAGTCTTGAGGGGAAAAAATGGAGATGGGGGAATCAGACTCCCTGACTTCAGACTATATTACAAAGCTACAGTAATCAAGATAATATGATACTGGCACAAAAACAGAAATATAGATTAATGGAATAGGATAGAAAGCCCAGAGATAAACCCACGCACCTATGGTCAACTAATCTATGACAAAGGAGGCAAGGATATACAATGGAGAAAAGACAGCCTCTTCAATAAGCGGTGCTGGGAAAACTGGACAGCTACACGTAAAAGAATGAAATTAGAAAACTCTCTAACACCATACAAAAAAATAAACTCAAAATGGATTAGAGACCTAAATGTAAAATTGGACACTATGAAACTCTTAGAGGAAAACATAGGAAGAACACTCTTTGACATAAATCACAGCAAGATCTTTTTTGATCCACCTCCTAGAGTAATGGAAATAAAAACGAAAATAAACAAATGGGACCTAATGAAACTTAAAAGCTTTTGCAATGCAAGGAAACTACAAACAAGACGAAAGGACAACCCTCAGAATGGGAGAAAATATTTACAAACGAATCAATGGACAAAGGATTAATCTCCAATGTATATAAACAGCTCATGCAGCTCAATATTAAAAAAACAAACAACCCAATCCAAAAACAGGCAGACCTAAATAGACATTTCTCCAAAGAAGACATACAGATGGCCAAGAAGCACATGAAAAGCTGCTCAACATCACTAATTATTAGAGAAATGCGAATCAAAACTACAATGAGGTATCACCTCACACCAGTTAGAATGGCCATCATCAGAACATCATCTACAAACAACAAATGCTGGAGAAAAGGGAACCCTCTTGCACTGTTGATGGGAATGTAAATTGATACAGCCCTATGCAGAACAGGATGGAGGTTCCTTAAAAAACTAAAACTAGAATTACGACCCAGCAACCCCACTACTGGGCATATACCCAGAGAAAACCGTAATTCAAAAAGACATATGCACCCCAATGTTCACTGCAGCACTATTTACAATAGCCAGGTCATGGAAGCAACCTAAATGCCCATCGACAGACGAATGGATAAAGATGTGGTACATATATACAATGGAATATTGCTCAGCCATAAAAAGGAACGAAATTGGGTCATTTTTAGAGACATGGATGGATCTAGAGACTGTCATACAGAGTAAAGTAAGTCAGAAAGAGAACAACAAATATCGTATATTAACGCATGTATGTGGAACCTAGAAAAATGGTACAGAAGAACCAGTTTGCAGGGCAGAAATAGAGACACAGATGTAAAGAACAAACGTATGGACACCAAGCGGGGAAAGTGGCAGAGAGGGTGGTCATGTGCATAAATTGGGAGATTGAGATTGACATAAATACACTAATATGTATAAAATGGATAACTAATAAGAACCTGCTTTATAAAAAAATAAATAAAATAAAATTCAAAAATTAAAAAAAAACAAAAAAACATTTTTCCACCAGTGTCTCCATTAAAAAAAAAAGCGGGGTGGAAGCTTCCCCTCATTCACTTCCCAGGTCCCTCTCCATCCAGGTTACTGAAAAGTTCCTGACTTTCGATATGGCAGTTGGGTAATTTCAGGTTTAGAAATGGAAAGAGCAGCCACACCCTCCTTTCACTGGGACTGTTAATCATTCACCTTGCATTTCCAAGAACCTCAGATGGGGTCTGTGTGAGTATGTCTTAACTCCCACTTGGATGGTTGGCCCTCAGGGGCCTGTGCAAAGAAAATCAATACAGACTAGTAAATAAAATCTCATCACAGTCGAACATCTTGTGTGAACATCTAAAGTGACCTATGAATGTTTTTTCACTTTCTGGGGCCCTAAAGGCAGCCTGCCAACAAACACAGCTTCTGAACCAAGGAGGGCAGGGTAAGAAGTCTACTGGGAATGCTTCCTCTCTTTGGGGTTGGGATGCTCTTCTTGGCTGACCTTGGCCTGGAGTCTGGCCTGCCTGGGATGAGCACCTCCAGAGACTGAGTGTCACCTTTGCCTTCCTCCAGGCCTCCCAATATAGACTGCAGGTGCCCTGAACTTCATCACCTGGACTACTGCTCATCCTTGAGAGTGTTCCTTTAGCCCTCTACCTTTCACCATAGACAGCCTTGGCCAACTCCCAATGACAGGTCCAACAGGTGATCTGTATACCACTTTCTATGTTACTAATGTTTATGGGATAATTGTATTAGTTAGAATAGGCTACATTGTTCTGTGATAACAAATTAGCCCCCAGATCCAATGTTGAACCCAAAAAGATTTATTTCTTGCATATGATACATGTCGGTCGCCAAGTCAAGGGTGGTGGGTATGTGTATTGGGAAAATTCCACTCCATCAGTCACTCAAGAATCCAGGCTGATGGAGGCTCTACCATCTGTAGCTCTAACATCTAGAACACGTGACTCCTTTGGTCTCCAGGGAAGAGAGAGGTTGGACGTCTCATCCGCTCTTCAATGCGGAGGAGTGACAGGTGTCACCTCAGCTCACACCCTGTTGGCCTAAACTGGTCACACTGCCCCACCAAACCCCAGAGGGCTGGGCAGTCTTGTCTTCCACGTGCCTGGAAGGAGAGGAGACCCAGATGGTGTGAGCATGTCACGTCTAACAAGGCCTGTGCTTTTGTTTCAAGCACGACTTATTTATTTACTTACTATAATGAATAAACACCAGGCATTTCAGGGCAGACCTCATCCAGAGCAGTGAAAAGTTTCGTGAAACCCAGTAAGCTTGCCTCTGTAGCCTCAAGCAGGAACATGCAGGGTTCAGAGGGGTTTCTTTCTCCCAGCCAAGAGGTCAAAAACCAAAAATGCTTTGAGGAGCACGGTCTTAGACAGCCAAGCTACACAGCAGCAAGTAGGAAAACTTGAAGAGTGGGGCCTGCACTAAAACAGCCTCCAGATAATTAACCCCATGGCCTTTGTGGTCCCATCCACCCACAGGCATGCAGATTCAGCCTGAGTCTGCGTTCAGAATTCATCTGTAGCCGGGCAGGCTGCGCCAGTTCTGAGATGCCAGAGTTTAACTTACTGGAACAGAGACCACATCAAAAAGCCTGTCACATGACAGCACCAAGGGAGTCAAACCCCACATCAGAACGCTTTGGCTAGTGTAGAAGTCCTGAAATGTAATGTGTATTCTTCACTGGGAATTAAAACCATGTGGGCCCATCCTAAGTATAGCTTACTCTGAAAGTGTTTTTAATTAGGAGTTGAGACACTTGAGCATTAGTGACCAGAAGTGACCTGGCTACAAGATGAAGGTCATAGGGATGGGGTCTAACGTCTGAGAACTTAAATAACTTGCACATAGTAGGTGCTCAGAAAGGTTTTTCTTCGTGATGATTGCGTGACTTATATGGTAGAGATAAAACTTGGTGGAGTTTCTTCTGCTTGTTCATTAGACGATGAAGCCACAAGGCCACGTGCTGCCTTAACTTCTTGGCAGTGAGTAGAAAGGCTGATCATTTTCAAGATCTGAGAACTATCAGCAAAGTTTACTTACCAAAAACAATAATAATTTGTACGATTTATTGTATGCCTACTCAGTTCAAAGGCACCGTTTGAAGAACTTTACACGGATTATTTTATTTAATCCTCACAACTACCTATGAGTAGTTGTTATACGAATGAGGGAACTGAGGCTTTAAAAGTTCAAGGAACTTATCTAGAATCACAAATTCCAGAAGTAGTGGAGCTGGGTTCTAATATAAGCCTGTCTGATTGCAAAGCCCACGTGTGTTTCAAAATAACTTCCTCTACACAGCCCAACTCATAGAGAAATTTTAAAATACAAAAATGAAGAGGGAATGAAAGAAATATCATTTATAATCCACTATCCAGAGATAGTAACTGTCATAATTTGGTGCATGTATATATCTCAGACTTTTCCTATTCTGATGTTACTCACAAGTGACTTGAAATTCCTTAGGTTATTCTTGTTCTTGGTCTGGATCTGCCTTCAGTGCATGTCAACATCACCCCAAATTTTCCCCAAAGAATACAATCCAACACCCAAAAGAATTTCTATAGGTAATATAGACATTTTAATAATGTTCATTCTTCCAGTCCATGAGCACAGAATGTCTTTCCATTTATTTGTGTCTTCAGTTTCTTGAAGAACAATGTTCTATAGTTTTTGGTGTACAAGTCTTTGTACATAATGTCCTATAGTTTTTGGTGTACAAGTCTTTCACCTCCTTGGTTAAATTTATTCCTAGGTGTTTCATTCTTTTTGTTGCAATTGTAAATGGAATTGTGAATGCAACAGAGTTTTATATATTGATTTTGTATCCTGCAACTTTTCTATATTTGTTTATTGTTTCTAATAGGGTTTTTTTGGTGGAGTCTTTGGGATTTTCTACATATAAAATCATGTCATCTGCAAATAGTGACAGTTTTACTTCTTCCTTTCCAATTTGGATGCCTTTTATTTCTTTTTCTTGCATAATTGCTCCATCAAGGACTTGTAATACTACATTGAATAAAAGTGGCAGGAATGGGCATCCTTGTTTTGTTCTTGATCTTAGAGGGATAGCCTTCAGTTTTTCACCATTGAGTATGATATTAGTTGTGGGTTTGTCATATATGGCCTTTATTATCTTGAAGTACATTTATTCTATACGCACTTTATTGAGTTTTTTTTATTGTAAATGGGTGTTGAATCTTGCCAAACGCTTTTTCTGCATATATTGAGATGATCTTATGGTTTTTATCCTTAATTTTGTTCATGTGGTGTATCATGTTGATTGATTTGTCGATGCTGAACCATCCTTAACCCATGGAATAAAATCCCACTTGATCATGATGTATGATCCTTTTAATGTATTGCTGTATTCAGTTTGCTAATATTTTGTTGAGAATTTTTGCATCTATGTTCATCAGAGATATTGGCCTGTAATTTTCTTTTTTTGTGTTGTCTTTGGTTTTGGCATCAGAGTGATGTTTGCCTCCTAATATGAGTTAAGAAGCATTCCCTCCTCTTCAATTTTTTGGAAAAGTTTTAGAAGGATAGGTATTAGATCTTCTTTAAGTGTTTGATAAAATTTACCTGTAAAGCCATCTGATCCTGGACTTTTATTTTTCAGGAGCTTTTTGATTACTGTTTCAGTCTCTGTACTAAAATGGGCAAAGAGGGTTTCCTTGGTGGCGCAGTGGTTAAGAATCTGCCAGCCAATGCAGGGGACACGTGTTCAAGCCCTGGTCTGGGAAGATCCCCCACGCCGCAGAGCAACTAAGCATATGTGCCACAACTACTGTGCCTGTGCTCTAGAGTCCGTGAGCCACAACTACTGAGCCATGCGGCACACTACTGAAGACCACATGCCTAGAGCCCATACTCTGCAACAAGAGAAGCCACTGCAATGAGAAGCCCATGCACTGCAATGAAGAGTAGCCCCCACTCACCGCAACTAGAGAAGGACCACGTGCAACGATGAAGACCCAACACAGCCAAAAATAAATAAATAAAATAACTAAATTTGAAAGAAAAGAAATGGAAATTTTAAAAAAAAAGTGGGCAAAGCAGCTGAATAGATATTTTTCCAAAGAAGACATACAGGTGGCCAACAGGCATGTGAAAAGTTGTTCAACATCACTAACCATCAGGGAAATGCAAATCAAAATCACAATGAGATATCACTTCTTTCCTGTTAGATTGGCTATTATCAAAAAGACAAAAAAATAACAAGAGTTGCCAAGGATGTGGAGCAAAAGGCATCCTCATACACTGTTGGTGGGAATGTAAATTGGTATAGCCACTATGGAGAGTCCTCAAAAAATTAAGAATAGAACAACCATATAATCCAACTTTTCCACTTCTGGGTATTTATCCAAAGAGTATTAAAACACTAATTCAAAAAGATATATGCACCTCTATGTTCATTGAAGCATTATTTACAATAGCTAAGATAAGGAAACAACCTAAGTGCCCATCAGTGGATGAATGGATAAAGAAGATGTGAGATACACACACACACACACACACACACACACACACTGAAATATTACTCAGCCATTAAAAAATATAAATTTCTTCCATTTGCAACAACATGGTTGGACCTTGAGGGTATTATGCTAAGTGAAATAAGTCAGACAGAGAAAGACAAATACTGTATGATCTCATTCGTATATGAAATAGAAAAAAATGAATAAACAAACTAAAAATAACCAAACCAAACCAAACAAAAAGAAACACATAAATACAGAGGACAAAATAGTGGTTACCAAAGGGGAAGGGGTGAAGGAGAGGGTGAAATGGGTGAAGGGGATCAACTTGTATGGTGACAGAAACTAAATTTATGACGGTGAGCACATTGTACTGTATACAGAAGTCAAAATAGAATGTTGTACACATGAAGCTTATATGATATTGTAAATCAGTGTTACCTCAATAAAAATAAATTTTCAAAAAAGAGTTGCCAAATAACACAGGTTTTACTGAAGGTTTTGTGGTGACCTGGAGGAGATTCCCTGCAGCCCACATAAGAAAATTATCCTCCACCCACACCTTTGAACAAGTCATCCTCTCTGCTTTTGCCTCCTTCCAACATCTCTTCCTTTTCTCATGGAAAAAAAAAAAAAAAAAACCTTCTTATTATCTCACTTTTACTAATTTGTACCCTCCCACATCACCCCGCTCAGGAAAGCAACAGATTCTTCTCAGGATCCGTTCTTCTTAGCTCCAGAATTTAGGATCATAAATAATGAAAAAAAATTTTATTCTTGACTCTCTCACACACATTTTCTTACAAAATGGGTTTATTCTGTTTAGTAAGCCACTTTATCTTCCTCAAGAGTATATTACGTTATTTAGGGGAAATCTTAAAGTTCTATTTGCAATTGTTTTACTTGATTAATGAGAAAGGAAGCCAGGTGTTAGCCTGTGCACTGGGGAATTTCTGGTAGAACACTGTTACAATTATAGCCCTTCAAGTCATAACGTCATTCTGACTATATTTAGCTTAATATTCAATATAATTTGGTTTAAAGCATACTATTTTAAAAGAGAAATTTTTTACAAGTCACCAACACCTGACCAGATAACTGATTTATTTCTACTGTTAGTCAAACTCTTTCACTAAGCACGATAAAGCAGTAGTGCCAATAAGAGTTGGTTCTATTTTTCCTTACATTATCCTGCATATATTCTTCTGATGATGCCTTTGGAGTAAATAAGCCATTAAGAGAAAAGCCTAATGAAACAGCTTTGGGGAGGTGCATCAGTAGGAGCAGACCAGCTTCTGATGGCCAGGAATTTCTTACACAAGAGAGCTGAGCCCCAGTCTCAGGATAGAGCTGCTGGTACATATTCTATTTACGTAAATTCGTGGTTTTCAGACATTTGTGATTGCATACCATGTAATGGATTAAAGATGGGCACAAATGCTTTGCCAGATCACTCACTGAGAGATGGAGTCTCTGCCTCCACCCCTTGAATCTTGGATGGACTCTTGGACTCCTTTGACCAATAGAATATAATGGATGTGACATGATGGTATTTTCTTGCTTCAGGCCTTAAAAGACAGACAACTTCTACTTCCTGTCTCTTGGAACATTCCCTCTTGGAATCCAGCCTCCATTTCATGAGGAACCCCAAGGAGCCCAACGGGAAAGCCATATAGCAAAGAACTGAGACATTCCCCTCCCCTACAGCCAACAGCCCTGGCTGAGCTCCCAACTTGCCAAACAAGTGAATAAACCATCATGGAAGTGGATCTTCTAGATCAAGTTGAGTTGCTGCAACTGGTGCTGTTTGGGGGAGGGATAAATTGCTCAGGTTGAGTCCTTCACAAATTTCTGATCTACAAGATTGTGAACAAAATTAAATTGTGTTTTAAGCCACTAACTCTCCGGTGTATTTGTTACACAGCAATAGATAACCAGAACACATCCTTATCATCAAAAATATTTTAACAATCTTTGTTTTCTTATTTGTTATGTACTATCCAGTTATATTATATACATTATAAAACATATCAGAAATAGAAAATAAAAAGGGATTAGCTATAAATAGAAATTCTAAATGTTTCTTCTTATAGCCCAGTGGTTTGTTTTGAGCATATATATATTTTGGCAATCATTGGTCTAGAATAGGTGATGCTTGAGACCCAACTCACTGACAATAAATAATCTCCCAATACTAGTCAAGTGTCTGAAAAATGGAGAGTGTGTAGATAGTACGTGGTCCAAGAGGGGATAATTAACCACACATCTCTGGAAAGCTGAATTTGACTCAAGCAAGAACACCCAAACTGTGAGAATAGAAGGACAATTTTTGCCACTTCTATATTTCTCCCTTTTTAATTACCCCAACCAATAAATAGGCTTTTGTTTGTTTGTTTGACTTTAAAACATAGGGTTAAGGGTGAACAATTATTTGAAACTTGCTGTGGCCTAGGGGAAATGTAGATGTGCTAGTCCAAAGTCACCCTATAATATATGAATATTATTCCAGGTCAGTAAATGAAAGTCCACATCATTATTTTAGTAAATACATGATATTCCAAGGGATGGACATATTTTTCTTTTTTGACCCATAACTTATCACTGGATATTCAGACTGTTTTCCAATTTTGGATGATAGTAACAATAATTCTTATAGCTAAATATTTGCATGCATTCTTTTTTATTTAATTATTTCCTTCCAATGCATTCTGATTATCTGTTATGGACAAGCACTGGATATGAATAAGCACTGTCAAATTTCTCTCCAGAAAGTTTGCACCAGTTTATCATTTTTCTGTCATTAGTGTCCACTTCCCAGCACCCTCAACAATACTTGGTATTATAATTTTAAAAATAATTTTGTCAACTTCATATAAAGATTGTGCTATACATACACATATGACATGTATTTTATGTATTAAACTTTCCCTTTTATTTATTTTGTCTAATCGCCTATTTTTCATATTTATTTTTATAAACTGCTTCAGAATTTCTTTTGTGTGTGGGAAGGAATAAAGCATACTACAAATAAACAGTTTTAAAGAGGTAATTTCCTAATTCTGGGAAAAACAGAATCGACAGTTTTATTAGTCAATAACTCCTTTCATTTGCAAGTGTCATAAACACAACTCCAACTGGCTTAAGCAAAAAACGAATTTATTGGCTCACTGAAGAGTTTCAGGCACAGCTGATGAATGGGTTAAATAATAACATAGGACTCTCTCCATCAGCTCTGGTTCCCTCTGCTTGCCTTCATTCCTAGTCAGACTCTTGCTTCATATCAGCAGGGATCCAGAGAAAGAGAGTACATCTTTCCCAAATGCTTTAACAAAAGACCCAGAGAAGACTGTGATTGGCCAGCCTAGGTCATGTGCTCATACCTGAGCCAATCATAGTGGCTGGGATAATAGAATACTCTGATTGGTCAGGCTTTAGCTCCATCTCTTCAGTAAGGGACATGGTGGGTTCTACCACAGCCAAACCAAATGAATTGAGGGCAGGGTGATTCCCAAAGGAGGGGAAGCTGATACAGTAGAAATAGGATCTAGGAGTCAGGAAACCTGGAATTCATCCTACCTTTTCACTACTACCTGTGGGAGCTCTCTGAACTTCAGCTATCTCACTCAACCCAGGGAAAGATTGATCCCCACCATACCTACCTCAAATGATTCTGGTCGAATGAGATCATGAACATGAAAGTGCTTGCCAACAATAAAGTATCATGCAAATATACCCTGCCTACAAATAAAACAAAAACAGGAAATTCTGTGTGCTCCCAATTGCAGTTTTGCATGAGCGCCCCCTTGAGAAATCAATGAAAAAATCAGTGCCTTGTGGCTCTAAGGCCCACCTCCGCTCCCACCCTTAATACTGGCTTTGTCTAAAACAGTTCATTCTAATTGTGCTGAAAATCAGGTTGAACTGTTGTCCTCAGGAAGCAGGAAAGCGTAGCGGCCATAATCACCGCTGAAAGTTGGAAATAGTACTGACGTCACACCATGCTGGTGTCTCTCTAGGAAAATTTGTATCCTGTCTGTCTTTGCTTTCCATCTAATTAACAAGCCTGTGACCTGCCCTAGCATGGAATGCCCCACAGTCCAGCGTGAAGCAGCAGGAAGCACCAAAGTGCATCTGGGCAGCCATGGAATTGCGATCTCGCTGAATCCCAGTTCAGGGCAGGGCCAGAGACAGAAGCCAGACATGGGGCTGTCTGAGAAGCTGAGGTGTTCTGGCTGGGAAATTTGTTCGGAAATAGCCACATGCAGGCAGGGAATTATACATGGGGCCTGTTTTTCACCCAGTTACCCAGGGAAATCTGTACTAATTGCTCTCGGCCACCAATGTAGGCTCGACCATGCTCTGTGCTGTACAGGAAAACAAGACTTTCACAGCTATTCCTGCTCACACCTGCCAGGACGTGGAAGGAGATGAGAGGCCCAGCCAAAGGAAGCTACAGCCAGCCTCAAGCCAGAACGGCCACGTGCAGGCGGCGAATGTCTGTGGAGTGGAGATTTGAGAAATGTATCAACTCTTAAAATGCAGTCCCTCTCTTCACCCCACCCGCCCAAGCCCGCCAGGTTACTGCCTAAAATTCCCACAATTCAGACAACTGTTTTAGAGGTATTTGTTGTTGTTGTTTTATTTGTTTTGGGTTTTTTTGGGCTGTGCCACAAAACATGTGGGATCTTATTTCCTGGACCAGAGATGGAACCTGTGCCCCCTGCAGTGGAAGCTCAGAGTCCTAGCTACTAGATCACCAGGGAATTCCCCTAAAGGTATTATTATCTCCAAAAAGACTTGTTAAAAGGCAAATATGGGGAAAAGGCAGGGTGGTTGAGGAAAAACACTAATAAATCCATTAAATCATTATCCTCCAAGAACTGTGATCTTGGGGGGCAGAGAGGGGAAGAGGGGGCCAGAGCAAGGATGTTAGGTACTTAAGTGGAACGAAGGGTCTTGAAGATAGAGTCTGCCTGCCTCTGAGGCTGGTGTCTATGGCTTAAAAATTACTAAAAATGCATCAGCAGACTATCACATCTCCACACACTGGGTCACGTCTGACCTCATCTCTTGATTTAAATACAGAGAAGAAGACAACAGCCTGTGTCTGTCATTTTGACTGCGGATTTTGCTAAATGATTGTTTATAGCTTAGTGCCCTGTTGGAGCCTTCTGAGATTTGAGATTCCCTAGCTGGAACTGGTTTTCAGTTCAAATCTGTAAAAACAAAACCTGAGTTTTGTTGATTTCCAGATGGTATCTGTTCACATGAAGACTGCTGCTTCAGGAACACTTTCAAGCCTATTTTCTCTTCCTAAACAAAGTGAAGTTCTGGGCTCGAGGGCAGCCGTCCCTCCATTTTGTGCTGCTTCGATGCCTAACTCGCCTGCTCTTTTGCTCTTTCTTGGCAATTCTTCTTTTGCCTTTGATTAGTGATTAGAACTGTATTTGCTGACTGTCAAGTCACTGCGTTCATTGGCAGTGACGCCCCCATTCAGAGAATCTGTATTACCTCATGACATATGGCACAGTGCACACTTTGAAAGCTAAGAACTGGAAAGTTTCTCTTTTGCCAACGTTTCCCCCAGTCGCCCAGGCAATTTCCACATGCAACAGTTTCCATCCTCATTGAGAGCAGAGTTGAGAGGGCTTGAAATAAAAGACCTCGCAGGTTTTCAGGATTGGCCAACAAAGCCATCTCCACCAGATGCCAGGACAACTGGTCAGTTCAAACACTTTGGTCTGAAGCCTCAGTCAATGCAGAGGAATTTGGGGCCTCATTTCTCATTATTAAGGGTAGCCTTAAGAGTGGATTGTTTTCCCCAGGCTGACATTTAGCCCAGTTATAAAATCAAGCAATGAGACAGTCAGCTTTTGTAACGGCAGGGCTACTGAAAAGAAATTGCTGGGAGAGAGTCAAGAATCATCACCGGGAAGGGTGACTCTGTAGCCAGGGCTGCAGAGTGGAATCCGGGCACTGGGACCTAATAGCAGTCACAGACAGTCCTCTGAGGGATACACAGCAACAGGAGAGCCGGGTCAATTTTGGGATCCATGTGGGTCAAATTTGGAAGTGCTTTGAGCTCTGGTCAAGCCGAGAGAGGTCAGGTTGCATACTAAATTGTCTTTGATTCACCTGAGAAGGCCAGGAGGGCACGTAGCAACCAGGAAGACACAGGAAAGCTCACTGGACCTCCAAGGATGCTGAGGGTACGTCTGAGGGCCTCCCTCGTGTAAGCCACAAGTAGCTCTTCCTTTGCATCCCAGAGGCTACCTTCAGGTGAGAAGGAGGAGGAAGGATGTTTTTATCCCTGAAACACTGAACTCTACCCCAAGGGACTGTTTAAGTTACTGAAGATTTAAATGATGTTGGACAGTTAGTTACTTTCCCTCTTCTAAGCAGTGGGTGAAGAGGGCTCAGGGGGAAGACCAGCAAAGTTATAAACAAAATAAATGAATTGCATCTTCTCTGCACATCTCTGCTGCAGTGTGGCTTAGCTCTGCCATCTTGCTACAGGAAAAGTAGGACCTGCTCCCTTGCTCCTTGGCCCACATGGTTTCTTCACTGTCACCTACAAACAGAACCCTCTGAGCTTTTGGTCTTGCCCAGATCCTCTTGGTTGATGACAAGCTGTGATGTCCCTCAGTCCAGCCCCAAAGGCTTGGGCTCCTGGGTTCCTCTATCCCTTGCATTTGCTGCAAGTTGCTCACACATTGGGCACTTGGTTATTTCCCCTCTTCATGTTCTCTTCCCAAATCTCATTCCTTGGGGAGCTGTCCTTTGTTCTCTTCCACAGTTCCAAGGGGAGGGACCAAACCTAAGACTCAGACTGACCTCAAGGCTATGAACGAGTTGCAGAAAGAGATCCTTGAGAAGGGTCTCAAATCTACATGCAAACTGACAAAGTGCAGACTCCTTAGGATAGGACATCTTATATAGAAACAGTATATCTAGAATTAAGTCAACAATAGATCTAGAAAAAAGAAAAATAGCCTAGTATGTTTCTAAAGATTCCCTGGTAAGGATGTCACCCCCTCCTTAACCTCATCCCCTCCCTCTCCCCCTCCCTGGCCTTCTTTTCTTCCCTTTTGTTTGCATATCTTTTTTCCTAAGGGCTCATGATTAATAAAAATAATAACAATAGCCAACACTTATTTAGCACTTACTATGTGCCCGCTCTGTGTTAAGTGCTCATCATAGGAAGCCACATCTGTCCTCTGTGGTTGAAAAAATACTTGGGATTGAAAAATAAGCAGAGGAAACTGTGGCAGGGGATGTGGAGAGGTGGCCGGAAGATGCTGGGTTGGAATATGGACAAGACGCAAATTCACAAAATCATGCTGGATGCAACTCTGTTCTAGCTAATTTCCAGACTTTCCTGTTCATTTTGCTGCCAAAATCCTCCACACTGTGGCCACACTCACTGTCTCCATCTTCTCTGCCCTTAACCGCTGACTCCCCTGCCCTCAATTCTATGGAAATGTCTCATCAAGACCACTGTGACTTTTCTTCTGGCCAAACACGATGTGGGTTTTTTTTTTTTTTCCCTAGTCCTTGTCCTTTCTGACCTCAGGCAATACTTGACAATGTTAATTACCTGCCTCCCGGGCACGTCCCCTCATCTTCTCTCCCCCCGGCTTGCTTATTTGCTAGGTTCTCCGGGCACCCCTGAGTGTGGGGATATTGTGGGGGTCCCCTCCCACGCCCCACCCCCATCTGCTGGTTGTAACCATCGGGTCTCTCTAGGGCTCCCAAACTTACCTCTTCATGCTCCGGCATGCTGTATGGCAGGGGTCCCCAAACCCCGGGCCATGGACCAGTCTGTGGAAAAATTGTCTTCCAAGAAACCAGTCCCTCGTGACAAAAATGTTGGGGACCGCTACTCTACGGGTATGCCACACCCTCCGCGTCCAAAATTAAATGTGTCCTCTTCCCTCAAATTAGTTTCTCCTCCAAATATGCCCATTTCCAAAGGGCGTCTAAGGCAAAAGCAACCCCAAAGCCTTGGAGTCATCTTCTCCTGCACCCCTTGGACTCTACAAACCCAGACTCTCAACGCTTCCCACTGCTGACAACCTCTCCACCCCACTGCTCTGCATGGGTCAGACCCTTCCCACTTCACCCCTCCTCCTTACACTGGTCTTCTAGCTAATCTCAGAGCCTCGACCTCTCCATGCCTCAGTATTTTCCTAAAACATTTCATTTGAAAGCAACTTTTGTGAATTAACACTTTTAAAATCATGATTGATCTGGAGATTCTATGTACAGAAATCTAACCTAAGGAAATAATCGAATATGTGTGAAAACAAAGATTCATGAACGAGAATATTAAGTGATAACCAGTTCAATGGACAAAAGGGGAGGTTAGTAAATACACAGCAGTGTGTCCACTACAAGGGAACACGGTGCAGCTAATTAAAACTGTGCTTCAAAAGGATGTTCAGTGATATGGAGAAATGTTTATCCTATGTTGTTAAATGAAAAAAGCAGGCTACAACCCAGAACGTACAACATGACCCCAGTCTCAACCCACTCTCTTGCTCATTACATTCCAGTAACATTCTCTTCTTTCAGTTCTGCTAAGGTCTTTCCTTCCCCAGGGCATTTGCACATGTCAGCAAAAACTGCAAAATGCTTTGAAATGGTGTGCGCGTGTGAAGGGAGGGGGGGATTCATGGGTGTCCTGACTAGTTTACCATCCTGGTTATCTACATCTTTCCTTTTCTCTGAGCTAGTTTACAAGTCTATAAGTTGTAGATAACTGAGAAAAATGCAAATGATTACTTTCCATACACCAGTGAATTCTGTCCAAGGGAGAGACAGCGAATTTTCTTGCACCCAGTTTGACGTCTATTTGTATTTCATTTCAATATTCCTAATTGATAAGTGTGGTACTTTGAATTCTCCTTTGAACGAATTGTAACATCTTACTGGTTCCCTCATTACTTTATGAGTTAAATAAAATCTTTGGTACATGTTTATTTTATACTTCTATAGAGTCATAATTTACCTTTTAAAAAATATATATCCTTTAACCCTGACTGTTTCTCCCTCTTTTTCTCTCCTCACCTGTCTAAACCCTGCTCACCCTCAGGTCTCAGCTTAAATGTCACATCCTCAGAGAGGCCTCCTCTATTCTAGATCAGGTCCTCCGTTATTTATTCTCTTATTTATCTGTTCCTTCATAGCACTCGTTACGGTTTATAATTATATATTCTGCCTGTGAATGTTGGGGAGTCAAATTACCTGTGATTTGCATTTTATTCTTTATTTTTTTATTACAAATTTTCTAGGATGGATATGTACGCTTTTATACATTTCTTAATGTTATCTTTAATCACTACTCTTGAAAGGAAAAAAGAGAACCATAGCATGTCAGTTGCCTCCTGCATCTCCCGTGAAATCTCCCTCCAGCTGCCCCAGGCCACCCAGATTGCTCCCTTACACAAACTCCCTTTGCAATTATATTCTGTTCCACACGATTATACTTACTGGAGCATTCAGGACCAGCATAATGAGCACCTAATGTGTGTATATCACTGTGTGTGTGTGTGTGTGTGTGTGTGTGTGTGTGATGAGACCCTAAGAAGAGTAAGTTGTGCTTTCTACCCGGGAGGAGTTTATAACCTAATAGGACAGACTAAATAACAATGTGAGGTATTATTTAACAAAGTACCAAAGCTCTATGACACAAATGTTTGGGCCGGAGCTGACTGAGGGCCAGAACGATCAAGTGGCCTTATGTGGTCTCAGCCTTGCAGTTTGTTAGCTCCGTGAGTCGAACTAGGATGTAACCTTACAGAAGCCCGGACGGTGTTTTGGTTTCTTTGATACCCACAGTATTGAACACAGTCCAGACACATGGCAGAGGCTCTCATCCATTGATTCACTAATTAATTGTCCATGATGATTGGCTGGGTCAAGTCTTAACTCTTAGCTAATCTGGGAAATGGGAGTTTTGCTAAGAGGCCCTCCTCACTCCAGCAGAGTCTGTATCCGTGTTAACCCTGTAGACATTCAAGTTTCTGCAAAGTAATATACTCGTGATTGTCCGACTCCTGCTGGGACTGATTGCAGGGAAGGCTGAGAATCATGCAGAGGCTAATAAAACCTCCCCCTTGGAGTCCCTCTGTGGGCAGTGTCGGAGGAGGGCAGCAATGGCTGCTTCCTGCAAGTGGTTCTGTCACAGCAGCCTAGGGCCCAGACAGCAAGAGTGTTTCCAGGAAGACGGGAAGCTTTGCTTAAGCAGAAGCTGGAGACCAACCACCTTCCCATGCCCGGCAGGATCTCTACAATTCCATCTAGTCACAAAGGTGTCAACTCTTGGACAGCAACTCGCTTCAGACTCTAGTTCAGGAGGCCTGAGGTCAGACTCTGCCACCATCCTGTTGTTTGACATCCTGGGTGATATGAGTCTTCTCAGGGGCTTTCTTGAAAACTGGCCCCGCTCTCCGCAGTTGCACCTTTGCACGGTAACACAGCCTGGGCTACTTCCATGTTTGTATTTGCAGAAAAATCTGTGACAAAATAAACGGATCAAAGGAATTTTGACTGGAGAGGGAGTTACTTTATAATCACAGTGTTCTATACGTTACATACCGTGCCTTCTCCAGGTAGCCTTAGAAACTGGTCTCAGAATATGGTTCTTACCCTTCCGACCACCTCCCATATCCTTTTTTTTAGAAAACTCCCTGTCTGCACAAGCTGGTGTCTCATTTCACAAGGAACTGTGTATCTCTCCGTCTCTCTTTTTCTTTCTCACTTTTGGGAGGCATCCCTTCCCTTTAAGAGTGACAGCAAAGCAGTCACTATATCATCCCCCAAATTCTGTAATGCTATTTTCAGGAAAGACTCCCAGGACGGATGAACCAGGGTCTAAAGCAGCGTGGCAGTGATTCCCGTCCTAGAGCGGCACCGTGGGGTCAGGATACCGGGCACAGAAGCCGGGAGGGGCAGCCAGGGTCCCAAGAAATGGGCTCCGGGGCACATCTGGAATCCCAGTGCCCGCCCGTCTCAAGAACACTGTGGGTTGTCTCCTTCTGAATGTGAAATTCTAGCAGCCAGATGTGGAGCGGGAACGCCAGGGCGACTGTACCCTCCACTTACAGCGTGGCCTTTCATCTGCGTCCAGGGAAGGATAAAGAATGGTCATGTCAAAGTCTGCATCCTGGCTGTGATGATCTCCACACAGGCATGTGGGCGGCATTGTTCTGCCTCTCCTGGAAGATCTTTGGCGCTCACGGCACTGGTGGGCTCCCAGCAGGTCTCCCTGCAGCTCTGCTCAGGGCCTGGATGGCTTGGCCTGATTATCGCAGCCCAGCTTTCCCCAAAGATGCCTGGGGGGATGTAAGTCGTTCTAGCAGCCTAATTGACGATCACTTTTATTTCTCCTTTGCTGTTGACTTCCTGTTTACCGCTCCTTCACCAAGCCGTTTGCGGCCACACGATGTTTTAAGATTCTTTTCATTCAGCGAAAGCCAAGAGACAAAACTGCAGTCTGCCTGAGAAAACAAAAGAAAAAAGGGCTCTGAGGAACCGTCTGATTCCCCTTTGCGTGGGTGGCTGCCTACCGCTTTGCCCTGCGATGTGATGATTGCAGTCATTAAGCCTGTCTGGTGAGGGGGAGGCCAAGTGAAGAAAAACAACAACAAAAGAGAGAAATGAGTCCCAGGGAGGAAGAACTGTGCAGGCAAAAAAAAAAAAAAAAACCCAAAAAACAACCTTGCACTCCTTTTAGAGTTCACAGCCAGGAGGATAAACACCACTTAATTTGCAAAAGATTGCCATTTGGAGATGATAAAAAAAAAAAAATTAAATGTCGCTGGAAGAAACACTTACATGAAAATCAGGAGATCCTGTGCTGAGAACGTGTGTGAATTTCTCCTCAGCGGTCTCTGTTGGCAACTAGATTCCAGGACATCTATTCCAAGGGCAGTTTGGTTTTTGGTTCTTTACCAACCTGAAGCAGTGGTTCTCAGACCAGGGTGAGAGGGTGATTCCGCCTCTCCCTTCCTGGGGTCATTTGGCATGTCTGTAGACACTTTGGATTGTCACAACTGTGTGTGCGTGTGGAGCAGGGATTGAGTCGTGGGCACTACTGGCAACAAGTGTGGAGAGGCCAGGGACGCTGCTGAGAATCCTGCAATGCACAGAACAGCCCCTGCACAACAAAAAGTGTTCCAGCCCAAAATGTCAGTAGTACGGAGACTCAGAAATAAGGCATCCAAAAGCAGAAAGAAGCAGAGACAGATTGGCTTAAATTCGAACTTTCTACTTGGAAAAAGATGGGGTAAAGGCAAGGGGTCCATCTAGGAAGTTCCTGACTTTCAGGAAACATAGAGCTAATGAGATCTATGGAACAGGTATTATAGTCCAGATCTGGTGCGATCAGCATATCTGGAGGGTCTTCTAAAGTCTAGGTGAAGATGTGGCCACCCATCACTACCCTCTAGTGGACCAAAATCTGTGAGATGTCTATGTGTGTGCAGTCACTGCCCTCTAGGGGAAGAAATGCATGGAGCTGCCCATCGTGTGTACATTTCAAGGCAATGGGATAAACCTTGGAAGACCCTTCTTCACTTCAGTGGCATCCAAGAAAGAAGCCTAATTTTATGGTTAGGAGACTGGTTTCAAGCCCCAGCTCTATCACTGGCTCACACTGACAAACCTCTTAAGTAACCTCTCTTAGCCCCAGTTACACCCTTTTACTTGATGGGTTCTGGGCATCTCACCAGAGCCTGGATGAGCAGGCACTGCGGAGGCATGAATGCATCACATAAATAAATGTACATGGTTATGGTAACTCTAGGATTATAAGGTCGGAGATGCTCAACTATTAACAAATAGTTATTCAGGACCTACCGTGTACCACACTCTCTTGTAAGGGCTGAAAATGTGAAGTAGACGTGACAGAGTCCACAGGTAGGGGAGAAAGATAATAAGCTACCAACAAATGAGATAGAATTGTATTATCAGGTGGTGTCCATGGCTATGAAGAAAAGCATCTAGGATGATGGGATAGAGTAAGACTTGGGTGGGGAGGGGACACCACTTCAGTTAATCCAGGTGCTCAGGAAAGGCCTTTCTATGTCTGGGACATAGAAGAAAGTGACCTTATGAGCAAAACTGCCTTTGGACCAAGGCACTTGGCACTTCCCTGGGCCCTGTGCAACCTCACTCCCTAACACTGTCTGGACTCCAGGGAAATGCTTCTCCACTCTGCTGCTGGAACGCAAGGTAGCATTGAGAGGACTAGTATGGCAGGGGCACTTAGGGAAGAGGAAGGACAATTGATGAATGAGTTAATCGGTTAAACTCTTCTTCTCAGATTGCATCAATGCAAAGAATATTGCATAGGAATTGTTTCCCAGAATTCCTAACATCCAGTTTTGTTGTTGTTGTTCTTTGTGTTCTGGAGACACCCATGGATTGGAGGGGTATTTGCCACATTTGCACGTGGTGTGTGTGAGGAACATTTTGCAATGTTAAATAATTCACGTTTCTCTTGAAGTTGTATGTAGTTTGGTCTAGACGCAAGTTGCCTGATGCATACCAATTGTTTGCCTTGACAACGACATGGACATTCAAAACTCATAATGAGAATTGTTTTTGTAATAAGAATATTTACTACAATTTAGATAAATTTCCGTCCAAAGTTCTTCAGCTTTATTTAAAGAATTCTAAGTTAAAATGATCATACCTACTAATTTTAACATGCATTTATGTAATTTAAAATAATTTTGAATGTTTGAGAAAAATAACTTCTTTGAAAGCATATGTGAAAACATTTCAGCTTTTTTTTTTTTTTTTTTTTTTTTTTTTTTGCGGTATGTGGGCCTCTCACTGTTGTGGCCTCTCCCGTTGCGGAGGCCCTCTCTGGACGCGCAGGCTCAGCGGCCATGGCTCACAGGCCCAGCCGCTCTGCGGCATGTAGGATCTTCCCGGACCGGGGCACGAACCCGTGTCCCCTGCATCGGCAGGCGGACTCTCAAACACTGTGCCACCAGAGAAGCCCCATTTCAGCTTTTTATACTTACTTTCAGTTACATTTTTAATGATAATATATTCAAATTTTGTACATCTGAGGACAATAACATTAAAAAAATCTTTTATATCATTCATCTCAATAGAACACAAATTACTCAACAATGATTTTATTAGTGATTTCACTTAAATGAAAGCAAAAAATGAATTTTTGTGAAATAAACATATCAGTTGTGAATACCGTATGTCTGTTTTGTTGATCATTCAAATGCCACCCTCCAACCCGCAGAACCCTCAAATATGTGCAATAATAATTAAATTCCATTTTGTTTTGTATTTTACTAACATACAGTCATAAAAAACATACGTTTACACATATTTTTCAACTTTGCCATTATGAAGGCATTTGTCATGGTAAGAGGACAGAACATACCGTATGTAACAGTTT
This sequence comes from Delphinapterus leucas, assembly GCF_059928025.1. Taxonomy (NCBI): domain Eukaryota; kingdom Metazoa; phylum Chordata; class Mammalia; order Artiodactyla; family Monodontidae; genus Delphinapterus; species Delphinapterus leucas. Next base: position 29,946,462 of record NC_143149.1, read on the forward strand.
TTAGTGGTATGTGGGCCTCCATTTGTACCCTTGTCCTGGGCCCCTCTAACATTAGGGGTGAGCCTGTGGGGTGTTGGAGGGACAGAAAGCTGGTGTGGCTGCAGCCTGGTAGGTGAGATCAGAGGGGCGGGCAGGGCCTCATGACATGGTGAGGGGTTCGGATCTTCCTATACTGGCAGTGGGAAGCCAGGTGAGGGCTTTAAGCGGGAGAAGATGGGTCTGGCTGCTGTACAGAGAGTGATGTCTGGGGGAACGAGAGTAGAGGCAGGGCGCTGACTGGCAGGCTGCTGCATTAGTCCTAGCAAATGAGAGTGCCTTTGACTTGGGTGTCAGCAGTGGAGTTGGTGAGAGTGGTCAGATTGGGGATACATTTGAAGGAATTCAAATATAGAATTTACTGATGGATCGAGTATTGGGGTGGAGAAAAGAGGGAATGATTTCTAGGGCTTTGGTTTGAGCAACTGGTGTGTGGTGGAGGGAAGCCTAGAAGGTAGGGGCAATTTTACTACTGTACCTTCTTTTTTTGTTTTTGGCCATACCATGCAGCATATGGGATATTAGTTTCCCGACCAGGGATCGAACCTGTGCCCCCTGCATTGGGAGCACAGAGTCTTAACCATTGGACCACCAGGGAAGTCCCACTACTGTTCCTTCTTACATTCCTATCAACAGCTTGCAGGTCTCACTGGGGCTTGTGACCCAGGTGCCAGTCAGAGCCTGTCCCATCAACCTGTCCCAGGTTTTGATGGGGTAACTGAGCCATTATCCACTAAACTCCTTTCCAACCTCGAAATTCTATGATTTTAAGGTGACTATGTAGGACCCCAAAGTATTCGAATTTTAAAAGGAGACTTTTCAAAGACAGAAGAAGAATCAATCTGTAAAGGTAGAGGTGTTTGCGGGGCAGACTTCCAACTGGCCACCACTCACACTAGCATCCTCACCCCCAAATCCTTGTCTCTGTACACCAACGGGTTGCACATTCACCCAGACGTGCTATTTTTTTGAATTAACGAATTTGGTTAGATGTCACCACGTGTTTATGAACCCACAGTGCTATTCACTCAAAATAAAGCCATACAATATGAGTACAAGAAGGAACCTTTATGGAGCAGCTGCTCTGACTCTTAGTTGCCCTGATAAGGGAAGCGGAGGGTAAGCTGCTATGTGATGGTCCATGATATGATCACACAGCTGGCTGGTGATGGATGTGGACCTCGAGCCCAGGCTCTGGGACTTCCGGCCCAGGGTGCTTCCCACAAGTAGGGTCTCTGCCCCTGGGATGAAGCAAGGGGTCATGCAGGGTGAGGACCTGACATCAAAATAGGTCTCAGATTTCTTCTTGCAGTGACTGCAGACTCACGCCGTTTTCTGCTCTGTATGACCTTATCATACCTCCCAAGAGCTCAAAGCTCTTTTCATAAATACAGTAGCATCGATCTCCACTGCCATTCATTCAATCGACCAACATTCCAGCGGCCAGCTCAGCGGGTACCAAGGATACAAAGAAGAACGGGGGCGTGTCTTCATATGGTTGATTCATTTTGTTGTACAACAGAAACTGATACAGTATTGTGAAGCAATTATACTCTAATAAAGATCTATTAAAAAATTAAAAAAATAAAGGTGCTGCCAGCATCTGTGTGTGGTAGGTGGCATGGGGGTGGAGGACATGCTGACATTGACAATTCCAATGCAGTGCGTTCGGTTCGGAGCTGTGATGGCAGTGTGCCCAGGGTCCCGTGGGATGGCCCAACACTGACAGCAAAGAAGGGTAGGTATTGAGCCCTGGGCTGCACGGAGGAAGTAACAGGAGTTAAACAGGAGAGAAGGGAAGAGTGCTGAAGGCGGTTTCAGGAAAAGGGAACAGCGTGTGCAAAGGCCAAGAAGGAAGGCAGAACTTGGCACATTCGAAAAATTGCCAGTACTTGATACCGTGGAGCGCGGAGGCAGAAGTGTGGACGGGATGGAGAAGTGGGCGGGGCCAGGGACTGTCACTCCACGATACTGGCGCTTGAATCTGAAGCGGAGTGAGATGCCCAGGCCTTCACGCTATTTGCTCCAGGGCCAAGAAATATCTCCTCCTCCAGGGCGGAAGCTTAACCAGGAGTGAACAGCAAGGATAGTATTAAAAGTTTAGGGATTGGTGGAAAAGGCAGCCCCGAGCGGGCTGAGTCGAGGAACAGGGTCTTCCTCTTCTCTCTTGGGAGCACCTGGTGCCTCCACCTCCTTCTGTATCTTACCTTTGCCTCCCCCAGTGACTCTCTTTCCCACCAGCCTGAGTCATGCGTGGAGTCCAACCAAGACAACCCCTGTGGAAGGCATAGGCTCAGCAGAAGACCTTAAGCCCATTAATCACAAGGTATCTGGCACCTAGTAGGTGCTTAATTTCTTGTGTGTGTGTGTGTGTCATATGAATGAATGAATGAATGCATCAGTGGGATTCTTTGCTTTGTGTCTCTTCCCCTTTCTCTCATGTGCCAGACCCCAACTCTGATTGGCTGGGGTTGGAGAGAGAAGAGCCCTAGCGGGGTTTGTGTGCCAGATGCTTCAGACGAGTCACCAACCTTTATCCTCACGACACCCTTGCGGTCAGTACTGCCAATCCACAATTTTTTACCCCAAAGCCAGGTGTTCTTCAGGATTCTGATTTTCTTTTTCTAAGATTTTGGAAAGGTGATACGACATAATATACGTTTTATGATAGCAAGCCCTCAGTGGGTGGGAGGGGCACCTTATAATCAAACACATAAACCCTTTCTGCCGTGTAATATGAGAAAATTCACATTAAGTAGTAAAACACATAACCTCAGGTCAGCTTAGGTCAGGTCTTGCTGCCGAGTGAGTTACAAAACGCTTCTGGTTTTCAGAATGTGGGAGTTTGGAAATGTGGACAAGAGAGTGTGGACCTGTGAAATCCTCACTTTTTGGATGAGGCAACTGAGATTCCCAGAGTCACTCTAAGCAGAAAGGGGAGTCGGGATTAGGGACACGACTGTGTCCAGCTCCAAAACCCACGTTCTTTCTATGCCACCTTCTGGGCTCCTTGCCTTGTCTGCCGCCCAATGCAAAAAGGAGTGGGGCAGACCCCCGCGGATCCTCAGCAGCCCCAGCAATTCGGAGACCAAGTTTGGAAAAAAGAGTTTTCTTTCTGGAACAGCAATGCCTCCATCTACTGGACGTATCTGAGAATGACATCTGACTCACCCAGAGAATGACGTTTACTTGCCTGGTGGTGGCCTCTATAAAGGGCAGTGGAATTGGCTTTCCCTCTGTAACCATGCATGCCATATTTCAGGGAGCAGAAAGCTGCTACTAAATTACCTCTGTGTAATCCCTCTTTCAAAACAAAACAAAACAACCACAACAGTAATAATAATAATGAAATCCGTTTCACCCAATTGCCAGAAATTCTGGACCACTTTCACCGTTCTCAGTGATTGCAGTACCTCTTCTAAAACAAGACACCCTCTTTCTTCAGACTTTTCAGTGGTTCCCATCAATTACAGAAGCAACTCCATAGGCCTCCTTTTAACCACACCTGCCTCTCCAGCCATTCCCCATGCCATACACTCTCTGCTTTCGCTGGGCCCTTATCCTACTGTATCTTCTCTTATAGCACCTGGAACTGCCCGCTACGTTGCTTTGTTTGCTTGTTTCCTCAGCCAGACTCATAGCTCCTGTACATTTCAGGCTACCTGCAATATAGTAGGAGTTTGATCATTTTTGAGAGATGAAAAATGAGAGTGAATTTATTTCATTAACTTAAAACACCCCCAAATTTGTTCATCAGTTAAATGCACATACAGGAATCGTTGTCAGGCTCCTACATCTCAGGTAATTCTACTTTCAAAATTCTTTCTTGAATATGAAGTTTGGTAGAGGGCAGGATGGAGAGAGTTTGGGGATATTTATTTCCCTAAAGAAGGAAGATTATCAAAGAATATTCAGAATAAAGTGTTCCTCTAAGAAATGATTCCTTCCTTGAATTTCCCACAGCATCTTTTCTCAATGTCTTGAATTTCTCAAAATAAAACCTCAGAATGAGTTACCCAAGGAAACCAGAAACTGTACATAGACTATGGCACTTTAGAAGTTGGGGTAGGTCACAAAACAAACAAGAAATAGTTATCTTTTCAGGTATGTGTATTATTTTTGCAACAGCTTTATTTAGATATAATTTACATACCATAAAGTCACCTACTTAGAGTGTACAATTCAGTGAGTTTTAGTATATTTACAAAGTTGTGCAATCATTGCCACAATCAATTTTAGAACATTTTCATCATTCCCCAAAGAAACCCTGTACCCTTTAACTAACAACCTCCCATGCCCTGCTCCACCGTCACCCTTGGCAACCACTAATCTACTTCCTGTCTTTTAGGAGTTGCCCATTCTGGACCTTGAGGACAAATGGAATCATATAATATGTGGTGTTTTGTGACCAGCTTCTTTCACTTAGCATGATGTATTCAAAGTTCATCCATGCTGTAGTATACGCGTCGGTACTTCATTTCTTTTCATGGCTGAGTAATAGTCTACTGTATGGCTTTATCACATTTTGTTTATACGCTCATCAGTTAATGGGCCTTTGGTTGTTTTCACCAGCAGCTATAGTGCAGAGCGCTACTACAAACATTCGTGGACAGGTTTTTGTATGGACGTAGTTTTCAGTTCTCTTGGGTATATACCTAGGAGGGGAATTGCTGCATCAAATGACACGGGTATGTTTATTTCCATCCCCTACTAAATACAAACACCCCCAGGGCAGAGTTTGAGGCATTCAACTCCTGGCCCAGTACTTTGTACATAAATGTTCAGTAAACGTTTATTGACTGGAATGAAGGAATGGATGATATTTGCAATTCTAACATGGAACATAGTAGAGAGTTGGAGGAATAGACAGGCAGCATCAGGAAAATGAATCTTTGGAAAAAACTCAAATCATGAACAATCTTGACACTGCCAAGTAAAATTGCAAAACGTAGTTCTCAGAAACCAGCTCCCCTTCTGTACAATGAAAGTAACACCATCCTTCAGAGTTGTGTCAAATTGCTTTCTATCTGGGGAGGCTTCAGACAGGCCTGAGACACACCCTAGGCACTCAACTAACGCTGTGCCGCTACTTAAATTCAGGATGGTCCCTCAACCGTCTAAGCTTTGACCTTCTGTGAAATATTGACTAGATTTAACCTTGAAAAGACTGGGTTTTCATCTCACTTCAGCTCTGTCTTTTGCTGCCCAATGTGAGGTCATTATACCTGTATCTACATTCATGATATCAATTTATTTTTAAAATGTTATTCTTTTAATTGAAGTATAATTGATTTACAATCTTATGCCCATCTCTGCTGTACAGCAAAGTGACTCAGTTACACACATAGACGTTCTTTTTTTATATATTCTTTTCTGTTATGGTTCATCACAGGATACTGAATATAGTTCCCTGTGCTACGCAGTGGGACCCTGCTGTTTATCCATCCTATATATAATAGTTTACATCTGCTAATCCCAAACTCCCACTCCATCCCTGCCTCCCCTTGGCAACCACAAGTCTGTTCTCTGTGTCTGTGAGTCTGTTTCTGTTTTGTAGATAAGTTCATTTGTGCCATATTTTGGATTCCACACATAAGTGATGTCATATGGTATTTGTCTTTCTCTTTCTGACTTACTTCACTTAGTATGAAAATCTCTAGGTCCATCCATGTTCCTGCAAATGGCATTATTTCATTCTTTTTTATGGCTGAGTAGTATTCCATTGTATATATGTGCCACGTCTTCTTTATCCATTCCTCTGTAGGTGGACATTTAAGTTGTTTCCATGTTTTGGCTATTGTGAATAGTGCAAAGCAGCAAGTTGAAAAGCACATGACTAATCTAGTGACTTTTGCTCTCAGGAAGAGCATCAGAAGTGCCATTCCCTCAGTCTTGCCTGGCAGCATCCCTACATCCCCATGGTGACCTGTGCCTACCTGGCTTCACACTCTGCAAGTCCACGGAGTTAAACTTTTGCCCTCAATTGGGGGCAGGATCGATCTTTCAAAAACACACTTTGTTTATTATTTAGATATCAAATAGACTCAATCTGTTGACCTTTTTGCAGAGTGTCATTCTTGAGATCGTTTGGGGATAAAAAACCAAGTGAGGGAGTTCTGTGTTTGTGATACTATCATGCTTAAATATGTCTAAAAATAGAATAGGCATCTAATTAAATACTTTTAATGATGGGTTAGATTTTGTTATGATTATCTCCGCAGTAAAACATGTTCAAAATGATACTCTCTAAATTTCAGAATATAAATGCATGTCAATTACTTTCAAGTTCAGGTACCAGCCTCAAGCTAGAACACAAAAATATCACCTAGCTCAGTTTTGCTTCACTAACTAGATAAAAATAGTATGTAATCAGTACATCAACTCAATGATCTAAAAATTGTTAGCCTCAGCCTATTATGTGTATAGACCATATAATTTCTGTAAACTGAAGGAGACTTCCAAAATATTTGAAACTTTCTAACCTAGTGAATCGGCCCAAAGTTTTTTTGTTAAAATCTTGCTTACACTATTCATTTGTTTCTTACCTACCCTCTTTCAATAAATAGAACAAAGGGGACGTTCTCATTTCCTGTTTGTGGAACAATCCTCCAACTAGTTCTTGTGAGAACCACGAAGTTTTATTGCAGGGGTCAACGAGGATCCCAAAGCTTCCCAATTTGTGGTGGCATTTGACAGTTCACAGACATGCTGCCCTCCAGGGGACCGCCAACAACTGAATCTCAGGACGCCTTCTCACCCCCATGCATCCCCTACCCAGTGCCTCCAAGAATCACAGCTAGGAATCTTCTCACTTCATCCCTGGGGGGCTGAGGAGGCAGAGTTTGTAGTTGGAACCGGACCCCATTTGGGAAAGATAGCCCATTCCTGTGCTTCCGTCATAGAAATACCTAGAACGAAGAGAAGGCCTGGAAGACGATCTCTACCCCTCTCTGCCACACAGCACACACATTGTCCTGTGGGCAGAGGTGTGCGCCGGGGAAGGCTGACCCAGGCAGGACCCCATGAGCCCACAACCTAAGGACATTTTCTCTGCCATCTTTCACCAATTATTATTGTTACTTTTCAATTAGAAGGGGAGGGAAAAAAAGTCAAGGGGACTTCCCTGGTGGTCTAGTGGTTAAGACTCTACGCTCCCAATGCAGGGGGCCCATGTTTGATCCCTGGACAGGGAACTAGATCCCACATGAATGCCGCAACTAAGGAGCCCACGTGCTTCAACTAAGACCTGGCGCAACCAAAAAAAAAAAAAAAAAACAACATTAACCAAAAACAGGTCAAGAGGGATGTGGGTGTGTATATTTCTCGGAATCCAGAGGCTCAGGGGGAAAAAAATCCATCAAAAATGTCCCTAGTACAAAAGTTGGCAAAACAAAAAGGACTCTCTGTCTCTCTTTTTTTCTTAAAGCTGAACTGTGTAACAGGAGAAATTCTCTCACAAGGGGAGAGTGTTCCTGAGCCAAGTTTAGGCCGAGGAAAACTTTTCCAGCATGTCAGGAATGAAGCCGACGTTCCATTAAGGAAAGAAAAAAAAAGTGCCGGAGGAAAGAGTAAGCGGGGAAAAGGATTCAGACGGAGCTTTAAATTCCAGACGGGGCCGCAGTTGAGAGCCCTCGGGAAGCTCCCTCTGAAGGGAGACAGCAGCCAATTTCTCCCTGGGGCTCCCAGCCCTAGTGGACATTTCCTGTTCTGCCCCTGGACATTCAAGCCAGAACTTACAAAACATCCTTTTCCCTCGAACCAAGCGTTTGGTTCGGAGACCCACCCTTCCCCACGTCGGTGATCTCAGCCCGCCCTCCCCTTCCTTCCACGGAACCCCTCCCAGACCAGAGGCGCTCGGCTTCCTAAGCAAAGATGATGGATCTGCTGTAGCAGGTGACGCCAAAGGGAGAGAGGAGACCCGGGGACCACCACCGACGAGGTAGGAAAAGGGGCTGGGTGTTCTGGGGTCATTTGGCATTTATTGAGCAAAGCGAGGCCCTTGAGCTTTAAGCCTTGGGCTGGGGACGTTTTCTGGTTGATGGGGGTGTGTGGTGAGTGAGTGAACTCCAGGGAGGTTGGGCATTTCTTTTCCCTCTCCCTTTCCAAATTTTACTTTAATTCTTGGGTCTCTGGAAGCACGTGTTGTTTCTCTGGTGTGGAAAGTGTTAGGGCAGAATTCTGGGAATTCCCTGATTTCTTTTTTCTTTTGCTTTCTTTTCTTGGAAAGAGAGGTCGTGGGGAGGGAGTCTTGCAATGTCAAGGAGGAGCATTCATAAATACATTCCTCTCTGAATAGATTCAGAGAGGAATGACCCACGTGCCTGTGCAAGGAAAAGGTATTTTCGCCTTGATGAGCTGGGGTCCAGCTGTTTCCCAGGACCTGGGTGGTGTGTCCTCCTGGTCCGCCATGCTTCCCCCTTCTCCCCCTCCAACTGTCATGGGGACACACAACTTGAGCTGTTTCTCAGGTCGGGGGATGTGGCACATGGCCCCAGTGCTGTGCATTTATGGGCAGAGCCCAGGTGTCCCTGGACACTTAGATGTCTGTGGCAGAGCTAACTGGTCTACCTGGAAGGCTGCATGTGGCTTGTTAGGGAATTGCCCCAGCAGCTGGTCACTGAGAAGTTAGCCTTGGCAACACGTGCTGCCATTGGACTGACCCAGAGAACTCAGCATGGCTTCTGCACAAGGAGTGCTCAAAATTTTATGAAGCAGTCATAAATGAAGAATTTCAAATGCCCTTCCTCTGAATTCCTATGGCTTTTTACTTCTCTGTAGCACTCATTTTGCTCCTTATCCACATACTGCCTTGCACTGTTCTCTAACAAGATAAATAAATGAGAGAGTGAATTGGACAAATGAGTCATAACCTATTACTTGGTGATCCCAAGACAGTTACTAGCTCTAGCTGAGCACTGGCTGTGTGCCCAGCACCATTGTAAAGGTGGCAGGTATCATCATCCCCATTTTACAGATGAGGAAACTGAGGCTGGAGACACAACTAGTGAGGGCAGAGGAGGGGTCTATACTGAGTCCAGGATGCGATGTTCTGAAACCAAGATTGGGGTTTGACCCTTGGTTCCCTCATTGCCTAGCTGGGTGATTTTGGACAAGTTAAATGTCCTCAGCCTCGGTTTCCTCATCTGCAAAGTGAGACAATAATAACCACACCTCACAGAGGTGTGGTGAGAGATAGATTCATTTTAAAGATTATTTTACTGAAGCAGGTCAAAACGTAGGCATGCTCTTCCCAGACCCTACTGTGTGCGTTATAAATGTGGAGGGATCTCTTGCAACTGAAAAGCCTCAGGGTTCTGTAGGAGGTAGCAATAGTGCCTTGTTAGGATTTGTACCTTAACGATGGACATTGGGGTTCACTTGCCGACCAGTACAAGCCTGTAGCCGCCAGTTCACTAGACTCTAAGCTCGCTAAGGGCAGGGTTCGTGTCGTATACACGTTCTGTATTCTGGATTCAACCAACCTCGGAACAAACACCCGCCCCCCAAAAAAAAATTCCAGAAAGTTCCCCAAAGCAAAACTTGAATTTGCACTGCAATTATTATTATCATTATTATCTTTTTTTGTGGTACGCGGGCCTCTCACTGTTGTGGCCTCTCCCGTTGCGGAGCACAGGCTCCGGACGAGCAGGCTCAGCAGCCATGGCTCACGGGCCCAGCCGCTCTGCGGCATGTGGGATCTTCCCGGACCGGGGCACGAACCCGTGTCCCCTGCATCGGCAGGCGGACTCTCAACCACTGCGCCACCAGGGAAGCCCCTGCACTGCAATTATTTACAAAGCATTTACATTGTATTTACAACTACTTGCATGGCACTTCCCTTGTATTAGGTTTTATAAGTAATTTAGAGATGATTTAAAGTATAAGGGAGGATGTGTGTAGGTTATATGCAAGTACTATGCCATTTTATAGAAGGGACTTGAGCATCAGTGGATTTTGGTGTCCGCAGGCATCCTGGAACCAATCCCGGGGGGGGCGGGGAAACCAAGGGACGACTATGTATTTGTCTCTCTTAGAAAATGTTTCTCAACCTGTGATTGAGGGACCTCATTGCCCTTCAGAAGGGTCGCAGGGTCCCCTTAGGGCAGGAGTTCAACAAAGCAGCTGTGGATGCTCCAGGAGCCTCCTCTTTCCACTCCTGACAAAGCAGCTCCATCTTTACCTGATTACATGTTGGGGTGCCCATTTGAAAGAAAGTTTTGAAAACAATGTTCAGAACTGCTTACCTGGGACAGGTAATGTTGTGTCTAGGGAGAAACTGACTGCTTACGGAACGGAGTTGATTTATGGAGGGATTTCCTGCTGGGCCCTGTCTGGGCTCTCACTTGGCCCTCCCCATCACCTTCTACTTAGTGACCATCTCCCACTCCGGGGAACCCACAGGAGGTGTGTGCCAAGCGGGATCGGGAAGTGAGCCCTTCTGTCCCAGGCAGCCGGTCCTCAGGTGCAGGGACAGACAAGGGGCGGGGCCCCAGAGAGCTTATATTATTACAACCTGGCCTCTCTCTAAGTCTTCTCGGAATGTGTCTTTCTCAATTCTGCTCACAGTGATGGACTGCCTGATCAATACTCATAATAGCTATGATTCATCTACCTTAAGAATGACAGCTTCCTTTCTGAGCCTGGCGCTGTGCTGAGCACATTACACGGATATGCTCAGGTAATCCCCACGAAAGCCCTGGAAGGCAGTTTCAGCCTGTTCCCCACTCTGCTGGTGAGCAGCGTGAAGGTAAAGGCGTTACATCACCTCACCAAGGGCACCCAGCCAGTTAGTGATGAAGGCGGGATTGGAGCCCCTCCCCCAAGCCTGATCCACCCCACCTTGAATATTTTTGCAGCCCCATTTGACAGAGGTAAGAGGGATGTTGTTGTGTGTTTCTTTCATATTTTTGGCAAAGGATGGTCCCTGAGAATAGGCTGGGAGGAACGGGGCCAGGACAGGACGTTCCATGGCGGAAGAGTACTGCTGTGAAAAAGTAGAGTCGGAATTCTTGTCCAAGCTGTGGCCCTGGGAGCGTCACCTGTCCTATGAGAGGTGACATGGGTTTAGTGGGAAAGAGCCAGCTCTATTGCCAGACTCCCCGGGCTCAAATCCTTGCTCTGCTCCATGTTAGCTAGATCATCTTCGGCGAATTTCCAAAATAAAGATATTCCATGTAGAGGGATGATAATAACCGCACCTATATCATAACGATATTATGATGAAATAACTCAGTCCACATAAGGCTGTGTCTGGCACATAGTAAGCACTCAATAAATATTTTATTATGTGTAAAAGAGGTTGGTTTAACCTTAGGCAAGTAGTTGGGTGGCAGGCTGGAAATAAGAAGTAACTAGTGTTTGAGATTGAAAAATGGACACCAGCAATGTCACCTGTGAGCTGGGGATGGGACGGTTGTGCCTGGACCCCAGCCAGGAAGGATCCAGAGTCCCTGAGAGACAGCTTAAGAACTACGAGAAAAAGCTTAGATGTTCTCTTAGAAGTTTAATAAAACTGAAACTAGTCTTCAGGATTGGACTTGCCAAATTGGACCCTCTGATTAAATGAAGTTTAACTTATTTATCTTTGTAGTTATGGAAATTAGTCCCACTTCTGACCTATTGTTATTTCCAAAACAAAAAACAAAAAAAAAAAGCTTGCTTGTAAATGCCATTGGCTGAACCACTTGTACTTTTGGAAGGATGACTTTAAGATTTCAAGCTGAGATATTAAATTTAAGAGCTAAATATAGCTGATAAAAAAAAAAAAAAACCAGGAAGGGCTCATGACTTATAAAAGAATTTTGTGGCTTTTTCAGAGAACAAATCCGTGAGCACCGCCTAAGTCTAGACTAAATTTGCAATGATTTTTAGAGGAGCATGCATCCATTTGCCGACTGTTACTGGAAGCAAAAGTATGCAAGAAATAAATGAGAGGTGGTTGTTTATTGAGCACTTACTATGAGTCAGGCATTGTGCTAATATGTACTATCTCACTTGTTTAACCCCCATGTCTGCCTATCAGGTGAGTACGGTTGATCCTTGAATAACATGGGTTTGAGCTGCGTGTGTCTACTTATAAGAGGAATTTTTTTCAATAAATACATACAGTATTTAAGTATCTATTGAAAAAACTACCCAACCTGGAGTTGGTTGAATCCACGGATGCGGAATCTCGGATACGGAGGGCTGACTCTGTGGAGGGTGGTGATCCCTAACCCCCTGTGTTTTTCCAGGGGCAACAGTACTACTATTATCCCCAGTTTGCAAATAAGGATAACAAGCCTTAGAGAAGGAAATAATATGCAAAAAAGCACACAGCTGCTAAGTGCCAGGGTAGGGATTCTACCTCAGTATGTCTGGCTTGGGTATGGGCCCTTAACTCTTACCTTATGGTAAATCTAATCCCCCCTGATTTAAGCCCTTTCTGTCTGTCTCAGGAGGGCTGTATTTGGAAGGGGGTGGAGTAACTCACAACCCTCTTAGGCATTTGGAGAGCAGGGCTCAGAAGATGCAAAGGGCACCTGACAGCAGAGGCCCAGTGCAGCTGCATCCAAGCCAGCAGACTGGGTCAGGCGGCCAGGCATGGGTAACCTCGTGAAGCAGGCTGTCTTCTTAACCTTTCTCCGTGCACTCCGAGAGGCCCACTGTCTCCAGGGATTTGTCCCTCCTTTTCTGCAGGGATCTCAGCACCTAATCCCCTCTGTGTCCCATATTTAAAATGGATCCTCTTATTTGCTGTCCATCCAACCCTCCTTTGACCAGTGCTTGACTTTCAGCAGACCATTGAAAAGTGACTAATAAGTGAATTGATACACAGGTTCATCTCCAGTGGGAGACTTAGCTGTCACTGTGGCAGCACATAGGTGAGCATTTTGGAGGAGGGAGACTCCCCAAGTACCCGCTAGCCAGCTCCCCAGTTGTTTCCTGCTCCAGTCTGGAAAGGCAAGCTCCTTTGTGAGTGTCTGGGGTCCAGGTCACAAGGTTTTCATGTGTCACTGGATACAGAAGCTGCTTATCTGAATTCTCCAAATCTTTATAGCACCGACTCAGCCGGGACAGCTCCAGGCAGTGGCATGAAGCGTGATGTCTTTCCTTGGTGCCCAGAGCGCTCTCTCTCCGTCTCTCTCTGTGTCTCTCTTTCGTAGAGGCCCTTCTTCCACCCACCTTCTCAGCCTCCGACATCCAGACCCCTTCCTTCCCCATCTCTGGTTAGGATTTCAGGCCCTTAATTCACCGAACAACGTTGAAGCACACGTCGCCCACGTGTGGGTGTGTTTACAACAAGAATAATTTTTTTTTGCTGGAGACAAGATGACAATGGAATTTAGGAATCAATGAGCAGTTTGGGGAGGGTTTTTAAGGATTTTGGAATATAGGTCCTTCATACACGATAAACTAAGGCGCACGTGGGGCCTATCTGTAGTTATGGAGGGACCTAGTTTAATGGCTAAGGGTAGGGTTAGGGGAAAAGGAGGAATCCCTTGTATCTCCCAGGCCACCCAAGATACATGAGAATGGGGAGATTACACCTTCTGCACTTTCAGCCCTGGAGGGGCTCCTAGCTTCACCTCTATTTTCAAAAGGAGGTTCCATGGGACAGAAGCAGACAGAAGTCCCTGAAAAAGCAGACACAGTACCGAACAAAATGTCCCCAGGCAGCAGGGGAAGGCTCGGTGTATGTTCACTGGTCCATGTGGGGCTCTCCTGGACCCTTGGAACTTTCCATGGTTTGACTTTCTGGCTAATCATTAGCAGATGCGTGGTGGCTGGCAGCCACCTCTGCGTTGGGCCTGCCAGCCCGAGTTCTGGGCCAGCCTGAGGGCTGCTCTAGCTGCCGTGCGGGGCTGGGGTCCCTGGAGTTTTTTCCAGGAGCTAGCAGGCGTGCCCCGGGCTGCTGACCCCCCCGCTGGCTGAGGGACAGCTTCTCTGCTGCCTCATGGCCTCTCGCTGCTGGTGGTCCAGAGCCCCGTGTGGTTTTCCTGCCTCAGGTTTCCTTCTCCAGCATCCCTGAGCGAGCACGGGCCCTGCTCCTTTTCTGGGAGTGGCTCAGCGGCCCTCGCTGCCCATCGCTGCAGAGACACCGGGTGGGCGTCAAGGAAAAGAGACGTTAGTAAATAAACAGCTATTGGGGCTCCAGGCAGGGATCAGCCTTAGTCTGAAGGCATTCAGTCTGCTTCTGGAATAATGAGTGTAAGGCTTGAAAGGGATCTCAGAGGCTTTCTGGTCTAAACCCTTCATTTTACAGATGAGGGGACCAATACCTAGGGGAGTGGTGACTTGGCCAGGGTTATAAAGCTTGGGTCCACGAAACCAGTCTGCTATGTGGGTGGTCTGGTAGGGGTAGTTACAATTTCTCGGGTGCTGGCTATGTCCATTGGCCCCTAAATCCCCTCCCCACTCTTCACTCTCCTCTGTGTCCAGCAGGCTGACCTGAATAGTTACCTTGCATTTGGCTCCTATATAGTTTAGGTTCAGCCAATGGAGGGCTCAGGAAGGAGGTCAGAGGGAGGGGAGAGGGACACAAAGGTACTTATTCCCCTTGGTCCTTTCGTGCTGCATTGCCTGGGCTGGTGTCTCCCCTGACTGAAGGCCACACTCCTGTCAGACGGCCCTTCTGTCCCTCTGACCCTCAGGCCTAGGGCAGCAACAGTGTCTCCCCGACCGTACAGCTCTGGAGAACTGCACTTTCTCTTGTCCCCAACTCTACTCAGGCCTTTGTAAACCGTCCCTTTATTAAACTCTCGATTGGAGAGTGTTACCTGCCAGGGTCCTGACAGATACAAGAGGGTTTGTTTATTAGATAAAGGAAAGTCTATATGACAGGAGGATGAAATTTAGCAAGAGGGTGTATTTGTTTCCTGAGGCTATTTTGAGAAATGACCATGAACTTGGAGGCTTAAAACAATAGGCATTTATTCTCTAACAGTCCTGGAGGCCGCCTGTCCTACCCCAGCATCACTGGGCAGAAATGAAGGTGTCGCCAGGGCCGTGCTCCCTCCAGCGTCTCTCAGAGAGGATGGCTGCAGTGGGCTGGAGTTGAGTCTTTCCCTCTCCAGGTCAGTTAGGCTTTGATGGTACCCCAGCAGGTTAGGCTCTGGTTAACTAATTTCCTCTGCAGACTCACAGACTTAGAAAACAAACTATGGTTAACAAAAGGGAAAGGTGGGGGAGGGATAAATGGGGAGTTTGGGATTAACATATACACACTGCTATATTTAAAAAGGATGACCAACAAGGACCTACTGTACAGCACAGGGAACTCTGATCAATATTCTGTAACAACCTAAGTGGGAAAAGAATTTGAAAAAGAGTAGATACATGTGTATGTGTGACTGAATCACTTTGCTGTACACCTGAAACTAACACAACACTCTTAATCAACTAGACTCCAGTATGAAATAAACATTTTAAAAAGAAGAAGAAGAAAAATGGAACGCTCTGGCATGTTTCAAATGGTTTCTTTCCCTCTCCCCTTGCCAGAAGCCCAAGGGGATTTTTCTCTGTGGGAATCTGGTCTAGCTCCTGGGGGTAAATCTCAAAATTCTGGGTCTCCCTGGAGTTTGAAACCTTCAGAGCTGTCCACACTGAGCTCCCAGCAATTCGTCAATTGCAGTTTACCCCAGCATGGTTTCCACCGTGGTTCTGGTTGTGAGTCTCTGCTCCTCGCTAAGCAGTGACTTCCTGCATTCACCTGTATGTCGCTCCAATCTGGCTGCAGTGGTTTGCCCTCTTTCCTCCCCTCTCTTACGAATCCCAGAGGAGTTGTTGATTTTTCAGTCCGTTTATCTTTTTACTTGTTGGTAGGACAGAGTGGCGACCTCCAATCTCTCTACACACAGAACTGGAAAACTCTACACATTTATTGACATCCCCGTGCTTGACAGAAGCATTGCCCAGTCTTTGAGGGACATGTATTGCTGAAGACGCCTTTCAGCCCCCCAGACTCTCTAATTCTCTTATCCTTGGGCCTGGCAGCTGGCGGTCACTGTGGCATTCCCATTCTCAAGCCAACAGATTAGTCACCAGGCAAAACACTGTGGGAGACGAAATGGCAGCAGGGGTGATGGGGACACCAAAGTTGTGGAAGGGCCCAGCCTGCCGACATTATGTATGTGGAGGTTTCTTGACCCAAGAGTTGAATCCTACAATTGGGAGTTTGGGATTAGCAGATGTAAACTATTATATATAGGATGGATAAACAACAAGGTCCTACTGTATAGCACAGGGAACTATATCCAGTATCTTGTGATGAACCCTAATGGAAAAGAATATAAAAAAGAATGTGTATATATGTATAGCTGAATCACTTTGCTGTACAGCAGAAAGTAACACAACATTGTAAATCAATTATACTTCAATAAGAAGTATACCTGAGTATACACACACATTTATAAATATTTCTATATGTGACCATACGAATCTATATTCAGCAGAACATGAATTCACACTGATGTCTCCAACTCCAAACCATGACCACATGGATCTTTCTAGACCTCCCTTTGCTCATCTATAACTCCCCACTCCGACAGTGAGAAACCTGGCTCCCACCATCTGCCATCCACTTACTTCATTGTTCAATTGAGACATACGTGTATAGCGGTATTAGACGTGTTAACACGTACACTCATGGGAACAACTTTATCAGCTAGAGAACAGTGCTTGTGCACAATTACCTTTGCCTTCAGTTTTACAGACTCCATTCATTTCCAAAGTTAGTTAGGTCAGCATCTTTCCCCCCACATCCCCTCCAGTGGACTTGTTTCATACATTTGCAATATAGTTAGGTCATTTTGTTCCAGTCTGCATTCCATCCTGGGATTCCCTGATCTCCTAAATATTTTTTCTTTAATTTGCACACATTAAGTTTCACTTTTTTGTGCCATAAAGTTCTATAGGTTTTGACAAATGTGTAGTGTCATGCCCCCACCATTACAGTATCATATGGAATAGTTTTATACCCTAAAAAAATCCCCTGCACTTCATGTATTAAGGCTTATTGAGGAGTAACACCTGGGAAAGGAAAAGGAGAGAAAGCAAGATTGGACACTACAGTGTTCAGACTGTGATACAGGTCAGATTAAGTCTGCCAGGCCAACGTGAAGCTCCAAAGCAAAAATTGCCTGAGAGAGGAGTCCCACATTGGGCAGGAATGGACAGGACGTTGTACCACCACCTTGCTCAGCCATTGGCTGGGGGCTGCCGGAGGGGACTGATCTCAGCTCAAAAGCCCAGGCAGACTCTGAAGGCACTAACAGCTTCAGGTTAGCAGCTAACCACGTTCCTTGATGCTGGGTTGCTAAATCCATCCTTGACAGGGGTCTGAGTGCTGCAACTCTGTATCTGCCGGAAAGATCTTTGAAGTTTCCAAGCAGAGGCTGGCTAACCACTGATCAGGAATCTTGAGCGGAGGATCCCTGCATCAGGTGGGATTTCAAATCAGGTGATCCCAGTGGCCTCTCTCAGCTGCTGGGCCCCGTGACAGGCCTTCAGCCTGCTCTGATCCAGACAACCCAGCTATTCCATTTCTCACATTCATTCCACCTTGCTCAAGGCCCTGCTTCTCTTCTTACCCTGGCTAACGTATGCCCTGCTCTGTCCTAGATGTAGGATCAGGGACCAAGATTATTCGTGCAGGTGCCAGGGAGCCAAAAGATGGAAGCTATGGCTCCCACTTATGCCCACACCTTCTTAGACCCCAGATGCTCAACAAAATGGTTACAGTATCAATAGCAATGTGGACCACAGATTAGAGCGTAGATAAAAAGCTTGTGAGTGCAAGCAAGGAAGTTGAAAAATTCAAAGCTAAGACTACACAGACCAAATCCAGTTTGGAAATGTCCCCTCCCTTGAACATGGGAAAAACAAATCAACAGCACTCCCTACCGATCTGTGTATATACCATACCTGGCAAGGTACGACACTTTTATTTTCTTCAATCCCAACTCCTATGGGCACCCCTGGGTTTTTATCTGCAGATGTGCAATTCTGCTCTTTCTCTGCAGGAAGGTGGAAAACTTCCAGAAGAAGGAGTGGCTCTGATGCTTTGTTCTACCTGTGCTTACTTTTGCTTTTATTTAACCTGTTGAAGGTTAAAAGCCTGTTTTAGTCTTGTAACTTGGCAGCTCTGCCTGGCTCACAAATGTCCTAAGATAAACAAGTGAGGTCTGTATATAACCTCTCAGGACAGTCATAGCTTCCAAGCCAAAAGAACTTTTAATATTTACTTTGACTCTCTTTGGAGACTTCCTCTGAATGTTTGCTTCTGCTTTGAAGCATTTTCAGACTCCATAGACCCTGTTTGTTTTGCCCAGCCAGAGAACAGTGGCATTTTTTTCTTATATTCACGCTCCTATTTTTGTACAATGAGCCGTGCATACTGATTTTAATTCCAAAGGCTCACAAATTAAAGCGCTTCCTTGAACCCAGACCTCCAGTACTTTTGCCAGCCTTCTCATTTTCTTGTCCACTTTGTCGTTTCGTGGTGGAGTAAGTAAAGCCAGAACCTGTTGGCTCAGAGTAGAAATAAACTATTGGTGGATAAACTCTCCTGACCCTCCCACCCCCAGGACCAGACAATGGGGTTGGAATCCATGTTTAAATACCCAATGGTTGCTCCAGGTCACTACCCCAAAGTTATACGAGACCCACAAAAGTACTAAGAGTTACTATTCCAAGAAGACACTTGGCGGTTTCTGAATCCAGGACTTTTGAATTATAGGCAGGTTCTGTCTCTGAACACAAAGCCGGAGCACACATAAATAGTCTGCTTAAAAAAAAAAAAATTCAATAAAAAGTCCACAAAGCGTGTACTGTCCCTGAAGCATTATGTAGGAATACAAGTGACAAGAAAATGAAATTAAAAAACAAAAGAAGTTTTTTTTTAAGTGCTTTCATTCCTCTCCCTGAGGATACAGACTGAAATTGTCAACCTGGCAGCTGTTTCCACAGGAGGAGACGAGGGTCACAGGTCTGAAGCGTGAGCTGTCTTCTAGAAACTGCCCTCTTACGATAGGTGACAGTTGCATCACCTTGAAATAGGAGAACACTTTTTTGTTTTTCTTTTCCCTCCAGAATTCAACTTTACTAGCACGGTGTGTTAAAGAGCAATCACAGAGTGGCTGTTGGAATTATAGAGGAATTTCTGAGAATTAGCCTTAGGCAAAAGGCATCTGGCTGGAAACTTGCACTGAAAACTTACCTTGCAAGTCAGCATGTGACTTCCACCTGACTTAACTTTCCTCAGTCCCAAGGGTTCCAAGGCCAGAGAAAAGGTTCTGGTCTGGGTTGCTGGCGTGTTTGCTCTTCAGAGTCAACTGGGAATAAATTCAAAGACAAATCAACAAAGGTAACTTCTCCCTTTGACACTGAGTATAACTGGGAGGGTTTCTTAAGTAAAATTTTTTGTTTTCTCATCAAAATAACAGATATGCAATCTTTGTATTTGGTTTAAGTGTGAATGAAAGAGATAAGGATTGAGGAAAACACAAAGGACCGGGCAGGGGTGGGGAAATCTGAGTCGAGGTTTTAGCTTCTGTCTCTTGACCTGGGGCATGTTGCTGGGCCTTGGTTGACTTATCTTAAAAGAAGAAGGTGGAACTAGATGGCCCCTAAAAGCCTTTCCGGGTCTGTTCTAGGAATCAGTCTCTTAGTTTTTATTTTTTGTTATCTTTAGGCCAAAACAATGATGCAAGGTAGAATTAGGGTATAGATTTGCAAGAGGGTCATCTTTTTTTTTTTAATTTTCTTTTAATTAATTTTTATTGGAGTCTAGTTGATTTACAATGTTGTGTTAGTTTCTGCTGTACAGCAAAGTGAATCAGTTATACATATCCATATATCCACTCTTTTTTAGATTCTTTCCCCATACAGGTCATTACAGAGCACTGAGTAGAGTTCCCTGTGCTATACAGCAGGTCCTTATTAGTTATCTATTTTGTACATAGTAGTATGTATATGTCAATTCCAATCTCCCAGTTTATCCCTCCCCCCTTCCCCCTTGGTAACCATAAGTTTGTTTTCTACATCTGTGACTCTATTTCTGTTTTGTAAATAAGTGCATTTGTCCCATTTTTTTAAGATTCCACATATAAGCGATATCATATGGTATTTGTCTTTCTTGCAAGAGGGTCATCTTGTGGCTGGTAGCAGGCTTCAGATGACTCTCACCTCATCCAATATGTTTGCAAAGATGAACTGAGATCAAGACGGGCATCAGGGTAGGCGTTTATATATATTTGTCAAATGAATGAGTGAATCAATCAATCAGTCAGGATAGTATTGAGGGAGAAGGGAATGAAGTCCTTCCACTGGTGGAAGTTTATTTGGGGTAGGGCATAGATTTGCTTAGCAGTGATGGCTGGGGAGAGGTTTTATGGACAGATTCAGCCAGAGCTGAACTTCAGGACTGGGAAATGTTAGGGTTAAGACTAGTTTACATAGCACTCTTTATCTATAGAATAAAATAGAGTGATTGCTGGCAGGCTGCTAAGGACTACAGTTTTTCCAACTACAGGTGGCTTAACTACAAGATAATGGGACTCTTCTTCCCCCCAGTTTAATAACCAGAATATTGATTAGTATTTGCTTTGGCTGAGTCTTACAGAAATCCAAACTTATAGTGGCTAAATAACATGTAAGTTTATTTTTCTGTCACATAAATGAAATCTGTAGGTAGGCAATTCAGGGCAGGCTTAGAGGTTCCAAGGTGTTATGGATTAGCATCCTTCAACCTCAAGTTGAAGTATGGCTGCATGAACTCAGCTATCCCATCAGCATTCCAGCCAGCAGGCAAAAGAAAGAGCCAATAAAGGGCTCACCTCCTGTCTTAGTCCGTTTGGGCTGCTATTACAAACTATCACAGACTGGGTCATTTATAGACAACAGAAATTTATTTCTCATAATTTTGGAGGCTGGAAGTCTGAGATCAGGGCGCCAGCATGGCTGCATTTCAGTGAGGGCCCTCTTCCTGGTCCATAGCTGGTGCCTTCTAGCTGTGTCCTCACATGGTGGAAGGGGCAAGGGGTCTCTCTGGAGCCTCTTTTATAAGGGCACTGATCCCATTCATGAGGGCTTAACCTCCATGATTTAAGCATCTCCCAAAGTCTCCACCTCCTAATACCATCACCTTTGGAGGTTCGGGTTTTAACATATGAATTTTAGGGGGATACAAACATTCAGACCATAGTACCACCCCACTTGCCATGAATGATACTCCTTGGAAGTTGAATTTGACACTTCTTTTTTTTTTTTTCTTTTTTTGCGGTACGCGGGCCTCTCACTGTTGTGGCCTCTCCCGTTGCGGAGCACAGGCTCCAGACGCGCAGGCTCAGCGGCCATGGCTCACGGGCCCAGCCGCTCCGGGGCATGTGGGATCTTCCCGGACGGGGGCACGAACCCGCGTCCCCTGCATCGGCAGGCGGACTCTCAACCACTGCACCACCAGGGAAGCCCTTGACACTTCTATTGTCATCCCATTGACCAAAACTTAATTACATGACCACACCTAAGTGCAATGGAGACCGGGAAACATAACTTTTATTTATAATACGTAAAAATCAGCTTTTTTTGGTTTAAGAGAGAGGGGGAGAACAGATATTAGGGAATATTAGTCTGTCACCCTGAGAGATTACACACTTATTCCAGTTATGCAATGAAGCTCCTTTTGTTCAACTCCTTAAAATCATCTTCAGGGCCCATAGTAAATTATTTTCAGTATTCTAAATCTTTGCCCTGTGGAGGTGAATTTGATTTTTGAAAGCAGGCCAGGGTCACTCAGGACAACTGTGATGAGTAAGGTGGGTGATAAAGCTGAGAATTACCATTTCATAAGAATGAGATATGGGCTTGTATATTTGGATATTATAGGCTATACTGGGCATTAGGATCATTCCTACAGAAAACAACTCTAGAACCCGGATATAATACATAAAGCAATTAACTGAAGGTACTGAAGAGGGAACAGAAGTAGGTAGATTCTGGTGTTGCATGTAGCTTGGAGAAGAGGAGATAAGGAGTCATACAAGTAGTCCCTCTGCCTCGGCTTTTAGTGCGGGGCTAAGTGTAGTCCACACAGTGGCTTGTGTAATAGAGACATCCAGGAAAAACTCCCGAGCCCTGCTGTTCTGGAGAATAAGAGAAGTGAAGCCAGGAGATGATGAATGCTGAAAAAGTGGGGGAACCCAGAAAGGAAAGAGCCAAAGAGGGGATCCCTACACCAAATCATTGGCCAACCCCTGAACCACACATGCACAGAAAACACTCAAAGCAGCTCAGCTACACAGAAGGTCTGCACTCAGACTGGAGCTGCCACCCCAAGAAACAGGGTTTGGAGTTCAAGCCCAACAAGAAAATTATCTGCTAAAACAAAGGAAAAACAACTCTCACCAGAGAAAAATAATGGAATCTGAAATCTCCACAGCTTAGTATTCATGATGTCCAAGATGCAGTCCAAAATTATCCGACCAATGGATACTAATAAACTAACACTAATATTAGTCTCTAACATCTGAAAAATCAACATAATTCAAAAAATTAATAGAATATAGAGGAAAACCAATATTATTTTAATAAGTGCAGAAATAGCATTTGTCAAAATTCAACACCCATTTATCATAAAAAAATGTCTTAGTAAATTATGAATTAAAAAAAAAAACTTTCGGGACTTCCCTCGTAGTCCAGTGGCTAAGACTCCGTGCTCCCAATGCAGGGGGCCTGGGTTCGATCCCTGGTCAGGGAACTAGATCCCACATGCTGCAACTAAGAGTTCGCATGCTGCAACTAAGACCCGGCACAGCCAAATAAATACATAAATAAAAGTATTAAAAAAAAAAAACAAACTTTATCGGGCTTCCCTGGTGGCGCAGTGGTTGAGAGTCCGCCTGCCAATGCAGGGGACGCGGGTTCATGCCCCAGTCCGGGAAGATCCCACAAGCTGCGGAGCGGCTGGGCCCGTGAGCCGTGGCCGCTGAGCCTGCGCGTCCGGAGCCTGTGCTCCGCAACGGGAGAGGCCACAACAGTGAGAGGCTCGCGTACGGCCAAAAAAAAAAAAAAAAAACAAAAACTTTCTCAACTGCATCTACAAAATCAGATAGCTAATGTCCTACAATGTGAAGGATTTTGTGCTTTCTACCTAGGATCAGGAACAAGGCAAGGATGTTGACTAGTTTTTTTTAACATTGTATAGAAGGGCCTAGTCAGTGCAGCAAGGCAAGGGAAAAAAAGTATACAGATTATAAAGGAAGAAGTAAAATTGTCTTTATTTGCAAATGATATCATATAGAAAACCCTAAGGAACACCCAAAAAAGCTATTAGAAGTAATAAGTGAGTTTAGCAAGGTTGCAGAATACAATATACAAAAGTCAATTGTATTTCTATATACTAGCAACTAACATTTAGAAAGTAAAATTATAAAACAACTCCATTTACAATACCATAAAAACACTTAGGAATAAATTTGGCAAAAGATATGTAAGACCTGTAGGCTAAAGGCTACAAAACATTATGGGAAATTCAAGAACATCTACATAAATAGAGAGCTGTACCATGTCCATGGATCAGAAGTCTCAAAATTGTTAAACTGGCAATCCTCCTTGTATTAGTCAATAGAATCAATATAATCCCTTTGGAAATCCAATCACTGGGATTTTAAATTTTTTTAATTTAATTAAAATTTTAAAAAGAAATTTATAAGTTTATTTTGAAATTTATACAGTAACACAAAGGACCTGGAATAGTCAAAACTATTTTGAAAATTGAGAACAATGTTGGAGCACTTACACTACCTGATTTCAAGAACAGTATGTGGCCCTTAAGTAGTAAATCCAGTTTTTTGGGGTTTTTTTGCAATACTTGGGCCTCTCACTGCTGTGGCCTCTCCCGTTGCGGAGCACAGGCTCCGGACGCGCAGGCTCAGCGGCCATGGCTCAAGGGCCCAGCCGCTCCGCGGCATGTGGGATCTTCCCGGACCGGGGCACGAACCCGTGTCCTCTGCATCGGCAGGCGGACTCTCAACCACTGCGCCACCAGGGAAGCCCAGTAAATCCAGTTTTAATCTTTGGTTTATAAATTGGCATTTAAATAATTTCCAAAAAAAGGGAAGATGGTGCAGCTCTGAGATAAGCATGTAGCTTCCCAAGTTGGCTACTTTGAAGAGTAGTATTCATTTGGCATGATTGCTGGGAAAAAAAAAAATCCACTTTGAGCATAAGCTTTGTAATAAAGACAGAACTGGGTTTAAATACTGAATATATACCACTTTCCTTTCTACATCTCAGTTTCTTCATCTTAAAGTGGAGTGCACAGTGTAAAAATTAAGGAAATACAGCATAGAAACTAAGCTTTATGTTATAGCTCTGGAACGAGCCTACGTGGGTTAGAACCTGGCTCTGTTGTTTTCTAGCTGTGTGGCCTTAGGTGTGTTTAATCTTTCCATGCTTCGTTTTACTCTTTGTAAATTGAGTATACTAAAAGTACCTACCTAAAATGTTGTGATGAACTAAATGAGTTAATAAATCTAAAGCATTTAGAACGGAGTTTGGCACATTAAAAAGTGCCCAACAAGTATTACCCACTATTATCCTTTCCCAGTGTTATGAGGACTAAATGTGGTTACTTTTGTCAACCACCAAGCAGGGTCCCTGGTATCCAATAAATATTAGCTCCCATCCCTCCTTAGAGCATAAGTAGCATTCTGAGGGTAGGATTTGACACTGAAGGGTGTATTTTGCTATCTCGGGGACAATCTTGAATTTCAGTCTCTTAAATTTTCTTTCTTTACTCTTTTTTCAATGTTTAAAAATGCCTTACTGACAGAATCACAATGCACAAAGGGAAACCTTAACACTGGATATCAATCAAATACTACCCCCTCTGGACCCCATCAGGCATTCTCCCGGAACAGCCTTTGTAAGTTTACTTCCCAAAGACAAGAATTCCCTTCACTGTCTTCACTCCTCTGGTTACCCCTGTCTCTGTACCAGACGAGGCAGCAAAAGCAATAAACACAAGCATCTTAGTAGAGATGCCCTTTGGGCCCCTGTAGACCATCTTTCACATTATTGTACAGACTCCTTTTCCCCCTCATTGTCTCAGTTTCTGTGCACCACAACAGGAAGTGGGCTTCACTCTCTTCCTCTTCTTTTAAACCATTTTAGTGATGCTATCCTGTGCCTTTCCGCACAAATATTGGATTGGACAAAAAGTTCGTTCAGGTTTTTCTGAAAATCTTACAGAAAAACCCGAAGGAACTTTTTGGCCAACCCGGTAGTAATAAAACTCCTCCCACAACCCATCTTGTCTACCCGGTAAAAAGAAAACTTTCCCATCCTCATTTCCCTCTCCCACTGCTTCCCCTCCCATTTTTCCCTTGGAATGACCCACCTTTCTCCCTAGGAAGGGCTGAATGTTCCTCTGGAGGGGACCACAGCTCTTGACAGGGTTGTGTTTGCATTCTCAATGACACTTCAATCACATTGCCAAAGTATTCCAGGTAGAATGTGAGGAGAATTTGAACTTTTAAATTATCTGCCAAGAGTCAACTTTTCTTCAGCTATTTGAAATCCTTCCCACAAAACCTCAATGCTCAGTCTCACTATACTGTTACTAATTAATGTTTATTTTCCCACCCTCAAATATTCTGCTTGTATATGTCTACAATGCAGCAGCATCCTGAATCCTGGGAACCTTCTGGCTATAGTAGAGTAAAGATAAAGTATAAACAGGAAATCAAAATTTGACCTAAAAAAGAGAGAGCTGTTGTAAATATGTCTGTATTAGGGGTTTCCCGTCCTTTCTGGAAACATTAAAATGTAGCCATATACATCTTTACTGCCTGTAGCTTCCACTCAAGGGGGACGTTAACATTCCACGCCATTCTGTGTGCTTAACCACTGGCTCGTTCATTCATTCGGCAAATATTTATTATATATAAGCCAGGATACAGGCACTGCGCCAGGCACTAAGCCTGGATACAGAGATAAGGAAGCTTTCTTGCCCTTAAAAAGAACTCATATCCTAGTGGAAAGACAAGTAAGTGAAGAGATCATTACAAAATAAGATTGGTAAGTGCTATGTTATAGGAATTAACAAGTGCTATGGGAGCAGTGGGAAGGAAGGTGATAACGTGTGTACGATGAATGCACTTATCAACAATTATGAGTACGTACTAGGTATGTGCTAGGTATGTTGGGGGAACAGTGAAAATGAAACAATGAAATAAATTCCCTGTCTTCACGGAGTTTACATTCTAGTGAAGGAAACAGGCAATAACAAAAAAGTTGTAAGACCAGGATGCAGGATAGTGTTATGGAAGGGAGTATGAGTTGTGTCTGGAAGGATAAATGGGTGTTAGGAGAAGAGAGCCTTCTTCTTCCCACAAAAAAAACGAAACGCTGAGGTGAAGGAGAGATGGCTGGAGGGGAGGGAAGTGGGAGGTGGGAGTGGATGAGAAACAACATGAAGTATTCTGAAAAGGGAGTATAAGTAGGTGGATCACAGGTGTATGAGTAGGTGGATCACAGGTGTAATGGGAGGGACAAGGTGCGTTCCCCCCCTCCCCCAAGACAGAGTTCGGAAGAGAATTCATTCATTGGTTGTCAGAACCGGAAGGGACATTTAAGAGGTAAAGAATGATCACACTCCCTTATTTTACAAATGAACAAAGCAATACTCGGGGAGGGAGCAGTAACTTGTGCCAAGTCACCCGGCTAGTCGGGGACACGACCAGGATTCCCCCAGTTTTCTGCACAACTCCGCGGAGGCCTCTGTGCGGGACTAGCGGCCGGGGGAGGCCGCGCCGCGGGAAGGCAGCCCGGGTCAGGGATGCCGACACACACCGCCCCCTCCCGGGGCTTCTCCGCACGGCCGCCCGGCGGGCCTCCTCCCAGCCGCGCCCCTTCCAGCCTCGCGCCGGGGCGCGCCGGGCGGACAGGGAGGGCGACGGCCGCCGGGCCCCCAGCCCACTCCACCTGTCGCCCTCCGCCGCCCAGGGTCTCCCTGGCGCAGTGACCCGCGCGCTCAGCCTCTCCCGCGGGGTCCCCAGGAGGGGGTCACGAACCGCCGCGCCGGCCGAGCCCTGCGATTGGCGGAGAAGTAGTAGCGTCTCCAGCAACGCCCTTTAGCCGGCTCTCCCGGCGGCCGGGACCCTGAGGCCGGGCTCCCCGGCACCCCCGCCCACCCGCGGCCCCACCCTTCCTCCTCCGCCCGCCGCCTCCTCCTGCCGGGGTCCCGGTCGGGCCGGCGCGCGGCAGAGCACGAGCGGGCGCAGCCGGGGCGCCGCGCTCCGAGCTATGGGAGGCGCCCACTCTCAGAGCCCCAGGGGCCGGGAGCCGGCCGCGGAGAGGCCCCCGAGACCCCGAGAGATCGCGTGAGTCCCAGAGCCCCCCGCCTCCCGCCCCCAGATTCCCGGGCCGCCGTTCGGGGCTTTGCATGCCGGCCGGGGATGGGAGCGCACGGCTCCCGTCCCACCAGGGCTGGGAAGGTGGGGCTCCCGCTGGCGCCCGCGGGGCGCAAAGGCACAGGGGTGGGCCTGGTGGGACATCCCGCTCCGAGCCTCGCCCTGCAGTGCCCCGGGGGCGCTGGGCCACGACCCACAGCGACAGAATCGCGCCCGGGCGGGGCTGCTGTCCCGCGCCCCTTCGCGCTGCGCGGGTGGGACATGGGGACCCCGAGGTTTTCCAGACTCGTCCAAGCAGGAAGACGCACGTGTCCCTAAAGGGCTCAGAAACACTCCAGAGACAGATCTAGTTGCAGGGAGGAGTAGATATTAGAAGGGTTCTCGAGTCTCCAAGATAACGCGGCTCGTGTTGGCCTTCAGGGTCCAGGAATTTGATGCAGTGCTCGCTGTTCGCAAAAACTCCCTCTCTTGTTTGCTCCGAGGGCTTCATGATGATCTCAGAGAAAGGGCTGTATTGTAGCAGCAGCAATTAGGCTTTTGTTCTGGGACAGCAACAATTGGGGACACCAAGTACTGAAATGCTCCGAAGGGACATTTTTAGAGAACGTGATTTCGAGCAAGTTGCACGGTTTGGAAGATGGCCTTGCTTCTTACCACAGAGAGGATGCGTCGATAACTATATATTTATTTGAGAACCCAAACGATCTTTAAGCGTATAATTAAAAATGTTTAAAGGGTGTGCGTGTCTTGGAAGTGAGGTAATGTCAAGGAATCCACACTCTATTTGAATTCAGCCAATGCCAAAGCTATTTCGTTTGAGAAAGATACACTTAGCCATCACATATAGGCAGCCTGGGCCATGGGAGGGCTTTTTTTGGATTATCTTTTCAAGGCAAAGTATCTTCTGGAATACCCAGATGATAGACGTGTTAGTTGTTCCTTCTTATGTTTACATATGATCAGTAATCTAAACTTAGTTCAGGCGTCTTATTAACCATACGAATAGCTGAGAATTATTGAGCACGTAAAATGTGCCAAACCCTGGTCTAAACACTCTGTGTGTTATTTAGTCCCCAAGAACACTGAGTTAGTTTCTGTTATTGCCCTCATTTTATTGGTGAGGAAACTGAAGTAAAAGAGATGTGACTCGTCCAAGGTCACAGAGCTAAAACGTGGTGGACCCTGCTTGTCTGACTCCAGAAATCCTGGTGCAGCCGCTTCCCACAGGAGAGTTGGGACTGACTTAGGAAACAAACTGTTATCTCAGCTGGCAGAACACACCCCCATTTTCCCCTTTAATTCCTCCCGAATAAGGGAGGAATCTGAATTAGCAATGCTTATGCCTAATGAGCAAAAACTGCCGAAGTTGATTTAACTTTTTAAAAAGTTAAGAGGCAGTGTAACACTGAGATGAAGTTTCAAGTTTTGGAGGCAGATTGCCCTGGGTTGAATTCTAGGCTCTGCTCCTTAACAGCTGGAGCTCTTTTATCTCTTCCTTAACCTCTCTGGGTCTGTTTCCTTGTATGTAAAATGGGAATGAAGACAGTGTCCACTTCACCGGCTGTTCTAAGGATGACATAAGATCATGTATATATGAATAACAAGTTATAGTTTTATCTCTGAGCAGTAAGTTGTTTTAGCCAAGGATGACAGCTGACTATTTAATCTTTGTGAGCACGTGGCTGGTGTAGCTCAAAAGTAAACACTTAAATCATTCTCTGAAAGGATGCTGAAGCAATGAACTCAGGGCATTCTGTGTAGGATTCAGTTGTCAGGGTGAGGAACCGATTCTTAATTGTCAAATTATCCTGTGCTTTGGCAGTAGGTAGAGGATCTCTCTCTCTCTCTCCAATGAGGTTCTGCATGTGCCTTATATATTTAGCTAAACTTGCCTAAAGATAAACATAAAAGCCATCCTTGGTCTAAACCTGGGAATACCGCCCAGGGATGCCCTATCCTACTGGAGTGAGTACATTTAGAAGGACGTAAACGCACGTAGGCAGTGTTGGGAGTGTGCAGGCTTAATGCGTCAGCCCCACAAACCACTTGGTGCAGACCAGCTGCAAGTCGAGAAATATGAGCTTCGATGCCTGTGATGTATATACGTGAAAAGCGAAAAGCATGCTTTTAATCCAAATCCTGGCTCATTCGGATGTACAGCCACAAGGGTCTCCACGGTCATTGTTAATGTCACCCGGCTGCAGATTTCCTGCCGGACACATGGCTGCCATGGATAACCCTGACCTCAAGGAAGTTCCCCTAACTCAGGCCATTGCATTTTCAAAATCTATTGTTCCTTTTTTAAAAAATAAAAATAAATACACGAAAACCTCACAAACGTTGCATGAATACTGGCATTTGTCTTTTGAGGGAGAAAATTATGTTTCAGAGTGTTCACAATTTATATTTCAGAATAACTTAATCAAGTATGAAAATTAACCAGACAAATCTGTCTTAACAGAACTCTACTGCAAAATATAAACAGGTATGGATGTGCGTGAAGAGAAAGGTCTGATTTTAAGATAAAACACATTATTATTGAAAATTGTAGCAGTCTACCTTCCCCAAACCAGAGGAAACTAATGAGCCAGCCTTCATTTATACAAAGAGGCTGCTCACGTGGTGATGAAGAGCAGGAGCTGTGGAGTCAGGCTGACCTGGGCTGGAATTCCAGCAAGATCTCTCGCTAGCTTAGGTCAGGAAGCTTTGGAAAATAATCACTGAACTCTTCAGTTGGGCAGATATATGCATCTTTAAAATGGCAATAATTATCATATCTACCTTATGAAATGGTGTGTATTATTAGTGCAGGGCCTGGTACCTAAGATGTGCTTAATACCTGAGTTACCGGAATTCCCCTACATACAAACGAGTTCCGTTCTGAGAGTGCGTTTGTAAATCCAATTTGTTCGTTAAGTCCATCAAAGTTAGCCTAGGTGCCCAACTAACACAATTGGCTGTGTAGTACTGTACTGGAACAGGTTTATAATAGTTTTCACACAAATAATACATAAAAAGCAAACAGAAAAAATAAAGACAACATGTTTAATCTTACAGTACGGTACCTTGAAAATTACAGTAGTACAGCACAGCAGCTGGCATACAGGGGCACGTTCACATCTTTGAAAGTTCGCAACTTGAAGGTTCGTATGTAGGGGACTTAGTGTATTATTAGTACATTCACATGTGTCTGTACCTATATATCAGGTGCTACGCTAGATTCTGTGGGACGTATATTTTTGAGTAAGGCTGGATCTCTTCTGAAGGGAGGGTTGACTTGTGTGCTGATTCAGCAAGGCCTCTCGGAGAAGCAAGACAATGGCTTTTTAGAGTTAACTTTTTCCGCAATTAATTTCCCTTTTCCAGAAAGAAGCACTATCCCGAGGATGGACCTGTGTTTGGGGATATGGTAGTTTGGTGAAATGTTTGTAAACAATGAGTCCTTAGTTGATCATTTTCGGCAATGGGGTCAAAGTGGGTTTCCTAAGAGCAGTAAATAATTTGCAGAGAGGTTTGAAGAATGACATAAAGGAGAACCTATTTTTCAGTAGGGAATATGGCATGTAACTAATTCATCTAGAGCTTGTTGAGTTTGTCCACCTGGGATGAACGATAATGCACTTGTTGTCAATTCTTTCAGTTAAATTTCTAGGCCAGTCTTTGTTTGCATTTGAAATGTATCCTAATGGAATAGGTCGGTGATAAAGTCAGGAGGAGTTTCTGAGGTCTCGAGTGTTTTTGCCATGAGGTTTTCTGATCATATGAATTACATGTAGGTTCTACAATGTTCTGGAGAACTGCAGGGTCAGTTGGGAACAGTTGAGCCTCTTGATGGACAGACATCCTGACATGAAGAGGGAGGTGCTGGCTTTGAAGTTTTAGACACAGGAAAACAGGACTCAAAACAAGTAAACTTAGGAAGCAACGTTCTTGAAACCCACTGCTTTCAAATTCATATTGTTCACCACCTCCTCACCACACAATTTTTATTGTCATTAAAAATATTTAGGTCCCCAATTGCTGTAAAAAATTTTCAAACATCCATCTAAAATGTTTTGGTGTACAGTTAAGAGAAAGACTTACAGAAAGTTTGTGGAAAAGACCCAGAAAAACCAGCTAAATGAAGAAATGTTAAAAGAAGTGTAGTATTTAGCTTGAAGGAGGGACTGGAGAGATGGTGGAAATACATAATTTTTAGGGGATGTTGGTGGCCTGTATCTCTGATGAAGCCAACCCAACAGGAAATGGTTTGAACTGCAGGACAAGGGAATTATTTGTGTGTGTATGTTCAGTTTAGATAGCACAACTTCTAGACTGTGAGGGTAGTTGATATACCAAAAAGAGTTAATAAGGGAAGAAAAATCCCTTTCTGCAAATCATTAAAAGGTAAGAGAGATAATCTAACAAGGATTGAGACTCCAAGGGGGTTTGGGTCTAGTTTTGCTCCACAATTTCTGCTCTCTTTTAGCTTCAGTGGCGCCCCACCCCTACCTCTACCCTACGGCTTCTCCCGGCTGGTACAAGTTTCCGTGTTAAAAATCAAGAAGAGAAAGGGTGGGGGGCACAGCTGCTGGTGTCCTGAGCTAGCGAAGTGGGTTATTTAATATCTGAGTTGGCTGGTAGCCAGAGTGGGCTGCAGGGTGTGTGAATTTGTTAACCCAAGGTGAGGAGATGAACTGGTAGCACCCTGAATGGCCATGGAACGTGGAGGTCCATCTTCTGAAGAAGCTCACTCTGGCTCCTATGGGATGCTTTTTTTTTTTGCAATTTTTTTTTATTGTCGTAAAATATACGTAAGATAAAATTCACCATTTTAATCATTTTTAAGTGTCCAATTAAGTCCATTTACAATGTGGTATAACCATCACAACTATCCATTTACACTTTTTCATCATCCCAAAGAGAAACTCTGCATCCATTAAAAAATCACTCCCCATACTTCCCTCCACCAGCCCCTGCTACCTCTATTCTACTTTCTGTCTCTATCTGCCTATTCCTCACATAAGTGGAATCATATAATATTTGTCCTTTTGTGTCTGGCTTACTTAACTTAGAATCATGTCCTGAGGGTTCATTCATGTTGTAGCATGTGTCAGAGTTTCATTCCTTTTTATTGCTGAATAATATTCCCTTGTATGTATAGACCACATTCTGTTTATCCATTCCTCTGTTGATAGACACTTGGGTTGCCTCCACCTTTTGGCAACTGTGTATGATGCTGGTATGAACATTGGTGTACAAGTATCCGATTGAGTCCCTGCTTTTAATTCTTTGGGGGTATTTGCCTAGGAATAGAATTGCTGGGTCATGTGGTAACTCTATGGTTAACTTTTTGAGGAACCAGCAAACTGTGTTCCACAGGACTTTATTCCATTGACCTATAGCTCTATCTTTATGCCAGTACCACACTGTTTTGATTACTGTAGCTTTGTAATAGGTTTTATTTTATTTTTTAAAATAAATTTATTTGTTTTTATTTTTGGCTGTGTTGGGTCTTCGTTGCTGTGTGTGGGCTTTCTCTAGTTGCAGCGAGCAGGGGCTACTCTTCGTTGCAGTGCATGGGCTTCTCATTGCGGTGGCTTCTCTTGTTGCAGAGCACAGGCTCCAGGCATGTGGGCTTCAGTAGTTGTGGCACGCAGGCTCAGTAGTTGTGGCACATGGGCTTAGTTGCTCCACGGCACGTGGGATCTTCCCGGACCAGGGCTCGAACCTGTGTCCCTTGCATTGGCAGGCGGATTCTTAATCACTGCGCTACCAGGGAAGCCCCTATAGTAGGTTTTAAAATTAGGAAGTTTTAGTCCTTCAGCTTTGTTCTCTTTCAAAATTATTTTAGCTCTTTGGGGTTTCTTGAGGTTTGTTTTTGGTTTTGTGTTTTAATACCTCTCTCTCTCTCTCTCTCTCTCTCTCTCTCTCTCTCTTTCTCTCTGTCTCTGTCTCTCTGGATTTTTCTTCTTGGCTGGTGGCAGTCAGCAGCCTTCATGAGAGAATGCTGGACCGCCTTCAGCCTGTGTGTGCTGCCTCAGAAATTCTCTTTCCCTGCCCTCCCCTCTACCCTCTCTCCAGCCAGACTTTTCACCCCAAGACATGAACCTGCTTGTGAGTCAGACACTCGGGCACTGAGTATCCAAAGAGGACCCAGATGTGGGGAGGAGCCCGGGAGGGATGGGCAGGAGACTGGAGTCACTGTGCAGGTCAGAGGTACCAAGAGTTGAGCATCAGGGACCCCCCTGTTCCCAGGGGAGAAGCTGACCCTGGAAGGAGTCTTGAAGGATGAGTGAGTGGCCAGGGAAGGGGGGCCAGGGGTGGGCAGGCCAGGTGAGGAAAGCATGGCAGATCGTGGCCCAATGTGTCACGATCCATCCTGTCTGGGCAGTGGGGAGGGTTTGGGGTAGGGTGGGTGTGAAATGGACGGGGGATTAGGAAACAGTGAGTCTGGAGAGGTGAAGAAGAGCTGCGTGCTGGGGGCTTTGTGGCTGGCTGGGAGTTTGGACTTAATTCCAGGAGCCATAGATGATGGTTTGCCAAGCCCTGGACTGAACTGGGGAGGAATATTCTCACCGAGAGGCTCAACCACATGTGGGGGTACCTGTGATTCTCCTCAGCACCTCATCACCCACCCAGGCATCACATCCAGGGCGCTAGATTTTCCTTTTTCAACCTCTTACTTCCTCTTCATTTTTGTATATTAGCAATTCAGTAACACATATAAACGTTTTCTTCTTTTCATTTTTCTTGTTTTCCAAATTTTCTACAACAAACACATTTTCCTCTGATAGTCATAATGTACTTTAAAAAAAAAAAAAAGCCTGAAAATTTAGAAAACCCAGAAAACTGAAGAAAATAAACCACTCATAATCTCATCACCCAGAGATGACTGTTGATATGTTGGTACATTTTATTACAGTCTCTTTTTTTCCCAGTAAATATAATTTTCAACAGTAGGGTTATACTATATGTGTTTTGCATTCTGATTTTTTCACTTAACATTATAAACTTTTCTCTGTATCATTATACTGAATTTTAAAATGTCGTTTTACTGCTTGCTGAATGGCACACTATGTGCATATATTATAATTCATTTAATTTTTCCCAAATGATTGACATTTAGGTTGGTTGCCGTTTCTGATCATATAAGTAATACAGTTAATAAATATTCTTATAATTCTTTGTGCATCTCTGATTAATAATTAGGACACATTCCTTGAAGTTTAATTATAGGGTCAAAAACGCAAGTATTCGAAAAGTTATATTTTGTTATATATTAGTATATATTGTCAGATTATTCCCCCAAAAGTCATCCCAAATTATACTCCCCCCCTTAGCAGTATAGCGTACTTTCCATATGCTCATAGCATCCTTCCCAAGCTAGGCACTATCATTTTCAATCTTTGCCAGTTTGGTAAGAGAAAAATGTGTAATCTTGGTTTCATTTCTTAAATTCTTCGTCAGTGAGAGTGAACTTTTTCCCCTGTGTTTAGTAGCCATTTGTAATTTCTTATGTATTTCTCTTTGCCAGTTTTGTACTAAGGTACTAATTTTTCTGTACTTATTTGTGAGAATTCTTTATATGATGAAGCCAGCTACTTATTGAGCACTTACTACATGCTAGGCACATGTTAGTCTCTCACATGCATTAACTCATATGATTCTCAAAATAACTCTATAAGCTAGGTGCAGTTTTACATTTCCACTTTACACATGAAGAAACAGGTATAGAGAGGTTAATTAACTTGTCCCAGGTGTCACAGCTGGAGTGACAAAATTGAAATTTAAGTGGCCTCAATCCAGAGACCTACATGCCTAGCCATTTGTCTTATACAAATCTGCTAACCCTTGTCCTCCATTTTTGTTTTGTTTTGTTTTGAAGGGGAGGTATTTTAAAAAATTAACCTCTTAATTTAGAACAGTTTCAGATTTACAGAAAATTTCAGCAGATGTACAGAGAGTCCTCATAGATTCCACAAGCAGTTTCCCTTATTATTAGCATCTTATATTAATATGGTACTTTTGCTACAGTTAATGAAACCATCATTGATATATTATTATTAACTAAGGTCCATACTTTTTAAATTTTATTTTTAATTTTTTTTAACATCTTTATTATTATTATTTTTAACATCTTTAACATCTTTATTGGAGTATAGTTGTGTTAGTTTCTGCTTTATAGCAAAGTGAATCAGTTATACATATACATATGTTCCGGTACTTTGTTTAGATTTCCTTAGTTTTTACCTGATATCCTTTTTTCTGTTCCAGAACATATTACATTTAGTAGTCATGTTACTTTTTAATATAAATCAACCTATCACGTTTTCCTTTGGGGTTTCTTCCTCGGCCTTTCCCTGTCCCCAAATGAGATAACTCTTTTCTTCTATTTGTTTCATGATGTCCTTTTCTTTATAAGAAACCATTTACTCGATCTGAAATTTCTAGAATCACTAGTGTAAGATAAGACTCTAACAATTTTTTATAAGGCTCTAGCTTTTTTTTTTTCAAAATAGCTAACCAGTTACTCCAGTACTGGTATTATTAAATAATCCTTTTTCTTCCCACCAATTTGTAATACCTTTTTTTTTTTGGCCGTGACATGCGGCTTTTGGGATCTTAGTTCCCTGACCAGGGGTTGAACCCGGGCCCACGGCACTGAAAGCACCGAGTCCTAACTACTGAACCTCCAGAGAATTCCCTGTAATACCATTTTTTAAAATTCAGTGCTATAACTTGTCTTTCCTTCTGTTTAACCCTCGATGGTTTTTCTCTTTCTGTTCTCACTCATTCAGCAAATACGAATTGACTGCTTTCTTATGTTCAGGCACTGTGAATATCCTTTATTATTTATTTATTTATATATATATATATATTTTTTGTGGTACGCGGGCCTCTCACTGTTGTGGCCTCTCCCGTTGTGGAGCACAGGCTCCGGACGCGCAGGCTCAGCGGCCATGGCTCACGGGCCCAGCTGCTCCATGGCGTGTGGGATCTTCCCGGACCGGGGCACGAACCCATGTCCCCTGCATCGGCAGGCGGACTCTCAACCACTGCGCCACCAGGGAAGCCCATCCTTTATTATTTATGTGGGAATTTACAGGGACAGAGGAAAGCATTTCTAAATGTATAAAATCTGAATATTCATTGATAGTGTTGGGGGCAGGACATTCGCCAGAGAGTTGGATGAGGGGGGGGTGACCTGTGAAAGGAGCTTGGGAAAAAAAAGGACATTCATAATTGAGCTTTCCTCATAGGTTTTACACCACCCTAGGCCACTCTGCCATCCATCTGAAGGTTTCATTTTAAACAATGTAGCTTCCTGTGCAGAAACAGCTGTGCCTTCAAATGTTCTCAGGTCATCTGCATGCTTTGGCAGGCTCACATTTTTCATGTACAGTCTAGACTTTATTTTTTGCAGTAACATGATATAAAGTCCTACAGATTTATATAAGGAATGAAGGATTTATATAAGGATAAACCACCTCTGCTTCTGATCTTCCACCTCTTGTGCCTGTGGAGACGTGGGAACCTTGGAAAGTGCAAGAATCCCTCACTTTGACATTCCTTCATTCTCAGGATTCTTACTGTGCAGGACACTTTGGATATCGTTTTTTGTGGGGATTTTTTGCCTGTACCTAGTACAAGTTCGCCTTAGCCAATCTTATGGTATGTCTGCTGTGAACGTTATGAATAACAGTTGTAGGCAAAAGAAATTATATTTGGCTTACTTACATTTAGGGGTATTCTGTAGCAACTTTAGAGTCATATCTATATTTTGGAGGCAGGATAGTTCTGTTTTTAATATAACCCATACATCTGTCTCGCACTGCATGTCCCCATAAAAGCCTGACAGCATAAGATATCATTGGTCAGGATGAGAGCTCCCAGGAATCTGGCAAAGACCCTTCACTTTAGAGCAATAGCTCTGAAAACTTCATTGGGTCAGAGATCCTGTGATAACATAAAACTTTTATAGACTTTTTCCAAATGAAAATACACATACACACAGTACAGAAAAGTTACGAGAGTCAGAGATCCTGAGACATAGGCATTAGCTCGTTTAATCCTTTCATGGCCCCTATAAAGTAGATGTTAATAGCTCCATTTTACAGATGAGTAAACTGAGGCCTGGAAAAGTTGAGAAACTAAGGCTGCAGAGCTAGTAAATGGTCGAGCAGGGATTCAAGTGAACCTGGCTGAGGGAAAACAATTACTGGTCATTTCCAGAGTGGGTCAGCCACAGAACAACTTATTAACCAGCAGAGGCTTCTGTTTATCTGCTAGAAAATAAGGTTTTATGGTTCCCTCCCTACTGATAGCACAGTTTCAGGACAGTAAACGCCCATTCTGTAGACAAATACCCGTACACTGTGTTGCCTTTACACAGAGCAGATAGAATGCCTCTCCCGGGTTTCTTTGCTGAATTATTTTTGTCTGTGAGTCTTGTTTTCCTAACAACTGCAAAATGTTATGTTTCCATGGCTACCTCAAAAGTGTTCTTAAATAGGGGTTTGAGAAAACAAAACTAGGAAGGCTTGGGCAAGACATAATGGTAGGAAGATGACATGTTTTACCTGCCAGGCATCACCTTCTCAGCATTTCTGTGAGTCCAATGGTGTCTTGTCTCTGTCCCTTCCCCAGTTGCCTCCTTTGCCTTTTAAGACCTGTGATCCACTGGTTCCACCACGTGTGAAGCCATGGTTCCTGTGACGTCTCCAGTGGCCTGGAATGATGGCATCTGGGAAGACAACTCAAGTTCTGAATAACATGGGCCACCTTTACAGTTGATACCCGAAGTGCGGGTTGGCAGGTTCCACTGAGGACAAGAGTAGAACTGAGAGATGTGCCCACGTTTCAGGAGCGGCTGTTGCCGGCGGGGAGGAGGAGACAAAGGTGTCTGCAGTGGACCTCACCTGTCGTCCACCTCCGTCCCGCTTCTGGCCGGGTAGAGGGTGCTGTTCTCCAGTCGTCCCACCAGGGGGCGCCAGCCACCATCTGCTTAGTTTCTGGCCTTGGTTGGCCTGGGGTGACCAGGACGGACGGTCTTCAGCCCGCTCCTTTGCTGGGTGGGAGAAAACAAGAGAGTCTTCGGATGCTAACTTACAGTGCACGTAGGAGGAAAGGAAACAGATTAGGGAGCGAGGGAGGATGAGGCCGAGGGTTTTGGTA
The DNA here is from genome assembly GCF_059928025.1 of Delphinapterus leucas. Lineage (NCBI taxonomy): Eukaryota > Metazoa > Chordata > Mammalia > Artiodactyla > Monodontidae > Delphinapterus > Delphinapterus leucas. The sequence continues at coordinate 29,985,047 of NC_143149.1, forward strand.
TTTCCATTTCCTTCTGCTGGCTGGGATCCTGCGTCCCCCGGGTGTCTTGTTTCTCTTCACTCCTCCGAATCTGTGGTTCAGGGCATATTTTTTGTGGCTTCTGAGGAGTTGGAACTCTTCCGCGCTCCTTTGCGTTGTTCACTGGTGTTCGCTGGTTGAACTGCAGTATAAACACCCAGGGCTGGACGCAGAGGGGGCTCACTGTGACCTTCTGACTGATAGAAATACAAAGCTGGAAGAAAGTCTCTTCAAAAACATTTGGGGGTTGAAGGTGTGACAGAAGTTTGTGGTGCCCCCTGGTGGCCGCTGTTCAGTACTTCATCCACAGAGAGAAAGGAGGAGCCCCGCATCCCCGCCCCCGCCGGCCACTGGGTCTCCCGTGACACGGCCGGGGTATCGCCGCTCCGAGGAGTCTTCTGCAGACACCAAGACCAGGCAGCTCTAGTGCTTGACCGGCTCCTCCGACATCCCTTTTTCTCAGTTTCTGTTGCCCTAGGCCCACACTTTTAAATTGCTCTTGTGTTTCTCATTCGGCAGTCTTTTCCCAGTTCAAGGCCTTTTTCTTTTAAGTAAAAGTTGTTTTTATGTCCCTGATGATAGACTGTTTTGTTTGGTTGATTCCATACCCCTGTTTGAATGGTCACTGGGGCTGGGGAGGGTCTTGTGTTTGGGACTGAAAATGCTTGAAGGGTGTGTGTGTGTGTGTGTGTGTGTGTGTGAGATGTGTGAGGTGTGACTGTGTGGAAGGTGTGTGTATGCATATGTGGGTGTGCAACAGTGTATGTGGTGTGTGTGTGATTATGTGTGGGAGGTGTGTGTATGTGTACGTGTGTGTGTGACTGTGTATGCGTGTGTATGTGGGAGGTACGAGTGTGTATATGTGGTGTGTACATGTGACTGTGAGGTTTGTGTGAGACTGTGGGTGTGTATGTATATGTGGTGTGTGTGTGTGTGACTATGTGTGGGTGTGTATGTGGTGTGTGTGTGTGACTATGTGTGGGTATGTATGTGTGGGTGTGTGACTATGTGTGTGTCTGTATATGTGGTGTGTGTGTGTGACTGTGTGTGGGTGTGTACGTATGTGTGGGGGTGTGTGTGTGACTATGTGTGTATGTATATGTGGTGTGTGTATGTGTGTGTGTGTGACTATATGTGGGTGTGTATGTATATGTGTGGTGTGTGTGTGTGTGGCTATGTGTGTATGTATATGTGGTGTGTGTGTGACTGTGTGGGTGTGTGACTATGTGTGGGTGTGTATGTATATGTGGTGTGGGTGTGTATGTATATGTGGTGTGTGTGTGTGACTATGTGTGGGTGTGTATGTATATGTGGTGTGTGTGTGTGACTGTGTGGGCGAGTATGTATATGTGGGTGTGTGACTATGTGTGAGTGTGTCTGTATATGTGGTGTGTGTGACTTTGTGTGGGTGTGTACGTATGTGTGTGTGTGACTGTGTGTATGTATATGTGGTGTGTGTATCTGTGTGTGACTGTATGTGGGTGTGTATGTATATGTGGTGTGTGTGTGTGACTGTGTGGGTGTGTACGTATGTGTGTGGTGTGTGTGTGTGTGTGGCTATGTGTGTATGTATATGTGGTGTGTGTGTGTGACTATGTGTGGGTGTGTATGTATATGTAGTGTGTGTGTGACTATGTGTGTATGTATATGTGGTGTGTGTGTGTGTGACTGTGTGAGTTTGTATGTATATGTGGTGTGGGTGTGTATGTATATGTGGGGGGTGTGACTGGGGGTGTGTATGTATATGTGGTGTGTGTGTGTAACTGTGTGGATGTGTATGTATATGTGGGGCGTGTGTGTGTGTGACTGTGTGTGAGTGTATGTATATGTGGTGTGTGTGTGTGATTATGTGTGAGTGTATGTATATGTGGTTTGTGTGTGTGACTATGTGTGGGTGTATATGTATATGTGACGTGTGTGTGTGACTGTGTGGGTCTGTATGTATATGTGGGGTGTGTGTGTGACTATGTGTGGGTGTGTATGTATATGTGGGGTGTGTGTGGGTGTGGGTGTGTATGTATATGTGGTGTGTGTGTGTGGTGTGTGAGTGTGAAGGAACCCCGGTGCTGCCAGCCCCAACTTGCCCACAAGTCCTTCGTCACAAAGCAGTGACATTTCGCACATAGAGACGTCAGGAGACTGGTTTCCCCGCTGGGCTGAAGAGCTGTCTCATGTGTCTGGTACAGAGTGTGAATACTCTACTGAGAGCATCAAATCCCAGGTTCTCCGCCTTCTTTACAAAGCACAGAGGGTTTTTGACGTTTCCTTGTTTATCAGCGTGAAACTATCTCCAAGGGAGCAGCGGCGTCCTGGCCTTCTGGGTCATCTGGAAGGGAGCGGGGCCTCGGGCTCCCGTTTCTCCTTTGCATCAGTGCCATTGCCACCCTCGGGTCGCCCCTCCTCTCTCCCTCTCCCCACACATCTTCCCTTGCACGTTTGAAAACGCTCTGTGGAAGCTGAATCATGTCGCTTCCTTTTTTGGTCATCCTGGAGCTTTCCTCCACTTGCATCACTCGGATGTGTGAAACAAATCAGTTCCTCGCGTTCTGTTTTGTATGTTCAGAGTTCAGAGAGAATAAGCAGTGCCCTGGGCGTAGGGTGCCCCACTGAACCACTCCGTAGATGTTCTTGCACAAGTCAGTTTAATTAAAGGGTGGGTGCTGAGTTAAAACCATTCCGAATATCTTATTTGAGAACAAAAGTAAAATCAACAGCTAAAGGGAGAAGAGAAAGAAAGATCCCAGCACAAGGACATGTTAATATCTCCGAGTTGGGGAATTTCTGTGCGTTTGGCCCTTGATGGTGTTGTCAGGGGAGAGAGTTCTGGGAACATCTGAGGCCGCGTTTTCCCCGACAGATGTACCAGGAGCCCTGGAATGAGGCTGAGGAATGTTGCCACATAATCTGCACGTATCCATCCCGGCATCTGCCAGCCTGGGAAATGTGGCTGCCAGCTGTCACTGCTGGAGGCTTACCGGGTGTCTCAAATAGAGGGATTAGGGAACCAAAAGGCCAGTGACTAATGGAAATGCCCATCCTGGTGGCTGATCCCAGTGCAGGGTCACATTTCTGCATGTCCTGTCCCCTGATACGGCTGAAGCGGGGCTCATCCTGTCCCCAGGGACGCCTCCTGGTCATACCTCCTACAGGTGGCCCCTCTGGGCAGCGTTTGGCATGCCTCCCTCCCTTTGGAATGCTGCCAAAGGGCACCAGATTTGCTGCAGAAGTAGGAGGGGTAGTGATGGAAGAGTTGAGAGAGGTTGTCGGGAGACATGAATCATCGACGGCCTTGGGTCCCGCAACCTTGGCTGAGCCGAGCTGTGCGGGGCTTGTGTGCAGGGCTGGCGGTGTGTGCTGGGTATGGTGTGGGTCATGCTGAGTCAGACCTGAGTCACTTTCCCACCCCTGCGCCAGGAGCCGGGGGGGTCCAAGCCACAGGCCTTGAGAGTGAGGGGGGCAATATGGATTGTGGCTCAAAGAAGGGGACCGATGTTGGTCGGACGAGACTCGGGAGTCCCCTGTGCAGCGGTAATTCGGCTGTTCTGAGTTAGGTGAGTTTTGTTACGGTAGTTCAAAATCTTTTCTTAAAAAATTTTCTATTGGAGTAGAGTTGATTTTCAATGTTGTGTTAGTTTCTGCTGTACAGCAACGTGAATCCGTTATACGTATACACATATCCACTCTTTTTTAGATTCTTTTCCCAGATAGGCCATTACAGAGTATTGAGAAGAGTTCCCTGTGCTATACAGTAGATTCTTATTAGTAGCTACAGAATCTTTTGGAGGAAAGGAAATGGTAAATGATATTCAGTCCACAAATGCAGTTTTGAGGAGGAAATATTGAACCTGCTATTGATCAAAAAGCTTTTCGTCTCCAGTTTAGAGGTTAGAGACACGTTTTCTGTATAGAAAGTGAGGATCTACGGTGTGACTGAAATCCCAATGCATTTCAGCATCTATGCAGAGTGGCCATCACCTGGACAGCCCATGCCCAGAGTTTCTGATTCGATAAGTCCAGGCTGGAGATAGGGAATTTGCATTTCTAATTCTCAGGTGATGCTGATACTGCTGGGCCAGGGACCCTACATTTACTGATTTAAGGCAAAGGACTGAAACATTCCATTTACCAAAAAAGAAAGAAAGAAGGAAAGAAGGGGAGAATAGAGGGGAGGGCGGGAAGGAAGGAAGTCCGCCAGTGTTTCAGTAAATACATTACAAGATATTCAGACTTCAGTAGTAATCAGATGTGTTAGGTAAAACCAACAGTGGCATAGCATTCGTACCCACTTGCCAAAGTTTTTGAAGATTGCCTGACTCGGTGTTGGTTAGGATTTAGGGAAGAGGCTGTCTCCCATGCTGCCATTTAAAATGGAATTAGTACAACCTTTCTGGAGGGCAGTCTGGCTATGTGTCTCCAGACACAAAATGTGCTCCAGAGTTTTAACTCTAGGAAATAATCCTGTACGTGTGAGAAGATGCTTGTATAGGGTTTTTCATCCCGGTTTCGTTTATAATGAGGAACAATGAGCCCCCTAAATATCCCTCCACGGGGAGCAAATTATGTAAACCATGGAGACACGCAAAGGCGTGTTATGCAGCTGAGAGGAGCTGGGAACACGGGCTCTGCAGGGGTCAGGAAGGGTCTTGACTCCACAGCCTGGTTTCCACTCCCTCCCCTGGGGAGCAGAGTTTATGATGAAAACAGGAGAAGTTGGGAATAAGCCCTGGCCTCTAAACGAGGACAATACGTATATTTAAGTCTCATTTGTTTAAAAGTATCTATCTGTCCATCTGTTTATCTGTCTGTCTATCCGTGCTCATAAGTACGTGCTGTGTGTATGTAACAGGGCGATTTGGGAGGTTTTTGTCTATTCATTCAAGTCACCAAATATTATGGAGCAGACAGAACAAGACAGACAAGATGCTTTGTGTTCACAGAGCACACTTCCAGTCAGGAAAGACAGATACTAAGTGGAAAAATAGAAATAATTTCATTCCAGGTGTAAAAAGTGCTTTGAAAAAAAGATAAAAACAGAGTGTGTTGCTCACCAACATTTTAACAGTTGGCTGTTTAGCAAAAACACGACTCTGGGTAAGTTTTCCTTTCTTCTTTGTACTTTTCTGTGCCATCCGAAATTCACTGTTTCAAAGACCGTGATCCTTGACGTTCGAGGATTCTTCCCCTCACTCACTTGGCTTAAGTCACATTTGCTGTCTGCACAGTTCGCAGGCTCCTCCCTCAAGCCTCAGCTAGTCACTTCCTCAGAGCAGCCTCCCCGGCTGCCTGATTCATCATATCCACTTGTCCTCCCCACCCCACCCTCCCTGGCCTTCCTAGGAGCCCCTGCACTTTTCTTATACGTCATTCATGACGGCTTGTAAGTTCCATATTTTCCTTGCTTACTGAACTCACCAATATGCAAGCTCCGTGAGGGCAAGAACGGGGTCTGTCTTGTCATCTGTGAAATGTGTGGGGTGATTGAATGAAAGAATTCTTACCGAACTTGGGTTTGGCTGCATGCTGCTCAAAAGCCAATAGTTCAAGAGGCAAGTGTCAATAGAAAGGAAAGGTGCTTTAAGTCAGAAGAGCCAGCAATCTGGGGGGAAGGTGGACTTGTGTCCTGAGACCAGCTCCAACGAGTCTGCTCAGCCACGACAGTTTTTAAAGGGGAAGAATCTCAGTGAATCATCGAGGCAGGAGGTTGGATTCTGCATCATTCTCTGTTGTGTCACAGACTGGCTGCCTCTTTCTTCAGATGTTATCTTGCCCAAGTGATCTGCATGCAGGATCGCTAAGGGGGCTGCTGCGGAGCAGAGAGCTAGTCATTTTAACTGCTTAAGTCTTCATTTTTACTGCTTTTTATCTAGGAAAAGAATCAACAGGTTAGACAAGGCATGGTGTGCTTTCAGAAGAGCATAAGTCAGGAGTTACGTTAAATTGCCTAGTGATCTCATTCCTATAATTAGGTTCTTTTAAAGTTAGAGGGGAACAGAAATAGGCAAACAGGAAAGGGGCAAAAGAGCTGCTTTCAGAATGAGCATGTGTATTATTTTGCCTTAAACAATAAAGGTATTTATTTAAAATACCTTTAAAAACAAAGCACAATATTACTTGTATATGAAAGAATCCTTTTCTTGATTAAACAGTTCACGTTGCCTTCTAAAATGAGGTGAATTTGGGGAGGGATGTTGTATCTCTGTTACACATACCAACTGTGCATATTGTTGGGGAGGAATACATTTCCCTCTACCCTTCTAGATTCTTCTGGCTGGTCTAGGAATTAAATGGACATAAGACAGATTAACAGGAGAAAATCAAACAAAAGTTGAATAACATGTGTACATGGGAGAGACCCAGGATAACTGAGTAACTCCCCCAAATGGCGGAAACCCTCACCTTATATACCATCTTCAGCTGAAGACAAAAGAGGATGCTGGGATGCTGGGGGTAGTGGCTGGGACTTCGAAGGGATGGAAGGAAATTCACATGAAGATGGAAAAGCAAATGTTTGGTACACAGCCGTTTGCTGGACCCTGCAGAGACGATGGGACCCAGCGTGGACTCTGGTCACTAGGTCCTGCACCCACTGCACTGAGCCCATACTCTCTGCAGACGTCTCCGGTGACAGCTTTATCCCGGGAACAGGCCCTCTAGCTGAATTTTTTTAGTCAGTTGGGAGAAGGTCAGAATTTCTTCCTGAGTTTTGGTGCCTTGATTGTTTTCACCTTGATATAATCCACATGCCAAAGAGACGTTTGGAGGTGGCAAAGTTTGCTTCCCTATAATATCCTTCAGAGTTGAGGAGAAAGCCTAGAATTCAGACGTCCCACCCGAGAGGACTGAGTCCTAGTCATGCAAACTTTGGTGTCTGGTACTCCTCAGGAAATCCTTAATGCAGAGACTCACCTGCTTGTCTGGAAGCAGGATACTGGGCCCAGGGATCTTTGACAAAGGGCCTTTCCAGCTAAAAATTCCTGTGTTTCTGTGAGATGTGGGGTGGAGGCTTAGGCCTGGAGTCAATGACTTATTAGTTCAGAAAAGAATTGAGAACAAACACATTCTACTCAGTAGCTAGCTATGCCTTGGCCAAAGGAAATAGAAAATACATATGATCTTCCTATATCATATGTGGTAAGGTGCCGAAAAGAGCAGTGACGACAACCTTGCTTATGCTAGTTCTGTAAGATAATAATCACACAGAATATCTTGGGAATTCCCTGGCAGTCCAGTGGTTAGGACTCTGAGCTTTCACTGCCGAGGGCCTGGGTTCAGTCCCTGGTCGGGGAACTAATACCCCACAAGCCGCGTGGTGTGGCCTATATATATGTATGTGTGTGTGTGTGTGTGTGTGTGTGTGTGTATCTTGACTAATTATGAGTCCGTAAGAAAACAGTTTCCAAGAAAATACTTTTTGGGTGAGTGCTAGAAATCGTCACTAACACCAGTTAGTGTTACAGCCAAAGGACAACAATGGTTAAGTCATTTATAGAGTGTTGGTCAGTTATTATTTTAGCCTTTGACTTGGAAAAAGACTCATTTATTATATAGTTTTTGTGGATTTATAAAATCCTATTATTTTCAAGGAAATCTCCCCAAAGAAGGTAATATCCTCGTCCAATATCCAGCCTTCCTTTCCTTCAATGTATCAATATTTTCACTAACCCAATTGAATTTACCCTGAAGCTAATGAAGCTTAAGCTTCAGGACCTCTCACTGTGCAGCCCTTCCTAGGTCTCCAGAGGGGCTCTGGCATTGTGTTCACAAGGTTCATTTGTAATTTTCTTAAAGGGAGCTCCCCAAATTCTGAAGCTTCCTGCTTCACAGAATTGGGCCTGGCAGCCTCCTCCATGCCTCGTTCCTCCACTGAGCCCCACCACGGTTCCCGCTTTTTCCCAGATGGGAAGAAAGGCTCCCGGTAGTGCCATCTGTGTCATCAACATGGTGTCCTGGAAGAAACCACCCTAAAGGGAATGTTAGAAAACAATTCAACCCAGTAAACTGAAAAGTCAAATTGGCTTCTTTCCGTGATCCATGAATTGGGCAGCATCCCATGGAGCCAATAGGAGGGAGCTCCCCAGAGCTGCACAAAGTGAAAGGCTTTTAGGGACAGAAGGGGCAGGAAAGGGGAACTAGCAAAGAGTGGATTGTTTCAGGCAAGGTCACCTCCCTTTGGGAGGCAGCAGGGGGCTATGAGGTGTTTACCTCTCTAGGGCTGCCCAGGGAATTCCAGACTGTCTGGTCAAGATCACATTCTTAGGAGGCGCTGACTCTGCAGTCAGGTTAGGTATTAAGTCTCGGTTTGGTGCCGTGGGCTTAGCACAAGTGACTCCATTTGGGGCCTGTTGTCTCTTTTTGAACAATTCCCCCTTTTGATCAGACTCAAGCTTAACTGAGAAATGTGATCCAAATTTAAGGTGTTGGCACCATTCCCAGCTACGGCTCTGAAGCTCTCAGTGTTTGTTGATCCTCTGTGTGGTATTCACAGGTTGTGACTTCAGGTTCACAATTTTTCAGCTGGTCATTTTCTTCATTCCTCTTCTGGCCTTCCAGTCTTAGGGAGATCATGTGCTTGGTGGTTAGCGGCTGCAGACATGCATTTAAACCTTTTTAGAAAATGCAGGGACTTCCCTGGCGATCTAGTGGTTAAGATGCCACACTTCCACTGCAGTGGTCACGAGTTCAATCCCTGGTCAGGGAACTAGGATCCCTTATGCCACGTGGTGTGGCCAAGAAATTTTAAAAAAAAGAAAGAAAGAAAGAAAGAAAATACAGTGTGCCAGGATTATAATGATTGTTACAAGCAAGCTAATTCCCAGTGTTTGGAGTGCACTTTGGAGCCATGGTCCCCAAGATCCAAACCAGTCAAAACCAAGTAAGTCAAAGAAGGACCCAACTGAAGGAGTCACCGTCTTAAGCCAAGTGGCTTGTTTGGTGATCTTCTGTAACTGAGTTTCAACTTCCCCAGAAGAGTTAATTCAGGTGCAGCAGGTGGTGTTGACCACAGAACAGACACTTCCTTGCTCCGCTAAAGGATAATCAGGGACTTTCCTATTACCAAGAACAACTTTGGCCAGAAAGTCTAAGGATTTTGGTTCGGCAGCTGTCATCTTAGCAGTGGATTCTGCAGTGTTTTCAAGAGTTGAGGAGAGGTTCCTGATCATAGCTTCATGTACGTTTACTCCAAACCAGGGAAGTAGGGCACTGCCAAGGGAAGTGAATCCTAAATCATGAGAGACTCCTGTTAAGTCTTTTCTAACTGGACAAGGCAAATTCAGGGGAGTTGACCAATGATGTGTCTTTGTTTGTTGGTAAACAGTTCGGGGCACAGTCAGAGAACCTAAGAGGCAGGCATCCATAGGCCCAAGGAGAATGATAACCACCACAGACAAAGGTAAATCCTGCCACAGCACAAACCACTTTCACTAAGGTGGTTAATGAGTTCATTCTCAGGAATTGTTGCATTTGCCCATTCAAGCTAGGGGTTAGTCAGGTTTTGTAGTGCATTCGGGAAGTAAATCTCCTACCCTGAAATTAAAAGTTACTTTAAATTCCAGAGGTTACCTGTCTTAACAGTGGCCTGGGAGATATGGATGATGGCATTATCTTTCCAGGCCAATGTCACAGTAAAGGAAGGAAAACGAGAAGAAAGGGTTGCCTGTTTAGTTAAAGTGTGAAGTCTTGATCCTGTGTCTTGGGAGGATGCAAGTCCTCAATGTTGGCTAAGTCTCTTCCTAGTCAATTTGATTTTGAGGTCTCTAGCTGGTGTAGAGGACCAGGTATCAGTGGAGACTTCTTCAACTGTGAGATATATACCTTTGGTTCAAGTCATCTGGGTAGTCAAGAGGACCTGGTATAGTGCCTTCCAGGGAGATTCAAGGGCAATCTTTGTTCTTAGTGATTCCAAATCAGAAGGGTGGGAGAAAATTGGACAACTTAGTTAGGAGAGTCATAGCCAGCTATCTGAGGAAACTAGAAGAATTCAGGGCACAGTCCAGCTTACAGGTATATAACAAAACCTCAAAAACAATTAGCCGAACTAGAATCTAATATATATGAAGGTGCAAATATAATTTTTCTCTCTTCAATTACCCCATTTCTTTTAACATTTTTTTTTTTTTTTTTTTTTTGCGGTACGCGGGCCTCTCACTGTTGTGGCCTCTCCTGTTGCGGAGCACAGGCTCCAGACGCGCAGGGTCAGCGGCCATGGCTCACGGGCCCAGCCGCTCCGCGGCATGTGGGATCTTCCCGCACCGGGGCACGAACCCGTGTCCCCTTCATCGGCAAGCGGACTCTTCAACAACTGCGCCACCAGGGAAGCCCTACCCCATTTCTTTTAACCAAAGATAATCACAGTAAAACTAACTTGCTTCCATTAATCTTGGCCTTATTATTTACGTAAGTGCAGCAAGAATAGTGATTGACCATATAAGCTCTTTTAAAGACTGCTTTGCTGGAACTTTTCATAAGGAATCTCAGATTGACCTTTTAAAAGCCTCTGAGGCCAGGAAGCCAAGCCAAGGACTTACCATTAGAGTTTACCTGCAATACCTATAGTTTGGGTGAATTCCTCTCTTCTCAAGGTCCCCCCCAAATATCCTGAGGTTCCTGAGCCATCAGGCAGTGACCTTTCTTACTCACCTAGAAGTAAGTCCTCCAGGAACCTTATAAGCAAGGTACCAGGCTGATTTTTCCAAGCAGTTTTTAAAGCTATACATTTTGATATATATGTGTGTGTGTGTGTGTGTGTATACATCCTCAGAGCTATGTCTGAATTTATACACATCTCTCTCAGATATAAGACTTGGTAATATAGCCAACGTTTCCAGTTGTGTCCTCTTACAAGGAGAACAGATTCTTATTGAACTTATGCAAATAATGAATTACATTGCCATGAAAAGAATACCCAAGATTTTGCAAATTCTGGAAGGATCAGTAAGGAGAAAAAGTAACCGTTTCATCTTTGTTTACAAAGATATACTTTACAAAACTGCTGTGAGTCATAGAGAGCTTAAGAGGAAAGATTTCCTTAAATCTGGAAAAACTAAACATTAAGGCACCAGCAGTGCTTCAAACAGAAATATTATTAAAAATTATGATCATCCTCAGTTCCTTCAGTCCCATGTAATTATACTCGTTCTGCTTGAATTCTGTTCAGTTTTATGATCTTAGAGCTATTAGAAACCTGTACTTGTCAAAGTCCTTTCCCTGAATCTCCTTGAAGATGAAGTACTATTGTAGGAACACTTTTGCAAAAACATCTAAGACAAGACTCTGTAAATGACAAAGACTTTTAAAATACCCATTGTTAAAGATCTGATAAGAGTTCATTTGATAAGGAAATGTAGTTATCTCTGTGATGTACAACAGTTTAAGAGAATAACTAGAATTATGACTGATAACATTATACCACAACATATCAGATTTCCAGGAATTGCACGGAGTTTCTAGAACACTTACAAAATATACCTATACAGCATCAGGAAGGCTTAGTATTACTTTCTTATTTGACAATGCCCATGTAATTTAACATATCAAATAAGCCTAATTAGTGTAACTTCTCCTTTTTTATAAGGAGAGAGAGAACAAATCTTTTGAGATGTTCCAGGGGCCCTCTGGAAAATTTCGAAGTTGGTTCAAGGTCAAAAAAACTTTATTTATAATTTAATTTTTTGGCATTTGCCAAAAACATCAAAGGTTTCAAAACACTTGGTCAAATAGGATCATAGGTAACTGTGAAACAATACTTAGTTATTCATTTAACCAAACTGACAATTGAAGACTTTGCAGGCAAATATAGAAAGTTAAGTAGTTGTCACAGAAAATTATTTTGGCAAAACACAGAATCTTTGCTTTCTAGGCAGATTACTTAAAAGGTAAAGAAACTTTCACAACTGTTCTCAAAAGCAGACTAAAAGTCTAAAAAAAAAAATTTAGTCTTTTTAACAGAGAAAAAACGTTTTCATTTTGCACCAAAATTCATTTCATTTTTTTTAAACTTAAATAAATTCATTCCAATATTAGCCATCTTGATCACACATAAAATTCCTTTACCAAGATTCCTTTTCCACAATCCGTCTACAGTTTTGTCCTATGTTTTTCCTCTTTCCCGTTCTGAAATAACCAGTCTCACTGTAGGACAAACTTTCTTTTCCTTAGCAAAAATGCATCTCCATTCCTCATACCTTCTTTCATCAAAAACACACATCCTGGGCTTCCCTGGTGGCACAGTGGTTGAGAGTCCGCCTGTCGATGCAGGGGACACAGGTTCGTGCCCCGGTCCGGAAAGATCCCACATGCTGCGGGAAAGATCCCACATGCTGCGGAGCGGCTGGGCCCGTGAGCCATGGCCGCTGAGCCTGCGCGTCTGGAGCCTGTGCTCTGCAATGGGGGAGGCCACAACAGTGAGAGGCACGCATACTGCAAAAAAAAACCTCCCAAAACAAAAAACAACAAAAAACACACATCCTGCTCTCCTTTCACACAGAGATGTTTCTTTTATTATTTCTAGTAGCTCTAATTTTACTATATATATTAGAATTTTTAACTCTAAAAAAACCTTAATTTTTAGTGAAAATAAAGAGGTAAACAACTGTGAACTATCTTTTATATTAGCATTCTGTGGCTTGACAACTTTGTAAATACTTTTTATAATCTGTAGAAACAATTGCTTTCTCATAGTAAATTTTTCAGTGTAGCACAAAACATATTTACTAATAAACCCAAGTATCTTTAGTTCCTCTGTAAAAGGAAGCCCAAAATGGACAAACCTGTGTTCGGTAATTACTTAATCTTATCTGGAAATGATCTAGATATTTAGTAACTATCTGTCATCTAATTTAACTTAGTGAAACTTTAAGGTTTCAGGTTACCAAAAAGATTTGGGGAAACAATTTCAAAAGTTCACATAAAAACTTTTATTCCACTGTATCTATTTAATTCACTTGTTCTTGATAATGATGTTTAGACTAACCACAAAAACTTCATAAGACATTAAACAAAGTCAACCGTCATCCCAAGCTATTTTTCTTGCTGACATATTTCTTTCTTTTTTTTTTTTTTTTTTTTTGGGGTACGCGGGCCTCTCACTGTTGTGGCCTCTCCCGTTGTGGAGCACAGGCTCCGGACGCGCAGGCTTAGCGGCCATGGCTCACGGGCCCAGCTGCTCCGCGGCATGTGGGATCTTCCCGGACCGGGGCACGAACCTGTGTTCCCTGCATCGGCAGGCGGACTCTCAACCACTGCGCCACTGGGGAAGCCCCTATTGCTGACATATTTCATAACAGAGATAACATGAACTTCTTTGACCAATAAACCCAAGTTGTATGTCGGCATTATTTTAATACTGATAATTCTAAAGACATACCTATTTTAATTAATCCAAAAAACTTAAACTACCTTTTATTTACCAAAGAGTATCTCAGATCACGTGAACTTGAAAAACATTTGGGTTAGCTTCTATTATATTTCTGAGAGTTTTAAGAATCCTTTATACATACAAGTGCTTAATTCTCTTCAAGCCAGTTAAATAGGGCTCTTTTACAAATTAATTTAGTAATACCATCTGAAGGTGGAAAATACCATGTATCTACAACACATGTACATAGACATACATACACATACAGACAGATGCAAACAGAGACCTTATAGCTTCTGTTTAAAAATTTAGCCATGAATCAGGTAGTTATAAAAGAGATTGGATCCAAATTACATTTCTAGCAGAAGGAATAATCTAAGGTTGCCTGCTCAGATGGCTAAAGCTTTTTATTAATATTTGTGGAGAAGACATTTAGGATTTTTCAGTTGCCTAAGTTTCAAGTTTTCAGTTGCCTTTACCCCTTTTGTTTTCCTTCTGATAAGAAGTACCTCCCTGAAGTTGGTATTTTAAAGAGGTGACCTAAATAAGAGTTCCTGGAGCCAGAGTTCTGATTTTACAAAGATATGTGAGATAAAGACACTTGCTTTTAATTCCTCAAGGAATTGGGCTGCAACTTAAATGACATCATAGGCTGGTCCACCCATAAATCCTTTTACAGGGGCTTTAGAAGGCTTTTCTTTCCCTCTGGGTACATAGTTTTATTTTAGCTTAGGGAAGAAGGCCTAAAAAAAATTTGTATCAGGCTCTGCAGTTTGGCTAGTTTCTGACCACAAGAGCTACTTTGTAGTTGTCAGGCAGGACAAACAGTAAATATTTCTGGCAGTATTGAACAACCACTTGGACTCAAGAGGCATCTCCAAAGACGGTACTGAAACCGAGCAGGACACTGTGAGGCTCTTGGGCAAGGAAGCCTTTCTGTGTCCCCTATTTCTTGTTTGTAGGGAATAGACTCCAGCCCCCATAAACTTCCCTGAGCTCCAAAGGGCAGGTTCGAATAGTTCTTAATCAGGGAAGGGAGGGGATGCAGAGACAGGGGAGGAGAGCACCTAAGGCCAGATTGAAGGAGTGCAGGCCCTGCACACACCCTGATCCTTATCAGCAACCCTGCCCTTGAAACATTGCCATAAAACTCCCCACCAGATCCTTTCAGGTTGGGACACACAGTGTCTGAGGCATGAGCGCACTGTGTCCCCCTTTGCCTGGCAAAGCAGTAGAGCTGTTCTTTTCTACTTCACCCAAAACTTTGTCTCCAAGATTCAGTTGAGCACCAGTGTACCGAGGCTGAGTTTTCGGCATCAGTACAAAAGATATTTTATTTTCCTCTCTCTACCGGGTACTAGAGACAGATCTGGAAGAGCTGTCTCTGGTAAGAATTCTCACCCTTAGGTGGTTTCTGCCACCTTCTCCAGGATCCGATCTATAGGTTCCACGTGGAGTTTACATAGAGAGTGTAGTACCTGTATCTACCAGAATTTAGCCAGGTTTCTCATTAATTTTAATTTTAGTTTTCCTTGGCTGTTTACCAGAAAATTCTTCAGAGACTCATCAACTCTGGGAAGGGCCCATAAGAGGGTCCTCCTTTGAGAGCAGTAGATATGGGGGTGTCTGCATGGCCACTAAATTGGTGGACTTTTGTCTTCAGAATGGAAAGACTTTTAGACAGAGGATTACTAGAAGAAAGTGAGTGCTGCAAGGAGAATAGAGGGGAGCAATATGAGTGATGTTGGTCTTACACTTCTGTTTCAGGTACGTCTTGTGTTTAGCTTTCCATTATCTGTTTTGCAATGAATCTTTCCATGGAGCTATTTTGGAATTTTGAAGTCTTTCGGAGGCTTCTGCATGCTAATTAAAATAGGTATCCCATTCTGCTTTTGATTTGGGAGCCTTTGCTTTTAAGTGCACTTCTTTTTTTTTTTTTTTTTTTTAAGTGCACTTCTTAAATGACCTTATCTACATGGAACTTTTGTCATAGTGGTCATTGTAATTCTAGGTTGTCTTTAGTAAGATTTTGCCATTTTTGTAGATGTTTATAGCTTCCAAAGCCATAGTTCTTAGACATAAAATAAGCAGCTGTGCTGAAAGGTAGCACGCTTGACGCTTTGGAGCTTAAAGATCCCATTCCTTTTTTTTGTTTGTTTCTTCCTTCTGCTAAGCCTTTGGGTCTCTTGGAGCCACACTAATAACTAAAAGGGTTGTGCTGCTGGGTTGGGGATTGTGCAGTGCTTTACAGTGTACCTCATTGCCTGGAAACTTTCTTGAGGTTGGTAGGTGACCTAGTGTCAGTCTAACCTGTCCTGTGACCACCTTGTTCTAACACAGAGTCTTTGGTTAGGTGGCGGGCGTCCTAATGGCCTCTAAGTGTTTGATCCATGCCCACCAACTTTGGCAGCTTTTCTGGCTTCTGAGATTCCCACTAGCAGTAGCCTTTATATACACAAAATGAGACAAATGTGCACCTTAACAAACCAGCAGTAACCAAGAGATGTTACTGCGGACTGGCCACACCACCAGCAATTCCCAACCCGGAACTGGGGACTGGGGAGGGCACTGAACCACAAGTGAGGACGGCCGACTGGAAGGGGTTTCCAGAAGGGGGAATCGCAGACTGGAATGCCAACTAGGTTGGGAGCTCAATGCAAAGAGAGCCGAGCTCAGAACTGAGAAGCATTTACACGCAGCCTTTGGAAATGGTGGGAAAGACTGGGAACTCAAAGGGCTCTCCAGGCAGCAGGCCTGTGTTTCTCATTGTCCCCGAAGCTGTCAGAAGTTCACTTTGGATCCCATCACTGACACCAAATCTGTTAAAAAACAAAATTCAGTTGAGTACATTGAAAGATCAAATTGGCTTCTTTCCATGATCCATGAATTGGGCAGCATCCCATGGAGCCAATAGGAAGGAGCTCCCCAGAGCTGCACAAAGTGAAAGGCTTTTATGGACAGAAGGGGCAGGAAAGGGGAACTAGCAAAGAGTGGATTGTTTCAGGCAAGGTCACCTCCCTTTGGGAGGCAGCAGGGGGCTATGAGGTGTTTACCTCTCTAGGGCTGCCCAGGGAATTCCAGACTGTCTGATTAAGATCACATTCCTGGGAGGGACTGACTCTGCAGTCAGGTTAGGTATTAAGTCTCGGTTTGGTGCCGTGGGCTTAGCACATGTGACTCCATTTGGGGCTTATTGTCTCTTTTTTTAACCGGAAGTACACCGAAAAGAGAGAGCGTCCCCAAAAGAAAAATGTTACAATTATTCTTTTGCATCCCCCTCATGAAGTGCACCTTTTACATCCTGGCCCAACTTTGTATGTCTTTGAGGAGGCTCCTGTGTATCAGTAGGGATCCCTGGGAAAATCTCCCTTTTTTACGGCATCTTTGCTGCTGGTATGAGGATGTCACACTTTGGTCACCAGTCACTTACATTAGACCCACGGGCTGCCCACTGGGTCTTCCTCTCCTCTCCTCTCCACCTGCGGCGTGTCATCCAAGCTCATCGCTTCTTGTATTAATCTCTGGCAGGTCTGGATTCTCTGAGTATGGGCCTCCTGGGTTAAAACTTCCTTGTAACTGATGGGGGAAGAGAATCTTCTATTGGTACCTCTTTCAGATTCGAAAATGCATCTGTAATCAGCCTAAAGCATTGTTGCCGGAGTGGAGCTTGACTGTACCTGGGGAAGAGGAGGGGGAGAGATGGGTGCAAACGCACAGGGATAATTTCTCATGTAACTTCAAGGAAGTCATGATCTTCTCAAGCCCTTCCTTACTAAGCCCAGATCAAGAGCCCCTGCTCTAGAGGTTGGAAATGTAGCCAACTTGTCCTGCTTTTTTTTTAAAGCCGGAATAATACCTTCCTCATGAGACTGTGGGGCAAGGGGGCGGGGACTAAGATGAGATAATGCTTGCAAAGCGCTCATAATGGTGTTGACACATAGTATGCAGTTATAACTGCTCACGTCTCTGCTGGGTTTGGATGATCTTACTGGTTTCCACGAGTTCCTTAGGTAATAACAGTGTGAGCTTTGGGTTGCCACTATTTTCCTCAGCCTGTCTGTTCGCCTTTTAATTTGAAGGCAAACGTTCAGGAGCTTTCGTCTTCTTGTGGTGGATTGTTTCAGACAAGGTCACCTCCCTTTGGGAGGCAGCAGGGGGCTATGAGGTGTTTACCTCCCTAGGGCTGCCCTGGGAATTCCAGACTGTCTGGTTCAAAATCTGCGATCTTTATTTGGTGTGTGATTTCGTGAATTACTCCAAAGTTTGGACAGTCATCCTTCTGACAGAGCTTTGACAGATTCTGTTGCTTCTAGATTGTTTTCTCCCCATGGTTTGACTTGTATTATTTAGCCATCTAATCCATCTGGAATTAATGTTGGTATATGCTCTGAGGTAAGTGTTGAATTTGAGCTTTTTCCCATTGCCAACCAATTATTCTTCAACCATTTATTAAGTAATCTTCCCTTCCCCACGGTATTGTAACCTCTTTTCTATCATATAACAACTTCCTATATCTTACAGGGTTTTTTTCTGGGCTTTCTGTTCTGTTTCACAGAACAAGGATATGCCTATTTTTGCATAAATGTGTCTTAATATCTTGCATAACTAATCCCCTTCTTGACATTTTTAAAAAGAATCTAAAGTATGCTTACCAGTTTATTTTTCCAGATAAATTTTTGAAAACTATTGAGAAATCCTCAGAAAAATCCCCTAAGAATTTTGATGGAAATCGCATTACACCTATAAATTAATTGAGTAGGACTGCCGTCTCTACAATATTTAATTTTACCAACTTGGAACATTGTTGTCTTCCTATCCAGCTAGTCATTTAGCTTATATTTATTAGCAGTGTGTTAATATTTGGCACTTTTACAAATTTTAACACCCACAAAAAGGACAGGTTTCCCCTCTCCCTGCTTTGTACTATAACAGAGATGTAAAAGAATATATTTTCCTTGAATTTTCACACACATGTAGTTTCAGAACCAAATTATGGCAGTTAAACTTTTAGCATAAAAAGATAAAAGCTGGAAGTAACAGTAGGCTGCATATCATGTCATGGAATTTGCTTCTTAGTTTCTGATCTTTTTCTTTTCTTTTTATTTTTTTTTGCTGTACGCGGGGCTCTCACTCTTGTGGCCTCTCCCGTTGCGGAACACAGGCACCGGACGCACAAGCTCAGCGGCCACGGTTCACGGGCCCAGCCGCTCCGCGGCATGTGGGATCTTCCCGGACCGGGGCACGAACCCGTGTCCCCTGCATCAGCAGGCGGACTCTCAACCACTGCGCCACCAGGGAAACCCTGATCTTTTTCTTTTAGAAACACAAGAAGATTTTTGGTCACAAACACACAAGGTCCTGTGATGAAATTTCCCCCATGTGACCAGAGTGAGGATTTCAGTGGAGTGGGTTTCCCAGTTACTTTGGAAATCTTCTTGCGGTTTTATTCTTTCTTCTGAGAGGATACCTCTCTCCACATCCTCCTACCAGTGACTCCCTGCTGCCCTTCCCAAGTGCCCTCCCAATCTGTACCTTCTAACTACTTGGTGACAGTGTTTTGTAAATGAAAATGGGGACAAGTCTTTATGTGGACACTGGGTAGAATATTTGATATCAGGATGATCTCAGAAAATCTGGGCCATGTGACCAGTGTTCTTCCCGTCCAGCAGATGGGGAGGTTGATTGGGGGGGATTTATTTTATTTTGGACCGGCACCGGTCCACAGCCCAGGGGTTGGGGACCCCTGACCTAGGTGGAATGACATACTTTCTGAGGAAGTCAAACTTTGTTTTTGTGATACAGAACAAAATAGATGAGAGAGAGGATCTGTTCACCAGAGCAAAATCTGGAGCAGGTCTCCTAGGTGGGGAGCTTGGCCAACTCTTTAATGGATGCAGTCTGAATCCCTTTTAATCTTCTTGGAGCTCTGAAAGAGTTTTAGCTATGGACATAAATCCAACTTTTCTGTTTTAAAAAAATGAGAAAGGAGGTTCTCTTCAGGATGTAATTTTCAGTGTAAACGCATACTACAAATTCCCTGATTTGGGCGTGTTTGGGTGGTGGAGGGAAGATTGTGATTCTCTAGGAGATGATAGCCTCCAGGTAAAGGATAACATCGGATCTTGCAAGGTTAAGACTGTAACCTGAACTTACTTGAATACCTCAGATGCCATTGTTGGCAGTGGCAGCTCTTCACTGGTGGAGTGAGGTATTCCTAGTTGTGACTTTGCAGCCCGTGCAAGGTAAGCAGGAAGTCAGGACTGCAGCAGCAGCAAGAAATTGAGAGGGCCGTCCAGCTTATGGAACCACAAGCTACCAAGGGGCTCCAAGGGCTTTCTGTTTTCTTCCGATTTGATACAAAGCAAAGGAAGGTACTGAAAGGTAGGAGACTAGGGTTCCATATTCAGTTCTGTGGCGCAGTTTCAGGCAGGTGGCTGCCCTCTCTGCTTCAGTTACGTCATCAGCAAATTGAGAATGAGAAAACCTGCCCCACTACCAGAGAATGATTGTAGAGATCAGATGAAACTTTATTATGTAAGATACTCTTATCATTGCATCTTAGAGACCTTCATCACTTAAATATTCGAGTAGAAAAAGGTTAAGGATTGAGGGTGTTTAGCTCAGTGATCGGGCTGATGGAGTGAGCACACGCCCAGAGTGCCCCACCGTGTCTTGGAAGCTCAGTCCGTGGACAGGGTGGCTCTCAAAAAGCAGGGTGGGGAGGGGACATGGTCTGTCGAGGTTCCGCTGAGGCACCTAAACCTAGTTGCCATTGGCCGTTTCAAGTCGGTATGGGCCCATGCTTTTTCTCAGCCCTTCAGAGATGCCCTGCCACTTTGGTGACATCATCAATCTGACATTTCATGTTAAGTGAATTAGGTGTATCTTATGCTCACCGAATTCGTCAATTGTTAGGAAATACAGATGAGTTGATGGGTCTGCCTGCCTGACCTTTCTGTTTTCTCAGCGGTGACTTTATCTCTGTGATTCCCTAGTGCCACCCTGGTCCCACCCTCATCCTCTCCGGAACATCATCTGGTACACACGGGCGGTCAGAAATTCACCGACTGTCTCATTTCACTGGCTGTCGGAAATGGTTTTCTTCACAACAGCAGTTTTCTCTTCCTTCTGTTGTAAATTGTGCTTGGATTGCTCACAGCTCCAATTCTTCTTCTTTATTCATTTATTTATTTAAATTAAAAAAAATTTTTTTGGCCACACTACGCGGCTTGTGGGATTTTAGTTCCCGGACCAGGGATGGAGTGAAAGATAAGGATGCTAATTCCAGTTCTGCTTCTTTACCCTCTGGAGGAGAAGCCTTCTGCCTTCTTCAGGCGGCTTGGGGCAGGGAAAACAGCACTTTCAGGCGTCTCCCATTCTTCACTCCTTCCATCCCAGCCCGCAGGTTGTTACCAGAATGATCTTTCTAAATGGAGGTGTTTTTTACTGGCTCCAAAGCGTGATGACTCCCCTCGGCCCATCCAGGGTCCATGGGCCACGCAGGCACACAAAGTGGCTTTTGTTTGTCCCGCGCCGCGATGGCCTCCACAAGGTTTAAAACAATTGAAATTAGTAAGAACACGAACGCTTAGGGACTTCCCTGGCGGTCCAGTGGTTAGGATTCTGCGCTTCCACTGCAGGTGACACGGGTTCGATTCCTGGTCGGGGAACTAAGATTCCTCATGCCACACGGCCAAACAAACAAACATGGAAGCTTGGAAGATGTCTTATAAAAGCCAGGATTTGGGTTTCTCTTGGGAGATTGTTAGATGGGCACTAGGAACTGGGTCGGGCCGCCCCTTAGCCTCCTCAGGGTTCTCCAGCTGCCACCCAGGCCTCGTCGCTCCCTCACACTATCTAGGTAGGGACTTGTGTTTGCTCCCCCTACTGCAAGATCCAGTTCAATCTGAGTTAGGATCTACTCCTTAACAGTAGAAGGATCCTTCCCGGTCAGGCCCCACCCTGCCTCCGCCCTCCCCTCCTGCCACATTCCCCCAGACATTCTCACAGTAGCTGCGCCACTAAATGGATAGTTGTTTGCCTGTGTGAATTTGCTTACTCATATATTTTATCTTATTTTATTTTATTTTACTTTTTACCAAAGAGACCCATTTCACAGACCCCTCTGGAGCATCCATTAGCGGCAAGGTATGTGCCTGGCCTGGCCACCTGTGTGGAGTGTTTCAGGGAGTTTCATTTTAGATTTTCATGGTGTATTGATCCAAAGCTTCTGTGAAGGCCAAGGAGCAGAGGAAGGAAGAGAACAGATGGGCCGTTCCTGTGCTTACGGTCACTTCCAAAACAAAGACATTCCATTTGCAGACATTCTGCTCCTTGAAGCTAAGGCCTTAGCAGCAAAATGATGGTTTTCCTTGGTTGTCAAACATTGCCCAGTCTTTACCAGAGTTACAGGAAAATTGACATATCAGCCTCATTATTTGTTCTAGACAATAAAAATAATTCAGGCTATAGAGTAATTACTTACTTTATTGCTGTTCACGTTAAGTCCAGGAGTTTGCAGAGATTTTCAGAAATCTGGGCATTTACCTCTCTAATTTCAAGAAATTGCTCTGTAGTCTGGGCTTTGTCTTGCTGGGGCCATCACTCATCTGGTTTCTGTGCTGTGCTGGTTCAAAATCTTGATTTCTCCAGAAGAGTCAGGCTTTAGGAATTTATGTCACCCTAGCCAAACTTAGAAGGTCTGTTGTAAACTGGAATATTCATTTTCTGCACATTTACACAACACCCTACCGAGTGTGTGGCCCTGTCCTGATTTCTGGGGAAACAAAAATAAATCATAAATATGACGTGGTCCTTGCCGTTTAAAAGCTTATGGTCCAGAAGTGGGAGAGACATGTAAACAAATATGTTATATGTAGTGCGCTAAGTGTAGGGTGACCTTATGTCCTGGGACATCCTGGTTTATGCCTGTTGTCCTGGTGTAGCTATTAATGGTACCCTATTTCAAAACTACCTAAGGGCCACAGTCAAAGTCTCTCTGAATGTTCGGGGTATAGAGATGGTAGAAAGCAGGGAGACATCAGTCTGTTTTCCCAGGGTAGACACCTGCGCTGGGTGAGGAAGGAAGTTTGGGCAGTCAAGGCCTGGGGGCTTGACATGTGGGCGGAGGCCAGGGCGGGGGTGGGGGGTGGGGGGAGGGGTGGGGAAGAGGGTGCAAAACTCTGCAGGCAAAAGGGAGATTGTTCCTGACGCAGCAGTTAGTTGGCTCAAGCTGGTCATTGTTTCCCAAATTTATCCTGTGGAAGAAATTCCTCAGGACACTTGGTCAAAATACAGATTTCCAGAATCTGCTGGCAATTTGGATTTGGACTTTTAAAGAGGGGCCCCAGATGATTCTTGGACATATTAAAGTTCAGAACCAATTCTGTAGAGATTATGGCTACGACTACAAAGGGTCGGAGGAGAGGGGAGCAGGAATAGCAAGACTAGAGCGCAAGTCACAGATCAGCCAGGCAAGGGTGACCCCAGCCGAGATGACCCTCTAGAGGTTGAACCAATTGGACACATTTACAGTAGATCTATATGAGAACTAGGGAGTGTGGGAATTATGTCAGTCACAGTGGGGATGCAGAGGAGGGAAAAGTTTCGAGAACCGCTCAGGAGGAAGAACGAACAGGACCTACTATATGCCAGCTACAGATTTACATGGGCAACAAAACACGTGTCAGATCCAGGAACTTGAGGGGAACCTTATAATCTGAAGGTTTGTGTGGTGAGCCATAAACCGAAAAATATGACCAGTTGGATAGTATTGTGGCGTATTTCATGCAGACCTGATAAAAAAAAAAGACTCCTGCTTATTTCTCATCTTTGTAGTCTCCAGTACGGTCAAGACAGTTGTATTTATCTCTGGGAAGGAGCTGGATGAATTCTAAAGCATCCAGACACCCCAGCCCTCTAGTCTAGAGTGCAGGCGAACCCCCATCCGTCTGTTATGGTGAGACTACCTGCCACGCCTGATCTTGCGTTATTTTTGCTTTTGTTTTTGTTATCAAATGTGTAAGACAGTCATGATTCATCAACAGTTTGCTGTGCCAACCCCTTTCAGTGGAGACGTCCGTGTGGCAGTTTCAGCCTGACTTTGTTCTAAACTCTGGAGCTGCTGTCTCTGTGGGAACCTGCAACTCTGGAAATTACAGTAGTACAAGAAACGCCTTATCCAGGCAAGGAGATCATGAAGCCTGGTTGTTTGAGGCAGATTCGCTTGGTGCCTTGGTGATTCTGAGAGGCGCAATCCCTAAGTAGAATCCCCTTGATGGAAAATGAAGAAAATCAGAGGAGAGCTCTGCTACTTCCCTGCCTCTCCCTTCAAACACAGAGGGTTTTTATTTTGAAGGTTGAAATCATTAGGCCTGTTGGCAGACTTCGGAAGCAGCAAACGGAGTCAGAGACCAAACACTTAGAAGTTATGCCTCAAAAAGGAGAATGGGAAACGGATCAAGCTCTAATTTCACAGGGTAATTTAGCACCCTTTACCCAAGACCTGGCCACGGCACTTCCACCAGTGAGGACTGAGGAGCCACAAAGCATCTAAAATCCCAGCCCTTGGCTACTCTTGCAGCGTTGCTGAGGGATCTGAAGGTTGAAGGTGAACAGGCTGAAATCTTCCACGCCGTCCTATTAGGGAGGGGAAAACACAGTCAACAGCGGCCTCAGAGTTTTTTATAATAAGGGGCTGAACTTCTCTGCGATCCAGTATCACTAACGCCATTAAGTCGCAGTAGCAAGATGAGAAAATAAAAATAAAAAGGGAAGGAGGCACAGTCCAGCGTGCACGTACACGGAAAACAGATCTTCCCGGCTCCCGACGCCGGGGGAGCCGTTGGGGGCGCCCGGGTCCTCGGCCAGCGGCCGGGGTCTTAGCAGAGAAGCCCCTTCCCGCAGGGAGGGCGCGACCACTGTGGCGCGAAGCCGGGGGGATCCGGCGGGCGCGCGCGCTTCAAAGTGCCGCCGCGGGCGCCCCCGCCCGCGGGCGCGAGTAGTACGGTCCGAGGGGGCGGCTCCTGGGGCGCGGCTCCGCCGCAGCTGATGCGCGCCCAGCCGGCCGGGACGCGGGAGACGGGAGACGGGAGCCGGGCCGCAGGGACCGGGAGCAGCTGAGCCGCCGTGCAGCCAAGGCCGAGCCGCCGGGCGTCGCGGACCCGGGCCCCGAGGAGGCCCCAGGAGAGCATCTCCCCCGCGGGAGTCGCCGGGCGCGGGGGCGCCGTGGCCGCACGTTGAGGAAGGAGGACGCGGAGGAAGCGGCGCTGCCAGCCGGAGGAGAGGAAGCGCTCCACCCGGGCCCCCGACGGCGCTCGTTTAACCACATCCGCGCCTCCGCTGGAAACGCGTCCGGGCGCCTGTCACCGGTTCCCTCCATTTTGAAAGGGAAAAAGGGCTCTCCCCTTTCCCATCCTCCTAGGAGCCGGAGCCGGAGGAGCCGCGCTCATGGCGTTCAGTCCCTGGCAGATCCTGTCCCCAGTGCAGTGGGCGAAATGGACGTGGTCCGCGGTGCGCGGCGGGGTCGCCGGAGAGGACGAGGCCGGAGGGCCCGAGGGCGACCCCGAGGAGGAGGACTCGCAAGCCGAGACCAAATCCTTGAGTTTCAGGCAAGTACACGCGTTCCTGCCAAAATGCAAACGCGCTGCTATCCATCCATCCATCTGCGGCTCAGTCTGTGTGCGTGTGTGTGGTCGCCACCCGCGTAACCGTGTTCATGGCAATGCTGCGTCTCTGCCTGTAACCAGGTCCCCGCTGTGCCTTCGAAGGTTCAGGATGTTCTGTCCTCCCGGGTATTTTCTTCCCCCCGTTTCAGTATGATCTTTCTGAACCTAACCCAGAATCTGCAGTCTCTCTGCATCCCCGTCTGCCTCGGTCACTTTCTCTAAGCTTTGAGCCCCCAGCCCCCCGCCCCTACACACACACACACACACACACACACACACACACACACACACACACACAGAGTCGTGGGTCACACCCGGTGGAACTTGGGGCCTTCCCTGTGGGGAAGAAGTCGCTCCCAGGCCCTCCTGGGGGTTCCCCTGTGTCCCAAAAATGCAGCCTTAGTAAAGAAGGTCGCGTGATGACAGGCTCCTGGCAGCTGGTGAGAAATGGTGGTATCTGCTGAGCTGTCACCCGTGTGATTGCGGAAGGCAGGTGACAGCATCCTCGGCCTCTGGCTGGGTGAGTTCCAGACAGGTAGAGGCCTACCAAAGAAAAAGGCATCATGGCGAATATTGGCTTAATTTTTTTTAGAACGAGACGGCAATTTAATTTTTAAACCTCCAGGAAAGGGCTCTTGTGAGAAAAGGAGTCTGTTGAAAGGGCTTTTTTGGGGTATCAGAGGGAAGGATGACCTCAAAAAAAAATGGTGCTGGAAAAAGTCTCCTGAGGATGCAGGAGATTTCAGGGAGACAGGAGGCCAGACAGAAGCCCGAGGAGGGCGCGGCAGCAGCTCCCACAGGCCAGCCCATGCTGAGGACGCGCAGGTTGTAAAATTAGGCAAAAATACTGGACTTTGCGGATATGTAGACTATAAAGGGTGTCGGAAATACCGTTGAAAGTGGTAATTCCTCATTTTTCCCCCTTGGCAGCTCGGATTCTGAAGGTAATTTTGAGACCCCTGAAGCCGAAACGCCCATCAGATCACCTTGCAAGGAATCCTGTGATTCACACCTAGGACTGGCAGGCCCTGGGGCCAAAGCCCAAGGTAAAGAAAGACTTTCCTTTTTGGCCTTATTTTGTTTAAAGGTTTGAAAATGTAAATGAGGGAAGGAAAAGTGTTAATTTAGGGCCATTTGAAAAGGTTGGGATTATCTCCTTACTAAGCCGGAGCTGTTTGAAAGCTCCTGGCTCATTTGAAATGGTTTTCTTGTTTATTTATTTATTTATTTTTATGAATGTTGTGGTCAGAGGCTTTCTTCCCTAAGTAGACTGTACATTTGCAGCATGAGATGATCATTATCAGAACATTCCTGCTGGGCCCTTCCCCTCGGCCCCTAAACAACAAAACTGTGTGTGGTGATGCCGTGATGGAGGTATGTTTAGCTTTGGCTTCACACATTTCTCAGGCCAACTCACTTTCTATAGGGTGTGGCTGGAGACAAGAATTATAGGTAAGAGTTGACTTTTTTAGATGAGGAGGACTCTTAAGAGGCTGTTTCAAAGTTGTTTACTGCTCCCTCTTCCACCAGGGATGGTAGTGAGCCCCTGAGTCCACCCGAGATGGGAGATTCTCTCCCGGCCCCTCAGAGCCCAGCCTGGAGCCTGCCCTTCATCTGCAGAAGCTGTTGCTGTTCCGCTTCATTAGTAGAAACCCTTTTTGTCACACAGCCGGTTTTAAGTAAAATTTCACCTGTCCTGATCGAATGCATTTAGCTATCCAGTAAACAGAGTGGGCTGAAATTCAGCAGTGAAACAGTCCCTATCTCCGCAAGCCAGCGTTATAGAGGGAGACGGGCCTCTTAGAGGTTAAGCAAAATGTATATGTCAGCTTGTCCTAAGGATTTTGGAGAAAAATAAAGCGGGGGAAGGGGGAACAGAGCGGGGGCGGGTAGGAGGCGCTGAAGGCCGATGGGGGGTGGGGGAGCCCAAATGATCAGGGGACTTGAGCAGAGCCCTGAAGGAAGATTGAGGGGAACAGCTGTGCAGGTTCCCGAGAAGTCTTCCAGCAGAGGATGGCACCTGCGAAGGTCTGAGACAGCAGCAGCCTGCGCGTGGGCCGGCGCGTGGTGGCAGGGTGGCAGCATGTTCGAGGACCAGGGAAGAGGCCAGGGTGGCTGCAGCGACCTGCTGGGCAGGGAGCTCTGGGAGCCACAGTCAGCCGGGTCGGGGGAGGCCTGGGTCACCTCGTAACGAGGCATTGATTTTCCTCCTGAGTGAGACAGGAAGGGGTTGCCTTTCAAAACTGCCACAAACAAACGGGGCGGCTTGAAGCAACAGAAATTGATTCTCTCACAGCTCTGGAGGCCAGAAGTCCGAAATCAAGGTGTTGGCAGGGCCACGCTCCCTCCAAAGGCTCTAGGCAAGGATTCTTCCTCGTTTCTTCTAGCTTCTGGTGGTTGCCAGCAGTTCTCGGTGTTCCTTGGCCTGTGGCAGCAAAACTTCCCTCTCTGCCTCCTTCATTCCATGGCCAGCTCCTCCCTGTGTGTCTCTGTGTCTTCCATGTGGCTTACTTATAAGGACACCAGTCATTGGGTTTAGGGGCCACCCTAATCCAGGTTGACCTCCTCTTAACTGGATTACTGCAAAGATACCACAGTGGAGCCCTGAGCCACGTGGGTTTGAACTGTGCGGGTCCACTCACACAGATTTTTTTCAGTAAGTATGTTCTAGAGTACTACACGATCCACGGTTGGTTGAATCTGAGGGTGCAGCACCGCTGATGTGGGGGGTTTTCAACGGTGCTGGGTGGTCGGGGGTCGGAACCCCTAACCGCCACGTTGTTCAAGGCTCAGCTGTACTTCCAGATGAGGCCACATTCCAGGGTGTGGGGAGTTAGGGCTTGAGCTTGTCTTTTGGAGGAGTACAGTCCAGCCCACAGCAGAGGGCTTTGAGCAGAGGGATGGTGCCTTGACTCCTTTTTCAAAGGCTGGCGGGCTGCTGCCTGGAGATGGGCGTCTAGGAGGGATGTCCTTTTCACATGCTTTTTCTATTCCAGTGTCTGTCACTGTCACCTGCAGTGACAAAGTAGAGCCAGCTTTCAGTTATCCTGTTACCTAGTTTTTGATCTGATCATGAATTTATTCTCCCAACAGTGATTCTGTTTTCTTGCTTAGCAGCTTCCTCATGGGTCGCCACGGGAGGTCAGGTTCCCTGTGCTGGACTTCGTGACGGAGCTGGAATTACTGGGGAAATGATATCAGCTTTTTGTGATGTGGTTTTGCTTTAATGGTGAGCTCCATACCGTGCTGCCCTGCTGAGAACTCCCCCGACTGTCCCCGGGCTGCTTTTTACCATGGGTTCAGGCAGAGACCGTGTGGGAACAGGCAAGTTTGCGTGTGGGAGGACTTGTGTGTGGCACTTCGCTGTGTAGCAATCTCAGTGACAGAGATGCCGCTTCATAGCTTCCCTTTTTCTTCTCTCAGGATTGGCAGATGAGAATGGAGATTTGAAAGCCTGAGAACTATTCTGTGGCCTTCCCCTCAAATTCAAATAAAGCTCACAAGACACGTTAAGTAGCTGTTTGAAAGCCTCTTTGAATTGCTCAGCCTGGGCCGCCCCCTTCCTCACCATCCTGTCAGCTGGTAGTCTGATTCATCCTGACAGATTCTTTGCTATTTGAATGGAGGCCAGTATGGCCCAGGCCCCCAGAACCACACAGACCCAATTGTTTGGTCCTTCCTGTGCCACTGACTCATTTTTACAAGTTTTGGTAACTTGTAGCTCATACTCTCTTTTTCACTCTTTCTAGAAGTTTTCCTTTTGTGTCTTTTGTTTGTTTGTTTGTTTGTTTCTGGCCACACCATGCGGCTTGCAGGATCTTAGTTCCCCAACCAGGGATTGAACCCGTGACCCCTGCAGTGGAAGCGCAGAGTCCTAACTACTGGAGCCCCAGGGAATTCCTGAAGTTTTCCTTTTAGAGAGTTATGAACCAAGAAAGCTCAGTGGAGTAGATCATGATTGCGGACCATGAATATGGCAGGGGTACATCCTAGGAAACAGCCACTACATATTATGAAATCTTTCAGTTTAGGGTCTCTAGATAACAGCATGATTCCTCATCAGCCTGGCAGTATCCTGCCTTCTAGGCTTTCTTCTCCCCAGCACCCAGTCCTTGTCCAGAGCCCTGTTGATGGCCTTGTCATGCAAACACAGTAAGTGTAAAAATACAGCCAAAGCACAAGGCTGACCAGGAAAGAGATCAGTGGACAAAAGTTTCTGGAGTCTAATGTTTAAGTCTAATTTCTGGGCCTGGATGGTTCTCTTTCTCCTAAAATTGTTGATTATTTGGCTCCTGATAAGGTTAGTCTTTCATGTTTCTGTGGTTCAGGACATGGGGCAACAGCAGGTATAGATCATGTAAGACTCTGTCTTCTCTGGGGATGATCTGTGAGTTGTTAGCTGGTCAGGGTTGGAATTAACATATGTAGAAGATCCTGGCTTCCTGGTGTAGAAGGGCCCTCAAATGTGTGGCTGCATCCCATGTACTGTACCCATGGGCTCCATCCCAACCTCCATCTAATTCTTTGAACTTGGGGAAACATCTACATCTATTTTGAACTAATTTTCTTTTTATTGGAAGCTTTTTAGGGACCTAAAGTGTCTGAACGCTGTACAGACGTATCTCATTGTACTGCACTTCCCAGATACAACATTTTTTACAGGGCGAAGGTTTGTGGCAACCCCTGCATTGTCAGATGATGTTTAGCATTTTTTAGTAATAAAGTGCTTTTTACTTAAAGTATATATATTGTCTTTTTAGACATAATGCTATTGCATACTTAATTACAGTATAGTGTAAACATAACTTCTTTTATGCACTGGGAAAACAACAACAGAATGCATGTGACTCACTTTATATGCAATACTTGCTTTATTTCAGGGGTCTGGAACCAAACCTGCAATATCCCTGAGATGGGCCTGTAATAACTCTTCTTAAGGCAGGATTGTGTGCCATACTAGGAACTAGACAGTGGATGAGGTTGTACGGTTTTTTTAAGCCACAGATAGAAGCCGGTTTCAGACTAACTGTTAAAATAAAACTGTAGGTCAAGAAGTTTCTTGAATGTACCAGAATGGTGGCTATAGTGCTTGGGCTGATAGCTCTGTGTTTGCTATCTGTCTGCCTTCCTCCGCAAAGGGTGTTTAAATTGCTGGTGTTAACTCTTATTTCTCTTTGCTGGGAGATGTATCAGTAAGGAGACATCACCTAGGAAAGGACTTTTGAAAGGCACAATCTCAAGTTCATCTGTTTTTTGTTGTTTGGGTTTTTTTGGTGCGAATGGACTGTGGTTTTGTCCAGTGTTTCGGGTCATAAAAGCAAAAGCTGCAGTGGCTGTCCTCTGTTAATCGACACCTCCCCTCAACACACACACACGCACGCACGCATACACACACACACCCCTTTATTTACAGATTGTTACCTTTCTTTGAGAGAGGGAATTTTAATTCACGCTGAAGCTCTCTATGCCCTTGGAACAAAACTACCCTGCTTGATGTGTTGACTAGATGGCTAGATATTCCAGACACACACTGTGGTCCTCCAGAACAGGAGAGAGATAAACAGGGTCAGTGCATAGGTATCTACTGCTGGAGGCCTGTGGGGACTGCAGACTTGTTTGTCCACACAGTTTGGGTTAGTCTAAATCAGGCATCAGCCAATGATGGCTCAAAGGCCAAATCTGGCCTGCTGTTGCCTTTTACTGTTCTGCCTGAGAGCTGAGAATGGTTTCTGCATTTTTAAATGGTGGAAAAACATATTTTGTTTGAAAAATATATGGAAGTTCAGATTTCAGGGCCCATAAATAAGGTTTCGTTGGCGTGCAGCCACACTTGTACATTTCGCTGTTGTCTGGCTGCTTTTGCGCTAAGATAGCAGGCTGAGTACTCAGAATAGAGACTGAAAGAAAGATGGGCAAAAGCCTGAAATATTTACTGTTTGGCTCTTTACAGAAGAGTTTGCCGACTGAGATCCACACTTACGACAATTTTGGTAAAATTATAAAGTTTAAGTAATTAAACTTCAATTTAAAAAAAGCTACAAGGCTGTAGCTGATTAACAGATGAACTGTGGGCGCTGGGTGCCATTCCTGTAGGCCTGAATGGTCAGGTAAGGCATCACGGAGAGACTAGTTTGGGCTGGCTGTTTGTCTCCCTTGCAAAACAATGTTTTGGTCTGTCAATATACTTAATTTTCAATTGACTAAAAGATCTGAGAAAAAAGGAAATTAGGGAAGAATGGGGAGAATTTTGGAATCATTTAGTACAAGTACAATCATAGAGGCTTTTCACTTTTGCCCATTAAGTGTATTTAATGTAACTTTGAGTGTTTGCGAGTTTGTAATTTGACTGTCGCTATGGTGTATTGTTGGTATAGGTTGTGTGGTTGATGTATTTATTGGATTGTTTTAGACTATATAAGACCTAGAAGGGAGATCTTATTAAAATCTGAGCCTTAGATTTTTGATTCTAAAGCTTTGGGCTACATGTATAAGCAAAAATTATGCAAACATTTTTCATGAGGTACTTCTTAAATGTTCTAGTCGAAACTATGAGTGTGGTTCTCCTAGGGATTTAGTTTGACGTCCTTTCCCTGCTCCTACCGCAGGGATTGCTTTATTAGAATGTCCTAGAAGTAATGGGACTAATAAGGACCCTTAATGTTACCTAGTCCGACAGTTCAACCCATGTGGCTCCTTTGACAGCATTCCAGGTTAATGGTCTTTTTATTTTTATTTTCAATTTTTTTATGTGATAGGCTTTTTCACAATTAAAATTTTTATATTGCACTATTTTAGATTATTGTAAGAGAAAACATCTCAACGATAGGCTTGAAAACCTCAGCTACATGATACAATTCCTTCCCCCCCACCACCACCCCGTTTAATGTTTGTAGCTGTCAGCTTGGAGGTTCTCACTAGTTAGTAAATGGGATCAGGCCATGTTTCTCTGTTGCTTTATTTATAACAATGTAAAGGAGCCATGTAGGGAGCATCTCTACCTCTATATGGTGCTCCACCCAAGGACAATGTACTCTTGGGGGAAAAGTATCATTTTTCCAGCAGAGACTCAGAGAGCGTTGAATAAAACACGTGGGGGCAGGGGCAGAGTGTGCCTGCCGGAAGTGAAGATTTTAGTAACTGTCAAAGCAGTATTATTCTTTTAAGGTGAAGAGCAAATTCAAGACCTTCTTAAATATTGTAATGATTGAACTCACCTCAGACTTGGCATTTCCCGATTTGGGGCTTACCTGAGCATCAAATAAAGCAGTATAGCTTTCTTTGATAGCTTCTGGCGGTGGAGGCATTTTCTCTGGTGTATGGGCGGGGGGGTGTAAGCAGCCCTGCTAAAATTACGTTGCTACCACTTAATGTTCCACATAAAAAATGGGGGAGGGAGGGAGACGCAAGAGGGAAGAGATATGGGAACATATGTATATGTATAACTGATTCACTTTGTTATAAAGCAGAAACTAACACACCATTGTAAAGCAATTATACCCCAATAAAGATGTTAAAAAAAAAAATGGATGTGGTCTAAAGCCATTTAAACATTTAAAGAGCAGTCATAGTACCTTTTCCAAGTGATCAATAATACTGTTCATAGGAAGCCCTAGCAGTATATGCCATTTCGTCACGTTCTTCTAAACTCAGATTAGTGACAGGAAGATCATGGTTGATCCACCCAAAACAGCTGTCTCTGTGGGGATTTGATAACTGTTAACCTTGGGCCTAGGAGGGGATTGCCGTTTCTGAGTTCAAGGTCTCACCCTCACCTTTGGGTGGACATGAACCTAATTTTATGGGCTCTCACAAACATGATTAGATCCCCAGGGCCTAGACTGATGATGGCCAAACTCACAAGAGGATAGTAGCCAAACGGAGTATTTCATTAATTCACAAATGGAAAAATGTAATCTGGCAGTTCTGCTTGGCAGATGCAGACATTGTCCTAGCCAGTCCCTCTGCCCTATGTCATTGCTGGAAATACGACAGCAAATTCTTGATCTCCGGCTTGCCCACTGCAAGATTCTGACCTAACAGACCCCCAACTTTCTGTTTCAGCTGTATTTATCGTACATATTGAAAGCAATTTTTTTTCCAGCATCTTATTTGATTTTATAACAGTGATGCTGTGAGATAGGACACATGTGATTTCCGGTCTAAAAACTGGGAAATCGAGGCCACAGCTTTTACAGCAGTGGGGTCGTAAGTTCAGCTTTGAAGATCACACATCCAGCTCACAGGGAAGGTATGAATCTCCCTCTCTTCGCTGACTTAAGAGAAGACCTATCAGAGGAAATAAAAGTTCTTAAAATGTTGCCAGGACAGAGTGTGTGATGGGGGAAAGCATCTTCTTTAGTATCTTATTAAATGATAGTAATTTTTTAAAAAATCATCAGGGGATTACATCTTTTTTTTTTTTTTTTGCGGTACGCGGGCCTCTCACTGTTGTGGCCTCTCCCGTTGTGGAGCACAGGCTCCGGACGCACAGGCTCAGCAGCCATGGCTCACGGGCCCAGCCGCTCCGCGGCATGTGGGATCTTCCCGGACCGGGGCACGAACCCGCGTCCCCTGCATTGGCAGGCGGACTCTCAACCACTGCGCCACCAGGGAAACCCGGATTACATCTTTCACATGTGTTAACTTAGCATATATAACATATGAAGTATAAAATGTATTTTAAGAGTTTTGAACATCAGAAGTTTACACACAAGTTAGACATCGAGTCAGAAGGGAAAAAAGAAAAAGCATCACAGGGTAAGCAGTGCCGTTGGATTGAAAACATTTTGCTTCCTTAATGCTCAGCTTCTGCTCATCCATGAGAAATAAACAGGGAATGGACACACTCGTCCTAGCTCTTGCTTCCCTCTCCACCTGTGAGTCATGTGTGGGTGAGGAAAGGCAGGTGCTTGGAGACGTGTGCAGTCTCCTGGGACTCTGCCCCTCTTTTGGTGTAGAAAGAAGAGTCTCCCAGAGTCTGGGATTGTTTATGTATTGCTGCATAACATAACTCCAAAGCTGATGAGCCGCTTAAACCGCTGGACGTTTATCATCTCACGTCGTTTTCATAGGTCTGGAACTTGGGAGCAGCCTAGCGGGGTGATCTGGCTTGGGGTTGCTTGTGAGAATGCATTCCTGGCGTTGGCTGGGCCTGTAGTCATCTGGAGGCTTGACTGGGGCTGGAGACGTGAGCGGCTGGCACCTTGGCCTGGCTGTTGGTGGGAGGCCTCAGTTCTTTACCCCTCGGGTGGACCCCTCTCCATGAGGTTGCTTTAGTGTTCTTGCAGCACGGCAGCTGCAGCGTCTCTTACGACAGCCTCAGAAGTCGCACTCTGTTATTTCCACAGTATCCTTTTGGTTACACGGGTCCAAGGGCGTGAACACCAGGAGGTGGGGGCTCGCTGGGGGCTGCCTTGGAGGCTGCCTGCCACGAAGCCCATTACGCCTTCCTTTGGGGCCTCTTCCCTGCATCCCCACCCCTCTTTCTGCCCCTCTTCTTAGGGTGCAGGAGCAGAGGAGGCGGGAGCCATGACGTGGGCTTCAGCCAGGGTCCCCGTCCTGCTGCGGAGGCATCTGCTTGCTCTGTCTGGAGGCTCCCCTCTTGCCCAACATTCTCCCTCTTTTTCTTTATCCTGCGTCTGCTTCCCAGCTGTGTGGGTGGTTGCTGCTTTGTGAGAGAGGCAGTTGGTGTTTTGAATGCTCTAGTAATGATTTCTGAAGAGATGCGCATTATGGTTGTTTGGCAGCAGTAGAGTGAAGTTCAGGTCTCTGCTAGCTCTGTTAGCACGCGCCCTTTCTCCTCTGCTCCTGCTGCCTGCTGGGGCTGGAGCAGAAGGCTCTGGGGAGGGCTTCTGTCTGTGCAAGGGGTCTCTGCTCTACTGGAAATGTAGCCTCAGACGAATCCAGGTGGTTCCAAACCCAGGGGCACCTCCTGAGTGAGAAGAGAAGACGTATCTGTCATTGGCTCAGCTTCTGGGCAAGGCTGGGGTTCCTGGGGGTGGACTCCTCCGGATGAGTGAGCCCCATCCTCTTACCTTACGGTCACCTTGGCCTTCAGAGGGTAGGGTTTGGGTCTCTTTTTAAATAAAATAGCATGGGGTGCTGGTTTGGAAATTTGAAGTCCTTTCGTCATCCTTAGTACAAACTTTTCCAGTTTATCGAGTGGCTTTCCAGATTATTCTTCACCTGCGGAGTCTTGTATATTAGAGTGAGCCTCTCTCAGGAGTTAGAAGCTTCCAGCACCTGGCCCCATCTCTTACAAAAAGCAAATAAATTACCACCACCCCAGCTCCTGGGTAATGTTTTTGTTTTTGTTTTTTGGACGGTGGGGAAGAGGAGGTTTAGATCATCAGTTTGTTGTCTGGGTTCAGGCAAGGGTGTGCGTGTGTGTGTTGGTGCTGTTTTTCTGCTGTAAGTGGGGATATCTTAACATTGCAGCATACTTAAAAGGCTGTTGTGCTTTTTCCCACCTTGACTCACCCACTTGGAACCCCCTCGTCACTCCCAGGCTCTGGGTGACGTGGGGCCCCAGTGGTTGTCAGGGGAACGTGAGTCCTGCGGCCACCACCCTTAGGGTCTACCCAGCAGTCCTGGAAAAGGCCTTCTTGTCCCGTTATCCTGTTGTCCTGCCCCTGGACAGTGCACTTCTACTCCATTTTAAGGTTGATGTCCTTGGCTGAGTGGCTGAGAACATACGTATATGAAGTATATGTCAACTTGGGGGGAATTAGAGGGACTGGGAACTCAGAGATGTGAAACTCTAAAAAATGTTCACATTTTGGACGCTTCCGTAAATGCTAATACGTACCTTTTTAACAGTCTTCTCAGGTCAGACCCCTTGTGTTTCCCTCCTGAAGCCCTCCATTGGTTCAGACTTGGGAGAACAAAGGTGGGAGGGAAGACACAGAAAGGAGGGGGGTCTTCGAAGGGACAGGGTCAAGTGAAGAGCAAGTGTTGCTCCTGCGGATAGAGCTGAACGGCTTTATCACTGCTGTTCTGTGTACTTTTGTTCTGTATGAAAGATGATCGGGTGGGAAGGGGGTCCTGTATGTATCAGACATCAACTCAGCAGTGACCGTGAGCATCAGCTCTGTCTTGAGTGCTCAGGTTCTGCTTTGGGGACACAAAAGGGACCAGGGGATAAGGCCCTGCAGAGCTCAGAGTCTGGAAGGAGCTGGCCGCCTCCTGTTCCCCAGGCCCCTTGGTCTCCTTGGCTTCCCCAGACGTTTAGCAGCAGACAGGTAGTTTTAGCAAGGGAATGTGTGAGGGAGGTCTGGGAAGAGGTCCAATGTTAAAAATAAATACATAAAAGACTTTTAAAAAGCACACAACTACCCCTACCCCCAAAACAAAAACAAAAGCCTTTTGAGCATGCCAATTGTCATGTCTGTAAGATGGTTCATATACTTGGCTACATCTGTTGTAGAAGAGAAGAGTGATGTCATTTTTTCTCCTCTTTCTGTAAATAGAATTTCTCTAGCATGTTGTGGGCTTCCTTAAGAAAATTTTAAAATCCCAGATTGATGTGATGGTGAGACCTACCACCTCTCTCAAGTATGTGTTCCTACAGGTGACACATAAGAGACTATTTAAAGCATTTTCTGAAATGTAAGTCTGTGATATAGTAGAACATTTTGTAGGAATTGCAGGACATGCTTCTGCTCTGTTACCCTCTGAGTCTCTTTGTTCTCTCTCTTTTTTAAAAAACAGTTTTATTGAGATATAATTCACACACGTACAGTTCAACCGTTTAAAGGGTATATACAGTTCAATGGTTTTTAATATATGAACAGAGTTGTGCAAGTGTCACCTCAGTCTAATTGTAAGAACATTTTATCACCTCCCCCCAAAGAAATCCTGTACCCATTAGCACTCATCCCCCATTTTTCTCTCATCCCCAGTCCTAGGCAACTGATAATCCACTCTGTGTCTCACTAGATTTGCTTATTCTGGACATTTCATATAGATGGAATTAATACAATATGTAGTCTTTTCTGACTGGTTCTGTTCGCTTACCATAATGTTTTCAAGGTTCATCCATGTTGTAGCATCTGTCAGTACTTCATTCTTTTTTTATTGTTGATTAATATTCCAGTCTATGGATAAACCGTATTTTATGTATCCATTCATCAGTTGATGGACATTCGGGTTATTTTCACATTTGGGCCATTACGAATAGTGCTGCTGTGAACACTCATGCTCAGCTTTTTGTGTGGGTGTATGTTTTCATTTCTCTTGGGTGTATACCTAAAAGTGGAATTGCTAGGTCATAGGGTAACTTTCTAATTTTGTGGAGCTGTCAAACTGTTTTCCAAAGTGGCTGCACCATTTTACATTCCTACCAGCAGTATAGGGGGGTTTTCAGTTTCTCTACATCCTAGCCAACACTTGTTAATCTGTTTGATTGTAGCCATCTTTATAGGTGTGAAGGGGTATCTCATGGTGGTTTTGATTTGTATTTCCCTAATGACTAACGATGTTGAGCAGTTTTCCATGTACTTTTTGGCTGCTTGTATATCTTCTTTAGCAAAACGTTTATCCAGATTCTTTGCCTATTTTTAAATTAGGTTACTTATCTTAGAGTTGTAAGAATACTTTATGTAGTCTAGATACAAGTCCCTTATCAGATATCCGATTCTAAATATTTTCTTCCATTCTGTGGGATGTCTTTTCACTCTTTTGGTTATATCGTTTGAGGTGTAAAAGTTTTTGCTTTTCATGAAGTTCAGTTTATGTATTTTTTTCTTTTGTCCCTCGTGCTTTTGGTGTCATATCTAAGAAGGCTTTGCCTAACCCGTGGTCACAGAGATTTACTACTGTGCTTTCTTCTAAGAGTTTTATAGTTTGAGCTCTTACATTTAGGTCTTTGATCAATTTTCAGTTAATTTTTGTACATGTTGTGAGGAAGTGGTGCAGCTTCAGTATTTTGCATGTGGATATCCAGTGCCCCAGCACCATTTGTTGAAAAGACTGTTTTTTTACCTTTTTAATTAACTTTGCACCTTTGTCAAAAATCAGTTGACCAGAGGTGTAAGGGTTGAGCTTTTGATTCTGTTTCATTGAGCTATATGTCTCTCCTTATGCACACTGTCTTGATTATGGTAGCTTTGTGGTGAGTTTAGAAATCAGGAAATGTGAGTCTTCCAACTTTGTTCTTTTTTCTCAAGGTTGTTATAACTATTCTAGGTCCACTACATTTCCATATGAATTTTAGGATCAGCTTGTTAACTTTGCAAAGAAGCCAGCTAGAATTTTGATAGAGATTGTGTTCAATCTATAGATAAATTGGGGGAGGATTGTCATCTTAACAATATTAAATCTTCCAATCCATGAACATAGGATGCCTTTCCATTTATTTAGATCTTCTTTAATTTCTTCAAATACTGCTTTGTAGTTTTTACAGTACACATCGTGCACTTCTTTTGTTAAATTTACTTCTAAGTATTTTATTCTTTTTGATACTACTATAAATGGAATTGTTCTCATAATTTTGTTTTTGGACTTTTCATTGCAAGTGTATAGAAATACAATTGACATTTGCGTATTGATCTTGTATCCTGCAGCCTTGCTGAATTCACTTATTATAATAATTTTTGGTGGATTCCTCAGAACTTTCTGTACAAAAAATTGGGTCATCTGCAAATACAGATAGTTTTACTTTTCCTTTTCAATCTGGATGCATTTTTGTTCTTTCTCTTGCCTAATTGACCTGGCTAGAATTTCTAGTACAATTTTGAATAGAGGTGGTGAGAGCTGACATTCCTGTCTTTTTCTTGATCTTAGGGTAAAAACATTCAGTCTTTTACTATTAAATATGACATTAGCTGTGGATTTTTCAGAGATGTATTTTATCAAATTGAGGAAGTTCCTTTTTATTCCCAGTTTGTTGAGTTTTGTTTTTTTTTTAATCGTGAAAGGATGTTGGATTTTGTCAGTTTTTTTCCTGTGTATATTGAGATGATCATGTGGGTTTTGTCTTCCATTCTATTGCTGTGGTATATTACACTAAATGATTTTCAGATGTTCAACCAACCTTGCATTCCTGGGGTGAATCACGCCTTTTTATACGTTGGTGGACTTGGTTTGCTAGTATTTTGAGGATTTTCGCATTGATTTTCAATAAGAAGAAATACTGGTCTGTAGTTTTTCGGTTTGGTATTTTTGGTGATATCTTTGTTTGGTTTTGGCATCAGGGTAATATTGACCTTATAGAATGAATTGGGAAGTGTTTCCTCCTTCTATAGCTTTTTGAAGTTTGGGAACAATTGATGTTAATTCTTCTTTAAATACTTGGTGGAATTCACCAGTCTGGTCCCGGTCTTTTTGTGTGTGTGGGCAGGGGGAGTTTTTAATTTACCAGTTCAATCTCTTTACTTGTCCTAGATCTATTCAGATTTTCTGTTTCCTCTTGAGTCAGTTTCAGTCGCTTGTGTCTTTTTAGGAATTTGTGTATTTTATCTAAGTTATCAAATTTGTTACCATACAGTTATTCATAGTGTCATTTTCTTGATTTTAAATGGAATTAATAAGCCCTGCTATGCCTTTTTCACAGGGTTGATTTGAAGATCAAGTTAGGTAATATGTGTGGAAGTGCTTTGAAGATCATATGACTGCAAAGTATTTTATTTGTTCTAAATTCTTAGTTCTAGGAAAACATACCCAGGGTACCACTGTCTGCAGTTTAATGTTTGTACTACATTTCCCCTTTGTGATTTGCATTTCAAGGGAGAGATTGTGTCCCTTGTTACCAAAGGAATATGAACTAAGATGGGTTGGAGGGGGAAGTGGTTTGGGGGCCTGTCTACCTGTTTCTTGAGGGGTAGCAGAACATAGGTCGTACACTTTCAGGGTCAGAGGGCATCAGTGCCCCATTAGGACATCAGCGTCAGGCTCTGACCCATCCAGCTCCTGCCTAGACCCGAGAGCACCTGTTTCCTTTCCTTTGTGAGGAAGAATGCTGAGTCTGGTCTAGTCACTGATGTCTTCACCTCTCCCGTAGCCCATACCTTAGATGCACTACATTCGTTCTTCTTACCTCCTCCCAACTTGCTTGTTTTTTTTAAATTAATTTATTTTTTAAATTAACTTTTATTGGAGTATAGTTGATTTACAATGTTGTGTTAGTTTCTGCTGTACAGCAAAGTGAATCAGTTATACATATACATATATCCATTCTTTTTTAGATTCTTTTCCCATATAGGTCATTACAGAGTATTGAGTAGATTTCCCTGTGCTATACAGCAGGTCCTTATTAGTTATCTATTTTGTACATAGTAGTATGTATATGTCGATCCCAGTCTCCCAATATATTACCCCTTTGACTCCCTTGGTAAACATAAGTTTGTTTTCTACATCTGTGACTCTATTTCTGTTTTGTAAATAGGTTCATTTTTTTTTTTAGATTCCGCGTATAAGCGATATCATATGATATTTGTCTTTCTCTGTCTGACTGACTTCACTCAGTATGACAATCTATAGGTCCCTCCTTGTCGCTGCCCAGCTTGCTTCTAAGTCAACAACAAAGGTCCTTTTAAAATACAACTGGGACTCCCCTGGGGGTGCAGTGGTTAAGACTCCGCACTCCCAATGCAGGGGGCCTGGGTTCGATCCCTGGTCGGAGAACTAAATCCTGCATGCCCCGACTAAGATCCCACATGCCGCAGCTAAAGTTCCCGCATGCTGCAACTAAGA
This sequence comes from Delphinapterus leucas, assembly GCF_059928025.1. Taxonomy (NCBI): domain Eukaryota; kingdom Metazoa; phylum Chordata; class Mammalia; order Artiodactyla; family Monodontidae; genus Delphinapterus; species Delphinapterus leucas. The sequence continues at coordinate 30,025,775 of NC_143149.1, forward strand.
CCCGGTGCAGCCAAATAACTAAATAAATATTTTTTATAAAATACAACCTACCTGGCTTTCAAAAATAAAGAGTTAACTTTAGTGCTTCTAGAAAGTTCTCTTGCTAAATATGGAGGCACATTCAAAGAGGAAATAACCCATTTAGAAAGGGAAGAGAAGTCGGTGATGCAGGAAGACCAGAGGTCAAGCAGTGGTGGTTTTCTCTGTAAGAACACGTGAGGTGGCTGTCACGTGAGAAGGTGGTAGTAACTTCCTCACGATTCAACCCTTGAGTGTCTCCGAAGGGTCTTGGAATGTGGCTCTCCTCTCCTTCACTGGATTATAAGCCCCGCGTGCTGATTTTGTGGCCCCTTCATGCCCAGCGCAGCATATGCTGCAGGTCATAGGGCCTGTGGTTGGTTGGTTAGATGATTATCTTAGACATAATTTTATGATTCGACTTTAGGGCTTCAAGTCCCGATGAAGCGGAGGGTTTAAACTGATTAGGGAGTGCGGACATGGAGCGTCTGGTTTGGGTCTGCATGTAGGATTTCTTAGTACTGTGGCTGACAGTCAGCTTGGCTCACAGCAGTACATTTGTAAAACTTTTGTCATCGCTGGACCCTCCACGTTTGTGGATCACTGTGAGATCGGGCACCCCCCACCATGAGGACAGAATGGAGCAGTGAGGGAGGAACAGTTCCATCTGTTTGTTTTGTCTTTTGGCTGCGCCACGTGGCTTAGTTCCCGAACCAGGGATTGAACCTGGGCCCTCGACAGTGAGAGCACCGGAGTCCTAACCACTGGACTGCCAGGGAACTCCCTAGTCCCACCTGCTTGGATATCTAGCCCAGCTTGGTCACGTGGGTTCTGTACCTCACTTGTGAGCTCTCAGAAGCATGGCACGGTGGTTTGTTCCTAGATACGGACTGTCCCCTGCTTCCATCTTGACTCAGATGCCCACCCCTCCATGGATGTAGCAATGTAGAGCGATATACTTGATTGTGTCCTACCATAGCATTGAACCTCCACCCCAGAACCTTTCTTCCTGGGCTTGTGACCCCATTTGGGTTTTCTCAGGGTCATCCCAGGAGCGAAGAGAAATGAGGTGAATGCCGGCGGCTCTAGAATTAACTGGGGGACTGTGTAGCATGGTTGATCCATGACCTTCCTGTGCCCCAGACCAGGCTCCACGCCCCCTCCTCCCTCCTGCTCCCTCGCTCCATCTGTTCTAACCTCTCTGGGCCATGGTTTCTTCATCTGTAACATGGGCTTAAGGAACACCTTAAAGTAATATATCTGGAGCACCAAGCACAGTTACAACAGTAGTGTAATTGTGAAGAATTTTTCAGGAGGGAGGCCCTTTAAAAACAGCCCTTAACAAAAAATAAATTCCACCCTTGTGTCTTGGGAAGAGAAGGAGAGGTGGGGCTGGGTGGGCTTGGAGCCGCAGTCCTGTGTTGAAATGGAGACAGAGAAATGGGTAAGAGGGGATTAGGTTTGGGTAAGAAGAGATCTTTATGCTTAGTAAGAAGGATTCTGGGCCTCGGGATGGGAGAATTGGCTTAATATTAGTCATTTGTTTATATATCTGTAACACTGGGGGATAATGTAATACTTGTCTAAGGTTTATTGCACGAAAATCATTGCACGATAAACAGTCTCTGGGTAAGTTATTCTGGAAGTGAGGTCAAGGCTCTGGGTCCCAGTGTTTTCTAGAAATTGGTTTCTCTAATAATATATAGCCAACATCTTTTAATGTCACTAACTACTTCAAACACAATTTTTAACGTGGTACCACAATATGTTGTTTTTATTTTAATCATTGAACTGGAGTCAGACAGCTAGTAACCAGGAAGTTAAACAGTACCATGGGGAAACTTTTTCTCTGTTTTTTTTTCTGGAGGATGCGGGGATGGGTACCCCTGCTGGACATCTTGGAGCATCTGGTTTTGTGCGAATTTGCCCCGTTTCCCTTGTGAAGATCATCAGCCTTGGGTAATTGTGAATCAAGCTGCTTCTTCCATCACACGGAGGCAGAACCTTTATCTTGCTATTAGATAAGACTGTATTTATCTACTGTCCATGGTCAACCTGTAGCTTATTAGGATACATGAAAATGTGACAATGTAAATAGCACTTGTAGCTGAGAGGGTTTGGGGTTTTTTTTGACGCCAAATATGTGGTGTCTTTTCAAATACCAATTCTGTGTGTGGTTGATACAACAACTGAGTGTCCTACAGTTCAATCTTAGTCTGACAGTAACTACCCAGAGTTAGCGTCAGACTCCAGAGATATAAGGGCTCAGTCCCTCAAGGCTGCCCTCACCTGAGGCATCAGGTGCATCCCAGGTCCCACACTTCTGCCCAACTTGGCTACAGATTTGGGGGATCCTACAAACCCTCTCAGCTTCTCTACTACAGTGACTCACAGAACTCAGGAAAATATGTTTACTGCTTTATTGTAAAGGATGCAACTCAGGAACAGCCGAATGGAAGAGATGCAGGGGACCGGGTACGTCTTGTCCAGGCCTGTCATCCCTCCAGCACCTCTGTGGGTCCACCAACCTGGGAGCCCCGTGAATCTCACTGTTCAAGATTTTTTATAACCCGACTGATCTCCAGCCCCTGAACGTTGCCACCCTCTAACCACGAGTTGGGTCTTTCTGGTGACCAGCCCCATCTGGACGCTATCTGGGACCCGCACCCTGAGACACCTCATTAAACGCAGGTGTGATCAAAGGGGCTTGTTATCAATAACAGGACACTCGTGTCACCCAGGAAAATTCTGGGGGTTTTAGGAGCTCTGTGCCAGAGACCTTGGACAGAGGCCATTTTTATTGTGTCACATCTTCTAGTATGAAGATATGTACACGAAAATATTCACCCAGCAATAATTATAATGACAAAGAAATTTGAAAACCCTCAAAAATTACGTGACATGTAGCGTGACTTCAGTGCTTCTGTCATTAGTTTAACCAGTGAATGGATCTTTTAGACTGGAAGGTGGGGGAGGGGTGCTGCTAAGTGTGAAGGAGAAACACGAAGCAGGAGAGGTGAGTGCAGGTGCCCACACGCATGCTCCGAGCTGTCCCAGGTTTGCTGTTTGCATTCGCTTCATTTTTGAAGTTGCTGTTCTCAGGACACCAGAAGGCTTAACGACACTGAGACTTCTCTCCAGGGGGAAATGGTTAGGTGTGTACGGCTGTGGAGTTGTGTGATTCAGGTGTTTCATGGCATCCCCTAGAAACCTGCTTTGTCCAGTAAGGTAGCCTGTCGCCACCCGTGCCTGTTTAACCAAAATCGAATGAAATTGAGCGTTCATTTCCTCCGTCACACTGTCACATTGCAAGTTCTCAGTAGCCACAAAGAACTGGTGGCTGTCTTATCACACAGCTCAGATAATAGGATGTTCTCATCCTGATAGAAAGTTCCGTTGGACAGCACTGCCCTCAGTCCCACTCTGCATGTTAGAATCATCTTTTTGTTTTGTTTTGTTTTTGCAGTACGCGGGCCTCTCACTGTTGTGGCCTCTCCCGTTGCGGAGCACAGGCTCCGGACGCGCAGGCTCAGCGGCCATGGCTCACGGGCCCAGCCGCTCCACGGCATGTGGGATCTTCCCGGACCGGGGCACGAACCCGTGTCCCCTGCATCGGCAGGCGGACTCCCAACCACTGCGCCACCAGGGAAGCCCTAGAATCATCTTTTTAAAAGTGCCTGGGCCCTTCACAGGACCAACTAAATAAGGGGCCTCTGGGCTAACACCCAAGGATCTGTTTGTTTCAGAGCTCCCTAAGTGATTTGATTCAGGGGCATTTTCAAATCACTGCACTAGATGCATCCGTTTCCACCACGGGAATATCTGTCCTTCCATCTTTCTGTCAGGCACTCATGTATGCATCCTCCACCACTGCACAGCCAGCATACCTCATGCTCTTTTCCTACAGCCTGTGTTGTTCCATTTCTGTCTTAAACCGTCTGCCGTTTGCTAGCCAATTTTACACTTGCTGATGCAGCCAGACTTTGCTTACGCTTTCTGCTTCGCTTCTTGGAGAAACGTTTCGTCTGGTTGCGTTGTGCACCGGCATTGTGTTAAGTTACCTCTTACCCTTCTGTGACAGGCTGTGTCTGTAGGTCATTTTCTGAAACCAAGTTTGGAAAGTGGTCAAGTGCATCAAGGTACTGGCTTTGGTGGGATCAAAGGGGATCGGGGCTTCTGTTCCTCTGCGTTGTGCTTGGGGGCGGGAGACGAAGGGTGCCTGGGAAGGAAGGGAACTTGTCTTGAACTCTCTAGAAATAGGTATCGTTGTACATAGCTCTGGAAAATCATCGAAATAATATTCATTGTAGACAGAAAGTAGAAAATCTAGATAAGCAAATAAGAGAAAAAGAAAAAGAAAACAGACATAGTCCCAATTCAAGGGATGAGGTGTTAAAAAAATTCATGTACATCATTCCAGAGTTTTTTCTAGATATTGTTTTTTTATTCTTATGAAAAACCTAGGCATACAGTAATAGAAGAGTATAATGAATCTCCATATGCATATCACCCAGTTATAGCAATCAACATTTTGGCATGTTTGCTTCTTTTTTTTGAAGTATTTATGAGACGTGTTCCCTAAATATTTAAGTGTGCATCTCTAAAACATAAGGACATTTTTCCTGTTAACCATAAGACCATAATCATAACTAATAAAATTAACCTAATTAATGTTATCTAACCCAGGCCGTGTTTAATCAGGCTTCCCCAGTTCTCCTCAGAATGCCTTTAACATTGGATCCAAGCAAAATCACATACTGCATTTGGTAGAACAGTCTTTTTGGTCTGTTTTAATGTATTCATCGATTCCCTCCATTCCCACACCACTTTTTTTTCCTACCGCATTCTGTTTGACAAGAGGGGCCATTTTCTGTATGCTTGTCCCATCTTTTGGATTTATCTATTCCCTCATTTCCTGCAAACCGGACATTAGGTCTAAAAACCTGATTCAGGTTATGTATTTATTCTTTTTTAAAAAAAGTTTAAAGAGAATGAAGAGGGCCCATCCTTCCACTGTATGTGTGCCCACTACCCTCCTTTCCCTTTTCTTTGTTAGAAAATTCTAACGGCACAGAAAGCTTCTTTCCACTTTCCCCCAAGGCAGTCGGTCAGCGGTAATTTCCCCTTCCATCTGTAAGGCTTTTGTCTTTATATGTCTAAACTGAAGAAGGTCTCATACCTTGTGCACCCTTCTTCCCCTTGCTCTTTCCACCTGACGTGTCTTGGAAACCCTCCCATTTCAGCACATACAAGTCTGCGTGTTTTTTGATACCCAGATATCAATAGTATTCCCGTGTCAATGTTGCACATTAAATGATCTGTCAGTCCCCTCTGGTGCTCTATAATAGCCGCCAAAGTGGGTGGGAACATCCTCACCCTTGTACATGTGTGTGCTTGGCCCTCTTTGTGAGCATAATTAAAATAAACGCCTAGCCGAGGAAATCATGAGATAAGCACTTCCTGAAGGATCCCGCATACGCTTTCCCACACGTGTGAGAGGGCCGACTGGCCCGCTTGCCTGGCCGCTGTTAACTGAGCATCATCAGTATTTTAATTTTTACAAATCTGATGGGTTAAAAACAGTATCCGGTTTATTAACTGTGTGAAAGCGAGTCTGTTTCAAATGTGTTTTGGCCATTTTCTTTTTTTCTTTTTTTTTTCTTTTTGCGGTACACGGGCCTCTCACTGTTGTGGCCTCTCCCGTTGCGGAGCACAGGCTCCGGATGCGCAGGCTCAGCGGCCATGGCTCACAGGCCCAGCCGCCGCGGCACGTGGGATCTTCCCGGACCGGGGCACGAACCCGTGTCCCCTGCATCGGCAGGCGGACTCTCAACCACTGCGCCACCAGGGAAGCCCCATTTTCTTTTTTAAATTAATTTATTTTTGGCCGCGTTGGGTGTTTGTTGCTGTGCGTGGGCTTTCTCTAGTTGCCGTGAGTGGGGACTATTCATTGCAGTGGCTTCTCTTGTGGAGCACGGGCTTTAGGCACGTGGGCTTCAGTAGTTGTGGCACGTGAGCTCAGTAGTTGTGGCTCACGGGCTCTAGAGCACAGGCTCAGTAGTTGTGGCACAGGGACTTAGTTGCTCTGCAGCATGTGGGATCTTCCCAGACGAGGGCTCGAACCCGTGTCCCCTGCGTTGGCAGGTGGATTCTTAACCACTGCGCCAGCAGGGAAGCCCCTTGGCCATTTTTTTAAATTGCTTGCTTTTTATGAATGAACTGTAGAATTCATTCCTGACTTCAGTTGTTCAGTGGCAGGCACCAGGGACGGTGTCGTTTTAAGTGGGAAACAGGGAGGACGTTCATGGTCTGGTGGAGGCTCCACCACCTCTGGTTCGTGAAGCCCCTGAGACGTGAGGTTCTCTGTGTACGTTTTCCTTAATTCTCCTTTGATTACATGGGTTTTGTTACACGCTCCCTCCGAGGGAAGGTCGTTCCAGCATCTGGCCGTTACCAGAGGCCAGGGGCGCCTTTAAGCTGAGCTCCATGTGGAGCGGAGCGTGGAGAAGGGCCTGCGGGCTCAGGCCAGGTGTTGGCTGCCTCTTCACCTTACGCTGCCCTCTGCCCAGCAGAGCCCAAGCCACCCTCCAGAGAAGGAGAGCATCCCCCCAGGTCTGATTTCCCACGGGGTGGTCTGTCCAAGCGTCCCTCCCTTCCACACCAGTGCCCCGCCGGGACCACGCCACCAGCTTTCACTGGACGTTTGGGGCCCCTTAGGGCCTGGCCATCCACCACCCTTCAGTCCCATCTCAGTGTCAACGGGTACGGAGCCCGTGACTGAATCCTGTTTAAACAGACGATTTAAATTTGTGTTTTGGTGCGTGTTCCCTCTCAGACGTTTAGTCCACACTTAAAATTGCTTAAAACAGCACTTGCAGCATTCCCTTGGAATGTTCTCGGAGGTGGTGAGCTTTGTTTTTTGACGTTAGGATTTTTTTCCCGCAGTAGCGTAAGAGTTTTTAAACCCCGGTGTGGTGATTGAGGGGGAATTGAAGTTTTAACTATCAAGTAATGAGAGGAGCCCTTTGAGGACCCTAAACGTGGCCCCCAAATGCAGTCTGCCACCCGGTGGTTTCTTTTCCTTTCTTTTTTTTTAAAAATAGCTATTTTTTTAAAATGTATTTTAAAAATTTATTTATTTATTTTTGGTTGCGTTGTGGTGGCTTCTCTTGTTGTGGAACACGGGCTCCAGGCATGAGGACTTCAGTAGCTGTGGCACGCGGGCTCTTGAGTGCGGGCTCAGTAGTTGTGGCATGTGGGCCCCGTTGCTCTGTGGCACGTGGGATCTTCCCGGACCGGAGCTTGAACCCGTGTCTCCTGCATTGGCAGGCGGACTCTCAACCACTGAGCCACCAGGGAAGTCCCTGCCTGGTGGTTTCTAAGGCCAGACTTTGGAGAAGGCCATGGATTTTCTCCCCTGGAGAAGGCTCTAATGTAATTTTTCATTGAGTTTCTGGGGCTTCATGGACCCTCTGAAATTTTACCTTAGAACCCTTCTTCCTGAATTATTGCAAAGACATTCATTTTCATGTATTGGTTCAGAGATTTTTGTTTTAGCCTCAGAGTCAGGCGTTGCATCTCAGACTTGGTTGTGAGATATACTGTTCAGATCAGATTTTGAGGTTAGAAGGAGGCCAGGGTTTGTGTGTGTGTGAGAGAGAGATACAGGAGGCCTGTTCAAATATTGGCAGCTTTGTCACTTTACAGGTCCAGTGTTTATTTGTGTGGTTTTTTGTTTTTTGTTGTTTTGGTTTTTTTGTTGTTTGGCTGCACCGCAAGGCATGCAGGATCTTAGTTCCCTGACCAGGGATTGAACCCGCACCCCCTGCAGTGGAAGCACAGAGTCTTGACCACTGGACCACCAGGGAAGTCCCACATGTCCAGTATTTTAAAACCCATAAAAGAGGCCTCTTGTAGCTGCAGGAGAGGAAGTGATGGGCAGGTCTAAAAGGAGCTTGCAGACAACGTTTCACCAAAAAGTTAAAATCTGAGGGGGGGAAATGTCAAGCATATTTGAGAAAAATGCCAAATCTGCAGTGTTAATATACAATGTCTTCCAAGTGGTTGCTGTTTTATCTCCTCTCAGATGAGGTTATCCACGTGGAAACAGCCAGCTGAGCAGGTTCTCAGTGTATGTGAGCTGAATACATTTCTGAGTGTCAGAAATATTTTGTGTTCATGGCATTTCCCCTCTGCTAAGGTTTTTCATACACTTGTATTTTAACCCAGTATATTTTCAGCATACCGGAGTACAAAGCAGAAGGTCAAGCTGTTACCTCAGTCTTTAGAATTGGGGTGTTCTGTGCCTTTTCTTTTACAAATATTATAAAGAAGGAGGGAAAAATCTCTTTTTACAGGAGAATAGTCTAAAAAAAGCATATAAGGTATCTGTGTTAGAGCACCCGTGCGTGCGTCACACGACGTTTTAGATCTAGCAGAGGCTGCCCGTTGAAAGGCAGAGTTTCATTAACAGCAGCAGACGTGGCAGAAGTGGAAATGTTGGTCTATTTTTGGATTTCCTCTGTGTTTGCTTTGAATTCATCTGCTGATCACCTCTCTGTCTGTGTTCACCAAGCTGCCAGGCAGTGCTGTGCTTGTCAGAATCATCCAGACTCAATAGACTCAATCCAGGGAGAGAGCCTATCAGCGCGCTGGAGGAAGGTTCTGATGGAATGCAGGATTTGTGTAAAAGCGGAAGGATGGCTTAGAGGGAGGTTAGTTATATAACAGCGCTCTCAGACGGGGACCGAGGTTAGAGCTCTTAACCAGAGCTTGCAGACATTTTGGGTGTTTTACTTCTTCCTGAAAGTTACCTGTGGTGCCATGCTTGCCTTTAGCGTCTGTTGTAGGGCAGCCCGGGGTATGTGGGGTCGCCTGGTATTGGCACACTTGCTGACGGAGGGTGTAAATGCAAATAAAATCTTACTCTGAGGTACCTTTTCCAGTTAGGTGAGGAGTTTGGTTTTTTCCTTGTTTTACATTTTCCCAAACTCCCCAGACTGGTTTATTTTTATTTTTATTTTGTTTTTTTTGGCCACGCCACGCGGCTTGCGGGATCTTAGTTCCCTGACCAGGGATCGAACCCAGGCCACAGCAGTGAAAGCGCCAAGCCCTAACCACTGGACCGCCAGGGAATTCCCCCAAACTGGTTTAAGTCAATGAGAAGCCCTCCCCACACTCCTGCCCGTCAGTGCTTTCTCCTGGTGACTGAAGATGCTAGACCAGGGTAGGGTCTGCAGGGAGTGGGCGTAGGACTGGGCAGGTTTACTGACCTGGTACCTGGCCAGAGCTGGCCAAGAAATGCCTGGGCAGGGGTCTTCTGCTCAGGCTGGGGGGCCGAATTCAGGTGAAGGGTGCTCGTTTTCCTTCCCCCTCCCACTTGCTGGGTGGCACGCTTTAGGGTACAGCAGAGCTGCAGGTGTCCCCAAGTTGCCGGGCGGGCTCCTTTTCCATCCCTCGCTCCTCTGCAGCCGGTAGAGATGGGGAAGGAGAAGGGTCTAGAGGAATGGGTGGAGGTGGAGGAAGGTGGGAAGGCCCTGCCCTTTTCTAATGGAGGCGATGAGGGCAGAAATTGAAAGCTAGGAGAGAGTAAGCGAAGGGTGACTCCATAGGTCTCCCCTCGGTCTCTGGGAGGTGTGGGATTGTTGGTGAAGGAATCAGGAAAGGGAGACAAAAGTCCCAAGAGGGAAAGGGCCGCTGGGCTGGACACACTGTCCTCGCCTCACCCTTTCCCCTTAACTTATCACAAGCCTCTGGGGGAAGAACACAGAGGACTCGGGTATCAGTGCCCAGGGCTCCCACGTGGGAGACTGGCAGTAAATGTTTAGAAGTCAATGGCAAGGAGAGGTTGGGAGAGCAATTCTGTAACAAAAGACAGTTTTTCTTTGATTGTCATCAGCTTCCAATGTCCTGCGGTAGAACCTGTGTGTGCCCACTGCCCAGGTTAAATCATTGCCCCCATTTGCCCAGGTTTGTCCCCACTGTGACCTTCTTTTTCTTTTGTTTTGCTGCTTTCGTGGTTTTTTTTTGTTTTTTTTTTTTTGCGGTACACGGGCCTCTCACTGTTGTGGCCTCTCCCGTTGCGGACCACAGGCTCCGGACACGCAGGCTCAGCGGCCATGGCTCATGGGCCCAGCCGCTCCGCGGCATGTGGGATCTTCCCGGACCGGGTCACGAACCCGCGTCCCCTGCATCGGCAGGCGGACTCTCAACCACTGCGCCACCAGGGAAGCCCTGCTTTAGTATTTTTAAAACAAGTTCCAGGGTATCACGTCACAGATATTTCAGTATGCATCTCTAAAATGTTTGGGCACTTTCTTATATAACTATGATGTTGTGATTAATAATACTCTTTTAATTTACAAAGATGGTTAAACTTCAACTTTCATTTTAAATTAATCCTTTTTAGGTAACTTCTTTTTGAAAGAAAGATAATCAATCTCTCTTTAAAATTTTAGAATAAAATATGCTAAGGCTCAAAGATGCAATGTAGCAGGGAGATACCTTACAGTTAAGTAGTATCCAGTGTGACTTCGAAGGTAGTCAGTCTCACGTATATCGTGGCTTCAGTTAGGTCAAGTACTAGTTGCAGCCCAGATCTGTCTGCGCTACTTACTTCCTACTCAGCATCTCTGCTTCAGAGTTCCAGACAGCTCTCGGTGTCCAGGGCCAACCTCCCCACCCTAGCCCGACAGCCCCGAGCTCTTCGGCTGGTACCCCTGAACCTCGTTGAACAGTAAAACCATCCTCTCATTCCATGAGCTGAAAACGTACGAGTCATCTTTGATGCCTCCTTCTCCTACAGTCCTACATCCAGCCTATCATCAAGCCTTATCAAATTTCACCTCATTTTCTCAGTTACTGTGCACTTCTCTTCCTGTCCATTAGCACCGCCCTAGTCGAAGCCCCAGAATAACATGCTAGCGGTTCTGTTTGTTCCATTTTGACCTCCTTCCACATTTCAACTGGAGAGAGCTGTTGAGAACGTAAATCTGATTTCGATCCACCCCTGCTTCAGCGCTCTCTGTGGCTTACGTAAAATAAGCGGTAACTGTCTATACTTTGGTATAATCAAGATTAGATTGTATTCAACCAGCTGATGCTAGGGTGTGAGCAGGTGTGCCCAGACCCAGCCTGGCTTCTAACTGAGCCTGTTGCATGTAGATTTTTGCAGCCCTGGGGTTTTGATGCTGTGTTTTCACTGTTGCTTGTCTACCCTCCTGCCCGCCATCAGCACAGAGAAACAGTCAATAACACCTGCATCACAGCTCAAATATATGGAGAGAGAATAGAGAGTCTGTACACACACAAGTGAACTTGTCAGTACACTTTAAAACGTTCTCGTTAAAATTCTGTGTGAAATGCAGTTGTTTTAAATTTTTTTATTTTGAAAGGTTTCAAGAGTATACGATAGAGAAAATAGTGCAATGGAAACTCCTATATACCCATCCCTGGATTCAACAGTTATCAAGATTTTGCCACATTTGCTTTCTCTTTTTAAAAAATATCCTTCTGAAGTATGTTAAATCCCAGGTATCATGTGTTGAGAACTTTTTAAAAAATTACAGTATTAATAATAGTTAAATATATCTTTAAGAACAAGACATATTGGACATTGGTTAGAATATCTGAAGCATCTGTGCAGAATAGTTTGTAAACCGCTGCCCAATTCCAGCCATAAAGGAATCGTGTAAAAAGATGTGTGAGTGCTTTAAAAAAACTCTCCCAGTGATGCTTAGTTCTTTGATCCTGGATTAGGATTACGGTCAAGAAGTAGGATTAGATGGTCATCTCTGAGTTTCCCTTAAATCATGAGATACTATGATAATAACCAGTTTACTCAGTTTTTGCTGCTACTCTATTATCGTTTCAGATATATGTCAGGAAAGCACTATCTTAGTTTGTGCTTTAAAGAAATACCTTCATTTACACCTTCCTGATTGCAGAGTTTCTCCTTATAAAACCCCAATTAAAAAGGATCTTTCGTTTTCACAAATGATTTGAGAAGATTCCTGGCCAGCTTAGAGACGAAGCTTCTAAAGAAGAAGTAACTTTATTGTTTTATGATTTGTGTTTTAGTAAAATAAGGGCTGTTTGTTTATAAAGCCACTTTTCTATCTCTGCTTTTTCTAATTAGTTTTTTTATTTGGCTCTTTCCATTTTTAAGTGTACAGAGAAGTTATTCTGAGCAGGCCGTGATGACTTTTTCATTTAATTTTAAACCAGTCCAGTTATTTAAACTCTATTCTGGGGAAGAGGGAATACTTAACATCCAGAGATTAAAACCCGCTTACTGCATAAAATCCGGACCCTGAAACTCTCAGGCAGTGCCTGGGAACCGTGTCCGTGCCAGGTGAGATCCCTGTTACCTGAGTTGTCTGCATCCTAAGTTTCTTCCAGACCAGTTGTTGTTGTTTTGTTTTTTGTTTTTTTTAAAATTAATTTATTTATTTTTGCTGTGTTGGGTCTTCGTTTCTGTGCGAGGGCTTTCTCTAGTTGTGGCAAGCGGAGGCCACTCTTCATAGCGGTGTGCGGGCCTCTCACTATCGCGGCCTCTTGTTGCGGAGCACAGGCTCCAGACGCGCAGGCTCAGTAGTTGTGGCTCACGGGCCTAGTTGCTCCGCAGCATGTGGGATCCTCCCAGACCAGGGCTCGAACCCGTGTCCCCTGCATTAGCAGGCAGATTCTCAACCACTGCGCCACCAGGGAAGCCCCAGACCAGTTGTTTTAACCTGCGGAATTTTAACATCATATTAATTTGCTTTGCAGAGGGCCCACGATCTATTTAGCCATTTCCTGAATAGCTCTGTTCGGTATAATTGTTATTCGTGTGACTTGGATAGCACACACACAGCGTTTGGGCTGGGAAGACTCGCTTTAGAGTGTAGTACCAGCCGTCCGCCGTCAGGCCATGCCGCCGTCGTTGCGGAACCTTAGGGGATGCTTCGTACAAGCAAAGAGGGCAGAGCTTGCCGTTTGTGCGGCTTCAGCTAGTGGAGAATAGTCACCAATGCTGAAAAGGTAATTTGTTAACAGGCGGCTTTTGTGTTTTGTTTTAGACTCACAAGAAGTGGACGAACAGCTGGTAGCAGAAGTGGTTGAAAAATGGTCGCCCGAGGCTGGTTCTAGACCCTCAGAAAACGAGGCAGCTCAGCACACTGCTGAGTCTTACTCAGTCAAGGGTTTCAGAGAAGAACCTGAACACGATGTGAGCAAAATCTCTGTCGTGAGGCCGTTTTCCGTAGAAACCAAGAATTCCACGGCGCCCCGGGGGCAGCCTGGCCCAGCAGCGGCTCATGGCTGCGTGGCTGCGGCCCTAGGCCGGGCCGGGCCCTGCCCCCGCGCGCCGGGCGCCGCCGAGGACCAGGCAATGACCGAGGGCGCCATGGGGTCCACGCTGGAGGCCTCGGCGGAAGCCGACCCGGAGGCGGGAAGCCCGTGTCCGGAGCCCGGGGCCAGCAGAAGCAGGCTGCGGGAGCCCAGGCCCGTCCCCCCGAGGAAGAAGGCGGCAGGCGGCGGGATCTCCGAAGCCCACCCCGCCCCGGAGGGCGCGCGTCTTCCCCGGGTGGACCGCCAGTCCGGTTCTGACGGAGAGGCTGGGAACGCCGCCACCCCTGCCCTGCTAGGAGGTGACAGGAGCCAGAAGTGTCCCCCCGACGTGAGGGAGACACTGTGTGCCCCCGGCGGAGACACCCACGACTCAGGGACTGAGCTGCCGGAGGCCGTGAGGGGCTCCCCTCTGAAACTGGAGTTTGACTTCACGGAAGACGTGGAGACTGTGGAGTCCAGGAAAGCCCTCCCGAGGAAACCCGGCCGGAAACTGGGCAGCAGGGTGACACCCAAGGTTCAGAAAGACGGCGCCGGGGAGCCAGCAGGCGCCCCGGGGGCAGGGGCGTCCTCAGAGCCGGGTCCCCGCCCCTGTCCCGGGGAGAGCCCCGACTTCGGGCCCTTTGGGGGCCACTCCCCGCTGCAGCGCTCGCCCCTGCTCTCGACTCAGGGCTCCTACCGCTTTGACCCAGATCACTTTGACGAATCCATGGATCCCTTTAAACCCGCTATGACTTTAACGAGCAGTGACTTTGGTTCTTCCGCCGGTAGTCATATTAGTGAAATCTTAGAATCACCCAAGAAGGCAAAGTCGCGTTTGATAACGTGAGTGAGATGGGCGTGGGCCTTGTGTTCTGGGTCCTCTCTGTGAGTTTGGCGGCCACTGCTTTTGGTTTGGGTGAAGGTGCCCCGGGGTAGACGCAAAGCTCGTAACCTAACCTCGGACTGCAGTCTTCACTGTTTTGCCTAACTCTGGTGTGGAATCAGAGATACCTGAGGTTTCCTTTTTAGATGTCTGCTTTGCTTCTGAATCCTCAGTTTATTCAGCTGAGTTCTTTTTCACCCCACCTTGGGTACTTTTTTCCTATTAAAAAAGAAAAAAGAATGTCATGGGCTAGGCAGGTAGAGATTTGATGGTTTTCAGAAATCCTATCTGAGCTGTCGGGAATCGTTTTATATACAGAATTCAGGTGTCAGTGCTAGCCATCTTCTTCAGCTTCTCTGTGGATGAAACAAGAGTACCAGGGCTGCAGGTAAACTGTGTAGTATCAGTAACACGTGGGAAAGGGTCTTACAGAAGTCTTTTCACTTGAACAGAAAGCTGTGATTTTTGTTGGAAACAAACCTACCACTAAAAGTTAGAATTCTTATGTCTCCTGGTAAAGCTTCTGGCTCTTTCAGAAAGGAGGTGAGTTTCCAAAAAGAATCAAGACTATTTTAAACAATTGCCTAAATCTGACTAAATTAGGCTGTTAGTCTTCGTTGTGTGAGATCCCTCTCGCCACCAACCGCCCTTCTCCCGGGAAATCTGGAGCCACTTTTGCAAGGTCCTCAGAGTTCTCTCGGAGTGGTCACCCCCAGGCCATAATTCCACGTCACATTTCAGGTTAAACTTGTTACAGGGTGACCTTATCACAAAACTTGAGTCGATGACAATCTGTTGGTATCTTCATGACCCTGTGACATTTTACTAAGAATTAGATATAAAGAAGGGCCAATGAGGAATTCCCTGGCGGTCCAGTGGTTAGGACTTGGCGCTTTCATGCTTTCACTGCTGTGGCCCAGGTTTGATCCCTGGTCAGGGAACTGAGATCCCACAAGACGTGTGGTGTGGCCAAATTAAATAAATAAAGTATTTAAAAAAAAAAAAAAAAAGGGCCAGTGACATGGTGGATGAAATATGAAAAGGGAGGGTGAGAAGAAGTACCATGTTTCTCATTGTCACCACAGTTGTATTGGCAGAATGCTTTTCAGCGTTAATGTGATGTAAAGAAAAACACTAGATGGTGTGGTGATTGGCATCAGAGAAAAAGGGTTAAAGAGCAGAAAGTATGAGGACCAAGAAGCTTGAGCACTGCAGGAACGGATTCTTCAGCAGCCCCAGAATATTCCCCAGGACGTCTAAAGGGAATAAAATGTCATTAATAGTTCTTGATCTGTTCTTTGATTATAGACACACAGTTAAATGGTTGCTGAAAAATATTATTGATCAGGTGACCTCAAGGTGGTTTTCTGTGGTTCAGGTTAGTTACCTGTGTCTAGACGATGCCCGGGGGACACGATGGCCAGGTCTTTGCCTGGATTCTTCCTAACCTGGGGTCCCCTAATTATGGGCAGTCCTGCCTATCAGGGTTGATAAGGGGTCATTGGGAGCCTCCCTTTCAGTTGCTGTTGAAGGTGTGTAGCCAGTGAATTCATGTTACATGAGACTAAAGTGGGACCAAAGGGAGGGAAGTTTATCCTACATCTTGTTTTCAGTAGCAAGAAGCACCCTCTCCCAGTCCTACCACCCTCACCTGCTAGCATTTTCCTCCTGTTCTGTTTTTTTTTTTTTTTTTTTTTGCGGTACGCGGGCCTCTCACTGTTGTGGCCTCTCCCGTTGCGGAGCACAGGCTCCGGACGCGCAGGCTCAGCGGCCATGGCCCACGGGCCCAGCCGCTCCGCGGCATGTGGGATCTTCCCAGACCGGGGCACGAACCCATGTCCCCTGCATCGGCAGGCGGACTCTCAACCACTGCCCCACCAGGGAAGCCCTTGTGTGACTTCTTAAAAGATGACGTAATTGGCATCTCAGATCCTTCTTCTGTAAACTAGAGACATCATCCTATGATTGGGATTTTTGTGGGTCAAATAAGATAAATTATGTAAAATCGCTTGGAGTTTCTCAGTAATATACACCTACCGGAGATATAAGCAGATGCATTTTCAATTATATTTTCATTCATGCATTGATTGCCTTTAATCTGGATGACTAGACATTTAAGAGTAAACATACTCGGCAGTAATGCCGTTTTTTTACATTTACAAATATTTGAAAGTTTACTTTTCATCCATAAATTTGACCGTGTGACATTTCCGAGCGTTTCTATCACTCTCTTACTACTGAGAATCATTCACTCACCAGTGGTAACATTCATGAGTATGACATTTTTAATTCACGTCTCACCTCATAGAAAGAACTTTGCAACCTTTATGTCTGCCAGACTAGAGATAAATATTCCAGGCTTTACATGATTTTTTTCTCCGTCTGTCTCTTTCCCGTCTCTAATTTTGTTGGTGCATCAGGACTACTGAACAAGTGAAATTTCTCTGTTTTCTGTTGTAAGTACTCCTGTTTCTGGCTCTCCCTGGGGCCCTTGGCAGTTCCTCCCCTACCCTCCCCGGACCGTCTCTCCATAGCATGTTGGCTTCCCTTTCTGAGTTGGATCTTCTGATGATTTTTTTGCATTTCATTTGCTACTTCTTGAGCCAGCTTATTAGCCTTGCCATCTGTACCCAAAGGCTTGGAGATGGGGCCCTCCCACCTCAGGTGCGAGAGCTTGCGTCCCCGGCTTGACACACGCCTCGTGCGGCGCTGTGATGCTGCGTGCTGGCTTGGCCCTACTCTCATCCCCGCAGCGGCTTGAGGAACTGCTCTGCTGTTTCATGTCAGGAACAACTGACTTTTTTGATAGGATAAGGCTGCCGCCTTGGAGCAGGAAATACATTTTACCGAGTCAGCTCAACCTGAGTTTGGTGGCAGGGGTGACACTCAGGCGTTAGGGAAGACAAGCAGAGACTACCGAGGCGGTGGTCCCTCTTCTGGTAGCCATCCATGCTGGTCTTTGTTTTTGCCCCGCAAAACGAGAAGAACTTGCAGTTTTGGTTGGGGGTGGGGTGTGGTCAGAGCGGCGGTGCTGTAAATTCTAAGTTCATTACAAAAGAACAGAATCTGGATAGTCTTCAGATCACAAATTACGTGCTAGTTTAAACAAAGCGGGCGGTTTGAGCTTCCCCAGTTCCGGCCGTGACGTTCGTTTTCCATCTCGCTACTTAAGAGGAATGGTAACAGTTTGCTCAGACATTTTTATTTTCATCCTTTCTGTTGCCCACAGTCCTCCTCTGTGAGCACGCAGGTCTGGAGCTGTCTTCCCAGACTTCTGTGGCTTTTAGCGCAATAAAGAATTTTTAAAGAATGTGGTCCGGCGTGGTAATTTTTCTGGTGACTTATCAAAGCCAAGTGAGCGCGGATCAGATGACCCGACCGTCTCCAGGTACTGGGGCTGCTCTCGGAAGAGCTGTTGGTGGCTGCTGGCGCGCAGTTACAAGCCGTAGGGGCCCGAGTGCTGGTGTTTAGCTACCCGCAGAAGCAAGTGAGGAGGTCACTGAGTTACAGTTCTTTGCTTGCCCTGCCTCTCGGGAGAGGATTCAGAGGCGGGAAGGTGTTTGTTCCCATCTCTGACGCGTGGACGCGTGACTTGCGTGGGGCTGTGCGCTTTGGCTTGTGTCTGCACACACCGCTGTCTGCACCATCTCACAGCTTGGAGGTTGTCAGTGTGATTCCAAACCGGCCCGGTGTTCTGTTTGTTTTTTTCCCAGGAGTGGCTGTAAGGTGAAGAAATACGAAGCCCAGTCTCTTGCTTTGGATGGGTGTTCTCAGGTAAGTCTGTGTTCCTCATCAGAGTGGTGATGAATGAAGATTTTCCAGTGGGGATCTGAGTACTCAGCTTTAAGGAGACCAATTCCCAAATCCTTGACTTGCTAAGCTGATCTGAGAAAGGGCTCTGAAGATAAGGGAACCGTTCCTTCACAGCTACCCTTTTCCCACTTTTTTGTGATAAAGTTCCCTCTCACCCGTTCTCAAACTTACTAGGGTGCATCACCACTGGGTGTGAAACCTCTGGGCACCAAAGAGGGAATTTGAAATACTGGTGTTAAGTTATGAGAAGGTGATTGACTCCAGTGACTGGATAGTATATTTTTAAAGTCAGATGGTTTTCCAGTTCATTGCTTTTAGCAAGTTAGGAGAACCTGAATTGTCAGCTGATAGATTATTAAAAATAATTTTTGACACAGTGATATATGTCAGTTATATCTCAATTAAAAAGATAATTATTTGGACTTCCCCGGTGGTCCAGTGGTTAGGACTCCACGCTTCCACTGCAGGGGGCTCGGGCTCGATCCCTGGTTGGGGAATTAAGATCCCCCATGCAACACGACATGGCCCAAAAGGAAAAAAAAAAGATAATTATTGATGATAGAATTTTTTGGAACAAAATTTGGAAAGGGGTTCAAAGAACTGAGACATTTCTGTTACAAACTTCGTTCTGTTTCACCTATTTATTTGTATTATTAAGTCTTCTGGCTTCTTGACTATAATTATAAAAATGGAAAACAGGAATCAAATTGATGCTCACCTTTGTTTCATTCTAGCAATAAATATTTGTCCATGACTATATAATTAATTGGGAAACACACACACACACACACACACACACACAAACAAGCAAACAAAAGAAAACCCGGACCCATTTGATTGCAATGAAGTCCTTTTTTTTTTTTTCCTTTTTAAAACTTTATTCCAGCGTAACCATGATTACAGAAATACGGTCATTGCATTTTAAGTTTAACTTATCTTACACAATTTGGACCAAAAACTTGTTACGTGGTTTAAGATTAAAAAAAAAAAAAGATTTGTAATTTGATTTATTCTTCATCTATTACAAATGTATGAAGTGTCCACCTTCAAATGCTGCTAAAGCAGAGGCAGCAAGAGCTATGAAAAATTTACGTTTGATTTGCTCCAGAAAAATAACACATATTGCATTGTAAAAGATTTTTAAAATTGGTGCAACAAAATATTGTAATCGATTTCCATTTTTTAAAAATTTTACTTCTGTGTTTGATTGTACTTACCAAACATTGTAAAACTTTTAGAATAAATAGTGCCTTTGTAATTGTAGTGATAACCCTCCAGAAGAAAAAATGTTAACGGAGACTTATGGTTGTTAAAAAAAGGTTTTTTAAATTTTTTTGAACAAATGTAATAGGAGAACTTTAAAAAAACTTGAAAGCAAATGCATTTCTTTGGGATAATTTCTTGATGGAAGTAGCAAGGAAATGCAAATTCAGAGAGGAAAAGGAATGACGTAAATTTCTGACTATTAAAGGGCTTATTCATGTTCGATTTTAAACAGATGGTAAAGTATCAAATCACTAGAGTAACTAAATTGAATTAATAAGCCAAGTCGGTATTTAAAATATAATAAAATTTTTTTCTTTTCTTTTGTATCTGTGTGAGAGGATGGATGTTCTCCAAACTTACTGTGATAATTTCATGATGTACGTAAGTCATATCATTATGCTGTACCTCTTAAAGTTACACAGTGCTGTTATGTCAATTATATCTCAATAAAACTGGAAGGAGAGATAAGTAAACAAGCAAACAAATAATATGTAGCAGATATTATAGCCTTTGTGACTACTTAAGCTCGTAGTGAAAGGTTTTTAGATGTCACCTGAAAATACAGTGGGGTGCATAAATTTTCCAGAAAAGTCTAGGATCTATCCATATGAGCAAAATGTATGAAAACTATTTTCTTCAGCCACTTCAACTTCTTGCTTATAAATTTAGGCTAGAAAAGCTTAATTTTTTAAACCTCAGGTGTGAATTACAGAAGGTAGGCCCTAGAAAATACAACCTTCCATGGTTGAGGGGCTGCAGCTTGCTTCCTTGGTTGGTACCCAGATTCGTGGAGAACATCCATATGGAATGGCGGCTGCTTTGCTCTTCCTGAGATGTCGCTTTCCCCACTGCTTGCCCTCCTAAATGGTAGCATCTCATCTGTTGCCTTTCCCAGGATGAAGGAGCAGTGATCTCCCAGATTTCAGACATTTCTAACAGGGATGGCCATGCTACCGACGAGGAGAAGCTGGCGTCCACGTCATCTGGTCAGAAACCCATTGGGGCCGAGGGGAAAGGTGAGCCAGAGGACGACCTGGAGTACTTTGAATGTTCCAATGTTCCCGTGTCTGCCATAAATCATGCGTTTTCATCCTCAGAAGCAGGTATGGAAGCAAATCTTCATCTTTTTTACGTACATAAGCATAGAAATGCCTGGAAGCCCGGGGCAGGAGACACTTTAAAAGAGATGAGAGAACGGGTCCCTTGATGGATAGGTTTAGGCTGCTGGTCTGTGCTTTACTTCTTTGCCTGGAGAAGAGACACAAAAGGGTGTCAGTGGAGCGCCAGGGACGTATGGATCTGAGTGGCAGGATGTACGGAGACACTGATGTATCAGACTGCTTGAATTCTTTCCTAATTATTTCAGTCTGGCCACATCTTCACGTGTAGTGACCTGGAACCATGTTGGGATTATTGGGCTCCTGGTTTCCCTTATAGAAATAATGACTAACAGGTATAGTTGCTTCCACATGCAGGCACTGTTCTAAGTGTTTTACGTGTAGTAACTCATGTCTCCTCACTAGGTAGCGTTCTTTTTTTTTTTTTTTTTTTTGTTTCTTTTTAAATTGAAGTACAGTTGATTTACAATGTTGTCTTAGTTTCAGGTGTACAGCAAACTGATTCAGTTACATATGTTTTTCCAGATTCTTTTCCATTATAGGTTATTACAAGATATTGAACATAGCTCCCTGTGCCATACAGTAGCTCCTTGTTTTTTTATCTATTTTATATTAGGCAGCATTCTTTTCCCCATTATCAGAGAGGGAAAGTGAGACAGAAGTTAAGGATCTCGGCCACGGTCTCCTGTCTAGTAAGTGGTGGACTAGGGTCCGAGTTCCCAGCAGTCTTGGCTCCACGGTCTTTTAACCACAAGGCTAACGTGTGAAGAGATGGTTTTCGTTACCCTCAACTATTTATTGTAAGTTTTCCTGCTTGCAGACATGGTGGATTGAAAAAGACTAATGCTTCTTCATGTTCTCATAAGGGCCTAGACCAACCTGTGCTGAAGCTTAGTGCTGTTTTCCTCTTTAGAACATTCTAAATCCGAGGCCCTTTTCCAGGTCCCAGGTTGTATCTGTGGCCTTAACCTTCATTGTGAAGCACTTGGCACCGTGTTCCCGACTTCATTAAACATTATTGGAAACTCAGGTCTTTAGCAACATAGTTCGGTGTGGAGCTTTTATACTTAGAATTTCAAAAATAATGATCTATCATCAAACCAGAGAAGCAGGTGGAAATCTGGACTTTGTGAGAGTTATCTCCCCACCTACCCAGGTCTGTTTCCCGTCTGTAAAATAAACGTTCCAGGCACTGTTCCACATTTCCTCCCAGGCCTCTTTTCTGCTCTGATGTTTTCTCCGAAGACCCCGTCTGCCATTTCCTTTTGTGCCCCTTTACCCATTGCACAGGCTTACCCTTAGGAGTCTCATACCTACACTTATTTCTTGTATATGAAATGCCTTTCTTCACCATTGTCCTGTAGAGATTCTGCCCATCCTTGCTGGTCTGTCTCAGAAAGGTCACTTGGCTCCCACAGCATTTCTTCGTACGTTCCATGTATTCGTTATGGAAGGTTATCTTTGATAAACTTCTTGAGGTTAAGGACTATGAGTGATTCATCTTCGATTTTCCTCTAGTGCAGGTGCATGGTCCCTGTTTGTTGAATTATATCCTTCCTCACTAGGAGGAAATTCCTTTGGCAGAAACTTTATGAGCTGGGGTTCTGCTAACAGAACAGCTCCCGTTAACACTGTTCGTAACGGATTAGCCACATCGTGGGAGCGAGCAGGGGCCCTGGTCGCGTGGGGTGGGTGAACTGTGTCCTGGGATATCACCTTCAGCCTGGGTCTTGATAGATAAATACGAAGATGCACCCCAAGGAGTCTCTCACAGGGATGGGAAGGAACCCGCCACACAGGCAAAATGCCCAGTAGCTGTCCGTGAGTACAGGGCAAGTGGGAACCCGGGGTTGACCTGAGGAATTGGGGCTTTATCAACATAGAGGAGCCACTGAAGGTTTTTAAGCAAAGTAGTGACGGTCACATTTGTGTTCTCAATAATTCACTCTCGACAGTGCACTGAAGTAGTAATTTGCGATTGCAGGTGGAGGATTGTAGCTTCAGCATTTTATGTGCTTTCACATATTGAAAAATTTTCTTCAACGAGTGCATGTTCCTTTAATCAGAAGAAGCATCGTGTTGGTTTTTTGTACGCGTTGACTCTGGTGGTAGAGCGGGGCCGAGAAAACCAGCTTGAAGGGTGTGGGGAGGATAATGAATTTAGTGTTCAGGCATTGAAATTTAGGTTTTTGTTTTATCTGCTACATTAATTCCACTGACGTACCCTTCAGGGCTGGAATTCAGATTCATTCCAACTTGGTAATAAAATAGGTTTCAGCGTTAACTGTTTCTCCTCTTTCTGAAATGACCCCGTGGTTAGTCCAACTCACTTGCAAAACTTTTCATGGACACTAGGGGGCAGCCTTGCCGTTCTCTCCACCTGAGGACGTGCTTCCGTCTGAGGCTGACGACCCGTAAGCTCCTCTTTCCTCTGTATGTTTTGGACCCTGAACACAGACAGCGCAGTGGTCAGCAGAATGTAGCGCGTCTTCCAAGATCTTGAGATGCTGTTCAGGGGCCCTTAGATGTCCTTCCGGGCCTGCGCTGGGGTCTCCCAGAGTCTCTTGGTGGGAAGGAAAGGCACAACCTCTTGGGATGACTCTAAAAGTGACTCTCTGTGTTTTAGGCACTGAGAAGGAGACGTGCCAACAGATGGAGAAGGATGGACCTGCCGTGCCCGTGAGTCCCCAGGATCGTGGGGGAGGGGTGTGAGCGCGGGGGGTTCAGTGTTTGTTTTGAGGCCCATGTTAACTCAGTAATTAAATTCTAGTCTGTGTCTGGTGACGGGCACAAGATAAAAATAAAGCACAACTCCTTCACTTGAGGCGTCTCGGAGGGTGACCACTAGTACTTGGACCTGTAGCTGGACGTCCTGAGATGTCTTCCAAGTGTAAAGTGCAACCAGCGTTTGACGACTTAGCGCAGAAAAGAAGGGAAAATAAAATGTCTCTAAGTTTTTATACTGATAACATGTTGATGTTTTGGATCTATTGGGTTAACGAAACTATATTATTAAAATTAATTTCACCTGTTTCTTTTTACCCTTTAAATGTGGCTGCTGAGAATTTTTAAATTATGTATGGCTTACGTTGTATTTCTTTCGAGCAGCCCCGGTTGTAGATTACAAAATGGAAACCAGGGTTACCCTGTGGTGAATGTTACACCAGGATGTGTCCCCAGGACTGGGCTGACC
Organism: Delphinapterus leucas; assembly: GCF_059928025.1. Taxonomy (NCBI): domain Eukaryota; kingdom Metazoa; phylum Chordata; class Mammalia; order Artiodactyla; family Monodontidae; genus Delphinapterus; species Delphinapterus leucas. Next base: position 30,049,374 of record NC_143149.1, read on the forward strand.
CACCGTGCGGCATGTGTCAGGAAGGCCGGATTTGAGCTAATTAAAAACAATTTTATTTCTTTTTAACTTTCAGGCTTACAAAAATAGTACAAAGAATTCCTATAACTCTTGCACCCATGCTCCTCAAACTTTAACCTCTCCTGTAATCAGAATCAGTACACGCTGGTACGGTATTATTGTCTGGTCTGTAAACCGTATGCAGGTCTTACCAGCTACCCCCACTAGTGTCCTTTCTCTGGCACAGGATCCAGGGCAGGACCCCACAAGGCGTTCAGTGCCTGTGTTCTCAATCTCCTTTAATCTGTGACAGTTCCTCAGTCTGTCTCTGTCCTTCCGGACCTTGGCTCTTTTCAAGAGTGCTGGTTAGTTGTTTTGTAGAATATCTTTCAATTTGGGCTTGTCGAGTGTTTCCTCATGATTAAATTCAGTTTACGCATTTTTGGCACGAATGCATCAGAAGGGACCTCATGGGTATCAGTGCATCCCATTATTGGTGGAATTAACTGATCACGTGGTTAAGGTGGGGTCTTCTGGGTTCCTCACTTGAACTAAGTTTTAAAGGAAGAATGGGGTTTGCCAGGTAGATAAGGCAATGAAGGGTGTTCTGGGCAGGAGAGTTGTATTGTGCAAAGACAGGGAGTGAGAAGAAGCATGTGCTTTATAAGGAGTTGTAGGGATGAATAATCTCACGTGATCGGAGGATACTGTGTGTGTGGTAGGTGAGAGCCAGGCCACTGGGGCCCTAGACATCATGCCGGGAGGCTTGGAATTCATGGAAACGCAGCAGAGGACTCTCCTGGGGGTTGAAGTAGGGAGCATCATGATCGGTAGTAAATCAGAGGATGGGACAGAGGCTGGGACTTAGCAGGTAGAACCATCACTGCTTGGTGGCTTCTGGGGTGTACGTGGTGGCTGAGGTGGAGGTTGGAGAAAGTCGCTGAAGGCCATCGAGTTTTCCGCCTTGAACATCTGAGTGGTCGGCGTTGCTGATAACCAAGCCCAGAGGGGCCTCGTCTCGACAGGTGGCACTGCTGTCCACCTCGTTGTCTAAGCCACAACCCTGGGGTCCTCTTGGACTCCCCCGTCCTCTGTATTCCCACACGTAGGGTCTGTGGTTTCCACGTCCAGAAAGCAGATGTTGTAAATCCGTCTACTTTTGTCCAGCCCATGGCCACCACCGGTCTTTTTAAGCATGGTGGCAGTTTCCTAATGAATCTCCCTGTTCCCGAGGCTATTCTGTCCTCCTCTTCCATCAGCCAGAGTTGTTCCTCTTTGCTTAAACCCTTTCGTTGGCTTCCCTTGTCTTGAGGCTGAGCTCAGACTCTGCTGTGGGCTCCGCGGCTTTCTACACCACCCCTGCCTCTTCCCACGCCAGACCCTTGCCCAGCCAAACGGGCTTTGGTTCACTGCTGTGGGCCCGCCCCTTGGAGGCACTTTCTCTTCTCCCCGCCTGCCCCACGGGTTGGGACCGTGACTGTGTGCTGGCCCCTGTACCCCAGCACCAACCACAGTGAACACGGCTGAACACAGGAGCCAGTACATCAGGAGTACAGAGGAGGTGCAGAATCGTAGAAGTTCAGTTTTAGACGTGTGGCTTTGAGACATCTGTGAGACCAGCTTCTCGGTTCACATTTCCTGTAGGCAGTGAGAAGCACACAGCGTGAGCTCAGGAAAAGTCAAGGTTGGCTTCAGTAGATCTGAGCGCCCTTAGGACACAGGACATAGTTGAAGCTGAAGGATTGGGTGAAGTTGTGACAGAAACGTTCTGAACCTGGATCCACAGTAAGAATACGCTTTGCATCCTGGCTCGTAGGTATGTATGACACGTCTCAACACACGCGTTGATATTGTTATCACACAAATTGCACAGAACAGCATCTGCCTTTCTTCATGTGGCTCACTCTGACATCTTCTGTTCTATTTCATTTATTTTAATGCATGTTGCTTGTCCTAGTAACCGTTCTCTTGACTCACCACTGGACTGCGACCCACGGTGTTTCCCTGGAGGACACAGAGTAAGGGACGTAAGGGTGGGCGAGGGAGCCGTGGGCGCCGGGCAGAAGGAGGACATGCACTCAGGGGTCAGGGACTTGGAGCGTGGTCCCCTCTCAGGGGCATTACACAGCAGTGACGGTGGTTTCCTGACAGAATCACTCTTTTGGGAGCCAGGTCTTGTAATCATTCCCAGCACAGCCACTGTGGCTGATGGCACAGTCACTTTGAGGAGCCACTGAGGCCACCATTCTGCAAGTAGTGAAGTGTCCCCCGCATCTGTGGGAGGGGGTCCTTCCCACAAAAGGATGAGACTCCACCCTCTGCTCCCCAAACTGCCTGGTCGTGCCCTTAGGGAAACCAGTTTCCTGTGACGTTTTCCAGGTACTGTGGGAGCGTCGTCTAGTCTTTTCTGTGTGTAAAAATGGCAAAGGGATGGTCGAAGTCTGTGTTGAGGGGCCCAGGCACTGGTCTGCAGATTGGGGAGGTTTACCCACGTTCTTGAAACGCCCCAGTTATGCTTGCACATTCCCCAGTTATTCATCCACAGAGTTAGCCCCACCTCCCTGCCTCGGCAGGGGGATTGTGAAGATGCGGGGAAGGGGTAACGTGCAAGGCGGAGCCAGAAAGCCCTGAGCTGCTGTGTGGTGGCGTGACGTTGGTGGGAAAGCTGGGGGAGAGCGGGAGAGAGAAGATGGGGGAAGCCTTGTCTCCAGAGCCCCCTGCAAAGACCACGTCCTGGGTTGCCATCTTTGAACGGTAACTCCAGTTGAACTTGCAGAAGTAAATTAATTTCTACTTCCTACTTCCTTAGAACGCTGAATCAGCATTGCATAAAGAACTTGCAATATTCAAAACACTGACTAAGAAGTCTGTTTAGGGCTTCCCTGGTGGCACAGTGGTTGAGAGTCTGCCTGCCGATTCAGGGGACACGGGTTCGTGTCCTGATCCAGGAAGATCCCGCATGCTGCGGGGCGGCTGGGCCCGTGAGCCACGGCCACTGAGCCTGCGTGTCTGGAGCCTGTGCTCTGCAGCGGGAGGGGCCACAACAGTGAGGGGCCCGCGTACCGCAAAAAAAAAAGAAGTCTGTTTAGTCTAGCCTGTGCCTCTGTATGCCTCTGGGTGTTGCTCTGAAGGGCATTCCTGTTGCAGTCTCTGCCCAGCACCAGGGGGCGGCCAGGGCCAAGTAACTAAGATCGGAGGATGGTCATCTCTCTTTTCAGCTGCTGGTCTACAGCATCTTTCACTTAGGAGTCAATCTTCTATTTTTTCAAAGAAATCTTAAACTTCTTAAAAGTTGAGTTCACTTGGCTTTTCCAGTGTGTCTCCGTTAGAAGTGGCAGGGGGGACACTGCTCTAACAGGTTCAAGGACAAATGGGATGAGCCTAACAGATTAGGGATCCTGATTTCTCTCATCGCAAGGATGTGAGCAGAGAATTACTTTGTGGCATCTGCGCTCACTGTGAACTTACAGCCAAGACTCCCCTGGGTCCCACTGTCTGTAGACAGGTCTTTGTGGGTCCTCAAGGGTGAATGCTTTGTGGGACAGGGAGAAAGACCAGGGGATGTGAAGCAGGACCCTTTTGGAAGGATGTGATTGATCTGATTGGTTTAGCATCTTTATTAAACACGTACTAGATTGCCCAGCCCAGGAAGAGATGGTCAGGCCAGATATTGGTGATGGTAGATTCTGTAGGCTTTCTGTGCTGTTCGATAAACAGTATAAAGGACTGCGGAATGTAAAAAGCTAAATAAATCCTAGAGGACTGGAAAAGGCAGCTAAAATAGGCCACGGCTATAAATTCCTCATAAGAGCTGTTGCATTTTGAGCCATGGGGCTTGTGGCGTACAGCCAGGCAGAGGGAGTGGCTGGGAGAGCTGCCGGCTGCAGAGCCACTCGTCCAGGTGTATTTGTCCCCATCTAAGTCCTGATCTTCCAGCTCGGAACGCTGCCCCTTCCAGACACCTCATTTGTTAGAGCAAAGTCATTAAACAGGTGGGCGGACTGAATTCATTTATCCTCTCGAGGATGAATGAGATGCAGACCTCCAGAATAGACACTATTTCCCTTACTAAGAAAACTTGGCTTATTTCCCAAACCCTCGCTAACATGAGGGTCACGGAAGGCACAGGGGATCAGCTTCCCAGAGTTGCCTTGTCTTAGGGATTCTGATTTAGAATAATTAAAACAAAAGACTGATTTAAAAATGTAATAATTTAGAATCGGAAATGTGACGAGATAAACCAAATGTGTGGGCTGGACCTAGTAGGCAGGTTACACGGGAAACGGGACAGTTGGGAGGAGTCTTGATGGGCACTGTGGCATGGGAGGTGGGGGGATGAGTCAGATGTCCAGTGTGTTAGCGACCGACAGCAGACGATCACGATCTCATCCTTTCTGGGTCGGGAGTCCTGGGGCAGCTTCACTGAGTGCCTCTGACTCGGGGTCTCTCCCCAGCTGCTCTCAGGGTACTGACCAGGGCTGGGGTCACCTCCAGGCTCAACTTGGGTGGATCTGCTTCCAAGCTGTCTCACTTGGCCGTTGGCAGAGATGGCCGTTCCTTGCCACGTGGCCTCTCCACAGAGCTTCTCACAGCCGGAGCCTCTTTGTCAACGAGTGACACCGCATGACTTTACCACTTTCTGTGCTTTAGATGGGGGTCACTGGGTCCAGCCTAACTCAAGGGGAGGAGGCTACCCAAAAGGACTCATACAGGGGGTGGGGTCATTGGGGGCCATTTTAGGGCTGCCAGCCCCTAGTAGCTTCTGGCTCTGGTGATGGAGCTCCCCCAGGATAGAAGGTGTTTCTGGGGGGCCTCGGGCTTCTGTCAGCATGGTGGGCTGGCCTCCCCCAGATGGTGCTGGAACGGGCACTGCCAGCTCGTGGCTTTTGCATTTTCCCTTTTCTGTGGCCTCAGCCAGGGGTTTGTCTATTGGACCCTTGGCTGAGGGCAATGAAGATCTAGGTAAAATTTATGTGCATGTTCTTGAGCATTTTCTAGAGAGAGGGTGAGTCCATAATGACCCTGAAAAGTTTAAAAACCACTGGTCTACATTGACCTTGGACTTCCTGTTCAAGCTCGATTCAAACAAGATACCAGAGCCCAATTGATTATAGTCAGTAACTAATTGATCAGTTATGCTGACATTGAAGATTATTAAGATTATTCCCTAATCCTAACCCTAACTCTAATAATTTTTTTAAAAAAAGATTCCCAGGTCACCTTGGCGGGCATTTTGGGTGTTAATTAGATCAGCTTTTCCCCCCATTTATACAAAAAGTTAACATAGGTGGGAGGAAATAACCCCCAAAAATGCTTTTTAGGAAAAAAAATGGTACAAAGCCCACGTTCTTGTGAAAAACAAAATCCTAACTGAATGTGGCTCCCGGGAACCCAGGTTTATGGCAAAAATCAAGCTGGCACTTCAGAAGGTGACATGTTGATGGAAGGGAACTGAAAACTCAGTGTTGGGAAGACCCAGGACATGGAAATGCAGCCCAGACCCTGGCGTCTGTGCACGTGACAACATCGCTGGGTCTCCGCATGCCAGCCCTCGGGGCCACTGAAATTCCCTGTGATCCTGAATCATCCCGGGGTGGGGCCAGAGTTCACATATATTTGCCATTTCTACCTGCTTAGGCCTGAAAGTCATTTTAGAAACATTTCCATCCAAAGTGGCCAAATAATAGTACACACAAAGCATCTATATGTAAAAAGGTTGACACTTTTCTGGGAATTTATTTACATGGAACACATCATCCCCAGAGATCCACAGGTTCACGAGACATTAACCACAGATGGTTTTCTCTTTTATGCACATGACTCTCTGGTGACTGACCTCTATAACTACACTGTCTCCTTTTTGGATGAGAAGAAAACTTCTCTAGGCCGTCTGTTAAAACAGAAGCTAAGACCTCCCTGATATTCGTTAGAACGGGTTTTCCTTCAGATCGTACTGTAACTAGGTGTTTTCTTTTTAAGCCTCTCCTGCTGTTTTTTCTCCTTCAAACGTGTTTTTTAAAGGGTGTGATCAGTTTCTTCAGGAGGAAGTTATCAGAGGATATTTGGGGTTAAGAAGCTGAGGAGTGGACGTCTTACCTGTGCCCTCTCCCCCAACAGGCACTGCTGGAGTCCCTGGGGGAGAAGGGCCCTGTGTCTGTGGCCTGTGGAGGGGAGAGCCCGCTGGACGGCATCTGCCTCAGTGAATCAGACAAGACCGCCGTGCTCACCCTGATACGAGAAGAGGTAAAGGCTTCCTCGCTGTGTCCACTTCTGGCTCCGTTTCTTTGTAAAGCCCGTGTGCCAGTGGGTAGCTTCCATCTCTGCTGGCTTGAGTTCTTTCTCCCCGGCTGGAAGTCCCTGTTTCCTCCACCTGTAGCTCGTATCAAGGGCTCCCTGTAAAACGCCTCGCTGGAGCTGAATTCCTGGCCTCCTGGTATCCAGAGGGCAAAGCTGACGCTTGGAAACATCCTTGAGAACTTTTGTGCACTTCTTTATCTTTTAGCCCTGAAGTTTTACATGTCGCATTTTGCCAACTTTACCCACGTATGTAACTAAATCAGCACCTTCATTTCACAGAGGATATATGCTCCTGCCTAAAAGTTTCTTAAATTCTAGACTTGCAGGAATGTAACATTGTTTCCTACCTTCATCCATTCTTTTTTTTTCTTGTTTTTTTTTCCTTTCAGAGTTATTTTATTCAGAAACAAGCAATTATAAATATACGTGTCTTTTCTTCCCTCTTTTAGACAAATGGTAGAATACTGCATATACCATTCTGTACCTTGCTTTTCTCACTTAAAAATACATCATGGTGATCATTCCATATTAGTATTTAATGCATGCCTACTTCTTTGTCTTTTTATAAACTTATTTATTTATTATTATTTTTATTTATTTATTTATTTTATCGATTTATTTTTTTGGCTGCATTGGGTCTTCGTTGCTGCGCGCGGGCTTTCTCTAGTTGAGGCGAGCGGGGGCTACTCTTCATTGCAGTGCGCAGGCTTCTCATTGCAGTGGCTTCTCTTGTTGCAGAGTATGGGCTCTAGGCGCACGGGCTTCAGTAGTTGCCGCACGCAGGCTCAGTAGCTGTGGTGCACGGGCTTAGTTGCTCCGCAGCATGTGGGATCTTCCCAGACCAGGGTTCGAACCCGTGTCCCCTGCATTGGCAGGCAGATTCTTAACCACTGCGCCACCAGGGAAGCCCGCATGCCTACTTCTTTTTCACATCTGTATAGTGTCTCACAGCCAAATTGGGTCATCAGGGACTTAAGTTCTTGCCATTTCATCCTCAGTGTACTGGCCTGTCCCCTTCAATGTCATAGGTCAGCTCCCCTCATGGTCCTAAGATGGCTGCTGCAGCTCCATGCTTCACACTGCAGACATCAATGCCTAGCATTAGAAAACGTCTAATTCTCGCCATTCACCTCTCTTCAGGAGCAAAGTCCTCTTTTTTAGGACTTTCCCAAAAGTCCCCAGCAGACTTCCTCTCACATCTTAATGCCTATAATCCCTTCATCCATTCTTAAATTAAAGAACTCAACTCTCGAATCCCTGTATCGTGTTTATTGAACATCTTCTGTTCAAAATAGATCTCTGCTAGGCCTTTCCTGGGTGATCTGGAAAATATGAAAGATACTGTTAGGTGCCATTAGTTACCTCCCTCCTCTGTTGTGTTTCTCTCCTGTAGTTTATGTGCTTGGTTCGTGTGTTTCTTGATAATTCCACCTTTTTTTTAAGAAGGTACTTCCCTCGGTGTAGCGACTTAATTTTTATAATATAATGAGAGTGGTTAAGTACCTCTGACCTAGGTCTTTCGAACTGTTAAAACATAGCAATAAGTGTCAGCTAGTCCTGTTGTCAAAACAGGCGCTGTGGTAAGGAGGCCCCTACAAAATCCTGTAAATGAGAAAAATGACTTTTTCTTTCTCCTGAGAGTTAAAACTCTAAGAGGACCACCAGGTGCATCGAAGATGTGCCTGATCCCCTGAAGCAGACAGGTTGGCTTCTAGTCCTTGAGATCCTGATAGATGGCACCAAAATAAAGATTGTACCAACTAGAAAGAAGCACAGAGAAGTATAATCACAGGAGAACGATAGGTGCCCATCTGAGCTCTGTGCAGGGCAAATGGCATTTGAGGCCATGAATTTAGAGTGTTTCTCTCCAGTTAGCACGAGCCTCCCAAACGCAGCAATATGGGTTCTGGTCCGGCGAGTAAGATCTTGCCAACAGTGAGATGGATGCCTCTGCCCGGAGGAACTTCGGGGCCCTATTCTGACCCAATCCGAAATCTCTGCAGAATGAGACTGTCCGGTCAGGCCAACTTCCCCCACTCTGATTTGGTGGCAGTTTCATTTCTCAGCCTAGTTAAATTGGTGCTCTGGCGTCGCCCTTGGTTAAGATGAGTCTCTGCCAGACAAATGGCTCAGCTGTTGGCGTCCTGACCCAGCAGGGTTCTGGGCCGATAGCCAGACCCCGGACCGAGCTGGAGATGGTAATAACCACTTGCAGCTTTCCTGGGAGAGGTTCTGGTCACCTTCATCCCAGTGACCATGTTCCAGCATCTCTGCAGCCGAGAGCATCTCCCCAGTGTCGTGAGCATATTATACACAGATGGTGGGGGTTTACTATTCCCAATGTAGATGGACTGCCTTCAGATGGACCTGGTTGTGGGTTGTTTTCAGGCTCTAGTCTTAAATTCAAGACATTGAGTAGGTAAAACCAAGCTTTATCTCCACTATAATCTAGATAATCACTAAAGAGATGGAAGCAAATGAATGGAAGAAAAAATACGAAGAAACCCGACAAGAAGTCTTGGAGATGAGGTTAGACTGGAGGTTTGGGGGAGGGGTGGGTACCTTTATGCATTTTTAGATTTAATACAAAGGAAGTGATGACAGTATTTGCTTACACAGAACCAGCTGTTGAGAACTCGAGGGCTTTGCTACTTGCACCTTAATTTGTGACTGATGGTGTCATTTCCTGAGGATTGCCGACCAGTTATTCAAATGCTGTAGCTCATTTTGGGTTGTTCAGAACATTGCAAATAAGCAGAACCCACATAATTCTTGTCTTTTGAAAAGACCAATTTGTGCAAAAATATCCATTTGATATTTGATATAATAACAGAAATAGAGATTTATTGACATACTCAATTATGGAAACACTATAATTTCTAAAACAAATTATACGTGGTAGCTTCAGATTTCACAACCACGGAATAGATTATAAAAAGCATGTTAACAGGAAACAAAACTGACTTGACACTGAAATCTTTTTATTTTTGCTGCTCACTCCCTAGAGTTAGGAGCTGTGAAATAACCAAAGATGGCATCAAAGACTGGGGAGCATAAATAATTTATAAACTGTGCAGTCGGCACTTGAATGATTAAGAAACATTTTAAATATGTCCACTCTAATTTGTGGCTCTTGTATTATTTGGTTTTTTGAGCATTTACTGGGTGTAAGTCCCTGTGCTGGCATGGTGGGGAGGACGGCACGGCCCCTGACCTTGGGGAGCTTACAGCAGCCATCGTAAGAACTTGGATGCAGGGTCAGCGTGATGGGCGCCACCTGTGAGGGGCGGGGGAGTGGTCACTTCTCACGATGGGGGATGAGGTCACAGGGAGGGGCACCCATCACGGGGCAGGATCAGGAAAGCACTGCACTTCCCTAAAAGAAAGGTTAACACGACAGGGCGATCTTTAAACCTCTTTGAATAACTAAAATACTTCTGGAATTAGGACAATCAAATAAAACCCGGATCTGAATCAGAGGGGACCCACTACCTGTAAGAGTGGTTTGGGGCCAGGGGAAGCCTGAACTCAGGTCAGGTCTCTTAGGAAGAGCCCCAAGAATGTCATTAACTTATTTTGTAAAAGATTCACTTCTCTAAGCAGAATTCACGTATTGCCTTGGGGTCATTCACACAAGTGCAAAGAAAAGGTGAAGGCAGTTGTTTCTGTAAATAGAACAAAAACCTGGTTAAACAAAATCTCAAGAAAAACCTTTCTGAACATTAACAAATCTTAGGTTAAGCGTAAGAAAAGGAGAGCCCCAAAGCAGGTAACTGGGTTATGTAAGTTTGTCAGTACATGTTAACGTGTTTAATTGTTTGGGGCAGCGTTTCTCCAACTTCCATTGTTAATAAAATTCTCTTCTGATAAGAGTTTTTGTTTGTTTGTTTAAGGAAAATTGTGGCTGAGTACGAGAAGACCATTGCCCAAATGATCGGTAAGGAAGTTTTTTTCTAGGGTACGAGCCATGGGATCCAAAGGTGATCTTCAAATCAGAGTATAAACGTCAGTTTGTCCATCCCGGAGATACAAGCGATTCTTATTATTTGCAGTAGTTGATGAAGTTGCCCAAACACTGAATTAGCCGATACTGAATCATTGATCCTCAGGAAAGCTTGCCTTATGGGTGTTTCTGTCTAAAGACACCTTATTTAAGGTATACTGTTGACTCATTAACATTAAGCTCACGGCCAGTTCATGCCAGTTCATGCCAGGACAGAGCTCATCTCACACGTGTTTTCCCCCTAAGACACCTCCAGCCCTGTGGCTCTTAGGACACGAGACAGCCCTGCAGTCTAGGCTTGGGGCCCATTTCAAAATCCCCAACGGGAAGCACAAAAATACCAAAAACGTGGCCCTAAGTAAACTGAAAAGGACACTTGTTTGCAGTATGAAACGAGGCAGAGCATCACCTTGTCCAGCTTCAGCCGAGAACGTGCCCGGCAGGTGACTCCAGTTCTCTGCCGTTCCACGCGTGTCCCCGAATGGCCGGGGGCGCACCACACATACTGATTTGGGGGCTACACGTAGAAATAGCGAGCAGGGAATCTGCAGATAATGGGGATCACTGTCGTTAGGTTCCTTTTAGAGGACGGCAGACACTCGAGTTCCAGCACCAGAGTGGGCGGCCTCACCTCATCCTTCGTACCCCCTGGGGGACGTCTCTGCTCTACGCAGCGGCCTCACTCCCCTGCAGGTGGTGCTTTCCCTGCGCCAGACCCATCGATGCCTTTAGAAAAGGACAGCGCTTCACCCTCCTGCATTGCATTTAGAATCTCTTGTAGCCTCTGTTGTAAGGACTGACTCCCTAAGTCAGTCAGGTCTTTCTGCATTAACTTAGGCGGCGAGATGATTTTTTCTGCCGTCCGCATCACCTGACGCTTGGGTAGACGCACGGCTCACGCCCTCAGCTCCTCTGGGTCTCCACTCCCATCTCTCCTCTGGCAGAGACTGCTCACCCCTCTTTCCCGGCTGTGTTTCCCCCGCCCCGACCTGTCACCATGTCTCCCCCACCAGAAAGTCAGTCCTTGAGGGTGGAACCTTTGTTACCTTACCTGCTGGGTTCCCCGACCCAGCGTACTGCCTGGTGGCTCGGGAGGGCGGCTGTGCGCTGTGTGTTGAGAGAGCGTGCGTTGCTTCTGATCATGACTCACAGAAGATGAACAGAGGACGAGTATGACCTCTCAGAAGAGCTTCCAGCAGCTGACCATGGAGAAGGAGCAGGCCCTGGCCGACCTAAACTCGGTGGAAAGGTCCCTCTCCGACCTGTTCAGGAGATACGAGAACCTGAAAGGAGTCCTGGAAGGGTTCAAGAAGGTAGCCCGTCCTTTGCCTTCTGCCTCCCTGATGGTGTGTCTTCTTGATAATGGGTCTTCAAACGCACGTGCCAGAGGTGCAGGTGGCCTAGAAACAGGGAATCGGGGCCCCTGGGTGGCGTGTCTTGGTCATTCCTCCCCTGGGTCAGGTCAGGAAGCCTTGGACACGACCAGAGTGTGGCACGGAGTGTGAGAACCGTGGGACCCTCAGACTTAGGAGAATTCTAGAAATGTTCTTTTTGATTATTCACCAATTTAATGTTAGTAAAAGTAAAAGGGAGTCAAACCGTAGCACTGAAAAATACAGGCTGCATATTCTGGAAGAAAGTAAGTGTAAAGTTTCAAATTTAGTGTGAGTGGGCATATTGATTTGATCTGGTTGTACACCATCACTAAGACACATTTATAGCAGTGAACACTTTTTTTTTTTTTCTCATATTAACCATAAAAATGACTGTCCGGTTTGTCTAAAATGGGGATCAGATTGCCCTTCAGTTTTGAATATCTGCCCTTCCTAAAGCAGGTGTGTCAGTGTAACTTACTGTATGACTTGAAAGTTAATACATGAAGAAGCTATCTACAGTTTCTTCAGTGAGAATTATTTGTGTCTGTTTCAAACTACCATGGAGTCTTACTTGGAGGCATCTGAATGTATTAGGTTTTTTCATTTTTTTTTTTAATGAAAACCCTGATATGTGGTATGTTACTAGTAGAAGGAAAACAAAATGACTTGTTTCTTTCATTTTAAATTGTCACTTGGGAACAGAATGAAGAAGCCTTGAAAAAATGTGCTCAGGATTACTTAGCCAGAGTTAAACAAGAGGAGCAGCGGTACCAGGCCCTGAAAATCCACGCGGAGGAAAAACTGGACAAGTAAGAGCTTGTGCATAAGAATTTCACTTTTCGTGATGTTGTGGGAAGATTGACAGACGAGAAAAAAAAAGCACTACTTTGCAATTCCAGGTTGCACTTGTGTGTACCTGGGTGTCTTATTTAGTTTTTTGAATAGGTGGACTCTTCACAAGGTTCAGACATTAAAAAGAATAAAAAAATACAGTCTCTCCCTCCCACCCTCTCCCCCTCCCAATGGGTTCCCACCTCTTTCCTCACCCCAGGAAATCATTCTTTTATCCTCCCAGACATCCTTTTCCCCCTTCTTTTCCCCCCACCCCAGCTGTATTGAGCTATAATTGACATAAGACATTGTGTAAGTTTAAGGTGTACAACACTGATTTGATACATTTACATACGTATCACCATAGAGTTAGCTAATGTGCCATCATGTCACATAATTACCATTTTTTAAATGTGAGAATCTCCTTTTTTAATGGAGATTTTTAATTAATAAAGTTGCTTGTAGGTCTGTGTTTCATAGATGCCAGTGGTTAGTATCCTGACTCATTGGCTGTGTTAATCCACAGAGATCCTACCTGTTATTGTACTGGGTTAAAAAAAAATCTAAGATTGTTGTAGAAACTGTCATGTGATTCTGTTTTCTGGTGGCATGTGAATGTTGAAGGGTCCCGTGTGCCTTTAAGGTTGATTCTGCCATTGGTTTGCATCATGGAAATCTCCTTAGCAGTTGTGTGTAAATTGAATTTTTATAAATTAAAATTGAGTTATATAGCTCACCAATTCCTCTTTTTCCTCTGTGGTGGAGTCAGTTCTCCTAGCTCTGTGTCACAGGGGTCAGCGGTTAGCATCCTGATCGTGAGCCGCAACTGATGACGAACCATGTGCTTTTTGTCCCTTCGTTCCATAAACAGAGCCAATGAGGAGATTGCTCAGGTTCGAACAAAAGCAAAGGCTGAGAGCGCCGCTCTCCACGCAGGGCTCCGGAAAGAGCAGATGAAGGTGGAGTCCCTGGAAAGGGCCCTTCAGCAGAAGGTAAGAGGGGACCCACCGAAACCTTTGTTTTTCCTCCTCGGCTGCAGCTCCCATGTCGTCTGGATGAAAGGGGCTTATCTCTGCGCAGACGCCTCAATCCAGCTCCTTTGGGAAGTGACTCAGGTGGCAACAGATACTCCCAGGTGTATTAGTGGGACCTGGCCACAGGCAGGGTACAGAGAGGAGGTTGCATTAACTGAAGCTCAGAGGACCAAACGCTTAGGCTCCGAAGCTACCTATTTTCTCTTTCCGTTTTGTTTTTTTCTGTAATATAATATGTGAAGCCATCTTCCCCCTTCATAGCAATTTTCCCCTCCAGGGGGACATTTGGCAACGTCTGGGGGTATATTTGGTTGTCACGACTGGGGGATGTTACAGGCATCTAGTGGGTAGAGGCCAGAGATGCTGCTAAACACCCTATGGTGCACAGGATGTGCCCCACACCAAGACTGGCCCTGCCCAGATGTGGTCGAGAAACTCTGCTATAGAAGTAAAAATCAGTGGTGATAACGATCCCCATTCTTTTGCTAATTAGTGACTCTTAGACTTCATTTTCTGTGCCTCTAGTGTTTTTCTTACTGTGTCTCCAATCATGTTGTCAGGCCTGTGGCATCCATTCAGCCAGGGCAGGGGTTTTTATCATGGAGTCTGATAACCCCTAAGACAGTGGCCCCTGGGATACTTAGACTCTGGAATCCCAGGCCCCTGGGGATGCCCATGGATCAAGTGAGGCCCAGATACTTTTTTTTTTCTTTTTTTCTTTTTTTACAAATACCCCCAAGTAATTCCTATGATAGCAAGGAAGTTTGACAAACAAACTTCAAGGACAGACTTCAGAGGGTCAGTAATTACCCTTACCCCCTACTCAATACAAGCATAACTTTGTGAACACAAGACCATTTCTCAGGGGAGAAGGTGTAGAGCTTTCCTTTCTTTAAAGGGTTTCTGGTGTAGAAAAGTTAAGAACCACTGAGTTGGGTTGCCTAGGGAGGAGTATAGCCAGTCTGGGGACTATTTCACTGTGATCCGTTATCTCGGGACACAGACTGCATCATCACATCATTTATCTTTCAGAACCAAGAAATTGAAGAACTAACGAAAATCTGTGACGAGCTGATTGCAAAGCTGGGAAAGACGGACTGAGTTTCCCCTGTTAGCTCAGCAGATCTGCATTTGGCTGCTTCTCTCGTGACCACGATTATCTTGCCTTATCCAGGAATAATTGCCCCTTTGCAGAGAAAAAAAAAAAAACCACGGAACTTTACAAAAGCACATACCTACCGCTGCCTGTCCCGCTTTGCTGCCGACGCACCCGCCCGGGAGGCGCCGCTGGAGGATTTACTGCGCAGCCGCTGAACGAGTGACCTGACCGACCCGTCGGGCTCAGTGAGTCGGGCTCAATGAGATGCGCTGCCCAGTCTGGGCGGGATTCTCTATCTTTGGTTTGTTTTAAAGTCATCTTTACTTTCCCCAGGTGCGTTCAGTGTATGATTTTATGGCTACTATTTGGGACCATATCCTGTCCACCACCTGTCTGGTTTTTTTAAAAATTTATTTCATCGTTTACATTTAATTTTCAATATTAGTGGTTTTATTTGAGGAGATGATTTGGCCTATTGTTACTTCCAGTTGAGTACCCATTTATACACACGCGCTCTCTCTCGCACACACGCACGCACGCACGCATATTTATATATGCTGCTGGGTTTTGTTTTGGTTTTTTTCCCTGAAGCATAATCAAATAAGAACTTCTCTACAGAAGGGCATATTTCCATAAATGTAAAACCCTATTTTGAAACAGAGTCCTTTCTCAGAATGCCAACTTGAGAATTTGGGGGGTTGGGGAGGTGAAGCCCCCGACTCCATGTCTGGCGTGACTCATAACCTCAGACTCAGGTGTCACATAAGGGAGACTGTTGGCCGTAGTGTCCTGTTGCCCCGTATTTCGATGCTCCTCAGCCTGGATGCAGGCGGCCCCTCTGGAGTTAGTCCTCAGGCCCAGGGCATCTACTTTGTGGGGTCCCTCACAGCTGGGGTTCGGCAAGTCTGTCCTAGCGCCATCAGTCTCCTCCACTTCCATTTGTTGCTCCACGATGACGTTTGCTCTCTATTATCTCTCTATTTGGAATATGCAAAGGAAGTCTGCTTGTCAAAGGTTTAGATGATCTTATTTAATTAACCCCATTAGCAATCGTAAGGTGAAGCAAAAGTTGGATTTTTCCAAGTGTGATGCATTGTTCTTCAGACTTTTTTTCCCCAAAGGCAAAAAA
Organism: Delphinapterus leucas; assembly: GCF_059928025.1. NCBI lineage: Eukaryota > Metazoa > Chordata > Mammalia > Artiodactyla > Monodontidae > Delphinapterus > Delphinapterus leucas. Next base: position 30,065,140 of record NC_143149.1, read on the forward strand.
AAAAAAAACTTGCAAACTTAAAGATAGTAGAATTTTCAACCAAATGGGCAGGAAAAATCGTGCAAGCCACTCCAAAAATCAGTGCGTTTTGAATATTTTTAAACCAAGGCCATTCGAAGACTGGAGAAGGGGAGTGCAGGGAGTAGATCCCCCTCACAAAACCAAATTCCTCAGCCCGTTCCTGGGCTCCATTCAGAGTGGCGGGGCCCTTAACCCCCAACTGGAAATTTCCCGTGTGAACCCCTCCCACTTGATAGGCGAAACCAAATCCACACAGGTGTTTTAAAGCACTCTTTTGTCTTAATCTGAACACCCTGAGCGTCTTCACGGTGATACACATTATCTCCAGTACGCGTAAGTTTTCGTACTTTTCTTGTAAAACTACTGCATGACCCAACTTCAGCAATGAATTGTGCCTCGTGGAGACCCGCTCTAGCTCTTTCGAGATAACTTCTTCTTTAGCCGTGTACTGTTCACACGGTTGCAATCTTTAGCTCCAGGGAGGTCAGTAATGTCTTTTAAAGCCAGAAGTCCTGTTTAACCGATATGCATTTCTCACAATTGGTGCTTAGGCTGTATTTTAAAGCCTACCGTCTTAACATTTTGTACAAAAAAACCCAACAACAACAGAAATGACCTGTGTTTGGAGAAGTGATGTGACAATCATTTGGGCCCTGAAAGCAGTCACGGGTTTGACGTGGGTGCCCTGCTACAGCCCTGTCCCTGGAGGAGCAGGTGTCTCCAGGCAGTGTGATCGCGGCCTCTTCCAATCCTCCACGACTAGAGAAACTCATTTTGCGTTTTGCAGAAAGAAACGTTGCTAAACCTTTTTGCTGCTCTGTTTTGGTGACATATCCATGTTTACCTGTTTTGTATTGCTCTGTTTGACGCATGAAAGGCTTAGTATAGGGGTCTCTGTTATAAACCTACAGTCCTCTCTTTTAGGCTTCTTGTGTATAAAAAGAGAAAGTAGCTGTGTGTTGAAACAGAGGCGACGACAGTCTTTCCCAAGCACACTGGTGAGAAGAGACCCCTAAAAACTAGACCCTAGGGAGTAAAGTTGCTGCACAAGGAAAACGAAAGGGTCCTTATTCAGTAATACTTGCCACTGGCCTCTCAGCTATGACCATTACAGGGAAATGGTCTTCCTTCTAATTGAGTAGATGGATTTTCTCCAACAAAAAGAAACATGTAGCTTGTCCAGCTGGCAGATCAAGAGAATATGCTGGGCAGAATGAAGTATGTTTGTTTATTTTTTAAAAAACATAAGGGGGAGAAAGAAACTTGTAGTAATCTGGAGAGTAAGAATGTGGCCTAGAATTTTGCTTCAAAACATGGGCGGGGCCAAGTTACTCGTAAGCTAGACAGTAATACTGTCTGTGACAAACATGAAGGGAAAATGAGAGGAAGCCACTGGCCTGGACGGTGGTTTGGGAACACGAGTGGTCCTGTTGAGGCTCTGGGTCCAGAGCCACATCCTAAGTTTTTCATTTTTCCAAAGTATAGATGGATGGTCTTTACCTAAAAGTGTTTTAACTGGAGGATCTATTGGAAGACAGACTGCACAGTTTGTCACTTGGTTGGCTAGTCATTTACAGTCAGACCTCCCCAAATTTACTTTATTTGGAGACACTCCTGGAAGCCAGTGAGCGACCTGCCCAGACCTTCTGTGAAACCGTCCTGGAAACACCGAGAAGCCCAGTTTGCTTGCGTGGCTTCTAGCATCTTCAGACCTAACCCAAGTTAGGAAGTGTAGAAGCACATGATGGTGAAAACTCTGAGGACCTGGCAGCCTTCCGAACTCATATGGAGTCCAAGGGAAGATTTACCTTTTGTTTTGGAGGATGGCTCAAGTTGAATCTTCTTTCCAGCCAGTTACCTTTTTTTACCTGTCCCACACTTTCTGCAACTCTCACACAAATACTTAGATACTTTAGTACCGGGCCTCGGATTCTTACTGACTGATTATAATCCAGCAGAGTAAACTGCCCCAGATGTCCCTGGGCTGACTCAGTGCAGCCAGAGTGAAGCATTTTACTGAATGTTACTTTCATTTTACTGAAAGGTAACAGAGGACTTGATGGCTCTAAAGCTCAAAATGGAGTTGCGATGAGCAGGCAATGGTGAGTCTGCGTGCACTAACTGGAAATGATTCAGCACGTCCTTTTTTAGTGGAGTAAAATCCCTAAAGCTCCCTTTTGTTTTCCTTTTGGTTTTTTGCTGCAGTTGGTAGCCATCTCATGAATTGTCCACGACCGGTGTCTCTTCTTTGTAGATTTGTGACCATGCAGGCTTGCTCTCGGACTTGGGTGGTTTCTTACTTTACCCTCTTGTTGGGAAGAGAGAAACTAGGTGTTTGAAGGATTAAATGATTCAAGCAAAGTGTTTTAGGGTAAAGATGTATATATTCTGAAGAATTTAAAAGATTATTATTTGCTTATTAAAGAACAAATAACAGTCTGGGAATCCCAGAATGTCAAGCCAAAAGTCTATAGGGTCATCTTCTTCAAAGATTTTCATAAAGAAGTATTTTAAGGAGACTTCTGTCTAAAAAGGTTTGACTGGCCTCCAGATTCCAGTGATTTGAAGAAAGCATCTTATCACTCAAACCTTGAGTCTCCCATGTAGTAAAGGCAAAGGAATGGTCATGATAGATCCTTCTGTCTAAGGATCTCCTCTGGAAGATTGTATGAACAACAATTTCCAGCGAAGACCCACCCCCTAGTGCCCAGAGCTAGCATTCTGGAGACTAAAGATTGCACTTTCCATAGTTTTTTCATCCAAATGCAATCCCATTTCTGTGCCTCTTAGCATGCAGTTAGATTTGGACAAGCAAGATTCCTAAGGAATGACTTTATTAACTATAATATGGTTACAGCTACTACATATATATATACACATATATATACACACTCTCGTTATAGTTGTACTATGGAGATGTCGCGTGCAATGCTGTCCTGTGACGGTCCGTCTAGCACCCTGACTCAGCCGGCGGAGACCAGGCCTGGTGCTGAGGTGTGGTCTGAACCTTCCCTGTATCCATTCATCACTTTAGAACCTTGAAGATGCCACTTTCTGTCCCTCTGCCTTTTAGCGGCATCTGAAATCTGCTCCACAGAGAATCTCCCAGTCACGTTGTTAACTGATGCTCTGTGAATAATTTTCAAGGGGACATATAAAAATACGAGCTCCAAAACCAGCCCCCGACCCAGTGCTGCAGGAAGGTCTGCAGATTTCACACTCTCAGCCTCAGGCTTGGTCCTTCCCACCCAGTGAGCCAGGATCCAGGCATTTCTTTGAAATCTCAGAGGTAGCAGCAAACTTTTCAGTGTCGCTTTTAGCAAGTGTGTGTTTGCCAATAGATACCCCTGTGTACTAACGTGCCAACAAGTAAATGTTGATTAATTGCACATCTGCTTCCACTGTGTCCCCACGGGTGCCACAAAGTGTGTGAGGAGCCTCGTCCAGAGGAATCTAACGCTGCATTGACTACTGCTATCAGGATTGTGTTGTGTGGACTAAATCATCTACATAAATTTTATATGCACAAGTGATTTCCCTTTTATATGTCAGGTAAATATTTGTAAAAGTTATACTCACACAAATGAAATTATTATAATGATTACTAATATATTTTTTCCATGTTTCATTGCCTGAATAAAAACTGTTTATCACTGTTAGATGTGGCTGTGTGGAGACTTTTTTTTTCCTGGTTATAAGTCACTTTATCCCCAATTGTGAAAATTCATGACAGCCTCACTTTTATGGGCTCCATATTTCAGTCTAAAAATACAAAAGATGACATTTTCGCTACATTCATTTTTGTGGGATTTTATGCATTTGGTTAGGTGTGCAATTAAAAACAAAACAAACTTTGGAATTCAGACCTTGCCACATAAATTTCCATGCCTTTGCATCTGTGCAAACAAAGTATTTAATTGGGTGCATCTTGGTTTTGCTTAACAGACTGCTTGTCTGCCTTGGCATATTTCAAGTCGTAAGAACCTCAGTCACCCCAAACTTTCCGACTCTTGAAGGACACATGATCAGCCAGAACTGTGTAAACATCGCAGCGCGGCCACAAAACATAGTTGACGTTTTATGTTTCTTCTAGGTTAATACCAGGAAAAATTTTTTCAGTACTAACCAGGCCAACTCTCCACTTAAAGGGTAGGAGACTGGTCAGGAAATGTCATGCGTTTTATTACAGGAAAAGATAAATTAAGAGGCCAGTTAAGGCTCTATTTACAACTTAGGTGAGGATCCACTAAGGAAAATCAGAGCACTGTTAACTTTCTTACTATTTCCTACATCGTAAGACATGGCAGCCTCTAAAATTCTTAAAAATAGTGTTTCCCAGGGCTTCCCTGGTGGCGCAGTGGTTGAGAGTCCGCCTGCCGATGCGGGGGACACGGGTTCGTGCCCCAGTCCGGGAAGATCCCACATGCCGCGGAGCGGCTGGGCCCGTGAGCCATGGCCACTGAGCCTGCGCGTCCGGAACCTGTGCTCCGCAGCGGGAGAGGCCGCAGCGGTGAGAGGCCCGTGTACCGCAAAAAAAAAAGAAAAAGAAAAAGAGTGTTTCCCACTAGTGAGCCCACTGAACTGCCTGGAGGGAATCCTGTAAAATGACCAAAGGAGGTGGCACAGCATTTAATAAATTAATAAATACATAATAAATATAAATTAAGAGAAAATACAGCAGGAAATAGAGTGCATTGCACAAATGAAGGATAAGTGTTGCTTCATGAAGTTTGTTTTGGATATAAGTGAATGTGAGCTAGGTGATGAAGAAAAATTAATTTCTTGCTGTGGCTAGTGGTCAAAGCAAGAAAAACTTGGTCTAGTCAAGAGAAGTCACTTTGCAATGGAAGACACTGGGGCCCAGAGAGAGCAGTGGTGTGGCCAAGATCACAGAGCTCAAATATTAGTAACATTGTTGCCCTCACTCAAAATGGGCAACAGAATTAATTGCCTCTTAGTAGTCCTTTTGGAACTCTTCAAATCCAAGTTCTCCCAGGTTTGGATAGTATATTTACATCACTTTCTAAGTCTGTAGGCATTTAAGGACCAAAACCAAAGACCTTTTTTCTACATTCATTGGTTCATTCATTCATTTACCAAATACTGCATTTGCAGAGTTAAAGTGAACATACAAAAGTTTCTGAGGCTAGTTATAGAAAGAGAGATGTTTTGAAGTTTCACTGAAACTTCATTTCAATATAAACAATATGCTAATTAAAACTATGCATGTGAACCCAGGTCTCTTTGATCTCAAATCCCACTCTTCTTAAGGCCAGTATGTGCTGGACATACATTGGAAAATCGTCCTCAACAGGGCCAAGGATGAACAACTTTTTATTCACTAAATGAATTTTCATGCTCTTTTCTCAAGTGGGAATATTTAAGTGGATGTCAGAGAAGCCATTGCATAATCATGTCACCAAAGTTTAACAGTGTTAGGAACAGGAAAGCTAGTCAAAGATGCATAATTTGTTACTGTACTCGAAAGGCACAGGAAGGGAAATCAAAGCTCCAGTTCTCATTTTTTCCATCCTTGTTTGCGGAACAAGCTTTGGCGTGAAGGCTGAGATGGGGTTTCTAGTCCCAGCTTTTGTCAACTGCCTTGGACAGGCCTTTAACACCCTCATTTGGACTGAGGATGCTAGAAGGCCCTTTCCTGTGATTTGCGATTTCACAAGTCTGCCTAAAGTGCTAACTATAAGGCAACAGTCCCCGAGTTTTTCTTTCAGAATCATTCTGAAAACGCCTGTCGTGAGATGTTCTGACAGTAGTAGACTTGTCACAAGATGGTGGGTCCACAGGACTTTTTGCTGCGTCCACTGTGGCTACAGCATTCAGAAAAGTGAACGCCAGCCCACATTACCCAGGAAGGGAAAAGGCCTGGGCCCAGGCCCTACACCCACATCCAAGTCCATGCTGTCATTTTCTCTGACGACTGCAGCTCTCTGGACCTCAGTCTTGTCCTCAGGATGGAGAAGCTGGGTTTATCCTGAGGCCTCTCCCAAGAAGTGAGAGTGTCATGTTCCTGGGCCCTTTCCAGATACTTGGACAGCAATACCGTAGACATGAATATCGCTTCCACAAGACTTAAGTCAAGCTGTTAAAAGAGATAGCTTGTGTGCAAGGGAGAAGGGTGGGGGGGATGCCAGCTCCCGGAGTAGAAGGGGAAGTTGCTTCTAAAAGGGAGGGTTTGGGGGCTTCCCTAGTGGCGCAGTGGTTAACAATTGCCTGCCAATGCAGGGGACACGGGTTAGATCCCTGGTCCGGGAAGATCCCACATGCTGCAGAGCAACTACTCCCGTGCACCACAACTACTGAGCCTGCGCTCTAGAGCCCGTGTGCCACAACTACTGAAGCCCGTGTGCCTAGAGCCCATGCTCCGTAACAAGAGAAGCCACGGCAGTGAGAAGCCTGTGCTCTGCAACGAAGACCCAACGCAGCCAAAAATAAATAATAAGTAAAATAATTCAATTATTCAAAAATAAATAACTTTTTTAAAAAATAAAAGGGAGTGTTTGTCTCATGATCACTGTTCATTTCTATTGATAGAAATCGTCAGACTTCTTTAATCAGCTTCAGGTGTCTCCATGGTGGCTGTCAGGAATAGGGACGACTTCTGTAAGGGGAAAGAAACACAATGAGAATTTTCTGCAAGAAAGCACCGGAACAGATAAGGTTAAAATTTATAGTTGAGTTTCTTGTCTTGTGGCAACTAGGTATACTCGTGGGTGTAATAACAGAGATAAAGTTAATCTTTTATTCCTGTGAGCCTGGTTTTTGTCTCTGGGACTCGGGCCCCCAGGACCTTTGTTCTTGAGCTTCCAAAGCCTGTCTTGCCCAAGGCCGTTCCCTGGTCCTTTTCCAAAATGGCCGTGCTCTTGTCTTCCTGTCTCAATTACAGCTGCTGTACCCACCACTCAGCATTTCCCCACTAACGTGCCCGCAGACCCTGTAGCTCAGTTGCGCGCCCCGTGAAGCTGGCCACCCTGCATTGCCTGCATGCCTGAGAATAAGCTGACAAAACATGTCGAAGTCTCAAGATGTGCGAACTCATCATCACAGATATTCGGGACTTCCCTGGATGTCCAGTGGTTAGGACTCTGTGCTTCCACTGCAGGGGGCACTGGTTTGATCCCTGGTTGGGGAACTGAGATCCTGCATGCTGTGTGGCATGGCCAAAAAAATAAAAAATTTAAAAATTAAAACAAATATTCAAACATAAGACACTCTGTGGATTCAAAAAGGCATTTTTGTTCTAGGCACCAAAAATGACAGCACAATGAGTGAATCTGATGCATTCAGGCATAATCACAATATTTTACTAAAATCTTTGAGTCCAGACAGAGCAGTCCAGACCTCGTGGTGATGTGCTATGATGTGCCTTCTATTTCACTGAAAAACTGGCACTGAAAATTTGTCTCTTATGAAATCCTGATAAATTTTTTTTTCTTTCTCCCTTTCAATTGATCTTTGTAACATCAACAATTTTTGGCAAAAATAAGATGTCTAAATTACAGTTTGGGGAATTCCCTGGCAGTCCAGTCGTTAAGACTCTGCGCTCTCACTGCTGTGGGCCCAGTTTCAATCCCTGGTCAGGGAACTAAGATCCCACAAGCCTCGAGGTGGGGCAAAACAAAAAAGAAGGAAAGAAAATAATAAAATAAAATATGGTTTTATTTCCTGCATCAGTTTCCAGTGCAAATGTGTGTGAATGGTCACTGGGGGGCCCTAATCCCACAGGCTTACAGTCAGCCTTTTGGACCATGGTTTTCAAACTGCAGGTCAAAACCCACTTTAGGGGGCTTCCCTGGTGGTGCAGTGGTTGAGAGTCCGCCTGCCGATGCAGGGGACACGGGTTCATGCCCCGGTCCGGGAAGATCCCACATGCCGCGGGGCGGCTGCGCCCGGGAGCCATGGCCGCTGAGCCTGCGCGTCCGGAGCCTGTGCTCCGCAACGGGCGAGGCCACAACAGTGAGAGGCCCGTGTACCGCAAAAAAAAAAAACCACACACAAAAAAAACCCCACTTTAGAGGATGTGGATGCGAAGAGGACAGAAAAGAGCATTTGTAAGAGTAAATAGTGAAGGAAAGTATTGTTCTGTGGAACTTTCATTTCACTTACATGCATATGTGTATACTGGGTTGCAATTTTAAATGTATTAGGTTGGGGGCCTGAAAAGTGCCCCCAGAAAATGTTTTTTAAGTTTGAAAGCCACTAACTTTAGGTTATGGGGGCAAGAGGGGTTGCTGAATCAGTAGAGGGTTTTATGGGAGGAAAAAATAACTTCCGTTTGCAGTATCCATCTTTTTTATAGTACGCTAGAGTTCCAACATTTAGTAACCGGCAACCACAGTTTATTAACTTAAAGAAACGAAAACTTCAGCACATGAAGCTGCATTCAGGAAATAGGACATAATAAACATTCCTTTCTAATGCTCAGTTGAGAGGGAAAGAAAAAAAGAGGAAGTCAGCGGGGGAGCATATGAAGAATAAAATCCTCTGAACCTAAAACTGCTCTAAAAAATAAAGTGTTTTCAAAAATAAATAAAAGCGTAAGTCTTCTTTCCTTCCCCAAACTCTTCCCCTCTGTGGCAGCAGAGGGCGAGCTACTTGGGTTCACAAGCCCCATTTCTGTTTTGTGACAGCTGCTTAAAAAAACGAACCTGACTTACATCTGAAAAAATGAAGCCTCCTCTGTTAGAAGCAAGAATTCTCCTTGATTGTACTTAACTCTCTTTGCACAGTTCAGTTCTAAATGATGAATGTTTGTATCTGCAGCCACCAAGATCTCATGAAAACCTTCATTAGATGGGGCGATTTTCTATGGCCATATATGCCATTCTTCAGCTCAGTAACCACAAGCCGTTCATCCTCGTGTATGAGGTAAGTGACTAAGTCTCCAGGTGACCTCGAATTTGCAGAAGGGTGATAAAAGTCTGAAGTTGAATCCGAGCGTTTGAATCAAGGACATAAACGTAAGGAGAAAACAGGAAGGTTCACCACAAGGTCACTCGGGTAGAAATCAGAGAATTCCAGAGGTCTGGGAAAATAATCAGTCGGAATATTTGTTGAAATAACCACAGGCTTCTCTAAACATTTTAAACTTATCTTGGAATAATTCCAGATGTACAGGAAAGTGGCAAGTCAGCACTCCCCCCCCCACCCCTTTTACAAGCATCATTGTACGTGTGTGGTAAGTTGCACAAAGGGAAAAGAAAGGACCATGAGCTCCTCACCCCATCTTAGAAACAAGCATCACTGTGGTTAACACTAAGCAGTGGTATCATGAGTGATCTCTTTCCCAGTAAGATGTAGCACTCTAAATTCCTTTTTTTTTTTTGGCGGTATGTGGGCCTCTCACTGTTGTGGCCTCTCCCGTTGCGGAGCACAGGCTCCGGACGCGCAGGCTCAGCGGCCATGGCTCATGGGCCCAGCCACTCCGCGGCATGTGGGATCTTCCCGGACAGGGGCACGAACCCGTGTCCCCTGCATCGGCAGGCGGACTCTCAACCACTGCGCCACCAGGGAAACCCATCACTCTAAATTCTTTAAAGCTGCAAATAGATATGTGATCATTCATCTTAGATGAATTAAAGGGCCCCTTCCTTTCCCTGCCTGCATCTTCTATGCAAAGAGCCAGAGTCAAGTGGAAGAAGAGAGCTTGGCTGAAGGCCTGGCCTGACAACGGGGCTCTGGACAGTCACTGTGATGCGTGGACCTCCTTCCTCACCAGAACTTGGGACTTGCTCTATGACTCTCTGCTCTTTTAAAAACCGTATAGGTCTTTAGCCATCCTATCATTTTCTTTTATTTTTTAAAAATAAATTTATTTATTTATTTATTTTTGGCCGCACAGACTTTCTCTAGTTGCAGCGACCAGGGGCTACTCTTTGTTGCGGTGCGCGGGCTTCTCATTGCAGTGGCTTCTCTTGTTGCGGAGCACGGGCTCTAGGCACGTGGGCTTCAGTAGTTGTGGCACACGGGCTTCAGTAGTTGTGACTCACAGGCTCTAGAGCGCAGGCTCAGTAGTTGTGGCACACGGGCTTTGTTGCTCTGTGGCACGTGGGATCTTCCCGGACCAGGGTTCGAACCCGTGTCCCCTCATTGGCAGACGGATTCTTAGCGACTGTGCCACCACCACCAGGGAAGCCCTATTCTATCATTTTTAATGTGTCTTTACAGAGGAAGACAAATATCATGTGATATCACTTATATGTGGAATCTAAAAATATGATACAAATGAACTTATTTACAAAACAGAAAGAGGCTCACAGACATAGAAAACAAACTTATGGTTACTAAAGGGGAAGGGGGGAGGGATAAATTGGGAATTTGGGATTAACATATACACACTACTGTATATAAAGGACCTACTGTAAAGTACAGGGAAGTATATTCAATATCTTGTAGTAACCTATAATGGAAAAGAATCTGAAAAAGGATACACACACACACACACACACACACACGCACACACACATATATATAAAACGGAATTGGGCTTCCCTGGTGGCTGCAGTGGTTGAGAGTCCGCCTGCCGATGCAGGGGACATGGGTTCGTGCCCCGGTCCGGGAGGATCCCACATGCCGCAGAGCGGCTGGGCCCGTGAGCCATGGCCGCTGAGCCTGCGCGTCCGGAGCCTGTGCTCCGCAACGGGAGAGGCCACAACAGTGAGAGGCCCGCGTACCACAAAAAACAAACAAGCAAAAAAACCTGAATCACTTTGCTGTACACCTGAAACACTGTAAATCAACTCTACTTCAGTTTTTAAATTTTTTAAAATGTACTTTTAAACAATAAATTTACGAACGTATCTTTAAAACGAACTCTCTTCCAATTTCTGTTCAGTCTTCCTTCGTATTCCAGACAGATTCCTGACATAGCTGTTCTCCTAATGCATTTGGTCATAGCCCTGCATTGAGAAATGCTGCTCTTTATGGGATTCCTATTTGAAAGTTCACCCTCCACATTAACAACTATCTGAGCCCTGAATGAAATCAGAGGCACAAGAAAAGAAATAGAATTATGAGCCCTAAGCAAAAATACAGCCGTACCTTTGTGCGGGTAACTTCGGTAACTGCGTTCAGGAGGAGAGGGTTCACTGGGCTGGGGGCAAATGCCTTTGCTGGTCTGGGAGACAGTAGACGGGGGCATTGGGGGTGCACACCAGGAGGCCAAGCTGGCAGCATCTGGAGGCTGCAGCTGGAGCCTGTTCAGTTTCGTAGGTGGATCCAATTCTGGGCCTCTGTGTTTTTGGACACTGTTATGCCAGTTTCCTAACTCTGGAAAATTCCTAAATCTGGTCTATGAAATTGACCAGTGTTGATATAGTCCGACAAGTTCTAGCTTGCCTGGAGAAGGTATTTGTAATATGATTCAGGTCACATCTTCTGATCAGCATAGGCTATTTAGACTTATTTATAATTCCATTTTGTCCTGAAAAGGATTTTAAGGCAGACTATAAAATCGTGAGTGTCACTGAAGATTTCAGTTAAGAATGACTATAGGGGATTTCCCTGGTGGCGCAGTGGATAAGAATCCGCCTGCCAATGCAGGGGACACGGGTTCAACCCCTGGTCCAGGAAGATCCCACATGCCGTGGAGCAACTAAGCCCGTGCACCACAACTACTGAGCCTATGCTCTAGAGCCTGTGAGCCACAACTACTGAAGCCGGTGCACCTAGAGACCGTGCTCCACAACAAGAGAAGCCACCGCAATAAGAAGCCTGCACAGCGCAACGAAGAGTAGCCCCTGCTCGCCACAACTAGAGAAAGCCCGTGTGCAGCAATGAAGACCCAATGCAGCCAAAAATAAATAAATAAATTTATTTATTTAAAAAAAGAATGATTATGACACGGACGTGGCTGATGCTTTTGGGACCAGTCCCTCCCACTCCACCCACAGGACAGCCCTGGCCAGGCCCACCGTCCTCCTGTCAAACTACTGATTGAATCTTTCTGAAGCAATTCAGCAGGTTGCTCTCCTAAAATATCTCCCTTTTGCCTTTATGCATGAGCTACTTAATTCCACAAACATTTTAACATCTATTCCACAAGAAGTACTAGATTAAAGGTTATATGAAGAAGACAAAATTCTTGCTCTTAATGGACCCAGCATCCAATTCAAGGGTCAGCAAATCATGGCCTGGGGCCAAATCCGGCCTACTGCCTGTTTTTGTATGGCCCTCAAGCTAAGAATGGTTTTTACATGTTTAAATGGTTGGAAAAAATCAAAATACGATTAATATTTCATGTCGTGTGAAAATTATCTTAAACTCAAATTTCAGTGTCGGTAAAGTTTCCCTGTAACACCACCCCCATTCATTTATGTAATGTCTGTGCTGCTTCCCCACCAGCACAGCTGAGTTAAGTGGTTGGACAGAGACCTTTTGACTGGCAAAGTCTACATTACTAACCATCTAGTCCTTTACGAAAAAAGTTTGCCAAACTCTGTTACACTATGCAACTAATCTGTTGACTGCCTACCATGTTCCTTCTTGGCTTTTGGTTTTACTGTTCTCCGTGTTGCAGTTCCTATCCTAATGGACCTTACACTGCAGAGGCAGATGGACATTAACAATTATATCACAGGGTACTGAGTACTGTGGCCTAATAATTAAAATAATCACTAATGCTTAGCGCTTCCTACGTGCCAAGCACTACTCTGAGGATCGTGTACCTATTAACACACTTCATCTTCACAATAACCCTATGAAGTGTTAAGACAATTTTTAGTAAAGCCGCCCAAGAGGCAGCTTCATTTTTTTTTTCTAACACATTAAAAACTATTCAGTTTTGTTAATTAACGTATGTTAAGTACACACATAGTCTAAATAAAACCTTTCAGAATCCACTGTATGATCCTCAATCAAAATACAGATTACAAGCATTCAAAAACATTATTGTTGGGCTTCCCTGGTGGCGCAGTGGTTGAGAGTCCGCCTGCCGATGCAGGGGACACGGGTTCGTGCCCCGGTCCGGGAAGATCCCACATGCTGCGGAGCGGCTGGGCCCGTGAGCCATGGCCGCTGAGCCTGCGCGTCCGGAGCCCGTGCTCCGCAACGGGAGAGGCCACAACAGTGAGAGGTCCGCGTACCGCAAAAAAAAAAAACAAACAAAAAACACATTATTGTTTTTCTGATATAAGGATCTGAGAATCGTGATTTCTATGGTTTACAAAACTGAGGCTAATCGTTTAGTAAACGGTTACCTATACTTTTCTTGGATAACTATGACTTTTGTACAGATATATTAAATGAGCACATATCAAAGAATGTATTAAACTTATTAATTAATGAGGGAACCAGTAAAATGTTACAAGTGATTCCAAGGAGAACTCAAAGAGCCTAGACTTAGAGAGAGTATAAGGATTTCTGAAATAAAATTAGGAATAGATGCAAAATAGCTGTAGCCTCAAGGCAATAATCAATTGCATTCTATCTGACACAGACACACTTCTAGGGACAGGGATGATTTTCATTACCATCAGTTTTCTACGATTTACAGAGTTGAAAGGAACTGGAAGGTGAAAGACGCAAATAACAGAGGTGAGGGAGCTGACCTGAGCACTCATGGAACTTTTTTCTGTCTATCTCTCTTTCACAATCTTTTTCTGACAAAGTTAGTACTACAGTGTGTCCATAAAATATATTTTTTATAGATTGAAGATGCTTTGATGACATCATGTATATTTACTTATGTTTCCAGACTTTATGGATTATTATTATCCCCCTTTTACAGATGAGGAATCTAGAGAAAGTTATCCTGCCCAAGGACCCACGCTAGCACGTGGCAGAGTCAGGGTTAGAATCTAGACAGGCTGGCGCAGCGTCTGTGCTCCACACGTGTCAAGAACGATGCTGGTCTGCACCACCTACTCCCTCAGGCAGATCACCTGGGATCTGCACAGTCGCCACAGGGCACTTCCTTCTCTCCCACTGAAGAGATGACTTTATGCCTGGCTTTGTTATCACCTGGGGGTCTCCCTGACACTGCACGATACTATGGACAGGATTGACTTGAATCTCTCTTCCCTGGTTTGTGGAAAGTCCAGCGTCCTCCCCAGATCACCGAGAATTGTACAGAAGTTTCCCTTCTTATGGTGAGCTTGGATCCAGCTTCCTTCCTCCAGTGAATTCTGTTTTGTTTGTTTGTTTTAATTGAAGTACAGCTGGTTTACAATGTTGTGTTAATTACTGCTGTACAGCAAAGTAATTCAGTTTTACATATATATACATTCTTTTTTTAAATATTCTTTTCCATTATGGTTTATCATAGTATATTGAATATAGTTCTCTGTGCTATATAGTAGGACCTTGTTGTTTATCCATTCTATGTATAAAAGCTTACATCTGCTAATCCCAACCTCCCACTCCATCCCTCCCCCAACCCCCTCCCCCTTGGAAACCACCAGTCCTTCCTCCAGCGATTTCTTATTTTCACTCTGAATCTAATAGCTGTTTCTATGTCTCTATACTTGCATTGACTCAAATATGTACCTTAACATCTTTTTTTGGGGGGGGGGCTGCGCTGCACAGCATGTAGGATCTTAATTCCCCGACCAGGAATCAAGCCCATGTCCAGCGCAGAGTCTTAACCACTGGACCGCCAGGGAAGTCCCCCTTAGCATCTTTTAAAAGAAATCTTCAGGGCTTCCCTGGTGGTGCAGTGGTTGAGAGTCCGCCTGCCGATGCAGGGGACATGGGTTCATGCCCCGGTCTGGGAAGATCCCACATGCCACGGAGTGGCTGGGCCCGTGAGCCATGGCCGCTGAGCCTGTGCGTCTGGAGCCTGTGCTCTGCAATGCGAGAGGCCACAACAGTGAGAGGCCCACATACCGCAAAAAAAAAAAAAAAAAAGAAATCTTCACCAAAGTAGTAATAGTAATATAATAATAATGTTATAGAAATCCTGTGGCTGTAGAGCAAGTTAACATCACAGGAATGCAATAGCTTGAATTTGAATATTAGACAGGCCTGGTAATATCTAGTACCTATTGAGTGCTTATGTGCTAGATACTACCTATGTATTTATATACACGGTAAACCCCTCCATAGGAAACGCATGGAATCCAAAATTTTCAGTCCCCCAAAATTCAGGGTTGGTTAATGAAATGACTGGGGCGAGCTACCGCCACCTGCTGGCCAGGTGTTCCAGAGGTCCATCTGTGCCCTCTGATTCTATCCTACAGTTGGGTACCATTCACTCAGTCGTGACTGATCCCTCTGGCTTAACCTGTCGATGGGGTCAATAACCCATCCTGGGGTTAGCTGGCCCTCCAGCATGGTAGCAGCAACTTCTGAATCTTCCTAGTTAGATGGTGCCAGGGAGATGGGCAGGGGGAACACAGGGGATGAAAGTGTCTTTCTGTCTTCTGAGATTGTGTCGCCCCTGCCCCCAGAGAAAATAAGAACCTGAGCGCAGCACAACGTGGCTGTACTTAACACTACTGAACTGTACACTTAAAAATGTTTAAAATAGTAAATTTTATGTTACATATATTTTACCACAATTAAAAAAAAGAAACTTAGCCCAACCCTGGTTGAGAATGGGAGTTGGGCAGAGGATGGACACTAAGTACCAATTCTCTTATATCTAAATTTGCTTTATTACAAAGTGCATCATGGTGGGTTTCATAGACGCGAGCCTCGGTGACCTAACTCTGGACTCCCCACTTACAGCCATATTGCACAGACCACACTACCATTCCACCTCTTGCTTTACCTATTTCCAACAACAATAACAAGCTAAAAGAATATATTTCTTCCTCTTTACTCCGCCCAACGATTCAATAATTCCTCCACTGGATCTGTCTTTTCAGGCTCTGTCCCATCTTTTAAAACCTAAATATTGGGCTTCCCTGGCGGCACAGTGGTTAAGAATCCGCCTGCCAACGCAGGGGACACGGGTTCGAGCCCTGGTCCGGGAAGATCCCACATGCTGTGGAACAACTAAGCCCGTGTGCCACAACTGCTGAGCCTGCACTCTAGAGCCCACGAGCCACAACTACTGAGCCCACGAGCCACAACTACTGAGCCCATGTGCCACAACTACTGAAGCCCGTGCGCCTAGAGCCCGTGCTCTGCAAGAGAAGCCACCACAGTGAGAAGCCTGCGCACCCCAACGAAGAGTAGCCCCCGCTCGCCACAACTAGAGAAAGTCCACGTGCAGCAACGAAGACCCAACGCAGCCAAAAATAAATAAATAAATTTATTTAAAGAACCCAAATCTTAAATGTCCCTTCAAAGTATTTTCCTAAACAAAAACAACTGCCTCCTTCAGAGGGATTCTTGCAGAGGACTTTAAAAAATATTCTCAGTATTGAAAGATGACCTCGAATCCACTCTAATCTGTATTTTCAAAGCGATCCCTTTCAAACTTGAGTGCTCTAAGTATTAATCAGAAATAAATTACTTACGATATTATGCTCCCACCTCCCACCCCTGCTCTAGTGGTTGAGAAGGACTGTTTTTAATCTTCTAATTCTGCACATGTGTTAGATTACAAATCTTTCCTGAGGTTCAGGAGTGCTGTTTACGAGCTGTCTCCTCACAACCGGAGCTCCTGACGAATACTTGTTGGATGCAGCCAACTAAAGAGACTTCTCTCCCGAGCCTCCTTCCTGGGACTTGGGATGGCAGAGCTTCTCTGGGATTGGCCAAGTGTCTCTTCCTCTGTCCTCCATGGCACTGGCTTATGACCCTTGGCCGAAAATGTTGGCCAAGTTGTGATTTGATAGGAAACAAAACCCAGGAGGAGCCATGATTCAGCCCCCACTGCCCCAAACTTAGAACAGAATGCTTTGTTTCCTAAACCTCCAAACTTATCTGGTCAACCTTCTTGCCTCTTTTTTTTTCTTTTCTTTTCTTTGCAAAAGTGAGACCCAGAAGGGTTACAGCTGCTATTGAACCTCAAGGGACCACCTCAGTTAATTCCTCAGATTAGTACCTCTGGTTTTAATGGTGCAGAAAAGATCCAAGCTCAGAAAATCACAGAAGAAAATTGGCCTGGTGAGTCCACATTCACTGGACTTCAAAATCCACAGCCTTGCAAGGGGAGTGTTGAAGTCAGACCTGAGCTGAACAGCTTGAGATGCCAGAGGGGCAAAGGAGGAAAATGACTAAGCAAAAGCTACTCATCATGGAACTTAATGATCAAAGACATCTCACTTTCTGCTGATCAGAAAACATCATAGCCAGAGCGCAGGATCCTTAGAGATGATCTAGTCCCATTTCCTTACTTTGCAGATGTGAGACGTGGGTAGCAAGGGGACCTGTCCAAGGCCACGTGGTAATTCTGTGGCAATGATAGGACCATTAGCAATGATAGGTATTCTTTCCACCCAACCAGCTTACCTTTCCTAACGTATAGAAGAAAAATAAAAGATGTCACTAAGTTTTAAAGACAAGTTGCTTGGTTGTTTTTTGTTTGTTTAATTGAAATATAGTTGATTTACAGTATTGTGTTAGTTGAGGAGAAGTGTCTTATTTTGATGAATATATTGTAGTTTACATGAATGGCGCCCACTGGAGTTGTGACCAGTCCCCGGGGCTATTCATGGTACCCTGATAAAGGGACGTGTTTTAAAGCTGAGCGATAGAGTCTGTATAAGGAAAATTGCACCAAATTAGACAAAGCATTCAACAGTGATGTTGGAAGAAAAGACAGGAGGAGAGGTTACTCTTGTGGGCCTGTTACAAAGAATGATCACATTTGTGGCTGAAGAAGAGGATGTAATTTGCCTGCCTTTCTGGTTGTGACTGCAAGGCTCCCGTCAGTCTCATAATTAGAAAGCTGCTCCCCCTTTGCTTAGTCCTGGAGCTAGTCCTCCGGCCTCACGCTAAGCCTGTCTTTTGGGTCCTGAGGCCCCTTCTCAGGGCAGCCCTGGCCTCCGCTGGCCACACCTGCATGCACAGTGATGGTTCTCCTTTTTTGACCTGGGCTGGCTTCACTCATCCTAGTGGGTGCAGCTTTGGCTGCGGCCCAGGGGAGGTAACCCTGAGAAATGGAAATTCCAGAAAGTTGGGGAAATATTTTCATAAACAGTAGAATTAGTTTGTATTTGAGAAATGGGGAAGTGGGTGAGTGAGAGCGAGTTGAACTGCGGGTAGTAAAGGAAACAGAAGAGGAATCAGTCTGACTGGCCGCTTGAAAGAAGCTGCCTCAAAATGTGAAAATAATTTGCAGGGGAATGTTTACACAAAAACTAATCTAAAGAAAAAACAACTTACACACCAAAATCGAAATGTCACTTGTTCCCAGAGGGCATGAGCTCAGAAGTTAAAAGGAGGGGGAGCCTCTCCAACAATTAAATGTATTTTTTTAAAGGCTCCTTTGGGTTTAAATTGGTTCCAGGAAGAACACAGACTCTCATCCCGGGGGAGGTATCTCTGCAGATGCTAAGAGGAGCTGAGAAGCTCTGGGTTCCAAACCCGGGTGGCTGGTGCAAAGGGCAGAGAGGTCAGCCAGAAATATTCTGTCAATGGTGGTTTCAGCCGATAAATTCAGCCAGATTTTGAGATCAAACATTTGGAGCTTAAGAAACTCCCTCCGGGGCTGCTTTTGTTTATCATACTTTCCTGGCCACTGGAGTTCACAGAGAGTGATATCAGAGAGAGAACTTACAAAGTAGGTCCAAGTTTGCAAAGGCACAATCTTAGGAATGGAAAACAGCTATGGGGTCTGTTTGAAAGGGTCACACATAAACCAAAGCAGGCATTCTTACTAAGAGCTGCCTGAACAGTGAGGGAAGTTGAAAATACAGCTGCCCAAATGCAGACAGCTAGCTGGGCACCAGAGGAGAGACAGGAACCATGCCTCCTAGTCTAGTTCTTTTATTATAAACTTCATCCTATGGTATAGGAGTCAGCCTCGTAAGTATAAAAGTGCTTCCAAAATGAAGTTGATTCATGTACTAAGTGCAGAAAGAGACAACCAAGGTCCTCAGACACTACACAGAATCCAGACCTGGAAGCAACTTGTCACCATCTAAGGCCATCAAATCAAGAGGGAATCAGGAAGACACTGTCCCCCATCCCAAGAGAAGGGGAGCTTGATCCCCAGGAGGCGTGAACTAAGGGCCTGGGGAGGCCTCTCTTACCGGTGCTGTAATTTCAGGAGGCTCCAACTTCCCCTTTTGCAAAACCTCCGACTTCCTCCCCACTCTACAGGCCAGGGCCTAAAGTTCTACCTCTAGAGCTTCACTTGTTTGCTTCTGAACCCACCTTTGTCACTGTGCTTTAGGTAGACAAAGGCTGGAGGAATTAATTTTACTGCAGGTGACTTGAAGGGAGTACAGGTAATTCCACCCTCCCCTCTCTCTAGGTCTCTCCTCAGCTTCACCTGGGAGTGCACTCCCCTCCCCACCTCCCCCTTCTTTTGTTGTTTTTCTTCCCCTCCATTGTTTTGTATCAAAAAGTATCCAAAGTAATTACTGAGATCAGTGTGTGGTCTGCTACCCGCTGAGTCTTCAACAATTTCCATTCACTCAACAAATCTTCCCCAAGCGCCTTCTTCAATCCACGTGGTGTGCTGGAAGTATTAGGGACTCAAAGGCCAGTCCTGGTCGCTCCATAGCCTGGGGGTTGGGGGCCAGACACAGAGTCAAGTACTAAGGACAACTTGTAATGAGGACCCCGTGCCCAGGGGAGGGGGGCTAGGCAGGAGGCTTGCTTTGCTTGGAGATCTAGCAGGGGACAGCCCTGCGGGTAGGATGCAGGGAAAGGGGACCAGAAAGTTCACTCTGGGAGTTTGGGGTTAGCAGATGTAAGCTTTTATGTAGAGAATGGGTAAACAACAAGGTCCTACTGTGTAGCCCCGAGAACTACATTCAATATCCTATGATAAACCATAATGGAAAAGAATATTTAAAAAAAAAGGATGTATAAATATGTATAACTGAACCATTTTGCTGTACAGCAGTAATTATTATTAATTTTTTAAATAAATGATTTAGGTTTTTTTTTTAATCTTTTTTGGCCACACCACGTGACATGTGGGATCCTAGTTCCCCGACCAGGGATCGAACCTGCACCCCCTGCATTGGAAGTCCCAACCACTGGACCACCAGGGGAGTCCCTGTATAGCAGTAATTAACACAACATTGTAAACCAGGAAGAGAAAAACAAATATCGTATATTAACGTATATATGTGGAATCTAGAAAAATGGTACAGATGGACCTATTTGCAGGGCAGGAATAGAAACGCAGACATGGAGAAAGGACTTGTGGACTTGTGGACACAGCGGGGGAGGGGGAGGGTGGGGTGAATTGGGAGATTAGGTTTGACATAATTATACTGCCATGTGTAAAATAGATGGCTAGTGGGAACCTGCTGTATAGCACAGGGAGCTCAGCTTGGTGCTCTGTGATGACCTAGATGGGTTGGATGGGAGATGGGAAGGAGGTTCAAGAGGGAGGGGATATAGGTATACATACAGCTGATTCACTTCACTGTACAGCAGAAGCTAACAGAACATTGTAAAGCAATTATACTCCAATAAAAAATAAATAAATAAAATAATAATAATAATTAAAGGACGTTCACTCTGAACCAGGGGAAGCTTGTGCAGAGGAATGGGGTGAGAGAGGTCATTTCTGGGGACCATGGTATTCGGGGAGTGGCAGGATCCCACGTTGAATGCAAAGGCAAGGGTCAAATCATGAAGCGTTTGCCAACCAGGCTAAGGCATCCCACAGTCTGGGCTTTAAGCTGGAAGGAACGGGAAGCCACTGAAGGTTTTTAAGCAGGAGACAGAGGTAACCAGATTTCTGATTGAGACAGTCACCTGGGCTGGAGTGAGGAGAATAGACTGGGGAGAGGTGAGCCTGCAGGCAAATTAGATTGGGATCCCCAAGTGGGTTCTTGGCAAACTTTGTCCCGCTTTGGCAAGTTCTAAATTCTAGAGAAAGTGGTCCCTGTGCAGAGATGAGCAATGATCCCTCAGAGAAGGATTCTACTGAGGCCTCTCCACAGACAGCTGTGGCCCATTTCCTAAGACTCTTCTTCAATCCTCAAGTTCCAGGTAAGAGAAACTGAGACATTTCTAACACACCCGTACAGCAGTGGTTCCCAGAGTGTGGTCCCTAGACCAGTATAGCAGCCACCATGAGAACTCTAGAAAAGCATGTTCTTGAGCCCCACCCCCTACCTACTGATCAGAAACACAAGCCTGGGCTTCCCTGGTGGTGCAGTGGTTAAGAATCCACCTGCCAATTCAGGGGACACGGGTTCGAGCCCTGGTCCGGGAAGATCCCACATGCCGCAGAGCAACTCAGCCCGTGTGCCACAACAGCTGAGCCTGTGCCCTAGAGCCCGCGAGCCACAGCTACTGAGCCCGCGTGCTGTAACTACTGAAGCCCACACACCTAGAGCCCGTGGTCCGCAACAAGAGAAGCCACTGCAATGAGAAGCCGGCGCACCCCAACTAAGAGTAGCCCCCGCTCGCTGCGACTAGAGAAAACCCGCGCGCAGCAAGGAAGAATCAAAGCAGCCAACCCACAGCTGCAGCCAGTTAAAAAAAAAAAAAGAAAGAAACACAAACCTCAGAGGTGGCTCTGATGCAAGGCTAACGTTTGAGGACCATCCCCCTGTGGTATCACACACGAGAAGGGGCTACAGGAGAAAACTGAACACAGGCTCAGAAGATTCTTTTTTTTTTTTTTTTTTTTAAGAGAGAAAAGCGTCTACTAAGCAGGGTAGAAGCTCCCAGACATGGAACTATTATAATCATCATTTATTTAATACAAATCTAACAAATGATTTTGAAAGCCTGCTAAGTGCATGGTACTCGCTGGGCAGAGGGAGGAGAGAGATTTTAAAAGCACAGGGTTCCTGCCTACAGTACTATCCAGCCATCATCAACATTATATCATCACCTTCGAAAAACCCTTCTTAATGCTAATAATAGTCACTTATAACCCACATATGAGACCTCGCAAGGCTTACTGAGCACGAATGCGGCACCCAGCTCTGTGCCCTAAGGTTCCTGCCCCCACGTGATTTACTGTCAAGCTGGGTCAGAACTTGAACACAAGAAGCAGTCATGGTCACCCAAGGTGTCGCATAATCATGAGATAAATTGTGACAAGGCTACACAGGTCTTGTCAACTGGAGTCCTCCTCCAGCTGTAATCACGTGGCCTTCATTCTCACTCTTTCCCCAAAGTCTTGGTTTTTTGTTTTGTTTTGGTTTGGTTTTTTGGCATGGCATCTTAGTTCCCCCACCAGGGACCGAACCCACGCCCCCGGCAGTGGAAGCCTGGAGTCTTAACCACTGGACCGCCAAGGAAGTCTGTCGAGGGTTTTTTTTTTTTTTTTTTTCCTTAATCTAGATGGTGGCAATTCCGTTCTCCAAGACATGCAAAGTCAGGCCCCTTTCCATCTTTCTTCTCTCTTATTCTGTCAGCAATTTTCTCGTCAGCTTTTCAAAGACCCCAAAGAGTTGGTCAGGTCAACCTCAGATGCTCAGATGCTGCCAGAGTTTCCCAGGAACTTGAGGCGCACTCCCTGAGGCCACTGAGCCCAGAGTCCCCAGGCAGGAGCATCTGGCCGCACCTCTGGGGCTGTGAGGAAGGAAGTTGTAGCGCTCAGTGGTCAACCAGCCCTGGGAACTTGGGCCTCCTTGGGTTTGCCCATGGAGGTGGGGAAAGCAGTCCTTTGGTGCTCTGACCCTGAGAACTCTGGCCTTTACCCCTGGAGCCCTGGGCCCACCTCCTCCAATCTCTCATCTGTCTCCCAGAGGGGGTGTTGAGGATATGGCAACAGACACTAGGAAGGAGAGGAAAAGGCCGGTTCTATAAATAAACGGGCTGCTCCCAGATGAGGCACCGTCCTTCCCACTCCCATCCCCTCACCCTTGTGACAGGCAGAGCAGAGAGCAGCCTTACGCCAGGGATTAGTGCGATCACAAGGTCACGGTAGATACCCAGGTCTGTAAATACTCCTGGACAGCTTTAGTCATTGAATAGGAGCCAGGAGGGGAAAGACCGAGGGAGGAGGGAGAGCTGGATGCCGGCTAGAGCTAGCTTGAAAATCTACAGTAAAAACAACAAAAAAGAAAGAAGCCTGGCTTTCCTCCAGAATGTGCAAATCTATAGAGGGAGTGGAGAAGGGAGGGGAAACGGGCAATTCCCACAAAAGTACTCATTTTTTAGGGTGGTTAGCCTGAACCTCAGAACACTGATCTGTCCCCCAAATGTTGTAAAAAGAAACCCAAGAGCTAATAGCACCAGAAGTTTCAGGATCTCTGGGAATACAGTCAGCATCAGACTGCTGAAAGTTCAAAGAAGATGAATTTTTGGCACATTTGCTGGGGAGAATCTCAGAGAAGCAGGAAGAGAGAGCAGGGCTCCTGGGCTGATAGGGCTGGGGAAGAGGTTATACACAGTCTCCTTGGATAAGCAAGGACCACAGAGCAAGGAGATCACTTGTTGGAGGGGCCGCTCTGTGGGTTCTGGGGACCCTCAGGATCCTTAGGTCCTCACCCTCTTTAGGGTCACAATCTGGGCGGTGCAGGCAGATAGAAGTGGTGGAGAAATGTGATCGGGAGATGAAAAGCTCCATGCGGGAGCAACTTGCCTAAGTGCATGGTACCTAAATAAAGAAAGCCATGGTGTGCTGGTGACAGAGCCACGGAACTGATATTCCACATTTTCACCAGATGAGGGGAGGGCAGACGAGGGTGGATCAGCTGCAGTGTCACCAGCAGAGACAAATTCCAGAGCAGCTTGGATGAATCATCTTGGCACACGTACACTCACAAATGTTAAATATGGAAGGTGGGGATATGCCCGTTAGCAAAAGCTAGATTCGGGGTACATAATTTTTGGACCTGGTGTGTCTAATTCTGTTTTCAATGATTGAGTCGTTTGGCTGCTTTTAAGCGAAACTTGGAGTGACTTATCTAAAGACAGACCACTGTGAAGCTTCTGTCGTCAGAAGGAGAAGACCTAAGTGACTTAGGGTGACGTGGTGAATGCAAGTAGCTAATCAGAAAAGAAATGAGCTACTTGGGACATGGTCACACATTTATTAACATCAAATGCTATTCATATCTTTGTTTTCCTTTTAAAACCAAGGTTCCTAGTTCCAGAGTGAGTTTGTGTTTACAGCTGATGCTCAGAGGAAAGAGCTGGAACACAGCCTGCCCTCCCCACGCCTCCCTTGGAATCTGTGTTGGAGACAGGGCATTACCTCGGGCACACAGCAGATCTGACGCACTGGGCCAGTTCTTATCCACAGAGAAGAGCCTCGAAATTAAATTCCTCCTTTGCCTTTGATGACATGGGTTCTACCTCTGCAGAAAACAAAGATTAAGGAAGATTGTGATCAAGCAACTGGGAGTATAAGAAACTCTCTTAAGAGGTTCAGAGGTTAAAAGCTAGCCAACAATAGCCATAAAGGCCTTCTGTGTGCTCTCGGAGCTGAGAACGTGGACTCTCTTAGGTGATATTTAATCAACATGACATGTCTTGCCGTCATCTAAAAAGTGAAAACTCAAGGCATCAGTCAAGCAACAAATATTTAGTACGAGTTTGTTGTGTGCAATGAACTGCACAGGCCCCTGCTCCGAAGACATCATGTCGCGTATCAAATTAGACTGGTGAGTCAAGAAATGTATGGAAAGCCACACACAAAAAAATCCACTGACATTTTTTTTTTTTTTTTTTTTTTTTGCGTACGCGGGCCTCTCACTGTTGTGGCCTCTCCCGTTGCGGAGCACAGACTCCGGACACGCAGGCTCAGCGGCCATGGCTCACGGGCCCAGCCGCTCCGTGGCATGTGGGATCTTCCCGGACCGGGACACGAACCAGCGTCCCCCACATCGGCAGGCGGACTCTCAACCGCTGCGCCACCGGGGAAGCCCTCCACTGAAATTTTGTACCATTAAATGAGGAGATACACGGACTTAAACTCCACCGAGGAGCTGCACATCGCTTGTTGCTTGAGACCAAGTGAAGTCACCACAGTTAGGGTTAATGGAAGGATGAGCCATCATAATCTGTAATTTGATTTAAAGTTTCAAGTCTTTCGTCAGAAATCGTTAATGATCACATCTCATCTGAGCTCCAGCCAGCCACCCTCCCCTCCGCGCGGCTCCGTGTGAAGTCTGTGCAGGCATCTATGCCTTCTTGGCAAAGCCCCTGGGTGAACTGCTACGGCTGCAGCTGTTCGGAGAGCAGGAGAATTTACGAGCTTCACAAGGAGCACATTTGCCTTTGGAGTCCAATTATGACTTTTTTCAGTGAGAACTCGTAAAAAAGTCATCAGCGACAACAGAGTGCTACTGACCCCGGTCAGCAGAGCGCACGGACAACACACGTCCCATGTATATACTTTCCAGGACTCAGCAAACCTGGCCGCCTCTGAGCTGAGCTCCTCCAGGTCAGTTTTGCCTCCCCTTCTGCTGAGATGCAGCTGCCGAAAAGGCAGGGTACATTCCGAATGCATTTCTCAGTACCCGCAAGCACTATTGAATAAACAGCAGAGACACTGCTCCGAGCACGGGGCAGACTCATTTCCTGATTCTCCTTTGGTTCATCCTCATTCGGGTCCCACCCATGACAAGCAGATACAAGCTGGTAGAAGCCACACATTGACCTTCAACATCAAGGTCAAGAGACCCTGAAAAAAATCTATAGCAGTTACTGCCTAGAACATGCTGTCCAGCACTTGATTATATAGTCCTGGGTTATTTTGTAATTATGTCTCACCTATCAATGTGTCAGGTGATAAATACCAATTAGTGTCTTCTATAGATATCATGATCTCCCATCCCCAAATAGAGGGAACAAGTAACTTCTTTATTCTCCCCAGCCTACACTCCGCAGTGCTGAACACTTAGCAGGAAATGATTAACTGATAAGTTCGGTCTCCAACTGTCCTGCACCAACCAGCTAACCGATGTCCTAGCGTCATTAGTCATGGGGTGAGCGCCGCAGAGACAGTGGATGACACGGACATGGCAGAATGCGGAGAGGTGCCTGACAAGCAAAGAGGTTTCCAAACCCATGCCCCACAGATGTTTTTAGCTGGTCAAACTCTTTTCCAATCTCAGCCTTACCAATGAGGATCAATGCACTGATGTAACTAGTGGTGGGGACCCTATTAGCTCAGAGACCGGTACATCCGCTATAAGTCTCATCTGACGTGGTCATTACAATCTTTCCTGAGCTTCAGTAGTTCTGGCAGAATTATCCTATGTAATCTTAATATGCAAAACAGAGAAAACTACTTCTCTTCATACAATAAGGTATTCCAAGATCTATGCTAAGTGGTAGGGAATACATAGGAGTAAGAGAGGGTTACGCGTGAACAGGGAAAGATGCATGTAAACTGAGAAGGGCCATGAAGTGTTAACAGGGTTATGCTAGAAGGTCATCAGGGCACATCGAGGACGGACACAAAGGAAGGAATGGTCCATTCTACTGGGGGGCAGTGACAGGAAAGATTACCTAGGTGAGGGGACATTTGATCTTTGCCTTGAAAGGTGAGTATGTTTCTGTTGATGATGGGCGGGGGGAACACGGTACTCAGAAGAGAGGAATCGTGAGTGAAGACTCAGCAGTGAAATCGCAGCTACAGGGACTTCCCTGGCGGTTCAGTGGTTAGGACTCTGTGCTCCCCTTGCAGGGGGCACGGGTTCGATCTCTGGTCGGAAAACTAAGATCCCACATGCTGCTTGGTGTGGCCAAAATTTAAAAAAAAATAAAAAATAAAAGCAGATCCATCAGGGGATTTGGAAGTCGCTTCTCACGGCCAAGCAAAGGGGTTAAGGAGGCACAGGGAGAAATAAGGGCAGGAGAAATGTGGGGCAAGGTTATGAAGGGACTTGTAAAGCCAGGCTAAGGGGTTTGGGTGTCATTCTGCAGGCAAACAGGAGCCATTGAAAGTTTTTAAAACCACAGAGACACATAATCAGATCTCTGTTACAGAGGGATCAGCCTTGATGCTGTATTGAAGAAGGATTGGAGGGGTAGACCCAGGAAGACATCTCACTCTCCTGCTTGAAATATTCCAAGGAATTAAAATAGATCCAGGCTTCTCATCGTTGCTCAGAAGGGCCCCGCCCACTCCTCCACTGCCTTCTCAGGGATCTACAGCCACGGGCCCTTTGTCAGCGCTTCTCACACGTGGCCAGTCTTTCTGCCTGAGGACCCTTGCACTTACTCACGGTTTCTCTTGCCTGGAGTGTTGACCCTGGGCTCTCCCCAGGACTCCTTCTCAACCAGGAGGCCTCCGCTGTAATCTCA
Organism: Delphinapterus leucas; assembly: GCF_059928025.1. Lineage (NCBI taxonomy): Eukaryota > Metazoa > Chordata > Mammalia > Artiodactyla > Monodontidae > Delphinapterus > Delphinapterus leucas. Next base: position 30,092,413 of record NC_143149.1, read on the forward strand.
GACCATTTTAATGTACTGCATACATGTGGTTCTTTAGCTTTTTAAATTACTATCTTCTGAGCTTCCCTGGTGGCGCAGTGGTTGAGAGTCTGCCTGCCGATGCAGGGGACACGGGTCCGGGAAGATCCCACATACCGTGGAGCGGCTGGGCCCGTGAGCCATGGCCGCTAAGCCTGCACGTCTGGAGACTGTGCTCCACAACGGGAGAGGCCACAACAGTGAGAGGCCCGCGTACCGCAAAAGAAAAAATAAAATAAGAATAAAATAAAATAAATTACTATCTTCTGCCCCCTCAAAGAGCCTTCACGAGGGAAGGGGTCGTTCTTGTCTTATCCGCCAACCTTAGACGGCTGAATGAATGAATGGAATTAAAGAGTGTGAAGCAGCGAGAATTCATCCGGCTTGGTGACTAAATGGACATGGGTGGGGAGAGAGGTGGGGGAGGAGGACCGAGATTTAGGTTTCCGGATTGGGTGACCGAGCAGTTGGTTATCCTTGACAGAGACAGCGAATGCAGGGGCGAGAGATTTTTTTTTTTTTTTTGGCCACACCTGCGGGGCTTCTGGGATCTTAGTTCCCGGAGCAGGGATCCAAGCTGGCCGTCCGGGCAGTCCTAACCACTGGACCGCCAGGGAAGTCCCGGGAGAGACTTCTGAGGCAAACTGCGTGAGCTCAGTGTTAGGTAAATTCACTTTGGGACATTCCGGGGTAGGAGACCAGGAAGCAATTGGATATGGGAATCTAGAGCGAAGGACAAAGGTCCAAACCAAAGACACAGATTTAGGAGCTGTCAGCACATTCGGCAGCTGGAGACCGAGAAAAGACATCAGTTAAACCGGAGAAGGAGAGGGTGTGGCTGTGAGGGGGAGAAACAGGAGGCGAGCACTGGGCCTGAGAACACGCCTCCCACGTGGGGAAGAAAGCAGGTCCGTGCATCCCAGGCTTCCCCAGGACTCCTGGGATGGTGGTCCCACTGCTGGCTGGGCATATGCCACGATGCTGGGACTCAGGAAGGGTTTATAGAGCCTTCCAGGGCTTGGCCTCAGAGAAAAGAACAAAAGGGTTCAGTCTCCCAGAGACCTACCAAGGAATGAATGGCGTTTAACCAGCTGCTTTGGACCCGTGCACAGGAATTTGATCAATACAGTGTGTGCACGAATCTTCAATCTAAACAACAGAAACAGTTTCCTTTCTGAAAAAGAGACATTCTGGGAGAGTGTATAAGCCCACTTTTACAAGTCCCCATTGTACCTGTTTATTTGAATAAGGTACACTTCAAAGAACAATAGTCTAAATGCATTAACAAAGAAAGGAGAATGTAAGTTATAATCTTCTAAAAATAACACTACAAGTGTCTTTTTTCTTCCTTCTAGTTTTTTTTTTTCCTCCACGGGCTTTGCAAAGCATAGTTAAAATCATATATATTATCATATATGTATATGTATATATGTGTGTATACATGTATTCACTTCCTTTGGATGTAGTCAGTCGTCCCTTGGTGTCTGCAGGGGGGATTGGTTCCATTGGATACCAAAATCCGTGGATGCTCAAGTCGCTTACACAAAATGATGTAGTATTTGCATCTAAGCTACACACCTCATCCCATCTACTTTAAATCATCTCTAGTTATAATACCTAATACAATGTAAATGCTATGTAAATAGTTACCAGCGCTCGTCAAATTCAAGTTCTCCTTTTCGGAACTTTCTGCGTTTTTTTCCTGAATATTTTTGATCTGCAGTTGCTTGAATCTGCAGATGTGGAACCCACGGACACAGAGGGCTGACTACATCCCTATCTATTTGTCTATCTATCATCTATCTGTCTATCTGAATCATTGTATCTTGCTTTTTCTTCCAAACATTATCTTGTGCTTTTTTCCATGAAGCCTCAACATTTTGGTGACTGCGTAATATTCTTTCCTTATTATTGAACTTTTAGACTATTTCTAATTTTTCTCTATTTAAAATACATAATGATCTTTAGAAATTGTTGGGGATTCCCTGGCAGTCCAGTGGTTAGGACTCCACGCTTCCACCGCAGGAGGCCCAGGTTTGATCCCCGGTCGGGGAACTAAGATCCCTCATGCCTCTCGGCATGGCCAAAAGTTAAAAATAAATAAATAAATAAAAATAAAAATTGTTGTATGTTAGTTTGCTCAGGCTGCCATAGCAAAGTACCACAGACTGGCTTAAACAACAAATTTATTTTCTCACAGTTCTGGAGGCTAGAACTCTGTGATTAAGGTGTGGGTAGGGTTGGTCTCTTCTGAGGCCTCTCTCCTCACCTTGCAAATGGTCCCCTTCTCGCTGTGTCCTCATGTGGTTTTCCCTGGGTATGTCCTAATCTCCTCTTCTTACAGGACACTAGTCATATTGGATTAAGGCCCACCCTAAGGGCCTCATTTTAACTTAGATCTTTAAAGACCGCATGTCCAAATACAGCCACCTTCTGAAGGCATTAGGACTTCAATGTGGCAGTTTCGTGGGGACACGATTCAGCTTACAGCACATTGTGTATAATTTTTTTCTCACCTGCATTTCAGATTGTTTCCTTTGAATAGATTCCTAGAGTGCAAATCACTGGGCTAAAAAATAAAAATTACTTTAAGGCTTTTGAAAATTGCTTTCCCAAAAGGATGTAACAATTGGTACTGTAGCAATCCACTTTAAAAAATATTTTTAAAATAAGAGAATGTATCAACGAAGGATTTTGTTCGGCTGCATCTAACAGAAACTCATCTCCAATAACTTAACTCAACAGGGGTTTGTTCTGGGACTTACATCGCAGCCCGGAAGCAGTCTAGAATTTGTGCAGGGGCTCAAGGGCAGCACCAACGTCGATGTCACTGGTCCACCTTAGTTTCTGCCTCCTGTCTTTCCCATCTTTACCACGTGGCTTTCAGGTCTGCGGCCTTTGCACTGTGCTCTGTCTGCCTCTCGCCCCCACATCATCCCTGGCTGCTGCCTCATGTCCTTCAGATTTTTATTCCAAAGTCACCTTCTCAACAGCACACTTGCTGGCCTCTCCATCCAAACTTCACCTCCCTTTTATTTCCAAGCCTTCCTTCCTGCTTCATTCTTTTCTTCTTAGCACTTACTGTTATTTAATATACATTTTAAAATTATTTCTATATTTTGTGGGGTTTTTTCCTCCTTTAGGATGTAAACATCATGAAGGCACAGGATTTGTCCCTTTTTTTCATTATTGCACGTTTGCATACACACATACGCGCGCGTGCGTGTGCACCCAGACACACACACACACACACACACACACACACACACACACTTCCACTCTTAGGAAAGACTAAGCCCAAACTGATCCTTCCTTCCTCCCTCCCTCCCTCCCTTCTTTCAGTTTCTGAGGTGGCTTATCCAAGGTCACACACAAAGTTAGTGACAAGCCAGAAGAACCTGAACCCTAGTTTCCTGAGTTTTCTGCCCTTTCCAGCATTCCTAAACAAGAAGTCATGGACCCTGAAGAAAGAGCCTGATGGGTTTGTAAATATAGATTGCTGGTTGAATTTAGATTTCACAAAGCTTTTTTTAAAAAATTTTTATTGAAATATAGTTGATTTACAACGTCGTGTTAGTTTCAGGTGTACAGCAAAGTGAATCAGTTATACATATACATATATCCACTCTTTCTTAGATTCTTTTCCCGTATAGGTCATTACAGAGTATTGAGTAAAGTTCCCTGTGCAGGTTCATAATAGTTATCTATTTTATGTGTAGTAGTGTATATATGTCAATCTCAGTCTCCCAGTTTATTCCTCCCTCCCCCCCTTATCCTCTGGTAAACATAAGTTTATTTTCTACATCTGTAACTCTATTTCTGTTTTGTAAATAAGTTCATTTGTACCATTTTTTTAGATTCCACATATACACGATATCATAGGATATTTGTCTTTCTCTGTCTGACTTACTTCACTCAGCATGACAATCTCTAGGTCCATCCATGTTGCTGCACGAAGCTTTTGAATCACAGCACTAAGGCCATTATTTTAAAGTCGCTAGTACAGTACTTCCAATTACTGACATTTCTGGGGAAGTAGGAGGGAGAGGCTAAAGTATGGGTTTGTTCTGCCATCTTTATTCAATTCCTGATTAATCCTTAGCCCACTTTTCCAAAATTCCTTATAAAATAGAGAACACTGTAAATAATATGTTAACATTTGTGTAAAACAGGAGGTTAGAAATGTATTAAAATATTCTTACAGATGCACAGAATATCTCTGGAAAGACACACGAGAAGCTGTCAAAGATGATTGTGAGGAGGGGCATTGGGCAGCTGGGGGCACAGGTGGGAGAGGTGACTGGCCACCATGGGACCCAAGGCTACCTTTGAATATGGTTACAAAAAGATAAAACAGGCAAAAGACCCAAACTCTTCAGTCAATGCATTGCCCCAGGTGCAGCCTGCTCATCATGTCAGATGTGAACGCTACCAGCTCTCCATGTAATGTGGCCCCGCGCATGTCTCTGACCTCATCTCCTAGACATTCCCCTTGTATGGGGGATACACTCGCTCCTGCAGCAAGGGCCTTCTTGCTGTTCCTTGAACAAGCGGAACTCGGCTCACATGGGGCCTTTGACCTATGTTGCCGTGGCCTGGATCCCTCCTCTCCATCCTTGCATGGCTCACTCCTTCACTTCTGCAGGTCTCTGCTCCGCTGTCACCTCCTGGGGGAATCCTTCCCTCACCACCTCAGATCCCCATTGCTCTCCGCTCCTCTCATGCCACTTCCTCTGCCTGTCACTTACCCATAGGTTTCCTTGCTCATATGAGCGCCGGGAGCCTGGGACTCTTTTCCTGAGCACCTAGAATAGGGCCCACCCCAAAGACAGCACTCCATACATGTTTTCTTTTTTTTTTTTTTAATTTATTTTTTTATTTATTTAACTTATTTATTTTTGGCTGCGTTGGGTCTTCGTTGCAGTGCGTGGGTTTCTCATTGCGGTGGCTTCTCTTGTTGCGGAGCACAGGTTCTAGGTGCCCTGGCTTCAGTAGTTGTGGCTCGTGGGCTCTAGAGCACAGGCTCAGTAGTTGTGGCGCACAGGCTTAGTAGTTGTGGCGCACAGGCTTAATTGCTCCCTGGCATGTGGGATCCTCCCGGACCAGGGCCCTGAATTGGCAGGCAGATTCTTTTTTTTTTTTTTTAAATAAAGTTTTATTTTTCAAAATATACAGCTGGTGGGACCTGTTCATGCATCTTCACTAACAGCTGGAGCATCTCCACCCTTGGTGTTTCTGGTGTAAATTACTTGAGCTCTGTGCTTTGAAACCAGTTTAATAAGTCCTTTACTAAGGAGCTCCTGCAGGGCTGCCCTGGCCAGGGAACCATGAATCCTCAGTCTCTCAGAGACAACAGCTGGACTTATAAGCTTATAGTTGGGAACTTCTTTACAGAGTTTGTCATATGTTGCTTTGTCAAACAAGACTAGGTTATTGAGCTTGTCCCGAACTTTGCCTTTGGACCACTTCTTCTTTTTGGCCTTGCCCCCAGATTTGTTCACTGGGACTTTGTCTTTGTTGGCTGACTTTCCAGCATCTTTCTTCTTCTTGTTGTCCTTGGGCAGCCTAGCGAAGCCGGGAGAGCAACTGCTACCACTGCGCCTCACTAAGGTGTCGGACAAAAAGGGCAGGCGGATTCTTAACCCCTGGGCCACCAGGGGAAATCCAGCCCCTGCAACTCTTAATATTCTGTTTTTTCCTAACCTGGTGGCTTCATTTTCTCAGAGCAACTTTCTTCACGAGCCATAGGTAATCTCACACCCAGCTTCAACACGCCCAAGAGGACCTGGATGTTTAAATTCAGCTCTAGACTCTCTCAGCCTTAGCGCCATCTTCTGAGAAACCTCCGAGCCATGAGAGCCAAGTGGAGGAAGAAGAAAATGCGCAGGCTGACGCGCAAAAGAAGAAAGATGAGGCAGAGGTCCAAGTAAACTTGTACACCCATGGAAGCCGCAGGAGCAGAAACAAGGGCAGCCAGGGGCCAGGGACGCCGGTACAAATTGTTGGACTGCATGCCCATTGTCTAGAACTCGTCTCAATGGATCCAAAGCATCTATGGCCATTCTGATCGCCTCAGCCACCTTTGAGAGACCCACCTTGCTTGTATCAAAGTGGTCCCTTTAGGTCCTTGGCCCTGGACGTGGACAGACGTGGGTCATAGACCCACTCCTGGACCAATCAACTAAGCCATGTAGGTGGGACCGGGTGGTGAGCTCAAATTAAAGCAGGGATCCATTGGTGACCACTCCTGGACCAATCAACTAAGCCATGTAGGTGGGACCGGGTGATGAGCTCAAATTAAAGCAGGGATCCATTGGTGACCAAGTGACGGTACCAGGGAGAACACGGAGACTCCCCTCTGGAACCAGATTTGGGCGGGAGAAAGGGCATTCTCAAGAGAGCCGGGGTGTAGGGAGGGGCATTCTCCCAAGTTGAGATACGTGAACAAGTGCACTGGGCCACTGAGCACGGGAGCCAGTCCCCCATGACTGGTAATTTTTCCAGCTCTCCCCTCAAGCCCTCCCAACCCTTGCACCAGATGCTCATTGGCTTTTTGCCCCACCTAGTTACCAGCGATCCTCTTCCAAATCAGTGACTTTGATGGGAATTGTATCGTTACTGTTTTCTAGAATTACTGAGCTTTGCCATGGGCACAGGCTGCAGACCAACGGCTCCTCTTACCAAAGTCACCTGAAGTGATGTGGGCGGAGGTGCTCTTTTCCTCTTGAATTATTCCACCTGCAGTTGACTCGTGCTTTATTTTACTTCCCTTTTCACATCTGTCGCCCAGCTCGGCCCTCTGCCACCTGGCGTGACTATTATTCCTCCTTCCTTCCATATTGAGCAACGCCGCTCTCTCCTCCGAGAGCGGCACAGGGCCCCAGCAACCCCGGCAAGTGTGCCCACTTACTCGTAAACAGTTGTGAAATCTGCAATCTTAGCACGAGAAGGGCCCATAGCAGTCAGCTGGTCCAACCCTGTATCTTACCGGGGAGAAAATGAAGCTAAACTATTATATCTGAGTTTCTCAAGGTCACCCAGGACAGCAGGGGCACAGGATAGCTGAGGTCTTGGTGCTTTCTGGTTCCTAACACAGTGATGTCGCCAGGAACAGGACAAAACGACCAGCAAAAAATAGAAACGGGGGTGGTGCAGAGAATCACACAAGCAGTTCCTCGGGTCCTGTGACCAAAATTCCCCACTGTCATCCTGCTCTTTGTGTTCTCTCTTAAAATAAATCCGTTCCCCTTATGAACACATGCACTGCAGGACCCCTCACCAAGACAGGACGAGACTCCTGTCTTACTCAGCAGTTGGTTATCAAGCCACTATCATGCTTTGTGGGGAATGGAAAAAACCAAACAAACAAAACACTCCAAACCAAACAGCCCAGCCAAGAAAACAAACAAAAAACACATAAGTTATGGTCCCTAACCATGGGAAAGTTTTCAACCGGTTTGGGGGGAAAGACCCAAAATATTTGATCAAGTTGAGGATACAAGGACGTCAGAACGCAGGGTGGGATGTTACTGAACACGTGGTGGAGACCAGCTTCCCAATATTGCCCTTACTCTGCATCTTGTCATCGTCGTATGTAAAAGAAAATGTAATAAAAACTTGCCCCAACCTCCATAAAGATGCCCCCAAGTCTCCTCCAGTTGACTTTAGAGGTTGAATAAACATAATTATTGTGGAAAAGGGATAAACATCAAGTGCCAGGAGCTCAGAGGACGAGAAGAGTGTTCGGGGAAACCCCTCCCGAGGGCTTTGATTACCGCCCCTCTTCTGGCTTATGCACCAGCTCCTCATTTGATGTCTGAGAAACTGAAATCCTGTAGCAGAGGAGGGGAGAATAGGACCAGAACTCAGATTGCCTGGTTTGTCAACTTTCAAACGATCATACGCAAGCAGCAGATGCACACAGGTTTTAAAAAAATCAAATAGTGCTACAAGGCTTATCACAAAAAAATAGCTCCTTTCTTCAACTGCCACCCTTACCTGAGAGGCGGTCACTTTCAGCTTTACCTTCTTAGTTTCATATATCATGCTTACGCTGCTCGTTCTTGATTTTTCCTTCTATGGACATCTTACTATGAAATATGAGATTTTAGCTCCCTTACTACTCTCCCCTCCAGTTACATAACGATTTTAAAAAATTATTTATTTATTATTTATTTATTTTTGGCTGCGCTGGGTCTTCGTTGCTGCACGCGGGCTTTCTCTAGTTGCGGCGAGCGGGGGCTACTCTTCGTTGTGGCGTGCAGGCTTCTCACTGCGGTGGCTTCTTTTGTTGCGGAGCACAGGCTCTAGGCGCGCAGGCTTCAGTAGTTGTGGCTCACGGGCTCTAGAGCACAGGCTCAGTAGTTGTGGCGCACAGGCTTAATTGTTCCCCGGCATGTGGGATCTTCCCGGACCAGGGCTCAAACCCGTGCCCCCTGCGTTGGCAGGAGGATTCTTAACCACTGCGCCACCAGGGAAGTCCCACATAACAATTTTATCAAATCAGTGTTCCATGTTTACATTAGTGTTAAATATTTATGTAAACATTGTTCAGAGAGGAGCCATGTAGCACATGGTGATTACCTTTTCTTTCCTATATAACTTTTTGTTTTTCCTGGAATTAATAACTGCCTCTTTGTTGTTATTGTTGTTTAATTGGTTTTTTATGTGTCTTTAATTCATCTTCTAACTTTGTGAATTATAAACTTATAATTTAAGAGTTATAAAATTCTTAATTTTATAAATTAGAATATAATTCTATAACTAATAAGAACTATACAATTCTTCCTAATACACCCAAACACATCAGGTGATCTCCCAATTTCTTATTTTTTCTTTTGAATGTCTCTGAGATTCCACAATCCTGAATTTCTCTGACCTCCAGCTCAGATATGGACTGCTTTTTCGTAGGTGTGATGCACAGCTGTGATTCTGAAACGTCCCTTCATCTTCATCCTGGGAATTCCCTCCGCCTCTCTCCTGTGTTAGGCCTATTTTCCAGGGATCTTAGTTTGTCTCTCCCTTTGTTTGGGAGGAATGCATCTTCCAGTAGCTTTTTGGGAATGGGGGAAAGGGAAGTGAATTTTTTGAGACAATGGGTGCCTGAAAAATATCTTTATTCTGTCCACATGTTTGTTTTACACTTTTGTTGGGTACAGAAGTCTAGGTTATAAACCGTTTTTCCCTCTTGAGGCCTTTTGAAGGTCTTGATCCTTTTGTCCTGCTGTTCAGAAGGCTGATGCCATTCTGACCCCTTGACTTCTCTGAGTGTGACCTGTTTCCAGAAGCTTTAGGGATCTTCTCTTTATCCCTGAAGTTCTGAAGTCTCACAGTAATGTGAGAGGTTTGTGAGGGTTTGTTTTCATTCACTGTGTTGGACACTCGTTGGCCCTTTTAATTGGGAAACTGATGTATGTCAGTTCCAGGATTCTATCTTGATTTAGTTTCTCTGTTTTCTCTTTTTGTAACTGTTACTTAGCAGGTATTGAGACTCCTGAATTTATATCAATTTTTTTCATCTTTCATACTTTCCACCTTTTTGTCTTTCTGTTTTACTTTCTGGTAGAGTCCCTCAACTTTATCTTTCAACCCTCCTATTGAATTTTTTTCTATCATATTTCTAACTTCCATGACGTCTTTCTTGTTTTCTGTATGCTCTCTCTCTCCCTCTTTAAAGGGCATCCTGATATTTTTTTAAAAGGTATTATCATTTAAAAAATAAACACAGTATCTTTTTAATCTCAATATTATAGTATTTTTTTCTCTCCCTGCATTGCCTCTGTTTCTTCAAAGTTCCCCCTACTCCCCCCATTTGTTTTAGTCTACCTTTTATGTTGAAGGATTCCCTCAAATATTCGATGTTTCTTTTTTTTTTTGGCCACGCCATGCAGCTTGTGGGATTTTAGTTCCCCAACCAGGGATTGAACCCAGGGCTTCAGCCATGAGAGCTAAGAGTCCTAACAACTGGACTGCCAGGGAAGCCCCTATTCAATGGTTCTTGGTGGTGGTTCACAGTTATGAGCGAGGCACTAAAATCTATTTGAAAATGCTGAGCATAAGTGAGCGGCCTGAAGACAGGTGGGTGCGCCAAAGCCTTTGTACCAGGAGACAAATACCTGATTCTGTAGCCTTTGTCCCTTGAGCTGCAATGTTTTCCAATGAGATTATACCCCCACGTTCCTGCCTAGGGTTGGGGGTGAGAATTGGGGAGGTATAAGCCTTCTTCAGCATTTTTCCAGCCAAATTGGGCAAGGGAGATGGGGGGTGAGTGGTGGCATTCTGTTCATTATGCGGGCTGTCACTCCACTGTCTTATTTCTGTCCTTGGTGGAGCCTGGACCCTAAGCCCTGAGCCTTCCTTGTTCAACCTCAGTCTTCTTCCTCCTCACGCAAGGTTTCAACCCATCTTCCTGTTTCCAGCCCCACCCAAACCATACCTCCCTCCCCACTCCTTTCAGAGGCTCCTGGTCCTTGAATCCCCCAGCCTGTCTGGGGCTTGGAGATGCCGAACAGCTGGTTTCTTGCTGCTTCCAATTTGCACAGGTCTAGGTTTTTCTGATATAGTAGGTAGGTTAGTTTCCACTGATCATAGCTTTTGTGTTTCTTAAAGGTTTAACATTTATTGTTGGTTGTGGCTGTTTTCACATTCTTTGTCCTTGAGGATGTATGCTCCTCTCCTCCCTTACTGCCATTTTAGTGGAGGTTTGCAAAGCAGCAGAGATAAAATTATGTGTTCAGTAGACCATGCTTGACTCAGATTTCCACACGCCTATTTGAAAATTCACTGTTCCAGCTTTCTTTCTTTCCTCTGTTTCTCTCCTTCCCTTCCTCCCTCCCTCCCTCCTCCCTTCTCTCCTTCTTTCCTTCTTTTTCTTCCTTCCTCAATCCCTCCTCTGTCTTTCTCTCTTCTAGAACGCTGTTCCTCCCTTCTTGACTGCGTTGGGGAGGCTGATGTCCTCTGCTTTTTAAAATACTTTGAATATAAGTAGTACCTTGGACTCTGGTTTTAATTTAAACACGTCACGGTTCTGCAATGGACTTAGAAATACCAACAGTCCACAGTCTGCCCTTCCTAATCTCTTGCCTTCCTTGTGCTTGCTGGGAAAACTCTTTGGTATTTCTAGGAAGTAGAGTACTGGCATTTCATCCATTGCAGGTCCAACAAATTTTGTTCAGAATTTGAGTTCCAGAACCTTGGCCCAGGGAGCATAGTGAGAGAGGGCAAAGAGCTCTTGACCAGGAAGGAAAATGGGGCCAGGTGAGGGTGGGACAGGGTATTAATTAACTGATGAATTAATTCAAAAATATGTATTGAGTGTCTACTATATTGCAGGCATTGTCATAGGTACAGAGGTTATGGAAATGAGTAAGACATTCAGAGTCTGGGGGGTAAGACAAACAGATAAGCAAACACAACATAAGTGTAAGTGCCCTTCATGCTCAACAAAATTAATTTAGCATCTACTGTATGTCAGGCTCTGTACTACCGGGCATTTTTATTTTATTTATTCCTTATAATAACATTGTATGTTAGACATTATTATACCTATTTTTAAAATTAAAAATAATTTTTAATTATTTACTGTTTTTAAGAATCTTTTATTGATAGGTTTCTTTTCTTAAATTTTTATTGGAGCATAGTCGCTTTACAATATTGTGTTAGTTTCTGCTGTACAGCAAAGTGAGTCAGCTACACATATACATATATTCCCTCTTTTTTGGAATTCCTTTCCATTTAGGTCAGCACCGAGTAGAGTTCCCTGTGCTATACAGTAGGACCTCATTAGTTATCTATTTTATACATAGTATCAATAGTGTATATACGTCAATCCCCATCTCCCAATTCATCCCACCTCACCCCTTTCCCCCTTGGTATCCATACATTTTTCCTCTATGTCTGTGTCTCTATACCCATTTTAATATAAGGAAGCTGTCAAAATAGAGGAATATACAAATTTATCCTCCCTCTCTCTCCCCCTCTCTTTCTTTCTTCCTTCCTTCCTTTTATTTCTTTCTTCCTCAGTCCCTCCCGCTCCCACCCCGTCTCTTTCCACAGGAGAGGTGAGCCCCCCACTCTGGTGCCCCTGCTGGACTCAGTGTCCATCTGCAGAACTGAAGGCAGGGGCTCTGCTTATCGCAGAAGATCCCGTCTGAAACGGGCTCTTCATCCTTGGACATCACCTGTGCCATCTCCTCCCTCCCAACTCCAAATCTAGGGAGAGCATCTCGTGTTGGATCAGAAGGAGAATACACGTCCCACTGGTAACCAGCAGTGTTACTGAGCGCCGTCTTCAGCATGGAAAGGACCAGGGGAGATCAAGTCCCGAAAACCTTGCACTAAAACTGTCCCAAACCACAAAAAACTCCGATGTGCCATCCTTTTTCTCTTTCTCATTTTTTTTTCCCTTTCCTTTTTCTTGTCAAGAACAAAAATGTACCAGAGTATTGAGACACCAGCTAAGGAACGGCCGTGAGGACGGAGGGGCAGGGAGGGACAGGGTTAGGTCTAGAGAGATTCTTTAGAAAAGCAGACCAGCTGTGCCCCCGGGGGAAGATCAAGGGGGCCATGTGGGTGATTTGGGGAGAGGCAAGTACACACACCCCTCTCTGAACTTGATCAGTTTTTAAAACTGTCTCTGAAACAGGAACTTGCCTTGGGTCTCCTGAGCCGAGGGTCTCAGGTCTAGCCTTCCTCCTTGTCACTGTCGCCTTGTCCTTAGCAGCAGTTGGCTGGCCGAGCTGGGTCCCTTGGCCAAGAGCTTTGCTCTTCCCAAACCGGGGCGGGTAAGTGGAGGCTGGGCATTCCTGGGGGGCTCTTCTCACTAAGGATGAGGTAGAGGAAGTTCGGGGGTGGAGGCACCCGAATGTCCCATGCATTAAGAACGGGAGGTGGTGGTGGGGTACGACAGAGATTCTGTCAAATTACGGATGTAACCGACTAGATCCAGAGCAATTCTCAAGGGAGGTCCTCCCACACCCACAGGGAGGCCAAAAAAAGGCTTGAAATTCAAATGACTTTTGGTGTTTGGGAGTGCGAGAGAGGGCCCTGGTAGTAAACAGAACAGAAGGGGAAAGAGAAAACAAAAGGCCTGCTTGGCGCCTTTCCTAAGAAGCAGCTCAGGATGGTGGCAAAGGTGATCCGACGTGAGGCTGGACTTGAATAATATTTTCTCCTATGTACCCACGGGCTAGCCTGCAAAGGGGGCTATTCACACATTTTATAGAAATGTGGTGTCTGCCCTGATTTACAGCAGCTGCTCTTCCCTCTCCTTTTTTTTAGCCGCTGTTTTCAAGGCGACAGGGCAGAGATGCTTTGCCCACGCTGTACCCACACGCTGTCTCTGCTCCTCTCAAACCAATTCCTGGCCCTGGTTTCCTCCAAAACTTGGTCCTTTCAGGAATACCATCATATTTTGTTATTGCTGTAGTTTTTGCTTTGGGTGAGAAGGATGGGAACACCGTAGGAGGACAGATAAAGATGGGCCCCATGATGAGAGGTGAGAAAACAGTAATTACATCTGAGAATCAGGTAGACGGAGAAATAAAAGTCCCTTGGTCCAGTACTTTGTTCTTTCCAGGTCTCAGTTTTTCTCATCTCTTAAAAAGAATGATGAGGATTAGAAAGGGTTGCCAGATAGACTGTAGATACTGGACTCCCAGTTAAATTTGAATTTCAGATAAACAGCGAATTCATTATTAAAAATCTGACCTTATAATTCTGTGTATTTGAGGTAGCTCTTAAATCGCCACCCTCAGGTGATGTTTAAAGGATGGGCACCCACGGGGTACACAGTTTTAGAGAATCAGTTTCTCCATCTGCCTGAGATGGAGAGAGAGTGGGGTTTCATGCCCATCTTCTCTGCTCCCGCCTGCCCTTTCACACCGGCCCTCTCTCTCTTCTAAAAAAGAAAAGAAAGGCATTGCCCTTTGTTGTAAAAACCTCCAGGGCCAAGACAAGGGATGGTTAGAAATATCTGTGTTTTTGTTGAGAAAGCAAAAGCCTTTTGTAACTGAGGTACAAATCATTTCACAAGGTAGGTGGCTTCCAATTGATGGCTTTCCATAAAACTTGGAGGAAAAAAGCCTAATTGAGTTGACCACTGATAGATCATTACAACAATTTTTTTAAAAATAGGCTTTATTTTTTAGAGCAGTTTTAGGTTTACAGCAGAATTGAGCAGAAAGTACAGAATGTTCCCATATGCTCCCTGCCCTCCAACCTCCCCCATAGAGTAATTTTTGACGTGATGTCTGACCTATAGCTCGAAGGAGTTCAAAAAATTGAATGACACTGCCAAATTCGGCTCTGCTGAAAAACAGATTTTGAGCTCCCTGACAAAGGTGGACTCGCTAGAAATCTTCACACGGGGTTTGTGTTCATTGAGTCATTCCAGACCCCGCTCTGAAGCCATGAACCCAGAAGTATGTCCCAATTTTCCTTCCTTCTCATCAGCCCTAAGCACTGTCATAACAGCCTCACCAATTTGTTCATGTGAACAAGGTTTCTCAGTGCCTACGTTCATAAAAATGAGAAATAGATGGGTCTCTAAAGCTAGAATTGGACCTTGAGGAATAGAAGTCTTCCAGTTCTCAAATTACATTGTGATTGCCATATAGCCCAGGTATGTGTCTGTGGCTGTCTTTACATGACTTCCGGTTCTGTTGCTGTTACTTAGTTCCCATGAGGCCTTAGACACTTCTTTTCCTTACTCTTTTTCCATGTGTTAAAAAAAAAAAAAAAAAAGAGTAAGAGGGATAATACTGGTGCTAAACCAGCTCATTCTTCCCTAAGTAATATTAATTAATGGATATTTTAACTAATTACATATGTATGTAAATATATAAAAGTACATATATTTATGTATTAAGGGAATAATTTCCAATAACATTTTACTGCTCTATGTTTAGTGATCAATAACATATATATTTACCTTGTTACAAATAATTGTAATGATGACTTAGTTTCCAAAAAATGTTTTAACACTCGGAGCCTGAAGGTCGTGGGATAGTTTTAAAATTTTAAATTGGAAATCTATTTACATAGGCATTTTTGCTTCAGAAAATGTGAGGGGGTAATCAATAAGAGATGTTCAAATAATAAAAGATGTCATAAAAATATGACATTTGGATACACTTGTTTAGAAGAAGTGGAATGAATATAGAGTTCCAGGAAGAAAGGAAAGGATTTAACATTTCTGACTGTTAAAGAACTGCTTGTTCATTTTGAAAAAGGAATGATGGTAAGTGTCAAGTTACTGTGGTATTAGATTCTGTTGGATACATTTTAAAAGAGTGTTATGGGAATTCCCTGGTGGACCACTGGTTAGGACTCCACACTTTCACTGCCGGTTCCCACAAGCCCTGCGGCACGGCCAAAAAAAAAAAAAAAAAAAAAGCTATATGACAGTTTTATTTTGAAATATACCATGCTAACAGAATACATCCGTTGAACCACTCAAACCTGTGATTAAAAGTTACACATGTCAATTTAAAAATGTTTGCAGAGATATGTAGTTTTCTAGCATTTTTTAGGGGGTGTTGGTAAAGAAAAGTTTGAAGACCACCACTTCATATCATTGTCTTCCCAACATTTCTGCTCATAATCCTTATATTTCTAGATACTTTACAACTTTGAACAATAAAAAATGTAGGCATCATTTTACCTACAATTTCAGAGGACTCATAGTCCCCAGTTCTTTGTACCTCATCATGTTGCCCATCTACTCTGAACTGGGTGGTAGTCCCAGGGTCATGATACAAGGGCTTAAATTGGAGAAACCAGAAATAAATCAGCCCCTAGACCTCAAGGCTGAACTATTTCAAGAACATGCAGTTACATTTCAGTGACCATGATTTGACTCATGGTGTGCTCAGTAACATGTAATTACAAGCTGCGTTCTAACGGACTTGACTTCTACTGTAACGCTTGCTTGTCCCCTTCTGAGTATAGGGGAGCTACCTCAGGGTTGGATGGTAACTAATTGAAATGATCTAACCAACCCTGATGTGCACCCCTCTGGAGAATGACTTTCTCGCATACCAGCCAAGGTTATGGTGGACTTTCTTTTCAAGGAAGGCAAAAAAACGAATGGAAGCAACCATATGCCCAAATGGCAAAGGAAATCCACATCCACGTGGGGGGAAGCTCAGTCACAGGGATTGTAGCAGTTGAAATAGGAGAGAAAAGAAGCACTGTTCTTCACATCAGAACTGAAGAGTAAATGATAGTTCTTTTCTGTCATGTGCACTTCTGAGATCTCCTCTCTTATCAACTTTCAAATATACTATATGGTATTGTTAACTATAGTTACCATGCATCCATCCATGCCATCCATCCCCAGAACTTATTTATCTTATAACTGGAAGTTTGCACTTTTGACCACCTTCACACATTCCCCTCACCCCACACTCACCTCTGGCAACCACCAATCTGTTCTCTGTTTCTATAAGTTCAGTGTTTTGTTTTGTTTTGTTTTTTTAATAGATCTTTATTGGAGTATAATTGCTTCACAATACTGTGTTAGTTTCTGCTGTACACCAAAGTGAATCAGCCATATGCATACACATGTCCCCATATCCCCTCCCTCTTGCATCTCCCTCCCACCCTCCCTATCCCACCCCTATAGGTGGTCACAAAGCACGGAGCTGATCTCCCTGTGCTATGCGGCTGCTTCCCACTAGCTAAGTATTTTACATTTGGTAGTGTATATGTGTCGATTCTACTCTCACTTCACCCCAGCTTCTCCCTCCCACCTCGTGTCCTCAAGTCCATTCTCTATGTCTACATCTTTACTCCTGCCCTGCAACTAGGTTCATCAGTACCATTTTTTTTTTTAGATTCCATCTAGGTCCATCCACCTCATTACAAATAACTCAATTTCGTTTCTTTTTATGGCTGAGTAATATTCTGCTGTATATCATGTGCCACATCTTCTTTATCCATTCATCTGTTGATGGACATTTAGGTTGGTTCCATGTCCTGGCTATTGTAAATAGTGCTGCAATGAACATTGTGGTTCATGTCTCTTTTTGAATTATGGTTTTCTCAGGGTATATGCCCAGGAGTGGGATTGCTGAGTCATATGGTAGTTCTATATTTAGTTTTTTAAGGAACCTCCATACTGTTTTCCACAGTGGTTTTTTAGGTTCCACATATAAGTGAGATCATACAGCATTTGTTTTTCTCTGTCTCACGTTACTTAGCATAATGCCTTCAAGGTCCATCCATGTTGCTGCAAATGGCAGGATTTCCTTCTTTTTTATGGTTGAATATATTTCATTGCATATATATATGTGTGTCTATATATATGTGTGTGTCTATATGTATATGTGTGTCTATATATATATATACATATATATATATACACCACATTTTCTTTATCTATTCATCTGTCAGTGGACACTTTGTTTCTACATCCTGGCTATTGTAACTAATGCTGCAGTGAACATGGGAGTGCAGATATCTTTTTGAGATAGTGATTTTGTTTCCTTCTGATATATACACAGAAGTGGAACTGCTGGATCACATGGTAGTTCTATTTTTAATGTTTTGAGGAACCTCCATACTGTTTTCCATAGTGGCTATACCAATTTGCATTCCAACGGTGCCCGAGGGTTCCCTTTTCTCCACATCCTTGCCAACTTGTCATTTGCTGTCTTTTTGATGATAGCCATTCTGATACGTGTGAGGTGACATCTCATTGTGGTCGTGATTTGCATTTCCCTGATGATTAGTGATGCTGAGCATCTTTTCATGTACCTGTTGGCTATCTGTATATCTTCTTTGGAAAAATGTCTATTCAGTTCTTCTGCCCATTTAAAAAATCAGATTGTTTGTTTTTTTGTTGTTGAGTTGTATGAGTTACTTACATATTTTGGATATTAATCCCTTATCAGATACTGCAAGTATTTTCTCCCATTCCGTAGGTTGCCTTTTCATCTTGTTGATGGTTTCCTTTGCTGTGCAGAAGCTTTTTGGTTTGGTGTAGCCCCACCTGTTTATTTTTGCTTTTGTTGCCTTTTGTTGCTTTTGGTGTTAAATCCAAATAAATCATTGCCAAGGCCAATGTCAAGGAGCTTACCCAGTATGTTTTCTTCTAGAGTTTTATGGTTTCAGGTCTCCAATATTTTAATTTATACACTTTTCTTTTAGGTACTTTTTATTTGTAAAGTCTTTTGTGGGGGCATTAAATAATTTTTTAAAAATTTATTATTAAGCAAAAGAAACATAATGCACATAATATAATATCTGAAAAATATACAAGGGCATGAATGAGTCCTGTCTCCTCTTACCACCTCAGAAGTGATCTCCTCCCCAGAGGCCACCACTCTTACCAGCAAAACTATATGAAAATTTCTGATCACAGTTCAAACACATTTTCCTACCCCAAGGTCATCACTGGGAATGAAGAAGATTGTCTGGGGCACATATAACCTCTGGGAATGCTTGTTAACTTTTCTTTCCCTCCTTTGTTGTTGTCAGCTAATCCATTTACAGAGAGGAATGAACTGAATAAAGTCATTTTCCCATCCCCCTCCCTCCTCCATCTCCAAAAGCTTTTCTATTTTCTTGGTTTCTAATCCACTGAGGACTGGGAAACCACATAACTGGACCTTCTGAAATTAAATCTTCAGCCAGAATCAAAGAGCAAGCCTAAGAAAGGCATCTCCATGAAGATGCAGGGACTTGGCTACGCAGAGGCTCTTCCCCTCTTACCTTCCGGTTCAGAGTTCTGTTCCAGGGATTGAAGTTACCAGAAAGTGACCTCCAGGTCAGGACCATGCTCCTGATATGTCTTTGCAGCAAACCAGGACTGTGACACCTTCTGACATTATATGCTGGAGGGAGCATTTGGCCACTTATCCAATTAGAACATCCAAACCATCATTATGCATTATGTGTAAGGATAAATCTAGCTTGTTATTGTTTAATTCCTAAATGAAGGAGTTAAGCTGGACTGGGCTAAAACCTCCAGCCTAGTGTTGCACTTAATTTTAACAACATTTGACAGACATGTGGAGTCATCATTACAAATTATGATGAAATTTGAAAGAAGATTCCTTAGCAAATTACCTGTCTCCAGTGACTCATACTGAGTTTCACCAGTTCTCGGGGTTCAAACTGCCAGTCAGTTTTGTATATCTCTTCCAGTGGCAGGAATTTTAACATGAATGGATATAAAGTTGGCTAAAATTTCTTGAAAAATATATCAAAGACACAATTATTTTTAAGTTGAAGATAAAGTTAGTGGTATGTTGTTGCTTTTTTTTTTAAATCACAAAGCAGCTGTGAGATCTCTGAGGTACTTTTATTTTTTATTTTTTTTCATTTTAACATCTTTATTGGAGTATAATTGCTTTACAATGGTATGTTAGTTTCAGCTTCACAACAAAATGAATCAGTTATATATATACATATGTTCCCATATCTCTTCCCGCTTGCGTCTGAGGTACTTTTAAATTAAAAACTAGTTATTTGCTTATAAAGCTAACTTTTTTCCTATAATCATAAAATAATACATGCTTATTGAAGAATACTTGGAAAATTCAGAAATAGAAAGGATTCTTTTTATAAATTTATTTATTTTATTTTTGGCTGCATTGGGTCTTCATTGCAGTGCTTGGGCTTTCTCTAGCTGTGGTGAGCAGGGACCACTCTTTGTTGCAGTGCGCAGGCTTCTCATTGCGGTGGCTTCTCTTGTTGCGGAGCGTGGGCTCTAGGCACGTGGGCTTCAGTAGTTGTGGCACGCAGGCTCAGTAGTTGTGGCGTACGGGCTTAGTTGCTCTGCAAGCATGTGGGATCTTCCCAGACCAGGGCTCGAACCCGTGTCCCCTGCATTGGCAGGTGGATTCTTAACCACTGCACCACCAGGGAAGCCCCTAGAAAGGATTTTTAAAAATAAAATATTTGTTCACTCTTCCTCTTTTGTACCTTTTGAACTTTGTACGGTGTGCATATATTTCCTATTGACAAAATAATGAAGGACATAAATCCATCTGTTCAAATATCCTGTTTGATTTTCTTTGTTTTGTAATCACCAGCTTGTGTTGTGAACCACTGAAGTAACAGCCAACCCGCTTCACTGACCACCATAGGCATCTCTTGGAATAAACCAGGTAGTTTATTCCAGTTGCCAACTTTAACTATATTCACCCCCAGTATTTTCTAATCGTAGCCCCTATGTAGGCTTGGTGCTGAGGAAATGAATTATGAAACTAGTCTAAGCAAAAATAAAGTTTAGTACGAAAGCAAGGTCAAAAATAAAATTTAGTACGAAAGCAAGGTCAAGGATCCAAACCTAAGGTATCTATCTATTCATTCTCTCTCTCTGATTCCACAGGCCCAGTTCTTCCCTTGTAATCACAGGGCATCACTGGGGATGCAGGATTCCAAGCCATGCACTGCCCTTGTTCAAACTGACAGAAAAACAACGTCATCAGCATGAATCAATAGGAATGGTGCATTTAGCCAGGAGACTCTTATTTCTGGGGACTGGATGGGCACTTCATTTTGAAGTTTATATTAGTGTCAGATTTAGCAGTATGGCAATGTTTTCCAAACTTTGTCACAGGGAAGTAATTTTGGCATGTGTACATATGTAATGTCTATATATGTATGTATGAGTATAAAAAGTACTATAGAGTGGGTGGCTTACACAACAGAAATTTATTTTCTCACAGTCTGGAGGCTGGAGTCCGGGATGGGGTTGCCAGCATGGTTGCGCTCTGGTGAGAGCTCTCTTCTAGGACTGCAGACGGCTGCCTTCTTGCTGTGTGTTCACACGGCTTTTCCTTGGTGCTGTGGAGACAGGGAGAGAGATCTCTTCCTCTTCTTATATGGCCATCAATCCTATTGGATTAGGACCTCACCCTTATAAACTCATTCAACCTTAATTACCTCCTAAAAGCTCTACCTGCAAATGCAGTCAGATTGGGAGTTAGGTCTTCAACATATGACTTTTATTTTGGAAGTAGCATAATTCACCAGATATATATACATATATATATATATATGTATATATTACAAATTTGATTTTATATACACACTTCCAGGTATTTCACCAAAGTTTTCTCGTTTTTGATTTTATTTTATTACTGTCCCTTACTGCAGCCCTTATCCTATAAACAGAAATTGCCAATGTTCTTCTATTTTTCCTATTCTCAAGGCTCTGAGAATTGGAGCTAAGCGATAACCCTGGGTGTTGGGCAGGGACCACTGAACCAGGACTCACAACTCATGTCTTGCTATGTGATTCTGAGACTGTATCTCTCCTTAAAAACCTAAAGTCTTCCACCTGTAAAATGGGATTAATAATCTATAAACCTGTGAAAGTGTGAAGAAAGAATAGTTAATAATTTGTCGTGTAATGTTAGCTCTTTGTAATAAAAGTTTCAAAATGAAATGCAAAGATTTTAATTCAAAGGTATGAAGCTGATTGTTAAAGTTTAACAGACATTCTCAGCAATTACCATGTGCCCTAAAAACATTAACTCAGTCTCAACAACAATGGTATGAGATAAGTTATCTGTTATCACCACCTTCTCCATTTTATAGAAATACAGAGAAGCAGAGTAACTGGTCCATGGCTATAGAGCTAATTAGGAACAGAGTCAGGAGTCACATCCCGGTGGCAGCTTGGTGTTGAGAGACCAGTTACCATGCAGTCATGAACTATGAAATTGCTGCTTATTTACTTCTAATAGTGTCACTTCCTTGTTCAAAAACCTCCAGTGGCTCTTAAAGCCTAAAGTAATAAAGTAAAACTCATTTGCTTAGCAATAAAGACCCTCCAGCAACCTTTCTTTCCTGTTTTGTTCCCCATGAAAATCCTTTCTTCATCCTCCCTGCTTCCACCGTGCTCCAGCTGCACAGGACCAGTCACTTTATCTGGAACCCATTTATTCTCATGCCCCTCTCCACCTTCCACATTTTACACTATCTACACCTCCAAGGTTCTTCCAAAGTGCCATCTCCTTCATACATTTTCTCCTGCACCTCTCAACCCCAGCTGGTTGTTTTTTTCCCACAAAATTTTCTCTTTCCTCTTGTCCCTGCTTGTATTAGTTTCTGGCTTTTCTTTCCTTTTGTTACATTCCCTCCCAACTAAATGATGGGATTCTTGAGGGGTGCAATATGCTTTCTCATAGAGCTTTAAAATTTTTCATTATAATTTTAAATCATTATTGTTCTTCTTTGATAAGCAAATGTATGCAGGCTTATTGCAAAAAATAACACATTACAGAAATACATCTCTTAGAAAGTGAGATTCGTCATTATAGTCCCTCTTCCCATGCCCTAAGAGAACTGTGGCTAACAGCTTGGAATATAGTCTTTTAGACTTTTTTTCATGTAATACATATGTACGGTTTTCATTTACAGAAATGGGATTGTATTATACAGGCACCTTTGTACCATTTTTAGTCCTACTTATTTAGTATTTTTTCATATAGAAAAAATTTCGTATAGTATTTTTCATTCTTTTTTAACAGCTGCATAGTATAAGATTATACGGCATTACTGGTATTTACCTGTTCAATCCCTTGCTGATGAGAATGACAGTGATTTCCAAATTTCACTGTTATGCTGCAGCAAATGTGTATATATGTTCCAGATATACACTTCGTAGGTACACATAACCATACACTCCATCTATACTATATATATCTCCGGATGACTTTCTGTAGGACAAATCTTTGGACATGAAATTGCTAGCTGAAAAGGAAAGGAGATTCCAAATGATGATAATTATCGAAAATGTGGCGGGAAAGAGTCTTGTTTTATGTCTTCCTGAATCCTTCACAAACTTGGTGGTTAAGAGGGGGCCAGCTCTGGCGTCAGACTGCACAGGCTTGTAACTAGGCTTGGTCTCCATGTTTTAGTCATCTCATCTATAAAATGGGGAAATAGTAGTACCTTACTCCCAGTGTTGTAAGGCTTAAATGAGACAATACATGTAAAGCAATTAACATTTAGTAAGCACCTGGAAAATAAGTAAGTACAAGATATATGGGAGGAAAAATAGTTAATAGGTTCAGATCATTGTTTGCTGAATGAATAGGACTGAATAGAACAATAGTAGTTTGAGTAATCTTTCTAGAAATGGATGGTACTTTGCTATTGAAACCAACAACAACTCTTTATAAAATGACCAGCTAGCACTAGAAGTGCGATGGCCTTGGCGCAATTCATCTTTGTGCGAAATTAACTGGCCTGAACCAGGATCAACCACTGACCTTGGCCTCTTCAGTCCCACACTTTCCCCAACGGAACTACCTGGCCCCAGCTTCAGCCCGGTACCTTCCATAATGGTTGTCTCTAAGGACAGAGCACAATGTGGTTCCCCAGAGGGTGCCCTGGCTCACCACTGAAGGTCGTTAGGGCATCTAGTTACCCAGCCGTGAACACTGAAAATGAATAGAAAAGTGCATAAATGGGTATAGAGTATAAGGCTCTCTGTTTAAATTCTTAGGTTCTGGACCAGTAGTCTCCATCTTCATGGAGAGGTTCCCACATCAATACTAGAAGATTCTGGGGGTACTCAACCCTGGGTTCCAGAAACACCTTTGCCACTAACCAGCTGCAAAACCTTCAGCAAATTGTTGAACCTCATCTTGCACTGATACAACAGGGGACTGAGATAGCTGATGTGAAAGGCCTTTTTTGACATTCCTTTCCCAATAGGCGGAGTCACATTTTCAGACATCCGGGCTGTTTATTGCACTGAAAAAAATGAATGCATAAAATCAGTCAATGTAAATACTTTCAAAATGTGTCGGAGATGGCAAAAGGACCACAGCAGGGCTCAGACTCAATTGACACTCTGTGCCACTACGGGAGGGGGTGGCAGGAGACCTCTGAGGAAACAGTGGAAATACAGGAGTCAGAGAAGAAATTGTAATCTAACTGGGGCCAGGTCCTGGCTAGCGATAAATGTGGCAGTAAACGGGGATCCCAGTGAAGTACAAGCATCACCCAAAGTGCACTGATGACCCCCACCCCCACCCCAGCCCAACACTGGAGTCAAATTGTCCCCATCTTCTCAGGCCCATTTCAAAATTCACTACTTCCTTCTCGAGGACCCCTCCCAAACATATGCGTGTGCACGCACACACACATGTCTTGTTCCTCTAAAAGTTGGTAGTACTTTGTCACTCCGTGCCATTTTCATGGCATTTCCAGGAGGGATACAAGGCTGCGTCAACCTCCTAGTAACACTTGCATCCTCTCGACGAGCTTTGCCTCCCAGGCATCCAGTACAGTAGTGCTCAGGAAATATTTGTGGCTCTGTGACTGAGTAACTCAGGCAGGCCCCACAGGGACTAGAGTTTTATGGGGTTTAATATGTACCATACCATGGAATCTGAGACTTTTTACCTCATGGCTCATACTGGAAACCATCCGTTCCAGTCGGATTTACTGGGAGCTGGATGGAATTTTGTTCCATTTCACCCTGAAAACCATAATCTAATTTTTAAATTCAAAAACATTTACATAGCACCTACTTCACGTTCGGCAGTAATCCAAACACTCTACAAATGTTAACTCATTCACTCTTTGTAAGCATCCAGATGTAGAAAATAAGGCGCGGAAAGGTTGTCACTTGCTCTGGGATCAAAGCTAATAAGCACCACAGCTGGGATTCAAACCCAGGCCATCTGGTTCCAGAGTATATGCTCTGCCTGAAATTTATGTGAGTGGCAAAAATCTTCATGAGCAGATAGAAAAAAAAAAAATTGACGTCGATGTATTTATTTCAAAGGAAATGCTTTTTTTCTTGTGTCCCCCTTTCCTTCCTCATTCAAAGCAAAATGTTCTAAAGCAAACAGTCTTTTTTCACACCTGAGAGAGCAGGTTGGTTCATTTTTGCTTTGGCAATCAAAATGGAAGAGGAAACGTGCGGTTTCATCACTGGTGCTTTCGGGGTGTGTGCTGAGCGTGGTCCTACCTTCCTCCCGGCTCGTCTGGCTGGGGCCCCCCTTCCCCCAGGCTTTGCTGCCTCAGGTCCTGGAGACTTTTTAACAGTCTGCCTTTCCCCTTCCAACACTGGGACGTGGACAAGCCTTTCCCGCAATCCCGCCCATCCAGCCTCAAGGGTCTTCTTCGGCCCTCCCCTGCGTCAAAGCCTTGTAACTAGGACTCGACCTTATCAACTATATTTGCACCAAAATCCCCAGGAATCGCAGCTCCCGGTCGGTCCTCCATCCCAGGGTCAATCCACTACGTTTCTGTGTTTCGAATGTTATGTGCCTGGCTGCATGTACATTGAAATATCTATCTCCTCACGTGCGAGGCCGGCGTCAGAACCTGACAGACGAGCCATTGATAACTGTGGGACCCAGGGCAAATTCCTTAACGTCTCTGAGTCTCGGTTTCCTCATCGTGAAGGGGATTGATACCCATAGGGTTGCAGCGTGGATCAAATGCGGTAACGCAGAGGCTGCACCGGCACCCGACAGTTCTCTTAGGTTCCTCTTGGCAATATTACTTAATACCTGCTGCTTGTCTGTTTCCCATTTTTCCCCAGAGCTCCCGCCCGCTCCGAGGGCTGGAAGGGCGTCTTTGCGCCACGCTCTGAAAAAGTCCCTATACAGCCGTTAGAACTTACGACCCCCCTGGGCTCCCGGGGCACATGCATGACAACCCGGGAGAATCTGAGATGCTTCCTTCGACGCTAACCCTAAACCCCGATGGCTGAAGGCTCCGGGTCCGGGGAAGGCCCGGCTGAAGTCGCTGGAGCGGGGTGGGGGAGGAGGTGGGTGCTTTGGGAAGAATAAACGGGGTAAAGAGTGAGCCCGCGGGCCGGCTCGTCTCCCTGTTTCTAGGATGCCCTCATCCCCGGGCCCCTTTCCCACTCGGACACCTGCTGCCCGGGGCCGGCGTCGGAAGCAGGGCCTCCCCCGGCGCGGCCGAGGTGGTCCCGGCGCGCAGCCTCTGGGGCCGCCTCCGGGCGCCCCGCCCCCGCCGAGTCCGCGCAGCCCGCGCGCCCGGCCGCACCCCCTCCCAGCCCGCGGCGCCCCGGCACCCCTCTCCGCCCCCGGCGGGCTCGGCGGAGCATTGTACTCACATCCGGGGCTGGGTTTTGCTTTAATGCGAAACGTAATTAACCCGGAAAAAAGAGCCGAAGGACAGGAGAGAAGGAGGGAGGGAGGAGGGGAGGAGAGGGAGAGGAGCGAGAGGCGCGAGAGACCCCGAGAGTTTGGCGGCGACAGACATCCCCCGAGAGCGACGGCCCGCGGGGCCCCAGAGGCGCTTCCCAGCCCGATGTAACCCACGCACCCTGCCCGAGCCCCGGCCCTGCGCGGCGGGGTAAGTGGAGCGCCCGCGCGGGCCCGGGAGCGGCGCGGCGCCGAGGGGCGGGCGGGGGGTGGGGAGCGCCCCCCTGCGGGCCGAGGGGAGGTCGCCGCCGTCCCCCGGCCGCCTCCGGTGGCCCCCGGCGAGCCCGCAGGGCAGCCCCTCCTCCGGCTCTCGGGAGCGCCCGGGGTGGCCAAGGTCGCCGCCGCCAGGGGTCGGGCTGCGGGGTGGGGCCGCGGGCAGGGTGGGGGCGGGTGTTCTGCGGAGCTGCGTTTTCTCACGTTTGCAGCGGCGAAACTTCTCTGCGGGTTCTGGCGCTGGGGCCCCGGCTCGGCCACGACTGCCCGGGCAGCGGGTAGGGGAGACGAGCAGAGAACGTGCAGGCAAGTCCCCGGGGGCACGGATGGGGCCGTGGAGACTCATCTTTCTCTTCCCCTATTACCTTATTCCGTGGCAGGCCTAGAAGCCTCCCGAGGGAGATACCTCCCTTCCCTCTGGGTCCAGCCCGGGCCCCTCGGGCTTCTGGAACTACGGACTCTGGGGTGACTTAAAGGAAACTGTCCTAAAATGCAGATTTGGTGTCAGGTCGGGAAAGCACTCGAGGGGAGCTGTCTGTCTGTCTGTCTGACGAACTTCTTCCTCACCTTACCCGCTTCCCTCTTCTGCTCCAGTTCTGAAGACTGCTATTTCATCGAATTAAAAAAAAAAAAAAAGAAAAAGAGAAAAGGGAAAAGAGAGGCCTTGTAGGAACGAAAAGTGTGAGAGGAGGCGCGGCAGGGCCACCTCACTGGGGGCGGACCCATCTCCTCCCCAGGCCAGCCCTGAACCCCCAGCCTCTCGCTGTAAGGTTTCCTTGCTACTTGGTGAATCTTCCCCTTCTAACTCCTTCTCCCGCCACCCGCCCCGTCTTTCTTTAGGACTCCAGATGGGGATTTTCAGAGGAGAGTAACCCGCAGAGAAGGGGAGGGGACAGGCATTCTACCGGGACGCCAGCGGTGACACCCCCGAGGCATCTCGGTCCGCTGAGTGGTGGTTGCACTTGGGCTGAAGTTCCAAAATTGTACTTCTGTTTTCTTAATATATCTAAGTCAATCCCCTTTTTCCTCCTTTCTGGAGCTTCATCATTTTTCTTTGTTTGGTGGCAAAGCCTTCAGAAACAGTAAAGCCAAAGATCTTGAAAGAATCGAAGTGTTTGTTTTCTATTTCAGTTGCATTCAGCTGACATTTATTGGGTAATTAAGACACGAAAGGCAGTGATGAACAAAATGTAGCCTCTGTCTTCAGGGAGCTTACCATCTGATGGAGGACACAGGCGGTACACCAGGGCCTAGGACACAATGCAGATTGCTAAAATAGAGATCCAGCATGCTTTGAGAAGCCAGAGGAAGCTTTAAAAGCCTTCTCATCCTTTCATATATTAGCCTTCACCATCGTGTGCCACTTGAACGCAGGTGACTTTTGCCATAGCTTGCAGTCTAGACTCTGTGGCCAGCCTGGTGTGTGACATCTACTAGGTGCTAAGTAAACGTTTCTTGAATGAATGAGTGAGTGACTGCAAGCGCATGAATTGTTGGCCCCTATCCAAATGGAAGAGAAGAGAGCAATGTGGTGGTGCCTCAAGCTCGTTTGAGCTGGTTCATGAGGGCTTCCCTTGGGTGTTGCCTTTGGACCTAAGTATCCTTCGCCCTCCTTGTAAGCCCCGCTTTTGACAAAGTGCCTATGGCACTCCTACTGATGGGAGCCTCGCTCACTTCACAGATGGGTAATCACCTAGGTATGGATTGGGGAACCACCTGCCCTTTGGTGGAGAGTTTGCAGTGCTTCTTTTCCCCTGTCGTTGGTGCTTGCTTCTCTCTTCTGTGTAAGGAAGTAGGGCCTGCAAATCCCATCGTGTCATCGTAGTGAGCTGAACTGTAATTCAGCTCGGTGTTTTCCCCCGAGGTTAAAATAAATCCTGGAGACATGCAGATTTTGGTCGGTGCCTACTTATGGAGAGATTCTGCAAAAATGGGAAGGGAGAATCATCAGCCCCATCAGCCAGCCACGCCCCTCCGAGCAGCCCTCCTGCTGGCTTGCCTGGTATTTGCCGAAAGTGCCAGATCACTAGGGAGCCGGGAGCAGCAGGGCCTCGATCTCCGGATGTGCATCCAGCTGGCGCTTCATTGATCTCCGGTCTTCTTCATGGGGCAGGTGGGCAGGTGGGTGATGCCCCTGTTAAAAGGCTGGAACGCCTCAAATTAGATCTTGCTGTGGCCCCAGTGCAGTAAATATCTCTTCTGTTTCCCTGAAACTGTAGTAAGTAGTTATTTTGGCCGAGATAGTTGTGGAGCTTGGAAAAGATGATCTGGGTGCTGGGGCGTTGCACTGCTCGGCCGCTTCCCTCTTCCCACGGCTGCCTTACTTTCAGTTTTCCACGTGTCTTAGTGAGCTGGAGAGGACTCCGGCAATCCAATCTGTTAGGCTTTGGAAAGGAAGGAAGCAGAGCAAATATTATAGTGTGACAGTCTATGGCAAGAGCAGAATCCTAGCCCCTGCCTGATATAAGCCCATCATCGAGCCAGGGAATTGGCCAGGGCAGGGAGATAGGGCGGCTGGGGGGTGGGAGGGATGGGGTCCCTTGCTTCCCGTTCTGCACAGGTCTGTGGTTGCTGTAGTGGGACAGTAATTGGAAGGCCCCGTTGACCTTTACTCCGAACCTTGGGCTGCCTTTCTGCCCGGCCAGCTGAGATAAAAAGGGAGGTCCCCTTCTCCCTGAGAAACACTGGGGTTAAAGTGCAAAGGCAAGGGCTCGCCCTCCCATCAGCTAGGACTCCCTTTTGGCCATCCATTTGCGGAGCGGATCTCTGCTGCTGTGATTCTCCCACGGGCCAAGCAGGAGGTGGCTCCAGAGACCCTTCCTTGGCATCTGATCGCAGGCCTGGTTCTGTTAACTTTCAGGGTGGCCTGGCCGAGATGGAGTCGGTGGATCTCTTGGACTGTTTTTTTTTAACCTTTTGGAGAATTTTCGAGAAATATGATGGTTCTTGGAGTAGACGGAAGAGTAAGGGCAGCTTATGCCTTTCCTTATGAGGGATTCCAGTGTCACTGCCTTCCCAGCGGGATTTACTTATTGATATTTGAGGGGTGGAGACGGCCTGGCAGCTGCCTGCCCTGTTTTACCTAGCGGTGGGGGTCATGTACTACTTGTTAGGCACTACACACGCACACATCTCAACAACAACAATTACACAGTGCTTAGTCTTTGCCAGACCTCCTCTTAAGCACTTTTCACACGTTATTTCGTTTAATGCACACAGCAGCCTTTGAAGTAGGTACAGCGATTCTCTCCATTTTGCAAATGAGGAAATAGGCCCTGAAGAGTTTAGTAGAGTCTGTCTGACTCTAAAACCCATGCTCTTTCACTTCACTCCAGCACAGCGGTGGGTCACTGAAATCAGCTCGCCCTCTTCAATGGTCACGTTCTTGCAAGAGTTTTGTCAGACGCTCTCAGACCCATCCTTGTCACCTGCACGTGCTCTGTGCCACACCTGGCCCCTCCTCCGTCCCTACATCCAGAGACGAGAGCACAGTGCCTTTAGACAGGCAGGCTTGGGCCCTTTGGACTTTCCCCCCAGCACTTTGCAAGAGGCTAGTGCGTAGGAGAAATAAGGATGCTTTCTTTTCCTTCTCCTACTGCCCAGGTTTTAGTGGGTGAGAAGGTCCAACTTTTAAATGAAGATGAAGCTCCTGTGCTGTTACCAGTAAGAAGGCCTACAGTGAAACTGAATCGCAGAGCCTAGTAACTGGATTCTGAAAGTGGGAGATCTCAGTTTTTATAGGCTATTTATAACCCCTGGGGCTGGTCCCTGTGCTGGTGAACTCTCTGGGGGGAGGTGGTCTCAGGAGCCTTGAGTCAAGGGCAGGCCTTTGTTTCATACCAGCTCTAACAACCACATTTTCTCTGAACATAGATGAGGCTGCTGTTCAGAGAGGTCAGGAGTGTTTAAAACATTTTGCTGTTTTTGGCATCTTTGTTGGAGTGGTATCAGTAGTCAGTCGTTCCTGCCGTTTCCCCAGTATTTTTTTCCCTTAAAAAATTCCTCGAGTGTCTCTTGCCCTCCATTGAGAGTTCTTGGGTCCAGGGGACGTCGGGCACCTTCTCTTACCCTCCCCATTCCTGTGGATGTCTGCATTCCTCAGCCTGCTCTTCCGCTGGGAATGTGTTCTCAGTACATTCTCTTCTCTCTCACATTATTCTCCGGCCTCAGACTATTTGGAATGTGCTCTTATGACAGCTTCAGAATGCAATGATGTTATAACGGTAGGAAATAGATGTTCCCACATTTTGGAAGTTAGAGTCTTTGGCCCAGTCTCAGAGCTGTGTTCTGAAATAGCCACGCTTGTGTTTTGTTGTTGTCATTCTTGTGTTTTTACTGGGCCCTGAGCATTCGTGGGCCCTCCGCAGTGCACCCTTCTGTAGGTGGGAGATGGAAACATAGGCGAACTCTCTGTTCGCATGGCCCATACGTTTTCTAACCTCCACACGCCAGTTCCTGTCTGCTTATTACGGTCCTCTCTGAGACCTCTGATGTCATTTCCCGATTAACTTTCTCCTGTAGAAATTTAGCAATTTCCAGTTGGTATCCCTCTCACTTACCACTGATGCTACTGTCCCCAGCTTCTACCCTCGAGGATGACAAGATAGCAGACGTTTTCACTGCATCCCTGCCCGCCCCCCTATGTTAAGAAACGCCTTCCTCACTTTTTTCTGGAGCAAAATCCCTGAAATTCCCTTTCCTACCAACGCCAAGTAACATGAAAGAAAAATAACCAAATTTAAAAATGGATTCATTTTTTTTGAGTTTTGAACTACCGGAGATTATAGTGGATTATTTCATCCTGGGGCCAATACCATTTAAGGCTTTATCTCTGTTACCACTTTCTTTCGTTTGTATTTACCTCAGAAGTATCGGGACGATCAGGCAGATGAATCTCCCTTATTTCACTCTATTTTTTCCTGTATCTTCAAGCCACATTAGAGATCTTACAAATAAGACGTCCAGTACAGTAAGCCAGAGCTTTCATGACTTAATAGCTCTTCAGCTTTTCTTTAAAAAAAAAAAAAAAAAACCTATTTATCCATCTTTTCATTCATCTATCTAGACATTTAACTTAAAGACGTCAGTCCCATCTCCCAAGTTTCAAGAAGGACAATTCCACTGGGGGGGTCTTTGTCGGAATCCGTGCTTCTGGACGTGCTGTGCTGCAGGCTCTGTGACAGCAGAGGGAAAGAGGCACTGACTTGCGTGTGAATCTTCAGTTGACCCCCAGGACAGGGGCTCCTCTTATGAAGACCAGAGAGCAAGCAACCAAACCCACAGAGGAAAGAAAGAGCCTCTCTTAGGGGAGGCTGCAGTAGGAAGTAAGAAACCCAACTAGATTGGAGGGTGCCAATGCCCTCTGGGTGGGTACCTATCTTTTGGGCAATTCTGATGGGTGGAACATGGCTTTATTAGATTTAAGACTTTGAAACACTAAGAAGTCCCAAGAGCGCTATAATTTAGGCAAGGTTTTGCTTGTTTATGGACTCTGGAGAATTGAGAAATTTATTCTCAGCTTCAAAACTTGTACGCTGGGGATGGGGGTGTGTGTGGAGTTAAATAGCTTTCCCTCCTGCTAAATAAAGTAACATACATTTCCTGTAGAAAATTTGGAAAATATGGAAAAAAATATAGATGTAGATAAAATTCGCCTGTGACCCATAGATAATAACTGCTAATATTTTGGTGCCTGGATGTCAGTCTTTTTCTATCCAAATATAGAAATATAAAAATAACACTTAGAGGACTGGGATCATATTCTAAATCATATTATTGTATCTTTAAAAAACTTTGGGGGAGTTTTTCCCTAATTCATTTAAAAGTACTTGAAAACATAGCTATTTAAAGATTGTGCAACATTTCCTTATGTGAATGTCCTATCACTTATTTATTATTCCCTAATCATTTGGACATTCAGGGCATTTCCAACTTTGTGTCATTATAAATTCTGTTGCAGTTGCCATCGTTTTATTTTAATCTGTATTTGCATCTTTGTTTATTTACTTGGACGGAATTCTAGAAGTAGAATTTCTGGGTCAAAGGATAGGAACATTTTTAGCTCTCTAGTTCCATACCGCCAAATTGCTTTCCGGAAAGCTTCATACTACTGTCCCGGGTGTATAAGAACCCTAGGAAGTGTCTTCAGGAGACAGCCTTCTTACTTTTCTTCCCTGCTAATGCCTCAGTCTCCCATTGGGACATGTTTTATTTTCTTAGGGTCTTGGTCCCAAGTTGTCTCTTGTATATTAATGAGCCTGATAAAGATGTCAGTTGTCTCAATTCCTAGGGGAGAATTTTATTCTTGGCTTGAATCTCCTCCAATGATGGAGGCTAAGGCACTGGAATGGGCAGTAGAGGAGATATTTGGGACGGGGATGTTGCCCTGTGCCCTCATCTCATTCGATGGTGGGCAGCCATTGATTCTTTTCTCATGAGCTTCATCTCGTCAGCGGGCAGGTGTTGGCCAGGAATCTCGGGTTAATCTGCTGATCAATGGGTAACTCCATGCAAAGTCCCTTTCTTTCTAAAAGTTTCACTTTTGGGAATTCCCTGGGGGTCCCGTGGTTAGGACTCTGTGCTTCCACTGCAGGGGGCCTGGGTTTGACCCCTCCCTGGTGGTGGAGCTAAGATCCTGCAAGCCTCGTGGCCAAAAAAGAAAGTTTCACTTTTACTATCAATTAAATATTTAACATATTTTCATTTGCAGCACATACTTAGCAACTTATGTACTAAGGAAATCTAGATGGTGTAAAACTTGCTGCTTTTCTATTTTACTTTTCATTAAGGTACATTATTTACTTATTTGAATTATTGAGATTATGTTTTGGTTTTGTTTGGGGGGTGTGTGTTTATGAAGAGAGAGAGAGAAAAGGAGAGAGGGAGGGAGGGAGAGGGAGAGAGAGAGAGAGAGAAATTGATTGTGTGCACACATAATTTTTTTTTTTGGTGTACGTGGGCCTCTCACTGTTGTGGCCTCTCCCGTCGCGGAGCACAGGCTCTAGACGCGCAGGCTCAGCGGCCATGGCTCACGGGCCCAGCCGCTCTGTGGCATAGTGGGATCTTCCCGGACCGGGGCACGAACCCGTGTCCCCTGCATCGGCAGGCGGACTCTCAACCACTGCGCCACCAGGGAAGCCCCACACATAATTTTGATTTGCATTTAACAAAGTCTAGGAAGGAATGTGAAGCAGGAAACAAACATGAAAAAATGTTCTGCCTCACTGGACGTCATTATATGTTTAAACTAGCCACAGTTTAAAATAATGAGAACATTCAATGTATGTAAGATTATAGCAATGGTAACAATATATTGCTGGCTGCAGTGTAAACAGATGAAATACTTTTAGAAAGCAATTTTGTAATAAGTCTCAAGAGTTATAAAAGTTCATAACCTATGATCTAGCCTTATTACTACTTGGAATTTATGCTGTATCCATGTGTAAAAGAAGAAAAAAGTATAAAAAGATGAATTTTAGCATTAGAAAAATTGGATATCATCTAACTGTCTAATCATGGAGAAATGGTTTAAGTAAATTATAGTAAATCCAGTCCAGTGATGTTATGCAACCTTTAAAAACACTGATTATAAAGACTGTGTAGCAACATGGAACATGTTTACGGTATAATTTAAAGTTTTAAGAAGGTTGCTTATGTGGACAGAAGCATGAAAAAGCATGCAAAAGTGAAAACAGTTGGCTAGAGTGATTTTTTTTTTTTTTTTTTTTTTAGTGGTATGCGGGCCTCTCACTGCCGTGGCCTCTCCCGTTGCGGAGCACAGGCTCCAGACGCACAGGCTTAGCGGCCATGGCTCACGGGCCCAGCCGCTCCGCAACATGTGGGATCTTCCTGGACCAGGGCACGAACCCGTGTCCCCTGCATCGGCAGGTGGACTTTCAACCACTGCGCCACCAGGGAAACCCTAGAGTGATTTTTTTTTTAATGCTAGCATTGTTATATTGTGAATTTTGCACTAGAAATGGAAAACACGGGGGAGATTGGCGTGCTTTGGAAAGACAGGGTGCTGAGTGCGGTGGGCCGAGGTCCCTTGCTGGGCACAGAGTCTGTGCTCTTTCTTGTCCGTGTGTTGTGATGGCCTAGGAGCTCCTCGCTGGGTGGTCTCGTTACGGAATTAGAGCGAAGGTGGAGGGGCTGGCCTGAGAGAGTACTGTCCGGTGCTCTGACACAGCCAGAACGCTTTGCACGCTGCCCCAGGAGATGGGCCGAGAGTCACTGTCCAGTTGAGGGACCCAGGATACGGTGGGGGTGGGCATGGGGCAACTCCTGGGGCGCATCACCCAGTGTCACCCTCCCCCCAGTATTTTTACACTGGGGAACTCGGTTAAAATGAAATTTAAGATAACAAGTGATTTTAAAGTTTAAAAGGCAGGCTAGAACTGTATAACCGAGGAGTGTCATGCAAGTTGGAAGGGACATTTCCAAGAGGTGATAGACAGTATGTGTATGTGCATCAGGGTGTCCTCCCCCTTATGGATCGGTTGCTGGCACTTCCTCTTCTCCCCTCCCTGCCTGGTTTTCAGGGCTGGGGGGGTGGTGGCAGAGTTAATCCCATCCGAGGAGCCTCTCTGGGAAAAAGGGGAGGAGCCAGCGGAGACTTGGACGATGCTGGGGGGCAGGTTGAAGAAGCAGGGAGAGGGGATTGGGGGCCGGTGGCGGCTGGCTCTCTGTACCAGCAGCTGCTGGGACAAGGGATGCACCCACGGGATGAGGATGCACTGTCAGAGGGCCGGGCTCGGGACTTCAGGTTTGTGTGTCTGCGCCACCTTTGGGTTTGTCGCTTCTGTGTGGGTGGGCTTGTTCGTTCTAACCACACTTCCCGTGTGATGCTTGGTTCTCCTGCCGCCCATCCAGCCCCCACCCACCTCCCGCATGCTGATGAGCGCTGTGACTCAGCTGCTTCTCGGGACATCAGAGCAGCTTTTTTGTTTCTGGGCTAGAACCACCGTCAGGAGATGTGCACCCAGATTTCTTCTTTTTATCCTCTTTCCTTTGGGTCCCTGAGGGTCCTCTCCCGCCATGCAAGTGGGAAGCCCCCTCTGCAAGAGTAGGCTGTTGGAGGATTGTGGAAACAGTGGCTTCTCTGGCCTCTGACTTGAGAAAAAGACAGGCCCCTTGGGCTGAAGAGGGGGCACTGGAAAGGCAGCGTGAAGTCGGGTGCTGTGCTTACTGGCTGCACCCAGAGACGGTTGGCTTTGTTATCCACTGCAGTTTATACCCTTCCCCTTAGGGATGTCCCGGGTGGCGACAGCGCTGAATCCCCCGGAACGTCTGTCTCTGTGGCTGCGCTGGCATCAGGGGAATTTGCTGAGTTTTCTTGGGGGTTGGGTGCACCCTCAATGCAGGGCTGACCCAGCCTTTCTGCCTGGGACTCCTGATTTCCCCTGATTCCCTGGGGGAAGCTGCATCCTTTCTCAGGGATCCGCTTCCTCCCCAACCAGCGCTGGGCCTCTCCGTCCCCATTTTTGACCCTACCCCTTGGCTTGAACCCATCTCTCTCCCTTTCCTGAACTCACTTTGGCCAGTGGTGAGACGGGAGCTGGGATGGAGGCTTAGTTTGGGGAGGTACTGAGAAGCTGGGGATCTGGCCACAGGGACCTCTGACCACGTGATGCACTGCGTGCAGGGGTGTCTCCCTCCTGGCCCTCACCCTCGGGGTCCTCCTCTCCCACTGTGCTGCTACTTCGTTTTCCTCTGCCCTCTTTCTAAACCTCCTCTTTCCACTTTTTCTCCTTTTCTCTCCTCCTCTTTTACTCCTTTCTAGCTGTGCTGTTTCATCTGTGTCCTGTTTCCCTGCGTGCTTTCCTTTTTGTCTCCCATCATTGCCCAGCGAGTCGCCGCGGGATCCCCTGACCCGCCTCCCTTCTGACTGAGTCATCTGCCCCGTTGGGATTCTGCCTGACCTTACCTGGAATCAAGGGATTCACTGTTTCCTGGCATCCTGGTGTGTGAGCAGGGTATTTTTTTCTTGGGGCAGCGTCTCAGCACCGCAAGGCCCCGCCACCATCCACATCCTTAGAATTCGCCTCGTCTTGTGGGAATGTGTGTCTCTGCATGTGGGACTTTCCTCCTGGCCAGGAAGCCTGCGGGCGTGGCATCTTGGTAGCTCAGGGGCTCACCCAGGGTCATGGTGCAGAGCACGGCCCGAAGCCAGCTGTCTCTCAGCTGTGCTTAGTCATAGGCTCAGGGCCATGGCGGGCTTGGGTCACAGTGAATTTTTGCTTTGTTGGAGCCAAGCAGGACCAGGGGTGGGTGGGGTGGGTGGCGTCTGTCCTTGAAGTTCTGACTGTCACGTGGGGTTTTCTAACCCTTGGGCACCGTGTCGCACTTCTGCAGTGCCTTGTGCGTCCAGGTGGGGTGTAGCTGCCTGTTGGAGGGTGCTTTTCCTCTTGGGGAGGAGAACAGAGCTCCTGCCTTTTCCTTTGGCTCTTCAGACAGACGGAAGGGAGCCAGGAGAGGGGAGGCCTGTCTGAGGGTGCGGAATGTCTCAAATCGCCGGACCCTCTTCTGCAATCAGGAAAGTGTTCAGGTTTGGGCTTTCTTCTGCTCCCTCATTCCTTCGATTACAAGTGGCTTCTGGGAAATGGCAAAGTGAAGGAAGTGATCCTGGGGCTGAGGGGTGTGGCCCTGCCCCAGGAACCCCTCGGATTTGATTCCTTGGTACCTTCATGGAGCTGGAGGGGCTGCTCTTCACACCTGAATTCTCGGCAGAGTTTATCCAGGTGTTTGCACGGGAGCTTAAATCCTTTCTGCAATAGTTTCTTTACATATAAATTGGGTCATAACCTACTTTACAAGGCTTTTCTGAAGAGTGATAACAATACCTAGTGTTTATGAATGCTTTGCCTGTCACGTACTTAATTCTCGCCAAAATCTGGTGTGGGTCCTATTATTATCCCCATTTTACCGATGCAGAAACTGAGGCATGGAAAGATTAAACAGTTGGTGGACACACAAACATCAGTAAGTGACTAGAACTGGGATTTGAACCCAGGCCCCTGACCCAGAGTCTAGACTCACATCTCCCATGCGTGTAAAGTTGCCTGGCACTCTGCTTGGCACGTAGTGGAGCCTCAGGAACGTTAGTTGAATTAATGGATTTTGGTGACTGTTCATGGAACAGAGCTGACAGACGTTTCCAGGGTCTGGTTGGGGTGGGACATCTGGGGCCCTGGGGAAGGCCACCAGTGGGAGAGGGTGGCAGCCTCCCTTCTGGCAGAGGGGCGTCAGGCCAGAGTGAGGCACCCGCTTTACTCTCCTTCTCATGGCCCCTCTCTCCCTCCTGCCACACAGGGTAATGTGAGCAGAGCCCAGGAATGCCTTATGTGGATCGGCAGAACCGAATCTGTGGGTTTCTGGACATCGAGGAGAATGGGAACAGCGGCAAGTTTCTGCGGAGGTACTTTATTCTGGACACGCAGGCCAACTGCCTTCTCTGGTACATGGACAACCCCCAGGTGAGAGGTGGTATGGGGAGGGGCAAGGTGGCCGGCCGCCCATCGTTGCTGGGGGGATGCACACAGGGTTAGCCTCAGGGGCTCCCTCTGTCATGGGCAGCCCCACCTGCTGGTCAGGAGGGAGGGAAAAACCCCACAAAGGCGCGCGCGCGCATTCACACACACACACACACACACACACACACACACACACGCATACACACATGCATACACACACGCATGCACGCATACCCACATGCACAGGAAACCATCCCAGACCTTAGCTGGAGGAGGAGGAAGCTCATCTCTCTCCTGCCCCTGGGGATCTGGTGCCTTTTCTCAGGCCTAGGAATTTAACCCTTGCAAAAGTCCGGCAGAGGCCGGCTGGGCTGGATGCAGGCTCTGAGGCATGGCTTCCTTCCTCTTACCTGTGTCAGGAGTGCAGCCTTGTGACCACTCCTGCTCTTCCAGTCTGGGGCTCCTGCCCAGCAGAGAATTGACCTGGTTCCCTGAACTGGACAAAGGTTGGACCTGTTTGGTGTCCTGCTCAGGGAGTCATAGGATCCTGGGTGGGAGGTGACTTTGGGGGCCACCCAGTTTGTGACAGATGAGAAACTGAGGCTCACATTGGAGTTGACTTTGGCAAGGACGCGGCAGAACGGGGTGACTCGCTTAGCGTTCTGGGGCATCAGGCACGAAGACGGCCCCCGAGGCTTTACTGCTGTGCCCGGGAATCCCTTGAGTCATCACCAGTCTGGGAAAAAGTTGCTCTGCTCCTGATTTGGGATCTCAGGTCTTCTTTTCTGGCGCTCTGAGTGTTGTTCAGTCTTCCCTTCCTGCTGCCCTGGAGCAGTCTGGTGGGTCCCACACCCCTTCCCGCCCCAAGGCCTGGCGTGGCCTGTGGACCCAGCAAGGTCGTGGGTCACAGCCCTGTTGGGGCGGGAAGGGGTGTGGGCTGAGAGCTGGCTCTCGTTCAGAGACTTGGGCAGAGGAGAGTCTGAATGTTAGGGGAGGGGTTTTGCTTTAAGAGGTGAAGTGGAAAAAATTCGGGTACTCACCCTCTAGAGGCCTTTGGCATTTGTCCTCCGGATTTGATGGCTGAGAGAAAATGCTATAAATACAGACAAGGTACTCAAGTCACTGCCACTAATCACCTTCTCTGGGAAAGACTTAACCCTAAGTAGAAGCCCCATGTTTCACCCCACATCCCTGGTAAACCCTTCTGTGGGCTACTTTCATTTAACGTGCTGAGCGTGCAGAGTGAAACCTACACACAGACCCTCCCATCCTTGACGTACCTGGAATGCTCACCTCTTACCATGTTTTGGTCTTGGGTTTGCCTTTGGGCTCTGCTACATCATTTTCCCTCCATTGCTCTGCACAGGTGCCCACAGCTGGGCCAACACATCTACTATGAAAGGAAGTAGCATTTAAGGTGCTGCCTTCCCACCGTTGGAGGGATTGGAATCAAGTCTTTGTTGCCAGTACAGTTGGCTTCTGATGGGCCAGGGCTGAGCCCCAGGCTGGGGTCTCTGGGTCTCCTCTTTTCCCTTTTCTCCCTTTGTGTCCCTTCTCCTGCTCACCTGCCTTATTAGCTCAGGTGTTTCGAATGGATTTTTGTCCTGATTTACCTGCTTAGTGCCATGCTTCCTGCCTGGACTGTTGTTATCGGAAATTCACATGCTTGGGGAATCCTGCCCAGCTGTTGCCAGCTCCCTCCCCCTGAGACTGGACCCTCCTTTACGCCCTGGGCCACAGGCTGAGAGTCTTGCTGTTGGCGATGGATCACCCAGGACCACACTGCCACCGTCTCGAGTCTCAACTGTTGGCAGTGCTCGGGATTTCCCTTGCTGTGTCCTGCCCTCTGATTTGGCTGTTCCTTGGTTCCAGAACCTGCACTTCCCTCGGGCGCTGTGCCTCAGGTCGCCTTGCAGGGGTCTCTGGGGTCAGCCTCTGCGGCAGGTCGCACCCTGCCCAGGGCAGCCTCCTGCACCTCTCTGCCCCCTGAGCTGTCAGGATGCTCTTTGTTCTAGAGCCTTCTTTGAGTTTGAGTTACAAATAGAACTTGTGGTCCCTGCTCGAGATTCTTTACATTTTCCCTGGAAGCAGAGGTTTTAGTTGGCTTGGCAGATGCCTAAAAAAGGAGAGTCTTGCTGTGACATAGCAATAGTTCAGAACATTTTACTTCTTCTTCAGTGGTTAGCTTAGCACTTTGTTGTGTTAACGCCAAACAGCCGTTCCAACTAAAGGGTAGATCTTTTTTGTAAGTTGTAAAATGGTATCAGTGAGCATTTATTAATACGTGCCACGCGCTGTTTTAAAGACTTCATTGGGTTTTTTTTTTTGAGTATATAAATGATTTTATTGCATAACAGTTAGTAGGCATTTTGGATACAGTTACTCTAATTTGGGACTTCCCTGGTGGCACAGTGCTTAAGAATCCGCCTGCCAATGCAGGGGACACGGGTTCGATCCCTGGTCCGGGAAGATCCCACATGCCGCGGAGCAGCTAAGCCCGTGCGCCACAACTACTGAGCCTGCGCTCTAGAGCCCGCGAGCCACAACTACTGAGCCCGCGTGCCACAACTACTGAAGCCCATGTGCCTAGAGCCCGTGCTCCGAAACAAGAGAAGCCACCGCAATGGGAAGTCCGTGCACTGAAACGAAGAGTGGTCCCCGTTCACCACAACCGGGGGAAGCCCACGTGCATCAACGAAGACCCAACGCAGCCAAAATTAAATAAATAAATAAATTTATTTTAAAAAAGCAATTAGTCTAACTTTAAGACTTTTTCTAAATAAAACATTTAGAAAAATGTTTTTATTATCTCACTCTCTTATATTTTTATTTATTTATTTTTATTGGAATATAGTTGATTTACAATGTTGTGTTAGTTTCAGGTGTACAGCAAAGTGAATCAGTTATACATATGCATATATCCACTCTTGTTTTAGGTTCTTATCCCATATAGGCTCATTGGGTTTTCATTTCATTCCGACAGGTCTAGTTGGTAGGCATCATTATCCTCATTCTAAAGGTGAGGTGGGTGAAGCAGAGAGGGAAAGAAATTTGCCCATGGTTTTGTCATAAGAACGTGACTGAGCCAGTATTCTAACCCTGGCCGTCTGAATCCAGCTCGCCTGCTCTTATTGCTGAGAATGAGACAGTCATCCTAACGCTGCTTGGGAGGAAGGAGAGCTCTCAAAGGTGAGTCTGTGATTAAGAAAGAGAAGCTGGGGGACTCTCAGGGCTGGGAGGTCCTCTAGAGGGCAGGTGGTTGTCTGGCTTTTGATCCAAGTGTCCAGCATTTGATAAATGTGAGCTCATTGAATGAACGAATGAGGCTATCAGAAGGGACGCCTCTGTGAAATGCAAAGTGTCCAGCACTGCTCTCCTGGGACTGGGGATGGAGTCTATACCCAATGCAAGCTCTGCAGAGTGGGGAGAAGCAGGGAGCCAGGAGTCAGGAGGAGATGGATGGGAGGTGACCCAGAAAAGCAAACTGGGGTGGAGGGGTTTGGCCTTTCCCTGTGGAGAAGGACATTGGGGACTGTGTGTAGTTACTGAACATCTTAAGTTTCTAAGGAAAAGGAGACACCTGATAGAACAGTTTAGGTATTTAATAGGCATTAATAAGCAGGATTCTTTCTGAACTCAGGTCTTTGACCTTTGCCTGTTTAAACCACTTGGAAGTCGGTGCTTGGGAGCCTGTTTTTACTACCACTGCTACTAGTATTACTAACTGCAGGTTATACTTACTGAGCGGTTGCCATATACCAGCCATTGTGCGGAATGCTTGGCGTGTGTTATCTCATTAGGTCCTCCCAGTAATCCTGGGGCGCGGGGACTCTCACTTTCTCTGCAAGGTGCAGAGATGGTCAGCGGCTTTGTTCAAGGCCATGCAGGTGGTAAATGCCGAGCGGGCCCTGGAGCCAGGTCTGTCTGACTTAAGCGTCTGCACGCCTCATTGTCTGCCTCTTTCCTCCAGCGGATATGTGTGGTCCGTCCTGTGCAGGGTCCTGGAGATGGTATGGAGGGGAATTCACCAGGAAGCTTCAGGTTTAGTTGGGGAGGTGAAAACAGCACACATAAAACTACAGTGCTAGTGGTTGCTGAGGGGGGAGGGGGGCAGGGGAGGGATGGAGTGGGAGTTTGGGATTAGCAGATGAAAGCTTTTATATAGAGAATGGATAAACAACACGGTCCTACTGTGTAGCCCAGAGAACTATATTCAATATCCTGTGATAAACCACAATGGAAAAGAATATGTTAAAAATAAGAATGTATGTATATATACACGTATAACTGAATCACTTTGCTGTACAACAGAAATTAACACAACAGTGTAAATCAACTAGACTTCAATAAAAAAATAAAATAAAATAAATTTACTGGTAAACAACAAAAACGAAAAACAAAACCCTACAGTGCTAAAAATCCCAGTCCCTCTTTATTTATTATTTTAAAATAAATTTTTAAAATTCATTCATTTATTTATTTATTTTTGGCTGCGTTGGGTCTTCGTTGCTGCACACAGGCTTTCTCTAGTTGCAGTGAGCGGGAGCTACTCTTCGTTGCAGAGCACGGGCTCTAGACGCACGGACTTCAGTAGTTGTGGCGCATGGGCTCAGTAGTTGTGGCTCACAGGCTCTAGAGCGCAGGCTCAGTAGTTGTGGCGCACGGGCTTAGCTGCTCCGCAGCATGTGGGATCTTCGCGGGCCAGGGAATCGAACCTGTGTCCCCTGCATTGGCAGGCGGATTCTTAACCACTGTGCCACCAAGGAAGTCACCCAGTCCGTCTTTATAACAAGGTAGCGTATCATTAAAGTGAACAGCCCAGATGCCAATAGTTTGGGTGAAGGAGAAGGGGTTGCAGTTTTCCCCTGCGGTCCAGGGAAGATGTAGAGCCTGGAGGTGGAGTCTCAGATGGAACGGTCCCAGGCCTGGGAGACAAGAGATCAAGGATGAGGTCCTGGCTCTGCCACTGAGTTGTTTTGTACGTTAGGCATGTCATCATAGGCACTTTGGGTGATCCTTAACCCGGCTTTTTGCCCTTCTGTTTCCCAAGGGGCTGAGACTAGAGCAAGACCTTTGAATTCAGCATCATTATTTAACACATATTTGCTAAATATGCCCCCTGTGCCAGGCATCAGCCTAGATGCTGAGGCTGCAACAGTGCATAAGACAAAGTCTGGGCCTTCATGGAGCTTGCACTGTAAGTGAGGATATAGAGGATTAGATAAAATTGCGGCAGGGAGAGAGAGCTGCAGGGCACCCCTTCAAGGAGGGGTGGCTTAGATCCAGGTCTGCAAGGATGAGCGAGGTTAGAGTCATTATTGCTACTAGCGATTCACGTTTGTAGCGCATTTTACAGGTTTGAAGCGTTCTCACTTATAGTATCTCACTTGACTGTTAGGCGCCTTGTCCTAAGCACAGCCCAAGGGGACAGGAGGGCACCTGTGAGGGAAGCAGCGTCACTATGGGACAGAGGCAGCGCCCAGGAGGGAAGGCGAGCTCGTCTGCTTGGAGGGTGTTCAGGCTTCAATTCCCCAGAAGGAGACCCTGAGACCGGGACTCACCGAGGCAAGGATTTGTGGAAAGTTCTTTTTTAAGGAGAGAACTGGGAAGCAGGACAGGGAAGGGGAGGGAGCCCGACGAGGGTCTGAGCTCAGGCCGAAGTCGGCAAAGGCTTAGCCAGATGCCCCGGGGGACCTGCCGTGAGTCAGGCCCAAGAGTGGTCCCAAGGGAGCTGGCTTCGCACACCGCACTGTGGACGGTCATGGTCTTGGCTCTACGCAGGGGGACGGAATGGATCCACTAACCTGAGGACAGCCCTTGGAAGCAGAGCTGCAGCAAAACGGCAGATTTAGGAGGCCAGCGGCACGTCCACTGGCGGGATGGTGGTGCGTGCGTGTGGGGGGTCAGCGTGCTGGACCAGGTACAGCCTTGAGTGCCTGATGGAATTTAGAATCCATATGATAAAGTATGAAATCAAGGTTTTTTTAATCCAGGCAGTGGTGGCACCAAACAGATAGAGGATGAAACCCATTAGCTAAAAAGGACCCTATAAATGGAAAGCTTCAATACTATTGATTATGGCCCCTGATTTGTTTCATGCATTTAAAAATCAATCTGCTGACAATATCAAGCACACAGATAATTCCTGAATAGAGACAAACATTGGCTGGATTTCCTGCCAAACATTACAATGATATTATGGCACCAGCACATGTATTTAATTTAATGTTGGTCCCTATCATGACAGAAAAGGTGAAATTTCTTAATTGGCCTGCTCTACTTTATTACCGACCGAGTAACCAACTATGTTTTAGTTGCACGGCGATGCTTACGTACAACTCTTGTGATGCCCACGTGGATAGGTAATTGCGAGACTAAATTATATTGTCCCGAACAAAGGATAAACAGAAGCATGAAAACAATATTGCACTAGATAGTTGTCCTTGTCAGATTTACTCTGTAGATTGTATTTTCTCTCTTTTGCCAGTAAATACTCAGATACTTTTACTTTACAAAGGCCATAATGTGAATTATGAATCATCATAATATCCAAAAAGATAGCATTTCTCCTCATAACTCTGGGGCCCCGATAAAAGCCCTTTGCTTTTTGCTTTTTTTTTTTTTTTTTTAAAGCTGAAAGCCGTTCTTTCCACTGAAAGGTGCAAAGAGCTTCAGCAGTATTACAAAAAGATGGATATTTGGCTACATTTTAGTAGAAAGAATACAGAAGAGTGGTAGAAAATGATATTAACATATAACATGGAATGGACAATAGTTTTGCCTTAAAGGCTGGGTGAAAATTGCTATTTTTAAAAAAATTGCATTTTCTGTATCAGAAACCTCTTTGAGCAAAATTTGGCTGAAATCCAACAATGTTTAAAAGATTTTTGCATCATATGCTAAACCTGCCAAGAAAGTCAAAATGCCAAGAAGCAGGATGATAACTTTCTTTAAAAAATGGCCAAGGGCTTCCCTGGTGGCGCAGTGGTTGAGAGTCCGCCTGCCGACGCAGGGCACACGGGTTCGTGCCCCGGTCCGGGAAGATCCCACATGCCGTGGAGTGGCTGG
Organism: Delphinapterus leucas; assembly: GCF_059928025.1. Taxonomy (NCBI): domain Eukaryota; kingdom Metazoa; phylum Chordata; class Mammalia; order Artiodactyla; family Monodontidae; genus Delphinapterus; species Delphinapterus leucas. The sequence goes on from NC_143149.1 coordinate 30,137,336, forward strand.
GTCCGTGAGCCATGGCCGCTGAGCCTGCACGTCCGGAGCCTGTGCTCCACAACGGGAGAGGCCAAAGCAGTGAGAGGCCTGCGCACCGCAAAAAAAAAAAAAAAAAAAAGGCCAATACATACACATGGTATAAAATTCTAAATGTGGGAAAGCTGATTTAGTGACATGTGTCTCCCTTCCACTCCTGGCCCCCAGTCACAGGTCCCCTAACTAGAGGCAGCCAGGGTTTCCAGGTTCTTGTGTGTCTGTCCAGAGATATATATTCTCAGCACATGTAACCATCATGATAACTTTCAGATCTTTATCAGTTTGGGGGGCAAAGTGTTGTTAATTCATGGATTTTATGTAATTGGTATATTAACTATCCATGGAGACACATGATTTCAAGGGTTAAGTGGAATTTCTGGCCTGTTTTTGTCCATATTGGGTTAGCGTAGAATGCAGAATTCCTTTGGGGAAAAAAACTCCAAAAAGAAGATTTCGAGCAACAGATCTTTTTTTCTTTTTTTCATCAAAATGCAAATTCTGCTTAGGGTAAATTATTATTAAATTAATGGTTTTAGAATTAAAATGTTGTATGGACTTTTCGAGAGTTGATATAAAATACTGTAAGTGTAATTTTGTTTTATGCGCTTTCTATAGGAATCTTACTCTTTAGGGCGATTCTCGTTTTTATAACAAGATGTACTTTGTTTAAATTAAAAAGAAGTAAAAATTAAGAAGCACTTTGGGGCAATCATGTTAATAGCTAGCACTACTGGGTATTAAAGTCCAAGGAGCTGAAGAGGTGGAAGCTATGAAACTTAGCAGAGGTTTTACTAATGCAGAACCATGGGGATGACTGTTCTAAGTTTTCTTAAAATTTGTCTTCGGTTATATTGTCGTTAAGTTTTGCTTTAGATTGTAACCTTCAGCATTTGTTTAGTGTATCTATTATATACATCTCTTTTTATATAGTTATATATCTATTTATATACAAAAAAGTGCCATTTTATTATTTTAAAAAATGTCTCTAAGGCAAAGCAGGCAACTGTGTGTTTGCGAGAAGGGCTGCATATCAGATTTTGCTTCAGAACCCATCCTGTTTAGTTACATCAGCCAAGCACAGGACAACTTGATGAACACGTTAATTGGGAAACACCCCTTTTTTTGAGCCTCTGTTGTCTCTACCTCTGACATTGTTGCTGTGAAGATTAAATAAAGTAATGAATGGGAGAGTGCTTTGATAAACTCTAAAGCACTACAGAGGTGCTATTTGTTCACGTTAGTTCTGGCAGTGACATCAGGATGGGCGGGGAAATGGGAGGGCCTGGAATCGGGGAAGACAGTGAGGAATTTGTCCTGGATTTTCCTGGGGTGTCTGCACGGTGGTGGTGCAGTGGGAACAGAGAGGAAGGGACAGACAGATCTAAAGGCCGATTGAAGGAAGACGGTGGCAGGCTTGGTGACTGACCGAAGGGCGAAGTTCAGTGGTCAAAGGCGTGGTAACCTGGTTGACTGTGGGAGAATGTGGAGCTGCTGATGGACGTGGGGAGGTTGGGGAGGGAATCATTTAGAGCTTGGAGGGGACGTGATGATTGAGTTTGAGGCAAATGTGTTGGAGGCTGTGTTGAGGAAAGGTGTGAGGAGTGGGCTTATTGAGTTTAAGGTCCTGACTGTCTGCCAGGCACCCAGGAGACACATAGGAGAAGGTCAGAAGGCCCAGCATCTCTCCTTCCCCCTGTTCGCTCTCTGAATCCTGGTCTTTTGGAGTTTGGCACCCAAGAGCCAGTTTGACTAGTTCTTGCCCTGCCCAGTTTGGGCAACTGTTTAGGGCGTCTTGGTGTAACCCTGCTGGTCCGGCTCTTGTATTTACCTTTCGGTGATAATCAACTCTTAGATAATGAGCAGGTCCTGGTAGATGTGAAGGACTGTCTCACAGGAGGTGGCCTGGTATAAAGGAAAGTGCGTGGTATTTGAGAATCAACAAGGGCTGGGTTCAAATCCTCGCCTGACTACCCACAGTACCCATGTGACCCGGAGCACTTGCTTCTCCTGCTCCATCCCGACTTTCCTCATCTGTGAAATGGGTTGTTAGGATGAACTGACAGTGTGCAGCAGGCTTGGTGCAAAACAGACTCTAAACATCTGTCAGTTTCCGCCTTCCTTTCTCGGGCTGTGCTTTGCCAAAGCACCCGATTGACTCTGGGAGTTAGGACCTCTGTCTGTCTTCACTCGGCTGCTTGAGGAAGTCATTTCCTCAAGGTGAGGCTTAGAGGACTCGTGGTGAATGATGGGGTAGAACCCTCTGGCGCTGACATTCCATGAATTTAGGAATCTGTAGATAGGTCTTCTGGTCATTTCTGTGTTCTTGTTACTCTCACTAGAAGATGGGGACATTTTTCTCTTTAAAGAAACAATGTTGCTTCTAGCAAAAAGGCTTCCCCTGGGAGGTGTGTCACATCTCTGTGGGCACCTCAGCTCCTTCCTTGGTGATGGGAAAGAATCAACCCCCTGCTTCCCAGTTAAGGGAGTGGGAGCTCCCTTGAGGCCCTTGGTGGCAGGAGAACCCTTGAGCAGAAAGCAAGGGTTGGCCGTGCCTTCCTAAAACCATCCACCATTAAATAGGAACGTGCCTTATGCCCTACGTTGTTCCAGAAAATTTAGAAGCCCCAGAAATGGACAGGCTGCTCCTGACTCACAGACACCCAGCGTGGGGCTAGGATCTCCTTTTCCCCTCTCTGCCCACTGCCCCGGCGTCTTCCTCTTCCCTCTTGGTGATGGTGCAACGACGGGGTGACTGGCCTTTCTCACCCGCTGCTGGGTCTCCAGTGCAGAGTCAGCAGGCCCAGCCAGAGTCTGCAACTGGGGGCCTGAGACCTGGCCGTGGGGTGGAATCACCTTCGAGCTTTAAAAACATACAGGTGCCTGGGCCCTACCCTTTATGTTAAAACCCTGGAATGAAGCATGGGCATTCTTTGTATGAAAACGTCCCCAGGTGATCCGTACAGGCAGTCTCCCCACCAACCTCTGTCTCCACTCCCCGTCTGCTGGCCCCTCCCTAACCCCTTCCTCAACTCCCTCCCCCAGGTCCTTGACTCCCTTCTACTGGGGACCCTTTCCTTTCGCTCCCCCCTGCACCCAGTTCCTGTCCCACAGGAACCCTGCCCCAGGACAGGGGAACTGCAGACTCAAGTGACACCCAAGTTCGAACTTGAACAGGTCTTCCCGAAGGCACAATGTTTGCCAGTGGTAGAGAGAAGCTGTCCTGGTTGTCCAGTATCCTATGAGGGTAGCAGGCTCTTAAGGACTGGTTTGGGAACTTAACCACCATGCAAATTGTGTTTTCATTTAAAAATCGAGTTGTCTCCTGGGTAGAGGAATAAGATGCTACTCATGTCCTCAGAGTGCTTAAAATCTAGCAAGAAGAGACTTAAACTCACAGTAAAATACACTCCAATACAAAACTCAGGGCTGGGGGCTTCCCTGGCGGTCCAGTGGTTAGGACTCCGCACTTCTACGGCAGGGGGGCACGGTTTCGATCCCCGGTCGGGGAACTAAAATCCCACAAGCCGCACGGTGTGTCCAGAAACAACAAAAAATCCAGGGCTAGACTTTGTCATGTAGACCGGTGTTCTCAAACTTGGGCCTATTTAGGGGATGCTTGAAAAATGAATGTGCACTTTCTGACCATATTCCACTTGATTCTGATTCAGTGTTTTTCCGGGTGAGGCTTAAGCCTGGGCCTTTTAAAACAGGCTCCCCGGGAGAGGCTGATGTGCACCAAAGTTGGAGGATGGTGTGCACGAATTCAGGCGGGGGTGGGAGGGCAGGGCAGGCTGCCGCGGTAGACAACAAGGCTTTGCGAAGGCAGGGCCTCCCGTCCTTTCCCCGGAGGACATGGTGCTCGCCTGGGCTCTGACACCTGGCCCTCCCCAGGCGCTGGGCCCTGGTGATCCTGCCCTGACATCTGGCTGTGAAGCCCTCTGCTCAGGCAGCTGGCACATTCTTCCTGGCCCGGGAAGTGTCTGCCCGGGGCCGCCATCCTGGCAGCGAGCTGTTGTCATTCATCTCCGAGGTCCAGCAGTCGGAGCGGACACTGAGCCATCCGTCTGGATCAAGCCTCTGTGATCTTGGCGCTGTTTTCTCCTGTCACTCACTTCCCCCTGGGTGGGGAGGAAGGTGGGGGGAAGCTGCATTTTCAGACATGCGTCAGATTTTCCTGGCTCCTCATGGAGGAGGGAGGTGCCTGTGAGCCTAGGAGCAGGCAGGCCGAGGGTGGGCCGTGGTGAGGGGCGTGGGGACACCCCCGTCCCAGGGTAGCTGGGCCGGGAGACTGATGTGGCCTTGTCTCTGAAGCGGGAGAGTTCAGGGGGGCAGGGGCTGAGGGTGGAGCTGCCCTCCCTCTGGAGGGTAGGGGGGAGAAGTCGTTGGAATGGGATCAGCTTATATCTGGCAGGACGCACAGGTTAGTGTCTGAGTGGCTCCCCAAATCCTACTTCATCGCTTGTAATTCAGGCTAAGGCTCTGGAGGCCTTCAGGCTGCGGTTTGGGGTGAGGAAAGCAAGTTGAGCAAGAGTGGCTCTGAGACTTGGCATCTGCGTCTTGTAATTAGCGCTCTGGGCCGGGGATGGGAGCTGCCCTTTGCTGGGCCTGCGCTGTTTATTCTTATGTAACTCTCACAACAAGCCTAGGGAACGGGTCGGATGAGCCCCATTTTATAGGTAGAGAAACTTGCCTGAGGTCCTAGGGCGATAATGTCTCAGGTGGAATTCCAGACGCTCAAGGGTTTGAAATGACAGTGTGCTGCGTCTAGGGTATCAGCGTGGAAGTCAGGAGACCCGAGCCAGTTGTGTGACCTTGAGCAAATCCCCTCACTCATGAGTCACTTTCCTCAAGTGCAGAACAGGGGCTGGGGGAGGGCCAGGCGCCCAGTATCCAGCAGAGGCCTAGGGTGGTTCACAGCCTCCTCCGGGGCAGTGTCAGCTGCTCACTGGCCTTTTGGGGTGCTGTGGCTCCTTTATGGACTCTGATTTGGGGATACAAGGTCTATCTGTCATTACCCAATAGAGATTTTTCTTTTTTTTTTTTTTTTTTTTCAGTACGCGGGCCTCTCACTGTTGTGGCCTCTCCCGTTGCGGAGCACAGGCTCCGGACGCGCAGGCTCAGCGGCCATGGCTCACGGGCCCAGCCGCTCTGTGGCATGTGGGATCTTCCCGGACCGGGACAAGAACCCGTGTCCCCTGCATTGGCAGGCGGACTCTCAACCCCTGCGCCACCAGGGAAGCCCCCAATAGAGATTTTTCTAAAAAAACCCCCAAAAAACAAATGCAATCACTACGTAGTTAAAACAAATGTGTAAATCTAATTGTCCATATTCAAAATGCTAAATCAGCTACTCAAAAGCAGCTTTTAGATTTATGGCCTCATTTGCAAAAGGGGAAAGATGGCCTTTCTAGATTTCTCTCTAAATTTCTTGAGCTCTGAGAATCCTTTTGTCGTGGTTTTATCCCCATCCATTTTCTTGTGAATAGGAAACTTCACACATTGCCTTTGCTTCAAGTGATGCATGTTAATTTAGGTAATTGGGCCTAGAAGGACACTTCCCTGCCACCTGAGGTATTTCTTAAGGGCAGTTTCCTGGAATGACGGGTCATTTCACCATTGACCCTTTGGGGAGTTTACTAAATCCCCATCGTCCTAGGTTTGCCTCTGTTTATTGCTTTGAGAAGACACCAGGTCTTCAAAATGAGGGCTTCCAGGTTATTCTCTGAGGCCTATGGCAGCAGTTGAAGAGGCCACCAGGAGCTATGGACACCTCAGGTCCCTGTGGGATTGGATTTGCCAAGTTATAAGTGAGAAACTCCACAGCTGTGATTTCTCATCTTGGCCATTTTTTTGGTACGCTACCGCCCGTGTGACTTCATCCCTTCATTTCTGACAGTGGAGAAGTTAGAAAGCTGAAGAGATTGTGCCAGGGTGGAATATGGCCAGACAAGGTGCCTGTGAGTTTCTTGATATTTAACAGTGCACTGACTTAGTGTTTTATAGTGTATGGACATCATTCCATTTGGTACTCATAAGTGTCCTTTGAAATAGACTGAACAGCTATGTTTTTTTCTTTTCTTTTTTTCCTATATTGTGTGAACCTGTACCCTATTTGTTAAGAAAAGAATTTGAATTTGAAGAATTTTATATATATATATATATATATATATAAATATATAAAATAGCTAACACTTGTTCAGGGTCATCTATATACCAGGGACACTTCCAGGTGGTGTAAATCTATTAACTCATCCTTAGAACTGTCTGGTGAGGTAGGTACTATCATTATCCCTCTTTTCACAAAGGGAAAACTGAGGCTTAGCGGTGAAGGAACTTATTCACAGTCAAATGGTGGAGCCCCCAATTTTAACCACTGTACTAGAATACCTCTCTATAATAAATGAGGCCAAGGGAAGTGTTAAGTCCACATACCCACAGCAAGGATTATCACTATTTTACAGACGAGGAAAGTGAGCTGAAGAATAGGTAAGTGACTAGGGAATGAACTTATGGTTACTAGGGGGGAAGGGTAGGGGAAAGGGATAGTTAGGGAGTCTGGGACTGACAGGAACACACTGCTATATTTGAAAAGGATAACCAACAAGGACCTACTGTGTAGCACAGGGAACTCTGCTCGATACTCTGTAACAACCTAATTGGGAAAAGAATTTGAAAAAGAAGAGATACATGTATATGTGTAACTGAATCACTTTGCTGTACACCTGAAACGAACACAACATTATTAATCAACTGTAGTCCAATATAAAATAAAAAATCAAAAAAGCAATAGGTAGGTGACTTGCTCAAGGTTGCAAAGCCAGAAAATGGCGTCAACGGAACCAGAATCTTGGTCTTCTGACTCTTAGTTGTGCTTCACTGCCTCAGATAGCATCCTTCTTAAAACCCAAAACATGTGTCTTTCAGAACCTGGCAGTTGGGGCAGGAGCCGTCGGATCTTTGCAGCTGACCTACATCTCGAAGGTAACGTTGGCCTGGAGCTCTGGGGATTCATGGTCCGTGAGTAGGTTGAGGATGTAAACCAGAGGAAGCGTCACACGTCGGGCATTGGCATCTGGGGATGTTGCTTGGCCATAAAGTGCTCCCCTTCCGCGGTGGCCCGTGGAAGCTTGTGGCTGACTGGGGCGGGGTGGCGTGTGGTCAGCAGGTTCTTGGAGGGTGGCCTGCGGCCTCTCACTCCTGGCACCCAGCAGTCAGTGATGCTGCCAGCTCCCGCAAAGGAGGGATGGGGGGTGGAGGGAAGAGTGGGACGTGACTTTGTTTTTGCAATCGGGACAAAAAGGAACACAACAACAAAAAACCTGGTGACTGAAAAGGATTCTCCCGAATGGCGTGGTTCCACTGGCGTGGCTCACAAGGAGTGAGGGCTGCACTGGAATTATATGCATTTCATTGAAGGGCCAAAAGTTAAATTATAATTAAATCACTGTGTTTTCAGAATGATATTTAATGTTTAACAACAACAGACACGTGGTCAAACCAAAAGCGTGGGTTGAAGTATATTTTTCATCTTCCAGTGCATTGGCAATTGCAAAAAAATAATTAATAAAGGAAAAAAGGAATTTAATATAAGGATATAGCGGTGAATTCAGTGTCTAACATTTTTATTTATTTAAATAGTTATTGACCTGTGATGACTTCCTAGTCTTAACATTTTGTGTCTTTTTATTGTTATTGTTCTTCTTTTCACACACTTGGTTCTTGGTAGGTTCGCTGATGGCACAGCAGAGGCACTTCATGTTGACCCAATACCCAAGTAGCGTTAATCATTGGGCCTGTGTCATAAAATGCATGGATCATTAACAACTAAATGTCCCTGACACCTTTCAACTACAGGGCTGGGCTTAGTAACTGACCAACTTGGGGGGAGTGTTGAGGGGGTCTCTAGAACATGGTCACTGGATCACTGTGGCGGGGAGGCTACGAGCGCCCCGAGGACGTTCCCAGATGAGCCAGGAAGCCATTCAGCGGCCAGATAAGGGCTGGAGGGTCCGGCAGGCAGGCCGACAGTCCGTCCCCTGGTCCTGTTTGCACAGACAGGGCGAGAGCAGCCCCTCTTCCGTGCTGAGACCTGGGTGGGGCCTGGGGCTGCTTGCTGATGCCCAGACGTAGCTGCTGAATTCAGCTTTGTTTAGTGGCCCCTCCCTGGAGCAGGCACCAGCGCTGAACTGTGGTGCAGCAGTGATAAAAAAAAAAAAAAAAAAAAAGGCCGGGAGATTTAGAGCCTCGTTAGAAAGAGGAGCTCTGTCCAGTGAGGAGAGCCAGGTGGCGCCCAGCCAGGACCGAGGTTCCGGAAGGCCCGCTCTCCTCACACACCCCTCACGTCAAGTCTCTTGGGGACCTCGGCTTCCTTGTCCACGTTCTCCCATCCTCAGGGGGGATGAGGCCCTGATCTGAGTGGCCCCTGGCTCCTTTTTGTAACAGGCTTCGGGAGTCCTTGGGCAGCCCTCCATCTCAGCTGGGCCGGAGGTGGGAGCAGCTGCAGGGGCTGCAGGCCAGAGTCTGGCAGACACAGCCGGGTGCCAAGGCAGAAGCTGCAGGCAGTGTCTGAGCGCCTTAGAGGGAGCAGGGAAGGACCTGCGGAGGGGGAAGGGCCTGTGGAAGCAGGCAATTTGCATGCCTTGTGGTTAGAATGTGGCCGCCTCCCGGCCCAGAGGTCGGAGGCCTGGGCCCTCCCCTCTTCTGTCCTGTCTTGCTGAGAGCTCATTAGGTCATTTCGTTTGGAGGTTCAAAGAAAGAGGATTCAGAGAGCGGGGAGCAGAGAACCTCAATATTAATGAAACTCCAAACCCTCTACTGTTTGAGAGGGTTTTGTCGTTGTTGTTTTTCCTGATGGGAGACGAGTGAATACAGTCTCCTGCAGAATCGTGATGTATAAACATAGCTCAGGTGAGGGTTTCGAGAATTCTCAGCTTGGGAGGCTGCCGTCATTTAGCAGGGATGGTCCTGCCTTTCACCCTTCATGGACAGGAGAGGCAGGACTGGATGGGTTTTGCAAAACCCACAGCTGCCACTGGGTCAGGTTTCACAGAGAGGAGAGCCTTTAACTGCTGCCTGACCCAATGTCAGAAAGCAGGGGTTTTCCCAGAAAAACATTTAGCCAGCCGCTGGTATCACATTCAGCGTTCCGGGTTACTTCTTGTTAACCCCTAGGTGTTCCCTCCCCGAGGAAAGCGTTTACCCAGCAGTGGCAGCCTGGCCGGAGTGTCTGTGTGGCCTCTTCGTTCAGGCGTGCTCCTTCTTGCAGGCTGGTGTTGGGAAGATGGAGTCCTTCAGAGAGGCCAGCAGAGATAAAGGTTCTTGACTTGACAGAGGCAGGACCAATTCTTGGGCAAACCAGAAAAAAATGGATGCTGGCCTCTGGTGCTACCCACCTCCCCGCTTTGCCTGGGGGCCCTTCTCTTCCACACAGCCAGGCCCACTGTCCCACCTCCAGCTCGCGTTCCGTTTTGTCAGGGCCTGGCCCTTCCTTAACTGTAATGAAGACCCTCCTGGAACAGTGTTCCTGGCTTTTGCAGGGGCGGGGTGTCAGGGATCCTTTCTAAAGTCTGATGAAAAGCGTGGTCTCGTTTCCCAGGTAAATCATGCATGTGTGCACACACCCTGATTTCGCCTGTGGCTTCAGGGCCCCTTGACTCCCTGAAGCTGGTCCAGAGACCCCAGCTTAGAGCCCCTCCGACTGCTCTGGGTAGGTGGCTGCCACTTCCCCTGCTCTTGATGCCACCTCGTGGGGCAGGGTCTCCATGGACACGGAGGCTGCGAGCTGCACCGGAGCTCCGAGACCGTGGCCTGCTGCTGCTGCTTCTGCCAGAGGGGCCCCAGCTCCACTTCCGGCCGAGGGCAGACAGGGTGGGGCGGGCTAGCAGTGCCCCAGCGTCCCACGACTTTGCTGCTCCTGTGGTCTGTGCGCGATCTGATAAGAGCAAGTTCCTGAGAGTCTGTCAAGCTGTGGGGCGGCCTCGCTTGCGTCACCCTGCGGGTGACCCATGCCTGTCCCTCCCTCACGTCCCCACCGCCTCTCGCTGCCTTCTCACCGAGGATCCATCGGTCAACCACCGTTGTGCAGCTACTTAACTGCAGCCAGCATCACCCTGTCAGCCACACTGCTTCAAGAGCCTCTGTTCCTTCACTTCTTGTGAAGAAGGCTGCACAGCCTGTCCTGGTTACCAACAGACGGTAGGGGTGGGAGGAGTGGGGTTATGCCTCCTAGGTGGCAGGGATTCTGCTGGGGGGAGGCCAGAGCTATACCTCTTCATGGTAAGTGAGACCGCCCCCCCCCCCCCCCCCCCCGCCCCTGCAACCCTGGCCCTTCTCTTGGAGGGCACAGCAACCAGTAGCTATGACTTTGTTTTCTTCTTTTGTCATTCCGGGACTCTAAGAAGGGGACAAGTCATTCCGCTCTGGCTTTGCCAGTCGGGAAGCTGATCAGAGATGTTGAGGGTCTTACCCTTGCTCAACAGCCCATCGGGGCTGACCTGGAACTGACGTCCTGTTAATTCAGCAAGAGCTGCTTTGCCAAATAATCCTTCTGTGGTCACCATGAGGCAAATTATAGACGTGCATGCGTGTAATCGGCATACCCCCAACTGAATGCTGGATAAACATACAAAAACAAATGAAAAACCAGGCCATCTCTTTGAAAACTTGGGTTCTGGTAATAAGCACATTCTCCCCGGATAGGCTGGTAATAAGTTGTGGTCAGAGTGGGCCTGTTTGTCACCCAGCCAGGGCGAAAGGGCCCACAGTGGTGCTGTCTCTTGTTGATGATAAATTGTCAGTGTCGGGGAGAAAGAACAAGTCCCCTAATAAGCCAGAGAAAAGTCTCGAAGCACCCAGCTTTTCACTGCCATTTGAAAGCCAAAGGTAGAAGGGCAGCCGTGAGATAGGTGGGTACTGAGGACCGGGATGGCCGAGGCAGTTCTGTGACGGTCAAGGTTATACAGGAACCAAGGGCAGGACGCATAGGAGCTGTGGGCTCAAGGACCTGCGGGAACACGGATGCTGAAGGAGGAAGCACATGAGTCACTGACAGATCAGAGCATCAGAGGCAAACAGGATAAAGGCACACAGTGTGGCTTAGATTGAATTCTGGGGTCTGAATCGCAGGAGAACAAGATGGCACGGGGGCCAGGACTCAACGTCATGAGGCTCCAGCACACGCTTCCTGGGAGTGCTGAAGATGTAACGGAATTTGCATTGCGTGTGTCTGTACTCAGGATATGGGGGCTTACCTTTGCATAAATCTTCATGTTTTTCGGGACTATTTAAACACTTTCTTAGGCCCTCTGTCCTCCACCTCACGTCATGGTAAACATATCAAGATACACTCACATCCCTCGTTGACTCTAATTGTCTGGCTGTAAGATATTTGAAAGGATTTAAATCATTTTACTTTTGGAATGATTTGGCTGTAACTCATTTAATTTATGATTGGCTCTAATTTCTCGGCTGTCATCTTGCACATCCAAGGATTCTTATGAACCAAGAAAATCGAAGCTACTAATTATTTTCGAATGTAGTGTGATTTTTGTGAATGTTTAGTTGAAACGTGAATGAAGTTGACTTAACGTGTGACATCTTGTAGGCATTTATTTAAATACTTGTCAATGAGGTTGATATAATGTTATACAGACATTTAATTAAATATTTATTAATGTTGCATTTTTTTAGGCCCCGGAGAAGCTCACAAGGCCCTCAGCATTTTGCCCATTGTGCCAAGCACGGCACGGCTTGTACTGGTGTGTGGAGTGGGTGTAAATAGCCCCTCCTTGGTTGAGCAGCTCCTGTATGACAGGATGGCTTAAGTGCTTCACCTGCACTGTCACATTTAACCCTCACCATAGCCCTATGAGAATGTGATTTACTAACCCTATTTGATAGAACAGGAAATGGGGGTCTGACAGCTGGGCCTCCTGGGTTTGGGGGCCAGGTGCTCTGGCACCAAGCCCAGGCTGTACCGCCTGTCCTTGCTTTGATCTTTTATAGGCTGCCACCTTGGTTCCCGTCTTGAGTATTCCGGGCAGTATTAAGTTTAATTCCCAGGTACAGTGGTGGATGCCTGCTCCAGTGAGGTTCAGCCCCCATCAAGGGCAGTCACCTAATTCCATGTGATGGAATATGCTTTCCTTTATTTGTTCAGTGTATTTGAACCTGAATGAGGTGAGCTCACAACATGCACATACTCAGGAATATACATGTAAGAGGCAGGCTTGAAAAAGCAAGATAACACGGCAGGAGGTAGAAAAACCCTTCTGCTTCAATACGGGCATGCGCTCTGATTCCATCGGCCCCTCTCTGGGCAAGTGCTTATTTTCATGGTGAAACAGTCAGGGTAGAGTTAAGGGAGACTGATCAGTTGTCCCAGTGCAGTGAGTGACGGGCTGCCTCACCCTTCTGCGAACTCTGATTGGAATCTATGTATTTGTGACAGTTCCACCTTTAATTCGAAGAGCTGTTTAGGGAGCAGGTTGGTGGTTGGGAGAGGAGTGGAATCTTGCTCGTGTGAATGGGGTCAGTGCATGTTTGTGGTCCAAAGAGAATTTTTCAGGACTCAGTGGATTTTAAGAGTTTTTGCAAGGATGAAGGTTCGACACAGATAACAGGATAGTGATTATCTCCGAGGGGTGAAGACGGGATTCCATCAGGGAGGGGCACACAAAGGGCTTCTAAGAAATAGGACCGATGGTGGCTTATTTCTTGATGTGAATGATGAGTGCGGGGTTTCCACTTAATTATTAGTTCTTAAAATGTTCAAATATGTTTTATATACTCTTCTTTTTGTATAAAGTTTTCCCAATTTAAAAAATTTGAGGAAAAAACCCCCCCACAACTTTACAACACTGTTGGAAACGTATTCATGTTTCTTTTATTTTTCATTTGATTTAGGTGAGCATAGCCACCCCAAAGCAGAAACCCAAGACTCCGTTTTGCTTTGGTAAGTACTGAGCCCAGGATGGGTTTTCTGAACACTCCTACAGCAGCTTCCTCTTTTGAGTGGAGACAGTCCTGTGACCACATGTGACTTACACCCTGCGTGTGTGAGTGACTGCTGTCCCAGCCATGTCCGTGGGTCTCAAGTGATACTCCTTTCCTTGGTCTCCCTGCAAAGATTGTTAACAACATGAGACAGAGGCACGGGGGCCAGTGATGTCTCAGTTTTCCCGGCTCCGCAGGGCGGGGTGCCGGGTATCTACCTGAAGTTTTCGGGAACCTTCATCTCAGAGCAGAGTAACGGTGTGCTTAGGAAACGTGGAGACTTGAAGGAGTTGGGGGATAATAGAAAAGGAGGAACGTTCTCTTGAGTGTCTTGTTGCCAAATGAGTGACCGGTGAGAGTGACACAGGAAGCGGAGCTGCTCAGTGGAGGCAGGTCATTGAATCATCAGTATTTAATTGCCTTCCACTGCCTTCTCAGTGCTGTGCTGAGTGCTACGGGCAGATGCTAACAGATAGCTTCTGCTGTCTCTCTGGTTCTGAGTGTGAGCTCCACGAAGGCAGGGATGCTCCTCTGCTTTGTCTTTGCTGTATCCCCGGCACTTAGAGTGTGGTTCCAGCGGGTACTCACTAAATATTTGCTGAATGAATAAATGAATGAACTAAGGGACTCTCTGTCTACCCCACAATGCTCACGTCCTCCAGTTCCGGCTTATTTATGCCTGGAAAGTAAAATGGTCCTTTGATCTGTCCCCTTTCCCAACTCCAGGTTGCTTCAAACTTCTTTTGTGCTCTTTCACCCACTCCCTTTAAATATCATGACCAAGCTCCAACATGACTCTCAGATCTTGTGGTCAGCGGATCTTAAAAAAAAAACAAAACAATGAACCCAGAAGTAAACTGTTGACTTTATGGAGCGCTCAGAGGGAAGACCAGGTTGAAAATGAGGTCCAGGTCACAGACTTGATCGCAGGCAAGCTTCGTTACATTTCTCAACCACAGACAAGACCCCTAACCTGGGTCAGCTGTGCCAGTGGAAACTAGGAACACTGGGGCCAAAATTATGTATGTATCATCACGACTGTCAATCTCTCGGTGCCTCTGAAAAGCTGTCCAGGCGTGTGCCTTATGGATGGTGGATGAGCTGCCTCCCAGCACAGCAGCACACGAAGGCTATTGTTGTTGTCTTGTGGCCAATGGAATAATCCACACCTTTTAAAAATGAGAGCCCGCTGCTTCCCAGATATTCACGCAGGTGACTTTGCACCGTGGGAAGCATCTTCGTCTGCGCGGCGGGGATCCTCCGCCCTGCTAGTTGAAGCGCCTTAGTTTTGTGGAGTCTCTGTGTTGTGTGTGTTCTGACCTGGGTTCTTCTCTCTTCGTCCCCGTGCCTTTTGCAGTCATCAACGCCCTCTCGCAGAGGTATTTTCTTCAAGCCAATGACCAGAAAGATCTGAAGGACTGGGTCGAAGCCCTGAACCAAGCCAGCAAAATCACTGTATGTATGATCTTTCTCCTTTCTGGAGGGGGTCAGGGCCTCTTCCCCGCACGGGAACGACCCAGATGGCGGCAGGGACTTTCCCAGGACCCTGTTCCAGACTAGTTCCCCTACCTCTTCTCACACCTTGGCTGACTAACCACAAGTTGAGCTGAGAGTCTGAGTTTGAATCAAGCTCAAGGGGAAGTTTACGGAGTGTCCCCTTTGTGCTTCCTGGGAGGGGAGGGCTCCTGGTCGGTCGTGGTTTGGGTCATTCTGGGATGCTGATTCAGAATGTGGCGGGACTGGAAAATGGATTGCTGACTCCGAGAAACAGAGTAAAGGAAACTCACACGAGGAGGGAAGTCGGAACTTGTTCCTGGCTTGGGGGAGACTCTTCTGACTTTAGGAAGCCACCTGGGGACCAGTCCAGGCCATCCACCGACCTGTCCTAGGAAAGCCTTCCGTTTATAAGCACCAGTTTACTGGCTGTTCTGTGAGGACTCTTGTTTTCCTTGACTCGGCTAACGAAGAACTCCTTTCTTAGAAATACAGAAAAAGAAAGGGAGATGGGTAGGGAGGAAGAGAGGGGGAAACTATGTTTGGAAAAAACTGGACCTTTAACCGATAATATAGGCAGGCTTCGGGCGTGCAATCCACGCTTTGCTGAAAAGCTTGATTTTCTGTGTCGTACAGTCAGAAATGCTTACATTCTAGTGACTTCCGGTAACAACCCTTCTGTGCTGGGGCAGATCATCCTCCCCGGTATCTCAGGGTTCCCGTGAATAAAGTAATAGAAGAAACCTGTACACTCTACCCAGCCCTTGTGATACCGCACCCAAGCAGAGTACAAAGCGGATTTGCTTGTTGGCCCATTATTCTGATAAACGTTGGTGAACCTGTGAAAAGAGAGAGAAATGCCGGGGTGGCATGGGGGAGGGAGCCGCTCACTCCCTTCTGCTACCCACATGTTTGTGTGTGCGGCTCTAGAATGCTGACTTTAGTAAAGGTTTTCTTCATTCAAGTTGAGGTCTTCACCCTTCTGTGTCTTCCACAATTTGGGGAGTTTCTTTCAATGTCTAATACCTTCTTCTCGTTAAGTGTTTCCTCCCTTGGTCCTGCCTGGTGAACTGGGCTACACAGCCTGCAAGGCAGCGGTGGCCTCTTTGCCTTGCTGTTGTGCCTTGAGTGTAGAGTTGCTCTAAGCAGCTAGCTCCCCGTCCTCTTTCCTGGCCCCACTGGACAGAAGTGATTGGCAACAGGAGTGGGAGGGAGCGAGATGGTACCGCGAGGCCGGGAGTCCAGAGGCCTGCGGGGATGGCACAGCCTCTGCAGGGGCTCCGTAACCTCCAGGGTCTTCCTGACTTTCCTTTGCTCCGTTTATACATCTCTTCACTCCTCCTGCCAGAGGTCCTGTGTGACAGGAGGAAGAGGAGGGGTACCCTACTGCCTGATTACATGCATTTTTATCTTAGGGCACCTTGTGTGCGAAGTGAAGCATCCCAGGGGAGATGCAGAGATGAAAGACACAGACAGCGTATCCAGTGAACCAAGCTTTCTCACGGGCCACATTCATCACCCCTCATGTCACTCCTGTGAGACAGGTGCATTCACTGCCATTTTTAAGATGAGGAAAACGGAAATGAGAGTCTTGCCCCAAATCTAGAGTTTAGTAAATGGCAGAGCTGGGATTCAAACCCAGGACCTTCTGACTTCCAAGATCTCAAAGAGTTTATAAATATATGAAAAATGAGCAGCAGTTGTAAAAAGAGGTTAGATTACACACCACTTTTATATCTATGGCTTCTTTTAGCCTTGTGAAAACCTTAGGTAGGGAGGGCAGGTGTGATTATCTCTGTTTATAAACGAGGCAGTGGAAGTGCCTGGAGATCAGTGACCCTCCCAGGGTCAGGAGCCAGTTTTTCCGCCCGCAGATCACTGGTCATTTAGTGCTGGGTCATTGAGTTCTTATGACTGAAGATAATGGTTGACATAATGGTATTTAAAGAATTGAGTCCGCTCGGAGTATCAGTATTCCTGTGTTAGTTTTCTTGGGCTGTCGTAACAAACTGCGTGGCTTAAAGCAACAGAAATGTGTTCTCGCCTAGTCCTGAGAAGCCTGAAATCAGGGTGTCGGCAGGGCCCTCCATGTGCCCCCTGAAGGCTCAAGCGGAGAATCCTTGCTTGCCTCTTCCAGCTCCCAGTGGCCTCCGGCCGTCCTTGGCGCTGCCCGGCTAATAGCTGGATCCCTCCATCTCTGTCTCCACCATTGTATGGCCTGTGTGTCTGTGTGACCTCTCCTTTTAGGAGGGCATCAGTCATTGGTCTTAGGGCCCAGCCTAAACCAGCATGAATTCATCTTAATTTAATTATATCTGCGAAGACCTTATTTCCAAATAAAGTCATGTTCTGAGGTTACGGGTGGACAATTTTGGGAGACATTATTCAACTCACTAAAGTTTTTCAAAAGGGTTGAAGTTTGAGCAGTAAAAGTAAAGCACAGCTTTCTCCCCTTCCCTCCCAAGTTGGATTATTCCTTGTAGCAACCTAGCCACGCCTGGTGGGAAGAAAGATGAGTCCTTGCAAATTTCGTTTCACGTTGCAAATGGGAACCCTGTGGGCCTCCCCCATCAGAGGACCCTCCACGGTGGGTGAAAGGGGTCCCACCTTTCACTGGGATTCTGGGAGATACACAAACCAAGAGGATGAACTTGTTTTCAAGATCTGGAGTGTAGTTATTGGTGAGTTTGCCCTCCGCAGGCTGATTCAGAGTCTCAGAAGTGGAAACAGCTTTGCAGAGGCTCCAGGTGGTTGGCCAGAGGCAGCCCACGATGCAGGGACATGAGTGGTGACAACCAGTGGTTCTCCGGGTGGGCTGACGGGTTGAGAGGCAACACAACAGCCAAGTCACCAGGAGTCCTGGCCACCGTGAACGCTGAAAGGCCACTTCCCTCCTTCTTTGCTGGGTTTCAGGAATTCATTTGGGTCATTTGGAGGCAGTTGTGTTGTTCCACGGTGATTATATCTCTGGACACCCCAGCACTAATCCACATCCCTAAAGAATTCTATCTTATCAGAGCAAAACACAGAGAAATCGGAAAGGGTGGTCCAGGTAGGTAGGTAGTGGTGTTTAGCAGTGGGGCAGTTACTTCATTCCAATGAGCTTTAGTTTACTTCATCTATGAAATGGAGAAAATAAGGCCTACCTGATAAGATCGTCTGAGATGAGAGATAATGCAGTAAAGAGATGGGTACTTTGCCTGGCACTGAACAGAGGCCCAAAGCAACGGGAGCTGCGGTTGTCCCTCAGCCAGAAGGGAAGGACAGGGTGGATTTCTGGCCCAATCTGGAGAGTTGGTGGGCAGACGTCACCGTGGTCTAAGCTGAGTGCACAGGCCAGGAGGAGGGGCCCTGTCTCCTTTCCGGGGCCCCAGCGTAATCATGATGGTCTTAGTTGTTTCGATAGATGCCAGGGGGTGTGGCCTTTGGTCCCTGTCCTTGGCAGGCAGAGTTCTCCTATGGCCCTGAGCTGTGAGCTGTTTTTTTCTCCCCGTGGCTTGCAATAGTTTATTTTTTTTAATTTAAAAAAAAAAGTATTTATTTATTTATTTATTTATTTATTTATTTATATTTGGCTGCATCAGGTCTTAGTTGTAGCACGTGGGATCCTCTGCTGCGGTGCGTGGCCTCCTCGGTGCGGCGCACGGGCTTCTCTCTAGTTGTGGCGCACAGGCTCCAGGGCGCATGGGTGCTGTGGTTGCGGCTCGCGGGCTTAGTTGCCCCACGGCATGGGGGATCTTAGTTCCCTGACCAGGGGTTGAACCTGCGTCCCCTGCATTGGAAGGCGGATTCTTAACCACTGGACCACCAGGGAAGTCCCTTAATTTTTATATAGTTTTTAAAGGTTCCTTTCCATTTGCAATTACCACAAAATATTGGCTGTATCCCCTGCATTATACAATATATCCTTGGGCCGTGAGCTCCTGAACAGTCTGGATTCTTAGGTCTTTCTAGCTCCCAGGGCTGTAGAAGAAGTGGAAGAGGATGTTAGTTTTTCTCGTGGTGTCTGCAGTTACTTTCCTGGCAGATCCACATGGGGCGTTGAGTCCTTGTGAAGAACAGGCTTTTTTTTTTTTTGAATTTTATTTTATTTTATTTTTTATACAGCAGGTTCTTATTAGTTATCTGTCTTATACATATTGGTGTATACATGTCAATCCCAGTCTCCCAATTCATCCCACCATCTCCGCTCCCCACCCTTCCGCCCCTGCTTTCCCCCGTTGGTGTCCGTATGTTTGTTCTCCACATCTGTGGAAGGACAGGCTTTGTGATGCTGTGGGTACTGCATCGGCAGCATCAGGGTCTGGTCTCTGTCTAGGTATTAATCGGCTTTGGGCAGAGAACTGGACTACTCTGGGCCTCTCTTGTGATGAAAAATTTTCCAGTATAAATGAGAAATGGACAAGGAGGAAGAAAAGCGGCAACATGAATGAAGATCGATGACCTCGGGTTGGAGGGTGTTCAGGACTGTGGCGAACTGAAGAATCCGTTCCCCATCCGAAGAGTGGACAGCTGCTTCACTGGAAATCAAGATTTTTACGTGAAATATCCCAGATTTTAACAGCGGATTGAAAAACACACTGGATAGGACAAATGAAACACAGTTGGGGCAAGTCTACCTTTGGGCCACCAGTTTGCAACCTGTGGTCTTAAACTTGCCCTAAAAATTCCATGATTCTTGCACCAGCAGTGGTGCTCGAACTCCGTCATGGAGAGGAGCAAAGATAATTCATTCCACAGAAAGGGCTGCATTTGTAAACGTTAGCACCGTTTATAAAAAGTTACTTAGAATATTTTGACAATTAAAATACTTTTGTAGTTTTATTCATATTTCTAACGTGTTGAAATTTATATCCTCTATCATTTGATGGCCGTGACACCTGTATGACTGTGTCACTCAGTTAGTGACAGGTCAGGAGTTACACCCCAGGCCCTGGGGCTCCAGAGCTCATGCTCTCCGAGTCCTGTACCATATACCACAGGCATCTTACCCACTGCTGAGCGTGCTTTCTCCCGTCTTCATGTTCCTGGCTCCTTTTCGTCCACCAGGTTACTGTTTCGGCATCTCTCGCCTTGGAGACCTCCACCACGCACACCAGCCACGCCAAGCATTCCATTCCAAGTCGTTCCCCTGCTGCTGTCAGTCCCAGCTCCTGTTTATCGTCATCACGGCACTCGCCACGATTTGTAATCACTCTGATTGCTAGTCTTGCTCTGTAGTTTTGGTCAGTCTCCCTGATCAGCACCTATGTGGTGTGAGGGCAGGACACGTGTCAGTGTTTGCTGTTTTACCTTTGGTCTCTAGCCAGGCAAGGGCTGACTCATAGTAGGTGCTCAGTACATTGGTTGAGTGGGTGTGCGTGTGCGTGGGGTGGGCGTGGCTTGCTGAATTCCTCATATACAGGTTTGGATGGATGGAAGGGTAGCGGGGAGAGGGGCGTCGTGCTCTAATTTCGTACATTAGCTTTCCTCCCCTCCCCCTTCCTGCTGTTGCCTCCCCCAACTTTTCCTAGGCCTTCTGTTCCCTGTTAACTGTTCTGTCATTCTTCCCAGGTACCCAAAGTTGGGAACCTGCCCCTGACGACCGAAGTTGTCAAGAGCCTAGCAACTCCTCTGGCCCTGGAGAAGAAGCCCCAGGTGGCCTACAAGACAGAGATCATCGGAGGCGTGGTGGTACACACGCCCATCAACCAGGTGCTGGGGCCTGGGGCTGCCAGAGGGTGGAGGGCTTCGGGGGTGTCCGTGGTGTGTCAGTGACATGACAGAAGGGCTGGACCGAGGAAGGGGTGAGGGTAGCGGAGCCAGTGCACATGGGGTGGTCAAGAAAATACCGGCAGTGCAGAAATTGAGGCCACTGCATCTGAAGCTCTGTGGCAGTACAGCTCTGCATCATCCACGGGGACCGGCACTTGTGAACGCCGTGAGAAGTGGGGTCGAGGATGGCTGGAAACAAGCCCCACTGTCCCTTGGCCTCGTCCGGTTTGCGTTCAGAGTCTTCCCTTTCTCCCGGGTCTGCCCAACCTCCCCAGCCTTGGTCTGTGAACGCACCCCTACAGTGCCTTCCCGGGCAAAGCCAAAGGGTTTTTTTTATGGTTTCTTTCTCTCTCTTTTTTTTTTTTTAACATCTTAATTGGAGTATAATTGCTTTACAGTGGTGTGTTAGTTTCTGCTGTATAACAAAGTGAATCAGCTATACATATAAATACACCCCCATATCCCCTCCCTCTTGCGTCTCCCTCCCACCCTCCCTATCCCACCCCTCTAGGTGGACACAAAGCACCGAGCTGATCTCCCTGTGCCATGCGGCAGCTCCCCACTAGCTACCTGTTTTACAGTTGGTAGTGTATATAAGGGCATGCCACTCTCTCACTTCGTCCCGGCTTACCCATCTGGTTTATTTCTCACTTGACTGCCGTCGTGGCCCAAGAGGAAGAGATGATTGGCCGGAGAGGGTGGGGTCAGGGGTGTGGCTGCGTCAGGACGGGGAGGCGCTAATCCTGCAGCTGTTTCCTTGTAGAACGGTGGGGATGGGCAGGAAGGGAGTGAGCCCGGCTCCCACGCCATCCTTCGAAGGTCTCAGAGTTACATCCCCACGACAGGCTGCCGTGTCCCCACCGGGCCCCCCCTCATTAAGAGCGGCTATTGTGTGAAGCAAGGGAATGTGGTGAGTGTCCATGCGGGGGCTGGGAGAGGTTCTGGGGACCCCGGGAGCCAGTGGGTGTGGGCGAGGCAGAGGGGAGGGCAGTTTGCAAGGAGGAGCGTGGAGCCAGTCACGCCCAAACCGCCCAAACCAGGGAGAGGCTGGGGTGGGGAGAGCTCCCGCCCTGCAGCTCGAGGTGATCCGAGGAGTCGCCCCATGAGAAGAAGTCCTTGCCCCTGACCCCCAACGTGGGAGCCTGGCTTCGGTGGGGTGGGGTCCCCAGGAGCTTAGAACCCGAACGCACCCCCGGGAATGCTGGGAACTCTTCTAACATCCTGCTCTTTACCCTTTATTTCAGCGCAAGAGCTGGAAACGGCGCTTCTTTGCGCTGGACGACTTTACCATCTGCTACTTCAAGTGTGAGCAGGTTTGTAGTCACTCTGGGGCCCACCTGAGAGGCCGTGGAGGGCAGAGGCACAGGAGTCACACCCACGTGTGTGTGTCCGAGCAGAGATGTGGGCACACAGACTCCGGGGGTGCTTGTGTCTAACCTCCGTCCTTCTGGTGTGCGCATCTTCACGGTGATGTAAAGTGGCCTTAACTCCCTGCCTTCGTGGTCAGGGCCACAGAGCATCTTCTTAGATTTCTTTCCTCTCTTGATTATTTTGAGACCGTGTCTTGTTTGCCACCTGGTTTCAGCCAGTCGTCTCCGATGATGATGGCTGCCTGGTCTGGACGTCGGGCTGACAGCCTCATGCACTCTCTCTCTGTTTCCCCCCAGGACCGAGAACCACTGCGTACCATATTCCTCAAGGATGTTCTCAAGACCCACGAGTGTTTGGTCAAGTCTGGGTAATTGTCTCTGCTTATTCTTCTCTGGTCAGAACTCCGTGTGCCCTCTTAACTCTTCTTTATTTTTTTAACATCTTTATTGGAGTATAATTGCTTTGCAATGGTGTGTTAGTTTCTGCTGTATAACAAAGTGAATCAGCCATACGTATACATATATCCCCATATCCCCTCCCTCTTGCGTCTCCCTCCCACCCTCCCTATCCCACCCCTCTAGGTGGTCACAAAGCACCGAGCTGATCTCCCTGTGCTATGCGGCTGCTTCCCACTAGCTATCTCTTTTACGGTAGTATATGTAAGTCCATGTCACTCTCTCACTTCGTCTCAGCCTTAACTCTTCTGTTACTCCCCTTCTGAGGTTCTATACCAGAACCTTCTTCCAAGAGCAGGAAGATGTTGTCTCCTTGACATCTGTGGCTGACTCTCCACATCCAAGCTGCCGCAGCTGTGAAATGGCGCTGGGCAAACCTATCCTCTTCCCATCCCCTTACTCTCACTCCTGAAATGAGCCTATGTGATACTTTTCTGATGGAGAAAAAGAAAGGATATAGAACAAAGGAGAGGTGCTTCTCAGGTGTCAGCTGCTCATCTCACCGGAGGACTGGGCTCAGAGGTGGAGGGGGACTGTGCCCTTAGTCACTTGCTTTTCAGTGCATCTGCTCAGACCCCTGTTTATGCCATGCCTCTGCCCTGAACTTGTTACGCCTTTCTCCTCTCCTCATTTTGACAAAGTCCCTGAGGTCTTCTTAATATGGGGATGATTCACAGCAATGCTCTCGGGCAGGACGAGGAAGTATTTTTAATGTGTTCCTCTTTCCACTAGGAAATGGTCACCTTTCCAGTGCCACAGAGCGTAGGACGAGTTTGGGACCTGGGGCCTCATTGAGCGCTCTCCCATATCCAACACCCATACAGGTGCCCCTGGAACCAAACTTTAGAGACCCAAGGGCATCCGGGCATCAGCAGTCCTCATCTGGCCCTCAGTCTGCAGTCTGTAGGGGCACTATATGGAATCTCCGTCCCACGGACTGTGCATGCAGAGCCTGCATCCCCAGGGAAGCTGTTAGCAGCAGACTGACTGTTCTCACATGAAAGCATGGGAGGGTCTTGCATGAAAACGAGGCGTTTCGTGGCCCAAGGAAGCAGGGACTGCTGTGAGCCTTGCAAACGGCAGTTGCAGAGCATGGAAGATGAGGGAAGTTCCCACCGACAGATTATCATTCGTGAAAGGTGCTACAGGTGGAAGTTGCAGAAGTGTGGCTCCAGAGGTGACAGTGGGTGGAGGAGAGATGAGGCTTGTTCCTGACCCTGGAGGCCCGAGCAGGTTGATGGGTGTATTGGGGCAGCTTAGGAAACCCAGATAATGTTCGTCCCTAAGAGCGCTTTGCACTTTGCCTGAGCCAGAGTCAGACTGAACTCCGAGGAAAAGAATTGAGGGAGTTGAAGATCCTCGGGGAAGGAAGTTGCCGAGGCCCTGCAGGTTCCAGGCCTGTGAGACTGGGGTCTCCCAAACCCAGTCACGGGGGTTAGGGCATCTGAGTAGTCAGTTAACGTTTTGTTGAATTGAGTTGAATTGAAAGGCCACATGTAGCCTGAGAAGTAGATATGAAAAGGGTGGGGATTTCCTCCCTGTTTGCTTTTACCTCCCCTGTAGTAGATTACATGATTGTGCTGCATGTGTATGAATAGTTTAAAAGGTTAAACCATCTTATCCAGAAAGAAGAGCCATCTCCACTCAGATACGCAGAAAGTAATTATAATAGCTAATGAAATGCATTTCAGATGACCACTCTGTGACATTCATTGTACCAGGTGCCTCATATAACTTATGAGATGCCTTATATAACTTATAACTGATCTTTGTGGTAAGAAGCTTGGTAGAGGAGGACTTCTGATTTCCATTTTACAGTTGGGGTAGAAAGGCTCACAAAGTTTTAAAAATATTCCTAAAATACCTTTTCCCAGTGGAGTCAGGATTGGGCCCCAGGTCTGTCTGACCCCTGATTGCTGTCCCCGCCCATGTGGGGCTTTAGTCTCATGCTCCTCCTTTGCCCAGGTGCCCATGTCACTGGCAGTGCACCTGCCATTTCCTTCCAAGTCCTGATTCCTAAAGCCAGCCCTGCCTGTGATCAGTCCTTTCTTTCTTTTTCTTTCTTTCTTTCTTTTTTTTTTTTTTTTAATTTTTTGACCACACCACATGGCATGTAGGATCTTAGTTCCTCAACCAGGAATCAAACCCGGGCCCCCCTGCAGTGGAAGTGCAGAGGCTTAACCACTGGACCACCGGGGAAGTCCCCCTGTGATTAGTCCTTTCTTGGAATTATTCTAACTCTTGGCATATAACACGCAGTCTAACATCTGACTCTAAATTTTGCTTTTTTATGTTCTTTCATGGGGAAGGAATTAGATCTTTTACTCCTTATATGTTCCCCACAGTGACTGGATACACAGAGCAGGCATTTCACCCTGTAAATAATTTCGGCTGATTGGAGGTTTGTGGCTGAGCATCAGCTACCTCTCGCCTTCTTCCTTGCGGAAGTAGGGTCCCTCTTCCAAACCTCACACCCAATTTGAAGCATCTTCAAGTGGTCTACTCTCTCCTTCCCTTTTTCCTCTTGAGCATCCAGTCCCCTTTTGAGAGCAGGGATTTAGTGAAGCTGATGCAGTTGCTCTGTGGGTGGAGAAAGGCTTTGGAAATAAGAGATTCAGGTCCCTTAGGAGAGGCACTTGGTAGTGGAGTAACTAAGAGCATAGACTCTGGAGTTGGACCCAGTTTCAAATCCTGGCTCTGCCGGTTCCTTACTCCGGTGCCATGGACAAGCCATGGAACCTCTCTGAGCCTGGGTTTCCCCATCCATAAAGCAGGGAAAGTCTTACTGCCTCGTTGGATTGTTGGGAAGACTGGATGATATAACACATTAAAAAACACAAAGAAGGGCTTCCCTGGTGGCGCAGTGGTTGAGAGTCCACCTGCCGATGCAGGGGACGCGGGTTCGTGCCCCGGTCCGGGAAGATCCCACATGCCGCGGAGCGGCTAGGCCCGTGAGACATGGCCGCTGAGCCTGCGTGTCCGGAGCCTGTGCTCCGCAACGGGAGAGGCCACAACAGTGAGAGGCCCGCGTACCGCAAAAAAAACCAAACAAACAAATAACACAACAGATTGGTGGTTGTCAGAGGCGAAGGGTGGGGGAGTGGCCGAAATGGGTGAAGGGGATCGAAAGATACAAACCTCCAGTTATCAAATCAGTAAGTCCTGGGGATGCAATGTGCAGCACGGTGACTGTGGTTGATAGCACTGTATTCTATATTTGAAAGTTGCTAAGAGAGTAGATCTTAAAAGCTATAATCTCATCACGAGAAAAAAAATTTGAGTGTTACGTACGAGACAGTGATCATTTGCAGTGCATACAAATATCAAATCATGTTGTACACCTGAAATGAATATACTGTTTTTTATCTTACAAATATACTGTTATATGTCCATCTCTTAATAATATATATGTATATAAAATATATATTTAATGGAGCATAATGGACATAGAACAGTGTGTGCTTGTGTATATATATAAAACCAATAAAATTTTCATCTACCTGACCCTCAAATAAAAACACTTGAAACAGTACTTCTCACCAAGCACTTTTTATCAGCACCTCTGAGCCACTAAAGAAACACACAGTCGTAGACGGTGTGGGGTGTGGTGCATGTGAGGCAAGAGGCTTTGGAGGCCAAGGAGCTTTGTCCTGTTAGAGCTGGTGGTGGTGTGTATTGGGGAGGGGGATCCATGGGGATTGTTAAAGCACTTGAGACCCTCCAGGAAGTGAAGCTAGAGGAAACTCTGTAATGCCTTCTGAGGCAGGGCAGCAAGAGGAATGGCCTGTGAACCCCCTTTTTAGGGTAGGGGGCACGGGTACCTGCCTCAGGGTGAATCAAGTCCTCAACGGGTGACCAGCATGCCTGGTAACTTTCTATCTCTTTCTCTGTCTAGCGACCTGCTGATGAGGGACAACCTGTTTGAAATAATAACCAGCTCCAGGACCTTCTACGTGCAGGTAAAAAGCTCGCTGCCAGAAGACGCTGACGTTCCTTCTCTGTGGGTGGTGTACTTGTAGGCCTGCCTTTCCCTTTGCTTTCTCTTTTATTTTGTTCGAAGCTTCTAGGTGGTAAATTTAGCCCCCGATAGTCAGTCCGACTCCCATTTTATTCTAAACAGGATGTTTGCCAAAAGCTTCCCAACCGTAAAATAATAAGAACGGGTTGAGCCGCTACACTGGGGAATGTGAGTTTGTACCAGCTGCTCGTAGCTGCTGGGCGCCAGCTCAGCAGAGAAAAGGAGAACTGGTCAGTGGTTTCACTTCTCCCTTGGAGGGTATTTATAAGCCCCGTCTATGTGTGGACAGCACTGTGTGCGGAAGGACAAAAGCACAGAGGGCCCTGTGCGGGCACCAGGTGCACAGCCAGCTGCACAGAGAAAGCGATTGTTTGGACTCTGACGGTTCAGCTCTCAGAAGCATCTCCCCTCCACCCACAGCCTTGGAGTTCTCCCAACTCCTTCTCAAATCACAGGAGCTAGAAAGGCAGATTTCTAGCCTCTAGCATGGCCTAGACTTTCAAGGCCAGGCCCTCGCTGCAGCCTGCCTAGCCGTCCACAGAGCGTGCCTTGATTCCTGCAGCCTCACGGCGATGGTGCCCGTCTAGCGCCAAGACTGCCATGGAGTGTGTTGGTTGAAATGTGGGGCTCCCCGACCAAAGCTTCTCAGGGTTCCCCGCGCACTCCCCACTCAACACCCTCCCTTTCGTGAGGTCGACCCTCACCCATTTCGTGAGCAGCAGGTCCCTCTGAACGGGTCCCCCTTCCTGAGCCCAGCAGACATGCTAGCAGCCTGAGGCATCTGTGTGTTCCATTCATTTAGACAAGCATCTGGTAAGAGCTGTGGAAAAGTGCTGCTGGGGCCCTAGAGCAGCCTCCACGGCCATTCAGGGACATGTTTGAGCTGTCGGTGCACCAAAAGAGCTTCCAGTTCTTGGACTAGACAGATGGGGCGTTGCCTCATCCTGGGGACCCCGCATTCAACAGAGGGGATCCTGAACCTGAGAGGGAGATAGGTAAATAGGCAGCTAGAACAGTGTGCTGAGGTGGGGAGGGCGTGTTGGAGAGATGAACACAGGGGAGCTTTTGGGGCAGCGAAACTGTCCCGTGTGATACTGCAGTGGCAGATGTGTGACATCGAATTTCACAGCACAGAGCATAAACCTTTAATATATGCAAATCTAAAAAATCATTTAGGAGGTCAGGTGATCCTAGCATGGCATGCAGAATATGACCAAAGAACCTAAATGTGTTACAAGTATGAAACAACCTCACTCATGGGAGTGGGGGAATAAAACAACAAAAAACAAAACAAGAAAACAGTGTGAGAAGGGCTACCCTTAGAGTGAGTAGTGGTTGCCATGGGAACTCCCAAGAAGGGTACCTCCCCCAGTCTCAGGGAGTCAAGGGAGGTTTCCTGAAGGAAGATACGCCGAAGCCAAACCCTTGGCGGAAGAGTGGCCCAGGCAGAGGGAACAGCAAACAGCAGGGGTTAAAAAAGCTTGGAGATGAAAGGGGCACAGGTGCTGGGAAGCTGATATGGAGGGCCTGTGGCCTGTGGGCCTTGTTCAGGAGCTTGTATTTTATCCTGGGAGTTAGGGTCCTTGGAGGTTAAGCTAGGGGAGTGACCCAATCAGATCTGCCTCCTAAAAATCCCACTTGGGCAAGTGACCTAAGAGCCTTGTTTTCCTCATCTGTAAAGTGGAGATGAGAGCCCTCGGTCCTGGTCCTGTTGATGGGATGCTGGCGGTGAATGTCCTGTCCGGTGCAATGTAGGGGACAGGTAAGAAAAGGGTTAGACAGGAGCCAGGGAGGGCAGCTGGAAGGCTGTTGTAATGGTTTCAGTGAGAGATAAAGGTAGCCTGAACTTGGATGGATGGAGAAAAGTGGAAACATTTGAAGCTATTGATAAGTCCTTTCCAGGACTTGAGAGTTGATTAGATGTGGGGTAAAGGGAGCGATTATGCTGGGGTTAAGAGTCTAGAACAGAGCCTTGGACTGGAGGTAGTGATTTGGGAAACATGAACGTCAACCAAAAAAAAAAAAAAAGTTCAGAAGACACTGCATCATTGGCACGAGTGTCTGCACATTGACCAGGACCTTATCATCATTTCTGTCCTACTTTGCCATCTGCTCCCACATTTCTAGGATAAAAGAACACTCACATCCCCCTGAATAAATAAATGAGCAAATGGACAAATCTGTGTATAGCACCAAAACTCAGAATAGAAGGTTGGAGAAGAGTAGAGATTAAAACTCTTTAAGAATATGTATTTACTCATTTAAAAACAACAACTATAAACTCGTTTATGTTAACACAAGTAACATTTAATGAAAAATAACGCTTTCTAAAACAAAGAAGCAACAGGAGTAGCATTTTTAAAATATATTTTTGCAAATCGCTTTAATGGCTGGTTTATTAGAAGACAGCAGGATTCTCATATCTGCTTCTGCACTCAGTCTGTGGCCATATGTTGTTTTGATGGAAGAGTATGAAGAAAATCTGGCCCCGCAGAGACATGTATTTGGAATAAAGGGATATTTTAATAGCTCTTTCAGATAATTGTGGATCTTCTTTGATTCTATACCGAAACTTGACAAATTGTAGTTTCTTAATGTTTAGGTGCTGTGTGGAATCAGAAGCTGGTATCAATAAACTTTCATACTCTTACATTAAAATCCATTGGTCAGTTTTGCATTCTGAATGGATCATATGTGGCAGGGCTGTATCTAAAGGTGGGATTGGTTCTTGGGGAGAGGTAGGGGTTATTAGCTTGTTGGAAAGGGAGGGCTGCAGAGGTTGGGAATAAGATTAAGAAGGAGATGCCTAAAGCTTTTGGACAGCTGCAATGGAAGTAACCAGAGGTACATATGGGAAGCCTTTTATTGATGGCCCATTAGAACTCAGTGCTTGAAACCACTGAAAATGTTATGATACCGGTCTCATTCCAGATAATCAAAGTTCATCGGACTGCAATAAAACCACAGACTGCAGTGACGCATTTAATACCCTTTGTTCCTCTCACCTCAAAAACTGCCCTCAAGGACAGAAACCCTACTTTTCCTTTTGAACCAAGCACCAGAAACATGTACACACTTAAGCAGACCAGGAAGAGAGGAAGGTATAAGCTTGGCACTTCCCTTCTTGTTCTTGTTGAGTTTCAAGGCTTTTTTTCTAGTCTCTTAGTAATTCACCACAGGGTGGGTGGATTTCAGCTCCGTGTTTTACTGGCTCATGGAGCTACCTTTGTAATGTGGTTTTAAGATATTTTTGAGTTTTTGATGAAAGCTAAGCACAGGCTTTCCATAAAAGATAGATATACACATACACTGTAATTTTTGCATATAATTTTTGAGGTTTCACTTAATTTCTGTTGCCAGTGGAGTCCAGTTCTTAAAACTACTAATAGAGATTTAAACTGTGATCTCAGTAATGTAATATCCTATTTCTTCTCGTGTGGGATCAGTATCTGCTTTTCTCTTTGAATAGTATATATATATATATTTTTTTTAATAAATTTATTTATTTTTGGCCGCGTTTGGTGTTCATTTCTGTGCACGGGCTTTCTCTAGTTGCGGCGAGCAGGGGCCACTTCATTGCGGTGCGCGGGCTTCTCATTGTGGTGTCTTCTCTTGTTGCGGAACACGGTCTCTAGGCGTGCAGGCTTCAGTAGTTGTGGCACGTGGGCTCAGTAGTTGTGGCTCGAGGGCTCTGGAGAGCAGGCTTAGTAGCTGTGGTGCAGGGGCTTAGTTGCTCCACTGCATGTGAGATCTTCCCAGACCAGGGCTCGAACCCGTGTCCCTTGCATTGGCAGGTGGATTCTTAACCACTGCGCCACCAGGGAAGCCCCTTGAATAATGTTTTAAACATTAGTGAACATTAAAATAATGTTTACTACTGTTTATTATCCTCATGGCTGGGTTCACTACCTGGGTTATCTGACAGAAAAATGTCCTTAAACGGAATTAGAGGATTAGGGAAGAAATGTAATTAGCAAACAATTTCCGTCTCAAATACTAAATGTTTTAAGAAAGAGATTTAATTGTTTTTCCCATCATATTAGCAAAGATTTTTTAAAAATTGTCATGTTTAAAACAACAAAAAAATAAAAAATAAAAGGGAATTCCCTGTCAGTCCAGTGGTTAGGACTCCACGCTTTCACTGCTGTGGGCCCAGGTTCCCTCCCTGGTTGGGGAACGAAGATCCTGCAAGCTCGCCTTGTGGCCAAAAAATAAAAAAAAGTTTTTTAACTGTAATATTTAATTCTAACAAGGATGCATGTAATATACATACATACATATATATGTTTAAATGAAATCTATATTATTGACTAGAAATCACTCTGGCCATATATAAGAAGAGCCTTAAAAGCATGGATACTCTGGGACTTTCCCGGCAGTCCAGTGGTTAAGACTGCACTTCCACTGCAGGGGGCGTGGGTTCGATTCCCGGAACTAAGATCCCACATGCCATGTGGTGTGGGCCCCCCCCCCAGAATAAAAGCATGCGTACTCTTAAGCAACTTCCCTGGGAGCTGAAGAATCTTAAGTATGAAAAAAGCTTTATACACAAAGATGTGAATAGCAGTATTGTTTATATTAGAGAATTGGAAATGATCTGAACGAATTCTAGAGGATCTGGATTCTTGTGTGTGAGTTTCCAGCAGTTAAGTCAGGTGGTTCCCAGTGTCCTCTGATTCAGGATTCCTTGCTAAGTGGAGCTGGGGTGAGCACACCTAGGTTGGTTGAGTGATTGCTCCTAGAGAAGGAGTGAGTGTTTGTTGACTGTCTCAAACGACAGTCAGATAGGTGGTCTGTGGCTTGTGGGTGGGGCGTTTTTTGCTATGGTGATAAAAGGGCTAAAAGTAGCTTAAAAAGCCCTGGAAACTGACTATTGGACTGTCATCATGGGGGTCTTGCAATCTGTTTAATGAAAACATTCCATCTCCTGTGTGATGCGGGAGACCTTTGTCTCTCCCTTAGCTCCCATCCCCATCTTTCCCTCTGTCTTCTCACATTTCCCCACCAAATCAACTTCTGTTCCCCTAGAAGGAAAATCTGTAAGAAATGCTATTCTGCTGATGGACAATTTAATTGCCACCATCTCATTCCAATTCAAAATAGCCTTTCTTCTCCCCCAAATATGTTATCTTATTATTATTTTTTTTACAGAACTTCCCTTTAATTATCTTTTGCTCATATTATTTTAATTTACTTAACAATGACAATAATTTACATGCAGATGCTCTTTCCATATAACGCCCCCAGAGTTGCAGCTTGCTGTCTTCTATATTACTTTTTGTTTCCAGGGTCATCTCTATAATGTAATTGACTAGTGAAGTAATTAAGAATTTGAATATGACTTTCTACATAAATTAAGAAGCATACTGGGGCTTCCCTGGTGGTGCAGTGGTTGAGGGTCCGCCTGCCAATGCAGGGGACGCGGGTTCGTGCCCCAGTCCGGGAGGATCCCGCATACCGCGGAGTGGCTGGGCCTGTGGGCCATGGCCGCTGAGCCTGCGCATCCGGAGCCTGTGCTCCGCAGCGGGAGAGGCCGCAACAGTGAGAGGCCCGTGTACCGCAAAAAAAAAAAAAAAAGCATGCTGTAATATTATTCTGCTTACAGTTGAAAACTTTTTTAATTAGCAAAGTATTCTTTTGAAACTGAGATTGGAAAATGCAATGTATAATTGGTCACTTTATCCAGAGAAAAGCAATATAACTAAGGTGAATTGAGATATAATACAGTTTTACTTTAAATTTCCTAACTGTAGAAATAGACATTAGCATTTATGGATAATGTTATTTATAATAGAAATAATTATTAATATCTTTTCAAACAACCCAAGGAATCTGAGAGACTTCAAGAAATATAGACATGTGTACAGAAATCCTTAAGAAGGCTGAAAAGAATACAATAGAAAACAGGTAGGCAGTGAAGACCTGGTCACCCTCCCGTCTGTAAACCATTTTATGGGGCTGATAAACAAGCATATTAAGAAAAAGTATGTTATCTTACTTGATCCCAACAATTTGATCCTTTAGGTAAGAATTATCCACAGTTTGAGTATGAAGAAAATGGAATTAAAAAGTTGTAGGGAGAAGGCAGCAAACATATTTATAATATTGGAATTTAAGGCTTCATCTGTGTCCCTCATATAATAATAACAACAACAACAATAATGACTAATATGAAGCCCTTTCTGTGTATTAGGCTCTTTCAAACTGCCTTACCTAAATGAGTTCATTTAATTTTTCCCAATAGTTCTACTTGTGGAACAGGTTAGCTAGCCCTGCTATCAGTAAAATACCTTCTGGAAGAATCTTGGAGACCGTGTCCCGGTTATCTTTTTAGACTAGGGATGGATTTCTCTTTCTGGGAAACCACCAGGTTGTCAGGTAACTGGGAAGAGAAAAGTCCAGGGAAGAGAGAGGGCAGGTGAGTTTGCAGCTATGGTGCGTGAGAGGGGTCTTCTCCAGGGGCACCGTTGCTGCCTCTCTTTGGCCCAGCGTGCCAGGGTGTGAAACTGTTCCCCTTGTAAGTGTCCTGCACACACCTAACCAGGGAGGGTTGGTTTGGGGACAGGATGGGGTAAGCATGCAAATTTGAGGGTTTTAAAAAGACTGGTCATGTATTACCTTGATATAATGCAAAGGGAAAGAATCATTCTAGGGATGGGGAGAGTGAGGGGTATATG
The DNA here is from genome assembly GCF_059928025.1 of Delphinapterus leucas. Taxonomy (NCBI): domain Eukaryota; kingdom Metazoa; phylum Chordata; class Mammalia; order Artiodactyla; family Monodontidae; genus Delphinapterus; species Delphinapterus leucas. The sequence continues at coordinate 30,170,125 of NC_143149.1, forward strand.
TGGAGAATTTTGCAGGCCAGCGTGTGTGGTGTTTGCATTCATGTATGCACGGGCATGCAGATGCACGCTGGTAATTTTGGGTGGCTCTATCAGGGGAAGGTGCAGGGCGACAGAGAGAGGTTAACTAATAAAACGTTTCTGGAGGTCAAGGCTTCATTCAGTCTTGGTCCCATCTGTGTGCCTGGTACCTGATGTCACGTGTCACCCTGAGTAAGGCCTCAGTAAATGTTTGCCAGGTTCACTTGGATTCAGCTCCTGTAAAGCTGGAAAGCACTGAGAATTCCCAGGGCTCTACCTACTGTGGCTTGGCTTCTGATTTTCCTCTTTCTTCACAGAGCCGCTGCTGCCCCCTTCTGGGGTTGCTCGGTATTTCTGAGGGAAGAACTTTTTAAGGCCTCGCCTGTGCCCTTCCCTACTTGTTGGTGAGCTTGGTGCTGCAAGTCTAGCAACTCTTGAGGCCTGGATGGGACCCAGGACAGACCCAGATCCCTTGTGCTTTGAGAGAAGCCCTATTCCTGGAGAAACCACCTGTCTGGGAGGATTTGGTTTTAATGGGACTGGAGCTCAAAGTGGGATCATTTGTTGGGATAGCTGGGGTAGAAGGATGACTGCACTGGGTGTCAGGAGAACTGGAATCTAGACCAGCCCTAAACGTTGGGCTCTGGCTTTCTGGGCTTCATTTTCCTTTTCTGTAAAACAGGGGGTGAGGCCAGGCCGATTGTGTTCCAGAGGGGGGTGAGGGACTTCAGTAGGGATGGGCCTCTAAGCTCTCCCTCTGTCACAACCTCTGCCCCACTTTGAGCCCTTTTATTTATGGGGTGACAAATATAATTTTTCTGGGGAAAAGAATGTCCTCAGAAGTCTGAAAGCCACTGGTCTGGATGGTCTCTGAGATCCCTTCCAGCTCTAATGGTGTGATTTTACGAACTTAGAATTGAGTCACAGGCGTGAAAGCTGAAATCACAGTGCCAGACGTGTCTCTGTAAGTGTGGTGGGTGTTTTGCAGGCAGACAGTCCAGAAGACATGCACAGCTGGATTAAGGAGATCGGGGCAGCTGTCCAGGCCCTCAAGTGCCACCCCAGAGTAAGTCACTTCCTTCCTGTTCACAGTCACTGTCAACCTCGTGAGTTGTCCCGAGTGGGTGGGTTTTATTTGGTGATGTAGGGAAGCAGCCCGGTGCCCAGATGCAGCTGAAGCCCCGGGCTGTCTTGCTTGTTTTTCTCTTTTGACTGGTTTGGGTACAGATTTTTATTTTTTGTTTTTTTCAGTAGTTGGAGGAAGTGAGGTAGGGTTGGATAGAGAACCAGAGCTTCCGATGTGTCCTGCACATCTCCCTGCCAGGCAGACCTTGACACTTCTGGGGTGAATGCTGCTGGCCATATTTAATTTCTGTAGACGCGTGTCTCTGGGCCTGTGAGGGTGGTGATCCTGGAGGGGGTCCTCTTCCTGGGACCTTGGGATAAACATTGTCAGGAAAACTCTTACTTTCCTCTTTTTCCCGCCTTTTATTTTTGTAGGAAATGTCCTTTTCTCGATCCATTTCTTTGACCCGCTCTGGAAGCTCCAGCCTCTCAGGGGGGCCCAACTCTGTCTTGTGCAGAGGGCGGCCACCTCTGGAGGAGAGAAGGGCCCTCTGCAAAGCTCCCTCCGTGGCTTCCTCCTGGCAGCCCTGGACACCTGTCCCCCAGGCTGGGGAAAAGCTGCTGCCCACTGAAGAGACTCCTGAGGACTCTTTTTTCATGCCTCGACTTGGGGAGAGCAGTACTTCTGGGGTGCTGCCCAGCTCCCGGATAAGGCACAGATCGGAGCCCCAGCACCCCAAGGAGAAGCCATTTGTGTTCAACCTCGATGATGAAAACATACGGACCTCTGATGTGTGATGAGGCGCAGTGCCCAGGAGGGAAGGGGAGGACTCAGATGTCCAAGGGGCCGTGACTCAGTTTCTCCACCTGCTGGAGGACAGTCGGAGGCCTTCCTGGCACTCACATCCTTGTGGAGCTCTCTTGGGGGAGGGGAGCATCCAGCTGTTTTTGTTTTTTTTTTTTAAATCAATGCAGTGTTTTTAATTCGGGAAAGTCACCAGGTTAGACCTGTAGGCTTGCTCAGTGGAGAGCAGGGTGCCTCTTACCTTGACTCTTCCATGGTCCACCTGGTGAGTGGAGGTTGGAAGTCCAATTTCATCCCTAACCAAGTTTTTGTTCCTTGTCCTTGTCTTATTAGTTTCTTCCCTTTGTTTTCAGGCTGGGTGCAGAACCTTGAGGCCAGTCATCTGGTTTTATCCTATTGCTGTTCATTGGCTGAAGTTTGACTGTGAAGTAGGAGGGTGGGAACTCACCCAACTGAAACTGGGGGAACCAGTGGGGGACACCCAGGCTCCAGCTTGGCCGGGATACATTCTGAGGGGAGGTGTTAAAATCTGGGCGCTGGTCGGGGGGGGGGGCCCTGAATGTCGACCAGGGCAGATTCCCCCAACCTCCAGGGGACCTCCATAGGGGAAGAAATAGGGACCTCTTGTAAGGAATGGGAGAATGCACTCCCAACCCCAGTGCATCAGCCAGTTTCGGGAATTACTCTGTTCTCTTTGAGATGTTCTTTCACCCCAAATACTGTCGCTGTGAGAGACAGACCTGCCCACCCTGTTGCTGTGTCAGGCCCTTAGGATGGGTTTATCAGTGTTCGGTGCTGAGAACAGAACAGACATTGCCCTTGATATGGCATTACTTGGAATGTGTGGAGGGTTGATGAGTGTATGATAATTCACTTGTGTGATACATCACATCTGTATTTTAGAGTTTGAGAGTTGCTTTAAAGCAGGTGCTGGGAAGAGATGGAGTTGAGTTCATCCAGCTAAAAATTTTTGATCCATGTTTTCCAGACAGAAGAAAAGGTCTCTTTTCGCAAAGACAGATGATCTTGGGTTCTTGCCTCTCAGCTCTTCTTTCATGGGCCGATAGTAGTCTGATTTTAAGTGCTGTATATTGTATACCTTGGCAGATTTGCTTTCTTTCTGTTCTTTGTGTTGCCCTTTGGGTGATGCCTCGTGTCTGTACTTGCATGATGAAATCTTGTCGTCTGACGAGGTTCTACGTTCATAACAGTGAGGAGATAACAAAGATAATCTTGAGAGATATTTATATCTTTAATAAAATAGAAACTGTGCAGAGAAACATTGATTTACAGCCTATGCATTGCTGGTTAGAGATTTCCCAGGTAGAAGAGCATAGATTGTATTTCCCATCCCGTATTTTAGGATGTACCTTCTTCCATTTGACAAGAGATCCTATTTCCAGGGTCCCTGGGAGAAATTATCTGTCCAGCTTATGTGGTGAACTGCTACCAAGGTTCCCTAAAGGGAGGGAGCTTAACTCAGTTCTATCTAGAACTCTGTATCAGCTAGATCAGTTAATTTTGTCTTTAAATTAAGAATTAACGAGTAGAGGAGGAGACTGTGATCAGAAAATCCTTAGTGGCTTGAGGGAAATCTTCTGTTTGTTTCGGGCAGTGTAGTGTCCTTGAAGTCTGTGTCAGGTTGAGAACTTTTCTTGACCGTACTTCTTTGGAGATAACTTTCACTTAAATTGTTTGCCCTAGTGGTCCTGGTATAAAAAAGGAAATCTGCTCTAGATTTCTCTCTCTCTCTTTTTTTCCCCTCTTTTCTGCAGCCTCCTGTATACTTTTGTCCTTAGAAATCCCTGGTTTGGAGGTTATTTATTTATGAGTGATCAAGGTGACAACATACTTCAAGTAGCCTGGTTTCAAGAAGGCATTACGAATTCTTAAAGCTCTTTGTCTCAGGTTTCATCTTCAGATTTTCCTCAAGAAAATTCTTTGGCTAGGTGAAAGAAAGTGCACAGAGAAATGGAACTAACAAAGATAAATTAGGACCTTCTGAGATCTCTGTAAACATTCCCTGACTCATGGAAAGATGTCATCTGCTGGTGTTTAACTTGTGAAAATCTACCCATTTCTTCCTCTTTTAAATAAACTCTCTGCTCGATTACTACTGCTAAATTAATTGGCCATTATGGTAAGCTGATATGTTTCTTATTCAGTAGGGTTTATTTTGAGAATGTATTAAATTAAACATGCTTATAAATCCAGATTGTATTATCATAATAGAGGGGGAACAAGGATTCTAGTTGGCAGATACTTGGGAATTCCAAGTTAGAGCATTGTTAATGTAGTTCCAACACCAGATAAATATAATTATCTTCAATGAAGCTTAGAGGCATTCTCATTGCCAAATCTTATTTCAGAATTCCTTTCGTGCTCATATTTCTTAGCTTCTGGTTAATTTCACATCACACCTTTTAATGTCACTACACATGTGAGCCAAAGATGGTGCATATACGACCAAAGCATTTGGTTTCAAATGTGAAAAATGGAACCAAATGGAAAAAACAAGGAGGGGATGCAATATCGATTAGTAGTTAAGTGCAGAGGCTCTGGAATAAATCTGTTTGTTTCGTTTTTTAAAAAACAGGAACCAAAAAAGGTACTGCATTTTTTTGTGTGTGTGGAATAAAAACGTTCTCTGAGTTGTGCTGTTTTCATAAGACTTTTGACATGGTCTTGACCCACTGTGTGTAACAGCTTCAGGTGTCTCCCCATAGGTGAACTATTATTGTCCACTGTTCTTGAAAGTTAAGGAATTGCTTGCTCAGGGTCAGCTGATGGCTGGTGAACGTAGTCTGGCCTTTTGCATTCTGTGAGATGACAGTCGTACTAAGGTGTCCATCAGGTAAAGCGATCTCAGGTGAAAATTGCAGAGTTACACATCTGTTTCTGAATAGAATGCTGAGCTCCCATGAGAAAGAGTCCAACTTCATAGTTCACTTGAAGCAGAAGGTGGTTTGTTGTTTTATTTTTTTCCCCCTGAATGTAACTGTGCTCTGATATGGTCTGAAAGGATCCAATAAATAAGTGGCAGATTCAGTAGTTGAACAGTGGGATTTGATATGTTTGTTTTCACTGTTAACCAGATAAATAGACATAAGGAAGTAGCAGAGTTTTGGAAACTGAGTTTCCCAAATCAGCTTTGTTTATAAAGTTTGAACATGTCAGAAACGGACAGTTTATTACATCTTTTCTACCAATGTCACTTTTTTTCCTTAGTCCCTTTTTCTCTCTGTTACTGCCTGCAGTAGTGAATTACAGTCACTCATGCTCGGTAGAGTTTCAATAAAGAGATTATTTGGCCCAAAAACATACTGTTTGACCCCTTCCCCCGCTGCTCCCCAAGGTGTAGCATGATTCTGTGTTTTGAACCAGTATGTTTCAGCTGTGAAATGCACTTGTAGGCTGAGCTGAGTGCATGGAAACTCTTACGCTTCTCATTTTAAGCGATCTCCTACTTGGTATGTAGCAAAAAATAATTTTCTAAAACGGTTTTGTCGCTTGTTTTGTAATAAAAACCATGTGAAATACTGAAGTAGGTTGTGTGTTTTCCTAACTCTGCTCGTCTGTCCGTGGGTGGGTGAGTTGTCAGTCCGCCCCCGTTCTTGCTGTTCTGAATTCCACGAGGTGGGGGAAGGGCCGGGACGCGGGGCGGGGTGGGGAACCGGTGTGTGTGGAGAGGGCTGCGAGGTTCTGCCCCTTAAAGTCGGGGGCTGAAGGAGGCGGCATCCCAGTCCGGAGAAAGCGTTGCTCGTCTGAGAGCAGCTGCGGGTCCAGAGGAGAGTCCAAGGGAAAGTGGGAAGGAAGGAGGAAGGGAGCGGGATGACGAGACCCCTGCTGCGGCCCGCCGGGCTCGGACCGTTCGTCCTGACGTGGCTGCCGCTGCCCGCGGCTCCGGAGAAAGGAGTCCAGGCCAGGAGGGCCAGGCCCGCGCCGCCGTGCCCGCCGCTGCGCCCTCTGCTCGGCGGGGGACGGCCCCGGGGCTCGACCGCTGCGGGGGCTGCCGCGTCTGCGCCGCGGCCGAGGGCGAGGCCTGCGGCGGGGCGCTCGGCCGGCCGTGCGCCGCCCGCGCCCCGGCTCCTCGGCGGCGGGGGACGGCCGCGTGCTGCGGCGACTGTCGCACCTACCCCAGCCTGTGCGCGCTCCGCGCCGAGAACCGCGCCGCGCGCGTCCGTGGCGCGCTCCCGGCAGTGGCGGTGCGGAAGTGGGGGACTGTGGAGCCCCAGGTGAGCGGAGGGCCGTGCGCTCTCTGCGCCCTCTTCAGGAGCGAGTTCCGTTCGCGCGGTTCTCCCTGCTGCATCGCCAGAGCGATTTCAACGCCTCCTAGGTACCGATTTTCTTCCCTCCTTAGGTATCCGGTTACCGGTTCCCATGTGGTTGCTCCCCAATTTCCTCCCCATAGCTGGTGGCCGCCGTATTCCCTTTTATTTTCAAATCGGCGTGACAGGTCTGGTCTCATGCGACCGCAGTGAATACACAGTGGGAGACCGAAGAGAGGAGGGGGAGGGAAAGCGGAGAGAGAGGGAGGAGAGAGGTGATGCCTGATGCGGTCAGGCAGCGAGGGTCGTCCCCCACCCCCACCCCCGCCCAAAGAATGGGGCATCTCTTTGCGGGGACCAGAAGCGCAGGCTGGCTCAGGAGCACGTACAACTTCATCGCCGCCGTGGTGGAGACGGTGGCCCCGTCCGTGGTCCACTTACAGCTGTTCGGCGGGTAAAGGAGGTCGGAGGAGGACGTAAGCACCCCGGGCTAACTGTTCCCGAGCGCCTCCCTGCTCCTGGACCCGCGCAACCACTCTCCCAGCACAATTTAGTTGTAAAAACCACGGTGAGGAAATCAAACGGCTCAAAGAGGTTGCATAGCCTGTTGGCCGTTTAGCCAAAGAGCAGAGACACAAGGATTCTGACTTCCAAATCTGGGCTACTCCTCTCTCTCAGACAAGTTCAAGGTCAGAGGTAAGAGCCAGAAGGCACCTTGATGGTGATGTTTGCCCGGCCCCTTCTTTTGCATGTAAGGAATCCCAAACCCAGAGAGCAAGAGAAACTTGTCCTATGTCACAAGGCCAGTTAGTAGTGGAACCTAAGCCGGGACCAGACTTCTCTGACTCCCTCCCTGCCTGGGTGCTGGATAATGTAGCACTAGGTCCACTTTTGCCCCCAGTATTACGATTAGGTTAGTCGTCTTTGAAGCAGAGGGGTGCTGCTTTTCCTGGAAAAGCAGAGTTGGAATCAGCTCTCAGTCCTGTTTCCAAGAGACGGCCAGGACATTGAACACAGAGTCTAATTACATGTGGAGAGAATGAAAACAGGCAGGGAAAAGTAAAATGTCTGAGGAAACTGTGGTGAAAGAATGTTTGATAAATGCCAGGTTCCCATGCTTCCGGACTATGGCGGATGCCCTGATTTGCCCTCCTTCTGCTTATGCTGTTGTCTTGCTGAGACAGGTCGCCTCTCAGCAGTGAGGATATTCCTGCATCCAGTGGCTCTGGGTTCATAGTATCTAAGGATGGGCTTATTGTTACCAATGCCCACGTCCTCACGAACCAGCAGCGGATCCAGGTGGAGCTCCAGAGCGGGGTCCAGTATGAAGCCACTGTCAAGGACACTGACCATAAATTGGATCTTGCCCTGATTAAAACTGAGCCAAATGTGAGTCTGCGATTCGAGGATTTTCATCAACTTGCTGATATTTTCTTCCCCACCCCACCACATGTCTTTTCTCCCTGGCATATACTTTTTTTTTTTTTTCTAGTTTGCTTTTTTCTATTCTTCACTCCTTCTTTTGTTTATTTTCTTCCATGCCTGTCTGTATGTCTGTAACAATTTTTATTAACTACCCAGCTGTCTTTTTTTCTCCTTCAGTTCCTTCTTCAACAGATGCTGCTTCTGGGAAACTTATTTCTCTGCTTGTCTCAGAACACCGGAAATGATTGTAACGGATTCAAAGCTGCTAAGGAGTGCTTTGAGTTCCTTGCTATACGAAGTGTGGTCTGCACCCCAGCAGCATTGACATCATCTGAGAATTTTTTAGAAATACAGAAACTCAGACCCTACCCCGGTCTACTGAGATTCATATGCACATTAAGGAGAAGCACTGCTTTGGGTGACCTCCTTTCTGTTCGTGGCTTATTAACTTTGTAAACTTCTGAGCTGGAATGGTGCTAAGTAAATTGCTAATGTCAGTTTATGTTCATCAGTTACTTCACTGGCGCTTTACTTATTGTAATTTCTACAAGCAACAATTTTAGATTTTTAGAGATGATCCCTATCATCTTAACAAGTGAGAGTTTACTGGTAGTTGGAGTGTAAGGAGGAAGACTCAGGCAGTTGTAGAAACTAGGTGGGTGGGTGATTCTTGCATTATAAATGCCGAAATGGTGGAGACCATGTCATATATGGATTGTATACAAATGCTGATTGATTCCAGTTTTAATTTGTCCATCTGGTCCCTCCTCACCCACGTGCAGACTGAACTTCCTGTATTGCTGCTGGGAAAGTCATCTGACCTGTGAGCTGGCGAGTTCGTGGTGGCCTTGGGTAGCCTGTTTTCACTGCAGAACACAGGGACGGCAGGCATTGTCAGCGCCACACGGCGAGAGGGCAAAGAGCTGGGGCTGAAGGATTCAGGCATGGACTATATCCAGACGGATGCCATAATTAATGTAAGTCACAGGGGTAGGCTGTGCTCAGCCCATAAGATACTGGCAATGCGGTGAGAGGAACACTTCAGGGGGCCTTCTTTTCCCTTTGGCCTTTCGGGGATGTCCAGAGATCAGGTCTATCCTCATGAGAGGTACGGAATGCCACGCTATTAGAGGTGAGCCTGTTTGATGTGATAACTGGATGGTCTCCTAGGGTCTGTCGCAGAGGTCACTGCTTCCGTAGGAGGTGGCGGTCCTCTTGCTGTTGTTCTTTACCTGCACCGACTTCGGAGATGATCATGATGGGGCCCAATTTTGCCTGCCCTGGGGAAACAGGGGCTCACTAGGGCAGGCTGTTTTTGGGAGACCTCTTTGGGAACTATATATAGATGACTGGGAGAAAAGTACTGATGGTTTTTCAAATTCTGTCTTCAGCACGGGAATTCTGGGGGGCCTCTGGTGAATTTGGTAAGTGACCACTTTCCTTGCTGCTTCACGCTTCTTAACTTGCAAAAACTTGACAAATTTCATGATGCAGACTGGGATGTCGCTCTTGTGTAGAGATTTGTGGTACGATGCTTTTCTATTATTGCATCTTAAGTAAAGGGCTAGGAAAAATTTAAGATCTGTGATGGATTTGTCATCTTGGCATGTGAGCTCCTCCAGCCGAGGGGGTCAGGGTTTCCTTAACACCTACTTACATCTCTTCAGTGTGCTTTCTGCTTTCATTGGGTACTTAAAAAAGTCCTGGGTACTAAACCCAAATTATGTCAAATGACAACTGTACTATGTAATGTATATCCTTGAAGACCCCCTGCTTCTGCATGTGAAGAACTAAGTCTCATTCCAAAATGCTAATTTAGTATTGACCTGCTTAGAGACGACAAAAAACCACAACAACAATCCGTTGCTCTGTCATTGCTTTGTCATTGTTGCTTAAATTTTATTTAACGTCCCTAATGGAAATGCCAGGGTTTCTAGTTGCTCAGATACAACAAGAGAGCAGTGCTGTTTGACACACGGCCTGTGATCATGCTCTCTGAGTCCCTTGAGCTGATTGTTTCTGGTTTCTCTTCACATATTACATTTGCTTGTAGGAGGAGGAATTGTGTGTGAAATCACTGAGCGCTTTTTATTCCTTACATTTTTTTTTTCCACATCTTCATTGGAGTTTCAATGCTTTACATTGTTGTGTTAGTTTCTGCTGTATAACAAAGTGAATCAGCTATATGTATACACATATCCCCAAATCCCCTCCCTCTTGCGTCTCCCTCCCACCCTCCCTATCCCACCCCTCTAGGTCATCACAAAGCACCGAGCTGATCTCCCTGTGCTCTGCAGCAGTTTCCCACTAGCCATCCATTTTACATTTGTTAGTGTATATATGTCCATGCCACTCTCTCACTTAATTCCAGCATCCCCTTTCCCCCCGTGCCCTCAAGTCTGTTCTCTACCTCTGCGTCTGTATTCCTGCCCTGCCACTAGGTTCATTAGTACTGCTTTTTAAAATTCCATATTTTTTGGATTCCATATATACATGTTAGCATATGGTATTTGTTTTTCTTCTTTCTGACTTACTTCACTCTGTATGACAGATTCTTGGTCAATCCACCTCACTACAAATAACTCAGTTTTGTTTCTTCTTATGGCTGAGTAATATTCCATTGTGTATATGTGCCACATCTTCTTTATCCATTCATCTGTTGATGGACATTTAGGTTGGTTCCATGTCCTGGCTATTGTAAATAGTGCTGCAATGAACATTGTGGTACATGACTCTTTTTGAATTATGGTTTTCTCAGGGTATATGCCCAGTAGTGGGATTGCTGGGTCGAATGGTAGTTCTATTTTTAGTTTTTAAAGGAATCTCCATACTGTTCTCTATAGTGGCTGTATCAATTTACATTCCCACCAAAAGTGCAGAAGGGTTCCCTTTTCTCCACACCCTCTCCAGCATTTATTGTTTGTACATTTTTTGATGATGGCCATTCTGACCGGTGTGAGGTGATACCTCATTGTAGTTTTGATTTGCATTTCTCTAACGATTAGTGATGTTGAGCCTCTTTTCATGCATTTGTTGGCCATCTGTATGTCTTCTTTGGAGAAATGTCTATTTAGGTCTTCTGCTCATTTTTGGATTGGGTTGTTTTTGTGATATTGAGCTGCATGAGCTGCTTGTATATTTTGGAAATTAATGCTCTGTCAGTTGCTTCATTTGCAAATATTTTCTCCCATTCTGAGGGTTGTCTTTTCGTCTTGTTTATGGTTTCCTTTGCTGTGCAAATTTCATTAGGTCCCATTTGTTTATTTTTGTTTTTATTTCCCGTATTCTAGGAGGTGGGTCAGAAAGGATCTTGCTGTGATTTATGTCATAGAGTGTTCTGCCTGTGTTTTCCTCTAACAGTTTTATAGTGTCTGGCCTTACATTTAGGTGTTTAATCCATTTTGAGTTTATTTTTGTGTATGGTGTTAGGGTGTGTTCTAATTTCATTCTTTTACATGTAGCTGTCCATTTTTCCCAGCACCACTTATTGAAGAGGCTGTCTTTTCTTCATTGTATATTCTTGCCTCCTTTGTCAGAGATAAGGTGACCATATGTGCGTGGGCTTATCTCTGGGCTTTCTATCTTGTTCCATTGATCTATATTTCTGTTTTTGTGCCAGTACCATACTGTCTTGATTACTGTAGCTTTGTAGTATAGTCTGAAGTCAGGGAGCCTGATTCCTCCAGCTCTGTTTTTCTTTCTCAAGATTGCTTTGGCTATTCGGGGTCTTTTGTGTTTTCATACAAATTGTAAAATTTCTTGTTCTAGTTCTGTGAAAAATGCCACTGGTAATTTGATAGGGATTTCATTGAACCTGTAGATTGCTTTGGGTAGTGTAGGCATTTTCACAATATTGATTCTTCCAATCCAGGAGGATGGTATCTCTCCATCTGTTTATGTTATCTTTGATTTCTTTCATCAGTGTTTTATAGTTTTCTGAGTACTGGTCTTTTGCCTCCTTAGGTAGGTTTATTCCTAGGTATTTTATTCTTTTTGTTGCAGTGGTAAATAGGATTGTTTCCTTAATTTCTCTTTCTGATCTTTCGTTGTTAGTGTATAGGAATGCAAGAGATTTCTGTGCATTAATTTTGTATCCTGCAACCTTACCAAATTCATTGATTAGCTCTAGTAGTTTTTTGGTGGCATCTTTAGGATTTTCTATGTTTAGTATCGTGTCATCAGCAGACAGTGACAGTTTTACTTCTTCTTTCCCAATTTGTATTCCTGTTATTTCTTTTTCTTCTCTGGTTGCTGTGGCTAGGACTTCCAACACTATGCTGAATAACAGTGGTGAGAGTGGGCAACCTTGTCTTGTTCCTGATCTTAAAGGAAATGCTTTCAGTTTTTTACCATTGAGAATGATGTTGGCTGTGGGTTTGTCATATCTGGCTTTTATTATGTTGAGATAGGTTCCTTCTATGCCCACTTTCTGGAGAGTTTTTTTTTTTTTTAATACATTTATTTATTTATTTATGTTTTGGCTGCAATGGGTCTTCCTTGCTGTGCATGGGCTTTCTCTAGTTGTGGCGAGCGGGGGCTACTCTTTGTTGCAGTGCATGGGCTTCTCATTGAGGTGGCTTCTCTTGTTGCAGAGCACGGGCTCTAGGTGCGCAGGCTTCAGTAGTTGTGGCACGCAGGCTCAGTAGTTGTGGCTCGCTGGCTCTAGAGCACAGGCTCAGTAGCTGTGGTGCACGGACTTAGTTGCTCTGCAGCATGTGGGATCTTCCCAGACCAGGGCTCGAACCCGTGTCCCCTGCATTGGCAGGCGGATTCTTAACCACTGCGCCACCAGGGAAGCCCTGGAGAGTTTTTATCATAAATGGGTGTTGAATTTTGTCAAAAGCTTTTTCTGCATCTATTGAGGTGATCATATGGTTTTTATTCTTTAATTTGTTATATGGTGTATCACATTGATTGTTTTGCGTATATTGGAGAATCCTTGCATTCTGGGATAAATCCCACTTGATCATGGTGTATGATCCTTTTAATATGCTGTTGGATTCTGTTTGCAATATTTTGTTGAGGATTTTTGCATCTATGTTCATCAGTATATTGGCCTGTAGTTTCCTTTTTTGTGACATCTTTGTCTGGTTTTGGTATCAGGGTGATGGTGGCCTTGCAGAATGAGTTGGGGAGTGATCCTCCCTCTGTTATATTTTGGAAGAGTTTGAGAAGGATAGGTGTTAGCTCTTCTCTAAATGTTTGATAGAATTTGCCTGTGAAGCCATCTGGTCCTGGGCTTTTGTTTGTTGGAAGATTTTTAATCACAGTCTCATTTTCAGTGCTTGTGATTGGTCTGTTTATATTTTCTGTTTCTTCCTGGTTCACTCTCAGAAGGTTGTGCTTTTCTAAGAATTTGTCCATTTCTTCCAGGTTGTCCATTTTATTGGCATATAGTTGTTTGTAGTAATCTCTCATGATCCTTTGTATTTCTGCAGTGTCAGTTGTTACTTCTCCTTTTTCATTTCTAATTCTGTTGATTTGAGTCTTCTCCCTTTTTTCTTGATGAGTCTGGCTAATGGTTTATCAATTTTGCTTATCTTCTCAAAGAACCAGCTTTTAGTTATTGATCTTTGCTATTGTTTCCTTCACTTCTTTTTCATTTATTTCTGATCTTATCTTTATGATTTCTTTCCTTTTGCTGACTTTGGCTTTTTTTTGTTCTTCTTTCTCTCATTGCTTTAGGTGTAAGGTTAGGTTGTTTATTTGAGATGTTTCTTGTTTCCTGAGGTAGGATTGTATTGCTATAAACTTCCCTCTTAGAACTGCTTTTGCTGCATCCCATGGGTTTTGGGTCATCATGTTTTCATTGTCATTTGTTTCTAGGTATTTTTTGATTTCCTCTTTGATTTCTTCAGTAATCTCTTGGTTATTTAGCAGCACACTGTTTAGCCCTCATGTATTTGTGTATTTTACTGTTTTTTTCCTGTAATTGATTTCTAATCTCATAGCATTGTGCTCAGAAGAGACGCTCTATATGATTTACATTTTCTTAAATTTTCCAAGGTTTGACTTGTGACCCAAAATGTGACTGGAGAAGGTTCCATGTGCACTTGAGAAGAAACTGTATTCTTCCTCTTTTGGGTGGAATGTCCTAAAAATATCAATTAAGTCTTTCTGTTCTGTTGTGTCATTTAAAGCTTGTGTTTCCTTATTTATTTTCTGTTTGGATGATCTGTCTATTGGTGTAAGTGGGGTGTTAAAGTCCCCCACTATTATTGTGTTACCGTCGATTTCTCCTTTTATGGCTGTTAGCATTTGCCTTATGTATTGAGATGCTCCTATGTTGGGTGCATAAATATTTATAATTGTTACGTTTTCTTCTTGGATTGATCTCTTGATCATTATATAGTGTCCTTCCTTATCTCTTGTAACAGTCTTTATTTTAAAGCCTATTTACTCTGAGTATTGCTACTCCAGCTTTCTTGTGATTTCCATTTGCATGGAATATCTTTTTCCATCCCCTCATTTTCAGTCTGTATGTGTCCCTAGGTCTGAAGTGGGTCTCTTGTAGACAGCATTTATAAGGGTCTTGTTTTTGTATCCATTCAGCCAGTCTACGTTTTTTGGTTGGAGCGTTTAATCCATTTATATTCAAAGTGATTATCGATATGTATGTTCCTATTACCATTTTCTTAATTGATTTGCGTTTGTTTTTGTGGGTCTTTTTCTTCTCATGTGTTTCCCACTTAGAGAAGTTCCTTTAGCATTTGTTTTAAAGCTGGTTTGGTGGTGCTGAATTCTCTGAACTTTTGATTTTCTGTAAAGCTTTTGATTTCTCCATCAAATCTGAATGAGATCCTTGCTGGGTAGAGTAATCTTGGTTGTAGGTTTTCCCTTTCATCACTTTAAGTATGTCCTGCCACTCCCTTCTGGCTTGCAGAGTTTTTGCTGAAAGATCAGTTGTTAACCTTATGGAGATTCCCTTGTATGTTATTTGTTGCTTTTCCCTTGCTGCTCTTAATAGTTTTTCTTTGTATTTAATTTTTTGATAGTTTGATTAATATGTGTATCGGTGTGTTTCTCTTTGGGTTTATCCTGTATGGGACTCTCTGTGCTTCCTAGACTTGACTATTTCCTTTCCCATATTAGGGAAGTTTTCGACTATAATCTCTTCAAATATTTTCTCAGACCCCTTCTTTTTCTCTTCTTCTTCTGGGACCCCTATAATTCAAATGTTGGTGCGTTTAATGTCCCTGAGGTCTCTGAGACTGTCCTCAATTCTTTTCATTCTTTTTTCTTTATTCTGCTCCCTGGCAGTTATTTCCAACATTTTATCTTCCAGCTCAGTTATGTGTTCTTCTGCCCCAGTTATTCTGCTATTGATTCCTTCTAGAGTATTTTTAATTTCATTTATTGTGTTGTTCTCACTGTTTGTTTGTGCTTTAGTTCTTCTAGATCCTTGTGATATGTTTCTTGTATTTTCTCCATTCTGTTTCTGAGATTTTGTATCATTTTTCCTATCATTACTCTGAGTTCCTTTTCAGGTAGGTTACCTATTTTGTCTTCATTTATTTGGTCTTATAGGTTTTTACCTTGCTTCTTCGTCTGTAATATATTTTTTTGTCGTTTCATTTTTTTTTTTTTGATGGGTGGAGCTGGTTGTTTGGCCTGAGGTGTCCAGCACTGGGGTTTGCAGGCAGTTGGATAGAGCCGGGTCTCAGAGCTGAGATGAGGACCTCCAGGAGGACTCACTCTGATTAATATTCCCTGGGGTCTGAAGTTCTCTGTTAGTCCAGCGGTTTGGACTCAGAGCGACCCCCAGCCTGGGAACCAAGGTCCCACAAGACGTGTGGCATGGGAGAAAAAAAAAAAAGAAAAAAGGAGCAATACAATAACAAAGAATAAAAAAGAAATAAAATTAGAAAGACAAAAAATATATTAGGAAAAATAAAACTATAATTGAAACAACTGCAACAAGGTAAAATAAAACCACAACAGAAAAAAGGAAAGAAAAAAGGGAACAAGCAAAAAGGAGAACAATAACAAAGTATAAAGAATAAAATTAGAAAACTAAAAGATTTATTAGAAAAAAGAAAAATATAAATGAATCAAGGTAAAACAGCACCCCAATCTAAAAGAGGAAAAAAGAAACAAAGAAAAACAAAAAGCCTTGGCTATGGGGGGGGTGGAGTTTAGGCAGGGGTGGAACTTCAGCAGGGGCAGGGTTTAGGGTGGGGTGGGAGCTAGGCGGGTGGGAGGTGATGTTTGAGCATGGGGCTGGGCCTAGGCGGTCGATGTTCAAGCGTGGAGCGGGGCTTCTGCTTAGGGCCTGCAGGGAAGGGGAGCACATGGAAAGGAGGGCCTCTGGAGTGTGGGGTTTGGGAGTTTGGAGGTAGGGCCCTGGGTGAGGGTGTGTGGGTGGGGTTTAGGCCCAGCACGTTGGAGGGGGTCTCCGAGTGTAGAGGTAGGGCCCCAGGTGGGTGTGCAGGGGCGGGCCTTGGGCTCTGCCCGGCAGGAGGGAGGCTCCGAGGGCTGAGGATTAGGCCCGGGAGCCCAACAGGTTCCCCGGTGCCTAAGAGGACAGGGAAAGCGCTGGCTGCGTTCCCTTCCGTTCCTCCGCGCCCCTCCCCCGCCATCTCCCCCAGCTGGACCCCTAACCGTGGGTGGGTCCCGCTGGGTGTAGGAACTCCTTCCTTCCCCCAGCCGCCCCTCAGGGGTGCCAGTCCTGTCCCGCCTCCACTTCTCCTCCCCCTTCACTCCCCGCAAGCCCCACATCTTACCTGGTCACTGGGGGTTCCTACCCCCGTCCCCTTAGGTGTCCATGGTCCCCCTCCAGTGCCTGGTAGGTGCCCTAGTTGTGAGGAGACGCGAATTCTGCATCCTCCTAGTCTGCCATCTTGACTCCGCCCCCTTTACTCCTAACATTGCATGTGATTTTTCTTTTTTGCATGTGATTTTTGTGCCTGCTTTTTCTCCAGTAAACAATGAGTTTACTAGAGCAGGGATGAAATGCAGAATTTCAAGCCACACTCCAGACCTATTGAATTATAATCTGTGTTTAAATGTGATCGGAAGTCTCTTTTCTATCCTTCCCGTTACCTAACAAAGGCTAAGGAAAGATGAAATGCACAAAAAGGAAAGTATTTCCCACTTCATAAATTTAGTTTAGTAGAGCTTTGTTCCTAAGGTCAATTTACTGAATCTTCTGAATAGTTTCATTGAAGTGTGGCTGAAAGTCAACAGATTTTTGCCTTTTCCGTGTTTATTTTTAGTCTCATTTAAGGAATGGAAAGGCATATACTCCTTACTCTCATATCTGTGTCAAAATACAAACTGTGGTTCACTTTGAAAAGCAATGTAATTTGGCCAAGAAAAAAAAGAGCTCAAGATTAAAACCCAGAATTCCTCAGCAGAATTTTGCACGCCTTGGTCCGCTAAGATGCTACCTGTTGCTCGACCGTAAGTGACCCTAAGCTTCTCTCCTTCCTTTGCTTGTCAGTCTGCAGAACTGGGCTGCTGAATTGATGTCCCCTCCCTTGTCAGGATGGTGATGTGATTGGCATAAACACACTGAAGGTGACCACAGGAATCTCCTTTGCAATTCCCTTGGATTGCATTCGACAGAAAGGTGAGGGGAATTAGGAATTTTTCTTCCCCTCCCGTGCTTTTCAGGAGCCCTCAAAGGGCTCCACTGTGGTGGAGACAATCCCTTTTTTTGGCCACGCTGCGTGGCTTGTGGGATCCTAGTTCTGCAACCAGGGATTGAATCCGTGCCCCCTGCAGTGGAAGTGTGGAGCCCTAACCACTGGGAAGTCCCTGAGACAATCCTTTGAGTTCTGTAGAAAACAGTCACCAGTACTGAGCTCTGATCACAGTGATCCAGGCAGCAGTACCAGGGGACTAGGTGCAAAACCCAGCCTGAGCTGTACCCAGAGATAGTTGGATGGAACTACTGTGGAAAGGAAAGCCCTGGGCTGGATGTGGGGAGGTGGGCCTGTGCGAGCGACAAAGGTTCTCTGAGGCTTGTTTGTCTTGGCTGGCAGCCTGAAAGGGCAGCTAACATTGGAAGGATATTCTGTGACTCGGTCTGCCAAAAGGAAAGAAGGCTTTGTTAGTAACACGTTATAATTCTCCTTTCCAGGAAAGGCTGTTTCACAGAAGAAATAGTTGGTTCTGCGCATGCTGCCCCTCACTATGAAGCAAGCATGGGTGTGACCATGCCTGGGTTGTTTTTCAGAAGCACAAGCTATGGGTAGAGAGCCTGAAGGGGGAAGGTAAAGCATTTGGACAGCGGCTGGCTCCTCTCGTGACTGCAGGCCCTACTTGTCACAGGGTAGGTGACTGCATCTGCTGGCACCAGCACGCACTGTACTTTTCAGTGGTTTCTTTCACTATGTCCAGTGGTTCTAGGCTTCGGCACAGAGAATCAGACCACCCCTGGGGAAGAATGATGGTGACCAGCTAGAGGGCATCCTTGTCCCATGTGTGTGAGCCCTGAGCAGAGCAGATAGAATCCCCACTGACAGTTGGAGGGTTGTCCAGGGCTCAGGAGACTAATTCATTGTGCTTCCTAACCTCATGGGAAAACTCTTCGGACTCTTCTTAGCCTGCTTCAGGAAATGAAAAGGCCAGATCCACATTTCCGTGATGTGACCTCTGGAGTTTCTGTATATGAGGTGATTCGAGGAACAGCTGCTGAAAGGTAAGAGCAGCTCGGGCCTCTGACCATCCTTCCCTGTTCTCACTAGATGTGCCCCGTGGTGAATGTGTGTAGGATCTAGACTTGCCCTGTCTGATAACGGTGGGCCCTGCCTGCCGTGAGGCTACTGAACACCTACCTGAGGGGTGGCTGGTGTGACTGAGGAACTGCATTTTTAATTTTATTTAACTTTAATTGATTTAAATACAAAAACCCAGAAGCAATGTAAAATATTCTCCCCTGAAACACACTTTTTTTGTTTTGGGGAGACTGTGTTTCACTTTAATAACTGCATTGTGTAAGAGATTATCATCGTATAGCAGCATATTGGGTGTGTGCTGTTTCTAGAGGATTTCAAAGACTTAGAACAGAGTGTAAAATATGTATTAATAATTATTAAACTATGATATGTTAAATGATATTTTAGATACAGAGTTAAGATATTAAAATATATTTTTATATTATATATTAGTTTCATCTGTTTAAAAATTTTTTGAATGTGGCTACCAGAAAATTTTAAGTTATATATGTGGCTTGCCTTACATTTCTGTTGGACAGTGCTAAGAGTACTAGTAAGGGCCCCCCCAGCCCCGGCTTTTCTTTTTTTGGAAGGGATGGTTCACTGCAGCCCAAGAATTCATGATATGAGTTCATGACATAAGTTTAATTTTGCTAGGAATTCCCAAATCTACTCTTTTGCTACCTTACTTATTAAGAATCAGAAGAATCCAGGGAGTGAGGAGTTTAAGAACCTATTTTAGGTACTTTAAAACACTTTTTCTCTTTGAATTTCGGATGAAAGTATCAGAGGCCAGCACTAAGGGCTTCCCTGGTGGCGCAGTGGTTGGGAGTCCGCCTGCCGATGCAGGGGACACGGGTTCGTGCCCCGGTCCGGGAAGATCCCACATGCCGCGGAGCGGCTGGGCCCGTGAGCCATGGCCGCTGAGCCTGCGCGTCCGGAGCCTGTGCTCCGCAGCGGGAGAGGCCACAACAGTGAGAGGCCCGCGTACTGCAAAAAAAAAACAAAAACAAAAAACAAACAAACAAGTACATACAGTAAATAAAGCAAAGGCAAGAGACGTTTTGAGACATTTATAGTAACTACTGCGAGACAGGGTGACTTGGCCTACAAATATTCACCTGGTCTCTCTCTTATACTTCTTCCATATCCCTCCCTCACTGTTTTTGTTTTTTAAGAGCTCAACAGTCTGCTTAGATTATGGCAACTCTTTTCATGGGGAAGAATCTATAGGGTACTAACTGTTCAGAAGAGTTAAGTGTTAGGCCTCCTGTTACTAAACTTGACTCGTCACAGGCTTTTCTAGACGTTCTTGGTCCCTGCCCACTCCCCTCCCCCCCACTTATTTTTAACTTCTGGTTCAAGGCCAAAGCTATCTCTTTCAGCTCTTCAAGTCCTTGCTCCTCAAAATGTGGTCTGTAGACCAGCAGCAATAGCATCAGCTGGAGCTTTTTAGAAATTCAGTGACAGGAGCACCACTGAAAAAGGATTTGAAAAAGAACTGGTATATGTATAGGTATAACTGAATCACTTTGCTGTATACCTGAAACTAACACAACCTACTCCAATATAAAATAAAAAGTTAAAAAAAAATCAGAATCTGCTTTTTAAACAAGATCTTCAGGGGATTCAGATGCACATTAAAATGTGGGTATTACTGCTTGCTTGAAGTCCCTGATAAACCGCAAATCATTCTGTCATCACCCACTTATATCTAAGAATAATGACAATAATTCCAGTAATAACAGCTGGCATTTATCAACCACTTATTATGTCAGGCATCATTTAAAGTGTCTTACGTCCTTGTTCGAGCCCCCAATAACTGTGGGATACAGGTGTTATTTTACGGAAGCAGCAGCTGTGGTGCAGAGAGGTTAATGACCTTGAGAGTTACACTGTAAGTCAGAGGGCAGGGATGTGCAACCTAGCTTAGCCCCTGTATTATCCTGCTCTGGCGGCTACTTTTGTTTCTGAGAGGCAGAGTGATTGGCAAGAAAATGGGTTTTCAAGTCTGAGAGATCCAGGATGAAATCCTACTTTAGCCTCTTATAAGCTGTGGGACACGGAAAAGGTCTTTCATCCTGCCTGAGCCCCACTTCCTCATACTTGGTGCATAGTTTGCATTCAGTAATACTTTGCAGGTTTCTTTCTCACAGAACTATCATGAATTCAGTTCTTTCTTTATGCACTGTCCCAGGCATTCCCCTGAGCTGTCCTGGTTCTCAGGCTTTCCCTGCTTTTAGTTCTATGCTCAAACTTCACATCCTCTTCCTTTAAATTTTTTTGAAAAATAAACTCTACATACCTTGGTAATCCTCCCACATTATCATTCTTCCCTGGGCTTCCCAGCTTCCAGTTTCTCTCTCTCTCTTTTTTTTTTTTGGCTGCACCTCACGGCTTGTGAGATCTTAGTTCCCTGACCAAGGATCGAACTCAGGACCCTGGTAGTGGGAGCACTCAGTCCTAACCACTGGACCACCAGGGAATTCCCCCCATTTCTCATAAATGGTGTCTCCTGCAGTCATTTAATTTGATTTCCAGGCTATTTTTGACTTTAAGACAGATCATCAGCATGGCTATATTTATTCTAGTGTTTTGTATTTGGAGCTGGTTTTTGTTTCTAAAATATATATTCTACGTGAAGCAAATACGTTGGAGGCTGAGTATAATCACAGCTTTGAGGAAAAGGAGCCTAGAACCAGAGTCTTAAATATTTAGACCTTGGTGACTGGTTTTTGACTTACTGGAAGCTGCTTCTGTAGTGCAGCTCAGCATACCCTCCAGGTCCATAAACTGTGGGTGAAGATGGGGCAAGTAAGTGGGCTGTCAACATCAAACTGATTAGAGTGTAACTGTCTGGAAAAGTATATATTGCTTGGGCTTTTCACGTTTGTTGGTAAGGCCGAGTGTATGCTTCAGGTTAAGTGAGGTCAGGAATTAATAGAAATGAAAAGCTGAACCCCCTATTGCAAACCAAATCTCATATATGGGAGGAGCAAACTTCTTATACATTATTCTGGTAGAATATTAATTTTGGAAAGGCAAATAGGGTTGTTGTCCTCCAGTGATTTTGCAGAATATATTAGAGCAGGCCTCACATTCAGAAGGATGGAGGCTACTTCTGGTTTCCTGGTCTGTTTTTTTTTTTTTTTTTTTTTGCTGTATGCAGACCTCTCACTGTTGTGGCCTCTCCCGTTGCGTAGCACAGGCTCCGGACGCACAGGCTCAGCAGCCATGGCTCAGGGGCCCAGCTGCCCCGCGGCATGTGGGATCTTCCCAGACCGGGGCACGAACCTGTGTCCCCTGCATCGGCAGGCGGACTCTCAACCACTGTGCCACCAGGGAAGCCCATGGTCTGTATGTTTAATGCCAGCAAAATGGTAGTGTCTTAAGAGACAGACATTAAATTCTAGATGGGGATAAGTAAAACTCTTACAGTTTCATGGCCCTTTCTTCTCCCCTCCCAGCTCTGGGTTGAGAGACCATGATGTAATAGTCAGCATAAATGGACAACCTGTCACACGACAACCGACGCGATTGAAGCTGTTAAGGCCAATGATTCCCTTTCTATCCTGGTTCGTTGGAGAAGTCAAACGTTGATCCTGACAGACACACCTGATATAATCAATTAAGTGTCTTGCTTTAAAAAGAAATGATCTAACGAAACCAAAGCTTTATTACCTGGTTTGTATTGAAGATGTGCCAAAGATGGCAAGGGGTTTTAGGATCTGTTTCTTAATAAAGGAAAATGAATGCTTTAAAACACAAATACACACACTCTGGAACCATTAGGTTGGGGGTGTTATAACTGCTGCTAAGAAGCATTCCTAAGGCAAGTGGAAGAAGGACATGGTGCCAGGAAGTCTGGGGAGCTGATAAAATTTTATCTAAAGACAGGAAACAACTGAAAACAGGCAGAGTTTCTAGTTTAACCTTGACAAAAAGGACACTTCAGTATTTAAAAACTTCTCTATAGCCACAAACTGGATATAACACAAATATACACAAACAAATAGATCTATCTACCAAATATTAAGAAAAAAACTGAATCCAGAGTATAAAGGAAATCACATTTTTCAAAATATTCCTTTATTCAAATAGTTTTTCAGGTTGTGTCACATTTGGCCAGGGTTTGTGAATACAGAGGATGGGCATCACCTAGAAGCCACACTGAAACTGACAAATGTGGATCGTCACAGAGGAAGGTAAAGATTCTCAGGCTGTCACCTAGCAGTGGAAACAACTTTGATCCCCATCACCTTTTCTGTGAGAAGGGCTTCTTCTTTAAAATACAAAATTTAATAACTTACAGACTTTCACCTCTTTACCCAAGCTCTTCCTCCTGGAAACATTAATGATTAATGATTTTGAGTCTGAAAGCTGCCACAGTTTATTTTTTATTTTTAAAGGAAAATAGCTTTGGATGGGGTTTGTGAATATCCTTAAGTTTTTTTTTTTTTTTTTTTGTGAGATGAAGCAGGATTTGTGGTTTTAAAGTAGTATCTTATTTGGGGTAAGATTTCAATTTTAGTTTGTTTTCCAGATTTTTCTTAAGTTTTTTTTCTTTTTCTTTTTAAAAGGGGGCATCCTTGAACCCTCTTAAGTTCTATGCAAAATTTTATGTTTCTGTGCATTTTTCTGGGGAGAAGGTCCAGTTTCTTCATGACCCACAACATGTACTGCCTTAGAGTGTAGAGATTATAAATAAGAATCTCTCAATTATTACTGTTATAAAGAAGGTTAAGGTCAACGTGGTACAGAACTTTCAGGACAAAATAGAATAATCTGTTTTAACTTTTACATAATTGCCACCATTTAATACCGTAAGAACAGTGGTCATATTAATCAGAGATAATAAAGCTGAAACTCTTAGGAAAACTTCATAATGATAGAGCATATTCAGAGTTACTTTAACTGGGATTCTTGGTCTTTATGTCAATTATTACGAGACTAAACTTTGAGCAGTTCTACCTTGATTGTTTTTAGAATTTATAAGTTGCCCAAATACCAGGCTCTTACTTTGATTTACCTTACAAACCCCATTTTTACCTTATATTCTTTTCAACTCAGATTGCAAGGGATGGGAACTAAGTTTTAAAAAACCACTTATAATTCAGAACATTTTCTTTTATTCCCAGTGATTTGGGAACTCGAAACCTTGGCTGTCTCTTTCCCTATGACTGATTGCTATAGCCCACACTGAGAGATTTTGGTACCATGCTTATTTTGACAGAATGTGTTCAGTTTCTCTTTGCCCCCCAGATCAATCCTAACTCTACCCAGCACTCAGTAGTAATATCCTTTAAGGAAGAGTCTGCTTTTCTTTCCAGGGGCCTGAGGCCCCTCATATTATCTTACCTAATCATGAAGAACAGATTTACAGTTACTTGTATGAAATCTTTTTTTTTTTTTTTTTTTTACTAGTCTACAACATGGGCTCTCTAAACTGGTAAATACTACTTTTTTGATAGGAAAAGTCTGCCAAGAGGATGGCTGAACTCAGCCATGTTCAGCTATCCAAAACATAACTGGAATGAGGAAATTACTGTACTGGATATATTCCCTCTCAGGCATAATAATGATGAAACAATAGGGTTTATTATCAGGCTCAGTTCAAATGCTTAGCTTTAAGCACAACAAGTATAATTTTGAGTTTCATTCTGCCTACTGAGAACACCCAAACGAGCATTCCAGGTTGGCAACATTTATTCTGCAATTTAAACTCAGAAAGTCAGAATTTCAGCGTAATTAAAATCCATCGTCATTTCTACTTCTGAAGATTTTCGTTGGTTCAGCTTCCGATCTCCACCGCATGAGGACTCAGGGTCACAAAAGGCACAAGGCTAAAAATATTCACTTTGCTTATCCTGTTGGGTCCACTTGCTCCAAAGGATTGATTATACAGCAACGCACAGAAATAAATAAAATAATCACTATCCTTTATATTTTTTGTATATGAGGAAAGGTGCAGACTTGATACCCACAATACTGTTTGCTTATCATTTCTAGTCTGCAAGGTGAAGTTTGGGTTGAAAATCCACAGTCCAAAGAAACCTTCCTAACCAAAGCCATTCCCTCCAAAGAGGAAGGCAATGGTCAGGTCTGATAATAAGGAAGAGTTCTGAGCCTGTAGGGATGAATTCAGGAGACTTACCTCTCTGGGCCACGGTAGCCGCTCTTTTTAGTAAACAGTGCACCAATTGCTGCCGTCACTTGGCATCAGCCCTCCAGTAATAAGCAAAATAAGGTCAACAAACCACCAAATCCCAAGTCCTCCAAGTGTCAAGAGCTTCCCTACTGCTGTGCCAGTGTGTCCCAGACAGAAACGATCTACTCCAAAACATCCCAGGAAGAAGGAGTAGAGCAAAGTGGTTATGAAGTAGTGTCCGGTGTACCTACACAAAGGGAATTAAGAGGAAGATGATTACCACATGAAAATGAAAACGCTTAACGATTAGTGAATTTCACGTAAGTGAAAAGACGGTGAGGCAGTCCCTCTGGGACCTCTTAACTGCCCCCCATCCCGCCCCCAAAAAGGAAAATCTCTAGTTTGTCTAGACCCTCAAAAGAGTACTTGCTAAGGTATGGAGGACCTTTAGGAATCAATACAGAGCTGGACTGAACAAGAAACTATCAAGCACATTTGCAAGATAGGTATCCTGGTAGGTGTGGAGTCTGGGCCCCCATCCCTCCTACACAGGCTCCTTTCCGGAGGGAGGCTGCAGTTCTGAATGTAGTTCTCTAATGAGGTGTTACCTTCCCTTAAATGAACACTGATCTCCATATTCCTTTTCTGCTGTTTTGTGGCACCTAACAACAGGACTTCTTTGTAAGGTCTTATGTACTGTACGTAAGACTGTACACAGTCTTATGTACTGTGATAACAATCAATTGCAGATGCTCTAACAGCATCACTTAACACAGTCACAGACTCTCCATTAGCAAATGGTATACGTAAATTCTGTGCCTTCAAGCGGAGTTTACAGAAATAACCCTAATTCTTTAAGGTAATACCTGATTTTCAGGGAGAAGCGTCCATACTTTTCATAATAAAATCTTTATTCCTGAAAATCTAAGGCTGTTTGCAAAGGATTTATGCCTATCCTAGGACTTTTGGAGCTACATCATCTGGTCCAACGCCTTCATTTTTCAGATGAGAGGATAGAGACTCTGGGTGGCCAAATGTCCTTAGCTGGTTGGTGAAAGAGACATTTAGAATTCACAGCCTCTGGTCTCCTGTCCAGTGTCCCCTCTGTTATAACTACATTGTTGGTGTCCATGGAGGATGCACAGTAGTAATCATGCTGCCCCTTTAACACTTAACAGTAAAAGAAAAAGTCACATCAAGAAATGACAAAACACCTCTACCACCATCCAAGTAACAGCTACTCCATTCAGAGTAACACTTACTTTATACAAGGTTTATTCTCTCGTAGGAAGGTCCTAGGACTGGCACATTCGATTCCGTCCAGGGCGCGGCACTGTACGGAGGTGTGTTCCACATCACTGTAGGCCTGACCACCGAACTGGGGAAGAACAACCAAAACAAAACAACCAACCAAACTCACCAGAGCAAGTAACACAAAATATATCTTTATATTAGTAAAAGCTGACGCAGGACAATAATTATTCTAACAAAGGTGAGGTAAAGCTATGCTAAAGAGCAAGGAATGCAGTGACATGCTTCAAGTGATTTTACATTAGTCCATCCTAAATGTACATTGTTTTAAATAAACTCTTTTTTTTTCTTTCCTTATGACTGCCTTCTTTAATAATATAATAAAAAAGTTTATAATCAGTTTCATTAAATGCCATTTAGAATAGACACAACACTTTATCCTGTATTTACAGGAAAAAAGAGCACATTACTGAACATTTGGGAATGGGTATTTAAAAAGTCAATGTGTAGTTGAGGTCTGTTTTATACGTATTATAAACGAACATCATTAGGAAAGAACTCAGAATATCAACTGACTCAGGACTTTACTTCGGTCACGAAATTGTGATTTTCAGATGTCTGTAATACATCTATAGTATAAGTTTAAATTCCAGAAAAAAATTTCAGAACAGGACCTCTGACCCTTTGTGTAACTGAATGCTTGCAGAGAAAGCACAGCTGTACATTCTCCACTGGCACCTTATTAAGTGCTTCACTACTGTTTTTGCTGAAACATTCCTCAAAGGGAAGGGGTGGGTCCTCCCCCAGGACACGGGTGCCTGAATGTTGACAGTCCTCCAGGACTTCTGGGGGAAGTGACAGTCCGAGAACCTTGACAGGATCAACCCAGTGTTTAATGAAAATGGGTAAAAGTAAGTGATCTCTATACAATACTCACTCAAACTTTTATCAGAATTACCCATAGAACAAAATCTCATGTATTGAAAATATTTCTTTACACATGACTGCAGTAAGAGTGGCCTTTTTGGCCTTGGTTTATTCCTCTGTGTCTGATTTAGCACAAAGAATATTTTCCATAATTCTTTTATAGCTGACTCTGTCTTGACTTGCATTATGTAGCATAATATAACATAATGGTGAGTCCACAGTGGGGAGGAAGTATGTGAACTTCACTGGTTTTGGGGAGACTGACTAGGAAGCATGCATCCAGCTTTAGGGATACTATTAATGGAACTGAATGGCTTCTTTCCATTCCAAGAGGCCACTGTTAACAAAGGCTTCTCCCGAATGCTGTAACCTCCTACAAAGACATACACTGATAGACCCTACCTATTTCCTAAGGACACAGTGGAAACTGCTTGTGTAGTGAAAAGAAAGGTCACTGGCAAGAGGATCTTTGCCCCAAATGCATGTGTAACAAAGATACTGCTCAATCCATCATCAGTTTTAGAAACTGCCTAAACCTATCTTTTGCTCTTTCGGGAAAGTACATACCTTGAAGGACTGTCAGGGGTGATATTTGAGTTCCAAATCTGTCAATCTCAATGGCCAGAGGAACCAAAGACAGGTTGGTCTTTGCACCTGGGTAGTTTTGGCACAGAGACTGCTTCTTCCTGAGGAAACTAAATGTCTTGTTCAGCCACTGACCCTAGCCATGCTGAAAATTTCCAGTAATAGTCATTCCAATGAATTTTACAAAAAGGTAACTTAATGCCCCTTATACTTTTCTGTAACAGCATTTAGCCAGTACTATTTATCTATGGAAGAGTTTGCTCATACAACAAAACAAAAACCCACCTTGAGACAACCATAACCAAGTTCCTGGGACGCCGTTGCATTTCCAACATGATCCACTGGGTCTTCACATTCTATAAATTCATCGGGTCTGTAAATCACCAGTAAGAGCATCACTGTCACCATCATTAAGGTTTTGCAAATGGCTGTTTACATGTATATAATCAAAACAGGCAAGAGAAATTTCTTTAAGTTTTCTGGGGGTTAATTTCATTCTGACTCTTCCCCAAGACAAGAAATGCTGTCAGTTAGGCTGAAGCACAGCCGGTCAAACAGCCATCCAAATGACCCTTTGGTTGTGCCAGGGGCGTGCTTCTGGTCCTATTTCTACACGGATTCTACCTCTGCCATGGCTTCATCTCTTCCCTAGGCAAACAGCCACAAGGTATGAGGGCAAAATTGAAGCCAAAGGATTCCCAGCCCTCTTTGCATTTCCCAAACGCCTTTTCTTATTTGACTTAAAAGTTTAAAAATTTTGACTTGGCTCTGCAACAGTAAGGATATTCTTTTTTTTTTTTTTTTTTGTAAGGAAGTGCCTTGTAGGTACAAATAACTTACTCCAATTGTGCCCCACTCAGTAGCAGCACCTACGATGGTTTCTCCTTAGGTTAAAGGGAGAAGGACAGAGAAGGCACAACACGTATACTTCTTCCGGAGGCTAGATGATGTCACTCCTCCCTAGTTCTCCTCTTTGGGGATCCCAAAGGATCTGCCATCGACACACAGGGTTTTCCCCTGCATGAGTGAGACGAGTGAGAAACCTGTCACGATATTTACTTCCCGCGTTTTGACTTATCAGGTCCTCAGGTGGAGAGGGGCTGGGGGAAAAAAGCAGCCTGCCTCTCTCCCTTCCTCTCCCCTGCATAACACCCATATGTCCCAGGCCCCATCTCCATCTACACCCGCCTCGACGACTGCGTAGCTTACAGGTAAGAGCAAAGGATGACTGGAGAGTGGGGGTCGCCATATTCCCAGCTCGCGGAGCCGGTGGAGCTCTCCGGGTGGGTGGCGCCAGCGGATGTGGGCTCGGGCTCGGCGGTAGTGTTGTGCGAGTGGCTCCGAGAGACACAATGCAGCAGCAGGAGATTCCCCATCAGCAAAGCCGCCTGGCCGCAGAGGAGTAAGTAACTCACCGGGCAACCACCCAGCACCATCTTCCCGGGCCCAGGGGCGGAGACCAGGGCTCAACCTCAAACCCCGGCCGGCACCGCCGACCCAAGCCCTGCCTGGTCAGGCCTCTCCGCGTAGCCCCGCTCCTCGCCGCCAAACAGCCAATGGGAGAGCAGCTCGACGCTCCGCCCGACCCCGACAGCTAATAAGAAGAGGCTGCGCAGGAGGCGGGGCTGCGCTTCACTTGTGCCTGTCAATTCCGCTTCTGGGTCTCACGCTCCGCCTTCTTTTGCCTCGATTGCTTCCTCCAATGGGCTCCCTCGACCCCCGAAGTAGGCGGGCCTTGGAGGGAGGAGGCGGGGCGGATAGTGATGGGCGGGGCAGACTAGTGAGGGTCTTAGGGGCCCGATAGAAAGTCCGTTCTCCCGCCAGGGACGGATCGCTCTCTACGTCAGTGTAGCCAGCGCCGTGTCGGGAGCGAGCTCGGACCAGAGCCGACTTGCGTCAGTGCCGAGCGCGCGCATCGCTGCCAGCTCTGGGGCCCCGGCAGGGCTGGGAAATGGTGGAGCGGGCGGAGGCAGGGGCGACCGAGTGTTGAGGGGAACCTGCGGACTCGGCCGAGATGGGATTGGGCGCGGGCTCGCCCTCTGGGACCCTCTGCTTCCTGTGGCTGCTCTTGTTCGGCTTGGTGAGCCCAGCCCTCGGTGGGGCTCGGTCAGGTGGGTGTCCGCCCCCAGGACCCTTTGGGATTCGCGTTTCTTAGGGCTGGGATGCTCGGAGTTACCCTGTAGTGCCTGGGAGTGGAGGGGCCTGGCCTGGGGACTGAACCCGGAGTCGGAGGCGGAGCCGCTCAGCTGTGTGTGGACAGTGCTCGGACCCGAGGCTCGGGGTCTGGCGCCCCAAATTCTTCTCGGCACTGTTCTCGGGTCTGGTTCCTCGTCCTCGGTCTCATGCTGGGCAGAGCCTTTTGCGGCGCGCCCCACCCCCATCTCGCGCAAGGCTGGGGCCCCCAGACCCTCTCGGGGCGACTCTGGGTCCGACCCTGACCTCGGGGGCTCGGCTGAGAGCCTTGGAGGCTGGGTGCGCGTGGATGTTTTGAGAAGTGCTTTGAGAAATGGAGCTTGCTCTTGCTTGTACAGTCAATGTCACTGGGAAGCAGACCGGGAGATGGAACTTTTGCTCCAGGTTATCATGATTTGAAATTTTGATGTTCATTTTATTAGCAGAGTCACCACTAGGTACACAGAGCTAAATTTAGCGATGGAATGGGGGGGTTCTTATTTTTCTCTTGGGCCATTTTGTTGTAGTAAGAATACTTTTTTGGAAACGAAGTGCTACATTTCTATAGCCAAACGGTCTTTTATCTTCTTTTTTATTGGGTTGGTAATATCTCAAATACGGACGAATAATCCCTGCTCTGCTTAACTCACAGGATTACAGTGAGAATTAGATCATTTATGTGAAATCGCTTTTGACTTGTGAAACTAACCTTGAATATATAAGGTATTTGTATTGGAGATACCCAAACATAGTGGAAACAAACCGCCAACACACTAGCTTCTTTCTGGAAACACCTTCTTTCTTTATTTTGGCTCGTGTTAAATTATTGTTTGCACGGTTGTGTTTTCTTTATCAGCCATAGAGTATGATGGAGAGTGGGGGTTTCTACTAAATCTTTATCTTGAGAGTTGTTCAAAGGTGAAGATTTCAGTGCAGGACTAAATTTAAGTTTTTTCTTATGTTTGGTTTATTCTTTTTCAATTAGGTAAATTTGCCCCATTGCAGGAATTTTGAAGCTCTAAATACTGAAACTTTATTGATGGGAAGCTACCAAATCTTTTATGGTTGAGACTGTTTTTGCTGTGGTATTCTATATGGTTAACATTTACCAACATTTAAGGGGGAGTAGGTTAAACATCTGGAGTTTTAGTAATCCATGATTCTGTTTATTGCATACCCGTATATAGATGGATGGAATATCCTTATGTTTTTTAACAGCAGCTTTAACAGTTTATGGCCAGTCCCTCACTGAAGCATGTGTATGCTTTCAAAATTTAGTCAGCATTTATCAAACGCCTATAAACACCAAGCTGAATGCTTGTGGAGGGGCAGAAGGTGACCAAATGTGCTGAGTCTATCTGAGGGATATAGGGGAAGGTTTTATTGAGAAAGTGATATTTGAACTGATCTGTATAGGTGAATGTTCAAGGAAAGGAATAGGAATTCTTTCTAAGCAGAAGGGTTTTTGCAAGAGTATGGAGAGGTATGAGGGTAGTTAGGGAATGATGAGAATGTCACCAGGCAGCCTACATGAAAGGGAGGCACGGAAAAAACCAAGGTAGGTTGGTACCAGCTGGGGAGAGTCTTCTTGTGATGTGCTGTGGGGTTTGGACTTTACCCTGGAGGAAGTTCTTTGGGCAGGATGGTTTTTAAGTAGGGATGTGACATAACTAGATTTGCGATTAATATAACTGGCTACACAGTAGAGGACAGAATATAGGAGGGAGGAACTGGAGGCTGGGAGAGAGCAGTTAAGAGGCTTTTGTACTAGTGTGCAGTGAGTCAACTCATGTTTCCCTACGGGAATGTTCTTCCAAAATCAGCTGACCGAATTTTTGCAATACAGGATGTTTAAAGCAGCACTGAAACCTTTTCTGCTAATGAAAGAGGAATTTGCGTACTCAGTAAGTACCACCTACACATCTGGTTACATTAGGAGTTAAATAGGTTTTGTAGGATCTTTTTTTTTTTTTTTTTTTTTACCATTTATAACATTGTGTCGATGAGGAAATGTAGTATAAATTCTCAAAAGCTGACACAGTAAACGTTATATATTTTTTTAAACTGGGGCTGACAAAGGTAACTTTGTATCATTGTGAACAATAACAAAGGGAATCAGGCAGGTATGAAAAACCTCATCTGATTTCTTCTTTTAAGATAGTGATTATGATGTGCAGACCTAGAATTTTTTTTTTTTTTCAAGACTAGAATTCTAGAAGAAATGAGGTTTAAGACTTACTCATTGTGAATCATAAGATGAACTACATGGTAAGAACTTAGGTCTGTACTAATTTTGTTTTTAGGTGCCTGTGAATTATTTGGATTTGGTATGTTTGTGCCGAATAGGAGAATGTAGTCTTTTAAATATAAAGATAATTTGAGTTTCACTTTTATGTAAAAAAATAAAACATTTATAATTAAAATATGCACAGAACAAGTGGCTGGGTTCCAAGACAGTTTTCCAAACACATTTTAAATTTTACCTTACCGGGAATTCCTTGGTGGTCCAGTGGTTAGGATTCCGTGCTTTCACGGCCGGGGGTGCAGGTTCGATCTCTGGTGGGGGAACTAAGATCCTATAAGCTGAGTGGCGAGGCCAAATTTAAATAAATAAATAAATAATTTTTACCTTACCAAAGTTGACTTTATATGTGTGTGTGTGTGTGTGTGTGTATATATATATATATATATATATATATATTTTTTTTTTAATCCTAGTTTATGGTAGAATCCCCCCAAAGATGCAAGCTTTAAGTAACCGGAAGCATTTTCTTGGAATAGCCACAAGCTCAAATATATGACATAGATAGTCTCATGATATTTCTTTTTTTTTCTTTGATGCCTAGTATATAGCAGAGTCTTGGAGTTATGCCACCTTTCTGTCAGAACTATGGGACTGCCGCATAAGTAAATCTGGTCCTCTAGGTATCTCAGTAACTAACCTCCCAACCACCCTGCCTTTGAATGGGGCCAACATGGACCCAATTAAATTGAATTGCGCTTTGAATTGTATAGTCTTGTTCATATATTATTGTAGTTTATTTTTCATTTTGTGAAAGTGTTATTTCAAATCGTTTTCCCCAAAGTGATCATGTGTCGGGTACTGC
This sequence comes from Delphinapterus leucas, assembly GCF_059928025.1. Taxonomy (NCBI): domain Eukaryota; kingdom Metazoa; phylum Chordata; class Mammalia; order Artiodactyla; family Monodontidae; genus Delphinapterus; species Delphinapterus leucas. The sequence continues at coordinate 30,202,557 of NC_143149.1, forward strand.
TTGAATCACACCCTTCAAGAATGAGTTAGGGAACCTGAGAAGTTCACTTATAAATACTTTGGTCAGTTATTAAATATGCAGTTGTTTTCATATCGGTTTATGTTGATTTTAACGTAAGAATTAGAGTATTTCAGCTTATAATAAGTAAAAATGATGTCACTGCCAAACATTTGTCATACTGTAGGATAAAACCCATTCCCATACATGGGAAATGCTTCTTTCCCTTTGACACATTTTCCTTTTAATGAGATTTTTTTATGGCTTAACTCATTTTTGGAAGGTTCCCCCTACCCCTTCCTTTAGTAGCCCCTAAGAACTCTCATACAAGGAGAGCCTGGGAGAGCCTGTTGCACATCCATTGACACATTGGCTGCTTCCGAGGGGAGGGTAAGCAGTCAATGGCAGAGTAATACAGTGAAATGTGGCATTGCATTAACATGACAAATTGTGGGCCGTGAGGATTTGTGGAAAATTGATATGAAAGATGCTAATCATAAAAAATAAAGCTTATTTTAGTTGTACAGGATAATTTGCAATTATGAGATCTATGTATGTATAGCTGTAAAGATCAAAAGAGGTCATTTACTCAAATATATTTGTTGAATATCTACTGTACCAGTGCAGGAAATAGGGGATGGGTAAGGTACCATCCTTGGTCTCAAGAAACTTAAATTCCTTGGTAGAGGAATTTAAATTCTTTAGGGCATTAAATCTTATAAATGGTGAGTGTTTTTCCCAAAGGGCCACTTACAAACAAACAATAGCAAAAGCCCTATTTCTTTTTAAATGTAAAACTGAGTAAATGTAAAAACAAATTATAACGCAAAAAATGTCAGAATGTAGGACGTAACAGTGGAAATTATAATTATGTTTGAAGATAGCTATTAATATATAATATATGTTTACTGGGCACTGACCTTGTGAATGGAATGGAAAGATATGGCCCAAAATACAGCAATTTATGGATCTAATTGCAATTTCTCTTCAAGAAATAACTCAGACAACAGAATTATCTTCTTCATCTTGTATGTGAAACCCAGGTTTATTTTCTATAGTGAAAGTACTTAAGCGTGGTTCTTTGTTTACACAATAGGTGGGAAGGAAAGGAGAAAAGTCCTTGGCTGAGGGTTTACATTTGTTTGCTTTGCAATTAGGTAGAATTCTTTTAACTTATATCCGTCTACAGTTGTAACCGAGGAAGGGCTTCTGTGTCCAGGGCACAGAAAGCCAAACTCTGACAGCGGGTGTTTGCAGCAAAGTAAGGGTATGTTGCAGGGCGCCAAGCAAGAGAGTGGAAGATAAGTCTCAGATCCACTCCAGCTTGGCTTTTTGAGTGAAGTGTTTTGTTTTGTTTTGTTTAAAGGGGAAGAACAAAGATGCTGGGATTAATCATTATCTTCTGACATTTCTTAATCCTGGTTTTGGGAGTCAGAATGCCTCTGGTTTACATTCTCTGACCAGGTGGTCCATGGCTGGGGGTCTATGAGGGCATCTTGCCCTGGAGAAGCAACCTGAGTTTGTACGTGAATGATAGTATCTACAATAGCAGTTTTAGGCACATAATGATGTTATCAATGATAGCAATGTCAGTCATCTAACTCTGGTTGATTAGTGTTCAGTTAGCACAGGATTGAGGTCAGAGAGGGCAAGAAAGGGGATAAAGTTTTCAATAGAGAGATTAATCATAAACTAAGTAAGGGGACTCATTTTTAGGGGGACTCAGTTTCTCAGATGCTATTACAAAACATGTATTTAGGCTTCCTCCAAAACACAGTACGTAAAAATATCTAAGGAGTTAAAGGAAGAAAGAAGTGCAACTAACACCTTTTTTTTTCTTTTACTAAATTTAAGGCACTTTAAGTTTCATGTTTCAACTCTTATTTTTTAATACATTTATTTATTATTTTATTTATTTATTTCTGGCTGTGTTGGGTCTTCGTCGCTGTGCACGGGCTTTCTCTGGTTGTGGCGAGCGGGAGCTACTCTTCATTGCGGTGCGCAGGCTTCTCACTGCGGTGGCTTCTCTTGTGGAGCACGGGCTCTACGTGCGTGGGCTTCAGTAGTTGTGGCGCGCGGGCTTGGTAGTTGTGGCTCGCAGGCTCTAGAGCTCAGGCTCAGAAGTTGTGGCACGCGGGCTTAGGTGCTCCGTGGTGTGTGGGATCTTCCCGGACCAGGGCTGGAACCCATGTCTCCTGCATTGGCAGGCGGATTCTTAACCACTGCACCACCAGGGAAGCCCTCAACTCTTACTTTTATCTCCAGCCCATATTTTCTAGTAATGTGACTTTTGATGGTGTGCATCAAATTCTGTCAAATTCTGATAAAATAGTTTGTATTTTCCATGGAGCTGATTGTATTAAGATTTTAGTTTTCATTGTGAACTCTATACCAGTTTTCGGGGGGGGGTGATTTTGCCCCCAGAAGGCATCTGGAAGATAGTTTTAGTTGTCACACTGGTGGTGCTTCTGGCCAGTGGTGGGTAGAGGTCAGGGATGCTCCTAACTATCCTACATTGCACAGAAAAACACCCACAGCAAAGAATTTTCTGGCCTCAAATGTCAATAGTGCTGAGGCTGAAGCTTTATAGTACAAATAATGTTGATGCACGTCCTTTATAGTGACATGGGAAACTTGATCTTTAGATTCCCATGAGAAAGTGCTACTATTTGGAATTAAAAACAAAAAATAAAAGGAATTTGGGGAAAATCTATGCAAGGTATGAACGGGAAAAAGAATAAAAATAAGCCAGGACTAGGGATGAAGGAATGTTGAAAAAATACAGGAAGAAGGGGTTTCATACAACCAGTGTATATTGTTTTTCAATGACATAACCAAAATATGTGCATTTCTTATGATGTTTTGGAACTCCTATGGCATTCAGAAAGTGGATCCTTGGATTTTAAAACCAAGAAGTCAGTATCAGAATAACAGCTCTTATATGTAAATAGAAGTTATTTTGGGGTGGTATAATTTTGAAAGCCTTTAAAAAATAAAAGATTCATTTTAATTTTTTTTTCAAAACAAGAATTGTGCATTAAAATGGGAGAAAGGATAGAATGTGTCTTATATTCCTTTATTGGACTTTCATTCTTCTCTAACAATCTTGGTAAAAGATCCATAGCTTCAGTCCTGGCCTGAAACTAGCTATGTGACCTTATAAAGCCACTTAACATGTTTCAAAATGAGAGCTCTTTAAATATGTGTCTGCTCATTTGTAGTTGTCTTTTCTGAGGCATTTCTTTTTCTCTGTGATGTTTGCTTCTGAGTTGTGATGAAAAGATTTCAGTTTAGTTGCATATTGTTTAGCTTCTAGTACAAGAGTTGCCTGAGCCTATTAACATTTTAATCCCTGCCTGTAAGGATTTACTTAAGAAATCTTTTATTTTGAAATAATTATAGAATCATAGGAAGTTGCATATAAATGCACAGGATGATTGACTTTTTTTTATCACACAGAGCTTCTCCTCTGTAACTCACTGAAAGCATTTATTCCTGCCATCTGTTCCTGCCATTACTTCTAGAGTGACTGTCTTAGTAGTTGAACAAATTACCATGATCTAAAAGAAAAATATTAAGGATAATATTGAAATTTGTGTTTTTAGGAATTTGAGAAAACTGAAGGTCCTTGAAAGGTTTATCTTGGGTGAGGAAATAGTCCTGTACCTCAGTTAATTTAGGATGAAGGATATTTCTACTTAGTGATTTGAAGCCTGCTTCTATCAAGGCCACAGATTTCTTTTGACACGGCTCCCATTTGGCAACTCCAAATATCTGAAGGATATTTTATCATAGTATGTCGTAAGTATGCCTTAGATCAGCCAGCCCCTGGTTGCTTTTGTGAGTATTGGAGTCTATTTCTGGTATTTTTATGTAATGACGTGAAGCCCCATTTAGATGGTATGTTGTGCCTAATAAGATTTAAGGGGTTGATGGGTAAAGAGTTTGCAGAGTGTTAGCATGACATGTTGTACTGAATGAGATTTAATTTATATTTTCTTGTTTACACTGTGTCTTTAAAAATTCCAAACTAGACAAGGTTATAGACATTTTTATGTACAGTGTTAGCTTGTGGAAGGTTAGGTGAAGATGCTTCATTTTAATCTGCATTTGAGAAATCTGAGAGGCATAAGGCAATTAAGGAGTGAATGAACTTGGATCCAAAGGAGAGGAGAGAGCGGGAGTGAGAAGGTATCATAGTCTGGATGCGAGGTTAATGAGGCTGGTGGGAAGACAGGAGGTGTTGAGATAGTAGATAATCAGTACTTTAAATAGTTTGTGCTTTTCTTTTTTAATTGAAGAAACACTCCTTTTTCCCCCTTTTAATTTCAATGGTAATTTGGGGTTTCAAAATACTCATTATAAAAACATTCAAACAATATGGACATGCATGAGTACAGGAAATAAAGTCTGAGTCCTTATCTCATTACTCTCTGGTTCTATTCCATCGTGGTAGCTGCTTTAAACAAGTTTGGTACATTTACTTATGATACTTACATGTTTGTTATGACACATCTTATAGTCTCATATATATGATATATGTTATAATTGTAATGTTTCATAGACACTATAAATAATACAGAGCTTATAAAGTGAAAAGTCTCTCCTCTCATCCCACTCCCTATAGATAACTACTTAAAAAATAATTATTTTACTATTGAAAATTTTAAACATACAAAACAGTAGAGAGAAGAGTAATGAACTCCTCTGTACCCATTACCCAGTTTTAATATAGTTTCATATATATCTCATCCCTCAAACGCACACTGGATTATTTTGATGCAAATCCTGGATGTCATATCATGTTGCCCTTGAATATTCAGAATGAATCTCTATGACATAAGGACTTTTAAAGAAAACATTACCCACAATATGCTTATTACACTTTAAAAAATTAATACTAATTCCTCAAGATCATCACATATCTATACAGATCACATATCTATAAAATTTTCCTGGTTGTCTCAGAATTTTTTTTTTCTGTTGATTTATTTTAATTAGGATCCAGATAGGTCCAGATATTGCATTTGGTTATATGGCTCTTTTAATTTATAATGGTCCCCTCTTCCTCCTTTTCATGGCATTTATTTGTTCAAGAAATTCTACTTAATGAATTTATTTCCTGAATTGATCCCCACTGAGTAGAAGCCGTGAATCTGTTCTTCCCTCAGTGTTTCTGTTTGTGTATGCCATTCTCAAGCCTCCTCATAACAAATGTGGTTTTGGTATATGGAGATATATATAGAGAGAGGTTTTTCATCCGTGGTCCTTAGATGGTGACCATCTACTTCGTCAAGTTCTCTGAACAAACTGACATGCCATCATTGGCAGTTATGCTGGAGGAAGAAGAGGTGTGTTGGATGTATTGAGAGACTGTATCAGATGCCAACATGGGGTGTGCCTTCCTAAGGGATTTGAATGGGCCATTTTAATTATACCCAAATTTTGCTTAAGTGATGACTTTACTTTTTTTCTAGTTATCTTATTTTTTAAATAATATATGATTATTTAATACCTTTGATAATTTCAAAAATACAAAATGGAAACGTAACAATAAAACTTTGTATTTATACATAAATCCTGCTTGACTGCTTCAATGCAATGAATCAACATGGCTTTCTGCTCATTGTTTTATTTACTTATTTATTTTCATTTTAATTTTTTTAAGTAGATTTACTTATTTTTTTTCATTGAGGTATAGTTGATTTACAATATTGTATTGGTTTCAAGTGTACAGCAGAGTGATTCAGTTTTTTATATATATATATATATTTTTTTTTTTTTTTAAGATTATTTTCCAGTATAGATTATTATAAGATATTGAATATAGTTCCCTGTGCTATATGGTAGGTCCTTGGTTTTTTTTTTTTTAAATTCTATTGGATTATAGTTGATCTACAATGTTGTGTTAGTTTCAGGTGTACAGCAAAGTGATTCAGTTATACATATACATATATTCATTCTTTTTCAGGCTCTTTTCAGTAGGTCCCTGTTGTTTATCTGTTTTACATATAGTGGTGTGTATCAGTGAATCCCACACTCCTAGTTTATCCCTCTCCCCTCTCAAGTGATGAGTTTAGAACCCAGGCCCCACTCAGACGTGACTCCACTGTGTAATGAGCTTTACAGGATTGGAATTGGGAGGAAGTCTTGCATGATGGTTCTGAGTACTTTATTTTTAATACATTTTATCTATTCAACTTTTTAGGACAGATTAGTGGCAGTAATTTCATTGGAGATAATTGCTACATTGTTAGGTATGTATTTATTAGAGTTAATCCATCAGGCATTAAAAGTAACTTTTCCCTCTTATTGTCCTTGGCCGTATCGTAAGTATCCCCGTACCATCTCAGGGTATCATTCATGTTGGGTGAGGGTGGGAAAAGAGACAGTAGTAAACGGTGCCAGGTTCTAGATGCCTTCCCTCCATTTCCCCACCAGAGCAGTTTTTTCCTTGTGTTTATGCCTTAAGATTTCTTTTAAGACAAGGGATTAGGGTTTATAGCTAAAAATTGTTTGAAAATGATTGCTGTGTATATACTGTTTGGATAAAGGCTGACATCCTTTTTTAAGAAATACATTTCTTCCCCCTCATACTTATCTAGTATATTGCTATTTTCCTATAAAACTTTGTATAAAACTATATATATTTTAGTGTGGGAACATCAGATGATTTTTCTATGAATTGAACATTCAGCTTTTGCTTTCCATTGTATTTTAGGACATGTAGTTTTTCAGGTTCAGTTGTTATATAATGTTTGTTATTCCCTTTTCTGTAGGCTTTCAACAGACCTCCCATCTCTCTTCTTATGAAATAATAACTCCTTGGAGATTAACTAGAGAAAGAAGAGAAGCCCCTAGGCCCTACTCAGAGCAGGTAAGTTATCTCTTGAGAAATATATGTGTATTTAAATTTCACTTTTTTTTAAGACAGGGGTGTGATTTTCAGGAGTGGTTGGTTCAGCGAGTAATGTCAGCCAGTGATTACGGCACTGGTGTCCATTGGACATTATTCTAGTAAAGTGACATACTGATCCTTAGTAGCTTTTTTTTTTTTTTTTTAAAGACAAAATAATCAACTTGAAACATAAGAGGATGAAATAGTCAGTTAAGTAAAATTCTATGACCAGGGTAGGATGCTGGTTACATAGATTTCTGACCCTTACCTGACTGGTGATGGTTACAGTGGTCTTGTTATAAGAATAAGAATTCACCTCTCTCTCAGTGTGTGACAGGTAGAGTACTACATGCTGTATCTTTACTGACACTGGAGAATAGTAGTGTGTTATATGCATGTATTTCATATCTGGGAATGTTTGCTCAAAAGTGAGTTTTATCTCCATATCAGAAGAAACATAATATGCTAACAGGGTAACCAATGCACAAAAATTAATTTTTATACGATTTTTCTCTTACTGTAAAGCTCAGAAATAATATATTTGTATATCAACTGACTTTGCAAACCCTTCAACTTTATAGAAGTATAATTTAACTTTATTATAGTTTAACAGTAACAGGTGATGAAGGATAGAGAGTTTAGCTTATTACCTCTGAATTGCTGATATATTTCTAACGATAAGGCAGCTTGTCCATTGTTTAGGGACTAGGCATAGTGAAGAGAACATTGGAGTTAGCGTCAGGAGCTTTTAGCTTTAGCCCTCCCTCTGGGTGCTACCACGAATTGGGTAGATCATTCGTCTTCATTTACTTCTTTATAAGTAAGGAATAAATGACTCTAAGATCTCCTTCCAGTGGAACAGTTTATAATTTTTCCTTGTTTTGAACTGGACATTCTACTCTTTGATTTTTGTTTTGCCTTTAGAGTAGAATTAATTTATGTTTTCATTGTTATTTTCCCCTTTTCTTCACTTAGCAGCACAGCTATGATGTTTTCTACTTTATTGTGTCTCTGATGACCTTTATCAACACTGCACACATAGATACTTGGGATTGTAGTCAATGTCCTGCATGCACCCTGATAAATATTTGGGGAAGACGTGGAAGCACTGTTTAAGCACTGGGGATATGGCAGTGAACAAAACAAACTCCATGCCCCTGTGGAGCTTCCATTCTCGTGGGAGGAGAGGAGGAGACAAATAAGCAATATAGATTAATAATAGAGATTACTTAAGATGGTAAGAAGTGCTATGGGGAAAATTAAAGCAGGGAGGGGGTTGGGAATGTTGGAATTGGGGGTGGGGATGAGGGGGTAGGACAGTTTGTGTTTTTTAATAGGACAGCCCGGGAAGACTTTACTAAGAAGGTAACCCTGGAGCAGAGCAAAGACCAGAAGGAAGGGAATGAGCAACCCAGGCAGCTGTTTGGGGGAAGAATGTAATATCACAAAACAATTCTCAGATTCTCAGAATTCTTCTCAGAGGAGATGACAGTGATGTTTTTACGTCCTATGTTTGTCCAAGAGCAGAACGGATAGAAACGCACACTCCAAAACTGTGGCGTTGGAAGGAGCTTGGTATTTTTGATGCCTCAGTGGAGAAAGAGGTAGATGGCAGAGTCCCGAGGTCCCCACACAGGATGTGGAAGCAGAACCCCAGGACCTGGATCTCAGTCTTGGCCTTAGAAGTCAGATGTTGAAGTGCCCTAGGAAAGGAGATCCTGCTGTTTCTTGGCAAAACATTCACTTAGAGTCCAGAAACAGTAGGGAGAATGAGAGGACACTCTTGATACTATTATTATTTGTTGAGTCCCTCCATGACTGTCTTTTTTATTAGAATTATGGCAAAGTTGAATCCCCTGGTTCTAGAGAGCACATTAAAGTGCTTCTTGCTAATGAAACAGTGAGTCACTGGGCAAGTTATTTTAGCGTTTGAGGTAGAGAAGAGGATCCCACAAGCTGAGGATGTGTAAGTGTAAGTTGCCTCACCACACTGTTATTTAATGTACCACTAATTAAGAAAGGAACAGAGTGCTACCAGTTAGACTGCTCTGCCTCTGTACGATGTATCCGGATTTCAAAGATGTTCACGTGAGGGGGGAAAGTCTGTTTAGAAGCGATGAAATGTGTTGAGCCATGTGAAGATATAAAATCATAAAAGGCTATTAATTTCATCTAACCAGAATGAGGGAATATCTTTTGAAACTAAGAGGTTCATTTCATTTAAAACGAAAGGAAGAACTACTTTATACTATAGGTAATACAGGGATGGACTTAGTAAAAATAATCCCTTAAGTTATAGCTCAATTATAAATGAATTTAAGAAGAGTTTAGATAAACATGCAGGTCGTTTTCCACAGTAGTTTATTAAAGAAAGGTAGGGATGATCAGAGTATATTTTTATGATTTACGAGTATATTTAAGGTTCTTTCATAAAATAGTTCTAGTCAGTACCAAGTTATTTTCATTCAGGATGGAATTTCTGTTGTTGAAAAGTTATTTAGAAGATAGTGTTTTATTGTTCTTTTCTCCTTTGTGCATTTAGGTATCTTATGTCATTCAAGCTGAAGGAAAAGAGCATATTATTCACTTGGAAAGGAATAAGTAAGAAATTTAATTTACTTTGGCTTTTCAGTAATTTTTTTTTCAGTGCTATATGGGTATCTTTTCTAGTTAGATATTGCTTAGTAGATTGATAAAAAGGTGAGAATAATAAGAGTAGATGTATGGAAAAAGTCATACTATTTTGCATTTCCATTGACATTAGAGCAAAGGAAAATAAATCTAAATTAAAGGAAGAGAAAGTTGTATTTAAGAAAACTTTAAAATCATGATCGGCCCAAGAAACAGCTGAGCAGGGGGTAAAGAAGTCTTTAGTAGTTTTATCAGTCTGCTAGAGCTGCCACAGCAAAGCACTACAGATGTAAACAACAGACATGTATTTTCTCACAGGACTGGAAGTCCAAGATCAAGGTGCCAGCAGGGTTAGTGTCTGGTGAGGGCTCTCTTCTTGGGTTGCAGATGGCCACCTTCTGGCCAGTGCTCGCATGACCTCTCCTTGGCCTGTGTGCACAGGAAGCGGGGTAGATGGATGAGCGAGCTCTCTGGCTTCTCTTCTTGTGAGGACGCTAATCCTGTTGGCTCAGGGGTCCGCCTTATGACCTCATTTAACCATAACTTCCTTAGGTGGCCACATCTCCAAATACAGCCACTCTGGGGGTTAGCGCTTCAACATAAGGATTTTGGGAGGGGGACAAAATATTCAGTCCATAGCAGTGGTTTCTCACCCCCCTTTTTAATCTCTTCTCCTCATTTTGTCATGTTTTTACCTGATCCCACCTCAGTAAGGCTAGTGACGTATATACATGTGCGATGTCTGGTCTGCATTCCTATGCTCTGTTTTTCTTTTCTTTTTTTTTGTAACATCTTTGTTGGAGTGTAATTGCTTTACAATGTTGTGTTAGTTTTTGCTGTATAACAAAGTGAATCAGCTATATGTATACATATATCCCTATAAACCCTCCCTCTTGTGTGTCCCTCCCACCATCCCTATCCCACCCCTCTAGGTGGCCACAAAGCACCGAGCTGAACTCCCTGTGCTATGCAGCTGCTTCCCACTAGCTATCTGTTTTACATTTGGTAGTATATATAAGTCCATGCCACTCTCACACTTCGTCTCAGCTTACCCTTCCCACACCCCGTGTCCTCAAGTCCATTCTCTACGTCTGTGTCTTTACTCCTGTCCTGCCCCTAGGTTCATCAGAACCATTTTTTTTTTTTTTTTTTTTAGATTCCATATATATATACGTATTAGCATACGGTATTTGTTTTTCGCTTTCTGACTTAACTTCACTCTGTATGATAGACTCTAGGTCCATTCACGTCACTACAAATAACTCAATTTCGTTTCTTTTTATGGCTGAGTACTATTCCCTTGTATATATGTGCCACATCTTCTTTATCCATTCATCTGTCGATGGACACTTAGGTTGCTTCCACGTCCTGGCTATTGTAAATAGTGCTGCAATGAACATTGTGGTACATGACTCTTTTTGAATTATGGTTTTCTCAGGGTATATGCCCAGTAGTGGGATTGCTGGTCGAATGGTAGTTCTATTTTTAGTTTTTTTTAAGGAACTTCCATACTGTTCTCCATAGTGGCTCTATCAATTTACATTCCCACCAACAGTGCAAGAGGGTTCCCTTTTCTCCACACCCTCTCCAGCATTTATTGTTTGTAGATTTTTTGGTGATGGCCATTCTGACTGGTGTGAGGCGATACCTCATTGTAGTTTTGATTTGCATTTCTCTAATGATTAGTGATGTTGAGCATTCTTTCATGTGTTTGTTGGCAGTCTGTATATCTTCTTTGGAGAAATGTCTATTTAGGTCTTCTGCCCATTTTTAGATTGAGTTGTTTGTTTGTTTGTTTGTTTTTTTGTGGTAAGCGGGCCTCTCACTGTTGTGGCCTCTCCTGTTGCGGAGGATAGACTCTGGACGCGCAGGCTCAGCGGCCATGGCTCACGGGCCCAGCTGCTCTGCGGCATGTGGGATCTTCCCGGACCGGGGCACAAAAGCTTGTCCCCTGCATCGGCAGGTGATCTCTCAACCACTGCGCCACCAGGGAAGCCCAGGTTGTTTGTTTTTTTGATTGAGCTGCATGAGCTGCTTGTAAATTTTGGAGATTAATCCTTTGTCAGTTGCTTCATTTGCAAATATTTTCTCCCATTCTGAGGGTTGTCTTTTCATCTTGTTTATGGTTTCCTTTGCTGTGCAAAAGATTTTAAGTTTCATTTGGTCCCATTTGTTTATTTTTGTTTTTATTTCCATTTCTGTAGAAGGTGGGTCAAAAAGGATCTTGCTGTGATTTATGTCATAGAGTGTTCTGCCTATGTTTTCCTCTAAGAGTTTTATAGTGTCCGGCCTTACATTTAGGTGTTTAATCCATTTTGAATTTATTTTTGTGTATGGTGTTAAGAAGTGTTCTGATTTCATTCTTTTACATGTAGCTGTCCATTTTACCCAGCACCACTTATTGAAGAGGCTGTCTTCTCTCCATTGTATATTCTTGCCTCCTTTATCAAAAATAAGGTGACCATATGGGCGTGGGTTTATCTCTGGGCTTTCTTTCCTGTTCCATTAATCTATATTTCTGTTTTTTTGCCAGTACCATACTGTCTTGAGTACTGTAGCTTTGTAGTATTGTCTGAAGTCAGGGAGCCTGATTCCTCCAGCTCTGCTTTTCTTTCTCAAGATTGCTTTGGCTATTCGGGGTCTTTTGTGTTTCCATACAAATTGTGAAATTTTTAGCTCTAGTTCTGTGAAAAAATGCCATTGGTAGTTTGATAGGGATTGCATTGAATCTGTAGATTGCTTTGGGTAGTAGAGTCATTTTCACAATGTTGATTCTTCCAATCCAAGAACATGGTATATCTCTCCATCTGTTGGTATCGTCTTTAATTTCTTTCATCAGTGTCTTATAAAGTTTTCTGCATACTGGTCTTTTGTCTCCTTAGGTAGGTTTATTCCTAGGTTTATTATTCTTTTTGTTGCAATGGTAAATGGGAGTGTTTCTTTAATTTCTCTTTCAGATTTTTCATCATTAGTGTATAGGAATGCAAGATATTTCTGTGCAGCAGTTTTGTATCCTGCTACTTTACCAAATTCATTGATTAACTCTAGTAGTTTTCTGGTAGCATCTTTAGGATTCTATAGCATTCTGTAGCATTCTTAGGATTGTATAGTATCATGTTGTCTGCAAACAGTGATAGCTTTACTTCTTCTTTTCCAACTTGGATTCCTTTTATTTCTTTTTCGTCTCTGATTGCTGTGGCTAAAACTTCCAAAACTGTGTTGAATAACGGTAGTGAGAGTGGACAACCTTGTCTTGTCCCTGTTCTTAGAGGAAATGGTTTCAATTTTTCACCATTGAGAACGATGTTGGCTGTGGGTTTGTCATATATGGCCTTTATTATATTGAGGTAAGTTCCCTCTATGCCTACCTTCTGGAGGGTTTTTATCATAAATAGGTGTTCAATTTTGTTGAAAGGTTTTTCTGCATCTATTGAGATGATCATATGGTTTTTCTCCTTCAGTTTGTTAATATGGTTTGTCACATTGATTGATTTGCGTATATTGAAGTATCCTTGTGTTCCTGGGATAAACCCCACTTGATCATGGTGTATGATTCTTTTTCTGTTGGATTCTGTTTGTTAGTATTTTGTTGAGGATTTTTGCATCTATGTTCCTCAGTGATATTGGCCTGTAGTTTTCTTTCTTTCTTTCTTTCTTTCTTTCTTTCTTTGTCTGGTTTTGGTATCAGGGTGATGGTGGCCTCGTAGAATGAGTTGGGGAGTGTTCCTCCCTCTGGTATATTTTGGAAGAGTTTGAGAAGGATAGGTGTTAGCTCTTCTCTAAATATTTGATAGAATTCGCCTGTGGAGCCATCTGGTCCTGGGCTTTTGTTTGTTGGAAAATTTCTAATCACAGTTTCAATTTCAGTGCTTGTGATTGTTCTATTTATATTTCCTGTTTCTTCCTGGTTCAGTCTCAGAAGGTTGTGCTTTTCTAAGAATTTGTCCATTTTTTCCAGGTTGTCCACTTTATTGGCATATAGTTGCTTGCAGTAATCTCTCATGATCCTTTGTATTTCTGCAGTGTCTGTTGTTACTTCTCCTTTTTTATTTCTAATTCTATTGATTTGAGTCTTCTCCCTTTTTTTCTTGGTGAGTGTGTCTAGTGATTTATCAATTTTGTTTATCTTCTCAAAGAACCAGCTTTGAGTTTTATTGATCTTTGCTATCATTTCCTTCATTGCTTTTTCATTTATTTCTCATCTGATCTTTATGATTTCTTCCCTTCTGCTAACTTAGGGATTTTTTTTGTTCTTCTTTCTCTGATTGTTTTAGGTGTATGGTTAGGTTGTTTATTTGAGATTTTTCTTGTTTCTTGAGGTAGGATTGTATTGCCATAAACTTCCCTCTTAGAACTGCTTTTGCTGCATCCCATAGGTTTTGGGTCACGTGTTTTCATTGTCATTTGTGTCTACGTATTTGTTGATTTCCTCTTTGATTTCTTCAGTGATCTTTTGGTTATTTAGTAGTGTATTGTTTAGCCTCCATGTGTTTGGTATTTTTTTACAGATTTTTTTCCTGTAATTGATATCTAGTCTCATAGCATTGTGCTTGCAAAAGATACTTGATATGATTTCAATTTTCTTAAATTTACCAAGGGTTTATTTGTGACCCAAGATATGATTTATCCTGGAGAATGTTCCATGAGCACTTGAGAAGAAAGTGTATTCTGTTTTTTCTGGATGGAATGTCCTATAAATATCAAGTAAGTCCATCTTGTTTAATGTGTCATTTAAAGTTTGTGTTTCCTTAATTTATTTTCATTTTGGATAATCTGTCCATTGGTGAAAGTGGGGTGTTAAAGTCCCCTACTATTATTGTGTTACTGTTGATTTCCTCTTTTATGGCCGTTAGCATTTGCCTTATGTATTGAGGTGCTCCTATGCTGGGTGCATAAATATTAACAATTGTTATATCTTCTTCTTGGATTGATCCCTTGATCATTATGTAGTGTCCTTCTTTGTCTCTTGTAATAGTCTTTATTTTAAAGTCTATTTTGTCTGATATGAGAATTGCTACTCCAGCTTTCTTTTGATTTCCATTTTCATGGAATATCTTTTTCCATCCCCTCACTTTCAGTCTGTATGTGTCCCTACGTATGAAGTGGGTCTCTTGTAGACAGCATATGTATGGGTCTTGTTTTTGTATCCATTAAGCCAGTGTATGTCTTTTGGTTGGAGCATTTAATCCATTTGCATTTAAGGTAATTATCAATATGTATGTTCCTATTATCATTTTCTTAATTGTTTTGGGTTTGTTTTGATAGGTCTTTTCCTTCTCTTGTGTTTCCTGCCTAGAAAAGTTCCTTTAGCATTTGTTGTAAAGTTACTTTGGTGGTGCTGAATACTCTTAGATTTTGCTTGTCTGTAAAGGTTTTAATTTGTCTGTTGAATCTGAATGAGATCCTTGCTGCGTAGAGCAATCTTGGTTGTAGGTTTTTCCCTTTCATCACTTTAAGTATGTCCTGCCCCTCCCTTCTGGCTTGCAGAGTTTCTGCTAAAGATCAGCTCTTAACCTTATGGGGATTCCCTTGTATGTTATTTGTTGCTTTTCCCTTGCTGCTTTTAATATGTTTTCTTTGTACTTAATTTTTGACAGTTTGATTAATATGTGTCTTGGTGTATTTCTCCTTGGATTTATCCTGTATGGGACTCTCTGTGCTTCCTGGACTTGATTAACTATTTCCTTTCCCATATTAGGGAAGTTTTCAACTATAACCTCTTCAAATATTTTCTCAGTCCCTTTCTTTTCCTCTTTTTCTTCTGGGACCCGTATAATTCGAATGTTGGTGCCTTTAATGTCATCTCAGAGGCCTCTGAGACTCCCCTCAATTCTTTTCATTCTTTTTTCTTTATTTTGCTCTGTGGCAGTTATTTCCACTATATTATCTTCCAGGTCACTTATCCGTTCTTCTGCCTCAGTTATTCTGCTATTGATTCCTTGCAGAGAATTTTAAATTTCATTTTTTGTGTTGCTCATCATTGTTTGTTTGCTCTTTAGTTCTTCTAAGTCCTTGTTAAACGTTTCTTGTATTTTCGCCATTCTATTTCCAAGATTTTGGATCATCTTTACTATCATTACTCTGAATTATTTTTCCCGTAGACTGCCTATTTCCTCTTCATGTGTTTGGTCTGGTGGGGTTTTAGCTTGCTTCTCCTTCTGCTGCTCATTTCTCTGTCTTATGTTGTTTAACTTACTGTGTTTGGGGTCTCCTTTTTTCAGGCTCCAGGCTCATAATTCCTGTTGCTTTTGTTTCCTGCCCCCAGTGGGTGAGGTTGGTTCAGTGGGTTGTGTAGGCTTCCTGGTGGAGGGGACTGGTGCCTGTGTTCTGGTGGGTTGGGCTGTACCTTGTCTTTCTGGTAGGCAGCACCTCGTCCGGTGGCGTGTTTTGGGGTGTCTGTGAACTTAGTATGATTTTAGGCAGCCTCTCTGCTAATGGGTGGGGTTGTGTTCCTGTCTTGCTAGTTGTTTGGCATGGGGCGTCCAGCACTGGAGTTTACTGGCTGTTGGGTGGAGCTGGGTCATAGCATTGAGACGGAGATCTCTGGGAGAGCTCTCGCCATTTGATATTATGTGGGGCCGGGAGGTCTCTTGTGGTTCAGTGTCCTGAATTTGCCTCTCCCACCCAGAGGCTCAGGCCTGACATCAGGCTGGAGCACCAAGACCCTGTCAGCCACACGGCTCAGAAGAAAAGGGAGAAAAAATAAAAATTAAATAAATAATAATTTTAAAAAATTATTATAAAAAATAATAATAGTTTAAAAGTAAAAAGAAAAGAGCAACCAAGCGAATAAACAAATTCACCAATGATAACAAATGCTAAACAGTAAGCTAAGATAAACATAAAAATCGGAAAGAAATCAATTGCAGACAACAAACCCCAAGTCTACAGTTGCTCCCAAAGTGCACCGCCACAATTTTGGGATGATCGTTGTCTATTCAGGTATTCCACAGACGCAGGGTATATCAAGTTGATTGTGGGGATTTAATCTGCTGTTCCTGAGGCTGCACAAAGAAATTTCCCTTTCTCTTCTTTGTTCACACAGCTCATGGGTTCAGCTTTGGTTTTGGCCCCGCCTCTGTGTGTAGGTGGCCCCCAGGCATCTGTTCCCACCCAGACAGGAGGGGGTTAAAGCAGCGGCTGTTTAGGGGGCTCTTGCTCATTCAGGTTGGGGGGTGGGAGGGGTACAGTAGTTATAATTGGAATGCGGGGCGAGCCTGTGGTGGCAGAGGCCGACGTGACGTTGCAACAGCCTGGGGCATGCCATGTGTTCTCCTGGGGAAGTTGTCCCTGGAGCATGGGACCCTGGCAGTGGCGGGCTGCACAGGCTCCTTGGGGGCGTGTGGAGAGTGACCTGTGCTTGCACACAGGCTTCTTGGTGGCTGCAGCAGCAGCGTTAGCGTTTCATGCCCATCTCTGGGGTCCAAGCTGATAGCCGCGGCTTGCGCCCGTCTCTGGAACTCGTTTAGGCAGTGCTCTGAATCCCCTCTCCTCGCACACCCCGAAACAATGGTCTCTTGCCTCTTAGGCAGGTCCAGACCTTTTCCCGGACTCCCTCCCGGCTAGCTGTGGCGCACTAGCCCCCTTCAGGCTGTGTTCACGCAGCCAACCCCAGTCCTCTCCCTGGGATCTGACCTCTGAAGCCCGAGCCTCAGCTCCCAGCCCCCACCTGCCCTGGCAGGCGAGCAGAAAAGCCTCTCGGCCTGGTGAGTGCTGGTTGGCACTGATCCTCTGTGCGTGAATCTCTCCGCTTTGCCCTCTGCACCCCTGTTGCTGCGCTCTCCTCCATAGCTCTGAAGCTTCATCTCTACCAGTGAAGAGGCTTCCTAGTGTGTGGAAACTTTTCCTCCTTCACAGCTCCCTCCCAGAGGCGCAGGTCCCGTCCCTATTCTTTTGTCTCTGTTTTTTCTTTTTTCTTTTTCCCTACCCAGGTACGTGGGGAGTTTCTTTCCTTTTGGGAAGTCTGAGATCTTCTGCCAGCGTTCAGTACGTGTTCTGTAGGAGTTGTTTCACATGTAGATGTATTTCTGATGTATTTGTGGGGAGGAAGGTGATCTCCACGTTTTACTCCTCCACCATCTTGAAGGTCCCCCCTATGCTTCTTGAATTAGTGGGCAAATGTACTTTTCCAGGCATTGGTTAAGAGGGGCCAGGTCTTTGAATGTCTTTGAAAGGCAGTCATCAAAGCTAATGATCACTAGTGAAAAAGAGTTAGGGTAGGTAGCCTATTATTATGGCTATCAATGAACGGGGGACTCTGTTTGAGTGAGCGCTTATTTTTTTCCTCCCAGGGCTTCTACAATGGCAGTCTTAACCTTTTTTGGTCATGAATCCCTTGCTGAAAGATATGAAGCCTCCTTGCAGAGGGATGGACATAATTACTTCTGTTGGGTTATTTGGCAGGGACTGGGGGTTGTGGGGCAGAAGATAGCACACCTTTTCTCTGCCTGTGCTCAACAACTTTAAACATAAACTAAAAGGGTGAGTTAGATAGGAGGTCAAAATACTACTTTTATTATTGATGAGGGCTGGGTCAGAGGATTTACCATAGAATGAGAGCCTGATGGACCTGCCAGTCCTGAACCCCGGATTAGGCAGATTCATCCACTCACATCAGCCTGCACGGTGGCAGGCCTGCTCCTGGAGGAGCGTGGCAAAATCTGTGCTCCCACTGGCAGGCAGTGACTTCCAAGGAAGAGGAAGGGCAGAGCAAAGCCAAGTACCATCTCCAGTTTATTCTTTTTAAATTCACCACCAGAGGGAGCAAAGAGTGTGTATGTGTTGGGGAGAGAGGGGAGAGACAGGGCGGTGACTGAACAGGGTTGGATAATGGAAAGGACTCAAAACTCCACGGGCTACTCCGAAGCTCACTCAAGGAGACTTTCATAAAGGTAAAGGGTACAGGACATCAGGACAAAGCAGAGGAGATCATCAAGGAGTTTGAACACTTCCAGACAGAGCCCCCCAGGGTCCTTTTTCAGTTGCACAGATGTGCTTTGTCTTCAGATTACAAACCACTGAGATATGACTGAAGCATCATCTTTTCAGGGTAGCCCTTTTCACACGTTTACCGAAGGGGTCTTTTATACTAGATCGGTCACGTGGCTAAAGTCAGGCTGTGTCACTGATTAAACTGCATGTAAACCATCGATCTCTCCATCTCTTAAACAGTCTAGACAGTCTGAGCCTGGAGTTTAGAAGGTTAAGGGTTACTTCATAAACCACTAGCTGGCACCCTGCATCCCTGACTTGTCCGTAAGCCTTGGAGATAAGTATACTGCTGCTCCATTGCTGCTGCAAATGACACAGGTCCTTTGCTTGACCAGACTTTGGTCAGGCTACTGACCTTTCCCCTGGGTCCATGTCTACACTTCCTTGGAAAATCCAGTTTTAGCAAGAACCCTGCTAAGTGAGTTTAGCAAGAACACCCCACCCTCAACATCTGATCAAATTCCTCATCTTCCACCATCCCCTCGGGTGATGTCTGATCACTGTGGCCTGTCTTCAGTAAGAATCCGTTAGTCTGTTTAGCCAGAGCTTCCTTCACCGCGGTGTTTCATCTTAGTAATTTTCCATCCACTGACCCCCACCCTGCTCATTGGGTACAAATTCCCACCTGCCCACGCTGTGCTTGGAGTTGAGCCTGATCTCTATCACTCACTGTAAAATCCCATTGCAGTGGTCCTGAATAAGGTTAGCCTCACCATCTTTAACACGTGTCACTAAATATTTTTTTTCTTTGACAGTCATGGCGCCATGACTCGTATAGGATCAGATTCATCACTGGACCCCCCGACCTCTCACTCTGGACCCTAAGTATGCACCTTGAAGCCCTTGTCTTCAGTCCTGACTGACTGATCGGGGATCCATTGGTGACTCTGACTCCTGAACCATTGCTCCAGACAAACATCTGTTGAAGCTGACTTGATTTTTACGGTTTTGAGTATACCCTCCGAAGCTGGGTTATAGTCCCAGGCTTCTTTCGACAGGTACCTCCTGGGCTGGAAGTTCTTCCTGGCTCTGTGTTCTGAATGGGGATTACTCCCTGGTGTCCTGGGCTGGAACTCCTTTCTTCCTGACTCTGTGTGAAGTCTCTCTGTTCTCTCTTTTGGATCTGGCTTCTCCCATTGGAGCCTCTCAGCTAACTAAACCACCTCTTCTCACATCCTGCTGACTCTCTGCTATGCCAGCTCTGTCTGCTTCTGTTCTTGTTGGCATGTTTTGCTGAGGATAATTTGGAACTTTGTTGGCGTCTTTTGGAAACTTGAGATCTCCCCAGATTGACTGCTCCCTCCCTGTTGCTTCTGCTCCTCCGTCCTCCTCTTACCACCATCAATCTTCCCCCCAGTCCCCTTGGATCCTTTGATATGTCCCACTTCAAACCGCCACCTCCCCCATCCCTCTGTGCACACCCGTCAGACTTTCCCCTCCCACTGCAGCCCCTCAGCTCCCCACAGCCACTTCCATTTTTGGTCCCTTGCCGTCCATTGGGCTCTCAAGAAACTCAGGTAGCCTTGAAAGCAACTACCTGAGTCTGAAAAGAAGAACAAAAGGCTATTTGGAAATAGAACTGAATGATTTGTCCACTCACATGGGCTTTGGAAACATCCAGACAGCAGTTAGATGTCTCTTCAGTCTGTTGCCTAAAATTTAGACCACAGCAAAGGAAGATTACATATCACGGCAAGAGAAAATCTTAAAAGTCTCCTCCAGAAGTATTGGTAGGCAGGTGACCTTAACTTGTTTTATTTGCCAGAGACAATTCAGATGAAAATACGAAGTGGAGATAAACAAATGAGATTGTATTGCTGTTTTACTGACTCACGGCTAAAATTTTAAAATGAAAACTCTTAAGCTCTCTATTTGTGTCTGTATGTTTATGTATTTCTATATATATGTATGTTATAGGCGTGTGATAGTTTCCTACCTCTGGATGGTATTATCACATTAATTTATAAAATCCCTTAAAGAGTTCTATTCAAATTGGTTTAGAGATAAATGAGCACTTAGATAAATTATGTTCTTAAAACTCTCAGGAATACAGAAACTAACCCAAGTTTTTTTAAGTTCACATGATCTTGAATAATCTTTTTGCTAGTTCTTATATTGTTGATACAGTTGTTGATAAATTGACAACTCAGGGTTGTCGGCTTTAAATATGTAATGCAGATATGCAATTTTTTCCACCTATGTTTACTATTCAAGTAAGCTTATGTTATCTCTACCAGATATTTAAGATTATAAATTATAAATCAACCCTTAGAGCAAAATGTATAATAAAAAGGAATTGCTTGATGTCAAGCATGGCAGTTTAAAAAAAAGAGGCAAGAACCATAAATATATAATTTTTTGTTCTTCGCTTTTGTGATTTTTTTTTTTGATACTTGCGTGACTTGTCAACAAGAAAAACAACTTAAGATGATGGATGGCTAGCTTTGTTTAATTAATGGCTCATGAAATTTTCATGAGTAATTCAAGTATAATTGTTCAGAACAAGTAAATTAAATAGATGTAAGTGGACTAAAAGTTTATAAATGAACTTTTCAATGGTAATTATGTTTTATGCCTCCTGAAAAATAGTTTCAAACATTTTTTTCATAACTTGAAACCTTAAAGCTATACGAACTTAAGTCAAAGATGGATAATCATTGACTACATAATTTCCAAATAAGATAAAATATTGAAATATTAATTGCTGAAGAGAAATTTAATTTTATTTACTTTTGGCATCTTGTTTTCATATGGTATAGAGAAGCTAAATATATTTAGGTCTGTTAGTAAGCATGAGGAATTGTACTGTGAAAAAGACACATCTCTAGAAATTATGAAATAATGTATCATTATTACAGAATGATAGTATGTAGCAGACAGTTTGCAATTGCCTGCTTCCTAGTTTTTACTGAAAATTAGAGTTACTAGTGATTAAAAAATCTAATCAATATAAATAAATGAAACCACTAGGAATAATAAGGGTAAAGAAAACAAACTGTATACAAAGAAAATATAAGGTGTATTTTTGATAAGGAAGGGCATGAAAGATATGTTTTGCTAAGGGTAAGAGAGGATAATTTTGTCCCAAAGGAGAATGAATGGTTGTTCCAGAATGAGAAAGAAGAAAAATGGAGGACAAAAACTGAGTGATGTAAGAAAATTTCTAAAGAAAGTTTGTGGAAAAGGGACCTTGGAAGAGGAATCTTTCCTTGTGTGGTCAAAACTGGCTACTATTGGATGGATTTATTTGTAAGGTTTTTTGGTTTGTTTGTTTGTTTGTTTAATTTGCCTTAGTATTAATAGTACACTGATACAAAACCAGAATTTGGTTTTCTTTCTCTGTTAAAACACAAGGTTTTCTTAGATTATTGGTTTCCTCTTAATAGGAAATGGTAAAAAAGGCTGTTTTCTTTACATTTAAGTAATCAGCTTGGGAGGATAAGATTTTGTGTTTTAAGATATTTTCCAGTGTGTCTTGTGTTTATCAGGTCTTTGATTATTTCAGAAAACCAGATCTTCTCAATATTAAGAAAGCTAAGAGTTTTTTGTTTTTTGTTTTTTTTTTTAATAACTGGGTAACTTTCTGTATGTGCCTCTGAAATCTTTTAATTGTGACTTTGGTTAAATGGACAGCTAAGTGTTGTTTCACAGTGACACCTGTGATCCAATTTAGTCAAGTGTTCAAACCTTTTGGCATTTTTGACAATTTCCCCAAATCAAATTCTAAGTGGAGTCTCTTTGACCCCAAACTAACTTTGATATTTCCAAAATGGCCCTTGGAAAATCTCAAAGGATTTGTCTCTTTATGAAAAGAGAGATGTTGAACTAATCAGGTTTATTTTATGTGTTAACGCATCTTATATTCACGGCAGTATAGTTATTTGCATAAGTTCAGTCAAAATCTATCCTCCTTGTAACACAAAGCAATTGGAAACCTTTCTTATATTACCAAGACTTTGATTGTAATGTCATATTTGGGAAT
Source organism: Delphinapterus leucas (assembly GCF_059928025.1). Lineage (NCBI taxonomy): Eukaryota > Metazoa > Chordata > Mammalia > Artiodactyla > Monodontidae > Delphinapterus > Delphinapterus leucas. The sequence continues at coordinate 30,225,056 of NC_143149.1, forward strand.
GATGTGTACTGAATCAGATATGACCAGATAGCTCTAAGGATCTAAGGTTGACGCTAAGAAGGCAATGTTTATACAGCTCCCCTTGGAAGAACCATCCTGTTCCTGGCTTACAGGGTTTCCTGCCTTACAGGTGAGTAAGAAAGGTCACTTCTGGCAGGCCCAGGAACCTCAGGATGTTTGGGGAACCTTCAGAAGAGAGGAATTCACCCAAATCTATAGGTATTGCAGTCAGATCTGGTGGCAAGTTTTTGACTTGGCTTCTTAGCCTTGAGAGGGAACGCTCCAGCAAAGCAAACTCAAACAAGGTACTATGTGGTCAATCACTATTTTTGCTGTACTTATGTAAATAACCAGGCCAAATTTAATGAGACCAAACTTCCTTGCAAACAAATTAGTCTTACTTTATCTTTCACAGAAATGGGTGTGACTGTAGAGAGAATGTGCTTTTTTGTTTGTTTCAATGGAAAACTATAGTGAACTGTTGCTGCTTTCATCTTCCACATTTTGCCAGCTTTACCAAATCCTGAATTCTTCTAGTTTCCTCCTGTATCTGGCTACAACTCTCTAAGTTCACATTTCCAAATTTTGTCCTTTCTGACTTGGAATCATTGACAACTAAAACTGCCCTTTTCCTGAAACTCTGTAAGCTGCAGCTGGAAGACTTGATAGAAACTTCAAAAAAAAATGATTACAATAGATCATGTGTGGGCGAGCTTCATGCCTCCTGCTGTGTGGACCGCTCAGGAAATTCATCAGAATACCTGATGCTATCACCAGTGACATTGAAACTGCAAACTAGGAAAATGTGTCAGGCGGCCAGTGCCAACCTCAGTCTAACACCTGAAGATGCTCTAAGCTCAAGTCTAAAAAATCTTGATGGCTTCCTCCTGGACTCAGAAACTGGGTTTCTAACTATTAATCTTTGTTTTTCTTTTATTTTTCATAGCAACTCCCCTCATTAAATGCCTGACTGCCAGCACCACCCAGCAAATATCCTCTACTATCAGGTTCCAATAGATGATTCAGCTGGTCTGTAATGAACAAAAGACAACTGAATGAGGAAATGGACTTGTATTATTCAGAGGAAAGAAGAATGTCTTTTCTTTCCTTGTACAAGAAGGGAGACTGACAAAGATTCTTTACTTGACCAAACTTTAGTCAGGTTCCTGAACCTTCTCCTAGGTCCATCAGTGTAGTTTGTTGTAAAATCTAGTTTTAGCAAGAACTTCCCCCTCCCCGCCATATCTGATCATTCTGGATGTCTGATCAGGTTCTTTATCTTCCACTCCCCTTCCCCGCCCAGTGATGTCTGATCACCCTGGCCTGTCCTCAGCAAGAATCTGTTAGGTTAGTTTAGCCAGAATGTCCCTCACCCCTGTTGTTTCCTCATAGTAATTTTCCATCCACTGACCCTCACCATGCTCCTTGGTTATAAATTCCCACTTCCCCATGCTGTACTTGGAGTTGAGCCTGGTCTTTCTCCCCACCGCCCTGTAAAATCCCTTTGCAGTGGTCCCTATACTTATGTCGATAATAAAGTCTGCCTTACCATCTTCAACAAGCATCATTGGATATCTTTTCGTTGACAAAGCTAACCCTATTTTGCACGTGTGGTTTCCACTATCAGTCTACCTTAACATGGAAGGAAGCTTCAGGAATCAGCAATGATTGTTTCCTCTAACAGCTGACACAGATTTTGTCCCCGTACTTAGGAGGTCAAGGAGCGCTGCTTCTTTATATAGGACATTTAAAAGAGGGTAAAATCATTTATTTTCTTCTAGAAATATGGTGTACTATATAACCTAATTTATACTTTTCCTATGAGATGTATCAGAAAACTTTAAGGATGTTACGTATGTTTTATGCAACCAGCATTTTATGACCATGAGGACAACGCATGATTTCAGATGCAAGTCCCTTCATGAGCTTTTAGTTTTATGGTAGCTCCTTCTTTGAATAACAATTTATCAGGTGAAAGTTTTTATTTCTGCTCATCTCTTCTGGGATAATGCCTTATAAGTTGTGTCCTTAGTTGCAAATAGATAAAATAATTTTAAATGGTGTGTTTTATTCCTCTTGCAGGGACCTTTTACCCAAAGATTTTGTAGTTTATACCTACAACAAGGAAGGGGCTCTGATCTCTGACTACCCTGATATACAGGTAATATATTTTCCTCCTGACCCTATAGCAGAATTTAAAACAATTATAATTTTAAAGTGCGTTCTCTTCAGGTACTCAGGACTGTTACCTTGTGCTTCCCCAAGGACCTCTTTTGGTATTATTATATATGGCATTGTCCTGGGGTGGGAGTCTGAGTGCATTGACATAAATTAAACAGTATTTACCTTACGGCTCTCCTGGTTCTCCATGGTCAAGTGATTTTTAAAAGAGCAGGAAAATAATCTTCTATTGAATGATAATCCTTACAGATTATGAAGGAGAAAAGTTTGATTTATTTTTTTATTTTTTATTTTATTTATTTTGCTGAAAATGGATACCTCTTAAAGTACATCTTACTTCCTTATTAAACCATTTGACTTGCCATTAGTACTTAGTAAAGAACAAACACTTGTTTCCTATTATATGTTCTGATTTTTTGCTGAATACAATTATTTTCTTAAGAATTGTGGTCCTTTTTGCATCAGAGAACAGAGTTTTCCTGAGGACAGAACTGGCCAGGAATACTTGAAATAATTGGCAGATGTCAACTTTGCTTTATGTGTTATTTAATTAGAGCATAAATATTTCTAATTTTAGTTGGGAAGAGTGTCTTAAAGTCCCTTTTGGCAGTTAGGTAATATATATTCTTATTTTTTGCCATAGTTTTCATGAGAAATCTTTGTTACCATTAAACATGTATTATTTTTCCCCTGAGCTTTGTTATGTTTTGCTAGGTGGAATTGTTTATGTTAGTTTTGCACTTTTGCAGCTCTCTTCAAATAAACAGAAGGCAAAACCTTTATTTTATTTTATTTATTTATTTTTAACATCTTTTTTGGAGTATAATTGCTTTACAGTGGTGTGTTAGTTTCTGCTTTATAACAAAGTGAATCAGCTATACATATACAAATGTCCCCATATCCCCTCCTTCTTGTGTCTCCCTCCCACCCTCCCTATCCCACCCCTCTAGGTGGTCACAAAGCACCGAGCTGATCTCCCTGTGCTATGCGGCTGCTTCCCACTAGCTATATGTTTTACATTTGGTAGTGTATATATGTCAATGCCGCTCTCTCACTTCGTCCCAGCTTACCTTTCCCCCTACCTGTGTCCTCAAGTCCATTCTCTATGTCTGCGACTTTATTCCTGTCCTGTCCCTAGGTTCATCAGAACCATTTTTTTTTTAGACTCCATATATATGTGTTAGCATACGGTATTTGTTTTTCTGTTTCTGACTTACTTCACTCTGTATGACAGACTCTAGGTCCATCCACCTCACTACAAATAACTCAATTTCGTTTCTTTTTCTGGCTGAGTAATATTCCATTGTATAAATGTGCTACATCTTCTTTATCCATTCATCTGTCAATGGACATTTAGGTTGCTTCCATGTGCTGGCTATTGTAAATAGAGCTGCAATGAACATTGTGTACATGACTCTTTTTGAATTATGAAAACCTTTATTTTAGATTAATTTTTAGTACTTAAAAGGCAGTGCTGACTTAGATCCATCCTTTGCTGGCCAGTTTTCTGACTCCTTTATCTCAGTGTTGTGTTTGTCCATTGTTTTATTTTATTTGTTTTGTTTTGTTTTATTGTTTGTCCATTGTTTAATAGCAAAATAGTAGAGGAGTTTAAATGTATGTGATAGCATAAACCAGAACACAGATAATCCATTCAGCCGTTCATCCATCCATCCAGTCATCCATCCGAAGATTACTATAGCATGAGACCAAAGACCACATAATTTATGCCACTCAACAAAAGCAGTGATTTTAAAAAGGAATTTTTTCTCTTGGAGCCGTTTCTTGGCCTGGATTTTGGTAACACACACTGCTTGGACTTGATTCCTGGCTCTATTATTTATTTGCTGGTCAAGTTTCTTTAACCTGTTTGTGCCTTAGAATCCTCACCTTAAAATGGGAATAATAATTATAACTTCATGGAGTTATTGGGAAGCTTAAATGAGTTAATACTTGTAAGATATACTTAGTCCAACAACTGTGAACTCAATAAATACTATTTTTTACTATTTGAAAGTTTATATGCTTAAAACTGCTAAAAATGATTTCAATTTTATAGAAATTTATTCAGCTGTTATCGTAAAGAATTACAATTTAATTATGTTTTCCTGGGTGTTTGAAAAATATAAACTAAGACAGATGGAGCCTTTCACTTATTGGTTATTGAATATTGTTCAAATAGATAAAAGTGTGACTATAGATTTGAGATAGTAATTAAAACTTTGGTACTGGGATTTTTGTGTGTGTGGCAACATCGTCAGATATCATCATGGAATATACTTTTGTTCATAAAATGCAGTTAAGTTACACTGAGAAAATGTAAATGCGTCCCCTTGTGATTCTGTTATTTAAATTAATTTGTAAAGCTCTCATGTGGCTTTCATCATCAGCATCTTTCACAAGAGGCCATTTTCCACAAAGAAACACAGTTTTAATAACCACTTGATATGAGCTGCTGTGTGAAATAAAAGTCCAAATTAGTATTAGTCTTTGAACTTTGGGGTACCTTGCAAATGCATTAGAAAGTCTCTCAACTAACTCCCTCAGTTAATTAATGCTCCTTCTTTCCTCTGAAAAATTTGTTGACTGTCCCAAGCTCGCTGGCCCTTGTGGCTGGTAGGCTCTTCTCAGATACTTCTGAGTACCTCTACTCCCAGTAGTTGAGTTTTTTGCTTACAGTTTTTATGTTTCCAAAACTGTTTATGCCATTTATACCTTTATTCTAATCATGCGATTCAATTGGGTGTTTTGTAAACTTGCGAAATAGGATTTGTTGTTTTTTTAAAAAACTAAATTGAAGGCTTTTGAAAGATTTGATAAAACCAGGTTATTAAAGAAATACCATCAAGTTGGTAGATTGAGTGATCAAGTGCTGGATTTCAGTCACGTCAAATGAGAGCTTCTATTATAGTGGAAGTAGAAGCATTTCATTTTTGAGCGCTGTGAGTTACTGTCTTACTATCTCATAAGGGCTACCTCATCTGTAATAGAAGAGGTGTCTCTTTTCCTCTAGTGAGAAGAAGACAGTATCAAAGCTAGACTTTAACTACAAAGCACTAGAAAGAAAACAGTGGTTGTAAATAGCCACACACTGGAAAAAGTTGTAAAATGTTGAAATTTCACCTGTGTTGTTTAGTGCATAATTGTTTAATTTTTTAAAAAATGTTCACAGTTTTAGACTTATAGGAAAAGTTGCAGGAATGATAGAAAACATTCGTGCATACCCTTTACCTAGATTCTCCAAATGTTAGCATTTATCACATATACTTTATCCCTTCTTCTCTCTCTTTTTTTTTTCTTTCCTGAAGAGTATGTTGTACACCTGGTGTCCCTTTACTCTTAAATACTTCAGCGTAAATTTCCTAAAAACAAGAATTTCTTTTATGTCACCATAGTATAGTTCTCAAAATTAAGAAGTTAACATTGAAGCAATACTGTTACTCAGTTACATACCTTATTGATATTTGTTTTGGTCCATTATCCTAATAATGTACTTTATAGTGAAAGGAAATCCAATTTCACGTGTTATGTTCAGCGGTCTCCCGTTTCCTTTAATCCAGAAATCCATAGTCTTCCCTTGTATTTCACAACATTGGCATTTTTGAGAAGTACAGGCCGACTTTTTGTAGAACGTCCTGCAATTTGGGTTTGTGTGATGTTTACTCATGATTGGATTCAGGTTATGCACTTTTGGCAGGAATCCACCCTGAAGGGACATTGAGCCGTTCTCTGTATCATATCATGAGCATGTGCTGCAATTAGTTTATCACTGACAGTGTTAACATTGATGATTAAGGAGTTGTCTGCTGGGTTTCTTCTCTGTAAAGTTACTGTGTTTTGCCTTTTTTGGTTAGATACTTTGAAGCTTAGTAACTATCCCAATGCTTCTCAAAGTTTTACCCACTAGTTTTAGTATTTAGTATTTGCCTGAATCAGTTGTTATGATGGTCGTCAAAATGGTGATTTCCTAATTTCATCAGTGCTTCTGTATTCACTGGTGGTTTCTACTGTAAGGAAGAGTTTTTCCTTCTTACTTGTTTATATCAGCATAGACTCATGGGTTCTTACTGTATCATTAGTGAAATTGAAAATCTTTTCATTTATATAAGGGCATTTTTATATCTTCTTTTGTGAATTGTCTGTTCAACTCTTTTGCTCCATCTTCTATTAGGTTTAATCTTTCCCCTTTAATGTTTCAGAGTTCTTTGTATTATATATAATATAGTATAGTTTTATCTATGATAAAAGTTACAGATACTTCTCACCAGTCTCTGAGTTGTCTTTTGACTTTTTTTTTTGGTGTTTCTTTTAATGTAGAAGTTAAAAAAAATTTTTTTTAATACAGTGAAAATTATCAGTCTTTTCTTCTGTTGACTCTAGATTTTGAGTGATAGAAAGTCTCTCTCTACACCAGCTTAAAGAGGGATTCACTCATGTTTTCTTTTAGTTCTTGCATGGGTTCACTTTTTTAAATGTTTGGATTCTTGATCCATTTGGAGCTTATTCTTATGTATGGTGTGAGGTATGGATCTACTTTGAATGTCTAACCGGTTGGCTGAGCTCCACTTGCCAAAAAGTGCATCTTTGCCTCAGTGATTTGAGATGCCACTTTTATCATATAAGTTTCCACATGTATTTCAGTCTACTTTGAGACTTCGTATTCTGCTCCACTAGTTGGTCTCTCAGTTAATGCACCACCAGGACCCTACTGTTTTAATTATTAAGGCCCGATGATATGTCATAAGGTCTGGCAGGACTGGTCCTCCTCCTCCTCCTCCCACTCCCCTTGGCTTTTTTTTTTTTTAGTGCTTTACAGTTGTTTTAAAGATGAAAAAATCTCGTGTACTAAGAAATTCTGATATTAGTAAGTGATATGCTTGCATTTCCACTGGTCAATTTCTCGCTCAAGATTAAGGATAAAGTCTCTTTAATTTTTAAAGATGGTTAAATGTATAACTAATAATAATAACAATAATAATAGTATAATCGGTATGCTTATATGAAGAAAAGAAAATCATCGGATCAAAGTCACTGTTTTTGCCGTGTACTGAATTTTTTCCCCCTTGGTGTCACTAGCCTGTCACAAGGTCCTCTTCTGTATTGGATTTCAGTTGGCTGCTGTGGCATCTTCTTACCTGGGATTAAAAATGTTAAACATGACGTTATGCTTCCTGGTTCTGCTTCTAGGTTTAAAGGTTATAGGAGTAGAGTTGTTTGTACTTAGTGTCCTCTGGAATTCTGCCTAAACATTCGTGTAGCTGTAGGGGGTTAGTAGACAGTCTGAAGATAGTAAAAGAATGCCATGTGATAATTATGGGATGCCAATAATAAAAATTTTTAGTTTATGGACCTTAAGTAATTTTGTTAGTTCTGCAGTTTCTATGATGATTTTCAGCAATGTAACAGTATTTGAAGATAATACAGTTTTTATCATTTAGAATCATTGTCATTATCGGGGATACGTGGAGGGCGTTTATAATTCATCGATTGCTCTTAGCAACTGTTTTGGACTCAGGTAAGGAATTTTCTTTATCAATTTTTTGGTTTTTTTTCATTCCCTTATTTCTTTCCCCTTTACGTATCTCGGTCTCCAGATCAAGTCATTTTAGGGGACTTAAATTTAGATTTTACTTTGATGTTGCTGAAGGTCTTTATAGCTGTGTTTCAGATGTCATTTTCAGCATGTTTATTTAGGACAATCTTGCAGTTGATGAGTTTTAATAACTAAAGAAAAAATTTCATTTTTTTGAGTCCACTAAATAAACTTTGCTATTTAAAATAACGCATACTTTAAATTTCTGTCACCCTTTAGGTTTATAAGATTTTCATCTATATTCTTTCATCTAAGGTCAATAATGACTGTGAAAAGGGGCTGATTATTTCCATATTTAGGTGAGCAAGCTGAGGTTCAGAGAAATCATATCATGTATCAAGTGAAGTGATAATAATATTAAAATTAAATTTATTAAGGGCCAGGCAGCATGACACTGGGCTGGTTGATTGTTTGCATGATTGATTGAACTAAGAAATATTACTTTAAATTCTCAAACCAACTATATAAGTTGGCTATGACTATCTCCATTTAAGTAATGATACTTGTAGAACAGTTACTGTGTGCCAGGCAACGTTCTAAGTACTTTGCGTGTATTAAGTAATTTAGTTTTCAGAACAACTCTATGGAGAATGTAAACTAAGGCTAGTAGGAAACATTTGGGATTCAAACTCTGGTCCTCTGGCTCCAGACTTCACACGTTTAGCCACTGTTCTGAGTTGCCTTTCCTTATACAGCAAACCCTCAGAGAGGTTAGGTAACTTTCAGGCAATCATGCTAGTGAGTAGTCATCTTGTGCTTTAAGTTTAGGTCTGCCTGCCTCTAAAGCCTCTCTGTTTTTCTCTATACCATTCTACCCCTTCTTACATATGTTAAGAAGTAGGACTTTTATTCAGGTTTCTTAATTCCTTTTCCTGTATATTGTTTTTTTTCATTCTAAAAAATTGTGTATGTGTAATACAACACTTAAGAGGCTTGCTGCATATAGAGAATGTGAGTTATGGGATTGAACCCCTGCAAAACAGCTCTCGTTTTGAGCACATCTTTTATCGAATGGATGATGTCCACAAAGAGCCTGTGAAATGTGGGGTTTCCAACAAGGATACAGAGGAAGAAACCACAAAGGATGAAGAGGAAGAGCCTCCTAGCGTCACTCAGCTACTTCGAGTAAGGACATAATGTATTTCTTCATGGCTGAGACTCAAGTTTAAAAAAAATGATGTGTTTGTGCCTTAAACCAATACCTGTTATTACTGTGTTTTTGCCAACTGTGTGCCAGACATTGTGATGGGTACTAAGGGGATAAAAAGACGAGCACTACGCAGTTCCTGCCAGCAAGATGAGTACAATCAGGCTTCTATGTTTCGGAAACTAGGGCTTAAGTCTTAAACAGTAACTGTATTTCTTTTTGTCATTGCTACCTAATAGCCCTTTACAGTGACTTTGAGAGGGTTTTTTAAAAAATATTAATTAATTTATTTACTTTTGGCTGCGTTGGGTCTTCATTGCTGCGCGCGGGCTTTCTCTAGTTGCGGCGAGCTGGGGCTACTCTTCGTTGCGGTGCGCGGGCTTCTCATTGCGGTGGCTTCTCTTGTTGTGGAGCATGGGCTCTAGGTGCGTGGGCTTCAGTATTTGTGGCTCGAGGGCTCTAGAGCGCAGGCTCAGTAGTTGTGGCTCGCGAGCTCTAGAGCGCAGGGTCAGTAGTTGTGGTGCACGGGCTTAGTTGCTCCGTGGCATGTGGGATCTTCCCGGACCGGGGCTTGAACCCGTGTCTCCTGCATTGGTAGGCAGATTCTTAACCACTGTGCCACTAGGGAAGTCCAGCCGTGGGCTTTTTTTTTTTTTTTTTTTTTTGTACGCGGGCCTCTCACTGTTGTGGCCTCTCCCGCTACAGAGCACAGGCTCCGGACGTGCAGGCTCAGCGGCCATGGCTCACGGGCGCAGCCGCTCTGCGGCATGTGGGATCTTCCCGGACCGGGGCACTGCGCCACCAGGGAAGCTCCAGCCGTGGGCTTTTTGATGTGAATATGCTTTACACAGACTGGAGTGGTAATTCTGGAGCTCTAAAGTGAGAAAGAGAGAGAGAGGGAAAGAGAGAGATTGAGTGTTAGGACTTTAATGATCTCAGATTTTTTCCAGGGTCACTCGTGGTATCCCTGTTTTGAGACTTCCTTAGGATTCCTTGGCTTACTCTTGACAGGAGTCTCTTAACCTGAACTGTTTCTAGGACCAGAGGAACCTCAGTTGCAGAGAAGCCAGCTTTCTACATAATGAGATGATGTTGCTGTGTTAGAAGAGGCTTGTGCCTCTTCTTCTGGTGTATTTTAATTAACTCATATTAGTTTATGGCATTATTTTCATTGCCTCTCCTGCCATTCATTCTTTTGACTTTTGTATTGTTCTTTTTAATCATTGGAAAACATTAAATTTTAGCTCATTCTATACTTTATCTAAATTTCTGTAAAATCACAAAAGTAATTTTTTTTAAAGTGGCAACCTTGTATGTCAGTGTCAATTGTATCTCAATGAAACTGGAAGGAAAAAAAATAAATAAAGGACAACAATAACAAAATAAAATAACAACCTTGTCCTTCCTTCTGCTCTGGGTTATTGGCAGATATTCTTTCTTCTACTCCCAACAAAGTGATGGAGTTTCCTATTAACGTGTGTGTGTGTGTGTGTGTGTATGTGTGTGTGTGTGTGTGTGTGTGTGTGTAGTTTAGATATTAGAAGATCAGTTATTCTGCTTTGGAAACTTGAATAACTCATATTGTCTTTAACTAGATAGAATTTTTCTCAGATCAGTACAGATGGTAGATATCACTTTTTTAGAAAAACGTGTTTTTTTGGCTTTATTGATCTAGGATGTGTTAAAATCATTTTATGAAGTTCTTAACAGACATGAAATAAGTGACTAGAGATTAGCATAAGATCATTATGTATGAAAAACGTGTAGCCTTATACCTTTTTTTTTCTTTTTGCCTTTATGATGTTTGTGTGTTTGACAGAGAAGAAGAGCTGTCCTGCCACAGACCCGCTATGTGGAGCTGTTCATTGTCGTAGACAAGGAAAGGGTAGGATTGGTGACAGTTTTTCTTCTTTTTCATGAAAAGCAGATGAGAAGTGAGCATCCCATGAAGGAAATATTAAATATAACGTATTTGTATTGATTTCTGTTAAATGTAATTTAAAAACTAAAATGACTTTTTTCTTAATATTCATACATGATATTCCTAATACCTCCAGAACTGAATGTAGCAAATGAGATTACCTCTACCTTTATTTTTTACTGGTGATTTTCTTCCCCCTGTTCTTTTGGGTGATTTGCATATGCTAAATTTCTTAAGTGAAACTGTTCTGCCTCTTAGTTAAGCTCTTGAGACTTTTTCAGAGACATTTAAAGGACTGTGGTGATAAACCCAGTTAATCAGATATTGCTTTGTTGCCTAATAAAATTGCTTTTCTTTCTAGAATTTCAGCTAACCTATTTAAGAGATAGAAAACTATATTTAGGAGATAGAAAACTATCTATCTAAGAGAAAGATATCTCTAAGAGATATCTATCTATCTATCTATTCTATTTAAGAGTTAGAAAACTTCCAGGTTCTGGCATGCTTTAGAAGGGAGCAGAGGAGAATAGGTCAGCTTAGCATTTACTATTTATTTCATTGTACAGGATAACACCAGGGCATTTTCCTTATTCATACTTAAGAATTGTGCTTTACTCAACTAAAAAAAGTTATGTGTCTATTTCAGCATTTACAGCATTATCAATTTTAGATACAGCTGCTATATAATTTAACCTATAGATTATTTGAAACGTTTTGTCTGACTTGTACTTCCAACTTTGTGCGAATAAGCTGTTTGCAGAAACTTAACACAATTGACAAGTCCTTTCTTGTAACCTGCAGAGACAGTTTTGAGGATTTTTATGTTTTTTTAAAAAAAATCCCTTATTGTATGTAGACTGGAAAAAAAACAAGCCATATTTTTAAGAGATAGAAATATATTCAGATTTGTTCATTATAGGTTCTTTATCCTCAAGTGTAGAAGGAAGAAGCATAAAGGAGTATGAACAAGCATGAACTTTGTCCCAGATAATGTGTAAAATGTTCCTGTAGAATGTTGTGGACAAGTGACAAAAATAGAGATTTGAAAAGTTTTTCTTTATTACTCTCTCCACATAGGTAGAAAATGGTTCAAAATAAAAATGGTTCTATTTTAATCAAACCTTGTCAAATGTATTAAAAAAATTTTTTTTCTTGTTTAGGAAAATCATGATAAAATGTCTAATTAATAAAATCTGATATATTCTGGTATTAATGCCCTTATCATAGAGCAAAACCACATATTCTTTTTAAAATGTTCTTTTAATTAGTTATTAAATTGGTTATATTAAAATAATATTAAAATAGACATTTGGATTTAGCTAGATCTCAAAGAAGTGAATCAGTCATAATCAACTGTTTGGCTTAATATGGTTAAACTTTTATATATCTCTATATTTCTATCTACATATAATGTTTTCACTAGTGAACGTTGGTTAATCTCTGATAATTAATTTAGCCCAGAGTTTAGAAATTGGTTATTGGTAATGTCGTTAGCCTAAGAGGTGAAAGGATCAGGAAGTCTTTCAGATTGTCTTTCATTCCTTTATCTGTGTATTTTGATTGTTTTAAACTCTACCTTTGTGAAATGCTTGAAAATATTTTTGCATTAAAATGAATTAAAGACTGTTAAGTATGAAACTCATTTTAAAGTTGTACTGCTTTGGAGAAGATTAAGATTTCAGTGCTTTTTCATTATTCATTTCACCCACGTACCTGCTTTTCTTTTATTCCTATTTATCACTAAAATGTATCCTTTAGACTTATTAGTTTGAAATGCAGGAGAATGTCTAAGTGCCTCAGTTTTTGGTTCAGAGGAAACATTTGGATTCTTATCTTCATTGTAAGAGATTATAGAAATTTTATTCTTAAATTGCTTTGGTGATAATGATTTCCCTTCTTTGCTTTTCAGTATGACATGATGGGAAGAAACCAGACTGCAGTGCGAGAAGAGATGATTCTTTTAGCAAACTACTTGGATAGCGTGAGTTGTATTTTCTATCAGCTGGGATTATTCTGTCCTCTCCTCTCCCAGTCTCCGAATGGAATTTTAAAATTGTCTCATTTTGAGCTCTGATTATTCTAGAGCCTAAGTAAGTAACTCAGTCTTTCAGGGGTCTGCTCTCTAATTTGTTTTGTAACTTTTTTAATGTTTAAAAGTAGAGTATAATTGTAGAGAGAGAGACTCTGAGACAAGCAAGAGATTTTGAATTAGCATCTACTTTATCTTTAATGTCAATGAAAAATTCATCAGCTGATCTAAGAAAGAAATGGAAAATTTTATTGAACCAAATTTGAGGATTATAACCCAGGAAGAGCATCTCAGAAAGCTCTGAGAACTGTTCCCCTCGTTAGAAGTCAAGGTACAGTTATATAAGTTTTTTGAGACAGAGAGCTGTACATTCAATGAGGCATTATTGACAGTTTACACAATCCAGACTTAATTATCATCGTGGCCCCTAACAGGTCAAGAAGGAATGTTATCTTTTAAGGAGTTGTCTTATTGATGCTAGGAGAATGCTGCTCTTTATGGTTGAGCAGGTATTTCTGCCAATGGGGGAGGTTTGGTCGATGCCTAATGCAGATACACAATGCACAGTGCGGGGAGACAGGAGGCCAAAGGGCAGAGAAAAATGTATTTGTTTAAATTTTTCTCATCTTGCCATAAAATATGACTTTTATTTCATAGCAGATAGGCTAAGGTACTTTGGTATTTATAAAAAGATCTTTGCATTTTTACTGAGAGAATCTTATTTTAAATAAGGCTGCCTCCTCTGAAACTATGACACTGTGTGTGTGTGTGTGTGTGTGTGTGTGTGTGTGTGTGTGTGTTTATGTGAGAGAGAGAGAGAGAGAAGGAGGGATTTGGTTTGAGATTTTGGAGTTTATTCATCCAGTGGGAGATAGATATTGGAGAATTAGCTACATGTTCTTATAGGATAATTTCATCTCTAAGTTGTTCCCCTAATACGAATACCAAGCATAATAATGATGATGATAATGATAACATTCTATTGGATATTTATAACATTCTAGAAACTGAGTCAATTGCCTTACATTTATTAACTCACTTATTCCTCACAGTATCTCTGTGAAATAGATATGAGTTCCTTAATCCTTTATCTGAAACCTTTGGGGTGCATGTCATTAGAATTTTAGATAAGAGTTTAGGTAGGTAATATAGTTCACTTCGCATACATTTATAACATATAGTTCACTATGTATTACATTACACCTCCAACAGGGTCCTGGGGTAGCACCTTGTAATCAACCTCATTGATATTTCTGTAGTGAAATATATGAATATTTACATTAAGTGAGCTAAATATGGACTATAAATAGGCTTGCATTAGTTTAGGGAAAGTTTTGGAATCAAAATACCCAAAACTTTAAATATCCAGAGTTTGTCAGATTTTGGAATGGAAGATAAAAAGGATTTTGAATCTTTACTTTTGTTTTATGGATGAGGAAACTGAGACCCTTGAGAAGTTAGAGTCTCATTATATTGAAGGGAATTTTTTTTGGAGCGGAGGAGTCCTGTTTTAAATTTAAGTAGTTGTGTTACTTAAAAGATATTCTCATATTCTTTATTGTATTATTTTTTATTGAAGCATAGTTGTACAATATTACATATGTTACAGGTGTACAGTATGCTGATGCACAATCTTTACAGGTTACACTCCATTTATAGTTATTATAAAATATTGGCTACTATTCCTTGTATTGTACAATATATCCTTGTAACTTATTTTATATATAATAGTTTGTACCTCTTAATCCCCTGTCCCTGTATTGCCCCCTCCCTTCCTTCTCCCCACTGGTAACCACTCGTGTGTTCTCTATATCTGTGAGTCTGTTTCTTTTTTGTTATATTCACTAGTTTGTTGTATGTTTTTAGATTCCACGTGTAAGTGATACTGTACTGTACTTGTCTTTCTCTTTCTGACTTATTTCACTTAGCATAATACTGTCCAAGTCCATGCATGCTGCTGCAAATGGCAAAAATTTCATTCTTTTTATGGTTGAATAATATTCCATTGTATGTATGTGTATATATATATATATACCTCACCTTCTTACCCATTCATCTGTTGATGGACACTTAGATTGCTTCCATATCCTGGCTATAGTAAATAATACTGCTGTGAACATTGGAGTGAACATATCTTTTCGAATTAGTGTTTTTGCTTTTTTCAGATATGTAACCAGGAATTATTCTCATATTCTTTAATACATTTTATATATTTTTATTTGTTTTCTTTCCAGATGTACATCATGTTAAATATTCGAATTGTGCTCGTTGGGCTGGAGATTTGGACAAATGGAAATCTGATCAACATAATCGGAGGTGCGGGTGATGTGTTGGGGAACTTTGTACAGTGGCGGGAAAAGTTTCTTATAACACGTCGGAGACATGACAGTGCACAGCTAGTTCTGTAAGTGATTTTTTTTTAAAGGTACTATTAATGGCATGGTCAGAATAATAATTTTTGCTTTTTTTCTTTTATTAGAATCATATTCTGTTAAGGTTTTTTGAGCATTCATTTAAATGAGGAAAATTTTTGCTACTATAGGACAAGTGACAGTATGATAATAAGACCTCTCTTTTGTGTTGGAGCCTCTGTGACCTTTATCCCATGTACTTCTTCCTCTTTCTTGGGTTTACTTCCTCATTTTGGTATGGCATGTTTTCTAGTTTCTTCTTGTGTACGGATATATTGAAAGAAAAAATTTTGACCTCTTGCATGTTGGAAAATGTGTTTCACGGCCTCGAAACAGAATTTAAAAATTATCTCCTGTACACCAGAAAGTAACAAAACATTGTAAATCAACTGTACTTCAATTAATTAAAAAAATTATCTCAATTTGAACTCTGATTATCCTAGGGCTTAAGTAACTCAGTTTTTCAGAGGTGTGCTTTCTAGTTTGTTTTGTAAATTTCAGGTTATTTTGCTGAGTATAAAATTCTAGGCACGAAATTTTTTCCTTTGGAATTTTGAAGGCATGGCCATTGTCTTTTGACTTCCAGAATTACTATTGAGAAGCTTTAATTCACTTTGATTCCTGATCTTTTGTATGTGGCCTTTTTTTTTTTTCTTCTTTGGAAACTTGTAGGATCTTCTCTTGGTTCCCAGGCTTCTAAATTTTCCTGATGCTATGCTTTGGTGTAGGTCTTTTATCACTCATTGTGTTGTGTTCTTAGTGGGTAATTTCAATCTTGAAACTGCAGTTTTAGGAATTTTTCTCAAATTATTTTGTAGATAATTTCATCCTCTTTATTTTTATTCTTCATTCCTTCTGGGATTCCTTTTACTCGGCTATTGAGTTTCCTGTACTTGTCCTCTAATTTTATTATCTTTTGTCTCCTTCTCTTTGTCTTTTTGTTCTGCTTTCTGGATATTTCTTTAAATTTACCTTCTAAGGTTTTCATTGAATTTTTCATTTCAGCTATCTTATTTTTAATGTTTAATATTTAGCTCTTTTTTGTCCCCCTTAAAATTCTTATATGGTCAAATTCTTTTTTTTTTTTTTATCCCAACAAAAGGTTCCACATATTTACTACTGAGCCAAAGCATTAGTGCAGAAACACTGACACAAAGAGAAAAATCACTTTCCTAATAAAAGCCATCCAGCTGTTTGGGTAGTAGTGATGTTCTCAGAGTGATATGGTAAGATGCAAGTGTCCTTGACCCAGCAAAAACGTGCGCCACCTCATATGCGAGGCTCCTTACAGACCTAGCTTGGTTCTTCTCCAATGTCTTCTCTTGGAGTTGTATCTGATTTTATTACCAGTCTTCATTTGAATCCACTGGGGAATGGGATGATTCCCTGCTTTTGTTTCTTGACCAGGGATCGCTTGATCCTGAAAGTCTTGTGAGAAGACATGGCGAGGAGCAAATTTAACCGTACATAGGATGGCGGAGAAGAGAAGAGAAGAGAGCTGGTCAAATTCTTATTTCATGGATATAATAATTTTTTAAACTCTCTTTGAGATATTTCTGATATATTTTTTAAAATTTCCTTCTTTCTACATAGTGTTTTCATGGAACCACAATAAAACTTAAGCTTATGTAATCACTTAATACAAATATATTCCAAAAGTTAATACAAAACCCTCACTTAAAAATACTAAAAAAATTTCTTGCTTCTTAAAAGTCTTCTGGTTGGTGGGCTGACTTTTCGCCAAAAAATGTTTTATGTAATAATTTTTGCCTTCCTTAATGCTGATGGTACCTAAAACTAAAAATTTTTTCTGAGGAGAAATTTCCTTGGATTTAATTAAATAATTTATTTACTTATTTATTTAGTCATACCAGTTAATTTAAAGCAAGGCACTGAGAATGCCTAAATGGATTTTTATGGCCCCATAACCACAAAAGCTTGATCCTGACATTTTTATTAATTTTTAGTAAAATTGTACCTGGAAGTGTCCTCATACCCTGGCAGTGAGCATGCCTTCTCATTCACAAAAGGAACAGGCACCAGGCACTCTCCCTGTGCTCTGCCCAACCACACCTACCAAGCTGTCTCCTCTGTTTGGTCTCCATCTGCCATGTTTGAGGCGTTTCCCAGATGTCTGATAATCCCTGGTTGTTTGTGGTTAGGAATGGGGTACTAAAATTCCTTTCGGAAGCATTGAGGACATAAGTGGGGCTGGGGGACTGTGGGGTTCACTACAGGGTGATCTGGCTAAAATGTTTTCTTGGCGATCCCCTTATGTCAATATCTCTAGGTCTCTTGTCCTGGCTGTTCAGATGCCCGAGAGAAGGGTTTATTCATTCATTTAAAAGATATTTATTAGATGTATTCCTAGGCTCTGGGGTATAGCAGTGAACAAAACAGACAAAAATTCTTGCTCTCAAGGAGTTCATATTGTGGTGGAGGAGATTTACCTCATAAGTGAGATAAATAAGTGTATATAATATGCTAAATAATGATAAGTAGTAAGGAGGAAAAATAAAGCAGGGAGGGTAGAGATAGAAGAATTGTGGGGAGTGAGGTTGACATTTTAGGTAACTTGGCGAGGGAAGGCCTCAATGAGAAGATGACCTTTGTGTAAAGACCTGAAGCAGGTGAGGGAGTGAGTTAGGGCTGTATATTGGGGAGGAGAGTTCCAGGCAGAGGGACCAGGTCCTTAGATACAGGTGTATCCACGATGATTGAGCAGCCATACGGAGACCATCGTGACTCTTCTGTTTCCTGTGCTCCCTGCCTGCAGCCTCCTGTGTGAATATGTCATTTTGTTACCTGATCTCAATAGAGTTTTTGAATAAATAGATACACTGCATTTTAGGAAGGTTTTTTCATCTAGAAGGTACAAAACAAATTGGTTTGATATCAAAAATGTATCTTCATTTGTCTGAAAAATGAATTTGTAATATTAATCTCCACTCTGATAATAAAAAAGAGATGTCTTTAATTGAATTGTGATTTTTAAAATGTTATTTACCTTTGCCATTTTTCTCCCCGTTTTTGTAGGGTCTACCAATCAGTTTAAGATTACCCAAAGAAATAGGAGCAATGTGTACCTTTTCCTCCCCAAGAACATTTTATAACTTTTACCTGTTCTCTTCATTTAGGAAGAAAGGTTTTGGTGGGACCGCGGGAATGGCGTTTGTGGGAACAGTGTGTTCAAGGAGCCACGCGGGCGGGATTAACGTGGTATGTTTTGTTCTTGACGTTCATCTTTGGAATCTGCATTAGGAAATGTCCAGCATTCAGTGACTCTATAATTCCTCTCCTAGTCCTTACAGCGATATTTTGGCTATTATGAGGGATATGGTAGAAGTGGCAGATGTGTTCTTTCTCTGGAGACTGGATTAAGTTTTCTAATATTTATTGTGTGTTTATTAGCGCCTCACTTTTTATGGATGAGGAAACAGAGGTTCCATTTGAGAAAATTAAGTCAGAACCATGAACTTGTTTTCCCATCAACCACCATGAATAATCTGTTGGTGCTAAAGGAATTGATCTGTTGCTTAAAGTGTCTATCTCTATCATCAGTATGTTAAGTCACACCAGTTTCCTACTAGACTGCAGTGTCTACACACTGATGTTGGATGCTTGCTTTATTACGTAGGCTATCAATATTGTAGTGATGAATTTCCTTTTGTGAAAAAGTAATCTGAAAAACAAAAAGCATATCCTTTTTGTTCAGAAACCTAATGAATACCTTCCTGTGTTTGGGCAGTTTGGGCAAATCACGGTGGAGACATTTGCATCCATTGTTGCTCATGAGTTGGGTCATAACCTTGGAATGAATCATGATGATGGGAGAGATTGTTATTGTGGAGCAAAGAGCTGCATCATGAATTCAGGAGCATCGTGAGTAACTGAATTCTTTCTTTTTATTCTTTCTCCTTTTTCTTTTTTAAAACTATTTATTGAACATTTGTTTAATGCTAAAAATAAACAATGAATTGTTTGGATTGGAGTAATGTGTATCTTTCTGAATTAGCGTTTTCCCCAGGTGTATGCCCAGGAATGGGATTGCAGGATCATATGGTAGCTATATTTTTAGTTTTTTAAGGAACGTTCACACTGTTTTCCATAGTGGCTGCATCAATTTGCATTCCCACCAACAGTATAGGAGGGTTCCTTTTTCTCCACACCCTCTCCAGCGTTTATTATTTGTAGACTTTTTAGTGATTGCCATTCTGACTGGTGTGAGGTGATAACTCATTGAGTTTTGATTTGCATTTCTCTAATAATAGCGATATTAAGCATCTTTTCATGTGCCTGTTGGTGATCTGTATGTCTTCTTTGGAGAAATGTCTATTTAAATCTTCTGCCCATTTTTTTGATTGGGATGTTTTTTTTTTGATGTTAAGCAATATGAGCTGTTTGTATATTTTGGAAATTAATCCCTTGTTGGTTGCATCGTTTGCTAATATTATCTCCCAGTCCGTAGGTTGTCTTTTCGTTTTGTTTATGGTTTCCTTTGCTGTGCAAAAACTTTTAAGTTTAATTAGGCCCCATTTGTTTATTTTTTGTTTTTATTTCTGTTACTCATTTTTTGGAGAGGGATCCAAAAAATATTGCTGCAGTTTATGTCAACAAGTGTTCTGCCTGTGTTTTCCTCTAAGAGTTTTATAGTATCTGGTCTTATATTTAGGTCTTTAATCCATTATGACTTTATTTCTGTATATGGTGTTAGAGAATGTTCTAATTTCATTCTATTACATGTAGCTGTCCAGTTTTCCCAGCACCACTAATTGAAGAGGCTGTCTTTTCTCCATTGTATATTCTTGCCTCCCTTGTCATAGATTAATTGACCATAAATGCGTGGGCTTATTTCCGTGGCTTTCTATCCTGTTCCATTGATCTATATTTCTGTTTTTGTGTCAGTACCATACTGTTTTAATGACTGTAGCTTTGTAATATAGTGTGAAGTTAGGAAGTGTGATTCCTTCAGCTCCATTCTTCTTTCTCAAGATTGTTTTGGCTATTCAGGGTCTTTGTGTTTCCATGCAAGTTTTAAAATTTTTTGTCCATTGGTAATTTGATAGGGATTGCATTGAATCTGTAGATTGCCTTGAATAGTATGGTCATTTTAACAATATTGATTCTTCCAATCCAAGAACACGGTATATCTTTCTATCTGTTCGTGTCATCTTCAACTTCTTTCATCAGTGTCTTATAGTTTTTGGAGTACAGGTCTTTTGCCTCCTTAAGTTGGTTTATTCCTGGGTATTTTATTCTTTGACATGATGGTAAATGGGATTGTTTCCTTAATTTTACTTTCTGATATTTTGTTGTTAGTGTATAGAAATGCAATAGATTTCTGTGCATTAATTTTGTATCCTGCAACTTTACCAAATTCATTGATGAGCTCTAGTAGTTTTCCGGTAGGGTCTTTAGGATTTTCTGTGTATAGCATCATGTCATCTTCAAACAGTGACAGTTTTACTTCTTCTCTTTCAATTTGAATTCCTTTTATTTCTTTTTCTTCTCTGACTGCTGTGGCTAGGACTTCCAAAGCTATGTTGAATAAAAGTTGCAAGAGTGGGCACACTTGTTTTATTCCTGATCTTAGAGGAAATGCTTTCAGCTTTTCACCATTGAGAATGATGTTAGCTGTGGATTTGTCCTATATGGCCTTTATTATATTGAGGTATGTTCCTTCTCTGCCTACTTTCTGAAGAGTTTTTGTCCTAAACAGATATTGAATTTTATCAAAAGCTTTTTCTGCATCTATAGAGATGATCATATGGTTTTTATTCTTCAATTTGTTAATGTGGTGTATGGCCCGTTTTTAAAATTGCGTTATTTGTATTTTCACAGGAGAGCTTGGATTTGACATGAACACAAGTCATGTCTTTCCTCAACGTGTGCTGGAAGCTATCACCTTAGCAGGGGTTGGGACTGGGGATGGAGGGGCTGGAGCTGGAGCTGGGTTTGTGACGGGACTTCCCCTCTGCTCAGTGGCAACACTGCCCTATCGGGCCTGGGGTTTGGTCCCCAGTTGCTGGAGCACAAGCGCTGAGGGTTGGGTCTGAGCCCGCTCTTTTCCCTTTAAGTGTGTGCTGTCCCCTTTCCCAGCACCAGCACCCTCTCCCCGGGGTGAGGGGGAGCAGTGCTGGGACACGAGGGGCTGGTGTGGGCACTCAGCGTGGGTCTGGGCACAGGCTGCAGCAGTCCAGCAGCAGGCGGAGATCTGCAAACAAAGACAGTTTTGTTTCTTTCTTCCCAATTTGTATGTCTTTCATTTCCTTTTTTATTGCATTAGCTCGAGTGGTCAGTTTTGTCTGATATTAATTTAGCTGTCCCAGATTTGTTTTTTTCGTTTTTTTGTTTTGGTAATGTTGACAGTATATGTTTTCTATTCCTTTACTTTGAACTTTTCTTTATTCTTGTGTTTTAGATATATGTTTCTAAACAACCTATATTTAGGCTTTATTTTCTTAATCCAGCCTGGCAATATTTGTCTCTTAATTGAATCATTTAATCTACTTATGTTTAATATGATCACTAATAGGCTGTATTTATGCAAATGTAGGTGACACTGATAATAAGATACCATTATTAACATACCACTTAGAATGAAAAAATGGTGACTATCAAGTTAATTCAAATTTTAAGATGAATCTCAATTTCAGGGTATTTTAAATGTGTAAAGAATGTGTTTTAGAAAAACACATCAAATCTGCTGTATTACAACTATGGATTTTAGTTCCCTGCTAAAATTTTCAAGCTTCTCATTTTTCTCTCTGACCATAGGAAGCACAGATTTTCTCTTTCTGGGTTATTGTTTGATAATTCTAGTATCTAGAGACTTTATGGGACTATATCTGGTTTTTTTTTTCCCCTTATGGTGTCTTTTAATTTTTTTATAGTTGTTCTCACAGTATCTTGTGTCTTCATGTTATGTTTTGATAAAGTATTTGACATTGTATTTGAACAATTTTTGCTAAGAAATAATTTGAGAAGTAGGATTATGTTATCTTTGGCGTATTAAATCTTCTTTTTGAGGACAGATTTCCCACCTTCTACTTCATATGCTATTTCATGAACATTAGTTGACTGTTATAAGTTAGGCTTTTTTTTTAGATGCAAGTGATATAGATGCTAGAGTTTTTACAGATAATCAATTGGATCCAGTTCTGTTTAAAAAGTGGATAATCTAACTTTGTAATATAATTTTTTTATCATTATTTAAGATATTTGAGGGACCTGGTAGTATTCCCCTCACACACTGCTCTTGGATTCCTGGACGTGTGAGGGGTGCTCTTCCTGGGAGGTACCTTTCTAGAGAAATGGCTTTCTTAACTCTGTCCCTCAATGCCACCTACATCAGAAAGCCTCCATAATCGGAGGCTTTTAAAAGAGTGCTCTTTTTTAAAAAAAAATAATCTAATTAAGTGCCATCACTTAGAGTTCTTTCTTAGGACTTCCTGTTCCTAGGCTGTGGGGATTAGGATGGTAGTGGTGGAAATGTGTTTTGGTTATTTCCAGATTAGTCATAGAGAGAATGTTTTAAACGATAGTTGGGTTTTCTTGGTCATATCCTGGTAGACCATTTCCATCACTGTTAGTCCCATCTATCTCCTTTTGAATCAGTTTTATAAAACTCACCTAGATGTGACAAAAGGGATTCGGAGATGCTTTAGATTCATATCTTAGTACCCAGAAGTGATAGAGAGTAGGGGTACTTTAGTTGCTATTATTCAAGCCGAGTATCAGGAGAAAGATCATCCTTCTTATTACTGTAGGTGACATCCAAGGATGACTAGGGAGAGAATATCTCCATTTTATTATCCACAGTGTTAGTGAAGGCCAACGTGGGGATGTTTGTTATTATCTCCACATACTAAACAGCATAAGAAGCGGTTATGATTTTGTTATCCTTTTCAGTATGATAGTCAACTTCATTGTGGGTGAAACAGATTTTTTTCTTTTTTGTAGATTGCTTTAGGATCACACATATAAAACATTGTTTCTATGAGAAAATGTGTTCCAAGGACTGTATAACAAGCTTATTTCAAAAATACTCTGTTCAGAAGTGGTGAACTTTGTAGATTAAAATTAGGAGCTCAAGTGTAGGAAATATACACATATGTCTGTACAACTCCTGTGACTATCACCTGATTAATACATTCTTACAGAAAACATTATTGAATACGTGCTGTGTGGAAGGCAACGCACTAGCCTTGTTGTCCTTCCTAAAACCTGCTCTGCCCCCATCTTCCCGTGATGGTTAATGATAGCACCTTCCTTCTAGTAGCTCAGGACACAAGTCTCAGTCACCCTTGACTTCTCTTTTCTCACATTCTTTGCCTTAATACCCATTTCTTTAAACCATATAAATAATCCAAAACCTTCTTACTGCTTTCACACTGCCACGTTGGTCCGTCATCATCTGTTGAGTGGACTTCCTCCTGCTTAACGTAGCAAACATGGTGATTTTATTAAAACGTAAGTCAGACCACATCATTCCTGCTTCACGCTTTCCATTGTGTCATCCCCCCCCCCCTTATTTCACTCATCGTAAAGAGTCAGATTCTTGCAATGGCCTCTTCCCACCTTGCTGTCTGTATCCCTCACTGTCTCACTCCACTCCAGCCGTGCTGGCTTCCTTATCTGTTCCTTGAACAGGCAGGCTTCTCCCTTCGGGCTTTTGCACTTACTGTTTCTTCTGCCGGTAATGTTCTTCCCCTAGAAATCCAGTTTTGATTCAGTTGTCTCAGTATTTGAAGTGCCTGTCCTGACAGCTCTTTGAAAAACTGTAGTCGCTCCTCCCCCTGCAGAGGTCGTCCTCTTCACTGCCTCATCTTTTTCCCCAACGTGACTTGTCTTCTAATGTACTATTGAATTTATTTCTCCATTATGTTTATAGTCTGTTTCACTCAGTAGAATGTTGCCTTCACAGGGGCGGGGATTTTTGTCTGCCTTGTTTACTCTCCCCTGCACGAAGAAGAGTGCCTTGTACATGATAGATGTTCCACAAATATTTGTTGAAGGAACAGTGTTGTACAAAAGGACTCCTCCTTACAATATTCCTAAGCAGAGAGTAGCAAGAAAAAGAAGAATGTGGAAAACGAGTGTTTTTGTCATTGTCGGAAATCTTGTGCTAGGTCTTTACTTTCTGTGTGACTGCTTTCCAGTCTGAAGAGCCAGGAGCCAGGACTGTCTACTTACTGGGAGACTCTGGGCCGGTTAGCAAAGAAGAGTTTACCCAAGGGACAAAGTCTCCCAGAAAGGATCTGTTTCTTAGATTCCTTGGATGTACAGAAGACACGGAATCAATAGGAATGCTTTCTCAATCACTGTAACGTAACACGGTTCTCATTCCCACTGTTACTTTTGGTACCATTGCTCAAACTGATGAAAAAGAGATTCTTTCAGGGCACCAAACGCCCCCAATAAAATTTTAATGTGACTTGGATTTCTCAAAGGTTCTTGTTTTATAGATGAGTGTGTCTCCCACTA
The DNA here is from genome assembly GCF_059928025.1 of Delphinapterus leucas. Classification (NCBI taxonomy): domain Eukaryota; kingdom Metazoa; phylum Chordata; class Mammalia; order Artiodactyla; family Monodontidae; genus Delphinapterus; species Delphinapterus leucas. Next base: position 30,249,824 of record NC_143149.1, read on the forward strand.
GTCTTCAAAAGTGAACCTAGCCAGTGGGACTATCTAAAAATATCATTATTGAGTAAAACAATAACTAAAAACAATCCAGCAACACATAGAAACACATCAAAATTGTGTTCGTATAAATATCACATAGACAGTTCAAGTTGGACCGTTTCTAGAAGCCCATCTAGCCTTCAGAGTATTAACTACAGTTCTTAGAAATTACCATCAGAGGCATTTAAACCTCAAACTGTAGCTGAAATTCTGCCCTGTGCATGCTGCTTCTTGGTAGCTATAGTGCGTGCATCATCGCTGGAGTCACATTATTGTCACATAGCTCCTAGTAAGTGTTAGTGAGGGGAGCGCAGGAATGTCATTTCAACAGAGTGAAAAGAGGTTGGGGAAACAGAGCTCACTTCACATATTTGAAGAACCTTTACTATGGAAGACAAATAAAACTTAATTCTAGAGAGGACTAGATAATTTTTGAGGTCTCTTCTGATGCTGAGATTTATGATTCTGTGAATATTTTCTGTATCTTCTGCCATTTTATTTTATTTTAATTTTTTTTTTGTGGTACGCGGGCCTCTCACTGTTGTGGCCTCTCCTGTTGTGGAGCACAGGCTCCGGATGCGCAGGCTCAGTGGCCATGGCTCACAGGCCCAGCCGCTCCGCGGCATGTGGGATCTTCCCGGACCGGGTCACGAACCCGTGTCCCCTGCATCGGCAGGCGGCCTCCCAGCCACTGCGCCACCAGGGAAGCCCCCTCTGCCATTTTAAGTGTTCACTTCTTGATGGTTGAAGACATGACTTAAGATTTTCAAAGTGAGTAATTGCTATGACTTAAGATCTTTTTCTTCATGTTTATTACAGAGGTTCCAGAAACTTCAGCACCTGCAGTGCAGAAGACTTTGAGAAGTTAACTTTAAATAAAGGTGGAAACTGCCTTCTTAATATTCCAAAGCCTGACGAAGCTTATAGCGCTCCTTTCTGTGGTAATAAATTGGTGGACCCTGGGGAAGAGTGTGACTGCGGTACTCCAAAGGTCAGTTTAATGTGTGATGTTTGCTTTGCGAAGTTACCTTGGGATTTGCAAAAGAATAAAATAGCTCGCTTTGGGCAACTCTAGCATAGGAGCTAAAGTAAAATTTAGTGGCAAAATGAGGATTGGTATTTTGCTTGTGGGCATAATGTTCCCGGGATTGATCATCCCCTCCTTCCTAGAACATAACCAATGGTGTCATCTGTTTTGGTGTCCAGGAAAGCACCATGTTTATTCTTCTGTTTTTTTGCTACCTTCTACCATTTCTGTTTTGGTTACTGAGTCATTTATTTATTTTAAAGAACGAATCAGTTTTTCTCTTGGCTCTTTACTTAGAAGCTTTTACTATTCTGGCACTGCCATTGCAGAAACATTTATTCAGTTGACCTCATTCTAATAATAAATTAAAGCTGGCCCATTGTCCAGAGTTCTTCATTAACAAAGTTCTTGCTACTCAAATTAACGTTCTCCCTTTAGTAAGCTTCAATTCACCTACCGCTCTCTGGCTTTCTCACACCTGTTACCCACACTTACTGCCAGATGTCTGTGCCCATCTTAATTCTTCTTCTATATCTCAGCCATTCTCTCAAAATGGCCTACTTAAGACTTCCTAGACAAGGCTTAGGAGGAAAAAAAGTTTTAATTAAATTTCAAAAATTAAAAAAATTTAAATTTAAATTTTAAAGAAATTGGTTCAATTGTATGTAAACTTTACTATATTCTCAATCTTTTCCACAAGTGCTGCTTCTTCTCCCTTGCCTGACCACACATCCCTGGCTTTTGCCAGAAGGCTTTACATTCTAGAAAGGCAGTATGTTTTTTTGTTTTTGTTTTCTGCGGGGGGAGGGGCGCGCCGCTTGGCTTGTGAGATCTTAGTTTCCCAACCAGGGGTCTAACCTGGGCCCTCGGCAGTGAGAGCACAGAGTCCTAACCACTGGACCACCAGGGAATTGCCAGGCAACGAAATTGTCATGGGCCTTCATTGCACTATTGCTGCATGTCAGCAGCCTCTGCTAAATGTTTTCCATGGTATGATCCTCACAATAACTCTAGGAGGTTGATATTTCTTTACATTCTCATTCTCAAGTGAGGAAAATAAAGCCTAGTGAGGTTATGTTTAGTCTCTAAATTAATGTTATACTGTTAGGATGACCAAGCTCTTCTTTCCAGGCGTTCTCCTAAAATATTATATATGTTTTGATTTCTCCTCACTGTTTACTTCATTATCGAACTAATTGAAATAGTCTATATTTGCTTCTCGAGCTTTTGCACTACAAATTACTCTTGAAAAAAGTACCTCTTCCCCCTCAAATATCACAGGTGTTTTTCTTGGTATAAAAGTTTCAAATAGCAAGCACAAGCAAAATTTCCCTTTATTTCTCCCATACATTTTTTCACTTCCTTCTGCAGTGGTAATCATTCTTATAAGTTTAGTGTGTTTCTTTACAGATTTTATTCTATGCATTTATATACCTATATACAGTATGTACATTTGTACCACAGTTGGGTTTGTTTTAGGATTTTATTTTTTTACATAAATGAAATCCGACTTAATACATTGCATGCAGAGGTTGTTTTTCTATTAATGTATCCTACAGATTTTTCCACGTCATTATGTTATTTACACATAACCCTCTAATCTGCTGATTAGTATTTCGGTATAAGGATATACTGTGATTTACTTCACCATACTCTCATTAAAGGACATTTACTCACTGTAGTTAGTATTGTTCTGTTGCAAACAGTACATCCTTGTATATGCTCCATGTATGTGTGTGTGTGTGCGCGCATACATACATACACAAGTATTTCTCTAAGATGATTACATAAAGGTAGAGTTATTGAATTGCAAAGTATGCATGTTTTTAATTTTATTAGAGACTACCGAATTTCCTACAAAAAGGCTGTGTCAGTTTGCACTTTTACCAACAATATGTCATGGCATTTAGTGTCCCCCATAGTTCTGTTAACTGAGCAAGGTACAAGTTTTACTTGTGTTTCAAGATTATCATCATATAGCCCCTCTATAATTTTTTCTAGCATTTTTGTAATTACAGTTTTTTGTATTAGCTCTATAATTGGTGTGGGGGGGTCATGTGGAGTGAGCTAGAGAATTAACTTTTACCCATTAATTGTCAGTTGTTGCAAAACCATTTAAAATGGTACTTTCACCATAAACAAAATTCCTGTATACATAGTCTATTTCCGGATTCTCTTTTCTTTTATGAAGCCATCTGTCTGTCTTGCACAGTAGTTGTGAAAAAAAATTAACAGCTGTATTGAAGTATAATTGAATACAGTGTCAAAAAAAAACCCACCCCAAATTCCGACTTAGATAAGAAAAGGCTTTATCCAAAAGAAAGACTATTGTAGTAGGGAGAACACACTGACCTCAGACATCTGGAAGCGTCTCAAAATCAAACAAAAAGGTTTTTCTTTTATAGGGTAAATGTGGGAGCAAACAGAGATAAGCAGAATCTTTTATGGGGAAGCTGGATAAGCAGGGGAGAAAAGCCAGTGAGGTCTGATAAGAAGTTGTCTTTTGGTCAGCTGATTGCCAGGAGAAGCTGGGAAGGGGTGGGGATACTTGTTCCCTTTTTTTTTGTGGCGACAGAGTTCAAGGGCCTATATAGGAAAGAGAGAAGTCTCACTAAAGTTTGGTCAAGACAAAGCAAAGGGTAAGAAACAGGCAATTATAAACACTTGTCAACAATGAACTGCACCCATTTAACACATACAAGTTAGGTTTTGATACCTGTTTGCCTATGTGAAACATATGTTTTTGTGCTTTTGGTGTTACATCTAAGAAATCTTTGCCTAGTCCAAGATTTCAAATGTTTTCTCCTAGAAGCTTTATCATTTTAGTTTTTTTTAAAAAATAAATTTATTTCGATTTTATTTATTTATTTTTGGTTGCATTAGGTCTTTGTTGCTGCACACAGGCTTTCTCTAGTTGTGGCGAGGGGGCGCTACTCTTCGTTGCGGTGCACAGTCTTCTCATTGCGGTGTCTTCTCTTGTTGCGGAGCACAGGCTCCAGGCGCGCGGGCTTTGCTAGTTGTGGCACGTGGGCTCAGTAGTTGTGCCTCACGGGCTCTAGAGCACAGGCTCAGTAGTTGTGGCGCATGGGCTTAGTTGCTCCACGGCATGTGGGATCTTCCCGGACCAGGGCTCGAACCTCTGTCCCCTGCATTGGACACTGTGCCACCAGGGGAGTCCATTGTTTTAGGTTTTACATTTAGGTTTATGATACATTTTGACTTAATATTTTGTATGGTGCAAGGTATAGATCATTTTTCAAATTTTCAAATTTTTATTATGAAATTATTATAAACTGACAGACCATTGGAAAAACAGTCCAAAGAGTCCTATGTATTTTTTGCCCAGTTTCCCCCAAAGGGTGCCAATTATATAGTTATAGTGCAGTATAAAAACCAGGACACTGACATTGGTATGTTAACTAGATTACAGACTTTATTCAGCTTTTACCATTTTAACCTGCATTGGGGGGTGTGTGTGTGTGAACTTTTATGCAGTTTTATTCCATATATAGATTTATGTAACCACCACCTCAATTAAAATACAGAACTGTTCCATCACCACAAAAGAACACCCTCCTGCTACCTTGTTGTAATTACACCCACCCTGACTCCAGCCCTTATCCCTGCCCCTGGCTTCCATCTGTGGTTTTGCCATTTCAATAATGTTTGCCATTTCAATAATAACTAGAGGGACTTCCCTGGTGGTCCAGTGGTTAGGACTTTGCCTGCCAATGAAGGGGGTGTGGGTTCAATCCCTGGTCAGGGAGTTAAGATTCCACATGCCTCGGGCCAAAAAACCAAAGCATAAAACAGAAGCAATGTTGTAACAAATTCAATAAAGTCTTAAAAGAAATAATAATAAATGGAGGGACTTCCCTGGTGGTCCAGTGGTAAAGAATCCACCTTACAATGCAGGGGACGCAGGTTCGATCCCTGGTCAGGGAACTAAGATCCCACATGCCTTGGGGCAACTAAGTCCGCATGCCACAAACAATGAGCTCACGCGCCTCAACTAGAGAGCCCACATGCTGCAAACTACAGAGCCCAAGTGGCTGGAGCCACAACTAGAGAAGAGAAAACCTACATGCCACAACTAGAGAGAAGCTCGAGAGCTGCAATGAAGAGCCTGCACGCCGCAACAAAAGATCCTGCACGCCTCAATGAAGATCCCACGTGCTGCAACTAAGACCCGACACAGCCAAAAATAAATAAATAAATCTTTAAAAATAATAATAAATGGAATCTTACAACATATAACCTTTTGAGACTGACTTTTTTTCACTAAGCGTAATGCCTTTGAGGTCAGTCTAGGTTGTTGCATGTGTTAATATTTTTTTTATTTTTTATTAGTGAGTAACAGTCCATTGTATGGATATTACTTCAGAGATTTGGAATAATGTTTAGGGTGGTATTTCCACCAGCTCAAAGGGCCTATCTGAAGTTTTTTTAACCATTCACCCATTAAAGGATATCTAGGTTGTTTCTAACATTTTGCTATTATGAATAAAGCTACCATGAATTATAGTCCACTCTCTATCATCAGAGAATTAAAGAAAAATATGGTCTTCATGAGTAAACATACGAAGAATCTCAGCAGAGAAATGTATAATAAAGAACCAAATGGAAATTATAGAACTAAAAAGTCTAATAAATGAAAGATTCACTGGGTAGAATTAATAGCAGATTAAGATGGCATAAAAAGAGTCAATGAACATGAAGTAGAACAAAAGAAATAATCCAATCTAAAGAAAAAAGAAGAAAGATTAAAGAAAAATGAACAGAGCATCAGGGACATGTAGGCAATATCAAAGAGCCTAATGTAATTATAAGTGAAATCCCAAGAGGAGAGTGAGAACGAGATGGGAAAAGTATTCAAAGAAATAATGGCTGAAAATTTCCCATATTTAACAGAAAATGTTAAGTTACAATTCTAAAACACTAAGTAAAGCCAAATCAGAATCATTACTAAGAACGATTTTAGGCACATTGTAATCGAAGTGCTGAGATAAGCAGAAAATAATGCAAGAAGTCAGAAGAAAATGGGGAACAAATGTATACATGGCAGCTGATTTTGGGAGCAGAAGACAGTAGAACAGCAGATTTATGGTTCTGAAGGGAAGAAACCGTCAGCCTAGAATTCTGCAACATAGGAAAATAAATATTCTTCAAAAATTAAAGCTTATAGCCCCTGCCCCCTTCTCTCCTCCTCCTCCTTTCTCCTGTCTTCTTCTTTCCCCCTCTCCTTTCTCCTTCCCTTCTCAAACAATTCATACCTGAAGATATTAGTTGGAACATAGGAGAGTAGATGTCACTGGGTGGAAGGTTCGGAGCAGGGGTAGGGAGCCATGGTGGGCCAAAGTGGGGTGAGAGAAGCCAAGCAAGATAAAAAGAATGTCCACATGGGTGGAAATTCACCCAACAGAGAAGTCAGACCCTGAGCACGAAGAGAAGTGCATTTATGGATGCTTAATTTCCTGTGATCATTAAACACAGTGTTATAGACTGAATGTTTGTGTCCCCCAAATTCATATGTTGAAGCCCTAACCCCCAAGTATGTCTGTATTTGGAGAAGGGATCTCTAGGAAAGTAATTAAGGTTAAATGAGGTCATAAGGGTGGGCCTTGATCTGATAGGATTAGAGTCCTTATAAAAAAGAGACACTGGAGAGTTTGCTTGCTTTCTCTCTGAACACATGCACTGAAGAAAGGCCATGTGAGCACACAGCAAGAAGGCAGCTGTCTGCAAGCCAAGGAAGAGAGTCTGCACCAGAAACTGAATTGGCTGGAACTTTGATCTTGGCCCTCTAGCCTTCAGAGCTGACGTAATAAATTTCTTTTGTTTAAGTCATTAGTCTATGGTATCTTGTTCTGGCAGTCCCAGCAGACTAAGGCACATACTTTCTGTGATTTCAGTCCTTTGAAATATGTTGAGACCTAGATAATAGCTAAAGAGTCACTGATAAATCCAGAAGGATAGTAAGGGACTGTTTCCAGAGAGTAACTGTTACAGTCAGGTTAGAAGGAAGCATAGGTCTAAGATAAGAATTTTATTAATGAATATTGATGACAATAATTTATTTCTTTATTGACAGTCATTTTCTCTTCACAGGAATGTGAATTGGACCCTTGCTGTGAAGGAAGTACTTGTAAACTTAAATCATCTGCTGAATGTGCATATGGCGACTGTTGTCAAGACTGCTGGGTAGGGAATTCCTCCGTATTTGGAAAAAATAGAAAAAGGAGAAATATGCACATATCAAAATTGGTTTTCTCTGATCTGTAAGAGAGCACTATTTTTATTACATGATTACATGAAAAGTTTTATGACACTTGTTTGCAGTTTTGTGTCATGTTCTTTTATGACAAATGGTCTAAAGAGAATTTTTTTCTTAAGTAAAAACATTTTTTTTTCTGATTTAAGAGTGATCTATGTTTTTCATTAAAAATTCAACAATAGAAAGTAGACGCTGAAAGACGCTCTATCATTTCACCCTCTTCAGGTAGCCGTTGTTTGATAATTTGTTGTTAGTCACTTTTTCCTATGTAAATGTGAGTATGAGTGTGTGTGTAGGTGTGTGTCTGTGTGAAAGTGGGTAAACATGGGTATACACATTTTTACTATGTACTTTTTTCAGTAAGATACCATGGATTTTCTTCCATTCATGTAGTTCTACAAGGTTATGTAGTTAGTATTACTTTGTATGGCTGTACCATAATTTCTTTATCTGGTCTACTAATGATGGACCTTTAGATAGCTTCCAATATTTGCTTATAAGTGGAATTGCTGGGACAGAGTATGCATATGAAAATTTTTGACACACATTTTTATACCTTCTACAAATGTGCCAGTCTGTAATTGCCAGTCTAATCAATACACTGATTACTGTACAGTGTACAGTATAGATTACATCAGCACTATTTTTGTTTCCTCGTACTAACATTGGTTGCTAGCCAGTGTTACGATCCAGGTTAGTTTGATAGTTGTAAAGTGCTTTTATATCTTAGTTTAATTTGCATTTCTTTTGGTTATCAATGAGGCTATGCTTTTTCATTTTCCGTGTTTCATGACTTTTATGAATAGCCTATTATGGGCCTTTGTTCATTTTTCTATTGGGTTGTTTAATCTTTTGTTTTTGTTAGAACTTTTTATAGATATAAATATTGTGGTTTCCAATTTGATTAATTTGTGGGAATTTTCCTGATATTCCTGTTCAATTTCAATCCTGTTACCCTAGTTCCTTCCAGGAGGTACTTTGTGCCGAGGAAAAACCAATGAATGTGATGTTCCAGAATATTGCAACGGTTCTTCTCAGTTCTGTCAGCCAGATGTTTTTATTCAGAATGGATACCCTTGCCAGAATAACAGAGCCTATTGTTACAATGGCATGTGCCAATATTATGATGCTCAGTGTCAAGTCATCTTTGGCTCAAGTAAGATATGTTATTTATATTGATTGCTGTGATTTTATTTTTTTGTTTTAGTTTTTGTTAAAAATGGAAAGCAAACGTTATTGCTAAAATTGAAATTCTCCCGTTTCCTCTCTCCTATCATGTCCCCCTCTTTCCTTCTCTGTAGGAAATCATGGTCATTAATTTGATGTGTCCAAGTTCAGTTGGTGATTTTTGTTTTTATCATACTTTCTCACCTCTCTATCCTGTGTATATTAACATTATATGTATACATATATATACACAGTATTGTATTCTAGCTTTAATAAATTCATGTAAATAGTATGGGGACATACATATGGGTCTTCTGTTTTCATTGTTCACTCAAAATGTTTTTGCAATCCATCTGTATTGCTATATTTAGATCATAGAGCATTAGAGTATTCTATTATATAAATGGAATCCATTCTTTTCCTAGTAGTATTTAATATATTTTTTATTGTGTCTCTTTTTAAATATTTCATTTTTATCAAAGTTATACATACAGTAGATTAAAGAGCCAAATCATTCACAAGATTTTATGAAAAAGTAAAGTGTGCCTCCCCATAATAGCCCCATCCCTTAAGGCAACCATTTCTACCTTTTCTTGCTGATTTCTAGCCGATTACTTTGTTACTTGCTCCAGGTCTTTAGATAATTTCTTGGTAATACTACTTCTGGATTTTTCCATTCTAGGTATTAACTGTTAATTTTTCACTGCAGAGGATGAGAATTTAATTTCTTACCTTCTCTTCTCTCAACACTTGTCAGCTCTCATCCTACTCATGCTCATTTTTCATTCTCCATCCTCTTAATATGGATTAATTATAATTTTAGGTAGAGCAGTGTTGACTGTTGTGATTTATAACAAACCAAAAAAAAATTGGTCTTTGTCCAGTTCCTGGCATGAGCTCCTAAAACCCTTGGAGTTTCTCAAGTGATGAGAGCTGTAAAAGTGTCTTTTGTTATGTCAATGAAGTGACTTTTGGAAAGCCCCTCAGTGACATAAGGGTGGGGCTGGTTGCCAGGGAACTAACCCTGTGATTAGCGGTTGGAACTTTCAGTTCCCCCACCTCTGGGACTGGAGATTGCTGTACTCACAAGTGGCCAGTGATTTAATCAATCATGTCTATGTAATGAAGCCTCCATGAAAACCCCAAAGGACAGGGTTTGGAGAGCTTCTGGCTTGGTGAACAAGTGGAGATGCAGGGAGTGTCACACTTGGCGGGGCCTGGAACCTCCAAGCCCCTTTCTTTATATCTTGCGTATGCATCTCTTCCATCTGGCTGTTCCTGAGTTATATTCTTTGATAATACACCAGTAATCTAGTGAGTAAAATGTTTCTCTGAGTTCTGTGAGCCACTCTAGCAAATTAATCAAACCCAAGGAGGGGGTGGGTCATGGGAACCTTGATCAGATAGGGTCGGAGGAGAGAAGACTAAGCATGAAATGGGACTTCCTTTATGTTAGTCAGGTCATGGGACACAGTGGTAGAGATCTGTGAACTTCTGATATATTTTGCAGGAATGGACAGGTTACTGCAGACCAAAAAAGTACTTCAGATAGGCATTTTAGAGAAGCAAATGCTATTATTTAGCAAGTATATTATCTTTGTAGAGGCCTGCAAAAAAGTCTAGGACGACCGAAGGGACAACATTATTGGGGGGGGGCTTGTTATTAATTTAGTCACTTTTTCCTGATATAAATGTGAGTGTAAGCATGTGCTTTGCTAGAGTTATTGCCATGTGACGTTTATCCTGTGCAAGTATTCTGCATCCATTTTCAGATTACTTGATCCTCCACTTCTTTTTTCTTCCAACTCCTTTCACCTCATATCCATTTTCTTGTAAACTGAACAACGTAGTATCAGGTGTGTAAGACAGACACATGAATTTCCATTATTAGGTAGAAGGTACTGCCATTTTGGCTTCAAAATATTTACAAATAAAATATTTTTAGGAATATATAATTAAGTGGAAAAATCAAACATTAAGTGGTACATATATAAAATATAAGAAAACAAGAATGGATTGATACTTTATTAGCTGTCATGGCTGTTTGTCAATGTAATTAATACCTAAATTAAGCATCCATATATGGTAGGTTAAAAAAAATAATACCTGGAAGTGTTTTCACCAACCCTCCCAGCCTGATCTAACCAGGGGTGCAGTAGACCTGTGTTTGAGAGCAGTTAGAATTAATATGCTGAAAGTGCTACCATACTGTGCATGGTTTTTAATTTCATCATGGTTAATATAAATTTATTTATTTATTTCTGGCTGCGTTGGGTCTTTGTTGCTGCACGTGGGCTTTCTCTAGTTGCAGCGAGCGGGGGCTACTCTTCACTGCGTGTGCAGACTTCTCCTTGTGGTGGCTTCTCTTGTTGTGGAGCACGGGCTCTAGGTGCTTGGGCTTCAGTGGTTGTGGCTCGCGGGCTCAGTAGTTGTGGCTCGTGGGCTTAGTTGCTCTGCAGCATGTGGGATCTTCCCGGACCAGGGCTTGAACCCATGTCCCCTGCATTGGCAGGCGGATTCTTAACCACTGCACCACCAGCGAAGTCCCATCATGGTTAATAATTTCATCTTGTTTAATGACACTTCTTTGAGGACTTGAGTGCTTGAGTCCAGGCTAACTTTTAAGTACCATCTAAGCTTTATTTTCACATTTTGTTGTCAATTATAAAATGTGGAACAAAATGTTTTATATGTAGGCCCTGAAACCTTTTCAGAGGTGTTGAGGCAGTTTATCCAGGCATATGGACTGTCGTAGGGAATACTTTTATTTCTGAATTAAATTGCCATAACTTAAAAATATTTTTTAATTTTAATCTTATTGGGGTATAGTTGATTTACAATGTTGTGTTAGTTTCAGGTGTACAAAAAAAAATTTTTTTTGCTGTTACAGAAGCCAAGGCTGCTCCAAGGGATTGTTTCATTGATGTGAATTCCAAAGGTGACAGATTTGGCAATTGTGGTTTCTCTGGCAATGAATACAAGAAGTGTGCCACTGGGTAAGTGGAGGCAAGAGTATAAAAGAATATGAAAGGTTGTAAGATCAGCCATCTTTAGTATCTTTTACAGCTCCTTGTGACTGCCGACTTTCTCCCCCTTAAACATCTAACTTTTCAAATTTAACAATTTTGTAAAACATGACTTCAGAGAGATTCTGAATAGGAAGGGTAAAATTATTCATACCTTTTGACATTACCTGTCTAAAATATAATGATTTTTAGAATGTCACTTTTGTTTATCCTGTTCTACAATAAGAAGCCCAAATAAACACTCTTCTCCCTCTTCCTTTCATTAAAAGATTATGCTGCTAAATCCATACGTAGAGGTATCTGCAGAATTAATTCTGGACTTTATCATTTTCTTCTGGCTCTATATAATTTGAAAGTGACAAATTAAAAGCCTTTTTTGTTTCTATAACATTTGCACATTGTAAAAAAATTAATATTATTACAAAAATATAAACAAAAGTTATCCATAATCTGTCTGTATGTATTCAGTAATTTCAGTGTATGTCTTCCTTTTTTTTGTTATTTCTGTGCACTATACATACACACACTAACGTTTTGTATAATTGGAATTATTCTATAATACTGTGCTTCTCTTCTACTCACTTCACCTCCTACTCTGCCAATTAAGCTAAGCAACTGAGGTAAAACAATGCTTACTAAGACGAAATAACAACCGTGACCTCCGTGTTCCAAAATCCAACAGACATCTTTAGGTCTTCATGCTTCTGGACCTTTCAGTAGCATTCAACTATGTTGACCATTTTCTCCTTGAAGAAACCCCTTTCCTTGGCTTTTGTGTAGAATGTTCTTCTAGTATTTTTTTTCTGTTTCCAGATGCTCCTTTAATGTATTTATTTGTAGGCTCATCTTTCTCTACTGAGCCATTAAATGTGAAATACTTCAGCTCTACTGGTCAACATGTCGTCCTCTGCCACAGGGCCTTGGCACGTGCTGTTCCTTCTGCCTGACATGCTCTCCTCTCTCTGCCATTTTAAGTACAACTTCTCTGAGAAAGACTTCCTCAACTTCCTTAACAGGGTCAGATGTCCCTCTTATGGATGTTCTTAATGCTGTGTGCTTTTATTTTTTTTAACGTTAGCCAAATTATGTTGTTCTAATTCTTTACAAATTAGTTATCTACATAAAGTATACTTCACAGAATATTTAGAATATACCTTTCTTGATATATAAAACAGAGTAGGTTGAAGGAAGTTAGAAAAACAAGAAAGTATTTCAAAAGAGGGTATGAACATAACTGTTTTGACTACCTTGTATAGTCTCAAAACTAGTTGTAGATATAAGTTCTCTTGCATTTATATAGCACTCTTTTTCTGGGGAAGTCAAACTATTATTCTTAATAAATTTTTAGTATATTTAAATTGCACGGGAAGGTTTTATGTCCAAACCATTGCTTTAGCAAGAATAATCACTTAAAAGTGATACTGCCTTAGAAAAGATATTGGGTCGGCCAAAAAGTTTGTTCGGTTTTAAGTACAAATAAAAGACACATTTTAAATTTTCACGAAGAACTTTATTGAACAACATATTCACTGACAGAATGAACTTTTTGTCCAATCCAATAGGTAGTGTAATAGGTAATTTTCCAGATAAAGGGAAGGTCAGATACAAAACCAGTTATAGGCACAGCATTTTTAAGATTCTTTTATGGTGTTTAGAAAAGACCAAGGAGGGCTCTGTCCTGCACTTGGAGGAATTGGACCCATCTTGGCTAACATAATTAGGCTAAATCAAAATGAGAAAAGTAGCAATTTGAAAGTTGAAGGAAGGATGAACTGGTTAAAAAGTTGTATGTTTCTCTTTCATTGAATTTGATGTGTTGTATTTTCCTTATTGTTCAGTTCATAATATTTTCTAAGTTACACTGTGATTTCTCCTTTGACTCATGTGTTATTAAAAGTGTATTGCTAATTTCCAAATATTTGGGAATATTCTGGTTATCTGTTTTTGATTTCTAGTTTAATTCCATTGAGAACATACTCTCTATGATTTCAGTTCTTTTCAATTTATTGAGATGTGAATTAGTGTCCAGCATATGGTCTATTTTGGTGAATGTTCCATGTTCAATTAAAAAGAAAAGTGTATCTTGCAGTTGTTGGATATATTATTCTATAAATGTCAAGTTAATTAATGGTCTTGTTCAAATCTTGTATATTTTGGGTGTGTGTGTGTTTATCTGTTTACCCTTCAGTTTCTGAGACAGGTGTGTTAAAATCCCCAGCTGTGATTATGACGTTGTCTATTTCTCCTTTTAGTTCTATAAATTTTTGCTGTATGTGTTTTGAAGTGTGTTCTTCAGTGCTTATGTTATTAGGTGCATACACATTTAGGATTGTTATGTCTTCTGGAAGAACTGATCCTTTCATTACTACCAAATTTAATACTTCAGAATTTTTTTTTGTAGTATTTGTCTCATAAGACATCTCATTTGTTTAAGTGACCATCTGGTTACCACCCTTGTCACTGCACTGTAAAGCCCATTCTGTGTTTAACATAGTGCCTGGCACATTGTCATAGTAAGTGCCTATTAACTGTTTGTTGAACGAATGAAGGAACAGATGATGTATCTAATGGGTGGAATTAGTGTGACTAATTGAATGAGCTGAGCTAAACCTTGGGATAAGTGGATTGATGCAGACCTGGAAGGGGCTTGCTACATATGCCTTATCCTTGTCTTTAGCCTGGTCCCGTTTCCATATTTTTATGAATATCTTGATGAAAATATAGCAACTACATTTACAAAACTTAAATTACTGGGTAGCTGATTTGAAAAGCATTTTATAATAGTAATATAAGGATAATGTAATATAGTCATTAGGAATACACATTTGAAGTTAGACTCTGGGTTTGAATACTGCTTTAACCACTTAAGATCTCTGAGACTTTGGACACGTTACTTCGCTTACATACTTCATTTTTCTCTTCTGTAAAATGGAAATAATAATGGTACCTATTACTAAGTATTGTTTTAAAGACTGAATGAGTTGGTGGATGTTAATACTAAGAAGAGTACCCGGTTCATTGTAGGACTTGTCATCGTCATCATCGTCACGCTCTTTATAATCATCCCCATCATAGAAAATGCATCAAATCTAGAAAAGTCTCAAGAAACTGGTCACATATGGTCCTGTCATCCAGAGATACTCTGTTAAAGTTTTATTGTTATTTCCTTCTCATGTGTATTCATAAGCATATAAATATGTATCATACACATATATACATACACATATGTGTACTCAGAGACCCATATCTGTGTGTATAAACAAAATTGCATAGTATGATTTATACTGTTTTATAAGTTGATGTATTTACTTTCCACTCTATTAAGGGCATTTATAGGATATACCCAGCTTCTTTTAACCATTTCCTTATGTTAGAAATGTTATGTTGTTTCCAGTAATCTGTTTTTTTAAACAAGGCTGTGATAAATACAATTTAAGTATTTATGTCTCCGATTGTTTCTTTAGTAGATTTTTCTCAAAAGAAAATGGAAGATAGTTTTAAAGGCTCTTCATAGATGCTTCTAAATTGACCTTCAAAACGTTTGACTGATTTATACTTCCACTACCCCCCTCATCAATGTCAGAGTATTGTCTTAAGAAATACTTTTCCAATTTGTTACATCAAATAGATATTTCATTCTTGCTTTGAATGAATTTGTAAATACTTATTTAATTTCTTGTTGTTGTTTTTCAAAAATGTTTAAAGGGATATAGAGAAAATGTGGTTTCCACTCTTACTCTCTTTCTCCTTCTTCCCACCCTGCTCTTCAGGTGTGTCTTTGAGCTTTTCGTCTGCCTTTCCAGGGTTTCTTATGCACATATACACTCCTACTCCCCACCGACTCCCACCCCCTGCTGTGCACATTGTCTTGTTCCATTTCACCAAAAGAGCTGTCCTCTCTTGCAGAACAAGATGGTGTCATCCTTTTAAACTATTTGTTTATTTACATTTTTTATATTTTTATACAATTTTTAAGGGTTCCTTTCCATTTACATTTATTACAGAATATTGGCTATATTCCCCATGTTGTATTGTACAAATACATCCTTGAGCCATTCTTTTTTTTTTTTTTTTTTTTTTTTGCGATACGCAGGCCTCTCACTGTTGTGGCCTCTCCCATTGCACAGCACAGGCTCCGGACACGCAGGCTCAGCGGCCATGGCTCACGGGCCCAGCCGCTCCGCGGCATGTGGGATCCTCCTGGACTGGGGCACGAACCCGTGTCCCCTGCATCAGCAGGCGGACTCTCAACCCCTGCGCCACCAGGGAAGCCCCCTTGAGCCATTCTTAACATTCAATAGTTTGTTAAACTTTTTAAATGAAAATTTTTAAATACACAGAGGAGTAGAAAGAATAGTATGATGAACACCCATATATCCTAGATTAAAACACTGTTAATATTTTATCATATTTACCTTGTCTAGATTTTGCTGAACCATTTTTAAGTAAATTATCAGCATTATGATGCTTCACTCCTAAATTCTTGAGTATTCATCTCCAACATATAAGCCTGTTCTCAATACTGTTATCATACCTAACAAAATTCAGAGTTTCCTAATGTAATGTAATCCCTGGTCAATATTCACATTTCTCCAATTGTCCATGTCCTCAAATTGTCTTTCATAGCTGTTTTTTTTTTTCCACATCAGGACTCAACCAAGGTTCACACATTGCATTTAGTTGTCATGTCACTTAAGGCACTTTAAAAAAAAATAATAATTAATTTTATTTTTGGCTGCGTTGGGCCTTCGTTGCTGCGAGCGGGCTTTCTCTAGTTGCGGCGAGCCGGGGCTACTCTTCGTTGTGGTGCGCGGGCTTCTCGTTGCGGTGGCTTCTCTTGTTGCAGAGCACGGGCTCTAGGCACGCGGGCTTCAGTAGTTGTGGCTCGTGGGCTCTAGAGCGCAGGCTCAGTAGTTGTGGTGCACCAACTTAGTTGCTCCGCGGCATGTGGGATCTTCCTGGACCAGGGCTCGAACCTGTGTTCCCTGCATCGGCAGGCAGATTCTTAACCACTGTGCCACCAGGGAAGCCCCACTTAAGTCACTTTTAATCTAAAATATTCTTCTTCGGTTTATTTATTTTTTTCTTTTCAATGACAGTGACCTGAGGAAATGACTGGGCCAGTGGTCATTTAGGGTGGCCCACGTTCTGGATTTGTTTGGTAGTTCCTTCTCAACGTTGCTTAACTTGTGTCTTTATTCCCTGAATTTTCTATACATCAGAAGTTAAATCTAAAGTCTTAATTAGATTCAGGTTAAACACTTTGAATACTTCGTAAGTATTTGACTACTTTGTAAGTGGTAGATGATGTCAAGGAGGCACATAATTCTGGATTGTCTTATTATTAGTGTTACTAAGTGGCAATGACCAAATCTTGCTTTTGTAAAGTTAGGTCTTGCCCACTGCAACTATCAAGTAATATGTGGAGTGATGATTTTGTACCGTATAAATATCCAGTTCCCCACCAGTGTTTCACCTCATGGTTTAAGCGTGCATTGATGATCCTGCCTGAAGCAGTTATTCTTTTGGTGCTTGCAATATAATTTTTATTACTATAACAATGAGCATCTCTTAGCTTTGTAGGCTGTTTGCATTTCTTATTTTGTGAATTGCCTATTTGCATCTTTGCTAATTTTTTTCTGTTGAAGTGACTATCCTTTTAATGATTTGTGGCAGTTTTCTTTTAATATGTTAAGAGTATTTTCCTTTTACTTCTTAATATGTCACTAAGACTATACATGAGACATTAAGTATATCATAGCAGCATGAATTTTGGTAGGTTCCAGTAGATGCTAACTGAGATCTGCTTTCTTCTATGCTTTGTTTTAGAGGTTTTCATATCTAATTTCAACTAATTATGTGAGATAGGCATCATTATTTAGGTCTTGTTTTTCAGATGAAGAAACTGAACTTAAGAAAGTTTAAGCACTTTACTCAGGTTACCTCGTGAATAAATGGTGACATAAGAATAAATGTAAAGATGGGACAAAATAACTAACTCTTAAGTGAAGGATGGAAGGAAGAGGAGGCTTAATAGCAGCATGTGCAAAAAGTAAATAGGGGTGTTAGCTGAGGATAAATTCAAGGACATCAATAATGTAATGTAGTTACCATAAGAGCTACTGTCATCCTGGGCTTCATAGAAGTACAGTATCTAGAATAAAGGAAATGACAGTTCATCTTGTTCTTTGCTTGTCAGGCTGTAACTGAAATTTCATATTTTACTCCGAGCACTGTGCTTCAAGAGGGAGTGAGACAAACTAGAACATATTTAGAGGGGAGCTTCCTTGTTGCATGAGAAATGATTGTAGACTATTGTCCTGTGAAGTAAGTAATTAGGACCTATGTGATAATTGTCCTAAAAAGCTGCCATGTGGAGGAAAGAAAAGACATTATCTGTGTGGTCTCATGTCGAAGATCTGGGACCAATGAGGAAAAGTTGTAGGGAGAAAGATTTTAACTCAAGAAGTAAAAGATATGATAGCTGGTATGAGAATATTTAGGAGGTGATGAATTAGAGGAATTGGAAAACAATATCCTATAATGACTTGGCAGTGATAGCATAGGGGAGATTTAAGAATAGGGTAGGTGCTTGGATCAAAAGACAATCAATTAGGACTTCCCTCATGGCACAGTGGTTAAGAATCCGCCTGCTAATGCAGGGGACACGGGTTTGAGCCCTGGTCTGGGAAGATCCCCCATGCCGCAGAGCAACTAAGCCCGTGCGCCACAACTACTGAGCCCGCGTGCCACAACTACTGAAGCCATGCGCCTAGAGCCCGTGCTCCGCAACAAGAGAAGCCACCGCAGTGAGAAGCCCTTGCACTGCAACGAAGAGTAGCCCCCGCTCGCCACACCTAGAGAAAGCCTGCGTGCAACAACAAAGACCCAACGCAGCCAAAAAAAAAAAAAAAAAGACAAAGACAATCAATTTAATAGGAAATTTTAATACAGCATCATAAGAGTTGATGTTTGGGATACTTATTGTATCCTGAAGGGCTATAGGAAGGGCATTTAACTTACACAGCCTTGTAATAGGAATTGTAGTCAGGGAAGTCTTCATAGCGTTGTTACTGAATTAGTGAATTGAATTAGTGAATTAATGAGTTAATGAATTGAGTCTTTAAGTAAGAGTGAGCCAAGTGAAGAAAGGTGGAGTCCTGTCATACTTATTTAACATTACAAAATCTAGGTTTCTCTTTACTATAACTCTGTAAGAAGACACAATTGAATTTTGGTATAGTTCTATTACTTTCTGTGTAAAAGCATTTATAAAATTATATCACATTTAAAAACAACTTTATTAGTTAGACTTTTTTGAGCCCTAAGCAGGTAGTGAAGAGAGATTATTACGTGTCAGCATCCACGCCCCCTGGTACCCTACTAATTTGCATCTTTGCGTCCACTTACCTCTTCTCTGCCATATTTAAAGAGAGCTACTTTGATCTCTGTTTCTCTCACACACTTTTTCTGTTGAGATTCCCTTTAGCTAAACAGCAATAAACTCCCTGCCTATATACAAAAAATATATAATTTTTCTTTTGTATCTACACTGGATGCATTGTAGTTTGCATTATTTACCTTTCCAGGAATGCTTTGTGTGGAAAGCTTCAATGTGAGAATGTACAAGAAATGCCTGTATTTGGAATTGTGCCTGCTATTATTCAGACTCCTGGGAGAGGCACCAAATGTTGGGGTGTGGATTTCCAGCTTGGGTCAGATGTTCCCGATCCTGGCATGGTGAATGAAGGCACCAGATGTGGCGTTGGAAAGGTAATCATAATGTTTTCTAAAACAAAGTAAAATTTTAAAAATTAAAAACATCATTATATAAAGCTAGTGGTTCTTTTCTGGGTATAAAAGAAATCTCTGTTTATTGTAGAGATTTGGGAAAATAGAAAGCTACCAAGAATAAAAATAAGAACAGCTATACCTCCTGATGACTTATAGCCATATAATGCTTTCTCTTTTAAAAAAAATTTTTATTGCAGTATAGTTGATTTACAATGCTGTGTTAGTTTCATATAATGCTTTTTTTAACTTCAGAAATGATCAGTTTTCATCATGGTCACTGGATCTGCTTAGATTAGAGTATTCATTATCTGCATCTCATTGGATAATTTCCACAATTTCATTAAAGAAACCTCTGCATCCATTAAAAAAAAACAACTATAATTCTATTATCCCGATTTCTTCATTGGGGTCATATATTATAACCTGTGTTTTCTATGTTGTAATATACTGGGCATATCCCCCCTCCCCATCAATGTGCTGTAATTTATTAGCCAGGCTGCTATTACTGGGATTTCCAGGATTTTGTGTGAGTGTGTGTGTGTGTATGCATGTATGTGTGCATGCATCCGTGTCTTTGTACTAGAAATGTCATAGCGCTTGTCCTGCCCATGCATCCTGCTACCCTGGCCACAGCTGTTTGGATCCAGTGTTAGCCAAGAGTTAGCTGCTGACTTACTACCAGCGGTCCCGGATGAGAGGAGCTAGGCCTAATTCCTTTTTTGGGGGGGAATATATAAGTAAAGAAAGGTAGTTAAGAGTAGCGCTGAAACTACGAATTCTTTGAGAGATAGCATGATGTAGGAGGAGGGCTAGAAGGGTTATGGTGAGCTTCAGCTATGTACAAGAGACAGAGGGAGCAGGATTGTTGAACAAGTTGAAGAAACCAACTCATGGGAGAATAGAGGAGGGGAGAGCGAACACAATCAATTGATTATGTGGGACACATGAAAAAGACAGAGGGACCTGCAAGTTACCTCAGTTTCTACCAAGTTTTCAGTTCCAATTCTGTTGCCCCTCACTTCTTACCAAAAAGACCCTGGTATTCTTGTGCCTGCCCTTGCCACGCCATAAACTCAACTGCTGCAGTTACTATAAACAATGCTGAGGTAAATGGCTTTCTAAAAAATTTCACAAAATCCTGATTATTTTCTGAGGTTAAATTACTATAAGGGGGTGTGTACTTTTAAGGTTTTAGATATAGTTTTGCCAAATTTCTCTTTAGAAAAGTATTTATTAGTTTATCTTCCAAGCAGTTTTCAATAATAAATGTTTTAACTCTATATCCTAGTCAGGATTAGGTGCTATTGTTTTTAAACTTTCATTTGGTAATTTTCTTTTTACTCTTTCTCGATTATTAGTGATGTTGAATTTTTTTGTCTCCATATATTTATTCCTTCTTTTGTGATTTGCTTGTCGATGTTATTTGTTCATTTAAAAATTGATGTGTTTTTCTTATTGATTTTAAAGAACTTTAACTTATGTCATATAAGATGTAATATGTGTAATATATTTGCCCAGTTATTACTTGCCTCTTTCTTTTGTTTTTAGTATTTTTTGCCATGTTTACATTTTTATGTAAACAAATCTATTATTCCTTTCCTTTATGGTTTCCAACTTTACTTACATGTTTTACAAGACTTTCTTAGTATAGTATCAGAGCATTATTTTCTAGTAGATTTTTAATTTTTTTAAGTACTTAACTGTTTAATCCAGGGGAATATGGAGTGTATAGTATGAGGTTAGCATTCTTCTTTTTTTCCTTTTTCATTTTATTCATTCAGAGATGATGACTATATGCTGATTTCTAATGTTACTTTTTTTCAGAATGGTTTGTTATTTGCCATCACCTCAATTATAATATCTCTTTTAATCTGAAATCTTATTTAAATTACTTATTAAATTTTCACATATACTTGGGCTTGATTTCTGCTTTTTCTCTTAATGTCCACTGATTGGTCTGATACTCATGTGTCAGTATTGCCTTCTTTTAGTTTTTGTCAGTTTTATAATATATTTTTATTATCTGGTCATACAAATGCCCCCTCATTCTTTTTTCATAGTTTTCTTGGCTATTAATATTCATTTATTATTCCAGATGAACTTGAGATCATTTTGTCAAGGTGCAAAAAAAAAATTTTTTAAATAAAAGCGCTTTGGAATTTTGGTTGGGATCAAATCAAATTTATAAATTTGTAATGGGGAAAAGTGACATCTTTACATTATTCAGTCTTCCCATAGAAGAACATGGTATATCTCTCGATTTTTTGGGGGGTCTCATTTTAAAGATTTAATTATAAAGGTCCTTTTTATTTTTTGTTAGTTTTATTCCTAGGTATTTTATATTTTTATTGTTATTATGAATAGCCTCTTATTATGTTTTCTAATTTGTTATGTTACATTTTCTAATTGGTGTATATTGATAAGAGAAACTGTTTTGTTTATATTTTTACTGGCTATTATTGATATTCAGAAAAATATATTCACTTGTATATATTTATTTTGTTACCAGCCATATACTTAGTGTCACGTATTTTTATTGTTGATTGTATTAAAATTTTCTAGGTAAACAATCATCTGTAAATGATAGAAAGTTGATTTCCTTTCTGATACTTACAATTTGGATTTATTTTCTTGTGTAATTGCAATGATAGAGCTTTCAGGATAATTTTAAATAATAATGATAATAGTGTACTTCTTTGTCTTCTCCCTAACTTGACTGGGAATGCATCTAGCCTTCCAAGGTTATATATGATTTTGGCTATTGGCTTGGGGTAGGTAGTACTTTTCATTTAATGGAGAATTGTTTTAGTTGTGATTAATAAGAATAAAAGAACAAATAGATTAAAAATTTTATAAGTAGTTTTTTCAACAGCTATTTCAGTAATCACTACATCTTTTCCTTTGACTTATTAATGTGCTGGGTTATATTGATAAATTCCTCAACATTAAATTGTCTTTACGTTCCGGGAGCAAATACTGGTAATGTAGATTTATTCCTGGATTCTGTATGCTGGTGAATATACTTTTATATTTCTGAAGCTGTATACTTAAGCTTTTTTAATTTATGAAATTTTACTATGTGGATTATAGTCAGTACTCTTAAATCTCACAAAAATTCGGCTAAGACTGAATTAAAGCATAGCAGGAAATTTACTGATTCAAACCACAGAATCAAATAAAGAGCTTTGGAACCCAGAATCTGAGATAATGTCCCTGTGGTTCTTTTCCTGTATCTTTCATTTCTTCTTCCCCCTTGTTGATCCCCTCTCCGCCTACCCCCGCCAAGCCCAGCTTTATTGAGATACAATCAATATATAACATTGTGTAAGTTTAAGGTACACAATATGATGATTTGATACACACATATATTGTGAAATAATTACTGCAATAAGGTTAGTTAACACATCTATCACCTCACATAAATAGAACTTTTTTTTGTGGTGAGAACATTTAAGATTTATTCTCTTATTACCAACTTTCAAGTATATAATACAGTATTGTTCGCTATAATCACCATGCTGAATATTAGATCCTCAGGACTTGTTCATCTTATAACTGGAAGTTTGTACCCTTTGACAGTGACTACCCATTTCTCCCCTTCCCTGGCCCCTGGCAACCACCCTTCCACTCTCTGTTTCTGAGTTCAGCTTTTTAAAAGATTCCACATATAAGTGAGATCATATGGTATTTTTCTTTCTCTATCAGACTTATTTCTCTTAGTCTGAATGCCCTGAAGGTCCATCCATGTTGTTGCAAATGGCAGGATTGGTTGTTCGGGAATGTGTTGTTTAATTTCCATATTTTTGTGAATTTTCCAGTTTTCTTTCTGTTACTGATTTCTAGTTACACCACTGTGGTCAAGATAGAGACCAGATGGGATTTCAATCTTCTTAAGTCTTGCTCTGTTGCCCAGCATATGATTTATCTTGTGGAATGTATACATACAGAATACCAAATATGTATTCTGCTGCTGTTGCATGGAATGTTCTGTCTATGTCTTTTGGTCCATTTTGCTCTGTAGTGTTCTTCAGGTCTGTTTCCTTATTACATTTCTGTCTGGATCATCCATCCAGTATTAAAACTGAAGTCCCCTATACTATTATTATATTGTTGTCTATTTCTCCCTTTAGTTCTGTTATTATTTGCATTAAATATTAGATGCTCCAATGTAGGGTGTATATATACTTATAATTGTTATATCCTCTTGATGAATTGACCCCTTTATCACTATGCAATGACCTTCTTTGTCTCTTGTGATTGATTTTGACTGAAAGTCTATTATATGTGATATAAGTGTAGCTACTTCTGCTCTCTTTTGGTTACCATTTGCATAGATATCATTTTCCATCTCTTTACTTTCAACCTATGTATGTCCTTAAAGCTAAAGTGAGTCTCTTGTTGGCAACATATTGTTAGATCTTGATTTTTTAATCCATTCAACCACTTTGTGTCTTTTGATATGGGAATTTAGTTCATTTATGTTTAAAGTATTTAATTATTGATAGGTAAAGACCTACTGCCTGTCAGTTTGTTAAGTGTTTGTTGACTGTTTTTTAGCTCTTTTGCCCCTCTCTGTCTTCTTTTGTGATTTATTTTTTTGTAGTGCATGTTTTAATTCCTTTCTCTTTATCTTTTGTGTTTAAGTTTCTTCCCTTTGTGGTTACCATGAGGCTTACATAAAATATTTTATAGCTATAACAGTCTGTTTTAAGCTGATAACAACTTACCTTCAATTGTATACACAGCTCTACACTTTTACTTCTCCTTTCCTTGTATTTTATGCTATTGATGTCATACTTTACATCTTTTTATATTGTGCATCCATTAACAAATTATTGTACCTATAGTTATTTTTTTCATCATTTTTTCTTCCATTTTTATTGAGATATAATTGATGTACAGCACTGTATACGTTTAGGGTGTACAGCATAATGGTTTGACTTACATACATCATAAAATGATTATCAGTAAGTTTAGTGAACGTCCATCATCTCATATAGATACAAAATTAAGGAAATACTTTCTTCTTGTGGTGAGAACTCTTAGGGTTTACTCCTGTAACAACTTTCATATGTAACACACAGCAGTGTTCATTACATTAATCGTGTTGTACATTCATCCCTAGTACTTACTTATCTTATAACTAGAATTTGTACCTTTTGACCCCCTTCATCCAGTTCTCTGTCCCCCGAACCCCACCTCTGGTAACCACAAATCTGATCTCTTTTTCTATGAGATTTGTCTGTTTGTGTTTTGAAGTATAGTTGACCTACAAAACTATGTTAGTTCCTAGCGCACAACAGGGTGATGCAATATTTTCAATTGTTACAAAATTATCAGCATGATAGCTCTGGTTACCAACTGTCACCATACAAAGATATTATGTTATTATTGACTATATTCCCCTTGCTGTACATTTCATTCCCATGCCTCATTTGGAGTTTGTGTCTCTTAATTTCCCTCACGTATTTCACTCATTCCCCCACCTTCTTCCCCTCTGGCAACCACCTATTTGTTCTCTTTATCAATGACTCTGTTTCTGCTTGGTTATATTTGTTCATTTGTTTTGGTTTTTAGATTACACATATAAGTAAAATCATATGGTATTTGTCATTCTCTGTCTGAGTTATTCCACTTCGCATAATACCCTCTGGGTCCATCCGCGTTGTTGCAACATTCTTATTATGGCTGAGTAATATTTCATTGTATGCATGTGTATGTGTGCGTGTGTGTGCATATGAACATAGGGGTGCATATATCTTTTTAAATTAGTGTTTTTGTTTTATTTGTAAAACTACCCAGAAGTGAAACTTCTGGGTCATATAATAGTTCTATTTTTAATTTTTTGAGGGACCTCCATATTGTTTTCCATAGCAGCTGCACCAATTTATATTCTCACCAACAGTGCACAGGAGTTCCTTTTTCTCCACATCCTTGGCAACACTTGTCATTTATTGTCTTTTCGATAATAGCTATTCTGACAGGTGTGAGGTAATCTCTCATTGTGGTTTTGACTTGCCCGTTTCCCTGATGATTAGTGATGTTGAGCATCTTTTTATGTGATGCCTGCTGGTCATCTGAATGTCTTCTTTGGAAAAATGTCTATTCAGATTCTCTTCTCATTTTTAAATCATGTGGTTTGTTTTTTGGATGTTGAGTTATATGAGTTTTGTGTGTGTGTGTGTGTGTGTGTGTGTGTGTGTGTGTATTTTGGATAATTTACCCCTTATCAGATACATCATTTGCAAATATCTCTCCCATTCAGTAGATGACCTTTTCATTTTGTTGATAGTTTCCTTTGCTATGCAAAAGCTTTTTAGTTTGCTGTAGTTCCATTTGTTTTCCTTCCCTGAGGAGACATATCCAAAACAATATTATACCGTTAGTTATTTTTGATTTTTTTTAAAAACTTTTATACTCGAGATAAAGTGATTTACACACCATCATTCCAGTATTAGAATATTTTGATTTTGACTATATATTTACCTTTACCAATGAGTTTTATAGTTTTTTATGTTTTCATATTGTTACTTAGTGTCCTTTCATTTCAACTTGAAGAAGTCTCTTTATCAATTCTTGTAAGGCATGTCTAGTGGTGATGAAATCCCCTAGCTTTGTTTGTCTGGGAATGTCTTTAACTTTCCATTTCCGAAGGACAGGTTAGTACTCGTGGTTGGCAATTTTTTTCACTCAGTGCATTGAATATATCATCTCACTCTCTCTCGGCTTGCAAGGTTTCTGTAGAAAAATCCACTGATAGCCATACTGGGCTGCTGGTGGATTTCCCTAATATGTGATGAGTCATTTTTCTCTTGCTACTTTTAAAATTCTCTCCTTGTCTTTAACTTTTAACATTTTGATTATTGATTATAATGTGTCTCAGAGCAATCTTCTTTGGGTTGACCTTGCTTGGGGTCCTGTGAGCTTCCTGTACCTGAATGTCCATATTCTCCCAAGGTTTCAGAATTTTTCTGCTATTAATTCTTTTTTTTTTTTTTTTTAATTTTTGGCTGCATTGGGTCTTTGTTGCTGTGTGCAGGCTTTCTCTAGTTGCGGCTAGTGGGGGCTACTCTTCATTGCAGTGTGCGGGCTTCTCATTGCGGTGGCTTGCTGTGGAGCTTGGGCTCTAGGCATGCGGGCTTCAATAGTTGTGGTGAGTGGGCTCAGTAGTTGTGGCTCACGGGCTTAGTTGCTTCGCGGCATGTGGGATCTTCCCAGACCAGGGATCGAACCTGCGTCCCCTGAATTGGCAGGCGGATTCTTAATCCCTGCACCACCAGGAAGTCCCTGCTATTAATTCTTTAAACTTTCTTTCTGCTCCTTTCTTTCTTCTCTTTCTGGGACTCCCATGATGCGAATGTTTGTTTCCTTGATGGTGTCCCGTAATTCACGTTGGCTTTCTTCACTCTTTCTTATTCTTTTTTTCTTTTTGTTTCTCTAACGGGCTAATTTCAAGTGATCTGTCTTTGAGTTCACTGATTCTTTCTCCTGGATGATTAAGTTGGTTGTTGAACCTCTCTGCTGAATTTTTCATTTCTGTCATTCTATTCTTCTGTAGGGTTTCTTTTTGGTTACTTTTAATGGTTCCTATTTCTTTATTAAACTTCTCATTATGTTCATTCATCGTTTTCCTGATTTTGCTGGGTTGGCTACCTGTGTTCTCTCACATTTCATTCAGTTCCTTAATGATGATTATTTTGAGTTCTTTATCAGTCAGACTATAGATCTTCATTCTTTGGGGTCATTTATTGGAACTTTATTAGTTTCTTTTGGTGTTGTCATATTTGCTTGATTCTTCCATGTAGCCTTGCATTGGTGCCTGTGCATTTGAAGGAGCACCAGTCTTTACAGACTGGTTTCAGCTGGTAAACACCTCCTGTCTGTTCTGTGTGCTGATGGGATTACCTCTGGGATCTCAGTCTGCCTGGTTTGGAGCTGGTTACAAAGCTGTTTATGGATGTGCAGCAGGGCCTGCAGTTGGTGAACTTTTTATCATGGACTTGGTAGGGCATGGGTGCTGACTGGTCCCTAGGTGGACTGAACTTCCTCCAATACCTTTTTCAGGAGGTGGCCCCAGGACAGGGGTCTGCCTCAGGGTCCACAGTTATGTCTTTAAACAGCAGGCCTATTACCAGTTGCATAGATGGGTGGGGCTCTCATCAGGTACCTAAGAGGGCTGCTGTCTGTTCATTAATTGGGTCCCTGGATGGGCAGGACTAGCCCTGGACTGTGACTGAGATTGGCTGGAATGAAATCCCAGAGCTGTTTCAGATTCCACAGCCAAAACTGAAGGCTGTAGGCCTAGTTCTTGAGGCATGGATGTGCACGTCCCCAGCCAGGTCCTTGGACATGCTGGGCTGCTTCCTGACTGGCTTGAGGGGCTGGAGCTGAGTGTAGCACCAGTTCAGGATCTCATGAGGCACAGACATGAGTATCTCCTTTCTAGTGTCTCTTCATATAAGGGCACTAATCCCATTGGACCAGGGCTTCACCATCATGACCTCAACAAACCTTAATTACACATCTTCAGATACCATCACATGTGGATTAGGGCCTCAGCATATGAATTTTGAGGGGAACACAATCACTGAGCTGTAACAGACAGCCACTAGAATGGACTTTAGTTAATTGAAGTTGGATAATATTCATTCCTGCCTCATTGCCTATGTAGCTTTTGCTGTTGAGTCGTGCATTGCACTCCGTGTGCTAAAGTCTGGTTTACCTCAACATTTGTACATTTCAGTTGTTTTGGGTTGTTTATTCTTGGTTTGGGCATAAGGAAGAAATATTGGTCAGGGTTCTCCAGAGAAACAGAACCAAAAGGGTGTGTGTGTGTGTGTGTGTGTGTGTGTTTATATATATAAGGCTTTTTATGAGGAATTAGCTTACACAATTATGGAAGATAAGAAATCCCAAGATCTCATTGGGCAAGTTGGAGACCCAGAAGAGCTGATGGTGTAGTTCCAGTTCAAAGGCTAGTGGGTTTGAGTCCCAGAAAGAGTTATGATTCGGTTTGAGTCCAGAGGCAGGACAAAACCAATGTCCCACCTAGAGGGCAGGCAGGTAGGAGAAATTCTCTCTTATTTGGAGGAGGGTCAGCCTTTTCATTTTATTCAGGCCATTAACTGATTGGACGAGACCAATATACGGACAATCTGCTTTACTCATTTGATCAACTTATGTGTTAAGCACATCCAAAAACATCCCACAGAAACGTCTAGAATAATATTAGATCAAATATCTAGGCACTCTGTGGCCCAGTCAAGTTGATACATGAAATTAACCATCACAGGTCCACACCTTGTCAGCTTGGTGTCCGTATGCATCTCCTTAAACCATACATAATCTCCAAGACAATAAAAATCTTCAAAACAATCTTGAAGACAATAGCACGGTCATAATTCTACCTAACATGGTAGAACTGTGTACAACCATTGTATCCTGCTTACAACTGAAAATGCACTAAATCCTACTTCGAAGAGGAGATAAAAATCTTTGGCCATTGTTTACTTTTCTTAATATCCTGTAACTTAAATCCTGTGATGTAAAGTTAACAATACTTAAAGTCAATACATTGTGAGTTACCTAAGGGACTAAGAGAGAGAAGAAAAAGATATTTGATACACATATACACACAAGCATATCATAACAAAATAAGGAGGAAATACTCGTGATAATTACAGTTTTTGTTTCTGTAATATAGTTATAGCTGGTATTTTTAACGACCTTCTTCCCTACTAATTCTGTATTCTCTTTGCCGTCAGCAACGACCTCAGCTGATTATGGTTCTTTACTTGGCAGGATGCCCTAAACCTTCATTCCTGAAGGCTCTGGGCTATTAGTAGTCCTGCCAGGATTGGGTTCTTGTAGTTCTCTATTGGTCTTTATCACAGGGTATGATAATACTAAGAAATGCCCTAAGGGATCTCCTGTATTCCAGACATACTCTTCCTTACTACCATTGTGGAGTAGCAGTCCAATTTCCCCTTGGGAGTCAGGATCAGTCACCCCAGCCTACGGTAACTCCCTTCTTTGTTTATTCAGAGGCATGAACTAACTGGAAGTCTTAACTTCCAGTTCAGTGGCATCACTGTTGTGTCTCCTGATGGAAGCATAACTCCCTCTAGAGCTAAGACTTCTAGGCCAACAGAGCATAAGGTCCTGGGAGCAGTAAGCAAATATTTTGCTAGTGGGTCACAAGGAGAAATAGTAAGTGGTGCCACTGCACTTCCACCCCTTCATTCCTGGACCCATGGCTCCTGGCGCCCTCTGTCTCATATAGGTGGACACATAAAAGTAATCATCACAGTCAGTTATTACAAGTTATGAAGTTCAGAGTGAAAATGTGAATTGGAAAAAAAATCTGTAAAAGATGGTGGATTGTAATATTCCTTTATCCTGTTCGCCTTGCCAATATCTCTCAAAATATAAAGGAACAAATTAGGGAATAGATTCCAAAGTGTGAAGTATATATGAGATTTCATCAGTAGATAAAAACTTCAACACGTTTTGAAACTGAAAGAGGAGAGAAAGTATTGATAGTTTGACTGAGTAGTGGGACCTACAACTTACAGTGCAGACTGATAGGGTGTGAACAAAGAGCCTGTATCTTAGTCTGGCAGAACCCTAAACAGATCGGTGATTTGGAAACAGTGGTTATAGCTGAGAGGGGTTGGTGGAGGGAGGCATGGTATTGAAAATGGACTTAAATTTATTCTACCAGTGGAGAGGCTAGCTCTTCTGTCTGTCTGCTTCTCCTATCTTGTCAACAAAGCATCAGCAGCCAGTTGCCTGTTCCCCTGGGAACAGGTTGGAGATGAGAAGATAAGATTTTTGATATTATTTGGTCATCCTCCTAGGAGATGTCTGTCTCCCTGTCCTAACCCTAGTATACTGTTCTCCTTCATGCATGTATAACTGGACTATAGATGGATTGTTACATAAACTTGGACAATTCTGTGAGGAAGCTGAACAAAAAGACTGAAACAGAAAAATGAGAGAGAAGATAAAAGCCTGCAAGGATCAACTAAAGATTTTAAAATCCAACTAATTTAAATCTCTAATTTAGAGAAAGAAAACAGTGAAGCGAACTTGTGTCAGAGTACTTGTGAAGAATAGCTTCCAGAGACAAACCCCTGGCCCCCCCAAAACAAACAAAGGTCACATATAAAGGGATGAGATTGAGAATTGAAATCTGGAAACCAAGGGAGCAACACATTCATGTTTCCAAAAGATTCTCAACCTAGAATTCTATACACAGCCAGAGTAGCAATGAAGTGAGAGAGCACAATAAAAACATTTTAGACAATGTATCGTTTCAAATTTTCTTTTCAGAAAATTTATCTTTATTTATCCTGTCTTAGGAAATCATCTAACACAATGTTCTAACAAATGAGGAAGTGCACCAAAAAGAGAATTATAGTCTAGGACACAGAAGAACGTCAAAGAGAAATTCTAAAATTGCAGCTATGTACCAGGCCAGTAGAGTAATCAATTTAGATTGGAGCAAGTGGACCCTGCAGGGAGGTTTCTAGAGAAAGAGGGAACTTGAAAGAGGAAAGGACATGAGAACTTTCTTTTTTTTTTCTTTCTTTTTTTTTTTTTTGTGAAGAGATTGAATACTGATATGACAAAGGCCAGTTGTATAAGAAGAAAGACAAGTATTAGCTGTAGCAAAAACAAAAGCTATATAAGAAGGAAAATACACTCTTAGTAACTCGCTTTGAAATCAACAGTGTTTTGTCCTAATTGTTGGCAAGGGACATTTATTCCCTTCTTTATTGTTTCCTTGTGGAGGAACTTCCATGATAATAACATTCCCAGGCTTTTAAGTGACTGGGAGGTGAGAAGAGGCTGGGAGAGCGGCACTTAAGACTCTCAGAGGATATTAAAGGAATGCAGATCCTACTGTGAGGTGGACTCCATCAAGAAGGCAACCCATGAGCGTCTGGGGATGCTTTGCCTGCAGATCCCCCCAAGTGGCCAACAGGCACCTCCAGCTTGCTGCATGCCTTACCCAGACACCCTTCACCCTGTGGCCAGCACTCTACATGCCCTCCCAACAGTGGTGCAAGAGTGAGCTTTTGCAGACAGCTAGTGAGCATGTGCAGAGAGCCAGCTAGAATCTGCTGGCCAGAGAGGGAACGCAGATTTGAGCTCCAGCTTTGGAAAGGGTTGTCAGCACTTGGCTTGGTATGTTGCAGGATTGAGAGAAGAGAATAGGCTTAAGAATTCTTCCCTAAGAGGGAGCAAGAAGTATGGAGCGGGCATGTCCTAGAGAATCTGAGAAAGCCTCAGAATCCCTAGCGGGACTGAAAGAAGGTATTTCTCTCATAAAGGTAGTTAGTAAAGACTGGAGGAGTTGACTGCTACTTCAGATGTGAAGAGAGTAATGCAGAACTTCCAGGAACATGAAAAGTCAAGCAAAGATGACAACACCAAAGGATCACAGTAATCTTCCAGTAACTGATCCCAAAGACATGATGATCTGTAATGTACCAATAAAGGATTCAAATAGCTGTTTGAAGGTTGCTCAATGATCATAGAAAAGACAATTTAATGAGATCAGGAAAGCAATGCATGAACAAAATGACAAGTTTAACAAAGAGATAGAAATCATAAAAAAAGAACCAAACAAATTCTGGAGCTGAAGAATATAATGGATGAAATGAAAAAAAATATAATAGAGAGCATCAACCTTAGAATGCATGAAGCAGAAGAAAGAATCTGTGAGCTGGAAGATAGGAACTTTGAAATGATCCATTCAGAGGAAAAGAATAACAGAAGAATGAAAAAGCGTGAAGGAAGCTGATGTGATCTATGGCATAACATCAAAAGAAGCAATTTGTGAATTATTGAGTTCCAGAGTAAACTAGGGAGAAAGGGGCAGAAAGCTCATTTAACAGAATGATGGCTGAGAACTTCCCAAAGCTGAGGAGAGAATTGGATATCCAAGTTCGCGAAGCAAATGGGTCATCAAACAAGTTCAACTGAGAGATCTTCTTCAAGACACATTATAATAAATCTGTCAAAAATTAAAGAAAAAGAATTAAAGAAAATGCAGCAAGAAAACGGAAACTTGCAGCTTACAAAGGAAACTGCACAAGGCTATCAGTGGATTTCTCAGCAGAAATCTTACAGGCCATATTCCTATTCATTTATTCTGCTTAGTCCATATTCATATCTTTCTGTTTTTCTGTTGGGTTATCTTTGTTATTGTTTTTACAGGCTCCTCATATATAAAGAATATTAACTGATAGTTATGTCTGTTGTAAATATTTTTTTCCAGTTTGTCATTTGTTTTGCCATAAAAAATTAAAATATCATGGAATCATTTCAATTTTGTCTCTTAAAAAGAATGTCTGTATATTTGCATGAATTAGTTTCATAATTAGTCGTGATATTGGAAGACAGGTTTTGTCTTGTCACAAAGTGTCCTTTTATTCTTATTTTGGAAAGAATTTTAAAAATTAACATGAGTGTCAAATTTTATCAAATGTTTTTTTTTTTTTTTTTGCGGTACACGGGCCTCTCACTGCTGTGGCCTCTCCCGTTGCGGAGCACAGGCTCCGGATGCGCAAGCTCAGCGGCCATGGCTCACGGGCCCAGCCGCTCCGCGGCATGTGGGATCCTCCCAGACTGGGGCACGAACCCGTGTCCCCTGCATCAGCAGGCAGACTCTCAACCACTGCGCCACCAGGGAAGCCCTCAAATACTTTTGTGATATTTATTTTAATAATGACAATTTATGTAAGGTATTATAGTAATAGATTTCCTATCATTGATCCTTTTCTGTAGTAGTGGGATCATCTCTGACTTGAAAAAAATCCATTTGTGCATGTTTTACTTTGAATTTTCACATCTATATATGTATGGAAGGAAAGATTATAGTTTTATCTTTGTTTTTGGCCTTTGTGTCATCTTTGATCATTAGTTCTATCTAAATTAGTTAATTTCACTTATTTTTCTAAATTTTCAAATATGTGATATGGGAATTAACTATTCCTGAAAAGTGTGAAAGAATTCACCTATGAAATAATCTACACCCAGGTCTGTTTTTTTCTGGCTAGTTTATTAATGTGTTCAAGTTTTCTTTACTCATTACTTCTTTTTTTTTCAGATCTGTAGAAATTTCCAGTGTGTAAATGCGTCTGTTCTGAATTATGACTGTGATATTCAGAAAAAGTGTCACGGACATGGGGTAGGTAATAGCCTCTTTTGGTTTATTCATGAAAGTGATGCTGAATAATGAGAATTCTTAGCGAGGATTCTCTGTAAGACTTCTTAGATTTTTAGATATTGGGGAATTTAGATACCTGATAAATTGTTCATTCTTAAAAAGTGTCTATGGATTTGCATGAATTTAGTCTTTTCTCTTGGTTTCTATTCTTGAATTCATCATGTAGAGCAACATTCACAATTAACAAAAGTGGTGTTTTGTTTTGAAGGTATGTAACAGCAATAAGAATTGTCACTGTGACAGCGGCTGGGCTCCCCCCTATTGTGAGGCTACAGGGTACGGAGGAAGTGTGGATAGTGGACCTGCATACAATGGCAAGTAATGTGGAGGGAAGTTAGTGTGGTCTCTCAGTGGCCCATGTCAAAAGTGGGGCATCCTTGTCCCTTGCCCTCACTTCCACATCTGTTAATCTATTTGTGTCTTTATATTTAAAGTTGGTTTCCTGTAGGTGGCCTATAGCTGGGTCTAATCCACTCTGCCCATCTCTGCCTTTTTTTTTTTTTTTTTTTTTTGTGGTACACAGGTCTCTCACTGTTGTGGCCTCTCCCATTGCGGAGCACAGGCTCCGGACGCGCAGGCCCAGCGGCCATGGCTCACAGACCCAGCTGCTCCGTGGCATGTGGGGTCTTCCCGGACCTGGGCATGAACCCATGTCCGCTGCATTGGCAGGTGGACTCTCAACCACTGCGCCACCAGGGAAGCCCATCTCTGCCTTTTAATTGAGTTGTTTTGGCCAATTATATTTAATTTGATTATTGATATGTTTGGGTTTAAATCTACCATATTGATATTTTTCTATCACAGTCTCCCTTCATGTGATACTGTGCCATTTCAGGATCCTTCCATTTCTCTCCTCTCAGCTTTTGTGCTATTGTCATCATACTACATATGTTATAAACCTATAATACATTGTGATTATTTTTGCTTTAAATAGTTGATTATTTTTAAAAGAAATTTAAATAATAGAAAAGATCTTTATATTTACCCACATAGTTACCATTTCTGGTGCCTTCATTTTTTTGTGTAAAGTCAGATTTCCATCTGGCATCATTCAATTTCTGCTTGAAGGTCTTCTTTTCACATTTCTGTTGGTGACAAATACTTTTAGCTTTGTATATCTGAAAAAGTCTTTATTTTGCCTTCCTTCTGGAATGATGACTGGGTAAAGAATTCTAAGGTGACAGTTTTTTCCCCCCTTTTACTTCTTCACAGATGTTCCTATGTTGTCTTCTGACTTGCACTGTTTTTCCTGAGAAATCTGCCATCATCTTTTTTTTTTTTCGTTTTCTGTTTATAGTGTGTCTCTTTTTTACCCTCTGGTTGCTTATAAGATTATCTCTTTATCTCTCATTTTTAGTATTTGATTATAATGTGCCTTGGTGTGCTTGGGATTTCTTAAACTTTTTGGATTTGTGCTTTTGTAGTTTTCTTCAAATTTGGAAACATTTTGGTCATTATTTCCTCAAATATTTTTTCTTCCATTTTCCTTCTTTTTCCTCTCCCTCAGGGACTCCAATTACATGTATATTTGACTACTTGGAGTTCTTTCACATCTCAGTGATTTGCCTTGATTTTTAAAAATTCTCTATTCTTTGTGTTTAACTTTGAATAGTTTCTATTGTTATTCTTCAAGTTCACTCTTCTGTGATGTCTGATCTGCCATTAATTCCATCCAGTTTATTCTTTATCTTAGACATTGAAGTTTTTATCTCTGTAAGTTCTATTTCTCCCTCCCTTTTCCTTTCGTTTTCTTTCTTTCTCTCTCTCTCTTTCTTTCTTTCCCTCTCTCTTTTTCTTTGCCTGCTTTCCTTCCTTCCTTCCTCCCTCCCTCCATCCCTCCTTACCTCCCTCCCTCTCTCTCTCCCTCCCTTCTACTCTCTCTTTCTCTGTTCCTCCCTCCCTCCCTTCCTTCCTTCTTTCCTTCCTCATGTCTCTACACAGCATGTTCAATCTTTACTTATCTTCTTGAACATGTAGAATACATCTATAATAATTTCTAATGTCCTTGTCTACTAATTCTATCATTTCTTAGTTTTGATTGATTGACTTTCTCCTCATTTTGGGTCATATTTTTCTGCTTCTTTGCATGCCTTCTAACGTTTTTACTGAACGCCAGAAATTGTGAAATTTGCCTGTTGTATATTAGGTGTTTTTGAATTTCTATTGCTGAACTTTGGGCTTAAGCTTAAGTGGGCTTAAGCTACATGTATGTAGTATGGTTCTTTTGAATCTTTTTTTTAAGCTCTATTGGGGGGACCTGAGCAGCATTTAGCCTAGGGCTGATTTTGCCCCATTACTGAGGCAAACCCCTTCTGTTTATTCTACTCAATGCCATTAACTATGGAGTTTTCCACTGGAAATGGCAGGAACAGGTATTCTTTCCAGTCCTGTGTGAGTTCTTGGGTTTATTCCCACTAATCCTTTCAGGTGATTCTTTCTATGGCTTCAGGTGGTTTCCTTACATGCATACACTGATCAGTATTCAACTGAGTATTTGAGGGGAACCCTTTGCAGATCTTTCAAGTTCTATCTGTGCAGCTGCCTCCCTTCTGGTACTTTGCCCGTGAACTCTAGTTGTCTTGGCTTCTTCCTCAGACAACTAGCGTGCATTCCTCTACTCGAGGAGACCACTTGGTTTTGCTTGGATTCCCACACCCCTCATCACAGTCTGTTAACTTTCTCTAGGCAGCAAACTGGGATTGTTGTGAAGCTCACCTTATTTGCTTTCTGTCTCTCAGGGATCATTGTTCTTTATTGCCTTATATCCAATGCCATGAAAACCATTGCGTCATGTATTTTGCCTGGTTTTCTGGTTGTTATAGCTGACAGGATAAATCTGGTCCCTATTATTCCATCTTGTCTAGAAGCGGAAGTCAGAACTATGGATGTTAATGGCTGTTTATCATTCCATTGATGGATGTGCCATAACTTGACTTAGCTGTTGTTTAATTATTTGACATTAGGTTGTTTCTAAGTTTTCGATACACATTGATAACATTGTAGTGTATATCTTAATACTCATGCATTTTTCCCAATTGAAGTATAAATTGCCAGTTATGGTATTATTAGATTGAAAGGTATAATCCTTTTTATGATTCTTTATTTTTAATTAATTTATTTTATTTTATTTTTTAATTTCTTAAAATTTTTGGCTACATTGGGTCTTCATTGCTGCCTGCGGGCTTTCTCTAGTTGTGGTGAGTTGGGGCTACTCTTTGTTGCGGTGCGCAGGCTTCTCACTGCGGTGGCTTCTCTTATTGTGGAGCACAGGCTCAAGGCACATGGGTTTCAGTAGTTGTGGCACATGGGCTCAGTAGTTGTGGCTCATGGGCTCTAGAGCGCAGGCTTGGTAGTTGTGGCACACGTGCTTAGTTGCTCTGTGGTATGTGGGATCTTCCCGAACCAGGGCTCAAACCTGTGTCCCCTGCATTGGCAGGCAGATTCTTAACCACCACTGTGCCACCAGGGAAGCCCTAGATATGATTTTTTATGCAGGGAAGGCTACAGGTGTTTTTTTTTATGATTCTTGATAAAAATTCCAAATGAACTTGTGTAATGCCACTGACAGTATGAAGGTACCAATTTTAACATAACCTGGCCAGTGTTAGATGCTTTAATTTAAATTTTGTCTACTTATTAGTGAGTATAAACTGATACATCAAGCTTACTTTAATTTTTCATATTTTTATTTTTAATTGGGTTGAGTGTTTCATATAACTTTTGGAACAGAAAGTTTTGGTACTTTTACAAATTTAAAACTATGAGGATAATTTCACAGTTTACCACTCGTGTTCATATTTACTATATTCTTTCACTAAAGAACATGAAACAGACAAAATTAATGTTAATTAATGAATTTTTAAAATTATAATAAGACTTTAAATCCATAAGCCATAAAAAATAAGATTGATGAATTCAGCTACCTCAGAACAATAAACTTATGCATGGAGAAAAGCATTGTACCATAAGACAAATGACAAAATGGGGAAAATATTTCCAACTCACATACAGATAAAACTATTCTCCCTAACATATAAAGGCTTTTAGAAACTGAGAAGAAAAAAAACAATAGACCAACAGAAAAACAGTCAAAGGACTGAGAAGAAAAAGAAGTACAATGTTTCCTTAAACATGAAAAGTTGCTCAAATCATAGTATAAAAAGAGAAATGCAAATTAAAATCATAAAAGATATAGTTTTTCACCTTCCAGGTTGGCAAACATGCAGAAGTTTGACTCTATAGGTGAGGCTGTGAGGAATTCTTGTATATTGCTGGCTGGCCTTCTAACTTTTAAAAGAAATTTATTTTATTGAAGTATAGTTGATTTACAATGTTGTGTTAATTTCTGCTGTACAGCAAAGTGATTCAGTGATACATGTATATACATTCTTTTCCATGTTCTTTTCCATTATGGTTGATCACAGGATATTGAATATAGTTCCCTGTGCTATATAGTAGTAGGACCTTGTTGTTTATCCATTCTATATATAATAGTTTGCATCTGCTAATCCCAAACTCCCTCCCCCCATTCCTCTTGGCAACTACAAGTCTGTTCTCTATGTCTGTGAGTCTGTTTCTGTTTCGTAGGTAAGTTCATTTGTGTCATATTTTAGATTCTGCATGTAAGTGATACCATATGGTATTTGTCTTTCTCTATCTGACTTACTTTACTTGGTAGGGTAATCTCTAGGTCCATCCATGTGGCTGTAAATGGCATTATTTCATTCTTTTTTATTGCTGAGTAGTATTCCATTATATATATATATGTACCACATCTTCTTTATCCATTCATCTGTCGATGGACATTTAGGTTGTTTCCATGTCTTGGGTATTGTGAATAGTGCTGTTAAGAATATAGGGGTGCATGTACCTTTTTGAATTATAGTCTGAATATATGGCATGCTAACTTGTTAACGATCACTGTGGTAGACAGGTTGATAGTGCCTTAAAAATGATGAATGCATTCACCTTCTGATACAGCAATTCTATTTTTGGGAAATTATTCTACAGATATACCTGCACCAAAATGATATGACATATGTACAAGGTTATTCATTGTAACATTTTTTTTGGTAACAGCAAGGATTGGAAAAATAAAAGTATTAGTAGGGTACTTACTGACTGAATAAACTACGGGACATCCTTGCAATGGAGTTTTGTATAGCTGTATAGAAAATGAGGTGGTGCTGTATGTATAGTTTGGGAAGATATGTAGTATAGCTAAGTGATAAAAGTAATGTGTGGAATAGCATTTATGCCATGCTACCTTTTGTGTAAGAAAGGGTTAACAATAGAATATATTTTGTTCTTGCTTATATTTACATGAAGAAATACTGTAAGATTATATAAGAAATTAATAAAAGTGGTTATCTTCAGGAAGGCAAAAATGAAGTGGGTAAGCATGAGGAGTGAACAAGACTTCTCAACATATTTCAGTTTATATCAGTGTGACTTTTGAACAATGTGAAAATTAATGTAAAACGTATCATCACCTAGTATGTTCTAGTTAATATGAGTTAACTTCTAATTTAATGATCATTAATGTAAAATCCTTCTCTGTAGAAAAGAATACCGCCTTGAGGGACGGACTTCTGGTGTTCTTCTTCGTCATTGTTCCTCTTACTGCATTGGCTGCTTTTGTCTTCATTAAGAGAGACCAACTACAGAAAAGCTACTGCAGAAGGAAGAGATCACAAACATATGAGTACTTAGATTATATTTCTTTTAAATTCATATTAAAAATTTTTAAGTATAATAATTATTAATGATGATAGTCATATCATAGAAGCTGGTTTAAAAATAGGGTTCTAAGTTATCTCTCCATTCTTTTGACATGATTAGCAGGAGTTAAAGGGCAGTGGTGACTCAGCCACCTATTATAATGGTGAGGGGAAAGGATTATGGGGACCAGCCTGTATGCTACTGAAAATGGCTGCTAGGATTCATTTTACTTGACTTTGATTTCTGATAGTGGAGTAATTGGACTACAACTTCTGATTTGGGCTTCGTTAAAAAATTTTCATCCATGTCTATTTCAAGTATCAGTTCTCATAGGAAAAGTGTTCTTCAAGTCTGTTTTGAAAACAGATTTTGTGAATCATCAGCTTTTAAGAAATAAGCTTTGATGGACGAAAGGGCTGTCATATTTCAGACAGCTGATATTTCTAGTCTGTGTGTTGGACTCTTATACAACTGTCTCTCAGCGATCACTTCTAACATGTTGGCATTGGAATGTGGCATATATTAGCATGGGCCTTGTAGTCAGATCTAAGTTCAAGTTCCAGTTTGTCATTTGCTAGAATTATGAACTGGAATAATAAAAAAAGTTTCTGAGCATTGGTTTACTTCCTTTAAAATGGGAATAATGATATTGCCTATCTCTTCGGGTTGATGTGAGGATTAAATGAGGAAATACTAACAAACAAAACCCATAGCACAATGTAATTACTTAATAACTCATCTTTCTTATGATAATGATCCAAAATGTTCAAATCTTGCCTCGATTGCTCACTTTACTTCATTGCCCTATTTCTAACTTACCTCACTTACTGTATAATGTTTTCCTAGAGTATACTGATGTTAGCTTTATTTTTCTTAATGTATTCTAAAACAGATTTATATTTCTTTTTTTAAAAAATATAATTTATTGAGGCGTAGCACCCTCGCCCACCCTTTACTTTGGCCACACTGCCCTTGGCCAAGCACTTGGCTTGGCGGGATCTTAGTTCCCTGAATAGGGGTTGAACCCAGGCCACAGCAGTAGAAGCGCCAAGTCCTAACCACTGGACTGCCAGGGACTTCCCCAGATTTATGTTTCTACCCTTTTTCTTAACTTCAGACTGACCAATCCCTATAGATAATTCCCCAGTCTGCATCTCTGAAATTTTAGTTCCATAGCAATAGCTATCTCCTATACACTTCTACCTAGCTGACTTACTATCATTTCGGCATGTCTAAATCTTAGCTGACATCTTTCCAGCCAGCTTGTTTGCTCCTCTTGGACTTCCTAATATTCAGAGTGACTACTTCAAACCTAGGAATATGCTTTTACTCCTCTCTGATTTCAGGAAGACTTGAGGAGAGAAGTTGGAGAACACTGGCCCAATTGACCAAACTACATAATTTCTTAGAATTTCAGTTTATTTAATTGTAAAATGAGGTTAATAAAACTTTATAGTACTCTAAGGATTAAAACTGGGTGAAAGCTAATAAAAATGCTGTAAAAATTTTAGTTGTCTTCATGATCATCATCACCACCACTACCAATAACATTGTTCTGTACTTGGGAAAATGCAAGGTCTATGTAATATATCATGTAGAAATGTTTTAATCTTAATTTAGCTCAAAAGTAATTGTATCTTTCAGGTCAGATGGCAAAAATCAAGCAAAAGTTTCTAGACAGCCAGTGAGTGTTCCTGGACATGCTTCTTCAGTGGCTCCTCCCAGAGAAGTTGTAAGTTTAAATGAAAAATTCTTTTTCTTTACTATATTATGATATCAAAGTTTTAAAGATTAAAAAAATTGTTACATCATATAGGAATAAACATAGATAATTTCCAAAGAATTTAGGAGTGTGGTCTATAGGTGGCCTCTGGGTTAGTTAATGGAATACCAGCAGGGTCCATGGCTCAGAGGAGATGGGAGAAAACATCTAGTCATTGAGAATGTCTTGCCTTGAAACCAAGCTTGGGAAATGACGTGGGATTTATGCCATCACTGTTTTCTCCTATGTCTGCTATCCTTCTGTTTTTAATGCCTGGCTTCCCCAGGGCATGTTACTGAAGATCTGGTGCTGAGCTCCTGGAATAATAGGCCTAGTTGTCTCAGCAGTGGGACCAGTAATCACTGTCCTTGGGAGTGTATTAGGGAGTACTGGGATAATGATATACTTTTTCTAATATGCATATATCCCTAATAAATATATTACTTTATCTGCTTTTAAACATTATATGTTTTGCTTGCTATCTTACACATATATCTGCAACTTGCTTTTTCCTTTAACATTGCTTTGTGATTTGTCCCTAGCAATACATGTAGCTCTAATGCATTCATTTTCACTATTGATATTATGTTACATAAATACCACACAGTTTAAAAATCCATTTTTCTATTACTAGTTTCCAATTGTTCATTACTATGAACAAAGCTAAGATAAACATTCTATATGTTTCTCATGCACATGTGTGAGTTCTAGGACTGTACTAGTACAGTGGTTACTATCCACATGTGGCTATTTAAATTTCATTTTAAATTAAATAAAATTAAGAATTCCATTCCTCACTGACATTTTAAACACTCGATAGATCATATGTGGCCACTACTGTAGGGACACCACAGACATAGATTGTTTCCATCATTGTAGAAAATTCTGTTAGAGAGCTCTGATCTAGGGGCATACAGGAATTAAATTGCTGGGTTGAAAGATATGTGAATATTTACTGGAAAATGCCAAATTGTTTTCCAAAAAGGTTACACCATTGGGTGATGTACTGTCAGTGGTATATGAGCATTCCTGCCAAACTACATCTTTGCCAACACTTGGTACTGTCAGACTTTTAAAGTCTTTCCAGTTATGTGGAGGTAAGATGATTAGATATCCTTCTAATATGGAAGGATACATGTGGAATCTCCCAGTTCTTCTCCCTTTTCCTTTATAAAAAATAAACAAAACTTTTTATGCCCTTTTTCCCCCTTAACCATATATCTCAGAGATTTTTCCATATCACTACATATATAGGATGATCACACAGCCCCTACATATCCAAGTTTGAAATTATATATGTGTTCTTTTTCATCTTTGACATATTTTTTTCCTTTTTTATTGTGGTAAAATATACATGCCATAAAGGTTGCCATTTTGACCATTTTTAAGTATACAATTCAGTGGCATTAATTACATTCACAATGTTGTGCAATCATCGCTGCTACCTATTTCTAAAACTTTTTCATTACCCCAAACAGAAACTCTGTACCCATGAAGCAGTAAGTCCCCATCCCCCACACCCTAGCAACCACTATTCTACTTTTTAAAAAATTGAGATATGGGCTTCCCTAGTGGTCTAGTGGTTAAGAATCCGCCTGCCAATGCAGGGGACACGGGTTCGAGCCCTGGTCCGGGAAGATCCCACATGCCTCGCAGCAACTAAGCCTGTGCGCCACAACTACTGAGCATGCATGCCACAACTACTGAAGCCTGCACACCTAGACCCTGTGCTCCGCAACAAGAGAAGCCCTGCTTACTGCAACTAGAGAAAGCCCACGCACAGTGATGAAGATCCAACACAGCCAAAAATAATACATAAATTAAATAAGTACATTTATTAAAAAAATAGTGCAGCCTTGGGGCAGGGTCCTGGTTCCCCCTCAAGGGATATACATAACAAGATCTAAAAAAAAAAAAAAAATTGAGATATAATAGACATAACATATAAGTTTCAGGTATACAACATGATTCAATATTTGTGTATGGTATGAAATGAGCACCACAATAAGTCTAGTTAACATCCATCACCACACATAGTTACAAATTTTTTTTCTTGTGATGAGAACTTTTAAAGTTTGCTCTCTTAGCAGTTTTCAAATATGCAATGCAGTGTTATTAACTATAGTCACCATGCCGTACATTATATCCCCAGGACTTATTCATCTTATGACTGGAAACTAGTACCTTCTGACCACCTTCATCTGTTTTCACCCATCTCCCTCTCCTGCCTATGTCATTCTGCAATCTGTTCTCTGTATCTAAGAGTTTGGTATTTTTTGGTTGTTTGATTTTAGATTCCACATATAAGTGAGATCATACAGTATTTGTCTTTTCCTGTCTGACTTATTTCACTTAGCCTGAATGCCCTCTAGTCCATCCATGTTGTCACAAATGGCAAGATTTCCTTTTGTTTGGTGGTTGAATAATATTCTTTTATATATATATATATATATATATATGCGCCACAGATGGACACTTAGGCTCTTCCACATGTTGGCTGTTATAAATAATGCTGCAATGAACATGGGGGTGCAGATATTTTTACAAGTTAGTGTTCTCGTTTTCTTTGGATAAATACCCAGAAATAGAATTGCTGGATCATATGGTAGTT
This sequence comes from Delphinapterus leucas, assembly GCF_059928025.1. Lineage (NCBI taxonomy): Eukaryota > Metazoa > Chordata > Mammalia > Artiodactyla > Monodontidae > Delphinapterus > Delphinapterus leucas. Next base: position 30,293,472 of record NC_143149.1, read on the forward strand.
GTGTTTTTAATTTTTTGAGGAACCTCCATACTGTTTTCCATGGGGGCTGTACCAATTTATTATACATTTGCATCAGCAGTGCACAGAAGTTCCCTGTTTTCCACATCAAAATCAAGGGTTGTAAATTAGTGGTATTTACAGTACCAGTTAGGTACTGTATAGGTTTGGCAATACATTTTTGGAAGATTTTATTTAAAATACATGGACATAGGAAATATGTTACCTTTTAACTAATGGAGTTGATTAGAGCCAAGATAATACTTCATTATTTTTGAATTTAAAAAAATATAATTTTGACTAGGGCCCAGGGAGCCTGCTGAGCTCCCAGGCTGGTCCCATGCCCTCCAAGTCCCCCCCTTCCCTCCCCAGCCACATTGGTCCTGAGGACATAAGAGGGAGGCCAGGGAGATCAGGAGAAGCAGGTGGGAGGGGCCCTCCCAGACCCCAGAGCAGAGGAAAAGGAGAGGAGGGGAGGGCGTTTGCCCTGCCCACACGAGCCCAGAAAGCCTGCTGGGCTCCCAGGTGAGGTCCCCTGCCCTCTGAGACCAGGGGTGGGGGGCACGCCTGGGCTCCTTCTGTTCCATTGAGCCTAAGCCCCACCCCCTTACCCCCCATCTTTTACAGCCCTGTGGGTCCTAAGCATAGGCCCCGCCCACCACTCAAACCTCACCCTTGCTTAGGCCCCGCTTTACACAGCCAAGGCCTTCCCCCCCGCCCCTTTTTTCTTTTTCTTTTTTCCTTTTCCCTCTTCCTCTTTTTTACTATTGTGATACTGATGTACCTTCTGGTTGTTGATTCATCTATATTTTTATTTTTACATTCTTTCTAACATATCTGTTAGTTTCCTAGCCTAATTTTATTTTTTGCTTCGTTATTGTTCTTTTTCTCTTTTTTTCCACCCCATGTGGCTTGCGGGATCCTGGTTTGCAAGCCTGGGGTTGGGCGGAAGCTCCTGCGGTGGGAGCTCTGAGTCTGCACCACTAGACTAACGGGAACCTCAGACCCCAGGGAATATTCACTGGAGTGAGGTCTCACAGAGTTTCTCATCTCATCACTAAGACCCAGCTCTATTCAATAGCCTACAGAGTCCAGTGTTGGGAGCCTCAGGCCAAACAACCAATAAAACAGGAACACAATCCCACTCATAAAAAAAAAGAGAGACAGCAAAAAAATATGTCATAGATGAAGGAGCAAGGTAAAAACCTACAAGACCAAATAAATGAGGAGGAAATAAGTAATCTACCTGAAAAAAAATTCAGAGTAATGATAGTAAAGATGATCCAGAATCTCAGAAACAGAATGGAAGCACGGATTGAGATAATACAAGAAGTGTTTAACAAGGACCTAGAAGAAGTAAAGAACAAACAGAGATGAACAGCACAATATCTGAAATGAAAAATACATTAGAAGGAATCAATAACAGAATAACTGAGGCAGAAGAATGAATAAGTGAACTGGAAGACAAAATGGTGGAAATACTGCCCTGGAGCAGAATAAAGAAAAAAGAATGAAAAGAATTGAAGACAATCTCAGAGACCTCTGGGACAACACTAAACGCACCAACATTCGAATTATAGGGGCTCCAGAAGAAGAGAAAAGAAAGGGTCTGAGAAAATATTTGAAGAGATTATGGTGGAAAACTTCCCTAACATGGGAAAGGAAATAGTCACCCAAGTCCAGGAAGCACAGAGAGTCCCATACAGGATAAACCCTAGGAAAAATACACCAAGACACATATTAATCAAATAACAAAAATTAAATTCAAAGAAAAAACATTAAAAGCAGCAAGGAAAAACAAAAAATAACATACAAAGGAATCCCCGTAAGGTTATCAGCTGATTTTTCAGTGGAAACTACAGGCCAGAAGGGAGTGGCAGGATATACTTAAAGTGATGAAAGAGGAAAAGCTACAACCAAGACTACTCTACCCAGCAAGGATCTCATTCAGATTCAATGAAGTCAAAAGCTTTTCAGACAAGCAAAAGCTAAGAGAATTCAGCACCACTAAACCAGCTTTACAACAAATGCTAAAGAAACTTCTCTAAGCGGGAAACACAAGAGAAGAAAAAGACCCACAAAAAAACCCCTGAAAACAATTAAGAAAATGGCAATAGGAACATACATATCAATAATAACCTTGAATGTAAATGGATTAAATGCCCCAACCAAAAGACACAGACTGGCTGAATGGATACAAAAACAAGACCTGTATATATGCTGTCTACAAGAAACCCACTTCAGACCTAGGGACACATGCAGACTGAAAGTGAGGAGATGGAAAACGGTATTCCATGCAAATGGAAATCAAAAGAAAGCTGGAGTAGCAATACTCATATCAGATAAAATAGACCTTAAGATAAAGACTGTTACAAGAGATAAGGAGGGACACTACATAATGATCAAGGGATCAATCCAAGAATAAGACACAACAATTATAAATGTTTATGCACCCAAATAGAAGCACCTCAATACATAAGGCAAATGCTAACAACCATGAAAGGAGAAATCGATAGTAATACAATAATAGTAGGGGACTTTAACACCCCACTTACACCAATAGACAGATCATCCAAACAGAAAATAAATAAGGAAACACAAGCTTTAAATGACACAATAGACCAGACAGATTTAATTGATATTTTTAGGACATTCCACCCAAAAGTGGTAGAATACACTTTCTTCTCAAGTGCACATGGAACATTCTACAGGATAGATCACATCCTGGGTCACAAAGAAGCCTCAGAAAATTTAAGAAAATTGAAATCATATCAAGCATCTTTTCTGACCACAACACTATGAGATTGGAAATCAATTATAGGAAAAAAACTGTAAAAAACACAAATACGTGGAGGCTAAACAATACGTTACTAAGGAACCAAGAGATCATGAAGAAATCAAAGAAGAAATAAAAAAAATACATAGAAACAAATGACAATGAAAACATGATGACCCAAAATCTATGGGATGCAGCAAAAGCAGTTCTAAGAGGGAAGTTTATAGCAATTCAATCTCACCTCAAGAAACAAGAAAAATCTCAAATAAACAATACACTTTTAAAACAACTAGGGAAAGAAGAACAAAGAAAACCCAAAGTCAGTAGAAGGAAAGGTGTGGTGAAAAGGGAACCCTCCTACACTGTTAGTGGGAATGTAAATTGATACAACCACTATGGAAAACAGTATGGAGGTTCCTTAAAAAACTAAAAATAGAACTACCATATGACCCAGCAATCCCACTGCTGGGCATATACCCTGAGAAAACCATAATTCAAAAAGAGTCATGTACCACAATGTTCATTGCAGCACTATTTACAATAGCTAGGACATGGAACCAACCTAAATGTCCATCAGCAGATGAATGGATAAAGAAGATGTGGCACATGATATACAGCAGAATATTACTCAGCCATAAAAAGAAACGAAATTGAGTTATTTGTAGTGAGGTGGATGGACCTATAGTCTGTCATAGAGTGATGTAAGTCAGAAAGAGAAAACAAATACCGTATGCTAACGCATATATATGGAATCTAAAAAAAAAAAAAAAGGTACTGATGAACCTAGTTGCAGGGCAGGAATAAAGAGGTAGACATAGAGAATGGACTTGATGACATGGCGTGGGAGGGCGAAGCTGGGGCGAAGTGAGAGTAGCATCGACATATATACACTACCGAATGTAAACTAGTTGGCTGGTGGGAAGCAGCAGCATAGCACAGGGAGATCAGCTCGGTGCTTTGCGATGACCTAGAGGGGTGGGGTAGGGAGGGTGGGAGGGACACGCAAGAGGGAGGGGATGTGGGGACATAGGTATGCATATGGCTGATTCGCTTTGTTGTGCAACAGAAACTAACACGGTATTGTGAAGCAATTATACTCCAATAAAGATCTATTAAAAAATATATACAACCTTAAAAGAATTAAATATTCTACACTCAGTAGCAAAGACATGTTGAATAAGCGAAGTATTTTAAAATGTCAACATTAATAGTCATCTATTCATTGATTTTTAAATAGATTGATTACTTTTATATGGAAAATAAACTTTATAGAAAATATATTTATGAGTGCACTGTGGTAATAACTTTTTTTTTCCTTTTTAGCCTATATATGCAAACAGATTTCCAGTACCAACTTATGCAGCGAAGCAGCCTCAGCAGTTCCCATCAAGGTCTGAAGTGAATTTGCTTAGATTACTTGACCAGAATAAAACCCAGGGTTAATGTCTAAATAGTTCTCTTGTATTTTTAATTTAATTTAGGACAAGGTCTTTGCTGCTAACAGTTTAGATAGAACACAGTTTGCAGAAAAACTTTTAAGAGCTTTTATATAAGTTTTGTCATATTAATGCAGTGTCGGAATGAAATTTTAAAGAAGCCCAAACAAGACAGTCAACAGCTGCTGTAGCCTTTGGTGTCTGTAAGATTCAGAAGCAACGACCTTTAAAATAACCAGCAATGGGAAATCAGATAGGCTGGACCAGCCTTCTTATTAGGAACAGCTAGAAAAAAAGCTAGACAATATAAGAAAATATGTATTTCAAGGCATCAGAAAACTACCAAGGAAATGAGAGATTATGGGACTATGGTCCAGGAGAGGAAGGCAGTCCAGAGATAATCTCAGCTTTTGGGACCATTTTTCATCCTAGACTGTAAATATCTACCTATTCTGAACGTGAGAGGATAGGAAGCTGAGGAGAGCTTTTCAACAAACTCATAGGGATGAGGGGACAAAGACTGGAGCCCTGTCAAGGAGGTGGTACCCTGGCAAATATCCCAGTCTTTGTGTTGGGACCCCGGGGTAAGGGTGAATCAGACCCTCAACTTATTTCCTGCAGTTTTATTATTATTTTTTTAATGTTTGGCCCCCAGTTTAAAAAGCTAGACATATAAGAAAAGAAAATGTGACTAAAACCAAGAAAAGCAGACTCAGAGGGTATGCAATTAATATCAGAGATGGACTTTAAAGTAACTATGACGATTACATCACCGAATTAATAGTCAAGATTGAGAATTTCAGCACAAAACTAGATGTGCTGGACTTAAAAACCTAAAAAAAGAATTAAATGGAAATTCTAGAACTGAAAAACACAAGAAAAATAAAAGACTCAGTGGATGGGCGTAACATCAGCAAGAAAGGAGAAAATTTATTATAACATTTTGCATCACACAAAATACATCTCACCCCTCCCACCCCGCAAAAATCCTTCAAATTACAATTGAATTGCACACTGAGTAGTATCCTCAAGTATAATCTTTATTATGCAGTGAGAGTGTACTGAAATCCACCTGAACCTCAGGAGCAGATTATATAAATAGTGAGACACATATTCACCATGTAAAGTTCTAGTATGTTATTGGAATAGAGGTATACTAGAATTGGATGAAGAAGTTAGGGAAGAGTATCCACAGGTTAAAGCATGAGAACTGAGAAGGACTGGTATAGAAGTCATAGCAGGTTTAATTCTCGGAGTGGAAATTATATTTGAGAGAGCTGGAATTTCAGTTCTATGCATGTATGTAAGGTTTATACTTAGTTGTGATTTGCTCCCCTTAAATCCTAACAGTACAAGAGGTGCTTAATTCACATAGTATCTTCACTTGTCTTTTACAATTTGTCTTTTCTATTTCATGTACTGTCCTTTTTTTTTTTTTTTTTTTTGCGGTACGCGGGCCTCTCACTGTTGTGGCCTCTCCCATTGCGGAGCACAGGCTCCGGATGCACAGGCTCAGCGGCCATGGCTCACGGGCCCAGCCGCTCCGCGGCATGTGGGATATTCCCGGACCGGGGCATGAACCCGCGTCCCCTGCATCGGCAGGCGGACTCTCAACCACTGCGCCACCAGGGAAGCCCCTCATGTACTGTCCTTTTTAAACACATATACACCAGAACCTTTGTACGTTGTTGATTATACACTAGCATGACTTTAAGGTAGTTACTCCATTTTAGACTCCGATTGGAGACTTTTAACCATTACATATCCGATTCGTAATGATCTCAGAATATAAGGTACCCTTAAGAATTGTCAGTGATGTCAAGAATGGTGTTATGTTGGGCTTGTAATGAAGGTAGCATTATTTCATACGGTTGAAACATACGATTAACTGTCTTTCTTCCCCTTCACAGGCCGCCTCCACCACAACCGAAAGTATCATCTCAGGGAAATTTAATTCCTGCTCGTCCTGCTCCTCCACCTCCGTTATATAGTTCCCTCACTTGATTTTTTTTTTTTAACCTTTCATTTTGCAGACATCTTCAGGGAACTGAGCTAATACTTTTTTTTTTCCTGATATTTTCTTGAAAAACCTTTCTTCCTGCTGCAGTTATGAATGAAAACAAAATACCACCAAACAAACTTTATTAATACAGAAAAACAGAACTTGAGTAGTGGGAAATGAGAAACAGAAGAAATGCAGTAAAGCCAGGGAATTTAGAATAACATTTTCATTTCCATTACTGAATACATTTTATTCGGTCATCTGTGAGGTTAATGCACCTGACATGGATTATGTTATTTGAACACGTTACTGTAGTGATTTTCAAATTAACTGTATTGGTTTAAGTTTTGTCATTATGTGCTTAAATGTAATTCTGAATTTTGACCTTAGTTATCATTAATGTAGTTTCTGATTGAACATGTAATAACCTAATACCTGTGAAAACTAATTAGCTGTCAATTAATATCTAATATTTTTAATCTTGCACAGACTAATAATCATCACACACTAGAATTTTGTGTATCTCATTCACTACATGAATAAAGGAATACTCTGTCTTCAGAAGAATGCACAAAATACAGAATTAAGATACCATAATATAAATTTAAAAGTGCAAAAACACACTAAAAGTGTGTATGTGTATACTTACACACAGTTATTATCTTCCATTTTAATGAACATTCTATGGATATATGATTCTATGGATTCTATGGATAATAGATTCTGTGGATCTATCTATGGATAATGAATATTAGAAAAGTTAATTTAATAATAGAATTTCTATTATGAATCATGTTAAAGCATAGCATCCTTTTACAATAGCATTGTTTTAAATTAATTATAAACTTTAAGGTACGAAGTATTTAATAGAACTAATCAGATACGCTGTTGATTCTTGGCTGTAATAAAAAGCAGGAACAATTATAGTATCTTCAATCAATTGAGCTATCATAAAACCACTTGAGAATTTCATAAGCACTTTAATTTTAAGTCCAAAATCTGAAACTTCAAAGATTGCTATTAATATAATTTAGAATGTTTACATTTACTAAGGTGTGCTTGATAATGTCTCTGTTGACACTAATATTTTTAAAGAAATTAGGCTGGAGAAAGGAAGGAAGAAAAAGTTTTCTTAGATAAGTGCAAAAAAGTTAGTGGTATCTGTGAGTTATTGTCCCAGCTATGATAAAAAAATGAATTTTTACTGTGGAAGAAATGGTATGAATGATAAAAATTTAAGCACCTAAATTTTTTTGGTAATTTTTCATAATAAAGTTTATTAATAAGTTTATTAACTGAATTTCTTTAGTTTTTAAAAAATTTTTGGTTTGTGTATACATACATATACAAACATAAGATTTACCGTAAATAAAATACTTGAAATTCTGATTTGTGTTGCCCAGTAATTTCTTAAATACTCAGCTATTTATAACCTTATTAATTAAAACATTATACTAATTTTCCAGACTTCTGCCAAATTGTGAACAGTGGCTTTTTGTTAAAAAGAAAAACAGATTGGTTTTGAAGAAGACACACATCTGTCTTCTGAAGATGGTACATTATTTTAACAATCAGGTACATATTAAAAATTGTAAACAGTCCCAAATAAAGATTCTTCATTTCAATTTAAATCTCTGAATGAATTAATATACGACCAAAAATGTTTGTGTTTGTCACTGAGATAGTCCCACAGTTTTTACACAGCTTTGCAATTGTCATATCACTGAAATTTCACAGTTGGTAATATATTAACTATGCAACTTAAAACTTTTTTCAGAATTAGATAATTCCTTGGATCTTTGAATATTTAGAAAGTTTTTCTAAAAGACTGTTGATCAGTCTGAACTTCTTTTGCTTTTATATATATTTTTACATATTTTATATTCTTTTCACTTAGGTTTGTCCTTGATTTATCTTGGATTGTTATTAAAAATTGTAAAATTTCTTGGTCATAGATGCCACTTAAAAATTTGAAAATATTAAAGATATTCTTTGCCATCTGCTAAAGATGTTTTAATAATCAAGGATAAATTGTATGTAACTTTGGTGTCGCTGTGTGACTGTGTTCACAAGCTTATTACCTTGTTCAAGGTATCGCATTTTCCCTTTCTATCAGGCAGCTGCCTGGGTCTCTAACCATCTAGTAAAACATGATCTAGGTTTTCTAAGCACAGATCAGATTTTATTAAATTCTATAAATGTTTACTGAAACTCTGCCATCTTGCAGGTACCACAGTACGTCATTAGGTCCTGTGATATATAAGTTCTGGATGAGACATGCCTCGCATTATAGAGGGAGTCATATACACAAGTAAGAATGACATAAAGTCTGCTTTTTAAAAGATTTAAACAGGAAAGGTTGCGGAGAAGGAAATAACAAAGAAGTGAAATAACTGGAAATCCATTCAAAGTACTTACCACTAATTAACAAGTCTAAGCATTTACTGTAACGGTTCTAATGCTGTGAAGCAAGATGAAACCAGCTTTTGGCTCAACTACCCCCTAAAAGAAGTGTTAGTCTAGCATTTGTTGTTCCTGTTGAGATGCAAGCTATGTGTATACAGTTGACCCTTGAACCACGTGGGTTTGAACTGCACAGATCCACTTACAAGCTTTTTTGTTTTCCAATAAAAATACAGTGGCACTCCATATCTGCAGGTTCACATCCGTGGCTTCAACCAACCGCAAGTGGTAAATAGTTCAGTATCCATGGTTGGTTGAATCTGCAGGTACAGAAATCGGAGGGCCAACATCGGGACTTGAGCATCTGGGGATTTTGGTATCCACAGTGGGTCCTGGAATCAATCTCCCCGTGGATACCGAGAGGCCAGTTGTATTTTTGTTGCCGTGTTTATGCTCATGATATTCTTTTGCAGACTTAGATTACCCTGTTGAAATCCTATGCATCCATAAAATTAGATCTCAACTGAGTTTAGATGTGGTGATTCCCCAAACGAACTTTTCTGTGTTACCACAGGACCTTTTAGTTTGTGTATCTGCCGTTCTGTTAATTGGTGTGAGAGATTAACTCATTCTTGGGGATTTGAAAAGAATTGAAGGATAGTGCATATACGTAGAGACTGGGGGGTGAGTCTGGGTGGGAGGAGGCATTGCAGTCCAAGGTAATAAGGCAATTTTCATTCAGGAAAGACAGGAAGTCATAAGTAGTCATAGCACTGGGGATAGAAGAAAAGAAAAGCAAAGCCTGGGCTCCGAATTTAGAAATTTTTGAATACTATGTTGAGGAATTCGGCTAGAATTTTCTACTGGAACATATGTACTGTAATTATGGGCAAAAATCTTGTCCATTTCATTCATTACATGAATGAATGAATATTTATTGTACTGAGAAGTTACTGAACAAGAGCAGGCCATCACATGAATTTTTTGATTGGAGGAAAAAGCAGACACAGCCTGGTTACAAAGTGTATTTGGGCAGTGGGTATGGAAAAAAACCATAGCAGGTACTTTCCGAAGATACCAAAATCTACTCACTTTTCCCTTTCTTGGAATCGTTTTAAAATATATCTGGATTTTTGTTGTTGTTTTAATTAAAAAACCTCAGCTTTAGGAAATATGAATGTATAATTCGTGTGTGTGTGTGCGCGTGTGTGCGTATGCGCATAGTTTTAAATTCAGCAAGTAGTGTCTGATACAAAACAGCGCACAATAAATGTTAGTTCTTTTAGGTCCATCCACACGAAGCAAAAAGTTTGTGGGGGACGATGACCGCGACGGAGAGGGCCAGGGTGGTCGGGGACCTCCAGACAACTGGCCATCGGGTAGACCGGGCTGCTGGGAAAAGAACTTCCCGCGGACCCGGACGCACGACTATAAAGGGAGGCGTGCCCTACAGGCGATTGGTGGACTGGGCGCTGAGTACCGGGCGCTCCGGTAGGTGCCGCAGCCTCGCGAGAACGGCGCTCACGAACGGCCAACGGCAGTAGGGCTCAGGTCTCCGCTGGAAGACAGGAGTCACGAAATGTTCCGCCTAATGATGTTGTTAGCGGGCCTCCGTGGCTTGCTAATGTCAAGACCCGGTAAGCCCGAGGTTGCCCTGTTTGTTACTCCGGTAGGGGGAGGAGGAAGATTTTTCTTTTCCTTCTTTAAACGCGTACCTGCTTGGGTCAAACTGCGCCTCGACTCGATTGAAAACTCGGCGCCCTTCCCTGCTTTTAGGTTTCTTTTGCCAGTCAGGAAACCGGGCAGTTTTTAGGCGCTCCGTAGGGATACAGAACTGACTCACGAGGGAGGAAGATACTTTTAATAAGCTTAAGGACTAAATCTCTGACGCTCTGACTCTCTGAATCTGGGTTTGGGGCAGCCGTTTATGGAGGTCTGTTAGGCACTCACAAAACTACCTCACAATTTCTTGCGCTCAGAAGCACCCCAGAAACTTCATGAACTCTACTCAAACTCCAGAAAACGGTGTCTCCTCAGGTATCATCTGTTCCAGTATAATTTGTCCTGCATTCAGTAACTTGTCCTGCAATACCAAAAAAATATTCTATTGCTGACATTGTGACAATACGGGGAACAGTTACAGAGAGTCCTCAAAATTTTAAAATATATTGGGGGGGATTTAGATGCAAGTAAAATTTTAAGATATGTTCTTATTTTCCTTCCCTTTTTATACACTGTTCTGAATCTTCCCATTCTGTGTCAGTACATGGAATATCTTGTCTTCTCCTCCCCCATCTGCATAGTGTTCTGTGGCTTGGAGGTACCACAACTTAGCAGCCAGTTCTCTTATTAAAGGACTGTTGGATTGTTTCCAGTCATTTTTCTGTTACATGCTACACTGCTGAACTCGGACGGCAGCCCCCCGTTCCCCCCACAAAATACCCTAGACCGGCTGGCTTAAACAACAGAGATTTATTTTCTCACAGTTCTGGAGGCAGGAAGCCTGAAATCAGGGTGCTCTCATAGTGGGGATCTGGTGAGGTCTCTCTTCCTGGCTAGTAGACCGTTCCCTTCTTGCTGTGTACTCACGTGACCTCTTCTTTGTGAGCAGAGAGAAGGAGCAAACTCACTTGTCTCTTCTTACAAAGGCGTGAAACCCATCATGAGAGATCCATCTTCATGATCTCATCTAACCCTGATTACCTCCCAAAGATCCCATTGCTAAATACCATCACATTGGGGGTTAGGGCTTCCAATAGGAAAGCTGGGGGCGGGGGACACAACTTCACCATAACACCTGCAACATTTAAATACAGTGTTTCTGAAACTTTTCGGAATGTTTCTTTCAGCAAAGAAATGAACAAAAATGTAACAATTATTGAAGTTCTCAGAGAGCTTTTATGTTCTGCTTATATTCGTCAGTATTTGTCATATTAGAAATTAATGTAGAAATTTAAGAATTTTAATTAATTCGTTAAAAAATAACAGTAATGTTACTGAACTCAGGTTTGGCTGCTCGCGGCTCGAAAGCCAGTACTCGAGAGACAGGTATTGGTAGGAAAGGAAAGGTTGCTTCATTCAGGAGGCTGGCAACCTGGGGAGAAGGTAGACTCGTGTCCAAACACCAGCTTGGTTGTTGATCAGGGGGCAAGAGCTTTGAAAGGGGAGTTTCAGGGATGTATAGGCAGAGGGAGGGGCTACGACTTGCAGAACAGCACAGTCAGCTCCCACAGCCACGAGATTGGTCATGCGGTGGTCTGATCAGTGTCATCTTGATTGTCTTAAGGTCAGTTAATCTTCAGTTCTAGGGTTGGTTCCCATTTCCTTGAGGCCAGTTCTTGGAATTGTGCAAGATGGAGCAGCTTATGTCTTGGCTGCAGTCTGGTCATCACGTAGTTAACTTCTCCCACCTGGTGAGGGTTTCAGTGCCTGCAGAACAGCTCAAAGGACATGGCTCAGAATATTATCTATAGCTCTTGAAGAGGAACTAAAGGTCCTTGACTTTGTTTAATGGCTAAACTATTATTATTTTGTCTTGTTTGACTGCTTTCCTTTGGTTCTGCATTTTTTTTTCACTTCTCTGATTGAATTTATTCTTTGACTAAAGTTTTTCTACAGACAAGAGGCAGGCAGAGGACATTGGGTGTGTGGGGGGGTCTGTCCTGGGAAAGCCCCATAGGGTCCCGCTCAATTACAGTAATAGACCTATTATATGTTAATGTAAGTAACACATTTAAAAAAGAAAAACTATATTTTCCAAAACAAAGAATTTAGAGTGGCATTGTTTTACATTTTGTGAATCTCTTTAAGGTTTGGTTTAATAGATGACAGCTAGATTCTCATATCTACTTCTGCATTCAGTCTGTTGCCAAATGTTTTGTTTGAAGTATATGAAAAAATTCCAGCTTATGTAGTTGGAAAAGGGAGTAGTTTATGAGCCTTTTCAGGTAATTACCAGTATTCCTCTTTGGATGCTGCACCAAATACACACTTGATAAATGGTAAAGTTTAGTTGCAATGTGGAATCTAAAACATATTGATGAATTTTTCTTAATATGTTATGTTAAAATCCATTGGTCTGTTTTGAACTTTAATGGATATTTTACCCATCTGTTTTTTTTTAATACATTACCTTTGTTTTTTTCTTTTTTTAACATCTTTACTGGAGTATAATTGCTTTACAAAGGTGTGTTAGTTTCTGCTTTATAACAAAGTGAATCAGCTATACATATACATATATCCCCATAGCTCCTCCCTCTTGTGTTTCCATCCCACTCTCCCTATCCCACCCCTCTAGGTGGTCACAAAGCACCGAGCTGATCTCCCTGTTTTACATTTGGTAGTGTATATATGTCCATGCCACTCTCTCACTTCGTCCCAGCTTACCCTTCCCCCTCCCCGTGTCCTCAAGTCCATTTTCTACGTCTGTGTCTTTATTCCTGTCCTGCCTCTAGGTTCTTCAGAACCAATATATATATATATATATATATATTTTTTTTTTTAGATTCCATACATATGTGTTAGCATATGGTATTTGTTTTTCTCTTTCTGACTTACTTCACTCTGTATGACAGACGCTAGGTCCATCCACCTCACTACAAATAATTCAGTTTTGTTTCTTTTTATGGCTGAGTAATACTCCATTATATGTATTTGCTACATCTTCTTTATACCTTTGTTTTAAAATTATTTTAAATTGTGGTAAAATATACAAAACATAAAATTTACCATCTTCAACCATTTTAAAAATGAATAAACTTTATTTTTTAGAGTGTTTCAGGTTCATAGCAAAACTGAGAGAAAGGTACAGAGATTTCTCACATACCCCTGTCCCCACACATGTACAATCTCTACTATAGGCGTCCTGCTCCACAGTGGTATGTTTGTTAGAATTGATGATCCCACACTGGTACATCATTATCACCCCAAATCTATAGTTTACCTTAGGATTCACTCTTGCTGTTTTACATTCTGTGGAATTTGACAAATGTATAATGACATGTATCCCCCAGAGTAGTTTTGCAGCCCTAAAAATCCTCTGTGCTTCATCTGTTCATCTCTCCCTTTCCCCTAAGTCCTGGCAACCACTGATCTTTTTGCTGTCTCCATAGTTTTGCCTTTTCCAGAATGTCATATAGTTTGAATCTTACAGTATGTTGCCTTTTTCAGATTGGCTTCTTTCACTTAGTAATATGCATTTATGGTTCTTCCATGTCTTTCCAGGGCTGCATAGCTTATTTCTTTTTAGCAGTGAGTGATATCCATTGTCTGTATATACCAGTTTACTTATCCATTTACCTACTAAAAGACATCTTGGTTGCTTTCAAGTTTTGACAGGTATGAACAAAGCTACCATAAATATCTGTGTGCAAGTTTTTGTGTGGACATAAGTTTTCAACTCCTTTGGGTAAATACGAAGGAGTGCTATTGCTGGATCATATGGTAAGGATATGTTTAGTTTTTAAAATTAGTGTCTTTTTGCTTCAGTATGAAGAACTCTCTTTAACATTTCTTGTGAGGCCATTCTAGTGGTGATGGACTCTAACTTTTTTAAGGAAGTTCTTTATCCTTCAATTCTGAAGGACATCTTTGCTGGGTATGGTATCCTTAGGTGGAATTTTCTTTCTTTCAGTACTTTGAATATACTATCCCACTCCATTCTGGCCTGCAAGGTTTCTGCCGAAAAATCCACTGATAGTCTTATGGGAGTTCCTTTGTACATAACAAATTGTGTTTCTCTTGCTGCTTTTTTTTTTTTTGCGGTATGCAGACCTCTCACTGCTGCGGCCTCTCCCATTGCGGACCACAGGCTCCGGATGCGCAGGCCCAGCGGCCACGGCCCACGGGCCCAGCCGCTTTGCGGCATGTGGGATCCCCCCAGACTGGGACATGAACCTGCGTCCCCTGCATCAGCAGGCGGACTCCCAACCACTGCGCCACCAGGGAAGCCCCTCTCTTGCTTTTTTTTAATTTCTATTTTATTTTATTTTATTTTTTTTAACATCTTTATTGGGGTATAATTGCTTTACAATGGTGTGTTAGTTTCTGCTTTATAACAAAGTGTATCAGTTATACATATACATATGTTCCCATATCTCTTCCCTCTTGCATCTCCCTCCCTCCCACCCTCCCTATCCCACCCCTCCAGGCGGTCACAAAGCACCGAGCCGATATCCCTGTGCCATGCGGCTGCTTCCCACTAGCTATCTACCTTACATTTGTTAGTGTATATATGTCCATGCCTCTCTCTCGCCCTGTCACAGCTCACCCTTCCCCCTCCCCATATCCTCAAGTCTGTTCTCCAGTAGGTCTGTGTCTTTATTCCTGTCTTACCCCTAGGTTCTTCGTGACATTTTTTCTTAATCAAAACTACAATGAGATATCATGAGATATCATCTCACACCAGTCAGAATGGCCATCATCAAAAAATCTAGAAACAATAAATGCTGGAGAGGGTGTGGAGAAAAGGGAACACTCTTGCACTGCTGGTGGGAATGTGAATTGGTTCAGCCACTATGGAGAACAGTATGGAGGTTCCTTAAAAAACTACAAATAGAACTACTATATGACCCAGCAATCCCACTGCTGGGCATATACCCTGAGAAAACCAAAATTCAAAAAGAGTCATGTACCAAAATGTTCATTGCAGCTCTATTTACAATAGCCCGGAGATGGAAACAACCTAAGTGCCCATCATCGGATGAATGGATAAAGAAGATGTGGCATATATATACAATGGAATATTACTCAGCCATAAAAAGAAACGAAATTGAGCTATTTGTAATGAGGTGCATAGACCTAGAGTCTGTCATACAGAGTGAAGTAAGTCAGAAAGAGAAAGACAAACACCGTATGCTAACACATATATATGGAATTTAAGAAAAAAAAATCTCTTGCTGCTTTTTAAGAGTTTCTCTTTGTCTTTAATTTTTGGCAGTTTAATTATAATGTGTCTCAGTGTAGCTCTCTTTAATTTTTTTTTTTTTTTTTTGGTTTTCTTTGAGCTTCCTAGATTAGGATGTCTATTTTTCTTTTCTTTTTTTGCCAGGTGAGAGAAGTTTTTAGCCATTATTTCTTTAAATAAGCTTTCTGCCCTCTACCCCTACTCCTTCTCCTTCTGGGACTTCTATAATGTGGATACTGGTCTGCTTGATGGTGTCCCATAAATCCTTTAATCTGTCTTCACTCTTTTTCATTCTTTTTTTTAATTTTAATTTTTTGCTCCTCTGATTGGATGAATTCTATTGCTCTGTCTTCAAGTTTGCTAATCCTTTCTTTCACTTGATCTAGTCTGATGTTGAAACCCTCTATTGAAAATTTGAGTTCAGTTATTGTATTCAGCTCTATGATTTCTATTTTGTACTCATTCTAACCATTTTTAAGTGTACAGTTCAGTGGCATTAAATACATACACTTTGTTTTGCCATCACCATCATCCATCTCCAGAATATTTTTTTTTATTCTTCCCAGACTGAAACTCAGTACCCATTTAACACTAATTCCTCATTCTTCCCTTCCCCCAGCTCTTGGCAACCACCATTCTACTTTCTGTCTCCATGGATTTGACTGCTCTAGTTTCCTCATGTAAGTGGAGTTATGCAGTATTTTTCTTTGTGACTGACTTCTTTCACTTAGCATAATGCCCTCAATGTTTATCCATGTTGTAGCATGTGTCAGAATTTTCTCCTTTTATTCTGACACATGAATAGCATTCCATTGTGTGAAATACATACGGAAAAATACATATTTCATTTTGTTTATCCATTCATCTGTTGATGGATACTTAGGTTGCTTCTACCTTTTGGATATTATGAATAATGCTGCCATGAACATGTATGTACCTGTACTTGTTTGAGTCCCTGCTTTTAATTCTTTTGGGTATATGTACAGAAGTGGAGTTGCTGGATCATACGGTGATTCTATTTTTAATTTTTTAAGGAACTGTTACATTGTTTTCCATACTGGCTGTGCAATTTTACATTTCTACCAGCAGTGCACAAGGGTTCCAGTTTTTCCACGTTCTTCCTAATACATGTTATTTTACTTTTATATTTTAATGATTATAGTCTTCCTAGTGGTTATGACAGGGTATCTCATTGTGGCTTTGATTTGTATTCCCCTGATGGTTAGTGATGTTGAGCATCTTTTCATATGCTTATTGGCCATTTGTATATCTTTTTTGGAGAAATGAGTATTCAAGTCCTTTGCCCATTTTAAAGATTAGGTTGTTCATTTTGTTGAGTTACAAGAGTTCCTTTTATATTCTGGATACTAGACTTTCAGACAAGTGATTTGCAAATTTTTTTTTCATGCTGTAGGTTGTCTTCACTTTCTTGGGAGTGTCCTTTGACTCACAAAAGTTTTAAATTATGATGGAATCTAATTTTGTTGCTCATGGTTTTAGTGTCATATCTAAGAATCCATTGCCAAATCTAAGGTCATGTATATTTACTCCTATCTTTTCTTCTAAGAATTTTATTGTTTTAGCTCTTATGTTTATGTCATTGATCCATTTTGAGTTAATTTTCGTACATAGTGTGAGGTAGGGTTCCAACTTTATTTATTTACATTCATTCTGGTTTCTTTTTATTAACTATATCCTGCCCCTGTTTATTCCTAATAATGCTTTTTTCCTCCTTTGAGTCTATTCGTGCTAATGTTAACATAGGTATGTCAGCTTTCCTTTGGCTAATATTTGCTGTGAACATATTTTTTCCATCCTTTTATGTGGCAAAGTCCCCAGTGCTCACTAAGTATCCATCTTCTTGCCTACATTTCTGAGCCTTTTTCCATTTAGTGTGGGGCAGTTTAAATACTATTGCTCATGGGGTTGAGAAGAAGTGATTTGCATCACCTTAGATCAAGGCAATCGAGAGCTGGTATTTCTCTTCTATATTTCTTTTCTGATGCCAGATTTACCTTAGAAGCTATGAGCTGAGTTTATGGTGTTACCACTTGGAGGGAGCTTGGATCTCTGAGTTACTATTTGAATGAGAGCTCCTGGTGACTCCCATCATATTTTGCATGAAAAACAAATAAACTTTTATTGTGTTAAGCCACCAAGATTTCAAGGTTTATTTATTGCCATTCCATAGCCTGTTCAGCCTAAGTTGACTCATATAGAAATTGGAGCTTTGAAGTGGTGTGCTGCCATGATAAACTTAAAATGTATGCCTTTGACTTTGCTGCTGGGTATTGACGGGTAGCAGGTGACAAGAAATGGAATCCACCTGGAAGAAATGGAAATCAATGATAAGAAGTGACAGAACATTTGGTAAAAACTGTAGGACAGATTACATTCTGTAGAAGTTAGATAACAGATTGTTAGCAGTGGAGGTTGGTTTCATTACTCAATTTTGTCGAAGTGTTAAGAGAAAGAGATAATCTCAGGAAACAGTTGACCAGTTTGCAAATCGAATTAATAGGGAATAAATCCAGAAATTTGGGGCCTTTCAGGACTTTAAAGGGTGACCAGTTCCAGATTTCAAATAGTAAGAAATGGAATTTTAAAAGGTTTGAGCAACGAAACGTCAGTAAAAACTCTCAGTTAGAGAAAATTACTCAGGTTAGCACTGCAGTCAAGGGTGTGGCCTTACATTATATTTTTCTAGACTGACTTATGGTTGCCATCACTTAGTTGAGAGAGAGAGAGGTGAGAGAGGAGGGAAGGAGAAATAGGAGTTAGGCAAAGAAATTACAGGATGAGAGAAAATATTTGTAAATGATTTGTCTGAAAAGGGTCTAGTATCCAGAAAATAAAGGGCAAAGAAATAAAGCAGATTTGAAAATTATGACTTTAAAAAGTTTTATATGTGTTTTAATTGCATGACAAAGTTACTGAAGACAACTAGATGAGAAACTTCTACGTTTTTGATGGTAGTGTACTGCCAAAGGAACTTCAAACTAGATTATACAAGCTTTTGACTATTTGAGAATTAACACAACTCTTGAGCCCTTTACTTCCAGGAAGTAAACTGGAAAAGTCATGCTACTTTCAAGGAGAGTATATTTGTATTTAAGTCTTTTATGATATTTTATGCTTTCTATTTACTATGCTTTTTATTTGATATCATTAAAAATCTTATTTCCTGTCTTATGTGTTTTTCTGATTTTAATGTAACATGTATAATTGACTTACAGAGTCTACAATTAAGCAATATGTCTTCTTTTAAAAACGACAGTGACCTTAGAAAGTTGTCAGACACTGCCTTTATCATCTTACATGTTATTGTTATTTACTATTTACTGCCACTTTTATGTATTGTTTCCCAAATGAGTCATCATCTTTATTGTTCCTTGTTTACTCAGTCAGTGCTTGCTTAGATTTATCCACAAGTTTATAGCTTTATTTGCTTACCTTCTGTCTAGCACCCTACTCTTTCCTTCTTAGTGTCTTTTTCATCAAGAGTTTGAGTGGTAAATCGTCTGTTTACTTGAAAATGTCTTTATGTCTCCCTCACTGTTGAATGACAATTTAGTTTGATATCCAATTTCAGACTGAGTTATTTTTCCAATAGCACTTTGAGAATGTTACTCCATTGCTATTTGGCCTCCATGTTAACTTTTTTTTTTTAATTATGAGGATTTCAAATAAATGCAAAAATAGAAGAATAAAGAACTCAGGTTCAACAGTTATAAACTCGTGGTTAATTCTGTTTTCTTTTTTACGTTCCCTACCACTTCCTCTATTCTCATATTATTTGGAGCAAATTATAGACATTATATCATTTCGTGTCTAAGCATTTCAATATATATTGCTAAATGGCCAGAAAATATAACCACGGTATCATGATCATGGCTTAGAAATTAACGATTTCTTCTATCACCCAATATTCAGTCTGTGTTCAAATTTTCAATTGTTTCATGAGTGTAATAAGTTTCCTTACAGTTTGTAATCACCTAGAAAATAATGTCCACACATTGTCTGAATCAGCATACAAAAGATCTGCTCATTGAATTGGCTCCTTCCCTACTCGATTTTATTTAGTCTATGGCTTTTAGTCCCATGTTGATACTGATAACTCCAAATTTATATTTCTTCTCTTGCACTCTCTTAGGCAGCCTGTGAGATGGCTACCAATGTTTCCCACATCCTGGTAATCACGCCCTTGTGTAATCCCCTCCTCTTAAATGTGAGCTGTGTGTTTTTTGTTTTTTGTTTTTTTTGGGGGGGTACGCGGGCCTCTCACTGTTGTGGCCTCTCCCGTTGCAGAGCACAGGCTCCGGACGCGCAGGCTCAGCGGCCGTGGCTCACAGGCCCAGCCGCTCCGTGGCATGTGGGATCTTCCCGGACCGGGGCACGAACCCGTGTCCCCTGCATTGGCAGGCGGAGTGAGCTGTGTTTTATGGTTTGTTTCTAGTGAATAAAATGTGGTCAGGATGATGGGATGTCTCTTGTGAGATTAGGATACAGAAAGACTGTGTCTTTTGTCCCGGGTGCCCGCTTTCAGTCTCTCTTTTTCTGAGCCCTTGTTGTGAGGGAAGCAAGTTGTCATATTGTGAGTAGCCTTATGGAGAGGCCTGTGTGGCATGGAACTGAGCTTTCTCATTAACAGCCTGGAAAGACCCAATGCCTGCCAACAGCTAAGTGCATGAGCCTTGAAGTGGATCCTATGCTAGTCAAGCCTTGAAATGGTTGCAGCCCTGGCCTACACTTTGACTGTAGCTTTGTGAGAGTCACTGAGCCAGAGGCATTCGGTTAAGCTGTGCCCAGATACCTGACCTAAGGACACTAGTGATTAATAAATGTTCCCTATTTTAAGCTACTAAACTTTGGGATAATTTGTTATGCAGCAATAGATAACTAACATACCATCCTTCAGCCTATTCTCAACATAAAGTTTTCTTGTTAAAATCTCAGTCAGCTTATGTCTGCCCTCTGCTCAAAATCTTTCAATGTTTTCTTATCTCACCAAGAATAAAAATTAAAGTGCTAACTCTGACCTGTAAGGCCCTACAGGATCTCAGCAGCTTGTCTCCTCTCTGGCCTCACCCCTTCCTTTCTTCCTCACTGCTCATGCTACTCCAACCACAGTAGCTCCCTTGCTGCTTTTCAGACATGCCAGGCAGTTCCTCCCAAAGACCTTTGTGCTTGATACTTTTTCTTCCTGGGATGGTCTGCCAGAGATTTTCATTTGTTCCCCTCCTGACCTTCTTCAGTTCTGTGCCCAGATGCCATCTTCTCAGTGAGCCCTATTTAAGACTGAACTTCATCTTCACCAGCCTCTGTTCTAGCACATGATTCTATGGGCTTGTGAGGCTGTTGCTCTGGTTTGGACTGGCTTAGGTAGTCTGTGGCACATCGGTGCTCTTTCCTGGATCTGTCATCAGCTCCTGAGTTGGTTGGCAGCTGGGTGATCCAGATGGTCTCACGCACTGGTCTGTCTGTTGGACTGTGTTCAGCTAGGGTGCCTTGGCTCCCTTTCACATAGT
Organism: Delphinapterus leucas; assembly: GCF_059928025.1. Classification (NCBI taxonomy): domain Eukaryota; kingdom Metazoa; phylum Chordata; class Mammalia; order Artiodactyla; family Monodontidae; genus Delphinapterus; species Delphinapterus leucas. The sequence goes on from NC_143149.1 coordinate 30,314,518, forward strand.
CTCTCACCCTCCTGCAGGCCAGCTCAGTCTTGTTTACATGTGGTTTCAGGATTCCAAGGCAGTGAGAGGGCAAGCCACAGTGCACAAGCACTTTTCAGGTTTGCTTCTGTTACATTGGCTATTGTCTAATTGACCAAAGTAAGTTACATGGCTAAGTCTGGAGTTAGTTCCTAAGAAGTATACCAATGGGAAAGAATACTTTCTATTGTATCTATCACATCTGATTTCTGTTTTAGAGTTTTTCTAGAATCTCTCAACAATGATCACACTTCCAACATTAGCTTATCTTCCAGAAAATTGTTTGAGACCTCTTAGCTGATGGTAGCACCTTTCCTTTGTCTACTTTTAGAGGGTTTTCACTGAGAGAAGAGGTAAACATGTAGTGAGTTAGCCACCTTTTTTTTTTTTTTTTTTTTGCGGTACACGGGCCTCTCACTGCTGTGGCCTCTCCCGTTGCGGAGCACAGGCTCCGGACGCGCAGGCTCAGCGGCCATGGCTCACGGGCCCAGCCGCTGCGCGGCATGTGGGCTCTTCCGGGACCGGGGCACGAACCCGTGTCCCCTGCATCGGCAGGCGGACTCTCAACCACTGCGCCACCAGGGAAGCCCTAGCCACCTTTAATCATAAATCATATTATGGATGTTAATCCTTTGGCTTTTATACTTTGTATTTTCTTACAACCTCTCCTGCATCTTTAAAGATTTTAAAAAGATTTCTATGTATGCAAATATATTTATCTTTTCCTTTAAGACTTCTGGGCTTTGAATCTTAATCGATTTTGAATATATATGTATTTATGTACATATTATATATAGAAACATATAAATAAATTTTATTTATTCTTTATATATATACATATGTATGAATCCAACTTAATTACTTTTCAAATGGATATTCAGTCTTCCTGCCACTATCCATTGACTATATTTCCCCCAGTGATTTGAAAGCCTACCTTTTCATATATCCTATTTCATTAATTTTTTTTGATGATGCCTATTTCAGTTGATTTACTTATAGTAGTTTAGAGTTTTTCTATTGATTCTCTAAGTACTTTTAAGTAGATAGTTATATCGTTTGCAAATAATGACATACTGTTTTTTCCTTTCTAACATTTATGCCCTTCTTTCTTGTTATCATTTTATCATATTAACTAGGGCATTCAGAACATTTTTGAAAATGGCAGTGATAATAGACTTTGTTACCTAGTTTTATTTGAATTTCTCTGTAGTATTTCATAATTTACAATTTTTAATGTTTGCTTTTTGATACTTTTTCTAGTTAAGGCAATTTCCTTCTATTTCTAGCTTACGTCCCTCTAATTTTCTTTGTCAGAAAATTTTGGTCAATTTGTATTTTTTTTTTTTTTTTGAGCATGTGAGCTTTAGAATCATCTTATGTTGTTTCAAAAAACTCCTGTGGACTTTTCCATTGGATTTCATAAAATTTATAAATTAATTTAAAGAAAATTGCTATCTTTATATTCCAAGAACTGGATATAGCTTTCAATTTATTTGACTTTTTTTATGAACCATTTTAGAATTTAAAGTTTTTTTTAAAATTTAAATTATATATATTCCTTTAGGAATTTATTTACATGGGTATTACACATTTTGTTGTTATTGTAAATGGTTATTTTCTAACTATTTTATTTGTGTATAGGGAAATGATAGGTTTATATATTAATTTTGTTTCTAGTCACATTACTAAATCCTCTTTTAAAATAATAGTTATGGTGATTCTTTTGGGTTTTCCAGATATATAATATCACATACAAAAGAATGTTAGAATCACAAAACCTTAGAAAGTACCAAAGAGGCAGGTTTAGTTGCTACATAGATGCTACAATGTGGCTAGGGTCACAGCGCAGGGAAGAGTATCTAGTGATACCGTGGGAACTATACCGGAAGAGTATTCTATTGAAAATACCACTATGGTGTTTGGGCTAGGCAGCAGAATGTCTGTCCCAGTAGTCCAAAAGGACCAGATAATTCTATTACTACAAATGTCAGAAGGACCAGATATTCACACGTGGCTGCCATCTGACAATGCTCACTTCTGCAACTAAGTCTTTTTTGGGTGTATGAATAGCAGGAACTAGTAACATGCCAGCACCTTAATTGCAGTGGAGTCTGGTATAGAGTTGTTAGGTTTCCAACGTCTAATAGCACAGGGAGACAAGGTAGAAATAGTTTGAATGATTGAACCTCTCTACAGTATCCCACAGTTCACCTCTAGATGGGCCACTTAACATCCATATTCACCCTTCTTAAGGTTGGTAACATTCTTAAACTTTCAAGAAACAACACAATAACTTGCTTCTGCCTCATTTAATGTAATCAGTTCGTATACAGGAAAACTAGACATGTAAGTGTACCATGTGAAATCCTAGTTACGGGGAGAATTTACTTTGCTCTATTCTCTTTTAGGGCCAACTATCTATGAGTTTTTAAGATTATACCCGTGGACTTACTTCTGTGTACTATTGGCATATCATACATCTACTTTCCCTCCTTCAGTTAGCTGGTCATAGGATACCATAAAAGTAGGTTTTAGGAAGTGATGGAAACGTGATAGGAGTAGGCCTACTGGAGTATTAATCACCTGGTTATGCAACTTAAAGCTTTTAGGACCTGTTCAAACCCAACCATATATATATATATAACACTTCCATTTGATTAGTACTCCTGTGAATGCCTGATGATGTCAGTCTGTGAAGAGTGGTTCACGTTGCAAGATCATATATTCTGAAGATCACATGGTCTGAATTTTAGCCTCTATCAGAGCCCAGTAGTGAGCTAAAAGCTTTCATAAAAGAAATATACTTACGTGCTATATTAGATTCCTGTGGCTGCCATAACAAAGTACCACAAACTGGGTGGCTTAAAACAAGAGAATTTTTTTCCCCTTCTGTTTCTGGAGGCCAGAAGTCCAAAATCAAGGTATTGGCAGTGTTGATTACTTTTGGAGGCTCTGAGGGAGAATCTGTTCCATGCTTCTCTCCTAGCTTCTGATGGCTGCCAGCAATCCTATGCATTCCTTGGCTTGGAGACATGTTACTCCAGCCTCTGCCTGTCTTTATATTGATGTCTCCTCTGTGTGTCTTCTCCCCTTCTCTTACTTATAGGATATTAGTCATTGGATTTAGGGTCCAGCCTAATCCGGAATGGTCTCATCTTGAGATCCTTAACTTAATTACACCCTGCAAAGACCCTTTTTTCTTTGCAAGGTTATAAGGTTATAGCCACAGGTTCCGAGTGGACATATCTTTTGGGGCACCATCATTCAATCCACAGCATATACCAATGAGGGCGTGTCTTTGCTTACAAACCTCAGGAGCCTCTGCTGTAATTCTCCTAGAGGGGCTTAACACAGGCTCTGCCACAGACCCTAAGTCATAAAGGAAAAATAGTAGCGCTCCTTGCACAGTAGACTCAGGTAGCTGAGGAGTCTTGTACTCTGGCATCTTACAAATCTGGCAGCCTATGTTTTGTTCAATAAAAATGGTCAAAGCAACATAGCTATATATGATATATATTGCCTCCAAAATCCAAAATGGTCTACCAAGTGTTCTGCCTCTTACTATTGATTATGGAGGATATTTTCAAGTGTGGTTTAGACCACTAGACCATTACAGGTGGATGTGTGTGTGTGTGTGTGTGTGTGTTAAGACTCTGGCACACCTGCTTCTTCAAGGCATCTAATGTACCTGCTACTTCAGGTCTTTCTCTTAGACGATATGTTAGTTTCCTATTGTTGCTGTAACAAGTTATCACAAACTTAATAGCTTAAACAACACAAATTTATTATCTTACAGTTCTGTAAAATGGGTCTCATTGGGTAAAATCAAGGTGTTAGCAGTGCCCTGTTCCTTCTGGAAGCTGCAGGAGACAATCTGTTTCCTTGTCTTTTCCAGATTCTAATGGCTGTTTGCATTTTTTGGCTCATGGCCCCCTTCCTCCATCTTCAAAGTCAGTGGTATTGGGCTGAGGTCTTTACACATGGCCATCTCTTTGGTTTTCTTTTCTGGCTCTTTCTTCTACTGTTAAGAACCCTTGCGATTAAATTAAGACCACAGATAACCCAGGATAATTTTCATATTTTAAGGTCAGTTGATTAGCAACCTTAATTCTGTTTTGCCATGTAACCTAACAGGTTCTGGGGATTAGGATATGGACATCTTTGGGGGCATTATTCTATCTACCACAGACAGTGAGATTTTTAGGGTCCAGGTAGAAGAAGAACCAGATGATAAAGATCTGAGGCATCTGAGGCAATATGATTGGTGAAGGTATACTGGCATCACTACTAAGCAAAAATGGAAACTTGCTCCTGGCATCTCCTGCTTATTGGGATAGAGAAAACAGCACCTTTTCCTATTAATGGCTACATACAGGTGCCAACGCCTGTGTTGATTTGGTTCAGTAAAGCGACCGTATTTGGAACAATATTAGTTATTGCAATCATTACCTGATCACACTTACGACAACTCATTGTCATTCTCTATTGCTTATCTATCACGTGCACAGATCAAACAAGTAAAATAACAGAAATCATTGCCCTTGTATATACGTTCTTGGTATAGAAGGGTTTTTGGTTTAATGTTTTGGTGATGGTGCAGGTGATATTCAGAGGTTTCCATCTGGCCCTCCCTACCATAACAATCCTCATTCTATGTGTCAGGGAGACAAGACAGGCATTCCACAAGTTACTGATTATATCTGTTTTGACACACTGTTCCATAATTGGGCAGATTACGATAGGATGAACTTGTAGACCCATGAGTGTGTTCATAGATGTGAACCTAATAACTTCCATTCATCACCTGACTTCTTCTGCTAATCATATATCTTTTCCTGAAGTGGACCACAGTCTTATTTTAGGTACTCAGAAATCATCATTAGGAGACTTCTTCAGTGGTCCAGTGGTAAAGAATCCACCTTCCAATGCAGCTGACGTGGGTTCGATCCCTGGTTGGGGAACTAAGATCCCACATGCCGTGGGGCAACTAAGCCCATGAGCCACAACTACTGAGCCCGCATGCCTCAACTAGAGAGCCCACGTGCTGTAAACTACAGAGCCCATGCACTCTGGAGCCCGAGTGCCACAACTAGAGATAGAAAATCCATATGCCACAACTAGAGAGAAGGCTGCACACTGCAACTAAGAGCCCGAGCATCGCAATGAAAGATCCTGCATGCTGCAACCCGATGCAGCCAAAAAAAAAAAAAATAATAATAATAATCATTATTAGTTTAAAGCCAGTGTTTAATATTCCACCAAAGGTCTGAGTAATTGGGTTTTGATTTTGTGGATCCAATCTGAGAATTTTTCTTTTTTTCTTTTTTTTGATAACAGAAAAATAGCTTATTAATGCATACAGCATGCATCATGGGAGAAACTTAAACCAAAAGTAATTCAAAATGGCAGCTTTGAGTTCCAGCTTATCTTCAACGAAAAACATTAAATTTGTAGAGAAGTGACAGACACAGGAAGGCAGTTTTAGGCTTCCAAGGGCAGCAAACTGGAAATGTAAATATATGGGTGAAAACTAATGAGGTAAAGTTTGTTCATAGATTACTCTGGTCCCGCCTCTGGGCTGATAACAGTCTGTCTCCAGTATGAGTTTTTCTTTAGGTTGGTCACTTCATCCTACTCACATTTACTGATATGACTGAGATATTTAATCTTAGTGCTTCTTATTTATATCATACTTTTCTGATTTCATGCTTTTTTTTTGATAAATGTTTTACACCATAAAAATCTGTGACTTTTTCATTTATTTTCTGGATGCCTTGTGTTTGTATGCTCTTTTTTTTCTTAATTTGGAATATTTATAATCTGTTTTATATAATAGATTTAATTTTTAATTTAGGTAGTAACTAGTGATTCCTCACTGTGAGTGTAAGGAAATTTATTTCTTACTACTTCTTTCCACCTCGTGCTCTCCTCTTCATTATATGACTATAGCTTTAAAAAATCTTAATTCTTTTATACCATTAAAGAATATGTTTCTACTTTTACCACTTGATTTTCAGCTTTTTAACATTTTTTGGAACCACACTGCAATAAATTTAAGGAAAACAGTATTCACATATGGTAATTCTCTTCTTCTGCTACCCTTCCTGACATTATTGAATATGTTGTTATGTCTTTATCATCATAGTTTATAACACTTGCATCCTATTAAATAGTGATGATTCCCACCATTGTTTTGGCCTATATTCTATATTTAAGTTTATTTTAATGCTCACAGCTAGGCCTTTTACCTCAACTCTGTTGATGCCTTTATTGGGAGAAGTTTGTCTACCTTTTGTGACAGGAACTTGTGAACTATTTTCCTTGATTTTTTGCTTGTAAGTATCTGTCCCTTGCCTGTATATTTTAATGACAGTTTTGCTGGGTATAAAATTCTTGGGTCCACACTTTCTTTTCCTGAATATTTTTTTAAAGACATAGTTCTTCAGTTTTTTAACATTGAATAATGTTTTAAAGAATCTCAAGCCAACCTGCTTTTCTCTTCTTATGCCCAATATGATTTTCACTTTTCCTTTTTGCTCATATGCCCATAAGATTCTTTCTTTATCTTCGACATCCAATAAGTTTAGTAGAATATGTCTCGGTTTTAATTAATTGTTATCAGTTATTCCTGAAATGCAGTGTACTTTCTAGTCTATTGTTTCAAATCTTTTATTTCAGGAAAGTCTTCTTGAAGTATATATTTGATATTTTTTAATTCATTTGTTCACTTTTCTTCAGGAACAGCAAATTTTGTATAAGTTGAATACCTCTCCGTGCCCCCTTTTAGTCTTTCATAGCTATCTTATCTGTTTTTAAACAAAGTGTTTTCAAGATTTCTATAGGAGTACACAGTGATGACTCATGTTTGCATAAGCAAGTCTTATAAAAGAACCTGAACAAATATTTAGTCAAGTTTAAAACACAGTTATTAACTGTTTTTTTTTATTTCTTCAGGTTTTCAAAATTCATTTCTACAAATTATATTTCCAGAGAAAATCCAAGCAAATACAAGTGATAATTCAAAAGTAGAAAATGTAAGAGATTTTCCATAATGTTTTTATATGAAATTTCTTATTTTTATTACATAGCAGTGAAATACATCAATTCCATTATAGTATGACTATAACTAACCAATATTACTATTGATAAGGAATGTAAAGTTTTGATGGTAAAAGCAAACGTATAAATCAGAATGTTCTAATTTGTCTAACATTTGTCATTTCCTCATGGTAAAACCATTTTTTAAAGTTCAAAGAGAGAATATAATGTAAAAGAATTAGGGTATTATCTGAATGGTATCTAGATGATTCAAATGAAGAGAATAATTCTCTCCAAAATGGTTAAGGAGAGTCTTTTTTTTAACTAAAACCTGGTTCCTCAATCTCTACCCTTGTACCTACCAGTTCTCAGAGAGTATAAACCCTTTCTTCTGTTATTTTTGTTAGAAAGGGCAATATTTCATCCTATTCATTGATTTATTTAACAGATATTTCTCTGGACTTGTGTGCATAACTACATGCTAAGAGCCTTAGGAGATAAAAAAAGAAACACAAAACAGCAAGCCTTGCTTATAAGTGGCCAATCTTTTGATAACACTTTATTTTTACTAGTTTTAATGAAGTATAAATTCACAGAATTCACCCATTGTAAGTGTACAACTCAATGATCATTAGTACATGAATAGAATTATGTAAACATTACCACAAATCCAGTTTTAGAACATTTTGTTTGCCTTAAGTTCCTTCCTGCCTATGTGCAGTTTTTCTCTGCTTCCATCCCCAGCCCTTGGCAACTGCTGATCTGTTTTGTGTTTCTATAATTTTGCATTTTCTAGGCATCTCATAAAAATGAAATATGTGATATGTAGGACTTTGCATTGAGCTTCTTTCACTTAAGATTATCCATTTTGCAACATTTATCAATACTTCCTAAATTTTTTATTTCTTAATAGATGTAGATAACACATTTTGTTTATCCATTTACCAGTTAAATTCAAGATTGTTTTCAGATATTGACTATTTTGAGTCATTCTGCTATGAATATTTATGTATGGACATATAGTTTTCTTTCTCTTGGATAGATTCTTAGAAGTGAAATTGCTGTGTCGTATTGTAGGTTTATGCTTATCATAGTAATAAACTGCCAAACTATGTTCCATAGTGACTTATTAGTTTACATTTCCCATCAGCAATATATGATGATTCAGTTTTTCCACATACTTGTCAACACCTGATGTTGTCTCTTTTGATTAAATTTATTCTAACAGGTGTGTACTGATATCTCATTTTAGCTTATATTTGCATTTCTCTAATGAAAAATGCTGTAGAGCATCTTTCATGACCTACTAGCTATCTAAATACCTTTTTGGTGAAACGTCTATTAAATTATTTGCTCATTTTAATTTTTTAACCTATTATTATTTTTAACATATTTATTGGGCTATAGTTAGTATATAATATTATATTAGTTTCAGTATTTTTTACCAGTATTTTCAGATTACCACAATAAGTCCAGTTACCATCTGTCACCCTACAAAGTTGGTATACAATTATAATTATTTTTTAAAATTTATTCATCCTGGTATATATGTATATACTTATTTACTGAAGTATAGTTGTTTTACAACATTGTATTAGTTTCAGATGTACAGCATAGTGATTCAGTATTTTTACAGATTGTCCTCCATTATAGGTTATTACAAGATAATGACTATAATTTCCTATGCTATACAGTATATCCTGTTGCTTATCTATTTTACATATAGGAGTTTGTATCTGTTAATCCCATATCCCTAATTTGTCCCTACCTGTTTCCCTGTCCCCTAGGTAACCACAAGTTTGTTTTCTATATCTGTGAGTCTATTTCTGTTTTGCATATACATTCATTTGTATATTTTAGAATCCACATATAAGTGATATCATAAGTATTTGTCTTTCTGTGACTTATTTCATAAGCATAATATTCTCTAGGTTCATCCTTATGGCTACAAATGGCAGAATTTCATTCTTTTTTATGGCTGAGCTATATTCCGTTGTATATATATATACTACATCTTCTTAATCCGGTCATCAGTTGATGGGCATTTGGGTTGCTTCCATGTCTTGGCTATTGTAAATGGTGCTGCTATGAACATTGGGGTGCATGTATCCTTTCAAATTAGTGTTTTGTTTTTTCCAGATATATACCTGAAGTGGAATTGCTGGATCATACAGTAGTTCTATTTTTAGTTTTTTTGAGGAACCTCCAACTGTGTTCCACAATGTCTGCACCAAGTTACATTCCCACCAACAGTATACAAGTATTCCCTTTTCTCCATATCCTTGCCAACATTTGTTATTTGTAGACTTTTTGATGATAGCCATTCTGACAAGAGTGAGGTGATATCTCAATTTTGTTTGTTACAGTATTATTGACTATATTCCCTATGTGTACCTTACATCCCCTGCTTGATTGATTGACTGATTTTTAAATTGTAGTATAGTTGATTTATAATACATTAGTTTCAGGTGTACAACATAGTGATTCAATATTTTTATAGATTATACTGCATTTAAAGTTATTACAAAATAATGGTCACATATCCCTGTGTTGTACAATATAACCTTGTTGCTTACTTATTTTATACATAGTAATTTGTACTTTTTAATTCCATACCCTTTTCCTGCCCCTCCCCACTTCCTTCTCCCCACTGGTAACCACTAATTTGTTCTCTATATCTGTGAGTCTGTTTCTGTTTGTATACATGGTACAATTACCATGGAATACAGTTGGAGATTCCTCAGAAAAACTGAAAATAGAACTACCATATAATTAAGCAATTCCAGTTCTGTATACATATCCAGAAAAACCCCTGAAAACACTAATTCGAAAAGTTACATGCACCCCAATGTTCTTAGCAGCATTATTTACAGTAGCCAAGATATGGAAGCAACCTAAGTGTCCATCAACAGATGAAGGGATAAAGATATATACACACACACATACATATACATACAATGGAATATTATTCAACCATAAAAAAGAATGAAGTCCTGACATTTGCAACAAAGCAGATGGACTTAGAGGGTATTATGCTTAGAAAAATAAGTCAGTAAGGTAAAGACAAATTCTCTGTGTTATCACTTATATGTGTAATATAAAAAATAAAATAAATGAATGTCTATAACATTGAGTGTATAACCATGATATCTCATTGTGGTTTTGAGTTGCATTTTTCTGATGATTAGTGATGTTGAACATTTTTTCATGTGCCTGTTGGCCATCTGTAGGCCATTTTTGGAAAATGTCTGTTCAGGTCTTCTGCCCAATTTTTGATTGGGTTGTTTGGGGTTTTTTTGCTATTGAGTTGTATGAGCTGTTTATATATGTTGGATATTAATCCCTTATCACTTGTATCATTTGTAAATATTTTCTCCCATTTACTAGTTGTTTTTCCATTTTGTTGATGGTTTCCTTTGCTGTGCAAAAGCTTTTAAGTTTAATTAGGGTCCACTTGTTTATTTTTGCTTTTGTTTCTTTTGCCTTAGGAGACAGATTTGAAAAATATTGCTATAATTTACGTCAAAGAGTGTTTTGCCTATGTTCTCTTCTAAAAGTTTTATGGTTTCCAGTCTTACATTGAGGTCTTTAATCCATTTTGAGTTTACTTTTCTATATGGTGTAAGGAAATATTCTAATTTCATTCTTTTACATGTAGCTGTCCAGTTTTCCCAACACCACTTATTGAAGAGACTGTCTTTTCTCCATTGTTTCTTGCCTCCTTTGTTGTAATTAACTGTAAGTTCATGGGTTTATTTCTGGGCTGCTCTCATGCATTGATCTATGTGTCTGTTTTTGTGCCAGTACCATGCTGGGTTTTTTTTGTTTTTGTTTTTGTTTTTTGCGGTACGCAGGCCTCTCACTGCTGTGGTCTCTCCCGTTGCGGAGCACAGGCTCCGGACGTGCAGGCTCAGCGGCCATGGCTCACGGGCCCAGTCGCTCCACTGCATGTGGGATCTTCCAGGACCGGGGCACAAACCCACATCCCCTGCATCGGCAGGCAGACTCTCAACCACTGTGCCACCAGGGAAGCCCTACCATGCTGTTTTGATTAATGTAGGTTTGCAGTACAGCTTGAAGTCAGGGAGCATGATACTTCCCGCTCTGTTCTTCTTTCTCAAGATTGCTTTGGCTATTTGGTGTCTTTTGTGGTTCCATATAAATTTTAGAATTATTTGTTCTAGTTCTGTGAAAAATGTCCTGGGTATTTTGATAAGGATTACATTAAATCTCTGGATTACTTTGAGTAGTATGGACATTTTAACAGTATTAACTCTTCTAACCCAAGAACACAGGATAACTTTCCATTTCTTCATATCGTCTTCAGTTTCCTTCAACAATCTTTTATAATTTTCAGAGCATTTTCACCTCCTTGGTTATGTTTATTCTTAGGCATTTTATTCTTTTTGATGCAATTTTAAGCATAGTTGTTTTCTTGCTTTCTCTTTATGATAGTTTATTTTTAGTGTGTAGAAAAGCAACAGATTTCTGTATGTTAATTTTGTGTCCTGCAACTTTACTGAATTCATTTATTCTAATAATTTTTTGGTGGAGACTTAAAGGTATCTTTATATAGTATCATATCATTTGTAAATAGTGACAGTTTCACTTCCTCCCTTCCAATTTGAATGCCTTTTATTTCTTTGTCTTGTCTGACTATTGTGGCTAGAACTTCCAATACTATGTTGAATAGGAGTGGTGAGAGTGGGCATTCTTGTCCAGTTCCTGATTTTAGAGGAAAGGCTTTCTGCTTTTCACCATTGAGTAGATGTAAGATGTGGGTTTGTCATAAATGGCCTTTATTATGTTGAGGTATGTTCTCTCTATATCAACTTTGCTGAGAGTTTTTATCATGAATAGATGTTGAATTTTGTCAGATGAATTTTATGCATTAATTGAGGTGAATATGTGATTTTTATGCTTCCTTTTGTTAATGTGGTGTATCAGATTGATTGATTTTTAAATATTGAACCATCCTTGCATTACTAGACTAAACCTTACTTGATCATGGTGTTTGATCCTTTCTGTATATTGTGTTTGGTTTGTTTATATTTTGTTGAGGATTTTTGCATCAATATTCATCAGCAGTATTGGGGTGTAATTTTCTTTCTGGTAGTGTCTTTGGTTTTGGTATCAGGGTGATGATTGTCTTGTAGAATTAATTTGTGAGTGTTCCATCCTTTTCAATTTCTTGGAATAGTTTGAGAAGGTTAGGTATTAACTCTTCTCTGTATGTTTGGTAGAATTCCCCTGTGAAACCATCTGATCCTAGTTTTCTGCTTGCTGGAAGTTCTTTAAAATTACAAATCCAATTTCACCAATAGTGATCTGTCTGTTCACATTGTCTGTTTCTTCCTGACTCAGTCTCAGAAGCTTGTATGTTTCTAGAAATTTGTCCATTCCTTCTAGATTGTTGAGTTTGTTGGCATATAACTGTAGTATTCTCTCTCTCTTATGATTTTTTGTATCTCTGTGATATTGTTATTTCACCTCTTTCATGCCTGATTTTGTTTATTTGGATCTCCTCTTGTTTTCTTGATGAGCCTGGCTAAAAGTTCATCAATTTTTTATCTTTACAAACACCAGCTCTTGGTTCCTTGATCCTTTCTTTTTTTTGATCTCTATTCCCTCTATGATCTTTATTATTTCATTCCTTCTGCTAACTTTGGTCTTTATTTGTCCTTCTTTTTCTAATTCCTTTAGATGGTAGGTTAGGTTGTTTGTTTTTCATATTTTTTGAGGTCGGCTTGTATTTCTATAAACTTCCTTTTTAGAGCTGCTTTTGCCACATCCCATAGATTTTGGAAAGTTATGTTTTTATTTTCAATTGTATTGAGGTATTTTCTGATTTCTCTTTGATTTCTCCATTGACCCATTGGTTTTTTAGTAGCATATTGTTTAGTCTCCATGCATTTGTGCTTTTCTCATTTTTCTTCCTGTAATTGATTTCTAATTTCATAACGTTGTGATCAGAAAATATGCTTGATATAATTTTTATCCTTAAATTGTTGAAATTTGTTTTATTGGCCTAGTGTGTGATCTGTCCTGGAGAACATTCCATCTGTGCTTGAAAAGAATGTGTATTCTGATGATTTTGGATAGAATTTCCTGTAGATATCTATTAAGTCCAACTGGTTATTATGCCATTTAAGGCCACTGTTCCCTTATTTTTTCTGTCTGGATGATCTGTTCATTGATGTAAGTGAGGTGTTAAAGTCCCCTACAATTATTATATTATTGTTAATTTCTCCCTTTATGTCTGTTAATGTTTGCTTTGTATATTTATATAAATATAAAATAATAAAATATATAAAATTTATATAAAAACATAAGCACCCAATACAGGTATTGGGTGCATATATGTTAATCAGTGTAATATCCTCTTCCTGTATTGATCCCTTTATCATTATATAATGCCCTTCTTTGTCTTTTGTTTTAGACTTTGTTTTAAGGTCTGTTTTGTCTGATATGAGAATTGCTACCCCCCACTTTCTTGTTGTCACTATGTGCATGAAATATCTATTTCCATCCCTTCACTTTCAGTCTGTGTGTGTCTTTAGCTCTGAAGCAATTCTCTTGTAAGCAGCATATAGATGGGTCTTGTTTTTTTTAATATAGTTAGCCACCTTATGTCTTTTGATTGGACCATTTAATCCATTGACATTTAAAGTAATTATTGATAGATATGTACTTATTGCCCTTTTGTTACTTCTTTTCTGGTTATTTTTGTAGTTCTCTGTATTTCGTCTTTTTTTTGTTTCTTCCCTTGTGGTTTGATGATTTTCTTTAGTGTTATGTTTGTGTTCCTTTTGCTGTAGATTTTGTGTATCTATTGTAGGCTTTTGATTTGTTGTGACCATGGGGCTCATATATGTTGACCTATAACTCTATCTACTTGTTTTAAACAAGTAGTCCTTTAAGTTCAAACACATTCTTAAGGAACTACATTTTTTTTAACATCTTTATTGGGGTATAATTGCTTTACAATGGTGTGTTAGTTTCTGCCCCATAACAAAGTGAATCAGTTATACATATACATATGTTCCCATATGTCTTCCCTCTTGCGTCTCCCTCCCTCCCACCCTCCCTATCCCATCCCTCCAGGCTGCCACAAAGCACCGAGACAATATCCCTGTGCCATGCGGCTGCTGCCCACTAGCTATATATTTTACTACGTTTGTTAGTGTGTATATGTCCATGACTCTCTCTCGCCCTGTCACAGCTCACCCTTCCCCCTCCCCATATCCTGAAGTCCGTTCTTCAGTAGGTCTGCGTCTTTATTCCTGTCTTACCCCTAGGTTCTTCATGACATTTTTTTTCTTAAATTCCATATATATGTGTTAGCATATGGTATTTGTCTTTTTCTTTCTGACTTACTTCACTCTGTATGACAGACTCTAGGTCTATCCATCTCATTACAAATAGCTCAATTTCGTTTCTTTTTAAGGCTGAGTAATATTCCATTGTATATATGTGCCACATCTTCTTTATCCATTCATCCGATGATGGGCACTTAGGTTGTTTCCATCTTCGGGCTATTGTAAATAGAGCTGCAATGAACATTTTGGTACATGACTCTTTTTGAATTTTGGTTTTCTCAGGGTATATGCCCAGTAGTGGGATTGCTGAGTCATATGGTAATTCTATTTGTAGTTTTTTAAGGAACCTCCATACTGTTCTCCATAGTGGCTGAACCAATTCACATTCCCACCAGCAGTGCAAGAGTGTCCCTTTTCTCCACACCCTCTCCAGCATTTATTGTTTCTAGATTTTTTGATGATGGCCATTCTGACTGGTGTGAGATGATATCTCATTGTAGTTTTGATTTGCATTTCTCTAATGATTAATGATGTTGAGCATTCTTTCATGTGTTTGTTGCCATTCTGTATATCTTCTTTGGAGAAATGTCTATTTAGGTCTTCTGCCCATTTTTGGATTGGGTTGTTTGTTTTTTTGTTATTGAGCTGCATGAGCTGCTTGTAAATTTTGGAGATTAATCCTTTGTCAGTTGCTTCATTTGCAAATATTTTCTCCCATTCTGAGGGTTGTCTTTTGGTCTTGTTTATGGTTTCCTTTGCTGTGCAAAAGCTTTGAAGTTTCATTAGGTCCCATTTGTTTATTGTTGTTTTTATTTCCATTCCTCTAGGAGGTGGGTCAGAAGGGATCTTGCTGTGATTTATGTCATAGAGTGTTCTGCCTATGTTTTCCTCTAAGAGTTTGATAGTTTCTGGCCTTACATTTAGGTCTTTAATCCATTTTGAGCTTATTTTTGTGTATGGTGTTAGGGAGTGATCTAATCTCATACTTTTACATGTACCTGTCCAGTTTTCCCAGCACCATTTATTGAAGAGGCTGTCCTTTCTCCACTGTACATTCCTGCCACCTTTATCAAAGATAAGGTGTCCATATGTGCGTGGGTTTATCTCTGGGCTTTCTATCCTGTTCCATTGATCTATCTTTCTGTTTTTGTGCCAGTACCATACTCTCTTGATTACTGTAGCTTTGTAGTATAGTCTGAAGTCAGGGAGCCTGATTCCTCCAGCTCCTTTTTTCGTTCTCAAGATTGCTTTGGCTATTCGGGGTCTTTTGTGTTTCCATACAAATTGCGAAATTTTTTGTTCTAGTTCTGTGAAAAATACCAGTGGTAGTTTGATAGGGATTGCATTGAATCTATAGATTGCTTTGGGTAGTAGAGTCATTTTCACAATGTTGATTTTTCCAATCCAAGAACATGGTATATCTCTCCATCTATTTGTATCATCTTTAATTTCTTTCATCAGTGTCTTATAATTTTCTGCATACAGGTCTTTTGTCTCCTTAGGTAGGTTTATTCCTAGGTATTTTATCCTTTTTGTTGCAATGGTAAATGGGAGTGTTTTCTTGATTTCACTTTCAGATTTTTCATCATTAGTATATAGGAATGCCAGAGATTTCTGTGCATTACTTTTGTATCCTGCTACTTTACCAAATTCATCGATTAGCTCTAGTAGTTTTCTGGTAGCATCTTTAGGATTCTCTGTGTATAGTATCATGTCATCTGCAAACAGTGACAGCTTTACTTCTTCTTTTCTGATTTGGATTCCTTTTATTTCCTTTTCTTCTCTGATTGCTGTGGCTAAAACTTCCAAAACTATGTTGAATAAGAGTGGTGAGAGTGGGCAACCTTGTCTTGTTCCTGATCTTAGTGGAAATGCTTTCAGTTTTTCACCATTGAGGATGATGTTTGCTGTGGGCTTGTCATATATGGCCTTTATTATGTTGAGGAAAGTTCCCTCTATGCCTACTTTCTGAAGGGTTTTTATCATAAATGGGTGTTGAATTTTGTCAAAAGCTTTCTCTGCATCTATTGAGATGATCATATGGTTTTTCTCCTTCAATTTGTTAATATGGTTTATCACATTGATAGATATGCGTATACTGAAGAATCCTTGCATTCCTGGAATAAACCCCACTTGATCATGGTGTATGATCCTTTTAATGTGCTGTTGGATTCTGTTTGCTAGTATTTTGTTGAGGATTTTTGCATCTATGTTCATCAGTGATATTGGCCTGTAGTTTTCTTTCTTTGTGACATCCTTGTCTGGTTTTGGTATCAAGGTGATGGTGGCCTCATAGAAGGAATTTGGGAGTGTTCCTCCCTCTGCTATATTTTGGAAGAGTTTGAGAAGGATAGGTGTTAGCTCTTCTCTAAATGTTTGATAGAATTCGCCTGTGAAGCCATCTGGTCCTGGGCTTTTGTTTGTTGGAAGATTTTTAATCACAGTTTCAATTTCAGTGCTTGTGATTGGTCTGTTCATATTTTCTATTTCTTCCTGATTCAGTCTTGGCAGGTTGTGCATTTCTAAGAATTTGTCCATTTCTTCCAGATTGTCTATTTTATTGGCATAGAGTTGCTTGTAGTAATCTCTCATGATTTTTTTTATTTCTGCAGTGTCAGTTGTTACTTCTCCTTTTTCATTTCTAATTCTATTGATTTGAGTCTTCTCCCTTTTTTTCTTGATGAGTCTGGCTAGTGGTTTATCTATTTTGTTTATCTTCTCAAAGAACCAGCTTTTAGTTTTATTGATCTTTGCTATCGTTTCCTTCATTTCTTTTTCATTTATTTCTGATCTGATTTTTATGATTTCTTTCCTTCTGCTAGCTTTGGGGTTTTTTTGTTCTTCTTTCTCTAATTGCTTGAGGTGCAACGTTAGGTTGTTTATTCGAGATGTTTCCTGCTTCTTAAGGTGGGCTTGTATTGTTATAAACTTCCTCTTTAGAACTGCTTTTGCTGCATCCCATATGTTTTGGGTCATTGTGTCTCCATTGTCATTTGTTTCTAGGTATTTTTTTATTTCCTCTTTGATTTTTTTATTTCCTCTTTGATCACTTCATTATTAAGTAGTGTATTGTTTAGCCTCCATGTGTTTGTATTTTTTACAGATCTTTTCCTGTAATTGATATCTAGTCTCATGGCGTTGTGGTCAGAAAAGATACTTGATACAATTTCAATTTTCTTAAATTTACCAAGGCTTGATTTGTGACCCAAGATATAATCTATCCTGGAGAATGTTCCATGGGCACTTGAGAAAAATGTGTATTCTGTTGTTTTTGGATGGAGAGTCCTATAAATATCAATTAAGTCCATCTTGTTTAATGTATCATTTAAAGCTTGTGTTTCCTTATTTATTTTCATTTTGGATGATCTGTCCATGGGTGAAAGTGGGGTGTTAAAGTCCCCTACTATGAATGTGTTACTGTCGATTTCCCCTTTTATGGCTGTTAGCATTTGCCTTATGTATTGAGGTGCTCCTATGTTGGGTGCATAAATATTTACAATTGTTATATCTTCTTCTTGGATCGATCCCTTGATCATTATGTAGTGTCCTTCCTTGTCTCTTTTAATAGTCCTTATTTTAAAGTCTATTTTGTCTGATATGAGAATTGCTACTCCAGCTTTCTTTTGGTTTCCATTTGCATGGAATATCTTTTTCCATCCCCTTACTTTCAGTCTGTATGTGTCTCTAGGTCTGAAGTGGGTCTCTTGTAGACAGCATATATATGGGTCTTGTTTTTGTATCCATTCAGCCAATCTGTGTCTTTTGGTGGGAGCATTTAGTCCATTTACATTTAAGGTAATTATCGATATGTATGTTCCTATTCCCATTTTCTAAATTGTTTTGGGTTCGTTATTATAGGTCTTTTCCTTCTCTTGCGTTTCTTGTCTAGAGAAGTTCCTTTAGCATTTGTTGTAAAGCTGGTTTGGTGGTGCTGAACTCTCTCAGGTTTTGCTTGTCTGTAAAGGTTTTAATTTCTCCATCAAATCTGAATGAGATCCTTGCTGGGTAGAGTAATCTTGGTTGCAGGTTTTTCTCCTTCATCACTTTCAGTATGTCCTGCCACTCCCTTCTGGCTTGTAGGGTTTCTGCTGAGAGATCAGCTGTTAACCTTATGGGGATTCCCTTGTGTGTTATTTGTTGTTTTTCCCTTGCTGCTTTTAATATGCTTTCTTTGTATTTAATTTTTGACAGTTTGATTAATATGTGTCTTGGCGTATTTCTCCTTGTATTTATCCTGTATGGGACTCTCTGTGCTTCCTGGACTTGATTAACTATTTCCTTTCCCATATTAGGGAAGTTTTCAACTATAATCTCTTCAAATATTTTCTCAATCCCTTTCTTTTTCTCTTCTTCTTCTGGAACCCCTATAATTCGAATGTTGGTGCGTTTAATGTTGTCCCAGAGGTCTCTGAGACTGTCCTCAGTTCGTTTCATTCTTTTTTCTTTATTCTGCTCTGCAGTAGTTATTTCCACTATTTTATTTTCCAGGTCACTTACCCGTTCTTCTGCCTCAGTTATTCTGCTATTGATCCCATCTAGAGTACTTTTAATTTCATTTATTGTGTTGTTCATCGTTGCTTGTTTCATCTTTATTTCTTCTAGGTCTTTGTTAACTGTTTCTTGCATTTTGTCCATTCTGTTTCCAAGATTTCGGATCATCCTTACTATCATTATTCTGAATTCTTTTTCAGGTAGACTGCCTATTTCCTCTTCATTTGTTAGGTCTGGTGTATTTTTATCTTGCTCCTTTATCTGCTGTGTGTTTTTCTGTCTTCTCATTTTGCTTATCGTACTGTGTTTGGGGTCTCCTTTTTGCCGGCTGCAGGTTCGTAGTACTCGCTGTTTTTGATGTCTGTCTCCAGTGGCTAAGGTTGGTTCAGGGGGTTGTGTAGGCTTCCTGGTGGAGGGGACTAGTGCCTGTGTTGTGGTGGATGAGGCTGGATCTTGTCTCTCTAGTGGGCAGGTTCACGTCTGGTGGTGTGTTTTGGGGTGTCTGTGGCCTTATTATGATTTTAGGCAGCCTCTCTGCTAATGGGTGGGGTTGTGTTCCTGTTTTGCTAGTTGTTTGGCATAGGTTGTCCAGCACTGTGGCTTGCTGGTCGTTGAGTGAAGCTGGGTGCTGGTGTTAAGATGGAGGTCTCTGGGAGATTTTCGCCATTTAATATTATGTGGAGCTGGGAGGTCTTTTGTTGACCAGTGTCCTGAAGTTGGCTCTCCTACCTCAGAGGCAGAGCCCTGACTCCTGGCTGGAGCACCAAGAGCCTTTTATCCACACGGCTCAGAATAAAAGGGAGAAAAAGTAGAAAGAATTAGTAGAAGTATGAGGAAAGAAAGAAGGAAAGGAGGGAAGGAAGAGAGAAGCAAAGAAGGAAAGAAGGAAAGAAAGGAGGGAGGGAGGGAGGAAGGAAGGAAGGAAGGAGGGAAAGAAGGAAAAAAGACAGAAAGAAAGAAGATACAGTAAAAATAAAATAAAGTATAATAAAGTTATTGAATTAAAAAATACTTATTTAGAAAAAAAAAGGGACGGATAGAACCTTAGGACAAATGTTGGAAGCAAAGCTATACAGAGAAAATCTTACACAGAAGCGTACACATACACCCTCACAAAAAGAGGTAAAGGGGGAAAAATCATAAATCTTGCTCTCAGAGACCACCTCCTCAATTTGGGGTGATTCGTTGTCTAAAGGAGGGAAGGAAAGAAAGAAAGAAAGGAAGAAAGAACGAAGGTAAAGTATAATAAAGTTATTAAAATTAATTATTAAGAAAAAAAATTTTTTTGAAAACCACGGACGGATAGAACCGTAGGACAAATGGTGGAAGCAAGACTATACAGACAAGATCTCACACAGAAGCATACACATACACATTCACAAAAAGAGGAAAAGGAAGAAAAATCATAGATCTCGCTCCTAAAGTCCACCTCCTCAATTTGGGATCATTCCTTGTCTGTTCAGGTATTCCACAGATGCAGGGTATATCAAGTTGATTGTGGAGCTTCAATCCGCTGCTTCTGAGGCTGCTGGGAGAGATCTCCCTTTCTCCTCCTTGCTCTCACAGCTCACAGGAGCTCAGCTTTGGATTTGGCCCTGCCTCTGCGTGTAGGTCGCTGGAGGGCGTCTGTTTTTTGCTCAGACAGGACGGGGTTAAAGGAGCCGCTGATTCGGGGGCTCTGGCGCACTCAGGCCGGTGGGGGGGGGGGGAGGGAGGGGCACTGCTTGCGGGGCGGGCCTGCGGCGTCAGAGGCGGCGTGACGTTGCGGCAGAGGCCTGCATGACGTTGCTCCAGCCTGAGGCCCGCTGTGCGTTCTCCCGGGGAAGTTGTCCCTGGATCCCGGGAACCTGGCAGTGGTGGGCTGCACAGGCTCCGCGGAAGAGGGGTGTGGAGAGTGACCTGTGCTCGCACACAGGCCCCTTGGTGGCAGCAGCAGCAGCCTTAGCATCTCCCGCCCGTCTCTGGGGTTCGCGCTTTTAGCTGCGGCTCGCGCCCGTCTCTGGGGTTCGCGCTTTTAGCCGCGGCTCGCGCCTGTCTCTGGAGTTCCTTTAAGCAGCGCTCTTAAACCCCTCTCCTCGCGCACCAGGAAACAAAGAGGGAAGAAAAAGTCTCTTGCCTCTTCGGCAGGTGCAGACTTTTCCCGGGACTCCCTCCCGGCTAGCCGTGGTGCACTAACCCCTTCAGGCTATGTTCAAGCCGCCAACCCCAGTCCTCTCCCTGCGCTCCGTCCGAAACCGAAACCCGAGCCTCAGCTCGCAGCCCCGCCCGCCCTGGCGGGTGAGCAGACAAGCCTCTCGGGCTGGTGAGTGCCGGTTGGCACCGATCCTCTGTGCGGGAATCTCCCCGCTTTGCCCTCCGCACCCGTTGCTGTGCACTCCTCCGCGGTACCGAAGCTCCCGCCTCCGCCTCCCGCAGTCTCCGCCCGCGAAGGGGCTTCCTAGTGTGTGGAAACTTTTCCTCCTTAACAGCTCCCTCCCACTGGTGCAGGTGCCGTCCCTATTCTTTTGTCTCTGTTTTTTCTTTTTTTCTTTTGCCCTACCCAGGTACGTGGGGAGTTTCTTGCCTTTTGGGAGGTCTGAGGTCTTCTGCCAGCCTTCAGTAGGTGTTCTGTAGGAGTTGTTCCACGTGTAGATGTATTTCTGGTGTATCTGTGGGGAGGAAGGTGATCTCCGCGTCTTACTCTTCCGCCATCTTCAAGGCCCCCCCACCACATTTTTTATTATTGTTGTCATATTTTATATCTTCATGTTTATCCCATTACTGATTATTGTAGTTATGTTTGATTTTACAGTTTTTTGTCTTTCAGTCTTCATGCTAGCTTATTTAAGTTGTTGATCCTCAGCCTTTACTGTATATTTGCCTTTACTAGTGGGATTTTTCCTTTCCTGTAGATTCTTACTTCTTATTACAGCCTTTCTTTTTCACTTAGAGAAGACCCTTTAACATTTCTCTTATGTTATATTTAATATTGATGAACTCTTTTAATTTTTGCTTGTCTAAGAAGTTCTTTATCTCTCCTCCAATTCTAAATGATAATTTTGCTCTGTAGAGTATCCTAGTTTGCAGGTTTTCCTTTTTAGGACTTTGAATATATCATGTCACTCCCTTTTGGCCCACAAGGTTTCCACAGAATAATCAGCTGATAGCCTTATGGGAGTTCCCTTGTGTATGACTCTACCTTTCTCTCTCTTTTTAAAATTAGTTATGTATTTTATACATATTAGTGTATATATATCAATCCCAATCTCCCAATTATCTTTCTCTTGCTGCCTTTCAAATTCTCCTTTTATCTTAACCTTTTGCCATTTTAATTATCATATATGTCTTGGTGTAATCTCTTTGGGTTCATCTTGTTTGGGGTCCTCTGTGTTTCCTGCATCCGAATTTCTGTTTCTTTTTCAGGTTTGGGAACTTTTCAGCTATAATTTCCAACCCCCAGTCCCTGGCCATAATCCCTTTATAATTTCAGTTTGGGTTGTTGGTTCCCTGGCTCTTGAGATACTACTGCAAGAGTTAGTAACCTTCTCTGGAGAATTGCCTTTCAGTTATTGAGCTGCCTGAGAGTTACTCGACCCCATCCCCCAAGGTAACCCTTCAGCCAGTGCCTAATTGTTACATGGGTCTAAAAGCCCAGCTCCGCTGTCTCAGGTGGGAAGGACTCTGAGGCACAATTTTTACTCTAGAGTTTTCCTGAAGTATCAGGCTAAGGCTAGAATTTACCTGAAATCATATTTTCTTTTTTTTTTTTTTGCAGTACGCGGGCCTCTCACTGTTGTGGCCTCTCCCGTTGCGGAGCACAGGCTCCGGACGCGCAGGCCCAGTGGCCAAGGCTCACGGGCCCAGCCGCTCTGCGGCATGCGGGATCCTCCCGGAATGGGGCACGAACCCTTGCCCCCTCCATCGGCAGGCGGACTCTCAACCACTGTGCCACCAGGGAAGCCCTGAAATCATATTTTCTTTAGCTTTATCTTTCTCCCTATTTTGCTTCTCTTACTTCCTTGCAGGTTCCTCCAGAGAGTGCTCCCTAAATAAAGCACTGACAAAAGTATCCTCATTTCAGACGCTGCTTCTAGGAAACCTGACACTAACTGACTAGTCCATAGTTTTTATTAAGCAGAAAGATAAATTCTCAATGTAGGTCACTGTAAATTCAGATAAATCTACTTCTTCTGAGACCCCCAATGCTTAAAGGTCTACAGCGTTTCCAGACCTTTACTAAAATATGTTTTGTGAAGATGAATGATATTTTTTTTCCTGGAATCCTATGATTTTTTTTTGAAAATTAATTTTTATCGGAGTATAGTTGATTTAAAATGTGTTATTTTCTGCTGTACAGCAAAGTGAATCAGTTATACATATATCCTCTCTTTTTTAAGATTCTTTTCCCATATAGGTCATTACAGAGTATTGAGTAACATTCCCTGTGCTATACTGTAGGTTCTTATTAGTTATCTATTTTATATATAGTAGTTTGCATATGTCAATCCCAAACTCCCAATTTATCCCCCCCTTCCTCCTTGGTAACCATAAGTTTGTCTTCTATATTTGTGACTCTCTGTTCTGTAAATAAGTGCATTTGTACCATTTTTTTAGATTCCACATAAAAGCAATATCATATGATATTTGTCTTTCAAATATTTGTCTGATTTACTTCACTCAGTATGACAATCTCTAGGTCCATCCATGTCACTGCAAATGACATCATTTCATTCTTTTTTATGGCTGAGTAATATTCCATTGTATATATGTACCACATCTTTATCCATTCATCCATTGATGGATATTTAGGTTGCTTCCATGTCCTGGCTATTGTAAATAGGGCTGCAACGAACATTGGGGTGCATGTATCTTTTTGAATTATGGTTTTCTCTGGATATATGCCCAGGACTGGGATTGCTGGGTCATATGGTAGCTCTATGTTTAGTTTTTTAAGGAACCTCCATACTGTTCTCCATAGTGGCTGTACCAATTTACATTCCCACCAACAGTGTAGGAGGGTTCCCTTTTCTCCACACCCTCTCCAGCATTTATTGTTTGTAGATTTTTTGATGATGGCCATTCTGACTGGTGTGAGGTGATACCTCATTGTAGTTTTGATTTGCATTTCTCTAATAATTAGTGTTGTTGAGCATCTTTTCATGTGCCTCTTTGCCATCTGTATGTATTCTTTGGAGAAAGGTCTATTTAGATCTTCCACCCATTTTTTGATTGGGTCGTTTGTTGTTTTGATATAAAGCTGCATGAGCTGTTTGTATATTTTGGCAATTAATCCCTTTTTGGTTGCTTTGTTTGCAAATATTTTCTCCCATTCTGTGGGTTGTCTTTTTGTTTCATTTATGGTTTCCTTTGCTGTGCAAAAGCTTTTAAGTTTAATTAGGTCCCATTTAGTTTTTTTTGTTTTTATTTCCATTACTCTAGGAGGTGGATCAAAAAGATATTGCTGCGATTTATGTCAGAGTGTTCTGCCTCTATTTTCCTCTAAGAGTTTTATAGTGTCCGGTCTTACATTTAGGTCTTTAATCCATTTTGATTTTATTTTTGTGTATGGTGTGAGAGAATGTCCTAATTGCATTCTTTTACATGTAGCTGTCCAGTTTTCCCAGCACCACTTATTGAAGAGACTGTCTTTTCTCCATTGTCCACTTTGTCGTAGATTAGGTGACTACAGGTGCGTGGGTTTATCTCTGGACTTTCTATCCTGTTCCATTGAAGAGGAGTGATTTTGAAACCATGTGAGTGAGTGAACAGGAAAAGTGTTTC
The DNA here is from genome assembly GCF_059928025.1 of Delphinapterus leucas. Classification (NCBI taxonomy): domain Eukaryota; kingdom Metazoa; phylum Chordata; class Mammalia; order Artiodactyla; family Monodontidae; genus Delphinapterus; species Delphinapterus leucas. Next base: position 30,339,144 of record NC_143149.1, read on the forward strand.
TGAAAGTGTTGAAATTATTGTAACACTTTACAAATAAAAGTTCCAGAAGGGATCAAATTTCTTAATCATTGAAAGTCTGTTATTAAAAATTAAAACACATATTTGCTGGTATTATTCAATAAATTCTCTTATGGCCTCTATTGATCAACCCCTCTACATTCTTTAAATATCTAGCTAATTTTATGTACATAGGCTGCAGAGAGAATGCGTGTCATGCTACTTCTCACAGTATAGTTAGAGGGAGTATATCTGGTATACTAATATCTTAATAATTATTATGTTTTCATTTTGAGAAAAATATTCATCCCAGAACTACTTTGGGGGACTTGCGCATCAGGTCCACTTTAGAAAGAGAGAAAAATTCTCCAGCATTTCTGTTCAGTTATTACATTCAGATCTCTAAGGGGAATTTTTTTTCACTCATGTAAATTTTACAGCTAGGACATGTTGCTGCTTCAGTATCAGTATCCTATGTTTGGTATTTCTGCCTTATATCTGGCATATACCTGTTTTGCTTCTTTCTTCAATTTATTTCTGGTTTTACTTAAAAAACCTTTAAAATTTTTGGAATGATTTAAATTTATGAAGAATTTGCGAAGATGCTACCTTGAGCTCCCATATATGTTCACTCAGTTTTCCCTAAATTTAACATCTTATATAACCATGTTGACACATTACATTTATCAAAACTAAAAAATTAACATTGATACCTTACTATTAACAAACTGTAGGATTTATTTGGATTTCACCAGTTTTTCCACTAATGTTCTTTTCCTGTTCCAGGATCTAATTCAGGATACTACATTGCTGTTAGTTGTTATGTCTCCCCAGTCTCCTTTGCTCTGTTTTTCTGTTTCATGACCTTGTCATTTTTAAAGAATATCAGTCAGATATTTTGTAGAACGTCCCTCAGTTTGGATTTCTCTGATGTTTTATCATGATTAGACTGAGGTTATGAGTTTTAGGGAAGATTACCATAGAGGTAAAGTCCCCTTCTCATCACATCATAGCAGCAGGTACATGGTATCCTCTTGACTTCATAACACCAGCGATGTTAACCTTCCTGTTTCATTTTTGATCATTTACTAGACCTTTTAACAACTTGCCTTATTATTTTTTGATTTGTATTGTCTCCTTGTTGCTTCTTATTTTCACAGATCTGGAAAGGCTTATCTTTTTTTGTGTTGTGGTATTTGTGTCTTTTTGATTTTTATATGCTTTAACTAAGTTTTCTTTTTAATGATGTTCTGACTGTGGCTTTTCACATGTTCTCTTTTGCAAGATAAAATCTCATCACTTAGGTTCACTGACCAACTGATATTGCAACTCATTGCCATCCATGTTTTAACCTGAGAATAATTGGGATGGAGTAAAAAAACTATGCCAAATTTTGTTCAAGGGTCTTCTGTTTAAAAATATAGGAAGCAGGCCGTACATTTCAGGAAAATGGTTAAAATAAATAATTTTTGTGCCTAATGGATTAAGTTAAGCTTCACTGATGTGTAGAGTACCTTATTATCCCAATGATGCTACCTGAGTAGGCATTACAGCATGGCACATCGCCTCTTCTTTTAGAAGAGTTTAAAATTCAGTCACATATAGATTTCTAGTGCTATACGACTCCTTAGATTGGGCTTGTTTTTGTGGATATAGTAAGAATGGATAATATAATAAATAAATATGATCATTTTTGATATATTATTGCATATTTTAAATCACACATAGTCTGAGACATTTTAAGCATTATATGGAGGGATTAGTTGATGTAAAATTGTTGTTTCACTTCTTCTATTACATTTGTCTTCACTCTCAGTTGTTCTGGATTCTCTAGGAACAGGTATCCTATATTATTCCAATAGATGAGAAACCGTATACCGTGCACCTTAGGCAAAGGTAATTTTTTATTCTTTACTTTTAGATTTAATTTTATTTATATGAATTTATTTACTTATAATAAAAATAGAGTGTTAAAAATAATGTACTTGTTATTAAAAATTTTAGTTGTCTCAGATGAACAGATCCTCTCCTGTGAATTAATTTTTTGGTCTTAATGCCTCATAGTCTTTTGTGAATAGGGGGGTTACGAACAGGAAAAATAGGGACTTGTCTCCTGATGATTAATCTATATGATCTTAAGTTGGCAGAACCAGCAGGACCTGTATAATCAGGGCAGGATGTGATAAGAAAGAAGTAAGTCTGTAACTGTATCAGTTAGGGTTTGATCAGGGAGGCAGGCTCACCACCAGGAAAATGAAATAAGGGATTTAATATAGAAATTAGATCATACAGTGTTCTGGAAACTGGTGAGTAATTTATGGAAAATAGTACCAGCTATATACCATGCCTAAGAGAATTGTGAACATATTTTAAATAACTTTCTGTAGGGTTTAATTCTCTCTTGGAAACCCAGTAGAGAAAGGCTGGCTCGGAAGCAATTTGTAACTTTCAAGAAGTAGATTTCAGTTAAATTTTGGGTGTAGAACTAGACTACATGGTATTAAGGAGAGGTGAATTGTGAGAAACTGAAAGTATTAAGTGAAAATGACTTTTTCAGAAATGTTCAGCAGAGAAAAAAAGAAGAATATGAATGCTTTTTAAGGAAGAAAAAACAAAGTATTTTGGCTGAGAGGAAGTTTCTTAAAGAGAGAAGTGTAAACAAGTGATTCATTGTGTTGTTAGATGCCAAAGAGTGGCATTGAGTAAAAGAAGTGTTAACCTACCTACTCCTTTAGACAGAAGGGAAGAATAGTAATTGACCACTCAAAGAACTTTTCAAGTGCATAAGAGGGAAAGAGAGAACTCATATTGTATTTGAGTATCTTATTGAAACTATAAGCAGTAGTAAGAAATAGAGGGACTGGAGCTTGGGAGATGGATAGAGCACGTATCTACTCTGTTTTTGGAAATCACCTGTATAATAATTAGGACACCATGACTATAGGAAGTCATAGGAAGCTATTGCAAGAAACTTATATGGGAAATAATGAGAAGTATAATTATGACCATGTAGGATTTATTTATTTATTTTTTAGACATAACTGAGGTGGCATAAAAAAAGATTAGGTAACAGATTGGACATAGTGGTAGCACAGATTTGGTGGGGCAGTGAAGGAGAAGGAGAGCACATCTGCGTCAGGGGATATCCAGGAGAAATGTCCAGTGGCAGTTTGATTGATAGATAGATAGATTGATTGATTGAAGTATAGCTGTCTTACAATATCATATTATTTTCAGGTGTACAATATGGTGATTCTATATTTTTATACATTACAAACCATATAATTACGTTATACTGACTGTATTCCCTGTGTTGTACATTGCATCCCTATGACTGACTTATTTTATAACTGGTAGTTCATACCTCTTAATCCCCTTCACTTATATATTAGAGGCCATTTATGACAAACCCACAGCTAACATCATACTCAATGATGAAAAGCTGAAAGCTTTTCCTCTAAGGCCAGGAATAAGACAAGGATGCCCCCTCTCACCACTTTTATTGAACACAGTATTGGAAGTCCTAACCATAGCAATTAAAAAGAAATAATATGCATCCACATTGGAAGGGGAGAACTAAAATGGTCACTATTTACAGATGGTAGGGTAACAGAAAACCCTACAGACTCCACCAAAAAGCTATTAGAACTAATAAATGAATTCAGTAAAGCTGCAGGATACAAAATTAATATACAGAAATCTGTTGCATTTCTATACACTAATAATGAAATATCAGAAAAAGAAATCAAGAAAACAATCCCATTTACGATTGCATCAAAAAGAAAAAATACCTGGGAATAAATTTAATGAAGGGAGATGAAAGACCTGTACTCTGAAAGCTGTAAGACATTGATAAAGAAATTGAAGAGAACACCAATAAATGGAAAGATATACCATGCTTATGCATTGGAAGAATTAATATTGTTAAAATGTCCATACCACTAACCAAGGCAATCTACAGATTCAGTCCAATCCCTATCAAAATACTCATGCATTTTTCACAGAAGTGGAACAAATAATCCTAAAATTTGTATGAAACCACAGAAGACCCCAAATAACCAGTTATATTTAGTTCAGATCATGTGAGAGAGGTGTGGGTTTCAGAGCCATCTTTTTTATATAGGTACAAATGAGGCACCAGAAATGAACAAGATACAGAGGTGGGGGTGAATATTAATGATGAGAAGGAAAAACAACCAGAATTGAAGGCCATGGAAGCATTTAAGTGAAGAAGTGAGGATCCAGATGAAGGGACTTATAAAAGTAGACAAAAAGATATGAGGGAAACCAGAGGTAAATGGTATGATTGAAGTTGAAGAGTAGATGTTTTAAAGAAGGGGAGTGTGGTCAATAGTGTGTTAGAGTAGCTTTACGTGACTCAAACTGCTTTTTGGATTTAACAACAAGCAGGTCATTAGTAATCTCTATGGCAACTGTTTTAATGGAGGATTCCCAGCAGAAGCTAGACTGGGTGGTCTAGTTACATTACATTGGATTGAGGAGTGAGCACCAGGTGAGAAAGCATAAGTAAAATAGCATAATAAGGACAGGGAATGATACCAGAGAAGGTTGAACTTAGACTTGTAGTTTCAACACCTATGTTCTGGTTAGTATGACTTTTACAGAATACTCTTCCACTTCATTATAGTAATATATATTTAATAGTAAAATTGAGAGAGAATGAAAGAATAGGGAATTCCCTGGTGACACAGTGGTTAAGAAACCGCTTGCCAGTGCAGGGAACACAGGTTCGAGCCCTGGTCCGGGAAGATCCCACATACTGCGGAGCAACTAAGCCCGTGCACCACAACTACCTAGCCTGCACTCTAGAGCCCGTGAGCCACAACTACTGAGCCCTCATGCCACAACTACTGAAGCCCACACACTTAGAGCCCGTGCTCCGCAACAAGAGAAGCCACCACAATGAGAAGACCACGCGCCGCAACGAAGAGTAGCCCCCGTTCGCTGCAACTAGAGGAAGCCCATGCGTAGCAACGAAGACCCAACACAGCCAAAAAAAATAAATAAATGAAGAAAAATTTAAAAGAAACGAATGAAAGAATAGAAAACTCTCATAATCCTACACCCATTTCGTATCTTTGTAAATTTTAAAATGCTTTTCTCTTGTAGTCTCTTATTTTTTAAAGGAGTATAAGATAGGAAAATTATTTTGAGTAAATGCTTATTGCTTTGAATAAAGATTACATACAGGTCAAAAGAAGACACTACCTTTGTCAGGGATTGGCAAACTTTTTCCCTAAAGGCCCAGACAGTAAATATTTTAGGCTCTGAGGATGATAATATCTTTGTCAAAATGACTCAACTCTGCTGTCGTAGCGTGAAAGCTGCCATAAACCATATATAAGTGAATGGGTATGGCTGTGTTCAAATAGAATTTTATTTACAAATGCAGAAGGTAGGTAAGATTTGGCTTGAGGGATTTAAGTTTGCTGACTACTGCTTTACATGTTTCAAAAAGAATAACTTAAAATTCTCTCATTCTTTTTTTATATTCAGATTTTTTTTAGCAGAGAATTTCATGGTTTATTTGTATAATCAAGGATCTGTGAATTCTCATTCTTCAAATATTCAGGTAAGATTTAAATTTTATATTTCGAAGATTTTTAAAACCCTTTTTACATTGAATACTTTCCTGATACAGAAGACTGTATTCACAGGGGATGTATTTAAGTGATCCACTTATGCCTCATTTCACCCATTATTAGGCTTTCTTGAAGTCTTGGTAAATTAAAGACAAACTAGATTGACTTACCTTCTACTCTCCCTAGAACATAGGCACAATTAAATTAATTAGTTTATATTTTGTTGAATAAATGAATATACATTAAATAATAAAATGAATATACATTAAATAATAAAATGAATATACATTAAATAATAAAATGAATATACATTAAATAATAAAATGAATATACATTAAATAATAAAAGGAATATACATTAAATAATAAAATGAATATACATTAAATAAAAACAAGTACAAATCTTACTGAACCTGAAATCATAGATTGAAATCCTTTCCTTCTTTTTTAGTCCCTGTCTCATCCATCAATGAATCATATTGACTCTACCTTTCAAATTATGTACTAAGAATCCACCCTCTTCCTCTGTCTCTATCTGCTGATACCACTGTAAACATCATATCTAGTTTGGATTATTGCTGTAACTTCCGGAATAATCTCCCTGCTTCCACACCTTGCTCACCTCCTCAGTTAGTTCCCAACACGACAACCAGATCAATCCTATTAAAACCTGGTCAGATCATATCACTTCTCTGTTCAGAAGCCTCCATGGGATGATTTATCGTTCACAAAGTGAAAACCAAAGTCATTTTAGTATCCTACAGGCTTTACACAGTCTGGTTCTCTTTACTTCTATGACCTCATTTCCAGTTATTCTCTACCTTGCTTATTCTGTTCCAGTCGCCTGGGTTTCTTTGCTATTCTTCAAACATACCAGACATGTCCTCCTTTCAAGAAATTTTCACTTTCTATTTCTTCTGATCCAGATGTTTGCTCTTTCCCAAGATACAATGTTTCTCTCCCTCATTTCCTTCAGGTCTTTGCTCAAAACCATCCTGTTAGTCCTTGACTAACCCCTATTTTAAATGGCACTCTTAACCTTATTACTCTCTTAACTTACCTGTTTTGTTTTTCTCCATAGTGGTTATCAATATATGATGTACCATATATTTTATCTATTTATTTTCTGTTTTTTCAGTGCAATATAATCTTCATTTCACCAGAGCTTTTGGTCTGTTTTATTCAATGATGCATCCCTAGTGCCTAGAAAAATGCCTGGCACATAGCATATAATAAAAATTTGTTGAATTATTGAAATATGTTACTTCACTTCTATTGGAAAGGACCATTACTTCCCTTTTATTGCTCCTTCCTTCTCCACATAGTTCTAACATAAAGGCATGTGTTAATAAGAAAACATACATTGATTTATACCAAAATTTATAGCACTATCTTGGAAATTATATAATTTTCCTGTTTTGTCTGTGATGATGTTTGCTATGTCTCTGTGTTAATTGTACTGTGGTCAGAGACTGAACTTGGTGTGATTTCAGTCCTTTACAATTTGTTTTTGTGTTTCATGGCCCAGAATATGGTTTCATTTTGGTAAATGTTACATGTTCTTTAAAAAGAAAGTGTATTGGGCTTCCCTGGTGGCGCAGTGGTTGAGAGTCTGCCTGCCGATGCAGGGGACACGGGTTCGTGCCCCGGTCCGGGAGGATCCCACATGCCGCGGAGCGGCTGGGCCCGTGAGCCATGGCCGCTGAGCCTGCGCGTCCGGAGCCTGTGCTCCGCAACGGGAGAGGCCACAACAGTGAGAGGCCCGCGTACCGCAAAAAAAGAAAGTGTATTCAATGGAATATTACTTAACTATAAAAAAAGATGAAATAATGCCATTTGCAGCAACATAGATGGACCTAGAAATTATCATGTTAAGTGAAGTAAGACAAAGACTAATATCACATGATATCACTTACATGTGGAATCTAAAATAATTATCTAAATGAACTTATTTATAAAATGGAGATAGACTCACAGGCAGAAAACAAACTTATGGTTACCAGAAAGGATAGCGGCAGCTGGAGGGGGAGATAAATTGGGAGTTAGGGATTAACATATACACATGACTATGTATAAAATAGATAAACGACAGGGACCTACTGTACAACACACTATATTCAGTGTCTTGTGATAACCTATAATGGAAAAGGATCTGAAAAAGGATACATATATAGGTGTATGTATGTATGTATAACTGAATCACTTTGATGTACACCTGAAGCTAACACACATTGTAAATTAACTACACTTCAATAAAAAAATCGTTAAAGAAAAGAACTCTGTGCAAAAAAAAGTATATTATATATAGTTTTTAAGTAGGGTTTTACCTATATTAGGTTAACATTCTGTTCAACTCTTCTATAGATTCGGAATGCTAGATTTATCAGTTACTGACAGAAATGTATGTGCTTAAAAATCTTTTAGTATGATTATGCATTTATTTTTATTCTTTCAGTTTTGGCTTTTTATAATTTGAAGCTATGTTATTAAATAAATACAAACTTGGAATATTTGTATCTTCCTGGTGAATTGAAACTCATGTATCATTATGAAATGTCCCTCTTTATCTCTAGTAATGCTTCTTGCCTTAAAGTCTACATTTCCTGTATTAGTATCGCTTCAGAATCATCCATTTGGTTTGTGTTGGTGTGGTCTATCTTTTTCTAGCTCTTCAATCTTTTTGTGCCCTTAAATTTTAGATGTTTCTTTTTAGCAGAATATCAGAATTTAAAGGAAATCCATACTCACAATCTTTGTCTTTTAATTGATGACCTAAATTTATATATTGGAAAATAATTTTACCTAAAATATGGGATAAAACTTTGGAAGCAGGATGTAAAATAATAATCCCAAGTATTGATCTGAAAAGAGTAGTTAATATAGTGAAAGTGGCAAATATGGGGAGACTTTTTTTCTGAATGTCACTTTATTGATACTGATATAAACTGTATATAGCCTGTGAAAAATATTCAGAAAGTTCTATTAAGTATAAAAAGTTAAGAAATCATTAGAAAGTTTTGTCAACTCCTAGGTAACCACTTTATATTTTCCCCCCCAGACTCAGTGCTACTACCAAGGATATATTGAAGGATATCTGAATTCTGTTGTCACACTTAGCACGTGCTCTGGACTGAGGTTATGTATTTTTTTGTCGTTAATATGCAAACACCATGGTTATGATATTTGTCTGCAGAGAATTTGTTAGTTTATACTAAGTGTGGAGCTGGTAGAGGATTCCCATGTGGAGGTTATTCAGTGAATAATGATAATAATAATAATAATCTCTTCCTCTGAATATGTTTCTTCTCTGATTTCCCTTTACTTTCCCCACTGACCAGAGACATGTCTAACTTCTTGAAGGTTTAGATTTCCTGGTGTCTTTGCTCTGTATCTTGTTTCTTCTTTAGTACAGAAATGACAGTTGAACGTGTCTGACTATAGCAAGTTGGAAGAGCTAAGTTTTGGGTAGCTTATATTTTCAGCACATAGAGTATTTTTGATACCTACCATGTACCAGCTACTGGCCTAGTGTTTGGAGATGTAAAAATAAATAAACAAAGCATGCTGTTTCACAAAGGGAAATCATCTTCAGAGAGAGGAAGCACTTCTATATAAACAAATAAGTATTATTATGGTACTCATTTTTCTAGTAATATCACTATCTTAATCTCTCTAAGAACTGTAGGGTTTCCTCTTTAGTGCTTGGAGAGTTTTCCATTCTGTCAGGATATTCTTCACCTTCATTTTGTAGTGTAGGAGCCTTGTTTCCACAAACGAATTTTACTCAGTGCTTTTTACATGGAATTCTGAAATGTGTTTTTTAGAGAGTAGTCACTTGAACTGTTACCTGTATTCAAGAAAGAATACTTATAAAAGTTGTTTACTCTTTAAAATTTAGCTTTTAATTTCCTATTCGGACTAGGTACATAAACAAAATTCATAAATGCCTTCTTCTAATTACTGCTGAATTTTATTTTTATGAATAAAATTACTGATTATGTATCCTTTTTTTATGCAAGCAATGTAATCATTGCAGTGCAAAACAGAAAGAAATTTATACAGAGTTCTATTTGCTATTGCTTTCATTAAATTACTGGCGTCGGGGACGGGAGAATGACTTGATCACAGTAATGCTGTGTACTTGCTAGCAACTGATTACATAATTTGTGCTGCGTTTATAACTGTAAAGTACATTAAATGGAAAGTTACTTTTTTGGATTGGGGAAGACCTTTTTTTATCTCTTCAGAGTCATCTCCAAAACATAAAGAGTTTGGGTCAAAATACTGAGCTCAAAAACATTCTGTATCTTTCTTCTCACTCTCCTCCTCCCCCTCCTTCTCCTCCTTCTTCTCCTCCTCCTCCTTTTTTTAGGAGTTCTGTCGGAGTTTTATGATATAGAATTAATTAAAAGCACTTAAATTTTTAACCTTAATTTTACAGAGGAATATTGCAGTTTGAAAATCTTTCTTATGGAATTGAGCCTCTGGAATCTGCAGTTGAATTTCAGCATCTTCTTTATAAATTAGGAAATGAAAACAATGAATTTGCAGTTCTTACTGAAAATAACCAAGACACAGAACAAAACCCAATGGACTATAATATTTTTATAAGTGAAAAAGTGAGTTATGTATGCTTTATTACTCTTTCAAGGCAGTTATTGCTTTTATTTACTTATTAATTTATTTTTTAACATCTTTATTGGAGTATAATTTTTTTACAATGGTGTGATAGTTTCTGCTGCATAACAAAGTGAATCAGCTATATGTATACATATATCCCCATATCTCCTCCCTCTTGCGTCTCCCTCCCACACTCCATATCCCACCCCTCTAGTTGGTCACAAAGCACCGAGCTGATCTCCCTGTGCTATGTGGCTGCTTCCCACTAGCTATCTGTTTTACATTAGGGAGTGTATATATGTCCGTGCCACTTTCTCACTTTGTCCCAGCTTACCCTTTCCCCTCCCCACGTCCTCAAGTCCATTCTCTACATCTGCATCTTTATTCCTGTCCTGCCCTTAGGTTCTTCAGAACCTTTTTTTTTTCTTTAGATTCCATATATATGTGTTAGCATACAGTATTTGTTTTTATCTTTCTGACTTACTTCACTTTGTATGACAGACTCTAAGTCCATCCACCTCACTACAAATAACTCAACTTCGTTTCTTTTTATGACTGAGTAATATTCCATTGTATATATGTGCCATATCTTCTTTATCCAGTAATCTGTTGATGGACACTTAGGTTGCCTCCATGTCCTGGCTATTGTAAACAGAGCTGCAATGAACATTGTGGTACATGAGTCTTTTTGAATTATGGTTTTCTCAGGGTATATGCCTAGTAGTGGGATTGCTGGTTCGTATGGTAGTTCTGTTTTTAGTTTTTAGAGGAACCTCTATAGTGTTCTCCATAGTGGCTCTATCAATTTACACTCCCACTAACAGTGCAAGAGGGTTCCCTTTTCTCCACACCCTCTCCAGCATTTATTGTTTGTAGATTTGTTGATGATGGCCATTCTGACTGGTGTTAGGTGATATACCTCACTGTAGTTTTGATTTGCGTTTCTCTAATGATCAGTGATGTTGAGCATCCTTTCATGTGTTTGTTGACAATCTGTATATCTTCTTTGGAGAAACGTCTGTTTAGGTCTTCTGCCCACTTTTGAATTGGGTTGTTTGTTTTTTTGATATTGAGCTGCATGAGCCGCTGGTAAATTTTGGAGATTAATCTTTGGCAGTTGCTTCATTTGCAAATATTTTCTCCCATTCTGAGGGTTCTCTTTTCATCTTGTTTATGGTTTGCTTTGCTGTGCAAAAGCTTTTAAGTTTCATTAGGTCCCATTTGTTTATTGTTGTTTTTATTTCCATTCCTCTAGGAGGTGGGTCAAAAAGGATCTTGCTGTGATTTATGTCATAGATTGTTCTGCCTATGTTTTCCTCTAAGAGTTTTATAGTGTCTGGCCTTGCATTTAGGTCTTTAATCAATGTTGAGTTTATTTTTGTGTATGGTGTTATGGAGAGTTCTAATGTCATTCTTTTACCTGGAGCTGTCCATTTTTCCCAGCACCACTTTTTTTTTTTTTTTTTTGTGGTACGCGGGCCTCTCACTGTTGTGGCCTCTCCCGTTGCGGAGCACAGGCTCTGGACGCGCAGGCTCAGGGGCCATGGCTCACGGGCCCAGCCGCTCCGCGGCATGTGGGATCCTCCTGGACCGGGGCACGAACCCGCGTCCCCTGCATCGGCAGGCGGACTCTCAACCACTGCGCCACCAGGGAAGCCCCCAGCACCACTTATTGAAGGGGCTGTCTTTTCTCCATTATATATTCTTGCCTCCTTTATCAAAAATAAGGTGACCATATGTGCGTGGGTTTATTTCTGGACTTTCTATCCTGTTTCATTGATCTGTATTTCTGTTTTTGTGCCAGTGCCATACTATCTTGATTACTGTAGCTTTGTAGTATAGTCTGAAGTCAGGGAGCATGATTCCTCCAGCTCCATTTTTCTTTCTCAAGACTACTTTGGCTATTCGGGGTCTTTTGTGTTTCCATACAAATTGTGAAGTTTTTAGTTCTAGTTCTGTGAAAAATGCCATTGGTAGTTTGATAGGGATTGCATTGAATCTGTAGATTACTTTGTATAGTATAGTCATTTTCACAGTGTTGATTCTTCCAATCCAAGAACATGGTATATCTCTCCATCTGTTGGTATCATCTTTAATTTCTTTCAACAGTCTCTTATAGTTTTCTGCATACAGGTCTTTTGTCTCCTTAGGTAGGTTTATTCCTAGATATTTTATTATTTTTGTTGCAATGCTAAATGGTAATGTTTCCTTAATTTGTGTTTCAGATTTTTCATCACCAGTGTATAGGAATGCAAGAGAATTCTGTGCATTAATTTTGTATCCTGCTACATTACCAAATTCATTGATCAGCTCTAGTAGTTTTCTGGTAGCATCTTTAGGATTCTCTACGTATAGTATCATGTCATCTGCAAACAGTGACAGCTTTACTTCTTCTTTTCCAACTTGGATTCCTTTTATTTCGTTTTCTTCTCTGATTGCTGTGGCTAAAACTTCCAAAACTATGTTGAATAATAGTGGTGAGAGTGGGCAACCTTGTCTTGTTCCTGATCTTAGAGGAAATTGTTTCAATTTTTCACCATTGAGAACGATGTTGGCTGTGGGTTTGTCATATATGGCCTTTACTATGTGGAGGTAAGTTCCCTGTATGCCTACTTTCTGGAGGGTTTTTATCATAAATGGGTGTTGAATTTTGTCAAAAGCTTTTTCTGTATCTATTGAGATGATTATATGGTTTGACTCCTTCAATTTGTTAATATGGTTTATCACATTGATTGATTTGTGTATATTGAAGTAGCCTTGCATTCCTGGGATAAACCCCACTTGTTCATGGTATATGATCCTTTTAACGTTCTGTTGGATTCTGTTTGCTAGTATTTTGTTGAGGATTTTTGCATCTATGTTCCTCAGTGATATTGGCCTGTAGTTTTCTTTCTTTGTGACATCTTTGTCTGGTTTTGGTATCAGGGTGATGGTGGCCTCGTAGAATGAGTTTGGGAGTGTTCCTCCCTCTGCTATATTTTGGAAGAGTTTGAGAAGGATAGGTGTTAGCTCTTCTCTAAATGTTTGATAGAATTCACCTGTGAAGCTATCTAGTCCTGGGCTTTTGTTTGTTGGAAGATTTTTAATCACAGTCTCAATTTCAGTGCTTGTGATTGGTCTGTTTATATTTTCTATTTCTTCCTGGTTCAGTCTCAGAAGGTTGTGCTTTTTAAATATTTGTCCATTTTTTCCAGGTTGTCCATTTTATCGGCATATAGTTGCCTGTAGTAATCTTCATGATCCTTTGTATTTCTGCAGTGTCAGTTTTTACTTCTCCTTTTTCATTTCTAGTTCTATTGATTTGAGTTTTTCTCTTTTTTTCTTGATGAGTCTGGCCAATGGTTTATCAATTTTGTTTATCTTCTCAAAGAACCAGCTTTTAGTTTTATTGACCTTTGCTATTGTTTCCTTCATTTCTTTTTCATTTATTTCTGATCTGATCTTTATGATTTCTTTCCTTCTGCTAACTTTAGGTTTTTTTTGTTCTTCGTTCTCTAATTGATTTAGATGTAAGGTTAAGTCGTTTATTTGAGATGTTTCTTGTTTCTTGAGGTAGGATTGTATTGCTATAAAATTCCATCTTAGAACTGCTTTTGCTGCATTCCATAGGTTTTGGGTCATCGTGTCTTCATTGTCATTTGGTTCTAGGTATTTTTTGATTTCCTCAGTGATCTCTTGGTTATTTAGTAGTGTATTGTTTAGCCTCCATCTGTTTGTATTTTTTTACAGATTTTTCCCTGTAATTGATATCTCATCTTATAGCATTGTGGTTGGAAAAGATAGTTGATATGATTTCAATTTTCTTAAATTTCCCAAAGCTTGATTTGTGACCCAGGATATGATCTATCATGGAAAATGTTCCATGAGCACTTGAGAAGAAAGGGTATTCTGTTGTTTTTGGGTAGAATGTCCTATAAATATCAATTAAGTCCATCTTGTTTAATGTATCATTTAAAGCTTGTGTTTCCTTATTTATTTTCATTTTGGACGATCTGTCCATTGGTGAAAGTGGGGTGTTAAAGTCCCCTACTATGACTGTATTACTGTCTATTTCCCTTTTTATGGCTGTTAGCATTTGCCTTATGTATTGAGGTGGCAGCTTGCCAAGAACCATCTCTTCAATTGCTTCAAGTCCTGTTGGTCTCATAAATGCAAGCCCCCTAGCCACCAGAGCCAGGCATTGAAGGAGCATTCCCTAGGTGGTAGCTGCAGAAACTGGGGCACTTGTTTTAAAAACTAGGGCATCAATTGCATGTAAAATTCCCTTGCAGGAAAAACTGGATCTCTGGAGGGTAGCAGAGGGAGTTCTTGAAGATAGCACTCACCCTCTGAGGTGTCTGGAAAGCATGACACTTAGCCCATAGATGTGTGTTTAATTAGAAGTCTGCCTCTCAGGCTGCAGCCATGATGATTAGCTAATAGCCCTCTGTAACAGAAAGACTGAGGTCTTGGATCTTTTGCCTCTTGCTGGCTGGGGCCTGGTAGCTGTTTAAGAACTCTTTCTCTGTTAGCTACTGTCCTATGGGACCCACAAGTATAAGCCCCACTGGCTGCCAGAGCCAGGTGATGTAGAGGTATTCCTGGGTAGCTGCCATAAAAATTGGAGTGCCTAACAGGGGTATGAGCTCCTTTATGATCATTACAATCCCATGCGATTAGGAATGCAAGCTCCTTTGGCTTCCAGAGTCAGGCAGTCAAGTAATGTCCCCAGGGAGTCAGCTGCAACGATCGGTGCACCGGATGCATGTAAAAGCTCTCTTCTGGGAGATATATTGCTCTGGAGCATGGACAAGGGAAAGCACGAAGATGGTACCTGCAGGTCTTCATCACTGGATGTGGGTGCTAATTAGATGCCTGCCTCTCAGGCTGACACCTTAATATAAGCAAGGGAATTTCCTTTACTTTAAGTCTGGGCATGACTAGCTCCCTCTGAGCTGGGCCCTACAGAAGGTAAGTCCAAGTGCCTGGGCCCTTGTTGACCTGGTTGCCAGAATGACACAATCTTGTGAGTCTGGGGACTCAAGCCCCATTGGTTTCCAAAGTTCCATGTTTTGGGGGCTTGTCTCTCAGGTGCGGCTCCTAAAAGTTGTGGTGCCCAATGTGAGGTTCAAACCCTTCACTCCTCAGACAGAAGCTCCAGGTTTAGAATTTTCTCCAGGTTGTGGGTCATAGCACTGAGGGTGGCATTTACGGTAAGAGTGTGTCTCAGTACATCCTACCTGATTCACCGTGCTTTTCTTCTCATTTTCCTGATGTATAGTTACCACTCAGCCAGACTTTAGGTTTTTTAAAAGAGGAAATTGTTCTGTATGTAGTTATAGACTCAATAGGTCTTTGGGAGGAGTTGATTTCAGGATCTTCATATTCTGCCATCTTGAACTGGAACTCACATTAAATTTTTCCAAGAAAACATGAAATAATAACGCTCACCAGAAAGATAAATATATAGCAAAGGGAGTGGATTAATCAGTTACAAAGCTACTATGAAGGTTAAAAGACGAAAGTAGTAAAACTAGTAATAGCTATGATTACAATAATTAGTTAAGGGGTACACAAGATAAAAGAGATAAAATATGACATAAAAACATAAAATGTGGCAGGGAGTAAAAATGTTGAGCTTTTTCAAAAAACTTAAGTTGTTGTCAACTTACAATAGACATATATAAGTTATTTGTAAGCTTCATGGCTTACAAATAGCAAAAACCTATAGTAAATACACAAACAATAAAAAGAAAGTAATATATTACTAAAGAAAGTCATCAAACCACAAAGGAAGAGAGCAAGAGAAGAAGAAACAAACGGCCAGTAAACAATAAAATGGCAATAATTACTTTTAAATTTTATTTGAGTTCTCTCATTTCTCTACCTATCAGTAATTACTTTAAATGTAAATTGACTGAGTTCTCCAGGCAACAGACATAGAGTGGCTATGTGGATTAAAAAAACAAGACCCATCTGTATGCTACCTACAAGAGACTTTTGATATAAGGACACACGGAGACTGAGAGTGGAGTGATGGAAAAAGATTTCCAAGCTAATGGAAACCAAAAGAAAGCTGGAGTAGCTATAATTATATCAGACAAAATAGGTGTAAAAAAAAAAAGATTGTAATAAGAGACATGGATGGGTGTCACATAACGTTATAGGGGTCAATTTAACAAGAAGATATAACATTTGTAAGTATTTATGTACCCAACATAGGATAACCTAAATATATAAAGCAAATATTAACTGACCTAAAGGGAGAAATAGACAGCAATATAATAATAGTAGGGAATTTTAATATCCCGCTTAAATCAATGGATAGATCATCCAGACAGAAAATCAATAAGGAAACATTGGCCTTAAATGACACATTGGAATGATGGACTTAACAGATATATACAGAATACTCCATGTAAAAGCAACAGAATACACATTCTTCTGAAGTTCTCATGGAACATTTTCCACGAGAGATCATGTTAGGCCACAAAACAATCTTAATAAATTTAAGAGGACTGATAACATATGAAGCATGTTTATTGACCACAGTGGTATGAAACTGGAAATTATTTACGTGAAGAAATCTGGATAATTCACAAATATGTGAAGTTTAAACAGTATGCTACTGAACAACAAATGGGCCAAAGAAAAATCAAAGGAGAAATTTTTAAAAATACCTTGAGACAAAAGAAATTGGAAATAGCATATACCAAAAATTTGTGGGATGCAGCAAAAGTAGTTCTATGATGGAAGTTCTTAGCGATAAATGGCCTACCTCAAGAAACAAGAAAAGTCACTAATAACCTAACTTTATACCTCAAGGAACTAGAAAAAGAACAAATGAAACCCAGGATTAGCAGAAGGGAGGACATAACAAATGTAGGGCAGAAATAAATGAAACAGCTTCCAAAAGGACAATAGAGAAGGTCAGTGAAGCTGAGAGCTGGTTCTTTGAAAAAATAAAATTGACAAACCTTTAGCTAGACTCACCCAGAGAAAAAGAGAAATCATAAAATAAAAAATGAAGGAGATGTTACAACTGATCCCACAGAAATATAGACTACTAGGAAGAATTATATGTTAACAAATTAGGCAACCTGGGGAAGGAAAACTTGGGAGTTTGGGGTTAACATATATACACAACAATATATGAAATAGATAACCAACAAGAACCTACTATATAGCACAGGGAACTATACTCAATATTTTGTAATAACCTATAAGGGAAAAGAATCTGAAAAGGAATACATATATATTATATGTCATATATATTAAATATATATATATATATATGAATCACTTTGCTGTACACCTAAAAGTAACACAACATTGTCAATCAACTATACTTCAATTTAAAAAAATTAGGCAACCCAGAAGAAATGGATAAATTTCTAGAAACACCTAACCTACCAAGACTGAATTATGGTGAAATAGATAATCTGAATAGACCAATTACTGGTAAGCGGATTTAATCAGTAGTCAAAAATATGCTAACAGACAAAAGTCCAAGACCAGACTTATACAATTCACTGGTGAATTGTACCAAACATTTAAAGAATAATTAATACCAATCCTCAAACTCCTTTTCCAAAGAATAGATGAAGGGGGAACACTTCCAAATTCATTTTACAAGGCCAGCATACCCTGATACCAAACCCCAGACAAAGATACCACAAAAAAGAAAAGAAAAGAAAAGAAAATTACTGGCTAATATCCCTGATGACCATAGATGCAAAAATATTTAAAAAGATAATAGCAAACCAAATTCAACATTAAAACATTAAAAGGAAAAAAAACATTAAAGAATCATACACCATGCTGAAGTGGGGTTTATTGCAAGGATGAAAAAATGGTTCAACATCAGCAAATCAATCAATGTGATATACCACATTAACAAAATGAAGGATAAAAATCATGATCATCTAAATAGATGCAGAAAAAGCATTTGAAAACATTCAGCATCCATGTATAATAAAAACTCAACAAAGTGGATACAGAGGGAACATACTTCAACATAATAAAGACCATATATGACATGCCCACAGCTAACATTATACTCAACGGTGAAAAGCTGAAAGCATTTCCTCTAAGATCAGGAACATGTCAAGGATGCCTACTTTCGCCACTTTTATTCAACAAAGAATTGGAAGTTCTCACCACAGTAATTGGGTAATAAAACGAAATGACATGCATTCAAATTGAAAGGAAGAAGTAAAACTGTCACTACTTGCAGATGACATGATATTATATATAGAACATCCTAACTACTCCATAAAAAACTTATGGAGTACACACACACACAAGATAAAAGCAAATGGTAACTATGTGAGAGTGGATATGTTAATTAGCTTGATTGTGGCAGTTATTTCACATTGTGTATGTATATCAAAGCATCAAGTCTTATAGCTTAAGTATATATATATATATATATATATATATATATTTCAACTATGACTCAGTAAAGGTGGAAAAATATTTTAAAAGTTCAGAATAAACAATTTGTGAAAGTTTTTAAATACTGCTATTCTTTCTTTCTAGCCAGAATCAGCTGTTCCAGATTTAATTCCTCTTTATCTAGAAATGCATATCGTGGTGGACAAAGTTTTGGTATGTGTTTTGCTTTTTCTTTGCTTTTGAATATTTGATATGAACGTATGATTATCCCTAACTAGAAAGGAACTGAAAGATTCCAATCTTCTTACTTCCATGTCACTCCTAGAGAACAGTGAAGATGTCTTCTATTTGAAGAATCAAATATTCAAAATTACATTAGTTCTATCAGAAATGTTTTATTTGAAATCTTTACATAACAAACCTGCATAACAAAATGATTTTTTTTTTTTTGCTGGTACTTCACATCTTTAGGTCCTCTCTCAATCCACAAAAATTTTTAATGGTAATTTTTTAAAGTGAAATTCTCTAAGCTTTAAATCTTGTTTTAGGGTACTTGAAGAGCAGCATGTAGTCTAGAGAATCTTTTTCCCTATAAGATATTTATTGGCACAGCAATGATGATAGCATAACTACTTATGATAACTGCTTACATTAAAATGTCAAGATTTTTTTAGTGGTTTTTAATGGTGCAACTGTTTGAGTCTGTTGACTCAAGTCTGATTGAGTCTAGTCTAAAGGCACCTCTAGATTCCTTATTCCCATAAACAATTTGAGGATCTCTGAACTTCAGACCCTTGAGGTGATAACTCAGTTTGTACTCAATTGGGTGTGGTTTTATTTCTCCTATATTTCAAAGATTTCAGAAAACAGGGATAAAGTATACTTTCCAGGTTTTGTTTTGAAGATAAGTATTTGATTGTCACGTCTATGGAATACTACAGAGAATGTGAATTTCCCTTTCTATTCATAGGATTGTAGAGCTTGTCAGGAAGCCAGAGTTGAGGGTCAGAGACAGGAGATATTTGGAGAAGGATATTAAAATACTTGACTTATTAGAGTATTAGGGAAAAGGGCAAAGGGAACATTTAAGAGAAAGTTGAGATATTTCTAGTAAAGATGACTAGATTTCCAGGGAATATTTGGGTTTATGAAAATTATTTTGTTTCAGGATTACGTTACAGATTTTGAGAGTTGTTTTAAAAGCTTCTTGTCCAAACTGCCAGGTTTGTCAGCCATATAATGCTCATTAAACATCTCTTTTTTATGTTCTTACAAATATTTATGTTTATGTATTCTTTAATAAAACAAACATTGAGCCAGTATGACATCTGTGTTACTAGATATTGGGCATATAAAGAAGAATAGTGATGTCTTCAATCACTTCACAAATTTTAAATCCACAGTTGTAGCCTAGTGAATTCAGTGCCAGATTGAGGGAAGATTATGGTACTATGAAAACACAGTGCATTAATAGAGAAAGACATGGAGACACACAGCTGTAACCTGAGGTATTGTAAGAGCATGTAAGTAGGTGTTTTAACATGTAGGTTTTATTATTATTCAGGTATGCTGATGCCAACAGATCAGGAGATGATTACTATTGGAAAGTTAGTTTGTTATTCACAGTTCCCAGGAGGAAAGGGCATACCACATCATGCCACATGGAGAAGCACCAGGGTAGGTCAGGAGACAGAGGGAGCAATAGGAAAACACGGCAGGAGCCTTTATTGTGATTTCTGTGGGAAGGAACAGCAAAACAAGGTAAACAGGTTTAGCATTGGCTAACTTGAAAATTTGCAGTGGGTTCGGGAGAATAGAGGTTGTTTCACAATTTTTGGTACCTTGCCCTTGGATGATTAGGGCAGGGGAATTGGAGTGTGAGAACCTGGTAAAGGAGATGGTTGCAGGCTGGGTTCTGGCTTGGTTGGTTTGGGCAATGGGGGGAGGATGGGGCCAGGGAAGACTCAGTGCGAAACCTTTCTTTGCAAGGGTGCATAAATATGAGAGATTGTTCTTTTCAGATCATTTTAAGAAGTTTAGTATGATTAATATACAGTGTTGAAGAAGGGAAAGGGAAAGAGATGAATTGAAGAATTGACATGATATTTGGATTTTATCCTAAAGGTAATAGAGAGTCAATGAAAGATTTTAAGCAGGGTAATGATGTGTTCATATTTACATTTAGAATCATTTCTGCAATAGCATAGGGACAGGAATGCTGGTGTAAAAATTGGAGTAAGATAAAGCATTTAAGAGACTATTCCAGTAATCAAGGTGAAGTTTTACAAATTGTGTTAGGAATAGACAGGAAAGGACAATTTTAAATGTTACTAATGAGGGTGAATTAGAAGAACTTGTAAATTGATTTGATTTATTCATTCATTTAATAATAAGCATCACCTAGATGCCAGTTACTGTTAGAGGATAGAGCAGTGAACAAAACAGAACAAGTTTTGCTGTCACAGAACATACAGTATAATGAATGTGGGAGGTCATAAATGATAGTAGCATTCACTAAAGAAGTGGAAATCTAAGTGGGAGCATATTTTTGAGGGAGGATAATGAGTGTAGTTTTGGATATGTTTAACTTGAGGGTCCTGTGTAATATCCAAGGGATAATGTACTTTAGAGAGTTTTTTTATAGATAAGGAATTTAACATTGACACATTCTTCAGAGCTGATTCAGATTTCAGCCATTATATATACACTCATTTGTGTGTATGTATGTGTGTGTGGTTTTATGTGGTAGTATCACATATGTAGCCATTCATAACTACCACCACCACGACGAATACACTGAACAAATACCATCACAAGACTCTCTGTGTTATCCCTTTGGAGTCACACACATCTCTCCCCACTTCCTTACTTCTCGACCTCTGGTAATCACTCATCTATTCTCCATCTGTGATTTCAGGAATATTGCATAAACGTTATCATATAGTATGTATCCTTTTGAGATTTGTTTATACTTAGCATAATTTTCATGAGGTTTACCCAGGCTGTTTCATATATCAACAGTTCAGTTACTTTTTATTACTGAATCGTATTCCGGGTTATGAATGTACCACAGTTTGTTTAACCTTTTAACCATTGAATGACATAGGAGTTGTTTCCACTCATGTATGGGTTTTTCTGAGCATCAGTTTTTAATTCTTTAGGATAAATGTCCAGGAGTGCAACTTCTAGGTCCATTATTTGTTTTGAAAGAAGTTGCCAAGCTATCTTTCAGAGTGGCTATACAATGTTACATACTAGCATGTGTGAGTGATCCAATTTATATTCCTATTTTAATTGTTACTGTCTTATTTTGAAGTGTTCTAACCCCAAAGCAGCCTCAACCTGAGAGAGTAGATGGAGAGTAAATCCCAAACATATTACATAACAAATGATATTTAAATGTTAAATTCTGTTTTTCAGTATGATTACCTGGGCTCTGATAGCATGATGGTAACAAATAAAGTCATCGAAATTATTGGCCTTGTAAATTCGGTAAGTATTTTCCTTTTCATACTAGTTAGGAAAATTCATACTAGTTTTGAAATTATAATTTGCATTGACTTGACATGGCATTTCTTTTTTTAAAAAATTTATTTATTTTATTTATTTATTTTTGGCTGCATTGGGTCTTTGTTGCTGTGCGCGGGCTTTCTCTAGTTGTGGTGAGTGGGGGCTACTCTTCGTTGCGGTGCGCGGGCTTCTCATTGCAGTGGCTTCTCTTGTTGCTGAGCATGGGCTCTAGGCGCGCAGGCTTCAGTAGTTGTGGCGCATGGACTGAGTTGCTCCGCGGCTGACGTGGCATTTCTGAATAAAGTTATCCATATAAATTGAGGGTGGATTTGTCAAAAGATTGAATTAATTTCTTGGTTATTATAAAATAACATAAAAATTATTTTTTTCATGTATTTATCTCTTCTGTTTTTAGATGTTTGCGCCATTTAAAATTACTATTGTGCTGTCATCTTTGGAATTGTGGTCAGATAAAAATAAGATCTCTACTGTTGGTGAGGCAGATGAATTATTGCATACGTTTTTAGAATGGAAAAAGTCTTATCTTACCCTAAGACCTCATGATATTGCATATCTATTCATGTAAGTATAATGTTTCAGTCTTCTTAGAAATCAGAGATTTGTGATATTGATGTAGCTTAAATTAGGGAATTGTTGTTCATTTCTGACTATTCATACTTTGATTATCACGCACTCAGTCAGACCTCATGCTCTCTTTCTGGTTGTCAGACAATAAAAGAAGATTGCTAAAGTTTATTTCTGTGCTTATCAACATTTACTGTTGAGGAGATTGATATTTCAGGAAGTTAAACCAACTAAGGACTCTTGATGGTGTGTCTAGGTTTTGAATCCACAGTTTGTAACTCCAGAGCCCATAATCTAAATCATTACATAAAGAGATGGGATTTATCTTGTGAAGATTATATCTTTGTTATGAGTTTTGATCAAAGCCTTGGTAAAGTAGGTTAAAATATTTTATCCTACTGAATTTTCTGCATTATTTTTAAATGTTAGTTTTCTATCAATTATAACTGTATACTTATAATTTTATTCATATAAAATTTACCAGCAATTATGATCAGCATGTCTTTCAATAAATCTGCATATACATATTTTTAAGTTGGCATGATAACATCAATATTTCCAGTTTATAATAGGGTCTAAAAATTGTGTGTAGTTTATTTAACTAGTTCTTTAATAATTGGTACTTGGCTTGATTCCAATATTTTATTATTTTAAAAAATCCTACAGTGAAAAAAACCTTACGTGTGTCATTTATATATGTGCATGTGTATCTACAAGGCAGATTCCCAGGAGTGATATTTCTAGGTAGTATAATTCTAATTTTGATAGCTAATACCAGATTTTGGCACTGATTTTAGTGCTTTGCACACTTATCAATAACGTATGAGAAGGGTCTTTTTCCCCACAGTCTAGCCAACAAAGTGTATGGTCAAGTTTTTCTTCACCTTTGGTACCTGAGAAATGGTATCTTTGGTATAGTTTTAATTTTCATTTCTTTTTCATGAGCCTGATGGTAGATAGCTAGATATCTAGATAGATAGGGATAGATGCATTTAGATATCAATTTCAACACAGATATAGATAAAAAGATCAGTTTCTTTGCATTGCAATGAGAAGTAGTTTTCTTTCTTAATTTGTCTTTTGGCTTGGCTTCTTGTGTGTGTGTATTTTTTAACTGCCATACAAAATACTTTTATTTTTAAGGCAGGATTCATCAGGCTTTTATTTGATGGTTTCTAGAGTTTGAGTCAGAATTAGAAAGGCCTTCCCACTTCATGGGTATGAGGGAAGTTTTAAATTTATTTTCCATGGAAATTTTAGAATCAACCTGTCTAGCTCCTATTTTTTAAGACTATGTTAAATTTATAAATTGAGCTATAGAGAACTGTTTAGTCTTCAGATCTCACATTTTGTCTTGCCAGTTTTTGGTCATTCAGAAGTTAATTTCTCATAGGTTTTATACATTTATTGATAACTTTTCTTAGGTATATTGTCTTTCTGGTTGCTGTTGTAAATATGTCTTCTATCTGCTAACTATATATTGTTTTTGTTTGTAAAATTACCTTAGTTTCATATTGATTTTATATCCTATTACCTTACTAAATTTCTTTGTTTTTAATCATTCTTAAGTCTATTACATTGGTTTTTTCACTCATATAATTATACCATCTGCAAATACAGGTAGTTTTATCTCTTTCTATTTAATTTTATATTTTCAGTTTCTTTCTCTGTTCTTATTGCTTTGGCTAGTTTAATACAGTTTTAACTAGTAGTAGTAATAATGGTAACATGGGTCATGTCTTTTTTCTTCTTTACTTTAGGGAATGTTACCTCATTGAGTAATACTTTTTAGCTTTGGGGGCTAAAATGTAGGTTTGGCTCTGTGTGTGTGCACAGGCATGTTTTAGAATTTGAATAATAGTAGGGCAATATTCATAGATTCATACTATACCAACAATTTGAAAAATAATCTTTCAGGGACTTCCTTGGCAGTACAGTGATTAATATTTCTCCTTCCAGTGCAGGGGTTGTGGGTTTGATCCCTGGTCGGGGAGCTAAGATCCCACATGCCTCAGGGCCAAAACACCAAAACATAAAACAGAAGCAATATTTTAACGAATTCAATAAAGACTTTAAAAATGGTCCACATCAAAAAATCTTAAAAAAAAGAAAGAAAAATAATCTTTCAGCTTTTATAGGGATGACATAATATATTCTTATTGGCATTCAACAGAAATAATTATAGTGATATATTTCCTAATCTTGAACCATCTTGCATTCCTAGAATAAATCTCAATTTTGACATGATGTATTATCCTTTTAATAGGATGTTGAAATTTGATACAGTAATAAGTGAAATTGGTGAGAGAATTTATCCCATTAGAAATGTAGAAATTATGGTACAGTCAGACTCCTTGAACTTGAGTAATACCCCTTCTTGATCCCTTGATGTTATTTTAATGCATCAACATACTTTGCATATGAGTAATGTCCTAGAATAAATACTATAAAATTATGATAAATAACAGTAATTATCTATTATTTTCTGGTCTTTGTACTCCAGAAATTTGTACTCCAGAAATTTATAATCTGGTTTAGGCCCTACAGTAGGAACAATGAACATAGCAAGCTTAATTTTTTAACCTTTTACAATCTGTCCTTTTTTCAACAAATGTTTATTGAGATAATATTGCATAGTGATTCAAATTTAAACTCTGGAGGCCAACTGCCTGCATTTAACTTCAGCCCTGTCACCTAGGGCAATTGATGCTCTCTGCCTCAGTTTCCCTCTATTTGCTTTTATTAGTTTTATTCTTTTACAGCTTTATTGAGGTATAATTGACAAATAAAAGTTATACATATTTAAGGAGTATAATGTGATATTTGATATATGTATACATTGTGAAATCATAAGCTAATTAACATATACACCACCTCACATAGTTAACATTCTTTGGTGTGCGGCGAGAAATCTTAAGATCTTCTCTAGCAAATTCACATAGACAATGCAGTATTATTAACTATAATCATCATGCTGTACCTTAGACCTCCAGGACTTATTCAGCCTACGTAATTGAAACTGTACCTTTGACCATCTCCCCATTTCCTCCATCTCCCAACCCCTGGCAACCACTATTCAACTCGCTGCTTTTATGATTGGATTATTTTAGATTCCACACATAAGTGTGATCATACAGTACTTGCCTTTTTATGTCTGGCTTATTTCGCTTAGCATAATGTCCTTCAGTTTTATCCATGTTGTAAATGTCAGGATTTCCTTCTTTCTTGAGGCTGAATTATATTCCACTGTATATGTACATCACATTTTCTTTATCCATTCATCTCTCAGTGGACGTTTAAAAAGTGGGCCTCTTTGGCATCATCTTGCATGGCTGGCAGTATTCACTATCCTCTCACCTTCCCTTGGGAGAAATCATGGCTGAAGGCAGCTCTTTCGGCACTGAGCTGTGCTGCCTTGGGGGAATGGTGACATGGGTAAAGTGAAACGGTTTTTACCTTCTTCAATGTGTCTGTTCTTGGATTTTTTGCTCCAGTGTGGCATGGGACCTTTCCTTGGGTCTTGGGCCACATCTGTGGGTGTTTGTCAAAATTGTTGTTTCTGTGGAGAGATGAGGGCTAAAAAACTCCTATTCTGCCGTCTTGCTGATGTCACTCCAGAAGATTAATGTTGGTACATTACCTCTACTGTTTATAGTTTACAGGGGGAAGAAACAATGAGAGTGAGAGCAAGAGCAAGAGTGAGAGAGAGACTCAAAGTAACATATAACAAAAGGGCCGAGTTAAAGACGTGCTACTCAAAGTAGAAGTGAGAAGGCAGATTGAGGAATTTTTAAAAAATATTTATTGTTTTTACTTAATATAATTAATTTTTAAAAAATTTTGGGCTGTGATGGGTCTTAGTTGCGGCACTTGGGATGTTCGTTGCAGTGTGCGGGCTTCTCTCTAGTTGTGGTATGCTGACTTACTTGCCCTGTGACATGTGTGATCTTAGTTCCCCAACCGGAGATCGAACCCTCATGCCCTGCATTGGAAGGCAGATTCTTTACCACTGGACCACCAGGAAGTCCCAGGAATGTTTAAATTCAGTGAAAGGAGGTGGAAAGCATTCCAGGTTATGGAAACAATATGCCTAGAGACATGGGACTAAATAATAGTTCTTTTCAAAGAGTATGGAATTCATAGTTATAACTGGAGCTGAACCTCTTGAGGAGGGGAGGGATACCAGAAAAGTTGAAGAAGTAAAACAGTAAATCTTGATAACTGATTTGATGTGGAGACTGGGTGGCCGTATTAAGTAAAAAATAGCTATTATTGAATCCAGCTCATCAGAAGTATGCATAGAGTTAGGGGGAAAGTCTTATCTATTGGGAGAACTATCTTGAATGAAAAAAGAGTGTAAACAATACTTTCATATTGGAATGTAAACCCAAAGTTGGGTGTTAAAGGCGAATACTTGGAAACAAGTGCTTACGTATAAACAATATCAGCGAGGCAGAATAAGGGAGCAGTGCAACTGTGAAGTGCAGTGCAGTTGAGACTGAGGAGGCATTTCAAATTGAGAATTGTGTACCAAGCTTTTTTACACACGTCTTGGAATGTTCGTTTTGGCTGGGGCTCTAAAGATGGCAGAATATGTTTGGAGCATCTATATCTTAGTGGTTGAGAGTATGGCTCTGCATTCAAACTGTCCAAGGTCATATCCTTCAGCAGCACTTATCTGTGCTGCCCTGAGCAAGTTACTTGTACTTCCCATCTGATGTTTGATTTGTTCAGCGGGGAAAAAATAGTATTTAATTCACTGGCTGGATTTGAGGATTAAATAGAATCGTTTATGTAAATCCATGAGAATAGTGCTATTATTATATGGCAGTTTATATGGACTCTTCTTCTCAAAGCAGAAAAAAATAATGGTAAGTTGTAGAACAATAAAATCATTCCAGTGAGAAAATGGTGAGCTTTTCTACATTTGAGTGAAAACTTTTAATCCATACATTAAAACTATTTTTCATTGTAATTCAGCAAAATGCTTTTGATTGAAATGTTTGATCAAGGCTTTAGTAACCCTAACCAAACGTCACAAGAACAGTAAAGTCATCAATAACTTGGATCCATTGGATACGTTTTAGAAACCCAGATTGCTTAATCTCATTTAATGAAGACTATTTTACAAATTTGAAGCCGTTTAATACATACGGAAAGATTGTACTTCAATTTGCTTCAGGCTAGAAATTTATGAACTACAGACAAATTACTAGCAGGAGTTATCACATGTGAATTGTTTGTCAAAATTAACTATAATTATATACTTATTTATTTAGCTATAGAGATTATCAAGATTATGTGGGAGCAGCATTTCCTGGAAAGATGTGTGTTACCAGTTATTCTGCAGGAATTGCTTTGGTATGTAATTATTTAATCTTATTATTTGAAAAAAATACATTTAAAAATTCCCCAGTATTACAGCATATATTTTATACACTTCACATTTATATTTACATTTAGAGATTGCATTTATATTCCATCACTCTTAGAACTTTGAAGTATGTAGAAGGAATAGTATTCTGAAGTACAAGTGTCTTATTGCAATTATTTGGAAGTTAAAGTGGAATAAAAATATAATAAATACACATGTGTCCCTTATTATATAGAAGAGTGCATTATGAAAAATTTTCTGTAAAGATATTTCTATAACCAAAATAGATTTTTTTTCTGGTAGGTATAAAATTAGAAAAATAGTCTTATAGATAAATTAACTTCAAAATCAAAACAAATGATGAACCAAAAAGTATGATAAAAATCTGTTAAAATGTTTCACATTTTTCTACGTAATATTTAAAAGAAATTTTATGTCTATTTTAACTATTTATAGTTCTGATAAATATTTTATATTTAAATAAATTATTGGTGTAATTAGATGCATCACTGAAAGAGAAGTAATTCATTGAGTCTTTCCCCCACCTACTCATCCTTTTAAAAAATAAGTTTAAGTACTATATAGTATTTTTAAATTACAAAGTAATTTATGTTATGCATGTCCATTTTTAAAAGAACATATAGAAACATAAAAGGAAACATGTAATCTGGCATCTTCCCAGGGATGAAGCAATAATCACTGTTAACATTTTGATTAATATGTATCTCGCACTTTGAGTTTTTATCTGTTACTGTGGCTCCCCATTATATGTTTTTGCAAAAATGGGATTTTGCATACATATTTTTATTTCTGATACTCTTCCAATTATTTTTATTACAGAATTTATGCATGCATGCATGTATATGTAAAATTGTTTAAATTGTAGCTATACAAAGCAAAGTTTGTTAACAAAACTCTCTTCTTTATCCCCTTCATGAAGTCCTATAAGAATTTATAATTTCTTTTTAAATTCTCTGGTAGTTAAGTTTATTTATTTAAAAAATATATACTTTGACCCCTACTTTGATTAATAAACTTTAGACAACATTGGTAATATTATCTTTGACATATTTAATCCACTCTATTTGTCATATATATTATGACGTTTTTATTACTTTATTAATACTTACAATAGTAATCTATATTAATAGATTTAATTAAGAATTAATATTCTTAAATATTATATGTATATACATAATATATGTAATTATATATTATAGATGTTATACAATATATAAACAATAATATATAATATATTAAATATTATTGCATAATATATTACCATCTTAATGTATTTATGTTTTTATTTATATTAATTATTTTAAAAATTCTTTTTACCTTATGCAAAGTCCATTGATTATTTGCTATGAAAACTGAGACATGTAAAATAGTACACTTCTCATATCCATTGTTAAGAGTTATAAAATTTATAATTTATTTTATAGAACTTTTGTGCTTTGTCTACAGGTTGATTTTTAAGTTAAATCAATAAATATTTTATGGTATTATGAATATAAAAATGATATTAACTCTGAATCAAGAAGTAAATATGTTGCTATTCTGGTAAAGCTTTGATGGCCAAAAGAGGTCTTGTCAATTTTTTTCTAACTTATTTTACTTCTGTGGGCGGAATCAACTGCCACAGAAAATTAAACTTCATCTTCCTTTTCTTGGAATTCTTTGCTCTTTTTCTGGAATAACTCAAGTTTAAAAAATTTTAGACACAGTGTATATAAGTGGCAAACACTGTTATTTTATTAATGAAAACGCTTTTGCTTTCCCTCCACATTTGATTGGTAATTTGGCTAGGTTTAGAATCCTAGTTCTAACATCCTTCTCTCTCAGCATTCTGAAGATTGATGTATTGTGTTTTTGTCAACTCATTATGAAGTGAAAGGATGGCAAGGAAATTGAGGGTGTTTGTAAGAGAATCTGAACTGCTTAAAGGAGGAGAGAAGTCAGTAAGGAGGTTAGGAACAGTGAAAATGTAGGAACCATGGTTTGGTTGTGCTTATGGGCATGCAGATTGTTGTAGTTGAGGTGCTAGTGCAGTTATCAGGAGAGACAGCAGGTGGTCAGGATGTGGGATGCACAGAGATGACGGAGGGCTTGCAGTTATTGATAAAAATCTGTTGACAAGGTCTGGAGTGTGAACCATAGGAATGAGTGGGTGAGGCAGGATGTAGGATAGAATTACTAGAGGAGTTGAATTCAAGGAATGATGCTTTTCCAAAGCTTTCGTACTTATATTTTTATAAACCTTTATATTTCTTTGTTTAAAAGCTCTTATACTTTTACCACAATTGAATATGTCTCTGAACAAGAATTGTTTTTTATGCTTTAAACATAATATAAATTGTATCCTGCTGTATCATTCTGCAAATAGATTTTTTTGGTTTCCACTTAAAATTTTGAGATTTAATGGAATTACAGTTCATTTTTAAAAGACTTTGTTTTTTAAGAGAAATTTTAGGTTCATAGCAAAATTAAGAGGGAAGTACAGAGATATCCCATGTAGTCCCTGCCCACCCCCACACATAACCTCCCTCACTGTTAACGTCCACACCAGAGAGGTGCATTTGTTACAGATGATGGACCTACACTGACACATTACAACCACCAAAAGTTCACAGCTTACATTAAGGTTCATTTTGGTGGTATACTTTGTGTGAGTTTTGACAAATATATAATGACATATATCTAGCGTTATAGTGTCATAGAGAGTAGCTTCACTGTCCTCAAAATCCTTTGTGCCTAGTAAATTTTTTGCATTGGTGCTTGATACTTTATTATATTAATGCCACACTGTATCCTTTATGATTTTCATGGGAATTTTGGTTGTTTCTATTTTTGCCATTACGAACAATATTTAATAAACATCTCTATACATAACTCTTCCAATTTCCATTTGATCTTTTTGTAA
The DNA here is from genome assembly GCF_059928025.1 of Delphinapterus leucas. NCBI lineage: Eukaryota > Metazoa > Chordata > Mammalia > Artiodactyla > Monodontidae > Delphinapterus > Delphinapterus leucas. The sequence goes on from NC_143149.1 coordinate 30,370,131, forward strand.
ATTGAAATGCAGTTGACGTACATTATGTTAGTTTCAGGTGTACTACATAGTGATTTGACATTTGCATACCTTACAAAAAGTCATGACAAGTCTAGTAATTGTCCCCATACAAAGTTAATATTATTGACCTTATTTTATATGCTGTATATTATACCCCCATGGCTTATTTATTTTATAACTGGAGGTTTGTACTTCTTAATCCACTTTACCTATTTCACCCCCACCCTACCCCCTCCCCTCTGGCGGCCACCCATCTGTCTTCACTACCTGAGTTTGTTTTCATTTTCTTTTGTTTGTTTGTTTTGTTTTTAGATTTCAAATACAAGTGAGAGCATACATATTTGTCTTTCTCTGTCTGACTTATTTCACTCTGTGTAATACTCTCCAGATAGACCTTCCATGTTTTTGCAAATGGCAAGATTTTTATTGGGGGGCTGTATAGTTGTTTTACAGTGTCTTGTTAGTTTCTGCTGTACAGTGAAGTGAATCAGCTGTATGTATACCTATATCTTCTCTTTTTTGGATTTCCTTCCCATTTAGGTCACCACAGAGCATTGAGTAGAGTTCCCTGTGCTATACAGCAAGTTCTCATTAGTTACCTATTTTATACATATTAGTGTATATATGTCAGTCCCAATCTCCCAGTTCATCCCACCTCCCCGCCCCCTTTCCCACCTTGGTGTCCATACATTTGTTCACTATGTCTGTGTCTCTATTTCTGCCTTGTAAACAGGTTCATCTGTACAACAAATGGCAAGATTTTTAAAATTTTATTTTATTTATTTATTTGTAGTATGCGGGCCTCTCACTGTTGTGGCCTCTCCCGTTGCGGAGCACAGGCTCCCGCCGTGCAGGCTCAGCGGCCATGGCTTATGGGCCTAGCCGCTCCGCGGCATGTGGGATCTTCCTGGACCGGGGCACAAACCTGCGTCCCCTGCATCGGCAGGCGGACTCTCAACCACTGTGCCACCAGGGAAGCCCTAAAATTTATTTTTTATGTTTTTTGACTTTTTATTTTATATTGGTGTATAGGTGATTAACAATGTTGTGTTAGTTTCAGGTTTACAGCAAAGTGATTCAGTTATACATATGCATGTATTTATTCTTTTTCAAATTCTTTTCCCATTTGTGTTGTTACATAATATTGAGCAGAGTTCCCTGTGCTATACAGTAGGTGCAAATGGCAAGATTTTATTGGCTGAGTATTAATCTACTGTGTGTGTATGTGTGTGTGTATACATATACATACATACATATATATATGTATATGTATGTATGTATGTATATGTATACACACACATGTCATATCTTCTTTATCCGCTCATCTAACAATGGATACTTAGGTTGTTTCCATATCATGGCTATGGTAAATAATGCTGCAATGAACATTGGGGTACATATCGTTTAGTATTAGTGTTTTTGTTTTCTTTGGAAAAATACCCACAAGTGAAATTGTTGGATTATATGCAGTCCAATTTTTAATTTTAAGAGGAACCTCCATACTGTTTTCCATAGTGGCTGCACCAATTTACAGTCCCATCAACAATGCACAGGGGCTCCCTTTTCTCCACATCATTGCCACCACTTGTTTTTGTCTTTCTGATGACAGCCATTCTGACAGGTGTGAGGTGGTTTCTCATTGTGGTTTTGATTTTAATTCCCTTGATGCTTAGTGTTTTTGAGCATCTTTTCATGTGTCTGTTGGCCATCTGTTTGTCTTCTTTCAGAAAATGTCTATTCACGTCCTCTGCCCATTTTTAAATCAGGTTTTTTGGGTTTTTTTTGATGTTGAGATGTGTGAGTTCTTTGTATATTTTGAATATTAACCCCTTATTATATATATTGTTTGCAAATATTTTCTCCCATTTAGTAGTTTACCTTTTAATTTTGTGGTTGGTTTTCTTCACTATGCAAAAACTTTTTAGTTTGATGTAGTACCATTTGTTTATTGTTACTGTTATTTTCCTTGCTTGAGGAGACAGGTACAAAAAATCAGGGAACATGATAACTTCAACTTTGTTCTTTATCAAGATTGTTTTGACTGTTCTGGGACTTTTGTGTTTCCATACAAATTTTAGAAGTATTTGTTCCAACTCTGTGAAAAACGCCATTGGTGTTTTTTTTTTCTTTTCGATACACGGGCCTCTCACTGTTGTGGCCTCTCCCATTGTGGAGCACAGGCTCCGGACGCGCAGGCTCAGCGACCATGGCTCACGGGCCCAGCCGCTCTGCGGCATGTGGGATCTTCCCGGACCAGGGCACAAACCCGTGTCCCCTGCATCGGCAGGCGGACTCTCAACCACTGCGCCACCAGGGAAGCCCCCTCAGCTTTTATTTGTTTGGGAATCATGGTTTCTTCTTCATTTCTGAAGCACAGTTTTGCTGGGCATAGAATTCTTGGTTGACAGTTTTTTTTCTTTCAGTATTTTGAATATATAATGCCATTCTCTCCTCACCTGAAATATGCCTGTTGAGAAACCTGCTGATAGTCTTATGGGGTTCCCTTGTATGTAACTTGGTTTTTTTCCCTCTCTTCTTTCAAAATTCTTTCTTTGTCTTTACTTTTGACACTTTAATTATAATGTGTCCTGGTGTAGCCCTATTCAAGTTCAACCTATTTGGGGTCCTTTGTGCCTCATATACTTGGATGTCCATTTCTTTCCCAGTTTTTGGAAAATTTCAGCCATTATTGCTTTAAATGTACTTTCTGTCCCTTTTTCTTTTCCTTCTGGAATTCCCATGATACGGTTATTGGTGTGTGTGTGTGTGTGTGTGTGTGTGTGTGTGTGTGTGTTTGTCCCATAGTCCTGTAGGCTTGCTTTCTTTTTCATTCTTTTTTTATTTTTGCTCCTCTGACTGGATAATTTAAAATATTCCTACCTTCTAGATCACTGATTCTTTATTCTGCATGGTTGAGTCTACTGTTGAAGCTCTCTATTGAATGCTTCAGTCCTGTTTTTCAGCTCTAGGATATCTCTTTTTAATGGTTTCTGTTCCTTTGTTGAACCTATTTTGTTCATTTATTGTTTTACTACTTTCATTTGGTCATCTGTGTGTTCTTGTAATTCACTAAACTTCTTTAAGGAGATTATTCTAAATTATTTCTCTGACACTTCATAGACCTCTATTTATTTTGGGTTAGTTATTTTGCAGCATTTTTAGTTTGATTTGATGGTGTCACATCCACCTGATTTTTCTTGCTCCTTCATTCCTTACTTTGGTACCTGTGCATTTGAGTTATTGGTCTCCTCTTCCAGACTTTACAGGCTCACTTTGGCAGAGACAGTTCTTCACTAGTCAGCTCAGTTTAGGTTTCTGGACATGTCCTTGGGCAGGCAGGATCTATTTTTAGGCAAGGCCACTGCCCAACCTCTGAGGTCAGGGGAGAGGGTACCACTGGCTCTTAACTGTTGGATAGGACTGATAGTGAGGTTCCCTGCCCAAGAGAGGCAGTAGGATATACTCTGTGGTTGTTTAGATTCACTGGTCAGGCTTCCTAGAAGGTCAGGACAGGGAACTTTACTCAGCAGTAGCTGGGAGGTGAATTAGCTTCCGTGCCCTGACAGGGAGCACGTGACCTGCATGGCTCATTGTTTGTGGACCCACATTAAGCAGACTGTGCCCTTAATTCCTTGGACACATGGGGCCACTGGGTTTTGCTCTGAAGATGGGGAAAACCATGGGCTGTGCTGTCTGTTCAAGTGCCACTGTAAGCAGGGTTGTTGGATGGGCGGCACAGCTTCCTGTGTGCTCTGGCTAGATTCGTTGGTTGGGCTTTCTGAAGGCTATATGTAGCAGTGGGAAGGGCTATGAATTTGTGTCCTTGTCCAGGTGTAGTGGGAAAACCAGCTTAGCTCTGTTTGTGGTCTTGACTCAATCTAACTGGCACTCCAGGTTTCCTGGCCAAACAGTGCCACAGGCTTTGCTCTGTGAACAATCAATTCTGCCTGCCATACCCTCTGCTCAAGTGTTGCTGCACTATGCAGCTACCAGGTGTTCTGACCAGGCTTCTGGTCAGGGGGAGCCGGGAGCTATACTAGGCATTAGGCAGGGCTATGAACAGCTCCCCTGACTGGGTGGAGGTGGGTAGCAGACCAGGTTCCAGGGCTGGCAAAGCTTTTCATCTGAGGACTCAAATCAGGCATTCCCATACCTCATTGACTTCCCTTGTCATACTGTTCCACTGTCCTGGCTCTGCAGATGAGCAAAGCTGCAAGCTGGCACCTACAGGTGCTATAGATGGGAACTCGGCCTGCCAAGATGCAAGCAGTGATTGCTGCAAGCCCTTCCTGCCTTCTCTGTCGTGATCAGATTCCCAGGGGTCAAATCTCACTCATCCTTTATGATTCTTATGAGGTAAGATCAGAGTAGGGGCTCCCAGAAGTGATCCACAATACTAGGGCATCTGGATGTCCACTCTAGGCTCTTTTCCCACTTGAGGGACTGTAGGCTCTGGGAAGACCTCTCGGTGTGGTGCTGCACCAGCCTTGGGGAGGGGCAATGCATTCAGTGTATATCTGCTCCTCCTAACCTTCTAATGAGGTCTGTCTTGGTCTCTGGTACAGGGGCTGCTTCAGCCTCACCTCCATGTTCTAGAATTTTCTCAGTGATGTCCATGAATAGTTGCTAGTTGTTCTTCTTGTGAGGGGGAGTGAAGTTGGGAAAGACCTATGTTGCCATCTTGGTGATATCACTCCTGTTGCAATTTAATTCTTACTGTGGGCCTGGAGACAATGAGGGATGATGAGACAAATGTCCCAGGTATTGTCATTAAGTGTCATTTTTTTAAATGTAGGGGCTCTTTCATTGTTTTTTTTTAATTAATTAATTTATTTTTGGCTGTGTTGGGTCTTCGTTACTATGCATGGGCTTTCTCTAGTTGCGGCGAGTGGGGGCTACTCTTCGTTGTGGTGCATGGGCTTCTTATTGTGGAGCACGGGCTATAGGCACGCGGGCTTCAGCAGTTGTGGCACGTAGGCTTCAGTAGTTGTGGCTCGCGGGCTCTAGAGCTCAGGCTCGGTAGTTGTGGTGCACAGGCTTAGTTGCTTCACGGCATGTGGGGTCTTCCCGGACTGTGGCTTGAACCCATGTCCCCTGCATTGGTAGGTGGGTTCTTAACCACTGCTCCACCGGTGAATCCCTCTTTCATTGTTTAGAGGGAGGCTTACTCTACAGGCAAGGGACGTCCAGGGATATTTGTTCATGTCACTCCAGTTGTTCCCACCCCAAGTTTCAGATTCTGACTCCTTCCACACCAAACCTGGTAGGTTTGATAGTTAAATTGGAGCTGGAACCCTACAGTACTTATAGCTAGGCCCTGAGTTTGGTCCTCAGCTGTATCAAACCAACAAGTGCAGCAGGTGATAGTCACTACAGTGCTGCTGCAGAGGCTTTCTGATTGCCTATTTGCATTATCAGTTGTTCATTTACAGTTTTTCCTTTCTGCTTTTCATAATGTGCTTCCTCTAGCACTGCCATAAGAAGCCAGTTGACCCCAAAATATTTATTATAGCTTGTCTTTGTAACAGTGAAGTGCCTTGATGTTCCTCACAACTTGGCCTCTACCTGCACCTTAACTTATGCCACATTTGGCAAAATTTGAGAAATTATGATGTCATTGCATATCATGAATTACCAGTGTCCCATTTCTCCTTGGCAAGGAAGATATTTATGCACTCATTAAATATGTGACAGCCTAATCACAAGAATGCTTTCCTGAGGGTCTGTTTTCCGTGGTTTCTCCTGATACTAGTTACTGTGTCATTGAAAATCTTGGCAGGAAGCAGATAGCGTACTTACAACTGAGGAATTTGGTTATGTGGCCACTTTGTGAGCTGAGGGGTGGAGTATCATGTGGACTCTCCTGAATGAACATGAGAGCTGTCCTAAGAAATTAGGTAAATGGAAGATCATGGTCCATATAGCCAAAAGTCTAATGTAAAAATAGCTCTTTTATATAGTTAGGACAGTTATTTAAGAATTATCTTAAAAGCATTCAATTGTTAAATCATGGCAAAGCTAGACATAGGCTCAATATGCTTATATCTCAATAAAATTTCATAAGAAGATCTTCAGCTTCTTACTTGTCCAATGAACTGCATTTCCATAATCTTAAGTATTTGATAAATCAGTAAAATGTTCATAATTAGAAAAATATTACTTTTACCACCCTTCAGTGAATTGTCTTTTATTTGAATTTTCTTTGTTGTTAATGTAGTATCCCAAGGGGATAACTTTGGAGGCATTTTCAATTATTGTCACCCAGATGCTGGGACTCAGTCTGGGCATATCATATGATGACCCAAGGAAATGTCGATGTTCAGGAGCCATCTGCATAATGAGTCCAAAAGCCATGTAAGTTTTTAAGGAATAATATTTATTTATTTGTTGTATTTATTTTGTTTTAAATAACTGAAGTGAAAAATTTTAGGATTTGCTTATAGCATGAATTAACTATAAATGGACCAAGGACCACAAAATATAAATATGAGAGTTTAAGCCTAAGAATAGTATGGTGGGAGGTTAGCATTAAGAACAGTCAAAGATAGCAAATCCAGTCTGCAAGATACATTAGCAAAGGAATTCTCCATAGGCTGTGTATTTTAAGAAATCACTTATTAAGGATCTTTAAAAATATGTCGTAGGCCAAAACAAGTGGCCTTTGTTTTTAGACAAAATTTTCTGTTTTGCCTTTAGAGTATATTAATGTTGTGGAAAAACTATGATCTAAAGAATATAATATTTGTTGACTTTGGATAAATTACTAGGCCTTGCTTAGATTTATTTTTGTCATCTTTAAAATGGGAATGATTATGCCTGTTCTCCTACTTCACAGAGTGATATAAGAATAAAATGAGAAAATAAAATGGGAAAGTGTTTTTTAAATTGTAAAATCCTACAAGTGTGTGTTGGATTAGTTACAGTGATTTTTAAATTTGCCAGTGTTCCCCACATAGTATATCGTACAAGGGCTACAGCAGATGTCATTAGTGTTCTACAGTTTTTATTTGTAAAAAGGGCCTATGTTAAGTATGACCTATTCATAACTGAAGAACAATCAAAAGTGAAAAGAAGCCATTAATTTCTGAAAACATGCTCTTTTTATAGTTACTTCTAAGCACCACCTAAGGTTAGCGCTTACTTTCTAAAAATAGCTCAAACACAAACATATATATTTTTATATACACACATTTTATTACAATTTAGTTCTCCATGGATTATATATAAAACAATATTTTATATGTATAAAATATATAATATCATTAAATTAAATGTATAATAAATTAAATATAACATTTATTAAATCAAATATAAAATTTATATAGCTATATAAACAATATGAAAATTACCATTCTGGGCCTATTGTCCATTTGGCCAACTATTCTCAAGTATGCTATGACAAGATGTTTTGTGTAGGTCACCCAGAGTCTGGGATTAATGATAATAAAAATAACAAATATTTACGTTGTGCTTGCTATGTGCTAGAGACTATTTCAAACACTTTACATATGTTAAGTCATTTGATCCTCACATCTCTTTAGGGTAGGTCCTGTTATTCTCATCTTTACAGATAAGAAACTGAATTATAAAAGGATAACTATCTGTGGTCAGAGAGCTGGTTGTGGCAGTCCTGAGTTTTGAACCCAGGCATTCCGGCTTTAGAATCTGTGGTAATAAACCTTTGGATTTGTATGGTGCTTTATGACATTTAAACTGCTTTCATACATATTGTCCAGTTTCTTAAAAAACTTTTGTGATGTGTGTAGAGCAAGTATTATCTTAATTTTTACAAAATCTAACAATTTTATATGCATATATATGTAAGATATATAAATGAATATATAAGATCTATCTATCTATAAATGTAGATAGATATATCTTTTGCATTTCTAGAGTACATCTCATTCATTATTTTATGTAATTTTCAAAGAAGGCATGTGAGTAAGTAAGGCAACTATTATTATTTCCATTTGTCTTTTTCCATGTGTTTTTTTTTTTTTAAAGCCCTGGAGTACAGAGAGCCTAAGTGACTCTACATTGGATATACAGATAATAAGTGGCCAACTTCAGCTGATATCAGTAATGTCACCAGTGATTTATTGGGTACTCACTATAAGCCAAAGAGTTGAATTAGGTACTTTACTTGTTTATTAACATTTAATCCTCATAACAACCCTAAGAAGTGGATGGGTACTATCCGTATCTTGTAGATGAGGAAACTGAGACTTGGAGAGTTGGATCACTTTGCTTAAAATCTCATAAGTCACAAGATTGGTACTAGTCAACAGGTTTATCTGACTCAAAGCTTTTGTTATTTTCTCTACTCCATATTGACTTCATATAGAGGACAGTTAATATATTGGAATTAATTTAAACCAAGTAGCAAAAGAACATTAAAATGTATTTGTACAAACTTCATTCTTTAGTTCAGTAATCCTTCTAGTATATTATTTTGATGATGCAATTTATATCTACTTTTTAAAAGTGGGTAACTTTTAACATAGTCTGAACAAACAAATAGTTCAGAAGTGGAGGGAGGAAAGAGCATAGAAAATGGCAAAAGCTATGAATGTAGGAACTTAGGGAAAACTCATGGTGAAGGTTTGCTTACCTGTCCAGTTGCATCATTTTACAAAAAGGCAAAAACATTTAGAAGGAGTATGGAGTTATCAGTTATCCAAAGAAATTGAATTATTTTATTCTTATTGCTTTCTCTTAATTTCTCACTAAGACCAATTTTATTAAGCTATGGGAATTTGATTGGGGAAGAGGAGATACCATCTTGGAGTAAGGAATACATTGAGGGGAATGTGGGCTTTGGAATCTTTCACTTGTTTGCTATTTTCCCTAACCCTTATTTTTCTCATCTGAAAAATGAAGATCATGATAGGTACATCTCACAGTTGTTGTAAGGATGCAATTAATCAAGTAAGTTACTTATCAGTGTGCTGGTATCTCTTCTTATTTGAGGAATTGAAAGACCTAGGAGGTATTAAAATGGTGGTGTAGGGATACACAAGAACAGTGAGAATATGGAATGTTGGGAAAGAAGTGTAGACAAGAGACAGACCCTGAAAGAAAAATGAAATACTGTAAAATGCTGTCAAGTGCTAACTCCAACTTCAGAAAAATGGTAGAGAATACAACATTTTTTTTGCATAATTTCCTTCTGTCACATAATTTCTCTGTTCTTTGAATACAGAACTTAGGCTAGTTATATCATAGTTTCAATAAGCCTTTATAAAATAATTTGGGAGCAAAATAACATAGCATTACAATTTAGAGTGCAAAATCGCAACCAAATGAATGTTAGGAAAAACTTCAGATAATTGATTCAAGTAAACTTTGGGAACACACATTCTTAGTTAAGAACTGCCATATGGGCAGCGAAAAGGTGAATAATTAGGGATTATATACAGTTAGCTATAAATAGTTCCCAGATCAAAAATATTATACAGTTTTTTTATTTAAAAGTTTTCTTCACCGTTCAGTTTTGGTGCTAAGATCATCAAATTTTATGGTTTATAGTAAAATATCTATTAATATTTAATAGTAAATATTTTATTGAATTATTTACTGTTCAAAGATGAAATTTTGAGTAAAAAGTACCTGAATTTGGAGTCTTAGATAACTGTGTGTGAATACTGATCCTGCTAATGTACAAACTATCTGAGTTTGAAGAGGTTTCTAGCTTCTCTAAACTTTAATTCGGTTTCTATAAAATGTTGATGACAATACCAACCTCTCTGGTTTGTTGTGAGGATTAAATAATCAAGTGAATAAAATATCTGGCTGATAATAGGCGCTCAATAAATGTCAGTTACCTCCTTACCTTACAAAGTTGTACTGCATATGCAGAGTGACTCATCTTATGGAAATATTGTCTGAAGTTATTTTTATTAGTGGTATATGGACATAATTATGTTAAATTTTGATTAATATACAATTTCTGTGAAATCTTTGAGAAAGCTCAGGACAAAGCACAGTACAGTCTGTTTAACGAAAGTTTGTTGTTATTAGGAAGAATCAACAGACAGTTGGTTCTATGTTTGCTTAGAACCGTGCAGGTAATAAGTGATACCAACCATAAAGATGACAAAATTCCTGCTTCAAACAACTTACAGTTCAATGAATTATCTATCATATTATATATGTAGTACAAACCTATGAATAAACATTGAAAAACCATTGAAATAGAAGAGATTCAAAGTTTCAAAGAGTTTGATTCTTAATTTGGTCAAGGGAAAGATAGAGGAAATAGAAGTTTGAAGAATTATTGATATACATCTGGGAATTTACATAAATGGATATTTGGTTTTCTCCGTGCCATTATTTCAGTTGTATTTCACCTAGGCAGAGGTATCATACACATACATAACCATATTTTTTCTGTATATGCAAGAATTTACATACAACCACACCCAGAAGCTCAAAACTTTCTCTTAGGTAGATTTAGTTTGTAATGCATATAAAAAATAAAATTTATCTATTCTGTCTTTTCTTCCAGTTTTACTGAAATATAACTGACATATAGCACTGTATAAATTTAGGGTGTACAGCATAATGATTTGATTTACATCCATCATGAAATGATTATCACAATAAGTTTAGTGAACATCCATCATCTCATATAGATAAATAATTTAAAAAGTAGAAAAATTTTTTTCATGTGATGAGAACTCTTAGGATTTACTCTCAACAAATTTCATATATAACATAGAGCAATGTTAATTATATTTATAATATTGTACATTACATCCCTAGTACTTACTTATAACTGGGAGTTTGTGACTTTGACTGCCTTCATGCAGTTCCCCTTCCCCCCACACATCTGATTTCTTTTTCTATGAGTTTTTTGTTTGTTTTGTTAGTCCTGTTATACAACATAGTGATTTGATATTTCTATACATTTCAAAATGATCACCATGATGTCTAGTTATATGTCACCATACAAAGACAATACATAGTTACCGTGTTCCCCATTTTATTTTAAATATTTTACTTGTATTTTTTTATTTTAAATATTTTATTTATTTATTTTGGCCACGCTGGGAGGCATGTGGGATCTTAGTTCCCCGACCAGGGATCGAACTGGCACCCCCTGCAGTGGAAGTGCAGAGTCTTAACCACTGGACCGCCAGGGAAGTCCCCACAGTACATTTTATACCTGCGATTCATTTATTTTGCAGCTAGAAGTTTGCGCCTTTTAATCTCCCTCACCTATGTCTTCCCCCCTCCACCCCAGAAACCACCTCTTTGTTCTCTGATTCTATAACTGTTTCTGTTTTGCTCTGTTAGTTCATTTGTTTTGTTTTTTAGATTCCACATATAAGTGAAATCATACAGTATTTATCTTTCTCTGCCTGACTTATTTCACTTAGCATAATGCCCCCTAGTTCCATCCATGTTATCACAAATGGCAAGCTTCCATTGTTTTTTATGGCTGAGTAATTTCCACTGTGTGTGTGTATGTGTGTGTGTGTGTGTGTGTGTATGTGTATGTGTATATATATATATATATATAATATATATATATATACACACATACACATACACCACATCTTCTATTCCCATTAATCTATTGATGGGCACTTAGGTTGTTTCCATACCTTAACTATTGTAAATAATGCTCTAATGAACATAGGGATGCATGTATCTTTTCTAATTTGCAGTTTTGTTTCTTCAGATAAATACACAGGAGTGGAATTGACAAATCATATGGTAGTTCTGTTTTGAAATTTTGAAGAATCTCCATACTGTTTTTCATAGTGATTGCACCAATTTACATTCCCACCAACAGTGCATGAGGGTTTCCTTTTCTCCACATTCTCGCCAACACTTGCTATTCGTTTTCTTTTTTGATAATAACTCTTCTGACAGGTGTGAGGTAGTATCTTCTTGTGATTCAGCTTCCATAATGACTAGTGATGTTGAGCATATTTTCATGTGCCTGTTGGCCATCTGTATGTCTTCTTTGGAAAAGGTCTATTCAGGTCCTCTACACACTTTTTCAGTTGGGTTGTTTTGTTGATGTTGAATTGTATGAGTTCCTTGTATATTTTAAATATCAACCTGTTATTAGCTATGTCATTTGCAAGTATCTTCTCCCATTCAATACGCCACCATTTCATTTTGTTGATAGTTTCCTTCACTGTACAAGAGCTTTTCAGTTTGATGTAGTCCCATTTATTTATTTTTGCTTTTGTTTCCCTTGCCTGAAGAGACAGATACAAAAAAATATTACTAAGATCAATGTCTAAAGAGCTTACTGCCTGTTTACTTCTAGAAGTTTTATGGTTTAAGGTCTTACATTTAAGTCTTTAATCCGTTTTGAATTTATTTTTCTACATAGTGTGAGAGAGTAGTCTAGTTTGTTTCTTTTGTATGTAGCTGTCCAGTTTTTCCAGCACAATTTATTGAACAGGCCGTCTTTTCTCCATTTTATATTCTTGCCTTCTTTGTCATAGATTAATTGACCATAAGTGCGTGAGTTTATTTCTGGGCTTTCTGTTCTGTTCCACTTATCCATGTGTCTGTTTTTGTGCCAGTACCATACTTGTTTGTTGACTGGCACTTTGTACCATAGTTTGAAATCAGGGAGTGTGATACCTCCAACTGTGTTCTTTTTCAAGATTTCTGTGGCTATTTGGAGTCTGTTGTGCTTCCATACAAATTTTATAGTTATTTGTTCTAGCTCTGTGAAAAATGCCATTAATATTTTGATAGAAATTGCATTGAATCTATAGATTTCCTTGGGTAGTATGATCATTTTAACAGCAATTGATAATGGGATTGTTTTCTTAATTTCTCTTTCTCATAGTTTGTTGTTAATGTATAGAAATGTATCACATTGTATCCTGCACATTTACTGAATTCATTGATCAGTTCTAGTAGTTTCTTGGTGGTGTCGTTAGGATTTTCTATATATAGTATCATGTCATCTGCAGAAAGTGACAGTTTTCTTTCTTTGTTTCCAATTTGGATTCCTTTTATTTCTTTTTCTAGCCTGATTGCTGCGGCTAGGACTTCCAATACTATGTTGAATAAAATTGGTGAGAGTGGAAATCCTTGTCTTATTCCTGATCTTGGAGGAAATGCTTTCAGCTTTTCACATTTGAGTATGATATTAGCTGTGGATTTGTCATATGTTTAGATCTGAAGTGAGTCTCTTGTAGGAAGCATATGTATGGGTGTTGTTTTTGTATCCATTCAGCCACTCTGCCTTTGATTGGAGCATTTAGTCCATTTACATTTAAATTAATTATTGATATGTATGTACTTATTCCCATTTTGTTAATTGTTTCGGAGTTGTTTTTGTAGTTCTTTTTTGTTGAGGTCCTCTTCCTTTTTTCTCTTTTCTTATGATTTGATGCCTATATTTGGTGTTATGTTTGGATGCCTTTCTCTTTTTTGTGTGTATATCTACTATAGATTTTTGGTTTGTCGTTACCATGAGGTTTGTATATAGCAATATATATATATGCTTGTTTTAAGTTGCTGATCTCTTAAGTTCAAACACGTTTTAACAACCCTGCATTTTTACTTCCCACCCCCAATGTTTACTGTTTTTGACATCACCTTTTTGTTTGTGTATCCCTTAACTACTTATTGTAGATGTAGATGATTTTACTACTTTTTTTTTTTTTTTTTTTTTTTTGCGATACGTGGGCCTCTCACTGCTGTGGCCTCTCCCGTTGCGGAGCACAGGCTCCGGATGCACAGGCTCAGTGGCCATGGCTCACGGGCCCAGCCACTCTGCGCCATGTGGGATCCTCCCGGACTGGGGCACAAACCCGTGTCCCCTGCATCGGCAGGCAGACTCTCAACCACTGCACCACCAGGGAAGCCCTGATTTTACTACTTTTGTCTTTTAACCTTCCTACTAGATTTATAAGCTGTTGATTTATTACCTTTATTGTATATTTGCATTTCCCTATAAGATTTTTTCTTTTGTAATTTTCATGTTTCTAGTTTTGGCCTTTTCTTTTTCACATAGAGAAGTTCCTTTAACATTTCTTGTAAAGCTGGTTTGGTGGTACCCTTTTATTAGCATTTGCTTGTCTGTAAAACTTTTGATCTTGCCATCAAATCTGAATGAAAGCCTTGCCAGCTAGACTATTCTTGGTTGTAGTTTTTCTTCCTTTCATCGCTTTAAATATACGGTGCCACTCTCTTCTGGCCTGCAGAGTTTCTGCTATAAAGTCAGATAATAGCCTTATGGGAGTTCCCTTGTATGTAACTTGTTGTTTTTTCCTTGCTGCTTTTAATATTCTGTCTTTATCTTTAATTTTTGTCATTTTCACTACAGCGTGTCTTGGTGTGTTCCTCTTTGCGTTGATCCTCTTTGGGACTCTCTGTAACTCCTGTACCTGGATGTCTGTTTCCTTTCCCACGTTAGGGAAGTCTTCAGCTATTATGTCTTCAAATACAGTATGTCCTCTGCCCCATTTTCTCTCTATCTTCTCCTTCTGGGGCTACTATAATGTGACTGTTAGTATGTTTGATATCGTCCCAGAGGTCTCTTAAGCTGTCCTCATTTCTTTTTATACATGTTTCTTTTCCCTGTTCAGCTTCAGTGATTTTTCACTACTCTATTCTAGCTCACTGATTTGTTTCTCTGTATCATCTAACCTATTGTTGATTCGTTGTGGTAGATTTCTTATTTCAAGTATTGTATTCCTCATCTCTCTTTGTTTCTCCTTTGAATTTTCTACTCTTTGTTCATGTCTTCCTCTGTTCACCCATTCTTCTCCCGAATTTTTTGAGCATCTTTATGATTGTTACCTTGAACTCTGTATCAAGTAGATTGCTTGTCTCCACTTCACTCAGTTCTTCTTTTGGGGTTTTATCTTTTTCTTTCATTTGGAACGTATTCCTCTGTTGCCTCATATTGCCTGATTTTCTGTTTTTATTTCTATGTATCTGGTATTTGGTTGTTTCCCAAACTTGGAGAAATGACCTTTTGTAGATGTCCTATGCGTCACAGCAGCACATTCCTCTCTGGTCCCAGACCTATATGCTCTAGCGGTCCCCCTAAGAGGACTGTGAGGGTCCTTCTATTATGATGGGCTGACTACTGTGGGTGGTCTGGTAGACTTGGCTGGACTGGCCCCCTGTCCAGTTGGTTGCCAGTCCCTGCCTTGTTCAGAGGCTTCCGGCCACTGGTGGGTAGAGCTGTGTCACAGGTGGCTGACTGTGGAAACTCATGGGGTCCTGGGGCTAGTGCTGGCCCAGTGGTGGGTGGATCTGGGGTTGGGGTGAGTGGCTATGGGCCCAGGGGTCCTGGATCTAATATCAGTCTGCTGGTGGGTGGGACCAGTTCCTGACATGGCTTACTGCATGGTCCAGTGTGTTCAAAGCTGTTGACAGCCTGCTAGTAAGCAGGGCTGGATCCCAGGTTGGCTGATGAAGGGGTCCGAGGTGTCCCAGAGCTGGTGTTAATCTACTCATGTAGCTCAGAGGGTCCTGGGGCTGGTGTTGGCCTGCTGGTGGGTCAGCTGGGTCCTGACATGGCAGGCTGCAGGGCTCTGATGGTCCTGGTGGGGCTGGTGTCTGCCCACTGGTTGGTGGGGCTAGAATCCAGGGGATACCAGGGCTGGTGGTATCCCCTGGTGGGAGAGGTTGTGCGAGTGTTGAGCTAGCTGGTGGGGGAGGCTGGTCTCAGGGAGGCTAGAACTGGCTCACTGGTGGGTCACCCACCCAGGGGTATGGGTCTTGCCTTTACCACGTCTCCACCCTTCCCACCCATCTACTTGTGGTTCCTTCTTCATATCTTTAGTTGTAGAAGATCTTTTCTGCTACTCTTCTAGTCTTTCTCATCGATAATTGCTCTGTAAATAGTTGTAAATTTGATGTGCCTATGGGAGGAGGTGAGCTTAGAGTCTTCCTACTCCAACATCTTGGTCATTCTCTAATCTGTTCTTAATTTTTTTTATTGTAGTTGAAATACTCAACAGGAATTGTCTTAACCAATTTTAAATTTATTACTTAACTATAGGCACTATGTTGAACAGCAGATCTCTATAATTTATTCATCTTGTATAACTGAAACTTTACACCCATTTTACAACTCCCCATTTGCCCCTCCTCCTAGCCCCTTGTCAACTCTGCATCTGTGAGTTTGACTGTTTTAAATATCTCATATAAGTGAAAGCATGAAGTATTTCACTTTCTGTGACTAGCTTATTTCACTTAGCATAATGTCCTCGAGGCTTTTCTGTGTTGTTGCATATGGCAGGACTTGCTTCTTTTTTTTTAAGGCTGAATAATATTCCATTGCAGATATGTACCACATTTTCTTTATCCGTTCATCTTTCAGTGGACATTTAGGTTGACTCCATATCTTTGCTATCGTGAATATTGCTGCAATAAACATGGGAGTGCAGATATACCTTATATATCCTGATTTCAGTAGTTTTAGATATATACCCAGAAGTAGGATTGCTGGATCATATGATAGTTCTAGTTTTAATTTTTTGAGGAAACTCACACCTGTTTTCAAAAGAGCCTGGACCAATTTACATTTCCATAAACAATATACTAGGGTTCCAATTTCTCTACATCCTCGACAGCACTGTTTATCTATTTTTTAAAGAATCATAGCCATCTTAACAGGTGTGAGGTCTTTTGTTTTTTTTTTTGCATTTCCCTGGTGATTAGTTATATTGATAACCTTTTAACATACCTGTTGGTTATTTATATGTGTCTTCTTTGGGGAAATGTCTATCCAAATCCTTTGCCCATTTTCTAGTTGGGTTGTTTAATTTTGCCTATTGAACTTAATTTTGATTTGAGAAGATATGTATTCCAGTGAATGAAATCACATGACCTCCTGCAGAATGACTTTGGCCTCTGAGCACTTGTTATGAACATTTATCATTACCTTTTGAATTTAACATTTTGAAATTAACTTATATAATATAGAGTTGTGTTTTCAGAAGTATACTGCCATGACATTATACGGATTCATCTTTAGGCAATCCAGTGGTGTGAAGACTTTTAGCAATTGCAGTTTGAGTGACTTTGAAAATTTCATTTCAAATATGGGTGCCCAGTGTCTTCAGAATAAGCCACAAATGCAGAGGGCTCCGGCAGCAATCTGTGGAAACGGCAGAGTGGAGGGAAATGAAATCTGTGACTGTGGTACTGAGGAAGTAAGTCTGATAATTGGAAAATTGATAAATTTATTGTTTTAGTTCAACTCTTTGTCATATATGTTATATATCTCAAATATGACTGAGTACTCTGCAAAATATTGGCAGTAATAAAATCAAGGTTGAAATACACACAAGAATATACCATCTAGATTTAATAGGTTGAAGAGTTTTGGACAAATATAAGAATATTCCCAAAAAATTATTGCTGACAGGAAAAAAGGGAAGTCTACAATGAGCTTTTGGTTCCAGACTAAATATGTAAAATCTTTCAAACCTGTGCTTAACCTTTGGACATTTGATAAGTGTCTTATTGAAGATTAATGTGGGAGCAGACCATCAAGTATCCTTTAGGGTATTGCCTCACAATGGAATCAGCAGTATGGGGAGGGAAGACTGTTAAAGTTACAGTCTGAACATTGGGTGAGTTTGATTACTCACTTGATAGAGAAACCCTAGAGAAAATATAATGAATGCAAAAAGTCCAGGGTGTAATGCTTCTAGACAGTTCAGTTTTTGCAAGAGTACTGCAAATATCATAAATGTTCATGATCCTAAGATAGAAATGATATTAGGATTGGATACATGCATGGGTCAGAACAAACTTGTACTCATATCACATTGTTTTAATACTGTGCCTTTATATTATGTTTCACCATTTGGTAGAACAAGTCCTCCCTTTTACTCTTCATCTATTTTTAAATCAATTTTCTTGGAGGCATCATCTGCATACAATGGAATACAACAAATGTAAGTATACAGGTGGGTGAATGTTTGCAAATGTACACAAGCATTGGTACAATTCAGATAGAGTTTTTTTTCATTTTTTAAATTGACCTACAACACTGTGTTAATTCCTATTACACAACATAGTGAATCAATATTCTATACATTTCAAAATGATCATCTTGATAAGTCTAGTTTTGATATGTCACCATATAAAGATATTACATAGTTATTGACTATGTTCCCCACACTGTACCTATTATACTCATGACTCATTTATTTTGCAGCTAGAATTTTGTACCTCTTAATCTCCCTCACCTAGTTCTCTCCTCCCCCCAAACCCCTTCCCTCTGGCAACCACCTGTTTGTTCTTTGTATCTATAACTCTGTTTCTGTCTTGCTATGTTTTGTTCATTTGTTATATTTTTAGATTCCACATAAAAGTGAAATCATAAGGTATTTGTCTTTCTCTGTCTGACTTATTTCACCTAACATAATACCCTCTAGGTCCATCGTGTTTTTACAAATGGTAAAATTTCATTCTTTTTTTATGGCTGAGTAATATTCCATTGTATATATGTACCACATCTTCTTTATGCATTTATCTATTGATAGGCACTTAGTTTACTTCCACATCTTAGTTATTGTAAATAATGCTTCAGTGAACATATGGGTACATATATCTTTTTCTTTTATTGAGTATCAATGATTTAAAATATTATATTAATTTTAGGCATACAACATAGTGATTAAATATTTTTATAGACTGTACTTCATTTAAAGTTGTTATTAAAAAAGGGCTATATTTCCCTGTGCTGTACAATGTATTTTTGGAGCTTATTTATTTTATACATAGTAGTTTGTACCTCTTAATTCCCTACCCCATCTTCCCCTTCTTCCCTTTCCCCACTGGTAACCAGTAGTTTGACCTCTATATCTGGGAATCTGTTTCTGCTTTGTCATATTCATTCATTTGTTTTATTTTTTATATTCCACATATAAGTGATAACATAGAGTACTTGTCTTTGTCTGTCTGACTTATTTCACTAAGCATAATACCCTCTAGGTCCATCTATGTAGTTGCAAATGGAAAACTTTTATTCTTTTTTATGGCCGAGTAATATTCTATTGTATATGTATACCACGTCTTCTTTATCCATTCATCTGTTGATGGACACTTATGTTGCTTCCACATCTTGGCAATTGTAAATAATGCTGCTATGAACATTGGGGTGCATGTGTGTTTTTGAATTAATGTTTCTGTTTTCTTTGGGTATATATTCAGGAGTGGAATTGCTGGATCATATGGTAGCTTGATTTTTAGAGGTTTTTTTGAGGAACCTCCATACTGTTTTCCACAGTGGGAAACAGTGTACAAGGGTTCTGTTTTCTCCACTTACTTGCCAACATTTGTTATTTGTGATCTTTTTGATGATAGCGATTCTGACACGTGTGAGTTGATATCTCATTGTGGTTTTGATTTGCATTTCCCTAATGATTAGTGTTGTTAGCATCTTTTCATGTGCCTATTGGCCATCTGTATGTTTTCTTTGGAAAAATGTGTATTCAGGTCTCCTGCCCATTTTAAAATCAGGTTATTTGTTTTTTGGATATTGAGTTGTATGAGCTGTTTATATATTTTGGATATTAACTCCTTATCAGGCATATTATTTGCAAACATTTTCTCACATTCAATAAGTTGTTTTTTGCTTTGGTCAGTGGTTTCATGTGCTGCACAAAAGCTTTTAAGTTTAATTAGGTCCCATCTGTTTATTTTTGTTTCCTTTGCCTTAAGAGACAGATCCAAAAAATATTGTTGCAGTTCATGTCAGAGTGTTCTGCCTATGTTTTCTTCTAGGAGTTTTATGTTTTCTGGTCTTATATTTATGTCTTTAATCCATTTTGAGTTTATTTTAATATATGGTTTAAGAAAATGTTTCAGTTTATTTTATTTTATTTTATTTTTTTTAATGTTTCAGTTTTATTCTTTTAATGTAGCTGTCCAGATTTCCAGCACTACTTATTAAAGAGATTGTCTTTTCCCCATTGTATATCCTTGCCTCCTTTGTTGAAGATTAATTGACCATAAGTGCGTGGGTTTATTTCTGGACTCTCTACTCTGTTCCATTGATCTATGTGCTGTTTTTGTGCCTGTATCATACTGTTTTGATGACTGTCTCTTTATACTATAGTTTGAAATCAAGGAGTATGGTACCTCCAGCTCTGTTCTTCTTTCTTCAGATTGCTTTGGCTATTTGGGCTCTTTTATGTTTCCATACAAATGTTAGAATTATTTGTTACAGCTCTGTGAAAAATGCCATTAATATTTTGATAGGAATTGCATTGAATGTATAGATTGCCTTGGGTACTATGGCCATTTTAGCAATATTAATTCTGCCAGTCTATGAACACTGTATATCTTTCCATCTGTGTCATCTTCAATTTCTTTCATCAGTGGCTTATGGTTTTCCAAATACAGGTCTTTTACCTCCTTAGTTAGATTTGTTCCTAGATATTTTATTCTTTTTGATGTAATTCTAAATGGGATTGTTTTCTTAATTTCTCTTTTGTTAATTCATTGTTAGTGTAAATAAATGCAACAAATTTCTGTATATTGATTTTGTATCCTGCACTTAACAAAATGGCAGTAAGTACATACCTACCAATAATTACTTTAAATATAATTGTACTAAATGCTGCAATCAAAAGAAACAGAATGGCTGAATGGATAAAACAACAAGACCCATATATATATACTGCCTACAAGAGACTTACTTCAGATCTAAAGACACATGCAGACTGAAAGTGAGGGAATCAGAAAAGGTATTCCATGCAAATGGAAATCAAAAGAAAGCTGAGGTAGCAATACTTATGTCAGACAAAAGAGACTTCAAAACAAAGACTGTAAGACAAAGGACATTATATAATGATTAAGGGATCAATCCAAGAAGATGCAACATTTATAAATATATATGCATTTAACATAAGAACACCTAAATACATAAAGCAAATATTAACAGACATAAGGGGAGAAATGGACAGTAACACAATAATAGTAGGAGACTTTAACACCTCACTTACATCAGTGGACGGACCATCCAGACAGAAAATCATTAAGGAAAGACTGGTCTTAAGTGACATATCGGACCAGATGGAATTAATAGAAGTAAATATAGAACATTCCACACCAAAGCAACAGAATACACATTGTTTCAGGTGCCCTGTAACACCTCCAGGGTAGATCACATGGTAGGCCACCAAACAAGTCTCAGTAAATTTAAGAAAATTGAAATCATATCCAACATCTTTTCTGACTAGAATGCTATGAGACTAGGAATCAACTACAAGAAAAAAAGTACAGAAAACAGAAATATGTCAAGGCTAAACAATATACTGCTAAACAACCAATGGATCACTGAAGAAATAAATTAGGAAATTAAAAAAATACCTGTAGGCAAATGAAAGCAAAATGCAATGAACCAAAACCAATGAGACAAAGCAAAAGCAGTACTATGAGGGAAGTTTTTTAGTGATACAAGCTTACCTCAGGAAACAAGAAAAATCTCAAATAAACAACCTAATCTTACACCTAAAGTAACTAAAAAAAGAAAAAACAAAACCTAAAGTTAGTAGAAGCAAAGAAATAATAAAGATCAGAGCAGAAATAAATGAAATAGAGACTAAAAAGGTAGATTAATGAAGATAAGGGGTAGTTCTTTGAGAAAGATAAAGAAAATTGATAAACCTTTAGCCAGACTCATCAAGAAAAATAGAGAGAGAACCCAAATCAATAAAATCAGAAATGGAAAAGAAGCTACAACCAACACCACAGAAATTCAGAGGATCATAAGATTACTGCAAACTATGTGCCAGTAAAATGGACAACGTGGAAGAAATGTACAAATTCCTAGAAATGTGCACTCTCCTAAGACTGAACCAGGAAGAAACAGAAAACATGAACAGACCAATTGCCAGTAATGATATTGAGTCAGTAATAATATTTTTAAAAACTACCAACAAAAAATATCCAGGACCAGATGGCTTCACAGGTGAATTCACCAAACATTTATAGAGAACAGTTAACACCTGTTCCTGTGATAATAAATGACCATATATATACATCTTTCCCTGAATTCTTTTCTGTTTGTCTGTCCTTATGCCTATTCCACACTGTCTTAACTAATGTACTTTTCAGTAAGTCTTGAAAACATTGTGTGTAAATCAGCCAACTTTGGTCCTCTTCCAAAATAGCTTTACTATTCTGGGGCCATTTTTTTTCCATGTAAATTGGAGAACAGGCATGTGAATGTAGGGACGTTGATTCGAATTGTGTTGTATTCATACATCAATTTGGGGGGAATTACTTTTCTTACCAATATTAAGTCTGCCAATCTGTGCACATTGTGTATCTCTCCACTTATTCAGATCTTCTTTAGTTCTTCTATAGATTTCTTGTTTTGATAGTGTTTAAAAATTTTATTTAACAATTGTGTCATTTATTTAACAATTGTATACAATTGTATGACAATTGTATTAACAATTGTATAACAATTAACAAATAAAATTTAACAAATTTTATTTAACAATTTCATACTAACAATAGTATAAAAATTACAGTGGACTTTTCTGAATTCTAGTGTTGATTAGAAGTGCTGAGAGTGGCCTTCTTTGCTTTGTTCTTATTTTTAGGGGGATAGTTTTCTGATTTTCACCATTAAATATGATATTAGATAATAAGCTTTTTTCAAAAATAGATGCCCTTTACCATATTGAGGAAATTTCCTTCTATTTCTAGTTAACTAAGAGTTTTTTTAAATTGAATAAATTTAAGTGTAATATTGTAAGCTTAAGTTGTACAGTGTGTTACTGTGATACATTTATATATTGTTATATGATTGCTGATGTAGTGATATTTATTACATTACATAATTACAGTACAATATTAGTGTCTATATTCATTATATTGTGCATTAGATCTCTATGGCTTATTTATTGCTCGATACAAGTGTGTACCCTTAAATACCATCACTCTTACTCCTCTGCCTCCACAACCTCTGCTAACCAGTACTTTACTCTGTTTTTCACAGGTTTAAACATTCCACATATAAGTGATATCACACAGTTCTTGTCTTTCTCTGTTTGACTTATCTCGCTAGCATAATGTGCTCAAGATTCACACATGTTGTTGAAAGTGGGAGGATAGCTTCCATTTTCATGGCAGAATAACATTCCATTGTGTATGTGTACCAAATCTTTTTAATCCATTAATCCATTGATGGACATTTGGGTTGTTTCCATATCTTGGTTATTGTAAATAGCCAAGATTTATTGTGATAAATGCATATATCTCTTTGAAATTCTGTTTTCATTTCCTTTGGGTATATACGCAGAACTGGAATTGCTGGATCATATGGTAGGTCTATTTTTAATTTTTTGAGGAACCTCCATATTGTTTTCCATAGTGGACCAATTGGTTGGACCTATTTACGTTCCCACCAACAGTGTATAAGGCTTCCTTTTTCACCACATCCTTGCCAGCACCTGTTGTCTCTTGTCTTCTTCGTGATAGCCATTCTGACAGGTGTGAAGTGGTATCTCATAGTGGTTTTGATTACCATTTCTTGATGATTAGTGATGTTGAGCATCTTTTCATGTGCCTGTTGGCCATCTGTATGTCTTTAGAAAAATGTGTATTTAGTTCTTCTGCCCCTTTTTAAATTGAAGTGTTTTTTTTTTTTGTTAACAAATTAAGTTCTTTATATAGTTTGAATATTAACCCCTTATCTGATATATGGTTTGCAAAAATTTTCTCCCATCATGTAGGGTTTTTTTTTCCATTTTGATAATTGTTTCTTTTGAGGTGCAGAAGTTTTTGAGTTTGATGTCCCATTTGTTGTTTTTTCTTTTGTTGTTTGTCCATTTGACATCACACTCCAAAATTTATACCCAAGACTAGTATCAGTGAAGTTTTTCCCTACATTTTCTTCTAGGAGTTTCATGGTATCAGATCTTATGTTTAAGTCTTTGATCCACTTTGAGTTAATTTTTCTGGGTAATGTGGGATAGTAGTCATTGTCATTGTTTTGCATGTGTTTCTCTAGTTTTCCCAGTTGTTGAAGAGAGTATCCTTTCCTCATTGGTTACTCCTGACTCCCTTGTCGAATATTAGTTGACCATATATGCCGTGGTTTAGTTTTGTGCTTTCTATTCTGTTTAATTGGTTTACATGTCTATTTTTGTCCCAGTACCATACTGGTGTTTGTTTGTTTTATTATATAAGTTTCAGGTGTACAGCACTATAATTCAACATCTGTATACACTACAAAGTGATCAGCACCACAAGTCTACTTACCATCCATCACCATATAGTTGACTCCCTTCACCTGTTTCTCTTACCTCCAAACCCCCTTCCCTTCTGGTAACCAGTAATCTGATTTCTGCATCTATGAGGTTTTTTGGTTTTATTTTGTTGGCTTTTTTGTGTGTGTGGTTTTTTGTTTGTTTGTTCATTTGTTTGTTTTGTTTTTAGATTTCAGATATGAATGAAATCATATGGTATCTGTCTTCCTTCATTTGACTTATTTCATTTAGCATAATACCTTCAAGGTCCATCCATGTCGCAAAAGGCAAGATTTCATTATTTTTATGGATGAGTAAGTATTCCACTATGTATGTATACTAGGTCTTCTTTGTCCATTCATCCATCAGTGGACACTTAGGTTGTTTCCACATCTTGGCTGTTATAAATAATGCTGCAATAAGCATAGGAGGGCATATATTTTTCCTAACTAGTGTTGTTGTATTCTTTGGATGAATACCCAGAAGTGGAATAGCTAGGTTGTACGGCAATTCTTAATCTTTTGAGTAATCACCATTGTTTTTCATAGTGGCTGTACTGATTTACACTCCCACTAACAGTGTACTAGGGTTCCCTTTTTCCATATCCTCTCCAACGTTTGTTATTTTTTCTTTTTTATAATAGTTATTCTAACAGGTGTGAGGTGATATCTCATTGTTGTTTGATTTGCATTTCCCTAATAATTAGTTATGTTGATTATCTTTTCATGTGCCTGTTGGCCATCTATATGTTTTCTTTGGAAAATGTCTGTTCAGTTTATGTGCCCGGTTTTTAGTCAGGTTGTTATTACTTTGTTATTGAGTTGTATAAGCTCTTTATGTATTTTGGATATTAAGCCCTTATCAGTTATATGATTTGCAAATATATTTTCATTCAGTAAGTTGCTTTTTCATTTTGAGATGGTTTTCTTCGCTGTGAAGAAGAATTTTAGCTTGATATAGTCCCATTTGTTTATTTTGCTTTTGTTTCTCTTGCCTTTGGAGTGGGTTCCACAAAAACCTTACTGAGACTGATAGCAGTGAGATTATTGCCTATTTTTTCTTCTAGGAATTTTATGGATTCATGTCTTATATTCAGATTAATCCATTTTGTGTTCATTTTTGTGTATGGTGTAAGGTATTGGTCTAGTTTCTTTCTTTTCCATGTGACTGTACAGCTTTCCCAACACCAGTTGTTGAAGAGACTCTCCTTTCTCTATTGTATATTCTTTGTTCCCTCATTGTAAGTTTATTGTCTGTGTATGTATGGGTTTACTTTTGTACTTTCAGTTCTGGTCCATTGATCTGTGAGTCTGTTTTTGTGCTAGTACCATCCTGTTTTGCTTATTGTGGCTTTGTAGGAAACAAAATATACCGTTTTGATTACTGTAGCTTTGTAGGAAACAGTCATCCCTTGATATCTACAGGGGATTGGTTCTAGGACCCTTAAGGTATACCAAAATCCATGGATGTTCAAATCCTTTTATAAAATGCCATATAACCTACCCACATACTCCCATATACTTTAAATAATCTCTAGATTACTTATAATACCTAATACAATGTAAATGATATGTAAATAGTTGTAAATAAAACGTAAATGCTATGTAAATAGTTTGCCAGAATGCAGCAAATTTAAGTTTTGCTTTTTGGAACTTTCTGGATTTTTTCCTGAATATTTTCAATCTAAGGTTGGTCGAATGCATGGATTGAGAACCCACAGATATGGAGGACCAGCTGTAATTTGAAATCAAGGAGTGTGATACTTTCAGCTTTGTTCTTCTTTCTCAAAATTGATTTGACTGTTGGGGATCTTTTGTGCTTTCACACACACATGGTTTTTATTACTATGGCTTTGTAGTTTACTTTGAAATTCAGAAGCATGATACCCCCAGTTTTTTTTTTTTTTTTTTTTCTTCTCAGAATCACAATTTGGAGTCTTGAGTTTCCACACAAATTTTAGGATTGTTTTCTCTATTACTGTGAGAAATACCTTTGGCATTTTTACAGGGATTATGTTGAATCTGTAGGTGGCTTTGGATACTATAGCCATTTTAACAATATTAATTCTTCCAATCCATGAACGTGGGGTATCTTTCCATTTCTTCATGTCTTCTTTGATTTCCTTCAGCAGAGCTTTGTGGTTTTCATTATGCAGATCTTTCACTTTCTTGGTTAAAATTATTCCTAAATATTTTATTGTTTTTCATGCTATTGTGAATGGGATGGTTTTTTTTTTTTAATTTCTCTGTCAGATGCTTCATTATTAATGTAAAGGAATGTGATTGATTTCTGTATGTTGAGTTTGTATCTTGCCATTTTACTGAAATCATTGGTTAATTCAAAGTTTTTTGACTGGTTCTTTGAGATTTTCTGTATGTAGGATCATATCATCAGCAAATAACCACAGTTTTACTTCTTCTCTTTTTATTTGGATGACTTTAATTTTTTTTTGTCTTGACCAATTGCTCTAGCTAGGTCTTCCAGTACTAAACTGAATAGGCATATTGAGAGAGGGCGTTGTTGCCGTGCTCTTGATCTTAGGGGAAATGCTTTCAATTTCTCTCCATTAAGTATAATCTTAGCTGAGAATTTTTAATGAAGAATTAATGTTGAATATTGCCAAATATTTCTGTGTCTATTGAGCTGATCATATGAATTTGCTGTTTTTATTCTATTATTATTATTATTATTTTTGTGTGTGTGTGGTACATGGGCCTCTCACTGTTGTGGCCTCTCCCATTGCGGAGCACAGGCTCCGGATGCGCAGGCTCAGTGGCCGTGGCTCACGGGCCCAGCCTCTCCGCGGCATGTGGGATCTTCCCAGACCGGGGCATGAACCCATGTCCCCTGCATCGGCAGGCGGACTCTCAACCACTGCGCCACCAGGGAAGCACTTATTCTATTATTAATATGATACATTTCATTCATTGGTTTTTGAGTGCTAACCCAGCCATCATGCAGTCCTGAAATTAGCCTCATTTGGGTTATTTAATATATATAAATTTATATGTATATATATAAATTTAAAATTTGCCAATGTTTTGTTCAGGATTATGGCACTTATTTTAACAAGGGAATTGTCTATAGTTTTATCTTTTCTTGCAATCTTTTCTTCTGGTTTTGGTGTCACGGTAATTCTGGACTCATAAAATGAGTTGGAACGTGCTCCCTTACCCCTACTTTCTGAAAGAATTTGTTTAATATTGGTATTATTCCTATTTATTTATTGTGGAAGAGCACTTAAGAGGAGATTTACCCCTGTAAATCTAAGCCCCTAGAAGTTTTATAGTTTGGATTTTAGTTTTAGGCTTATGACCCATTTGAGTTATTATTTTTGTGTGTGTGTGTGAGAAAGGTGTAGGGTCAGTGTCTAGAGTCATTATTTTCCTTGTGAATGCCCAAGTTGTTCCAACACCATTTATTGATAATTCTCCATTGAGTTGCATTTACTCCATTA
Organism: Delphinapterus leucas; assembly: GCF_059928025.1. NCBI lineage: Eukaryota > Metazoa > Chordata > Mammalia > Artiodactyla > Monodontidae > Delphinapterus > Delphinapterus leucas. The sequence continues at coordinate 30,397,806 of NC_143149.1, forward strand.
ACAAAGGTTTTGTTATCTCTATGTAGTTCTGTTTCTGGGGTCTCCATTTTGTTCTAAGCTCTTCGTCTATTCTTTTGTGCATATTACACTGCCACTATTATAGTTTTTATTAAGTTTTGAAGCTGGGTATTTTTGGTCCTTCAATTTTCCTCCTCCTCTTCCTCCTCCTCTTCCTCTTCTGCCTCTTCTTTTTCTTCTTCCTTCTCTTCCTCAGCATTAGGTTGTCTACTCTGAGTCTTTTGCCTTTCCATATAAACTTTAGAATCAGTTTGACTATGTCCACAAAATAATTGCTGGGTTTTTTTATTGTAATTGCACTGAATCTCTACATCAAGTTGTGAGGAACTGACATTTTAACAATATTTAGTCTTCCTATCCATGAACATGGACTATCTCTCCATTTATTTATACCTTCTCTGATTTTCTTCATCAAGTTTTGTAGTTTTTCTCATATTGATCCTGTAAAATTTTGTTAGGACTATCCCCAAGTACTTCATTGTTTTGGTGCTAATGCAAATGGTATTGTGTTTTTTATTTCAAATTTTTATTTTTCATTGTTGATATAAAGGAAAACAGTTTCCAGCAACCTTGCTATAATTGTTTATTAGTCACAGGAGGCTTTTATTGTTATTGTTCTTTGGCTAATTATTTGGTATTTTCTTTACATAGGCAGTCATGTAATCTATGGATAAAAATAGTTTTTGTTTCTTTCCCACCTGTATATTTTCACTTCATTTTCTAGTCTTATTGCATTAGCTAGGACTTCCAGTAAGATGCTGAAGGGAGTGGTGAGAGGGGGCATCCTTGCCTTGTTTCTTTTTTAGGAGGAAAGCTTATAGTTTCTCACCATAACTGTGATATTAGCCACAGATTTTTTTCTAGATGTTACCAAATTGAAGAAGTTCCCTCTATTCCTAGTTTGCTACCCTTTTGTATAAGTGAGTTTGGATTTTGTCAAGTGCTTTTTCTACAGCAATTTTTATGGTCACTGATTTTTATTCTTCAGCCTGTCAGTATGATGGATTATATTAATGGATGTTTGCATAATAAACCAGCCTTGCATACTTGTGATAAATCCCATTTGGTTGTAGTGTATAATTATTTTTGCACATTGTTGGATTCAATTTCCTAAATTTTTGTTGAGGATTTTTGCATCTATGTTTATGAGATCTATTTATTGATTGATTGATCTGTAGATTTATTGATGAGATCTACAGATTTATTGATATGTAATTTTACTTTGTCTGGGCTTGATATTAGGCTAATACTGACCTCATAGAATGAGTTAGGAAGCATCACATATCAGTGCTGCGAGAGTAATATGGCTGTGATTCCATGGCATAAAAGCAGTAGAAGCTCCATGTTTAATGCTTCTCCTGGATTCTGTCCTCAGTGCTTTTTCTCTTGACTGATTTTAATTTGTATCCTTTCCATATAATAAACCATAACTGTGAGTATAACAGCTTTCAGTGAGTTCTGTGAGCTCTTCCAGTAAATTATAAAACCTGAGGGTGGTTTTGGGAATCCACTGAACTTGAGATTGGTGAAAGAAATGAGGACAGTCTTGGGGACTGTTCTCTCTAACTTTGCAGTGGGTCTAAACTCTACCCACCCTTTTTTCCCCCAGCTTTACTGAGGTATGATTAACAAATAAAAACTGTATATATTTAAGGTGTACAGGTATACAATGTGATGTTTTCGTATATGTACACATTGTGAGATGATTCCTGCATCAAACCAGTTTACATATACATCATCTCACACAGTTATCATTTTTTGGTTTGGTGAAAATACTTCTACTTCTTAGCAAATTTCAAGTATGCAATACAGTATTGTTAACTATAGTCATCAAGCTGTACATTAGATCCTGAGAAATAACTCATCTCATAAATGAAAGTTTGTACCCTTTTATTTTTTTTGGCGGTACGCGGGGGCCTCTCACTGTTGTGGCCTCTCCCGTTGCGGAGCACAGGCTCCGGACGCACAGGCTCAGCGGCCATGGCTTATGGGCCCAGCCACTCCGCGGCACGTGGGATCTTCCCAGACCGGGGCACGAACCCTCATCCCCTGCATCGGCAGGTGGACTCTCAACCACTGCGCCACCAGGGAAGCCCTGAAAGTTTGTACCCTTTGATCAATATCTCCTCTTTCCTCTCACCTTTCAGGCACTGGTAACTACCATTCTACACTCTGTTCTATTATTCAATTTCTTTAAAAAGTTGTTTTATATGTTTTGCCCAGTTTTCTAGTTGAATAAGGATTAGTAAGGTACCAGTTACTCTGTTGTGACCTGAAGTAAAAATGACACCTTAGTATTGTAATTGTTTAGAGATGCAAAAATCTATAAATGTTGACAGCATGCATATTTTTACCCCACAAATAAAAAAATAAGCACAGCTCCTGACAAAGTTTATATTACTTCCAGGATGTATTTTTACTTGTGCCTTCCACTCATTTATAGCAATGTGGACCTGATAGCTGTTGTAATCCTCAAACTTGTGTGCTGAAACCAAATACACAGTGTGATAGAGGATCATGCTGCAACAACTGTCAAGTAAGATTTTAGTGTATTACTATCTTCTAAGTATATAGTGAATTATGTCTTGGATACTTTAGAATACATAGACACTTGGCTGTAAGTCAAAGTAAATGACCTTTCATGTAAAGAAAAAAATACTAAATTCAGCGTGATGTTTCTGATTTTATGAATTATAGTTGGATGTTGAGGCCTCCTTATAATGCCATTATACTCCCTAATGATGCTATTGTTTTTAAGTCTTTTTTTTTTTTTACTCTAGTTCAACAAAATTCCTTTATTCTATTTTTAAAATGTCCTACTGTTTTTAAGTCTTGACTGAAAGCTATTACAGAATTTTTTGATACAGAAGATCACCATTAAAAGGGACTGTTTTCATTTATTTTATCCAATTTTTTTTTTTTTTTTTTATGGTACGCGGGCCTCTCACTGTTGTGGCCTCTCCCGTTGCGGAGCACAGGCTCCGGATGCGCAGGCCCAGCGGCCATGACTCACGGGCCTAGCCGCTCCGTGGCATGTGGGATCTTCCTGGGCGGGAGCACGAACCCGTGTCCCCTGCATCGGCAGGTGGACTCTCAACCACTGCACCACCAGGGAAGCCCCCAATATTTATATTTTTGTGAATAAAAGTTATATTTTAGGTTGTGATGGGTATCTGTAAGTATGTAACTGAAAGATACAGCAATTTTCCATAAATGCATAAATAATGAAACTCACTAGATGTAACACTTTCCAAATGCTACGTGTTAGCACAAAATTTAAACTATGAATTTGTTATACAAAGATCATTTGACTTAAATGTCACATTTTAGCTTATATGGTGAAGATGTTGATTCCTGTCCCCTGTTTTACTTTTCAGCTCTTCCAACATATATGTGACAGATTCGTCACATGAGAACCCCTCTATTGAACAATCTGCCACTGTTCTGTGTTCTTCACTATCCTTTGACTGATGTGGTTTTATGTTATTTTTCTCCTAGAATCTTATCGTTGTTAATTCTTACCTCCATAATCTTTTTAGTGTGAACTGGAAGTCATCAATTAAGAAGTATGAGATAAATGCCCAGTTAAGATTCTTCATATAAAATTTCAGAATAGTATACATGAAAGTGTTAATTAACCATAGGATAATTCAGGAGAAAAATTACAATTGGGTTCCTTCTTTTCTAAGACTTCAGTAGTTGATCTGCCTCTTTTAATCACTCTTTGGTTTCCCACTGTTCATTCTCAGTTATTTAGGTTTCACATTTTCATAGAATTACAGATATTCCATACTTAAAAACTATGGTTTGAATAAGTATATTTTATTTGGAAATTATCTAAATTTCATAATTTTTGCCCCAAAGGAATAATTATCCCAAGCTAAAAGCTACTTTTCCTCCCTTCTACCAAAGCACAAACAAAACTTGGGCTCTCATTATATCATATTTGTGTTATCCTTTTCCTTGTACATATGTCTTATCTCCTGTTTTGGTTGATAACATTCAATTTTTTTCAATATGATTATCATAATGCTTTATAACAAGAAGATAGTAAGAGACATTAATGAATAAGTATATCATCAAACTATAAATAGAATTAGAGCAATTTTAAAATAAATATTGATGAACACAACAACCTTATATATAATGCTTTAATTTTTATGTTTTAATTTCTATTAGCTTATGCAAGCAGGTGCTGTATGTAGGCCCGTTGCACATCCTGAATGTGATGTTTCTGAGGTTTGTAATGGAAGCTCAGGAAGCTGTCCGGCTGATATAACTATACACAATGGACACAAATGTAAAGGAGGAAAAGCTTTTTGTTTTGATGGAGGCTGCCAAGATCTTGATGCACGTTGTGAGAGCATATATGGAAAAGGTATTGTATTGTAACATCTATGTAGTTGGTGCTCATTATTTTTATTAACATTACCAAGACAATGGACAATTATATATATTTAAATTCTTTATTCTGTTTAACTCTCTATTTTTATTTTTTTGAGCTTATTAAGGTATAAATGAGAAAAATATGTTTAAGGTGTACAACGTAATGTTTTGATATACATATACGTTGTGAAGTAGTTGCCACAGTCATCTACTTAACATATTCATTGCATATGTATACCCAGGAATAGGCTTACTGGATCATAAGGTAGTGCATTTAAATTTTTGAGAAGGCTGTCTACTGTTTTCCATAATGGCTGTACCAATTTTCATTCCCACCAACAGTATATAAAAGTTTCCTTTTCTCCACATCCTTGTTAATACTTATTATCTTTTTCTTTTTGATAACAGCTATCCTAAAAGCTGTGAGTTGTGGTTTTGATTTTCATTTCCCTGATGATTAGTGATGTTGAGCTCTTTTTCACATATCTGATGGTCATTTGTATGTCTTTTATTTCAAGAAATGTCCATTTAGGTCCTGTGCTATTTTTATTTTTATTTATTTATCTATTTATTTATTTTGCGGTACGCAGGCCTCTCACCGCTGTGGCCTCTCCCGTTGTGGAGCACAGGCTCTGGACGCGCAAGCTCAGCGGCCATGGCTCACAGGCCTAGCCGCTCCGCGGCACGTGGGATCTTCCCGGACCGGGGCACGAACCCGTGTCCCGTGCATCGGCAGGCGTACTCTCAACCACTGCACCACCAGGGAAGCCCCTCCTGTGCTATTTTTAGATCTCATTATTTGTCTTTTTTATTGAGCTGTATGAGTAACATATATTTTGGAGATTAATCCCTTATCAGATATATGGTTTACTAATATTTTCTCCCATTCTGTAGGTTCCATTTTTGCTTTGTTGATTGTTTCCTTTGCTGAGAAGTTTTTTAGTTTTATGCAGTCCCACTTATCTATTTTTGTCCAGTTTAGTGTCCAAGAGCTTTCTCCCTATGTTTTCTTCTAGTAGATTTGTAGTTTCAGGTAAGTTTAAGTCTCCTCAACCACCTGCTTTATTGAGATACAATTGGCACATAACATTGTGTAAGTTTTAGTTGTACAGCGCATTGATTTGGTACTTTTATATATTTCAGGGTCATTACCTCCATAGTGTTAGCTAAACGTCCGTTGTGTCACATAATTACCATTTCTTTTTCATGGTGAGAACATTTAAGATCTACTCTCTTAGCAACTTAGCTAATTCTTGTCAAATATTAGTTTGAGAACCCCTCTCTTGAATCATCTGAGAGTCTCAATGCGTTTCTGTGGCTTTATGGGAAGTTTACTATAACTAGTTGCTGGAGGAAGAAAAAATTAAGGCCTGGTGCAGATGAGTCTGCTCAGTATTTGACACCATTTGGAAGTGGATTCCCTCTGCATAATTATAACCTCTCTCAGAGGTGTTTTCAAAAAATGATGTAGGAAAATTCTCTTATTGTGTAGAATTCTAGCCGTGTATGTGGTTTCCTACTTTGTCCGAAAGAGAGAAATTCAGAGGCAGTATTGATATTTGACAGTGACTCATCATGTGCAGTTAATTAGGACTTGAAAAAATAATATTAAAAAATTGATAACAAGAAGTTCTGGAGAAGGTGTATGTGGTTGTGCCTGTCAGGTAGAGCAGGGAATGTGAAGATATTTGTGTTGCATGTAAAGTTCAACACAGGGCATGCCACATAGAGGAGGCTATGTATAATCAGATAAATAACATTATCTGTCCTGTGAATGCTAGCATTTTGTCCCAGGTACCCTAGTACTTTCATAGCGAATCCATGTACAAAGAGTTTATGGCTGCAGGGATGGAGACAATGTGTGGGTTCAAAAATAGAATTTCCCTCAGCAAGATCATCTGATTACTTTTGTTGCTTGGTTAACAACCATGGGCTAAGTCAGCAGCAATGGGCCAAAATTCAGATTCTGATATAGCACAATGCTGTGACAGACTGGCCAGCCACTGTGCCAACTTGATGACATTAGATCTCTCCCAGCACATAAAGGGCAGCAATTTCCTCTCATTGGAATAGAGACATAATGTGGATATGGATTTACCTTTCAGATATCATATTTCTACTAGCAGCATTAACCATGAACTTCTAAAAATTGGGATATAATTATGTAAAGTGAACTTCATAGATCTGAAGTGTATATTTTGATGTAATTCTCACTTCAATTAAAGACTAGAAAATTTTCATCAGCTCAGTAAGTTCCTTTCTATCTCTTTTCAGTCAGTTCCTTTAAGGCAATAATGGTTATCTTTCCTATTATCATATGTTAATTTTACCTGTTCTTGAACTTCATATAAATGAAGTATTTCATCATATGAGTATTCTACAGATGGTTTTTACATTCTCATATTTATGGACATTTGGATTGTTTCTAGGTTTTTTTTCTATTATGAATAGAGGTGTTATGAGGCTTCATATATAAGTCTTTTTGTAAATATATGTTTCTGTTTCTTCTGAGTAAAGATTTTGGAGTGGAACTGCTGTCTTAAGAGTAGCTGTATGCTTAATTTTATGAGAAACCTGCTCACTGTTTTCTAAAGTCATTATACTACTTCTTATCTCTACCAGCAACATGAGAACTTCAGTTGCTCCATGTTCTTGGTGACATTTGATGTTGTGAGTCTTTTTAATTTTAGTCACTGTATTGGTTGTAAAATGGTAGTTGATTCTGGCTTTAGTTTGCATTTCTGTCATGATTGATATCAAAGATGTTGAGCACATTATTTGGTGCTTATTGACTACATATATGATATATGGAATATGTATATTTTCCGTTTGTAGTGTTCGTTCACATCTTTGCCCATTTTTAATTGGGTTTTTGCCTTTTTATTATTTATATGTGTAATTTATACATTCTATATTCAAATGCATTTTAAGATATAAGTATTGTATTTTTTCCCCAATATGCAGTTTCCCATGTACATTTTTAATGGTGATTTTTGATAAGAAAACTTTAATTTTGAAGAGGTTTAGTTCATCAAATTTTTTCTACAGTTTTTCTAAGAAGTATTTGCCTACTCCAAAGTCATCCACATATTTTCCTGTTTTTCTCTGAGGTTTTGATTTAACTTTTATTTTTATTTATTTAAACTTTTCAAAAATTTTTATTGGAGTGTAGTTGATTTACAGCATTCTGTTAGTTTCACGTGTACTGTAGAGTGAATCTGTTATACGTATATGTATATCTACTCTTTTTTAGATTCTTTTCCCATATGTGCTATTACAGAGTATGGAGTAGAGTTCCTTCTGCTATTCAGTAGGTCCTTATTAGTTATCTACTTTATATATAGTAGTGTGTATATGTCTGTCCCAATCTTCCAGTTTATCCCTCCCCTGCCCCTTACCCCCTGGAAACCATAAGTTTATTTTCTACATCTGTAACTCTATTTCTGTTTTGTAGATAAATTCATTTGTAACCTCTTCCATATATAAGTGATATCATACGACATTTGTCTTTCTGTGTCTGACCCACTTCACTCAGTATGACAATCTCTAGGTCCATCTTTGTTTGCTGGAAATGACATTATTTTGTTCTTTTTTATGGCTGAGTAATATTCCATTGTATATATGTACCACATCTTCTTTATCCATTCCTCTGTTGATGGACATTTAGGTTGCTTCCATGTCCTGGCTATTGGCCATTGTGAATAGTATGCTGCAGTGAACATTGGGGTGCATGTAACTTTTTGAATTATGGTTTTCTCCAGATATATGCCCAGGACTGGTATTGCTGGATCATATGGTAGCTCTATTTTCAGTTTTTTAAGGAACTTCCATACTGTTCTCCATAGTGGCTGTACCAGTTTTCATTCCCACCAACAGTGTAGGAGGGTTCCCTTTTCTCCAGACCCTCTCCAGCGCTTATTGTTTGTAGATTTTTGATGATGGCCATTTTGACCTGTGTGTGGTGATACCTCATTGTAGTTTTGATTTGTATATCTATAATAATTACTGATATTGAGCATCTTTTCATGTGCTTTTTAACCATCTGTATGTCTTCTTTGGAGAAATGTCTATTTAGATCTTCCACCCATTTTTTGATTGGGTTTTTTTTTTTTTCTGATATTGAGCTGCCTGAGCTGTTTGTATATTTTAGAGATTAATCATTTGTTGGTGGCTTCATTTGCAAATATTTTCTCCCATTCTGGGGGTTGTCTTTTACTTTTGTTTACCATTTCCTTTGCTGTGCAAAAGCTTTTAAGTTTAATTAGGTCCCATTTGTTTATTTTTGTTTTTATTTCCTTTACTCTAGGAGGTGGATTGAAAAAGATCTTTCTGCGATTTATGTCAGAGAGTGTTCTCCCTATGTTTTTCTCAAAAGTTTTATAGTATCCGGCCTTACATTTAGGTCTTTAATACATTTTGAGTTTATTTTTGTGTATGGTGTTTGGGTGTGTTCTAATTTCATTCTTTTACATGTAGCTGTCCAGCTTTCTCAGCACCACTTATTGAAGAGACTGTCTTTTCTCCACTGTATATTCTTGCCTCGTTTGTTGTAGATTAGGTGAACATAAGTGTGTGGATTTATTTCTGGACTTTCTATCCTGTTCTATTGATCTATATATCTGTTCTTGTACCAGTACCACACTGTTTTGATGACTGTAGCTTTGTAGTATAGTCTGAAGTCAGGGAGCCTGATTCCTCCAGCTTTGTTTTTCTTTCTCAAGATTGCTTTGGCCATTCAGGGTCTTTCCTGTTTCCATACAAATTGTAAAATGTTTTGTTCTAATTCTGTGAAAAATGCCATCGGCAATTTGACAGGGATTGCATTGAACCTGTAGCTTGCTTTGGGTAGTATAGTCATTTTCACAATATTGATTCTTCCAATCCAAGAACATGGTATATCTCTCCATCTGTTTGTGTCATATTCTATTTCTTTCATCAGTATCTTATAGTTTTTGGAGTACAGGTCTCTTGCCTCCTTAGGTAGGTTTATACCTAGGCAATTTGTTCTTTTTGATGCAATAGTAAACGGGATTGTTTCCTTGATTTCTCCTTCTGATCTTTCGTTGTTAGTGTATAGGTGTGCAACAGATTTCTTTATATTAATTTTGTATCCTGCAACTTTACCTAATTCATTGATGAGCTCTAGTAATTTTCTGGTAACATCTTTAAAGGTTTTCTATGTATACTATCATGTCATCTGCAAACAGTGAGAATTTTACTTCTTTTCCAAGTTGTGTTCCTTTTATTTCTTTTTCTTCTCTGATTGCCAAGGCTAGGACTTCCAAAACTATGTGGAATAAAAGTGGCGAGAGTGGACATCCTTGACTTGTTCCTGATCTTAGAGGAAATGCTTTCTGCTTTTCACCATGGAGAATGATGTTTGCTGTGGGTTTGTCATATATGGTCTTTATTATGTTGAGGTAGGTCCCCTCTCTCCCCATATTCTGGAGTTTTGTTTTTTTTTTATCATAAATCACTGTTGAATTTTGTCAAAAGTTCTTTCTGCATCTATTGAGATGATCATATGGTTTTTATTCTTCAATTTGTTGATGTGGTGTATCACATTGATTTGCGGATATTGAAAAATCCTTTCATCCCTAGGGTAAATTCCACTTGATCATGGTGTATGATCCTTTTAATGTGTTGTTGGATTCTGTTTGCTAGTATTTTGTTGAGGATTTTTGTGTCTATGTTCATCAGTGATATGGGTCTGTAATTTTCTTTTTTTGTGATATCTTTGTCTGGTTTTGGTATCAGGATGATAGTGGCCTCGTACAATGAGCTTGGCAGTGTTCCTTCCTATGCAATTTTTTGGAAGAGTTTCAGAAGGGTAGGTGTTAACTCTTCTCTAAATGTTTGATAGAATTTTCCTGTGAAGTCATCTGGTCCTTGCCTTTTTTTTGTCGGAAGATTTTTTTTTTTCCAACGAAAGGTTTCACATATTTATTACTGAGCTACACAGTGAGCAGTGGTGAGGAAAGATCAAGAAACGAGGAGAGAGCCATTCCATTTTTCCCATCAAACACAGGCAGCTGTTCCAGACACTAGTGATGTTCTGATACGTTAAGATGCAATTGACCTTGATCACATAAATGTGTGACACTTCACGTGCGGTTCCTTATAGACCCAGCTTAGTTCTTCTCCAGTGTCTTCTCTTGGAGTTGTATCTGATTTTATTACCAGTTTTTATTCGAATCCATTGGGGAATGGGACGATTCTGCTTTCGTTTTTGGCCAGGAATCGCTTGATCCTGAAAGTCTTGTGAGAAGACATGGCGAGGAGCAAATTCAACCACACATAGGATGGCAGACAAGAGAAAAGAGGAGGAAGTGAGTGGAAGGACGTATTTAGAAGGCCTGTTGGAAGATTTTTAATCACAGTTTCAATTTCAGTACTTGTGGTTAGTCTGTTCATATTTTTTATTTCTTCCTGGTTCAATCTTGGAAGGTTGTATCTTTCTAAGAATTTGTCCATTTCTTCTAGGTTGTCCATTTTATTGGGGTATGGTTAGTTGCTTGTAGTAGTCTCTTATGATCCTTTGTATTCTGTGGTGTACGACTTCTCCTTTTTCATTTTTCATTTTATTGACTTGAGTCCTCTCCCCTTTTTCTTTATGAGTCTGGCTAAAGGCTTATCAATTTTGCTTACCTTTTCAAAGAACCAGCTTTCAGTTTCATTGGTCTTTGCTATTGGTTTTTTTTTTGTCTCTATTTCATTTATTTCTGCTCTGATATTTATGATTTCTTTCCTTCCACTAACTTTGGGTTTTGTTTCTTCTTCTTTATCTAGCTGCTTTAGGTATAAGGTTAGGTTGTTTATTTGAGATTTTTCTTGTTTCTTGAGGTGAGATTGTATTGCTGTAAAATTCCTTCTTAGAAGTGCTTTTGCTGCCTTCCATACGTTTTGGATGGTCGTGTTTTTGTTGTCTCTAGGTATTTTTAGATTTCCTCTTTGATTTCTTCAGTGGTCCATCGATTGCTTAGTAACATTGTTTAGCCTCCATGTGTTTGTGGTTTTTATAATTTCTTTTCCTGTATTTAATCTCTAATCTCATAGCATTGCGGTCAGGAAGCATACTTGATATTATTTCAATTTTCTTAAATTTACCAGGGCTTGATTTGTGACTCAAGATCTGATTTATCCTGGAGAATGTTCATGTGCACTTGAGAAGAAAGTGTATACTGCTGCTTTCAGATGGAATGTCCTGTAAATATCAGTTAATCTCTCTGAACTAATGTTTCATTTAAGGCTTGTGTTTTCTTATTAATATTCTGTCTGGATGATCTGTCCTTCGGTGTAAGTGCAATGTTAAAGTCCCCCATAATTATTGTGTTACTGTCGATTTTCCCTTTTATGGCTTAGCATTTGCCTTATATATTGAGGTGCATGTTAGGTGCATCTGTATTTACAACTGTTACATCTTCTTCAATTGATACCTTGATCATTATGTAGTGTCCTTCCTTGTCTCTTGTAACAGTCTTTATTTTAAAGTCTATTTTGTCTGATATGAGTACTGCTACTCCAGCTTTCTTTTTATTTCCATTTGCCCCTCACTTTCAGTCTGTGTGTGTCCCTAGGTCTGAAATGGCTCTCTGGTAGACAGCATATATATGGGTCTTGTTTTTGTATTTATTCAGCCAGTCTGTGTCTTTTGGTTGTAGCGTTTAATTCATTTACATTTAAGGTAATTATCAATATATATGTTTTTATTGCCATTTTCTTAATTGTTTTGTGTCTGTTTTTGTCGGTCTCTTTTCTTCCCTTCCTCTTTTGTTCTCTTCTCTTGTGTTCCCACTTAGAGAAGTTCCTTTAGCATTTGTTGTAAAGCTGGTTTGATGGTGCTGAATTCTCTTAGCTTTTGCTTGTTTGCAAAGCTTTTGATTTCTCCATCAAATCTAATGAGAGCCTTGCTACATAGAGTATTCTTCGTTGTAAGATTTTTCCCTTTCATCACTTTAAAGATATCATGCCACTCCCTTTTGGCCTGCAGGTTATCAGCTGAAAAATCAGCTGATAACCTTATGGGGATTCCCTTGTATGCTATCTGTTGCTTTTCCCTTGCTGCTTTTAATATTTTTTTCTTTGTATTTAATTTTTGTTAGTTTGATTAATATGTGTCTTGACGTGTTTCTCCTTGGGTTTATCCTGTGTGGGACTCTGCACTTCCTGGACTTGGTTGACTATTTCCTTTCCCATGTTAGGGAAGTTTTCAACTGTAATCTCTTCAAATATTTTGTCAGTCCCTTTCTCTTTCTCCTCTTCTTCTGGGACCCCTATAATTTGAATGTTCATGCAATTAATGTTGTCCCAGAGGTCTCTGAGATTGTCCTTATTTCTTTTAATTGTTTTTTCTTTATTCTGTTCTGTGGCAGTGATTTCCACCATTCTATCTTCCAGCTCACTTATCTGTACTTCTGCCTCAGTAATTTTGTTATTGATTCCTTCTAGTGTATTTTTCATTTAAGTTATTGTATTGTTCACCACTGTTTGTTTGTTCTTTAGTTCTTCTAGGTCCTTGTTAAGCATTTCTTGTATCTTCTCGACCCGTGCCTCCATTCTTTTTCCGAGATCTTGGATCATCTTTACTATCATTATTCTGACTTCTTTTTCTGCTAGATTGCCTATTTCCTCTTCATTTAGGAGAGGCTTTTACCGTACTTCTTCATCTGCAACATATTTCTCTGTCATCTCATTTTATCTAACTTACTGTGTTGGAAGTCTCCTTTCTACAGGCTGCAGGATCGTAGCTCCTCTTGCTTCTGGTGTCTGCCCCCTGGTGGTGGAGGTTGGTCCAGGGGCTTGTGTAGGCTTCCTGATGGGAGGGGCTGGTGCCTGTTCTCTGGTGGGTGGAGCTGAGTCTTGTCCCTCTGGTGGGCAGGTCCTTGTCCAGGGGTGTGTTTTGGGGTGTCCAGGAGCTTAGTACGACTTTAGACAGCCTGTCTGCTGATGGGGGGGCTGTATTCCTGTCTTGCTGGTTGTTTGGCCTGAGTAGTTCTAGCACTGGAGCTTGCAGGCTGTTGGGTGGGGCTGGGTCTTGGTGCCAAGATGGGGATCTCCAGGAGAGGTCATGCCAATTAATATTCCTGGGCGGTCCTGCAGCCATAAGTGGGTGCTTCCCCCCTGGGGGCTTGGGTTTGATCCCTGTTTGGAGAACCAAAATCCTGAAAGCTGTGCTGTGCAACCAAATAAACAAAATAAAACAGAGAAACAAAACCCAAGAAAAATAATCCCCAAAAAATCCCCAATGAAAACAAAAAAAACCCCAAGAAAACAACCAAACAAAAACACCAAAACAAACAATAAATAATAAACTAAGAAAACAAACAACAACAAAAAAACAAAACCCCCAAAACAAAAAATACCCCAGAAAAATTTTAAAAAAAGAAATAAAACAACAGCAACAAAATTCTCTGGGGCCTCTGATACCAGTGTCCTTGCCTACATGGTGAGCTACAGCCAACCTCCGCCTCCCCAGGAGACACTCCAAGACCTGTAGGTAGGTCTTTGGACCTGCTGTGGGCACTGTGGAGGCAGCTCAGACTTTGACCTGGCCCAGCTCCTGTGTGTACGTGCCCACAAAGTCCACAGCTGCTAAAGCTTGATCCGTCTCAGCTGTGGGAGCACTCATTGTCCCTTCAGATGTTCTATAGGTGCTGGGTTTACCAAGCTGATCGTGGTGGTTAATCCGTGGCTTGTGCAGCTGCAAGGAGAGATTTCAGTTCTTCTTAGTTGCACAGCCCCTGGGGCTCAGCTTTGGTTTCGGCCCCACCTCTGCATGTGGGCTACCTCAGGCATCTGCCCACTGCCCAGGCGAGTGGGAGCGAAGGCAGCAACTGGGGGCATGCTGGCCTGTTTCGGTGGGAGGGGGTGGGGCAGCGACTGACTGTGGCATGCGTGCTCACTCAGGTGGGAGGGGGATAAGGTGGAAACAACTGGGGCACGCATGCTCACTCTGGTTGGAGCCCCTCCTAGTGCCTGTGGTGGCATGGGCTGGCGTGTGGGGAGAGAGGCTGTGATGGCAGACCCGCCCTTCATGCATCACTCAACAGTGGCTCCTCACTTCTGTGGTGGTCCAGGCTTCTTCCAAGAGCATTCCCAGTTGCAGAGCTCCTCACTTCTGTCCCCTCAGGCTGTCTCCGAGCAGCCAACAGCCCTCCTCTCCCTGGGTCTGCTCTCCAAACCCCATGTTCCGGCACTGGCAGACACCCGTTTCACCCTGGGGCTTGCAGGCTGTGGCATGGACCATCTGTGTAAATCTCTCTCTGTCTTGCCTGCCACAGACTGGTTGCTGCACTTTCCTCTGATAGCCCTCGCAGCTCCCCTTCTATCTCAGCTAATTGCCCTGCCAGTGAGGGGGCTTCTCCAGTTGCGGGAACCTCTCCTGTCCTTCAGCTCCTCCCAGCAGAGCAGGTCCCATCCTGTTTCCTCTTTTCTTTTTCTTCCTTTTCTCTCTTTCATCCTACCTGGTTATGCGGGGATCTTTTCTTGTCCTTTTGGGTGTCTGAGGTCCTCTGCTAGTGTTCAGCAGGTGCTTTGTGTGAATTGTTCCATTTGTAGATGTATTCTTGATATATTTGTGAGGAGAGGTGAGCTCCAGTTCCTCCTATTCCACCATCTTCACCTTGAACCTAACTTTTCTTTTAAATCATTATTTCTTGGAAAGATTATTATTTTTTCATTCCATTGATTTGCTATCTCTATTTAAAATCAGTTGATAATATAATATAGTTCCATTTCTAGATTTATTCTACATCAATCTGTTTATCCTTATGCTATTGATTACTGTAGTTTGTAGTAAACCTTTATATATTAGGTAATATAAGTCATTCAATTTCATTTATTCTTTTTCAATACTGCTTTGGATTTTCTGAGTCCTTTACATCTCCATATAAATTTTAACATCAGCTTGCCAATTTCTAAAAAAAAAATTGCCTCCTAGAATTTTGATTGAGGTTGTGTCAGATTTATAGATGAATTCTGGATTATTAATATCTTAACAATATTGTGTTTTGCAACCCATGATGCTTTAAGCAGCATTTTGTAGTTTAATGAACATATTTTTAATATCTTTATTTTATATTAATCCTAACTACATTTTAGGTTTTGGTACTATTGTAAAAAGTGTTGTTTTTATGAAGATTGGTTTTCCAATTGTTTGTTGCTAATATGTAGAAATACAATCGATTTTTGTATCTTGAGCCCTTATCTGTGATCTAATATAGCAAGTCATAATGATGCCTACTAAATATAGAGAAATCTTATTCTAATTGGTCATCACAGAATAGAGAATTATACTGTGATGTAGATGAACAATTGTTAAATGGAAAAAATATTATATAATAAGAATTCAGAGTACTTGCTCAGAATGAATCATCATAAGAAAAAAAATTTACAACACATTTTGTATATTGCCTGGTAACTAATCAAACATCTAGCGCTTTCCGAGTTATTTCTTCCTATACAAATGCTGACAAAGATGATATGAAATTTACTGCTAGAAGCAAACTGACTGTATACTTTTTTGTCTAAAAAGCTATATTTCGCAGAGATCACTGGAATTTGATAATGACCCACAATACCTACCACACTGGCTCTACTAGGATTTTTTGTTGACTTTCTTGGATTTTCTACACACACACACACACACACACACACACACACACACAATCATGTCTTCTGAGAATAAAGAATGTTTTACTTTTTATTTTCCAGTTTGTATGTTATTTACTTCTTTTTATTTCCTTACTCCACTGTATAGGGTCAATATTGAATGCAAGTAGTAAGAAATTAGTAAAACGTTGTTGTGATTTAGCGATGTTCTCTTAGATGGAGAACGCTTACTATTACACTTAGTTAGATAAGTATAGTGTTAGCTGTATGATATTACCTGTAGGCTTTTCCTGCTGTCTCAGGCATGGGCACACGTGGAGCACCCATGGAGGCAAGGCCTGGAAAGCATGTGCTTGCTGAGCAACAGTGGATCCAGGGTCTAAGGCTCTGGGCAGCACACAGGATTGGTGACTGGGTGCCCATGGAGCAGCTCTGGCTCTGGGGTCTGGGGCATATGCAGCGTTTGGGGTGGAGGGGCAGCCCTGGTCTTTGGCCGGAACGGTAGCAGCTCTTTCTGGGTGGGGTGCAGCAGCATCTTCTTATTTGGGTGGAGATGGCTCTTGATAGCCTCATGGAGAAAGCTGCCAGTGTCCTCTGTGGAGCGGGCTGCTGGGGTCCTCCTGTGGTGAGCCCTGTGGGATCCTCGACTGTGAAAGCTGTGGGGTGTCCATGGCTGTTGTGGAGGCCCTCCTGGCAAACTCTGCCATGTCCTCTGGAGAGCAGGCCACTGGGGACGGTGGTGGCATCCACTGCATGACAGATGCTGATAGTCCCCACCCTTCTGTGTTCCTGGCTCTCTCCAAGTATGTCCACCAAGTCATCTACCCAGTGGTCCTTTCTGTCCAGTTAGTCTCCTTTCTTGCTCCACTGTGTTGCTATAGGTTCTTTCTTTTTTTTGCGGTATGCGGGCCTCTCACTGCTGTGGCCTCTCCCGTTGCAGAGCACAGGCTCCGGATGCGCAGGCTCAGCGGCCATGGCTCACAGGCCCAGCCGCTCCGCGGCATGTGGGATTTTCCCGGACCGGGGCACGAACCCACGTCCCCTGCATTGGCAGGCAGACTCTCAACCACTGCGCCACCAGGGAAGCCCGCTATAGGTTCTTAATCGTACCCTTGAGCCCCTCCCAGGGCTGTTTTTGTTTGTAGAGAGCTAACTGTTGTTTTTGTGTGTTGGCGGGGAGGGAACGAAGGCTGGAGAGATCTCTTACTCTGCCATCTTGCTGATCTCTTCCTCAATGAGAGTTTTTTAAATGTCAGAGAAGTAGATGTGTGTCCTAGTCTAGTTCTTGATAAAATGTCCAGGATAATTTTACCAAGAGAGATCAAGGCCTCAAAAATTCTTTACCAATAAATTATTTTCTTTACCAATAAATTACCAGTTAATTACCAATAAATTATTACCAATAAATTATTTTCTGAAAGTTAGTATCCCCAGGGAGTCAATTCATTTAATTAATATTTGGCCCCAAACACCTAGACTTAAAGTCTGTCACACATTTCTAATTCTGGTATAGAGGATGGCCCACTGTCTTTGGCCCCTAGAAAATTTTTTATAGGTAGTGCATTTATTGGTTTGACAGATATAAGGGAGACAGGGAGATAGGAACTGTGGCTCTCTGAATATAGTGCTTGTACCTTTATCTGAGGAAAAAATAAAGTGTCTTAGAACTCAGAAGAAATAGTGCTATGATAGAATCTCATAAAAGTGAGACCAAGATAAATAGGAAGTTTCAGGAATTATGTAATGGAAACTACAAGTATTCAAAGTGGTCATTCAACTGAGCTTAATTTGTTTGGTCTCATGAATGGTAATAATTGCTTCTAAAGTGTCTGTAAGATTGCCTGTGTTAACAGCTGATCCCACTGGACTCAGTACTGCAAACTCTTCAATGACTGCAATGCAGACATTGGGTAGAGCTGACCACCTGTGCTCCCACTGGTCCTCTGAACACTGTGGATCAGTTTGGAGCTCAGTCTGGATCAATCTGGTCTCCCCGTTACTAGTGAACCGTGGCATCTGGTGTAATACATTTTATATGGGACACCCATTCCTAAAGCATTTGGTTTACTCTAATGGCAATCCTCGTTATTAGTTAGAGAATAAACTTATTATACAGATACCTAAAAATACAATGGTTCAAAAGAGATAGACTGTATTTTCTCTCTCATATAGTATTCCAGAGATAGGCAATTCATCAAAGATGGTTCAGCAGCTTTGCTCTATGGCATTTTTCAGGAACCTGTCATCTTTCTTTTTGCTCCGTCATCCCCTGTGTCTCTGGTAGAAGGTAGTTTTCCAGCACAAAACGTTTATACTAGCCCATGGAATGGAGAAAAGAAGAAATGGAAGTGTAACCAGCTTGCGCTTAATGCCATTAACTGGATGCTTTGCATATAATTTCTACTCATAATCCACTGACCAGAACCTAGTCACATACCATATCTAGTTGCAAGGGAGTCTGAAAAATGTTTTCTCTAGCTTGGTGTCTATGTGCCCTGCTAATAACAAGAAAGTTCTATTACTGAATGGAAGAAAGAAGGAATGGATATTGGGGGACAGTTAGCCAAAGTTGAGGTTATGGTAACAGTTTATGCTTTCTAGTAGTCATGTTTTTCTGGAGTACCAGAGTTTATATAGAGAAGGCAGAGGTTAGTATAGATCAGAGTATCATAAACTGGTAGGATTTTCCTCTTAGTACCACTTTCTAAGAACTGCTTAATATCCACATGGTTACTGTGGGAAATATGTTATTAGTATAGTTTGGTCTTATACCCCTGTTTGTACTTGGTTGGACAGTAGCGGGTACCTAACCAGACCCAGTCTAACTGCAGTACTCTTCAACCTTGCTACATTTGGTGGGTTTTGAGCTGAATGTCTAAGTCATGCTAAGGGAGTTGGGGAGGTTCTGAGTTTCTTTTCTGGGACTTTTAGACAGTTAAACAAGAGAGTTTTCCCTCTAAGGGCTCAAAATTATCATAAATAAAGCTCCAGAGTTTTGGGCAGCTATGTTTTTGACCATGTGGAAAAAGATGGGCCTCAATGAGACTGAAGAATGAAGCTGGAGTGTAAACATAAATGAAAACAAGAGATAGAGAGATAATCTTTACTTACATTTCTTCCTTGAGTGCCAATATAATAAATATTTCATTTAATCTGTCTCTTGTTATTCTCATAATTAGTGATGAATTTCCTGGACTTCTTTAAAAATAGTTATTTCTCCATTATTTCAGCTGGTGTTACAGTAATAATCTATAGTTTATTGGAGATGGAAAAGAATTGTATAGCTCAAGTGGCTTCAGATTGTATAACTAAGTTTATGCTTATTTATCTTAAATATCTCTCAGGACTGTTTTAGGAGCCATGAGGAAAAAACTTCAACTCTTACTTCTTATCATGAATTTGTGGAAATTTTAAATTGGTTCTATCTACAAGTTATTTGAAAAATGTAGAATCGATATTGCCTCTTTCAATAAAAAATATCTAGAAGGCCACAAAACAGAAACTAATGAAATTAGTGAGGTGACATTGGAAACGTAATTTGGGAGAGATCACTAAGGAGTTTGTTTCAAATGTTAATCTTTAAAAATCTCTATTGCTTCAAATAGAATAGGTATAATTCCTATCGGAGGTTTTGATTTTGGATGTCAAACTCCATAAGAAAGGCAGATCATGGAATATGTTCCCCAAGGTGTTGATTTTTTTCATTCATTCAATAAATATTTATTATCACCTTAATTGGGTGAGGCATTCTTCTAGGACTGGAAACCCAGGGATGGGAAAGACAAAAAAAAAAAGATTCCTATTCTTATGGAGGTTATATTCCAGTGAAGGGTTCAGGCATAAACAATAAAAAATTAGTAAATAAGTAAATAAATATAATCATTTCCATTAGTGGTGAATGGTGTGATAACAACAACAAAAAAATCCCCCAAACAAAGCAACAGCAAACAGAGTGACAGGAAAAATACTGATGATGAAGGTGAGGCTGTTCAGACAGGGTGTTCAGAGATGGTTTCTGTGTGGAAGTGAAATTTGAGTAGAAACTTTAATATTAAGAAGAAGTCAGCCGGAAGATGATCTTAGGAAAGAGCATTTTGGGCAGAGAAATGCAGCAAATGTTATGGTTCTGAGTTAGGAATGAATTTGGTGAGTTCAAGGATGAAAAGAAGGGCAGTGTGGCTGAAAGGTAGTGAACCAGGCTGAGTAAGGACCATGGCAAGAAAATTGGATTTTATTCTTAATGTAATGGGAAACCACTAGAGATATTTAAGTAGGAGGCTGATGTATTTTTATTTTTTAAAAAGATCACTCTGACTTACGATATGGAGAATGTACTATGGAGAGTGGAAGTGGGGAGTCCTTTAGAAGCTATGGTAGCATATTAGAAGAGAACTGATGCTAGCACAGGCTAGAGTGGTGGCTGCGCAGCAGATGAGAAGTGGTCATGCTCAGGCTGTATTTAGGGGCAGTGTCCATAATACGTGGATTAGATGGTGGAGGCAGGTAGTGAGGGGGGGAAAAAGAAATCAAGAATTCTTCCTAAGTTTTCGCCTGAACATTGGTTGACTAATGGTCCTATAAAGAAGCCTAGGGTGTAAAACAGAATTTGGTTTTAGGATATGTTAAGTTGCAAATGCCTGTTAGTCATGAGATGAGGTGAGAAAGATGTCAGGTTATGAAAGACAAAACTTTAGCTAATGTTTCAATGGCTCCCTTTATTACAGTTGAGATGGGGTGGCCTTCTAGTCCATCTAACTGGAAACGTAAACTAGTCGTCTCTAATAGTGGTCAAGGGAGTAAAACCTCAAACTCCCTACTCTGCAGTGCTATTTATGAGTCTTGCCTAAACTACTTGCAGTAGTTTTCCAGCACCCACATTTACTGACCTAGTACCAGCCATGCACATCTGTCTATGAAAGTCCATCTACTATTTTGTGGTACCTCATAGCATTTGATAATAGGTTAGAGGGAATCTAAATACACTATTTGGACTATAGAAGGGAAAATTCTCTTACTTTGTAGACTTGGTCAGTATACTGGGTTTAAGGAAATATTTGACGTGTGATTTCACATTTTCAAAGTGTTGCCCTTTTGGTGTTTCCATATCACCTTGGAAAACCCAGACTGAGCTGAAAGAAAGTCCCTAACACTAATGAGAGAGGGTATTCAAGGGAGAAATTAAATACAGGGCTCATTGGTACCTTTAGAAGCACTATTTGAATGAGTAAAAATTGGCCTGGATGAAGAGCATTCCTAACCTGGTATTCTCAGATTCACAACTGAGCTAATAAACATTGTGAATACTCAGAAATACCATTACCTGTCCTCACGGTACATATACAAGCACCTTTGATGGACCAATGTTTAAAAATGGTGGAAAGAGATAGAATTAGGAGAAGGTAAAAAATTAAAGGGAATAGTGGAGAAAATGTAAATCATAGAAGGAGCTGGTAAATAGGAGAAACCTTCTTAATCTCAAAAGAAAATGGAGAAGGATTAGATGGGAATTAAGAGTGACTAAATATGGGACTTCCCTGGTGGCGCAGTGGTTGAAAATCCGCCTGCCAATGCAGGGGCACAGGTTCGAGCCCTGGTCCGGGAAAATCCCACATGCTGTTCAGCAACTAGGCCCATGGCGCCACAATTACTGAGCCTGCGCTCTAGAGCCTGTGAGCCTAGAGCCCGTGCTCTGCAACAAGAGAAGCCACTGCAATGAGAAGCCCACACACCGCAGTGAAGTGTAGCCCCCGCTCGCCGCAACTAGAGAAAGCCCATGCACAGCAACGAAGACCCAACGCAACCAAAAATAAATAAATTAATTAATTAAAAAACGAGTGACTAAATAAGCATCATCTTAATTAAGTTTCATAACAATCCACTGAGGTAGATATTATTACCTACTTTTATATTTTATAGATGGGCAGTTAGACTTAGCAAGGTTCATTTTGGAGACGGTGACTGTGCTAGGTGGAATTCTAAGATGGCCCCCAATATTCTTCTGGTGTACATTTCTTGGATAATCCCCTCTCTGAGTTGGGGGAGAACCCGTGAATATATGATGGAATATCATTCCTATGATTATATAGTAAATTTGAAGGAATTTTAAAGATGTAATTAAGGTCCATAATTAGTCAACTTTGAATTAATCAAAAGGGAGATCATTCCGAGTGGGGCCTCACCTAATAATGTGAGCCTTTAGAAGTTGGAAGATGTCAGAAGATTCTCTTGCTGGCTTGGCAGAAATAAGCTGCCATTGTTGTGAGAGGGCCGTGTGACTAGGACCTGAGGGGCCAAGAGCAACCCCTGGCAGATAGTAAGACAATGGAGCAATGGGTGCAAAAAAATGAATTCTTCCAACGACCAGTGAGATTGGAAGAGGACTCCAGCCTCAAATGAGACTGTAACCCCAGCTAAGAACTTTATTTCAGCCTAGTGAGACCCTGAACCGAAAACCTGCTTGTGCTTTGCCAGGCTCCTGACTTACAGAAACTGTGACGTGGATATTGTTTTAAGGTGCCAATATATTGGTAATTTTTTACACAATGATAAAAAAACTAATATAGGAATGCAGGAAAAATAGGTAAATTTATAGTTTGGCAATTTTGGCCCCTTCACTTCAGACTTTCTGAAGATACGAGGTTTCTTTAATGAGATTTTTTTTATACACCTGGCTTTTTATAAATTCCTACTCAGAATCTAGGAGAACAAGTATAGTTTTCTCTCTCTTGTCTTCTTTCACAGAGCCCTCTCAAGGTTTACACTTCTATAGCTCTCCCCTATCCTCATAATATCTTTTGTGATGGAAATGACTGAAAATGAAGTAAAAGGAGAAATAACCATGAGCGTTACTTTTCACTTTAATCATTTCTTTTTTCTTACAACGTCACTAGGAAACTTTTGAATAGATGATAATAATAGAGAAAAAAACATAAGAAACATAAATATATGAGGAAATTGAGGAAGATGGAAAAAAAGGAAGTTTTAATCCAAATATATTTCTAACTTTGACAGGTTCAAAAAATGCTCCATTTGCCTGCTATGAAGAAATACAGTCTCAAACTGATAGGTTTGGGAACTGTGGTAGAGAAAGAAGCAGATATAAATTTTGTGCATGGAGGTATGCTATGCAGATATTAAAGATAACCTCTCGTGTTCTGTAAGATTCTGTTTTTAGTTTTTCTCTATATATGTCATTCATTCCAGTGGTTTCAAGTATCACATGTGTATGGGAGTAAATCTGAAATCAAAATCTCTAGCCTTGGCATCTTTCTTGTGCTACAGGCTTATTAAGCCTGTATCAAGGGCTTTACTTTTTACTTTAAATGTTAGCATTAAAGTGTTACATTTTCCTTAGATATATTACCATAAATGGAGAACCATTGTTTATTTTTACTTTTTTGTCAAAGAAACCAATCTGATGCATTCCTAATAAATGCATAATAATCATATAATTTATTATGTTTGCAGGAATCTTATATGTGGCAGATTAATTTGCACCTACCCCTTTCAAACTCCTTTCCTTCGAGACGGTGCTTCTGTGATTTATGCTTTTGTACGAAATACTGTATGTATAACTATGCACTACACAACGACAGGTGGAGAAGATCCAATGGTGGTCAAAAATGGCTCTATTTGTGATACTGGGAGGGTAAATGACTTAAAATCTATTTTTAAAAATCTAGTTTTATTAATTCCTTTAATAAATATTGCAGTTAATTACTAGTGCTTTGTAAACTTAAATATTTGGTTAAGGAGAAAATGAATAAGCTTCAATTGGTCTCTGAGGGAAATGAGAGTTGTTTGATCCCCATTAGAATTTCAGTGTTGTGAGCAAGGAAAATCCAAGTGTTCTGGGGCTGGAGTGGGGAAGAGAGAAATCTTGGGAATACTTGTAGTTAAATATTCCATAACATGGAAATTCACTTTTCTTCTTGGAGAAGAAAGAAGAAATCCTACTTACTAATATATGTCTCTTTGCGGCCCAGTAGATAGAAGCACAACTTAGATGGGGCTGCTAAGAATCAGTTAGTTTTTGACATTTTGCAAGTTACCTAACCAGTCTGAGATATCACAACTGTATGTAAAGTGGGGATAATAATAACATTTACTCTATGGAGTTATTGCAAAGATTAAATGAGATAATAGTATAAAGTGCTTAGCACAATGCCCAGCACATAGTAAGAGCTAAATATAGGTTGGCTATTATTATTTATTGTTATTATAATTTGTTATCTATGAGACCAACCAACCAAATCTGGAGAAAACATAGAGGGAATAAATTTACTTCAAAATCTCTACATTCTAAAAGGAGTTGTTAGACACACCACGGAGGCCAAGAACTAATGAGAAGACTGAACACATTAAAGGCTTAAAAGGGTTAGGGTGTTGGGGTTTAGAAAGGGTTTTGTGAGGCCATTTCTCTGAAGAGTGTTGTGATTTCATGTGTGAAAGGAAATCATTTTCACATACATTATTTCATTTTAACCTTGAAACAAATCTCAGATAGTTTAGAAAAAGTATTATTGTACTCAGTTAAGAAAACTGCAACTTAGGGAAGTTGATATTGCTAGAAATAAGGGAGTTGGGAATGTATCCTTAATCCTCTGATTATTATACTTTATACTTAAAAGAATTAATATTTGGATGTTTAATACACTCCATAATAGAATGTTAGATATCTGTAGTATATTTTAATGAAAACTTCTAATATCTTTTCTTAGGAACTCGAATAATAGCGCATATTTAGTGAAAACTCCTGATTATTGAATTGATTTTCTTTCTATGCAAACTTTCAATATGTGCAGTAATACAGAATATTATTTAAACTGTGCTCTTAGGGATGGTTTTGTTAGATTTCAGGCTATTGTAATTAAAAGTGATATTTTGATTCTGATTGTTTTTATGTCAGTCTTGTTTCATTTGTTTCTCCCATTTCCCTGCCCTGAATCATTTTTTTGGACTGTTTTTAAAGAACAATTTTAGAATCACAATAAAACGGAAAGGATGTTAGAGGGATTTCCTACACGCCCTCTTGGCCCCACACAGGCATGTCTTCCCCGTTACTAACATCGCCCACCAGTGTGGTACGGTTGTTACAATTGATCAGCCTACATTGACACATGCTTATCACACAAAGAAAATAGTTTACGTAAAGCTATTGTACATCCTGTCAGTTTCTGACCTATATTATTTTCCTTCTTTCTTAAGAACTTCTTTTAACATGTCTTGCAAGACAGCTCTCTTAGCGAAAAATTCCCTCCATTTTTGTGTGTCTGAAAAAGTCTTTATCTCTCTTTCACTTTTGAAGGATAATTTTGCAAGTATATAGGATTCTATATTCTAGGTTGGGGATTTTTTTCTGTCAATACTTTAAATATTTTACTCCACTCTTCTGACTGCCTGGTTTCTGAGGAGAAGTCAGATGTAATTCTTACCTTTGTTCCTCTATAGGTACGGTTTTTAAAAAAATTTTTGCTTTTTTCAGGATTTATTCTTTGATTTTCTGTTTGAACACAATATGCCTAAGTGTAGGGGTTTGTTAGTTTGTTTGTTTGGCATTTATCCTGCTTACTGTTTTCTGAGATTCCTGGAACTGTGGTTTGGTGTCTGACATTAATTTGGGGGAAATCCTTAGTCATTATTGTTTCAAATATTTCTTCTGCTCCTTTTTCTTCTGGCATTTCCATTACATATATGTTATACCTTTTATAATTGTCCCATAGTCCTTGGATATTCTGTGTTATTTTTTTGTCTTTGTTCTTTTTGCTTTTTCATTTTCAGGGATTCTATTGATATATCCTCTAGCTCAGAGATTCTTCCCTCAGCTATTTCCAGTGTACTGATAAGCCCGTTAAAGGCATTTATTCATTTTTGTTACAGTGAGTTTTTTTTTTCATTCCAGCATTTATTTTTATTTTTTTCTTAGGATTGCTGTCTCTCTGCTTCCATCTCCCGTCTGTTCTTGCATACTGTCTACTTCATCTATTAGAGCCCTTAGCATATTAATCATAGTTGTTTTAAACTCCTGGTCTGATAATTTCAGTATCCATGACATGTATGGTTCTGATACTTTCTCCGTTTTTCCAATTGTGTTTTTTAGCTTTTAGTATATAGCCGTATCTGTTTTCTTGAGAGCTGGACATGATGAACCAGATAAAAGAACTGCTGTAAATAGACCTTTAGAAATGTGGTGGTGAGGTGTTGTGGGAAGGGGAAGTGTTCTTTAGTCTTATGAACAGGTCTGAGTCTTTCAGTGAACCTGTGCCTCTGGACTGTGAACTTCACAAGTGTTTCTCATGTTTTTTCTCCTCCCTCAGGTGGGACAGGATGGCTGGAGTGGGCTGGAGTTGGGTATTTCTCTTCTTACACATGGAAGGTTAGAGCTGAGTGAAATTGGGTATTTCCCTTCCCTCAGATCAGTTAGGCTCTGATAAGACATCACCAGATTAGGCTCTAGTTAACTAGTTTCTCCTGAAGGCAAGCCTTGTTAAGAACAGAGTGCTCTGGCTACTTCAAAATGGTTCCTTTTCCCCTCCTCCTGCCAGAATACAAGAAATTTTTTTCTCTGATATTTACTGTGAGAACGTTGGCTGAGCTCCTGGATGTACATCTCACAAAATTGTGGGGCTCTCCTGGAGTTCCTAACTCTCAGAGGTGTCTGTATTGAGCCTCCAGCAATTCATCAATTACAGTTCAGGCTTTCCGACGCTGGCAGGGGTACCTGAGGAGGTTTCCGCTTGTGAATCTTTCCTCTGGTAAGCTGTGACTCCCTGTGTTCGCTCGTCTGTCTCTCCAATTTGGGAGCAGTGGTTTGCCCCCAAGTCACTTCTTTTATGGATCCTAAAAGAGTTGTTGCTTCTTCAGTCTGTTCAACTTTTTACTTGTTGTTAGGATGGAGCGTCAACTTCCAAACTCCTTAAATGGGGAACTGAATACCAGAAGCCTGAATCATTTCTTTAAAATTTATTTTAAAAAATAGACTTTATTTTTTAGGGAAGTTTTAGGTTCACATCAAAAGTTGCAGAAAGTACAGGGAGTTCCCATAACCACTTACCCCACAGAAGTGCAGACACCTACACTATCCACAATCCTACACTATTACATCATCCTCACCCAAAGTCCATAGTTTACATAAGACTTATTGGAAAAATCCCCAAATATTTGTAGCTTACACTACACATTTCTAAATAACACTTATGCCAAGGAGAAATCTCAAGAGAAATTGAAAAATATTTTTAATTAAATGAAGATGAAAATACAACACATAAAAATTTGTGGGTTACAGCAAAAGCAGTACTTAATGGAAATTACTGCATTGAATGTCTGTGGTCTTATGTTATAAAATTACTGATGGTAATGTTACAATAACTGGACTCCTCTAACTCAGAAAAAAAATTTTGTATGTGTTTTTCTTTAGATTTGTGTAAATCGTGAATGTGTAGAATCAAGGATCCTTGCAGACAGATCATATAAGTGTTCACTAAAGTGCAATGGACATGGAGTAAGTAAGCACATGATTCGTGTTTTCCCAAATCACCTCTCTTGGACACTTTTCAGCATCATTTGTTAATTTATTCAATGTTTATTGGGTTCCTACTGTGTGCTAGGACATGTATCTACTTAAAATGTGGGGCTGAATTGGGTTACTAAATTTGTAGCCATATGTTTTAGAGGACATTGTACAGAATTAAATTGCTGATGACTCTAACAAATTTATTATTACAGTTGGGCACTTTTCAGAGGTATTAAATATTCCAATAAATACATTAACCTGTTCGTTACGGGAAGATAATTAAGCTAAAGTTTGTGTGTCTATGAGTATATAGGGTGAGGGAAAACTATTGGTTTTATCCCTCATTTTGTAATAGACTTTTTTTTTTTTCCCAATGAAGCCAATTTACTTCCCATACCAAAAAAGTAAAAGCGCAGTGGATAGAAGGTTAGATTGTCAATCTCAAGTGATAGTAGAACACCCCTATTTTATTTTTTTTCATTTTTTTTTAAATTGGAGTATAGTTGATTTACAATGTTGTGTTAGTTTCAGGTGTACAGCAAAGTGGATCAGTTATACATATACATATATCTGTTATTTTTTAGAATTTTTTCCCATATAGGTTATTATAGAATACTGAGTAGAGTTCCCTGTGCTATACAGTAGGTCCTTATTAGTTATCTATTTTATATACAGTAGTGTGTATATGTTAATCCCAAACAATTTATCCCTCCCCCACCTCCTTTCACCTTTGGTAACCATAAGTTTGTTTTCTACATCTGTGACTCTTTCTGTTTTGTAAATAAGTTCATTTGTACCATTTTTCAGATTCCACACATAGGCAATATCATATGGTATTTGTCTTTCTCTCTTTGACTTACTTCACTTAGTATGATAATCCCTAGGTCCACCCATGTTCCTGAAAATGGCATTATTTCATTCTTTATTATGGCTGAGGAATATTCCGTTGTATATGTGTACCACATCTTCTTTATCCACTCCACTGTTGATGGACATTTAGGTTGCTTCCATGTCTTTGCTATTGTAAATAGTGCTGCAGTGAATATTGGGCTGCATGTATTTTTTCTTTCTTTTTAAAACTTCTAATTTTATATTGGAATATAGTTGATTAACAATGTTGTGTTACTTTCAGATGTACAGCAATGTGATTCAGTCACACATATACATGTATCTATTCTTTTTCAAGTTATTTTCCCATTTAGGTTGTTACATAATATTGAGCAGAGTTCCCTGTGCTATACAGTAGGTCCTTGTTGGTTATCCATTTTAAATATAGCAGTGTGTACATGTCAATCCCCAACTGCCTAACTATCCCTTCCCCCCACCCTTCCCCACCGGTAACCATAAGTTCATTCTCTAAGTCTGTGAGTGTTTCTGTTTTATAAATAAGTTCATTTGTATCATTTCTTTTTAGATTCTGCCTATAAGCAATATCATATTTTCTTTCTCTGTCTGACTTACTTCACTCAGCATGACAGTCTCTAGGTCCATCCATGTTGCTGCAAATGGCATTATTTCATCCCTTTTCATGGCTGAGTAATATTCCATTGTATATATGTACCACATATTCTTTATCTACTCCTCTTTTGATAGACACTTAGGTTGCTTCCATGTCTTGGCTATTGTAAATAGTGCTGCAGTGAACACTGGGGTGCATGTATCCTTTTGCACCATGTTTTTCTCCAGATATACGTCCAGGAGTGGGATTGCAGGATCGTATGTTAGCTCTATTTTTAGTTTTTTAAGGAACCTCCATACTGTTCTCCATAGTGGCTGCACCAATTTACATTGACACCAACAGTGTAGGAGGGTTCCCTTCTCTCCACACCCTCTGCAGCAGCATTTATTATTTGTGGATTTTTTGGATCATAGCCATTTTGCCTGGTTTGAGGCGATGTCCCTTTGTAGTTTTGATTTGCATTTCTCTAATAATTAGCGATGTTGAACTTCTTTTCATGTGCCTTTTGGCCATCTGTATGTTGTCTTTGGAGAAATGTCTATTTAGGTCTTCTGCCCATGTTTTGATTGGGTTGTTTTCTTTTGATGATATTAAGTCGCACGAGCTGTTTGTAAATTTTGGAGACTAATCCCCTGTTGGTCACATCATTGGCAAATATTTGCTCCCATTCTATGGGTTGTCTTTTTGTTTTTTTATGGTGTCCTTTGCTGTGCAAAAGCTTTTGAGCTTAATTAGGTCCCATTTGTTTATTTTTGTTTTTATTTCCATTACTCTGGGAGACAGATTGAAAAAGATATTGCTTTGATTTATGTCAGAGACTGTTCCACCTATGTTTTCTTTTAAGAGTTTTACAGTGTCCTCTCTCACATTTAGGTCTAATCCATTTTGAGCTTATTTTTGTGTATGGTCTTAAAGAATGTTCTAATTTCATTTTTTTACACATAGCTGTCCAGTTTTCACAGCACCATTTATTGAAGCGATTGTTTTTCCTCTATTGTATACTCTTGCCTCCTTTGTTGCAAATTAATTGACCATAGGTGCATGGGTTTATTTCTGGGCTTTCTGTCCTGTTCCATTGATCTATAAGTCTGTCTTTGTGCCAGTACTGTACTGTTTTGATGACTGTAGTCATTATAATATAGTCTGTAGACTATAGTCTGTAGACTGTAGTCATTATAATATAGTCTGAAGTCAGGGAGCTGATTCCTCCAGCTTTGTTTTTCTTTCTCAAGCTTGCTTTGGCTCTCCAGGGTCTTTGTGTTTCCATACAGATTTTAAGATTTTTTTTTTGTTGTTCTAGGTCTGCAAAACATGCCATTGGTATTTTGATAGGGATTGCATTGAGTCTGTAGATCACTTTGGGTAGTATAGTCATTTTGACAATCAAAGAACATGGTATATCTTTCCAACTGTTTGTGTCATATTCGATATCATGACTCAGCATCTTAAAGTTTTCGGAGTACAGGTCTTTTGCCTCCTTAGGTAGGTTTACTCCCAGGTATTTTATTCTTTTTGATGTGATGGTTAATGGAATTGTTTCCTTATTTTCTCTTTCTGGTCTTTTGTTGTTAGTGTATAGAAATGCAACAGATTTCTATGTATTAATTTTGTATCCTGCAGCTTTACTGAATTCATTGATGAACTCTAGTAGTTTTCTGGTAGCACCTTTAGGATTTTCTATGTATGGTACCATATCATCTGCAAATAGTGACAGTTTTACTTCTTCTGTTCCAATTTGTATTCCTTTTATTTCATTTTCTTCTCTGATTGCTATGGTTAGGACTTCAAAAACTATGTTGAATAATAGTGGTGAGAGTGGACATCCTTTTCTTGTTCCTGATCTTACAGGAAATGCCTTCAGCTTTTCACCATTGAGTATGATGTTAGCTGTGGGCTTGTCATATATTGCCTTTATTATGTTCAGGTATATTCCCTCTATGCCCACATCCTGAAGAATTTTTATCATAAATGGGTGTTGAATTTTGTCAAAGGCTTTTTCTGGATCTATTGAGATGATCATATAGTTTTTATTCTTCAATTTGCTAATGTGGTGTATCACACTGATTGATTTGTGGATACTGAAAAATCCTTGCATCCCTGGGATATATCCCACTTGATCATGGTATATGATTATTCTTTGAATGTTTTGTTGGATTCGATTTACTAGTATTTTATTGAGGATTTTTGCATCTATGTTCATCAGTGATATTGGCCTGTAACTTTCTTTTTATGTGATATCTTTGTCTGGTTTTGCTATTGGGGTGATGGTGCCCTCACAGAATGAGTTTGGGAGTCTTCCTTCCTCTGCAGTTTTCTGGAAGAGTTTCAGAGAGTATGTGTTGACTCTTCTCTAAATGTTTGGTAGAATTTGCCTGTGAAGCCATCTGGTCCTGGACTTCTGTTTGTTGGGAGTTTTTTACTTACAGTTTCAATTTTAGAACTTGTGATTGGTCTGTTCATATTTTCTATTTCTTCCTGGTACAGTCTTGTCCATTTCTTCTAGGTTTTCCATTTTATTGGCCTGTATAGTCTCTTATGATCCTTTGTATTTCTGTGGTGTCAGTTGTAACTTCTTTTTCTTTTCTAGTTTTATTGATTTGAGACCTCTCCTTTTTTTTTTTTTTACTTTTCCTTGATGAGTCTGGCTAAAGGTTTATCAATTTTGTTTATCTTTTCAAAGAACCAGCTTTTAGTTTCATAGATATTTTCTGTTGTCTCTGTTCTGATTTCATTTATTTCTGCTCTGATCTTTATGATTTATTTATTTCTACTAACTTTGGGTTTTGTTTCTTCTCCTTCCTCTAGTTGCTTTAGGTGTAAGGTTAGGTTGCTTATTACTTGAGATTTTTTTTTCCCTGCTATAGACTGTATTGCTATAAACTTTCAATATTTAGTTTTATGAGCTGTTTGTATATTTTGGAAATTAAGCCCTGTTGGTCACATGGTTTGCAGATATTTTCTCCCATTCTGTAGGTTTTCTTTTCATTTTGTTGATGGTTTCTTTTGCTGTGCAAAAGCTTGTAAGTTTGATTAGGTTTCATTTGTTTATTTTGTCTCTATTTCTATTGTCTTGGGAGACTGACCTAAGAAAACATTGGTATGCTTTATGTCAGAGAATGTTTTGCCTGTTATCTCTTCTAGGCTTATGTTTAAGTGTTTAAGGCATTTCAAGTTTAATTTTTTTATAGTTTGAGGCTGTGTTCTAACTTCATTCATTACATGAAGCTGTCCAACTTTCCCAGCACCACTTGCTGAAGAGACTGTCTTTTTTCCCATGGTATATTCTTGCCTCCTTTGTCAAAGATTAATTGACTGTAACTGTGTGGGTTTATTTCTGGGCTCTCTATTCTGTTGCATTGATTGATATATCTGTTTTTGTGCCAATTCCACACTGTTTTGATTACTGTGGCTTGGTAATATTGTCTGAAGTCTGGGAGGATTATGCCTCCCGCTTTGTTCTTTTTCCTTAGGGTTGCTTTGGCAATTCTGGGTCTTTTATGGTTCCTTATAAATTTTAGGATTATTTGTACTTTCTTAATATATGCATTTATTGCTATAAACTTCTAAGAGCTGCTTTTACAGAACCCCAGTTTTTGTCTGTGTTGTTTTCATTTTTATTTGTTTTAAGATTTTAAAATGTCCTTTCTAATTTCTTTCTTGACCTATTGTTTGTTCAGGAGTGTGTTGTTTAATTTCTACATGTGTGTGAATTTTCCAGCTTTCCTGCTGTTGATTTCTAGTTTCATATCGTGTTGGTCAAGTAGATACTTTGTATGTTTTCAATTTTCTTAAATTTGCTAAAATTTGTATTGTGGCTTATATGACCTATCCTTGGTAATGTTCCATGTACACTTGAGAAGAATATGTATTCTGCTGCTCTTGGGTGGAATGTTCTATATATATCTGTTAGGTCAATTTGGTATAAAGTATAGCTCAGGTCCAGCATTTCTTTGTGGTTTTTTGTCTGGATTATCTTTCCATTGTTGAAAGTGGAGTATTGAAGTGTCTTACTATTATTGTCTTGTTGTCAATTTCTCCTTTCAGTATTTGCTTAGTATATTAGGTGCTCTGATGTTGGGTGTGTATATTCACAATTGTTATATCTTGCAGAGTTGACCACTTTATAATTATATAATGATCTTCCTTTTGTCTTGTTACCATTTTTTGGCTTAAAGCCTTTTTTTGTCTGATATAAGTATAGCTACTCCCTCTTTCTTTTGGGTTCCATTTACATGGGATATTTTTACATCTCTTTGAGTCTATGTGATTCTCTTGAAGGCAGACTTAGTTGGGTCTTGTTTTTTCATCCATTCAGCCACTCTGACCTTTGACTGATTAATTAATTTCATGTATTAGGGTAACTATTGATATGTAAGTGCTTAGTAATGCCATCTCTTTCATTACTTTTTGGCTGTTTTTTTGCTGTTTGTTTCAGCTCCCTTATTCTTTTTTTCCTTCTCTTTTTGCCTCTTTATGAATTCATGATTTTCCACGTGGTATGCTGTGATTGCCCTCTGTTTATCCTTTGTGAATCTACTATAGGTTTTTGCTACATGGCTACCATGAGGTTTACATAAAGCATCTTATAGATAAAACAATCCATTTTAAGCTGATTGTAACTTAACTTGGATCACATACAAAGCTCTACCCTACTATCTCGCCCTTTTTTGTTTTTGATGTCAAAATTTACCTCTTTTCATATTGTGCATACGTTAGCAAATTATAGTAAGTATAGTTATTTTAATACTTTTACCCTTTAACCTGTATACTGTTGTTCAGTAGTTAACACACCATTCCCTTACAGATTTAGGTTTTAAAATCTGTGTATTTACCTTTATGAATGTGTTGTATGTTTTCATGTTACTAATTATCATCTTTTTATTTCAGGTGGAAGAAATTCTTTCAGCATTTCTTGTAAGGCAGGTATAGTGGTGATGAATTTCCTCAGTTTTGTTTGTCTCGGAGAGTTTTTATTTCTCTTTTACTTTTGAAGGATATGTTTGCCAGTTAAAGTATTCTTGACTGACTTTTTTATTCTTTCAACACACTGAATATATCATTTTATTCTGTCCTGGCCTGTACCTACTGGGTTTCTATTTGTAGATTACAATCATTTTTTTTCTCTTGCTTTATTTTACGATTCTCTCTTTGTCTTTGATTTTTGTCAATGTAATTATAATACATCTTGGAGAAGGTCATTTTGCATTGAGATAATGGAGTGATGTATTTGCTTTGTGACTGGATGTTTCAGTCTCTCCCAAGTTTGGGAAGTTCTCAGCTATTATTTTTTTAAATAGACTTTCTGCCCCCTTTCCTCTCTTTTTTCCTTTTGGAACTCCATTATTCTAATATCTGTATGTTTGATGGTTTCCCGTAGATCACATATGATTTGTTTTCTCTTTTTCAGTATTTTTTCTTTGTCTACACTGACTGGGTTATTTAAAAATTCCTGTCCTTTAGATCACCAATTCTATCTTCTGTTTGGTCTATTCTGCTGTAGATGACCTATGCATTTTTCTTTTTATTTATTTCATACTTCATCTCTAAAATTTCTTTTTGGTCCTTTTTTATCGTTTCTACCTCTTTGTTAAATTTCTCATTTTATCCACGTGTTTATCCTGATTTTATTGACTCGTATGTCTGTTGATTCTTGTAGGCAGTTGAGTTTGTAAAAACAGCTAGTTTGAATTCTTTATTAGCTAAATTGATAAATTCAGTATCTTTGTGTTCAGTTACTGGAGTATTACTGTTATCTTTTGGTAATGACATACTTCCTTGATTCTTTATATTCCTTGCAGTTTTGCATTGCTTTTTTTATATTTGAAATAGTAGTCACTTCCTTAAATCTTTACTAGTTGTCTTCAGGTGGGAGATTTTATTCACTGGTCTTGCTTATGTCTAGGTCTTTCTCCAACTTTATGGATATCTCTGCTCCACATTTCTTGTTCCATTTTGTGGCAGAATTTTAAGTTTATGTGTCTTCTATGCTTCTTAAAAACTCACTAAACCAGCTGCTGGCAACCTCTCTTTTGTTTTCCAGAAGGTGTGCTACAGATCATGTTTGTGCTTTCTCCTTTGCCCAAGGACACTGGCCCGATTTTCTGAGGGCACCCCATGTCTACCAGACCTTGCTCTTGCCACTGAACTCAAATTTGCATACAAAGAGCAGGCCAAAAAGTGGGGGGAGTTGTTGTTTTAGCAGTTGGGGCATTGGAGGTGCCTGTGGGTCAGGTGGTGGTGGGATCCTTGGGTGAAGTTCTCACAGCACCTCATGGACAGGCTTTCTGCTGGAGTACTGAAAGCATTCATCAGGAACCATGTCCCTTTAATGCCCTTTGATATTCTTATCTGCCTCTTTCCTGATATCTGTCCCCCAGTCATAGAGGTGCTGTCTCGGTACTCTGGGTGCTATGGGAAAGAAATAGATTTCTCCAGCTATGTCCTGTATAGCTGGGTTAGCTTTGCACTCACGCACTGCTTTCCCTTTCCCCTGAGAGGTCACTGCTGGCTAGTTCAGCCCCATGCTGTGTCACATTGAGGGAGGGGTGGTGCTGGCAAAGTTACTCTTACCCTTTCCAATGTGTCCAAACTTATTTATTTATATATTTGCTCCAAAGGAATTCAGGCATCTATTACCAGGAAGGTCGGACTTCTGCAAGGCTCTCTTGTCCATGAGTGTCTGCCCAAGTCAGGACTCTCCAAGTTTTCCCTGACTACAACCAAGAGAGGCTGAGGCCTATTCACTGGCTCCTGCTTCTTCCACAGCCTATACTGAGGTCTGTCTGCCTATTACCTGATGCACAGGTGGGAAAGACTCTTCCTGGGTCCCTTGGTGTATGGTGCTTGATCCTACAACTTCCACAGAGGTACTTTTGTTCATAGATGGATGCCAAAATTTAGTTGTTGAACAGAGGAGCCAAAAAGAGAGACATATTATGCAATCATGATGCTATCATTACTCCCAA
Organism: Delphinapterus leucas; assembly: GCF_059928025.1. Lineage (NCBI taxonomy): Eukaryota > Metazoa > Chordata > Mammalia > Artiodactyla > Monodontidae > Delphinapterus > Delphinapterus leucas. Next base: position 30,433,756 of record NC_143149.1, read on the forward strand.
AGTCAGTTTTATTTCTTCCTTTCCAATCTATGTACTTTTTATTTTCTCATCCTTTCTTCCAATATGATGTTAAAAAGGAATGGTGAGAGGGGACTTCCTTGCTTGGTTCCCTATCTTAGCAAGAAGGCTTCTAATCTTACCATTAAGCATAATGTTATTGTAGGTTTTTTTTTTAAAAGATATTCTTTATCAAGTTGAGGAAGTTTTATTTTCTTAACAGCTTTCTGATGGTCTTTTATCATAAATGGCTATTCAGTTTTGTCATATAATTTTCTGTAACTGTGGTATGATCATATGATTTTTATTCTTTAGCCTGTTGGTTTATGATGGATTACATTAACTGATTTTCCAAATGTTGAACAATTCTTCCATAGTTGAGACAAAATTCACATGGTTGTGGTGTATATTTCTTATACGTTGGTGGAATTGATCTGCTAATATTTCGTTGAAGATTTTTGCATCTTCATTCATGAGAGATATTGGTCTGTAGTTTTCTTTTCTTGTAATGTCTTTGTGTTTTGTATTAGGGTAATGCTGGCCTATAAAATGTGTTAAGAAGTATTCACTCTACTTCTAACTTCAGAAAGAAATTGTAGAGAATTAGTATGATTTCTTTCTTAAATGTTTGGTAGAATTCACCAGAATATCCAGCTGGACCAGTGCTTTTTGTTATGGAAGGTTATTAATTATTGATTCAATTTATTTAATAAATATAGGCTATTCATATCGTTTATTTTTGTGTGAATTCTGTCATATTTTGTCTTTCAAGGACTTGGTTTATTTCATCAGTGTTATCAAATTTGTTGGCATAGAATTTTTGATATTATCCCTTTATTATCTTTTTAATGTCCATGGGATCTGTAGTGATGTCCCCTCTTTCATGTCTGATATTAGTAATTTGTGTCTTCTTTTTTCTTAACCCAGTTAGAATCTTCTCCATTTTATTGATCTTTTCAGAGAATCCACATTTGGTTTTGTTGATTTTCTGTATTGATTTTCTGTTTTCAATTTCATTGATTTCTGCTCTGTTAATTATTTTTTCTTTTCATATTGATATTAATTTACTGTTCATTTTCTAGTTTCATAAGGTAGAAGTTTATATGATTGATTTTAGATCTTTCTTGTTTTCTTATGTATGCATTCAATGCTAGAAATTTTCCTTTAAGGACCTCTTTTGCTGCATCACATAGATTTGATAAACTGTATATCCTCTTTCATTTAATTCAACATATTTTAAAACTTCTCTTGATATTTCTTCTTTGACTCATGTGTTATGTAGAAGTGTGTTGTTTAATTTTCAAGTATTGGGGAAGTTTCCAGCTATTTTGCTAGTGCTGATTTCTAGTTTAAAGGCATTGTGATCTGAGAGCAGACATTGTATGATTTCTCATCTTTTAAATATTGGTAAGGTGTGTTTTATGGCCCAGAATGTGGTCTATCTGGGTTCCATGTGAGGAGAGAAGAATGTATATTCTCCTGTTGTTAAATGAAGTAGGGAGTAGATGTCAATTATATCCAGTTGATGGTGTTGTGGATTTCAACTGTGTCCTTAATGATTTTCTTCTTCCAGCTGGATCTGTCCATTCCTGACAGTGGGGTGTTGAAGCCTCCAACTATTACAGTAGATTCATCTGTTTCTCCTTGTAGTTTTATTGGTTTTTGCCTCATGTAGTTTGGGGCTCTTTTGTTAGGCTGCCCCTCAGGGTGAAGCTTCAAGAAAAGCAAATAAGCCTGTTCGATAGAAAGGCCTGTGGTATATTTCAGTCTTCTGTCTTGATGCTATGCCCTGGGGGTGGTTGCCAGCTCAAAACTGTCTTTCTGTTTATTACAGCCCCCTGGGAGTCATGAATGCAAGTCCCACTGGCCTCCAGAGCCAGGAGATCAAGGGGTATCCCCTAAGCGGGAATTTCAGAATCCTGGGTGCTACGTGCTTGCACAAGCTCCTTCCTGGGAGATCCCAGTGACCTGTAAAGAGGCAGGGATAGAGCGCAAAGTAGGTGTCCACTGGCCTCTGTCTTTGGAGAGTATTTCAGTAGGCCCCTAGATGTGTTAAATTATATGCCTGCTCCTTAGGCCAGAGCTTTAAGATAAGCAAATATGCCTCTTTACTGAGCATTTCAGCCTGCTGCCTCTGAAGTAGGCCCTGGAGAATACTGAGGTGAGTCTGCACAATCCCTTTAAGAACTGTTTCTTACTTCACTATACCTTTGTAATTTTCTTTTTGTGTACATGTGCTGCCAGTTTTTCTGGTTTTGGTATCAGGGTGATGTTCGCTTTGTAAAATGAGTTAGGAAGCATTCCCTCCTCTTCCGTTTTTTGGAAGAGTTTGAGAAGGATGGGTTTTAAATCTTCTTTGAATGTTTGATAGAAATCACTTGTGGAGCCATATGGTCCTGGATTTTTGTCTTGGGGAGTTTTTTGATTACTGTTTCAATTTCTGTACTAGTGATCGGCCTTGCAGATTTTCAGTTTTTTCATAAATCTTTCAGTCTTGAAAGATTGCATGACTCTAATATGTCCATTTATTTTATTTTTATTTTAATTTATTTTTTAACATCTTTATTGGAGTATAATTGCTTTACAATGGTGTGTTAGTTTCTGCTGTATCACAAAGTGAATCAGCTATATGTATACATATATCTCCATCTCCCTTCCCTCTTGCATCTCCCCACCACCCTCCCTATCCCACCCCTCTAGGTGGGAACAAAGTACCAAGCTGATCTCTCTGTGCTATGCGGCTGCTTCCCACTAGCTATCTGTTTTACATTTGGTAGTGTATATATATCCATGCCACTCTCTCATTTCGTCCCAGCTTACCCTTCCCATCCCCGTGTCCTCAAGTCCATTCTCTACATCTGTGTCTTTACTCCTGTCCTTCCCCTAGGTTCTTCAGAACCTTTTTTTTATTTTTAGATTCCATATATATGTGTTAGCATACGGTATTTGTTTTTCTCTTTCTGACTTACTTCACTCTGTATGACTGACTCTAGGTCCATCCACCTCACTACAAATAACTCAATTTCATTTCTTTTTATGGCTGGGTAATATTCCATTGTATATATGTCCCACATCTTCTTTATCCATCCATCTCTCAGTGGACACTTAGGTTGCTTCCATGTCCTGACTGTTGTAAATAGTGCTGCAGTGAATGTTGTGGTGTTTTTTGAATTATGGTTTTCTCAGGGTATATGCTCAGTAGTGGGATTGCTGGGTCATATGGTAGTTCTATTTTTAATTTTTTTTTTTTTACATCTTTATTGGAGTATAATTGCTTTACAATGGTGTGCTAGTTTCTGTGTTATAACAAAGTGAATCAGTTATACATATACATATGTTCCCATCTCTCTTCCCTCTTGTGTCTCCCTCCCTCCCACCCTCCCTATCCCACCCCTCTAGGTGGTCACAAAGCACCGAGCTGATCTCCCTGTGCTATGTGGCTGCTTACCACTATCTATTTTACGTTTGGTAGTGTATATATGTCCATGCCACTCTCTCGCTTTGTCACAGCTTACCCTTCCCCCTGCCCATATCCTCAAGTCCATTCTCTAGTAGGTCTGTGTCTTTCTCCCTGTCTTACCCCTAGGTTCTTCATGACATTTTTTTTTTCTTAAATTCCATATATATGTGTTAGCATACGGTATTTGTCTTTCTCTTTCTGACTTACTTCACTCTGTATGACAGACTCTAGGTCCATCCACCTCATTACAAATAGCTCAATTTCATTTCTTTTTATGGCTGAGTAATATTCCATTGTATATATGTGCCACATCTTCTTTATCCATTCATCCGATGATGGACACTTAGGTTGTTTCCATCTCCTGGCTGTTGTAAATAGAGCTGCAATGAACATTTTGGTACATGACTCTTTTTGAATTATGGTTTTCTCAGGGTATATGCCCAGCAGTGGGATTGCTGGGTCATATGGTAATTCTATTTGTAGTTTTTTAAGGAACCTCCATACTGTTCTCCATAGTGGCTGTACCAATTCACATTCCCACCAACAGTGCAAGAGTGTTCCCTTTTCTCCACACCCTCTCCAGCATTTATTGTTTCTAGATTTTTTGATGATGACCATTCTGACTGGTGTGAGTTGATATCTCATTATAGTTTTGATTTGCATTTCTCTAATGATTAATGATGTTGAGCATTCTTTCATGTGTTTGTTGCCATTCTGTATATCTTCTTTGGAGAAATGTCTATTTAGGTCTTCTGCCCATTTTTGGATTGGGTTGTTTGTTTTTTTGTTATTGAGCTGCATGAGCTGCTTGTAAATTTTGGAGATTAATCCTTTGTCAGTTACTTCATTTGCAAATATTTTCTCCCATTCTGAGGGTTGTATTTAAGTCTTGTTTATGGTTTCCTTTGCTGTGCAAAAGCTTTTAAGTTTCATTAGGTCCCATTTGTTTACTTTTGTTTTTATTTCCATTTCTCTGGGAGGTGGGTCAAAAAGGATCTTGCTGTGATTTATGTCACAGAGTGTTCTGCCTATGTTTTCCTCTAAGAGTTTGATAGTTTCTGGCCTTACATTTAGGTCTTTAATCCATTTTGAGCTTATTTTTGTGTATGGTGTTAGGGAGTGATCTAATCTCATACTTTTACATGTACCTGTCCAGTTTTCCCAGCACCACTTATTGAAGAGGCTGTCCTTTCTCCACTGTACATTCCTGCCCCCTTTATCAAAGATAAGGTGACCATATGTGCGTGGGTTTATCTCTGGGCTTTCTATCCTGTTCCATTGATCTTTCTGTTTTTGTGCCAGTACCAGACTGTCTTGATTACTGTAGCTTTGTAGTATAGTCTGAAGTCAAGGAGCCTGATTCCTCCAGCTCCGTTTTTCATTCTCAAGATTGCTTTGGCTATTCGGGGTCTTTTGTGTTTCCATACAAATTGTGAAATTTTTTGTCCTAGTTCTGTGAAAAATGCCAGTGGTAGTTTGATAGGGATTGCATTGAATCTGTAGATTGCTTTGGGTAGTAGAGTCATTTTCACATTGTTGATTCTTCTAATCCAAGAACATGGTATATCTCTCCATCTATTTGTATCATCTTTAATTTCTTTCATCAGTATCTTATAATTTTCTGCATACAGGTCTTTTGTCTCCTTAGGTAGGTTTATTCATAGATATTTTATTCTTTTTGTTGCAGTGGTGAATGGGAGTGGTTTCTTGATTTTACGTTCAGATTTTTCATCATTAGTGTATAGGAATGCCAGAGATTTCTGTGCATTACTTTTGTATCCTGCTACTTTACCAAATTCATTGATTAGCTCTAGTAGTTTTCTGGTAGCATCTTTAGGATTCTCTTTGTATAGTATCATGTCATCTGCAAACAGTGACAGCTTTACTTTTTCTTTTCCAATTTGGATTCCTTTTATTTCCTTTTCTTCTCTGATTGCTGTGGCTAAAACTTCCAAAACTATGTTGAATAAGAGTGGTGAGAGTGGGCAACCTTGTCTTGTTCCTGATCTTAGTGGAAATGCTTTCAGTTTTTCACCATTGAGGATGATGTGGGTTTGTCATATATGGCCTTTATTATGTTGAGGAAAGTTCCCTCTATGCCTACTTTCTGCAGGGTTTTTATCATAAATGGGTGTTGAATTTTGTCGAAAGCTTTCTCTGCATCTATTGAGATGATCATATGGTTTTTCTCCTTCAATTTGTTAATATGGTGTATCACGTTGATTGATTTGCATATATTGAAGAATCCTTGCATTCCTGGAATAAACCCCACTTGATCATGGTGTATGATCCTTTTAATGTGCTGTTGGATTCTGTTTGCTAGTATTTTGTTGAGGATTTTTGCATCTATGTTCATCAGTGATATTGGCCTATAGTTTTCTTTCTTTGTGACATCCTTGTCTGGTTTTGGTATGAGGGTGATGGTGGCCTTGTAGAATGAGTTTGGGAGTGTTCCTCCCTCTGCTATATTTTGGAAGAGTTTGAGAAGGATAGGTGTTAGCTCTTCTCTAAACGTTTGATAGAATTTGCCTGTGAAGCCATCTGGTCCTGGGCTTTTGTTTATTGGAAGATTTTTAATCATAGTTTCAATTTCAGTGCTTGTGATTGGTCTGTTCATATTTTCTGTTTCTTCCTGATTCAGTCTTGGCAGGTTGTGCATTTCTAAGAATTTGTCCATTTCTTCCAGATTGTCCATTTTATTGGCATAGAGTTGCTTGTAGTAATCTCTCATGATCTTTTGTATTTCTGCAGTGTCAGTTGTTACTTCTCCTTTTTCATTTCTAATTCTATTGATTTGAGTCTTCTCCCTTTTTTTTTTGATGAGTCTGGCTAATGGTTTATCAATTTTGTTTATCTTCTCAAAGAACCAGCTTTTAGTTTTATTGATCTTTGCTATCGTTTCCTTCATTTCTTTTTCATTTATTTCTGATCTGATTTTTATGATTTCTTTCCTTCTGCTAACTTTGGGGTATTTTTGTTCTTCTTTCTCTAATTGCTTTAGGTGCAAGGTTAGGTTGTTTATTTGAGATGTTTCCTGTTTCTTAAGGTAGGATCGTATTGCTATAAACTTCCCTCTTAGAACTGCTTTTGCTGCATCCCATAGGTTTTGGGTCGTCGTGTCTCCATTGTCATTTGTTTCTAGGTATTTTTTTATTTTCTCTTTGATTTATTCAGTGATCACTTCGTTATTAAGTAGTGTATTGTTTAGCCTCCATGTGTTTGTATTTTTTACAGATTTTTTCCTGTAACTGATATCTAGTCTCATAGCGTTGTGGTCGGAAAAGATACTTGATACAATTTCAGTTTTCTTAAATTTACCAAGGCTTGATTTGTGACCCAAGATATGATCTATCCTGGAGAATGTTCCATGAGCACTTGAGAAAAATGTGTATTCTGTTGTTTTTGGATGGAATGTCCTATAAATATCAATTAAGTCCATCTAGTTTAATGTATCATTTAAAGCTTGTGTTTCCTTATTTTTTTTCATTTTGGATGATCTGTCCATTGGTGAAAGTGGGGTGTTAAAGTCCCCTACTATGAATGTGTTACTGTCGATTTCCCCTTTTATGGCTGTTAGTATTTGCCGTATGTATTGAGGTGCTCATAAGTTGGGTGCATAAATATTTACAATTGTTATATCTTCTTCTTGAATCGATCCCTTGATCATTATGTAGTGTCCTTCTTTGTCTCTTCTAATAGTCTTTATTTTAAAGTCTATTTTGTCTGATATGAGAATTGCTACTCCAGCTTTCTTTTGGTTTCCATTTGCATGGAATATCTTTTTCCATCCCCTTACTTTCAGTCTGTATGGGTCTCTAGGTCTGAAGTGGGTTTCTTATAGACAGCATATATATGGGTCTTGTTTTTGTATCCATTCAGCCAATCTGTGTCTTTTGGTGGGAGCATTTAGTCCATTTACATTTAAGGTAATTATTGATATGTATGTTCCTATTCCCATTTTCTTAATTGTTTTGGGTTCATTATTGTTAATCTTTTCCTTCTCTTGTGTTTCTTGCCTTGAGAAGTTCCTGTAGCATTTGTTGTAAAGCTGGTTTGGTGGTGCTGAACTCTCTCAGGTTTTGCTTGTCTGTAAAGGTTTTAATTTCTCCATCAAATCTGAATGAGATCCTTGCTGGGTAGAGTAATCTTGGTTGCAGGTTTTTCTCCTTCATCACTTTAAATATGTCCTGCCAGTCCCTTCTGGCTTGCAGAGTTTCTGCTGAAAGATCAGCTGTTAACCTTATGGGGATTCCCTTGTGTGTTATTTGTTGTTTTTCCCTTGCTGCTTTTAATATGTTTTCTTTGTACTTAATTTTTGACAGTTTGATTAATATGTGCCTTGGCATATTTCTCCTTGGATTTATCCTTTATGGGACTCTCTGTGCTTCCTGGACTTGATTAACTATTTCCTTTCCCATATTAGGGAAGTTTTCAACTATAATCTCTTCAAATATTTTCTCAGTCCCTTTCTTTTTCTCTTCTTCTTCTGGAACCCCTATAATTCGAATGTTGGTGCATTTAATGTTGTCCCAGAAGTCTCTGAGACTGTCCTCAGTTCTTTTCATTCTTTTTTCTTTATTCTGCTCTGCAGTAGTTATTTCCACTATTTTATCTTCCAGGTCACTTATCCGTTCTTCTGCCTCAGTTATTCTGCTATTGATCCCATCTAGAATATTTTTAATTTCATTTATTGTGTTGTTCACCATTGCTTGTTTCATCTTTAGTTCTTCTAGGTCCTTGTTAAATGTTTCTTGCATTTTCTCTATTCTATTTCCAAGATTTTGGATCATCTTTACTATCATTATGCTGAATTCTTTTGCAGGTAGACTGCCTATTTCCTCTTCATTTGTTAGGTCTGGTGGGTTTTTATCTTGCTCCTTCATCTGCTGTGTGTTTTTCTGTCTTCTCATTTTGCTTATCTTACTCTGTTTGGGGTCTCCTTTTTGCAGGCTGCAGGTTTGTAGTTCCCGTTGTTTCTGGTGTCTGTCCCCAGTGGCTAAAGTTGGTTCAGTGGGTTGTGTAGGCTTCCTGGTGGAGGGGACTAGTGCCTGTGTTCTGGTGGATGAGGCTGGATCTTGTATTTCTGGTGGCACCTGTATTTCTGTGGGAAGATTACCAGGAGTGTGACTGCTTGGTTGAAGGGTATATATGTTTAAAATTCTAATATAAATCTATTAAAGCCATATTTCTTTCCCAAAATGCCCAAACACTTTTAAATTTACTTGCAATGTAAACAAATACCTCCTCTACTTCATCTCTCTCCCTTACCCCCAATCTTCTTGAGCTTGAGATCTAGAAATATTCCTTTGAACACTCTGGGCATGTCAAATAAAACTTATCTGGAGCATAAATTTGTCAAACAGGGCAAATGTTGACCTGCTAACAATCTAAGTTCTCACTCCTTCAAATTCATGGACATTGCTTATTCTTTTCTTCCCCATAAAATAAGTAGTACTTACTCATCACTGAGGACTTTGAAAATTTAGAAATCTAAAGTAGAAAGCAAGGAATTAACCATATTTTTTTTACAATACAGAGTTAACTCTTCTCCTGCAAGCTTATTTTCTTTGTCAGTATATGTACATGTGTACATATGTATAAATTCATTTATTCATTCATTCATCAAATGTGTTTGTGTAAGTATGCAAATTTATCCATTGAGTCACTGATTCAACAAAGCAGACATGGTAATATATATAAAGGGAAATAGCTTGCTTTTTTTTTTTTTTTTTTTTTTTTTTTTTTTTTGCGGTACGCGGGCCTCTCACTGTTGTGGCCTCTCCCGCTGTGGAGCACAGGCTCCGGACGCACAGGCCCAGCAGCCATGGCTCACAGGCCCAGCCGCTCCGCGTCATGTGGGATCTTCCCGGACCGGGGCACAAACCCGTGTCCCCTGCATAGGCAGGCGGACTCTCAACCACTGCGCCACCAGGGAAGCCATAGCTTGCTTTTTTAATCCCACGCATTTCTCTCTTAAGAACTTTTCCATGCTTTAAATATTGCCTAAAAATCGTTATAAGAAACAATATTATTTACAATTGGCCCTCCATATCCATGGATGTGGAACCTGCAGATATGGAGGGCCAACTGTGAGAGTCTGATCCTGCAGTTTATATAAAGAACTTTGATATCTACAGGGGTCCTGGAACCAATCCCCATTGGATACTGAGAGATGACTGTAACTTTTTTATTTTAACCATTCTGTTATGTTAAATGTCATATGATATTTGATTCTTCAGTATTATCAAAATTTGCTTTGATGAACAAACTTGTACATAAATATTTGTAAGCATTCTTGCTATTTCTATAGGATAGATTCCCAAAACTAGAATTATAGAGTATAAGGGGGTAATCCTCTTTAAGATATTAACCTACAATTTTTAAATGCTTTCCAATAAGTTTTATAAATTTATTCTATGGGAATAGGCATATGAGAATGCCTCTTTCATCTCTTCCTCTCAAGTCTAAGTACTATTTTATTTTTGATATTTGCCACCTTGATACCCAAGAGAAAGTTCTTCACTATGGTTTTAATTGTCTCCTCTGACTGTTAGTGACATTGAACACATATTCATATGTTTAATAACCATGTGTTGATCAGTAAGTTATCTATTCCTGCCTTTTGCCCATTGGTGTCTAAGATGTGGTTCCATGTATATTATTCATTTGTCAAATATGTATAATGGCTGTTTTATTTTCTTTACCTATCTATTCTCATACCAGTATAATATTTTTTTACATTTATAGCTATTGGTAAAAATCAAATATTTATATTGATATGGCAAATTTTCTAATTATCCCATTTTTGGATTATTTATTCAAGTCTTTGTTATTTTCAGGATAGTTTTATGTTTTCTTCGCATGATGTTGCATATTCCTTGTTAAAATTATTTATACGTATCACATAGTTTTGTTACTGGTGTGATTAGGGATCTTTCCTCATTACATTTACTGTGTAAGAAAGTTAATGATATTTGCATATTCATTTCTATTCAGGCAACTTACTAAACTATAGAAAATTTTTGAGGTTTTTGGTAGACAGTCATCTCTTGAAAATAACAGTAAAATTACCCATTTATTTCTAGTGGCTGTACTTTCAGTTCTTTCTATTGCTTTATTATATTGACTGGATCTTAAAGGAAAATTGAAAATAATAGTGGTTATTTCCTATAGGTACCTTCTAAGTCAACCTTGCCCTCTGATGCAATGTGTCTCAGATTCTTCTTGAGTTATCCAGCCCTATTTATGTAATCAATCACTCTGAGAAGCTCTGGTACTTTTGAAAAGGGGATGATATTCAAGGCCGTAATTAGATCCCTAGGGGTACACACTGTATTTTTTTCACATGAGGAGAGACACAGTGGAGAAACAGTGAGGCTACTATCTGCTGTTTTTAAAAGAATTACCCTTTTCTCAGAAGTTCATGGATTTTTTGGAGTATGGAAGAATACATGGATCTTTAATCACAGTTTTGCCATAAACAAGTAGAAAGCTGGAAAGAAATGTATGAAACAACAGTTTTCAGATATTAGACAATAGGCAGCATAGGGCTTTATTCCTTGAGAGAAGGGAAACAAAAGGGATGTGATTTCCCTGGCTCTCCTCCTATTGTCAGGTTTTGGACTGCAGCGCCTTGGGTGGGATCTGGACTGAGCGCAGGCTCAGTAGCTTGAGGAGAAGGAGACTGGCATTATGAGAGATTAAAGTGGTTGGAATCTGTGAGGCAGTGTTCCAGGGAAGAAGCATTGATATGCAGGAAGAGGTTCAGAAATTTGCATAGAGGTCCTTATGGGTCTATTGATGAAGATCAAACCACACAAGACCAGGGAAAGAATGACAGAACTGTTAAGCTGAACAATTATCAATGTTTACAGAAGGCTGGGAGTTAATTTGAGTTACAGTCAGTCAGAGTGAAGAGGTGATTTTGAAAACCTGGGACAATCACTAGAGATCCCAGAAGAGTCATGCTTTACTAGTAGCACTAAATTAGCCTTAGGGAAAAGGATATTCTAAATCTGCCCTATCAAAGTTTAAAAACAAGCCTTGATCAAGCTGTTCTGCAAGTAACTTAACTGCCTGCCAGCACCAATGTGGCAATCTTTAAAGGAAAACAACACATTCTACAATATGATATTCACAGTATCCATCATAGCATTTTAGAAAGTAACAAACATACGAAGAAGGAGAATTATGTGACCCATACCAGGAGAAAAATTTAGTCAATAGAAATAGACCTGGAAGTGTTAAAAATGATGTTATTAGTTGACAGGGATTTTAAAAAGCTATTACAAATATTCTCATGGATTTAAAATAAAACATTAACATGGTAAGAAGAGAACTGGGAGATATAAAAAAGCACATGGAATTTATAGAAATAGGAAAACACCATAACTGAAATGAAAAATTCTTTGGATGGTATTAACAGCACAACTGACACAGCAGAAGAAAATGTCAGTGAACTTAAAGATAAGGCAATAGAAACTATTCAAACTGAAACAAAAAACGTAAAAAAGACTGAAAAAAAAATGAATCAGTGACCCATTAGATGCTGTCAAATGGTTCAGCATATGTGTAATTAGTGTTGCAGAAGAAGAGAAAGAGGGGAGGCTAGAAAAAATTTTAAGGAATTTTCAAAATTTGATAAAGCATGAACTCAAAGTTCCAGGAAGTTCAATAAATCTCAAGCCAGAAAAACACAGATACATACCAAGACACCTTGTAATCAAATTACTGAAATCAACAATAAAAGTAGTTTTTGTTTTTAGGCTGAAGAACAACTTTTATTTATTAAGAATGAATAATGATATATAATAATGAAAATAAAAATCAAGAACTAATAATGTATCAAGAAGAAGTATTATTACTGACTGATACACATAACTGAAAAGCCCAAGCATGGCTAGATTCCAAGACTCAGATGATGCTGTCAGGATTCTGCCTCCCTCCATCCCTCGATTTGGCTCCCTTCCCTCTAGGATTCACTTTCATGCAGACTCTCCACACATGTGGTAATACAAGTGGCATTCAGCAGCTCTAAGTTTAAATCCTACCAGCAGTAACTCTGAGACAAATAGCTTCTCTTTCTAAAGGGTTCCAATACATTGACTAATTGGCCTGATCCGGTTCATGCACCAACCTCTGGGCATGGAAAGTGTGATGCATGGAAGCTGGGCAGGGTCACATCCCACAGTACCACTCTGCCGATTTATAAAGGATTCATTTCCCCCAAGAAAATTTCAGATACTTTTGCCAGCTGAATAGTGTAGATTCTGGGAAGAAAAAAATAGCAGATGTGTTCATTACTATTATCTTAAGACCATAACCACTTAACCATATTTCTCAGATAAAGAGGTTTACTGAAATAGCTATGTGTGTGATGGTTAAACTATTACATTGAAAAGGGACATTGAGTGATTAAGTCTACACCAATGTATTCATGAAGGTAGTCTCAAATGCCCACGAACAATATTGAACACAAGAACAAATGCTCAACTTTAGCTTGTCACAATAATAAATGACAATAAAAAATATACAAAGGACCAAGAACAGAGATTTGAGGCCTAAAATCCATATCTATACTGTGATTTCTGCTCAACCAAGGTTGATTGAAACAGGTAGCTTCCAATTAATAAAAGAGGTGGTTGCTTTAGTCATAGAAAGATAAATTATTAGTGTTCAGTCAATCCTATTCATTCTGAAACAAACATGAAAGCAAAGTATGTTCTTTTGTCCCCATTTTTTCCCCTAACAATTTCAAAGCTACAGAAACACTGAAGACTATTACAATGAACATCCACATACCCTTCACTTAGATTTACCAGTGATTAACTTTTTGCTGTACTTGCTTTCCCTAATAAAGGGAATATTTTAAATGTAGTCGGAGGAGAAAGATACATTGCATCTGGAGGAACAACGATAAGAATGACTCCAGGCTTCTTATCAGAAAATATGTAAGACAAAAAAAATTAAATGACGTCATTTAAGTGTGAGAAAAAACCTGTCATTTAGTGTTCTATATCCAATGAAAATATTTCAAAAATTAAGGATATAAAAGAATTTTTTCAGATATAAACATCTGAGAGAATTTGTTGCTAGAAGATATGCACTAAAGGAAATATTAAACTATGTTCAGATGGAAGGAAAATAATGTCACATGGAAATGTGGATCTACACAAAGCAATGAAGAGTGCTGGAAATGAAAAAGATGTGGATAAATATAAAATAGTGTATTTCATTTAAACTTTTAAGAAGACAATTGACTTTTTAAAGTAAACACAATAATAATGTATTCTGGCATTTATAGCATATTTAGGCAAAGTTGTCTGTTGTTTCTATTGCTGTGATTTTCATTTGCATTTCTCTTATGATTAATGGTGTTGAGCATCTGTTCATATTCTTGGTGGCCATTTGTATATCATCTTTGGAGAAATATCTACTCAAGTCCTTTGCCCATTTTAAAGTTAGGTTATTTGATTTTTTTGTTGACTTGTAGGATTTCGTTGTATATTCTGGATATTAACCCTTTATCAGATATATGGTTTGCAAGTTTTCTGTTCTATAGGTTGCCTTTTCACTCTGTTGATTGTTTCCTTTGATGCACAAACGTTTTTAAGTTCGTTGTATAGCCATTTGTCTATTTTTACTTTTGTTGCTTGTGCTTTTAGTGTCATATCCAAGATATCATTGTGAAGTCCAATGTTACGAAGCTTTCCCCCTATGTTTTCTTCTTGGCGTTTTATAGTCTTAGGTCTTACATTTAGGTATTTAATCCATTTTGAGTTAATCTTCATATATGGTGTGAGATAAGGGTCCAACTTCATTCTTTCGCATTGGGTATCTAGTTTTCCGAGCACCATTTGCTGAAGTGATTCTCCTTTCCCCACTGAGTGGTCTTGGCACCCTTGTCAAAGCTCCTTTGACTATATCAGTAATATGTTTACCAATAACAGTAACTGAATAGATAAATGGAGATATGGGAAAACTCTTTTTTATAGTATAAACAACATAGAAGGAATAATGGAGTTAAATAATTATCAATGGATGCTAAAACTAGTGGGTGAAAGTTTTACGAGGACCCAGATACTTTCATAATCTCACAAGTATCTCCTCACAAATTGCTTATTAATTACAAATGGAGGCATGGTAACTTACAGTGGAAAAAACTTGGAAGACAGCACCTTAACCAAGTGATCCAAAAGTAACGACACAATATTATGACAAAGTGACAACATGGTGTCTCCTGAGAAGGACGAAATATTTCTGTGAGGTATTTCACAGCAGACATATACATACACACACAACAACATGAAGGTGATGTGATAGAGCTAAGGCAATGGATACCCCAAACAGAATACTTTTTTCCTGTACATTTAAGCCATGAAATAAAGAAATTAGATTCATGTTCTTAAATTGAGATCTTAGAAATTGAGAGATGTTTTATATTATTTTGAGAAGTAGCATAGCATAGTGGTCAAGGGCAGAGACTCTGAAACCAGATAGCTTCAGTTTAAATCCTGTCTCCATCACTTACTAGCCATGTGACCTTTGGCAAGTTAAATATTTATGCCTCAGTTTATTCATCTGTAAAGTAGGAATAATAATAGTCCCAACCTTATAGGGCTATTGTGAGGATTTGATCAGTGAATCTATATAAGTGCTCAGAATAGAGACTCACACATAGTAAGCACCATAAAGTTGTTTGCTCTTATTAATTATTTAATTACAGAAATTAATTATCTGATGCCCTCTTGGAATACAAAAAAACCTTTGCTTAAAAATCAAACAAACAAAAGCTAACAAATTAAACAAACCTGATCCTGGTCAAGGGCAGTATTATGCTAGTAAATGTTTACCAACTAGCGTGAGGAAGGGTAAAATCCTCATTTGTAAGTACAAATACTTCAAACTACCCCATGATATCACTGAACTTGGAGATGGGAAGAGATGTTACACACTCAGCCCTGGGAGCTGATACTGGCTGGCTCTAACACACCACTGGAATGGTCTCATTTTCATTAGAATTTATGTAGGTGTTTCTGAAATTGCACTCTAAATTTTCTGGTGAACATTTGAAGGTGTTAAATTTTCCAGGTGCAAATATTGTGAGCCTCACTTTACAGCTGCTTTTTAGCGTGTGTGTGTGCATGTGTGCACTTTAGGCTAAAAATCCAAGCATTCAATTTGTAGAATTCTCTCTCTAAATAAATCAAATAAAACTACACTAGATGAAAATACAAAAGTAAGCTTGATGATCCATCTGATAATTTTACTTTCTATGAGAAAATATTTTTAAATGATCATTTGAATTAAAAAAATGATTCTAGGTGTGCACTTCTGAGATGACGTGCAACTGTTCTAGTGGCTACAGCCCTCCAGATTGCCAAGCGCGCTCCAGAATACCTTCCAGATTGCCTGGGGGACAGGGCAAGTATCTCTCTCTTCTTGTATCCAGTTAATAAAATTCTCAAATTGCTTACCTTCGCAAAGACAAAGTTCGATTTTTGACACTTTGAAAGAAACCAGTATTTGTAATTAAAAGGTAAATAGGCTGCCTCAAGAAATAGACGCCAAATATGCTTTCTTAATCTTGCTTTTTGTCCTAATATTAATTTTGAATGTGATTGAAGCTGAGGGTATCTTTTAAAATTTTTATTTACTTATGTCTGACTTTCTCCTTTAAACTGTCTTTCAACCTTTTCCCCCTTTTATGCCTGATCCTGTGGTCTCAGCTCTATACAAACAACACACCCTGTGTCCAGCACTGTTAATATGTATCTGTTATAGAAGAAATAAAGGAAATAGAAGATAAGCTTTTAGTCTGGCGTTTATAGTTTAAATGATAAAAATCTATTAATTGCTGCTAAAGAGATGACAGAAGGGGCTAAAACAATATTCTGTTTGTTCACCATGACTTTAGTTTTCGTCATTCATTCATTGATTTAGCAAATATTTATTGAACTCCTACTATATACCAGGTGCTCATCATATGGCACTAGGCATGTACAGTAAGCAAAACAAAGTCCCACTCCTCATGGAATTTAAAGAATACCCAGTGCTAACTAGCTGCAGAATTAGGATTAGGAATCAAGTCTCTATTTTTATGGCAGTGACGTTTTAGTAGCACTGCAGTGACTCCGCATGTAAAAACAGATCCCTAAATGTCAAAGAGCCAACAGTCTAATAAAGAAAAACAGGATATGCACAGATATAGTGGGATTCTGTGATAATGCACCTTGTAACAATGCAAGTTTGTTGGATAACCTTACAAGCAGATTATATATCACTGAAGTTTTGGGGTCCCACTTATAGTGGGATTTTGCTGTAGCTGCTGTATAATGTAGAATACATTGGAACTTTCTGGAACTTAGTTTCTGTTCTTTTAGAATGAGAGTTTATAGAGATAGTCTCAAGTATTATGATTCTATTATTATTTTTCCATGTTCCTTGAATAACAGTAAAAATTAAGAACATTGTAATTAGTTTGCTGTAACTTGAAAGTAAAAGTAGGCAGCTTAATTTTTTTACTCTGATTTTTTAATGTATTTTTATTTTTAGGTTTAATCAAGGAAAGAGGTTTTGAGAAGGCTGGGAAGAAGCAGTGGCTTTTGGGTATCTACATTGCTTTACCTGTTCTCGTCGTAGCAACCATAGTAGCTGTTTCATGGAAGCCTTTGAAAAAGTGGTTCAGCAAGAAAGAGGAACCCCAAAGTAGCGAGTAAATTGAATTTGTGTTCTGAAGTTAAACTTTAGTACCATTTAAATCTAGTCACATATAAGGAAATATTATGAGCAGCCATAATACTTTACATTTTACAGGAATTTTGAATGCTACATCAGTATCTCATTTAATTATTTGAGATAGTTTTGAATATCCTTATTTTAAAGATGCAAAAATTTTGGAATGTGGTTTTAATGACTTGCCAATGTCATCACCTTGGTAATTGAGAGAGGAAGAACTAAAATGTATCCATATCTATTGCTTTCAAATGCCCAGTGATCTGTGTCACCTACAGGAGAAGTACCAGAAGTATTTATTTGTAATGCAGATTTATGAGCCATATCACAAATGAAATGTTTCAATTTGCATTGCTGCCTCATGTAAGAAATAATTTTAAAAATATTCTCTGGGAAAAGTCTTCAGAAAGCAAATTTATAATTTAGTATATAAAATATTTTTATTTAAAAATATAGTTCAAAAGCAAAGACAGAACAAGGTGACAAACAACCATTTGCCCACCACTGGAAATAAACATGAATATTTTGTTTCTCTTATGAAATAAACCGCTGTATATACAGCTGCAATCCCCATCTCCCTCTCTGTGGAGAACAACCTCTGCACTGAAAGCTGGTGTGTATCACATATTTTTACTACACGTGGCTACATCCCTGTGCCATATCTAGAATTATATATAATTTTAAATATTTATACTTTATACATATGTTTATCCTTCTAATTCTAAGTTTGTTTTTCCTTTTTCTTTTTTATGAGCAGTCTTCTCAGAGGTTTTTCTATTTTATTAGTAATTTAAAAATATAATTTGTCGTTCTGTTGAGATCCATATATTTCCTTGTGTTTATTATCCTTAACTTACAGTCTGTTCCTCTTTGCTACTCTCTTCACCTTTGCTATGTGTTTAATTCTACCTTTGTGGAGTCTAATGCTTTGTTTATTAATTTTCAATTTTTCTTATTTTCCTAATATGCTTTTAAAGTGAAAACTTTCTCCCTTATATATCATTTCATCTACATTCTCCAGTTTTTAAGATACAGCTGATATTCAGTTTAAAAAATTAGAAACTTCCAGCACGATTTCTTATTTAAATTATGAACAAACCATGGTCTTTAGTTTTCAGTTATATGATTTATTTTTGTTGCTGTAAAAGTTATTTTCCAATTTTATTACCTTATTGGGAGAGCTTTGTCTCTGATCTAGACTCTTAAATGTTGGAACCAGAAAGTCAGTTTTTTGTAAAAATATATGCTTGATACGCATGCTTCAATTAATGTGATACAGCATGTTTTTTTCTTTGTTTTTAGAACAAACTTTTAAATTGTGCTGTTTCAAGTCATCTTTATACTTACTGGGTTTTTAAATTTTTTCTCTATTTGATCATTCATTTTCTATGAGAGGCAAATAAGGTTTTCCAGTATGTCATGGCTTTCTCTTCGATTGTTGAGACTTCTGCTTTATATACTCTGAGGCAGTGGCTAAATGCATAATGTTCAACATAGTTATATATTCTTGGTGTATTTTCTTTATATCATTAATAATTGTATCTTAAATTCTATTCTCACTCTTACATTGCTATATATCAACTTGCTCTTTGAAATTTAGACTTACCTATTACATATTTTTCATCCCTTATTTTCAACCATTCTTTGATTTTAGTTGGTATATTATAAACAGCCTTTTATATGAAATGCAGTAGTGGAGTTTGTTACATTTATATGCTTAATATATGATGACATATATTCACATTGAAATTTACCATCTTATTTTCTTCCTACTTACTATCCTCTTTTTTTTTTTTTTTTGGCATTTTTTCCTTTTCTCAAAATCCATTTTCTTGATTGTGCTTTTTCTTTTTCTTTTCTTTTTCTCTTCTACTATTTTGTACGTTTTTATATTCTGTTTTTATTGTTTTAATGATTTTTGTTAACTTTTAGCATTTGTAGCTAATGTTGTATAATGTCTTAATTTAATCATTGTATATAATCTTCTGAATAACACAAGGATCTTAGCCCTTTAACACTAACCTATCTTTTTCAATCTGTTTGTCATTTGGCTTTTCAGTTCCCTCCAAATAAGTTTTGTGTTATTGTGTTCTTATCATTATTATGTTTAGTTAATACTTATTAGGATTTCCTGAT
Source organism: Delphinapterus leucas (assembly GCF_059928025.1). Taxonomy (NCBI): domain Eukaryota; kingdom Metazoa; phylum Chordata; class Mammalia; order Artiodactyla; family Monodontidae; genus Delphinapterus; species Delphinapterus leucas. The sequence goes on from NC_143149.1 coordinate 30,453,083, forward strand.
ATATTTCCCAGATTCTTTATGATTCCCTTTTTTTTTTTTTTTTTTTTTTTGCGGTATGCGGGCCTCCTGCTGTGGCCTCTTCCGTTGTGGAGCACAGGCTCCAGACACGCAGGCCCGGGGGCCATGGCTCACGGGCCCAGCTGCTCCGCAGCATGTGGGATCCTCCCGGACCAGGGCACGAACCCACATCCCCTGCATCGGCAGGCGGACTCTCAACCACTGCGCCACCAGGGAAGCCCTATGGTTCCCTTTTTTTAAACTTAGTTTCGAAATAATTTAAGAAATATAAAAAGTTGCAAAAATAGCACAGAATTCCATTGTACTCATCACTTAGGTTTTCTCAGTAATAACCTCTTACATTAACATAGCACATTTTCACAGCCAGAGAATTGATATTGGTACAATATTATCAATTAAACTATAGACCTTATTCATATTCACCAGTGCTTACATACATACACTCATTTTTGGGTATGTGTGTGTATATATTATGAAATTTTGTCACATGGTTTGTGTACCAATGCCATAATTATCGCCATTCTTTTTGGAATCCTGCTTTTTTCATTCTAGGTTCAATCTTCTTGGAGAAGTACCTGCTTTGGTAGTTATTACAGTGATGGTCTATGTGTAACCATCTGTTTGCCTTATATGCCTGGAAATGGTTTTATTTCACTTTCACTCTTGAAATTCTATATGGGTATAGAATTTTAGGTGGACAGTTATTTCTGTCAGCCCTTTTATGATGCCATTGAATTCTGGCATTTACTGTTGTTGAGATGTCTGCTGTCAGATTAATTAATTCATTTTTACCTTTATACTTGCACTTTTTTTTCTAAGTTAGCTTCTCAAGTTTTTTTTGTCCAAGGTATTATGTTACTGAATTATTACTTGTTCTGATATGAGTTTGTTTTTATTTTTCCAGCTCTGAATTCACAATCATCTTCAATTATCATGTCTTTCTTCAGTTCTGGAAGATTCTCAGTCATTATCTCTTTAATGATTGACTCTTCCCCATTCTATCCCTTTTATTTTTCTGAAATCCCTGTATTTTATGGCCTTCCATTCTAGCCTCCATGGTAGATGGTGATGGTTGTTCTCTTCCTCATCTTTATACTTCTCCTTTTGCTTCTTTTCTTTTGACACTAAGAATGAAGCTTTTAAAAGCTGAGATACAATTTACATGTAGTAAAATTAATCTCTTTGGTTTATGTAATTCTATGAGTTTAACAAATGCGTACACTTACTACAACCTCGATAAAACATAGAACAATTTCATCACCTCAGAATTCCCTCTCACCCCACCTTCAGCTCCTGGCACTGACAGATGTCTTCTTTGCCTATAGTTTTGCCAATTCCAGAACTTTGTATAAATGGAATCGTTTACTGTAGTATGTAATCTTTTGAGTCTGTCTTCTTTCCCTTGGCATAATGCATTTGACATTCATCCATGATGTTATGTGTATCAATAGCTTGTTCTTTTTCTAATGTATAGTTCTATCGTGGTATAAGTGACACACAGTAAATTACATATATTTTAAGTGTATAATTTTGTATGTTTTGATAATTTGAAAAGTAACACTGATGAAACCATCATCATGATCAAGATTATGAAGATATCTGTCATGCCCCCAAATTTCCTCGTGCCCCTTTGTAAGCCCCACTCCTGCCTCTTCCACCTGCTCTATCCCCATACTGCTGCTGATCTGCTTCTTAGCTTGCATTTTCTAGAATTTTATATAAACGGAATCATACAGTATATACTCTTCTTTTTGTCTGATTTACTTCAGTCACCATGATTATTTTGCAATCCATCCATGTTCTTGTGTGATCATTTTTTTTTCCTTTTATTGCTGATAAGTATTCAGTTGTATGATTATACCATAATTTGTTCATCCATTCCATCTATTGATAGTTATTTGGATGCGTTCCAGTTTTTGGCTGTTATAAATAAAGCCATTATGAACATTTACATACAAATTTCTATGTGAACATATGTGTTCTTTTTCTTAGTTAATACCCAGGACTGGAACAACGGGGTAATATGGTAGGTATATGTTTCACTTCTAAAGAAAGAGCTAAACTGTTTTGCAAAGCAGTTCTTCTATCTTATATTCCAACCACTAGTATGTGAGAGTTCTAGTTCCTCCACATTCTCACCAACACTTATATGGTCATATATTTTTTTAATTTTAGCAATTCCGACAGTGTGCAGTGGCATCTCATTATGGTTTTAATTTGCATTTCTCTAATGACTAATGATGCTGACAGTTGTTTCATGTGGTTATTTGTCAGATGCACATCTTCTTTGGAGAAGTGTGTATTCAAATATTTTACCCATTTTAAATTAATTAATTAAAATTACAATCCGGAGGTCTTTTATTTATTTATTTTTACACCTATTATGGCATGATTTCATAGGGAATGGGTTCCAGCTCACTGGTTCTCACAAAGAGTGCTTCTCTGGATGGAGCAGGCTGGTGCTTCAGTCAAACCCACGTTCCTTTCCCTTTGGCTTCCTTCTTTTTCTGATCATATTTCCTTCATTTCAAGGAGCTGTCTTGGTTCTTAGAGTGCTTAATATCCTCAATAAGTACATTAATTCTCTTGGCAAGAATCTTGCCCTTAATTCGTTTGTTTTCAACAATGCCAACAGCATACTGGGTAACATTGTAGACTCCCAGTTTGTGTAACATTTGTGGGACATTTCTTTTTTAAATAGTGCCAGTTCCCTTGCTGTCTACAATATCACTTTTTTGTAATTTCCCATGTATGTGACCAAAGGAACAACCCCATGTTTTCTAAAAGGTCTAGAGAATGTATAGCAGGTGCCTCTTCTCTTTTCTTTTGTGTTGGTCTTTTTGACAAATTACTGGAAAATGGCAGTTTCAACTGAAAGACCCAATTTTTTGATTGGGTTGTCTTTTTATTATTGAGTCAGTCAAAACTTTTTGATCATTTAAAAAATGGATTGTTTGTTTTCTTATTATTGTATTTTGAGTGTTCATTATAAATGCTGGATACAAGTGCTTTATTATATATATGATTTGCAACTATATTCTTCTAGTCTAAGGCTTTTCTTTTCACTCTTTTAAAGAGCAAAAGTTTAAAATTCTGATGAAATCCACTGTATCAATATCTTCTTTTATAGATCATGATTTTGATGTTGTATCTAGGAAATATTTGCCTAACCAAAATTCATGAAGATTTTCTCTCATGTTTTCTTTTAAAAGTTTTATAGTTTTAGGTTTTGCGTTTAGGCTTATATCCAATTTGAACTAAGTTTTGTAGGGGTATGAATTGAGTGTTTTTCTTTTCCTGCATAAGAACATCCAGTTGTTCTAACACCATTGCTTTTAAGCTTCATTAAGTAGGATCAGAATGGTTAGCACTACAGAGGCAATACCCTTCCATGTAACTCTACCAAACTCACTGTGAATTATGAGATTTTTCAACTCAGATGGTGGGAACACAAACTATTCCTGTTCCTATATGAGTACAAGAGATTGCTTCCTTTATTAATTTCTAATAATTTTTCTCTGGCTCAGGGAGTTTCTTCACTTGCATTCAGTGATTGGTACTCTGCAGAACACTCAAAGAGGACCCTCCACAAATATCAGGAGTTCTCTGTGCACCTCCTTTCTTCTCTGGTATTCTGCCCTGAGAAGTGTAGCTGCCTTGGCATCCCCAGACCCTATTACCTCAATTCAGGGAGACTTCTGGCTTTGCCTGGGTTTCCCTTGCTGTGCTACAGGATGGCAACTCTCCTCAGGCAGTAACAAGGGGCAATCACAGGTCTCACCTTTATTCCCTTCTCTCATAGATCACTATCCTGCCTAATATTCAGTGTCTGAAAACCAGCATTTAATATATTTTGTCCAGATATTCATTTGTTTCAGGCAGGAGGGTAAATCCAGTCTGTTACTCCATCTTGACCGGAATTGGAAGTGTGTCTTTATGGTTTGTAACTGCACTTTCATAGCTCTCTCTCCATCTCACATTTCCTCAGATCACTCTCATTTCACCAATTCTTCCTTCTCTGTCCTGTTCTAGACTTATGGATTCTATTCTTGCAGAAATCTCTATGGAGATTCTAAATGTTCTCCAAGTTTTTTAATCATTTGTATTTCTTGGTGTGTGAACTCATTGTTTTGCTCTGGCTGTTGACATTATCTATTAGGGGTTTGTAATTGTACAAACTTCTTTTCTCTTCAGTGTCTTTTCCTTTCAGTGTCTGTGCTTTTCCCATGAGAATTCTGCATGCCCTGTGTTGAAGACATACACATGTGGGTGGTTTCATTTTTGCTTCTTTTAAAGCAAAAATATTTGGAGCAACTGCTATGCATGGTGTTCAAGAATTTGTAGGAGTGTGACTGGGGCCCTGAAAGTACATTTTTTGTAGGCTTGGGACTCTGCAGTGATGCATTTCCCCCCATCTATTCCTGTTGCATATCCCCCTTTCCCTGCTGCATTCCTAAGGCCACTGGTCAGAATTTTTACTATCCCTGTGTAATGGGTGGTATGGACATTCATGGCTCCCAGGTTAAATGGCTCCAGTTAAGGAGCTCACTTAGTTTCCTTGCATGCAAAGGCCTCATAACTTCTAAGGAATGGCTATTAAATCTCTAGTCCCAAAGTCATATCACTGGTTTAGACACCCCTGCAATCATTCACTTTTATCTCCTGTTTACCCTTTGAACTCTCAGTTTCTTCATTTTTTACTAGCACCAGGAGAATTCTTTTCTTGTTGTTAACCTCAGTTAACCTCTTGTTGTCTTATTTTTTTTCAGCACTCCTCTATGAGGAATGGAAAGGGGAATTGTCCCACCAGCTCATTCTGTCAGATTGTCTAGAAGTCAGTATGGGTTTTAACTTATAAAATGTAGCATTTCTTTATCAATGAATAAAAAATTAAAAGTTGGGCTATAAAGGTCAGAATCAGGAATTCAGGGTCAAACCTATATTCTGTGTTTAGAAGTGATAAGGGAAAAGAAAATTTGTGCCTTCTTGATAAATTCTTTAGTACAAGTTTGAAATGCACTCTTTGTGGATGAGGTATATAAGTAAATAAGAATGTTATTTATTTGCATCTTTGTTCAGTGACCTTGGACATTATTTTCTTTTTTGGTAACTTACCTTGTAAAAGAGATAATACTGCTTATGAAATGGCCTGACTTTTATTTATGCAGTTGGCAAGCGCTCTTAGGACTAACTTTGGACACTATTTTCCTTTTTTTTTTTAATATCCAGATCAGAAGGCAGCACTCACAGAAATGCTAGCAGGTAGGTAAATTGGAAGGCATCTTAAGATACATGTTGAAAATTAAGAATGAATAATTCACAATGTCTAGATACTGTTTGAACAGCTAAGTTTGGCAAAGTAATCCACTGAAAACCAGGCTACTAGTATATAGTAATTTAGTTTCTAGTAAATTAGTCTTTTATTCATTTAATAAATACTTATTGGAAGTCTACTCTGAGGAAACAAGGAATAAAATGGCTGACTCTAATAAAAGACAGGATATGTATAATTAGTAAAGAAAAAGGATGTATAGTGCCTGGAAATTACCCAACTTGGGTTATATTTATGTACTGCTTGGGTAAACAAACAAGCAAATGCTTGACATTTGATAGATTGTACATGACAGAACTCATGTATAAATTTCTATAATAATTTTGGGTTGATGAGAACTAATTACACTGACTTAGCTGTGCTTTTCTTTTAATCATTAATAAATAGCATATTGTCCCCGTTAATATTTCTTAACCATAAATTCTGTCCTTACTGTTTTATAACTGCTATACCAACATTCTATTCTAGTACATTATCTAATGTAACTTTTCACCCCCTTACTTTCAACCTTTTATTTAATTTGGTCTCCTGAAAACAGCCTGCCAATGGAATTTTAAACTATGTAACCTCAAGAGTTTCTCAGTAGTTGAATTGAATATGTTTATATACTTATATGTTTGCTGATATGTTTAGACTAAATTCTACCATTTTGTTTTGTTTTTTTCTATTTATCATGCTTTTTCAGTATTTTCTCTTTCTACTTTCATGTATTCCATCATATTGATTGTGCTTTCATTGTTTTTTCTTTCCTTCTATCAATTTGGTCATTATATGTTCTAGTTATATTCTTTAATTCTTTAATTATTATATTATGATTTATTAAATTATTAAAATTAAATGTAGATAAAGTTACAATTTTAGATATAAAAGTACTTATAACCTTCTTCTAACAATTTATGGATCTTAGACCATTAAACGTTATACTCTTTTCTTCACTCTTCCATAGCATTATCATTTGGCTTTCAGTTACTCCTGAATTTTAACCTGATACAAATAAGTCATCATTATCATTATTATATTTAATCAAAACATACTAGGATTTCACTATATATTTGTAACTTATTTACTCACTATTCTTTTTTGAATTTAATTCCATTTTTTTAATGTTCAACCTCCCTTTTGGTGAAGTACCTCTCTTAGAATTTCCATCAGTGAGTCTGTGTGTAGTAAACTATTTATCTTATCCACCTAAAATTATCTTTATTTTCACTCTTGAGTATGAGTTTATGTAGTATGGACTTCTATGCTGAGAGTTATTTTGCCTTCGCTATTTGAAGATATGTCAGTGTAGTGTGGCATTTACTATTGTTGATGATAAATCTTCTGTTAGTGTGTTGATTCATTTATTCCTTTACGATTAATAGGAGTTTTACCTAGTCATTGCATTCTTATTGCTGCATAACAAATTACCACACACTCAGTGACTTAAACAACATTCATTTACTATGAGCAAGTTCTGTAAGTCAGAAATCCAGGTGGATTTGGCTGGGTTGTCACAAGTCTGACCTGAAGGCCTGAAGGCCAGGCTGGGATCATAGCTCATTTGGGTTGTAAGAAAAATCCAATTTCTTGCAGCTGTAGGTCTGAGGTATCTCTTTCCTTGTTGCCTGTCTGCTTGGAGCCCCTCCGTCTCCCAGAGGACACCTGCATTGCTACTTATGTACCTCCCTTCACCTTTAAAGAAACAAGAGTAATATAAGTATTCCTAAGGCTTTGACTCTCTCTTAATTTCTTTCCTCTACCAGCAGGAGAAAACTCTACTTGTAAAGAGCTGACCTGATTGGGTCAGGCCCACCAAAATAATCTCTGTATTTTAAGGCCAACAGATTTGGAGCTTTAATTACATTTGCAAAATCTTTTCAGAGCAGTACTTTGAAAAGTGTTTGAGTAACCAAGGAATGGGAATCTTAGAATTCTGCCTAACATAGCCATTGTTAGAATTCTGCCTAACATAGCCTGTACATGTATTCCTTGTCCTTAGAGTTGTTATTTTGTTATAATGTATTCTGGTAGAGATTTTTTTTTAAATCATGAGCTGGACCCAGTATTTTCTTTCAGTGTGAAGACTCATACCTTTCTTCAATTTTGGAAAAGTTCTAGACAATTTTTTTCTTCAGATACTGACTCTCCCCCATTCTAAATTTTCTGTGTCTAAATTGTTCCATGTTTCTTAACTGGACTTTTATGTATATTTTATATTCTGTTTAGTGTTCTAGGTGATTTCCCTAAATTCAAAATCAACAATTTTTTTTTCAGTTCTGTCATGTGTTTTTTTATTGAGGTATAGTTGATTTATAAAATTATATGTTTCAGGTATACAACATAGTGATTAATAATTTTTATAAGGATTATGCTACATTTATTGTTATTATAAAATATTGGCAATATTCCCTGTGCTGCACAATATACCCATGTAGCTTATATATTTTATACATAGTAGTTGATACCTCTTAATTGCCTATCCCTCTCTTGTCCCTTGCCCTCTTGCTATCTCCACTGGTAACCACTAGTTTGTTCTCTATATATGTGACTCTACTTTTGTTATATTCACTAGTTCATTTCACTTTTTATATTACACAGGTAAGTGATAACATGCAGTATTTGTCTTTCCCTGACTTACTTCATTAAGCATAATACCTTCCAAGTCCATCCATATTGTTGCAAATGGCAAAATTTCTTTCTTTTTAATAGATGAGTAATATTCTATTGTGTGTAAATATACCACATCCTCTTTATCCATTCATCTGTTGATGAACACAACTTTGCTTCCATATCTTGGCTATTGTAAATAATGCTGCTACAAGCATTGGGGTATGTGTATCTTTTTGAAGTAGTATTTTCATTTCTTCAATATATACTCAGGAGTGAAATGACTAGATCATGTGATAGTTCTATTTTTAGTTTTTTGACGAACCTCATACTGTATTCCACAGTGTTTGCACCAATTTACATTCCCACCAACAGTGTATGAGAGTTCCCTTTACTTCACATCCTCACTAACATTTGTTATTTGTGGTCTTTTTTTTTTTTTTTTTAAGATGTTGAGGGTAGGAGTTTATTAAATAATTAATTTAATTTTGCTGTGTTGGGTCTTAGTTTCTGTGCGAGGGCCTTCTCTAATTGTGGCAAGCGGGGACCACTCTTCATCGCAGTGTGTGGGCCTCTCACTATCGCGGCCTCTCTTGTTGTGGAGCACAGGCTCCAGACGCGCAGGCTCAGTAGTTGTGGCTCACAGGCCCAGTTGCTTCGCGGCATGTGGGATCCTCCCAGACCAGGGCTCAAACCCGTCTCCCCTGCATTAGCAGGCAGACTCTCAACCACTGTGCCACCAGGGAAGCCCCTTTGTGGTCTTTTTGATGATAGCCATTCTCACAGATGTGAGATGATAGCTTGTTGTGGTTTTGATTTGCGTTTCTCTGATGATTAGTGATGTTTAGCATCTTTCCATGTGTCTGTTAGCTTATGTATATCTTCTTTGAAAAAATGTCCATTCAAGTCTTCTGCACATTTTTTTAATCGGTTATTTGGTTTTTTGATTTTGAGTTGGATGCGCTATATATTTTGTATATTAACCCCTTTTCGGTCATATTACTTGCAAATATTTTCTCCCATTAAGTAGGTTGTCTTTTTGTTTTCTCATTGGTTTTCTTTGCTCTGCAAAACCTTTTAAGTTTACTTAGGTCCCATTTGTTTATTTTTGCTTTTGTTTCCTTTGCCTTAGGAGACAGATCCAAAAAGCCATTGCTACAATTTATGTCAAAGAGTGTTCTGTCTACATTCTCTTCTAGGAGTTTTATGATTTCTGGTTTTAATTCATTTTGAGTTTATTTTTGTATATGGTGTAATAAAATATTCTATCTCATTCTTTTAGATACAGATGTACAGTTTTCCCAGCACCAGTTACTGACAAGACTGTCTTTTCTCCACTGTATATTCTTGCCTCCTTTTTTGTAGGTTAATTGACCATAAGTGTGTGGGTTTATTTCTGAGCTCTCTGTTCTGTTCCAATGATCTACATGTCTGTTTTGCTGCCAGTACCAAACTATTTTGATTACTGTAGCTTTGTAATATAGTCTGAAATTAGGGCGTGTGATACCTCCAGTTCTGTCCTTCCTTCTCAAGATTGTATTGGCTATCAGTGGTCTTTTGTGTTTCCATACAAATTCTAGAATTATTTGTTCTAGTTCTGTGAAAAATGCCATTGGTATTTTGATGGGGATTGCATTGAATCTGTACATTGCCTTGGGTAATAGGATCATTTTAACAATATTAATTCTTCCAGTCCAAGAACATAGTATATCTTTCCATCTGTTGTGTCATCATCAATTTCTTTTATTAGTGCCATAGTTTTCTGAGTACAGGTCTTTTGCCTCCTTAGGTAGGTTTCTTCCCAGGTATTTTCTTCTTTTTGATGGAATGGTAAATGGGATTGTTTCCTTAATTTCTCTTTATGATAGTTTGTTGCTAGTGTATAGAAATGCAACAGATTTCTGTATATTAATTTTGTATCCTGCAACTTTACTGAATTCATTGATGAGAATTTTCTATGTATAGTATCATTTCATCTGCAAAAAAGTGACAGTTTTACTTCTTCCTTTCCAACTTGGATTCCTTTTATTTCTTTTTCTTGTCTGATTGCTATGGCTAGGAATGCTGTTACTGTGTTGAACAAAAGTGGTGACAGTGAACATCTTTGTCTTCTTCCTTTTCTTAAAGGAAATGCTTTCAGATTTTCACCATTGAGTATGATGTTAGCTGTGGGCTTATCACATGTGGCCTTTATTATGTTGAGGTGTGTTCCCCCTATGCCCACTTTCTGGAGAGTTTTTATCAGAAATGAAAGTTGAATTTTGTACCCAGAATCTTTTTCTGCACCTATGGATATGATTTTTATTCTTCAACTTGTTCACGTAGCATATCACATTGATTGAATTATGGATAATGAACCATCCTTGCATCCCTGGGATAAATCCCTCTTGATCATGGTGTATCATCCTTTTAATGTATTGTTGGATTTTGTTTGCTAATATTTTGTCTGGGATTTTTGCATCTGTGTTCATCAGTGATATTGGCCTGTAGTTTTCTTTTTCTTCCTTCCTTCCTTCCTTTCTTTCTTTTCTTTCTTTCTTTCTTTCTTTCTTTCTTTCTTTCTTTCTTTCTTTTTTTCTCTCTTTCTTTCTCTCTTTCTTTCTTCCTTCCTTCCTTCCTTCCATCCTTCCTTCCTTCCTTTCTTTTTACTGGTTTTGATATCATGAGGATGCTGGCCTTGTAGAATGAGTTTGGAAGCATTCCTTACTCTGCAATTTTTTAAAATAGTTTGAGAAGAATGGGTGTTAACTTTTCTCTAAATGTTTGGTCCAATTCACCTGTAAAACCATCTGGTCCTGGACTTTTGTTTGCTGGGAGTTTTAAAATCACAGTTTCAATTTCATTACTGATTATTTATCCATTCACATTTTCTATTTCTTCCTGGTTCAGTCTTGGGACATTGTACATTTCTAGGAGTTTGTCCATTTCTTCTAGATTGTTGATTTTATTGACATATAGTTTCTCTTAGTAGTCTCTTATGATCCTTGTATTTCTGTGATGTCAGTTGTAACTTCTCTTTTATTTCTGATTTTATTGATTTGGATTCTCTCTTTTTTTCTTGATGAGTCTGGCTAAAGTTTTTATCAATTTGGTGTATATTTTCAAAGAGCCAGCTCTTAGTTGCATTGATCTTTTCTATTTTTTTCTTCTGTCTCTATTTCATATATTTCTACTCTGATCTTTATGGTTCCTTTCCTTCTGCTATTTGGGGTTTTGTTTGTTCTTCTTTTTCTAGTTCCTTTAAGTATAAGGTTAGGTTGTTTATTTGAGATTTTTCTTGTTTCCCTAGGTAAGCTTGTATAATTATAAACTTCCTTCTTAGAACTGCTTTTGTTGCATCCCATAGATTTTGGATGGTTGTGTTTTCATTTTCATTTATTTCCAGGTATTTTTTTTTTAATCTTCTCTTTGATTTCTTCAGTGATCCATTGGATATTTAGTAGAATATTGTTTAGCCTCCACGCATTTGTGTTTTCTGCAGTTTTCTTTTCTTATAGTTGATTTCTAGTCTTGTAGTGTTGTGGTCAGAAAAGATGCTTGATATGATTTCAGTGTTTCTTAAATTTACCGAGGCTTGTTTTGTGGCTTAGCATGAACTCTGTCCTGGAGAATTTTCCTTGCGCACCTGAAAAGAATGTGTATTCTTCAGCTTTTGGATGGAATGTTCTATATATATCTATTAAGTTGATCTGTTGTAATATGTCATTTAATATTTCCTTATTGATTTTCTGTCTAGATGATCTGTTTGTTGATCTAAGTTGGGTGTTAAAATTCCCTACTATTATTGTGTTATTCTCGATTTCTCCATTTATTTTTGTTGAAATTTGCTTCAGTTATTTGGGTGCTCCTATGTTGGGTGCATATATATTTACAATTGTTATATCTTCTTGGATTGAACCCTTGATTGTTATATCATATTCTTCTTTGTCTCTTCTAACAGCCTTTGCTTTAAAGTCTATTTTATCTACTATAAGTAATGCTACCCAAACTTTCTTTTAATTTTCTTTTACATGGAATACCTTTTCCATCCCCTCACTTCCAGTCTGTGTGTTTCTTTAGCACTGAATGAGTCTCTTATAGGCAGCATATATACAGGTCTATTTTTGTATCCATTCAGCCACTCTGTGTATTTTGGTTGGAACACTTAGTCCATTTTCATTTAAGTAATTATTAATATGTGCATACTTATTAATAAATATGTACTTATTAATATGTATGTACATACAAGGGAGTTCCCTTTCATGTAACTTGTTGCTTTTCCCATGCTGCTTTTTATACTCTCTATCTTTAATTTTTGCCATTTTAATTATAATGTGTCTTGTGTTGCTCTTTGGGTTGATCCTTTTGGAGACACTCTGGTTCCTGGATTTGTATTTCTGTTTCCTTATAGTCATCTATTAGGACATATTGTACAGTGCAGGGGAAAAATCCAATATTTTATAATAACTATAAATAGAGTATAACCTTTAAAAATTATGAATCACTATACTGTACACCTGTAACTTATAAAATATTGTATACCGACTGTACCTAAATTAAAAAAAATTTTAGAGCTTCCCTGGTGGTGCAGTAGTTAAGAACCCACCTGCCAATGCAGGGGACACAGATTCGAGCCCTGGTCCAGGAAGATCCCACATGCCACGAAGCAACTAAGCCCATGCACCACAACTACCGAGCCTGCACTCTAGAGCTCACGAGCCACAACTACTGAAGCCTGTGTGCCACAACTACTGAGCCTGCGCTCTAGAGCTCACGAGCCACAACTACTGAAGCCTGTGCGCCTAGAGCCCATGCTCCACAACAAGAGAAGCCACAGCAATGAGAAGCCCGTGCACCACAATGAAGAGTAGCCCCCACTCGCCACAACTAGAGAAAACCTGCACACAGCAACAGACCCAACGCAGCCAAAAAAATTAATTAATTTAAAAAAAATTTTTAAAGGAGAAAGGAAAGAAAAAGCAAACACTTGCAACCCAATGATTAAGACTACAGTTATCTATCCTGGTTGTGGGGTTAATGAATTAATGTTTTGTTAACCTTTAAGGACTGATGTTTTATTTCAAATAAAAATTTTTAATGAGGTTCTTTTTTTTTTTTTTTTTTTTTTTGCGGTACGCGGGCCTCTCACTGTTGTGGCCTCTCCCGTTGTGGAGCACAGGCTCCGGACGCACAGGCTCAGCGGCCATGGCTCACGGGCCCAGCCACTCCGCGGCATGTGGGATCATCCTGGACTGGGGCACAAACCCACATCCCCTGCATCGGCAGGCAGACTCTCAACCACTGCGCCACCAGGGAAGCCCTGAGGTTCTTTTTGACGTAACTGAACAGCATCAGGGAAAGAGTATGCCAAAACAACTTATTCCTTTTTTTCTTCCCTTTGAACTTATTTATTTTTAGACTATTAAAATGACCAAACCAGGATGAGATACCCAATAAATCTTTATGTCATTATGACTTGGTTTTGATTGCCATTCTCATAAAGCTGCACATAACTGTGACATTTATTTCTTTTTAAGAGAACTTGTAGTCTAGCCAGAATGATCTTTGAAAAATGCAAATTTAAACTCTTGATGAATTACTTTATCTAGATGTTTGATCATCAATGGATGTTATCATAAAAAGACAAACAACCAGGTATTACGTCCCTTCCACTGGAAGTGCACAATACCACCTAAGAAATATTCTTACCAAAAGAAGTAGTTGAATCTCTTTATGATTCTGTATGTAATCACCAATGTATAACTAATATAGAGGTCATGTAACTGTCACCTGGGCCTTTTGGAATGCTTGCTGTTGCATTCCTCTATCTTGGAACCCAGCTGCCATGCTGCAAGATGCTCCAGTACATGGAGAAGCTACATGCAGGCACTTTGGGTGACAACTCCAGCTGAGCTCCCAGCTGATAGTTGTCATTAGTTGACAGCATGTGAACATCCACCTATCTTAGATATCCATCTGACACATGACTACAACTGCATGAGAGACCCCAAATGAGAACTACTCAGCTGATCCCAGTCAACTCACTGAACCAAGAGAGTTAATAATAAATGTTTTGAGATACTAAATTTTGGAATGATTTTTTAAGTAGTCTTATGGACTGAATGTCTCCCCTTCCCGAATTCACATATTAAAACCCTATCCCCCAATCTGATGGTATTAGGAGTTGGGGTATTTGGGCTGAAATTAGGTTTAGATGAGGTCATGAAAGTGGGGTCTCCATGACGGGATTAGTGTTCTCATAAGGCAAGGAAGAGAGACCAGAGCGCCTTCTCTCTCTGCACCACGTGAAGACAGCAAGAAAGCAGCCACCTGCAAGCCAGGAAATAGGTTCTCGCCAGGAACCAAATTTGCTGACACCTTGATCTTGGACTTCCCAGCCTCCAGAATTTTAAGAAACAGATGTCTGCTGTTTAAGCACCCAGTCTGTAATTCCTGTACCTGGATGTCTACTACTTTTCCCAGGTTAGGGAAGTTTTCAGCTACTGTGTCTTCAAATATGTTCTCTACCCTTTTCTCTCTGTCTTCTCCTTCTGGGACTTCTATCATGTGAATGTCAATATGCTTGATGTTGTCCTGAAGGTCTCTTAAACTGTTCTCATTTCTTTTTTTTTTTTTATGTTCAGCATCAGTGATTTCCCTTACTCTTTCTGCCAGTTCCCTGATCTATTCCTCTGTATCCTTTAGTCTACTATTGATTCCTTCTAGTGTATTTTTCATTTCAGTTATTATATTCTTCATCTCTGTTTGGTTGTTCTTTAACTTCTTACTCTGTTCATCCATTCTTCTCCTGAGTTCTTTGATCCTCTTTTTGATCATTACCTTAAATTCTTTCCTGGGTAGATTGCCTGTATCCATTTCACTTAGTTCTTATGAGTTTTATCTTTGTCCTTTGTTTGGAACTTGCTTCTCTGTTGCCTCATTTCACCTAACTTGCTAGTTTGATTTCCATGTATCTGGTATGTTGATTATGTTTCCCAATCTTGAAGAAGTGACCTTTTGTAGGAGATGTCCTATGTATCCCAGCAGCACACTCCCTGTTCATTACCAGAGCTATATGCTCTAGGGTTGCTCCCTATGTGGGCTGTGTGGGTCCTTCTGTTGTGGCAGGCTGGCTACAGTAAGTGGTTTTATAGGCTTGGCTGGTCCCTGGTCTGGTTGGTTGCCAGGCCTTGCTTTGTGTGGAAGCTGTGGGCTCTTGGTTGGCAGGGCTGGGTCGCAAGACAGCTGGATGTGAAACCCTGCAGGGGTCCGAGGCTAGTGCTGGCTCACTGGTGGGTGGAGTTGGGGTCTAGGAGATCCTGGAGATGTTGCTAACCCCCCCGTGAGTGAAGCCGGTTCCTGGGGCTAGTGTTGGCCCACTGACAAAGCTAATCCTGGGGTCTGCCCACAGTGCCCAGGGGTCCCAGAGCTGCTGTCAGACCACTGGTGGGTGGGGCTAGATCCTGACACAGCTGGCTGCAGGGCCCAGTGTGTCCTGAAGCTTGTATTGGCCTTCTAGTGGGGGCGGGCACAGGCTATGGGGCTGCACTTGTCCTGGGCCTGGTGTCCACCTGCTGGTGGGTGAGCCTGGTCCTGAGTCTAGAGCAGGCTCTCTAGTGGATGGGATTATGGATTCTGGGGCTGGTGCCCGCCTACTTAGGAGTCGAGCTGGGTCCCAGGGTCTCTGGCTGCAGAACCATGGGGGTCCTGGGTCTAGTGCCTGTGCACTGCTGTTTGGGGCCTGGCCCTGCATGCTCTGGTGGGCAGGGCCATAACCAGGGGCAGCCGTGGGCTCAGGGGGTCTTAAGGCAGCCTGTCTGCTAGTGGGTGAGGCTGTGTCCCTGCCCAATTATTTCCTTGCCCTGAGCTGTCCCAGTACTGGTGCCTGTAGGATGTTGGGCGGGCATGGGACTAGTCCTGGGGCTAATGGGCTAGAAAGAGGATTCCAGAATGGTACTTGCCAGTACTGGTGTCCACGAGGTAGAATGAGCTCCCCAAAATGGCTGCCGTCAGTGTCTGTGTCACCAGGGTGAACTCTGGTTGCCTCCTGCCTCTCCGGGAGACTCTCCAAGATCAGCAGGTGGGTCTGACCCAGGCTCCATTCAACTCACCGCTTCTGCCCTGCGTCCTGGAGCGTGTGAGATTCTGTGTGTGCCCTTTAAGAATGGAGTCTATTTTCCACAGCTCTCTGGTCTCCCAAAAGTGAGCCCCATTACCCTTCAGCAAATGTTCTGGGCACTCATCTTCCCAACACAGGACTCCTGGGCTGGGCATCCTGATGTGGGGCACCTCACACCTTGGAGAGGACCCCTTCAATTGTAATTATTTTCCTATTGTGGATCACCCATCCAGGACGTATGGGTCTTGACTGTATTATGACTCTGCCACTCCTACCCATTTCCTGTGGTTCCTTCTTTATATCTTTAGTTGTAGATCCTTTCATGTAGGTTCTGGTCTTTTTCATCTATGGTTGTTCTGCAAATAGTTGTGATTTTGGTGTGAGAGAAGGTGAGCTCAATATCTTTATTCTGCCATCTTGGCCGGTCTCATTCTGTCATTACTTGTTTAATGAATTCTGTTCCTTTATTGATCTCTATGGAAATCCTAAGCATTCTTTTTTTTTTGAAGTTTTTCCTGTTACCTATAATTGTTAGTGTATGAATTCATTAGTTTGAGAGGTGAACATTACCTCTTACTGGCTTTTTTATTTGATTGTAAGTCCATCTTAAGCAGCAATGATTGTCTCATGAGAATTCTGCATATCCTGCTTTGTAGAATCCTCCTCGTCAAGATTATTTTGTTTTACCCTCCTAAGTCATAAACTTTTTTTAAAAGCTTTTAATTTTATGTTGGAGTATAGCCGATTAACAATGCTGTGATAGTATCAGGTGCACAGCAAAGCGACTCAGCCATACATATACATGTATCCATTCTCCCACAGACTCCCCCTCCCAGTCATAAACTTTTGAGGTGTTTGTTACACATGGAGATCTAGAATTCATAGGAAACATGAATTAGTATCCTGAACCTGTACAGTAAAGGCTTAAGATTCCTCTTTCTGTATTTGATGTTTTATCCCATCCATATCCCTAAAGCATTTTAAGCACCTAAGATTCCTGTGTCTCTAGGTGATCCTTTTCCGCCTATACTTCTGAAGCAATCTCCCTGCAGCATCTCTAAGACTCATGATAATACTATCTCCACTTAGTGGGTGGTATGGCCTTTCATGGCTTCCAAGGTTAGAGGAGGTGGTCAGCTCCAGTTTTCCAGGTGGGCTCCACTCCCTAACTGATTCCCCGACCTCTAGGGTCATTCAGCTTTAGTTCCTATTTACCTTTCGTGCTTTCTATATCCTCTTTTTTTTTTCAGACTATCATTAGAAATGTCGCTTCCTTCCCTTAAATCTTCATTAGCATTTTCTGTTATTTTTTTCACTATTACTCTGTGTGTTAAATAGGAGGTGGAAATTACCCTGTCAGCCCAGTCTGCCTGATTGTTTAGAAGTCAGTGAGGGTTTTAAATCACCTCCTGCAGTAATTTGTTTACTAGTGGGTAAAACATTAGGTTAGAACCTAAAGGCCAGAATCAGGCATTCAAAATCAAGCATATATTCTGAGCTGGGAAGTGACAAATCTGTTTTCCTTCTCCTCTGTTTGAGAACTTGACATTTGTATTCTCTATGGACATGGTATATTGGTAAATAAGAATGTTACTTATTTGCATACTGTAACTTAGTAATCTTTTGAAATGATGCATTAGTGGTAATTAGTGGTATAAAAGCGTTAATACAGGTTACAAAATGGTCTGACATTCATTTGTTATGGAGGCACACTTTTTTTAAAGTATTAACTTAGAAGCATTATTTTCACTTGCATTTTAGGTCCACATCAGAAAGTAGTAGCCAAACAGATACTGTCAGGTAAGTAAATTAGAAAGGATTTCTTAAAATAAGTATGTGTTAAATAATAAGATGAACAAATTGAATCAACAAGTAATTGCTAAGAATTAATTGAGCAGCAACAATTGATAAGGTACTACACACACAAAAATTCCTCTTAGTATTTGCCAACTTAGTTAAGTAGTGAGTATTTGTCTAAGTAAATCAATGTCTTCTTTTCTTCAGTTTGTTAATGTATGTTGGGAGTTTATTCTGGAGAAACAGAGGAATAAATGATTGGTGAAATGTTTATGGTGCTAACTCATAAATGGGGAAGTTTACTTCTTTAATTGGAGACTCTAGAAATCCAATATGTATGCTCATGAACAACTGAATGAGGGCTTACCCTGGTCACATAGGAAAAATTTGCTGAAGAAAAAGATTGTAAAGGAATAACAATTCTGTGTGTTCCATAGCCTTTCAGTATTACAAAGTAGTTTTAATTAGGTTTTCCATTTCCTGAAAGGTGGATATGTCTGTATAATAATACAATAATTGTTTAGTTTTCTACATCCAACAATTTTGGATGGTGTTATTCTACCTAGGTCCCTCCAAAGTACACTTAGCAGACACACCCAAATCTACAGAGTAAGCTGTCTAGGCTGCACAACAGGGTTGTTTAATTTCTTTTATTCCAGAAGAGGTCTTCCTCTTCCATTACAATGCCTGCTTTTCTTATCCTTTATCTCTCTTTTGACATTATGATCTTCTCCTTTTAGTGACACTTATGGAGTCATGAGTTACTCTCACCAAACTAAAAAAATTGATTTTCATTATTTTGTCCTCTCAATATCAGGGAGTTAACTTATGGTCCTCAAACACAGTTACTTTTTCCTCACCTTGGACGTATGTCTTATTATACTCTGTTATCGTAGAGGATAGGACTGTATAGCCAGCATGTGGCAGAGTTGTTGGTTTATGGTAAGTGCTCAATAAATATTTGTTGAATGAATGCATGATTACTTAATCTTTTCCACACACAGGCAACCAGACCAAAAAAAAATCCACAAACACAAAGGTACATAGACAAATACACACACACACACACACACACACACACACACACACAATCTATCTATAATGTTATAACTGCCCCCTTTTCTCCCTCTCTTATTATATTATCTCTCATCCTGAAACCTTGTCAACATAATTCATCTCTCCTAGGATATTAATTCACCTACATTGGGTAAGGGATGATAGAATTACCCATAGGTAAATGCACATTTCAACTAGAGTAGTATAATTTGGAATGTTAATCCACTGGTCTAGCCTTCAGGCTTGGTATATACCAGGGAAACATTTTTAGGATCATTTTATTCATTTATATTTAAAGAATGTCACTTGACTCTACTGCTATGTTTTACTAACATAACATCCACTATCGTTTTCAGGTCATTTATTTTTGGAATAATCTTTTTCTGGTAGAAAGTCAGTGGGAAAGACTGTTGAGGTCAAAGAATGCAGGGAGGTGGGATGAATCCCAGTATATGTTATATTAGTACCACTTTAGGTCTAATTAATTTTTTAAATATCTAAAATTCAATATTTTCATTCTTCTAAACAACAGAAGAATATTAGATCACCTACACAACTCCCCCTCCATTTGTCAGTTATTATTATTATCATTTTATATTAAATGTGAATACTTACTAGGGTTTAACAACATATTTACCAATTGCTTTGGTCACCATTCATTCTTTTTTTTTAATGGTATTTAACCCTGAATTTTATTTTATTTATTTATTTTAGATTTTTGGCCGCACTGCATGGCTTGCGGGATCTTAGATCCCCATCCAGGGACTGTACCTGGGCCACAGCAGTGAAAACACTGAGTCCCAACCACTGGACTGCCAGGGAACTCCCACTATTCATTCCTGAGTCCGTTTTTTTTTTTTTTTTTATTTCAATTTCCTTCTTCCTGAAGTACAACGCTTTTAATTTTAGTTTCTGTGATTATAAGCATTTGATATTAAATGTCTGAACATGTCTTTTTCACACTCATCTTTGAAAGGCAACTTAGATGGTTACAGACTTGTGGTTGGGAGTCACTTTCCACAGCTCTTTTAAAGTATTGTGTTGCTGTAATGTGACATTTACTGGCATTGATGAGACCTCAGTTGACAGTCTGATTAACTTATTTATTCCCTTTCAATTAATGTGTTTACTCTAAGTGACTTCTAAGATTTCCTCTGTCCTGAACGTTTTGTTATTTTATTATGATATGTTCTGATAGAATTTGTTTTTATTTACGCTGCTCTGGATTCCATATAGTATTTAGATACCAGCATTCAGGTCATTAATTCTGGGAAAACAATCAGTCATTTCTTTAATTATCACCTCTTTTCCATTCTTTATCTTTTCTGCATCTGAAATGACTATATTTGGGAGAGTCTTCTCACTTTATCCTCCGTAGTTGTTAACCGGGCTGTTCATATGCTATGCTTTTTCATGTCTGTCTCTGCCACTGATTTCTTCATATTAGTTTCCAAATCACCCATTCTCTTAACAGCTATCCTTTTCTTGCCTTACTTCTGCCTGAATCTCTGTGGAGATTCTAAATGTTTCTATTAAAGGTTTTTTATATTATCCATCGATCTCAATATGTGAATTTTTTGTTCTGCTGTGCTGTGCCTGTGGGCACTTAACACACAGTTGTTTGTAATTTAGACTTGTAAGCTCATCCTCAGGGGCAATGATTGTTCTCATGGGAACTCTGCACACCCCGAGTTGTAGAGGCATACGTTAGGAAGAGGGAAATGTTTCAGCTTTCCCTGTCTTGGGGCATGAATGTTTTAATATTTTCTATGCTTGCTAGTTCAAATTTGTGGGTAATGAAATTGAGGAATTGTGGTCCTGCCTCTATAGATGATGGAGGTCTGGGGTCCTGCATCTCTAGGTGATCCTTTTCCATCCACATGGCTGAGACAATTTGCCTATTGCATTCCCAGTGGCCATACCTTTTGTTAACTCCATTCAAGACTACCAGGCTTGGGCTTCACTCTAGCTTTCTAACATCTAAATATCTGTACCCTAAACTCCTACCAAGCTAGGGTTATTAAAATCATATCCCTTAGGGTACAAGTAATTCAGAGTCTCTTGTAGTCATTCAGATTTTGCTCCTGTTTTCTCTCTGAATTTCTAGTTTCTTCATTTTTTACTGACAGACAAAGAGCCTTTTCTGGCTGTCAATCTCAGTTCGGTATTAAATTTTTGCGCTATTATCTTCAGCTTTTCTGCAGAGTAGAAACGGGAAACTTTCCTTGTGGAATAGAAAGGGGAACTTATTCTGTCAGTTAAGTCTGATAGTTTGCCCAGAAGTAAATGTGAATGTTAATTTGCAAAATGTGGCAATTTACTTGTCAACAAATAAAAAGCTAACTTGTAACTGGAAGGCCAAATTTAGGCATTCAGAATCAAACTTATATACTGTGCTTAGAGGTGATAAAGAAAACAATGCATCTCTGCTGTCTTGATACGTTTCCCCACTGGAGGATTTAAATTTTGCACTATGTGTTGCACTTGGTATTGGGTAAATAAGATTGCTACTTATTTTCCTGCCCCAGGTGTTAAAAGAGTTAGTTTTGGTATGAAATGGCTTGATCTTCATTCTTAAGTAGGCAGTTTTCTTAGTATTAACTTTTGGACATTTTTATTTTTATTTAGATCAAGTTCAGAAAGTAGTTCAAGTTCAAATACCAGCACGTAAGTGACATAAGAAATGTTTCTTATAAGTATATGTTGAAAATAAGAATGAACAAAAGATTGTTTAATATTTTTTGAGCAGCCACAATTGATAAAGTACTACACTAAAAACAACTTATTAATATTTTCCATTCTGGGAATGAGTATTAATTAACTCAGTCTTTTCTTCAGTTTATTAAATTTTTATTGATTGCCTACTCTTTTGATACCTAGGGAAAAACTAGTTGTCTAATGAGAGACAAGATATTTATGATTATTTTGTGAAACTAACTCATAGAGCATTTTTGCATGTTTTATGATGAAATACAAAGGGAAATATTACTTTTTTGTTTAGATTATATTTATACCCACAAACTCAATATGAACAATTGAGTGAATTATTACCCCAATCAGGAGGAGTTTATCTAAGAGACAGTTATCATAAACACACTAAAATTCTACGTTTTCCACATTCCTCACCTCAGTCCAACAGCCCTCAATTGTGTTAATAAGCGTTCTCTGAGTTTTCAGTTTCCCGTGTGGCCTTGTGATCCTTCTGAAGTCATCTAATATATACTGATTTGCTAATCTTCTTTTCTCCCTTGTAGAGTGTTAGTTTTCTTGTCCTGCCTGGCGTTTTTCCTTAAAGTGTCTTCTTTTAGTTACATTCAATCCACTGATATTCCAGAATATCCTTCATACCCACAGGTTGTTTTCAGGCTACACCCCACCACATTATATAGTTTCTATCGTCCCTGATGAAGTCACCCCCTCCATTTGGGAGGCTATTGGCATTTCTCTATCCTTTATTCTGTTGTTTTTGTATGTTTCCTAACATAATTACCTTTTTATAGATATTATTTTCTCCAAACAAAGTATGAAGAAAAAAGCTGATTTTCTTTATTGCCTCCACTCTGTCACCATTACCAGGGGATTTGTGATATAGTGCTCAAGCACTCTAATACTTCCAAACTTCTGCTTACCTAAATAAAGCATTAATTTGCCGATACACTCTGAAATTGCTTGAGGATAATGGCCATGTGTATTTTGCGAACTAATTTGTAGTTAGCACCTAGCAGAGTAAATGCTCAATAAATACTTGCTTAGTGAATGAACATCACATCCATCTTGAACTTCATATACACACATAACTGACGTTATAACTACTCCAGTTGTCCCCTCACATTCTCTCTCATTATAGAGTATGTCATTTGCACGGTCATCCTCTTCTAGAAGTGGTATTCAAGATTGAGGGATAGTCATCATCCATGGGACAATATATATTGCATTTGAAGAGTGTAATCTGGAGTGTTAACCCATAAGTCTAGCTTGTGTTTAGCATATACCAAAAAAAGCATTCTTGGATTATTATTTATTTTAAATTTAATAAGCTAGGCAGACATAGTTGCTCTGCGTACTGTTATAGCACCCATTATATTTTCTTTTTTCCCTGTTTTAAAAATTTTGAAAGCCAGTGGGAGATGTTGGTAGAACCAACTCCTTGGGTAAACACTACCACGACAAAAAAATTTTTTAAAGCCAGAAATACGACGGGTTATGTATCCAGTAGACTCACAAATCTATATATATAAATCCCTTCATTGGTTTGGGGAGAACTAACTGTATTAAATAGGGGAGTTTCATGGTCAGAATAGTAGGAAAAATCTAGTATAAGTTTTGAAGATATAAAATAGCAGAGGTAGGGAAAGGATAGGAGGGGTAAAATTATGCCACTCTTAGCACTGAATTCTCTCCCTAATCTTACTACCTATATTATCTTCTTTGTCAATTAAACTCAATTAATTTGTCTTCAATATATTCTTTTTCATTCTTTTGGTTGGGGGATCAGAAATAAGAAATCTGTGGATATAAAAACGGAAAAGAGGCTTTAGAATTTGATTTTGACTCTGGTAATAATGAGTATAAAAATAGAAATGTGGCAGATACTTCTTTATTACCACAATTTTGAAGGGAAAGAAGAAGAAACCGCCATAAAAATATATCTTTGTCAGACTGTATTATATCGTGATAAATGCATTATTTCCTTATTTATTTAGCTCCAAGTCACAGAAAAGCAGTGAAACACTTAACAGTAGGCAAGTACATTAGGAAATATCTCGTAAAATAACTTGCTTTATATTAAAATGAAATTTATAATCCACAACTAATTCCTAAATATTTATTGGTTAGATGAATTCATAAAGTACTGCACCAAAAATAATGTTTTAATCTTTACTAATCTTGTTATTAATGAGTATTTAAATCATTTTTTAAAGACTTTTAGCCTTTTTTCCTCAGTTTAGTAAAATTCTCTTAAGTTTGTTGGGAACTTGCTCTTGTGGACAGAATGGAATTAGAGTTGACTCTAATAAGATATATTATATGTAAATTAGTCTTTTAAATGAATTCATAATCAAGCCACTTTATCCAGTAGGCACTGTAGCCAAAATGCTTAAGGCCTATGAGTTTCCAAGTGCCGAAACCAAAACACTTTACCATATGAAAAAATTTAAAAATGACTGGCTGCAAGATATGGAAAAAGTAAAATTGATATGTATTTAAATTTCTAAAAACATACAAAGATTTGACTTGTTATATTCAAGAACATTTCATTGCATGTGGAAAAAATATTAGATTTTCTCATTTGCAAGTACTTCTGATTAAATACGATGGTTTCCCAAAAATCACAATTGATAGTAAATAAGTTACTCACAGCTAAATAATTTCACAAGCAAAATTGTAAAAATTCTTCTAGAATTATTTTTCTTTTTCCATATGAATTTTTCACTTGGCAGTATGCCAACTGTATGTTTTGCAGTGGGAGGTAATGTATTTGTTATACCTAAGTACCTAAGCACATGTGTCTTTGTTCTCTTCCACAGTAACTAATAATTCCTTCAGAAGGCAATGGATATTACTGGGGATCTCACTGAGAAATGAAAATGCAGCCTTTTCTCCCCTGGTCACAACTGAAGGAAGCAATAAACCAAGATGGACCGATTTGCAGGAGCGTCTGTTTTTATTTCCTTCTCCACCCCTGAGGCGCGGTTTTGCCATTTCAGGGCCCTTGACTGCAGACAGTCAGTCACAACTCCCACTGACTCCCTGAGCTCTTCTCCACAGCTCTCTCCACCACCCACTCGGATTTACTGCCTGGGGCCCCAGATGCTGGGGATCTGCATCAACTGCTCTCACTCAGGAAGGGATCTGGGCACGGACTGTGTTCCTTCTCCGGGTCCTTCTCACTGGACTCGGCTGGCTGCACGCAGATCTCAGTTAATGCAGTCATTTGACCACCTCACCCTCCCCACAACCACAGAACCAGGGCTTCTCAGGGAAGCTGTGCTCCTTCTGGGGACTGTGCTTTACCTTCCAGGCCTCTCCCTCTGATTACCACCTTTCTCTTGCCCCTCGGCTGGGTGACCTGCAGGGTGAATCCCAGAAGGCAGAAGGACCCAGAGAGCTTGGGCTTGGGTCTCAGGGGCAAAGATTAATCCCTTATCAGAGTTTGGTATGAAGATTGATAAACCGAGTTAGGAAAAATATCATTTTCCATTTTCTCAAAGAGTGTATAAAATTGCTCAGTTTTTCAATTAAATATTTGGCCAAATTCATCAATGGAGCTAGAGTTTTCTTTGTCGGAAGATTTTAAATTATGGATTCAATTTCTTTTAACAGATAAGGGACTATTTAGATTTTCCATTCGGGTGATATTTTTTTCACAAGTTGTATTTTTAAAGGGGTTTATTTGATTTAGTTTTAATTAATTTGGTAGTGTATATATATGTCCATGCCATACTCTCACTTTGTCCCAGCATACCCTGCCCCCTCCCCGTGTCCTCAAGTCCATTTATATATGTGTTAGCGTATGGTATTTGTTTTTCTCTTTCTGTCTGACTTCACTCTGTATGACAGTCTCTAGGTCCATCCATCTCACTACAAATAACTCAATTTCGTTTCTTTTTATGGCCAGTGTTTTTTAAATTGGAGTGTTAAAAGGATTTACATTTAATATAATTTCTGATACTGTTGGTTTTAAAAAGTCTATCATTTTGTTACGTGTCCTCTATTTGTCCCACATTTCTTTGTTCTTTTGGGGGTTTTTTTCCCCTCTGTTTTTCTTTTAGGTTAATTGAGCAATAAACTACTTTTTCTTTTCTATGGTTTTTAGCTGTCCTTTTTTATATCATTAACACTTTTTGGTAGCTGTTCCAGAGGTTACAATGTGTATCCTTAATTCATCACAGTCTACCTTGAATTAGTATTTTCCTACTTAACAAAAAACAAAAGAACTTTACAACAGCATGGTTCCTGTTACCTCCTCCTGCCCTTGGTGCTACTACATTTAATTCTACATATTTTATAAATTCCATGTATACATTGCTGTTTTTTTCACCTGAAGCAGTCAATAGTGTTTTCAAAATTTTTATATGGCTTTTTATATTTACCCACATGTTTACCCTTTCTGTTGCTCTTCATTTCTTCTTATAATCTTATAATACGGGATCACTTCCCTCAGCTTGGATAACCTTCTCTAGTATTGCAGTGTGCTTCTGATGGTGACAATTTCTTTCATCTTTTTTTTTTCTGCTTGAAAAATTTTTTTATTTTCTTTTCAACGAGATACAATTATTGCACACAGAATTCTAAATTGCCATTTTTTCCCTTTCAGCAGTGTTTAATCTATTATCTTCTGGGTTTCATTATTTTTGATGAGAATTCAGTTATTATTCTTTTTGGTATACTGGATTGTAATGTGTCTCCTCACACACCCAGGCACTCCTAAGATATTTTTCCATGTCTTTGGTTTTTGGAAGTTTGATCATGATATGCTTAAGGGTGTTTTTCTTTGAATTTACCCTAACTTGTATTCAAGTAACCTCTTGGATCTATTACTTAATGTCTTTCAACAATTTTGGAAAATTCTCAGCCATTAAGTATGTCTTCATATCTTTCTTTTGACCCATTCTCTTTTTTCCCTTAGGGAACTCCAGTTACACATTTTCCTGATTATTAGATACTGTCTCATAAATCTTTGAAGTTCTGTTTTGTTTTTTAAATTATTTTTCCTATTTTAATTCAGTTTGGATAATTTCTGATGCCCTATCTTAAGCTCACTGATTCCTTCTGCTGTGTCCAATCTTCTGTAACCTCATCCAATGATTTTTTTAAGTCTTAGAATTTCCATTTGGTTCTTCTTTTAGTTTCCCTTCTTCTGTTGAAATTATTGACTTTAAATCCTTTTTGTCTATTTTGTTCTTCACATGCTGTAACATGTTTACGACAGTTATTTTAAAGTTCTGATCTACCAAATCAAATACTCCCATTTTAATGTGCTTGATACATGCCCTTGGATATGTGTTGTTTGGTATGTGTTTTTATCATGATAATGTCCTACATATTTGATGCATTCTTTTTTACTATTTTCAATCAATACTGATGTTTGTAATATTTAATTCACGTGGGTATATACATATTAATATAAAATGCATTATTTATAATATTTATAAATATATATTTATAAAATATTTCATTCAAACTGCTACACAGTATTTCATATTGTACATCTATTAAAATTTTTCTCCATTTTCTTTAGTGATTAATGAGTAAGTTGCTTACAGCTCCCACTATCACAGATGATACTGCTGACAGCCTTGTACATGTTCCTGATAGTTCTTTGCAAGAGTTTCTCTGGAGTATTTTTTATGTACAGATGGATGTATGTTGGCTAATTATTCTGTCATGTGATCACCACTACATCCAATAAATAGCATGTTTCCATCACTCCACAGAAATTCCCTTGTTCTTGTTTGCAGTCAGTCCTTCCTCCACCTTTAGTCCCAAGGTAACCAATGATCTCTTTCTGTCAATATAGTCTTGCCTTTCACAGTATTTCATATACATGACATCATGTATATGAGGGCTTTAAGCTGTCTGCAGATCCATAGCTTTCAGAGTTCCCTTCTCCTTTAATTTCCAGTTTCTTTGACAGCCCCAGGTTTTGACCTTTGAAACCTCAAGCCAGAAAGCTCCTACTTTCTGCCGCCTGAGCCTGTGTGAAGGCTGGGGAGTAAATTGAGTCAAAAGTGCAGAACACTCACACATCCCACCAAGAGCAGTTCTGCCCTTTTTAAGAGTAGACCGCCATCTTATTTCTTTTTTGTTTGCCTTTTTTTGTTTTGTTTTGTTTTTTGAGGCAAGGAATATGACTTTATTTGGAAAGCCCACAGACTGAGAAGATGGCAGACTAAAGTCTTAAAATAACCATCTTCAACCCCTATCCTTCTGTTGGTTTTTTTTTGCCAGGCTTCCTGGGGTCTTTCGCATACATACCTAGTTTAGTGGTCAGCCAGGGATTTAGAT
Source organism: Delphinapterus leucas (assembly GCF_059928025.1). NCBI lineage: Eukaryota > Metazoa > Chordata > Mammalia > Artiodactyla > Monodontidae > Delphinapterus > Delphinapterus leucas. The sequence continues at coordinate 30,480,982 of NC_143149.1, forward strand.
GAGTTTATTCTCAAATTTTGGATCTCAGCCTTTCTCTTGCTTCCAGAATTTCCTGCTTTATATTTTCTTTTTTAAAATAAAAATTATATATATTTAAGATGTACAACATGATAATTTGATATACATATACACTTGACTATTACTACAGTCAAGCTAACTAACATATCCATCTCCTCACACAGGTACCAATCTCTTTTGGGTGGTGAGAGCACCTGAAATCTAGTCTCTAAGCAAATTTCCAGTCTTTGTTATAGAATTACTAACTTTGGTCATCATGTTGTATATTAGATTTCTAGATTTACTCCTCCAGCATAACTGCAACTTTGTACCTCTTGACCAACATTTCCCCATTTCCCACACCCTCCAACCCTAGTAACCACCAGTCTACTTTCTGCTTCTATATATTTTAGGTTTCACATATAAGTGAGATTATACAGTATTTATCTTTCTGTGTCTTATCTCACTGAGCAAATGTCCTCTAGGTTCATCCATGTTGTCACAAATAACAGGTTTTCCATGTTTTTCATGGCTGAGTAATTATATCACATTTTCTTTATCCATTCATCCTTTATGGACACAGGTTGTTTCCATATCTTGGCTATTGTGAACAATGCTGCAAAGAACATGGGTGTGCAGATATGTCTTTGAGATACTGATTTCATTTACTTCTGATATATGCCCAGAGGTAGGATTGCTGGATCATATGGTGTTCTATTTTTAATTTTGAGGAACTGCCATATTGTTTTCCATAATGGCTGTACCAGTTTATATTCTCTCTCACAGTGTACCACAGTTCCAATGTCTCCACACACATACTGGGTGATACTTGTTCTCTTTATCTTTTCGGTAATAGCCAACAAATTGGGTATACAGAAGGACCATACCTCATCATAGTAAAGCCATATATGACAAGACTACAGTTAATATACTCAACAGTGAAAAGTTGAAAGTTTTCCTCTGTGATCAGGAACAAGACAAAGGTGTCCACTCTCACCACTCTTAAGTACTGGAAGTCCTAGCTAGAACAATCAGGAAATATGAAGTAATAAAAGGCATCCAAATCAGAAAGGAAGAAGTAAAGTTGTCTTTATTTGTAGATATGACTTTATACAAGAAAATTCTAAAGACTCAACCAAAGAACTGATCAACAAATCCAACAAAGTTGCAAGATATAAAATCAACATACAGAAATCAGTTGCATTTCTACATACTAAAAATGACATAGCTGAGAAAAAAGTAATCTCATTCACAATGCATTAAAACAATAAAATAATTAGGAATAAATTTACTAAGGGAAGTGAAAGATCTGCACAAAGAAAACTGTAAGACTTTGATGAAAGCAATTGAAGAAGACATGAATAAATGGAAAGATATCCCATGTCTATGGACTGGAAGAATTAACATTTGTTAAAATGTCCATACTACCCAAAGCTATCTATAGATTCAATGCAATCTCTATCAAAATTCCAATGGCATTTTTCATAGGAACAGAAAAAACCTAAAATTTGTATGGAACCACAAAAGACCACAAGTAACCAAAGCAATCCCTAGAAAGAAGAACAAAGCTGGAGATATCACACTTCCTGATTTCAAGCTATATGACAAAGCTATAGTAATCAAACAGTGTAGTACAGGCATAAGAGTAGACACAGACCAATGGAACAGATCTAGAGCTCAGAAATAAATCTTTGTACATATGGTCCACTAATATTTGACAAAGGAGCCAAGAATACTCAATAGGGAAAGAATAGTCTTTTCAATAAATGGTTTTGGGAAAACTGGATAACCATATGCAGAACAATGAAATTGGTCCCCTGTCTTATACCACTCCTAAAAATTAACATGAAATGGACTAAAGGACTAAATATAAGACCTAAAACTATAAACCTCCCAGGAGAAAACATAGGGGAAAATCTCCTTGACTTTGGTCTTGGCAACAATGTTTTGGTTATGACACAAAAATAAATAAGTGGGACTGCATCAAACTAAAAAGCTTCTGCACAGCAAAAGAAACAATCAATGAAATCAAAGATAACTTAGGGAATGGGAGGAAGTGTTAGCAAATCATATACCTGATTAAGGGGTTAATATTCAAAATGTATAAAGAATTCAAACAACTCAAAAACAAAATATAATATTTTAAAAATATTATAAGATGGTAGAGTAGAAAGACCCTGAGTTCTTTCACCCCCTCTCACGAGCACACCAAAATCGCAGCTATCTGCAGAATAACCCTCGATGGAAAAGACCAGGACCTACCGGAAAAGATCTTCTACAACTAAAGACATGAAGAACGAACCACAGCAAGACAGGTAGAAGGGGTGGACTCACGATATAGTCAAGTCCCATACCCCCGGCTGGGTGACTCACAAACTGGAGAACAATTATATTGCAGAGTTTCTCCCACAGGAATGAGAGTTCTGAGCCCCACTTCGGGCTTGCTAGCCCAGGGGTCCAGCATCAGGAAGATGAGCCCCCAGAGCATTTAGCTTTGAAAGCCAGCAGGGATTAATTTTGGGAGTCCCACAGGACTTCACTCTCTATTTAAGGCTGCAAACTTGTTAAATTTTATAATCGTTGGCTTCTCCAAGTGAAGCTCAGAAATACTTAAAAAGAGCTGTAGTGCCTGCCTTAGGAGAGATGGTGTTTATTCCAGTTTGCATTTTTATGGTGAAATAAAATCCTTTACCAATGAACTAATGTTTCCTATAAAAAAATTTTTTTAAAAAGGGACTTCCCTGGTGGTGCAGTGGTTAAGAATCTGCCTTCCAATGCAGGGGACATGGGTTCGAGCCCTGGTCTGGGAAGATCCCACATGCCGCAGAGCAGCTAAGCCTGTGTGCTACAACTACTGAGCCCACATGCTGCAACTACTGAGGCCTGCATGCCTAGAGCCCGTGATGCATAACAAGAGAAGCCACTGTGTTGAGACTCTGCACACCGCAACAAAGAGTGGCCCCTGCTCTCTGCAACTAGAGAAAGCCCATGTGCAGCAATGAAGACCCAATGCAGCCAAAAATAAATAAATAGATAGATAAATAAATAAATTTATTTTTTTTAAAAAAGGCTTAAAAGGCTCAGACAAAATCTTTTGTGCACCAGGACCTAGGGCCAAAGAAGTAATTTGATAGAAGCCTGGGCCAAACCTACCTGCTGGTCTTGGAGAGTCTCCTAGAGAGGAAGGGGGCAGCTGCAGCTCATCCTGGGGACATAGACACGGGAGGCAGCCATTCTCAGGGGCTCCTTCTACCGCATGGATGCTGGCGCTGGCAGGTGCCATTATTGAATCCTCCCTCTACCTCATTAATGCCAAGTTCTGGCCCACCCAACAGCCTGTAGACACCAGTGCCGGGATCCCTCAGGCCAAGGAACTAATTGGGGGAGGGAGCGTAGCTCTACCCATCAGCAGACAGGCTGCCTTAAGATCTTCTGAGCCCACAGCTCCCTCTAGGCACGGCCCTTCCTACCAGAGGGCCCAGGACCCAGCTCCACCAACCAGTGGGCAGGTACCAGTCCCAGAAACCCCTGGACCCTGGTCCTGCCCTGCAGAGAACCTGTTATAGCCTTTGGACCAGCCTCACCCACCAGAGGGCAGATACTAGATGCAAGAAAACCACAATCCCACAGACGGGGGATCCAGCCCTCCAAAAGCAGGCCAGACCCTGCCCTAGGACTAGCTGGGCCCCAGCCCTACCCACTAGCAGGCCAACACAAGCTTCAGGACACTCCAGACCCCACACTGAACTGTGTCAGGAACAACACCCCCGACCCCACCCCAAGGAATCCGACACTAGCTCTGGGATCCCTGGGCCCTGCAACCAGACTCCAGGATCTGGCTCTACCTGCCAGTAGACTGGCACTAACCCCAGGACCTGGCTTCACCCACCAGTGAGCCAGCACTAGCCCTGGGGCCCTCTGCGGTTCTGCAGTCAGCTGCCTTGTGACCTGTACACACCAACCAGCAGCTAACAGCCTCTGCACAAGGCAGGGCCTGACAACCAACTGGACCAGGGGCCAACAAAGCCAAACAGACCACCCACATAATCAGCCTGCCACAACAGAAGGACCCACGCAGCCCACATAGGGGGGAAACCCCTAGAGCTTGGGTGACAAGAAGGAAGCGTGCTTCTGGGACAAAGAGGACATCTCCTCAGAAGGCCATTTCTCCAAGGTCAGGAAATGTACACTCCCAAGACTGAACCAGGAAGAAATAGAAAATATGAACAGACCAACTGTCAGTAATAAAATTGAATCTGTAATTTAAAAACTCCCAACAAACAAAATTCCAGGACCAGTTGGTTTCACAGGTGAATTCTGCCAAATATTTAGAGAAGAGTTAACACCTACCTTTCTGAAATTATTCCAAAAAATTGCAGAGGAAGGAACAGTCCCAAACTCATTCTATGAGGCTACCATCACCCCGATACCAAACCAGACAAAGATATCACAAAGAAGAAAATTATAAGTCAATATCACTGATGAAGACAGATTCAGAAAATTCTCAACAAAATGTTAGCAAACCAAATCCAACAATACATTAAAAGAATCATACACTGTAATCAAGTGGGATTTATCCCAGTGATGCAAGGATTTTTCAATATTCGCAATTCAATCAATGTGATACACCACATTAATAAATCAAAGAATAAAAACTGTCTGATCATTACAAGAGATGCAGAATAAGCGTTTGACAAAATGCAACATTCATTTACAATAAAAACTCTCCAAAAAGCATAGAGGGAACATACCTCAACATAATAAAGGTCATTTATGACAAACCCACAGCTAACATCATACTCACTGTGAAAAGCTGAAAGCATTTCCTCTAAGATCAGGAACAAGACAAGGATGCCCACTCTTGCCACTTTTATTCAATGTGGTATTGGAAGTTTTAGCCACAGCAATCAGAAGAGAAAAAGAAATAAAAGGAATCCAAATTGGAAAGGAAGAAGTAAAACTGTCACTGTTTGCAGATGACACAATACTATACATAGAAAACCCAAAAAACACCACCAGAAAACCACTATAGCTCATCAATGAATTAAGTAAAGTTGCAGGATACAAAATTAATATACAGAAATCTGTTGCATTTCTGTATACCAACAATGATCTATCATAAAGAGAAATTAAGGAAACAATCCCATTTACCATTGCATCAAAAAGAATAAAATACCTAGAAGAAATCTACCTAAGGATGTAAAAGACCTGTACTCAGAAAACTGTAAGATACTGATGAAAGAAACTGAAGACAACACAAACATATGGAAAGATACACTGTGTTCATGTTCATGGATTGGAAGAATTAATGCTGTTAAAATGACCATACTAACCAATCAATCTACAGATTCAGTGCAATGCCTATCAAAACACAAATGGTATTTTTCACAGAACTAGAACAAATAATTTAAAAATTTGTAGGGAAACACAAAAGACCCCAGCAGCCAAAATAATCTTGAGAACAAAGAACAGAGCTGCAAGAATCTGGCTCCCTGACTTCACACTATATTACAAAGCTACAGTAATCAAAACAGTATGGTACTGGCACAAAAACAGAAATATAGTTCAATGGAACAGGATAGAAAGCCCAGAAATAAACTCACACAGTAAGGTCAGTTAATCTACAACAAATGAGGCAAGAATATACAATGGAGAAAAGACAATAAGTGGTGCTGGGAAAACTAGACAGCTACATGTAAAAGAATGAAATTAGAACATTCTCTACACCATATACAAAAAAAAAAAAAAAAGCAACCCTCAAAGTGGAGTAAAGATCTAAATATAAGAACAGAAACCATAAAATTCCTAGATAAAAACACAGGCAGATCATTCTTGACATCAATCATAGCAATATTTTTTTGGGTCTGTCTCCTTAGGCAAAGAAAATAAAAGCAAAAAGAAATGGGACCTAATTAAACTTAAATCTTTTGCACAGCAAAGGAAACCATCAACAAAATGAAAAGAGCCTGCTGAATGGGAGAAAATATTTGCAAATGATATGACTAATAAGGGGTTAATGTCCAAAATATACAAACAGCTCATACAACTCAATACCAAAATAAAAAACTCAATTAAAAAATTGGCCAAAGACCTGAAGAGACATTTTTCCAAAGAAGACATCCAAATGGCCAACAGCTCTATGAAAAGATGCTTAACATAGCTAATCATCAGTGAATGCAAATCAGGGAACGCAAATTGAAGCTAAAGTGAGACTTCACACCTGTTAGATTGGCTATCATCAAAAAGACAAGAGATAAGTGTTGGCACAGACGTGGAGAAAAGGGAACACTTGCGCACTGTTGGTTAGAATGTAAGTTGGTACAGCCACTATGGAAAATGGTATTAAGTTTCTTCAAAATATTAAAAATAGAACTACCATATGATCCATCCATCCTACCTCTGGGTATATACCCATATAAAAGGGAAACAGGATCTCGAAAAAATATCTGCCCTCCCATGTTCATTGCAGCATTATTAACAATAGGCAAGATATGGAAACAAATTGTGTCAATCAATGGATGAATGGATAAAGAAGATGTGATTGAATGAATGTATACCACCCGCCCCCCACACCTTCAGGGAGGGGAGAGGAGCTGAAGATTGAGTTGAATCACCAGTGACCAATGATTTAATCAATTATGCTTATGTAATGAAGCCTCCATAATAACCCAAAAGGATGGGGTTCAGAGAGCTTCTGGGTTGGTGAACACCAGATACAATGGAGATACAATGAGAGTGGTGCACTTGGAGAAGGCAAGATGGCTTTTGATTTTTTCCCATACCTTGCCCTATTCATCTTTTCTAGCTGGCTGTTCCTGAGTTAAGTCCTTTCATAATAAATAGGTAATCTAGTAAGTAATGTGTTATCTCTGAGTTCTGTGAGCCACTGTAGCAAACTCAAGGAAGGCATCGTGGGAACCTCCAGTTGACAGCTGGTTTGTCAGAAGCACAGGTGACAACGTGGATCTGGGATTGGTATCTGAAGTGTGAGGGGAGGGGGCAGTCTTTTGGGGTTGAACCCTTCATCTGTGGAGTCTGGCACTATCTCCACATAAACGGTGTTAGAATTGAGTTGAATAGTAGCACACGCAGCGGGTGTCAGAGAATTGCTTGCTGGTGTGGGGAAACTTCCCCCCTTCCCACATTGGAAATGGGTGCAGAAGCTTAGGTATCCAATTTTGTTTTAAAATGAAACCACCAAACATATAAGTAAATACACTAACCAGTTTTTAAGGTAGAGGAGAAAATTATTGTCGATCCATTTTCCTTAATTTCAGTGACGAAGAATTTATCTTGGAGCTTGGCACATTTGTAATATTCACTCTGAGGAGGACTGCGTTCTTTTCAATTGGCAAAGACTGTCGTGATAATTTCTTAAATGTAATAAGTATTGTAGAAGCATTTGCTTATTGTTTTCAGATCGCTGGAGATCTAGTAAGCTTTATAACTTCATAATATCCAAGATCTTGTCTTCTTTTCAAAAGTTCAAGCAAGGGCTTCATGGGCTTTTTGGATGCTTATGAGCAGGCTGTAAAAAGGATCAGGATCCTTTCTATTCTGTTTTCAGCTGGTCTCTCTAACCCCAGAAATGCTTTCTGTAAGAATCTGTCCAAGTATATCTTTAAAAGATGAAAGTCTAAGGTAGACTTTTTGAATTTTGGTCTGTTACATTTCTATCAGTTTTCTAATTATTTCTCTCTGTAATTAAACAGTGACAGAAAATTCTGTTTATAGGATCTGAGTATTTAACTAACGTATTATGCAAGTAGCTTCTTCACAATCCTTAACTGAGTCAACATATTTGGTTTTAATTTTAACTTCTTTGGAGAAGTTCTGGAATATCCAATCGAATAGTTACGTGCATCTGTGTGAATGCGCAGGATTTGATATTTCACACAACACTCTTTCAAATGATTGAATCAGTTGAGTTCCATAGTCCTTAACCTGGCCCTATTAGGTTACAGCACTGATGGCCTCTGTGAATCCTATAATTGGGAACACTACCACTTAATTACAAGGTGATTTTTAATTGAGGCTTTCTTTTAGCCAATCAGATGTAACAGTGCCTTCTTGGTTTTTGGTTCAGGGAATTGTTAAACACAAAAAATTCAATTAAATCCCTGTGCTCTTCTGGCTTCTCTGTGTCGTCTTTGGCCGAATATGCCAACAGAAAATTTGCTCCTATTCCAATATTGAAGCTCACGTACAATGGTTTATATGTTCTCCTTGATAAATTATATTGGAATATCCTCCATAATTCTGGGCTTACTGAACTTTTCCAGGGTTTGGGGGTCATTTATTTTTTCTTTTTTTCTGTTTTCACCTGAAGTCTAGAAGAGATTTGGAGGCAGGAATGGTGCTTCTCCTATTTGGTTGCTCAAGGAAAAAATAATTTAAATTTCATGAAATAGGCCCACCACAAGTGTGATCTAAAAACTGTTTCGATACCTAGGCAAAGTTTCCCAAGAAGCTGAGAGAAAAACTTTAACCTAGAAGGGAAAATTCTGACTATATAACTTTACTTCAAAGTTGAGAGAAACTTTGAGTACTGGGTGAAAGTTAGCATTTGGCTTTTGAGAGACACTTTGTTTTTCTCCTGTCTTGCCTGTGCCTACCAAGTCCCACTATTACAGAAAGCTTTATGTAGTTCTCTATGTAGTTCTCTTTGTATCCAGAAATGTTATCATTAGGAGGTTACATTTTTTTGTTAGAAGGTGTCTTCAGATGCCAAATCACGTGGTTTGGGATCATTTTTGCCAACTCAAATACTTTCTTTTGATGGCAGGTGACTAAATTTGTACTGTACATATTATTTTCATTCTCATCCATAGAGATATTTAAATTGGGCCTTCTCTAAACAGTCTTGTACTACAGGTTGTTCTCTTTGAAAAATAGACTACTGAAAGCTTGAATGAGCAGAAATAACTTGTGTGATACCTGCATGTTTTTCTTTGATTGTTTTGGGTATTTGGGCTTCTTGAGATTCCGAATGAACTTTAGGATGGGTTTTTAAATTTCTGCAAAAAATACCATTGGGATAATGACTGCATTTAGCTGGTAGAAAGCTTTGGGTAGTATTGATCTTAACAGTAATAAATCTTCCAATTCACGAAAATGGGATATTTCCACTTATTTGTCTTCTTTATTTTCTTGCATGTCACTCTGTGGACCCCGATGAAAGGATATTTCACAATCAATAATGTAAGTGGCTAGTGCATGGCTATAAAACAACACATTTCAGCCAGAGTGACAACTACTTGCAGTAGGTCAGCTCCAGGAAGATTTGAAGAGAAGCGTTGTGGCTTTTCCAGCCACTACATTTGCAAATCTCCCTCTGCAGTTTATTGGCTGGTGGAATAGTTTCCTGAACCCAGCTGAGCTGCCTAGACCCTTGGTCCAGCCTTGCCAACCTCAGACATGGATATACCATGTGAAAGCTAGAGAGCAGGTGCAAAAATGTGTTTTCTGAACAGGTACTATGGAATCAAGGATAATGTAGCTCCTGCAGAGTTGCCTGTAAATGGCAGAAATAGAGACACAGATGTAAAGAATAAACATATGGACACCAAGAGGGGGAAGGGGGGGCAGTGGGATGAATTGGGAGATTGGGATTGACATATATACACTACTATGGATAAAATAGATAATTAATGAGAACCTGCTGTATAGCACAGGGAACTCCACTTCGGTGTACAGTAGAAACTAACACAACATTGGGAAACAACTATACCCCCCCCAAAAAAAAGAATTAGCTCAAGTGAAAATATACTTTTTCCTTAATGATTAGGTGAGTGAGTGACCCACTGCAATCTCTCTGCAAGTGACAGGCAGTGCCAATAGGAACAATAGGTACCTTGGGCAAGACCTACTTTGTAGCTAACTCCACACTCATGAGTTTCTTAAAGATATTCTTACACTGCTTTAGACCGGATCCATACAAAGGCAATATCCTTTTTTTGTGTCCATTTTAAGCAAACACTTATTTGTTTTCAGGGTGTTTAATGTGTCAGAGAGGCTATAGGCTTTGCATGCACACCAACAGCATTGTCCAGTGTTAATGTACACTAGAAATCTGGTGGGTATCCACAGAGGAAATTAGTTTTCCAATAGTGACGGAACTGTCAGAAACTCAAGTGTACAGAAATTTGACCAATTCAGTGGTCTGATTTTAGCTGTAGAGTCCAGGTAAATTCCAAGAGTACTGTCTTCAGTGATGCCCACTTGACTCAGTTCTTTGGCCCTCGTCTAAAAGTGTGTATGCAAGAGGCTGGCTTAGTGTGACTGCCATCCTTAGCTGTTTGGAAGTCAACACTTTAATAACCCACTGATTTCATGCATCTAGTATGGCTGTTAATGTCAATCTGACTCTTGTCCCTTGATAGGTGCTCTGTTCTTTTCCTCTGGAAGATTTCAGAATCTTTCCTGTCATTTAAAATTTCAGATTTGTTTTTCCTCCAAAGCCCAGTTTTTAACACTTGGGTCCTTTCTAAAGTCATTCTCTTATTTTTCAAGTTAAGAGAAACTTTCCCCATTATCCCTTTAAATAGTTCCTCCTAATTATTTAAATTTTTCTCTTTCTGGAAAATGCTATTATTAACAGTTCTACTTCTATTCTCCTTATCTCTTAATTTTATTTTGGTATTTTCTATTTTTAAAAATCCTTTCTTGTTCCTTCCTGGGAGAGTTTGTCAATCGGATATTCCAAACTGCAAATCCGCAAAGCAATAAGTATACATTCTACTATTTATTCCAACACTTGTGACTTTATTTCTTGCCACTTGATTCTTTTTAAAGATTATTTGTTACTGTCCTATTCTGCTAATAACTTCTCTTGGTTTTTCGGGACAGCCAAGCAGTTTCAAAGTGAACTTACAGACATGATTTCAACATTTGTTAAAGCAAACTTATAGCCAGGATCGAGTATGGCTGTATTTTAATGTATTTAATGTGATGTGGGCTAGGATCTGTGAAGGAAAGAACGCCTACAGACGTCAAGACATCAAACTGTTCTTGGTCCTAATAGAGGCAGAACGTACAAAGGGCTAGGTAAACACGTAAAAACTAGGGACTGCAAGATTACAGAGTGTGGCAATAATAGGGTACTAAGGAAGATTTTTTGGAAGAGTCTATATTCGGACAAGGATCGTATATGGGGTCTTCTGCATTCCATGGCTGTCTAGCAATGGCATATCCAACCATGAAATGTAGAGAAGCCACCGTGTTCGCACCAGTCTTTGCAAATACACGCATTTTGCCGCCTCCTGCGGTAAGTAATGTACTAGGAGGAACCTTGTTTGCTGTCGGTAACTTGAGCATTTTCATCTTTGCTCCTTCTCTTCACTGGGATTAGAAATTACTTCAAAAACCGCCGGCCTGGGCTTCCCTGGTGGTGCAGTGGTTGAGAGTCCGCCTGCCGATGCAGGGGACATGGGTTCGTGCTCCGGTCCGGGAGGATCCCATGTGCCGCGGAGCGGCTGGGCCCGTGAGCCATGGCCGTTGAGCCTGCGCGTCCGGAGCCTGTGCTCCGCAACGGGAGAGGCCACAACAGTGAGAGGCCCGCATACCGCAAAAACAAAAACCAAAACCGCCGGCCTAAGGAAAAGACGCAAACAAAACCAGGCACCCGCTTCATCTGAGAACTGGAACTCGCGCGGCTTTTCCTTCCTTAACTAGGAACCGAAAGTTTTCCCCCAGCCCTACCGGCCCAACCGCGGCACGCTGGGCGCGCGCCCGCCGCGGCCCAAGGCCGCCGAGCGCTCCGCCGGCTTTTTCCTTCCGGCGCTTTCCCCGTGCGCCCCCTGCTGGCGAGCGTCTAGCTCCCGCGCTCCGCCCTCAGTCAGCGCAACGGGCGTCGCTGTTGGGCCAGCGCGGCTCCAGGTCAGCGGAGCCATGTTCCTCCTGCTGGTTCTGTTCACCGGCCTAGGCGGGCTGCACGGAGGCCGCAGTGAGTCCAGAGACCGTTCCCCTCGCTTTGTTCGGTCGGGGGGCTGCCCTCGTTGGTCCAGGATCCAGGCCCAGTACTCCCTCCCTCCCCTCGCCCCTCGCCCTCACCCCCCACAGCCTCCCGACCCTTGGCCTCGAGGACTGCAGCTAAGGAGGCAGAGAGGCAGCCTCCGGGGGAAAATCTTTTCATTTCCGTGGGGTGGTTTCCTTGTCTGGAAAACGGACAGAAATGAAAGGTGTGGCCTTTTTCTACCTACAGCAGTCTAACTTTGTGTGTGTGTGTGTGTATGTGTGTGTGTGTAGAGAATAAAAAGTTAAGATTTGACAAGGCTTAAGAAATTTATCGGTAAGAATGACCGAAGGACAGCAGAAAGGAAAAGTAGATGCATAGATTATAAGAAAAACTTGGTAATGTAGAGAAACAAATGAATTGGGTTTAGAAATGAATAATGCAAGATTACAAGTATCACAGTAACTGCTTATTTTTTGTTTTAGATCCTCATAAAACCTTTCTGCAGACCACAGTTCCTGAAAAGATTTCAACATCCGAGGCAATAGAACATCCAGAAACTAATGTAATTGGGAAAAAATATTTTTATTTCTTAAATTGTGTTAAGTTGCTTTTAATATCAAGACCCTAGTAGCTGAAGGTGGGCTCCAGCTCTTGGAGGCACAGCTGACCACTCAGGCCAGGTTCACAGGGAGGAGCATTTTGATGTGTATTTGTGTGTGTGACCCTGTGTGTGTGTGTTTCTGTTGAGGACGAAGGATTCTAAGGAGGATCCACCGGGGCCAGCACTAGGGAAAGGCAAGCAAAGTGCTTGACTCAGGTGCAGAATTTAAGGGAGTGGCAAAGAACTGGGATTAGGATGAGGCTGAATGAGGTTAGACCAGGTCAGATCCTGTCTTTCTTGAAGGTATTGATATTTTTTTCCATCACGGAAGTTTTGCATTAATTTTGATTGTTTAAAGTATTGCATTGAAATAGTACTTATCTTGATTACTGAGTTTTCTGGGCCCCGCCCCTCGTCCTAGGCCTGCGGATTTGCCCTCAGCTACTTACCTCAACTTTCAGTTAGTCAGGGAAGAGCTGAAAGTGATCAGTGAGTGAAAGTGAGAAAGATGAGCTGATTTTTCAAGTTAAGAGGCAGTCTGGGTCAGCTTTTCAGCCATAGCTTGGAGGGGGACAATTTTCTCTGTGTTCTGTTTAGAGGCCTCTAGATACCAATTAAATAAGCTTCCCACTCATTTTGCCTAGTTGTTACACTTTTTTTTTTTTTCCCAATTGCATGTGGAGATAAACTAATTTGGGAATGTCAAAAGTTCTTCATTTTGGCCAGTGTAATTTTAAATCATCTTGGGTAAAATGGACCCACTTAGATAGATATTTACAGGATGAGGGTCCACAGGTGTTAAACATAGGGCCAGCTGGTGTTACTTCTTGGGTAGTGGCAGTGGATTTTAACTTGGCACTTGAAAATTTGCTTGCAATTTTGGAATCAAAAGGTATTTCTGGTAGTTGTGCATTCAGCTAGACGTTTGGGCAGAAAGACTGCTGATACACAGAGTGGAAAACCAGTACAGTGCCTGCTACAAGTCTTACATCTTCCTCCTCTGAATTTTTCTTAATCCCCCAAATTTGTTATATGACCTTCTTTGGTACTGTAGGAGGAAACCATTTTTTTTTTTGCCTAGCTGTTAGTATGTGCTGGTTTATATTTGACTTTCCACCATTTTTGATGTTTAGTGAACAATTGCAAACTGCACAAAGAGCTTCAAAAGGACTTTTTCCTCAGTCGAGGAGTTTCTACTGTTAGCAAATTCATTACAAAATTTGCACTTGCCTTTTGACATTTTGGGGTTTAAATATACACATATAAAAATACAGGTAGTGGTTCCAAAACATTTCAAAAAGAATTGAAAATATTGAATTTGAAAATCTTGCAGCTGTGTCAGTGAAACTCACATGTTCAAACTCATAACTAATCATAAATGAGCTGAACTGTTGAAAAGATTGTGAACCTGTGAACAAACTATAAACTGAACTTGATATGTTATTTAAAAAAATGGGGAACTTCCAATTTGCCTGTAAGGGCCAGTTGTAAACACAGTCTTTCTGAAGAAAGCCAGAGTTAATGTTATGTAAGGTTTTGGGAAGCCTGGTGTCAGGGAGCCATGGGCTTTCAGAAGTGAGAGTGTTTAGGTGCTGGCAGGCTCTCAGCTGTGTTAGTGCAGTTAGTACAGGAAGAGTACTTGCTGGTCTTCTCACTTTCAGAATCCTCATCAGTGCAGTGTCAGAGGAGGGAGGCACTTACTCCTATCTAGAAGCTGTGGCTGTCACTGATTGGCTGACTTTCAGAAACTTTGGGCTGTCATTGATTTGCTAACTTGCAGAAGCTAGTTATTTGAGTATGGCTCTTCTAGCCACATGCCATTGGTAGTTTGATAGGGATTGCACTGAATCTGTAGATTGCCTTGGGTAGTATGGTCATTTTAACAATATTAATTCCTCGAATCCATGAACACAGTATATCTTTCCATCTGTTTGTGTCATTTTCAATTTCTTTCATCAGTGTCTTATGGTTGGTTTTCTGAGTACAGGTCTTTTACCTCCTTGGTTAGATTTATTCCTAGGTATTTTATTCTTTTTGATGCAATTGTAAGTTGGATTGTTTTCTTAATTTTTATTTCTGATAGTTTATTGTCAGTGTATAGAATGCAACAGATTTCTGTGTATCAGTTTTGTATCCTGCAACTTTACTGAATTCATTTATTAGTTCTAATAGTTTTTTGGTGGCCTCTTGACGATATTCTATATATAGTATCATGTTGTATGGAACAGTGACTGTTGTAGTTCTACCATTTCAGTTTGATTTTCTTTTATTTATTTTTGTCTGATTACTCTGGCTAGGCTTTCCAGTACTATGTTGAATAAAAGTGATGAGAGTGAGGATCCTTGTTTTTTTCCTGGTCTTAGAGGAAAAGCTTTCAGTTTTTCACCATTGAGTATGTTAGCTGTGGGCTTGTCCGATATGGACTTTATTATGTTGAGGTATCATAAATGATGTTGAGTTTTGTCAAAAGCTTTTTCTGCATCTATTGAGATGATCATATGATTTTTACTCTTGAATTTGTTGATGTGGTGTATCACAATATTTGATTTGTAGATATTGAAATATCCTTGTATCTTTGACATAAATCCAATTTGATCACGGTGTATGGTCCTTTGAATATATTGTTTAATTTGGCTTGCTAATATTTTGTTGAGGATTTTTGCCTCTATGTTCATCAGTGATGTTGTCCTATAATTTTTTGTGTGTGTGTGTGTGATGTCTTTGTCTGGTTTTGGTATCAGGCTGATGTTGGCTTCATAGAATAAGTTAGGGAGTGTTCCTTCCTCTTTAATTTTTGGGAATAGTTTGAGAAGGACAAGTGTTAACTCTTCTTTTAATGTTTGGTAGGATTCATCTGTGAAGCTATCTGGTCCTGGACTTTTGTTTGTTGGGAGTTTATTTAAATTACTGATTCAGTTCATTACAATTCTGTTCATATTTTGTATTTCTTCTTGATTTAGTCTTCGTAGATTGTACATTTATAAGAATTTATCCATTTCTTCTGGATTGTCCATTTTATTGGTGCATAATTGTTCACAGTACTCTCATGATTTTTTGTAGCTCTGGTGTGTTTGTTATAACTTCTTTTTTATTTCTGATTTTATATGGGCCCTCATTTTTCTTGATGAGTGTGGCTAAACTTTTATTGATTTCATTTATTTTTTCAAAGCACCAGCTCTTAGTTTCATTTTTTTTTTAAGTCTCTATGTCATCTAGTTCTGCTCTGATCTTTTCATTATCTTTCCTCATACTAACTTTGGGTTTTGTTTGTTCTTCTTTTTGTAGTTCCTTTAGGTGTAAGGTTAGGTTGCTTATTTGAGATTTTGTTTCCTGAGATAGGCTTGTATCACTAGAAACTTCCCTCTTAGAACTGCTTTTGCTGCATTCCATAGAATTTGGATCACTTTGTTTCCATTTTCATTTGTCTCCAGGTATTTTTTGATTTCCTATTTGATTTCCGCAGTGACACATCAGTTGTTTAGTAGCATATTGTTCAGAATCTACGTGTTTGTGTTTTTTGCAGTTCTTTTCTCCTTCTGATTTCTAGTCTCATACCTCTGTGGTTGGGAAAAGAAATGCTTGATGTGATTTCAGTTTTCTCAGATTCACTGAGACTTGTTTTTGGCATAATATGTGACCTATTCTGGAGAATGTTTCAAGTGCATTTGAAAAGAGTGTGTATTCTTTTGCTTTTGGATGTAATGTTCTGTAAGTATCTCTGAAGTGCATTTTGTAATGTGTCATTTAAGGCCAGTGTTTCCTTATTACTTTTGTGTCTGTATTATTTGTCCACTGATGTAAGTGGAGTGTTAAAAACCTTACTGTTACTGTGTTACTCTCAATTCATCCTTTTGTGTTTGTTAGTATTTGCTTTATGCATTTAGGTGCTCCTGTGCTGAGTGCATATATATTTACAATTGTTATATCTTCTTGTTGGCTTGACCCTTTTATCATCTGTGCCATTGGACTGTTTTTCCTATTTTGACCCATATTTCACTGCCTTAATTACCGTAGCTTTATCAGAAGTCTTAATATAAGTTAGTATAGGTACTCCTACTTTTCTTTCGAAACTTTAAAGGTGTCATTCCATTGCCACCTGGTGTCCATTGTTTCAGTCGTAGAGTTACACATTATTTATTTATTTTTTAAATTTTATTTATTTTTTATACAGCAGGTTCTTATTAGTTATCTATTTTATACATATTGGTGTATATATGTCAATCCCAGTCTCCCAGTTCATCCCACCACCACCCGCCCCCCGCCACTTTCCCCCCTTGGTGTCCATACGTTTGTTCTCTACATCTGCCTCTATTTCTGCCTTGCAAACCGGTTCACCTGTACCATTTTTCTAGATTCCACATATATGCGTTAATACACAAAATTTGTTTTTCTCTTTCTGACTTACTTCACTCTGTATGACAGTCTCTAGATCCATCCACACATAATTTATTAAGAATTATTTTGAAATTAATGGGTCATTTTTCTCTTACTGATTTTTGAGTATGTTCTCTTTGTCTTTTGTTTTAAATGTTTGAGCATGACATGCCTAGGTTTACTTTCTTTGTGTTCATCCTGATTTGGAATAATAGAATATTTTGAGACTGTGGGTTGATACCTTTCATAAGCTTTGAAAATATCAGCCATGAATTTTTAAAATGTCATTTCTTTCCTAGTCTTATCTTTATCATATGTTTTTGGACTATAATTACATGAGTGTTAGACATTTTTCATTGGTCACATTTCTCTTGTTTTCTTTTTCATATTTTTCTCTCTGTATTTCAATCTGGGTATTTTCTACTGACCTATATTCCTGTCACCAATCTTATCCCCTGCTGTGTCTAATATTCTCTTATACCCTTTTATTGAATTTTTAATAACAGATATTGATTTTTTCTTCTGTAAAATCAGAAATGTCTTTCTGATTTTAATTCCTTTATTAAAGATTCTATACTTCTACTGAAATTCTCCACCTTCTCATTTTAATCATGGTCATTTTATAGATATTACTGTGGCTTTGTTATTATTCTCTATTTTTTATTTGTATTTTTAAAAATTTGATCTTGTTCTTTAGCATTTGTTGTAATTTTTTAATGGAAAAAATGGTGTATTCATTTACTAGAGCTTCCATAACAAAGAAACATGAACAATGTGACTTAAACAACAGAAACTTACTGTCTCATAGTTTTGGAGGCTAGAAGTCCAAGATCAAGGTGTTCGCCGGGTTGGCTCTTTTAGGGACTTTGGCTCCAGGCCTCTATTGTTAGCTTATAGATAGATGTCTTCGTATGAATCTTCGTGTGGGATTCTCCTGTTGTGTATGTCTGTGTCCAAATTTACTTTTTTTTTACAAGGATACCGCTCACATTGGATTAGGGCCCACACTAATGACCTCTCCTTAACTTGATTACCTCTGTAAAGGCCCTGTCTCTGAATAAGGTCACGTTCTGAGGGACTGAGGTTAGGAATTCACATGTAAATTTGGATGGAGGGGAACACAATTCCAAACAGTTGGATGAAAAGTTGTAGAAGCTCTGGATGATGTCTTTTTTGAGTTTTTCTCTCCTCTCAGTTTTGTACATTTCTTGTTAATTGCATCCTAGTTTTGTTGTTGTTTTGCTTTGTAAGACATGTGGATTTTAAATTTTATTGGTGCTATCATATTCCCCTTTATTTTTTCATCATATTTATTTAATAAGAAGGCATTTTTAGAGGGTGCAATTTTCAGGTCCCCTCAAGATTCCACTTAGACGTCTTTGTAGAGCGCCATTCAAATGATTCTTCTCAGAACATTTATCTGCTGCAATGAATCTTGCTCTGTTATAATAGAAAGTTAAAGAACTGAAAACTTTTAAATGGCTATTTCTCTTGCTAAAATAAGTTTTTTAAATTAACCAAATAAATAATTTAATGAATCTTATATTTTCTGTTATCTTCTAGAGGGTTCTCTAGACATGTCTCTGCCCTTCCTCTATCCTCTCCTACCTTCTATTCCAGAGGAATTTCATTGCTTGCATTCGATAAACAAAGTGCAATGGTACTTATTGTGTTACCTTGCTAGAGATATAGTCGATTTCTTGTAGTTCTGTCTTTTAGGAGTGTGTCTTCCAATGAGCAGGAAAATTTACTTCCCAGGAGGGCTGGGAGTAAGCAAGCAAAGGTTTCTCTCAAGTGAGGTGGGCATCTTGGCATTTGCCTTGGGCACGGTGAATTGGTGGTGCGTGTCTAAGCCAAAAGGTAATTATCAGCAAGCTTGTCCCTCAGATATGTGAGTAACGGTGAATAGGAGGCAATTCAATTCAGAATCCTGAAGATTCCAACATCCACGTGGGAAGGGAAGCACATATGATAGTTATATATTGTTCCTAATTTTGTCAGTTTTAAGAGCATAACTTGAAGAAAACATTTTTGCATATATTATTTACAAGTGTTATTGAAATGTTTTTGGATGCTCATGTACAGGTTGCTTATATCATTACAATAGAAGGAAAACCATATTTTATCCATCTCAAAAAGCAGTAAGTATTTTATCTTTTCAAATTTTAATTTTTTGGTTTCTTGATTTTTAAAAATAATTACAAATAGGATTATTTCATTTTTGTTTAACATCTTTATTGGGGTATAATTGCTTTACAATGGTGTGTTAGTTTCTGCTTTATAACAAAGTGAATCAGTTATACATATACATATGTTCCTATATCTCTTCCCTCTCAATTCAAATGTATATTTGATACATATATACATTTGATACCTATTGTATATCAGTTATTGGGTAAAGTCATAGGCATACAAAAGGCAATAAAACATGGATACAGGTAAATAATTTATAATGTAGAAAGATATATTCAAACACATCAATAGAGAAATGGAGAACTGTTTTACAATGCGTTACTAAGATAAATGTGTAGGTAGGATTCTGTGGAAATCAGAGAAGGCTTTTTGGAAAGAGATGACTTGAGCGAAGGTAGTCAGCTCTGTGAAGAAGTGAGGTAGTGTTGGGGGACATCCTGATTCAAGGAAATCATGTGCAGGTTTGAGACAGACTGGATTTTTGTGGTGTGCAAAAAGTAGTGTGAATGACTGAAGGACATATTTATTGAGGATAGAAGTAAAACATTTTGGCAAAGTAGGCAGGAGCTGGACTGTAGAAGATCTAGAATGCCATGATAAGGTATTAGAAGCCAAAATGTTTTTAAGCATGTACTTATATAGGTCCGTTGAGTCTTTATAGGCTGTTTCTGAGGGGGTAAAAGTGGAGGTAAGGTGTCTAATTGTATGATTATATAATAGTTTAGGTGAGTGATGGTAGTGGCTTGAACAATGATCATAGCGCTGGAAAGAAAAATTCAGTAAACCTTGAGGATAGATTTGGTAGAATGGGAAACAGTGAGGAATCTTGGATAATTTAGTTGTTGCTTAAGAAAATTGGTAGATTATAGTGTAATAAAATGAGAGATATTAATGAAGGAGATATTTATGTGAGGAAGGGGTGAGTTTGGTTTGCATTGCTTATAAGATATTCAAGTGGGGTTTTTTTCCCTTAGGTATATGAATATAGGAATTTGAATCTCTAAGGAGAGATTGGCAATAGGGATATAGATTTAGCAGTAATTTAGCAGTAATCAATAGGGATATAGATTTAGCAGTAATCAATTTGGCGTAATTTTTTTTTAAGTGAGAGCTTACAGAGTGTTTACAAATATACTGGTGGCTAAAGACGGAATCTTGGGAAAGACCAGTATTTCTCTTTTCGGTTCTACCGAAAGAGATCAAGCTAGAAGGGTCAGGGAGGTAGGAAGCGAAGCAGAAGAGTGATGTGTGATGTAAAATAAGTGATTAGAGTGAGTGGTCACAGTTTTCAAAATGATGCTAGAAGTCCAGTGCAATGATACTTTTAAAACTGTCTTTCGGATTTGACATTCTGGTGGTTATGAATCTTTTCCAGAGCAGTTCAGGGTGAGTAAGAATTGACAAAGCAAAGAAACTGTGTGTAGACCACTCTTTTGGTAAAATCTGTTGAGAATTGAAAATATGTAGGGAATAGCTAGAGGAGGACACAGGGCCAAGGGAGAGTTATTTAGGGTAATAATGACTTGACAATAAACTTTTCAATAGTGTTGAGATAAAAACCAGTAGAGAAGAAGAGTTTGAAATTACAGTACCAATAAAGTATGTATCTTCAATACATGGTGCAGAATAGGACGCATAGCACAAGTGTTTGCTTTGAACAAAAGAAGTAGTGATTCTCTGGGAATAAATATAAGGAGTGAGGATGGGTACAGGTGATCTGATGAGGTGACATGGAAGTTATTGAGATGATTGACAGGAGCGGTGTCAAGTTTCTGAATACTTACTGAGGAGAATGAAAGAAAATTCAGACCCAGGTTATTGGGAAGAATTGGTACTTAGTTAAGCTTAGTGAATATGAATTTGTAGTGATGCTAAAAAATCTTTCAAAATTCTGTCCTAACCCTACCTTTTAATTTTGAGATTCAAGTTTAAAATCTGGAATTAATGAACAATAATGACAGAGAATTGAAAGTTCTTTGTTGGAAATTGAGACCTATGTTATTTCGCTATTTGATATTTCTAGCAATTTAGGTCGTTCATTATCATGCATTTTAGTATTATGTGTCACTATAATTAAAATGCCTCCCTCTGCCCCTAATTTATTGTAAATGACAAGCATTGGGGCAATAGGATATGCCAAGATAATGCACTACTTTAAATTTCTCCCTCAAAAGGAAAATTTGTATTATGAAGAATAATTTTTCTATGTCTTCTGTTCACAATTTGACCATGTTTTGGTGATTTCTGCCTAGATCATTTTTATCTTCAGCTTCTGTTGTTTATTCTTATGACAAAGATGACACCCAACATTCTCAGCCTTTGTTAGCTCAGGTAAGACTTAGGTATTTTGTTACAGATTTCTTATTCTGGATTTTCTTTAAAAATACAAATATTATGAAAGTTTAGAATATTACTTTACACATTCACTGAAATCGAATAATGTGGACTAGTTCTTATTTCCACCTGGCACAACTTCATTGGGTAATGGCCACTCATATTAAAGTACTAAGGTAGTGAAAGTAAAAAGTATAAGTGAGATATCTGGGATGTCCATTTCAAAAAGAACTTATCCATTTGTTTTTCTCTGTGTATTTTTTTTCAGATGGATTGCAATTATCATGGATATGTTGCAGGTTTTCCAAATTCTCTTGTATCCCTCAACATTTGTTCAGGACTCAGGTTGTAGCCTCTTTAAAGACATTCCATTTGCCAGTACTAGATCTTGCTAGTCTATAAGTTGATCCTTTATGTATCTTTTCTAGTTCTACAGTCACCTTTGTTATTTCAGTTCCCAAAGGCGTGAACCAGAATTACTGATAAAATAAAGTGTGTCACCCCGGCAGCATCCATTCCAGATGGGAGGCTACTTGTTGATTCTAACAGGATATGCTGCTTGAGGCTTTGAGCAATCTTGAGTGTGGGAGGTGCTGATTGGGTCTCTCCATACTAATCTAGTTTTCCCAAATTCTTTATGTTTTAACTCGTGTCTTAATTTCCTAGAATGGTTGACAGTGTGGAATGCCTGAGTCTGACAGGTACTTTGGCTCTGCTCATAGTCTTTCTTAGGCGCATAGCACCTTTAACTCAGCCACACAGATAAATGATTTAAGACGTGAAGTGTCAGAGGAGAGGTAAAGATTTCAAAGAGAAGAAAGGGACCTAAGACCAAGGAAAAGAGTGTCTATGGCTCCTAAAGGTTGGCTTAGAAAATCAACACCCTAGGTAGAGGTCTTAACCCCTTTAAGCACATGGATGCATGCCGCTAACCTTCTTTCTTTAAGATAATCAAAATATTTTTATTAGAATATTTGTAATAAAAAGCCATACATATCCTGTGTTATTACTGGTCCAGTTCTGGAGCAACACCTCAAAGAATAAAGAGATAAATAGAAAAATAAAGTGACTTTAAATGTAAAAAAATTTTTGGCCAAATCAACATTTCTCATAGTTTCAGTAGAATCATATCAGATTTGTTTTGATTATTTTAACATTCAGGGGAATATTGCAGTTTAAAAACATCTCATATGGAATTGAACCAATGGAAGCTGTATCAGGATTCATGCACATGATTCATGAAGAAAAAAATGATATAACTAATATTCCTCTGTTATGGGAAAATGACACTTATATCTATGATAGCTCACAGTATCAAGTCAGAAAAAGTTCAGAAGTAAGTGTGGACTGTTTAATTTAAATTTTTTCAGTATAATTTTATGAAATGAAAAATACTTTCAGAGCAAAATGTGGTGATATGCAAATTTTAAATTTGTTTTACTTTTTCATGATGGCTCTACATGACTTTTCAAATGGATGGAGAATGAAATTAAGTTCTTTGTTATGCTTGTTATTAGATGAAAGTTTAGCAAAAACTTAGGTAATTAATCTTGGAAACAGATATGTGAATATAAGATTAAATAAAGCAAAAAACTAATTTTCTTGTGTGGGCATTTGGATAATTAATGTAAATTATTCCTTTTCCTCAATTATTCTGGTAATTTAGGTGAAAATAATATGTGATCTAGATTTCTAAATGAGTCTTTGTTAATGTGAGAATTCAGAAATGAATAATATCAGTGGCTTACATAAGGTACATGTAAAGCAAACTGATGAATTCTTCCTCCACAAAGACCTGTAAGCTGCCATAAATAACTTTCCTGGCTCTAGTGAACTGCCCATGATTGTAAACTTTAGTAATATTTTTCTAAACTACATTATTTATCAAAAGTAGTTTCTAATAATTGGTTGCAGAAAATCTGCGCACATGGAAGATTACTATGAAAAATTATCAAAAGGCTAAGGAAAGGAAACTTTTATGTTATAAACTTAATATTTCTAATTTCAGCTACTGCAAAAATCGAAATATACCTGGGTTCTTGTATAGCTTGGAGTCTCATTGAAAATTCTTATTAATCACAGGCATGCTTTGGACTGGAATTTTCTGAATAGTACATAAATTTTGTAGTTGAAAATCAGCTTAATATTTAATCAGTATCAACTCGTCTCTCAGTTTATCTCTGAACATAATTTCAATAGAAGGCAAATTTTTGGAAATTTCTCAAGACTCATGTTGTATGTTTTTCAGAGACCTGGCTATTTCAAGTTATTCCCCCGATATCTTGATATGTATATTGTTGTGGATAAAAATCTGGTAGGTTCTTTTTTTTGCATTGTTATTTTTAAATGATTTAACAATCGTCTTTAACCTGATTTCAAGGATATAATAAAAATTTTAAAACCATTTTTTGATAAAAGTTTATTTTGCTTTTGCAATGAATGCTTAAAAATTATGAATACACCAAGTTTTTGTTAATTCATTTATTTTGTATTCTGTGCTCTCTAACTGCTTTTGTAAAGTGAACTGTCTTTTCATTTTCTGAAGCTTGCCAGCTATTTTTCTTTCTTTCAAAAGGACTACATCCTCAGTGGAAGCATAGATTAGAACTCCTCCAAACCCTACCCCCCGCACACAATAATATCTAATTGCCTCAGCCTAATTAGAAGGGTAGTCTACAAAACAAACATGCCACTCCTTCTAAGCAAAGGGAGAAAACAAGTTATATGTTTTGTTCTAGCTAAGTTCTAGGGAAACAAGTTATGTTTTGTTCTCCTAAGTTCAAGGTAAATGAAATGACAGAAAACGAACAAAATTCTCATATTGAGGATGCATGACTGTACTTCAGGTCTTGTATAGGTTTGGGTTTTGAATTTATACAGCATGGGCAATTAGTAGATTCTAAGCTATGAGGCTACATTTGTCCCAGGTTGGTAGGTCTGAGGGCAGCTGATGGAAGCAAGTAGTATTTCTCTCTGGAGGAATGCAACTTCAAGCAGGATTCCTACAGATTAATATCAGCCATATATGAGCTCAAAATCCATAAGAGACTTAGCCACCATGTACAAGGGTTAGCAAAACAAAAACTCATAGATTAGACCCACAAAATTTTGAGATATTAAAATTTTAAGATATAAGTTATAAAATAAGGATATTTTTTCCCATAAGGAAGTCATTGGTTCTGAAGAGGTGAATATGAGGCAGGGAAGCTGAGCTAACTCTTGGCAGAGGTGACAAAAATTGAAGTGTATGACTCTTTAATGAGTTGATAGGTTTTTTAGCGTGGCTAAGCTGACCCAGTACAAAGTCAACACATACACTAAAATCACATTCTTACAAAATGACAAGGCAATTAGAAGTAGGAAAGCAGAATTTTAATCATAATCAAAAAAAGGAAAGCAATAAAGGGAAAGAAAAATGTACATTAAACTTTTGTTTCATAAATGTGGACCAAATTAAAAGCTAATTAAGATAAAATATTTCAACTCAAATATGTAAGTAATTATATTAGATGTAGAGGGATTAAGTACTGCAGTTAAAATCCAAAGATAAAGTTTAATTAAAAGCAAAGACAGGGCTTCCCTGGTGGCGCAGGGGTTGAGAGTCCGCCTGCCGATGCAGGGGACACGGGTTCGTGCCCCGGTCCGGGAAGATCCCACATGCCGCAGAGCGGCTGGGCCCGTGAGCCATGGCCGGAGCCTGTGGTCCACAATGGGAGAGCCACAACAGTGAGAGGCCCACGTACCGCAAAAAAAAAAAAAAAAAAAAGCAAAGACAGAGTATGATACAAGACACACACACACACACATACACACGTACATACTCGCTCTGCTTACAACTGACGTCAAAAATATATGTCATGAAAGTAAAAGATTATAAAAAATATACCATAAAAATATTCTAAAAACCTGTTTAGCTAGATTAATAGCAGACAAAGTAGACTTTAAGATAAGTGTAAGTTATCTCTTACTGTGTAACATACCACTCCAAAATTTAGTGGCCTAAACCAATAACCATTTATTTATTTGGTTGGTAGCCCAGAGATGTTTTTGGACTTTTATCAATCTCAGACCCTTTTTATCTAATCTGGTGGCCTTTTATTGATACAGTATCTTAAAACCTTTGTAGTCTTCTTTCTTTTCTCTTCTCTTTTTTTTTCTTTTTACAGGATTACTTTTTAACCACCTGTTTTTCCTCACACAGAGAATGTTCTTTACTGAGATTTCAAAGGCATAGAAATACAGTTTAAAAGATTTCAACAACTTTTTTTTTTTTTTTTTTTGCTGTTTGCGGGCCTCTCACTGCTGTGGCCTCTCCCGCCACGGAGCACAGGCTCCGGATGCGCAGGCTCAGCGGCCATGGCCCACGGGCCCAGCCGCTCCGCGGCATGCGGGATCCTCCCGGACCGGGGCACGAACCCATGTCCCCTGCATCGGCAGGCCGACTCTCAACCACTGCGCCACCAGGGTAGCCCTTGAACAACTTCCTTTAAACAAAATATACGTTGCTATGTGGTTACCAGTGGCAGGTATGAGGATTAACTGCGACCTTTGTGAAGCCCAGTAGGGAGCTTGCAAAAGAAGTTCTAGTGCCTTTTCTTGAAATAGCCCACCAGTGTGAAATCACCTGTTTCTTGAATTGTTTTCTAATGAAGGAGTACAGAGTATTATGTTTTCTTAGCATAATGTCCTAAAGTTTTATCCATGTTGTAGCATGTGACAGCATGCCCTTCTTTTTTAAGGCTGCATAATATCCCACTGTGTACCTATACAGTATTTTCTTTATCCAGTCACCTGTTAATGGACGTTTGAGTTTCTTCCACCTTTTGGCTATTGTGAATAATGATGCAAGGAACATGAATGTGTAAATATTTCTTTGGGATCTTTCTTTTTTAAATGTTTGATAGAAGTTTTTAGTGAATCTACTTGGTCCTGAATTTTACTTTATTATGTGGTTTTTGATTACTGATTCATTTTCATTACTTACTCATTATTGATCTAGTAATATCTTTAATATTTTTGTGTATTTCAGTCTTGGTAGGTTAGGTTTCTAGGAGTTTATGTTTTTTATGTTATGCAATTAGCATATAATTATTCATAGTAGTCTCTTATAATCCTTTTTATTTTTGTGGTATCAGTTGTAATGTCCTCATTTCATTTCTAATTTTAGTTATTTGTATCTTCTGTTTAAAATTTTTTTTTTATTTTATACTGAAGTATAGTTAATTTACAATGTTGTGTTAGTTTCAGGTGTACAGCCAAGTGATTCAGTTATACATATACATATATCTATTCGTTTTCAGATTCTTTTCCTATATAGGTTATTACAAGATACTGAATATAATTCCCTGTGCTATGCAGTAGGTCCTTGTTGATTATCTACTTTATATATAGTAGTGTGTATATGTTAATTCCAAACTCCTAATTTATCCCTCCCCACCTTTCCCTTTTGGTAGCCATAAGTTTGTTTTCTAAGTCTATGATTCTGGTTCTGTTTTCTAAATAAGTTCATTGGTACTATGTTTTTTAGATTCCACATATGTGTGTTATCATATATTTGTGTTTCTCTCTCTGACTTCACTTAGAATAACAATTTCCTGGTCTATCCATGTTGCTGCAAAGGGCATTATTTCATCCTTTTTATGGCTGAGTAATATTGCATTGTATATACGTACCACATCATCTTTATCCATTCATCTGTTGATGGACATTTAGGTTGCTTCCATGTCTTGACAATTGTAAATAGTGCTGCAGTGAACATTGTGGTGCATGTATCTTTTTGAATTATGGTTTTCTCTGGATATATATGCCCAGGAGTGGGATTGCTGGATCATATGTTAGCTCTCTTTTTAGTTTTTTAAGGAAGCTCCATATGTTCTCCATAGTGGCTGCACCAATTTACATTCCCACCGATGATGTAGGAGGGTTCCCTTTTCTCTACACCCTCTTCAGCATTTATTGTTTGTAGACCTTTTGATGATGGCCATTCTGACCGGTGTGAGGTGATACCTCATTGTAGTTTTGATTTACATTTCTCTAATAATTAGCGATGTTGACCATCTTTTCATGTACCTTTTGGCCATCTGTATGTCTTCTTTGGAGAAATGTCTATTTAGATCTTCTGCCCATTTCTTTTTTTTTTTTTTTTGTGGTATGCGGGCCTCTTACTGTTGTGACCTCTCCTACTGTGGAGCACAGGCTCTGGACGCACAGGCTCAGGGGCCATGGCTCACGGGCCCAGCCACACGGGCCCAGCCACTCCGCGGCATGTGGGATCTTCCCAGACCGGGGCACGAACCTGTGTCCCCTGCATTGGCAGGTGGACTCTCAACCACTGCGCCGCCAGGGAAGCCCCTCTTCTGCCCATTTTTGATTGTGTTGTTTATTGTTTTGATATTGAAATGTGTGAAGTGTTTGTATATTTTGGAGATTAATCTCTTGTCTGTCACATCATTTGCAAAAATTTCCTCCCATTCTGTAGGCTGTCTTCATTTTGTTGATAGTTTCCTTTGCTACGCAAAAGCTTTTAAGTTTAATTAGGTCCCAGTTGTTTTTGTTTTTATTTTTATTTTCATTACTCTAGGAAGTAGATCAAAAAAGATCTTGCTGCCATTTATGTCAAAGAGTGTTCTGCCTGTGTTTTCCTCTTACATTTTAGGTCTTTAATCCATTTTGAGTTCATTTTGCTGTATGGTGTTAGAGAGTGTTCTTATTTCATTCTTTTACACGTGGCTGTCCACGTTTCCCAGCACCACTTATTGAAGAGGCTGTCTTTTCTCTGTTGTATATTCTTGCCTTCTTTGTTGTAAATTAATTGACCATAGGTATGTGGGTTTATTTCTGGGCTTTCTGTCCTGTTCCATTGATCAATATTTCTATTTTTGTGCCAGTACCATACTCTTTTGATTAGTATAGCTTTGTAGCATAGTATGAAGTCAGGGTGCCTGATTCCTCTAGCTCCATTTTTGTTTCTCAGTATTGATTTGACTATTCAGGGTTTTTTGTGTTTCCATACACATTTTAAGATTTTTTATTCTAGATATGCCGAAAATGCCATTGGTAATTTGATAGGGATTGCATTAAATATGTAGATTGCCTTGGGTAGTATAGTCATTTTGACAATATTGATTCTTCCAATCCAAGAACATGGTATATGATTCCATCTGTTTGTGTCATCTTTGATTTCTTTCTTCAGCATCTTATAGTTTTCAGACTACAGGTCTTTTGCCTTTTTAGGTAGTTTTATACCTAGGTATTTTCTTCTTTTTAATGAGATGGTAAATGGGATTGTTTCCTTAGCTTCTCTTTCTGATCTTTTGTTGTTAGTGTATGGAAATGCAATAGATTTTTGTGTATTAGTTTTGTATCCTGCAACTTTACCACATTCATTGATGAGCTGTATTAGTATTCTGTTAGCATCATTAGGATTTTCTATGTATAGTATCATGTCATCTGGAAACAGTGACAGTTTTACTTCTTCTTTTTCAGTTATGATTCCTTTTTGTTTCTTTTTCTTCTCTGATTCCCATGGCTAGCAACTATGTTGAATAAAAATGGCAAGAGTGGACATCCTTGCCTTGTTCCTGGTCTTAGAGGAAATGCTTTCAGTTTTTCACTGTTGAGAATTGTGTTTGCTGTGGATCTGTCATATATGGCCTTTATTATGTTGAAGTATGTTCCCT
This sequence comes from Delphinapterus leucas, assembly GCF_059928025.1. Taxonomy (NCBI): domain Eukaryota; kingdom Metazoa; phylum Chordata; class Mammalia; order Artiodactyla; family Monodontidae; genus Delphinapterus; species Delphinapterus leucas. Next base: position 30,510,116 of record NC_143149.1, read on the forward strand.
CTATGCCCACTTTCTGGAGGGTTTTTGATCATAAATGGGTGTTGAATTTTATCAAATGCTTTCTCTGCCTCTATTGAGATGATCATATGGTTTTTATTTTTCACTTTGTTTTTGTGGTGTATAACACTGATTGATTTGTGGATATTGAAGAATCCTTACATCCCCGAGATAAATCCCACTTGACCATGGTGTATGATCTTTTTAATGTATTGTTGGATTTGGTTTGCTAGTGTTTTGTTGAGGATTTTTGCATCTATGTTCATCAGTGATATTGGCCTGTAAGTTTCTTTTTTTGTGGTATCTTTGTCTGATTTTGGTGTCAGGGTGATGATGGCCTCATGGAATGAGTTTCAGAATGTTCATCCCTCTGCAATTTCTGGGGAATATTTTCAGAAGGATAGGTGTTAACTCTTCTCTAAATGTTTGATAGAATTCTCCTGTGAAGCCGTCTAGTCCTAGACTTTTGTCTGTTGGGAGTTTTTAAATTACAGTTTCAATTTCGGTACTTGTGATTGGTCTGTTCATGTTTTCTATTTCTTCCTGCTTCAGTCTTAGAAGGTGGTACCTAAGAATTTTCCCATTTCTTCCAGGTTGTCCACTATAGTGATATATACTTGCTTTTAGTAGTCTGTTATGATCCTTTGTATTTGTGTTGTCATTTGTAACTCTCTTTTTTCATTTCTAATTTTATTGATTTGAGCCCTCTCCTTTTTTTTTCCTCATGAGTATGGCTAAAGCTTTATCAATTTTATCTTTTCAAAGAACCAGCTTTTAATTTCATTGATCTTTTATTGTTTTCTTCTTCTCCGTTTCATTTATTTCTGCCTTGATCTTTGTGATTTCTTTCCTCCTACTAACTTTGGGTTTTGTTTTTTCTTCTTTCCCTAGTTGCTTTAGGTATAAAGTTAGGTTGTTTATTTGAGATTTTTCTTGTTCCCTGAGGTAAGATAGTATTGCTATAAATTTGTCTCTTAGAACTGCTTTTGCTCTGTCCCATAGGTTTTGGATCATCGTGTTTTCGTTTTCATTTGTCTCTAGGTATTTTTTGATTTCATCTTTGATTTCTTCAACGAACCATTGGTTGTCTAGTAACATATTGTTTAGCCTCCATGTGTTTGTTGCAGTTTTTTTCTTGTAGTTGATTTCTAATCTCATAGTGTTGTATTCAGAAAAGATGTTCGATATGATTTCAGTTTTCTTAAATTTACTGAGGCTTGCCTTATGGCCCAAGATGTGACCTATCCTCAAGAATGTTCCATGTGCACTTGAGAAGAATGTGTATTTGCTGCTTTTCGATGGAACACTGTATAGATATCAATTAAGTCCACCTGATCTAATGTGTCACTTAAGGGCTGTGTTTCCTCATTGATTTTCTGTCTGGATGATCTCTCCATTGATGTAACTGGGGTGTTAAAGTCCCCCACTATTATTGTGTTACTATCAATTTCTCCTTTTATATCTTTTAACATTTGCCTTATATATTGAGGTGCTCCTGTGTTGTGTGCATATATATATATGTACAACTGTTATGTCTTTCTCTTGGATTGATCCCTTGATCATTACGTAGTGTCCTTCTTTGTCTCCTGTAACAGTCTTTATTTTAAAGTGTATTTTGTCTGATATGAGTATTGCTATTGCAGCTTCCTTTTGATTTCCATCTGCATGGAATACCTTTTTCCATCCCCTCACTTTCAGTCTGTACAGGTTTCTAGATCTGAAGTGAGTGTCTTGTAAACAGCATATACATGGGTCTTGTTTTTGTATCTGTTCAGCCAGTCTATGTCTTTTGGTTGGAGCATTTAATTCATTTACATTTAAGATAATTACCAATATGTATGTTTTTATTGCCATTTTAAAAATTGTTTTGGATATTTTTGTAAGCTGTTTTTCTTCCTTTTCTGTTTTGTTCTCTTTTGTGATTTGATGACTATGTTTAATGTTGTGTTTGGATTCCTTTTTATTTTTTGTGTGTATATCTAATATAGTTTTTTGGTTTATGGTTTCCATGAGGTTTTGATACAGTGGTCTATATATATATATAAGTTTGTTTTAAGTTGGTTGACTGTTAATTTCAAGTGCATTTCCAATATCCTGAATTTGTATTCTCCTCTTCTCATGATTGCTTGTTTTGATATCATATTTTTGTGTGGATGATTTCTTGACTATGCTACATGTTTGCCTTTACAGGTGAGCTTTCCCATTTGTTTTCTCTTTTCTAGTTGTTGCCTTTTCTTTTCCGCCTGGAGTTTTTCCTTTAGCATTTGTTGTAAAACTGGTTTGGTGGTGCTGAATTCTTTTGCTTGTCTGTAAAGCTGTTGATTTCTCTGTCAAGTCTGAATGAGAGCCTTGCTGGGTAGAGTATTCTTGGTAATAGGTTTTTCCCTTTCATCACTTTAAATACATTGTGCTACGCCCTTCTGGCCTGCAGAGTTTCTGCTGAAAAATCAGTTGATAATTTTATGGCGATTCCTTTGTATGTTTTTTGTTGCTTTTCCTTTGCTGCTTTTAAGATTTTCTCTTTGTCTTCAATTTTTGTCAGTTTGATTAATATGTGTCTCAGCGTGTTCCTCCTTGGTTTTGCCCTGTATGGGACTCTCTGCCCTTCCTGGAGTTGGGTGACTTCTTTCCCGTATTAGGGAAGTTTTTGGCTCTTATCTCTTTGAATATTTTCTCAGGACCTTTCTCTCTTTTCTCCTTCTGGGACCCCTATAATGCGAATGCTGGTTTGTTTAATGTTGGCCCAGAGGTCTCTTAGACTGTCCTCATTTCTTTTCATTCTTTTTTTCTTTATTCTGTTTTGTGGCAGTGATTTCCACCATTCTGTCTTCCAGCCCACTTATCTGTTCTTCTGCCTCTTTTATCTTGCTATTGATTCCTTCTAGTGTATTTTTCTTTTCAGTTATTGTATTGTTCAACTCTCTTCTTTAGATCTTCTTGATCTTTCTTAAACATTTCTTGTATCTTCTTATTCTGTGCCTCCATTCTGTTTTGAAATCTTGTATCGTCTTTACTATCATTACTCTGAATTATTTTTTCAGGTAGATTGCCTATCTCCACTTCACTTAGTTGTTTTTCTGGGGTTTTATCTTGTTCCTTTGTCTGGAACATATTCCTTTGCCATCCCATTTTGTCTGACTTTATGTGTTTGTGGTCTCTGTTCGAGAGCCTACAGGATTGTAGTTCCACTTCCTTCTGGTGTCTATTCCCTGGTGAGTGAGGCTGTTCTAAGAGGCTTGTGCAGGCTTCCTTGTGGGAGGGCCTGGTTCCTGCCCACAGGTGTGTGGAGCTGGGTCTTTTCCCTCTGGTGGGCATGGACATGTCAAGGGGTGTGTTTAGAGCAGCTTTGGGCTCAGGACTACTCTAGGCAGCCTGTCTGCTGATGGGTGGGCTGTGTTTCTGCTCTGTTGGTTGTTGGGCCTGAGGCATCCCAGCACTTGAGCCTACAGGCCATTGAGTGGGGCCAGGTCTTGCTGTCAAATGGCCGCTTCCAGGAGAGCTCACCCCAATGAGTACTCCCAGGCATCTCTCTCATCAGTGTCCATGTCACTGAAGTGAGCCAAAGCCATCCCCCACCTCCCTAGGAAATGCTCCAAGACCAGCAGGTAGGTCTTGCCCAGGCTCTTATGAAGTCACCGCTTTTTCTCTCAGTCCCAGTGCACACAAGAACCTGGGAGGAGAGGCTTCCTTTTCCTGATGAGTAACTCATTGAGACTGCTGGACTCATCCATCCATCATACTCCATGAGGGCCATGGGAGCCTTTCAAATCTGTATCTTCTCTTTTTTTTAAGTAAGTAAATGTGGCTGTTTTCTTAATTTCTCTTTCTGCTAGTTCATTGTTACTGCATAGAAAGACTGTAGATTCCTGTGTAATGATTGTGTACCTTGCAACTTTATTGAATAGTTATAACAGGTTTTGGTGGGGTCTTTCAGATTTTCTATATGTAAAATTATGCCATCTGCAAATAGGTCAGTTTTACTTCTTCTTTCTGATTTGGATGCCTTTTATTTCTTTTTCTTGCCTGATTGCTCTTCCTCAAACTGTGTTGAATAAGAGTGTGATAGTGGGCATCTTTGTCTTGTTCTCGATCTTGGAGGGATAGCATTCTATTCTTCAGCATTGAATATAGTGTTTGCTGTGGGTTTGTCATATACGGCCTTTGTTATATACATTTTACTGATAGTTTTTATCATACGGATGTTAAATGTTGTCAAAAGCTTTTTCTGCATCTATCGAAATGATCATATGGTTTTTATTCTTCAGTTTGTTATTGTGGTGTATCATGCTAATTGATTTCTGGATGTTGAACCATTTTTGTGTCCCTGGAAAAAATCTCACCTAATCATGGTGTATGATCCTTTTAACGTATTGTTGTATTTGGTTTACTAATGTTTTGTTGAGGATTTTTGCATCTATATTCATCAGAGATATTAGGCTTTAATGTACTTTTTTGTGTGTTGTACTTGTCTAGTTTTGGTAAAAGGGTAAGGTTGGCCTTGTAAAATGAGTTAAGAAGCATTTCTTCCTCCTTAATTTTTTGGGAACAGTTTGAAAAGATTGATATTAAAGCTTCTTTGACTGGTTGAATTCATCTATGTGGCCATTTCACCATGGACTTTTGTTTTTTGGGAGATTTTTAAAATTACTGATTCAGTCTCCTTACTAGTGATTAGTTTATTCAGATTTTCTATTTCTTCATGATTCAGTCTTGAAATGTTGTATAATTCTGAGAATTTATCCACTTGTATGTTGTTAAATTTCTTGGCATATAGCAGTTCATTGTATTCTCTCATAATCCTTGTATTTCTAAGGTATCTGTTGTAACTTCTCTTCTTCTGTTTCTGATTTTCTCTGAGTTTCTCTCTTTTTTCTTAGTGTAGCTAAAGGTTTTTCTTTTTTTCCAAGAACCAGCTCTTAGTTTCATCTATCTTCTCTATTGTTTTATTAGTCTCTTTCATTTATTTTTGCTCTGATCTTTATTAATTCCTTTTTTGTCTACTGACTTTTTGCTTCACTTTTTCTTCTTTTTCTAGTTCCTTTAGGTATGGGTTAGGTTGGTTCTTTGAGATTTTTCTTAATTTCTTGAGGTAATCTGGTGTTGATATAAACTTTCCTTTTAGTACCGCATCCCACAGGTTTTGATATGTGGCATTTTCATTTGTCTTCAGGTAATTTTGACTTCTTTGATTTTTTCTTTGATCCAGTAGTTGTTCAAAGAATGGTGTTTAGTCTACACACATTTGTGATTTTCAGAGCTTTCTTCTTGTAGTTGATTTCTTGTTTTATAACATTGTGGTTGGGATAGATGCTTGATATGATTTTAATTTTCTTACATTTATTGAGACTTGTTTTGTTTCTCAACATATGGTCTGTCCTTGAGAAAGTTCCATGTGCACTTGAGAAGACTGTGTATTCTGATGCATTTAGATGGAATGTTCTGTACAAATCTATCAAATCCATCTTGTCTAATGTTTCATTTAAGGCCACTGTTTCCTTTAGGTCTGTTAATAATTGCTTTATATATTTTGGTTCTCCTATGTTTGGTACATACATATTAATAACTGTTATGTGTTCTTGATGAATTGTTCCTTTTATCATTATATACTGTCCATTTTTGTCTCTTGTTACTTTTTTTGGCTTGAAGTCTATTTTGTCTGTTATGTGTATGGCTACACTCATTTTCTTTTGGCTGCCATTGGCTTGGAGTGTCCTCTTCCATCCCTTCACTTTGAGCCTGTGTTTGTCTTCAGAGCTAAGATGTGTCTTCTGGAGGCAGCATATTATTGGGTCTTGTTTCTTAATCCATTCAGCCACTCTGTGTCTTTTGGTTGGTAAATTCAGTCCATTTACATTTAGGGAGATTATTGATAAATGAGGTCTTCATAATGCTGCTTTTGTTTTCTGGCTGCTCTGTATCTCCATTGTTTCTTTTTTCTTGTATTTCTGTCTGTCATTTTGGTTTGGTGGTTTTCCATGTCTTTGAATTTTATGTTTTCTGAAGGTTGAATTTTTTCAGAATATAAAGTAAGTGCTATTTTTCAAAATTAATGAATCCTTAAAATGGGGGAATTTAATTGTATATATATTATACCTCAATAAATTTGATCTAAAAATTTAAGAGTTGGGTAGCACTAAAAAACACACACTTCAAAACAGTTATATATACCAACTTTATCACTAAGTCAGAAAGAAAGAGAAAGGCAGTGTATGCATTCAGTCAGTTGGCAGGATGTAGTAGTGCCTTATTTATATAACCATATTCAGCCTCGTCCTAGTAAGAGTTAATATGCATTTTGGAAAAAAGAGTTGAACCCTGATGAATCCTCAAAATTTTTGATTTTCACCTCATAAGGGGTTAAGGCCTTTTTATATAGGTGAGTCCAGTTGATAAAAATGGAGAAACTTGTTGCACAATGTTTAAACATATCTGAATATAAAATCCTGAAGATATATCCTTGAAATATAGAACCTCCCCCCTCCAAATATTCTCTTATAACATAGCAAAAATCAAAAGGAAATACCATGAAGACATGAATAGGAAAAATAGAAAACTGTAAGTCAGCTTCATTGATTACAGTAATGGAATGGATTAAATATTCCCATTAAAATGTGCAAAGGATCTCAAATTAGATGACATTTATGAGACAGCTTAACATAAAATGACACTGTTAGGTATAAAACATTTCTTAAAAGACCAGCAAAAATATGCAAGATTTACCATAAAAAAAGAAAATCAGGGGCTTCCCTGGTGGCACAGTTGTTGAGAGTCTGCCTGCCGATGCAGGGGATGCGGGTTCGTGCCCTGGTCCGGGAAGATCCCACATGCCGCAGAGCGGCTGGGCCCGTGAGCCATGGCCGCTGAGCCTGCGGGTCTGGAGCCTGTGCTCCACAACGGGAGAGGCCACAACAGTGAGAGGCCTGAATACCACAAAAAAACAAAACAAAACAAAAAAGAAAATCAGGATGATATTACTAATAGATAAAGTTCAGGGTAAAAAAAGTGTAGATAGAAGAATTAAAGGAGTATTTTATATTGAATGTTACAGTTCAAGTTAAAGATGAATTTCTAATAATAAGCATTTAGTGCTGAGTGAATTATGTTGAAAGTATAAAAAGAAAACCTTTGGAAGTGATCAGAAGAATTTAACAGAAACCAAAACTATACTGGAGTACATTCAATCATTTCTGTTAGCCTTTAACAGATAGAAAATAAGTGTTAACATATAAAGATCAAATTATTTATCAGCTTGTTTTACTAAACACTTATTGACCTTTGTATCTTATGAATGGGTACCACATACATTCAAATGTCTATAGATATATATAGAAAATACATGCAAATGTAGTCATCTATAGGTCACAAGGAAAACACCAATAGTTTTGTAAAAGCAAAAACCAATTTGCCAGGGGCTTCCCTAGTGGTGCAGTGGTTAAGAATTCACCTGCCAATGCAGGGGACATGGGTTTGAGCCCTGACCCGGGAAGATCCCACATACCGCAGAGCAACTAAGCACGTGTGCCACAACTACCAAGCCTGCGCTCTAGAGCCTGCAAGCCACAACTACTGAGCCCACGTGCCACAACTACTGAAGCCTGTGCACCTAGAGCCTGTGCTCCGCAACAAGAGAAGCCACTGCAATGAGAAGCCCACACACTGCAACAAAGAGTAGCCCCTGCTCGCCACAACCAGAGAAAGCCCACGCACCGCAGCGAAGACCCAACGCAGCCAAAAAGAAAATAAATAAATTTATTTTAAAAAAACATTTTGCCAGAGCTTTATCACAGTATATTAAAAAAAAAGAATAAAAAGAGATAAGGCAAAAATAATAAAATTAAAAAATTAAATACAATTATGAGTAATTTTTCAAGGCAGAAAAGAAAAACTATAGTCTTTAGCTATTTAGAAATTAATGAATTGTATATAGTGTTTTAAAAATTAGGTGGATGTGTATTAATCAGAAGAGGCTAGGTTATGCTCTTATAAGAAACACTCCCCAAATCTTAGTGGCTAAACACAATTTAAGTTTCATTGATTCAATCAATGTCAACCATGCTCCTGGCTGACTCTCCAGGGCAGCAGTCTTCCATGTGTTGGCTCAGCACTAGAGAATGCTTAGATTTTTTGGCACTTCTAGATTGATAGTTTCTTTTCCAATTGCCAAGCCGGTAGAAGTGCAGACCAGAGAGACGTGAGCTACAATAAGGAAATACTTCTCAGGAGTGGCATGCATCACTTTTGCCCTCATTGCATTGGCCAAAGTGAATCACCTGCCTTTAAAAGAAGGGTTCCTGAGTTAGGAGAGAACTGAATATTGGTAAATACAGATAATACCTGTTGCAGAGGATAGTATAAAAACTAAGCGGAGAGGAAATTCATATTCTTGAAATAATTTGATATTAGAAAAATATGGAAAAATACTTGATATTTGTTAAGTTGATGATAAACAGAAACATTAAAATGGATAAGTAAATTCACAAACTGTTGAAAAGGCAAATAAGTAGGTAGAAAGTGTAATTAAGCAAAAAGGAAGAAAACATGGTGTGAAAAGGGTTAAGATGGTATAACTGTGTCCTTGGGGGAGATTAAAACAAACAAACAAATGCAAATTTCATGATTTCTCCATTGGAGATAAGAATTTAAATCAAATCATCTCATTGTACACTTTAAAGTTAACACAATCTTATATGTCAATTATATTTCAAAAAACTGGAAATAAAAAGAATTTGAATGGGTCAGTTGTCAGTGTTAAGTATAGATAGTTTTAAAGGAGAGTTTTAAAAAATGTTTCAGGAAGATATAATTCATAAGCTAATACAATTCTAGGATGTAGAAAAAACAAGCAACTTAATTTTAGGTAGTGCTTTAATATTTAGTAAGCAACATTCATTTGCTCAGTTATGACAAAGGATGCATGCATGCACATATGACCAACAGGCCCATCGTTCTGAAAGCTACAAACTTCTAAACAAAATATTATATTAATTTTGGTAGTATATTAATAGAATGTAATGTTTTGATCAAACAGTATAATGATGGTTTAATATTAAGTAAAGTATTAATGAAATGTATTCCATCAGTAGGTCAAAAGACAAAAGTCATTATCATTTTGGGTATGCTTCAAAAAGGCTTTGGATAAAAATTCAACTTCATTTTTAACAAAAGTTTTATAAGTAGGAAGATTTATAAGTAGGTGTTTCTCAATATGATCTAGAATACTCATCTTAAACTGAACACCACTTAATGGTGAAATATTTGAGATTTTCCAGTGAAAACTCAGGAGCAAAGCTCACATTCCTGATATCACCATTGTTTTTTAATATTGTCCTGGCATTTTTAAGCAGTTAGAAATAGAAAGAGCTTATTGGAATAAAGAAGCATGAGTAACATGAGTTAACGTGGTGATATCAGAGGATGTAACCTAACACAGTATCCATGATCACTTCAACAGTGAACCTTTTATTAAAGATTTTTCCCTCTTTATGCATATATTTTTTGGTTTGTGATTATATGTATTATTTTAGAAATAAGTATATTTTGAAATAACATTTAAAAAATTTATGATTCAATTTTTATAAATAATGCTACAAGTGCATTAAACATTATTTAAATATTTTAAATGTTATCAAATATTTTTATTTATCTCATATAGATAAAGTTATACATTTAATTAATTTATTTAAATAAATTATTATTTATTCACATACAAATGTAAATATGCATTTCCTGGATTTCAGTTGGAATGTAGCCCTCTGGCTAGTTTAGTATATAGCATATTATAGATATAAAGGCTATGTGGTATATTAATGGTATCCACTATTTTTTTAATAATAATTTATCTTTTTCAGTTTGATTACATGGGCTCTGATGTAAAAATTGTAACACAGAAGGTTATTCAGATCATTGGCTTTGTTAACACTGTAAGTATTTTAAAACTACTTTTTAAATATATTCTGTAAGATTATAGGTAATATGTATTGATATATATAGTATTTTGCTGTGCTGTTGAAGAGTTTCCACATTCAAAATATTGAATTAAAAAAAAATTTTTTTAAATATTGAATTAAAAAAAATATTGAATTAAATGTCTTAAATATACCTTTACAAAAATTTAATATAATGTTCAAATTTATTTTTAAAATTTTATTTATTTTCTCCATTTAGATGCTTACCCAGTTAAAACTGACTGTTAGAATATCTTCCATAGAGATTTGGTCAAACAAAAACAAAATTTCTACTACAAGACATCCTAATCATATATTATATAGACTTTTAGAATGGAAGTACGAATTTCTCTCCCAACCTCATCATACTGCATACTTATTTGCGTGAGTATAGTATTTCATATTTGTATAAAGAAATAACCCAAAATGATTTTATATGTTAATTATGAAAAACAAGCATTTACTTAATGTATACTGAGTTCTGTAAATTTGGTAGACACCATGGGATGGGAAAAAAATGTAGGTTAACCTCTTTGTCCTCAAGTAGCTAATGTGAGGTAAGACTTAAAATCGTTTATCAAATGACATAAAATTACCTGAAAGAAGTAAAATTACATAAAAGTTTTGAAATAACTAAAGGAGGTTAATTATGAGTGATACAATTTTTTGATGTCTCTTGGCTAGTAAACTTTTACTACATATTATCTCTACATTCTTGTGTCTGATCTGATTATCATTAATAATACCACTGAAATGTAATTATGAGGAAAATTGTTATTTTTTTAGCTTCCAGAAAAGTCCTACTTTTATGGGAGCCACACATCCTGCAAAAATATGTGATAAGAATTTTGCTGGAGGAGTTGCTTTGGTATGTAATTACTATCAAATTTGCTCTCATTATTTTCATGTTTCAAAATTTCCTAAATATTTTAAAGCAAGAATATATATATATTACTTAGTTTATTCTTCCTTTAATAGTATTTTTATTACTAATTAAGAGTATAAAAATTAAACTGTATATAATTGCTTTAAAAATCAGAATATTTATAAAGTCAACTGATCATAATTTCATATTGTTTTAAAAAACATTTGGCCTTTGTAAGTCTGTTTAATTGTTTTGAGCAGTGGTATGTTTGCATCAATAGTTATTATATAATCAGTATGATTCTGATGTTAATTATTAAACATATTTTCCTCAAAATTAAACAATAAAAATAAATATCAAAATATTAAATAAATATCAAATAAAAAATAAATATCAAAAAAATAAAATCAGTATTTTCCTCAAAATTAGTAATTGGTATACATTCATGTACTTTTTGTTAAGTGACGTTCATTGTATTATTGTTTCAAGGTAACTTTTATTATTGCATTCAATTCTTTATTATGTTTGCAAGGAGCAGACTGTTGTAGGAAGGAACAGCTATCAAATATTCATAATCTACTGTTTTCTGGAAAATGGGAATGAGCTTTTTCTACAGTTATGTTCTTTTTACAACAAGCTATATAAAAAGTAGCAAGGGGAGCGAACTTGACAGTGCTTCAGAAAAATAAGGCTACACTATGATTTTTATACTGACCCATTTGTATATTTAGTTGACTTTTTAGTAGCATGTACAGTGATTCAAATTGTCATTGACAGATTAGACAGAATTAAAATCTGTACTGGTGTGTACTTGCTACCATTAGTATAAAAGACATATTGATTGATTAGATAAATCTAAAACCATTTCTAGGGGTTATTTGTCACCATGGCTAAAGAAGAATCAGATGTTCCCTAGGAATTTGTTTTATTCTCAGTCCTTGCTGTCGGTCCCCTTTCAGCCAAAGCCTCAGGAAAGACTGTCACCAATTGTCCAGGTCTTTGTCACTATTGTGAATCCTCCTGAAAACAATGTTTCTTTGCTGAGAACTAATGATTAGATCATGTGTGTGTGGAGGAAATAAAGCAGATGATAGGAATTATTGAATATAAGTGGTTAGTATGTGTTGTCCTGGTGCCATTCTTCAGACTTTAAGTTTGATTGGAATTTTTGTAATAAAAATTTGTAAAGGAAAAATATATGAGTTAAGGAAGAATGCTATAAAAAGCCAGTATAAAATTAAAATACAAATATCAATATAAAAATACATTTTTTGTTTATTCCAACAACAAAGTGTATGAAGATGAAATTTTAAAATGATAGACACCAATCATAATATTCTAAAAAATTTTTTTTAGGTTAAGAATCAATTCCTTGAATATAGTAGCTTTGTTAAATATTTTGAAATCAGGTAGTTAAAGCTATCCAACTTTGTGCTTTGTCAATACTATGTATGTCTATATATAACTTTGCATTTTCATATAGATTTTAGAATCAGGTTGTCTAGTTCTACACATACACAAAAGCTTACTTAGGTTTTGATTGGGATGGTGTGTAATTGATGAATCAATTAGGGGAGAGAGCTTCCCTGGTGGTGCAGTGGTTGAGAGTCCGCCTGCTGATGCAGGGCACATGGGTTCGTGCCCCGGTCTGGGAAGATTCCACATGCCGCAGAGCGGCTGGGCCCGTGAGCCATGGCCGCTGAGCCTGTGCGTCCGGAGCCTGTGCTCCGCAACGGGAGAGGCCACAACAGTGAGAGGCTCGCGTACGGCCAAAAAAAAAAAAAAAAAAAAAAAAAAAATTGGGGGAGAATTGATATCTTAATAATGTTGGATCTTCCAGTCCACCAACATGATTTACCTCTCCATTAATTCAGGTCTTTTAAAAATTCTCTGTGAAAGTTTAATACATATACTGCTAAAATTATTCTTAGGTATTTTATATGCTCTTATGCTATTGCAACTGGTCTTGATCATTTAAGTTCATCTTCCAGTTTTTCACTGCTAGTGTATATCAATATATGGCCAGTTTTTATATATTTTTGTAAATATCCAGTAACCTTGCTGAACTTACATTATGAGATTGTTGATCTAAAACAAATAGACTGCCAGATTTCTGCAGAAATGATGGGTTTACTCAGAATCAGCAGAGAATTATGATTCGGGGTCTGCAACCATGTTGAGCCAGGTGCAGATCCTTTCATGGCAAGGGAAACAACACTTTTATAAAGGGGAAAAAGAAAGTTGAAGGGAGCTATAGTAAACAAAGGGTCCATGGCTTTTTATTGGCTGAGTCCTTGCCAGGAAAGAAGAAGAGAAGTCTTTCTTTTTCCTGTTGGGTTCTGCTCTCCTCCAGGCTGTGAGAGTTCCCCTTCTGGTAGCCCAACTCTAATTGAGGTTTCTGTTTATTATTTTTTACAAGACCCACTCTTTTTTCCAGTTTTACTGAGATACAACTGATACATAACATTGTGTAAGTTTAAGGTGTACAATGTAATGATTTGATATATGTATATATTGCAGAATGATTGCCACAATAAGGTTATATGTATATGTATATATTTGATAATCATCTCACATGGTTACCATTTGTGTGTGTGTTGAGAAACTTTAAGACCTACTCTTTTAGCAGCTTTCAAATATTCAATACAGTATTGTTAACTATAGTTACATTGTATCCCCAGGTTAGAAATTTGTACCATTTGACCACTTTGACTCATTCCCACCCCCAGCTCTCGCCCTGGCAACCACCAATCTGTTCTCTGTTTCTGTGAGTTCAGTTGTTTTAGATTCCACCTACTGAGATCATGTAGTATTTGTCTTTCTCTGTCTGACTTATTTCACTTAGAGTAATGCCCTCTGACTTCATCCATGTTGTGTCAAATGACAGGATTTCCTTCTTTTTTTTATGACTGAATAATATTCATATATACATGATTATTAAACACACACATCTCACAGTTTATCTGCTTGTTAGTCCGTGGACACTTAGGTTGTTTCCATATCTTGGCTGTTGTGAATAATCTGCAGTGAACATGGGGTGCAAAGACCTATTTGAGACAGTGATTTCATTTCCTCAGATATATACTTAGAAGTGGAATTGCTGATTCATATGATAATTCTATATTTAACTTTTCTCAGGAAACTCCACACTGTTTTCTATAGTGGTTTTACCGATTTACATTCCCACCAACAGTGCACATGGGTTCCAGTCTCTCCACATCCTTGCCAGCATTTGTTATCTTTTTGATGATAGCCATTCTAACAGGTGTGAGGTGATCTCACTTGTGGTTTTGATTTGCATTTCTCTGATGATTAGTGATGTTGAGCACCTTTTCATGTACCTGTTGGCCATTTGAATATCCTCTTTGGAGAAATGTCTATTTAGGTCCTCTGACCATTTCTTAATGAGATAATTTAGTTTTTGCTAGTGAGTTATATGACTTCTTAATATACTTTGGATATTAATCTCTTATCATATATATAGTTTGTAAATATTTTCTCCCATTCTGTAGTTGCCTTTTCATTTTGATCAGTTCTTTTGCTGTGCAGAACCCTTATATTGCTGTAGTCCCACTTGTTTATTTTTGCCTTTGTTTGTGGTTTTGTTGTCATAATTATAAAATCATTGCTAAGACCAATGTCAAGGAGATTTCTCACTGTTTTCTTCCAAGAATTTTATGATTTCACTTCTTACATATAGGTGTTTAGTCCATGTTGAGTTAATTTTTGTGAATAGTGTAATACAAGGGTCCAGTTCATTATTTACGTGTGAATATCCAGTTTTCCCAACACTTGCTTTTATGCCAGGACCATACTTTTTGATTACTATAGCCTTTTAATATAGGTTGAAAACAGGAACTGCGGTGCTTCCAGCTTTGTTTTTCTTTCTCAGGATTGCTTTGGCCGCTTGGAGTCTTTTGTGGTTTCATACAAATTTTAAGATTGTTTTCTGTATTTTTATGAAAAAATGTCATTAGAATTTTGAGAGGGATTGCATTGAATCTACAGATGGCTTTGGGTAATATGCATATTTTAACAGTATTAATTTTTCCAGTCCGTGGGATATCTTTCCATTTATTTGTGTCCTTTTCAATTTCTTTCTTTCTTTCTCTCTTTCTTTCTTTCTCTCTTTCTCTCTTTCTCTTTCTTTCTTTCTTCTTTCTTTCTTTCTTTCTCTCTCTCTCTCTTTCTTCCTCCCTCCCTCCCTCCCTTCCTTCCTTCCTTCTTTTCTTTCTTTCTTTTCTTTCTTTCTTTCCCTCACGGCTCGTGGGATCTTAGTTTCCTGACCAGGGATCGAACCCAGGCCGCCTGTAGTGGAAGCTCAGAGTCCTAACCACTGGACCACCAGAGAATTCCCTTTTTCACTTTCTTTCATCACAGTCTTATAGTTTTCTTTGTGCAAATCATTTTGTTGTTTTATTGCTGTTGTAAATGGGATTGATTTATTTCGTTATATTCTGTTAATTCATTGTTAATATATCAAAACACAATATATCAATTTGTAGGTTGGTATTGTATTGTGAAACTTTATTGAATTTGTTTATTCTAATAGTTTTTTTGTGAAGTCTTTAGGATTTTCTCCATAAAAGATTATGTCATCAGCAAACAGAAATAATTTTACTTCTTCCTTTCTTATTTGATTGCCTTTTATATCCTTTTCTTTCCTGGTTGCTCTGGCTAACTATGTTGAATAGGAATGGTGAGAGTGGCCACCCTTGTCTTGATCTTTATCTTAGAGAAAAGATTTACCTTTCACCTTTGAGTATAATGTTAGCCATAGGTTTGTTGTATATGATCTTTATTATGTTGAGGTACATTCCTTCTATTCCCAATGTTTATCATGAAGGAATGTTGAAATTTGTCAGATGCTTTTTTGGCATCTTTTGAGATGATCATATGATTCTCTTCTTTCATTCTATTCATGTGGTGCCTCATATTCATTTATTTTTATATGTTGAACCATTTTTGCATTGCTGGGATGCATCCCACTTGACCTTGGTATATGATCCTTTTAACATGCTTGAATTTGGTTTGCTAGTAGTTTGTTGATAATTTTTGCATTTGTATTCATTAAGGATATTGGCCTATAGTTTTCTTTCCTCGTAGTGTCCTTATCTGGCTCTGGTATTAGGGTAGTAATAGACTCTTAAAATGAGTTTGGGGGTGTTATGTCATCTTCAGTTTTTTGGAAGATTTTGAGAAGGATTAGCATTAATTATTCATTAAATGTTTGGTAGAATTAACCAGTGAAACAGTCTGGTCCTGGGCTTTTCTTTTTTGCGGAGGGCGTTTGCTTACTGATTCAACTCATTAGTGGTCTGTTCAGATTTTCGAGTTATACAGGATTCATTATTGGTAGATTGTATGTTTCTAAGAAGTTACTCATTTCTTCTGGGTTATCCAGTTTGTTGGTGTTTGATCATAGTAGTTTCTTATGATTACTCGTAATTTTGTATTATAAGCTGTAATTCTCCTCTTGCATTTATAATTTTATTTACTTGAGTTCTCTTTAGCTAAAGTTTGGCAATTTTGTTTATCTTTTCAAAGAAAAAATTGTTAATTTAAAAATTTTTTAATTGATTTCCTATTCTCTATCTCAGTTATTTCTGTGGTAATCTTAATATGTTTTTGCTAATTCTGGGCTTGGTTTGTTCTTTCTTCTACTTCCTTGAACAGTAAAATTAGGTTATTCAAGATCTTTCTCTTTTTTAAAAAATTAATTTTTATTGGAGTATAGTTGATTTACAGTCTTGTGTTTCTGCTGTACAGCAATGTGAATCAGCTACACATGTACGTGTATCCACTCTTTTTTAGATTCTGTTCCCATATAGGCCATTACAGAGTATTGAGTAGAGTTCCCTGTGTTATACAGTAGGTCCTTATTAGTTATATATTCTATATATAGTAGTGTGTATATGCCAAGCACATATTCCTAGTTTGTCACACCCCCCTCTCCTGCTTGGTAACCATAAGCTTCTTTTCTACATCTGTGACTCTCTTTCTGTTTTATAAACAAGTTAATTTGTACCATTTTTTTAGATTCCACATATAAGTGATATCATGTGGTATTTGTCTTTCTCTGTCTGACTTACTTCACTTAGTATGACAATCTCTAGGTCCATCCATGTCATTACAAATGGCATTATTTCATCCTTTTTATGGCTGAGTAGTATTTAGTTGTATATATGTACCAAATGTTCTTTATCCATTCCTCTGTCAATGGACATTTAGGTTGTTTCCATGTCCTGGCTATTGTAAATAGTGTTGCAATGAACATCAGAGTGCATGTATCTTTTCGAATTATGGTTTTCTCTGGATAGATACCTAGGATTGGGATTGCTGGGTAGCTCTCTCTCTCTTTTTTTTTTTTTTTAAGGAACTTCCATACTCTTCTCCTTAGTGGTTTTACCAATTTGTATTCCCACCAACAATGTAGGAGGGTTCCCTTTTCTCTAAACCCTCTCCTGCATTTACTGTTTGTAGACTTTTTAATGATGGCCATTCTGACTGGTGTGAAGTGATACCTCTTTGCAGTTTTGATTTGCATTTCTCTAATAATTTGCAATGTTGAGCGTCTCCTCATGTGCCTGTTGTGCCTGTATGTCTTCTTTGGAGAACTGTCTACTTAGATCTTCTGCCCATTTTTTGATTGTGTTGCTTGTTTTTTTGATATTGAGCTGCCTGAGCCGTTTGTATATTTTGGAGATTAATCCCTTCTCGGTTGCTTCATTTGCAAATATTTTCTCTCATTCTGTGCATTGTCATTTAGTTTTGTATATGGTTTCCTTTGCTGTTCAAAAGCTTTTAAGTTTAATTAGGTCCCATATGTTTATTTTTGTTTTTATTTTCATTACCCCAGGAAGTGGATCAAAAAACATCTTGCTGCGATTTGTATCAGAGTGTGTTCTGCTTACGATTTCCTCCAAGAGTTTTATCGTATTTGTCCTTACATTTAGGTCTTTAACCCATTTTATTTTTGTGTATGATGTTAGGGAGTGTTCTAATTTCATTCTTTTACATGTAGCTGTGCAGTTTTCCCAGCACCACTTATTGAAGAGACTGTCTTTTCTCCATTGTATATTTTTGCCTCCTTTGTCATAGGTTAGGTGACCATAGGTGCATGAGTTTATCTGTGGACTTTCTATCCGGTTCCATTGGTCTATATTTCTGTTTTTGTAGCAGTATCATTACTATAGCTTTTTTTGTATAGTCTGAAGTCAGGGAGGCTGATTCCTCCAGCTCCATTTTTCTTTGTCAAGATTGCTTTGGCTATTCAGGGTCTTTTGTGTTTCCATACAAATTGTAAAATTTCTTATTCTAGTTCTGTGAAAAATGCCACTGGTAATTTGTCTAAGTTTCTCTGTGGTCTCCTTTCCACAGGCTGCAGGACCCTAGTTTCTCTTGCTTCTGGTGTCTGCCCCCTGTTGGGTGAGATTGGTCCAGGGGCTTTTGCAGGCTTCCTGGTGGGAGGGACTGTTGCCTGCCCTCTGGTGGGTGGAGCTGGGTCTTGTTTCTCTGATGGGCAGGACCATGTTAAGGGGTGTGTTTTGAGGTGGCTGTGAGCTCAGTACAACTTTAGGCAGCCTGTCTTCTGATGGGTGGAGCTGTGTTCCTGTCTTGATAGTTGTTTGGCCTGAGGCTTTCCAGCACTGGAGCCTGCAATTTGTTGCTGAAATGTGGACTTCCGAGAGAGCTCACGCCAGTCAGTATTCCCTGGGGCTTCCACTACCTGTGTCCTTGCCCTCACAGTGAACTATAGTTGACCTTGCCTCCCTTGGAGACCCTCCAAGACCCCTAGGTAGATGTAGCCCAGATTCCTATGGAGGTACTACTTTGTGCTGGGTCCCAGTGCACTTGAGACCTTGTGTGCCCCTTCCAAGAGTGGAGTCTCTCTTTCCCCCAGCCCTGTGGGACTCCTGCACTCAAGCCCTGCTGGCCTTCAAGGCTAAAGTCTCTGGTGGTTCTTCCACCAAATGCCAGACCCTCAGACTGTGTTGGAGGGCTATTTTACATGGGAACGTCCCTGTGTAGCCTGTGTGGATTTAATATTTTTTGGTGCGAGGGTTGTTTTTCATATAGATGCCTTCCATCTCTTTCCTCAGTGTATGCTGGTCATGTTCCCCTTTACAGGAGGTGTGACTGGTGTTGTGGTGACCAGAGCCTGCACTGGATATTGCTCAGGGCCTCCCCTTTGCTCTGTGGTTGCCACTGCCCTGGTAGGGCAGGGTCTGCTCCCTAGTTGTTGGAGTAGAGCCCCCAGATCTGCTTCTTAGCTGTGTTTCTGATCCATGATGTGAGGTAGGCAGGTTTGGAGCACTCCTGCTGGGAGGGAAGCCACTGAGTATTCCTCCTCTGGAGCTGTTCACCTGTGGGTGTGATCTGTTGTGTCACCTTTCACCCCTTGTGCGAGCTCACAAGTTACACTGTTGTTGGCACTGCTCTCAGCCCCACCTTAACTGTGGGTGTGCAGGCAGTTGGCCCTGGTGTCTCTCGGATGTTATTTTCACCAGGCCACCAGAGTAAATCCACTGAAGTCAGGCTCCAGGACTGCAGTAATCATGGATCTGGACCAGCTGTGGGTACTACGGGGACAGCTCAGATTCTGGCCTGCCCCAACCCCTGACGTGTACGTGCCCACAAAGCCTACAGCTGCTAAAGCTGGACCCGTCTTGGCCGCAGGAGCGCTCGTCCATTCAGATGTTCTGTAGGTACTGAGTTTGCAAAGCTGGTCACAGGAGAGTCAATTTGCAGTTTGCTCAGCTGCAAGGAGAGATTTCAGCTTTTCTTCCTTAGTTGCAGGAACCCCTGGGGTACAGCTGTGGTTTCAGCCCACCTCTATGTGTGGGCTACCCACAGGGGTCTGCTCCTGAGGCTGCCCTGGAGCACGCGAGTTCACCCAAGTGAGAAGGGGGCATGGAGGTGGCAGCGGCTGGGGTCGCAGGAGCCCTTGTGGGTTCCCTACAGGGACGGGGCCAGCAGCGATGGGATGTGCGGGGGAGCCAGTGGCTGCAGGTGTGAGAGAGCTGGCCCTGGCAGGGGCCCTTCCTAGTACCTGGGGAGTCAGGGCCAGCACGTGGGTAGTGAGGCTGCAATGGCGGCCCTGCCCCTTGTGAGTCACTCAACAATGGCGCTTTGCTTCCATGGCCGTTGGTGTTTTCTCCACAAGAATTACTGGGTGCAGACTTCCTCATTCCCACCGCTCAGGGTATTTACTCACAGCCGGAGCAGTGCCCTCCCCCGGTCTGCTCTCTAAACCCTATGTTCCAGCACCTATCCCCCATCTGCACCAGCGGACACGTGTCTCAGGCTGGCATGCGCAGGGCTGTGGCATGGACCATCTGTGTAGGTCTCACCCTGTCCTGCCTGCCACAGACTGGTTGCTGCACTCTCCTCCAGTGGCCCCCGAAGCTCCCCTTCTGTCCCAAGGATGTCCCTGCTGAGGGGCTTCCCTTGGATGTGAGAACCTCTCCTCTCCTTCAGCTCCCCTCACAGGGGTTCAGGTCCCATCCTGCTTCCTCTCCTCTTCCTTTTCCCTTCTTTCTTTCGTCCTACCCGGTTACACGGGGATCTTTCTTGTCTTTTTAGGTGTCCGAGGTCCTCTGCTAGTGTGCAGCCAGTGCTCTGTGAGAGTTGTTCCATTGGTAGATGTATTCTTGATGCATTTGCGGGGAGAGACAAATTCCACGTCCTACTGCTCCTCTACCATCTTGACTGTCTAGAGATCTTTATTTTTTCTTGATGTATGCATTTATTGCTATTAACATCCGTCCTATAATTGCTTTTGCTGCATCCCTTAAGTGTTGATATATTGTCTTTCCATTTGCATTTGTCTCAAGATTTAAAAAAATTTTCTCCTTTCCTCTTTTTTTTTTTATCAATTTGTTATTTGGAGTATGTTGCTCAGTTTCCATGTATTTGTAAGTTTTCAAGCTTTCTTCCTGCTATTAATTTCTAGTTCATTTCCATTGTGTTCATAAAAGATACTTGATACAATTTTGATACTCTTGTTATTTGCTGAGTCTTGTTTTGTGGCCTAACGTATGATCTAATCTAGAAAATATTCTCTGTGCAATTGAGAAGAATGTACATTCTGCTGCCAGATGGAATGTTCCATATATATGTCTCTTAGGTCGATGTGGTGTATAGTGTTGTTCCAGCCCACTGTTTCCTTCGTGATTTTCTGTCTGGATGATCTGTCTACCATAGAAAGTGAGGTATTAAAATCCCTGACAATTATTGTATTGCTGTTTGTTACCCCTTTTAGTTTTTTGTATTTGCTTAATATATTTAGGTGCTATGATATTGGGTGCATAAATAATTACAATTTTAAAATCTTGATGAATTGATACCTTTACCATTATATAATGACCTTCTTTGTCTATTTTGGCCATATTTAGCTTAAGGTCTATTTTGTGTATTATAAGTATAGCTCTCCCTCCATTCTTCTGCTTACCATTTCCTTGAATATTTTTTCCATCTCTTTACTTTATGTATATATTCTTAAAGCTAGGTGAGTTTCTTGTGGGAAGCATATCATTGGATTTTCAAAAATCCATTTAGCCATTATGTGTCTTTTGATTGGAGAATTTAATCCATTTATGCTTAAAGTAATTATTGATTGGTAAGAGCTTACTATTGCCATTTTGTTAATTGTTTTCTGACTGTTTTGCCTATTTCTTGTTTCTGCTCTTGCTGTCTTCCTTTGTGACTTGATGAGTTTTTGTAGTGGTATGGCTTGACCTCTTTTTCATAATATTTTGTGTACCTACTACAGATTTTCCCTTTTTGGTTACCATGAGGCTTATATAAAATACATTGATAGCATCTTATATTCAGCTGATAACAACTTAACTTTAATAGCAAGCAGAAACTTTATTCTTTTACTTCCCCACAATCGCATTTTAAGTTATTGGTGTTCAAATTTACATCTTTTTTATATTGTGTATACAATAACAAATTGTTATGGTTATGGTTATTTTTAACATGTTTGTAAACTTTTAAATGAGAGTTGTAAGTGAATTATGTATTTCCATTACCATATTAGAGAATACTTTGACTCTATATTTACCATTACCACTGAGTTTTACACATTTGTATGTTTTTATGATGTTACTTAGCATCCTTTTATTTCTGCTTGAAGAATTCCTCTTTGCATTTCTTGTGAGACAGGTCTAGTGGTGATGAAATCCCTCAGCTTTGGTTTTTGAGAAAATCTTAAATTTCTTAAGGACAGCTTTGGCTGGTGTAGTATCTTGGTTAACAGTCATCTTTTCTTTCAGTGTTTTGAATATATCATCCCACTCTCTGTGGACTTACAAAGTTTTTGCTGAGAAATCCAGTTATGGAGATTCCCTTTTTATGTGACAAGTTGCTTTTCGTTTGCTGCTTTCTTTTGACAATTTTATCATGATGTGTCTTGGTGTAACCCTTTTTGAACTCAACATATTTGGTTCTTTTGGGCCTCGTGAATCTAGATGTCTGTTTCTCTCCCAATGTTTGGGGAGTTTTTAGCCATTATTGCTTTAAATAGACTTCTATCCCTGGATTCCCGTAATACATATATTATTTATTTTGATCATGTCCCACAAAACCTGTAGGGTTTCTTCATCCTTTTTCATTCTTTTCTCCTTTTGCTCCTCTGACGAGATAATTTCAGATGACCTATCCTCCAGTTCTTTGATTCTTTTCTCTGCTTAGTTTAGTCTGATGTTGAAGCTCTTTGTTGAGTTCTTCATTTCTGTCATCATATACTTCAGCTCTAGGATTTCTCTTTGATTATTTTTGGATGGTTTTTATGTCTTTGTTGAACTGCTCATGTTGTTCGTGCATTGTTTTCCTAATTTTGTGTAGTTGTCTGTTAGTTCTTGTAGTTCACTGAAATTCTTTGAGGATTATTCTAAATTCTTTCAGACATTTTATCCATCTCCATTTCACTAGGTTCAATTATTGGAGCTTTATTAGTTTCCTTTGTGGTGTCATGTTTTCCTGATTCTTCATGATCCTTGATTCCTTGCATTGGTATCTGTGCACTTTAGCAAGCATTCTCCTCTTCCACACTTTACAGATTCACTTCAGCAGGCATAGACCTTCACCACGTGGGTTATCGTATGGGTCAGCTGGTAGTGTCATGGATATGCGGGGCTTGCTGCTATGCGGGGGTCTCTATTTGGGTGAGGGCACTACTTGTGCTCTGTGGTCAGCAGACTTGTCACTGGCTAGACACTGTGGCTGAGTGAGCCTGCTGGCTGGGCTCTGCATTCAAGCAGGTCTACTGGGTGTGCTCTCTGATTAGGTTGGGCTGCTGGCTCTGCTGCATGGTCAGGTGGGCCTTCACTAACTGGGCTCTGCAATCACATCTGGTCAGACGAGGTCATAGGCTGTGTTTCCTTTTAAGGTGGTGCCACTGTTTGGACTCTGCCATTGGATAGGGCCATGGCTGGGCTCTACAGTCATTCCTGGTCTGGTGAGTTGTAAGTGTCTGCTCAGTGATTGGATCGTGCCACTGGCAGTACTTTGTAGAGCTCTAGGCAGGGCTTTGTGGTTGACAAGGCCTTAGGCTGTGCTCTGAAATTAGGTGAGGCCCAAGCTATACCCCCAAGTTTGCAGGGCCCCAGGTTAGACCTCATGATCAGGTAGGTCTCTGGCTGTGCTGTGCTCTTGGACAAGGTCCCTGGGCAGGCACTCTTGTCAGGAGGGGCTTCCAGAGTGCAGCCTCTAGTGACTGCACTGCACATCAGAGCAGGGTCATTGTCTAGGCTTCTTCATTGGGTGGGCCTGTAGGCTATGTTCCACAATTGGGCAGGGTCACTAGCTAGGCTCCCTGCCTGGTTGAAGCTGCAGGCTTTGTTCAGCAGTCAGGCAAGGCGATAGGCTGGAGCTGGCCATTAGGCTCTGCTTTGCTGCTAGCTGATACCATGGGCTGGGTTTCAAGGATATCTTTGGTCATTGTTCAGGCTCTCTTATTATACAGGGCCATAGGCTATACTTAACTGTTGGCAGGACTGCTGACTTGGCTCTCTGCTCAAGCATGGCTGTAGGATGGGGTCCAGGGCTGGTATGGTTTGGCTTATTGCCTGGGCACTCAAATTAGGCAGAACTGCCAACCAAGCTCCCTGGCTAGACAAGGCCACTGGCTCAGCTCTAAAGATGAGCAGAGCCACTGGCTGGGATCTCTGCTCAGGCACTGCTGCAAGCAGAACTGTGATCTGCCAAGATCTGTGCACTGGTTGCTATACACCTGTCCGCCCTCTTCTCCCATCTCTAGCTGATTACCAGTGGTCAAGCCCCACAGATTCCCCCAGTGATCCTGTGAGGTTCGACCTCATTGAATCTCCTAGGAAGTGTTCCACAATGCTGTGGGAGCTGGATTTCCAGCTTGGGCTCTTGTTTCCTCATTGGAGGATTTGTAGGTCTGGGGGGCCCTCTTGGTGCAGTGCCTGGGGAAGGCAGTGTAGTCAGAGTGGAGCCATTCCTCTTTTCTTTCTCATGCTCCTCTTACCCTTCTAATGTGGTCTGTCTTAGTCTGTGCTCCAGGGACATGCTTCAGCCTCACCCCCAGGTTCTGGGATTTTCACAGTGGTGTCTTATTTAAGGATAGTTCTTAGTTGGTCTTCTTGTGAGGGGGACTGAAGTCAGGGATGTCTCCATTTTGATGACATCACTATCTTTCTGGGGGGCATATTCCTTTAGGTTTTCATTAAACGCCCTCATGTCTGTGAACAGTTTTACTGCTTCTTTCGCATTCTTTCTTTACCTTGCTTGGACTTCCAGGGCAGTGTTTAATAGAAATGATGAGAAAGGACATCCTTGTGTTGCTCCTGAACTCACCAGTGAAACAGTGTAGGGAAGGAGCTTTCTTTGTGGGAAGTTTTTAAATTTAGAAATCAATTTATTGCATGGTTATGGGTATGTTCAATTTGTTTATATATTCCTGTGTAAGTGCTCGTGAGTTACGTTTTTCAAGGGATGTGTCTATTTCATCTGTGTAATCAACTTGATGGGTATACATTGCTCGTAGTATTCTCTTATTCTGTGGTTGGATCTGTAGTGATATTTCTCCTCTTCCTCATCCTACTTTTAGATTGGTTTCCTGGAAGTTTATCAACTCTTTAATCTTTTCAGAGGACCAAATTATGACTTTGTTTATTCTCTCTGATGTTTGTTTTCTACTTAATTGACTCTTTCTCTTTATTAATTTCTTTCTTCTAATTTGTTTGGATTTATAATGTTTTTTTTCCCTGGCTTTTAAAAACAAATTTAGATTATAGATTTATTTTAAATCTTTAGAAACTATAGAGCTTTAAAGCTATGAATTCTTTTTTGTGTAAAATTAGCTGTATTCTGGATATTTTGATGCTTTCTAATTGTTCAAAGTACTTTCTTATTTCCCTTTCATTTCTCATTTGGCTTATGAGATTTACATGTGTGTTGCTAAATTTCTAAATATTTGTGCATTATCTTTTTGCTGACTTTTCATACTTTAATTCGCTTGTCAGAGAATATACTTTGTACTATTTTAATCCTTTTTCATTTATTCAGACTTGCTTTATGCCCTAGCATGTAGTGTATGTTGGCCTATTTTTTCAACTGTGCTTGAGAAAAATGTGTATTCATCCTGCAGTTGTTAGGTATAGTATTCTAGAAATATTTACTATGTCTCGTTGGTTGACAGTGTTTCTGACTTGTGTCAATTTGTTCTCTCAACTAGTGAGATATTAGTGTTAAAGGCTCTAATAAAGGTGGATTTACCTGTTTTTCCAATTAGTTCTATCAATTTCTGATTCATACTTGGAAGCTTTAATTTTAAGTGTATAAATATTTAGGATGGCTACATATTCTTGATACATTGACTCTTTTTTTTCATTGTGAAATGTAACATCAATACAGCATCATCAACTTTATGATGCTTGCATGGTATATAAATATTTTCCACCTTTTTACTTCTAACTACCACTACCATTTACCACTTTATACTTAGAGTGCCTCTTCTATAATCAGTGCATCTGTTTTTATTGTTACATTTGTTTTGTCAAATCCATCCTGACAACCTTTGCTTTCAATTGGAATATTTAGCCCATTCACATTTAATATAATTATTAAGTTTGGGTATAGGGCTACCATCTTGTTATTTGTGTCCCATTTGTTGCTTCTGTTTTTCTCCTTTGATCTTCCTTTCCTACCTTCTCCCTTTTAGTCCTAGTAAAATAGATGTCTTTACCATATGACTGTCTATTGGATGTGCTGTTATATCACTATATGTAAGGGTTCTACAGTACTATAATTCCATTTTACACGTTTCCTTTTTTTGTTGAATTTCCATATATTTACTACTACATATACATAATCCCTGTAATACAATTATGATTTTCCCCCTTTAAATTGTCAAATGCTTTTTGAAGGAATTAGGAAAAGAAATAATAGTATTGTATATTTCTTTTACTCATTTGCCATTTGTAGCATTTTGCAATCTTTGTGCAGATCCAGATTTCCATCTGGAATCATGTCCCTTCATTCTGAGGAATTTACTTAATGATTTTTTTTGTAGTGTTAGATCTACAGACATTGAATTCTCTTAGCTTTCATTTATTTGACAATATCTTTATTTTACTTTATTTTTCAGATTATTTTCACTGGACTATAGAACCCTAGACTACCAAAATTTTTCTTTTAGTACAAATGCCACTTTACTGTCCTCTGGTTTGCAGTATAATCTGAAAAGTTTTATTCTCTCATATAAGCATCCATCATCCCATTTCATCAGATTCTTATGAAATTTCTCCAATGTTTCTTATGGAAATATAGGCATATACTTATGTTTTACTTTTACAACAGACCATGGCATAGGCTATACTGTATTTTGCCTTTTTATACTGCATAGTTAAATTAAATAATGTATCTGATAGTTTAAATACGTCGAGCCCCTGTTGGTTTTCTGCTGTCTGGCACTCCTGTTAATTCTCATTCATGCTGTATTTTTTTTTCTTTTTGGGTATGGTTATTTGTAATTGCATTTTGGCCATTTAAAAATTATTCATGTAAATAATTTAGAGTCTAGTTGCTCTTACCTTCCATCAGGGAATTTTTGTTTGTTTCAACCAGATGATTGAGGGCACTAAACCAAGGTTATTTTTGACAGACTCAAGGTCGAGAGGAGCAAAAAGTGGGAGATCGAGGCCAGTCAATGTTAAGCATCATTGTGGCACTTTTCACTGAGAATTAGAAGAACTACATCCTAGAACAAGGATGAGCTGGAAATAAGACAGTTCTTGCAGAGACATCATGGACCTAGACTCATTTTTCTTTGTATTTCTCCTTTAGTGTTAGTAGGGTTTCTTGAAAATATTGCCTGATGTCTTTTATTAGTGTTGGAAAATTCTCAACCATTATAATTGTACTTCAGATATTATTTTTGTCCCATCATCTTTCACCTTTTCTTGTTAGGCTCTAATTAACATATATTAGTCCTTTAAAAGATGCACCATATGTCACTATTGTTCTTTTTTTTTAATTCTTTTTTTGTTCAGTTTGTTTTGTTCTTCAGTTTGAGTATTTTCTATGATCTTTAATTCTGTTCAGTAATACTCTATTCTGCTATTTCAGATATTCCTTTTATTCCAGTTCTACAGTTTTTAATTTATTTTGTTTATAAATTCCAATGCTTTTGTGAAATTTTTCATTTTTAATCTACTTTGTCTTCCATTTATTTTATGTACATCTTATTTTCAAGCTTTACTGAAAAATAAAAATTATATATATTTAGGTTGTATGACATGATTTTTATCAAGATGTAAAATGTGAAGATTTAATCTTTGTATACATTTTGAAATGATTACCACAATCAAGTTAACACACACATCAACTCACATAGATACCATTTTTTCGTTTGTTTTTTGGTGAGAAACTTAAGATTTACTCACTTACCAGATTTCAAGTATACAATAAGTATTATTAATTATAAGCACATTGCTGTATATTATATCCCCAAACTTATTCATCTTATAAAGATGAAAGTTTATACCCTTTGACCCATCCTCTGGTCACTGACAACGACCACTCTAACTCTCTGGTTCTATGAATTTGCCTTTTTTAGTTTCAACATATAAGTGAGATCATACATATTTATCTTTCTGTATCGGGCTTATTTCACTAAGAATGACGACGTCTTCCAGGTTCATCCATGCCGTCTCAAAGGACAGGATTTCCTTCTTTTTTTTTTTTTTTGTCTTTTTTCTCTTTATGCATGATTGAACATTTAGGTTGTTTCCATATATTGGCTGTTTTGAATAATGCTGCAGTGAACATGGGAGTGCAGAAATCTTTTCAAGATATTGATTTCATTTCCTTTGGGAATATACCCAGATGTTGAGCGTCTTTCCATGTAGCTGTTGGCCATCTATATGTTTGCTTTGGAAAAATGTTTATTCAGATAATCTGCCCATTTTTTAATCTGATTTTTTTTTTTTTGCTATTGAGTTGTATGAGTATTGTATTTTACATATTAACCCCTTTTCAGAGATATGATTTGTAAATATTTTCTCCCACTTAGTAGCCTGCCTTTTCATTTTGTGGATGGTTTCCTTTGCTGTGCAGAAGAATTTTAGTGTGCTGTAGTCCCACTTGTTTATTTTTGCTTCCGTTGACTTTGCTTTGGAGTCAGATCTAAAAATTCATCACCAAAATTAATATCAAGGGGCTTATTGCCTATGTTTTCTTCTAGGAGTTTTATGGTTTCAGGTCTTGCATTCAAGTCTCTAATACATTTTGAGTTAATTATTGTGTATGGTGTGAGACAGTGGTCCAGTTTCATTCTTTTGCATGTGGCTGTCCAGTTTTTCCCACCACCATTTATTGAAGAGACTGTCTTTTTCCCATTTTATATTACTGCCTCCTTTGGCATGGATCAGTTGACTGTGTAAGTGTGGGTTCATTTCTGGGTTCTATATTTTGTTCCATTGATCTATGTGTCTGCCTTTGTGCCAGTACCATATTGTTTAAAAAATTTTTTTAAATTCAGGTATAATTGACATACATTTTATTAGTTTCAGGTGTAAAACAGAGTGATTTGGTATTTGTATATATTGCAAAATGATCACCGCAAAAATTCTAGTTAACGTCTATCACCATAAATATAGAATTTAATACTGTTTTGATTACTACAGCTTTGTAGTATAATTTGAAATCAGGGAGCATGATACCTCCAGCTTTACTCTTATTTCTCAAGATTGCTTCAGCTATTTGGGGTCCTTTGTGCTTCCATTCAAATTTTAGGTTGTTTGTATTATTTTTGTGAAAATTGCCATTGGAATTTTGAAAGGGAGTGCACTGAATCTGTAGATGGCTATGGGTAAAATGGACATTTTAACAATATTAATTCTTCCAGTCCATGAGTGTGGAATATCTTTCCATTTATTTGTGTCTTCCGCAATCTCTTTCATCACCATCTTCTAGTTTTCAGTGTACAACTTTTTCATATCCTTGGTGAAATTTATTCCTCGGTATTTTGTTCTTTTTAATACAATTGTACATGGGAGTGCTTCCTTAATTTCTCTTGCTGATAGTGCATTATTAATGTACAGAAACACAACAGACTTCTTTGTATTGATTGTGGGTCTAGAAACTCTACTTAATTCATATATTAGTTATAACAGGTTTTTGTGTGTGTGTGTATGTGTGTGTGTCTAGTTTTAGGATTTTTCTCTGTATAATATCATGTTATCTGCCAATGGTGACAGTTTTACTTCTTTTTTCCTAGTTTGGATCTCTTTTATTTATTTTTTCTTGCCTAATTGCTCTGGCTAGGAGTTGTATAAAAGTGGTGATAGCTCAGATTCTTGTCTTATTCCTGACCTTGGAGGAATAGCTTTTCTGCTTTTTACCATTGAGTGTGATGTTAGCTGTGGGCTTGTCGTATATGGCCTTTATTATGTTGATGTATGTTTCCTCCACCCCTGAGAGTTTTTAAAAATCATAAATGGATGTTGAATTTTGTCTGTTTTCTATTCATTATCCTTGTTTCTTGTTTCTTCTTGAAATCTTCCACACTCCTTTTTGTTTTTTCTGCCTTCTGTGGTTTTAATTGCCTTGTGTGGTTTTATATTATTCCATTTTCTCTCCTTTCTAGAACATCAATTACATTAAAAATCTTTAAGCAGTTACCCTAGAGTTTACAGTATACATTTACAACTAATTTTGTTGTAATCTAGTTTGAATTGACTAGAGTAAACTAACTTAACTAAAGTAGGAGAAACTAATCTAGATTGAAAGATTTTTTTAAGGTTACCTGGGATATGTTTTCATCAGGTATGGAAATACATGCAGACATGAAAATGACTGTCATTCAGGAAGAAATTTATCATACTTACAGTTCCCTAGAAATAAGAAATATGCCATGCCATGCGGAGGCCACATAAGGAAGCACCAGGTTTGGTCAGGAAGCATAGGAGATAGGGGGCAAATGTGGGCAAGAGCCTCTATTGTGGTTTCTTTGGGAAGAAACAGGAGAGACAGGGTAAGCAGGTCTAGGGTTGGCTAGTTTCAGCAGTCCACGATGCATAGAGGCTGTCCTTAGTTGTCTGGTACCTAGCCCTGGTGTGATTTTGGCAGGTGGATAGTGGCCTGGTGTATGTGAGTCTGATAAAGCAGACTTTATCAGACTATCAGGTGGTAGGGTATATGGGCTCTGGATTGATTGGTTTGCATATGAAAGGTGAGTTGTCTACTATCTGAAGTAATTGGATAACCCTAAGAAGGGCAGTCCTCTAGGTTGGTAAGGCCCTAGATATGAAAGCTTCGGAATACAGAAAATGTGATGTTAATAAAGTTAGTCCTGTTGTGGTTTGAAATATGATCAAACCTTTGGCATAATAAGACACTTTTAGAGAGTAGAGCATAAGTTTGGCTAAACAGCATAGAGAACATTTTATTATGAGAGTAAAAAGGAGAAACAGAAGTGGACGTACAAGGAATTCTTGTAGACCAGCTCATGACTAAATTTCCCATTTGTATAACATTAGCCAAGGAAATAGATCTGAAATTTCTGGAGTCTCTAAGAGCATCTTTGTGCAGTTGTAAATTGTGTTAAAAATTCTGTATGTGTGTTTCTTGACAATAATATCCTGGTGTATTTTTGGGTAAAAGTGGCAAGTCAGGCAGTTTATGTTGTTGGAGAGTATCAGCTGATTAGTTTGGTAAAGTATGTATAAAGATTGATGGTATTTGTATGCACCCAAAGGGAAGAGGTGGTTGTAGTCATGGTCAGAGATGCAGGGTGGGAGTAGTAGGAGAAGGGACTGGGGAGTGAGTGGTCCTCTCCCTAGGGTCCAGGGGTTCATGATACAAGGCAGGCGACTCCTAGGGAAAGCAATAGTCTCCACCAGTGTTTAGAATGGCACAGATAGACATGGAGTGTAGGGATATATGGTTTGATAGAGGACAAAAAAGTATACCCTTGTCATGGGCTACACAGACAGCTGCTCAGGAAACACAATAGAGTCCCTAATATCGAAGTAAGAAAACCAGTACATTTCTTGTGTGCAATTTGTGCCTTGGGAGAGGCAGTCCGTGAGCCTGCCTGGGGTGGAAGTTTTAGTGTCTGAGGGGAAGTTGTCTCCGTGCAGGATGCAGAGTCATCTCCAACAGGCAGGTCTTAAGCTGGAGTGATGTCATCTGAGGTAATAACGTCTCTAGCAGTGAGTTCCTGGGCCAGGGCAATGTTGTTTGGGGTGTAGTGCTAGGATATCCTTTTTCAGCTGATACCCACTTGAATGAATGCAGGTTTTATTTTTGTGGCTCTGTGGTATTAAAATGGTGCTGAAGTACTTGTGTAATTTGAAGGCAATGTTGGGCCTGTGACTTCGATTTATAAATATCTGTTAACTCAAGGGGCTTGTGGGTGCACAGCGAGCAGAAGTGATATTGACATCTGTGCAGAGCCTGACTGGCACAGCCCAAGTTAGCTGTGGCTGGATCTAAAAGTGTCCAACAGTCTAGGGTCTTGCCCTATTAGGTGATGAGAAGAGTTCTGTTATAAATAGGTTTTAGATTTTATGACCTGATTTTGGTGTATGTGGTTAATAGGAGGTCAGGTTGTTTGCCATTTAAAATACTTATACCTGTGTTTAGGGCTCCATAATTATGCTGGAGGCAGGCACCCTAATTTGGCCAGTCAGTATGGGCCTTTTGCCTCAGTTGCTGGTTTGGTTGTTGACAGGCAAGCTGGCGAAGTCTTTTGGTTGTAAGGTTTGTATTATCCAAACTCAGTGGCATGTGGGCCTCAGCATTTGCCACGTCTGGCTGAAATAATGGCTTACTTAGAGGATTTGGGCCTCCAGATTGCAAACCAATAAAAACACTCAGACCAATGGTAATGAGATGAACAGTCAACAGAATGTTGTACAGCTGCACTTGAGAGGCTTTTGTTTTTGTTTTTCATTTGTTTGTTTTTGTGGTGGTGGAAGTTTAGGCTCAAATGGGTCTCATGTCAAATTAGCAGCTGCCTGGACCAGGAGGAAATCTATGGTTAATAGACCTCAGGATGGTATGTACCTGGATCTGGTCTCCAACCCTTATGGGATGGGGCAAGATAAAATATTTACAACAGTAGGGGAGACATAATTAAAGGGACTCATATACAGTGAGTCTTTATATACATGGAGGCCAGACATAAGCCCCTTTAAATATAGGGAAGGAAAAGGGAAAAATGTTTTAAAGTTTGTGTGAAGTGTGTGTCAGACAAGGGTCCTTGAATTAAGAGACATTAATAGCTTGGCCAATATAGACACCCATTTAGGGGTCCATTTATTGGATTTGAAAAGGAATTCATTTAAGGAAACCGTTATGTCTCTCAATTGAACCAGCTATCTGGGACCTGTTGGGGACAATGAAAGTTATATTGAATGCCTTTTCCAATAGAGTGGCATTGTGTCTTCTGAGAAACGAAATGTGTTCCTTGGTTACTATTAGTATTGTCTGTAACTATGAAGGGAATAAAGTGTGTCCTGGCAAGGGCTTCTGTTTGGTCCTAAGAACTGCTTTTGATCAAAAGCTGGGGTGCAGGAAGGAGGGATTGCTTGAGTTCAAGCAGTCTTCCAGTAAACAAAATTACTCTCTACCCTGTGAAGGTGGACTGAAGTGCCTGATGCGTCAGCTAATTGTTGTTTTCTACCTCTCAGTGGCTGTGGTTGAAGGACAAGCGACCCAGGGCAATATGTGGAATGGAAACTTAGAAACATCTTCATGGGTCAGTTAATCTTCTCCTCTGAACTGTGCTTTACTTGCCACTCCCTCACAATGCCATCTTGCTCTTGGTCCATCAAGTACCAACAACTTTTTTAAAAATACTATTTTTAGAGCAGTTTTAGGTTCACAGCACCATTGAGAAGAAGGTGTATAGATTATCAATGTATCCCTTGCCCCTACACTTGCATAACCTTCTTCGTTATCACCATCACTCACCAGAGGGTTATACTTACTGCAATTGATAAACGTACATTGACCCATTAAAAATCACCCAAAGTTCATAATTTGCCTTAGGGTTCAATCTTGGTGTTGTACTTTCTACGGATTTGGTCAAATAATGATATGTGTCCATCATTATGGTATCATACCCAGTATTTTCACTGCCTTAAAAATCCTCTGTGCTCTCTGCCAATTAATTTCTCCCCTCCCCACCTGCAGCCGTGGATCTTTTGTCTCCATAACTTTTCTTCCAGAATGTCATATAGTTGGAGTCATATAGTATATAGTCTCTGCAGGTTGGCTTCTCTCGCTTAGTAACATGCATTTAAATTTCCTCCGTGTCTTTTCATGACCTTGTAGCTCATTTCTTTTTAGTGCTGAATAAAATTCTATTGCCTGAAACATGCCACAGTTTATCCGTTCACTTGCTGAAGGACATCATGGATGCTTGCAAGTTTTGGCAGTTATGAATAAAGGTGCTATAAACTTCTGTGCAGATAATAGAAATGTTTCAAAGGAAAACAACAATACCTACTGAGGGTGTATTAGTTATCTATTGCTGTGTAACTGATTGTACCAAACCTTAGCACATGAAAACAATACAGTTCTGTGGGTCAGGAATCTAAGAGCAGCTTAGTGGGTGAAAACAAGATGTCAGCTAGGGCTGTAATTATCTCAAGGTTCAACACAGAGGGGATTTGCTTCCAAGCTCAGTCATGTGACTATTGGAAGACCTCAGAAAAAGTTTCCAAGCTCACTCACGAGGACCTCTCCACAGGCCTACTTCATGACAAAGTAGCTACCTTCCCCCAGAGCGAATGAGAGAGAGAGAGACATAGATTCCAAGAAGTCAGTCTTTAAATAACTTATCTTGGAAATGATGACCCATCACTTCTGCTATATTCAGTTAATTAGAAGCAAGTCAGTAAGTCCAGCCTACACTCAATGGAGTGGGGATACACAGGATCATAAATACCAGGAGGCAGGGATCATTGGGACCCATTTTAGAGACTGTATACTACAAAGAGAATGTAGGACTGATTATGAAAAAAAAAGATTAAAAGCATCTTGTTTAAAATAATTCAAAGAAGTGATATAGTGTGGTGTTTAAACTCTATTAGATTTGCTAAGATAGCTGGTATTGTCATTATGTAATAGTATCTTGAAATTAAACTGTAGTGTTACTCATCCATCCGTGTTTAATAATACTTACATAACTAGTACAATTGTGTCTACGTTAAGTATCTTGGATGCATTAATGAATTTTAAAAATGAGTTTTATGCTTGGTAGTGTATATATGTCCATGCCACTCTCTCACTTTGTCACAGCTTACCCTTCCCCCTCCCCATATCCACAAGTCCATTCTCTAGTAGGTCTGTGTCTTTATTCCTGTGGGAAGCAGCCACATAGCACAGGGAGATCAGCTCGGTGCTTTGTGACCACCTAGAGGGGTGGGATAGGGAGGGTGGGAGGGAGGGAGATGCAAGAGGGAAGAGATATGGGAACATATGTATATGTATAACTGATTCACTTTGTTATAAAGTAGAAACTAACACACCATTGTAAAGCAATTATACTCCAATAAAGATGTTTAAAAAAAATGAGTTTTATATATGAATTTTTGATTATAGTAAGTAACTTTTTATAATTGAATAAGATTCTTAGCTAACTATTTTTCTTTTATTTTCCTTATATTTAGTATTCAGAGGGTTTATCCTTGGAGTCATATGCTCTCAGTATTGTGCAGTTGCTTGGCCTTAACATGGGAATGAGTTATGATAATACTGAGATCTGCCATTGTTCAGGAGATGTTTGCACAATGTCACCAAAAGCTGTGTAAGATCATTTTCTTTATTAAACACACAGTATACTTAAAAATTTTTTTTTGGTTAGGGACTTTATATTTCTATAACCAAACTGAATTAATTGATAATTATAGAACACTATATCCTACACTAGGCTGCGCATTCTTTTCAAGTGCAGATGGAACACACACCAAAATAGACCCAGCACTCCCTCAGGCCTCTCCATGCCTGGGGACATTCTCTTCCTCCTTCCTACCTTCCAGAGTCTGGCTTGTATTTTTCTCTGCTGGCTAGATTGAAGGTACCCTCTGGGGACAAGCCATATGAATTGTGTGATTTTAGTGATTCTATTTAAAGTTAAATGCCTTGATACTGGCATTATACAATATAAGGATGAACAGTACATTTCAAGTTAAAAATGTATCTTTTTTTAATTTAGAAAGACATCAAGTCACAAATAAGTAAAACTATGCCCCACTGAGAGAGAGACTACTGAAGAAAAAGGCTTTTTAAAAATTTTAGTATCATTGATAATACTTTAAAAACAATTTTGAAATCAGGTAGTACAAATCCCCAAGTTTTTTCATCTTTTCCCAAATTGTTTTGGTTATTCTAGGTCCTTTGTAGTTTCATATATATTTTATTATCAAATTTCCAATTTTTATGAAAACTGTTGAGAGTTTTAAAAATTGAAGTATAGTTTATTTACAACATTATGGTAGTTCCAGGTATACAGCATAGTGATTCAGTATATTTACAGATTATATTCCATTATAAGTTATTACAAGATAATGGCTATAATTCCCTGTGCTATATATATACTGTATCCTTGTTGCTTATCTGTTTTATACATACTAGTTTATATCTCTTAATGCCCTACTCTTAACTTGCTCCTCCCCTCCTCCCTCTCCCCTTTGGTAACCCCTTGTTTGTTTTCTATATCTGTGAGTCTACTCCTGTTTTGCATATGTGTTCTTTTGTATTATTTTTTAGTTACCACATATAAGCGATACCATACGGTATTTGTCTTTCTCTATTTGACTTACTTCACTTAGTATGACAAATACCATACAGTATTTGTCTTTCTCTGTTTGACTTACTTCACTTAGAATGATAGTCTCTAGATCCATCCTTGTTGCTGCAAATGGAAGATTTCATTCATTTTTATGGCTGAGTAATATTCCATACAATATCTTTTTTATCCATTCATCTGTGGATGGGCATTTGGGTTGCTTCCATATCTTGGGTATTATAAATAGTCAACTTTGGGAGAGTAACCATCTTAACAATACTGAGTCTTCTAATTCTTGAATCTGGTATATGTCTTCATTTACTTAGGTCTTTAATTTTCCCCAGCAATGTATGGTATTTTACAGTTTAGAGGTCTTGTACTTGTTTTGTTATATTTATTCTTAAACATTTTATTCTTTTTTTGCTATTTTGAAAAGAACTGTTTTCTTAATTTCATTTTCAGAGTGCTCATTGCTAGTACATAGAAATATAATTTTTGTATATTGACTTTGTGTGCCACAAACTTCCTAAACTCAACAGAAATTGCAGGAGATTTTATTTGTTGATTACTTAAGATTTTCTATAAACAATATCTTGTTGTCCATGAATAAGAACAGTTTTATGTTTTCCTCTCCATCTACTTGTGTGTAATTCCTTTTTCTTGCTTAATTGCACTTGAAATAAATTCAGCCCAATGTGAATCGACCTGGTGAGAGTGGGTACCCTTGCCTTGTTCCCAATCTTAGCTATAGTTTTTTTTTTTTAATAAATGTCTTCTCTTCTAAAACAGTGTCTTTTATTCCCTGTAAATTGTGTTGTTTTATTTTTCTTCATCATTCCAATAACTATCTGACTTATTTCATATGCCTGTTTCCTGATGTTCATACTTTTTGCCCCTAGCAGGCACTTGGTCTACGTTTCACTACACACCAGTTGCCTAGAAGAGTGCTCGGTAAATGTTTCCAATAATGACCGTTTAGATCAGTATTCTTATTATTTCATTTTGTCCTGTGATGACTGAATCTGTGTTATCCCACATATCTGCGAAGGCACAAAGTAGATAATAACTAAATTACTTCTTCTCTGTGTGAAATTGTTTCTCAAAGGAATATTCTTTCATCATCTTTTTGAGTGT
The DNA here is from genome assembly GCF_059928025.1 of Delphinapterus leucas. Taxonomy (NCBI): domain Eukaryota; kingdom Metazoa; phylum Chordata; class Mammalia; order Artiodactyla; family Monodontidae; genus Delphinapterus; species Delphinapterus leucas. Next base: position 30,547,329 of record NC_143149.1, read on the forward strand.
TATATTTGTATACACTATAAAAAATCAACTTTTGAGGTACGATTTGTCTACAATAAAATTCGTACACTTTAAACTTTAAGTGTACAAGTTTATGACTCTTGATAAATATATACAAATTACTGAACCAGTGTCAATCAGGCTATGCAACATTTCCATTTCCACAGAAAGTTCTTTTGTGATCCTTGGCTGTCCTTTTTACCTTCCACCCTACGCCAGTCAACAGCTGATCTGATTTCTATCACTACAATTAGTTTTACTGGCCCTAGAACATTAGGTAAATTGGATGATATGCACTCTCTTTTGAGTGTTCACTCTGTAAGGCTGTAATTTCTCTGAATTATTTAAAATTTTTCTTTAATTAATTGAATATATTTATAATGGTTCCTTTCTAGTATTTGTGTGCCAAATCTAACGCCTGGGCCATCTCAGTGTTGCTTACTATTGACTGCTTTTTTATTGACTATGGTTTACATTTTCTTATTTCTTTGTATGATTATTAGTAGTAGTAGCATATTGGATATTGTTTGATAGTACAATAGAAAGCCTAGATTCTCATTACCTTCCTCTGAAAAGCATTGATTCTTTTTCTACCAGGCAATTCAATTATTGGGTAATCATTTTAAATTTTATGTGCTCGGTTTTATACTTCGTTAACATGAGTCTATAGAAAACTCAAGGCATTTCCAAACCCCTCTAAAATGGCAGGCCTGAACTTCCAAACTTGGTTTCCTCTGGGGATGTTGTCAGGGCTTGAGTTTAGACTCTAACTGTTAGGACTGATACAGAGTAGATTTTAGTATAGGGCAGAGGTCAGCCAACAATGATCTATAGGCTAAATTTGGCTGCCTGCCTGTTTTGTAAATTCATTTTATAGGCTTACTGTTTTATGTGTTCTTCATGGCTGCTTTTGCACTACAGTGGCAGAGTTGAGTAGCTGCAACAGAGCATATGGCATATAAGCCTATAATATGTACTGTGTGGCCCTTCACAGATAAGTTTGTCAGCTACTGGTCTAGGGCGTAGTCTTTACTCTTAAATTGTATTCTTTCTAGGGTTTTAGTTGGATGCTGATATATTAGTAGACTACTAACAACTTTCTCACTCCATCAGGACAGGTATTCCTCTTGTCCCTCCCATGGTATAAATCAAACAACAGATTCTTGTTTGAAAAATGCCTGATTACAGAGAGCAAAAGATCTAAAATATACTTTTAAAGATAATACAGACATGTTCATATTGATATTTACAGAAAAAATACAAAAATGATATTAAATAAATAAAAAGTATATTAAATACTGAGGCCAAAAATTTTAAATTCAGTTGTTTGGCACTAAGAAGGTAAATAAAGAGTAACACAGTTCCTATGTTTAAACAATTAGTAAAGATTTTAGGATAGGTAAATAATTGGTCTTCTTTAAAACAGGATGAATGGCAAAAGATTTTGGAATTTTTTTTTCATTACAAGAATTTTCTTGGTGAAATTTAAAAAGTGTGTTAAAAATGTTAGTATTTTTAAGATACTTTTATATTTTTAAAAGTGTGCTTATTGTTATCCGTGAGAATAATGCTCTTTAAATCTCTCTTCAAAACATCATACATTAGGAGAAATGTAGAGTTATACAGCAATAATTTTTGTCATACCCTTTTTTTTTATATATTTTAGGCTATCTGGGGGTATAAAGGATTTTAGCACTTGTAGCTTGGATGACTTTAAATATTTTGCTGCACATTCTGGCCTTGAATGTCTTCGTAAAATCCTTCCTGTTGGGCCAGTTTACAAACAGAAGAAGATGTGTGGCAATGGAAAGTTGGAATCGGGTGAAGAATGTGATTGTGGCACTTTACAGGTTAGTGGAAATTTTTTCAAAAATATTATTTCCCGTATATGTGAGTATGAGGTGGAAAAGAAGATCTTGTCTTTTAGAAGAAAAATTTTGAAAAGTACCTTCTTTGGGGAAGATGGAAGCCTTTAAGTTTCCTAATTTTGCCATTTTTTGAGGTGGGGAGCAAACATCCTTTAGTTAATATTTGTCTTCAAATATTGTCTTCCTAAATTCTTCAGTGCATGCATCAGCTCTAATCTTATAATCAGTGACCACAAAGAGTGTATAAGGAGTTGAAGACATATGCCTTTAACAACAAGCAGTAACAAAAAGACAAGAACATCTAAAGACTATAGACTATATAGCAAAATGCATCGTTTGCTATTATACGGAAAAAAAGTTTTGTATGGACAGGTTATGTTTCGCTTCCACACTGCAGTGGATGCTCCTGCCATTGCAGTAAGGGAAGATAAAGAAACACAAAGAAACACACAATGAAACTGCAGTAAGGCACGAAAAAGAAACACACAATGAGCGGAAAGGAAGATTAAAACTGTCTTTAATCAAATTCAACTTGGCCACGTGATTGGAGAATCCTAAACAATCTACCCCCAAAGTCTGCTAAAGTTAATTAATGAATGCATGTGAACCCAAATTCCATGGAGTTCTATGTATAAACAATGAACAAATGTAAAATGGACTAAAATGTACAATTCCATATACATTGTTTCAAAAACATGACATAGAGATAAATTTAACAGAATACGTGCAAGACCTGTACAATGAAAACTCACATTGCTCAGAGAAATGAAAGAAGATCGAGAGGGAGACATATCCCACTTTCATGGATTGGAAGACACAATATTGCCAAGATGTCAGCTCTACATCAACACTCCACACAATCCCAATCCCAACCCCACCATCGTTCTGTGGAAATTGACAAGCTGATACTATAATATATATGGAAATGCAAAGGACCTAGAATAGACAAAGCAATTAAAAAGAACAAAGGTGGAGCACATACACTAATTTTCTGTAAATTTCAAAATTTTCTATAAAGCAGAAATAATCAATATAATGTGGTATTGGCCAAAGCATAAATATATCCCTTAATGAAACAGTATAGAGAATCCAAATATAAAATATTTATAAGATCAGTTGATTCTCTGCCAATCAGAGATGTTAAGGCAGTTAAATGGGTGAAGAAAACCTTTCCAACAAAGGTATTGTATGAGCTAGATATCCACGTACATAAAAAGGAAACTTTGACATCTCACCATACACAAAAACTAACTTGAAATGGATCAAAGACCTAAATAGAAAAGTGAAAATCCTAAAGCTCTTAGAGTAAAACACAGGAGACAGTCTTTTTGACTCTGTGATAGGCAGAACGTTCTTAGATAAGGCAAATAAGAATGAGGTTTTAAAGAAAAATATGTAAGTTGTACTTAATCAAATTTAGAAACTTTTAGGCTCTGTTAAGAAAAATAAAATGATAGACTCTGAAATGGGAGATTCAAAAGCCAATTCAAAGGACTTTTATTCAAATACATTGAAAGACAAGAATTATGGTTTCTGGTCTGACATGTGAGAAGTTTAGAAGTCACCACTTAGTCCTTACAAGTAAAAAGCTAACCAACTTGGAAAAGAAATAGCTCTTCTTGCATCCATCAGAGATGTGAGGTCACAGAGCAAACCACTGCCCCACAAATTGGAAAAACCAACAGGTGAATGCAGAGAATCACAACTTAATAGAGTAGCAACCCACAAGCTAAAACCTTTTGGGAACCAGTATCTGGGTAGGAAAACCTGAACTGGAATTGACAAATTTCTGGAGTCTCAGTGTGTAGAACTCTGATAGTTTAAAACTCCAGGAGAACCCGATCATAGGAAGGTCCCCACACTTTTATGAGTTGTACCTGCAGAAACTTGAACTGTTTGTCACAGTGAATACTGGAGAGAAGTCTAATGCTTCTGGCAGAGGGAGGGGAAAAGGAACCATTTTGAAATAGCCAGAGCATTCTATTCTTAAGAAAGTCTGCCCTTACAAATGGAGTTGTATTGAAAAAGAAAAAAAACCCCAAACTAGAATAGCCAAACATTTGATTAAGAGATACAGTAAGAAAAAAAGCTAACAAAGGAATATTTAAACTTTGAGTACATGAATACACGAGTCAATAGATGAAATAAATAGCCTTTTTAAAGTATAATATTGCTGCCTGTGGTGAAGCTGTTCATTGAAAATACCAATTAAAAATACCAGTAAGGGGCTTCCCTGGTGACGCAGTGGTTGAGAGTCCGCCTGCCGATGCAGGGGACACGGGTTCGTGCCCCGATCCGGGAGGATCCCGCATGCCGCGGAGCAGCTGGGCCCGTGAGCCATGGTCGCTGGGCCTGCGCGTCCGGAGCCTGTGCTCCGCAACGGGAGAGGCCACAACAGTGAGAGGCCCGCGTACCTCAAAAAAGCCAAAACCAAAACCAAATAAACAAAAAAATACCAGTAAGAAAAAACACAACACCAGGAAACTCAAACTTCTAATATTGGTAAATTACAGAGTTTAAAACAAACTCGCTACTGAAGACTGGAAAGGTTGATTGAAGGCACTGAATCTTGTAAAATACAAGTACATATGGGGCCAGCATCCCAGTGAAATCTGGACAGACCAGACTGGCTTCTGGGACCACTTTTCTGGGGACAGAAGTTTGGGGGTTTGCCATTTCAGACAGAAGCTGAGAGTCTGCATGCTGGCAGTGTGTAAATAGATTTATTATGAAAGCAAGAATATAGGAAAAATTTAGAAGAGAATGGTAGCTAACAAGAAATCTAGTAACTATTTCCTCTAAGTTTTTGGCTCCACGGTAGTATGTTAATATTGTTCAGATTATATGGAATGTAGTGAAATGACACATTTCTTTCACAACCTACTGGCTGAGATGTTGATTTCAATAAGTCTCATGTAAAGAGTGGGATTACTGAAACTGGTTTTTAAGAAATGCTCATACTTCGTAAATAAATTCTGTATTGCAGTTTTATTTGATTGTACCTAATCATGCATGACTGAGTAACAAAGCATTTGTTTCCAGAATTGTACACATCCAGACTGCTGTGATCCTAGAACATGTACAAAGAAAAAAAATAAAATATGTGGTTCGGGGGAATGCTGCACACAAGGTTGCAAGGTAGGAGGCATTCTGTATTTTATATGTTAGCATTAAATTTCTTTTTCTTAAAAAATTTATTTATTTATTATTTCTGGCTGTGTTGGGTCTTGGTTGCTGCATGCGGGCTTTCTCTAGTTGTGGTGAGCAGGGGCTACTCTTCATTGTGGTGCGCGGGCTTCTCATTGCAGTGGCTTCACTTGTGTAGAATGGGCTCTAGGTGCACGGGCTTCAGTAGTTGTGGCGCACGGGCTTAGTTGCTCTGCGGCATGTGGGATCTCCCTGGACCAGGGCTCGAAACTGTGTCTCCTGCATTGGCAGGCGAATTCTTTTTGTTTTAAATTTATTTATCTATTTTTGGCTGCATTGGGTCTTTGTTGCTGCGTGCGGGGTTTCTCTAGTTGTGTCGAGTGGTGGCTACTTTTTGTTGCGGTGTGTGGGCTTCTCATTGCGGTGGGTTCTCGTTGCAGAGTACAGGCTCTAGGTGCGTGGGCTTCAGTAGTTGTGGCTCGCAGGCTCTAAAGCACAGGCTCAGTAGTTGTAGCGCATGGGCTTAGTTGCTCCACAGCATGTGGGATCTTGCTGGACCAGGGCTCGAACCCGTGTCCCCTGCATTGGCAGGCGCATTCCTAATCACTGCGCCACCAGGGAAGTCCCATCATTAAATTTCTTGAAATACTTGTTCCAAGGAGATGGAAAACATGTCACTGCTCTATGCAGTCCTTCCCATCTTATTATATGCAGGCAGCATTGGAGCCCCTGTCACACTTCAGTCCACTCTGTAATCTGTCATTTCTAGGACTCCCCTGTACATAATGCCTGATGCTTCTCTCTCCTGATTTGACTTCCCATTCCTATACCACATTACAAATCTTTCCTGTACCCACTGGGATTTCTCTGTGATCAACATACACCTTGGGCAACCTTCTTAAATTCTTATTTTATAAGACCATACTTAACATAGGGACAGGAAGTTAGATTAGTTCTTTTTGTTGGCTAACTTCTCTTTACTGTCTTCTGGTAAAAATCCTCTCTACCTTCACAATTCATTCAGTTACTGTTACAACCATTCAGTTCCTTTTAATGAAAGCATTTAACGAGCTCCTGAAAATTGCCCAACACCCAGCATAATCCATTGGAACCCTAAGGAGAAAGAAACAAACTCTGAACAAAGGTAAATGCACATATTCTTAAGATGGGAGGAAGAGCATGATTTAATCTTTAAAAAAACTTTCCCCAGGTTTATTGATATAGTCAACATATAATTCTTTACTTTAAGATGTACAACGTAATGATTTGCTCTAAGTGTGTATTGTGAAATGATGACCACAATAAGGTTAGTTAACACATCCACCACTTCACATACTGAGAACATTTAAGATTTACTATCTTAGCAACTTTTAAGTATATAATAACATTATTGTTAACTACAGTCACCATGCAGTACATTAGATCCCCAGATTTTTTTCATTTTATAGCTGAAAATTTGTACCCTTAACCTACATCTTGCCATTTTCCTCACCTAGCGCCCACTGGCAACCACCAGTCTACTCTCTGCTTTGAGGAGTTTGGCTTTTTTACATTTCACATGTGAGATTATACAGTATTTCTCTTTCTCTTGTCTGACTTATTTCAATTAGCATAATGTCCTCCAGGTTCCTACATGTTGTCGCAAATGGCAAGATTTCCTTATTTTTTATGGCTGAATATTATTCCACACTACATTTCTTTTAATACATTAATCTATTGCTCAACACTTAGGTCATTTCCATATCTAGGCTATTGTGAGTAATGCTGCGATGAACATGGGGATACACCTGCCTCTTCAAGACACTGGTATTATATCCTTCAGATATATATCCTGGATCAAAGTAGTTCTATTTTTAATTGAGAAACCTCCATATAGTTTCCCATAGTGACTGTAACAATTTACATTCCCTCCAATAGTGTGCCAGGGTTCCCTTTTCTCCACATCCTTGTAAACACTTGCTATTTGTTGCCTTTTTGACTATAGCCATTCTGACAGGTGTGAGGTGATATCTCATTGTGATTTTGATTTTCATTTCCCTGATTAGTGATGTTGAACATCTTTTCATGTGCCTGTTGGCCATCTGTGTGTCTTTTGAAAGATGCCTATTCAGGCTCTCTGTCCATTTCAAAATCAAGTTGTCCATCCACGTCTCTACAAATGACCCCATTTCATTCCTTTTTATGGCTCATTAATATTCCATTGTATATATGTACCACATCTTCTTTGTCAATTCGTCTGTCAGTGGGCATTTAGGTTGCTCCCATGACCTGGCTATTGTAAATGGTGCCACAGTGAACATTGAGGTGCATGTGTCTTTTTGAGTTATGGTTTTTCTGGGTATATACCCAGTAGTGGGATCTCTGTGTCATATGGTAATTCCAGTTTTAGTTCTTTAAGGAACCTCTACACTGTTCTCCACAGTGGCTGTATCAATTTACATTCCCACCAACAGTGCAAGAGGATTCCCTTTTCTTCACACCCTCTCCAGCATTTATTATTTGTAGATTTTTTGATGATGGCCATTCTGACCAGTAGAGACTGTCATACAGAGTGAAGTAAGTCAGAAAGAGAAAAACAAATATCGTATATTAAGGCATATATGTGGAATCTAGAAAAATGGTACAGATGAACCTTTTGCAAGGCAGAAATTGAGACACAGAAGTAGAGAAGAAATGTATGGGCACCAAGGGGTGAAAAGGGGGGGGGGGGTGGGATGAATTGGGAGATTGGGATTGACATATGTACACTAATATGTATAAAATAGATAACTATTTCTCATAGATAACTATGAGAACCTGCTGTATAGCACAGGGAACTCCACTTCTCTGTACAGTAGAAACTAACACAACATTGTAAAACAGCTATACCCCAATAAAATTTTTTTTTAATTTTAAAATAAAAATTAAATTTAAAAAAAGGGAAAAATAAAATCAAGTTTTTGTTTTGTTTGCTTGTTTGTTTTTTTAATATTGAGTCATCTGAGTTCATTTTATATTTTGGATATTAGCCCCTTAACAAACATATTTGCAAATATCTTCTCCCATTCAGTTGGTTACCTTTTTGTTTTCTTGATGGTTTCCTTCATTGTGTGGAAGATTTTGTTTGAATGAGTCCCATTTCTTTATTTTTGCTTTTTATACCCTTGCCTGAGGAGACAGATCCATTAAAAATATTGCTAAATTCAAAGTCAAAGAGTGTACTGCATATGTTTTCTTCTAGGAGTTTTATGGTTTCTGGTCTTGCATTTAGGTCTTTAATCCATTTTGAGTTTATTCTTGTATATGATGTGATATACACACATCATATACAAAAATTTCATTCTTTTAGGTGGAGGTGTCCAGTTTTCCCAACATGGCTTATTAAAGAGACTGTTGTTTCACCATTGTGTACCTTCTTGCCTCCTTTGTCATAGATTAATTGACCATATGTGTATGATTTATTTCTGAGCTCTCTATTCTGTTCCATTGATTTATACCTGTTTTTGTGTCAGTAGCATACTGTTTTGATTACTGTAGCTTTGTAAAATAGAAGTCAGGGAGTGTGATAACTCTAGTTCTTTTTTTCCTCAAGATTGCTTTGCCTGCTAGGGGTCTTTTGTGGTTCCATACACATTTTAGAATTCTTTGTTCTAGTTCTGAGAAAAATGTCATGAGTATTTTGCTAGGGATTGCATTCAATCTGTAGATTGCTTTGGGTAGTACAGTTATTTTAACATTAATTCTTCCAATCCATGAACATGGTATATCTGTCCATTTATTTGTATGTATTCATCAATGTCTTATAGTTTTCAGAGTATAGGTTTTTCACTTCCTTGGTTAAATTTATTCTTAGGTATTTTATTCTTTTTGATGTGATTGTAGATGAGATTGTTGCGTATGTCTTTAGCTCTGAATTGAGTCTCTTATAGGTAGCTTATAGATGCATCTTGTTTTTTTTTTTATCCAGTCAGCCTTTTGATTGCAGCATTTAGTCCTTTGACATTTAAAGGGGTTATTGATAGCTATGTACTTACTGATATTTTATTTCTTGCTTTCTGGTTGTTTCTGTAATTCTTCTCTCTTTTCTTTCTCTTTTAGTTTCTTCCCTTGCAGTTTGATGATTTTCTTTAGTGTTATGTATGGGCTCCTTTCTCTCTAATTTTTGTATATCTATTGTAGTTTTTGATTTGGGTTACCATGGGGTTCATATATGTCGACCTGTAGCTACACCTACTTGTTTTAAACTGATAGTCATTCAAAATTTAAATACAATTCTAAAAGATCTACATTTTTTACCCTCCCCCCACATACACTTTGTGTTTTTGATGTCATATTTTACATCTTCATGACTATCCCTTATATGTTTATTGTAGCTATAGTTGATTTTTACAATTTTTGTCTTTTAACCTTGATACTAGATTATTTAAGTGGTTGATCCACTGCCTTAACTATATATTTGCCTTTACCAGGGAGATTTTTCACTTCCTATATTTTCTTATTTCTTGTTGTAGCCTTTTATTTTTCACTTAAAGAAGATCCTTTAACATTTCTTGTAAGTTTGGTTTAGTAGTGATGAACTCTTCATTTTTGCTTGTCTTGGAAAAGCCTTATCTCTTTTTCAATTCAGAATGATAACCTTGCAGGGTAGAATATTCTAGGTTGTAGATTTTTTTTTTCTTTCAGCACGTTAAATATATCATACCACTCTCGTCTGTGGTGGAAAGTTTCTTTAGAAAAATAAGCTAAGAGCCTTATTTGGCTTCCCTTGTATGTGACTTTGTCTCTTGCTGCCTTTACAATTTTCTCTTTATCTTTAACTCTTGCTATTTTAATTATGATAATTCTTAATGTGGGTCTCTTTGGGATCATCTTGTTTGGGATTCTCTGTGATTCCTTTACCTGGATATCTGTTTCCTTCTTTAGGTTAGGGAAGTTTTCAGCCATAATTTCATCATATAAAGTCTAAAAGTTAAATTTATTCCCAAGTAATATAATGTTTTTGATACTATTATAAGTGGGATTTAAAATTTTTCTTTTTCATATATTTTGTTATAAATGGATAGAAATGAAAATGATTTTAGTAGTTTGATTTTGTATCCTGCAACTTTACTGAATTTGTGTATCAGTTCTAATGGATTTTTTTTGTGGTTCTTTAGGATTTTCTGTATATAAGATCATGTCATGTGAAAACAGCGACAATTTTACTTCTTCCTTTCTGATTTGAGTGCCTTTTATTTCTTTTTCTTGCCTAATTGCTTTGGCTGGAACTTCCAGTACTGTGCTGAATAGGAGTGGTGATAGTGGATACCTCCGTTTATTCCTGATCTTAGAGGAAAAGATTTCAGCTTTTCACTATTGGGTATAATGTTAGCTAAAGTTTGTCATATATAGCTTTTATTATGTTGAGATATGTTCTTTCTATACCCAATTTTTTGAGTGTTTATCATGAAAGGGTGTTGAATTTTGTCAAATATTTTTTTCTGCATCTCTTCAGCAGATTATATGAATTTTACTCTTAATTTTATTAATGGGGTGTATTGCATTTATTGATACCTGTATGTTGAATCATTCTTGCATCTAAGGTATAAATCCCACTTGACCATGGTGTTTGATCCTTTTAATATGCTGTTGAATTTGGTGTGCTAGCATTTTCTTCAGAATGTTTTTCATCTGTATTCACCAGGGATATTGGCCTGCAATTTTCTTTTCTTCTGGTGTCCTTATCTGTCTTTAGTACTGGGGTAATGCTGGCCTTGGAAAACGAGTTTGGAAGTATTCCCTCCTTTTTAATTTTTTGGAAGAGTTGGAGAAGGATTAGTATTCTTCTTTAAATATTTCATAGAATTCACTTGTGAAACCATCTGGTCCTGGGCTTTTCTTAGGAGGTTTTAAAAACAAATTTAGTCCCTATAGCTTTGATTAGTCAGTTCGAGTTTTCCATTTCTTCATGATTCAGTCTTGGTAGATTGTGTTTTTCTTGGAACGTACACATTTCTTCTAGGTCACACACTTTGTCAGCATATAATTCTTCATAGTAGCTACTTATGATCCTTTGTATTTCTACAGTATCAGATTTAGTGTCTCTTCTTTCATTCATAATTTTATTTTATTGAGGCCTGTCTTTTCTTTTACTTCGTTAGTCTAACTAAAGTTTTGCCATTTTGGATTTCAAAAATCCAACTCCTAGTTTTATTGATCTTCTCTATTTTCTTTTTAGTCTCTATTTCATTTATTTCCCCTCTAATCTTTGTTCTTTTCTACCTTTTGCTAACTTTGGGTTTACTTTTTTCCTCCTTTTCTTATTCCTTTAGGTGTAATGTTGGGTTGTTTATTTGAGATATTTCCCTTTTTTAATGTGGACATCTATTGCAATAAACGTAACTCTTATAACTGCTTTTGTGGCATCTCATATATTTTGGTATATTTTTTTTTGTTTTTCTCTATTTCAGGATTCTTTCTGATGTTTCTTTTATTTCTCCTTGATCTATTGGTTGTTCAGGAGTGTTCTGTTTAATTCTGCATTTTCTGCATTTTCCACTTTTTCCTCTTTTATTGGTTTCTAGTTTCATAACACTGTAAAATACACAAAATATTATTTCAGTCTTAAGTTTCTTAAAACTTGCCTGTGACCACCATATATCCTATTGTAGAGAATGATACATGTGCTTTTGAGAAGAATTTGTATTTTTTTCCATTGGAAATAATGTCCTATATATGTCTCAAGGTCTATTTGATCTATAATGTTATTCAGGTCTGCTATTTTCTTACTTTCTTTCAGGTTGATTTATCCAATGTTAAAAGTAGGGTATTGAAGTCCCCTTCTGTTATTGTATTGTTGTCTACTTTTCCCTTCAGTCTGTCAATATTTGCTTAAAGTTTTTAGGTGCTCCAATATTTGGTGCATGTATAGTTACAAGTGTTATGTTCTCTTGATGGATTGATCCCTTTATCATTTTATAATGACCTTCTTTGTCTTTTGTGACTGATTTGACTGAAAGTCTATTTTGTCTAGTATAAGTGCAGTAAACCCTGCTTTCTTTTGGTTAGCATTTGCATGGAATATCTTTTTCTTCCTTTCACTTTCAGCTTAGGCATATTCTTAAAGCTAAATTGAGTTTCTTGACTGTTAAATCTTTTTTTTTTCTCTATCCATTTTCCATTCTGTATATTTTGATTGGAGAACTTAATCTGTTTACATTTAAAGTAATTATTGATAGGTAAGGACTTTCTATTGCCATCCTGTTAGTTGTTTTCTGTTTTTTAAAGTTCCTTTTTCTTTTCTGTCTTCCATTTTTATTTATTTTTTGTAGTGATATATTTTAATTTGTGTATCTATTACAGATTACCTCTTTGTGAATACCATGATGCTTATAAAGATATCTTATAGATATAACAGTATATTTTAAGCTGCTAATAGCAACCCATCTTCTATAAATACAAAAGCTTTGCATTTTTAATTCTCCTCCTCCTATATTTTATGCATTTAATATCCCACTTTGTATTTTTTATATTGTGAATCCACTAACAAATTATTATAACTATGTTTATTTCATAATACTTTTGTAGTAGAGATAAATGCGATTTGTCATGATTACAGTATTAGTATATTCTGAATTCGACTATATATTTACATTTACCAGTGAGTTTTACACTTTTATATATTTTCATGACTTAGTGTCCTCTTATAATTTGATGAACTCCTTGTTGGATTTCTTATAAGCAGGTCTGGAGGTGATGAACCCTCTTACCTTTTATTTGTCTGGAATTGTCTTTATCTCTCCTTAATTTTTGAAGGACACTTTGCCTTGTATAGTTTTCTTTGTTGGCAATTTTTTCTTTTAGTATTTTGAATGTTTCATCCCCCTCCATCCTGGTTTGCAACATTTCTGCAGAGAAATCCACTGATAACCTTATGGATTCCTTTATATGTAGTGAGTAATTTTTATCTTGCTGCTTCAAAAATTTTCTTTTGACTTTTAACATTTTGGTTATAATTTGTCTTAGGGGAATATATTTTGGGTTTTTCTTGTTTGGAGACCTTTTAGCCTTCTGTTCCTAGCTGTCCGTATGTCTCCCACGGTTTGGGAAGTTTTCAGCTATTATTTCTTTAAAAATCTTTCTGCTCCTTTCTCTCTGTTTTCCCCTTCAGGAGCTCTCATGATATGAATGTTCATTTGCTTGATAAGCTACCATAATTCAGGTAGGTGTTCTTTGCTTTTTTATTATTTTTGGTTGTTGTTGTTTCTCTACTAGATAATTGGAAATAAACAATATTCAGGTTCACTTACTCTTGCTTCTGTGTGATTGATTCTGCTTTTGAAGTCTTTTATTAAATTTTTATTTTTATTATTGTTTTCTTCAACTCTACAATTTCTGTTTGGTTCTTTTTGATGGTTACATTTTCTTTATTCCTCCATTTTGCTCTTGCAGTTTTTTCAATTTCCTCTGGTTATCTACCTATGTTCTCTTACATTTCTTCATCGAGGTTCTTTAAGATGATTATTTAAAAATCTTTCCACAAATTAAAGCCCAGATTTAGATAACTTCCCTGGTGAATATTACCAAACATTTAAAGAAGAAACAATAGCAATACACCACAATCTCTCCCAGAAAATATAAGAGAAAGGGATACTTTAAAACTCATTTTAGGGCTTCCCTGGTGGTGCAGTGGTTAAGAATCCACCTGCTAATGCAGGGGGCATGGGTTTGAGCGCGGTCTGGGAAGATCCCACATGCTGTGGAGCAACTAAGCCTGTGCACCACAACTACTGAGCCTGTGCTCTGGAACCCGTGAGCCACAACTACTGAGCCTGCGTGCCACAACTACTGAAGCCCGTGTACCTAGAGCCCGTGCTCCACAACAAAGAGTAGTTCCCTCTCACCACAACTAGAGAAAGCCCACGCACAGCAACAAAGACCCAACGCAGCCAAAAATAAATAAATTTATTTTTAAAAAACAAATAAGAAAAATAACTCATTTTAAAGGACAGTATTACCCTGACACCAGATGAAAGCCTCACAGGGAGACTATAGACCAATATTCCTCATGAATGTCAATGCAAAATCCCTTTTAAAATTACAAACAGAATCCAGAAATATGAAAAGAATGCCACCATGACCAAGAGGGATTTATTTCAGTACTGCAAGTTTGTTTAATTAATGTAGCACACCATATTATTTAAATAAAGGAAAAGAAAGTACATGATCATCTCAGAAGATTCAGTGAAAGGATATAACAAATGTAATAACCACTCATTTATAAAATTATGCACAAATTATAAATAGGGAGAAACTTAACCTGTTACAGGTCATCTATGAAATACCTACAGCTAACATCATACTAATAACAAAATTCTGAGTACTTTCCCCCTAAAATCAGACACAGAGCAAGGAGGTGTAGGCTCTCATCACCTCTATTCAATGCTGTACTAGAGACTGTAGAAAGTACAGTCAGGTAAGAAAAAGAAATAAAAGTTGTCCAATTTGGAGGGAGGAAGTACACGTCTCTCTGCAGATGACATGATCCTGCATGTATGTAATAATCCTAAGGAATTCATCAAAAATAGCTTTGAAAACAAATGAGTTTATAAAAGTCACAAGATACACAGTCACTATACAAAAATGAATTGAATGTCTATGTAATTGCAGTGAACAATCTGAAAATGAAATTAGAAAAACAATTCCATTCACAGTAGCATAAGAATACTCTTAATAAAAGAAATGCAAAACAGATTCACTTAACACAATTTTGAGGAAAAGAAAAAATCTAAGTGAAGTTGGAATATTCCATGTGAATGGATTGGAAGACTCAGAATTGTTAAGATGGCAATTTTTTCCTTTCTCGGCGGTCCCCAGTAGTATCTCTAGGTTTAATGAATCAGTAGAGAACTCACAGTTCTCAGCATATAGCTTACTCGTGACTATGATTTATTAAAGCCAAAGGACACAAAGAAAAATCAGTAAAGGCTATCTTTTCATTTACTTGTTTTTCTTCATGGATTTCCTTCATCAATGTTTTATAATTTTCAATGTGCAGATCTTATATATCCTTAATAAAAATCATTCCTAAGCATTTTACTCTTTTTAATGCTATTGTAAATAGGATTTTTTCTTAATTTGTTTTGTAGATAGCTCATTTTTACTGTAAAGAAACACAACTATTTTTGTATGTTGATTTTGTATCTTGCAACTTTAAATAATTAAGTTATTATTTTTAAAAGTTATTTTGGTGAAGTCTTTAACCTTTTCTATATATAGCATAATGTCATCTGCAAACAGAGACAGTTTGACTTCTTTCCTTCCAATTTGGATGTCTTTTATTTCTTGCCTCATTGCTCTGGCTAGGATTTGCAGTACTAAGTTGAACAGGAGTAGTGAGAGAGGGCATCCTTGGCTTGTTAGCTATGGGATTGTCATATATGGCCTTTATTATGTTGAGGTGCATTCCTTCCTATAGCTAAGTTAATAGTTTTTCATCATGAAAATATATTAAATTTTGGCAAATGCTTTTGCTGTATCTGTTGAGATAATCATGTTATTTTTATCCTTAATTGTGTTAATGTAGTGTATGGCATTTATTGACTTGGGTATGTTCAACCATCCTTGCATCCTAGGGCTAAATCTCATTTGATGATGGTGTATGAACATTTTAATGTGCCGTTGAACTTGGTTTGCTAGTATTTTGTTGAGGATTTTTGCATCTGTGTTCATCAGGCTGTTCATCAGGTCAAAACTACTTTGGCATATAGTTTTCTTTTCTTGTGGTGTCTTTGTCTGACTTTGGTCTGAGGGTAATTCTGGCCTTGTAAAATGAGTTTGAAAGTGTTTTTTCCTCTTCAATTTTTTGGAAGAGATTAAGAAGGATTGGCCTTAATTTTTCCTTCAATGTTTGATAGAATTCAACTGTGAAACCATCCGATCCTAGGCTTCTCTTTTATGGGAGGTTTTTGATAACTGACTCAGTCTGTTTGCTCATTATTGGTTTGTTCAGATTTCCTATTTCTTCATGATTCAATCTTGGAAGATCATTTCTAGGTTTCTTCTAGTTTATAAAATTTGATTATAATTGTAGTCTCTTATAATCCCTTGTATTTCTGTGCTATCTGTTATAATGCCACCTCTTTCATTTTTAATTTATATGAATTGTCTCCCTTTTTTTTTCTCAGTTAGCCTAGCTAAAAGTTTGCCAATTTTATCTTTTCAAAAACCCAGCTCTTAGTTTTTGTCACTTTTTAAAATTGTTTTTCAAATCTCTATTTCACGTATTTCTGCTCTAGTATATATTATTACCTTCCTTCTGCTAACTTTGAGCTTAGTTGGTTCTTCTTTTTCTAGTTCCTTGAAGTGTTAGGTAGGTTGTTTGTCTGAGATCATTTTTTGAATATAGGTGTTTATTATTATGAAAGTTCCACTCAGAAGTAAATTTTCTGCATCCCTTGGGTTTTGGAATGTTGTTATTTCCAGTTTTCATTTTCTCAAAATATTTTTGCTTCCTTTTAATTTCTATGTTGACACATTGTTTTTTTCAGTAGTGTATTGTTTAATTTTCATAAATTTGTGAATTTTCAAGTTTTCTTTCATTGTGGTTGGAAAAGATGCTTGATATGATTTCAGTCTTTTTAAATTTGTTAGGACTTGTTTTTGGCCTATGCTGTATCTTGGAGAATGTTCTATGTGCACTTGAGGAGCATATATATTCTGCTGCTATTGGATGGAACATTCTGTGTATGTTTGTTAGGTCCATTAGGTCTATAATATTGTTAAAGTCCATTGTTTTCTTATGGATTTTTCTGTTATGGATGATCTAACCAATATTGAAAGTATGGTAATGAAGTCACCCATTATTATTACTGTATTTGTGACTGTTTCTTCAGTTCTGTTAATGTTCACTTTGTATATTTAGGTATTCTAAGGTTGGGTGCATATGTATTTGTAATTGTTATAAATATTGTTTATTTAAGTTCTTAAAGTCTATGTTATCTGTTATAAATGTGGCCTCCCTGCTGTCTCTGATTGCCATTTGCATGAACTACTTTTTTCCATCCCTTCACTTTCGGTTTATTTGTATCCTGAAGGCTTAAATGAGTTTCTTATAGGCAGCATATAGTTGAATTTTGTTTTTTATTCATTCATCTACTCTAATGTCTTTTGATTGTTGAATATAATTCATTTACTTTCAAAGTAATTATTGATAAGGAAGGATTTGCTATTGCCATAGTGTTTTTTTCTGTTTGTTTTGTAGTTCTTTTGTCCCATTTTTCCTCTCTCACAGTCTTACTTTGTGATTTTTTTGTGGTGGTATGCTTTGATTCATTTCTCTTTGTATTTTGTGCTTTGACTAAAAGTATTTTCTTTGTGATTTTCACAAGGCTTACACAAAACATTTTATAGTCATAACAGCCTATTTAAACTGATAATGTCTTCAATTTCATACAAAAACTCTAAGCTTTTACTTCTCTCCCCCCACATTTCATGCTATTAGTCATATTTTAACATTTAAAAATATTGTGTATCCATGAACAAATTGTTGCAGCTACAGTTATTTTTAATGCTTTTGTCTTTTAACTTTTATACCAGAGTTAAAAGTAATTTACTATACCACCATATTATGTATAGTATTGGAGTATCTGAATTTTATTGAATACTTACTTACCAGTGGATTTTATCCTTTCATATGTTTTCATGATGCTATTTGGCATGTTTTCATTTTGACTTGAAGAACCTTCTTTAAAGAGCCTTTTTTTTTTGGTAAGACAGGTCTAGTGGTGATGAACTTCCTCAGCATATGTCTTTCTGGGAAAGTCTTATCTCTTCTTCATTTCTGAAGGACAGCTTTACCAGGTATAGTATTCTTGGTTGGCAGATTTTTTTCTTTGAAAATATCCTCCCACTTTCTGAACTGCAAGGTTTCTGCTGAGTAGTCTTACAGTCTTATGTGGATTCCCTTGTGATAAGTTTCTTTCCTCTTCTGTCAGTATTTCTTTATTAAGTAAGCTTTCTGCCCTTTCTCTTTGCTCCTTCTGGGATTCCCATATGCATAGGTTGTTTCTTTCGACAATGTTCCTTATATACCATAGAATTTATTTTTTTTCTTCTTTGTTCTTCCAACTGGATAACTTCAAATAATTGTCTTTGAATTCACTGTTTCTTCTGCTTGATCAACTGTGCTTTTGTAGCTTTTTATATGAAAAATTTCAGTTCAGTCATTTCATTCTTCAGATCCAGAATTTATTTGGTTCTTAAAAAAAATTTTCTCTTTGTTAGATGTCTCATTTTGTTCATGTATTTTTTTCCTGATTTTTATTGATTTGCCTGCCTATTCTCTCTCATAGTTCACTGAACTCATGATGATTATTTTTAATTTTTTTTGTCAGGCAATTTGTGCATCTTCATTTCTTTGGGGTCTTCCACAGAGACATATTTCAGTCCTTTGGTGGTGTCTTGTTTCCTTGATTCTTTATGTTCCTTGATGCCTTGCATTGCTGTCTTCACATTTGAAGAAGTTGCCATCTCCTCCAGTGTTTAGTAACTGGCCTTGGGAGAGAAAGAAGTCAGGCACCAGTCAGCCCAGCTAGAGTTCTGAGGGTCTCTCAGACCTTTTCTATGGGTGTGTATACTCCATTCCTCTTATTCCCTCATGGTGGGAAAGTTTAAGATTGTATGCTTTCTCTCAGTCTTGCAAAGCCAATATGAACGTGGAAAGCCTCCTATTTATTTTCCTTAAGGCTGTGCCCTGAAGTGTTCAAAGTTGTGCACCTTCCCCCAGTTCAGCAGAGTCCAGGCAGCTGCTAATATCCATGTGTCCTCCGCAGCATTCTGCACACTGTTGGAGGCTTACATGCACCATCTGCTGGAGAGTGTGGGTGCTGGCTATACGGGTGTGTGTGGAGTAGGTGTTCTCTTGGCTAGTTGTGGGTGTCCTCAGGTGAGGCATCCTATTGGTTCATATGGAGGGCTCTTGCAGGAGCCTGCGAGCCAGTTATTAGGATACATGGCTGGTTGCTGTGATCCATACATTGTTGCTGTGAGCACCCATCCCTTCTCCCTACTCGTATGTGTCTCCAGACTGTCAATCCACTCAGTGTTCTGGGTGGGGGAAGACAAAAGTGGGCCTCGTGGCCAGTGTCTCACAAGGCTGGGGAAACCAGGCTCCTTACATCACTTTCACTTTCTCCTCTTGGAGAAGTCACAAGCCACCTTGGAGAAAGGGTGATGTGGGTCAAGAGAAACTGTTGTTCTTACCCACTTCAATGCATCTACTCTCAGATGTTTTTACTCTAAAAGGGGACTGGAACCTTTTTGTTGGATTCCTGGACTCCCATAAAGGTATTCTTATCCATGGTAGTTGTTTCTGTGTGAGTATGCAGCCTGGAATCTCCTATTCTCCCACCTTACTGATGCCACTCTCCTCTTCTTTCCCATTATTGGACATAGTATAGGATTAGTTGTTGATATTAATAGTAACTTTAAAAATTAACCAACCTGGGGACCTTCAAGATGGTGGAGGAGTAAGCCGTGGAGATCACCTTTCTCCCCACAAATACATAAAAAATACATCTACATGTGCAGCACCTCCTACAGGAAACCTACTGAACGCTGGCAGAAGACCTCAGACTTCCCAAAAAGCAACAAAATCCCCACGTACCTGGCCGTGTGCCTGACAGGGTCTTGGTGCTCCGGTTTGGTGTCAACCTGAGCCTCTGAGGTGGGAGAGCCGAGTTCAGGACATTGGACCACGAGAGACCTCCTGGTCCCATGTAATATCAATCGGCAAGAGCTCTCCCAGAGATCTCCATCTCAGTGCTAAGACAGAGCTCCACCCAATGGCCAGCAAGCTCCACTGCTGGATGCCCCATGCCAAACAACTAGCAAGACAGGAACACTACCCCACCCATTAGCAGAGAGGCTGCCTAAAATCATACTAAGTTCACAGATACTCCAAAACACACCACCAGACACAGCCCTACCCACCAGAAAGACAAGATCCATCCCCACCCACCAGAACACAGGCACCAGTCCCCTCCACCAGGAAGCCTACAAAACCCACTGAACCAACTTCACCCACTGGAGCAGACACCAAAAACAATGGGAACTACAAACGTGCAGCCTGCGAAAAGGAGACCCAAACACAGTAAGTTAAACAAAATGAGAAGACAGAGAAATATGCATCAGATGAAGGAGCAAGGTAAAAACCCACCAGACCAAACAAATGAAGAGGAAATAGGCAGTCTACCTGAAAAAGAATTCAGAGTAATGATAGTAAAGATGACCCAAAATCCTGGAAATAGAATGGTGAAAATACAAGAAACATTTCACAAGGACCTAGAAGGACTAAAGAGCAAACAAACAATGATGAACAACACAATAAATAAAATAAAAAATTCTCTAGAAGGAATCAATAGCAGAATAACTGAGGCAGAAGAACAGAGAAGTGACCTGGAAGATAAAATAGTGGAAATAATTACCGCAGATCAGAATAAAGAAAAAAGAATGAAAAGAATTGACCATAGTTTCAGAGACCTCTGGGACAACATTAAATGCACCAACATTCGAATTATAGGGGTCCCAGGAGAAGAAGAGAAAAAGAAAGGGTCTGAGAAAATATTTGAAGAGATTATAGTTGAAAACTTCCGTAACATGGGAAAGGAAGTCGTCAATCAAGTCCAGGAAAGGCAGAGAGTCCCATACAGGAAAAATCCAAGGAGAAACACACCAAGGCACATATTAATCAAACTGTCAAAAGTTAAATACAAAGAAAAAGTATTAAAAGCAGCAAGGGCAAGCAACAAATAACATACAAGGGAACCCCCATAAGGTTAACAGCTCATCTTTCAGCAGAAATTCTGCAAGCCAGAAGGGAGTGGCAGGACATATTTAAAGTGATGAAAGGGGAAAACCTACAACCAAGATTACTCTACCCAGCAAGGATCTCATTCAGATTCGATGGAGAAATTAAAACCTTTACAGACAATCAAAAGCTAAGAGAATTCAGCACCACCAAACCAGCTTTGAAACAAATGCTAAAGGAACTTCTCTAGGCAGGAAACACAAGAGAAGGAAAGGACCTACAAAAACAAACTGAAAACAATTAAGAAAATGGTAATAGGAATATACATATTGAGAATTACCTTAAATGTAAATAAATTAAAATGCTGCAACCAAAAGACATAGACTGGCTGAATGGATACAAAAACAAGACACATATATATATGCTGTCTACAAGAGACCCACTTCAGACCTAGGGACACACACAGACTGAACGTGAGGGGATGGAAAAAGGTATTCCATATAAATGGAAATCAAAAGAAAGCTGGAGTAGCAATTCTCATATCAGACAAAATGGACTTTAAAATAAGGACTATTACAAGAGACAAAGAAGGATACTACATAATGATAAAGGAATCAATCCAAAAAGAAGATACAACAATTGTAAATATTTATGCACCCAACATAGGAGCACCTCAATATATATGGCAAACACTAACAGCCATAAAAGGAGAAATTGACAGTAACACAATAATAGTAGGGGACATTAACACCCCACTTTCACCAATGGACAGATCATCCAAAATGAAAATAAATAAGGAAACACAAAGTTTAAATGACACATTAAACATGATGGAGTTAACTGATATTTATAGGACATTCCATCCAAAAACAACAGAATACACTTTCTTCTCAAGTGCTCATGGAACATTCTCCAGGATCATATCTTGGGTCACAAATCAAGCCTTGGTAAATTTTAGAAAATTGAAATCATATCAAGTATCTTTTCCGACCACAATGCTATAAGACTAGATATCAATTACAGGAAAAAAAAAACTGTAAAAAATACAAACACGTGGAGGCTAAACAATACACTTCTAAATAACCAAGAGGTCACTGAAGAAATCAAAGAGGAAATCAAAAAATACCTAGAAACAAATGACAATGAAAACACAATGAACCAAAACCTATGGGATGCTGCAAAAGCAGTTCTAAGAGGGAAGTTTATAGGAATACAATCCTACCTAAAGAAGAAAAATCTCAAATAAAAAATCTAACCTTACACCTAAAGCAATTAGAGAAAGGAGAACAGAAAATTCCCCAAAGTTAGCAGAAGGAAAGAAATCATAAAGATGAGGTCAGAAATAAATGAAAAATAAATGAAGGAAATGATAGCAGAGATCAGTACATCTAAAAGCTGGTTTTTTGAGAAGATAGACAAAATTGATAAACCATTAGCCAGACTCATAAAGAAAAAAAGGGAGAAGACTCAAGTCAACAGAATTAGAAATGAAAAAGTAGTAACAACTGACACTGCAGAAATACAAAGGATCATGAGAGATACTAGAAACAACTAAATGCCAATAAAATGGACAACCTGGAAGAAATGAGCAAATTCTTAGCAAAGCACAACCTTCTGAGACTGAACCAGGAAGAAATAGAAAATATAACCAGACCAATCGCAAGCACTGAAATTGAGACTGTGATTAAAAATCTTCCAACAAACAAAAGCCCAGGACCAGATGGCTTCCCTGGCGAATTCTGTCAAACATTTAGAGAAGAGCTAACACCTATCCTTCTCAAACACTTCCAAAATATAGCAGAGGGAGGAACACTCCCAAACTCATTCTATGAGGCCACCATCACCCTGATACCAAAACCACACAAAGATGTCACACACACAAAAAAATCCTCAACAAAATACTAGCAAACAGAATCCAACAGCACATTAAAAGGATCATACACCATGATCAAGTGGAGTTTATCCCAGGAACGCAAGCATTCTTCAGGATATGTAAATCAATGTGATACACTATATTAACAAATTGAAGGATAAAAACCATATGATAATCTCAATAGATGCAAAAAAAGCTTTTGACTAAATTCGACACCCATTTATGATAAAAACTCTCCAGAAAGCCATAGAGGGAACCTACCTCAACATAATAAAGGCCATATATGACAAACCCAGAACCAACATCATTTTCAATGGTGAAAAGCTGAAAGCATTTCATCTACGATCAGGAACAAGAAAAAGATGTTCACTTTTGCCACTTTTATTCAACGTAGTTTTAGAAGTCCTAGCCTTGGCAATCAGAGAAGAAAAAAAATAAAAGGAATCCAAATTGGAAAAGAAGTAAAACTGTCACTGTTTGCAGATGGCATGATACTATACATAGAGAATCCTAAAGATGCTACCAGAAAACTATTAGAGCTAATCAAAAAACTATTAGAATAGCAGGTTACAAAATTAATGCACAGAAATCTCTTGCATTCCTATACACTAATGATGAAAAATCTGAAAGAGAAATTAAGGAAACACTTCCATGTACCATTGCAAAAAAGAGAATAAAATACCTAGGAATAAACCTACCTAGGGAGACAAAAGAGCTGTATGAAGAAAACTATAAGACACTGATGAAAGAAATTAAAGATGATATAAACAGATGGAGAGATATACCATGTTCTTGGATTGGAAGAATCAATATTGTGAAAATGACTATACCACCCTCAGCAATCTGTGGATTCAGTGCAATCCCTATCAAACTACCAATGGCATTTTTCACAGAACTAGAACAAAAAATTTCACAATTTGGATGGAAACAAAAAAGATCCTGAATAACCAAAGCAATCTTGAGAAAGAAAAATGGAGCTGGAGGAATCAGGCTCTTGGTCTTCAGAGTACACCAGAAAGCTACAGTGATCAAGACAGCATGGTACTGGCACAAAAACAGAAATATAGATCAATGGAACAGGATAGAAAGCCCAGAGATAAACCCACGCAATATGATCACCTTATTTCTCATAAAGGAGGCAAGAATATAAAATGGAGAAAAGCCAACCTCTTCAATAAGTGGTGCCTGGAAAACTGGACAGCTACATGTAAAAGAATGACATTAGAACACTCCCTAACACCATACACAAAAATAAACTCAGAATGGATTAAAGACCTAAATGTAAGGCCAGACACCATCAAACTTTTAGAGGAAAACGTAGGCAGAACACTCTGACATAAATCACAGCAAGATCCTTTTGACCCACCACTTAGAGAAATGGAAATAAAAACAAAAATAAACAAATGGGACCTAATGAAACTTAAAAGCTTTTGCACAGCAAAGGAAACCATAAACAAGACGAAAAGACAACCCTCAGAATGGGAGAAAATATTTGCAAATGAAGCAACTGACAATGGATTAATCTCCAAAATATACAAGCAACTCATGCAGCTCAATATCAAAAAAAACAGACAACCCAATCCAAAAATGGGCAGAAGACCTAAACAGACATTTCTCCAAAGAAGATATACAGATTGCCAACAGACACATGAAAAGATGCTCAACATCACTAATCATTAGAGAAATGCAAATCAAAACTACAATGAGGTATCACCTCACACGGGTCAGAATGGCCATCATCAAAAAATCTGAAAACAATAAATGCTGGAGAGGGTGGGAATGTAAATTGATACAGCCACTATGGAGAACAGTATGGAGGGTCCTTAAAAACTAAAAGTAGAACTACCGTATGACCCAGCAATCCCACTACTGGGCATATACCCTGAGAAAACCATAATTCAAGAAGAGTCATGTACCACAATGTTCATTGCAGCACTATTTACAATAGCCAGGATATGGAAGCAACCTAAGTGTCCATCAGTAGATGAATGGGTAAAAAAGTGGCACATATATACAATGGAATATTACTCAGCCATAAAAAGAAATGAAATTGAGTTATTTGTAGTGAGGTGGATGGACCTAGAGCCTGTCATACAGAGTGAAGTAAGTCAGAAAGAGAAAAAGAAATACTGTATGCTAACACATAAAAATGGAATCTAAAAAAGATGAAAAAGTTTCTGATGAATCTAGGGGCAGGACAGGAATAAAGACGCAGATGTAGAGTGTGGACTTGAGGACATGGGGAGAGGGAAGGGTAAGCTGGGATGAAGTGAGAGAGTAGCATTGACATATATACACTACCAAATGTAAAATAAGTAGCTAGTGGGAAGCAGATGCATTGCACAGAGATATCAGCTCCGTGCTTTGTGACCACCTGGAGGGGTGGGATAGTGAGGGTGGGAGGGAGAGGCAAGAGGGTGGGGATATGGGGATATATATAGTTGGTTCACTTTGTTATACAGCAGAAACTAACACAACATTGTATAGCAATTATATTCCAATAAAGATGTTAAAAAACAACCAACCTGTCAAATACAACTAGTATAGTTATGTAGTGTCATCCGTGTGCCAAAAGGAAATATTTTTCTGCTGCACAAACAAGATTCACATGTCCAGAAGGTTACCTGAACAACTGCTGTTGAGACTGGGATAGTATTTATGATTCTAATTAGTTCCTGGGCCCAATTATGGAAAGGGACATAGCCCAGACTATGATTTTTCAGAAATACACAGTAATTTTTTTACTATGCTGTTAAGGCTGATATGATTGTCAGAAGCAGTAAATTAACTCACTCATCCCTGGTTCAGTTGTGTAAAGGGACACAGCCCTGTATATGAATTATACATTACATATGCAGACTGATAGTCTTGGCAAGAATAAAAATAAATTAAAAATTACAAGGAGGGCTTCCCTGGTGGCGCGGTGGTTGGGAGTCCGCCTGCCGATGCGGGGGACGAGGGTTCGTGCCCCAGTCCCGGAAGATCCCACATGCCGCGGAGCAGCTGGACCCGTGAGCCAAGGCCGCTGAGCCTGCGCGTCCAGAGCCTGTGCTCCGCAACGGGAGAGGCCACAACAGTGAGAGGCCCGCGTACCGCAAAAAAAAATAAAAATAAAAAAAAATACAAGGAAAAACAAAATAAAAATATTTTAGGAGAAAATAATGTGGAACAAGGAGCCAGAAGGTTTAATGTTTTAGGCTCGTTTGGGAATCAGAGAGCCGTGGAAAGGAAAATAAACCCCCTTTAATGGAGGAGCAAGTACAGTGATAAAGCTTGGTTCAAAGGACATTTGTGGATCTGGGTATTTAAGTATTGAAAAAGAAGTTGGGTGAAAGAAGCCACTCTAATAAGGCTATATACTGTATGATTCCAACTATATGACATTCTGGAAAAGGCAGAACTATGGAGACAGTGAAAAGATCAGTGGTTGCCAGGCACTGAGGGGGAGATGACTAGGAAGAGCATGAAGGATTATTAGCGTAGTGCGAATACTCTGTATGATACCACAACAGTAGATACATGTCGTTATACATTTGTCTAAACCTGTAGAATGTGAAACACCAAGAGTGAACTTTAATATAAACCATGGATTTTGAATGATTATGATGTGTCGGTGTAAGTTCATCAGTTGCAACAAATGTAGCACTCTAGCAATACATGCTTTGCGTGTGTAGGGCAGGGGTTATATGGGAAATCTCTGTACTTTCTCCTCATATTTTCTGTGATCCTTAAACAGCTGTAAAAAATAAAGTTTTAACGGTAAAAGAAATTAGAATAAAAGGAAGATTGCCATTTATACACATTTGTAAAAGAAAGTATATTCTGAAGAAACAAATATTAATACTTTCTCATTATATGTATTTTCTTTTGAAAACAATTTTGATTATTTGTTTTGATTTGAATGCTAACTCTATAAGCTTGGGTAACACAAGTGTTGTTTTGTCTTCCCACCCATCTCTTGGAGAACTTGTGTCCGATTTGCTTCAGGTAGCAGATACTTGTTGTAAATGAGAAAACTATCTAGAAACCCTCTTTCAGAGGCAGGGCAGTGAATGTTATATAATCTGGGTCTCTAGGACCTTTGAAGCCAGAACAAATTTGACTTAGTTTGTGTACTATAGTGATGATAGCCGTAAGGAATTGGGACTTGTGTTGAGGAAAGGGTTTGCAGTCATGGTATTTATATGTTTGTTTTCAAAAGCAGATATGCATAAAGGGAACCCCGGAAGCTATGAGCTAACAGTGAACACTGAAGAGATCAGAGATATATAATTGGACAAGTTACTTTTTACAGTTGTTTTCAATGTGGTACATGAAACAAACCTTCTCTTATGTGTCCTGCAAACTTTTTTCGAAATGTTTATGAGGCATATTTATTGTTTTGTAAATGGTTGCTGATTTCTACTTTAAGGATGGCATATGGAGAAACCAGAGTCTGCCCATGTGAGCATATCCTTAGTGGGTTGAAAATAATTTTTATAATAATCATTTAGCTCTACTTTCTTTCTTTTTTATAATTATGGTAGTCTGCTTATCTCTGAGTTTCTCATATCTCTCACAAGCAATACCCACTCCTTTAGCACAGCAAATTCTATCACCTAAATGTCTGTGCAATGCTTAAGTAGTTAACAAGAAGACAATTTCCTCATTGCTCTTAACAACTTAGAAAAAATGGATGGAAACTTCAAGACTGAAAGAGAAAGAAAACTTGGGTATCATTTATATGTAATTTTTTTCTTATGTTTCTTTTCTCTTCCAGATAAAACCAGTTAATACACCTTGTAGGCAACCAGTTGATGAATGTGATTTTCTAGAATTCTGTGATGGGAATAACGCACACTGTGTGCCTGACACTTATGCACGTGATGGACAGAGTTGTGATTCGGGCGACTCCTTCTGTTATAAAGGACGATGTCGGTCGTTTACCAGACAGTGCAGAAAATTAATTGGAGGAGGTAATGACCACTATTTTCTTCTTAGTTCCTAAATTCTGATGATCCCAAGCTCTGTTATTTAATGCTATAAAACAAAAATGTAAGTGTAATTTTAAAATAAGTGTATCCTATTTGTAGGCCTAATGTATATTAGTGTTAAAGGAAGTAAAGTTTTCTTGATTCTGAGAAAAAACTTCTGAATTTATAAGGAATCCTTATTTGCACAAGGGAGAGACCTCAAGTGGAAATGCAGCTTCTTGGAAGATTATATTGACAAAATAATTAAGTAATAGTCAACCTAAGAAAGAAATAGAGAATTTTATTCAAGCCAATCTGAGGATTATAACCCAGGAGATAGTCTTCCAAAAAGCTCTGAGAACCGTTCTGCCCATTAGAGGTCAAGGCAAAGTTATATATGTTTTCAAGACAAAGGGTTATACATGAAAGTAACATACTGACAGTATACATAGTCCAGATCTGCGTGTAGAAGACAAGTAGTGGTTCATCGTAAACCCTTACAGGATTGAGAAAGGAATGTTATCTCCTAAGGAGTCATCTTGCTGATAACAGGAGAACATTGCTCTTTTTGTTTTGACACATAAAGCAATGTGAGTGCAAAACGAACAGTTACGTCAGGGTTTCTCCACCTCAGCACTGTGAATATCTTAGGCCGGGCAGTTCTTGCTGTGAGGGGTGTGGGATCCTGTATACTTTAGCATTTTTAGCAGCATCCATGGCCTTTTCCTTCCAGACACAGCGCCTGCAGGCCTTTGTGGTTTTCACAGCTGGGGTGGGACTGATACTGGCTTCTAGAGGGTGGCAGTCCGGGTTGCTACTAAATACCCTACCATGCACAAAACAGCCCCTATAAGAAGGAATTATCTGACCCCAAATATAAGGACTTACCAGATGCCATCTCATTAATTGCTTTCTGGATGTTTTGTAGTTCCACTGAGAGAAAATATTTGCAAATCGTACATCTGATAAGAAATTAATATCCAGAATATATAGAAAACTCCTAAAACTCAGCAACAGAAAACAAACAGCCCGATTCAAAAACAGGCAAATGATGTGAATAGATATTTCTCTAAAGAAGACATGCAGATGGCCAATAAGCATATGAAAAGAAGCTCAACACCACTAATCATTAGGGAAATGCACATGGAAACTCTGAGATACCACCTCACACCCATTAGGATGGCTGCTGTCAGAAAAACAGAACACAACAAATGATGAGGATGAGGGAAAATTGCAACAGTTGTGCACTGTGGGTGGGAACGTAAAATGGCATCACCACTATTCTGTGTATGGAGATTGCTCAGATTATTAAAAATAGAATTACCATATGACCCAGCAATTCCTCTTCTGGGTATACCCAAAAGAATTGAAGGCAGTGTCTGGAAGAGATATTTATGCACTCATGTTCATAGCAGCATTATTCACAATAGCTAAAACTTGGAAGCAACCCAAATGTCCATCAGTGGATGAATGGATAAAGCAAACTGCGGTGTATATACACAATGGAATATTATTTAGTCTTAAAAAGGATGGAAATTTTGCAACAAAGTACAACATGGAGGAGCCTTGAGGACATTATGCTAAATGAACTAAGCCAGTTACAAAAAGACAAATGCTGTATGATTCCACTGAAATGAGGTACTTAGTAATCAATATCACAGATACAGAAAGTAGAATGGGGTAGCTGGGGCCTGGGGAAGGGAAGAATGGAGAGTTGTTATTCAATAGGTATAAAATTTCCATTTTAGAAGATAAAAAGAGTTACGGAGATGGATGGTAGTGATGGTTGCACAACAGTGTGAATGCACAATGAACCACCGAACTGAACACTTAAAAATAATTAAGATGGTAAACGTTATGTGTATTTTAACACAATAAAAATTTGTAGAAAACAAAAACCAATTTATTCGATATATAGTACCTACCTCTTTTTAAATTTCTTTAAAATAATCCAGCTCCATATTTTTTAAAGCTTCATTGCATAATTTCCTTACTCTGAAGCCCATTAGCAATTAGTGTTTTACCATTTTATCATCATATTTTGTATAGTTAGATCTAAACCTTTAATTTCTTGAAGCTTGGGAACTA
Organism: Delphinapterus leucas; assembly: GCF_059928025.1. Taxonomy (NCBI): domain Eukaryota; kingdom Metazoa; phylum Chordata; class Mammalia; order Artiodactyla; family Monodontidae; genus Delphinapterus; species Delphinapterus leucas. The sequence continues at coordinate 30,577,020 of NC_143149.1, forward strand.
TTTCCTCCCATCCTCTGCTTTCATGAGCATCTAAAATAGAATTCATAGGTAGTAAATGTATGTGGATTTTTTTTAAGTGGGGGGACAAAAAGGAAGGATCCCTTCTGCCAACACAGTGCTGATGTCACTTACTTCAGCACTTCATATATGGCAAGTCTAGTGATCATCAACTTCTTCAGCTTTTGTTTGTCTGGAGAGATTTTCTCTCTCCTTAATTTTTTTTTTTTTTTTTTTTTTTTGCGGTACGCGGGCCTCTCACTGTTGTGGCCTCTCCCGCTGCGGAGCACAGGCTCCGGACGCGCAGGCTCAGCAGCCACGGCTCACGGGCCCAGCCGCTCCGCGGCGTGTGGGATCCTCCCGGACCGGGGCACGAACCTGTGTCCCCTGCATCGGCAGGCGGACTCTCAACCACTGCGCCACCAGGGAAGCCCCTCTCCTTAATTTTTTAATTGAAGTATAGTTGATATACAGTAATAATAGATGTTACAGGTGTACAATATAGCAATTCACACTTTTTAAGTTTATACTACTTTTATAGTTACCATAAAATATTGGCTATATTCCCCACGTTATACAATATATTCTTGTAGCTTGTTTTATACCTAATTTATACCTCTTAACCTCCTACCCCTATATTGACTCCCTCCCCTTGCCTGTCCCCCTGGTAACCACTAGTTTATTTTCTGTATCTGTGAGTTTGCTTCTTTTCTGTTATATTCACTACTTTGATATATTTTTTAGATTCCACATATAAGTGATATCATACAGTATTTGTCTTTCTCTGACTTATTTCAGTTAACAGTGACCTCCAAGTACATCCAAGTTGTTGCAAATGGCAAAACTTCATTCATTTTTATGTGTGAGTAGCATTCCATTGTGTGTGTGTGTGTGTGTGTGTACTCGTACACCACGTCTTCTTTATCCATTCATCTGTTGATGGACACTTTGGTTGCTTCGACAATTGTAAATAGTGCTTCTGTGAACATTGGGAGGCATGTGTCTTTTTGAATTAATGTTTTTGTGGGGGTTTTTTTGGATATATATCCAGGAGTGAAAATGCTGGGTCATATGGTCGTTCTACTTTTAGTTTTTTAGGACCTCTATACTGTTTCCCGCAGTGGCTACCCCAGTGTACTTTCCCGCCAATAGTGTACGATGGTTCCCTTTTCTTCACATTGTTATTCATTTTCTTTTTGATGATAGCCATTCTGACCAGTGTGAGGTGATACTGTGGTTTTGATTTGCATTTCCCTCATGATTAGCGATGTTGACCATCTTTCCATGCACTTGATGGCCATCTGCATTTCTTTTTTGGGAAAATTTCTATTCAGTTCTTCTGCCCATTTTTTAATCGGGTTGTTTGTTTGTTTGTTTGTTTGTTTTAATGTTGAGTTGTCTGAGCTTTTTATATATGTAGGATATTAACCCCTTATCTGTCATATCATTTGAAAATGTTTTCTCCCAGTCTGTAGGTTGTGTTTTCATTCTGTTTATGGTTTCCTTTGCTGTGCAAAATCTTTTAAGTTTAATTAGGTCCCATTTGTTTATGTTTGCTTTTATCTCCTTTGTTTTAGGAGATGAATCAAAAAAAAATATTCCTGCGATTTATATCAAATAGTGTTCTCCCCCTGTTTTCCTCTAGGAGTTTTTTGGTATCCGTTATACATATATATTTTATTTACAGTCATCCATTGCTGAAGACATAAATTGTTTATATATTTTGGATATTGTGAATAAAGCTGCAATGAACATGGAAGTGCAGGTATCTCTTTGAGATCCCTATGTCAATTTCTTTTGATGTGTACCCAGAAGAGGGTTTGCTGCGTCATGTGGTAGTTCTGTTTTTAAGATTTTGAGGAATCTCGTAGTGGCTTCACCAATTCACATTCCCCCTAACAGTATACAAGTTTTCCCTTTTCTCAACATCCTTGTCAACACTTGTTATCTTTCTGATAATAGCAAAAGTAAAAGGTGTGACGTGATGTCTCACTGTGATTTTGGTTTTGATTTTCCTGGTAATTCATCATGTTGAGCACCTTTTCATGTACTTATTGGTCACTTGCATGTCTTCTATGGAAAATGTCTATTCAGATCCTTTGTGCATTTTCGAATCTTTGTTGTTGTTGTTATGGAGTTGTAAGAGTTCTCTATGTGCTTTGGATATGAATGCCTTATCACATATATGATTTTCAAATATTCTCCCCTTCTGTAGGTTTCTTTTTATTTTATTACTTGTTTCTTTTGCTATGCAGTAGCTTTTTTTTTTTTTTTTTTTTAAACACCTTTATTGGGGTATAATTGCTTTACAATTGTGTGTTAGTTTCTGCTTTATAACAAAGTGAATCAGTTATACATATACATATGTTCCCATATGTCTTCCCTCTTGCGTCTCCCTCCCTCCCACTCTCCCTATCCCACCCCTCCAGGCTGTCACAAAGCACCGAGCTAATATCCCTGTGCCTTGCGGCTGCTTCCCCCTAGCTATCTACCTTACTACGTTTGTTAGTGTGTATATGTCCATGACTCTCTCTCACCCTGTCAAAGCTCACCCTTCCCCCTCCCCATATCCTCAAGTCCGTTCTCCAGTAGGTCTGCGTCTTTATTCCTGTCTTACCCCTAGGTTCTTCATGACATTTTTTTTTCCCCTTAAATTCCATATATATGCGTTAGCATACGGTATTTGTCTTTTTCTTTCTGACTTACTTCACTCTGTATGACAGACTCTAGGTCTATCCACCTCATTACAAATAGCTCAATTTCGTTTCTTTTTATGGCTGAGTAATATTCCATTGTATATATGTGCCACATCTTCTTTATCCATTCATCCGATGATGGGCGCTTAGGTTGTTTCCATCTCCGGGCTATTGTAAATAGAGCTGCAATGAACATTTTGGTACATGACTCTTTTTGAGTTTTGGTTTCCTCAGGGTATATGCCCAGTAGTGGGATTGCTGGGTCATATGGTAATTCTATTTGTAGTTTTTTAAGGAACCTCCATACTGTTCTCCATAGTGGCTGAACCAATTCACATTCCCACCAGCAGTGCAAGAGTGTTCCCTTTTCTCCACACCCTCTCCAGCATTTATTGTTTCTAGATTTTTTGATGATGGCCATTCTGACTGGTGTGAGATGATATCTCATTGTAGTTTTGATTTGCATTTCTCTAATGATTAATGATGTTGAGCATTCTTTCATGTGTTTGTTGGCATTCTGTATATCTTCTTTGGAGAAATGTCTATTTAGGTCTTCTGCCCATTTTTGGATTGGGTTGTTTGTTTTTTTGTTATTGAGCTGCATGAGCTGCTTGTAAATTTTGGAGATTAAACCTTTGTCAGTTGCTTCATTTGCAAATATTTTCTCCCATTCTGAGGGTTGTCTTTTGGTCTTGATTATGGTTTCCTTTGCTGTGCAAAAGCTTTGAAGTTTCATTAGGTCCCATTTGTTTATTTTTGTTTTTATTTCCATTACTCTAGGAGGTGGGTCAGAAAGGATCTTGCTGTGATTTATGTCATAGAGTGTTCTGCCTATGTTTTCCTCTAAGAGTTTGATAGTTTCTGGCCTTACATTTAGGTCTTTAATCCATTTTGAGCTTATTTTTGTGTATGGTGTTAGGGAGTGATCTAATCTCATACTTTTACATGTACCTGTCCAGTTTTCCCAGCACCATTTATTGAAGAGGCTGTCCTTTCTCCACTGTACATTCCTGCCACCTTTATCAAAGATAAGGTGTCCATATGTGCGTGGGTTTATCTCTGGGCTTTCTATCCTGTTCCATTGATCTATCTTTCTGTTTTTGTGCCAGTACCATACTCTCTTGATTACTGTAGCTTTGTAGTATAGTCTGAAGTCAGGGAGCCTGATTCCTCCAGCTCCTTTTTTCGTTCTCAAGATTGCTTTGGCTATTCGGGGTCTTTTGTGTTTCCATACAAATTGTGAAATTTTTTGTTCTAGTTCTGTGAAAAATGCCAGTGGTAGTTTGATAGGGATTGCATTGAATCTGTAGATTGCTTTGGGTAGTAGAGTCATTTTCACAATGTTGATTCTTCCCATCCAAGAACATGGTATATCTCTCCATCTATTTGTATCATCTTTAATTTCTTTCATCAGTGTCTTATAATTTTCTGCATACAGGTCTTTCGTCTCCTTAGGTAGGTTTATTCCTAGATATTTTATTCTTTTTGTTGCAATGGTAAATGGGAGTGTTTTCTTGATTTCACTTTCAGATTTTGCATCATTAGTATATAGGAATGCCAGAGATTTCTGTGCATTAACTTTGTATCCTGCTACTTTACCAAATTCATTGATTAGCTCTAGTAGTTTTCTGGTAGCATCTTTAGGATTCTCTATGTATAGTATCATGTCATCTGCAAACAGTGACAGCTTTACTTCTTCTTTTCCAATTTGGATTCCTTTTATTTCCTTTTCTTCCCTGATTGCTGTGGCTAAAACTTCCAAAACTATGTTGAATAAGAGTGGTGAGAGTGGGCAACCTTGTCTTGTTCCTGATCTTAGTGGAAATGCTTTCAGTTTTTCACCATTGAGGATGATGTTTGCTGTGGGCTTGTCATATATGGCCTTTATTATGTTGAGGAAAGTTCCCTCTATGCCTACTTTCTGCAGGGTTTTTAGCATAAATGGGTGTTGAATTTTGTCAAAAGCTTTCTCTGCATCTATTGAGATGATCATATGGTTTTTCTCTTTCAATTTGTTAATATGGTTTATCACATTGATAGATTTGCGTATATTGAAGAATCCTTGCATTCCTGGAATAAACCCCACTTGATCATGGTGTATGATCCTTTTAATGTGCTGTTGGATTCTGTTTGCTAGTATTTTGTTGAGGATTTTTGCATCTATGTTCATCAGTGATATTGGCCTGTAGTTTTCTTTCTTTGTGACATCCTTGTCTGGTTTTGGTATCAAGGTGATGGTGGCCTCGTAGAAGGAATTTGGGAGTGTTCCTCCCTCTGCTATATTTTGGAAGAGTTTGAGAAGGATAGGTGTTAGCTCTTCTCTAAACGTTTGATAGAATTCACCTGTGAAGCCATCTGGTCCTGGGCTTTTGTTTGTTGGAAGATTTTTAATGACAGTTTCAATTTCAGTGCTTGTGATTGGTCTGTTCATATTTTCTATTTCTTCCTGATTCAGTCTTGGCAGGTTGTGCATTTCTAAGAATTTGTCCATTTCTTCCAGATTGTCCATTTTATTGGCATAGAGTTGCTTGTAGTAATCTCTTATGATTTTTTTTATTTCTGCAGTGTCAGTTGTTACTTCTCCTTTTTCATTTCTAATTCTATTGATTTGAGTCTTCTCCCTTTTTTTCTTGATGAGTCTGGCTAGTGGTTTATCTATTTTGTTTATCTTCTCAAAGAACCAGCTTTTAGTTTTATTGATCTTTGCTATCGTTTCCTTCATTTCTTTTTCATTTATTTCTGATCTGATTTTTATGATTTCTTTCCTTCTGCTAGCTTTGGGGTTTTTTTGTTCTTCTTTCTCTAATTGCTTGAGGTGCAAGGTTAGGTTGTTTATTCGAGATGTTTCCTGCTTCTTAAGGTGGGCTTGTATTGCTATAAACTTCCCCCTTAGAACTGCTTTTGCTGCATCCCATAGGTTTTGGGTTGCAGTAGCTTTTTAGTTTGATGTAGTCTCACTTATTTTTGCTTTTGTTGCTTCTGCTTTTGGTGTCACACTCAGGAAATTGCTGCTGCCAAGATAAATGTGAAGGAGCTCTTTCCCTGTTTCCTTCTAGAAGTTTTACTGTTTCATGTCTTATGTTTGAGTCTTTAGTCCATTTCAAGTTCATTTTTCTGAGCAGTGTAAGATAGAGGTCCAATTGCATTCTTCTGCATGTGGTTATGCAGTTTCCCCAACAGCATTAATTGGGTAGACTCTCCTTTCCCTATTGAGTTTCTTGACTCCCTTGTCAAATATTAGTGGACTCTGTGTAGGGGATTATTTATGGGCTCTCAACTATGTTCCATTGTTCTGTGTGTCTATTTTTGTGGCAATACCATATTGTTTTGATTACTAAAACTTTTAGTGTAATTTGAAATCAAGAAGTGTGAAGGCCCTGGATTCTTATTTTTCTTTCTCAGGATTGCTTTGGCTATATGGGGTCTTTTATGGCTCCACAAAAATGATAGGATTGTTTTTTCTATTTCTGTTGAAAAATGCCATTGGAATTTTGATAGGGATTGCATTGACTCTATAGACAGCTTTGCGTAATACAGACATTTAAATAATATTAATTCTTCCAATACATGATAATGGGATATATTCCCATTTGTTTGTGTCTTCTTCAATTTCTTTCATCAAAGCCTTGTTTTTAGTGGACAGATATTTCACCTCCTTGGTTAAATTTATTCCTAAGTATTTTATTCTTTCAAATCCTTTTGTAAATTGGATTGGTTTCTTTGTTTCTTTTTCTTTTTCAAATGTTTAGTTATTAGTGGGCAGAAATGCAACTGTCTCATATATGTTTTGTATCCTGTAACTTAAACAAATTTGTTTATTCTAAGAATTTTTTTGTAGAGTCTTAGGATTTTCTGTATATAAGATCATATCATCTGCAAACAAGGGCAATTTTATTTCTTCCTTTCTGATTTGGATGCTTCTCATTTTTTGTCTTTCCGAATTGCTCTAGCTGTGACTTCCAGTGCTATGTTGAGTAGGACTGGTGAGAATGGGCCCTGTTGTCTTTTTCCTGATCATGGAAGAAAAGTTTTCAACCTTTCACCACTGAGTATGACATTGGCTGTGAGTTTGTCATATATGGCCTTTGTTGTGTTGCAGTATGTTCCTGCCAGTCCCAATTTGTTGAGAGTTTTTACCATGAGAGGATGTTGTATTATGTCAAATGCCTTTTATGCATTTATTGAGATGATCATATAATTTTATCTTTCGTTCTATTAATGTGACATATCACATTTATTGATTTCCATTCGTTGAACCAACCTTGCATCCCAGAGATAAATCCCACTTGATCATGGTGAATTATTATTTTAATGTGATGTTGAATTTGGTTTGCTAATATTTCTGAGAAATTTAGCATCTGTATTTATTGGGGTTATTGGGTTACTGGTCTGTAATTTTCTGTATTTATTGGGGTTATTGGGTTATTGGTCTGTAGTATCCTTACACTTTGGTTTTGGTAGCAGGATAATGCTGGCCCCATAAATTGAGTTTGCAGGTGTTTCCTTCTCTTCAATCTTTTGGAAGAGTTTGAGAAGGATGGACATTCATTCTTCTTTAAATGTTTGATATTCACCTGTGAAACCATCTGGTCCTGGGCTTTTCTGTGTTGGAAGTTTTTTGAACCTCCTTATTTGTAATTAGTCTGTTCAGATTTTCTATTTCTTCATGTTTCAGTCTTGGTAGTTTGTATGTATTTGAAGATTTTATCCATTTTTTCTAGATTGTCCAGTTTGTTGGTTTATAATTGTTGATAATAGTCTCTCAAGATCCTTTGTCCTCTGTGGTACCAGTTGTAATATTTTCTCTTTAAATTCTCTTATTTATTTGAGCCCTCTCTTTTTTCTGATTTAGTCTAGCTAAAGTTTTGTCAAATCTTTCTTTTCAAAAACCTAGCTCTTCATTTCTTTCTATTATTTTCTGGTCTCTATTTCATTTATTTCTGCTCTGATGTTTGTTATTTCCTTCCTTCTGCTAACATTTGCCTTAGTTTGTTATTTTTCTACTTCCTTGTTAAGTGAGGTTCTTTATTTGAGATCCTTATTTTTCCTTAATGTACCATTTGTTGTTGTAAGCTTTCTTCTTAGAACTGCTTTTGTAGCATCCCAGAGATTTTCATATGTTATATTTTTGTTTGTTTTAAGATATTTCTTGATTTCTTGTTTGATTTCTTCTTTGACCCACTGGTTGTGCAGGAGCATATTGTTTAATATCCACATATTTGTTAATTTTCCAGCTTTACTTCTGTTATTGATTTCTAGTTTTATACCTTTGTGGTCAGAAAATATAATTACTATGATGTCAGTCTTCTTAAATTTGCTAAGCCTTGTTTTGTGACCTAACACTGCTCTATACTGGAGAATGTACCATGTGTGCTTGAGAAGAATGTGAATTCTGCTGCTGTTGGATGGAACCTTCTGAATATGTTTGTCAGATCCCTTTGGTTTAATGTATGGTTCATGTCCAACGTTTATTTGTTGATTTTCTGTCTGAATGAACTATCCATTGTTGAAAGTGGTGTGTTGAGTTCCCCTACTATTATTGTATTTTTGTCTATTTCTCCCTTCATATCTGTTAGTATTTGCTTAATATAGTTAGGTGCTCTATTGTTGAGTGCATATATATTTATGATTGTTATATCTTCTTGATGAATTGACCTCTTTACTATTACATAATGACCATCTTGGTCTCTTGTTTCTATTTTTGCCTGAAGTCTATTTTGTCTGATGTAAATATAGCTACCTTTGCTCTCTTTTGGCTTCCACTTGCATGGAATATATTTTACCATGTCTTACTTTTGACATTCTGTGTGTCCTTAATACTCTACTGAGTCTCTTGTAGGCCACATAATAGGGTCTTTTTTTTTTTCTATCCAGCCACCGTATGTCTTTTGACTGGAGAATTCAGTTCATTAATGTTTAAAGAATTACCGTTACTTAACAGTCAACTAATGCCATCTTATTTGTTGTTTTCTGGGTGTTTTGTGTTTTGTAACTCTATTTTTCTTTTATTCTTTTCTTTTTACCTTCTTTTGTAAATTAATGATTTTCTATAGTGGTATACTTTGATTCCCTTCTGTTTATCTTTTCTGTATCTACTTTAAGTGTTTGCTTTGTGGTTACCATGAGGCTCACATAAAACATATGATAATTTATCTTTGATCACATTAAAAACTCTATCCTTTTATCCCCTTTCATATTTTCGATGTCACCATTTACATTTTTTTAAAATTGAGGTATAATTGAAATATGATATTATATTAATATCAGTTGTGCAACATAGTGATTCAATACTTTTAAATATTGCAAAATGATCACAATAAGTGTTGTTAACATCTGTCGCCATGTATAGTTACAAACAATTTTTCTTGTACTGAGAACTACATCTTTTCATATTGTGTACCCACTAAAAGTTGTTGAAGCTTTAGCTATTTTTAATACTTTCTTCCTCCAACTTTTATATTAGAATCAAGAAGTTGACACATCACCATATTACAGTATTAGAGCATGCTGAATCTGACTTTATGCTTGTTTTTACCAGTATGTTTCACATTTTCATGTGTTTTAATGTTACTAATTAGCATCCCTTTACTTCAGCTTGTAGAACTCTTTTCAACATTTCCTGTAAGACAGGTTTAGTGGTGGTGAATTCCCTCCGTTTTTGTTTCTTAGGGAAAGTCTTTATTTCCCCTTCAATTCTGATTAACAGCTTTTCTGGTTAAAACATTCTTGTTTGACAGTTTCTTTCTCTTAGCAGTTTTAATAGATCATCCCATTCTCTCCTGGCCTACAGAGTCTCTACTGAGAAATTTAGATATCCTTATGGGAGTTTCCTTGTATGAGAAAATTTTTTTCTGTTGCTGCTTTTATAATTATCTCATTGTCTTTGGTTTAGACAGTCTTATGATTATGTGCATTGCAAAAGATTACTTTGAGTTGAATTTTGAGGTGATCTATTAGCTTTATAAACTTGGATATCCAAATCCCTCCCAGGCATGGGACATTATCATCCATTATTTCTTTAAAGAAGCATTCTATCCCTTCCTCACTCTCTTCTCCTTCTGGGACTGCAATGATGTGTTTGTCATTCTTTGACGGTACCCCATAGGTCAGGTGGTATCTTCTTCATTCCTTTTCATTCTATTTTTTGTCTCCTCTAATTCAGTAATTTATTTTATTTTATGGAAGTATAGTTTATTTCCAATATTATGTTAGTTTCAGGTATACAATATAGTGATTTTATTTATTTATTTATTCACTCATTTATTTATTTTTGGCTGCACCATTTGGCACGTGTTATCTTAGTTCCCGAGCAGTGATCAAACCCATGCCCCGTGCAGTGAAAGTGCAGAGACCTAGCCACTGGACTGTCAGGGAATTCCTGATTTTATATTTTTATAAATTATGCTCCATATAAAGTTATTACAAAATATAGGCTACATTTCTTGTGGTATATGTTATATTCATATGTTTTATTTATTTTTATACCTTGTAGTTTGTAACTGTTAATCCCCTTCCTATAATTTGCCACTCCTAAAAGCGTCTCTCAACTGGTAACTAGTTTGTATCTGTGATTCTGCTTCTTTTTTGTTACAGTCATTTGCTTGTTTTATTTATTTATTTTTTTGATTTCACATGTAAGTGAAAACATACAGTATTTTTCTTTCTCTATATGACTTTCAATAAGCTTAACCCTCCAGGTCCATCCATATTGTTGCAAATGACAAAATTTCAGGAGAGAGAGTGAAGTTTATAGATCATGTTTTCCAACTGTAAAAATCTGTGAAATTGCTAAGGAGAATTCCCTTGTCAATTAAAAGTAGTGACAACAAAAGATCTCAGTTCTTATTACATGTGATTAAAATGAGCAACACTGCCCACCTCTAAATCATCAAGTCAAAGTGATGGGGCACCTTTAAATATCTTCTAATTTTTCATGATCTTAAAATTAGATAGAACTATTTTAAATGGCCAAAGTAGATGAACATTCACATCCTTCCTAATTTTAAAATTCAATAGTTCTTGTTTAGTGATTGTTAGGATACTAGGGAACACAGCTGAGGACTCTAGTGTGGAATAGGAAGAGTTAAATCAAATGCTCTTTGGGCTTCTTATCAGTATCACATTATAAATCCCATCTCTTTCCTCTTTTTTTTGTAGTAAGAGCAAACTTTATTTTCACATTTGGAAGATAACTAAGGCAGAGCATAAACAGTTTAGAGGAATAGAGAGGCAATGACTACTTATTTTTCTAATAGTATATAGCCATTTGAGTAATTAATCTTGATCTATCCCCAGCAACTTTTTAATGTGAGGTAGTTATAAACCTTCCTAGGGATAACATTATAATTTCCAGACTGAGTCTATTATTTCTATCATGATAATTGGAATTGTGTGTTGTAATTTACTTACTTAAGTTTCTTTTTTTCTTTTAGCATCTAGAGGTGCTCCATTTGCTTGTTTTGATGAAATAAATTCAAGAGGAGATAAATTTGGAAACTGTGGCCGAAAGTATTGTAATTACCCGTATGTATTTAGAAAATTATAATTTTGTTTGGAATGTAGGTTGTATATTGCTAAGATTCTGGATCATATTATGTACAAGCTAAGATGCCATTTTATAACAAGTTTTCTCTTGTTTCATGATCTGAGCTGAACAGTATTACCTATTTCCTACAAACAACATGTGTTCAGTACCTATAATGTTAGAATAATGACCATAAAAATCACCTGTGTTTATTGATGGGCTGAGGTAGGCATTGTGTTAGGTCCTGTATATTCATTATATATTTATGCTATATATTATAAATATGTATTTATATACATCAAATATTTGTAGTTAGAGTTACTTATCCCATTGTACTAATGAAAAAAATCAAAGACCAATGATCATTTGCTCAAATTTCAGAAGCTAATATAGAACAGATCATGGCTGTCAGATTGCAAAAATGATTAATTTTTCCCTTGCTACATTTCTGCACAAAACAAAAAAAGCCACATCATACATGAGTCAGTGTGCTCAAAAAAATTTACTTAGAGAAAATTTTTGAAATGTGGATTTAAGTTAGTAAAATACTTTAAAAATTTAGCTATATCAGCAATCTACATTATTTCTGTAAATAATAAGAAACTTTTCTTCTTCATTATGCTTCTAGCAATATGTTATGTGGAAAATTAGTTTGTACCTGGCCTCACAAAGCTTTAGTAACACGCACAAATTTATCTGTGATTTATACACACGTACGAGATGACATGTGTACGTCAACATTTCTAAACACAGAGAAGACACCTAGAAATACACTGACCACAGTTGAAAAACCTGAAGACAGAGATCAAACATTTGTAGAAGATGGCACTGTGTGTGGTCCTGAAATGGTAATTATAACTAAATATTTTAAGTGTTTTAAAAATTACTTTTTATGCTTATACTCATTTTGCCAATATACCAACCAATGCATTTTAAAACAGCCTTATTGAGGTATCATTTGCCATAAAATTCACCCATGGTAAGTGTACAATTCATTGCTTTTGATTAATTTATAGAGTTGCACAACCATCACCACATTCAATTTTAGACCCTGCTATCGCCCCCCAGATTTCCCTGTTGCCCATATTGAACACCTCACCCCTAAGCAACACCCCTATTATTAACATATAACAACAGTATGGTACATTTGTTATAATCAATGAAGCAATGTTGATACATTATTTTTAACTGAATTCCATGCTTCATTCAGATTTCCTTGGCTTTTACCTAGTGTCCTTTTGCAGGATTCTAGTCAGAATACCACAGGACATTTATTAAGCTCCTCTTGACAATTTCTCAAAATTTCCTTGTTTTTGATGGCCTTGACATTTTGGAGTAGAACTGGTTGATATTCTGTAGAATGTCCCTCAATTTGGATTTGTGTAATGTTTTTCTTGTGATTAGATTGGGTTTATGTGTTCTTGGGAGGAAAATGCACAGGTAAAGTGCCCTTTCATCATATCAAGTATATGTGCATGTTGACGTTAACCTTGATTACCTGGCTGAGGTAATGTTTCCAGATTTCTCACTGTAAAATTACTCTTTTCCCCCTCTTTCCATTTTGCACTTTATTGAAAAAAGTCACTATGTATATACCAGACTTAAAAAGTAGGAAGTTATGTTCCGTCTTATCGAGGGCTCGGGATCTACATACATTTTTTATTGAGGTATAGTTGATTTATGATATTATAAAAGTTTCAGGTATGCAGCAGAGTGATTCAACATTTTTATAGATTACACTCTAAAGTTATTATAAAATATTGGTTATAGTCCCTTTGCTGTATAATATATACTTGTAGTTTATTTATTTTACATATATTCTTAATCACCTGTGCCTCTCTTTCCCCTCCCCACTTCCCTATCCCCACTGGTAACCACTAGTTTGTTTTCTATACCTGTTTCTGTTTTGTTATGTTCACTCATTTCATATTTTAGATTCCATATATGTGATAATATATAGTATTTGTCTTTCTCTTTCTTTTTGATTTGCATTTCTCTGATAATTAGTGATGTTGAGCATCTTTTCATGTGCTTTTTGGCCATCTGTATGTTTTCTTTGGAGAAATGTCTATTTAGACCTTCTGTCCATTTTTTATTGGGTTGTTCGCTCTTTTGACATAGAGCTGCATGAGCTGTTTGTATATTTTGGAGATTAATCCCTCATTGGTAGCTTTGTTTGTAAATATTTTCTCCCATTCTGTGGGTTGTCTTTTCATTTTGTTTATGGTTTCCTTTGCAGTGCACAAGCATTTAAGTTTAATTAGGTCCCATTTGTTTATTTTTGTTTTTATTTCCATTACTCTAGGAGAGGGCTCAAAAAATATTTTGCTCTGATTTATGTCAAAGAGTGTTCTGCCTATGTTTTCCTCTAAGAGTTTTATAGTATCTGGTCTTATATTTAGGACTTTAATCCATTTTGAGTTTATTTTTGTGTATGATGTTAAAGGATGTTCTAATTTCATTCTTTTACATGTAGCTGTCCAGTTTTACCAACACCACTTACTGAAAAGACTGTCTTTATTTCATTGTATATTCTTGCCTCATTTGTCGTAGATTGACCATAGGTGTGTGGGTGTATTTCTAGACTAAAGGAGACAGTAGAGAAAAATGTTCCAGACAAAGGAGCAAAATAAAAACCCACAAGAACAACTAAATGAAGTGGAGATAGACAAGCTACCTGAAAAAGAATTCAGAGTAATGATAGTAAAGATCATCCAGGATCTCAGAAAAAGAATGGAGGGACAGACCAAGAAATTACAAGAGATGTTTAACAAAGAGCTAGAAGATTTAAAGAACAGATAGAGATGAACAATACAATAAGTGAAATGAAAAATACACTAGAAGGAATCAATAGCAGAGTAACTGAGGCAGAAAAACGAATAAGTGAGCTGGAAGACAGAATGGTAGAAATCACTGCCACAAGACAGAATAAAGAAAAAAGAATGAAAAGAAATGAGGGCAGTCTAAGAGACCTCTGGCGCAACATTAAATGCACCAAGATTTGCATTAAAGGGGTCCCAGGAGGAGAAGAGAGAGAGAAAGGGCCTGAGAATATTTTTGAAGAGATTATAGCCAAAAATTCTCTAACTTTAGCAAGGAAACAGTCACTCAAGTCCAGGAAATGCAGAGAATCCCATACAAGAGAAACCCAAGGATTAACACACTGAGACACATATTAATGAAACAAATAAAAATTAAAGACAAGAAAAAATATTAAAAGCCACAAGGGAAAATCAACAAATAACACACAAGGGAACCCTGATAAGGCTATCAGCTGATTTTTCAGCAGAAACTCTGCAGGCCAGAAGGGAATGGCTCTGCATATTTTAAATGATGAAAGGGAAAAACCTACAACCAAGAATATGCTATCCAACAAGGCTCTCATTCAGATTTGATGGAAAAATCAAAAGTTTTCCAGACAAGCAAAAGCTAAGAGAATTCAGCACCACCAAACCAGCATTACAAAAAATCCTAAAGGAAATTCTCTAGGTGGAAAAGAAAAGGCCACAACAAGAAAAAAGAAAATTATGAATGGAGAAGCTCACCATTAAAGGCAAACATAAAGTAAAGGTAGGAATTCATCCACACACAAATATGATATCAAAACAAGCAATTGTGAGAAGAGGGGAGTACAAATACAGGATATTGGAAATGCATTTGAAACTAAGAGATCAACAATTTTAAACAGTCTGGTATACATATAGACTGCTATATCGAAACGTCATGGGAACCACACAACAAAAATCTACAATAGATACACAGACAAAAAAGAAAAAGTAATCTAAGCACATCACTAAAGATAGACATCAAATCACAACACGAGAACAAAAGACAAAGGGAGAAAAAAGACCCCCCCAAAAATCCAAAACAGTTAATAAATGGCAATAAAACATACATATCAATAATTACCTTAAATGTAAATGTATTAAATACTCCAACCAAAAGACCTAGAATGGCTGAATAGATATAAAAACAAGACCTATATATATGCTGTCTACAAGAGACCCACTTCAGATCTAAGGACACATACAGACTGAAAGTGAGGGGATGGAAAAAGATAATCCATGGAAATGGGAATCAAAAGAAGCTGGTGTAGCACTATTCATACCAGACAAAATAGATTTTAAAATACAGAACGTTACAAGAGGCAAAGCAGGGACAGTACATAATGATCAAGGGATAAATCCAAGAAGAAGATATAACAATTGTAAATATATATGCACCCAGCATAGGAGCACCTCAAAATATAAGGCAAATGCTAACAGCCATAAAAGGAGAAATTGACAATAATGCAATGATAGTGGGGGATTGTAACACCCCACTTTCATCAATGGACAGATCATCCAGACAGAAAACCAGTAAAGACACAGACCTTAAATGACACATAGACCAAGGGGACTTAATTGATATTTATAGAACATTCCATTTGAAAGCAACAGAATAAACTTTCCTCTCAAGTGCTCATGGAACATTCTCCAGGATAGACCATACCTTGGGTCATGAAGCAAACCTCAGTAAATTTAAGAAAATCGAAATCACATCAAGCATCTTTTCTGACCACAATGCTATGAGACAAGATATCAATTACAGGGAAAAAAACTGTAAAAAATATAAACACATGGAGGCTAAACAATATGCTACTAAATAACCAAGAGATCACTGAAGAAATCAAAGAGGAAATCAAAAAATACCTAGAGACAAATTACAATGAAAACATGATGATCCAAAACCTATGGGATGCAGCAAAAGCAGTTCTAAGAGGGCAGTTTATAGCAATACAAACCTACCTCAAGAAACAAGAAAAATCTCAAATAAATCTAACCTTACACCTAAAGGAATTAGAGAAAGAAGAACAAACAAAACCCAAAGTTAGTAGAAGGAAAGAAATCATAAAGATCAGAGCAGAAATAAATGAAATAGAAACAAAGAAAACAATAAAAGATCAATGAAACTAAAAGTTGGTTCTTTGAGAAGTTAAACAAAATTGATAAACCTTTAGCCAGACTCATCAAGAAAAAAAAGCAGAGGACTCAAGTCAATAAAATTAAAATTGAAAAAGGACAAGTTACAACTGATGATTATGAATTTTCAGCATCTTTTTATGTGCCTGTTTGCCTTCTGTATGTCTTCCTGGGAAAAATATCTATTCAGGTCTTCTGTTCATTTTTTAATTGAGTATTTTGGGTTTTTGATATTGAGTTGTATGACCTGTGTATATATTTTGCATATTAACCCCTTGTTGATCATATCATTTGTAAATATTTTCTCCCATTCAGTAGGTTTTCTTCATTTTGTCAATGGTTTCCTTGCTGTGCAAAAGCTTTTGAGTTTAATAAGGTCCTGTTTGTTTATTTATGCTTTTGTTTCCTTTGTCTTAGGTTACAGACCAAAAAAAATTATTGCTACAATTTATGACAAAGAGCATTCTTTTATGTTTTCTTCAAGAAGTTTTATGGTCTCCAGTCTTACATTTAGGTATTTAATCCATTTTCAGTTTATTTTTTGTCTATGGGTTGAGAAAATGTTCTAAATTAATTATTTTACATGTAGCTGTCCAGTTTTCCCAGCATCACTTATTGATGTCTTTTTACCATTGTCTATTCTTGCTTCCTTTGTGATAGATTAATTCACCATAAGTGTGTTGGTTTACTTCTGGGCTCTCTATATGGGTCCATTAATCTGTGTGTCTTTTTTATGCCAGTACCGTATTGTTTTGATTACTGTTGCTTTGTGATATAGTGTGAAATCAGGGAGAGTTATACATCCTGCTTTGTTCTTTTTCTCAAGATTGTTTTGGCTATTTGGGGTCTTTTGGGGTTCCACATACATTTTAGAATTATTTGTTCTATTTCAGTGAAAATTTGTCATGGGTATCTTGATAGGGCTTGCATTAAATCTGTAGATTGCTTTAGGTAGTATGGACGTTTTAACAATATTCTTCCAATCTATGAACACAGTACATCTTTCCATCTGTTTGTATTGTCATCAGTTACTTTCATCAGTGTCTTACAGTTTTCTAAGTACTGGTCTTTTACCTCCTTAGATTTATTCCTAGGTATTGTATTATTTTGATGCAACTGGAATTGGAATTTTGAAAAAAATTTCTCTGATAGTGTATAAAAATGGGGCAGATTTCTGTATATTAGTTTTGTATCATGCATCTTTACTGAATTAGCTTTAGTAGTTTTTGTGGTATTTTTAGGGTTTCCTATACATAATATCATGTCATCTGCAAACAGTGACAGTTTTATTTCTTCCTTTTCAATTTGAATTTCTTTTATTTTTTTCTCGTCTGATTGTTCTGGCTAGGACTTAAAATACTATGGTGAATAAAAGTGGTGAGAGGGGGCATTCTTGTCTTGTTCCTGATCTTAGAGGAAATGGTTTGAGCTTTTCACCATTGAGTATGATGTTAGCTATGGAATTAGCATGTATGTCCCTTATTACATTGAGGTATATTCCTTCTATTCCCACTTTGTTGAGAGTTTGTATTATAAGTGGCATTGAATTTTGTCAATAGATTTTTCTGCATGTATTGAGATAATCATATAATTTTTATTCTTAAATTTGTTAATATGTGTATCACATTGATTGAATTGTGGGTATTGAACCATTTTTGTATCTCTGGAATACATTCCCACTGCATCATGGTGTATGATCCTTTTCATATATTGTTGGATTTGGTTTGCTAATATTTTGTTGAGGATTTTTGCATCTATGTTTGTCAGTGATATTTCCTTGTAATTTTCTTTTTCGTGTGTGATATCTTGGTCTGGTTTTGGTATCAGGGTGATACTGGCCTCTTAGAATGATTTTGGGTACATTTCTTTCTCTGCAATTTTTTAGAATAATTTGAGCAAAATAGCTGTTAACTCTCTTACAAATGTTTGGTAGAATTTTACTGTGAATCCATCTAGTCCTGGACTTCTGTTTGTTGGGAGTGTTTTTAAATTACTGATTCTGTTTCATACTGGTAATTGGTCTGTTCAGATTTTGTTTTTACCCCTTATTCAGTCTTGGGAAATTGTACATTTCTAGGACTTTGTCCATTTCATTGTCATATAATTTTTGGAATATCTTTTATGATCCTTTGTATTTCTGTTGTGTTAGTTGTAACTTTTTTTTTTCCATTTCTGGTATTATTGATTTGGGCCCTCTCTCTTCTTTTTCTTGATGGGTCTGGCTAAAGGTTTATTAATTTTGTTTCTTTTTCAAGGAACCAGCTCTTGTTTCATTGGTCTCTTCTATTGTGTGTGGGGTTTTTTTGTCCCTATTTTAGTTATTTTGGCTCTGATCTTTATGATTTCACTCTTTCAAATAACTTTGGATTTTGTTTGTTCTCCTTTTTCTAGTTCCTTTAAGTAACTAAAGGAGTTTAAGTTAAGTTGTTAAGTAAGTTTAAGTTGTTTGAGATTTTTCTTGTCTCCTGAGGTATACTTGTATCATTATAATCTTCCTTCTTAGAGCTACCTTTGCTGCATTCCATGGATTTTCAATTATAGTGTTTTAATTTTCGTTGTCTCCGGGCATTTAAAATTTCTTATTTGATTTCTTCAGTGATACATTTTTGTTGTGTAGCATCTTATTCAGGCTCCACGTTTGTTTGTTTTTTTCCCTCATAGTTAATTTCTAGTCTCAATCACTTTGTGGTCAGAAAAGTTGCTTTATATGATTTCAACTAAATTTACCTGGACTTGTTTTGTGGCCTAGTATCTTTTTTTTGTGGCATGTGATCTGTCCTGGAGAATGTTCCCTGTGCACTTGAAAAGAATGTGTATTCTACTGCTTTAGATGGAATGTTCTATATATATCTATGAAGTCTCTTTGTTTTAATGTGTTATTTAAGGCCAGTGTTTCCTTACTGATTTTCTGTCAGTATGATCTCTTCATTGTTGTAAGTGGGCCGTTAAAGTCCCCCACTATTATTGTGTTACTGTCAATTTCTCCCTTTATGTCTGTTAATATTTGCTTTATGTGTTTAATTGCTTCTATGTTGGGTGCATGCATATTTAAAGGTTTTCTTATCTTGTGCTAATCCTTTTATCATTGTCATCATTTATATTATCATCTCTGTTTCTTATAACAGTCTTTATTTTAAAGTCTATTTTGTGTGATATAATTATTGCTATCCTGGCTTTCTTTTTGTTTCCATTTGTATGGAATACCCTTTTTTATTCCCTCACAGTCCATGTGTGTCTTTAGCTCTGAAGTGAGTCTCTTATAGGCAGCATGTATATGATCTTGTTTCTGTATTCATTTAGCTACTCTGTGTCTTTTGATTGGAACATTTAGTCCACTTTCCTTTAAAGTAATTATTGATAGTCATGTACTTGTTGCTATTTTATTATTTGTTTTGGGGTTGTTTTTGTACTTCTCTATTTGTCACTTTCTCTTTTTTCTCTCTTACCTTCTGATTTAATGACTATAGTTAGTGTTATGTTTGCACACTCATTATCTTTTTTTGTGTGTGTGTATCTATTATAGATTTTTGGTTTGTGGTTAACATGAAGTTTATATAAAACTATATATATATATAATTTTAAATTGCTGATTTCTGAAGTTCAACCACATTTTAACAATCCTGCATTTTACTCCCCTTCCCCCACATTTTTGACATCATATTTTTGTTTTTCATATCCCTTTACTATTCATTGTGGATATAAGTGACTTTACTATTTTTGTCTTTTAACCTTCCATGTATATAAATATGTGGTTGATTTACTACCATTACTATATATTTTCATTAACCAGTGAGATATTTTTTTTGTAATTTTCGCGTTTCTAGTTGTGGACTTTTCATTTTCATTTAGAGAAGTCCCTTTAACATTTTTTGTAAAGGTGGCTTGCTGGTGCTGAACTCTTTCAGCTTTTGCTTGCCTGTAAAACTTGATCTTACCATCAAATCTGAATGAAAGCCTTGCCAGCTAGAGTATTGTTGGTTGTCGTTTTTCTTCCTTTCATCACTTTAAAAATATTGTGCCACCCCCTTCTGACCTGCAAAGTTTCTGCTGAAAAGTCAGCTAATAGTCTTATGGGAGTTCTCGTGTATGTAATTTGTTGTTTTCCCCTTTTTGCTTTTAATATTCTTTGTCTTTAATTTTTGCCATTTTCACTACAGTGTGTCTTGGTGTAGTCCTCTTTGGGTTGATCCTATTTGGAACTTTCTCTGCTTCCTGTGCTTGGATGTCTGCTTCCTTTTCGAGGTTAGGGATTTTTTTCAGTTATTACATTTTAAAATATGTTTTCAGTCCCTTTCCCTCTCTCTTCTCCTTCCGAGATCTCTATAAAATGAATATTAGTGCACAGAATATTGTACCAGAGGTCTCTTAAGCTTTCCTCATTTCCTCTTATTCTTTTTTCTGTTCAGCATCAGTGATTTCCACTACTCTGTCTTCCAGCTCACTGATCCACTCCTCTGTATCAATTAGTCTATAATTGATTTCTTCTAGTGTGTTTTCTATTTCAGTTATTGTATTCTTCATCTCTGTTTGGTTGTTCTTTATATTTTCTAACTCTTTTTTAGAAATTTCTAACTTTTCACTTTTTTCTTCCAATCTTCTCCTGAGTTCTTTGATCATTACCTTCAATTCTTTGTTGGGTAGACTTGCAGATCATTTTAAACTTTCAAGACTTTTTGTTAAGCTCTTTGAAGGCACAGAGTAAATATTTTAGGGTCTAAATTTTACTTTAGGCTAAATTTGCCCCAGTTCTGAGTTGTGACCCTTCTATGGTCTCTACTGAATATTCTATTCATTCAACATGGCCTGTACATTCACGCTGATAGGACCTTGTATGATTTCCAGGTTGTGTGATTTCAGGAACTATTCATCTTATAGTTCCTTGCTAATTTTTTTCCTCTGGAAGCAGTTCTTGTTCAGTCTTATGGATGTTAGCCATGTGCAGGTGCAGATTGTATTCAGCCAAAGACAGAAGGCAGTTCCTATGTAGGTTTATAGAACTCTTTCATTTGTAGTTCCCTCCTCTAGAATAGTCTTCCCAGCAAATTCTAGGTTCCACAGCCTCCTAACCTTCACATACTTGAATCTCCATCTCCTTTACTCAACAAGATTTCCCGACTGTGTTTGGGTTCCTCCTCACTATGCCTTAATCAGGAAATTGCCTCCAAGCAAAGAGCCTGGAAAATAGGAGGGCTCACCTCATTTGTTTTTTTTTTTTCTCAGAGATCATAGTCTTGTTCTGCCTATAGTCCAATGTGTAAAAATAGTTGTTTTCTATAATTTGTCTAGTTTTCTAGTTATTTATGGTAGGAGGGTAATGGTGGACCATTATTGAGCCTATAAATAATTGTATTGCCATAAAAAGTGAAGGAACAGTAAATGTATTGTGTCTGAATTTGAGGGCACTAGTGAGAACCAGTTCCTAGTTTTAAAATGTTTCATTTCAGTTTATAAAAGCATAGCTAATAAACTGAGGATTAGAAATGCATCAAGAAGAAAGAAAAAGGGCTTTCTGATCTGAAATGTATAACCACAGTTAATTTTTCTCATTATTTAATTTAACCCTGTATAATTGATTCTTATTCCCCTGGATTTTGAGTTAGCAGTTTGCTTTCATATAGCATTATGTTCCTGGATATAAAGGATTCCAATAAAGCCTGATTCAGCCATATGGTGTGTTTTGAAATTGTCTACTCAGTATCAGCTTGAGCACCATATCCTGTACCTGTGAGTCTAATTCTTGAATTCAAATAGTTTAGAATACCTGATATGATCCTTTCTACATGTCAATGAAGACCTAGTTTCTATCCTGTACCTGAAAGCAGAAACTTTAGGTAAACATTAGAGAAAAGCACAACATACCAGTTGATCAAAAGCCTGAAAAGTTTGAATGGTTCATTTATGAGAGTCATCAATAGTATGGGAATGGAGAAAAGCAAAATCTCTTATTTTGCAGACAGGGGTGTGATAATAACTATTTATTAAGAGTTTGATCAAAGTTTCTCTTGAGGATAAGAAAATATTATGAAGAGAAGTGGACTTGAGTTTCTACAAGCATTCAATCCATTCTAGTTACATGTACAATATATGAAACATTTATGCTGAGAACATTAGTTATGCTTATATTAATAACATTTAAAATTAACCTAGGGAAGGCTGGCTGAATTTCTTTGACAGTTCTTCCTATGCAGCTCTTACATTGCTATCTATTAGGAAATAATGGGGAATATCATAAATTAGGAGTTTGGGATTACAGTATACACACTACTATGTATAAACTAGGTACACAACAAGGACCTACTGTACAGCACAGAGAACTATATTCAAGGTCTTGTAACAACCTATAATGGAAAAGAACCTGAAAAAGAAAACATATATATATATCTGAATCACTTTGCTGTACACCTGAAACTAACACAACATTGTAAATTAACTACTTAAATTTTAAAATGAATTAAAAAAAGAAAGATACTGTAAAATTCTTCCCAACTGCAATTAGGAACAATAGTTTCTCTTATTTTGTAAAAAGCCATTATAATATGATGAGTTTTCATTAAAAA
This sequence comes from Delphinapterus leucas, assembly GCF_059928025.1. Taxonomy (NCBI): domain Eukaryota; kingdom Metazoa; phylum Chordata; class Mammalia; order Artiodactyla; family Monodontidae; genus Delphinapterus; species Delphinapterus leucas. The sequence continues at coordinate 30,599,755 of NC_143149.1, forward strand.
ATTAATATCTTACAAAAATAAATAAATAATGGAGAATACCAAACCAATTGTAATTATTTCTAGCATTCTTATATTTATGAGATAAGAGAACAAATCTGTTATTTTCTGATGGCAATCTCAGAAATCTCAAAGATAGTTTTAGGTATTATTAAAATCATGAAGAAAAAAATATTTTTGACTTTAGACTCTGACCTTGGTAAGGTAAAGTCACCAGAGTTGTCCAAGGTGGTTACTTAATTAAAAAGGATTATTGGTTATCTAGTAAAAATTGCTTAACTCCCTGTTAATCAAAGTGACAGTGCAAGAGCTTGCATAAAATAGGAAAAGGTAGTAAAATTATAGGGAACTTTAGCTCTTTCAAAAAACAGGGAGGTGTTTAAAAATAACCATTTACATAATACAAAGCACAGAAAATTATTCTGGTGAAATATTGAATCTCTGCCATCCAGGTAAATTTATAGAAAGTAAACAAAAACCTTATACTACCACTGTTAAGAGCAAATTGAATACTTCACAAGCAATTTCCATGTATATAATTTTTAAAAACCCAAATTCTAATTTTGCATCAATATAGTATGAGGCTTTACGGTATTCACAAGGATATTTTTTAAATTATCTTATGAATGACCCCACCAAAATTGAACAATTGTTGCTAAATTTTTTTCAGAATCATTATTTTCTTCTGCATAGGTATTATCAACAAAACCAAGGTTACCTTGCACAAAATGTCTATAATTTTCCATATTCATTCAAGCCTTGACTTTCACTGTCCTCTTTCATATTCTGAAACAACCAGATATAGCATTAGGATAAAACAGTTTTGTCAACAGAAGCAATTACAAACAGAAGCAATTATACATCCTATTATCCTGAGACATAATTGTCTTCTGCCATTATTGCTACTGGCATGTCCTAATTGTAGTAATTATAATTTTTAACCCAATTAAGTTATATTTCAGAAAGATGTAAAGGTAGATAATTTATTTCTGCCTCTCATACAGAAGCTAGTTAGCAGCCTAAAAACTCATACACACCTAATACAATCCCTTACAGTCACACTCATTTTCTTTTTAAAGTGACAAAAATGAACAAGTTAATACAACCCAAAGGTATAGCCATTCTGTAATATATAAGCTAAGCAAAATTATATGTGTATACACATGTGTATATGCATATATACAAGCACTCACAAATATATACACATCATGGGCAGACTTACTGACTTGGTCAAGAATCAGAAACAAAAACAAAGCAACAAAAAACCAAAATGAGAAGAAAAAAACTCAGAGAAATGGAGAATCAGCCAAGTTAAATTTTTGATGCCACTTGGGAATCACCCTACTTTATAGGCATTAGGTAAAAGAATGTTGAAATACAGTTGTTAGGTTCTAAGTAAAATCTGCTAATGTCCTATAGAGTAATAAAACCATAATTTCGGGTTATCATTTCAATCAGACAAAACTCATTTACATATCGGCCAGACAAAAACTATGTTAACATATAAGTTCACAAAATCTAGGCTCTTATCAGTACTGACTAGCAAGTTATACAAAGTACATTCCTTAAATAATTAAATAACCTTTAGGTTTACCTTAGATGGGTCCTTTAATGAATGTTCAAAAATGACATTGAAAAGAAATGTGGTTCTCCAATTTTCTCTATTTACAAGTGTGGACAATTTTTAACAGGTATATTAGCAATATTCCAGCAATATTTGTTTTTAATGACCTCCATACCTCTTTTTAACAGCAACATTACTTTTAAGTAATTTTTATACAGATCATTTTTTTATGTTCTGCAATATGTAATCAAGTGCTTTTGCATGCACTATAGGGAGTAATTTTTTAGCTAACATTTGAAGATCTCATGTGAATACTAGTTTGGGGCGAGTAAGTTATTATATGATCAAGCATTTTTCCTCCTTTGGAATGTTTTTGCAACAACTTTCTTGAATTGTATTCATTGTTTCAATAGAACCTCCAAATTTACACTGATTTTAACTTCTTATAATCAACTCTGATTTTTTTCTGATTGGTAGATGAATGTTTTGATTAAATTGAATACTATTATTACAATATTATATTCTGCTGTAACATATTATAGTTATCACTTATGTTATACATAAGAACAAGAGAACAGTATTAACAGTTTAATAATATAGCATACTATAATTTTAGAATGTTTTAGAATGTTCTAATATCCTATAAACAAACAATATATCTAACAACCATTTAATGTTCTAATGAATCCTAGAAATTATTAATTCCAAGAGCTACTCTGGAAAATTAAATAAATGTACATTTCTTTTGCGAGAAAGTCTCAAGGTTTGCTTGCTAAATTCAAATTTATTTTTATATAATGCTCTTTGTTAATAGTGCAAGAAAATAATCCAAGTATCTGTTACATCTTGCTCATTTGGAAACATATAGATACAAATAAGACCTGAGATCTCTCTCCCCTTGAAATGTAAATGATATTGGCTCAAATCTCTATTTCAGAATTCTGATCCTCTTCTTTCTGCATACCCTGTTATTATGATCCAAAGACACAACAAAACTCTTCTGTAAAGTATTGACTTTACTGAAAAATTTTGTGTAATTGGGAAAGGTCACACAATTTAATGCCATAAATTAGGACGATGTAATTCACACATTAAACATTCCTTTTCTTAGAAGGCCTTTTAGCCATCTCACCCATGGGAGTCTCTCATTGTCCTATTACCTCATATAATTACCTGTTATCCTTGCTTTCTTCTCATTTTCTTCCCCATATGGAATAGTAACTTACCTTCCTTTGCTCCTCATACCAATGATTTTAATACCTCAGCCTCCCACTCGAAGCTTCTTAACCTTGACTGCACATGATAATCACCTGGACCCTGGCCCCAGAGATTTTAATATAACGGTTTCAGGAGGTACCCAGGCCTGTGTATTTTTAAAATGCTTCTCAGATAATTATTGAACTGAAGGGACTAATCAAATTATTTTTCCAGATATTTCTCTTTCTAAGAGGACTTCTGGTGCTAGATGGTAAGAAAATAAAAGTTTCAACTTCTTATATAAGACTATACATTTACAGTCTGAAAGCATATAGCTTATTTCACATTTATTTCAATGCAGTCACAATTATTACTTTATGTTTTGGATTTTTATGCCAATTCTTGGTAATACGAACTCTTGAATTTTCTTGAATTTTTTCTTATGTATTATCTATGCACACAATCTGATGGTTTGACTGAATTTGTTTACTTCTTTTGCTTTGTTTCAGTATTGTCTGAGATTTAACTGTGTAGAGCTTAAATACCATGTCAATTTTCAGAGTTGCAATTCTACCAGAGATTGTAATTCAAATGGAGTAAGTAATTTCAGCTTTCATTTTAAGCAACATGCTCTGAACAATTCAGTAAACAGTTTGGAGATTTAAAGAAATCATTTGAATAATTTTTTTGATCACTTTCATGCTGCTTGGTGTCATTTAACAGTTTGTAACTTATAACTTCAATCTTATCTTCTTGAGAAATCTTGCCAAACTGTTTATTAGAGAAGATAAAGTAGAAACATTTAAGATGATTCTGGATGTATAAGATGTTTGGTAAATATGTGGGCTGGATGTGCTATAAGCACTATGTGTTACCATCTAACCAAAATGATCTTATTTTTACAGAGAGAAAGCAGGAAATGGTAAATAAAGGTCATTAGGATTTTCTTGCTGGTCTTGCTCATTAATTTAGTGTCTGGGCTGTTCTGTGAAACTAGGAAGTAAATGGTAATTAGAGGCATGTTACTGGTGATTGACAATAGTTTGGTCTGGCTGTGGGGAGAGTTGAAAGAATTTATTTGGCAAAAGAATTTATTTGGCAAAAATTGATTTGGCAACAGAAGCCAGATATACTTTTTACGGTATGGGAAATGTCAAGAGAAAATTTGTTGAATTTGTCTATTTAAGGTAAATTCTCTGGAATGGATAAATTATCTGGAATAAATTCTCTGTTGAATATGTGTAGAATATTAATTGGCCTCTATTGAAAACCATCTTTGTACATAAAAATTGTTCTATTTTCTGATTATTCTAGGTCTGCAACAATTTTAACAATTGCCATTGTAAAATGGGGTTTGCTCCTCCTCGTTGCAAGCCGATGGCAGACGATTTTGGAAGTATTGATGATGGACACAGGGGCAAAGTTGGTTAGTGTCTTTAAAACTTTATTAATCAAAGACAATATGTAAGAATAAATTACAGTTGTAGGTTCCAAGTCACATTGCAAAGCAACTAATGTCAACAAATACGGTTTTACTTTACTTGTAAGATTTTAAAAGACTCTAAGACAGCTAAGTTTGAACTCTTCTTTATATATCAACACTGACATTGTCTAACAAAAAGTGTAACTAGTGGTAGGAAATTTTAAAAGTAGAAATTCCAGTGCATATAATTTGATTAGTTAATTTAGATTATTTACTTTGTATTGTCTCATATATTCCTAGTTTTAAATGATGTTCGTAGTCATTGTGATATTAATGCCACCAGAATCTTTCAAGGCTACTCCTTTCTCCTGCATTTTAGGGGCTACAATCTCATCTTTAGAAATTTCCCTTTAGGATATCCCCTCTAGGGTTCCTGAGTAGTATTTTGAGATCAAGCAGGCCTGGATGAGACTGGGAACACGTGGGGGATAGTCCCTGGTTCCAGAAGGTTATTGGAGCCCACCTAAACTAACCTGGGAGAAGAGGAGGTCTGTCTACCTTTACAAACCCTTTTTCTTTTGGGGCAATTAAATGGTGAACTCCTGGGCAGACTTATGTGTAGCTTGACTATTAGTGGGGGGCATACCTAGGGTGAGTAACTTTTCAGACAGCTAAAACACAGCTGTATCAGACTGTGTATCAGATCAAAAAATAAACATAATCATTTAACATATACAACTACACGTATATTATTATTTTCACATAAATATGTTGAATGAATAGGCATTTATTTGAAATTGTATATTATTCTGTACTGTGTGCTTTTGTTACATAAATTGCTATTATTTAAGTGAAATAGCAATAGAACTAGTAAACAGTGCTGATCAATAGTAGTTTATAGAACAACCAATTAAAAAATAAAATATGTGAGCAAAAACAGCAATACTTTATAATGAGAATATTTTATAATGTAACCTCTGATACAGCAATTTATTTTACCTCTTTTTAAAAATTCTTTACTAGATATTTAAATTTTGCATGGCTATCTTATTGTTTATTCTCAAGATACATAAACATAGGACTTTTAGAAAGGAGAAAGAATATAAATATGATAGGAATGATTAAAGATATGCTCATATTTAATGAAAATAACATTGACATGCTTCCTTCTGTGCCATAATACAGTCAGACATATTTTTGATTTTTGGTTTCATTTTCCAGTTATACTTTTCTGAACTGCTTGCAGCCTATAAGACATTCTTCTTTTAAGTAGTAGCAAAATGGAATAGAATCAAATGTAAAATTCATTTTGACTTGAAGCTCTGTTTTAACAAACCCACATTTACTGAATTCTGGTGTCAGTCCATCGTGGTGGCATTAAGCTAAGTATCTTGACAAAAGCATTTGAGCATGGGATACTTGGGTCTTATTTACTAGATACAGCAGGTTTTCAGGCTTGGAAATATTATTTTGCAGCTCTTCAAAACTCATTCTCTTTGTTTCTACAGGCTTATTCTAGTAGGCCACCTCTCTGTCAATCAGCTCCTTTGCATATTTAAATTCATCTTATAGGCTGTCCATGTCTATAAGGCCCATCATATTTATACACTCCAAAGCACATTGGATGTCATGTGTTAAATCTCTCTTTCTCAGGGAGCATGCTTTAAAGCATAGAAGTAATCTTAATTAGTGAAATCTAAGTTGAATTCCACATAAATTACAGTTTTAATAAAGGAACTGAGAAGGTCCTTCTTAACTTGCTTACCCATTTCTGGTTACATTTTTTTGAGTTCTGAAGCAGTTTTATTTCCAAAAATATGAGTCATTTTTTCATTGTATGAGTTGTTGTCACAACCTGTGCAAATCATAGAACTACCCAGGTACAGTCAGTGCATCCTTTTCTATAATCCTGATGGCCCCTTCACAGGTCATCAGATTGTTTTGGAGAAATAGCACATAAATTTCTGCTTCACTACACACTTTTTTTCCTATTCTCATTCTCTATGAATTTCAAAATTAGAGAAGTACATTCTTCTTGTCCAAACTTTTAAAAATAAGATTTTACATCTTAAATATTTTAACATATCTTTTATGGTCAGTAAGGAGTACAGTCATCTTCTACACTTGTTTAAGGAAGCAATTTCTTTCCATTTTGTGAAAAAAATTTAAAAAAAAATTTTTTTTTAAATTAAAAAAAATTCTTGGTAAGTGCTTATGCGTTTTGAGGAAACTGAAACTGACTGAAACTTTCATTATAAAAGCATTTATATCACAGGAAAACAAATCACACTCCTTTTGGTGTTGTGTACCAGGTGTACAGGACATTTGGCAAGTGAGATCTTTTTCTTTTCTTCATTAAAAAATTTATAGGCTGAATGGAACTTGCAAAAATTTACATTTGCCCTGTCTGCTAACTACACATATAGATGAGCAGAGTCTAGTTTGTATTTGAGCAAGATAGCAAAAATCTTTTTGTTTTATATGGTTTTATTAAAATTTTCATAGAAATTCAGAAGCCTATTTGAAACTCTGTTCTGGAAACCAAATTACCTAAGAGCTGGGGGCAATATTTTGCTGCCACATTCACTTGGTAAAATGTGACAGAATCATTACTTCACTGTGAGGAGTCAACAGATGTTATCAAAATAACTCTTTTTTCTCCTGTTGGGCATTTTAGTTGCAATCTATGAATCTGGAAATGTAATTTCACTCAGTTTTGTAGAGCAAACAAGAAACTGAATGAATAGATAAAACATTTTTGTTCTTGTGGTGTACCCAAACTAATTCAGTGGTAGCTATTTTTATTTGAACATTGCTATCTTTTGGGAAGACAATTTGTTTTTTTCATTTAGGAAACAGAAAAATATGATTGACTTCGAAATACTTGCTTGTCTCACTGCAGACATTTGAGATTCCATCTCCATATGTAGCTTGCACAGCTCCTTCTCCACCATACCCAAATCCAAATATTTTAAATTGAGATATAACTGATGTATAACATTACATTAGTTTCAGGTGTACAACATAGTGATTTGATATTGTATACCTTGGAAAATAATCACTATAATGAGTCTAGGTAACAGCTGTCACCATGCATAGTTACAAAATTTTTTTTCTTGTGTTGAGAACTTTTAAGTTCTAATCTCTTAGCAACTTTTAAATAAGCAACACTGTATTATTGAATGCTTCTGCACACTAAGCGGAGATGTCGGCACAGCCGTTTCACACTGGGCACTCTGGTTTGAAGTGTTGGGTGCAAAGCCTCTGCACTCGACACCTTATGAGGGAGTGAAACAAGACTAAGCACAAAGGGAAAAAAAAAGGAGGCAGAGACAAGATGGCGGGGTAGAAAGACGTTAGTTAGCTCACCCTCTCTCACAAAAACACCAAAATCACAACTAACTGCTGAACAACCATCAACAGAAAAATACTGGGACCTACCAAAAAGGATATGCTACATCCAAATATAAAGAAAAAGCCACAACGAGATGGTAGGAGGGGCACAGTAGTGATAAATCAAATCCCATACCCATCGGGTGGGCAACCCACAAACTGGAAAATAATTGTATTGCAGAGGTTCTCCCAAAGGAGTGAAAGTTATGAGCCCCATGTCAGGCTCCCCAGCCTAGGGGTCTGTCATTGGTAGGAGGAGACCTCTGAGCATCTAGCTCTGAAGGTCAGCGGGGTTTGATCACAGTAATTCCACAGGACTTGGGGAAACAGAACCTCCACTCTTGGAGGGCATACACAAGGTCTTGTGTGCACCAGGTCCCAGGGAAAAAGCAGTGACCTCATAAGAGCCTGGACCAGACCGACCTGCTGGTATTGGTGGGTCTCCTGCGCAGGCTGGGGGTGGTTGTGGACTACTGCAGGGACAAAGACACTGGTGGCAGTAGTTCTGGGGCGTACTCATTGGCATGAGCCCTGCTGGAGGCTGCCATTTTCTCACCAAGACCTGGCCCCACCTAACTGCCTATAGGCTCCAGTGCTGGGATGCCTCATGCCAAACAACAAGCAGGATGGGAACATAACCCCACCTATCAGTGAACAGGTTGCCTAAAGTCTTCCTGAGCCCACAGCTTCCCACTAAACACACCCCTTGACATGGCCCTGCCCACCATAGGGACAAGACCCAGTTCCACCCACCAGTGGGCAGGAACCCGTCCCTCCCATCGGGAAGCTGGCACAAGTCCCTTAGACCAGCATCTTCCACCAGGGGGCAGACAGCAGAAGCAAGAAGAATGACAACCCTACAGCCTGTGGAACGGAAACCACAATCACAGAAAGTTAGACAAAATGAGATGGCAGAGGAATATATCCCAGAGCAAGGAACAAGATAAAACCCCAGAAGAACAACTAAGTGAAGTGGAGATAGGCAATCTACCCAAAAAAGAATTCAGAGTAATGACAGTAAATATGATCTAAAATCTTGGAAAAAGAATGGAGGCACAGACTGGGAAGATACAAGAAATGGTTAACAATGAGCTAGAAAATCTAAAGAACAAACTAACAGAGATGAACAGTAAAATAACTGGAATGAAAAATACACTAGAAGGAATCAATAGCAGAATAAATGTGGCAGAAGAATGGATAAGTTACCTGGAAGACAGAATGGTGGAAATCACTGCCAGGGAACAGAATAAAGAAAAAAGAATGAAAAGAAATGAGGAGAGTCTAAGAGACCTCTGGGACAACATTAAATGCATCTCATTATAGCAGTCCCAGAGGAGAAGAGAGAGAGAAAGGACCTGAGAAAATATTTGAAGATATAATAGCTGAAAAATTCCCTAACGTGGGAAAGGAAACAGTCACCCAAGTCAGGAAGCGCAGACTCTCAGGCAGGATGAACCCAAGGAGAAACATACTGAGACACATAGTAGTCAAATTGATAAAAATAAAAGAGGAAATATAAAAAGCAACAAGGGAAAAGCAACAAATAAAATGCAAGGGAATTTGCATAAGGTTATCAGCTGATTTTTCAGCAGAAACTCTACAGGCCAGAAAGGAGTGGCATGATATATTTAAAGTGGTGAAAGGGTAGAACCTGCAACCAAGAATACTCCACCCAGCAGGGCTTTCATTCAGATTTGACAGAGAAATCAAAAGCTTTACAGACAAGCCAAAGCTAAGAGAATTCGGCACTACCAGACCAGCTTTGCAATAAACGCTAAAGGAATTTTCTAGGTGGAAAAGAAAAGGCCACAACAAGAAACAAGAAATATATGAATGGAAAAGCTCACCAGTAAAGGCAAATATATCATAAAGGTAGGAAATAATCTGCACCCAAATATATCAAAACCGGCAATTGTGAGAAGATAGTACAAATGCAGGATATTGGGAATGCATTTGAAATTAAAAGACTGGCAACTTAGAACAATCTTGTTTATATATACACTGCTATATCAAAACCTCATGGCAACCCTAAACTGAAGATCTACAGTAGATACACGCACAAAAAGAATAAGGAATCCAAACACAACAGTAAAGTTAGTTATCAAATCACAAGAGAAGAGAACAAAAGAGGAAGGGAAGAAAAAGACCAAAAAAAACCCAAAACAATTAAGAAAATGGCAATAAAAACATATATATTGATAATTACCTTAAATGTAAATGGATTAAATCCTCCAACCAAAAGACAGAGACTGGCTGAATGGATAGAAAAACAAGACCTATATATATGCTGTCTACAAGAGACCCACTTCAGATCTAAAGACACATACAGATGGAAGTGAGGAGATGGAAAAAGTTATTCCATGAAAATGGAAATCAAAAGAAAGCTGGAGTAGCGATACTCATATCAGACAAAATAGACTTTATAATAAAGACTGTTACAAGAGACAAAGAAGGACAGTACACAATGATCAAGGGATAAATCTAAGAAGACATAACAATTGTAAATATATATGCACCCAACACAGGAACATCTCAATATATAAGACAAATGTTAACAGATATAAGAGGAGAAATTGATAGTAACACAATAATAGTGGGGGACATTGACACCCCACTTACACCAATGAACAGATCATCCAGACAGAAAATCAATAAGGAAATACAGGCCTTAAATGACACATTAGATCCTATGGACTTAATTGATATCTATATATCATTCTATCTGAAAACAGCAGAATACACATTGTTTTCATGTGCACATGGAGCATTCCCAGGATAGATCACATCTTGGGCCACAAAGCAAGCCTCAGTAAATATAAGAAAATTTAAATCATATCAAGCATCTTTTTTGACCACAGTGCTATGAGATTAGAAATCAACTATAAGAAACAAACTGTAAAATACTGTATTATTTACTACAGTCACCATGATGTACATTAAATCCTCATGATGTATTTATTTTGTAAGTGGAAGTTTGTACCTTTTGACCCCCTTCAGCCAATTTGCTCATCCCCCACCCCAATGCGTGGCAACCACCAATCTGTTCTCTGTATCTATGAGCTTGTTTTTTGTTTTGTTTTGTTTTTTAGATTCTACATGTAAGTAAGATCATATGGTACTTGTTTTACTCTGTCTGACTTATTTCATTTAGCATAATGAAATATATGAGCCTTGAGGCTCATCCATGTTCTTGCAAATGCCAAGATTTTATTCTTTTTATGGCTGAATAATATTTCATTTTATATATATATACCTATATCACATTTTTTGGTCAGGATGATGGATGATTGTTTCCATATCTTGGCTGCTGTAAATACTGCTGCAATGACCATGGAGGTATACGTATCTTTTTAAGTTAGTGTTTTCATTTCCTTTGGGTATATACCCAGAAGTCGAATTGCTGGATCATATGGTAGTTATATTCTTAAATTTTTTGAGGAACATGCATGCTGTATTCCATAGTGGCTAACCCAATTTACATTCCAACCAACACTGCATGAGGGTTTCCTTTTCTCTACATCCTCACCAACACTTGTTATGGCTATTTTTGAGACTAGCCATTCTGACAGGTGTGAGGTAATATCTCATTGTGGTTTTGATTTGAATTTTCCCAATGATTTGTGACGTTGAGCATCTTATCATATACTTGTTGGCTATTTGGATGTCTTCTTTGGAAAAATGTCTATTCAAATCTTCTGCCCATTTTTTAATTGGATTTTTTTTTGTTTTGCTCTTAAGTTGTATGACATCTTTGTATATTTTGGATATTAACCCCTTATCAGATGTATGATTTGCAAATACATTTTCCCATTCACTAGGTTGTCTTTTCATTTTGTTGCTAGTTTACTTTGCTGTGAAATAGCTTTTACATTTGATGTTTTGCTACTTGTTGATTTTTGCTTTAGTTGCCTTTGCTTTTGGTGTCAGATTCAAAAAATCATCACCAAGATTAAAGTCAAGGAGTTTACTGCCTATATTTTCTTGTAGGAGTTTTATGGTTTCAGGTCTTACATTCAACTCTTTAATCCATTTTGAGTTAATTTTTATGTGTTGTGTTAGATAGTGGTCCAGTTTCACTCTTTTACATGTAGCTGTTCAGTTTTCCCAACACAATTTATTGAAGAGACTATCCTTTCTAGATTGTATATTTTTGGCTCCTTTGTTATATGTTAATTGACCATATATGCATGGTTTATTTCTAGGTCCAAATTATTTTTGGCATGTTGTACAATATGCTATGTTTTGGTTACTTACATATCTAATCTAGTTGTATATGTTCTTCCATCTGTCACTAGGAACAGTCATTTAGCCTTCTTGTTCAGTGATGTCTGGGTCATCCTGGTGTTAGTATTGTCATCATTCTGATTTTTATTATCTGAGCTCTTAGAAAAGATCACAATATTGACAATATGAAAAATTAGTGCTATCTTGACACAAAGCACAACAGTTAATCCACAGACTAAGTCAAAGATGTACTGTTCACATTAATGATTTCAATACCCTTAGGTTGCACACTTTCACTCAGAGTGAACATCAGTAGTCAGAGTTAAAAATAGCAACAGCAACTGCAGATAATCTATGCTATATTCACTTGACACCAAAACAATGTTGCTTTTAGTTCCTGGGTATTTTTTTTAAGCTTCTGTATGAATTTTGTTTTTTCCTTCCAAATTTCCAAGCCAGTTTCTAAAAATCAGAAAATTTCCCATCCTGTTAATGGATGCCCCGGTATATAAGGCTTTCCTTACAACACTTGGAACAGTGCCAGGCCAACAATCATAGTTAGTTACCCTAGGCCACTTTAGGTCCAAATGGCAGTACTGTGGTTGCACCTGAGCCTGGGCTCAGAGGAAACCTTCCAATACAACTAGTTTCTTTTAGTCAGCTGCTGTAGGCTGTATTCATCCCCTCTATTCTGGGGCCTGTAGGTCTACCCCAAAAGCCCTGGGCTGGTATGTCAGCTGACTGCCTGTTCTGTGCCCAAATTATCTCCTTGGGGCCCTGTACCCAGTCAAGGAAACCCTGGGCTGCTGATGGGCCTGGACTCCATGTGGGAGACGCCCTTGTGATGCTGAATGCATTTGGGGGCATAAAGAGTTTGAGAGGCAAGGTGATCCCAAGGAATCCAAGTTTGCTTTATATCCTCATTTTATTTATTTTGAATATCACTGACTTATGTTAACAGAATATGGCCTGGAAAAACCTCAAATTATGGAATTTATCATGGCCTTATTTGTAACCAGTATCTTATTGTCTTTTGTTAATATTTCATGGATATTTTCAAAGAATGTATAATCTTTTTACAGCATTACATACAAAGATATAACATGTACATAATTAAATATAATTAAATATGTGTGGTTGTGTGTATGACTTACTTGTTTGCATATTCTAGAATCTAAATCCTCATATATTTTTGTTAACTTGTCTACTTGGTATATAAAATTTATACATCAAGTTTATTTAATCTTATAATTTTTCTTTTAATAATTTTTAGATAATCTTAACCCCAGAAGTTAACCACTACTAATATTATATATTATTATTGATTTTCAGGTGTTATTATCAACCTTTTAAATATATGACAAGCCAGCAGTAAAAAAATTTCCACTCGCATTTCTTTAATTTCATGAGGCTTCCCAATTATCTTATGGTTGTAGGAAATTTATAATTATTCTGCGTATTTTTCTTTCATTACCCTTGACAATCACTTCTAGTGATATTTTTGACCTTTTCTAACACACATACATTTTTATATGTATATGTTTAATTGTTAAACATGCAGAACATAAAATTTACCATTTTAACCATTATTAAATGTATGAATCAGTGACATTAAATATATTGGTGTACACTGTTGTAAACCCACCATCCATCTCCAGAACTCTTTCATCTTGCAAAACTGGAACTCTATATTCATTAAACGATAATTCCCCATTCCTCTCTTCCTCAACCCCTGGAGGCCACCATTCTACTTTCTGTTTCTATGAATTTGACCACTTTCACATACCTTATAGAAGTGGAATTATACATTATTTGTCCTTTTATTTATGGTTTATTTCATTTAACATAATGTCTTCAAAGTTCACCCATGTTGTAGCATGTCAAAATTTCATTCCATTTTAAGGCCATATAATATTCGGTTGCATGTATATATCACATTTGGTTTATCCATTGATCTGCTGATGGATACCTGGCTTACTTCCACCTTTTGACTATTGTGGATAATGATGCTGTGAACGTGGGTGTACAAATATCTGTTTGAGTCCATGCTTTCAATACTTTGAGTATATACCTAAATGTGGAATTGCTGGATAATATAGTAATCCTATATTTAACTTTCTGAGGAACCACCAAACTCTTTTTCATAGAGGCTGAATCATTTTACATTCTCATCAGTGAGTTTTCTAATTTCTCCATATCCTCACCAACTTTTCTTTTTATAGTAACCAACCTAATAAGTGTAAAGTGATAACTCATTGTGGTTTTGATCTCTCTATGGGTATATCAGGATCTGTGGATCAAAAATTACCAGTTTAATTTTTAAGAATATCATCATTTTGTTGAACACTGTTATCAGAAGATCTGTTGTATTTTATTTTATTTTATTTTATTTATTTATTTATTTTTTTTTGCGGTACGCGGGCCTCTCACTGTTGTGGCCTCTCCTGTTGCGGAGCACATGGATCACGGGCCCAGCCACTCCGTGGCATATGGGATCTTCCCGGACCGGGGCACGAACCCGTGGCCCCTGCATCAGCAGGCGGACTCTCAACCACTGCGCCACCAGGGAAGCCCGATCTGTTGTATTTTAAATTGCTACTTTTAATTATAGGAAACCTGATTTTTGTGTGTACATTTTATCAATGGACTATCATCATTTTCAAAAGGCTTTTAGTTGATTTTTTTTAGGGGGTTGATATTTTTTAAATGATATGAACTGAAGTTAATAATTTTGCCACACCTTTTTAATAATAATTTTCCTTTCTTTCCTCTTCTTCAGTTAATTTCACCTTCTCTCTCTCTCATTTCATAATTGTATTGGGTAATCCATTCAGAATAACAGGAAATCATCATGAAAGAGGCTATCATTACTTCTTAGGAATACCTCTAATATTGTCTCATGAAAAGGCTGCTCCTTTTGATTCAATATTTATCTTGCTGAGAAAATATTTATCTCTCCCAATTTTATTTAAAATCAGGAATGTATTTTGGGCTTTATTAGATATGTGTAAGGCATCTATTGAACTGATTATATTGTCTTATATTGCCTTTGAAGATTTTCTAATACTAAACCATCTTGTCTTCTAGCCTGAAGTTCTCTAGACTATTAGGTAATGAATATCGCTAGGAAGGAAAGTGTTTTTTTGAAGTACAGTCAATTTACAATGTATTAGTTTCACGTTTACAGCATAGTGATTCAAAGTTTTTATAGATTATAGTCCATTTAATGTTATTAGGATATTGGCTCTATTCCCTGTGCTGCACAAATATAACCTTGTAGCTTATTTTCTACATAGAAGTTTATACCTTTTAATCCCTTTCTCCTCCCCCCTTCCCACTCTCCACTGGTAATCACTTGTTTGCTTGGTGTTCCACAGCTAGTTCTCCCTTCAATGGATGGCCTAGGGAATAAATGACCTCATCCATTCTTTCATGAAAATACACTATTAGTCTGCTTGGTTGCCATAACAAAATGCCACAGACTGGGTATCTTAAACAATAGAAATTTATTCTCTCACAGCTGTGGAGGCTGGGAACCCATGATCGAGGTGCTGGCAAATTCGGTTTCTGGTGAGAGCTCTCCTCCTGGCTTGCATATGGCTGCCTTCTTGCTGAGTCCTCTGTGTGTGTGGAGAGAGAAAGCTCTCTGGTGTCTCCTCCTCCTCTTATAAGAACATCAGTTCCATCAGATTAGGAACCCACCCTTATGATCTCAACCCTAATTACCTCCCAAAGGCCTCATCTCCAAATACCATCACACTGGGGTTTAGGGATTCAAATCAGCATATGAATTTGGGGGAACACTATTCAGTCCATAACATTCCATCGTATGGCTCCCCAAATTCATGTCCTCCTTTTATGCAGAATATGTCCACCCCATCTCAGTAGCTCCAAAAGTCTTAACCCGTTTCAGTATAAATTCCAAATACAACGTCTCTTCTAAATATCATCTACATCAGGAATGGGTGAGACTTTAGGTATGATTCATCTTGAGGCAAAATTCTTCGCCATTTTTGAACGTGTGAAAGTTACGTGCTTCCAGAAAACAAAGGTGAGAAAGGCATAGGATAGACATTCTTGTTCCTAAAGGGAGAAATTGGAAAGAAGAAAGGGGTGACAGATCCCAGTAAATACAAATAAAACCTAGCAAGGCAAATTCAATTTGATTTTAAGGTTGGAAGATAATCCTCTTAGGTTTGATGTTCTGCCCTCCAGGCCCATTGGGGTAGCAGCCTGCAGTAGCCCCAGAGCCTGCAGTAGAGTCTACCCCACTCCTTCAGCTCTAGATAGAGGCCCCATCCATACTGCTCTTTGGAGTGGCCCTGCCCCTCTCAACCACTGGGTGGGGGAGCTTGGCTGGTCAAAACCGAGGAGGGGACAGCTCCTGGACCTGTGATGGGGGGAGGAAGCCTTGATCTCTGAATCACCTTCGCGTCCTTCTCTTTTCTTGAAGGATAAAGTATATTGGCAGCCACATAGCTCTATTGCCCCGTGCTGTTCCCTTTGGTCCAACCTGGCAGTGTTTCTGCTGGTGTAATCTCATCCTTATTCCTGACTTTTCCTGAGGTGGTTCACATGCACAGACTCTTTATCAGATGATTTTTCCATCCACACTTTTGGTATGTTCTCTCTAAAACATGTTTTCCCATTTTTTGCAATACGGATAGACTGAGAATTCTCCAAATCTTTAAGTTCTGGTACCTCCCTGTGTAACGCTTACTTCTTCAATTTATCTCCTTCTCTCACATATTACTATAAGCAGTCAGGAGTACCCAGACTACATCTTCAACATTTCACTTAGAAATCTTCTTAGTTAATTATCCAGTTTCATGGCTCGCATGTTCTATCTTCCATAAAACACGAGGTTACAATTTAGCCAAGTTTTTTGCCACTTTACAGCAGGAGTTGCCTTTTCTTAATCATTTTCCTTTTCTGTCTAAAATCTCACCAGAAACAACTTTCATGTAAATATTTCTACCACCATTCTGTTCATGATTATCTTTGTACTCTCTAAGAAGATGTAGGCTTTCTCTTCTGCTCTCCTCTTTTCTCCCTGAGCCCTCACCAGAGTTGCTTTCACCGTCCATATTTCTACCAACAGTCTCTTCAGATTAATCTAGGAGTTTTCTAAAATGTGCCTCAAAATTCCTCTAGCCACTACCCGTTACGAGTCCCAAAGCCATTTCCACATATTTAGGTATTTATTATAACAACACCCTACTTCTTGGTACCAAAATCAAAATTCTCCAGAGAAACAGGATCAATAGTATGGAGAGAGAGAGAGAGAGAGAGAGATGTTTTAGAAGGAACTGATTGGCTCATGTGATTACGGAGGCTGACAAATCCCAAGATGTGCAGAGTGAGTCAGTAAACTGCAGCCCCAGGAGAGCCAATGGTGCAATTTCTGTGTGAAGGGCAGCAGGCCTGAAGGTCAGGAAAAGCTGATGTCTCAGTTTGGGTACCTCAGGCAGGAAGAATCTTCCCATATCCACTGGAGGGTCAGTGTTTTTGTTTTATTAAGGCCTCCAGGATGAGGCCCACCCACATTAAAGAAAGCTACTGCTTTACTCAGTCTACTGATATGAATGTTAATCTCATTTGAAAACACCCCATAGAAACACCCAGAATAATATTTGACCAAATATCTGAGGTCATTGTGGCCCAGTCAAACGGATGCATAAAATTAACTGTTACATGTATGAACAGTGTTTGCTAGAGAAAGATAACAGGAGTCCCTCTCTATAAAATGTTTTTGGCAGGATATACTCATCCATATACATAATTATTCTAAGTAAACCTGGAGTTACTGATTTATGGTGGAATAGCTGGCTGGAAAAACTTGGTAATCATGTAAACTGTGTAACTAACAGTGCAAAAGTGAAATGACTATTTATGATCAATTTTGTGTCTACTTTACACAAAGCTCTCCATCTCTGTTTTCTGTAATCAATCTGAATGTGGCACAGGGTGGAGGATAGGGAAGCTTTGGGAGCTGCCCCTGATGCATGCTGGCTCCTCCAGGGAAAAATCTTTTATTTCTATACCTGATATTTACCCATAAAGTTTGGTATGGGTAAGATCTATGTTTTGGGGAGTTTGATATGACAGTTAAATGCTTGAGTCATAAAGGCTAAGACACTTTGGGGTCATAAAAGGAAGGAGGTGAAAAACCATGAACAATAGTTAAATGGCTGGATGATTCCCTGAGGCATCTTTAGAAGGAGGAAGAAGCCTTGAGGCAGATTATTGGGGACTAGTTTAACCAATGGGAAATGGAGATTCCGAGTAGTTAACTTAATGAAGGTCACCAAACTGAGAGGAGAGTTAGTAGAAAATTTTCTTTGTTGGCTGGTATAAATAAGTAGTGCTTGTTAAAACTAGACAGTATAAGTGAAAGAAGTGATACCAATTTTTCCTACTTAGACTTCCAAGGCCACCTGGGCATATATTACATTCATTTTCAAATAACCCATGTGGTATCACTGATTACCCGGAAGACTATACACATAGCTGAGAATCAATCTGCAGCCAGAGAGGATGATCTCTTCATCTGATTCACTTGTTTTCTAATTACAAATACCATGTAATCTTTGTCTCGAAGATACTGGGAACCCCAAGCGCATGCACAAAGCTGACTGAAAAAGAAAATGTTGCTCCTACCTTGAACTCGCTTAAAACAAAAACATGGGGGAAAAGGGAGAAGTGCTGGGACAGTAGTAAGAGGAGTATTTTGAGCCTCAGCGGTCATCCACACTGTAGCTGGGGAGTTGCTCTTCTGACAGTCAGCTCCTCCAGTGTGGCAAAGAAGTGATAGAGTCATAGTTCATATCAAATAAAAGGAAGCATACCAACAAATTGTGGAGAAAGCAGAACTCGATACATTATGAATCCGGAAAGGTGAATGCAGATGTCAGCTGAGAATCTGCAAGAACAGATGAGGAAAATGTAGATATTAGCACTAGTCAGTCAGAAGTGGGTCAAAGCCAAGCTTAGCCATGCATTCTATAAAATAATCCTAGAGCCATTTTAACAATTTCCTATTGCTGCATATTTGATTAATGAGCTTAAGTTTAGAGACTACTGATTTTTAATTTTTAGGAAAAAAATTGTAGTAATGTTAAGAGAAATTAAATGCCAGATACCCCACATTTAATTCTCACATACAGGTACAATCCAATACTCTTTGTGATATACATGTTTGAGCCTCGGAAACCCTGTATCAGAACAGAATTGAAGAAATATTTGCAAGTATTAAATATGTGGTCCATGAAAGAACATTACTACCTTCAATCAAGGAAATCACCATTGGGTGGAAGTTTGAAAACTCAAAAACATCAGTAAAGCGCTAGTAACAGCCCATTTTATATATTAGTTTAGGTTTTCAGATTTTATTATATTCACAGTCTATGTGAATGAAATTTTTAGTTTTGGGGAATATTGTTGGTAATGATACCCCTCCACCTTTTGATTTGGTTAATAAAATCTCTGACATAATTTGAAATGGATGCTTTCCATTCTAGGTAAAAAGGTTTTGCTGGAGAGATCTCTCAGTCATCCAAAACACAGATTTCAATTGATTTTCTACATTTCTCTACCTGTGTTCATCATTATTATTGCTGTTATAATAAGCCAGAGTAAAATAAGGGAGCTATGCTACAGAGGAGAACCTGAAAGTGAGAGGTATATATATTTTAATTCTTATTAAATTAAATAAGTCAAGAAAAAAGTAGTCAAGTTTCATCAGGAATAAGCTAAAACTGTAGGTAAAACATACGAGGATGGCCCAGGGATACATTTCAAAGTAGCTTGGTGTTTTCATGTTTTCTCTGGTTTTACTCATTACTAAAACCATTCATTTTACCACCAGTATCGCTTGAGGAAGAGATATGGGTGCCAAGGGTATTGTGGAGGTTTATTCGTCCTCTTAATCCACTGATTCTGTCTAAGTAGTCAAATTGTCCATGAGCTTCATGAGAATAAATAACACTGCATTTAAAAAGTAAATAAATAAATAAAATTTTAAGATATAGATCCTCAGACCAGTGGTAGATAACTTTATCAGAACACCCCACTCAACTAGATATAATACCTATGAACCTGCCTGCATAATATTTATTTTCCTAATTATTGCTGATTTGTCCAGTCATTTCTCAACTAGAAATTACATGTGTAATTCATACTAATCAGGTTAGGAGACAGGAGGAAGCATCATGGAGTGGGGAGAAAATTATATTTAGCCTCAGAAAACCTGGTTTCAACTCCTAAATCTTGCATATCTTGCTAACTATGATATCTTGAGCAAGGGATTTAATCTTTATGTTCTTAAAATTATTCTCTATAACTCTACAAAATGTGAGATAATAGCTTTCCAATGTATCATAAACTTTTGGGTACACCAAATTAATAAATGAAATCACATTATCTGTAATCAGTTACACAACTATTTAAACATCATTATTGATCCCCTTAGTCATAATTTACTGTATTCTTCCAGAGAGGTATTTACCTCTAGTTTTACCTTCCAAGAAGTGATATGAAGAGAAGATCTGAGTATGTTACGAGAGGATGAAAGAAATCTGTAGAAATATATGGAAAAATTAACTGAAATTTTTGACTGCTACTTTATGGTTTTGGTTTAATTTGGCTTGAGGAGTTAGTGATATCATAGAATTAGGGGGCCTATCTGTAAAATTGAGTAAATGTAAAATGAGGATGTGAGGATTTTGTCAACAAAGCAAGGTGGCTGATGGCATTTGTTCTAATATTGAGATGGTACCAGTTTTATTTGTTTTGTTTTATTTTGCTGGAAGGAGACATTATATGTAGTGAATCACTTTGTTTCTTTGAAGAACATTTTTCGTTCAAATAGTCACTTAATTGTTCAACGTTTTTAAATTCCCCCACTTATTTAAAATAAACTTTATCGATGTTATAGATCTGTGTCGGAAGAAAGCAGCAGTAACAGCAAGTTGTCACTCAGTGTAAGGTGAGTATAGAACGAGTGATTGATTAACCATTTGGCATCATACCTTTTGATCATTATTGAAGGAGCACTTAAAAATTGTTAGCTTGAAACCAAAACATTTGTTGATAATATTCTTTGTGGTTCCCATTGTAGGTGATTTTATAATGCTAAACAATAAAACTTGATTTCATTATGTCTCAACCTCTCCTCCCTGACCTACACCAAAGGAGTGGTTTTTGTGCACCCACACCAGCATTTATGACCACATAAGTTTTAGGATTCTTTTTTTTTTTGAGGTTTGGTAAGCAGCACTTATATGTTGATGACATTTTACTGCCACATAATAAGAGGACTGATATTATAAAAATGTCAGATGTGCTTATAGTTATAATATTATCTCAGAAAAAAATTATTGCTAATAAGATAGAGCCTTGGAGTTTTCATTCATTTTACTGTCTTAAGATCCCAAATAACAACCGAACTTTACACATCAAGGAATGAAGAAAATAACAAACTAAGCCCAAAGTAAGTGAAAGGAAGGAAATAGTAAAGGTCAGAGGAGATATGAACAAAATGAAGAAGAAAAAAGCAATTTTAAACATCAACAAAAGTAAGCATGTTTTTTGAAAAAAGAAAGAAAGAAACCTTTAGCTGGACTCTCTGACACAAAAAGAGAGAAGACTAATATAAATAAAACCAGAAATAAGAGGGGAGACATTACAAATGATACTATACAAATAATCTTTTTATAGTTTATAGTTCATGAAAGATTACTGTGAATATTTGTATGCTAAGAAACTGAAGAACCAAAAAGAAATGAATACATTCCTGGAAACATACAACCTGCCAAGATTAAATCATGAAGAAATAGAAAGTGAGCAGATTAAAAACTAGTTAAGGAGAATTGAACCAGTAACTAAAACCCTCCCAACAAAGAAAAGCCCAGGACATATTGGCTTTACTGGTGAATTCTGCCAAACATTTAAAGATGGATTAAAGCCAATATTTCTAAAATTCTTCCAAAAAGTAGAAAAGGAGGTAACACTTACAAACTCATTTTATGAGGCCAGCATTACTCTGATACCAAAATTGATAAGGACACTACAGAAAAAGGAAACTACAAGCTAATATCTGTGATGAATATAGATGCAAAAATTCTCAACAAACTACTAGCAAAGCAAATTCAACAGCACATGAAAAGGATCATGCACCATGAGAAAGTGATATCATGGGAGTGCAAGGATGGTTCAACATACGAAAATCAATCAATGTGATACACTCACCACATTAACAAAATGAAGAATGAAAATGACAAGATCGTCTCAATAGATACAGAAAAAACGTTTGACAAAATTCAAAATGTTTTTATGATATATTCTTTCCACAAATTAAAAATAGAAGGAATTTACAGCATGATAAAGGCCATATATGAGAAGCTAACAGCTAATATCATAGTCAAACTGAAAACGTTGAAGCATTTCCTCTAACATCAGGGACAAGGTAAGAATGCCCACTGGCACCATATATATTCAACCTAGTACTGGAAGTATTAGCCAGAGCAATTAGGTGACAAAAGACATCTACATCAGAAAGGAAGAAGTGAAGTTGTTTTTGTTTTCAGATGTCATGTTCTTACACATAAAAAACCCTAAAGATTCCACAAAAAAATTATTAGAACTAATAAACAAGATTAGTAAAGGGGCTGGCTCCAAGATCAATGTACAATAATCAATTACATTTCTATATACTAAAAATAAGCTATCTTAAAATGAAGTTCAGAAAACAATCCCATAGATAATTGGATCAAAAAATAAAATACTTACAAATAAACTTAACTAAGAATGTGAAAGACTTGTGTACTGATAACTACAAGAAAGCAGTGAAAGAAATGGAAAGACATCCTGTGTTCATGGGCTGAAGCAATTAATATTGTTAAAATATCCATACCACTCAAAGGTATCTACAAATTCAATGAAACCCCTGTCAAAATTCCAATGGCATTTTTCACAGAGATATTAACAAAAATTCTAAAATTTGTGTGGAACCACAAAGGACCCTCAATAGCCAAAACATTTTGAGAAAGAACAAAGCTGGATGCATCATACATCCCGATTTTAAAATATATTGCAAATCTACTGTAATCAAAACAGTATGGTACTGTTAAAAAGACAGATAAAGACCAATGGAACAGAATAGAGAGCCCAGGATTCAATCCCCGTATAGATGGTCAAATGACCTTTGAAAGGGTACCAAGAATATGCAGTGGGACATGGTGGTGGGAAAACTGGATAGCCACATGCAAAAGAATGAAATTGAACCCTTACATCATACACAAAAATCAACTCAAAGTGGATTAAAAGTGACCCCAAAGTGTAAAACTCCTAGAAGAAAACATAGGGGGGAAACCTCATATCATTGGTCTTCACAATCAATTTTTGGGTTGATATCAAAAGTACAGGCAACAAAAGCAAAAAATAGACAAGTGGGGCTCCATCACACTAAAAAGGCTTCCGCACAGCAAGGGAAACATTTAATAGAGTGAAAGAGCAACCTATGGAATGGGATAAAATATTTTTAAACCATGTATCAGAAAAAGGGTTAATAACCAAAACACATAAGGTACTCCTACCATTGATACAAAAAAGAAAATAAAACCTGATTTTAAAATGGGCTAAAGACTTGAATAGATGCTTCTCCCAAAATACCATACTTAGGGCCAACAGATATAGGAAAAGATAGCTCAGATCACTAATCATCAGGGAAATTCAAATCAAAACCATATGAGGTATCACCTGTTAGAATGGCTATTATAAAAAAAAAAAAACCCACAAAAGTCAACAAGTGTTGGCAAGGATGTGGAGAAATTGGAATCATTGTACAATGTTGGTGGGAATGCAAGATATTGTAGCCACTGTGCAAAACTGTTGGAGATTCCTCAAAAAATTAAAAATAGAACTACTGTATGACCAGCAGTCCTACTTCTGGATATTTTTCCGGAAGAATTGAAATCAGGATCTCAAAGCAGTATTAGCATTTTCGTGTTCATTGCAGCACCACTTACAATAGCCAAGATGTGAATACAAGCTAAATGTCCATCATTGGATGAATGGATAAAGAAAATGTGGTATATACATATAATGGAATGTTGTTCAGCCATTAAAAAGAAGGAAATCCTGCATCTATGACAACATAGATGAACCTTGAGGACATTATGCTGAGTGAAATAAGCCAGTCACAGAAGGACAAATAACTGCATGATTCCACTTAAGATATCTCAAATAGTGAAGCTCGTAGAACTGAGAGTAGAATGGTTGTTGCTTCAGGCTGGGATGACAGGAAAGTGGGATGTTGCTAATCAATGAGAATGAAGTCTCAATTGTGCAAAATCTAGAGATCTGCTGTACAACGTTGTCCCTATTGTTAAAAATGTATGCTTAAATTTTTGTTAAGAGAGTAGATCTCATTTAAGTGTTCTTAAGCACAGTAGAATAAAATTTTTAAACCTTGAGGAAGTTTTGCTTCACAAAAGACACCCTTATGAAAGGGAAAAGGGAAGCCACAATGTGGGAGACGATGTCTGTGATACATATTTCCAATAAAGAACTCATACTCAGAATATATACAGAATCCCTGTAAACCAGTAACAAAATGCGGGAAAGCCTAATAGGCAAAATATTTGAAAAGACGCTTCACAAAAGGTGATATCAAAGGAGCTCAAAACATGAAAAATTGCTCAACATCATTAATCATCAGAAATAGACAAATTAAAAACGAGTGTCCCCTACACACCTATAAGAGTGGCTAAAATTAAAAGAACAGGCAACCTCAAGTGTTGGTTAGAATATCAAGCAACAAGGACTCTCACACTGCAGGCAGGAGCATATATTTTATCACTTTAATACTTTTATTACAGTTCAGCAGTGTAGCATCTTCTAAAGTTATCAGGTTTCAGTTGTTTACAATTTTCATTTTTAAAACTATCATGCTTACATTTTATATTTACTTTATATTATAACTAAACTTTTATTTCCTAGAATTTTGCAAAGGAGATTTTCCATAAATTTTGAGTCTAATTACCTAAAATATTTTTTTCCTTTTCCATTTAATTTGAATCTGCTTGTCTTTACTTCTTTTTTTATACTTTTAACTTTAAATCTTATTCTTTTCTTTTCAAATATCAATAATCTGTATATAGGTAAGCTTCTGTATATTTAACACAAATTCACTAAATATTTTTTATATAAAAGGGTAGGAAAAATTGAGAAAAAGATTCTGAAATTCATATGACAGGAAAGTAGGGATAACCAGGTAAACTTTAGAGCTAACAATTAGTTAAAATATAGATCTTTTTATTTTCAAAAAGCATCTTTCTGATTTTTAATGATTATCAAGTATTTATTAAAATATCTAAAATACCTTGGTAGGTATATGAATTAAAGATAAATTTCTCATAATCACAATACCCAAAGAAAAGTTCCATTAACAATATAGATGTATATATTCTTAAAAAATTTTTCTAAAGAATAAACATAGGGCTTCCCTGGTGGCGCAGTGGTTGGGAGTCCGCCTGCCGATGCAGGGGACACGGGTTTGTGCCCTGGTCTGGGAAGATCCCACATGCCACGGAGCGGCTGGGTGAGCCATGGCCACTGAGCCTGCTCGTCCAGAGCCTGTGCTCCGCAATGGGAGAGGCCACAACAGTGAGAGGCCCGCGTACCGCAAAAAAAAAAAAAAAAAAGAAAGAAAAATAACATTTAAAAAATCCATTATTATGAATATGTAAACTACTTCCAGTTTTTCTATATTATGAACACCCTGTAATAAGCATCCTTATATTATTATATAAATTATAATAGTCTAAATAATAAACTATAAAGGCTATATAAATTATAGCCTCAGGATAAATCCCTAGAAGGGAGATTGATCAAAGCATAAATATAATATTTACACTCTTGCTTTTTGATCTCTACTGCCAAATTACCTGATTGTAATGATGACCACCAATCCATTTGTGTCAGGTTGTAACCTTCATAAGTTATTTTTAGTCATTTGTACATTTGAGTGATGTGCTTTCTAGTTATATCTTAAATTTTACTTTTTCACTATTGTATTGAATTTCCTTTATTTTCCACTGTGTCACTTAGTAATGAGCTGTTTCTTAAATGAGTATGTAATAGAGAGAAAAATATGTAACATAAAAGTAAGGGATTAGAGGCATTTTTGAGACTTCCTTTAGTATGAGGGATGCTTAGTGTACGTTTACCTTTTCCCATCTCTCTCTCTCCACTGATTTTTTTTGTTATGTAAGTTGGGAGTTTAGACCTAGCCTAATGTTAATAAATTCCTGTTTTTTAAACATTATTTTCTTGGTTCCAAAAACATTTTATCATTTTCAGTTTTGTGCTGAGGTTTACAACAAACATTTGACTATTTTATGCTTAACTGTTTTCGTCATTCGTAATTCTGATGGATTATTTTAGATTTTAATGACAATAAGATTCTTTTTAGTCCTGAGAGCTTGGGATACCCAAATCTTGCCTTGACTCTCCTCTCTTGATTTATTCAATAAATTGCATGTGCTTGTGAGTAGGTGAATCATTCTGTTTCTTATTATAGCAGTACAAGTAATAAATGTTCATTTAAAAATATTCAGAAGAATAAAAAAATTATCATCATTAATCTTAGCACCTAGGATGATCATTTTAAAATATTTCAATATATATAGATGTACAGACGCGTGTGTGTGTATATGTTGGTGTTTTATCTTTTATAAAATGTGATTGTACTTAGAAACATCACAATTTTTCTTTTTTATTCTAAACTAAAATCAGTTTATATACTTAGAATGGAAATTTAAAGGCACTTTGCTTTGTTGACCTAGTTACCAAAAATAGATAAACACTTAGGATATTTTAGGAAGCCACTCTAGTAGAAGACTAAGAATATTTGCAGTTGAAGGTAACAGATGATTGTTTTTTTCTGGAATCAATTTTTATTTTCTTCATCCTTTCTCTTCAGTTTTCCATGCCTTTTAAATAAATTCTTGTGTTAGAAATATGTGGGCTCCAAAAAAAATAATAAATAACTGGTATTTTGTGGTGTGCTTTGTCTTGTTTTCCCTCACAGTAACAGTCTCTAACAATCTTGGCCTGAAGAGAGGATGGTACCAAATAAATCACCAGAAACTGGCCTAAACCAAGAAGGAAAAAACATATTTCTCCCTCGCCTCTGTTGTCACTGCTGAGGGTTTAAATTATGAAATAATAAATCATCTGCCCTGAATCACCTGAATTATGTCTGGTGTTTTCTCTGTATTTTCAGTTCCAACTTCCAACCTATCTAACTTGAATCCAGAGAAGGCTCTGAATCAGGTAAAAGCAGCCAAAGACCCTCACCCCATAAAGCCCTGAGGGCCTGCCAGTTGTGCCTCGTGACCCCAGGACAGAGAGCATCCCTTTTCCTTTCTGCTCTTTAGGTTGACCTGAATCTCCTCCCCACCCCCAGAAGTCTTAACCTTCCTCCTTCCTTGCAGAGCTTCTAAACTTCAGCTAGCCTGTGACTTGTCCCAGTGGCATTTACTCAGCTAGGAGTTGAATCCAGTGTTTCTCTTGTTACTGCTTCTCCTCTTTGAAAGCTGTATACCCGCTTTAGTGTATTCAGATTCCTTTTTTAAAATTTATTAATTTTTAGTGGAGTACGGTTGCTTTACAATGTTGTGTTAGCCTCCACTGCACAACAAGATGAATCAGCCATACACATACAGATATCCCCTCCCTTTTGGACTTCCCTCCTATTTAGATTACCACAGTGCATTAGGTAGAATTCCCTGTGCTATACAGTATGTTCCCATCAGTTGTCTATTTTATACATAGTATCAATGTATGTGTGTCAGTCCCAGTCTCCCAATTCCTCCCACCCCACCCCTTTCCCCCTCTATTCCTTATTATAGATTCATTATTGATTATTTGTGTAAACAGTTTTCAGATGGCTTAGATTCCCGCTAAGCAAGACCTACCTATGTCATGGATTTTTCTTTAGTATTTTTATAGTATGTACCAAAGAATATTTTAATTTTCATTAGTATAGTATGAAAATATTTTAATTTTCATTGAATTTTCCTCTTTGCTCCATGGATTAATTAGAAATCAAATAATCAAATATTTGGGGATTTTTATATATTTATAATATATTTGTCTTAAATTAACTTTCGTTAGAGAACATAATCTGAAATATTTCAGTCATGAGAAATTGGTTAAGAGTTATTTTATACCTAAGCATGTGGTATATATCATTAAATCTTTTATACATATTTAAAATGTGTATTTTGCAGAGGTTGGGTATACTGTTCTCTATATGAGGTAGGTCATGTGTTTTCATCGTATTTTTCAAATCCCTCACTATATTTGTTGATTTTTCTAATTTTTTTCTGATAATAATTTGCTTTATGTGTACTGAAGTTATACTAAGATTTATAAAATATTATAATTTTTGTGACTTTTAATTTTATGTGTCACCTTAACTGGGCTAAGGGATGCCCAGATAGCTGATGAAAACATTATTTCTGAACATTTCTGTGAGGGAGTCTCTGGAAGAGGTTAGCATCTGAGTCAGAAGACTGAGTAAAGACCACTCTCAAAGATGCTGGTGGGCAGCATCTAATCCATTGAGCTCCTGAATAGAATAAAAGGACAGAGGAAGAGTGAATTTGCTCTGTGCTTGATTTGAGACTTCTATTTTCTCCTGCTTTCAGACATTGGCACTCCTGCTTTTCAG
The DNA here is from genome assembly GCF_059928025.1 of Delphinapterus leucas. Lineage (NCBI taxonomy): Eukaryota > Metazoa > Chordata > Mammalia > Artiodactyla > Monodontidae > Delphinapterus > Delphinapterus leucas. Next base: position 30,628,291 of record NC_143149.1, read on the forward strand.
ACTGGGGCTTACACTGTCACTACCCCCATTCCCATCTAGACTTTCAGACTTGGGCGGAATTCATCACCAGCTTTCCTGGTTCTCCAGTTTGCAGGTGGCAGATCATGGGATTTCTTGGCCTCCATGACCACATGAGCCAATTCCTATAACCTCATGTCTCTCTCTCTCTCTCTCTCTCTCTCTCTCTCTCTCTCTCTCTCTCTATATATATATATATATATATATATATATAAAATCTCCTGTTCTGTTTCTCTGGAGAACCCTGACTGATACAGATTTGGGGACCTAAAGGATGAGTTTTCTGAATTGGTTTTGGGATTCCTGGAACTGGCTTTGTAATCTGATTAAGTTTAAAGGTGCTGTTGACTCAGGAACTTCCCTGGTGGTCCAGTGGTTAAGACTTTGCCTTCCAATGAAGGGGTGTGCATTCGATCCCTGGTCAGGGAGCTAAGATCCCACATGCCTCGTGGCCAAAAATCCAAAACAGAAGCAATATTGTAAGAAATTCAATAAAGACTGAAAGGAAAAAGTTGCTGTTTACGGAGATATGCAAAATATCTGCTTTGGATCCTTCTAATCAACCACTTATAGGAAGAAAGGAACCGCGTGACTCTATATGATATTTTTGAAGATTTTTGGAAAACTAAGGAATATAATAACATTGGTTGATTTCTCCTAATGTTGCTGGACAACATAGGGAAAGAAAAAGATAAGTTCGGAGACCTGAATTCCCAGGTCAAGTGTTGTGTAAATGACCTAAAGGCTTCCAGGTGTGCCCTGAAGAAAGGACTTATCTCCTATAGCCCCAGGGCTGAAATTGCTGAAAATTAAATGGAGAACCTCATCCTGGCTGATTTATAATGCAACTTGACCTCCTGGCCTCACAGGGTGTCTGTTGTCAAAGTGAGGGCATTCATTGGGAAAGAATGAGACCCTATAAGGTGGGATGGAGATGTGTTGGAATATGCTGTTGAAGCCAGGGACATTGAGCCCCTAAATCCTGATGAGTCCTCATTGTGGAAGAGGCCTCCCAGCCTCAGCAAAAGTATTCTCCCCAACCCCAGTGGAATTGACCTTCTCACCCACAGTGCTGTCTCCACCCACAGTGGTTTCAGCCTTTCCACCTCAATTTGAGGGAATTAACCCTGAGGAAATGGTCTTGGACTCAAGACACTGCTGATTCTCCTCAGGACTGACCCCCACCATCCATCTTTGCTTCTAGACCTATAACTAGCCTCGGTCTAAGCAGATTCCTGCAGGTGAGGTGAACTACACTCCAACAGAACTAACTGAGCTCTCTGATTTATGTAAGCAGACATCGAGAGAAGCTCTGTGGGAAGCTTCTGTGGAAGGAACATAAACTTGCATCAAGCCAAATGTACTGACATGGGCTCACTAAGAAGAGATTCTGCATTTAATGCTGCAGCTTAGGAGTTAAGAGTGCTCTAACAGTTCGGTTGGTTGGCCAAAACATAGACCAAAAATAGCCATGATGAGCAAATTGTAAATGTCCAACCTCCTCTGATTTAATTTAGAGAAAGAGGTTCAGAGGTTACTGTCACCATCAAGGACTTGAAAGATGTACAGGTGGTGGTTCTCACCACATACTCATTCAACTCTCCTATTCAGCCTGCAGAGAAGACAGATGGATTTTGCAGAATAAGCATGGATTACATTAAGCTTAACCAGGGGCTGACTCAAATTGCATCTGCCATACCAGTTGTGGTTTCATTGCTTGAGCAAATTAACACGTCCTCTGGTCCCTGGTATGCAGCAATTTTTGTCAGCAGGCAAAGTCAGCAATACACCTTCACTGTCCTACCTACCGGGGTCTATCAACTCTCTAGCCATGTCATAATATAGATCTTGATCACCTTTCCCTTTCACAAGATATCATACTGGTCCATTACATTGATAACATGATGCTGATTGGACCTAGTGAGTGAGAAGTAGCAACTACTCTAGACTTATCATTAAGACATTTGCTGTCAGAAGGTGGGAAATAAATCTGACTAAAATTTTAGGGCCATCTATCTCGATTTCTAGTGAAATTTCTAGGAGATCAGTGGTGTGGGGCTTGTTGAGATACTCTTTTCTAAGGTGAAAGGTAAATTTTTGATTCTGGACAGTCCTATAGCCAAGAAAGAGGTACAATGCCTAATGGGCTTCTTTGAATGTTGGAGACAGCATATTCTGCATTTGAGTGTGTTTCTTCAACTCATTTGCCAAGTGACCCATAAAGCTGCTAGTTTTGTATGGGGCCTAGAGCAGGAGAAGGCTCTGCAACAGGTCCAGGCTGCAGTGCAAGCTGCTCTTCCACTTGGGCCACATAAGCCAGCAGATCCAATGGTACTTGAAGTGGGAAGTGGCAGATAGGGGTGCTGTTTGGAGCCTTTGGCAGGCCCCATATGTGTATCACGGTGCAGGCCATTAGGATTATAGAGAAAGGCCCTGACATAATCTAAAGAGAACTATTTTCCTTTTCAAAAACAACTTTTGGTCAGCTACTGGTAGAGCCTTAGCAGAGACTGAACACTTGACCATAAGCCACCAAATTATACTGCAGCCTCAGCTGTTGATCATAAACTGTTTTCTGACCACCAGGTCATAAAAATTGGGCTGCACAGAAGCATTCCATCATCAAATGGAAATGGTAACTGTGATCAGGCCCAAGCAGGCCCTGAGGCACAGGTAAGTTACAAGAAGAAGTGGAATAAATGCCTATAGTCCCAACTACCACTACAGTGCCTTCTCTCAGCTTGCATTTATGGACTCATAAGGAGTTCCCTATAATCAGTTGACAGAGGAAGACAAGTCTTGGGCCTAGTTTACAGATGATTCTGCCTGGTGTGCAGGCACCACTTGGAAGTGGAGAGCAGTAGCACTACAGCCCCTCTCTTGGACATGCTTGAAGGATAGTGGTGAAAGGAAATCCTATTAAAAGGGCAGAACTTCAGGCAGTGTACCTGGTTGTGCAATTTGCTTGGGAGGAGAAATAGCCAGACATGTGATTACATACCAATTCTGGGCTGTAGCCAGTGGTTTGGCTGGATGATCAGGGACTTGGAAGGAACATAAGTGGAAAACTGAGGACAAAATTATTTGGGGAGGAAGTATGTGGCTAGACCTCTCTGAATGGGCAAGAAACATGGAGACGTTTGTGTCCCACGTGAATGTTCACTAAGGGTGATCTCAACAGAGGACAATTTTAATAATCAGGTGGAAACGATGACCCATTTTGTGGATACTAGTCAGCCTATTTCCTAGCCATGCCTGTTATCACCAAATGGGCTAATGAATAAAGTGATCGTGGTGGGAGGATGGGCTTAGCGACCTGGCGGCACCACTGCCGAGTGCCTAATCTTCCAGCAGCAGAGGCCAACACTGAGCCCAGGATACAGCACCATTCTCAGGATGATCAGCCACCTACCTGGTGGTGGGTTGATTACCTTGGACCACTTCCATCAAGGAAGGGACAGTGTTTTTTCCTTATTGGAATAGACACTCTGGGTTCAGGTTTACCTTCCCTATGTGTAATGCTTCTGCCAAGACTGCCATCCATTGATCGACAGAATGACTTACCCACCGTCACAGTATTCTATGCAGCATTGCTTCTGATCAAGGAACTAACTTCACAGCAAAAGAATTGCAGCAGTGGCCCTGGGCTCATGGAATTCACTCGTTCCCCACCATCCTGAAGCTGCTGGCTTGATAGAATGGTGGCATGGCCTTTTGAGCACTCTATTACAGTGCTGGCTAGGTGGCAGTGTTTTTCAGGGCTGGGGCAAGGTCCTCCAGAAGACTGTCCAATATATGATGCTGTTTCTCCAGTAACCAGGATTCATGGGTCCAGGAATTGAAGGGCGGAAAGAGGAGTGGCACCACTCACTATTACCCCAAGTGATCCACTAGCAAAATTTTTGCTTCCTGTTTCCCAACTTTAAGTTCTGTTGGCCTAGAGGTCTTAGTCCCAGAGGGAAGAATGCTTTCGCCAGGAAACACAACAGTGATACCTTTAATTGGAATTAAGATTGCTGCATGGCTGCTTCGGTTCCTCATACCTCTGAATCAATAGGAAAACAAGGGAGGTAAGGTATTGGCTGTGGTGAATGATCTTGACTACCAAAGGGAACTGGACTGCTCAACAATGGAGGTAAGGAAGAGTATGTATGAAATACAGGCAATCCCGTGGAATGTCTCCTCGTATTACCATGCTCTGTAATTAAGGTCAATGAAGAACTACAACTCCATCCAGAAAGGATTACTAATGGTGCAGACCTTTCAGAAATGAAGGTTTGGGTCAGCAAAGCAGCTCAGGTGCTTGATGAAGTCAAAGGGAATGCAGAGTGGAGAATAGAAGAAGGTAGTTATAAATACCAGCTACAGCCATGTGACTAGTTACAGAAATGCAGACTGTATTTTCACAATTATATTCTCCTTATTTTGTTATGAATACATTTGTCTGTATATAAACATATATTAAGCAAATATCTTTGCTTTCTTTCCTCTCATTCCTTTATCATGTATCGACTTTGTATAAGTATTTAAATATTTTAAATTTTACATCGTAGTATTTAAGTTATAAAATATCAGGAGGAGAGTAAACATCACTCAGGGGCTTTATCTCCTCTTCTGGAAAGGAATTAGGGCACCTTTGGTTGTATGCAGGATAGTTATTATCACTTTAGGCAGAGTTATGACCTTTATTTGGAGATTAAGTATGGCTTAAGGAGATGCATATGGGTGCCAAGTTGACAAGGGGGAGACTTGTCATGGTTAATTTCATGTGTCAACTTAGGGGTGTCCAAATGTCTGATAAAACATGATTTCTGGGTGTGTCTGTGTGTCTTGGGAAGAGATTAGTATTTGAATCATTAGACTGAGTGAAGGAGAGACTACCCTTACCAATTCGAGTGGGCATCATTCAATCTTTTGAGGGCTTGAGCAGAACAAAAATGTAGGGGAAGGTCACTTTGCTTTCTGCTTGAGCTGAGACATCCACCTTCTCCTATCCTGGGACACCCACTGACACTCCTGGTCCTCAGGGTTTTGGACTCAGATTGGGACTTACATCATTGGCCCCGCATTTCTCAGGCCTTCAGACTCTCACTGAATGACGCTACCAGTCCTTTCCCGGCTCTCCAGCTTGCAGACGGCAGATCTTGGGACTTCTTTGCCTCCAGAACCATGTGAGCCAATTCCTTTAATAAATTTCCTCATCCCTCCCGCACCCCCCATCTATCTATATAACTCCTATTGCTTCTGTTTCTCTGGAGAGCCCTGACTCACACATTTATATTATTGTAGCTGCTTCTTAGATTTACCTTTTGCACTATGATATGTTCTTCTTTATATCTACTAATGCTTTTTGTGTTAAAGTCTACCAAGCTTTCTTTTGTTTAAAGTTCCATGGTATATATATCTGTCTTTTACTTTGAACCTTTATATAACTGAAATTGTCTTTTTTTTTTTTTTTTTTTTTGCGGTATGTGGGCCTCTCACTGTTGTGGCCTCTCCCGTTGCGGAGCACAGGCTCCGGACGCGCAGGCTCAGCGGCCATGGCTCACGGGCCCAGCCGCTCCGCGGCATTTGGGATCTTCCCAGACCAGGGCACGAACCCGTGTCCCCTGCATCGGCAGCCAGACTCTCAACCACTGCGCCATCAGGGAAGCCCTGAAATTGTCTTTTATAAGCAGCGTATAGTTGAAATTTTTTTCCAAATCTTTTTTTTAAAATTTTTATTGTTGTCTTTTGATTGGTTATGGACCATGAGACTATAACACAACCACACACCATTGCAACTTAAAATATAACAGTGGCCTTTAATCATGGTGTTGCATGTATTATACACTTTCCTTACCTCATGCCTACTCATTAACAGAGTTAATGCTTACTAACAGAATTATTATGAGGTAACTTTAAAAATAAGAAATATGTAATATAAAAACTCATAAACATGCATTCCTTGCAAATAAGTTATTTGTGGTATTATGTTATATATGAAAACTTTTATCTTTTCTTGACAGATGAAAGACATAATGCACAGGTTTTGAATCCCAGGTAATTAGGCAAGGCATGTACGTTTTCTGTTCCATTTTTCCTGTCCATCAAAGATAATTACTCTGGTAGAATAAATAAAGGGGGAAAAGTCACCTGTATGATCAATCAAGTTAAAAATGATGATTAATTCAACAAATGGCATGAGGGTACACTTATTTTGAAGTAGAGTTCTATCATGTATCAATAATTTATTTGTAACCAACATTGTGAATACACAAATGCTAAAGAATTAAGCATTATTAGACAAAAAGAGAAAAGATAGCACTCCAAGACATATTTTAGGTGACAGATTTACCATGTCTATGATATAGCTTACAATACTGAAAAATATGCCTCAGTTTGATTTTTATTATATGCAGCTATATTACTGTCTTCATTTAATATACATTTATATTATTTCTGTCTATCTAATACATTGAATTTTCTGTCTGTTTCTTCCTCTCATCCTAAAATAGTTGATACTTACTGTGATACCACGGATTCTTTGTTTTCCAGGCTAGCCTGTGGTCTCACTCTCACTTCCCACTTGCCTATATATTTAAAAATAAAAATAACCATTTAAAATTGTATTTTCCTCAAAGATGGTTCTGCAAAACTCTGTACCATTTATCAGTATTGAAATAGTTTTGAATCCCTATCTGAGATCTGGGAGCAGTCACTACTTAAGAATATCTTACCACCAAGAGCACCTCTTAACTGGTAAGAAAGACTAATATGGGAAAAAGCAAAGTAATGTAAGCTTATCTGGAAATGAACTCAGATCATATTTATATCCATGACATTATTAGCTAAATAGTTTTACACTTTTTTTTACCATTCATAGTCTGCCCAGTTTTTCCACAATAAAGTCATCTAATATAAGAAAATTCCTTTAATATGTTTATTATCTGAATTATGTGACTATTTTATGTGTTACATATTACTTCAGCAATTTTACATAAACTTTTCAAAATATTTCTATGAAATATATTCTCTTTTAATTAGTATTATCAACTTTAAATACTTCAATAAAATTCTTTAAATATTTGAATAAAATTCATTTCATTTTAATTAAGATGTAGGGCATAGATGTAAAACTCAAAGGCAGAAATTATTTTATAGCAATTTCCATGAAAGGAAATAAACCAATTTTAATATTTATTTTATTCTTGAAGCAGATTTTCAGATATTTATAAGGTTATTTAATTTTAAAAAGTTTTTTCTGTAGATTAGCCATGGCTATATCTAGATTTTTCAGTTTTACTATTATATATTAATTTCTAAACTTTTCCAACTCTGCCTGCCTCTCAATTTATTTAAGTGTCTTAAAGCTTAACTACTCTCCTAAATTTCCATGCTATGTTTTAATAAAATAGTGTATGCAAAATTCTTTGAAATATATAAATATTAAAAAGTAAAGTAATAATATTTAATACATATTTAATAATTAAGATCAAATAGTAAAAGGAGGTAGATAAACACTAACTAGAAATCATTTCTACTTAAACTTACCCTTAACACAGTCCAAGTTATTTTAAGATTAAAGAAATTTATTATTCATTATATTGATCATTAATGTATTACATATTAAATTTCCATATAAAGATAAATATATAATCGGAATTATTACTAGTTATATCACCATAATGTTATTTATTGATAAGTTACTATGTAGGCCAACTAATTACAAAAGTAATGAATCTTAAATATGAAATTAATATACCCATCGCTTGTATAGTCCTCAGTTCTCCAATTTTTTTTTTGGAAATAAACTTTTACCAGTGTAGCAATCAGTACACAGAGAATAATGAAAAAAGGAATGAGTAAGAAAAATGGCCATCTCGTAGGTGTGGAATAGTAAACATTCTCAATATAGCGCCTGTCTAGGAGAGAAAACACCAGTGATTTGAAAGCAACTACCAGGAATATAGCAAAACCATTTCTGCATTTTAATATGACTATTAGAATAAAATGTTTAAACATTTAATAATTTTATAATTAACATATTTTATATGAAGTGGATAAGTTGACATCATAAGTGCTCAAAGTTAGACTCTTCTCTTACATAATAGTCCTATATTCCTTGCTTGTTTATTAAGAACCTTCTATTCCATGTAGTCTCTTTTCAGATCTGTCTCATAATACAGACGAAAGGGATTATAGTGTGATCCCAGGAAGAACTGAATTTTCCCTCAATACTCAATTTTTTTTTGTAAGAAATATTGCATATGTAATAGCATTTCAATGAAGTCCAAATTCTTTTCTTTTATTGCATTGGTATTTATTTTCATGTTTCATCTAAGAAATTAATTGCTTAGCTCAAGGTCATGTAGACATTTCCTGTGTTTCTTTCAAGAATAGTTTTAGCTTCTACATTTAGATTTATCGTCTATCACACATGAATTGTGAAGTAAGTTGTAATTTTGAGATTCATTTGGCCTTATGTGGATATCCAGTTGTTAGAATACAATGTTTTGAACTGACTTTCCTTTCCCGTTGAACTATCTTTGTACTTTTCTTGATTACTGTAACTATATACTAAATCTATATTATTCTAAATTTAATATAAGGCAGATAGACTAAGTTGTCCTTCTTTGTTGTACTTTTTCAGAGCTCTTTCGCTATTCTAAGCACTTTTGTGTGTATTTTAGAATCAAATTGTTGATACCTAAAATGTTGCATGCTTTTATGATTGGTCATTTTTATCTATAGATTTAATTTGGTGAGAGTTGACATCTTGGCAATAATAAACTTTCCAATTGGTGAGCATGGCATATTTCTCCATTTACTTGTATGTTTAGCATCTATCTGCATTTTTGTTTTAGTTTCAGTCTTGCACATCTTTTGTTAAACTTATTCTTAATATTTTATATTTTGATAGTATTGTAGATGGTACTGATTTTAAGTTGGTTTTCATTTACTGCTGCTAGTATATAGCAATACTATCCACTTTTAAACATTTCCTTTGACCTTTCGAAAGGTTTTTATTACTTCTAGAAGGATTTTTGTAGAGTCCTTAGGATTTTTGATGTAATTAATCATATCATGTTCAGTCTAATTTCATCCTTTCTAATCTTCATGCTCCTGATTTTTTGTTCTTTACTTATTGCACTGGCTATGACTTAGGGTAAAATATTGACATGGTGAGAGCAGACTTCATTGCCTTGCTCTCAAATTTTGGAAAAAACGATGTATTTTATCATAAGATATATTGGCTAAAATTTTTTTGTTGATTCTTTTTATCATATTGATGAAGTTTGCTTCTGTTGGTAGTTTGTTGCCTTTAAAAAAAATTCATAAATACGTGTTGAATTTTGTCAAATGACTTATGCATCAAAAGAGAAAATGATATACACTTAAAAAATTCTTAATTTGGTGAATTGCACTGATTGACTTTCAAATGAATGCTTACATTTATGTTTATGAAGTATATTGTTCTGTAATTTTTTCTTTGTTAACTTTCTTTCTGGATTTGGCATCAGAGATATGTTTTCCTCATACAGCGAGGTGACAGGAGTCACTTCACTGCTACTTTCTAAAATGGTATTTCTTCCTTGCAAAAACTTGCCAGAATTAACTTGTGAAACCATATACATCTGTATTTCTTGTTGCTGTTATTTTTGTTGGTGGTGATTTTCAAAAATCACAAATGCACAAATCATGAAGTTTGGGCTTCTGATTTCTTGGTTATACCCTACGATTTATAATTCCTTTTCCATGAGGAGTAGCCCTTATAACACTTTTTACATTAGAGTAGCTTTATCAGTCTACTTTTACCCATAATTGATTAGGACTTGAAGAACATATGTATTATCTTGACTGTTTTCAGTCTGACTGATGTAATTCCTTAAAAATGTATGGATTTCTTGTGTATTAAATAAAAAATACACCCCATTAAATGAAACCACACCCACAAATCTTTTTAACATAAATCTGTCTATATTGGACTCTGGTGAGGCTGCTATAAAATAACCTATTTAACATACATAGTAGCCTTATTGTTTAAGAGTTTTTAAGAGGCAGTCCAGTACAATACTTAGAAGGCTTTTTGTATATTGATAGATGAAGGTGTCTAAGAGGCATCACTTTAAGTTTTCCTGAGGTCTTAACAGAGGGGTTTACATACGCTTGACAATTTTTATCTGAGATCAAATTTTATTGCTCAGTATCTCAAATTTAGCTGTTAGCCATTTCTTACTTTAAGAATGTTTTGCTGGAAGAATTCAGGAATAAAAATTAATTTTATTTTCAAACCAAATAAATTCTAGCTCTTTTCAAGTAAAATAGACATTTTACTTGAAAACTGAACTGTTCCTTTATTAATAATTACTATCATCTTGTATTTTATCATAGGTAACTTAAGTCACCCAACTTGGAAATCTTGCTGACCAGAACCATGAATTCTACTTTCTACATTACCACAGGCAGCAAGGATGCCACACAATTCACTACTTCATAATAAATGTCCTCATTTCTCCAACTTCTAATAACATGTTTTTAAGCTGTCTTTGAATTGCTCACCAACAGTCTTCTTGAGACAATGTCAACATATATCAGTAGTCGTCAACAGTTTCCTGTTCTACCTTCCATGCACCACCCAATTCCAAAGCTAATGGTACATGTTTTAGATTCTTGTTATATAAATATAAATGCACCATCTGGTACCAAATTGTGTGTGTGTGTGTGTGTGTGTGTGTGTGTGTGTGGTGTGTGTGTGTGTGTGTGTGTGTAGGGAGAGAGAGAGAGAGAGAGAGAGATTGTGCAACAAAGTATCCCTAAATTTAGTAACTTAATCTTTTAATTTTGTGTGTCATGAATTTGGGGAGGGCTTAGTTGCGTGGTTGTATTTTTATTTTTATGTCTCAATGTAGTCAAATTTCATATACAGCAGATAATTTTCAACAGAATGAGTGTTCCAATAATGAGAGTTCGAAGCATTAGTATTCTAGAAAACCCAATCAGAATCTGCAGCAAGACCATGGAAGTCTCAGAATCTCACTTCTGTATATTTTATTGCTCAATCACATCACTAAAACCAACCTGGATTCTAGGAAACAGTCCTCTTCTCACTGGGGAAACAGCATGCATGTGCATGGATAGAAGCAGTTAATTGCTGTTAATTTGAAGATAAGCTGACCGTTCCCACTAACATAGAAATAGCTTGGTGATACGTAAGTATGTTATAATGTTTTTTACTTAATCTATTACTGTATGGTCTTAAATACTATACTTCAAATGCTGGAATGAATGTGGAAATGTTACGAACTAAGTCTGGCTCAAAATCTGCTTGCTTTGATTTTCTGTAAATATAGGTTTTTTGTTCTTTTGGGGTTTTTTTTGCGGTACGCGGGCCTCTCACTGTTGTGGCTTCTCCCGTTGCGGAGCACAGGCTCCGGACGCGCAGGCTCAGCGGCCATGGCTCACGGGCCCAGCCGCTCCGCGGCATGTGGGATCCTCCCGGACCGGGGCACAAACCCGTGTCCCCTGCATCGGCAGGCGAACTCTCAACCACTGCGCCACCAGGGAAGCCCTAAACATAGGTTTTTATATAAAAGAAATCTAGTCCTAAGCAACACTGGATCTGCCAGCTTGCTCTAAAATACATCTCTACTTTGAACCAAAAATGTCGAAAATTATATTTCCTAAGCTCCTTAACCTTTGGTCTTCTAGTTAGATTTGGCTAATGGGATTCACTGGATAAAATTTGGAGGGCAAGAAGACAGAAATTGCCATGGTATTTAACCCTCTCTTTCTCCAGCATCTGCAGTTGTGTCCCTGTATCCTCTACACCTTCACCTCATGCTGGAGAGTACCTCTACCTGTGTTCTAGACCCTAGTATAGAGCCCTGACCACAGTTACATGTCATGCGAGATGGCTTAGATTCTGGTTCTAGTAATAACGTCTCCATTTATTGTGCCTTTAGCCCTAAGAAGTGGTAGTGGATTCCCGTGTTGCTAATCTCTGGTTGCCTCACTGCTCTCTGATTGGCTTTTATCTCTGCCGTTATGCGTTACCCCATGCCTTGTATTGAATTCCTCCTGTACGAAAGGCTAAAGTGATTTCTATTTTCGTGCCTGGGCCTTTACTGACATACCTTATTTATAACATATATTTAATATGTTATAACACATTAGTCTCTGGAAGGAAAACATAAATTAAATAGCCATATATGGTGTATTGTTTTATGTCCAAACATAATCTAAATATAAATTGGTAGACAAAATACTTATTTTATTAAATTTAATACATTAAAATGTTATTTTAATTATAATTTCAATTGAAATCAGTATCAATCAAGTATCAATCAATACTCACCAGGTAGGCCTGGTACTGAGGGTGGAAAGTTGCCACTGTCAATACTCCCACCTTCCCATGACTCTAGTGAAGCTTGGCAATTTGGAGGTAAATATGTAGGGTTACAGTGACAGTGCCTTTTATTATTACATAGCTGAAACAGGAGAAATATCATCTTATAAATAGCTAAAATTATTTGTGTTCACTTAAAATTTTGAAATAATAGCTAGGTCAGATAAGGCTGATTTTCTTACATGGTTTATGAATATGACTGTGTGTGTGTGTGTGTGTGTGTGTTTAGCTGTGCGTTTGCTTTCCAAATATCAGCCTCAGTGATTTCTATTCTTGGCTTCTAGTGCTGACACTTACACCTTGATTGTGGCATTTTTCTGGAGTACAGTCGTAATTCAAGAATGAAGAATCTACACATTTCTTATTCTTGCAAACCTAAAAAGGAGATATCCCAAAGTAAGTTAACTGTACCAACATCTGTATTTGGCATCTAATTAAAAGGATTCCTTATTATACTGACATAAGAGGTATTCATCTAACAATAAATATTAATATACTAACAATAAGTGATTAATTCATAGTGTTACTATGTTTTCACCACTAGATGAGACTGATTATCTGAAAGTAAATAAAACAATAAAAACATCTTCCCTGCTTATACTGGGATAGGAAGTACAGGCGTGAAATAAGTAACAGTAAAGGTAAATGTGTAATAAATACTATAATAAAATAGTTTTATGAAATAATAAAAACACAGAATTTATCTAATATATGAGGACAGTGAAACTTTTTTATTGAGCTCTGATGTTGAACATGACTTAATCAAGCATAGAAATGAGAGACAAAGTACTTATAGAAAAAGAATAAGTATTCAGAATGACCCTACATCATATCTATTATGAAACTGTTAAGAAATATTTAGGGAAGTGCAGTTGTTACACAAAGAACAGCCATTCAAACATTAATTAACTAAATATTTGAGTCTTACGACGCGCCTGGCCCTGAGAACACAGCAGTGAACAACAACAACAACAAAACTCATGTTGCTCATATTGCAGTAAAAGATATAGAAACACACACACAAGAAAAAATCTATACGTGATGTGACAGAGGTTATTATGGAGGGTTTGTCTGTGTCTTATAGTCTTAATCAGAAAATCGGTCTATAACCTATAAGCAATTGGCGGTGGTTAGAGATTTAATTGGAAGATGGAAAGCTGATAAAAGGAGGTTTTGAAAAAGAGAATGTAAAAGGCAAGAGAAAATATAGAAAGACAAACTAGAATAACATTACAGTAGTCCAGAAAAATGACAACCATAGAGTGAAATTGAGTGGTAGTAGTGTTGATGAAAAACAGTGGTTGTGTTTGAGACAGAGTTAAATAGTTTGATCCACCTAAGTTTAGTGATAGATTGTATATAAAGGATGAAAAGAGAGATGGAGCAATGACACCAAGGTCTCTGGTATGTCTAACTTTCTTGGTTGTGGTACAAGTAATGGAATAAGAAAGCTAAGCATAAAGCTCAAAAGTTTAGAAATATTATTTTTTGAGACTTCTTTTTACTTGTAATATCAAATAATACTACGCATTTGAGATAAAATAAAAATTATTTTTAGGCACAGAAAATGTGAGACAATGTGATTCCACAAAAGTAACCAAAACCTGAAGCCAGCATTCCTCCCGTGGTCGTCAATGGCTAAGGATGTAGTATTTAAGTGATTATATGCACCACACGCCAGTGACAGAATTAAAAGCAGGTTTTACCAAATCCTGAAAAAATAATCTGGAGGGCGACATCAGCAAAATGGTGCACTAGGAAGCCCCAAGTCTTGTTCTCCTTTAGAGATCCTAGAAGAAGAAGATGAAGAAGGAGGAGGAGGGGAAGGAGGGGGGGAGGGGGAGAAGGACTGGCTAAAGCAACCCATAGGAGCTCTGGAAGCCGTCAAAGGTCTACTGCAGCTCAGCAAATGCCCAAACAAACAAACAAAAAGCCACCATCAAAATGTTAGAAAGTTTTGTAGTATTTTGCTCAAACCTTGTCCCACTACTTTTTGGGCATGCCATAGTCTTGGTCTGGAGGAGACAGCAGCTGAGTTTCCAATTCCCTCTCTTGAACTGAATGGAGTAGAGGACACCTTATTTTCAATATTGTAACCTGTCTGGGAACTGCCTGAAGACTCGTCTCTGTTCCACCTAATTCAGATCTCAGATGGACACTGCTCAGGAAAACTGCAGGGAAACTAAGACTTGTAGACATTTGGAGCAGAGAGAATGGGTGGAAACATACAATAGACCATCTAAGGCTCCAAGGCAACCCTGGCATGAGACTATTTGGAAAAATAAGACATTAAAAAACATACATGTATGTGGGGAATAAGAAAAGCCACAAAAAGACCCAGGAAAGACGCATATTCACAGAGATCTCAGAGACCACAAGCTTTCTCCTCAGGCTACTCCCAAGGCTTAGAGCACACCCCAGAAATTAGAAAAGGACTACACTGGCACGGAGCCAGACTGCAAACAGTGGGAGAAATGGCTGTTTTTCAAAAGTCCAATTTTTAACCAAAAAATCACATGCTATAAAAAGAAATAGGAGAAAAAGTTGGAAAGAATATGCAATGGAGATAAGACAGTATCACCAACAAGTGGTGCTGGAAAAACTGGACAGCCACATGTAAAACAATAAGATTAGAACAATCCCTCACAACATTTACAAAAATAAACTCAAAATGGTTTAAAGACCTAAATGTAAGGCCTGTAACCATAAGACTCTTAGAAGAGAACATAGGTGGGATACATTTTGACATAAATTGTAGCAATATTTTCTTGGATCAGTCTCCTAAGACAAAAGAAGTAAAATCAAAACTAAACAAATGGGATCTAATTAAACTTAAAAGCTTTTGCACAGCAAGGGAAACTATCAACAAAACAAAAAGAAACCTATGGAATCGGAGAAAATATTTGCTAATTATGCAACTAACAAGATGTTAATATCCAAAATATATAGACAGCTCATTCAACACAATATCAAAACAAAAACAAAACAGTTAAACAATGGGCAGTAGACTGAATAGACTTATTTCCATAGAAGATATAAAGATGGCCCACGGGCTCATGAAAAGATGTTCAACATCGCTAATTATTAGAGAGATGCAAATCAAAAACACAATGAGGTATCACCTCACACCTCTTTGAATGGCTCTCATCAAAAAGTCTACAAATAACAAATATTGGGGAGAATGTGGAGAAAAGGGAACCCTTGTACACTTTTGCTGGCAATGCAAATTGGTACAACCACTATGGAAAACACTATGGACGTTCCTTAAAAAAGTAAAAATAGAATTACCATACAACCCAGCAATCCCACTCCTGGGTATACATCTGGAAAAAAGAAAGACACTAATTCAAAAAGATACATGCTCCCCAATGTTCACAGCAGCACTATTTACAATAGCCAAGACTCAGAAGCAACTCAAGTGCCCATCAACAGACTATTGCATTTAAAAATGTGATTTTTTATATATATATATATATATATGTATATATATATATTTATAAATTTATTTATATAGTGGAATATTACTCAGCCATAAAAAAGAATGAAATACTGTTATTTGCAGTAATGTGGGTGGGCTTAAAGAAAATTATGCTTAGTGAAATAAGTCAAAGAGAAAGTCAAATACTATATGATATCACTTATATGTGGAAACTTAAAAAGAATGCAAAGGAATATATATATGCAAAACTGAAACAGATATAGAAAACAAACCTATGGTTGCCAAAGGGGAGATCAAAGTGGGGAGGGACAAATTAGGGGTATGGGATTAACAGATGCAAAGTGGTATATATAAAATAGATAGGCAACAAATATATACTGTATAGCACAGGGAATTATACCCATTATCTTGTAATAACCTATAATGGAATATAATCTGCAAAAATACTGAATCACTATGCTGTACACCTGAAACTAACACAATATTGTAAATCAATTATACTTCAATTAATAAAATGAGTTGATGGAAGGTTCATGAAAATGGAGAGTAGTTAAATCTCAGATTTATGTGCCTTTGATTGATTTTTCCTTTACTCTGTGAATCCTTTATTATTTTCATCACTAAAATGGGCATATGTTACTTTAACTGCTATTTTAAGTAAGTATATCAAAATATAATTCATGACATTAAAAATACTCCCTGTGTAACATGAGATAATTAATAAAACAGTTAATGAACTGTATGATTCTCAGTTCAGTTAATACATATGACTTCCATGAAAAAAGTACTAAATAGCCAATGAAATATTCCTAGTGATAATATCTATGCATGAATGCAGGTTATATTTTTTCTTTTAAAAATTTTCTCATTTTCAAAACTTTCTACTTTCTTATTTTTTGAAATTAAATGTACACTTAAATTATGAGAAAAATACCAAATATGCATTTAAAATTTGAAATTAGGAAATTAGTTGCTAATAAAAGACTACATACCTTATTTAGACCACAGACAGTTCCATCTTTTACCCACATGTTTCTGCTGTCTTTATCATCATATGCATATTCCAGTCCAACGCAGATGTGTCCATCTATGTTGCTATACAAAACAGTGGCATTTGGAATATTAAGTATCATTCCTTTGTCATATGTACACAGTAATTTTCCACACCGCACATCCCTATAATTTACCAACAAATAAAAATCATTAGTTTTCAATACAGAGAAATATTAGAATATCATTTCTAAAGCAAACAGATTTAAATAAAGCATTAAGGGCTGCTAAAAGATGTATGCAATTAATTGTGCAACACCAAAAAATATGAGGGCCTTTCCTGCATTGTTAATAGTAACAACATCTTAGTAATTATGAACTACTTTCTATTTAGCCTTATCATTTTTTTGGTAACAATTCTTTATTCCTTTTTTGATTCTTAAACATGATTCCAAGCTTATTCTATTATAAAAAATTAGTAAAATTTTAAAAATTACTGGTATGATTGGATTTCCTTTTCTGTTTTTCAAACATAATATGTACTCTCCACATCATGGGTCCCAAACTGACAAGACACTGAGGCATACACTCAAGAAGCAGTACATGCAGTAAATATTAACACTGAACCACTAAGATACATCACAATGATAGTGCATAAATCACAGACAAAATCATGAAAGTAACCAGAAAATAAAAAAGCATTAACAACAAAAGAACAGTAATACAACTTAAGACTGACTTTCCAAGAGAAATAATGGAGATCAGATTATTGAATGACAGACTCAAAGGTGAGACAAAATATCTAGTGTCTTCGCATTTTGTGGGTAGAGAAAATATCTTTCAAAAGGAAATATGGCATTTTCAGACAATAATTAATAAAATTTATCAATAGATGCCCCAGACTAAAGAAAATGTGAACTGAGTTCTTCCCATTGAAGGAAATTTATCTTAGATGTAACTTGTAGAAGTACAAAACACATATAGCTTTATCAGATTGAGGAAGCTTCTTTCTATTCCTAGTTAGATGAGAGTGTTTATCAATGAGTCAGTTCTAGGATTTGTGATACATCAGGCACAAAATAAATTGTGTAGTTAAATCTTAACGAGGGGGGTAGGAGAGAGAGAAGATATAGGTAAATTATCTCCCCCCAAATAAGTATAAAACTGTGCAAATTTGTCACAACAAACATTTCAGGGCTATGGAAACTGATGATCAAAAGCAAACAACAAATCGAGAAGCATTTATGTAAAGTTGCCATAAAATCAGTAATAATAGTGAAAGGCTGTGGTCCTCTTGCCTGGGTCTGCTCCCATACACTCTTTCAGCTGTCGTTTTACCAGGGCAAGGCTGGCCATTAAAACCAATAAATTCAGTGCCAGAGGGATCATCTTTGATTTGGTGCAGAGAGCAAAAAGTCTCACCCAGCAGCATTTTGAGTAAAAGTAGCAAATGTAGTAGGGAATGAATGTAAAACCAGCAGCACTGTTAGCCCAAGACTGAGGTCACAGTTAAGATTCGGGATGGAGTAGCTAGAAATTGGAGCCATGATTCTGGAGAGAGTGGTTCCATAAAGGCTGGCTGTCAGCTATCCTTACATCACATCCTTAGCGGCTGTGAGGCTCCATTTATGTGCAGGGAGACTTCACAAGTCTCTATTTGTTATAAAGCAGAAACTAACACACCATTGTAAAGCAATTATACTCCAATAAAGGTGTTAAAAGATAATAATAATAAAATAAAATAAAGGGGGGAAACACAGAAGCTTCTCAAAGGACACAGAGAAAGCATTTCATAAAATCCAGCACTGAACCATGATGAACTGTCTCATCCAGCTAGGAACAGACAGAAACTTCCTCAAATTGATAGAGCTGTATGTGTAACCTACCAGTAGTATCATGGATAAAGTAGAAAGATTGAATGCTATCACCCTACAATCAGGAACAAAACAAACATTTCTGCTTTTATCACTTTTATGCAATGAGGCAAAGATTTCTTAGGTATTGTACCAAAAGCAAGATCTGTAAAAAAATGAAGGGATAAGTTGGTCTTCATCAAAATTAAAATCTTTTGATCTTCAAAAAGTTGTCACTAAGAAAAGATAGACTTAGATAAAATATTTGCAATTCATATATCTGATAAAGATTCTATTCTGATACGTAAAAGAATTTTCACAATTCAATAACGACAGCAAAACCCAATTTAAACGTGGGCTACAGATCTACCAAGACATTTTACCAAAGAAGATATACAAATGCCTTATAATCACATGAAAGGGTGGTAATTTCATAAATCAGTAGGTAAATGCAAATTAGAGCCAGAGTAAGATACCTCTTTAGAATGACACACAAATAAACAAGGAAACAAAAAGTCATGACAATATCAAATGTTGGTGATGTAGAGAAGGATGTAGAGAAGATAGAACTCTGATACATATTTGCTGGAAATGTAAAATGGTACAGTAACTCTGGAAAATATTTGGGAAGCTTCTTAAAATGTTGAACATATACCTGCCATGTGACCCAGCAATTCTACTTCTAAGTGTGCCTCCAAGTGAAATTTTAAAATATGTCTACATAAAGACTTGCACCTTCACACTTGTTATATCCCAGGAGAAACAAATACATGGCTTTACAAAGCAAACAAACAAAATACTGCACAAGAATGTTCACAGCAGCATTGTTCTTGATTTTTTTTATTGAAGTATAGTTGATTTACAATGTTGTGTTAATTACTGCTGTACAGCAAAGTGGTTCAGTCATACGTATATATATTCAATATTCTTTTCTATTATGGTTTATCACAGGATACTGAATATAGTTCTCTGTGCTATACAGTAGGACCTTGTTGTTTATCCATTCTCTATATAACAGCAGCATTGTTCTTAATGGTCTTAAACTAGAAACATTCTAAATGCCCATTAAGTGGTACATAATTTTAAAATGTTTATATTCACACCATATAATATTACCCAGTAATAAGAAGCTACATACTACTGATATAGGCTACAAAATGGATGAATCTCAAAAACATAAGTAAAAGAAACCGGACAAAAAGATTACATATTAGAGGGCTTCCCTGGTGGCGCAGTGGTTGAGAGTCCGCCTGCCGATGCAGGGGACACGGGTTTGTGCCCCGGTCCGGGAAGATCCCACATGCCACGGAGCAGCTGTGTCCGTGAGCCGTGACCGCTGAGCCTGCGCGTCCGGACCCTGTGCTCCACAACGGGAGAGGACACAACAGTGAGAGGCCCGCGTTCCGTAAAAACAAAACAAAACAAAAAAAACGAACAAAAAACAAAAAGGCAACCTACTGAATGGGAAGAAGGTATTTGCAAAGGTATATCCAAAATATATAAAGAACTTATACAACTCAATAAAAAAACAGCCTCCCAAAATCAATTAAAATATCAGCATAGGACCTGAATAGACATTTTCCCAAAGGCATACAGATGGCCAACGGGTACATGAAAAGACATTAAACATCACTAATCATGAGGGAAATGCAAATCAAAACCGCAATGAGATATCATCTCACACCTGTCAGAATGGCTATTATCAAAGAGACCAAAAAAAAAAACAAGCATTGGTCAGATGTGGGGAAACTGTAGTAAACTGTCAGTATGAATGTAAATTGGTAAAGCCAAATGGAAAACAGTATGGACTTTCCTAAAAAAAAAAAAATTAAAGTAGAACTACCATAAAATCCAACAATTCCACTCCTAGATATTTATCTGAAAAAAATGAAAACACTACTTCAAAGAGATATATGTACCCCAATGTTCATAGCAGTATTATTTAAAATAGCTAAGATATGGAAGCAACCTAAGAACCCAGCATTGGATGAATGGATAAAGATGTGAGATATATTTATATTATTTGTATATTATATATGTAATAGAGTATCACTCAGCCACAAATAAAAATGAAATGTTGCCATTTGCGAGAACATGGATGGACCTGGATAGTATATTGCTTCATGCTTTGTGAAATAAATCAGACAGAGAAAAACAAATATTGTATGTTTTTACTTATATGTGGAATCTAAAAATAAAACAAACAAACAAATATAACAAAACAGAAACAGACTCACAGATACAGAGAACAAACTAGTGGTTACCAGAAGGGAGAGGTGTACAGAAAGCACAAAATGGGTGAAAGGGATTAAGAGGTACAAACTACCAATGGCAAAATAGATAAGCCAAAGGGATGTAACATACAGCATAGGGAATATAGTCAGTATTTTATGATAACTTTGTATGGTGTGTAATCTATAAAAAATGTTGGATCACTGTGTTCTACCTCTGAAACTAATATAATGTTTGTAAGTACTTATACAGAAAGTCATAAATATATGCAAAGTTTCCATTATGTATTACTCATAGTAACCAATATAAAGTCAAAAAATTGCAATGCATGCCAAAAAAGTTAAAATGCGATATAGGTGCAAATAAAGCACTAGATATCAATATCCAAATGACCCAGATATTACAATTAGCAGAGAAGCACTTTATAGCAGCTAATATAAAAAGATCAATGATTTAAAAGAAAATATAATCCTAACAGCTAGAAAGCTTCCTTTAGTATATGCTTTAGCAGTTATGAAACAAACTTTTGTGCTTCTGGGCTTGAGCATATGAAAAAGCAACTTATGAATGTAAGATGTACTTTGTATATATTTGTGGTGTCTGGAAATAAAATTATCACTATAAGTTCACGTTTTAACAACAGAGATATAATACGTGGATATAGAAATAAATGTGATACATGTATGTTCTAGCTTTTTTGTCTGAGAAGACTTAGAGATAATGGAAAACGGCAGAAATAAGCACACCTTGTTCTCAGATGTTTACTAAATACTCTTCTCTACTAAAACGAATCTGGGCTACTTAGAGAAACAGCTGAATCCAGAACAAGGGTAGGAAAAATATAACAGGGGCCTAGAACATCTTTTTTTGTGCTGGAAAAATGTGTAAGTTTTTAAAGTGTCATACAGACTTTTGAAAAGAATATTGTGGCCAGCTAAAAGAAACTCTCACTAGCCCAAATTGAGACAATTTGAAAAAGTAACTGTTAAAATAAATGATAGTAATATATTCTATACTATTGAGTCAAATAACAATTGCTGAGTCTGAACTGACATAAATAAATACACAAACATAAATAAATAAATAAAAAGAATACTTCTTTCTACAATACATTTCTAGCTTAAAGGTGGAGGCAATAATGGAGTCAGAAAATCATCAATGAACCTTAATACTAGTGGGTGAAAGTTCGAAGAAGAACAGAATATGTCCATGGTCTCAATATTAACTCTCCCCATATTAACACATTAAACACAAAGGAAAAGAGTAACTTTACAATAGAGACCTAAAGAAAATTAACGTTACCAAATAATTTAACTTAAAATATCCAACTTTGAGAGAAAATGGCATGTACCTTTTAAAAATTGCACTTGACTGTACAATACCACTTCAGTGGCAAGCTTGCCAAAATTTACGACATGAATCTAATGATGAAAAATATCAAACAAACCCAATTTGAGGAAAATATTACAAAATAATTGGCCTGTAGTTTTTTTTTTAAGAAAAAAAAAACAGGAAAAGAAATGGAAACAAAAAGAATGTTCTAGATTAAAATTTAACAAACTCGTGACTCTGGATTTGCTCCTGAACAAGACAAAAGACCTATAAATACTTTACTGAGATAATGAATGAAGTTTTATTGAGAACTGTGGTTGACAGCTACAATAGAGCCATTAAAAAAAAAAAAAACCTTTGTTCTCAAGAAAACACAATGATTTACTTAAGGATAATGAAACACAGTAACCAATTTACATTCAAATGGTTTAGGAAAATCGTTTTGAAGGGAGGAAAGGAGAGGAGAGTTAGAAAAACAGAAGGATAAAGCAAATGGGCAAAATGTAAACCACTGAGTAAAGGCTATATGGGAAGTCTTTTTGCTATTCATGCAAACAAGAAATTATTTTTGCTATCAAACCAAGTTTGAAATAGTATCAAAGTAAAATATTACAGTAACAGTAGCATTCTAGTTCTAGTATATATAATAATCATAGTAGTTAACAATTAACCCTAATTCTAGTTCTAGTATATAATAATCATAGTAGTTAACAATTAACCCTCATATGTGTCAGTCCCATTCTAAGTGCTTTTCATAGAGTATCTAAATTCCACACTGGCACAAGCTCAATGATGTTAGTGAAATTGATATGCATATTTTACATATCAGAAAAGTGAGGCACATGTCCAAAGTCACACAAGTAGGTAAGTATTGGGATTAGTATTTGAAACCAAGATGTCTGCTTGTAGAGTATATGTTCTTAACCACATTGCTTTACTTCCTGGATAGTAAAAATTCATGCATTTTTATTAGATCACTATGAAGAATGATCATCCTTTGTAAAATTAAAGTGACAGCATGCAAAATAAAACTGATCAGTCGTTCTAACTAATGGGAAATTAATGTACCTATATGTAAATTAAATGCTCTGTGGGGTGGAACAAGGGATAGTTTGGATGTGTGAGAAAGATAAGTACAGATATTCTGTACTTGAGACATTTATAATTTGATTAAATATAGTCTTACTTCATGATCAAGTGACATTTCACTTACATGTAAAGTAAATTATCTCATGGTATTTTCAAATATAAAGCAATAAATAAAGTTTCTCAGATAGATTTCCTAGAACATACTTAGGACTACACTGTGTGTACCCTGAAGCATTTGAGCCACAGTTCCCAGATGGATCAGTCTTAGAATTAAGTTGATCAAAACACTCTTGAGTACCAAAACCTGAACCTGAAAAATAAAAATTTGTGGTTAGTCATATTGAACTTACATTAATTTAAAATAATTAATGAGTACACTTAAAATTCTGAGATTGTTTACAATATTGCACAAAATAAGAGCATAATACAAAATTGAAAATAAAACCTAGTTTTAAAATCACAAAAAAACTACTTCAATGAAATATTTAAATATTGAAAGCATCTTGTCTACTATCCAAACAGATACCTTAGGATTAACTACAGTGTGCAGTTTATCTTCTAATTTTTAGTAAGTCTAGAAATATATAAGTATATAAGAAACTTTTTTTAAACAAATAATTGACTCATTGGTCAATAGTGTTTTCATATAAATGTGTTTTCAAGACAAATCATTAAAATAATATCTTACTTTTTTATCCTAATTTCCCCAGACCAAAAATTCTTGGAGTCACAACTGATTTATTTTCATATTTACTATTCAATCCACACACATTATGTGTTTAATTCTCATAAGATTCAGTCTACTTAAAGAGCAGTTTATCATGACTCAATTAATTCTACTCTAATGGGAGGACTGAGCCAAAAACTTTTGATAGGGAGATTTAACTGTGAAGAAAAATGACACAGCATAAGAGGAGCCCCTGTGGACCCATCAGGGTCTCAGCTGACAGTCTTAGAGGCAGTAGTAAACTGAAAATAAGCAGTTGATTTTCATCCCAGAGGTCACTTGGAAACATAGCTATGTGTGAGAAATCAAAATTATAAGCTTAGCTAGGGAAGCAGGCCATTGGACATAAATAAGGCCAAAGTTGGAGGATCTTTTACGACTATAGTGATAAAATTAAGAGACTCGGGGGCCTCAACATATAGTATAGTCCCCTCTTAAGACATTTTCCTGCTTCTAAACATGTGAAGAGAAGGAGATTAAAATATAAGGAGGTGACTTCCAGAAAGCAGAGCATATTTTTCTGCAGTTTCTGCATTGTGATTACATACCTGCCAGGGGAAAGAGTCTCAGTAAATATACAATCTTTCAGTTGAAAGCCCTGGAGAGTTATGCCCTAGAAACAACAGTGAACTAGATATAGACTGAACCTAATCAAAACTCTAACTAAATGTTAACAATTATTGGTTTCTGATTTAATTAAAGTGATTAGTCTCTTACTTCATATACTTAACAGAAGAAAAAGATGGATGTATCTATATAAGATTGCAGTGTCTATATGAGAGAAGCATTTAGAATGAAGACACAGTTTCTGTAAGTCAAAAATGGAAGATGAAGACAGTGAAAAAAATTTTAACTAGGAATATGCTTTTATGTAAAATATTCAAGAAAAGATATAAAATAGAGACATCTACATGTAATTGAGTAGGAGAACCATGGTACATATATATACTAAAATTAATTACAAAGGATATAAATCTTCAAGAAGGCAATGTATCAAAAATAAATAAATTGAAATAATTATGGAGATGTATATGTATATATATATAAATGTATATATATATATAATATAAACATAAACTGAAAGTTAAAAATCTGTATAATAATACAGTATGTACACCACAGTTCCAAGGCACTCAGGAACACTAAGCAGAATTACGCGCACGCACTCCACACAAACACACGTTCAAACAGATAATATGAGGACCGCTACAAACCAAAGACCAAAGAGTGTCTTCATGGCTCAAAGAGACACAACATGACAGATTTTTCGTCAGAAATATGAAAGCCATATGACAGCGGAGTAACCCCTTTAAAATGCTGACGGAAATAGAGGTTCCAATTCAAGATGGCAAAGTAGAAAGATCCCGAACTCACAACTTCCCACAAATACACCAAATCTGCAGCTACATATGGAACAATTTCCGGTGAAGAAAACCTAAAAACTGGCGGAGTGACCACTTCACACTGAGCCAACAAGAGGAAAGCCACACTGAAGCAGGTAGGCAAGGCTGAGACACCACCTTGCTGGAAACCCATCCTGGCAATGGCGATCCACAGTTGGGAGGGAACTCAAAACGTGGAGCTCCTCCCTGAGGGGTGAAGTGTTTGGATCTCACATCAGGCACCACAACTTTTAAGACCTGCACCAGAAAGATGAGCCCCTAAAACATCCAGCTTTGATAACCAACAAGCACTCATGTCCACGAGACCCACAAGGCTATAGAGAACTGTGAAATGCTTCTGATGTGTGGTTTATGCTCAAGGGTCCTACAAGACTATAACTACAGGAGACAGAGTTCTTAACTGGCTACCACACCCAGGGCACAGCAAGAGGCAGCAGTCAGAGGAGCCCAGTCTTTCTGTGTAAGAGGCCTGTCAGCTTATCTCAGTAGCTGTGGCCTGAGGGGCAGGCTTCTAATGAAACCCATGTCTAAGGACCTGCCCTAACCCTTCACAGAGACTTTGGTGGGTGAGTGCTAATGTCATGTTCTCACCCTGCCACACTCCAGAGTGCCAGTATTTCCCAGAGGGGAGCCTTTGCATGCATCTTGTGCTCTGGTTTTTATGTGTGGTGCTTCCCAGGGACACCCCTAGATCACCTGGCTCTAGTGGCCAGGGGGGTTTGCATTCCTGGGTCCCCTGGGCTGCTAACAATTAGACGTTTTTAGCCCCAGGTCACAGCACAGACAGCAGGCTGAAATGCAGGATTAGTCTCGCTGTGAGAGAGACCTCTTTGCTTGTCCTGAAGCTCTGGCCTGAGGGGATGGCATCTGATTTGGGTATATAAAGATAAAATAAACAGGGTACAGGGGAAGATTCTGTTTCTCTGGTGGAATCCTGGCTGATACAATTGTTAAGACAGAGAGCTCAGTGCTGTATTAATTTGGGGATATTTTCATCTTTCCTCAGTGGCAGGGTAGCCAAAAGCCAGCAGCCTTACAGCTAATGAAGAGGTCTGACCTATTTTGAGCTTTGTTAAAATCACCAGAGCACAGTCTGAACATTTTCCAAACTTTCACTTACCTAGAAGATCTCTGTTCCCAGGGTGATTTTGTTATTTGGTTTGAGTTAGAGCTCGGCTCAGCGGGAAAAAGAGCCTTAGTAAACTCAGGGAATTACTGAAATAATAGCAAGGTGACAACAACATTACAGCAGTTGAGGCAAACAAGAGCCTGCTGGGAATTTAAAAGGAAGCCTTAGAGAACTAGATGATCATAAAGGGATGTTGAAAAGCTTAACACATAACTGGGTCTAAAAAGATGTACACATGCCAAGAACAATCCTGAGGAAGAGAAGTCCCCAGTCACTTCTCTGGATTATAGTTAGGTCCTGAACAAGCAAGAAGTGAAAGCTATGGCGGTTTTGCAAACTGCCTGAAGCTTGAAGCTTGAAGCTATCCTTGGCATAGGGTAGAAAATAAAGAGTCAAGGCATTGAAGGGTATCTGATGGGTTATTGGCTTGGCACTAAATTGTACTAATTTGGAGTTTCCCTAGGAAGCCTGGCTTAAAAATAAAAACAAGAACTTGGGAGAAAAAAAAAACAAACTATCAGTGGAACTATCAGAACTCAGTGGATGCACACAGCACGGAATACAGAACCGGAAAAATTAGTCCAGGAAAGTCACTAAACAAATGAGCAGTATGACAAACAACAACAAACCTTAGAGAAATCTGAATCAAAATTGTTAAAATATATTGTCTAAAATTTCTAGTTTCTTTTTCAATTTACACTATATGCAAAAAAATGAAATTATGCTACATACCCAGAAAAAAAAAAAAGGCAACAGAAAATGTCCTCAGAGATCCCCAATTTTGAATCCAGTAGACAAAGACTTAAATTAGCTATTACAA
Source organism: Delphinapterus leucas (assembly GCF_059928025.1). Taxonomy (NCBI): domain Eukaryota; kingdom Metazoa; phylum Chordata; class Mammalia; order Artiodactyla; family Monodontidae; genus Delphinapterus; species Delphinapterus leucas. The sequence goes on from NC_143149.1 coordinate 30,655,711, forward strand.
ATATGTTCAAGTTACAAATATGTTCAAGTCACTAGGGGAAACCATCTCTTAAAAACTAAATGGGAAATACTAATATAGACTTTTAAATAAAAAAGGGAACCAAATATAAATTCTGAAGTTGAAAACTGTATTAACTAAAATGAAAAACTTCACTACAGAAATTTAAAAATCAATAGATTTAATCTGGCAGGTTTTATTGACCTGAAGATAGGTCAATGGAGATTATCTAGTGCGAGGAAAGAAAGAAAATCAAATGATAAAAATAGTTTCATGGACCAGTGGGACAACATCAAGCGTATGAAATATTGGCATATAGGGATTCCAAAACTGAGGAAAAAACAGAAAAGGGCAGTGAAGTATTTTAAGAAATAATGACTGAAAGCTTTTCAAATTTAATGTATACCTATATCTATATTTTTACAAGAAGATTTCTTTAAAAACTCCACATGGAATAATCTTAAAGAGATCCACAGATCATGGTCAAATTGATTCCACTCTTCATTAAAGACAAGGAGGCCAGGTGACAGTAGGCTGATATCTATAGAGTTTTGAAAGGAAAAGACTAAGAATTCTATATTTGGCTAAACTCTCCTCAGAAAATTAAGGGAGAAATGATAGCATTCCAAGATAAACACAGTCAGGGGGAACTCATCTTTAGCAAACCTTTCCAGCAAGACCTACTAAAGTGCATCCTTAAGGCTGAAATCCAAGGACACTAGGAGGTAACCAGGATCTTCATGAAGTAACACAATGCTAATATAGTAAACTATCAAATAAAGTAAAAGAAAATATAACAGATAGTATAAACATATCTATTGTTTGGACTCTCTTCTATAGAATTTAAAAGATAATTGCATAAAAACAATTATTATAAAACATTTTCACTAGACTTACATAAAGATGTAAGATGTTTGACAGAAATAGAACAAGGGATGGGAAAACAGAGGTATAAAGATGCTTTTTGTTTACTTTTGATATGAAGTTAATATTAATTGAACGTTTTAAGATAGTAATTGTAACACCCAAGCAAACCACTCAGAAATAACTAAATATATATAGTAAAAGAAACCACAAAGAGATTAAACTATTCCACTAGAAAATATCTATTCAATACAAATGAAGAGGTTATTGAGGAACAGAGGGTAAAGTATAAGATATATTGAAAACACATAGCAAAACAGCAGATGGAAATATCACCTTACTTACATGAATAGATTAAACACTTCAATCAAAAAGAAGAGATTGACAGACTGTATTATAAGACATGATCCAACTATATGATGGTTGGATCAGTTAGGCAGATTGGGCAAGGCAGTGATCACCTAAGTCCAATCAGGCAATTATATGGGCCAAGGCTGATGTACAGTTTTATTCTGGATTCACCTCGTTATCTTGGGTGTGACCCTTGTACCCTACCAACTGAGAGCCTTGCAAACATTTATCTTCTCTTCACTGAAAGTTTGCCAGGGATAAATATATGCCCTTTAGTCTCAGCATAGCTTCCTGGCCTACCAACACAGGCAGTTCAAAATGTAGTAAAAGGGGGCTTCCCTGGTGGCGCAGTGGTTGAGAGTCCGCCTGCCAATACAGGGGACACAGGTTCGTGCCCCGGTCCGGGAAGATCTCACATGTCACGGAGCGGCTGGGCCCGTGAGCCATGGCCTCTGAGCCTGCGCATCCGGAGCCTGTGCTCCGCAACGGGAGAGACCACAACAGTGAGAGGCCCGCGTACAGAAAAAAAAAAAAAAAAGAAAATGTAGCAAAAGGTTCTGGAGGAAGACTAAGATTTTTTTTGAAGGTAAAATTCCTCTACCATTTGGTCTTTGATCATCTTGTGACTACAAGAACATTCGTAATGCCTTGTAAATTTTTTTTTTAATCTATTAAATTGACCAATTTCTGAGCAGCTTTTAAGTTCCAAAGATGCAGACACCTCATGGAAAAATAGCCTATGGTTTTGACAGCCCCTCCCCTTCAATTCCAACTGCTAAAACTTTTCTAGTTTATCTTTCTTTTTTCTTGAAGATCTCTAGCTAAGCCAAGCTTGATCTTCAACTTTCAGAGTCTGCATATGTCCCTAGGAACATAAATGGCTGTCAGTTGTTCCCTAAGATAGGCAAAGTTTCTATCCTGCAGAGATTTAAATTAGTTGTCTTTGGTTTCACTGTACTCTAAAGCCTTTAAAAATATCATCAATGCAGTACACCTTGATTTTTCTAGTCATTTTCTTGTAGTTGCATTGTCACTTCTTGCTACATCCTTTCCCTAAATTGAATATTTAACACAGGTTTTATATTTAATGTAATTGCTAAATATGTAAATATCAATACATATTACTATTTATTTTCATATCCTTTGTTCTTTTATTTACTCTGTTCTTGCCTTCTTTTGGGTTAATCAAATATGTTAATTGCTTTTGTTTTTCTCCCCTTTATTAGTTTTTAGTTTCTAATTATTATATTCTTCTTCTTCTATTTATCTTAGATTATAAAACAAATACTTGACTTACACCAATTCTTAATTTCTCTGAGTGCTTTCTTTTATTGGAATGATTGAGTTTTGTTTCAGTTTTTTTTTTTTCCTGGTGATACTATCTTTTTCTATTTTTATACCTCTAGAGGTTAATATATTTTTGACATATTAATAGCTTCATTTCATAATATCCTTTGTCTATTCTAATATATATAAAGATATGTATGTTAGTTTCCAGAAAAAAATATATACAGAAAATCAAATTATGATAAATACCTTCACCAAATATTTCCGAACATTGTTTTATCCCATTCATACATTTTCCGTTCACACAGATCCATTGATTCTCTGCACATGGATGCCCATCCTGAACATAAAGGTCTTCTTGACATGCTGCAGATGTACCATTGCAATATTCAGAGAGATCACATTCATCAGTGGAAGCCCTACACACTTGTCCTTTTGCTATAAACTGGTGGGGTGAAGTAAAGCATATTGAGTACAGCAGAATGTGAACATTTAAATATTATAAAAAATGATAACATTACTAATGTAGGTAATACAAAATTTTTAAAAGGCTCTTACAGCACAAGCATCACAGCACGGTCCAGTAGCACAAGCTGACCCAACATTGAGTCTACATGTGGCTTGGTTACAGCATAAGTCTGGCAGAGCTGCACAATCCTGAAAGGCAAATCAAATGCTCTGAAGTACGTTCCAACTTTTATTTACATTAAATAGATATTTTAATGAGGACAACATATTATATAATATACAGACTGACGCTTAACTTAAATGTTGGCAAACAGAAAAAATAAAACCACTTATTCATTCATTTATTTAACATTTATTGGTCACCTAATGTGCTAAACCCAGTGTTCTTTATATCAGTTGGTTTGACTACATTCGTAGTAGGATTTTCTGAAGTCCCAGAGTCCACCAAAGCCAAGACATCGATAACCGTAAGTTTATTTGCAGGGGTCGGGGGGAGGGATAAACTGGAAGATTGGGATTGACACATGCACATTACTATCTATAAAATAGATAACTAATAAAGACCTATAGATAACTAATAAGGACCCTCTATACCCACTTTGGTAAGAGTTTTTATCATGAAGCGATATTGAATTTTATCAAATGCGTTTTCTGCGTCTATTGAGGTGATCATATGATTTTTGTCTTCTCTTTCGTTGACGTGGTACATCACATTAATTGATTTGCGTATGTTGAACCATCCTTGTGAACCTGGGATGAATCCACCTTGGTCGTGGTGTATGCTCTCTTTCATGTGTTGTTGGATTTTGTCGCTAGTACTTTGTTGAGAATTTTTGCATTTATATTCATCAAAGATATTGGTCTATAATTTTCTTGTTTGGTAGTGTCTTTTTCTGGTTTTGGTATCAGGATGATGGTGGCTTCATAGCATGACTTTGGGAATGTTCCCTCCTCTTCACTCTTTTGGAAGAGTTTGAGAAGGATCAGTGTAAGTTCTTCTTTGTATGTCTGGTAGAATTTGCCTGTGAAGCCATCTGGTCCTGGACTTTTGTTTGTAGGGAGTTTTTTAAATTACAGATTCTATTTCACTTCTAGTGCTTGGTCTGTTCGAACTATCTATTTCTTCTTGATTCAATTTTGGTGGGCTGTATGTTTCTAGAAAGTTGTCCATTTCTTCTAGGTTGTTGAATTTATTTGCATATAATTGTTCATAGTTCAACTCTCCTATGGTTTTTTTTTGTTTTTTTTTTTGTATTTCTTATTTTGTTTATTTGGGTCCTCTCAATTTTCTTCTTGGTGAGCCTGGCCAGAGGTTTGTCAATTTTGTTTACTCTTTCAAAGAACCAGCTCTTAATTTTATTGATTTTTTTCTATTTTTAAATCTCTATTTTATTTATTTCCTCTCTGATCTTTATTATTTCCTTCCTTCTGCTGATTTTAGGTTTTGTTTGTTCTTCTTTTTCTAATTCCTTTAGGTGGTGGGTTACATTGTTAATTCGAGATTTTTCTTGTTTTTTGAGGAAGGCCTGTATAGCTCTGAATTTCCTTCTAAAAACTGCTTTTGCTGCATCCCATAGATTTTGTATGTTTGTGTTTTCATTGTCATTTGTCTCAAGGTATTTATTTATTTATTTATTTATTTTTTTGCGGTACGCGGGCCTCTCACCGCTGTGGCCTCTCCCGTTGCGGAGCACAGGCTCCGGACGCACAGGCTCAGCGGCCATGGCTCATGGGCCCAGCCACTCCGCAGCATGTGGGATCTGCCAGGACCAGGGCATGAACCCGTGTCCCCTGCATCGGCAGGCGTACTCTCAACCACTGCGCCACCAGGGAAGCCCTCAAGGTATTTTTTAACTTCCTCTTTGATTTCATCATTAACCCATTGTTTTTTAGTAGCATGTTGCTTAGTCTCCATGTAATCATTTTTTTCTCATTTCCTTTTCTGTGGTTGATTTCTAGTTTCATGCCATAGTGGTCAGAAAAGATACTTTAAATAATTTTTATGCTCTTAAATTTGTTGAGGCTTCTTTTGTGCCCTAGATGTGGTCAATCCTAGAGAATGTTCCAGGTGCACTTGAAAAGAATGCGTATTCTGGTTTTCTTTGGATGTAATGTCCTGAAAATATCAATTAAGTCTTACTGTTCTATTGTACCATTTAGGATCTCTGTTGCCTTATTGTTTTTCTGTCTAGAAGATCTGTCCATTGATATGAGTGGGTTGTGATACTATATATTGGAAACCCTAAAGACTCCACATAAAACTACTAGAACTGATAAATGAATTCAGCTAGGTAGCAGGAAATAAAATTAACATAGAGAAATCGGTTGCATTTCTTTACACTAATAATGAAATATCAGAAAGGGAATTAAAAAAAATCTCTATTAAGATAGCATCCAAAAAAAAAAAAAAAACCTAGGAATAAACCTGACCAAGGAGGTGAAAGACTTATATGCTAAGAACTATAAAATATTAATAAAGGACACTGAAGATAATTCAAAGAAATGGAAGGATATCCTATGCTCTTGGAAGAATTAATATTGTTAAAATGGCCATACTGCCCAAAGCAATCTACAGATTTAATGCCCTCTCTATCAAATTACCCATGGCATTTTTCACAGAACTAGAAAAAATAATCCTAAAATTTATATGGAACCATAAAAGGCTCAGAATTGCCAAAGCAATCCTGAGGAAAAAGGACAAAGCAGGAGGTATAACCCTCCTAGACTTCAGACAATACTACAAAGCTACAGTGTGGTATTGGCACGAAAACAGACATATGGATCAATGGAAAAGAATAGAGAACCCAGAAGTAAACCTACACACCTATGGTCAATTAATCTTTGACAAAGGAGTCAAGAATATACAGTGAAGAAAAGAAAGTCTCTTTGGCAAGTGGTGTTGGGAAAGCTGGACAGCCACATGTAAATCAATGAAGTTGGGCCATTCTCCCACACCATACACAAAAATAAACTCAAAATGGCTTAAAGACTTAAATATAAGACACGACACCATAAAACTCCTAGAAGAGAATATAGGCAAAATATTCTCTGACATAAGTCATAGAAGGTAATAGAAATAAAAGCAAAAATAGGGCTTCCCTGGTGGCGCAGTGGTTGAGAGTCCGCCTGCCGATGCAGGGGACGTGGGTTCATGCCCTGGTCCAGGAAGATCCCACATGCCGCGGAGCGGCTGGGCCCGTGAGCCATGGCCGCTGAGCCTGCACGTCCGGAGCCTGTGCTCCGCAACGGGAGAGGCCACAGTGGTGAGAGGCCCGCGTACAGCAAAAAAAAAAAAAAAAAAAAAAAGACATACTAAGGAAGTGTATGCTTAAGCGGGTAAGTATAAACCTAGGTCAACTCACCTATAGCAGGGGACCAGTACCGGTCCATGGCCTGTTAGGAACCGGGCCACACAACGAGAGGTGAGTGGTGGGTGAGTGAGCAAAGCTTCATCTGCCGCTCCCCATCACTCCCCATCACTCGCATTACCACCTGAACCAACCCCCGCCCCCGTCCGTGGAAAAACTGTCTTCCACGAAACCATCCCTGGTGCCAAAAATGTTGAGGACCGCTGAGCTATAGAGTTAAGACCTTGAAAATCACCAGTATGAATAATCTACAAACTGCTGAATTCATATACCAATATTTAAGTGTACTCATTAATATAATCCCAGTATACGTCCTTAAGGTCTTTGTTGAAAAGGAAGTTTGATAAATTAGGTAAAATGGCAGTGTGACAGTATAAAAATTAACTAATAATTTTTTATGTAATTCTGGTGTGTAATCTTCCAAATTAGTACCAACCTCCTGATCCCCACAGTCACATTGTTCTCCTTCTTCGACTTTTCCGTTACCGCAAACTGCCACTTTGTATGTTGAACCTAAACGTGGCTGGTTTTGAAGACACTGGGACTTTGACTTTGAAATAAAATGCGCAAAATCTTCCATACTGCAGTTACTAAAGATCTTCACACCACTGGAATGACTAAAAATACATCAAACATCAGACTTTTATGTAACTGTCGCTTCCGTAAATTGACTAGCCTCAGAAGAAAAGTCTATAATCTAATGAGAAATATAGCTAATATAAAATTACTAAATTTTAAGGCAATAGACTCAAATTCTAGTCATGTGGATTATTATAGGAAAATGTTTTTCGCATGAGGACCATGAAAAACATTAGAGATTTTTGGACAAACTACCAATTTTGGTGTTTTTTTGTGGTTGCATCCAGCTTGAATATACTCTTTAATTATATTAACCATAAATAATAGATTTATTATTACATTGCCAACAACTCAGATGATTTCTATCTAAATACCAGAAAACAAAAGGAGAAAAATTGATAGAACTTTAATATTATTGAGAACTAGGCAATGCAAGATGTTTACTCTGTGTGAACTTGTTTATAGAGGGGTACACTTTCTGATAATGAAATTAATGTTGTCATTAGGAAGAGATTATCAATCATAATTATATCCAATTGGATAATTTATTTGCAGCTTGAATCCTTGCACATATTTGCTGGATGTTCTCATTCTCTATTCTCCCATTTTTCCTTGATAATAGAGCCTCTGATACATAACTTCCTTGTATAATACTTACATTTAGCTTTTGTAAAGCTAGGAGCAGACCATTGGCCTTAAGTGAAACCATAAATTTAAGTTATATGAAGTAATGTTTACAGCTGTGCTTTTATCTGCCCTTTCATTCTGTTGGCAAGAGGCCCCAATTTCTGGCCATATGGACCTCTATATAAAGTTACTGAACTGTCCTCACGATATGGCACCTAGCTTCAACCTGGGCACCTGATCAAAGAGAGAGTACAGAGAAATTTGCAAACTCTTTAATTATTTAATCTTGAAAGTCACACACCATCAACTCTACCATGGTCTATTTGATGAAATCAAGTCACCAAATCCAACCCATACTCAATAGGAGGGAAATTAAACTCTACCTCTTGAAGGGAGAAGTAGCAACAATTTGTGGATGTATTTGAAAACTACCATTCTCTTTTACTTTCATTTTACTTAAAATTAAAAAAAAAAAAGCTATACTCTGTTCTATCTCAATGTATTTTATTAAACATTTTTTTCCTTAGTCATTGTTTCCAAAGCTCAGATATATTGCTACCTTCGAATGAGCCAAAAAGGCACAGTTTCATAACGACAACTTCTTTATCTAAAGAAACAAAGTTCCTAATTAAAATATTAAAATGTCAAAGAAAGTTGAAATTCGGAAACATATTAGGTAGCATGTCTGACTCGCTGGATACATAGACTGAATGAAACATGGACTACTGATTGTGAGCCCTCAGAAAAATGACAGTCTTTTGTAAAAAAAAATCAGTGTGGGCCATGTATTTTCTACGGATTACAGAAACAAAATAACATGTTAAACTCCTTAAGTACTTCTATTTAATAAGCCAAATTTTAAGGTTAGATTGAGGACACCTGCCTCAGAAAGGCATATGTCCTATTAGGACTCTGTCCTGTGCAAAATCACTGAATGTGATAGTGTCAAAGGGCATTAAAGATGAATAATTCTAGAAGATGTTTCCCACCAGTTTAAAGACAGCAATGAATCCTTTTCAAATATGCCCTCTTTATTCAGATTTTCCTTTAAATAGTAGATTTTCACATCATTTTTTTGCCATTCAATGATGAATAAAATGTCTGTGTTGTCCAAAATTTTAGAATCATGCAATGCTATTCAAATGATGCAAAGCATTTAAAGATATGATTAATAAGCATTTTTTGCAAGACTGTAATTTGTCAAACTAAGCTTTTTAAAAAAGCATTTCCACAGATGAATGGTTTCTATATGTGTATTAATAATTCCACCAATTTTATACAGGCCATAATTATATATTTTTAAGTGGAATTTCTATTTTTTTCATATCTACACAAGAATCAAAGTTATGTTAAAAAATTTCAACACTCATTAAGATTGTAGGCCAAGTTTTTTGGTTGATTAAGGTGCTTTGGGGAGAAATTGGAAAGTGAAAAAAAGGCAAAATATTAGAGATAATATAAAAGAAATTAAATGTACTGTTAAATAAAATTAAATAAAATGTACTGTTGGGTTACAGTTTAAAAATAAATAAATAAATAAAAAGTATAAGAGACTGGGTCCAGTCACTGACTGGATGATGGTTTCCATAAATCTCCTATTTGGTTCTAATTCCGTAAAATCTCATAGCATATTCTAAATACTGAGGATAATAGCAAAAACTTCAGTAGGCCTTTGAGGCATGATAACTGCTGCAAAACGCCTCCTCTAATAAATCATTCTTGTATAACGAACACAAGCCCATATTTGGCTTATCAAATCATGCATTAAATTATAAAATCATGCAAGTAACAGTGATAAATGTAGAGGCAGGTCACATGAGATAGCAAGTGTGACATTAGATTACAAGAAATATTGAGATATGCAGCAGGGGCACTGGAATACATATTTTGATCTGGGGTCATTGGCCACAGTTTACATTCGACCATTAATAATTATTTTAATAGCATAGACTTTCATAAACAAAATACACCAAACTTATTTTCATATAAACTATATATGTAAAGCATATAAAAGCAAAGCATCTTACATTGCTTCTGGGTTCATTACGCAGACAGCTCCTGGGCAATGGCATTTGTTGATGTCATCATAAGTTATTCCCATACTAAGGCTCAGTAATTGAGCTATAATAACTGCAAGTGATTCCAGACTTATGGTTCTGGGGTGCTGGGAAAAAAAACCATACATGTATACATTCACATTTTAGGAGATAATTTATTTACCTGGAGTATAATGTAATTATTAAAAATAGTCACATGATAAAATAGAATAGAGACATCAGATATGTTAATCACAGAAGTGCCATCCATGTTGGCCTAATATGTTACAGGTACCATTATCAATATAAGGAAAATATGAAAAGTGAAGTGTGAAATTTTACAAAAATGTAAATGTATGGTTCATTTGGTGGCATCAGGCCAAGAACATATTTGTCCCAATAACTTGTTAATCGTATATAACAATAGCTATAACCATGTTTGTACTCATAAAAGGAAGTCTTTAAAGACACACACGTATACACACACAATATCAATTATAAATGAACAGTTTGTGCTCATTTATAATTTAATTATAGGAGATAATATTTTATATGCTGTTTCATGCATTTAAAACAACATAAATTAGCTCACTGAATTAATTTATATTATGATAATAATGACTGATTATAAGAATGCTAACTCTCCACAGTTGCTTAAACTTTAGTTTCAAAACTAAATGCTTTTATCACTTTTTAACAAATGTAAGATGCTTATTATAGCACACTTAGACCATACTAAACAAACGATTTTTAAGAAAAATCCACAAATCACAATATCCCTTCAAATATATCTAATAACATTGATGACTATACTTCAAGATAGGTTCCTAGGGATATATTTTGGTATCTTCTGTTTGCCTCTCTCAATCAACTTTCCATTACTTTCCACCCTCCTCTCCAGATCAGAAGGACTATACCAATGGATTATGTCAAAGGGTTCCTTTGCCCTCTGCTCTCACCTTGATTTGGTCTAATGGGGAGGAAAGGGTGAGAAAAGAGCAGGGTATTTATTACCATCACTTCCAGGGTACCTATGACTGTCTGAACCCTTGAGTAGAGGTTTCTACCTTCCATGTATAACCCTAATAAACGGACATTGTCCTTTCCTTCAAGCCTAGGGGACAATTACATATCTTTATTACTAGCCCTGAGGTAATGCAAGGTCCCTACATCTTGCGTACACATTGATAAATTGTCCCTTTATCAAAATAACACAGGTGAATGTACCATCCATTTTCAGAGAGAGAGGGGTGGAGGAGAGAGGCGGAGAGAGGGAAGGAGAAGAACAAAAAGAAGAGAAGGAGGAGGGGGAGGGGGGCAAGGGGAGGTAGATGAAGAGGAGGAGGAATGCTTGATTTCATGGGGAAGAAAATGACGGATTCTGATAAATTTCGAACATTTAAATAATAGGATATTATAAATAATAATATAATAAATAAGAGAGTATTATCAGTGTAGTTATTCAGCTTTTCTTGTCTTCAGGATATTGTAGGAAAGGCCTGGCAATCATTCAATCAATATATCTTTACAATTGCTTTTTTTTCTTTTTGCGGTACGCGGGCCTCTCACTGTTGTGGCCTCTCCCGTTGCAGAGCACAGGCTCCGGCCGCGCAGGCTCAGCGGCCATGGCTCACGGGCCCAGCCGCTCCGCGGCATGTGGGATCCTCCCGGACCGGGGCACGAGCCCGTGTCCCCTGCATCGGCAGGCGGACTCTCAACCACTGCGCCAGCAGGGAAGCCCTACAATTGCTTCTTTTTCTCCATCTCTCATGTTCCTTATTATCACTCATAGCGCAGTAAGAGGGAAATAACAACATCCAAATAATTTCATGTTATTTGTATAAAATCCCAATATGCAGCTGCTCTTTTATTCTTTATCTTCTGACTAGTGCATATGTTCTGGTCTCTCCTTTCCTTGTATCAAAGGATCAAAGACATGGTTTTGTATTTGAGATGGAATTTCTTTACATTCCCCTTCTGACACTCTTACTTCTATTAGCTTGGGCTGCCCTCAAACAATATCACAGAGAACGTTGCTCAAGGTGCCAGCAGGGTCCGTTTCTGGTGAGGTGTGTCTCCCAGGCTTCTGGAGGGCTGCCTTTGCCCTGCGTCCTCAGTGGCCCTCCCTCCTTGTGTGCTGGCTCCTCCTCTTCCCACAAAGACACCAGTCCTATTGGATTAGGGGCCCAGGCTTATGACCTGCTTTAACCTTAATGGCTCCCTTAAAGGCCCCTTCTCCAAATACAGCCACACTGGGGGTTAGGGCTTCAGTATATGAATTTTAGGGGGACACAACTTAGTCCATAACAGGCTAGTACGAAAACCTTGAAAAATGTATGGACTGGAGTACGAGAATTTGCTAAAAGTTATGGCTATGACTACTTCTGTTATGAAAATAACGTAAGGGAAAACGTAAAATTATATTTAGCATTGGATTTTTGAAAATATTTTTAGAAAAAATTTACCACTAAGCAGACTCGTTTCTTTTGGTGAATAATGCCTGCTTAGGACAAGAGTTGTCAAATAACAAGAGCAGCGCCTGGTGTTTGTTATGGCTTCTTATGTGCCAGTCACTAGGCTGAGAAATTTCCTGACAAGTAAGTATTGAGACTTCCTTTATTGTGTACCATTTGGTCATTTTCTATAAATGTGTCTGCCATGTATGTTTTGTAGTCTCTAATTTAGGAATCAAGATCCTACATAGGCCTTTCAGACAAAGCTTATCCATAGTGTTTAAATTTTCTAAATTTTGTTCTGAGAGATTAATTATTGCTTTGTTTAGTTTAGAGTTATTTAGCTAGGTACATATGAGTTCAGGTTTATTCATATAATGATAGTCAAAGCATGTTTCATCCTAAAAAATGAATCACTTAAAATTCATATTTATTTTACTTGAAAAACATTTTGGTGTTTTATGTTAATATTGATACATTAATTTTCCTTTGATGACATAGTCTGTTCTTTTTCTTATTCTTAGGGTTAAAATTTCTGTAGCATTATACATGAGTTTGAAACTTATAAAGAGAAAACAATAATTTTTAATAGCTGAAATTAAAACTTTAAAAAATCTCTTTTGATTACTGTCCCTCTGAAATTACTAATAGCATTTTATTCTGTATGATGGCTTCATGCTTTTTAAATAATTTTATCTTAAGTCAAGGGTACAAATCTTAAGTGCCTTGATTCAGTTTTATATAAATATACATACACATACATATATGTATATACACATTATCTATATACACATTCGTAATTTATTTATACATATTATTTGTGCATACATATATACACACATATTTGTGAAGTGCATGTGACACATACCTACACAGCCACTACAGTGAATAAGATACAAAATATTTTTATCACTCAGGAAATTCTCTCCAGCAAGTTTTCAGGAATTATCTCTCCACAAAATGTAACTTCTATTCTGATGTTTAACAATATGGTTTATCTTTCCTACACTTTATCTTCAGAAAAATGGCATACGAAGTAAAGATTCTTTTGTTTGTGGCTTCTTTTGCCCAATATACAGTTTTTGAGATCAATGGTGAGTATAACAGTACTTCTTTTTATTGCTTACATTATATGAAGCAATAAAAAGCACATGTTTGTCAATTTCATGGATAATCAGTATTGTTAAGATGTCAAATTGACCTAAAGATTCAATTCAAAACCAAAGTCCCAGTAGTTTTTGTTGAAATTGACAAGCTGATTTTTAAAGAGAAAGTCAGAAAACCTAGAAAAGCTAAATCAGTCTGAAGAAAAAGTAGTAGGGTTTACACTATAATTTTCGATGATTTACCATAAAACTATAGTTATTAAGACAATGTGGTGCTGGAGAAAGGAGACATAAAGCTGTCTGTCTACGTATCTGTAATCTATTCATCATCAAGATGATGAGGTACATCAAGAGGTACAACTCTATCCTGTACCTACCTTTTAATATTTAAGTATATATTTATGTTTAATTATTAGCCATTGTATTAATCAGGCTTCTCTAGAGAAATAGAATCAATAGCACACATACGATAAGGAATATTATACATGAAGAGGCTTATTATAAGGAACTGGCTCACACAATTCTGAAGGCTGGCAAGTCTAAACCTGCAGAGTGGGCCGGCAGCCTGGACACACAGGAGAGCCGATGGCACAGATGAAGCCTGAAGGTATTCTGCTGAAGAATTTCTTCTTGCTTGAAGAGGATGGACTTTTTGTTCTGTTCAAGCCTTCAACTGATTAGATGAGGCCAACCCACATTATGGAGGGAAATGTGCTTGACTCAGATTTCACTGATTTAAATATTAATCTCATCAAACCCCTCCAAGTTGACATATAAAATTAACCACCACAAGCATGTCTCAAACTTTACAGGTTCAGGTTCAAAATGAAACTTGTTTCCACCCTTACATTCCCCTCTGCCTCCAAAGCCAGCTGCCCTGCCTTCCTCTACCTAGCTTCTCAAGAATAATCTTGAGCATAATCACTGTTTCCATGCCATTCATGGCATGTATCCAGTAAGTTAGCAAGCCCTATATGTTCTGCTTTCATGATATATACCAGATAAAAGCTACTTCTCGCATATCCAAGAATAAAACACCAGTTAATACCATTCATCTGCAATTGTCTCCTATATGGTCTCCTTGTTGTGGATCCTCACCCCTCTACGATCACTTTTGTATAAGGTAACCAGAGAAATATTTCTCTCTGGCTTCAAAACTTCCAGTGCCTTTTCATTGCAAAGAGGATAAAATCCAAAACGATTTACCAAGATCCATAAGGCTGTATATGATTAGTCTGTTGCTTACTTCGACAATCAATATTTTCACAACCATCTTGTTCTTGATATTCATTTCCATCTGAAAGCCTTGAATTTAATGATCATTTTCATGGGTTCTGATTTCCTAGGTCTTGCAATGACTGCCTTTGTCTCATCATTCATTCCTCTTCTTAAAAACCTTCTCCTCGAAGTTTTTCTCTGATCACCCCAGCTAAAATAGACTACCCCACATCCCATCAATTTTTATCATATTCTCCTAATGTATCTTCTTTTAGGAAATGCAAATATAAGATTGAAATAATTGGTTCCCTCAAAATTGTGTAGAATGCGTTCCTAAAAGCATTGTTTTTCCCCTTGTGAGATTTTAAAACAATATATCAATTCTTTTAATACCTTGGTGTTATTCTGAATTTCTAGTTCTTCTTGTGTAACTTTTTAGTAAATTATGGGCTTCTATTAACAATATACTATTTGTCTAAGTTTTCAAATTTATTTAAGTTATAAATTGTTCTATTATCTCTTAAATGTTATTTATATCTGTAGTTCTCCATTATTTTTGTAATTTTATTAATATATTCCTACTCTGTCTTATAAAAATAGTTTTGCCAGAAATATTTTTGTTCTTAATTTTTTAAAGGCCTAATATCTTTTTTGAATATCTCCGTCCTACCGATCATCTGTCTTTCTTTGATTTCTGCTTTTATCTTCACTATTACCTGTGTTCAACAAGTTTTAGGGCAATGTTGTTTCCATCTTTCCACATATTTTAGGTTGGATAATTGGCTCACTGATGTAAAGGTTTATTTTCTGCAAAATTCACTAGATACTAATATCCTTAACTATTCTGCCTGATTCTGCCTGATATTCTGCCTGACATATTGCCTGATCAGTTTATCTACACTGCAACATGTTAACTACCATACTTTTATAAAAAGTTTGTATCTTCAACTTTTACTCAATTTCCAAACTGCTTTATCTATTTTCCTTTTTTATATTTATAAGATTTTAGTATAAGTTTGTCAATTTTACCCCCAAAAGCCTGCTGAGATTTTGATTAGGAATGCACTGACATCTCTTCAATATCGTAAAAGAAAACTGAATTCTATACGAAAGAGAAAACATTTCAATAAAGTAAGAACAAAATCAATATGAACATATCAATAGCTATAGTAAAAAATTCTGTTACCAAAATGGGACATTTAGAAAAAAATTCATATAACTTTAAATGGAATTAATTCCCCGTCAAAAATAATGACAGGATAAAAAAATAAAATACATTTTTTAAAGTTTAGAGAATTAGAAATGGAATTGAGCTTTCTTATTACGTTAAAGAATGTCTATCATAAACCAGAATGAACATAATACCTAATAGTACAATATTGAGAGTTTTTTCCTTGAGATCAGGAATGATACAAAAACGTCTACTATGAATTCAGTTAAACATTGTTCAACTTGAATTGTTCTTGGGATCCTAGGCAATTCAATAGGAGAAAAACATTAAAAAAAATAAAAGATAGACATATTGGAAAAAAAAGAATAAAATTGTTTTAATTTACATATGACAAAGTTGGACACAGAAAAATTTAAATCTAAAACTACTAGAAATAAATATAGAAATATTGCATACAAGTCAGTGTATAACATTCAACATTCAATTGTTTTTCAACATAACAGAAACTCATAAATTATACTTAAAATATAGTATTTACTAATATCATCAAACAGTATAGAATTTACTGGTATGACTAGGAATAAATCAAACAAAATATTTGTAAAACTTCTACATATAAAGCTACAAACAGGGGCTTCCCTTGTGGCGCAGTGGCTGAGAGTCCGCCTGCCGATGCAGGGGACACAGGTTCGTGCCCCGGTCCGGGAAGATCCCACATGCTGTGGAACGGCTAGGCCTATGAGCCATGGCCGCTGAGCCTGCGCGTTCAGAGCCTGTGCTCCGCAACGGGAGAGGCCACAACAGTGAGAGGCCCACGTACCGCAAAACAAAAAAAAGCTACAGTTTACACCTGTTTGCTATCTATAGTGTATTTTACTCTAAATTCCGTTTTCTCATGTTTACTTGCTTCTTATTTAACCAAAGTATGTTTTATTATTTTATATTCACCTTCACTTTACCCTATTAATGTATTTTTTGTAAAGAACTAATGTTTGAACTTAATTTTTTAAAAAAAATCCATCAGAGACTCCATCTCTTACTTGGTGAGTTTAATTCATTTACATTCACATGATTGTCATTATATTAGGGTATGTTTAAAACATTTCCTTTGATTATTTTCTATTCATTTTATTTTACATTATTGTTTTTAAGTTTCTTCTTCCTTGGCCATCTTTACATTTCTTCCATTAGACTATTATATGGTGTAGTTTTCTTCTTATTTGTTCTTAAGACCAACATTCATTTCATATACCCTTACTTCTTTCTAAAACATACCAATATCTTTACTGTTTTCTTAAGAAGACAAGTTCTATAATATGTTTTCATGTCATTTTTATCTCTCCCTTAACCATCTCTACACTATTATAGAATAGGAGTTCTGGTTTAGTATTGACATACCTTTCTTTGCCACGCACCCCAACCCAGGTATTTTCATTTTAAGGTAACGATAAAATTCAGCAACATTTATTCTCTTTAGTTTTCATAATCCTTGTGTCTTTTCATAAATATAAGTAATTTCTACAAATATGTTCTGAATGTTAGTCTTTTGTTTGGCAAATCTTTTGAGGACTTATGTGCCTGAGAGTATTTTTCTTGTCCCTTCTGTTTGAATGAATTTTTTTAAGATATGAATCATGCCTTCAAAGTACTTTTAGCTCAATATTTTAAGCATAAAGTCTTTTTGCATCCAGTGTGGCTTTTCTGACTGTTGAACGTCTTCATTGTTATATGATTTATTTCTTTTTAGAAACATAACAATTTTCCTTTGATATTTTCATTTTATTGTTGGTATGCATTTTTCTCTCTTCTTTTTTGGCTTTCCATGTGTCCTTTTCACCAGACAACCCACTTTCCTCCCCTCCTGCCAGGGATCATGGGGCGACTCCAGGAGGGATTTCCTGGTGTAGGCACCTTGTTGATCTGGTAGTGGCTGGAGACAGTGTTCTGTGACTGTCATTCTGTGAAATTATCTCCATTTTTTCTTTAGAACTGTTCTTTTGACTTTAATCTTCCATGTCTCTTAATTTTATCTTTCCTTTAACTTTTCTGATGTCTTCTGAGAGAGGTCCTAATTCGATAATTTATCTCCATATGTATCAATTGTATCTCTCATGCAATTTATTATAATTTTTATATTGTTCATCTCTAACGTTTCTAACTAGTCCTTTTCTATGATATTGTACACTTTGTTTTGTTTGACATTCCTGGCCTACAACTACTCATAGTTCTGCTTCAAGTGGTCAATGTTGTGTAGTGTGCTTTTTTCTGAGGAAGTTTAATACCCATGATCTGTACAGTCCATGAACTGAGGTCAACAGATCATGTGTCTGGTAGTATGTAATGTATAAAATTCGTGATGCCAAGAACTAATTTGTGTCTGTCCTTGTGAGTGAACTTGCGTCAGGACAGATAAGTGGATGACCCAAGGGCAAACAGCTGCAGACATCAAAAGTCTCCTGCTGATTATATTTACTTGCTTCTACTCACCCCAAAACTACTTGGGTTGTGGTTTCACCCATAAGTTTTAGGAAGCAGCAGCTTCAGAGGAATGTGTTTCCTAGATTTTATTCCACAGCTCTGGGTGACTAGGTAGGGAGGGTGGTGGATGTTTAAATATCAGAGGACAGAGCTTCACCTGTTGTTTTCAACATCACATTCCTGTGAACATCAGCTACTGCTCATTTTTCCAGCGAAAGGTTCGGCAATGATTACCCCAGTGAAGTGTGGAGAATAAGAAAGAAGACTACGGGAAGAGTTCTTCTCTGATTGCTCCTTTCAGTACAGAGACCACTGCCCTCTTTTTCAGTAAACAAGGAGATTTCCTTCCACTTGGTAGCTAAGCCTGCTCCATGTGAATGTCTTAAGATTTCTCAGTGCTGCATATGACTAGGTAAATCAGCCAAATTCTAGCTTTTGAGACTAGGTAATGATTTTCCCATAAAAGATAAGCCATATTTTCATGAATTATGAGTTTTAAAGATGAAATTTGTCGCCATTTAATTGACTCATCTTCTTATATCTTCAATTAGCTTGTGCACTTAAACAAGAGTATTATGCATAGCCTTCCTCAATCTCCAGATTATCTTGTACAAACACACAAAAAATTTAAAAAGGCAAGTTTTATACTTCAGAATAACCAAAGCGTTGTGAAATAGGAGCAAAAACATACCAATTTTAAGCACACCAAGATTTTCTACTAAGATAGAAATGCCAATTATTGCATTTGATTCTGTTTTTCTTCACCTATGTCCCAGGAAGCATTTTGCGGCAATTGATAAATAGTTTCAAAAGTTTTATTTTAACTTGCTTCATAATTGAATCAGCTACATAATGAAGAAAATGCTCAAAATCTAAGCTTGAAATTAAAATTAGTTATTAAATATTGAGTATATTAAAAATTTATGAGCATCTTATAAGACTATAAAATAGATCACTACCTTAACTTTCTAAAAGAGGATAATTTGAACTCACAAGAAGAAAATTGTAAAAATTTTATATGTATTAAGTTAAATGTGTTATATGTGTTATATGTGTTAAGTTAAACTTCTTATAGTTCACACATTTCTGTCAGCAGCAGGAACAAAGATCCCTAGAATCATTATGCAAATTTTAATATACTTAGCCATAATAAAATACAGAAATAGTTAATTGTATATTACTCTAAATAGCATCGTACTTATACATCTTAGCCAAGTCACTTAAACCGTACCATACCAGAGCAACACCTCCTCCATAGTATTTATCACACAGCCTCCCTTGAAAGGTTGCACCAACATAATTTGGTTTTTCTCTGTAACTTAAGTTTAAAAAAGAAGCAAATCACAAAATTTTGTAAAATTAAGAACAATTAATATTAAATTTACCTAATACTTTTTGTTTTGCATACTTATATAACAAATTCATAGATATTTCCACTTTAACACTAGGATAACAAAGCATAGAAAGGGACTAAACGTGTCTGCTTATTTTGCAAATAGATTTAAAAAACAAATAATAAAAAGTGTATTATCATACGGATTTTTAGAGAATAATGAAGATATTTTTATGTAATTAAAAAAATTATACTGATTCCTATAACGTAAAAATAATAAAAATAAATAAAATTTCTTAAAAGTAGAAAGCTAAGCCAATGAAGCAAAGGCATGCATATTTGTGGGACAAAAAAAACTTAAAAGATTATAATTTTATAATTATATACATGATTTTTACATAATATGATAATATATAATACATATAGGTTCTGAATATTGATAAGAGAAAAACAAAGAGATTATTAAATATTAAGGGAGGCTTATATTTTTTAAAGTGCAGCTCACTGTGAATATAGTATGTCAGAGTTATTGAAATGTACAATAGTGTTTCCATTTCATCACTATTTTGTTTTGATTTTATGGAAATAAAACATTAAAAGAAGGCCATATTACTATATTCATAGAATTCAGGTATATTTTTTCAGACAGATATTGTTAATATTTTATGTATAGTTAGGCACATTTAATGATATATACTCAAGGTAAGAAAACGTGGTAATAAGATTGAAGTGAGTTTTAGCTATAAGTCAATAAACAGAGTAATTATATTAGTAATTCTGCTATAAAAGCCGTGTTGTGAAAAATAATATTCACGGGATGTTGTACATAAAAAAATGACATAAGATTTTTTTCCCTAAGGGCCTGTCAACTGTCAGAAATCAGGTCAAATTACATACGCTTTCTAATGTATAAGATTTAGTAATGCCAAGATATACTTACACAAGTAAAAATGCCACATCATGTGGACGCAAAACAAGATAAGATCGTTTCCATTTAAAAAATCTGCGTAATAATTCATTGGCATCTCCAGTTACCTGAATTTTATTTTCATCTATCCAAAGCTCTAATGAAGATAGAATTATTGTAATATTAAATGAATCAAAAATCTAAAATTGAAGACATAAAGAAAATATGTTCAAACTACATGGTTTAAATAGATTTGGGAATTTATCTGCAAAAATAAACACTATACCGATGTAAATATTAAAAACCTAAACTGTAAATCCGGATTGGATCTTATAAATTCTATTAGCAAGTAATAAATATCACTAATAAAACAAGTAATAAGTAACATTTTGATATGCTTGTGCTTAAGCCAGCCCAATGTCAAGTGTTTAATTTAAGCCTTACAAAACCCTAATGAGGTATTTACAATTATTATTACTCCGATTAAACAGTTAGAAAACTGAAACTTAAGATGATTATATATTTGCCCTCTTTCACACAATATGTGTATTCAGGCAGGGTCATAAAAAAAGTCTGAGAATTGTTTAAGTAACACAAACAAATGCAAAAGCAAACACTTACAGCATTGGTCAATCCAATCAACTGGAAAATTTTTTGAGTGACAACAGTTGTATCAGAACCCATATGATTATACTGAAAAAGATAATTGTCTTTTAGATCTAAATATATATTGCTTAATATTTAATGATGGTTATTATGTTTAAAATTTAGAAGTATGAGTTAAATTATTTAAATTACCAATTTATTAGTTTTTAAATATTATTTATTATTATAGACATAATGTGTGGAAAATTAAAAATATTAAAAAAATACAAAAAGGCACTACAAACTATTGCAAAAATAAGGGAAGAAGAAAGCCTTCCAAACACATTTTACAAGGCCAGCATTATCCTAATATTGAAACCAGACAAAAACACCCCAAGAAAAGAAAATTACAGGCCAATATTCCTGATGAATATAGGCGGAAAAATCCTCAAGAGAATATTGGCAATGCAAATTCAACAGCACACTAAAAGGATCATACATCATGATCAAGTGGGATTTATTCCAGGGATGCAAGAATGGTTCTATTTCTGTGAATCCGTCAATGTGATGCACACCACATTAACAAAATAAAGAATAAAAAAATCATATGATCATCTCAATAGATACAGAAAAAGCATTTGACAAAATTCAACTTCCTTTCAGGATAAAAACTCTCAACAAAGTGAATACAGAGGAAATGTGTCTCAGCATAATAAAGGCCACGGCCAACATCATGCTCAACAGTGTAAAGCTAAAAACTTTCCCTCTAAGACCAAGAACAAGGGAAGGATACCTACTATCGCCACTCTTATCTAGCATAGTATTGGAAGTCCTGGCCAGAGAGATTAAGGAAGAAAAAGAAATAAAAGTATTCAAATTGGGAAAAAAGAAGTAAAACTGTCACTATTTGCAGCTGACATATATAGAAAACCTGAAAGGCTCCACCAAAAAACTGTTGGAACTAAGAAAAATTCACCAAAGTTACAGGATAAAAAACCAATGTGCAAAAATCTGTTATATTTCTTTATAATAATAACAGGCTATCAGAAAGAGAAATTAAGAAAACAATCCCACTTACAATTGCATCAAAAGAATAAAATACCTAGGAAAAATTTAACCAAGGAGATAAGGTCTTTACACTGAAAACTAAAAGACATTGATGAAAGCAGCTGAAGAAGGCACAAATGAGTGGAAAGTTATTCCAAGCTCATAAATTAGAATAGTTAATATTGTTAAAATGTTCACACTACCCAAAGCAATATACAGATTCAATGCAATCCTTATCAAAATGTCAATGGCATTTTTCACAGAAATAGAACAAACAGACCTAAAATTTGTATAGAACGACAAAGACCCTGACTAGCCAAAGCAAATGTGAGAAAGAACAAAGCTGGAGACATCATGTTCCCTGATTTCAAACTATATTACTGATACAAAGCACTGTGGGTGGTATTGTCATTAAAACAGACACATAAATCAATGGAACAGGATAGAGAGTTCAGGAAAAAACCCAACATATTATCGTGGGTTAATTAGTTTACAACAAATGGGGAAAGGACAGTCTCTTTAATAAATAATGTAGGGAAAACTGTACAACACATGCAAAAGAATGAAACTGGACTACTATTTTACACCATACACAAAAAAGTAATTCAAAATGTATTAAAGACTTGAATGCAAGACCTGAAACCATAAAACACCTAGAAGAAAACAGGTGATATGCTCCTTCACATTGGGTAGATAATGAACAAAGCATGAATATTTTTAATATTCAAAGTTTTCTTACAAGTTGAGAAGAAGGCAAACAACGATTAATAAAATGAGCAAAAGGATTAAGTTGTCAGTTCAGTGAAAAGAAAATACTAGTGGCCAGTAAACATTAAATGATGTTCAAATTAATTCTCAGTTAAGGAATGGAAGTTAAAATTACAATGAGATATAATTTTATACCCATTGGCTGACAAAAATTAAAGAGAAATATAAAACTAATCATTGGCAGGTATGAGAGGAAAATACTACTTTCAGTTTTACCTTGGAGATGCGAAAAGTTACAGCGTTTTTATAAAGCAATGAACAATATCTATTAAAATTAAACTACATACATATCCTTTGACCCATCATCCATACTTCTGGTTACCTACTTTCACAGAGATTACGTTCCCAAGATGTAAGAACTCATGACTAAGGATACTTCATGTAGCATTATTTATAGTGACAAAGCAACATTTAAAAAACTGGAAACTAAGTGAATACTCAACAATAATAGAATAAATGAATAAATGATGGTATATAAATACAATGGTATGCTGTGCTGCCCTTAAAAATGAATTAGCTATTCAGTTGATTTGAAAGCGCCCACCAAAAAAAATAATGAGTATATTAAATAATCCAAGCAAACATCAGAGACTGACAGACTTGATTAAGGAAAAAAAACAATTAAATATAAATTATTACAGAAGGGATGTCCCTGGTGGTCCAGTGGTTAAAACTCCATACTTCCACTGCAGGGAGCACAGTTTGATCCCTGGTCGGGGAACTAAGATCCCGCATGCCGTGCGGCATGGCCAAAAGAAAAAAAATTGTTACAGAAGACATAGTACATTTTCAAGGACTGGGATGTCTATCAGGAAGACATAAAACTATAAACATTATATGCATCTAAGAACTGAGCCTAAAAATTACACAAAATACAAAATGCACAAGTGAAGGGAGAAATAGAAAATTCAACAATAATGTTTGGAGATTTAAGTACACAATTTCAGTAGTAGAATAACTGGTCAAAAACTCAACACAGATATAGGAGACTAAAACTAAACCCTAAACCAACAGATATTTATAGAATATTCCACCCCAAAATGTCACAACATGTGCTTCTCAAGTGCTCATGGAACATGATCTAGGAATAGACTATATACTAGGTTATAGGATAAGCTTCAACTGAGTTCATACAATTAAAAAATACAAAATTGCTCTCTGACCACAAAAAATAAATAAAAAATCAACAACAGAAAGAAAATTGAGAAATTCAAAGTATGTGGAAATTAAACAATAGATTATAAATAACCAATAATCAAAGAAGAAATCACAGGGAAATTAGAAAATACTAATACAACATAGTAAAATTTATGGTATTCAGCTAAAGCAGTGCTCAGAAGGCAACTTATAGGAAATAGCTATATTAAAAAAAAGAAGCACCATCTCAAATAACTAATTTCCACTTAGGAAATTAGTGAAAGAAAAGCAAAGAACTCAAAGGAAGGAAATGGAAGAAATTAATAAAAATCAGAGCAAAATGATTGAAATATGAATATAAAAAACAACATATATTAACAAAACAAAAATTATTAATTCAGGATAAAAGAAAGGTTACAGTCACTAACCACAGAGAAATAACTAGCTTTGTAAATGAACACTGTGAAAAATAATGTGGCAACAATTTAGATAACTTAGATGAAATGAATAATTTCTTATAATAAACAGATATTGAAACTGACTCAAGAAGAAACAGAATATGTAACAAGCAAAAAGATTAAATATTCATTTAAAAAATTCCCACAAAGAAAAACCTAGTTCTAGAAGGCTTTATTGGTGAATCCAATCAAACATTTAGAGAAGAATTAACACCAATTCGTTACAAATTCTCCTATAAAATCGGAGGGAACCCATTTCTATTCATTCAATAAGGTCAGTATTACCCTGATACGAAAACCAGAAAAGACATAACAAGAAAATAAAAGTCCAAAACAAACTACATTCCTCATGAATATTATTGTAAAAATCCTAATCAGAAAACTAACCAATTTAGGCAACACATAAAAAGAATTAGACACCACGACCAAGTGGGATTTATCTCAGAAATACAAGCTTGGCTTAATGTCTAAAAACCAATAGATGTATTTCAAAGCATTATAGAACAAGGAACATAATGACCAAAACCCACATGATTCTTTTTTTCCTTTTTACATCTTTATTGGAGTATAATTGTTTTACAATGCTGCGTTAGTTTCTGCTGTATAACAAAGTGAATCAACTATACGTATACATATATCCCCATATCCTCTCCCTGTTGCATCTCCCTCCCACCCTCCCTGTCCCATCCCTCTAGGTGGTCACAAAGTACTGAGCTGATCTCCCTGTGCAATGCAGCTGCTTCCCACTAGCTACTTATTTTACATTTGGTAGTGTATTTATGTCAATACTACTCTTTCACTTTGTCCCAGCTTCCCCTCCCCACCCCCTGTGTCCTCAGTTTCACTCTTTACATCTGCGTCTTTATTCCTGTCCTGTCCCTATGTTCATCAGAACCTTTTTTTTTTAGATTCCATATATACGTGTTAGCATACGATATTTGTTTTCCTCTTCACTCTGTATGACAGACTCTAGGTCCATCCACCTCACTACAAATAACTCAATTTCATTTCTTTTTATGGCTGAGTAATATTCCATTATATACATGTGCCACATCTTTATCCATTCATCTGTCGATGGACATTTAGGTTGCTTCCATGTCCTGGCTATCGTAAATAGTGCTGCAGTGAACATTGTGGTACATGTCTCTTTTTGAATTATGGTTTTCTCAGGGTATATGCCCAGTAGTGGGATTGCTGGGTCATATGGTAGTTCTATTTTTTTTTTTTTTCCATAGTGGCTATATCAATTTACATTCCCACCAACAGTGCAAAAGGGTTCTCTTTTCTCCACACCCTCTCTAGCACTTATTGTTTGTAGATTTTGTGGAAACTGGACATTCTTTCAAAAGACACAGAAGAAGCATTTGACTAAAGAAAAAAAAAAAGCTCAATAAACTAGGGATAGACGAGAACTCCCTCAACCTGATAAAAGACATCTATTAAAAAACCACAGATAGCATCACACTTAATGGCGAAAGAATAAGTGTTATTTCTCTTAGATCAGGAAAAGGTAAGTATATCTGTTCTCATTGCTACTATCTCAGCTTTCACTGGAGGCTCTAGCCTAAGCATTTAGTAAAGGAAAAGAAACAAGAGGCATCTACGTAGAAAAAAAAGAAGTTAAACACTCTATTAACAGACAAAAAGATGTGTATATATAAAAATCCTAAGACAACCACTAAAAAACATTAGCACTAATAAATGATTTCAGCAGAATTGGAGAATACAAGATCAATATATAAATCAATTGCATTTCCATACTCCAGCAATAAACAATCTAAAATTAAATTAAGAAAATAAATCCATTTATGATGGTATCAAACAATGATAATATGCCAAAAAATAAATTTAACAAAAGAAGTACAAAACACACACTGAAAACTACAAAACACCACACCATTGAAAGAAAGTAAAGAAGATACAAATAAATGGAAAGTGAACCTGTGTTCATGGATTGGAAGACCTATTATTGTTAAGATGGCAATAATCTCCAAATTGATCTACAGAAATAATATAATCCCTATTAAAATTCCAGCATTGTTTTGCAGGAATTGGCAAGTTTACCTTATTATGTATATGAAAGTGAAAGGGATCCAGAATGTCTGCAAAAATTTTAAATAAGAAGAACAAAGTTGGAAGACTCATACACCCAAATCTGAAAACTAACTACAAAGCTGTAATGATCAAGGCAGTGTGCTTTTGGCTTTCGATTAGAGTTATAGATCAATAAAATAACAATTTCTAGAAATAAATTCTAACACTTATGGTCAATTGATATTTGGAGAGAGCAAGAACATTAAATGGAGAAAGACTGATGTTTTCAAAATTTTAAAATGTTATGCTTCAAATGACACAATCAAAAAATTAAAAGATAACCCACAGAATGGATAAAAATATTTGCAAATCATATATTGGATAAGCGTCTAGCATCCACAATATATAATGAATACTTAACTACAACAATAAAAAGACAACCCAATGAAATATGTGTAAAGAATTTAAATAATTTCTCAAATAAAATATTCTAATAGCTAATAAGAAAGTGCAAATATTCTCAACATCATTACACAATAGGGAATGCAAATCAAAAGCACAGTGAGAAACTAATTCACACCCACCAGGATGGCTAAAGTCCAAAAGACAGACAATAACAAGAGTTGAGAATTTAGAGGAATTGGAACTCATACATTTGTTCATTGCTGGTGCAATACATAATGGTGAAAATTGTTTTTTAGGGTCTCAAAATGTGAAACATTTTGAGTTACCACACAACCCAGCAACTCTCACCTTTTGCATCTACCTAATAGAAACAAAAGCTTATGTCCACACAAAAACTTGTACAAAAATAACATTATTATGATACAAATATCATTGGAAAGCAGAGATAAGACATGCCAGCTGAGACACCCAGTGGACCACCCAACTCCAAGCAAAATCAGTAGTTTACTAACAGTGCACAAGTGAGGCCAGTCCAGCACAAGGAGATCTTAATGAGATCAGAGGATATTTAAGAATTGTGAGCTAAATAAATAGTTGTCCTTTTAAGCCACTAAATTTTGGAGTAGTTTGTTATGGAGCAACAAAAAGTGTCTCAGGAATCTATAAATGACTAAAACAAGGAATAGAAGTAAGAATGTATGAAAATATCTAATTTTTAAGCACAGTAAAATAAAATACCTAGCAAATATGTGAAACTTATAAGAAGAAAAGTTCACAAACTAAGGGGGATTAAAAAGTTAATTACAGAGAGTGGGACTCCTGAGATGGTGAAATAATGAGGTCTGCAAATCCTTTCCACAATAAGCAATGATAAAAGACAAAAATCTCAAAAACATTTCAAGATTCTGGCAATTGACCAAGGGCATTAAAATGAGAAATATTAATTAAAGAAGAACTCTTAATCCTATGGTAAGAGCAGTGGGAATCTGTGACATTTCACCTGAGGTTGTCCCCAACCACATCTCAAATTGTATTGTGTGGTAATTCTACCATGGTAGGTCAAGCCATAAAATCCAGACACTTCCCTATCAGAGGAGGATAAGTTGATTTGGTGCAGAGCAGGGCAAAACTACGTGCCCAGATATACTGTCAAAAACAATAGTGATCTCTGTGGCAAATGAATATTGAAGGGCATCATCACAGATAAACTTAGGCTGTGATACTGGCTATTTCAAGCAACAGACCAGAAGATGAGCCAGAAATCTAACATGGAATTGGGGGGGGGATATAATAGCCATAACGGGTCTTGACAACCTTCCATATATCCTTTATAGTCTGGAATATTCCATTCATGCACCAGTTAACCCTCATGCTCAGGAGAGACTGAAAGGGGTGTAAGATATCGACAAGTTCATGGCTGAACTTGAAACATTACTCACTACCTGAGGAGATGTGAGAAAGTCCTATAAAAATCAAAACCTACCTGACTTGAAAATTGAATACTTTCCCTAATAGACAAATCCATTTGCAAAGGTTAGAAGCCTACTAGCTCAAATGTTGGAGCATAGCCTCTGACCAGTCATTGGCTGACCACTAAGATATGTTCACCCAAGGTCAACCACAAAAATCCTGGCTTAAAAGTAGAAACAAGAATTTAAAAAATAGTAAGCACAATAAAACAATGTTACCCACATAGTTGAAAATGCAGTCATTAGAAACTATGAGGTAGACGTTATTGGATTTAGCACACGAAACTATAAAGGAACTACGGTAAACATGGAACTGAAAGGAACCATGTTTAAAGAAGTAAAGGAATGATGACATTGACTCATAAAAAAGAGAGTATCAGTAAAGAATATAAATTATACATTATAATGTACAGCTTGGTGATGATGGCTAATAACACTGCATCATATACTTGAATGTTGCTAAGAGAGTAGAATTTAAATGTTCTCACCACAAAAGAGAAATGAAAATTAATTATGTGATGGGATGGACGTGGTAGCCAATATTACAGTGGTAATCATTTTGTAATTTATAAATGTATCAAGTCAACACATACACATTAAACTTACACAGTTATGTGTCAATTATATCTCAATAAACCTGAGTGAAATAGAAAAAACAAATAATAATTATAAAATTGTAAAAAAGAACTAAATAGATACTTGAGTTGAAAATATAATAACTAAAATTATATAAGCTCACTAGCAGAAAGAATAAATGAAAATAATAATGTATCAATAGAAATTATTCAACATAAAGAACAGAAAGGAAAAACAAGAAGTAAAAGTGAACAGAATCTCAGACACCTGTTTGACACCATGAAGCAAATACACATTTACATAATGAGCATCTTAGAAGGAGAGGAGAGATAGAAATGACCAAAAAACAAAACAAAACAAACAAAAATACAAAACTTGAGTAAATAATAGCTAAAAACTCCCAAACAATGAAAATCACTAATCTATGCATTACTTAGGCTCAACAAACTTCAAGTAAGATAAAATCAAAGACAATCACACATAGACACATCATAGTTGTACTTACTGGACAACAGCCACAAGGAGAAAATCTTTATACTGAGAAGAAAAAAGTGGTACATCACCTATAGGAGAAGCACAGCAAGGTTCAGAGCTGACTTCTCATTAGAATCAATGGAGACCAGGTGGGGTTACAAATTCAAAGTGCTACCACAAAATACTCTCAATCAAGAATTCTATACTCAGCAAAACTATTCTTCTTAAGTAAAGGCAACAGAAAGCCATTCTCAAATTTTAGAGACAGAGAGAGAGAGAGAAATCAGTGATAGCAGAGCTGCTCTGCCAGAAATAATAAGGCAAGAAATGATAATAATCAGGAAATTCTCAGGTTGAAAAGATGACACAAAACAGTAACTCATATCTACATAAGTATAATAAAGAACATTGGTACTAGCAATAACAAAGTATAAAACAATAAATATCTTGTCTTTTCTTCTCTAAAATTAGTTTTAAAAAACTTGCAAAAGACAGTAATTTATCCCTTTTTTTTTTCTTTTTTGGCCAAGCGGCTTGCAGGATCTTAGTTCACCAACCAGGGATCGAACCTGGGCCCCGAGCAGTGAAAAAGGCTGCATCCTAACCACTGGGCTGTCAAGGAATTCCCACAAAAGACAATAATTTAAATTTCAAGAAAGAGTGGTATAAACTCATCTCTCCCTGTTCCTCCAAGCTGATCAAAATTATAAAAAAGTATAAACCCTGAAATAATATAACAAAAAAATCATAGGAAGTCTCTAAAAGGTGGAAGTAAGAATGTACCTGTACAGGTATGCTAGGAATGGAAGAACAACATAGCTTCTCAGCAATTCCCAACACCCCATCCAGTGGCAAAAAAGTAGTCCAGGTAAAAATGGAATGAGAAACCCATTAACACTGTGATGCCTAGAATAGTAACCTCTGCACCAGAGCATGGAGCTTCTCATTAACGAGCTTGAGACAACAGGTGGCCTGGACCAGGAAACAGCCATTTGGTCCTATTGGCAGTCTCAGCAGGGAAGAGTGAAACTCTTCTGACAAAATATCTGCACCCCTACAGGCTTGATGTCTCCTGTACCTACCTAGAAACACTAGGCAGAATGACCCTGGGAAGTAACTCCCACCCGCACAAACAGTACTAGAGTCCCACTGGCACTGGGTGGACCAGGGAGACACTTTCCACCTGCACAGGCCCACCATCTACAATATTTCACTCAGAGGCAATAGAAGGAGACAGGGGAAGGCCTTTCCACTCCTGCAGGCAGGACAGGCAAGTATCACCGGGACCCGCAGAAACAGCGACTGAACCAAGAAGACCAAAATAGCATTATGAAGGCTCTGAGAACTTTTGTCATTGAATTCATCCCAGATAACTTGGTCAGGACTTATGTGCTACAACTAAGGAGTCTGAATGAACAAAATAAAAGATTTAAGTAGAATGAAGAGTTGTGTAACGTAACAGTAAAAATTTCCAGAAAGCAACTGAAAACCATTTGCCATACCAAGAACCAGGAAAATCACAACTTGAGGGAGAAAAGTCAGTCAATACATGTCAACACCAAAGTATATCACTTGGTAGAATTATCTGACAAAGATTTAAAGTAGCCTTTGTAAAATGATGACAACAAATAATTAAAAATATCCTTCATGGGGAGTGAAGTCAGCAAAATGGAGAACTAGAAAACACCAAGCCTTCGTTTTTCTCTGGGAACATCAAAAGACAACCAGAAACTGGCTGAAATAACCTCATTGGAGCCTCCAGAAAACCTCAGGAAAACATTCAAAGGTCTACAAATGTCCAATCAAGAAAAAAACATCTTGAAAATGACAGGAAATTTTGTGGTGTTTTTACTCCCCTATGCCCTATTCCCTTCCCCAGTGTGGCATGGTTTAATCTGGAGGAAATGGTAGTCCATTTCCCAATTCCCTCCCTTATACCAGGTGGAGCAGAGAAGACCTTATCTGCAATGTTCTAACCGGTCTGGAAGGTGCCCAAATGGCTGTTTTCTGTGTCACCTGGTTATTTTATCAAATGCTGAATTTTCAACAAAAATCACAATGTGTCTTAGTCAGTTTGGGCTGCCCTAACAAAAACACCATAGACTGGGTGCTCAAACAACAAACATTTATTTCTTACAGTTCTGGAGGCCAGGAAGTTTAAAGATTAGGTTTCCAGCATACCCTGTGTCTGATGAGAACATGCTGCCTGGTTCAGAGATGGCCATCTTGCCATCTTCCTGCTCTGTCCTCACATGGTAGAAGAGGTGAGGGAGCTCTCTGGCCTCTCTTTTATAAGGGCACTAATCCCATTCATGAGGGCTCCACCTTCATGACCTAAGCCACTCCCAAAGGCTCCACTTCCCAGTACCATTACTATGCATTAGTATAAATTTTAGAGGAACAGAAACATTCAGTCTATGTTACAAGGCAAACAAAGAAAAAAAGCATGGCCCAAACGAAGGAAATAAATTGGCAGAAACCCTTCCTGAGGACATAGAGACATACTAGACAAAGTCTTTAAAACAACTGTCTAAAATATGCTCAAAGAGCTAAAGGAAAACAAAAAGAATGAAGGGAAGTCAGGAAAATGATATATGAATAAAATGAAAATATCAACACAGATATAGAAATTATAAAAAGAAACCAAACAAATTCTGGCATTGAAAAATGTGATAACTGAGCTGAAAATTGAGTAGAAGTATTCAACAGTAGATTTAAAGGGGCAGAAGAAAGAAGCAGTAAATTTGAGAATAGGATAACTGAAATTATTGAGTCTGAGAACCAGAAAGAAAAAGAAGGAGGGACTTGTGGGATGCCATTATGCAGAACAATATATGACTTAAGGGAATCCCAGAAGAAGAAGAGAGATTATTTAAAGATATAATGGCCAAAAGCTTGCCAAATCTGATGAACCACATGAACACACAAATCCTTAAGCTTAAATTCTAAGAAGGATAAAGCCAAAGAGACCCACACCAAGACAAATTATAATCAAACTGTCAAAACCTAAAGAGAATATTAATATTGAAGGCAGCAAGAGAAAAGTAACTAACCACATAAAAGGGGTGATAATAAGATTACTAGCCGATTTCCTAGCAAACACTTTAGAGGACAGAAGACAAGGGGATTAATATATTTAAAGTGCTGAATGCAAGATGAAACAGGCACTTTGGAAGACAGTCTGGCAGTTTCTCACAAAAAAATCAAACAAAAAAACATACTGTTACCATATGATGCAGCAATCATGCTGCTTGATATTTACCCAAAGGATTTAAAATATGTCAATACAAAAACCTGTGAATGGATGTTAATAGCAGCTTGATTCATCTCAAAATTGGAAGCAACCAAGATGTCCTTTAGTAGATGAATGGATAAATAAACTGTGGTACATACAGACAACGCAATATTACTCAGTACTAAAAGAAATTAGCTCGCAAGCCATGATAAGGCATGTAGTAAAGTTAAATGCATGTTACCAAGGTAAAGAAGCTAATCTGTAACAACTACATACTGTACATTTCAACTATATGATCTGAAAAAGGCAAAATTATGGAGACAGTAAAAGATCAAAGGTTATTAGACATTATGGGTATGGGAATGATGAATAAAAATTACTAAGAAACTATTTTATAGGTAACATGTTTTAATATGTTAATTATATAAAATTAAAAATAAACTAATAGAGATTTGATTTCCAATTTACTACTGATACTAGTAATTTAAATTCATTAAGGCAGAGATAAAGCAAAAATTAAATAAAATCATTTATTGTCCTATGTTAAAAATTTATTCCAACACTTTTTATAACCTCCCATTGCTAATATAAATTAAGATAAGACAAATAAGTGAAAGTATACTTACTAAATTTTTTTCAACTACAACATGCATTTCTATATACTGAGAGAAGTCTGCAGGTGGCTGAAAAAAAGTCACAAACTTTAGATAAAAATTGAAGAATCATTTAATTATTTTAAGTAATATACTTCTTCACAAATTCAACATTGAAAATTCAGTTTTCTATATGAAAATAGAAATCATTTTCAGAATATTGCCTTTGTCGTGTCTTTCGCACCTGATCAATCACTTAATTTACTCAGAAAATAGCTTTCCTCTACCTTCCATTCTCCATATTCTCACTGGTACTGGGCTACTCATATGATTCTTTTCCCTGAGGAAATTCTTCCCTTGACTTGCCATTATGTGTGTA
This sequence comes from Delphinapterus leucas, assembly GCF_059928025.1. NCBI lineage: Eukaryota > Metazoa > Chordata > Mammalia > Artiodactyla > Monodontidae > Delphinapterus > Delphinapterus leucas. The sequence continues at coordinate 30,689,114 of NC_143149.1, forward strand.
TTTATGTTCGTTTAATGATTCCACTATACATTATTATGCTGTATGATTTTATCTACGGCCTTGAAAGAGTAGGGGCACATCTCTGTGTTTAGAGGGGTGGGATTTCATCTGAAGGATAAAGCTAATCCTTGTATAAATCACCGCAGAAAAAAGTGAGCAACAGAGAAACAAAATGGGTTTCTTAAACTGCACCATAGATATCTCAGTATGTGGAATCTGGTTATGATGTCATTTAATTAGACCACAGTGGTTAAATTAGGCACAAATGTGAGGCCCGATGGGCTTATGATCTGTGTGACTTACACTCTGCCAACAAGTAATAATTGTTGTAACTACGTTTAATAAAATATTACTTATGTTCATCATTATTTTTACATGAAGTTAACCTAGGAGGAATGCACTAGGGAGAACTTGGAAGACAGTCTTTGTGGGCACTTTAAGACTGTAGTGCAGTTAACTCAAAATAGTTTGTTACTAAAATAGCATACCACGTATAAGCACTGGACAAATATATAGAAGCAGAAAAGGAGGATCAAATTTCAAAAATTGAGAAAACTTTTATTACGTGTATTTTAATGCCTGAATTTTTTTCTTTTTACACTGGTATTTAATCCTTTGAAAGTTCAAAACTATCACATTTTAGTTAAACCATTTTCTTTAACATAAAGAGGAGCAATAGAGAAAAATAAATCTAGGATTTAGCAGAGAAAAGTGAAGATTACAGTAATTTAAAGGAAAAAAAGTCAATAAGGTCAGTAAGACAAATTTAGGGGTGAATGATCATTCATTTTTTCCCTCCATTTAAAAATTCTCTTCGGGCTTCCCTGGTGGCGCAGTGGTTGAGAGTCCGCCTGCCGATGCAGGGGACACGGGTTCGTGCCCCGGTCCGGGAAGATCCCACATGCCGCGGAGCGGCTGGGCCTGTGAGCCATGGCCGCTGCCCCTGCGCGTCCGGAGCCTGTGCTCCGCAACGGGAGAGGCCACAGCAGTGAGAGGCCCGCGTACCGCAAAAAAAAAAAAAATTCTCTTTTAAAACCTTGGAGACTTGAGGGTTTTTGGTTTTTTTTAATGCAAATGAAATCCCCTTATGGTCTAATTGGTTTATTTTCATTTCCATCCAAAAGGAAGCACTGAATGCTTCATGATAGTTTTGCTTATAGGATTCCAAAGTTTCATTGAAGTGCCTAAACAAGGAAATGAACTTTACTGGAGGAGAAAAATAAACATTTATATTAATTGAAACTAACAAAATATTAATGGTTTGAGAGATTCAAAGCTATTTCTTTGTTTCAAGCAACATAAGTGTTAGTTGACTTACATTTCCTGAAGTAATCCTTGTTTATTTTTATCTTTGAGATAGGGATTGATGATATTTAGTTGATTATAATTTATTCACTTATTTACTGGACAATAAGCTTGCATGGGGAAAAGACATAGTCCATTTTAGCAAAATAATTAAAAATTTAAGACAAAGATGCATAAAAGAATGCCAAGAAATCTGTATATTGGGAAGGTGGGCAGGTGTTAAGATTTCTGAAGACCTGAAAAGCTATTTTATGTAGTAAATGAAAGTAGCCAATAAAGAAAACCAATTTCTTGGAAATGTGCTATATAAAGTTGACATCAATTGCATGAAAGTTTGCTTTGGTCAAATAAACACTAAAGAATTGGAGCTAGGGAAGAAGACTGGAGAACACTACTAAATGATCCAATTGCAATGTAGTTGGATTAAAAAATTAAAGTTAAAAGATACCAAAGCCCACTGGTAAGGATATTCAGGAAGTGAGAGGGACATGAAGATGGTGATAGATGATAGATGATAGATGATATAGATAGATAAACAGATAAGTAGGTAGATAGTTAATGTGTGTGTGTGTGTATTTTGTTTAACTTAGGCAGTCATTATGTCCAATGTAAGATCAATAACTCAGAAAAAAATTGGAATAAGAGTGGGAGATCTGTAAATCACAGTAGATAAAGCCGTGAAAAAATATACAAGACAATATACGACACAAACAAAAACCTGAGACATAGCACAAGAAATATCATTATCTAGAACATGAGTGTATAAGGAAAAGTCAGAGAAAGTGAGATAGAAAGTGAAGCAGGAGAATTTTATCAGAGAGTAAAGTGAGTTGAAAGTTTCAGAAAGTTTTTATATTATTTCACCATTAACATTATACTTAATAGCGGTGGACTTTCTTCTTAAAATTAGTCCAAGACAAGGATATTCTTCTCACCTATTCAACACCATGCTAACCAGGGCATGTAGGCAATAAAAGAGAAGTTAAAAGCATCATAATTGAAAAGGAAGAACATAATCTTTATTTAAGATGACATCATCTTGTACATAGAAAACTACAAAGAGTACAATAAAAAACTAATACCCAATTTAAACAAGTTTGCAGAATATGAAATCAGTATACAAAAGTCAATAATTTCCAAACATGGATAATGAGAAATCCAAATTTGAAATAAAATTTTAAATGTGAAATAGCATTTAAATGACAACATTTTTAGAAATAAATTTAACATAAGAAGTTTGGCTGACAACTTGAAGACAACTATACAAAAGATTGTGGTAAAAAATTAAAGAAGACCTAAAAACAAAAAGCTGCTCAATGTTCATGGATAGGACGAGTTAATATTGTTAAGTGGCAATATTTCCAAGATTAATCTACAGAATCAACAGAATCCCAGCTTGATTTTTCAGGGAATTGAAAATAAGTGAATTTTAAAATTTATTTGGAGATTGATAGTATCAAGAATAGCCAAAACAATCTTGAAAAAGAACATTACTGAAGGATGTACACTTACTAATTCCAAAACTTATTCCAAAGGTATAGTAGTAAAAAGTGTGGCTCTGGCATAAGAATAGACATAAGATCAATGGAGTATTATTGCAAGTGCAGAAATAATCCCTAACATCTATGGTCAACTGATCTTTGAAAAAAAGGGTCACGAAGATTCAGTGGAACAAACATGAGTCTTTTCAACAAATGGTGTTTGGAAAACTAGATATGCATATGAAAAATGATGAATTTAGAGCCCTCCTTCACTCCATACAAAAATTAAATTAAATTGGATCATATATTGAAATGTAAGAGATTAAATAATAAAACTTTTGGAGGAAATATGAAATAAATTTTGTAAACCTGGTGTGATGGTTAATTTTTTCTGTGAACTTGCCTGGGCCACAATGCCCAGATTTTTGTTCAAAAATTATTCTGGATGTCTCTGTGAAAATGATTTTGGATAAGATAAACATTTAAATTGGTGGACTTTTAGTGGAGTAGATTACCCTTCATAATATGTGTGGAGCTCATCTGATTAGTTGAAGGCCTTATTAGAACAAAGACTACCTTGTAAGCAAGAAGGAATCCTTCCAGCTGACTGCCTTTGGACTTGAATACAACTCTTCCCTTGTCTCCAGCCTGCTAGTCTACAGTCTACTCTAAATTCTCTCATTCTACCTCTCTTTGTGTGTGCGTGTGTGTGTTTACATCAAATATATATGTGTGTGTATACACACACACACACACACACATATACATATATTCTGTTGGTTCTGTTTTCTTGGAGAAGTGTCTTTATTGAAAGATACCCTTAGCCACTGTTGGTGCAGAGCTGAGATTGTTGAAAACCAAACCCAGAATCTCATTTTGTGAGTGGATGAACTACAACACAAATTGAATTTCCACCCTCACAGGGTGTCTACTGGAGGAAATAACATCCTAAAAATTGGAATGAGCATATATGAGAAACTCTGATGAAGCTGGGGTCACTAAATCCCTAAATTCTTTTTTTTAATAAATAAATAAATATTTATTTATTTATTTATTTTGGCTGTGTTGGGTCTTCGTTGCTGCATGTGGGCTTTCTCTAGTTGTGGCGAGTGGGGGCTACTCTTTGTTGTTGTGCACGGGCTTCTCATTGTGGTGGCTTCTCCTGTTGCGGAGCACGGGCTCTAGGCATGCAGGTTTCAGTAGCTGTGGCGCACGGGCTCAGTAGTTGTGGCTCGTGAGCTCTAGAGCGCAGGCTCAGTAGTTGTGGCACATGGACTTAGTTGCTGCATGGCATGTGGGATCTTCCCAGATGAGGGATTGAAACCATGTCCCCTGCATTGGCAGGCAGACTTCTAACTACTGTGCCACCAGGGAAGTCCCTAAACTTCTACTAAATTCTGATGACTCTTCTTTGCCAGTAGAAGCAGTCTCTCCATCCCTGGATAAGGATATAAGGAAAATGTAATGGCCTACCCTGAGGCAGTTGCCTTGAAAGACACTAGTGATTCTTCTCAGCATCCTAGATAAGTATCTTCATTTTATGTGAATTTTTATGTGAATTTATGTGAATGTCACTTATGTTTATTATATCCAAACTTTGATATAATGGATATGGAGAAAGGAGAGCATCTGCAGACAACGAAGGTCTGGATCACAGGGAAAAATGCCACTAACAGCAGAAAATGCCACCTTGGTGTTCTGGAAAACTGAATGACTAGTTTTAAGACTTACAATATGTTATGAAGTTTCTGGTATCACTCCCTCTCTCTTTCTCTCTCTCATATACATATGTTAATAATTTTTTATCAGAAAAAAATACATTTTTTTATATTGCTGCATAGTAATAACTATATAGCTTACTCAATTGATCACTTACCTCTACACTTTGTATTATATAGGGCTTTTCTCTTGACTCAATATCCTTCTCAGCATATAAAGAAGCACCTGTATTCCTATGTTTTACTTGATAAATCACATGTTCAAAACCAATTGAAGGCTCCAAGGGCTCAATTCCATAACTTACATTTTCAAATTGTAGTAAGCCCCTAAAAATTCCAAAAACTAAGTGAATAAATAAAATAGTTCATTTTTCACAAAGTCAATAAAATGACATAATCAGGGTTTTTTAATAGTATGCAGGTTATTTTCATTCTTAGCCTTATGTGGTGAAGTAAGAAAAAGTTACCGAGTATCCACAAATTTACTGAGTGGAACAGAGTAATGCTATTGGTATTTACCAAGCTATTAGTACTCTGTGGTCTCCACATACACTAAAAAATCTTAATTCAGGAGAAGAGTAGGAGACAGTACAAAAGTCTCCATGCTGTGCTTTTCCAATGACAATTTCCCACTATAAGCCATGCCTCATGTTATAACTTAGCAAAGATCAAGGAAACTAAAAGCTGGTTCTTTGAGAAGATAAATAAAATTGATAAACCTTTAGCCAGCCTCATGAAGAAAAACAAGGGAGATGACTCAAATTAATACAACTAGAAATAAAAAGGAGAAGTTGAAACTGACACCATAGAAATACAAAGGATCATAAGAGACTACTACAAGCAATTATATGCCAATAAAAAGAACAGCCTAGAAGAAATTGACAAATTCTTAGAAAGACACAACCCTCCAAGACTGAACCAGGAGGAAATAGAAAATATAAACAGACCAATCACAAGTACTGAAATTGAAACAGTGATTTAAAAACTTCCAACAAACAAAAGTCCAGGACCAGATGGCTTCACAGGTGAATTCTATCAAACACGTAGAGAAGAGCTAACACATGTCCTTCTCAAACCATTCCAAAAAATTGCAGAGAAAGGAACACTCAGAAGCTCATTCTATGAGGCCACCATCACCCTGATACCAAAACCAGACAAAGGTATCACACACACACACACACACACATTACAGGTCAATATCACTGATGAACATAGATGCAAAAATCCTCAACAAAATACTAGCTAACCAAATCCAACAACACATTAAAAGAATCATATACCATGATCAAGTGGGATTTATCCCAATGATGCAAGGATTCTTCAACATACGTAAACCAATCAGTGTGATACACCATATTAACAAACTGAATAAAAACAATATTATCATCTCAATAGATGCAGAAAAGGCTTTTGACAAAATTAAACACCCATATATGATAAAACCTCCCCAGAAAGTGGGCATAGAGGGAACCTACCTCAACATAATGAAGGCCATATACGACAAACCCACAGCAAACATCATTCTCAACAGCGAAAAACTGAAAGTATTTCCTCTAAGATCAGGAACAAGACAAGGATGTCCACTCTCTCCACTTTCACTCAACATAGTTTTGGAAGTCCTAGCCACGGCAATCAGAGAAGAAAAAGAAATACAAATTGGAAAAGAAGTTAAACTGTCTGCAGAAGACATGATACTATACATAGAAAATCCTAAAGATGCCACCAGAAAATTACTCGGGCTCATCAATTAATTTGGTAAAGTCACAGGATACAAAATTAATGTGCAGAAATCTGTTGCATTCCTATACACTACTAATGAAAGATCAGAAAGAGAAATTAAGGAAACAATCCCATTTACCACCACATCAAAAATAATAAAGTACCTAGCAATTAACCTACTTAAGGAGGCAAAAGACCTGCATTCAGAAAACTATAAGATACTGATGAAAGAAATCAAAGATGACACAAACAGATGGAGAGATATACCATGTCCTTAGATTGGAACAATCAATATTGTGAAAATGACTATACTACCCAAAGCAATCTACAGATTCAATGCAATCCCTATCAAATTACCAATGGCATTTTTCACAGAACTAGAACAAAAAATTGCACAATTTATATGAAAACACAAAAGACCCCAAATAGCCAAATCAATCTTGAGAAAGAAAAATGGACTAGAGGAATCAGGTTCCCTGATTTCAGACAATACTACAAAGCTACAGTAATCAAGACAGTATGGTACTGGCACAATAACACAAATATAGATCAATGGAACAGGCTAGAAAGTCCAGATATAAACCTATGCACCTATGGTCACCTAATCTATGACAAAGGAGGCAAGAATATACAATGGAGAAAAGACAGTCTCTTCAATAAGTGGTGCTGGGAACACTGGACCGCTACATGTAAAAGAATGAAATTAGAACACTCCCTAACACCATACACAAAAATAAACTCAAAATGGATTAAAGACCTAAATGTAAGACTGGATACTATAAAACTCTTAGAGGAAAACATAGGCAGAACACTCTCTGACATAAATCGAAGCAAGATCTTTTTTTGATCTACCTCCTAGAGTAATGAAAATAAAAACAAAAATAAGCAAATGAGACTTAATTAAACTCAAAGGCTTTTACACTGCAAAGGAAACCATAAACAAAACAAAAAGACCATCCACAGAATGGGAGAAAATATGTGCAAATGAAACGACCGACAAGGGATTAATCTCCAAAATATACAAACAGCTCATACAGCTCAATATCAAAAAAATGAAACAACCCAATCAAAAAATGGGTGGAAGATCTAAATATACATTCCTCCAAAGAAGACATACAGATGGCCAAGAGACACATGAAAAGATGCTTCACATCACCAATTATTAGAGAAATGCAAATCAAAACTACAATGGGGTATCACTTCACACTGGTCAGAATGGCCATCATCAAAAAATCTACGAGCAATAAATACTGGAGAGGGTGTGGAGAAAAGGGAACCCTCCTACACTGTTGGTGTGAATGTAAATTGGTGCTGCCACTATGAAGAACAGTATGGAGGTTCCTTAAAAAACTAAAAATAGGGCTACTATATGATCCAGCAATCCTACTCCTGGGTATATATCTGCAGAAAAGCATAATTCGAAAAGATACATGTACCCCAAAGTTCACTGCAGCACTTTTTTACAATAGTCAGGACATGGAAGCAACCTAAATGTCCATCAACAGAGAAATGGATAAAGAAGATGTGGTACATATATACAATGGAACATTACTCAGCCATAAATACAGAATGAAATAATGCCATTTTTAGCAAAATCGATGGACATAAAGATTGTCATACTGAGCAAAGTAAGTCAGACAGAAAAAGATAAATATAATATGATATCACTTATATGTGGAATATTAAAAAAAATGGTACAAATGAACCTATTTACAAAACATAAATAGAGTCACAGATGTAGAAAACAAACTTATGGTTACCAAGGGGGGAAGGTGGGGTGGGATGAATTGGAAGATTGGGATTGACATATACACACTACTATATATAAAACAGATAACTAATAAGAACCTACCATATAGCACAGGGAACTCTACTCAATACTCTGTTATGACCTATATATGGGAATAGAATCTAAAAGAGTGGGTATATGTATATGTATAACTGATTCACTTTGCTGTACAGCAGAAACTAACAGAACATTGTAAATCAACTATACTCCAATAAAATTAATTTAAAAATAAAAATAAAGCTTCTGATAATAATTTTTCAAATTTGAAAATTATTTCTTAAAAATTCCATTTTTTGTAACCATAAAATTATGTATAACAACCTGAGTCCAGTACATGTGCTAACGATCACCATAGAATTTGGATAACCTTCAATATACCCTTGGTAGTAGCATAAGTTCTGAAAAATAAACACATATATTTCTATTAGAATAATTTATGTTAAATGCACTATTCTCAAATACTTAAAACACACACACACACACACACACACATATATATGTATGTGTCAAACACTAATTGTTTCCAAAATGGATTTATAACATCATTAGATGAACATTTGGCTCAATTTTCCAAAACTGTCCCTACGTGTCCCAAAGAATAAGTACACTTCCATGATTTTTTCTGTTATAAATGAAACATGACAACCCAATCATTAGGATCAAGGTAAAAATCATCAAAAACTTGTTTCTTCAAACTCTTCTGACTTAATTTTTCAAGGTAGATGTAAAAAGTAAATAAACCCAAAAGATAATTTTTTCTTTTCAAGATTACTTTAGTGTAATGGCAGAGTAGCTTGCATTGGATTAGCCTTCTCATCAATGACAAATGTAGACTCTGAAAAATTATTTTTTAAACTCCAACAACAAAGGCAGGCAAGAAAAGGTGAGAGAAGGGAATCAACAATAGAAAGAGGAAAACTGCATTTACTGAGTTTTGTGTTATACTGGTTTTCACCTGAGTGCCTCCCCTTGGCAGGGCAGCACAAAGTAGCAAATGTTCCAACAAAACACACAATCTTACTGACCCTGAGAACTCTTTAGAGAAAAGAATCACAAGTTCTCCAGTGTATCATGGAATATCACCAGTATATGATTTAAAATATTAGATATATGAATAAAAGAAAAATGTGGCCCATAGTCAAAAGTAAAACCAGAAAGAAACTGACTTCAAAATAACACCGGATTTTGGAATTAGTAAATAAATGGATTTAAAACAGATATTAAAAACATGATGAAGAACATCATAAAGGAAATTTTGGGTGTAATAAGGGAAGCAATTAGGAAATTCAGCAGAGAAATAAAATGTTACAAAAATGCCAACTCTAAATTCTAGAACAAAGAAATACATTTAAAATGAAATACACTGGATATGTTTTACTGACACTGCAGATGGCAAAAAACAAAAACCCTAGAATACAGATCTATAGAAACCATTGAATCCGAAAGAAACCTGAGAGAAAACAAGCTTTAAAAATGGAATATGGCTGCAGCAACCTGTGGGACAATGTTATCTAAAATATGTTTAATTGGAGGTCCAGAAAAATGGAAAGAGAAAATAGGTATAAAAGTATTTGAAAAAATCATGGCCAAATTTAGTGAGAAACCACATTTATAGATTGAGACAATGAATAAACAAATAGGCAATGGCCAAACCATATATAAAAATGGAACTCTGACCTGCAGGAAACCAACCTCTTTCCTGACAATAAATAGCTGACTTTGTAGGAAGTCATGCTGCTATCTCCAGTAACAACCCAGGAAGCTAACCAATAACTTACGCAGCAATCAGTCCCAATAACAAGGACTTGATTAAAAAGTATCAGCTTCTTCTTCCCTGGTGGTGCAGTGGTTGAGAATCTGCCTGCCAATGCAGGGGACACAGGTTCGAGCCCTGGTCCGGGAAGATCCCACATGCCGTGGAGCAACTAAGCCCATGTGCCACAACTCCTGAGCCTCAGCTCTACAGCCCGCGAGCCACAACTACTGAAGCCCCGTGCTCCACAACAAGAGAAGCCACCTCGATGAGAAGCCTGTGCACCGCAACGAAGAGTAACCCCAGCTCGACACAACTAGAGAAAGCCCATGCACAGCGACAAAGGCCCAACACAGGCAAAAATAAATAAATAAATAAAATAAAATTTTAAATAAATAAATATATAAAAAATAAAATAAAAACTTTCAGCTTCCCTAATTTTTGTCCCTGCTTCCACCTTAGAACCAAGGAGAGAAAAGCCAAATAAATACTCCAATCACATAGTTAACCCATCTACAGCAACCCCCACCAACAACCTTTAATCAGAGCACACCTGAGGTCTTCCCTTCCTTCCACTATAAAGCTTTCCCACTCTTCTGCCTGCCTTTGAGTATCTGCCAAAATGCAAGTGACAGTGGATGATGTCCTTGCTATGAATAAGTAACCTTTGTTTATTCTCATTTGCTTGGTTTTTATTTATTTCCACAAGACCTAAGGAAGCAATCATATAATAAGCTGCTGAAAACCAAAAATGAAGAGAACATCTTGAAATAAACCAGAGAAAAGTAACACATAATATTCATAGGAGTAATGATGTAAATAATGGTACTTCTTTACATACACACACACACACACACACACACACACACACACATATGTAAGGAGGCAGGACACAATGAACAAAAAAAAATGCTGAGAGAGAAAAAAATCCCTGGCACTTAGAATTATATATTAAGCAAAATTATTCTTCAAAAATAAAAATATGGAGAGTTAACTTTTGGTATGACATCATGAGGAACTCTATAGATCTGATCCCTAGTGAAACTGATGAAAATAAGTAAATGACAATTTAAATCCCCCAGAAGTGGACATAAGGACAAATAGTCCTAAGAGAAAATAAATAAATAGCCATACAAGAAAATATGAAAAATTCAGTAAGAAAAATGAGAAACAAAATCAAACTAAAGACATTTCCATATAAATGAAAACTCTGAGAATTTGTTGTTAATTGCCCTGCCTTACAAGTAATACTTAAAGAAATTCTTCAGGTTGAAAGTAAGCGATCTCAGAGAGTGATTCAAATCCACATAAACATCCAAAGAGAGCTCATACAGGTTATTATGTAATTTAAAAACATAATATAAATGCGTATTTCCCCCTTTTTTCTCTTAGCTGATTTAAAAATCAATTGAGTAAAATAATATGAATAGGGCATATTACTGGGGCCAGGAAATATATTTGCCAATAACAGCATATAGGAGGTGAGTGGAAACAAAGAGGTACTGGGTTAAGGAAATGACTGCAGATAGTAAAGTAATTATAACAATGTACTGTTGGGTTTGTAACATTAATAGATGTAATATGTACAACAATAATACCATACATGTGAGGGAAGTAGAGTTTTATAGGAGCAATGTTTTTACATATCACTGGAATTAAGGTAATATAAATCTAAATCTGCATCTGGTAAGTTAAAATGTATAAGGTAAGCCCTAGGGAAATCACTAAAAATATAACTCAAAAATATTGAAAAATCATTAAGGAAATTTAAATTCTTCAGTAGAATATATCCACCTAACAAGGGAAAAAAAACACTAAAATGAGAAAAAAGAGGAACAAAAACACATGAGACACATACAAAACAAAAAGTAAAAAGCAGATGCAAATACAACTATATCAATGATAGCATTAAATGTGATTGAATTAAACAATCCAATAAAAGGCAGATTGTCAGGCAATGTGAAAAGACTACTATAAACTGTTGAAAGACAACATGCTTTAAGTTCAAAGACACAGACAGACTCAAATTAAAGGAATGAAAAAAGATTATCATGTAAATAGCAACCACGAGCAAACTGGATTGACTATATTTATATCAGACAAAGTAGACTTTGAAAGAAAAAAATGTTACTAGAAATAAAGAGCAGTATTTTATACTAATAAAAGGTTTAATGCATCAGGAAGATATAACACTTGTAAACATAGGTACCAAATATCAGAGCACCACAGTGCATAAAAAAATAGGTAGATACTAAGGGAGAAATAGAGAACTCAACACTTATAGTTGAAGGCTTCTTTTCTTCTTCTCTGCCACTTTCAACAATCGGTGGAACAACTAGGCAGCAGATCAGCAAGGAAATATAAGACTTGAAAAAAAAATCATAAACTAAGTAAACCTAGCAGACATCTGTAAAATGCTCCACCAAAGAACAAGATACACATTCTTCTTAACGTGTACACAAAATATTTTCCAGGATAGACCATATGTTAATCCATTAAAAAAGCCTCAGTTTAAAAGTACAGAAGTAATAAAAGTATGTTTTCTGATAATAAAGGCATTTTTTTAGAAATAATTAACAGAAAACATTTGGAGAAACTCACAGATATAGAAATTAAATATCATATCTCTAAATAACCATGGATTAAAGAATAAATCAAGTATGAAACCAGAAGATATTTAAGGAAAATGAAAATGAAGACACACCATACTAAAATGTATGGGATGCAGCTAAAGTAGTGCTTTTGATAAATTTATATATATAAAAGCATGTATTAATAAAGAAGAAAGATCTCAAAGTAATATCCTATCCAACCACATATAACACAGGAAAAAGAAGAACATATTAAACCTAGATTAAGCAGAAGAAAGGGAATAATAAAGATTAGAGTGAAATTAACAAGAACAGATAATAGAACAAATCAATGAAACCAGAAGCTGGCTCTGCAAAAAGATAAACAAAATTGACAAATCTTTATTTAGCTAGATTGACTATGAAAAGAAAAGAATCAAATTACTAAAATCAGAAATAAAAGTGGGATATTACTACCATCCTTATAGAAGGATTATTAAGGGAATGCTAAGAATAATTGTATGCCAACATTAGATGATGTAGGTAAATGGATTAAATTCCCTGAAAAACAAAAACTACCTTCCCTGTCCATGGTGCTTCATCTAGCACCAGAACTTGTGGACTCACAGAATGCCTTATCCACTGCCATGGCTTCTGCACAGTGTTGTGTCTGATACAGAAACTTATTTCTCAGCAAATTAAGGGCAGCAATTGGTTTATGTACATGTCTTACCATATAGTCTATCGTCTGGAAGCAGCTGGCCTAACTGAAAGGTAGACCAGGTTACTGAATACTCATTTACCATAGTAGTTGGGAGACATTACTCTGAAAGGCTGGGGTTATGTTTGAATCAAGACCATTATATGGCATGGTTTTCTGAGAACCACAATACATGGGTCCAGGAAGAAAGGTGTTGAAATGGGAGTGTCTCTTCCCACCATTATACCTAATAACCATTTTGTAGCATCTTGCTTTCTGTCCCAGTTACTTTTAGCTTCTAGCCCCCAGTGGGGAATTTGTTCACCTGGGGACACAATAAAAATTCCACTAATTTGGAAGATGAAACTTCCAACTGGATATTTCGAGCTCCTTTTGCCACTGCACAAACAGGCTAACCCAGTGGCTGGAGTGACTGACTCTGAACACAATAGGGAAATTTGTTGCTTAAAGAAGTGCTGTGTCTTGAACCCACCTGAGTATAATAGTAACCAAAATAAAATATGATTAAGGATGCAAACCCTTTGGGAGTGAAGATATGTGCTATTCTGCTAGGTAAATATCCGTAACAAGCTTAGGTTCTGGTTGAGAGCAATGGAAATGGGGAGCAGGTAGTGGGAAAAAGAAGTCATACATATCAATCATGACTTATTACAGAAATGAAGACTATAGTAGCTTTAAATATTTTTCTCTTGGCTTGTCATATGCATATGTATCTTTATTTGTATGTGCTAACCATTTTCTTCTTTTTCCCTCTTCCTGTTATTAGTTTACATGCAGGTGGTTGGAGGTTAACTTTACAAGTTAATTTAACCTCATGTTAACATAGTATTCAGTTGGACCGTGACTAAATTTGTGGAGAACTTAGTATAGCTAGCAATGGACACAGTGACTCGTGATTGTGTGTCTCATCATTTTGAGGGAAGAATGAGAATTTCTTTACTTGGGAAAAGGCTGGCTGAATCTTGCTAAATAGAAATGTAGGGCGATTTTGTTGTTTTTACAGAGTTCAAATGTGTATAAAAGAGTGCATACAGAAACTAAGTAGTCAAAGTTGTAGGCTCTGTCAATTATTGATATATTGCTACTCAGCTTCAAATTAACCTTTTGCCTGCTTTGTGCAAATGAATATGAGCCTCTTTATTTTTTCTTTTGCCAGGTGGCACTGAAGCTTTGCTAGTAAAGGGTACTGGAGAGCATGGGCAGAGAGCTTTGCTATTTGGTTCCAGTGTGCTAGCTTGGTAGGCTCCTGCAGAGGGTACAGCTTTTTGCAAAGCCAGGATCCCTCATTGCTTGGAGATTCTCTAGTACCCAGATCCTTCGGTGCATGGTGGTCTCTAGCACCCATCAGCCAGTAGTATCCTCCCATCATCTAGGCCCCTCTCCTTCCTTAGCAAAGTGACTTTGGTGAGACATCTTATGAACAGCTTTCCTGGCTACCCAAAGGACAGATTTCCAGAGGGTTCTAAAGAGAAATTTTACAGCAAGATCTCTTGGTACAGCACCACAGTGACTTGTCCTATTTGAAGATCCATGGTTGTGCCACTTTTAACAATCTCAAATCTGGGGCAAGGAAACTGTCTTCTTTATCCCAGTCCTAGGATTGCTGGCTGCTTCTTGTATCTGATATTCCTATGACCTTTAGAGCTCTCTTTACTTCTTATTGTTTTACTCTAATCCTTGTTACAATGAATAATTCTTTACATTAAACTTTCCATGTGTAAATTACTGCATGGTATCTTTAGACATAGACTAAAACAGTATCTTATATTTTTAAAATATTTCACTGACTTATCATATTTGTACTTTTTCACTGTGGTCCCATATACAGGTTCATCTGTATAAATCATATTTTATATAATCAAGGAAAAATACCTCTTCCTTTCCACTGCATTTCATCTACTTCCTTCCAAATGTGGTTTGTATTATCCAGATTGATAATGTATTTAATTCTTCAGAACCATCAGTAAATTATATCAACCGTATACATAAGTTGATTGGAAAACTTGGAAATTAATAAATAAATCATTTTTAGGTCAGCATAGGATAAAATTTTGAGATGGAGGAATCAAAAGTTTATTATTATTATTATATAATTTTTCTCCAGTTTTTTTCTTATTGTTATCATTGTCATTTTTTGCACTATTTTCCTTTATTATATCTTGTTCATTCTTCTATTAGCACTCAAAAAAGAATGTGTATAGACTCAGCAACAGTAAGAATGTTGCTGTTGTGTGTGGTCGCCTACAAACGTTGATGAGATCAAGTTGATAGTTCTGCTCAAGGCATCAACGTATTTGCTGAGTTTCTTTCTACTTCATCTATCAATTATTGAGAGAGAAATGTTTAAATCTTCAATAATAATAATAATTTACCTATTTCTTTTTTCATTTCTGTCAATTTCTGCCTCTTATAATTTGAAGTCTATTTTTATGTGCATACACATTTTGGATTGTTATGCCATCTGGTAATTTTACTTTTTAACCATTATGAGTATCTCTCTGTCCTGGAGAGATCATAAAGTAAACTGCAGATACTAGGAACAAACTCTTCCTGTGTCTAACTGGTTGCTTTGTTTTCGTGTAGATACATCTTTAGTTAGTAAGATAACATAACTTTTAGGGATGAAAATCATTTGTGGAATTTATGAAAAATAGATTTATATGCAAATAAACTTTCCTGGTTTTTCCTACACTGACGATAGGCTTGCAGCTTTGGCAAACATGGCATTTGAGGTCAGCATTCAATAACTTATTACATCCAGGTTATACATAAAACATCTTTGCTTTTTCTTTTGAATTATACATCTGTCTCTCATGATTACCTCCTGGGAGGTAGGAAGTAGAGTTAGGTGTTAGGTCGGCAGAATTACTTAAAATGCAGGTGCGGGATATTGCGGCCCTGTGCATCTCGTTGTCTCATTGTTTTAACTCTGTTTCTCTCCGTCTCTTTTTCACCACACTCACACACAAAAAATGCCCCCCCACACATATATTGTGTGTGTATACATAAGTATGTCTATAATATTATGTATATATGCACGTATGTATATATCATAAAACTTTTTGACAGTATGCATCATTTATATATTTGTATAGAGAACTCCATAGATGATTCACATGTATTTGCCTACTCTGTTAGGCAAAATTTAAAGAACTCACCATACCTATTATTTCTCCTGTTAAGAGCTTAGTCTCTATAAAAATGCTTTAATTTCGAAGTAGTTGTTAATTCACTACATAGAAATCAGGAATGCAAATTAAAAAAATATAGGAATTGGTAAGGCAGGGCAAATGTAAAAAGCAAAACAGCATTTCAGGCATGGGTATTCCTTGAAATTCTATGCACATTTCTCTATTATATTTACAACAAATGGAAAACTTTATTAAATGAAGCTCCAAGTAGTTGAAAATTTAATATATTCCTAAATGTGCATGAAATTTATGTGTATTTATTTGGTCCCTGAACATACTTCAGACAAGTCTTTGGATTTTCCTTTTCTTCCTAGATTTAGCTTTCCTGATTTAAGTCATGTTTTTTCATTTTAAGGATTTCACTCCATATTCAACCCTTTTGCCACAGGTACATAAACACATACATGTGCATCATCATGAAATAATAGCTTAAATGCATCACTGTCATTTGTGGTTTGGTTAATCATCTGTGTCACAAAGCTAATTCAAGACACATCATCAAAGGAAATGGTTACATTCACGTCAAAACAAAACATAACTCCAGCCTGTTATACTCTAGACACATGTGGACCCTAAGTAAAACAGTCACAGAAACTCACATAACAAAGGTAAAACAGACAATAAAAATCATACCTGAAACTGTTGTTCAAGAGGTTTCATACTTCCTGTGCCATTATAACCATAAACCCTAAAATTATGAGGTAAGAAAACTCTGTAAAATAAAGATAAAAAGTATTTAATGGAAAATTTGTTTCCTAGATTTTATTGTGAAAAGCTGTTTCTTTTATTATACTTATTATAGATAGGTAGGGAGAGGAGAGAGAGAGCGCATGAGGGAGAGATTCTTTGAGTACATGGATTTAGTTTTAATTTTGCTCAAAAAATTCTAGTCTTCAGACCTCTCCTCACTCACCTTACTGTCACACTGTCCTCCTTCCTGTTTTTTAAACACAACAGGCAAACTTTTGTCTCAGGGTATTTGCACTAGCTGTTGCCCCTTTCTAGGATGTTCTTCAACATGGCTCATTGTCTCATCTACTTCAAGTCTTTGCTTATATATCCACATCTCACTGAGGCTTCTCTTGACAAGTTTATAAAAATTTTCAACTTTCTCAATAATTAAAGCATAGGATTTCCAAATGACAATTCTTAGTTTGTTCTATATTTTTGCTTAAGCATTTATCACTTTCTAACATTCTTCCTAATCCACTATTTATCATACCATTATTAGTCTCATCTGATAAACAATATAAAATTCATATCCATTTTGTTTACTAATGCATCTCAAGCTCTTAGAAGAATATCTGGAAAATAGCAAATGGTCAATAAGTATTGAACTAATATGAAATGAATTCAACAGATCAGGTGGAGATCTCACATTAAAATACATTGTTTGTAATATGGGAAGAATATGCTTAAAAGGCTCTACAAAGAGAAAGGGTGGGTGTAGGTATCTCATTTTCATTTTTCCAATTAGTATAGTATAAAGGTTTGTGACAGCTATGGCAGTGTGGATTTGTGAAAGCAAAAGGTCAAAGAGCCAAACCGCTGACAAACAGAGCAAAACTTTTTGTATTCTTGTAACAAAAAAAGAAAATAATACACAGTGGGGTGGAGCTCCAGGGAACACACAGATTCCGGGTTGAAAGTTCTATAAAGAGACTTAGCTAGTGATATACAAGCACTGTTTTTTGGCAAAGAAAGAAGTCAAATATCCATGCTTGGACCAGGGAGAAAGCTATTATTGGGGAGCCTAGAAACAAGCAGAACTTTTGGTGGCTGTGCAGTCCTGGAATAAAAATATGAATATTTAAGTTGCATCAGATTCATAGCTTCTTTCCCTGTAAAATCATCTGGTAAATTTTGAAGTTGCACAGAGTAGCCAAGGAGATTAACTTAAAAATCTCTGAAAATAAGAGCAAAGGTTTTTCAAAATTGATGATATAGACTCAGTAAGTCCTATTTTATTTGAGCATGATAAAAGCAAAGAAAAATCACCCCTAAATATAGTTTTAAAGACTGATGAAAACCAAAATAAAACCTTCAAAGTATCAAGAAGAAAACGAAGATGTTCCCTTCAAAGAACAGCAATAAGACTGATAGCTTAAGTTGTCAATAGAAACAAGGAAAGCCAGAAGACATCGGAATAATGCTTTTAAAGGACAAAAGTCATTTTTAAAAGGTCATCCTAGAATTTATTCCAGCAAAAAAGTTCTTAAGAGTAAAGTTAATATTTAACATTGAATACAAATTAATCAAAAACAAGCAGATCTACAACAGAAATATAGAGAATTCCTGAGACATATAGAAATCAACTGCAGATAGAAACAAACGCAGGAAAAAATGAAGAGCAACAGAATGTGCAAATTTATGCTTAATTATAAAGGGATATTGACTATACAAAAAATAATAGTCATATCTAATTGGGGTTTAAAAGCATACAGGAAAAATAATGAAAAGGTAGAAGGTAAGTGAAATTAAAAGGTTTGAAGATCTAACAATGTATGATAACTGGTAAAATAATAATGTATATTAGATTTAATAATTCAGGGATTAATACGATAATCTAGAGAAAACACTAAAAGAATAGTAAAAAGTTGTATAACAAAGAATTTAATTGAGGGAAAATGGTATAATATAAAATAATAGATTCATTAAAATGGAGACTATGAAAGAAAAAGAATATAACATAAAAGGTACAAAGGAAAAAGGTGACTTCAGACATTATATGGAAAATTAAAGGATCAAGAAAAACAAGGACATCTTAAAATTATTGAACAAGGCTGGGTAACAACAAGACCTAGTACAGTATTTAATATAGTGTGATATCTGTTCAGATAAATAGGGCTCAGGAGTAAACAAATAAAATAAGAGAAAATAGTCCAGAAAGATATCCCACTCATAAACAGTCATTTGATTTATTACAAACATTTCATTACAGTGCAATGAGGAAAGTATTTTTTTTTCCAATAGCATGTGTTGGGTCCATTGGATGCTAATATGATAAAATATTTGAATCTTGATCCCCATGCTCATGAAACACACAAACATCAATTCTGGATGAACCCTAGAGTTGAACATGAAAGTGAAAACAATAAAAGCTATTAGAAAAAAATGGCAGCTTGGATTCATGACTGTATGAAGACAATGATTTTTTTTAAATATGAAAAGAATAATAGCTACAAAGAAAATAATAATTTGGACTGCATTAAAAGAATTTCAGACTCAGTAAAAAAAATCCAGACTGGGCTTCCCTGGTGGCGCAGTGGTTGAGAGTCCGCCTGCTGATGCAGGGGACGCGGGTTCGTGCCCCGGGTCTGGGAGGATCCCACATGCCGCGGAGCGGCTGGGTCCGTGAGCCACGGCCGCTGAGCTTGCGCGTCCGGAGCCTGTGCTCCGCAACGGGAGAGGCCACGGCCGTGAGGGGCCCGCGTACCACAAAAAAAAAAAAAAAAATCCAGACTGAATAAAAAATTGAAAGGGAATGACAGGAAAAATTCCTCCAAAAGTACTCTGTAGATTCAATGAAGTCACAATCAATATCTATGGATATATCTTTGTGGAAGAGTTTATTATAAAATATATGAAAATGAAAAGTAGTAAGAAAAGCCAGAACATTCCTGATGAAGAAAAGGATGGAAAGACCTTATCTTTAAGCTATCAAGATTTATAATAAAGAGACAAATTGACCAAAACTTTTAATAAAGGACCCATTTTAAAAACGACCATTACTGTTTTGATTTTTCTTTATTCCCAAATATGGTGTGCTTGTTTTTTTCCCAATTTCCTTAGCTGGCATGGGATTGAGTTTGGCTAATTACAGTTGTATTCTAAGTACTTAATACATTCTGATATGTAAACTAATTTAAAGAATCACTGTTCTTTCCACTCAAAAATCCACTATGCTCTTTCAAATATAGTTGAATGTAAGAGAACTCAAAAACAAGTCGTATTTATGTCGTGATAAAAATAGAAAAATATCAAAATTCATCCTCCATGAAACCACATAAATAGTCAAATAGAAATCTGATGTTGCTGGGAAGGAAAAAGATGCGAGCATACATATGGATTCAGGTCCTAGATGTTTATTATATAGGTTTAAAATGTTTTTCTTAAGCATAAAATAGGAGACAAATAGTAAGCAACTAAAAATATTTACAAATGCAAAATAGTTACTTTCTGGATAAATATGAACAATAATTATAAATAGAACAAAGACAGGTAATAAAATAATGTAGTTCACCTACTTTTGCATTAGGTTCACAGTGTACGTTTTCCCATCAATTACAATGTTGTAGGACACCTGGCAGGAGAGTACATTAAAAAAGCAAAGAAAAGTGAGAAGAATGTTAAAAAGAAAAACTATCATTTTATATTAACAATAATAACATGCTAAAGCACACTAATACAATAAAAAAGAGGAAAATTTATAATTTAATATTGATTTATTCCAATGGAATCACATATTTAAATATTTGCTTTCATAATAAAGATAGATGGAAGAATATAATTGGTACAGTTTCTTATTAATTTTAACACTTATGCAGTAAGATAGACCCTGAAATATTGTTGACTTGCATCCAATAATTGTGTTAGCTTAATATTGAGGCCACTGCAAAATTTATGCTTAAAATGGAAGAGTATAACTAAATTACCAAATAGAAAATTTATATAGTATAGCAAAGAATTAACAAAACAGAATGTTTAATATTTGTAGATTTTATAAAATTTGTTCCAAGTTTGGATGCAATACTCATGGATTTTATTAAGAAAGAATGTCTACAAATGGAAAACTTAGTCTTTATAGATCAGTTTGAGGAGCCTTGACCTCTTTCCATTATTGGGCCTTCCAATCCATGAGCATAGGATCTACTCAATTTATATAGATCTTTACCTCCTCTCACCTGGTTTTGTTGTCTTCAGTGAGGAGGTTTTGCTTTCCTTTGTTACATTTATTTAGACTTTGATTTTTATGTAGTGTAAATTATATCTTTAAAATTTATTTTAAGTTTTAAAATGTTTAAAGTTATTTAAATTTTATAGGATTAAGAGGTTTATTTTATAGGATTAACAAAGTTAAGTTACATTCTTCTATTGCTAAGTTATTTTATCATATATGGTATTGAACTTTGAACAGTAGTTTTACTGCTCCTAATGCTATATGTATATTCATTTCCCCATATAATTCTAAAACGCAGTTAATTCATTGATATTCTAAGATTCAATCATCTTAACAATTTAGATGTAAATTACATTTTGCCATTGGCCATTTCTTTTTTTTTTTCTTTTTTTTAATTGAAGTACAGTTGATTTAGAATGCTGTATTAGTTTCTGGTGTACAGCAAAGTGATTCAGTTATACATACCTATGTATATTCTGTTTCATATTCTCTTTTATTATGGGTTATTATAAGATATTGAATGTAATTCTCTGTGCTACACCTTCTTGTTTATTTTATATACAATAGTTTGTATATGCTAATCTCAAACTCCTAATTTATACCCCCCTTTTCCCCCTAGGTAACCATAATTTTGTTTTCTATGTCTGTGAGTCTGGTTCCCTTTTGTAAATAAGTTCATTTGTATCATTTTTTAGATTCCACAGATAAGTGATATCATGTGATATTTGTTTTTGTCTGTCTGACTTATGTCATTTAGTATGATAACCTCTAGGTCCATCCATGTTGCTGCAGTTGGCATTATTTCATTCTTTTATATGGCTGAGTAGTATTGCATTGTATATATAAACCACATCTTCTTTATCCATTCATCTCTTGATGCACATTTAGGTTGCTTCCTTGTCTTGGCTATTGTAAATAGTGCTGCTCTGAACACTGGGGTGCAGGTATCTTTTCGATTAGAGCTTTTGTCTTTTCCAGATATATGCCCAGGAATGAGATTGCTGGATCATATGGTAACACTGTTTTTAGTTGTTTAAGGAACTTCCATACTATTCTCCACAGTGGCTGCCCCAATATACAGTCCCACAAACAGTGTAGAAGGGTTCCCTTTTCCCCATACCCTCTCCAGCATTTATTGTTTGTGGACTTTTTAATTATGGCCATTTTGACTGGAATGAGGTGATACCTCATTGCAGTTTTGATTTGCATTTCTCTAATAATTAGCAATGTTGAGCATCTTTTCATGTGCCTGTTGGCCATCTGTGTGTCTTCTTTGGAGAAATGTCTGTTTCGGTCTTCTGCCCATATTTAGACTCTACACAAAAACTACTAGAACTGACAAACAAATTCAGCAAGCTGGCAGAATACAAGATTAACACACATAAATCTTTTGCATTTCTTTACACTAACAATGAAATATCAGGAAGGGAATGTTAAAAAAAAAAACAAACCCTTTTAAAATCAGATCCAAAAAAGTACTTAAGAATAAACCTAACAAAGGAGGTGAAAACTTATACGCTGAGAACTATAAAACATTGATAAAGGAAATTAAAGATGATTTAAAGAAATGGAAAGCTATCCCATGCTCTTGGATTGGAAGAATAATATTATTAAAATGACCATACCATTCAAAGTAATCCACAGATTTAATGTGGCCCCTATCAAATTACCCATGACATTTTTCACAGAAGTAGAACAAATAACCCTATAATTTATATGGAATCACAAAAGACTCAGAATTGCCAAAGTAATCCTGAGGAAAAAGAACAAAGCAGGAGGCATAAACTTCCCAGACTTCAGACAATACTACAAAGCTACAGTAATCAAAACAGTGTGGTATTGGCATAAAAAAAGACATATGGGTCAATGGAACAGAATAGAGAGCCCAGAAATAAACCTACACACCTATGGTCAAATAATCTTCGATAAAGGAGGCAAGAATATACAATGGATAAAAGATAGTCTCTTTGGCAAGTGGTATTGGGAAAGTTTGACAGCCACATGTAAATAAATGAAGTTAGAACACTCCCTCACACCATACACAAAAATAAACTCAAAATGTCTTAAAGACTTAGATATAAGACACATGACACCATAAAACATTTAAAAGAGAACATAGGTAAAACGTTCTCTGACATAAAACATAGCAATGTTTTCTTAGGTCAGTCTCCCAAGGCAATAGAAATAAAAGTAAAAATAAACAAATGGGATCTAATCAAACTTCTAAGCTTTTGCACCCCAGAAGAAACCATAAACAAAACAAAAGACAACCAACTAACTGGGAGCAAATATTTGCAAATGATGTGACCAAAAAGGGCTTAATTTCCAAAATATACAAACAACTCATACAACTCAATAACAAAAAAACAAACAAGCCATTGGTCATTTCTTAATACTCTGTTATATTAGATTTTACTCATGAATTAATTCAGTCCCAAATTTTCTTTCTTATATTACCCTTCTTTGTTTTTGGTGTCAAGGTAATATTGCCTTTATGTATTCAGCAGTATTAACTCTTTTTCTTTTTGCTGGCTGAGTTTTTATGAGTTTTAATTATGTCTTTCTTAAATGTTTGGTTGTATTTATTTGTAAAATAATTTAGCTTTTGACTTAGTTTTAATGGTTGTTTTTGTATTTTTGAGGAGGGAGAAAGAGACATTTATATTCAGATTCAAATTTTTTAAAGTGTTGGACATTTTCATCTTTCCTTATATCCCAGGAGTTTGTTTTTCTATGAAATTGCTTATCTCCTCAAGGTTTTTTGAATTTGTTGACACATTTATTCATTGTATTATTCATTTGTTAAATTTCTGCTCTATGTATCACTATGTCCACTTTTTTTATCCCTATTAAAATCTTTCATACTTTTATTTGTGTTGCCTTACAGACAACTTGTGCCTGATAAAATATGGCTGCCTATACTAACTTTACTATTTGCTTTGTATAATTTTTCTTATTTTTGTGCTAGACCTTTCTATTCCCTTGTGATTTAGGTGTTTCTCTTGTGGTATATATTTTTAAATTCAATTTGAAATATATGTAATTTCTGATAAATTTAATCAATCAAAAATTTTAACAGTTTTATTTAAATTATTTTAATTCCCTATTATACCAAGATGTATATATGCTTTATATTCTTTTATTTGTTACAGTTACAATTGTATATTCAAGTTGTTTTGTTTTGAGGTATACATATTCATACTTTTTCATCAATTCCAGCTTTTATGTTATTCTTTGTCCCAGTTTCAATTTCTAACTGCTGAAGTACATTATTTAAATTATTTTCTTCTCTTGTAATCTGAAAAGTGTTAATGTACTCTAATTTTTATTTATTCTGTGTTGTGATACCTGATCTCAGTTCATCTATGTTTAATATAACCTCTTTTCCAGATTTTTTTCTCTATTTTCCAGGAATTCTAATTGCTCTTTACTTATGCCTCTAATTCTCTCCTCTTTTTCCTTGAGCTGTTTATATGTTGCATCTGTTTAGTTTCTTCAGCTGTCTCTGGCTACTGTTAATTCTTGATTTTACTCTCATACTATATTTTTCACGTACAGAAGTTCCATTCAGTTATTTTTAAAACTTCCTAGTCTTTTTAAGTTGAATATTCTCTTGTGGTATATTCTTTATTAATTATAATAATTATAAACATACACTTTTCATATTATGTTTGTTGCATTTGTTAAGTCGGTAGGTACAATAGCCTTACCAGTTCAAAAAATACTATTAATCCTTTATTATGTATCCAGCACTGTTCTAGGCACTGGAGTTAGAGACATTAACAAAATAGTCAACATTTTTCCCTCATGAATTTGACAGTTGAGGACAGATGATTTTTTTTTTTTTTTTACTTCTCTTATGAGAATTACTGTCATAGTATCTGGTGAAACCTGGTTGAAGATATTACCCTCTAAGTAGATTCTGTGTACATTTTCTAATATGACCAAGTAATTCCATAGATTTTTCCATTAAAAAAATAAAATACTCTTAAAATGCTGTTAAATGTCTCACCTCTTTTTTTCTATTTAAATGATTTAAAGTTTTCATAAATATTCATTCCCTTATAAATTATATATTGAAAATTTTAAGCTTGTGATATCTGTATCAGTGTGACAGCTAGGTAGCTGATAAGGAAATATTTGCATTCAAATTATCTAAACATTCACTACCAATCAAAAAGAAAATTAAGGTGTGGTGTTTTAAAAAAACACTTCACTTCTTTAGAAATGATTCTAGAAATTAGTAAAACAGATAAGAAACTTTCTAATTAATTCAAAGAATAAAAAAGAGAAAACTAATACCTGAACCAAGATACACTAAGATGGCATAAAAAGAATTAATGATTAACATATTTGCAATCAAGACATAAAAATTATTCATACAACACTTCATTAAATCAAATGATTGCCATCCCCTATAGGGATGCCATAGGCTTACTTAACAACTACTAAAAATCCTCCAAATATTGTATGGTAAATGAGTGACAAGAGACTGTAAATGGATCAGGTCAGGTATTATTCAGACACTCAAGAGGGAAAGAGATTTAGAAGATGGGCCTTGGGGCTTTGATAATAAGCATCACTGCACCATATTTCTATGAAACATTGTTAATCTTGGTTCATTTTCAAAAGGGCTCTTCCATTTAAGAAAAATTGGGTATAAATATAAAATTCAGAAAGTGTGCAGAAATGAAAAACACCAGGTTTACTTATTAGGAACAAAATATTCACATGCTTTTTAGTTTGTGAAAAATGTTAGGGCTTAATTACGTATGTTTCAACTCCTCCACTTGACGTTGACCGTATTTTCTCTGGAACTGTAATTTGCACACGTAGTCTTTCTGAATCTGCAAGGTGCAAAATGTTTTATAGGGGCAACACTTACCACCTCATAGCTTCCTTCATTATTTCCTCATCTAAATCCATAATATTCTATAAGTCATCCCTCATTTTTACTCTCTTTTCAAATACCCTCACCTCAATAACCACTTCTTTCTAGAATTACAAATCTTTTAAAGAGAAACAGGTATACTACTTTAGAAATATTGCCCTGTGGGCAGGTTCTGGTAACCCTGAGGTAATAGGCCCAAATGCTCTCAGAACAAATAAAGTCAGGTCCTTTGGACCTTCCAACTACAGAATCCAGATATCAGAAATGCAGAGCAGTATATGAAACTCTAATCTTAAGGGATCTACTCAAGCCACGGCATCTCCCATCTTTACTACGGTCCCAAGAAGAGTGGGAAAGACCCTCACAACCAAAGTGGATTTTGATTGGGAAAGGCGGCAATGTGGGAGTGGATTCAGGCTTACACAGTTGGAGCTCCCACCAAAAAAACACTTTCAAAGGGATATCCAGCCTCTCAGAGGGAAACAGAAAGGAGACCTGACATTCCCTAAAGGTCAGAAGAGGGTTTTAGTACTTACTATCGTCTGTCTGAAGCCCGATGAGCCCCAGAAGCAGAAACAGAAGGCACCACATGGCTGGACGTCCTGGATGGCAGCCTGAATAACGGCCGTACGCTTGACTACAGGGCAGTTGGGGGCGCGAGGAGACCCCTCCTGACCGCACACACCGCAGGAGGCAGGCGGCCGGGAGAGCAGCGGAGGGTCGAGAGGCTGCCTGCTGTGCGCCGTTCAACGTGGGCGACCTTGGCCGCTAAATCTATGCAGGAGGATTTGACGCCTTGTGACTCCGCTTTCCGGCTAAGAAAGCGCAGAATCACTTCCGAAAGGCAAGGATGAAGAAACAGCTAATGAACAGGAAGATTCATCTACACTTAAGTGAACTTTTATATAATATATATAAATATTTATACTACATATGTTATACATTTATGTATAAATATATAATATATATAGGCACTGCTCAATATTCCACTGAACAAACCAGTGTAATTAACACCTAGATTCAGATCCAGAAATAAAATATAGAACCACTAAAGCTGCCAGATTGTCCCCTGACAATCACTACTTCTAACACCATAGATTACTTTTGTCTGTTTTTGAACCTATATAAATGGAGCCAATCACCATGTATTCTTTTTATGTTTAAGTTTTTTTAACATGATGGTTAGGAGATCCATCCACGTTGTGAGTAGCAATAGTTTGTTTTTTTTTTCCCTCTTGTTGCTGTATATCACACATTGAATGTGTCCATCTGTTTTTCTATTTTACTATTGATTAGAATTTTGTTCATTTATAGTTGGAGCTATTAAAAAACATATCTGGCATAATGCCTTCCAGGTCCATCCATGTGGTTGCAAATGGTATTATGTTTGCTGAAATAAGTCAGACAGAGAAAGACAAATACTGTATGTTCTCACTTATATTTCAAATCTAAAAAATAAAACAAACAAATGAGTATAACAAAACAGACTCACAGATACAGAGAACAAACTAGTGGTTACCAGTGGGGTGAAGAAAAGGGGGAGAGGCATGATAGGGGTAGTGGATTAAGAGGTACAAACTTCTATGTATAAATTAAATAAGCTACAAGGATATATTGTACAGCACAGGGAATATAGCCAGTATTTCATAATAACTTTAAATGGAGTGTAATGTATAAAAATATTGAATCACTATGTTGTACACTTGGAACGAACATAATATTGTAAATCAACCATACTTCAATTAAAAAAAAAGTTCTGGATCAGTGAAAATAACCAAAAACCAAAAAAACCAACCATGTTTGGCTATTTCCTTAATTACTATCAATTTTTGATTCTTCTATTTTGAGGCTATGTTACTTTTAAAACTTTTTATTTAAGCACAATATTCTCTAGGTCCATCCATGTTGCTGCAAATGGAAGAATTTCATCCTTTTTATGGCTGAGTAATATTCCATTGCATATATATGCTGCATCTTCTTTATCCATTCATCTGTCATGGACACTTGGGTTGTTTCCATGTCCTGGCTATTGTATGTAGTGCTGCTATGAACATCGGGGTGCATGTATCTTTTCAAATTAATTTTCGTCTTTTCTGGATATATGCCCAGTAGTGGGATTACTGGGTCATATGGTAGTTCTATTTTTAGTTTTTTGAGGAACCTCCATACTGTTTTCCATAGTGGCTACACAAGTTTACATTCCCACCAACAGTGCAGGAGGGTCCCCTTTACTCCATGTCCCCTCAAACATTTGTTATTTGTAGACTTTTAAATTCTACATTCTATCAGGTTTGAGGTGATATCTCATTGGGCTTTTGAGTTGCATTTTTCTAATAATTGGCGATGTTGAGAATCTTTTCACTTGCCTGTTAGCCATTTTGTATGACTTCTTTGGGAAAATGTCTATTCAGGTCTTCTGACCAATTTTTGACTGGCCTGTTTGTTTTTTGATATTGATTTCTATGTGCTGTTTATATGTTTTGGATATAAACCCCCTGTTGGTCATTTGCAAGTATTTTCTCCCATTCCATGGGTTGTCTTTTAGTTTTGTCAATGGTTTCCGTTGCTGTGCAAAAGTGTTTAAGTTGAAATAGGTCCCATTTGTTTATTTTTGCTTTTTGCTTTAGCTTTGTGAGACAGATAAAGATAAAATACTGCTATAAATTATGTCAAAGAGTGTTCTGCCTAGGTTATCTTCTTAGAGTTTTAAGGTTTTGGGTCTTACCTTTAGATCTTTAATCCATTTTGTGTATGGTGTGAGGAAGTATTCTAATTTCATTCTTTCACATGTAGATGTCCAGTTTTCCCAGCACCAGTCTTTTTGAGCCCCATTCTGCCACATCTCTCTGACTTCACCTGGAGAATATTCTGTTTTTAAGGGCTCATGAGATTAGATTGGACCCACCCAGATAATCTAGGATAGTGTCCCTACTTGAAGGTCCATCACCTTAATGACTTTTGCAACTTACCTTCTACCATGTAACATACATATCCACAAATTCCAGGGATTAGAGTGAGGGCATCTTTGAAGGTCCATTCTGCCTACCACCAAAGCACTGGTATGGGACGTTAGGGAAGGGAAGCAAGCCAACACATGTGAGTCTGTGAGCTGGTTACTGCTCCTGTAAGATAAAACTAAATCCCACAAGCAGCTCTTGGAAATGCTATAGAATAGGGTACAGCAAACATTTTATGTAAAGAATGAAATAGTTTCAGCTTTGCTGAAATAGTGTGCCATATGGTCTCTGTTGCAACCGTTACCAAGCAGGGTTCTTGGTCTCCTTAATCAATAGAAATTGGTCAGAGGCCAGACAAGAAATTCAGGCAAGGCTTTATTGGGGCCCCTGCTGCAAGCAGTGGTGGGGGAGTGAAAATAATCAACAGTTTCCCTTGCTGGCTCACTTCCTGAGGTGGGGGGCGGGGGCAAGCTTGTTCCGTATATGGGGTGAGGGTAGGGGTGTGTCCAGGGGTCAGGCCAGAACAGTTGCTTAGGTGGTTTGCTCACCCCTTAGGTGGTGTTGTGTGCAGGGGTCATGCACAATACCCTGCTTTTGCTCCAGGCTCTTCAAAAGCGGCAGTTGGGTGTTTCTTTTTTTGGGTCTTTTTGTATCTTTTGTCCAGAATTTGTCCCAACTCAGCATGCATGCAGTTATTTTCAGTCCCATACAGCTTCTTTGTATTTTGTTGCTCGAAGAGAGATTTGTCCAAGTGGAAGCACTGCAGCACTGCAGCAAAGGGTCCCAGGTCCCAGCAAAGGGTCCCAGGTCCCAGCCTGTCTCACAGCTATTCAACTACCTTCATATCTATCTATTTACCCTCCAAACACTCTATCACAATAATTGAATATGCACAGCTCTGATAAAAGCCAGTCCCTTTTTTTACGTACCAGATCCTCTCCTCTCCAGTTTACTCCATGATTTTGTTCTTAAGTCTTCATTATATCCAACATCATCATCTTTCCCCCATTTCTTTATTTCAAAAAAATCTGTAGACAATATGTAGTGTCTCCCCCAAATAAAATCCCTTCTTTGATCATAAATTGCACCTCATAATCCCCAAAAGGTTGTCTATGTTTACCATCTTCATTTTATCACTTCCCATAGAGTTTATCAAGTTCCTTAAAAAATGATCTAAAATATAGATTGGGATTTTACTGAACTTATAGATCTCTTCTGGAAAAATTAGAAATTTTATAATAGGCATCCATTTTCTTAGTGCTGATATACAGATACTAGTGTTTTCCAAGACTGATCATCCTGATGAATTTTTTAATGTTGTTGTTCTAATTGTATACTGATTCTGTTGATTTAAGTAGGTAGTTAATTATAATTTCTGCAAATGAGGGCAATTCTTTTTCCTCTTCAAATCTTTCCTCCTTTTTATTTCCATCAAAATAATAGTCAAAGCTGCCAGTTCTTTGTTATATTTTTAAGCAAGATTTTAGACATCTTTGCCTTGGCAATAGATACTACAACAACAAAAACAAAAGTAGTATTATATTTTATAAAATATTTCATAGTCTTCATAAATATTTAAAATTTCCCTCTAATTCCCTTGAGTAAATATTTCATTATCATGAGATTTACCACCTTCTGGAGTCTTGTATCATTTGGACAAATCTGTGATATCTCTTCAGGCACAACATACCTTTCCAACTTTTGATGTGGAACTGAGTATAAAGAATAAGAAATTCACCATGTCTTGTAAACAACCTCACAAATGTATGTGTGAAATTAATTCAAAAGAAAAACAAGGCTTACACTGCTTCATGATTCATTATGCATGTAGCTCTTGGACAGGAACACTTGTGGATGTCATCATACGTTAATCTTAATTTAAGGCCAAATAATTGAGCTATAATAACTAAAAATCCCTCCAATGTTATTGCACCTGGATACTAAAATAAAGAAGATTGAAGAGAACACCATTATGTAAGAAGAAAACAAAAGCAAGTAATGTATTAAAACAGTTTTGATCCTATAAAATTTTATACTTTAGTACTTTATGTTGAGCACATATTACACTTTATTTTGATAAATCTTTGATACAAATATCCATACTAGTTAATTGATTAAGAAGCATGAAACAATGGAAAAAAGTAATTAAACTACCAGCGTTCTCTGGTGAAAAATTTGGCATGCCCAAATTCCATAGCCTTAAACACACTTAGTATTTCTGATGAAATCAATATAAAACACATTTATTTAACTTTCTTATTAAATCAAATCATTCAATTTGCAAAACTAATTCAATATACATACGTGTCAGGCACTACAATAGAAAATAAGAATATAGTGGCATACTGGGGACTTCCCTGGTGGTCCAGTGGTTAAGATTCAATGTTTCCACTGCAGGGGGCATGGGTTCAATCCCTTTTGGGGAACTAAGACCCCACATGCTGCATGGTGCAGCCAAAAAAAAAAAAAGAAAACAATATAGTGGCATATGTGAAAGAAAGGGACTTTGTCCACACTTGGAGCATATATTACAGAAGAGGAGAAAGAAAATTAATAGGAAATTAATGACAAACTTCCCAAATATAAAGAGATTGTGAAAAGCGCTCTGAAGAAATGGAGTGCTCGAATAGAGAATTTTGAGGAGGGGTATAACCATATAGATAAGATAGTTAGAAAAACCTATTTGTGGAATTGATGTTTAGGCTGAGATAGAAAGTTTGGGAAATGATCTAGCATTTTGAATAGCAGTAGGGAACTTGTATGGGAACCTGTTCAAAGCCTGTAGTATAATGAGTGAAGTGAAGGAATGACAAGATGGAAGTTCTAAATATAGGCAAGGCCATGGTAAAGAAATTTGGAGTGAGATATTACCAAAAAAAAAAAAAAAATTGGGGGTAGTATAGAGTGGCATTTCATATGATTTAACCTTGATAAATAAAATGATACTTTTCTCATCTTTTTAATCATTACAAGCTAAATTCTTAGAACTTCTCTAATTTTCCTATATCAATAAAAATTTATAGCGAGTAAAATTTAATTTATACCTAAAAGAAAAATATTGTGTGTATGTGTGTGCATATGTGTGAATGAAAACATGGAATATTATCTAGCACCATGGAAAAATACGTTAGTTGTTACCCTCTCCTGTTATCCTATAAGAGCTAAGCTTGAAAAAAAGGGAAAATCCCAGTATCAGAATTTGAAAGAAGGTTAAAGACAAATCAGAGCATGAGAGATGATATCTGGCTAACCACCAGGTTTTAAGGCAAGATATAGGAACCAGAAGCTGGACTTCTAGTGCTCACTCAGAGAAAGGAAAAATAGTCTTCTACTTTCATATTTATATAGTTGAAAATAAATCCCCTGTATAAAGACATGCTATCGGATAAAACAAGTCCTTAGTTATACTGTGCAGGAAGAGAAGACAGAAGACCTAAATGTAAGAACTGAAGCCATAAAAGTCCTACAAGGGAACATAGGCAGAAAACTTCGACATAAATTGTACCAATTTTTTTTGTGGGGGGGATCAGTCTCCTAAGGCAAAATAAATAAAACCAAAAGTAAACAAGTGGCATCTAATTAAACTTAAAAGGTTTTATACAGCAAAGGAAACCATCAACAAAACAAAAAGACAACATGTGGTCTGGGAGAAAATATTTGCAAACAATGAGACCAACAATGGCTTAATATCAAAAATATACAAACAGCTCATACAATTCGAAATTCACAAAATAACCCATTAATAAGTAGGAAGAAGACATAAATTGTTGTTTTTCCAAAGAAGATACACAGATGTCCAACAGGCACATGAACAGATGTTCAACCTCACTAATTGTTAGGGAAATGAGGCAAATCAAAACTGGAATGAGGAATCGCCTTATGCCTTTCATTTTTTTGTTGTTGTTCTTGTGGTAGAATATGAGGAAATATGCACTTTTTTTTTTTTTTTTTTTGCGGTATGCGGGCCTCTCACTGTTGTGGCCTCTCCCGTTGCGGAGCACAGGCTCCGGACGCGCAGGCTCAGCGGCCATGGCTCACGGGCCCAGCCGCTCCGCGACATGTGGGATCTTCCCGGACCGGGGCACGCACCCGTGTCCCCTGCATCGGCAGGCGGACTCTCAACCACTGCGCCACCAGGGAAGCCCACCTTATGCCTTTTAGAATGGCTATTATCAAAAAGGCAAGAAGTAACAAGTGTTGTAGAGGGTGTGGAGAAAAGGGAGCCCTCATACACTATTTGGAGGAATTTATCTTGTGTAACCACTATGAAAACTAGTATAGAGATTCCTCAAAAAATTAAGAATGGAACTACCATGTGATCCAGCTGTTCTGCTTCTGGGTATTTATCCAAAGAAACTGAAAACATAATTCAAAAAGATATATGCACCCCTATGTTCATTACAGAATTATCTATAATAGCCCAGATAAGGAAACAACCTAAGTGACCACTGACAGATGAATGGATAAAGATGCGGTATGTATACACAATGGAATAGGAGTCGTAAAAAAGATGAAATCTTGCCATTTTTGACAATATGGTTGCACCTTGATGGTATCATGCTAAATGAAATAAGTCAGGTGGAGAAAGACAAATACTGTATGATTTCACTCATATGTGGAAAAAAATAAATTAAGAAACCAAACCAAAGCAGAACAAACACATAGGAGAGAACAGAATAATGGTAATCAGAAGGGAAGAAGGGTGGGGGATGGAAACTAAAAATTTGGTGGTGGGCACACTGAAAGAAGTTGAAAAATGTGGTACACATGCAACTTATACAATGTTAAAAACCAATGTTACCTCAATTAAAAAAAAAGGATATTGGACTCAATTCTGCATGAGACAATAAAAAACACAATTCTTCAACTGTGTGCCTATTCTTACAATGTTAGATTATAATCTGTTGAGGAAAGGGAAGAAAATGTTGAAATGGAACCTTAGTGTATCTTGTTAACAGTTACTGTTAGAACCATAAAAAGGAAGATTTAGAAATGGGGAGGCCAGCAAGACAAACTCAGAGGGGAAAAGTGACACCACTGCAGAAGACAGAACATGTAATTGTCTTTGAATTTTCTGACAAATATCTTAAGCTACTCACACTCAAAACCTACCTCAACTTCTGCCTGCCACTCACCCACACCTTCCTTTATCCCAGTACACTCCACAGCAAGGATGTGTTATACCAATAGTTGCAAAAATAAACTCTGCTCAGGTCTAAAACTTGGACCTGCTAGGCGGTAGTACTCCTGGGAAACTGATCCTGAGAAATTATGATTAAATAAGGCAGGACAGTGATCATAATGGCCCCAAATAAGTTAGTGGCAAAGGGGATGAGGGAAAGTTATGGTAGAATCATCCCGATGTGTATTATTTTTACCACAGACTTCACCCACTTAAAGCACACAGGTGAATGATTGTAGGGTTTTTAGTGTATTCACAGATATGTGCAACTATTACCACAGTCAATTTCAGTTCCCTCATCTCAAAAACAAGTCCTCTACCCTTTAGTTATTACCATCACCCACCCCAGCTTTTCAATCCCCACCCCCACTTTCAGCAGTAAACAACCACTAATCTTAGTCTCTCTAGACGTCCATGCTCTGGATGTTTCATACAGATGCAGAATATGTGGTTTTTGTGACTGGCTTTAGTCACTTAGCATAACGGTTTCAAGGTTCATCCACGTTGTAGCAATATCAGTGCTTCCTTTTTGTGGCTGAATACTATCCCATTGTATGGACGGACCCCATCTTGTGTATCCATTCATCATTTGCTCATTTGGAGAAAGAAACTCTTGGTCTTTGTGATGAGATGCTCCCACCCCTGACCCAGGATCACCTTCATTTATATGGATGGAAATTCTGTAGGTCCTAATTAGACTCCAGATAGGCTGATGGATCTCTAATCCACAAATAATGCTTTGAGGTGTGCAGAAGTGAACCCATCTCAGGAAGAGGGAGATGAAGAGAGGGGGCACTGAAGCAAGAAACTGTCACCCAGAAAAGCTCAGCTTCAGTCAGGAAAGAGCAGCAAGTCTGGGTTCCTTCAAAGGACAGAGATAGATATATTCTAGAGCTCAATTTCCACGAGGGCAGGGAAGTATCACCTGGAGACAGAACAGTTATCTATGACCAGGAACTCAGGGTGAGCAATTCCTTGAAGATAAAATGGATGCTAGTGACTGAGGGCTCTGGGGCTGACCTTGTGTAGCAACACTTCCTCTCAATATCCCGAAGCTTGGAATGGGTAGGGGATGAGAATCATGAACTATTGCAGAGGTGCAGATTCTAGGTGTCCTCTCTTGAGATGGGAGCGATTAGTAGGGCCATGGGTATCTGAGGGCAGTCGGCGGCAGGAGTGCACAATGGAAAGTTTTCCGTTGGGATGCAACAGCCTTGCAGGTTCAAAAGAGGCCAACTTGCCTATTTCCTACTAGAGGACCATAGTACAAGGACTGAAACTGAGCAGGATCCTGTGGAGCCCTCCTGGGCACAAAAGGCTTTCTGTGTCCCCAGCTTCCAGTTTGTCGGAAAAAAGGCTTTCAGCTTCCTAGACCTTCCCTGAGTTCCAAAGGGCGTATTCAAACAGTTACTAATCAGGGAAGTGAGGGAAGGCAGGAAGAAACGACAGTGCAGCATGGGGCCTGGTGCTGTTCGTCTTCGGGGATGTGCAGAACCATCTGACGCGTATGTCTGAGTTCTTCAACAGGGACTAGGGCCCCCTCAACCCAGATGCAGGAAGTCACTTCAGGCTGAGCACAAGCATGTGGACCCACACTGGCAGGAAAGGCTGATGACTGAGATTCCTGGAACAGCACCCTGTTACCTCACCACCAACCAATCAGGGGAAGGTTCCATACCCTGCAGCCCTTGCCCCAAATTTTGCCTATAAACACTCTTCCCCAAGAGCCATCAGGGAATTGGCATTTTTGAGCATGAGCTGTCCGTTCTCCTTGGTTGGTCCTTGCAATAAACCTTTCTCTGCTCCAAACACTGATGTTTCCCTTTGTTTGGCCTCAGTGTGCATCGGGCACACAAACTTGGGCTCGAGAACAGAATGAATCGACACAACGCGACATACTTTCACTCACAGGATTTACTTTTGTTTTTGAAATTGAAAGCTTTAAGCCGTCACAAAAGGAGAGAAAAGCAGATTTTTTTATTCTTGAACCAGGCCAGTTAATGGTGTGTTTCTTGGCAATATCTTTTCCCCAAATTATGGCTTTTGACAGTATTGTTTAGTTACCATTCTAAAAGAAATACAGAAAAAAGAAATGCTACATTTTTAATGGTTAATAAAAGCTGTCTAATTTTACTACAAAGCTATAGGTATATCAATTAATATAAGACAGTTGATATTGTCACAATCTATACCTGTGCTCTACAGAATTTGTAAACTCAAGTTTTTTTTGTTTCTTTGGTTTGATATTTTCCAGAAACATTTGTGATAGCCACATTAAAAGGAAATGCTATAAACTGCTATTTATATATGTCTCATTTACACAGACTCTATATTTCACATGGGTCAAAGAAAGTCATGAACAAGGAAACAGAGAGAAAAAGAGCAATACAATATGTGAAGAAGGAAATAATTGCTCTTTTCTCTATTTTTACCTACAGAGGAGGAGAACTCCCAACAGTCCTCTGTGCGTTTCCAACAGGTGTCCCACACACACATGTTCAGAACAAACTCCTTCTTTACTCCCCTCCGCTTCATGGCTCCAAAACCAAGCTGGTTCTCAGCTGCTGTACAACACGCCATTAGTAAAAGCTGTCATTATCCACAGTGTCAGAAATGTTTGTCTTTGTAGTTCTCTTTTATTCTAACCCAAATACATCCATCCAGTCACCACTTCAACCAAGTCTACCCCTGTTAGGTCTCTGAAAACTGTGTTGTTCTTTCCGTCTTAACCAATCCTGCCCTCATCACACTTTTCCTGTGCATTCCATTTCACTAGTCTCCAGTTCTGACTGAATCTGACTGAATTTCTCCTAATTTATCCCTGTGAATTTTGTAAAAAGCACACCATAACTTGCTAAATCCCTCCCTTACCACGTCAAAAATACTTCAACTACGTTCCATTCATCTATGAGGAAATGTAACCTTTTAATCGTGGCATATCAGACACTGGTCCTGGCTCAAAGTTACCTAGGCAGATTTTCTCCTTCAACATCCGTACATTTTAAAATAAATTTTTAAATATATTAAGAGCACAAATTTAGACACAGAGAGGTCTGGCTTTACATGGTAGCCTCGCTATCTTCCTGCTGTATAGCAATGAACATCATTTAAGTACTTCTTCTTACACTCTATAGCCAAACTATCAATTCATTCTGTTGGTTCACCTTCAAAATTTATTCCTAAGACCATCTTTACTATCCTTGGTCTGAGGTAACATCCTTTCTCTCCTGGATTAGTCCTGACATTTTATTTTTCATTGTATCATTCATGTGCTTGAAAAGCTTCTGCCCAGGTATATGCATGTGTTGCTCTGCCAGCTCTATGTCTGTCTAAGACAGACTTGGTTTACAGCTGCAACAGTAAAGCTCTCTCTTTAGCTGTGGGAAAGCCTGAATATCTGGTTTCACTTTTTGCTGAGATAAGGGCAGTGGGATTTATGATGGGCTTTTTAAAACTTAAAATAAGGAACCTTGAGACCTTGTGCCTGAGGCGTCTCTCTGACCCACAGTGCTTGCCTGCACCCTCTCTTGCTGTACTGTATCCTTTGCATTTAGATAGAAGCCTTCTGTGAGCTGATGGTGATGTCAGGTGACTCCTTTCAAATATCTAAACTGGGTCATTATTTGCGCCTCCTCCAATTCCTTGCTGACACATCACTTGCTCCCTAGGGCCTACTCAGTCAGCCACATTTAAAGTTGCCACCCAGGGCTTCCCTGTGGCGCAGTGGTTGAGAGTCCACCTGCCGATGCAGGGGACACGGGGTCGTGCCCTGGTCCGGGAAGATCCCACATGCCGCGGAGCAGCTGGGCCCGTGAGCCATGGCCGCTGGGCCTGCGCGTCCGGAGCCTGTGCTCCACAACGGGAGAGGCCACAACAGTGAGAGGCCCGCATACCGCAAAAAATATAAAAAAAAAAAAAATAAAGTTGCCACCCAGTTCCTCCTTCAGTGTCAACTGCCCAGTTAGCCCCACTTCTCTCATCTTTCCCATAAAGAATCACCTTTCAGTACCCTTTATAACCAACTTATAAAATATGTTTCTCGAATGAATGTGTCCAATTCTTGAGGCAAGACCTTAATATAACCATAAAGTACTGGTGGCAGGAAAAGACTGTGAAAAACAGACAGAAGTGTAAAAGAAAGCAAGATATTGCATTTACGAATTAAGACTTGGAGAAAGCCGGGGAGACACGTGCTCACTGTACCGCTCTAGGAGAAAATGACTGAAGTTGTGTGGAGGTGAGAAGTTCAGGTGAAGACACCCAGCATGATGAAGGAACTATGACAGAGGACATAAGAAGAAGACAGCCGAGGGCCAGAATCTTCACCTAAGATGCGGGCCTTTAGTAAAGTGATCAGAGAAGAGGGAGA
The DNA here is from genome assembly GCF_059928025.1 of Delphinapterus leucas. Classification (NCBI taxonomy): domain Eukaryota; kingdom Metazoa; phylum Chordata; class Mammalia; order Artiodactyla; family Monodontidae; genus Delphinapterus; species Delphinapterus leucas. Next base: position 30,727,660 of record NC_143149.1, read on the forward strand.
GGGTGGTCTAGGCAGAAATAAGACTACTTTACATTGAGGACAGGAGTCATAAATGATTTGCTTGGTGGCCGATAAGGAAACAGAGACCCACTGACTTTTTTCTCCATCAAAGTCAGATGTGGCAGGTAAGTAAAGAGATGAACTTGGGATCTCACACTTAGATGAGTTTTTGATTGTTTTCCCAGGGATAAGTCTAATATGTCAAATATCACGATTTCTTTACACATATAAGTTAGAAATTTGAACGACATATACAGAAGCCTCGTTTATCCCATCTGACGGTAAAGAATTTTTCTTCTGCCTTGGAGGGTGAGTGCATTTAGCATTTGCCTGGCATCCTCTAGGTCCTCAATAAGTGTAAATTCCATTCCCTATTGCCAGTCTTGTATCAGAAAATATGTGGCAAAATTGCAGAGTTCTTAAGAGCTTCAACCTTAGTGTCTGGTTGTCAAACTCAAACTCAAAAAACTCACTAAAATTCTATACATGTGGGGAATTATTTACATTCTTTATGTCTGTTTCCTTATTTCTAAAATAAGGAGAACACAATGTTCTGTGGCAGCCTGGATGCGAGCGGAGCTTGGGGGAGAATGGATATATGTATACGTGTGGCTGAGTTGCTTTGCTGTGCACCTGAAACTATCACAACGTTGTTCATCGGCTATACTCCAATACAAAATGAAAAAGTTTAAAAAATATAAAATAAGGAGAACAATAACCTGGGAGTTATTGTTAGTGAGGAATAAATACAAGTGTTGGGAGACAACCTGTGTAAACCTCTTAGTTAGAACATTAAATCTACCAATCAAATGCATGATTGCACATAAATATTTTAAGAAAATATTAAAAATCCCTTTGAAGTCATTTCTTTTTACAAAGATATTGGTTAATAAATCTGTGGCTAATGTGAGTTAACATTAAATGTTTCTAGATAAGTATAAAATAAAATTCACATCAAATGGTTTGTTTTAGTCTTTGTTTTAGTATATGATAGCAACAAATAGAAATCAAAATGATGAAATACGGGAATAATATCTTCCTTATACTGAGGTACTGTTAAAAATATTGTTTTAAGTATTTAATGAATTATATCATTTTGTCAATAGTTTGATTCTTTTACTTCACCTTTCATTGTAAGACTGGTTGCTGTTACTGTTCCTACTGCTGTCTTCTGATAGAGATCTGTTTAAAGAAACAGAATTATTTTTAAGGTTAGGAAACACTGTAATCTTAAAGTCAAGAAAAGTAATGAAGCTAGATTTGTCGTAATTACTCAATTAATATGTACCAATATCCACTTTGCTTTCTATATGCCACTCAGGGATCATATATTGTAGTGCTTGTTTTTTTTCCTAAGGTTAGCCTAACTTTTAAATATGTTAAGCATTTTTAAAATTTCAAACTAAAAATCCATCTATTACTTTTCTCTATTTTGTCTACATGGAAGACTGGATGAAATATTAAAATATCTATGATAATGCTTCTCCCAAGTTAAATAGATAATTTACATGTAAATTCTTAAATTATCATAACTTCAGTTATATGATTTCTATCAAATACCTACGTGAATAGTTATTATTTCACTTTGTTAATGAGATCCTTAATGAGGCCTCTCTATTAGCTATGCTTAGTTACACTTTGTGGTATTTATACAGCTTCCATTTGTTCTTTGGATCCTATACACACTCAGCTCCTGTTGAAGAGGAATGTCATGGTGTAAAGGTTCCTACTAAATGGCTACAATTCTTTGTTCACAGATGATAAAATCAGGTTTGAACACCTAACTCAGGATTATAAATCCAGACAGAACACTGGCTGAAATGAGATACACTTGCACAGTTATTTCCTTCTGTCTCTTCAGAAAATGAACTAACAGGCACTGGTTTTGGCAGATTACTGGGATTTCTACTTGAAAATGAAACTAGAAAGAGTTGAGACAGGTACTCTGGGCCATGTGTAAGCAGAGCAGTCATCTTGGAGAGAATGGACATGCACAAGAAGAGATGATGTCAACCGTAAATGCTTTGGGTGATGGAGACAATGGCCTAGCTCATAACCATCCAGTTCCTTACCACCCTTTTGTGTTTCAGCTCTACATCATTTCTTGCCATTGCAGCCCTGAAACCATCTACTGCTGCTCTAAAATTTAGGCTGTCATGAGCAGACTTTGTTCTTTATGATCAGTGGTACCTTACTCTAGCATCTCTTCCCAAAGTCAGGTCGAGTTCTTGCAACTATTCAGATTTGTCCAAGATGTCTTAAGTAAGAGCACAGGAAGACATGCCAGATATCATTCAATTAAGTCAGTTTATAACAGTTGAATGATTGATGAGTCATGCAGAAGACTACCCTGAATTACCTGGTCGCTGCTAACTTGTTCATACATAAGATTAACTAACTTGGGAAGTGGAGGTGTTGATTGAAATTTTACATCATTATTTTGTCTCTGGCTACACAAATGAGAAACAAAAATGATTTCCTTTACAATGAAGAAACGAGACCCACCTCCTTACCCTTGCTTCTGCATTCTCATTTTCCTAAGTATTCACTAAGCAAATTGTGGCTTGTATTGTTGTTACAGTAAAGAAAAAAAGCAGTATGAAAGTGAAGTAAGTCAGACAGAGAAAGACAAAGTGTGATCCCACTTATATGAGGAATCTACAAAAAAACCCACCCTTACAGATACAGAGAACAGATTGGTGGTTGCCAGAAAAATGGGATGAGGGGGCGGTGAGCAAAATGGATAAGAGGGTCAAAAGGTACAAACTTCCAGTTGTAAAAAAAACAAGTCATGGGGATATAATGTACAGCATGGCGACTATAGTTAAAATAAGGAATTACACTCTTGAAACTTGCTAAAAGAGTACATCTTGAAAGTCCTCATCAGGAGAAAACCAAATTTTTGTTAACTATGTACGGTGACAAATATTAACTAGACTCATTGTGGTGATCATTTTGCAATATATACAAATATCAAAGCATTATGCTGTAAACACGAAACTAATATAATGTCATATGTTAATTATACCTCATTAAAAACAAGACCTAATCAAGCTCTGCTCTGCAAAAAAAAAAAACAAGAAAAACAAAAAAAAAAACGGAAAAGCTGCTCAAGTGCCTTAATTCTAATTTTAGAAACACATGAGTGATATTGATTATGTGTAAAATGGGCAGTATCCTATGTGTGTTTTCTCCCTCATTCTTTGCCATCTTATATTTTCTCAGTTTCCCCGTATTCTATACTTCCCTGTCTCTATTAATCTTCACCTTCTTTATTCTATGCTGCTCTGTCTCTGTTAATCTTCTTGGCACAAGTGAATGTCAGTGCAAGGAAACAGGGTTGCTTGGGAAGTAGACAGACCTTCTAAAGCAGTTACAGCCAACATGGCTTGCTATTCGAAAGGTACTGAGGATTTACTGAGTTACTTCAGTTGTTCCTGGGCCTATATAAACATGAAACTTACCCACCTGCCTGAAATCTGAAAAAAATTTGGTATGTTTCTGAACATTTACCCAATCCATCCAAGAGTCCCTACTTATAATATTCTGAATAATATTTGAATTTTCTCCTAAATCATTTTAAATATTAAAGATAATGAGTTTACTCACCCTTCACTTACTGTACCCTCTCTGTTCCAAAATATCTTCATTTTATTCCATTTAAGAGCAATGATGAGAATTAAAATGAGGAAAGGCAGGAAAACGTAGAAACTGATCACAAGGCCGTTTTTTCGAGAAGCACCACGTCGTTTTACCAACATGTCTGTACTTTTACCTGAAAACATAAGAGTACCTTTTAACTTTTTCAAAAATGGTATTCAAAGCATATTAATAATTTGAATTATAAAACTTTGGAATTCAAATAATATAATCATAGAGTTAATAAACTTAAATTTAAAAGTGTTTTCCAATATTCTGTGACTATGCCCCAAAGTGCATTATATATTTCTGTCAAATATATATATATAAAATTTATTTTTAACCTTTGTATGTATATTTAATATTTATTTATGTGCTACTTTCTAGTATTTTATTCTATCATATTCCCTTCTATGAACTGCTACTTAGAACACATTAGATTGATATTTTCATCTAATACGTTCTTCCATTTTAAATATAGAGCAAAAAAAGAAAAGAACTATTTTAAAAATTATTTATGGAAAATTATTGATATAACTGAGGCTAATTTTAAAAAAACAATAGTAGACTAGGTTAATTTACATAATAGATGTATAAAGTGATATTGTTTTAATTTTGACTATACTAATTAGAAAAATAGATATTCCTCTTGGCATTATAAAGACATTACATAAAACTAGAAAACTAAATCTATGGAAACTTGGTCCAGTTAAGCAAAAGAAATAAACCAGACAATTAAAATACAAAAAACTATATCAAGCAATCAGAATTACCACCAAAGCAACTACTGAGGATATTAAGTGTAAATGAATTTAATGCCCCCTCAAAAAGACAAAAGGATCGGTGATGTTGAAACACACACACAGTCCAATTATATGTTGATTAGAAGTAATTTCCTTAAAGTGATTTAGGAAGTTTTATGTATTATAAGAAATAAATTAGCAAATATATGCAAAAATATTGAAACTAATCAAACATGCAGCAGTCTCACGCTATGGTAGAACTCAGCACTTTATAGCTCTCCTTTCCTGGCCTCACCCATCAGAAAAGGTCCATTCTCCTTTAATCCATCTTTACTAAAATTATCATGTTGCAAGTGGAGCTTCCTTCTCATGTGGTTAATTACTCCAAAGACTGATTAAAGAGATCACTATTAGATTAACTGGGAGATATCCATTACTCTAAGGAAGAAAGATTGGGAGCTTCTACTTGTGGGCATGATGAAATTTTTCCATTAAATGTGTCAAATAATAAAAATATGAAACAGGATAAGACATGAAGGAAATGGTTTCTGGAAGTCAACAGGAAACACAGAACTAAAATATCTGAAGAAAAGAAAACATGATGTTGATTTTATGGAAATACAATTCTACCTATGGATAATTTGCTGATCTCAGAACAGAGAGTTGGAGTCCTAAGCAAAGTACATCATTCCCATGGAGCAGAAGACAGAGCTCACAGCAGAAGAAATGGTGGGAACCTGAAGGGTGCAGCATTGGACAGAAAGCTGCTCTGAAATTAAGGATTCCAAAACTGTTAAGGGGATCCTTGCAGGTGTCCTTGGCAGAAGGATAAGGAATATATATGTGTATATATACATACATAGTATGAGACAATCTGAAGCTAATTAGACAGCAGGTCTTACTGGGGTGAGAGTGGAAAAGAGATACCAGAGTTTGAGCAGTAGTGGTAAAAAGAGCACCAAGAAGATCCCAATTTCTCCACATCCCCACTAGTACTTGTTGCCTGTGTTTTTTATTATAATAGCTATCCTAATGAGTGTGAAGTAGTATCTCGTGGTTTTGGTTTGCATTTTCCTAAGATGTTGAACATCTTTTCATGGGCTTTTTGGCCATTGGTATATCTTCTATGGAGGTGTGTTTATTTAAATCCCTTCCCTTTATTTATTTATTTATTTAGGCTGCGTTGGGTCTTCATTGCTGCACGCGGGCTTTCTCTAGTTGCGGCGAGTGGGGGCTACTCTTCGTTGTGGTGCGTGGGCTTCTCATTGCAGTTGCTTCTCTTGTTGTGGAACACAGGCTCTAGGCGCGCGGGCTTCAGTAGTTGTGGCTCACGGGCTCTAGAGCGAAGGCTCAGTAGTTGTGGTGCACGGGCTTAGTTGCTCCACGGCATGTGGGATCTTCCCGGACCAGGGCTCAAACTTATGTCCCCTGCATTGGCAGGCAGGTTCTTAAGCACTGCACCACCAGTGAAGTCCCTAAATCCCTTCCCATTTTTAATTGGGTTATTTGTCTTTTTATTATGGACTTGTAAGTGTTCTTTATATATTCTGGATACAAGTCCCCTATGAGATATAATATTTACAAATATATTCTCCCACTCTGTAGTTTGTCCTTCACTGTCTTGGTTGTTATCATTTGCAGCACAAAAGTTATCAATTTTGATGAAATTCAATCAGTCTATTGTTTCTTTCTTCACTTGTGCTTTGGTGTCTTCGATAACACAGCCTATGCCAAGGTCACAAAGATTTACTAATATGTGTTCTGGGTGTTTTATAACCTTAGCTCTTACATTTAGATCTATGATCCAATTTCAGTTAATTTTTGTGAAACTTGTGATGCAGTAATCTAACTTCGTTTGCATGTGGATATCTACTTGTCCCAACACCATTGTTTTAGAAGACCATCCTTTGTCCTTTGAATTGTTTTGACATCTTTGTCAAAAATCCATGACTGTTAGCATGAAGCTTTATTTCTGGACTCTCTCTTCTATTGAACTAAATATCTATCCTTATTCTTGGGACAGTACTACACTGTCTTGATTATTTAGCTTTGTAATATGTTTTGGAATTGTGTTTTCAGTTTCAAGTTTTCTTGAAAACTATGTTTTCAAGATTGTTTTTACTATTCTGTGTTGCCTGAATTTCTGTAAGGCTTTAAGATCAACTTTTCAGTTTCTGCAAAAGAGACAGCTTGGGTTTGTTAAGGATTGTGTTGAATCTGTAGATCAATTTTGAGAGTATCTGGAGTAATAACAATATTGAGTCTTCCAATACATTAACAGGAGATGTCTTTACATTTATGTAGATCATTCTTTCAATAATGTAGTTTTAGCTTTCAGTGTATATCTTACACTTCTTTCCATAAAATTATATCTAAACTTTGTATTATTTTTGGTGATGTCATAAAATGGAATTTTTGCCTGACAATTTTGCTTTACTGTGGTCAAATACTCAACACATGAAATTTATTACTTTAAATATTTTTGAGTGTACAGTCAATGGCATTAAGTACATTCACATCTTTGTGCATCTATTATTACCATCAAACTCTAGAACGTTTTCATCCTCCCAAACTGAAACTCAATCCTTTAAACATCGATTTACCAGTCCCCCTTTCTCCAGCCCCAGGCAACTACCTTTCTACTTTGTCCCTATGAATTGACTACTGTAGATACCTCATAAAAGCACAATCATCCAATACTTGTCCTCTTGTGACTGGCTCATTTTAGTTAGCATAAGCTTGTCAAGTTCCATCCATATTGTACTACGTGTCAGAATTTCATTCCTTTTTAAAGCTAAATTTTCCATTGTATGTATATACCACCATATGGGTATACTGTTGATGGACGTTTGAGTGTTTTCACCTTTTGGCTATTGTGAATAATGCTAAGAACATGGGTGTCCAAATATCTGTGAGTCCATGCTTTCAGTGCTTTGGGGTATATACCTAGATGTGTAAATTCAGGATAATATGGTAATTCTATGTTTAATTTTATGAGGAACCACCATACCATTTTCCACACGGGCTGCAGCACTTCTACATTTCCACCAGCAATGCACAGGGGTTCCAATTTCTCCACATTCTCATCAGAACTTGATATCTTCTGAAATTTTTAAATAATAGCCATCCCAATAGGTTTGGATTAGTGTCTAGTTGGAGTTTCGACCTGCAATTCCCTCACAATTAGTGACGCTGAGCAGCTTTGCATGTGCTTATTGTCCATCTATGTATCTTTTTTGAAGAAATGTCTATTCAGGTCTTTTGCCATTTTTAATTGGATTTTCTGTTTCTTTGTAGCTGAGTTGTAGGAATATCTTACATATTCTACATATTAATTTTCATCAGATATATGGTTTGTGAACATTTTCTCTTATTCTGTGGGTTAGCTTTTTCCTTTATCAATAGTGTCCTTTGATGCACAACAGTTTTTAATTATAAAATTCTAATTTATCTACTTTTTTCTTCTGTTGCTTGTGCTTTCAGTGTCATATTCAATAAATCATTTCTAAATCTAATGTTATGAATATTGTCCCCTTTGTTTTCTTCTAAGGATTTTATAGTTTTAGCTCTTGACATTTAAATCCTTGATTCATTTGGAGTTAATTTTTTTTTAAGGTGTAAGTAAGGGTCCAACTTCATTCTTTTGCATATTGATATCCAGTTATCCCAATATTATTTGTTGAAAAGACCGTCCTTTCTCCCCTTGAGTGGTCATGGCATCTAACTGAAAATCATTAGACTGCATATGTGAGAGTTTATTTCTGGACTCCTTATTTTTTCCATTGGCAAATTTCAGTTTTCTAATTTTGTTGCCCAAGTAATGTATCAACTTTCAGGAAGGTACAAAAGAGCCCCTCCAGGGCTCTTGTTTTTAAACTTTATAATGGTGGTGTTGATATTGATCATCCAAATGAAATCTCATACTACAAGTCATCAGAGTGGACGATGCTATCATAATTTTCCTCCAACTGAAGAATCAATGAATGAACAGAATATTTCTAGTAACAAAAAGGAAATATGATATTCTCATCCAGTTAATCATACTTCAGCATGTAATATTTTGTCACAAATACCTAGAACATTCTGTATTGTAAAGAAGATCTAGGATAGTATCTTTTCACCTTTTATTACATTTGGGCATGAACATTTACTTGACATGATTCACAAGTGGACAAATATACATGCAAAGTTGATTGAAAGGAGTTAGATGATGTAGGAGTGATAAACATTGATTAATCATTTTAATTGGTGTTTATAAATATAGAATTAAAATATGTTCTATTATAGTACAACATTATTTACAGTAGCTCTAAAGAAAGTGAAATTACAAATATGAAATAATAAAATGTACAGTATCTGGTGAAAATTACAAAATTATGATGAAGGAAATTAAAGAAGATATGTAAATGGAAAGAAATACTGTGTTCACAGACAGGAAGATTCAACAGTAAATAATAAAAATGTGAAACTTCCTAAATTGATCCATACGTTTAACACAATTTGCATCCAAATCATGACAAAATTTTTTTGTAAACATAGACAAGCATAATGTATATGGAAAGGAGAAACCTTAAAATAGCCAAAACGATTTTGAAAAAGAAGAATGAAATGGGAAGACTCACTTTTCCTGCTGTTCAAGATTACCCTATAACTACAATAATCAAAACAGTGTAGTATTGGTGGAGGGAATGACACATAGATCAATGGAACAGAATAGAGATCTGAGAAATAAATCAACACAAAAATGTCCAATTAATTTTAACAAAGGTGCAAAATCAACACAGTAGACAAAAGACAGCTTTTTCAAAGAATTGTGCTAGAACAATTTGACACCCATAAATTGGAAAATTAATCTCCCACCCTTTATAAAAAGTAACTCAAAATGCATCATGGAATTAAATATAAAACATAAAACTACACCTTTTACAGATATCATAGCAAAAAATTTCAAGACATAAGACTGACAAAGAATTCATATACTTGACACCAAAAGCATAGATCCAAGAAGGAAAAGAAGAGCTTATCAAAATAAGAATTGGAAAAAAAACCCTTTTGGTCTGAGAAAAAACACTTGGAGAGAATATGTTCAAATCACAAATCCCACAAAATAGGTGTTTGTGTGAAAACTCAACATTTAATAAACAATACAATTAGCAAATGGGAAAAAGATATGAACAGACTTTTCACTGAAGTGGATATGCAGGTGCCAAATAAACACATTAAAGATTATCATTATCCATTAGGGAAGTGCAAATTAAAAACACAATGAGATATTAAAACACACCAATAGAATGGCAAAAAAAAAAAATAGTGGTATCTTCAAATGTTGGCAAGGCTGCAAAAAACCCATTCATTTATCACTGGTGGGGATGTCAAACAGTATATAGCCACTCTGCAAAAAGCTTGGCAGTTGCCTTTAAAATTATAAGTGGCTTACCATAGACACAGCAACTGCACTCTCGGCCATGCTTCCCAGAGAATTAAACATTTATCTTCATGCAGAATCTTCCGCACAAATTTTCATTGCAGATCTATTCATAGTAACTAAAACTTGCCATTCACACAATGTCCTTCAATGGGTGAATAATTAAACAAAATATGCTACAGACATACAAAGGAATACTAGTCATCAATACAAAGGAATGAAGTGAGAGGAAAAGACAACCTGAAAAAGATACAAACTACATGGTTCCATTTATATGACATTCATGAAATAACATAATTAGAAAGATGAAGAGCAGTTTAGTGGTTGCCAAAAGTTCGGGAAGGGGAAAGAGAGAATGAGTGTAGCTATATAAAGGAGTAACAATGTCAGGGGCCATGCAGTGATGATGCAGTTCTGTATCTTGATTGCGATGGTGGGTACCCAAACTTGAACATGTGGTGAAATTGCATAGAACTAAATATACGCACATGTGAATGCATACACACACGTATACACAGATAAGTGTATGTATACTGGTGAAATGTGATAAGGTCTGTGTATTTCATCAATGTCCATTTCCTGGTTTTGATATTCTACTGTAGTACTGAAACATGTTAACATTGACTGAAGCTGAGTAAAGTATTTGTAAGACTGCCCTCTAAACGTTTTTGCAACTCTTTATGAGTGTATAATTATTTCAACATAATAAGCTAACTAAAAATAACAGTGGGATATCATTACACATCTAAAGCTGGCCAAAAAAAATCAAACAAAACCACCAAAAATGACAATACCAAATGCTTGTGAAGTGTGGACCACCTGTGCAGAGTAACTGGGACTCTCACAGATGAATGGAGGGAAGGAAAATGGTAAAGCCACTTTGGAAAATAGTTTGGCTGTTTCTTAAAAAATTAAAAATACACTCATTAAAAAAATACACTGAGTAAACAATCCAGCTATCTCACTTATAGGTATTATAGTGAGAACTTATATATAGACAAAAGTGCCTAGGTATTTACCCATCAAAAAGTGAGAACTTAAATACAGACGAAAGCCTATGTGCACGTTTACAGCAGCGTTATTCAAAATTGCCAAAATCTAGAAACGACCCAAATACCCTACAATGTGTGAATGGATAAACAAACTATATAGTTCATCTTTTCAATAGGAGGCTACTTAACAGTAATAAAGAATGAACTATTAAAACATATGCCAATGAGAATGAATCTCAAATGCATGTATGTTGTACAGAACATTCTGGAAAAGGCAAATCTATAGTGACAGAGACCAGGTCACTGGTTGCAAGGAACTGGCAGTGGGAGATGAATACAAAGGGCAGCAGCCACAGGGAGGATCTGAGGCGATGGACCTGTTGTGCATCATGACTGTGGTGGTTGGAACGGAATACATACATTTTTCAATACTCATAGAACTATATACCACAGAGTGAAGGCTACTGTGTGAACATTTTTTAAAAAGCAAAATATTCTTAATAAAAAATAAATATTAAAAAAGAGACAATAATTTTTTCAAAATTTCCAGAAATACATGAACCTATATATTCAAGAATCTCGCCAAACCAAGCAAGATAAATTCAAAGAAATACACATCTTGGTAAACCATAGTGACACTATGGAAAATCAAAGATATAAAGTAAAAGTCCACAACTCAGACAAGGAATGAAAGAAGCATTATATTATTGGGATGAATAATAAGAATGACAGCTGCATTCTCATCACAAAACGGAAGACAGGATACAATGGGATTACATCTTTAAATTGCTGAAAGAAGCAATTCTACTTCTAGTGAAAATACCGTTCACAAATTAAGACATTATGAAAACATTTTAAAGACAAAAGCTGAGACAATTGATCACTACAAGGTACACACAAAAAGAAATACAAAGAGAGTTTTACAGGTTGAAAGGAAATGAACCCACACAGAAATTTGAATGTGCTGGAGGAATTGAAAAGCCCTAGAAAATGGTAAATAGGTTGGGATAAATGTACATATTTACATTAAAATTCTTCAACATTTCATTGGCTATTTTAAGGCAAATACAATGCTCTATTGTCAGGTTTACAACATATACATAAATAAAATAAATAAAAACAGAGGCACAAAACAGAAGCACAAATGATGGAAAGACCTTAATGGAATTACAGTGTTCTGAGAGTTTCACATTGTGAAGTTTAAAAAAGTCAAACATGCTACAGTTGTTCACGAATGTTCACCAAATAAATTAAAAAATGTTTTGTGCCATCTACTATCCATATACTTTGGATGTGGAAGACTTTATTATTTTTACCTTTCAGTAGTAGAGTTAAAACTTGAAAGAGGCAACTCTGCTGTGAACTAGCACATCATAACAGTTAACATCCTTGGAATATACAGACTACATAATAAAACTATCACCTATTCTATCATTTAACTATACCTATCTAGAAATCTCTGTTGTACAAATAGAAAAGTTCTGGAAACCATTGTTAAAATTAAGAGAAGATCTGTTAAAGTGTTCATGTCTAGATTTGAATTTAAACCATATACAAAATTTTGATTGACAATATGATCTAGAGCTGCACTGCCTAATTTAGTAGCTACTAATCACAAGTGACTATTTAAATTTATATTAAATAAAGTGAAATAAGATGGAAACTTTAGTTCCTTGGTTGCACTACCCACATGCTAGGTGCTCAACAGCCACACAGACCGTGGAGGTGTATACTATTCCTCTAAGTGCAGACGGCTCTGTTGGAGCACCGTGATCTGGATACTAACCTGACGTAAGCCAAAACCCGTCATTGATACTTCCTCCTGGTGATGAAGGCATTGGTTCACACTGTGGAGGGGCATATCCAGCATCACAGTGACAGTTATGGAGAGTATTGCAAACCTAAAGCCAAAACCAAATTTTAAAAGTGCGTTTGATGTATATGATAGAAATTAAACACATTATTTGCTATTTTTAGTCAATGTAAATTATTAAAGTACTATAATTTAGTATATTATAGGTAGCTTTTATATTAATGTGGAAAGCAATTCTTAAATTAAAAATTAATATAATAATGTTCATGCAATATCTTTTCAAATGTCCCATAGATTGTCTCTTATTTATCTCTTGTACTTTTAAATAAAAGTATATAGTATTCTGATACAACTGAAATGTCTTATTCTAGAAAGGCATAGGAATTATGAAGCTAGAAATTATAAAATAGTGGGAGTTTAAATATACTATGAATTGTGCTAGTTCAAAAAAATTAGCCATGATAAGAGCCAATTTTTACCAAAAAAAAAAAAAATGGGGAAAAACAAAAGGGAGAAGTATTCTTAAGCAGACATAGATAGCAAAATTTATTTGGCTAGAAATAGGAAGGCTAGAAAATATCTATAAATGTGATCTGGTGGGTGAATTGAAAGAAGGGCCAGAAACATTATAGAGAATCTAGAAATAGGTTCGTGAAAAACTTAACAAGAAATTAATTAAAATTAAATAAGAGGAAAGAAACAGAAAAGAAACTGTAAATAATAGGACATGTAAGTGATCTGGGAGAGAAAATATTTTTAAAAGACACACAGGTCACTTTTCTCCTGGATTACTATATAAAATAGGAAGCATCAGTATGGCAGGAGGCACTAACCACACAGTTAAAGCCAAAGACATGCTTGGAAAAACTTACAAAGTTTACAAAATTTCTATAACCTGGTAGATAATTTCACAATGGATGGACAAATAGAAATACAAATGGAAAATGTGACCATACATACTTAAGGACTGTATAATTAATTACTGAAGAAATGCAAGTTAACAATGGATTTAGCATGTTTGAAGAGATTCAAAAGACAGAGAAACTAGTCTGACCAGAATATAAGGAAATATGCTTTTTTTTTTTTTTTTTTTGGTACGCGGGCCTCTCACTGCTGTGGCCTCTCCCATTGCAGAGCACAGGCTCCGGACGCGCAGGCTCAGCGGCCATGGCTCACGGGCCCAGCCGCTCCATGGCATGTGGGATCCTCCTGGACCAGGGCACGAACCCATGTCCCCTGCATCGGCAGGCGGACTCTCAACCACTGCGCCACCAGGGAAGCCCAGAAATATGCATTTTTATATATGACAGGTCAGATCAAAAACTGGTATAATATTTCTTGAAGACAATATAATATTAATGAAAATTTAAATGGTACATATATTTGGCTCATCAGATTTCACTGCTAACAATTTAAGAAGTCAGATAAATGTGCAAAGGTGAAGGTATAACAGTGTCCACTGTACCATTAGTTACAATAGTTAAGTAAAAATTTAACATTATCTGAAAGTCCATCAGTGGATAACTTCTCAAATATAGTAAGGAAGAGACATGCAGGGAAACACATTGAAGATGTTCAAGGATGAAGCAGATCATAATGAACAAGAAAGTCTGCTGGCATAAAAATATGAGATTATAAGTAATATGTATAATATATATTGTGTGAGTGTTTAAATATTTATCAGTACACATACACTCAATTATAAGCAATATTTTTATGTATGTATAAATGTATATGTGTAATCCTTAATGAGCTCATTTCCAAAATCTCATAATCTTAATCTAACATTATGATAATAGATTGTTTCGTATTGAATTTTAGTACAAAGTTCAAAGCAAATTATTTGCTCATGAAGCCTATATGATCTGACTGAACACATAAATCACATACATACATATGAATAATGCAGTCTGCTTTTCTTATTCGATTTCAATTTTCCAAATATATTTCTACACCCCAAATAATTTTAAGCATTATTATACTGAAAAATGTTATTGACATGAATCAAAATAACTATACTTAGAAAGAGAGTAACCATTATACATACCCCATGTCCATTGCACTTTATTTTGGAGATACAAGTTGCGTCTGCGCTGACGTTGACGTCTGTGCAAGATCCTCTGTTACAAAACTAAAATGTGAAAACAACCACCAACGACAAAAATTTTTAATTTAAAGTCAAGAGTTGAACAATTGTACTTGGTATGAAAATTAGATGCACAAGATATATATACCTCAGTTGAATCTGGATTTCAGATCTGCTCATTCTAATAAAAGAACTTGGAGTCAAATGGTGTGTTGTTACCTTATCAAATACCATATTTTGAGAATCAGAAACCATTTTTTCCCTTGAGGGAGCAGAACTGGGCATTTATCCATATTAATTGGTATAAGTACAAAAATAGCCAACTTGTATTGACTGTTGGTAATGAGCTAGGATCTGTCTTTGCACTTTCTATATATTTTTATAATATATACTCATATTGACCCTGTGAAGGAGATATTTTCATCCTCATTTTATATTTGATGAGAATTAAATGTATACTTTTAAGGTCACAGCACCACTGACTGACAGAACCAATATTCAGTACAAGAACTACTTTACTCACAGAGCCCAATACCAGTGTTCCTGTCATTTTTACATTTTTTTCCCAACTTTAATGACCATATCTCTTATCTTTTGCATTAGGAAAGGTGACCTTGAGAAATTTATTTAATCTTCTTTACCCCAGTTTATCCATCTTTGAGTTTGGAATAATATAACTATCGCAAGGTTATGAAGGTGAAATAGCTTGCTACAGATAAAGGAACAAAAGTGGTGTTTGGCACACAGTAAATGCTCACTAAATATAGGATATTATCTTAATTATTTATTTATTTAACCTGATTTCTATGTAGACTCTATGTTAATATTTGTCTATCCAAATTTCAATTTAATTTGACTATCTTCGGGAGAATCTACTATCTGATGGATTTTCTTAAGTATCTGGTAGAATACCCCCTATCTGATGAATAGTCTAAAAATATCATTATTTTCTATCACCATTGCTAATTAAGGAAAGAACAAATATCAGCTTGTTCACTAACTGAAAGTGCTCTGATAAAGCCAGCAAGGATAACAAAATGTTGGACAAACCAGCATTACCTGTCCACAAAACTATTTTCATTCTAGTGTTCTTAACATTGTCATTGAGGCAATACCAGTCATACTTCCCTGGCTTGTTTTTAGGAGAAAAATAAGCCAGGAAAAGTTAAGAACCATGCTTCTGATATAATTTCTTTCAGCTAAACAGATCGATTTGTAGCTGGCTCTTTTGTAATGACAGGAAAAGCAAAAGATACTATGAAAATACTTAGCCTTGGTCAGTGGTTGGGACAGTGTTTTGAATATTAACTAACACATTAAGGTTTCCCTCTTTAAAAAAGAAACACTAATAGTGTCCCAGAAGAAATCACATCACAGTTCAAAAAAAAAAATCCTTGATATAACTAAAAAAATATTTCCTGAGGAGAAAGTCTTGGGTTATGTGAGCATGTTTTCATACAGTTCTGTGCATAAGAATGGGTAAGGAAAAGACAGTTAATTTTATTTATTCAGTCATTGATTAGCTTAACTATTTTTTGGACAATTACATGCCCCAGACATTTTCTTCAAGTTTGAAATGATTATGTTAAGAAGATATGCTTAATACCCCTCACCTACTTATATGAGCTACAATCAGTTTGATAAACTCCTGTTCTGTCTTCTAAATAAACAATTCAAAGACGCCTTCTATCACAACCAATATTGAGCAAACTTGCATTGCTGGAATAATGCCTATCTTCATGTAATATATTATTCACTTAATATATTACAGTATTAAATTTAGGAGTATAACATTTATAATTTTTATTATAATTGACAAGGAAGACATACTCTTCTTTATTTTGATAGATAAGAAATAAAATCTCTTTTTCTCTCTTTTCTTATCTATCAATTGATAGACTGATTTTTACAAAGGACCCACATTTGATGAGAATGTGGTAAAGAAGGCTTTACTATCTAACCTCTCTGAAAACAACTGAACACTGTAGAATAACAAATGAACATAAAGTATATCCTTGATGACTTTTTAAAATCACCAGAGAATGATTCCAATTCAAATTCACAGACAATAGCCTCAAATTCACAGACTTGGCACTCACAATAGCCCCCCTTTTCCCAATAAATGAGAGTAAAGGAAAATCAGAAAGAGACAATTAGAAGAGGAGAGAGTAAAGGACTTCCTGGGATTTTGAAAGAAAATGAAGGTCACTGTTGGGTGACATGAAGTGAGAAAGCAACCACAGGGAACACAGTGGCAAAGGGGAGAGCCTAGCTGATCAGCCTTACGCTGCTTTAGAGGAGCTGCAGCCTCAGAGTCCTACGGAAAAACAGGAAGAAGAGCTGAAAGGGCAAGATGGGAAAGGGTGGCTAAAATGTGGAACTATCAGTGGAAGTCTGCGCCCAAAACCACAGAACTAGTTAGCTCTCAGTATCCACTACTCACCTCCCCACTTCTCTCAGTTACAGAACACAGTCAACACAACACTTTATCCCAAGGGAGACAATTTAGAAGAGTATTTTGTTTCATAAAGCAATTGAATTAATGGTGACTACAGAATTCGGGCTTGTCCAGTGGTCTGTCCTCCAGAATTGGCACTATCCGATTAAACGACTGGAAGTACCACGGCCTAAAAGCCAGCTTCCAAAACAGAGACTGTCATATTATTAGAGCGGGGCGGGGGGACACAGGCCAAATGGCAGGAAACCATACATCTTGTAAACAGCGGGAGCCCACAGTCAGACAAAAGAAAAGCAGAAACCTCCAGACAGACAGGAAATCACACATTTTGGGGTGATAAATGTCCTGGAAGCAGACAAAGAAAGGTGGGAAAAAGCAGGAATCTCTGGCATCTCAATGCAACCTGTTGTCATTAGGCCCTCATTACAATAAAATTACCTTGCAGATAAGAAGTTCCCATCACGCACTGACTCCATGACACTTCCAATCAAGGCTAAATAAGGACAAAAATCCCTCCTACCCTCGGGAAGGTGGAGCTGGGATAAAAATCAGGGAATTTTGACCCTAAACCCCTCCCTCCCCAGTGAATATTCCACCCGTTCATTTCTACGCCCCACATAACTGGCTTGCCGAAGAACTCAGGGCAGCTACTCTCCTGAGCCTGCCCGCTCTCCCCTTGAGCGCATACTATTGCTTACATAAATCCTTGCTTTGCTTTCTTGACTTCCCTATCTTGTCTCTGAATTCTTGCTGTGATGAGACAAGAACCTACTCCCTGGTAACAATGCGACAAACTTCATTTGCATAGAGAGAGCTGCCAATTAGAATTTTAATTAAAAATGGTGTGGGATAGGGTTTCCCTGGTGGCGCAGTGGTCAAGAGTCCGCCTGCCAATGCAGGGGACATGGGTTCGTGCCCCGGTCCGGGAAGATCCCACATGCCGCGGAGCGGCTGGGCCCGTGAGCCATGGCCGTTGAGCCTGTGCGTCCGGAGCCTGTGCTCTGCAACGGGAGAGGCCACAACAGTGAGAGACCCGCGGTAAAGGTGTGGGATCAAAAAGTCACTGCCAGCTTAAAGCTCCTCCAGACCAAGCAGGAAAAGTCAAAAGTCTTTGTTTTTCCTTCCCTTCCCCTTCTTTCCCGTCCCCCGCCTTTCTCTTTCCTTTTCCTTCCATGGGGACATTGCCCAGTTGGGCATGGGCTAATGACTGGACTTTCCCAGGCAGAGAATCTTGAAGGAGAAATGGATAAACTGTAATGTTTTCAGTGGTCAAACAGGGCTGGTGTGAGAAAGCAGAGGTCTTTTAAATAAGTGACTCATTTTTCAACAGGACATTTGCTGAATTTAAATGTTATGTGGGATGATAGAAGGCTAGTTACCTAGCGTAGCAATTTTCTATTAGTATTTGTATGTCTAGTGCCCATATGGTTTTATTCCAAATGTTAGTGTAATTGTGTTTATCCAGTATATAAGATGCTGCTTCACTCTCACTAATTCTAAGATTAGTTTTATTTGTCGTTAGTTTTCAGAAATTTTATTATGCTGTATCTTACTGGATTTCACTGAGTTCATTCTATATCATGTACATTCAGCTTCTTGCATCTGTGGTTTATGCCTTCTGAAAACCTTCCAGGCATTATTTCCTCTAATACTTTTCCATCCTTAAGTTCTTTCTCTTATTCTTCTAGGATATTAGAATGGCTTTTATCATAAAGACAAGGAATAATAAGTGTTGGCTTAGAAGTGGAGTAAAGGGAACACTTGTTCCTGTTTGTGGGAATGTAAATTGTGTAGCCACTATGAAAAACAGTATAGAGGTTTGTCAAAAAGTTAAAAATGGAACTACCACATGACCCAGCAATTCCACTTGTAGGTATTTATCTGAAGAAAATGAAAACACTAACTCAAAAATATATCTGCATCTTAATGTTCATTTAAGCATTACTTACAATAGCCAAGATGTAGAGGCAACTAAAGTGTCCACCAGTGGATGAATAAAGAAAATATAGTATATATACAAAAATATAGTATATATACACAATGGAATATTTTTCTGCCATAAAAAAATGAAATCTTGCTAGCTGTGACAGCATGGATGGACCTTGAGGGCGTTATGCTAAATGAAGTAAGTCAGAGAAATATAAATACTGTATAATATGACTTATATGTGGAATCCTAAGAAGAATAAAAACAAAACAACCCAATCTCACAGATACAGAGTACAGATTGGTGGTTGCCAGGGGTGGGATTTGGGAGGTTAGGCACAAACTTCAAGTTATAAAAATAAATAAGTCATGGGGATGTATGGTGCAGTATGGTAATTACAATTACTAATACTGTTCTCTGTATTTGAAACTTGGTAAGACAGTAAATCTTAAATTTCTCATCATAAGAAAAAAATTATAGCTACATATGGTGACAGATATTAATTAGACTTGTGGTGACCATTTTGAAATATATACAAGTATGAATCATTATGATGTACATGTGAAGCTAGTATAATGTTATATTTCAATAATATAGAAAAATATAGTAACAAATAGTAATAAATTTCAAAAATAGACAAAAAGATGTGATAATATATTTGAATTCTTACATATTTCTAAATCACTTTCCAGAAAGTATGTGCTAATTTATACTTGGTTTAGGATGATAATAAGTTGTGCTTCTCACCATCAATTATTATTTTCAATTCCTAACTGACTGGACGAACACAACTGTTGGATATTCATTTTTATTTCACCAACTTAGAAGCTCCCTGATCTCAGTGTTCCAAGTTTCTCCAGAGTTCAATCTCCAGCCACGCTACTCTCCTTAGTGGAAGTTGTGAGTAGAACTAAAAGTTCCAGTTGGTCTTTCTGGTAACCAGCACCATCCTGAAGCCATCTAGATGCCCCACCCTGTTACTCCATTAGCATAAATTCGGTTTGATCAGAAGGGGCTCATTATGAATAACAACAAAAAAATTCTTATCAGTCAGGAAATTCCAAGGGGTTTAGGATCTTTGTGCCAGAAACCAGGGGCAAAGACAAAATTATTTTTTTGGTGTTATGCCACATATAGAAGCCATTAGAGTGCTTTTTTTCTAATTAATGAATGATTAAATTAGTTAATAAATTTATTTATTTACTTTGCTATACTTTAGTAAACATTTTGGCACTTTTTTTTTTACAGTGATATTATTTTCCAAGTGTACCTTTTTTTAAACTTTTTTAAAATTTATTTACATGAATATATGTTGCATTACTATTAAAATTTTAAAAGACAAACATTTTGAAAATCTGAAACAAATTAAATACAATGAAAGAAGCTTATGGAGCTAAATCCATTTGTTTACAAATGACTGGTTATTGTTTAGCAATTTAGATTTTTGAACCATTTCCATTGTGAAATACGGTACACATACAGAAAAATTGCAAGCTAAAAGTGGAAAGCTCAATGGTTTTAACAAAATTCATTTACTCAACCCTCACTCAAAAAACAAAAGGACCTCTGCTATTACCCAAGATGGCAATCCTCCCAGTTCCTCCTTAATCAGTCTTTTCCCTCCTTCTAAAAATAATTACTATCTAAATTATATGGTACTCCATTTCTTTCTTTCCTTTACATATTTAGATCTAAAACATGTATACATAGGCAGTTTTTAACTTCTTTATTGGAGTATAATTGCTTTACAATGGTGTGTTAGTTTCTGCTGTATAACAAAGTGAATCAGCTATACATATACATATATCCCCATATCTCCTCCCCCTTGCGTCTCCCTCCCAAGCTCCCTATCCCATGTCTCTAGGTGGTCACAAAGCACCTAGATGATCTCCCTGTGCTATGCAGCTGCTTCCTACTACCTATCTATTTCACATTTGGTAGTGTATATATGTCCATGCCACTCGCTCACTTCGTTCCAGCTTACCCTCCCCGTGTCCTCAAGTCCATTCTCTACATCTGCGTCTTTATTCCTGTCCTGCCCCTAGGGTCCTCAGAACCTTTTTTTTTTTTAGATTCCATATATATGTGTTAGCATACAGCATTCGTTTTTCTCTTTCCGACTTACTTCACTCTGTATGACAAACTCAAGGTCCATCCACCTCACTACAAATAACTCAGTTTCATTTGTTTGTATGGCTGAGTAATATTCCATTGTATATATGTGCCACATCTTCTTTATCCATTCATCTGTCGATGGATACTTAGGTTGCTTCCATGTCCTGGCTATTGTAAATAGAGCTGCAGTGAACACTTTTCTACATGACTCTTTAGGAATTACGGTTTTCTCAAGGTATATGCCCCATAGTGGGATTGCTGGCTGGTATGGTAGTTCTATTTTTAGTTTTTTAAGGAACATCCATACTGTTCTCCATAGTGGCTGTATCAATTTACATTCCCACCAACAGTGCAAGAGGGTTCCCTTTTCTCCACACCCTCTCCAGCATTTATTGTTTGTAGACATTTTTTTTGTGTGTGTGTGGTACACGGGCCTCTCACTGCTGTGGCCTCTCCCATTGCGGAGCACAGGCTCCAGACACGCAGGCTCAGTGGCCATGGCTCATGGGCCCAGCCGCTCCGCGGCAATGTGGAATCCTCCCAGACCCGGGCACGAACCCGCATCCCCTGCATCGGCAGGTGGACTCTCAACCACTGCGCCACCAGGGAAGCCCTGTTTGTAGACTTTTTGATGATGGCCATTCTGACTGGTGTGAGGTGATACCTCATTGTAGATTTGATTTGCATTTCTCTAATGATTAGTGATGTTGAGCATCCTTTCATGTGTTTGTTGACAATCTGTATATCTTCTTTGGAGAAATGTCTATTTAGGTCTTCTGCCCATTTTTGGATTGGGTTGTTTGTATTTTTGATATTGAGCTGCATGAGCTGCTTGTATATTTTGGAGATTAATCCTTTGTCAATTGCTTCATTTGCAAATATTTTCTCCCATTTGGAGGGTTGTCTTTTCGTCTTGTTTATGTTCTCCTTTGCTGGGCAAAACCTTTTAAGTTTCATTAGATCCCATTTGTTTATTTTTGCTTTTATTTCCATTTCTCTAGGAGGTGGGTCAAAAAGGATCTTGCTGTGATTTATGTCATAGAGTGTTCTATGTTTTCCTCTAAGAGTTCTATAGTGTCTGGCCTTACATTTAGGTCTTTAATCCATTTTGAGTTTATTTTTGTGTATGGTGTTAGGGAGTGTTCTAATTTCATTCTTTTACATGTAGCTGTCCAGTTTTCCCAGCACCACTCATTGAAGAGGCTGTCTTTTCTCCATTGTATATTCTTGCCTCCTTTGTCAAAAATAAGGTGACCATATGTGAGTGGGTTTATCTCTGGGCTTTCTATCCTGTTCCATTGATCTATATTTCTGTTTTTGTGGCACTTAATTTTAAATGATCTTCAAAGGGATGACATATTACTTTATAATGTAGTCAGCACCAGTATGTTACTTTGTGATTACTTCATTATTTTTATGTGAGAATATCTCTTCCCATTCTGAGATAAGTTTACTATTCACTTCCATTTTTCTCTTATTTTTTCTTTTCTTAAAATATTATACCTCCATTTAAATTATTTAAATTTAAATGTGAGATAATTGTGTACTGTTTTACATTAGTCAACTAAATTTTCAATGGTACTAGTTTAAAATCATCTGTTATGTTTCTTCAAATGTTTAACAAAAAGAAAAACAAACAAAGCTTAAACTCTGTTTTATTCTTGTGTCTTGAGAAAGGGCAAATTGTTAACAAGTATATTGTGCTTTTGGAAAAAGAATTAGGGAAGTAGGCTAATGAGCAAATCAATATTTTAGTTTTATTACAATCAAATTAATTCTCTTTGTTGTGCTTATTATTCAGGATTGTCTGACCTGCTTTTGGGGTGTATTATTTGATTCTTTTCTCTTCCTTGTTTTACACAAATTATTGCTGGCCTAACAAAGAGGTTAAGTAAGATACTCAAGTGTGAGTACACAACTTTAAATATCTACAGTAAAATTCATAATGAAAAATGACAAAAAGTAAAGCAAGTGTTCCTTTGATCAATAGAAATTTTGACCTTTAAGGCTTAAGATCACGACGCAGTAACCAAAATTGGTAACAATTACAACTTAAAAATCTTAAGTGCCCTCTCTCTCTCTCATACACAAACACACATACACAGACACTAAGACGCTCACACACCACGTATAGAACCATGAAGAATTTGTGTTTACCTGATTTGGACCACACATAGTGCCACTCTTTACATAGGTATAATCATCTCGGAAGGTTACTGGTGTCAAATTTCTTAGATGTGCACTTAGACACACAATGCCTCCAAGGAAAGTATATTGAGTATCAAAAATTTTAAATGGCACTACTTCTGTACGTGTCCAGAGACAAACTAACTTTCCACAATAGATATCCCTGTAATATAACACAGAAAAAATTACCCATATGTCACTTAGCGACACAATATATTGTTTAAATAACAGTTCAAAACATGAGGATAATTCACAATGTTATTCAGAGCATAACACCAAAGCTATTCAGAACATACACCATCTTACTGGTGTGAGGTGATACCTCACTGTAGTTTCGATCTGCATTTCTCTAATGATTAGTGATGTTGAGCATCCTTTCATGTGTTTGTTGGCAATCTGTATATCTTCTTTGGAGAAATGTCTATTCAGGTCTTCTGCCCATTTTTGGATTGGGTTATTTGTTTTTTTGATATTGAGCTGCATGAGCTGCTTGTAAATTTTGGAGATTAATCCTTTGTCAGTTGCTTCATTTGCAAATATTTCTTCCCATTCAGAGGGTTCTCTTTTTGTCTTATGTTTTCCTTTGCTGTGGAAAAGCTTTTAAGTTTCATTAAGTCCCATTTGTTTATTTTTGTTTTTATTTCCATTTCTCTAGGAGGTGGGTCAAAAAGGATCTTGCTGCGATTTATGTCATAGAGTGTTCTGCCTATGTTTTCCTCTAAGAGTTTTATAGTGCCTGGTCTTACATTTAGGTCTTTAATCCATTTTGAGTTTATTTTTGTGTATGATGTTAGGGAGTGTTCTAATTTCACTCTTTTACATGTAGCTGTCCAGTTTTTCCAGCACCACTTATTGAAGAGGCTGTCTTTTCTCCATTGTATATTCTTGCCTCCTTTATCAAAAATAAGGTGACAATATCACCTCAAACCAGTCAAAGTAGCCATCTGCAAAAAATCTACAAACAATAAATGCTGGAGAGGGTGTGCAGAAAAGGGAATCCTCTTGCACTGTTGGTGGGAATGTAAATTGATACAGCCACTATGGAGAACAGTATGGAGGTTCCTTAAAAAACTAAAAATAGAACTACCATACCACCCAGCAATCCCACTATGGGGCATATACCCTGAGAAAACCATAATTCCAAAAGAGTCATGTAGAAAAGTGTTCACTGCAGCTCTATTTACAATATCCAGGACATGGAACCAACCTAAATGTCCATTGACAGATGAATGGATAAAGAAGATGTGGCACATATATACAATGGAATATTACTCAGCCATACAAAGAAATGAAACTGAGTTATTTATAGTGAGGTGGATGGACCTAGAGTCTGTCATACAGAGTGAAGTAAGTCAGAAAGAGAAAAACAAATACCGCATGCTAACACATATACATGCAATCTAAAAAAAAAAATGGCTCTGAAGACCCTAAGGGCAGGACAGGAATAAAGATGCAGATGTAGAGAATGGACTTGAGGACACGGGGAGGTGAAAGGGTAAGCTGGGACGAAGTGAGAGAGTGGCATGGACATATATACACTACCAAATGTAAAACAGATATGTAGTGGGAAGCAGCTGCATAGCATAGGGAGATCAGCTCGGTGCTTTTTCACCACCTAAAGGGGTGGGATAGGGAGGATGGGAGGGAGACGCAAGAGGGAGGATATATGGGGATATATGTATATGTATAGCTGATTCATTTTGTTTTAAAGCAGAAACTAACACACCATTGTAAAGCAATTATACTCCAATAAAGATGTTAAAAAAAATTTTTTTAAAAAGAACATACACCATCTTACGAAGTGCACCATATAAATTTATCTTTATATACTATATTCATCTCTCATTTGTATTAAGTGATTCTTTGCAGTACACACACATATACATACAGTGCATTTGGAAAATGTATATTTTTCTAAATACGCACCGATAATTACAAAAACGACCCTAACAGTTTCCAAAGTCATCTGTATGCATATTCACTTCTTGTGAACATAGAGCAGAAGCCCCCTTCGAAACTGAAAATATAAATAAAGTTTCAATTACTCATCTTAAAAATTAAAAATTAAAAGCATGGCAAATTTATACAAAGGCATTTAGACAACAAAGCCTAGGCAGTGTCATCTACTATAAATATTGGGTGCCATCTACTGGCTATATATGAAGGAGAAACACTTAACTAAAAACTACCTACTCGAGAATAGAAATTGTTATTATCATCCATAAATGATTAAGAAGTAAAACAATCCTTTGCTCACTTATCTGCAATTCTAATAGTCTACTCCATTTCCACCAATCACCTGAAACTTGACTAATATCCTATTCTTTTTGTCTCGTACTCACTAGATCTATTCTACCTCCTGACATAGGTCAAAGGTGCTTTGTTTTGCAGTTTTATCTCCAAATTTAGATTTAAGCAATAATTATTATTATGGCTATAGGGTGTATTACTGACTTAAGAAACAAATATAGTTTAAAAATAAACCTCAGAAAAAAAATACAACCATTACATTTTCCAAACAACTCTGCACACTGTTTATCTGTATCTTGGCATACTCCTTGAGAGCAAAAGGCAGTCTTATTATTGCACAGTTCTAAATCAGCAGATTTCATATCAGGTACACAAAACTCAGCTATCCCATTGCAAAATTCTGGAAAATCACACATATCCGTGCTTTTCCTACATACATGTCCTCTTTCAGCTATCTGTGAGACAAAGAAAACCAAATATTTGTTCTTAAAGTAGTAAAACAAAATATACAAATTTAAATAGGAGGATTGTATTTGTAACTATCATTTCCATTATTAATACATTTGTAAGTATTTAAAGTTAAATTATGAATTTACTTAAAAGTTCTGGTGGAATAGATCAGAAAGAAGCCAAATGTCCATCAATGGATAAACAAGTTGTCCTATGGACAATGGAATATGTTCAGCCACATAAAGGAATAGAGTACTGGTTTATGCTACAAGGTGATTGAAACTTCAGAACACTGTATTTAGTGAAGAAAACCAGACACAAAGGTCACACATTGTATGGTTCTACCTATATGAAATGTCCAGAGTAGGTAAATCCATAGAGGCAGAATGCAGATGGCTGGTTGCCAGGGACTGAGGGGAAGGGAGAAAGGAAGGCAAGTGCATAATGGGTCAGGATCTCTCTGTTTGGATGAGGAACCTGCTATGGAACCAGGTCGAGGTGGTTGCACCACATTGTGAACGCACTAAATGCTACTGAATTGTTCACTTGAAAACGGTTAATTCTTTATTGTGCGATTTGCGCTTCAATTTAAAACAATGGCTCTGGTGAAAGTTCTCATAGTTAAAATGCTCTGGTTATCCTGAATATTTACTTCAAGATAAATAGAAAATATTTGATATAAAACTACGTGTATTTGTTTTCCAGCTTTTGATTCTTGGTGACTAATTAGTTGCACTCCTGAGATGTTTTAACTAACTCAGATGCCAGTCTTTGCCATGTTTCTAAAATGTTTCTTAATGGACATCTTTATCCTTCTTGCATTTCAAGTAATTTTCCTTTCAGGACTAACTCCACTTCCACCATGAGGAGCTTATAGCTGACATGAAACTGCTGCTGACTCAGGATGATAATCAGAACCCTTCTCCCTAGACACAGTGGTGGGAATTTAACTTAGAACGTAGTGGTGGGTCAGGGTTTCTGCCTCTACCAGGGGTGGAGATGAATGTTGGGAAACAGAGGATCCCTCTGCTCTTCTGAAACATCACACACTATGGACTAGAAAAGCCAGGAACTTCAATGAGCTATCTGTACTGCCTACAGGAAAAGTGTGTTTGAGAACTGCCAACAAAAAGGCAAGGATATCCAACAGATGTAGAATAAGAATCCTGTTGCTCCTGTTCCAAACAAAGATTCACCTGAGCACAAAGCTAGACTCATGCCTTACTTAAGCTTCATAAGTGTTTGTTATTCTTTGCTTGGCTGTTGATCAAGATACAACTGACCCATAATAACTGGTGTTATGCAGTACCAATCACAGTTTCTTAAATTTCATATAGGAATGTCTGGGTACTGGCTAAAAACATATTAACCACTGTTATGTGTCAGAAAAACAGCTGGTTAGACTATTGGTCTTCCATGTCTTTGCACTTGGACTTGTGTCCATCTAAAATGAAAATTTATAAGAAAAAACTGGATCAGATCACTAAATTGCAGACAGAAGTCAGTGGAAACTAGCCTAAATGGCAGTGGACAGAGAAGAAAATGGAAAGCCTTTTAAGCTTATGGCCACCCGTAAGAGAGCAGAGTGTAAGGCACCTGTGAGCCTTTAAATGACAGCAAAAGCCAAATTCTATGCTATAATACATAATAAAATTAATGTGAACTAACATAGGACATTTAGCTGTTACCCTGAAGCCCTCCCTAGTAACTTATACTATGAATTTTCATTCGACCAAATGTAGCAATTACCTCTGTTGTAAAGAATTATCCTTTGAGATGTAGGCAGAGGGCAATGGACTGTTTAGAAAAGTCTGACTGCTCATTTCCACTGATTTGGAGACAAAGACTAAGATGAGAGCTCTGGTGAAGGAAAGGGCAGCAAGGTTTATTGCTAAGAAGTGGAAACCCTAGGCTGGCCTCTACATTCATGTGCCTTGAAACAAATGACCGCTGACTTTAAAAACTAGCCCACTGGGTGAAAAAGAACATGCATAGAGCAAAGTAAAATAATGTTAGGAGAGATTTCATGGACAAAGAAAAAACAAACTTGGCAGCAAAACCTCTCATTAATCAGTCTTTATGT
This sequence comes from Delphinapterus leucas, assembly GCF_059928025.1. Lineage (NCBI taxonomy): Eukaryota > Metazoa > Chordata > Mammalia > Artiodactyla > Monodontidae > Delphinapterus > Delphinapterus leucas. The sequence continues at coordinate 30,755,827 of NC_143149.1, forward strand.
TTGTCATAGACCCCTGAAAGTGACACAAAAACGGTGAGTCACTAAAATGAAGCAATCCCTAGAACAGAGATTTTACCCAGTCTCCTATCAGATGTGGCTATGAAGGAAAATTGAATGGAAAACTTCCCAAGGGAAGTCAAGGGTTCAGTCAGTCACTTCCAGGGTCTTGCCAAAGCTAATCTTCACTATTAGATATGCTACATATTGCTGACTATTCTATATGGATTCCTTTTCTGCTACGTTCAAAATGAGGCATTTTAATTATTATTGTCTGTTTATTCAAATATTGCATGTCAAGTGTGTGTTGGGTGGCTTATTCATAATTTTGTCATAAGTTGTTCAATCATGACGAGCTACATTCAGGCACGACCAAGAGGAACTCATAGCATCCAAATTATCTGGAGTTGTTATTAAATGCAATAAGAGGATGGGTCTTGAGCAGAGATTGAAACAATACAGTAAGAGGCAGCACTACGAAAGAGGTTGAAAAAGATCTAAGGACCTTCTCTCAGTTCTGAAATCAACTGTGTATGAATCGAGTACATAAAGTAATATAATTTGAAACATGAGTAAAAATAAAAGCAGAAAAAAAAAGCTACAAAACGCACCCAAAAGAACATAAAAATTTCATGAAAGAAAATAAGGCAATATTTTGAAAACTTACCTGACAAGTTTTTCTGTCACAGCATGGTCCTGTACCACACTCTGCATCTCCAATCAGAGAACATGTTACAGCATCACAGCATTTTTTATGAGAGCATTGCTAAAAAGCAAATGCAATCAATTTAAATAAAAGGAATTTTCAATAAAATAAATCATTTTATTTATTGTCATAATATACTAAAGTATGTCTCTAAGTTAATTACAATCACAATTTTTACTTCTGTATCTACTTTTAACACCACTTAATATATATATCTAAACATAATATATTTTGATATAGAAAAAAAAGATGGCAATGAAATTATTCATGGTTCCATGCTCAAGAATTTGAACTGTTAAAAATGTAATGCAATTTATTTCAATCTTTGTGTTCATAAATATAGGAATTGTAAATTTTGAGATTTTTTTCACTTACTACATCTTGAGTGGTTACCCATCTTATCAAATCTCTTCAAGATATCATTCTGTGAATATATAATAATTTTTGGATGTGACAAAATAGAGTTTCTAAATTACAACAGCATATTATCGTTGTAAATGACATTTCAAAGAAAATTTGTCATTTTTTAGCTCTAAGATTGTATATGAAAGATTGATTCTAGAAGTTATTAGGTCAAAGAATTTAAAAATATTAAAGGCTCTTCATAATATACACTATTTCCTTCTTTCTATATAGTTATCTATTCAGTGTAAGAGTGATGTTAAATAAGACTGATAATATTTTAAAATAAGTAAAGCTGTGACAAAGTGAGAGAGTGGCATGGACATATATACACTACCAGACGTAAGGTAGATAGCTAGTGGGAAGCAGCCGCATAGCACAGGGAGATCAGCTCGGTGCTTTGTGACCACCTAGAGGGGTGGGATAGGGAGTGTGGGAGGGAGGGAGACACAAGAGGGAAGAGATATGGGAACATATGTATATGTATAACTGATTCACTTTGTTATAAAGCAGAAACTAACACACCATTGTAAAGCAATTATACTCCAATAAAGATGTAAAAAAAAAAAATGACATTTTTCTTGGCCTATGGAAATAAAAAAAAAATAAGTAAAGTGGATAGGAACAAATTACTAAGTGTTTATATCTGTTTCAATTTTATTAGTTTTATTATTAATGTGCTGAACATTTTACATATCTGCACAATCTGATTTATACTTTTATGCATACTTTTTGTTGAAGTAGTCTTCTGTTTATTTCCTTTATTTGTAAGCACTTTTATATTAATGACGTTAACCCCTAGCCACTAATATATTTTACAGTGTTTTACAATTTGTCATGACAGTTTATTTCTATTTTGGCAGTTGTTTTTTTTTTAGTTTTTTGTTATTATGATATTGTGAAATCTGACAACTGCCAACTTTCTTTGGTATTTGTTCTAAAAGTTTATGTATAAAACTTTCCTCCACCCTAACCCCAGTAAATATGTGAAGGTACAGTGTGTGTGTAAAAGTTTTGTGTTATATATATACATATATGTGTGTATATATGTATTTTTATTTGACATTAAATATTTTGAATAGTATGTTGTAAAAGTAACTATAATAATGTATCTTTTCCCCCCAAAATTAAATTATCAGTTGTGTTTATAGAATAATAAGTTATTCCTGATAGTTTATTATACCTGGATACTCATATAATGTCCTATATAAAATTAAATATAATGTCTTCAATTACATTAATTGCATATTATTAAAGTATATCCCAAACTCTATTACTATATAACACTTTGTAATATTTACAGGAATCAGATGATATTCTTTCTTCTTTAATTTTCATGTTTCATTATTAAGAAGAATGTGTTATGTTTCACAATATAAATATTTTAATGAAAACTATCAAGAGAATTTAGTGAAGATGGAAGATTAAACACACAGTGAACATTAACATTGGGGAAAATAAAACAAAAATCAATGACGTGAAAGGGAAATCTCTAACACCTAGAATCAAAGAGAAAGCCTACTACAGTGCAAAACATATTTGGACAATACTCAATGTATAATGGAAACCTAGACTAAATACCAGGCTTAGAAATTGGCCTTTTATGACATGTAGTTTAAAAATGGAATTCCATCATGGGACTGGAAGTGAGGACTTTGTAACATAGGTAACTGTGGTTTATCATTGAGAAATTTGAGAAATCAAAGAACATTCTTTTACTCCTAGTTGTCCAAACATTTTATCAAATGTTTCTTCAATATTTAATATCTTGTAATTTTTATCTCTTTGTTACTTTAATGATATATGTTGAAAAATACTGAAACATTTCTCTATTTCTGGAATAAACACCATAAGCATCCTCTTTTTCAGGTATTTACTGGTTATTTGATAATTTTGACTTAGGCATTTTGCAGGTATTTTCCAAAATATAAACCAGTCATTCAAAGTAATGCTAAGCTGACTACAGGAGGAATCAACAACTTTCATTATTTAATTTTATTTCTATATACTTGCAAAGTGCACTGAAAATTGATTTTTTAAAAAAAAAATATGCAATTTACAATAATATCCAAAAACATGAACTACTTAGGGTTAAATTTAAGTAATTACAGACACCTAAATAAATGGAACAATATACCATGTTCATGGTTTGAAAAACACATTATGTATACTATTCAATTCTCCATAAATTCATCTTTAGATTTTTTAAAAAATTTCAAGAGTTTTTTTTTTTTTTTTTAGGGGGTGGGTAGAAATGGAAAAGTTGATTTAAAATTTTATATAGAAATATAAAGACCTAAAATAGCCAAATCTATCTTGAGAAAGAAGTAACCAAACATGAAGATATATTTTACCTGATTTTGTGCATTAGGATAAGGAGACCTGGTACTGGATAGATATGTAGATTATTGGAACACAAAGTATGTCATGAATTGTTTTTCAGTAAATGTACCAAGGTAATTCAATGGGGGAAGGACAGTCTCTTCAACAAATGGGTCTAGAACAATTGAATATCTTGAGAAAAATATACCTTGATCCTTAACTTACAAAGTGCCACAAATTACTCAAAATGGATCATACACATACACATAAAAACTAAAATTTGTAGACTTCTAGAAGAACATTTACAAGGAAGCTTCACAAATTTAGGATAGATAGGCTACAAGTAGCATAATATATCAAAGAAGAAAATTATAAACTGGACTTCATCAAATTAAAAACTTTGACTCTTTGAAAGATGTCATTAAGAAAACACAAAGCTAAGCCACATACTGGGAGAAAACCTGGCAAAGGCTTGTGTATAGTTTATATTAAGAATTCCTGTAAGTATATAATAAAAAGACAAACAACCCCATTAAACTTTGCAAAATATTTGAACAGACATTTTAAAAAGGAAACATATGAATGCCCAATAATCACATGAAATACTGTCCCATATAATTAGTCATCAGGAAAATACAAACTAAAACTGCAATGAGATACCAGCACAAACTGAAATGACTAAAATGAAAAAGACTGGCAGTAACAAAAGTGGTGAGGATTCAGAACAACCGCCACTGTTATACATAGATGGATGGAATGCACAATATTACAACCATTTTGGAAAGCATTTTGACACTTTGTTACAAACTTAATAGTACAATGAATGTGTTGTGACAGAAATTAGAAGTTTAGATATTTATGGGATTGACTTGGATGAGGTAAGGGAAAACTGTCTGTGGTAATGTAAACATTCTACATATTTTCCACATTTAATCAGGTGTAGCATCACTCAAATTCAAAAACTCAGCAAGTCAGAAAGAAAATATAAATAAGTAAAATGAAGGCCACCTAAACACATCATGAGTCTCTGTGCAGACAAGAAAAGACAAGGTCACAATGCCTTTGTGGATATAAAGGCAGATAGGTCCTGTGGATCATCTGGCCAGGTATGGTATGCAGAAGCAGACTTGTTCAGTAAGGTCTTCAGTGACAGTGAGGGCAAATGGTTTTTGACCACTGTTGTTGAGACCCCTGAAAGGTTCCATCAGTGGGAAGTGATGGTCTTGCGACACGAAACAAAGTTTATTGGGCTTGCTGTTCACCCACCTATACTTTCAAGAAAATAAAAACTACTTCCCTTCTGCTGGTGGCCATAACTATAGATAGAAAAGTCCTGGTGATCAAGACCGGTTTAGTCACTCCAAAATTTACTGAGATATGTTCTTACAATGAGTAAGAAAAGAAAGAAATTAGAGATGTGCTTAGGCAAAAGCCTGGTGAAGTCATAAAGTCTCATCCAAATAGCATATTATGGATCGATGTAAGTTTTGCTGGATATGAAGGCTTCAAAGTCACTCAGTCACTTTCAGAACCAACCTCATGCTCTAAGCACCACTGGTCAATGAACACACTGTCTAATGACATGGATGTGGAGAAAGAGAATGTAAAGACCTATCGGGGCTTACTGCAGTAGGTCTTGTTAAAAGATAACCTGAGGCATATTAAAACTTTTAAGAGTTTATTTGAGCAAAAACTGATTCAAAATGGGCAGCATCCAATTTAACAGTTAGAAAGACGCTCCACAGGACTTCCCTGGTGGTCCAGTGGTTAAGACTCTGCACTTCCACTGCAGGAGGCACGGGTTTGATCCCTGGTCAAGGGACTAAGATCCTGCATGCCACACGGCATGGTCAGAAAAGAAAAAAAAAGTAAAAAAAAAAAAAAAAAAGAAAGAAACTCTTAAGAGCTGTAAAATATGGAAGACTTTTATAGGCAGAAGGGAGTGGGAACAAGGAAGTTATACTGGCAAAAAGGTGGGCTGATTATTGCAAAGTTACTTTCCTTTAGGGGATGGCAGGGGTCTATCAGGCAGATTACCTAACTAGTGCTGGCCAGGTGATTCCTGATTGACTGGTTTAAGATTCCATTTCTGGAAGAGCCAAAAGTGTAGTTAAGGTAAATCTCTCAATTTGGTGATGTGAGGTTTAGCATAAGGGACTCCATTTGGGGCCTGGTGTCTTGTTTTCGTTTTTTTTTTTTTTTTTTAAATTAATTAATTAATTAATTAATTTTTGCTGTGTTGGGTCTTCGTTTCTGTGCGAGGGCTTTCTCTAGTTGCGGCAAGCGGGGGCCACTCTTCATCGCGGTGTGCGGGCCTCTCACTGTCGCGGTCTCTCTTGTTGCGGAGCACAGGCTCCAGATGCACAGGCTCAGTAGTTGTGGCTCACAGGCCCAGTTGCTCTGCGGCATGTGGGATCTTCCCAGACCAGGGATCGAGCCCGTGTCCCCTGCATTGGCAGGCAGATTCTCAACCGCTGTGCCACCAGGGATGCCCCTGTTTCTTTTAACAGTCTTTACAGCTATAATAAAACAGTGGCCTATCCAAGATGAATTCTCATTTTCCAATACATACCCTTGAAATCCAGTGGGGCAAGCTACCTCTTCCCTTAGGTCCACTGTGACTCCATCTTGGATTTTAAATGAAGACTTGAGAGTGCCCAGATGATGAAATAGTGACCCAAATCAGATTAATCAGTTCATCCACACAGTGCAAACAGGCTATCAGAGACAACTGAACGTACTCTTGTATCGCAGGAATAATCTCTGAAAAACTATTTAGGAACTGGGCAATAAACTACCCAGAATGGACACCTTGGCAAAAGCTAAATGTAATTTCCTGCAGGCCAAGGGACAGAAAAATCAATGGTTCAAGTCTGAGTCCTATGTTCATGTAGACATGGATATTAGGCCAGAGAGAATCTAATGAGGAAATTGTTTGTCTGCCCTTCGGAGAAAGTCTCTCTCACTACTGGGCTACAGAATAGCCATGGTACTTTAAGGTTTGGGCTGTGAGCAGGAATTATTCCTGGACACCATGTATTTACTATTGGCAGACTATCCTGTCTGACATGATACCATTTGATTGGCATTCACCCCAAATGTTTGGTACCCACTCTGTACACAGATCTTACCTCCTTCAACAATAAACAGGACAAGAATAAAGGGTTTCATCCACATGAAATGAAAGCCATATATACTGGTCAAGATGGATTGGAGAAGTGATGGTAGCCAAGTTGTCAAGCCTTTCATCTATCCTGAGCACAGGCCATTATAGTACCAGGAAGTCCCCAGGGGTGAGATTGAAAGAATATTCTTACTAGATTTGGAAATGCTCTCAAATCACATACATTTCTGGTGGGTTCTTTAGGGCTAACACATACCCGAACAGTCATAAATAATAGATTTATGCTGAATAGATGATGGGGATAGATATTCTACATAAATGTAACAGTTCTCTTGATTTTAAGGGACGCTCTCAATGTGGAAATGCTACGATTAAGACCGTGGAAGTAGGGATGAGTATATGACTGGAAGCCACATAGCTATCCTGGCCTATCTAGATTGTTATTGTGAAGCGGCACAAGATACAGTGGGAAGGAGAGGGGGAGAAAGGAATAGGAAGGGGAAAGGCAGCTGGTCAGAAGATCACTGTCTTGATCAAGGAGACAGCATATGCAGGGATACTCAAGAAAATCTGTCATCTTATAATAGCCCTGCTTGGACAGTAAAAGGTGGCTTATATAAGCGAAACATGGCAGTGGCTCCAATAGCAATGGCAGTTCCAGATATGATGCAGTTACAGACCGAAGGCACTTGGTGTGTGGTGGTGGAAATTATAGTAAAATCTTTCTCCAGTATCTCACTAGACCCAAAAGATCAAAATCAGCTTGCAAGTTTAGATATTGAAAACAATCTATAACACATCTATGTGTTCTGAGACACTTGCAATCCACTTATAACCCAAGACTGGGCTCCAAAACAAGACCTAGTGTTTCCAGCACTTGGGACCGAGGAAGACAGGCAAATGTGTCTTTTCTACCAGTTACAGTCAAGTGAGAAAAGGAAATCCAGGGCACACAGCCCAGGGCAATGGACATGGCCAGTCCTCACAAATACAGCATGTTAGCCCCTAATCTCCTCTCGAGGGTATTGTTTGACAATGACTGCAATAGATACCTTTCCAGATATGACACAGCAATTCCTCTGCACAGCAGACATGAATCATACTAATCAAGTACTCCTAAATGGATGATATTTACACATCTAGTCAGACAATCTTGAAAGCCAAGGATACTCAGTACTGTGCAATTAGCTGGGGCAGGCCATGGACATTCTATGGTCCATATCACGCACAAGCAGCTATAAGTAACTTTAGAGCCAGTTAAAATTTCTGCAAATGTGTATGTCTGAGCTTATTAAACAATGAACTACCCTGGCCATTAGTTTGTTTTACGTCTTTTATATATTTTTGTTCTTTTGTTAGTCTTTATCATTGGATAAATTTGTTCTCAGGTCTCAGACATGATGTATGTTGGTGATAAACTAAGAACTGCCTATACTCCTAAAGCGTTTCAAGGTTGTAAAATGTTGCAAATGAGAAAAAAAAAAGTACTGTCTGGCTAGAGGAAGTCACAGGTAATTAGAGCCATACATTATAGTACTGAGGTTTAAACAGAAGTGGAAACCATTGTTGCCAGAGTGATTAACAAATCAACAATAATTAAAATAATTTTTGCCACTACTGGCCTTTAGCATATAGCACTGGATACTGCTGGTACTTTTCACTAGCAGTAAAAACTTCCATTCTGGGAAGCTGACGAAGTTCACTTCAATTTCATTAGGCAAGACTTGGAGCACCGCCTTACTCTCCTCCCCACAATAATATGTCATCTCAGGATTATACCAAATCTGAAATATTATTATACCAGTGTGAAATATTATTGAATGTATAGGTATTCTGTCAAAATCATAACACTTTTAGAATGGTCTGCAACTGAGAAAATTTGCATCCCATGCTATTTAAGCATATATGACTAAAGACAGACTCTACAATCCAAATAATCCATCTATACTGACTTACAAAACAAGCAGTTACATTTCAATGGGGGTAGGTGGAGCTCAGCCAGAAGAATCATTGAAAGCAGTCCCGGATAAAAGGGAAAAAAACCCCGGCCACTGGGCACTGTAACTGATTAGGACCCCCTGCAACCGCAGGCATCTCTGATCACTTACACAGCTGATTTCATCCAATGGCCCTAAATTTCCTGATATCCACTGGCTCCTGGAATTTGGAACTAATGAACTTTATCCCATGGTTCAGTGAAGAACTTTTCCCGGGAAAGTTCCACTATAAACAGATTGGCCTCTGACACTGGTAAAGTCCACAAACAGGAAGCTGTACACCCATAAGAAACAGAAATAGCCCACCTACTCCTTTACCTAAACTACTAGGTCACTGAAGGTCCTCTCTGTAAGACTTGTCTCATGCCGAAAAAACTTAGTTTACTGAAGAATCAGCATACATCCTAGCCTTCCAGCATATTGGTGATAAATTCCTGATAATTCATACAAGTGAATGCGAATGAAATGACAGACAAATGTGTAAAAGACATGAAAAGACCATTCAACCATAGGAAAACCCAAAGTAAGTAAGATATCCTCAAAGTTATATATACATGTATACCTCATGACACAGCACATTCACTTGTTGGTACACATACACCCTAGTGAAACGCAGGCACATGTGCAGCAGGAAGCATGTGCAAGAAAATTCATAAATAAATGAGTCTTTACAGTCATAAATTGAAATAAACTTAAGTTTTCATTTCACAAATAATGCATAAATAAACTGAAATTTTCATAAACTCAATACTAAAAGCAATGAAAACAATTGGAATATAGCTACATTCAAAAGTTGATGGATGTTCCAAGTACAATACTGGGTGAAAGACCAAGTTACAAATGACACAAATCATATGATTGCCAATTATATAATAGTAGAACACAGGTAATCAAACTATATTGTATAAAGATGGGAAAATAGGAGGTAAAACTAAAACTATGATGACAAGAAAGTACTGAAATGACACCTTTAAATTCTAAATGATGATTGGGAAAAGGAGGCATATTGAGAGTGGACACACAAAGAAATTCTTTGGCAGAGGTAAGGATTGTTTTGACCTTAGTGCAAAGTATTCAGGTGCTTGTTAAGTATCTATGTATTACACTCTTCATCCATATTTCCTGTATATATTTCATATATATTATATATCACAGTGAAATAATGGAATGGTATAAATATTTACTGCTAAACAAAAGTGGGCGGAGTTTACTATAGAGAGAACTGTACTAAAATATATTTTAAAGAAAATTATAATTAAATGGGAGATTATTTCTGAAAGAAACTTCGACATACAAAAACACTGATAAAAAGGAATGGAAGGTAAAATAAAGCAACTATTTTCTGAATAAATTCTCCATAGTACTTTCTAATGTAAAGAAATGAAATATTTTACAAGAGTATTTTACAAGAAAGTTAATTGGGTTGTAAACACTGTGATCTGGGAAGAAGGTGGTCCAGATAGATGTTTACCATTAAACATCTATGGTAAAAATACAAAGATAATCACTAAAGGAAAATAAACAGTACATAGAGACTAAATCACTAAAAGAAATACTGGAAGAAAGGAAAACAAAATAAACAGATTCAACAAAAATTCAATTAAGAACAAATGTGGCAAATTGAATATAGAAAATATAAAAATTTTGAGACAACTAAAATTATAAAAATATGCAATCTAGAGGAGCATAAGAAAATTAAATGTAATGAGGTATCCTGGAAAAGATCCTGGGACAGAAAAATGCCATTAGGTAAAAACAAAGGAAATCTGAATAAACTATGGACTTTAGTTAATTTAAAAATATGTAAAAGTATTAATCACAATAATATTTGAGTTAATCTTATAAATCAAGAACAGACTGAATAATAAATTAAAACCTAAGGTAAATACTGAACTTAATAGTAAAGAAAACCTAAATGAGAATACAGAAATATCAGGGAAATACTAATTTAAGGAAGCTAGTGTGTGCATAGATACAGACATAAAATATGTATACAGATATATACCAGACCAAATAGACATTAAAACAGAAATCAACATTAGAAATAAAGAGATTCAGTATTTGAAGGTAAAGTATTAAATTTCTAGGAAGGTACAACAATTGTAAATAAATTTATACCATATAAAAGAAATACAAAATATATAAAATATGAATTGAGTAAATGATAATGAGAATTAGGCAAATCCAACTGTATAGTTGGAGATATCAATATTATTTCTCGAGTGCTGAAAGTTCAGGCAAACAAAATTAGTAAAAATATACAGAAGATTTGAGTCATTCACTTAAAAATTATAATGCAATCAGATTATACAGATTTTAGCTCCTAACAATTAGAGCTTACATCTCAGCAAGCAAATATGAAACATTAAAATAATCACCGCACGAGTATATGAAGGCAACAACAACAAAATGCAATGATTAGCTATCTTACCAAGCACAAATGAAAAACAAGAAGACAAATAGCAAAAAGCTAAATATAACAACAAACCAAGGATTGTGATTAATCCAATTCTGCGAAACGAAGTTAAAATAAATGAGGCTTTATACATGCAAGAACTGAAAGTAGGAGATGAGGAGGTGAACAACAGCATACATTTAATAACTCAGTGATCCAATTCAGGCACTTTGGAGGAATTCAGGGATGATTTAGGTGATAATTATACTACTGTTGGAACTGATGTTTATGATACAGAAAGGTGGGTAATGTTTACACAACAAGGAAAATCTACTTCTTTAACCACACTGCACTTACCCCAAACTTAAATTCTTCAAATGTTTCAAATTCAGGATGAGCCAGTTATCACATGCCTTATATCTCCCCATCTTAGCTATTTGATAAAATGGTGCAACATTAAAAAAAAAAGTCCTCCCACTTATATCACAACTATATTTATAAGACTACAGAAACAAATCTTTAGATAAGCTATTAACGTTTCTCACCAACCTCTGGCCCACCACAATCACATTGCTCTGGCGGTTCCAGAACTCCATTGCCACAAACTGAAACTCTTCCTTGTGGAACCACTTTTGAAACTGTTCGATTCTGAAGACATTCAAATTCAGGCTGTGAAGCTGTATGTTTGAATTCATCCATGCTGCAACTGCTAAAAAACTTTACACCACGGGAACGTCTGAAATTAAATTATATTCCTCAGTTAAAAGGAATAAAATCAGTATCAAAGTCATACTCCTTCAATAACGTACTATGAATTCTGTACTACTTCACTTAGAGAATAGCCAAAACGGGAGAGTGCTTTATTTTTAATACAATTAGTAATGCAAGAATAAGTTCGTTTCTATTATAATTCAATATAACAGACATCTAAGTAGAGGATGTTAAGGTTACATGATTTAGAATATATTAAACAAAACAGCGCTTGGCACACAAAAAACTCTGTTTAAGTATGTCTTACTATTTACTATTTTCATTATTATTGACAACACCATCATAATTATTATTGTATTATTAATATATAAAAATAATATTTAATATATTATAATATATATTATATATTAATATAATATAATAATAATTAATATACATTAATGTTATTATATTATTATTATTAAATTATAATTATTATTATAATTATGATGGTGTTGTCAATAATAATGAAAATAGTAAATAGTAAGACATACTTAAACAGAGCTTTTTGTGTGCCAAGCGCTGTTTTGTTTAATATATTCTAAATCATGTAACCTTAACATCCTCTACTTAAGAAAATGAAACATACTAGGAATAATATGGGAAAATGAAGGAATAAACAATGGTGGACTGTGTTATTTAAAAGTCAGAATTATTTGTACTTTGGTAACAAAATTAATTAATTAAAATATCTCAACACTGAGTATATAGAATGTATAAACCCTAGATTCTTTTTATTTTGATATTTTTATATTTCTAAGTGTACTGTTTAATGGGCTTTTGTTTAAATTTGTAACAATCTCTATGAGATTAGAGAAATGATACAAAAGTACGAAAACCAAATTTTGTTTCCTGAAATGGTTGAGTAAGTTGCCAACGGGAGATCCTGATTACTCTAAATATTTTAATGTATAACTCTTACATAGTAATGAATTCTCTGAAATCACACCTTCAATATCAGGAAATAATGATATGGTGCTAAAATCTAATCCTCACATCACATTCAAATTTCCCCTTCATCACAGTATTGGCACTTTATAGCAAAAGGATCCAGTTCAAAATCAACCACTGCATTTAGTTCTCATGTCTCCTTAGCTTAGTTGATTACAATTTTTGTTGAATTTCATGACAGTGAAACGTTTTATAATTACAGGCTGATTATTTGGTAAAATGTCCCTCAATTTGGGTTTACGAAATGTTTCCCCATAGTTAGACTGAGGTTATGCATCTTGGCAACCTCATCATAGAAGTGTTGTTGACTCTGTCTGCTCCATTGCATCCTAACAGATAGCACATGATTTCAACTTGTTATATTTTTGGTAAAAGTCACTTTGATCAGTTGATTAAGGTGTGTCTGCCAGTCTTTACTCTAACATTTCTTTCCTTTCTTATCACTTAATAATTATTTGAAGAGAAGTTTTATGTAAAATCTCATTTCTAATCACATTTTCAATTCATTCATCTATTTACATGAATCATATCTTCCTATTACACTCAGTGGGTTATAATCCATTACGAACATTACAAATGACTTTCAAATTGTCCCAGATTTGCCTATGGGGAGCCCCTTTCAAACTGCTTTGTGTCCCTGTGACAAATCTCCATAATCCTTTGAACGCCTCCTTATACTCTGACACAAATGTTCCAGGCTTGTTTGCTTTTGTCTGTCTTAGCCCTGGAATCAGGTATATGATGTCTCCAACTTTGTTCTTCTTTCTCAAGATTGCTATGGCTATTCAGGGTCTTTTGCTATCAAGAACTGCCTGTTTGTTATAGCTCCATGAAATCCAGGAACACAAGCTCCCCTGCCACTAGGGCTACGTGATCAGCAGGTGTCTTCAAGGCAGCAGCCACAAAAAATAGTGCACCAGGCACCTGTAGAAGCTCCTCTATGGAAGATACTGGCACTCTAGGGTACAGCAGATAGAGAGTCCAGTGATAGCACTCGCCCTCTGCAGTCTCTGGAAAGGACCACAGTCAGTTGTTGGATTTGTGTTTAACTAGAAACCTGATACTCATGCAGCAGTTATGAAGGTAAGCTAAAAGACTTCTTTCACAGGAAGACTGCAATTCTGGTTCTAGGGTCTGTCTGCTGTGCCATGCAGGTGGCAACCAGCTGAAACTTTCTCTGTGGGTTACCATCCTGTGGTACCCACAAGCATAAGTCCTGCTGGCTACCCGAGCCAGGTGGTCTACACATGTTCCCTGGCAGCAGCAACAAAATTCAGGGCGCCAGACAAGGTTGTAAGGTCCTTTCTGAGAGACGCCGAGGAGCTGGAGCAAGGAAGGGGGAGGGTGAACAGTTATGCCCACTGGCCTCTGCTTGTTGAGAGAATCACCATTGGCCCCAAGATGTGAGTCAAACAGTCAGCATGCCCGTCAGGCAGAAGCTCCTGGACAAGTAAATGGGCCACTTTCACAGAAAATCTGGGGTGTGTTTCAGTCTGCTACCCGTGCAGTGCCCTGGCGTGACAGCTCGCCATGAACTACCTCTCCAATCGTTACTGTTACAGTCCCAGGGGACCCAGGAACGCAAGTCCCTCTGGGCACCAGAGCCGGGCCATCAGGGGGTGTCTCCTGGGCAGCAGCCACAGAAACTAAAGCAGCAGAAGCCTGTACAAACTCCCCTCCTGGAGACACTGGTTCTCTGGAACATGGCAGATGGAGGCCTTGAAGATAGTTCCCATCCTCCAAGCCCTCTGAAAAAGATTACAGTATGACTTTAGACATGGGTTTCATTAGAAGCCTGCCCCTCAGGCCACAGCTATGAAGATAAGCTAACAGGCCTCTTTCACAGAAAGATTGGGTTCCTAGGACTGTGGCCTCTCGCTGCGACCTGGGGGTCGTAGCTGTTTAAGAAAACTTGTTCCATTGTTTACAGTTTTGTGGGACCTGTGAGCTTAAACCCAGCTGGCCACCAGAGCCCAGTGATCTAGAGGTGGCAACCTGTGGGTGGCAACTGCAAAAACTGGGGTGCCAGGGGACGGTGCAAGCTCCTTTCCAGGAGAATCCAGCAAGCTGTAGCAAGGTAGAGGGAGAACACAAAGGTGGCATCCACCAGCCTCCATCCCCAGAGAGTACCTTAGCAGGCTTCTAGATGTGTGTTCAATTAGAGGCCTGACCTTCCAGCCAACACGTTAATATGAGAAAATAAGCCTCTTTGGCATAAAGACTGGGTGCCTCTCAATAGGCCACAGAGGTGGCAAGTGAGTTCAAAAGTTTTAAGATCTCTTTCTCGGTTCACTATAGCCTTATTTGGCTCACATGTGCAAGTCCAATTGTCTTTCACAGCTAGATGTTTGGGGGTTCATCTCTCAGTTGCAGGTCTTACCGGTTAGGGTGTCCAATAAGCGTTCAAATCCTTCACCCCTCAGAGAGAATCTCTAGGTTTGAGTTCCCTCCCAATTGTGGGTCACCTTGCTGGGGTTAGGAATTATGGTGAGATTGGTTCTTAGCCTTTCCTACCCTCTTCGATGTCGTTTCTTCTCGTTTGCCCTCTGTGTAGGTGTCTTGTGTGTGTGTGTGTGTGTGTGTGTGTGTGTGTGTGTGTGTGTAGGTGTCTTGAGCATGCTTTCTGGTTTTTTTCTGAGGAAATTGTTCCATGCGTAGCCATAGAGTTGGCTTGTCTGAGGGTGGACAGAAGTTCAAGTTCTTCCTAACTCACCATCTTGAACCAGAACCTCTATAAATAATTCTTGACATCTCTCTTCCTCTGTCTTATGAAACTGCTGTAGATTATTATGAGAATCATTATTTACCAAATACTGTTGCCAAAGTGCTCCAGGTCTCTGCTCAAAACCTGCCAACGTGCACATTTATCAGGAGTTAACATAAATCTTTAAGGCAAAGGGTCCAGAGATAAGAAAGGAAGCTACAAACAAACAAACAGATGGAACCAGCTGGGACCAAGATGGCGAGGAATCTAACCTCCAACAGACCCTGAGTCTCATTATACACTGATTTTACTATATTAGTTTATTAAATGACATACCTACCAGTGCCTATAAATGGCCACTAAGGAACAAAAAGGATTAATAAAAGGGGGCACCCCACTCCCTCAAAATAGCCCTGCCTCTGCCCTTGTAGACTAATGCATATGCCCCCGCATCACTAGCCTCACTCTTCCAACCTTTGTCCTTACTCTTTAAAAGTAAATCCCTCTCACCACACGGGTGAGAAGTTGATCTGTGAACTTAGTTCCTGCTTCTCCATTCCTTGCCCACTGAGGAGAGCTTGTGCTGTGTCGATGGATCTCAGCTTCGGTTTCGTTACTCTGTTTCTTGAATAAAACAAAAAAAGAACTCTCCCCTGCCCAGGCAGAGAGCCTAGGGTCTATAGGACTTAATTCAGTAACAATATTACTATATTGCTGTTCTTTCTGATATATTTAACATTCATGTTACAAAATATATTATATTATCCATACTGCATAAATCAATTAAAATGTGTTTTTTAAAATTTATCATAAAATCCCAATTTCCACATCATGATTGCTTGCTCAGGCTCTTTCCTACATTTCCTATTACCTCCTGGACTTCTTCCTCTGACTCATGGTTCTTTAGCCTCTTTGTATTTTACTTTCCTTTTTTGTTTTTTTAAATGTCTATGCCTTTAACATTCTTCCTTATAGTTTCAGCCACTTCTTTTGTTTCTTTGTTTTATCCCTCCCCCAAGCCCTTTTTTCCAGTATTTTGAGCTCTTAAAATTTTTTGCTATCCAAGTATCACTTCACTTGCTTTCCCTGAAAAGTTTTCAACAAGTTCTTCACATGACTAGATTTATTTCTTCTCTTTCAGGTCCTAACATAAGTTTTGCCTCATAGAAAACTTCCTAGACCACTTTATCAGAAAGTTTCTCCTCCCCATGTATTCCCTATTTATTTCCCTCCTGGCACTTATCATAAGCTGTTTAAATCTTCTTAATTCTTATTTCAAATGTTTAAGTTTCTGCCCTGATGGACTAATATAAGGTATATAGCTTTTTTCTATCTCGCTAATCATTTATATGACAAATACAATACTTGTGACACAGTACATACTTTAAAATTTTTTTGATAGAATGAATGAATTTCACCTCAAGGTTCTAGCACTCCACACAAAGTCATCATCAATGACTCGATACGACAGCACTGAATATAGAACTATGAAGCACATTTTCTACAATATCCAATACTCATTCCCTTTAATAAGCTTTAAAATAACTTGTACGTATTTAATAAAAATATTCTTATTCAAGTTATATTGAGAGAAATTATTCATCAAGAAATGTAAGAAACACCTCCCAAAAGAAGACAAAGATTTGATAAAAATAACATCTTACATTGCTTCAGGATTCATTATGCATGTAGTTCCTGGACAGTAACAACTGTAGATGTCATTATTATATGTTAATCCCAGGTTAATTCCAAGCAACTGTGCCAAAACAACTGAAAATGCCTCTAAGGTTATCATCTTTGGATACTAAATAGAAATGAAAAACAGAATGGTTGCTTAAGTTATTTTTTCAACCCTTGGTCTTTTCATGTAATTGTGGCCATATTACCTAAATGCAAATACTAATTTAATAAACTAGTATACCAAAGATCTTAAGATTTTCTTAAGAGCATTTTACAAAGTTAAATTTTGTTATTCTTTTTGAGTAATAGTACTTTCAACCCAAATGGCACTGACAAATAACAAAATAAGATTAATCATATGTTTTCATGACACATTACTGATTTAGTTCTAATAAACTTAAAAAAATATTACGAGAAGATTAATCATTGTTTCAGTAAGTATATCACTTTTAATGTTAACACTGAAAAATACACAGATTCTTAAGGGTTTAACTGACAATCAGTTTTGATGTCAAAAATAGTTTTAGGAGAGAAAATCAAACATTTTTTTTCTAAAGGCAGAATACTTGTATTAAAAAACTAAAACTTCAGAAGTAGTGATATAAGCAACACACAAAGCCCTGGTTGGTAATCAATGATGTTTTTAACTATCTCCATAGTTTTGCCTTTTCCAGAATGTCACAGAGTTGGAATAATACAGTGTGTGGCCCTTTAAAATTGGCTTCTTTCACTAACCACTTTACTTTTAAAATTCCTCCACATCTTTTAATTGCATGATGCCTAATTTTTAAAATACTGAATAATATTCCGTTTTATGGATTAACTCCAGTTTCTCTATCCATTCACCAATTAACAGACATCTTGTGTGATTTCAATTTTTGGCAATTATAAATAAAGTCGCTATACATAATCATGTCTGAGGATTCTGTGGGTGTAAGTTTCCAACTAATTTTTGTAAATGGTATAGAGGACAGCTGCTGGATCATATGGTAAGGCAATATTGAAGTTTATAATAAATTGCCAAATTGTCTACCACAGTGGCTGTACCATTTTGTATTCCCATCAACATGAATGCGACTACCTGTTGCTCCAAATCCTCACAATATTTGGTATCATTAGTTTTGCATGCAAGTACAAAGCTGAATAAGAATGGCAGGTTACATTCTTGCCTTGTTCCGAATCTTAGTAGGAAGCATTTCATTTCTAAACATTAAGTTTGATGTAAGCTGTATTGTTTTTGTAGACAGTCTTTCTGAAGTTGAGGAAGTTGCTTCTATTGCCACTTTGGTGAGTTTAATCATAAATTGTGTTGGAATTGTCAAATGTGTTTTCTGCATCTATCAATATAATCAAATATTTTCCATTTTAGCTTATTGATAGGATCAATTAAATTAATTGATTTTTACATGATTATCCAGCCCTAAATATCTGAAAAAATTCCAGATATAAATATCAATAGGGAGATATAAAATATTATAAAAAGAAATTCTGTGGTAAAGTAAAATCAATAAACATTTACTGGAGGTCTTCAAAAGTAGACCTGGTCAGGCAGAAGAAAAATCAGAAATGAAGACAGGTCATTTGAAATCACTTTTTCATGGGAGCAAAAAACAAAAACAAAATGTAGAAAAAGAGACGAGCTTATGGACTCTAACAAATAGAGCAATACATGCATTATGGGTGTCTCAGAAAGAGAAGAGAGAAAAGAAAGGGACAGAGGACTTATTTGAGGAAATCACTGACACAAACTTTAGAAATCTGAGGACATGCAGATTCAAGAAACTCAATGACCCCTAACTAGGAAAATCAAAAGAGACCTATGGAGAAACGTATTGTAATAAAACCACTATAAGTCAAAGACAAAGGGATAGATCTTGAAATCAACAAGAGAAAATGAATTGTCAGTTATCAGGGAGGTCTCAAGGTTATTATCGGATTTCTTAGCTGAAACATTACAGCCCACAGGTATTGGGAAAAATACATTCAAAGCGCTGAAAGAAAGAATCTGTCAATCAACAATACTGTATCCAGTAAAACTGTCCTTCAAAAAATAATGAAGACTTTTCCAGGAAAGCTGTGGGGGTTTATTACCAACTGACCTGACGTATAAGAAATGAGAAAGGGTGGTCTTCAAGGTTAAAAGGAAGGATGCTCGATAGCAACATAAGGCCAAAAGAAAATTATAAAATCCTCTAATGAAGGTCAGTACATGGATAAATATACTAGCTTATGTCTTCATAATTTTGGTGCACATATGCACTTTTAACTCCTGTATAGAATTTAAATGGCAGAACTAATATCTATGCAATAACATAAAGAGAAGGATAGAACTGTAAAGGAATAGAGTATATGTATGTAATTGCAGTGAAGCTGTTATCAGTTTTTCAGTTTAAAATTATAAAATTGAGATAGTCTTAGTAATTGCATAACTAACCATAACCAAAATATCTACAATATACACAAAAGGAAAAGACAAGGGAACCAATGCATTTCACAATTTAAAAAATCAATGTAACACAAAGTAAGGCAGAAAGAGAAGATGAAAGGGACAAAAAGCTACAGGATATAAAGAAAAAAATTAACAAAACGGCAAAAGCTCTTCTTATTAGTAATTAATTTAAATGTAAATGAATTAAACTCCTCAATTAAAAGACATGTATATGCTAAACAGATTAAAAAACAGGATTCAACTATGTCACTTTAGATCTGAAGACTCACACAGGTTGAAAGGTTATGGATGAAAAAGATATTCCATGCAAATAGTAACCAAAAGAGGGCTGGGCATGGCTATACTAATATCAAACAAAATATACTTTAAATTCAAGACTGTTAAAAGAGACCAGGAAGAACATTTCATAATGATAAAAGGGTCACTTCACCAAGAAGATACATCATTTAATATTTATGCACCAAACATTACAGCACTAAATATACGAAGCACCTCTTGACCAAACTGAAAGGCTAAATGAACAGCAACATAATAGACTTTAATACTTCACTTTGAATAGTGGACAGAGCAATCTGACAAAAGATATTACATAAATAATGGACAACAGGATAGACTGACTGGTCTTAACTGATATGTGGAACATCCCATCCAACAACAGCAGAACTCATGTTCTTCTCAAGTGCACACAGAAATGTCTCTAAGGTAGACCACTTGTTAGGATACAGAACAAGTCTGTCAACTTTAAAATATTGATTTTATACAAAGTATATTTTTCTGATGCTGATGGAATGAAACTACAAATTAGTAAGAAAAGTAGAACTTGAAAATCTGCAAATTTGTGGGACTCCAACAACACACCATTAAACACCAATGATTCCAAAGAAGAAATCACAAAGCAAAGTTACAAAATATGCTGAGAAAAAAGAAAATGAAAATACAATATATCCAAACTTATGGGATCCAGTAAAAGCTCTGTTAAGAGGGAAGTTTATGGCAGTAAACAAATACATTAAAAAAGAAGAAATATCTCAAATGAAAAAACATGAGTTTACACATCAGAGAACTAGAAAAATAGGAACAAACTGAACTCAGAAAGATAGAAACTCAGACAGAAAGAAAGAAATAATAAAGTTCAAAGCAGGGATAAATAGAATTAGAGAAGAGAAAAAAAAATTAATGTAACAAAAAGTTAATTCTTTGAAAACATCAGCATAATTGGCAAACCCTTAGCTAGATTAACTGAGAAAATAAGAGATAAGGCTCACATGACTAAAATAAAAAACAAAAAAGCATACACAAGTCAATACCCTTTTTATGATTAAAAAAAAGCATACACAAGTCAATACCCTTTTTATGATTAAAAATCCTCAACAAACTAGGAATGTAAGAAAACAACCTCGGGACTTCCCTGGTGGCACAGTGGTTAAGAATCAAGCCCTGGTCTGGGAAGATTCCACATGCCACGGAACAAATAAGTCCATTTGCCACAACTACTGAGCCTGCGCTCTGGAGCCCACGAGCCACAACTACTGAGCCTGTGTGTCACAACTGCTGAAGCCCATGCACCTAGAGCCCATACTCCACAACAAAAGAAGCCACTGCAACAAGAAGCCCGCAAACCGCAATGAAGTGTAACCCCTGCTTGCTGCAACTAGAGAAGCCTGCATGCAGCAACAAAGACCCAATGCAGCCAAAAATAAATTAATTAAAAAAAAAAGAAAACAACTTCCACATAACACAGAGCATGGAGAAAAGAACATAACTAACATTACACTCAATGGTGAAATCCTGAATGTTTTTCTTCTAATATTATGAGCAAGGTAGGGTACTCACTCTTGCCACATCTGTTTAATATAGTATAGGTAGATCAAACCAGAGCAATTAAGCAATAAAATAAATGAAAGGCTTCTATCTTGGAAAGAAGAAAGTAAAATTATTTCCATTTGCAGATGATATGGTCCCATATGTAGAAATCCACAAATATTCCACATAAAAGAAACTGTGAGAACTAATAAATGAATTCAGCAAAGTTGCAGGATACAAAATCAGCACAATTGATTGTTTCTATACATTAATAATGAACAATCTGAAAAAATATAACAAAATGATTTCAGTTACAATAACATTAAAAAGAACAAAACACTTAGGATTGAACCTATCTAGTGAGATGAAATACTTGCACATAGACACTGCAAAACATGGCTGAAAGTAAGTACAGAAGACACAAATAAGTGGAAAGACATTCCACGATCATGGACTGACAGGCTTAACATTGTTAAGATGTCATTACCACCCAAAGCAATCTGTAGATTCAATGAAATCCCTACCACAATCCCAATAGCATTTGGGGGGCAAGAATAGAAACAAATAATCTCAAAATTCATATGGAATCTCAAGGGACATGAATATACATAAATTTTTTGAAAAAGAAGAACGAAGTTGGAATACTCAGATTTCCTGATTTTAAAACATATTACAAAGCTCTAGTAATCATAAGAGTGTGGTATTGGCATAAAGATATATAAACTGAATACAATAGAGAGCCTATAAATAAAACATCATGTATATGGTCAAATGACCTATGACAAGGGTGCCAAGACCACAAAATGGGGAAAAGGACAGTTTCTTCAACAAGAATACTCAATGGAGAAAAGAATGTCTCTTCAAGAAATGGTGATGGGAAAATTAAGTATCCACATACAAAAGAAAGAGTAGGACCCTTATATTACACCATATACAAAAATTAACTCAAAATGGTATAAAGATCTAAATGTAAGACAGCAAACTGTGAAACTCCTGGAGGAAAACATGGGGAAAAACTTCACAATATTGGGTTTGACGAAGATTTTGTGGATATGATGCAAAAATCACTGACCTCAGGGGCAGAAATAGACAAACAGGACTAAGCCAAACTTAAACCTTTGTTCTTCAGAAGGCACAATCAACAGAATGTAAAGGCAATCTACAGAAGGGAAGAAAATATTTGCCAATCATTCATCTGATAAGGGGTTAATATTCAAAGTATAAGAACTCCTATATTATCAAAGATTAGCAAACTGAATTCAACAATGCATTAAAAAAATCATACACCATGATCAAGTAGGATTTATCCCAGGGGTGAAAGGATGGTTCAATATCCACGCATCAATCCATGTGATACACCACTTTAAAAATTTCAAAAAGAAAAATGATACAATCCTCTCAACAGAGGCAGCAAAAGCCTTTGACAAAATTCAACATCCATTTATGATAAAAACTCACCACAAAGTGGGTATACAGGGACCATACCTCAACATAATAAAGGCCATATATGACATGCCCACAGCTCAGTTGTGAAAATCTGGAAGTATTTCCTTTAAGATCAGGAATGGGATAAGGATGCCCACTCTTGCTACGTTTACTCAACATAGTATTGAAAGTCCTTGCCACAGCAATCAGACAAGAAAAAGAAATTTAAAAATCCAAATTTGAAGGGAAGAAGTAAAATGGTCACACTGTTTGCAGGTGACATGATACTATATAGACAGAATCCTGAAGACAGACCCCCAAAATTACTAGAGGTCACCAATGAACATGCTTAAGTTGCCAGATAAAAATTAATTTACAGAATTATGTTGCATTTCTATAAACTAACAACAAACTATCTGAAAGAGAAATTAAGAAAAACATCCCACTTACAATCACATCACAAAGATTAAAATATCTATGAATAAATCTAGCTAAGGAGAAAAAAGACCTATCCTTGGAAAACCATGACACTGATGAAAGAAACTGAATACAGCTCAAATAGATGAAATTATATACTGTATTTAAAGATTTGAAGAATGAATATTGTTAAAATAACCATATAGCACAAGACAGTACAGATTCACTGCAATTCCTATCAAAATACCAATGGCATTTTTTACAGAACCAGAGTAAACAATTCCAAAATGATTATGGAAACACAAGATCCTGAATAGCCAAAGCAATCTTAAGAAAGAAGAACGTTAGAAGTACCACACTGCCTGATTTTAAACTTTACTACAAAGCTAAAGTAATCAAAACAGTATGGTACTGGGACAAAAACAGACCAATAGTTCACTGGCATAGAATAGAATAGAGAGCTCAGAAATGAACCCACAATTATATGGGCAATTAATCTCTGGTAAAGGAGGCAAGAATATATAATAGGGAAAAGACAGCGTCTTCAAGAAATAATGTTGGGAAAACTGGACAGCTACATGCAAACAAATCAAACTGGACTACTCTCTTACATCCTGCACAAAAATAAATTCAAAACAGTTTAAAGACTTGAATGTAACATCTGAAAACATAAAACTTCTGGAAGAACACACAGGCAATAAGCTCTTTGACATCTTAGTAACTTTTTGTATTTGTCTCCTTTGACAAGAAAAACAAAGGGGAAAAATAAACAAATTAGACTACACCACACTTAAAAAGCTTCTGCAGAGTAAAGAAAACTATTAACCAAACTAACAGGACACCTACTGAATGGGAGGAGATAACTGCAAATGATATAGCTGATTAGGGGTTAATATTAAAATTACACAAAGAACACACACAACTCAACACTGAAAAAACCAACCCAATTAAAATATGAGCAGAGGATCTGAATAGACGTTTTTCCAGAGAAGACATACATATGGCCAACAGGCACATGAAAACATTCCTAAACATCACTAATCATCAGGGAAATGCAAATCGAAACCAGAATGAGATATCATCTCACACGTGAGAGAACTGCCATTATCAAATAAAAACAACCCACAACTATTGTTGAGGATGCGGAGAAAAGGGAATTCTTGTGCACTCCTTGTGGGAATGTCAGTTCACGCTGCCACTATGGAAAACAGTACAGAGATTCCTCAAAAAATTAAATGATTCAACCACTCCATATGATTCAACAATTCCACTCCTTGGTATTCACCATAAGAAAACAAAAGCACTAAAGGAAAAAATATATGCACCCCTATGTTCATTGCTGAATTATTTATGATAGTCAAGGTATGGAAGCAGCCTAAGTGTCCATCAATAAAAGAATGGATAAAGAATAAATATATGTACGTACACACACACACACACACACACACACACACACACACACACTGGAATACTACACCGCCATAATAAAGGACATCTTGCCATTTGAGACAACATGGATGGACCTAGAGCATATAATAGTAAGTATAACATGTCAGACAGAGAAACACAAATACTGTACAATTTAACTTATATGTGGAATCTAAAAACAAATGAAAAAGCATAACAAAGCAGAAACAGGGACTTCCCTGGTGGCACAGTGGATAAGACCCTGGGCTCCCAATGCAAGGGGCCCGGTTCAATCTATGGTCAGGGAACTAGATATCACATGCATGCTGCAACTAAGAGTTCGAATGCCGCAATTAAGGAGCCTGTGTGCCGCAACTAAGGAGCTGGCAAGCTGCAACTAAGGACCCCGGGGGCTACAACTAAGGAGCCTGCCTGCCACAACTAAGACCCAGTGCAACCTAATAAGTAAATATTTTTTAAGAAAAGAATTATTATTAAAAAAATTGCTGAAACAGAGTTACAGATACAGAGGACAAACAGGTGGCAGCCAGAGTGGAGGGGTTTGGGTAAGGAAAGAAAAAGGTGAAATAGATTAAGAGATACAACTTCCAACTGCAAAATAAATGAGTCACGAGCACAAAATGTAGTTTGGGGAATACAGTCAATGACTATGTAGTATCTTTGTATGGTGACATGTCATTTCTAGAGCTATTGTGGTGATCATTTTGAAGTGTATAGAAATATCGAATTACTACGTTGTGTTAAAGAAACTAACATAGTGTTGTAGGTCAATTATAATTCAAAACAAACAAATAAACTCATACAAAAGAGACTAGACTTGTGGGTACTGGGAGCGGGGGTTGAGAGGAGGGGGAACTGGATGAAGGCAATGCAAAGTGACAAAAAAAAAAGGAACTCCTATAGCTCACCAACAAGAAAATCAAATAATCCAATTAAAAAATGGGCTAAGGTCTTGAATAAATATTTCTCCAGAGATGATATACAAAACACCAAAAAGCATATGAATAGATGCTCAGTATCACTAGTGATCATAAAAATACAGTCAAGGGGCTTCCCTGGTGGCGCAGTGATTGGGAGTCTGCCTGCCGATGCAGGGGACACGAGTTTGTGCCCTGGTACAGGAGGATCCCACGTGCCGCGGAGCGGCTGGACCCATGAGCCATGGCCGCTGAGCCTGCGCGTCCGGAGCCTGTGCTCCGCTATGGGAGAGGCCCGCATACCACAAAAAAAATAAAAATAAAAATACAGTCAAAACCACAATGTGATATCACCTCATACCTATTACGATAGCTAACAACAACAAAAAAAACAACTGTTAGTGAGGATGTAATGAATAAAATATATTCTGTGAAATGCTGGTGGGATTATAAAATGGTGCAACCACTATGGACATCAGTATAATGATTCCTCATAATATTAAAACAGAAATACCATATGATCCAGCAAACCCACTTCTGGGTAAATGTACAAAGTAACTGAACTCTATCTCAGAGGGATATCTGCACTCCCATCTCCCATGTAAAGTGTAGCATTATTCATAATAGCCAAGATATGGAACCAGACTAAGTGGTCATTGACATATGAATGCATAAAGAGAATGTTTCTGTATATGGATAAATGTATACTATGATAGGATTTATATATATAATTCATATAAATATATATGTATATAAGTATCATGAAATATTATTCAGCAATACATAGAATGAAATCCCACCATTTCAAAAATATGGATGAACCTGGATGTATTATTTTAAGAGAAATAAGCCAGACACAGAGAGACAAATATTGTATGATCCACCCTATATGCGGGATCTAAAAATATCATACTCACAGAAGCAGGCAGTAGAATGGTGGTTGCCAGAGGGTAGAGGTGTGGAATATGGGGCCTCGTTGGTCAAAGGGTACAGACTTTTCATTTAAGCAAGGTGAAAGTTCTAAACATCTGTTTCACAACAACGTAAATAGACAACACTACTGCACAGTGCACTTATAATTGTTAAGATGGTCAATTTTATGGGATATGTATTTTACCACAATAAAAAGCCGTTTAAAAATGATAACATTTGAGGATTAAAGTAAAAAATAAAGCACTATAGGGCTTCCCTGGTGGCGCAGTGGTTGAGAGTCCGCCTGCCGATGCAGGGGACACGGGTTCGTGCCCCGGTCCGGGAAGATCCCACATGCCGCGGAGCGGCTGGGCCCGTGAGCCATGGCCGCTGAGCCTGCGCGTCCGGAGCCTGTGCTCCGCAACGGGAGAGGCCACAACAGTGAGAGACCTGTGTACCGCAAAAAAATTAAAAATAAAAAAATAAAGCACTATAAAAATATTAATTTAGTAAAATGGTAGATATACTATATGTACTTCTGTTCCTTGAAGTGGATATTAAATTTCAAACTGTGATATAGTTACTGGAGAGATGGGAATAAAATGCATACCAGAGCAATTCCTGCAGCAAACTTTGGATCGCATGCCATTCCATGATATGTTGCTCCTACATAATTAGGATGGTCCCTATAACTAAATAATAAAATTTTTCTTGTGGATAAACGCACTTTAAATTTTTAAAAACTTAATGATCTTTTAAGAATTGGATTCCTCAATAATGCTGCTGCTTTCTTTTAGACATGAATATTATGTATCATGTCTAATGCTTTCAATCATTTTGTATTTGGGTAATCTCCCACGGTGCCTACAAAATTAAGTTCTAAAGGCAACTTTAGCATCGTATGATACACAGCTTAAAATCCAGCAGTGCCTAATCCTTCCAGAAATTAATCACCACTGTTGTCAACACTGGATGGATATAATGCAAAGACATAAAAGTCAGGGTAGATTACTGCCATGATTCGCAGGTTGTAAAACCTTAGACTGCATGAAAAGTGTTGGATTGGAGGACAGAATGAGAAAGACAATATGCAGCACAGTCACTAGGAAAAAGAGAGATGGGATATATTGTGTCCTCACACATTTCAGTCCTTAGTTAATGCTGCTCCTCCATCCCCAAGCCTGACCTTAAATTCTACAGAGACACCCAGAGATTCATAAATATATTCCATATTGCTTAAGATCTTCAGAATCGTGTTTCTGTTTTTTCCATCGAAAATAATCAAACTAGTAAAATAAAAATGTATATAAAGACTCGTGACAGTTACAGTGCAAGCACTTAAACAGCTACGCCTTAGGTCAGGATAGAAATACCATTAGGTCCCCACATTACCATACTTATGTTTTCCAGTGTAACCAGCTTTACATGCAATTATTGCATTCTGTTAACTAATGTATGCTTTATTTAATGTTAAAATGCTGGTTTCAATTATCTACCTCTGAGAAAATCTTTAAAACCATAGAGGCCCTATGTTTTCCTGAGGCTTTCCATATTATCAGTTCTTTAAATTTCCATAGGTAAGCAGCCCACTCTGAGGATAATGGCCTACCATGCTTTCGTGTCTTACATTTTATTAGATTTTTATAGCTTGCATTTTGCCAACAGTACCCACATAATCTATTTTTGAGATGTCTTGTCATCATAAATAATAAATTTTGTATATAATTTTGATGGTTAACTTACAAGTAATTTGATAAACTTTATACCAATGAAAATAAATTACTTACATTAATAAGTATGCCATATCATGGGACCTCTGAAATAAAAATTTTTCTCTCCATGACACAAATCTTTGTAGAACTTCATTAGCATCCCCATTAGTTGAAATCGTATTTTGATCTGACCAGAGCTCCAGAGAAGTTAATGTAACCAACACTTTAAGCTGAGAATACATCTGAAAACAGAAGATACATGATATATGGTTTTAGGTAATCATAAATATAACACTATATCTCTCTATGTAATGCTAATATATTCGATTTACTAATTTTTAGAGATGAAATCCATCGGTGGAAGAAACTAGTTGGTAGGACCATATAGTTTATAAAAGTGCATATGCTATTTATTCAAACAATGCTACTGTATTAATACAAATGTTTCTTATTTAAATATGAAACAAATACAGTGTTGATGAGACTAAAGATATGGACAACTTTCTCAGATGCAAGTACCACTTCAGAGCCCATATAATCATACTGAAAGGCAAATTTTGTTTTTTAATCACTAATAAAAATGACTAAACTACCACGTTTCAATGGGTATAAAAATGTTAAAATAATGCAGTGCTCAAGTGAAAGGACAAAAGCAGAATTAAGACTTATCACATGCTTAGTAAGTTCTAGATTTAAGCCTAGGGACATTACATATTAAAATGTGATGGTGATGAAACTCCTAAGTCTTTTTTGCCTGCTCAACTCTTTTGTCTTCATTCCCATAAGACAACATGACTATATATCCTGGAGAAATACATGTACTTTCTAAACACAGAGTTCTGAGCACTACATAGTGAACAATATCAAGAACATGTCTTCATTCAAGGGAAGAAAATCATAACATTTTCACTGAAACATTTCTAATTTTGTGTGCACACATATTTCTAAGCTTACTTATAATTAATGGTACAGCAACTATATATACACACACACACATATATAATTTAACAGGTTTAGATATAGAAAATTACAATCACAGTGAGGGATTTTTACATAGTTCTCATAATCGTTAATAGCTCAAGCTGACAAATTTACAACAAGCAGCAAATTTACAGCAAAAATATTAAAGGTTTTAAAA
This sequence comes from Delphinapterus leucas, assembly GCF_059928025.1. NCBI lineage: Eukaryota > Metazoa > Chordata > Mammalia > Artiodactyla > Monodontidae > Delphinapterus > Delphinapterus leucas. Next base: position 30,785,056 of record NC_143149.1, read on the forward strand.
ACTCGAGCAAGCTTTGATATAATATGCACATATACAAGCTTGTATAAAAAATGAGAGGGATATTTTTAAAGTATACCTGAAAGTTTTATATAAATTGACTCACATTAGGCCATAAAACATTGGAATATAAAACACAGTATCACTTAGCTCACATCGTCCAATCACAATGCAATCAAGTAAACTTGATTGTAAACTTGATAAAAAGTATTTCAATGATGTTATTTTTACTTAGATGGATAACTTGATTGTGGATATACATGATCTTATTCTATGTAAATGTACACTGAAAAAAAAGCTACAAATGCAATTTACAACTTACTTTCACATGGAGACAGAACAAGTAATAAAGGGAAACAGTATTAATAAATCTGAGTAGAAAGAATATAGCTGTTCTTTGTATTATTCCTATTCCTCTGTTTCCAAATAGAATATTTAAAAAGAGACAAAATAAAGATACTTTCAGATGAACAAAAACTGAATTCAAATGAATTACTACAGGTTAAACAGAAATATCAGAAAAACCAACCTGTGAGAAGGAGAAGAAATGTAGAGTTTGGAAATAGTAAATATGAAATACGTTTTTCCTTTCCTTAATTTCTTTAAACAACAATTGGGTATTTAATGTAAAATAATTTATTTTGTGGTTGATTACACAAGAAGAAATAAGACAGACTACAATAATATCACAAGGGGTTACACAGGATTTTACTGATGAAACATTTACATTTTAAAAAATATATTATTGAAGTGTAGTTGATGTACAATATTATATAAGGTACAGATGTACATCACAGTGACTCACGATTTTTAAAGGTTATACTTCATTTATAGTTGTTATAAAATATTGGCTATATTCCCTGTGTTGTGCAATATATCCTTGTAGCTTATTTGCTTTATACGTAATGGTGGATACCTCTGAATCCCTACCTCTATTGTGCCACTCCCCATTCCCTTTTCCCAATGGTAACCACTACTTTATTCTCTATATCTGTGAGTCTGTTACATTTTTGTTATATTCCTAGTTTCCTTTATTTTTTAGATACCACATATAAATGGTATCATACATATTTGTCTTTCTCCCCGTGACTTATTTCACTTAGCATAACAGAGCCTCCAAGTTTATCCATCCTGTTGCAAATGGTAAAATTTCATTACTTTTTATGAGTAGTATTCCATTGTGTGTGTGTGTGTGTGTGCGCGCGCGCGTGCGTATGTGTATCACATCTTTATCCATTCATATGTTTATTGGTATTTAGGTAGCTTCCATACCTTGGTTATTGTAAATAACACTGCTATGAACACTGGGGTGCATGTATGTTTCCAATTAGTATGTTCATTTTTTTCAAATATATACCCAGGAGTATAATTGCCGCATTATATGTTAGTTCTATTTTTAATTTTTTGAGGAACCGCCATACTGTTTTCTACAGTGGTTACATCAATTTACATTCCCTCTAACAGGTGTACAAGGGTTCCTTTTTAACCACATTTGTTATTTGTGGCCTTTTTGATGATAGCCATTCTGATAGGTGTGAGGTGACATCTCATTGTGGTTTTGATTTGCATTTATCTGATAATCAGTGATGTTGAGTATCTTTTCATGTGACTGTTGGCCATCTGCATGTCTTCTTGGGAAAAAATGTCTATCCAGTTCTTTTGCCCATTTTTTAATTGGGTTGTGTTTTGATATTGAGTTGTATGAGCTATTTATATACTTTGGATGTTAACCCTTTATCAGTCATATAATTTGCAACTATTTTCTCCCATTCAGTAGGTTCACTTTACATTTGTTTATGGTTTCCTTTGGTGGGCAAAAGCTTTTAAGTTTAATTAGGGACCATTTGTTTATTTTTTTCTTTTGTTTTCTTTGCCTGAGGAGACAGATGAAAAAAACCAAACCAAAACAAAACAAAAAAACATTGCTATGATTTATGACAAAGAGTGTTCTGCCTATATTTTCTTCTAGGAGTATTACGCTCTCCTGCCTTACATGAAGTCTTTAATCCATTGTGAGTTTATTTTCCTATATGGTGTGAGAAAATGTTCTAATTTCAGTCTTTTACATGTAGCTGTCCTGTTTTCCAGCGCCACTTATTGAAAAGACTGTTTTTTTTCTCCATTGTATATTCTTGCCTCTTTTGTTGTAGATTAATTGACCATAAGTGCATGAGTTTATTTCTGGGCTCTTTATTCTCTTCCAGTGATCTATGTGTCTGTTTTTGTTCCTGTATCATACTATTTTGATTACTGCAGATTTGTGGTATAGTCTACAGTCAGGGAGTGTGATGCCTTTCTCTGTTCTTCTTCCTCAGCACTGCTTTGGCTATTCGCAGTCTTATGTGTTTCCATACAAACTTTAGAATTATTTGTTCTAGTTTTGTGAAAAATGCCATTGGTATTTTGATAGGGATTACATTGAATCTGTAGATTGCCTTGGGTAGTATGGTCATTTTAACAATAGTAATTCCTCCAATCTATGGAAACAGTGTATGTTTCCATCTGTTTGTGTACAGGTCTTTCACCTCCTCAGTTAGATTTATTCCTAGGGAGTATTCTTTTTGATGTAGTGGTAAAATGAGATAGTTTTCTTAATTTTTCCTTCTGATAGTTCACTGTTAGTCTATAGAAATGCAACTGATTTCTGTATATTAATTTTGCATCCAGAAACTTTATGAAATACATCGATGAGCTCTCCTAGTTTTTGGCGGTGTCTTTAGGATTTTCTATGCATAGTATCATGTCATCTGCAAACAGTGACTATTCTACTTCTTCCTATCCAAGTTGGATTCATTTGATTTCTTTTTCTTGCCTGATTGCTGCGGCAAGGACTTCTAATACTATGTGGAATAAAAGTTGTGAGCAAGGACATGCTTGTCTTGTTCCTGATCTTAGAGGAAGTGCTTTCAGCTTTTCACCATTAAGTATTATGTTAGCTGTGGGTTTGTGCTATATGAGCTCTATTATGTTGAGGTATGTTCCCTCCATGCCCCCTTTCTGGAGAGATTTTCTCATAAATGGAGGTTGTATTTTGTCAAAAGCTTTTTCCGCATCTATTGAGATGAACATCTGTTTTTTTATGTGGCTGTTGGCTATCTGTAGGTGTAACACACTGATTTTTTTGGTGGATATTGAAAAATCCTTGCATCCCTGGGATAAATTCCACTTAATCATGGTGTATGATCCTTTTAATGCCTTGTTGGAATTGGTTTGCTAATATTTTGTTGAGCACTTTTGCATCTATGTCTATCAGTGGTATTGGCCTGTAATTTTCCTTTTTTGTGATATCTTTGTCTGGTTTTCATACCAGGGTGATGTTGTTCTCGCAGAATAAGTTCAGAAGGGTCCCTTCCTCTCCAATTTCGTGGAATCGTTTGAGCAGAATAGATGCTAACTCTTCTCTTAACTGTTTGGCAGAATTCACCTGTGAAGCCATCTGGTCCTGGACTTTTGTTTGCTGGGAGTTTAAAAATTACTGATTCAAATTAATTAATGGCAATTGTTCTGTTCTTATTTTCTATTTCTTCCTGGTTCAGTCTTGGGAGATTGAACATTTTTAAGAATTTGTCCATGTCTTCTAGGTTGTACATTTTATTGGCATACAGTTGTTCACTGTAGTCTCTTATGATCTTTTGTATTTCTGTGGTGTCAGTTGTAACTTCTCCTCTTTCATTTCTGATTGTACTGATATGGGCCCTCTCTCCTTTTCCTTGATGAGTCTGCCTAAAGTTTTATCAATTTTGTTTACCTTTTCAAAGATTCAGCTCTTAGTTTCATTGGTCTTTTCTGTTGTTCTTTTATACCTATTTCATTTATTTCTCTTCTGTTCTCCTTATGCTTTCTTTCCTTCTACTCATTTTGAGTTTTATTTGTTCTTCTTTTACTAATTCCCTTGGCTGTAAGGTTAAATTGTTTGAGATTTTTCTTGTTTCCTGAGACAAGCTAGTGTCTCTATAAACCTCCCTCTTAGAATTGCTTTTGCTCTGTCTCAGATTTTTGGATCACTGTGTTTTGCTTTTCATTTGTCTCCAGGAAGTTTTTATTTCCTCTTTGGTTTTACAGTGACCCATTGGTTGCTTAGTAGCATATTGTGTAGCCTCCATGTGTCTGGGGGTCCTTTGCAGTAGTTTTCTTGTAGTTCATTTCTAGTCTCATAGCATTGTGGTCAGAAAAGATGCTTGATATGAATTCAATTTTCTCAGATTTACCGAGGCTCGTTTTATAGTCTAGCATGTGATCTATCCTGTACAATGTGCCATGTGCAATTGAAAAGAATGTGCATCCTGCAGCTTTTGGATGGAATGACCAATATATCCATTTGGTCAAATGTGTCACTCAAGGCCTTTGATTCCTTACGGATTTTCTGTCTGGATGATCTGTTCACTAATGCAAGTGGGGCATTAAATTGCCTACTGTTATTGTGTTACTGTCAATTTCTCCCTTTATGTCCATTGATATTTGCTTTACAGATTGAGGTGCTCCCATGCTGGGTGCGTGTATATGTACAATTGATACATCTTTTTTTTTGGATTGATGCCTTGATCATTATGTAGTGTCCTTCTTTGTCTCTTGTAACAGTCCCTTTTTAAAAACTATTTTGTCAGATATAAGTATGTCTAATCTGTCTTTCTTTTGATTTCCTTTTGCATGGAATACCTTTTTCCATCCTCTCCCTTTCAGTCTGTGTGTCTTTAGATCTGGAGTGAGAGTCTTTCAGGCCATACAGGTCTTGTTTTTGTATCTATTCAACCGCTCTATTTCTTTCTTTATTGGAGCCAATAATTACATTTAAAGTAATTATTGATATGTGTGTTCTCATTTCCATTTTGCTAATTGCTTTGGACTTGTTTTTATAAGTCTTTTTTGTTCCTTTCTTCTTCTTTTGTTCCCTTTTCATATGATTTGAAGACTATCTTTAGTGTTATGTTTGGATTCCTTTTACTTTTGTGTGTGTGTATCTAGTATAGGTTTTTGGTTTGCAGTTACTGTGAGGTTTTTATAAAGATATAGATATATAGATATGAATGACTGTTTTAAGTTGCTGATCTCTTAATTTCAAATACATTTTAACAACCATGCATGAATACTCTCCTCCCCTCACAATCACTGTTTTTAATATCTCATTTTACATCTAATTGCTTTATGTATCTCCTTATTCCTTATTCTGGATATAGGTGACTTTGTTAAAAGACATAAGTCTTTTAACCTTCCTTCCAGCTTTGCATGTGAGATGATATCCTACTTTTACTGTATGTTTGCTTTTACTAGTGAGCTTTTTTCTTTCATAATTTTTATGTTTCCAGTTTTTGGACCTGGCTTTTTTCTTAGCAAAATTGTTTTGACATTACTTGTAACACTGGTTTTGTGTTGCTGAACTCTTTTAGGTTTTGCTTATCTGTATAGATTTGGATCCCTGTATCAAATTTGAATGAGAGCCTTGCTGCGTACTGTATTCTTGGTTGTAGGTTTTTCACTTTCAACACGTTAAGTATATTGTGCCACTCCCTTCTGGACTGCAGAGTTACTGCTGAAAAGTCAGCTGATAGCCTTATGGGAATTCCTTTTTATGTTATTTGTTGTTTTCCTTTTCCTGCTTTCAATATTCTCTTTTCATCTTTAATTTTTGTCATTTTTATTACTATATGTTTTGGTATGTTCATCTTTGGGTTAATCCTATATGGACTTTCTGGGCTTCCTGGATCTGGATATCTGTTTCATTTCCCATGTGAGGGAAGTTTTCAGCTATTATGTCTTCAAATATGTTTTCCGTTCCTTTCTCTCTCTCTCTCTTCTCCTTCTGGGACCCCTAAAATGCAAGTATTAGTGTGCTTGATGTTGTCCCAGAGGTCTCTTAAACAGTCCTCATTTCCTTTCATTCTTTTTCCTGTTCCACATCTGTAATTTCCATTACTCTGTCTTCCAGCTCATTGATCCATTCTTCTGTATCATTTAGTCTACTATTGATTACTTCTAGTGTATTTTTCATTTCAGCTATCGTATTCTTCATCTATGTTTGGTCATTCTTTATATTTTCTAACTCTTTGCTTAAAATTTCTGACATCTTGCTCTGTGCATCCATTCTTCTGCCAAGTTCTTTGATCATCTTTACGAGCACTACCCTGACCTCTTTCTCAAGTATGTTGCCTATCTCCAGTTCACTTAGATCTTCTTGTGGGCTTTGCTCTTGTTCCTCCATCTGGAACGTGTTCCTCTGTAGCCTCATTTTGCCTAAGTTAGTATTTGTATGTTTACGTACCTGATAAGTTGGTTGTGTTTCCTAATGCTGGAGAGTGGCCTTTTGCAGAAGACCTCCTGTGTGTTCCAGCAGCATTCTCCACTCTCTTCACCTGTGATATAGACTCTAGTCATTCCCCAATGTGGGCTGTGTGGGTCTTCCTGTTGTGGCAGGCTGACTATGTGGGAAGTCTGGTGGGCTTTCTTGGCCCCTGGTTCAGGTGGTTGCCAGTGCTGCCTCAGGCACAGGCTGCCAGCTGCTGGTTTTCAGGACCAGGTCATAAAGCAGCTGACTGTGAAACTCCAGGGGGCTCTGGGGTAGTGCTGGCTCACTGCTGTATGGAGTCAAGGTCCAGAAGACTCCAGGACTGTAGCCCTCCCACTGGTGGGTGAAGCCAGGGGGGTTCCTGCCAGTCTACTGGTAGGCAGAGCTGGGTCCTGGAGTCTGGTTGCAGGGCCCAGGGGTCCCAGAGCTAGTGTCATATCATTATTTCCTGTTAATACTTTTATAAAAACTATTTAAAGATCTGAATATTTCCTTTTATGCAAAAAATCTAGAACATCATGAAACTCATTGAGAGACTTATACAAAATTACTAGTGATAATGGACAAAGCAAGTTTTTTCGTTAACTTGCTGCCTGCCCATAAGTTTTTGCTAAAACTAATTGTATAAACAAAAAGTTCCGTAATCAAATATGTTCCTATGAATTATTCTTCCTATTTTTTAAAAATGGAATTTCCAACAGAGAACCCAAGCAATTACACAGCATAAAATAATCTTATAAAAGATAGTATTTAATAAAAGGATCTTCAATTGAGTAATAAATGAAATAGCTTATTTTAAAATGGAAATTGATTTAAGGAAGAGTTTCACCACAATTTTGGGTGGATCCAGAAGTATATGCAACTAGTTATAATCCAATAGGTTACAGTGCAATACAATCCTCCCTTATATATGAAGTTTTACATTCTTTCTAATAAATATTGGTATTGATTCCCCCATGCCAATGGAAAGGCAACTGACAACATTTTTTATGTACTGCTATACTGAGATACAGATTTTGAACAGAGTGACGTATATCTGCATTGCAAACAAAGATTCTTTTACACGTCCCCTTTCAATTTAAATACAAAAAAGATACAATATATCAATAATGCATACCAAGGCTTTATCCATAATGACTTGTATTTTCAGAACTCTTTTCAACAGCACACCAGAATTTTTCTGCAAAACAGAGAACATGAATTAAATAAAAATTCTAAAAATTTTACATTGTTTGTAATTATCAAGTACATTATATAATTATATACATACAGATACACACACACACACACACACACACATACAGAGTTATAGATAGATACACAGACAGAAAGATAGAGAGATATAGGTATATAGATAGTTAGGTGGTAGATACATATACAAATACATAAAGCTATAGATATTAGAGAAATAAGAGGATTGATGCCCACTGAGTAAATAAGCTGGTGAGATTCTGTATGAAAATTTTAGGAACAAATCAGAAGCTTTCACCTTATAATCTTGAGAATTAGAATCCTCTAAAAAAGTTACTGAAATGAGGGAGAATCCTTGTTCCTTCCTCTGAAAACCTTCCTCTTGGTCCCTCACCCCAACCTTCAAGCTAAACAAATTCCCATCGACTTTCCCCCTAACGTTACCTCTATTTTATCATCATTTTTGTACTTGTAATTATTTATATTAACTTTACTGTGGCCTACCCTCAATAAAATGCATCTATTTTAAGAATAAAGTTACATGAACTGGTAGCAATATTTACACCCATGCAACCATTTCCATCACTAAAATAAATAATGTTTCCATCACCCTCTTCCAAGTTAATAGCCTACAAGTCTCAAGGCAACCAGTGATCTGCTTTCTCTCACCATAGGTTACAATAACTTACCCTAGAATTTCACACAAATGGAATCATATTGCATGTCTTCTTCTATATCTGGCTTCTTTCACTCAGCACACATCTGTGTTGCTGTGATTATTAGTGATCCATTTGTTTTTATTGCTACGAAGTGTGCCATTTTAGAAACACAAAACGGTTTGTTTATACATTTAACTGTTGATGATCCTTTGGATTATTTAATCACCTTAGTTATTGTAAATATAGTGGCTATGAATATCCATGTACAGGTCTTTGGGCAGTTATAGTCTTTCATTCTTTCTTGGTTACTTAGAATTGGAAAACCTGATCCACATGATACTTGTATATGTGTAAAGTAGTACAAAAGTTCCAGAATACTTTCTAAAGTAGTTTGATCATTCTGCTTTTTCTCCAAGAACTAATAAGAATGTCAGTTGCTCCACATTCTTGCCTGTATTTGGTATTGTCAATCTTTTGCATTGCATGCATTCTTGTCAGTCTGTACCGAGATCTCACTGAGGTTTTAATTCGCAGTTCTTGGGTGATTAATGATGTTGAACATCTCTTCACAGGCTTGTGGATCATTAATGTGGTTTCTCCAAGTCCCCTACTAGAAATTTTATGTTTAGCCTTGACTATGCTCTAATTCATGTTTTTGGAATAAGGGTCAATTCCCACGTGGAAATCCAATCTTCTTGCATCATTTGATGAAGAGATCATTCTTTACTTTTCAAAGGCCTTAGCACCTTTGTGGATAATAATTTGGGCAAGAGCACGTGGGTCTACTTCTCATCTATTGTGCTCCACTGTCCTATACGCCTACCCTTATACCAAAAACACGATATGTTTCTCCACAGGAGGGGTCAGCAAACGACGGCCCATGGTATAACCACCTGTTTGTAAAAAAATATTTTATTGGAACACAGCCACTCCCATTTGTTTATAGTTTGTCTATGCTGATTTCACACTGCAAAGGGTGAGTGAAGTAGCTGCAACAGAACATATGCCCCACAAGCCTGAAATATTTACTATCTGGCCGCTTAAGAAAAAGTAATGTAAGCCCTTCACCTTGTTCTTTTTTTCAATTTTCAAAACTCTTTGACTCTTCTAGGTATTTGCATCTCCTTATGAATTTGAGAATCAATTTCTACAAAATGTCTTCTAGAATTTTGATTGGGATTACACTGAATCTACAGATCAATTTGGGGAAAATGAATATCTTATCTTCCTTTTTCCCTGTGACTTTGCTAGACTCTCTTAATTAGTCCGGATTGCCTTCATGGAGATTCCTTAGGACTTTCTATGTAGAGAGTTAGATCACTAAAGAAATAGGGTTATTTTTCCTTTCAAAAATATATACCCTTTATTATTATTCTTTTTCCTATTGCACTACCTAAGAACTCTAGTAAAATGTTGACTGGAAGTAGTGAAGGCAAACAACCTTGCGTTATCCCTAATCTCAGGGGTGGTTTTCTTCAGTTTGGGGCTATAACAACTATACCATAGACTAGGTGGCTTAAACCACAAACATGTATTTCTGACATTTCTAGAGGCTGGGAACTTCAAGATCAAGACACCAGGAGATGTGATGGCTGGTGACAGCACTCTTCCTACTTTGCAGATCTCCTGTATGCTCATGTGATGGAGAGCAGAGAGAGGGATCCCGTGCCTCTTCCTTTTTGTATAAGAGCATTAATCCCACCATAAGGGCCCCACCCTCATACATAATCTAACCCTAATTACTTTCCAAAGGCTTCAACTCCTGATACCATCCTATTGAAAGTTAAGGTTTCAAAACATGAATTTTGGGGGAACACAAGCCTGCAGTCCGTAACAGGAGCAAAGTATTCAGTCATTTACATTCTTTACGTTAGCTGTGGATGCTAATAGATGCTCTTTATGAGATCAAGGAAGTTTTCTATTCCTACTATTTACCATGAATGTGTACTGAATGTTGCCAAATGGTATTTCTGAAACTACTGCCATGATTCTGTGGTTTTCTACCAAAATCTGTTAAATTCATTCAATTCCTGTTTTCTTTACTGACTTATGTAATATTGTCTCAAAGTCTTTGAAAAAGCACACATGTTTTTGGAGTATAATGGAAACTTGACTGGATAACAAATTGCTGGGATATTGTGTACCCCACTGGAGAAGCCATTTTCTCTACTCCCTAGTTAGACATTCATGACTATATTACACGCACAAGTCTTATACTATAATTCAGCAGTCCCCAACCTTTTTGGCACCAGGGACTGGTTTCATGGAAGACAAGCTTTCCATGGACTTGGGTGTGGGGATGGTTTCAGATGATTCAAGCACATTGCATTTATTGTGCACTTTATTTCTGTTATTATTCCTTTGTAATATATAATGAAATAATCATACAACTCACTAGAATGCAGAATCAGTGGGAGCCCTGAGCTTGTTTTCACTTGACACTCACTGATCGGGTTTTGATATGAGTCTATAAGCAATTGATTTATGATGGTCTCTGTGCCGTCAAACCTCTCTGCTAGTGATAATCTGTATTTGCAGCTGCTCCCCAGCGCGAGCATCACCACCTCAGCTCCTCCTCAGATCATCAGGCATTAGATTCTCATAAGGAGAATACAACCTAGATCCCTCCCTCGCATGTGCAGTTCACAGTAGGGTTCGCATTCCTATGAGAATCTGATGTCACCACCAATATGACAGGAGGAGCAGCTCAGGCAGAAATGTGAGCGATGGGGAGCGGCTATAAATACAGATGGAGCTTCGCTTACTCGCTGCTCACCTCCTGCTGTGTGGCCCCATTCCTAAAAGGCCATGGACCAGTAATGGCCCGGCAGTTGCTATACTTGCTTTATAAGAAATGGTCAATTATCCAAGAATGATGTTTGCTCCTTCTCCAAGAGAGAAGTCTGTGAGAGAGAGCTGTCCAGGGCCAGCAGCATCAAAGAGGGGATGATATAGACTCTCTTTTCCCTTAACTCCTGTCTAGATTCAAAAACTAGTGGGGACAGTTTGGGGCCCCGTGTTGAAGCTAGAAAAGGAAACAACCAGCAGTTTCATCTACCTTGGTCTTTGCCTGAGCAAAGCACATATGTGATGTTAAACCACTGACAGTCGGGAATTGGTTGCTTCAAAATCTAGTGGTATTTGACCTAATAGTGGTTCTCAAGAAGAATACAGTTTGAGGAAGCGTACACAGTTGTTCCATCTTTTGATCTGACTGAAAGTTCACTGTATTTGGCAACTACCCCTTATGAATTTGGTTGTGATTGTGGCTGGCTATTATTTTCATTCGGGATGAGATTAGAGTCTCTTTTTTTAAAAGTGTGGTTTGTTTCACACATTAGGAAGGACAATTCACAATAGGGAGGAAAGAAATGGCTTCAACCAAAAAAAAACCTCAATTTTATAGTTCTGACTGGGTATAGAATTATAGGCTGGAAATCACTTTTCCTCCTTTTAAGTAACTGTTGTATTGCCTTTCAACCTCCAATATTGCTGCTAGGTAGGACCATGCCATTCTGCATCTTCTTTATATATAAGAAACCAGATTTTTTTAAAATATTGGTCCAGAACCTCCACTTAAATCATTCTGAGAATTTTTCTTGGATTGTTTTGTGATTTATTCAACACAATTTTCTATGTTTATTTGTACCAGAACTCAGATTGCATCACCCATATTGTTATTTTAATTGAATTTCTTATCTCTCAAATTTCCCTGTCATTTTTGTTTATACTTTAGTTTTTGTGTGATTTCTGGAATTTTATCTTGTGAACTTTCTTTTGAGTTTTTACATAGGTTCAGCATGCTTTTACCTTCCAAGAACTGTTATCTGCTGAGTGTTATTTTTTAAATAGCACTCTGTTCTTATTTTGTGGTGAAATATTTTCTCCCACCTGTCTGAGGATATTGTCATTTTGTTTTCTCCACTCTCTCTATTCCTTGGGACCTCAGGCTTTAGCACTTTGAATTTTTCCATGTCTCTATCTACCATATTCAATTGTTTCATCACATGTCTAGTGCCCCTTCGTATTAGGCACTGAGCATCTGACAGCTTATTCCAGCATCTATGACCACATACGGAGCTTATGGCCTGCTGTCTTCACAGAGAGTAAATTGTCTGGGTTGTTTGCTGGGAACACCCTGCTGTCAACATGGTTAGTTTTGATTCTTTTGGGTGGTTTCATTCCCTCCTGGGTTCTAATGAACATCTTGGATTGTGTAAACCTGTTTCCCAATATCTAGTGTGCCAAGTTTAATTTACAACAGAAACAATCGATTAGGAGAGGAAATCGGGTTTTATACATACTTATACAACTTATTTTCAACCACTTCTCTTCCTAGGCCCACCCTTAATATCATTTCCTAAGGTATTCGGACTTGCAGTTCCAAAAACATTTGAGTAGTTCTGTAGTGTGTATCAAGTTTCCTATAGCCTATCTCAATTGCCAGTTAAGGATTCAGCTTTTTAGTGGCTAAATCAGCTGTCTATCTGCTATTCAACTTCCAATGTTATTACTATTCTTCTGTTCTGTTTGTGTGTGTATGTTAATGCCATGCTAAAAACTCCTTTTCGCTTTAGTGGGGTTTAAGGAAGGGGCAGGGTAAATGCATGTGTCCAATATGTCTTTAACAGGTAAGCCCTTTATGTATTTTGTTTGTTCTACTTTTCACTGGTTATCATGAAGGCCTTCACCTAGATTATGAGTTTATTTGTGTTTCCTCTCATAAATGTCAAAACATGCCTAAAATATAAGATTTTATTTTATTTTTCTCTCTCTCTTTAAAATATCTGTTATATTGAAGATACTCACTTTGTCTGTTTGTGCTTGTAAAACATGCTTGGGGAAACATGCTTCTCTAAAGCTACAGATTTAAGCCCATCACATTCAGGGTGAAAAGCAATCATTTAATTCACAAACATGTCAGTACCCATTCTTTCCATTCATTCCTGCAGTGATATCCCTGGCTTCCTCTAGGTTCTGAACTTTTAGTCTCTTTTATTTCATTATTGCATTTTGTTTTGTATCCAAACTTTCCATAATTAGTTCCAGTTACCTTGCTTTACCACATTAGAAACTAGAGAGAGCAAATGTTAATAGTAGTAGTAGCGATATTTATTGATCACTTATTTTTCCCATATATACTAAATCATTTTCAATTATAAATTTATGGAATATTTAAAATATTTGTGTGAGTTAGGGATTATTTTTATTATTGGATTTTTACAGATGAGAACATTTAAACACAGAAGGATGATGTTACTTGGCCAAATTCTTGTGGCTACAGCCTGACCGACTTGAACTTCAAGCTAAGGCAGCTGGAACTGTATGCTATCTCAGTCTCTTCCCATCCCTCTCTTATTGCTGATTCACTGGAGGGGGATGGCTTCCAGTGCAGTGCTCTTTGTCTTTCCCAAAGCATGTCAATCCCTTCAGGTTTGCCCACTGCCACAGAAGAGTATTCATGGAATCCTTTAAAGTTATCCAATTTACTTCATGTGACACTGCTCTATTTCAGTTATGAAAATGGTCTGCAACTGTGTCCAGTGTTGTACTGCAATATGCAGATGGCGTAGGGTTAGGGGTCACATCTCAGTTCCATTAAAAATGAAATTTTCATTTCTATATATGATTATATTTTATCATTTTTATGACTTTCTGAAAGGGCAATTTTACTAATCTGTATTTGTACCAACATCTTTGGCAAAATAAATAAAAGCATATTAAAGCAACAGTGAGATGGAGATCATCAAAAATTAAATTCAAGTTTCATTTGTTACGATTTTGTTCTGCTTCTCTAAACAAGATATCTAATTTTCATGAGAATATGTGGACAGAGATTCATTTCCTTAACCACTGGTGGCAAAATGTAAAGTTGTGCAATCACTCTTAAGGAGGAATTTAGTATGTATATATATCTAAAAAACTTTGGAAATATGCCTATTCTTAGATACAGGTATTTATAAAAAAAAAGTGTGAATGCTCAAAAATTTGATACATTACTGCTGTTCATTTCTGGATTAAAGTAAAAATACAAATATGCAGAATATGCCATAATTTTGTAAAGTAGATATTTTAAGTTTATATATATATATATATGTATATGAAAAAGCATGAAAGAGTACAAATTAAAATAATTCCCCTGAATTCCACACAACATTTTCTCTAGAAAACAGTATTATGGTCATTTCTTATTTTCCTTATGCATACATTTAATTTTAAATCAACATTAACTAATGTTAATTTAAAATAATAATAAATGTAACATAATTTAATGATAAGAGAAAATGTGCATTATCCTCTTAACAGCAATTTTAAGGGGAAATTTCAAAGAAGCATATATGATTAGATAATTTTTTGTTAAATAAATCTTCTTTTATAAATCAACCTTTATAACTAGATACAGTAAAAGAATTAGAATACTCCAAAGTTCTAAGAGCACTATATCTAGACAATGACGTTTCAGATGATTTCTTGCCTCTTTTCTACTTTTACCTTTTCTATCAAAATAACACTTTCTTACAAAGAAAAAAATGCACTGGCAAAACTGATGACAGAGTCAGAATCAGCAAATTTGAGTATCATTATATTATTAGGTTGCAAATTCAGTAACAGTGCAACTGTGCATATATGCATAAGAATACTTGCAATTAAGTATACATGTGAATATTGATTTTTGGATTATATGTTTATATCTATTACATTTTTAAATATTATATGACTAAACAGAAAATATTTTAAATAAATACCTTACAAGAGAAGGTTTATTTATCATCAACATCAGTTTAAATTTGTTTTCCAAATGTAACAAATTTCAACATGAATATGTTTATCAAAAGTTGCACAAACGAAGATCCCATAAAAGGGGTTACTCACTTCTGATTTCACAAAAATTTTGTAGGACTGATCTGCCAATTGGGTTGTAGAATTATTTTCTGCTATGGGGGAAAATCAATTTCATTATCCTTTATCTGATAAAGCATATGCTCATATGTAGCTGAAGATTCCAATGGTTGAATTCCATAACTGACATTCTCCAACTGCAATAATCCCCTGAATACTTAAATACATAAAAAGAAATTAAAAACACAGACTTCTCAATGATAAACAGAGACTGATATTAAGTAAATATATAAATTTGATAGTGGCCTTTGTCGTCTAATATCTAAGAATCATCCCATCTTCCTTGGATTAACATTTAAACCCAATTTTCTACCTTCTTCTATCTATTACAGCATTTAGGAGTCATTGCAATTGTAGTGTGGCTCAGTAATGTGGCTATTTCTTATACTAGTGGCAGTTTTTCTGAATAAATTTTATAACTGCAAGCCTGGGAGAGAGACAAAGTGAATAGGGAAAATGATGACAAGCAGGCCAAGATAGCAGATGAGAAGACACATAATGAAAGTGCCTATTTTCTGCGTCTTCCATCTACCCTTCGAGAAGATTCTAAAAGTAAAAGGGTACACAAGATTTCAGTCATGTACATCTCTGGAATATACCATTACCTGAGTCCGGAGCAGGTGCTAAGTGTCACAACCGAATTTGCAATCTCTGTGGCATATCCCTGATAAAAGCGATGGCCCTAAACGGGAGTAGTATAAAGATACATTTGTCATGATTAGAACACAAAGTGTTTGGTCTTATCCTTACTTCCTGGACATCGTCAAACATTCACAATTAGGCATTCCATAGTATTATTCACCAGATATTCCACTTCCTTCTTATCTACCTACAGTCTTTTCCACTTGACACTCTTCTGCCTATAAATAATCACAACTCCTATCCTCCCCCATATGATTTTTGCTGTAATTCTAAATTTTTGATAAACAACTTTCTGATCTGCATCTTGTCTTTCTCAGCCCCATTTCTTGAATATATAGTCTATGAATGCTACCTCAATGTAATTAACAGCATTACTTTGACTTCCACTGTGAACATTTCGTTTGTTTTTTCTAAGTTAGCCCCAAATATCTTAACTGACATTTCCTCACTATTTTCTCTCTAATATCTCACCATGTTGATCATCCTTAGTTCAAACTCTCCTCTCAATGGACTCTCACAACATTAGTCTTCCCAGCTTCTCCCCGGATGTTTTCTTTCAGTGAATATTCCCTTCTCTTCCCTAAGAAATCTGTTGATATCTAGAATCAGTCCTGTTCCTCTGCTAATCCTGGGCTATGAAAACATTAGTATCATCACATTCTCTTGTATGAAAGTGTTTATACGTCATTAGCGCCCAGACTTACATCTCCATCAGTAACCATTCACTCGTCTCAATACCAGGATTACCTCCTATCTCCCACCCATGGACAGTGGCAGAGCATACCCTGCTCCACACCAGGCAGCAGCAGTAGCCATTTCTGCCTTCACTGGTGCCAGCAAACTATGCCACAAGCCTTCACGGAGATGTAGAATGCAAACCAGGTCCAACCCTTTAACCAGCAGAAGAGAGCATCTCAGTTTCTGCAGCTCCTGGCCTTGTACCTGATAAGAGAAAATGATCCCCACGAGATAATTCTCAAAACCCCCAACTCTAAGCAGCAAAAAGTGACTGAGATAAAAAATTCCCCCACTCAGGGGCACTAGCAGAGGCAGAGTGAGAAGCATACCAATATCCAGTGGCTGGGAAACTGCCAGAGGAAATACTCTCTCTTCCATGGGTCCTTCATCACTCAGCATCACCTAGCAATACAAGGTGGCCCAGGAAAGAACCTTGTCCTGCTATGGGTTGCACCGGCAGAAAGCCAGTGAGCTCCAGCAGAGCCAGAAGAATGAAACAAAACAGAATAATATTGAAAGCCCCAAGAAAGCTAAATGGTCACTGGAACAGCAGACCACACTAAATCTGAACTTAAACTGGCTGACAGACTTCAACAATAGAAGATTTCAATGTCAAAGATACAATAGAAAACTACACACTATACCAAGAACCAAGAATATCACAACATAATGGGAGAAAACAACCCAGTGATGCCAATATTGAGATGAGTCACACGTATCTGGAACTATCGGATGGATTTTAAAGCAGCTGTGATAATACTCGTTCAATGCACAATCAAAAATTACCCTGAAACAACTGAAAGAACAGGAAATAACAGAAAAGAAATAGAAACCATTAAAAAGAACAAATAAAAATATTAGAAGTGAAAAATATAATAAACAAACAAACAAAACAATGCATACTGGATAGGCTCAAAAGTAGAGTGGAGGTGACAAGGGATAGAATCAATGAACTTGAGAAAGATCAGTAGAATTCACGCAATATACAAAACCCAGAAAAATGAGTTAAGAAAGTGACTAGAGCCTCAAGGACATATGGAACATTCCCCAAAGTTTTCAAATACATGTCAGGATCCAATAAGGAGAGCAGAAAGAATGTAGGGCAGAAAAAAATTCAAAGAAATAAAGGCTGAATGCTGGTCGGAAAGAAGTTGGTTTAGAAAACCCTGGACCTTCCATCTCCCAACAAATACACCAAGTGAGTAGCAATTCATGGACCAATTTCCTTTGTGAGAAATCAGGAACTAATTGACAGGCTCATGCACACCTTTAGAGGATGCAAAATCAGATGCACCAAAGCCAGGAGGGAGATTTGGGGTGCCCTTTCACCAGAGACTCTACCCCAGAGTACTGCCATAAGATCACGAAGAGACCCTATAGCTCCCAGATTCACCCAGGAGAGGAGAGGGTGTTGTTCAAGCATTCAGTGCCCCGGTGTTTTCGAGGGGAACGAACACCCAAGGAACAGTTTCACCAGACCCGGGGCTCTGACTGGTTCAGTGCAGTCTAGCCACCCAAACCACCCAAGCCGCCAAGTGGAGGTGGTGGCTTGATTCCCTCCCCAGCTTGCCCAAACTCAACACAGAGTGAGGGGATGAAAAATCCCACCTCTCTGCTTCCCCTGGGGAGGTAACAGTGGATCGACTGAAGGCAGTGTTCCCACTTCGCCGGTTCTGCCCCAAGAGCCAGCACTTGTCTCACCAATCCTGGAGCACTGATGGCTCGCCCACAGTCTAGCTGTTGGAGGGAGAACAGGGGTGGCAGCTTGGGATGACAGACAACAATGATCGTCCCTACTGCCCAGCAGAAACAGAGCAGAAAAAACCACAGCGGCTTGCTTCTACCTGGAGAGAGAAACCGCTGGTAGAGGACCCCCAAGTCATTTCAAATCACTGGCCAGGCTTATCTGTGGGCGTTTCCTTCTGCACACGGCCAGTCATGAAGACTGGGTGATGTGACTGCTTTGTCTAATGAGCAGACACCAAAACAAAGTGTCCAGTGAAATGAGTCATAAGGAAAAGATATTTTGAACAAAGGAACAAGACATAGACTGAAACTGACACTAGTGAAATGACATTAAATAATCTGTCTAATGGAAAATTTAAAATAACTCCGATAAAGATGCTCAATGAAGCTGGGAGAACAATGCATGAACCAAGTGAGAAATTCAGAAAAGAGATACAAAGTATTAAAAGTATCAAACAAATCATGGAACTGTCAAATAATAACTGAACTGAAAAAATTCACCAGAAGGGTTCAACAGCAGATTAGATCAAGCAGGAGAAAGACTTAACTAACTCAAAGACAGTTCAAAGGAGCAAAAAGAAGACAGTGAAAAAGTGATAAAATCTTACGGGACCTATGGAACACAAACAAAAGGAACAATACACAAAGTATGGGAGTCCCAGAAGGAAAAGAGGGAGCAAGAAAGAATGATTTTGTGAAGCAGTAGAGATGTTAGCTAACACGATGACAGTAATCATATTGTAATATGTAAATGGATCAAATCAACACATTGTACACCTTAAACATTGTTACTTCCATAAGTAACAGTTCCATAAGTAATGTTCCATATGTCCTTGAGGCTCTATTCACTTTCTTAACTCATTTTTCTGGGTTTTATATATTGAGTGAATTCTACTGATCTCAATGTACTGACAACACATTGTACACCTTAAACACTGTTATATGTTGATTGTATTTCAGTTAAAAAAACAGAAAGCACTTTCAATACATACTGGCTGAAAACTTTCCAAACTTACAGAAGGAAACTGATATCCATGCCAAGAAGATAAAAAATCACCAAATAAAATGTCCCTAAAGAAATCCACACTGAGATATATTGCAATCGAAATGTCAAAAGTCAAAAGTAGAGAGGGAATTTTGAGAGCAACAGAAGAAAAGTGACTTATATGTAATGAAACACCCTTAAGACTTCCAGTGGATTTTTTAGCAGAAGGCTTGCAAGCCAGAAGAGACTGAGATGATATATTCAAAGTGTTGAGAGATGAAAAAAAAAGTCGACTAAATATCTTATACGCTGCAAAACTACAGAAGTGAAAAAGAGACTTCTGGTTTCTGGTTCTCCACGTCAGAAGGTTGGACGTTGCCATTCCATCCTGACAACAAGAGACAGCAGAACAGACTTAAAACTCAACAGCTCTTCCTGGATGTGTAAAAGAAGGGAGGACACAGTGCAAAGCGTGGCCCTCAGGATGAGAGAGGGCACATGGGGAGGCACAGCTCACTGGAGCAGAGAATCAGTAGTGCAAAGTGCTGCTGGAACTAGTGCCAGGGCAGGAAAACCTGACTGTGGTTGATGAAAGGCTGTAAGATCAGTGCGGACAATTCTGAGAAATAAAAACTCCAGAGAACCCATGAATGGACCCCCAAAATACTGTGAGATTTCCCTTCAAGAGTTCCACCAAGATGTCACAGCTAATATCAGAGAAAAAGTCCTTGTGCCTCCGGCAAGGGGAGGGGGAAAGGACTCAATTTGAAATACATCAGTGCACTCTGTTCTTCTTTACAGGGCCTGCCTTCAGGGGAAACTACCTAGATAGAGATGAAGTGGCTGGGGTATTATCAGAGCCTAACTGACCTCAGGAAAGGAAATACCCAAATCCAGCCCACTCTAGCCATTCTGTCGCACTTGCGGAAAAAACAAAAACAAAACACCAAGAAACACTTTTGTTCATAGCCCTGATGCATAGGCTCACTAAAAAACCGAGAATTAATCACAGGACTATAAAACACTTTCTCTCACCCCACACCTCACTCACCACCACACTGCTAAAGGCATATTTACAGCAGTTACGATACCCTAGATATAGAAACAATCTAAGTGTCCAAGAGTGAATGAGTGGATAAAGAAAATGTAAGATATATATCCTATATGTGAGACAACCAATGACTTATGATATACATCACACATATGAATGAATATTATTCACCCATGTGTGAGAAGGATTAGTCTGGAGAACATTATACTAAGTGAAAATAGCCAGACAGAGAAATAGAAACACTTTATGATCTCACTTACTTGTGGAATCTTACAACAAAAAGGTAAATTCCTTGAAACAGAGGAGAATGATGGTTACCAGGGGCTGGAAGTTTGGGGAGATAAGGATATGCCCTCAAAGGGTACAAGCCTTCACTTACAAGATGAAAAAGCTCTGGCAATCTAATATACAGCATGGCGACTATAGTTAACATAGTTACATACTGTGTTATACACTTGAATATTCCCTTAACAACCTTAAGTGTTCTTACCACAATAAAGATCACCATATGAGGTGATGTATGTATTAATAAACCTGATTGCAGTGACCATTTTACAGAGAATAAAAATGTGAATTAATCATGTTGTATTTTAGATATATAAAAACT
This sequence comes from Delphinapterus leucas, assembly GCF_059928025.1. Taxonomy (NCBI): domain Eukaryota; kingdom Metazoa; phylum Chordata; class Mammalia; order Artiodactyla; family Monodontidae; genus Delphinapterus; species Delphinapterus leucas. Next base: position 30,805,852 of record NC_143149.1, read on the forward strand.
TATCTGTAAATGTCACCTAATAAAGCTGAAAAATAAAAAAGAAATATTAAAAATTTTAAGAATGGAAGCATCAATGAGATAGGTTTGGTCAAAATCTAGAACACTGACAACAGATGCTGGCACGTTTGTGGAGCAACAGAACACTCATTCATTACTGGTGGGAATGCGAAATGGTAGAGATAGCCAGTCGAGACAACCTGGGGATATTTCACAAAACTAAACATATCTTACAATCCAATACAGCCAGCAATCACACTCCTTGGTATCTACCCAAAGGAGCTGAAAACTGAAACCCACACAAAAACCCTGCAAATGTACATTTTATAGCAACTTTTTCAACACTGTCAAAAATTGGAATCAACCAAGATGTCTTTAAGTAGGTGAAAGGATTCATAAACTGTAGTGCATCCAAACCATGGATTATTATTCAGTGGGAAAAAGAAATTAGCTATTAAGCCACGCCAATACTTGGAGGAACATTGAATGCATATTACTAAGTGAAAGAAACCAACCGGAACGGCTGCATATTGTATGATTCCAACGACATAACAATTTGGAAAAGGCAAAACTATGGAGAAAGTTAAACGTTGCCCAGGGTTACAGTGGCAATGAACGATGAATAGGCTGAACACAGAGGATTTTTAGGGCACTTAAAATACTCTCTATGATACTATAGCGATGGATACATGTCATTACATGTTTGTGCCGTCCCACAGAATATACAAATCCAAAAGTGAACTGAAATGTGAACCATGCACTTTGGGTGATTATAGTGTGCCCACATAGGTTCCTCAATTGTAACAAATCTACCACTGTGCTTGGGGGAGCTATGCGTATGTGGCTCCCGAGGATATTTGGAAAACTCTATGCCATTGTCTTAATTTTGCTGGCAACCTAAAACTGCTCCCCCAGCAAAAAAAAATTCTTAAGAAATGGAGAGATAAAGACTTTTCCAGACAAAAGCTGAAGTATTTCTCACCACTATATCTGCATTACAAGAAATACAAATGAGAATTCATCACTTTGAAATGAAAGGGTGCTAAAGAGCAACATGAGAGCAAAAGAAAGAATGAAAGTCATTGGGAAAGGTAAATGTATAGGAAATTTCAAATACTATATTACTGTATCGGTAGTGATTAAATCACTTTTAATTTTAAAATAAAAGTTAAGAGACAATAGTATATAAAAATAACTGTAACTAAAATCATGTTAAAAGTTACACAATATGCAATAATGTAAACTGTGATACCGATAACATAAAATGTAATGAGGGGGATTAGTAAAATTGACTTTTTGTATGTTATTGAGGTTTTTACCAGCTTAAAGTACACTGTTATAGCTGTATGATATTTCATGTAAGCCCCATGGTAACCAAAATGAAAATATCAGTAAAGGTTACATAACAGAAAAAGACAAAGAAATCAATACACATGGAACCAAAAAAAAAAAAATCAATGAAACACAAGAAAAGACAGCGAGAGGAAAAGACAGACAAAAGAACTACAATTAATCAATCAATCAAACAAGTAACAAAAAGGCATTAGTAAATAACTTCCCTATCAATAATCACTTCAAATGTAAATGTTTAGACTCCACAAACAAAAGATGTCAAGTGGCTGAAAGGAGGGGGGGGGCAGGTTTCAACTCTATACTATCTGCAGGAATTTCACTTTAAATTGAAGGACATATAGCGGCTGAAGGTCAAGGGATGGAAAATATTCCAAACAAATGGCAACAGAAAGAGAGCAGGTGTTTTAATTGGGAAGAACACGTCTGACTCCATATTAGATCTGTTCCTTTTACTTTAACCTTTGTGTTCTTTTGCCTGGGCTTAGTCATGCTGGCTCTGCACCTTTTGTAAAAGAATGTTGCCTATGGCTTGAAAGGTACAGGACAGCCTGACTGTGACCTGACCTGAACAGAGAATAACATTTGTCTTGCTGGAGGTTTACAGGAACATCGTGACCTGACATACATGGACGCTGCAAGAACACTGAATCCAACACCAAGAAGTCTGCAGCAACTAACTACACCCCTCCCTCAGCTTGCCTTTAAAAGTGCTTTGCTGACAGCCTTTGGGAAATTCAGGCTTTTTAAGGCAGAAGCCACCCGTCTCCTTACACGGCCCTGCAATAAACCTTTCTCTGCTCCAAACTCCGACGTTTCGGTATAGTTTGGCCTACTGTGTGTCGGGCACAGGTCTAGTTATACTTACATCAGACAGAATAGACATAAAGTCAAGACAGTCACAGGAGTCAAAGATGGACATTTTATAATGATTAAAGGGTTAGTCCACCGGGGAAAGAGAACCATTATAAATATATACACCCTCAGCATTAGAGAATCTAAATATACCCACAGCAAACACTGACAGAATCTGAGGAGAGATACAGACAGCAATACAATAAGAGAAGGGGACTTCAATACCACACTTTCAGTAATGGGTAGAGGAAGCAGACAGGAGATGAGTAAGAAATAAAAAAGAGGACTTAAATAACATTATAGCCAAAATCTACCCAGCAGCTACATACAGAACATTCCCCTCAAAAGCAGCAGAATATACATTCTTCTCAAGTGTACACAAGCTTTCCCCACAATAGATTATATGTTTGGTCACAAAGCAACTCTTAACAAATTTAAGAAGATTTAAATCATACAAGGTGTCCTTTCTGAACACGTTTTGGAATGAAACTAGAAAGGAATAGCAGAAGGATAAGTAAAAAATCCACAGCTATGTGGAAATTAACAACATACTTTTGATCAACAATGAATCAAAGAAAAGAATCAAAAAGGGAATTTAAAATAGCTTGAGACAAATGAAACAGAAAACACAACATACCAAAATTTATCAGATCCAGTGAAAGCAGAGGAAAGAGGTAAATGTATAGCTACAAACAAATACATCAAAAAGACCTCAAATTAATAAACTAATTTCACATCTCAAAGAACTAAAAGAAGAACAAAGAAAGCTCAAAGTAGCAAAAAGAACATAACAAAGAATAGACCAGGAATAAAATGATAATAAGTGGAAAAACAATAGAAAATATCAAAAAACTAAGAGTTGGTCTTTTGAAATGATAAATAAAATTGACAAACCTCTATCTAGATTAAGAAAAAAAGAGAAGTTTCAAAAATAAAATCAGAAAAATGAAAGCTCATGCCACAAAAATAAGAAGGTTCAAAAGAAAATAATATGAACATTATATGCCAACAACCAGATACCATAGAGGATGGATAAATTCTTAGCGACATGAAACCTAAGAAGAGTGACTCGTGAAAAAATAGAAAATCCGAACCGACGTATAACTAGTATGGAGACATGAATCGGTAATCACAAACCTCCTAACAGGGAGAAGCCCAATACCAAATGGCTTCCCTGGGGAATTCTATAGAACATGTAAGTAAGAACTAACACAAGCCTTCTCAAATGCTTCCAAAAAGTAAAAGAGGGGGGAACACTTTCAAAGTCATTTTATGCAGCCAGCATTACTCTGATACAAAAGCCACATGGAAAGAACAGTAAGAGCTAACATCCCTCATGAATACAGATGGAAAAGTGTTCAACAAAATACTAGTAAACCAAATCCAGTGTAATCTAGCACCTTAAAATGGTCATACACCATGACCAAGTTAAATTATTCTTGCAATGCAAGAATGGTTCAACATTCAAAAATCAATGTGATAAAACACATTAACAGGACAAAGAGTCAAAATCACAGGATCATCTCAATATATGCAGAGAAAGAATCTGTCAAATTTCAGCATCTATCAAAAGAAAAACTCTCAGCAAACTAGGAATAGAATGAAATCAGCACAACCTAATAAAAGCCATATATGAGAAGCCCACAGCTAACAACATATTCAACAGTGAAACCTGAAAACTATTCCTCTAAGATCAGGAACAAGGCAAGGACGCCCACCTCACCAATTCAATTCAATCTAGGATGGGAAGTTATACCTAGAGCAAGTAGACAAGGAGAGAGAAAAAAATAAAAAGGCATCCAAATTGGAAAGAAAGAAGTAAAAATATCTTTGTTTGCAGATGACATGATCTCATAGATAGCAAAACCTAAAGACTCCACAAAAACCCTCAAAGTTTTAGATCTAATGACAAGCTCCATAATATTACAGAATATATAATCAACATTCAATAATGAGTCGCATTTCTCTACTTACAGAGAACTATTTGTAAGGAAAGGGAAATTAAGAAAACAAATCCATTTACAAGATCACACACACACAAAATACCTACAAACAAATTTAACCAAGGAGGTGGGAACCTTGTACTCTGAAAACTACAACGTATTGATGAAAGAAATTAGATAAGACACAAACAAAGAAGACATCCAAGTGGTCAACAGGGAGATCACTAGTTACCAGAAAAATGCAAAGTAACACCAAAATGTTATTTTTGTGAGATATCACCTCACGACTGTTAGGATGGCTATTATCATGTGAACAAATGACAAAGAGTGCTGTCGAGGGTGTGGGAAGCTGGAACTGATGTACTCTGTCACTGGGTAGAGCATATGAAACGGCTGCTATAGAATACAGTAAAAATGAAAAACAGAACTCCCTGTGATCCAGCAATGTCACTTCTGGGCAGTTACCCCAAAGAACTGACACAGGAGCTGCAGGAGATATTGGCACTGCTATGCTTACTGCAGCACTATCCACAATAGCCAAGATGTGAATAAACCCTAAGTGGCCACATCCACAGAAGAGTGGATAAGAAAATGTGGTGTATATGTATTCTATGGAATACTAGGTAGCCTTAAAAAAGAAGTAAGTTATGCAATACGTGACAACATGATTCACCTTGAGGACATTATGATAAGTGAAACAGACCCATCACAGAAAGACAAATACCGCATGACTCCATTTCTATGAAGTATTTAAACATCAAATGCATACCACCCAAAAGTGGAATGGTGTTTGCCAGGGGCTTGGCCAGGGGGAAATGAGGAAGTACTATTTAATGGGCATAAAGTTTCAGTTAAGCAGGATGAATAATAAGCTCCAGGACCTTCTGTAAAACATACTGATGTCAACAGTAATGTAATTTATGCTTAAAATTTGTTAAAAGAGTAGAACTCATATTAAATATTTTTACCACCTTAAATTAAAAAAATTATATATATATATATATATATATATACACATAAATTCAGAAAAAAGTCAACAGAAATCCTCACAAAATTGATGAAGGACATAAACATTTAGATTCTGGAAACTGATCAAACCGAAAATAGAATGGGTCCAAAGTCACTTGCAACAAGAAAGATCATGACTAACTGAAAACAATAAAAATATCTTCAAAGAAACCAGACAGTAATGTCATATAACCTATAGAAGAACACCAGTTTGAATGACAGTACATTTCTCGTCTGAAAGTCATGAAGTCTCAAAGGAAATACAAGAGCAATTCTCACATGTTGACAAGAACATTACTGTCAAACATGAATTCTATATCTGGCAAATTTATCCTTTAAGGATGAAGGAAAAAGAGAAACTTTCTCCGACAGAGGAAAACTAACAGATTTAGTCTACAGCGCACATACCCTAAGGTAATGGCAAAAAGAAACTCCAGGAAACAAAGGTAATACATCACAAAAAGGCTTGGGTAGTCTTAAGGTACTGGGACAAATAGAATGGTTTAAAATACGGGTGAATATAATGAACTGTCCTTTCCTTCATGAGTTTCTGAAATCATATTTGGTAGTTGAAACAACAATCACACAGTATCATGTTATGCCTAATGTATGGAGAGGAATATTTGAGCAATTATATTTATAAAGTACAGAGGATAAAGGATCCTAAATGGAAGTAGGGTTTCAGGGTTTCACTTGAAGAAGTAAAAAGTCCACAACAGTAGGCTAGGTTCTATATGTTTATTGTAATACCTCAAGCAAACCTAAGAAAAGTATAACAGGGAAAAATCTATTGACACTATAAATAAATCATGATGTAATCTTTAAAATGTTCAAGTAATCCAGAAGAAGAAAACAAGAACAAAGAAATGAGTAGCACAGAAAAAAAAAATAAAGGAAAAAAAAAATAGCAGACAAAAGCCCTAACATATCAATCACTACTTTAAATGTAAATAGTCTAAAAACACCAAATAAAATACTGAGTCCCAAGGCAGATGGAGGAAACAAAAAAAATCAAACAAACAAAAGCACACCTTATGACCCAACTAAATAGTCTCTACAAGAAACTCACTTCCAACATAAATTTTTTTCCACTTCCAATGATTTTATTTTTTTACTTAATTTTTATTCTATATTGGGGTATAGTTGATTTACAAGGTGGTGTCAGTTTCAGGTGTACAGCAAAGTGGTTCAGTTACAGGCATAAATTTTTAGGTAGATTGAAATAAAAAGAATGGAAAATATGTCATGCAAATATTGATAAAAATCATATCAGAGAACGTGAACTTAATTGCAAAGAAATCTACAAGGGAGAAAGAGAGTCACTACGTGATCATAAAAGTATCCACTTATCAAGAAGCAGAGCAATCCTAAATGTATAGGCATCAAACAACAGAACTTCAAAATATGTGAAGCAAACCCTGGTACAGCTGAAAGAGAAAGACAAAAGCCACAACAGTAAAGGAGGAATTCAACACGCTCCAATCGGTTATTGCTGGTACTAGACCAAAAATCAGCAAAATATAGAACTGAACCGCAGCATCAATCAACCTGATCTCCATGACATTTATGGACCAGTCCGCCCAAGAACAACAGAATACACATTTTTTTTTCAAGTATCCAAGGACATTCACCTACAAGCATAATATACTGGCTCATGACGCAAACATTCACAAATTAAAAACAAATTGAAATTGTACAAGGTATACGCTCTGACCAAAGCAAAATAAACTAAAATTCAACAGACAACAGAAAAAATGAACAAACCAAAACCTCCAAACACTTGTAAAGTAAATAACAGACTTTAAAAAAACAAACAGGAAGCCTTAAAGGAAAATTTAAAAATACATATATCTGTAATGAACATGAAAACTCACCATATTGTTGTGAGATACAGCTAAGCAGTGTCGAGAGGGAAATTTTAGTACTAAAATGCTTACAGTAGAAAAAGGAATGGTCACGTATTGATAATATAAGTTTTTTCCTCAACAAATTAGAAAAAGAAGAGCAAAATAAACCCAAAGCAAGGTATAAGGGAGAAAAGAATAAGAGCAAAACACTACAAAGTTGAAAATAAGAAAACAGTAAAGAAAATCAAAGCAAGAAAAAGCTGGTTCTTTGATATGTGCAATAAACTGAAAAATCTCTAGCAAGACCGACAAAGAAGGGACGACATACCTCATCAGTGTCGGAAGTGAACCAGCATATCACTACAGCTGCTGTAGCCATTAAAAGGGTATGAGGACTGCAAGAAAATACATGCCAAAATGCCACTGAGATGAAATAGACCAATTACTTAAACACACACCACCAAAGCCATACATAGGGAACAGATAAACAAAATATTTCTATAACCATTAAATAAATTGAATTGGCAATTTAAAACCTCCCACGTACACACTCACATACACACACAAAATCCCCAGGTCCAGTGATTTCACTGGAGAATTTTACCACACATCTTAAGCATTAACAAGTATTTTATACAATATCTTCCAGAAAAACAAAAGAAGAGGTAATCTTTCTCAGTGTATTTAATGAGGCCAGTATTACTACTCCAAAAATTAGACAAAGTCAGTACAAAAATAGAAAAATCATAGATCAATATTTCTCAGGAACTTTGACCAAAAAAATCCTCAAGAAATTATTAGCACATCAAAGCCAGGCATGAATAAAAGAATCATACACCAGGACCAAGCTGTGGGGTTTTTAGGTTTGAAAGGTATTTTCTAGGTATTGTTTCAATATTTGAAAATCAGTCAGTGCAATCCACTATATCAACACACTAAAAAAGAAAAATCATATGATCATATCAGCGGATGCAGAAAAGGCAACCGATACAATTAAATACACACCTCCCCTCATGGGGCAGAAAAACAAACAAATTCTTAGCAATCTAAAAATAGTGAATTTCCACAACTTTATAAAGAGTATATTAAAAAAACCCTTACATCTAATGTTATCCTTATGGTGAATGACTGAATACTTTATCCCTACAATTGGGAAAATTGTGAGGATGTCTGCCATCAGTATGGTTATCTGACAGAGTACCGGTAGTTGTAACAAGCACAGTAAGGTAAAGCAAAGAGATAAAAAGTATACAGATGGAAAAAGAAGAAAACAGAAGGCCATATTTGTAAAAGACCTGACTATGGAAAAATTCTCAAGGAATCTATCAGAAAAAAAAAATAACAAACCCTCATAGAATTAATATGTGACTTCATCGAGGTTGTAAGGATATAGGATTGACACAAACAAATGAGAGTTGTATTTCTAGATAACAAAAACATATGTAAACGGAAATTAAAATAGAGTACCATTTACAATTGCTCCAAAGAAAATGAAATACTTTGGTATAAACCTAAAAACATATCTACAGGATCTGAATGCTAAAATTACAAAATGCTAATGAACGACATTTAAAAAAAGACCAAACAAATGGAGATTCTTACTGCATTCACGGTTGGAAGAATCAACAGAATAAAGATGCCTATTCTCCCCAAATTCATCTGTAGGTTTAACAGTGTCTATCACGATGCTAGCAAGGTTGTTTGCACACAAAGGATAGTTTAGTCTAAAATTTATATGAAAAAGAAAAATATCTAGAATAGTGTAAAAATCTTGAACAAGAATAAAGCGGAAGGAATCACTCTAGTCAACATAAATGCTGAATATGCAGGCAAACTGAAGAAGCAGCAGGATACTGGCAGAAGGAGAGTCACATGGAAGATCTGCACAGAATAAAGAACCCAGGAATATATCCGCATCAATATGACCCCGCCCCCGACTTTTTGACAAAGGTGCAAAAGCAACTCAATGCAGAAGAACAACCCTTTCTAGAAATAGTGTTGGAACAATTCCACATCCCTGGTCAAGTGAGTGAACCTTGATCCAAATCTCACACTTCATACAAAATCACCTCAGGTGAACACACCATTAAATGTAAATAAAACTATAACACTTTTAGAAAATAAAAATACACAGAATCTTCAGGAACTCTAGGGCAACATAGATTTCTTAGGTTTGAGAGCCAAATTACCATTCATAAAGGAAAAGTTGATAAATTAACTCTCGTCAAAATGGAGAAATTCTGCTCGATCAGAGACCTTATGATGAGGATGAAAGGGCAAATTACAGACTGGGAGCAAACATCTGCAAACCACATATCTGGTAAAGGACCTATAATTAGAATATATAAACTCCTCAAAGGTCAGCAGTGAAAAACCAACCAACGAGAAAAGTCCAACGAGAAAATGGGCAAAAGACATTAACAGATATTTCACAAAAAGTGACAAACAAGCTCATGAAACTATAATCAACATCACTAGTCATCAGAGAAATGCCAGTCAAAATTACATGAGATAAAGTACACATCTATCACAATGGCTAAAATAAAATTGTAAAATTTAAATAGCAAACAAAATGGCAAGAATGCAGATACTCTTTTCTCTCTCATTCACTGTCAGCAGAAAGTTAAAATGGTACAGCCACTCTGGAGAAAAGATTGGTAATTTCTCTCAAAAGTGAATATACACTCACCATATGATCTGGCAATGATATTCCTGGGTATGTATCCCAAAGAAATAAAACTGCACACCTACACAATTGTACATGAACGTTCACAGAAGCATTCTTTTCAATCGCTTAAAATCGGAAGAGCCAAACTCTCAGTTGGTGAAGTATGAGAAAAACTAAACCTGGTGTTTCTTTGTGGAAAGTAGCTGTTGAGGAATTCAACTTTTAAAAATAGATTTCAAGGGACTGAGATTTTCTATTACTTCTCTCAATCTTGATAAGTTGTACTTTTCAAGGAAGCTGTCCATTTCATCTAAATCATCAAATTTATTGGCATAAAGCTGTCACAATTCTCCAAGATATCATTTTATCTTCTGTATGACTAGCAATATCTCCTTTCACCGCTAATATTGGTGGAATTTGTTTCTGATCTAGATAAGTCATACTGGGGGTTATTAATTTTATTAGTCCTTTGAAACAACTAAATCCAGAGCTTTAATGATTCCATTCTTTCTCCTTTTTCTCTCTCATTGATTTCTGAACTTATCGCATTCTTTCCTTCCACGGCTATGGCTTAACCCTTTACAGAGCATCACAGTTTGTGTCAGAAGGCAATTAATTTAATGGTAACCATCCACAATTGTCTCCGCGCTGTGTTTTAGGCTTTGAGGTGGGGAATGGGGGTGACCAAGAGTGTCTCTTACTCTAGAGCTTGATCCTTCCTTCAGACACTCAGCCTTTCTGTCTCAGCTGAACGTCTGGGTTTTAGCAAGGTCACTTTACACTGCCTGCGCTGAAAATCCAACATCTCCCAACACTGTTCCGTCGGTTAGTATTATCTCCATTTCACTCTCGACCCTTCAGTAGAGTCTTACCCACCAAACATGCTGTCTAATCCTCAGTCAGGGAACAAAGGACAACTCCCCTTCTCTGAAAAAATGTACATCAACACAGAGTCCCTTTTTTCTCTGGTCCTGGGTCCTGCAAGTTCCAGCTGCTTCAGCAGCCCAAACTCTTAAAAACTCTTAAAATCCAAATTCTTAAAGAGTCCTGTTTGCTTCCACCCTTGTGCTATAGTTAAGACGTTATTTCCAGTCAGAGGGCCAAGTTCAGTGTGAGGTTCGCCTTCCATGTTTTCCTTCTGTCAGAGAGAGAGGTCCTGATTTTTTTTTTTTAATTGTCAAATGTCTGAAAACAAGTGTCTCATGGATTTTGTCCTGCTTTCTACTTGTAGATGGTGAGAAAGACAAATGTTGTATGAGTTACCATATTTTAAATTTCATTCTCTCTCAACTGCAACACAGCAACAGAATCTGACCAATCACTAGCATTTGCCTCTTCCCCATCATCTATTCTGGCAAATTACGTATCTTAGACTAAAGCCAACTTTCTCACATACTTTTAAGCATTTCTTGACTCTTACCTGCATTTTGGGATAGAATTCAAATTCCTGTGTTTTTCATGTAAACCTATTCAGATTCTGTACTCAAATTGCTTTTGCAACTTCACTTTCCTGTGCTCTTTCTGTAAAGTGGTTTCCACTGTTCCCTCCACTGCTCAGGTCCTATGGTACCTCCATCAAAACTTCTCCCTGTGTTCAGTGGCTTCTTAGTTCCTTTCCCCACTTTTTTCCCCCTCTCAAACTCCTACTCCTACTTCCACAGAGTGTAAATGACCTTTTCAGGTAAGTGATTCCTGAGTTCCAAGTTTTAAAGGTAGTCATTCTATTCTATATGCTTTCAGAGCAATTGCCACATTACGTTTGGGTTTGTGATCAATCTGTTTGCCCAGTAATTCAGCCGAGTATAAAGCATTCTTCTTCTTCCCACCAATGGCACGTTCACCACATAACAATAAAAATCTACACAACATAAAGTAAAACTTACCTTTACAAATGAAGAATCTGGATACAATATCCCTGACTTGTTGTATGAATACACCAGGAAATGAGAGTCTAAAAATGACCTAATTCAACCAAAATAATAATACTTCATTGTAATAATAGCATTAGTAAAAGTAACTTCCAGAGTCATGAAATTAAACAAACTTACATTTCATTTTATAAGCTCAAATACGCAAAAATTAAATGGGCTCATCTCTCCGTTATCTAGCTTTCTTTCTGATAGCGCATTATGTATATAAGAGAAAGCAAGAACCAGGATGACCGGATACCAGTGTGGGCACTGGAATGACACAGATTGCTGTCTAGTAAAATCCAGGACTTCCAGATTCCCTCAACAAAATTTTCTTTTATAGATTCAACCATCAATACATCTCATGGAGTAAATCTCTTAGTTAAAGTTTGCTAATAAGTAGCCATGGATTGATAAAAAACAATCAAAAAAATACATGCTTATTTCATTAGCTTGTTTCTGTGAAGTTATGCTGTGCTACAAAGCATCCTCCAAATTCCCAGTGCCTTAAAATTACAATGAATGTTCTTCACAAGGTTACTGCAGGTTCAGCTCCACATTGCCTTCATTCTGGAACCTAGGAAACGGCATGGTCCCTCCACGGAACATGCTTTTCTCGTAGCAGAAGGAGAAAAATTGTAGAAGCACACGATAGATCTTAAAGCCTTTGTTTAGAAGCGGGATTCTAGTCTTTTGCTCAAATTTCATACGTTATTTCTATAGAAAAACGTGACATAAACAGGGTATGGAACTAAAATCTTCTTACAAGGAGGATGGTGATTATCATGGAACAATCTAACATCGTTATTTACTGTAGGGATGAGACAGGCTGGGACCCGGGACCCTTTACTGGAGCGCTTGGCCTGGACACAGGTCTCCTCGAGCAACAGAAGACAGAGGGACTCTAAGGGACTAAAACTAACTGCCTGCATGTGCAGTCTGGGTAATTATGAACAATAAGGCCACAAACCGACTGCCACTCCGGAGGTGCCAGGAGCAAAAGCAGGGTACTTACTGCGCATGATCCCTGCACACAGCACCACCAGGCGAGTGGGCAGACCACCAATCTGCCCCTACCTTCACCCCATTTAAGGATCCAGCCCACCTTCCTCGGAGAGTGAGCCAGGGAACCTGTCACTTGTTTTCACTCCCTCCTGCTGCAGCACGAGCCTCAACAAAGCCTTGCCTGAATTCCTTCTCTGGCCACTTATCAATTTCTATTGATTAAAGAGTCCAAGAACCCTAGTCCATAACAGTGACACTGGGATTTCTCATGGATTCCAAACATCAAGAAGGTGTGAAGGCCAGAATGGAAGAGAAACTAGAGCATTAACAGAGTACTTTTTTCACCACTACTTTTTTTTCACCACTACTTTTCTTATCTTCTTCATGTCCTCTCATTCTTTTTTAAAAATTTTTAGTGAAGTATAGTTGATTTGCAATGTTGTGTTAGTTTCAGGTGTACAGCAAAGTGATTCAGTCATATATATATACATATATATATATATGCACACACACATACATATATTCTTTTTCAGATTCTTTTATCATACTAAGAAAAGTAAGTTGGACAGACAAATATCCTATGATATCACTTATATGTAGAATCTAAAAAAAATGATACAAATGATCTCCTTTATAAAACAGAAATAGACTCACAGACATAGAAAACAAACTTACGGTTACCAAAGGGGAAAGGAGGGGAGGGATAAATTAGGAGTTTGGACTAAACAGGTACACAATACTGTATGCAAAACAGATAAACAACAAGGACCTGCTGTATAGCACAGGGAACTATATTCAATATCCTGTAATAATCTATTTCCTCTCCTTCTTGAAAACTTTTCCTTTTCTTCAATTCAAATAACAAAACCAGAGAGGTTCCTGGAGAAAAACTGGTATCTGTCACTTTATATTCCACATATATTTAAGGAAAAACTGCATGGACTGGGTTGGTTTAGGTGAAAGCATCTAGAACGTGAATTCTGAAACACGGGCAGAGCCACCTTTTAATAACTGTAAGCATTTAAATGGAGGTGGTGGAAATGGGAATCCAGAAGTAGTTCCCAGGAAAAAGAAATTAGAGATTAAAAACCTTAACAGATATTTGACAAGCATTATTAAAAGGATAAAAATTTTGTTTGCGAGTTTATTCATCCTGGGCCCTTTTTCAAAGGCATACTTTTGGCTTCTGTATGAAACAACAAAACAGTCTGCCTTAATCAGTGACATAACAAAAATACAAATGAGCACTGAAAGAAAAACAATGTCCAATGAAAGGAAAATGAACAATAAAAAGCATGCAAAACTTAAAAGTTAGTTCCAAATGAAGTAGCATTGATGAACAAAATAATCTTAATTTCAAGAGAAATGAATAAGCATTCCAAGGAGATCATTCCAAGAGAAAAAAGTATACTCTGAAACTAAAACACATGACAGTTAATATTAAATAACTTAATAAATGTATCGAAGAGAATTTGCTTACTGTGAACAGAATTATAGGTCTAGCCAACAGAAAACAAATGCTGGTAAAATGCATGTCAAAAATAAAGATTTGATCATAGTTGTAGAAAAAACTATGATATGGAACACAGACAAGTAAGACCCAGGATGAAAGCAATGATTTCCCATAGAAGAAAAAAAAATGCGTAGGGACTGAAAATTAAAATGAAAAATTTAGGGACTTGGGATATATTAGGGAGTATTAATGTAATACACACACACACACACACACACACACAAACTCACACTCACCCACATACAGAAATTGCTGGAAAACTCACTTCACACAGACTATATCAAATTGCAAAAATTTATAGAAAAGAAATATGACTCACAAATTCTACACATTGCCAAATGTCATTCAGTTATGAGAACAAGAAAGACATCTGCAGACATGCACCGATTCGGGAAGCATGCCACCTGCAGATTCCATCTGAAGAAAATAATCTGAAGTTATTCTAACTAAACGATACCTGAGTCAGCATAAAGCTGCAATTAAAAAAAAAGTAAAAAGAAGCTTTGAAGAAAGTTGGAAAATGCAATACTGTTGTTAAAGAAACTGAAAGCTATGAATTTACATCTTAAGTGGAAAAAGAATTTTAAGAAATACTATACGAATGTGATGCTATCACTTCTAACAGACACAAGAGAGGAATCTGAGAACCTAGGATAGAAAATATGAATATAATGATTATATGAAAATTTCATTTTTATAGCAATAAATCCCAAAAACAAAGGAAGAAGACAATCAATAGTGTAGGTGGCGTAACCGCAACCTATAGAGGAGATAAAGTGTTAATATCTACAGAAAACAAAACTTCCCACGATAGATCATGGAACAAAACCCAGAAAAACAGAAAGATAAAGCCATAGGTTGAAAATAAATAACTCAAAACAAATGAATAAAAAATAACGACCGCCCCGCCCCCGGCAAAAAAAAAAAACAAACCCAAAATCTCAGGAAAAGCAAATCAATGAGAACGGTCAGTAAACACTGGAAAAGATACTACGTGTTATTAATAACCAGTGAAGTGCATATTAAAACAACAATAAAACAGCATTTGTCATCCACTAATTAACAAAAATAAGTGTGTGAAGATATTCATTTTGTCGAGAATGTGGAGAACAGAAACACTTTTAAGCTATTGGCATGAGTAAAAATTGGTTATAAGGCTTTTGAAGAAAAAAACTGGCATTATATAGCACTTGAGAAATTTCTTATTTATAATCCATCAATTTCACTGGGGCCCAGGAAGTCATGGTCAAGGATGTCCATGATAGAGCTGTTCTTGCTATAAATATGGAAGGATAAATAATTAATGGAGTATATTCATTTTATGGCTACATATGCATTTTAAAAAACAAACCCGTTTTGCACACATCATTATGAATGAATCTCAACAAATAATATTATGCAAAATGTTGCACAACGAACACTAATAAGTGTAAGGCCAACTGGCCCGAGGCAGGGGAACACAATCAGATTCACAGGTTGCATCAGACCGAAATTCTCCGGACCACCCAGTTCCAGAAACTGCCCTGGAGACATTCCGGACCACCCAGTTCCAGGAACTGACCTGGGACTTTGAACGCAGCCCAGCCTTCCCGCCTTTCGAGGGGCGGGACTAACGGTCCCCCAGGATACCCGAAAAGACCACCAAATAAGGAATACCCTGCGCCCTCCCAGATTCACCACACCCCTTTCCCTTCTTCCCCTATAAAATCTTGCCCAACCCTCGCCCGGGTGCGACTTCTCTGGCCCCTTTCTCTCGGACCAGTGAACCAGTGAACCAGTGAACCTCGCCCGGGAGCGCTCCCTAATAAAGCTCACTTGAAGCTTTCCTCTGTTTCGCGGTGCCGTTTGTTAAGATCCAACCTTACAATAAGTACCTATTGCTCACACTTGTGGGTCATGTGTGGGTAGCCATGGCAGCTCTGCTAATTGTGGCCAGTCTTGCTCAGTGGTACAGGATTCAGCTGAATGTTGGCTGCTGTAGGGATAAATAGAGCACCTTGGCTGTGATCCACATGTCTTTAATCGTCCAGCAAGCTAAGCCCGAGCATATTCTCATGGGGATGACAGACAAACAAGATGGAAAGCAGAAAAGCGTGACAGCTTTTTCAAGCCTGTGTTGGAATCAAGGCAGCCAACATCTCTCTGGCCAAAGTAAGTGACATAGCCCCAAACTGGGCTAGTAATTTGCCAGGCCCCCAAAGTAAAATGAAAATGCGGGGCCTCTCATTCAAAAGTTTTTAAGAATCTCAGGATAGCATCAGAAGAGCATGAATCCAAGCACAGAGCCCTTCTAACCTTGGGCTCTTCACACCCATGAAGAATGAGTGTGAGGTAGTTGTTGAGCTGATACACTCCACCTCTTGATGAGAGAACCTCAAAGTTATATGGCAAAGAGTGCAAATACAGGGAAAGGTAAAGAACTGGGGTCACTTTTGTGATTCACCATGTTAAGGTCCACCCTTACCTACCCTTCTGATCCACCATAACAAATTGTATAATGGAATATACACTCTTGTTCCATTCGTGTCTATTTGAAGAACGTATCAGAACATGATTTTTATTGGTCTTTAGACATATGGATGACAGACCCTAAAAATATGGCAGAAGAATATGTGTCAATATCATAATGGTAATCGGCACTGCGGAGTGAGACGATTGAAGAGGTCTGGGTATGGGAATAATAGATTTCATTATTATGGCCATGTGCCCTTTTTTTTAATATGTAGGGAAAATGCTTATATGTGCGTCATTCACGGTAAGAACTTAATTGTTTATACTAATCTCAGAATTTTCCTTTTGTATTTTTATTCATTCATAGAAAAAAAACAATATAAAAACTAGCATGCTAATATAAACTACGGACTTTGGGTGATAATGAATGATGTGTCAATGCAGGATCATCAGTTACAGCAAATACATCACTCTGGTGGGGAATGTTGATAATGGAGGAAGCTATGCACGTGTGGGGTGTAAGGATATACGGGAAATCTCTGCGCCTTCCACTCACTTTTGTTGGGAACCTAAAACTGCTCTAAAAAATAAAGTATATTAAAATGATAAGAAATAATAATGAGAAAACTACGTGAATAGGCAAACCCCATACAGGAAAATGAACTAGCCAATAACTATTTAGAGAAATCATTTAGGGAAATACAACCTGACATTAAGATGAGATACAACATTTTAGTACATCACGCATGCTTTTGGAAATCTAAACTGCTACGGTTTTTAGAAAGTAACTGGCAATATCTCTCAAAATCTTTACATGTTATAAAATGTGAGTAATAAAGAAGGCCTACCTTAGAGGTGGTTGTGAAAACTAATCAGTTACTACCTGCAAATTGCTTAGAAATACGCCTGGAATATGGTACGTGCTCAATAAATGTCAGTTGCTTTCATTATTACTATTTATTATTATTACTATTATCAGCACTCATCCTGCTTGATCCAGAAGCCCATTTATTAATATCAAGACTATGAAACAAAATCTCCCTGGAAATAACTTCATTACCCATCAATATTACATACTATGGGATCTCATCCATTAAAAATGAGTAAAAATTTATACATAGAGCAAGAAAATAAGTGCCATTATTAGATAAGACCTGACACTTGCAGAACACTATTTCCATTTGTGCAAGAAAACAAAACAAAACAAAAAAAACCCTTTTCTGGTAGGTTTCTATATGTTTTATTTCAGGTAAAGATGAAATTTAAAATAGAAAATCATGGAATGATACACACAGGATATTGATACTGGTTTCCTCACAGAGTGGAAGTAGAAAACTGAAGAGATTAAAAATATATCCTATAGCAAAATGAGACAAAACTAGAGTGTAATATCAAATAAAATGCTTAAAAATCATATAATTATGTAAAATGACATGAAACAAATAAAATTAATCATGGACAGATAAACTTATTCCCTTGATAGTTGCAATTGTAATTATACTTTAAGGAGTTACATAAAATGATTTTCATGTGTCTGATATACTTTAATACTTATATCATTAAATTACAGTTGGGTTTGAATATTAGATTTAAAAATCTAAAGATAAAGACTCGAAATTCTAGTCTGACATGAATCACCAAGAAGACTTAACATATTAAATATAACATTTATGCTCTTGCATATTTAGGCTCTAAATTTAGGCTCAATTTAAGGTAGTCATTGTAAAAATGTAAGAAACTAAAAACAACTGTATGAAAAGAAGCATGGCCACTTGCTGTTTTTCAAGGTGGAGAGTGTATGTTTTCCTGTCAATTTTGATAGCATAGGTGACCTACAGCAAAGTAGTCAGAGAGAATGTAATTATTAGATATTTCAAATCCTTAAGTCAGAAGCCCTGATTTTTAAAAATATATGTACTCTTTCATATAAGCATGTATTGTATCATGAGTGTATCAAAATTATATATATAATTATAGTTACAGTTATCTTTCTTCAATCTTGGAATGTGTGACAGAATCATAATCGAACTTACATGAAATCTAGGAGTCTAAGTCTATTTCAAAAGTAAGAGCATAAGTCATTAGCATTTAACTATCATCATCAAATTTTTAACTTCAAATGGTTACATTTAGAAATGCTGAGTAACCTTTGAAGGAACTTGAATTTTATTATCTTTTCCTACTTTGCAATTTCTACAGCAAATAAATGGAAAATTAAACAATACAAAGCAAGTCCCCTTTTAAGAGGAAACTAAAATTAAACTAAAATCTGATGTTCACCTAAAGACACCATTAAGAAAGTTAAAAGGCAATTCCTAAAGAATGATATTAGCAATTCACATCCAATTGGCCAATCCACATTTGTGTATGTCTTATTTCTAACAGTACATCTTTTCCTTCTCCTTTTCGTTTTCCTTAGTCTATCTCACCAAAAGTTCTGTTTTATATTCTTCTCAGAAATCAACTTTTGACATTATGAATCCAGGCTACTTCAGCTTACTTTTGTCTTTCATTAATTCTACTTCTTAATTTAAGCAGCATCTTTAAGAATTTTAAGGTTATAATTATTTTTCTAATTTTAAATTGCTGACCATTTTTTGTCGCTTGTTTAATTATTTGTGGTTATAAATTATGCTCCTATACCATCTTCAGAGCGGAATTCAAATTTTTCTTTGTAATTTCTTCATTCTCGTTCATTGTTTATTATTTAATATCCATTGTGATTTATGATTTCTCCTTCAACCCATGAATCACGTAGAAGTATACTTTTAAATGTCCAAATACATTTTTCAGTCATTCTGTTAAGTTTTAACCTAATTGTATTGTTGCCAGATGATGAGTTCTGTACTATCCATATTTGCGTTTATTTATTTATTTTCCTTGCTGTGGTCAATTCTGTTGAATGACACTGTATGTTCTTGAAAAGTATGAGAACTAGTCTTGAGAAGCATTATTTACAATGGAGATAGAGCATTAAGTGCAGCTGGATTAGAAAAGCTCTTATCTATTTCTGGGGATACCGACAAGTCTGGGTGTTTCTGACTCTTGGCTGAAGAGGGCAGTAAGATTTATAATGCACTGTGTAGGGTTCAAAACTCCCCTGGCCAAGGTTAGCTTCCGTTGTGTTTCCCTAACTAGTTTGACAAGACTGGCTTGGCTACTTAAAAAGTCACTGAAAGCTTTGCAAGGAGCTCTCCCAAAGCCAAACTTCCTCCCATAAATCTTGTGATTTCAAGCCAGAGACTCAGCGTGTTCCGGGAGCACAGAGAGGTTGGGTTCGCGGAGAGCTAGCTTATTGCGGATGCTTCCTGGATTCCTGACATTTGCCTGAATTCTCTTTGTCTTGCTGCACCAGAGGTTTTATCATTTAGTAAAAGCCTCACGTGTGATATCCCTAGACTCTAGCAAGTCTTAACATAGAACAGAAAGGGGAAAACAATACACAAACTTCATTGGGTTCACTTTATCCATCAATAAAATGTTTCTTTTTGTTGTTCAAATTTTCTTTATGAAGAATTTTATGGTCAATCATAAAATTGAGAAAAACATTTTAAGATCTCTCTATGGAAATGGATTTGAAAATGTCTCCCTGTCATGCTATCAGTTTTCATTTTATATATGCTGAGGACATTTTATTAAAGTCATACAAATTTAGAATTTTTATATGTTACCTAGGAACTGAATATTTTATTATTATTATGTAACGATGCTTATCTCATAATGGTGTGTGTGTGTGTGTGTGTGTGTGTGTACCAAATACTGTCTTTTTCCTGCTATCATCATGGATCCTCATGTTTTCTTTTGGTAGCATCTTCCCAGTGTACATTATACTCTCCTAAACATTTCAGCGTCTCCAGATATTCATTTTGGGGGTGTGATAGCTTTTATAAATACATAATCGCTGGTGTTTCTTGGTACCACAGAGTGAGCCAGTCAGAAGTAGACCACTCTATAAAACCTGATCCAGTGTCTAGTACAGTTTTTCAGCTGCCATTTGAGGACATTCCTCTCCGATCTTGCCACTGAGGTTCTAATCAATGGATTCCTCTCCCATCCCTGTGTGTGTTTACATCAACACTTCTTCCTTCTTGAAAACAAAGTGTCCTATCCAAAGCTACTTATTCTTATTAAAAAAGAAGTCAAAACCAGAAAGAAACTGACAACTAACAAAATGATTCAAATAGTCAATATACAGAAAGACATCTTTTGTTAAGGTTTAACCAAAAAATACCTGTTAAAAGTGAAGCATTCACTAGGATGTACACAAGAGCAAAGATGAGAAGACTGAAGAGACCTGGAGAGGCCTCAGGAAGATAGGCGTCACTATTTCTGTTAATGGAAGTCAAATATAATGCAACTTTTCCAGTAGACATTTTTCAATGCTTATCAAAATTTTTTATAGTGGTTTGCCTGTTGATTCTATTGACTATTCAGGAAGGTTTATGAAACTACCTGCATGTATAAAATTTGAAATACTATATGATGTTACACATAAGTTACCATGAAGTTAGGAAAAATAATGAGAGGGCTGGATTTATTATCATAAAAATAAATCCTAACTCTACACATAAATGAAAAACCCAATTACAAATCTCATAAATGATCATTAAAAGTATATGTGCATGTGTGTATGTATGTCTCTAAAACTTCATTCCCTTCAAACTTACTGCCTTTAGAAAGTGAGGCAGCCATTCACTTTCTTAACGTCTCTGTACTGTCTAGATTTAATTTTACAATGTACACGCTTTACTATTCTAAGCAGATCAGAAATAACATTACTTTTACTTTTTACAAAGCTTTATATATGCCTATGTATGTAAATACAGGCATGAAGATACGCTTTATATACTGACATTTTAAAACCATGATACAAGCTAAAGATTAGTATGGCCTCACTTACATAGAAGGTATTTTAAATGTAGAAATTATTTTTACTTATTTATTTATTTTTTAAAAAGTATTTTTAAACGTACATCTTTTCTAGAAAACAGTCTACAGTAGACTGTAGACGCCATTTTGTGGGATAGGAATTCGGGGCATTTCTTTTCTCTGAGTCTGTGTTTCGTAACGTTCATATATTACTTGGGAAATGAAAACAAAACACTTGCTCTCCCTCAGACAAAACCAAAACGTCTCTTGAACACTGTCATTAGGACACAAAATTTCATGAAGGGGTATGCATGAATTGATTTGGGTCTTGCAGTCCAGTAAAAATAAAATACTCATACCTTTTAAGTGATTTCTTAATTACATGCGTTTCTGAAACACCGCCGTCATTGGTGTTTGTCCCAGTCTTCTGTGGCACTGTAATTTGTATAAGTGATGTTTCAGTGTCTGCAGTAAGGAAAACAGGTGTCCTCTCCTATCACATCACTCGTGGATCTTCCAAGCCCGAGCGCACGCACGCGCACACACACACAATCATACTGCGCAAGGTTCCAGGAAGAGGTTCCTCTAGAAGCGGGAGTGTTACTACCCCACCACCGTCCAGAGACCCTTGGAGCTGGCTGACCTCAGCCCTGGGTAGGTGAAGAAGGGCTGCTCCCAGGACCCCATCCAGGTTCCGTCCTCCCCCCACCTCCCTGGAAGACAGGCGCCCCCTCCTGCGGCGCAGGGTCCCGGAGTGAGGGACAACTAACTCAGTCCTGCTCAGAGCCCTCCGACCAGCGGGCCCGTCAGGGGCCTGAAACTGGGCGGGCTCGGACCCGACCCCGGACTCTCCCCAGCCTGGCCTGAGCTTCTGCAGCAAGGAGGGCGACGTCCCCCGCGCCAAGGGACCCTGCGACGACGGGCCACCCTCCTATCCAGCAGGGTCCTCACTTACGATGGCCCGCGGAGGTCAGCCGACCCAGCCCTGAGAGGAGCAGCAAGAGAAACAGCATTGCTGTGGTCGGCCTCGCCACAGCAATGGCGGTTGACTGGAAACTGCAGCTAGCGCGCGAGGCCCTGCGCTCTAGGTCCCGTCGGGGAGGGGCGGGAGCGGAAGGGCGGGGAGGGCGGGCAGAGAGGGCGGAGGGGCGGGACTGGGAGGGAGGGCGGAGCGGAGGGGCGGGGCGGGGCGGGGCGGGACTAGAAGCCTGGAGCAGAGGGGCTGGGAGCTGAGGGGCTAGGCTGGAGACTAAATCCCGAGGTGCCAGGGATACAGAGAGTTATTTTCCATAATGCTTATGATTGCAACAGATGACTACAAAGTACTTAAGAAAAACATCCCTGGAATGTAAAGCTGGCTAGAGTCGCACTTAATTTTCAAAAAGATTTACACCTTCAAGAGACAGAGAAAGGATTAACAATTACATGTTTTTAAAGGAAGTTGTCTAAGAAAAGGGAGTGTCTGTGTGCCTGTGCCTGTGCCTGTGTGTGTGTGTGTGTGTGTGTGTGTGTGTGTGTGAGAGAGAGAGAGAGAGAGAGAGAGAGAGAAAGAAGAGTCCTTTTTCATTTTCATTTCTGGTACCAGAGAAAATTAATGTTTTATTTTATAGATTTGTGTTTACCCTTATAATAGATATAGAAAAGACAGGTTTGTTGACTACTTTATATGAAGGTTACTGAAATTGTTAATGACTAGACAACTGAAATTATAGTGGCAACACATTTACAAGAAGCAGATTTGTACAGGAGTTGGGAGATAATAAGTTTGGTTGAAGATATGTTGAATTTCAGGCATTTGTGGACTATCAGGTATTCAACAGGTTGTTGGAAATAAAAGTCTGGATCCCTAGAATTTGAACTGAATACATAACTTTGCAAATGACATCATACTATACGTAGAATACTACTTAGCCTTCCCTCCCGGTCAGACAACTCCAACGCCTCCCCGCCCCAGTCCCGCCCCACCCCTCCCCGCCCCAGTCCCGCCCCACCCCTCCCCGCCCCTCCGCACCCGCCCCGCCCCGCCCCTCCGCTCCGCCCTCTCTCCCAGCCCCGCCCCTCCCCTCTGCTCTGCCCTCCCTCCCAGCCCCTCCCCTCCGCCCTCTGTGCCCTCCCTCCCCGCCCCTCCGCTCCCGCCTCTCCCCGACGGGACCTAGAGCGCAGGGCCCCGCGCGCTCGCTGCACGGATTCCAGTCAACCACCATCGCGGTGGCGAGGCCGGCCGGCCACGCAATGCTGCCTCTCTTGCTGCTCCTCTCAGAGCTGGGCCGGCTAACCTCCGCGGGCCATCGTAAGTGAGGACCCTGCTGGATAGGAGGGTGGCCCGTCGTCACAGAGTCCCTTGGCGCGGGGGACGTCGCCCTCCTTGCTGCAGAAGCCCAGGCCAGGCTGGGGAGAGTCCGGGGTCGGGTCCGAGCCCGCCCAGTTTCAGGCCCCTGGCGGGCCCGCTGGTCGGAGGGCTCTGAGCAGGACTGAGATAGTTGTCCCTCACTCCGGGACCCTGCACCGCAGGAGGGGGCGCCTGTCTTCCAGGGAGGTGGGGGGAGGAGGGAACCTGGATGGGGTCCTGGGAGCAGCCCTTCTTCACCTACCCAGGGCTGAGGTCAGCCAACCCCGAGGGTCTCTGGACGGTGGTGGGGTAGTAACACTCCCACTTCTAGAGGAGCCTCTTCCTGGAACCCTGCGCAGTGTGATTGTGTGTGTGTATGTCTGTGTGCATGTGTGTGTGCGCGTGCGTGCGCTCGGGCTTGGAAGATCCACGAGTGATGTGATAGGGGAGGACAAATAAGAGAAGGATAAGGATGCTGCCGTGCGCTGGGGAACGCTCACACCTGTTTTCCTTACTGCAGACACTGAAACATCACTTATACAAATTACAGTGCCACAGAAAACTAGGACAAACACCAATGACGGCAGTGTTTCAGAAACGCATGTAATTAAGAAACCACTTAAAACGTATGAGTATTTTATTTTTACTGGACTGCGTGAGGGAAGGGATAGTTCATTATATTTACCCGTATTTTAAACCCTTCTGTTTGTCCCAGTTCCTTAAGACTACCTAAGCCTTTTTGTGATGTATTACCTTTGTTTCTTGGAGTTTCTTTTTGCCATTATCTTAGAGTATGTGTGCTGTAGACTAAATCTGTTAGTTTTCCTCTGTCGGAGAAAGTCTCTTTTTCCTTAATTTTTAAAGGATAAATTTGCCAGATGTAGAATTTATGTTGGAAAGTAATGTTCTTGTCAACATTTGAGAATTGCTCTTGTATTTCCTTTGAGACTTCATGACTTTCAGATGAGAAATGTACTGTCATTCAAACTGGTGTTCTTCTATAGGTTATATGACATTACTGTCTGGTTTCTTTGAAGATATTTTTATTGTTTTCAGTTTAGTCATGATCTTTCTTGTTGCAAGTGACTTTGGACCCATTCTGTTTTCGGTTTGATCAGTTTCCAGAATCTAAATGTTTATGTCCATCAATTTTGTGAGGATTTCTGTTGACTGTTTTCTGAATTTATGTATATATATATATATATAATTTTTTTAATTTAAGGTGGTAAAAATATTTAATATGAGTTCTACTCTCTTAACAAATTTTAAGCATAAATTACATTACTGTTGACATCAGTATGTTTTACAGAAGGTCCTGGAGCTTATTATTCATCTTGCTTAACTGAAACTTTATGCCCATTAAATAGTACCTCCTCATTTCCCCCTGGCCAAGCCCCTGGCAAACACCATTCCACTTTTGGGTGGTATGCATTTGACGTTTAAATACTTCATAGAAATGGAGTCATGCGGTATTTGTCTTTCTGTGATGGGTCTGTTTCACTTATCATAATGTCCTCAAGGTGAATCATGTTGTCACGTATTGCATAACTTACTTCTTTTTTAAGGCTACCTAGTATTCCATAGAATACATATACACCACATTTTCTTATCCACTCTTCTGTGGATGTGGCCACTTAGGGTTTATTCACATCTTGGCTATTGTGGATAGTGCTGCAGTAAGCATAGCAGTGCCAATATCTCCTGCAGCTCCTGTGTCAGTTCTTTGGGGTAACTGCCCAGAAGTGACATGCTCGATCACAGGGAGTTCTGTTTTTCATTTTTACTATATTCTATAGCAACCGTTTCATATGCTCTACCCAGTGACAGAGTACATCAGTTCCAGCTTCCCACACCCTCGACAGCACTCTTTGTCATTTGTTCACATGATAATAGCCATCCTAACAGTCGTGAGGTGATATCTCACAAAAATAACATTTTGGTGTTACTTTGCATTTTTCTGGTAACTAGTGATCTCCCTGTTGACCACTTGGATGTCTTCTTTGTTTGTGTCTTATCTAATTTCTTTCATCAATACGTTGTAGTTTTCAGAGTACAAGGTTCCCACCTCCTTGGTTAAATTTGTTTGTAGGTATTTTGTGTGTGTGTGATCTTGTAAATGGATTTGTTTTCTTAATTTCCCTTTCCTTACAAATAGTTCTCTGTAAGTAGAGAAATGCGACTCATTATTGAATGTTGATTATATATTCTGTAATATTATGGAGCTTGTCGTTAGATCTAAAACTTTGAGGGTTTTTGTGGAGTCTTTAGGTTTTGCTATCTATGAGATTATGTCATCTGCAAACAAAGACATTTTTACTTCTTTCTTTCCAATTTGGATGCCTTTTTATTTTTTTCTCTTTCCTTGTCTACTTGCTCTAGGTATAACTTCCCATCCTAGATTGAACAGAATTGGTGAGGTGGGCGTCCTTGCCTTGTTCCTGATCTTAGAGGAATAGTTTTCAGGGTTCACTGTTGAATATGTTGTTAGTTGTGGGCTTCTCATATATGGCCTTTATTAGGTTGTGCTGATTTCATTCTATTCCTAGTTTGCTGAGAGTTTTTCTTTTTGACAGATGCTGAAATTTGTCAAATTCTTTCTCTGCATATATTGAGATGATCGTGTGATTTTGACTCTTTGTCCTGTTAATGTGTTTTATCACATTGATTTTTGAATGTTGAACCATTCTTGCATTGCAAGAATAATTTAACTTGGTCATGGTGTATGACCATTTTAAGGTGCTAGATTACACTAGATATGGTTTACAACTAGTTTGTTGAGCACTTTTCCATCTATATTCATGAGGGATGTTAGCTTGTACTGTTATTTACATGTGGCTTTTGTATCAGAGTAATGCTGGCTGCATAAAATGACTTTGAAAGTGTTCCCCCCTCTTTTACTTTTTGGAAGCATTTGAGAAGGCTTGTGTTAGTTCTTACTTACATGTTCTATGGAATTCCCCAGTGAAGCCATTTGGTATTGGGCTTCTCCCTATTAGGAGGTTTGTGATTACCGATTCAGTCTCCATACTAGTTATACGTCGGTTCGGATTTTCTATATTTTTCATGAGTCACTCTTCTTAGGTTTCATGTCGCTAAGAATTTATCCATCCTCTATGGTATCTGGTTGTTGGCATATAATGTTCATATTATTTTCTTTTGAACCTTCTTATTTTTGTGGCATGAGCTTTCATTTTTCTGATTTTATTTTTGAAACTTCTCTTTTTTTCTTAATCTAGATAGAGGTTTGTCAATTTTATTTATCATTTTAAAATACCAACTCTTAGTTTTATGATATTTTCTATTGTTTTTCCACTTATTATCATTTTATTCCTGGTCTATTCTTTGTTATGTTCTTTTTGCTACTTTGAGCTTTCTTTGTTCTTCTTTTAGTTCTTTGAGGTGTGAAATTAGTTTATTAATTTGAGATCTTTTTGATGTATTTGTTTGTAGCTATACATTTACCTCTTTCCTCTGCTTTCACTGGATCTGATAAATTTTGGTATGTTGTGTTTTCTGTTTCATTTGTCTCAAGCTATTTTAAATTCCCTTTTTGATTCTTTTCTTTGATTCATTGTTGATCAAAAGTATGTTGTTAATTTCCACATAGCTGTGGATTTTTTACTTATCCTTCTGCTATTCCTTTCTAGTTTCATTCCAAAACGTGTTGAGAAAGGACACATTGTATGATTTAAATCTTCTTAAATTTGTTAAGAGTTGCTTTGTGACCAAACATATAATCTATTGTGGGGAAAGCTTGTGTACACTTGAGAAGAATGTATATTCTGCTGCTTTTGAGGGGAATGTTCTGTATGTAGCTGCTGGGTAGATTTTGGCTATAATGTTATTTAAGTCCTCTTTTTTATTTCTTACTCATCTCCTGTCTGCTTCCTCTACCCATTACTGAAAGTGTGGTATTGAAGTCCCCTTCTCTTATTGTATTGCTGTCTGTATCTCTCCTCAGATTCTGTCAGTGTTTGCTGTGGGTATATTTAGATTCTCTAATGCTGAGGGTGTATATATTTATAATGGTTATCTTTCCCCAGTGGACTAACCCTTTAATCATTAAAAAATGTCCATCTTTGACTCCTGTGACTGTCTTGACTTTATGTCTATTCTGTCTGATGTAAATATAGCTAGACCTGTGCCCGACACACAGTAGGCCAAACTATACCGAAACGTCGGAGTTTAGAGCTGAGAAAGGTTTATTGCAGGGCCATGTAAGGAGACAGGTGGCTCCTGCCCTAAAAAGCCTGAATTTCCCAAATTCTATATATTTCTATGTATAGAATATACTTGTATATAATACCAAATATTTAGAAACGTACCAAATTTTTTGCAGATTTCAGGCAGGTGGGTATGTTTCATGTTTATATAGGCCCAGGAACAACTGAAGTTACTCAGTAATTCCTCAGTACCTTTCGAATAGAAAGCCACGTTGGCTGTAACTAATTTAGAAGGTCTGTCTACTTCCCAAGCAACCCCGTTTCCTTGCACTGACATTCACTTGTGCCAAGTAGATTAACAGAGACAGAGCAGCATAGAATATGGGGAAGGTGAAGATTAATGGAGACAGAGCAGCATAGAATATGAGGAATTTGAGAAAATATAGGATGGGAAAGAATGAGGGAGAGGACACACATAGGATACTGCCCATTTTACACATAATTAATATCGCTCATGTGTTTCTAAAATTAGAATTAAGGCACTTGCACAGCTTTTCCTTTTTTTTTTTTTTGTAGAGCAGAGCTTGATTAGGTCTTTTTTTTCATATGACATTTGTTAAAAAGACATCTCTTTTTAACATATGACATTATATTAGTTTCGTGTTTACAGCATAATGCTTTGATATTTGTATATATTGCAAAATGATCACCACAATGAGTCTAGTTAATATTTGTCACCGTACATAGTTAATAAAATTTGGTTTTCCCCTGATGAGGACTTTCAAGATCTACTCTTTTAGCAAGTTTCAAATGTGTAATTCGTTATTTTTAACTATAGTCACCATGCTGTACATTATATCCCCATGACTTGTTTTTTTTTACAACTGGAAGTTTGTACCTTTTGACCCTCTTATCCATTTTGCTCACCGCCCCCTCATCCCATTTTTCTGGCAACCACCAATCTGTTCTCTGTATCTATGAGGGTGTTTTTTTTGTAGATTCCTCATATAAGTGGGATCATACTTTGTCTTTCTCTGTCTGACTTACTTCACTTTCATACTGCTTTTTTCTTTACTGTAACAAAAATACAAACCACAATTTGCTTAGTGAATACTTAGGAAAATGAGAATGCAGAAGCAAGGGTAAAGAAGTGGGTCTCGTTTCTTCATTGTAAAGGAAATAATTTTTGTTTCTCGCTTGTGTAGCCAGAGACAAAATAATGATATAAAATTTCAATCAACACCTCTACTTCCCAAGTTAGTTAATTTTATGTATGAACAAGTTAGCAGCGACCAGGTAATTCAGGGTAGTCTTCTGCATGACTCATCAATCATTCAACTGTTATAAACTGACTTAATTGAATGATATCTGGCATGTCTTCCTGTGCTCTTACTTAAGACATCTTGGACAAATCTGAATAGTTGCAAGAACTCGACCTGACTTTGGGAAGAGATGCTAGAGTAAGGTACCACTGATCATAAAGAACAAAGTCTGCTCGCGACAGCCTAAATTTTGGAGCAACAGTAAATGGTTTCAGGGCTGCAAGGGCAAGAAATGATGTAGAGCTGAAACACAGAAGGGTGGTAATGCACTGGATGATTATGAACTAGGCCATTGTC
This sequence comes from Delphinapterus leucas, assembly GCF_059928025.1. Lineage (NCBI taxonomy): Eukaryota > Metazoa > Chordata > Mammalia > Artiodactyla > Monodontidae > Delphinapterus > Delphinapterus leucas. Next base: position 30,835,379 of record NC_143149.1, read on the forward strand.
TCCATCACCCAAAGCCTTTACGGTTGATATCATCTCTTCTTGTGCATGTCCATTCTCTCCAAGATGACTGCTCTGCTTACACATGGCCCAGAGTACCTATCTCAACTCTTTCTAGTTTCATTTTCAAGTAAAAATCCCAGTAATCTGCCAAAACCAGTGTCTGTTAGTTCATTTTCTGAAGAGACAGAAGGAAATAACTGTGCAAGTGTATCTCATTTCAGCCAGTGTTCTGTCTGGATTTATAATCCTGAGTTAGGTTTTCAAGCCTGATATTATCATCTGTGGCCAAAGAATTGTAGCCATTTAGTAGGAACCTTTACACCATGACATTCCTCTTCAACAGGAGCTGTGTATAGGAGCCAAAGTATAAATGGAGGCTGTATAAATACCATAAAGTGTTAACTAAGCATAGCTAATAGAGAGGCCTCATTAAGGACCTCATTAACAGAAGTGAAATAATAACTATTCATGTAGGTATTTGATAGAAATCATATAACTGAAGTTATGATAATTTAAGAATTTACATGTAAATTATCTGTTTAAATTGGAGAAGCATTATCATAGATATTTCAATATTCCATCTGGTCTTCCATGTAGACAAAATAGAGAAAAGTAATAGATGGATTTTTAGTTTGAAATTTTAAAAATGCTTAACATACTTAAAATTTAATCTAACCTTCGGAAAAAAACAAACACTAGAATATATTATCCCTGAGTGGCATATAGAAAGCAAAGTGGATATTGGTACATATTAATTGAGTAATTAGGACAAATCTAGCTTCATTACTTTTCTTGACTTTAAGATTACAGTGTTTCCTAACCTTAAAAACAGTTGTTACTTTTAAACAGATCTCTATCAGAAGACAGCAGTAGGAACAGTAACAGCAACCAGTTTTAGAGTTAAAGGTAAAGTAAAAGAATCAAACTATCGACAAAATTATATAATTCATTAAATACTTAATATTTTTAACAGTACCTCAGTATAAGGAAGATATTATTCCCATATTTCATCATTTTGACATCTATTTGTTGCTATCATATACTAAAACAAAGACTAAAACAAACCATTTGATGTGAATTTTATTTTATACTTATCTAGAAACATTTAATGTCAACTCACATTAGCCACAGATTTATTAACCAACATCTTTGTAAAAAGAAATGACTTTAAAGGGATTTTTTAATATTTTCTTAAAATATTTATGTGCAATCATGCATTTGATTGGTAGATTTAACGTTCTAAACAAGAGGTTTACACAAGTTTTCTCCCAACGCCTGTATTTATTCCTCACTGACTCCCCGGTTATTGTTCTCCTTATTTTATTTCTTTTAAACTTTTTCATTTTGTATTGGAGTATAGCCGACGAACAACGTTGTGATAGTTTCAGGTGCACAACAAAGCAACTCAGCCACACGTATACATGTATCCATTCTCCCCCAAACTCCGCTCGCATCCAGGCTGCCACAGAACATTGTGTTCTCCTTATTTTAGAAATAAGGAAACAGACATAAAGAATGTAAATAATTCCCCACATGTATAGAATTTTAGTGAGTTTTGAGTTTGAGTTTGACAACAAGACGCCAGGGTTGAAGTCTTAAGAGCTCCACAATTTTGCCACATATTTTCTGATACAAGACTGGTGATGGGGAATGGAAGTTACACTTATTGAGGACCTAGAGGATGCCAGGCAAACGCTAAATACACTCACCCTCCAAGGCAGAAGAACAATTCTTTACCGTCAGTTGGGATAAAGGAGGCTTCTGTATATGTCGTTCAAATTTCTAACTCATGTGTAAAGAAATCGTGATATTTGACATATTAGACTTATCCCTGGAAGTAAAGGAAAACAATCAAAAACTCATCTAAGTGTGAGATCCCGAGATCATCTCTTTACTTACCTGCCACATCTGACTTTGATGGAGAAAAAAGTCAGTGGGTCTCTGTTTCCTTATCGGCCACCAAGCAAGTCATTTATGACTTCTGTCCTCAATGTAAAGTAGTCTTATTTCTGCCTAGACCACCCTCTCCCTCTTCTCTGATTTTACTAAAGGCCCACATCTTAGGTGAAGATTCTGGCCCTCGGCTGTCTTCTTCTCATGTCCTCTGTTGTAGTTCCTTCATCATGCTGGGTGTCTTCACCTGAACTTTTCACCTCCACACAACTTCAGTCATTTTCTCCTAGAGCGGTACAGTGAGCACGCGTCTCCCCGGCTTTCTCCAAGTCTTAAATTCAATATCTTGCTTTCTTTTACACGTTTTTCTATTTTTCACAGTCATCTCCTGCCACCAGTACTTTATGGTTATAGTAAGGTCTTGCCTCAAGAATTGGACACATTCGTCCGATAAACATATTTTATAAGTTGGTACTGAAAGGTGATTCTTTATGGGGAAGATGAGAGAAGTGGGGCTAACTGGGCAGTTGGCACTGAAGGAGGAACTGTGTGGCAACTTTAAATGTGGCTGACTGAGTAGGCCCTAGGGAGCAAGTGACGTGTCAGCAAGGAATTGGAGGAGGCGCAAATAATGACCCAGTTTAGATATTTGAAAGGAGTCACCTGACATCACCATCAGCTCACAGAAGGCTTCTATCTAAATGCAAAGGATACAGTACAGCAAGAGAGGGTGCAGGCAAGCACTGTGGGTCAGAGAGACGCCTCAGGCACAAGGTCTCAAGGTTCCTTATTTTAAATTTTAAAAAGCCCATCATAAATCCCACTGCCCTTATCTCAGCAAAAAGTGAAACCAGATATTCAGGCTTTCCCACAGGTAAAGAGAGAGCTTTACCGTTCCAGCTGTAAACCAAGTCTGTCTTAGACAGGCATAGAGCTGGCAGAGCAACCCATGCATATACCTGGGCAGGAGCTTTTCAAGCACATGAATGATACAATGAAAAAAAAATGTCAGGACTAATCCAGGAGAGAAGGGATGTTACCTCAGACCAGGGATAGTAAAGATGGTCTTAGGAACAAATTTTGAAGATGAACCAACAGAATGAATTGATAGTTTGGCTGTAGAGTGTAAGAAGTACTTAAATGATGTTCATTGCTATACAGCAGGAAGATAGCGAGGCTACCATGTAAAGCCAGACCTCTCTGTGTCTAAATTTGTGCTCTTAATATATTTAAAAATTTATTTTAAAATGTACGGATGTTGAAGGAGAAAATCTGCCTAGGTAACTTTGAGCCAGGACCAGTGTCTGATATGCCACGATTAAAAGGTTACATTTCCTCATAGATGAATGGAACGTAGTTGAAGTATTTTTGACGTGGTAAGGGAGGGATTTAGCAAGTTATGGTGTGCTTTTTACAAAATTCACAGGGATAAATTAGGAGAAAATTCAGTCAGATTCAGTCAGAACTGGAGACTAGTGAAATGGAATGCACAGGAAAAGTGTGATGAGGGCAGGATTGGTTAAGACGGAAAGAGCAACACAGTTTTCAGAGACCTAACAGGGGTAGACTTGGTTGAAGTGGTGACTGGATGGATGTATTTGGGTTAGAATAAAAGAGAACTACAAAGACAAACATTTCTGACACTGTGGATAATGACAGCTTTTACTAATGGCGTGTTGTACAGCAGCTGAGAACCAGCTTGGTTTTGGAGCCATGAAGCGGAGGGGAGTAAAGAAGGAGTTTGTTCTGAACATGTGTGTGTGGGACACCTGTTGGAAATGCACAGAGGACTGTTGGGAGTTCTCCTCCTCTGTAGATAAAAATAGAGAAAAGAGCAATTATTTCCTTCTTCACATATTATATTGCTCTTTTTCTCTCTATTTCCTTGTTCATGACTTAGAGTGCATGTAAATGAGACATATATAAATAGCAGTTTATAGCATTTCCTTTTAATGTGGCTATCACAGATGTTTCTGGAAAAAATCAAATCAAAGAAACAAAAAAAAACTTGGGTTTACAAATTCTGTAGAGCAGAAGTATATATTGTGACAGTATTAGCTGTCTTATATTAATTAATTGATATACCTGTAGTTCTGTAGTAAAATTAGACAACTTTTATTAACCATTAAAAATGTAGCATTTCCTTTTTCTGTATTTCTTTTAGAATGGTAACCAAATAATACTGTCAAAAGCCATAATTTGGAGAAAAGATATTGCCAAGAAACACACCATTAACTGGCCTGGTTCAAGAATTTTAAAAATCTGCTTTTCTCTCCTTTTGTGATGGCTTAAAACTTTCAATTTCAAAAACAAAAGTAAATCCTGTGAGTGAAAGTATGTCGCCTTGTGTCGATTCATTCTGTTCTCGAGCCCAAGTTTGTGTGCCCGATGCACACTGAGGCCAAACAAAGGGAAACGTCAGTGTTTGGAGCAGAGAAAGGTTTATTGCAAGGACCAACCAAAGAGAACAGACAGCTCATGCTCAAAAATGCCAACTCCCTGATGGCTCTTGGGGAAGAGTGTTTATAGGCAAAATTTGGGGCAAGGGCTGCAGGGTATGGAACCTTCCCCTGATTGGTTGGTGGTGAGGTAACAGGGTGCTGTTCCAGGAATCTCAGTCATCAGCCTTTCCTGCCAGTGTGGGTCCACATGCTTGTGCTCAGCCTGAAGTGACTTCCTGCATCTGGCTTGAGGGTGCCCTAGTTCCTGTTGAAGAGCTCAGTCATACGCGTCAGATGGTTCTGCACATCCCCGAAGACGAACGGCACTAGGCCCCATGCTGCACTGTTGTTTCTTCCTGCCTTCCCTGATTAGTAACTGTTTGAATACGCCCTTTGGAGCTCAGGGAAGGTCTAGGAAGCTGAAAACCTTTTTCTGACAAACTGGAAGCTGGGGACACGGAAAGCCTTTTGTGCCCAGGAGGGCCCACAGGGGGCCTTCTACCGCCATGATCCTCTAGTAGGAAATAAGCAGGTTGGCCTCTTTCGAACCTGCGAGGCTGTTGCATCCCAACGGAAAACTTTCCATTGTGCACTCCGGCCACCGACTGCCCTCAGATACCCATGGCCCTGCTAATCGCTCCTATCTCAAGAGAGGACACCTAGAATCTGCACCTCTGCAATAGTTCATGATTCTCATCCCCTACCCATTCCAAGCTTCAGGATATTGAGAGGAAGGGTTGCTAGACAAGGTCAGCCCCAGAGCCCTCAGAGAGTCACTAGCATCCATTCTATCTTCAAGGAATTGCTCACACTGAGTTCCTGGTCATAGATAACTGTCCTGTCTCCAAGTGTTACTTCCCTGCCCTCGTGGAAATTGAGCTCTAGAATATATCTTTGTCCTTTGAAGGAACCCAGACTTGCTGCTCTTTCCTGACTGAAGCTGAGCTTTTCTGGGTGACAGTTTCTTGCTTCAGTGCCCCCTCTCTTCATCTCCCTCTTCCTGAGATGGGTGCACTTCTGCACACCTCAAAGCATTATTTGTGGATTAGAGATCCATCAGCCTATCTGGAGTCTAATTAGGACCTACAGAATTTCCATCAATATAAATGAAGGTGCTCCTGGGTCAGGGGTGGGAGCATCTCATCACAAAGACCAAGAGTTTCCTTTTCCAAATGAGCAAATGATGAATGGATACACAAGATGTGGTCCATCCATACAATGGGATAGTATTCAGCCACAAAAAGGAAGCACTGATATTGCTACAGCGTGGATGAACCTTGAAACCGTTATGCTAAGTGACTAAAGCCAGTCACAAAAACCATGTATTATGCTTTTGCATGAAACATCCAGAACAGGGACATCTAGAGAGACTAAGATTAGTGGTTATTTACTTGTGAGAGTTGGGGAGGTAGGGGTGGGGATTGAATAGCTGGGGTGATGGTAATAACTAAAGGGTAGAGGACTTGTTTTTGAGATGAGGGAGCTGAAATTGACTGTGGTAATGGTTGCACATATCTGTGAATACACTAAAAACCCTACAGTCATTCACCTGTGTGCTTTAAGTGGGTGAACTCTGTGGTAAAAATAATACACATCGGGATGATTCTACCATAACTTTCCCTCACCCCCTTTGCCACTAACTTATTTGGGGCCATTATGATCACTGTCCTGCCTTATTTAATCATAATTTCTCAGGATCAGTTTCCCAGGAGTACTACCGCCTAGCAGGTCCAAGTTTTAGACCTGAGCAGAGTTTATTTTTGCAACTATTGGTATAACACATCCTTGCTGTGGAGTGTACTGGGATAAAGGAAGGTGTGGGTGAGTGGCAGGCAGAAGTTGAGGTAGGTTTTGAGTGTGAGTAGCTTAAGATATTTGTCAGAAAATTCAAAGACAATTATATGTTCTGTCTTCTGCAGTGGTGTCACTTTTCCCCTCTGAGTTTGTCTTGCTGGCCTCCCCATTTCTAATGCTTCCTTTTTACGGTTCTAACAGTAACTGTTAACAAGACACACTTAGGGTACATTTCAAAGTTTTCTTTCCCTTTCCTCAACAGATTATAATCTAACATTGTAAGAATAGGCACACAGTTGAAGAATTGTGCTTTTTATTTCCTTATCCAGGATCGAGTTCAATATTCTTTATTTTTGTTTGCAAAGATTTTATTAAGTCAGCAGTAACAATTTAAGTAGAAAATTTCTTGTAAAAAATAGTAAATATACCTATTTTCCTCTTTCTCTTCCACCACAGTAAATAAACGTTGTCAGAAAACTGTAACATGGAGAAAGGAAATTACCAGAAACTTCCCCAGAAAAGCAAATAATGCTTATTTGCCCCTTTATCCCTACTGAAGCATTTAAAATATGGGATCATATGTATAACTGATTCACTTTGTTATAAAGCAGAAACTAACACACCACTGTAAAGCAATTATACTCCAATAAAGATGTAAAAAAAAAAAAAGACGTACACTTAGTCACCACAAACCAGCTGTGCGCAGACCCTTAGGCTTTTGTCTGCTGTTTCTTCTCCCATCCTCGAGTGCCCAGTCGCTCAGGATGCCCAAGGATGAGCCAGCACAGCTGAAAGCGACTGCGAGGCCCTGGTCCTCACCCCCAGGGCCCGGGGGCCTAGCGCGCTGAACCCCTGACTGCTGCTGCCCGCGAGCCTCACGGCTGCCCAACGGTCTCTGACCTTGGCCGTGCTTCCAGCGCCCCGCCCAGCGATGTTCCTCCTCGTTGCCCTGCTTGCTGAGCTTGGAGGGCTACACGCCCTCCAGGGTAAGACCGCGGAGCCTCGACTTCCTTCTCCCTCCTTTGGCTTCTGAGCAGGGCTGGGCTCTTCCTGGGGAGCAATTCCTGTAGCTCTGGGACCCCTACCGCCCCTTTCCCCGATTCCCTGCTGGTGCTTTCCTCCCACACCCCACCCCTACGCCACCCACCCCTGACCAGGGCAGGGGAAGGAAGATGTTAGCCAAGGAGTCCACTCTCTGCATCAAGGGTCCAGTGTCTCAGCAGCTGAGGGTCCTTCTGGGTCACCCACTCTGTGGCCAGAGGATATACGAGGTTCGGCACTGCCCTGGATGTATTCCTCAGAGACCCGAGAGAAACAGGTCCCAACGCGGTTATGGAAACGAACAGGATGGTCCTATAGAACTGCAATGGCTAATTTCTGTTCACTTGTTTGTATCTTAGCCATTTTCAGTGTGCCATTGAAAATCTATTGAAATCTGTGGACCAAGAAGGAGGGTAAACACATGTAGATAAATTGACTTACAATTGTGGACCCCACCATGGACTCAAACTTAAGAACCCAAGCTTGACTGAGAGCACTGTTGCAAAAAATCCCATTTTCTTACTACAGATTCTGAGGGAATATTCCTGTATGTCACAGTTCCACAGAAGATGAGGTCGAATGAGAGTGAAGATTCAGAGAAGCAGGTGAATGATCAAGGATATTAGTTTTATAATTTAAAAGTTTAAGACGAGTTTTCTTTACCTTTGTATTGAATCAGATCCTACTGATTTGTATTCACTTGCAAAGCAACATATTTTCATTGCTAACTCTTGTGCCCTTCATCTCTTAGGCTCTTCTGACCTATTTTTTCACAATTTTCAAGAAATAGTAAACACTTTTCAGGAATCATACTTGTAGAAAAAAATCAATATTAAATAAGCATGACAATGAAATTTATGAAAAAAATTATTAATGGCCTCTGTTAAAGTGACAGAGAAAATGGTCTTGAGCAAGGTTTAGACCTGCAAGTTTTGACCCAGAAGCATCAGACTTATTAGAAGTAATGCCAAAGAAAAAAAAGAAAAGGAAAAATTAAAATGTCACATTTGCCTGATTATGATGAAAACATTGTCAGTAAATAAATATTAACTGGAAAAAAAAGTTGAAAACTGCGTACCTGCTATTAAAAACTGATTAAATTGAAGACACTCCATCTTGAATATTTTCTTGATTAATATACTTCAAATTGGCATAATTATAATGTTTTAGATTAAAAACTAGAAGTCACAATACAGGGGTTTAGATTTTCATGTGGTTAAAGTGGTGTGGTCAATATATAGAAACCCTGGGAAAATTTTTCAGTTTGAAGGAACAATTTTTGGAATAAGGGTAAGTACAAAAATTAAGACTCCATTAACTCTATTTTGACAGACAGTACTGGAACCTATCATGATTCTCTTCTACTGCTGAATCACTGTAATAAAACTTAAATGTGAAATTGTACTTGAAAATCACAGTAAAATAATTTCCTTTAGAGAAGCATTTTCATATACTAGTCTCATTTAATTCTCACATTAACCTTTTGAAATGTTACATATATTTTCTTATATATATGAGAAAGAGGATTACAAATGTTCAGTTAAGGGAGTCAAAGTTATAAGTTTAGGACATGGAATCCAAACTTTATGACTCTGATTCCATTATAAATAAACTACTTTCTGTTGAAAAACTGTTTGCATAAAAGTTTCTTCTCTTTTTTTTCTGATTTACTTCTGTTTGTATGTATATTGTCATTGCATGATCAGTTTAAGCTTCAAGTTGTTTACTTCAGTTATCACAATGATGCAGGACATGAAGTGTTTTGAAATCTCTGTAGAGTTCACTACTGGTAAATGGTCTGTTCATATTTTCTATTTCTTCCTGGTTCAGTCTTGGGAGATTGTACCTTTCAAAGAATTTGTCCGTTTCTTCTAGGTTGTCCATTTTGTTGGCTTATAGTTGTTTGTAATACTCTCATGGTCCTTTGTATTTCTGTAGTGTCAGTTACAACTCCTTTTTCATTTCTGATTTTATTGATTTGGGACCTCTACCCTTTTTTCTTGATGAGTCTGTCTAAATGTTTATCAGTTTTGCTTATCTTTTCAAAGAACAAGTTTTAGTTTCATTGATCTTTCTATTGTTTTTTTTTGTCTCTATTTCATTTATTTCTGCTCTGATCTTTATGATTTATTTCCTTCTACTGACTTTGGGTTTCTGTTCTTCTTTTTCTAGTTGCTTTAGGTATAAAGTTATGTTGTTATGGTGCATTCATCTACGTGTCTGTTTTTATGTTGGTAAGATACTGTTTGATTACTACAGCCTTGTAATATTGTTTGAAATCACAGGGTGTGATGTCTCTGGCTTTGCTCTTCTTTTTCAAGATTGTTTAAGCTATTAAGGTTCTTTTGTGGTTCCATATACATTTTAGGATTGTTTTCTCTATTTCTGTGAAAAATGACATTGGAATTTTGATAGGGATTGCACTGAATCTGTAGATCACTTTGGGTAGTATGGAAAATTTTACAATATTAATCCTTTCAATCCATAAACACGGAATATATATTTATCTGTGTCTTCTCTAATTTTATTCATGATTGTTTTTTAGTTTTTACTGTATACGTTTTTCACCTTCTTGGCTAAATTTGTTCTTAAATGTTTTGTCTTTTGATGTTATTGTAAATGGTATTGTTTTCTTTATTTTCTTTCTGGTAGTTCATTGTCAGTATATAGAAACACAACTGATTTTTGTATTTTGATCTTGTGTCTTAAAATTTTACTGAATTCATTTATTAATTCTGATAGCTTTTTGACGTAGTCTTTAGGGTTTTCTATACATGAGATCATGTCATCTGCAGAGATAATGTTACTTCTTTCACCTCTTTTGTTCTCTCTGCTCCAGAGCCAGTTCCTCTAGTGGCAGCTGTGTAAGGTGGGGCACTAGATGTGTGGACAAATTTCATTGAGGGAGAAGCTGGAGAATTAGCTTTATAGTTGGGATGAGTCAGAGAGAGAAAGCACAGGGAATCCCTCACATCTGTTCAAGTCCCCAGATGACTACTATTTATGTACCCTGTCAGCTCCCTGGTGCAAGCTATTTAGAAGCTCAACCCTCAAGCAGCAGCTGGGGAAGTATGCACTCAAACCCTTTCCACAGAGAAGTTGGGACCTTTGTGTTTTTTCCTGTTCCCTCTGCCCTAAGCCCAGGGAGGTGGTCCTTGGAAGTGCTTGCACTTCTGTATAAAAATCTTCTCTTAAGATGAATCTGGGGAGTCTGTGAATGCTGAGCCCCGTCAGGTCTCAGAGCTAGGTGGTATGGGATCCAAACCTTCAGGTGGCAGCATTAAAAGTTGAGGTTCTATAGCTAATATGTTATAATAAGTAGAAATGGAGTACGGCCTTTAAAAATTATGAATCACTATATTGTACCTGTAACATATAATATTGTACATCAGTATACTTCAATTAAAAAAAAAGGTTGAGATTCTAGATGTGTAGACAAGGTCCTATCAGGAAGAAACTGGAGACTTGGTTTTATTGTTGGATTGAGCCTGGGGGAGTCGTCAAGGGAAGTGCCCATCGGCCCTTTCAGGCTACTGGGAGGATCCCTATCAGCACCCACATGTAGTCTGATTAGAAGCTGGACCCTCAAGCTGCAACTGGAAAAGTGTGCAGTCAAACTCCTTCCAGGGAGAAAATAGGAGCTGGGTGCTTTTTGTCTGCTCCCTCTATGATGCACCCCGGGGGGGGGGGACTATGGGAAGTGCTCATGCACACATTTAAAAACTGCTTCTTTGTTTAATGGGGGTCTGAGGAATTAGGGATGTCAAGTCCCAGTGGCTCTCTGAACTAAGTTATTTGGAAGACAGTCCCTTGGGTGGCAGTCTTAAAAGTTGTGCTGCTGGATGCCTGGTCCAAACCTTTTGGTTCTGAGGGGCATACTGAGAGTTCGGGGTTCCCTCCTGATTGTAAGCACTTTGCCAGGGGTGGGTTTTGTGGTGAGTGTGTGTATCAGCCTTTCCTACCCATTTTCACAGTGGGTACTTTCTCAGTCACCCAGTGTTGAGGAGTCACTGTGCTACTTTCTGGATTTCTCTCACAGGGCATCAATCCATGTGAGGCGTATGTTTGGTGTATCTGTGGGAGGATAAGGCAGGAACCTCGTATCCTGCCATCAGACTGATTTCATATCCCTGTGTATAATTGTTTTTGATTGGATTAACCTTGCTAATTTTATTTGGTTGATTGCTTGATCTTGTGGTTTTCCTTTGAAATGTGCTATACTTTGTTTTGGCAGGCAATTAAGTTACTTATGAATCAGATAGACAATTTCATGCTGCCTTGTCATATCTTTAGGATGAATGTTTAGAGTGGCCCTTACTCTAAGATTAGTTTCTCCTTAACACTAAAATTTGACCCTTCTGTGATCTCTAGTGGATGGCATGAGTGTTCAGTGACATTCTTCTCCTCTGGTTGATCAGACCTTGAATATCTCCCAGCACTATGTGAGCTGTGGGTTTTATTCCTCAGCTGCCCAGTTGTTCTTTGCCCATGGTGTTGGACAGACCCTAATTTACCCAAGTGATTCTTACCATCTGGTGTTCATGCCGTTGAATAAGCTCCACCTATTGTTACCGACCCGGGCTCTTGGCCTTCCCCAATCAATAGAAATTGATCAGAGGCCAGACAAGAAATTCAGGCAAGGCTTTACTGACTGGGGCCCCTGCTGCAGCAGAGGAAGGAGAACGAACAACAGGTCCCCTTTCTTGCTCACTCCAGGAGGGAGGGCAAGCTTGTTCCTTCTATGGGGCGAGGGTAGGGGTGTGTCCATGGGTCAGGCCAGAGGGGGGGCTTAGGTGTTTTGCCCACCCCTTAGGTGGTGGTGTGTGCAGGGTGCATGCTCAGTACTGCCCTTTCGCTCCCAACACCCTGTTTTTGCTCCAGGCTCTTCAAAATTGGCAGCTGGAATTTGCCCCAACTAAGGCATACACGCAGTTTTTTTTTTTTTAACATCTTCATTGGAGTATAATTGCTTTACAGTGGTGTTTTAGTTTCTGCTGTATAACAAAGTGAATCAGCTATACACATAAATATATCTCCATATTCCCCTCCCTCTTGCGTCTCCCTCCTACCCTATCCCACCCCTCTATCCCACCCCTCTAGGTGGTCACAGAGCACCGAGCTGATCTCCCTGTGCTCTGCAGCTGCTTCCCACTAGCTATCTATTTTACATTTGGCAGTGTATATATGTCCATGCCACTCTCTCACTTCGTCCCAACTTACCCTTCCCCCTGCCCATGTCCTCAAGTCCATTCTCTACATCTGACATGCAGTTATTTTTAGTCCCATACAGTTTCTTTGTATTTTGTTGCTCCAGGAGAGGTGTATCCAGGATACAGGATATCCAGGTGTATCCTTTGCACTGCAGCAAAGGGTCCCAGGTCCCAGCCTGTCTCACTATGAGTGTGGGAAAGACCTGTGACTTCCTTCTAACCAATAGGATATGGCCAAGTGGATGGACGTACCTCTGTTGATCACATTGTGTTAAATGGCAAAGGGTGGATTTCAAGCCTACGTTGTTCTATTATATAAAATTCAATTTAGCTAGACACTTTCTCACCCTCCTGATGATCTTATAAAAGCAACCTGCTTTACTGTGTACCGTGTACACTCCCTGTTCCTGGATGCCATCATGTCAAGGTAATGAGGACCATTATAACTTAGTCCCTGTAGTATCAGAGCTCGTAGTCCTGGAGCTGCAGCGTTCCTCCCTAGCTTCATTCTCTCAGGTCTGTTTTCCTCCCAGTATATATGTGAAGCATTGCAAAGTGGCTCTAGTGTTTGTTAGTATGTATATATGTATTTATAAACTTGCTATTGTTTCATTATATTTGGTGTAGAATGTAAGCCTATAGCCATGCCTCATTCATTTCGGCTAAGGATGAATATGTTTTTTCTAAATATAAACAATTAAAATCTAGTATTAATAAATGGTAAAATTATATTTTTTTCAAAATATAGTTTTAATTTATTCTTTTCAAAAGCCATCCCTACAGTAAATTTATCACCCTCATCCTGAATTTATTAGAAAAATTTTTAATTTTTACTATTTAGAACAATAAATTCTGAAGAATATATTCTTTTTTAAAATGGATTGGGTGAGTCTTTTTCGACTTGAGTGAAAAATACTCTTTTATTTTATATATTTATGATTTACTAAATCGTCTTTATTTGCTTTATTTTAGGTGACTTATATCATTACAATTGATAAAAAACCATACACTCTGCATCTCAGGAAACAGTAAGATATGATTTTCCCTTAAAGCTGAGAATTTACTTTTTTAAAAATGTTTTTGTACACTATTTAAATTCAAGAATGCAGTGAAATGTAGGCTGTTTAATTAGTCAATTTTTCAGTTTAGGATTCATTAGGTCTTGAATATGAAGTCTATGAGAACTTTGCATTTGTATATTCCAGCTTGTTATTTTCAAATTAAGAAATAAGTTACGTATAAATAAGAGTATAAAGCCATTGAACCCAAGAACTGCAAGCTGTGTATCAAGTATATCCGATGTGAAATCAAACATGTGTACATATCATGTGGTTATTGGTGGAAAATTTAACTAGTGGCATACTTTGTATGGAGGTATTAATTACATATGTATTTATTTTTAACAACTTTATTTGGTAAATTATATATATATATAAAATCATAAAACTCTGAAATGTATAATTCAATGATTTTAATATCGTATTACAATTATCAACCATAAATCAGTTTTCGAACATTTCATTCCCCACCTAAGACCCATATTTAATCCCTGTCATCCGCCACTACTCCAGGCAACAAGCAATCTATTTCCTGTCTCTTAATTTGTGTTTTCTCAACATTTTATATAAATGGACTCAAACAGCCTCTTCTCTGCCTTTATCTTTGAAAATATATATTTATCACAACTGCATTTTGTCTGCCTGCATCTTTGTAGTTGAACAAGCCTGGAGAAAATTGTCCTCACTTAATTCATGACTATTCTCTTGTAATTCATGATCCTTAAACTCATGTTGGCCTTTAATGTCGCTACCATTCCATTAAAAGTGTTTTTTGATAAGATCATCCAAGATCCTCATGTTTCTAAACGCCAGTTATTTTTTACTCTTCATTTTTCTTGACCAATCGGCCGCATTTTGTATAGCTGAGCAGTGTCTCCTCCATATAATAGTTTCTTCATTTGGCTTCCAGGGTACCGCAGAATCCCGTGTTTAACTCTTACCACTGTGCTCACTCTTTCTCAGATTTTGTTTTGTTTGTTTGTTTTCTAGATTCCTCCTCATCTCTTCAGTCTTAGAGTTCTCCATGGTGCTATTCTTAAATCTTGTTTGTTTGTTTTTTCCCCTAGCTATACTCAATCACCCAGTTATTTCATCTACTCCTATGGATTTAATACCATTTATGTATTGATTACTCCCAAACTTGTATCTCTCCTTTTTTCCTCTCCATATTCATTTATTTGACTACTTATTTGATAACCAAGAGGTTATGAGAATTCTCATATTTAATGTGTCTAAAATGTACTTCTGATCCTTTTCCAAAATTTGCCTTTCCCACAATTATCTCAGTAAATGGCACCTCTACTCTTCCAGTTTCTCAGAACAAAAATGTTAGGGTCATTCCTGACATCTATTTTTTTTCTTTTGTTTTCCCCCCACATCCAATGGATTATTAAATCCCATGCGATCTGCCTTCAAAATGCATCCAGAATGGGACCTCCACCACTGCTGCAATCCTAGCTCGAGCCACCGTCATGTCTTGCCTGGATGACTGTAATAACCTAGCTGATCTCTCTGTTTCTGCTTATTTGTCCTACAGATGGTTCTCAACACAGCATTCAGTCTGATTCTATTAAAATGCTGGTCTGACCCGTCCTCAATCTGCTCAGACTCTTTCAGTGGCTTCTCATCTCGGTGACACCATCTCTTACTGTGGGCTCTTGTTTTCACACTTCACCACAGGCACTGCCCCCAGATGTTCTTTGTAAACACAAAACATATCTCTGCCTCAGGGTCTTTGCATTTTCTCCTTGCTTTGGCCGGAATAACATTTCTGTGCAAATCCAAGTGGCTTGTTTTCAGGTCTTTACTTATCAGTTCAGTGAGCCTTTCCATGCCATCCTGTCTACATTTGCAACCAACCTCCTGCCACCCTGGGCCTTATTTATGATCACCTAATGTACTAGCGTATGTGTCTCTCACTGCCTTGAAGATCCGTGGTTTTCTCTTTTGTTTACTGCTGTATCCCAGTGCCTCGAAGAGGATCTGTCAGATCATTGACACTCAGTAAATCTTGTTGAATGGAGGCACAGGCAGGCACACACATGAATATCTGATATGGAGGATTCAAAATCTATTCCAGTGTTAAGAAATCCTAAACTCTCTGAGTCAATAGTTCTATGAATTTACACTGTTATGGCATGATAAAATTACTCTAGTTAAGGAATATTATTATATGAATCATATATTTCACTGTTATTTTTATTATTTTAATGTTTATGTTCATAATAAATTCATGATTCAATCAGTTTTTTATTTTTGTTTTTCTTAGCTCATTCGTATCCCAGAACTTTTTGGTTTATACATATAACGAAACTGGATCTTTGCATTCTGAGTCTTCATATTTTAAGGTAAGACCCAGGTGTCTTAGACATTTATTATCACACGTTTCCTTATTGAAGTGGACATATTATTACCACTGGGATATGTTTGTTCCATGTTGGCAGTTTCATACAATTTTATTCCACATTCCATGTATGATAGAGATGAAATCCAGACCTAGAGAACACTCATGGGCACCTAGGTGGTACAAAGTAAAGAGAGTTGTCAAATACTTATTTTCCTTGAAAATCAACTTTAGTAAATCTGTATGATACACAATCTTATTATTTTCAACTGTTTTAATGTTTTGAATATTTATAATGTTTGCCAATACACTTTTATGCATAAATAATTTACTTATTTGCCACTCTGTACTGTTTTTCAGATGCATTGCCATTACCAAGGATACGTTGCAGATTTTCCAAATTCAGTCGTGACACTCAGCATCTATTCTGGACTCAGGTAATAGCATTTTAGAGGCTATTTATACGTGAAAACTTAGGATATGCTTTAAAATGAAACTTAGTGGCCGCAAAACACAAATCTGGGATATTTAAGGAGAATTCAAACCTGAACGTTCTCTTCATGATGGCCTTACTTTTATTAATAATATTAATAAGTAGACCTTAGTCATGCCAATTGAAATGAAATCACTCAAGGGAATCCTGACTGGAGATATTTTCAAGATATTGAGCAGAAAGAGATAGATGCAGTAAAACAGAACAAACACCCCCCACCCGAATCCTTTAGAACATCTCCCTAGATGTTATTGTTGTATTATCTATCAGTTATCTGGAACAGTTATGGAAAATGACATTAATTAGTTGCTTAACTAAGCACATATTGTATGCTCTCAGTGTAGGTGTACTTGGCATCAGATGTAAAATGACTGATTGAGAAGGTACCTCAGAGGTAAAAGGGCAGGGATAAGTGATTTTCGTCATTGATAGTGGCAGGAAGAAGGTGGTGAGTTTATCAGATGAAGACAGGTCCAGAGCAGAGCAAAAATCTCTTCCTAACTTCCTTTTGCTTTTGGTTGCCTGATTTCCAGAATTTGCTCATATCAACTCAGAAAACTGACATCCTCTGAATGTGGTTTTCCTGCATATTAGTCTTTTTAGATCTCCACTCTATATATCCATTTTCTCTAATTCTAACCCCTGTAAGAATAGGAACTTTTTATCCTTGGAATTCTCAACAAATGTCTTGGTTCCCAGCAAATACTTGGCCTTAATTAATACATCTTGAATGAATGTGACTACTATACAGAAAATACAAAATACTTTTCAGTATATTTAGTTTTTTTAATACATGAGAAAAACTGACGCAGATGTGGTCACTCAGTCACTAATGGTAGCTGAAAAAAGGCAGGGAGAGAGAGTGGGTTTAACACATGTGCCTCACTATGGTTTCTCATTTCTTACAACACTTTGGATTATAGGTCTGCTGGGATCATAGGCAGGATTTTTATATCACTGCTTTCTTAATATTCAGGGGATTTCTTCAGTTTGAAAATATCAGCTATGGAATTGAGCCATTGGAATCTTCAGCAAGGTTCGAGCACATAATTTATCAAGTGAAAAATGACAATACAGATATGCCAATGTTAGCAGAAAATTACAGCAATATTTGGCAGAAAGACGAGCCCTATAAAATCCATTTAAACTCACAGGTAACTGAGACAATTTGGATGTTATGACGCACTATAAAATTACTTCTGTAGAATTGTGTTAATCATGAAAAGGAACTACTTAGCTGTTGAGTAGTAATATAAAATTTGGTATCTTTTTTCTACAGCAGCAAATGAAACATCCATGTTCCATCTAAAATACATGGAAATATGCAATAATGTGTGTCAAGCTTATTGTTGTATGATGTATAATGTAATATTTCTTGTTTTCCATTTTTATTCCAACAAAAATGCATATTATTGAATAAAATTTAGGAATATAGGAAGAATAGTTACCACTACCCTGGTAAAATTACTTTTAATATTTTGACATATAGCTTTATGTACTACTGGGACATATCTTTCTAGAATACTTAATCATTTGTATATTAATAAACTCTCTTAATTTACTTGTAGGCTGAATATAGAATTCTTTCTTTCATCACTTTGAATATTTCAGTTCCCCGTCTTTTGGACTCCATGGTCTCTGATGAAGAATCAAAAATTATTCATCTTATTGAGGATTCCTTGTACATGATGAGTCCCTTCTTTGTTGATTCTTTCAAGAGCCTCTGTCTTTGCCTTATGACAGTTTTCTTATGATGTACCTTTGAGGGGATCCCTTTGAGTTTATCCTACTTGGAGTTCATTGAGCTTCTTGAATGTTTAAATTAATGTTTTTTCATCAAAGTTGGGAACTTTTTGGCCATTAGTTCTTTGAAGATCCTTTCTGCCCTTTTATCTATCCCCTCACTTTCTGTTACTCCCATTATATGCATGTTGGTGTGCTTGAAAGTGCCCTACAGGAACAGAACAGGTTCTGTTCATTTTTCTCCATTCTTTTTTCTTTCTCTTCCTCTAACTGTATAATCTCATCTGACTTTAAACAGGTACAACAAGGGAAATCTTTGTGGTGATAAAATAGTTTTGTATCTTGATTGCAGTGCTGGTTATATAAACATACACATGACACTATGATGTAGAGATATACCCATACACACTGTACCAGGTCAATATCCTGGTTTTGAAAACATACTATAGTTTTGTAACATGTAACCACTGGGGGAAACTGAGTGAATAATATATGAGATACAGTGAGCTATTTTGGCAATATTCTATGATTCAATACTTATTTTTTTTAAATGAACACAAAGTTTTACAAAAGGAAATAAAGATAACCTATTAAAAACAAATGAATTTTGAAGTTCATTTTATTGAAAGTGACATCTGACATTATGGTGAATAGTATTATAAGTTTGTTTTAAAACATAGGTATCAAAGTTACATTTTTTATTTATTATTTTGAAAATAAGAATATAAATTTGGAAAGGCAAATAGGATAAAAAACAATGCTGTTATTAAAATATGAAACCTACTGTGCAGAAACATACTCGAAATTGGTTATGGTGCACGCATAATTTATAATTATACTCAATCAAGCTGCAATGCAGAAGACATGGTTGTTAACATTGACTTATATTTTTATACAGGCACAGTAAGGGTAACCAAAATACAGAATACCTTTAAACTTAATGTTGACCACAAAGGAAAAATGTCAGCATCTCAGTATATACATACATAAGATGCAGGCGTAGTTTGCTTCCCTATGGAAATATAAACCTAGGCTCTACTGTCAAGTCCAGTTTGTTTGTTTGCCTGTTTATTTATAGTAAGCTAAGATATTTTATGACAGACCCAATCTTTGTATCCTCCTTACTCTTCGATTTAGTTACCAATGCACTTGGGTCAAGGAAGAAATTTTGGTTTCTTTAAAATATCTGTGTGTGAAATGGTATCTCAATGTGTTAGAAATATAGCTCATGTAGAAATTACCATTAGAGTACTAAATGACGATGTAGTAAATTGTTGATTCATAGCTGACTGACTTGGCACAATCAAGGATTATTACCTCATATCAAGTGGGGCATGCAGCCTATGCTCTGGAGCTACAGAGCTATTCACTTTCTCTTACGCAGTATTAATAGTGAATACCTAGACTCCCACCTTTCTCTATCAGGCTCCCTGGGATTCCCTTAAACCTGGAATCTGTTTTCAAGTAAATTTTCTGATTTACAATTAATTTATATTGTTAAGTCCTCTTGAGGGTCTTATATACATCCTTTTTGCTTCCTTTACATGTCACTCTCTGTGCTTAACAAATTCAAAACATGTTAACATTTGATAAATTCTCCTTTCAGGAAAAAACTCTTTCAGAACTATTACCCCAGTATCTAGAAATGCACATTATAGTGGAAAAAGCTTTGGTAAGTCAAACTCTCCCCTCCTTCCCTCACTCTCTCTTTTCTTTCTTTCTTTCTTTCTTTGCTTAATGTTTTATTGCTATCACCTAGAGAACACCAGCTGAAATGTTAAAACTTTTCTGAGTATTAACTTTATGAAACCAATTTATGGAAATGTTTAATATTGTTAGCTGTCTTACAGGTTTCTAAATTAATATTTCTAATGATCATGGAAAGGTAGCTACACTTTTTGCTAAATGTTGATAGAAAAATTAAAACACGGAATTGCCAATTTGGGGTAATTTACCTTTGAGACTCCAGACATTTTTATTTAATTAATTAATTAATTTATTTATTGAATTTTTTTTAAAAAAGAGATTTCCCTTTTTATTTTTTAAAATTTATTTATTTATTTATTTATGGCTGTGTTGGGTCTTCGTTGCTGTGCGTGGGCTTCTCATTGCAGTGGCTTCTCTTGTTGCGGAGCACAGACTCTAGGCACACGGGCTTCAGTAGCTGTGGCTCGGAGGCTCTAGAGCTCAGGTTCAGTAGTTGTGGCGCACGGGCTTAGTTGCTCCGCGGCATGTGGGATCTTCCCGGACCAGGGCTCGAACCCGTGTCCCTTGCATTGGCAGGCGGATTCTTAACCACTGCGCCACCAGGGAAGCCCTATTTTATTTATTTATTTATTTATTTTTTATTGGAGTATAGTTGATTTACAATGTTGGGCCAATCTCTGCTGTACAGCAAAGCCACTCAGTTATACACATATAGACATTCTTTTTTTCTTATTGTTTTCCATTCTGGTTTATTACAGGATATTAAATATAGTTCCCTGTGTTATATAGGACCTTGATGTCTATCTCTCTTCTTTCTTTAAACATAATTAAAAATTTCCTTAACTTCAAAGACGTAATGGAATTTTCTGATTATTTTCAAATATAAATATTTAATTCTAAGTGTGACTTAGATACGATTAGAACCCCAAACTAGCCTAGGATGCCCAGTGTTGTCTGCCTGCGTCCTCATCCCCAGATTAGGCCAGGGTCTCTTTGGCCACACCTCCTAACTGCCTTGCCCTCTCTTTAACCAGCTGTAGCCTCTCTGGTCACAGTGTTTTCTTTGAACGTATCAGATATTTACCATCTGACCAATTCAGTTAATATTTTTCCATCTTTTTTGAGGCATAATTGATAAATATGATTGTATATAATTAAATTGTACAATGTGAAGATTTGATGTACATGTACATTGTGGATTGATTACCAAGATCAAGATAATTAACACATTCATCACCTCACATAGTTAACTCTTTTTTCTGTGTGTGTGTGTGAGTGTGTGTGTGTGTGTGTGTGTGTGTGTGTGGTGAGAACACTAAAGATCTGCTTTCAACTTCCAAGTATACAATACCATATTATTAACTCTAGGCACTGTGCTGCACATTAGACCCTCAGAACTTATAACTGAAAGGTTGTACCCTTTGACCTACATTTCTCCATTTCCGCCTCTGGAAACCAAAATTCTCTTCTCTGTTTCTATGAAATTGGACTTTTTTTTTTAGATTCTACATATAAGTGATACCATACAGTTTTTGTCTTTCTCTGGCTGGCTTATTTCAGTTAGCATGATGCCTTCCAGGTTTCTCATGTGGTAGCAAATGGGAGAATGCCCTTCTTTTTAATGACTGAGTAATATTCCATTGCACATATATACCACTTTTTCTTTGTTCATTCATCTGTTGATGGGCACTTAGGTTGTTTTCGTATCTAGGCTATTGTGAATAATGTTTCAATTGTGAATAATATTTCAGTAAACATGGGAATGCAGATATCTCTATGAGATACTGATTTCATTTCCTTAGGATGTATACTGAGGATTGGGATTGTCAGGTCCTATGGTAGTTCCTTTTTTAATTTTTTAAGGAACCGTTATACTGTTTTCCATAGTGTATGTACCAATTTACATTCCCACCAACAGTGCACAAGCGTTCCCTTTCTTGACATCCTCACCAGCATTTGTTAGCTCTTGTTTTTTCGATGATAGCCATTCTGACAGGTGTGAGGTGATATCTCACTGTGGATTCGATTTGCATTTCCCTGAGGATTAGTAATGTTGAATACCTTTTAGTGTACCTGTTGGCCACTTGTGTGTCTTCTTTGGAAGAATGTCCATTTGGTAGACATAATATCTTTTGAGTATCTACCTAAGAGTGAAATTGTTATATCATCGGGTTAGTGTATATTACTTTTAGAGGATATTGATAATCTCCAAAAGTGACTATAACAATTTGTTCTTCCATATTCTCACAAGTAATTGGTATTGGTAGTCTTTTTTAAATTGTTGCCATTCTGGTGTATGAATACTGAGAACATATTGTGGTTTTTATTAGCATTTACTTGATGACTGAAGTGCAGCACAGTGAATAGGGGCAGTGTTTTATAACTCTGAATGGGATATAATCTATGAAAATATTGAATCACTATACTGTACACCTGAAACTAATATAAGATTGTAAATCGACTATACTTTAGTTTTAAAAAATGTATTTATGAGTTTCAGAGGAAAAATTCTTTCTTTTTTCCTTTACCCTATTTCATCTTGTTCTTTATCAAACATTTTTGAATCATTCATTCCACATAATCTTCACTTTACATCATTACAATTTCTGTCTTTTTTCCTAAAGATTTATTTGAGCATTTTGATTTTTTTTAATGCTTATGTATTTGCTTCTTCTTTAATTACTAAGCATGCAATGGGAAATACTGTGGTTGATTCCCTCTGTGTTATAGAAAATGTCTACCTCAAGAAATCCCTTTATAATACAGAGGGATCTGTGAAGTTATTTTAGTACTTCTTGAGGATTTCAGTTGTTTCTGCTGGACAATGTCTTTAACATATATAACAAGTGAGAATCTATGTTGAATGCCCAAGTATGATTTTTTTCTTTTTGTTGTTTGTTTTCATTTATTGTAAATATTATCATCTTTATGTTAGTATGCTTTAAATTGTCTGACAGATCCTATGGTTTTCTTGCCTGGTATCACCAAGATATATTTGCCATAAAAAAAAATTGCTGTCACTCACATTTTTTAAAGAATCATAAAAATTTCTTTTTCAGCATGATTATATGGGATCAGAAACGATGGCTGTAATGCAGAAAATTATTCAGCTTATTGGCCTTGTCAACACAGTAAGTTTTAACTTCTTTACATTTACAATTTTATAAAAAGTCACTGAAAACCTTTCCATTATATCATGACAAATTAATGACTTAAAGCCCTTTATTTGGTTTAATATCCAAAGTAATCAAGTAAACTTTTTCTTTATTTTTTGTACTGTTTTGATGTAATGATTTATGTTATTTGAATAAATATACTGTAAATCTTATTTTTAGATGTTTAGTCAGTTCAAATTGACTGTGATACTATCCTCCTTGGAATTGTGGTCAGATAAAAACCAAATTTCTACTAATGGGGATGCTGATGATTTATTACAAAGATTTTTGACATGGAAACAGGACTATCTTATCCTACGGCCCCATGACGTAACATTCTTACTTATGTAAGCACAATATTCTACATTAATAAAGAGATATACATAAAGAATTCCATTAATTTTATAATTTAATGCCTTTATTGTGTTCTTCAGCTTTCTGTAGGCCCCTTGGAAAATGTTAAAGAAAACATAGCTGTTGCCATTGAGGTGATAGTGTGGTTGGAAATATAATAAAAATAAAATAACCTGAATCACTTATATGACAAAATATTTTGGAGTATAATTTATGCAAAAAAGTCTGTCTTTCATGAACTTTTATGATATCATAAATACAGACAAGCCTCAGCTTACTAATGATGTAAAATTGACACTATTCAGTTAACATTACCTTGTTATGTGAATACATTTCATGTCTACTGTTTGATAAAGAAAGATTTGAGTGTTTTGGTTACATTTAATTTTTAAAAATTCTTATCTTTAGAACAGGCAAGATTTCTTTTCTACAGATTAAAAATCCCTTTCGTTTTAACTTTTAGTGACCAAAACAGTGAATGCTGAATAAGGGAAACTGAGGAGAATTTGAGATAAATAAAATTGTATCAAGTCAAAGAGTTAGTTTAGGAAAGAAAACTGGCATTAAAGTGAATTACAGTTTTCAATGATTTGAGCACCTTGTATAATATATTAGATATTATTCAGATAAAAAATTATATGTTTGACAAATTATTTTAAATTCTATGGGAGATTTAATTTAATAAGTAAGCTAGTAAATTGTTCTGAGTAACCATGCTAATAAAAAAGCCATACTATAATGATGTAGTTACAGGAAACAGCCTAAATATGTGGGAGCAACATTTCCTGGCACAATATGCAATAAAAGCTGTGATGCAGGTATTGCTATGGTATGTAATTTGTATCCTTCTTTACTGTTTTTTTTTAACTTTATATTGTATTTTAAAAGTATTATTTTACATAGTTAAGTAAACTTGATTTTTTTTCTCTATATCTCTATCATTATTTTGTTGGGACACCATTATTTTAATCTCAGAAAGTTGTTTTAATCATAAACTTCAAACATAGGGAAATATGCTAGGTATTTCACCAGCTAGGTATAATGGATACTAACTTTGCATCAGATTTTTAGAGGACATAAAACCTTAGAGAAAAGTTAAAGCTTCCTGTTATGTCTCCTTCAAATTCAAGAAATAACAAAAGTCATGATTTCATACGTGCCATTTTTTGCATACTTCATACTATTGTTACAAATATATGTATCCATTAGCTATATATTATTGTTCAGCATTTTTCTTTATGTATCATTTCAGAACTATTTTGAATAGCTTGTTAAAAGATGTATACATGTTGAAACATATAACTCTACTACTATTATTTTTTCTTGCAAAATTTTTATCAAGTAACACACATATTATGAATAAAAATCGTTTTACAAGACATACTGAAAACAACTAAATCAGTCCTTTGCATAATCTATACTCCTTGAATCCTCTTTCCCCTTTTTTTGTCAACCTCTCCCTCCTGGCATACAACTTAATGTCTATTTCCTTTCAAATGAAAGTTTTATTGAAGTACATCATATATAGAGAACATTGCACAAGTCATAAGTGTATAGCACAATTAATTTTGGCCAAGTCAATACATAGGTATAAACATCCCAGAGATCAAGAAATAAAATCTTATCAACACTTCAGAAGAATCATGCTTCCTCTCACTTTCAACGCATACCGAAGAAAACCACTATCCTGACACTTAATCGCTGGTTAATTTGATCTTTCTTTGAGCTGTCTGTAAATGATATAATAGAGTGTGTGTTCTTGTGTGTGTCTGCCACATATTTGCTCAAAATTACGTCTGTGATAGTTATTCATGTTTGTATGTGTAGGAATAGTTTGTTCATTCTTTTACTCTATATTTCTAAATAATATGCCCATTAAATTTCTTGAGTATTCAAATTTAGGCATTATCTGTTGACTTCTTATGTTGAAGTCCGAATTTAACATCCTAATAGCTCATCATTTCTACATTCTGCCTCTTCTATTCTTCCTCTCTATAATTATACAGATTATTAGAATTGTGTTTAATTCTCTGATGAGGCAAATAATGAACTGAGATTGTCGCCTTTATTGCATAACTTTTGGTTCTTCCCAAATTAGTAGTTACATCATACTGTTTTTGTCCAAATTCTTTAATTAAGTTATAAATTGCCTCCACTTTCCTACATGATTCAGAAATTCCTTTTTTTTTTTTAACTCTATAGATGTATCTTTTTTTTTTTAAACCAATCTACGTTGGACTTTTTGCATAGCTGTTTAAGAATCTTCTGTCTTGTCTCCTTTGGAATATGTGTATCCTTTCCTGGCTTGCTTACTCATTTTGGTTAGAATACACACTCCTATAATTTACTGAAAAAGTAGGTGGGTAGTAACTTGTTTGGGAGTTGCGTCATTGAAAATGTAGCAATTTTAGGGCTTCCCTGGTGGCGTAGTGGTTGAGAGTCCGCCTGCCGATGCAGGCTGGGCCCGTGGGCCATGGCCGCTGGGCGGGCGCGTCACAGCAGTGAGAGGCCCGCATATAGCAAAAAAAAAAAAAAAAAAGAAAGAAAGAAAATGTAGCTATTTTAAAAGATTGGTTAATTTTGGTTTTGAAATAATTGCACCTTGAAATTTTAAAAGTCCTCTCCTTTTACTTTCTCTTTAGAAATTTAACACCATTCTTAGTCTCACTTATTTGTATGTGGTCTGCTTGTTTTCTCTGCAGAAACATTTAAGATCTTTTTATCATTGCGAGGTATCTTTTATCATCCAATATGCTTGTTATATTGATGCCCTTTCAATCTGGATACTAATTTACGTCTGACCTGAGAAATTTTATTATATCAATATTATTTATTTGCTGATCTTTTTCTTTCCCTTTCCTCTCTGGAACTTGGTTAATTATATATGAGAGCATTTTGACTCATCATCTATTTTTTTCCTCTTATTTAAATTTTTTCTTTTATTTCTACATCCTCTAATATTTCTTAATATTTATATTGTGGATCAGTCCCTCACTAGGTGCTCTCAGATCCATTTTCTGCTTATTACCTGCTCTGATTACATCATAAGAACAATATATTCCCTGGACTTCTTTGGCTTCTGGCTTTTGGGTATGTTCAGCAAATGTGGATGATTGGAGAGAGGAAGGGAAGTGTCATAGTGTCTTTACATTCTGGCCTTGCCTGGAGCAGTGCCCCAGAACCATTGCTTCCTGGTCGTGTGAAACACCCCCTCCCTCTGCGCTTTTTCCTCCTGCTTATCAGCACTTGTTTCTGAATTCTAATGACAGTTCCTCATTCATACATCCAACCAGTCTTGGCGTTGGTAGCAACATTCTGCTTTTCTAGTCTCAGAGTCACCTCATCATCCTCTCTTGCTTCAACAATAATTTGTTTGTTACCTGTTACTCATTTGCTTTTATTAAATTCTTCTTGGATCCTGTGGTGGCTTTAAAATAATCTCTTTTTTTCTTGTAACTACTAGGCAAATATAGCTGAGAATCACACCCCAAATTAATTGTTCATGTTGCAGAATTAAAAATGCAAGGTGGCACCAGATCTGTTATTTTATAATTAGGGTATTAATTGGAAAGGAGTGAGACTTTAGATTTGGGATGGTAACATTGGATGAACCAAGCAAGATGAATCTGATAATTCGAAAACCCCAAATCTGTCTGAGGATTTTTTTGTAGTAGCTGATCCTCATCTGCCTGGTGAGGTGAGCCTTCTAGCTTCTCTTGCTTAGAGATCCTCTAATGACATTATTTGAGTTGGATGCCTTATAATGATACATTCACTTCAAGTTCTATCTTAAGGATTAGCAAACTGTAAGTAAAGGGCCAGATAGTAAATGTTTTCAGCTTTGCAGGCCATGTGATCTGTGCAAGAGTCAGTGTAGACAGGTACAGATTAATGAGCAAGACCATGTTTCGTTAAAGCTTAACGTATCACTACTAAAACTTGAGTCTCATATAATTTTCATTTGCCACAAAATAGTGTTCTTCTTTTGATTTTTTCAACTATTTAAAAGACTTAAAAAACATTCCTACTTGCAGACTTTACCAAAACAGGTCACAAGTCAGACCTGGTCTCTGGACCATAGTTTACTGACCCCTGCTCTATTCCCGTCAGCCCTTATGTTCACTGATTAAAAATAAAAGTTGGGAGGGCTTCCCTGGAAGGCAACAGTTTATAAACCAAAGAAATGGGGAACAACTGAAGGAATAGATATTAATGGTTCTAAACAAAGAAGAACAGAATTATATTTGATTCATACTAAATTTATTAATATAGGTGAAAGTACTTGAGATTTTGGATTTGAAGTACCAGCTCAAACATTTGGGATTGGTTTTAATCATTTTACTGATTGACTGACATGTGTGATCAGTGGTCATCTATTTGCTGTGAACTTGGTGTAATGAAAAGAAAGGAATTCATTGTCTTATAAACATGGAGCTATTGGAGTATATTTATGATGTCCATCAAACTCACCCAACTTTTATCTATGCTGCCTGTGGTGACTACCCTCTGTAGGCTGGGAAAGACAGTTAGTTATATGAGCTGTTTGATAGACTGGAATTCTCTGTGTAGATAATTAGTTCATCTGAGAATAGAGATAATTTTATTTATTTCATTTCAATATGCATGCTTTTTCTTTTTCTTGACTTATTCCACCAGGTAGAATCCCCATTATGTTGTTGAGTAGAAATGGTGAGAGTCCTAATCCTTGCTTTCTTCCCAATCTTTGAGGAAGTGCATTGTCTTTCACCATTTTGTACAATGTTAGTCATAGGTTTTTTTGGTAGATGTCCTTTATCAGGTTATGGAAGCTCCTTTTGATTCCCACGTGCTTAGTGTTTTTTATTTGTTTGTTCTTCCAGAAATTGATGTTAAATTTTGTCAAATCTCTTTTTCTACATTTATTGAGACACATATGGTTTTTATTCTTTAGTCTGTTAATATGGTGAGTATATTATTGACCGATTTTCAGTTGTTGAACCTGCTTTGCATTCCTGCATTGTCTTTTTTTAATTTATTGTTGCCTTTTGAGTTGGTAACATTTTAAGAAAATTTGCCTTTAAGTTGATGAGTTACATTGAAATTTAGTTATCTTTTCTGATATTGACTATTTCTGGATTTGATATCAGGGTAATAATGACTACATAAAATGAGTTATATTTTCTCCATTTCTGTTTTTCCGAAGACTTTGCTTAGAGCATAAATAAATTAAATAGAGGGTAGAAAAACAATAGAAAATTTTGACAAATCTAGTTGATTTTTTTAAAAGACAAACACAATTGACAAACCCTTATCTAAACTAAGCAAAAAAAAAGACTCAAATGGATGAAATCAGAAATGAAAGAGGAGGCATTACAATGGATGTCTGATAAATAAAAAGGATAATAAAGGAGTATTAGGAATGATTTTATGCCTACAAATCAGATGACCTGGAAGAAATGGATAAATTCCTGGAGACATACAACCTAACAACACTGAATCAAGAAGAAACAGAAAGACTGAACGGTCCAATAACAAATAAGGGGTTGAATTAGTATAGTAATCCAAAACCTCCTAATAAAGAAAAGTCCAGGACCAGATCGCTTCATTGGATATTTCTATCAAGAATTCAAGGAAGAATTTATACCATTCCTTCTGAAAATCTTGCAAAAATAAATGAAGGAACACTTCCAAACCCATTTTATGGGACCAGCATCACCGTGACGCCAAAGCCAAAGATGCCACAGGAAAAAAAAAACTACGACCAATATCCCTGGTAAACATAAATGCAAAAATCCTCAACAAAATAGTAGCAAACCAAATTCAACCAAATTTAGCATATTAAAAGTATTATACACTATGACCAAGAGGGATTTATTCCTGGGATGCAACATATGTTTAACATAGGTTCAACATATGCAAAGCATTCAATGTGATACACCATGACAACAAAATTATAGAGAAAATTCACATGATCATCTCAATAGAATCAGAAAAAGCATTTGACAGATTTTAACATCCATTCATGATGAAACCTCTCAACAAATTTCCAAAAGTAGAAGAAAATTACTTCAATCCAATGAAGGACATGTATGAAGAGCCCACAGGGAACATCATAATTAATGGGGAAAAACTGAAAGCTTTCCATCTAAGATCTGGTACAAGGCAGGGATACCAGCTCTCACCACTTCTATTCAACATGGTACTGGAGGTCCTAGCCAGAGCAATTAGACAAAAAAAAACCCAACAAACAAACAAAACAGAGAGAGAGAAAGAAAGAAAAAAAAAAAGAAAGAAAAGACATCCAAATTGGAAAAGAAGTAAAATTATCTATGTTTGTAAATGACATGGTCATATGTGTGAAAGTCCTAAATATTAAACAACAATAACAAAACTCTTAAAACTAATAAACAAATTCAGTAAACTTGCAGAAACAAATCAATATACAAAAATGAGGCATGTTGGGCTTCCCTGGTGGCGCAGTGGTTGAGAGTCCACCTGCCGATGCAGGGGACACGGGTTCGTGCCCCGGTCCGGGAAGATCCCACGTGCCGCGGGGCGGCTGGGCCCGTGAGCCATGCCGCTGAGCCTGCGCGTCCGGAGCCTGTGCTCTGCAATGGGAGAGGCCACAGCGGTGAGAGGCCCACGTACCATAAAAAAAAAAAAAAAAAAAAAAAGTCATGTTTTTATACACAATGAACTATCTGAAAAAGGAAATTAATAAACCAATCTCACTCACAATAGCATCAAGAACAATCAAATACTTAGGAATAACTTTAACCAGAGAGGTGAAAAGTTCTAAAACACAAATGAAAGAAATTAAAGAAGACACAGATAAATGAAAAGACATCCATATCCACTGATTGGAAGAATTGATACTGTTAAAATGTCCATATTATCCCAAGTGAGCTGCAAATTCAGTGAATCCTTATCAAAACCTCAATGGCATTATCTACAGAAATAGAAAACAGCAGTCCTAAAGTTCATGTGTAATCACAAAAGACTCGGGACAGCCAAAGAAATCTTGAGCAAGAAGAACAAAGCTGGAGGCATCACATTTTCTGATTTCAAAATATGTTACAAAGCTGCAGTAATCAAAGCAGTATAGTACTGTTATAAAAACAGCTATATAGACAAATGGAACAGAATGAAGGGCCCAGAAATAAATTCATGCTGGAGATTGGGGCAGGATTAGAGGAAGTGAAAATGCCACAGTGCTTTCCTACTATTTTTAAGTTGTCTATAAAAAAAATCTTAATAAATATTTTAACCTAATATTCCAGTAGTGTTTTAAAATACAAGTTATAAATTCTCAAGTTGCCTTTTTCTAGTTTCAGCATTCACTTGATTGCTATAAATCTTTTACTATTTTCTAGAGTTCTGACAAATTTGATGCTGACGATTTTTTTTTCAAATTTTCAGTATTTTTGTGGAGCAGCAGGTAGGTCCTTGGAGCTACCTACTTGGCCCTTTTCACTGATATCTACTGCTTTATACATTTTATTTGGTTTCCTACTTTGAATTATACCTTGCTGGTTGCTGCATATTTATGTGCATGTGTGTGTGTGTGTGTGTGCATGTGTGTGTGTTATTTTTCCTATCCTAGGACACAGTCAAGTTACTTGGAAAGAGTTTGGTCCTGTCCAGACATTCTTTCAAATATTCTCAGGTGGCAGCAGGAGGCATTTCATACAGAGTGAATTTGTTCCAGACTAATCAGGAGACAGTAGACTTCTAAGTCCCTCTATCCAAAGCCCCATGAATTATGAATGTTTCTATTCTGGCTGGTGTGCCCAGCAATTATTCCCAGTTCTGTGTGATTTCCAGGAATTATTTCATCTGCTCTCTTTGGGTTCTCTTTTTCCCAGCCTTGAGTGATTGACTTAACTTTTCCCAGAGTGTTAAATTGTGCTACTTCGTGTCATGCGTACAAACCTTGCAATCACTGAAGTCCATAAACACCTTGCTTTAAGCTACACATGTTACAAAACTCACAAGATGTATATCATGCTGCAGTTGAGTAGTTTATAGGTATTGTAGTATGATAGTATTTTTCATGTCTTCTAAACAATATCCAGTTGTCTAGTGCTTCTCTCAGTTGTGAGAGTTGTTGAAGTCTCCAACTAAATTATGTATGTGTGTATTTATTCTTTCAGTTGTATTCATTTTAGCTCCATATATTTTGCAGCTCTTATGTTTGGTACCCAAACATTTAAGATTATTATATTTTATTGGCAAATCAAACCTTTTATTATATAATATCCTTTGTCCATGATAATTTTTGCTCTGAAGTTAATTTCACCTGTTATTAATGTAGCCTTTCCAACTTTCTTGTGATAAATGTTCACATACTAAATCTTTTTTCTTAACTACTTTCATCTTTATATCTTATGTGAGTTTCTTGTAAACAGCATATAGCTGGAACATGTGGTTTTTCCTACATTTTGCAAATCTGTGGCTTTTAATCAGTATGTTTAGACAGTTTGCATTGAATCTAATTGTTGATATGTTTGTATTTCAGTCTGTCAACTTAGTATGTGTTTTCTGTTTTATCTTTTTGTTTTTTGTGGTCCTCCGTTGGCATTTCCAGTTTTTATTTGGGATACTAGAACAATTTTTAGTATTCTACTTTGATTTATTCATCATAGACATAAGCAAATGTGGCCCATCAGCCAAATCTGGCCTACCACATATATTGTAAATAAAGTTCTATAGGAACACAGCTATATCCATTCATTTACCTAATGTCTATGACTACTTTCCTGATAAAACATCAGAATTATAGTTGTGACAGACACTATATAGTACACAAATATGTCCTGTCTCTTTACAGAAACGATCAATCTCTGATTTTTAGTGTTTTTCAATATTTCTCTTTGTAAAGCATTTTTCATGTTTTCTGTAGTATGATTACACACACACACAATCACATACACACAAGTTTGTGTACCAGCATTTTACCATTTCAAGTAGAATATAGAAATGTTAACACCATATTTTAGGTCCCAAATCATGTATATAATCATAAAACAGGGAATTTTATGATATAATTTGCCGAAATGTTACTTTTCAGTACATTGAGAAGTATATCACACTAAATTATAATTTTTGTTTTTAACCCTGAAACATAATTTTTTTAAAAAAGTCAAATGAAGAAGAATAGTCTATTATATCTTCGCATATAAATATCCCTTCTGTCCCTCTTTCTTCACTACAGATGTTACAGCTCTGAAGCAGGGCTATTGGAACATAGTCTCTGAATTTCCCTTCATTTTAGAAATGTGTTCACTTCTTCTTTATTCTTCAAGGATATTTTTGCAGGATAAAACTCATTTTCAGCACTTTGAAAATATTGTCCTACATCCTCTGTCCCACATTATTTCTGATGAGAAATCCTCTGTCATAGTAATCATTGTTCCTGAATAAGCAATATGTTGTTTTCCTTTGGCTGATTTCAAGGCATTTAAAATTTTTCTCTAGCCATGTAATTATGATCTGTCTGGCCATGGACTACTTTGAGTTTATTGTCAGAAGTTTTGTGAATCTATTAAATATGTAGATTTGTGTCTTTTGCCAAATTTGGGAGATTTTCAGCCTTTTTTCCTTCAAGTATTTTTCAGCTATGCACTTTTTCTCCTCTTCTGGGCCGCTAACGATGTTAATGTTAGATTTTTTTTGTTATTGTCCCACTGCTCCTGTATTTCTGTTAATTTTTTAAAAAAACTATTTTCTCTCTGTTTTCAGATTGGATAATTTATACTAATCAATGTTTTTTTATATATAAATTTATTTATTTATTTTTGGCTGCTTTGGATCTTCGTTGCTGCACGCAGGCTTTCTCTAGTTGCGGCGAGCGGGGGGTACTCTTTGTTGTGGTGCACGGACTTCTCATTGCAGTGGCTTCTCTTGTTGCAGAGCATGGGCTCTAGGCGTGTGGGCTTCAGTAGTTGTGTCACACAGGCTTCAGTAGTTGTGGCTCGTGGGCTCTAGAGCACAGGCTCAGTAGTGGTGGTGCACGGGCTTAGTTGCTCCGCGGCATGTGGGATCTTCCTGGACCAGGGCTCAAACCTGTGTTCCCTGCACTGGGAGGCGGATTCTCAAGCACTGCACCACCAGGGAAGCCCCTAATCAGTCTTTAAATTTACTGATTCTCCCTTTTGACATCTCCATTTTGTTACTAAGTTCATTTATTGAGGTTTTATTTATTTTTTTATTATTGTATTTTTCTGTTCTGAAACTTTCATTTGGTTCTTTTTATATTATCTATTCTTTGATGAGATTTTCTGTTTTTTAATTTCTTTTAACAGTTTTTGTAATAGCTTGTTGGAGCATTTTTATGGTAGTTACTTTAAAATCCTTGTTGCAGAATGCATTGTATGAACCATCTTGGTTTTGCTCTCTGTTGATGGTCTTTTCTGATTACAGTTGAGATATTCCTGGTTCTTGGTATGATGAGTAATTTTGGACTGTATTCAGGATATTTCTGAGAATTATGTCAGGAGACACTGATTTCTCTTTAAATCTTCCATTTCAGAAGACAGTTTATTTTCTAAAATACACATTCTGGATCAGTTTTATGGGCCATTGTTCACACCCCAATTCAGTTTTCATGGCCTTTTCAATGATATTCTTTGTTATCTTGAACATTGTAATGTTCATAGGGAGTCTGGATTCTGCTGCTTTTCTCTGATGGGGGTTGATTTTGTGTTTGCTTGTTTTGTCATGCAGTGCTCTTGGTTAAATTTAGAACAGCAGCTCTTCATCATGAACAACAGCTCTAGCCTCAGCTGAGATCCTCAGTTGTGTTGAGGCTGTTCCATGTATGAGTGTCTCAAAAATCAGCCAGAAATGTGGGGGTCAGAATTTGGAGGGTCTTCTTTCTGAAGCTTTCTGCTTGTGTATTTCGCAGTCATCATCCTCCTCGTATTCACAATTTATATTTTCCAGGCCAGAAATAGTAAACATTTTTTCCATGAGTTCCCTGTGAACCCATATGCCATGTCTATTACACCTGGCCTGAGTCTAAACGTCACAAAAACTGTCTCTTTCTAGAGTTAGTTTCCTTTGAGCATGGACTCCTGACCAATGCTGCAAGCTTCTGTTAATGCCCGGCAGGCTCCAATTTCTTCATGACCTGAAGTATCTATTAGATTCTATACTATAGATTCCAAGTCTCTATTGAAACTGTCCAATATTCATTTTTCTTCTCTATGTTTTTCCTGTATTTGTGCGCACACACGTGCACAACACGCCACAGCTCTTCCTGCCCCCCTCCCCCAGCTTTACTGAGGTATAATTGACAAATAAAATACTAATATAATTAAAGTGTACAGTGTGATAATTTGATGTAAGTTATTTATGATTCTCAAAATTAAATTAATTAATATATCCATCACCTCACATAGCTTACCTTTTTTATTTATGAGAGTGCTTTTGATCCACTCTCTTAACAAATTTCAAGTATATAATACAGTATTAGTAACTATAGTCGCCATGCTGTACATTAGATCCTCAGGACTCATTCATCCATCTTATAACTGAGAGTTTGTAACCTTTTGCCAACTTCTTCCCATTTCCCTAATTCCCCAGCTCCTAGGGACCACCATTCTCTCTGTTTTTGTGAGGTCAGTGGTTTTCATCTTTTTTTTTGTTTTAGATTCCACATGTAAGTGATCCCATACAGTATTTGTCTTTCTCCGTCAGCACCTTTTAATCGCCCTCATGAATTTCACCCGTCTCACCAGCAGTCCCCACCTCTGCTAACCACCAGTTTGTTCTCTGTATCTGTGAGTCTGTTTCCGTTTCGTTTTCTGTTCATTTGTTTTAGATCCCACATATGAAATCATGGGGTGTTTGTCATTCTCTGTCTGACTTAGTTCACTCCGCATAATGCCCTCAAGGTCATCTGTGTTGTCACAAATGTCAGGACTTCCTTCTTTTCTATAACTGACTAACATTCCACTGTATACCTACCACGTTTTCGTTACCCATTCATTCATTGGTGAACATGCAGGTTCTTTCCAAGCCTGGGCTATTGAGAATAATGCTGCCGTGAACATGGGAGTTCAGAAAGGGGTCTCGTTTTCTTTGCGTGTATGCCCAGAAGTGGCACTGCTGGCTCATATGATATGTTTTCAATTTTTTGAGGACTGCATACTATTCTCCACAATGACTGTATCAGCTTACATTTCCACTAACAGTGCACCAGGGCTGCCTTTTCTCCACGTCCTCATTCATTATCTCTTTTTGATATTACCTATCCTATCTCGTAGAAGGTGATATCTCACTGCGGTTTTGATTTGTATCTCTCTGACGAATAGTGATGTTGAGCATTTTTCATATACTTGATGGCCATTCATATGTATTATTTGGGGGAAAAAAGTGTCTGTTCAGGCCCTTTGTCCATGTTTTAATTGAGTTATTTGGGGCTTTTTGGCTGTTGAGTTCTATGAGCTCCTTATATATTTTTAAAATCACCTCATCAGGTATACGGTTTGCAAGTATTTTCTCCATTTCCATAGGTTGCTTTTTCATTTTGTTGATTGTTTCCTTTGCTGTGTAGACATATTTTTGTTTGATGTTGTCCCACTTGTTTATTTCTGCTTTTGTTGCCTATGCTTTTGATGTGAAATCCAATAAAATCATTTCCAAGACGAATATCAAACAGCTTTTGCCATATGTTTTCTTCTAAAACTTTTACAGTTTCAGGTCTTATGTTTAAGTCTTTAATCCATTTCAAGTAAATTTTTGTAAGTGGTATACGACAAGTTTCCAATTTCATTCTTTTGCACATCATAGCTCTTTTTAATCTGAGGATCTTTACTGATGTCATCTTTTTTATTCCTGTTATTAATTTTTGTGTGTAATCTACCTTCTCTTCCTGCACAGTATAATTAAGGGCTTATTTTATTCTGTAGCATAGCTTTATACAGGAGATTTGTTTTCAACTATATAAATATGAAAGTATAAGACTGTTTCTCCTTTCTCTGTGTTGGCATTAAAAGTCCAGCTTCTGGTTCCTATATCTTGCCCTAAAACCTGGTGGTTAGCCAGATATCATCTCTCATGTTCTGATTTGTCTTTAGCCTCCTTTCAAATTCTGACACTGGGATTTTCCCTTTTTTTCAAGAGAGGGTACCTACTAAGTCATTTTTCCATGTTGCTAGATAATATTCTATGTTTTCATTCACACACATGCACATACATACACACAATATTTTTTCTTTTAGGTATTAATTCAGTTTTACTCACTATGTATTTTTATTGATGTAGAAAAATTAGAGAAGTTCTAAGAATTTTTCTTGTAATGATTAAAAATATGAGAAAAGTATCACAGTTTATTTATCCAGGTTAAATCATATGAAATGCCACTCTGCACTACCACCAATCTTTTTTTGGTAACATCTCACTTCAAATTTCTTTACCATGGCCTTGCCTATATATCAAACTTCCGTTCTGTCATTCCTTCACTTCACTCATTATACTACAGCCTTTGAACAGGTTCCCATACAAGCTCCCTAACGCTATTAATGAGGCTGGGTCATTTTCCAAACTTTCTGTCTTGGCCTAAACATCAATTCCACAAACAGATTTTCCTAAGTATCTTATCTGTATCTTATACCCCTCCTCAGAATTCTCTATTAGAGCACTCCATTTCTTCAGAGCACTTTTCATGATCTCTCTATATTTGGGGAGTTCGTTATTAATTTCCTACTAATTTTCTTTCTCCACTTTTGTAATATAACTGCAAGTGTGGACAAAGTCCTTTCTTTCATGCATGCCACTATATTCTTATCTTTTATCATAGTGCCTGACACGTGTATACTGAATTAATAATTGTTAATTGAATGAATTGATTTAATAAGAAAGTTAAATAAATGTGTTTTATATTGGTTACATCAGAAACACTAAGTGTGCTTAAGGCTATAGAATCTGGGCATGCCTAATTTTACACCAGAGAATATTGGTAGTTTAATTACATTTTACTTTATATCATGCTTCTTAATAAATTAACTATTTTATCAAAATAAAATATGGTCAACATGAAAAGGTATTAAAATATAAAATTTTATAGGAACAAAACTGTTTTGATGTATTACTTGCTTTTGTTTTCTTCTTATATAATGGTTTTCTCTTCAACCTTCTTTATCTTAGTATCCAGGTACAATAACATTGGAGGGATTTTCCGTTATTATAGCTCAACTGCTTGGCCTTAAAATAGGATTAACATATGATGACATCCATAAATGTTCCTGTCCAAGTGCTATGTGCATAATGAATCATGAAGCAGTGTAAGCCTTGTTTTTTCTTTTGAATTTATTTCACACATATATTTGTGAGGTTGTTTACAAGACATGATGAATTTATTTTTTATACTCAATCCCACGTCAAAAATTAGGAAGGAATGTTGTGCCTGAAGAGATATCACACTAATGAATTTGTTCACATGATATAAGACTCCAGAAAGCGGTAAACCCCATGATAATGAAATATTCACTCAAGGGAATTAGAGGGAAACTTTAAAGATTTATGAAGACTATGAAATATTGAATTCACATAGATACTGTTGTTGTTTTTGTTCTTGTTGTATCTGTTGCTCAAGGCAAAATCACCCTTAACAATATAACGTAGTACTAGTAGCTTTGGCTATTATTTTGAGGGGAAAAAAAAGAAGAAAAGATTTGAAGAGGAAAATAATTGTCCTTCTTTGCAGTTATTATGCTTGATTACCTACATAGAGGCCACAGAACCAGTACACAGTAAGAACAAAAACATCCAAAAATTCATCAGGGTGGTCAATCTTGAAAACCATTACTATGTGTACAAGTATGTGTATACCAGCACTAAGAAAATAGATGACCTATTATAAAATTTTTTCAGAAGAGGTTTATAAATTCAGTGCAATCCCAATCAATATTTTAGATTCTTTTTAAGGAACCTGATAAACTCTGTGGGGGGCAATAGGATGGAGATGAAGGATACAGGCAACCTTTTGGGGGTTATGAGGTGGGATTTATAATCAAAGGAGGGATTTTATTGATGGGAGACACGACATATTATCTATAGATTGATCAAAATGAAGAGAAGAGGAAGAAAAGATGATGATTTTGGACATATGAAGAGTTAAGAGCAAAATCATAGAGGAAATTAGAGAGGAGAGGTTAAATTCAGTTACTGTGATAGAACATTAAGAGAGTAAACAGATGGAGACGTAGGGAATCTGGTTAATGGAGGTGTAAAGATGTAGGGAATCTGGTTTATTCTGATGGGAATCTTTGATAGAAGATGTGAAACACTTATCTTGGAGACTGGAACTTAGAAATGACTTAGGAAAGTGATAGGATTGTTGGACTTGTTGAAGACATATTTTGTAACTACAAATTTAAGATTCATTCCAACAGCTACCGAAGTGTGTAAAGGAAAGCGGATAGTTGACACTTTGCCAAGTTAATGCCCGTGGGGTCAGAGACAGTCAGGCCTGCAGAGGGCGCTGCACTCTCCTGAAATAATTACTTCAATTTTCTTCCTACCTCACAACTGGAACTTTGGATAAGAAGTCAAAGTATTTCAAGGCAGCCGCCTTAGCCCAACTTATTTTATAGCTGTCTTTAGACCCAGAGGTAGTCTTCCCCACAAAAAGCCAATTATTTAATATTTGTTTCAAATGCCTTGTGTCTATTATATATGTATGTATGTGTGTGTGTGTGTGTGTGTGTGTGTATATATATATATATATATATATATATATATATATCACTTGCATTTCTTCCTTCCCATGGCCATCTTTTTTTTTTTTTTTTTGTGGTACGCGGGACTCTCACTGTTGTGGCCTCTCCCGTTGCGGAGCACAGGCTCCGGACGTGCAGGCTCAGCGGCCATGGCTCACGGGCCCAGCTGCTCCACGGTACGTGGGATCCTCCCGGACCGGGGCACGAACCCACGTCCCCTGCATCGGCAGGCGGACTCCCAACCACTGCGCTACCAGGGAAGCCCCCCATGGCCATCTTTTAAGCAAAGATTTTAAAAATTAAATTGTTTCGTACCCACCTTAAATAAAAGTTCCAAGTTCTAGCTAATACTTTTAATTGTCACTCAGAAAACATGGGGTCCAAGTAGAAAATAACCTCTGAGTCCCTGTGTATTTTTAAACTAATTTTGTGTAAAAGGATGTCAGTGCTCAGAGTTTGTAGCTTTTTGCATGAGAGTGGCCTACAGAAGCAGAATGGCACAGATGCCGATTAAAACAATGTAGTTGGGACTTCCCTGGTGGCGCAGTGATTAAGAATCCGCCTGCCAACACAGGGTACACGGGTTTGATCCCCGGTCTGGGAAGATCCTACATGCCACAGAGCAGCTAAGCTCATGCGCCACAACTACTGAGCCTGTGCTCTAGAGCCCGCGAGCCACAACTACTGAGCCTGCGAGCCACAGCTACTGAAGCCCGCATGCCTAGAGCCCGTGCTCCGCAACAAGAGAAGCCACCGCACTGAGACGCCCACACACCGCAACGAAGATTAGCCCCCACTCGCTGCAACTAGAGAATGCCCGCGCACAGCAACAAAGACCCGATGCAGCCAAAAGTAAATAAATGTTCCTTTTAGAAAAACAAACAATGTAGTTAAAAGTAATAGAGAAGTTTGCTTAAATACTATTATTGCTTGTGATATTCCTCCCAGTTTCCCTTATTTATCCCATTACAAATGGCTGTGCCAGTAAAGGCTAAAGCATTTCACTTTTTTTCTCAGACACTACCAACTCTGAAACCTTGGCAATTATATATTTCCTTCCTCGAAGGCTCAGGAGAGCCTCCTGTCATCAGGAGATGACAACCCAGGACTTCTGTCATCTCAGATGTAGCTGTTCAGGCATGATTATTTCAGACGTGATTGTGTAGAGTGGCACTGTGCAATAGAAATGAAATGTGAGCCACATAGAGAACTGTAAATTTTAGAGTAGCTACATTAAAAAAATTTTAAGCAGATAAAATTAATTAGTGATGTATCTTAATAAATTATTTTATTTAACCCAGTCTATCTGAAATATTATCATTTCAACATGTAATCCATATAAAAATTGTTAATTGGATGTGTTATATTCATGTGTGTGTGTGTGTGTGTGTATTAGTGCAGAAAGTCCAGGGTCACACGCATGTTATCAACCTGAGCTACCAGAAGAATGGAGTTGCCAGCAACTGAGGACAGTGGATGGAGCAGACTTGGTGGGGAAGAACAGTAGTTCAATACTGTACCTCGCGTATTTGAAATGTTTATTGGACATCTGTTAGACATAGCTACTAGACAGCCCACTGGAAATGAACATGAAAATATAAAACTTCAAGGGACTTATATTTTAGTGTAAAATTTAGGTCATGTGAAGATATATTAAAAGATACAAACAAAAAATCTTATTTTTACATGATATGAAACTACTACGTAGAATAATAAATATTGAAATTGGAAGGAGAATATGGGAGGGAACACAATTTCAGATAATGTCAAGGTAGACCTCTCTAGAAGGTGACATTTGAGCAAATATTTAATGGAAATAAGGGAAGGAAGCTTTCAATATGTAAGAGAAGAGCATGTTAGGTAAGGAGAAAGATAGGTGATGATAGGTAGGTAGATAGATAGGTGATAGATAGATTTAACCATTATACCTTATTGCTTTCCTGTAAAGATACATTTTCAATGCTTATTTTTTTAATGTTAAAGATAAGCAATGATAAATTAAAAATTAATCATGTTTGACTTTGTCTCCACCAAGGTACAAGTTTTTCGTTTGAGCCATCTTGCAAT
Source organism: Delphinapterus leucas (assembly GCF_059928025.1). Classification (NCBI taxonomy): domain Eukaryota; kingdom Metazoa; phylum Chordata; class Mammalia; order Artiodactyla; family Monodontidae; genus Delphinapterus; species Delphinapterus leucas. Next base: position 30,876,383 of record NC_143149.1, read on the forward strand.
TCGTATCATTATACATGGAGCATTGTTTAGATGTGGTTTTATTAGCTAGGTTTACTTAACCTGAGGACTGTTATTTCCTTTTAGGGTTTCCAGTGGTATAAAGATGTTTAGCAACTGCAGCATGCGTGACTACAGATATTTTGTTTCAACATTTGAGGGTCAGTGTCTTCAGAACTTTTCAAAACTGAAACCATTATATCAAAATCAGTCGGTGTGTGGTAATGGGATTTTGGAACCTCAGGAAGAATGTGACTGTGACAGTGAACAGGTGAGTAATTAAGACTGAAATCTGAACACAATTTCTTATGTTTCCAGTAAGTGGTCATGGCATATATGGAATGATATATGCAACTAAGTCTTCAGTAGAATTAAGATGTGAAAATGAGGATAAATTAAGATGTATGAATCATTTCCCCACACCTCTTCAGCTGAGAAGACAAATGAGTCATGAAACCTTGGTTTGAAGACACCGTTCACAATTATACCAGCAGAGAGATTTTGAATATATGGACTAAATGAATTCCCTTTTAGCCAAATCATATGACCTCAGTCTCTGTTTTCTCTACAAACTTCTGAATTTGGTCCAACTTTTTTCTGTTTCTTATGGTTGCAAGGATGTCTAAACATTATAATGGATGTCTCTTAATTATTCTCAAACATTCCTGCATTTCCCAGTTTCAGGATGATCAAAATTTGTTCTGTTTACTCATTCTAAATATAAATGTGTAATCTACTATCGTTCCATCAACCGAATGTTCAATGCACACTATTTCCAAGTGATAGGACCAGATATTTAGTATGTTATATCATTATTTTGTAATATTTAATAATTCCCCCTATTTAAATAAAAAAAATTTCTTCATGATTACTCCTCCAGCAGTTATATGAATTTTTTATCCACCTACAAAAATAGCTAACCACTACCTGTTTACATAAATTTAAATCCCTACACATTCTCTTAATCATGTACCATTTCCTAAAGTTTATACATACATGTATGTGTGTGTGTGTCTCTCTATATATGTATACATGTTTTCCAACTATTTCAGATTTTCCAATGTCATCTTAGTTTTTTTGATAAATACATAGTACTGTGCTCATCTTGCATTCACCTACCCCTATGTGCCAATTACTTGCCAAATACTCTAGTTATATTTAATGAAGGATAAAATGAAGCAACATAATCTAGGGCTAAATCTACACATTGTGAATTTCCACAGCTGCAGGCTGTAGGCAGATCAACACTTACAGCAGATGCTGTCAATGCTCTACCAGTATTTCCTTGGCATTGACTGTTCCTGTAGAGTGTTTTTGCTTCAAGTATCTGATACTTTCTGTTGCAGTGCTTCCTCTGGCCTCAATAGAGTAGAATACTCAGCCAGTTATCAGGGAGGACTTAATGTACTCAGGACTATCGATCGACCCTCAGATAATTATGATGGTAAATAAATGTCCCAGATTCCTTGCCCCTTAGGAGGAAATTTTCTGAGGCATGCTTTACATCAAAGTTCTACAAACCATAGCCAGTGGGCCAAATTCAGCTGCCACTTATTTTTGTAAATGTTACTTAAGTGGAATGCAGCCACACCCATATGTTTGCATATTGCTTATGACGGTTTTTGTGCTACAACAGCAGAGTTGAATAGTTGCAATAGAGACCATACGGCACAGCATTTCAGCAAAACTGAAACTATTTGCTATTTCATCCTTTACAGAAAATGTTTGCTGTCCCCTATTCTGTGTCATTTCCCAGAGGTACTTGTGGGATTTAGCTTTATCTTACAGGAGCAGCAAACAGTTCACAAACCCACTCGTACTGGCTTGCTTCCCTTCCCTAACATCCTATACCAGCGCTTTGGTGGTTGGCAGAATGGAACTTCAAATACGTCCTCACTCGAAGCCCTGGAATTTGTGGATATGCATATTACATGGCAGAAGGTAATGTGCAGAACTAATTAAGGGTGTGGACATTAAAGAGGGGACATTATCCTGGATTATCTGGGTGGGTCCTGGCTAATCACATGAGCCCTTAGAAACAGAGAATGTTCTCCAGGTGAAGTCAGAGAGATGTGGCAGAAGGGGGCTCAAGTCGCCTTGGAAAGTGAGAGGGACTCAAGCCGCTACTGCTGGATGAAGACACATGGAAGCACAAGAAGAAACGCTGATAGTTTCTTGGAGAAAAGACAAGCCCTTGGCTGACAGCCACCAAAGAAACAGGAAGCTTTTTCCCACATCTTGGTTTTACCCTTGTGAGACTGTAAGCAGAGGACCTGACCTAGTTTACCTGTCTGAAGTTCTGAGCTACAGAAAGTATGAGAAAATTAACTTGGGTTATTTTAAGTCACTATCTTTGTGGTCATTTGTCACAGCATCAGTAGGGAACTAATACGCCTTTCAAATAAATTACTCATATGCATCACTGTTTCAGAGTCTGTCTCTGGAGAAACTCAAACCACATTAGCTGGACCAGAAATTGTCCCAGGAAGCAGACACTCAAGATAGGATTCTGAAAGTGGATTTCATGCTGGCCAGATAGTAATATGTACTCATGTACTCATTTCTGGGCTTGGCACGTTTGAATAGATGCACTGGAGAAACTTAACACCTCCAAATCCCTCAGAACCCCCTGGGCTGTGAAGTTACTGCTCTCCCCATGGTGGGGCAGAACAGCATCACATTGCCTGTGGACCAGAGAGACTTAGATGAGATGGATGTCTCACAAGATGATGCCTGTTCTTCTCAAGATCTGTCCCTGCCTTCCCTTTTGGTACTAGACCACTAATTAGTCTCAAGTCTAAATGCAGCCCAAGTGAAGACATACCCTCTGCTATTGGAATAAAGCTATTTTTTTTAAATTGTAGAATTTGCTAGTATGTGTGGACAAGAACATGGAGAACATGCCAGGGATGGATGTTAAGGATGTTGACCCCAAGATATTAAAGTATAAGCCTGGAAAAGGAGGATGCTGTCTAGTGAATCAGGGTTTAATACCTTGGCAAGGTAACCTGGGGCCAGCCTTGATTTGCCACTGGATGCAACCTTGAAGATGGAAAACAACCTGGCCTACAATAAATCAGGTTGATATGCCAGAACAACCTTAACGGAGTAATACAGAAGGGGTCAAAAGTTCAGAGTTGTGGCCATACTTTAATAGAACATAAGGATACTACAAAATCTAGCACCTAATTATCCGGATGGCCCAGAGTACACTCCTTTCACTAAAGCAATGAGGAAATGCACTTCTGAGGAGATCCTGATGTGGTTGAAGACCTCAGTGGTAGCTTTCTTCTATAGACTAGGGTCGATGGTTGGAAGTACCATCATGGAGTTGGGCACCCAGTGTCACTAGGGATGCTTGAATTCCAGAATAGCAGAGGCCAAGTGGCTGTGATTAAGAGAGATCTGGGTAGGGACTTCCCTGGTGGCGCAGTGGTTAAGAATCCGCCTGCCAATGCAGGGGACATGGGTTCGATCCCTGGTACCGGAAGATCCCACATGGCACGGAGCAACTAAGCCTGTGCGCCACAACTCTTGAGCCTGTGCTCTAGATCCCGTGAGCCACAACTGCTGAAGCCCGTGTGCCACAACTGCTAAAGCCCGTGCACTTAGAGCGTGTGCTCCACAACAAGAGAAGCCACCACAATGAGAAGCCCACACACTGCAACGAAGAGTAGCCCCCGCTCGCCGCAGCTAGAGAAAGGCTGCGTGCAGCAGCGAAGACCCAACACAGCCAAAAATAAATAAGTAAAAAATAAATTTATATTTAAAAAAAGAGAGAGATCTGGGTAGTCAATGATGATATCCCTTGATGTATGTAACTGAAAATTAAGAAGAGATGAGCAAAGGACTGGTGCCAATTACTACTAATGGAAATTCACAATCCCTTGCTAAATTTCTGGACCCAAGCCAGTCTGAGAGCCAGAGCTCATCCTTCAAGTTGAGGGTGAGATCCTACAATGCCCAAGTAAGGATATAAAGTAGCAATTTCCTCAATTATTCCCCTCCAAAGTGACCTCCAGCCATTTGGGGTAGCTGTTCACTGGGGAATGGGGAATACCCAGATCACTGTAGGATGACTGAATAGAGAATCTTTACTTAACAGACTCACATAAGAGGACCCAAACTGCTATCATGAGTAGCGTAGGCCTATAGAGAATCCAGGTGATACCTGGCATCTTTGAAAAATCCATCTTAACAGTAGACCCAATAGGTTCATTATTCTAACCTGTGGTCATGTTGCTTGTTCTTTAGTGACCCACTGAGGTGACATACTTAGAAGCTGACAGATCCTCACATTGGTTCCCCAATATGTGGAGTATAAGCTACAAGAATAGGAAAGGACAAGTATAAATGCCTGAAACTACCAGGATAGAAATCAGGAAGGAGAATATAACCTGGATGAAGAAATCAGTAGGGAAAGTAGACAGTAATTTGAACTACATGAAAATGAAATGTAATGAAAACCAAGATCATTAGAGAATGATTGGTTAGCTGTGCTAACACTGCTGACATCAGAATACCCATAACACCTTCATGGTCAGTATAGATTCTGTATCCAAATGTCCTACAACCAAATGCAAGTTCTTGTTATAAATAAATTTAATTAATTAATTAAATAAATAAAATGGATAAGCCTCTACTAACACTAGTAAAGAAAAAAATCAAGACTAACATTAATTAAGAAAAGGTATAACAATTGGAAGTGAAGAAATTTAACTATCATTAATAATAATATGATTGGGTACAATGAAAACCCCAAATAATCTACAAATAAATTATAATTTGCATATAAAAGTGTATTTACCAAGGTCACTGGTTACGTAATTCGTAAGACTCAAAAGACTTCTTTATATCAGCAATAAATTAGAAAAGGAAATTTTAAAATAACACCATTTACAATAGCACCAAGAAACATAAAATGTTTAAGAGTGTATCTAATAAAATATGTACAAGGCCACTAAATAGAAAACTGCAAAACATTGCTAAGAGAAACCATGGAAGTATTTAATAAATTCAAGAATATGCCATATTTTAAGATTGGAGGAATCGATATTGATGAGATTGTGATTTCTCTCCAGATTCATCATCTCCAGATGCAGCCCCAGTCCATATCCTGAAACAAGTATATGGTTAGAAAAGGAAGGGGATTTCAATAACTTTGCAGAAAACGGGGCATGTTCTACTTTGTTACTACATCAAACTTGAAAGGTGAAAATTTCTAAAGGGTTAGTTGCATTGTTAAATCTGAAACCAAAATTAGTGGATTATTTATACCCCATTACACTAAAGCCCATTGGTCTATATTACAACTCAAGTGGACCTTTTACACATGTATATTTTTGTAACATCGTGTGTTGGTCATGTGGTTCCCTGAATTATGCAGTTTCTAAATGTTGACATATTTCATTATGAAATACCATAATCTTATATTCATTAATATCATCACTAATATCGTCAGAAAAGTAATGGGAAAATAAAGTCTCTGTCGATGGATAAAAGTTTTCCAAAATTCTAATTTTCACTTGAAAGATTCAAATTCAGTTGTTTTTCTTGAAGTAACAGGCATACCTCATTCACTTTTAAGAAAACGTCTGCCAAATACCCAAGCCTGAATAACCATGGTTTGTCTGTAAGTTGTTCTTTCATATAAAAACTTGTTTTCTATGGTAAATGTGACTATTCAGTCTGTAATTCAAACAATCACATCAGTGTTTTCCTTGAGAATCTGTAGTAATTGAGAAGATATTGTGGTTATGCATGAAAAGAGCTTATGCATGCTCTCCATTTGTCACAATATTAGGGGAGTATTCAAATGTTAAAATTTAGCAAATTAGGGCTTCCCTGGTGGCGCAGTGGTTGAGAGTCCGCCTGCAGATGCAGGGGACACGGGTTCGTGCCCCGGTCCGGGAAGATCCCACATGCCGCGGGGCGGCTGGGCCCGTGAGCCATGGCCGCTGAGCCTGCGCGTCCGGAGCCTGTGCTCCGCAACGGGAGAGGCCACAACAGTGAGAGGCCCGCGTACCGAAAAAAAAAAAAAAATTTAGCAAATTAGTAATTTTTTACAGCTTTACCAAAGGCATTCTTAAATGAAACTGGTTTTTTTTAGAGTGCATAACAGTGAATAATATAATGACCACTAGCTTTGATTCAAACTAGAGCACCAGCAGTTTTATCCACTATTGCTTTTACCCTATCAGTGCAAATGTCAGCACAATATAAAAGGCAAATAAAGTCTAATTACTATTAAGAAACTTTTTGACCTTATAGACCCACTAAAAATATCTTAGAGACCTCCCGAGGTCTACCAACCACATGTGGACAGAGTCTGATTTGAACTAGTTGGCAGATAATAAACATACAATTTTCAACTAATTTTAGTAGTAAAGAAAAATTCAGCATCACAGAGTCACACACACAAACACACACTGTGATCTAGTGTAACAAACATAGATGCAAGTTTCCTATAATAAATATTAACAGGTAAATCCACAAGTATAATCAAAAGAAAAATATGCCCAAACGAGGTTTATTCTGAAGAATGCTAATAATTTATTCATGTGATTATTATACTAAACAAAGAAAAAACATATCCTTATCACAACTAATTGAGGAAGAATCTATAACACTAAATACTCCTTCCTCAAAAACGTGCTTCAGAATAAAACTTAGTATCATTAATTTGAAGAAACTTTCTACCAGTAATTTATAAGAAATTTAATACATAATAATGAATCATTAGAAGTAGATCCATTATATTTGACAATAAAGAAAAATGTTGCGCTTGGAATACAGTAGTGGAATACCTAAGACAAAAATAATAGTCTTTATTTTTTAAGAGTCAATAAATAGAGAATGAAATTAAAAAGGCAAGTTTACTACACTCTTAAAAAAATAAAAACTATGTAACAAATAGGAATAAAGTTAATAAGTTCTTTCCAGTACTTCAAAGGTATAAATGATTTAACAAAACTGAAAGACACATGGAAATTGGAATAAATAGATAGCTATTTCTTTTAAAGTCAAACTACATCCAATTTATTCTTTATTAAATCCCCATCAACATGCCCCTTTTAACCCAAATTGAACCACTCTTCTGCAAAAGCAGATCCTAAATTTCATCTAGAAATAAAAATTAACCAAGTGCATGAATATTTTAATAATTTGGAACAGTAATCATCCATAGCAAATTAAATACACACACACACACACACACACACACACACACACACACACACACCAGGTGGTATTGGCAAAAGAACAACAACAACAAAATAACAAAGTGAATAGATGGTCCATGGCTTGATTATTGCTGCATCACCAGCACATAGAATAGTGTCTGATATATACTCCATACTCAACAAATACTTACTGATTGAATGAATGCATGTATAATGTAATTATCTTTATAATAACATAGGATGTGTGTGAGTGGGTGAAGATTGACTCTGGTATATTTAGAATACCCCATTAGGAATAAAGTTACTTAGAAGGTTTATTCAAAAGTTTTTCTGAAAGAGAACTAAGGAAGAATACAAAAGGACTTTTTGATTTTTCAGTATTTTTATAAATTGTACTCCATTTAAAGTTATTAAAAATAATGGCTATATTTCTTTATGCTATACAATATATCCTTGTTGCTTATTTATTTTATACATAGTAGTTTGTATCTCTTAATCCCCCTATCTTGCCCCTCCTCCCCTTCCTTTTCCCAGCTGGTGACCACTAGTTTGTTCTCTGTATCTGTGAGTACGTGTCTGTTTTATGTACATGTGTTTGTTTTCTTTTAGATTCTTGTAGATAACTACAAAGGAACATTTTAGAAAAAGAGTTGACTTGGGGGTAATTTTGCATTACAAAATATCAGAACATACTGCAAGGCTGTTTAATTTCATTCACTGTGGTACTGGGCCATCTATACATCTCTATCTATTTATATATCAGCATTTATATCTACCAATTGATTTAACTCTCTAAATATGTAAAAGTTATATAGAGGGCTTCCCTGGTGGCGCAGTGGTTGAGAGTCCGCCTGCCGATGCAGGGGACAGGGGTTCGTGCCCCGGTTCGGGAAGATCCCATATGCCGCGGAGCGGCTGGGCCCGTGAGCCATGGCCGCTGAGCTTGCGCTCCACAATGGGAGAGGCCACAACAGTGAGAGGCCCACGTACCGCAAAAAAAAAAAAAAGTTATATAGATATATGACATTTTATTTCCAGGGTGGAAATAGTTAATGTCATAAGGGTTTATCTATAAATCCAAAGCATTCCGTATGAGTAAGGGAGAAACAAGCCTTGACATGTAGGATCTGACCTATTATCAGCTGGGCCTCTGTGTTGCTAAGAGCTGGCCTGGCATTCACAGACAGGCTGCAATGTTCTCCTTTTGAAAATAAACAATTGTGTACAAGGTCAACATCTGTAACCATAATGGATGAAGGAAAAAATGCAAGGCCACTCTTTAAGCAAGGGCATTCACTTTATGTCTGAGGACGGTAAAACCTGAAAATTGTCCAAGTCACAATAATGACCAAACACCATCCTTTCCTGGCTAATAGGAGTAATACCTTTACCAATTTTAACCCTAGCATCAGTACAGTCTTTCTTCGTCTAGATAAGAATTATTAAAATACCCAACTATAGATGAACCCCTGGTTTCTGACAGTATCTAGTCTAGCAAAGTCTAGATTTCCTTAAACCCTCCCCAAATCACCTAAAAGGAGCCCAGATCCTATAATTAGATCCTTTCTCTGAAGTATATACAGTTCCCCATGGTGTGTGTTTTCCTTTCCGGAAACTAGTAATAAATCCAACTTTTTCAACTCAGATGTGTTCCAGGTAGTTTTTGGCAGAATGGCATTCACACCTATATCTCCATAAATATCCCCCATTTTACACAAGTGGAAGCTCTGTTTTTGCACCGACCCACACACATGCAGGTGTGTACATTTATTTGTTCCTGTATTCACAAATAAGGTGACTAGTAATAAATACTGGAGTAAATACTCCACAAAATATAGAGGAATACATTTCAGAAAAAAAAATCTATAAGTTTTAAAAAGCAATAAAATAAAAGTATTGATAATATTTTATAGTCTTGGCATAATGGAGGTCTTGGTGATAAGACATAAAGCCCAATAGTCATAAAGGAAGAAGAATGTTACAAATTACAGAAAATGACAGACACCACTGATAAGATCAACAATAGACTGCAAAGAAATGTTATCAACATATAGAAGAGTAAAAAGGTAATTGGAGATTATAAAAAAGCTGCTCCTACTATTTAAAAGGAAAAGAGGAAAACAAACAAAAATCCCTATGCAAAATGGTGAAAATTGTGTGGTGATTATTTAATTCATAAATAAAATTGTACAAAATGCAAATTCATGTTCAAACGCACTAGTAATCAGAGAAATAATAATGAAAAATGAGACACCATTTCCCAGTTACCTTGTTATAAATTAAACTGATTGCTCCTAATAAGTCTTGATAAACATGTTTGGGCTTGCATCCTGGTTTACTTTTCATGAAAGAATATATACACACACATCCACTCATATAGTGATATTGGACTTTGGAACATTAAACACTGAAATATACACAGTGATTACCCCTGGAGAATCTGTGGGGTATAGCCACAGCTTCAACTTTTACTCCATATATTCTATGTTATTTCTATAATGGGAATATTTATAAATACATAGCTATTCACATAAACGTGAAAAATTGGAAACATTTGGAAAATTTTAAATGAAGAAGAATCTTACCTTCTATTAAGGACAATATCTTTGAAACAGATTTTTGAGAAAATGGAAAATATTTGATTTTAAAAAGTTTTAAGAATATAAAAATATTAAAGAATTGTATAAATGCAATGTATTTACATGAAAAAATACTTGGTTTGGGGCTTCCCTGGTGGCGCAGTGGTTGAGAATCTGCCTGCTAATGCAGGGGACACGGGTTCGAGCCCTGGTCTGGGAGGATCCCACATGCCGCGGAGCAACTAGGCCCGTGAGCCACAACTACTGAGCCTGCGCGTCTGGAGCCTGTGCTCCGCAACAAGAGAGGCCGCGATAGTGAGAGGCCCGCGCACCACGATGAAGAGTGGCCCCCTCTTGCCACAGCTAGAGAAAGCCCTCGCACAGAAACGAAGACCCAACACAGCAAAAATAAATTAATTAATTAATAAACTCCTACCCCCAACATCTTAAAAAAAAAAAATTTGGTTTGTTAACTTTATTTAAATTATCACCTAATTTGAGTAACAGCTAACTGCCGTTTACCTTGTAAAAATACATATGTTGACATATCCTTTTTTTATTTCCATTGTAGTAAAACATGGCACATGATTACTATATTAAATGCATTTTTATTATATATATTGCCTAACTCTACTTTAGCTTTATTTATTCACAAAGAGAAACTTTACTAAACAAATTACTAAAAAGACAATTGGGGGTAGTTTTCTCTTAGGAATTCAGACGATATATTTCCATGTTGGCAATTTATGAATTAATTACCAAATATTTTCGGCAGTAAATGTAAATGATCAACTACTATTTTAGGTGTTATTTATTTAGTTCTTATAGTTGTATGTGCCTTTGGGTATTCTAGAAATAGTAAAATAGTAAAGCTTCACTGAATATAAGTATATTGTGTAGTTGAAAAGTTGAACACAAGAGAGTATTAAGTAGACGCTGAGAAACAAGAACTGTTAAGTGGTTGAATTAAAATAGCATTTCTTCTTATGAAATTTTAGGAATGTCAGTTTAAGAACTGCTGTGATTATAATACATGTAAACTGAAAGGGTCAGTAAAATGTGGTTCTGGATCATGCTGTACATCAAAATGTGAGGTAAGTTTCCAACATTTATGTTGGAAATTGAACTGTGATAATAGAAGGCTATATTAATTGAATTGATAGAAGGACTCTAGAAATAATTCAGGGGAACAAAGTAAAGAGTGCATAAACAACCACAGGTATGTAAGGACACCTACGATGAGATAGAGAAGGCATCTCAGATTAGTACTGATTATTCTATTATGTTGAAACCACAGTTTACCATCTTCTAATTTATCAGATAAAGAGTAGAATAAACATATACACTGCTATACAAAAAAAAATGCAATTGTAAAGTCAAATAAATGGTAAATGACTAAAAAAATATAACATGCATAGCCAACAAAATGTGTAGCGTAGAGAATATGCAAAGAACCTTCACACATTAATAAGTAAAAGTCGAATCACACACCACACACACACACACAGGCGAAGGGAGTGCCCAGGCAATTTACAACAATGAAAAGTAGAATTGCTCAATGTGTTCACTGATCAGCTGCAGTAATTAAGATAAACATAAATAAAAATGATAACGCAGTATCATCCAAATGGCAATCTTAAAAACAACAATGCCAGGTATTGTCTAAGAAATGGGGATAGAGCTCTTTTCTGCATAGTGTTTGTGGAATTTTGAATTGTTATAATTCCTTTCCTGAGCAATTTTTGCATATCTTTGAATAGAGTATAAATTATCAAGTTAATTCATCATCATGAGTTTCTCTTATATATATACCCTAGAAACATGACCATATGTGGAAAGCTCAGGAAAAAAGTATTAATTTCAGGGTGATTTGCAATAGCAAACCATAAAGGCAAACTTAATATTTACTGGTATTGGAATGATTACATAAATTATTGTAAATTGTACAAGAGTTAATAAATGCAGGCTAAATTGAGTGCAATAATATGCTGTGATCTTCAAGACATATGTTTGGATAAGAAAGCAAGTTCCATAATGCAAAATATTTTAATTCCAGTTCTGGTAAATTACATATACATAAAAATCCCATGTATTATTTTTGCCCATTTTTTCAATTAGGGTATATTTTATTATAGTAAAATTCTTTTAGTGAATACTTCTGAGTATTATGACAAACATATTCAGTCTTATAACTAACACCACAAAGGATAGGCAATTTCATCACCGCTGCCTCCAAATCTCACCACCCGCCCCCCCCCCCATGCCCCTTTCTGGTCAATTCACACCTCCACCCACAGACCCTGGTAACTTCAGATCTGTTTTCTGCCATCTCTAATTTTGCAAAAGCAAATGACATTTTATTGAATGATATGAGTAGACACTGTAATTAGGCATCTTAGCATAGTGCATGTGGGCTTCATTTATGTTATGTTTATCAGCAATTCATTCCTTTTTTGCTGCTGAATAGTATTGCAAGGATTTTAAGGCAGCACCACCGTTCGTTAATACATTCCCTAATTGGGGACATTTGGGTTGTTTTCAGTTTTGGGTGGTGAAAATACAGCTCCTATAAAAATATTATAAGCAGATTTTGTATGAATAGGAGGGTTTTTTTTTCACTTAGATAGAGACCTATAAGTGAAATGGCTGGGTCATATAGTAAGTGTATATGGAATTTCATAGGAAACTGAAAACCTGTATTCCAAAATGGCTATACTATTTTGAATTCCCAATAGCCATTCATGAGCCTTACCATTGGTCTGCAAACTAAATATAAATTCTAAAACTATACAACATATGATTCCATTTTATCTTTGCTACTGGTTTATTATTTAAACTTTAAAAATCATTTTATTGGTTGTCTCAGAGTTTACAAATCTTTGATCAGAGTCTGGTTTCATGTAATACACCACCTCATGTATAGAGAATGGATCTTATATAAAAGAACACTCCTACATACTATAAACACAAAATACATTGTTACTCTTTTTGCTTTATATAGTCTTATTTTTTTAGAGCAAGTAAGATGAGGAAAACAGAATTTTATAATTAACATCATTTGTTCCATTTTCTGGGTCTCTTTATTTTCTTCTGTAAATTTCTGTTTAGTACCATACTCCTTGTGTCTGAAGACCTCTCTTTACTATTCCTTGTAATTTCTGTCTGCTGAATCAGTTCTCTCAGTTATTATTTGCCTAGGAAAGTCTTTATTTCACATTCAATTTTTAAACATATATATATATTTTGTGTGTGTGTGTGTGTGTGTGGTACGCGGGCCTCTCACTGTTGTGGCCTCTCCCATTGCGGAGCACAGGCTCCGGACGCGCAGGCTCAGCGGTCATGGCTCACGGGCCCAGCCGATCCACGGTATGTGGGATCTTCCCGGACCAGGACACGAACCTGTGTCGCCTGCATCGGCAGGCAGACTGTCAACCACTGCGCCACCAGGGAAGCCCTGAAACATATATCTCTTAAAAATGGAATTCTAGGTTGAAAGAGTTTCTTTTTTATGTCATCCTTTATAAGATGCCATTTCATTCGTTTATTCCTCATCTTTGTCTCAGTCTGTAAAGTATTAAGTCAATCAAACTGGATTGTAGAGTGTGAGTGTGTGTGTGTGTGTGTGTGTGACTTCAACATACATATTGGGTCAGCATTTGGACGTGGTGAACTTCACTATGGAAGGCAATGGATGACTGATTTAGTCAGCAGGGCATAAAAATATGACCGTAAATGTACTCTTTATCTGAGCTATGCAAGGAGGACTTTTGGCTCTCAGATAATAATAAATATAACAATGGTGACAACAACACTGATGACGATAGCTATTCCATACGTTGTTTACCATGTGTTGCTCTAAGCAGTTTTTACATTAATTCAGTTTAATACTAACAAGAGCCTTATGAGGGAATGATTATCATCCTAAGTTTACAAATGAGGGATTATGTGTCTCGCCCACACAAATAAGCTAGTAAAAGTCCAAGCAAGAGATTGAAACCAGGTAGTTTTTTTCTAATTTTTATTTTATATTGGACTATAGTTGATTTACAATGCTGGGCTAGTTTCAGGTGTACAGCAAAGTGATTCAGTTATATATATACATATATGTCTCATTTTTCAAATCCTTTTCCCATTTAGGTTAGTATAGAATATTGAGCAGAGTTCCCTGTGCTATACAGTAGGTCCTTCTTGGTTATCTATTTTAAATATAGTAGTGTCTATGAAACCCGCTAGTTTGTCTCCTGGGTCTCTCCAAGAAGAAAATGGTAGAGGCAATGTTTCTCCAATTTTGAGGAACAAGTATGTTTAAACTAATCTGTGTAGTCTCCCTCCAAATGCTGGTTAGTCTGATGGCCTCTCAGTGTAGAACACAAAGCTCTGTTGGAGGGGTCCTTTTGTCCTTTGAGACAGTTACTTTTCTTCAGGCTTCATCATGAATACTGCACCTGCCTTTTCCTACTCAGCCTTCGGTCTCTGTTATTCCCTCAGCTATCAATAATCAGACACCTCATTTTCTCTTCGTACGTAATTGAGAATAGCCATTCACGGAACATGATTTTCATTTTCCTCCTAGATATCAGTAGCAGGCACTCCCTGTAGAAAAAGTGTTGATCAAGAGTGTGATTTTACCGAGTATTGCAATGGGACTTCCAGTAGTTGCATTCCTGACACGTATGCAATGAACGGCCAATTGTGCAGGTTGGGAACTGCGTACTGTTACAATGGACGATGCCAAACTACCGATAACCAGTGTGCCAAGATATTTGGAAAAGGTATCGCTCTTTCTTATATATTTCTCTTTTTCTTGTCTTTGATGAAGCAGTAGAAATTAGTAATTTTATTAAGCCTCAGTTCTGAGTACATCTTATTGTCTTAATATTCTGCATGATACGTGGGAAGGATACATAAAGCACTTCTGTTGCATACGGGAGGATGTGGGAAAGCACCTGTGCAGTTGGTTGATTTGTGAGCTGAACTAGCCACTTGTGTCATGGAACACCATTTTTACTTAAAATCATAATTGAGACAAACTATGTTTATAAGAGTTGAGTGTTTGGCAGACACTTTATCAAAAATGAGTGAGGTGAGCCTGTGACTTCAAGGAAAACAACTGGCAGAATTTGTTGCTAAGGGTAAAACTCAGACTTTCAACTAAAAATTTGAGTTTTAGAAACATTATCTTCCACTGTGACTTGACAGTTTTCCAACACAAAGTTAAGTGTTAAAATTAAAATTAATATTAGTATTAATATGATCATTACCTTGAACTCTTTTATCAAGAAGACTGCTTATCTCCACTTTGTTTTGTTCTTCTTCTGGGGGAACATATTCCTTCTTTGCCTCATTTTGCCTGATTCTCTGTTTTTATTTCTATGTATTAGGTGGGTTGGTTACATTTTGTCACACACTTTCTCTGGGGCCCAGCAGCACACTCCCTTCTGTTCTCCAGAGCTGTATGCTCAAAGGGTACCCTCTGGGTGGACTGCAAGGCCTGTGGGGTCCTGGGTCTGGCATTGGCCCACTGATGGGAGGTGCCAGGTCCCAGGGCACCTGGGCAGAGGCTTGGAGGGGCCTGTCTTACATATTTCTTTTGCCTTAAATTTGGATCCCTCTGTAGGAAATAATACATATCACACAACTCTAGAAGTGGAAGAACCTGAATCACAAGGTCAATAAAGATTAACTTGGAATGAAAGAAGGTTAGTTTTTGTAGGAGTGTTTCAGATTTTCCAGGATAATATTGTACATTCCTTTCCTCATGATTTGATTTTTGGTTTTAGCTACCTGGGCAAAAATCCATGTTTACAGCTCAAATTAGGAGCTGTATTTATGTATATAGAGATTGGAATGGCAAGTCTGTGGATTCTGAAAGTTTACTTCATTTCCTTTTATTTTACACATTCATAATCTAATTTTAATGGCCTGAAACTTTAAAAGTTCAGAGTGAATTTCATTCACATATAATCATATTTCCTCACGGAAGAACCGCTAGGATAACAGTAGTCTTAGGCAACTGATCAAAATTCATTTTTATATTTTGCTTTTTAAACAGTTTTTGAGACTAACTCAAAAGCTCATGCATATATGCACGACTCATATGTCTAAATATGCTTTTTAGACAGTCATTATTCATAATACTCCAACATGATTTTGCATTTTTAGAAGAATTAAATTAAATTTGAATAGATCAAAATTACTGACATTCAAATGTAATCATTTGGTAATTGAGTAAAGGTAGTATAACACCAAATTTCAG
The DNA here is from genome assembly GCF_059928025.1 of Delphinapterus leucas. Lineage (NCBI taxonomy): Eukaryota > Metazoa > Chordata > Mammalia > Artiodactyla > Monodontidae > Delphinapterus > Delphinapterus leucas. The sequence continues at coordinate 30,892,396 of NC_143149.1, forward strand.
TTATTTGCCCAGCTGTAATACAAGGTTTATAGTCTGTACCAAATACATGGTATGTGATTCGTATTGTCTTTCTAACTATTTGAAACTTGTCTTTAGTAACAAGTTTCAGATTAGTTGACTTAACCAAATTTTAGCCAGAGCTGCAGAGCTATGATCTCTCATAAATGACAGGTCAGTGCGATTTTCTGTATGCTGTGTTTTTAGGATGTTACTTTTTATTTGGTTGTTTCTTGTTTTTTTACTTTTTCAAGGCTCATTTGTATTTGAAAATGTTATTTGTCTTTGCCAGTTTTCAGAACCATTGACTGAATGGGCACTATAAAGCCCAGAAGGAAAACCACACAACACTTTGGCAAATATACATGTGAACAGTTCTCCTAGTGCACCCCCAAATGGGACCTACAACCATTTAATCAGGGGTTTGTTCACTGGGGAAAGGGAGATAACCAAGCATTTTGGAAACTGGTGGACAAGGTCCGATTTGGCGTGTGTACCTGGAAACCCAGTTTCATCATGGTCTCTCTGTGAGAGCAGGGACTTTGAGGGGTCAGAGAACAAATAGAGTCCATGCCAAGTTTCAGTTTATAATGGGTCCACCAGGTCCACAAGTCCATTTGGTAATCCTTTCTCAGTCCTAGAGTGTATCATTGGGGTTGACATGATGGTATTTTGTGCAGTGCCATCATTAGCTCCTTGGTCTGTTTGGTAAGGCCATGGAGATAGCCTTTCCAGGAATTATTGCTTCCCTTAAAGATCTAAAGGATGCAGACGTGGTTGGCTATATAATATCTACATTTAATGACCCAGTTGGGTCATTAAGTTGACCCTGCAGAAACCAGATGGTCCCTGGAAGATAATAGTAATCTATTGCAAATGCAGGCAAGTAGTAGATTGAGTAACGCACCCGCGCTGCCAGTGTGGTGTCTATGCTAGAGCAGATCAGCGTGACCTCCAATATGTGGTAGGAGCATAGCCATTGATTTGGCAAATATATTCTTTCCTATTCCTATCTGAAAAGAGAATTAGAAGCAGTTTGCATTCACATGGAATTCACATGTCTTTAATTTAGGGTTTTGCTCCAGGGCTGTGTTTACTCTCTCCTGCCTTCAGTCATAACGTAGTTGAAGAGATTTGGACATCCCAGAAAATGTCACTTTGATCCACCTTATCATTGATTTTTGTATTAACCCGGCTAAATAAGCAAAGTGTAGCTAGAATGTTGGAGGACTAGGTAAAATGCATGTACTACGAGGGGCAGGAGATAAGACTCAAGAAATATTTAGGAACCCATCACATCAGTAAAATTTTAGGAGTCCAGTGATCAGAGGCATGACCTGACACCCTCTACAAAGTAGAAGACAAACTGTATGTATCTTGCATTTCATATGACAGAGAAACAAGTCCAGTACCTGGTAGGCCTCTGTGGGTTCTCGAGGCAGTAGATGGGGAAGTGCCGCTTGATTCCATTTACTGGTTGGCCTGAAACATTGCTAATATCGAGGGAGGTAAAAACAGGAAAGGCCTCTGCAGCATATCCAAGCTGCAGTGCAGACAGCCCTGCATTTTTAATCGTAAAACAGAGAAATCCAATACCAGAAGTGTGGGTTATGAGAAAAAGAAAAATGCCGTGTGGGGCTTCTACCAGGCCTCTTGGGAGAATAACAATGCAGTTCCCTGGGGTTCTAGAGCAGAGCTGTGCCATCTAAACTGGAAAATTATACCAATTTGACAGAACAACTCTGGGCACACTACTGGCCCCTGTAGAGGTAAAAAACCTGGTTTTTGGACATCAAGTGACCAATTGTTGAGAACTATGCATCCTAAGCTCAGTTACGTCAAATCCACGGAGTTAGACGGTTCAATAGATAGAAGTCATTCGTTCATCTGGATTCAAGCTCAGGAAAAAGAGAGGGCAGAAGACAAATTCATGAACAGGAAATCTAGATCAGTATGTCTTTCTACCCTCTTCCACCTTTGCTTCTTCCTCGGCTCTGACCAGCAGATACATGGGCTCTCATCATGAGCAGCAGACGCAGGAGGAAAAAGCCCAGCCTTGTTTATACAGGTGTGTTGGCTCAGTACTGGTTATAAGTTGAAAAAAGACAGTAGCCACACTGCAGCCTCACTTGGGAGGATGCCTTAAAAGATTTTGACCACGTGGTCATCCATTTCCCATGAAGGAGAAATGGCCGGAGTTTGGATTAGGGGGGTACCCGTGGGCAGTGACAAAGGGCCAAGCAGCCGGTGGGAAGCCTGGATGTTGGAAGATTAGAAGATTAGAGCCAAGAGTTCTGGGATAGAAGTAAGTGGATAGACACATGGACATGAACAAAAAATGTGAAGACCTTTGTATTAATCCACCAGGTTAATACCCACCAGAGAAGCACCCACCATGGATTAGACACAGAACAATCACATAGACACAATGACTTAGCCAGGTTACAGCAGCCAGCATCCGTCATCCTCCACCCCAGTGCCTGTAGGGTGGACACATTTCTGAAGTTTCTCTATTTCTTTTTATTACCGTTTCTGAAATAACTGATTCTTATCTGAGTTTCCCTTATCTCTTTCTTGAGTATTTGTACCATCTGGTCACATTCAGCCAAGAGTAACCAAGACACATTCTCCAGAAGTTTCAGCATTGCACAGCGTGCATTACTCTCCTTCTTGCCCCCTACTGCCAGGCTTCAATTAAAATGCCACATTTTAGGCATATTTTGCAGTAGAATTACACATCTACATACCAATTCCTGTGTTTGTTGAAATGGAAATGAACCTCAAACCTCTGCGATTTCCATATCTAATACACTTACTCTTCGCTATGACACCCAGACTGACTGATGAGCCTCTACTTGAAACATTGCTTGTCCCCCATCAGAGAAAAAAAAGAGAATATGGCACTCAATCTACTAGTTCTGACGGTTTTGCCCCAACTGACATCTCAAATCTCTCATTTCATTAAGCAGAGCAAGTTACAAGGTCAAGCCCGAGGTACATTGGACTAGGAAGGATGCATTCCCACAGGGAGGGGTCAGCAAATTATTTTTAACCATAACATAATTTACTGCAATGGATATAATAATTTTCTATTTTCTGTCAGATAAGACAATTGTTTCTTTCCACTTGCATTGACAGGGAACACACAGGGACAAAAAAAAAAAAATAGCATGATCAAGACCATGATTTTTTTTGCTTATGCAATGAGTTTCATTAGTATTTTATTGACAAATGTTTTACTTGCATCAAGAATAATAATTTAGGACATATTTTCATTTTAAGGTGCTCAAGGTGCTCCATTTGCCTGTTTTGAAGAAGTTAATTCTCTGCGTAATAGTCTTGGAAACTGTGGTTTTAAAAACTCCCAACCATTACCTTGTGAACAGAAGTATGTATATAGAAAATGATTGTTTCATTGAGTTATAAAAATTATATATTTCTTGTCAAGAGACACTAAATAGTAGTGGACAGTAAATCGTATATCTGGAGAATATTTTCAAATAACATTATGTGTATTTTCCTTCTATGCAATTCAGTTCTCTTTTTTCTTATTTTTTTCCCTTCTAGTGTGTTAGTAAGGAGACTAGACTAAGAGAAATTTAATATTTCTTACTGAAGGTAGAAAGTGGGCTCAGTGCAGAGGGAACAGATGAAATCACCCGTCTCCTAGTCTTTCCCTGAAAGGCTTCCATCTGCATACTAAGAAGGTTGTTACCTGAAGGTCAGGTTTCTAATTTAGCACACATCTAGGAGCTGACTGCAATCTTCCCCAGAGACTCGAGAAACTGATAGACACTCTCCCTGCAATCTCTTCGTAGCCCACTCCAAGTCACCAGTATCTCCCTATAAAGAACTTGTACACATTTCTACACCCCAGCTTTTGCACTGCTGCCTGAGGGTCAGATCCCCAAGTCACCTTGCTCTGATAGCCAAAGGGACTTCCATTCACAAATATGCCCCCAGGGTTCAGCACAGAAGGAGCAGACAAAAATGCCCATCTCCAGTCTTACCTGGAAAGGGGTCTGTGTGCATGCTTTAAAAGCTATTGACTGAGAATCAGCCTTCTAATTTAAAAAGCTTCTAAGGCCTGCCTTTGATCCTGCCCAGGGACCAGGAATGCCAGCAGCCTCCTCCTCCAGCATCTCCCTGTAGCCTAATTCAAATCACCAGTATCTTCTGCTGGAAGCTTGTACACATGTCTGCACCACAGCTTTTGCAGTTAACACCCAAGAAACAGGCTTCCAAACAGGTTGGCACTGTTAATCAATGGCACTTCCATTAATGAGTCCCATTTATTGTAGAAATCAAATAAGCACTTCTTAATGGACACAGGAACACCCCTACACATACACTCTCTGCTGCTATACCCCCAGGCCCGGTACATAAGAAGCAGGCAAAAATGCCCATTACCCAGTTTTTCCCTGTAGGGAGAAATACTGGATATACTATATCTACTATACAGACAATCTGAACAGACCAATAGCAAATAAGGTGATTGAACTGGCAATTGAAAACCTCCCAACAAACAAGTCCACTGGGGAATTCTACCAAACATTTAAAAAAAGAATTAACAAATTCTTGTGAAAGTCTTCCAAAAATTAGAAAAGAACACTTTCAAACTCTTTTTACAAGGCTAGTATTACCCTAATACCAAAGACAGACAAGGACATTTCAAGAAGAGAAATAACAGGCCAATATCCCTGATGAACATAGATGCAAAAAAAATTTTTTTAAATAACAAATTTAACAGTACTTTGAAAAGAACATACACCATGATCCAGTAGGAAATATCCCAGGGATGCAAGGATGGTTCAATAGCCACACATCAATGAATGTGATACACCACATTAATAAAATGAAGGATAAAAATCATATGGTCATCTCAGTAGGTACAGAAAAAGCATTTGAAAAATTTCAACATCCTTTCGATATAATAACTCTCAACATATTAGAGTAGAAAGACTGTACCGTGACATAATGAAAGTTATATATGGCAAACCCACAGTTAATAGTGTACTTAACAGTAAAAGCTGGGAGTATCACCCCTAAGATTAAGAAAAAGACAATAATGCCTTCTCTTGTCACTTCTATTTAATATAATACAGCTGTAATAATCAAAAGAGCATTATACTGGCATAAAACTGAGATATATCAATGAAACAGAATAGCCTAGAAACAAACACATACATACACAGCGAGTTAATTTTCAACAAAGGGGTCAAGATTATAAAATGGGTAAAGAATAGACTTTCCAATAAATGGTGTAGGGAAAACTGTATTGCCACAGGAAAAAAAAAGTTGAACTGGACCTCTGTCTTACACCATATACAACAATCATCTCAAAGTGGAAGATAAAAAACACTTGAATGTAAGACCTGAAGCTGTAAAACTCCTAGAAGAAAATATAGGAGATAAGCTTCTTGACATTGGTCTTGGCGATGATTTTTTGGATAGGCACCAAAAGCAAAAGCAACAAAAGAAAAATTAGACAGCTAGGACTACATCAAACTAAAAAGCTTCTGCTTAGCACTGGAAACCATCCACAAAATGAAAGGGAATGGGAGACAGTATTTGCAAATCACATATCTAATAAGGGGTTAATATCCAAAACATACAAGGAACACTTACATATCAATAGCAAAAAATATTTTTAAAATGATAATGATAATCTTTATTAAAAATGAGCAGAGGACCCAAATAGACATTCCCTCCACAAAAAAAATACAAATGGCCAACAAGTACACGAAAAGGTGCTTTACGTCACTAATGATGAGGACCATGCAAGTCAAAACCACAATGAGATATCACCTCACACCTGTTGAGACAGCTATCATCAAAAGACAAGAGATAACAAATACTGGCAAGGATGTAGAAGAAAAGGGAACGCTTGTACACTGTGGGAATGTAAGTTGGTACAGCCACTATGGAAAACAGTATGGAAATTAAAAATACAACTACTTTATGATCCAGCAATAGCCAAAGTATGGAAACAATGAGTGTCCATCAAGGGATGGATGGATCAAAAATGTGGAATACAGGCAATGGAATATTCAGCTTTAAAAAAATGGAAGTCCTGACATTTGTGACAACATGGATGAATCTGTGGGGCAGTATGCTAAGTGAGATGAGACACACAGAGAAAGTCAAATACGGAATAGTATCAACTATATGTGTATTCAAAATAAAATATAATGAACTGGTAGAAACACAGAGTAGAAAATCTGTTGCCAGTGGAAACTAGGGGGAAGTTGGTAAAAGGGTACAAACTTTCAGTTATAAGATGAATAAGTCCTGAGGATCTAATGTATAACATGGTGACTATAGTTGATAACACTATATAATTGTTATATAATTATACAATACAATTATTATATAATTATTGTATAAATGAAATTTGCTAAGAGAGTAGAACTTAAACATATTCACACACAAAAATGGAATAAATATGTGAAATGAAGAATGTGCTAATTCACTCAGTGGGATGAATCATTTCACAGTGTATACATGTATCAAATCATCACTTTGTACACTTTAAATAACATAATTTTATTTTCAATTATACCCCAATAAAGCTAGAAAATGACAGTAGCAGATAAATCAGTTCTGGAGACCTACTATATAGCTTAGTTCCCATAGCTTTAAAAATATGTCATTGTATACTTAAACTTTTCCAAGAGGGCAGATCTTTTGTTAATTGTTCTTAGCACACACAAAATAATAATAATTATAATACAAAGGGCAGGAGGAAACTTTGGGAAGTGATGGATACGTTTATGTCCTTGATGATGCTAGTAATTTCATGGGCACGTCCTTATCCCCAAACTCATCAAGTTTTACACATAGGTACCGTTTTTTGCTGGTGATGATAACTGGAAGTGATTTAAAGAATAGTAACAGAGCCAAATTCAAGAACTAAGAGAGTGGGAAGAGAATATAAAAAGACTCAGTTAAAGCCAAGCGATCCAGGGAGAAGTAGGACTTTCTTTAACCTCCAGGACATAGTCAGAAAAACTGTAAAATCCTTAGGTAAGCACCACACTCAGCATGGTTGAAAAACAACTTGGTTCCTTTATGAAGATTATAAATGGCCGAAGAAGGTGTCGAGTTCAATGGGACTAAGTGTCCTCCACCACCTGCCTCCACATGAGTTTACTATGGGTTAAGTATGACGTGCAGAGAATGCAGAATTTCCCACATGCCCCAACACAGGAGGACTAATGGATTAAAAGAGGAGCTCTGGAATCACAAAATGAATGAATGAATGAATGACTGAAGTGAGATCTCATGAAGAGACCCTGATTATCTCTAAAAGACAAAGTATGATCAGCCACACTTTGTTAGATACCAACTGAGAGCACCAGTGATCAGGCAGACTGAGTTACACCACAGTGGATGCCAACAGAGACAGGAGATGGTGGTAGATCAGCCACACTTAATCTCTCTCTGATGGCCAGAGGCATGTGTGCCATCCTTGGTCTAAGACTACCATGGAAGAAGGAAAAGGAAAGGTGGAAGGAACTGTGAAACTTAGCAGGCATGACTTATCTGGACTTCATCTGAGATGATAATAGTACATGAATTTTCCCAAGATAAAATCACTAGATGAGACTGGAATTCAGTAGCTCAATTCATCTGCTTTAAGCAGATTGTGCCAGTTCCAAGAATTCAACCATAAATGCAAATTTTGAAAGAACAGACTTTGGAGGAAGAGTTTGTATTTCAATAGCCAGACTAGAAAAAGACCTACCATGCAAAATTGGTTTAAGATGTATTCCATAGAAAAAGAATAGAGCAACCATCAAAAGAATTATTTCAATCTGAAAACCTAGAAAAATTAAGCTGGAGGGGAGAAAAACTTGGAAAGAGATTTGGGTATTGAATCCCACTCTCATTTCAATCTTCACTTCTTGATGCTATTAAGCTAATCCCTGTGATTTTAAAGAGCCACCCGATGGAGAATTCCCTGTTGGTCCAGTGGTTAGGACTTTGTGCTTTCACTGCAGAGGGTGTGGGTTCAATCCCTGCTCAGGGAGCTAAAATCCTGCAAGCCACAAGGCAAAAAAAAAGAAAAGAAAAGAAAAAAGCCCCCCACTGTCTTTTAGGACAAGTGGATGAAATTTCTAAAGGGAAGACTTTTGGAGAGGTAATAATGGCATGCTCCACAGACACATATCAATAACTAAGAATCGTTGTTTCCACTGAGGATAAGAATTGATAGATTTGAGTGATTCCAAGAGCAAGAAGTGACATCGATGATTTTCCAGGGCATAAACTAGGAATATTGGAAGTCTCTTAGACAAGCCAGCGTTCTACCCAATGATAGATCATAAACGGCTAAATAAACTGTCTATGGAATAAACTTCGGTATGCTTATGCCAAAAAATGGTATCTAAAAGTTTCTGAATTCTCAAGAGAGGAGTGCAGAATGACTGGAAATATCAGCAGATTGGAAAAATCCTGGGATTGAAACGGAGTGCCTGTGTACTAAATAGATTTACTGACTAAAGATCATGGCAGGTACCATGAGCATAATCAGAAGGGGCTCAAAAGATACACAGAGTGTAAATAGATGAGGTCAGCCACTGTCAACAAATGTTGGGTAAGAAATAGGGAGACTAGTCAAGCTTTAGCAAAGTGGGAGCAGGTGATGAATTTTCCCAACTGAGTTCTAAAATAGGAAATGAAGGCAGGCTGAACATTTGAGTTCAGTGCGTAGTTTTCAATTCTGCTGCAGTGCTAATTAATTGTTTCACATTTAGCTGTGCACCATAAAATAATGTCATTGTGGTATTTTTCTGGTTTTTTACTATCAATTAAACAACATATTACAGTTTATGTAATACAATACTTATTTAAAACTTTGTTTCATTAAAAGACAACACGATAAGACATTTTTTGCTTTCCCTTTCCAGGGATGTTCTTTGTGGAAAATTGGCTTGTGTTTGGCCACATAATAATACTTACAAAAGTGATGTTCGCTCTGCAGTTTATTCATCTACTCAAGGACATGTATGCATAACTATTGGGTCATCAGTGAGATCAGGTGGAAGAGATTATGCCTATGTGGCTGATGGCACTGTGTGTGGTTCACAAATGGTAACAAAACATGTTCACTTATCTGTGCTAAATTATGTAATTATCAGACACTATATTCCATGATGACTATCACAATCGTACAAAATGGATTTGAACCTGGTGCTGCCACTTATTTCCCAAATGATATTGAAAAGATAATTAAACTAAGCCTCAGTTATCCAATCACATTGATTTTTGGGTTAATCTGTCATCAGTCCTAATGTGAGAAGATGTGTTTTTAAGCGCAAGATTCCACTAACTGATAGGTGATTTTCTTTAGGTCTTTGAATTCTGATGGTTTTAAATCATAAAATTCTAATTTTGAGTTTTTAATTTTTCCTGCTTCACAAAGAAACATAATCGAGCTTTCATATTTCTTCTGCTTACGTGTATGGTCAAAATATAAGTGTGAGAAATTTGGGAGAACCAAACAAGACGTCTGTACTGAGAGACCACAGTTATAGTGATGTATAAGCTTATGCTGATACATACATGTAGTACTATTCATGTAGTCAAAAAATAAAGGGAGAACACAAATGGTTCAGAGGCATAGTGAGTCAGTCTGGAAGTATGAGTGCACACAGTTCAGAAAACATAAGGCAGCAGTTGTAAATCAGTGTGTTTCATGTAAATGGCATTTAGTACTTACTTGCTGGATTAAAAATAAAACAAAACCCTAAAATGGTTACTCAATTAGCTAGTCCTTATATCTGTGTTCAGCAATTTTATTCCCTTGGAAACTTGCTTCTTGTGGTCGACAGCTTCTAAAATGCTCCAATGCTCCCACTTCCTGGTGTTCACACCCCAGTGTAATCCTCTTCCTTTGTGTGTGCTCTGGATACAGTGACTGGCTTCTGAGAAAGATAATATGGCAGGGTTATGGAATGTCACTTACAAGATTAATTTTAAAAAGACAGTGACTTCTGTTTTGCATTCTCTCTCTCTGTCTTTCTCCTGCCTTCTCAGATTGCTTGCTTTGCTGAAGCAAGGTACGTGATGGAGAAACTCATATGGAAAAGCAAATATTTTCTCCTGTAGCTTTTTTTGTACCCTCTTCACAGACTTTAACAGAACAAAAGCTTTTGATTTTCATGATGTCAATTTATCCTTTCATAGAGCATGCTTTTTGTGTCAAGTCTAAAAACCCTTCATCTAAACATAGGTCATGAAGATATTCTCCCAGTTTTTTTTCTAAAAATGTATAATATTCTGCTTTACATTTAAGTCTTTGTTTAATTTTAAGTTTATTTTATAACGTGTGAGGTTTAGGTTGGGGTTCATTTTTTTTGTACTTTGGTCAAAAATAAATTGGGTATATTTTTGTGGGTCTATTTTTGGGTTGCCTAGATTGTTAAATTAATCTGCATGTCTGTCCATCCACCAGTATCATATTCTCTTGATTACTTCAGCAATTCAGTAAGCTTTAATAACAAGCAGAGTGATTCTTCTCATTTTATTTTTCTTTCAAAATATCGTTTTAGCTATTCTAGTTTAGCCCTGCACTTTTCCATATAGATCGTAAAATAAACTTATATGAGACAACAAAAAACTTTTCAGAAATTTAATAAGAATTGTGTTAAAGCTATAGTTTAATTTGGGAAGGACGAATATCTTTACTACACTGAATCTTCCAATCCATGAATATGCTAAGCCTCTTCAATTATTTAAGGGCTCATTGATTTCTATCATCAGCATTTTATAATTTTCAAGATACAGGTGTTGTGCATCTTTTGTTAGACTTGTATCTCAGCACTTTATTCACTTTGGAGTAAGTATAAGTGATATTGTGTTTTTAATTTCACCTTTCACATGTTTATAGAAATGTAATTTTTATGTGTTGAACTTGTACCCAAAACCTGGCTGCATTATTTTATTAGTTCTAGAACTTTTGGGGGGGTAGAGTCCTTAGAATTTTGTATGTAGACAATCACTTCATTTTCAAATAAAGTTTTTTTTTTTTTCTTTTATGGTCTACACATATATATTTTTTTCCTTGCTTATTGCACCGGCTAGAGCTTCACGTACTATGTTAAATAAGAGTCTTGAGAGTGGACACCCTTGCTTTCTTCCTGATCTTAGGGGAAAACTTCCAGTCATTTACCATCAGCTGTTTTATTAGCTGTAGGTTTAAATATGACATTTAAGAAAGTTGAGAAAGTTCCCTTCTACTCCTTGTTCACTCAGATTTTTTTCATTATAAATAGGTGCAGAATTTTGTCAAATACTTTTTCTGTGTTAATTGATATAACCATGTGATTTTTCTTTTTTGAGAATATAGTTCTATTTCATCCAGATCATCTAAAAAACAATATGTGGAAATACATTAATGGTATTTGAGAAGTCTAGATTCATAAGAAAAACTAGCGTTTGTAAAGATAGTACATTTTCCCTTATTCTGTGTTAGCTGGTGTAGCTTGATAGGAATGAGGAAGCACAAATGATTAAATCTAGGTGGAGGGGCTTCCCTGGTGGCGCAGTGGTTGAGAATCCGCCTACCGATGCAGGGGACACGGGTTTATGGTCAAGTGAATGTACTTAACGCCACTGAATTGTAAACTTGAAAATGGTTAAAACTGTAAATTTTGTATAATGTATACTTTATCATATTTAAAAAGTTAAAAAAAAAAAACTTGCACAGAGGTGTTTGGCACTCTTAAATCTCCTAGATAGTCATGATCAAAGTCTCTGGCAATTTTGAACCATTTTCCAAAATTCTCCACCTAATTTTTTTTTTTTTTTTTCGGTACGCGGGCCTCTCACCGTTGTGGCCTCTCCCGTTGCGGAGCACAGGCTGCGGACGCGCAGGGTCAGCAGCCATGGCTCACGGGCCCAGCCGCTCCGCGGCATGTGGGATCCTTCCAGACCGGGGCACGAACCCGCGTCCCCTACATCGGCAGGCGGACTCTCAACCACTGCGCCACCAGGGAAGCCCTATGCTGATATTTTTAAAGAAGTCAAAAGAACATAAGCTAGGAGCCTAGTTTAAAAAACAGAAAAAGGTAAATGAGGGAAAAAGTGAGTAATTTACCACTGGATTACCCACTTTGACGTAAGAAGGGTTTTGCAGTGGATCCAAATTAAGTTAAAATATTTCTCTTGCTGGATTATTCAGATCAATATTATAACAGGGATTCATGACAATTTATAATCCAAAATATTAATTTATATTTAAAACCCAAACTAAATTAATAAATTATGTTCCAGTTTCAGTTTTTGAGGGGACAAATCATTAATATTAATCTAACCAATTATTCATAACAGAACATTAACTCCCCTGATGGAGATTCTCAATTCAATTCCCAATTGTAAGTATCAAAACCAAAATTATATGACCTTATTACATAAATTATGTTAAGGCAAGCACTCTCAGGGGGGTTTTCTTAAAGTTATTATTGTTTATTTTTGTATTGGAATGCCAGAATCTTTGTACCAATATCAGAGTAATGCATAATAAAAAGTCTCAACAAGAGCATCTTTTGTACGTATATAGCAAGTAGTTAATTCTTTCTTCACATCAAATTTGTGAATAATTATGAAGTATTGTTTGTTCTGTTCTAGTATTGTATAAATAAAACCTGCAAAGAAGTTCCTTTAATGGGGTATAATTGTAATGCCACTACAAAATGCAGAGGAAATGGGGTAAGTTACTGTTGTTTTCGTAGTTCTAAATTTCATGTTATTTTTGTGGGTATTTCAAAGTCAAAATCTATACTGTTTGGGAGAATTGAAAATCTAGGTTGCTTTTAAACAGACCTGGCCTAAGAATAGCTAACTAATATAAAGAAAATCAGCTGATTTCCAACCATTCCAAACACTATTAAGTGAATTGTACTATGTGTGTACTGAATTTATTGTAAGCACTCACAACTTATGAATTAGTAACATGTTTAAATAAAAAACACTTATTATTTTCTCATGCAAATAAATGCATATTTTACTTATATTGTGAACATATTTGTTCTCCCTCATACTCTGCATAATTAAAACTTATGGCTATATAATATTTTACAGAAGGTATACTTAAAAAACATATTAGAGAATTTCTGATGTTCTTATGAAGAGGTTTCTGATAGAAAATATATCCTCCTGCAAAAAATATTTTATTTCTTCTCAATTGCTTATCTGTTTTAATCTGGTAATACAGATTTGTGGTTACTTTTATATTTAATTTTTACTTCTTAAAATGTATAATTTGGGTCTCTTTGTGTTACTATTTTCCTAAAAGAAAATTAGTGTATGATTTAGTCAACATTATATGAATGATCCCAAATTAACCAAATTTATCAGTATTCAATTTTATAATTTTTAATTGATTGGTTTTAGAAGATATAAAGTGCTGCTGCATTGTCTTTAACTTTCTATGAGCTGTAAATAAAAAGGAGAGCTACATTTTCATGTTTTGTCTTTTATTTTCTATACTTATAATTATTGGTCTGATCTTTTGGTTTCCTTTGTTCAATTATCTGTTTTTAAGCCTCCAGCCTTAATATTTTTTATAAAATCTCAAACCAAAGTTATAGATTATTGATACATTTTATTTAGTAATAATTAACATGCAATATTATATTAGTTTCAGGTGTATATTAGTTTCAGGTGTACAGCACAGTGATTTGATATTTTTATACATTATGAAATGAGCACAACAGTAAGACCAGGTTTTTGTACATCTTATTTTACAATACAAAGTTTTAGAAAAAAAAAAAAAACACATCCAAAATGTAGCTACTTTGACGTTCCTGAGATATTCTATGCATTATGTTAATTTTTTCTAAAATTTATGTTACAGGGAAATTATAATCTATTTAGATTTGATATTCTAGATAAATGTTCTTTCTAACATGACATTGTCCGTCTACTTTAATGGGAGGAGTAGGGTACTGGAATACCACTTTTTTCAAAAAGTAAAGAAAAATATATGTGGGAGGTATTCATTTAGAGGAGGTCCCATGTATCAACAATGGAAAAATGTTGCCTTTCCACATTAAAAATCCCTCTGTTGTCACAGGGCTATTAAATTTTAATTCCATTCTCCCAAAACTTTGTAAACTCTGTTGGACTGTCCTATCGCTTTCAGTCCTGCCAGAGAGAAACGTGATGCTAGTTTAATTCCTTTTACCTTGTGCCGAATGTTGTGAGATTACTTTTCTTTGTTTTCTGAGCTTAGAAATATTGCTGACAAGTGTCTAAGGTATGTGTTTTTCATTTCATTTTTTCTACTAGGAAGTCAAATTACACATCCAGTCTGAAATAGCATGTCATTCTTCATTTAATAAAATTTAATAGTATAAAATGTAATAATATTATTTATTTGGTTATTGCTTCTGCTCTAGCTGGCCATCTTTTTCTTTCATTAAGTTAGTCAAAATGCAATGATGGTAACCTCTGTTGCTTTATGTTGCTTAGATAATTGTAAATTAATTCAGGACAGGGGAAAAATTTTGGATTAGGTTTGAGATAATAAAAAAACGATACTGTAGTCCTAATTTCAAAACTTTATATTAAAATATTTATCACCTGTGCACTAAATATCAAAAAACAGAGGTATTGATATGTACAATAGAAGAACACTTTATGGAATTCAAGATTATAATTCAAACTCATTTTATTGAAATCCCTTTTGATATGTAGGGAAAAGAGATTTAAAATTTCAATAATCGTTAAACACAAGAATTTAGCGCTGTCAGTGTACATGAGCAGGACACAATATCTGTAGCAGAATTATAGGAAATATCCATATCTTTGAATATTGCATCTATTTTTTAAATGTGCCAGTCCTATATTTATACCTTCAGGTATGGGAATACGTTCATAACATAACATTAGTGATATTTGTTTGGCAAAAACCTGGGAATGAGTGTTAATGTGTGTTTGTGGGTGTGGATGTACATGTTTATCTGTGAATATACATAACACGGAATATGCTTAGCAGTGGAGAGGGACTTAATTAGTAGGTGAAGACACATTTAGCTCTGTGCATTTTAATTGTTTGAATTTTACAAAATTTTACTCAAAAATGAAAATTAACACTAAGCTATTGAAATGTAAAAGCATAAATAACATGGAAACTGCACTGAATATAAACTGCTAGCAATTCAAACTTATCATAAAGTTTTTTTTCTATCGTTTTTAATTATTTTTGGCATCTATGTTTTTTTTTCTTATATTGGAAAATTTTTCACTTGAAAATGAAATACAAATGGTTGATCAACAGTATTAAATTTTGAAAGAAAGGGCTAGGATAATAAATTAAAGTGGCCAAGTCAATTGATGGCAATTCTATCACGATATTTTTGTGTATAAATTAAAGGCCAGGGGCTTCCCTGGTGGCGTAGTGGTTGGGAGTCCACCTGCCGGTGCAGGGGACACCGGTTCGTGCCCCCGTCCGGGAGGATCTCGCATGCCGCGGAGCGGCTGGGCCCGTGGGCCATGGCCGCTGGGCCTGCGCGTCCGGAGCCTGTTGCTCCGCAACGGGAGAGGCCACAGCAGTGAGAGGCCCGCGTACCGCAAAAAAAAAAAAAAAAAAAAAAAAAAAAGAAGAAAATTAAAGGCCAGGAACATACTATCAGGCAGGGTAGTGATTCTGGCATTAACTGTTAGTATACTGCCAAATTTTTCACTACTTTTTCTAACCTATTTCTCACATTATGTAGTCTTAATAAACTCAGAAAAACAGTGATTTTGTTCTTTTGAATGTATTTCTATATGACATATAAAGACTACCATGATTTATAGTGATTATATGTTTTTCTGTTTCAGATATGTAATAATTTAGGCAATTGTCATTGCTTTCCTGGGTATAGGCCTCCAGATTGTGAATTACAAATTGGTTCACCGGGAGGAAGTATTGATGATGGAAATGATCATAAATCTGGTGAGTAGAAATTAAACTTTAAAAAAAAAATAGAATGCTTTATGAAATAATTAAAGAAATATACTGCCGAGTCAAATCTTTCATGATCTCCTGAGTAATTAATAGAGTTACCTTGAATAGTGGCTTTCATTAAATTAGTGTTAAATAATATTTGTAACGTGGTTTCCTCAGAGAAACCCAGTTTTGATCATCTCAGTTACTAAGATAGAATATGGTACTCTTAAGTTTCAATAAATGTCATAGGACGAATGCAAAACAAATTCAAATATGGACGAATGAACACTATGTAAGTTGTTTGCATCCCATGCTATTAAAAACTTTGTAGGTTATTAAAAAACAATTGTAGGATAAAGTGTTTATTCTGAATGAAATATAGACAAAAACATATGACAAAATATAAGTATACACATTTATTAGGAAATAACAGTAAATCACATTTTGAGTGATGAAGTACAGGTTTATACTTTCTCTTTTTTCCATGAACAGCAAGTAGCTGTTCATTGATTCAACATCCATTTATGATAAAAACTCTCAACAAAGTGGGTATAGAGGGGCTATACCTCAACATAGTAGAACCCATATATGGAAAACCCAAAGCTAACATCATACTCAATGGTTAAAAGCTGAAAGCTTTTCCTCTAAGAACAGGAACAAGACAAGGATGTCCAGCCCCACCACTTTTGTTCAACATAGTATTGGAAGTCCTAGTCACAGCAATTAAACCAAAAAAAACAAATAAAAGATAATGCAAGTTGTATTTTATGGGTATTTTATTCTTACTGGACTACATGGCCCAAATCAATTCATACATATCCATTTATAAAATTATTTTTGTGTTTGTATAATTTTGCTGGAACAACTGGACATCCATAAGCAAAAGAATTATTCTAGGCACAGACCTCATAACTTTCAAATATTAGGATCACAGTCCTAATACAAAATACAAAAGTATGCGTCTCCTAGAAGATAACAGAAGAAAATCTAAGTGCCCTTAGAGAATGACATTTTAGATACAGCAGCATGAGCATGATCCATAAAAGAAAAAATTGGTAACTTGCACTTGATTAAAACGTAAAAGTTCTGTTCTGTACAGAGTCAGAGAATGAAAAAACAAGCCAGAAACTGGGAGAACATCTTTGCAAAACATATATCTGATATAGGACTGGTATTCAGAATATACCAAGCACTCTTGAAACTCAACAGTATGAAAATTAACAACCCAGTTTAAAAATGAGCAATGTTAAAGTGCTTATCTGGGCTCTCTTGTAGTTCTCTGAGCATCTCTAGAACGATTACGTTGAATTCTTTGTTGAGCAATACCTAGATCTCCATTCCTTTGGGGCCAGGCACTGTAAATGTCCTGTATTCCTTTGGTGGAGACATCTTTCCCTGATTTTTCATGATTCCTGTAGCCTTGCGTAGGTGTCCATACATTTGGAGATACAGTCACCCCTTCCAGACTTTGTAAACTATTTCCTAAGGGAAGCCTTTCACCTGTGGATGGAGGCACACTTGATCATGCTGTGACCCTGGGACAACTGGTGCAGGGCGCCAAATGCAGGAGCACCTGGTGGTACCAGGCCCAAAGGGATGTAATGTCTCTTCGGCTCAGGCCACTGAGGTCCATATTATCAACTGTGTGGTCCTTGTGAGCACTTCGTGGGTCCATAGTGGCTGCAAGGACTGTTGGGCTCTAAGCAGGACCTCCAAGATCAATAGCTAAGGACAAGGCCAGGCAGCAGTGGTGGCTGGAGATAGTGGCATGCACACACTTGGCCGTGGGGCCCAACTGCAGGTGCCCGTGTGGTGGCAGAGGTCAGGTGCAGACATGCTTGAAGCGATGGGCTGGAACCAACTATAGGCTCACTGGCCACAGCAGTGTTCCTGAGTGTCAGTGTGTTTTCCTACTGCTTCAAGCTCTACCTTGGGGTATGCATGCTGCAGGGAGACCAGTGATGGGGGGTGGTCAGGCTCGGGGTGCACACCGATGGGCTAACTACAGGTAGGCACAGTGATGCCAACCAGTGTCAGAAGGCAGAGCCTGATCTGGATCCAACAAACAGCTACAGTATGCTCCTCTCCTGTGGCTGTACTCTTAGCCCCTGGAAAGAGTGCACTGCTGTGGAGGTCAGTGATAGGGGTCTGGCTGGGGGTGTGCAGGTGCATAGCTGGGGGGCGGGGCTAGTTACAGGTGGGCATGGGTACTGGCCAATGACAGAGGCTGAGCCTCATCTGGATCTGATAACAGCTGCAGGGTCCATGGATGTCAGTGTGCTCTCCTGTGGCTGGACGCTTTCCCCACTGGCATGCACACTGCAGTAGAAGCCAGTGACAGGAATCAGGCTGGGAGCATGCCAGTGCACGGATGGAGGGGCTATCAACAGGCAGCCATGGTGGTCTTGGCCAGTGACAGAAGGCAGGACCTGACTGTGCCTACAAACAGCTGTGGCTGGCAGGAGAGGGGGCAGGCTGGCTCCCTATGCATTCGCCTGGAGCTGCAGGTTATTTCTGCTCAGTATTATATCAGAGTCTAGTCAGTATAAAAAGACCAAAAAAAAAAAAAAAAAGCTCAAAAAGCATACAGATTGAAAAGGAAAAAGAAAATCAGTCTTTATGTATAGATAATATGATCCTATATGCAGAAAATCCTAAGGAATCCACAAAAAATTTAGTAAGGTTGAAGAATATGAGATCAAAGTACAAAAAGCAATTGTATTCCTGTAAACTAAGAGGAGACAATCCAACAATGACATTAAGAAACCAATTTTATTCACCACAGCATAAAAAGTAAAATACTTAGAAACAAATTTAGTGAAAAATTACATGATGTGTACACTGAAAATTTCAAACCATTGCTGATGTAAATTATAGAAAATTTATATAAATGGAGAGACAATGATGTTCATAGATTGGAAGACTATTGTTAAATGGACGGTTCTCTGCAAATTTATCTATACATTCAAGAAAATCCCTGTAAAAATCATCCAGCTGGTTCATTTGCAGAAGTTGACAAGCTGGCTATAAGCTTTATATAGAATTTCAAAGGACCTAGAGTTGTCCAAATAACTTTGAAAAGAGTGATGTTGGAGAAAGTATACCACCCAATTTCAAAACTTTCTATAAAGCTACAATAATCAACACAGTGTAGCACTGATATTAACATAGACATGTAGATCAATGGAACAGAATAAAGAACTGGAAATAGACCCACAGATACATGGAAAACTGATTTTCCGTAAAAGTGCAAAGCAACTCAGTGAATAAGGGGTAGTTTTTTCAACAAAAGGTGCTGGAACCATTACATACACACATGTTAAAAAAAAAAAAGAATTTTGTACATTTTGTACATGATCTGAAATCATATACAAAAATTCACTCAAAGTGGATCACAGATCAAAATGTGAAGCCTAGGGCTTCCCTGGGTGGTGCAGTGGTTGAGAGTCCGCCTGCCGATTCAGGGGACTCGGATTCGTGCCCTGGTCCGGGAAGATCCCACATGCTGCGGAGTGGCTGGGCCCGTGAGCCATGGCCGCTTAGCCTGCGCGTTCGGAGCCTGTGCTGCGCAATGGGAGAGGCCACAACAGTGAGAGGCCCGCGTACCACAAAAAAAAAAAAAAAAATGTGAAGCCTAAATATATAAAACTTCAAGAAGAAAATATATGAGAAAACCTTAGTGACTTTGGATTAAATAAGGATTTTTTTTTACATATGACACCAAAAGCACAATCCAAGGAGAAAAGGTGAAAACTTGGACATCATCAAAATTAAAAGCTTTTGCTCTTCAAAAGTCACTGTTAGGTGTATACCTAATAAAGTATTTATATTCAGAATATGTACAAATTTTATATTCAGAATATATAATCTTTGAAACGTAATAATGAAAAACCAACAGCCTTCTAAAAATGGGCAAAACACTTAAACAGACACTTTACCAAAGAAGATATATGGATTGGCAAATAAGCACAAGTAAAGATGCCCAACATCATTGTTCATCAAGGAAATGCAAATTAAAATCACAATTAGATACCATAACATTCCTTTAAATTTCGTTTAAATTTAATGGACTAACCACATGAAGTTTTGCCAATATGTGAGGATAGTATCTCATACACTACTGTTGAAATGTAAAATTGTACAGTTTCAGCTTCTTAAAAAGGTAAACTTTTACCTACCATGTAATCTAGTCACTTTACTATTTTATTTACCCAAGAGAATAGAATGCCTTCTCCCATACCAAACTTTGTATACAAATGTTCATAACAGCTTTATATGTAATAGATAAAATTTGGAAACAACCCAAATACAAATCAACAGGTGATGGATCAACGATGTGTGGTATATCCAAACAATAGCATATATTGAACAGTAAAAAGGAAAAAGCTATTGTTAAAAGTACCAACATGGATGGATGTCAACATTTACGCTGCGTGAAAGAAGCAAGACTAAAATGAATACAGACTGTCTGACTCTATATTAATTTGTAGGACACACAAACTAATTGATAGGGAGAGAATGCAGATCAAATCAGTGGTTACTTGTTTGGGGGAGTGGCATCATGGCAGCATCACATATAGGCAAGAAGAAACTTTTGTGGATGATGGATATATTCACGACAGTTGAGCCTGGGAGTACATGGATTTGAACTGCACGGATCCACTCATACACAGATTTTTTTCAATAAATACTACAGTACTACAGCATCTGAGGTTGATTGAATCCATGGAAGGGCAACTGCGAATATGGTGGAAGCTGGGCTAAGAAGGGACCTAGAATATGGAGGACCAACGCTAAAGTTCAACACGGATTTAGACTGCTCAGAGTGGATTCCCCTGACCCCTGCATTGTTCAAGGGTCAACTGTCTTTTGACTGATGTGGTGGTTTTACAGATATATACATATATAAAACCTGTAAAATTGTACATCTCAAATAGGTGCATGTATTATGTGTCTAAAATAACTCAGTAAAGCTGTTAAAATAGCAAAATTTAAATGACATCTAAGACAAAAGTCACACTCTTTTGTTGTCAAATCTCAGATGTTAGTTAAACTTATTTTATCTACTTATCAAAAAATGATAAGAATTTTACATAAATGAAAAATCCACAGATGTCAAAAAAAATAATCTTTTAAATGTACGCCATATTTGTTCAATCTTATCCATCTGTACAGTTACAATGTTTGCATTTCATTGTATATGAAGAATAACTATAATAAAAAGAATGAAAATACCAAATATACCAAGACTCTCATCCACTGCTAATGGGAATCTGATTTCTGCAACCACTTAGGAAAATCACTGGAAAAGTTACAAATGTTCAATTTAGGCACCTGCTATGAATAAGCATCACCACTCCCAAGGGCATATACCTGAGAGATGTGCACACATACATTGACTAAGAGACATGTAGTATAATATTCATAGCAGCACTATTCATAACACCCATAATTGTAAATAACCCAATGCTCATGAGAAATAGAATGCATTAATAGCTGTTATTTCTACATAAAGATATTATATGCAGTGAGGAGAATGAATATTTTACAACTATAAGCGATAATCTGGGTGAATCCCTAAATTACATAATATTGAGCCAAAAAATAATCAGATAGAATAGAAATACACACAATATAACTCTATTTATATAAAGTTTAAAATCTGTCAAAAATGATCCGTGCTCTTAGAGACCATGGATTAGTGATTCTCATTGGGAAGGATGGTGGCTGAAAGAAAGCAGATTGGAGGTCATGGGATGCTGGTAATACTAAGTTTCCTGGATTTGGTGCTGCTGGTTACATAGATATGTTCAATTTAGAAAATTCTTTGAGCTGTAAAATTATGGCATGCATGCATTTCTGTTAGTATGTTATAGTTCAGTAAAAAATTTACTAAATAAATAATAATGGAAGAGATCAATACGCATGTAACCTTTGGAGAGGAATGATGATTAGAAAATGTCCTGAGGATGCTTTGGGGAGTCTAACAGGGTATGTTGATCTGGATGATTTTGCTAATTCTTTGTTAACATATTTATTTACTGTGTACTTTTCTGAATTGCGTAATACTTCAAGTTTTTAGGTGTAAGAAATAACGAAAGGGCATAAATATGTCGTTGAACGTCAACGAGAGGGGAAAAATACACACAACACACACTTTACATATAGGTAGATACAGATACCAGGATAGGTATAGATATGGATTTTATTCATACGTATAAAATATAAATACTAGATGGAGAAACATGAGTCATTTCAAAACGGTTTCCTCCAAGGAGAGAAGCTATGTGACTTGGCGAGGGAGGGGGATGGCGGTTTTTCACAGTATTTTGCTAAATTTTTAGCTTAAGCCCTATTAATATATCACCTTTTAAAATATGATGCCATAAATAAGCAGCATGTAATAAGCAGACCTCAAAATATGTATACAGTATCATAATAATTAAACAAATATGCATAAAAGATGACTAGTAAATCTATGAAAAATGTACCATTGACGTTTTGGCTATGCGCTTAAATGTCCTTCTGTTTTCTCCTATAAGAGTTTGCAAGGTATTAAACTTTTGATTAGGTATATGATTTTATATGTACACATATGATTAAAGTGAAATAAATATAAATTTATTCAAATGTTCTATGTTTCATTTCTAGTTACAATTTTTACTAAAAAAGGCTACAATGCACATCAGAACTGGTTTATATTGAGTTTCTACATTGTTCTGCCCTTTTTCATAATTTTCACCATTATGATCATGAAGCGAAATGAAATGAGAAAATCATGCAACAAAGAGAGTGCAGAATATGAGGGGTAAATATGATTTTACAAATAATTTATTATTTTAAATTGTGCTGGTCCTTAACCAGTGTCATAAATTCATAATTGCATAACATTTGTTATATTTATTATTAAATAAGTGCTATTTTAAATCTAAGGTAAATGGCATTTTAACCATTTTGTTTTCCCAGTAGTTCATTGTTAGTATATTAAGGCAAGTCAAAATTTTGACTGCTCCAAAACTGTTCTCCTGACGAATATTCCACACTGTACTAGGGACTTAATATGTCAGAGAAGAATATATTTGGTGTATCATTTTAAGTTCCTTTCTAGTTGGATCTAAATTAAGTATGAGTGTTTGTTTCCTTTGGGGAAACCTTTTTTTTCCAATTTAGAATTTGTGTTAAACATGTCACTAATAAACCCTTGAACATCATAATATTTCTATCTCTTTAGTAGTCTCAAATACTGTTAAAAAATCTCTACAGAATTCCTTTGAAATCAGATACTGTTTCTTACACATTTGTGCAGACTATTTTCTTACATTTGTGCGTCTTCTCTTCTGATGACCTAACATTTAACTCATTGAAGGTAAGAAACCCTCATATTAATTCCGAAATGTAACATTACGAATGAGGATTTCAGCTTCAAAGTTACATTTTCTTTGAAAGCTATTATTACTAGTCCATTTTATGAAAACACGCTCAACTGCACACACATTACATGCATATCGTTCAGGGAAGTGATGGATCATATTCCCTGAAAGAGGAAGTGACTTAACTGGCCTATCACGAGCCTTTACAGAGGAAAAGAGAAAAAGAGAATTCAAAGAAAGTCCTGACAGGTAATATCGTAGAGGGAACGTGAGTAAAGTACATGCTCAATACATCTTCACATCCAAAAATTTCTGCTGCACCCAGCGTTAATGACTGTTCCTTTATAAACTCTCCCACCAGGCCTGGGATGTGTACCATTCGGCCCTCCATCTTTGTTTATTCTATAAGTGTATATACTGGAGCCACTGAAAACATAATTTTCATCAGATGGAAAAAATCATCTTGTAGCCATATATTTATTTCCATCATGCATTAGGCTGGGGCTATGGGTTTTAGGTAGGAAGATCACAGAGGTGGAATGTCGTTCTCATCACATCCATATCAAAGGCAAATACTACCAACTGATAACTTAATATCAACCTTGATTACCTGGAGGAAGTAGTGTTTGTCAGGTATTTCCGGAAAACATGAAAACACCTGTAAGATTATTTTTCTCCCTTTTTATACTAAAATCTATAAAAGGAAGCAACTAAATGTACCCCATATGTTTTTGTTTTTTGAGCAGCTCTTCACTTTTGGGTTCTATAAGATGTTCCAGAATCATCTTGTATATTCCTGGCCACAGGCCTAGAAGCATGCATTTCTACAAGGATTCTTGGTTTCTTTTATTGGAGAACAATATTAGAAACAGATCTAGATGCTAGGTGTGCTCCTTGCTTCTTGTATTTCATTGTGTCTAGATCCTCACAATAGATGGATATATAAATTCAATATATGTGTACAACACATACATACACACACCTGTCTTTATATATCCTGCAGATAAGGCCTTTATCAGATATAAAAATTGCAAATGTTTTCTTCAGATGTGTGTCATATTTTCATTCTAACCACAGTGTCTTTTGCTGAGGAAAAGTTTTTAATTTTATCATTATTTTCCTTCTTGGATTATACTTTTGTTGTTATATTTAAAAACTCACCACCAAACCCAAGGTCACTCAGATTTTCTCCTGTGCTTTCTTCTTGAAGATTTATAGCTTTGCATTTCACATTTAGATCTATGATCCATTTTAAGATAATTTTTGTGTAAAATTTGAAGTAAATTTAGAGTAAGGTGTGAAGTATGTGATAAGGTTTGTATTTTTGCATATGTATGCCAAATGGTCCAGCACCATTTGTTGAAAGAACTGTCGTATCTTCATCAAAATGCCTTTGCACCTTTGTTGAAAACCAACTGACCAATATATATGTAGGTCTAATTTTGAATGAAGGAAATAAGATGTTTTTTATTTTCATGGTCAATTTTACAGTGCAAGTCTGCTTATTTATAGGATAACGATTTTTTTTCTGTAATGTATCTTTTTCCAGGTTTCAAACATTAGAATGTGATTTTCTCTTTAATTCATATTTGCAAATAAGTTTGCCTAAAGGAAAGATGTGAGTTATCTTTTTCACATGCCACAGGTTAAGTAAATAAATAAAGGTATAAATTCCTTTAAAATCCTCTTTTATGTTGAAGTTTGTCTCTTAGAAAGCAGAATGGAAAGAAAATAATGCTTCATGAAGATTGGTTTTCTCTGCCTTCATAATGAAGTTAAACTGCATTAAAATGTATTAATATTTGGCAAGGTTTGAAAAAGACTTTTTGCTGTTGTTGCTTTTAACTCACACTAAAAACTGTGCAAGCAGAGGGCTAGACATTGGGAGACTTAGTAGAAGACTAACTTTTCTTAGAGTGGACCATAACACAAACTCACAGACCACACACCTAAGAACTTCCATTTAATCACTTTCTGCAAGACCAAGAGGAAAAATCATAGTTATGGTGAATACACATTTGGGTTGAAGCCAGGAATACAACACAAATTACTTGGGCTTCCAGAAGGAATATATTTCAAATATATATACCTAGATATACATACATATATATAACCTAAATATTCATATATAGAGAGAAGTTTTATGTATGTAACTATATATATCATATATATAACTATGCATATATATATATATATATATATATATATATATATGCTTTCTGACATCTTAATGGGTATGAGGTTGTAGCTTATCATGGTTTTTATTTGCATTTTCGTAATGATTAATGAGCATCTTTTCATGTGCTTATATTCCATTAGTATATCTTCTTTGGAGAAATGTCTATTCAAGTCCTTTGGCCATTTTTGAATCAGATTGTTTGGGGTTTTGTTGTTGTTGAATTTTAGGAGTTCTCTACATATTCTGTATATTCATCTCTTATCGGGTATATGATTTGCAAATTCTCCCATTTTTTGGTTGCCTTTTTATTTGTAATATTCTGGGTATATAGCCAAAATAATCAAAAGCAGTTTCTCCAAGAGCTACTTGTACGCCAATGTTCATTGCACCTTTGTTCACAATAGCTAAAGATGGAAGCAACACAAGTGTCCATCAACAGATGAATGGATAAAGCAAAATGTGGTTTAAACATGCAATGGAATATTTATGATCTAGCCTTTAAAAGGCAGGAAATTCTGACACATGCTACAAGGCAGATGAATGAACCTTGAGGACATTATGTTACATGAAATAACCTAGTCACAAAAGACAAATACTGTATGAGTTCACTAACATGAGGTACCCGGAGTAGTCAAATTCCTAGAGAGAGAAAATAAAATGGTGGTTGCCAGGGTTTGGGATAGGAAGGAATGAGGAGTTATTGTTTAATGGGTATAGAGTTTCAGTTTTTCAAAATGAAGAGTTTTGGAGATGGTAGCTGGTGATGTTTGTACAACACTGAATATACTTAATAGCAATAAACTGTACACTAAAAAATAGGATGGTAAATTTTATGTTATGTGTGTTTTACCATAATAAAAATTATTCTTATAAAAAATAAATTTCCCCCAACCCATAAATTAAAACATGAACTGAAAGTCCTCTTCAAGTTAACTCTGTAGCCTTTCAATGTGTGAACTCCACAGTGACTGGGAAAAAATTGTATTTAGACTTTCACCATAGTCTTTCTAAACCATAGATTTTTCTAAGAACCAAAAGTGTACAAAACTAAATAAATAAATGGATTTCGATTGTTTTCAGTCATGTCAAGGCTATAATTATTTTGCCTCATACTTAAATTATAAATCAACAGTAAAGTAAATAAAATGCACACATAGGAGATTGGTTCAAGATGGCGGAGTAGAAGGACGTGCACTCACTCCCTCTTGGGAGAGCACCGGAATCACAACAGTTGAACAGTCATCGACAGGAAGACACTGGAACTCACCAAAAAGATACCCCATATCCAAAGACAAAGGAGAAGCCGCAATGAGATGGTAGGAGGAGCGCAATCACAATAAAAGCAAATCCCATAACCACTGGGTTGGTGACTCACAAACCAGAGAACAATTATACCACAGAAGTCCATCCACTGCAGTGAAGGTTCTGAGCCCCACGTTAGGCTTCCCAACCTTGGGGTCTGGCAATGGGAGGAGGAATTCCCAGAGAATCAGACTTTGAAGGCTAGTGGGATTTGATTGCAGGACTTTGACAGGATTGGGGGAAACAGACACTCCACTCTTGGAGGGCACACACAAGATAATGTGTGCATCAGGACCCAGGGGGAAGAAGCAGTGACCCCATAAGAGACTGAACCAGACCTACCTGCTAGTCTTGGAGGGTCTCCTGCAGAGACGGGGGATGGCTGTGGCTCACCATGGGGACAAGGACACTGGCAGCAGAAGTTCTGGGAAGTGCTCCTTGGTGTGAGCCCTCCCGGAGTCCGCCATTAGCCCCACCAAAGAGCCGGGTAGGCTCCAGTGTTGGGTCGCCTCAGGCCAAACAACCAACAGGGAGAGAACTCAGCCCCACCCACCAGCAGACAAGCAGATTAAAGTTTTACTGAGCTCTGCCCAGCAGAGCAACACCTAGCTCTACCCACCACCAGTCCTTCCCATCCCATCAGAAAGCTTGCACAGACCTCTTAGATAGCCTCATCCACCAGAGGGGAGACAGCAAAAGCAAGAAGAGCTACAATCCTGCAGCCTGTGGAGAGAAAACCACATTCACAGAAAGATATACAAAATGTAAAGGCAGAGGACTATGTACCAGCTGAAGGAACAAGATAAAACCCCAGAAAAACAACTAAATGAAGTGGAGATAGGCAACCTTCCAGAAAAAGAATTCAGAATAATGATAGTCAAGATGATCCAGGACCTCGGAAAAAGAATGGAGGCAAAGATCAAGAAGATACAAGAAATGTTTAACAAAGACCTAGAAGAATTAAATAACAAATGGAGATGAACAATACAATAACTGAAATGAAAAATACAGTAGAAGGAATCAGTAGCAGAATAACTGAGGCAGAAGAATGGATAAGTGACCTGGAAGACAGAATGGTGGAATTCACTGCCACAGAACAGAATAAAGAAAAAAGAATGAAAAGAAATGAAGACAGGCTAAGAGACCACTGGGACAACATTAAATGCAACAACGTTAGCATTATAGGGGCCCCAGAAGGAGAAGAGAGAGAGAAAGGACCCGAGAAAATGTTTGAAGAGATTATAGTTGGAAACCTCCCTAACGTGGGAAAGGAAATAGCCACCCAAGTCCAGGAAGCACAGAGAGTCCCAGGCAGGATAAACCCAAGGAGAAACACACTGAGACACCTAGTAATTAAATTGACAAAAATTAAGGACAAAGAAAAATTATTAAAAGCAACAAGGGAAAAAATGACAAATAACATACAAGGGAACTCCCATAAATAAGGTTAACGGGGCTTCCCTGGAGGCGCAGTGGTTCAGAGTCCACCTGCCGATGCAGGGGACATGGGTTCGTGCCCCAGCCAGGGAGAGTCCCGCATGCCGCGGGGCGGCTGGGCCTGTGGGCCGTGGCCGCCAGGCCTGTGCGTCCGGAGCCTGTGCTCCGTGGTGGGAGAGGCCGCAGCAGTGAGAGGCCCGCGTACCGCAAAAAATAATAATAAGGTTAACGGCTGATTTCTCAGCAGAAATTCTACAAGCCAGGAGGGAGTGGCACAATATATTTAAAGTGATGAAAGGGAAGAATCTACAACCAAGATTACTCTACCCAGCAAGGATCTCATTCAGATTTGATGGAGAAATCAAAAGCTTTACAAACAAGCAAAAGCCAAGAGAATTTAGCACCACCAAACCAGCTCTACCACAAATGCTAAAGGAACTTCTCTAAGTGGGAAACACAAGAGGAAAAAAGGACCTACAAAGGCAAACCAAAAACAATTAAGAAAATGGTAATGGAACATTTTGATAATTACCTTAAATATGAATGGATTAAATGCTCCAACCAAAACACACAGGCTTGCCAAATGGGTACAAAAACAAGACCCATATATATGCTGTCTACAAAAGACCCACTTCAGACCTAGGGACACATACAGACTGAAAGTGAGGGGATGGAAAAAGATATTCCATGCAAATGGAAATCAAAAGAAAGCAGGTGAAGCAATACTCATATCAGATAAAATAGACTTTAAAATAATGTAACAAGAGATAAGGAAGGACACTATGTAATGATCAAGGGATCAATCCAAGAAAAAGATATAACAATTATAAATATATATGCACCCAACATAAGAGCACCTCAATACATAAGGCAAATGCTAACAACCATGAAAGGGGAAATCAACAGTAAGCACGGTAATACTGGGGGACTTTAACACCTCACTTACACCAATGGACAGATCATCCAGAAAGAAAATTAATAAGGAAACACAAACTTTAAATGACACAAGAAACCAGGTAGATTTCATTGCTATTTATAGGACATTCCATCCAAAAACAGCAGATTACAGTTTCTTCCAAGTGCACACGGAACATCCTCGAGGATAGATCACATCTTGGTTCACAACTCAAGCCTCAGTAAATTTAAGAAAATTGAAATCATAGCAAGCATCTTTTCTGACCACAATGCTATGAGATTAGAAATCAATTACGGGGGGAAAAAAACATAAAAAACACAAACACATGGAGGCTAAACAATACGCTACTAAATAACCAAGAGATCACTGAAGAAATCAAAGAGGAAATCGAAAAATACCTAGAGAAAAATCACAACGAAAACACAATGATCCAAAACCTATGGGAGGCAGCAAAAGCAGTTCTAAGAGGGAAGTTTATAGCAGTACAATCCTACCTCAAGAAACAAGAAAAATGTCAAATAAACAATCTAACCTTACACCTAAAGGAACTAGAGAAAGAAGAACAAACAAAACCCAAGGTTAGTAGAAGGAAAGAAATCATAAAGATCAGAGCAGAAATAAATGAAATAGAAACGAAGAGAACAATAGCAAAGATGAATAAAACTAAAAGCTGTTTCTTTGAGAAGATAAAAAAAAATTGATAAACTTTTAGCCAGACTCATCAAGAAAAAGAGGGAGAGGACTCAAATCAATAAAATTAGAAATGAAAAAGGAGAAGTTACAATGGACATCGCAGAAATACAAAGCATCATAAGAGACTACTACAAGCAACTCTATGCCAATAAAATGGACAACCTGGAAGAAATGGACAAATTCTTAGAAAGGTGTAATCTTCCAAGACTGAACCAGGAAGAAATAGAAAAGATGAACAGACCAATCACAAGCAATGAAATTGAAACTGTGATTTAAAATCTTCCAACAAACAGAAGTCCAGGACCAGATGGCTTCACAGGTGAATTCTATCAAGCATTTACAGAAGAGCTAACACCCATCCTTCTCAAACTCTTCCAAAAAATTGCAGAGGAAGAAACACACCCAAACTCATTCTACGAGGCCACCATCATGCCGATACCAAAACCAGACAAAGATACTACAAAAAAAGAAAATTACAGACCAGTATCACTGATGAATATAGATGCAAAAATCCTCAATAAAATACTAGCAAACAGAATCCAACAACATATTAAAGGGATCATACAGCATGATCACGTGGGATTTATCCCAGGGATGCAAAGATTCTTCAATATACGCAAATCAATCAATGTGATACACCATATTAACAAATTGAAGAATAAAAACCATATGATCTCAATAGATGCAGAAAAAGCCTTTGACAAAATTCAACACACATTTATGACAAAAACTCTCCAGAAAGTGGGCATAGAGGGAACCTACCTCAACATAATAAAGGCCATATACGACAAACCCACAGCAAACATCATCCTCAGTGGTGAAAAACTGAAAACATTTCCTCTAAGATCAGGAACAAGACAAGGATGTCCACTCTTGTGACTATTATTCAACATAATTTTGGAAGTCCTCACCATGGCAATCAGAGAAGAAAAAAATAAAAAGAATACAAATTGGAAAAGAAGAAGTAAAACTGTCACTGTTTGCAGATGACATGATACTATACATAGAGCATCCTAAAGATGCCAACAGAAAACTACTAGAGGTAATCAGTGAATGTGGTAACGTTGCAGGATACAAAATGCACAGAAATCTCTTGCATTCCTTTACACTAACAACAAAAGATCAGAAAGAGAAATTAAGGAAACAATCCCATTCACCACTGCAACAAAAAGAATAAAATACCTAGGAATAAACATACCTAAGGAGGTAAAAGACCTGTACTCAGAAAGTATAAGACACTGTTGAAAGAAATCAAAGATGACACAAACAGATGGAGAGATATACCATGTTCTTGGAGTGGAAGAATCAATATTGCGAAAATGACTATACTACCCAAAGCAATCTACAGATTCAATACAATACCTGTCAAATGACCAATGGCATTTTCTACAGAATTAGAACAAAAAATCTTAAAATTTGTATGGAGACACAATGACCCCCAAATAGCCAAAGCAATCTTGAGGGGGAAAAAATGGAGTTGGAGGAATCAGACTCCCTGACTTCAGACTATACTACAAAGCTACAGTAATCAAGACAATATGATACTGGCACAAAAACAGAAATATAGATCAATGGAACAGGATAGAAAGCCCAGAGATAAACCCACACACCTATGGTTAAGTAATCTATAACAAAAGAGGCAAGGATATACAACAGAGAAAAGACAGTCTCTTCAATAAGTGTGCTGGGGAAACTGGACAGCTATATGTAAAAGAATGAAGTTAGAACACTCCCTAACACCATACACAAAAATAAACTCAAAATGCATTAAAGACCTAAATGTAAGACCGGACACTGTAAAACTCTTAGAGGAAAACATAGGAAGAACACTCTTTGACGTAAATCACAGCAAGATCCTTTTTGACCCACCTCCTAGAGTAATGCAAATAAAAACAAAAATAAACAAATGGGACCTAATGTAACTTAAAAGCTTTTGCACAGCAAAGGAAACTATAAACAACATGAAAAGACAACCTCAGAATGGGAGAAAATATTTGCAAACAAATCAACAGACAAAGGGTTAATCTCCAAAATATATAAACATCTCACGCAGCTCAATGTTAAAAAAAAAAAACAAACCCAATTAAAAAATGGGCAGAAGACCTAAATAGTCATTTCTCCAAAGAAGACATACAGATGGCCAAGAGGCACATGAAAAGCTACTCAACATTACTAATTATTAGAGAAATGCAAATCAAAACTACAATGAGGTATCACCTCACACCAGTTAGGATGGGCATCATCAGAAAATCTACAAACAACAAATGCTGGAGAAGGTGTGGAGAAAAGGGAACCCTGTTGCACCATTGATGGGACAGCAGGGGGAAGGTGGCTCGGGAGGGCCCCATCGTCCTTGGCGGGCCCACACCCCCAAGTGTTACAGTCCCCCGGCTGTAAATTGATATGGCCACTATGGAAAACAGTATGGAGGTTCCTTAAAAAACTAAAAATACCATATGACCCAGTAATCCCACTACTGGGCATATATCCAGAGAAAACCACAATTCAAAAAGACACATGTACCCTAGTGTTCATTAAAGCACTATTTACAATAGCCAAGTCATGGAAGCAACCTAAATGCCCATCAACAGAAGAATGGATAAACAAGAGGTGGTACATATATACAATGGAATAGTACTTAGCCACAAAAAGGAACGAAGTTGGTTCATTGGTAGAGAAGTGGATGGACCTAGAGACTGTCATAGAGTGAAGCAAGTCAGAAAGAAAAGCAAATATTGTATATTAACGCATATATGTGGAATTCAGAAAAATGGTACAGAAGAACCGTTTGCAGGGCAGAAATAGAGACACAGATGTAGAGAACAAACGTATGGACACCAAGGGGGGAAGGCAGGGGAGGGAGGGATGAATTGGGAGATTGGGATTGACATATATACACTACTGTGTATAAAATAGATAACTAATAAAAACCTGCTGTAAAAAAAAAACTGAAAAATGCACACATTTATACATATAAATACATATTCATATATAAATACATATTCATATATGAATACATACATTTAATGTTTAGCTTTTTATTTGGACTGCTTAGTTTTCTAAGAAACAAACTTACCTATAATGAATATTTCAGTTAATCTATTAGAGTTGATTTTTTATTTTTTACTGTCTGTGTTCCTTTGCGTGAGTGTTTTGATCTGAGACTTAAAACAGAAATCTGGCAGTAGATACAGTTAAAGTAGGAAACCGCCTGCTACTAAAGATATTGTGAATTTCTATTTTCTTTTTCTTTCACTAGTCATTCAGCCATTGTACCAGAGAGTTATGACGTGGACTATTAATATTGCCAAGAACTTCATCATCAAGTGGGCTACATGCAGAAGAGAAGGTGTTTTGTAACCCTATGATACCACTGAATACGTTTAAAATGTCAAATTTTTGAAAATAAAGCGCACTTGGGCAGGAGGAAGTCTCCCCTATGCTTCTGGGCATACACCTGGCCACAGGTGGAGTCTGGGTCCACGGAGCCGTAGCCACACTTCCACCCCTCACCCCACTCACCCTCCCCCCACCAGCCCCACCATCTCCACCCGCCCCACCCCCGCCCCCAGGCCAGCCCCCCAACCCCTCCCTGCCCCGTCCCTCCGCCCGCTCTGCCCTCCCTCCCTGCCCCTCGCCGCTGGGACCTAGAGCGCAGGGCTCCACGCGCTCGATGCACCGTTTCCAGTCAACCCCGGTGGCGAGGCCAGCCGGCCACGCAATGCTGTCTCTCTTGCTGTTCCTCTCAGGGCTGGGCCCGCTGACCTCCACGGGCCATCGTAAGTGAGGACCCTGCTGGATAGGAGGGTGGCCCGTCGTCGCAGGGTCCCTTGGCGCGGGGGTCGTCGCCCTCCCTGCTGCAGAAGCTCAGGCCAGGCTGGGGAGAGTCCGGCGTCAGGTCCGAGCCCGCCCAGTTTCAGGCCCCCGGCGGGCCCGCTGGTCGGAGGGCTCTGAGCAGGACTGAGATAGTTGTCCCTCACTCCGGGACCCTGCGCCGCAGGAGGGGGCGCCTGTCTTCCAGGGAGG
The DNA here is from genome assembly GCF_059928025.1 of Delphinapterus leucas. Classification (NCBI taxonomy): domain Eukaryota; kingdom Metazoa; phylum Chordata; class Mammalia; order Artiodactyla; family Monodontidae; genus Delphinapterus; species Delphinapterus leucas. The sequence goes on from NC_143149.1 coordinate 30,926,256, forward strand.
TGGGGGGAGGAGGGAACCTGGATGGGGTCCTGGGAGCAGCCCTTCTTCACCTACCCAGGGCTGAGGTCAGCCAGCCCCAAGGGTCTCTGGACGGTGGTGGGGTAGTAACACTCCCACTTCTAGAGGAACCTCTTCCTGGAACCTTGCGCAGTATGATTGTGTGTGTGTGTGTGTGTGTGTGCGCGCGTGTGCGTGCATGTGTGCACGCGCATGCCCGCTGGGGCTTGGAAGACCCACGAGTGATGTGATAGGAGAGGACAAGTAAGAGAAGGATAAGGATGCTGCCGTGTGCTGGGGAACGGTCACACCTGTTTTGCTCACTGTAGATTCTGAAATATCACTTATACAAATTACAGTGCCACAGAAGACTGGGACAAAGGTCTCAGAAACTCCTGTCATTAAGAAATCATTCTTTGTGTTTTATGGGTATTTTATTCTTTCTGGACTACATGGCCCAAATCAGTTCATACATATCATTTGTAAAGTTATTTTTGTGTTTATATTTATTTTGTTAAATAGCCATTTTGTCTGAATAAGAGCAAATGTTTTAATATTTTATTTTTTTCATTATGTCACAATCAATACATAAACATTGTAACGTACATAAACATACATACACACATATTTTTAAATTACAGACTCAGGAAAAAAAAATAATTGACCAAGTTTCTATTTCACAAAAAGTCTACTGGACCTTTTATCTCTAAAAAAAATAGTTTTAATATTTATTCTCATATTAGTGAGATCATCCTAATGCATTCAATTCTTGTGATAACTATGTTCTATAAAGCCCCAAACGCTGAATTAGCTATTGCTGAATCAACATTTCAAGGGGAAATATGTATGTATCTCATAGAGATTGCGATCTTAAATCCTGCAAACATCTCATCCTGGAAGATTCTATTTTCCCTAATTTACAAAGGAGAAGTGAAAAGTGACTTGCCTGGGACCATGTCAGCAATAGGTACCATAGCTGAGATTCCAACACCCTGCAACTGGCCTCAGAACCCAAGCTTCTTCAATACAGTGCCAACTCCATCTTCTGGTCATCTCTGCAGCAGAGCTGCAATAAGAAGGCAGAGTATCAGCTGTTCAGCCTCAGCTGGGAGTGTGAGCCTTGTTACAAATGAATTTTTGGCCATTTGTTCGTAAACTCAAATGATCCAAAAAGAGCTACAAATATTGATATGGGGGCTTATAAATAAATCTGAGCAAATAGGCAAATTTGCAGATATGCAATAATTGAATAATGATGATTGACTATCTTTATTTTGTAACATAATTTAAAAATAAATATAAACTCAATAAGATTTGAAAGGTAATATATACACCAGCTATTTTTTTTTTTTGCAGATTGTATTGTTATTTAGATTGAAAGCTTGAGACATTTTGTTACTGAACACAAGTTCCTGTGCCCAACGCACAGTGAGGCCAAACAAACCAAAACGTAGGAGTTTGGAGCAGAGAAAAGTTTATTGCGGGGCCATGTAGGGAGACAGGTGGCTCCTGCCCCCAAAAACCCTGAACCTCCTCCAAGGGTTTCAGCAAAGCACTTTTAAAGGCAAGATGAAGGATGAGCGAGGTTGGTTGTTACAAACCTCTTTGCAGCTGTCCACGTAGGTCAGGTCACATGCTCCTGTAACCCTCCAACAGAACAAATATTATTCTCTGTTCTGCAACTTTTTATCTCTATATGAATAGACTCTTAAAGGTCAGAGCCTTGAAAATAGGCTCTCCTGTATATTTCAGGCTACAGGCAACATTCTTTTACAAAAGGCACAGAGCCAGCATAACTAAGCACAGGCAACAGAGCACCAAGGCTAAAGTAAGAAACAGACCTAATACAGAGTCAGATTGGTTCTTCCCTGTTACAATTTTACATACAAATTCTCAGGATTAATTAGAAAGTTTAACAAAGGATAACTGGGCACTGAAAAATGGATTAGTATGTGTAATAATGATGAAAAAGCTGCAAGGTGTTGAGGGAGGTGATGCTTCCAAGTCTCCATCACACACTAGCTCGGTGCCAAAATAGTTCTTCAGTTTCCTTAACTGTAAAATGGGTATAATAGAACCATACCTCGCTCATAAGTATATTGTGAGACTTTGAGGTAATTTAAAGAGTGCTTAGCCATAATGCAAAGAACATATTTTTTTACATTTCATTTTTACCAAGAAGGTACAGGTATATTTTGTTGTTGAAACAGATTTCTGCCTCAAATAATGGTATATGGTGGTATCATTATGTGATATGCAGAATGTGGAAGGCAAACTCTACATTTTTACTCTCACACAATAGGATAAAGGAAGGGAAGGACACTGTGGAGCCCTACATCAAGGACACAGGACAAAAATCCCGGAATTAACGGAGCCCCCATAGCAACTGTTGCCATGGGCTCTCCTAATCTATACCGGACAGCCCTTCTCCCCGACTCCATATTAGGCAAAATAATCACCATGCAGTAACCTTGAAGCATCCTGACCAATCACCTAATGCCATCCTGCCAACAGAAATTTTCTTTGTCTTGAGGCTATAAAAGTTGGCTACTAGCCCACAAAGGGGGTCGGCTCTCCCTGGTCTATCAGGAAGTGGGCCCGCTGGATTCGCAGCGCCCCTCACTAACTCTGCTCTTTGCTCTCAATAAACTCACTCTTTTCTAAAATACTTCGTGTCCGGAAATTATTCTTCCAACCCGCGCTCGGACCACGACATTTTGGTGGCCCATACGGGCAACATCTCCGGGGGGATCTCCTCCCCCGACCTCCTCTCCTCATTTCTTGGGACCCTCTGTGAATAGGCAAGCTGCCGGGGAAGCAACAGAGGACTCTGGCCACACACACACATACCCTGTTGTGTTCCGAAGGCTCCATGGCTCTCTTTGCCCCAGTAACTGCCGCCCAGAACGGGTGAGGGTCCCTCTGTTTTCCTCCTGACTGCAGACTGGGCCGATTGGTATCGTGCGGGCACGGGTCAGGCATTTAAAAGCCATCAGGGCGCCTGACGCTTGAAGACTTCCCTGAAAGGATAAGGGGGTCACGGAACGGACCAGGCTGTTAGAGCATCTGCCCCCATCAAGGCAACTTCCGTGCACCGTGAGGCACACACTGGTTCATGCAGAACACTGAGCCCCCTCCCCTTGGCCGCCACCTTCCCGGCAGGACTACGAGGCCGTTTCCTCAGCCTGTCTTTGTTGCTTTCACCTTTTTCTCCGTCCGGATTGACTTACAGGAGCCTAAGTGTTGCCTTTCACGTTTCAGGGCATCGCCGAGCGGTGAGTCACCCGGTGGGTCCCGGGAATCTCTCTCTCTTTTCTTTCTTCCCCTGCCCGAGTCGCATGGTGCCTCAGTCGCACGGTCTGTGCCTCAGTCGCACGCTCAGGGTCACCTCTCACGGTCAGACGCGATTGTTGGGACAGTCGGCCCATTTTGTGTCTTAGTCGCAATGAGAGATCACTGGGACAAAGGGGACGCCTCTCTGTCAGCCGGTGACTCTCAGTGCGCCCTTTCTACGGCGTACAGGCTAAGAATGGGTTGTGGATCGTCTCGGGAGCCTCCCTCGGACTCACCCCTCGTTTGTATCCTCAGGAACTGGGAAAATTTGACCCTGAAAATCTCAAAAAGAAGAGGCTCATTTTCTTTTGTAACACAGATTGGCCGCAGTATAAACTGAGCGACCGAGAACAATGGCCTCTTAATGGCACACTAAATTATAACACGATCCTCCAACTTGATCTCTTTTGCCGGAAACAAGGAAAGGACTCAGAGGTTCCTTAAGTCCAGACCTTTATGGCCCTTAGTAAGAATCCGGAGCTGAGGGACTCATGCCGCATGTGTCTTTCTGTTGCCACCTTATCCTCCAAACCCGCTCAGTCTCCCTCTCTATCAGATCTCCTAGGCGACCCTCTACTCGACCTTTCCTGTCCTCCACCCCATGAACCCCCTGCTTCAGCCCGCGACCCCACCTCAACCCACAGCTCCCCAACAGGTACCCCCTTATCAGGGCAAAAGCCCCCCTCCCCTCCCCACACAAGATCGAGGACTGCCCAACGCCAGGAAGTAGCAAATGGAAACATGGGCACTATTAGAGTCCATGTTCCCTTCCCCATGTCTGATGTTTCCCAAATTCAAAACAAGTTAGGTTCCTTCAGTCAGGATGGCCACAATATTCTTTAGACTCCAGAGAAAATTGGTTAAGATAAAAATTTTTTTGAAATTGCAAAACTGGTTCTTTTTGCATATGCAATTAGAGAGAGCTAGCTTGTTGAAATATCTTTTTCAGAATTCTGACCCTGAGAGAACAAAAATATGCCTAGGAGAAGGCTTGAAGTTAACTCTTACCATGTCCTTGAGCTACAAACACAGCCCACTTTGCCTGAGACTTCAGCCTTGGATTAATTAGTAGAACTTCAAGCCAAGGGAAAAAAAAAAAAAAAGGCAAAGAGACATTTTAAATCTCAAGTGGAAACTATGAGATCTCTGACGGCCTGGATATATGTTTATGTCTCAGTATGTGTCTTTGTCTTTGGATAATACTGCTGAGGTTAATTTGTAAATGAGCTCTATTTAATTGGCTTAACAGAAAAGTAAGCACTTACAAATCAAACAGTTCTAAATACAAGGAAAATTAAGCTAAATAAATTTCAGATTCACATGAACTGGGAAATATTCAATATTAAATTAATACCTACGTTAATGTTTACATTTCTTGATCTAATTAATATAGACATGTCTTTCGAGCCATCAGCATTAAGTATAATACTTTTATTGTGCCTAGGTTTAATATAAACTAAATAAGATCTTTTTATATTTGTCAAATTTGTCCGCAATAAAAATAACTCAATGTGAAGAAACTTTTAAGAAAAGAAAATACAAATGAGATAAGAGCTTTGGGTGAACTTTTTAGGAATAATTATGTTTTAGGAATGTCTACTTAAGAATAATCTCTCCACATATTCGACAACTTAAAACATTTAGAGTTGTGCTAAATTAAGTTAGAGGATGGAAGTTTATTAAATAACTAGTCCATTTCCAAATAAAGTAAGATACTGAAACATTAATTACTGAACATTGGCTTCCTTTTACAGAGAAACAAAAGGTTTGGAACTATTAAAAAAATGTGTTTGGTGCCACACTGAGATATTTTCTATAAGAAAGCACATTCTTCAAAAATTATTTGGATGTATGTTTACCAATCTACAGAGTGCTGATATAAAGGACAGTTCATGGTTGCTTAAGTAGGAAAGTAGGATGCATGTTTTTAGTAAAAAAGGTATAAGGAATGGAATTGCATTTTATTAAGGAAAAAGGAAGTAGGACTGACCTACATGTGGCTGTTTCTGAATGGGAAAATGAAGTGATGGATACAGGAAGTGATAAAAAAGGTTTGTGGAAAATGGACCCCGAGAAAAGAGTTTTATACATGGTACAAGTTTTCTTAAGATGTTGAACTGCCTTTGTAAAGATACTACCTCTTCAAGATTTATAGAAAGGACTTTCTAAGATTGAATTAAAATTAATTAGGTAAATAAATTTTGTTATTAATAGTAAGCTGGTTCCAGACTGGAATTTGGTTCTGTCTCTCTGGTAAAAGAACAAACTTTTCTTGGAATGCTGCTTTTGATAACAGACTGTGTGAATTACTTTGCATTTAAGTGATTTATATTTGCTTTTAAAATCCTTTTGTTACTTTGGTTGAGTAAATAAGTAGTATTTCACAATGATCTATGAAGATTGTGGCGCATGTAGATAAAGTTCATTCTGCTTTTACAAAAATTAACCCCTCATTGTCAGACTTTTGCCATCCTGATGTCCTTAAAACATGACAACAGTCTACTCCTAAATCAGGGAATTAAAAATGGGTAAACAATAGCTGAAAATCTAAGAGTCGGGGCTATGGGAAATCCAAGACGGCCACTTGGCTTTTTCTGGCTCCCTGACAAAGCTCATTTTTTGTATTTGATGTGATAAGGCTTCCCTGGCTGCAGGGTTAATGCCCTCACAATGAAAAACAAAAAAAATTATGTTTCACTGAATATTAAATTCTGGTTTTGTTATTTAAGGTCTGTGTTACCAAGACTCACTTCCCAGATAGTTCCTTGCTGTTATGTTATGTTGCTAAAAAGTTGAATTCAATTATTAAAGGATACTCTTTTCTAAAGCTAATCTCAGTAATCTATTTTCAGATGAAGATCAGATACCCACGACCTACAATGGGGATTATGCATACTGGAAAAAACATAATTTAAAGGACTGTCTCCAACCTGGATGGATGGGGATCCATTTTGGGCTGGCTAAATGACTCTCTTTGTAACTATACCCTCAATTTTAATCAGACTAGCCTGGAGTGGGGTCCCTGGTCAAAGGAGGGTGAATATGATGTACATGAAGAAAATTCCACTTTGCGTTGGGGAAATTCAAGGAAAAATGCTGCGACTAAGAAATATGTTAATGAGGACCACATCCCCATAAACAGCTCGGCCCTGGGAACTAAATATGTGGGAACTGGTGTGACCACTGGACACTTACTTAGTTTAACCTCCGACAAGACTCTCCTCCAAAATACAACATAATTCAACTAATATTCAGAATTTGTTATGCCAATTCCCCCGTCACCACTCATAATCAGTCAGAGCCCGGATTCTCCCCTTTACGTTAGATGATTATTTCCTCGAAGCTCGGCCTTCCTCATATAATCCTAGGCCACGGTACCCCAGTCTATTTCCAGAGGAAAACTCCCAAAAGGTCAGGGCCTGGATCTGGGGACCCACACGGGGGTATCCTTGAGGGGCACTGGATTTTCATCTCTATGCGGTAACGGGGTCTATCTGGATCTTCCCACACTTTGGAGGGGCTCCTGCACAATTATTGCTGTGGCCCCAGAGGCTACCATTAAGACTACAAAGGATTTAGCTTCCTCAGGAGGCATTCCCAACCTTAGGTCCTTCCTCGAGGAGGCCTTAAGACCTGTCCAGGAGAGACAAAAACGAACTGCTGATTGGCGGGGACATGCTTACGATAACCCAATTCTTGATCGGCCCCGAAATAATACACAGTGTCTTTAGAGGGCTCTTTTGGTTTGCAGGCATACCCCTTAGAGAAGAGCGTTCTCCATCTCACCATCATGGTCCAGGAACCTTGGAAGGCAGCGGTAGCAGCCACCGAGGAACAGCAGTCACCCTAGGCTCTCTGGCCGAGGGGGTTTTACAAAATAGGAGGGCCCTTAATGTTGTAACAGCTGAGACGGGGGGTGTCTGTGCCCTACTAAATGAGACATGCTGCTTCTATATTAATACCTCCGCCCACATTGAAGAAGACGTTCAGATTCTAAAGAAAAACATCAAAGTAATAGAAGATTTAAAAGAGAGAGCAGGACGGAGCCCCAGCTGGCTTTCCAGCCTCCTCTCCTCTCTGGGGATCCAGATACGGACGTGGCTATCGCCCTTGTTGAGACCATTAATCCTGATAGCCTTTGCTGTGTTTCTGTGTTATTAACACATTATCTAAGTTCATCTCCCGGCAGGTTCAAAAGATTCAATTCCAGATGGTGCTACAACAAGGATACCAGCCAGTTGGCACAGGGACTACATTGGAACAAGCTGCCTTACCATTCCACGGGCTCTCATCTCCCTCCGTAAATACACCCTGACAGAGAGCGGGCATAGGGACCCAGGGCTCCACTATGCCCCGTCCAGCAGGAAGAAGCTAGGAACGGCAATCGCCCCTTTCCGCAGTGACCTGGGTCCCTGTGACCCGAGATGGGGATAGGCAGATAGTCACGAGCAGGGTGTTAAGGGGCCAAAGATTTGGCCCATAAATAAAAAGAGGGGGGAATGTGGAGCCCTACATCAAGGACACAGGACAAAAATCCCGGAATTAACGGAGCCCCCATAGCAACTGTTGCCATGGGCTCTCCTGACCTAAACCGGACAGCCCCCCCCCCCCCCCCGCCCCGACTCCATATTAGGCAAAATAATCACCATGTAGTAACCTTGAAGCATCCTGACCAATCACCTAATGCCATCCTGCCAGCAGGAATTTTCTTTGTCTTGAGGCTATAAAAGTTGGCTACTAGCCCACAAAGGGGGTCAGCTCTCCCTGGTCTATCAGGAAGTGGGCCCGCTGCATTCGCCTCTCGTTAGTGTGCCCCTCACTAACTCTGCTCTTCGTACTCAATAAACTCACTTTTTTCTAAAATACTTCGTGTCCGGAAATTCTTCTTCCAACCTGCGCTTGGACCACGACAGATACTAAAAGAAATATTTAATTGGTTTGTTTCCTATAGAGTTTGTAGCAAATATGAATTCCATCATGAAGTTCAGCATACAAAAGCAATCAGTGTAGTACATCACATTAACAGAATGAAAGAAAAGAACCACATGAGCCTGTCAAAGGTGCAAAAACAGCATTTGACAAAATGCAGCACACTTTCGTGACACAGTTATACCAACTTATTTCCAAAATATAATTTTCCTGATTAAAAGAATTCATTGTTGATGTCATACTGTTGCCACATAAGAATAATGTAGCTACTGATAAAAAGGAATAGATCCTTGAAAATATGTACCAATCATTAAATCACACCAATCAAACGTGGTCTATCTTACAGTTCCAGTTCAGAGCAGTGTTCTGACGGCTGTACAGATGTGAGGCTAATTGTACACTCAATTGTTGTTCTTTATTTATTAAGGTGGAATTCACATAACACAAAGTCATTTCTAAGTGAGCAATTCTGTGGCATCTAGGACATTCACAGTGTTGTGCAAGCACTACTTCTATGAAGTTCCAAAACCTTTCCATCACTCCAGAAACAAAACCCCATGTCCATTAAACAATCTCATCCCATTTCATCCTCCCACCAGCACCTGGCAACCACTAATCTGCATTCCGTTTCCATAAAGAAAATTATTCTAGATAAGTAATAAAAATAGAATTAAGAATACCTTTTGTGTCTGGTTTCTTTCACTTAGCATAATGTTTTAGAGGTTCACCCACTTTATAGCATGTATCAGAATTTCATTTATTTTTTATGACTGATTAATGCTCCACTTATACCACATATATATGCCATAATTTGTTGATCCATTTGTCCGTTGATAGGCATTTGAACTGTTTCTACCTTCTGGCTATTGAGAATAATGCTGCTATGAATATGTGTTTATATGTATATGTTTGAGGACCTGTTTTTAATTCCTTGGGTTGTATATACCTAGGAGTGGAATTGCTGGGTCATATGGTAATTCCATGTTTACCTTTTTCAGGAACACCCAAACTCTTTTCCACAGTGGCCAAACCATTTTACATCCTCAGTGGCAATGTATGAGTGTTCCAATCTGGCCAACACGTGCTTCTTTTATTCTTTTATTATAGCTATTCTGGTGGATGTGAATTGGTACCTCATATGGTTCTGAGTAGCATTTCCCTAATGAGTAAGATGGTGAGCATTTTTTCATGTGCATATTTAGGCATTTTTATATCTTCTTTGGAAAATTGTCTATTCAAGTCCTTTACACATTTTTAGTAGAGTTTTTTGTTGTTAATTGCAAGTTCTTTGTATATTCTGTATACTATATAAATACTGTATATGTATATATATTTTTTCTGCCATTCTGTAGATGTGTTTTCATGTTCTTGATGACAAAGGTATGTATATAAAAGCAAAAACCTCACAAGGAAAAAACACCAAGATGAAGACAAAAGCAGCAAAATTTGAAAGGTGAAAACTAGATGAATGATTTAGTAAATACAAAAATTTGCATCAGGAGCCTGTAGAAGCAGTCAAACAACTTGGAGAACCATGAAATGTTAAGGGATTTGATAACATTTATTACATTGGAAGTAGAAGTAAACGTGGAACTAAAAATAGAAGATTGTTTGAGAACCTGTTTTATAAGTAGTTATACCCTCTCCTCCCACCAACACACACACACACACACACACACACACACACACACACACACACGCCCCTTGTTTGGTCTAAATGAACACTTGGAGAACCATTCTCTGGGAAGGGAAAATGAGGATTCTCAGGACTCAGGGACCCTTGAAGACTAGAGTATCATATTGAAAACACAGAAATTAAGTTTAAAAATGTCTTATTCCCCTACATTACATCCAGATCTACTTTTCAAGTAAGATATGAAAAGAATGTTCTTTTGTTAACCTTACAGTCCAAGAGAAAAGATGTTAAGACAGAGACTTCTGAGGTTATCCAGTGAAAGTATCCAGAAAAATTACTCCATGGTGAGGTGTCAAATTAGCAAGCTTCAACTATGTGAACAGAGCTTCCAATCAGATTTGTAATGACTCATTTTTGATCACAAGCAGACATTTAGGAATGACAAGACATCTGAGGAAAGCATTGATTATGACAAAAAGAGACCAAGACAAAAAAGAAGCTTAAGTGAAAGAAAGACAATCTGCAGAGCTGAAGGAAGAAAGGAGAGAAAGAAATTATCCATAAGGTCTTCAAAGAAACAGAGAAAGTATTGCATCTGATGATATGATCAGTCTCCCCTTTTTTTTAATGTTCCGTGAATCCACTCTAGATTTTTGCTTTGTGGTTACTAGGAGGCTTACATAAAACACCTCATAGATAAGACAGTCCATTTTATGCTGATAGCAACATATCTTTGTTCACCCATAAAGGCTCCGCCCTTTTACTCCTTTCCTTTTATATTTTGATGTCACAATTTATTTTTTATTTAACAAATTATAGTAGCTATACCTATTTTAAATACTTTTTTCCTTTAACCCTTATACTATAGTTAAGTGGTTGACACACCATTTTAATACAGAGTTACATTTTCTAAGTCTCTTTATTTTTGAGATTTAGAGTCTCAAAAGGTGAAAAATAGATGAATGAGTGTTGTGTACTTTCACATGCTTTTTGTTACTGAGTAGCATCTTTTTATTTAAGCTTGAACTACTTGTAGCACTTCTTGTAAGGCCAGCCTAATGGTGATGAACTTTCTCAGCTTTTATTTGTCTGGGAAAGCCTTTATTTCTTCTTCATATCTGAAGGACAAATTTGCTGAATACATTGACTGGCAATTTTTATATTTCAACCCTTTGAATATGTCATTCCACTCTCTCCTGGTCTGTAGTTTCTGCTGAGAAATCTGCTTACAGCCTGACTGGGGTTTCTTTGTAAGTTGCTTACTTTTTTCTGCATTAATGATTCTTTATCATTGATTTTTGACAGTTTCATACAATAAGTCTTAGAGAAGGGCTTTTTGCATTGATATAATAGGGTGTTTAATTAGCTTCATGGACTTGTATATCCAATTCCTATTTTCAAATTTGGGGAGTTTTCAGCTTTTCTTTCTTTAAATAAACTATTTGCCCCCTTCTCCCTTTTTTTTTTCCTTCTGGTTCACCAGTTATTTTTATATCTGCCTTTTTGACTGGATCCAACAGCTGTCATAGGGTTTCTTCACTTTTTAAAAAATCTAAGTTCTCTACCCTCTTCTAACTGAATTATTTCTATATTTCTATTCTTCCAGTTACTTATTCTGTCTTCCATGTCATCTGCCCTGTTACCTATGCTCTCTATTGCATTCTTCATCTCATTTATTGAATTCTTCAGCTTGAGAATTTCCATTTGGTCCTCTTTCATAATTTTAATTTTTAGTAAATAACTCCTTCTCTTCATTAATTTTATTCCTAAGTTCAATAAGTTGTTTTTCTAAATTTTCTTGCAACTCATTGAATTTCTTCTTGACAGCTATTTTCAATTCTTTATCAGTTAGATCACAGTATTCCATTGCCTTTGAGTTCAGTTGCTGGAGAATTATTAATTTGTTTTTGTAATACCATATTTCCTTGATTTTTCATAGCGTGTGATGATATGAGCTTGTACTTTCTCATTTGATGTAGCCTGACACCTTCCTTAATTAAGAATTTATGTTTACTTTGCTTCTCAAGATTCAACAAACTGGCAATTAGAACTCTATTTATTTATACCAGGAGGTGGCACTACAGCTCAAGTTTGTGGTTTCTCCTACAGGAGCTGTCTCTTTGGGATGCACTGGGGATTGTGCAAAAGGAGCTGTCATCAGAGTGGGAGAAGGTTTGGGCTAGCACCTCAGGCTCTGGAGATGCTTGAACTTCAATTGGGGCAATTTGTGGGTTTGCCCCCTGCTGAAATCTCAAAGTGGACAGCAGGAAATCTGTTCAGGAATATCAATGCCCATTGATATTCCTGTGTGCCCCCTCCTCTCTCTTCTCCCCCCCCCACCAGTCACAGAGGCCCCTCATCAGAAATCTGGGTGCTGCTGGAGAGAAACAGGCCCCTGCAGCTGCAACTCACACTACTGGGCAGCACTACTTTCACCTTACACCTCCTCAGTCAGGAGTGGTCACCTCTGATGCTCCCCCAAACCCACTCCTTGCAGTGGCACTCTGGAGCAGGGACACACTTGGAGGGCTTCTCCACCTCTTCGGCCTCAAAATTCATTTCTAGGGCTTCTCTGGTGGTGCAGTGGTTGAGAGTCCGCCTGCCGATGCAGGGGACACGGGTTCGTGCCCCGGTCCGGGAAGATCCCACATGCCACTGAGCGGCTGGGCCCGTGAGCCATGGCCGCTGAGACTGCACGTCCGGAGCCTGTGCTCCGCAACGGGAAAGGCCACAGCAGTGAGAGGCCTGCGTACCGCAAAAAAAAAAAAAAAAAAAAATTTCATTTCTATCCCACTCTGATGGTGTGCCAGGTCCCACTGTCCAGGCAACCTGGACCTCCACAAATTCTCTAAATTCTCTATTGGCTGTGGGTATCTGCCCAGTTTTGCTCTCTATAGGTTTCCTTTTTCCTCTGATCATGGCAAGTGGGGGTGGGGCAGGCTCACCAGCTCCCTTGGTTCTGCAGCCACCACTGAAGTCCTGTCTTCCCACTTTCAGATGCACAGATGAGTTGAAACTTCCTTGGCCTCCTGGTGTAATGTACAGAGGTACTTAGGTTTGGTTATGGATGTTTACTTAGCTGTAAATCAAAGGGGAGAGAAAAAATTAGTGACTCACTCTGCCATTATGCTGACATCACTATCAATCAGTTTTTATTCACAAAGCTTAGCTGTAAAAAACAGCTCAGAGAAAGAAATAGAACATTACCATCACCCCTAGAATCCCACTATAATGCTCACTTCTATTCATTACCCTCAGAAGTAACCATTATTTCACTTCTATCACTATATATTAGTTTTTCTTATGTTGCTACGTTTGTAATGTGACGATGATGTATCTATCATTTTGTATCTGGCATCTTTTGCTCAACATTTATTTGTCCATTTATCTATTTATGGACTTTTGGGTAGTTTCCTATGGAAACTAGTGACACTGTAGACATTCTAATTCATGCCTTTTTGTGGATATTTACATGCATTTCTCTTGGGAAAGTACAAAGAAATTAACTTGATGGGTCATAGTGTATGTATCAGTGAGCTGTTACAATAATATCACAAAACAGACACAAAACACAGAAACAATGTTTCATTTCTAGTTCCTGTGACTGTAGATTGCCTGGAATGGGTTTAATTCAGTCTGTAAACTTGTGGATCAGCCAGGAGAGGTTTGTACCTATGTCTTGTGTCTTTAGAGGTTCAACATTGGAGAATTAGCTGTTAATTAGCTTCTTGAAAATTGTTGGTGGGAATGTAAAATGGGGCAGCCACTACTATGGAAAATAGTATGGAGGTGGCTCAAAAAATTTAAAAAATACTATATGATCTAGCAATCCCACTTCCATACATTTAGCCAAAAGAATGGAAATCAGGGTGTCCCATGAACATGCACACCCATGTTCTTTGCAGCATTATTCACAATAACTAGAGGCAGAAACAAACTAAACGTCCATCAGTGGATGAATAGATATAGAAAATGTAAAATAAGCACCGAATTTCATTCTTTTGCATGTGGGTATCCAGTTTTCAAAACACCATTTGTTGAAGAGGTTTTCCTTTCCTCATTCTGTATTTTTGGCATCCTTATCAAGATCAGGTGATATGTGTGGATTTATTTCTAGGCTATTTCTTCCATTCTATTGCTCTACAAGTCTATCTTTATGTCAGGACCATACTGTTTTAATTACTGTAGCTTTGTAATATGTTTTGAAATCAGGAAATGTGAGGCCTCCAGAATTGTTTTTCTTTTTCAAGAACATTCTTGGGTGTTCCTTTGTGGTTGCATACAAATGTTAGGGTTGGGTTTTTTTCTGTTTCTGTAAAAACTGCTATTGAAATTTTTGTAGAGATTGCATTGGATCTGTAGATTGCTTGGGTATTATAGACATTTTAGTAATATTAAGCCTTCCAATCATGAAAACAGGACATCTTTCCATTAGTGTTTTTTAAAAATCTCTATAGCAATGTTTGTAGTTTTCAATGTATAAGACTTTCACCTCCCTAGTTAAGTTCATTTCTATGTATTTTATTCTCTTTGCTGTATTAAAAATGAAACTATTTTCTTAATTTCCTTTTTAGATTTTTCTCTATGAATATATAGAAGTTCAGCTGATTTTTGTATATTGATTTCATATTGTGAAACTTTGGTCAATTCATTTATTATTTCTGACAGATTTGTGTGTGTGTGTGTGTGTGTGTAATCTGTAGGGTTTTCTATGTATAAGATCATGTCATCTGTGAGCAAAAATAATTTTGCTTCCTTATATCTTATTTGGATGCCTTTTATCTTTTTCTTAACTAGTTGCTCTGGCTTAGACTTCTGCTACTAGGCCGAATAGCAGGGGCAAGTGTGGGTAACTTTGCCTTGCTCTTGATCTTAGAGAAAGTACTTTCAGTTTTATACCATTGACTATAATGTCATCAGTGAGCTTTTCACCAATGCCTTTATTTTGTTGAGATAATTTCCTGAAATTCCTAATTTGCTGTGTCTTTTTATAATGAAATATGTGTTGAAGTTTGTCAGATTATTTTTCTGCATCAGTTCAGTTGATCATTCGATTTTTGTTCTTCATTCTTTTAATGTGGTGTATCATGTTAGCTTATTTCATATATTAAACCATCCTTGCATCCCTGGGATAAATCCCACTTGGTCATGGTTTATAATATTTTTAATGTGCTGTTGAATTTGATTTGCTTGTATTTTGTTGAGGATTTCTGCACCTATATTCAATCAAGAATATTGTCCTGTAGTTTTCTTTTCCTGTGAACAACACAGGTTTGAACTGCACGGGTCCACTTATACACAGATTTTTTTCCAGTAAATACATACAATACTAAACTATGTTGGTTGGTTGGCTGGTTGAATCTGCAGATGTAGAACCACAGAAGTGGAAGGCTGACTATGGGACCTGAGCACATTTGTGCTTTGTTCCTATTCTCTTTCCCTGTTTTGTTCTTATTGCATTTTGCTTTTCACCTTTCCTTTTACCATGTAATATGCTGAGATTTCTAAGTACAGTTATGTTGGGTTCTTTGACTAAAAATCTATTTGCTGAATTTGAAAGTGCTCTGTAGAGTGTGGACTATCTGAACTATAAACAAATAAAGTTATACTAGCATAAAATTCACAGAATTGTCACAATGTGTAACTAGTTTGTAGAAATCCTCTTCCGGAAACTCATGTTCCTTGTTAAACCCAAGAGTAAAAGAAAAAAAAAAAAGCAGTGCTTTTTTAATCTCTTCTCTTAAGAAAGGCTGCCCATCATAATGATCTTAAGATCATGATTCTTGAACCAGACTGCTTAGGCTGAAATCCTGTCTTTCCACTTACTAACTGTGAGATTGGACCATTACTTAAATTCTACATGTCTTACATTTATCATAAGGAAAATAAGGATAACATATATACCTTTTAGGATGTGTGCAAGAATGGAATGGGTTAACATTTGTAAATTGTTTAGTAAAATGCTATTTAAATATTTGAGAATTAAAATGTTGATAATTATTTGGTGTGTGTGGCATTCTTTAAAAGACAAATTAGGGAAATGTAGTTGTTAAGGAAAACATATTTACCCTAAATACCTTGCACTTCTTTTTGGTTAAAGCTTGCAACAACAAAAAAGTGGCTCAGACTCTCACTGGAATATTAATATATTTGTAATTACTGTAGCATTGCAGCGATGTGCCCTTTTTCATTCTTGACATTAGGTATTTGCTCCTTTATTTTTTCTTTATTTGTCTTATTAGGGGCTTAGAATTTTTGTTTTCAAATATAGGTATATACTTTTCTATTCCACTAATGTCTTCACTTATTTACTTCCTCTTACATTATTTTCTTCCTTTTACATTCTTTGAGCTTAATGTGGTGTTTATTTTTCCAAAATCATGAGATGGAAGCATAGCCTTTCTTTTAAATGATCTATGCCTTGTAGACTATATAGTTTCCTCTAAGTATGCCATTAGCTGTGTCCCAGACATTTTATGTCATTTTAAACCATTATTCAAGTCAAAAATAGTTTCTAGTCTCCATTTTGTTAGGGTTTCTTTGACCTGTGAGTTATGTAAAAATATGTTTCTTCATTTTCAAACGTATGGGGATTTTTCAGTTAATTTTTTTTATTTATTTCTATCTTAATTTGTCTTGGTTAAAAAATATTTTCTGTATGATTTAATCTTATGAAATTTTTGAGACTTGTTATGAACCTGCACATATATGGTCAATTTTTTTAAATGTTCCAGTGTACTTGAATATAATATGTATCTTGAAATTGTCGAGTTTGATATCCTCTGTTTCTTAAATAGATCAAGTTCATTCTGTTTTTTAAATTGCACATATATTCAGTGATTTTTGGCTAGCTTGTTTCATCTCCATCAATTTTGCTTTACACATTTTGAGGCTATGTTTTTGAATGTATAGAAATTTAAAATCGGCATATCTTCCTGGTAACTTGAATGCTTTATGTTATAAAGTACTCCCCTTTTATCACTGTGATGATTAGTTTTATGTCAACTTGCATAGGCTATAGTACCCACTTCTTCAATTAAACACTAATCTAGGTTGCAGTGAAGGTATTTTGTAGGTATGGCTAACATCTATAGTTAGCTTTGAGTAAAGGAGATTAAGCCTAATAACTTGAGTGGGCCTTATCCAATCAGTTGAAAGGTCTTAAGAGCAAAAACATAGGAGAAATTCTGCCTGTGAACTGCAACATGAGATTCTGTCAGAGACTTTCCAGTTTTCTGCCTCTCCCTCTGGATTTCAGACTTCCTAGTGCCCACAATCATATCAAATAAACCCATACCCTGATATGTGTCTATCTATCTATAATCTAGTCATATCTATCTGAAATATCTCCTACTTACTGGTTCTGTTTCTCTGGAGAATCCTGAGTGATACAGTATCTAATGATACTTTTTGCCTTAAAGTCTACACTAAATATTTACATAGCTATGCTACTTATTTTTATTTGTTTTCTGTGACGTATATTTTTATCATTTTACTTTTCAACCTTTCTGCATCCTTATATTTTGGATTTTTATATTTTAAATAACATATAAAAATGATGTTTTTAAAAGCCCAGTCTGACAATCTTTGTAGTTTTAAATTGGAATGCTTAGTCAAGTTACATATGATGTATTTATTGATATACATGATTTTAAATCTACCATTGAACTATTTTCTTTGTGATAGCTCTGTTTAGCATCCATTTTTCTCTTTTTATGTCTTCTCTTGTATTGATTAAGATTTACTTCTTAATCAGTTTTTCCATCTATTGGCTTATTGCTTATAATTGTAACAGCATTTACTTACTGATTACCGTAAAGATTAGAACAAACATCTGTAACTTTTCAAAACCCTTATAAATTAGTTCTCATTTATCATTCCAGAAAATGCAAGAATTTTAATAACATTTATATCTATTCTCATATTCATGCTATTGTTGTGATATATTTAATTCTATCTATCATGTATCTATCTAAATAAATAAATAAAATTTTGCTGGTATTTTTGGCTTCCATATGGATAGGCCAACATCATATTTTTTGTTTTCTCCCTTGGGCCTGATTTCAGCAGTTTTAGCCTCATGAACCATTCATTTTTAAAAATATTTTTATCTTTTATTGAATTATAGTCGGTTTACAATGTTGTACTAATTTCTTCTGTACAGCAAAGTGATTCAGTTTTATATATATATATATATATATATGCACATTTTTTATATTCTTTTCCATTACAGTTTATCATAGGATATTGAATATAGTTCTCTGTGCTACACAGTAGAACCTTGTTGTTTATCCATTCTACATATAAAAGCTTACATCTGCTAATCCCAACCTCCCACTCCATCCCTCCCCCAATCCACTCTCCCTTGGCAACCACAAGTCTGTTCTCTATGTCCATGAGTCTGTTTCTGTTTTGTAGATAGGTTCATTTGTGTCATATTTTAGATTCCACACGTAAGTGATATCATATAGTATTTTTCTTTTTCTTTCTGACTTCACTTAGTATGATAATCTCTAGTTGCATCCATGTTGCCGCAAGTGACATTATTTTGTTCTTTTTTATTGACGAGTAGTATTCCATTATATATGTACCATATCTTCTTTATCCATTCCTCTGTCAATGGACATTTAGGTTGCTTCCATGTCTTGGCTATTGTGAATAGTGCTTCTATGAACATAGGGGTGCATGTATCTTTTTGAATTAGAGTTTTGTCTGGATATATGCCCAGAAGTGGGATTACTGAATCATATGGTAATTCTATGTTTAGTCTTCTGAGGAACCTGCATACTGGTTTCCACAGTAGCTGTACCAACTTACATTCCCACCAACAGTGTAGGAGGATGAGTAATTCATTTTAAAGAAGAGTCGCCATTGTGTTCTCTTGGCTGTGTAATTTTAGTTTCAGTTTTCTCTATCTTTACTGTAAAGGGAACCTATTCTTGGAAAACTACATCTTTAAAAAAAAAAGCCATAATGTAATAAGGAAGAATAGTGTGAAAACCATTCTATAATGTAGTCATTCCAATGTAATGTACTACTGAAATGTATTTTAAGTACTGACAAGCTGGATGACAGCACTGCATTTTCTTTTAATATACTGAACACTAACTCCTTTTTTTCCTTTTGACCGTCATAAGGAACAACATGGCTTCTTCTCTTGCTTCAGCTTCTTGTATGAGATTATAAGATCACATGATGCCTGTAAGTGACCACAGACCTGCAGAAACCCTGAAAATCTTTACCAAATGAAATCTTTTTTTTTTTTTTTTTTTTTGCTGTTCGCGGGCCTCTCACCGCTGCGGCCCCTCCCGGTGCGGAGCACAGGCTCCGGACGCGCAGGCTCAGCGGCCATGGCTCACGGGCCCAGCTGCTCCGCGGCATGTGGGATCTTCCCGGACCGGGGCACGAACCCGTGTCCCCTGCATCGGCAGGGGGACTCTCAACCACTGCGCCACCAGGGAAGCCCCCAAATGCAATCTTAATTGCATTTTGAAAGAACCATTTTCAAGGTGTTTTATCCTTTCTTTCAACTATGAACATATTCCAGAGTCTCCAAATGTGGACTGTTTCTTTATCAGTCCCTTAGAGATCAGATAAAGTAGAGATGCAGGAAAATCTTCCATAAAATGACTCATTAGGAATATGAAGAAGAAAGAACAGTATCATTGTGAATGCACTTAAAAGACTGGGTAAGAAAAATGGAGCTGGGGGTGAAGAGATGCTATGTTTCTAAATTCTTCATGTGCTTGCTTTTTTCTTTCTTTTTTTTTTTTCTATTTCAGAGGCACTGACTCTGGGTACCAGAGATTTTCTTTCATGGCTACTGAAACAAGACACTAATACGTTCAAAGAACCCTGGGGGTTTAAAGAAGGCCAGTAACTCTAATAACTAAATGATGGTTTAGGACGTTAGCCATGATTAAATTCATTATTTTAGTTCAAAGATTCAAAAGTTCCCATAAAATAAAAATATTCTTTCTGGTCACCTATTTTTATGGTTTTTGTTGTTTCAGGCCCTTTCTGATTTCCTTAAGGCAGTAGATGTTCCTAGTAATAAATGTTTGCCAGGAATATAAACTTTCAGTTTCTTCATATGATGAATAGTGAGACTTTTTTAGTTTTATTTTTCATCAGATTACAAGTAAAGAAAGTAGAAAATGAAACTATTCTAAAAGTGGAAGTAATTTCTTGCTGCCTGTGAGGTGAGTTGTGGTCATTGGCTATGGCAACCTCTCTAATAAATAGATGATCTGAAACTACTCAGGAGACTGAGAAGTACCAGAGGAGCAGGCTGTAAGAATGGCACCTGGCAAGTCATCTCCTGTGGAAAATTCTTGGAAGATCTTTGAAGAATACCACATAGATGAAGATGTGGGCTTCGCTCTGCCCAATCCATTGGTAAGAAAGGGCACTGTAATCTGGGCAAAAATATTTTCTTATCATGATTTACCCGGACAAGTTAACTTCTATAGAACAAATGTGGTTCAGTAATTTCTATTGAACAAGTGGATAAAGCATTACCAAAATTGGAGGCAGAGTTTGAAAAAAGGGGTCTCAACTTTCTTAAAATTTTCTACCTAGAAACTTAGCCTTAGAGGCACTTCTTACTTGTCTTACACAGGCACAGACTGTGATGAGTTAAGGAGACTACAGAAGTATTTTGGTTTAAGGCAATTGCATTTCAGAGGGTATTTTGAAAAAAAAAAAGTAATAAATGACCCATGAGTCAAAGAACCCCCTTTGTCAGCTGATATACCTTAGATTGTATAAAGTATGTGTTCCTGCTCTGATAATGTTTTTGAGGTGGGCCACCAAGCAACTTTATGTTGTATTAATATTGCTCGATGTTTACTGAGCCTAAGATTCAGGCTTAGAGAGAATTAGAGCTACATTTTTATTTCCACAAGTTTTGCCTACAAAGGGCAAGGCATTAGAGTGAATGTGTGCCTTAAAACTACATTTTCCTAAGTTATCTTCCCAAGAGTGTCATGAAAAGCATCTTATCATTAATATTGTAATCGTCAAACACCTAACATCACATTTGTTTAGCAAATTTACAAATGTTAACTTACTCCATCTTTACAATCATCCTGAAAGGTATGTATGTTATTAATCTTGTTTTCCTGATGAGAAATGTAGAATGCAGAATTTAAGTAATTATCCAAACTCACACAGCTAGTGATAGCAGAGATAGGATGTGAGCCTACTCAGTCCGGTTCCAGAGTCTGTGATCTTAAAACTGTTATCAATTATGCTACATAGCCTCACTCAAGGGAAGGAGAGATCACAAGGCATTTTTTGTTGGTTTTTTTCCCTACTCTTGGGTTTAACAAGGTACATGAGATTCCAGGAGAGGATTTCTAGGAACCAGTTACATGTTGTGACAATGCTGTATACCAGGATGTCTCTATTTGTTTGTGGCTCAAATGGATGAGTGCACACTGTAAAGGGAACCTTTAAAGGCAGCGTATATATAATTTACTCAGAGATTCCAATCTAACTGTACTTAGAAATCACATCCTGTAACTACCTTGGGTAATTCAGGCAAATCTCAAACAATTTTTTTTTCCCAGTCTAATCTTCCTCTTCGCATAATTAAGTTAATTGAAGAAAGTGAAGTATGTTTTAATTTTTTTACTAAAAGCACTGGTTTACTTTATATTTGCAAATCCATAATATTAAGACTTACTTCCCCTTCATACAAGCACACAAGTGCCATAGTGCCAGGATTGGATGTTTCAAGGATGTATTTATCAATGGTACCAAAAAAAACTTTTTCAGAAACTGCAAAGCCTCATATCAAATTTATTCTTCTTTTTCCTAAAAAGTTGGTTCTTTTGGAAAATAAAAAAATCACAGTAATTATGTAGACCTCTAAAACAGATTCCAAGGGTTAAAGCAAAACCCGAAAACTAAAGCAAAACAAAACTCTTCCTGAGCTACTTAAAAAATAATGTTGCTACTTGAGATGCTTAGGAAGTTAGATTCAATATCCTGAAACAGGATAAAAAAAAAAAAAGAGGTTACTTTTATTTCCTCACTGAAGATCTTTCCTGGAAATTATGTGTTCAAAAATGTCTATTTCATCTCTTATAATCTATCAGCTTCCTATTCTAAAGGAAAATAATATGTCTTCTGATTCCATGTAGATGCAAAATACATTCTCTAATCTAGCAGGAGTTGAATGGCCCTCTGTGTCACTCTTTATTAATTTATATTCTATCATTTAGGCATCCTCTGAACCAGAAGGATATTACTGATTGAATTTTACATGTGTTAAAAGTTCTGTCCAATAAGACACTAATCTTGACACATAATAAAGTATCTCTGTTATTTTGGGGAAATAGCAATAATCAAAAAGTCGGGCATGCTACACAGTGAAATGCACAACAAAGAAAATGTATCTGTATTACTAAAAACACCAGAGCACAGTATTTGTGTGGTTAGGGAGAAAAACTCAGAGCCAACAAGAAAGGTGACTATCTAGTGAATATACTGCCTGGATCTTTCATTCCTAAAAATCTGCCCTGACAGATTAAGTCTGGCCAATTATCTGCAGCCCCTGAACATGTTTGAAGTTTATGTTACATTTGTCTTTGTGTTTTATAGCTTCTTTATAATATTAACTTGGTTTTGAAGCTTAAAGCTTCACTCACCTTGGTTTCACCTTGATGTGTCCTCCATCCCCATAGTATTGGTGCTGCTAAGAGCATGTCTGGAAGCAGCTTAATGAAGAAGGCCTAGAGGAGTTGTTCAGGGATATGAATCTCATTCCAGGGTGGGGCCTAGGCCTTTGGTTTTTATGTTTTCCCTTGAGATGTGATTATAAATATAAGATCCAGGGAGACACGTGTTAAAAAACAAAACCCAACTGAGTAAATTTTAAAGATGTCATTGTCTTCCTTCAGGGAATCATGAATCAGGCAGCGTCCCAACTAGCAGAAAGAAAGGAGGTCTCAGGAGCTGCACAAAAATGAAAGACTCCTCTAGGCAGAAGAGAGCAGGAACACGGAAGTTACACCAGCAAAAAGTGGATTGGGGTGTCAAGGTCATGTTCCTTTAGGGAATGGCAGCAGCCTGTGAGCAGATGACCTCACTACTTGTTGGCCAGGTAATCCTGAATTGACTGGTTTAAGATTCCATTTTGGGAGAGGCAGAAACTGTAGTAAGTATTGTCTTGATTTGGTGACATGGGACTTAAGTTGCTCCATTTGGGGCCTGTTGTCTTGTTTTTAACACCCTTTTATTTGGATTTCACTTTTACTTACTGGGCAAAAAATTAGCCTGTAGTACCAAAGGAAGCAATCAACATGTATATATACAGCACCTCGTACATGTCCAGTACTGTGCTAAGGAAAATAGGATAAAAAGCATGATAAAATCCTTGCCATCAGGTAGTGAGATGTAAAAAGGGCAAGATTTTTTAAAAGCTGGAAACCCTCATGTTTGAATCACAATAAACTGTATGTACAAAACAAGTTACAAAAACTGCCCAACACTTGCTTTTCTTATTTATGACATGGAGATAACAATCAACTTTTGGGGCCATTATTATAACTAAATGAGAAATTACTGAGTAAAACTGCCTAGTTTCCTACTGACATTTAATAAATCTCATTTCTCTTCCATTCAAAAAACCTTAGCTGAAAAGAGAAAAAATAATAGCAGATAGCAATAAATTACTTAATGTGAAAAGGTATAATCCATAGGATTCCTCACTGGAGGTATGAGAATAGAATGGAATAGCCAGGAAGATTTCAGTGAAACTTTTGAAGTGACCTCTGAAAAAGAAGTAGATGAGAGGAAGAAGAAGGGCACAGAGAAGGTCCTGAGCCCTGAGTGTGCAGGTGACAATGCATGGGCTGGTGTCACTCGACAGGTAAGAGAGTGTCAGCATTGCACAGCACTGCGAAAGAGGCAAGACGGACCATCCGCGGAGGCAAAACTATTTTATGATACCTTCCACTAGTAACTCAAAGTCTTATTTCTTCTTTTCAAGGAGGAGCTACCTCACCCTTATGATGCCTGGATTTCCATTGCTAAAAATCTGCCTGAACTGATTAAGAATGGCCAACTACGTGCAGAAGTTGAGAAGGTTTGAAAAAACATGACGTTTTCTGTTTTAGCGTCTTCAAAGTGTTAACTTGGTTTTGCAGCGATCACGACATGCATTTTGAGTTGGGTCAACCTCTCTGTTTATTCTCAGTTAACAACCTTCAGCATTGACGGCCTCCAAGGACACAAGTTGCAGCGCCTTGCACATCTGGTTCTGGGGTATATCACCATGGCGTACGTGTGGGGTGAAGGTGATGGAGACGTCCGGAAGGTTTGGAGATTTTCTCATATTTCTTATGCTAACATGACAGATTTATATCCAGTTTACAGTTAATGTAAAACATTCTAAAAGTATTGTAACTGCATTTTGTGAAGCTTGGGAAATAGAATGAGTACCTTGCACAGAGGAGTTGCCTAACGAATATTTGTGAGATGGATGGATGCATGAGCGAATGGCTGCCAATGGTTCACTGGCCATTAGAAAATCAAGATACATCCTTTGTTTCCTTTCGCCCTCTACTGTTTTGTTCTCTCCATGCCCAGATTATGTCTGCATAGTCACAAATCTAAAACGTAAGGGTTTAACAAGCACTGGGATTAAGTTACGAAATGAGGAAGAGAAAATGACATTTGTTTGGTTTCACAGTGCCCTTAGGTATAACAGTTAATGTTTTGACACCCAGAAAGCAGAAGAAAGGGTGTGACATTTCAAATGTGAACGCTAAATATCGTGTTTTAATTAGGTCTTGCCGAGCAATATTGCTGTTCCTTACTGCAAGGTATCCGAGAAGCTAGGACTGCCCCCTATTCTGGTTTATGCAGATTGTGTCTTGGCAAACTGGAAGAAAAAGGATCCCAGTGGGTATGTAAACAGCGATTATAACAGGAATGAAAGGAGTGCACACTATTTGAATCAAGGGGAGTTAGCCATTGGTTTAATCTTTGGCAGCGGGGCTTTCTTTTCTGCTGTTGGGGTGTAAAATGCATATGCATGTGAGAGAGGTGTCTAATTAGCATACAGTGAAGTGCACACATCTTAAGTGTTCAGTTTGATTAATTTGACTGGCTGGATAGATGGCAATGTCTGGGCTTTCAAAGCAGCCTGCTTGAAACTAAGCACTTCCTATAAGCACTGAGTGATGGAGCCTGCTGCAATTAAGGGTCAGAGGCTCTCAGTGTGTATCTACAGAGGAGTATTCTAGATGTGGGGATACCACAAAATGAAATTATTTGATCTAGAAAGCTTTCTTATGAGTAACAACTAGTTTTGACTCTCCACGTGTGCTCCTTGCATATTTAATTTTTTATTTCACTTATAAAAGTCCTAAGTTAGGCGTTTGTGATGCCTACTTGATAAATATCAGAAAACATATTTTTTCTATTTTTTATCTATTGTTTTTACCTTTGCTAGATCAGTAGTATTAAATGGAATAACAATAACTCAAAAGCATTTAAGTTTTACACTGGTTTCCTTTCTCTCTTCCAATTGATCCGCTGCTTCATGGCTGTTTTCCTAAGGCCCATGACTTATGAGTGAGTATGCGATCTTTTTTATTCTAAGAATTATTTGTTATTCAAAGTAAACATAGGTGTATCAATACCCTCCAAATGTGTTCTTTTGAAACACCAATTGATTTTAGGCAAAAAGTAATTCAAATAATTGTTGAAAGAGCAAGTAGTTCTGGTCCTTAATAATTATCTATGACTGTGATGAGACTGTATCTGTTTGATATTATAGCTATTAATATATATACTTGCATATGCAGATGACACCCCACTTAAGGATGGTTTGACTTAAGATTTTTTTGACTTTAATATGGTGCAAAAGCAGTACACATTCACCAGAAACCGTCCTTTGAATTTTGATCTTTTCCTGAGGTAGATACGCAGTACATAGTCTCTTGTGATGCTGGGCAATGGTCACGGCTCCCCAGCAGCCCCGCAATCACAGGATAAACAACTGATACAATTACAACCATTCTGCACCCAGACAACCATTCTGTTTTTCACTTTCATTATTCAGTAAATTATGTGAGATATTCCACACTTTATTATCAAATAGGCTTTGTGTTAGATGACTTTGCCCAACTGTAGGCTAATGTAAGTGTGCTGAGCACATTTAAGGTGGGCTAGGCTAAGCTATGATGTTTGGTAGGTTAGGTGTACTAAATGAATTTTCAACTGAAAATATTTTCACCTTAAGATGGGTTTATTGAGATGTAACGCCATCATAAGTTGAGGAAGATCTGTCAATAGATTTAATTAATATGCATATATACAAAATGCACATACACCTATGTATCTATGACTCAATGACTTCAGAGGCCAGAAATATAAATCTAATCTTTTTGACCCAATTCTTACTATTTTGGGCCTGTGTACTGAATAGAGGCTAAGAGCTAAGGAAACAAAAGTCAGTATCATTGGAATAAGCCTGCCCTGATGAACCTGGGCTAATGTGGAGGAAAGAAGATATATGAAAATTATGCAAATTACTATATGATTAAGAGAAGGATTAAGAAAGTAAAGTGCTAAGAGTTCTAACCAAACGAAAGGCATGAGGGAAGAATCCTTATAACAAGTTATTGAAGCTGAGTCCTGAAGAGTGACTAGGCATCAGTTAGAAGAAGGAAAGCCTGAGCATGTTCACAGTGGAGAAAACAGCAAGAGTGAGGGCTTTGAAGTAACACAAATCTTGGTGCATTTCAGAACCGAAGGAAGGCTAGTGTCGCTGACGAATGATGAAGGACGAAAGTAATAGTACAGGAAACGGATGAAAAACTGAAAATATTATGTAGGACTTTTGGCTCTGATATGGGGTTTAAACAGTATCTTAAATGGGAACCTATGGAAGGTTTTCAAATGGGAGAATGATATCAGCAGTCCCATTTGACAGATGAGAACGCTGAGGCTGAAACTGTTGAAATAATCTTATTCAGGCTCACACAGCAAGTGGTCTGGGTTGAGACCATAAATTTAACTGCCATGAAACTCAGATATATACAGATACTGAGACCACGTTTGCATCAATGCAAAACTTCAGTGAAAAAGAAAATAGGGGGTAATCAGTTATTTGAATTTCCCAGTCAATTCCTTTGTTAGGCAGATAAATCACTGAGAAATTGAATCAGGCTCACAGATAAAAATATGGATATGAATACACTTATTTAAGCCAAAATTCTTCTTTTAAAAACCATACCTCACAGATATCTCTATAAACATTGAGCTTATATATATATGTATATGTATGTGTATATATATATATATATATATATATATACAGTAATACACGTGCATGTGAAAAACTGATGGGATAATAGATAAAGAACTAGTCTTAAAGTTTTTAGTTTCAAGTTCTAGAAAGGAATTTCAAGTCTCAGCTTAATCTACTGTTAATTATATGACCTTAGACAATAGACCTAACACTACTACTCCTAACTACATAATGGATATAGTAAAACCTGCCATACTTATCTCACAAGATTATTTTGAAAATGTAGGATAAATAAAAAGACTTGAAAACTAATAAATATTCAACAAATATATCAATATTTTTGTTAAATTCTTTTCTTTTCAGTGTTTTTGTTTTATATTTTTCTAAATTCTTGACTTCCTGGATTACTTTTCTTAGGAACATGGACATCCTATTCTCGTTTCCTGGGGGGGACTGTGGTAAAGGGTTCTTCCTGGTCTCTCTGGTGGTGGAAACAGCGGCGGCTTCTGCAATCAAAGTATGTCAGTCTATCCTGGAAAATGTGTATCTTGATTCACATAAGCAGAGCAATCACTTAGTAGCTGAACTGTATTCTGCATGAAATAACTTTATCCTGATTGAATAGAGCATTTGATGACTGAATTGGAGACAAGGGATCATCTGGAAGAAATAAATATTTTATTTGGTTTTGTGTGTTACCTAAAAGATAAAATGTAGGAGCCATATATTTAGAATAAAATTTGAAACCCCAGGAAGAGAGAAGTATTCTCAATGAAACTTGGCATTGGAACTCTATCACACAGTGACATAAATCTAATGGTTTTGTCCCTCAGAAATAGAAATATATAGAATTATATAAACTTATCTCTAAGTGATAAGTGAATAAAGACAAATCCAAGCTTAATTAAATATATGGAAATTAGTCAAACAATCAGACGGTACTCAGCCCAAGAAAGAAATGGACATATGAAATTTAATTGGGGGATTAAGATTTGGGAGAATTCTATTCTATGCCAATATTTAGTGTTAGGAAATCTTAAGTGTTTGTTTTCTTTTTTTTTTTTTTTTTAAAGGTGATCCCCATTATATTTAATGCAATACAACGTGAAGACCCAGACACTTTGCAAAAGGCATTGCTTGATATAGCTTCTTGTCTGCACAAAGCCCTTGAAATGTTTCACCAAATTCATGGCAAGTATTATATGCCTTACAACATGCCAGGCCACAGTCAAATGTTTCTAGTTATCTAAGATGTAGAGAAAACAGAAGCAAAACCAACTCTCACATAGTGGGTGTGTTTGTGCTTTATTTTATCTCACTAAATCATTATACTTTCCATATGGCAGGTTTTATTATGTCCATTTTACATATAAGGGAATCTAAATTTGGAGGGATAAGATAAATGACTCAAGATTACATAAGTAGTAAATAGTGAAGCCAGAATTCCAAGCTAGGGCTATTTACCTCTAAGGAACATCCTTGTCTCTCACTAAGAACTGTGGAGAAACTTACCAAAAGTACAGGATGTTTTAAGTTCTGAAAAACTTAGCTTTTGCTTGATAGGAACCATCTGCGAATTCTGCTTTTTCACAAGCTAACTAAAACAGGAAAAAAAAAAGAAAAATAGAAAAGCCATTGAGCTCAAAAGTTATTGCAAATTAACAGCTAAAAACCAGCAATAACCAAAAGAGTATAGAAACAAGGATTTGCAAAAGGAAATGTGCCCTACTGGGATGCTCCTAACACATATGTGACTGTGTATCACTGGGCTTTGGCAAGAAGATAGACCTTCAAACCAAAGACATTAGCAACCTTTGGGGAGGGACACCCGTTGTCCACAGGGCTCCTGGAGGTTTTGTTTTCAGTTTTCTTTTTGTTTCGGCTTGTTGCTTTCTTTATGTAAGTAATTTATCTGTTGTATCAGATAAAATTATCTGTTGTATTTTATCTGTTGTATCAGTAAACCCATGAAGTAGCCTTAAGTAAATATTGGCAGCTTAATAGGTCTCTGAGGATGAGTGGTGGCGGGCCCAGGCTCTTTGTTACAAGCTGTGTGTTAGCCCCAAGGTAGACCCCGTTCAGTGGACACAGGTGATGAGAATGGGCAAGTGAGGGAGAGCTTGTCCTCAGGGAATTTCTCTGCACAGGCCGACCTAACGCCTTTCTCATATCCTATGCTGAAATCCATGATCACTTTTTTATAACACCTTGATTTTTCCCAATCTATCTGATGCTACTTAATTAAACATATCTCATCTTTTTTTCAGAATATGTGGACCCAAACCTATTTTTCAATGTTCTTCGCATATACTTGTCTGGGTATGTAGCCTTATGCTTGAATCTGTTTTCTCTTAGACAATTAACGTAAAGAAGACAACGTTTCCACTGATGGTCCTACTATCAATCCAGTTTAAGAATCAATTTATATCCTAAAATACACATTGTAAGAAACAACAGACTGTTCTCTGGGTTATTACTTGGCCAGGCATACGCTGGAGTATGGACAGGAAAGCTAGTCATTTTAAAGAGAGTGGAATAACCTTTGGTAGTGCAAACGTAAGGTTTCATGCATAGAATATGTCAGATTTGCTCAGAACCGTATTATTTATTATTCTCATGCATGAACATGAGTAGAAGGGAGAATGTGGAAGAAGTATAATGAAATCTATCTCATTTCACCTTCCATTCATCCTCTATTGCAAGATTTGACATATGAAAATTTGGCAATTCATAAAATAACAATTATTCTTTCCTTCCTGGTTTAGTTGGAAAGGCAACCCTTTGCTGTCAGAGGGTCTGCTGTATGAAGGTGTCTGGGACACCCCAAAGAAGTTTGCCGGAGGCAGTGCAGCCCAAAGCAGCATCTTTCAGTGCTTCGATATTCTGCTGGGCATTCAGCATACTGTTGGTGGAGGTGAGTGGCAAATGACAAATAATCATCATCTCTTATGCTAATAGAAGGGTATCTAAAAAGTACTTTCCCATCAGCACCTTATCTGAGCTTATCTGATGCTTTTAGGAGAACAGTAGGGACTTTATTGCAATCATCCCATTTCACAGATGAAGAAGCAGAAACTTAAAGAGGATAATAGCCAGGCTCCCTGTTAACGAGCTAGAAAGCAGTGAAGCCAGAACTTAGACCAGGTTCAACACTGTCTTGATCTTGACCTTTGAACGTGTCTATGAGGTCTGATTGACTGTGGTGAAGCCAATATCACATGTTCTGAAAATGTAAGACCAGATTCAGAAAAAGAAAGTCTCCTGCAAATGAGATAAGACCATGAGTTGAAACTGGGGAGTGGAGAGGCTTGGCACTGTCTAGTTCCACCGTCCTACTGCCTTGGGGGTCCCGGGGCAATGCCTGCACCAAAGTTTAAAGATGAGCCACACTCATTATATTCCTTCTAGAGGATTAAGGGGGCAGAGGAAGAAGCTCCAGGAAGAACTTCTTTCTACTTTTCTTTGTCTTCCTAAACTTCTATTGAATAGTCAAAGGGGAAAGCTTTGGGCCGCATGATAATACGCTTTTTCCTGAGCTCATTCACTTATTTAAAAATGATCCCTTGGGCTTCCCTGGTGGCGCAGTGGTTAAGAGTTCACCTGCCGATGCAGGGGACACGGATTCGTGCCCCAGTCCGGGAAGATCCCACATGCCGCGGAGCGGCTGGGCCCGTGAGCCATGGCCGCTGAGCGTGCGCGTCCAGAGCCTGTGCTCCGCAATGGGAGAGGCCACAACAGTGAGAGGCCCGCGTACTGGAAAAAAAAAAAAAAAAAAAGATCCCTTATATTCTCTTGGATTCAGCAACATGATCTGTCAGGTATAGTACATATACTCTGTCCTTCTTAGAAGGATCAAATCCAGTAGGAAAGTGAGAAAGGAAGCAAAACAAAAATATTTAAGAGTTTAGTTCATGTGGTTTTCAGAATTAAGTATGTTTTACAATAATTACCTTTACTAGTAGCGAGACTAGTAGGATGCTAACAAGATGGTTGTAAATGCATGGCCGCCCGCTCCGACCTCACTCTGCCCTTCTTCCCTGGATCGGAGAATGCTTTGGCCTTCTTACTAATCCATCTTTGTCTTTAGTTCCTTCAGACTCTGCTGCTAAATTCCTCCAGGAAATGAGAACATATATGCCATCAGCTCACCAGAACTTTCTTCGCTCGTTAGAGTCAGGCCCCTCGGTCCGTAAGTTTGTCCTTTCAAAAGGTGATGCTACCCTGCAGGAAATTTATAATGAATGTGTGCAAGCTATGGTCTCTCTGAGAAACTACCATTTGCAAATAGTAGCTAAGTACATTGTGATTCCTGCAAGCCAGCCATCCAAGAGAAAACAAACCTCGGAAGAGCCTTCAGAACCAAAAAGTAAAGGAACTGGAGGCACCGATATCATGGAGTTTCTAAGAACTGTAAGAAGTACAACTGTGAATTCCCTGTTGAAGGAAGATTAATGTAATCCAAGAAAGTGCTTATATTGCTACCACATGTGGTAATGTCACTTCCCATTATATCAGAAACAGCATTAACATTCATAACTTGAGGAGAGGAAAATAAAACTGATGTCCATTAAAAAAAAAACCCGCACATGGGTGTTTATAGCAGCTTGATTCATAATTGCCAAAACTTGGAAGCATGAAATAAACCAAGGTACCCATCCTTACAGTAGAATATTATTCAGGGCTAAAAAGAAATGAGTGATCAAGCCATGAAAAGACCTGCAGAAACATGACATGCATGTTATTAAGTGAAAGATGTCACTCTGAAAAGGCTACAGACTGTGTGATTCCAACTATGTGACATTCTGGAAAAAGGTAAAACCATGGAGGCAGTAAAAGGATCAGTGATTGCCAGGGGTTAGGGCAGAGGGAGTGATGAACAGGAGAAGCATAGAGAATGTTTAGGGCAGTGAAACTATTCCGTATGATAGTATAATGGTGGATACATGCCATACATTTCCCAAAACCCATAGAATGTACACCACCAGCAGTGAACCTTAATGTAAATTGTGAACTTTGGATGCTCATAATGTGTCAATGTAGGTTTATCAGTTGTAACGAGGGTACCATTCTGGTGTGCAGAGCTGTGCGTGTGTTGGATAGAAGATACATGGGGACTCTGTACTTTCTGTTCAGTTTTGCTATGGGCTAAAACTGATCTAAAAAAAAAATGTCTGTTAAAAAGAAAACTGCTCTGTGGCCTTCAATAATTCACTTACCTCTCTCGTCTGTTTTCAGACATCTAAAAATAATCAGAGATAAATAGATTTAGATGCTTTGCAGCTATGATTCAATCCTGTATGTGATCTGCAAATTCATCCACAAAAAGAATCAATCGATAGGCTACGTTAATCTATGGAAATTTTAAACAACATGCGTTCAAAAGTAGAATAGCTCTTCTATTTCTTCCAGATCATAAAGACAATGATTTTGATGTAACAAATATTTTATATATCTATAATTTTTAAAAGTTTACAATGCGTTTTCCCTCAATGGCATTTTTTTTCCTGTCTATAACACTGTCGGTAAGTCAGAACAGGAATCATGTTTCTTATTTTTTGCTGGTGGTTTTCTAACGTGGTGGAGGCGCGGTGAATGAGTAAAGGGCAACACCAGGAAAACTTGTCCTTTGAAGAGAGTGTCGTTCGAAGAGTACACATAACAGCCCGCCTAATTCTACAAGGATAGTCAAAGCCTCATGGACCCTGGGAAGATCTCCAATGATGATGCCAAAACAACCACTTCCCACCCGTATCTATTAGAGACCCACTAGTTTAGGCCATTACCCAAACCACCTGAACATAGGGAATTCTCTCTCAACTCTGTCTCTGTCCCCACAGATCTTTTATTCTCTTTCAGTACATGTCGCTTTTCTCTTATGTAGTGATCATGGCTGTGTGTGTGTGTCTTACTTCACCTGCTAATTTGTCAGTTCCCTGTAGAAAAGATCCATGGCTTTCTCATTTTTACGTTACGGCACTTAGCAGTGTACTTAAAATATCATCCGTTAAGAGAAGAAATACATTTGGCCCTTGAACAACTTGGGGGTTAGGGACACCAACCTTCCCCACAGTGAAAAATCCGCATATAACTTTTGATCAGGCCTCTGTACACGTGGTTCCTCAGTATTTGAAATTCGCCTCCTGGGATTCAACCCTAACCCTAACCCTAATCCTGACCCTAACTGCGGAACACAGTAGCACTGCAGTATTTAATATGGAAAAGAGTCCACGTGTGAGTGGACGCATGCAGTCCAAACCCGTGTTGTTCAAGGATCATTCGCAGATAAATACTGCGTTGACTCAAGTATTGTTTCATTAACCGGGTTAGACCTAACCCTGTAAGCACCAGAATCTCTGCTCTAATGACTCATTTGTTCAATAACCGTTTAATAAGCAAACCTAGGATGCTACTTCCTGAGCTAGATAGTAGAAAGATTAAGGGCACCAACCCTACCTTCAAGGAGCCCACTAGTGGAGAAATGGACAAATGGATTGTTTCAACACAATGAAATAAGGGCTATATAAACATAAGCAGACAGTTTAGCAGTATAGAGTCCCCAACCCAGACTAGAGGGCAGCAGAGGGGGTGGGGCTTTCCATGGACAAAGCAGGGAAGGGGAGGGTACTGAAAAGAGTACGTGGTAAGAATAGATTTTCCTAGTTGAGGCAATACATGAGATGAGTTTTAAAGGGTGATTACTGTACAATATGCAAACCAAAGGCCAGAAAATTCCAGGAAGAGGAAGAAGGGTGTTCAAAGGCTAGCAGCTCAACAAGGTCTATTGAGGAAGACACAGAGCTCAATACGGCTGAAGCATTAAAGAATAAAAAGGGCCATGCGATAAAGGAGTTCCAATTTATCCTGAAAACAGAGGGAATGTTTTTAAGCAGAGAAATGACTTTATTATATTCATCTATTTGAATCATATTTAAATGAAGCATTGCCCCTTGTAAAGAAATATGCATTTAAATGACTGGTAGTATTGGG
The DNA here is from genome assembly GCF_059928025.1 of Delphinapterus leucas. Classification (NCBI taxonomy): domain Eukaryota; kingdom Metazoa; phylum Chordata; class Mammalia; order Artiodactyla; family Monodontidae; genus Delphinapterus; species Delphinapterus leucas. The sequence continues at coordinate 30,960,407 of NC_143149.1, forward strand.
GGAAAAATAGTAGGGGTGGGATAAAATGGGGAGTGATAATGAAGGCAGGGGGATGAGTTTGGAGGTTGTAAAAGGAATCCAAGCCTGCAACGATGGGAAAGTATCATGGGCTTAGATTTGAGGCAAAGAGATCAGTTAAGGATTGGAATATATACTCTACCAATAGTAAATGGTGAGGAATTGAAAGCAATGGCAGTGGCATTGGAGATCATGGAAACATAAGAAATATCATGGCAGTAGGAGTGGCAGGACTGGTGTTCTGTTGGATGCGATAAGGGATGACTTTTAGGCCTCTAACGATCAGCTACGTCAACAGAGTTTACTAGGACCAGCCCATGCTGTCAGGTAGGGTTTTGCGTGCAGGAGGGCCCACACTTGGCTTCATACTCTGCTGTCACTGTCTTGAAATTCTGAATAAGTTTGAACAAGGGTCCTTACATTTTTATTCTTCTCTGCGCCCCACAAATTATATTGCCAGTTCCGAAAGATACCATTCACCAAGACACGGCATCGATGGGGGAGATGAGCTTGTTTCTTATTATCAGAGAATAAGTAATAAGTAAGCCTTGGATTTGTTGCTTGGCAGTGGGCTGTCTGCTCAAGAGCTTGAACTAGTGGCTGGAGGTTTTGTAAGCATTTGCCCTGGTCTTAATGGAAGGTGTCTAGTCTATGACTGATGTGTTAAGGTATTTCTTATGAAGCGTCTACAGAGCAGTTGAGTAAAGATGTCTAGTAGATGATAGGAGAGACCCAACTACAAACAAAATGTTGGGAGTCCTTAGCCTAGAGATGATGGCTAAAGTCTTTGAACAGAGGCAATTACCCAGCGAGAGGGAAGTCAGGACCTGAACTAGGGAGGGCACCAATGGTAAAGTGTAACCAGAACAATGAGAGAGAAAAACCAGAGAAGGGAAGCCATGCCTCTAGTGGTTAAAAGTGATGACTTTCAAGTCAAATGGCTCCAGCCCTGACTCTACCACTTACAAAAAGTATGACCTTGGGCTCTTACTTAACTTTCCCAAGCTGCGGTTTCCTCAGTTGAATGATGGGGATAATAATAGCACCTAACTCACAGGGCTGTTGTGAACGTTAAGTAAGTTGCTCCATGGAAGATGCTTACCATAGGACTTGGCACAGAGGAAAAAAATCAGTGAGTGTTAAGTATCAGTTTTATCTTATTAGTTTTAAGTATAGTGCAACCAGAAGGAATACGTGTCATAGGAAAGGTCAAAAAGAGAAGAGAGTTAAAAAAAAAAAAGCAAAATGCCAGATGCTTGAACAATTAGAAAGGACTAGAAATTCCCATTGAATTTATGAACAAAGGTATAATTAATGAGCTGTACCAGATTAACCTCAGTGTACCAGTGCTGTCTGGGCTGATTGCTTTTGACAATTCAGATTTGGGACTTTATCAATTTGAAACTAAAGCTGAGTATATCTGAAATCACACACAGAAAAATTTCCATTGTGAATGTTTTTCTTTCTTTTTTGAATATTTCTTGGTACATTTCCAAAAGGCCCTAATGCCTTTTAAGAGATGGGGAACCTTCGTTGTGTACTGAAACTACAATAATTCATGGGAAAGCTGATTATAGAACCCAGGACTCTGAAATGACCAACCTTACTATTAGGAGAGGAAGTTCTTGGGCACAATTATGTTTAACCAACTTCCTCTTGGTAAATAAGAAAGATGCCAAGCAAAGCTTCATGAGGCCACTGTGTTCCCTACTTCAGAATATGTCTCTGGGACTAGGGTTACAATGGTGTAACAGAGAACAGCACAAACTTCTACCTGGCATCAAGACACCAAATCTAAAAATGAGATGCTGAGAGACATCATTCATTTGACCGACATTTATTGAACTTCAGACACTGAACTTGTCGATAAAGGAAAATACAAAGTTGTGTTAAATATGGGTTCGTCAAGGAACTTACAATCTAATAGAAAAGATTAGAGGGGCTTCCCTGGTTGCGCAGTGGTTAAGAATCTGCCTGCCAAAGCAGGGGACATGGGTTTGAGCCCTGGTCCGGGGAGATCCCACATGCCACGGAGCAACTAAGCCCATGCACCACAACTACTGAGCCTGCGCTCTAGAGCCCGCGAGCTACAACTACTGAGCCCGCATGCCACAACTACTGAAGCCTGTGCTCCTAGAGCCCGTGTTCCGCAGCAAGAGAAGCCACCGCGATGAGAAGCCCGCGCACCGCAACGAAGAGCAGGCCCCGCTCCGCCGCAACTAGAGAAAAGCCCGCGTGCAACAAAGACCCAACGCAGTCAAAAATCAATTAATCAATAAATTTATATAAAAAAAGAAAAGATTAGATAAATACAATGTGTGAGTGTTAGTAACAGTCAACTAGGTAGAACTTGAAACACGATGGAAAACAGATTCAAGGTGATAGAAGAATTTTGCACAGCTAGAGGGTGTTTAGAGGTCAGGAGATGGACATCCTTGAATGTCAGGGCAAGGAAATTTGAACTTTATTTAATTTACAGGGAGGAGTTCTTAATGATTTTGTGGCAGAATCTGAGATGTTCACTGACCCACAAGTTCCATGGACCTAGACCTTGGAAGTAAGAAAAGTCAAGGCTGAATATGCAGGCTTGGGTACCTGAGCATAGAATTGATGGCTAAGATCAGGTGGAAATGCATAAGAATACTGAGGTGGGGAAATGGTTATAATAATGCTGCAAATATCTATACATTTAGGTCTGAAGTAGGGAAAGAAGTCAGCTACTGAAACAGAAAAGATATATTCAGAATGATAGGGAAGGATATCAGAAAAAATAAGATATTAAAAATGTATTTCCAGAATGAGGGGAAAAGAACATGAGAAAAACAGTATTTACTGTTACCCATTTGATAAGTGCTTTACTTAATGTTCCTCATTTATTCACTGGGATAAACATTACTATTTCCCGTAGATGTGGAAACAGAAGCTTAGAATTTTAAGCCACTTGTTTAAAAAGCCACATAGCTAACAGGAGACGGAGTAGAAATTCACACTCGGGTAGGCCAAGCTGAGTGGGCTGAGTAGAAAGTTCTGGGCTGAGAAGTCCAAATTCTAGTCCAGTTCTGATGGTAACACCCAGGGTGACATTTGGTAAGTCATTTCACTCCAATAAACCTCAGGTTTTTCATATTTACTGAGGGTATTGAACTAGACCACTTATTCTGTCATGCTCTTTTTAGTTTTGGTATTTTGATGCCACACTCTTATAATGTTACAGTAAATCCCTAAGAGGCTGCATAGGGAATGGATGAAAAATAACAGGACTAGCATAAACAAAGATAACTGTGCCTTCTTTTCACCTGAGATTGAAGAAAAAAACAAGAAGATGATTCAACAAATTAAGTTTGACAAACTGCCTTTAGGAGGCATAAGAAACTAATCTTCAAAACTGGTTGGGTACTGGGCTAAGAGGAAGTGGTTAATTGAGGATGGCTCTTAGGGTCTAATGAACCATAAATCAATTAGGTTACTTTTGACATCCTACCTTCAAAGTTGAACGCTCCATGGGAACAGTTCCAGGAGTTATCAGAGCACTTCCTGCTTTAGCTTTTATACTTATCTTAGAGAAAGGGAGGGAGGAGAAGATGTGTATAGACAAATCAGCTTCCAAATAAATTTGACGACAACCTGACGACCTAAGTTCAGGGTCCAACTGGGCAAAAGGTAGAGTCTTCGGAATTTTCACGGTGCAGATTTATGGCCTGGAACTTATCAATGAGTTCCATACTGATGTGAACTCAAACCACGATGGCGCCTTTGACAGACAGCCTGGCAGCCTGATCGAGTGAACTAAAGGAATGGCTTGGAGGTCAAGCTACCTCAGCTCTAGTACATAATTAGTGGAGTGACAGGGGACAGGATTATTCACGTGCGTATGCCTCAGCGTACTAATCTGTGCCTGGTTCATAGGTAAAGTCTTCCGTCGTAGTGGTCGGTTCTCAAAAGACGTTTAATAAAAGTAGAAGGTTAAATCAAATGATCTGTTAGGCTTTTCTCAAATTCATTAGTATCTGCTATACCTCATTTGTTAAACTTCACAAAAGTATATATTCTCCTTTAATGTCATGGAAGGTTTCAAAAACAATAATATTTCTTAATTAGTTAATTTAAATATTAATTTAATTAAAATTAAAAGCAATAATAATCTTTACAATACACTGTTCAAATACGTGCAGAACACTTCTGAGGGTCTGATGTGCGTTTAGAGTCCTCATTCCCACTCTACCCATGGCCAATCCACCGAAATATCTGAATGTAACTAACTTCTAGTTTAAATAGTTTACACCTTTGAAATAAAGACCCAGTTGTCAAAGTTTATCATGGACCAGGTTCCCGTCGGGGTGTTTGGGATCATCCACAGCCAAAACATTTCCCATTTCCTAAAATAGAACAGATTTGTCTCTGGGTTTAAAATCAATCTTCTTATATTCACATATATGAAAAGAAAGGAGTTTCTCCCCCTCCCGAGGTGATCTTGTTTGCCTGTTTGTTTTAATCAGCAGTCTTTAATAATTTACTCAGCCTTATGTCAGAGAAAGTCTATGGCAGTGTGGAATTCAACCTGAGAGCAAGGTTCTCCCCTGTTCCCGAGACAACTGTACAGCTTACTGCGAGGAAGAGATGCTGTTTTGAAGCTCCCTTACCCCGGGTCTTTGATGTATTTGGAGCAGTTGTCTCTTTAGCAGCAGCCTCTGCGCAGATACTTCAAACAAAATTATGGAGCCTCAAAGTCAGAATTTGAAGACAGCACCATCTTTGACTTTAGGAAGATTTCATATTTCTGAAGATTATGGCTTTCTTCTTCCAAATCCTCTGGTAAGGATAGGGTCTTAAAGCAGGTCAGTATAGGTTTCTTGAGATGCTGACTTGGGTGTTTGTTTGTTTAATTGATGTGGTCATTAAGAGAGATGCAATATAAATGCCAAGCCATTGATTTGGGACAGATAATTCAAATAAGGTACAGTGTGATTACTAACAAAGGAGAAGTGACCGCCACAGCAGGGGATAGAGCAAATGGAATGTTTTAATGTCAGTTTTTTTTTTAATGGATTGTCAATCATTCCAGCAAATTCATGAGCAAATGTGAAGTTATCAAAAAAAAAAAAGAGAGAGAGAGAGAGATAAAGAGAGAGAATTTAGATAAAGATCAATTAAATGAGTAAATCAGTTTATCTTGACTTGCTAGTGGGAGAGAAAAGAGAACACAAGGGACCCTGGCTGTGTTCGAGTTTCGTAGGAGGGATTAGATATTCACAGAAATTGCTGAGAAGAGGAAAGAACCTTCAAGGACAAACAGTACCTATTTCTTTTTATTTTTTAATTTATTAATTTATTTTTGGCTGCCTTGGGTCTTCGTTTAGGTGCGCGGGCTTCTCATTGCGGTGGCTTCTCTTGTTGCGGAGCACAGGCTCTAGGTGCGTGGGCTTCAGTAGCTGTGGCGCACAGGCTCAGTAGTTGTGGTGCATGGGCTTAGTTGCTCCATGGCATGTGGGATCTTCCTGGACCAGGGCTCGAACCCGTGTCCCCTGTGTTGGCAGGCGGCTTCTTAACCATTGCGCCACCAGGGAAGCCCCAGTACCTCTTTCTTCATTGTTCTTAAAGCTCAACCTGTAATGCAATTCCTTTTCAACACTTTAATGGTCAGGTCTAAAACGTCAAAACTGCAAGAGTCCTTAGAAACCATAGCTGAAGGCCAAAGGTTCTTGCCCAAAGTTATATTACTGGAAAAAGCAGAAGTAGTACTCAGGACCCTTGACGTCTTTTTTCTACTACATTCTAAATAAGGGCCAAGCCTACTCAGCTAAGGATCTAGGGATCCAAAGTTACAATCACTGCAACCGTTTATTAGATCCAGTTTTTCCTTCTAGGGGTCTAATAGGGGGTTTAACTGTGATGAATGATCTGGCATTTAAGGAGCTTTTATGGAATACCTTCTTCTGAGTGTGAATAGAAGAATTAAAACGAAGATAGGATCTATCTGCTGATCCCCAAAGCCCTCTGTAGAGCTGCTGGTTGTGAGACCAAGTCACAGATCTGCAAGTAACTTGAGCATTAAAAGTAATGACTCTAGGGTGTTATGCAGAGGAGGGTTGTGGCCCAGAACACTGGGCTGTGTTCTCTGACCCTGCCACTAGGGTGATCAAGAATGTCCATTTGCTACAGGCCGAAGGGGATTCCAAGATGCAGGACTTTCCATGGTAAACCAGGGAAGTCCTGGGCAAAACAGAATTATTTAGTCACCCTAAGTTTCACTTACTAACTCTTGTGACCTAGAATGAACCACCAGCATTGCCTGACCCTCAGTTTTCACATGTACTTGGAGAGATTTAGTGCCCCCCCCCCCCGCCACTGGATTGCTATGGAGTATGAAAGCACTTCCATAAATCCAGTGGAAGGATAGAAGCTAGTTTGCACAACCCTCAGTCCAGTGCTTATTCAAAATTCCATTCTGTGTGTATAACTTGATTCAGGAATATTTCCATCATCCCTAGTTCACAAGGAAGAGTCTGTCAACAGGCCAACACTCTCTTATTGGGATTAAATATATACACTGAGCTGAGAAAAATAATATTTAAAAGTTTGTAAACATTGGATAGGGCCACCATGATTGTGTTCCTTTCTTTGCTGTTTCCTTTCTTATACATAAGAAAACCAGACGGGAAACAAGAGGAACATCAAGTGTTTGTGACTTTCTGAGAAAACACAGGACTCTATCTGCCCTGTAGTTTGGTTGATGGATACTCCTTAGAAGAAATTTCCATTCTGGAGCTCAGAATTTCCTGGCAAACTGGGCCTACTCTCACAGTCATGTGTCAGAGTTCTAAAGAATGCGATTCTTTGTTTCAGTTTTAATTTTCTCTCACTTGTGGAAGAATTTTAAACATCTCCCTTTCTGGGAAGAGGAAAGGGAAGAGAGTTTACACCAGAATCTGCCTCAGCTTACTCAACTGATCAGGAGAGAATCTATCACCCAGTGGTGTCGCAATAGATCACAAATTGTGAAATATGAGCCGCCGACTTTGCTAAGGGCATGAGTAGGATTTGTTTGCCTTTAGGTAAGTGATGGGCCGGCTATTCCTTCATGTCAATGAGCCCAAACATACTCTTTTAGCAAGATTGGTTGTTTACCATAAATACTTAAAGCATGTGAGTGTCATCATGTACCACAGGTAGTAAATATTTTGTTATATTTCAATGATTTTATGGATATTGGACCAATCTGTATGCTATTTCTAATAGCATTTTTATGACTAAAGCTAACAAATATCGGAAACGGTTCTGATTTTTAATAATAACAAAAAAGAAAAGAAAACACAGTCAAACTAATGAATAAGCAATCATTCTGGCTTTGGGGGAAGGGTCTGACTTGGTTTCAAGTACTCCATCCCACTGTTTCTATAAACTCTCAAACACCTCCAGGGTCTAATGTTTCAGTGAGGAAAATGTATACCTTTCAGACCTATGTCCATAAGGAAGCCACAGAAATCCCTTGCCAGATCGTGTGTCTGTTGTGTACGTGTGTTTGGGTTGGTGCGTGGGTGAGGAGTAATTTTTCTTTAGACATAAAGAATGTGAGGAAATTTGCTTGGCAGGAAGGGAGGAACCAAGAGAGTTTATAGCAGGAGATTAGATTGGAGTGAGATCAAGGGAACTCAAACGTTAGGCTCAGGAATTTGGATTTCATGCGTCTGGTAAGCAACAATGCCCTGGTGTGTGAATATATTCCTAGCAGAAGGTTAAGGGCAGGGTGGGTTCCAGCAATGGTTCCTGAACTACATATCAAAATTGGCTGGGAAGCTTAAAAATTACTGATGCCAGAACCCCAGCCAGGAGTTAATTCAGAACCTCTAGCCTAACTAGCTTGGTACTTGAAAACGACAGAATACGTCAAGGACAGTGAAGGTCCAGGTGAGGGCTGAGGGGCTACACGTAGGAGGTTGTTTGTGGGAAGAAAGGTGTCATAACTATGAGAAACAGTGAGAAGAGCTTGGAAGTAGTTTAACTACAAAAACAAGGGAAAGGGAAAAACAAAACAAAGACAAATTGTAAGGGTGCCATGGAGCAGAAGAAAAGGAATCGGGATGCTGGGAACCTTGTTCTGTATAGCGGCCAAGCAACGATTTAGGAAAAATAAAGTCATATATAATCTCCTGTAGTAATTCAAAGCACTTGAGAGAAGCAATGGTTTTAATTCAGATTTTCAAGGTATTAGCAAAATTTATTGATAGCATTCTCCTATATTTCATTAAGAATGGAGTTTTTCTTATTTCCTATGGTAACCTTCTTATAATATATAATAAGAGTAGTACTTATTATTTAATAGGTGCTCACTTTGTACTAGGCCTTGTGTTAACTGCACATTTCCCATTTGAGTCTCACAGTGATCTTCACTATTCTCAAATGACTCATGTGATAATTAAGGAGTTCAGCCCTGTCTCTGAAAACTGTCTTTTAGCTGCCCACCTTTCTCTTTTCCACCCTAGTCCAGTCCACCACTATTTCTCCCTGGACTATTGCCTTGTAACCCGTCTTCTTATTTCCCCTCTTGCCATAGTACAGTCTCCGCATGGCAGTCAGAGTGACCCTTTAAAACAAAAATCAAATCACATCACTCCGCTCTTTGGAACAAAATCCTAGGTTTTAGTGTAGCCTCCAAGGCCCTCTCATGCTGCTTACCCGTCTCTTCAAAGTCATCTAATATCTTTCTCCTCTTTAGTTTGCAGCAATGACACACCAGCCTCCTTCCATTGAAACTTGTCTTTTATTTCACTTAAAACCCTCTCCTTCACATTCTACTCTGTCCCATAGTTTACATTCTAATTTTTATGATCATAATATTGTCACCCAACTTCCTTTGTTGACGTTCGCCGGCTTTAATTTCACTTAAACTTTCATTTTTTAAACTTTCTGTGCTATTTTCTTAACCAGAAGCTGGTTTCATTAACTTAATCCGTGCTAATACAGTTTATTGTTTCTATAAAATACATTATTTTTTTAAAAGTGTGTTCTTTTCTAGATTATAAATGTGTTGAGAAGAATAATCCAAAACAGAGCAAAAGGAGGGCTGAGTTTTATTTAGTACCATCCGGAGCCCTGTCTAACTAAACAGTCTCACCTTAAGATTACTGAATTACCTAAGGGATGCTCCTTTCTCGACATGCCGCTTACTATTGATTCGGACCGAATCTCTGAAGCTGCACGTTACCTTGCAGACTTTTGTTCAAAAGAGCTGCCAGTGATTTCCGCCGAGTAGAAAATAAAACCCTAAAGCTTGTGATTGTTCTGCCATATAGGACATTAACCAATTACTGTGTCTTTACCTTAGCAATTTAATTTTAACATTCTTCTTTTCAAAACTCTAAACACTTCAGTTTATCAAGTGCTTTTGAATCAACTGGACCATCCTGCTGAGTTCCTCATGAATAAACTAAATATATTTTGGACACACGTTCCATATTTGCATGAGTCATTTTTTTTTAACTTTTTGAAAATTGTACCTTGACAGATACAAAAGTGCAGAAAAAGAATAACATAAAATAGGAAACTGAAAAAATAGAAAAGAAGGTCATAGATTTTATTATTTGTGTCCATCCCACTTCTGGGTCTTCTGATTATTGGAATGAGGGGAAGAAAAACATGTAAAGTTTCTTTCGATTTCTTGTCCCCTTGTACTAACCACCTCCGCAGTCACCATTCTCCATGTGTTTACTCTCAGGAGGTACTGGAAAGTACACTGAACTCTGAGTCAGAAGAGGTTTGACCTGACCACCGACCAGATGTGTAAACTCGGGAAAGTTATAAAACTTCTCTGGCTTGAACCTCCTCTATTTTGAAATGGAAATAATGAGATAATCTCTCTAACTCACAGCACAAGCGTAGGCAGATGAAAGATGTAAGCACCAACAATTAAACTAGAAATTCTCTAACAGAAACGATATTGGGATGGGACGAAATTTCTAAGCATCATCGAAAACCCAATGGCATAAATGAAAACGTTGGTTCATTTGACTACCCTGGTGTGAATGGCATTGCACACCCGCACACAAAACGCAATGACCAAAGCATGACAAGATATTCAAACTCATTAATAATCACAGAAATGTAAATTTAGACAATAAAATGATAGCATACAAAATTTCTGGAAAACCACTCAAACTTCCAAGGGTCATCATTGCTAGATGAGAATAAGAATAATTTTACTTTCCACTTTATAAATTTTGTGCTTTTTGACTGTCTTGCCATAATTATTGATTACATTATTTTAATCATTTCTGTGAAAGGTATATTTTTGGGTGGTTATTTTACTGTTATTAAATATTGAAATAATTATAGAATTTTAGTGCAGATAATACATATTATATCTTTAAAAATAACAAAAAAGTTTGGTGATGCTCTGTTGTTAGAATCATAAATAAACTGGCACTCCCATTATATATTACATACTATAAATGTGATTATAAATTCATGTAACTTTTCTGTAAGAAAACCAAGAAGTAGCTCTTAACCTTTCCATGTGCAAAATCTTTAATCCAGTAAATCCACATTTATAAATTTGTCCTAATAATGAGAAAACATCTAAAAACACATGTATAAGGATGACTCTTTCAAACTTGTTAATGATAGTGGAAAATTGTAAGCAATTACCAATATTCATTAATAGAATATTGAAATTGTATATAGGTTTTGAAATAGATGTGATAGATAAGTATTAACTAATACCAAAAGGGGTGCTATTTAGTGAAAAACTCGTCAGCTGATCCTGTCCCCCCATACTGTAACTTAAAACAAAATCTGGCAATCAAAAAGTAAGTAACATAATTCAATATTTTATTCAGTCTCTAGAGGAAAATCCCATTGAAAGGGTGAGTACATTTTATTTTTTAACATCTTTATTGGAGTATAATTGCTTTACAATGGTGTGTTAGTTTCTGCTGTATAACAGAGTGAATCAGCTATACATATACATATATCCCCATATCCCCTCCCTCTTGTGTCTCCCTCCCACCCTCCCTATCCCACCCCTCTAGGTGGTCACAAAGCACTGAGCTGATCTCCCTGTGCTATGCAGCTGCTTCCCACTACCTATCTGTTTTACGTTTGGTAGTGTATATATGTCCATGCCACTCTCTCACTTCGTTCCAGCTTACCCTTCCCCCTCCCCGTGTCCTCAAGTCCATTCTCTACGTCTGCATCTTTATTCCTGTCCTGCCCCTTGGTTTTTCAGAACCATTTCTTTTTTTTTTTTTTTTTAGATTTCATATATATGTGTTAGCATACAGTATTTGTTCTTCTCTTTCTGACTTACTTCACTCTGTATGACAGACTCTAGGTCCGTCCACCTCACTACAAATAACTCAATTTCATTCCTTTTTATGGCTGAGTACTATTCCATTGTATATATGTGCCACATCTTCTTTATCCATTCATCTGTCGATGGACACTTAGGGTGAATACATTTTTAATGGATTATGAACTAGCTTTAAAATCCTTTCTCCCTTTCCTTTGAGGTCCCCACATCAGTGGTTTTCAAACTTTGGGGTACATTAGCTTCACCTACAGGACTTGCTAAAGCACAGGCAGCTGGTTTCAGGTTCAGTACGTCTGGGGTAGAGCCCGAGAATTTGCATGTCTAACAAGTTTCCACATCATGCTGATGCTGCTGGATGGGAACCACACTCGGAGAGCCCAGAGGTTCTCAAAGCTCATGGTTTTCTTACATTTGTGGGGTGATACCAGAGTCCAAAGACTAGAACTGTTGAAAGAAGGGAGAGGATGAAGAGAAGAAGGAAGGAAAAGAAGCCTCTAGGAATCTAAGGGGAAAGAAAAAGAGATATTCAAGAATAGAGCGCTGCTTAGATTGAGGCAAAATGTAGTATTTAAGGATTCCCATGCAAGCCAGGAAGCAGAAATCCAAGATGCTTTAATTTTTTTTTTTTTTTTTTTGGCTATTCATCATGGCTTGCAGGACCGTAGTTCCCCAAACAGGGATGGAAACTGGGCCACCGCAGTGAAAGTGCCAAGTCATAGCCACTAGATTGCCAGGGAATTCTCCAGGATGCTCTAATTTAATTCTCAGAATACGATCCCCTCTCTAGGCATCAAAGAAGGAAGGACAGATTTAGTTACAGCTTTTCTTCAAACCCACTTTAAAAGGGGTTCTGAATACTATGAGTCTGCTTCTGTGATTTTCTTTTATAAATATCATATTCCTTTGTCTCTGTAGCTGCATTCAGTTTTTGTTCATAAAACGTATGCATCATATAGATGAGAAGAAAAACAAGTTGCCAGTTCAGAGTCAGTTTACCATAAATCTCTCTGCCTTTATGTGCGCGAGCATTCTCAGCTGGGCCACTGCTCTGTACATCCCCAAACTCGGGTCAATTAGCGGCTTTCTTCAATTCTGCACTACCGCTGAGCACTGCTAGGGAAAATTATACCATTATGCTTATAAATGTTCTCTCTGGGAGAAGAGTAGGGGAGCATAGTGGACTCTACCTCTCAGAAGCTGAGGTACTGGATGCGGAATGCATGAGGAGAACGGTGTGATTTCCTCTTTGTGAATATCTGTATTGTTGGGGCCCGGGGCAAGTCACCCATGAATATGCCTCAATGCATATTGATTATTTTGGGTGAAAGTTACTTAAGAAACAGTCAATTTAAGAGGAAATTTGACCCTCTTCTCTGACTCCCTAAAAGCAGGAAATAAATCTCTCCTATGAAAGGTACCCTCCACGCATCTGGAGATAGGACACCCTTACCACCAGAGGTAGGGAATTCAAGCCGAGAAGCCTGAATAAATAAAACCCTGTTACTTCTTTAATTGACGACCCCAAGACCAAACTCTGTTTAGATAAGCACCTGAAGCCTAAGTCTCTTTGTCTTGTCCACTCCTCACAGATTTATTGTCTCTGTGTCTACAAAGTATAAAAGCCTGCTTTGGCCACTTCTTAGGTCCCATTTCTATGAGACCTCTGTACGCACAAACTAAAATTTCTTTCTTTTTCTCCTGTTAATCTGTTTTGTGTCAATTTTATTGACTCCTGACACAAGAACTCAAGAGGAGTAGAGGGTAAAATCTCCCCCTCCTGCACAATATCTATATTAAAAATGTTAAATTATGATGTTTGGTGTAATTTGATTTGTTGGGAAAGCTAGTAAAGGGTGCCCAATTTGTCCTAAATTGATTCAGGGGCAAAGATAGGAAGCAGAGGATTAAATAAAGTCTATAATTTTCAAAGATTGTGTATTGGATGTTAGATTCACCCAGTTTTATTTTAGAGTCTGAGAGACAGAGGATCTCCAGCAAGTGACTTATTGGTAACTTACAGATCTACAGCACTCCAAACTTATAGTTTTCAAACTTCCCTGGGTTTTGAAAGTCATTATAGTGTATTATAATACACATATTCTATATTGCAATATATTATGTTGTTTGCATGTTTATGTTTAATTTCCTCTTCCCTTCCCTCCGATAATTAATTGAACACCCACCCCTCTCCCCAAGTCATGTAACCTGAATCTTCACCATTTGTGGAGAAATTGAGTTCATAAGAAATGAATCCCTCAAACTCCAGACTTTCTCCTTCCAGCTCTTCGCAGCCAGGCGCTGCATTTGGGCTCTTCCTCTCCTCCTCCTCTTCCTCACGACCCTTTACTTTTAATTATTCCCTCTCTCCTTTCTCTTCAATCTCCGCCTCTTACACTAGCAGGCTGTAAACCGCTCAAGTTTCCCATTCGAAAGTGGGAACAGCTCTCAAACACAAACTGTCGCCTTGTGACGGCTTATGGCTCTCCCAAAAAAGTTAATTCACGTTTCCAATCTCTGTTTTCTTCCCTCCTCAGCACACTAAAATTTGAACCCTGTTTCCATGACCCTGACCTGAATTTCTATGCCATATACATGGAAAGACTGGTGTATATATTGATATATTAGCGACTCTTTAGTTTTGTCTTCCAAAGGGGTAACCTCACTTAAATGATGCATTTGGCCATCTGATGAATCCCTGCTTCCGAGAGATCCTCTAATGTCTTGGCTTCCATAGGGTGATTCTCTTCTGGCTCATTTAGCCTCTATACATGTCTTTTTGTGCTGGATTCGGTTCCTCTGCCTGCCTTGTAAGTATCCCCCCAGTGCGCTGATCTAAGCCTTCTCCTTCCACTTGGCAACTTCTCCCGAATGGTCTTGTACCCACCTGTGGTTTTTACCACAATGCAGAATTTGCACTACCGTGATGCCTCCCGATTGTATATTTCTAATATTAATTCTCTCCTGAGCTTCCAACTGTACATCCAGCTGCCGAGTACATAGCCATATCTTGACATTCCACAGATATTTTAGGTTGGACATATGTAAAAACAAATTCACTATTGTATGTCCTCTCTTTGACTTCCACCTGCATTTCTGTTTCAGTCTGTCTTCTCAACAATTCATTCAGTCATCTGATTCAGAAACATGGAAATCATCCTCACCGCCTCTCCTTCTTAACCCAGAGACACAACATTTCAGTCTTGCAGACTGTACTCTGTAAAAGGAGGCCCAGACCCTGGGGACAGGTCACGAGTTGGCAAACTTTTCCTGTAAAGGGTCAAATAGTAAATATTTTAAGCTTTGCAGACCATATGATCTCCGTTGCCATTATGCAACTCTGCCATTGTAAAGTGACAGCCACTGTAGACAATGTGGAAACAAATGAACTTGGCTGTGTCCTAATAAAAGCTTATTTACGAGTGTAGTTTGCTGCAGTTTGCCATTTCTTGGGATAGAGTCAGGGCTGCTGAAATCCAACCTGTGTTCTTCTTGGCTAAACCAACGACCCAGAGTGGGCAAATAAACTGTGCTATTGGGCTAGGGATCACCTCACCTTTAGCCCCATCCCTGCCCCTAAATTTAATTATTTCAATTTTATTTTCCAAATATTTTTGAATACATACCTTCTCCTTTCCAAATTCACTGCCATTGCCTAAGCTTAATTTTCAGACAGTATTTCAAAGGTTTCCTAATCTGACTTTATACCTTAAAATCCCAAAGCAAAGTTATCTTCCTAAAATTCAGATTGAATCATGTCACCAACATACATAAAAAATAAAGTTCTTATATAGTCAATAAAAAGCATATTTGATCTGATTTTCTGGTCAAATCTTCCATCATCCTTTCTCTTGAACTTTATATTCTAGTGACACTGAATCATCTGTAATCCCAAGAAGCACAGTTATCTCTATTTATCCACTATCTCCTCTGTTTCACTGGCTTCCCATCTTAAAAGTTCCACCTAGAAAAGTCACTTTCAGACCCTACTACTGGCCCCAACTATCATATTTCTATGAACACTTCCCTTTAATTCCCTAGCACAGTTTATGGAATTAACGACTTCCTCTTCAGCTGGTTGTTACGCTTACACATATCCTTAATTGAACATATTATACCGCATTGGGTATGTCTGATTACATTTTATTTATCCTTACTAGACCATATGCTCCCTCACCACAAGGACTGTATTTTAGTCACCTGTGTATCCGCAGTGCCTAGCACAGGGTACAGCAGATGGTGAATTCTCAGTATTTGTTGAATGGAATTGACCTGAATTCTGCCTTAAGACTGAAATCTGAAAACAGCTACTACACGAAGCTGCTTCCCAGAGAGGTCTAAAATACGGAGACATTTTTATTTTTTCAATGCAGAAAGAGCTCCCTGATCACTATAGACCTTGGATGGAAATTGCCAACCGACTGCCTCACTTGATTGGGAGTCACCAGCTTCGAGCTCAAGTGAACGAGGTAAAACGTTTTGTATTCTTTTTTTTTTTTTTTTTTTTTTTTGTGGTACGTGGGCCTCTCACTGTTGTGGCCTCTCCCGTTGCGGAGCACAGGCTCCGGACGCGCAGGCTCAGCGGCCATGGCTTCACGGGCCCAGCCGCTTCGCGGTATGTGGGATCTTCCCGGACCGGGGGCACGAACCTGTGTCCCCGGCATCCTCAGGCGGACTCTCAACCACTGCGCCACCAGGGAAGCCCCAAACGTTTTGTATTCTTCTCCTTAACCCCTTCTCACTACCCTATTTTCATCCTCACACCATTTTCCTTTTTCGGCATTGTGGAAGTGGGTCAGCTGACCAATCACTGCTGTTGAGTTTATCCACAAAACTAAAACTATCTCACCCTTCATGATGAGCAGAATGACACTTGCTTCTGGTATGACAAGTGTGTTTCCCTAAAGTTTCCAGAGCCTGCACAGAACAGCTCCTGGGCACTCAACAAGCATGTGTTTAAAAAAGAAAGACAGTCTGGTTGAGAAGTGTCAGGAAACTGATAAATAAGACCTAGCTGGGGAAGGACAGGTGTGAAAATTCTCAGTGCCCTCATGCCAAGCCACATGGTCAGGGCTCCCCTCCCCATGAGTGAAGCCACATTGATTTACTGTCGGCGTTTCACAGAATAGTTGAGTCAAGAGACTTTCCCAGTTATAAAGTCAGGGTTGGCAGATTCTTCAGAAATCATTGATAAGTCTGTAAATGCCACATATGAGACAAGATGAGCAATGTTTCCCCAAATTATGTAAGGAACGGTGGGAGAACTGACATGACCCCACAGGAATAAGAAGAAGGTGTTATAGGAAGAACACAGATTTGACTCAGGAGGACCTGAGTTGGACTCTTGGTTTTATCGCTTAGTCGCTATAAACTTTGACTTAACGAGTTACTTATTCTGTTTCCATATTTATAAAATGGGAGAAATTCGGGGCCCCTAGAATTGTTGTGAAAACTAAATGACTTTTGCAATAGTGCTTTTGTATTTCCTGCCACACAACAGTGTTCGATATTTATATTTACACTTCCCTCTCGTCTCTTCTCCATCCGTTTTAATCTCACCAATTGGCGTGCCATGTGATTTTAGACATATAAGAGGTTTTCCCCTCCAAAATTCTCCTTCACTGACTTATGCATATTTCATGTCTATAATTACAAATTCATTTAAAAATACTTATGGAATGCCTGCTAAGTGCAAGCACAAGGTTTAAAACCTTGTAAGAGATGTAAGACACTGTCTTCAGTGTCCATGAAGATGGGAAACTAAGCCTAAGAATTTATTTTCCTGCTGCCTAAAGTCTCATTAAAATGACCAAAGAAATACAAAAAGAAGAAAAAGGGAGATATCTGAGTGAGGGAAAACAAGAGAAATGATGGAATAAAACCCTTAAGGACTTTCGTACCATATTAATCAAATTATATCAGATCCAGAAATGAGTCTATTGTACCCATGCCAAGCATTCAACCAAAGCAAAAAGAAGACCCCCGGGGCTCCCTCTCCCATCTCAGATGTCATCAAGTTAAATTAGGTCATGTGTGTTGTATTAGGGTGCACTCTAAGTTCGCTAGGACTGGCATGCTTAGAGCAAGAAGGGAATTTGGACACAGACACACAGATACACAGGTTAGAACATCATGTGGAGATAGAGGCAGAGACTGGAGTGATGCATCTACAGGCCCTTAAAGTATCCCAAGAGTTGCTGGCAACCACCTGAAACTTGGACTGAAACAGGGAACAGATTCTCCCCCGAGAGCCTCCAGAAAGAACAAACCTCACAAACACCTTAATTTCAGACTTGCATCTCCCAGAATTGTGAGAGCATAAGCTTCTGTTGTGTTCCTTCTTTGGGGCAGCCCTAGGAAACTAATATAACATCCGTGGCCATTCCCTATGCTTCTAATTAGTTCTAAAACAACTAACTGGATAAAACCACTCTTTAGACTTCACCACCACAGATGGAGACTGAATCCATTGGAAAACCGTCATGAGAAGCAAATACTGTGGCTTCCAGGACCACACATAGAGCTACAGACTAAGACATTTGTCCTCTTGAGGCCTTTACTTGGCACAGACAAGACAGAAAGTGAATTTGTACTTCTAATCTCACAGTACCTCCAGGCCAACCACCTTACTCTTAGAAAGCCCCCAAGGCCCCTATCCGTAGGTTAGTAAAAAACAAAACAAGACAGACAAAAACTTGTTAACTGGCTTAGACTCAACCACCTTCTTCCAGGAAGGGTCCCCCTTCTCCAGCCCTCTGGGACAAAACACTACAGACAGCTGGTGGACTCACGGGAAGCTCACAAGAGGAAGCTCAGAAGTATTCTGGAAACATGATAAGGGAAGCTCCATTAGTTACTAATTCTGATATGCTGGCCTCCATTCCTGAACACGAATGGACAGCCCCAAATGACCAAACGATATGAAGAGAATAAGCAAGTCAAGAAGGATGAGGGAGACACAGGACATTTGGTCTCCGACAGAAGCCAAAAGATGAGATCAGTGCTTTTAAAAATTGCATTAATGTCTTCAGTATATGTACTCCATAAAAATCAATAAAGTTGCTCGGTAAAAGGAACTATTGGAAAGCAAAGAAATAAACAAAAAGCTCAATAGCGACCCGAATAAATGAGGGAAACATTGATTATAGAAAAATAATGGTGATTTAGGGACTTCCTTGAAACGGTTTTATAAAGCAGAAAGCAAAAATTAAATGCCAGCATCAGAAAAATAAAAGTATATGAAAAAGAGAAATGGATGATCTAAATTCCACAAAACGGAAGTCCCACAAGTAGACTAGTGTGGGCGAAGAAAAAGCAAAGCTTTAAATGCATAAAAACAGAATTTTTCAGCTCTTGTGAAAGATTGGAGTATTTCTATCAGAAGGACAATGGGGGCAGGGGACCACCCATAGATATCCTGGTGAAACTTCAGAGTTTGTAGAATAAGAGGAAGGTTTTGCAAGTCTTAATGAGGAAGGAAGAAAAATGAAACTAGGTGACTTACAGAGAAACACAGGACTATGTATCTATGTTAATAAGTACTAAAAGGCAATTTAAAACCTATTTGAATAGCTAACGTTTTTTTAAAACTCTGGCAACATCAAACCCTGGTGAGGCTATAAACCAAAAGAGACTCTACTTCACCTTGCTGATGGGAATGCAGAATAGTCTGGCAGAATCTTTTAAAGGCAAACATCGACTTACCATTATGACCCAGCAATCACATTCCTGAGTATTTACCCAAATAACCTGAAAATTTATGTGCCTGGAAAAGCTTGTGGGTAAATGATCCCGTAAACCGGAAACCACCAAGATGTCCCTCAACAGGGGAATGGTTAAACTGAGTACAACGGCCTGAATGTGTGTGTGGTCCCCAAATTCATATGTTGAAATCCTAATCCCCAACATGATGTTGTCAGGGCTGGGGCCTTTGAGAGGTGTATTAGTCAGGGTTCTCCCAAGAAACAGAAGCAATGGGAGATACAGAGATATATAGAAGGAGGTTTATGAGGAGCGACTGACTCGCACGATCATGATTATGGAGTCTGAGAAGTCCCACAGTCTTCCTTCTACCTGCAAGTTGGAGGCCCAGGAAAGCCAAGAACCGGAGGAGCCAGCGGTGTCATCGCCAGTCCGAGTCTGAAAATCCAAGGACTAAGAGTGCTGATGGGGGAAGATGGCCGTCCCAGCTCAACCAGAGAGCAAATTCACCCTTCTTCCACTTTTCTGCTCTATTCAGGCCCTAAACAGGGTGGATGATGCCACCCGAATTGGTGAGGGTGATGGGCTTTACTCAGTCTCCCAATCTCTTCCAGAATCTCTTCTGGAAACATCCTCAAAGACACACCCAAAAATAATGTATCTGGGCATCCCTTAGCCCAGTCAAGTTGACACATCAAATTGACCAACACAGAAGGTAATTAGGTCATGAAAGTAGAATGGGATATTCATAAATGGGATGAATGCCCTTGTAAAAGTGACCCCAGGACTCTCTGGCCCTCTTCTGCTGTCACGTGAGGATGAAGCAAGAAGACAGCAGAACGGTTCTCACCAGAACCCAATCATGCTGGCACCCTGATCTTGGACTTTCAGCTTCCAAAACTGTAAGAATCGAATTGCCATTGTTTATAAGCCACCTAGTCTATGGTACTTTGTTACAGCAGTCTGAACGAAGACTCCCGTATTCATACATTGGAACGCTATACAGTGACAAAAATGAATAAGCTACTGATTTATTCAACCATGTGGATGAACCTCAAATACATTTTGCTAAATGAAACATGTCAGAACCAAAAGGCTACATATTGTATGATTCCATTCATGTGACATATATATATATGGTTGGCCAAAAAGTTCGTTCGGTTAGTGAATATGTTGTTCGATCAAGTTCTTCGTGAAAATGAAAAATGTCTTTTATTTGTACTTAAAACCAAACGAACTTTTTGGTCACCCCAATGTTAGGATGAATAAATAAGTAAATGAATAGTGGATAATATTTCACCATCAGAGATGAAAGTTATAAATTAGCAAGGGGGGAAAGATAAGACCAACCTGTGACACCAGGTAAGAGTCGGAGACGTCTGACATGTTTAGCATTTTAGCATCATATGTACATATGATACTAAAATGTCTATATACACACACACACACACACACACATTTTGTGGATATATAGATGGGTAAACAAACATTGTATGTGTACATAATACGTGTATACACACACACAGAACACACACACACATTTCCTAGCTTTGTCCACTGTGAGGGATCTAGAAACAGTGGCATCCCACTAGCAAAGAGCAAACCCAGTGTCCATTTATTGGAACTCTTTTCCAATAAATGGAACTGGGGCTTCTCGGAGAAAGAGCTGATTATAAATCCGGAGCAGGGAAAAATAGAAGGTGACCCCAGAACATCTTGGGACCTTATTCCTTTACCTTGAGGCTGCACTGTAGGTAGCCAGTAGCCACTCATGGCTACTGAGCAGTGGAAATGTGGCCAGGACAAGTTGGCATGTGAGACACTCGCTGGATTTTGAAGACTTACTAGAAAAAGAGTGTAAAAATCTCGATATTTTTAATATTGATTACGTGTAAACATTTTGCATACATTGACCTAGATAAAATGTTATTAAAACTAATTCCACCTGGGGCTTTTTTGGATTTTGCTATTTTTAAAATGTGGCTGATAGAAAATGTAAAATTACACGTATGGCTATCATATTTTTTTCGGGCAGTGCTGACTTCAGAGGGCAGGGCTGTGGTCAGCAGAACTGAACTAGCACCCTGGCTCAGTCCCTCCTGGCTCTGTGGCTCTGGGCAAATATCTTACCCTCTCTGACCCTCAGTTTTGGCCTGTGGGTTTGGGGGAAAATGGAGTATCAACCTGCTTGGGACGCTTTTCGCACCATGCCTTGGACACTTTAGTAATTGCCTTAGAATAAGTACTGAAGAAATAACTGAATACATTATAACTGTGGTTATAATTCTCAGGCTGGTTCCTGTTAAAATGCAACATCTCAGCAATCCCTCCAATAGACACACACACACCCTAAGGCACAGAACTTTCGCGATTCTGCACAGAACTTTCGCGATTCTATCTCAGAGCCAATTTTAAGGGTGAAATAAACAGTCTGGCACAGTGAGGACAGACTCAGAAAGGCTGCCCCCTAGGGGCCAGCGGAGGAAGGATTACCATCGGGGAGGCTGCGGCTCCGGCTGCCGGGCCCTGGGCATGGGGAACCGCGGTCCCAGCCCACTTGTCACTCATCGTTTAAGAGCCCGGAGCTTAAAGAGATACACACATCCACCGCCGCCCCTTCTGGCGCTTCGGATCCTGGAGAGGGGCACCTGGGAAGAACTAGATCAGACTGTGTCTAGAGCTGGGGAAGGGATAGGGGACGGAGGAAAGCCGAGGGGGAGGTACAGGGAAGCTGGAGCTCAGAGGCTGTTGATGGCAACCGAGACAGGCAGGGTTGGCCGGGGGAAAACTGAGAAACTGGTAATATTTGCTTAGGCAGGGCTGTCAGTAATAACTAACTTGTGTACAGGGTGTTGCTTTCAACGACATCACCTTTACACCTCTCTATGACGCATCTTGACAGGGAGGGAGCGGGCGTGGAGAGGTCACAGGGTCACGGGGAGTGTTCGGACAAGAACTGAACAACCTCTTATTCCCGCTCAGCAACCTCCCTTAAGGGATTTGATCGGATTCCTAACTCCACTGGCCTCCGTGTACTCGTTTACCTACGAATTAAACAGAGTAAACAGAGACAGTAACGTCCACAGCAGCAGGGCTGTTATTAGGGTTAAATGGTACCCGTTACGCAGAGGTGCTTTGATAAGGCAGGATTGTAAAAGTTGCCCCGGAAGACTCCCGTTTAATAAATGATGTCAGTCTTGGGACTGAGTTATTCTAGAACACTCTAACCAAGCTGTCAGTGATGGTGACCAGTGTCCGGCACAACCATGGGGAAAATTTGGTGTAAGTACTTCGTGAACAATATCATCTGGGATACCTCCTCTACCGCAGTGTCCTAAGATCAGGGTAGAAAGGGGGGTGTGTGGATCCCCGTCACTGAAACGTAACCCCTTCAAGCCACAGAACCCCTGCACCCTTCACACCCCTGCAGCTGGTAATCTCTGGAAATTCTCTTGAACAGATGCCCCTCTTGAACTGCCAGTTCCTCACGGGTTACCGGGAACAGCGGCTGGCACACCTGGTCCTATCCTTTATTACCATGGGATATGTCTGGCAGGATGGAGAGGCACAGCCCAAAGAGGTAGGGACAAAGGGACACCTGTCCTGTCATCTGGCAGGTCTGCTGCACCTGGAGGACGCTTTCTACAAAGGTCTGCTGCACCTGGCAAACGCTCTCTGTTTGCCTGGAAAATGGGTCCTTTCTTGTTCTTTCCTTTGGGTATGAGGTGAAGGAAGGACAAAGGGCCCATCTAAATGAAAACACCTTTTTCCCCTGGCCAGGAGGTTAATTTTCCTTAGAACTGGTAGCCCTCTCATTAGTTTTTGAATTTTGTTTTTTCTGGCACCCACCCTCTTCCAAGAATTGTGAAAAGCTGCATTTGAAGGCAAGTTCTGAGGTGTCATGGAAAACTTAATGATTTCCATTTTACAGCAGTTTGTGCTCTTGTACACATCCGTAATCACAGTCAATGTTCACAATCCCATAAGGTAAGTACAGCAATGCTGTGCCCATTTTACAGATGGCTGAGGACTACAGGAGTTAAATTCCTTGCCCAAGGTCACATAGCAAGTTCGTGGAAAATCCGGGGCCACAGCTCAGACCTTCTGATTTCACTAATGTAACCTTCTTTCCCCAGCGGGGAAGAGCACACATTGCCATTTATAACACCAATCTTCCTTTCTTGAATGTTGCTTGCTATCTACCAAATATTGGTCTGTGTCTCTTAATAGTTCATGTAAATCTCTTCTGAATCTTTTCATAACTTTTTACAGTTTCAATCTGAAACTTGGAACGTGAAATCTTTGTTTCCCTAACTGCAGGATAAATTCCTATTAGTGTCATTTTTTTTATAAATAGACATTCTCCAGAAATGAGGGTGTTACCCTTGTTCTAGTACTTCCTGCTTCTTGAGTCAGCAGCCCGTGCTTATCTTGTTTGCTTGGTAGATTCTACCTTTTCTCTCTCAAGTAAATACAGGAGACTCCCAGTGAGAAAAAGAAAGGAAAGTAAGAAAGGAGAGAAGAGGAAAGCATAGAGCTGCTTCAGACTCTTTAAAAAGAGTCATGTGTCTGATGTTGGAAAGTCTGAGATCTAGGCACATAGGACAAGACATCCAATGGGCTTCCCTCCTTCCGTTCTCCAAACCACAATCCTCAATCAGGGAAAGGGGTGGGAGCCCCCTGTCACACCCCACCCCGCCTCGGGCCATCTCTTACCTTCTTTGTATCTCCTCCTTTCGCTTCCTCACTATGGAGACACCTCACTTCTGCGCTGCCCCACTCATCCACTGCCCCCCAAGGGAAGCTGGCCTTAGGTTTGAATCTGACAACTCTTTAAAGCTCTTTATTGTTTTCTACCTGAGAAACAGTTCTGTCCCAACTCTTTCTAAAAATCTAAGGGAAAACTAAGGCAGAAGCTGGACTTCTTTGAGTAGATTAACGGGAAGGAAAATGGAAGTGGGAGACAAGAAGCATAAGAATGTTCTTTTGGATCTAGACTAATTTAGCCTTGTTCGTGGTTGGAGTCCCCCACTGGTACCTGCATGGGTCCGGATAGTTTTTCTGGATTTGGGGGCATATAGGGTTCTTTAGAGTGTCCTAGGATAACTCAGGGGTTGAATGGGGACTGTCTTGAGGTGACTTACTCGAAGTTGTTATTGGATTTGATGAAGCGTTCTATCCTTCCCGTCCCTCTCCCTGAGGAGAGGATACACACACACACACACACACGCGTGCATACAAACACATACGCATATGTTCCTAAAACTAAGACTATACACAAAAGCACACATATATCTAGATAGCTACATATCTGTCTGATCTATCTATTTATCTGGAGGTATGTATATATAGAGAGAGATTTTTTCCCACTGCTCATTAGCTCAGCCCCCATTTATGCTTAAACATTTGCTCAGGCCCTTCCCTGCACAATATTCAGAGATTATTTTATACTCTATGTGTGTGTGTGTGTGTTCCAGTTTTGTAATTTTCATATATATTTCAGACCGTACTCATAAACAATATATCCACTAGGTTGTTAACAGAATAAATATGAGAATGAGGTGTGTGTATATGGATCACTCACATAATTCCAGTTTTATCCCCGGCTCGTTGTTCTACCACAAGATTGCCAGAATAAAAGACAGATTGCTTCCTCTGCTGCATTCTTTCTAGAATGTGCTAATTGTCTGGATTTATATCTGCAAGGTTCTGCCGAGAACCCTTGCCCTTCCCTTGGTCGAGGTCTCCAGGAACTTGGGGCTCCCTCCTATCCTGCTTCACTCGGACGTGGTTCTGGCCAACTGGGCTACTAGGAACCCAGGAAGGTAAGAGCGGGAGAAGGCGCTTGGGATTTGCACAGATTAAAACCGGGTAAGGGAGAGTCTTGACTTTTCCTTCTCTCTGCAGGAAAAATCCAGGCTTTGTCAGCTATTTTGTGATTAGAGATGTTCATATTTATTACCCGATTTATGGTGCCAAAGAAGGGGTGAACTTGAACACAAGTTCAAAAATCACAGTTCCCAGGAGCTTCCTCTCAACCCACTCTGAAAACATTGGGGCAGGTAATTGCAAGTACATAAAAGGAGCAATTTCAATTGTCAGGATGGCCACAGGCTAAATGCTCTGGGGCTGATATGTAAATTGAGACCTATCTGCCTCTTTGTTGCTCCGAGGACCGTAGGGGAGGAAAACCTTGCCCTTCTTCCCATTTAGGCTGCTTAGCTGGTCTAATAATCAAACTGACATCAGATAGGGGAACAGGAGAAAAACAAATTTAATTTTGCACGTATTAGATCCCCATAAAAAGATGAGACTCGAATATGCGACTAAAGCCAGAAGCTTGTATATCTTCTAGATGAGGCAGCAATGCATTTATGAAGAATTGACAAGACACAGGCTTTTGGGCTTGGGTTAGCTAACTAGGGAAGAAGTAACAAGGTTTGTTTATACAGGCTTCTCAGCCCTGAATTCCTGTCTCTGGTGATAAGGCTGTCTCTCTCTACTTCCTGGTACAGAGAGGGGGCCTTCACATGGGAGATTTATTTCCTACTTTCAGGGGCACAAAGAGGTCCGAGTGTCCTTTTGGCACCTGCTGTTTCTCAAGTACCTTTAATTCAAAATAATCAATCCACCTAAGTGGCATATTTGGGGAGGTCTATTCTGCTCCCCTCAGGCCCACGGTCTAGTCACAACACGTGACATCCAAACTGTGCACGATGTGTGTGTGTCTGCGCGTGCATTTGCACACAAGTATGCATGCCTGTGTCCACGTGACCCTAGAAGGCATATCAGGTTTGCAAACTGATTTGTTCTCTTCTTTTTCTTTCCTTTTGTCAATAACTGAAATTGGACTAGACCCCTGGAAATCAGGTAAGTTCTCGGAAATCCTTTACTCACTTTAGGATCCTTGCTAACTGTAAAAGCTTACAATAAAACCAACAAGCAAAAAAAGAGAAAGCATACCACATTGTATGTATAGTACATAAAACATATAAAAATGCATGAAAAAATAGTAGAAGGAAATGTACCCCAAATCAACAGCCCCAAAGTTAGCAGTAGTTGTCTCTGCTTTGTAGAGATTAAGGGATTAATTTTCTTTACTACATTTTCCACTTTGTACGTAATGAAACAAGTAAAATGCAATGTAAGAAGAGCAAAAAAACAAACCAAAACCCCCCAAAACACCAAAACTTCACCAGTTCTCCAATTCTCTGTGATTTTTTGAAGTCTAATGATCTGAGGAAGATCTCTGGTCTCTGAAAGGCCAAATTGCTGGCTGTGGCTGCTACAGCTACAGAATCCCTTTGAAATATTACATAGACTGGAGCTCGTGGGGCAAGTCTGGCCCAGATGTTCTTAGGCTCCTGTTTCCCCAGGGAGCACAGTTAACCTCTAAGTTGACACTGCCTCTCCGGTCACCAAACCTCAGCTCAATAAAGGGGCTCAGTATAAAAGCTGTAGCTCAGAAGATGGAGAGATGAAGCCTGAAGACCCCATTTCCCACACTAACGTGACTCTGCGGAAACTACGGGGGTCCCTGACTGAGTTATCTTTTGTGTTTGTTTTTCATGTCTTCTCATGTTTTAGAGGCAGAAGTGACTTATGGAATGAAGTTTTATGTTTTGTAGACTGGATCTGCCTCTGGGCTATTTGAATCCGTGTGATAACAGATCATTTAAGAAAGATTCCTCTATAACAGTCTTCAGCTTTCACTATTATAATACAGAATTTGGGGGGGGAAATGACTAATGAGAGAGAGCACTAGCCTGAGCTATGAAACTGCTCTGGACCAGGTCCAGTGACTAAGCAGCTGGATGCAACTGGGGAAGCGATTTTGCTTCTTTGGGCCATAGTTTTCTGTCTGTAAGAAAGGAGCATGGAATTAGCTGTTGCCTGTGGTCACTGCAGCATTAAGACACTGTGCTCCTAACGGGAAGGGTGTGATGGGGCCCGGACTGGCCCTGTGAAGAATCAGCCCTACTTGTCCCCTCGTGCTTTAGCAGTTCTACAGCAGGGGCGGGCGTGGGGAGTGGGGGGGATGGTCTGGGACCATCCGGGCCATGCTAGCTTGGGAGTCCTCAGGTGAACTTGGGCTGGAGCAGATCTGTCTCTTTCCTACCTGAATGTTGCTGGAGGGAAGAGGCCCATCCTCGGGCTGCCCTGTGGAGAGGAGAGCATCAACCTCTGGTTCCGCCTTGGACTATAGCAGTTACCTGACTCGAGGCCACCGCTGGGCCGTGCGTACTCACTGTGTCCAGACCTTTCTAACCACGTGGTCATGTCCCTTCCAAGGAACTTGGACCCCATTGTCTTATTCCCAGGGGGAGAAAGCCTGCGTGGTTTTATACTGGTGACTGTTTTGGTGGAGAAAGCAGCTGTACCCGGGATTAAGGTATCTTCCCACTCACAGAACTTTTTTTTTCTACATGAAAAGTCAGTCTGAGCTTTGCTTCCCACCCAGGCCCTTTCCCTGCAGTGAATTCATGAATACAGGCCTCATCTTACTTGGTTAGTTGAGCAAAGAGATTTAAGTTCTGGACCACAGAGGTATCTACCTTTCCTCAACTACTGTAAAACATGCAGTTGACCGTTTGCCCATCAACAAACAAGCATTGTTCTAGGCAATGGGAGATCTGGGGGAGTAAGACAGACATTGCTCTGGCTTCCACAGAGGCTCAGGATCCAGTGGAGGAGGGTGCATTGATGTAGGGAGTAACATGAAAAAAAGTGCCGTGTTTCATGAAAAGACATCTAAAACCTAATTCAGACTTGAAGGGTCGGGCAAAGCTTTCCAAGGGAAATGACAGGTCTGAAAGTTAACACCTGAGTAATGTAAAGGAATTAAGCAGAGAGAGAGACAGAGAGACAGAGACAGAGAGAGAGATGCTGATGCCTGGAACTACCACGCAAGGGCTCTGAGTTAAAATGGACCATCCTTGAGATTACCTAGCCCTGGGGGTTGTAAACTTGAATTCCTTTAGGGGTCAGGCGGGTCCCAGAAAGGTCAGGTGTCTGCCAGAGAATCCATGCCCTGCCTGAAGATATTGAAGTTAGATTTCTGTCCTTCCTCACCACCTTCCCTGGTAAGCATATTTTGGGTGCCTACTGTACCTACTGCAGGGTGACCAGATTGGGCTACAATTATTATAGCTCCCTCTTGCACTCTCAGAAGTGAAACTATGTGGTCACTTTACTTCTCATCCGTGTGTTTATTCCATAGAAAGATACAGAATAAAATACTGGTCTTCCAAACATAGCTCAGATAAGGTCGAGACTGCTAATGAAGGGGGGTCTGAGCTGAGGGCTCCACAATTCTGATTTTCTGTAAGACAGAGCTCAGGGGTGAGGCCGTCCTGAGTCAAGACGCGGGAGTCAAGACGCAGGAGTATTATGTGTAATAACTCAAGAAGCAGAAAGGAGGAAAATGACAGAGTGAGGCCCCTGAGAGGCACACGAAGTATCAGCCAGTGGAAAGATCCAGAAAGACCTAACCAGGTCCATCTGGGAGGTGACCAGGAAGATTCTCCTTCGAGAAGGACCTCCTGGCCAAATGTAGTTTAGAAGCACTCCCTGGGGAGCCCTGTCACACAGTCCAGCAGGCAGAAGGCTGCCCTTCCTGGATTCCCCCATCTCTGAGGCTCACTGCATCTCAATGGGCCTTCAGTGAATGCTAATGCATTGTGAGACTGAATCTCATCCCCAGGCCCTTGTTCAGGCGGTGAATGCCGTCTTGCTGCCCAGCCCAGACTCCCTGCTCCAAGCCCTGCAGCAGCTGAGGCTCTCCATTCAGGACATCACCAGATCCTTGGGACAAATGCATGGTAAGGGGCTCCTGAAGGCTGAGGGATCGCTTGCGGGGGGAGAAAGGGCCTGGAGGTTGGCAATGTCCATGAGATGGCACTGCTGTGCTAGCTTTGTTTTAGGTAACTGCCGCTCATACTATTGGAAAATGATCTCTCAGTTGGCAGGGATATTCTCCTGGTATAGTCTTTCTATTTTCATGTGATTAGGCTAATTTCCTCTCTTCGGCTGTCACGTATTTCTTTGTGTGTTGAGGTCTTGCACGAAGCTTGGGAGGAGGGGAAGGGCACACAACATGGCTTGTACCTGCTTTATCCAGCAGTGACCTGGGTACCGGAGGACATGACTGACCTTGGCTTCTTCAGCCCTCCTCTGTGACCAGTGCAGGGATGGGTTACCACAGGTGTGGCCACTTAAGGGACCCACCCTTGCTGCAACTGGTTACATATTATTCTGGCAACTGCCTTCCTCTCCAATGTCTGGGTAGCTCTTCAACTTCCCCTAGCAGAAGAATCTCAAAAATTTAAGGGGGAAAATGGGTGTGATCTGTTTAGCAAGGGAAAAGCAGCTAAGTATCAGTTTCCCTAAGTCCTTCTTCACTGGAAAACAAAACAGATTCTGGAAAAAGAGAGTGTTTGTAGGAAACAGGGCAGGAGGGAGGGAGCCGGAGACCGGATGGTACTCAGCTTTATGACTTTTCATTCAAAGGATAGATTTCTTTGTCATCCCAGACTCTCTGGGAAGCCCATCTGAAGTCACAGGGTTATGTATTCTTTCCATTCAAGGCCCCTGTTTTACGCGTTTGACTCACATCTCCCCATTTCCCTGATTTTTAATTGTAAATTCCTCCCGATCACATCAGTAGGTCTCCTGCCAAACAAGCTCTCCCAGCTCAGTGAGATGCGTTTTAGTTTTGCAAGATGCCCTGCGTTTATTACTCAGGATGTGAAGACCACTAGAGGGGCGTTGCAGGGTCTTCAGATCGTAGGAATAAGCAGCAGTGACTGGTTTGGAAGGTCACAGGAGGCCCTCCACCTTGTCCCGGGGCGTGTCCCAGTAAGGTGGCACAGCCCTGTCTGGCTCTCACATGCTTCCCTAGCACTCATTTTCAAAGTCACGTATTCAGCCCAGGCCAACCCTGATGCTTTCTTGATCATCCTCTACAGGACGTCTGATGGCCTGGGCAGGCGATGGGGTGATTTCCCTTGTGTCCCCCAAAGGCAAATTTTCCCACACAGACATCATGTATTTTATTTTATTTTATTTTATTTATTTGCGGTACGCGGGCCTCTCACTGCTGTGGCCTCTCTCACTGCGGAGCACAGGCTCCGGACGCGCAGGCTCAGCGGCCATGGATCAGGGGCCCAGCCGCTTCGCGGCACGTGGGATCTTCCCGGAGCGGGGCACGAACCCGCGTCCCCTGCATCGGCAGGCGGACTCTTAACCACTGCGCCACCAGGGAAGCCCAACATCATGTATTTTAAAGGTTTCACTACTAGTCACTGCAGTGAAATAGATGAATGTATCAGCCTGCAGTTTTCAAAAATGGCCACAACACCACCATCCATCCTCAGGGCTCCTTCACAATGTGGCCCGGGTATTCCTCTCATCAAAGCCCGTGTCCTGGCTCGTGACGTAGGCGGGCTTGTGACATGCTCGCGATCAGTAGAACTCAAAGGAAGTGACACAGCGTGACTTCCCAGACAAGGCTAGAAAAAGTGTTGCAGCTGCCACCCTGTATACTGAGCCACCATGTAAAAATTCCATCTACTCTGTGGCCACCATGGCTGTGAATGAAGATGACAAACCACACAGGGAGGCCAACTGTAGGCGCTCCAGTTAGCACCTAGCACAGGGGCGAATAAGCCCTCAGATGAGTCTAAGTTCCCACTTTCCAGGCATCCTCTCTCTTCCATTTCCTCAGCGGAGGACTCAACCACTGAGGAGCAGAGACAGGCCATCTCTACTGCGTCTCGCCCTGATTCCTGCCCTGAGTCCATGAGTGTAATACAATGGTTATTCTGTGCCACTGAGTTTGGAGTGGTTTGTTATGCAGCCACAGTAGCCAGAAAAGTAAAATTATAAAAATGATAACAGTCTTCCCTGGTGGCGCAGTGGTTGAGAGTCCGCCTGCCGATGCAGGGGACACAGGTTCGTGCCCCGGTCCGGGAAGATCCCACATGCCGCGGAGCGGCTGGGCCCGTGAGCCATGGCCGCTGAGCTTGCGCGTCAGGAGCCCGTGCTCCGCAACGGGAGAGGCCACAACAGTGAGAGGCCCGCGTACAGCAATTAAAAAAGAAAAAAAGGTAATGAACAATAAAAACTGCAAGGTGTAAGGAATCACACGGATTTGTTAGTGATTGATTGTGGTTTATGGTTGTTGAATTTCTTCTGCCTGATAAATAGAGCCCAGCTGCACTGCTGTCCTCCCCCAAATGCAGCTTACCCAACCATTCTTCTTTCGGAGCCAAACTTTAGCACGAATTGCGTACTCCCTTCCTGTACAAACCCTCCTTTCCAGGAATTTTCAAAGTCACGCCTAAAGATGTGGTCGTTCTAATATTTGAAACTGGTTTCTGTTTCCTTCTTGTTTTTTAACCTTCTCTTTCTTTGTCAGTCCTCACAGTGGTTGCCATGTTTTTTTCTATGCTTGATTTTGTTTTCACCTTGTAATGTTCATTGTCTTTGAAACATCATCTGTAGGCAGGCTTTTGGGACTAGGAGAGAGAAATATTTGTATTTGGTTCTTCCTGGTTCTTTGGAACTCTAAAATTCTGGATCATCTTAAATCATGTTGAACAAGTAAGGACCCAACAACTGAACTTGGGCTAAAAATGTGCAAAAGAAAAGGTCACGACTTTTCAGGGACAAATTTTTTTTTAATCCTCTTTGGCTTGGTGCCAAAGTTAGTTCTAATTCTATCTCCTGTGGCAAACGGGGGTACAGTGGGGCCCTGATTCATTCGGAGGTTGTGAGTATAGGCATTTGGGACTCTGCGGATAATATGAGGAGGGTCTGGTGTAAAATTCCTCACCAAAGCTGGGACCAGGGCTCCCATCGTACAGAGAAGCCACTAAACCCGAGCCCTGGCGAACCCGGATGGGCAAGTGATTTCAGGGAAAACTATCTCTGCTGGTCTTGTTTTCTACCTCCCTGGGTTTCTGCTTTCCCTTGCAATGTTTGCTCGGTGGTTCCTTGCTGCCTTTTGAACTCTTTGATGGCCTTTAGGATGTTTTCACATTTACCCAGCTTTTTGTTGTTTTTGTCAGGGGAAGGATAGGTCCAAGTAAAACAACATTCCATTACAACAAAGGGAAGTCTCTTTCTGGAGTACTGTTGGCATCTCTTCCTTTCCCTGTGTTTCCACCATCACTTCCTCTGCACCTGGCTATCATATCTCCCGCCAGCACTCCCGCAGTGGCCTTCTCAATCCTTTCTCTCATCTGTCCTTTACCTAGTCGAATCCATGCTCTTCACAGAAGCCCGAATCAACTTTTAGGAGTGCAGATCGGTTGCATCACTTTGACTCTTAAAACCCTCCCGTTGCCCTCCTGGCACAGTCCAATATTGTAACCTCCAGCCACACGCGGCCACTGAACACTTGCTATATGGACGGTGTGATTGAGGAACTAAATTTTTTTTTTTTTTTTTTGGTACGCAGGCCTCTCACCGCTGTGGCCTCTCCCGTTGCGGAGCACAGGCTCCGGACGCACAGGCTCAGTGGCCATGGCTCACGGGCCCAGCCGCTCCGCGACATGTGGGATCCCCCCGGACCGGGGCACAAACCCGCGTCCCCTGCATCGACAGACGGACTCTCAACCACTGCGCCACCAGGGAAGCCCTAAATTTTTAATTGTATTTAAATTTAGCTAATTGAAATTGAAGTCGAAAAACTGAATCAGTGTCACATACTTTTCTGTTAGACGCAGCTTCTTTGTTAGAAAGATTACCTTTCACTTAACTGTTGAAAATTCAGCATCGAATTAAAATGCACTCTAAGTATAAAATAAATTTTAAATCTATAAGAATATACCCAGGATTTCAAATAAACCACATTAATAATTTTTATATTGATTACATACCGAAATGATAGTATTTTCGATATTTGGAGTTAACTAAAATATAGTATTGATATTAATTTTTCCTTTTTTTTTTACCTTTTGAAATATGGCTACTAGAAAATTTAAAACTACACGTGTCTACCACATTAGATTTCAACCGAAAGCACTAGTTTATCCATTATTCTAAGGATAAGGCCAAAATCCTTAACCTATTCTGCAAGACCCAAGATGAACTGACCCCAGGCTATTTTAATTTTAGTTTATTTCACATCATCTTTCCCTTCACTTATTCTTTCTGACACTAGCTTTTAGCTCCTGAAAAGAACTTCTTCCACTTCAAGGCTTGTGTACGGACTATTCCTTCTGCTTCAGACATTCTTCCTAACTCACCCTCTGCCTACTTAACTCCTGTTTACACTCAGATTTAAGCCCTGGTCTCATCCAGGCATATATAGCTGCTTAAACCCTCTCAGTAATGCTGCCAAACCCAGGAATGGGGCAAGGGATGGAGCAACAGGAGAAATAAACAAGACTCCCCAAGGAGAAGGGCTGAGGATTGGCAGAGCTTAGGTGTGAGCCGAGGCAGGAGGAGGGGTCAAGGGTATATACATACGTATGATTTCAAAGCTGGTTGAAAAAAGTAATGAGGCCTCTGGCAAAGATCTGTTATTTGGAAGACTGAATCAAGTTCTGCTTGGTTGGCAGATTGATTTTCAAAGTAAATAGGGAACACAGGGAAAGGAAACAATACTTGCTTTGAAACATGTCACATTTAAGGTGATGGTGAGACATTCAGTGGAAATATGTGGCTTTAAAAGTGGGAATTACGGGCTTCCCTGGTGGCGCAGCGGTTGAGAGTCCGCCTGCCGATGCAGGGGACGTGGGTTCGTGCCCCGGTCCGGGAAGATCCCACATGCCGCGGAGCGGCTGGGCCCGTGAGCCATGGCCGCTGAGCCTGCGCGTCCGGAGCCTGTGCTCCGCAACGGGAGAGGCCACAGCGGTGAGAGGCCCGCGTACCGCAAAAAAAAAAAAAAAAAAAAAAAAAGTGGGAATTACTCAAAAAACACAGTTTGGTGGTCAGGTCCATCAGATGTATATTTCAGTTATGCACCTACAGTGCTTTGTTTTGGGTGTCAGTAATGGAGCATTGACTGCCTTACCTTTCTGGGTAGGATGACCATAATGAACATTAATGATGTCATATGAAAATACTGCAGTGATTCTGGGTCTGTGGCTTTAGTACTGACCCAAAGCAAGGATTTGCTGAGTTTTGTTTTGTTTAAAGGCCACTTCTCAGTATAAAACCTAAATCCCTACCCCTGAAAAGTTGAAAAAGCAAGTTTCCTTAGGTTTTCCAAGCAAAACAAAAATAATGCTTATGATAGAATGAGATGAGAGTGAATTAATCAAAAGCAGACATTGTATTTTTCTTGAGAGTCACTTAGATTTAAAAGAACAAGATACTTGACCAAAGTGTTTTGTGTTTTTCTGAACAATAACAACAGCAACTTTGGAAGACATCTAGCCCCATCCACTAAGTGCACCTGGGCTTGGCCATCGGGGCAGAAACTGCAGTCCATGGGGCCATTTTTCCACTCCTCTAGGAAGACACAGGGAAGGAAAGGGGGGAGACGTAACTCAGGTGTCTTCTTGGGTCTTCTATACTCCCTGGAGGATAATGGCACTGGCTTTCAGGAACTGCCCTTCTCAGCCCAAGTGTACACACATCAGATCCAGAAGCAAGAGTTTTTATGTGGCTCTTGTCCCTCACCAGCCCCACGTTAATAGATGTTCTCTACCTGGTTTAGGGAGAGAAATACCTTCCATCAGCCCCGGTAGGGATTCTGAGGCTTTTTCACACTGTCTATGGATACACCTGCTCCAGTCTTTTTGCTCCCTCTTGTGGCAGAATTTCTAGTACTCATCGTCGTGCATGCCTTCTTTTGATCCTGTAAAGCCAGGCCAGGAGCTGACATTCTTCCTTTGCTTCCCCTAGGGCAGTGCTAAACTCTCAAGTGTGTTTGCTTTCTCCCAATCCCACAGAGTCCCGCTGTACTTGCTCGCTGCCTATCTGCAAAGGCTCACTCTTGCCACCCTCAGGAGTGTGCCAAGAAGGTCTCTCTTGGCCCTGTGCTGTGCTGCCCTGGGGAAGGGGTGATGTGGGTAAAGTGAAATATTCTTCTTACCCTCTTCAGTGCATCCACTCTTAGATTTTTTTTTTTTTTTGCTCCAGTGGTGTTCTGGAACCTTTCGCTGGACTCCTGGACTTCCACAAAGGCTGTCTTATCCACGGGTGACTGTCTAAAACAATGCTCTTTGGGGGGAAGACAGTCGAAAACTCTTATTCTGCCATGCTGATGTTGTCACTCTTGCATCTCCCTGTTTTCTAATGAGCTAACTGTCTGTGTGTCTGGGATGGGGGTGGAAGGGCCTGTGCTCCTGCGTGCTCATCGCGTGTGTCCCTGATTTGTGAAATGCATGGCTTTCCTTATTTTTGGAAATGTCTTTTATCTTTTACTCATTGCCTTTAGTAAGTTTTTGGGTACACTCTGGAGGGTGATCTTTGTTAGTTATGGATTGCAAGTGTTGTGGTTTGTCTCATTCTGCCTTGTGAAAGCAGAAGTTCTTAATTTAAATATAGTCAAAGTATTTATAGTTTCTTTTGTAACAGTTTATTTTCAGGAAGTGTGGCATAAGATATAATTTCATAATCAGAGGTCATAGATATATTTTTCTACATTTTTTTCTGTAGTTGATGTTGTTTGTCTTTCACCTTTCACCCCTTAACACACATATAATTATTATCTCTATACAGTATGACATAGGAAATAAATTCAATTTCCCTTCTGTGAATAATCACTAACCTACAATATCAACACTGTCTTACATCAGATTTTCTTAAATGATTGGATCTCTTTCCAGGCTCCCTATTCCGTTTCATCGTCTGTTTGTCTTTCCCCACACAAAAACCATCTGTCTTAAATGAGCCATAGCTTCATAGTATTTCTCATTTTCAGGTAGAGAAAATCCCCCTCACTTTTCTCTTCTCCAGGGGCACGCGTCCTGTCTTTGACCCTTTGCTTTTCATATAAACTTAGAATCAGCTTGTCAAATCCCAATAAAAAAATCCTGTTAAGAATTTTGCTCAAATGGCATTAAATCTGTATATTAATTTGGAGAAAAATTACCTGATTTTGATATTCTATCTGGTCCTTCTGTCCTCTGATCAGGGCAGATGGACAGGTGGAGACTAATGTAAAGACATTAACGTGCTCTCGGAATCATGTCTTCATATTGCTGGGTGTTCTTCTCTTCCCACATGGCCTGAAATTTATCCAGATAGAAAACTCTTCTTTAAAGAAATAAGAAGACTTGTCAACAGAAAAAAAGAAACCAAGAAAATGGAATGATACCACTGAAGTGCAGAAAGAAAATAACTTCCAATTTGGCATTACACACCTAGCCAAAATATCTTTCAAATTTGAAATTAAAACAAAGATATTTTCAGGCAAATAAAAACTCTGAAAACTTATTGCCAAAGGACCCACACTAAAATAAATATCCAATTGAGTTCTTCGGGCAAAAGTACAAAGATTCCAGATGTAAGCACAGAAATACAGGACAGAATGAAGAGCAAGAGATGGTAACTATGTGGTTAAATTCAAATGATTATTGAATTTATACAACAATAATAATGTAGGTTTAAAATGCACGTAGAAATAAAATAAATGATAACAATAGCACAAAAGGCAAAGGGGTTAAATAAGATAAAGTATTCTACAGACCTTGTACTGATTGGGAAGTGGTAAAAGTACTAAATTTCGTAGATCTATTGAATCAAAGATATCTGTTGTAATCTCAAGAATGACTACTAAAAGAATAGCATTAAGAGGGGGAAACTAATGATAATAAGGGGGGAAATAAAATAATTTAAAACATTTTTTTCATGAAAGTCAAAAAAGAAGAAAAAAGGGAACAGAGAATAGGAGACAAAGACAAAATAAATAAAAGTGTATATATAACCCAAATATATCAGTAATTACATTAAATATTTGAATATACAATAAAAACAAAATAAACAAAACAAAACAAAAAACTCTTCTTTAGATACATTTATTTTCCTGGATATTGATACTGAGTTTTCTTGTCCATGAACAAAGACACATTTTCTTAAATTACTTTGACTTATTTCAACATAAGAGATTTAGATATATTCTGCTTTATTCATAGTTACTTTATATTTTTGTTTCTAGCCACTATGGCATCTTTTGACTGAACTAATTCCTGTTTGTTCTTGGTTTATAGAATGAAATTGTTATTTAGTGTGAACCTTGAATCTAGCACTTTGATAAACACTCTTATTAATTCTAATGATGATCTGTTGATTAGGTTTTCTATGTAGAAATCATATTATTTGAGAATAACATTGTTTTGCTTTTTCATTTAAATACTCATAACTTTTTTCTTTCAATTTTTATTCTTATTCTTCAGGCGAGGGGATGCCTAACACAGTGTTGAATGGACGTGCTGATACTTGGTTTTGTCCGACATTTTTAATATTTCAACGTTAAGTATAATATGCACTGGAGGCTTTCTGTGGATTCCTTTTATCAGTTTAAGGATGTTCCCTCTTATTCCTAATTAGCTAAAATTTTTTGTTTGTCTTAATCATGAATGGATTTTTTTATATCTATTGAAAATTTTACATCAAACTTATCTCACATTTGGGAATTCCCTGGCAGTCCAGTGGTTAGGACTCTGCGCTTTCACTGCCGAGGGCCTGGATTCAGTTCCTGACCAGGGAACTAAGATTCTGCAAGCCATGTGGTACAGCCACAAAAAAAAAGAAAAAATTATCTCACATTTACTGAAGTAATCATTTGGATTTTCCTCCTTAAATATGATAAGTTGGGTAAAACATTAAATTATCTCCAGTCATTACTGCTTCAGCAAAAATTTGTACATAGTACTTAGCATATTTGTGGGAACAGAGCACCAAATGGGAAAGACCCAGAAATAGGGCCCAGAGAAAAGTCCAGCACATGGGATGGTGTCGCAAATGAGCAGGGAGGATGTGACAGCCCTCAGAGGCCTTGGGAAGCCCTGAGGCTGATGGGAGATGTGAGTTACCTGAGCCCAGGGGGCTTCAGAGAAGACAGAGATGGAAGACCAGAGATCAGGTGTGATGGTGGAAAAGGTAAATTGATGGTATAGAGATGCCATTATTTAGGTCTCATCAAAAAGATGTTTCTTTTTTTCTCCGAAACAAAGAGACATAGACAGGAATCTGGATGAGAGAAACATGTCAGCTCCCAGAGGGGCCCCATTGTGAGAAGAAGAGAGAATAACGTTCAAAAGCGGATGAAAAGAAATTCGGTGCAAATGTGAGGACGTGCTTCTTTACACACACAAGTTAATAAGCTAGTGGGATCAGTTATCCCCACGCATTGGCTTAGATTCAAAATGAGCAGCATAGGGACTTCCCTGTGGTCCAGTGGTTAAGACTAGGTGCTTCCAATGCAGAGGCCATGGGTTGGATCCCTGGTTGGGGAACTAAGGTCCCACATGTGGCACCATCAAAAGAAAAATCCCCCAAAACAGAAACAACAACAACACACACACACACAACGAGCTGCACGGACTAATGAGTGAACCTGTGTCCGACCAAGTGTGGCAGAGCCTGAGCAGAGGATCCTCCACTCTCTGCCGTTTGTTGACTACACAGAAATGCACGCAGGGGTTCAGTGGTCCTCTCTTCTGAAAGCCTTGAAGAGAGCAGATTCTTTCTCTCTGCTTTTCTCCTTTCTGCTTCCCACATTCTTTCATTCTCTCCGTCTGTTTAAAATACTAATTTTTTAAAGATGGCCTTGACCTCTCTTTTTGGTGATTGTTGTTAAGTGCAGAAGAGGGACGTGACCACAAATAGAAAAAGGCAGCATTTGGAACCGTTTAACCCTCCCGTCAGCGCCAGCGAGGGGGGCGACAGAAGGGAACGTTCCTCCCCCTCCTGCCGCTGTGTTCCCTCCAGGTTTCTGTGCAGATCAGATAGAGGGGGTGTCCTGGGAGGGCAGCAGAGCCCGTGCATATGGAACCAATTGCTTTTTTTTGCCTGTAGTAAAGTTCACATTTTGATTGCTCCTCTAGATTATGTAGATCCAGACATATTTTACGCAGTCATCCGGATCTTCTTCTCTGGGTAAGTACAGTTCAACTCTTTTCCTGCGTGAGGCATCTGTAGCCTTTCCCAGATTTATGAGGGGAGAAACAGACAGAAGCTTCCCAGAGGAAGAAACACACCAAGTAACGCTTGCTAACAAAGGAATCACCTGGATCCATTCCTGGATAAAAGAAGTGGGGTACCATTTGCATGACAAATGACACTGAAGGATTGAATATTTAAGTTTAGAGTAATTGTCCTGAGGCCATCACTTTCGATTCAATGTACTCACCTTAGAAAACCACTGGGTGACAGAGGGGAACACAGCCCAGTGTGCCACCCACAAAAGCTCGATTATGTGTATCTTTTCTCCTGCCTGTTATGCAGGCAGGTGGAGGCATAGGCAGTAGCTTACAAGCTTCCTTCTAACATTCTTGGAATAACTACAACAAAGACAGTTTTTCATATTTCTGGTGTTCTTCTTTGGTCACCTGGCCTGCAATTTCTCCAGATAGAGAACTCTACTCTTAGATACATGTCTTATTTTAAATACATTTGTCATAACGTGACATGTTTTAATGAGATTGCTTTCCTATTCACATTAACTGAGAGAAACTAAGTTTTTGTTTTTGTTTTAATGGTGAAGAGTGAAAGGTGGAGGTGATGGATGGAAGAGGTGAAAATAGACATCATCTAGAGCACCATCTTGATAACTAGGAGGTGCCTGAAACGCTGTTGGTAGGAAGAATATGAAGCTGTGTCTGGATGTAGCAAGAGTCATGCTGAATTCCAACATCAATAGATGTACTGATTCGTCCGTAGATTTAGTGGTATATTCCATGGGTGCACGAAGGGAGTGACCATGTGTATTAAGTATTTTCTCTAGATTGGGTAGGTCTGTAGTGTGAGATATTCTCAGGGGAGGCCAGCCTGGGTGGGGACCCCTCATTGTAGGGGTAGTGAGTGGAAGCAAAGTTTCTAGAGAATAACTTGAGAGTAACAGGTACCTGGTTTATGGGGAAAAGAGAAGGAAAGGGGAAGAGCAAAGGAATGGAATTGAGAGCATATCTCACAATTTACACCTTCCTATGTACCCTTCACTCCCGAAACCCTGACAAAGGGATTATTCATCCTGTAGAACTCTTTTTGCTCTCTGTATCTTTTGCATGTAGTCGGGGTCAATACAAAGATCTGATCGTAAAATAGAGATTCTAGCAACAAATATTAAGCAAAGCATGCAGCTAGGCTTTGGTAGGATTAGAGGGGAGAACAAAAGGGCCATTTTTCCAAAACGTTTTAAATAGACTGCGTTTTCGGAAGACCTAATTCTGGAAAATCTCCTTGTGCTTCAGTTTGCTCTCTGAGTTTGGGTTGGTTGTCACTGTTCCATAACAAATTACCACAACTTAGCAAGGCTCATTTATTACCTCACATTCCTGTAGGTCACAAGTCTGGGTGAGCTTGGCTTGGTTCTCTGTTTAGGGTCTCAAAAGGCTGAAGTCGGGATCTGCTGGGCTTGAGCTCTTATCTGGAGAATCTGGGGGAGAATTCACTTCCAAACTCATTCAGGTCTTTGGTAGAATCAGCTCTTTGTGGGTTGGGAACTGAGGTCTCTCATTCTTTCCTGGCAGAATCTGCTGTCAGCTTCTAGAAGCCTCCAGTATCCTTTCCAAGTCAGCAATGATATTTCCAATCCTTCTGGTAATTCAGATCTCTCAGAGATCTCCTGTCATCAGCCAGAGAAAACTCCCTGCTTTTAAGGTCTTGTGTGATTAGATTAAGCTCCCCTAGATAATCCAGGATAACTGCCTATGTTAAGGTCTCTCATTAGTGACCTTAATTACACCTTCAAGGTCCCTTTTGCCTTGCCTTATGATATATCATATCGACAGGCATGCTGTCTTATCATATTAATAGTTCTAGGAGTTAGAATGGGAATCTTGGGACAACATTTTTAGAATTCCATCTATCATAGTTAAATGGATACCAAAGGGTGACTTCATTTTCACTAAGATAAGTTCTGAGTCAATGATGCATTTTATCTGTGATCTACATAAAAGCCTCTTTTCTATTTCTGATCCTCAAAATTATTTCCCACGTAGCTAAACTAAGTGGCCAGTAGCCAATCCTAAATGTGTTGGTGGCCAAAAGCATCTGGATTGTTGAGAGTTCCCAGTAGGGTTGTCTTGAAAAGTCTAAATCTGCTCCTGTGTTCTTGATTTGTCTTATGCTTGACTCATTATTTTTGTTGACTTTTTAAAAAAACATTTTTATTTAGGAGCATTAAGAAATTCCATCTGTAGATGAAACATAGTCCCTTTATTTCTCACTCACGTCAAATTTCTCATTGAAGTTAGCCCCTATGGATAAAAGTCATCTCTTTTCCTTTCTTTTTTTTTTTCTGTTTAAACTTCCCCTTTTCTGGGGTTTGCTAGAAATATGCTACAAGAAATGTTAAAAATAAACTTGCCTACAGAGATTTGTAAGGAAACGAATTCCTTTTCTTCACAAACAGCAGTTTGGGCCTGAGAACGCATGGGAGCAATCCTTGGGCTATTCAGAGAAACCCAATTTTTCTTCCTCATATTAATCTCATCATAGTTGGAGAATATGGGTTTTGAAAGTAGATGCCTTCCTTTTATTTTTTTTTTTTTGACTTTCATGCTCTCTTTTTCTCTATCATCTTCTTTCAAGCTGACCAGGTCCTTTCAACAAATGCACTTGGATTCACATATTCTACGTAGATAATACCTAATTATAGAGTGCTATGTTTTCATTCACTCATTGACCAAATATTTAGCGAGGGCTGACAAAATGCCAGGCACAGTTCTAGGTGCTGGGGATGGAGCAGTAAAAAGAGCAACTTCATTTCTGTGGAGCTTACAGCTTAATCACGGGAGACAGATAATGAATAAATAAATATAACAAAGGCAATACCATGCTCGATGTGTTACAACAAGAAGAGATACAGGAAACTTTAAAGTAGGACAACAGAGCATTATGGAGTGTTAGGGGTGGTAGCCGAAGTCCTTATTTATTTATTGTGATCTGCGAATGCCACATTTCTAAAGGATGCTTAAGCAGATATGTGAAGGAGGTGAGGAAGAGTAGCAAACCACCCAGGTACCTGCTCTGCCTGAAAGGAACAAGCATCACAATGACCCTGGGGTGGAAGCGCTTTTGGAGGAAGAGCTGCACCGAGCCCAGCAGTGCTCGCATGGAGTAAACGTGGGGAGAATGAGAAATACAAGCGGTGGGGGGACCAGATCACGTAGAGGCTCGTTGGCTCCTTTTCTGAGTGGGGTGAGCACCACAGGCAAGTTTTGAGAAGAATGACACGAGCTGTGTGAAGTCGCAAATCGCCACGCTGTCTTCTGAGTGGGGAATAGAATGGACCGAGGAACGCACCTAAGAAACTCTGACTACAGTCCAGGGTGGTGGCCTGGACTAGGCAGGAGCAGAAGAGGCCTTGAGAAACAGGCAGTTCTGGATGTGGACTGAAGTTATCTGCTCTTGGATTGCACGTAGAATGGAAGAGAATGAGGTCCTTCAGAGAGGACTCGAGGTGTGTGGCCGGATCCATGGAAAGAATGGAGCTGCCATTTTCCTTTCTCTGAAGGTGGAGACATGGGAGGGGCAGGTCTGGCCAAAGGAAGGGGGAATCGAGAGGTCAGTTTGGGATGTGTCCCCTCCCATGGAGATGTCTAGTAGGCAGTTGAATACACGTCTCTGGAATATAGGGCAGAGATCCAGGTCCAGGTGCACATTCGTCAGTAATCCTAATATAGTTGGCTTTGAAATCCAGGAGACTTAGGTGAGATCACTTGGGAAGTGAGAGTAGTGAGAAGCCCAAGGAATGAGTCCTGAGAGTGTCCAGCACTTAGAAGTGGTCGTGAAGGGAAGGAACTAGAGAAGGAGACCAAAGTGACTATATGAGACCATCAACAGGATTACAGAGAAAAAATCTGAACCAGTACAGCCATCGTGTTTGGTCCACTTACCACACAATAGTGGTCTGGTCTTCAATATTTCTGCCCCGTAAAATGTTGCTTAGAAATTTTATTGGACCAGTGTCCTGAACTCTGCGGAGTCAGTAGACCTTTGTGGAATCCACTTGTTTCTTCCAGCAGCTTCAGGAAGTAGGTACAAGTCAGGAGAACTGAGACTCAGAAGGGTTTGTACAAAGTTACAAAAGGAGGGAGCAGAGGTTAAAATTCACTGTGAATAATATGATAAAACGGCTAATATTTATCAAATGCTTGATAGTTTTCAGGCACAGGTCCTATACAATAGGACCAGGTATTATTTTAATTAGTTCTCACAACCCAGTAAGGTAGATACTAATATTACTGGGATGAGGAAACTGACGCTCCAGGAAGTTAATTAACTCACCCAAGGCTCAGAGTTACTAAGTATCAAAGCTGAGATTCCATTCCATATCTGCTTAAGATAGAGCGCTCTCTCCTAAGAGATACAGCAGGTTATGACCTTAGACTCAGAATCCTCCCTGGTTTCCTCCAACTTGTCGCCTGCCCTGCTGTGCATGTGTCATCTCTTTCCATAGTGATATTGCTACAACTGCAAAGGCCACTAGGATATTCATCCAGTGAAACCACAGAACAGGCAACGCAAAACAGCTCCCAAAGAAAACAATAGCATTTCCTACCTCAGGAAAGTATTTGGAAAAGGTCATGGATGCGAGTTGAGCAGTCTGTCTGCGGCTTTTGTGTGTGCGAGATGTGTGTGTTTCCCTTCTCTCCAGCAGAATGACTTGTAGAATTACAGGAAGAAGGAGAGACATCAACATAAGCCTGTTATTTAAAACCGTTAACAACAGGGTTCCCGGCAATAAAAGGAAACGATTCTGTTCTTTAGTAAAAGTAGAAATTTACCCGTGGGTGGTCTTGGGAAGTGAAACTAGAAAATGACAAGTTTGGGGGTCAAGTTCTGGTTCCCTCTCTCTCTAACAACGTGGTCCTAGAGACTTAGTGCCTTGAGTCTTTATTTCTTTATCTGTAAAATGGATTTTAAAATGCCTGCCTTGATCTACTCCAAAGAGGACAAACGAGAAAATGGATGTGAATGTGATACGTAAACTGTAAAGCATCGTAAGGGCAGATGTGGTGTGTTCTTGGCGCTGCCGACTGTCTCATTGTGGAGTCACCCACATACACTCTGTGACGGTTCAAGACCCTATAAAAAGTCAGACAGCGAACTGAGCAAAGTGGCTTGGGTCCTCAGGAAGAGGGGGACTCAAGGACAAAAAGATGAAGACGTGGAATCAGGGCGACAGAAGAGGAGAGAAAAGAAGAGAAGAGAGGAGAGAGAAGGAAGGAAAAACCATTTAATCTGAGCCTTAATTCCGGTCCTTCCTCTTGTCCTTGACTGTAGATTCTGGTGATCTGCATGGCTGTACTGTGTTCTCTTTGCTGCTACCCTTATTATTAACACCTGCCATCAACAAACTATCTGATAAAGGCATTCCCATGAAGTTAGGTAGTATTTAGAACTGAAGTTTAATGTGAAAGCTGTTATAGCTATAACTTTTAGGGAAGGGAAAAGATGTGTGTGTATATTTGTATGTATATTTGTGTGTCTGTGTCGGTGTTTGGGGTGTGTGTGTGTGTGTGTGCATGCGCATGTATTTTCAAAACTCTACTTGTGGAGTTACGGGCATCAAGGTCATCAAGGTTGAGATTAGCAGAGGGAGTGAAGATTGTTCCAGGTCCCCTATGTTAATGGTTCCTGTTGATCAGCACTGACGTCATCTTTATAATTGAATTTTTCCAAAAACATGTCATAGGACCAATGCCAATGATTTCTCTCTAAATATCTTTTACTTCTCTGGAACAGTCCTTTATATGAGCAAAGAGAAGGGCTGGCCTGTTAGGAAGTCGGGTCAAGATAATGCTTAAGTACACATCCTACAAAGATATCCAGCCTCTTGC
Organism: Delphinapterus leucas; assembly: GCF_059928025.1. Taxonomy (NCBI): domain Eukaryota; kingdom Metazoa; phylum Chordata; class Mammalia; order Artiodactyla; family Monodontidae; genus Delphinapterus; species Delphinapterus leucas. Next base: position 31,005,395 of record NC_143149.1, read on the forward strand.
CCTAAATTTGCCATTGAAATTGTGTTCACTTTCTCACTCAATCTCTGTTTCCATATCAGAAAATATACTCTTAACTCCTAGCACCCACTTCTTCTCTCTGACTTTTACTCTTGCCTAGCTGGAAGGATAACCCAGCAATGCCTGCGGGGTTGTTATATGAAGGCGTCTCCAAAGAGCCCCTGCATTACTCCGGTGCGAGCGCTGCTCAGAGCACAGTGCTGCATGCCTTTGATGAATTCTTGGGTGTTCGTCACAGCAAGGAAAGCGGTAAGTCGGACGTTTTTCTTTTTCTTGTTTTTTCCTTAACAGGGAGGAAGAACAGTGGTGTTTTTATCAACTGATATGTCCAAGTAAGTAAATGAAACTCTCAGGAAGTCTATACTTCTCCAGATCAACCAGGAGACTGTGCACCTGCCATCTGGGACTGTCAAGCCAATCAGTATAGAGCTCAGCTGAATATTGGGTTTTATTTCCAAATCTTAAAACATTCCTATATTTCCAGCTGTTCCCTGTAACTTTGTTTGGGTCCTTAGGCAGTAGCTTGCTTCTGTAGAGTGGGGGAGAGATCTGCAGATCCAGGGCTGTGATACTATGTCGCCAGGTCTGGATGCAGCTGGGGATGGGGATGGGCTCCTCCCGTGAAGCCCATTCCGTAAAAATGGTGCGGCCGCAAGCCAAGGCTACGTAGACCAGAAGAGGGGTTCTGCCATTTTACAAGCTTGAAATGGCTCTTTTCCTTACCTGCCGGCATCAAGCCTAATGTTCAACAGCTGCAAAAAGGCACTTCCTGGTACAGAGTTTTCAAGTTGGATTAAGAAAAAACAAATGACTAGAATTCGGTGTCATAGGGTCCAGTCTCATCCACAAAAGTCTGTTCTATAGAACCATGATCACTTTTCACGGAATTTTGGTTTGATGAGGTTAGTAGTTGACGTACCATGCCTAATATAAATCCCATAATGAGTTTCCTGTAAATGATCTCTCGTCTACCTGTATTTCCCATAAATATCTATTGATTTGATTTTTAAACAATTTGACTTCAAGAGGCTGTTACTAAAACAGTTGATCGTTCTTTATCTTCCTGTCCTCAGAAACTCTATTACTTTCCTCTTCCTTAGCACTCCCTCCACAACGAAGCACTCAGGAAACAAAATTCAGCAGAGTATTTAGCTCATTGGTTTAAGGGTCCATGCCTTACATTTGTAGACATACCTCATGTGTAACTAGCAAGATATGTTGCCCACATTTGGTAGATGATAAATATTTATATCTTGGCTGGTAGAGCTAGTTCCATCTTAGTTATTTGTGATGGGCTTGCTTCTTTTCCTGCCTCATCTCCAATCTACATTTGGAGGATCTGATGTCTGTATGCAAAAGAGCCAACCAAGTTGATTAGACACTATTAGGATGAGCAGTTAGGAGAGCAGCAGCAGCATTTGCTGTGTTGATGTCTGGGAAGGCAGACAGGCTCTCTTACCTTTCCACGTGGAGCTACAGCATCGTTCTGCCTTGTTTCATGACATTGCCCTGCCTTGTTTCTTTCAGCTGATTTTCTGCACAGAATGAGGGATTACATGCCTCCTTCCCATAGGGCCTTCATAGAAGAAATTCACTCCGCTCCTTCCCTGAGGGACCACATCCTGTCCTCTGGAAACAGCCAGCTTCTGACAGCCTATAACCAGTGCGTGGAGGCCCTGGCAGCCCTGCGCAGCTACCACCTCGCCATGGTGACCAAGTACCTCATCACGGCCGCACCCAAAGCAAAAGGCAGGAAGACGAGCCATCTCCCGGGGCCACCTCAGGCCTTAGAAGAGAGGGGCACAGGCGGAACAGCAGTCGTGAGATTCCTGAAGAGTGTCAGGGATAAGACCATAGAGGCGATTCTCCACCAAAGTGGCTAAGAGACTGCCCTTCTCCCCAGCAATGCAAACAGGTCTTTCCTTATCCTCCTTTCATTGGACAGCAGGTGGGCCTGGAGAATGAGGACGAGGGTTCTGTCTGGAATAATCTGAAAGGGACCTCAGACCTGTTCATGTTCTCGCTGCACAGAGCACCATCTTCTCCTATGTTGAGAGAATTTTCATGGCCAGGAACTTGTCTTTCCCTCCCTGATCACTGGGTAATAGCAAACAGGTCTGGAGAGCCCCTCATTCAGAACCCCACGGAGGAGTGAGTGTACCCCTATTCTAGAAAACCAACATAATTTCACAAATCAAAGAAAATTGCTTGTGGACAGATCACCTTGCTGATTTCTCAAAAAAAAATTTTTTTTTAAATTCCTGCATTCGTTGGTTCACTTACTGACTTATTCAGCCCATACTGAGTCCTGGCTTAGGGGTTACAGCAGGGATTTTACAGTCCTCTCTCCCCACGTGTGCAGAATTTGGGGGCAGAAGTTTGGAGATGCTCCAGTGGAGATGTGAAGGGAAGGGGCAGCTGATGGTAAGACTCTGAAATCACCAGTGTGGAAACGAGAAGTTAATGATATGGGAACGGGTGAGGCTTAGCCACAAAGTTCAGAAATTTGTACTTTCTATTTTGGTTTCTTTCTTTCTTTTTAGAAGAATGATTCTTTCTCCTTACGCTGAAAGTTTGTATTTGTAAAATGAATGAACCCTTTGGAAGTAAATGAGTGAAATGGGAATACATGGGAAATCCACATGTGTCGTGTGCAAATAAATGTCACTTCTTATTGACTTGGTTTATATCTCAAGATCTCACTCCGCCTGGCAGTAGAAAACTAGAAAACGTTAATCTTAGGATGAATTCCATTAATTTAGGGTTGCCCTCACTGTGCACACACACGTCCCTGGGCTAGTTCTAAATTCCGGAGGGCTGATCTATATCACAGCATCAGGGAGAGGTACCTGATCATCGGGCTGGTGGGCAAGTTAGCATCTGCTAAGCAGGCCCCTGCCCTACGTGGGTAGTGGTCTAATGGAGCCCGCAGCATGCCTCATCCTGTCTAAGCCAGAAAAGATGCTCAGCCCTCAAGGTCCTATCGCGCCACCTGGAGAAGCACTGACTTATTCCCACAGCCCCCAGGAATGCTGAGCGACTACCAGACCGGCTCAGAGCATCTGCCCAGAGGTGTAGGCACAATCTCCACTCTTCAGTGCAATGGGGAGTGGGGCAGGGGTTTCTGGACTCTCCTCAATGCCCAGGGCCCTTGGTGAGAAGTCACGAACCAGTATATTTCTTGGGGTGCCAGGAAGGCTCCTACTGCCCCATGTCCTCCCAGGGCGTGGCCTTCCCAAAAAAATGGGGAGGTGGGCATGAAGGGGCCAAGAGCATGTGGTCTGAGTGGACCAAGGGAAACTGTGGGTCTGATGAGGTCCTCTCTGCCTACCGTTTAAGTCAGAGTTGCAGCTCAGAAGACCGAGACTCTCATCACTCAAAAAGCCTTTTCGGGCTTCCCTGGTGGCGCAGTGGTTGAGAGTCCGCCTGCCGATGCAGGGGACACGGGTTCGTGCCCTGGTTCGCGAGGATCCCACATGCCGCGGAGCGGCTGGGCCCGTGAGCCATGGCTGCTGAGCCTGCGCGTCCGGAGCCTGTGCTCCGCAACGGGAGAGGCCACAGCAGTGAGAGGCCCGCGTACCGCAAAAAAAAAAAAAAAAAAAAAAAAGCATGCCAGTTCAGTCTAGGTTTTAAATCTAGGTTTGTATGAATAAAAAAAAAAAAATTTCCCTGAGAGTGACAGGATTAACAGAGATTCCTCTTCCCTGGTATCCTTTCAACAGATCCAAGTCCACACAAAGAGACCACAGGGCCTGGCTCTGAGCAGGTTTTCAGTAAATGTTGAATAATTAGAAAACCAGATAGATTAAAGGGGGCTGAAACGGGAGTGAACAAAGTGTAGTCTTTCAAAGCTTTCAGAATGTTTTGTTTGTTTGTTTGTTTGTTGTCTTTACGCAAGAATGAAATCAATGCAAACCAAAGAGCTCCTTTGCCAAAGAACCAACTCCTAATTCACGTTCAAGCTTTGATTTCTAGGGCCAGTGAGTTCCATGTGCAGCTTTACTCAAGATTTCTAGGGATAAAGGGAATCCGTATCAGTGGGAAAAATAACTAACGGTAGAAATGATTTGATCATGACCATGATGAGGTGAGGATGTTAACGCAAGCTCGAAGAAAAGGCAAAAGTGTAGGCTTAGAAACTCTTTCTACATCTGTATCTGTATCTATACCTATACCTACATCTACATATATATCTGTATCTGTACCTATATCCACATCTATATCTATCCCAGGCTGAAGACCCAGGGAAGAGCCAATGCTGTGGTTCAAGTCTGAAGGTCACTGTTGGAGAATTTCTTCTCTCTCATGGGGAAGAGCAGCCTTTTTGTTCTACTCAGGCCTTCGTCTGATTGGGTGAGACCTACCCTCCTAGGGTTAGGGCAATCTGCTTTACTCAAAGTCCGCAGAATTAAATGTTAATTTCATCCCCAAACCCCCTCCGAAACATCCAGAATAGTGTTTGACCAAATATCTGGGCATCATGGCCCAGCCAAGCGGTTGTATAAACTTAGCCATCTCCAGCTTCCTTGAGAAGTTATGGTGTCTAACGCCACACTCTCCCCACACTCTGTATTAGCAGAAGAATCTTCCTTTGTAACGATGGCAAGGAGGTAAAAAATGGTACCAAGTAGAGCTATTCTCTAAGACATGCCAGGGAGGGATGCAGCAGGGGACTGGGTAGAAGCCACTAGGGAGAAGCAAGGAACACCACCTAGAAGAAGCTGACTTAGGTCACAACTAAAGGCTCCACCACGCTGGGCGATCTGCGTGGAATGGAACCATTGCCTCACTTATTTATTTATTTGTTAGTTTGTTTGTTTATTTGGCAGCACCAGGTCTTAGTTGCAGCATGTGGGATCTCGTTCCCTGACCAGGGATCGAACCCGGGGCCCCCTGCCTTGGGAGCCCAGTGTCTTAGCCATTGGACCACCAGGGAAGTCACCATTGCTTCTCTTAATAACAATAGAATGTAGGACAAATCTTCACTTGAGGAGGAACGAGGCCTTCAAGTGCTAAGCCTTGTACACGAGACTCAACTTCCCCTTGGCAGCTGCCACCACCCACCACTGCTGGTGACAAGGAAGCACTGAGTCCTTTCCATCCTGTGCCCTTGTCTGGCTAGGATGGGTGTGGTCATTTTTTAAGAGACTTTAAAGATTCAGGCTTTCAGACTACAGGAAGTTTTGTAACCCCCCCCAAAAGTTGGTTATTTATTTATTTTTGTCAGGACAATTTTATTTTTATTTTTGAAAAATGAGTGTCTTTATTTAGACGGGGCCTCAGGGACATGAGGGATTAGCCACTGTTTCATTCAAAATGATGCGTTTATTCGGGGCAAGACTTAATTTTATTTGTCTTTTTCGGAAGAAAGAGCGATAACAATGCCTGAAAGAAAGGGAGGACTTGAAGACTCCGGAATGATTTTACAAGAAAACAAACACAGCTAACATGTCATGCTCTCTCTGTGGGCTCACAAGCCCCACGCCAGCCTGATCCCCGGCCTGCCTTTGGGTCAATCTTGGATGCAAAGATCTGCAAAGGTCTCTCAACTTATAGCATATCAAGACAGAGAGGTTCACAGACTGAGTTTCCCTTTCCTCACTGTTAATCTGTAATTTGCTCTCCGTTGTTTCCGAACCAGGGTTAAAATCAAAATGAAACTAAACTATGACAACAAAGAAATGTTTAAAGCCTGTGAGATCTTATCCAATTTAAGATCTGGGATAGAAAACTCTCTGTACCCACAAGCCAATTATTCCTTCCACGACAATGAATTTCACCCACCAAATTGTGTGTTGCATTTCCTTGTGCACAGATGTCCTATTTGCTTTGTTAATGGAAGAAATGTTTTTCTCTTTGTTCGCTTAACAGTAAACTTAATAAAGAAGTCGGATATCATCGCTTTCTGAAATGCCATCTCTAATTTTTGCAGCTTAGCGTCTGCTTGCCTGCAACAGTAAAAAACCGAGTTCTTGAACATAAGCATCGTCAAAAATATACTTAACTGTGGCAATAGTAGTGGTTAAGAGTAGGGCTGATTAAACCGATAATATGTAATTATTCTCACTTTAATTATCTAAACTTTTCAATAGGGTTCAGTAAACATGACTGCAAACACTGTGAAGAATCAAACTCTCTTACTGTCTCAATACAAAGAAGACACCATAGTCAGTCCACAGGCAAAGTTGGACAGATTGTGAACACTTGGAATTATAAGGCACATCCCTCGGAGTGAGCATCTGTGGCGGACCTATGGCTGTGAACCACAGACCACAGTTGCCAACATCAGTGACCACGACTGTAGAAGAGGGATAATCTACAACACATCGGTTTGACGTTGAAAACAGTGTTACTTTCAGCTCCTCTTTAGGCGACTGTCATGTGCATTTTGCCCTTCTCCTTTAATCTTTGGACACAAGATTGAAAAGTGGGACTTTTCACATCCCGATGAAGGGTTTCCCAGGACGTGGAACTTCAGTGTTGAGAGCAGGACAGATGCAGGCAACCCAGCCAGGTCACCCTAATTGCCCCCAAGAGTCCACACCACTTCCACCACTGCCACCTTCTAGATCATGCTCTGGGTACGAGAAACACAGAATCCTTGCACAAGGGGTCCCAAGACTGCCTCTGAAACCTGCATAGTCCTCTCCTGGGTTTGGTCCTGATGGGGTCAGTGCTGTTGGTTCCGTGGACGCACAGCGAGTGCGTGGGAAGGAGGGGCTCTTTGCAGAGCAGGGATGGGGATGGTGCTTGGCCAGGAGGCTGGGGTGTCATGGTGCGATGGTGCGTTTCCTGGAGATGTGCAACAGAGCGGGGCTGGGAAGAGTGAGCCACGCCTGACACCCACTGTCTCCAGTCCTCCGGGTTTCATATGGGATTCCCAGGGGTCTGGGAATTTTAACTTGAAGATGGGCCCCCGGCTTATTACGAAAGTATCTTTTTCGAGGTGGGATGATAGAAACCTTTTTTAATAATTTGCTATCTTGATTTATCACTTTTACATATGTGTAGACATGGCATGTGGATGTCCATTTACCCCAAAGGCCCTGGCAGACATCAGGGGTGGGGATTGCCTCGCTCTGTCCCAGGCTTGAAAAGTTTAAACTTTGCTTGCAAGTCTGCTCTGTCACCACCAGAGGGTAACAGCGACCTGCAAGACAGCACCAGCCCGAGCAAGGGTGGTTTCCCAACTATCTCACAAAAGCTTTTCCTATGTTTTAGAATTATCTCTTTCTCCACAGTAAGACTTGGGGAATTTTGAGAGGTTATCCCCCAGGGCCATGGCTCCAGACAGAGCCACAGTAATCCATCCAGACAGCTCTCTGTGTGTCCAAAAGCAAATCAGGGCTTCCCTGGTGGCTCAGTGGTTAAGAATCTGCCTGCCAATGCAGGGGCACGGTTTCGAGCCCTGGTCCGGGAAGATCCCACATGCCGCGGAGCAACTAAGCCCGGGCGCCACAACTACTGAGCCTGCGCTCTAGGGTCCACGAGCCACAACTACTGAGCCCCCGAGCCACAACTACTGAAGCCCGCGCAACTAGAGTCCGTGCTCCGCAACAAGAGAAGCCCCGCAATGAGAAGCCCGCGCACCGCAACGAAGAGTAGCTCCTGCTCGCCGCAAGTAGAGAAAGCCCGTGCACAACAATGAAGACCGAACACAGCCAAAAATAATAAATAAAAGCAAATCTTATTTTATTTATTTGTAAATTTTTTAATAGGGATATTCTGGGTGGTAGAACTGTGGATAACTTGGATTCCTCTTCTTAAGAGTTTCCTTTATCAAAAAGAAAACTCTAATCCCTGTTGTTTTGAAAGTTGGAGAGGAATTCTTCTTCCTACCTCAGTGACCACTGTTATATGAGAATCTTCTTTACTGTCAGGGAAGCTTAAATGCTGGCGGATTGGGAAAAGAAGATTAATAACACAACTAAGGATTGAAAAGGAAGATCACATAAATACTACAGACAGGAAAAGCCAAATAACTGCCTTGGGCTTAGAAAGAGACTAGTTGGGGCTTTGCCTACAAGAAAAGAAAAATGTCATCACTGATTACGTATTTCTCTCCTCTTTGCCTCCTTCACCCCCCATCCCGATCCACGGCATGCGGAGCCATGTGTGACTCCTGTGGAATTCCTACTGGGGTAAGAACACAGGGATGAAATCTGCACAGGCAAATAGACACTTCACTTAAACGTGTCCTATCAGGGCAATCTCTGAAATTGTATTCAGACTCTGGAGGGGAACTTTCGGGTGGGCAGAGACAGGAGAAGCAACAGACAATGTGACATCTAACCGATCTGCTCCTTGTCACCACGTTCACCCTTCTTCTAAAATACAAAACAAGCATAAAAAGAAAACAAACTTAAAGAGTCTGTATTTATCATCTCCCTTGTCCATTAATTTCCAATACAGAAATTAAAACAGAGAATTAATTCTGATGTGAAGCTAATGGAAAAGAGCCAATGTAGACTCTATGCTGCAAAATGCCCCGTAGCCACGTAGTAAACAAATTTGGGATTAGAGATTTTGATACAGAGCACGAAGCCCACAGAAATCTCCTCATAACATCCTCCTTTCTATGTCACTTGCCTGGGTACAAATTCCAGTTCCTCCATGCAATGTATTTGTGACATCTTTGTGAGTCAATTTCAGGGTAATGATGATTCATACATTATAGGGTATGATGACTATATGAGTTACTATACTGTATACAAAACATTTGGACCAGTGTCTACAAAGAGCAAACACCATGTAACTGTTTGCTGCTATGATTGGTGCTATTAGGAATTTCCAGGGACTGTTAGACACACAGTTGAATAGTGTGGAAGGAAACGTGCTTTCTTAAACCCGAGGCATAGAGTCATAGAAGAGCTCTGCTCATTTCTGTTCTCTCATTTCTGTTCACCTGGAAGGGAATTTTTGCCCTAAGAACCCCAGAGGAAGGCCGTGGGGAAAACTGAGAAATTTCTATGGTATTACATTGTCATCTTTTCAGAGAAATATTTTTCTGACTCTGTTTGATTACTGTCATGTTCACTACAAAAGACCTTCTCCAATCCCACTCTTAGATTCTAAATGATGTATATATTTAAAACATATAACTGAAATCATGTCAGTGTTGTTGTGAGACCTTACAGCACTCTTTGAGGGAAGTGGAGATACTATAGATTTTGAAAAACTAGAACTAGTACTTACAGAGTTAAAGACTCATAAGCCTGTTGGCAAGGGGGAGCTAATTTTCTGGGAGAAGGAATTTAATACCCTACTGCTTGACAGGATTGGCTAAGCTGTAAGTAGGAAAGTTTAGCTTCTACACTCCTAATCTCCCCTTTCTGTGCTGTCCACCCCCATCTTGGTGCCATCTCTTATACCATGTTGTATTTTATACAATAAAAAAAAAATCCCAAGAATAGAAGTTTGTTTCTCTCTCATGTTTTAACATATCTTGGAATGGAATGCTGGTTCCATTCAGTCATTAATAATTCAAGTTGCTCTCTCTCCACTCAGACATCTCAGGACATTTCTGCTGCCTCATGGTTTAAGATGGCTACTGGAGCTCCAGCCTTTATATCTGCCTTCCAGGTGATGGGAAGAAAAAGGGAAATATGGACAATTTCTTTTTTTTTTTTTTTTTTTTTGCGGTACACGGGCCTCTCACTGTTGTGGCCTCTCCCATTGCAGAGCACAGGCTCTGGACGCGCAGGCTCAGTGGCCATGGCTCACAGGCCCAGCCGCTCCGCGGCATGTGGGATCCTCCCAGACCGGGGCACGAACCCGTGTCCCCTGCATCGGCAGGCGGACTCTCAACCACTGCGCCACCAGGGAAGCCCACATCTTTTATTTTTACTTAAAACTGAACAAACTTTTTGGCTGACCCAGTATGTCTCAAACTTTAGGCTTACATCAGAATTGCCTGAAATTTGATAAAACATGGGGTTGGAGCACTCCCAGGGTTTCTGATCTGTAGATCTGGAGTTCAACCTGATTATTTGCTTTTCTAACAAGTTTCCAGGTGACGGCATTATAAGCTAAAGGTTGAGACCCACTGATTAATGGCGTTCTCCTCTTTCCCTTGTTGGCAAGGATACCATGAACCATTACCTATAATTCACCTCACATTTAATGAAAAAGGGTTTTGTTTTCTGAAGCAGAAAACATAAATTCTTTATCACCATCCGAATAAGAAGCAAAAAATGCCTACGTCTCTTCTGATAGCCTGGCTACCCATCCCTCTCCAAAAACTTGCATAAAAGTGTTTGTCTTTATTATATAAAAGGCAATTCTTTCTGATCATTCTCTTGCACCATTAAGTCTCAACTGAAATAGAACACAAATTCAAGTTTCAGGAAAAAAAAGAAAAAACAATACTACTGTTAAACGAAGGACATAGTAAAAAAATGCAAGACAGCTTGGGCCAAAAGACACAGGAAAGGAGATGAAGAGTTTCCTCAAAATGGTAAAATTCCAAATCAACTGCTGACTAATCATGATTTTATCTGAGGGGAGACTGATTCTTGTACTTGAGTTGAAACAAGTTTGGCATATTTCTTAAGTGGTGCTAAAATTAATGGATAAAATACGCCTTCAAAAGTTCAGACAGAGAAAGACAAATATCATATGATATCACTTATATGTGGAATCTAAAAAATGATACAAATGAACTTATTTACAAAACAGAAACAGACTCACAGACAGAAAACAAGCTTATCATTACCAAAAGAGGAAGGGGGGGTAGGGGGGAGAGGGATAAATTAGGAGTTTGGGATTAACACTATATATAAAATAAACAACAAGGACCTACTGTATAGCACAGGGAACTCTGCTCAATACTCTATATTAACCTATATGGAAAAATATTCTGAAAAAGAATGGATGTGTGCATATATATATATACACACATATATATAAAACTGAATCACTTTGCTGTACACCTGAAACTAATACAACATTGTAAATTGACCATACTCCAATATAAAGTAAAAATTAAAAAAGAAAATGTTAGTGAGAAAGGACAGCACTGGAAAAATGTTCCGTATAAATCAGGATTCTTCTGCGAATAAATATAAACTGCCTGGTGGGATGGTCGTATTACTTCCCTCTGCCGGCCCATCGTAGACCAGTCACCCCTCCTCACTGAGACTCAGGGTCCTCAATTGTGAAGAGAGTGAGCTGGGCTGGAGGATCTGCAAGGTTCTGTAGATTGCTTTGGGTAGTTAATCATTTTCACAATATTGACTCTTCCAATCCAAGAACATGGTATATCTCTCTATCTGTTTGTGCCATCTTTGATTTCTTCCATCAGTGTCTTATAGTTTTCTGAGTACAGGTCTTTTACCTCCTTAGGTAGGTTTATTCCTAGGTATTTTATTCTTTTTGTTGCAGTCGTGAATGGGATTGTTTCCTTAATTTCTCTTTCTGATCTTTCCTTGTTACTGTATAAGAATGCAAGAGATTTCTGTGCATTAATTTTGTATCCTGCAACTTTACCAAATTCATTGATTAGCTCTAGTAGCTTTCTGGTAGCAACTTTAGGATGCTCTATGTATAGTATCATGTCCTCTGCAAACAGTGACAGTTTTACTTCTTTACCGACTGGTATTCCTTTTATTTCTTTTTCTTCTCTGATCGCCGTGGCTAGGACTTCCAAAACTTTGTTGAATAATAGTGGTGAGAGTGGACATCCCTGTCTTGTTATTGATCTTAGAGGAAGTGCTTTCAGTTTTTCACTGTTGAGAATGATGTTTGCTGTGGGTTTGTCATATATGGCCTTTACTATGTTGAGGTAGGTTCCCTCTATGCCCACTTTCTGGAGAGTTTTTATCATAAATTGTGTTGAATTTTGTCAAAAGCTTTTTCTGCATCTATTGAGGTGATCATATGGTTTTATTCTTTAATTTGTTAATATGGTGTATCACATTGATTGATTTGCGTATATTGGAGAATCCTTGCATCCCTGGGATAAATCCCACTTGATCACGGTGTGTGATCCTTTTAATGTGTTGTTGGATTCTGTGTGCTAGTATTTTATTGAGGATTTTTGCATCTATATTCATGAATGATATTGGTCTGTAATTTTCTTTTTTGTAGTATCTTTGTCTGGTTTTGGTATCAGGGTAATGGTGGTCTCATAGAATGAGTTTGGGAGTGTTCCTTCCTCTGTAATATTTTGGAGGAGTTTGAGAAGGATGGGTGTTAGCTCTTCTGTAAATGTTTGGTAGAATTCACCTGTGAAGCCATCTGGTCCTGGACTTTTGTTTGTTGGAAGATTTTAAATCACAGTTTCAATTTCATTACTTGTGATTGATCTGTTCTTATTTTCTATTTCTTCCTGGTTCAGTCTTGGAAGGTTATACCTTTCTAAGAATTTGTCAGTTTCCTCCAGGTTGTCCATTTTATTGGCATATAGTTGCTTGTAGTAATCTCTTATGATGCTTTTTATTTCTGTGGTGTCTGTTGTAACTTCTCCTTTTTCATTTCTAATTGTATTGGTTTGAGTCCTCTCCCTCTTTTTCTTGACGAGTCTGGCTAAAATTTTATCAATTTTGTTTATCTTCTCAAAGAACCAGCTTTTAGTTTTATTGATCTTTGCTATTCTTTTCTTTGTTTCTATTTCATTTATTTCTGCTCTGATCTTTATGACTTCTTTCCTTCTACTAACTTTGGATTTTGTTTATTCTTCTTTCTCTAGTTCCTTTAGTGTAAGGTTAGATTGTTTATTTGAGATTTTTCTTGTTTCTTAAGGTGGGCTTGTATTGTTATAAACTTTCCTCTTAGAAGTGCTTTTCCTGCACCCCGTAGGTTTTGGATCATCGTGTTTTCATTGTCATTTGTCTCTAGGTATTTTTTTTATTTCCTCTTTGATTTCTTCAGTGATCTCTTGGTTATTTAGTAATGTATTGTTTAGCCTCCATGTGTTTGTGTTTTTACGTTTTTTCCCCTGTAATTGATTTCTAATCTCATAGCGTTGTGGTAGGAAAAGATGCTTGATATGATTTCAATTTTCTTAAATTTACCGAGGCTTGATTTGTGACCCAAGATGTGATCCATCCTGGAGAATGTTCCATGTGCACTTGAGAAGAAAGTGTAATCTTCTGTTTTGGATGGAATGTCCTATAGATATCAATTAAATCTATCTGGTCTATTGTGTCATTTAAAGCTTGTGTTTCCTTATTAATTTTCTGTTTGGATGATCTGTCCATTGGTGTAAGTGAGGTGTTAATGTCCCCCACTATTATTGTGTTATTGTCGATTTCCTCTTGTATAGCTGTTAGCAGTTGCCTTATGTATTGAGGTGCTCTTATGTTGGGTGCATTATATATTTATAATTGTTATATCTTCTTGGATTGATCCCTTGATCATTATGTAGTGTCCTTCCTTGTCTTTTGCAGCATTCTTTATTTTAAACAGACCCAGTCCATTAGCCTCAGCTTTCTGTAGCTTTTTCTCCTGTCCCAGTGTCCATTTCTGAGCTTCTGTGCTGCTCTGGCCGCCGAAACACAGAGACACAGGGTCCCAACGTGATGGCCCTAATTGGTGACTCTACACTAAGGGTTTTGGGGAACGATTCCCCTGCAGTGAATCACCCACCAATCGCCAGTGAGTCAGCCCACTTAACTCCATCTTTAATTCATACTCCATAAACAGTGCCAGTTACTTCAGAAGTCTTTCATTTAAAAGTCAGGAGCAATGGCAATGCCCATTGCCAGAAGTCCCCTTACAGAGAGAAAAGAGAACAGAAGAGGAAAGCAGAGGTCCCCTTTTGTTCTCAGTAAAAATCACCATTAATATAGCATCTTCTCCACCATGCCCATCCTTGTGGTCACCTCCAGGACTCCTCGATGGTGAGAGAGGCAGTAATACAGAGTGCCATCGTAATCTGTCCTCCTAGCTCTGGGATAAACCGAGGACAGGCATCACCATAAATCACCCTTTATTGCAGCAGTGACAGAGAAATTCCACAGATGTGGCTTTGAAATATGTTCCCCAGCTTTCAACAGGGCTGCCCTGGGTGGAGAAAACAGAACAAAATTTGGTTTGGTGCTTCTTTACGATACCAAAAACTCTGCCTCTGTGCAGCAGAGCTGAATTGAATCTTGGAGACACGAGTTTTGGATGAAGTAGAAAAGGATAGCTTTATTGCTTTGCCAGGCAAAGTGGGGACACAGCAGGCTCATGCCTTTCAAAACTCCGTGTCCAACTCGGGGGGATTTGGTGAGGAGTTTCATAGCAATAGTTCAAGGGCGGGGTTGCTGATAAGGATCAGGGTGTGTGCAGGACCTGCACTCCTTTAGTCTGGCCTCAGGTGGTCTCCTGATGAGCTTCTTGTGTTTATCAAACTGTGACCTTCTCTCTGGAACATCTTCCATCTGGTGGGGGGTTTTGTGCTGTAGAAGCTCAAAGACGTTGTCACTGTATCCCTTGAGGCAGAACCAGGACCTGCCCCAAGGCTGCACTATTGTTTCGTGGCTGCTCCTCCCTTGTCTCCGCATCCTCTCCCTTCCCTGATTAGCAACTGGTTGAACTGCCCCCTTGCCCAGGAGCCGCACAGTGTTCTGCATGGTTTCGTTTAGTGCCCATTTCTGAAACCCTAATGGTATTATCAAAAAGCTATATACCTCAATTATTCTGTCCAAAGAGGAAAGGAAGGCTTGATTTCCTGTCCCAAGCACAGAGGGGTAGATCCTAGACTGAAATTCTCAGCCACACTGTCAAAGAGCCGCCTCATGTGGGTGCTGCTTACGGCTAAGGGGCTGAATCAGTGTCAGCATATAATCTTTCATATAGAGCCCACTAAAATCATTTTGTGATTTTAGAAAGGGTTAAAAACGATAGACACGGGCTTCCCTGGTGGCGCAGTGGTTGAGAGTCCGCCTGCCGATGCAGGGGACACGGGTTTGTGTCCCGGTCCAGGAAGATCCCACATGCCGCGGAGCGGCTGGGCCCGTGAGCCATGGCCGCTGAGCCTGCGCGTCCGGAGCCCGTGCTCCGCAACGGGAGAGGCCACAACAGTGAGAGGCCCGCATACCGCAAAAAAAAAAACAAACAATAGACACTAGATTTTATGCTTCCAAACCAAAGACATACTTCAGATGCCTGTCTTTAGAGCATTCATTTCTGTATCATCTTATGTTAAATTTTAAAGCACCTTTTACATGTCAGGCACTAGATTATATACATTCCATACTCTATACATATAGCATCGTCTCAAGGCATGTCCTCAAAGAGCTGTGACCCTACACAGAAAGTCAGATAAAGAGTGTGGATCTGAAGCAATTATACTCCAATAAAGGTGTTTAAAAGAAAAAAAGAAGAGTATGGATCAACTGCTAGTGTTATGGGGCAACTTTCAAAACACCAGAACTAACTCTGTGCCTTGTCTTGTATCTAAAAACCATGAGATTCAGGCATGAAATGATGCTTTAGCTTTTGGTTGTGTTATCAGGTGAAAAGCTCCAAAACATCCATCACTCCGGGAGTACTAAGTATTTTAATAGGACTTGCTCTATGAGCTGTACTCCTGACCTGTTCCTTTGCTATTTCACACATGTTTTAAGCGTAGCTAAAAGCTATTCCAGGGTCCAGATTTTCAGTTTCTTCACTTAAGTGCTGAGGAGTATTCCAGGCTGGCCTAGCACATCTGTCTTCCATTTCTTCCTGAGTTGGATGACTTTTACTCCATGTCAGCACTCCCTAGGGGTAACTGTTAAGTGCAGAGACAGCCTGGTGTGGACACAGGGAAACAGAGCTCCCATGTTTCCTCCTTTGATCTTCTGTGTCACTATCCCAATGTGGCATCTGTATGTCAAAATTGTTCCATGTGTGGCCTCCTCCTGAAACAGGAGGGGAGGGGGCGGGGCACAACCTTTAAAAGAATGACATAGCCTGAGGACACGATATAAACTGATTAGGGCCAAATAAGTCCAATATGGAGGATGAATCCACTTCCACTAGACCTTGAGCCTTACTATCTGCTCAGTGCAGCACATCAGCAAGCTAAACGACACACCCACAGGAGCCATGACAGTTCCAAGGCCGCCCATAAAGGTCAAAAAGTGGGCTGTGGCCCAATTTCTGGAAATCCCCACCCTTTCCCCAAAATAGCTGGAATACTCTTCCCACTAATTAGCCTATGAAATTACCCACTCCTATAAAAATTGACAACCCCATACCATGGGGCCTTCTAGATGGCCCACACTCTGTCTGTGGAGTGTGTTTCTCTCTAAATAAATCCACTCCTTACCTAACACTTTGTCTCTCACTGAATTCTTTCTGCGATGAGACATCAAGAACCTGAGCTTCATTAAGTCCTGAGACCAGGTGTGTGATCTCAGTTAAAAGAATGTGGGTTTGAGTCCCAGTCTGAGTTGCACGGTTTCACTCCCAGACACATCTTTTCTGACAAAATGCTGAAGGAAATGTTTTTGGCCTGCAGTGCCCTCCCCCATCTATGTTTACTTTTATGTCATCCCTCAAGCATTTTAACGCTTTTATGCCCAAGTCCTAATTCCCCAGACTGGCTCTATCTTACCTGTAAGAGCACCTTCCAGTCCCATGAGTCGTTTAAGGTCAAGGTGAGAGTGGCTTTTTTCCATTTCATGTATTACAGTGGAGCCAATTGCAATTCTCCTGCCCACAGAGATGGATAGGTGACGTGATCACATTTGAACAGAGTGTTCTGTTACCCAGGCCAGACCCACAGGGTCAATGGACACTTTTCTTACTTTAGATATCTGGGTGCTGAGAGAAATTAATGGAAAAGTCACTTTGGGGATGGCTGTGGACAGAGCCTGTCTGAGAACAAAACCAACAGAAAAAGAGAAGGGAGTCAAGAGGGGGAGGGGCAGGGCCTGAAGAAGTGGGAGGGAGAGAGAGTGAACCTAGAAAACACCTTCCAAGCCATAGCAACTTAAGCCAGCTCTGCCCTTGGACTTCCCGGTTACATAAGCCAATAAATTCCATTACACTTAAAAAAAAAAAACAAAGTCTAGACACAATGAACTGCTGTCTACAGCTATTTCTCCTCACTATGTACCTGTCCTGGAATTTGTACCTGGCTTCTTTCTTAAACTCTGCTAGATGTGACCTCAAAGCTATCAAGAGAATTTCACACTCACAGATTCCAGGATAAGGTTTTATATCCTCCCTGGTGATAAGCAGATTTCTCATGCTGACCACACCCTTGGCTCTGTTTTTTCTTCATAAGTATGTTTGAGAGCCTCACTTGCCCCCATGACCCCAGCCCATTTAAGCCCACCAGTCCATTTAAGCTCACATTCTATCTCATCCCATTCCCGGTTTTCTTTACTTTTCTCACTTGTCCTGAAAGCACCCAGATTGTGTCTATGCATGGACAGATGATACTGAATCCCCATTCAGAATATCCGGTAACCCTGGAAAAGAAAATACCCTAATTGAAGGCGTATGTCCACATTAGTACTCTAGTGGTACGTCTGCATTCTGAAACCCAAGATGTGTTCAACTGAAAAGGAGTACAGATGAGATTTCAAGCAGTGCGACAGGTCAGCGGGGTTGGAAGCTTTCCCAGGCTTCTCCAAGCAAAGCCACGTTCGTGATGTTGGTCATTTCCTGCTCTGTTCACATTCCCTTCTAAGGAAATCTGCTCCACCTATGGTTCCTGATAACTAACGGGTCATGTTTTGTATTGTGTTACTCTGTCCTCTTGGGATCTGGAGTCAAACAGGTGACAGTAGAAAAGACAGAGAGAAGCACCTACATTTTGAATATTTGATTCATGCCAAAGAAGGAACACTAGACAATTTCAAAGAAAGTCCGTGAATGATCACTTTGACTCAAAAAATACAGTTTGAAGATCCTGATTTTGGATATCTATGGAAAGCCCATTTCCCAAACTACTCTACACGAAAGAAATTAATATTCTCCAACTGAGCTCCTGGTGCTTACCAAGCGCAGTGACTCTCTGCCCCTTGCAACCAACCATAAAAGCCCAGTAAGTGTTATAAAAATGTAGTGTCTTCTTTACCAAAGATAAAGATGACTGTGATTGTCCCGACAGACGAAGACACAGTGGCATGGGGTGGGATCTGGCGGTGAGGGTGTGTGTGTGAAATGTGTAATTGTGTTCAGCAGAAAGGAAAACACGAGTCAAATTTAACACAACCTGACTTAGAAGAAAGAGACAGGTGATTTCTGATCCCTTTTTCCAATGCGTATCTTCTAGAAGTTTTTTTCCTACTCACCCTTCCCAGGATAAGATGAATCACTTACATAAACGTTGCATACCAGGATAATTCAGATGAAAGCAAGACATGCTATATTAAGCAAAAGAGGGATTTATTGAAAAGATATTAGGAATTAATGGAACTGAAGGAAGGCTAGATAACCAGCTCTGTCAAAACTGTATATACTCACAGAGTCACAAAACGTTGCAAAGGTAGTACAGAAGGGTTCTATGTAACCTACACCCAGTTCCCCTCAAGGTTTACATCTTATGTAATTAATAGCGCAACATATTGAAACAGAAAATGGAAATTGGCATATTGGTATGGTACTACCTAAATTCATGCAACCACCACTGCACTTAAGATACAGAACTATTCAGTCGCCACCAAGGGATTCCTTTTATTTCTTTCTATGGTCACACTCATCCCCCCCTCAACATCCCTAACTCCCCAACGTCACTTACCTGTCTTCCATTTCTATAATTTTGTCTTTTCAAAATTGTTATGTAAATGGAATCACACTGTATGTGACCCTTTAAGATTGGCTTTTTTCACTCAGCATAATGCCCTTGAGATCCATCAAAGTTGTTGTTTGTCAAAAGCTAGTTTCTTTGGATTGCTGTGCAGTATTCCATTATACTGATGCAACAGTTTGCTTTATCATCCACTCATTGCGGGTGATGTTAACTGTTTCCGGTTCTTGGCTATTACAAATAAAGCTGCTAGGAACAATCTTCATACAGGTTCTATAATTTGAGGGTCTTTTTTGTTTGCTTTGTTTTTTGGTACAGGCTTTGTCTGAGTTCGGTTTTAGGTAAATCCTGGTTTCATAAAATAATTGCATAGTGATTATTTTATTTTCTGGAGCAGACTATGTAGAAAATAAATTTTAAAATATTTGATAGAATTCTCTGGAAAAACCATCTGGGCCTAGAGATTTCTATTTGAGAGTGGTTTGTTTTGTTTTTGGTAACTGATCTCCTCAATAGTTATAGGGGTATTCAATTATCCTTAAAATATATTTTCTATTGGATGAGTTGTGCTTTTCAACTCAAACCACTGGATGGTTTATGCTTTTCAAGGAATTGGTCTTTGCTCAGGCATGTACTGAGCAAATTGGGGTGACCAGTAAAGGAACTTAGCATTGTACGAAACAAGTTTGTCCACCTGATTATTAAGATTCCCTTTTGCAGTGGTGAATTGCTGGTGATAATTTATGTGAAATAGAATGTTGATTTTATTTAGAGTGTCAAACCATCTACCTGACAAAACTATACTTCCTAGCTGCCATTGTACCAAGGTGTAGCCATGTAACTAAATTCTGGCCAATGAGATGGAAACGGAAATACCATATGGAATATCCAGGAAGATTGCTTAACAGAAGCTGACTCAGCTGAGACATGCTTCCCTTTTTGCTTTTCTCCTCTTCTTTCTTTCCATCATGATGGCTGGAGTTCCAGCAGACATCTTGGACCAGGAAGTAACCATGATGACTGTGGAGCAGTTATATCCGTCCTGGACACCCACCTACAACTTCTTTTTTATGTGAACAGAAAACAAAGCAAACCAAACAATGAATTTCCATGTTGTTTGGTTACTGTTTTGTAGGGTTTTCTGTTGTAGTAAGCTGCAACTAATCCTAAGTATGTAATATAGGATCTATTCATCAAGATCCATCGACATACTTCTCAAAAGGTCCTTGTCATCAATTCCCTAACCAGGATCCTTCCAAGATCCTCATTGTCTGAGGAGACTATTAGCCACTGCCCATGTTTAAGGCAGGGTCTCGTCTCTGACCATCTCTCCTAATCAAAGCTGATGAAATGAGCTCTTTAGAATTCGGCTCATGGAAGTATTTTCTTTTTTCATTATGCTTCAGGGCTATGCCAGAGTGAAGTTAAAGTGATGTGTGAATCACAAGAATAATCTCATAGCAGGGAAACTTGATGGAAAAGAAATGAGATTAACACAATCCAACAATGTTCCACTACCTGCATCAGACTGTCAAGATTCAAGTTCCTGAAAAAACAAACAAACAAACAAAACGTATTCCAATTGTCAAGTTAGATCTTCTGTCCACATTTTGTCAACATGAGTTGATTGAAGGTAAAATCTGGTCCTTTCAGCTTCTTTAGTAAAAGGTGGAAACATGGGTTCATTATCCCAACAGCTCCAGATACACGAGAAGAGGTAATCTCCCACAAAAAAGTAAAATGCAAAATCAAGGTGTTGATAAGAAGGGGGAACAGATGCTATACAGACAAAAAAATGACAAATGTCTATTAGATAGACGCTTTGGCAATTAGATGCAGTAGAGTGTTATCAGGGTGCTGATGCAGCTGCAAGGTCAGACAGAGTTGGTGTAGGTCACAGTTCTACTACCTAGTTTCTGATTGTCTATAGCAAATCACATGACCTTTAGGAGCTCCAGTTTTCTCATCTGTATAAAGGGGCTATAGTACCTAATTTACTAGGCACACAGCCTAATTTTAACTGAGACAACTTACATAATAGCACAGCATCTTATGACAGCTGTTGTTAGTCTAAGTCCCAGTTTTTAAAATGACGGCCCTAATTTCAGCCTTCTGTAAAGTATTCCTGCATGCATGCTAGTAAGGTAATTAACAGCAAAGGATTTCGAATCAAACAGACTTCTATTTACCAACTATAAGATACTGATCAAATTACTTACTGCTCTAAATTTCCATTTCCTCATATGTAAACTGAAAATTACGATAAATGCTTCAAAAGCTTAATTCAAGGAATAAATAAGATGATGCATATATAAAACATTTAGTACAGAGTCTAACACATAGTAAAGGCTCAAAAATGGCAGGTGCTAGCACTATTATTATTATTATTACATAAGAGAGGTTGACTCAAGCTATACAACTTTCTGGAAATATTCAATGCTATATGAGAGAAGAAAAATTTATCTCAATTCTACAATATTATTATAAAGAGAAAAAAAGAAGCTGTATTTGATATGACACTTTGAAACAGCTTTAAATGGATAAAGATAACAATGAATGATTGTACCCATTACTCTATTATGGTTTTATAAAATGTATTGCGTGCCCACAGTGTACTATAGATAACATAGCTGGTACTTGCCCATGGGGACTAACTGGCTACACTTAAGATCACAGACAAACTCTTATTCAATTAGGGAATTTGTCTGGAACCTAATTATAGCCCTGATCTTCCCCCACTATCTAATTCTTCCTAGATGCCTCAAAAGACTAATATAGAACAGGATATGGAAAAAGGGTATATGCCAAAATTGAAAGCCCAACTCAAATGATGCTTTCCCAGTCTCAGAAGTGCAAACTACCATGAAAATCACTTACACGAGACTATAATCACTCAGGGGGTACAGCGTGAAGCCCTCCAACAGCAAGGTGGGAGTATATCCACAGGCTTCCGTAGTGATTTGTTCTTCTCTAGGCACATTATTGATCCATTAATTCACATTTATGGAGCACCCACTATGCACAAAGCTAATTATTCAGGAAATATATTCATAGCATTAGCCCCAATCCTTCAAACTGAAAGAATTATGCATATATTCATGAATCCACTCCTGCGTGCATCCACACATATTTAATGAGACTCAACACATATTTAATGAGCAACTGCTAAGTGCCAGAGCCTCTACTTAGGAAAGGGATATGAAGATAAATCAGACAAATTTGCTAAGACGCCCAAAGTTTGATCCAATGTAACGCACTGCCTGTGAAACTCATTTGCCTCCTTGTGCCTGAGAGTTCTTCCTGCTGGGGCCAAGTGCGTGGTGGAGCAGGGTTCAGAGAGTCAGTTAAGGTAGTTGGGGGTGAAGAAGAGAGTAAGCTGGTGCCCAGTGGCGCTAAACAGGTAGCCACCCTTATCCCTGGGGAGAGGGGAGAGAAGGACGTGAATTAGAAGCACATATCTCTTGGTGGAGATGGCATTGACATGCATCAACGAAATTGACCTTTGGAATTTAGAGAAAGGCCCCTTGAACAAACAAACATTTCAGCAACTCTGGGAACACTGGTTTCAGGAACCCGTTGTGCAAGAGTTGACCCAGGACGGTTGGTGTGCCGCTCCTTGGCGTTTTGCTGCGTGGGGATGTTTTCTCCTGTGCACCCTCCACCCTTGTTCATAGACTCTCTGCAATTAAATGTGTGTGTCTGGAAGTTAATGCCCTCTTGTGCTGCTGGCTCTGTCTGCTTCAGCTCTTGAAGTGGTGATGGCCATGGTTGTTTGCAATGTCTATCCTCCCCCAGGGAATCTAGGCAGTAATTCCAGCCAGTTCTGATAAACAAAGGACGGAGAGAACTGGCACAGAGGTAGGAAATTGCTTGCTCTGTGCCAGTTACCAGGCTGCCACAGGCCAGTGCCCTGAGGGGGCCTGGGCATCTATAGGAACACTGCATTGGGAAGGACAATTATCTCCAAGCTTGACATTTGATGGACAAGAAGGGCCCAGGGTAGAATGGGTGACCTGTCAGAGATGAGAGGGGTCCTGAAAGATCATCTGGTAAGGAGGCAGGAGGGGAACATGGCGGGAGAGTGTCCTTTCCCCATGTCCTTCCTACTTGTTATGGATTTATCAATATCTTGGATTGGTTTTCTCCAAAAGAAGTCCCTGAGGCAAAGGCTCAGGTGCCAGTAGTTTATCTGTGAAGTAATCTCTAGAAGCACAAATGAGAGAGTGATGATCATTAAGAAGTGCGCCATTGTGGGGATTCGGCTCTGCAGGCAGCTGAGCTCCACCCCGATGGAGACCCTGTAAGGAACCATGAGAAGGGAACTCACCTCAGACCTGTGCCACCAGAGAGTGCAGAAGCTTGCAAGATGTACCCAGCAGCTTCCGTCCGCATTAATTGGGGATTGCTCCCAAGGTCACTGAAACACCTTCCACACACTGCTGGGTTGCACTGGTATTAAGACAGTGAGCACAGGGGGCGCCGAAGAAATCCCGGGGGAGAGGGGAAGAGACATGGCGGGGCTTGAGGTGGAAAGTTCTCGACATTCTGGAAGCTGTCTACCGCCACCACAGGTGGACTCAGAGGGGGGCCATGGGGACAGGGAATTGGGGCATCAGCAGTGTCCGCTGCAGTCAGCAGATACACACAAAATTTGCATCTGAAGAGATACCTAGAGAGGAGGAATTTCCGTTATATGAAAGAGGAAGCCAGGGCAAGAAGTGTTGTGATATAAACAAGGCACTTGCAATGGAACGATGTAACGGGTAGTCACTCCACCACTTTCTTTCTTTGTGGCTCTACACTGTTGCCTGAGTTTTTTTAGATCTCAATTTCCATGTCTGTGAAATGAAATCCGTAAGATCTGTTCGGTCTCGCTGGCAGAAGTTTTAAGAGAACAAAATGAGAAAGTACTGTGTAGATATTTGCATAAAACCAAACAGTATTATACACTGAATTTATTTATTCCACCAATATTATTGAATGCCTGCCTACTACATGTCAGAATCTGTGCTAAACATTAAAGATAGGACAGTAAATAAGACCACTATAGTTCTCGTTCTCATGGAGCTTGTAGTCTGTTGGAGGATATAAATCAAGAAAAGAAAGGAAGTTTAATGAAGTGTGGTAACAGCAGAAGTGTAGCCATGATGGAATAAGTACAAGGTACTAGAGGCATGCAAATAGGAGCACATTATTCAAGCTCGAGGAGGCTCAAGAAAAGCTTCCTGGAAGACGCAATGTCTAGGCGGAGTCCTACAGGAAGATGAAGAGTTAGCCTGGTGAACAGGGAAAGGAGTGTTTCAGCAAGGGCGGATGGAGAGGCGTGGGGACAGAGGGGACCTGAAGCATGCGAAGGCCCAGTCTAGATCTAAAGGAATATAATATAACTAAGTATCTGAACACGGTCCAGGAGGGCTGGAGTGAGCAGTTAGGGAGTGAGGGGTGGGAAAGGCAGGAGAGGGTGGGACCTAGAGGTCCCCAGCGTTCTGATGACAAAAGACCTTGGAGCCGTATCGGGGGTGTGACTTTATCTGGAGGGCAATAGGGACTCAAGGACATTTTTTTAGAAAGAGGAGACGTAATTCTGTTTTGTAGCACAGAAGAATCACCTTGGCTGCTGACAGAGGAAAAGCTGACTATGGATGTGGCTGTCCTGGTCCCATGGCTTTGCAGCGAGGCCACCACTGGAGCTGGATAACCAGAACTACCTCCCGCAGAGCATCTCTTCTGACACAGGGCTGCCTTCCCCACAGCTCCTGCAGACCTCACACCAACCAAGATCTTTATCCTTGCTTCACACAGTAGATTTACCACGTTGTGTTAGTTTCTGGTGTACAGTAAAGTGATTCATATGCACATATGAGTATTCTTAAAAACGTATATATATATATACGTTTCCAGGTTGTTTTCCATTATAAATTATTACAAGATATTGATTCTAGTTCCCTATGCTATACAGTAGGTCCTTGCTTTTCATTTTATATATCGTGGTTTGTATCTGCTAATCCCAAACTCCTAGTTTATCCCTCCCCTCCCCTTTCCCCTTTGGTAACCATAAGTTTGTTTTCTATGTCTGTGAGTCTGTTTTGTAAATAAGTTCACCTGTATCATTTTTTTAGATTTTACATATAAGTGATGTCATAAGATATTTATCTTTGTCTGACTTACTTCACTTAGTATGATAATGTCTAGGTCCATCTATATTGCTGCAAATGGCATTATTTCATTCCTTTTTATGGCTGCGTAATCCATCTTAATTACCCATCCACAGATCTCTTTCCATTTTGCAAAACTGAAACAATAACTCCCCATCTCCCCTCCCCCCAGGCCCTAGCAACCGCCATTCTACTTTCTGTCTCTATGAATTTAATTACTCATATATGTGAAATCATAGAGTATTTGTTCTTTCATGACTGACTTATTGCACTTAGCATGTCAAGGTTTGCTCATGTTGTAGCATTTGTCAAAATTTCCCTCCTTTGAAAGGCTGAGTAATACCTCATTGTGTGCAAAGACCACATTTTGATAATCCATTCATCCATTTATCTATTCAGGGACACTCGAGTTGCTCTCACCTTTTGGCTGCTGAGGACAATGCCACTATGAACATGGAGGTACAAATACCTCTTCAAGTCCCTGCTTTCAATTCTGAAACTTTTATTTACTTCCATAGGTCATTTTTGACCAGTTTCCCATATGTCCATCTTTTCTTCTTTATAGGGGGAATATGGAGAATCTTGCAGTAGATAGAGTTCTCTTCCTTTCGGAGGTATTCATCAAAGCCCCTGTCAATACCATCTTCCCAGCAGGCAATGTAGAATAATGGAGGGTGTAGACTAAACCTAGGTTTCACTGGTAATACTTCCACCTATTAACTGTGTAAAGTTAAGCAAATCATCTTACTCTTTCAGGCTCAGCTTACTGTTCTTTAAAATCAGGAGACTATAACTAATCCTACAGATGAGTATACACAATAGTAATTATATAATGCGTTATATAACCAATGTAGTTTAGGAACTTAACACCTAAAAACTGATATTTAAAAAATAGTGATTATTAATCTTGTAGGCGCTTAGTGAGATATTTTGAATTTACAAGAGGGCAAGTCAGAAAGGGAACAAGCAAGGTTGCTGGAATGTTAGGACTGACCAGCTGGGGGCATCCTGACTCCTGTGCCCCCCTGACCTGAGGCAGAGAAAACGTGGCTGAGATGCGGTCTCCATCCACCATGCTGCAGGCCCACCCTGGTCTGGGTGACGCAGGACCCACGTGGCACCTTTCCACACAGGCTCCCAAAGTCAACTCATTAACTTTGGACATGTAACTGGGGTAGAGAGGAAGAGACACGAAAGGTAAAACCTTCCCATTGTTCTGCCACAGTCCAGCAGAGCCTGGGGCGGGCTTTTCCTCAGGTATGTTGCCTCATTTCTGTACAGGTTTTTTTTTTTTTCAGTCAAGACACATTTCCCACCCCAATCAGTCACGAGACTGTTTTCTTACTCTCCCCACAAGCTCAATCTTATATTCCAATCAAAAATTTCCCTTGCAATTTTGCAAGCTGACTCAAGTCTTTCACAGAATGAGACACAATACCAACTTTGGTACTTAACCCTAGTACTTGGATGTCAGAATATAAAGTATATGATTTTAATTGGAGATGGACATCCTACAAAGCCGATACTGTTATAGTTAAAAAATACTTCCAGGTTCTAACAAAAACATTATTCTAATTTCTGTCAATGTCTAATGAAACCAGAAATCACCATCACACGTCCAAAATTTATGGGTGATGAACTTTCTCGTAAGGTTATCAAATCTTAGTCTCTAAGGTAAGAAGCAAGTAAAGGGGAGCATTGTTCCACTCATGGGAAATAACTTTGCAAGATGGAAACATGTGACCACTTTGTCACTCCGATTTCAATGTAAAAAAAGACATTAAAAGCACAGCGCCCAAGTCCGGAAGTCAGTGTACCAGAAATTGTAACAGGTTGTTAGAGAATGTTTAGTCCAAGGCTAGTTTCCTCAGAGTTTCTGGAGCAAGCAGTCTCCAAAACAAACACCAGTGGTTTCTGCAAATGAAGGCACTTGTCTGCAGGCACTTCCTTTTAGAAAGTGCTAATAGCAGGTGATTCAGCCTGGTGACTCGTCAATGGGAGTACCTTTTGCTTTCAGGAAGGGCTAACTCTGTGACACTTCAGGGAAGCCTGGGGCTTTTCACTCCCAGACCTCAGTAGAGGCACTTAGAAAGGGAAAATGAATGTCAGAGATCTTCCCCAAGCGTCTGAAACAGGCAAATGCCCCGTTCCCTCAAGGTTCCCTCTTTTGAGCCCAGAATGGAGATGTAGCTGCAGTGAGGCATGTAGTTCCCTACTCTGAGAAAGGGCCAGGTGAGGAAGTGTAAAGGGTGATGAGATTTAGAAAAGATCCTCCCCCTGACACACACAATTCTGGAAGAGGCTTCTTTTAGCAACAGATGCGGCAAATCATACGTTAGAGGGCTTATGATTTCTCCTTGTGTTTTAGCCTGTCGATGAAAAATTAATCAGTCTATCTAAGAAAGAAATGGAAAATTTTATTCCAGCCAAATTTGAAGATTATGACCCAGAAAGAGCTTCTCAGAAAGCTCTGAGAACTGTTCCGTTCATTATATAAGTTTTTTGAGACAGAGAGCTGTACATCAAATGCTGTATGATTGACAGTTCACATAATCCAGATCTAAGTATCATCGTGGTGGGTCATGTGACCCCTTACAAGATCAGGAAGGAATGTTACCTTTTAAGGAGTTGTCTTACTGATGCTAGGAGAATGCTGCTCTTCATGGTTGAGCAGGTATTTCTGCCGATGGGGGAGGTTTGGTCGATGCCTAATGCAGATACACAGTGCACAGTGCGGGGAGAGAGGAGGCCAAAGGGCAGAGAAAAATTTGTATGTTTAAGTTTCTCTTGTCTTGCCATAAAATACGAATTTTACTTCACAAGCCCTTTTAGACGTTTGTTGTATGTATACATTGTATGAATGTGTAGGCAGTTCGGACAGAACCTGCCTTAGAATAATAGAGAGCGTCCTAAAGTCAAGAGTTAGGAAGTTTTGAGTCAGACCCCTCTGGCTTCAAAGCCCGCCGTGCAATCAGCTGTTCCGTTGCTCAGTCGACTCATCTGGAAGCAAATAGTATGGTATTATTTTCCTCATTTTTCAGGTATGAACACTGAAAACAATAACATCCACCACAGTATTTAACTCACAGTTCGCTGAAATAAGTGAACGAATGAAATAAATGAATGAAATTATATGTAAAATGACTGATATGCAGGCATTACTCAATACATGACAACGTTATTATTCGTAGTAGTGGTAGCAGCACGGTCTACCTGGCTTGCTGATCTAAAGCATAGTTCATTGTGATCTTGCCATAAAGAGATTGTTCTCCGTTTTGGAATGTGATTTACACCTTGTCAGCAGTAGAGTCCCAGAATCAGGAAGTTATCTAACAGGCTCCTCTGGGGGCTGTCTCTAGGATAAAATGTGGCAGGATTACACAAGATGAAGAATTATTTCTGGTGTACACATCCCAGACCATCATTAAAGGTCAAGGTGGCAGATTCGAAAGTAACCATGAGAAAGCATGCTTTCCAGGAAAGGAGAGTTAGATAATCAGTTGTTTGAGGCTCAACTTGACTTTCAAATATTTATTTATTTTGCCTGTGCCGGGTCTTAGTTGCAGCTCGAGGACTTACTAGTTGAGGCATGCAGTCATTGACTTTTGAAGTCAGCATCTTTGTGTATTACATTATTTTGACATTCATCTGGCCATATGAAATTATGAAGTACCTAATGTAAGTCGGGCTCTGCATATATAATGATGCATAAAGTAGACTTTCCCCCTAGTGAACGGGATAGACATTTTAAAAATAAAACGTACACACAGTTGCCCATTGTGTGACATGCAGTTAAGATACGGGTTTTATAGTTAGTTGATCATGTCCGAGATGGCATCTCTGAGGAAGGTCTGGTGAAGTGGATATCGGAGGACCAAGTGGGAGTCAGCTGGGCAAAGGAAAGAGGAAAAAGCATTCCAGACACAAGAACCCATACACTGAAGACCTGCAGGAAGGAGAAAGCTGAAAGAAGGTTGGGGTGATGTGAGTACTGCAGCATCACAGAAAATCCGGGCAGAGAAGAAGAGATGAAGCTGGGGGAGGTCAACCAAGTCAAAGCTCATGAGTGATGTCCTGGTAGCCAGGAGGGAATTGAATCCCGATATGAGTCAATCTCGGGGGCTGGGGCAATGGTGTCTGAGTAGCCGAGGGGTTCCGAAAAATGTGCATTTTTCAGGCACATTTGAAAAAGCAATATGTAATCCAGACCCCTGCATGAAGTCCAGAACAGGGGAGGGTTGCTCACGGACTGAAAGGAAAGCTAAATTGTATCTATCTATTGTATTGTATTGTATGTATCTATCTATTGTATCTATCACTAGCTAAAGTAATCCTGATTACTTCCTGGAAATATAACTGGGAAAAAATACTCTGTGGGAAATGGAAGCCCCAGTCTATGCTCTAGACAAAGCAGGAGAAAAAGCTGGCATAAATACTGGTCCCATAAAGATGTGCTGAGATCCTGATTTAAGGAAACAGGATCCTTAAGGAAAACAAAACAAAACAAAACATTATTTAGGAGGATTTTTCTCCTAGCATACACACACACACACACACACTCAAATACACACACACACACATCTCAGCTAAATAGGCACACACACAAATTACAAACCACACAAGAAAATAATCTATCCTGAGGGAGAATCTGGTTAAAAGCAAACACTAGGAATAAGGTTTCAAGAATTAGAAGTAATAGAAAAATCATAAAATGTGCTTAAAATTGTTAAAGATTTAAAGATGTAATAAAATTATAATTAAAGATTTAAAGATGTAATAAAATTATAATAAAAGGCAACCTTTTTTTTTTTTTTTTTTTGCGGTACACGGGCCTCTCACTGTTGTGGCTTCTCCCGTTGCGGAGCACAGGCTCCGGACGCGCAGGCTCAGCGGCCATGGCTCACGGGCCCAGCCACTCCGCGGCATGTGGGATCTTCCCGCACCGGGGCACGAACCCGTGTCCCCTGAATCGGCAGGCAGACTCTCAACCACTGCGCCACCAGGGAAGCCCAAAAAAGGCAACATTTTTGAAATAATGTTTTTGAAAGAAAAACAAAATGAACTTTAAGGAAAAAGAAAATGTAGTCATCAAAATTAGATGTTCAAAGGTTTAGTTAAATATCATGCTGAACACAATTGAATAAAGAATTTGAACACAAAAAATTAGTGAACTGAAAGAATAGTCTATAGCAATTACTACAGGAAATAATAACCCAGTGAGACAGAGGAATGGAAAGAGTAAAGACTGAGTGTCATGGGAAGTAGAATAAAGGTAACTGACGTGTGTCTAGTAAGAGCTCCAGAAGAAAAGAACAGGGGAACAGCTGCGGAAAAAAAAAGATAAATAGCTAAGAATTTTCAGACTTGATTTTAAAAACTATGAATCTTCATTATAAAAATGATATGAATTCCTGAACTGGGTAAATAAAAATAAACATTTAATGAGATGCCTCATAGTGGAATTGCAGAGGAAAGGAAAAGCAAAATAACTCAGAAATAATCAGATAGAAATGACATTTTACCTGCAAAATAGGGAATAATTAGGTTGTCAGTTAGATGTTCCATCAACTAAAATGGAAAGTAGAGATTATTGAATAATATCTTAAAGTTGCTAAGGAATATAATGTGAACTTGGACTTCTATGCCCAGTTAAATTTCTCTTTCAAAAGCAAATGTAAAATAGAAATATTTTCACACAAATGCTAACCTTACCACTCAGATATCCTGCTGAAAGAACCACTAAAGGGTTTATCTCATAAAGATGGAAATTGAACCTAAGAAAGGAAAAGGAAGCAAAAATGTATGGTTAGAAAATAAATCAGGAAAACGTGAGTACATCTAAATAAACTTTATTGTAAAAACTAATGATTATAATTAAAATAACACCTACTTGTGGAGGAGGGGTAACACAGGATGTCGCTAAAGTGCTACACAACAATAATATGAAAGTCCTTTATTGTTCATGAGAAGAGCCTGTTAACATTTTAACATGACATCATTATATCAGAAAAAATACAAAGCATATCTTTTAAGTTGGTAGAGAGGGAAGAAGCAGAAAGAAATTCTAATAACCCAAAAGAAGGATGATTTTAAAAAAGAAAAAGTATCAAGAAATAGCATGAAAACACACAAAAAATACAAATAATTCCAAACATATCCATAATTCCAATAAATATAGAGCATGCTCATCAGTTAAAAGATAAAGATCCTCTAGTTGATAAAGAAAAATTAAGTTATATGCAATTTACAGGCATCAGAGAAAAGATACTAATGAAAAATGGGAAAAGATACATTAGGCAAATACAAATCTAAATAAAGATGTTGAATTGTATGACAATATTAATGTCAGCCAATTAGACTTAAAGATATAAATGAATATTTGCAATAAAGATAACCATAGAGCTTAATTATAAAATAAGCAATTTCCCAGGAAAATAAAATAATACTAAACCCATCCATCTCTAAAACTATTGTCTAACCTCAAAATATATCAAGCAAAATGTAGACAAAATTACAAGAAAAATTGATAAAATAAAATCATAGAAGATTTCGCTTGTCACAAACAGTACAACCAGGAAAAATGGAAAAAGTAAAAAAGCATCAGAAAAGCACAATAACAAATTTGCCTAAATTGTTGTACAAAACAATTAAATTTAAATTAAATTTAAACAATTAAATTTTAATTGTTATACCCAACAATTAAAATATTCGTTGTTTCCTAACAGATATAGAATACTGATAAAAATTGACCATGTTTCACAATGTGCCAGAATTTGATAGGAATGGACATTTTACTTTGTAAAATCCAAGTACCAAAAATATGACCACAAATACCCAAACAACTCATTCAAAAATTTAAAAAATTTGAACATTTGAGTATTTCACAAGTCAAAGAGGAATTCAGAATGGATATTAAAATAGAGAACTGAAAAGCCATATATCAAAGCTCATGAGTAGCAACTGAAGTAATATAGAAGATTGGAGCTTTAAATGCACAAATAAAGAATGAACACAGAATAAAAAATTTAGTGAGCTCTCTGTTCAATTCATGAAGCATGCAAAGACTAAGAGAGTGAACATGAGGAAAGGAAGGGGAAATAATAAAGAGGAGAAAGACAATAGCAGGAAAAACAAAGAGGATGAACAGGAATCAAAGCCAGTTCTTTGAAAAGATTAATAATATAGGCACAACCCTGAGAGAGAGAGACCTTGTTAGAAATTGTCATTAAAGTTATTCAATTGATGGTCAAAAATCTACCCATCCCTCCTTTTTCCCAAACCTCTCCAAAAAATCCTACCTAGAAAGTAACATGAAGCAACAGTACACGATATATTCCAGGAAACAAGCAAAGAGAAGAAGCTCTCCAAACCACTCTATAAAGCTAATATAATCTCAGTTCTTAAATTGGACCAAGTAAATATCAAAAGGAAAAATTGTAGGACAGTCTTTTCTTATACAGGAACACAGATGCATTACTCCTAAATAAAATATTAGCAAATGATTCTGAATTCAGCCATTTTTTCAGTGAACGAGCAGGGTGCATCCCAGTAATTCATAGATAGTTTAACATTATAAAATGTACAACTATAATTCACTCACTACTTTAACAAATTAATGATTAAAGGAGATAAACTATGGTTATCTTAACACCTGCAAAAAAGCATGTGTTAAAATTCAATATCCATGATTTTTAAAAATCTCTTAACAAACAAGGCATAAAACGGCATTAACTTTACAAAGCTTGTCAATCAACATCCAAAACCAAATATTGTATTTCATGTTAAAACATTAACACATTCCCTCCAAAGTAAAGAAAAATATAAGGCTGCCTGCTATCAGCAATTCCTTTCAGAATTAAACCCTCAGCCTTAGCCAGACCAATAAGATAGGAAAACGTAAAAGGTGTGCAATTTATAAGAAACAGAATGAACATAATTCAAAGGCCATATGGTTATCTACACAGAAAAGATAAGAAAATACAAACTACTAAAATTAATAAAAGTGCATCAGCATTACTCGAAAAACCATAATGTCTAAGGTTGACAGCAAAAATTCAGAAGATATAATTTAACAAATCCATGATAGCAGCAAGAGTACATAGGGATATATTTTAGAAATGTAGAGAATAAACTTTATGGAAAAGCTATAAAATGTTATTGAAGGATATTCTCAAAGGATCAAAATAATTGGTGATATCAGTCATATTTATGAATGGAAGCATTAAATATCTGTAATAGTGACCAGCACTCTCACAGTGGATTTTTGTTTGTTGTTTACAAACAAATTTAACTAATGGATACTAAAATTAACATGGAAGAATAAAGGGCCAAGAATTGCCAAACTACACAAAAGAGAGAGAAGAGGTGAAATTTACCATAAGGCTACTTGTCAGGAGAGTGTGGTTAGATGCAGGAATGAGCAATAAAAACAAATGAACACTATGGAGAACAGTATGGAGGTTCCTTAAAAAGCTAAAAATAGAACTACCATATGACCCAGCAATCCCACTACTGGACCTATATCCTGAGAAAACCATAATTCAAAAAGAGACATGTACCAAAGTATTCATTGCAGCACTATTTAAAATAGCCAGGACATGGAAGCAACCTAAATGTCCATCAACAGAGGAAGAGATAAAGAAGATGTGGCACATATATACAATGGAATATTACTCAGCCATAAAAACAAACGAAATTGAGTTATTTGTAGTGAGGTGGTTGGACCTAGAGTCTGTCATACAGAGTCAAGTAAGTCAGAAAGAGAAAGACAAATACCGTATGCTAACACATATATATGGAATCTAAAAAAAAAAAAAAAATGGTACTGATGAACCTAGTGGCAGGGCAGGAATAAAGACGTAGACATAGAGAATGGACTTGAAGACACGGGGCGGGGGAAGGGTAAGCTGGGATGAAGTGAGAGCAGCATCGACATATATGCACTACCTAATGTAGAATAGATAACTAGTGGGAAGCAGCTGCATAGCACAGGGAGATCAGCTCGGTGCTTTGTGTCCACCTAGAGGGGTGGGATAGGGACGATGGGAGGGAAGCTCAAGAGGGAGGAGATAGGGCTTCCCTGGTGGCGCAGTGGTTGAGAGTCCGCCTGCCGATGCAGGGGACACGGGTTCGTGCCCTGGTCTGGGAAGATCCCACATGCCGCGGAGCGGCTGGGCCCGTGAACCATGGCCGCTGAGCCTGCGCGTCCGGAGCCTGTGCTCCGCAACGGGAGAGGCCACAACAGTGAGAGGCCCGCGTACCGCAAAAAAAAAAAAAAAAAAAAAAAAGAGGGAGGAGATATGGGGATATATGTATACATATGACTCATTTGCTTTGTTGTACAACAGAAACTAACACAGTATCGTGAAGCAATTATGCTCCAATAAAGATCTATTAAAAAAAAAAAAGGAAGAGAAAAGCTAGTGAGTTGGGAATATTTGTAATAAAAACAAAACAAAACAAATGAATAAGGGAGAAACCAGAACAGACTGGTGGATATACACAAGCTTGTTATAAGGTGGCTTTAGAAATCAGTAGTGCAGAAAAAAAAAAAAAAAAAGGACTGTACGATAAATACTGTTGGAGTAATTAACCATTCATAATAAATTAAATTACATTTCAAGATCACATGATAATAATAACTGCAACAATAACAACGATGATGAACATTCGTTGAGTGCTCATTAAATGCCGGGCACTGTACTAACGCCGTATATGTGTTAACTCATTTAATCCTTTCTACCTGCCAATGAGATATTTTACAGATGAACAAACTGAGTCTCAGAGAGAGACAGAACTTGCTGACAGTCACACAGCGAGTGGGTGGCAGAAGCAGACCCTGCTTTGAACACAGCAGTCTGGCTCCGGAGCGCTAGCTTTTAACTACCACACACTATTGCTCTGTGATGAAAATGAACTGTCTCCTGGGTCAAAGTCCTAAGGGTGAAAAACCAACCTTAAAACTCCAAGAAGCAATTTTAGGACAAATGATCTAGCTTAGGAAAAATGTTCTACATTCATATGTAATAAATTTATAAACAGAACATGGAATGTCATTTAACAGCTGGCAAATAGTGGTTATGTATTAGATGGGGGGAGGAAAGATGGGATAGGGGAGGACTTTTTAAGCGTTTCTGTGATATTTTGGTTTATTTCAACAATGATCTATGACAGATATGAAAAAATGATATTTGTTAAATCTGGTGGATAGCATATGCCTGCTTTTTCTATATTTAGCATTTCCTATATATTCGCATTTAAAAAAATAGACGCAAAGTACTTTTTAAAAAAAAAAGAATAAAAGGGAAAGGTGGGGGAGGGACAAATTAGGAGGTTGGGATTAACATATACACACTACTATATATAAAATAGATTAACAACAAGGACCTACTGCATAGCCCAGGGAACTCTACTCAGTACTCCGTAATTATCTATATGGGAAAAGAATCTGGAAAAGAATGGATATATGTATATGTATAACTAAATCATTTTGCTGTACACCTGAAACTAACACAACATTGTAAATCAACTCTACTCCAATATAAAATAAAAATTAAAAAAAAAAGAAAAGTTGGAGACGAGGAAGTAAAGTCAAAAGAAAAGAACAGGCTTGAGAAGTAAGTCTGTGTATTTTTTAATGAGGCTGCGGGAGGCTGAGAGCTAGATCAGGTCCTTTACAGCTTACTTTCTCATTTTTCTTTTGAATAAACACTAATGTGCCCAGTAACGTGATAAAATTACCCACCACAATCCATCCTTAAACATGCATGTCAAACTCTGGTTCTCACCTGCCGCACCTACTGCTTTGTGCATTGTGGGTCCTCAGTAAATACTTATTTATCGAGCCATTTACTATTGGTATTAAACCATAATCAACCAAATTAAACTGTATTGATTCAGAAAATGCCAAACAGGTGTTCCTTTGGTTGCAAGATTGATCTCCTGGGCATTGCATTAGGAAAAGAAAGCTGGGGGCCTCGATTTTACTCCACCACTCGGTAGCAAAACAGATGAGAAAGTTTGCACAAATTGTGTTTTTAAAAAGATCCCTTTCGGGCTTCCCTGGTGGCGCAGTGGTTGGGAATCCGCCTGCCAGTGCAGGGGACACGGGTTCATGCCCCGGTCCGGGAGGATCCCACGTGCCGCGGAGCGGCTAGGCCCGTGAGCCACAACTACTGAGGCTGCGCGTCTGGAGGCTGTGCTCCGCAACGGGAGAGGCCACAACAGTGAGAGGCCCGCGCACCGCAACTGGAGAAAGCCCTCGCACAGAAAAGAAGACCCAACACAGCCAAAAATAAAAAATATACAAAATAAATAAATAAATTAAAAAAAAAGATCCCTTTGAAAAGTCTGGGGTGTTCGCTGACTCTAAGCGTTTCACTCTCCGCTCACACACTCACCCGGTATCTCCCTTCAGCCGGCTCCGGCTCTGGCGGACCTTGGACACCCTTCCCCCATGCCGAGACTGGCACAAAGTGAAATGTGCATTTCAAGTACAGCCTAGGGCTTCCGAAACGGTTCCCACCACTTACAGTAGTTACCTGGTCCTCACGGTGATTCCACTTGCCTTCCTCGGGGGTATTCCACGGCCCCTGAATCCAGTCTGCACAGAACAAATACGTCTTCTTCCTACTTGCCTTCTTTTACTTTTTATTCATGCTTATCTGCAATTGACCTGGGTTGAAAATACTTGGATTGGAGATGCTTCCTGATTTTAACTGTTTCTATCACGTTTAGTTAATGTCCTAGAACCAGATCTTGTGGATGTGTCAGATGATTCTAGCCTGTTGTTGATGTTGGTTTGTTTTTCAGCAAATTGTGTAGAGAATACCTCTGCCCTAGCTTTCCAAATCAGGTGTGCTTTGGTCCATATTTGCACTGTTAGGATGTCCATTAATATTAATTAATATTCAATTAATTAATTGAATCAATTAATTCAATCCTCGATTCAATTAATTAATTGAATTAATTAATTCAATCCTCGATGTTTGGAAGACTTTTTCAGTTGTGATAATATTCCTTGGTTGACATTCCTGAAGTGTCTAATGTCATCCTTAAGTTCTTTGAATTGTTCTCTTGATTAGTGATTTATCCAAATTATCTTTGCTCAAAGTCAATATGTTATTATTATTTCCCTCTGCAAGTCTTTGGCACCCTTAATTCTCAATCTTAATTTTATGTTCTTCTTTTTGGCTTGCTGCATTGGAAATCTCTTCCATTTATACCTATTTTGAATCTACTTGCCACTTTGACCACCCATTACAATGGCAACCGTAAAGGCTGTGATATTTCTAAAGCTGTATTTATAAAAAAAAGTCCAAGTCAAAAAATGCCCAAATCCATTAACTCTATAATGTCTTATATTGTCATTTCTAATCTCTGTTACATCTCCTTCCTTCCTTGGAGAATGCAGAGCCTCTCTATAAAACAGTATCTTCACACCCATAGAGGGTTCCAGTGTTTATACCATTTTTTTTTGAAATTGTACATATCCCTCTCTCTTTCTCTGCACCGTAAACAAACTTCTGCTCTCATACTTTCTCCACTTTTCTTTTCCCAAACATTCGTTACGTTCTCTTGCCCAACCACTATGCTCAACAGTGATGTCCAAAAAGAAAATTCAAAGTCGAATAAGATATATTACCTATTTTCAAGAACTCATAGTCTACTTAAAGAGAGAGATGTGTAACAAATAACTATAATATATTACGTTCCGTAAGGTAATTCTGGGCAAAATTTATGGCTAACTTTGCCTCAAGGTGCCAGGAAAGGCAGTATAGAGGTAGGAGTTAACGTCTGAGCTTGGTCTGAAGCAGTATCACATAGCAGTTAATGGACTTGGAGTCAGCCCAGGGTCTACTCGACCTCTCAAATCTATTAGCTGTGTGAACTTAGGTGAGGTTATTCTTTATCTCTAAGCAGCAGTTTCCTCACTGTGCAACGCCCCTAATGACACTCGTCTCAGAAGGTTGTGGGAATTAAATAATAGGATGCATATAATGTATAGCACACTGCCCGGGACACTGTAGGCACTCAATAAACAGCAGTAGTCAGCGGATGTTATGTTTTGTTATATGGAGGGCACCTTCAGGATAGGTCTTTGCTAAAGGAATAGTATGCCCTGTGGCACAGTTCATGCACACTTACAGCATGTTGAAGAAAAAGCAATAAACTAAGTGATGCAGTAAATTTAGTGCTCGACCCAGAATGAGTCAAAATTTTACTGAAGAATGTAAGTAGACCCAGATGAAGCTTCCTTTAGCCTGCTAAGGAGTTGAAGTTGATTCTGTTGTAGCTGAAACTTAAAATATTTTTTATTAGGAAAGAAGCTTAGTCTGCTTTACATTCAGGGGGCTGCGAGAGATGCATCGCAGGGTAAAGATTTGTAGTCCAATTAGCAAGCAATGGCCGTAGTCTAAGCAAGAGATAATGAGTTTCCAAATTAAGCCACTGGAGTTGGAGAACAGGTAGGTATGGCGTATTTAAGCGATGGAATCCATAGCCTTCAAAAAGAGCTAAATGCGTACGTGTTAAGTGTGTATACAATGAGCTGTTACATTATATCCTCCACCTGGTTACCAAAAAATGAGTTATACATACCCCAAATGTTACGCCTTTAGCCCAAACCATTGATATACATTTCATTCAATTATCCTTTCTTTCACATTTACTTTCCCATTTAATAATAATTTATTGATTATTTATCGATTTACTAATAATTTATTGCCTGACAGAGGAATGTAAAGGTAAACAAGACTTGCTCACGCCTATCTCCCAGAAGTTTTTGCTGATAATGAGAAAAGAGAGAAATTCCATTTTTCTTTGTTCTAATGTTTAACCACAGACAGCTTTTAAAGTCAGAAAAAGTCCAAGAAGTTAACCCTTGTTATTTTGAGATTTGACTGGTGTTTTGCTTTCCCATCTTCCCAGCTCAGTGGGTTGTAGGAAGTCCCCTTGCACATGACCTCCTGTACTGAGGGCTAAATTAGTTATTTTTGGATGACCACGAGGGTAATCACAAAGCTGCTTGGGCTCAACCCTGTATTGCCAGTTTCCTTCCTAGACAAGCCCCTCACAGACAGAAATCACCTACCTTTTCTCCTAATTCACTTCTTCTAGACATTGCTCTGATCTTCCTTTAAAAAAAAGATAACTATATAGGTAATATTTAATTGCATTTTTATGTAAAAAAATGATCATCAGTGAACTAGTCAGCATCGATTAGGAAATGCTGCATTAATAAAAAATATTAAAATCTCAGTGGCAGAGCTGTGAGGTTGATTTCTTCCTCCTGATACAGGCCCTGAGGGCCATCTTGGGTTCTATTTTGCCCTGTCCTTCACTTCAGGACACAGGCTACTGGAGCAGCCACGATCCACCATCTGGAGGATCCAGAGCACAGGCAGTGCCAGGGCAGAGAGAAGTATTTAGTGATAAGCACAACCGCCCTGAAAGTTTACACGTTGAGGGACATAGACTCCTGCTTTACATTCCATTGGTCAGCACAGGGCACGTGGCCACATTTCACTACAAGGGTGGGAATAAAATATAGAATTCGTTCCTACCATACGCCTGGAAGGTGGAGAAATTGAATATTTCTCAACAACTTTAATGAGGAATCGAGGTTTTCTCTTCTGAAAACCAAACTTTCTGTCCCTTCTCCTTTCCACGTGCAAATACTCGTACCTCTTCCACAGGTAACCAGCTGAAGTCCTGAAGTCGCATCGAGCTCAAGGTCCAGCATCTCTGGAGGATGCTGAATCATCTCATCACCAGGGAGAGTGTGCGGTCGTCTCCAGCTCTGGTCGAAATCTGGGACCTCTTGAGACTTAGGAGATAGATAGCAAACCTACCTGGCTCCTCCCAACACACCAAGCCCTGCTTTTCCGAAAGAAGAATGGGAGACACACAGTTGGCAAAGGTCTGCAGCAATTCCTAAATTCCACGGGGAGAATATATTCAGAGGCCCCCTATCTGGGGAGTGTGGAATGTTTGGAATGTTCCCTGATGAGGTCCTCAGTCAGTGCCCTGGGAGTAGCTTGGGCTCACTTGTCCTTTGTTCTCCGTGGTCCTCTGAAAGTACTTTTTTGATTATCCTCCTTCACTAATGATGGAAAGGGCATTGGGGAATATTGCCCTCCTTAGGAACTAAGAGGCTTTTCTTCATTCCACTTCTTGCCCAGAAACTGCGGGCTGGTACAAGGGTTAATTTCAAAGAAACAGACAGTTTGAGATTCACATATACACACTACTATATGTAAAATAGATAATCAACAAGGACCTCCTGCATAGCACAGGGAACTACACTCAATATTCTGTAATAACTTATATGGGAACAGAATCTGAAAAAGGATGGATGTATGTATAACTGAATCACTTTGCAGTACACCTGAAACTAACACAACATTGTAAATCAACTCCACTCCAATATAAAATAAAAATTTATAAAACACGACAGACAGTCTCCTTTAGTGCAAGCAGGTGGATCTTTTGACAATAAAATTCAAACAAAAATTCTTTTAGAGTTTTGTTAATTGAGCTTTTAACTTTCAGAATATTTGGTGCAAAGCTCCATTAAATACGGAGTGTCTGGTTGCCTTTAAGTGTGCCTGCCGCCACGTGGACCTGATTGGAATCGATAGATAAGACACTAATAAGAAAATGCAACTTTTATCCCTCGAACAACTGTCATGATGCTTTTACCTACATTAAATACCATACTCTTGTATGTCTTTCTGAATGAATATTATAATGGGACCATTTTCTTTTTCAAACGTTTATCTAAATTCATCTTTATGTATATATTTTACCTTATTCACTCTGACTCCCCTTGCTTTCAAATTGTATATCTGGTTTCCTTTATTATCACTTCCCTTTTTCAAAATGTGTGCTTGAATTGGTTTCAAATATATATTATCTGTCCTTCCTGTTCCGCCAATAACCCCTGATAGGCCTTATCTGGTCCTTCTGCAAACACCTCACCACCACCACCATGGGGCAGTAACAGTGGCTGAAACACAGGTGAAGGGACTTTTTTTCCCATGACACAGATTTATCATTGATTTCTTGAGAGAAGCGGCATTTCCTAGTGTTCTTGGGAAGCCAGATGATCTGAAACATGGGTACAAAAGAAATTTTGTCATCCCTCAGAAATGTAATGTCACTAATAATGTGGAACATCACAATAATATAATCATCAATCATCAAGTTTCCCTCTCTTTAAATTCATAAATGGGAGTCAAACTTCTATGAGAGTACGTCTCCGTTCTAGGCTTCGGGAATAGATTGGTGAGAACAAAAAGCCTCTGTCTTCATTTGGAGTTTATGCTCTGATGGGAGAAGGCAAGCAGTCAACCTCTAGAGAAGGAAAATAAATCATATGCAAATTTATATTGTTTGTTGTTGTTTTTACTTTTTAAAAACCTTATGGATTCCAAAACAATTCCTGGAAAGTTGGTAGGGGTGGAGGTGAATCTTAATGTTGGACGTGATCATAGCTACAAGAGAGCCTGTAAAACTGATACATTAGCACTGAGGTATGATGGTCGCTCAGCTTCTTACTGGTAACTTCATCCCTCATTTCTTCTTGAATGCAGATCTTTACTAAGATCTGCTACAACCATAAATGAACTTTTACTCTGAGGTACCTTAATCCATTCCCAGGTTTTACCATTGTGTGAGATGTATTCTAAATAATGTTTTGTATGTTCACAATGCATCTGTTTGTTCCACTGAATTTGTATTGGTTGGATTTTTTTCTTGACACAGAATATTGTGTATTTCACTCTGAAATTTGTTTTTTTTTTCACTAAACAATATACCTTACAGATACATGTTAACTGTTTTTATAGTATTTGATAGTAATTCCCACATTGATAGACACAGGATTTTTCCAATATTTCCTTACAACAAATAAATCTGCAATTAATATCATTGTATACATTGTCTTGAACATTGAAATAATTCTCCAGAGTAGGTCTTGAAAGTGGAATTGTCGAGACTTAAGATATGCAATTTTTCTTTTAATAGATACTGTTAAATTTTCAACAAAAAAGGGCCATACCAATGTCCCATCTATGGCAACCAGTTTCCATGGATCTGCCAGTATTTTCTATTATCAAACTTCATGTATTGTTAGACTGTTGGGTAGAAAAGGTTCATTTCTATTTTCATTTGCATTTTTCTTGATCACTAGAGAGGTTAACATTTTTTTCTTTTAGTTTTTATATGTTTAATGGTCATTTATATTTTTTCCTCTTGAATTTCTTCTTAATATATATTGCCAGTTTTCTTATGAACTGCTCATTGTTTATTTGATTTTTTTATTAATTCATGAGAAAATAATTTTTGTTACAGTACTACAATCAATATTTCCTACAGTCTATGATTTACAATTTTTTGGCTTTTGTTTTACCTTACAAAATTTGAAAGTTTATTGACCTCAATATTTTTCATTATATCAATTGCTTTATGTACACCATGCCCTATGTTGATAAATATATTATCTCATATTTCTTCTTGTATTTTGTATACTTTTTTACCTGTAGGTCTAAAACCCATGTAAAATGTATTTCATGGGGATATATGTATACATATAGCTGATTCACTTTGTTATACAGCAGAAACTAACACAACATTGTAAAGCAATTATACTCCAATAAAGATGTTAAAAGAAATAAAAAATAAAATGTATTTCTGTGAATGTTGAAAACTATGGATTAATTTAATATTTTCCCAAATGTGTAGCTAGTTTTTCTAATACCATTTAATGTAGTAGAATTTCTCTTCAATATGAAGACAACATTTATCATGTAAGAAATTCCCTTGTATACATAATTTCTGCTTCTGGATTCCCTGATTTTTTCTATTGGCTTGTTTGTATTTATTTTTTCTATTAGCACACTGCTTTGCTATTGAAAAGTTTATAGTATGTCATGGTATTTGTTAGGACAAGACTTCCTTCTTTTTTTTTTTTTTAAAGCTGTCTTAGTTATTCTTACACATTTCTCTTTTGCTTGAATTTTAGAAATAGCTTACCAAGTTCCATGAAAATCCCCCCTTTGTTCATGATTTTTTCCTCTCTCTTTTGACCACAGTTGCCAAAGATTTATTCATATTATTAACCTTAAAAAATACAGATTTTTCTGGGTAGAGAACTACAAACCCAAATAGCTTCTTTTTTTCTTTTTTTAAATCTAATTAGATTCTCATTTTTTCCAGGTATTCTATCAAATCCCATTTTGAGTTTCTCTTTCTAATTGATGTGCTGAAACATTCTAATTGATATGAATTGAATGGGATTTTTTTTTTTTTTTTTTTTGGTACGCGGGCCTCTCACTGCTGTGGCCTCTCCCATTGCGGAGCACAGGCTCCGGACGCGCAGGTTCAGCGGCCATGGCTCACGGGCCCAGCCGCTCCGCGGCATGTGGGATCTTCCCAGACCCGTGTCCCCTGCATCGGCAGGCGGACTCTCAACCACTGCGCCACCAGGGAAGCCCTGAATGGGATTTAAAAAAAAATGTTTGTTTCATTTATCTTGCTTGGGATTCTTTAGACCTTTCATTTTGAGAACTTATATCTTAGATTGGAAATGAGGTTATCAGTTAGAACTCAGTTTTTGATATAAAATACACAGATTTTTAAATAAATATAAATGTAAATTTGTGTATACATACACACACACACGCGCACACACATACATGCATACTTTTCTGAACTCTGCCCACTGGGAGTTTCTTAGAACAGTGACACTGCCAATTAGCATACCTAGCCCCATATCTTGGATTTTAAGTACCGTTTTCCAATTTAAAAAAAAAAAAAAAAAAAGTCCCTTATAGAAATCACCAATTCTAAAGCTGGGGCTGGAAAAGTTCAAGATAATTTTGGAATATATTTTTATACCAAAAAGTAAGGAAGTGCTCACAGAATAATGGGATGCATCAAAAGCACACAGGAGCCAGCTTGAACAGACCCCCTCCGGCCAAATTTGAGGTAATTTGGGCATCA
Organism: Delphinapterus leucas; assembly: GCF_059928025.1. Classification (NCBI taxonomy): domain Eukaryota; kingdom Metazoa; phylum Chordata; class Mammalia; order Artiodactyla; family Monodontidae; genus Delphinapterus; species Delphinapterus leucas. Next base: position 31,049,246 of record NC_143149.1, read on the forward strand.
AAATAAACAATAATTGGGTTTTGACATATAAAATGTGAATTCATGAATCCATATTGAATATGCATATTAATATTAATAAGCACATTAGTAATAAATAAATAAACAAGAGGGAAAAGTCCTTTTTTACAGTAGAAAGGCAAATAACAAGTGCAGATGGCATAATATATTCAGAAAACCACAATTTGAAACCCACCGTAGTAATAATTGTTTTAGTCAAGAATCATCAACAGATATGAAAACAGGTGGGTGAAAATTTGATGAGAAACCTTAACAAAGTGAACGAAGTTAGCATCACCATTAATGAGAAAAACAGATACCTCCTGATGGCAGTTCCGTCAATCTAACCATAAAGAGGCTTCAGAAAATTCCCAACTGAGGGTTATTCTACAAAATAAATGGCCACTACTCTTCAAAAATATTAGAAGACCATGAAAGACCAAGAAAGGCTGAAGAACTATTTTGAATTATTAGAGAATAAAGACACAAGTAAACCAAATGCAACATTAATCCTGGCTTGGATCCTGGACCAGAAAAAAGTATAAAATCCCTGTGCTATAAAGTAGTTAGTAGGACAAATGACAAAACTTGACTAAGGCCTGTAGATTACATAACAGTGCTGTACGGATGCAAATTTCCTGATTTGGAAAACTGTACACACTCTGGATTTGTAAGAGAATGTTCTTGTTTTTTAGGAAATACACACGGAGGGAAAGGGGCATTGTCTTTGCAAATTACTCTCAAATGGTTGAGAAAAGAATTTACATACATACATTAAGAGAGAGAGAGAGAGACAGAGAGAGAAAGAGAGAGGGAATGATAAAACATGGAGTAAGCATAAAATTTTTTCAAAACAAACACATAAGACAAATTCCTTCAAATATGCATTATTGGTAAAGTATCATGTAACATCTGGGCACAGCAGGCAAAAGGATGCAGGCTATGAAAGTTCCATCACAGGCAAATTACCAGAATCACATGCTTCCCTGCCCTCTTGAATGAGGGAGTTAGCAGGAACCGCGGCCAGCTCTAGACGATGCTATCTCTACAGTGTGTTGGCAGAACAAGAATATAGTTTGAACAAATGCAGAGTTTTGGCATTTGCCTGCTGAAAGCAGGCGATGAGTGAATGCCACATAAATAGTTATCAATCTTGGCTCAGTTTACAGCAAAGACCATCACTAAAAGGGCACCAAGGCAGGCCGACTTGCTTTAGAAAATGAAACCAGTCCAAATCTAGGAATCACGCACACAGACCCCAGGTGGAACTTTACAGTATGCTTTCCAAAACCCCTAGACATGGAAGAAGATGAAATATTAGGCAAGTGCAATCTCTTCCCTTGTGAAACTGCAGGACACAAAGAAAACACGAGGCTTGCCGCAATCTGGTCTTTGGGTGACCGGTGGTGACATTAATGAGTTGTACTTTGAAAGAATAGGGCGTTGGTAAGTGGGTGATACCTTCATGAGAAGGCCAACAAAATGAATATTTTTCCCTGCATCCAGTGGTAAAAAATTTTACATAAACAGGAAATGGAGTTGTTTGAGCTTCCTCATTACTGGAAATGTAGACTTAATAGAAGAAAGATGTTCAAGGGTTATTTTTCCATTGGGCTCTGGAAAGGAGACTTATTTTAAATTTGCCTCCTATGACTTTTTATTGCCCATAAAGGGCTGTTAATGTAGGGATCCATGTTTCTGAAATCATTCATATTTCTTTTGAAGTCTTCTCACTTTCTTTGCCATGACTATTTCAAAACAACTGAGTTTTGATCTCTAAAGAAAGCTGAGAGTTCTGTGGGAAAGAGCCCGCTGAGCCAGTGAAAGGGCCCTGACCTGACTCTTTGCTCTACGTCCTCATGCTTCTTCCATTTGTCTGCAACTGTTAGCTCAGGGCACCCATTCACTTGTTCATTTATTCATTAATCTGTATGTTCACCCAGCAGGTGTTCACAGAGCCCCTGCAATGGGTCCAGCACTGCTGAAAGAAAAAAGTCTTGTACTTTAGTGACCTCTTAGACAATACACACAGGAAATAATCATGTCCAGGGCATTTGTTGCTCCTTCATTTCTAAGTAAGTTATACAAACTAAAAGGGGTCAAAATTCAGATGAGTTTCTTTCCTAAACTCACTGCCAATTTATGGCAGGGGTGAAGATACCAGGGTGGTAAGGTAAGATAGCAGGATGGCTGGGAAAGGCTTGGAAAAGGGACCATTCCACTGGACCCTGAAAATAGGTGGGATTCAGAAAGTCAGAATGAAAAGGTAATCACGGGTGAGAGGTCTGATTAATGACAGTGTGCTCAGGGAACAGTGACGAGGTTGTTCCTGGGGGTGACTAGTGTGAAAAAAGTGGGAAAATGTTTATCTTGTCGTGGCCACAACGCTGGGCTCCCTGGTGGCCGTATCAAGAATGTAACACAACGTCCTTCCATGTCCTCTTTTTTCCTCTCTCTCTCCCTCCTTCCAGTCTTTTCTTCCTTCCAACAGATTGCTGGGTAGAACAAGACTCTATTATTCATGACTTCATATTATTATTCTAAGGATGTGGGAATTTAGCCTATAAAACGTTGGGGGTTGTGCTGCCTTAAATTCCTAGCGTACCCTCCTCCACTGTCTTTTTTTTTTTTTTTTTTTTTTGGCTACGTGGCATATGGGATCTTAGTTCCCTGACCAGGAATCGAACTCATACCCCCTGCAGTGAAAGCAGTGAGGGGTCTTAACCACTGGACCGCCAGGGAAGTCCCCTCTTCCACTGTCTTTACCAGTTCCTAAATGATTTTATAACTGGAGAATCCCATTATTCCTTTTTTTCTTTTTAATTTTTATTGGAGTATAGTTGATTTACAATGTCGTGTTAGTTTCAGGCGTACAGTAAAGTGAATCAGTTATACATACACATATACCCACTCTTTTTTTAGATTCTTTTCCCATATAGGCCATTATTGAGTAGTAGAGTTCCCTGTGCCCTACAGTAGGTCCTTATTAGTTTTCTCCATAATTCGAAAAGATACATGCACCCCAATGTTCATTGCAGCACTATTTACATGGAAAATAGCCAGGACATGGAAACAACCTAAATGCCCATCAGCAGAGGAATGGATAAAGAAGATGTGGTACATATATACAATGGAATATTCCTCAGCCATAAAAAAGAACAAAATAATTTGCAGCAACATGGATGGACCTAGAGATTGTCATACTGAGTGAAGTAAGTCAGACAGAGAAAGACAAATACCACATGATATTGCTTATATGTGGAATATAAAAAAAAGAGTACAAATGAACTTATCTACAAAACAGAAGTAGAGTTACAGATGAAGAAAACCAAACTTATGGTTACTGGGGTTTAGAGGGGTGGGAGAAATTGGGAGATTGGGATTGACATATACACACTACTGCATATAAAACAGACAACTAATAAGTCCTATTATTCTTTTCAAGAGGTTTCTGGCGTCACAGTGGGTTCATTTCAAGCAACAAAAGCAGGCACAAATTATATGTCAGGTGATTTTGTTTAGAAGTTAGGAAAATGAAAGAAGTTTCTCTCTCCTTCTTCTCCCTTTTCTTAAATCAATAGAAATGTTGAAATTCAGCCAGCTCTGGGCTTTTACTCAAGGCACACAGTAAGGTGGAAAGGAAAACCAGAAATGGGATTATGTGCATGGCTGTTTGAACATTTGTTTCTCAATTAATTTCTTATGTGTCCTTGGTAAAGCCAAGAGGAGTCCAATTTGGTTTGATGATGAGGCTGTATAGTATTGTCAAAAGAGAATTGGTCAATTTGCAGAAAGCCATTTTGCCAATAGATCAGGTTTTTTTTAAATCCTATTTGCCAAGTAGTGAGGATATTTCAAAGTTTTGATATTGTTTCAGCCCCTATTCAGCCCTTGCACCTACATCTTTTCTTGTTCCTATTCTTGCCATCTTATATGTCGATGGAGAGCCTTTCCTTTTACGATTTTTAGTCTCTTTATTTTTGTAGATTTGGGTCTTGATTCTGTACTTACTTTAGCCCGAGACGTTATGAGAAATTTTACACTTCTACAGGGTCTGGCACTATGCCATGACTCTTTCTGTGCCAGTGATTAAAGGAATGGCCAACTACGTTCGTAAAAAATTAACAGGCTGGAGTAGAAGAAAATGCAGGGGCAGGGTTGCTGGAAAAGGTAGGAGGAGCAGGGGTAAGGGTTGAAACTGAAAAGAAAACTTTGAAAGACACTTCGACAATTAAATAATTTATTAAATTTATGAAATACAATAGTTGAATAAATTGATCATTCAATTGGATTCACAGGACCCTGCTCTTAAAGCAAATTGACCTGAAGCCAGTGGAAAGCCACAAAGCTCCACGATGAATGCAACACCCTGAATGATGGCTTTCACCCCTCCTCAGTTATTAGGTCTTGATTTATTTTTCCTGTCCTCTAATAGAGACATGTGGCCCAGGTGGTACAAAGATGGTCTTCAAGGTCACTTCTGGAAGGGTGCCTAGACTTTTCCTGTTAGTACCACATATTTTTAGGAGTTTATTTTAAATATTACAGATGAAAAATTATTTAAATTCTTGCAAATGTATGAATACAATTAAGATATGTTGCTGCGTTAACCTTTTTTTTTAAGTGCTATTTTATTTGTTTCACAAAATTTAAGGCAACAGTGAAAATCTAGGACCTTCAAAGTGACTCTTCGGGCCGGGCTAAGTGGGAAGGGGTGGGGACAAAGTTCGGTGTAGTTATTCTGTTCTGGGACCATCTCAACAATGTGGAGCCCTTAATGTCTTTCAACAATTGTATCTCCCCTTTGTTTCTGAGAAGCGTGGGCCTCAGCCTCCATGCCTTCCCTTTTCTGTTCAACAGTTTGCTGTTGTGCTCAAGATTCCGCTCCAGTGAAACTCACAGTCCATAAATTAAACTTAATAAAGGAGAGAGTAGGCAGATGACTAAGCTCCTTTTTCTAAGTACTTGGAACAGCCTGGCTATGGCAGCACCCAGACTATCAATCAGCAAACTTGGCAGGATTTTAATGTTGCCCTTTATGAGTGGACACTTGTATAGGCTTTTAACTTGTAAGCCTGGTCATTGAGACGACAGTCAACAGGGCAGTTGTACACATGGTGAAGTTACTTTATTGAGTTTTGTGAATATTTTTTTATGCTGACAAAACTCAGCACATGTGAACATTTTTTTAAATAAACTTTTTATTTTAGAATGGTTTTAGAGGTACAAAATTATTGTGGTGGTAGTACAGACAGATCCCATATACTCCAACCTGTTTTCCATTTTGATTATAATATTTTATTAGTATGGTACATTTGTCACAATTAATGAACCAATATTAATACATTATTATTAATTAAAGGGAAAAAGCTCCTTGACGTGGGCCTTAGTAACAATTTTTTGGAAATTACACCTGAAGCACAAGCAACAAATAAAAAATAAACAAGGGGTACTGTATCAAACTAAGAAAAGCACCTGCACAGCAAAAGAAGACATTGACAATGTGAAAAGACAAATTACAGAATGGGAAAAAATATTTGCAAACCGTATATCTGATAAGGGGTTAATACCCATAACATATAAAGATCTCATACAACTCAATAGCAAAAACAAAAACCCAAATAACCTAATTAAAAAATAAGCGAAGGACTTCAATAGACATTTTTTCCAAAGAAGATATATAAAAGACTAATAGGTAGATGAAAGGATGCTCAACATCACTAGTTATTAGGAAAATACAAATTAAAACCACAATAAGATATCACCTCATGACTATTAGCACAGCTGTCATCAAAAAGACAAGAGATAACAAATGCTGGAGTGGATGTGGAGAAAAGGGAACACTTGCGCACTGTTGGGAATGTAAATTGGTGCAGCTACTATGGAAAACAGCATGGATGTTCCTCAACAAATTAAAAATAGAACTACCATATGATCCAGCAATTTCACTTCTGGGAATATATCCAAAAACACTAACTTGGAAAGAAAGTTTACATTACATTGGCCCTAGAATGAATAAACAATCCAGAAACAGTTCAGAAAGCAAGTTCCACTATACAAAGTAAGTAGGTTTTTTCCTTCAGTTCATTTAAGTTAATTTTTGTGAGTGGTGTAAGATAGATTTTAAGTTTCATTCTTTTACATGTGGATATCCAATTTTCCCAGCACCATTTATTAAAGGGACTGTCATTTCTCCACCGAGTATTCTTGGCTCTCTCATCAAATATTAGTTGACTGTATATACTTGGGTTTATTTACAGGCTCTCAGTTCTGTTCTATTGGTCTATTTGTCTGTTTTTATGCCAGTACCACACTGTTTTAATTAAGTTAGCTTTATAGTATAGCTTGAAATCAGGAAATGTGATGCCTCCTCCTTTGTTCTTCTTTCTCAGGATTTCTTTAGCTGCTCAGGGTCTTTTGGGGTCCCATATATATCTTAGGAGTACTTTTTTCTATTTCTGTTAAATAATGCCATTGGAATATTGATAGTGATTGCACTGAATCTACAGATGGCTTCTGGTAGTATTGACATTTTAATGGTATTAATTCTTCCAATCCAAGAGCATAGGCTATTTTTCCATTTATTTGTTTCTTCCTTGATATCTTTCACCAATGTCAAGTTACTCTTTTTCCCCTGTCTTTTTCTATACTGTACTCCTTGGAAAGAAATTGCTCTGTGGAGCCCACACTTAAGGAGTGGGAAGTTATAGTACATTTCCTTAAAAGTGGAGTGTGTGTATAAATTATTTGGAATTTTTCTGCCTGAGGAATTTATCTATTCTCTCCACTTATTTATTTATTCAATCATTTATTTGTATAAGTATGGATTAATGGATACTAATTTTATACTTTGGCTTATAATCCAATACTACTTTATTTATTCTGTTGCTCAAATTTTTCTAGCTTTGACTATTGGGACTTCTTTTCTTTGGTGCCCATGTTCCTTCTACATACCCCCATCAGTTTGGGCTTTTTAAATTTTGAGCAGTTTTTTACTTTCTGGAACTATAAGAGACCCAGGCTCATCTTGTACATTTCCTGTCCTAATCCAACAATCAGCCATTTCTCCAGGGAGCCATGGTTTATTTGACTGGAGAATGATATTAGAAACCAAGATCTGGGTGCTAGGTGTGCCCCTTGCTACGGTCATTCATGTAAATATTTAAAATCTGAGTTTCATCTGGAATGTTGATGCTAATCAATTAAATTCTAGGATGATGAGGTAGCATAAGCACTTCATTAACACCAAATCCTAGAAATTCTTCAAATACCATGAAAATCGAGTCCAGTCTCAGGAAAGGATGAGAATAAAAGGGAATTTGAGGTGGTAGTATGGGAAATGTGGGAATTCCTGTTCAATATTTCACAAGTAGGCCTCCTCAATTGTAAGGTAAGAAAAATACCTTCCTCTTCATTAAAAAGAAAAGGAAAACAGCCTACTCACTTTGTATAGTGGAATTTGCTTTCTGAACTCTTTCTGGGATAGTTTGTTCATTCTAGGACCAATGTAATGCCAACTTAGGGACTAAATGGAGAATACCATTGGTATACTGCCACCACCTTCTGCCATCTAGTTTCTCAGCATTTATTCTTTTACTCAATAAAATATTACTTGAGCACCTCCTGTGGAGGACAAATTTTAAAAGTCTGATGTTCTGGTTACTATTGCTGCACAGGAAGTTATCCCAAAATGTAGTGGTACAAAACAGCAGCCTTCTAATTGTGCTCACTCTTTTGCGAATTGGTTATTGAGGAAGAACTCAGCAGAGGCAGGTGTCGGGAGTGCTAAGAGCGTTGATAGGCTGGCACCAACTGTCTGTTGCTGCTTGAGAAGAGCTAAAGGGTGCTGGAAAGCAGGAGGAAGTGCCTTCTTCCTTCCTTCTTCCGTTCTGTCTCCCACTGCCTCTCATTGTCAGATGCTCATCGGAAGCAAAATGGCAAGCCCCAGCATCACATGCAGAGGACAAAGAATGGGCTTGGGAATGAGAGTAAGTAAAAAGCACAGGAAAAATTATGAATTGCTGAAGACTTATTTGAACACCAAACCTTGAATTGTATCCATTTTTTTTTAATTAATTTTTTGGCTGCGTTGGGTCTTTGTTGCTGCGCACGGGCTTTCTCTAGTTGCAGTGAGAGGGAGCTACTCTTGTTGCGGACACGGGCTCTAGGCGCACCAGCTTCAGTAGTTGTGGCGTGTGGGCTCGGTAGTTGTGGCTCGTGGGCTTAGTCGCTCCATGGTATGTGTGATCTTCCCGGATCAGGGATGGAACCCATGTCCCTTGCATTGGCAGGTGGATTCTTAACCACTGCACCACCAGGGAAGTCCCGAATTGTATCCATTTTAAATAAAAATTAAAAATTGCACTCTTTTTCACAGAAGATTCTAAACTTAATTTTTCTTGGTGTCTTATGATCAGCAGGGTTTTTTGCTGTTTATCATATATTGTTTCCTCAGGACCTATTTTGCTGGATAAGATTCCATGTCCCTCCCCCAATATCACATGTTCTGTATTCTTTGAGATACTACTGATTGTTTAGTTTTTTTCTTCTGTCTGTTGAATAGGTTCAAACGAGTTACGTCATTGCAGAAACTGAAGCCTGCCTATTTCTTTATTCTAATGTCTTTATTTTAAACTGATACTGACTTAGCTCTCAAATGTGAAAATGTATTTAGTATGGCATAAAATAACCATAAATGGGCTTGAATAAATTCCCGAAAGGTTTGTGTACAAGTCAAATGGCTAAATCTCATTGGAGGCACCATCATCCTTTATAGTTACCTAGAGGCTTTGCTTCTAAGTCCTGGATATGTAAGCCTGTTGAACACCTGATTTCTGATTTCGGGTAGTATTAAGTATAGAATGTTTTCAGTATTTCTCTCTTTTCTTCTCTATTCCTTCTTTTTTCTGTTTAGGAAAAGAAGTTTGGCTTTAACTTTGAAGACAGCTGTTTTTCTAGTGTATGGTTGTCTTATTACTTTAGGTGGGTAGGTATTTAGAAGAGCCATAGCATTTTTTTTTTTTTCCGGTACGCGGGCCTCTCACTGTTGTGGCCTCTCCCGTTGCGGAGCACAGGCTCCGGACGCGCAGGCTCAGCGGCCATGGCTCACGGGCCCAGCCGCTCCGCGGCATGTGGGATCTTCCCGGACCGGGGCACAAACCTGCGTCCCCTGCATCGGCAGGCGGACTCTCAACCACTGCGCCACCAGGGAAGCCCTCATAGCAAAATTTTTATCTTCTTACTTACCTGGTCTCCACGTGTCTCCAAGCAGCAACTGATTTTAGAGATGACATGAGAAAGTAGTTGGGCAAAAGTACCTTGGAGAGTAAGCCTCAATGTCTAAGGTGTCCAATTGTACCTTCCACAGCCAGGACCTGATTATTTTTTGTCTTTCTTGCTCTCTAGGGCTGCAGAGTAACTTAAAAGCATATGTGGCTCACTCCGAAGCTCGTAATGTGAAGCTCAAAATGTAACTAATACATTTTTTATCAAAAGAAAATGCCTTGACTTATGAGAAGTTATTCAAACACACAAAAAAATCATTTCTCTTGCTGAATGGCAGGTTTGATTTTTGCTGGATCATTATCAGTCAAATCTTTATTCTCCTCATCAAGGAAGGCTATTCCATTTCAGATAGTTTTAGTAAGTTTGGGGATGTCTTCCATAACACAGAAATATGTCCAGGATATATTTCTTATCCTAATACCTGCTTCTATTGGAATTATTTTTAGAATACATATCTCCCTCGCTATAGGTTTGAGTGCCCTGAAAAGTTGTCTAAATATCTGATTGAAGAGTATTTACACTCAGAGAGTCCTATGGATGGATTAGAAGAGATCCGTGGTCTCTGAGGTAATTCAGTGAAATATTAGATGATTCTTTTTGTAATAGATAATAGATGCAGCTGTATATTATATATTACACACACAGGAATTGTCCTTATTACAAAGTAAGTGAACCTGAACTAGTGCTGTGCAAAATACATTTTCCACAGCAATTAAGAATAAACTATAAGTGATTCACTAAAATCTTACCTAAAGCTTCAAACTATACAGAATTGCAAGTGATGGGCAAACATCACTACAGCATGGTTCTGGGGTTAACTACAATACTTTCCTATTGTGTTCTCATGAAGGTATCAGTGAGGCAGCTGAAAAATTCAGATGGGGACTGCTAAAGCTACAAGAGAAAAATGAGTGCTCTGTATAAAGGGTGCCCAATGTGAAGGAGACGCAGAATGCAACTCTGGGGAGAAGGAAAGAAAACCTAGGAAGCGTTCAGAGATTTAGGAGGAGAATATAAGACAGCGAGACCACAAAGCCAAGGGGACACTTTCAGGTAAAAGTGAACATTCGATTGAAAGATCAAAGAGGGTGAGAATTGAACATCAGTTACTGGTATCTCTCTCATCTGAGTCTAGACAAATAAAATGTAACAGCTCAATTTAAACTAGGTGTGTCTAATTCCACAATCTGTGATCTTTCCACCGTTCCCTGCTACTTGTTATTAAAGTCAAACAAACGTACAAAGGAACCCGAGGTCCTGAAAAGACAAGTCAAATACCTATAGGCATAGAAATATATGCACTAATTATATGTTGATCCCACAGCTGGTAGATTCTTCACTGATCTAGACACTGGGCATCGACTGGCCAGTAAAGTAGGTATGATGTCTGCCCCTTGTGGAGCTTCCAGTCCTATGAAGTTGCTAGATATTAATCAAATAGTCGTATTTAACAAGAGCTATGGAGGAAAAGTAACACGGGGTTCTAAAAGGATATAAGCAGAAGGACCCAACTTTGTATGAAATTCAATGATGGAATCTATTGGAACAGAAGTCTCCAGAGTGGCAGCCGTCGGTGAGATGGGATGGGCTGGGTTGGGGCTGACAGATGATGATAGGAGAAACCCTGTTGAGTGCTGACAGGTGATAGGAGAAACCCTGTTGAGTGCTGACAAGCTAGGGACGTCCAGGAGAGGTCAACATGGGCCAGATTATGTTAAAAAAAAAGCCATGTTTGTAGGTCTTCGTTTAAGATCTCCTGTGTAAGGCGAAGCCTTTACAAGGTATTGATTTTATATTTAATTCCTGCACCTTCCTGAGACCCTTACCAATGAACAGCACTGCTTCAAACAGGAAAATCAACATTATGGCTTTTCCTGGTAGCAAAGTGCAACTATTTTTTTTTCCTTTCTTCCTCTTCACTAAGCCAATTTAGAGACCACTGGGCTTACCTTTGTAACACTGACATCATAATAGCCATGATTTGGCACAAATCTGAGAGCTAGTCGCTGGGAGAACGCTACTGGCGCAATTCTGCCGGGTGGACCCAACCATACAAACGCAGCATTAGAGCAGAGAGGACAGTGAAAGATACCAGGATGGAAGAGACAGTGCCTTTGATTTTAAGATGCAGCAAACCCACAAATTTTCCTTTTGAGAAGACAGTGTTAATCTTGTTTCAGTAATAGTTAGGGTGACAGTCACACACCTAACATTTCTCTTGTAGACGGGGAACTCACCAAATCTGTTTGCCACATGAGTCTTTGCCTAGGGACAATGGTGCAGCTCAGCTGAGTGATGGTCCTGAAACCCACACAGCTGGGGCAGAGGTTGGGAACTCCTCTGATAGGCACTGTTTGGACTGTGAGTGTACTAATGACTTAGCTCCATTCTCTGCATTATTTCCTGGACCCACCTAGCTTCAGTCAATCCCAAATCTTATCTGAGAAACTCCCATGTTTGTTTATATATGTATGCATAAATATATATATATATTTTTTCTGTTAGAAGCAATTTGGCATGCAAGACTATAAGTCTCATGGCTTCATTATCCCTTTTTTTTATATAGTGAGAAAGTTCAACACAAATTTATCAGTAATTGATTAAACTAGTATACAAAAAAAAATCAGTAAGCATATGGAAGATTTGAATAACATGACTAGCAAACCTGATGAAATTGTTGTGGTTATAATCCTATAAGCCAAAACTATAGGGTATATCATTATAGAGTACATAGATTATTTGCAAAATAAGATTATGTTCTTATCCATAAGACAAATCTCAACAAATTTCAAAGAATACCATGCGGAATCTTTTTTCTGGTTACAGTAAAATGCAGCTAGAAATCAGTTTAAAGATGCTTTTAAAGTCCACATATCATAGGCAGTTTTTTAAAAGGTAAAATAAACTTTATTAATTTTTATTAATACTGTAAAACACTTTTAATCATGTAATGGAATCATTTGTATCTTTTTTTAGATTCTACACATAAGTGATGTCATATGGTATTTGTCTTTCTCTTTCTGTCTTACTTCACTTAGTAGGATCATCTCTAGATCCATCCATGTTGCTGCAAATGGCATGGTTTCATTCTTTTTTATGGCTGAGTAATATTCCATTGTACATATTCATCCACTTTTAAGTTCTTCAAATCACTCTCTTCAGTGTGGTACTCTTCCCCAGGTTATAATCTTGAATATCCTGCTTCTTGTGGAATATGCATTTGGGTAACCATCTGTTATAGGCAGAATTGTGTCTCCCTCTAAATTTATATGTTAAAGTCTTAACCTCCAGTACCTTCAGAATGTGACTGCATTTAGAGATGGGCATTTAAAGTGGTAATTAAGGTAAAAGGAAGTCCTATGGCTGGTGTTAAAAATATGACTGGTGTTCTACTACCATATATGAGTGTGTTCTTGCAAAAAGAGGAAATTAGGGGACTTCCCTGGTGGCGCAGTGGTTGAGAGTCTGCCTGCCGATGCAGGGGACACGGGTTCGTGCCCCGGTCCGGGAAGATCCCACATGCCGTGGAGCGGCTGGGCCCGTAAGCCATGGACGCTGAGCCTGCGCGTCCGGAGCCTGCGCTCCGCGACGGGAGAGGCCACAGCAGTGAAAGGCCCGCGCACTGCAAAACAAACAAACAAGCAAACAAAACAAGAGGAAATTAGGACACAGACTAACACAGAGGGAAGATCTTGTGAGGACACAGGGAGAGGACGACCATCTGTAAGCCAAGGAGAGGCGTCAGAAGAAACCAAACCTGTCGACACCTTGCTCGTGGATTTCTGCTCTCCAGAATTACAAGAAAATAGAGGTCTATTGTTTAAGCCAGCTAGTCTGTGGTACTACGTTATGGCAGCCCAAGCAAAGTTATTTTACAAAACTGAGCACATCCCTTTCCTCTAAAAGTGATTCCTCTTTCTCAGAAAAGAAAATTTCAAGCTCATTCTTTCATTCTCACATTCATTGTTTACTGAGAAGTCACAAGTGATGGGAGTTGGGGTACAAATGTGACTCGGTCACAGTTCCTGCTCAGAGCTCTCACATTCCATACATCCCACACAGGCTCGTTCCTGTCGCTAACACTTCCATTATTTCAACTCTCCGATTGCAAACTTTGAGTCATTTTCCTTTTTTTAACTTTCATTCTGGTCAGTCCTAGATTTCCAGTCTTTCATGGCCGTGTTTTTTCCCATTTAATCTGAGTGCCAATTAATCCCTGGATTACAGGCATCATCTTCTAGTGGGCTTCTCCTTTTCCAGTTCTTTGCCTCACTCACCTCCTATCCATCTCACTTGGTTATTAGAGATATCAAATATAATTCCCTGTGCTATACAGTAGGTCCTTGTTTTTTTATCTATTTTATATATGGTAGTGTGTATCTGTTAATCCCCAATTCCCAATTTATCTCTTTCCACCCCCCTTTCCCCTTTGGTAACCATAAGTTTGTTTTCTATGTCTGTGAGTCTATTTCTGTTTTGTAAGTAAGTGCATGTGTATCCTTTTTTTTGGATTCCACATATAAGTGATATCATATGGTATTTGTCTTTCTCTGTCTGACTTACATCTCTTGGTATGATCATCTCTGGGTCCATCCATGTTGCTGCAACTGGCATGATTTCATTCTTTTTTTCATTTTTATTTTATATCGGAGTATAGTTGATTAAGAATTAGCATTTCATTCTTTTTTATGGCTGAGTAATATTCCTGCATGTGTGTGTGTGTGTGTGTGTGTGTGTGTGTGTGTATACCTTATCTCCTTTGAGAGGCACTGTAGTATCATAGATAGAAGCATATGTAGCTCTGGACCTGGACTTCCTGGGCTCAAATATGGGTGCTGACACCTATTCAGCTGGCCTACTTGGGTTCTAAGCTTTCTGGAACCCAGTTTCTCACTCTAATGGTACCTGCCTCATAGGTTAGTTATGAGGATTCAATGAGCTAATAAATACAGGGTGCATATACCAATGTTATTCTTCTAAAGAAAATAAGAAATGACTGATTTCCTCTTACTTTGCCTGCCCTCTCTCTCAAGTTGTGCACCAGTATCCACAAGTCTCATTTCCAATCTCCAACATCTTCACTTCTCTCAACTTTGACCCTCCACCAACTTCTCAAACGACATCACCCTAAGTTAGGAGACTTGACACACCTAAACAAACACATTTAGTGGTGATGTAAGAATCTCAGAAAAGACTGTAGAGAAATTTTCAGAGGACTGGTGTGAGATTTATGGTTTTGCATAGGGATGGGTAAAACTCCAAGCACAAATCCATGCCAAAAATGAAGGCCACACTAATGCTGGGGAGAGATGAGCAAAATTACAAGAATGCATGCCTCCTGCTTTCAGGAAATACCAGACTTATTTCAGATCTACATGAAAGATCCTCAGAGGCCAGAAGGAAACAATCTTTTCTATTGGACAAAATTCCATATTTCTGACTTAACCTATGTGCCACAGGCTATAGTAACAGCCTCTCTCTCTCAGTTGCTACGGGGCTTCATGTAAAACTAATCTCTAACAGAAGTAAAGGCGAAAGAGTAAATGAACATCCCTCTTCTGTATTATCCTCCAGGTTTTCTCATTTTTCTCTACTTTTGGTCTCTATTTTCTATCTATAAAAGGAGGAACTCGGATTCAATGGTTTCTAAAATGCTGTCCATGTATTGTCATCGATTTTCCAAAGTGCTTGACACTGTATCAAGAGTTAGGAAGAATAATAAAAGTCCTCCCCTCTGGGAATATTCAGTCTAAATTGGGTAGACAGTACATACAATGAAAATGAGAAGCTATATGCTTTGTAACCAGGTAATGTATTTTGCCACTAATGACAAACAAGGTGAAAAAAAGTAAAGATGTGGTGCAGAGGAGGGAATAACCACCAAGGGATTGGGGGTTACAGAAGAGTTTACTGGAGCTGAATTTGGAGAATCAGACGTGACAGAAGGGAAGTTTCCTGGGAGGGAAACTGGGTGAGGCGTGTGTAGAGCTTGGCATGGCTCATTATCCAGTCCAGGGGTGAACTTGCCAACTGCTGTTCAGATTTCAGAGAGAAAGGTAGTGGAAAAAGTTCAAAAAGGAATATTGAGAACGCATTATGAAGGGGCTTGAATACCAGGCTGAGAGTCTGTCCTCTACTCTTAGGTTCATGCCTCTCGAAATTTTCCACAGAAGTATGCCCAAGGCTGGTGAGAATATAGGAATGCTTCTATTGACTGAAGAAAAAAAATGCACAACCTAAACGTTGAGAATTATGTTCTATTCAGCAGACATTCTGAAGACTTCAAGCCCGGGACACAGCATGTCAGATAGCTCTGAGGGGCTGCTCCCAAGAGGCAAGGGGGGAGCCGGGATATACAGGAGTTTTTGCAACAAAAAGCAGGTAGTCAGAGCATCAAAAGATTACTGTTAATTAAAGAAAACCAGACATCTCAAGTTAAGGAATTTAGAGTTTTTCTATGTATGAGGAGATGCAAGAGTCCGGGCTTACTGAAATCATTCCTTTGAAATGCACCTCGGCTACTGGGGCCAGTATCCTGTGTTTCTCGTCCTGAGTGCCCTCAGGCTCACTGTTGGCGGCAGCAGTGGCTGATAGCTTGATGGCCTCAGCACCTTTGTTTGCTGATATGACAGGCAACACTTTTCATTCACACTGCTATTCTCTCCTGACTGTAAAGGGAAAAGTTTCGAAGTTTTATGATAACAATTTGTATGGATAATTTTCAAAATAAAATAAAATAACTCCATTCTATCTATTTTCATTTTATGATAATAATTTTAGCATTCTTTTACCAAAACCTCTAGAAAATCCAACCTGTAGGCAAATATTTTACCTTACAGCTTTCAATACCCCTGTACATACGTATAGCCGAATAACCCTTTAGGTAAGACTACTCCAACTAAAAAGCATAAGCTTTACGCTATGGAAAACCATTGCAAATATTTTGAAAAGAGAATCACACACTATTTCAGGGTGTGGCATAATTTAAAAAGAAATAAGAGCTGCAGGCGAATGCAAACTCCTTCTGTTCTAGGAGCCCCTTCCTTTTTCTGGACTTTTCCTCACACCCTGAGCACTTTGCAGGACTTTTCAGAGAGAGTGAAGACTATCGCTATCTTTACTAAACATCAGGTAGTCTTTACCTCTTCAAAGAACTTGCACATACATTATTTCATTTTTATTTCACCATATTCTTCGAAGAATGGCTCAGAGGCCAATAACGGGATACGAAGAGCTAGCCACTAGCAAAATATACGGATTTTGCCCTTTATTTGAGGACACTCTTTTATTAAAAAGTCAAACTCTGGGGACTTCCCTGGTGGCTCAGTGGTTAAGAATCCGCCTGCCAATGCAAGGGACACGGGTTCGAGCCCTGGTCCGGGAAGATCCCACATGCCGTGGAGCACCTAAGCCCGCGGGCCACAACTACTGAGCCTGCGTTCTAGAGCCCGCGAGCCACAACGACTGATCCCGTGTGCCGCAACTACTGAACCCCGCGTGCCTACAGCCCGTGCTCCGCAGCAAGAGAAGCCACTGCAATGAGAAGCCTGCGCACCGCAATTAGAGAAAGCCTGCACAGCAGCGAAGACCCAACACAGCCAAAAGTAACTAAATAGTTAATTAATTAAAAAAAAAGAAAGTCAAACTCTGAAAAAGTTTCCACATTGAGAAATATTAAATTTCCAAGTACAAATCTTCACTCCACAATAATGAGGCCTTTCCTGCTTGGTGGGGTGAGACTATTTTCCATTAATTTATTTGTATGAACAAGGTTAAGCACATTGTTGTTGAGATTCTATGCATGCCGTCTGGTTCTGGTTCTTAGGAGTTGGGCAGAGATGGACAGAGATGGGCTGTCCTTTCCTAGAAGGACAGCTGTTCTTGGGGCTGTTGTGAGGAATTCACTACCAAAACACGGCGCCCCCCCACCTCCAGGGTTGTGACTGACAACCTTCATTTACATGTGCCTTGATGTCTGGTGTGTGCTACCTTTTCATGATTCATAACTGTGGATATAATAGGATATTGGAATGTGCATGTTTCTCCTTGTGAATGAAAAATGTTGCTGCCATATCAGTAAACAAAGGATGTTGCAGCCATCAGGCCATCACATCACAGCTGCCCCAGCTGTGCACCTGAAGAGTCTTAGGATGAGAAGCACAGGGATACTGGCCCCAGATAGCTGAGGTGCATTTCAAAGGAATGGTTCCAGTGAGCCCAGACTTTGCATCTTCCCATGTATAGGAAAACAGTGCTAATTTCATTAACTTGAGACGTCTGGTTTTCTTTGATTAACAGTAATCTTTTGATATTCCAACTTCCTGCTTTTTGTTGCAAAAACTCCTGTATGTTCTGGCTCGCCCCCCTTGCCTCTTGGGAGCAGCCTCTCAGAGTTATCTGACATGCTGTGTCCCAGGCTTGAAGTCCTCAGAATGTCTGCTGAATAAAACATAATTCTCAACTTTTAGGTTGTGCAAGTTTTTTCAGCCTACATTCTTGCTGCTATTTCTTCTTCATCCACCCAATGACCTTCAAACCAGAAAATTTTATAGGCTGAAACTCTGTGTGTGTGTTTAGGATGGAAGTTGATCCTATTTGAGACCCATGGAATCTGAGTTGGAAACTTCCAAAGAGATAATAGAAAAGTTGTGATTTAAATAGGCAGTCTGAAATGCTTACCTAACTCCAAATATCTCCCTCTGCCTACCGGCCAAGACTCTGCCAATATTAAGGTGTTCAAAAAAATCCCTTGTTGAAGCATAAATACGTTTTGGGGAGGAAAGATTTAAGGAGGTGGTGGTGAGATTAAAGCCCAATTCAATATGTGCTCCTCTTTAGAATCTTAGAAACTTCTGGGAGGGTGATACATATATAAGAGGTCAGTCTGCTCAAACTTCCACTTAAGAACAACATGTCTTATAATTGCTGAAATTATTCACCCAGCTTCAATACAAACGTCGCAAAGACCTAGGAATTCACCACTTAAAGAAGTAATTCCTTCCTTAATTACATCAGAATAACGGTATTTGTTTTAACAAGTATTGGGCTATACAACTTGCAGCCTACTTCTTGCCTGTATTATATCATTTATTTAACATAGTTATTTTGAGACATGCTTCTGAGTACTGACCCGTAATCTGCCTTCATGAAGCTTCCATCGTTTGATCTCATCTGCCCAGAACAGCACATAAAATGTGGCTTTCATGACAGCTTGTAATTTTTTTTTTTTTGCGGTACGCGGGCTTCTCACTGTTGTGGCCTCTCCCGTCGCGGAGCACAGGCTCCGGACGCGCAGGCTCAGCGGCCATGGCTCACGGGCCCAGCCGCTCCGCGGCAGGTGGGATCTTCCCGGACCGGGGCACGAACCCGTATCCCCTGCATGGGCAGGCGGACTCTCAACCACTGCGCCACCAGGGAAGCCCAAATCTTGTAATATTAAAGATCACTCTCAAGCCAACTGTAGGACCATCTGGAGCATGTAGAGAAAGCCCCAAGGGAAAAGAGTTATTGACCCACTGACAAACAGCAAGTGCTTAGAGGAAAAAAATTATGTATGTATAAGGTTGCTTCTTGAAATTTGAATAGAAAAATAATCATAACTTGGATTATCGGCACTGGGAGATTAGTTAAGAAAATTACAGTGTGTGTATATCAGGTAATATAACTATTGACAATGATGACCTTGTTATGCATTTTGACCAGGAAAGATATCCATGGCATACTGAGTAAAAGAAGCTGCTTACAGAAAATATATATGATCCCAGTTAGCAAAATTATAAATGTATAAATTTCTAAATATGCATGAATAGATAGCAAATGAGTGTTTAATATTGGTTGTAGTTGGATGGTAGGATCTGAAAGATTTTTAATATTATTGTTCTTTAGATCTTTCAACAGGGACACTTTATCATTTTCTCCCAAAGCAATATAGATATTTCGAACATAAAATAAGAATAAATGGCTGATTGGTGCATAGTTGGTATTCAGTACATGTTTGCTGATTTGAAACTTCAAGGTAAAAAATGAAACACTGCCTAAGTCTTTTAAAATCAGAGAGAGAGAGAGAGAGAAAGAGGTATGTGTGTGTGAAGACAAAAAATGAAAGAAAAATACTTTCTGGGTGGTCTAAAAGAAGCAGTGAAAACAAATAAAGAAAAAACGTCAAAGTTGAATTTAAAAAAAAAATAGAATTCCTAATGAGAGATGCACTGGATGGTGAACCAGAACCACAAGGGTAGGACTCTATTACTTGAGTCATGTTGAAAAACAAAAAAAACACAAAACAACAAAAACCACTCATTTGTTTGTCTTTTCCTGTTTCTGAAAGTTGACCTTTAAGAGACGCTTCATTTCTTCTTTTCATTATAAGAAAATTGAAAAGGGTCATGGTTATATGTTGGGTTTCTCCTAGGTGGCTGAAGCTTTAAGGTGAAACATCTCAGTGCTGAAGAGGAACCACTTGTGACTTAGCTGTTCACGCACAGGGGAACTTGTTCTTTGTAAAATTCTAGCCTGGAGCTTTTGCAGTTGGCTGGGCCCCCGCTCTGTTGGTACATCATGGAAAATGAGGGCCTGCATTAGTGACACATGGGCTGTATTTAAACAGTATATTATGGCGTCCTGCCTGTGTATAGGTTTTGAGGAGGTCACAACACATCTGGTTTTAGTCTATCCTCATGGTTTGAGCAGGAAGTAAGTAGGCTCTGAAGATGCTGGCTTCCAACCAGTTCGAAGGGGGTTGTGAGGCTGCCTTTTGCAATGAAGTTGAGTACAAAGAGTAGTTTACCATCCCTTCTTTCTCCCTCTTATCTATGTGAGCTGATCCTTGAAACTCATCATTTCAAGCCATAAACATAAAACCAAAAATCAGGTTACAGAAATGGACCCATTACCAGGCTCCTCATGGCACCTTGTAATACTGTATTTCAAAATAAGTAGACTCCCAACTCCAGGTTCAAAAGCTTTCCCGAGCCCCAAGAATCTCAAGTCCTAAAATAAACCCTTTCAGCTGCCCCTGCTGTTTCTGTAGTTGCAATCTCCTTTACACCTTCCAGTTTCTTCATTTCTTCCTGTAATTTACAACATCCTACTCCACCTTCAACTGCTACGTTCTGACTTGTACTCTAACCAT
The DNA here is from genome assembly GCF_059928025.1 of Delphinapterus leucas. Taxonomy (NCBI): domain Eukaryota; kingdom Metazoa; phylum Chordata; class Mammalia; order Artiodactyla; family Monodontidae; genus Delphinapterus; species Delphinapterus leucas. The sequence continues at coordinate 31,069,659 of NC_143149.1, forward strand.
TCCATTGACTGCTCCATCCAAGGTGACCAATTCTCAAATTTCATGTCCTTGACATTGGTGAAAGGTTTGAACCTGGTATCCATCTCTTCCTCACTCTCTTCTATCTCTGTTTCCATAGATTCACACCATTCTCTTCCTCCCCCTACTTCTCTTCCTTTTCCTTCACCCTGCTTTCATGGCACATATTTTGTTTTCTTTCATTAAAGGTCTTTCTTATCCCTTCTCTCTCATTCTAATTCCGTTGGAGAATTAGCCACTACTGATATTTTTACATAGTTGACTACCATACCACTCACACAGCCTACTAAACACATCCAGTTGGATGTCCTATGGTCGTCGCAAACTCCACACGCCCAAATCAAACTGGTCCTCCTAACCTAAATCTAAATGCAAATCACAAACATTTACAAAGGTCTTACTCTGTCCACCATCTCAATTTTGAAGGCTGGAAGCTTTGCAGTTATGCTCTATTCTTCCATCTCCTGACATGTCCGTATTTTCACCAAAGTCTTTTCTCATTTCTTTGAAAGTTTGAATTACTATTCGAGTTTACCTCCCTGCCCATTCCTCCTCCTAATTACACAGATCTTTATGGTTGCAATTCTGGTGAATCCAAAATTTGTCCTCTCTGTACACAATTCAACCAGTACACCATTATCAAGCTAATTCTCTCGAAATACTGCATGTATTGGATTATTTCATTCCTCAAGAACATAAAATGATTTACCATTGGTAAGTGAAAAACAATAAATTTTCAGTCTAGTTTTCAAGGCTCTCCAAAATCCAACCTGTCCAATTGTTCCCATCTTTTAACACACTACCCCACCACAGAAATCAAGTAAGACTATCTACTGGGTCTTTGGTCTATTCATCTTAGCTAATTTCTTACATCTCCTTTTGCCTCTGAGACTCCAAACTTTCTGCCTAAGCATTTTCTATGGTCGGATGGGACTGAGTCCAAGTAGAGAACACCCCTTCCATGATATTTTTCAGGGTTTTAAGTGGCTTTAAACTCAATAACCACAGTGAGAAGGAATTTTACTTATGAATTGTGGAAAAGGATTCTAAATGGGGAATAAAGTACTTTCATCTTACTTTTTGCCCGAAGCATCCGTGTATAAATCGCTGCTGAAATTTCATATGAATAGAGCATTTCCTTCCTCACATCTGAATTCATATTGACTTTAAACTGGAACTAACAGTAGTAAATATGAGTTGTTGGAGAAAAGAATCCAATTCGAAGGGATTTAATAATAAGGTCTCTACTCATTTATATTCTCAGTAGGAAATGTGTATAATAAACACATTTCTGTTTTTATCCTTGAAACTCTTCTCCATTGTAGGCCAATCTCAAGAGGTCTTTATACACATATGTAGGGGGTACTTTCTGTTTAGAAACTAAATAGAAGGCAAAACTTCATCCACCTTGGGTTTTTTATAAGCATTCTACATTGTTCTGAGAACTGAGAAGATTTCCAAATTTTCTTTGCTTTTGAAAGCCAGGGAGATGAAGGTATGGTAAATATTCTCAAGTTAGATATCTTAAGGTTATTTTACAAGTTGGCAATAGTTTTGAGTTTGCATTCATTGAACTATAAAATTTCCTGTTAGTGATTAAAGACTCTTTTTATTTAGAAGATAATAATTACTTATTAAAAACACTCCTGGCCCCAAAATTGATTTGAGGTGGCAAATAAGGATGTTTTGCAAAGTGAAGTACCACAGTCTGGGCAATCTTTCCCAATTCTTTTTTCTGGTTAAATTGTTTCCTAGAAGAGCGCCAGCTAACATACACCACTTTTCCACACTCCTAAGAATAGCTGAAATAAAGGATGAATCTTTCTACCTCACAATCCTAGTCTGAAGATTAAATAACAGAGAGCTCATGGTAAAATAATGAGTTAGTGTTAGTGAAGAATTCTGCAGAAACCAGTTCTTACCAATGAGGGGGTTTTTTAGGGACTCTATACCACAAAGATGACCAATTGCATTGCTCACGGTTGGACTTCACCTTATCTTCCCCTTTACCCAGAAGTGGAAACATTCTGGTGCTTTTGTGCTCTTTGCATCTGTCTCTGTCCTTAGATCCAACCTCTCTCTACAGTCTTTTCTTGCAGAAAAAAAAACAGAAGAAAATAATTCCTTCTGGAGTTCCATAGTAACCAAACAGTCCCCTTTGATGATTTATGATTCTGAAGCATTATATTAACAAAGAGTTTCCAACACCACAGAAGGACCAGTTTCTCTTAAAACTTGAAGATAATCATCTAAATAAATCATGCTAATCGAACACAAGCAACCTGACAAGCCAAGTGTCTACTTAAATCTGATGCAAAATAGGAAACTCAAAATGTGTAAAACAATGATTTCCTTTCGGAGAAATCATGGCTTCCTAATAAATAGTCTCTTAACAGTTTTTATCACTTACGCTTTCATGTAAAGTGGAGGGATTGCTGAGAAATGTTTTAAACTCATGGACTTTGGGGCTTAAATTGATTTTTAAAAATTTTGTATTGAGGTATTAACATAGTTGATTTACAGTGTTGTGTTAGTTTCAGGTGTACATCAAAGTGATTCATCTGATTCTTTTCCATTATAGGTTATTACAAGAAATTGAGTATAGTTTCCTGTGCTATACAGCAGGACCTAACTAAGTCGTTTTTGTAGCATTCTGATTTAAACAAGATCTACCGTAGAGCAGTGATCAAATTACCTAGCTTTTGGCCTCAATTGTCTCAAATGTAAAATGTTGTTGAATTGTCTAACCGTCTGAAGGAAGGAGGCCAGATCTCTTCTCAAAAGCCTGTTAAAGTGACCCTCTCTTTGCGTCCTCTTGTGATGAAGCAAATCTCGGTTCTACTATGGCTCATGTGCTGAGTCAGGATCCAGCTGGTGTAAGTAAGTGAACCAGGAGACGCCTTACATCTTATAATTGTAGCAGAACGCTTTTAAAGTATCTTTATTTTTCCTTAATAGGATGCAAAGCCGTGATCTCGCCCAAGGTTACAAAGGTATAAAAATGCTAATGTAATCTTTGTAAGTCTGTTATTGTTTCTCTGGCAGTAATACGAGGTAAATCAAACCTATAGTGATACAGCGAAATCCAAGGCATTTTGACAGAAGTTCACTCTCCTTGGTTGCCAACAGCGATAATAGTTGTAAACAGCATATGGAAAACATCTGTATCTTGTATTTGGAGGATCTGGCTTACTTTTGTGTCTATTTTTAATTCCAAAAATGAGTTATTCAGCTTTCCCATGGAAGTTATTTTTTAATAGTTGTTATACATAATTAGCCCAGAATTCAACTACACATTTTTTATTTGACTTAATTTATAGAAAGGTGATACATGTTTACACTTTTGCTTACAAATCTGAAAACTGAAAATGTGTAAAGTGCCTAGCATTCTCTTTACGTTTTTAAAGTGTTTGCATTCCCGAAGGGTCTTAAAATTTTGTCTTGAGTAGAACACGCCCTCCCATCTCTACTCTTTTCTCATCTTTAAAAATCAGAGTGTGAAAATTTATATGAAAAGCTGTCCCTACCTCACAAAGTTATTATGATACTCAGGGAATAATAACATTAATAAAAGTAGTTACATTTATTGAACCTTGTTGTATAACAAAGAATCTGACTGGTCTTTGTCCCTGGTTCCTGGGAGGGAGATTCCAAATTCTTGGAAGTTTTTAAGTGATAAGAGTGTGTTTGTTACTCTTGGTAGAAACCCTGGGATCAGACATGGGTGACTCGTGGGAGGACCCTGGTTAGTTTCATGATCTAACCAGCATGAGGGCTGGTCATGCTGGAAAGATCAACCTTGGATTATGAACCATGAAACATATGGCCAGTGATTCAGTCAATTGTCTCTACGTAATTGCTACAGAGCAAGAGCTTGTGCGAAAGAAGTCAGAGAGCCAAACTCCGACAGTAGGTGTTTGCAGCAAAGTCAGGGCTTATTTGCAGGCCACCAAACAAGGAGAAGGGGTTGCACATGCTCAAAAGACCCGAACTCCCTGACAGCTTTCAGGCAAGGGTTTTAAAGACAGTGTTATGGGAGAGGATTGTAGGATGGGTGATCAGCTTGTGGACCTTCTTCTCATTGGTTGGTGGTGAGGTAACAAGGTGATGTTTCAGGAATCTCAAACTTCTGGTCCCAGCCATTCTAGGGTCTCCATGCTTGTGGCCCTCATGTAGTCCACCTGGGGGAGGGGATTAGTTTCTACTGAACAACTCAGAGATATGTATCAGATTGTTATTCATAACCCTTCAGGGGGAACTATGGGTCCTGTGGCTCTACTGTCCTAATCTCTAACTGCTTGAGTCTGCTCTTTGGAACTTGGGGAAGGCCCAGGAGGCTAAAGCCTTTTATTCTATAAACAAGAAGTGGGGGACATAAAGGGACTTTTGTACCCGGGGAGGCCCCTCAGGGTCCTGCTTGATTTCCAGATGAAACCCAATAAAACTTTGGACACTGAAACTTCCTGGATTTTCCTGATGGGTGAACAAATCAGAACACAGGGTGAATTGCAACAGAGACATTGCTCTTCTAATTCAAGGGGATAAAAAGGTATATTGAAAGGCTTGAAAGAAGCTGTATTTTTTTTCATCAGTGAAGAGGTCATTCTTGTCTGTGTTTCCCAGACCATTTTTACTGAGCTGAGACCTTCTCTGTCTTAACATTGGCAGTTCAAACCATGTCAGTGAGACATTTATTGACGCCAAAACCTTTTCATATTAAAACTGACTTTGATGTGAGAACAAGACTCTGCAATATACAAATTGTATGCAAATGATAAAGAGAACATGCAAATTGAAAAATTTCAAAACTAAGAGGTCACATATAGCCAAAACATTCTCTAAATTAAGAATGAAATCACCATTTCTTTTCCCAGTTGAGAGACGGTATATCCAAAGATTTGACCAGGTTATTCCTCAGATGACTGGGTTTTACATTTTAAGTCCTTGAGTAAAGGTATTTTGTATAGTAATAAGGAATATAATTGAAAATTATTGTACTTGAACCTACTGGCCATTGCTTTGCGTGCCAGGAATTCTGACAGCCGTGAGTAGGAATCACAAGATAGATATTGGAAAATTTTGTAATATTAAATTGTTCTCAGAATGACAGAGAGATTTCACTCAGGAGTAGCACTGTGGGAAATAACCAAGATACCAAATAAGAAAGATTAACTCCATTGATTTTACAGGATTTAAAGAATAGCTCATTGAACCTGAAGAAATAAGCAATATTATAGTAAACAAAAATAAACTGGGTAGAAACAGCACAGGGAACTATATTCAATGTCCTGTGATAAGCCATAATGGAAAAGAATACAAAAAAGAATGTATACTTATGTATTGGGACTTCCCTGGTGGCACAGTGGTTAAGAATCTGCCTGCCAATGCAGGGGACACAGGTTCGAGCCCTGGTCCGGGGAGATCCCACATGCCACAGAGCAACTAAGCCCGTGTGCCACAACTACTGAGCCTGTGCTCTAGAGACCATGAGCCACAGCTACTGAGCCTATGCACCACAACTATTGAAGCCCCCATGCCCTAGAACCCATGCTCCGCAACAAAGAGAAGCCACCTCAATGAGAAGCCCGTGCAACACAACGAAGAGTAGCCCCCGCTCACTGCAACTAGAGAAAGCCCGCGTGCAGCAGTGAAGACCCAACGCAGTCAGAAAGAAAGAAAAGAAAGTTTGCTGTACAGCAGAAACTAACACAACATTGTAAATCAACTATACGTCAATAAAAATAATAATAAAATAATTAGATGAAAGGAATAGCAATATAAAAAATAAACTGGGAAGAGAGAGAGAAACAGCAACTTAAATACAATGAATTAAAAGTTATCAAATAACTGAACTTGGGACAGAAATGACTGCCAAGTGTGAATTGTTGTGTGAAGCAGCTGGACTGGAAAGCAAATTATGCAGTGGACATAGCAACAAGCTCAGTTTATTATATGGACCTTTAAGTGACATCCCGGTACGTAAAGCTTTGTCAACGAGCTACAATCTAGAGCATAAACCAGAGTTTGCTTACACTGACTCACTAATTCAGAAGAACTAGTGGAAGTTACCAAGTTTAAATTACAGAACGTTTTTTTAAAAAAATTAAATTGTGTGACCTGCATCAGACTGTTTTTGCCAGGGTGCATTTTTTTTGGAGATGACAGGGAGTGAACTATAGTGAATAGCCAAGAGGAAATTCTTCATCAGAGATGTTAGAGTATTACAATGAACAATTTATTTTTGTATCCAACCAGTTTCATCATTCTGTAATGTGGACAGAGCAGCTTAATTGTCCAAAAGTAAATTCTTTAATGTAAGTAAGTTGCTTATCCTTTTAAGTAATTTCAAACATCTCTACTTTATTTTAATTTGACGATTCATTTGCTCTGTAAGCATATTAATAATGAACGAACACTTGCTAAATTTCTCTTCTTAAACATTGTTTCACCTTGTCTCTGAGCATCACTAAAGTTTCTCTGTTTCCTAGTAGACTGAGTCCAACGCTTTCCATAACGTAGCCTCACCCAAAGGATTTAAAACGTTACTAGTTCTCTTTTGCAAATCCTCCTTTTTGGCAGGGTTTTTATTTACTGTTTTCTGCCAGCATGTATTCAGTTTTGATTCCAAGCTTTTGCATGCCCTGTTTCTTGCTGGAATTGTTTTTTGTTTTCCCGCCTACTTTAGAACCTACATAAATTTTAACCCCTCAAATCACTCATCACCTTCTTGGTGAATTCTTCCCTGACTACGATCCATGCAGCTTCACACTGAATCCTTCACAGTTTTCAGTTGCAGTTGTATGACTGAGAAATTAGGTAAGTGCCAGGCCGTATGATTCTCAAGTTGGTTGTCTTACTCTTTTCATCCATTTAAGGCACACATCATGTCTGAAACTTTTTTGGTTTCTTTCCAATAAATTAATGAGAATAGCATTGTGTGCATGATATTGCAAAAGACTGACAATTTATAGAGTACTTCCTTTATATGATGAAATAAATAATTGACAATAGACATAAAGTTTTCTTAAAATGATGAAAAGACTAGGGTCAGATCTACTTGAGAATGACAGGTGAACATGGGAGGAGGTTCCCATGAAGACCATCTGAAATGTCCCAGGTCAGTAGACAGATGTACGTGTGCCTAGGAACACAATGCTACCCGGTGTCCAAACAATAGAAGAAGAAAAAGTTATGTCCCCAATTTCCAATGACATGATTTACAGAGGCCACCTGAAACTTGGCACAAGCAAGTCTGGAAGAGTGACACCAAGGCTCCAGAAGAACAATAAAATGCCTGCCTCTCTTAAGCAAGATTAAACTGAAAGCCCCAGAGAGGGAAATACAGGATTTCCCCTGGCCATCAGGACAGTGAGTCAGCGTCGCCTGCCCTAAACAACGGATGGAGACACCGCCACTTAGAGACCTTTCATCTTTATCCTTTTTTAGCAAAGCATGTGCCCTATTTTCATAGGTAGGACGTCTGACGCCTCACCCACTGCCTCTCTTCACCATCGTTTGTTAAACAGGAAATTGGCAACATTCTTTCCAGGAATGGGGACGAGGTCTGCTGTCAACCAAAATGAAGGCAAAGAAGCAAAACGTTTTAACTCAGTTTAAGTGAAGCTTAATATCTATTTACAAAGGCCACTTTAGATAGGATTACCCAGAATCAAAGGTATGACCCTAAAACCTAGAAACTCACCTCCTGAAAAAAAATATGTGTGCCCAGTGTTCAGCAAGGATTGTTCTATTTTAAACCCAAGATATGAAAAAAAGAACATTGTTTCTTAAATTCATACTTTTATTGATTCAATGCCATTATCCATTACGACCCCAAAATGATCACATAAATCCACACACCAGGGCAGTGTAAAGGCCCACGTTCTGTGCTGTAAACTGTCACTTTCATTTCTTAGAAAAGGTCTAAAGCCTTGAGTATATTCCACTCTGGGACGCACTAGACTGTCCCTGGGTCTATCAGTTAGGAATCGCATTTGGCTGCTAGTAACAGAAGCTCCAAACTCACTGACTTAAACCAACTTAGGGGTTATTTATTTTTCCCGTTGGAAGTAGACAGTCCAGAGTTGGTATGGGAGCTTCTCAATTCCAACTGGGAGGCAGTCTCCTCTGACCTCCGTGCTTCTCCGTCCTTCTCCGTCCTTAGGGTGTAACCCTTGTCCTCACATTTTCAAAACGTCCACAAGAGCCATCGTGTAGGGGAAGGGGGAAGGAAAACAGTATGGCAACTGTGCTAGTTCCCTTTAAAGAGCTTTCTGGGGAGCCCCACTCCCCAGAACTCAGTCATGGGGCCACATCCTACTGCTGGCAAAGCTTGGAGTGTAGTATTTTATCCAGGCTCTGTTAGAAAGGAAAAGAGGAAGAACAGTTATTGTGCAGGTAACGGTCTCCACTACAGCAGAGAAGCCCACTGCAATGGCTGTTCATGGTCAGAAGTCTGCCAAGCAAAGTAGCCTCGAGAGACCCTCTGTCTCCCCATGTATTAATGCTTAGTTCACAACTAGGGTGAAAATATGAGTAACTGCCATGGATTAAACATCACGTACTACTTTGTGTGTCCTTTTCTTAATGTTTGCAATACTTCTTCATTTCTACAACACCTTTAACAGCCCTCAAAACAACAAAATATCACTATTTAGTATCCAATGGGTGTAAAAAGACCTGCATTGCAGGGCGTTTCTAGGTTTTCTTATGTTCATTGCTTTCTGTTGCATTTGCTTAGGATTTTAGCAATGTTTGTTTACAGACCGTTTGGCCAAGCGCTGATGAGCTCTTTCAAATAAGGTTCTGCACCGAGACTTACTAGGACTCTTTAAGAGGTTAATCTAGAGACAGTTCTATTTCTTTGGATTTTTTTTTTTTTTTGGCCTTACCCAAAAGCAAGATCCAGATTCCTTGTAGTTTTGCCCAATTAGAGGATCATTACTTCTCCTTCAGAAATGGTGTCTAGTACTTCACACCAGCCCAGGGATACCTCAGACATCACAGAAATAGCAGGGGGCACAACTTCCCTTAAGGGACTTAATTGCTCTTTTCACTTGCCAACTCAGCATTTTATATTCTCCATTTATGCCATTGGGTTTAAACGGTTTAGGTTTTTTTTTTTCTTTTCCAGAATTCCCATTGCTACGTCAAGGGGTTAAGCTTCTCACCCCTCTCACATTTAATAGGAAAACACATCTACTAGGAAACGTGTCCTAGGAACCATCTGTTTCTGCTTCCTCCTGAACCCAGGCTGATGCAAAATAATCATGATTATAAATGTGGAGCCCTGAATTGGATTCAACTTCAGTCATCTCAGTTTGCCCACTAATGTATATAGAGTTAATCCTCCTTGTTCACGGGTTCTGTATTGTTAAGTTCACAGACTCACTAAAATGTATCTGCAGCCCCAAATCAATATGCGTGGCATTTTCACAGTCATTTGCAGACGTGAAAGTGGCAAAAAAAAAGGTGCATAGTCCAATACACACGTGCCCAGCTGAGGTCGACCAAGGAGATACTGTGCCTTTTTGTTGCAATGCTCATACAGTAAACAGGTATCTTTTTTTTTTGTGGTCCCTTTAGTGCCACATGTTTGTGCTTTTTATTGGTGATTTTGCTGTTTTAAAATAGTCCCCAGATGTAGTGCTGTGCTGTCCAGTGCGATCTCCATCAGGGAGAAAACATACGCTAAATAACCTTCTTTGACACATGAGTTAGAGGGCTGTTGGCTGTGAGTTCAAGGTTAATTAATCAACAATGCATATTAAATGCCTTTAAGCAGAAATGCACCATAAAATCAGGTATACGTTGACTGATTGATGAAAATGTGACCGGAGGCTTTCAGGAACCTAACAGGATATTTCCCCTAGAAGCGGCGGTTCAGTATTGACTCATTCGGTGTCCACGGGGACTTCATAGACCATAACTGCTGTGAATAATGAGAATCAATCGTATTCTGTTCCAATCAGCCCTTTCTCTGGGCAGACCAACCAGAGTATTTAAGCCTTTATTATTCTTGATATCCTGCCTCCATGGTCTAACTGCCTATGTTGTTGAACCCAGAGTCATTATTCTCTGCTATAGAGAGATGAGGGAAAAAAAAAAAAAAAAACAACAGAAAGAGATTTTCCAATCTCTCTTTTATGAATAATAAGAAAAATAAATGGGAGTATGTAATTTTGTACTCTACGATTGAGTCTTAGAGTCTGTATTTAATCGCTTCAGTTTTCCAGACTTTATCTACATGGAGCTGATTTTCAGAGAAAAACCAACTCATTTCCTAAAAGCATGCATAGATGCACTGCGGCGGCCAAGGATGCCCAGTGGTTCTAGCTGGTGGTATCGCTCGAAGCAGATACTGTGCTAAATTTTCTCCTCCCTCTCTTTCTCTCTAACGCACACGCACACACACACAGTCACACACGCAGCACTCACAGAAACACACACAATTGTCTTGCATGCTTAAGACAATTTCTATTCAACATCATTCATGACCATGTATCTAGTATCTGTGGTGGAATATGTAAATCTTTGTGGGAGATGGACTGATGGCTAAGATTCAGATGAAGTCCTCAGGGAACTCAGGATCCAGTGGAGCAGTAACTAAGAGAGATTGGGAAATACTAAGACAAAGGAGGGCGGAGCAGTGGTATGTGCTTATTCCCCACCCCCTTGACATTATTGAGTCTTGGCTAGATAAAGCTAGATGCCTATAAGCAGAAATGCGTGCAAAATGACAAAAGAGAGGGTGTGTGTGTTTGCATCTGTGTCTGTGTGCGTGTGTCCTCAGCCTCCCACTTCTGTGGCAGGTACAATATCGTTCTAGGCAAGGAGATCTTTTCAAAAGAATATGAAGCAAGAGCTGGGTGTAGGTTCACAACGGCCCGTTTCTTCAGCTTTGATTGGGAGCTCTTTCATGTGGCCTTGTGAACACTTTTAAAATGTCACAAGTTTCAGCTTTGATTTTTAAGATTAGTGAAACTCTATAATTTACTTAAAGTCACTAGCAATTTATCTTGTCATGTCCTGCGCCGTCAGGAACCCCAGAGATGACATGGAATTTATGGGAAGTATCAGACTTTTAAGTCTCAAAGAGAATGTAACATTTATCATATTCTTTCTTCCTGGTTTTTGCATAACGTGATTAACTTACCTTTGTATAAGATAAAGAAAAGCTGAAGACTAGTTGACAAATCCAAAGCCTCTGGCTTATGATGTCCGTGGAAGGCTCATGCTTCTTCTGGGATTTTCTACTATTTTCCTCATTGTATATGAAATCCTGTTGAATGAAAATGAGCCCTTAGACCGTATCCCCTTGAAAAATCATATAACAGAACCTGAATTTAACCCAAGATCTCCTTCTCAATTCTAAAAAGTGAGATGTGCACACAGACAGAAAACAGAAAGAGAGAGAGAGAGAGAGAGAGAGAAAAGAAAAAAAAAGCTTGGCAGTAGCTGTACAGCTACCGCAATAATACATTACATGTACACTCAACCTCCTTTCAGAAGTTAATTGAGATGGCCTACAAAATTAAATATTAAATAATTAAAATAATGATCAAATTTTTTTTAAAAAAACAATAAAGAAGGGAAGCAGTTATGAAGAAAACACTGAGCAAAGACAATTACAAAAACTGAACACCACAATGTAACTCTGAGCTTCCTGCAACTAAAGCAAAAGTTGAAAATACATAAAAACAAATCCTTCATTATCTTATTAATGGAGAGAAAACATTGTATTAGGAGATCCTACTTCCTCTTGGAGTTTGATGTCCTAATAAAAAGTGCATTGTGTGAATGAATTTATCTATAAAACAGAAACAGACTCACAGACATAGAGAACAGACTTGTGGTTGCCAAGGGGGGGGGGGAGGGAGAGGGACAGACTGGGAGTTTGGGGTTAGTAGATGCAAACTATTATATACAGAATGGATAAACAACAAGGTCCTACTGTACAGCACAGAGAACTGTATCCAATCGCCTGGGATAAACCATAGTGGAAAAGAATATAAAAAAAGAATGTATACATGTGTATAACTGAGCCACTCTGTCGTACAACAGAAATTAGCGCAACATTGTATCTCAACTTATGCTTCAATTAAAAAAAAAAGTGCATCGTGTGAATCATTACAGGAACCAGATTTAAATCCATGTGTGTCCGCCTATTGCCTTCAGCTATATGGGCAGGGCACAATCACCTTCCGTTCAAGCGCTGTTTTAATGGAAGGTGGAAGGGACACAGGGGCCCTTACTCTCCAAAGGTGTGGCGTGCCAGTGTGATGGCATCTCACACACCTCACCTCTGTCTGAGGACTTACCTTGTGTGCTGGGGCAGCAGCTGGGTCTGCATCTCCTCCAGCTCCTCTGGTTTCTGCTGGATCTTGTTTCAGCTTCAAGTCCTAATTTGAGTGTGTGTGTGTAGTTCTGTGGCAAAGGACAATAGTTTTAGTCACAGGTCACTGGTGTCATCAAAGTCAGAAGTGGTAAGAGAGGTGGGTTGGAGTTTATCGTTCTGGATTTGTCCCTACAGGTTCCAGTGTGCCCTCACCCTTCCCCAGTTCACTTCTGGTTTTATTTCCTGACTGTGGGTCTTACTGACCCATGGGGACATTATTCCCACCACTAGAGTCAGAGAAAAGTCTTCTGTAGACTTCTTCACGTGCTTCCATAAATAAATAAGGTCTAATTCCCATAATAAATCCCTTAGTCCATATCATTTTTAGTTCTGTTTTGCCTGATCAAACTTTACCTGTTAACTATTTGATGCCTGGAATTGGGGTACTGTCAAAACGGAAGCCTAAAACGTGTGACATTCTCTTCCAGACTATATGGTGGGCAAAATCTAGGATGTTGATGACTATAAGCCTTAAAGACAGTGAGAAAATTGTTATTGGCTGCTAAGGAAAAAAAAAATTGTGTTATGTAATGGCAGAAATTTTGACAGCACTATGGTCTATACTAACGTGGAAAATAGAAAGTATACCTAATTAAGTAGAGTGGTTGGCTAAGGGAATTTCTAAGCAGAACTTTGAAAATGCCAATTAATTTCTTTTAGTCACATACGATAAGGTATCAATAGAGAGATAAGCTAAAATAAAGTAGTAGGTCTGTTTGTAAGCAGAATTTTGAAACAATATAAAAGAGTCAGGCCTTGCTGGATTTGAAAATAAAACCAGTTCTGATTTCTACCTTCTCTAGATGGCAAAAGACTCTCAAAGAAAGAAATAGCCTTGGCATAAAGAACAAATCCAGGAGTGTGTCTGTAAGACCCTTTGTTAAACTTCAAAATGATTTAAGGATATGTCTTGTAAACTCTCTCAACTAGACCAAAAGTGTTTCAACCAACAGAAGGGTGTTAGCTCACAGAATCCAGACTCTGAATCCAAGCTGGGGAATTGTGGGCATGGATTTTGTCTAATGCAATAAACCCTAATAAGATTTATAGAAAATCTAGAAAACGCTGTAATATAATTACACTACCCGAAGCATTGTATACTTGGATTAGAAGCAATAGAGACAGGGCTTCAGGAAGCAGGATGAGAAAGCTACTAAAGTGGAAAAAATGAGTCACATCTTATGGCAAAGGAAGGGTGTTCCAGAGTGAAGAGCTCATAGTCCTAAGAGCAGAGCTAAGATGGCCAAAAAAAAAAATCATACCCAAGGAGAATCTAATTAAGAAACTGGTGCTATGTGTCCAGATCAGTTTCAGTATTGCTATGGACCAATGTATGTTGTAGGCCTCCCCTTTCTGTTCTTATTAAATGAGAATGTCTATTTCAGTCATTCTTGCATTAGTTTGCTGGCATGTCATAACAAAGTACCCCACAATGCGTGGCTTAAACAATAGAAATTTATTGTCTCGTGGTGCTGGAAGCTAGAAGTCCAAGATCAAGATGACAGCAGTGTTGGTTTCTTCTGAGAATTGGGAGAAGGGTTTGTTGCAGGGCAATCTCCTTGGCTTATTGATGGCTGTCTTCTCTCTGTTTTTTTTTTTGTTTTTTTTTTTTTTTGCGGTACAGGGGCCTCTCGCTGTTGTGGCCTCTCCCACTGCGGAGCACAGGCTCCGGACGCGCAGGCTCAGCGGCCATGGCTCACCGGCCCAGCCGCTCCGCGGCATGTGGGATCTTCCTGGACCGGGGCACGAACCCGCATCCCCTGCATCGGCAGGCGGACTCTCAACCACTGCGCCACCAGGGAAGCCCTCTCTCTATATGTTCTTCATATTACCTTCCCTCTCTGCATGCCTGTGTCCAAATTTCCCCTTTTTAAAAAAAGAAATTCCAGTTATATTAGATTAAGGGTCCATCCTCCTCCAGTATGACCTCACCTGAACTAATTTTATATGCAATGGCCCTGTTTCCAAATAGGGACCCATTCTGAGGCACTGGTGGTTAGAACATCAACATGAGAATTTACAGGAGACAGGATTCAACCCATCACTATTCTATCCCTGTATCACTGTTGTAGGTTGAGTGCGTACATTGGTGGTGGGGAGGCTAGCTAACATATTTATAGGTTTACAGATTGAGAGGGGATGTTCTTGAGTTACTGTCCAAGAAAACTCCTCTGTACCTGTACTTCATTTGGATGGAGAGACCCTGGACTTCGTGATGATACTGTAATTGGATCAAATTTTAGAGGTCTTGGAAGAAGTCTAAGTGTATTTTGCATGTGACTGTTACCTAGAAGAGCCACGACAGACTCTCTCATCCCATTCAGTCTTCTGGAATGTGACCTTGCCACTCCTCCACTGAAAGGTGGAGAGAAGCTAGGAATAAGAAAGTTTTAGTTTCAAATCCAGCAGGACCTGACTTCTTTATATTTTTCCAAAATCCTTCTTAAAAACAGACACACAACTTTATTTCAGCTTCTCATTTTCTTGAATTCTCCTTCCCTTGAATCTGTGCTCATCTTAGTGACTCACTTAGCTGGGAGAATGCGGGAGAAATGACATTTTAACTCACAAGCAGCCTTGCAGTTTCTGTCTGGATCTCTTAGAGCATTTGGAATACTTTCTCTTGGAAAGGAGTTGCTGTGGTGTGAAAAACTCAGGGAAAGACCGAGTTCCAAAGACATGGACACAAAGGTTTATGGACAGCAATCTTTACAGAAGCATCATTTATAAATTAGCAATAGGTTAAATTTTCAGCAATAAACTGCTCGTTAATTTATAGCATATTTATGTCATTAAATGTTGGGCAAATTTTTAAGTCATATTCACAAACACAAAAAATTCACATAGAATGTGAATTAAAGAAATCAATATTTATATAGACTTCAAAGAAAGCAGGATACAAAAGCTGTATATTATATACCATGTGTCCTTAATTTTGTGAGAAACACAGCCGTATTTCTGTGCATATATTTTTTTTATAAATATGTACACACAAAACCAACTGGAGGAAAATAAACTAACATATTAATAGTTGTTACCTGAGGCTGGTAAGACTGGGACCGGTTTACATTTTTGGTATTCTATTTTTTTGTATTTTCTATATCATTGTTATAAACTTCTATTACTTTGATGATGATCTTTAAAAGAAAACAAATGCCATGAAAAACAATATGTCATGCTCAGAAAATAGGGTTCTTTGCCTGTGATTATGTGGTCCATTGCGATTGAAATCAGAGGGTTCTGGGTCTTGAAGCCTGAACTTTGCCCACTGGAACAAACTTGATTTTTCTACATTAGGACTCATCTATGATACTCGACACATCTGCAAGGCTTTATACTTAGGAAACAGAAAGTGATGTCAGAACAAAATTAAGCAGATCACATGATGAATTAGAGCATGAACTGCCATACTCAATGCAGCCAAACCTAAACTCATTCAAAAATGAACTTATTTTTGCCAAGTGATGGAAAAACTCATAGTTGTTTGGGGCTCTCCTGTTTCAGTTCTTAAGCGCTGGGGACAGCTAAAAGTAAATTAATTGTATTTTCTCACCTGATACATTTGATATATTTAATTCAATTTGTTTTTTCAATTTTTTATTAATTATTTTTATTGTTTCAAATTCAGACCTTTGCTGCAGGAATCACATTGATACGTATTACATATCTCTTAACTGATACAAAATCATATCTTTATAACACTCTATCTCTCTGGGAGTTTGAATAAGTGGAACAGAATTTGAGTTCAGTGTTCAAAGAATTAGATTTATTAAATGAAGCATTGGAAAAATATTCTGCATTTGAGATAACCTGGCCTTCAGTGAAGAAAGAGCTTTATAATAAAGGCTTTTGTTCAGAGATTATCTGAGCATAGCTCTATTACTGCACTCACAAAGTTTATCTGTTCATTCAACAGGTATTGATACAGCCCTATTACACACAGACGATCCTCTAGGTGTTCAGTGAACCACATGGATACATTTTTGTGCTTTCAAATATCCATATATCACACATACATATAGATATAAATATCAGAAACATTAATAGATGGGTATAAATATTGTAAATGTATCTATTAGTTACATATATAATAAAATAATGGTAATTTTAGAGAGTGATGGTCTATGAGCTAGAGAGTTAGTTGGGGCAAACTGTTTTTTTTTTTTTTTGCCATACGCGGGCCTCTCACTGTTGTGCCCTCTCCCGTTGCGGAGCACAGGCTCCAGATGCTCAGGCTCAGCGGCCATGGATCACGGGCCCAGCCACTCGGCGGCATGTGGGATCTTCCCGGACCGGGGCACGAACCCGTGTCCCCTGCATCAGCAGGCGGACTCTCAACCACTGCGCCACCAGGGAAGCCCGGGGCAAACTTGATTGATTTCTGTATTAATTTCCAGGATTGCTGTACAAATGATCACAAAATGAGTTATATAAAACAACAGAAATTTATTCTTCCATGGTTCTGGGGGATAGAAGTCTGAAATCAAGGTGTTGGGGAGGCCACCCTATCTCTGCAAACTCTAGGGGAGCTATGTTTCCTTGCCTCTTCTAGCTTCTGGTAGGTGCAAGCAATCCCTGGCATTCTTTGGCTCATTAGATGCATCACTCCAATCTCTTATTGGCCAAGAGAGAAGAGAGGGAAGGGCTCTGTGTTGGAGAAGACGTATGAATGGAGTAAAGAAGAAGGAGAGCCGTGCCCCAGATGGAACTGCAACGGTGACAGTATCCACCCCAGGCTGTCCTTCTTCACATGGCCTTCTTCCCTGTGTGTCTGTGTCCAAATTTTTCCCTTTCTTATAAGGATACCATCAATGGATTAGGGCCCAGTCAAATCCAGTATAACTTCATCTTAACTTGATTATATTTGTAATGATTCTATTTTTAAATCACAGGTCACATTCACAGGCACTGGGGGTTAGGATTTTAACATGTCTTTATGGGAGACACAATTCAATCCATAATAAATGCTAAGAGAGGGCCCCTATGGAAGAGGACATTAGAAATAGAATCTGACTGATGAGAAAAAGGAAGGCACCTGACAATCTGGGAGGAAGAAATGGTTTTAGGCAAAGGGCAGTATAAAGTCCTAGAGCTGGATCACTCCTGAGAGAGACAGAGAGACAGAGACAGGGAGAGAATCTAAGACCATATATGTGAGCAGGAACCATATCAGAGGGAGCTTTGTAACTCACATAAGGAGTTCAGGTTTTAGTCTATTCAGTGTGAAGCTACTGAAGTGTTTTATCCACAGAAAAATTAAGATGAGATCTATGCTTTCAAGGAAACATTCTAGATGTTATGCATGAGAATAGTAAAGACACTTTTGCGGTAATCCAGGAGAAAAATGATGGTGGCATGGAAGCTGGTGGTCCAGTAGAGTTAATGAGATTCACTCTGAGAAGCCGGTCTACCAGAAGTCACTGAATTGGACATGAGGTGGGAGAGAGGAAACAGGTGGAGGGAAGGACAGCCTGGGGTGGATACTGTCACCGTTGCAGTTCCATCTGAGGCACGGCTCTCCTTCTTCTTTACTCCATTCATACGTCTTCTCCAACACAGAGCCCTCCCCTCTCTTCTCTCTTGGCTCTAACGTGGCTGCCAAATTATTGACACGCATAAGCTGCTCTTTCAAATGTCAGAACAAATGCAGGGGGGTTGTGAAAAAGCAGAGACCTAGAGTCACACGGACCTGGGACAACCCTTCCATCTCAGCTGCCCAGTGTTCTGTGTGATACTTTGCTTCCCGAAGCCTTAATCCTCAAGGGTTCAATGAGTGTCTGGGAGGATGATTTTAGATTTTGTATTTACTGATAGATGATAGATGACAGAGAGATGGACGATAGATAGATGAATATAGATATAGATGTAAATATATAGATACTGTGGGTCAAGCACACCATGAATGTACGTTTAGGAAAAAAGTGGGGGAAGAGACAGAAGCCAGGACCAAGGCAACATGGTGGATGCAGTAGTTTGGTGGAAAGGTTCTCTGTGGTTTTGGATTCAGATAGATCCAAACAAGAAACGAGACCCTGTGCCTTCACTTATTAAATAAACCTCACTTTCCACTTTACCCGCTCTAACAGGACTCTGGTGACAATTTGCAAAGTGTATGAAAGGTGCCTGGAACGGGAGAAACGCCTGAAATATTACTTCCCTTCCCTCTTTGCTCTGCCCAGAGCCCTGCCCGCCAGAACCCTGGTGAGTCCAGGTCATCATCTAGTGTTAAATTCAAGACAGTAATTTTTCAAACTTTAACTTTTCTCTGAATTTTTCTAATAAAGAAACAAATTTCCCCTCTCCCACCACTATTGTGATAAGTTAACACAGAGCAATGTCCAGGGGTATAGGGACAAAGTTAGGAGAACTTCCAATTTCCTAATTCAAATGATAACAGGGGGTCTGAACCAGAGGCAGGAGGCTGTCAGTCAGATGTCTTGTGGTCCCTTGCAGTTCAGGGAGTCTCTGCAAAGCTGAGTCCTGGTTCCAGTACAGCCGCGCAAGACTCCGAGAAAGAGCAAGCTTTCAGACAGGGGTGAATTGAGCCTGGGACCCAGTACTCTGCCTTACTTCTCTTTTCTAAAAGACTTTGCAGCCCCTCTCAGCTCTAAAACGCGATGATGTATCTGCTTTTAGTGTAAGGGGTCCAATGCTAAGGCCATTCTCAAAATCCGGTTACATAGATGCATCTAACGTCTTACACGGTTTTCCCGGCTTCTAGGCAAGCTGACAACTGAACTAAATTCAAGATTTAGGCAGCCTTCCATGATTCTTTTTTTTTTTTAAGTGTCATCTTGTATCAGTGACTTCCTGCCAGGAGTTCAAAGAGGAAGGAAGGTGAGGATGCCAGTACAGCCAGATTCCTTTTCGCACAGGCTCTGCGAGGGACCCCAGGGGTTTGGGAGTCAGAGCGGAGCACAAAGGGCCAGTGAGCTGTAACCTCACAGCTGCTGGGGGTGCAGCCTCTGGCCTTCTTCCCTGCTTCTTCCTGGATGAGGAACCAGGGGACAAGCTAGCCAAGAGCTGCAGTCCCCTCTGGGACACCGAACCTGATTAGACCAGAGGAAAGTCTGGGAACACGGTGTCCTGAAGTGCTTTAAGGTTAGGCAAACAAAAGGCTGGAGGGATCTGGGAACTGGAGAGAGACCCACCGTGGTTCAAGCGTGCAAAACTCACCACGGAGTTTGCACCTTTGTATTAAAAGTCAAAAATAAGTAAGCAGCATGCTGGACACTCAGTATTATCTACTTTGTGATTTACTGAGAGCTACCAGGGGTCAGGTGTACAGTCCTATAAGGATACTAGTCAAGCAGCTGAGGAGAAACTGAGCAGGAAGGAGAGATGGCCGTGTGTCACGGACTCATTGACTCCAGGGGGGTCTACGTGACATTGGGAGGGAAATAAGGTGTAAATGCAAATACCCTCTCTAAAGAGTACCACAGAATCAGTGTAGAGCACTGATTCTCAATCCTCTTGCAGAGTAAGTTTGAATGCAAGGGAAATCATTTGTTACCCGGAAAGAAACAGGAAGAGGAGTCCTAGACGTTTAAGACAAAAGGTCCACTACCCCAGTTTCCAGGAGATCAGCCATTGGTTTGTTTTCACCCCTGCCGGGCCACCCAAAACAGCTGTGTCCCTCAGAAAATTGCCTCCCTGCCTGAGCCCCATCTGTGCGATGGCACAGTGGTGCCATTCTGGCCACAAAATATGTAAGATACTACGGACCCCGTGGCTCTGCCGGCATGTCAGTTGAACTCACTTTTATCACTAGTAGAAATATTTAATGCACTTTAGAACTTAGAACATAATTAACTAGAAATAATGTTTGACAAGATTTGAGAGCACGTGTAGAACACTATACCTTGAAAAACAAAAAGACAAAAGACAACATATTAAGTTGATGTCAGGGATTTTTTAAAAGAAGACTAATTATAGGAAAGTTAATACACTCTAAGGGGTTCAGTAAATATTTAGTTACTCTTGTTCAGTGACCTTGGACCAATTCCTTAATGTTCTAAACAAAAACCAACTAAGTTCAGGGACCATGATCTCTTTCTTCTGCTTCTGAGTCATAAAATCCATCATAAATTCTTACTGAGTGTTAGTCTTTGCATGAGCCTGGAACACATGTGACTACATTAAATGCTGCTTTCCCATCCTTTCCAGGCTGTCTGAAAACTTAGATTTGACATGCCGAAATAGAAAGGTAAATTTATCTCCAGAGATACAAGTTTGGATTGTATAGCAGTTGTGCAATTTTTCCAGCATTTTAGGGACTCTCATATTCATGTGTCAGCAAGTAGTAAACTAGAAGAGGGTCAGTTTTTCACTTTATGCATTTGAAAACGGGTCCCTGTTGAGGGTCTTGGGAGTCTGTTGGGATCTACTTTGTTACCTTTCACCCAAGGCTATTTTTCTTTGTTTGTTTTTATCGGAGTATAGTTGATTTACAATGCTGTGCTAGTTTCAGGTGTACAGCAAAGTGAATCAGTTATGCCTATACATCTATCCACTCTTTTTTAGATTCTTTTCCCATATAGGTCATTACAGAGTATTGAGTAGAGTTTCCTGTGCTATACAGTAGGTCCTTATCAGTTATCTATTTTATATATAGTAGTGTATATATGTCAATCCTAATCTCCCAATTTATCCCTCCCCAACCCAAGGCTATTCTTGACCTCCCACACCCAACATCACCATCCTTATCCCCTATCATGGCACCCTTTTTACTACCTTGGTCCTCCAGTTCTTATCTCATTATCTCTGTAAAATGGAAGAGGGAACACCTTGGGATGTTTGGAGGAATGGCAAGCAGGACTAATAAGCATATATATTATTTGTCTCTTTCGGGCATCGCAAACAGGATGGGAGGCTTTTGAAATAAAATAAATAGATATTTTATTGGCTAAATGAGCAAAGGATTGAATGTATGATTGCCCTTGTGGTCTAAACTACTGAGATATTTTTATGTGGTTCTACTACCTAGTTCTAGAGACATGTTAAAAAACAATTATTCCCCGAATGATTATAGTGATGGCAGCTGTACTGGACTGTCTACAATTTCAGGGTGGTTATGTTGAAGCCTTTCGTGTACACAAGTGTCAAAAACAACAGCACAGCAACAAAGCAACAACTAGTTACGTAAAAGTTTATTGAAGCAAAGGGTCACGATTTCCTCTGCCCAGCATCAAAAGAGTCATTAAAATTGTCTAGTCCAGTGGTTTTCAAACCACAGGTTGTGACTCATTAGTGAGTTTGAAGTCAGTTTAATGGGTTGTAACCAGCCATTTTTTAACGACCAGAGGATACAATAAAAATAGAATGAAATACATAGTGCATAAAGCTGGTAAGTTTAACTGTCTTTTTGAAATTTGTGCTTCAGCTATGCATGTACATTATTTATACATACATGAAACATATATATGTTCTTATATAGAATGACTGAAACAAAAATGTTACACACTTTCTTATGTGTGTATAACCTGATGACACATGCTGTGGATCATCGGCAACAAATAGAATAAATAAAAATAAGCACCGGTCTAGTCTCACTACTTACATGTCTCTATGGGATACCTACCTAGTGGTCATCCTGACTGTACTTGAACGTTCTCACTGTTTATTCTCTCATTGAGTAAATGCCTTTAATTGTGCTGAGTCAAAATATGTCTTTCTGGAGCTCACCTATTGCATTGGCCATATTTATACCACCAGGCACTTTTCAGATAAGCCTAATTTTTCTTCCATTTAATAACCTTTCAATATTTAAACAGAGATATGTTGTCCTTGCTAAGAGTTTGCTTCACCTTATGAAGAATTCCAAGAGTCCAGTTGTCCCTCAGCGGCTTGGAGAAGCTTCGGGACCGGATTTCTCCAGGGCCCTCAGAAGTTTGGGCTGCCTATAGCTCTTGGAAAGTCAGACAGAATTAGTAGATCAGTCTGAGGAGAGAGGAGCCAGGTGTGACAGTAATCTGCTCAGGAGAAGGGCCTTCAGAAGTGGCCACGTGTATGGTTTGCGACACTACTTGCGAAATCTGGGAGGCACATGCCAGGAGTTCTTTCTCTGCGGAGTCCCACTTTGAGAGGCACGCACTGAAGGAGAGGGAGTGGCAAGTGGGAGGAGATGGTGCATAAAGATTTTTTTAGCTTTAGTCATAGATTATAGAAACACACACTACTATAAATACATATAAATATCTCATGCCCACTTCCTGAGAAAAACATGTTAGTTTATGTTCACAACTGTTTCCTTTGAAAGAAGCTATTAATAAAAGGAGCTCAATATCTGAATCTGAGCAGCTAATTAAAACGTTAAAAAAGAAAAGCTTATCTTCAGTTCCTTTTTTAGGAGATGTTGCAAATATAGACTGTGGCTTAAGCAAAGACAGCTGTTTCATTTCACATGCAAAGGCACCATTTAAAAAGCAGCACTTTAAAAAAATGGGCTTGGCTGTAATTCTTTGCAGTAAAGTTGTGGATTTTTTCCCCATATTTTGACTGAAAGCATTTTGGAAAAGCATTTCTCTGTTGTTTTTATTTTTTCTTTTCTCAAAATTTTTATTGCTTCAGAATGTTTAATTAGTTCCTCTCTTCGAGTAAAAGTATGTCAGAATCCAAATTTCTAGAAGAAAACCTGCCATTCGTTCTCATCAGCAATCACTAAAGATTAAAAAGACATTTAATAAAATTTACTGAAATAAAAATGTTTGCTAATGAATTTTTTAAAGGGATCAACCACTACTACAGCAGAAATGGACTAGTATAGATTTTATATAAACATATGGAATATAGTAAATGCCCTCAAAGCAATTACTTAAGGGAATGATTGCCATTTCAGTTGTTAAGTATAGAAAAATGAAGGTTTAAGTGTCCGGTGAAAAGAAGTCACGTGACCATTGACCATTGTTTTCACGTGTTATTCAGCCCTCTCTAGGCCTCAATATTTTCCTTATGTAAAATAATTCTAAAACTATTTATATGAATTCTACTTTGTGCCAGGCATCGTTCTAGATTCTGGGTTTATGCATAAGTAGGATAAAGAAAGCTGCAGTCAATGTTGATTTCTTGACAATGATTACTGAGAAAAAATAAAAATTAAAACCACATTTCAGACTTCTCCTCTGAGCTCTAGATTCACATACTCAGCTATCTTCTTCCAGTTTCCCAGGCATTTCAGATTTACTGTGTGCAGCACTGAACTTGTATTTTCTCCCAAATCCTTTTCACTCTCAACCTTCCCCACCAAGGAGGCCAGGGTTTAACCTGGGAGTAACCCTTGACGCTTAGCCCATCCCCTATTAAAGTCATCACCAAGTCCCTTTGAGTTTATTTCCAAACTACATTTAGAAGAGTCTGTTCACCACCTGAAACCATAATTGTTCTCTTTAGTTGTTGTCTTTGACTACTCAACAAAGTAATTTAAAAAATTAAATTAGAAAAGCGCAGCACTTTCCCTTCCATGCTTATAACCTTTTAAAGACAGTCCATTGCACTTAGGATAAAATATTAAGTCTTCAACACGGTCCTCAACACTTTCCATCTTCCGGCCCCACCTACCAATCTAGCACCATCATCCTCTCCTCTTTGGTTTCTATTTCCCACCTGCGTTGTCTTTGTGTCTGTTTCCCTGTCCTTCAAACTCATTCCCACCCCAGGGCCTTTGCGCAGGATTTCCTTCTGCATCCAAAGCTCCTTGCTGTGCTCCTCTCCTTGTTAATTTCAACATTTATTTCAAGTCTCAGCTTAAATGTCTCTTCTTCAGAAAAGCTTTTCACGCCTTGAACGATTTAAAGGAAGCCTCACCTTGTTTCCTCCTTTATATCACCTGATGTTTTTCATTTTCTAGCACTTACAAATGTTTCTTCATCTACTGATATGTTTACTTATCTGTCTAAAGTCTCTTTTCTTCTCTAGGCCTCATGTTTCACAGACACTGGGATGATGTCCATTTCTCCCAGCCTATTTGTTCCTCAAGCTCGTGGCACACAGTAAGCATTCAATTGTGTGTTTGTGACTGAATCTATAAATCAATGACTAAAGACATGAAGAGAAAACTGAAAGACAGTTGGGATAGAATTTTCAAACTATAAGAGATAAGTAAATAATGAGCCTAAGCAGGAAGCTATGCGATGGTAGCGGAAAAAAACATAGGATTTAAAGACCAAAAAATGAGAGTTCCAGGGCCAGCTCTGTTATTTAATTAGCTCCAGAATTTGGGGAAACTTGCTTAACTTCTGTTATACTCAGTTTTCTCATGTGCAAAATAGGGATAATAATACCAGTGATGTTGTGAAAGTCAAATGAAGTAATATATGTGAAAGCACTTGGTAAATTGCGATGCAGTATGAAATTTTTGTTGTTAAAACAAAAATGTACAGGGATAGCTCAGTGAAAGTTTAAGGTATACATTTCTAGTTGCTGGCTTCTATGCTTTTCATTTTCAGGAGATTGCCAGGGAGAGAAATTGGTACACAAAACAGGATTGAAGTAAATTCTGTATGATTACTTTCATTCACTTCTTCATGTAATAATTCAGTAAGTATTCATTAGATACATTCTATGTACCAGCCTCTACACTTAATATCTTTGGCCCTTTAAAGATATAAATAAAGTTATCATTTTTCATCTGGAAAGGTAAATCTAGAATCTTAGTGATGCAAACAGTAGTGACAAGTAGCCCAGCAAAAGTTCGGGAAAACCTTCCCAAAGAGATTTTGGGGATAAGAAAAAAGTCTGGAAATGAATTCAGCTTTTACAACTTACTTTGGACAGATTGTTTAGCCCAATTCTTTGTTTTTAGTGAAAATGGAGGTCAATAATATCTACTTCCAGTATTGTTATGAAGAATCATTTAGATATTATATGAAGAAAACTAGGTATACACATCACTTAATAAATATTAGTTTTCTTCTTTCCCTTTGTTTTCTCAAATCTTTTCATTAGATACAAAAGTAACCAAGCACACACTTATTACTGGCAAACAGATCTCTCTGTGCGATGAAAAAATACTGGAAAACTGGTACCTGAAAGAAGATACACTAGCCTAGGATCTGCTTCTTAAGTCCTAACCACTGGACTGCCAAGGAATTTGCTAGAAGCTGCTTCTTTTAAACAGCCTTCATCATGTCCTGTCTTTACTGTAGAGAGCAAACATTCTGTAAGGCACCTATATGATACCATCTCGTCCATATGCAATTTGTGACTCCTCGCCAGTGATTTTTTAGAGTGTTGTCCACATCATTCACTGAAAATATTTATACAAAGAAGGGAAAGAACAGGGTGACAGCAGCAAAAGTCTTTCCAAGCACACATGGAGTTACCTTTGGCAAAGGGCATCAGCAAATCACAGCCTTAAGGCTTGTGTCACATTTCTGGTAAACAGAAACGAACACTGTTCCCCTGTGGATGGTCTTGTCCTCTAAACAATTTTGAAATGCCTTAATCTCTCAAATTCATCTGAATGCTTTTAGGCAGTACTCGATGAGGGCTGCTTAGTGTCATGTGGGAACATTATTCACGCTTTTTGAAGAGAGAGCTTGCAGTTGATTTGAGAGCAATTCAGTAGAGTGTTTAAAATCACGGGGCTCTGGAGTCAGGTAGTCAAGGGTTCAAGTTGGGTTCAAGTCATCTTATTACAGCTGAAGGATCTGCAGAGTGAATTCGTTTCCTATTGCCACCGTAACCAATTGCTACAAATTAGTGGCTTAAAACAACACAAATTTACTATCTTACAGTTCAGGAGGCCAGAGGTCTAAAATGGGTCTGTGGCGATATGTTCCTTCTGAAGGATTTACAGGAGGATCTGTTCCTTTGACTTTTCCAGCTTCTAGGGGCTGCCTAGAAGCAACCCTTGGCTGCTTAGCTCACGGCTCCATCCTCCGTCTTCAAAGTCAGCCACACAGCAGCCTCTCCCTCTCTGACTTCTTGTCTCCTTCTTATAAGGGCTCTTATGATTGCATGGGCTGACCATGTAATAATCCAAGATAATCTCCACAACTCAAGATCTTTAATTTACTTACACCTGCAAAATTCCTTTTGCCATATAAGCCCCTTTTGCACTATGAGTTTCCTTTTTGCTTATATTCATAGGTTCTAGGACATCTGGGGAGAGGGGGAGGGTATTCAGCCTACAGCAGGGAGCAAGTTTCCATTGCCTCAGTTGTCCTGTCTGTCACACGAGGATTGCAATAGTTCCTACCGCACAGGGCTGCTGTGAGAATTAAATAGAATCACACACGCTGTTATTTAGTTAAGCACTGCAACACATTAAGTGACCCAGGAGCTTCGGACACATTAAAGAGAAGTGTAGAGCTGATCCTTGCTGTTGGTGGATACAGGCTTTAAATCAGTAACCCCCCAAATAAATGTGTGCTTGAAAATTGTAATAAGTGCTACAAGGGAATAGTAAACGGTACATTGGCAAGGAGGCTTGATCTGGTCTAGAAGCATCAGGGAAGACTTCTCTGAGCAGGTAGCTTTTAGTTGAGATTTTATGAATGAATAGCTGAGATAAAAGGCAGAGAAGAACATTCCAGAAAGTGGAAATATATGTGCAAATGGGCATAGTGCATTCAAGGAACTGGAAAGCAGGGCAGAGAGTGGCAAATTATCATGCGGCAGGAGTAGCCAGGGACCAGAGCAGGTCAGGCTCAGAAAGGTTGTGTTAGGATTTTGGAGGCTTATCCTAAGAAAAATAGCAGGAGTGGTCTGACCAGATTGCTTATTAGACAGTATTGCTCTGGGTGCTGCACAGAGAATGGAGAACAAGAGTGGAAGCAGGAACACCAGGATAGAGGTCTGGCCTTGGTCCAGGTGAGAGAAGATGGGGTGTCATGGACCAGGATCCCGGGGAAGCAGACTCTGAGCTGGCGAGCAGCAGGCAGGTGGTCTGTCACCGAGAGCTCTTGGGATCATTGCCAAGAGATGGGAAAGAGACAAGATTGGGCAGAGCCTAAAGGATGTTCTGAAGTGTAGAAGAGCCCTCAGAATTGGGGTGAGGGGAGTGGGCATTTCCACCCGCGTATTGACCAGTCACTAGATACAGCTGCACCAGGAAGGGGAGGTGCCTCAGGTGACATGACCTCCTTCAGTGGTGACAACCTCCGAAGGCAGCTGACAGCTGAGCATCTGGGGAAAACTTAATGAGAATGCTTGGGTTGTGCATCAGAGCATCCGCCCTGTTGAGGCTTATCTAAAGAGTGGCAGGAAAAACAGAGAGAAACTGGATCGATTTGAGAAATATTTGCAGATAGAATTGACAGAACTTGGTGACATATATAGATGGATAGATAGATAGAGGGGATAAAGAGAATGAGATATTAAAGATTACAGAAGATTATAACTGGGTTTCTGACTTTTACAACTGAACAGATGTTAATGGCATACATGTGTTGCGTAAGTATTCTATAGTTAGTTAAATAAATGAATCTATACTTTAAAGGACAGGGGCAGGTTGGAAATCAAAATTTGGGATTCATTAATGAATAGAGGATAAAAACTGTGAGCCTGCATAAGAGTCACCTCAACAAAGGGCAGATCATGAAAAGGCTGATGAAGCCTTGAGCAATGACAGTTAAGACAGGTTATGTCCATGTCAGTCCCAAACTCCCCGACTATCCCTTCCCTCCACCCTTCCCCCACTGGTAACCATAAATTCATTCTCTAAGTCTGTGAGTCCGTTTCTGTTTTGTAAATAAGTTCATTTGTACCATTTCTTTTTAGATTCCGCATACAAGTGATATCATACGATATTTTATTTCTCTTTCTCTGACTTACTTCACTCAGTATGGCAATCTCTAGGTCCATCCATGTTGCTGCAAAAAGCATTATTTCATTCTTTTTATGGCTGAGTAATATTCCATTGCATATATGTACCACATCTTCTTTATCCACTCATCTGTCGATGGACATTTAGGTTGCTTCCATGTCTTGGCTATTGTAAATAGTGCTGCAATGAACACTGGGGTGCATGTATCTTTTCGAATTATGATTTTCTCCGGATATATGCCCAGGAGTGAGATTGCTGGATCATACAGTAGTTCTATTTTTAGTTTTTTAAGGAACCTCCATCCTGTTCTCCATAGTGGCTGCACCAATTTACATTCCCACCAACAGTGTAGGTGGGTTCCCTTCTCTCCACACCCTCTCCAGCATTTATTGTATGTAGACTTTTTGATGATGGAATAATAACTATTTTTACGTTAGTGAGGCTGCCACAAAGGTGTGCTAGATGTGCCAGGAAATCTCTAGTCGTGGGAAGCGGAACATAGGGTTCTCCATGGAGAAACCAGAACAAGTATCACCTGCCGTGGTTGGCACGTTGAACACCAGCTCACCTAGAAACATCTCTCAAGGAAGCAGCTTTCACGAAGAGTGTGTTCTGGGCTCCAGTCTGTCTGGTTCCCCAGGTTGGGACCGTCTGCAATCCTTTCGACTCCCCTTTCATAATATGCCCAGAATCTGATTTGTTTCCCTACAATCTATTCTCTACTAAGAAGTGACAGTTATTTATTTATTTATTTTTTTAATGATAAGAAAAATCGTGTCATTTCTCAGCTCCAAATTCCCCAAAGGCTACCTATCTCCTACAGAGTAAAAGGGAAATTTGTGAGACAGGGTTGTGAGTACAGGATATTTGTGAGTGCAGGGTTGTACTCAATCTGCCCCTGGCTTTCTTACCCTGAATCCCCTTCTCACTCTTCTCTGGTGACTCTGCTCCAGCCAGGCTGAGCTCCTGGCTGTTTCTCCTACACGCCACACATGCTCTTATGTTCAGGCCTTGGCACTTGCTGTACCCCTGCCTACAACACCCTTCCCCCCAGGTGTCTGTCTACACAGGCTTCTCCCTCAGCTCCCTCAGGTCTTTGCACAAGGTCACATGGGGAAGCTGCCTCTGGACATCCTATGCAAATTCCAACCCTCCCTTGCTTCTCCTGTACAAACTGCCTCATGCATTACCCTGTGACGTCCTTTCCCAGCTGCATGTAAACTCCACAAAGGTAAGGTAGGGATGTTTTGTTTTTTATTTGGTTTAGTGTGGTTTCCTGTTATATTTCCAATGCCTAGAAAAGTTCCAGCTAAAAGTCGACCTTGAATAAATACTGATTGAATAAACGAGTGAATGAATGAATATATGAGAAGAGCCTCTAACTCATTTCTCTAGTGAGGTACCTTGTCTACATGCTCTCCCTTTGTGCACCTTTCTAGATGACTAGATGAGAGGAAAACAAAGGCCAGCCCTGTTTCTGAGAGCACCAGGACCCGGCAGAAGGTCCCTGAAGAGAAGTCTCTGGAGCCCTTTGAAGCTGACATTGAACCTTGGTGGAATGTAAGTGTTCTATACACCAGTGGGGACAGTGGCTGGCTGAATATTGTGGAAGGTAGAAAGAATGAATTTAAATTCTTCCAAAGGAAGTATTGTTCTGACTGTGTCTGACTGATGCCAAAATAAATATGAGAGGAAAAAGTCAACTCATCCCTTTTGAGTGCTATGTACATAAAAGCACCTTTTAACTCTCCCTCCGGCTTTTTTTGACATTGTTGTTGATATATACACAAGCCTAAGGAGACACTGTCTATTGCTATGATTATTATTAAACGAAAATTTTATTCAGCAATTGCAGGTCTGCTCTTGGACGCAGGCTCTGAATGGTCACGGACTCAGGCTGTGTCACATCAGCGTTTTGTAGTGTCTGACCCCCCTTCTACAGCAGACATACTCCAAATCAATGTCCTTGATGCTTAAGCTGTCTCTCAATAGCTTCGGGGTTGCCCTGGCTAGAGATGTCCACAGGCCGCTGGTGTGGGCTGCCAAATGTTGGGACTGCACTTTAATAACTTCCCTGGGAATTAAAACTTTCTGGTGGCTGGCAGAACCCTTTGCTTTGGTTGTTGTCTGGAAAGATTTGAGGGTCTAAGCCACCTTATTTGTCTCTTATCTTTGTGCTGTCCTGGTTTCAGCTTTTTTTTTTTTTTTTTCCTGTAGAAGGGTCCGAGTCTACAATTCTATGGCCACAGATGTGGTAAAGAGAAATACCCCCCTTTCCTGCCCCATCACTGAACACAGCTTTTAGTAACATTTAGCACAAGAACAGGATATTGGCAACTCAACTGTTAAACCTCTCTGTGATTATGCTTCCTTGAGATCACTCTGATGTCACCAGTGTAATCTGAGCCTGAAGCTTTTGTTCACACTTTAAATAGCAGTCCCGGAATGATTTTGCTACAGACTCTCTGGAGAGCCCGGGAGCTGAATTCCCGAAGATTCACACATCGATGAAAGCCAAGCCAAGCCACCCGGCCAGAAGCATGTCCACCTCATTGCGAGTAAGCCCGTCCATCCACGGCTACCACTTCGACACAGCCTCACGTAAGAAAGCCGTGGGCAACATCTTTGAAAACATAGACCAAGAAGCATTACAGAGGCTCTTCAAAAACTCTGGGGACAAGAAAGCAGAGGAGAGAGCTAAGATCATTTTTGCCATAGATCAAGATTTGGAGGAGAAAACACGAGCCCTGATGGCTCTGAAGAAGAGGACGAAAGACAAGCTTTTCCAATTTCTGAAACTGCGGAAATATTCCATCAAAGTTCACTGAGGACCAGAGGATGGATAAGGACATTAGCCAAGACCGGACATTTAAAGACCAAGCCAGTCTATGAAACCTAGCGCGCACAGCATCTTGTTGCTGCCTTGTAAGTTTCTCTTCCATAGGAACAGAACGAACTTGTTACAAAGACTCCAACTAATTTCACGCCTGTGCTGTCAGAGTGGAGAAGGAAATGCTTTCAGCAAGGACTGGAAAACTCCCCCTGCGGGAAAAGGACCGATGCTGATGTCAGGGGCGAGTCTGGACAGACATAATGAGAACTGAAACTGTAGATAACAGAAGTCTGGGGAAGAATGGAGGCCAGGGTCTCCCTGTCAGGCCCTAGGACTTAAACTCAACCTGAACTTTTTTTCCTTAACCAAACTGGGTAGGGGGAGGGAAATGGGGAACAGGAGAGAGAATTCCATGCTGCAATTGTTTACTGAATTTTTTATTTGAATGTTCAAAGTGTTGCCAAGCTTCAATGTTGTCTATTGGTAGATTTTTTTTTTTTTAGAGATCAGTAATTGATTATTTATTTGCATTTATTACAATGCCTTAAAAAGTGCACCACATGGGTGTAAGTACAAATTCAAGGAACTGCATTATTTTCGGCAGCTCAGTGAAACCGTGCGCCACCTTCTGGTTTGTAAGGGGTTTTTACTCATTTCAAACTGCTTGCCCAAAAGTTAAAATAATAGGGTCCTTCATAAATCCGAAGTACTGTGAACAAATTTTATAGTTTTTTAAAATCTTCTAACTAATGCTAAAATATAATCTAAATTTCTTACCGTTACTGCAATAAGCATTAGGAAGTGAATATGATACACTTAATAGTTTATAAAGATGCTATGGTTTCTATAATTTATTATTCATGACAAATGATATGCAACCTTAATAAATTATTATAAACTTAGCTGCTCTTGGTGTGTGATGATTGGTCTCAAAGGAAAAGTAAGATGGTAATTTTTATTATTATAAACTTTCATAAGCTTTTCTAAGGATTTTACTCTAAGAGTAAGAGGTGCTTTTAAAGTAGCTTTGCATTGCCACCTTATTCAAAGCAAATTCTTACATCAGGTATCTAGGAAGTTTCTCTGTCCCGACTTTAAAGTATAAGATACAGGCATAGAATTCATACAGTGGCTCATCAGTATTGTTGTTTATGTATCCATACAGGGTGAGTTTCAAAAGGTTTTTCTCTCCATATTTTTGACATTTTTCCTCTGTGGCTATGGTAGCTGTGTACATTTATTTCTCCCAAAACAATATATCTGAGGGTCAGAGTCTGAATTACGATCAAGATTTTGTGGCTTATCAATGTTTATTTAATATAAACCAATATGGGAATAACATTGCAGTCTCTTTGCTTATTTCCTCATAAAATTATAATAAAATATTTCTAAGAAGGTATATAGCAATGCCTGCTGCACTTTCCTAGCAGAAATAAATTTTAAAATTTCCCTAGAAATTAAGTGTTTCAGAAGCATCTACAAAGGTTTTTGAAACTGCTGATCATAGTAAAACAAAAGTGAAAGATCTGAAATCTTTGGGGAGGGTTATAAGTCAGTTTTTAAATAACATATTTTTTAAAAAAGAAATTAAGTAGTCAAGTCGGTTTTCAAATGTTAATTGATTCATTTACTGAAGATAATATAAATCATTCCATTTAAAAAGGATTTTTTTTACATGACAGCATCCATAAAAAACACGGATCAATATGCAAAATTGTGTGTGTGTGCATTTTTCCTGGAGGAGTATTTCTAATTTCCATCAGATTTGCAAAGACATCCATGAAAGCAAAATCAGTTAAGAACAAAAAAGAAGGAGTTCTGACAGGTGGAAGGCTTGGCTAGTGATGGTATTTGGGGATCATCAAAGTGAAGGCTTTGGAAATGAATAAGCTTCCTACCTCTCATAGGGCCTGTCAGTGACACATTTTCTCTGTCCATCTAGGGTGTCCCAAAGACAGTGATAAACTGCTTGGGAAGGAAATTTAGTAAGTTACTCCCCCAGAGAAGTTATCAGACTCCACAATCTCCGTGAACATGTTCAACTTACCTTCCACTCCAAGAATTTAAACACATCTCAGATGCTGAACGTCATTCAAAGGTTGAGTTTATCATACGTACTCATAACTACATTCTCTGCCTCTGTTGTTTTCAATAGAGTACAATGCGTATCTTACCCACTTTTCACATCACTGTGTATTAACTTAGTTTTCTTGCAGGATATTATTATTATTTTCTGACTGCAGGACCATAACATGGGGAACAAATTAAAAAGCAGTTGGGATATGATCCACAATGGTGTGGAGAATAATAATTCTTTCTGTAGACTGTTACACAAGCGTGGCATCCTTCTCCTTCATGGAGAACAGAAGTTGGAATCAATGCACAAGGATGATTTTTAACTTCGTGATATTTTTATTATTTAATGTGAGGTGAAAGGATCCATCATTAGAACAGGTAGGATTAGTTCTGTTCAGAAATCCTTCAACGGCACAAGGACGACTGAATATATCTCAAGACATCTCATTATAATAGAAGAAATAAAAGCAACAAAGGTGAAATAGCTCATTAATATTTTTCTATCATCAGGATCATAATAACAACAACTAACTTTCACTAGTGCTTACTATTCACCAGACAATTTTCTAAGTGGTTTTCTTGTGTGTGTATTAAATCACTTCATTAGTACCGTGATATAAAAGCATGCGTGTGCATGCATGTGCCTATGTATGTATAGTAATGAAACTGAAGCACAGAGAGGTGCAGTAAATTTCCCAATAACACACAGCTAATGAAGGCAGGAATCAAACCCAGAAAGCCTTCATTCCGAACCACTAGGTTAGACTGCTCCTCTAGGAGGAACTAAATTTCTCTTTTATCCTTTGAAGTGACAATTACTTATATGCTAGTAAGAAAGACAGGAAAACAAGCCCTCTGATAAATCATTTTTATCTGATCTGTGTCTATTTGTCTATTTATTTGGCATTTGCACTTCATGCGGAAAGCTTCTCAATCATTTTAATTGTATCAAAGATTTCTCAGATATAACCTTTCTAGTCTGCAGTTAAAATAACACCTGGGTTAGCACCTTGGAACAAAAGATCACATCTAAGTTCTCTTCTGAGTCAACAGTCAAGGCTTTGGGTCTGGGTTTGCTCACTGGGGGAAGTTAGAAACTGTGGATTCATGGTTTTATTCACTCAGTATAAACCTTCTCAGCTCCCAGCCCTGGCCCAGCAAAGGAGGGTTCGTACCCATAGGAATCGCTGACAGATGAGATTTACTGAGAAAGGGGCCTGGGATATGTGACTGCCTGATATTTTTTTCCCGTTGTCCGAGGGTAGTCAGAGAATGTGACAGCTGTTCCCTTGGAGAGCCTTCCTAACAAACAAATCATTAAGCTGTGGTCTAGGAATCGCATGCCCTTTCAAAGCGCTTCATCTACCCTTCCAAATTCCACACAAGGGCTTCCCGAAATGGCATGTAATTTAATTGACCCCCTTTGTCACACACAGGGAGTTGTAGAGTGGAATCAGGGTCTCTACCTTCTCCATTTGTGAAACAGAAATGTAGTAAGCACCCACGTGTGGGCTGCCATGGACAGAACAAATCTCTAGTCTCCTTGTCAGAGGAGTGAGAGAAGGTTTTAAAATGAATACAGTGAGATCCATGATAGAAGTTTAAACAGGACGCTATGGGAGCAGAGGCGTGTGTGTGTTTGTGAGTGTGAATGTGTGTGGGTGTGTGTGGGGGTGGTGGTGGTGACGGGGTGTAGAGAGTAGCAGCAGAACTGGTGAAAATCTATTCCAAACTGGGGAGACCCTAGAAGAATCCATAGAGAAGTTTCAAAGTAGGATTTAGGAGAATGGAGAGGAAAAATGTCATTCTGGCATTTGGGTGTAGCATCCGCAAAGGCAAGGAGGTGGGAAGGAGTGTACATTGTTTGAGAATCTCTATGCAGTTCATGGTTAGGGGCCTAAGCATTTGGAGCAATCACTAGAAAGGCAGCTGGGTCTAAAAGACAAGCTTGAGTATTAATTTTATCCTGAAGGAAAGAAAGAAGCATGAAGGACTTTCAACAGAAGAGTAACATTTACTGCCTACCTATTATGTATCAGGCCTTACGAAAAGATACAGTTAATATTTTGAAAAGTAATGCACTGTCTGGCAACTGAACACATGGTTGGAGGCTACAGTGATTTCTTGCAGACTGTTTGCTCACAGTTGGTCTACTGAGGTGAAAAGCCATACAGCTCTTTCACAACTCAATAATAAATGAGTAACTCTGTGGAATCTGAAGATGAAACAGAAGTTAGAGATTCTAAAAAAAGTGTGTTGGGAGTCCAGATTAGGGGAACCACAAACTAATCCCTAATTAAATTTGTAAGAAATTGTGACTATGCTTGAATCTTAGAATACGTCATTATTCAACAAATATTATCACTTAATGGCTACTGAGCTCTCTCTTCATTTAAATAGCTCTTCTGCAAAAAAAGTCACTGGATATTTTCAGTGATCATTACAGACACACAAATGTGTTCTGTGGTAAGGTATGCACACAGTGACAATGGATTGGGTTCACTCGTGTACTGGCAAAACTAGCTTACGGAACAGTGGAAATAAAAATCCTGTCCCAATAAGGTGTAGCAGTGGTTTTAAAAACATGGATGAGGGGTTGGAAGACTTTTGTTGTAGCCACCTTCCTCCTCCCTCTGCTTTACACACATGCACACGAGCACACGCACGTGCACAAATGCACACACCCACGCGCACACACATACACACACACACACACACACAGACACAGTCCTAAGAGGAGCACAGAAGTTTTGTTCCTGAGCCTTTGTTTCCTCCTACGTGGACATGGTATTGAGCAAATACCACCAGACTGAGTCTGGCTTTCTGGGGTTTTTCCCAACTCTGCCTGAAGCAAATTCCTTTTTTATCCCTGGTTTTCATCTGGAAGCAAAAAACAATAGATCTGGTGGGCTAATGGCTATGACTTCTAGATCACATATTCTACATACATGGGAAATAATAACTGTACCTATCACCTTACGTGATAGGATTTCTTTCTGGATTGGTTGGTATTCCACATATGAAAAGAATTTCTGTTCAATAAAACAAAAGCCTAATTTAAAAGTTTTGATCTTTACTAGTTGTTGCTGAAGGCAGAATGTGAGAGAAGTAACTTTCTGTGGATCCTTCTTGTTTTACGATTTTTTTTATTATGTAATTTTCAGGTGTACAGCGACATAATTTGACATCTGTATACACTACGAAGTGATCAACACCACAAGTCTAGTTACCATCCATCACCATCCCATTTCACCCACCCCTTCCCCTCTGGTAACCATTAGTCTGTTCTCTGTGTCTATGAGCTTGTTTTTATTTTATTTTGAGTGTTCGTTTGTTTTGCTTTATTTTTTAGATTCCACATGAGTGAAATCATACTGTTCTTGTTTATCTCTGTCTGACTTATTTCACTTAGCGTAATATATCCAAGGTCCGTCCATGTTGTTGCAAATGGCAGCATTCCATTCTTTTTCATGGCTGAGTATTATTCCACTGTGTGTGTGTGTGTGTGTGTGTGTGTGTGTGTGTGTGTGTATCCCATCTTCTTTACCTATTCAGCCATTGATAGACACAGTTTGTTTCCACATCTTTGCTATTAAGAATAATGCTGCAATGAACATGGGGGTTCATATATCTTTGTAAATTAGTGTTTTCATATTCTTCAGATAAATAGCTAGAAGTGGAATAGCTGGGACATATGGCACTTCTATTATTAATTTTTTTTGAGGAATTGCCATACTGTTTTCCACAGCAGCTGAACTAATTTACAGTTCCACCAACAATGTATGAGGGTTCCCTTTTTCCACATTCTCGTCAACATTTGTTATTTCTTGTCTTTTCCATCACAGTGATTCCAACAAGGGTAAGGTGAAATCTCATTGTGATGTTAATTTGCATTTCCCTAATAATTAGTGATGTTGAACATCTTTTCATGTGCCTGTTGACCATTTGTATGTCTTCTTTGGAAAAATGTCTATTCAGATCTTCTGCCCGTTTTTTCATCAGGTTGTTTGTTTTTTGTTGTTGAGTTGTATGAGTTCTTTAGATATTTTGAATATTAACCCTTCATTGTATATATGATTTGAAAATATCTTCTTCCAGTCAGAAGGCTGCCTTTTTATTTTGATGATGGTTTCTTTCATTGTGCAGAAGTTTTTTAGTTTGATATAGCCCCATTTGTTTATTTTTGCTTTTCTTTCCTTTGCCTTTGGAACCAGGAAAGATCCCAAATAGCCAAAATAATTCTGAGAAAGAAGAACAAAGCTAGAGGTATGACACTTCCTGATTTCAAACTATATCACAAACCTATAGTAATCAAGACAGTATGTTACTGGCACAAAAACAGACACACAGATCAATAGAGAGTCCAGAAATAAACCCAAACACATAGAGAATATACAAGGGAGAAAGGGTAATCTCTTCAATAAATCGTGCTGGGAAAACTGGACAGCAAAAGAACGAAACTTAGACCACTATCTTACACCATACACAAAAATTAACTCAAAATGGATTAAAGACTTGAATATAAGACCTGAAACCATAAAACTCCTAGAAGAAAATGCAGGAAGCATGTTCTTTGACATCACTCTTAGTGATGATTTTGTGGATCTGACTCCATCTATGTTTTTTTTTAGTAGCCTGCCTCTTTCCTGGTGGCTGGGTGCCAATGCCAGGGCCAGCTGCTAATATTATGACTATCTCTTCCACATCCAAGCAATGTCAGAGTCACTGAGACAATCTCCATGCTGGGTGAGAGTCATAACCGCCTGTGTCGTTTTAAAAATATAGATTCCTGGGACTTCCCTGGTGGTCCAGTGGTTAAGAATCTGTCTTGCAATGCAGGGGACACCGGTTCCATCCCTGGTTGAGGAACTAAGATCCCACATGCCACGGGGCAGCTAAGCCCATGTGCCACAACCACTGAGCCTGCGAGTCACAACTACTGAGCCCGCACGCGCTGGAGCCCACTTGCCACAACTAGAGAGAAGCCCAGTCACTGCAACGAAGAGCCCAATGCATGCTACAACTAAGACCTAATGCAGCCAATAAATAAATAAATAAATATAGATAGATAGATAGATAGATAGATAGATAGATAGATAGATTCCTGGTCCCAAATCTCTGGGCATTGAGCCCAGTAATGGGTATTTTTACAAAACTCTATAGTCAACTGTGAAGAACATAAGATGTAAGGAATTGTTTTCTTACGTTACCACTGGATCTCCTATTGATGGCATTTCTTACTATAAGACAAAAAGGATTTGACTTGATGGCATTGGCCAGAGTTCTTCCTAACATACTAATTCTGTCATTAATTGAAAAACAGACCCCAAAAAGGACATATTTT
This sequence comes from Delphinapterus leucas, assembly GCF_059928025.1. Lineage (NCBI taxonomy): Eukaryota > Metazoa > Chordata > Mammalia > Artiodactyla > Monodontidae > Delphinapterus > Delphinapterus leucas. The sequence continues at coordinate 31,108,093 of NC_143149.1, forward strand.
GAGGAGAGTATAAGTTCTCTTGGATTTTAATAATTGCAATGTGTGTAGACTAATGCTTCTGCTCCTTTTCTGGGGTTTCTTTTCCTTGGATTTCTGTCTGATATTTGTCTACTTCGATAGGTACACGTTTTATCAGGAGAAACACTTCTGCTTCCTATATTTTCTTTTTATTCTCCTGCAGTTTGTCCATGTTTATTATTTATGCTCAGTTTTTATCATCGGAAAGGCTTTGGAGAATCCTGCTGATCTTAGCGTCATAGGAACCACAGCATCTGAAGTGCTGATATCAGAGCATCTTCTCCCACCAGTTTTGCGGAATACCTCCAGCAGGGCTGTTGTTTCCAAACCTACTGTTATCAGAATCTCTTAGGAGATGTTTTAAAATCCAGGTCCTTGGATTTAATGATTCAGAATTTCTGGGGCTGGTCACCTGCTATCTCTGTTCTTAAATCACTCCCCAGGTGATTTTGCTGCAAGGTCAAATCCAGAATCACTGACCCAGATTAAATTCACCACCGTGCGCAGTGAGGATGTGGCCCGTTTAAGTTCATCTGTGTCTCCCCAGGTACATTGCAGGCCTCAATACATTTTTGACTAAACAAACTGTTGACCCAAGGTGTGCCTGTTACCTCATCCTGGAATACATTGTGCCTATGACCTTCCACCCAAACAATACCATTATTTTGGCTTTGTTCATAAATGCTATATTCTAAAAAATCTTATCTGATCACCGTTAGCTAACCCCCCATATGGCACACAGTCTTAGCAATTAAAATACACTTTTCAAATGGATGGAAGGCTTTCTTCCCCCTAAATATATTTACCACTTGCCTGCTATCCTGGAGACTTCATTTCTTAATCCAGACAAGTTATTCTTTTAAAGTTACTCTTTTTTTTTTTTTTTTTTTCTTTTTTTTCTGGCCTCACCTCGCAGCTTGTGGGATCTCTGTTCCCCGACCAGGGATTCAACCTGGGCCATGGCAGTGAAAGTGCCAAGTCCTTAACCACTGGACCACCAGGGAATTCCCTAAAGTTAACCTTTTAAAAAGGAAGGTTTAATAACTAATGAAAACCTACTGTATAGCACAGGGAACTCTACTCAATGCTCTGTGGTGACCTAAATGGGAAGGAAATCCAAAAAAGAGGGGATGTATGTGTACATATAGCTGATTCACTTTGCTGTACAGTAGAAACCAACACAACATTGTAAAGCAGCTATACTCCAATAAAAACTTTAAAAAAATAAATAAAAAGGAAGGTTTGGCACTAATCACTGACAATCGCTTATATAATTTAGCGTACTAACAGGTAACAAAACACTTTCTTCCTAAAAACAAGTATCCTTCACTGAGAAAATGTGGTTTTCATTTTAAGGGGAGAATGGGCAGCTGAGCAGGAAGCTGGAAACTAGGGATAAGGGGGCATCTAAAATTGGTAAAGGAGGACACAGAATGTGGGGGTGAGCTGAAGAAAAACAACCGCCCCCGATTTTCTCAGCCCTGGTCTTGGCTGTTAAAAAGCAGACAGTCAGATATTCCATGTGGTGGACAGCGGGAAGATAAACAGAGTGTGTTTTGGGTGTAAGAACTGGATTCTAATCTGTCCTCAGCAGTTTAGTACCATGTTTAAGTTCTGAGTAAATTATTTAATCTCTCTCAGCCTTCCTTTATCATTATAGAATAAGGATAATAATACCTCCTGTTTTAGTTTGTTAAGACTGTCATAACAAAGTATCACAGGTCGGGTGGCTTAAACAAGTGATCTCCTCACGGTTCTAGAGGCTAGAAGTTGAAGCTCAAGCTGTCAGCAGGGCTGGTTTCCTCTGAGGCTTCTCTCCTTGTCATCTTTTCTCTGTGTCTTCAGTGTCTCTCTTCTCTGTGTCTTAATCTCCTTTTCTTAAAAGGTCACCAGTCAGATTGGATTAGGGCCCCACCCATATAACTTTGTATCCCTCAGTTACCTCTTTGCAGGTCCTATCTCCAAACACAGTCACATTCTGAGGCACTGGGGGTTAGGACTTTAACAAATGAAGTTGGGACCAAATTTGGCTCGTAACATACTTATTCTTTTGACTGTCATAAGCATAAACTAAATGGTTGGGTGTTAAGTACCTATAAGGGTAAGATCCTTGGTGACAGATGTGGTGCTGTGCTTGTGGTTGAACAGCACAAAGCTTCCAGCAGAGCCTAACACGGGGGAGGTACTTAATAAGTGTGTGTTCATATGAACATACACACGTCAAATAAACATATGGTATTTGATGTATCAACTGACTAATCTCTGAAATCAACACACACTCCTCGGCATCCTTTTCGTCTCCTCCGCATCTCAAAGGGGGGCTCAGTTGGCAGGGGCCCACTGGGGTTGAGTAACTGAGCTGTGGCCCGGGTCACAGTTGTGTTGAAAGAGTCACATGGGGAAGGTGTTTCTGCCACTAAGCACTTTTGTTGCTTTTCCTCACACATGAAAGGTTTCAAAATGTTCAGTGGAAATGCACACGTTCTCTGAACATCTGTGAACTGAGTTTGCTGATGGCGCCTAATTCTGTTGTTCTCGACATAATTTTTGCACCTCTGGTTATGGACCTAAGACTGAAACGTATTGTTTTCCCATATCTCCTTCCAGCCTCAGGCATGTACCAAGAGTCACTGCCAGGACATTGGCATCTTATTTGGGTGAGTGTGAAGAAGAGAGGGGATGAGACAGACAAGGTTTAAAAACTCCAAGTGATAGACACTGAAAAAAGACTGTGCTGATCCCAAAAGTAATGCTATACCTCGTACCACATGTGGCAAGAATTTCAGAATGAATGGCACAGATTTAGAGAGCTTTCTAGTCTGTAATTGAGAAGCGTGGGGACCTTTGTGGAATAAAGCCTTGCAGTGTGTTTTTAGAAACTGAATGCCTCGGGCTATTGTCTGATTTCAGTTGGGAAACTGGGGGGAGAAAAAGCCTAAATGTATTATCATACCAGCAATTAAGATTACAGTAGTGTGATGCTGAGCAATCATCTAATGACATCACTTGACTAAAGTAAGTCGGCCAAGTAAGTGTGGGGACATTTGGATTCAAAATAACAATCCAAGTGTCTGGTTTGTAACTTTAAGTTCATTGAAGTCACACTACGTAGGTGGGGACTGGTATTATCTTTTCATTCCACACACATTTGGATGTTGAAGATGTCAACATCCTCACCCTTCTCATGGGGTCAAAAGGCACATGATTCTCTATCATCCTTGAAAGATGTCAAGACCCGATCCTCTAACCCCCTAATCAGCTTTCACACCAATTTCAGTGAACCTTTACTCTTTTATAGCTTTTTCTTATTATTTTGAAGCTGATGTAAAAAATGGATTTGTTTTTCAACTTTAAAAACTCAGTGTTGCCGTTAGGGAGGTTTGTAAACATTCAAGCAAATGGGACGGAGCTGGTTGCTTGGGCAGGACAGAGACATGCTGGTTGCATTACAGCTCAGAACTCTGCTTCTCAGCTAAGGAAGACCAGAAACTCAGTATTGTGGGCGCCAGGCTCAAAAGACAGAAAGACTCGCTCACCCTAATCAAAATCACAGTCTGCATGGTGAACAAAATCACTCATTTATTCATTTATGGGAGAAATTGAACTGCCAGAAGGAGGACAATGTATAGATGAAAGCAAAGGGAGAGGCAGTGTCTGGAGGGCAAATGTCAGCTTGGCTTTGATAAGGTTTGAAGAACTAGCCTCATAGCACAGAACTCTTCTCTACTGATCACTGCAACACTGAGCTTTTGCTGTGTAACAAACCCTCCCAATACTTAGTAACTCAAAATGACAACTGCTCTATTTAGCTCAGGATTCTGTGGGGGCAGCTTAGGGGTTCTCCTAGCCTGGGTTCTCTCATGTGTCTGTGGTCAGCTGGTGGCTGGATGGTGTGGGATGACCTCATTCACATGCTGGTGATTGGCAAGGCTATTGACCAGAGCAGCCACCGGAGTGGATTATCCTTCACTACTTTTTGCAATATTAGCTCTTAGGGGTTCTCACCATAAAAGCGCTAGATAAGCATTTGTCAAATTCTGCTTTTCTGTCTCTCCTATTTGTCCTCGCCATGCCCACCCCCCTCCTTCTTTGTAACCCATTATAAGAAACTACACTTATTACTGGTAGTCACTCTGTGGGCTCACTTCCCTGCGATCCAATCCAGACTAGTTCACAAAACTCAGTCACTTATTTAAAAATGCTTTTTTACCTATTCCCACGGCTCGTTAATTCAGTTCACAAAACTCAGACATTCATTTAGAACTTTGGTTCACAGAACTCATTCATTCATTTAGAAATACATTTTTTTACTGACTCCCATGGCTAGCTAATTCCCTCCATAGGGGTGAGTTTTACCAATGTCATGCTCAGAGAACATTCATTATTGTTTTTCTGTAATTCCTTCATGGGGCAGGAAGGGCAGAGACTTTACAGTCATCCCCATGGACCCATGGCAGTGCCAAAGCAGGTGATGGGGGTAGGCAGAATTTTGAAAAATCCTGACTGCTTTAACCATACTCTTTTACTCCTTATGAAATATATAAGCATATGTCACTGAACATCTGAGCTAGTTCCTCTCCTGAAAAACCACACTGTTTAGAAAGGGTGTAAAATTAACTGCTATAAATGTCTGTTCTGTTCTCTGGGACAGTGGACATTGAGAGACATTAGCCAGAGGAAGACAGACTTACTGAGGGCAAAGAATTAATGGAAACACACGGCTCCTGCCGGCAGGAAATGCTTTGATAGGCCCTTTCCTCTTTTTGTTACCAGGAGGGCCTTGACAATAGTCTCCACCTTGGAGCAGCTGTTCACTCCCCGTGTGATGATCACAGCACATTTTCCTTGTCAGACTTGAAGTCTGCACCCGGGAGGGCGCAGGAAGAGACACACACAATGTTGGGGATCTGCCCTTGAGCCTCAGAGCTGCGTGATGGGTGGAGACGTCACCCCTAAGACACACAGCCAATCCCTTTGGCACGCGCTTCCGGAAGGCCATCTGCTTCTGCGGTTCCTCTGACCTTTTGTTAGAACCCACCCGAAACTGGAAAGAAAGGACCAGAATAAAACCAAGCCGAAGGCAGCTTGAGACCCTGTTGCTTGCGAAAGCAAGTCAAACAAGCAAAAGCCTTGGTTGAGCATCTAACACGTGCCCACTCTTAGGCTACATATTAGCTGATGGAGGGAAAATGAATATTTTTCAGTGACTACACAGTGTCAGGCACTATATTGGATGCTGACTAGTTTCATGTCATCTTTTCAGTATTTTTGTAAGGCAGGTTTTAGTATCCCCATTTTATAGATGAGGAAACTAAGGCTCTGAAGGGGGGTTCATCAACTTTTCCAATGCGGCTCTAACCTTATAAGAATGCAGGGAAGTACAATGTAAGAATTCTGCCTCGATCTCACATTTGATTTGATTTCAGCCCTGATGTGTTCCTTACTCAGAAGCTTAACAGTTTTTATTCCCCACTCTTGTATCCAGTGTCCAAGAGGCTCCATGAAACACAGAATCAGGAAACCTGGTTATACACCCATTCTGATGGGTGCCATGGGGAGAGTCACTTAACTGCTGGGCTTCAGCCTCCTTGATAATAAGGGATTGGGACTAAATGAGATCATGGCCATTCTGAATCCTAAATTTAGAGCTGGGTTATCAAATGTAGTGTGAACGTCACACCTATTAAGACGGCTACTATATGTATTTTCTAAGTAACAAGTATGGGTACAGAGTTTCATTTTGGAAAGATGAAGAAGCTTTGGAGACGGATGGTGAGGATGGTTGTTCACTGAAGTGACTATACTTGATGCGACTGAACTGTACTCTTAAAAATGTGAAAATGGTAAATTTTATATTATGTAGATTTTACTACAATAAAAAAAGAAGTTTAAAATGCGGTATGATTTTTTTGTTTAACAAAACGTAAGCATATTCCCCTTCCTTGAAAAGTGAGCTCATTCGATTTCCTAATGATTTTTAGGGACTTTCAAAATATTGCTGATTTTACAGGCCTAAACTCACTTGTAATACAAGCCACGATGTACAGGAGTAGAAGCCATTTTGACAAAGGATGGATTTTTGACAAAGGAGGGAGAAGAGAGAGTTTCAAATAATGTGACTAATTTATAGCAAGATTCTGTTGGGAAAAGCATAGCTTGTCTGAGAAAATGAGAACAAGTTGACGTTGCTGGAACCCAAAGATTAGGGGATGGAACAGCATGTGCTAGAGACGGAGGCAGGGCTGAGTCACTGGAGACCAGGTTACAGAGTCTGCGCTGTGCGTTACATTGGAAATAGAGACACTGACCAATTTCACGCTGCAGAGTGGCGCTACTCTGGTTTGCGGTCTCAAAAGGTCAGTCTGGCAGCGTTCTGTGGAAAGAGCCAGTGGGTAGCAGTAGCATGAAACGGTACACATCTTTTAGGTGACTATTGGCATTGTTCAGAGTAGAGTACATAAGAGGCAGGGTGGAGAGTAGTAGTTAGATTTTAGAGATAATCTGAGAGGAGCCATCCGCAGGACTTGGAGATGCATGGGCTTATTCCTCTGTGCTATTCCTCTGTAATCAGTCATTTCCCCCCCGTGCCACGGTCACCCTTACCTGGGCCTCTGTCACCATCTATTAGAGCATTGCTGTTATTGATGGGGTTCATTACCTTGAACTCTTGCCCCTAAAGGTGTCCTTTACATCATAGCTAGACTTGGCTTTCTGAAACGCCGCTCTCCGCGCCCAACTTGCCTGCTCAAAACATTCAGAGTCTACCCACTGCCCTCAGCATCAAGCCCACCTCCTTAGCCTGACATACAAAATAATTTACGATTCTATGTCTCTTAACGTATCTACCTCATTCCCTTAACAGGGACTCAATAAAAGATATGTATTCAGCACCTATTATTGGCTGGATTAATTACTACCAGCAACTTGTTATAAAGCAGTTTTCTTGCTATTCTTGCATTCATTCTGTCTTCCTGGAATGTCCTCACCCTTATCACTGCTTATGGAAATGCTCGTCTTCCGCCTCTGGAATCAGATCTCATTTCTTAGGAAGCTTTTTGTGAGCCTCTAACTCAGACTAAGTACAGCTAGCCATTGTCTCCATGTCCCAGGGCGTTGGCATGTCCTGCAATTAATTGCTGGTAACCTTTTATTTGTCATTGGAAGCAGAAACCTTATTTTCTATTGAGAAGGTGCAGAGTTTGTTACTGATGATGCAATCAGTAATGACACGCTTTGTTCTGAGCAGTAAGTTAGACTTAGGGACTTGGGATGCTGAGAGGCAGAGGGAAGTGAAAAATGTCCAGGGCCCAGAAAGGGAAGGTAGAAAATGCCTGGCATTCAGTAAATAATTATTGAATAAATAAACAAACAGGTGATTGACAACTTTGTCCAGCTACAATACTGAACTCTAAGTAATTTAGGACTAAGCCAGTGCCTCATTCTTAATGATCGCATAACTACAACTTAGATAGTTCAGTCCAATCATTTCTTAAATATTTGGTTCAGGAGATGCCAAGATGGGTAGGTTTCTGCTTTAAATATTAGTGGTGGAATTGGGGGAGGAGAGGAGGAGGGCGAACACAAATGCAGATAACATAGGGCAGTAAGTAGGACCAAAAAAAAAGAAAAATACACATCATAGCAATAACTCAGAAAAGAAAGTGGGTTAATCCTGCCTGGGAAATAGGAATTGACTAGAATTTGCTCATGTCCCAGGTTGATTGAGGTACTGCCCTCATTCCACTCCAAGCTTTTCTCATTCTTTGTCCAACGGTCTGCCATTCACACACTCCTGGCTCCAGCCTCAATGGTCCAGGTTACTGTCTTCAAACAGGTCCACAACTTACCTGGGAATCCTGTTAAAATGCAGGAGGCCTGAGATTCTGATTTACCTAAAGCTTCCGGATGACACCAATGCTGCTTGTCTGTGGACCCCACTCAGAATAGAAAGATTTCCGTGGCCTCCCTGAAAACGTTTTCCCCCATTTATTCAAATCCTCTATGTTTTTGTTTTTTGTTTTTTTTTTTTTTTTTGCGGTACGCGGGCCTCTCACTGCTGTGGCCTCTCCCGTTGCAGAGCACAGGCTCCGGACGCGCAGACCCAGCGGCCCTGGCTTACGGGCCCACCAGCTCCACGGCACGTGGGATCCTCCCGGACCGGGGCACGAACCTGTGTCCCCTGCATCGGCAGGCGGACTCTCAACCACTGCGCCACCAGGGAAGCCCAAATCCTCTATGTTTTTACGGGTTAAGTCAAATGTCTGCCCTATACAGGTAGCTCCTAAAATCTAGGGCTATGCGTCAGTGTTTGCTTTTTTTTTTTCCTACACTCCCTGGCAGGTATTTCTCGCCAAGTCTTTCCCCACCAGTTTACCCCCAGTTGTTAGCTCCTTAAGGGAAGGACTTGGTCTAATTTATCCAGACTTGATCTAATGCACCCAAACTCCACGATGGTATATGTTACAGAATTGGGCCTTCATAAATATTTGCTCGGTTGAATTTGAATTGAACTTAAATTTTATGTTGTGTACGAACTAAACGTGTGTGTGTGTTTGTGTGTATACCCTACTCATTGTAGGTAGACCAGATCGGAATACATACAGGAACCAGGTCATTTTAGTACTGTGTCACCATGAATAAAACATGGATTATAGTTATCAGGGTGGGAGCAGTCACCCAGCATATAAGCTTAATGAAGTCAAGGCACTTTTTAAAAAACTGAAGTATAGTTAATTTACAGTGTTGTATTAGTTTGAAGTGTACAGCAAAGTGATTCAGTTATACACACATACACACACATATATATATTCTTTTTCAGATTCTTTTCCATTATAGGTTATTACAAGATGTTGACTATAGTTCCCTGTGCTGTACAGTAGGTCCTTGTTGTTTATCTATTTTATATACAGTAGTGTGTGTATGTCCATCCCACACTCCTAATCTACCTTCCCCTCCTTCACGCTATCCCCTTTGATAACCATAAATTGATTTTCTATGTCTATGAGTCTATTTCTGTCTTATAAGTAAGTTCATCTGTATCATTTTTTTTAGATTCCACATATAAGTGATATATAATATTTGTCTTTCTCTGTCTGACTTACTTCAGTTAGTATGGTTATCTCTAGATCCACACATGTTGCTGCAAATGGCATTATTTCCTTCTTTTTTATGGCTGAGTTATATTCCATTGTGCATATATACCACATCTTCTTTACCATTTCATCTGCTGTTGGATATTTATGCTGATTCCATGTCTTGGCTATTGTAAATAATGCTGCAATGAACACTGGGTTGCATGTATCTTTTCGAATTATAGTTTTCTCCGGATATATGCCTAGGAGTGGGATTGCAGGATCAAATGGAGACTCTATTTTTAGTTTTTTAAGGAACCTCCATACTGTTCTCCATAGTGGCTGCACCAATTTACATTCCCCCCAACAGTGCAAGAGGGTTCCGTTTTCTCCACACCCTCTCCAGCATTTATTGTTTGTAGCCTTTTTAATGATGGCCATTCTGACCAGTGTGAGGTGGTGCTTCATTGTAGTTTTGACTCACATTTCTCTAGTAGTTAGTGATGCTGAGCATCTTTTCATATATGAAAGGTGGACATCTGTATGTCTTCTAAGACACATTTTTTCTTGTAGGTCACTGGGTCCTCAGAGTCTAGGCCTGGGCCTAGCACGTAGCAAATAATCGATAAATATCTGTTGAATGCTCAATGAATGAAAAGGCGAGGTATTGGTTTAAGGGGTCTTTTGATAGTCAGAATGTGAAATTAATTTGGGTGTGAGGTTATGAAGGGTCATGGAGTGAGTTATACATTTGCATTGTCATACACAGAACGGAGATGCATATTTTCCTCTCTTCCATACATTCCTTAGATTGTGTACTGCTGTTTGAGGGAATGGTTAAGAATGGCAGACACCTAGAAGAGGCTCTGAAAATATGAAACAAATTGGGGAGAAAAATTCCCTATTTAAAAAATTAATTTCTAAAATGAAAACGTTGCCTTTACTGTTTTTCTTCAAATCATTGTAATGCTTTCCTTTTTACGTCTTTCAGTTTTAGCATTCCTAAACAATAAAGTGGTCAAGTGATGTCTTAAAAAAAAAAGAAAAGAAAAGACAAGGTATTAAATTTCAATTTCACGAATAATCACAATGTCAATCCCTAGAAAATGAAATAAGTAAAGCTCCGTTAAGATCTTCATGTTTCTGGAATAAAGTAAAAACAAACAAACAAACAATATTCAGGGCATTTCCACTCAAGAAAAGAAGGGCCAAAAATAATCTGAAAATCTTCCTCTGTAGCGAATACACATTAAGTAATGCATTTTTTTCACTAAGTGTGTCTTCATACATGGCAGCACAACAAAATCTAAGACATTTTTCCATGTGAACTATCTTTCCCCTAAAATACAAAATTGTTTTAGATCAACAAAAGGCTTTGTTTTTTTACTATTAAACATCAAGGGACCCACTTAATTGCAAACATAAATGCTTTTTCCTTGTCTCTTCTTCAGCTTTGCTGATGAGGAAGAATTTGCAGCCTTACTTGGTACCAAAATAGCTCTGTTTTGCTGACCATTATCATCTTCACAGGGCAGAGCAGTGGTAGTGAACTTAGGACACAGGAAGTTTACCATCTCGCAGTATAAAAATAGAACTTCTTATTACAAAGATACCTCTCCCACAGAGGAAAGCAACTAGAATTTTTTTCCTTTTTTGCAATTGAAGGATGGTTGATTTCCAATGTTACATTAGTTTCAGGTGTACAGCATAGTGATTCAGTATTTTTACATATTATATTAAAAGTTTTCATTCAAGATTATTATAAGATAAATGCTATAATTTCCTGTGCTATACCATATATCCTTGCAGCTAGAATTTTTATTTTCTTCAACTTGTTCACATTATTATGCTGTATTTATATGTTAAGGTATTCACATAATTGATACTTGGGAAATATTGCTTCCATGCATATTTTCATTCAAATAATGATTTTTTAAAGGACTCAAAATTTTCCATTGACCCTTAAGTATTTTGTCACTATGGCTTAGCTGAAGCCAATGTTACAAACAATAAACCTTTTAGGACTCCATGTTTTCTTCTAAAAAATTAGGTGGTAGCTATTATTTTTATATGGTAAGCTTTTTTTATTGTCATATTTTGCTTTCACACTTTCTAACATTTTAATCTTATTGGAATATAGTTGATTTACAATGTTGTATTAGTTTCAGGTGGACAGCAAAGTGAATCAGTTATACATATACATATATTCATTCTTTCTCAGATTCTTTTCTCATATAGGTCATCACAGAATATCGGGTAGAGTTCCCTGTGCTATACAGTAGGTCCTTGTTGGTTATCTGTCTTATATATAGTAGTGTGTGTGTGCTCATCTCAAGTTCCTGATTTATCCCTCCAACACAATCCCACTCCTGGGCATATATCTGGAGAAAATTATAATCTGAAAGGATACATGCGCCCCAACGTTCATAGTAGCCCTATTTACAATAGCCAAGACATGGAAACAACCTAAACATCCATCAACAGAGGAATGGATAAAGAAGATGTGGTACATATATATAATGGAATACTACTCAGCCACAAAAACGAATGAAATAATGCTTTCACTTTTTAAATGGTAATTTAAGAGTAGGGGTATGAGTCTGGAATAACATTTGTTGAGTACCTAGGGTAAGAGTGGCCCATTTCATCCTCATAGCTGGCCGTACAGGTATCTACTGCCATTCCTGTTTCACAGATGAGAAAACTCAGGACCAGAGTGGGTAAGTCACCTGCCCAAGGTCTCATATAGTGACCCCGGTGGGAAAATCTGACATCTTCCTGACTCCAAAGCCCTCCTACGTCCCTCTGCACCAAGGTGCCTTTAGAAATCTACCCTCTATTTTATTAAAATGCTATATCTTTGTATAAAAAGTGTAACATGGGGCTTCCCTGGTGGCGCAGTGGTTGAGAGTCCCCCTGCCGATGCAGGGGACACGGGTTCGTGCCCCGGTCCGGGAAGATCCCACATGCCGTGGAGCGGCTGGGCCCGTGAGCCATGGCCGCTGAGCCTGCGCGTCCGGAGCCTGTGCTCTGCAACGGGAGAGGCCACAGCAGTGAGAGGCCCGTGTACCGCAAAAAAAAAAGGGTAACATGCTGGGATATTTGTATCTTAGATAATATAACTTGGCTCATTCTTTCAATAAACATTTACTGGGTTTCTGCTGTGTAATTGGCAATATGCTAAGTGCTAAAAATAGAGATGAAATGTTGTGGTGTCAGGAGAGACAGACCATTCAAAGGCAAATGCAATCTGAAATTGCCAATGTTCGGCTGCTTTTGAGTTATAAAAATGTCCATTTTCAAATGACTTATACTAAAACCCATTATCCAATAAACAGACTAGCACACTTTACTCATTATTCTAACTTAACGTTTTAGGAAGGAAAACATTTCCACGTTATTTCTCAACATTTTGATTATATAGGATGAGTAAATAAGCTGTGTTGTTTTGTTTTAGTTCTGTTCTGTTTTTGGTTAAATGGAAACCTGGATTCCCCTGAGAACACTTAGAGTAGGAGAGGATCTGACGGAGCCTTCTCTCTGTGCTTCCATCCTGGTTCTGTCACTCACTGGTCCTGTGACTTTGGGCAAGTCATTTCACTTCTCAGCTTCATTTTCCTTATTCAAATAATTGAGAAAACTTCCCCTATTTCAGAGGTTCGTTCTTCAATTAATGAGGTGATGAATCCTTGCCCAATAATTTGTATTCCTCATGCTCCAAACCCCTTCATCCTAATTTAAATGTGAAGACACTGGAACAGAAGCAATCAACCTTTTAGGTTCCAAATACTTTAATTGTCATCTTTTATTATGGTTCAATTCCTCCTGAATGAATTTGTCCTGTAATTTTGCCATGGCTTTACAGGGAAAAAAAGAGGCAGTTTATCCTTGTGCAAAATATTTTTCAGAGGAACTCTCTGTGGCACAGTGTCTTAGTCAGTCTGGAGATGACTCACCAATTCCAAATCCCAGGGCTTCCCTGAGAAACGCACTTGGATCACGGAGGTTCTCTCGGCAGTGCAGGACTGACATCCCAGAGCCAAAGCACCCTGAGAAAGACACAGATCCTTCCCAAGCCAGTCTGGTTCTGCACTCGAGGCGTCTCCAGAGCTGACAGGAAATGATTCAAGACCAAGGTTGGCCAGAACGAGCGTGGCGATTTCGCCTGTGCATGAGATGACAAAGAACTTGCATCACGGACCTTCCCTGAATAGACTACTTCCCCAAATATTGTGAGTTGAGGCACATCTTTTGCGTGGTATACTTCTGTCATCTCTACCTGAGGAGAAGCAGTACCTTGGAGTATAAATACACCACTTGCCTCCTCCTCCCCTGCTACATTTAAATGAGATTAATCAAATTCACTTTAACTGACATGTGTGTAGTTCCTACACAGTAATAATATGTATGTAGCTGTGTTAGGCGTGGGAGTAAAGTGACACGACAGAGATTCCTGTCACCTTGAAGTTGAGTTTGCAAGAAAAACTATGAGTCACAAATGTAAATAAATGTATTGTTTCAGAATATCGTAGTGGGCCTGAAGTACAGGGTGTCCTGCGGGAAATTGTCAGAGAACACCTGGTTTATACAGGAAGTCCCCTACATACGAACTTCCAAGTTGCGGACTTTCAAAGATGCGATCGTGCGTTCCACCAATATCAGGCGTGAGTGAAATGGCAGCTTGCCTTCCGTCTCCTATTGCTGACGACCCTTCAGCTCTACCATCTCCCACCTGCTCTCCCTCCTCCAGTCAGTAACTCTTCTTGCCTGTCCACTCGATGCCAGCCCCTGTGTGCCGGCTGTTGTACTGGACTACTGGCTTTTCAAGGTACTGGACTGTGAGATTAAAAATATTTTCTTTATTTTTTGTGTTTGTTTGTTTTTTATGTATTATTTGTGTGAAAAGTAGTATAAACCTACTACAGTACAGCACTATATAGCCGATTGTGTTAGCTGGGTACCTAGGCTAACTTCGTTGGACTTACGAACAAATTGGACTTACGAATGCACCCTCGGAACAGAACTTGTTCGTATGTAGGGGACTTACTGTATTGGTCCTTACTGAGAAAGGGACTTTCAAAGTAAGCTCTAAAGGATGCCTCAGCCAGGTGAAGAATGGGAGGAAAAGGCAGAAGGGCCGGATGGGCAAATGTTTTGAGACAAGACAGGTAGCTTGGTGGCTTGGAGGAAGAGTAGGCAGCCTGGTGCCTGGAGCTCATGCTATTTGGACTTGACTCTTACAGCAATGCAAAGTCAGTGAAGTGTTACAAAGAGAAGAATGGTGAAGTGGATCCATGGTTTTAGGAAATCAGCCTGGTTGCTGTGTGGAAAGTAGATAGGATAAGGGGCAAGAAAGGATGTCGAGAGTAAGGGGAAAATGGTGGCCATGAGCGTTAAGGGGAGCCTTAATCAATGACACGGAGAAGATAGAAATCATGGAAGTGGCCAGACCTGCAGAAAGGGGAGAGAATCCGTCAGAGTGAGGTGCTGTGCACAGTCTCTGGGATACAGCAGAGTGTGAAGGCAGAGGGGCAGCCTCCTCTGTAATGACGTGGAGAAGGTGTGGGATAGGGCTGGAGGGAGGTGACTTGCAGACTGGTTGTTTGTGATGGAGAAGGTGTAGGATAGGGCTGGAGGTAGGTGACTTGCAGACTGGTTGGTTGTGAGCCTCAGGCTGTCTTTCAAGAAGATCTAGAACAAATCCTCTCATTCTCTTCCTTACATCACTGCCACCCCGATTCAGTAGAAGTCGGCTCACACAGCAATGCTGACCCCAACCCTAAAAACTGCTGTCCGATTCCCTGTGGTCCTGACCCCAATCAGTTACCATGTACAACATGATCAAGCAGTAACAGTCTGTTGCTCTGTAGCATCCAGGGGACCCCCCTTGGCAGTGGGGTCTTTGGAGGGAGCAGCCATGTGTGAATAGTAGGGACCCCCAGATCCCACAGATGAATGAACATGGCCCCTCCGTCGCTGATGGAGATTGCTCTGTGATGGAAGAGTGCTTTGCCCTTTGCGTGTGATTAGTAAGAGAGATGACTATTCTTTCAAAGTCCCCCAGTGACCAAATTTGGCCTCCAAGAACTGAGTAGAAACATTTCTCATGAGTCACGCTTGTTTGCCTCATGTTCTGTCATTAGTTGTTATGGAAACCACACAGCCCAACCTAAGGGTTCAGCATTCCTGCAGTTAGCCTCCAACTTACCCCTAGTTTATACAGCAAACAAGTTTGCTTACCTTGTTAATCTTTAGCTACTTCCTGCCTTGTCTGAGCTCACAAATTGGAAGCTAAAGAACTCAATACAGCCTAGAGTCCAGGCTGCTTTTTCAGGTGAATCGAAATAAAAGACCTGCCCTTGTGTTCTGCCCTGAGCATGGTATAGATATTTAGAAGAATTTCAGATTACTTCCTGGGTTATCTGGTTGTTAGATCAAAGCTGCTCCCTGGTTAACATGGACACTAGACACACGTGAAAAGAATTCAGGAATTCCTCACATTGTCTTTTTCGGGTTCGTCCCAATCTCTTGGCAAAATCTCCAGTCAAATCTTAATAGCCACTGGGTTTACTTTGGGAAATAATGCACTTTAGAGAGATGCTAGACAGATTTTTGTTCCTTGAACTTCTTTGATGATAATACAAATCTTTGAAGCTCAGACACAAGAAAAGTTTATGTTCATGGTGCCTCCTGATGATTCAAAGACTGATGGTGTGCTTTGTGGCTTCTTCTGCAAGGAATTTGAATCAGAAGGACCCAGACTGGGGGTGGGGAGAAGATTGAGTGGGAGTTCGAGATTAGCAGAAGCAAGCTGTGGGTCCAGATAAACAACAAGGTCCTGCTGTAGAGCACAGGGAACTATATGCAGTATCCTGTGCTCAGCCATAAGGGAAAAGAATATGAAAAAGAAGGCTTCTGTCTATAGACCTCTCTTCATAGAACTTAGTGCCAGTCCATGGGGCCGGAATAGAGATAGCTAATGTCTCAGATCCACCTGCTATGTCTCTCCCTCTCTTCAGCCCCAAATATTCATGAAAATAATCCCTTGACAGCTTTGCCCATCATTTAGTAAACACGTTCAGACAGGTCAGAGCATCAACTTTAATTCAGGTTAGGACCTTGCGCTAAGGAAAAATAGAACTAATTAAAGTGAAAACGACACTTTAGTTGAATAAAAATAAGAAAACATCATTATGAGCTGAAGAATACATGATTATTAAAATCCTAAGAGAGAATTAGAAATAGGGCCAGATTAGCAAAGACATCAAGTCTTAGGCTGGCGAGTTTATACTGAATACTGACGGGCTATATAGTCACTGTAGATGAAAACAGAAATAGTTGAAACTCAAGTCAATTTCTGTATTCCATTTTTTAAGTTTCATGACTTAGAATTAAATCCAAATCTACTGAGTGCTACTGTCCACCTTTGTGCAAACAATGTACCCTTTCTAAGCATCAGTTTGTTCTGTGGTATTGGGATAATTCTAACATTGTTAAGGATTGCTGTAAGAGTATATCTGATGATATGCGTAAACACAGTTGGTTCAGAGCCTAGGGCTTACTATGGTCTCAATGTATGTGTCCGTTTTCTCTCTCCTTAGAAGATGATGACGATGAAAGTATTTTCACCTTAAAAAAATTAAAGCAACTTTAAAAAGTTGAGTTTAAGAATTATCTATGTATTTTAATTATTCATCTCTTAATGATGCACACCATCGATGAAGATAACTGAGAACAATTTTACTTTCAGAACTTAAGAGTTAAAAGGGGAAAAGGATAAAATTAGTCGTCAGAACCTAAAGTGTTTTTTTTCTTTCATCCTCTGATAAACCATACCTAAGTCCAAATTAGGTATATTACTGAAATGCAACAAATAAAAATAGTAACAACAGTATCTTCTCTTTTAATGGGTGTGTTATTATTAGAAACTGAATTTATCACATTTGCTTCCTCTGACCTCTTGCTATATTTTTAACTCAAGGTGTTCTGACTTCTTCTGTAATTTATACACACAATCAAAGGTTTAAAAATAGAGCAGTGGGGCTTCCCTGGTGGCGCAGTGGTTGAGAGTCCGCCTGCCAATTCAGGGGACACAGGTTCGTGTCCCGGTCCGGGAAGATCCCACATGCCGCGGAGCGGCTGGGCCCGTGAGCCATGGCCGCTGAGCCTGCGCGTCCAGAGCCTGTTCTCCGCAACGGGAGAGGCCACAACAGTGAGAGGCCCGCGTACCGCAAAAAAAATAAGAAAAAGAAAAATAGAGCAGTGTTATTGAAATATAATTCACATACCATACAATTCACTGACATAACGTGTAAATTCAATGACTTTTAGTATATTCACAGAGTTTGTGCAACCATCGCCACAATGAATTTTAGAACATTTTCATCACCTCCCCAAAACCTCTCATATCTTTTATCAGGCACTCTCCTTCCCACCTCACCGACTCCCCTACCCTGAGCAACCATTAATCTACTTTCTGCCTCTATAGATTTCCCTATTCTGGACTTTCCTATGAATGAAAATATATAATATGAGGCATTTGTGCCTGGCTTCTTTCACTTAGCTTAATGTTTTCAAGGTTCATCCATGTTGTAGCAGTACTTTATCACCTTTACTGGCAAACAATAGTCTATTGTAAGGATACACGCCATTTTATTTATCCATTCATGATTTAATGGATTTTTGGATTGTTTCCAATTTTTAATTATTGTGAATAATGCTGCTATAGAATTGTAGAATTTTAAACCCAGAAAGTATCACATGGCTTATTCAGCCCATTCACTCTCAATTTACAGATATCTAATTAAGTGTCAGAAAAGGTAGGTGAATGGGCCATGTCTTACTGCTTTTTGGATGCAAAACTTGAACTAGAACTCAGGTCTTCTAATTATTGTATGATTGCTATTTCTGTCTCCATCAAGAGCTGGCAAAGCTTTAAGAAGAGGGCCTTGAGCTCACTGTTATATCAGGTGCGATGGTGCGTAAGAGCCAGTCTCTGTAATCGCAGCAACATACAGTTGAATGAAACAGTGATTGTGTCTGATTTTATTCATCTCCGAGACACTTCTCTGAGTACAGCGCACATAATGAGTATATAATAGGAAATTGCATAATTGGTACCTTGAAAGAGCTGAACTCATGGGGTGTAAACACACACGCAACTTTGTGTTTGATTTTTGTTTTTCCTTTAAGCCTGTTCACTGCGGTAGTTTTTTCCATTCTCCGAGATAAAAACTTGGGTAGGGGGCTTCCCTGGTGGCGCAGTGGTTGAGAGTCTGCCTGCCGATGCAGGGGACGCGGGTTTGTGCCCAGGTACGGGAAGATCCCACATGCCGTGGAGCGGCTGGGCCCGTGAGCCATGGCCGCTGAGCCTGCGCGTACGGAGCCTGTGCTCCGCAACGGGAGAAGCCACAGCAGTGAGAGGCCCGCATACCGCAAAAAAAAAAAAAAAAAAACTTGGGTAGGCCCCAAGAAATGAAAAGACCTAGAGTTTCTTTATGTCACAAAACCATCTCAATTCAGTTCTGGGAATGCCAAAGCTAGGCACTCGTGAAAGTTTCCACCTTCACTGGAAGTAGCCTTCTCTCCCATCTAAGGCAACAGGCCAGCAATGTGCAGGGGGTGGGGAGAGGGTCCAAGGGGAGCTGGAACGTTCTGATGATGCTGTAAGGACACAGCCTGTGTTCTCTGGGGCTGGCAGAGGTCTTCACACCTCTTTCTTTCATAGTTGCATTTGGAGGTTCTTTAGAGACCTTCTCTCCTGTGTCACAGGGTGACCAGTGTTCTCTTGACATGGATGATTTGCACTTTTTTGTGCAAATCACTTTCTCCTTCCTTAGCCTCTGGGAACATAGCAACAGAAGCCAGATTGCCCCTCCTGATGGCCCTATTGGAAGTTTTATGGATGGCCCACATCTAAGTCACTGGAAATACTCATGTATCAACTGCTCCCAAAATTTCAAACCCAACAGAGCCTCTCTTCAGCTCTTCTATCAGCGGCAGGTGACCAGTGCTTAGTTCACCCTTTGTATTTCTCAGAGAGTTAACTCTGTCCCTCTTCCCGCGCTGCCACATGTATTTAGTGCTCTGGCCAGTTTCTTTCACGTTCCTCTCTTGACTTGAGGTGGTAGGAGAATGTTTCTCCCACCTGGGGTTTTTGTGTGTCTGAGGTAGTCAACAGAACTCCAATCACAGCTCTTTCCAAGGAAACATTCCTGAACATTCCTTCCTCAAGCTTTTTACTGTAAATGTGGGCAAGTGGTTTAAGAGTTATGGATCTGCTTAAAACAAAAACAAAGCAAAAACAGAAAAAGAAAGAACATCCAATGAACTAAAATCTTTGAAATTTTGCATATTGGTTTGTTACCTTACCTTGGAATAGCATATTTATTATATCTTGGTGCCTTAAATGTAATTTCCAGTGTAACATCTGGTTATGCTTTTAAATTGCCTGGAAGGCAGGGTGATATAATAAAAGGAACACTGGTCTAGGGCGGTACTAGCTGTCATGTATGGAACTCTACTTTATACCAAACACCACACTAAATAATTTGTAAACATTATCTCAGTAACTTCTTGTAACAAGTCAATGATACACCTTTTGTGATCTTCATTTAATAAAGCGGGGAATTAAATCTCCAAAGTGTATCATTTGGTACAGTATGCTAAATATATCATTTAGTAGGATGCTTTCAATGAAAGAAACAGAACACCCCCCCCCCTCCAAACTGTCTTAAACAACAGAAACAAGTACTATTTACATAATCCAAAGGTAGGACAACTCCAGTGTCAGTTAACTTAATGGCTCAAAGATGTGCCCAGCATCTGGGTTCTTTCTGTAGTTCTGTTCTGCATCCCTGGCATTTAAGCCTAGGCTCATTGCTTTCATGATCACAGGACAGTTGCCACATTTTAGAAATCACATCCAGATTAGACAATGCTTAGGAGAAGAAGAGCTGTTTCTCCCCTTTAGGAAAAACTTTTCCCAAATCCCCACCCAGCAACTGAGCAAAATGGCATTCTGCAGCAGGAAAGAAAGTGGAAGACGTGCTTTAGATGTGGGGTGGGCAACCTTAGCCACAGACCTTACACAACTTGCCTTAGATCATTGGAGTGGGATTTGAAGCTAGGTTTGTTTGGCTCCAAAGCATATGCTCCTGTGAATGCTTTACCATATGCGGCTGTAGCCTCTATATCCAGAGGGATAGGTAATTTGGGTTCTATTTCTTGTAGTTATGTAACTTTAATGGATTGTTAACTTCTCAGATCCTCAGTTCTCTCAACTATAAAATCAGAGACTTGTGTTCTGGTGACGGTCTGTTTGTTTTATAATTACAGTGGGACTGACGGTACCTTGTACCATACTTTAAAAGAAAAAAGTATTTAAGAGTGCATGACTTTAGGTCTTTAACTAGACTCGTCATTGTCCTGCAAGTTTAAAAAAAAAACAAAAACATGTTTCAGTTATTATGATTTTCTGTGTACTTTCTGTGATGAATCAATACGTAATGTTGCCAAATAGCTCAGAAGCTTTAGCCAAATAGCCAAATACTCAGAAGCTTTGTCAAAACCCACAGAATGTGCGACACCAAGAGTGAACCCTAACGTAAACCATGGACTTTGGGTGATGATGTGTCAACGTAGGTTCATGGATTGTGACAAAGGTACCACACCAATGAAAGATGTTGATGGTGGCAGAGGCTGTGCATATGTAGAGGGGAGAGGGTCTGCGTCAATGCCCTGTACTTTCCACTCAGCTTTGTTGTGAATAGAAAACTGCTCTAAAAATAATGTCTGTTAATTATACATCTTAAGTAAATGTTGCTGAGTCTTTTTATTTGTCTTTGCTCGTTGTCCCTACCAGGTAAATCAGTTTGTGGAATGTACAGCTTCAGGATGGCTTGAGGAAGCATGGTATGGTCAAGCCTCAGGGTCAAATCATGGCCAGCACATAGCTATATAGTTATACAGGCTGTACCTGCCCCACTGCACGGGTAACTTTCTCATAGACTGTGATATGATTTGCCTCCTCTGGAATTTTGCAACCTGGCAGACTTTGTGCAAATCCATCCTCCTTTAGCTAACTAGCTCTATGACTTTGATCAATATAGTTAAGCTTTTCAAATCCTTGCTATTTCATTTCCTATAAAAGTGGGATGACATAGACTCCATAGAGCATATGAAGAAATGTCCCAGAGAGATCATTTCTATGTGGAGCAGAGCTCTGTTAAGATAAGTGATGTCCAGTCTAATGTCCATTTGCCAGAAATGTCATTTACCCATCAGGGTAAATCTTTTTTCCCTTAACCTGGAATTGGAAATTTCTTGGAAGAAGAGACTCAAATCTTCTGTTAAAAAACAAACAGGGCTTCCCTGGTGACACAGTGGTTGAGATCCGCCTGCCGATGCAGGGGACGCGGGTTCGTGCCTCGGTCCGCGAAGATCCCACATGCCGCGGAGCGGCTGGGTCCGTGAGCCATGGCCGCTGAGTCTGCGTGTCCGGAGCCTGTGCTCCGCAACGGGAGAGGCCACAACAGTGAGAGGCCCGCATACCGCAAAAAAACCCAAACAAACAAACAAAAAAAAAACCACAAAAAAACCCAAAAACTAAGCTTGGTGAGTGAGTTGCATTACCAGGAATACAGGAATAAAGACAGAAAGTGATATTCCAAGAGGAATTATAGCTACCAATTTGAAAGTATGAACTACAGACCAGGCACCAAGAGTTCTAAGCTATGCCCTGATTTCTCCACATTTGTTACTTTTGATATTATCTGTTGCTTTTTCTTTCAGAGAGTAACAGTTAAAGCCTTGGCTGTGAAGTGTCTTGGTGCCTGCCTAGAGAGGCTGACCACAGTACAGCCCGCTTTAAGAAGAGACCCATGAAGATTAGGTGATGGTAGCCTAGAAGGAGGCAAAGGGAAGCAGGCTAAGTATGAGTAGATTGTCTGCACCTGGAAAGAAAGAGGTTCCTTGGTAGCCCTAGAGAGGAAAGTCACACACATGTAAAAATGTCCAATACTTAGTGAGGTTTCAGTAAAGGTGATTTCCTCCCCTTGAAAGACAATACCATCGGTTTCTTAGAAAATGCCTTTTGATCTTCCTAATTGGACTATGCATTCTTAAATGTGAGATAAATCCCCCGTCTTCGGTGATATTCCAATTTTGTTTTTATATAAAATGTCTTCCCGTGATTTGCCAGAATGATAGAACAGAGTTGTGATATCTATAATCCAGTGGCAGATTTTCTTTTAAACTAGTCCAAATGGAGGGTAAATTGGTCACTATTTAGAGCCTAATTCTTTAAAAATAATCAACTCATGCTGGAGAAAGAAATAAATCAGCAGAACAAGAAAGATAGTTTCTTTCCTGTTTGACTCAAATGCTGAGAACCCTCCCTAATTGCAAGCTAAGGAAGTATCAGTATTGAAAGGCAGTCTCTCTTCTCATCCCAGTCTGAAGAAACTTGCTCTATTTATTATGCACATATATTTTTCCTAGGAGCAGCAACCATTTGTTTAAAGAGATACCCTGCTAGGATGAATTCTGCTTGGACTGACTGAGGAAGTAAAAAGCAAATCCATACGATTTTATCAGGGACTTCAAGCAAAATTTGACAAAAGTCATTTACCCACAGATAACCAAGAGGTAACTGTATTGGAAATACTACTTTGAAAAACCTCCAAATTATTGCAAAAATGATTGAATGATATTGGCAACTGGGCATGCGTGTCATTCAGCCCTTACCAATGGATGAAATCTCAACTTTTTTTTTTTTAATAAAAAAAAATGGAAAACCAACACTTAGAGAATTTAAGAATCAAATCCGTCAAATCTTTATTGATTCTTGGGAACATGGAAGCAGGCACTAATTTCAATATGAGCCAAACAATGACCCTCAGTATTAATCCTGTACTTCTTCAATCCACAAACACTCTTTGCCAATAAATACGTTCTTCAGGCTGTTGATGCAATTAACACATAGGTGCTGAGCTCTACTGCGTACCATTCACTGTGTTAGGCGCTGGGGATGGATACAGGTGTTAAGACAGACTCCATCCCTTCTTGTGGAACAGTTATCTTTCTTGGGAAAACAGACACGAAACAAGTAAACAGACCACAAATAATAACACAAATATAAATTATTTGTTAATAAACTAGGGGCTATGGTTACGAGTGAGCATACAGGGAGAGTCTTTCTGATGATTTGGCCTTTCTGAGACCTAAATGATCAGAGGAAGCTGAGATTCAGAGGATCTGCTTAGGTAAGGAAAAGGATAACTTTTTTTTTTTTTTTCAAGGTAAATCTTTATTGGTGAACCTCGAGGCTTGAACATAGCTTAGTGATCACGTTGAATTCCTTCATGTTAAAATGAAGAAATTCGATTCTGGAAACTGTTACTTCTACAAGGTCATTTTAGTCATTTTCATGTCTTAAATGATTTGAATCTCTGTTTCAGGCTTAATAAAAAGGTGAAATATGTCTCTGATGCTCTCTTTCATCCTGCTCTTCATCCTCATTCTGAGTGACCAGAAACCCCATGTATCCCTCATTTTCCATGGTGCTTCACCCAGGCTTTCTCTGCTCTCCCAAACCTCTCCAGGGAGAACACAATTCTTTTGTTCTACTATGGATAACGCGTCTGACATTAGCAAAAGGATAACTTTTAAAGATAAATCATGAGTTTACTTTATGCAATTCTAAAAACTTCTCTTTGGCGTGCCCTGTAGGTTAGTAAGTCTTAAATGTTAGCACGTGTCTGAATCACCTCCTACAAGCCTCGTTGAAACAGATCCCTGAGCTTCACCTTCAAAGGTTCTGATTTCGTAGGTCTTGGGTAGGTCTAGACATCTGCATTGTTAACAAATTCCCAGATGGCGGTAGTTGCTACTGGCTTTTGGACCACGCTTTGAGTAGCTACAGGCCAAATGCTTATTGTCAACACATTGCAGAGAGGTACAGGTTAACAAAATTATGGTATGTCATGCTTGTACTAATATTGCTTACAAAGCATTTGCACATAGGTTATCTCATTTGAGCTGTATAATTGCCATACGAGGAAGAAAGGGCAAGTGATTTTGTCACTGTATTATTTGTTCATTTAGTCATTCATTCATTCAACACATTTTGGGATGCTATTAGACCATCAGCATTACACAGGAAGTGCTGGAAATATGGCGGTAAGCAAAACAGACACAGAGCTCAGGGCTCAGAAGGATAGGTAGACATAAAGCCAATTATCCCGTAATATTTCTGAAATATATATACAACACTCACATTATATAGATAAGTGGCATGAAGAAAATGTGCTAAGAGAAACTAAACCAGAAGAAAACTGTTTTATGTCATACAGTCCAGAAATGCCTCTCTGGAACTTCCTGGGTTATGCAGTTAGTAGGTGAGAGAGTCACGACAAGCTCCAAACGCCAATGTTCCTTCCCCTCGACCACTGCCGCCTCTCAAGATGCACAAGGTCAGGAAATCACAAAGTCAGGAAAAGGATAAGGCATTCAGATCAGGAAGTGCCACTGTCTGGGGCTGAATCTAAGGAAGACCCACACCCCTGGATGGGGATGGGACTCGCCATGTGCGGGAGACCTACCGAGAGCAAGTCATCAGGTCGAGTAGCCAGAGATACGTTATCAGTGAGTTTACGGGCTCTCACCTGATTATCCGGAAGCACGCAACCCAAATGTCATCAAAAGAGAGAGGAAATGAAAAAAAATTGTTTTTAGACTCTCCCACATATGAGCATATTTTCTACCATATTGGTGCTTATTTCCCTTATACAGTTCTCAGGTTCACAGAGGTTAAATAACTTAGCCAAGTTCATACATTGTGGCAAAATGAGGTAAAAATCCATGTCTGTCTGACAATAGAGTCAAGCTCAGAGTCAAGTAGATTCAGAACTCTAAGGAAAAAGACAGCGACTCCCAGGGGACCTGGCTTTGAGCTAAAGTCTTGTATCTGATACGAGAGTCAGATGGAGACCAATCTGAGCATTTATTTCAGGAATTTTCAAGTACTTGTGGGCAGAACCACAGGGATATGCTTGAAAGTGATGCTGGGACCAATGCCGAAAGAATCTGATCCAGCAAGTCTGGATTTGTCACTGAAATATATACAACAAACACACACACACACACACACACACACACACACATATATGTATATATACATTTTTACAAAACCAGTTTCCCAGATCATTCTTAAGTCCAGTTAGGTTCTTTTCCACCAACTGAGCTATTTTCAAGCCTGAGGGTAGAGCAGAAAAGTAGGTCAATATGGCTAGAAGAAGTACAGAGATAGAAAATACAGACATATTTTAACATTTTCATGAGTAAATAAAATTATTATCATTTCATGCCATACATGAAATGTTCTAAAATCCCATGCTTATCAAACTTAGAGGCAACATTTCTACGAATCTTGATACTGGGCAAGACTGCCCTAACATATCTCAACACTCTTGTCATCCTGACAGATCGGTCTCTATAAATTGATTTTTTAATGTATTTTTTTCTGGGACTTTAGCTCTTACAACCTTATTACCTTCAATTTATATAGCTGAGAACTGCCCCGGGGACTGTGACTACCATGGTGTAAAGTATGGTGGATATATAGACATGATTGAAACTTTAACCAAATCCTCTTTGTTCACGCCTAAGGCCATGAAATAGAAGAAATTGCTAAGTATAAAATGACTATCAGAGAACAGGCAAGAGTTCTTGAAAACAAAATGCCTGATTGCAAAAGTGAGAGAATCTTATGGAAGAATTGGGACATAGAGTTGAGGAAATTTCTCAGGAAATAGATTGAAAAATGCAGTAAAAAGTAGGAAAAAAATTAGAAAATCAAATCCAGAATGTCCCTTATCCAGCTAATAGGGGTTCCATAAAGAGAATAGACAAAATGGACAGGAGGAAATTTATGAAAGGAATCATGCAAGAACATTCTAGAACTGAAGAATATGAGTTTCTAAATTTAAATCTCACCAAGTATCAAGCAAGGAATTAAAAAACAAACAGAAAGCTGTTACATTATCGTGAAAAGTCACTGAGGATAGAGATCTTACAAGATTTCAGAACAATAAAAATTGTTTAAAAACGAATACAATTAATCAGAAGAGGAATGAACTCCTCAAAACCTAGAAAACACCATCCTAATCATTTTGAAGGAACGACATTCAACCTAGAATTCTACACAAGCTGTCAATCAAGCATGATGCTAGAAGAAAGGCAAGGTGTCAAAAAAGTATATTCTGTGAGCACTTTCTGTGGAAGTTAACCGGAAAACACGTTCTTACAACAAGAAAAGAAAGAGGAAGATATGGGATTCCCAAAACAGGGAACCCTGTATGGTCTTCCTGCAAAACTGGAATGTAACCAATGAAGAAAGAACACTTTGCCAAACTTTTTATTTTATTTTTATTTAATTTTATTTTATCATTATGTAGAGAGTCATTGGTTAGGAAAAGGTCCCTTGGAAAAACAGTTTTACCATAGAGGCTTCTTTCAAGTGATAAGTATCATGAAAAGAGAAGAGATGAAAAATAAATGAAGGTATTATTAATTTCTGGAAAAACTTGGTTTCTGGAAAGAAACAAACATCTGGTCAAGAAAAGAAATGAAATTGGAGGAGTCCCATAGCTCAGTTCCTAGTAGTTTGGGATCCTAATTACGTATTCACTCACTAGAGAATTACCTGTAAATGTGGGATTGGGCCAAGGAGGAGGAGGTAGGAGAATGGCTTGCTTATTGAACACGCACTGTGCGCTGGAGACCGCTCTGGATGCTTTACACGTTCTCATCCATTTAACTCACAACCACCCATTGAGAAAGGTGCAGGTCTTACGTCCATTACACATACAAGGAACCTGAGGTACAGAGAGCAAGGAACCTCTTCCGGGTCACACAGCTGGGAAGTGCTGGCCCCAAGGTCTAAGCCCAAGCCACCCGGCTCCACTGGTATTGCTTCTAACTTCTACCCTGGATTGTCCCTCAAGTCAGTTAGCACAACCAGCAAGCAATAGATTATTTCTATAAATGGAAATCAGGAAATTATTACAAAAGCATCTCATTTAGAATTATGAAGGTAAATCTCCAAGAAACAGCTCAGCTAAAGAGTTTGCCTCTGAGGGTCCCGACTGGAAGGTTTGAGAGCATTTGGTCAGGGAAAGCTGTTTTTCATTGAAAGCCTTTTCATACGTGTTTACTTATATGCTTGTATGACTTTGATTAAAGTGAAAATGAATTATTAAAAAAAAGAGTTTTCAACTAGGAATTCAGAATCTTGTTTCCAAGACTCAATTCCACTTACAATCAGCTGTTGCTAAAATTATCTGCATTTTAGTTTACCCACTTTATCTCTAAAGTGCTTTCAAGTCATGCTCATTTACAATTATGCTAAAAACTCATGACAGGATGAGGGCTGGGTGGGAACACGTGATGGTCATAGAAAATATGGGTAAGCCCCTCTTGTGTAGTGATGTGTAAAATGGGGAAACACCATCTAGTACACCCTGTGTACAGTCTGGAAACATCATGAACATGACAGTGGACAGTAATGATGGTTGTTGTCAAGGCCATCACCTTCCCATCCCCCATCAATACCATATCTTCCCCCTACCTTGATACCATGTCAGAAGTAGTACTTTGGGCAGCATGAATCCTGCAATTCTTTTGTCCTTGACCTAAACAGGCAAACTCAAATTAGACTCTGATTTAAAGTTATACGCTAGAGAACACTTTTGGGTGAAGAAATCCAGTTGAGAGAATTATTCATGTTTGAAACATGAACAATAGAGTTAATAATCTGCTGGTCACTTGGGGAAAAATTAGCTGAGGTTGATAGCCACTTGAATGTTTAAAAAAACCTCAGGAAAAAGGAATATCTCATATTCTTACAGCTGAATTATTTGTGCCTCTTACATGGAGTGCTTCAAGCCTATTTATAAGCATGAAAAATAAGTAACAAAGTAGAAAACATATGTTTCGATGGAGTAGGCTTGTTGGACAAATCCTAAGAGATGATCTGAAGGAATAATAATGATTCATAGACAGACAATTCAGAACGATTTAAATGTCTAGGTCTAGAATAGAGCTGAAACTGAATAAGAATATTGGTCATAAGACACCAATTTTCTTTTAACTAGGGGAAAAGGGGCAATATAAGAGATAATAAAAACTTTCTAAGACAAATCCAAGAGCATCCAATTTTTTTTTTTAAACCAAAGAGAATTGAGCAATAGCTTATAGAGATTAGGCACTTAAAGGGAGAGCGTACATTCTAACTATTTAAGGAAATGAGACACAGGGAGATGAACTCACTCGCTCATGGTCACACAGACAGTGAGTGGCAAAGCCAGCTCCTCAGATGCTCATTGATCAATGAACAGCGACATCATGCTGGACATATTTGTGCAGAGTTGAAGACATGGAGAAGCTAATTAGAGGTTTAAAGCCCATGGATTGCACCAGTCCCTGCAGGTGCTGGGAACTGCTGAGCTGTAGCATTGCCGTGGGAGAGGGTAAGAGAGAACACAACCAGGAAGATGCTTTACCCAAGCATTTCTGGAGACTTGACTACATAGGTATTAGAAGAAAGGGGCTTGAATTTGCAAGGCTCCAATAATGTGTTTATTGAGATTTATTTTCATGCCATAAATAAATATGTAATTTTATACCAAATTTTTTTTAAAGAAGTCATCTTTAAAATCCAATTCAGGCCTCACAGAACTCAGATCTACTTCTGCATATGGACCTTCATTGAATGTCATTATTATCTTTATTACCTATTACCTCAATTTACCTGAAACATTAAAAATTAAAATGCTTATTTACATTACAAAATGCCATTTTGCTCTTTTGTAAAGGGCCAAATAATAAATAATTTAGGCTTTGTGGCATCGCACAGTCTCTGTCACAACTACTCAACTGTATCTTTGCAGCCTGTAAGCCCCGTGGACCATACATGAATGAATGAGTGTGGCTGTGTTCTAATAAAACTTTATTTACAAAAGCAGGCAGAGGGCCAGATTTAGCTCACAGGCTGCAGTGTGCCACCCCTCGATCTAAAGTGACTTTAAATCAGATTCCTCCACCTCAGCGCTAAGGACAAGGGACATTTTGGCCAGATAATTCTTTGTTGTAAGTGGCTGTCCTGAGCATGTGGTTAGCAGTGTCCCTGACCTCCATCCACTAAATACCAGTAGTAGCCCCACCTCCTCCCCGCGGTCGTGACAACCAAAAATGTCTCCAGACATTGTTTAGTGTCCCCTGGGAGACAAAATCACCCTGCATTGAGAATCACTGCTTTGAATTAATGGAGTTTCAAAATGCGTGTGTTGGGGGCTGGAGGAGTGGGGGAGAGGCGTTCATGTCTGAATAACCTGTGGGACTTGCTCTCAGGACATCCTCTAATGCACCTCCCCCGCTAAAAAGATTTTGGGACACCTGAGGGTGATCTCCTGGGCTGCCATGGGCAAGTCCTGCTGGTGATTCAGAAACACAACTGTGTCTTCATCTGTGGATTATAACTTTGGTTTATTTCACAAATATAAGATGCCCAGCAACTCTTAAAACTGAGGCTCCCCTGCTTGTAACTAAGACATTTGACTGCTTGGTTTGATATTTTACATAACCCATCACCTCTAAACATCTAAGGGGTATCTGAGGAAACTTTACTGTTGAATATTTTACACGGTCTTACCTTTTCATTCAAGATGGAGGAGTAATAACATCTGTGGTAGGGCACATGGGGAATGCCTCAGATTCTGTAATGGTTGATCCCTGCGAAATCCAGTTCAATGTTCTTGGTAATTCTGCACCTTCAGAAGGAAGCAAACACAGAGCTGACAGGATGGTCCACTGTATCAGGAGACTGTAAAACAGGGACGGGGAGAAAGCAGTCTCTGGGGTAATTTCTGTGCTCCTTTAAAATGGGAAGAGCAGAAGGGCAAACAAACGCTGGGGTAGTCTCTGCCCAGCTTGGTTTGCTTTCTGCTTCTGAGGGAAAAGGTACTCGTGTTTGCCTTTCATCTTTTTTTATATATATATATAAATTTATCTTATTTATTTTTGGCTGCATTGGGTCTTCGTTGCTACGCAGGGGCTTTCTCTAGTTGCGGCGTGCGGGGTCTACTCTTCCTTGCAGTGCGTGGGTTTCTCATTGTGGTGGCTTCTCTTGTTGTAGCACACGGGCTTCAGTAGTTGTAGCACGCAGGCTTCGGTAGTTGTGGCACGCGGGCTCAGTAATTGTGGTGCACGGGCTTAGTTCCTCCGCGGCATGTGGTATCTTCCCGGACTAGGGCTCGAACCTGTGTCCCCTGCATTGGCAGGTGGATTCTTAACCACTGTGCCACCAGGGAAGTCCCGCCTTTCATCTTTGACAGACTGCGAGGGAGCCATGGGCAGTAGGGGCTGAGGGTGTTTTGGGCGCCGTGGGCAGGGTGCCTGGCACCAACGGGCCACTCGACCGCCACACTCTAAATCAGGTTTAGCCTTAACAACCCTGCTGTTCAGAGGCATTTCTCCCACAGAAAAATGAAAAGCTTTTTTCCTCCTCCTCTTAAAAGTGTCCTTTCATCATCAATCTTTACACATTTGATTGCAGGGCTCTCAATTCCCTAAGTAAATTAATTAGGGATAATTCAATATTTGGTGATAAGATCTGCCGTTCTGCTCCTTACACTTTCTTAGGTGAATTCTCCATAATTGAGCTTAAATGAACAGCTCCATTAATTCTGATCCCGGGGTCAAATGGGCCCAAACACCATGGGGTACTCAAGCAGATACAGGAGAACAGGAGCCAGAGAAAGAACAATCTCTCTCAAATATTTAGTCCCGCTGCTTCCCAGTTGTGCCTCCCCTACATATTTCCATCCTTAGAGGAATCACGCCTTCTAGAATTTGAAAGACTCCTCATGGAGGAATGTGACCCCTAAAGAAATTTATTGTCTCTGGGTAACAGGAGTGCTGGTTGGACTCTTGCAAACCAGCAGGAGTGAAGCACATGGACGGCATTATAGCTCTTATTCAATGATTCTCATTTGAAAGACACCTACAGAAAAACTCTATTTCCCGGGACCAGATGCCTCTGAACTTAAGGTACAGTTTTTCCTAACTCATGTACATAGCAAACCAAGAAGTAAGTGTGACCATGTTTAACCAAATTCATCTGTATCAGAAAGCACACAACTTATATGCAACTTGGTATATATGTAACTATACACACACATACACATATATTTACACACATGTATGTGTACAATGTGTGTTTGGCAACTGAATTTTTCACCCAGTAAAGTGCACTCCATTGATTATCGTCTGATTTTTTTTAGCAAGCATACTGACTGCATTAGGGGCACTGCTCCATCTCTATATAATGTCTTTCTTTAGCAACTTAGGAGAGAGTCTTCCTGTGATTGAAGGATAAGGAAGGAAGGAAGGAAGGGAAAGAAGAAAGAAAGAAAGAAAGAGAAAGAAAGAAAGAAAGAAAGAAAGAAAGAAAGAAAGAAAGAAAGAAAGAAAGAAAGAAAGAAAGGAAGAAAGAAAGGAAGAAAGAAAGAGAGAAAGGAAGAAAGAAAGAGAGAAAGGAAGAAAGAAAGAGAGAAAGGAAGAGAAAGAAAAAGGGAAAAATGAAGACCTAGGAGTGCAAGTTCTAATCTCAACTTCACTGCAGGTGCTTTACCTACATGCAAATGAAGTTAATGATAACACTTTCCATATCAGAGAAGAGGATAAGATGAAGTGAGAAGAGGGACTTTTAAAACTACAAAACAGGGCTTCCCTGGTGGCGCAGTGGTTGAGAATCCGCCTGCTAATGCAAGGAACACGGGTTCAAACCCTGGTCTGGGAGGATCCCACATGCCGCTGAGCAACTAGGCCCGTGAGCCACAACTACTGAGCCTGCGCGTCTGGAGCCTGTGCTCCGCAACAAGAGAGGCCGCGATAGTGACAGGCTCGCACACCACGATGAAGAGTGACCCCATTTGCCACAACTAGAGAAAAGTCCTGGCACAGAAATGAAGACCCAACTGTGACAAAGCGAGAGAGAGGCATGGACATATATACACTACCAAACGTAAGGTAGCTAGCTAGTGGGAAGCAGCCGCATAGCGCAGGGAGATCAGCTCGGTGCTTTGTGACCACCTAGAGGGGTGGGACAGGGAGGGTGGGAGGGAGGGAGACGCAAGAGGGAAGAGATATGGGAACATATGTATATATATAACTGATTCATTTTGCTGTGAAGCTGAAACTAACACACCATTGTAAAGCAATTGTACTCCAATAAAGATGTTAAAATGAAAAAAAAAAAAGAAATGAAGACCCAACACAGCAAAAATAAATTAATTAATTAATAAAACTACAAAACAGTTGCAAACTCAAAGCCTAAGTAGGTGTACCTGTATACAACCAAAGTCAGAAAAGGTAGATGAGGTGAAGCTTGCGCTAATATAAACCTTACTCTCAATCCATCCTTGTCAACGCTTGCGTGGAGCCTCCATCTTCATACCCCCAAATGCTTCTTTCAAAACTTGAGCAACCATTTCTCTAAAATGTTCATCTTACCATCCTTTCCCCCATATAACCCGCATCCCTGTCAGCATACACTGGCAAGAGTTTTTAACATGACTCGCAAGACTTCTGACTGTTTGAGCCGTACCTGATTCATCCACTGTGCCATTGTTACTATCCCCGTGCTGTTGTGAAACTTTTCCTTTTGCTTGCAGTGCCCTTCTGCTCTAAACCTGCCTGGAAGACTAGTAACCATCCTGCACTTAACATCACCGGCTCTTCCTCTGTGAAGCTTCTGCGTTCTAGACAAGCTGAATCATCACCCTTCCCTTGCGCCACCACTCTCTTTTGTACATGTTTATTTTTTCCATTCTGATTGTTTACCTGTTTACTTTCCTGTCTAGACTCCAATAGTCTTGAAACCATAGAGCAGGGGTCCCCAACCCCCAGACTGGTAGCAGTCTGAGGCCTGTTAGGAACTGGGCCGCACAGCAGGAGGTGAGTGGCGGGCAAGTGAGGGAAGCTTCATCTGCCGCCCCCATGGCTCCCCATCGCTCGCTTTACTTCTGGAACCATCGCTGGCATTACCGCCTGAACACCCACCACTACCCCCGCCTCTGTCCGTGGAAAAATGGTCTTCCATGAAACTGGTCCCTGGTGCCAAAAAGGTCAGGGACTGCTGCCATAGAACCATCTAATTCAACCTTGATGCCAAGTGCCTGCCCAGTGTCTGACACGTAGAAGATGCTCAATGTTTGTTGAGAGAATGAATGAAGGAAGGGAGGAAGGAAGTTCATGCCTAAGCTTTAGGTTATCTGTCTGCTCCAAATGTCTTTCATGTTATGGTTACATAGTTTCCATTCTTTTCCATATGCATCTTCACCCCTTTGTCCCCCAAACCACTAAACCTCTACATTTTGTCAATTTCCCCCAGAAAATAACGTCTTGAGTCTTCAATCTTCCATATTCTTTTATAGTCTTCAGTTTCCTCCCCAGGGTTAGTCAGAACATTTTACTTACCAAAGATTCCTAGGGCTTGTTGGAGGAATGCAGGATTCCCAGAACCCAAGAAAGAAAGAGGACAGGATGAGGAAGGTGGTAGGAGAAAAAAGAACGTCCCACACAAAAAGGGGTGAAGAATGAGTACCAAGAGCTAGCATGATTACTACATCCATGGGCTGAGGACGGGATAGACGGAGTTTAACTCTCGACATTATAGTCATAATGCTGCCTACCCCCTAATTACAATAGTTATTATGTAAGTCCTTTAAACAGCATCTTCAATCTAGTGAAGTTGTATTTACTCATCCAAACACAGACATTTATAAATACTGCTTAAGAAACGAAAACCAAAATAACAAAACTAGCCATCATAACCTCCAGTCCCCGCAAATAAAACCTTTTCCTTGAATCAGTTAAACCAACACACTAATCACAAAGATCAAGTAATGTCTTCATGTATTTATAGAACTAACCTAGTCACCAAAACCGAGTCACTTCAAGACCATATAAATAGCACTCTTGTGTAGAAAATTCACAAAAACCTTTTGACCTCAAAGTTTTAAAAACATGTACCCCCTTCTGGTTTCTAAAACATTGCGTGTTTGACATAGTCAATTTATACCTATTCAATTTCTACTGATTCAATTTCTACTGATTTTGCTCTTTTCATAAGAAACCTATAAGTTAGATATTACGGCTTATATTCATTTGATATTCATATCCCAAATATTGATCAAAGACTTAATAGGAACATCATAATTCATAGACCCGGTAAAATATTTAACCTGGAAAGGACCTCAGAAACCGTCTGATCCAACCTTCTGATTCTACAGACTGAAAAATGGAAAGGAAGAGCGGTTCGTTATCTTATTTAAAGTCATGCATTGGGGGAAATGGGGTGAAATTCAGATCTCCTGAAGCTGAGGTCAGGATATTTTCCCTTAAATCACAGGGCACAGAACGAAACACATGAAATACTGAACAACATGCAGAGTTTACACCTATACATAGATGGAAAGACAAATATTTACTGCTAAATAATTAATTCAGCTGTTGCTTCTAGCATAAAAATAAGACTTTAGTAGAATATTTTATTAGATACAATCTCAACATACTTCTTGATAACTCAGTATATTTTATCATGTATATTATTTTATATATATACACATATGAAACAATAATATATAATAAAATATATAAATATATTTCTCATATATATATATATATATTGCATTTTAGGGAATTTTAAAAGGGCAAAAAGTGAATACAGTGTTAGTGATGCTTCATGAGTGCGGTCAGCATCCCTAGAGCCAATGATGTGTTTCTTTCCTGTGACTGAGTTGGAAAGGGCACCCTCTTGTGTTCTTTCAGTGGCATAGATTCTTTTGCCTTACAAATACCTCCCCTTTAAGAATTCCCTCTGTCCCTCCCCAGAGAGGAAATGGGCGTTTGAAACATAAAATAGCCCTCCTGTCACTCACATCTGTGTGCTACATGTACCAAGGATAAGTCAAACCATACATGTGAATAGCTAGTCTTCATATGTATTCCTGACTTTGTTGGCTGTATTCACCATCCTTCACCATCCCGTATTCACCTTTCCTCCCAGTCTGGAATACACAGTACAACTGTAATTTAAGAAAAAAGAAGAGAAAACAAGACTACTTTCTTTTATGCACAAATGTATTACTACTGGAAGATGTTATTTCATTGGTTTTCCAGGCATGGTATCAGGCCAAACTTACTCTATTCCTTAGTGGACACTAGCAATCAATTTGTTAACTTAGTTAATGCATTAATCCAGTCAATAAATCGATTTGTTTTTTTTTTTTGCGGTACGCGGGCCTCTCACTGCTGTGGCCTCTCCCGTTGCGGAGCACAGGCTCCGGACGCGCAGGCTCAGCGGCCATGGCTCACGGGCCCAGCCGCTCCGCGGCATGTGGGATCTTCCCGGACCGGGGCACGAACCCGTGTCCCCTGCATTGGCAGGAGGACTCTCAACCACTGCGCCACCAGGGAAGCCCAATAAATCCTTCTGAAGCCTCTAAGTTTCACAAAGCAACATGTTAGTAGTGTGCAGAATATAAAAAAGAAGAAACTACACCTGTCCTCAAGGAACTTACCATAAATTAGAAGATAAAAGTTCTGATCACAAGTGAAATAAGACAACTTTCCTAAAGTGACCCACAGATGCTGTAAGAGTTCAGAGGAAGAAAATTCCTCCTTAGCTCTGGAGATCAGGGAAGGCTTTTTGCAGAATGTGGCTTGTCATTAGGCTTTCAGAAGTTAGATGTGGGCTTTGGGAAGGAATCCCATGGACAAAAAAAAAAAAAAAAAAAGAAAGAAAAGGTGGAGCTGAAAATGGAATCAATTCTGGACTTGTTGGAATAAGAACATGTACAGAGAAGCCACTGTTGGGCCAGGAGGTGGCCTAGAATCTTCGCAAGGAGGCTGTGACAATGCAAAAGAAGACCTCACCGATCTCAGCATCCTGAGTGCACAGGAACAAAATGCATGACCTTGGTTCTATTTGCAGCATCATATTCTTCCAATCACCTGCACCAACGGAACCATGAAGATGATTCACAGACACGTGGACTGTAACGCCACACAGTGACATTTTGTATAGCAGGCCTGATGGCTTATCTACGGACCTATCTGCCCCTAGCTCTGCTTGGATGTTACATTTTTGCAAGCGACATCTTCAAGCTACATTCCAGTATCAGTTATCTGCACTAAGGAAACAGAACGGTGGAACAGATCATCCAGGGGTCCTTCCTCTTAGTCTTTGCCATGCATTACAATGGGAATTTGAAGAAGAGAATTCTTTCTTCCCAATTCATTTTTTTCAGACCCATATGAAAATTAACATGCCCTCCCTTATAAATACATCAGACTGTCTGGTACTAAAGATTTTCATGAACAGTCTGCAGAGGGAATGATCCACTATCACTAATGGACATCACTTACATACTGTCACATTTATCTAATTACATTATCTCACATTAACAAAATGCAACATTTTTATATGAGCACCAGCATGTCACCTCCTAATCTCTGGCCTGGATCCATCTGAATCCCACTGGGATGAAACTCTATTTTAACATCTGAGCTCACCACATCCTTGAGACGGTGTCCTTGGACAATCTCTTCAACATGTTTATTTCCTCATTCTACTATGACTGTATTTTAGTTTCCTGGTTATCAATATTTAATGTGTTTTTTCACATTTGACAAAAAGTTCTATTCTCCTTCACCTTCCATTAGATGATTCCTTCACACCTCTTCCCCCCGCAGTGGCAGGGCACCTTTGAGTGTGGTCCATATACATTAAAGCTGAGGGGTGGTCTTGGGTTAATATCACCGATAAACAAAGGGGGACCACTTTCAAGAGCTGAACCAAAACTGACTCTTTGTTTACCTTAAAGGAATAGGCTAAGTTCCTCTACATAATACCACACAGTCATCTTCTCCTGATGCTCAGCCAGCGTCACAAGGAACCCGTTTCCTCCCTGAGAAATTGCTGCAGAAATTGCGGCATGAAAAGGATTCCAGGTGCCTGGCAAGGACAGACACAGCACATTCTGCAACACGGCTGCCCTCTAACGGCCGACCCAGCGAAGTGCCCTATGGTGGAGGGTTCACGCGTCCTGATGGGAAGCTGCAGCTAAGAAGCAAAAAGACTCAGCCTTTGGAAACAATTTAGGTTCAATTCAAATGGAGATGAGAGGAAGAGGAACTGGTACCAGTTCCCTGATATTCATCTCAGAATCACCATCCCTATCACCATGACCACAAAAATCACATCTGAGAGGTGGTGTATACTCTGGGGTAGCATGGAATCATTGGTCAGTCCAGGCAAACAGACAGACATACACATACATACATATCTACACACATAGAGGAATTTATTTCAGATGTTCTTGGGAGAAAGTAAACCTTGCAAGTAAGACAACGAACGTTTATTTTATATTTGGAAAGATTTGGGATATAATTGCATTCTATACTAATTCTTAGAATAAACATAATTTGGATTTTTTTTAAAAGCCTGATTTTTCAAACTGATCACAGGATAGCAACATGCAATGCTGATCACCCCAGGTTTAACTGGAACACAGCAGTCATAGAAGATCAGTTTGTAAAACATTGAATAGATACCTCAGTTTTCCCAAGGGCCTCGCTCATGCTTTGATGTTCAAATCATTCCCTTTTGAATAATCCATCAGGTCCAAATCCCCTTCCATTTTCTCCAGTCTTCAAGTGGAGTATCTCTCCCAGACCCACATTCATCGGTGCCAATGTGTTTGTGATTCCAGCAGTTTCTGAGAGCCACTCTCACTAACTACATGTAATCTGCTTTTTTGAAAAATGGGTAGTTTTACTGTGCAATTTTATTAGACAGGGAGAGTTGAGTACATTTTAATTTTATAAATGATCAGTTTCTAAATGAATATTTTAATGTAGAACAGGTTATCCTTCCCCCAAGAAATGAATTCCAGATAATTACTTCACAGAAACAGAGGGCTCTCACCTTCTCTAGATGGCTGATTTGACATTAGCTGGATATGGAGACCTGGACTCGGAAGGCTTTCTTCATTGCATCGCCTTCCCCTATTTCAGCAGAGACACTCCCAGCCCAATCGGACCTGGGAATTTGGGGATAACTTCCTGATCATTATGGTGAAGTAACAACTGGCACATCGGTGCTTCATAGCTCAGGAAACATGGTGTAAAGTTGGATGGAGTTCAGAATTGGTCTCGTTATCATTCGTCGAGTGTTGTTTATTGGCATAATGACAGTCACGCACTTATGCCCAAAAATGAATAAACAGAGCAGCTTCCTATAGTCACCATCTGATCATCATTTCAACTGGCCAAGGGGGGCAGTGGAGGAAGCAGAGGGCCACTCTGTGAAGACAGTACAAGCTTTAAGTGCCGAGGATATTATCCGAAATCAAGATTTAATGAATGCTAGTTGTTTCCGTTTTCCTCTGGGGATGAGGACGTTTACATTTTTATCATAACCAAAGTTGGCTCAAATTGTGAGCTAAACAAAGTTTTCATTTTCTGGGATACCTTTTCATTACCTTGTTAAAAAGAACCAAAACCCTTATACCACCTGGTCCTGTGTGGCTTAGTCTCAGAGCTATGGAACAGTCAATAAAACACAAAAAGAGCTCACATCTTTTTTTTTTTAATAGTTTTTTTAAAAAGTTAATTAAGTTATTTATTTATTTTTGGCTGTGTTGGGTATTCATTGCTGTGCGAGGGCTTTTCTCTAGTTGCGGAGAGCAGGGGCCACTCTTCATCGTGGTACGCGGGCCTCTCACTATCGCGGCCTCTCTTGTTGTGGAGCACAGGCTCCAGGCGCGCAGGCTCAGTAGTTGTGGCTCACGGGCCCAGCTGCTCGGCGGCATGTGGGATCTTCCCAGACCAGGGCTCGAACCTGTGTCCCCTGCGTTAACGTGCAGACTCTCAACCACTGCGCCACCAGGGAAGCCCAAGCTCACATCTTTTGCCTGCTTTTCTTAAAAAGCCTAAAGAGGATCCAAACACACAATTCAAGGCAACCTCATAAAACTCCCTTATTCCTTCCTAGGCCTTCCATCATATTCGGCAACTAAGACGCTCTTCTCTTAAAAGCCCCCAAACAGCGCTTCTCTGGTGGCACAGTGGTTAAGAATCAGCCTACCAATGCAGGGAACACGGGTTCGAGCCCTGGTCCGGGAAGATCCCACATGCCGTGGAACAACTAAGCCTGAGCACCACAGCTACCGACCCTGCGCTCTAGAGCTCGTGAGCCACAACTACTGAAGCCCGTGCGCCTGGAGCCCGTGCTCCGCAACAAGAGAAGCCACCGCAACGAGAAGCCCACGCACCGCAACAAAGAGCAGGCCCTGCTCGCTGCAACTAGAGAAAGCCTGCGTGCAGCAGTGAAGACCCAACGCAGCTAAAAATTAAAGAAATTAAAGAAAAAATAAATAAAGTCCCCGAACAAAATGATTCTCTGCTCCAGCTCTTATAACTTGGGTCTCCTCTGCCTTTCATTTCTGTGTTATTTACTTCAATTGATACCTTCTAAGTCCTCCTCCTTTTCCTCTAGTGTCTTGAATTCTCTTTGAACGAGGTTCCCAATTTTTGCATGATAAAAACTCAAGTCTGGTAGAGACCGGAGAAGAGGGCAGAAACCCTCTGAGGATGGGAAAGAAGGTGAGGAGAGAAAAATCAAACTGTCTTCGGCTGAGATTGGGTGTGACTGGAAGGCTGGGAACACTGCAAAGTTAATCACGGTCGTCTCATCTAAACGTATATCAGATGTACAGAAGTGACCGTAATTAGTGGCTGAGTACGGTGGTGGTGCCCCACTGCCTTCACTACCTGGTACAGGTGAAAGAGAAGCCAGCACAGGGTCTGCACAGCAACAGAGAGCAGCAAATACGAACGTCTAGACAACCTCCTCTGCTTGACTCAGCTCTGTGTCCCTGCGGATGAAAAACTGGAGCTCTTAACACCCTGCACCGTGATTTCTCAAACTGTGGAAGTATGTGTGTGTGTGTGTGTGTGTGTGTGTGTGTGTGTGTGTGTGTGTAAAAAGACTAAATCACGAATTAGACAATGTCAGGCTTGGAAAGACCCTGCTAGAGATTATTTCACTTACACCCATCCTCACCTCTTGTTTTAAAGGTAAGAAGTCAGAGTCCCAGAAAGATTGTTATTTGCCCATGGAAAATCAAAATTTCCTGAATTCAGATTCCTTAGCTCCTAGGACACAAAGCTGAAGTGCAGGTCTGTCCCCACTGGGACCACTGGCGGATGCTATCAATGAAAGGGGTAGCACAGGCACTGATAGGCCGTGTTTACAGAGACATCCTGTTTGCACATCTCTGGGCCTCCACCCCCTCTGCTTAGACATCCAGGAGGATGCTGAGCCTGGTGTCAAAGAATCAGCATAACCCTCCCAGTAACCCTTACCTCTAAGCAGAACGTGGGAAGCAAAGGTGTCACCCTTATACGAAGGCTCCAAGATCTCTGGTAGAGCCCAGTGACTATCTTTCCTTTAAAACAGAAAAGGGTGAACTTCCCTGGTGGTCCAGCGGTTAAGAGGCTGTGCTCCTAAAGCAGGGGTCACGGGTTTGATCCCTGGTCAGGGAACTAAGATCCCGCAT
This sequence comes from Delphinapterus leucas, assembly GCF_059928025.1. Classification (NCBI taxonomy): domain Eukaryota; kingdom Metazoa; phylum Chordata; class Mammalia; order Artiodactyla; family Monodontidae; genus Delphinapterus; species Delphinapterus leucas. The sequence continues at coordinate 31,148,867 of NC_143149.1, forward strand.
GTTGTGTGGCACGGCCAAAAAAAACCCCAAAAAACAGAAAAGGGAAACTTGCAACTCAAAACCTAGGTTTTATAAAAATTTGCCACTATGCTATAAATGAATCTGCTGTCCGCAGAAACCTGCAAAGCATTTTGCTTCATCCCTAGAGCAGCTCAGAGCATCTCTCGGTATCCTTTAATTTCATGGCACATTCCTTAACCGAATATTAGATTTCCCCCTTGAAGAGACAGTAATAAATCACCGAGGAGAGAACTGGCAGCTCTTATGAAAAAAACCGGAGGTACAAAGTCGAAGTGGACACCTTTCTCGTCTTGTCATTCCGGCCCTGGGCATAGCTATGCGGCCTCAGCTGCCCCACGGAGGCTGCTCTGTGCCCTTGACTCTGGGCCCTGCAGAGTTCTGGTGCCATTGTTACTGCTGCTGGCGTTGGGCTGTTTATTTGTTTATTTTTGTGTTCTTGCTGTTTTGCTATCACAGGAACAGGTGCGGGCGTTTCAGTTTGCTTGTTCGCCTCAGAATCATTTTGGTTGAAGTCCATAATGACAGCAAACAGATCTATTGTGGCAGCAGCCAAGCAGGTGCTTTGATGCTATTGTTCTAGCAAGTCTTTTTTTTTTTTTTAACTTTTCAAAATAGCCCTATTACATCCCATGTAGATTTATTGTTATGCTGCACAACTGTATAATATATACTCCTCAGTTTCCAAAAATCCTGCTATTTTGTAAATAAGAAAACAATACAGTATCCAGCTGCCTGCCAAACCGTTGACTTCATAACACATGTCAAATGCTTTTTGCATATGCAATTGGGAACTATGTTTACAATCAATCCCTTGTTGCCATTCTGAAGACAAAGGAGAGAATTTGCTTTCTATTTAAGGACAAGACACATGTGTGTCTTAAGGGGACACTGCAAAAAAGCGAGGAGAATTTCTCCTTAGCTTCCTTTTAGCATTGCATGGAGAGAACTGGATTAAGCTGACATTTTGGGGATAGACAGAAAACATTTAGGTGAGTGAAGTGGAACTTGAAAAAAATCAGAATGAGGAGATTTATTTGCTTGGTTCACACTCTGTTTCACAAGCACTCGTTTTCAGTGGCTCAAACTCTTAAGGGAGTTTTTGTCACTGGGATGAGGGCTTCATCTCAACAGGTCAGCTGCTGCATCACAGGTACAGTGTTACCTGGGGTAGCAAAGAATCAGTCACTCCTCCTGATGTTTTAGGGATCCTGAGCCTTGACTGAGATAACTACCCACACCGATGACAAAGGCTGAGGAAATCAAAACGTGTGTCTGGAATTTTGTGAAGCAGCAATGGCTAGACTTCACTGGATGCCCACCGTGAGTTACCTACGTCTGTGATCCTTCACTGGGTGAACTGGCCCCGTGGGGAGGCAAGGTGAGCAACTACCTATGGAATTTATTAGAGACTGACATATACTCACTGAAAAGAAAACCGAAGTTTTCAAAAGTGCCAGCTACGCAAATAATTTAAGAGACATTGACGATGATGAAGTAGACGGTTATTGACATGAAAAGATGACCCCAAGAGGAAATTGGTCTGAGGTGGGACCTGGGTGTGGGTCATTTTCTGAAGCTCCCTAGGCGATGCGCTTGGTCTTCAGGGTTGACAACCTCGGCTGCAGAACTTTTCGCTTCGTGATGGGAACAGAACCCAAAGCTCCACCTATAGACCAGCTATTGGCTGAGGGAAACAGCACTTCACCAAGCCCAAATGTTCCCCCAGCATCTCTGTAGACAGAAGAGAATATAATAAAATAAAACAGTCTAAACCAGAATATAAGGGATTTGGAGTAGATAGAAGGAGAAACCTTCAGAAGGAAGGAGGTTAGATATGAAAATGTATTACCTCAGGGAAATTGTGCCACATCGTTTTCCGGAGAGTTTCACAACGAGGATGAATTCCCATCTGTCTTCGATATGTTTCTACTGGAATGCCTACACGGTATCGGAGAGGAGAGCTCATTCTTTCAGACAGGGCTGAATTCTGCACTCATTCATTCAAAACAAATCAAGCGTTTCCCACGTGCCTTATAATGTCCTAAAGGAGACCACTCGGTTTGATGAATTATTTGGGTGTGTAAGTTGTGTCAGGTCCTGTTTGTGAAACCAGTACAGTATAGAGAGACAGTACAGTATTTGGGCTAAGGATGTTTCCTCTGGAGCTAAACTGCCTGGTTTCGGTTTTTCCACCTATTAGCAGATAGGCATGTCCCCTACTGTCTCTATCAGTTTACCTGTAATGGTGATGATAATGATGGTGGTGGTGGTGGTTATGACGATAGTACCGTCCACAGAGAGTTATTCTAAGAGTTCAGTGAGCTAACATATGTAAAGCGCTTAGACCATGCCTGAAACACAGTAGACACTTATATAAAGATTAGATTTTTAATTAAAATTCATTTTAGGTTGCTTAAGTCATAGAAGACACATTATATTTTTAACTGCAAAATTAAATATATGCTCTTTTTTTGTGTTTTCTAAGCTAGTATAAAGTACAACTCATCCTTGGATTAGCAGAATCTTAAGAGTTTGAAGGAAATAGGGAAACTGTGTAAAGGAATTGCTCTCAAACACAGCTGTGCGTTGGAATCACAGGGAGAAATTTTAAACATACTGATGCTCAGACCCGATCACAGACAGTGCAAACAAATACAAGCTCTTTTTTTTTTTAAAGCTCTACTTGTCATTCCAACGCCTAACAAAGGTTGCAAGCTACTGGGTGGGAAACATCCTCCTTGAAATCCAGACATTTCTTCAACAACCTCTTTTTAATATTTCCGTTGACAGCAGACTCACTACTTCACATAAACTTGAATGTCCCCTTAAGTTTAAGTACCACTAAGCAGATAATTCAGGCTGAAAAAAGTCAGAGTTTTCTTTTCGAATCCCTCACCTCCTCAAATTGTTGGCAAAAGATTTGCTCAATCAAGTGATAAAGGCCAAATATAATGAAATATTTCTGTAAAATCTCTAACCTTTTACTACTGTCACAGTCAAACGGAACAAAATACTTTTCAAAGCAAATCGAATGCATCTGCAATATATAACACAACTATTATGAGTTTAAATGAAATTCGTAAGATGGCATTCCCGTTTTGAGAGTTATTTGAGAATTGGCCTCCACATGATCAATTTTACACGTTTCTTTTAAAATGATATTATTCTTTTATTACTAGTTGTTTAATAAGCTACAGTCAAGAACCAGCATCAGACACTGGCTACAAACATTAATAAATACAAAACCAGAAGCTGGGTTGAGACTTTGGATTTTCTCAATATTCCACAGCTTTTTCCTTGTCCTGAATTACTGATCGTGTTGAAGACTCTATTAACAATTAAGCTGATGTACAATTGACCTAATTTTTAACTAGACTTAATATATAAGAATCTTGAGCTGTAATTCAGGCCAGTGAAGGAGTTGAGGGATGGGGTGAGGGGGAGCCGTTCCTTATGGAATTTTTTGAAAAAGTGAGTTTTCTAGCTTATTTAAGATGTGACTTACTTTACCAGAATTGTCCATATATAATTTCTGAAGACACTGACTGAGTAAACCAAGACCTGCCAACAGCTGAGAACTCCTGTGCTGTGATCACTCTTGAAATATCAGTGAGTAATGCATTTAGGCTGGCTTCGAGGACAGGAATGAGAGGAGACCAGGGCCATCAAAGGTTGGATCTCATTAATTAAATGAGAACAGCCCATCCCTGTCAGCATGGTTCAGAGGAGGGGCAGGAACCCACGGGTCTCATGAAGGACACCTACAAGGGCAACCTCAAGGACATTGCAGCTCACGGGAATCCTGCCAGTGAGGTCTGTGAGAGGTGATTGTTGCCGTATCCTCCGCAGAAGTACTACTGAATTTTTATTTTTCATGGCAAAATATCAGTGGGCCAAGGGTTATGAGCAGCAATGATACAAGTAATGACAACCCTTGTTAATGTGTGTCTAGAAACACAGTTTTTTCTCCAGAACCTTTAAAGCACAGCTTTCAGGTCTGGTCTTATCTTTTCTAGTTATTATCATTAAAGTATATCTTGGAACAATTTTTGGATTCTAGCTCATTGTATTTCCAGCTAAACTGGCAGAGAGCAAAGGAGCTGGAATTGATACAATGAAATAGAATGAATGCAAGTGAGAAGGTACTATAATAATGTTGAGTGGAAAGAAATTGATTGTGGTTTTAAACATTTCAAGGGGCTTTTTTTTTTTTTCTAAATGCTAAAATAAATCCTTACAGGATACCCATTTTGTTTTTGGGTCTGTTTTTTTTTTTTTGTAAATTCAATGTCTCAAGTTCTTTTCAGTCCAGTGTAAAAAAATTCAATCTTTATGATTTTTCCCCCAAAATACACAGGCAAACATCAGTGATGCTTATTTAGATTTATAGAATGCCATTCTCTGACATAACACACTCTCAGTTTCTCCTCACAGCACTAGGAAAAAAAAAAAAACCCAAAGGGCTTCCTTGGTGGCGCAGTGGTTGAGAGTCCGCCTGCCGATGCAGGGGACACGGGTTCGTGCCCCGGTCCGGGAGGATCCCACGTGCCGCGGAGCGGCTGGGCCCGTGAGCCATGGCGGCTGAGCCTGCGCGTCCGGACCCTGTGCTCTGCAACGGGAGAGGCCACAACAGTGAGAGGCCCGCGTACAGCAAAAAAAACCCCCCAAAACCCCAAAGAAACAAAAAAGGATTTTAAAGCAAAACGACTCTGGTCCTCTTCTTGATTTTCTTTTAATTGCTCTAACTTGGGAAAGACTCCTAAGCTTTGCCCTATGTTTCTTTATCCAGGTTACATATTAAGTTTCTTCCAGCTGTAACACTTTATAAATCTCTGCTTTGGAGGGCGTTAACGTGGTGGTGAAGGCTTTCAGTAACTTGCTCAGGGTCACATATTTAGACAGAGGTAAAGATGGACTCAGGTCCCCCGCATCAAATTCCAAAGTGTCCTCACTAGGCTTGATTGCTTATTATTGGGAATGTGAAAAACAGATCTCGCTTAACTTCATTATTATCTTCTTTTACTTTTGGACTAAAGAAATCTGTTTCAAGTCACACTTGAATATTTGACTGTGACATTTGACTGGCAACAATGTGTTTCAAGTAAACAGCAAACACCAGAGTTTTGCATTTAGTTGTGAGAATTAGGGGAGAAAGATTTCTGCTCTGACCCAAAGCCACCAACTGCCACCATAGTCTGCTATCTCTTGGGTTGGCACTGTTTCCTAAAAACAGTGATTCCATTCGTGCTAAAGGAGTAGGACCTGATGAATCCTAATTCTCCAAGGCCAAAGAGAAAAGCTCACCTAGATGACTGACGGTTTCTCGGAGTTTTACTGTTTGTCTATTTGCATTTTTTTAGCTCTAATTTATTTTATATTATTGCATATGTTCACAACCTAGTGTATTTGATTTCAATGACATGAATGTTTTCTTCAGTATCACTTTCAAAAAAATTGTTTTTTATTGGAGTACAGTTCTTAAACGGTGAAGCTTAAAAGCTAACCTTTGAAGAAGAACTAATAATAAGTGTTGCCTTCTACTCCCCAAGAAGGAGCCACATGGGAACAAGCACATCTTATTCTTCTTTTTATCCCATTACCCAGTTTTCCCCATAGAGCAGAATGGTGAAATATTGGCTTCCAGTGGCCAATGTTAAGTAGAAACTGAGGCCATCACATTGAGATAGCAAAGGGTCCAGCTGCTGGGTCCTTTGTGGATGGCTTACACTCTCCTCTGTTCCTTGTCTCCATGCAAAAAACTCCCCAGGGAAGGCTTGCTCTCTTCGGGCGTTCTCTACCTTTTTTCCAGCTTCGCTGCAAGAGTTCAGTTGGAGTGAGATAGCAAGGCCCAATCCTTTCTCCAATTCAACATTGCTAGAAAACCCTATACTTTGAGAGCTATTGGGAAGCCATTGATAAATTGATACCATAGTTGGCTCTTGTTTGCCTCCTTGACTATTTCTCTATGTACTTACATTCAAAAGAGAAGACGGAGGATGTCATTAGCGCTCCAAATCAACAGAAGTGCGCGGAGCAATGAAGAATCAAATTCTACAGCTGATGACTACAGAGGGCAACTGTATCTGCTGTTAGAGTTGGCTGGAAGTTGATGTAATAATTCCAGATTAAGAAGGCCATGCAGGAACTCCAATTGCAGTGCATTTCTCATCGAGTCTAATTAGATTTTAATGTCTTCACACCTTGTCAATTGATTGGAGAAAATTACACTGGGAAGCATCACTCTAATAATTATCCTAATTTGTCTTGTTCACTTTGTGTCATAACGTAGCACAAGGTGGAAACGGGGACCCAGCAGGTCAGTGTGCATGACTTCACCACTCAGTACACATTTGTAGATCATAAACGTGGTTCATTAGTTCCTCAAAGACAAGAGACTTTTCTTGCAGCAGACATTTCTGAAAGCAATAAAAATTATATAATCATTCTTAAAGAACACAGAACGTTTACCGTTGGAATAAATTTTCCATGCACGGCTGTGTGTGTAACAAATGGTGTAGAGATTGAACATTAAAAAGAACTCTTTAACTACAGAAAACCACATGTCAACCCTTTATTTAATTGTGATGAATTCTCTGCTCTTACCTGAGAAGGTGACATTTCACGGCATGTAAGCCTGGGAGATCACCTGGGACATGAAAAGTTTTCCTGTTTTGTAAGCTGTTTCCTATAATGGCCAGAAAGTTGTGAACCAAAAGCTAACTGACAGTACAGTTGTTCTGAGATTGTTAAGCAGGTCAGGAAACCTGTACTTTTGTTTGAAAAGCAAGTGGAGAACACTGGTTCTCCTGGGCATTAACCTAGCCCAATGAATTGGTAAGTCCACGTGAGCATCGACATTGCTCAGAGCCGCAAGTCCCCGGGATTGCTGTGTAACACAGAGAGAGGGCAGAGAGAGGCAGATGGGCAGAGGACAAGCACATGGTGCTGACCCTTGGTACCCATGTGCTGCCCTCTCATCTTCCTCGCAGCCAAGCTGCCGCCAGGATTACCACCGCCACTCACGCAGACACCCCGAAGTCATCAAAGTCATATGGATGGATACCAAGCAGGGCCCTGTGCGGCTCCTGGGCACAAAAGCCTTTTTGGGTCCCCCATTTCTTTGATTACAGGAAATAGGCTTCATTCAGCCTCCATGACCTTCCCTGAGTTCCAACGGGCAGATCTAAGCAGTTGATAATTAAGGAAGGAAGAGGATGCAGAGACCAGGGAGAAACAAACAGTGAAGAGAAACAATAGTGCAGCCTTGGGGCAAGGTCCTGGTTCCCCATCAGGCGATACACACAACAATAGCTGTTTTGCAGATACTGAAACCCCCCTAGGTGGAAGAATTTAATGGTTGAGGACGGTATGCTGCCCACAAGCACGCAGACCCCCGACCAGTTGGAACCAGAAGGTTGACAAATGCTGACTCCTACTTACCTCACCACCAACCAGTCAGAAGAATGTCCACGAGCTCATCACGTCCTCTTTGAACCATTACTTCTCAGCCCCCTCTCCAAGTTGGGGCACACAGTCTTAAGGGCATTAGCCTGCTGTGGCCCCCTTTGCCTGGCAAAGCAATAAAGCTATTCTTTCCTACTTCACCCAAAACTCTGGCCCTGAGATTTAATTTGCTGTCAGGGTACAGAGGCCGGATTCTGTTTCAGAACTAACTGCTTTACAATAGGGTCTCACCTCTTCCACCATCCCCCTTCAGGACCTGCTCTCCTCTGCTGTCACCTTCTCTGTCGGTTGTCCCCTTGAGACTATTCTTGATGTATATCTATCTGAATAAGACACCACAAAGATACAGACAATAGAAGGAAAAGGCCCTGACGATATCATTTATGTCAGGCAGTTCAACAGAGACAGTGAAGTGAAACTCTCCAAATGTTAAAAGATAGCTTTCAAACCTGGGGAAAAGAGCACCGCTTCCAAACTCTGCGGCATTATCAATTGCACTCAGATTTAGGGGAGTCTGCCAATGTCAGTCCTGGCAGAGATGAACAGGAGCCTCCACAGTCCCAGGTGTCCAGGTGAGGCCAGTTCTGGGAGTATATGAATGATAAGTTTGTGGCTTAAAAAAGAAGAAAATAAAGGAAAAGAAACAAAAGAAGAAAAAAAAAGACATCCTGTTTCCTTTCTGTCTGTTGGATGTTCAGAGAGAACTGTAAATACATAGATCTCTTCACTTGGCCCAAGATTCTATCTATAAAACTGCGAACTGAATGGACCCCCAAATGGGCAGTTGGAATCCAGACCACTTGCAACACAAACACACATGTGTACAATAAAACAAAACAAACAGATTCTGGATTTAAGGAGGGAGGATGCTTGTATTCTTCACCGAGTATGCCAACTAAGCCTCCACACTTGGAATCTATGATGAGATGTAGTGGAATAAATACTGCACTAGGAACTGGAAATTAGATTCGTTCTGGTTCTACTATTTGCCATGTAACCTGGATGAGTCGCTTAATATTCCCACCCTCCCTCTTTATAGCATGGTGAAATAATACCCAATTTACTTCCCTCAAAGAGTTGTTGTCAAATTAAGCAACAGATTAAAAAGTGTAGCACATTGAACACAGAGAATGCTATTTATCGTTTTCTTAAGTAATTCTGCTTTGAATAGTTTTACTTTCTTTATCCACAATATTTTTATTTGCTTCTCCTAGCCCCAGGAGATGGAATAGGGAATATATTTATTAGTATATCCCTTACCCCTGAAATTTAGAAGACTAGTTGGTAACTGTACTTATTTAAATCATACTTAAGAGAAAAATTAGCCTCTACTTAGACCACATTGACTGCTCCCCACCCCCAGCAAAAAATCCTTAATGTATGCTCATTTTTTATTCATTAAATTGGTCCAAAAAATTTCAAATGAGGCTTGTAGCTGGATTTTAAAATTGGATATGACTCAGTCTAGAGTAGGTGATGGGCATACAAATAAGTATAGTTACGTAATAAAAGAATACCAAAATACTACAGGACGGGGAAAAAAAAATTAACTTTCTCTGAGAGTAGAAAGTGAGAGTCTTTATAGGAAGATATCACAAAGAGATACCTTGAAAGATAAGTAGGCTTTTTCTATGTGAACAACAGTATTTTCATGTATATTCATCAGTAAAATCTTCCTTTTTAGTAGCAAACTAAAGAGTGAAATTATATGAGTAAATATGGTAATCACCTTTCACAGTAGGGTAGTTTCTTTTTTTTTTCTTAATAAGTTGATCACTTCAGTTCTTTTTTAATTAATTAATTAATTAATTAATTTATATTCTTGGCTGTGTTGGGTCTTTGTTGCTGCACGCGGGCTTTCTCTAGCTGCGGCAAGCGGGGGCTACTCTTTGTTGCGGTGCATGGGCTTCTCATCGTCGTGGCTTCTCTTGTTGCAGAGCACGAGCTCTAGGCATGTGGGCTTCAGTAGTTGTGGCACGTGGGCTCAGTAGTTGTGGCTCGTGGGCTCTAGAGAGCAGGCTCAGTAGTTATGGTGCATGGGCTTAGTTGCTCCACGGCATGTGGGATCTTCTGGAGCCAGGGCTTGAACCTGTGTCCCCTGCATTGGCAGGCGGATTCTTAACCACTGTGCCACCAGGGAAGTCCAGCGTAGGTTCTTTTGAAAGCAAATTGAACACTGTCCCTGCTCAAGCAATTGAGTACCACAGCGAGCACTGTAGGCAAGGCTTGCTAAATGGTCTGTTTGGATGGAAATTGTCCCACTGGAATTAAGTCCAAACACAGTTTAGTGGAAAAAATGTCTAGGATACAGCTGTTCCAAAGGAGCTTAGGGAAGAGGGAAGGAAGGAGAGGGAGAAGGACGGAGAGTAAAGGAGAGTGGGGGAGGGGAGTTCAGAGAGTGCAAAGCTAAATTCTGACTTTCTGACTCCATTCTACTCAATGTCTTTAGCCTCTACACGACTTCTCCACTCTGTACCATCACCTCCTTCAAAGATGGGTCTACAAAATAGGAAAAGTTAATAATTAATCAGGGTCAAGAATTTAAATGTTCTTATATCATGAGTTACTAATAAAACTTTTGAAATTAAAGCATGTGGTAAATTGAAATAATATGGCTTAGTGAGCTCTGGGGTAGATGCTGATGAACCTGGATCTCGTCCTGATGCTGTTATTTGTCTATAGAGTGACACTGATGTGTTCTGGAAGATGGGAAGAACTCTTTTCTGTGCTACCTTCTGAAAGAGCTCAAAGGGTGCATGGGGAGTGGGCTTCCTTTCTCCATCTGAACTTGCCAGTGTTCTGCAGTGCTGACCTCAACAGTGAGGTGTCAAACCTGCTTGAAGCTCGAGAATCATCCCCAGGAAACTTGGGGATTTCTTTCAGAGAAATGGTTTCATTCTGGCTGAAATAGCCCAACACGTAAAAAGGATTCTTGGGAAAAGACATTTCCCACACCTGATACAAAACAGAAACCTGGAAGCCGTGGGGATGGCTATCAGTGTTGAATTGCAGGCGGGTAGGGGGACATCCTCAAACAGAGACTCAGTCAGCCTCCAATTTCTCTCTCCAACCCTCACTTCTAATGGCCTGTGTCCTATTCACTTTAGGCCTTTGAAGACCTTGAGAAAATCTTAGACTTGGGGAAAAAGAATTCCTTACTCTTTTCTATTCCTGAGTTCACAATAACAGTGATTCTTAATCAGGCTTATGAATTTATAAGAAATGCAGCCTTGGACCCTACAGAGAAACATTAAAAGAGTATCTGAGCTTAGGACCAAGTGTCCATGTTTGGAATCTTTCGTGGGTGATTCTGAGGTTTTTCTGATCAATAATAATATTATTTATTAATAATAATAATAAAAGTCGATCTACCCCTAAACTCTGCTTGTATATATCTAGAATCTCTGAAACGAAAGGGACCTAGAGATAATTGAAAAGGTCATTAAGATGACTTCAAACCTTAGCTACATTATAGGGTTGGAGCTATTCAAGATACAGCCACACTTAACTTAGCCAAGCAAAGGTTAAACACATTAAATTTGCCAAGGAGGAATATTTTATCAAACCTAATGTGCCTTGAATGCTACAAACTTAACTCTAGTTATTTGACGGAGACTGCTGATAACCATAATTAGAAAGAGTAATTAGCCACAGAGGGCATCTCTTGGTCCACAGTTTAATTATTGTTTGCTTTAAAATTTGTATAGCATCTCCCTTTCAATGTGTTTGTATTGTTCTTTCAAACTTGCAATCTTTTAATTTTGAATGTCCGTGTTCTTATGCAAAGTGAGAACATTAGAGACTGTCGTGTGCCAAAGAGACATCCTTTCCAAAGACTTAAATCAAATTAACTTAATCATATTTTATTTTACACATGAGAAATGCAGCAATTATTGCGCTTTCTAAATTTTCTTTCTTTTTCAGAGATGGCTGGTTGTCACTAACATCCAGTCTCCCGTTTTTCTTGGCCATTATGGCTGCTCAGCTAGACTACATTTTTCAGACTCCCTGGCCTTTGGACCTGACAATGTGACGTGATCTTGCCATTGGAATAGCAGTGATGCCTACCACTCTCCAGCCTGGATCTTTGGTCAGTGACCACCCACATCATCTTCCTCGTGACAGTGACCCAGCTTCTACTGTTTAGACAGCAGCAATGTCATAGTGACATGGAAAAGCAATGACTTGGAACATGGGTCCATGATAGACTGTAAGGAACCCAGTTCCCCACTGACCTGGGCGGGTCTCACTGAGACTTGTACATGAAAGAAATAAAAAGTTGTAATTCTTCTTTTAAGCCATTCAGTTATGGGTTCTCTAGTTTTAGTGTGTTAGTACCATTATACCAACTTCTTTAAACCCCTCAAACCTTTCATCTGCTGCAACCATGTGTTCAACTTCTTAAGAAATGCCTAACTGATCTCTGTAAATAGGATTTAGAAAAAGACCTGGCACACAATACCAAAAAATATATAAATATTGAAATAATATGTGCAAAAATGATGGAAAAGTAATTTGCTTAAGGGCACATAGTCAATTACACAGAGTAAACCGAGAAACATATCAGAACAACCTACGAAAAATCCAAACTTATGCTCTTAATTATTTTAAGATATCTTCAACTGAAACCTCACTTTCTTATCCAGAGAATTAAAACCATGGAGTTTTAGCCTTGTTCATACAATTTTGTCCTCTTATAGACTACTAAGAAATTTTGCTTGGAATATTCGTTCTGTTGTTATTAATTAGTATCAACTAGCTAGTACTATCAGAGAATTGTCCTAGTGATGTTTTCATAGCAGATACGACATCTTGGTTGGTCAAATGTATTACAATTTCAGGGAGAAAAAAAATAAGCTACCCCAATTATGCTTTGCCATTTGTCTGACACTTTTATTATTCCTGATGCAATTCCTGTCACAGGTTGTCTTGTTGTAAAAGCCGTTTCTGTCAAATTAACTTAGGGAAGAGTGGTGGGAAAGAACTCCTCATCTACTTCTAACACCTAGAGAATCAGCAGAGAAATATAATTTTGTCATCTTTCAAATTAAATCAGATGCTGGGCTTGCTGTTTCTGAAAAAAAAATCAGTATAAAATGGGAGTGTTGCATCCATCCATGACCATTTAGGGACATGCTCAGTTTATGGAAAATCAATTCCACCTCACAGTTATGTGGCTTTTTTCTGATGCCCCATTAAGATTTCTCTAATTTTTGTAAATCTAGTGGCTTATTCATCTGGATGCTCTCAGAAAGAAGACATCTTCAGTTCAATAAACTCCTTATCTGGGAAAGCGATCTGGGGCTCTTGTCACAGTTCCTACACATATTAGGAAATCCATCTTTCCCACCTAGTACACAGCAAAAGGAAGAGGGCGGGACAAAAAACTTCAAAATCTTTTTAAAAAGGTATCTTTTGCAAATTCTGAGACACTTCTGTCACCATGTCTTTTTATTTTGATTCTCTTCATTTGTCTGTCAATTTCATGTATAGGAAAAATATGCTAGACTTGATAAACAATTGAATATACAATTGCATGTTTATGTATTTCCATGGTTATACATGATTTTTTCAAGGAAAACATATGCTATAATCTACTAACCAGTTACAGAATTCCAATGATCTGAGTCAGGTCTGGTTAATCTTTTTCAAGCAGTTTTTTTTTTTATAGCTCTATTGGTATATTTTTCAGATATAATAAAATTTACCTATTGGAAATGTTAGTGCATTTAGTATATTCACAGAGTTGCACAACCATCACCACAAGCTAGGTGTAAAACATTTGAACAGGCCAAAAATAAACCCCATATACATACAATTCCTCCTTATCTCCCCTCCATCCACTTCCCACCAGCTCTAAGCAGCCACTAATCTACTCTCTGTCACTATGGATTTGCCTATTCTAGATGTGTGGCCTTTTGTGACTGGCTTTTATCATTTAGTCTAATGTTTTCAAAATTCAACCATGTCGTAGCAGGTATCAATACTTTATTAATGTTTTTAAATTTCTGAATAATATTCCTCTGCTTGGATATACATTTTGTTAATCCACTCATTGCTTGATGAACATTTGGGTTGTTTCTGCTTTGGGGGCATTATAAATAATTCTGCTAGAAATATTTGTGTACAGGCTTTGCATAAACATAGGTTTTCACTTATCTTGGGTCTCTAAATAAGAGTGGGTCTTTGTTGCTGCACGGGCTTTCTCTAGTTGCAGCGAGCAGGGGCTACTCTTCGTTGCGGTGCGTGGGCTTCTCATTGCAGTGGCTTCTCTTGTTGCGGAGCATGAGCTCTAGGCTTGCAGGCTTCAGTAGTTGTGGCTCGCGGGCTCTAGAGCGCAGGCTCAGCAGTTGTGGCGCTGGGGCTCAGTTGCTCTGTGGCATGTGGGATCTTCCCAGACCAGGGATCGAACCTGTGTCCCCTGCATTGGCAGGCGGATTCTTAACCACTGCTCCACCAGGGAAGTCCCACACATGGCAATTCTATGTTTAGCATTTTGAGAAACTCCTACTTTCTATTTTGATTTGCATTTCCCTGAAGACTAATGATGTTGAACATTTTGTCACGTGTTTATTGGACATGTAAAGATTCCTTGGAAAAATACTTATTCAAATCCTTTGTCCATTTAAACATTAGCTTGTCTTTTTATTGTTGAGTTGTAAAAGTTCTTCATATGTTCTGGATACAAGTGCCTTGTCTCTTATGGGACTTACAAATATTTTTTTCCCCGTTCTATGAAGTAAAAGTTTGGTCACTTGTGCTTTTGGTGTCATATCTAATAAACAATTTCCTAACCCTAAGGTCACAAAATTTATTCCTAAATTTTCTCCTAGGAGTTTTATAGTTTCAGCTCTTATATTTAAGTCTATGATTCATTTCGAGTTATGTTTTGTGTGTAGAGTGAGGTAAAGGTATGCTTTATTCTTTTCCATATGGATATGCAGTTGCCCCAGTACGTTTGTTGAAAAGAATATTTTTTCTGCCTTGAATTGTCTTGGCACCTTTGTCAAAATCAAATTGCCTATAAATAATAGGGTTTGTTTCTAGACTCTCAATTTTATTTCATTGATCGATATCAGTGTCAATTTGTTGATTTTTATGACTGTACCACGTTATCTCACGATAATTGTAGTTTTGTAGTAGGTTTGGAAATGGAAACTGTGAATCCTCCAACTTTGATCTGCTTTTTCAAAATTGCTTTGGCTACTTTGGGTACATTATGTTTACATATGAATTTTAGAGTTAGCTTGTCAATTTCCATTAAAAAAATAACAACTGGGATTTTGATAGGGACTGCATTGAATTTGTAGATCAATTTGGAGAATATTGTCATCTTAATGTCATTAAGTTTTCCAGTCCATGATCATGATGCCCTTTCATTTATTTAGATTTTCTTTAATTTCTTTCAACACTCATTTGTAGTTTTCAGTGTATAAGTTTTGAAATTATTTTGTTAAATTTATTCCTAGATTTTTCTTTTACTATTATAAATGGGATTCTTTTGTTAATTTCATTTACAGATTATCCATTGCTAAAATATTGAAATGTAATTGATATTTGTATGTTGACTTTGTGAGTTGCCACATTTATGAACTCATTTATTAGTTCTTATAGCATTTTAGTTGATTCCTTAGGATTTTCTGTATACAATATCTTGTCAACTGCAAATAGAAATTGTTTATTTCTTCCTTTCCAATATGAATGTCCATTATTTCTTTATCTTGCCAGTTTTCCTGGCTAGAACCACTAGTACAATATCAGAAAGAAGTGGCAAGAGCAGATATTCTAACTTTGTCCCTGACTTTATAGGGAAAGCACTCAGACTTTCTCCACCACATATCATGTTAACTGTGGGTTTTTCATAGATAGCCTATGTGAGGTTGAAGAAGTTCTATTTCTAGTTTGTTGAGTGTTTTTACCATGAAAGGCCATTGAATTATGTCAAATGACTTTTTTTGCATCTATTGAGGTGATCATGTGGTTTTAATCCTTTATTCTATTAATATAAGGTAATAAGTTTATTGTTCTGAGGTGGTTAAACAACCTTGCATTACTGAGATATATCTTAATTGGTCATAATGTATAATCCTTTTTATATGTTGCTGCATTGGGTTTGCTATTACTTTCTGAGGAGTTTTATGTCTTTGTTCATAAAGGATGTGTATCTGTGGTTTTCTGGTTTTTGTTGTCTTTGTCTGGTTTTGGCACCAGGAAAATAATGGTCTCATAAAAAGAGTTAGGAAGTATTACTTCCTCTTGTAATTTTTTGGGAAGTGTTTGTAAAGGACTGGTAGCAATTGTCTTTAAGTATTTGATATAATTCACCATTGAAGCCCTCTGGGCTTGGCTTTTCTTTGTTGGAAGTTTTAAAATTATGAATTCAATTTCGTTGCCTGCTATAGGTCTTTTCTGATTATCTATTCTTCTTGAGTTACTTTTGTTAGTTTTTGTCTTTCTGGAAATTTTCCCATTTCATTGACGTTATCTAATATATTGTAGTATTCTATCATTATCCCTTTATTACTGTACAATCAGTAGTGATGTCTCTCTTTCATCCCTAACTTTAGTTATTTGAGTCTTCTCTCTGTTTTTCTTGATGAGTCTAGCTAAAGGTATATTAATTCTGTTCATCTTTTCAAAAAATCAACTTTTGGTCTCATAGCTTTTTGTCTGTTTTTTTTCATTTTCTTTGGAATTTTATTTCATTTATTTTTTATACAGCACGTTCTTATTAGTTATCTATTTTATACATATTAGTGTGTATATGTCAATCCCAATCTCCCAATTCATCACACCACCACCACCACACCCCACCTCTTTCCTCCCTGGGAAAAGTGGCAAGATAAAGAAATAATGGACGTTCATATTGGAAAGGAAGAAATAAACTATTTCTATTTGCAGTTGACAATCCATATGTTTGTTCTCTACATCTGTGTCTCTATTTCTGCCTGTGTTTTTCTATTCTTTGTTTTTTTAATTCCATTCCATTATTTCTTTCCTTCTGCTTGCTTTGAGCTTAATTTTTTCTTTATTTTGTAGATCTTTAGTTGGGAAATTAGGTTATTAATTTAAGATTTCTTCTTTCTTTTACATATGTATTTATAGCAATAAATTTCCCTCTATGCATTGTATTTCCTGCTTCCTGTAAGTTTTGATATGTTGCATTTTCATTTTTATTCCTCTCACAAAGGGCCTCTGAGACATCCTTAAGAAACCTGAGAATGTGGTTTCTCTAGTCATACATTTTCCTGATTCATTGAGTGTAACAGTGGCATCACCTTTGGAGAATTACTAAAGCGTCAGCAACAGTGGGATGAAGCCCGAATTTTTCAAAGGTATAAGGGGAAGTATCCACCGAGCATTTGAAGAGATTTCCAAAGATGATGTTCTTCTAACTCCCTTTTTAGAATCAGGTGCCATCATTGCTGACACATAGTACTGATATGAATGATACTTCTCCTTCCCTGATGGACCACCTAGCAGCACAGTTTCCCTAGCTCAGCTCCTAAGATAACAAGGCCTTTAGAGGGAGGGTGGCTTCACTTGCTTAGTGCTACTTTGCTGGATTTTCTTAATGTTCATGTTTTTGTTTACACACCTATCTGCCACTGTCCCTGGAACATTTTGTCTTGATTAGCTCAGAAGTTCATCACAGAACTCTCAACTCTCTCTCCTTTTCTAATCCTGGGGTATCTTACCATGAACATATTCACATGTTTCTAATCCTCAAAATGTAAAGAGCTCTAATACTCCTCTTTCACTTAGCATCTCCAATGTGGCACAGACTCTGAGAAAAATATAGAGGCCTATTTATTGATTGTCTTGTTGGAGGAGCAGTTGTATACCGGAAAGCCTCCACTTTTTGATTCTTAATACAAAAGACTGACTATAACCCCCTTCTTGGACAGTAGAGCTAATTTCCTAAAGGGTAGTTTTGTGTGTGATGGGAGGGAGGTATATCTTTGAAACACAGTAAGCAAATTCAGGAAGTTCCCTGGTGGTCTAGAGGTTAGGATTCAGTGCTTTCACTGCCATGGCCAGGGTTCAATCCCTGGTTGGAGAATTGAGATCCTGCAAGCCACAAGACACAGCCAAGATTAAAAAAAAAAAAGAAGTAAATTCATTCCCCACCTACCACTGAACCTTTAATGCCTCAACACTGACTAATCCTCTCAAGGGTATGATACTGGTAGCACTTGTACTTAACTGAAAGTAAAAATATCAAAAGTATAATATTAAATAGCAGATTTTGTTTAATATTGAACTTCTGCTATGTTGAAGGCATTGTACTCTAAGCTGGGGATATAATGGAAAACAAAATAAATATGCTTCCTGAAACTGTGGAGTTGACATTTAATAGTAATAAGAAAAGAAAAATCCGGATAATTCAAATAATGTGTATATTGTTACACAATGTTTCGAAGTAAAAGAAACTGAATCTATAAGAGTGTATCCAAGGAACCTGATCCAGACCCGAGGTTGAAATCGCTTCTTGGATTTCATACAAAGGATGTGATCCAGAAGAAAAAAAATGGCACATTTGGGACACGGAAAGGAGGCCTGTGTGGCTGAGGTACAGAGAGCAAAAGAAAAAGTGCAGCAAGGGCAGGTTGAAGAGACACGTTTGTGCTGAATCATACAGCCATGGGCCAGAGGTAATATTTTGTATTTATCATAAATAAAATGAGCATCCGCTTAAGGGACTTACACTTAAGGGTGGTATAATTATAACTATATTTGGGGAAAAAAATCATTAAAGCCGAAATGTGGAAGATGGATTTGATTAGTAAGAGAGTGGCTCTTGAGAAGACCAAGTAGAGATAATATGTTTTCCCAAAGATATGTATGAGTTAAGATCAATAGAAGTTGATGATTGTTTGAATATATGGGATACGGTAAGGAGACAGAGATGTTAAAAATTGCTACGAGAAATTTAATGGTGACCCAATTCACTTAAAATTAGTTTGATGCGGGACTGGATATTGCAGTGGTATGGAGAAAAGGAGAGAAAGAGTTAAGTGACTCTAAGATTTCTAACTTGAACAAGAAAATAAACGGTGACCCCATTCTCTGAGACAGAGAGTGCTGGAAGAGAGAATTAGACTTGAAAGGAAAGATCTCTCTTGGGTCTCTTGTCTTTGCTACATCTGAATAGAAATGTTAGTAAGTAGTTGAACATATGTATGTGGAAATAACAAGAGCGGTTTTGACGGGAGATGTAAATTTAAGTGTCATTAGACTGTAAGTGGTAAATGAAGCCATAGAACGGTTAGGAGGGCCTGAAAATGTGCAGAGTGTAAGAGTGAACACAGACAAAAACCCCTCATTACTGAGTGTTTTAGTTTGAGCTTGCAAAACAACAGAGAAGAACGACAAGTAGAAAAGCATTCGCTCTCAGAGGGGAACATCCATATTAAAACCATGAAACGGGCTTCCCTGTTGGTGCAGTGGTTGAGAGTCTGCCTGCCGATGAAGCGGACACGGGTTCGTGCCCCAGTCCGGGAAGATCCCACATGCCGCGGAGCGGCTGGGCCCGTGAGCCATGGCCGCTGGGCCTGCGCGTGGGGAGCTTGTGCTCCGCAACGGGAGGGGCCACAACAGTGAGAGGCCCGCGTACCGCAAACAAAACAAAACAAAACAAAAAAAACCATGAAGGTACAAAAGCCAAAAACTAAACCAAAACAGAACACTCTGAGTCTCTACCTGCACATTTTAAGATACTTGAAATAACTCTATACGACTATAGACCTAACATAAGTGTTCCACGCGCACTTTTTAAAGAGTTACTTCTGTAGTATTCAAAATATTAACATAATCTTTATGTAACTATTAAATCAACATTAGAAAGACTATAATTTTTATCAGTTATATCATTATTTACTGTATTTTGTTTATGGTATTTCACCTATACAGTCAAAATGAACAGAAACTTTAAATTCTGCCCTGACTAATGCATTTCTTACTATATCTTCATACGTTTCTGATTCATTTAATTTATGTTAGTAGGCACATAAATATTTTTGACATTAATACTACTATTGCTGATTATTTCCATTAATTATTTAATGTTTTTATCATTTAGTGCTTTTTACTCCAAAATTTACTATGTTGATGCTAACTTTGTGACCCCATTTGTTCTATTTATTTTTCCCATCCTTTTGGTTTTAATCTTTATTTGTCTCCTTTTTAACTTTATGTGTTGATTAGATAATACAAGCTCATGGTACAAAATTCAAAGGGAACGGAACGATACACAGTGAAAAGTAAACCTCCTCCACGTCGGCCCCAGCCATGCCCGCCCTTCCCAGGAGGCAGGCACTTTAACAGTTTCTAGTGAATCCTTCCAGAAATTCTCTAAATATATAAGAAAATGGATTATATATATAATTTTCACAGAAATGTTATCAAAAACACACACATTGTTCTTTACATTGCCCATCACATACCGTGATATTTCTTCCATATGAAGTCTATGTTGTTAATAGCTACATCTATGTCCCACAATTTTTTAACCAAGCCCCTGTTATGAATATGTATGCTTTGTAGCTAGCATGTAGTTAGAGTTTGATTTTTGACTGTAAAGAGAAAACCAGGCTTATCGTTTGAGTTCTGTTCTAGGCTCAAAGTAACAGAAATCTCTGGCTTTCAGGATATAAAAATGTATTTGGAAACCTAGGTGGTTTGGAAACCACCTATTTGGAAACCTATTTGGAAACCTAGGTGGTGCAATCAGTGGCTCAATTATGTCACCAAGGACCCACGACCTTCCATCTCCCCACGATACCATCTCAGCAGTGACTCCATCCTAAATCTTGTTCTCCTAATAGTTTCAAGATGGCCTATAGCATAGACTCTAATTTCTTCCCTTCAGTGGGACAGAGTCAACTTAGACCTTGTGCCCATATGTGGACTAACAGTCTGGAGGACAATTCTACACACTGATTAGCTTAAATTATTCAGGATTATCTTGAGGAGTGGGGGGAATAATGTGGATATCTTAAAAATATCTGGGTTCTGTTAGGAAAGGTATGATGAATGAATATTAGGAATGCGGCTAAATGTCCAGTATATTTTCTCAAGTTAAAAGACTTAAGCTTTAAATAAAAAAGTATATTAGGTCATGTTAACTCTCTCTTATTGTCAAAATGAATGCATTTTGTTCCAATCTCACTTTGCTTTTTTTCTGCATCTTATTCTTGTTGTTCTATCTTTTACTTTATGAGCTATATTATATTCAATATTTTCTCTATAAATTTGAAAGATATGTATCTTGTTACTATTTTATTACTAGTTTTTTAAAATAAAAAATTAATCTATGTCTCTAGTTATAGCAATAATTAAACCAATGCTTCATTATATAACTGTTATATAAAAATCTATATTACATGAAGACATGATCATACTTTTACTTTCACTTCACTAACTTTCCAATTTTTTCCCATAAATTAGGGCTTTAGTTACTATTATTATTGATTATTTACATTGTATTTGTTATATGTGAAGAATTATTCTTATGTTTACCTTCCATATTGCTGCACGATTTAAATATATATATATATATTTATTTATTTATATTTATATTTAAAGCTATGTCTAACTAGTTGTGACTCTCACCACCAGTCTTTTATGCCATCGATTTCTTATTCACCAGATTTTGTTTAATTGATGACTTGTTCAATAAGAGTATATCTGAAATTTTGTTTCTCTCGCATGATAGCTGGTTCAGCAAAACAACAGAATGTCTATTTGGTTAGATTTTTTTTTCCCCCTGGCATAGACTTAGACAATGAGGTGTACTTGCCTGGGCTCTTGAACCATTAACCAAAGATGCAAAGAAGTCAGGACTGTGATAAATACTTTGGGGTAGTTAATCAAATAGCAAATCACTCTTTCGAGAAGGCTCAGAAGGAACAGAACTGACCCTGGCCTTGGGTGCCCACAGCTGTTGGTAGCCACGCTACAAACTGCCATGTCCAGTTTTACAATCTGTTTCCTGACTGTTTAATAATCCCAGTTCCTCAGCGTCCCAGTGATTCTCTGAGAGACCTAATATCCTAATTTTACATTTTGCTGAAATCATTTGGCATCGGTCTCTGGTGTTTAAAACCAAAGCTTCCCAGGCTGCTCCCTGCACAGACAGGGTTAAGCTTCCAATATCTGGCTGTTTTGTTTGCTTTAGCCTCCCAGTGAAGCATAGTTTCCGTGTGCTGCACCTGGGTATGAAGAAATAAATACCTAGCAAACACTTTCCCCAGTGCTCTGAGAGCCAGTCATCACCCCTGCCCTGAGGCTCCTTAAATCAAAAGGTTTAAGGGGGATTTTCTCAAGAACTGCTCTGTGTTTCCTACTGACAGTTATTTTTATTCAGAGAAGTTGCTGGAAGTCAATCTTTCTTGAGCAACCTCAATTTTCTCCCATCAGCACTCTATCTAGAAATTCCTCAAAGATGCTGACATATCAGGGGAATCCTTTTACCGGTTGC
The DNA here is from genome assembly GCF_059928025.1 of Delphinapterus leucas. Lineage (NCBI taxonomy): Eukaryota > Metazoa > Chordata > Mammalia > Artiodactyla > Monodontidae > Delphinapterus > Delphinapterus leucas. Next base: position 31,170,834 of record NC_143149.1, read on the forward strand.
CAACACTAATGTCAGGGTTTGTTCCTCTCTAGGCTTTCTATTCCGTTGACTGTGTTGGGTGACCCATAGTGGGCAGTGCATCTTACTATGACATCAGATGTTACTACTTAACCATATAGGTGTGCTACATAAAGTAACGAGTAAAATAATGTATGTTTCAATCGTAACAATACCAGGCCAATAGAGCTTGTAAGTTGCTTTAGATCGTGGATGACTTTCTGACCACAAACTCACCCTGCCTTTGTACCAGTTGATGAAAAAAAGGTCTAGAAGAGCGATGTACATATTGAAATGGATCCTGGATCCTGCTTTTAATCCTTAAATTTCAAGGCGGTATAGATTATAATCCCTGAGAGTCTGAATGACCATCTCCTGTAGTTTGACAACTATAACCAGTGAATATCTTGTGATTAGCACGGTATTTTCTTCTTTGCTCAGAATTTTGCTTTCACTCTGACCTCAAGAAATCAATCAACCCAAAGATTTCCTCTGATCTTCAGACCCCACCCTAAATTGTCTGTGTGCTCTCCTTGTTGCACCTTGTATGACTCTATTTATTTATATCATAACAGGTTGTTTTACTTATAGATAAAACTTTCCATCTGCCCCACACATGTACACAATATTTGGGGGATAGAAATGAGTCTCTCACATTACCTCAGATCATTTTCATTAAGTCAGGATTTAACTTCCCATTTTCATATAAGTTCAGGCCCTCCTTTTTCTATTAATTTTCTCAATTTGCTTTGACTGACTCATAAACAGACATGAGCTCTTGGAATTATCCTCTTTGATTCCTTACTGACCTTCTTTCTGTCATGAGTTAAAAATCTCATTACTAATAAACACGAAGCTCTCTATTTTTATGGCAAAAAGAAAAATTAATAAATTCCAAGAGCTTTGTTTGTATATCAGCCTAAGAGAGAACGGAAGCAAAGGCAAGCAGGATAAAAATAAAGGAGGAAAATCAAAAGTCAGTATTTCTGCAATCCTAGATGCAAAAGCTTTCTTAAATTTTGACAGATTGGTTTCATAGCTTTTGGTAGTTCAGGTAACATATGTATGAAAATGCCAAGAAATTTCCCCTCAAAGATTTTTTCCCACAAATCCTGTCAATTTAAAAAGAAATAGTTATAAATGATTCAGTTCTGCATTTAAAAAAAAAAATGATGTTCTTAGCCAATGCTTTTCTTATCTTCCTTACGCCATGGTGCATGTTTCCCCCAAGCAATTTATGTAAGTCCTCAGAACGTGATTTAGGGAATTTGTTATTGCCTAGTCTCTTAATTATGACAACAGATAATTTGTAAGATAATCTTACAATATTATAATGATTAAATAAATCACCTTATATTGGTGTCTTCTACAAATTCTCTTGCTTGAGACTCCCTTTGAAGCCATCTCTGTTCCAGGACAGGGTTATGTTATCACTACTAACGAATCCTCTGGTCTTCATTTGATAGTTGGGAGAAAGCAGACAGGAACACGTAGAAATCATTTCTATTTCCCCAAGAGAGATTCTCAATGATGAAAACCAATATGGAAAGCTACCGTCAACAGAAAGTGGTGCTAGCAGCGTCACACCAGGTCCTCCAGGGTCCCGAGGCCTCCCCTTGACCCCATCTCTACTCAGACCCCCTCCCCCTCTAGGGCTCTGATCAGGGAGCCTATTCTTCCTTTGCCTGAGTATCAATCATTCGACATCAGCAATGCTGAATTTCACCTGTTCTCCTGGAAAACAGTAAAGATTCAGAAAACCCCTCACCCTTTATCATGTGCCTGAGACGACTTATTGCTAAGAACCATCATTCCCCACCTAACTTGCTGATGACTCCTGGATGCCCCCTGTTTAGCTATGACAAGGTCAGACTCAGACCCTCCAAAGTCCTCTTCTTGGCCTCATAAGTGATGAGCTGAACTGCTGCTCTCACTGATCAATAAGCACAAAATGCTTATAAACCAAATGCTGATTGAGATTCTCTCCTTCCCCCAGCCCCCTGAAACTTGGCTCACCTCAGCCGAGAGAGCACACAGCCCTTCTTTAAGACCCTTCCCAGGAAATAGGCTGGCCTCAGGGTGAAACCTTCTCTCATCTACTATTCCATCATGCCACCCTTTCATCCCATTCTTTCTAACTTTGTTTACTCCTCTCTCTAAAAGAAAGCCCTTTTTGCCTAGTCCTTGAGATGCTTGTAGATCTGATGTCATAACTCTCTTCCTATTGCTGTGATCTCTCTCTCTCTCCTGCATTCTTCTCCTTCCCTTCTCTTCCCCCTGCGATAATCTTTCTGAATAACGTCTCTCCTTACCAAGTTTGTATCTTTTTTTAAATTTGTCAACATATATTGTAAAACTCCTCTCTAATAAGAACTAAAATTTAATGGTACCTCCTTTGTCCCTCTGGCCTCTATTCTTCAACACAGGTGTCCAGGATGGAGATGGTGGGCCAGTTAGGGAAAACGTGAAAACCCCAGCTTAGAAGCCAGGAGGTAGATGTTGAGTCTGAACACTCCTAGTTTTCTCCCCTTGCACTTGTCATGGAAGCAGCCAATGAAGTGTGTATCAGCTGACGTGGAGATCCCTCAAATCCCTGTTATGAGCCTGGAAATTGATCTCCAGTCAGTCCTAAGACCCAGAACTGGCTCTGGTGATTTTTAAAATGAAGCAGCCACAGCCACCGGATGGCACCAAACACTACTTGGACAGGGACAGACTGACTAGGGATGGACCCCTGCTACTGCAGCATTTTAGCTGAACTGGCTCACACGTTCATCTCATTCACTTTTCAGTGATGCTAACCTGCGTTTTAATTCTTGGACTCCACTATCACATCATGGTCCTAATAAAGTTTATTTATTAAGTACCTTTTTAATGGGAAATTCAAATCAACATTGGGTATCTATTCTCAAGGAGTTTATTTTCATTGGGGATCAAGCTATAAATCCATGAAAAGATGTGTGAAAAAAGAGCAAAGTAAAATAATGTATTTAGTGCCCTCTGATTGAAATTCAGCTAAGACGTTTTTGCAAATGTTGATAGAAGCTGGAGGAGGAAAAAAAGGCATTTAAAGTGGGATGCAATGTTTTTTCTCCAGAAGTAGAGACTAGTACTCCTTTGGGAGTCCCTTTCTTTTGGAAAATCATTTGGGTACATTTAGTAATGCAAATGTGATGCAAAGTGGCTGCAGAGATGGATGCCTGTGAAACCAGGGCTCAAAGAAGCTAAATTTCTGTAAAGAATAACAGTCTGAAGGGTCCCCCTTTGTTGCAGCTAAAGTTACATATTTAGATGAATTGTTTCATGAAATCAACGTTTCTCAGACTTTTTAACAGACGCTCTCTGAGAAATATATTTCACATTTTACACGTGGCCGAGTACACATATACGTGCCTATTTCACAAAACAAATTCACTTATCAAACCCAAGGCGTCGATCATTTCTATTTCCATTTTTTAAATGCCTGCAGTGATCCATTATATTGACTTCAAGAATTCCACTGGGTTGTGAAGGATATCAGAATACGCCACCGTACAATCTGCGGCTTGCCAAAGGATTCTTTTGGCAAAGAATTAATTGCATAAGGATTATTATGAGGTGAAGGCAGTTAAGTAACAGAAAACACAGGAGGAGCTCCCAGTCTTAAGCCTTCTGCCTAAAAGCAGGACAAAAGTTTCCCTTTTGTAAAGGAAACTTGGAAATTTCCATTGGTAAATGTGTCCTCCTGTCCTCTCTGTCACCAGAGACAATTCTTATCAACTGAGAGTGCACAGCAAACCTTAACTAAACAACTCTTATTTACCTTATTTATCTTACATTTCCTAGTCCCTTGCCCACAATTTACCCAACCCCCCTTTTCCTTTGTCTAGACTCTTGTCCACATTTTATCACCCTTTGTTAAAATTATATATATATATATATATATATATATATCCCCAGGTTTAACTGCCTCTTTAGGGTTTTCATTTCTTTTCTGAGGAACCCTGTATGCATAGGAAATAAATCATTTCTCCCGTTAATATGTCTCTTGTCAGTTTAATTCACAGGTCCCAAAACAAAACCTAACAGCATAGAGGAAAGATTATTTTTCTCCCCCTACGGTTGCAATCTATAGTTAAAAAAAAAAAAAAAAAAGCTGCCTTAGGAAAAAACGTTTTATTTCCAAGTATAGATTTAGAGTACAACTTATTTCTCATCCTTGTGGAGATGTGCAGGTTTTTTTGGGAGACCTAGAAACGATTCAGAGTCTGCAGCAAGGACAGGCAGGTAAAGTCTTCACTTCACACTGCTTGACATACCGTAAAGTACCTACAAAATGGATACTTACGTAGGTTCTTGATCAAATGTAAGACCCAAGGGCAAGTCTGGCAGTTTGAGGCTTATCTGCCACCCTTATCACCCATCCCGTGGAACGGGATGAGGTCTGGGCCTCAAAAGGCAGGAGGGCGCTTCACAGGAAGATGAGAACTTAGGCATGCAGCTAAGTCTTTTAGATTAAAAAAACGGAATAAAACAAACAAACAAAAAACCCCCAAAACTAAACAAACCCCAAAAAGGCAGTTGCAACAAAAAAATATTATCTCTGATAACAGCTCTTTTCCTGGTACAGGCCCCCTACCTAAATTCTTACAGGTATTAAGGGAGAGGTAAAAGTTTTTCCTGAGTTTGCTGGGTTTTAATTGCCTTGAGCTCAAAAGAATCCACATGTCAAAGTGGGACCTTTTGGGGTGGCCTATTGTGTTCCCCTCGGAGGAGAATGACAGCTACATCTCAGAATTTGGAATCAGACCACAGCAGGTGTCCTTTCTCAGGAACTCAGACCAGAACTGCCTCTCCAGTGGACTTGTGTTGCATACAGTATAGGAAGCAGGGTCATGTGATGACACATGTGACTGCAGCAGTTTACCAATGTCTGCAGAACACTGGCTACTCTCACCATTATCGTCAGCTCCAGCTCAGTGCCGCAGGTCAGAAATAACAACACAAATAATATAGAATCTCCCTGTGTTTTAGTTTCAGGTACGGAGCTTTGAAAGTAGAACCAAATCCCTAATAGATAACTTTCCAGTTTAAGCATTTGCAGGCTCAATTCACAATAGGTTACTAATTGAGCACCGGGGAAAACATTCAAGGCTTATGTCTAAACCTCCTAAATACAACGTAGGGGGGAAAATACCAAGAGATGCACCAAAGATTTTTCAAACTCTCCCTTCTATTAATGTGGTCTAGATCGTTTGGACTAACTTTCCCACTAAGAAATAACTAAATGATGGATTAACAACATTTTTTAAGTCTTAAAATTATTGACGATGTGGCAGGTAGAAAGGAATGTCAGGGTATAATCAAAGGGAAAGAAGGAATCTGAAGAAGCAAGAAAAGACAGAAGCCATTTTTGCTGTGGAAACATTTGTCTACACAAGCACATTTGAACTTTTTGCTAGATCACCTTACAACCCCTGGGAAGAAAACCAAAGCCCAGGAAGTCTAGCTAGGAAGTCTAAGAGGTGACCTTCACGTATTCTGCTGGGACCACAGAGAACCACACTCTCAAGTTAAGGATAAGCTAAAAGAAACCCACCTTCGCCATCAAATTCCATGGCATTTTTAGGAAAGTTGCCTTTATTCTAAGTAAGAGATGGATAATACTGTCCCTGAAGCCATAAACAGAAGCTGACCCTTCTGTAGATTTGAGGTCAAATTCATGTCACCTGAGTAACCAAAACAAAACAAACAAACACACAAACAAAAAAGACCAAAAACATACACACAAAAAACCTTTGGCTCATGAGTTTAATTTAAAATGATTGAGAATAGTTCCCTGAGGCACCCTTTGTAGAAATGGACATTTATCCTTTATCTTAGGCTTCAAAGAACACTCATAAATAAATTTTCAAAGACAATACAACTAAGCACATAAGGAAAAAAAAAAAACATGCGCAAGAAGCATTAAAAACAAATATGTAAACAGATCTACAAACACTTCTAATAGAATTATCAGACATAACTTATAAAACATTGATTATAGAAATAGATTATACTATGAAAAAAAGACGAACTTGCAGTACCTACAAAAATGGAAACTACAACAAGTAATCCAGCATTTTAGAAAAAGTGCCAAATAGAAATTCTAAAAATGGAGATTAGATTACCATTTTGAAATATAATAACTTAATAGATGGATTTAAGAGCAAATAGAACATAATGAAGAACGAATAAGTGACTTGGAAAATAAGTCAGAGGAAATTGTATGGAAATCATATTAGAGAAATGAAAAGATGAGCACACAGAAGATGAGATATGAAAGATAAAATGAGAAAACATAATATGTATTTAATTGGAGTTCATGAAGGAAGGGAGAGAGAAGGTCAGAGGCAAAGATGTGAAGATGATGACTGAGAAATTTCCAGACACGATAAAAGACACTCAAGAATTCCAATGAATCTCCAGAAACAACTATTTTCTTTAATGTTCACATCTAAAGACATTACAATAAAAGTTCAAAACTTTAAAGACAAAGAGAAAATCTTAATCACAGCCAAAGAAGTGAAAGATCATCTTCAAAAGAGAAGAGTGAGGGGCTTCCCTGGTGGCGCAGTGGTTGAGAGTCCACCTGCCAGTGCAGGGGACATGGGTTCGTGCCCCGGTCCGGGAGGATCCCACATGCCGCAGAGCGGCTGGGCCCATGAGCCATGGCCGCTGGGCCTGCGCGTCCGGAGCCTGTGCTTCGCAATGGGAGAGGCCACAACAGTGAGAGGCCCGCATACTGCAAAAAAAAAAAAAAAAAAGAGAAGAGTGAGACTTATCACCGCCTTCTCAACAGCAATAATGGAAGTCAGGAGATAATGAAACGATAATTTCAATTTGCTGAAAGAAAACTACTGCTACTCTGGAAAATCTATGCCCAGAGAATCAACCAAGTTAAAGTTAATTTATTTTAAATACTATTAATATTAACTTTTTTTGAGATTGATCATGGAAAATAGAAACGAGGTCTGAGGCATAGAAGATGCTATAGATCAGAAATAAGAAAACTATGGCCTGCATGCTTGCTGCTTATTTTTGCAAATAAAGATTTATTAGAGCACAACCATGTTCATTCATTTGTATATTGTCTATACTGTTTTCACAGTGCAGTGGCAGAATTAAGAGAACTGTGACAGACAGCACATTACCCTCAAGCCCTATATTTACCCTATATTTAATCTCGTTCCCTTTAAGGAAAATGAGCAAACTGAATGCATTACAATGAATCTCACAAATAAAATGTTGCACAAAAAAAGCAAGACCCAAAATAATACATATGAAACGAACTCCACTCTGCAAATTTCAAAGTAGACCAAACTATACGTATATTGTATATAAAGCTGCATATATAGGTGGTAAAAGTATAATGAAAATAACTATCACAGAAGTCAGAAGAGTGCTTACCTCTGATGTGAGGAAGAATGTTATGATCAAAGAATAACTCATGGGCTATGTGTGTGAAAAAAGTGTGTTTTGGGGATAATGATGTTCTATTTCTTGAGCTGGGTGGTGGTTATAGATATCTTTGCTTTATGATTATTTATTAAACTGCACATATATATTTTCTGCATAATTATGGACTGAATTTTGCGGTCCCCAAGTTCATACGTTCAAACCCTAACACCCAATGTGACTGTATTTGGAGATAGGGTCTTTAAAGAGGTAGTTAAGTTTAAATGAGGTCATAAGGGTAGGACCTTAATTCAAGAGGACTGGTGTCCTTCCTTATAAGAAGAGGACAAGACCACAGGGATGCACGCTCACAGAGAAAAGGCCACGTGAGGGCACAGCAAGAAGGCTGTCATCAGCAAGCCAAGGAGAGAGGCCTCAGCTGGCACCTTAACCTTGGACTTCCAGCCTCCAGAACTGTGAGAAAAGAAATTTCTGCTGTTTAAGCAACTTAATCTATGGTATTTTGTTACAGAAGCCCTAGGGGACTAATACATGCACTTTCCTGTTTACAAGTTAAATTTCACAATTGAAAAATGGAGATTTAAAAAAAAAATGTTTCCTAAAAGGAGAATGCTCGATAGAGTTTTTTTTTCCTAAATAGTGCTTTTTTCTAAATAGATGAATTTTTAACCATTAAGCTTCAGGAATCCTTGCTTGTCTAGCTTTGGGAGGTGTCTTAACAATTTGTTTACATAGTTATATAGTTTTGTAAAATTTGCAAACCTAACGTAACTGTAATCTATTGAGATTGATCCACTTCTCACCTTCCCTGGTGTCTGTTGGGTTGCACTGAAGTGGCATTTTGAGGATCGGGCTTGTCACAGTTGACTTGAGGATACGTTTCATTTGGGTTTAGTGGGACATATCTTTTTGGTCCCTAGTCACTTCTGGGTATAGTTATCATTGGCCATCTGTGGTCATAGTTTGTATCATGATATGAATGTTGGTATCAAAATCTGAAAGTGTCCACCATGGGAAGCATGGAGACAGTAAAAGAGAAGGACGTGTGAAATGTAAGAACTACAAGGTATCCTGTGGGAAGTTTTGTTTCTAATCATGTCCTGTAAAAAATTACAAGCAGAGAATTCTCTTTCACAACATCTAGTTAAAAGAGTTGCCTCATGTCAATAATATATCCGTAGGCAGCATATACAATTATAAAAGCATCACGGATTGTTTTTCTTTTTGATGGAATTTGTGCAAGACAGAATTTATCCAAATTCTCGTTTGTAAGGCTTAAATCTGTAGCAGTATTGCAAACAGCAACTACATTTGTAATGGTTCATATATGAAAGAGACTTGGGGGAAGGATTCCCAAATTTGTCAACCAACCTAATAACTCATATGACGTGACCAACACTGAGTTAATAAGCAGAAAAGCTTCTCTAAACAATTGATAGCAAAAATATTTTGACCAATGGTGCTAGAGGAAAAACCAATTATCTTTCTATTCCGTTTGTAGAGAAGGATGTTATAAGAAAATCTTTGTCATATGAAAAGGCAATCAAATAATACACAGCAAAAAAAAATGCAGAAAATTCAAGAGATGTGTCAGGCTATTATTAGCTGTTATTTTTTCTGGATTTTGTAATATTTGTACCATTATATACATTTGTGATTTCTTTTCTTATTCTAAATAAATATTCACTTTTGTACCAAATTGCTCAGTCATGGTGTTGTGTTTTAAACAGTGTCCCCCAAATTAATATTAGGCCCTACAAAACCTGGGTCTACCTTAATGTAAACCCAACCAGATACTTGCTGAGTTTTCCTTTCTTCTCTGATGGCTCTGTCTCCTCTGTGCTAAGATACAACTTTTCTGTAGCTCTGTCTCATTATATCTTTACACAGTAATTCTATTTGTGAAATTACTGTTATACATTGATTAGCCTCACATCAGTTGGTGTTACCCTTTCTGTGGGAAGAACTATTTTCCACACATTTGATCTCAAGGATATGACCTTCAGTTATATCTCCCATAGCAAAGCAGCTCTAAGCTCTTAGTAATTTCAACCTGCTAAGTCTTTGACTTCGAACTATTGTGTTTTAATGGCTTTGGTGTCTTACTGTTCTATAGCAAAAGAATTGCCAAGGTCTCATATATTTTTACGGATACTTTATTACTTCATTTGCTATCTCAATCTAATCATCTAAACTGAATACTCCTTCAGTTTTTATTCCTGTCTCTTTTTATCATCTTCTTCACAAACATTTTACTTCCTCAATAACTAAGTTACTTAATGTCATTAATCCCAAGATGCCAGTTGAAAGCTTAGAGGTGAAAGCAGGTAAAAAAATTAGTCTCAATTTAGACCTGTCAGTCAAACGCAATTTAATCTATTTTCCTCTGCATGCTCGAAATAATTTCATGGAAGAGAAAGGCATTCTTCCAGCTACCAGGTTTTTTTACTTGAAAATAACAGGAAACTTTCAGGATCACTGAGTAATGAAGTTCATATACCATATACAGACACTTAAACTCTCACAAACTTAATGGTTTCCTAATACTTTATGGTTCCTAATACTCTGTGCCTAGAGCTGTGTTAGGGGACATGGTAGCTATTGAAGAGATGATAACATGATCTTTATATTTTCAGGAGGTTATGGTCTAATTAGGAGAAGAGGTATGTACACATGAAGTAACTAAAACTGGTACAAGCTAGTAGCAAGGCAAACAGGAAGGAGACAAAGCTACCTATGAACTGGGGCCTTATATAAATAATTTCAGGATAACAAACAAGATTGGAAAGGATTTAAAAAATGAACTTGAGCAGGCAAAATAATAATAACAATATGTTTGGAGATCAAATTTAAGAGTAGTATTGACAATTTACTCATCCTTTCAGATATAGTTCAAAAAGCACCTATGCTCCGGGGGTTTGGGAGAGGGGGAATTGGATGAAGGTGGTCAAAATGTACAAACTTCCAGTTTTAAGATAAATAAGTACTAGGGATGTAATATACAACATGATCACTATAATTAACACTGCTGTATGTTATATATGAAAGTAGTAAAGAGAGAAAATCCCAAGAGTTCTCATCACAAGAAAATTCTTTTTCTATTTCTTTAAATTTGTATCTATATAAGGTGATGGATGTTTACTAAATTTACTGCGATAATTATTTCATCATGTATGTAAGTCAAATTATTATGCTTTACAACTGAAACTTACACAATGCTGTATGTCAATTACATCTCAATAAAACTGGAAAAAAAAAAGTGAATTGCCACCATAAATAGGACATTGAAATTCTATCTCCAATGCTTGGTTAGCTTCCGGGTAAGGAGTCATTCATTGTGTTTCATTTATGATCATTGATGATGTTCAAAAACTTATTTACAGTAACTCAAAAGCAGTCTCTAAAATACCTTAACTAACGCTTCTCGGCCTTTTGGCTAAGATCAAGTGTAAAATACCTTAACTAAACTTGCAAAACTTCACTTCTGCTTCTGAAATATATAGCGAACACACAGTATTTATCACGTGCCAGACACTGTACAGATACAGATATAGATATGATTGTAGATGTAGACACACACACTCATTTAACCTGAGGCACAGAGAAGTAAAGTAATTTGCCCAAAGTCACAGAGCTGGTGCCTAGTGGAACTGGAATTGGAACCCCAGTTGGCTGACCCCAGAATCCATGTTCTTGACCATGATGCTATCCTGTCTCTCATGCAGGGGAACAAATCTTATTATGTTTCACTCAGTTGGGAAGGAGAAGTGGGATGCTGACAAACATTTTCAGTCCCTGTGAAAACTACCTTGAAGTGTGCCTTCTTAAAAAAAAAATATTCCATTGTATATATGTGCCACATCTTAACGAGTTATTTGTAGTGAGGTGGATGGACCTAGAATCTGTCATACAGAATGAAGTAAGTCAGAAAGAGAAAAACAAATACTGTATGCTAACACATATATATGGAATCTGAGAAAAATAATGGTTCTGAAGAACCTAGAGGCAGGGGCAGGAATAAAGATGCAGATGTAGAGAACGGACTTAAGGACACGGGGAGGGGGAAGGTTAAGCTGGGACAAAGTGAGAGAATGGCATGGACATATATACATATGGTATATACATATATACCAAATGTAAAATAGCTAGCTAGTGGGAAGCTGCTATACAGCACAGGGAGATCGTCTCAGTGCTTTGTGACCACCTAGAGGGATGGCATAGGGAGGGTGGGAGGGAGACGCAAGAGGGAGGGGATACGGGGATATATGTATACATATAGCTGATTCACTTTGTTATACAACAGCAGCTAACACAACAATGTAAAGCAATTATACTCCAATAAAGATGTTAAAATATAAATAAATTAATTAATTAAAATAATAAATAATAAGATGGGGGAAAACAGCTCCTATGCCCACAAGCCTTCCCATCCTACCTGGTCAAAACGAATCACTCCATTCTCTGCAGTTTGTTAGCCCTCTTTACTTCTCTTGAAGCACTTGCCAAATATAAACATTTACATCTTACCTTAACATAGGGCAATCTTCTTCCAAATTGACTGTGAACTCCAAACGACACTGATTCACCTTCATCTCTGGACATTATACATCGTTTTTCGGTAACAAACCAAACTTTGGTACATTGATATTGGGTAATAAGCAGACCCGTTTAGTTGCAAGTGACTGAAACCCAACATAAAAAGTTGAATCTAAAATGAATGTGTTGGCTCACGTAACTGAGAAGACCAAGAGTAGGTCTGGCTCTATTTATGTCTTGATCAACAAGCTCAAACAACATTAATTTGTGTTCTGTTTCGTCTACTCTCTTTGGATACACCCAGAAGTGTGCAATCTTCCTTGAAAGAAATATGGCCGGTTGTTTCCCAGGTCAGATTCCTGTAGGAGACAGCTTCTCCCTCACAGGTCTGTAATCCATCTTGCGGAGGGATTCTGATTGGTTCAGCTCGGTCAGGTGACCCTTCTTGATCCAGTCATAGTTTTGCAGGAAAGGGTGTGATACCACAATTGATTAAGCCTGGGTCCTTGTTCCCACTTATGGCAAGGGATAGGACGGAGGGAACGGTTACTAGGACTGAAAAAATCTGCACGAGTTAGGGTAAGGGCAGCTGGGCAGACCAAAATCAAAGGTGTTTACTATAGAAAGGTAGAGTGGGTGCATTGATTTCAGTTACAAATGAAGAGCTGAGATTTGTACAGTAGATGACAAATATGCAATAGTCTCTTACTGTGAAGAACCTGTTGGAAATAAAACGATGTAACAACTACAATGATTATAAAGTGCACTGGGGGTTAGAATGGGGGAGACAGTGAGGACAGAGATATCGGAATGATAATCCAAGTATGAGAGGAAGATCCGAGATGTCCATTTAGAAAGTGTGAAGGAACGATGAGTAAGGTTAAGTGACTAAGGATTTAGGTGATAAGAAGGGAACTAAGTTATGCTGATTTAAAAATTTTGCCTTTAACAGATATTTGGAAAGAAAGGAGGGGCATATGGTTAGTTTCAAATAAAATAATCTTATTTAATTAGATGGATGTCCAGGTATCTTCAAGTGCATGTCCTTTGAGACACATGGAAGACAGAATTTCGGCTTGAGTGAAAGGTGAGAGGTGGAATAACAGAGGAGACAATACAGTATTAACTTGATAGTTGAAGCCACGATGTTGAATGAAGGCACTTTCTGGAGAAAGTGTAGGAGTATTAAAACTGGAAATTGTGGTTGGATTTTACCTGCAGGAGAGGGGTTTCAACGAGGTAGAAGAGGAAGATGCCCAATAGCAAGGGCTCAGGGAGGAAGTGAGGCAGTAGAGGGTTAGATCGCTAGGCTCTAAAGAAGAAGAAAATTTAGAAGATAGTTGTAAAGGGCAGCAGAGTCAGGTTGAAATGTACTCAGTAAGAGGCAGTGACTAAAAAGAAAGAAGATAAATATTGTAAGAAGAATCTTTAATGGAGGAAAGATTGAGGATCAGAGCCAAGGAGGAAAGAATTGTTCCCTCTTGGTATTGCAGGGGAAATGAGAAGATACCCTGATTCTGCAAAGGGGATAAAGGAAGATGTTCATTCTTACCATCTGATGATACCCGTCATTGTTGGGGGTGGATATTAGCTTCTGGAGAGTGAAAATTTGGAGGCATTAGGGGGAAAAATCACAGAATTTTTAGATAAAAGATATGGTTTTATTCTTCTGAAGCTCTGAAGAGTACCAATGGGGTGCAAGCGCTGCTCATAAATTTCCTAAATGGAGGCAAAGGGTGTCATAAAAGCTGACTTTGAACAATGAGGGAATGGCCACACCGAAGGCTTTGCACACCATCCAAAGCCAGCCTGTCTTGGCCCGCGTACCCACGCACCTCATAATCTCCGTGTAGACGATAAAGCAGGAGTATAGTGAATGCTGCTGTCTATAAGCACCTAGGTAACAATTAATCATAATTTGTTGATTACCGAGCCCAGGCTTCCCAAGGTTGAATCCCAGATCCTCCTCAGAACAATAGTTCTGTGACTTTGGAGAAGTTTCTGAACCTCCTCTGCATCAGATTCCCCAGCTGGAAAATGGGTATAATAATAGAAATCTGTGTAATGGGGTTGATGTTAAAAATAAATGAGGTACTATACGTAAAACGTTTATGAGTGCCAGGCACATGGTGAGCATAAATGTTAGGTATTATATTTCGAAATCTCTGCATTGGGGTTTAAAGAAAGAAAATCATCAATAATTACTCTGAAAACTAACCTAGGATGTGATGAAATCTCAATGAATTGAACTTTAAACATTCTGTAATACAAGTATTTTAAAAATTCCTATCAAATACGGTCTTTTGTCTTTAAAACAGATGTTTTTGTTTTTCATGTTTTAATTATTCATTTGCACAAAGAGTTATTATAGAGTTCATTTAGGAAGCATACACCCCTCGTACGTAGCTTGGAGTACATGATTACAGAATGTTCATCTTAATTAATTTGTTCATTGTTTGATTAACTCATTTATTCATTTATTGAGTCAATCAGTATTTACATAGAGCATCTGACAATTGCATTTGCCAAGTTCCTACTTTTATAAAAGCCACATAAAGAGGATTAATTACTGAAGTATGAAAATAAATGTATGCAGCTTCATTGCCCATAAGAGAATTTTCTTTACAATATCATCCATGACTACATTTTCATGAAATTTAAGTATATGATTTAATTTTTACCAGTTTGAAGGTATCTGTGTTCTATATTACAAGGCCCTCTTGGAACTGTGCATAAAAGAAATAAAATGTTCTTTATCCATATATCCTTTTTTCTTTTTAAAGTAAGGTTTATTGAGCTATAATTTACACACAGTAAAATGCACCTTTTTCAGTGTACAAGTTTATGAATATTGATAAACACATACAGTTGTATAACCACCCCCATGATCAAGATACAGCATATTTCCATCACCAAAATATCCCCATGTCCATTTGCAGCCAATTCCTTACTCTCAGCCACAGCTCCTGGCAAACCCTGATCTCTTTTCAGTCCCTAATGTTTTGATATTTCCAGAATGTCATATAAATGGAATCATATAGCATATGGCAGTTTGAACCTGGATTTTTTCACATTGCACTGTGCATTTGAGATTTGTCAATGTTGAATTACTGTCACTAGTTTCTTTTTTGTCTTTTAATTAGTGTTTCATTTTATAGATGTACCAAAGTTTATTTATCTGTTCTCCAGTTGACGAAAATTTGGCTAATTTCCAATTTTGGTAATGAAGCCACTAGAAAAATTTGTGCATGGCTTTTCTGTGAATATATGTTTTTATTTCTCTTGAGTATATAACTAGGAGTGAGATTGCTGGGTAATATAACTAAATATTTAGCTTATAAGAAATTGCCATATTTAAGAAATTATTACCTAATCCAAGATTATGAAGATTTATGCCTACGTTTAAAAAAAAAAGAAAACAAATTGCCAAACTGTTTTCTAAAGTGTTTATCTCAATTCTGCATTCCCATTAGCACTGCTTCGTTAATTGTACTGCTTTTTTCGAAGTATCAGATTTGGTTTCTTTGATTCTCCCTGTTGTTCTTCTGTTTTCAATTTTAATGATCTCTGCTCTTATCTTTATTATTTCCTTTCTTCGGTTTGCTTTGTCTTTAATTCTCCTCCCCTTTTCCACATGCCCCCTGTTTCTTATGGTAAGAAATTTTATCATTGATTTGAAATGTTTCTTTTTTTCTAATAGAAACATTTAAAGATATAAATTTTCCTCTAAACATTGCTTTAGCTGTATCCCACAGATTTTGTTGTTGTTTTTAGGGGTTTTTTTGTTTTTTTTTGCGGTACGTGGGCCTCTCATTGTTGTGGCCTCTCCCGTTGTGGAGCACAGGCTCCGGACGCGCAGGCTCAGCGCCATGGCTCACGGGCCCAGCCGCTCCGCGGCATGTGGGATCTTCCCGGACCGGGGCACGAACCTGTGTCCCCTGCATTGGCAGGGGGACTCTCAACCACTGCACCACCAGGGAAGCCCCCCCACAGATTTTGATATGGACAATACCGTGTTTTTATTTTTATACCATCAAGATATTTTCCAATATTTTCTGTGAGTTCCTCTTTAACACATTGTGTTATTTACCAATGTGTTGTTTTATTTTCAAATATTTGAGTATTTTTCAGGTGTGTTTCTACTATTGATTTCTAGTTTAATTCTGTTGTGCTTACAAAACATACTTTGAATGATTTCAATTCTTATAAATGTATTGAGGATTGTTTTAAAGCCTAGAATATTATTTACCTTAGCGCATTTTCCATGTGCACTTAAAAAGGATGTATATTCTTCTGTTGTTGGGTAGATGTGGACTGATCTATCCGTGTCATTTAGGTCAATCTCGTTGATAGTGTTGTTCCAATTTTCTCTGTATTTACTTTTGTCTATTTGTTTTATCAGTTATGGAGAAGAGTATCGAATTTACTAACTATAATTGTGAATTTCTCTATTTTTTCCTTTCAATTCTATCAATTTTTATTTCACGTATTTTGAAATTCTTTGCTATTCCCACTTAGAACTGGTGTCTTCTTGGTGAATTTTCCCCTTTATCAGTATATAAGGCTGGTCAAAAATGCTGTAAAATTCATAAACCTTGAGGTTGTTTGTGAAATAAGATTAATTATATGCTAAACCCAAAACTGATTTATTCAAGAATTATTTGATTTTCACATATGACTTAGTGGCTGAGTTTGTTGATTATGCACGCAGAATATTTTTTTAAGTTGCTAAACTTTCAGTTTAATTATGTATTAAAAATATGTGACCCTTTAACAGGTAAAATAACAAAAGTCAAACTTAGAAAATAGACATCAGAAATATACAAGTTCGGGCTTCCCTGGTGGCCCAGTGGTTGAGAGTCCACCTGCCGATGCAGGGGATACGGGTTCGTGCCCCGGTCCAGGAAGATCCCACATGCCGCAGAGTGGCTGGGCCCGTGAGCCATGGCCGCTGAGCCTGCGCGTCCGGAGCCCGTGCTCGGCAGCGGGAGAGGCCGCAGCAGTGAGAGGCCTGCATACCGCAAAAAAAAAAAAAAAAAAAGAAATATACAAGTTCTCATCATTCTCCTCTGTGTCCCTTAGGGCCTTGTACATACCTCTATTCTGATGTTTTTTTTGTTTATTTCTCTCTTATCATCCATATATATGGGACAAGAACTGAATCTGAATCTCTGGTGCCCAGGCCAATAGTTGCTTTACAGAAAGTGCTAAATAAAGTGTAACTATATGAACACATAATACATGACTCAGGCTTTCTTCACTTTGCAGAAGATTTCCAATTTAAATTCTGAGCTATCCTAAGATATTTGAGTTTTATATTATAGAGTACCAACCATCCTAATTTGCTCTTGTTTCGGCGTTGTAAGCCCTGCCTCCCAAGAAACCCTTCAGTCCTGGGGAAAATGAGATGGTAGGTCACCCTACAGCCTCTCAGGTTGCATCTAGATGTTTAACATGGAAACAGAATTGTGTGAATAGAAATGCTTTTTTAGCTGTAAGGTTAAGGTCAGTTAGAATTATCCATATGATTATAATTGAACCACGAAGTTCATTAACATGGTTTTAAACTGGGGCACTTAGGTCTTCAAAAATTACAATTTGAATGAATGATGATTATAAATTTCACTTTCATTTTCCTGTGGAAACTTGTCCTCCCTTGGTAAAAATAGCATTTTTACGACTTGTTTTGGTTGACTTTTGATTCACAGGAGGTAGAGAAAGCAAAACTGAATTGTAAAATGCTGTTTGCCAGTGGGATTACACCCAACCAGGTGAAAAGAGGAACACTGAGCTAAGAAGCCAGTTGGGTGTTTGAATAATGCCACAGAGCACGTATTTGACGGAGTTGCCTACATTGTGTTTTAACCACCTCCAAGAGAAAACAGGCTTAATTTTGTTGGAGCAAACTGATTGAATAAGCTAATTGTCCTATTTGACAGGGATTATTCATGACCTTTCTTTCCCTTCTATAAACCCCAATTGCAATACCTTCCTCTGTTTTGCAGCAAAGTGGTTTTTTTGATATTGCAACAGGATATTATGCAAATATAAATCACATTAGATTAGAATTACTCCTTAACAGCAAGAGCAATGTTCTTACTGGCAAAGTAAGTGTAAATGTCTTTAATTATCCTTTATTACACGACCTCGGAGAGCAAAGTATCAGGCTGCAAATAGAAACAATCAGCTAGACTGGATTGGAGAACTAGATTGTTAATTCAATTCACAGAGGACAAAGCATTTAATTACCTTCTAAGACCAACTTTCCCGGTGCCTTATGATTTGAGATGCATTTGAGATGTATAAGCTGATACATTCGTCATCTGTATCTTTCACATGATGGATAGATTCCAACAAAATAATGACTCTGGCATAATTGAGAAACAGTTCTAAGATGTAGAAGTCAGAAGTTGCTGCCATAGATGAGACACAAAGAAAACAAATAGGGGATGACTGTCATTTTCCACAGCAATCGGGTTTTTCTGCTTCTTCCAATTTTTAAACCAGAAGATCGGTGATGAATAATAATGCCCAGTTTCAAAATGTTTAGAGTTAATTGAAATGTGCCTATTAGGTCCTTATTTCTTCATGGATATGTCAGTTTAAAAAGAAGCTTTAGAGAGCAAGGCAAAAACAGTATGAAGAAAGCTACATGTTTGGGAATCTTGTCCAGCGTTCCTTTGCAGTAGGTATTTTGTTCTCTGTTTCAGGTATAGAGGAAGAGATTTTGCAGGAAAAAAATGGCCAAAAATATTGTCTCTTTCCTAAAATTGTTAACAACAGTTAACACATATTGAGTGCTTGTATATGCAAGGCTAACCCTGCCAATGGAGGACTTACTATTATCATATCAATTTTTAAAATTCTGATACTTAGTTTAACTTGCTTATGCAGGGACCCACAGCTAATAAATGGAAGACGTAGTTGGGTTTTTTTTGAAGTATAGTTGATTTACAAAGTTGTGTTAATTTCTGCTATACAGCAAAGTGATTCAGCCATATATATATATATATATATACACATATATATATGTATATATGTATTCTTTTTCACATTCAGAAGCGTGAGTTTTGAAACACAGAGTGCCTGAACAAAGCTGGTGGTCTCTACCAGCTCATCTCTACAAAGAACATCTCTTCATGTATCTGTGGGAATCTGTGTGTTTACATCTTGTACTCACACAGATCCTAAGACTGGGATATTCTTTTGGTTTATAAGATTTATGTGTTTTATTAAATAAAAGTCTTAACTTTACCCATCAGTATCTAGTATTAAATACTATGTCTCACCCGTCAGATAAATGTATATCAAAATACCAACTTGGGAAACAGACATGGGAAATATACAAGTTATATTTCCATTATACCCCTCTGTGCCCCATAGCACCCATCACACATAATTAACCAGCCTTTGACAAAACATGGAAAGGCAAAGTAGTATGGAAAGAAAGATTTCAGGCTCCTTGACCTGAAACCCAGTGGCTATAGACAACCATTCTTCATTGATACCTAGCACATCCTAACCTATAGATCATGAGCTGTCTTCCTGATTTCCTACCCAATCTCAATAGATACTGCACTGATTCTTCCCACAAGTTACTGCCTTACATGCACGGTTGCTTCTTATGGATTTATTTATAGGCACATAACATCCCTGCAGTCATTTCAGTTAAGCAGTATCTATAAAAAGTAAGGTGTGTTGAATTGCTTCAGTAAACCTCAGCTACCTGGTGAGAGAGAGAACTTTGCTCTTCATAGGTTGATCAAATTAATGACTGAAAAACAAATCATTTGAATGTGTGTTACATTCTAAGATACTCTATCCTCTAAATCTTATCTAGGATGATCTGAGGAAGCCCAAGGTAGGATGACATATCTGCAAACATGATAGGTGTTTAGTCTGTAAATTATTTAATCTGTACCTCAGTGATTTTATGTCTTTAGCTCTTACTCTAAATGGTTTATTTATGTGTGTATTTATTTATTCTTAATGCCTGGTCAGACCTAGATTAAGATCAACATCCAAACAAACATCAGAGGTATCATGGGAGAGACAAAATTGAAAACATCCATTCTGATGGAAAGAAGAAAGTCAGGCACACAACGATAAATGACAAAGGAAAGGTAAGATGTAGAGCTGTACTCTTCGATATAGCCAGTAGCTTTTTGTAGCTATTGAGCACTTGAAACATGGAGAATTTAAATTAAGATGTGCTATCATATAAAATACATGCTGAATTTTGAAGACATTATGAATAAAATTTTTTAAATATCTCAATAATTTTTATATTGATTGCATGTTGAAATGATGATACTTTAGACATTTTTGTTGAACATTTTTGAATACTTTTTTAACAGGACTACTAGAAAGTGTTATATCATATATGTGGCTAACATCATATTTCAGTGGGATAATGCTGATGTAGAAGAAGAGAAAAGAGATCTATTTTCAACACTGGTGATCAAAGAAAGCTTAAGAGAGGAAAGATCAGAGAAGGATGCTGTATAAGATGCCTGCAGAATAGGAAGTGGACTCCCCTTCTTCTACTCTGCTTTGGGGAAACAGGCCCAAGTAAATGGGTTAATAATGAGGTCCACCCCAGTTTTACAATAGTTAGTTTCATAAATGGTATGTGGAGCTGAGCCAGCAGATTGGTGAAGGACTAGATGAAAGTAGACGGAGAGTCCTGGGAGCAGCAATGATAGGAAATATTTGAGTGTGTATACTCAGCTGTGTGTAACACACTTTACATACGGTTATAGTGTTGTTAGTGAAAGTGGCGTCTGGCTGCTCGCCACTCAAAAGCCAATAAGCAGGCAAGGTTGGTGGGAAGGAAAGATTCCTTTATTTTGCATGCTGGAAACTGGGCGGGGGAGTGGAGTGGACGCCTGTCCAAAGGCCGTCTCCCCACCTCCACCCCAGACAATCGCGGGCAAGAGCTTTTATAGGTGGAGGGAGGTACAGTCAGCTCCGACAGTCGTCTTGAAATGGGTCATCGGTGTTCTGACCAGTGTCATCCCGATTGTTATAGGTGCAGTTAATCTTCAGTTCCAGGGTCGGTTTGTCCACATTCCTTTGAGACCAATTCTCAGAATTGTGGCAGTTTATGTCATGGCTACAGCCTGGTCATCATGTAGTTAGCTTCTTCCACCTGGTGGGAGTTTCAGTATCTACAAAGCAGCTCACAGGACATGGCTCAGAATATTATCTATAGTCCTTGAGGAGGAACTAAAGCTCCTTGACTTTACTTACTGACTAAACTATCATTGTTTTATCCTGTATGACTGATTTTCTTTGCTTCTGCATCTTCTCACTTCTCTGATTAAACTTATTCTTTGGGTAAAGTTTTTCACAGACAAAAGGCAGGAGGAGGACATGGGGGGTGGGGGGAAAGATCATAGGGTCCTGCTCCATTTCAGTGTCCTGTTTGTTCATAAAACTTTACCAGTCTTGCCATGGTCTCCCAGGGATAGTATATACTTCCCTATCTCACTAACTTTGGGCTTGGTCATATGCTAGCTTTAACCAATGCAATATGTACCAGTTCCGACTGGAAGTTTCAGAAGGCATCACCTAGTTCTACTTGTCCTTTTGTTGTTCTGTCATCCACATGAGATGAACAGAGTCCAGGTAATTCCTGCTCCTTCAGCTTGCGTCCAGAATGAGAGACGAGAACAGATCTGAACCCAAGTCAATCTGGCCTGGTGGAGCCAGAGTTCACCAGGAAAGAAATGTTTGTTTCTATGAGCCACTGGGATTTGAGAGTTGTTTGTTATGCAGGGTTACTTCAGCAGAACCTAAATAATATGCATGCACAGCATGGTTTGTCTTCACGGAGATTCTACGAGGAAGATACTGCTGGCAGGAGAATATCACACAGAGAGATTAAATGCCAAAGTTACACAACTAATAAATGGTGGCAACCGGATTAGAACCCAAGAGACTCCAAAACCTAGGCTATATTGGTCCTTAAGGAGAAGTACTTTTATTTTATACAAAATGAATATGAGAATTTTAGAATTGTACTGTAGAATATTTACTTAGATTTGTAAACATGCTTTGTTTTGCTAGTTATGAATTTTCCCAAATCAAAGTTTCTTAAAAGTTGGATTTTTGTATGTTGTTGACTCATAGGAAAAATGTAGAGATTGACAGACAGATGTAATGAAAAGTTATCATATAAATTTCACTGTTCATATAACATGACAGAGGTCATTATGACCAAACAAATTAGTCTGTGTGTCTAGTCCTAAGGGCTCAGAGGTGGGGTAACTCTTAGTTCCAAGCTTTCTCTCCCACGTTGCCAGGAATGGGCTCTTGGTTGATGCTTATAGTCTCTGCTACCCTCTGGAGGGTTACTGCATTTTGTGCTTTTGTGTCTCGCAACAGAGAGACAAGAGCACAGCAAAAGAGAGCTACACCTTTAAAGAAACACAGATTCGGAATCCATTTATTTATAAATTCTAAGCAAAAGAAGCGGTAAAGGTGATGAAAAATGAGACTTTGTATATCTGATACAGTATTTCCTGTAATTTTTTTTCTAAAACATTGAGACCTTTAATATAAAGGATTATTTTAAATATTATCATATTTGTTTCTTTTCTTGTAAAATTTTAGAACTCCCCACTAAAAACTTTGCCAAAATTTAAGCAACAGGTTAATAATCTATATTTATAAGTCAAACCTCTTTCAGATATTTTTCCCATTATTTTTTGAATTGTGGTAAGTTTCCCTTTACTAGTGTTCTGGAGTTACTGTCTAGTGTCCTTTCATTTCAGCCTGAAGGACTCTTTTTAGCATTTCTCATAGGGCAATTCTACTAGCTACAAACTCCCTCAGCTATTGTTACCTGGGAATGTCTTAATTCCTCCTTCATGTTTTGAAGGATAGTTTTGCTGGATATAGAATTATAGATTGAGGTTTTTACTCTTTTAGAATTTTAAATGTGTCATATCTGGCTTTTAGGATGAAAAATTGATGATTAGCCCATATTGAATAGGTAATATTTTACTGATACACTCAGACTGTCCTATTAATAATGTGTTAAAATAAAGAGGGAGACAATAAAAAGGAGCCACTGAGAGAAAATCAGTGTTTCCCTGGATCATAGAATTTCTAGGTCAAAATGAATATTTAAGGTCATTTGTCCAAACTTTTTGGCTGTATAGTATTTGAATGTTTTATTCCTGTATACTATTGATATAATAGTAATTTTTAGTGTTCAGAATGCAAAATCTGAATCAGTGGCATACAAGGAAGACTATGTATTATCAGAGTTTGATTAGCTCTTCTTCATAGACTAAGTCTAATTTATTTTAGGGCAGCCAACCAGAGAGTCTGTAAGGCCAGAAAAGACTCATGGCATTCCTCTCTTAACCTGAGCCATAGCAGACATCCATAAGCAACAGTGGCATTTTCCCATAACTCAAATTCAGTTTTAGAATCCTTCTCAAAAAAAAAAAAAAATTCTTCTCAAAACACATCTTTCACTCTCCTACATTAGTCCTAAGAGTTTATGTCTAGAATGGAGAGTGAAAGCTTTGGTGAACCTCTAAGATCTTCTTTCTACTACTGTCAGACTCATATACACTTATCCCCACTGGTTATGCAACATCCGATTGTGATACTGGGTCCTGCATCTCCCTGATTAGTCTCAAGACCCCTTCTTTCCTCATTGTATATCGTCATTCACCAAAGAACAGGGACTAATTCAAAACAGCACAGGAATCAACGGAAGAGTTACTTGTAATCAAATGTCTATTTACACCTTTTATTAATCAATCTCTGACCCTGAAAATACGAGGGAAATAAAAGCATCAGGGAGACAATATGCAGATTATTGAACAAAAGACACGATTTTGACATCAGGTGATCTTTCCTTTCCTGTTTATCTCCCTTTCCTGTTTATTTCTTTCCTTTTTATTTCAACTGTGGAATTAGTGTAACACCTTTGGTGAGAAAGAAAGAAAGAAAGAAAGGGAGAGAGAGAGAGAGAGAGAAAGAAAGAAAGGAAGGAAGGAAGGAAGGAAGGAAGAGAGATAGAAAGAAAAAGATCTGACAGTTTCTATAGCTTCTGACACTGCTCATGTCTCCCAGCATCTATTTGCACATTAGGAGGTACCATGGGGGACTGCTAGTTCCATATTTCCAAATTTAGGCAAGTGCAGAGAGACAGACCTAAGGAGAGAAACAGGTGAGCAGCGAATGTAGAGGAGAAGGTGCCGAATTTGTTCTCAACCCAACCAGCATCAAAGAGCTTAACCCTTCGCAACTTGTAGAGCTCAAATAGTGTTTAACTGAATGAGGGCTTTGGTACTCCTCAGCACCTATGATTTCAAAGCAGAAATGAGGGGCGAGCTGGAGGGCCAATGAGGACAGGGGGAAGGAGAGGGATAACTTAGAAAATATTTCTCTTGAATTTCTATCACACTTTTTTTTTGATGAGATGGAAAAAGAAGAATGTGTGACTAAACACAGTATTCAGTATGTTTCCCTAAGGTCTTTCTTAGAACTACCTTCTGCGAGCAGATTTTCTATCATAGCTAGAAGGCATCATAGAATTAATCTGAAGCAATCCACTCATTTCTTAAATAAGCAGAGTAAGGTTACCAAATAGATGATTTGCCTCAAGTCACATGGCTGCTCACAGGCTCAACTACAACTGACTCCCAGATAGCCTTTCTCAGCTGGGACTCATCTGAACCACAGAAAGTATAACGTGTGCATGATATTTACTCAGTTCTCCCAAGGATGGTAAAGAGCTAGTACCATTTTCCCAAGGGTCTATTTATTCATCTTTCAAAAAAGCCATTTGTTATTTCCATAAGTGTCCTTTCTTCCCCCTTTCTAAAGAGTCATTTTTATCTCCCAGAAGTTCCCCCTTTCCTACCCCATTCACTATTAAGATGGTATAAAAGCCCCAAATTCTAACAGCCTTCCTGAGTCACATTTTTCTCTGAACTCCATGTACATGTGTATAAATAAAAATCTGTATTTTTTCTCACTAATGTCTTTTGTCAGTTTAATTTGCACTCCTCCATAACAGAACTTAAAAGGGTAGAGAAGAAGGTTTTTTTTCCTCTCACCAACAAGGATCAAGGTCACAGAATCAGATCATGTTTCTGTATAGTCTGATGGTGGTCACTTCCTTGCCTGCTTCTACAAGACTGGAAAAATCAACCCATGGCCACCTAGTTATTTTACTTAAAAGTGAGGAGGGATCACGTGACCCTATTTGACCAATGAAATAAGAGAAGGCATTTTCTGGAATTGGTTTCTGCTTTCCTGATCAAAGTGGCAAAGGTTCTGGGCATCCCCCATCTGTCTTTTCTTCCTCCCTTGAATGTGGATGCAGCGTTTGAAGCAGCAACAGCCAACTCCCATCTATGAAGGGAAGAACACGAGAACAAAAGGCAATTTTCTAACAATGAAACAAAAAGTTAAAAAGAGAGTTTGACTTTGGGGCCGTGATAGTATCACTAAACAGGTAAACCCAAACTATCACCTTCCTGCTTCAGGACATTTTGTTAGGAGAGAAAATTTATCCCAATTTGTTTAAGCCACTATAGTAGCATATAAGTTCAGGCAACTGACATCCTAACCAGTGAAAACGGATAAGACAAAGCCAGGAACCCAGAGACCAGAATGAGGAGAGATAGGGAAAATCTGGAGATGTTACGTAGCTCATTGCTTCTGCTGTTTCCCTCTATTCCTGTAGAATTTTACTTGAAGTTTAACTTGCTGGGTATCTTCACTCCCTTCCAGGAGCCTAATATCGGAGAAGGGAATTACGTGAGCCAATTGCAGTGGCTGAGTGTTGCGTGTTTCCTCCTGACTGTAGCTCATGTTTGGACAGAGGAAAGTGTCCTCCTGCCCTGTCCTCTCTTCACCCACTTCAGAAGAGCCCTTGAAATCCTCTAACAGCAGTTGAGTGAGTGAAGTGGGTAATTACACTGCTTCCTTTCACTCAGAGCAAAGAGGACCATTTCTACCTCTTATCAGACCTAATGAGTGGCTCTTCTGCTGAGAAGCTGGAGGTCTAGAAGGGAAGGAATGATATGGAAACACATAGAAAATATTTCCTGGGGATGATGGTGCAGAGTGTGTGGCACATGGGAGATGAGCTGTATATAAAAGTACCCGTTTCCTGGTATTCCTGCTCCAGGAAGGCGCAGCTCAGCAGAGAGACCGGCTCTCCACTGGGTTCACAGATGGGTATGCTGTCTGACACTGTGTCAGACACAGAAGATTCCTGGATTGTCCGTACAAAGCAAAATATGACTGAAAAGTGCACATAATTTTTTACATTCAAATAAAAGAAGTACAAAAGTCTTACTTGTTTGTCACAGATCTGTGATTTAATATACCCTCCTTCCCTCCCCCACCAAATCCAGTTTCCCTGAAGCTGAAGTGCATCTTTCGATGATTTTCTTTCACCTTCGTGATTAGATTGCCCTCGATGCGTGTCCTCTCTTAGGGCCCAAAGGTCCCTGGAGAGATGGGGTAAGGAGAACAGGGAGGACAGATCTTAGAAACATTTATGGAGGGCCGAGAGTGAACCAGGTCGTATCTTTAGAGCCACATTAAATTACTGTGACAAACAAGACAACAGGCCCCAAATGCAGCTGCTTCTGCTAAGCCCTGAGTTGCCAAACCAAGACTTACAATTACAATATGGGTTCTCCCAGAAATGGAATCTTAAGGCAGTCAAGCGGGAATCACCTGGCTAGCACTGGTTAGGGGATCTGCCTGATAGACCCCTGTATTCCCTAAAAGACAGTGACCTCACCATAACCAACCTGCTTTTTGGCCAGTATAATTCCCTTGTTCCCACTCCCTTCCGCCTGTAAAGGTCTTTCATTTTGTATGTGGTTTTTTGTTTTTGTTTTTTTTTTGAGGTACACGGGCCTCTCACTGTTGTGGCCTCTCCCGTTGCGGAGTACAGGCTCCGGACGCGCAGGCTCAGCGGCCATGGCTCACGGACCCAGCCGCTCCAGGGCATGTGGGATCTTCCCGGACCGGGGCACGAACCCATGTCCCCTGCATCGGCAGGCGGACTCTCAACCACTGCGCCACCAGGGAAGCCCAAGGTCTTTCATTTTGTAGAGTTCCTGGAGCTCCTTTCCACCTGCTAGACTGGATGCTGCCTGATTCAAATCAATTTTTGCTCAAATACACTGTTAACCCTTTCAATATGCTTCCGTTCACCTTTTAACCCTATATACTGGGCGTGGTGCAGTTGGAAAGATGTGCGTGGGGTGGGTAGTGGGATAGGAGACGGGGGATCTGGGTAGGGCACGTGCCATATGGGAGAAAATAGGGTGGCAGGGCAGGGTGGAGCATATGGGGTAGGGGGTGGACATCAGGACACGTAGGACAGCAAAGGACCCAATCTTCTGTACCACACTGGGATGAGTAGGTAAGATGTCAGGTACCTGGGAAAAGAGACATTGATGGAATAGCAAGGGCCCTAAGAGAGAAAGTATAAAAGGTGAGAAAGTGTCAAAAACATAGACAAATGTTGGCACTTCCTATTTGACGTTTTACCCGGGGGCAGGGCTTTGTGAATTCTCTGACTGGAATCCAAAATGCTCTCTCCAAACACCTCCGACCTCTGGAAGAGACACAAACAAATGGACCACATTAACCAGCTGGGAGCTCATCACATTGACTTGGCAACAACTAACCCTAATCTCCATGCCTGAAGGGCAATGCTGCTAAAGAAATTTAGCCAAGGAAACTAATCACTGAGGAGCAGTTTCTGCTCCAGGAGAAATAGTGATTATGAGCAGATCAGTGCTTACTGTCAGAGGCTTGGAAAATGTCTTTACTTTAGTTTCACTCGGTGCTGGCTTCACACTGCTTCCCCCCAAAAGTTTACAGAAGTAATTTCACTAACACACCCACCAAGGAGACTAAAATTACAATAGGCAAATGGCTTCAGAAGAAAAATTAAGGACACAAAGGATTTGAATGGAAGGCCCAGATATCATAGGTCTGCCTACTAAAATTCTCATCATGAAATCAGAAATGCAAATATAGGGAATTTCCTGGCGGTCAAGTGATTAGGACTCCGCACTTCCATTGCAGGTGGCCTGGGTTCGATCCCTAATCAGGAAACTAAGATCCCGTGCAGCCAAAAAAATTTTTTTATAAATGCAAATATAAGGGCTGGAAAGGTTACAGGTCATAGCTAGGGTGAACCAATCTCGGTGACTCAGCAGAATTCATAGACCCTTTTATTACCTCTATGGAGCTTGAAGCCTTTTGTTTGTAACACAGTGACTGTCTTTTGAAACAGATTAACATGGTAAAAGGGCAGGTCTTACTAATGTATTTCAGGTACTTACAAAGGCACCTGTTTTGTTTCCTACAACTCAGCTATAGAATTTACAAATCTTATGAGGGCAATATTTAATCTTATTTTCTCCAGTAAGGGAGGATAAATAATTTTGCCTCTACCTTCTGAGTTCTTGGCTAAGACCACCGGAAATAAAAGACAGATTAGTAAGAGAAAAACAAACAGAAGTTTCTTAACATGTTTCCCCACGTATAAAAGAGAGATACCAGGGAAAACGAGTAACACTCCGCGGTGGTCTGAACCACCACCTTAAAGACCGTCTTCAGCTAAAGGCAAAAGAAGGAAAAGTATGGGGGGGGGTGGGGGGAGAGTTTGGGAGGTTGCCAGGTAAAGCCTGGTAAACAAGGGTAAGGTTAGTTCTTGTAGATTTCAACTGGCGTCTTCTCCATTGATAAGATGCTCTTGTGATTCAGTCATCCTTCCCTTCCTGATACAGAGAGGGAGACACCCTTACAAATGGAGGTTTTCTTTATCAAAGTAAAATTCCCTTATAAAAGGATAACTTCTACTGTGGTTTGCAGGGCTTCTCCTGGGTCTGCTGTTTCTCAAAATAATCAGCTCAAAATAATTCTTATTCCAGAGAGGTATACTTTGGTGTGGCATATCCTAGTACCCTTCACTTCCAAGGTAAAACATAAAGCTATATTTTGGGGTCATGGAAGCAATATTAATTATAAAGCATGGAATATTTGTAGTGTTTGAGCAGAGGAATCTGTGAAAGGGAGAAGAAGGAAACACAGAGCCATGGATAGTTTTCAACATTCCCATTTTTTCTTAGCTGTTCCTTGATCCTTCAAGAGATTAATACTCTGCCTATATTATATGTTATACACAGAAAAGAATCATGTAGAACAAACGTAATGACTTGAAATATAAAAATGACTTACAGAGAAGAAGTACATTTATAGGAAACCATTGTCTGCAGAGCTTTCCTGAAAGTCTCTGGGAATTTATGAAATAATTTTGTTGATGAACCTTATTTTTAGATTTACCCCATGGCAGTCCCCTTGCAAAAGGAATGGGAATTCCGTTTATGCTACAGAAATGGAGGTTCTTCTCAGCAGTCAGTAGAAAACAATGGATATCAATTACACAGCTGGAACTGCTGACTTGATCAGATTTTATAACTTTCTTCTCTGGGGGTCTTTTTAATAAATCCGTGGAGAGGAGTGTCATGTGTTTTATGGGAATGTTCTGCTGTTTTATTCTATACATAAAACAAGTAACTCAAGGTAGATTGACCACCCTAGAGTAACTCACCTTACTAAATACATAAAAGTTAATGACAAATACATACAGAATGTTAGATCTTTATTAGATCTGGAAAGAGATGTTATCTTTGTTTCTAGGACTTAAAGGGCACTCTGATTTCTTTTATCATCTTCTTTTTTTTTTCTTCTTTAACTTTGTATCATTCATCTCTCTACTCAGAGGGGAAATCAACTAGATATGCTGCTTTGGACAAGGTCCAAGGGTCTTTCGCTTCCTTTTCTGATTTATCTCCTCCCTGACTGCCACTTGCATTGAACAGGATCTGGTTTAGGAGATCTTATCTAACTCTCTGTCAGTTGGAGATAATAAAAGCACCTGCTTGTTAGGTAAGGGTGGCGTAAGCATTAAATGAGATAATACATGCAAAGGATTTAGAGCAGTGCCTGGCAACAAGTCATCAAAAAGAAAGAAAAGTCCTGCTTATTCTGCCACGCCGCTTCTGATCAAGTCAGAGAGTGACTTCAGTAAAAAATAATAATCAACGTGTATGTTCCTCTGTTCTTGCAAGAAAGGGTCACTATGAAATCTTGAGGAGACCTTGCTATTCTTTCCTTTTTTTTTTTTTTTTTTTTTTTAGCGGCCTCTCACTGTCGTGGCCTCTCCCGTTGCGGAGCACAGGCTCCAGATGCGCAGGCTCAGCGGCCATGGCTCACGGGCCCAGCCGCTCCGCGGCATGTGGGATCTTCCCGGACCGGGGCACGAACCCACGTCCCCTGCATCGGCAGGCGGACTCTCAACCACTGCGCCACCAGGGACGCCCTCTTTTCTATTTTTTAATTAAATTTCCACAGTTCTCCTGGAGTGTTTAACTTCATATTTATGAGGCTCACCTGCGGCACGGGCGTGGGTAAAATACCGATGATCAACTCCTTGGCCCATTCTCAGAAGATTCTTCTTCAGTAGACTTGGGGAAGGGGCAGGAACCTGTGTTATCAACGGCTTCTTCCACCCCCCATTTTCCTGCAGTGGGTCCACGGAGGAGCCCAGACTTAGCATCTAGCTTAGAGCCTGACAATAGGCTCAATGGATTTATTGAATTGCTACTAAATTTGATTTTCTCAGTAGTGGATGTGTTGAGAACTCTCTGTACTTTTAAAGCTCTTTCAAGAGATTTAAGGAACCTCTACCTTATGTGTGGACAGTTCCCACACATAACCTAACTTTTTTGGAAGATTCCCAGTGGGATACTTAAACCATCAATTCAGAATCCTTGAGTCTTTTTCCCAAGTGCTCAGAAGGCATCCACAGCTTTCCAGGATCTTCCAGTCAGAGCTTTTGCCATCTGCTGGATTTGGTGCTTGGTTTCTACTACAGGTGTAGACACCACTCTTGAGTGTCTAACCTTACTTTATTTTTTTAATTTTTAAAATTTTTGTTTGTTTGTTTGTCTTTGAAGTATGATTGACCTATAACACTATAGTAATTCCTGGTGCACAATATACTGATTTAGTACTTCTATACATTACAAAATGATCACCACTATACTCTAGTTACCATCTGTCACCACACAAAAATATTAGATTATTACTGACTATATTTTTCACGCTGTACATTTTATGCCTGTGACTAATTTATTTTGTTTTTTTTGTTTTTTGTGGGATTCTAAATGTTTATTGATTGATTGATTTTTTTCTTATTAGTCATCCATTTTATACACATAAGTGTATACATGTCAATCCCAGTCGCCCAATTCATCCCCCACCATCCCACCCACCTGCCACTTCCCCCCCTTGGTGTCCATATGTTTGTTCTCTACATCTGTGTCTCTATTTCTGCCCTGCAAACCAGTTCATCCGTACCATTTTTCTAGGTTCCACATATATGCATTAATATACGATATTTGTTTTTCTCTTTCTAACTTCACTCCGTATGACAGTCTCTAGATGCATCCACGTCTCTACAAATGACCCAATTTCGTTCCTTTTTATGGCAGAGTACTATTCCATTGTATAGATGTACCACATCTTCTTTATCCATTCGTCTGTCGATGGGCAGTTAGGTTCCTTCCATGACCAGGCTATTGTAAATAGTGCTGCAATGAACATTGGGGTGCATGTGTCTTTTTGAAATATGGTTTTCTCTGGGTATATGCCCAGTAGTGGGATTGCTGGGTCATATGGTAATTGTATTTTTAGTTCTTTAAGGAACCTCCATACTGTTCTCCACAGTGGCTGTATCAATTTACATTCCCACCAAGAGTGCAAGAGTGTTCCCTTTTCTCCACACCTCTCCAGCATTTGTTGTTTGTAGATTTTCTGATAATGCCCATTCTAAGTGGTGTGAGGTGATACCTCATTGTAGTTTTGATTTGCATTTCTCTAATAATTAGTGATGTTGAGCAGCTTTTCATGTGCTTCTTGGCCATCTGTATGTCTTCTTTGGAAAAATGTCTATTTAGGTCTTCTGCCCATTTTTGGATTGGGTTGTTTGCTTTTTTAATATTGAGCTGCATGAGCTGTTTATATATTTTGTAGTTTAATCCTTTATCCGATGATTCATTTGCAAATATTATCTCCCATTCTGAGGATTCTTTTCGTCTTGTTTATGGTTTCCTTTGCTGTGCAAAACCTTTTAAGTTTCATTAGGTCCCATTTGTTTATTTTTGTTTTTATTTCCATTACTCTAGGAGATGGATCAAAAATACCTTGCTGTGATTTATGTCAGAGAGTGTTCTTCCTATGTTTTCCTCTAAAAGCTTTATAGTGTCTGGTCTTACATTTAGGTCTCTAATCCATTTTGAGTTTATTTTTGTGTATGGTGTTAGGGAGTGTTCTAATTTCATTCTTTTACATGTAGCTGTCCAGTTTTCCGAGCACCACTTATTGAAGAGACTGTCTTTTCTCCATTGTATATCCTTGCCTCCTTTGTCATAGATTAGTTGACCATAGGTGCATGGGTTTACCTCTCAGTTTTCTATGGGGTTCCATTGATGTATGTTTCCTTTTTTGTGCCAGTACCATATTTTCTTGATTACTGTAGCTTTGTAGTATAGTCTGAAGTCAGGGAGTCTGATTCCTCCAGCTCCAATTTTTTCACTCAAGACTGCTTTGGCTATTCGGGGTCTTTTGTGTCTCCATAAAAATTTTAAGATTTTTTGTTCTAGTTCTGTAAAAAATGCCATTGGTAATTTGATAGGGATTGCACTGAATCTGTAGATTGCTTTGGGTAGTATAGTCATTTTCACAATATTGATTCTTCCAATCCAAGAGCATGGTATATCTCTCCATCTGTTGGTATCATCTTTAATTTCTTTCATCAGTGCCTTATAGTTTTGTGCATACAGGTCTCTTGTCCCCCTAGGTAGGTTTATTCCTAGGTATTTTATTCTTTTTGTTGCAATGGTAAACGGGAGTGTTTCCTTAATTTCTCTTTCAGATTTTTCATCATGAGTATATAGGAATGCAAGAGATTTCTGTGCATAACTTTTGTATCCTGCAACTTCACCAGATTCATTGATTAGCTCTAGTAGTTTTCTGGTGGCATCTTTAGGATTCTCTATGTATAGTATCATGTCATCTGCAAATAGTGACAGTTTTACTTCTTTTCCAATTTGTATTCCTTTTATTTTTTTCTTCTCTGATTGCCGTGGCTAGGACTTCCAAAACTATGTTGAATGATAGCGATGAGAGTGGACATCCATGTCTTGTTCCTGATCTTAAAGGAAATGCTTTCAGTTTTTAACCATTGAGAATGATGTTTGCTGTGGGTTTGTCGCATATGGCCTTTATTATGTTGATGTAGGTTTCCTCTATGCCCGCATTCTGGAGAGCTTTTATCATAAATTGGTGTTGAATTTTGTCAAAAGCTTTTTCTGCATCTATTGAGATGATCATATGGTTTTTATTCTTCGATTTGTTAATATGGTGTATCACATTGATTGATTTGCATATATTGAAGAATCCTTGCATCTTTGGGATAAATCCCACTTGATCATGGTGTATGATCCTTTTAATGTGTTGTTGGATTCTGTTTGCTAGTATTTTGTTCAGGATTTTTGCATCTATATTCATCAGTGATGTTGGTCTGTAATTTTCTTTTTTTGTAGTATCTTTGTCTGGTTTTGGTATCAGGGTGATGGTGGCCTCATAGAATGAGTTTGGGAGTTCTCCTTCCTCTGCAGTTTTTTGGAAGAGTTTGAAAAGGATGGGTGTTAGCTCTTCTGTAAATGTTTGGTAGAATCCACCTGTGAAGCCATCTGGTCCTGAACTTTTGTTTGTTGGAAGATTTTTAATCACAGTTTCAATTTCATTACTTGTGATTGATCTGTTCATCTTTTCTATTTCTTCCTGGTTCAGTCTTGGAAGGTTATACCTTTCTAAGAATTTGGCCATTTCTTCCAGGTTGTCCATTTTACTGGCATAGAGTTGCTTGTAGTAGTCTCTTAGGATGCTTTGTATTTCTGCAGTGTCTGTTGTAACTTCTCCTTTTTCATTTCTAATTTTATTGATTTGAGTCCTCTCCCTCTTTTTCTTGATGAGTCTGGCTAATGGTTTATCAATTTTGTTTACCTTCTCAAAGAACCAGCTTTTAGTTTTATTGATCTTTGTTATTGTTTTCTTTGTCTCTAAGTCATTTATTTCTGCTCTGATCTTTATGATTTCTTTCCTTCTGCTAACTTTGGTTTTGTTTGTTCTTCTTCCTCTAGTTCCTTTAGGTGTAAGGTTAGATTGTTTATTTGAGATTTTTCTTGTATCTTGAGGTAGGCTTGTATAGCTATAAACTTCCCTCAGAACTGCTTTTGCTGCATCCCATAGGTTTTGGATCATCGTGTTTTCATTGTCATTTGTCTCTAGGTATTTTTTTATTTCCTCTTTGATTTCTTCAGTGATCTTTTGGTTATTTAGTAACGTATTGTTTAGCCTCCATGTGTTTGTGTTTTTTACGTTTTTTTCACTGTAATTGATTTCTAATCTCATAGTGTTGTGGTCAGAAAAGATGCTTGACATGATTTCAATTTTCTTAAATTTACTGAGGCTTGATTTGTGACCCAAGATGTGATCTATCCTGGAGAATGTTCCGTGCGCACCTGAGAAGAAAGTGTAATCTGCTGTTTTTGGATGGAATGTCCTATAAATATCTGTTAAATCTATCTGGTCTATTGTGTCATTTTAAGCTTGTGTTTCCTTATTAATTTTCTGTTTGGATGATCTGTCCATTGGTGTAAGTGAGGTGTTAAAGTCCCCCACTATTATTGTGTTACTGTCGATTTCCTCTTTTAGAGCTGTTAGCCATTTCTTATGTATTGAGGTGCTCCTATGTTGGGTGCATATATATTTATAATTGTTATATCTTCTTCCTGGATTGATCCCTTGATCATTATGTAGTGTCCTTCTTTGTCTCTTGTAGCAGTCTTTATTTTAAAGTCTATTTTATCTGATATGAGTATTGCTACTCCAGCTTTCTTTTGATTTTCATTTGCATGGAATATCTGTTTCCATCCCCTCACTTTCAGTCTGTATGTGTCCCTAGGTCCGAAGTGGGTCTCTTGTAGACAGCATATATATGGGTCTTGGTTTTGTATCCATTCAGCAAGCCTGTGTCTTTTGGTTGGAGCATTTAAACCATTCACGTTTAAGGTAATTATCAATATGTATGTTCCTATGACCATTTTCTTAATTGTTTTGGGTTTGTTTTTGTAGGTCCTTTTCTTCTCTTATGTTTCCCACTTAGAGAAGTTCCTTTAGCATTTGTGGTAGAGCTGGTTTGGTGGTGCTGAATTCTCTTAGCTTTTGCTTGTCTGTAAAGGTTTTGATTTCTCCATCGAATCTGAATGAGATCCTTGCTGGGTAGAGTAATCTTGGTTGTAGTTTCCTCCCTTTCATCACTTTAAGTATATCATGCCATTGCCTTCTGGCTTGTTGAGTTTCTGCTGAGAAATCAGCTGTTAACCTTATGGGAGTTCCCTTGTATGTTATTTGTCATTTTTCCCTTGCTGCTTTCAATAATTTTTCTTTTTCTTTAATTTTTGCCAATTTGATTACTATGTTTCTCAACGTGTTTCTCTTTGGGTTTATCCTGTATCGGACTCTCTGTGCTTCCTGAACTTGGGTGGCTATTTCCTTTCCCATGTTAGGGAAGTTTTCAACTATAATCTTCAAATATTTTCTTGGGTCCTTTTTCTCTCTCTCTCCTCCCTCTGGGACCCCTATAATGCAAATATTGTTGCATTTAATGTTGTCCCAGAGGTCTCTTAAGCTGTCATCATTTCTTTTCATTCTTTTTTCTTTATTCTGTTCCACAGCAGTGAGTTTGATCATTCTGTCTTCCCAGTCACTTATCTGTTCTTCTGCCTCAGTTACTCTGCTATTGATTCCTTCTAGTGTATTTTTCATTTCAGTTATTATATTGTTCATCTCTGTTTGTTCTTTAATTCTTCTAGATCTTTGTTAAACATTTCTTGCATCTTCTCTATCTTTGCCTCCATTCTTTTTCCAAGGTCCCGTATCATCTTCACTATCATTATTCTGAATTCTTTTTCTGCAAGGTTGCCTATCTCCATTTCATTTAGTTGTTTTCCTGGGGTTTTATCTTGTTCCTTCATCTGGTACATAGCCCTCTGCCTTTTCATCTTGTCTATCTTTCTGTGAATGTGGTTTTTGTTCCACAGGCTGCAGGATAGTAGTTCTTCTTGCTTCTGCTGTCTGCCCTCTCTCGCCTTATTTTAAAATTGGAACTACAGAAATAAGTCAGAACTTATTCTTTCCACATGCTCTCTTTCATCCTTGCCTCTCTCACAGAAGGTTTTATCCTCTTTCTATGGCAACAGATTAAAAAAGATGCCTAGGTCTCTTGAGTTCTCCACCTCTGTAGTCCTAGGGGAAAATGCTGCCTATAGTATTTGTTCTCCTGGTCTTATTGACTATCTACTGCCTCTTGAGTTTGTAGGGGAACCTCTACACTTTTCCATAGTAGTGATAAAAACTGCCATCTCTTCTTCTTCCACAAAAAGTAGAATCAATTAAAAATCTTTCTTGGAGATATCCTGCTGCTCATAAAATATAAAACATGGCATATAACCCTCCTCTCCATATGCAGCCAACTCCCATATGCATTAAAGCCACTTAGACACTTGCATTACAGGAAAACCACACCCTATGAATTTAAACTGTGAGGGGAAAAGAAAGAGAAAGAGCTACCATGGTCTTCACCATGTTTTCTTTTGTGTGCATTTTTTATTTATTCATGTCATTATCCAGGTTTGTAAATATAAAAGCATTACATCTTCTGTGTGACCTCTTCCCCATGGTAAATCTAATTAAACTGGCTGTGTTTCCTCTATTATGCCAAGGTGACTATAGCAGCTACTAAATGTGAACAGTATCTTTCTTTGCTCATGGCCAGGCATTTGGGGAGGAACCAGCAATAGTGGTCTTTACAGAAATAGATTTTAACAACTATTCTTTTCTTGCTTTTTTTTTTACAATCAGTATCTGTCATTTTGAAAATATCATTGTCAACCATGAATAACCATGAGGGAAAAAATGATATATTTAGCACTTTTTCTCGTACTATATAACAGAGTTTGATGGTCAGTTAAAATCAATATTTGCATATTTCTTTGGCTTTGGATCAAGTGCCTATCCACGTCTGGACACCTACCTTTCCAGTCTATTTGCCTGACTCTAATAGGGCTGTTGCTGACTTCTGAATATGGCAAGCAGGTTTCAGCCCTCATGTTTTGCTCATGCTAATTTCCATTTTTAATTTTTTTTTTTTTTTTAAATCTCAATGCCATCCATCTTTAGGACTCAGTTTGAAATGAAGCTTCTCTTGGACCTCAGCAGCCTAAAGTGATTTCTCCTTCATCTTGAATCAGTCGACGGCCCATGTGACCATTTTCACAGATCATTTTGTGTTGGGATGAGCATCTGTTCATCCAAAGCATCTTCTGGGCCACCAACATGAGGAAGAAGAGGGTGGTCAGTAATTCTGGGCACATACTCTCTCCAACGGCAAGGGCTCGCTTTCGACTTCTCGGGTCCTGGCATAGGATGGGGTGGGGACGAGGTACTCTTAGCTCACAGAAGGCAAGCCAGGCCCCTTATCTGCTCATTCTCTGTAACTTTTTTTTTTTTACCTTCACTATCGTCTTTCGATTGCTGTCATATTGGAGCGCTACTTACACTACACTTGCTGCCTTTTCCTCTCTGTCCCTTGCTCTACCCTAATTCACACACATAGACATCACACACACACACACACGGCAGTTCCATACCTGTGGGGATGCAGGGCACACCAGGTCTTATGGTTTACATGGGTACCTGCTGCTGACCGAGGCATGTGGGTTTCTTCCACCCCCAACTTTGCCCTTCCTTCCTCTTTTGGGGGCAGTTTCTTATCTACCCATCCCCATTCCATGGCTAGATTTCCTTCCACCTGGATTCGTAGACCTACGCATGTGTCTGTGGCCCCAGAGATGGATGCTCACTCTTTAACAGGAAGGGGTGTGTGGACAAATATCTGTCTCACTAACTAGAGTCCCCACTTTGCTTATGTAACTCCCCGTCCCTGATGGATTCTAAATAAATGTGAGTTGAGGTCAATCATTTGAAAGCTCTATTTCAGAACCCCTACAGCAATTAGAGTTACCCTTTGTCCAGCTTCTATTAGGCTGCCGGGTTCTTTACTTGAATTATCTCATTAAATCCTTACAGTATTACCATAGGGCAAATATTCTTTTTTTCTATTTTGTATGTGAGGAAACAGAGTCAGAGAAATTCATTCACTTGCCCCAGGCCACTCAGTACATCAGAGTCAAAGAAGGGATTCAAACTCAAGTCTTCTGACTCTGCAGAATGTATGCCATTTCTCTTCTGACAGGCTTGCTCCCCAGTGAGAAGCAGAATCTCCAGGTGGGTTTAGATTTGCAATTCTCAGTTTACAAGGCCAGTCATTTAACTCCATGGGATGGAGCCTCAGTGTGGAACAGAGGCTACCCAGTTATCTGTCCACTTTGACCAAAAATATTAAAATGTACAAAAAGAGGTGCTTTATTGTTGATTAGCACATTTAATTATTTGAGAATTACCCATGTAGTTTGGAAAACTTAAGCCATACTGAGGTATTCCCTTCTGTAAGTTCCAGAGTTGCGTTTTTATCCGTGGACCTGGCT
Source organism: Delphinapterus leucas (assembly GCF_059928025.1). Lineage (NCBI taxonomy): Eukaryota > Metazoa > Chordata > Mammalia > Artiodactyla > Monodontidae > Delphinapterus > Delphinapterus leucas. The sequence continues at coordinate 31,209,548 of NC_143149.1, forward strand.
TTTGACCCAAATGCATAGAGTATGCCATCCACTCTAACAGCTTACATTGAAATATATCTCTCCTAAGTAGGTAATTTGTCAGCTGAAGGTTAATGACAGCAATGCTAATGACCAAATGGTAATTAAGTGTATCGTATTTTTAAACCAAACTCCCTTAAGAAGTATTACTTATAATTACGCTCTAGGAAACCTCCACTGTCTCCTAAATCAGAGTCAGGGAGATCTTCCTTCTTAGCAACAACGTGTTTGTCTTCTGTCTTTCTCTACTCAATTTCACAAGTTTCATAAATCATTTAGCAGCTGCAATTGTTGTCAAAATGTTTTGGTTTCAAATGTAAATATTTATAACTGTATCGTTTTCTTTTCCAAAACAGAAAGAACTGTGTGGAGAAAAGCAAGTAGAACTTCCGATGCTTTTAGCTCGGCCAGGGATGAGCCACCACTGTGGGACCAGGATCCTCTCCGAGGCCCTTTCCCAAGTTCTTGCCTGAAAATAAATGGTCCTCACCAGGGGACACATACCAGGTCCACAGCTGGAGCTCCAAAGTGAGTTTCAGGATTCCCAAACCCAACTGAATTGGATGGACTCTGTCCAGACCTGGTGCTGCCCTGGGTAAGTGGTCTTCATGCCAGATGAGAGGCACATGTGCATTTTTAAGGCATTTCCAAGAGTTCCAAGGACCTTGGGAATTATCATCATTCCAGTGTTCCTAAGAGGACATGGTTCATATGCGAAGACAGTTAAACAAACAGGTTCATGCTAGATCCTCCCGTCCATCTTCCTCCCAATCTCTCTCTTCTAGCTGGACACTCTTCCGAGGATGTACCTGTGAGCCAGCAGGCTGTGACAATGCAAAGCAGTCACAGGCTCTCAGGGGCAAGGCACTTGCCATCTTCATGGGAATCAATACACTAAGAAGGATTCATTCATCAGCTTTGTCTGAAAAGTTCGTTTTTTAAAAAGAAATCCAAGGGCTTCCCTGGTGGCACAGTGGTTGAGAGTCCGCCTGCCGATGCAGGGGACACGGGTTCGTGCCCTGGTCCGGGAGGATCCCACATGCCGCAGAGCGGCTGGGCCCGTGAGCCATGGCTGCTGAGCCTGCGTGCCCGGAGCCTGTGCTCCACAACCTGAGAGGCCACAGCAGTGAGAGGCCCGCGTACTGCAAAAAAAAAAAAAAAAAAGAAATCCAACATGGCTTACAATGAACATGTAGGAACTGCAATGACCATAAAATAATGGAAACTAAGATGAGGAAGAGAAAAACAGCCATATGTGGGCGAACAGAGTTACCGCCTGAGAGCATTAAATATTCTAAGCTTCCAGAAGGCTCAGAAGGAGAATCAAAATGTTATGCCCAGCATTCATCTCATCACTTTCTAGTAGTAAAACAACATAAAAAGGTTTTCAAATCAGTTTTGAGGATGAGGGAGGCATCATTCTCCAGACTTGTCAAAGCTATTTTTGTTGTTGTTTTTGCATATGCCGTTGCAATCTTTATTCTTGTGGAAATTCACATTCCTAGTACTTGTAAACTTTCATATTCTCCTTCTTGTCTCCTCCACACCAACGTAACCACACGTCAGGTGAATTGTGACAGAAACTAGAGGACCAACAGTTCACAGCAAAAACCCCTGAGGGCACCTGGGGCCCGTGAGGCAGAGACAGGCTGCTGACCTTGAAGGGTCACGAGGCCCTTGGACGCCGAGGAAAGGACTCTCCTGCGAGGGCACGCAACCACACAGTTGTACAGGTTCTTTTCATGCCATTTTAGGAAGCTGTAGAGCCTAGATTGAAGATCTCCAATACACAGTTAACTGCAGCAGGCCCTGCCAACAGGGCAGAGCTGGAAAGTCATAATAGGCAAGCCCTTGGGAAAACAATGGCCCTTGAGAGAGTAAATAAGAGCAACTGTCTCAGGCCCAAGGCTTTGGGTGCCCAGATGTAATGGAAGAGATAGCCTCCAACTGTGGGTCTTAAATTCTGGTTTGGGGAGCCCTTGACACTCTTTAAAAGTATTAAGACTCCCCGGACTTCCCTGGTGGTGCAGCAGTTAAGAATCCACCTGCCAATGCAGGGGACACGAGTTCGAGCCCTGGTCCGGGAAGATCCCACATGCCGTGGAGCAACTAAGCCCGTGCGCCACAACTACTGAGCCTTTGCTCTAGAGCCCGTGAGCCACAACTACTGAAGCCCACGGGCCTAGAGCCCGCGCTCCACAACAAGAGAATCCATTGTAATGAGAAGCCCGCGCACCGCAACAAAGAGTAGCCCCCGCTCACTGCAGCTAGAGAAAACCCATGCACAGCAATGAAGACCCAACACAGCCAAAAATAAATAAATAAACTTGTATAAAAAAAAAAGAATCCCCCAAATCGTTTTTCATATGAGCTGGATCATTATTTACTATATTAGAAATTAAAATTTAAAAATATATTTTACTAGTTCGTTGAACTACATGGATTTATTACCTAAACAGCATTACATAAATAACGTATCTTTTACAAAAGTCACTCTATTAAAAAAATAGTAGAAAATGGCATTGTTTTCCATTTTGCTGGTGTCTTTAATACCTGGGCTAAGAGAGCTGGATGCCCCAATCTGCTCTGCATTCAATCTGCTGTGACTATTTGGTTGAAGAATATGTAGGAAATCCAGCCTCACCCAGACGTAGAGCAAGAAAAGGGAGGAGTATATTAGGAATCTCTTCAGATAACTGTGAAGATTCTTCTTTGATCCTACACCCGAAACCTTCCACGTGGTAGTTTCTCAAAAGTAAATGGCCCCTGGGTGTGTACACCTGAAATAATTACTTGCACTTATTTCCTGCACTGTTACATTACATTCAGGGGTCTGTCTTGCCATTTAAATGTTTGTTTTAACCCATGAATGTTTTGGACCTCTCAGACTCTCTGAAAGACTCCCCGAGTCCCAAGGCCACGTGGATACAGCCCTGAAGCAGCCCTCTCCTCAGGCCACCCACACTCTGGACCTGCAAGTTGTCCTCTCGTGGTTTCCTTCTACCCATCCAGGCAGCACGCTCTCCTCACCACCTACAGCTAGCTACCAGGTAAATAACAGAGTATGCAGAACGCACAGCGGTTGTCATTATAATCATGGAAAGGCAGGAACTCCAGTGCAAGGCCAACCTTACGTGTGTGTGATTGTGTGTGTTTGTCCTGGGGATGGGGGTGCAGATAACTGGGGTATGGAGGTTAGAGGTGAGTTAAAGACAAGCTTTACCTAATACCAATCTTTGTGGGAAATGCTACACATTATATATATGATATATATATATCTATGTATATATCATATATATGTTATATATATGATATATATATCTATGTATATATCATATATATGTTATATATATAAGTACTATATATATATTTGAACAGTTCTAGGTGTCACACATATTGTATATGCGATGTCTATAGCTGTTCAAATTCCATGTATATATAATTATATATGTATTATATATGTATATGTGATGCTTATTAGCTGTTCCAGTTCCCTGTATTTGCAAGGCAGTTGGGATAATTATTAAAACGATAACACTACCTCAATAAAGGTTTAGCAAAACTGTTGAATGGGGAATTCCCTGGTGGTCCAGTGGTTAGGACTCCAGTGCTTTCACTGCAGTGGCCCGGGTTTGATCCCTGGTAGGGGAACTAAGATCCCCTGAGTGCGGCCAAACAAACAAACAAAACAATGTTGAATGAACCACATTTAGAATTTTCCTACCATTAAAATGCCTTATAGTCTATTTTTTCTTCTGTTTTTAATAGTTGGGTTGATTTTCTTTACCAAAGACAAAGTTAACCCCTAATTAAAACCAGGTAATTAAGTGCTAGTATTTTTTCTTTCCTAGATGTTGCTCCAATACTGGCCTTCCAGTTCAGACTTGGCCGTACAGCATCTAGAAGGTTTCGCACTTAATAGTGTCTGATAAAATGTTAGGCAGCTTGAGCCCTCCAAGGCCGACCACTCTTGCCGGTGAGCCTCACCTGTCCATCGCAGAAGAACCCGTGCTGACTGACCTCACCAGAGACCAGGTCTCAGGTGGATGGAGAATATTGGATTCAAGGTTCCTGCTCAGAACGTGTCCCTTTGCAGCTATGATATTTTATTCCAAGAAATACATGTTCTCAACGAGGATCTGGCCCAGCCAGGAAGTCTTGGGATCTGTAGAGCTAAGGACTTGCAATGCCTTTGTTACTTCTCTAAAAGTAAAGATGCTTGTGTAATCCTTGCGAAAGGCTTCAGAGACAGAGACATTTAGGAGCATAAAGTTCTCGCCAATGAAAACAATGTATTCTGAGATTGTAACTACGGCCACATGCAGAGAGCAGAGAGCCTTGCTATGTGTTATGTAGGTGATGCCATGACTGTGCCCACGACTGGGGCACCCAAACTGGGGAAGCCGGGGCCCGAGGCTGGGTACCCGCAGCTCAGGTCTGGTTGGTGGGCGAGTGGAGGACCTGGTCTTTGTGATGGAAGCACCCTCTTCACCGAGCTGATTAGCCCCTGGCTTTTCAAGGAAAGGGATTTCACTTCTGCTGACACTTCCTATCTAATGAACTATTTAAAATTCGTCTCTGGTACCTTCCTTATCCCTGTTATGCCACTAATTTCCCGAAAGGAAGCATAGCTGGAAGCGTCTGGGGCCTCTGAAGGAGCCAGGCAAAGAGCACAATCTATGTGTAAGCCGAGCTGCCTTCTGTTCTGGCAGCACCCAGGCACAGGGAAAACGTGTGTTTCTTCCAGATGGTTCCAGGCTCTAGGGACACATTTCTGGTCTCTGCTTCTGTCAAGTTCTCCAGTGTATTTTCACTGAAACACAGTGTATTTTCACTGTTAATGACTCAAAGGGGGGCCAGGGGGTGAGGGGCTGGCCAAAAAAAAAAACAACCCAAAAAACACCATTATGATAAATTCTGCCGATGCCTCTTTTCTGGAGAGAACAGACAACTGCCTTCTGCTTCCTATACCAGGTCTGACTGGTTCCCTGTGTTTTCCTCAGTTTTCCCTGTTCCCTGGTGGGTGGCACTGGCGTGTGCACAGTTCCAAAACACCTTAATGAGAAGGACGCTATCGTGGGGCTGTCACTACTGTGAACATCTGTGAACCATAGCGTTTAATTGAGCTGCAGCTAATGTTTATTGTGTGTGGAAGGAGTAGGGGATTAATGGTCGTTTGATGGCCTTTAGATGGTTTCTTACTATCTTTCCCTTTCTCGTGTGATGTTTCGGCAGGAGTTACAAAAAGGAACCGGAGCCCTGAAGATCAGACATCTAAATCCTCCAAGAGTCTGGATTTGCAAAAAAGCAGCATGGGGAGGGGGTTTTCTTACAGCCTTTCTTTGAAATATATAGTATAAATTTTAGGGGCAAGTGGGAAAGCAGTTAATCAGTGAGAAAAGTTAGCTCCCCCATAGCAAAAAAAAAAAAAAAAAAATTCCAGAAAATTCATTGTAATTCCCCAAATGTTATCCACTTTGCACTGTCATTTCCGAATCTACTTATCTTAATATACTGGCATTGAGGTGAAGAAACGAAAGTTCATGAAGGACATTTTAGATTAAACCACAAGGCTCAGAAACTTTTTTTTTTTGAGATAAAAAAGTAAATAATCCTTAATTTTGTTTTTCCCTTCACAAAGCTGAGTATAAATGAAGTTTCCCTTATCTTGGCTTCCTTACTCTGGCCGTCTTCTCGGGTTGCAGAATGTTGGATGTTACACCCTGTATTCCTCCATCCTTGACAAAGATCTCAAGACTTTGTTGATTACAGAACAGAACAGAACAGGTTTTTAATTAATTAATTTATTTATTTCAGTACGACTTCAATCCGGAGAACAACTTTCACGATACTTTTCGGTAAGAACGTTTCCTGTGTCTGGCATTTTAACTTCATTTTCATAATAAATTTGGGTGTATGTAAGTATTCCAACTCTGGATTTCAGGTTCTTCCTCTGTGCTATAAACCTGTGCTCACAGCTGCAGAGAAAGACATTTCAGCATTTTTAGTAGTTAATCTTCAAAGAGCTATCATTTGAAAAAACCCTGTGTAAAACACACATACAGACGCCTGCGTCCGACTTTTTTTTGCTGAATGACAAATACCCTGCAAGGAGTGTGCCAAGGTAAACAAATCTGCCTGGAGCTGAAACTTCTCCCTCTCATTCTGGAGTCATAAGCAGTGGCCTCCATACACACGCTTGGAGCCCTAACCAGACCCCTGCCCCCCAAGTTCCTCTGCCAGGTATATCACGCATCATAGGAGCAGAAGTAGCATCTCTCTCCAGGAGGCCAGGTGATGCCTTTCTTTGTCGCCTCAATCAGAGGACACTGAAACAAAAAGCAAACACAATAAGATTAAAAAAAAAGAAAAAGCCCTTTAGAATAAAATTCCTTTGGTCCAAGTACGTACTTTTCCTTTTATTCTAGCTAGCAATCTTCTCATACAAACCTGAAAGAAAAAGAAGAGAGTGCTGACAAAGACGTATGTGATTGAAATTAGCTGCTATCTTCAGGACGCCACTGGATTGCACATGGGATAATGAATTTAATGAAGTAGAAACCATGGCCTCAACTGGAAATGTGCTTTGTGCCTAATGTAATTAATCTGTATTGAAACAGCTAAACCATTTAATTTGTGTTGCATGAATAATGAAATGAAAGGGGCATGTATGAATGAACTTTTTAACCAGCAGAGAAGATGCAACCTCCAGGCTTAAAAATTGATTGAGAGTTTCCTGACAACTCTTTAGATTTATGTGTATTGGCCACAATCCCTTTATCTCGTTGGCTGGTCACGGATTGGTCTTGCGTTTCAGAAATGTCTGGTTCATCCAGACTTTTTGGGAAATCTACATTACAGGGACATTTTTGGACAGTGACCCAAAGGGTGCATGCAGAGCACAGATAGCTGCTGGATGCAGAGCCCTTCCCTGCAAAGACTGACCATTTTGCTTTTAAGATTTCCTTCCTCTGAAGACTTGCAGACACCGGGTAGGAGAGTTAACCCATGGCTGTTGTCACGTGCATCTGTGCCTCTGAGGCCATCACTCTCCTTTGAAAACGCTGGTATATCTACAGTGGTCTCAGAAGAAAGGCAGTGCCAGTAGGGCCTCAATCCCTTCGTTTTTCATTCTAAGCATGGAAATGCACCCCTCCCTTAAATGTTTTTAGCATTTAATACATTTTTCCTAAGACTCGGTAGTAGCCGATGGTCATAATTAATAAAAGACAGGCTTCGGGCTAAACAACCCGGAGTCTGGCTGCTGTGCTCCATAAGCCAGCAAAGATGCTTCCCTCTGCTTAGCCTGCCACCATGTCTCCTCCTATCCTGGGTCCAAATTTGGGCAGAGGTGGGAGGGTGAGGTGTTGTACAAAATTTCTCAAAAACAATTAAGATTTTGCGGGACAGTGCAGTCTAAATTCAGACCTAGAGATTTAGGGAAAAGGTCACTTAAAAGAGCACTGATTTTTGGTAATGTACGTAACTTACATACACATGTGCCTCCTTAGGTAACCTACTTTTCCTTTGGCTTACACCCTTCATCTTTTTCTCCCATCATCACTGTAACAAACATACTCATTGACTGTTAAGTCAGTAAACAGGGCTCTGACTGACATGGTTTACAAAAAATAGAATCTTAAAGTGCAAAAAACAAAAGGCAGAGGTAAGAAAACTAGGGAAAAGGGAAGACATCCAGTGATGTATAAGCATAAGAAAAAACTCTATCAATTATAGTTCAGTAGTAAGATAATGCATGGTTTTAACCATATAGAAATGGCCCCAGCAGAAGGTGTATCCTGTCACCATTATAATGAGGAATCTGCCGTCCACCCTTGACAACACTTTCAGTTTAATTGATATAAAAAAGGGTAAGATGATGATTCAGCTGACCCGCAGGACCAGAGTGACAGCGTACCTCAGGACATAGCCTTCTAGCCTTCTCAGAGCTCCTCTCACCTCCCCCCTCGGGGCTCCTCTCACCTCTTTTTTATCATCAAAGCACTTTCAGAGCCTGGAAATCACTTTAGCACTCTCTGTTCCACCTTCGTTTTTACTACCCTCTTCAGGTGCTGGATTTTCATCCTAAGTGGTCAAATTCCCCTAATACCTGTTCTAACCTGCCCCAGAGTCCTTCATTGTCTCCTCTATTGAGTTTTCCTCATCAAGTATGCTTGCTCCATACCTTTCCTGTCAACTAGCTACTGAAGAAAACGTACCTAAATATATGTATCTAAGCTAAGTTGTTCATTCGTTTTAAAGATAATTTTCCTTAGTCAAAAGAAATGTGTATCCAAGTGCGGCACATCAAGCATTAAGATTTGATGATAAGGGAGAAGTTTTTGAGGAAAGGAGGGGAGAACTTTGCATCCTATCCCTTGCTCAGGCTGGTATTTAGCCAAGTGCCCCCAGTCCTGGGAATATCACTGTCATCAGAAAATGAGCTGTTGAGAGAAGCCTCTGGTCTGTTCAACACACTCAGTTCTTCCTTTCTCACCATCACATGTGTGACTTCTGAGAAGAGGTCATAAAAGACCCTACAGCCCCTGCTGGCTCTCTCTCTCAGATTGCTTGCTGTTCGAAATCCAGCTAATGTTGCGAGGGCACTCGAGCAGTTCCATAGAGACACTTGGTCAAGCAACTGAGGCCTCCTGCCTCCAGCCATGGAGTAAATCATCTTGAAGTCAAGTCACGTGACTGTAGTCCCAGCTGACATCTTGGTCACAGCTTCACAAGAGACCCTCACCCAGTTAATCTGCTCCTTCATTTCTGACCCACAAAAACTGTAAGAGTATAAATGTTTGTTTTTTTAGGTTGCTAAGTTTTAGGGCAATTTGTTTCTTAGAACTGGCTAACTAATAAAAATTTAAAATATATTTTATATAAAAATATATAAAATTATGTACTATTACATAAATGCAAATATTCTCCCTTGTTCCAAAAGTATTTGAGATCACCGTGTGATTAGTTTGACTTGCTGAGGGAATGACCAAATATGGTTTGGTCCTTTTAAACAAGATATTTAGATGCCACTTTTATATCACATTGTGCTACAACGAAGTTTGAATTTTCTTGTTTAAAGAATCTACCATATACTTTTACCTTCACATTTGTTGTTGTTGTTGTTGTTGTTGTTGTTTTGCGGTACGCAGGCCTCTCACTGTTGTGGCCTCTCCCGTTGCAGAGCACAGGCTCCGGACGCGGAGGCTCAGCGGCCATGGCTCACGGGCCCAGCCGCTCTGCGGCATGTGGGACCTTCCCGGACCGGGGCACGAACCCATGTCCCCTGCATCGGCAGGCGGACTCTCAACCACTGCGCCACCAGGGAAGCCCTGGAGTTTTTTTTTTTTTTAAAGCACCAGCTTTTAGTGGTATGATTAGGTATCTTGGAGTCAATTGGATGCAGATTTGAATCCTCACTTATGTTTGACCTTGGACACGTGACAAAGTCCTTGGGCTTTAGCTGTACATAGGAGATGGTACCTATCCTTCAGGTTCATTAGAAATATTAGGAAGAATTTTAGTAACACTATTAGCACTGGACCTGCCAGTTTGTAGGGGCTCAAAAAGTTAGCTTTTATGGTTATTTAGGTGATAACCATCTCTCTGAAAATTTGGGTATAAAGTTTCTAGATATTAAATCATACTTAAAATACACTTAGGAATTTGCCTCTAATAAAATCCTTTAACTTTCTTTTTATTTTGAAGAGAGAACAATCTTTCTGTAAGGAAACTATGACCTTTAAATGATCAATCGGTTAGTCTAGATATTTAAATTTAAGTTGGCCTTGACTGGGATATAATGTACCTATGCCAGCAACAGGTGCCTGCAGCCCTCATGAAAAAGAAGGAAAGTATTCCTGACCTTTTATTTTATGCCTTTGAATTCAGTTACAGGTAGAGGAGAAGCTGGGCCGTTGCCAGAGACAATAAACATGAATTTCTCCTTAGATACAAGTTCAGTGTTTATAAGGTTAGATGCGTAGCACAAGACTTTGACAGTATGTGATACAACTTTTGTGTGTTAATGCACCTCATTCATATGCTGATAAGGCTTCTGTTGCTGGTGGCAGAGGGTTACCTTTAAATTAATACAAAGGGCAGCTGTAAGTTTTAATTTGCTACAACCGGATCAGCCCAATTGGATGTGCTGTCCTCATCATAAATTTAACTATGGCTACATTGCTTGGGCAGATAATTAGAAAGCACACCATTACTCCTACACTGAATACAATATGCATTTTGGTTTCCACCATAGTTATTTTAACAGTATAAACAGTAAATTAAATTAATAATACATTTATCGAAGTGCACACAGTGATAGCGACAAAGAACACAGAAGATTACCTGGTTCAATCCCTACATTTTACCAATGAGGAAATAGCTCCAAAGAAGGGAAGGGATTTCCCAGAGGTGACACAGCTGAGAAGCAAAGCTGATGCTGGAACCCAAGTGTCCTGTCTTCCAGTCTCACTCTTCTGTCCACCAACACAGAGTGAAATATGGTAACATTCTAATGGGGGATTCTGGGTTTCTTTTTCTCACCATTCACACTTTCTTTAAAGAAATTAAAATATTCTGCCATCTTTTCTATGGCGTATAAATTATCCACTCAGCAACTACAGCATTTATAGAAGAGCTTTTGGGTAGCAATTTCTTCCTTTCTTTTTATGCTCTCTAGAGCGATACCATATCGTTTCATGCAATGCACTCATCTCCCTGCTTCTGCTATATTTCCACTCCATCCCAACCTGAAAAACACTCTCCACAAACTCACTCATTCCATTGCATTCCGCTCCATTGTAAGTATCTAACCTGGAGGAGGCACTGTTCTAAGGGATGGGCCCCCAACAAGGAATAATAAAGAAACCAAGACATACATCCTCTTCATAGAATCCTGAGAGCTTTTGACATTCGCCTGCACAGCACTATTCTGTGACTTCCATTGCTTCCTTCATGGAGGTCTCTCTGACCACCGTAGGCCCTTTTGCACTGCATCATTGAAGTGTTTCATATAGAAAAAAAAAAGTTAGGTTCCTGAGCCCCATCTCAAACTACTGAATCAGAATTTCTGGGTTAACAATTCTCCATTTTGGGGGCTTCCCTGGTGGCGCAGTGGTTGAGAGTCCGCCTGCCGATGCAGGGGACACGGGTTCGTGTCCCGGTCCGGGAAGATCCCACATGCTGCGGAGCGGCTGGGCCCGTGAGCCATGGCCGCTGAGCCTGCGCGTCCGGAGCCTGTGCTCTGCAACGGGAGAAGCCACAGCAGTGAGAGGCTCGCGTACTGCCAAAAAAAAAAAAAAAAAAAAATCTCCATTTTTAACCAGCACCCCAGGTGATTCTTATGCACATCTAAGTTTGAAACCCACACTCCTACAAAAATGAATGTCTGCTCAATTCACTGGGCACTTACCACACGGCCTCATTTTTCTATTTGTCACCTCATAAGTGAATAAAATATATTGTCTATTGTACCGCTGACTTCTTAATGACAGTGGCTCTAATTGCACATTTTTCTGTGTGCCTCACTGTGCCTAGCACCATTTATTGAATATATTAGCTATTCAATTTACTAAATGACTCCATAATTAAATGTGAAATGACATTATTCATTCTTGAGACACATTTCTCCCCAGGAAAGCAGCACAAGATTTTATTTTTTTATTTCTTAAATTGTGTACTTTGCAAAGTTGCCAAGCCTGACCAGAAGCTCTATGGGGACCCTAATGCGACTGCTGTGATTATCACCCCCAGCAGCATCCCTCTTCTCTTCCTTCCCTTCCCAGGTTTATTGGATGTCTCTGGTCCTTGCCCTCAACTCATAGACCCTGACTCCAGAGTAGGGCATGTGGCTCCAGCCTCAACTAATCAATGCAATCCCAACTATTGTATATTCAGCGGTAAGTATGACTCCATTAAAGCCAATGAGACGCAAGGAGAGTTTGGCTGGGAGCTCCCAGAACATGGGGATTTCTTCACATGGAAGAGGAAGCAAGTAACCTTGGTGGCCACCTTACAACCTTGACAGCAACCAGCCTTATCGTCTGGCAGATGCTGCAGAAGGCAGAGCAGAGATGGTAAGAAACAAGAGTCTCCAGGGACCTCAAGGGTTGATGGATCAAACCATGCCTGAAGCTGGCTTCCCTTTGGCTTTGCTGGTTATGCAAGGCAATAATCCTTTTTAGTATTCAAGTTGCTTTGAGCTGGGTGTTCTGTTACATGGGATCAAAAGCATCCTGAGTGACGCAGGTAAGGACCATGTTTATCTTTGTCACAGTACATGATGCAAAGTCGACATGCACAATACAATTTTGAGTGAATAAATGAACTTCAGTTGTGCGCTTTTGTTTTCTTAGTGAACTGAAAAATTACAATACATTCAGAAACTACCATGGTTTGTTATAGAATATCATGGCTTGTTATTGGAAACTATCATGCTGTCTAATATACTAAGCTATACATTCCTGTATTGAATCCATACTTATTCCAAGTGTTGTGTTAGTTTCTGGGGATATGGAGATTTTTTTTAACAGAGAAGATGAAAAGAATTCATGTTTGCTGACTCCCTGAAATAGCTCAGGTGCTGTGCTGAGTGCCTTCACATGTATTTTTTTTCAATGAACCCTCACATAAGCCTTATGAGATATATATGATTATTATTATGACTTTAAACAAACAAGATTATCTCAGGGTGATTTATTAGACCAAAGTCATGTAGCTAATCTGTGGGGAAATTGATATTCAAACTCAGGTTCTTGCCCTTTTTTCCTCCACCCCAGTTTGGTGCCTGTGGCCAAGAACCTCACACTTTCCACCCCTTGCTGGAGGCCTGCAGGGGACAGAGCTATGTCAGCCAAGTACGAAGCCTCAGTTTCTGCTCTACAGAGGGAAATGAGTAATCCATTGTTCCAAGATCACTGAAGGGAAAAATACATGCCTTTGCCTCAGAGAAATAATAATATTTGTTACTCACAGTGCTTTTTGTCTTGTTTGAAAATGTAATTGGAGCTAGTTTTTAGCTTCTGTGACTGCCAAATGACCAAGAGGTCAGCTGCCCTGCTGTGGGCTTTGCAGCCAATTCATGAGGGTTATTTTAATTGACAAGGGTCCTGTTTTAATGGGAAGGGTTGTCACATCCTATTCACATCCTGGTTTTGATCTCACTGCAACAAATTTGCTTGAACTCTTCGCCTGTCCTCCATACTGTTCTTTCCCAGATTTTTCTTTTAGCAGCCCCACTTTGATATGCAGGGAGAGTGCGTCCTGGTCCGGCTGCTTCCTGCCTTGTTGGAGTTCCCCCAACACCTGAATGCGGTCTTTCGCTGCTTTGGGATTGCAGGCGATGCGGGTGAAGCCCTGATCAGCCCTAGCTTCCCAGCCATCCCCATCAAACACCCTCTTCTCTTGGGCTTCCCTGGTGGCGCAGTGGTTGAGAGTCCACCTGCCGATGCAGGGGACACGGGTTCGTGCCCCAGTCTGGGAAGATCCCACATGCCACGGAGCGGCTGGGCCCGTGAGCCATGGCCGCTGAGCCTGCGCGTCCGGAGCCTGTGCTCCGCAACGGGAGAGGCCACAGCAGTGAGAGGCCCGCGTACCGCACAAAAAAAAACACCCTCCTTCCTTATTCAACAAGACGGTTATGTGCTGGGCTGCTCTACCCAGCAGTAGCTTTCATTTCTTCTCAGGAGTAGAGGCCATTGTTTTGTGGCAGATAAATGTCTTGAAACGAGTCTCTGGGCAACCCTGCCCTGAGTGAGAAGACTCGTCAGCTCGGGGCTCGTTCTCGCCGGGTGGTACCCAGAGCCTGATGACTTCATTAGCACTAAGAGACCATCGCAGAGCCTGGCACAGCAGAAGTCAGAGGGAGATGTAGGCAAAGGCAGATGAATGGGAGAGGAGGGGCGAAGAAAGAAGGAAGGAAACAGAAAGTAGGAAGGAACAAAGGTGTGTGGCTTGTAGAGGTGGGAGCATGACCCTTAGAAGTAATATCTCCCACCCTCCCTCTGAAATGCAATCGTTCAAGCCCTTTTCACCAGGTTTACTGAGTGAACCTGCTTCCTGGTCCCATCCTGGAGCTTAGAGTACAATAGCAATCTCTTCCGCATTGCGGCTGAAGTGTGGAATTCGTCTCTATCTGGTAGGACCTTGTTCCTGGAGGGATCCCCGGACTCCTTGATCCCTTTTGATCTGCAGCTTCCCCCCAGACCCTCACCAAGTTATCCCAGTTAATACGTACGGGTTTCTTCTTCTATCTTCAGCTGCTTAATGAGCCTGGAGTCTTATTTAGATTCCCAGACCAGGGGTGCCCACAGCCCTGCACAATTTTAAATGATGCCCTTCAGGTGAATCAGCCTCCTTGGGGTCGTGCGTGCACAGACTCTATGACCTTCTGTGACAGTCCTGGTGTCACATCCCAACACCGCAATTGTGAGTGAGGGGTTAAGCCTCTTAATCCCAAATCTTGGCTACGCTCCTCTCTCGACAAGTCGTTACGTCTGCTTCATCTTATTCAGAAAAGTGCCAGTTGTGTTGTGCGTATCCAGGGACTTGAGCTGGGCCTGATTCAGGGAAAATCCTCTAATGCAGCTGCTCCCCACGCCTCAACCTCCCATCAGGGAATAGCTTTACACTAGAGTGAGTCAGTTGTCCTTCTGGTCCAGTTCCTGAGTCTCTGTTGCCCAAAAGCTGGGCCTGGAGGTTGCATTGGGTCTGAGCTCAGCCTGCGTTCCATGTCTCCATAGCTCCTGGCCTGCCCAGCAGACAGCCGCATCTTTCAAAGCACAGACCTCCTCAGAGGCTGTTCCCCTGCTTAAAAGTCCTCAGTGACTTCGTATTGGCCGCAGAAGGAAAAAGAATAGAAAAGATGAAACCAGGGAAAATTTTAAAATTGATCAACTCTAATGAAAAGTGGATGCTCTACCAAATAAAAATGATAAATCTCTGGCTAATTTAATTAAGAAAATAAGAAAGAAGATATAAATATGTATTTACAGAGATGATCTTTTCACATATATAATTATATATAGTTTCATATGTATATAGTCTCAGTACTCTAAGGAGAATGCTTAATGAAATCTAACTACATTTAAGGCTCTTTAAATGACTCAAGTAGAGAAATGAAATTGGAATAGACCAAAAATGAGAAAGAAATTTTAGAAGTTTATGAAAGAATAACTTCCAAGAAAGATGCCAGTGGGCTTTACTGGAGAGTTATTTCAAAAGTTCAAGGAACAGATAATCCCTACCATTATGTTACCACCTAATGGTGCCTAAGGATTCAAAAGAAGCTAATGAATTTTAATTTCACTTTGGTAAGTTAGTATGACTCTGCTATTAAAATCTGATTAAATTGTTTTAAAGATGAAACATTTAGATCAATGTTACTTATGAATCTAGATGCTGAATTACTAAAAAAAAATTATATCTAATCAAATTCTTCAATATATTAGAGTTTATTAGTATATCAGTATGTCAGCATATTAGAAGAATAATATACTTTGTCAAGTAAGGTTTAATCTAAAAACGTATGGTTAATTAAATATTAGAATACCTAGAACATAATTTATAATATTAGGAGAACAAAGGAAAAATATGCATTTGGTGGAGTTCAAATTTTATTCCATATTTTATTAGTAAAATAGGAGTAGAGGAGCACGTCCCTAATACGATTTTAAAAAAATTGCAAAATCAATAGCAAGCATCTTACCTTATGATAAGAATGTTAATGGTATTGTTCCTAAGTTAGACATAAAACAAACAAACCTCTGTTTACTACTACTGTTGTGGACACTTTCGTCACTGTTGTGGACACTTTCGTCACTGTTCTGAACATTTTACTCTCTATAATAAGATAAAATAAATCTAAATTTTCAAAACGGAGAGTGATAATATCAATTCTTTTAAAAAGTCTTCTAAACAACGAGAAGTCGAGAACTTTTGTAGTCTGGTAATAAGAATGTTTGTGATAAAACATTTCAGAAGGACAATTTGGTACCCAAATTGTAATGGTTATCAAGACTCTTTCATTCCAGACAAGCAAAAAGATATATACATATAATTTTGTCATGTATAGAAATCTCAAATCTCCATGCTGTGCCCCAGGAGCTAACGTAGTGATGTAGGTCAATTGTGCTTCAAACAAACTCCTGGAAAAGAGAGATGATCTGCAGTCACCAGAGGCAGGAGGTGGGAGAGAAGGAGTAGAACTGGAGGAAGGGGGTCAAAAGGCACAAACTCCCAGTTATAAGATAAATAAGTACCAGGGAAGTCATGTACAACACGGTTAATATAATTAAGTTATGTGTTATATTCGGAACTTGCTAAGAGAGTAAATCCTGTGAGTCCTCATCACAAGGAAAAGATGTGTTTTTTGTTTGTTTGTTTTTTTGCAGTACGCGGGCCTCTCACTGTTGTGGCCTCTTCCGTTGCAGAGCACAGGCTCCGGACGCGCAGGCTCAGCGGCCATGGCTCACGAGCCCAGCCGCTCCGCGGCATGTGGGATCTTCCCAGACTGGGGCACGAACCCGTGTCCCCTGCATCGGCAGCCGGACTCTTAACCACTGTGCCAACAGGGAAGCCCGGAAAAGATGCTTTTTTTCCATTTTGTATCTATACGCGCTGATGCTCACTAAACTTACTGTGGTCGTCATTTCATGGTGTAAGATCGTTATGCCATACACCTTAAATGTATACAGTGCTGTATGTGAATTTATATTTCAATAAGACTGTGGAAGAAATAAAAATAAAATAAATAAATATATATATATGAGTTTACTTAATGCAGTGTTTTCAGTGTTTATGTAGATAGAAGTGAGATGATGGAGTTCTGCATATTAAATGCACATGCATAGTTCTGTAGAGAGAGAATAAAAGACAGCTACATGTTGATAGCTCTGCGTAGTGGAAATGCTAACGTCACATTTTCAACAAGGTAAAATCCATGACTCATGAAAGTATAAAACGAACACATGTCCAACATTTTGTTCAATTGATTAAGTAATGAGGGAAGATATTAAGACTAGTTCAAAGAATATGTAAGAAACTAGATATTTATAGTCAGTTTAACAACAACAGAATGCTAGGATATGATTGCTGGAGTAGATACAAAACTGGTTAATAGTCTACCGCACAAGATGGTGACGATGGATGTTATCTTTCCTACCAGACAGAAATTATTTAGATCTCTACTGGACAAAAAATCTATAAGTTAACATGTGGCTTCAGTAAGACTGGGAATTTTAATTAAGAGTAAACAGTGAGCTGAACGACATATCTTTCCCCAGATCTGTGCTGTCCAAAGTGGTAGTCACCAGCCACAAATGGCTTTGGAACTAGTCCAAATCAAGATGTGCTGTGAGTATAAAATACACACCAGATTTCAAAGATGTAGTACAATAAAATCATATGAAATATTTCTTTAATAATTTCTCACATCAATTACATATTAAATTGAAACTATTTTGATATATTGAGTTAAATAAATCATATTATAAAAATTAATTCTACCTGCTTATGTTTTTAACATGGCTATTAGGACACTTGAAATTACGCAGTTTGCTCTTGTGTTTCACTTTATATTTTTCTTGGTCGTAGATAATCCTTGGGTGGGTCCCTGCCCTCCTGGTGTTGAAAGGACATGCCATGCATATTTCTGTTTCCAAGTGTTGAATAATTTTTATTATCAGAAATATGAGTAATTTTAGTGTTCGTCATCATAATTTTACAAAATCTCTAAAATAGATAAGCATTAATTTTATTAAAATAAAAGACTATTTTATACTTGGCTCTAAATATAAGAGTAAAATACCTAAGTCAGGTTAGGAGAGGAAAAACACACCGAGCAGGATTTTGAATGGGACTCTAATGGCACGTTCAGCTGTGTTAACTACAAAGTCCTCCTGTGAGTTATTTTCTAATGATCTTAAAATCTAATGATTTTAAGCAGTCAAGCATCTCTTAAAGTCTAATTCAGAGAAAATGAGAGTGACCCTAGGCATGAGCTGTGAAAGCCTCATCTGGGTGAGAAGGAGCTTCACTGTGCGTTTCTCTGAGTTACACACTGTCTCCTAGAGCTACCAGGCCAGGGCTCACCACTTGGGGAAATTAGGTAACCATGCGAGCTTGAGTTGCAGAGTTTTGGTGATGGAAGAGGCAGCGGATCAAGAAGGTACCACATCTGGTCCCTGTAGGGCTGGACCAGATTGGAATGGCCTGAGAGGAAGAGATGGCCATGACCCAAGAAGGCAAGAGATTCCCAAGCATCCTCAGATCCTAGGCTGTTATATCTTTACTCGCTGGATGATCTCTTCATTACAGACCTCAGAGGTGCTCATCAATTCAATGGGTAACGTTTGTCTGCAGGGCAAGCCAGACCATTTGAGATCTAGCTTTCATTTCGTTGCTATCTCACAGACTCCTCTGATCTTTGGCTGAAATTTAGGGACAAAAAATCTGGGATTTTCATTCTAGTCTTCTATTGTGTTCCCCACAGTCAACAGTGCAAATCTCTTAATACATGAGGATAATTGTTAAACATTTAGAAATAAAGGTGACCTGCAATCTCAAATCTAATGCCTTAGGTTTTCCAAGCTATGAACATTTTCTCTAAAGTATATAAAATAAAAATTAGTAACAGTATCCCCAACTCCTTGGATTTTGAGGGTGGGGAGTGTAATTTATACAGGAAAATAGTATTTATATGAATGATAAAACTAAAGTGGCAGTTTTCTTTAAAATAATAAATTATATGGTACTTGTCTTTCTCTTTCTGACTTACTTCACTCTGTATGACAGATTCAAGGTCCATCCACCTCATTACAAATAGCTAAATTTCGTTTCTTTTTATGGCTGAGTAATATTCCATTGTATATATGTGCCACAACTTCTTTATCCATTCATCCGATGATGGACACTTAGGTTGTTTCCATCTCCGGGCTATTGTAAATAGAGCTGCAATGAACATTTTGGTACATGACTCTTTTTGAATTATCGTTTTCTCAGGGTATATGCCCAGTAGTGGGATTGCTGGGTCATATGGTAGACAAATACCATATGCTAACACATATATATGGAATTTAAGAAAAAAAAATGTCATGAAGAACCTAGGGGTAAGACAGGAATAAAGACACAGACCTACTAGAGAATGGACTTGAGGATATGGGGAGGGGAAAGGGTAAGCTGTGACAAAGTGAGAGAGAGGCATGGACATATATACACTACCAAACGTAAGGTAGATAGCTAGTGGGAAGCAGCCACATAGCACAGGGAGATCAGCTCGGTGCTTTGTGACCACCTAGAGGGGTGGGATAGGGAGGGTGGGAGGGAGGGAGATGCAAGAGGGAAGAGATATGGGAACATATGTATATGTATAACTGATTCACTTTGTTATAAAGCAGAAACTAACACACCATTGTAAAGCAATTATACTCCAATAAAGATGTTAAAAAATAAGTTAATTAATAAAAATAAAATAATAAATTACCCCCCCCTTCTTTTTTAAAAGGAGAGTGACATTTCTTCAGTTAGAATGGCAAAAGAAATTGATCCATGTGTGTCTTCTCTGTGAATTTTGACTTTAATCAATCGCCCAGATTTTCAAGTTCAGGTAGCAAAATGTTGACCAATTGAAATTGAGGCTGATTCAATAAATAAGCTGAAAGTAAAGTGGCTTTCTCTATATGCTTCTGTTTGTAGGGCAGAACAAAGCAGGTCGAGCAGCTGTTTCTGAATTGTGTAAGCCTTGCTTCACGTAGACTTGTGGAAAGAGTTTTGCTTACCCCTTTTCCAGCTCTCCACTGGAATAATTCCCTTTGTCCAATATGGCCTTTCATCCCTCCTAGCCTCTCATCTGACCCTTGTCTTCCAATGTTCTAGTCCATTGGTTCTCAGAGAGTGGTCTGCAGCCTCTTACAGTACCCAAGGTCCTCTCAAGGCCATCTGAGAGGTCAAAACTATTTTTACAACATGACTCAGCTCTTACTTGCTTTTTGCACTTTGTTAAAGTTAAAGCACTGGTGATAAAACTGTTAGTGTCTGATGGCAACCGGGGCAGCGGTCCCCAGTGGATAAATCCTCACTGTATTCCTCACCACCATGCATTCAGTTTCCCTTAACAGTGCCCCAGATGAAACAGTAAAAAGCATTAATTTTGACCCTGAAGTGTATCTCTTTTTATTATTTTCAATAGGACATACACAAAAAAGATGCTGGTTATCTCGAGGAAAAACACTGTGCAGTGAATTTTTATACTAGTGCCTTAAAATCCATTAGTTTTTATAGACTAAAAACCATTCGTCTATATTCTACTGGTACATTAAAATCCATTAGTCTACTTTAAGTGGACTCTTTACCCGTGTTGCGATTTTTGCAACAGCATGCATTGGTCATTTGGAAAGCATTTGCTCACTGAGTTATCCAAGTCTTCCCAAGGTTGACTCATTAAATTTGATATTCCACACATTTAAGAAACTACCACTTATAGAATTTTCTGTGGCGTAACAAAAGAGAATATCCACAGTTATCTAAAAACGGCATTAAAATACTCATACATTTTCAAATTACGTGTTTGTGTGAGGCCAAATTTTCTTCCCGTACGTCAACCAAAATAACGTAACACAGCAGGTGGAACGCTGAAGAATCTGAGAACCCAGCTGTCTTCTATTGTTAGACATTAAACAGACAAAACACCCAAAAAAGTTTCTGAGTCTTCAATAATTTTTAAGAGAGTAAAGGGGTTCTGAGACCAAGATATTTGGTGACTTAGGATCTGATCAATTCTGTCTCAGCTTGGAGGCTTTTGCTCATCTCTAGAACACATTGCTCACTCTTCTTTTGATATATTCTAACACAATGCTTCTTGAACTTAAATGTGCATGCCTATCACCAGGGAAAGTGCTAAATAAAATGCTGATTCTGATACGGTACATCTGGAGTGGGACCTGAGCTCTGACAGGCTCCCAGAATATACCAATGCTGCTAGCCCATGGACCCACCTTTAAGGGGTCTAGCTCTACCTGTACCACTCACGTGATCCTCGTCATTTGCTGCCTGTAACACCTGAGCTGTCCTCTCCCTTCTATTATTATTTTATTACCATTGTTATTATTACTTGTGCATGTGCTATCAACTTGGTGCCGGAGGACACTGCAAGGAACTTTACATGTATTATCTCATCTAACACTCACAATATCCCTTTACATAGGCTCCATTACTATACCTTGTCTACAGTCGAGGAGACTGAGGATAAGTATTTGCCAAGGGCACAAACAACGAGGAGGAGGTAGAATTTTTTTTTTTTTTTTTTTTTTTTTTTGTGGTACGTGGGCCTCTCACTGCTGTGGCTTCTCCCGTTGCGGAGCACAGGCTCCGGACGCGCAGGCTCAGCGGCCATGGCTCACGGGCCCAGACGCTCTGCGGCATGTGGGATCCTCCCGGACCGGGGCACGAACCCTATCCTTATCTATTAAGGAGATAGAACAATCCAGCCCCTTGCTATGGTTCTTCCATTCCCTGCAGTAGCACTACCGGCATCAAACCACTATAAGAGTAGACAGTTCAGTGGCATATTGGACTGGCACTCACTAAGAGGAAGAATGGTAACTTTTATCTCTGAATTTCCATGAAATCAATTTGCAAATATTACATTAATTATTACTTTTGATTAATTAATTATTACATTTAACATAATGTTTTTGGTCACCACAGTTGCTTGTATTAAAAAGGCTGCTTTCAATTCTCTGCCCATCTTTGCTCTGAAGTCTAGCTTCTTTCTTTCCATGTTCATTGTTAGAGAAAAAACAAATATTCTGTCTCTTGTTAAAACAATGAGTCAGATTTTATTCAGGACTATTGTGACAGGTATAGGGACCACAGCAATGGGGTTTTGCAGTAAGGGAGAGAGATTGGGCTCAACTCTGAATATAATAAAAGAAATGTGGGAATTTAAAGATAAGGAGCAGAAATGGGCAGGAGAGGGGAGTGTCTATGGGAGGAGGGCCGTCTGTAGATGGAAAATTACTAAGAGGGTCCAGTAATTCTTTTCTAAATTGACTTAACGGTATTCTTGCTGAAGACAGGCCAAAGTGATCACACGTCACCTGGGGGATGGTCGAGGATGAGGAATTTGGTCAGCTATGAGAGAGATCAGATTGAAGGTGGAGGATTCTGGCTAAACCAACTTGACAGGATTCTTGCTTAAAACAGGGCTCTTCAGGGCATGTCTAGTTGAAAAAGAGCTTGGAGGGACCCAACTACAGTTTGGTTAAGGAGAGACTCTTTGTCATCACATTTATTAAATGAATAGTACATGAATGTAGAATCAATGGAAACTCTGTTGCCTTTCTTATTTTTTGTCCTGTTTCTAATGAGTGTGTGTGTGTAGTTGTGTATGCATGCATACGTATGAGGGTTGAGGGAGATTGAAGTCCATTGTCAGATTTTGTAGATATTTGTCCCTCGACCCTGATTAACATTTGGCCAATAGCTTTTCTTGGCCATGCTTACTGTTGTATTTAACCATAAAGGGAAAGAACTAGCCGAGATGATTTCTAATGTCCCAACTAGCAGGAAACTCTGTGTGTCAAAATTTTGCTTTTATACATTTTTTGCTATGACAGTGATGGGAGCATCTAGAAATGTGGTGAAGAGGGGGCTTTGTCCATTCCCCACCCCCGGCTCTATAAGTCTTCCATCCTTGATATGCACAATTGACATTTTTTCAATCATTTGTAAACTTATGTGCAAACTTAACTTCAGGGCAAGTTCCTAGGCCCCATTTCCAACTAAATTGCTCCCCTTAAGACTCTTCTATAGAAATTCTGGAGTTGAGGCTTCCCTGGTGGCACAGTGGTTAAGAATCCTCCTGCCAATTCAGGGGACATGGGTTTGAGCCCTGGTCCAGGAAGATCCCACATGCCGTGGAGCAGCTAAGCCTGTGTGCTGCAACTACTGAGCCTGAGCTCTAGAGCCCACAAGGCACAACTACTGAGACCATGAGCCACACCTACTGAAGCTCGTGCCTGGAGCCCGTGCTCTGCAACAATAGAAGCCACCGCAATGAGAAGCCCGCACACCGCAACGAAGAGTCGCCACAACTAGAGAAAGCCTGCACGCAGCAACGAAGACCCAACGCAACCAAAAATAAATAAATAAATTTATTAAAAAAAAAAAAAAAAGAAAAGAAATTCTGGAGTCACCAAGTTCTGTAGTCCCCAAAGGGAAGCTCTGAGACTTACTATTGTGCATCTTTCTACAGCAGCCGCCATGGGTCCTAAGAATACTGCTCTCCCCATAGGGCCGTGTCAAGGACCTCTCCACAAAATCCGTGCAGCTCACTGGGGGTTTCCCTCAATGTGCCAAATTTGGCAACATTGCAGTGTGTCTGCATTGCTATTTGGGCTAATTTTTTTGCCCTTTTCCTCATATCTTGTTGATAAATTAGATACCAGTTAGCAAATTTGCATATATTATCTCTAATCCTCATAAGATCCACGCAGATATAATTATACCCAAGTTATTCGCGACAGAATTTGGATTCAGAAAAGGACGGGTAGTTAGTACTAGAACTGGATTTGACTCCAAGCCTGCTCAATTCCAAACCATGTGTTTTTCCAAATATATCATGCTGCTGCCGTGTTCTGGCCTTTTTCTGGCTACAGTTAACATCTGAGAAACCAAAGCAATTCACCTCCAGTGTAAAACAGAGCAATAAGCAAAACCTCTTTCCTAGAATTGGAGCTTATTTCCTCTGCTTACTGACTGTCCAGACTCGGGCCTCCCTCCCCTCTCTGCTTCATATGAAGGAGTTTAACCTCTTCCTGGGCAGGATGCTGAGTCTCCCAGACTCTCCTGCAAGAGCTAGAATCCAGGCTTTAACTATTGTTGGCCAATAGCTTTTCTTCTCCATGCTAACTGTTGTCTTTAACCATAAAGGGAAGGAATTAGCTGAGATGGTTTCTAATGTCCCAACTAGCAGGAAACTCTATGTGTTGAAATTTTGCTTTTTTTTTTTGCGGTACGCGGGCCTCTCACTGCTGTGGCCTCTCCCGTTGCGAAGCACAGGCTCCGGACGCGCAGGCTCAGCGGCCATGGCTCACGGGCCCAGCCGCTCCGCGGCATGTGGGATCTTCCCGGACCGGGGCATGAGCCCGTGTTCCCTGCATCGGCAGGCGGACTCTCAACCACTACGCCACCGGGGAAGCCCGAAATCTTGCTTTTATACGTAGTTTATGACAGTAGTGAAGGGATGAAGAAATGTGGTGAGGAGGGGTCTTTGTCCACCCCCCTCCCCCATTCTATGAATCTTCCATTCCTTCCATTCCTTAATATATTTTGCATGACGATCATTAAGCAGCAGTGAAGCAATAATAGGAATTTCTTAGGCTACTTCCCTTCACTTGTGTTTTATTCCAGAGGTCCTCACATGAAAAGATTCCTGTCTGTTTCCATACAATTCCAGATTTCTGAACAGGAATACACCCTACAGATGATCTCGTCTACTGCTTCACTTTGGGGGTGATTGAATCAAGGCTTGGTGAGGTGAAATGCCCTCATTTACAACATGCACCATGCAGATAGCAGAGGAGGACTGGAATGCAGCTCTCCTGACTCACCACTCAGACCTCTCTCCTCCACACCGCTCTGAATCCGGAAGATGCCTGTGTAACTTATAACCCAGGTGAGTCACGTTTGCCTCTCCCCCAGTCCCAGCTGAACCGACAGCCGACGTGGCAGCGAGATTTTCCGGGTCTGAGAAGGAAGCCTGACAAATGATGAGTGTTGATCTAGAGCCGATTGTCCTTGGTCAAACTAAAAAGTACCCTGCTGTCCTACAACCTGGTTAGAAACCCAAACAACACAAGGCAGCCGGTCCTGTCAGCTAGAGACAGGCTTCCTGCTGACAAAGCTAAACACTTAGAGGCAGTTACATTTTCACTTGTCTGAAAAACAAACTTCCAATGGCCCTGAAGCCAAAAAATAATTGAGCCACAGAGAAAACAGTGCAGGGCTCCCGTTTAGATATTCCCTTCTTTTTCATGGAGAATTTTGAAGTTTAGAAATTGAGGAAGAATGAGTGAGCCACGGTAGCCGGGATCACAGTGGAAGGGAAGGTGGGTGGGAGAAGCTGCCTAGTGGCACACTTGCTCTTCAGTGGTTGCTGGGGAGTTGGACTATATTCAGATACTCCTTTTTTTTTTTATCTGGGAGACCTTGGAGGGGTCACTTTGCCACTTTGGGACTTAACCACTTCATTGATAAAATGAGTAACTTAGGTCAAGCCATCACTAAGATATGTTTATCCCTTCAAAGTTAGGCCAGAGAAATTTAAGACTTAACCAGTATCTTCCACCTAGATTTCATCTTCACTCCCACCTTGGATGCTCTTTGGTCCCTCATGACCCATCTTTGATATCGTCCCATTATTCAAGGATGGGCTCCCCTCCTAGATTCTCCAACGTCCTGATGAGCAGCCTACACTGCTCATCTATATTTTCAGCCCTCCTCCTTCTGTGTCCTTCTGCCCCAGTAACTTTGTTATCTGCCACTGTTTGACCAGCTTAGTCTCCTTCCATCCCTGAGAAGCTGAGTCTTGATGGGAAAAAAGAGATTTCACTGTATTAATTGGACCCATCCCAAATGTATGATTTCCTTTGCAGGAAGATTCTCAGTGCTCTTCAGAAATTCTCTTAATCATTTCTAGTGGTTTCCTCTAAACACTCCCTATAATAAGCCCACACATTTATTACTTTTCTCAATATCCTGCTTTCACTCATGCTTATTAATTGGATGACATCTACTCCAAATACATGAGAAATTTTATGGTACAGAGGCAACAACTAGGAATTAAACACTTCGTATTACCAGGCACTGTTCCAGGTAGCAAGAATAAGATAAAATATCTGTGTTCTTAGATTCTAGTAGGGAGCATGGAAGCAGACAAACAAACAAATAAAGCTGCAAAGGAGTTTCCTTGAATGTTGGATGAACTCTAAGCTGCTCATGTGTAGGGCAAGACTCCGTGATGCCGAGCAGTAAATAGCCACTGGGGAGCTGTCAGCAAATAAAGGTTCCAGAGCTTGGGCAGGACTGGGAGTTTTGGAGTATGTTAAGTATTACTAACTGCTATGGAGAAAATAAAGCAGAATAAGGGGGATAGAAATTGGTGGGGGGATATATATTATATATAGGTCGTGAGGAAAGGCTATATTTATAGGTGAATTTGGGAAAGACACCTGAAAGAAATGAGGGTATAAATCATGTAGATAACAAGGGAAAATCACATTTAATTAGCGCTAACTATAACTGATATAAGTGACAGTACTTGATGTATTAGAGACAAGAGCAATGAGGACTCCAGTGTTTTTGCCTAGATTATTGAAAGAATAGACTTGCCATTTACAAAGATGAAGAAGGTTTAGGGAGGAACTGGCTAATTATAGGGTGATGCTGGGAGGCATCAAGAATTTGACTTGGAAATGTTAAGTTTGAGATTCCTATCATGTAACCACGTAATGACGATGAGAAATTAGTTGAATCCATAGCCATTCATTTTAGGGTAAGAGTCTGTCTGGAGATATAAATTTTGGAGTCATTGGGTATGGCTGGTGTTTAAAGCTATCTATGTCAAATTCTAGCAACTTATTTTCTTCCCACTTAAAATGCAAGCCTAATTTTCATGTATCCTAACTTCTCACTAGTCTCATAAGTGTTCTTTTTTCTTTCTAGGGCCACGTATTTTCCCATCTCAGGTTTCCTAAGGCAACTCTATAGCCACATTTATCTTACGATGTCTCATTTTCAATATATCTGAACTTTAATTCATCTACCTCACTTATGAATTGTTTCTTTTGGTCTGGTTTCTTATCACAAGAATAGACACCACTGTGTATGATTTTCCCAAGCTACAAGGCTCATTCATCATTAATTCCTTCATCTCTGTCACCTGTGTCATTCAACTTGTTGTCAACTTCTAGCAAATAATGTCCTTACAGTGGTTCTCATATCTAACCTTCTGTACTTTCTCACGACCTTCCAAATCCTATCCCAAAGTATGCAGCTAACACTATAGGCCATCACCCTCCACACTTGCCCACAATTGCAGCTCTGCCAGCCTGTGGTCCATTCCACATACACATCACGATTTTCAGGGTATTTAAAATTCCCTAGCCTCACACATGTTTAAATTCTACTAGTACTTGAACTATCTCTAGTATCCCCGTTCTGGATCTTCCTTGACTCCAAGTCAAAATTAATTCCCCCTGATTATTAATTGCATAACTCCTTGTTTCTCTCTCTATCCTTGCCCTGGGCATAGTCTGACTTTATATTCTAGCTTTCATACCTGTGAGTTTCCCTGGTTGTTCAGTGTAAGATCTTTAAGGATGTAAGATTCATAATCATTTTGTCACCAAGAACCAACAATGTGGCCGGTAAGTAGACACTCATTAAATGCTAAATAAATTGACATTAAATATGTAATTTAGTTTTCTCTAATAGCTATATCCTAAATAATGTAACATTCTCAATTCCCTATTAGATAGTTCTTCCTCATCGTTAGATAAGATTTTATCCATCTGGCTCCTGTGGTTGGGAAGAAAATCCAGGCTCTTGACGGAAGTCCCTTTAGTGTCTAGTATAGCCTGATGGAAATAGCATTCTGCTATCAATGGGAAAAAGAAAGCTTTCTCTTTTACCTTGAAGAAGCTTCTGACCAAAAAACATTTCCAAAGGAGTGTCAATTGGCTGCAGCAGCCTCTTGGTCTTTCCTTCTGTGAATTGATTCCAAATAATCCCGGCACAATTTACTTTTAGATCTCTCACCTAATGGTAACTAGGTGTTCTGCAGGCACCCTCACTGTGAGAAGAATAAGCTGCTGAAAGTAAAATAGAAGAGGTGCTTCTCAAAAGTGAGGATTCATTCATTCAATAGGTATCGCTTAAGGGCTTACTGCACACAGAGCACTGTATGCTGTGGGGAGTCACTGAAGAAATAAAAGACAAGGGCTTCATTTCCTTTAAATAGTTTCATACGGGAGACAAAGATAGCAGACGAAAACTAGAGAGTGACGGTATATTAGTAACTTACAAAATATACTTATGATCTGAGTAATACAAAGGATAGTACTTGAAAAATGTATCCCATCTCAACAGCGATATTTTTTTTCTTACCTTTTGGTATGTGCTCGTCCATCTGTCTGCCTATCTCAGTCTCTCTCCCGATTCCCAAAATTCAGTTAAATATTAAATTCTTTCAGAAGACTCCTTAGCTATTCCAGGTAACTGATTTCTCCCTTTTTTCAACACTAGCTCATTTATGGTCTGTTAGTCTCAGTTGGCTATAGGTGCATAATGCCTTATATCGTTGGCGATCTTAAAAAGAGTAAAAATAGTCACTGTGTTTTGAGCTCTTATATGTAAGTGGTACTATGCCTCAAGAATGGCATGTGGGATTATTTCATGTAATGTCACAAGACCCTAAGAGGTGTATTATTTGTTGTTCTTACTATACAAAAAGAGAAACAAAAACTCATTAACATAAACAGCACTTTAAAAATTTGAATACAGGTCAATCTGACTCTTAAAATCATGCTCTAAATGTGTTTCCCTGTAATAATTCGAAGCTCTTTTTTGTTTTTGGTGGGGGGAAGTGGGAGTCATTCATTCTTTTGAAAATCTGATCAATTTGATTGCCATTTCTGTCAACACAGAGATTAGAGGTCCCCAAAATCCCACCCAGTGAAAACCTCCTGAAAATGTTGAATAAACTATTTCAAAAGAAAAATGTTGAGAGAACACAAATCGGGAGTAGAGTGAGTGTCGAAGCTGGCACTGCCTAAGGACCAGATGCTGGTCCCTTATGGCTTAGAGCTTTCATTTTAACGACAATGAAAGATGACTTGGGACCAGAGACTTTGACGTAAATGAGGACTCACAAAAGGAAACACCTGGTGGTGTAACCTAAAAAGAAAACAACATCCCCCCTTACACCAGATAACAATCAAGAAATCTGCCCTTCTCTGGGGCTTCCCTGGTGGCGCAGTGGTTGAGAATCCACCTGCCAATGCAGGGGACACGGGTTCAAGCCCTGGTCTGGGAAGATCCCACATGCCACAGAGCAACTAAGCTCATGTGCCACAACTACTGAGCCTACGCTCTAGTACCCATGAGCCACAACTTCTGAAGCCTGTGCACCTAGAGCCCGTGCTTCACAACAAGAGAAGCCACCACAATGAGAAGCCCGCGCACCGGAATGAAGAGTAGCCCCCGCTCACCGCAGCTAGAGAAAGCCCCCGCGCAGCAATGAAGACCTAACACAGCCAAAAATAAAATAAGTAAAATAAATAAATTAAAAAATAAAGAAATTTACCCTTCTCAGCCTTGGCTCCAGATACAGGAAGAACAAGGAAAACAAGAACACCTCCTCACCCGAGAATTCTTAACTACAAGTCAACTTTCACGTGAAATTGGGTCTAAAAATTACAATAATGATGTGGTCTGAAAAATATCAAGTATCAAATTAAGTCTGAAGTCTTCCCAGGTAAATAGGGCTCCCAGAGGCCCAGCAGAAGCAAACTGAAATTCTCTTTATAATAAGGGCTCTAAGCCCAAGCCTTGACACATTCCATTCCTTAAAGTTCCAGGGAAAATTAGATCACTGTAGGTAATAAAAGGAAAAAAAAAAGAAAGAGAAAGAAAAATAATTTTTAAAATAAAGCCACCACAAAGAAGAGTCTTCAGAAATAAATGAGCAACAGAATCCACGTAAGCGCTGCATGCTTCTGCAGTGAGGTTGGCAAGGGGGCTCTGGGGCGGCTGGGGAAATGTGTGTGGAGGTGGCTCCTAAAGGGGTGTCCAAATATCTCTTGACCACTAGCTGCAGGCTCATGTATATTAATAAATATATAGCCGCCCAAGGTGACCGAAAGGTAGTATTTATTTAGCTGTTTATTTTCCGGCCTCTTTCTTTTACAATTAATTCCACAAAGCTGTTTCCACATGGAAGAAATTCCTTTTTTTTTTTTTTTTTTTTTGCGGTACGCCGGCCTCTCACTGCTGTGGCCTCTCCCGTTGCGGAGCACAGGCTCCGGACGCGCAGGCTCAGCGGCCATGGATCACGGGCCCAGCCGCTCCGCGGCGTGTGGGATCCTCCCGGACCGGGGCACGAACCCATGTCCCCTTCATCGGCAGGCGGATTCTCAACCACTGCCCCACCAGGGAAGCCCTCCTCTTGCATTTTAATGCTCACAGTATTTGGTCTATTCTATCTATGCTTTACTGACAACGCTAATCACTTTTTACCTAGTATTATACATTTTTATCTATTAGTCTTATCTCTCCTATTAAGCAGGAAGTATTCTATCTAATCTACCTTTATACATCTCAAATAACCTTACCAAACTTAGTCAACATTCAAATAAACATTGAATGAAAATGAATAAAACAGCAGATAACATATACTGGGTACTTAATATGTTCTATGATACCACTTTACCTCTGTTATTTAATAAGCACACGTAAACAAACCATTTTAGGAGGACATTATCAGCATCCTCAGGACACTGATGAAGAAACAGAGAGGTTAAAAAGACAACAACCGGGCTTCCCTGGTGGCACAGTGGTTGAGAGTCCACCTGCCGGTGCAGGGGACACGGGTTCGTGCCCCGGTCCGGGAAGGTCCCGCATGCCGCGGAGCGGCTGCGCCCGTGAGCCATGACCGCTGAGCCTGCGCGTCCGGAGCCTGTGCTCCACAACGGGAGAGGCCACAACAGTGAGAGGCCCGCGTACCGCAAAAAAAATAAATAAATAAAAGACAACCACCTTGTCCAAGGTTACATGAGTATAGGAATCAAAACCAGTATTTCAGCTGGAGCTCTCACACAGCCAGGAAGCTTAAGTCCTGTGCTATTATGCCTCCCTGTAAATATCCCTGTAAGAGGCAGCATTGTATATGGCAAAGTCCCCAATCTTGCAATCAAGAATGTCAGTGAATGAAAACTGAATCCTTAACCCAGTTCTGCCAACAAGATCACTGAGGCATCCTTGGGAAATCACTTACCTCTCAGCCTTAGTTTTAAATAAGGGATAGTACAGGCTGACTTGAAAGTTCCTTTCATCTTATGATTCTATATGCCATCAAACTTGTTTACCCAGATTTCTCTAATACAAACACCGTCTTGCACAGATTCCTCACTAACCTTCATCCATACCCTAGTTAATCTTATCTCTAACCCTTTGCATTCTGTCTCCCCTTTGGAAATAGCTTGTCTCTTTTTTTTTTTTTATACTATTGAAATTTTATTTTTTTAAGAAATAGGATTTTATAATCATTTCTTTTGCTGTGTAATACAGTTTTTACATTGTATGATGTTTTCTTCTTCTTTTTTTTTAACGTCTTTATTGGAGTGTAATTGCTGTACAATGGTGTGAGCTTGCCTCTTTCTCTTGGCTGGTCTGTCTACTATCCTTCAAGTCATCACTTCAGTCCCGTATTCTCCGTGAAGACCTTGCCAGCCCACACTAATCATCGTTTGCCCTGGAGGATGCAGCACTTTTTCATGTTGTTCTCTTCTTGTTTACTGCATGCTGTTTCAGGTTGGCATCCAAAATCTAAGCTCCTTAAGTTTAGAAACTATATATTTTGCTTTTTGCTTTGCTTTGTCAGTGTTTTATGTTCTATAGCATGTACCATGGATACATTATAAGAGCTCATTCACATGTGACTGTTTATTTTTTTTAAATTTGATACTTAATGAGGGGGGAACTCAGTGAGAAAATTCAAAGAGTTTACAGCATCAGTTAGAACCTTTAAAACTACATTCTCCAAGGCCAACGAGTCAGAGTTAGAATGGACGGTATTGAAGTCATAGCCTAGACAGTAGTTCTCAGTCAGTGTCTTTCACTGACAAAGCTGATGATGTAAAACTGAATGAGATCAATCCTGTTCAAATCAGCATCCCTGAAAACCGGGTTTTCTTAAAGAAAAGAAAGCACACAAACAATAAAAAGCAACCTATAAACAAAGCAACAACACAACAATGACAAAATTTGTCTATGGTAAAAAGGAAATTATAGGAAAACTAAAAAAAATTAAATTATTAAAATTTTAGTAAAGGTGGTGATGAGCACACATTTCCTTTCCAAACATAGTTTCTGTAGAGAAAGAACTGACAGGCTGGGCCATCTAGACAAGCTGGTTCTCGGGTCATTTCCTCTGTCGTCGTGTCTGGTTGGAAACTCGTCCATAATTCATAGTCATCTCTCAAAGGACGATCATTTCCACCTCTTCTTCTCCTTCACATATTCTGGGTGGATAACCTCACTTTCTGCTTCACCAAGAAAACAGAAGTAAGTCAGAAGGAGAAAAACAAATACGTATATTAACGCATATATGTGGAATCTAGAAAAACGGTACAGATGAACCTGTTTGCAAGGTAGAAATAGAGACACAGACGTAGAGAACAAACGTACAGACAGCAAAGGGGGAAGGGAGGGGGTGGGATGAATAGGGAGATTGGGACTGACATATATACACTAATATGTATAAAATCGATAACTAATGAGAACCTGCTGTATAGCACAGGGAAGTCTACTCCACTTCACTAAACACAACACTGTAAAACAACTATAACCAATACAATTTTTTTTAATTTAAAGAAATAAGAAAAAAAGAAAATGGAAACCAGGAAAAGGAACTCTTGAAACTTACATGGCTCCGTCTCCCCCTACCCCCAGCCCCGCACCAGACACCTCACTCTCTCAATTAGCCTCGAATTAGCCTCAATTTCTCAGGCATGTTCACCCCTACCACCTGCTCTTCCTCCTAACAGCATTAAAATATTTTCAAAATCTCTCCTACCTTTTTTTAAAAAAAAATTAATTGATTAATTTTTGGCTGCGTTGGGTCTTTGTTGCTGCGCGAGGGCTTTCTCTAGTTGCAGCGAGCAGGGGCTACTCTTCGTTGTGGTGCGTGGGCTTCTCACTGCAGTGGCTTCTCTTGCTGCAGAGCATCGGCTCTAGGCGCACGGGCTTCAGTAGTTGTGGCACGTGGGCTTAGTTGCTCCACTGCATGTGGGATCTTCCCGGACCAGGGCTCGAACCTGTGTCCCCTGTGTTGGCAGGCAGATTCTCAACCACTGTGCCACCAGGGAAGTCCCTCTCTCCTTTCTTAATGAAACAAACAAAAAAAATCCCTCCACCCTGCATCCCATGTTTCCCTACTACACCTCTTCATTTAAACATTTAAATATTTGACTATATTTGTTTCCTCTCTCCTTACCACCCATGATCTGGTTAGCCAGTCGCAATCTGGTTCGCGATCTCCATGCTCCCCTGAAACAGCAAATAGTGCCCAAGGTCATCAAGAACCTCTTTTGCTGTCAGATCCCTTGGATGTGGGAAGTGGCTTTGGGTTCACATACTCTCGGTTGTGAATTCCAGCTCCTCCTAAGCTGTTTGACCTTCCGCAGTTGCCTGATTTTAAACCTCATTTCTGCTTATGTAAGTGCTGTCATGATGATTAAGTGAGGAAATGTATTTAATGAATGTAGCTTAGGTCCTGACGATTACGCTGCCATTTACTGAGAGCTTACTGCCCTTGACCTCCCTGAAGCGTTTGATTCTGTGGTACCTTCCTTCTCTTTGACCTTCTGTCTCCCCTTTGCTGCTAATGCTGTTGGCTGTTCCTACAATGTTAATCACAGAATTCCCCAGTGAGTTCTAAAAAGTTGAGAAACATAATAGGAATCAAATCAGAATCAATGCATTTGCTTTATTGCAGAAAAACTATGGGAAGTTTACTTATAGCTAAAATGAGAATTTCCCTACTCTCCTCAAAATTTGGACCCACATGAGATCATAGCTCCCTCCCATCCAGTCAGTGACCCAGTTGACAATTGCACACCTCCCCCCATCACGCCCCCCCCTCATCACAGGCAGCTGGCCCCACGGGGAAGGCAGGATGGAGAGAAGAGGACACTGGGCTCGTGGTCCTGGCAACCCTGAAAGGCTGGATCAGGCGTGCTTGCTTCTGACAATCTCACCAAACAGCAGTGAGTGAGGGTGTAGATGTTCCTTTGTTACGAGATAAGGTAGGAGGCCAGGAGAAAAAGAGCATGGTGTATCCCATCTTATCTGTCTGATTCTACTCCTCCTTAGCTGGCCACCCCTTCACAGCTTCCCTGCCTCTTTTCTCCCTTAAATGTCACTCTTCATTAGGAATTCACCCAATCCCTCTCCTCATTTCTGTGTAGACACACTCTTAACATCTAATCTCATACTCCCCCAGGGTTTCAGCTATCAACAATACGCTCATGACTCCAAAAACTGCCTTCCTATTGCTGTGTAACAAATCACCACAAACGCATTTCTTTATTAAACAGCACAGACATATTATCACACATTTTCCGTGGGTCAGGAGTCTGGGTGTGGCTTAGCTGGGTCCTCGGCTCAGATTCCCACCAGGCTGAAGTCGAGCTGGTGGCTGGGTCTGTGATCTCATCTGAAACTCAGGGGGTATTCCAGGCTCACATGTTGTTGGGTAAGTTCAGGTCCCTGTAGCTGTATGGTTGAGGCGCCCGTTTTCTTGCTAGTGGTCAGCAGGTGACCCTCTCATCTCTTGGAGGCCATCCTCAGGTCCTTGCTAGCGTCCTTCTCTGTAGGTCCCCTTACAAAATAGTAGCTCATGTCTTCAAGGCCAGCAGGAGGATCTCTCTGTTGAGCAAGGACCCAGTCCCTCTTTTAAGGGTTCACCCAGGATAATCTCTCTTTTGATTAACTGGGAGTCAACTAACTAGTCATGGAAGTGAAACATCATTATACGTACAAGTCCTACTCCCACCCCCACTTTAAGAGATTGATTATACAGGACAAGTACACCAGGAGGTGAAAATCTTAGACTTCTTCCCTGCTGTACAAGCCCGTTTCTTTCTTCCCCCTGAGTTCCTTTATATGTACACACACATCTCTGTAAAAAATGCCTCTTGAGCAGCTCCAGTTAGAGGCCCCACTGGCTTGTCTAAGCAAACATAACGAAACCTGAATTATCTTTTTTCTTCATTCTACTGGGCAGGTTACAGCAGAAGTCCATAATACTTTATGGTATCTGTCAGGTACACTGAGCCCTTCTGAGAAACGGAGCTTTGAGCGGTTC
The DNA here is from genome assembly GCF_059928025.1 of Delphinapterus leucas. Classification (NCBI taxonomy): domain Eukaryota; kingdom Metazoa; phylum Chordata; class Mammalia; order Artiodactyla; family Monodontidae; genus Delphinapterus; species Delphinapterus leucas. The sequence goes on from NC_143149.1 coordinate 31,244,709, forward strand.
ATTTGATCGTGAGCGATGGACATTCATGGCACCTAAAAGGAAGGACACAGCCCTGCTTTTTTAACCAAAGCTGATAGGACCAGGAATCTGTGCATATCCTGAAGGCAACCAAATCTGGGTTAGACGAATGAAAGCCAGCTACCATTAAGTAGGTAACAATGAAAAGGCATTTCCTATGGATGATGGTACATTGACCTCATCAAAACTACTCGTTGAGTAAGGCGATATTTCCTTCCCAACCACAGAAATGATCGTCTTCAGAAAGATCAGTGTTTAAGTTACCACAATCGATGCAGAGTAAGAGGAAAAGCAGTGGGCTTAAATATTCATATTAAAACCATCATAAATAAACATTTAAAAGACTCCCACCTCCGTAAAAAAAAAAATTGTAAAAATAACCTTTTTCTCTTGTATCTTTTTTTTCTGAATCACCTTGTTGAGTTCTTTAAGAATCACTGCTACATATGCATGACCCCTGAGACAGACTTTTCTCACAAGTTTTATTCCATGCCAAAAAATTCCTCCTTCTAAATCTTTCGAACTAGTCTTTTCTGGTTGCAATGCAAGGCATTTTGACCTCTATGGTCCTGTTTCGTTTTTGCGACGCATGGGAAAAACAATAGCCTGTTCTTTACAGAGAATATATTGATTGGGGTCTGTTCTTCTAGTTCTGGCCTGGATCTGGTCTCCAGTGGATGGATCAGCCAGCAAAACACAAATGGGACTTGACTCTTTGCACATCCCCATACTTTACTTAGAGACCACAAAATTTCTAGGTTGCTCATTCACTGACACTTACACTTTAGGTAAGACTGTGAGGCTTCTGGGGCTTCCAGATATACAGGATGGTCCTAATGCTGCCTCTAAAGAATGGAGCAAAGCAGAGGCAGAAGCAAGTAAAAGATGCTGGCAAGTCAGGTGCAGTCAGTGGGTATTTGCTTCAATGCTATTCAGCTCTTTTGTTCTGGTACCACATTCAAAACCTTCTCTGGTTTTATTTTGTCTTTTCCACAGGGTCCGAGCAAGATGCCATTTCTGTGTTGAACCAATCCTCAGGTTATGTAACAATATATTAGTTTACGTCAGAGGCATGCTTCACTTTGCCTCACAGATTGGGCTTCAAAATAGTTCTATTTCTATCCGAATTTCCCTAACTGAAATATATTTTCAATGCAGTTAGGATGGACTACTCTGTAAACAGTTAAGAGTACCTGAGTACTGACAAAATAATTCTGGAACAGGGATTATGAGATGAGGGCTGTATTCTATTACCCATTCTGATACCACCTAGCTGTATAATCATAGCTCTGGACAAGTCCCAACCAATAAAGATTTTTATCTAATCAAGTGCAAAGTGAGAAATGTTGAAAACTAGACACCATCCCGTTCCAGAAATTCTTTGACAAAGCATTCAGTGCTACCTATTCAGTGAGTCTGAGCTGGGAAATGCTAGTGGCTCCACTATATTTTCTTTGCCATATATTCTGGAATTGGGACCTCGCCTATTGTTTTCCCAGTGTGCAGAAATATTAGCAAAGCTGTATTTCCTAGCACTGGAGAACTGCTTTATGTAACTCTATCTAGAAAATAATACCTTTCCCCCCACTAAAAACCTTGACAGAAACAAATCTTTTGGCTGTAAGGAAACCCTTGATCGATTGGGTCAGATCCCAGTGAGAAGGTCCCCAGTCACAGACAGCTAGACAGAGGCACCTTGACATTTACAGCATTGAGGTCAATATGCAATTACAAAACAAAACAGCAGGATGTGGACAATTTGGCTTAAAAGTGCATTCTTAATCCCGCAGCAGATTTCTTGGGAAGGAGCAGAGTCCTCCAACGCAGCATTCTTCTACTAGGTGAGCTGGGCTGTGCAGCTGTCCAGCCTACTCAGTGGGAAGGAACAGACCTCGTAGGACACGTGATTTCTTAGGACTGCCATTAGCTTAACATTACATTTATGGCAACAAGGTTCTTCTTACAGTCGGTTAAAAATCATATGTCATATATAATATTGCAATCCACAGTGACTCGGTCAGCAAGTATATATCTGGCAGCTGCTCTGTGCCTGACACCTATGGTTAGAGCTGTAGGTGTAGCTATAGCTGCAAAACTGCTGGCCCTACTCAGGAACAACCTATAATGCGATGCCTAACACCTAATACAGCATGGATACAAATGAATATTTAATGACTATTGAAGGAACAGATGAATTAATCTAAATGCGTGTGACCTGGCAAAACTTACTTAGGCTTGCTTTGCCTTCATTACCCCATCTGATAAAATGGAGGTGATAACAGTACATACATTTAGAATTACAGGGAAGATTAAATGAATTAATAATGGGAAAGTGCTCGATAAACATAAGCCTTTATAATTAGTTGGGGCTTAAGATGTGTACATACATAAAACAAATGAAATTCGATAATGAAATATAAAATTACCCATTATAGGGCTTCCCTGGTGGCGCAGTGGTTGAGAGTCCGCCTGCCGATGCAGGGGACGCGGGTTCATGCCCCGGTCTGGGAAGATCCCACATGCCGCGGAGCGGCTGGGCCCGTGAGCCATGGCCGCTGAGCCTGCGCATCCGGAGCCTGTGCTCCGCAACGGGAGAGGCCACAACAGTGAGAGGCCCACGTACCGCAAAAAAAAAAAAAAAAAATTACCCATTATATACAAGTAGGAAATAAGGGAAATAGGTGAAAATGGGCTTTCCTGGGGTGAAATAGATAAAGCATAGAGACAGAATTGAGTATGAGAATCATCAGTAGGAGGTGGTTCCATACTTGGTTGGGGCCTGGGAGGTAGAACGGGAAGCGGCCCGGCAGATGGAAGGAGTAACAAAATGGTCAGCAGTGAATGAAAGTTTGGTGTCAGTTTACCATACACGTGGAATTTAGGCATTCCAAGCAGCTTTAAAGGTGCTGTAGAAATCTACACACAGAACATTCAAGTGAACATAGTCCTGCATAAGTTAAATGATTGGCAAGACTATCTTCATGTTATCCTGACCACCCACATAAGCGTGAGCACCTCGTCTTTAGAACCCATAGCAGTTCATAGGCCCGAGTCGCATCTTCCCCAGCATCTCAGAATCAAGGAAAAAAAACACGATCTCCTAATAATTTTGAAAATTTGCTTTTTAATCACACTAGATTGCATCCTAATATTCATCCAGACATTCTCAAATATGATCAAGTAGGCTAAAATATAACTAAAGTAAGAATAACTGTCATTGAATAACTGTAGCATATCATATGTTTTGAGGTCATTGCATTCCCAGAAAGTGGATCAGCTGAAGGTACCAGCAGTGATATAGACAGTGGGACACAGGAAGTGGAAGAGGGGCTATGGGACTAGAGGATTATAATACTCTAGGTGTCACCGTGATGAATAAAAGGGGCTGAAGTACTGACACAAAAGAGAGAAGGGCTCTACCGGAGTCCCCAGGTATCATGACAGTGTGTTACGTTTATATTTATTCAGCAGCTATCAGTTGTTTACTACATGACATGATTAAAATACTGAACAAATTAGCAATAAACAAGTGCTCAGCCTAGTTGTCTTTTTCATATTATATGATTAAGTGGATGACATCCTTGTAGAGTACGAAAGGAATGTACAAAGAGCACTTAAGGACTCTTGTCTCTACTGGGGGCAGAATGAGCAAAGGTTTTATTAGTGGAACTACAGCACGCAACTAGAAAATCCTCCTGCTGTTTTCTAAGAGGAAGCCAGAAATTCTTGTCATCCTTGGACAAAATCAGGGGACGAGTCTGCTAAGTCCTGGGCTACGGCTGTGATGAGCTTCCCTGCATCATTCACACATCACTCCTTCTCTCACAGCCGGAGGGATGTGCAGGGACCAGTTGACCAAGCTCCACTCTCTAATACCTGGGGTATTAGAGCCTGAGGTATATAACATCAACAGTTGGTTGTCCTGTGCAATATTTCATTTCAGCCTGGAGGACTGGCCGGCTCACAGCCATATGTGTGCCCAACTAGACCCAGACCCAGACATACACACATCCACGGGCACATTCACATGCATACCTCCCCTGCCAAAGCCATTTCTTTTTTTTTATTATTTGTTTTTATTTTGCGGTACGCCGGCCTCTCACTGTTGTGGCCTCTCCCGTTGCGGAGCACAGGCTCTGGACGTGCAGGCTCAGCGGCCATGGCTCACGGGCCCAGCCGCTCCGCAGCATGTGGGATCTTCCCAGACCAGGGCACGAACCCGCGTCCCCTGCATCGGCAGGCGGACTCTCAACCACTGCGCCACCAGGGAAGCCCCAAAGCCATTTCTTTATCTGCTCCACCTCTTCCTTCATAACCCAAGCCAGAGAGAGAAGAGCTACAGGTTCATTATCAAAGGACGGAGCTGTGCAGGTAGCCCTGGAAGTATAAGTTCGTGTCTCTCCAACATGGTCAAGGGCAGAGACCTTGGATCTGCTGTTTTGGTCTCACAGAGCTATTCTCAGCATTAGAACAGGGCCAGTCCTCCAGGCTGAGATGAAATATTGCACAGGACAACCAACTGTTGATGTTATATACCCCAGGCTCCCCAAGCTGTGGCCAATTTAGCGATTTTGATTTCAAAGAATAAATTGAAATACATACTTACTGAACATCTGAATATCTCAGTGCTATATTTGCACTGGGCCATAAGGAATAAACAAAGGTACGTGCAGCATGGTGAGGACAATGTCCCTTAAGTAGGTACTGTATGCCTCAGATGAGGGGTTCCTGATGCCTTGAGAAAGTACGGCAATGGGGCTGGTCCAGTCTAGGGGCCAAGAGGGGCCTCCCTGTGGAAGTGATTCTCAAGGTGAAGGTTGAGGCGCTTACTGAGAGAGAGAGGCAGTGGGCAGGAATAATAGTGTCCCAAGCAGAGGGAACAGAGGAAGAGAGCCAGGGTAGGGGTGGGGGAAGATGCCCTATTCTGAAATTCCAGTCCTAGAAGGATTTGGTCTGTTCGATTATAAACCCGCTTCCTGTGGGGCTGGTAATCACGTGCAGGTCATCCAGCTCAACCATCCCTGAGCCTCTGGCCACCAAGACTCAAGAGGGGGTCCCGGTGGACTGCTGGAGTGACCCTGTGAATGTCTGCTCAAGCAGCCAGGCGATCGGCTGGCATTCCTAGCTTCCCTCATTGGGGGAGTTGCTGGTTAGTTAACTACACGTAAATTCATTCCTAGTATGAGGATTGTAGCAGGGATCTTGCAATCAGTCCTTTTTTATTGTGAAGAATTAAGAAAGAGTAGGATGAAGATTTTTATACTAAGACGCAGCCAGCGCAGGGCGATGCCTTTCTTGCGTTTAGCAAAGCCTCTTTCCCATCCCGTCCTGTGATCCATTCTGTTCTCAGCAGACCTGCTAGTTCTCATTCGTACCTGATGGGCAAACCTCCCCCAAAGGCAGAAACATCGACACTTCGGCTGATTAAAAAACAGGACTAGTGAAATCGTTTCACCCTATGAAAATGGACCCCCCTCAAATAAGAAAACCCTTAAAAGAAATGGAGGAAACTCCCAGTGTTGAATAGGAAAGGAAGAAGAGGGAGCCCTAAAACGTGAGGGTGAAAAGCCTGGGAAGATTTCTTACCTGTGTCAGAACACAGACGCTCTCTGTTCCTTCCCAAGCACTCCTACTTATCTGGCTTCTCTTTGGTTTGGACAATAGGGAGATTTGGCAGCTGTCAGAGGGAGGGTAGAAAGTGAGTTCAGGCTGTTAGTCCCTTTTCTCTTTCTCTCTGGGGTGGTCTTGTGATTATGTCCTTTGACCAACGCTCTGCTCCTTTCAAAATGGCGTCCTCTACCTGCTTCAACCCTTCCTGGTTCTTGCACACTCTCCCCTCGTCTCTCTAGGCCTAAGGATGGTCTGTTACTAGTCCCCGGTTACTGTATTGATCCTCAAAGATGCCCTACACTAGCCACAACAGTGTGTGCAATCTGTTTATTGTCTTAATGTTTTCAGTTGAATGTGTCATCTGTTTCCTGATACAGCTACAGATGCAAATTTTGTTCGGGAGAGCAAGGAGATGATCTCAAGCCCAAACCAAAAACTTAGCTTACCTTATTCCCTGGTAGCCAGGAGTGGTCATGTGACATAACTGAGGCCAATGGGGGGAAACCAAAAATTGTGGAGGGGTGGGCGCCTTCTGGAAATGTTCTTTAAAAGGGGAAGGGCTCAGCAGGTTTGCCTCTCTGTTTCTTTAGCCCTTGACCTTCTTCCCCCACGGACAGTGGATGCCGTGCCCATGTCTCGAGCGTGCACATGAAAGCCACGTGCTAAGAAGGGAAGAGCAGCGAAGTGGTCACGGTACCAGCCACGGACTTCCAATTTCCAGATTACTTGCTACATAAGAAAAACAGATCCATATTTGGATGAGTCGCTGTGGTTGGGTTTCTGTCACATGCAGCCAATGCAATGCTAACAGATGTAATATGTACAGATATAATGCAATAGTTAGCGCTTTTCTCCAATTCTGGTTGCTTTATGCTGACTTCACATAACCTTCCTGGCTTTCTCCTGTCCCAAGGTCTCACAACTCAAACTCTTTAATGGCTTCTCTAGCCTTTGACCTCACTTCCTTCCCACTTCCTATTTCCAGGTACCCTGATCCTGTACTTTTTCTAACAACACACCTAGAAAGCAGACCCATTTTTTTGACCCCAGAATGCTTTCTGATAAACCTCCTTTGTTCTCGGCCTTCTGAAACAGCTGCAGAAGTCCAGACTCTAAGAAGAAAAGGGTACATGGCAAGTTAATGTAATAAAATACTTATTGGAGTTGGAATCAGACAATGTGGGGTTATTTCTCCATTATCTTGTGCTTTGACCAGGGGCAAGTTAGTAATCTCTCTTCGGGTCAGGTTTTACCATTAGAAAATATTGGATAAGTTGGTTTTACCTAAGCAATAGAGTTGTTGTAAGATTCAAAATCAAATAAAAAGGCTTTGAAGTTTTGAAAAAACAATTCCATAGTCAACATACCAATTTAGGGATTATTATTACTGGAACTATGGGGAGAGTGCCAGAGCACTGGGTAGTAGCCAACTGTGGTCCTAGAGGAGTTGGTTAAACTTGTGATACTTCAGGGCTTCCAGGAGCTACATGGTGATATTATTAACGTCATCAGTCTCACGGGATTGTAGGATATTCACTACCCTAAATAAGGCTGTCTCATGGGCACTTGATATTTTTTTTTCTCACTGTTGAGATCTTAGCCAGTGGCATAATTGGACATGAAGGGCCCATAAATAAATGAATTCAGAAGCTACCTCATTATTGCAGGATAAAAGCGTCTGAATATTTGTTGCAATGCAGTTTATTTTCTCCTGCGGAGCTGGAAGAAGGAGGCGTCTGGCAGATACTCCCTTTTGTCTGAACCTGGCTTTCTCTCCGTGTCATTTGTCACTCTCTCTACCTGACCGAAGTCATGGGTAATTAGTCTACATCCATAAGTCACTGAAGTGCTCTGCAGTATTTTCTCAGGAATTAATTTTAAAAATGAATTTCCATCTAGATTTTCCTGCAAGTCGCCGACCAATAGGACATAGCAGAAGTGAGTGTCGCACACACACCCTGTGTTTACAGCACCAACGATGGTCCGGTTAACATAAGAGGTGGAGTGGGAGGGCAGTGGTGGAGTTTAGCCCTGCAGCCGGACAGCCTGGGTGCAAATCGCATCTCTGCCACGTCTCATTGCCATGACCTTGGACATGTCGATTGATTTCTCATGCCTCAGTGTTCTCGTCTAAAAAATGGGAATAATGGGAGAACCTCTCTCCAGGTGTATTAACAGCATTAGATGACTTTGTAAGCAAAATGCTCAGACCAGTACCTGGCACACGGGAAGATTACACGGCATTTTCTATCTCTGTCATCCCGTTGTCAGCGAGGTGGAAATGCAGCCCCAGTGCTCCAGATGATTGAGTGACTTAAGGAGAGCTAGAAATTGGAACTTTATTGTGATCTATATTGGCACCTCATTTAATAGCCTTCAGCACTGTACACACCGAACAAAATATGGCAGAGGGTAGAATTCAGCCTGGAGGCCTCTAGTTTTATAGTCCCTGAATTGGAGAAGTCGACGGTAGATGCATAATTGCATGTAATCATTCTCACGTTCTGAGTGTTGGGAAAGTTGGTTTGAAGCAGGGCTGCACCTAGATCTTGAATGGACGCAATTGGTGTGAAAAAGAAAAACAAGCACCTGCTGTGTGCCAACCTCGTGCCAACACCTGACAAATACGATTTTATTACTTTCTCACTATAATGTGAAAGGTGGGCATCGTCATCTTCTTCTCACAGGTGAGAGGACTGAGACTCAGAGAAATTAAGCAATTTGTCCAAGTTTACGTGGCCATGATGGCAGAGCGGAGATTCAAACTCAGATCTTGCCCCAAAGCCTATGTTCTTGACCACCTTTTAAAACTACTTGTTGGACTTCCCTGGTGGCACAGTGGTTAAGAATCCGCCTGCCAATGCAGGGGACACGGGTTCTATCCCTGGTCCGGAAAGATCCCACATGCCTCGGAGCAACTAAGCCCGTGCGCCACAACTACTGAGCTTGCGCTCTAGAGCCCGCGAGCCACAGCTACTGAACCCGCGAGCCACAACTACTAAAGCCTGTGAGCCTAGAGCCCGTGCTCCCAAACAAGAGAAGCCACTGCAATGAGAAGCCTGCACACCACAGCAAAGAGTAGCCCCAGCTCACTGCAACTAGAGAAAGCCCGCGTGCAGGAGCAAAGACCCAACACAGCCAAAAATTAATTAATTAATGAATGAAACATTAAAAAAAATAAAACTACTTGTCAGTTAAGCCAAAGAAGTGATGGTAATGTTTGCCACTGATACAATAAATTCCAAAATCTCAATGGCATATTCCAACAGGAAGTGATTTCTCACTCATGTAAAGCCCAGGCGTGTATATCTAATCAGTGACATCTTCTGTGCAATCGTTCGGAGACCTGGTTCCTTCCATCTCCTGGCTCAGCCACGTTTCTGTGGGATGGCCAAGGAGGGGAGTGTGTGGAAGGAGCATGGAGCACATTGAATCAGAGTCACTTCCAATCACACGCCATGTCCCCGCATCCCGCCACACAGGGCAAGAGAGGAGTCTAGCTATGGTCCAGCAGGTAGAGGAAACTGGTCTGGTAACATGTAGGAGTCCCTACCGCTGGCTGTCAATATCCCATCTGAGACGTAATCATATTTTTACCCACCTAGATCCAGTGCCCTCTTCCTGAGCGGTGGTGGTGGTGTTGGTGATCTTTGAAATGAGATGATGATCTTGTCCATGAGATGATGATAGAGTCTCATGAATAACTATTTTCTCGAGAACATATTTAGCTGATCCTGCATTAGCGTATTACAAAGGCCATTTCTTTCTGATGGTTTACAACTCTTAAAAAGTTACGATGTGGACATTCCTTTAAATCCCATAATCCATCATCAACAATAGTATTATGTAGTAACTCCCACTTTTAAATTGAATTTTCGTGCTCTCCATTAAAAGTTCACTAGGGAGAAATGACAAATCATTTCATGGCTCAAGAGCAGCAGACAGGTGCCTTTGACAAAAAAAAAGAGGTTTGGTATCAGCAGGGGTTTGACAAAACGTGTAGCCTTCAAATCAAGACTATTTGCTTTCATGTTTGTAATTTTATCATCTAGCATCATTAAGGGTTATTAGCCCATCCTTTTTAGATGAGCAGCAAGACGTATCTTCTTGTCATTGTTTCTGTTTGCTCCATGTTTGTTTTACAGCAGTGGGTACAGGAACCTTGGAAATTTCAACATTTTGTTTCAAGATAGGAGCCAACTTCTTCCTCTCATTAAAATGGAAGATGTTCCAGGATACCTGAGATTTCCCTCCCTTGAGATTTTTCTTTTTCTTTTTAAACTCCTCAAGGAAGAATAGCACTTGAGCCTCAGTTTGTTGGAGAGATTTGTAAATGCATCTGGGATTTGGCTTCCCCACACGATGCCTTTTTTTAATGCATTGGAACATCCCCCCAGGACATTGTCTGTGCTCAGCACAGCTGCCTTTGCTTTTGCCACTGTAGGAAGGGAGGGACAGGATGGCTGTCTTATGTAACCTCCACCCCGGGGCGTCTGTAGAAAGAAGAAAGTGGTAACATTATGGCGATTTTGAAAAATTTAATTTAATTTCTCTATTGAAGTAGAGTTGATTTACAATGTTGTGTTAGCTTCAGGTGTACAGCAAAGTGACTCAGTTATACATATATAGAATCTTTTCCAGATTCTTTTCCCTTATAGGTTATTAAAAAACACTGAGTACAGTTCCCTGTGCTATACAGTAGGTCCTTGTTGGTTATCTATTTTATATATAGTAGTGTGTATCTGTTAATCCCAAGCTCTTAATTTATCCCACCCCCCATTCTCCTTTGGTAACCATAAGTTTGTCTCTAGGAGCAAGCCCCTACCCAATATAGAGGGACATCCACGCCATAGTTTGCTTTTCCTTGACCTCCAAATCCTCTGGCCACAATGTAGGAAAAGAAAATTTAATTGAGTCAGGAAAAGCAAATGACATAAATTGTTTAGCAATAGGAAGTAAAGAAACGGCAAGTCCTGCCGCCCACACGAACCACATAAGCTGTTCTCAGCACCACTTTCAGTCCCTGGAGAGAGGGTTTAATCCCACCTGAGTCCGCAGAGGCCCGTGGCATCACCAGTTTTCTTGACCAGAAAATCAGCTTACCCACCTGTTCCACCCCAGGTATTAACCCTCTTTCTCTGCTGCTATGCTTACCCTGAGAAGGTCCAGCACTCTGACTGCTGGCAATGTGGTAACACAAGGACAAGTCTTTATGTCCCCTTCCAGAGCGGGTATGCATGCTTTAAAATCATCTGGTCCTCCCTTACTCCTAACAACTATTAGGCTGGGAAGTCTGAGATCAGGGTGCCACCTGGCTGAGTTCCAGTGAGGGCTGTCTCCTGACTTGCAGACAGCTGTCTTCTTGCTGTGTCTGCTCCTGGCAGAAAGGTTCCATCTTCATGATCTAATCACCTCCCAGAGATTCCCTTCTTCAAATATCATCACGTGGGAGATTAGGGTTTCAACATATGATGTTTGGGGGAACACAAACATGCAATCCGTAACAAGTTAAAACCACAGTGAGATGCCACTTCACACCCAATAGGATGACTATAATAAAAAAATTAAAAATAAGAACAAAAATGATATGTTTCGGCAAGGATGTGGAGAAATGGGAACCCTCATGCATAGCTGATGGGTCTGTAAAATGGTGCAGCTGTTGTGGAAAATAATATGAAGTTCCTCAAAATATTAAATGTCAAATTACCATTTGACCCAGCAATTCCACTCCTATGTATATACCCAAAAGGATTAAAAATGGGTGGTCAAGCAAATATTCATAAACAAATATTCATAACAGCATAATTCACAACAGCTAAAAGGTGGAAGCAACCCAAATGTCCATGAATGGACGAATGGGTGAACAAAATGTGATCTATACAAAAAATGGAATATTATTCAGCCATAAATGGGAATGAAGTTCTGATCCATGTTACAATGTGGATGAACTTTGAACACGTTATGCTAAGTGAAAGATATCAAGCCCAGAAGGCTACATATTCCATGATTCCATTTACATGAAATATACAGAATAGGTAAATCCAGAGAAACAGAATGCAGAGTGCTGGTTGCTGGGTGCTGTGGGTAGGGAGGAATGGGGACTCACTGCTTAATGGGCATGGGATTTTCTTTAGGGATGATGAAAATATTTTGCAGTTAGATAGAGAAGGTCCTTCGCAGAACTTTATGAATGCACGAAATGTTACTGAAGTGTAAATTTTAAAGTGGTTAATTTTATGTTATGCAAATTTTACCTCAACTTAAAAATATAAGCTCTGTGCATATTTCCAAACCCATGTGAATTTCTATTCTGATGACATATGATCAGAGGTCCCAACGCTTAAACTTTCTATTTCCTCCTTCTGCCCTGTGTTCTGGGCTGAGTGTTTGTGTCCTCTCAAAATTCATATGTTGAAATCCTAACCTCCAACATGACGGTATTACGAGGTAGGGCCTTTGGAAGAGAATTAGGTCAGGAAGGTGGAGCTCTTGTGAATGGGATTAGTGCTCTCATGTAAAAAACACCACTGATTAAAAAATGAGCAGAGGATCTGAACAGACATTTTGCCAAAGAAGACATACAGATGGCCAACAGGCACCTGAAAAGATGCTCCACATCACTAAGCACAAGGGAAATACAAAATCAAAGCCACAGTGAGATATCACCTCACACCTGTCCGAATGGCTGTCATCAAAAAAGGCAAAAATAACTAGTGCTGGTAAGAACGTGGAGAAAAGGGAACACTTGTGTACTGTTGGTGGGAATGTAAGTTGGTGTAGCCACTATGGAAACAGTATGGAGGAAAACAGTATGGAGGCTCCTCAAGAAATTAAAAATATAAGTACCATATGATCTAGCAACTCTACTCCTGGGTAGTATTTATCCAAAGACAATGAAAATACTAACTCGAATAGATATCTGCACCCCCCATGTTCATTTCGGTGTTACTTAGAATAGCCAAGATATGGAAACAACCTAAGTGTCCAAAGATAGATGAATGGAGAAAGATGTGAGTATCTCACAGTGGAATACTACCCAGCCATAAAAAAGAATGAAATTTTGCCATTTGTGACAATATGTATAGAACTTGAGGGCATTATGCTAAGTGAAATAAGTCAGACAGAGAAAGACAAATACTGTATGATCTCATTTATATGTGGAATCTGCAAAACAAAACAAACCAACAAGTGAAAACCAAGCTCATAGTTACAGAGAACAGTTTGCTGGTTGCCAGGGTGGAAGGAGGGTAGAGGAGGGCAAAATGGGCGAAGGGGATCAAAAGGTACAAAATTTCAGTTATAAAATAAATAGGTCAAGGGAATATAACGTACAGCACGGCGACTATATTTAATAATACTGTACTATATATATGTAAATTGTTAAGGGAGTACATCTTAAAAGTCTTCGTCACACAAAAAAAGAAAAAATGTAACTATGTATGGTGACAGATAGTAACTAGACTTAGAGTGACCACAATGCATGCAAGTATCAAACCATTATGTTCTACACCTGAAACTAATACAACACTATATGTCAATTATACCTCAATTTAAAAAAAAAATTAAGAAGACCCCAGAAAGCTCCCTCATCCTCTCTGGTCCCCTCTAGCATGTGAGGATAGAAGGAGAAACAGCAACCCAGAAGAAAGCTCTCACCAGTACCCAACCATGCTGACATCCCCAGTCTCAGATTTCCAACCTCTAGGACTGTGAGAAATACATTTTTTTTTTTCCGGTACGCGGGCCTCTCACTGCTGTGGCCTCTCCCGTTGCGGAGCACAGGCTCCGGACGCGCAGGCTCAGCAGCCATGGCTCACGGGCCCAGCCGCTCCGCGGCACGTGGGATCTTCCCAGACCGGGGCACGAACCCGTGTCCCCTGCATTGGCAGGCGGACTCTCAACCACTGCGCCACCAGGGAAGCCCGAGAAATACATTTTTGTTGTGAATAAGCCTCCCAGTGGCTGGTGCTCTGTTAGAGCAGCCAGAACAGACTAAGGCACCCTGCACCTCACCACCATCCTATCAGCTCCAGTCGCCATGTATCAAGTACCAGAGACTTCACTTGCCCTCTCATTTTGACATCTTTTACCCACTGCTGGCCCAGCCTACAGATGCTGGGCATACTTGGGGCACAACAGTTCAGCAGCTCCACCGCCTGCCAAAGAGATGTGCAATGATTGATAAGTAGCCAAAAATAACCAGGGGAGGCAGAATGTTTCTAAATAGAAATGTGGTACACTTGCAAGTGGGCATAAAGCAGGATATGGCAGAGCCCCAGAAAGACAACAGATGGGTGGTTTAGACACAGCTGCTGTCACTGGGGGTGGCGGGGAGAGAGACTTGCAGATTACCATAGAGATAGGGGGCAATGAGTTTATTTGGGGAGAACATTTCAAGGGCATAAAGAATGTGAGTAGTCATGTCCCACCTGAAACTCAATAAAGGGATTATAACTTCAGGTTTGGGGTGATGGGTCGGGGATTAAGAGCAGATAAAGCACTTAGCCTTTAGGTGAGGGTTTACTGGAGTGCAGAATGCAGAGAATCCCACAGTGCTGAGTATACCCCTCAAGTAATGACTGATACCACTGAAGCATCTGAAAGGACTTAAGAAAGAAATTTACGTGCTAGAGTAATTATTGCATTTTTCCAAACCTGTGGAGCAAAGAACTGAATTTAGTCACTTTCAGGAAATCGTTATTTTGTCAGGTTCATCCTTCTCTCCAGACTTTCAGGGGCACTTCTGTGGCATCACGAGGGGAAGGGGCCAGGTCGGCACCTGTACTCTCTCCTCCGCTGGCATCTACTGAAATGCAACTCATCACATTTGATCTTTGCTTACCTGCAAATTTTGTTTAGGCTTGTTAGCACCTACGTGGAATCTGTAATTTACTTCAAATTGCATCAGCCTAAACAGCGTGATATTATTTGTGTGTTAGTGAAAACTATATTTTAGTGCAGTCAGATGCTTTATTCTGGGACTCACACTCCTAGCATTGTGGGCTGGCACACTCTAGGCGTAGCCGCTATTTTTTTTTCTTTTTTGTAAACGGAACAAGTACATAGTGTTTACTTTAGGCCAGGCTCTGGGCTAAATGCTTTGAAAATACTAAGTCATATTCACCCATGAATGATACCACAATACTTCAGTTATCTTTATTTGCCAACAACATCAAAGGCTTTAGGTCCTTATAGATGAGATTCAAAGTGTGTGGCATGGCTAGAATACTGTAGAGACACCCCTCACTTTTGCTTGAGCATCTAACCACATTGGCAACCTTTTCTCTAAGGGAAAGCATTTGAAGCTGGATCTTTACACGGTCCTGTGACCAGCTTTAGGATCAGAAGGTTTTGGTTGTGTATTTCCTGCTCTACTGATAACAGAATCCTGTCTTTAGACTATTGCTCTATCTGCCCTAGGTGAGCTTCCTATACAGAATTGGTTTGATGAGCATTAAGGTTAGAAACCTGGAGTTGATCACATTGTTTTTTGCTTACTTGTTAACAGAAAACTTTTTTAAGTAAATGTCCTAATGTGGGGAAGAGTTTGGTCTAAGACTTGCTTTCATTATAAATCTCGTGGCAAGATTGTGAAGCTATAGCTAATCCTCGCTACCTCATACTTTTTGGCAGCTAACGTTACACACCAGGAAGAACCCAGACTGACTTAAGGAGTGTCATAGCACCAGGTCAGTGTCTGGCCTCCAACAGCAGTGGTCCTCACACCATCTGAGCCCCATTCTCTCACCACCACTGTGAGATGGCCTGAGGCCCTCTGCCTCTTGCGATTATACCATTGCGTGTCTCAGACAATGGGAAACGGTTGCACTGTTCCTCATGGGCATGTGGGACCTTCTGTGTACGACTTTTCTCTTATTCTTCCTTGCTATAGTGCCAGGAGAAGTGCTCCAGAGGTGACTGCTTTCCTGGGTTCCAGAGAGAACATTTCTCCTCTAACAGCATTTACCCTGTGATGGCCCGAGTACCATCTGTGAAGTTGCTAATACCCCACACCCACCCTAAGATTGGTAGCCGTAATCTCTGTCGCTGGGTTGTCACTTCCTTGTAGTCCCCTCCCATATTGGACCAAGATTGGTCTGTGGAACCAAGAGAACACAACAAAAACAATGGTATGTCCCTTCCAATTGCAGGTCATAAATGATACAGTGGTTCCATTTCGGCTGCTGTCTCTCTCATGTCCATGGCTGAGTCATACAACCACTAAGAGGAAGATAAATTGCCTCTAAGTCAAGTGCAGTCTTGACCCCAGGGAGAGAGTTGTAAAGTTACATCAGAGAGTACCTTCTTGGACTTCCCTGGTGGCGCAGTGGTTGAGAGTCCGCCTGCCGATGCAGGGGAGGGGGGTTCATACCCCGGTCTGGGAAGATCCCACATGCCGTGGAGCGGCTGGGCCCATGAGCCATGGCCGCTGAGCCTGAGCATCCGGAGCCTGTGCTCCGCAACGCGAGAGGCCACAACAGTGAGAGGCCCGCGTAGTGCAAAAAAAAAAAAAAAAAAAAAAGTGCCTTTTTGTCCCAGGGAGGCTGCTAGTAAGGGACCACCTTGGGAGTCAAACATCTGCCCAATTGTAACTAGAAATCCAGGAACCTGATTGCCATTCTCACATTTTTTTCTCCTTCACCAAGAAGAGAAATGGATGTTATTATTTGAGTGGCAGTGATTCAGCAAACCCACAGCTTTACAAATCCATCAATTTCAGCACTGACCAGAGTAATCTAAAACTTTCAAGTGTGTGGCAAGGTCAGGTAGTGGTATCGGGGTCTTGGGACCAGGGACAAGTACGGTTCTGTAATGGGGAGGGTTCTTGCCCTTATGGGTTCCAGACCCGGATCTGGTCTCTTACTGGGAGACTTTGGAACAATCATAATCTCTTTAAGTCTTAGTTTATCATCTGTAAAAAAAATAAATATAATAATCCATGCTCTACGTAACACAGAGTTTTTAAGAGAATAAGACACATTAAAATTACGTGGAAGTGTTTGGTAAACTCTGAAATGCTATGTAACTCTAAAGGATTATTATTATTCACCCAGATCAATTCAAAAAACCCACATGTAAATTTACAAATTAGAAAGTCATTATGTGCTAAAAATATTGTTCCAAATCTAATTAAATTAGAACCGTGGTTCATTTGTCAATTTGTATGCTAAGTATCCAAATACCAATGTTATGGGATGAACTAATGAACAGGAATAGAACAAAATAATGGGTTTGTTATACAGCTAAAGCAACCACCTGTATGTTGGCCAAGACTTAATAACTACCTTATTCAGAATTCATGTTTCGAAAGACAGGAAATCAGCGCTTGATCAACACCTGGCTTGCTTAGGCCCCTTTTACGTCTATTTGCATTGCACTTCAGTGTGCACAATGTTTTTAGTACATTTTCTCCTTCGATTATCATGAAATACTTTGATGCTAACTGAACACTTACTGTCCCGATGTGTATACAAGTGAAGAAATTGAGCTTCAGAAAGTATGAATGTCATTCCAAGGTTATACAACTACTATGCACCAGTGGTGCAGCTAGAACTTGCTTGCAGGTTCTCTCACTTCAAGTCCCCTATACTTTCCATTATAGCCCAGATACAGTGAACTCTATGGGTGGACAATCTTGATTATTCAGCCTCTCTTCCCACCCCTGGCCTCTCAAGCAAGCACACAATCATCCCTTCTCTCGGCAGATCGGCTTAAGCCACCATTTCATTTTGGCCCCAGGGGAAATATCCACTAAGTTCTCCTGCCCAGTTCTTTGCAAATCACACTAGTTCTTTTTTCTTTTTTTTTTTTTTTTTTGCGGTACGCGGGCCTCTCACTGCTGTGGCCTCTCCCGTTGTGGAGCACAGGCTCCAGATGCGCAGGCTCAGCAGCCATGGCTCACAGGCCCAGCCGCTCCGCAGCATGTGGGATCCTCCCGGACCGGGGCACGAACCCGTGTCCCCTGCATCGGCAGGCGGACTCTCAACCACTGCGTTACCAGGGAAGCCCTCTTTTTTTTTTTAATATTTATTATTTTATTTATTTATTTTTTTGGCTGCATCGGGTCTTAGTTGCGGGGTCATGCATTGCGGTGCGGGCTCTTCATTCCGGCGTGCAGGCTTCTCTCTAGTTATGGAGTGCATGCTTTCTCTCTCTAGTTGTGGCGCCCAGGCTCCAGGGCGCATGGGCTCTGTAGTTTGCGGCATGCGGGCTCTCTTGCTGAGGCGCACGCAAGCTCAGTAGTTGTGGCGCTCGGGCTTAGTTGTCCCATGGCATGTGTGATCTTAGTTCTACCACCAAGGATCGAACCCTCGTCCCCTGCATTGGAAGGCAGACTCTTAACCAGTGGACCACCAGGGCAGTCCTTTTTTATAAATAAAGTTTTATTGAAACACAGCCATGCCCTTTCCTTTATGTATTGTCTATGGCTCTTTTTTTCTTCCTTTTTTAATAGAGATATAGTTAGTTAACAATGTGTAAATATATGTGTATATATATATGTACATATGTACATAAATTCTTTCCCACTGGACCACCAGGGAAGTCCCTTTTTTTTTCAATATAAGAAGTGAAACCTTCTAGTGCCTTCAATCCTTGTATATTCTAGTATTCTATGAGACCTTCTGTGGACATGAATTTATCCCCAGGAATTCTGAGGAGCAGAGACCCTGATTTGTCCTGGAAATACAGTTGCAGACGGCAAATGTGATTCTGCGCACCTAGGTTGAGACCAAAGAGGGTAGCAGAGAAGACTAATTCTTGGCATCTATCTCATTGAGGGACTCCTAAGTAGAAGACAGAAGCTGAATATTCTTTTTCTTCCTTTCTTTTTTCTTTCCTTTTTTATTCTTACTTTTAATCAGATCAGAATATTGAAAGAAATAGAGTCAGGAAACATGAAATATGTCCATGGAAGATGAGAATAACATTTTGTCAGACATTAAAATTATGTAGTCTTGGGCTACCCTGGTGGCGCAGTGGTTGAGAGTCCGCCTGCCGATGCAGGGGACACGGGTTCGTGCCCCGGTCCGGGAGGATCCCACATGCCGCGGAGCGGCTGGGCCCGTGAGCCATGGCCGCTGAGCCTGAGCGTCCGGAGCCTGTGCTTCGCAACGGGAGAGACACAGTGAGAGGCCCGCATAACGCAAAAAAAAAAAAAAAATTTTGTAGTCTTAATGATGTAAGCATTGTTCAATGGTTTTCAAAGTTTGGAGTTAACCTAGAAACAGATCATAGGTCATGAAGTAAATTTTTCAGCTACAAAGAGGAAAAAAAAGATTATATTAATAATTTGATATATTTTTAATGCGTTTTTTTCTAATGGCCTCCTCTTCTCCCCCTTACCTCCCAGAAGAAGACATTCACAGTTTAGAGAAAGGGTTGGGGGTAAAACCTGCTCCTCGGACCTTTTCTTCTACTGAGGTGTCCTCCGCACTGAATTGATGCATTGTTGCCTGAACTGACCTGAGTTGCATTGAAGGCTTTCACTCACTTCACTGAGGGGGAGCGTGTTTCATCCCCCCATTGTGAGCATAATCAAGAAATAACCGCAGGGCTCTTCTTCTTCCCCATTTCTTTTTTGCTGCTGCTTAAAATAGAAAAGAAATATAGCTTCAGTGATTCCTTTTAGTCCACACAATAGAGACGAAGCCCATGGGTGGCGCTGCAGCTTCCTTCAGGGACATAATGGGCTGAGAGTACAAGGTGCTCCTGGAAGCATTGATTTCTGACAGACAATTTTTCATTTGACGGGGGATGGGGAGAAATGGAAATAAGTGAATATATATGTATATGTATATTCATATGAGGCCTTTAAATAAACAAAACAATGATTTGAGGATCAGGCTTCTGGGTATTCATTCTGTGGGACAGCGACGGGGCTGGGGAGGTGTTGAATAAACACACACACGCATGCACACACACACACGCACACACACGCACACACACGCACACACACACACCTGTGTGCACAGACCTGCAGTCCTAAACTTAAAACTGACCCTCAGGGACAGCAGCCATTTATAAATCAGTTCTTTGGAACAACTTTTCAGAGAAACAATACTCCACAGTAGAGTCAGCTGGCTTGCACAGTCATAAAGGCCCACGTGCTCTTGAACACCAATGTTCCTGAAGAATTTTAATATACTGCAATGTGTCTAAGGGAAAATGCCTTTCAGCTTTCTAAATCAGGAAATCCTTGCTTTTTTGCCTTAGAAAAGCAAGGATTAACTACATGTAAACCAGAGGGTTTAAGTGAAGCAGTAAATATTGACAGAATTAAAATCATGAGAAATTTTAAGTACAAGGAGTGCTTGACAAATTGTGTATTTACATTCAATTTATGGCAATAAATTGTCATTGACCACACGTGATTATAAATTGGGCTTAGCCCCATCCTCCTTTCTCCATGATTCCCAGCTTAGATTTCAACAAAGGCTGGTTTCAGGTGGATGCCAGGCAAAGGTATAAGATGACAGCTTAGTATATGTGTGGGTAGTAGGTTAGTAGTTCAAAGGGGCTCTTGAGCTCTTTTCAGAACCTTTCCAATCTTTACTTATGTTTGACCCCCAAGGTGGTCCCCCAACATCAGGTGCCCTTGGATAAGAAGACACTTTTATATGCGTCCTATGCTCTTCCCCTGGGGTCAAAACTACCCTGCGCTTGTATTACAGGCAATTTATTTTCCTCTGCGTGGGTTGTGTGGCCCAGCCATTGAAGAGCTCTCTCCACGTTGGTGCCCTCTTTAGTCTTCTGAAGCGTGTTCATCAGCTGCCTGATTTAGTTGTTCTGATCCCACTGCGAAGCCTCTTCACTCTTCTTTCAAGATGAAGTCAGTGTCTGGGCTCCTTCCCCTACCCTTCTTCTGAGGTGTCTGCCTCTCCTGTTCCAAGGCTGGGGACCTCTACCATACATTCAGTGGAAATCGTCTAACTTCAGGTTTTATCCTGGGGAGCATTTCTGATTCCAGATTACCCATAGATGACTAATTCACCCATGGTCCGAGAAATAATCAATCCAGCCTCATCCAGTCCCCAGTTCCTTGCGAGGATTGATTTATGTGTTCCCCCATCCATCCCAGAGCATTTAAAATCCTCTTCATTTTGACTTAATCGATCAAGGGGACTCAATCAGGAGAGAAGTAGATCATGTCCTCAAGGAAGATTGTGTCCACGACTCTCCAGCAGGGCACTGGGAAGAAGCATGACCATGGCTGAAGAGCGTTCTGTGGCCAACCCAGGTCTCATTCTGAGGGGAAGTGCTTGGCTGGGTCCACAAGACAGTCTCTGAGCTTCTCTCACCCCAAGTTCTACAAGCCAGTCAGACTGTGACTTTAGCTAAGAATCTTTCTCTCAAATCTGTAAAAACTCCCTCCTAATCTTATCATGATAACTGAAAATAAATATGAATGTGCTTTAAAAAGTTAGAGCTGGGCTATAAATACCTAGAGTTGTTGTTTATGCTTATATCTCGTCCTACGTTACAGCGTCAATGAAATCCACTGACGTGTCTTTCCATCCACGACTCCATTTACTTCTCTGCATCACTTTATGTGCGTGACTGGGAGTTGAAATGCAGACATAAACATATTCATAAAGGCGGCTGGCTGTGACTGTGGCTATAAATGGTTATAAATGCGCTTTTAGCTTTTCCTTCCTCTGGTGCAGATGACTATGTGTCTTAAAACCCCTCTAGTGAGCTATGTTTTGCCTTAAAAAGCTGGCGCTCCAAAAATAAGGCTGTGGCTGAGTCATCAAGCCCTGGGACAGGGAAGGGATGTGGTAGAGGAGAAGCAAGGAGGCATTTTCAGTGAAGATGCGCTAAACAGAGTGGAAGGACTTTCTCTCAGGGATCGGCAACCTATAACCACAGGCTAAATTTGACCCTCTGTCTGTTTTGTAAATAAAGTTTTATTGGAACCCAGAACATTCATTCATTTAGGTATTGTCCATTGCTGTTTTTGTGCTATGATAGCAGAGTTGAGTAGCTGCAACAGAGAATGTATTTGGCCTAAAAACCTAAAATATTTACTATCTGGCCTTTCAGATAAAGTTTGCTCACCCCTGCTTCTTTTCTAATATCTGTAAACATGCCATATTTTCCACATTCTTCTGTACTTTGATTCATTTTAGTAGCATATATTCCCTATGAAGTACCTATGGCTTGTGCCTTTGTGCCCAATTTGCTGATGAGAAAAATGAAGCTCAGCAGGGTCACAGAACTAGCCTCGATCCCTTCCTCTACAAGTGACCAGGAGGGACTGGCACTGAGATGTCCCACTGTTTGTCTGATCCTCTGTGCACTCTTACCCTGCATCAGCTTCTGAGTGGGAACCTTCCTATTATGTATGTGTGGGAGTGAATAATCTACCTACCTATCTATCTGTCTATCTATCTATCTATCTATCATCTATTTATCTCTATATACATCTATCCATCCATCTATTTATCTATCTATCCATCTATCTATCTGGCCATCCATCTATCATCTATCTATCTTTCTATCCATCCATCCATCTATCCATCTATTTACCTATGTATCTATCTACCCACCCACACACCTATCTATCCATCTATCTATCTATCTACCTAGCCATCCATCTATCTATCCATCCCAGCTTTATTGAGATAAGTGGGATGAAGAATTGAAATTCAAGTTATTACACATGTGCTTTTTTTAGACTTGCACCTAAAAACTGGCATTCACCATCTGCCTCTACAAGGATGAAGTTGGTAGCCACTGCAGTCCCTGACCTTCAACTCACCCTCAAAGGAGTTTAGGGTGGAGATCAGGAATGAGACCCTCTGTGCTCTGGGAAAAACTGGAAGAACAGGCCTCAGGTAGTTAGAGATTTTCAGAAGATTTTATGAGCCTAATTTCTTGCATCTCCTCATATCTAGAAAAGCACTAAAATCATGAACGGAGACATCTGCTCCTCGTGAGTAGCAGCCACCTTCTGCCAAAATGTGTACTTGATTGCACGTACCCCCTTCACTAAAATCATATGTAGTACTGAACCCCTGTCCCCGCCTTTGCAGCAGTTCCTCAGAGCTGAGATGCTGTCTCCTGGGCTGTAGTCCTCATTTTGCCTCAAATAAAGCTTAGCTCACAACTCTCACATTACACACTTTTTTTGGTAGACAGACTCAACACTGCGCCAAGTTAGAGGGTAAAGAACATTGGTTTGGGACCCCAGGTTCTGACTGTGCCCCTAAGTAGCTGAGGCTCCTTGGCCAAGTCTAGTCAATTGGTTCTAAGTTCTCCACTTGTAATATAAGTAGGGAAGTATGACAAACAAACAAACAAACAATGACAAAACCTCTCTAAATCGCTGGCACCTTGAATTTTTACAAAGTCCCTCCATTCTTCTCCCCCTCCAGTACCAGGTACTGCAGCCTTTCTCCAGACAGGCCCCTGTGCACCAGCCATCACAGGTACTCTCGCTAAGGCAGGGAAGTTCTGTGGGGACTGGGGAGACCGCAGGCAGAGGAAGGGCGGTGGTCTCACACTCCCCTGTCCATAGCTCTGTCTCTTCACCTTTCCCTGGATCCACTTGGTATCACGACTGCCTGTCCCTTACATTTCCTGGAAAACCACAATTCTGCAAAGAGTCTGCTGAGGGGGCTGGTGTCTGTATAAAAAAGGGACAAAACAGAACAGTCACTTATTTTGTTACCAAAGAGTCTTTTTTTCCTTTTAATGGAACGTGCTATTTTTAAGTCCCATCCGCCTGCTGCAAGTGCCTGTGTGGCAATTGCCCTGAACACATCTGAACAATGTCTGTGCATCCTTCTGTGATGCGGTGCAGACCAGTAACTTTGTACTTTGTGGTTTTATTGTGATGAAGATATTTTATGACAGTATTTGAATCTCAGCGACAAAAAAATTCCGGAAAACAAGGCATTTCGAGACCACTTATGCAGAAGGAAGGGGCCCAGACCAATCTCCTCCTGGGAAATTTGGCCCGGGGCAGGTCTGATCCCCAGGGCAGCAAGATACTTGGGTAATCTGTAGAAGTGAGTGGCCACCACATTTGGAACCATGAATTAGGCCCATTCGGCATCCTGCCCACCCAGCAACATCAGGGTCAAACCCAGGGAAAAATCGGCAATTCCGAAGTCTGCGTTAGTAGTGCCCTGCAATCTTCTTTTCTCTACACTTTTCTTTTTCCTACACCAGTTGATTGGCCTTTCAGTGTGTATCAGGCAGGTTCCTGCCAACAGAAGTATTTCAGCATGGGGAAATAGTTGGAAGATATTGGAGTACCTGAAATTTCAAAGAGGGCCCTGGGAGGCAACCCAGAGATTTAGCAATTTGAGGAAACCACCATCAGTCACCCCTAGATCTGGAGAAACACAAGGAGCTTAGGAGAACTATGCAGTGGGAGCTGGACCCATGCCGGGGGCCACCTGTGGGAGCTGGGCCCAAAGAGAGGTGTAGTTTGACGGGAGCTGGTACCATAGGGGAGACACAGTCCCTTCCAGAGATGCAGCCCAAAGCAGAGTGGGTGAGGGAGAGAAGTTCCCTGGCCTCTCCCTTCCTTCTACCCTCCGGGCTCCTGCCAATTATTCCCAGTAGCTGGACCCAAAAACTTAGCAGGAGAGCTTTAGAGAAATGTAGTTTTCATGGGTCAACTTCTTGTAATGTAAGCCAGAGTAGAAAAGATGTGGGGGGGGGGGGAAGTAATTTGAGAGAAACAAGCAAAAAAAAAAAAAAAAACCCAAAACAAAGAAAAACAAAACAGGTACCTTGGACAGCAGTTCATTCTGTCAACCTCTGTTACCCTTAAAGAAGTCTCCATTGTCCCGAGAAGATTTCCTTCTGCATCCAGTACATGCCACACAGAGGTGACAGAAATGGAGCGAGGGGAAGCTGGTGCGACTGCAAACCTGGGCCTGGGCAATGGGTGGGAAGAGGGGGAAGGCGGGGTCATGTGGGCTTGTGTTGATGTCTGGGAGTAACAACTGATGGCATTGGTGGAAAAGGAGGCTGCAGCAGAAATACAGATCATAGACGATACTCATGATCGGACGTTGTGATTGCATTGTAGCCCTGATGGCCCAGCTCATTTGGGGGCTTGATTCCAGCTAGCAGCTAGCGATTTAAGGAACAGGCTTCCTTGGGGAGCAATTGGCAAGCTGTGAACCCAGGGTTTAAGCCTCCATCACACAGAGCAGGACTTAAGCTTTGGCCCCAGTCACAGCAGTGCCAACCTCAGCCTGGTCCTTCCTGCAGAATGAATACGTTCACGCGTCACGCCCTCCAGGCTTGCAGAAGCCCATTTCAAACACCGAGCTGCATTCAAGATAATCGCCCTGGTTGCAAACCCACTTTGCCCCTAACCTATTTTTCTTGGTCTTGATTTTCTGATTCCAAAGATCTGACTTTGATATCCACCTCTGACTCTTCCAAGACTCTGTTTTTTCATTTCTGATTTTGGCTTAGTGTGCTCCCGCTTCCCTGATACTTTTCACTATCTTGGACAGAACTTCCTGCTCTGGCTCCTGGCCTTAGGGAACGCTTCCCCTGCCCCTGTTCTAATGCCGGTCCTCTTCCTGCCTTAGTCAGCCCTCACCTGGCATGAGGATGCATTCTGAGGGGCAAAGGGTCAAGCAGCTAGAGGATAGAGTTTATATTGCATAGGCTGGATCAACACGGTAGAAGCCATGGAGGACTGAGGTCCCTTATATACTCACCCTGGGACAGGCAGGGAGATGGGGTTGTCAAGAGCTTAATAGGTTACCCTTTTTCACATATACCACAGGGAGTCTGTCACCTCTGCTTTCTTTTTTTCCAAAATGGAAACCACTTCCTCTGTTTTTATAAGTTTTTCTGTTTGTTAAGGGGCACTAAGTCAAACTTTCTGTATTTGAATACTAATCCCACCATTGACACCCTGTGACTTGAGAATCATGTAACCTCTATAAGTCTCAAACCCTGCATCTGTCAAAGAGATATTAGTATCTTCCTTCCAGGGTTGCTTTGAAAAATCAAATCAAGTAACGCGTAAAGAACTCAATACAATAAATCTGATGGACGTCATCATTGCTATTATCATCCTCACCATCCAAGACTGAACAGTAGCAATAGTCTTCCTGGCCCTCTGCTACCTTGATGATTCCCACAATAACATTATCAGCTTGTTTTTAACTACCAGTCACTGCCAGACAGAAGATACAAATGAACTTATTTACAAAACAGAAACAGACTCACAGACTTAGAGAAAGAACTAATGGTTATGGGGGTGGGGGGCATATGGAGGGATATATTGGGAGCTGGGGATTGACATGTACACACTGCTATATTTAAAATAGATGACCAAAAAGGACCTACTGTATAGCAGCAGGGAACTCTGCTCAGTATTCTGCAATAACCTAAATGGGAAAAGAATTTGAAAAAGAATAGTTATATGTATATGTATAACTGAATCACTTTGCTGTACACCTGATACTAACACAACACTGTTAATCGACTATACTCCAATATAAAATTTTAAAAAATAAATTTTTAAAAAGATAGCAGATACCATATATGTGACACACACACAAATTTTTTTTTTAATTCTTGCAAAGTTATCTTTCTCATTGTCCCTGGTCAGTAATTCCTAAATCTTTTACTTCTTTTGAGTCTCAGTAGACTTGTGGGCCTCCTGTGTTTATTGAGAAACATCTGAACCTCCTCGGGTCTCTTTCCAGCCTTTGCCAACTATTTGCCTCACGGAAACCCCACTTTGCAGTGTCTGTGTTCAGATTCACGTTTTGGGTTCCTTAAGTCTCATCTGTAAATGACCACTGACCTCTTAGGCTTCTATCATCCTCATGTAAACTCAGTTTCCAAATGTTTCCAAAAAGAATAAAACTCTCCTTTTTAGGAGTTTGAGGCCAAGAAAGAAAGTATTATTTATAAAAAGCTCAAACACAGCCAGTTCTCTGGAATTGGGCATTTCCTGGCTATCCACTGAGTCACCCACGGTTGATTTCCGGGCACATGTCCTTGTTTCTCCAGTGTACTGTTCACTGGATCAGGCCTTGAAAATGTGGGTCATGAATTGGCAAATAAGATATCTTTTTTCTTCTAGATTGTTCCCATTTGGGCAATCTTGCACTCCTTATTGGTAGTGGGATCAGAACCCAGGGCCCCAGACTCAGCCCAGTGGATTTCTCATCTGATATGCTCAAAGAAAGATTTAAAACCCCAATAGTTTAAAACAGATTGAAAATGGACCATAAAGAATAGAAGAGAGAAAGGAAGGAAACTTCTGCTGACCAGAGTATAATCCTGTAGTTAATTTTAAGAACTCAACACTACCTAAATTCAAACTGTAGCTCCAACGTCTATTAGTTGCATGACCTTGAGCAAGTTTCTTAATGGCCCGATGTCTCAGTTTCCTCATCTGCAAAATAGAAAGAATAATATCTACTCTGCAAGACTGAGGGGAGGTTGAGATGAATTAATACATGTAAAACATTTAGAGTGATTCTGACTGGCTCAGGAAATAAGCAACCTGACATAAACAATCACAAAAATTTCGATGGCATGAAACAATCAGCAATGATCTCTCATATGTCTGTGAATCCAGGGGGAGCAAGTCCAAGTGCACGTTGCACTGGGCTGCTCCATGTCTTTCTTATCGTCCTTGGGCCAGGCAGGAATAGTCTCCTATTCCTATGGCAGAAGCACAAGAGGGCAAACCCAAACAAGCAAGTTCACTAAGCCCCCGATTCCCTCTCATCTGGTGACATCTTGTTGGCCAAACAAGTCATATGGATGAGCCCAAAATCAAGGACCAGGGAAATATAGTCTGTCTCTGGTGGAGGAATTTAAAAGTTCTATGGCCAAGGACATGCATTTGAATGGGAAGCAGTATAAAGAATTAGGACCAATAATTTAGTCTACTACATGGACATGTAATCAAAGCTCTGTTAATGTTAGCTATCTGCAGTGATGCTGTTCCCAGACATTCTTCAGAGAAGGAGCCTCTGCTTCCCTACTGCTTCTGCCATCATACCCTCTTTCTCTTCCTGAGCACTGACTTTCTACCCTCCCACTATTCACTGTTAGGATGTGACTCCCCGACCACCAGTGGTTCCACCTCGCTTAAGGTCCCTACAGCAAAGCCCCATGCAGGCTCACACTGGCAATATAACTTCTCGTGTCATCTTCTCCCCTAATAAAATTGAATTGGTCTAAAGACGATTTCTCCTTATCTCCAAGATAGGTGCAGGTCGACAAGGAATGAAAAGAAGAGCTGACAGCTTTATACATTAACACTACAAGTTTGTTTTAATAGAGGTCTCTTGATAAAAGTTTTAATTGCAGAAAAAATTAATGGCAAAAAAGACGATACGGTAGGCTTGCAGAGGAAGAGATTTTGGGATCTGGGAAACACAGGCCACTAAGTACACACAAGAGGATATCAAACTGACCTTAGTGTTTGTCGGCTGAATGATGACCTCCCAGAGATGTCCATGTCCTAACCTTTGAAACCTGTGAATATGTCACCTGGCATGGCAAAAGGGACTTTGCAATTGTGACTGAGTTAAGGATCTTGAGATGGGGGGTTAGAGGGACGGAGAGACAGATTGGAAGATCCCGAGCTTTGAAAATGCTTTGAAACTGGAGCTTTGCAAATGGAGGAGGGGGTCAGAGTCCAAGTATGCAGAAAGCCTCTAGAAGCTGGCAGAGTCAAAGGGATAGATCATTCCCTAGAGTCAGAAGGAACACCTCCCCGATGACCCATTTTAGGACGTCTGCTCTTCAGAGCCATAAGGGAATAAATTCTGTTTATAGCCCTGTTTATGGCAATTTGCTACAGCAGCAATAGAACCCTAGCACCCTGGGAATAAAGAAATCAGGTAGCAGTCTCTACTTCCTATTTTCACACAGTCATAACTAAAATGGAAAAGCCCAGGAATTTTCTCTCTGCGGGGCCATGGGACTTATAACTCTTAGTCAATGAAACCAATAGTATGCTTTTGATAAGACAGGGGACCAAGCATCTAGACTCCGTAGACTTGTAGCAAGCTAGCTGAAATGCGAACTGTCCTCATGTCTGTCTGTCTTGTGTGTACTTGGACTTGACCTATCAACGGTTCCATTGTCCAGCAGTCCTAGAGAACCCAGACACAGCTTGCTTTGCTTCAGAGGTCATGCCCCATGGAGTGTGTTTCTTGCTTTATTCTAACCATAGGCTTTTAGAATCTCCACTCTCACAGCATAAAGACTGGCCAAGGCTGAGGACATAAGTTAGGATTGGGGTCTTTATTGTAATTGTAGTGGGAAACCATTGAATGATTTTTTTAGAAAATTCTTTTCCATTATGGTTTATTATAAGATATTGAATATAGTTCCCTGTGCTATACATAGGTCCTTGTTGGTTATCTATTTTATATATAGTAGTGTGTATCTGTTAATCCCAAACTCCTAATTTACCCCTCCCCTCATCTTGTTTTCTTTAAAGTTGACCAAGTATCCAGACTTCTTGCTTCTATTCAGTCATATACAAAGTGATTGCAGGCTAAAAGGAGCTTTTTAGCAGGAAGGGTCTCATTTTTTATTTACTGGCCTCTGTGCTCTGCTATGTCTTGCTTTCTCAACCACTCAAATTAATGGTCACTTCCTGGACTAATCTGATACACTGAACTTGGATGGGAATGTAATACCTTTAATCTTATATTTGTCAGCAAGTTCCTAACTTCCTGTGAAGGGATATCAATCTTACCTCTCAGCAATTTTATAGCCACTACTCATAACTGCTTCTGTTTGGGGTACAAATGCATTTGGCTTTTTCAACCCTGAGAGACTTAAGTTATGAGACTCCTATTCAACCTAGATTGCAGACTATAGGCAGGAATGTCTCTCTTGGTAAATTGGTATTTCTTTCCATCAGTGCCTACAGTGTGGCTAGCTCTCAGACGAGCTTCTTACTCTCTGGTAGGACTCCGCTGACAGCAGCAGGAGGATGCTAGCACATACCAAAATGTTTAATTTTCCTACCACTTTTCCCAACACTTCGACTGTGGTCAGCATGAGGTCTGATTTTCAAGGTACGGTAGGCAAGAGATTGACAAAATGTTTCACCACCGCAGTAACGAGGACAGGAGGGATTGCAGACTACAACACCTGAAGCTTTAATTGACATTAAAGTCTCTCCACCTCCTCCGTCCAGCCAGGTTGATATTTTGGG
This sequence comes from Delphinapterus leucas, assembly GCF_059928025.1. Classification (NCBI taxonomy): domain Eukaryota; kingdom Metazoa; phylum Chordata; class Mammalia; order Artiodactyla; family Monodontidae; genus Delphinapterus; species Delphinapterus leucas. Next base: position 31,274,521 of record NC_143149.1, read on the forward strand.
TTCTGTTTTCTCTAGCGTCCTACTTGTAGGAACCAAATTCTGTATCGATTACAGTTGGTTTCAGCTGCATGTAACAGAAAGCCCAAATATGTGATCTAAACAAGGTAGAGGTTCATTTCTTTCTCACATGAAAGAAGCAGGTGGTCCAGGATGGCTATATTAGCACTAGGAGGGTGTTCAAGGGACTGGGTTGCTTCTACTTTTCTGCTCCATCATCCCCAAGGTCACTTCATTTTTCGAAATCTCTCCTGACTCTCCAGCCATCACGTTCGTGTTCCAAATAAGAGGAAGAAGAAGGGCAGGGGGTGCTGAATGAAAACTAAAGCCTAGCAGTGGAGTCAGCTTGATTTGAAATTTTTCTTCTGTGTGTCTCCCAGTGACTGTCACTTACATCAATTTGGCTACACCCAACTGCGTGGGGGCCTGGGAAAGGTAGTCTTTTAGCTTAGCACGTGGCCACGCAAAATAAAATTCGGTTTCTGTCAGCAAAACAGAAGACAGGAAAGAAGACTGGGTGGGAGACTACCCGTCTCTTTCACGTTCTCCAGAAGTCTGTCTTCTCTGCCTTGTGCTGCCAGGACTGTGACCAATGCGTCATCTGCATTAGAGCTGACCGCCAAAGATCAAAGCTAATATTTCATGGGGTGGGGGGAGAGGAAAGGGAACAATGATTATGAGTCATCTACATCTAATGCCAGTAAACTTCATGTCATTTCCCAACAGTGGTTTGATGTAAGAGAGAGAAGGAGGTGAAGGAGAGGATACAATCAGGGCACCAGGCATCAGAGCAGAGAAGGGAGTCGGACACCAGAAAAATTCCATTTGTTTTTCCGAGCGTCTTCACCAAGGGTCATGGGCAGATGACCAGCTTCCCTTCCACATAGTCCCACCAGTCTCAGGGTCACAGTTGGAAAGCATGTTTTCTGCCCAGAGTGTCACCCCCTGAGCAGCCCTCCAGATCACCCGTGCTGTGCCATCTTGATTCTATGAATATGACGGGGTGGGGGGCAAGAGGCCGTGCTAGGTGGTGCCACGTGTTGGTTCCTCTTTGGGATGTTGAGTGGAGGTGGCATGGAAGATGCATCACCTTTATGGTGAAATGGTCACTCCACCTTTATGGTGAAATGGTCACTCCGCCCCAGGGATATCAGTTCTAACAATGGGTTGTCCCCAACTTGCATGACCAGATACTGTCATCTGGTCAGTGTCTAGGAGCCCCACTTTGCTGGATGTGCCCGTGCCCTGTCCAGGATGGGACACTCATGTCCCCAGCTGTTGGGAGCATCAGTGGCCAAAGGGTCCCTCCTGAGGACCGCTCTAGGATTTGCCCTCAGTCAAAGAAGCCACTTCATACAAGGTCACACACCCTCCCCAGGGGTGGGAGGGTTGATAGAGGCCTGACTCCCTCTCCTCGAAGCAAGGCCATCCCAGCCCTGGAGTCTCCCACAGCACTCAGACATCTCTGTCACAATTGTATCACAGCCCAGAATCTCCCTCTGCTTCGTCCTGCTTCCCTCATTTCTTTTAGACGTTGTTTTTGAAAGTGCATCCCCAGTAAAAAGTCTGCACACAGATCTAAGTCTCAATCTGTTTCTTCGAGAGACCTGACATACACCTGCCTGGGGGGGTGAAGAGGCAAATCAGAAATTGCATCTGTGGGTCATGATCCACGTGGTCCAGTGTCATCTCTTTAATGGCCGGACCCGGGGTTTATGCTGCAGGGGTACCTGGTACCCTTCACTGGTAACAGCTTCAGAGGCTCTGGCTGACCTCCAAACTCCATCTTTCCTTGAATAATCTCTAAAAGGTCTGTCAAGAATTTAATGAGACCTTCAGGTACCTATTATGTTGTTAACCTGTATCACCTATTTGGGAAATTGATTTCAGAATTTTACGTTATTAGTTTATTAAAGAATTATCCTTAAGGACAATATGGAGGTTCCTCAAAAAACTAAAAATAGAGTTGCCGTATATCCCACTCCTGAGCATATATACAGAGAAAACTCTAATTTGAAAAGATACATGTGCCCCAATGTACAAAGCAGCACTATTTACAATAGACAAGACATGGAAGCAACCTAAGTGTCCATTGACAGAGGAATGGATAAAGATGTGATACATATATACAATGGAATACTACTCAGCCATAAAAAAGAATGAAATAATGCCACTTGCAGCAACATGGATGGACCTAGAGATTGTCAAACTAAGTGAAGTAAGTTAGAAAGAGAAAGACAAATACCGTATGATATCACTTATATGTGGAATCTAAAATACAACACGAATGAACTTATCTATGAAACAGAAACAGACTTGCAGACAGAGAACAGACTTGTGGTTGCCAAGGGGGAGGGGGTGGGGGGATGGAGTGGGAGTTTGGGATTAGCAGATGAAACTTTTATATACAGAATGGATAAACAAGGTCTTACTGTATGACACAGGGAACTATATTCAATATCGTGTAATAAACCATAAATGGAAAAGAACATGAAAAAGAATATATATATAAACTGAATCACTTTGCTGTATACCAGAAACTAACACAACATTGTAAATCAACTCTACCTCAATGAAAAAAAAAAGAATTCCTTAAATGAAACCTCTTTTAAACTTTAAGGGGTACCCTCTGCTTAGAGTGGATTACCAATGAGGCCCTGTACCCTACCCATATTGTAGGTAACACATAGATATTCTCTGTCACCCTTCTACCAGAACATTATGTGGTGGATGTGAGCCTGGGGTGGGGAGGGGGTCTGAGTTGTCCCCTAAGAGCTTGGAGATAAGAGAAATAAGATTCACTTCTGAGGGTTCAACTAGTAAAATCCACATGCGATGTTTAGAAATGTGGATACGTAGATAAGAGACTGTCTGTAAATATGTGACCAAAGGATTTGCATTGTCCCTCAATTCCACAGAAGGTGACCTGGGTCTCAGAGAGGCAGGACAAGAATGTCGTTAATATTTAGGAAGCAACAGCCTACTCAGTTGTATTTTAATGCGTGAACATAAAGGGACAGTCTGGATCACGAAAGTTGCGCTCAACAGGACAAAATCTGGCGGTGTTTTTCCAGCATTGGCCAAGCTAAGAAGACACTGAATCTGCAAGGCAACCTTAATTTAATTACTAGAGAGGAGTTCTGTAGCAAAGGGTAGGGATGATTCATCATACCACACCATTGCCTGGACAAAAATCTCCCAGACTCTCCACCACCACCCCCCTTTGCTCTGATTCTGTGCTTACTACACAACTTGAGAGCTGTCCCCCAGCAGTAAAAATGAGAACTCTTTTCACTGGATCAAAATAACTTCCATTGTATCCAAAGAAGCTTTCAATCTCCTGATTCACTTTGATTTTAATTTGATTAGTGAGAGTTAGTGTCCCAGCTTCCATGTGACTCCAGGACAATGACAGAGTTTGGACTCCAAGGGCATGGTGAATTCTCCAAGGTAATACCTCCCTGTTAGATGACTTGGAAAAGAGCCATCTGGCCTTCATCTCAAGACCCCTCCTCTCTCAAAGTGAGCAGACATCTTTTGGAAAGCTTATCTGTGTCTGTCTGCTTAATGTTTCACATTCAGGAAATGCTGAAAGGCTGAATGTCATTGGCAACTTTGGGGATATCTCTGTAAACTTGCCCTTCCAGATCGCTCATAAAAATCAGAGATAGAATGTCTCCCAGACCCAAAAAACCTGTTATACATACATCCTCATAAGAGCAATGACTGTTCACGTCCATAAATATACCAAAAATATTACTCTGCCTCTGACAAAATATTTTCTTCCACCCACCGATGCTTGGTTGGAGCAGGCAGCGTTTGTCAAGAGCTTTAGGAAAGTTTGCATTAATCAATCACAGTGCTGGAACTTTCTCCACTCTGGATTCCTAAGCTGGTTCTTTAGACAGCTACTGTCCAGCAGACCCCAAAAGCAGGCTGCTTATAGCACAGCCCTCCACTCAGCTCACCTTCCTCTGGATGTGAAGCTTCTTCTGGGTCTCTGGCCTTGAATTCTTGGCTTCTTGTCCCAGTTCTGCGTGCCATATCTGGCCTGTCGAGATTCAGTGCACACTGCACCCTCCTTCCAGGGCTTTAACCTCGGTTTCCCAGATGCTGGCAGGACTACCCTGTCTTCCAGCTCTGAAGGATTAGGGTGTCTCTGGTTATGTATCCAGGACCCGGCCTTCATTCCCTTCATCCAGGAAGACTGTGGAATAGATGCAAACATCTTCCTGAAACCCACCTTCCCTGGAATTCAGTCTCCCTCCTGGGAAAAATGAATGAATCCCTCTTGCGCTCTACACATATTGCCTGCAGCAGGCAAGGCTGAGCTGGTGGATGGAGGGCTGAGCCAGCAGCACAGGTAGCGGAGCTGGGGGTGCCTGGAAGCAGCCACTGTAGCCCTGCTCTGTGTCCCGGCAACGTATGAGCAGCAGTGGCTTCTGAGACCCACAGGCTTTCCCCCGAAATTACAATCTTCATGAATCGCATCTGTATGGGAGGAGGGTACTTTGAAATAGGCAATGCTTCCTTTTTCTGCCACCCAAATTTCCTATCTGTTTTGTCTCCCCTTTCATTATTCCAGGGGAAGGAAGACATAGCAGAAAAACGAGAGGAAACTAATTCTTGACTTTGGAAGACTATATGAAAAAGAATACATTGTCTCTATTCCCAAGAATATAAATGATTCTCTTGGTTGTGGGAGGGGAAGGAATCAGAAGGGAGACCAAGATAATTTCACTTTGGAGATGTCTAAGCCCTGGGGAGGAGGTGACTGAGATACTGGAAGAGTGTGAAGACTCTGAGATCAGAGGGGATCAGTGACAAACCTCAGCAGCCTCCATCCTTCCTGAGGAGAGGTCAGAGATGGGAAGACGAGGAGGACCAAATGGCTGTGGGGTGCACCTAGGAAGGTGGACCCGAGACAGCCTGGCAACGTTTCTCACATACGGAAAGAGTGGGAAGAGAGGAATGCCCCAAGCAATGGCACAAACAGGGCACATGGAGCTGTGGCCCACAGGAGGCCTTGGGGCTGGACCAAGGGGCAGCAGGAGGGGCCTGCATGGATACAGGATGACATCAAAGACCAAATGCCCACCCCCAAACCTGGCATTATAGAAGCCACTGTGTAAAAAGGCCCTTGAACTCAATGGAAATAGGTTTTCGAGACCTGCAAAGTTGAGACTCAAAGTAGGAATTAATGTCAGCTATAGAAAATAAAGAAATTTAGATGTCTTAGCCATCTGTGAATTTGTGGATTTAATCTCATAATCAATACAATGGAAATCTGGATTTCCCAGGAAGCCAAGTAGAGCAGTTTTTTGCCAAGTCATACTTACTGGTGTAGGTGGAACAATGGGTGGTCCTTCTGCTGTAATTTGGCCTCCTCTTCTGAGGGTCCTGCACTAGTCTGCTCGGGATGCCATAGCAGGATACCGTGGGTTACGTGGCTTCAACAATGGAAATTTACTTTCTCAAGGCTCTAAAGGCTGCTATATGAAACTCTGCTTTCTCAAGGCTCCAACATGGTCAGTTTCTGGGAAAGCCTCTCTCACTGGCTTGTAGAGAGCCATGCTGCTTCTGTGTGCATTTGTGTGTGTGTACCTATATACAGGAAAAGAGGGAGAGAGAGAGAGAGTATTCTCATGTCTCCTCTCAAAAAGACACCAATCCCATCAGTTTAGGGCCCCACCCTTTGACCTCATTTAATCCTAATTTCTTCCACAAATCCCCATCTCCAGATATTAACACATTGGGAATTAGGGCTTCACATATGAATTTGGGAGGGGACACAATTTAGTCTATAAGAGTCCCTCGAGATTCCAGGCCACCTTGCAGAGCACAGTGGACAATTCCGAGCATTCCAGCATGACCACTGGCTTGTCAGTATTTGTCCCTCTGAATCTGTGCTCCAGCCTTCTCTCCAAGTCTGGGCCTATGAAGCTGATGCCCACATGCTGACCATTCAGGGATACATTGCTTTTTGGATTACAATTGGGTTCATCCACTAGGAGGCACTGGCAGAATTGGAAAGAAAGAAAAGAGAAAGTCTGGGGTATTTCTTCCTCCTGCTTCTTCCCCACTGAGAGCCACACTCTCTGTGGGGCAGATCCCCACTTCCAAGGCTGCATTTCTTGCTGGCTCTGGTAACAGCAGCCTCCTCTTGCCCCTTCAGCCTAGCTGTGATGCTGCTTGTGCTATTGCTTGTCCCTCGGTGCTTCATGGTCCCTTGTTAGTCCAGTAACCCTGGCTACACCTCTGCAAATTCCCTTCATTAAGCCCTCTTCAATGAGACCCTTTGAGTAAACCCTTAGTAACAATGCAAAGTCCCAAGTGAGTTCCACCTTAGCAGCTGAGTGGAGCCATCTGATGCTTCTGACTGAGCTTCTTGTAAAGAACAATCCCTCAAAAGAGCACATGATCGACCACTCCAGCCTCTCTGAGAGGCCAGAGTGGCTTAACAACATAACAAAGCTCCCTCCTTCTGGGACGGGATGGAGCAAAGTGCCTGGTCACTCCCCGATATGTCTGTGTCTGTCCCAGGCCACGGAGCAGAAGTAGCAGACCTACTTGATAAATGACCACAGCTTGGAAGCCTTGCTGTGGACGTTTTACTCCAGGGAGGTGATGTGATCCAGAGTTGGAACCCCAGAAGACCAAATGGCAGGTGACAGGGAAGGGCAAAGTACACAGGGGGACAGAGTCAGATCCACCTTTGCTCTCAAGGGGTTCACAGTCCAGCAACCAGTTACGACACAATGAGATGAGTCCTGAAATAGACGTATCTACTAAGGGCTTCCAGGGGTGAAAGGATGGAGTGTCTGTCTGCCTGCTTTATGCTGAGTCTTGGAGAATGTGTAGGTTTTACCCATAAGAAAAGGGTGGGCAGGACACTCTGGGCAGAGGTGCTGCATGGACACAGCATCTTGGTGTGAAGGACTGTGGGGCAAGTAACTGTGTGCCTTTAAAGGAAGATTGCAACAGTCAAGATACTTTTGGAAACTCATTAGGAAACTGATACATCGTTTCTTACTAAATCCAACAGAGATTGTTTCCCAATATTGAAAGGAGATTGTGTTTCTCCGTTTAAGCAGCAGATGGAGTTGGCTTGAGTTTCCTTCTTTTTTTTAACATCTTTATTGGAGTATAATTGCTTTACAATGGTGTGTTAGTTTCTGCTGTATAACAAAGTGATCAGCTGTACATATACATGTACATGTATATATGTACATATACATATAACCCCATATCCCCTACCTCTTGCGTCTCCCTCCCTCCCACCCTCCCTCTCCCACCCCTCTAGGTGGTCACAAAGCACCGAGCTGATCCCCCTGTGCTATGTGGCTGCTTCCCACTAGCTATTTTACATTTGGTAGTGTATATATGTCCATGCCACTCTCTCACTTCGTTCCAGCTTCCCCTTCCCCCTCCCCACGTCCTCAAGTCTGTTCTCAGCGTCTGCGTCTTTTTGAAGTTGTGTTCAACAAAACATGTTTCTCCTCAAACCCCAGGCTGAGTGGTGGAGCTCATGCTAGGAGGGGCAAGGGAGAAGTGCAGGAGAGGGCTAAGCACGTTTACAGCTGCTGTCTCTGCGCATCTTGGAACAAATGCTCTAGCACAACAGGAGCTAGAAACACCATCCATTCAAAGCCTGTTTCTCTCAGGCCAAGATGGCACCACCGAATCTGCCTGTGATGGTCACGTGTGGCTGGACTGCAGAGTTCATATGTGGCCCGAGGGGCCACATCTGGGAGCAGGGGAGGAGGCGTTGGAGAGCAAGCAGGGAAGTAAGTCAGCTTCACACTGTGATGTGTTTTGTGTGCCATGCTGAGTTCTTTGGACACTGTCTTTTAAGGACTGGGGACCCGGGAAACAATCTGCAAACCATCGTGTTGGGAACAGAAAGGATGGATGAAAGAGGGGTACAAGTGGAGTCAAGGAGATCATTTAGTTGGCAGCTGGGAAACCCAAACATGCAATACTCAAGATCTCAGCTGATAAGGCCATCACTGGGGAGAGGAAGGAAATGACCATGTCCAGAAGCATTTGGGTGGTACGTCTGACAGGGCTGGATGGCTGGTGCGAATCAGGGGTACAGGAGAGGGTGGATTAAAATGACTTCTAGATTTGAGCATCAGGAGAGATACAGCCCCCGAATCAGTTAGAATTCATGCAGGACACAGATGACCTATCAAATTAGGATAATTTGAGTAGGTTTTGTTTTGTTTTGTTTTAGGAAGGGTCTAATTACAAAGCTGTAGGGGACCACGAGGGATTGTATAGGAACCTGGGGTGAGATTCTAAGGGAGAGGGAAGGAATCTGTTATCAGAGGGCAAGTTCTGTAGAGCAGACCCCTTGAGGGGAGCATTGATCTTCTGAGAAGGGACCCTGCCAGCCCAGGTCAGCTCCCTGGGGAAGGAACCAGGGGATAAACACCCTGACCTCACCCTCCCACTCTGTTCTGGTCTCCTGCTCAGGCTCTCTATTGACACTCCCAGCTACAGACAAAGTACCCACGAGAGCCTGCTGTCATCCTTACAGGCAAGTGGGTCTCCAGGGACAGAGAACAGAGCGCAGAAGGGTGGGGAGAGGACCTCATGCCGGGAAGAGGGGGAACTTAAGATCTCCAGCCTTCAGATGGATAAGGAGTTAGGGAGGAAAAGCAGGCTTAGGGGAGAAAATGACACATTTAGTTCGTACATGATGAGTATTCGGAGATTTGGGTCCTAGTTCTAAGAGGATCCAGGAATGCCAGAGAGTCGCCATTGAATGAGTATACGCCAGACCCAGTTCTATATGCTTTATGTAACTTACCTCATTTCAGTCTTACTGCAGCACTCAAAGAAAATTTAGTATGTCCATTTCACAGATATGGAAATTGAAACTTGATGAAAATGTGACCATTCTCAAATCAGACTAGTAAGTATGAAAGGCAGGATTTGAATCCAGCCCTGCCTGGCTCTGAAGAGTATGCTATTTCCTGTCTGAAAGTTAATTAAAGTTGTGCAAAAACCAGAGAGGATGGAAGCCCTCATGCCCCACTCCAGTGCCTACAATTATCCCGACAATTTATAAACAATTTCACACCCTTCACCTCCAAGTTTGGATCAATGTCTATTTTCTATGGCTTTTCTTGCAGTGGTTCATTTACCCATCAGTTCTCTGCAGACTTGGGAGGCCTGTTTGATTACGATATTTGGGGTTTTCTACAGCCTGAGGCTCCAGTTAGAACAGAGGAAGGACACAAATGGAGATGGAGTCAGAGTGAAAGAAACAGGGCTTGCAAGGAGCTCCCTGCAGGGAGAATGGAGCACAGCCTCCTGATGGGTTGGTGAGAGTCCCTGAAGCTGGTGCTGTATCCCCGGCATCTGTGCGGGGGTCCCCCCTGGATGCCAGAGGCCATGGCCAATGGCAAGGTGCCCTGTGAGTTTCTTGGAGCTGATCATTCATAAGGCAGAAGCCCAGTCTTGTTGGTAAACAGACTCCTGGCATAGTACTGCTTGCTCTTAATCAGCCTGTGGAAGGACTGAAGGACTAGTTCCAGTTGGATTCGGTTGCTGGTTATGATCTTTCTTATATTAATTTTTGGCTGTGTTGGGTCTTCGTTGCTGCGCAGGGGCTTTCTCTAGTAGCCGCGAGTGGGGGGCTTCCCTTTGTTGCGGTGCACGGGCTTCTCATTGTGGTGGCTTCTCTTGTTGCAGAGCACGGGCTCTGGGTGTGCGGGCTTCAGCAGTAGTTGTGGCGTGCAGGCTCAGTAGTGTGGCTCGCGGGCTCTAGAGCACAGACTCCGTAGCTGTGGCGCGCGGGCTTAGTTGCTCCATGGCATGTGGGATCTTCCTGGACCAGGGCTCAAACCTGGGTCCCCTGCACTGGCAGGCACATTCTTAACCACTGTGCCACCAGGGAAGTCCAACAAGTAGTTTTAAAAGGTGGTCAAGAACATAGGCTTTGGGGCAAGATCTGAGTTTGAATCTCCGCTCTGCCATCATGGCCACGTAAACTTGGACAAATTGCTTAATTTCTCTGAGTCTCAGTCCTCTCACCTGTGAGAAGAAGATGACGATGCCCACCTTTCACATTATAGTGAGAAAGTAATAAAATCGTATTTGTCAGGTGTTGGCACGAGGTTGGCACACAGCAGGTGCTTGTTTTTCTTTTTCACACCAGTTGCGTCCATTCAAGATCTAGGTGCAGCCCTGCTTCAAAACAACTTTCCCAAGACCCAGAACTTGGGAAAGATTACATGCAATTATGCATCTACCGTCGACTTCTCCAATTCAGGGACTATAAAACTAGAGGCCTCCAGGCTGAATTCTACCCTCTGCCATATTTTGTTCGGTGTGTACAGTGCTGAAGCCTATTAAATGAGGTGCCAATATAGATCACAATAAAGTTCCAATTTCTAGCTTTCCTTAAGTCACTCAATCATCTGGAGCACTGGGGCTGCATTTCCACCTCGCTGACAACGGGATGACAGAGATAGAAAATGCCGTGTAATCTTCCCGTGTGCCAGGTACTGGTCTGAGCATTTTGCTTACAAAGTCATCTAATGCTGTTAATACACCTGGAGAGAGGTTCTCCCATTATTCCCATTTTTTAGACGAGAACACTGAGGCATGAGAAATCAATCGACATGTCCAAGGTCATGGCAATGAGACGTGGCAGAGATGCGGTCTGCACCCAGGCTGTCCGGCTGCAGGGCTAAACTCCACCACTGCCCTCCCACTCCACCTCTTATGTTAACCGGACCATCGTTGGTGCTGTAAACACAGGGTGTGTGTGCGACACGCACTTCTGCTAAGTTCTCTTGGTGAGCGACCTGCAGGAGAATCTAGATGGAAATTCATTTTTTAAATTAATTCCTGAGAAAACACTGCAGAGGACTTCCTCTGCACCTCCCCCTCCTTCTTTCTCCTGTTTTTCTTCTTCTTCCTTTTCCTGCTCCCCTTTTCTCATCCCACTATAATCTACTAACTGGGTCAGTGTGAAAAATTCTGAACCTGTAACATCAAGGCACTTTGCCAAAACCTATTGAATTTCTCAAAGCTGGGGGTGCACGAGAAAGGAGACTCAGATACTGTCACCATGCCGTCCCAGGCTGCAGCGACTGGCAGTGAGAGCCGTGGGACTAAATTATACGTAAACCAAAAGCACAGAGGCGAGGCGATAGCCCAGCAAAGTGTGACAGGGAGGTTTTCAGAGATTAAAAGCCTCTCTCTGGTAAGCATAGGGCAAAAGGCAGGGATACAGCAAAATCAGAGAAAGACAGTAAGGTCGTGGAGTGGTAGGAAATGAGCTTTCTCATCTCCTGGGGGCAGGAAAAGGATTTAGTGTCATGGGAAAGCGTCGGCTAAGTATTGGGAGATCATAGATTCTTGAGGGTGGCAGCCGTGGGACATCCCCACAGCCTGCCTGAGAGGGTTTCCTGCCCAGCAATAACACTTAGGGCACACTGGGTGCCCAGCAAGCCTGGGGGAAGGAGGCTGTTATCCCAGTGGCAGGGTGGAGGTGGGAGGGCACAAGGTCTGTGGGGATCCTGAGAGTTGGGGAGCTAAAAACTGAAGCAAGTGCATCTCTGGGCTTCAAATGCCCATCTAAAAAGAACCACCTTATCCATGGAGAGGGGGTGAGGTAAGTGGGTTTCATGGCCAAATCTAACTAGGAATTGTCAGTTTCTGTTTGCCGTCTCCACTCCTGGCATTTTGTGTAGAATTTTCTGCTCAGTTGCACTTCTTAACATTACATTGTGATATGATTGTCCATAGTTGAGATAGTCTCAGGAGTGCAGAGATTGGAGTGAGGGATGGTCCCTGGCAAAAGCCCATGAAACCAAACACCTGGAGAAATTCATGTCACAGTCACTGATTCAGATGTTATAGACTTGTGGCATATTTAAGGAGGAAGAGAAAAGAAAGATGCCTCTTGCTTAAACTGTAAACCTGTTGTCACTGTATAAAATGCACCAAGCACCCCTCTTTTCATAGTATTTTCACACCCGTTCAGTGGGTTTGGGTATATGGGGAGAGAATTTCTAGAAAGATCAACATTGCTAACTTGGTTCATCATTATGTACCACCTCACATCAAGGGTTCATTCTGCAGACAGTACTTGAGATCCAGGAACAGACAGAGGGCAGTTTCTCCCTGAAAGCTACGAGTTGTGAGTCCTTTGTCACTGGAAATTATATGCCCGCACCCTCTGTCTTCAGCAACCCAAAAAACATGCCATATGTTACTGGAACTTAATGTTTTTTCTGAACCAGCCAGGTTGTGAAATACAGGTTGCTTCCAGAAAACAGTTATCTACCCTACTACCCTCTTCATCTCAATTTTCATCCGTGAAGCTATACTTGACAAACCTGCATCACGTGTCACAGAATCTCACCACCCGAATGGCTGAGCCAGGATTGAGAGAAAGTCCTTTGCAGCCTACATCTGACAGCCCTCATCAGACGCTGGGTTCAGACTGAACGCTGGGACAGGAAGAGGAAGGTGATGATCTGGAAATGGAGCCGGGGCAGCCGGGGCACAGCCAGCCTCGGGCTCCCTCCCTGTGCTCTGCGGGGGTGGGGGTGGGGGTGGACACGCCCTAGTCACGTGTTTCTCACCCCTCCTCCTCCAGCCCTTCCGGAGCCCCGCCTCCCTCCTCCCGCAAGAAGGGCACCCGAGGCCTCACGCTACAACTGCCCTTGCCCTGGCTCATATTTTCCGGGTCACTTAGTGCAGCCCCGCCTCCTGTCTTCCCAGCCCTCAATTCATCCTAGCCCGCCCTCCGGGGTTCTTTCCCATGCTCCAGAGATCTGGACTCTTTCTTCTCTTTCAAAACGTTCCTTTTGTATTAATTTCCATTGCTAGTGTAACAAGTCATCACAAACTTAGTCCCTTAAAATAACACAAAGCTGTTATCTTACGATTCTGTACGTTAGAAGTCCTATACGAAAGTCTCATTAGGCTAAAATCAGGATGTCAGCAGGGCTGAGTGCCTTTCTGGAGGCTCCCGGTGCGGGGGAGGTGGCGGGGGAGGGAAGCTGTTTCCTGGCCTTTTCCAGCCTCTGGAGTCCGCTCCCGCCACACTCCTCCAGGTGCTACGGCTCTGGCTTCCTCCCTTCGTCCAACAGCCCGCAATGGCCAGTTGAGTCCTTCTGTGGTCCCAGCATTCTTACCCTTCCGCCGTCATCACCTCTCCTTCTCTGCCTCCCCCTCTACTTTTAAAAGTTGTGTGATTTCACTGGGCCCACCTGAAAAATCCAGGATAACTGCCCCATCGCCAGGTGCTTAAGCAATGGCATCTGCAAAGTGCCAGGTAAGGTAACCTACGCACAGGTGCCAGGGACTAAGATGTGACCATCTTTGCGATGCCGTTATTTCGCATCCCACATGCTTCTTGGCCCCATTCCCTCAGGATTGTCTAGGTTCCTAACACTAATTTGATACACTAATTCACGATCAGGAGTGAGTGGGTTTATATGCTCACTATAAACACACACACACACACACACACAGTGTGTTTGCCTTTCAGCCACTACTTTCAATACCCAGCCCAATGTAGTCCGTCACACAGGACCTGGAGCTATTGTGATGAGCCCAGGCAGGTGTCATTTCCATTTTGGGTAAACGGAACATTCTAGCCCTTCAAACCACAACATATTGACATTTGCTTGTGCTGTGTAAGGTCAGAGCCACGTCCCACAAGCCCTTCATCAGAGCATGAAGCTTTGGGATCCAGAGTGAGCATCGTGAGCTGGGGCTGAGTAGCATCCCTGGAAGCCAGGTCATGTTATTTGCCGGCTGCAGCGGGTCATTAGCGTAAAGGAGTTATTCCATATGACATTAACTTACAGGGACGAATAAATCCTTCTGCACTTTGTTCCCCCTCTGGAAGGTTCCATTCCCCGAGGGTGCAGAAAAGTAGTTGTTATTGATCTTCTTACATTTAAGAAATAGATGTTCATGGGTGCACGTGCACACACGCTCATTCGCACACACCTGTGAACACGCGTGCCACAGGGGCGACACAGCAGTGAGCACGAGCTTGGCGAATTTAGGACCAGCTCCTCCTTTTCTACCCCGAGCATCTTGGAGAGAGCAGACCCAGCCCAGAAAACAATAAGGAGAAATGAAAAGTGTGGAACCTCTGGGAAAGTTTTACAGTCAGGCAAGACTATTGATCGCCACATGATGAGAAAATGAAGAAGGATGGGGCGCCTTTCGAGATATTGATCCGACCCATTAGCGACAGTGGCAGGTCACTCCATCCTCCCCAAACCTTCTCCAAGTTCCAAGCGAGAGCAGGGTGTGCGCGCGTGTGAGTGTATGTGTGTGTGTGTGTAACAAAGAGAGCAAAAGAAAGGGAGAACAGGAGAGAATAAAGGGCGAGGGAGAGGAGTATTTAGAATGGGGTGGACAATAGCATTGATCAGCTTTAAACAAGGAAAACAGCTAGTGTGGACGTGGCAGATGTTAAGGTCATAAAGTTTTGAGGACTTCAAGAGTAAGTAGTAGTCCAAACGAACAGCATGGAGGGACAGAGAAGTCTTTCAGGGGCATAAAGACTAGGCTTCACAGCTAGATTTCAAGAGCTTTTATTTCTCTTTTATTTTATTTTTTAATTAAAATTTTTATTGAAGTATAGTTGATTTACAGTGTTTTAGTAGTATAGCAAAATGATTCAGTTATATATGTATGTATGTATATGTGTATATGTATATATATTTTTTTCCAGATTCTTTTCATTATAGATTATCACAAGATATTGAATATAGTTTCCTGTGCTTTACAGTAGGACCTTGTTATTTATCTCTTTTATGTATAGTAGTGTGCCTCTGTTAATCCCAACTCCTAATTTACCCATAAACCTCTTCTTTCCCCTTTGGTAACCATGTTTGTCTTCTATGTCTGTGAGTCTGTTTCTCCTTTGCAAATAAGTTCATTTGTATCTTGTTTTTAGATTCCACGTATAAATAATATCATATGGTATTTGTCTTTCTCTGACTTGGTTCACTTAGTATGATAAGCTCTAGGTCCATCCATGTTGCTGCAAATGGCATTATTTCATTCCTTCTTATGGCTGAGTAATATTCCATTGTATATATCTACCACATCTTATTCATCCATTCATCTGTTAATGGACATTGAGGTAGCTCCATGTCTTGGCTATTGTGAATAGTGCTGCTTCAGGAGCTTTTTACAAGTCTCTCTTCTGTCCTCCAACATTTGCCATACGTGAAAGTCTACCATTAGAGACTCACTGTGGGAAGGGAAGGGAGATCTGTCTTGGGAGGGGGGTCCTTTTAGAAGAGAAATAATACTTCTTGGGGGGCAACTTACGGTATTAATTGCCATAAGGTGTTAATGTTATCAGAGCTGATTTTGAATGAGGGGAAAGTGGTTGGGAGTGAGGAGATAGAGAGTCTGGACAACAAGGCATAGAGAGTGAAGAGCCCAGAGGGAATGAGAGGAGAGAAAAGTGATGCAGGGAAAGAAAACTGGAAGAGAAGCCTGGCCAGGGAGAGAGACTAGACTTCTGGTTTTGTAATAAAGACAAGGATTTGCATTTTAGCTCTGTGTCCTGTGAGCTATGATAAATTCCTAACCTCCCTGAGGCACTGCCATGCAACTTCTCCATTCTGTAAATGAGAGATAAAGCTCTGGGTTATTGTGAAGTTTAAAGTTAATGTTTACGAAGTACAGTGCCCGGTGGCTGGCAGGTGCCAAGAAACTGGCTCTTCCTGCCCTGGAGGGAGTCATGGATGCTCTGAAGCCAGAGGGGGAGGTGTATCTCATTCACTCTCTAAACAGCCCCTCAAAGATGACAGGAAGATTCTGAGCCCATTTCCACAGAAGACACAAGAGCTAAGACACAGCTCTAGGAATTCTCCCCTCTTTCTCCAGAATCATTCATTTCTTCTCCACTGGAACATTTCCATCATCACTGGAAACATGCTGCTGTGTATCCACCCCTGATATTTTCTCTCGACCCTCTTTTCTTCCCTACTTTCTGACCCACTGTTATGCTCCCCTTTGCAGTAAAACTCCTAGAAAGTATTGTTTACCTTGCTGTCAGATATCCCTCTCTTCCCATTCTCCCTGAAGGCCATTCCCCTTGGGTGTTTATCTCCAGCACACCCCAGAAATGGCTCTTCTCAAGGGCACCAAGAACTTCCAAGGAATACTACTCAGCCAAAAAAAAGAATGAAATTTTGCCATTTGTAGCAACATGGATGGACTTGGAGGGCATTATGCTAAGTGACATAAGTCGGACAGAGAAAGACAAATACTATATGGTATCACTTATACATGGAATCTAAAAAAACAAAACAAACTAGTGAATATCACAAAAAAGAAGCAGATTCACAGATATAGAGAACAAACTAGTGGTTACCAGTGGGGAGGGGGAAAAAGGGAGGGGCAACATAGGGGTAGGGGAGTAAGAGGTACAAACTATTAGGTATAAAAGAAGCTATAAAGGATATATCATACAAAACGGAGAATATAGGCAATATTTTATAATAACTATAAAAGGAGTATAACCTTTCAAAATCATGAATCACTTTATTGTACACCTGTAACTTATGTAATATTGTACAATAACTATACTTCAATTTTAAAAAGTATTTTTAAAAAAGTGAGTTCAGGAGTTCCCTGGTGGCCTAGTGTTTAGGATTCCGGGCTTTCACTGCCATGGCCCAGGCTCAATCCCCATTCAGGAAACTGTGATCCCACAAGTCAAGTGGCATGCCCCCCCCCCCCCAAATAAAAGTGAGTTCAGGTTGTGTCACTCCTTTGCTCAAGAGCCTGCAATGGTTACCCATTTTCCCCCAAGTAAGAGCCAGATCCCTTACAATGGTCTAGGAGGCCCTTCATGGCTCGCATGACCCTTAGTCTCTGTCATCACTCCACACCAGCCGCTCTGGCCACCTGTCATTCTTCCAATATTCCAAATAACCTCTAGTTTTAAGGCTTTCACACTGTTCAGGTCCTCTGCCTGGAATTTTCTCCTCTCATATGTGCCTAACACCTTCACTTCCTTAAAGTTTGTTTTTTAATCATATATCACCTTCCCAGTGAACTTGAGGCTATCCCGATCACCATATTTAAAATTGCCATGTAGCCACCTCCTATATTCCCAAAGTCCCTTCACTGAAATTTTTTGTTCCTTACAGGACTTGTCACTTGATAACAAACAATATAATATTTGTTTTTATTAGGTTTACTTTTGTATTTATTTTGTAATTTGTAATAATAGTGTAAGCAGATAGGGCAGGGGTTCCCTGGAGAAAGAGGGCCAGGCATGGCTTTCTTGACAGAAGAGAAGCCATTTTTGGCCTGAGCCATCTTGTCATCTAAGCCTGTCAACTGTGCTTGTCCTTGAACAGGTCTCAGTAATTAACGATCTTAAGGGGACTAAAGAACGCAGAGACAAATGACTATTATCAGGCAAGAGAAGTAACAATAGCAAAGATAATATATCATTTAGAAAGACTGCCAGTTCTTTTCAATGGTAAGGGTTGGCCTGAAGTGCTCAACCACCAGACCAACTGAAACCTGAGGGGTGACAATGTTGACCTTTTCTGACCCTCATGACCTCAGTCAACTAAAGCTTGGACTCGGAGGACTGACAGCCCAAAGCCCTTCATGAATATGCATGTATCTTTAGCTTGGAACTTCCCCAATTTTGCAGTTTGGGGAGACACTGGGTTCGGAAAGATCTGCAGTGTCCTCCTGACTTGCTACAAGTAAAAAAATCCCTCCTTCTCCGGATCTTCGCCTTGGTTGTGTCTTTTGGCTCGACACGTACCAAGAGGCAAACCCAGTTTTGGGGTAACAATAGTTTGCATTATATTTTGATCAGTTATTATTTTTTTATATATTTATATATTTATTTATTTTGGGCTGTGTTGGGTCCTTGTTGCTGCACGCAGGCTTTCTCTAGTTGCAGTGAGCAGGGGCTACTCTTCGTTGCGGTGCGCGGGCTTCTCTTGTTGTGGAGCACGGGCTCTAGGCACGCGAGCTTCAGTAGTTGTGGCACCTGGGCTCAGTAGTTGTGGCTCGCAGGCTCTAGAGCGCAGGCTCAGTAACCGTGGCGTACGGGCTTAGTTGCTCCGCGGCATATGGGATCTTCCCAGACCAGGGCTCGAACCTGTGTCCCCTGCATTGGCAGGCAGTTTCTTAACCACTGCGCCACCAGGGAAGTCCAGTTTGCATTATATTTTGTAATGTGTTTATTAGGTTTATGTTTTTATCTTCTGTGGCCTCTGCCACTATTTGAAGCTTTATGAGGACCAGAATTGCCTATTTTATTCGCTAAAGCAGGGCTTGGAGCATAGAAGCCACTTTAAATATATATATATATATATATATATATATATATATATACTTTTTAATGAATGGAAGATAAGTAAATTAAGTTTACTAAGGACAGATCTGTCACTTGGAACCCTATCTTCTCTTCCCACCCCTGTGTTCCTTTAGCTGCACTATATACTCTACACAAGATATAGCCTTCCTTGTACACACCACACACGATGTAACCTTCATTGTATACTCTATGCAGGGTATAGCCTTCAACAGCAGAGCAATATGGTTAAGGAGAAGGATCTAGAGGCAGACTGAAAGAGTCCTGAGCCCAGCCTCACCACATGCTTGCTTTGCAATTGGGCAAGTTATTGGGTTGGCCAAAAGGTTTGTTCATTTTCTACTGTAAGATGGCTCTAGTAGCACTTCGTTGTCCTTAACTTCATTTGAAACAATTTTGTTAGATTGTATTTAACAGCTGTCATATTAGCGTGCATTTAAAAAAAATCAGAATTGGTGAATTTTTGTGTAGCCACTTTAATATTAAAGATGGAAGGAAAAAAGCAACATTTTTGGCCTATTATGCTTTATTATTTCAAGAAAGGTAAAAACGCAACTGAAACGCACAAAAAGATTTGTGCAGTGTATGGAGAAGGTGCTGTGACTGATTGAACGTGTCAAAAGTGGTTTGCGAAGTTTCGTGCTGGAGATTTCTCGCTGGACGATGCTCCATGGTCAGGTAGACCAGTTGAAGTTGATAGCGATCAAATCGAAAAAATAATTGAGAACAATCAACGTTATACCACGTGGGAGATAGCTGACATACTCAAAATATCCAAATCAAGAGTTGAAAATCGTTTACACCAGCTTGGGTATGTGAATCGCTTTGATGTTTGGGTTCCACATAAGTTACGTGAAAAAAACCTTCTTGACCATATTTCCGCATGCAGTTCTCAACTGAAACATAATGAAAACATTCCATTTTTAAAACAAATTGTGACGGGTGATGAAAAGTGGATACTGTACAACAATGTGGAACAGAAGAGGTCATGGGGCAAGCGAAATGAACCACCGCCAACCACACCAAAGGCCGGTCTTCATCCAAAGAAGGTGATGCTGTGTATATTGTGGGATTGGAAGGGAGTCCTCTATTATGAGCTCCTTCCAGAAAACCAAACGATTATTTCCAGCAAGTACTGCTCCCAATTAGACCAACTGAAAGCATCGCTCAACGAAAAGCGTCCAGAATTAGTCAACAGAAAACGCATAATCTTCCATCAGGATAACGCAAGACCGCGTATTTCTTTGATGACCAGGCAAAAACTGTTACAGCTTGGCTGGGAAGTTCTGATTCATCCCCTGTATTCACCAGACATTGCACCTTCGCATTTCCATTTATTTCGGTCTTTACAAAATTCTCTTAACAGAAAAAATTTCAATTCCCTGGAAGACTGTAAAAGGCACCTGGAACAGTTCTTTGCTCAAAAAGATGAAAAGTTTTGGGAAGATGGAATTATGAAGTTGCCTGAAAAACGGCAGAAGGCAGTGGAACAAAAGGGTGAATGCGCTGTTCAACACAGTTCTTGCTGAAAATGAAAAATGTGTCTTTTATTTAAAAAACCGAAGGCACTTTTTGACGCACCCAGTACATAACCTCTCTAAGACTCATTTTTCTCATCTGTAAAATGAAGTAATAGTGCTAAGTCTTAGGGTTATCGTGAGGGCTAAGTCAGAAACACGCATGTGTGGTGTACAAGTTGCAGTTGGCAATGTGCCCGGATCAGAGTAAACGCTGTGAAGAGGGCGGGGAGAAATGTCACCGGTGTGGGTGTTGAAATTCAGTCCTGTACCTACTTCCAGCCTTCCTACGAGGAGAGAACCATATTTAAACCTGAAGATCACACCGTTCCCTTAACACTTGACTCTTGGAAGTTATCATTTCTGGGATCAGCGTTTACCCTCCAAACAGTTTAGAGTCTTTATAAAGTCCTATTCTTGGGGATTAACCCATTTATTCTCTTCCCAGCCATGGGAACTAGGAACTTGTTTAAATTCTAAGACAATCCTTTCTATATCCCGAGGCTGTTCTAAACCAGATAGAAAAGAGTTTTAAGTTAAGCAATTTATCCCCAAAAAGGGAGTGAGAGAGGACTTTGGCCAGCTGCCCAAAATGTGGGCCTATGGCTTTAGGTTGAACCCTGAACACCCAGATACCCATTTGTCCTACAGCCCTGGATACGTACCATCCATGTGTGAGCCCCTGCTGGTCACTCCAGGACAGAGCTCTGCCTTGAATTCAGACCAAGTGATGGAGCCCTGACACCTGCGCAACGCTTGCAAGTATCTCTCCTGAGAATCCTGCCCCCTTTGATTACTAACTGCTGGCTACTTTTCCAAAGAGTAGTCCACACTGAACCACTGCCACCGTCTTTTCCTGAGAGCCCTGTGGAGTGTCCTGACATCCACACCTTGGACAGCCTGGATAGCAGTACCATTCTGGGTCATTGGCCATGACTTCTGACACTGACCAATATCTAGTGCCTGGTCCAAGCCCCAGACTTTCCTCTTTTGCACTGTTTCCTACTTATATCCAATAGTCCCACCCAGATTGGATTAAGGGAAGAAGAGCTGGGCAACCACTCATCATACCGATCTGAAAAGGACATTAAAATATCACTGCAATAAATAGGAATTATAATGCCAATTAATTCAGGTTTCCATGGGGACTAATTAGATAACTGGTGAAATGTTAATTGGCCCAGCCTTCCACAGCATCCTCGAAGGTAAATTAAAATTAAAAAATATAAATTAAGTACTTACATGTTGCAAGTACAAATCTAAGATAAATCAGATGCTAGTCCTCTGAAACTGGCATTCAAAATCTAAAGTCCAAATCAGAAGGATGCATGGTATAATCTCGTTTGCTGGCTTTCTTCACAGCCCGAAGTTAGCTTCAGATGGTAGCAGTGTATTATTAGGTAAATTTTTTGGAATATTTATTAATAGAAATATTAATTAAATAAGTTTCCAAATAAATTTATCACCAAATAAATGTCCTAGAACAAATGTTGAAATGTTAAAAAAAAAAACAAGTTGGAAAAATATGAAATTTTCTTCTATCTACACTGCCTGTAAGTCTGTCCAGTGTTGGCTTCACCATGCCTCATAGTTAAGAAGTGTTTTCCAAGTTGAAGCCCAGATCTTCTGCTGTTCTGTCTAAAAATGAAGATTGCTGGCCTCAGTGTAGCTCTACTAAATCAGAAGGAAAAGACTAGGAATCTATATTTTAACAAGTAACCACGAGTAATTCTTACGCATACTCCTAATCTCAAGGGTTATTAAATTCATAACTGAAGGATTATTAAATGAGGGGGAAGAGGGATGAATGAATGAACGAATGATAGAACCTAAAATGCCACTTTTCTTTCTAGTGGAAAGATTTAAGTAGCATCCTTTCCCTACGCCCTCCCATCCCCCTGCACTCAGAGTGGACCTCACTTTGAGCAGCCAAGGTTACTGAGCCGGGAGCAGTGACAGCGCTCATCAAGCAGCCAATGGACTCTCATCCATCCATTAATTCTATTTACAGCTCCATTTAATACAAAGGACAGAAACCCTTGAGGGCATGGTTTTATAAGATATTGCAAAGCCTAACTGCAAGTTTTTTACATTATTTTGAAAACAACTTTCCCTAAAAGGGTTTAGAAGTATTTAAAAGTAATAAAAAGGCAACTTAGCAACACTAACTTCTGGCTATGGAATTTTGCCAAGACACATCCAAGACTATGGAAACATGTTTAATTCCTAGGGATCTTGATATGGGGTAAAAGAGGCATGTTAAGTGCTGGGCCTAGAATTACAGATTTACATAAAATGAAAGCTAGACTAAAAGTAGCCAATACTTACACGATGCTCAGTATGGACCAGGCACTATTCTGGGCACCGGGGAGGCCTTGGATCCTTTCTCCAGGTGTGGAATCTAAAGTGCGGGGAGGTTAACTTAACTCCCCCCATAGTTCCAGGGGTGGTTAAGCAAGGCTGTAAATGGGGGTAATTTGCCCTTAACCACTGCACTGACTGTTCCTCAGAGAGTCACATCTTTTCCAAATAGAGAAAGTGAATCCAAGAAATGCAGTGGAGTCCAGGGTCACATGGCCAGGGAGCAGCCGATCTCACTTGACCTTGGGCGTCCCGGTCAATTTCTCTGACTCTACAGCTCAGTACCAGTCGACCATAGAAAGACAGAATTCCAGAGCCAGAAGGAAAAGCCTGGAGCTCACCTCTACCCCAAGGAGGTAGACAGCCCTCACCTGTAAACTTTTCCTGAATTTCCCAAGGCACCTGTCAAAACTGACCCTTTGGTTGCTTATATCTAGCATTGAATCGACTTTTTCTCTTTGACTTAGAAACACTGTCCATTAGGTCCTTTTCATGTACATGGGAAATGTCCTCTAAATAAGAGACTAGAAAGCTCTGAAGTTGGGACGGTCTGCTGAGCTTTCTTGCCCTCTTCTCAGGCTAGTCAGCTCCTGCGGGTGGGAAGGGCTTTGCTTCCTGTCTGCTCCTGCACACTTGGGAGGGAGGTTCTCTCCATCCCAGCACCATGGGGCAAGCCTGCCAGGTGGGGAACTGCCAGCCAGCAGGGCCAGGCTTGCAGTCCCCATAGCTCCCAGAAGTCTAGCAGACTCAGATGCTTTCTCCCCCTGCATGTTTGTTCTTCCACTTTCCATTTGGTAGAATGAGATCCCCATACTTTCAGTTAGATTTGACCTTAATATTCTTTGAGCTTTTGCTAAGGTCCTCCTATAAGATTGTCAAGCTTAATTTATTACAGCTAATAGGGAAGTCACCAATGACAGTCTCACCAAACCTTTCTTTCCTTCTCTTTCTTTCTTTTCTGTCTCTTTCTTTCTTTTCCTTTCTTTCTTTTCCTTCCTTCCTTCCTTCCTTTCTTTCTTTCTTTCTTTCTTTCTTTCTTTCTTTCTTTCTTTCCTTCTTTCTTTCTTTCTTTCTTTCTTTCTTTCTTTCTTTCTTTCTTTCTTTCTTTCTTTCTTTCTTTCTTTCTTTCTCTCTTTCTCTCTCTCTTTCTTTCTTTCTTTACCACACTGCATGGCATGCAGGAATCTTAATTCCTCAATGGCGGATCAACCCATACCCCTGCAATGGAAGTGCGGAGTCCTAATCACTGGACGGTCAGGGAAGTCCATCATCAAACATTTCTTCATTCCAAGAGAAACCATGTAGCCTATTAATCATAGCTGATTATTTGTGTCATAAAAGGTTTCCAAACACTTTGACAATCTATGAAGTATGTATTACTTTATGTCCAATCCCATTGCTAAGAACGCCAAAGCCCTTTTCATACTATTTAGTGAATTTTGTTGAGCGGAGAATGTTGTTTTAAAAATAATGAGCTGTCCAACGGAGCTTAGAAATCATTTGGTTATGTAGAAATTTTCATGGCCACAGCTATCCAAATCCAAGAATACCTCTTTGATATGCAAATGCATTTAATTCATTCCAGCCTATACTTTGGCCTTTCCAGGGAGAAATTCTTCTCTTTGTCTCTCCTTACTCACTTCCTTGGGTCATCTTGTCCAACAATGACCTCACTGTACACTTGTGTGCCATGTTACTTCCACGTGCCAATAACTTCCAAATACATATATTTACTCCAAACCCTTTCCTTAGCTTCAAACTGTCTATTTGACATCTTTACATAGATATCCCTCATGCCCTTCAACACTGATCTTCTGCCCAAACCCACTTATCCTGCTTCATTTCTGATCCTGGT
This sequence comes from Delphinapterus leucas, assembly GCF_059928025.1. Lineage (NCBI taxonomy): Eukaryota > Metazoa > Chordata > Mammalia > Artiodactyla > Monodontidae > Delphinapterus > Delphinapterus leucas. Next base: position 31,298,606 of record NC_143149.1, read on the forward strand.
GAATCTACCTTATCACCCAGTTCAGTAAACCTGAGAATCGTAATGGTCACCCCCTCCACTTCCCCACACCCAAACAATTCCTACCTGTATTGAGTAATGTTGACTGCTTGCTACACACCCACTTTCGCCTCCCCCATTCCTAGAAAACTCTGATTTTGTTCAGCTTTCTCCCCTCTTCTCCCCTCAACACAGCCCACTTGCTTCTTTGGAGGTGAATCCCACCATCAACTTCAGGGAAGTCCTAATTGGTTTGACAGTAATCCTATCCCCCTTGCCAGTGGTTGATTCAGGGATGGGCACGTGACCCAATCATGTGAGAATCAAGGAGAAGTATATTAGGAGCTTTCAGGAAAGTCTGTCCCTGTTTGCTGGGCAAGCTTCTGGAAATGACCCTCTCTCTGGATGATTTCATACATGGATAGATAATAGGTCTAGAATTGCTGTGACCATATTGCTCTCATCTTGAGAATGAAATCAACACAAAGAAGTGAGCATACAGGGAGGGGGAAGGGTAAGCTGGAATGAAGTGAGAGAGTGGCATGGACATATATACACTACCAAATGTAAAATAGATAGCTAGTGGGAAGCAGCCGCATAGCACAGGGAGATCAGCTCAGTGCTTTGTGACCACCTAGAGGGGTGGGATGGGGAGGGCAGGAGGAGAGAGGGAGACGCAAGAGGGAAGAGATATGGGAACATATGTATATGTATAACTGATTTACTTTGTTATAAAGCAGAAACTAACACACCATTGTAAAACAATTATACTCCAATAAAGATGTTTAAAAAAATAAAAAAGAAGTGAGCATAGAAAATAAAGTGGGCACACAGAGTAAGAATCGCTGTAAGCAACTCCTGAAGTCTACCTTCTTTCTGGATTTAATATCTCATTAGCAAACAACTGTTGAGGCTAGTTTGTGCTGTTTATTTTCCTATTATTTGCTGCAAAAAAGCTCCTTAAATGATCCATCAAGTCTCACCAGTATCTAATATCTATCCCCCCATCACTGTCTCCACAGCCACTGTCTTAGTTCCAGCTCTCATCATTTCTCACTTGGATTAATAGAACATCTTCCCATCTGGTGTTTCTGCCTCAATCTATAGCAATCCATCCTCTGCAGCTGCCAGAGTGATCATTCTAACAAAAAAAACCCAAAAAACAAAAAACAATCTGCTTATCTCAGGCTCCAGCTAAGAAAAACCTCTTCAGATTTATCCTTTTTCAACCACCACTTAATGCAAAACGACCTTATGGTTTACACTAATTTGGAAAGCACTAAAAAAGGGTGGGATTCGAGAAAGAAGGAACCAGCATCCTTCAAGGTCAAGACAGAGGCTTAGACAGAAACCCCAGAGACCAGAAGGTAAAGTAACCTCTTGGAATGACTCTGGTCCAACTTGAGTAAGTCCCTCAACTGACTGTGTGGGCAGACGCTAAGGCATGTGGACCCCACAGGCCTTTTTTAAGGTCAAGGTCAAGGTCAGGTATGTTCCAATTACAATGTGATGGGTTATCAACGTCCTGGAAGAGCTAGGAGCTGCTCTGCCAATGCTAAAGACTTAGGAAGTATTTAGCTCCCTCTTTCTTCCCCACCAGCTTGCCGGAGTGGACAACACAAACCCAATCATCCAGAAAGCTAGAGAAATACCAGGGTAGAAGTTATACAAGTGATTGAAATCAATCATTTCATCAAATGCATGCTCTATAGCAACCTGAGTGCCTTTTACAGCCTAGCAAATTAGCAAAACTTTAAAAAATAAATAATAGTGCTGCAATGAACATTGTGATACATGTCTCTTTTTGAATTATGGTGTATTTAAAATAAGAAGTTACAACTGGAAATAAGGGGGAATTATTATGTATTAAGTTTTTAAAAAGCAAAATTGTGAAAGGGCAGATTCAGGATGTTTTAAAAATTTTCAAGACTAAATGTCAAGCCTGGAAAGTAAATAGGCAAAAATGCAATAGTTGTGCCGAGCAATGGGATTAGCAGTACTGTATTCTCTTCACAAAAGTTTTATTTTAGTTGCAAAGATGTTATCGCGACAATATTTATTAAGCAGGGGAACGATTAGGACTGCCCTCCATGTTGTGAATTCTTCCTGGTAATTCCTGCAAAACCTCCTTCTGGATAAGGTATGGATACACCTGCCTAGAAAATTCTTGACCCATGAAATTCAGTACATTCAACTGTGAATCATTCTATCAACATAGTCACAGTCGGCAAATTTGCATAATGATTTATGGACATTTGCCCTAACAGTTGTGTGGGGATATGAAGGAGCTGTTCACTAGCTCGGCTTTGGCTTTGCTATCAAGAGGTGGACAGCTGTGGTTAATGAAAAACAATTGCTAATAGATAATCCCAATTATGCCTTGAAGCGCATTTTGGAATGGCCAGTACACAGAGAGACCTAAATACAGATCTAGAGCCTCATACCTGCTTCACCCCCTTCCTCTCCTCAGACTCCACCCTCCTGAGCTGGATGTTCTGGAGAGATAGTTCCAGAAGGTGATCTGGGAGCATGTTGCATGGGAGGAGCTGGATCCAGTTAGGGCTCATGGTGATAAAACATAAACCCAATAATTTACACAGTCTGTAAGGAGAAAACCAGGAAAGCTCCATTCCTAATTGTACCTTCTTCACTGCTTCATCAACCGAAAACACGAGGACCCTCCTTACAGGGCCACTAGAAAGTAAATGTCACCCTAGGACACAAGTAGTAGCCAACCAGACTGGGACAGTACTGAGACAGGCAATGGGCAGGACCCTTGTTTAGCCTTAGTTCTGCTACCTTTGTTGAATGGGTCGCTCTCTTTGGACCTCAGTTGACTCATTTAGAAGAGGAAGAATTTGAAATATCTCTGAGGTCCCTTGCCTTGATTCTCTAAGTACCAGTTAGGATGGGTATCCTTTTAGCCAGGTTGTCTTTAAATAAGCCCCAGTGCATTTGGGACTCATTTGTGACTGCTGAAGCCCTTCATCATTTCTTCGGAGTTCAAGTGCGGATTTGGAATGACAATGGCACTCACAGTAGAAATTGGTTAATTGGTGAACTGTGCAGTGGAATTATTTGAATATATTGTAAGTTTCAGTTCATATGCCACAAGTTAATTGAATTTGCCCTAAAGCCCTTCAATTAAAAATAGTGCAGAAACTAGCATTTTCAAGATAAATGGGGGGCCTTGATCAAACTCCAGGAAAACAAAATGGTAAGTGTTTGAAGGGTTAACAACATCTTTCTAATCAAAGCCACACTGGAGATGGACGGGCTATTTTCTTTTTTGGCGTTATCAGAGTTTGATAGCTTCATCCCAGGAACAACCTGGTACTCTCAGGAATTCAGCTGAGAAATGAACAGCCTTTGAAACAGCTGGTAGCTCAGGACCACCTTTGGCAAAATGTGTGCTTCAGTCTCTGCCTCTGTGAGGTGTGTTAGCACAGCCTTGAGGCTCTGCACAGCCTGGTCCCCCCTCCTTACCAGCCTCCTTCTCTGGGTTTTTTTGTCCTTTTCCATCACGATGTTCCCAAATTCCCTGCCTTTTCATATGCTGTTCCTTTGGCCCAAATTAGGCTCCCTCCTTCCCTCCTTCCCTCCTTTCCTGCTTGACAAACTCCTTCCTCCTAATCCTTTGAGAGTCAGCTCACCTGACTTTGGAGTCAGTTAAATCCAGGTAAACCTCCTGACTCTCCTGATGATAATTTGTGGAGCTTGGACCCAGTCTCTTCTGCAAAGGACTCATATTCTAGCAAGAAAATGGGTCAGCTCTGTGTTGCTTCTTCAGAGGGGCATGGGAGCTTGCCCCTTGCACGACGGGGTGGATGGTGGCTACAAAAGGGCAGCAGCATGTACAAGGCATAGACGTGGGAAGAATGGAAAACTTGACTTAACCCACTGATAAGAACACAGGATCTAGGGGGAAGGAGGAATCTGGAGATGAGACAGGAAAGCAGGCAGGAACCCAGATAATGAGGGACCTTTTATGATATTCTAAGAAGTTTGAAATAGGACCTTTAAAGAAATGGAAAGACTTTGAAGGATTCCATTCTAAGGAGCTCTTGGTTCCCTCTACTAGCTCCGTGATATTCTCGCTGAGGTTTTCTGTTTAAACACCCTGGCTCCAACCTGGTACAGTGTAAGTGAAAAGCTCAGTTCTCACCTCCTGTGTAGGGAGAAACCCAGTTCATCCTTGCTGTGCTTTTCTTCCACCTGCGAGTCTTACAGGAGCACGCCTGGCACTTCCGGTCACCCCAAATATGAGTTTTTTCCCCCTCAACAATGAGCAACTCTCAGACTGGACGCCAGCTGGGTGTCCTGCGATTTAACTCCACTTGACACTAGCTGCCTGGAGATGGTGTCCGATCCCACGGGTGAAGAGCTCAGTCCCACAAGACTCCCCACCTTGTCCCCTTCAGATGCCAATCACAAGTCCAGGTTGTCACCTGTGCTTCTGACCTATAGGTTGGAAGTTCTCACAACCTCATCCTCGGATTCAGTTAATTTGCTAGAGCAGCTCACAGAATTCCAGCACTTTCCCCTCTCTGGAGAATGGGAGGGAGGGTAGGGCTGATCATTCCAAGCTTCTGATCATGACTTCTTTCTGGTGACCAGCCGCCGTACAGGAGCCCACCCAGAGTCGTCTCGTTAGAACAAAAGATGTTCCTAGTGTCGGTATCACTCAGGAATTTATGAGGGTTTTAGGTGTCCTGTGTCAGGGACGGGCTCAAAGACAAATATTCGAACAAGAGATGCTCTTAGTATTCTTATCACTTAGGAAATGACAAGGGTTTTAGGAGATCTGTGCCAGGAACTGGCAGTAGAGACCAATGTATAAATGTTCTACTGCCTTGCACTCGTAGTCTGCTGTTCCTCTCTGGGAATAAACGATGTGGTTCTGGTAACTGTTCACCCTGGCTTACCTGGAATAGTCCTGGTTTCACCAGTTGTCCTGGTTTAATTATTAACAGTGCCCACCTTTTATTCTCAAACGTGTCCCAGATTGGCACCATACGTATATTATCTCCATCACCTCAAGAGGTCACGTATGGAGAAACTCTGAATTATTTCTAAAAGATTAATGGCATAATTTTGAAGAGAAAGCCAGACATCATAAGGGAGGCTAGAAGATATTCACCCACCAGAGGTCATGCCCAGTGGGATGTTTAGATCTCAGAGAGGGAGAAGGGCAGTGTGGATGCAGAGGGTGACTGAAGACAGGCTCACATTGCTCAGATGCTGGCCACAGTCTGCTTCCTGTGTGTCCTTAGGCTAAGTACTTAACCTCTCTGTGCTCCAGTTTCTCACTGTAAAATGAGGACGTCATTAACAGTGCCTACCTCATACTTCACTTGGAAAACACGAAGATGTTAAAATAGGTAAAATGCTTTGAAAAGCCTGATATGGAACAAGAATTTGATAGATGCCAGCATTTGTTATCGGACTGGTAGTTGGGTGTGACTTTATCTGTGGGTGAGATCCAATATACTGTGGTTTTGCTAATCGTCCTTGAGTATCCCACGCTTTTCCTGCCCTACACAGACCTGGGAAGGCACTCCTTAAAAAAAAATATGTTAGAACCCTATGTACCTAAAGTTCTTCAACTGATCAAATAAAAACAAAGACCTCTTTAAAAATAAGATGTGAGTGTAGCACTTGACTACTCTGCTAAACTTGTTTCTTGGCATACCTGTGTTGCCCCTTAGAAGGAGGTCTCTATGAGCACAAGGACTGTGTTTGACCCCCCTGTATATCTTTGTATCTGCCTTTGTACCTCATTCATAAAAAGAACACAGTAAGTATTTTTGGAGAGAAGCTGGGATTTTTTTGCCAACCTAAACAAAGCTGTACTCTGAAACACAGCTGTGTGGCCATAATTTAATGGCTTTTACATTCCACATTTCAAGTTCTCCCATTGCAATCAAGTAGACCTTGCCCGCTGAGAGCCGACATCCTTTCATTGGGGGATATGGAATAAACAAAGTTAGCAGTTTGTATAGGAAACTTCCAGCACCCAGCCTGGAGCAAAGTGAAGGTTAGATCTAAGCCCGGAGAAAGAAACGAAACAGCAGCCATACACTTGGCAGATAGGGAGAGGTTATTTTTAAAGGTGATGTTAACTTTATAACCCCGGGTTTCAGGTTTTCCTTTAGGGATAGTATACTGAGTGGTTAAAAATCACAAACGCTGGGAACAGATTCCTGGGCTCTAACCCTGGCAGTGGCACTTACTTGCTTTAAAGCCATGGGTGAGTTACAAGTGTTATCTGGGTTCCCTAGACACTCAAGTACAAGGCACAGGATGACATGCTCAGATTTTTGGGGGGAGTGTGAGCCTCCTGAATACGCAAATGAAAAAAAAGGGAAGAGGGACAGGGAAAGGAGACCAGATACAAGGATGTGTGGAACTGGGTTGATCACGGCTTCAGGACAAGCTGATTCTTCAGTCTTGTCAATACCTTTTAAGAAAGAGTATGAAACTACCTCCCAAGGGTTAGAAAAAAGAATTTATCTGCAGAGCCTTAAATTCCATTGATCAAAGCTCACCACTGCTGGGAGTTAATTGCCCTGACCTTCTGTTTGCCCATGTCTGGGTGACTAGTAGGTCTCACCCTGTAGAGGCCATGGTGAACCCCAGGTAGGAGCTGAGGGACAGCCCAGTGTGAGTCTAAGGCTGTGGGTTGTGCTCAGAAGCAGCAGGAAAGGCTGAAGGAGCTAATGCAGGTGTCCCCTCGGCCTGCAGGTGCAGACAGAGCAGCATCAGGGGCCAGGTTCCTCGATGCTGAGGGCAGTGTTGGCCATCACTGGATCGGCTCTGGCTAGACAGTTCCTGGACCTCCAGTGAGGTGTAGGCTGGATCCAGTACATTGCTTGACCTTGACTGAACAAGTTAATATAGGTAAGGTGCTTCGGACATTGCCTGGCTCACGGAGAATAACATCAAATGTTAGGTCCTGTGTGTACACAATTCTACCTTTCCCTGGCAGCCTATCCTCATCTTTTTATGTTTCCTCTGAGGGATATATTTGAAAGTGGAGCTATAAGGCCTGAGTTTGGTACTGAAGGGTGTCTCAGAGCATCAACGTCCCTCGTACCCTGTGCCTTGTCCCCTGCCACACCAGTAGATATGATGCTCAAGGAAGAGGCAGAGACTAGACAAATCCCAGCAATAGCCACCAAACTCATCACCACCTTAGTCCCAAGGGGTTCTCTGGAAAAAGTTACGAAGTTCTTATCATGCTAGCGATACCCATTGGCTTGACTGGGTTTCCTCCAATGGAGTTGTTCAGAAAAGTACGAGAAGTTCAGAGACAGAAGTGCAGGTTCAGCGATGCAAACTATTATATAGAGAATGGATAAACAAGGTCCTACTGTAGAGCACAGGGAACTATAGTCGATATCCTGTAGTAAACCATAATGGAAAAGAATATGAAAAAGAATATACATATGTGTATATATCGGAATCACTTTGCTGTAGAGCAGAAATTAACACAACATTGTAAATCAACTATACTTCAATTAAAAAAAAAAAAAAGAAGTGCGGGTGCAGCAAGGACTTAAAGCAGAGCTTCCATACCTGGGAACTCTCTGGATAAATCTAATTTGCCGGGGTGTTCTGTCTGGACTTCATGGTGTTAGTAAAAATATTTCAATTTGAGCCTCCCATAATGACTTCCCAGGCAACAGGCTATCAGAAGCTGCTGTCTCTGCTGCAGTCAGTAGAAGCCAGGATGTAAATGTGTTGAAACCAACATCTAAACTTATAATATCGTCTATAAAAGTCCTTATTCATAACTTCCCTTTAAAAAGTAACCAGTCCATCAACAGACGAATGGATAAAGAGGATGTGGCACATATACACAATGGAATATCACTCAGCCATAAAAAGAATGAAATTGAGTTATTTGTAGTGAGGTGGATGGACCCAGAGTCTGTCATACAGAGTGAAGTAAGTCAGAAAAACAAATACCCTATGCTAACACATATATATAGAATCTTAAAAAAAAGAAAAAAATGGTTCTGAAGAACCTAGGGGCAGGACAGGGATAAAGATGCAGACGTAGAGAATGGACTTGAGGACACGGGGAGGGGGAAGGGTAAGCTGGGACGAAGTGAGAGAGTGGCATGGACATATATACACTACCAAATGTAAAATAGATAGCTAGTGGGAAGCAGCCGCATAGCACAGGGAGATCAGCTCGGTGCTTTGTGACCACCTAGAGGGGTGGGATGGGGAGGGCAGGAGAGAGGGAGACGCAAGAGGGAAGAGATATGGGAACATATGTATATGTATAACTGATTCACTTTGTTATAAAGCAGAAACTAACACAACACTGTAAAGCAATTATACTCCAATAAAGATGTTAAAAAAAAAAAAAAAGTAACCAGAAGCTCGCATAACCTGAGCCTGAATTTTCACCCGGCAATAATTAGCTGGGGCAGAATAGTGACTCTCTAGGTCAGATAGAAAATACTTACGCTAGCCCTCTCCTCTCCGTATTCTCTCACCTGGCCCATCTCACTCACTTATATTATGCTCTATTGCAGACATTTCAGTTTTCAGCTCTGGACCTGAATCTCTTTGGACTGAGATGGTCATTTATTGTGGACCAACAGGCCCTAGGACTCTAAAGTTACTTTAAAGATGATCTGGTCCAATCCCTGTAGCCCCACCTCCACCCTCGTTCACTGGATACTTGTTTAGTTTGGCTTTTTCAAAAATGGAATAGCTTTTTGGTTTCATTAATAATGTCATACAGGGCTTCCCTGGTGGCGCAGTGGTTGAGAGTCCGCCTGCCGATGCAGGGGACACGGGTTCGTGCCCCGGTCCGGGAGGATCCCACATGCCGCGGAGCGGCTGGGACCGTGAGCCATGGCCGCTGAGCCTGTGCGTCCAGAGCCTGTGCCCCAACAGGAGAGGCCACAACAGTGAGAGGCCACAACAGTGAGAGGCCCGCGTACCGCAAAAAAAAAAAAATAATAATAATAATAATGTCATACATTTTCTTTGTTTAAAATTAAAAACAGACATGGAGAATGGAATAGAAATAAAAAGAAAGGCTTATCAGCACATGATATGGAGATGCACTGGAAATTTCGGGATAGATCCGTGGCAGTTACTGCAGAAAACTCTCTAAGCTCCATTCAAATTCCCATAGCAAGTCTTACTTCACCTTGGAAGCTGGAAATGTAAACTGCGTATTCTCAGACTCCCTTAAACCTCAGGTTTGCCATGTGATCCACCTGTCCCCAAGCCAAAGCACCGTGGGAGGTTTGGAAATGAGATACAGCTCGTGCTTCTGCTGAGTCTCCAGTTTCCCCTGACAGCTTGCAGTTTCTCCTGATCATCTTTGTGACCACCTAGAGGGGCGGGATCGGGCAGGTGGGAGGGAAACGCAAGAGGGAGGAGATATGGGGATATATGTATACGTATAGCTGATTCACTTTGTTATAAAGCAGAAACTAACACACTGTTGTAAGGGAATTATACTCCAATAAAGATGTTTAAAAGGAAAAAGAATGGAAAACAGTTCATTCATTAAAAATGATTTTCTCCAAGAGTATTTAGTGTGGGAAGATGTGGTGTAAAAGCAGGGCACAAAATACTAGATGGAGTATTTCGTTGTGTTAAAATTGTAATAACACAAGTGCCGAACAAGTGATTAAAGCAGTGAAGGCAGCAGCACGGTGCCCGCGCTCTGTTTGGTCCATGTCTGGCACAGAACACCGAGTTGCTGGTGTGACGGCAGCTGAAGTAGTGGATCTTGAGCCAGCGGGGGGCTACAGTAGCTTTCATTGATGTGGCTGCTGATTGCTGTGGAGACAGCAGCTTTCTTGGTGCCTGTTCATCAGTATTGTTTGGGGACTCATGGCTGGAAGCTCAGGCTAGAGCTCCTCATACTTTGTGAGCGCTTGATTCCCTTCTGTTGAATTCCTTAGTACCTAAACCAGCTAGAGTGGATTCTGCTACGTGCAGCTGAGCCCTAACTAACAGTGTATTCTTCCAGCTCTCAGCATGCATCACCTTCAGGGGTAACAGATAACAGGGAGAGATTTCATGTACCTTTAACATCTTGGAAAACTACAGTACAATGTCACAACCAGGATGCTGACGTCGTTACAATGTACTGATTTTATACAGATGTTCCCTGTTTTGCTTGCAATTTTATGGATAGTGTGTAGGTTTGTGGACCCATTACTACAGTCAGGTTAAAAAACAGTTGCAGCACCACAAGGATTCTCAGGTTGTTTTTTCATCTCCCTCCCAATCCCCTCCCTAACCTCTGACCCCTTCAGCCTCTAATCTGTTCTCCAGTTCTGTAACAGTATCATTTCAAGAATGCTTAATATAAATAGAATATATGAGCTTTAAAGATTGGCATTTGGGGATTGGGGTTTGCTCAACATAATACCCCACTGATTCATCCAAGCGGTTGCATGTATCAACAGTTCATTCTTTTTTATTGCCGAGTTGTAACTCAGGGTCTAGGTGTCCAGTTTGACCTTTCACCCATTGAAGACCTGTGGGTTGTTTCCGGTGTTTGGCTATTATGAATAAAGCTGCTGGGGACATTCATGTGCAGATTTTTGTGTAAATGTAAGTCTTAATTTCTCTGGGATAAATGCCTCAGGGTGTAATTACTGGTTCACATGGTAATCACGTATTTAGTTTTACAATGAATGGCCAAACTGTTTTCCAGAGCGGCTGTGCCATCTTACTTTCCTGCCAGCAATGTATGAGTGATCCAGGTTCTCTGCATGTTTGCCAGCGTTTGGTATTCGTTTGCCAGCATTTGGTATTATCACTTAAAAAAGTATAGCCATTCTGATGAGTGTCTAGTGGCAGTTTATTGTGGAATAGGCTTCATTTTATGCCAATTTGTGTAGCGCTGCTTTATAATTTCAATGGTAGTTTAAAACTGTTTATATCATTATATTCAGAATTGATACCCCACAGCATTGCCTTTCACTTCCATAGCGTTTTCACATATTTTAATCTCATTTAACTTTTACTACCTTATGGCTTGTTAGTATCATCATCCCCGCTTCTTTGGTGAAGAAATGGAGACAGCAAAAATAAAGAATTATGCAATGTCTCTCAGGGGAATGAAAATGTTTCTTGAGCAACTACTATATGCTAAGCCCGTCATATCATATTTAATGACACAGCTATTTCTGCAAGTATATGCTGTCATTCCTCATTGAAAGGGGATTTGAAAGTGCTTATAGCCACTAATACGTGACTGAGCTAAAATTGTCATGCATTTTCTTTGTAAAAAAAAAATACAGACATAGGGACATATAGAGAGAAATAAAGAAAAAACTCTACGTATTATCTATAAACTATAAATACAGTTAATATGTTGATTATATATTTATATATACATAATATATGTTATATGTATATACATATCACATATATATTATATGTATAGAGATAATATAATAAATATATCACATTGTGAATATATGTACAAATATACATATATATCATGTCTATAATAATATAGACATGATATAGAGAGACCCACTAGGAATTTGTGTGTATATATTTATGGCAGGTACTGCAGAATGGCTCACTGAGCTCCGTTTGAACTCCATACCAAAGGCTTTTTCTGCTAAGCTGTATTGCTCAGCTGGCAAATTAAAGACCTGGCACTAGAACCTGCGTATCTGATGTCGTGTCTGGCAGGCTTTCCACCACAACAAAGCTACCTCTCCTTCTAACTTGAGAAGATAAAAAACACACCAAAGCAAAAGTCTTAGGGGACATTCTAATTTTGCATTTCTATTGATTAAAGTGTTTTCAACTTCATGTTTCATTTCTTCCACCTCCTTCCTCATCTCTACTCCTGAGACAGTATCTTGGGCAAACTCTGTTTCCCAGCTCAGTGCTTCATGATAGGATGAGTGTACATCCCGGGGAGCATTTGTTTGATTGGAGCATTCGGTACTTCATTGATTCACAGGGCCACGTCCTCTGGGAGGTGGACTGGTGGGATTAGGAGACTGAACTGAGAACAGGGAGATGTAAGTTCAAGAACTAACCAACCTGGGGCTTCCCTGGTGGTTGAGAGTCTGCCTGCCGATGCAGGGGACACGGGTTCGTGCCCCGGTCCGGGAGGATCCCACATGCCGCAGAGCGGCTGGGTCCATGAGCCATGGCCGCTGAGCCTGCGCGTCCGGAGCCTGTGCTCCGCAACGGGAGAGGCCACAGCAGTGAGAGGCCCGAGTACCACAAAAAAAAGAACTAACCAACTTTGGGAAAGTCAGTTCACCACATTCTTAAAATGCAATGTTTGGACCAGAGCATCTTCAAGGCACCTCCCAAATTTTTGATTGGCTTCGGTCTGTCTTTTGATTGTATCACTTGCTCTACATCGCAGCCTTCAGTGAGCAAGGGTGGGTTGGAAGTCATCAGCTACTTGATCAGCATCAGGTTTTTTCAAGGATTCCTGATACCTTGGCCCCTTCTCAGAGTTAAGATGTCCAGAGGGAAAGCAGAATGTAGCCTTGCACATATGAAAGAATCTGGTTACTTCCTAGGGAGTACAGTTTCAAACAAAGGCACATACACACAAGTACATTCTCACTCCAAGAATTAAGATAAACAAAAAGAAAGCAGTCAAATTGCAAGCCTGTAGTGACTTCCCCTGAGGTCCCTAGGATGGCCCTGGCTTAGGTGATGGATTAGCTGCTTGTTCACATCGGTCACTTACCTGGCCGTGAGACGTGGCTTACGTAGGCACAGAGACGGTGTGTGGATCTCTGTAACAGGATACTCTCTGTCCGCCAACATCCCTCTTGGTTTTCCCATGTTCCCTTTCCTCCACCAGGAGACATGGGGTCGGGGGGGGGGCTGTTAAGTCACCAGGCTCCTCTGCCTCGTGCCACTATAGGGGTTAATAAATAATCGTGAAAGCCACGACTTGGCCTGCTGACATGGGACCTCCCAGAGCCCATTCTTATCCAACTGTTGTTGCATCCCTTTAATTAGGGGACCAGCATCTGCTGAATAGTAATCCCTAATTGGAGGCCCATAATAGAAAAATGAAACCCAGCCTTAGCTGGCCTCCACTTCTTAGACTGTGAATGCCGGGAGGGGCTTGGAGATCATTCGGTCTAATACATTCATCTTAGAGGCAAGTGAACAGAGGTTCCGAGACTGACAGCTGGGTAGCAGGAGAGCCAGGCTGGAGCTCAGGTTTCCTGGTTGCACTATTTCTCAGAACCTCACTGCGTTTGAACCTGTGGCAGCTGCCAATATAAGACTGTTATAAAGAAACAGAGTCTGTTTCAGTTTTGTCTTGTTTGGGGAAGTGGGATGGCAGTATTTGGGGCCAGTATATGTGGGGGGCGGGGACTTAGCTATTAACTACTCCTGTGCTCCTAAGGCATCAGCTCCTAAACACCGGTAAATGACAGTGTAGCAAAACTGCAGAGACGTGAGTGTCTCCCTGTCACTGGCGCAGCTGTGATTTCCCAAATTCTAGAAAAAATGTTGTAAAAATATGGATCAGTATAATGATTCTACCACCTGAGACCCCTTGCATTTGGCGTGGAGAGTCAAGATAAGCATCAGAAAAAGATACACTGGAAAGATATCAAGGGTTACATACAAGGAAGGCAATTCGGCCAGCCACAGCATCTCAAATGGCTTGTAATCTAAGACTATTGCTTCTAACACACGGGACAAAATAGAAAACAATTTACAGTAGGCTAGGGTCGGCTGGTATAATGAGGCAGAAATGCTACGGGAAACACTACAGGAGTGGAAAATATGAATGTGTTGCTCACAGTTTTATTTCTGTGCCCGGGACAGCTCCTGGCATATGGTAACAACTTATTAGAAAAATACTCCATCTAATCTAGGATAGCGTTAGTGTAAGAAATGCCATTGTATTTTGTACTCTTGAGAAACAAAAACAGTGCCAATTAAACACGACATACCAGTGTTGGAGATGTTAAAATTTAAACAAAAAATGCACCTTAAAATCAATGAAATACAGTCTTTGTGAACAAATAGATGAATGAGTACCTTGGGTTAGAATCTTGGGGCAGTTGATCACTGCATTTGTGATCTTTAGCAAATCACTTCAAGTGTCATGATCTTGAAATTAGAAAAAAGTAATAATAAACCCTACCTCAAAGTTTTCTGATAATTATTAAAATATGTAGTTGATGATAAACTCTTTGTAAACGCAGAGTTTTAATAGAAAATGTTAATTCATTAGGTTTCAAACTTAACTCCTAAGCAAGAGTTGCAATGACTTGATAGGAAAGGATTTTTTTAGAATTACAGCATCATGAAAGGCTTATTGGAAACTGCAGGATGGGCACTGTGCCTTAAACAACGGAGATGATTTGGACCAGGAGGGCATTTTTCACAGGCTTTAAATTGTCAGTAAGTGCAAGTCTTTGGTGAAAGCAGACTGAGAGAGACTGACATTAGACCCAGACCCAGAATAAAGGGCAGAAAGAAAGGCTGTTGCCCCTGATGTTTGTCTATAAAGAACAAAAGGTCAAAAATGTAGCATCGCTTAACTCATTTCCAGGCACAACTTCTCATATAGCTGGTCAACCACAAATGACTTCTAAACCAGAAGGAGACATGTCTGGAGCAAACATTTAAAACACTCCATTTCAGTGCTGACCTTGTCTGTTGAGTTTTTTTGTGTCACTCATGTAGGCAGTCGAGGTTAGCTGAAGCTCTGAACAGAATAATGCAGGCTGTAATATGGCTTACGAAAATTAAATGAGTTTTTAAATTATGTGCCTTTTAAACCAATTATATGTGTCCCCAAAAGTTGTCCACTCCTGGAAATAATGAAAGTGAAGTGGAGAACAATTACAGAAAAATAGAAAACACTTTACAAAGTTTCCTTGTTTTTCTGTGCACATTGATGCATATTTAGCATATTCATGCTGCTTTATCTATTCTGCTTTAGCAGAAGGGTTTCCTTAAACATTTGGTAACAACAAATGAACCTATCTATGAAACAGAAATAGAATCACAGACATACAGAATAGACTGGCGGTTGCCAAGGGAGAGGGGTTGGGGGAGGGAGGGAGTGGGAGGCTGGCGTTAGCAGATGAAAGCTTTTATATAGAGAATGGATAAACAACAAGGTCCGACTGTATAGCACAGAGAACTATATTCAGTATCCTGTGATAAACCACATGGAAAAGAATATGTTAAAAAAAAGAATGTATGTATATATACACGTATAACTGAATCACTTTGCTGTACAACAGAAATTAACACAACAGTGTAAATCAACTAGACTTCGATAAAAAAATTTGGTATCAAGTTCTGTTTAAGATGTTTATTAACAGAAATCCCTTTGTTCTCTCCTCTACTGAATAAACAGTGAAAAATATTTAAGAAATACTACTGTGAAGATATTATCCTGTCTAGCATTCTCTCCTGCATTTATCTGGCTTTGATGAGACCTGAGCCTTAATCTTTCTAATGTGACTATTTGGAGAAATGTTCCTTCTGATCATTTGACACAGGAGAAAGGTTGAATAAACATCCAAAAATGTAGATTTTCTCCAAGCCTCTTTTCCTTTTCTAGCAATTATCCCTTCAGGGAGCATTTCGGTTTCGTGTGACACAGTGATGTAGTGCAAGGATATTTTGGGGAAAACTGGCACCTAACGTTTAATGAGTAAGCATTGAGTGCATAACCGGGTGCTGTACCCCTTCCATCCACCCGATATTTGAGAAGAAGGTGCACCTAGTCGTCTCTGTCATGGGGTTCCCATCAGAAGAATCATGGGGGGTTTATATCCCTACGAAACTTCCATTCCCAAGGAACAATCCAGAACAGACTAAATCATTCAATTGGCCACTGAAATTCTCTAAAGCTGCCAGCTCCTACTTCCTCTGCCACTGCTTTTGTCCCGTGTTTCCTCTGTTTTCTTGGCTATGCAACTAGCGTGTCCATGTCACTAATAATATTCCATCTCCTAGCATGGTCCTTGGAACGCACGCCTTCCAATTCATGGGAATCTGCCATTCCCGGTAATTTGAGACCTTTGCTTATCTCCTCATGGGCCTTATCCCTCTTTCTTTCTCCATCACATACACATTGCACAAAACAGTAGTGAGAGAAGACCGTCTCCCCGCTCTTATTAGAGAGGTATGCAGAGTTTCCTAGGGCTGCTGTAACAAATTACTCCAAACTGAGTGGCTTAAAGCAACTGAAATCTATTCTCTCACAGTTTTGGAGGTGAGAAGACCACAGTCAAGGTGTTGGTCGGCCCGTGCTCCCTCTGGAGGCTCTGGAGGAGAAGCCTTTCTTGACTCGTCCAGCTTCTGAGGCTCCAGGTGTTCCTTGGCCAGGGGGCTGCCTGGCTTTAATCTCTGCCTTGTCTTTGCATGGCCTTCTCCTCTGGGCTCTCCTCTGTGTTTCTCTTACAAAGACGCTTGCTGTCAGATAATCCAGGGTGATCTCATCTCGAGATCCTTAGCTCAAATACATCTGCAAAAACCCCTTTTCCAAATGAGGTCACAGTTACAGGTTCCAGGGATTAGGGCATGGACAAATCCTTTTTAGGGGAGAGACACAATTCAACCCACCGCAAGGCATAAAAAGGTCTTCAGTTAATGTCTCCATGCCCACCCTAGTGACTCTTACTTGACTTACTTGTCAGTTTCTCACATCCTCTTACCAAGAAAATTCAACAAAGGTACATCAAGTGTTGAATTATATATAAGATGATACAAGTGGGAAAAAAAGTGCCTTACCTAGTTTTTTTTTTCCCCCCAAACTTGAGCTTTTTTCAGAAAGGTACCGTATGCAGGTAGGAAAGAATATTTTATCAGATACCATTTGGTAGGTGACCATGATCTGATGGCCAGGGAATATTCACTGCATTGAGCATATATACAGTATACCTACTGCCCTAGATCCCGTGAGCCACAACTACTGAGCCAGCGAGCCACAACTACTGAGTCTGAGTGCCACAACTACTGAACCTGTACGCCTAGAGCTGGTGCTCCACGACAAGAGAATACACCGCAATGAGAAGCCCGCGCACCGCAATGAAGAGTAGCCCCTGCTCGCTCACCTAGAGAAAGCCCACATGCAACAACAAGACCTAACACAGCCAAAAATAAATTAATTAATTAATTAATTTTAAAATAACTAAATAAAAATACATGCTGATTTCCTATTCTAGACCTACTGAATCAGGATATCCGTAGCCCACAGGACCCCGTCCTTAAGGATTCTCCATAAGTCATTAATGAATCCATCTCTTTATCATGGGCCGTAATCAACATGCATTGAGGATTATAGATGACAACCAGTGGGAAATAAAAAATTTAGCTAGAATGCCTAAACTTGGACTTGGCAGGAGAATTAGAATACTATGAAATCTAAACTTAAACTTAACATCTTTTAATGGAAAGAACTGTCAAGTCATATCTGTTTTACATTCTTAGAAAAATATTGTTCCACAAAAGATTTCTATCCTACTTGCTGCTATTAACTTTTCACCTAAAGAGTGGTTCTTTATTTTTTGGAGGAGCTTCACAGCAGGTGGTTTCACAGGGGTCTTACTCAGAGGCCTTATTTCCTTTCTCCCATAAAGATGAGAACAAGAAAAGAAAAGCCTCCGGATCAACAACTTATGTCTGTGCCATCACCCTTCCTCGCTTACTCACCGTAAACATCTCATGTTTACCTTGATCTGACCCCATCCAAGAACTGGTATTAATCAAGTTCTTGCAAGTCTAAGTCCAAAGTCATTTTGGCCACATCTTGGACTTAGGGATTCAGTTTGCTCAGCATTAAATGCTCTTTATTTAGAAGATGGTTTCTTCCTATGTTTTCTAAAGTTTTGCAGGAAAGCCAGTTTCATCTCTCTCTCTTTCCCTTCTTTTTCTTCTCATTGTTGACCAGGTTTCAAATAAGGTGTTTCTTGGATTGTCTAAAAGCTGATATGCAAAGTTATTGCATGTATGGGAGAGAGGGCATACGGATTAATTTACCACTTGCTCATGTCTGGAGCTTTCACAATAAAAGTGAGAAGTAGATAATACAGATTGGCAGGAAATATTTTATAGTTCAATTGTTCTCCTGAAACAGTAAAACCTACTACCGGTGAGCAACATATAAAGACAACTTTTGGGTCATCAGTTGAGAATTCACCTTCTCTTTGGCTTAAATCCCCCCAAATATACTGCAGATGAAATCCTGCCCTGTCTGTTTCCATTGAATATCTCTTATTGAAGGACTTTTGACTTTCAGAACCCATTCAGTTCCTGCCTGCTCCATGAATTTGATTTTATGAGCAAATCAGCCCACAGTGACCACTGAGTTTCTACCTTGGGCTCCTTATTTGTTCACTGTTTGTTCATGTTTCCAAAGTTTTTATAAGCTCCTAGGAAACAGGAATTGTGGTTACAGTGCAGTAGAAAGAACTCGGGGTTTGGAGTCAAAAGACATGATAAGGATGTGGAAAATTTATTGTGAATGTTGTTTTCCATAAGATCCAAGATTTTCTTCATCCTTTTTTTTTTTTTCTATGCCAATCAGATGCAAGAAACCAAAGAAAATAAGGGTTTACTGAAGGTTTTGAGCTTGTAAATGAGCCAATAAATATTTAAATGAAGATTAGAGAAGGCCTTCTCATCTAGCTGGTTCTATCATTAATGAGTTGTATAAATCTTTCACACATGCTTACTTCATGTTTGCATGAGAGACATGACTTTTAGCTTCTTGAAAATTATATTTGACACTTTTTGGAGGTCCTACTGAGATGACTAGTTGGTTTACCTTCTACAGCTACTTGAACTGTGTTGCCCAAGAAGTGCCATTATGGGCTGTTTAGGTCTAAACATGACTTAGATCTTGACTTCTAGGGTGAATCTTGGGTCACCCTAAGATTTCTTTCCTCTTCCTTTCATCCTTCTTTCTTCCCTCCCACCATCCCCTCCTCCTTTTCTTTCTTTCTCTCTTTCTCTCTTCCTTTCTTTCTTTCTTTCTTTTTCTTTCTTTCTTTCTTTCTTTCCTTCTTTCTTTCTTTCTTTCTTTCTCTCTCTCTCTCTTTTTCTTTCTTTCTTCTCTTTCTTGTTTTTCCTTCTTAATGCTCTGTTGTGACTTGTCTTTGCTTCTTCTGCTTCTTCCCTGAGTTCACCTATAGTTCTGATTTTCATGTCTCATAAGTTATTGCCCACTGGTGGCAACAGTGAGTGGTGGGTTGATTTTATGGTATTACCATTAGGTAATCTCTAACAGATAGAGAGGGATTAGTCTCACTGGAGGAGAGATAACAGAGAATTTGGTTTCTTAGATTTTTTCTGTGTGTGTTTGGGCAAGGACATGCCTTGCTTCCACGAGAAAGGAGAATAGATCTTTGAGATCAGGATTGATGCATTTTTGTTTTCTATGTTATTCTGTCCTGTGACAGTAGCTGTAAAGCATAAGCTGCAAACTCCCTGTGTCTGTAACTGGGAAAAGCTTTCACTTCTCATTTTGTCTCATGTATGTATACATGTGTGTATGTGTGTGCGTGTATATATATATATATACACACATACACACACACATATAGAGAGAGAGTGCATGCACACAAGTGTATGTGGGTATATTAATATACAGGGTATTTTAATAAATTAAATTACAAAGTCCCTTAAAATAAATGTGCTCTGTTCTCATTGATTTATGGACATTAATAAGAACTTATCTAAATCTCATATTTCCACAATTCCCAGAAAGTAAAAAAACCCTGAGTTTCTAATGCTTTTAATCTGCTAACTTTTAAAGAAAAGAAAACTTCTCATAGAAAGTGCTAAATCAGAAGCTAAGCTCATGTTATAAAATGAATCCTTGAGCAGATCAGTCTCTGGTACAATTAATTTGCTTTCAAACAGCTATGTTTATTTCCCTGACTTTACCAGTGTAGAGTATATACAACTGCACATTTCATTTCATTTTTAAAAGGAAGATGTAGTTTTTTGTTTGTGTGTTTGTTTTTTTAATTTCTTGATGACAAGTTTGGTGAATCTAATCTTCCTAAACTTCTTACACTGATTTACTAAATAAAGAAACTTACATTACTCTCACAAATGTTTCAGATTATGAAAAACATAAAATTATGTGTTTAAATTGAATTATAACTCTGACAAGTGCTTTTATGTTAGTAGTAATTATCTCAATTTAAACATAATTACCAAACCTCATAGGTGACTTTAAGGTCTTCAACAAGTATTAATTGAGTTGCTTAATATATATAATCTTTGAATACTCGACTAATTTCTAAGATAGAATACTATCAAGAAAAATGTATGTATGTATGTAAAATATATATAATAGTATATGTATATGTAGTGTTTGCTTTGTAACTTCTTATTTTATGCATTTTGGAGTGGCTGTATCCCTAAGTAATGTTAACAGAAGTCTTCACTTTTGCTGCTTAAAAACATTAAAAAGGTGTAAAAAAGGTATCTGTGGCCACAAGAGTCATGCTGTGTATGTAAATGAGCTTGAAATTTTGTTAAAATGCTTGTATTTGTACATGTCACCCACCTCCAAATTCTTTCTGTGAAATAGATGTTACATACTTTGGTAAAATTTTTATTTACCATACATGAATGCTCTACTAGAAGCATTAGTAGCATATAGGTACAACTTAGTATGCAAGGTCATTAGATGTGATTTTGTTTGCTTAGGTGAAAAATATGACAGTTTTGTTTAAAATTAAGTGACTGGATGTTCTAAAATATTAAAGAGGATTGTGATGAAAAACACCTGAATTCCTTTTGCAAGAGGGAATTTTATTTTCCTTAGATTATGATAACATTCAAATAATGAGTCTGAAAAGAAGCATTAAACTGTGTTAACATTTTGCCAAAAGTGGCTCAGTTTTGATGAGTTTATTCAAAAGATTCTTTTAAAAGAGTTTTCATTCCTTTAGAATCAAATATTATATTGATGCATAACTAGAATTAGGTTTACTCTCTATTAAAATGATAAACCTGTCTTCGAATATTGATCTGCTCTTCTCTACTTTCTATGATATCTGATGAGAAACTAGGCTATTACCTGCTCTATGGCTGAAAGCAGAGGTTGGCAAACCATGGCTGCCCATCAACTGTTTTTGTAAATAAAGTTTTATTAGAACACAAGCACACCCATTTGTTTACATACTGTTGATGGCGCTACAACAGCAGAGTGAGTAGTTGGAAAAGAGTTGTTATGACCTCAAAGTCTAAAGTGTCTACAGTCTGGCCCATTACACAAAGTTTGCTGACCCCTGGCTTAAAGCTTCCAGTGCTTATAGGTAGTATGGAAGGCCACTTCCTGGCTGGCCATGAACCTTAGTTAGAGGAGAGAGAATTTCACTAGTATTTATAGACATTGGATTGATTCCCTGGCCTTAAACTAAAAGAGAAGATGAGAGGAATGAAAAATAATAGAAACTATTTCATTTCTCCAGAGGGAAGTTAATTTTCCGGCCTTACAATCCCCAACACCATAGAGCTCTAGATCTGCTGACAGCATCAAAGTGTGGCTTATATGCGTAAATTAACACTTTTTACGGCAACTGTGTAAATGAATTAGAGTCAAACACAATGAGGCCAGCTTTTTGTGATCAAGAATAATCTTGGGAGATTATTTACGATCAAAGGAAAGACTGCTAAGAAAAATATCTGCTGAGAAAAAAATAGACCAGAGGGATTACTGAATGTTCTTTCAGTATCTCTGAGTGTTTTCTGGCAGGCTCCCCTGTGGATTATCTGATTCTCCAGGTCAGGGGTTGGCAAACTATGCCTACAGGTCAGACACTGAAGCCACCTACTTTTTGGAAATAAATACAATTGAATAGAAACAGCCACACTTATTTATTTACATACTGTCTATGGCTGCTTTCATGGATAGAGAAGAGTAGTTGCCCCAGAGACCAAATTACCCACAAAGCCTAAAGCACTTACTATCTGGTTCTCTATAGAAAAATCGTGCCAGCTTCTCCACTTGGAATGTTATCCTTAGTTTGATTTATTATTCACTGTTGATTAGGATAGTTTTCAAGTCTGTAAGTATAGATGATATAAAAAATGTATAGCAATGTAAATGATTCTGGTCTGATATGAGTGCAAAGATTTTTTTTCCATTTGACAGATGCAAAAGATTTATGTATATAGAAGTGATAATCCTCCAAACTGAAGTTTTATTACACTGTAGGATTTTAACTAGTTTTGTGTAGAAATTAGCCACCTCATTCAAAGCATCAGCCACTACAAATTCTCCACTCTCTTCAACTCTCTTTGAACAACCTCACGATTTTTTTGGTTTTCTCATTAATTGATGAAAAATATATGTCAGGTGCTCACTTTAAAATAAAAGATGTGTAATATATAATATATGTTTTACCTTCAGAGGAAACATTGATTAAATCCTTTTGATGTCATTATGATTTCAACATTATTACTAACCAGAAAAAAATGTAAGTTGAAACCACAAGGGATACAAATTCATAGGCATCATTATTGGCAAACAATAAGGTCTGATAATATCAAATTTTAGAGAAATTATGGAAAAACTGTACTTATTCATGATTTATGGAAGTGTACATTGGTAAAACCACTCTAAAGAACAATTTGGAGTTATTTAGTAAATATGAACCTGCAGATGAAGAAAGATTCTTCTTGAAGATATAAGCCTTAAAGAGACCTATGCACAGGTGCACAAGGACATGTACAAGAATGTTCATAGCACAGTAGTTTACAAGAGCAAACAAATCTAGAAATAAAAATGCTAACAACAGCAGAAAAAAATCATAGTATATGCATACAACATCCAAAATGAATGCATTATAATTACATGCAACAATACGGAAGAATCCCAGAATACAGATCTTTCTCGATTTACAAAGTGGTTACTTCCCCATAAACCCATCCTAAGGTGTAAATAATGTAAGTCAAAAATGAATTTAATACACCTAACCTCCTGAACATCTAGCCTACTTAAGTGCATTAGCCTACAGTTGGGTAAAATCATCTGACACAAAGCCAATTTTATAATAAAGCGTTGAATATCTCACGTGGTAATATTGAATACTGCACTGAAAGTGAGGAAGAATGGTCGTAAGTGTATCGGTTGTTTACCCTCTTGATTCCATGGCTGACCAGGAGCTACGGCTCTTTGCCTCTGCCTAGCATCCTGAGAGAGGATCATACTGCATATCACCAGCCCAAGAAAAGATCAAAATTCAAAATTTGAAGTGCAGTTCCTACTGAATGTGTAATGCTTTCGAACCATCTTAAAGTTGAAAAACCATTAAGTCAAACCATTGTAAGTCGGGGATCGTCGGTACAGAGTTGAGTTTAAAAAGCAAGCCAAGGGCTTCCCTGGTGGCGCAGTGGTTGGGAGTCCGCCTGCCGATGCAGGGGACACGGGTTTGTGCCCCGGTCCGGGAAGATCCCACATGCCGCGGAGCGGCTGGGCCCGTGAGTCATGGCCGCTGAGCCTGCGTGTCCGGAGCCTGTGCTCTGCAACGGGAGAGGCCACAACAGTGAGAGGCCCGCGTACCGCAAAAATAAATAAATAAATAAATAAATAAATAAAAATAAAAAGCAAGCCAAGGAAGAAGATGTATACCATGACTGTATTCACATAAAGTTAAAAATCATGCAAAACTACCATTCATTATTTAGAGATACAAACATATGATAAATTAATCAAGAAAAGCAAGGGGATCTAACACAAAATTCAAGGTAGTGGCTACTTCTGAAGGTGTAGAGTTAGGTGTAGCATCTAGATGAGGCAACAGAGAACTTTAAACGGTCATGTTTTCTTTCTTAAACTGGGTGGCAAAATTTGGGAGCTTGATAGATAGCTACCTTAAAATTATTCTTTTTTATATCTTCAACATTTAATACACATAAATTTTAGAAAACAGGCTAGCAGTGACAACCAAAATGGACTACACAAATAAGGAACATGAGGCAGAAGGAACTCGATATATCAGTCAAGATTCTTTTTCTTTTAATTGAAATATATTTGACATATAACTCTGTATAAGTTTAAGGTGTAGGAAAGGTGGATTTGATACATTGATATATTGCAATATGGTTGCCATTGTAGTGTTAGCTAACACCTCTATTGTGTCACATAATTATTATTTCTTTCTTGTGGTGAGAATAATCAAGACTAACCTCTTGGCAAGTTTGATGTTTATTATTTAGTATTATTGTGTGTAGTCAATATACTGTGCATTAGATCACCAGGACTTATCTACTAGCTGCAAATCTGTACCCTTAAATCAGTCAGGATTCTTTGGATTGTAAATGAACAATAACAACAACAACAAAACGGTTTACACGAAAAGGGAATGTGTTGTTTGGCTCAAATAAATAAAAAGTCTAGGGCCTCAGCCATAGCTTAACGGGAGGGAAGAGTGTGGTCAAACTATGTCACCAGGTCCTGGCTTCTTGGAGCTCTGTTTGCTCTATGTTGGATCCCTCATGAGATGATTTCCCCCTTGGGTTAGTAAGATGGCTGCCACAGGCCTGTTACATTTTCTAGGTTCAAGCGTGCAAGCACAGTGGAAAACACTGTATGCCTCTTATCCAATAGTCCTAGAGCAAAAGTTTTTATTGTGTCACATTGGCTCAGCTTGGATCATGTGACCATCCTGGATCAGCCATTGGCCAGCAGGTATACAGTGCTCTGATTGGCTGGAAGCAAACCACACGTTCACTCCTTGAGCTCCACTTGGAATGAACTTCACTGGATCTACATAACCAGGGGTGGTAAATGGATAACTGCCCAAGGAAAATCAAGGTTCTTTCTCCAAAAGAGGCAAATCAAGTCTCGGTGGCCAAAATCAAAATTAAAAATCAAATCAGTCATGGAATCTAGCTTGCTCTCTCAGTAAGCCTGACCAGAAAGCCTGGTCCAGTTTAACTAGAAGCAGGAGAAATGGTACGGAAGGTAAGTACCTGTCTATGCCCAGCTTCTCCCAGAAGCTGAGACTGAAGTAGAGCCTTTCAACTTTCAATTCACCAGGGAACCTCACAGAGCAGGAGAGAGGGGTAAGGAGAATGAAGCAGGGGGCAGGGGAGAGAGACAACCCGAAAGACACTGAGGAAACAGTCACCATTAAATGTAACTGGTCCTGAAGGGTTATCCACAAAGAAGTGCTAAAAATCGCCCCTTCTCCCCCCCAATCAAAGTTTTACTCTGTAGGTCACAGATGCAATGTGCTGAGCAGAGATGCCCTGAAATGGGAAGCAAGAGGCGACTGGCACAGGGGTGATGTGAGATGTTGCCAGGTTGTACCTGTGTGAAGGAGTCGGCAATCCAGGCCGAGCTGGTCGCTGCCATACCAGCTGGGACAAGAAGCAGGTGAGACAGATCAGATCAGCTGCTGTGCCTTGGGTAGGGAGGTTCACAGGGGTGGATACCATGGCTGAGTCAGGAGGCCCATCACTTAGTGATGTAACAGGGCCCCTTCCAATAGCATTTTTCTCTCTCCTGCCCTAGAGGCTTCAAGCCTCCATCATTCCACTCGTTACCTTTCAAAACCTGTCTGGTGCACCAGGGAGGGTTTGCTCTCTCAAGTACATCAGTTACCTGCCTGATGACCTGCTAAATTGACTGCCCAACTCCTGGGGCAAATTTCAGCAAATAATCACTATCCAGGCAGGGTTCCTGAGGGGCCCCTCTCACTTTGCCCTAAGCCCAGCAACCGTGCACGAAAGTGGAAAACTGGGGTGAAATCAGGACAGCAAGGTGAGGATGATAAAAGGATGGAGGGATTTGGAGTAATCTAACTGAAGGGAGTGGAGAGGGCATCCAGAATACGAGGCTTGCAGATGGACGGGACCGTGGTACTCCCGTAAAGGGACTGTTTTCTTGTTGTGGAAGCAGTTCTAACCCCTTGAAGGTTAACTTTTCATGTAGCATTCGGCACTGCTCTGGTGCGTAATTGGTTTCTGGGAGGTCAGCGGTGCCTCACGAAAAAGCCCATTTGAAAAACATCAATCTGCAACGTTAAAGTGGAACTAATTCCATGCTTAGCTACAGAAACTCCAGAACCACATTTCACTGATGAAAAGCTTTTAAAAATAACATAGACCTTCATTTCCTAATCCCTAGAATGAGGGGGTTGGATTAGGTGATCTTGAGGTCACTTGTTTCCCTTTGTCTTTGTTGCTAGGAAGCATAAAGCTCCAGTTGCTGCCAGTTTTAAAAAGGAGTTTGGGGTTTGGGTTTGTTTCTCTCTCTCTCTCTCTTTCTCTCTCTCTCTCTCTCTTCTTCTTCTTCTGTCCCTTTCACCTTTTCAGTCTGTGTTAACAGCTTCAGTATATATGGGTCTCTCTGTTTATGGTGAGCTATTGCAAATCCCTTTGGTAACATATACAACCAAGATTCCTTTCATTTCTAAGACTCTATGATTCTAATGATGTCCATACTTGCTTTTCCCATCTGAAAAATGTAAACAATAATTCCTGTAGCTCTCTTTGCTCAGGTGCTGAATCTTGGGTACACTGAAGCTTCAGATGTGAATAACAGTTCAGAAAGGCTACAAGGTACCCTGTGCCTGTTATCAGAGCTCTGACCTTGACCACAGCAAGCCTGGGATGCCCAAGACGATTCCTCACTGTCCTGGCTTCCATCATCACCAGACTCCCTCCTCACGCACAATGTTCCAGCTCTGCCATCTGCTTTGAGGTTTAGTCACGGAATTTATCTTGTAAGTTTCTTACCCTCAACCTCCTACCTCAGCGGCACAAAGACATCTGGGAGCCCTGAGGCTTCCTCTGCGCAGGTGCGTGCCATCCGCTCAGGGAACCCAGCAGACTCAGGATGGCTGGGCCCCTTCTCAGGTGGTCTCTCTCCATTTCAGAGCCCATTACCTAAGAGGCTAGAAGAGGACAAAGAAGTGTCACATGACCCCACTCCTTTTCCTGTCCTGTCCTGTCACTCCCCCTTTGCCACTGTGCTAATTTCTCTGTGTCTCCATGGACCCGAACTCTTTCTGTAGCATTCTGTTTTAGCTGCCTAAAACAGTTTCCCTTTGTTTTCTTTGCTTTTTGTTGCTTTTTCTTCTCTCCTCAAATGCCTCTTCCCTTCAGGAAGAGCTTAAATGCTATTTTATATCCTATAGCTTCGACCCCATATTTTTCAACAAAGGGAAATGAGTTTTATCCATTCTCGGTGTGAGCTGGATGCATGAACTCCTTGGCAGGCTCCTGACAGGCAAGTCCTTGCTGGCCTCTGTAAACTGGCGATGGTGACGGGGGAAATCACTTCCTACACAGGCACCAGATGAGTGAGAGCGAGCTGTGTCGACAGAGGAAGGGAAACCAGCATCCTCATGCCTCTGGTATGTGTGAGATGTTTTCCTAGGTTCATTGATTGTCACTTAATTCTAATAACAACTGACTAGGAAATGAGCGTTGAGCCATTATACAGATGCATACACTGAGGCTTTAACATGTTAGGTCTCTCCCAAGCTCCAGGTGCCAGTAGGTGGCAGAGCTAAGATTACAGCCTAGGTTTGTCTGATTGCAAAGCCCAGGCCCTTTGTACCAGGCCCTGTGTAAAGCGCTTTGCATATAGTTTCTCAAGTCATCACAGTAACAACCCTCCAAGATAAGTATTAGCATCCTCGATTTACAAATGAGGAAACTGAGGCTTAGAAAAATCCATTAACTTGCCCCAGATCATGCTGTTGTGAAGTGACAGGGGCATTCCAACTCAGGCTTGGTCCAGAGGTCACCTGTGTTATGTACCCCAATTAAAAAGCCAAAGCACTTGCTCCCCAAGGAGGGTGGCACGGAAGGCTCAAACCTCAGGCTCAGAGCAGGCAGGTCTGGGCCCGCAGCACGTGAGATTTCTCAGACATCCTCTTCGGCTTCCATCAGTACGTACTGAAGCCCCAGGGAGCCTGGCAGACAGTGTTTAGTCTTCCCTTGTCAGGCCCCATCCGTTCAGCGCAGCTCTTGTGCTCGGCCCTGAGTGTGCTGCTCTGATGTGGCAGCTGCGCCATTAGTAGCCCATATGGCGGAGCTGCAGCCCACTTATCTGTAAAGGATGTGTCGGTGGAAACTGACAAATGGCAGCAGCTTGGCCACCCTGGGGATGGTTCCATTTGGAAACCGAACCAGGGGGCCCGAAGTCCTGCAGTCACCCCACCGCAGGGCCAGCCTTGCCCCGGCAGCCGGGAGCCAATTGCCACAGGGCAAATCTGCTGACTTTGGTGCAGAGGAATTGCTAACCAGATTTGCAGTCCTCCCAGCTGTCCCACCTCAAGCAAAGCAATGCCACCAGCACCCCTGCTCTGAAGTAGGACAATATCTTTGGAGACAGAAGCAACAGGAAAAATATGACAGAAGCGAAACAAACCCAGATTTTCCCATAACAAAATGGCTCGCGTACTGACTACTGTAATGCCTGTCCTCCTGGTGCGCTAGAATTTCTATTTTAGAAAAGAACCTTTTCTTCTTCCCCTCTTGTGGAATGGCCCTGTGACTGTCGTGGCCTTTGTGTTGATTTAATTACTATTAAAGAAGCAGATGGGAAAACCATGAAGCGCATCGCTGGGGAGAGAAGAACGTTGGGAAGGAGGAAATCAAACTGAGAGTGGGCTTTGACACTGTGGCCTTTTCAAAGACTGGAGGGCAAGCGACAGGTGCACCTGTGATAGCAAAGGAGCCACAGAAAGAGGAGCTCAGAGACCTCCGTGCGGCTCGGAAGGAAGCCTGTGAATCTGGGAGATTGTGAAGCACATCCAGAGATTCTCCCAAGATGGCAACATGATCTGGCTTTTAAGAAGGGCGAGCTGAAGGCTTCCCTGGTGGCTCAGTGGTTAAGAATCCACCTGCCAATGCAGGGGACACGGGTTCGAGCCCTGGTCCGGGAAGATCCCACATGCCACGGAGCAACGAAGCCCGCGCACCACAACTACTGAGCCTGCACTCTAGAGCCCGTGAGCCACAACTACTGAGCCTGCATGCCACAACTACTGAAGCCCGCTCGCCTAGAGCCCATGCTTCACAGCAAGAGAAGCCACCGCTATGAGAAACGCACACACCACAACGAAGAGAAGCCCCCGCTCGCCGTAACTAGAGAAAGCCCGCACGCAGCAACAGACCCAACGCAGCCAAAAATAAATAAAATAAATAAATTAAAAAAAAAAAAGAAGGGGCAAGCTGTAGTCCATCTGCATCTGGATCGATTGGACATTGTTCTGTCCAGAAGGAAGGCACCTGTGGAAGGAAGGAGCAGAGGTGATGGTGAAAGGGATGGGTGTGGAGAGTGAAAGGCAGCGCCTGGGTGTGAGGACTGAAGAGGGGGCTGGGCTCGGGCGCCCCAGGCAACTGCAGCTGCCAAACTCCAGTGTAAACTGAGCAAGGGCACCGGGACTCCAAGTACGGTGTGTTTCAGCACCAGGGTGAAGCCTGCATTTATGGGAAATATCTTGTTCCCTGGGGCAATATGTTCTCTCTCCAGGACCCAGAGAAACTTGACTGATAACAAAAGGGGAGAGAAAAGAGAGTGAGATCATG
The DNA here is from genome assembly GCF_059928025.1 of Delphinapterus leucas. NCBI lineage: Eukaryota > Metazoa > Chordata > Mammalia > Artiodactyla > Monodontidae > Delphinapterus > Delphinapterus leucas. The sequence continues at coordinate 31,328,135 of NC_143149.1, forward strand.
GAAAGTTACTGTTTGGGATGTAGGAGTCTGTTCTCCACAGGGAAGCCTGGAGATCTATCACAGAAGGTCAAGTGTATTCCCAGATAAACAACCTTAAAGGTCAGGAATGCCCCTGAAACAAACAAGGCCCAAATCCTTGAAATTGAGAAATGCATTCTTTTTACTAATGTGTGATAACTTCACCTCTCCCGGGGCGGGGTGCCAGGTTAATGAGAAATCCATCATTCCCCCCAGTTGGGGGCCACCCTAAAAGGGACACCAGCTAAGATTGCCAGCTGGGCACTGAGCTGGAGCTTCCACAGAGCAGCCCATGTGTGAATCCAGTCATCAGTCCCTCATGTCTAGACATCAGACGGTTAGAGCTCAGAGCCTCAGGCTTAGGAAGGTGTGATTGCTTCAACCAGCCATGCATTGCGGAAATAATTCCAGGTGACCCGATTCTCTTGGAGAGGATCCCTCTCAGAACCCAGTAAAACTATTACGTGAGAAGCTCGAGCAGCCTGGAGATGCCATGGGTAGGTATTTTAAGACTTCAAGTAATGTCAGCCGAGGTACCAGGCGTGGGAGTGATTCCAGCCCCCCACTGTTTTGGGCACTCCAGCTATGGACCAAGACAGCACTGAACAGAGACAAGACATCCCCACTGTGCCCTGTATCTGGCTCTTGGGACTGGCAAGCACAATAAAATGGTGGTTTTATATCATTAAGTTTGAGGTAGTTTATTATTTAGCGATAATGACCAGGAACACTGGCTAAATGGGTAAACACACTGACACCAACATACCCAATATACAACAAACAGCAAGTACCCCTTGATAGAGACCGTAAGTTGTAGATTCTAATGCACTAAGAAAAACTAATCGGACATCAGAAACTTGCTTGAAAATTAAGGAAGAGAAGGGTAGTGTCAACATGTATTTCATTCAGCCCACTGTGATAGGGTCTGATGAGGTAATTTAGCTATTTCCAGTCAAAGTCCTATTTTCATCTTTTGAGAAAATTTTAGGAGCTAGGCACCGTCCTAAGTGCTGAGTATATAAAAATAAATGTCTCTTTTCTCTGGTTTATATTCTAGAAGAGAATATAGACATATAAATGAACACTCTAAGCACGATGGGTTAAGGTCTATGGGACAAGCAGGAACAGGGTAGAATAAGAAGGTGCTGACTGAGAAGGAAGTAGTCAGCTGAACAAAGAAACATGAGTATTCTATGCAGAGGGAACTTCATAGGCAAGGCCTGGAGGAAGAAACCCACACAGTATATCTGAAGAACCGTGAGGTCTTTGGCATCTAAAATATAAACAGGGAGGAGAAGGGGATAAGGCCAGTGCAAGGAATCTGTGAAGTGCCTGGATACCGTGGTAGGAGCTTGGATTTTACAGTGTAGGTGACTCAAAACCAGGGGACATTTAAAATTAGGAAGTGATACAGTCACATTGAGTTTTAGATAAATCACTCTGGGGGCTATACCAATGATGTCACTCAGAGGGTAAGTGGGAAGGCAGAGAAACTCACTGTGTTATTGTTTCAACAGCCCAAGGGAGAAACTGTAAAAGGCTAAGCTTGGATAGTCATAGCAGGGATGCCAAGGAGAAGATGGATTCCAGAATATTTTGTGGGTCAAATTCTCAGGATTTTGTAATCAATTAGATGCAGGTTGAAGATTAGGGAGAATTCAAGAATTATGAACTTGAGGTGTTTGTGAAATACACAGGTGGAAATGTTCAGCAGAATTTGAATGTGTGATCTAAAGATGAGGGTAATTGAAATTTGGGAACATATTTAAAAGTTATAAAAGTAAGTCTCCCAAGAAAGAAATGTAGAGTGAAGAGAAAAAATTTTTTAAAAGATAAAACCTGGAGGAACTTCAAATGTCATTCAAAAAGAGAATGGATACATAAATTAAACTATAATCACACAACAGAGTATTATACAGCAGTGAAAATGAATACTGCAGCCACTTGCAACAAAACACTCTTACAAAATTGAGAGGAAATGCAAGTATTGGAAAATATATCATATAAATTATACAAAGTTGAAAATATACCAAAACTCCCAATATATTGCTAATGGATATATATATATGTTATACTGTGGTGAATAGGAAGAAAATGAAAACCAGAGACATCAGTATAGTGGAACCAAAGGTGGGTGGGAAAGGGGCTCCACTGTGGACAGGTGCACACTGATATCACCATCACTCTTCTTAAGATGGTGAAGGCTTCACGGGTATTAACATCCATAGCTTATACGTGCATTACATACATTGTTGTTGAATATTTGAAATACTTCATAATAATAGTTTTTGATGAACCCAGAAGTGACTAGGAGACAAAGTCAGATAGAAAATGTAAATGACTCTTTCAAGTCACAGGACTGAGGAGAACAAGTGCAGATGGAGGTTGGTGTGAGGAACGCATGAGATTGAGAAGGTTGCCTTTAGTACGATGCTGCTGTGAGAAGCTGGATAGATTTACGGAACTGAGCAAAGAGGGGAGAGAGCAGAGAACGTGTGGTTCAGCCACCCTGGAGGGTCTAAGAGGTAGAATATATATACACATACACACACATACACACACACACACACACATATACATTACTAATAAACTGATAATCAGATTGGCCCAGGAAACACTCTGTCTTTAAGTAGTTTTCTTTCCTGGATGGGCCCCTCTGGTCTCTCTCTACCATCTCTCCCGGAGCTATTGGTGTGGCAGTGTCTTCTGAGCCCCAAGCATGCAACGTGCCTGACTGCACAGTAGGAGAATGACCAGATACTTCCTACTCCAACCAGACGGGAATAGGATTATCTCTCTAAACTTCAGGAGAAAACAAGCACAAACTATTGGTAGGTGACCACATTTCAGAGTGTGCAAATGTGCTCACCACATTGGCTCATCAGTCATGCTGGAACGATGGCATGGTGGTTTTCATTCCCAGCCTCTCCTTGCTGGGGAGCTGGGAATAGTCATCTCACTGCAAATGACTGGGAGTTTCTGTTCCGTTTCTGTGTCTTTATGTCATCACCTGCCATCTGCCCCTTCCTGTAGCAGATGACAGACCCCGCACTGCACCTATGTGGTATCCAGTCAGCATTTTACAGGGGTCTCGCTGCCTCCGCTGGAGAGCAACCACTTTGTATCTTTGGCTGCTTCTGTTGTTTTGATAAGGTCACTGCTCATTTTATTCTCTCGACCTCACTTATTGTTCTCTCTTGGTCTCTTTTTCTTCAGTCGTGCATAGTCTGCAGAAACATAGAATGTTTTATAGTGTTCCATGCTCCTTCCCTGTGTTTATTGCCCCAAACTCACCTATAGGCTCTAACCTTAAATTATTAGCTCTGTGGCTGGGTTACAAAAAAAAAAAAAAGAAAGAAAGAAAGAAAAGGGGTGGGGTGGGAAGATTATCTGTCTTAACAGCTGGCACCCCAAAGTTTTTTAGAGATAGGACTATTTTTTTTTTTAAAGAAGGTGTTGGGGGTAGGAGTTTATTAATTTTATTTATTTATTTTTGGCTGTGTTGGGTCTTCGTTTCTGTGAGAGGGCTTTCTCTAGTTGTGGCAAGCGGGGGCCACTCTTCATCGCGGTGCGTGGGCCTCTCACTATGGCGGCCTCTCTTGTTGCGGAGCACAGGCACCAGACGCGCAGGCTCAGTAGTTGTGGCTCACGGGCCTAGTTGCTCCGTGGCATGTGATATCCTCCCAGACCAGGGCTCGAACCCGTGTCCCCTGCATTAGCAGGCAGATTCTCAACCACTGCACCACCAGGGAAGCCCTATTCTTATTTTGGAAAACACCATCAGTCACTTGGGGGTGGAAGGGAAGACCCTGAAATATGGGTTGGAATAAGATGAAAAAGCTGCAAGAGATAGTTATCTATTTAGCATAAAAAATGAATGAGAGGTTGGTGCTGGTGATATAAAGGAATAAGCTCCTCACAGACTGACCCAACCACAGAGAGCAGCTATGAACATTGCACAAAATCAAAAGACAAATAAACAAAAAGAGCCGAAGGCACTGGAAAATGAACAAAAGCAGAGAGATTCTGAAAGGGAGACCAAAAGGCAGCTATCTTTCTATACTAGGGAACCAAAGGGAAGAACATGAGGCGACCCCGGCCAACAGAAGTGAAAGGGGATCCTAGAAACGTAAAAGCACAAATGAGGGCCCCGAATTCCATATATAAACGTTGCCCAAGTTTCTGGCTGGCCCCTGACAAAGGCAAATGTAAGCAGACTCAAAGTAGCTTTCAGCTAAGCCTAAAAGATGTGATCTGAGTTTTGAGCAGTGCCCACTATAGGTGAGAAAGGGGTTAAGTCTGAATCTAATCAAATGAGTTGTTTGCTAAGACCAAATATCAAAAATCTTTGAGGAAAAATAACAGAATCCAGAGTTACCATAAAATAACATTCATAATGTCCAGTATCCTCTGAAATTGGATGCATAATGTCCAGTAACCTCAAACTAAAAAGAACCAAGAAAATGGGACCCACTCTCAAGGGAAAAGACATGAATAGAGGCCAATACTGAGAGGTCCCACATATTAGAATCAGCAGATAAAGATTTTTTAAACCACTGTAACACATGTATCAGACTGCACTCTAGAGCTCGTGAGCCACAACTACTGAAGCCCGCATGCCTAGAGCCCGTGTTCTGCAACAAGAGGAGGCACCGCAATGAGAAGCCCGCGCACCGCAACGAAGAGTAGCCCCCGCTCGCCACAGCAACGAAGACCCAACGCAGACAAAAATAAATTAATTAAAAAAGAAAAGCATGAAGAAACTTGTGGCAAAGGAATATTTACTTGCAATGAATACAAAACAGGGACTTGCAATGAATACAAAACAGGGACTCTTAGCAAAGAGATAGAAAATATAAAAGAGAATACAGTGGAAATTCTAGAGCCAGAAAATAAACGTCATCCTACTACATACCCATTTAAATACTAAAACAAAAATAAAAACAAAAAACTGACGGCACCAATTGTTGGCAAAGATATAGTGCATCTACCTGTTTAATAATACACTGCCGAGGATGTCGTGAAATGTGCAGCCAATATAGCAGCTTCCTAAGTGAAACACACACTAATCATATGGGCCAGCCATTCCACTCCTAGGTATTTACCCAAGAAAAACAAAAACATGACCACACAACAGCTCGTACACAAATGTTTCAGCAGCTTTCTTGGCAAAAGCCCCAAACTAGAAACAACCTACACATTCATTAGCAGGCGAATGGTAGACAAAATGTGGTGGATCTGTACAATGGGATCCTACTCAGTAATGCAAAGGAATAAACGTGGACGCACCTCAAAATCCTTATACAGAGTGAAAGAAGCCAGGCACAGAAGAGGAATACAACATAGTAGATACTATGATTTGAGTTTTAGAAAATTCTTAAAAATTTTAGAAAATGCAGACTAATCAAGAGTGAAAAGAAGTCACCTGCATGTGGGGATTGCATGTGGCTGGGGGAGAGAGAGGTTAGAATGAAAAAAAGCATGAAGGGCTTCCCTGGTGGCTCAGTGGTTAAGAATCCACCTGCCAATGCAGGGGACACGGGTTCGAACACTGGTCCGGGAAGATCCCAAATGCCGCGGAGCAACTAAGCCCATGAGCCACGACTACTGAGCCTGCACTCTAGAGCCCCCGAGCCACAACTACTGAGCCCATGTGCCACAACTACTGAAGCCCGCATGCCTAGAGCCCGTGCTCTGCAACAAGAGAAGCCACTGCAATGAGAAGCCCGCGCACCGCAACGAAGAGTAGCCCCCGCTCGCCACAACTAGAGAAAGCCCGCGCGCAGCAACGAAGACCCAATGCAGCGAAAATAAATAAATTTAAAAAAAAAAAGCATGAAGAAACTTGTGAGTGATGAAACCTTCTTCATCTTGATGGTGGCACTGGTTTTACTGTGTATACGATTGTCAAAATTCATCAGATTGTATATTCTAAATGCTTACAGTTTGGTTTCTGTGAAATAAACTAATAAAGTTAATTTTAAAATGGATGGTCAATCAGGAATCAGTTAGAACAAGGCAGAGAACGGGGAAGGTCAAGTAACATGGAGCTTAAATTGAATCCGGGAAGGCCTTGAAGGCTATCACTACTTAAGATCAAGGATATTTAATATTCGGTCAGAACCCATCTGGCTCACTCCATCCTAACCCCATTCCACCTTCTACAAAACTTCCGTAATTCTAGAAACGCACAACAATCTATGAGTGGTTTTCCATGAAAATTAAGGACAGGAATTCAGCTGTACCTATGGCTTGATGTAGGGTGGAACAAGGAGACCTTACAAACACACCATAAACTGAGTGACTGCAGCAGAAACTGGAGCTTAGGGCCAAAGGTCAACAGCCAAATATTCCCCAGATTGGAAGAAGTCACAGTGAGGCTGTGGCCTTTCTGTGGGGTTTAGACTGGGATTTGTGACAAGTGTATCCAGCTCTTCAATGACAGCATATACCTGGCTAATAATCTGGGTGATATCTATAAATGCTCTGAATGCTACACTTTCCCTCTGGCCACCTGCCTCTATGGACCTGAATGTGGAACCTCGATAATTTAAGGTAGTAAGTAATCTTCAATCAGGGGGGACACATCAGCATCTCATTAAAATTATAACCCAGGTCAACCAAGTCATTATCTCTAGGGTATTGCCTGGGCATGCGTAGCTTTCAAATTGCTCTAAGGAAATCTGCACTAGTCTCTGGGCCACAGAGAACGACGGGTTCACCTTTTGATCCAGATGTGACTGATCATTTTAACCCTGCAGATTCCTGACCCCAATGGAACCACAAGTCTCAGTGGTGGGCTGGCCTGAATCATCTGGTCACACAGTCTCGGTCACTCCCTAATCAAAAACTAATCTTTGACACAGAAATCCACTGGGCAGAGAAAAGACTCTTCCAGGATACACCAGAAGCTATTTCCTAAGTACCAAAGTTGTCCTGTCTCTATAAGTGCTTCTTGGTATTTCACTCTGGAACTTTCTGCCGTCTGAATTCTGAGGCAAGGAACAGAATGGTCAGGCTTCTCAGTGTGCCTGCCAAACTGCTGCTGTCCTAGTAGAAATGCCTTTCCACACTGTTAAACATCCAACTCCTTTCAGTCAGCAAAATGAACCATACAAATACCCAGAACTGATGGATTCCCAGGAGGAAAACAGAAAGAACAAATGTGAAATAATGTACAATAACCATCTCCATATTTGCTAGCTAGAGTTTAACTGTTTTTCTTTTTTAATGTGCAAAGATTAAAGGGAAATATTATTCATCTTGGCAAATAAGATATTAGTTTTTCAAAAAGCTTTTTTCGGTGTTTCGCATTCTGAATACGATCCTGAGGTAAATATGATGGACTGACTGTATCATTCCTTAGCTAACACTACTTGGATTCTTCCTATATACCGTGTATTGTTCTAACTCTTCACATATATTAAGTAGTTTAATCATGATAATTCTATGAGTTATTATTTTTATCCTTATGTTACAAAAAAGGAAACTGAGGCATGAGGACGTAAAGAAACTTTCCAAAGGTCACACGGTTATTAGTTGGGGGAGTGAGATTCAAGCCCAGCAGTCTGCCTCCAGAGACAATGAGTGATCCATGTCTTAATGACTGTGCTTTTCTGACTCTTGTGGCATAACACACTGCTTCTCCATCTGCCATTCCTCCAGGAGCACGTGTGCCATAGACTGGCGTTTGGAAAGGTCTTGGAAATATCTGGAACTGCACGTGCGGTTTTGCTGCAGCATATGATATAGGGATAATATTGTTGAAAATGCATTTTGCTACGTTGTCCAGTGTCACCTACATTCAAATATAAGGAATCTAAAAACCCACATAAGACAGTTCTTCAAAATTTAAGAATTGCCAAGACACAGAAGCCACCTAAGTGTCCATCAACAGGTGAATGGATAAAGGAGATGTGGTGTATATATTCAATGGAATATCACTGAGCCATAAAAAAGAACGAAATTTTGCCCTTTGCAACAACATGGATGGACTCGGAGAGCATTTTGCTAAGTGAAATAAGTCAGACAGAGAAAGACAAACACTGTATGATATCGCTTATATGTGAAATCTAAAAAATAAAACAAACTAGTGAATGTAACAAAAAAAGAAGCAGACTCACTGATGTAGAGAACAAACTAGTGGTTACCAGTGGGGAGGGGTAAGGGATAATATAGGAGTAGGGGGCTAAGAGGTACAAACTATTAAGTATAAAATAAGCTACAATGATGTATTGTACAACATGGAGAATATAGCCAATATTTTATAATAACTATAAATGGAGTATAACCTTTAAAAACCGTGAATCACTCTATTGTACACCTGTAACTTATATAATATCGTACAGAAACTATACTTCAATTAAAAAAACTTTAAAAACTCAAAAGTAAGGAAAATCTTTGTTCAACATTTAGAAAACTTGTATCTTATGAGTTTTTCTATACTTTTATCATTTTGCTTGGGCCATCAGGGAGCTCAGGAGCTGAATTTGCAAAACAGCATCTTAAAAACATGGGCATTTTTCCATAGCTTTGGTTTATTGGACTTGCTTTCTAATTTTTTCTGTATTTTCAGTGATGTGAATTTTTATCTTATCTATTTCACCCAATTTTTCATATCATTTTATGCTTTGAATCCTTTTAATACAAGGTGATATGGAGTAGTATAAAAATAGAAACATTTTCTTAAAATAGAATGGAAAAAATCAGTGCCTTTCAGGTAGCAAATTTGGATTTAAAGGGAAAGCAATATTATATTTTTCTAGAAAAAAATTTAATTATCTAGAGCCAACTTCTGATTGACAGATTTCCTCGTAAAGATTTCTTCTCTCCCTCTCTTCCCATCCCCCTTCTTCTCACCATTCCCTCCTTCCCTCTTTCTGTTTTTTTTTTCTCTTCCTTCTGTTAAAAATAACACTACAACTATTTTACTGTTAAACGCAACTTTGCATTCCTGCGTGAGTATGCCTCCAGAATAAAGTATTAGAAATATAATTATTGTACCCTCATTTTGTAATAGGTTGTTTGTTCTTTGTCTTATCAGCTTAAAATAATCATATATATATAGAAAATTAATCCTTTATTAATGTATTGTAAATATTTTTCCAGGTTGTCACTTGTTTTATAATTTTGTTTATGTTTTCTTAAAATTTTGGCCTCGAGTAATCAAAGGTATTATTTTTGTTATGGTTTGCCATGTTTAGAAAGGCCTCTCCATACTGCAATTATATAAAGAAATCCAGCTATGTTTGCCTCCATCTTTTCACATTCAAATCTTATAATGAATCTGCCACTATTTTTTTTCTAAAAGATAGCAGGTTGCCTTAACATAGTTTTAACGATATGTCTTTCCCCAACCGCTGTCTTTACCATCCACAAAATCCTCGTTTATATTAGGGTCTATTCCTTACTATTGTATTACATCAGCTGGCCTCCTTACCCATCTATTAATGTGCCAATATAAACATTTTAAAATTTCAGTACACTTAAATGTCTGATAATGGTTATTTTACCACGTTATTCATCCTTTAAAAGTAGATACAGCTATTCTTGCATGTTACTTTAAAAATATCATTTTATCAAATCCCCCCAAAACCCATCTTGTTTTTTGACTGAAATATCAAATGTATAGATTAATTTAGAGAACATGTATGAACACGTATAAAGAATTTTTATATTAGTGAATTTTCTTATTTTGAAATATATGTGTATTTATTCAATATTATTTTAGGATCTTTAGTAGAATTTAAAGTTTCCTGTTTATCAGTTCTATATATTCCTCATTAATTTACTTCCTAGATATTTCTTCTATATTTGAATTTGCACTTCAAACGACAGCTTGTTTGTCAATTATAACTTATAGCTGATTGGTGATGGATATGTGTTTTTGTATATTAATTTTAAAACCAGCCTCCTTATTAAACTTTGTTATGGCTTCTAATATTTCAGTAATCATCCTGCATTTTCCAGGTGTTCAACAAGTAACTGCAACAAGTAACTTCATTTCTAACATTTGTACTTTTTTTTCTCTTTTCTCCATATATTGGATAATTCTTCAGAATATTATTAAATATGTATTGATAATAGACATCTTTATCTTGTTTCTAACTTTAATGAGAACTCTATTAGTCTTTTCACCAAGTCTGTCAAGGAAATGTTTAAATTTTATTAAGTTTTTTTCTATTAAGTTTATTTTTAATCAGTAAAGTTATTATATTTTATTAAATATTTTTTAAAGATCTGCTGAAATGATGTTATTATTTCCTTTTACTTACATAACGTAGTTATTTAAATGCTGTCTTTTAAAAAAAATTTTACTGAAATATAGTTGATTTCAATGTTGTGTTAGTTTCAGGTATACAGCAAAGTGATTCAGTTATATACATATATACATATGTATATACATATGTATATATATATATATATATATATTCTTTTTCAGATTCTCTTCCATTATAGGTTATTACAAGATACGGAGTATAGTTCCCTGTGCTATACAGTAGGTCCTTGTTGGTTATCTATTTTCTATACAGTAGTGTGTATATTTTAATCCCCAACTCCCAATTCATCCCTCCCCCCCTTCCCCTTTGGTAGCCATAAGTTTGTTTTCTATATCTGTGAGTCTATTTCTGTTTTGTAAGTAAATTCCTTTGTATCATTTTTTAGATTTCACATATAAGTGATGCCATACTGTATTTGTCTTTCTCTATCTGACTTACTTCACTTAGTATGATAATCCCTAGGTCCATCCATGTTGCTGCAAATGGCTAAACGCTGTCTTGACCCAGTTATAAGGACCTGGCTAAGGCTGGTGCGTTCTCCTTCTTGAACGGCTAAGTCTGCACCTCACCACCTCTCTTCTGGAGGCTTCTACATTGTGGACCATCATATTCCAGCTCTGATGGCCCCAGGGCCAGGTTCCAGACACCCAGGCACTGTCCCTACGCCCAGAGCCAGCTGAGATCATTCAAAGTAGCCAATTCTAAGCCTGTTTGCCTTGCCTGACCTGTTCCTTCCTGCAGACACCACAAGAAAGACCCTTGTCCGAAGTCCCCTCCCCCGGGCCTTGCCCCCAACCCCTGCTGCCCCTGAGTGGCCCGTGAGCCTGCAGAGCTCTCCCCAGGGACCTGCGAGGAGCAAAACTAAAACCCTTTATGGTTTCTCTCTCTCTTGACCCTCATCTGGCCACAGCACACCTCACCCAAGGTAACGTGGTAAAAATAACGTGTTGACATGGTGAATGATATTGATAATTTTTTAACATTCCTGATGAAATATATTAATCTTCTAATACGCTGCTTGACTCTATGCGCCAGTGTTTTACTTTGGAACTTTGGATTTTTATAATAAATGCATAGTCATAAGTTAGATGAATGTGTGCATGCGTGTGTGTGTTTTAACCACGCTTTGTCAGGTTTTGTTATCAATACTATCTTTGGATTTTTATAATAAATGCATAGTCATAAGTTAGATGGATGTGTGTGTGCGTGTGTGCGTTTTAACCACGCTTTGTCAGGTTTTGTTATCAATACTATCTTGGTTTTATAAAATCAGTTTGGAATATTTTCCTTTTTCCCACATACTGGAGCACTTTATACAGTCTAGGAATTCCCTGTTCCTTGCCGACTGAAAAAATACACGCAGCCTAAAAGTTGAGAGTTATGTTTTATTTGGTGGAAATTTTTAGGACTTAAAATTGTCCGGGAGGCAGCACCTCAATTAACCCTGAGAGAACTGCTCCAAGGAAGCAAGGGAGGGGCCAGGTTATATAGATGTTTTGCGGCAAAGGGCAGATAGCTGGGAACATCAAAAGATTATTGTTAATGGAAGAAAACCAGATATCCCAAGTTAAGGAATTCAGTGCTTTTCTATGTATGGGAAAATGCAAGAGTCTGGGCTCACTGAAATCATTCCTTTGCTATGGACCTCAGCTATCTGAGGCCTGTATCCTGTATTTTCACATCCTGAGTTTCCTCAGGGCTCACTGTGGGAGTGGCCGCAGTCTGATGGCTGCTAGGTGGCAGGTGTTCTTCCCTTCCTGAGTTCCCTCAGGACTCACCAGCTCACATTCATGGTGGCTGCATTTGCTGAAGACTGTCACATCCTTTGTTTACCGATATAGCAGGAAATATTCCATTTCTCATCCTTAAACGTGTGAAAGAGTTGGCCGGTGAGACAGTCTGAGCCTGAGAGGGGCTGGGGGAGGAGGGATTGTGTAGATCTGGAAGCTATTATTCTTCTACAGCAATTGTTCTGTGTAGAGTCTCTACATTTTCTGGGATACATTTTTGTTTTTCTCATTTCTGACAAGCGCAAAGTGGGCATACGGAGGTCAAAGCCCTCGGATCCCAGGTAACAGGCTCTTCCCCAGCTCCCTTCCAGGGCTCCCTGCCAGCCCCAAGCTGCCCACCGCCAGGAGGCCTTTCCTGGACTGAGGGGTCCACACTGACCCAGCCAAAGCTTGTTCCGATGCTGAATCAACACTCTGATGGGCTCAAAAGCATTGGGAGTATCTGTTCATTGACAGTTTGCTAGCACTCACCTGGAAACCAAATGGAATATTTTTCTATTTTTCCTGAGCCTATGCTGGTGAAGCCGGAGCAGTATTTTCTCTGACAGAACTCAGAGCTCAGAGCCACAGGCAGGGCAAAGAAGCTTTCTGAAGTGAGCTAATACCCTTTCTAGAGTCCAAGGGCCTGTGTCTACAGTTGTATTGCTACACCTGCAGAAGGAAAACCCTGGAGGGCAGAGACCCTGGATGCAGTCACTCAGGAATGCTTAGTGCAGGGAGCATAGCAAGGGGACCCTGGGTGCTTGGTGTCTCCAGCAAAGGCAGGAGCTTGGCTGCACCAATAGCAGGAGAAGAAAGATGGCACAGGGGAGACGCAGAGAAGAGGCATAACGCACATCACAGGCTTTGGGAAAGGTAGTGAACGCTGGTTCTCCCAGTGCACAAAAACAGGTCTGAGCAAAATACAGCTAATGGGCTCCCACTCACTTGCAATTTGATTTTAATTAGCCAAGCCATTATTTGAAAGGAGGGTGGAATGTATCTTACAGATCATTATTCAGATGCAAAGGTAGACCTAAGGCTTGGGTCCTCAATCTTCTTTATAAGTTGACACCCCCCCTACCCCCCGGGAGCCCAGATTCTATTCCACACCTGGACCCCCAGGGCATCATCACACGTCCCAGTCACCAGGAATTTCCAAAAGCCTTTGGTGAGGGACTGAGTAAAAACAGGCGGGAAGCTATGAGTCTGGCAAGGCCACCGCTCCGGTCCACACAGAAGACAATCCGTTCCAAGGAGTGTGGCTGTGAATCAGAAATATTGCCTGCCGTATCAGTAAACAAAGAATGTTACAGCCATCAAGCCATCGCATTACAGCCGCCTGATGGTGAGCCCTGAGGGAACTCAGGGTGGAGACAAAGAATGCCTGCCATCTAGCAGTCAGCTGCTGCAGCCACCCCAACTGTGAGCCCTAAGGAGACGCAGGATGAGAAAACACAGGATGCTGGCCTCAGAGAGCTGAGGTGCATAGCAAAGGAATGATTTCAGGGAGCCCAGGCTTTTGCATCTTCCCATACATAGAAAAGCGGCTAAATTCATTAACTTGAGAGGTCCGGTTTTCTTTAATTAACAGCAATCTTTTGATGTTCCCACTACCTGGTCTTTTGTTGCAAAAACTCCTACATATCCTGGCTCTCCCCCTCTGCCGCCCCTCCCCCCTGCTTTTTCAGAGCAGTCTCTCAGCATTATCTGAGATGCTGTGTCCCAGGCCTGAAGTCCTCAGAATGTCCACCAGGTAAAGCATAATTCTCAACTTTTAGGTTGTGTGGTTTTTTTTCTTCATTTGACAGGGTCGAACATGGACAGGAACAGGGAAAGGGTTTCTTCATGAAGGTTTCTACTCAGAGACAAAGGGTTATTAGCGTCTCCACAAGGTAGCCAAAGGGAGTTGTTTTCCACTCTGTTTGTAATAAGGAAAGGAAATCATCACCTATAAACTTTCTCCTGTTACAGGCTGTGACTGACAATGGCATCTTAAAAATGCTAATCGTCAGTGGTCTCAAAAATAAATGTCATTCAGCAGGGGACAGTTTGGGAGAGACGCAGGACTGTGACTGTGATGGGTTTTTCTCACCCCTCATCTACCACGCTCTGGCTTAGGAGAACCCACAGAAGGTTCACACATTCTGGAAAAGTCATTAAAAAATATCAAACAAGAGGGTTTGATTCTCCCTTGAGCTCCATATGTGATCGTAGTGAGAGAACTACCCTCCTGCATCCTTCAGAGTTTTTCGTGAGCGACTGATTTTTGGGGTCCACCCCAAATCCTCACATACCTCCTTTGGACAAGTAGCGTGTGAAAATGGGAATATTAGAGTCAAACCGTATGTCGGAAGAGCCAAGTTGTTCTTGGTTGCTCTCCCTCCAAGAAACCTAGCTGAGTAACCTCGGACTTGTCATTTCTCTTCTGTGGATCTAAGTTTGCTCATCTATTCAATGGAGTTTCATTCCGTTTAGTCAAGCAGAAAACATCTTCCAGGTGTCTTGTGTGCACCTGGGGAAATGAAGGAAGATTGGGTCCTGATCTCCACGCAGCTCATGGTGTGTTTGTTTTTCTATAAAATGACATGTGTTATAACTGAGATCAGCGCAGTGATTTTCTTTTGGAAGGGCACATGCGAGAATTTGAAATTGATAATCCCCAAAGTCCTTTTATTTAGGTGTCATTTCCAAAAGATTTCACAAAGGGTAAGAGAGCTCACTGCCAAAAAGATACGCCAGCTGACTGTCACAGGTCTGCCTTTACGATCATAGCAGTGCTGTTACTTGTCTCTATTTCCTCCTTGACAACCATGCCCGGCTTTGTTCAGGAGGCCACGCGCCAGGTCTCGGGAGGTAAACTGTGGTTGCTCCTCATCAAGCATCAAATCCCATCCCCTCTGTCAGTGATTGATCTGGGGCAGTATTAGCTCAGTTCGGACCAGTGAGCTGTAAGGTGACATCTGTTGAGGAATTTCTGGAAAGATTTTCATCTCTGATGTAAGAGAGGGTCACAAGAAGAACTCTGTCTCACATGCTCTTTACTCTCTCTCACTGCACTGGCCTCTCTCCTAATTCCTACCTCGAGGCACAGTCATACAAAGGGCTAATAACTGAGGCTGAACTGGCCATTTGGCACCATTATGGGAACACTAAGAGAATCTCACACATCTCCACGGGCTCTAGGGTGGAGCCGCTGTGTCACTCTAGAAATCAGGTGCCTACAGATTTATTAAGTGCAAAATAGGCATGTCATACAGTTTGAGCTACTTTCACTCAACGTTCTATTTTTGCTTCATTCCTTATTCTTATGATGACATAACATTTTCTGCTGTTGACCTTCCTATTTATGTGCAAGAGAACCTTATACCAAGTGAAGGTTGTAACTTCATCTTTCAACTCAGAGGATCCCCTGGGCTGGAATACTTAGAAGTTTTAGCTTCTTTAAATAAGTTAATACAAATAATCCCCCTTTCCCCTCCCAGGAAGCAGGTCACGCTGCCCCATCTTCCAACCCAGGACTGCTCTGGAGGCCCGGTTCCTTTATGTCCTCTGAAAATGCAATGTCAAAGCATCTCTGTCTTTGTTTACAGGTGGAATTCCTAGGCTCAGCCGGGGACAGAGGTGGTCTAGCAGGACACAGTTCTTTGTCCCTTTCATCCTGTACATTTCTTTCCTATTCTGAACTGGTGGAGAAGAGATGACTAGCATTTTTAAAGTTATGCTGAGAGATGGTAAATATCCCACAAAGAATTTTTTTTAAGTCTGTACTCCTTCAGAGACGATCCATAAGTGATATAAGTCTGGGGGAAGGACCCCAACCCACATCGGATCCGGACTCATCTTCTTCAGGATGTTCGGTTGACAGAAATAGGATAACCCATGCAACGTGTGCTTGAATTACTGGAAACATGAAGCTGACGATTTTGGAGTGAGTCGGAGGGGTAGGGCAGGGGGAGAAACAGTAGGTCCCAGGGGATAAGTAATTGGAACTAGGGTTTAAACATAACAAGAAAAAAAATAAACGTAACAAGAAACTGTTAAAGGAATAAAATGTCTCCAAGGTTAGGAAATTCAGGGGATTAGGGAGAGTTTAGAGGTGGCCCATGATATAAAAGTCATGAAACCTAAGTGGCTGCTTGCTCTAGAGCTTTTTTTTTTTGGCAGATTAGAAACTGCTGAGGAAGCAGGTACTAAATTATTGACCACCTGGCAGAAAAAGGACTCCAAGTTTTTGATGAGGTTAGAAATATTTTTACATATGACATTGAAAAGAGGAAAGATGCATGAGGTGAGATAAATTCCATGCGAATTAAGCAAGTGCTGGTGGAAATTCTGTAAGCCCCAGCTCTCCTAATAGCCATATGCATTTTGAGAGGTGTAAAAGGATTCACCCTGTTAGTTCAACTGACTCAGGTGGAGGAGAAGTTCATCCCACAGTAAGGGAAACAAACAACATAGGGTTCCTGGATTGAGGGGAAAAGCAGAAGAAATTATACAAGAGCAAATTTACAAGTTTCTCCTTTCATGATAAGAATGAACATATTCATGGAACATATTCATGGAATCTCCTCTGTCAGGGGAGGCCCCATCTTCTACTTCTAGTGCGTTAACAAAACACTTCTAGCAGATGGCATTGTGGAAAAATTCAGAAGTTGAAGTGCCGTCTAACAAAGGTCCTGGGAGCACGTGTAAGAAGCAGCCAGCCTCGAGAAGCTCTGGCTTCTATTCCATGTGTCTGCATCAAGCCCATTGCATCAGAAGGGATTTCAGTCCCCTCTCTATAAGGTTGGTGGTGCCACATGTGAACAGAGGGAGAGGGGTAATCAGCAGTGCTGGACAGCAAGCATCAGTTATTTACAAACACCAATTGTCTGTGAATAACCTTTGGTCCACATTCAGCTACCACATCCAATGGGGCCTCTGTGGCTTGAGCTTAGCAAACTCCCTTATCTGTTTCCCTCCCTCCAGACACTTTCGTACAACTACTTCTCCTACTAAAATCCTTGTGTGTTTAACCTGTCTTGACATCTGCTTCTCAGAGGATCCAGACTAATATCTTTCCTAATTAGTACAAGAATCTTCTAGACCATGCATTCTCAATGTGGGTGATATCATCCCAAAGGAGGTGAAAATTGGTTCTTGGGTACACAAGAAAACTTTGATTATACAATTGTTTGTGGGGCACAAATAAAGAGATAGACCATATCTGTGGTATCAACATTTCATAGAGGAGAGGCAATTAGGAAAAAAGAATCTCAAAAAACTCCTTGTGAGGGCAATAATTTTAAAAAGATTGAGTAATTGTTCTAGGTGAGTCATTCTGCCAGAAAGCAAAGATTTCAGAGCTCATGTCAAGGACCTCTCTGGATTGCATTATAGCCAAGCCTTAGAGTCAGTATGCCTCTTTGATTTTGATGCGTGAATTAACGGATATGGAACAGATGAACTCAGACTGTCATATACACTTCCCCAAGTTCAGGAGGTTTTAGATACTCAGTAAGAAGCCAATGGTTCTCAACGTTAGACCTAAGAAGTAAGAACTTCCTAACGCATGTATTTCTGTCATTATGCTCAGACACATCCAGCTACAACCTTCTGGAGAGCTTGTCTTTGATGGAGGAGACTAGCACATCCCCAAGTCGGCAATCAACATCTGGTTGTCCAGGAGTGCCTTGAAGAAATGTTGGATGACAATTCTCTCTGGGTGTCTTACATGTCAGCACATCTTGCGATAAGGCTTCAACAGCTTATTTCCAGACTATCTTAAAAGGACGGTGGCGTAGCAAACAGCCTTTGAAGATAAAAAGTGTCTCCTTCCAAGTAAGAGGGGGTATTTGTTTCCCGATCAGGATAATGAAGATAATGTCTCTTCTAGGCAAACGTGGGGCATGTTTGCTAGAAGCCTCCTTAAAAGATTGGGGGTTTACTAAGCTTGGGATTCCCCAGCTGAGATAAGCCCATTGCATGGGCAGCATCCACCCGGACCCGTCACTACATCACCCCCATGGGGCTTGGGGACAAGAGGAACCAGTGTGAACTTGAAGCTCATGCTGTCTGCTGTGCCCTGAGTAATAACGTCCTTTGTCTCTGACCCAGGAATCTTGTGTCTCCTTCCAACATCTTTGAAAAAGTAGCAGGTTAACTTGTTTGCTGGCAAGTAGGGTGAAATCTCAGAGCCTTCATGGTCCTTACCAGAAGCAGAACCAGGGAGGAATTACATTCTTTTCTCAGTGAGGAAGCAATAAATTGGGCAAGTAGATGGATAGAGCTGATAACTCCCAGGATTGGGGAGAAAATGGAGCTCCTTCTTTGAGGGAGATGGGTTCTCCTCCTCCTACAGCACAGAGGAGAGAGTCTTTCCCGCCCACCTGAGCCTTGGAGTCTTAGAATCCAAGCTTGCAAACCCCAGATTCTGAGTTCACAAGGAGAACATGGTGAAGATGATAGAGTGTTGTCTTTGCTGTACTTCCCACGTGGCTAGATCCTGCCTGACGTTTAAGGTGCTCTGATGTAATAACTCCTTCCACTCGCCTCTGTGTAATAACTGTGTGGGGACAGAGTGGGTCTCCGTGGCTGTAAAGCCCAAAAAATTATAGTAGAGGATAGAGCGTAAAGGTCACCCTTCATGCCCTTCAGTGTGTTACATCCTTATTGGGGGCAAACAGTTTCTTTTAGTTTAATAACATTTTAAAGTTATTCCAAGAGAAAAATCAATAAAAGAAACTTCTGTTTATCTTGTAGATGCTCCATGGTGAAAAATGTATGCTAGTACGAGGGCCCTAGAGTTGGGGGTTGTGGCAGAATAAAGCTGAGATGATGGAAGAGGGGTATGAAGGAAAAGAAAGGGAGGGGGTAGATCAATGGACAAGGGACCAATGGACACCTTGGGCACCCATCCAAGTTTTATCCCAATGGACTTACCAGAAATCCAATGAGAGATATAAAGAAATGGTAAAGAAACTTATGCTGGACTTTGAGAGTGCTCATGATAAGCTACTATATTAATTTTTCCATGTAATATATATTATGTACATCTATTATATTATTATTATTATCATAACTAAAATTTATTGAGGATCCATTACATTCTGGGCACTGTTTTAAGTGCCCTCAATATATATTAACTAAGTTAATTTCAATAAGACTTTGAAGTAGAACCATTGTACTTCTTATTTTATAGATGAGAAAATGGAGTCACTGAGATGATAAATACCGTGCCAAAGTTTACAGAATTAATAAACTCAAATCCGGACAGCCTCGTTCCAGAGCCCCCATACTCGACCACTTTACAATTTCTCTAACGTCCTGTTTCTCTCCCTCAGATACTCCTAAGTCTCCTGTATCCTGGGCTCCCAAATAGTACTGTCAAGAGGAGAGTTCCAGGAACTTTTACTAATTCTGAAAGAGAATACTGAATCTCATTAAACTTTTCTCGATATTATATAATCGTCATGGTGAATCCCAAATACCCTGATGTCATTCGGTGAAACTTCACAGACAATTCAATTGACGATTCAATTTATTTTGCCTGTCATTCTGTGTCTGTTTATGTGGCAGTTTTCCTTGTCTTCTTTTTTCTTAAGCCAACTGTACACTTTATTTTTATTTTATATTTTATTTATTTATTTATTTTTGGCCGTGCTGCACGGCACGCGGGATCTTATTTCCCCACCCAGGGATTGAACCTGTGCCCCCCTGCAGTGGAAGCGCGCAGTCCTAACCACTGGACCACCAGAGAATTTCCTCCTTGTCTTCTTGATTAAGCTGACCGGAGTCATTTTTTGTTGTTTTGATGAACCTAGCATGGTTATATGACATGTTAACATTAGGGGAAGCTGGGTGAAGATTTTATGAGACGTCTCTGTACTATCTTCATTACTCTTCTGTAAATCTATAAGTATTTCAAAATAAAAAGTTAAACAAGGAAAGGCAGAGGCCAGGTGTGACTATGACTGTGATTCTTGGCTCCTTGAATCACACCTTTGCTCCGTCACTGGCTACTCTACTGCCTTGCTCTTTCTATTAGAGCCTTAGCTTCTTCATCCTTAATAAGCTTGCAGGATAACGATCGTTATATACGGTTCTCTCAGGAGGGTTAAATGAAAATGCATTGAATGGTTTTAGCGTACAGCTTATCAAGCAAATGTTCAAAAATTGCAGCTCTAACTATCCTTTGTATTACCATAAAGAGAGGTTCCTAATCTGAGTCCATGGAAGATTTCAGAAAATCTGTAAAACCCATAAAACTATCCATAAAATTGCCGCATAAGCTCATGTACATTTTTCTGGAATCTAACACATTCATAAATTGCACTGGATTCTCAAAGAGGACCCCTCCCAGATGATTTTAACTCCTGGTCTAAAATAAAGGCTTTGAAGATTCTGAGGTAGAGAATGAGGGGCTTAGTTCGAAAGTACCTTTTGTATTTTTATTGTATGTTTTTTTCGGAGAGCTGGGCTGCTCAAGCTTTTTCCATATATAGATTTTTTCCCCCCTTAGAACATGTTTTGCTTGAAGAAGTGAGAGAGGGCATCGGATTCGTGAAACTGAAGGGGTGGCATAAGAGGGTCATTTCACAGCCTCCATCACTCCCTATCCTCTTGCTTTATCCTGTATGTACCACTGCCTGACCTCATATCTACTGATGGACTTGTTAATGGTCTGTCTCCCCACTAGACTGTAAGCTCCAGGAGGGCAGGGGTGTCTTTGTTCACCTCTGCATCCTCAGCTCCTGGAATATTGCCTGGCGTGTGATAGGCCCTTGGGAAACATGAATTGAGTGAAGGAAGCTGGCAACGTGTAGGCTGAGAGGAAGGAAACCTGGGCTGGGAGCCCCAGAACTGAATGCGACCACTGGGATTTTGGGCATGAAGCTGAGCCTGTCAATCTCACTGTCCAGACAGCCCTGGGTCCCATCTGCTGCTGCCTTCGCCCTTCTTAGCTTTCCATGTGGCCCCCCAGAATCTGCAGAGGCCACCAGGGGGTCTGCCCTTTCCCAGCAGCATTTGTGAGAGAGACTCTGTTTTCACGGAGCTAAAACCACAGAAGGGTGGTGTTATGGGCTGAATTGTGTCCCACCAGATTCAGATGTTGAAGTCTTAACTCCTAGTACCCCAGAATGTGACTGTATTTGGAGACAGGTTTTTAAAGAAGTAGTTAAGTTAAAATGAGGTCATTAGCATGGGCTCTAATCCAATATGAGTGGTGTCTTTAGAAGAAGAGACACAGAGGAAAGACTATGTGAAGACACAGGGAGAAGACATTCATCTACAAGGCAAGGCAAGAGGCCTCAGAAGAAACCAATCCTGCCCACACCCTGATCTCAGAGTTCCCGTCTCCAGAACTGTGAGACGATAAATTTCTGTTGTTAAAGCCACCCAATCTGGCCTACTTTGTTATGGTGGCCTGAGTGAACGAACACCCATGTATACCAGAATTTAGGGTCTAGCTTCAGGGTTCTGTTGAGAGTTGAGCCCTGCAGACAAGAAGATGAAAGTTCTGTTCTTCCTTAGTATGGTATAGGTAGTGGCTCTCAAATGTGGTCCTCAGAGCAGCACACTTGGCATCAACTGTGTGCTTGCAAGAAATTCACAGGACCTACTTCAGATTTGCTAAACCATATTCTCTAGGAATGGAGCCCAGGAAATTTTAAAGAGACCCCCCGTGACTCTCAGGCACGTGGACATTTGGGGGGGGGGTCACTGGGGACAAAGCTGTAGGGTGTGGGTTTCGTCTCCATAACTGGACTCAGCCATTCCCACTGATGTTGCCACATTTCCCTTCAAGCATTGCAAGAGCAAAACAGTGAGAAAAGTGTCGTTATTGGCGACTTCACTTAAAATTAAGAAACGCAAGGCTGTCTGGTGCCGAGGCAGAGAATGAACTCACCTGAAAGTTCAATGCTTTTACATATACATGCAAGCAATAGGCCTGAGAAACCACACTGTTGGCAATTCAGTCAAGACAATCAAAAATAATTAGCTTTTTCCTAAAGGAGATCAATAAAAAATTGAGTTCTCTTGCAACAGAATATTCTAAAAATCTCTAGTGCTTCAAGCCCTGTCTCACTGCAGGACTCTCGCTGGGCCCCTTTGTCCAAAGAGAGATTTGCTTTCTATTGCCAGGGAACACAAAGTCATGTCTGAGGCTTCTCAGGGGTTTTCCTCTTTCTGGATGGGCCATTTTAATGAGTGATTTTGCTGATAAAATGTGTAATTTCTGGAAAGGTGAAAAGCCACTGAGTGTTTCTGGCAAAACTCTGCAAAGAGTGAAGTTTGAAAATAAAAGCTTAGGGTGTCAAGACTACAAATTCCCCCCACTCCCCAAACCCATAATTCCCTTAAGGTACGCAGGACCCCTGCCCGAGGGGACCTTGTCTCCACATACATGACTTCATGGATAAATAAACGCACATCGACAAATGACTGCATCTCCAAAGGAGTTTGACAGTCTTGCTTCTGCTTCTTGCTGATGATAGAAAAGCCTGATCTCTTTTCCAGACCAACAAGCAAGAGAAGTCAGTACCTTCTCCCTCTCTGGTCTCCTGGACAATTCTGACCGCTCACCTCCATGATTTCAGCCACCACCTGTACCGAACACCAGCCCCATTTCTTCAGCCCTGACCTTCCTGATCCATTTTGCTAACCAGTTCAATCTGTGTACCTTGTAAGCAACTCAAATTCAATACATCTTAGACTTCAGCGTTATCAGTAAATTCACCTCCATCATTTCAGTGCCAAGCAGCACAATTTCAGTTCACAGCTTCCTATGTGCTTACTCCCTGCAAGCCATTGGTCTTAGCGTATCTGTAGTCTCTCTTTACATACCTACTGTCACATCTCTCCTAACCCAGCTTAGAACAATCACTCCTTTCATTAACCCTGCCTTGACCCTTTCCTTTGTCGCATCATTATCATCACTTTGCATCAAGCCCCATCTTTCGTTCAACTGGACTCTCCTTTATTCAGCACCTGCACCAAGCAGATGAACCTGGCTAGAAAAAAAACCCTGGATCATGTTGACAGATCTCACTTTAAATTTATGTGCACAAATCTCAATGTGACCCTTCTTGCTAGAGTCATACTACTTTTTATTCTCCAGCTCTCCAAGATGACTATTTCATTCCTTCTCTTTCCTCAAACCTCCAAACCTCCTCCACCGTCCTCCTGCCCAACTGATGACTGCTTCCCATTTCACTGAAGGCATAGAAGAAACCAGAGAGAATTTCCCTTATCTCCCACCATGCTGCTACTTACTACCTCTGTCTGTGCCTGTGTACTGAGCCCTCTTTCCTATTGAGGGTGAACTGTGCCTGTTCCTTACTAAGCCTGACCTCCCACGAGTGGGCCTGATCTCACCCCTTCTCATCCACGCAAAGATGCATGACCGGAAATAACCCCCTCTCTACTGCATCATCCAATGTTCCGTCTCTTCTGGGGTCATTCTCATTTTCTTATAAACATAGTATTCTTTCTCCATCTTAAGAAAGAAAACAAAAAAAACCTTTTTATTTCACTTCTCCCTCCAGTTACTGCCCCCATGTCTCTGATTCTCTTTGAGAAAATGCCCCAAGAGTTATGTAGACTCACCATTGCTCAGTCATCTCCTCCTCTTATCTTTTGATCTTAGGATCTTACCCTTCTAAAATGGAACTGTTTTCATCAAGGTCACCAATGACCAACTTAGACACTAAATCTAATCATAAACGTCCATCCATCTTACTTGACCCAGCAGCCTCCTTTGGCACAATTTTTTAACCTTTTTATCCTTGCTACACTTTCTTCCCTCAGCTTCCGAGATGCCAAATTCTTCTAGTTTTCCTCTTACCTCACAGGCTACTCCTTCTCACATCCCTTCCTGGTTCTTCCTCCCTCTTCATGTTGGAGGGCTCCAGGATCAGATTTTAAAGGGCTTCTCTTTCTATATCCCTTCTCACTTCTTTAGTAATGCCATTCACTCTTCTGGCTTTAAATGTTTTTCATCGGTGAGGACTCCAGACTTTCGTCTCTAATCCAGGACTTTCCCCTGAAAACAACAATGAATATCCTACTGTTTACTACGCATCTCTTCTTGAACATCTGAAAGGCATCTCAACCTGTCCAAAACCAAAATACCCTCTTAAGATTCCTCCAACTCCTGACCTCAGTAAATGGTAACTCCATATTTTGGGGCACTTAGACCAAAAACCTTGGAGTCACTGTCTACTCTTTTTTTCTCTCATATCCTATAACCATGCCATCAGATAATGATGCCTGCTTGACTTGGAAAGTATTTCAAAACCTGACCACTTGTTACCTTCTTAACTGCTCCTTTGCAACCCCACCATCCAAGCCACCGTCTTTTGTCCCCTAGATATTTGCATAGCCTCCAAAAGGGTCTCTTGCTTCTACCCCTGCCCCTCTAGATCTGTCACCACCATAATATCTAGTGTGATCCTTCTAAAATATAACCATTTCATCAATTCTAAGGTACGTGTTTATTTTTTCTTCACAGTTTAACATCTCTGAAATCAGCGTGAGTCTTATCATCTTACAATCTTTATCAAGTAGATTCTAGTACTTTGCACAAAACCCTCCAAAGGTCTGCCAGCCCCTCACGGATCAAACCAAAATTCTTGCAGAAGCGCACAAGCTCCTGTCAGGCTTGCCCACCACTGCCCCGGTCTCACTTCCTACTGCTCTCCTGATCGTTTCCCACCAGCTACCCTGTCTGCCTTCATCTTCCTCTACAGACCAAGCTCACCTACACGTGAAGGCCATTGCATTTGCCTCTTCCTCCTCCTAGAACCCCTTCCTGCCCAGAGCATCCTCTCATCTTCTGCAGGTGTGAGTCCACGTGTTACTTCTCCAAGAGGCCTCCCCTCCACCCCACCCAGTATTTCATTTTCTTCCCTCCCCTGATTTCTTTTTCTTCCTAGCTCTCACCATAACACACAATCTACATTTTACTTATTTCTCCCTTTTATCCTCTTCCCCCCTCCACTGGGATATAAACTACATGATGGCAGGGGTTTAGTCTGGTTTGTTTCCTGCTTGATACTCAACATCTCAATTAATGCCTGGCATATGGTGGACAATTAATAAATGTTAATAACAACTTCAAAAGCATGAACAAGTTAAACAGTAAATTAACATTATTTAATACATTAAAATAATAACACCAAACTACACGACATTTGTTAGAAGAATAAATGGATGACAAAACAAACTAATTCTCTTCTTCCCCAAATGCTCCTTCTTCTGTAGTCTAGGCTGAGCTCCTGGTCATCCTAGAAATCCAGGTTCCTTACCCAAAGCACCCAGGCAGTCATCAAGACCTGATCAATTCTACCTCTTAAATATGATTGGAATACATACCTCCCACCCATCTTTATTATTCCTGTCTTACTTCAACCTGATGGAATTGCCGGCCTCATGGGTAGAGGCTAGGAGTCAGGGATGGGGTTGAGGGAGTGGCAGGGGTCAAAGGAAGTTAACTGCCTGGGCTGTATTGAGACTATGTCCAGGCCGCTTGCTGGAGGGCACCACCATCCTGCCTTCCTGGCAGTACACTCCCTCCTTAGTGATAAATGAGTGTAGTACTTTGAAGCCTGGGCATTTGGACTCCAAGAAAGGTGCTGTTGCAGACTTGAAAAGGTAGAACCTGCTCTAAGAAGCTGGTGGCCCATTTTCCTTGCTAATTAAGAAGCACAACCCTGATTCCCACATACGGTACTGGCCATGCCAGGGTCTGGTAAGGTAGAAGCAGTGGTCATAGAGTTTGGACTCTTCCCCACTTTCCCGATCCCCCTGATAAGGAAAAAACTGATGATGGGGCAACATTAGATGTTCCCCAAAGATTTTAAGGGAGACAGGGAGCAATCGTTGGGCTGAAGTCAGGGTCAGTAATTTCACTGGTTAAGTGAAAGGTGAGAAAACACCCAGCAATAGAGTGGTGAAAACCCTGCCTGTGCCATTTCCCCCAGTGATGCTTTATGAGATGGGGTGTGCTAACCTTGAGCTTGAGGTGAAATATCCCCAGGACCCAGCTTGTAGGATTTTAGGGCTGGAGTGAATAGTTCTCCATCTCATACCACTAAGCAAAGCAGAACCAATGGAGAGACTGGAAAAGAGTGAGATTCCAAAATTCAGTTCATCAAAGGAGGATTCCAATAGTTCATCAATGGAGTTGCCAGAGTCAGAGAGCAAAGCCAGGGGGTGTGACTAAGGGCCGCATGCCAGGAGCAAAAGCATAAGAAAATCATGGGCAAATAAGGGGTCTAGGATAATGACCTGAATTGTATGTCATTGTTGACCATGTCCGGGCATTATTTGTAGCTCAGTCCACTGATTTTTAAAGATCTGGGTGAAGTGAGACCCCTGACACACAATATGGGCACAAAAGTGCCACCTCCTGCCTTCTCCACACATCTCTTCTTCTTTTTTTTTTTATTCCTCTTGGCATTGAAGGTGGGACCTCCAGTGTCACCAAAGCAAAGAATTTAAAGTAAATCAAGTTAAGAAGCTATATGGGAGCAGAAAGCTCTCTGAGTCATACTGTGAAGGTATGATGCCAGGAGCTGGCCACACCCAGCAGTGGTTCACAGTTCCTTGGAGCCCCTGGTAATTGACTGAACCACAGGACTCCCCATCAGGTAAACCAAGAGAGCAAAAATTCATCTTGATTCCGGTGGATCTCACTCAGTGATTTTGTGTCTAACAGGGAAATAAGTTGACCTGAATGAATAAAGAGCAGGCTCCAGATGTCATCAGGCATCGTGGTGGCAACATGGTCTTCCAGCTCTATCAGTTACTGAATGAAAGGAATCCCATTTGACAATCTAAGATTGATTCTTCCTGTGCCTGCTCTTCAGGCTGCAGTAAAAAGGAAGAAAAAAGAGCTGTCAATATAAAATGGGCTTATGTTAGTTGACATGATTGGCCAATGACCATGTGGAATGGTGACCAGGCAGTCATCGGCCTCAACAGCTACTGTGTTCCACCCAAGAGCCTTAAATCCAAAGCCAACAACTCATATACTCTTTCACGTAGGGTCCATTCACGGCCAATCCACTTCCCTAGTACCACATCTGAAGATACGCTAAATGCCTCATGCTGAGAGTCGGTGCGTGTGTTGTTGGGTCTAACTCATCACTGCCTGGTGTTGGGTGACCTGAAGGAAGGTAGGTAGAGATTTCTGATACTAGTGATACCTTCTCCTTTCCATCCAATTCACAGACCCTGTATGGTGATAGGGTTTCCAACAAAATAGAAAATTATCAAATTAGCTTTGTTCATTATCTGCAATAGAGTATGAAGCCTTCATCCGATTATCCCATGCCTCTCAAATATGAACGATGATTGTCTCTGGAAGTTGGGAATGTGGGTGATCTGTATTATTCCTTTATCTTTTTCTGCATGTCTCAAGTTTCCCACTAATAATTGTATAGTATTTTTATCATTTTTTAAAACTGCGTATTTTCAAAAGAAGGGTGGGGAGGTAAAAGAAGAAATGAGGAATTTCTTCGCAATGGAGAAAGCTAACAAGACATCATCACAGTTGCTGGCAGAAGGCCCCACCGCCTACAAGTGACAGACCAGGTTTAATCTGGGTGCTCACCCACATCTATGATCTTGTTATTCATTCCTACATTTTCGTGCAGCTCTTTGAAGCCCGATAGCTCTGGTTTGCTTTATTCGTTTTATCAAGGGGAGACAGAAAGCAGGAAGGGATTGGCAGCAAACAGAGAGTGGATTCTGCAGCTTCCGTTCATCCCTGAGCCCACTTCACAGCAGACAGGCATCCACACAGATTCCTGCCATGGGAAAGCACAGGTGCTCACGAAGGGTGTGCCAGCTCCAGAAAGAAAGCTCTGCCAGTGACACTGCTCTAAAAGTCTTCATTCTCCCTCTTTGACTGTCTCCCAGTTACACAGAGAACAATACTATCTGGACCTGCAGATTCAGTGTCTACTTAAACAAGCTGACGTTTCGTGGTTGAATTTAACTCCCTCACCCATCCAATGCCTGTGCAGCCTCCAAAGCTTTCTCCAGATGCAAACCGACCCATCATCACCCATAAGACCTTGGACCTGAGGAAAGAGAGCTCCCCTTCTTAAACACTGACTATAGACAAAAAGCCAAAGCCCTCGGCATGGTTTATATGACTCTTCACTCTCCATCCTTAATTTATGATTTCATGAAATTTCACGCCACTCATGTGAGAGTTCAATTTTACCAGACTAATAATAGATTAGTCTCTGATCTCACCAAGAGTTTGTATTCCTTCATCTTTGTTTGTTTGCTTGTTTTTTCTCTGTCAAGAAATAATCCCTTTGTGTGGTTATTCACTTAGAAAATTTCTACCCATTTTCTAAGCCTAATATTCTCGGATGTCTCCCAGATCCAAAGAGCAAATCCCTCCCCCTTAGGCTCTCACAGCCCTTGGACCTGTATATGGATTATCACACTTCCATCCAACTGGTGACTCATTTGCCCTCTTATATGTTTAGACTTTGTGATTCACAGAAGAAAACTATTCACTCTCCTGTGTTCCCAATAGGCAACCACATAGTAGCTGTTCTTTCAATGTTTGGTGAATGAATAAGTGATTTCTTCTGCCAGGTTTTCAATGCTGTGAGATTATGCCTCCAAATCTAGTCATGAGTGGAGTTGTTTGGGGGGGTGGTTTGTTTTGTTTAAATGTCTTCCATTGTGACTTGATTATTTTGGTTTTGTGCTTTATTTAATAGAGCAGATAATTGTAAATTTAAGTGAATTAATATATGCAGGTAAGTATATGCCATTCCATCAACAAACAAGTATGCACTGAAATCGTCTTTGAGGCTAGCTCTGTATTGGGTGTTAGGGAGACACTGTCTTGTTAGATAAGAAAGAGAAGGAGCATATGGTCTAAGTGGAGAGATAAAGCTGAGAAGACTTAGACATGTACCTATTTTCATTAATTAAGATTAATATGTGGGTCTGATTTACATTACATTACAGATCTTCCTCAGCTTACAATGGGGTTACATCCCAATAAACTCATTGTACCTTGAAAATACTGTAAGTTGAAAATTTTAAATGTTTTAAAATGGATTTAAATCTAAATGGGAGGGAAGTCCAAAAGGGAGGGGATATCTGTATGTGTATGGCTGATTCATTTTTTTGTGCAGTGGAGGCT
The DNA here is from genome assembly GCF_059928025.1 of Delphinapterus leucas. NCBI lineage: Eukaryota > Metazoa > Chordata > Mammalia > Artiodactyla > Monodontidae > Delphinapterus > Delphinapterus leucas. The sequence continues at coordinate 31,357,366 of NC_143149.1, forward strand.
AACACAACACTGTAAAGCAGCCATACTCCAATAAAAATTAATTTAAAAAATGGATTTAAAACCTCTAACCTACTAAACATCCTAGCCTAGCTTGGTCTGTTTTAAAAGTGCTCAGAATAATTACACTAGCCTACAGTTGGGCAAAATCATCTAACACAAAGCTTATTTTATAATAAAGTGTTGCATCTCTCACGTAATTTATTGAATACTGTTTTAAGTGAAAAACAGCATGGTTGTCCGGGTACAGAATGGTTACAAAGCTGTGGCTTGTTTACCCCATGAGGGCATGGGACCTACGGCTCCCTGGTCAGCGGCAGATGCACCTTCACTCGCTCGCCTGCAGGCCGCTCACCTCCTGCTGGGCGGCCTGGCTCCTAACAGGCTGTGGACCGGTACCACGGCCTGGGGGTTGGGGACCCCTGCTATAGGAGATGCTGCCGTTAGCACATCTGGGACATCTTATCCTCAGCAAATGGATTCCCTACAGCAGGGTTTCTCAACCTCAGCACCACTAATAATTTTGGACAGGATAATTCTTTGTCGGGGAGACAGTCCTGTGCATTTAGAATGTTTAGCATATCTCTCAAAGTCACAGCAACCTACCCCTTTCCCCATCATAACAGTCAAAAGTGTCTCCAAACATTGCCAGTTATACTCGGGGGGGGGATACAGTCTCTAAGGGTCCAGCCACAGCAAACGTGTTTTCCAGACTTGCTTTGTTGGAGCCTTGTTATGTTTTTGTTAGGAATCTTTAAGAGAGAGAGAGGAAACTCATATGGATTGCCAGGAAGACAGTTCCTAAAGATTCAGTATTTTTGTTTTGTTTTGCAAATAGCTAGTATTAGGAAAATGAGGAAAACATACACTCTTCACTGTCTCTTTCCTAGTGTTTATTTCTCATCCCAGATGAACTGATAATACTCCAGTGATATGAAAATGATGCCTGCAGCCATAGAATATGACCTTGAATTAAGCTTTGAAAATATTCCTAGCAACACGTTTAATTAACTAGGATACTTGGTTTCTATTAACTCCACATCAACTAATATTAAAAACATATATATTAAGGCTTAATGGCTTCAGGAGTGCTCAGGATCTGACTGTGATGTGATTCATTTTCTGTGTACAGGTTCATTGAATCTCTCCAAATTGAGCACTGGGGACTGGAATGTTACCACTGATTTGGAAAGCAAAATGGGGAAAATTAAGTCCTTGTGTAACAGTGTTTATATTTTTTTCTTTTTAAAAATTTTATATTGAAGTATAGTTGATTTACAATGTTGTGTTACTTTCGGGTGTACAGCAGAGTGAATCAGTTATATATGTATCCACTCTTTTTTAGATTCTTTTCTCATGTAGGTCATTACAGAGTATTGGGTAGAGTTCCCTGTGCTATACAGTAGGTCCTTATTAGTTATATATTCTATATATAGTAGTGTGTATAACTCAATCCCAATCTCCCAATTTATCCCCCCATGTTTATCTGTCTAAGCAACGGTTGTAATGAGCTACAAAAAGACGTTGGAGGACCTTGCTTCATGGATGGCAGTATTCTTCCTCCTACCTCGAAATGCTTGAGTCTCACTTCCTTAAGCAGATGCAGGACAACCAGAGTGATGAAAATGACTATATGGTCATTCCCCATCCCCCCACCCAGCAAAGTTCAGTTCAATATTCACGATCATCACTAAGGCTGCCCTTTGTTTGATCCCAGCTTGGAGGAAGCAAAATAGAACAGGGTCTGAAAGCAATGGATCCCTGCCTCCCTGGGACTTGGGGGATTACCAAGACCGGGAGGGTGGTGGTAGGTGCAGAGAAATGGCCAAAGAAGGTTCACTTAATGTCTCATTCAACAAATACCGAGACAGGCCTGGGACCTGGGACCCTTTCTGCAGGGCTTGCACCTGGACAAATGTCTCCTCCAGCAACAAAATACAAAGAAACTACATGGGGCTAAATATAATTGCGTGCACGCACAGCTGGGGCAAATTATGGACAAAAGATTAAAGAAAGACAAAAAAAAAACCCAACTGCCACTTCTGAAGAGCTGGGAGCAAAAACAGGGTGTCGGGAGCAAAAGCAGGGTACCGCGCATGACCCCTGCACACACCACCGAAGAGGTGGGCAAGCCACCATTCCAGCCTGACCCCTGGACACACCTCTACCCTCACCCCATATGAGGAGCCAGCTTGGTCCCGGCTCAGAGAGCGAGCAAGGGAACCTGTTACTTGTTTTTGCCGACCCGGCCCCCCTGCTGCAGCAGAGGCCTGTCTGGCCTCTAGTCAATTTCTATTGATGTGGGAAGGCCAAGAGCCCTGGTCAGTATCAATATGAAGGATATGTAATCTGACTCATAATTTTCCCATTTTATGGTATCAACCCTCTTAACAGAATTCTTTACTATTTTGCTTAATTGTATAATTTAGTAATCTTAGTCATCACATTCCTATATTGTGGTCAAACGCTCATGAAAGGTTTCTTGTGTGTTAATTTTGTTGTCCCCCAAATATTATAAGACTCTAAAAGACTTAATTAGAGAAGGGAGCAGAGCCTGTGAAGAGGAAATCTCAGCCCCAGGCCCCATGCTCCCTTGTCAGGAAGCTGCTGACTCTGCCTTAAAAATATTCATGCATTACCTACACTCACCAAGGTAGGGCCCAGAGTGGGTGCTGGGACCTCATTCCTGAGCCCATGCTGGTCGCTAAGCCTCCATTTCTTGGCCTGTGCCCACATGCTTGAACCTAAGAATTTCAAAATACTGTGATTTAGCAAAGGCCTAACACTGTTCTTCACACTCAGCCCACCAACACCCTTCCAGTGGGTGCCTGCCAGGACATTTTACTACACCCAGACCATTCTTTTTTTTAAACTTATTTTATTGAAGTATAGTTGATTTACAATGTTGTGTTAGTTTCTGCTGTACAGCAAAGTGCTTCGATTATACATATATATTCTTTTTCATATTCTTTTCTATTATGGTTTATTACAGGATGTTGAATATAATTCCCCGTGCCATACAGTAGGACCTTGCTGTTTATCCATTCTATACGCAGTAGTTTGCATCTACTAGTCCCAAACTCCCAATCTATCCCCCCCCTTCCCCCCATCCCTCTTGGCAACCGCAAGTCTCTTCTCTATGTCTGTGAGTCTGCTTCTGTTTCACAGATAAGTTCATTTGTGTCATATTTTAGATTCCACATATAAGTGATACCGTATGGTATTTGTCTTTCTCTTTCTGACTTACTTCACTTAGTACGATCACCTCTAGGTCCATGCATGTTGCGAAAATGGCATGATTTCATTCTTTTTTAACGGCTGAGTAATATTCCATGTGCCACATCTTCTTTATCCATTTATCTGTGAGTGGACACTTAGGTTGCTTCCGTGTCTTAGCTATCGTGAATAGTGCTGCTGTGAATGTTGGGGTGCATGTATCTTTCGGAATTAGAATTTTGCCGGACTATGCTTAAGACTCTGACAAGCTACAATTATTTTTTTAAAAAGACAGCAGTGCTCATGTGGTTTTCTTCCTGATTATAAGGGACAAAGAATATTTTCTTGTCAATAAATTCCTATGAACCACCAGATCTACCTGAATTTTTTTTCCGAGTGACGTTGCCACTTCATGACTCGTGAATTAGTGTTTCAGCTTAGCAGCATCTGGACAGGACCAACAGAGCTGTGTGCAGGCTTGTCTGTTCCACAAAAACATGCAAGCATCTCTGTGCTCATCTGCCGATCAGAAAAGATGACCTGGATGGACTTATATTTCCTCTCTCCCCATTTTTAAAAGTAGAATTATCCAATAATTTGGATTCAGTGTAATTTACTTGCGTGATGGCAGTAAAGCAGAGAAGGCTAAAAGAATCTGAAAAGGTGGAGGGCTACTAAAGGCGTTTAACAAAAAAGATCGCCTTTCCAATCTCACATCTTAACAAACAAGGCAAATGTCCCCAGTGAGAGGTCCTGAGAGGTTCCTCTCCACTTTAAGATCTGGTTTTGGCTGAGACTTACCTCTCCTGCTCATTTCTCTAAATTTTTTTTTAAACCTTTGAATCAAAATCAAAATAACCACCTTATCAAGTGGACTTCGTTTTGTAGCTTTCAGCTCTGGCTTCGTGACGAAAACTCAGCCAACAGTGATGCCCTCAATCTTTGTCCCTGAAACTTGTGCTTTCCATTGTTTTAGGGCTGAGCACTGTACTCCAGGCACACCTGACGGGAAGTGCTGAAGGTGAGACAGGATCCCAGACAAGGGGTGGCCTGGGGGCGAGGCAGCCCAAGGTAAGGCTCCAGGAGCATCTAGGGAGGGTCTCTCTCCTTCTCTGCCCATCTTTCTCCTTAAGGCTCCAAAAATTATTACACCAACATCTGACCTTCAGATTCTACTGAAACGGGATGCTCTAGGCAGCTTGTCCAGTTTGCATGGTGTTTCCAGGGTGTTTCCATGTCCAGTTTCCAGGGTGTCATGCTGGACAGATAGTCATTTTAACATGGGATGCAAGCAGTGATGCTGCCTCACAGGTTGTCACAGGTTGTCATAGAAGCAGGGCTCCCAGCTCTGCCCTCTCTCACTGGAAGGAACCTTAGACTTCACAAAGAAAGGTGATAAGTATGTAACAGACACAAATACCCCTTTTTCCTCTCTTCTTAATTCATTTCACCTCCCAGGCATGTACATTGAGATTCACACACACAAGCACATGTGCACACAAATACAGAGACAGAAAGCTACCACCAAACTGGGTGAATATAGTATATGTGTACCCACTTGAACACCCACTCATTAAAATTAGGAGGAGTCAATTCACAGCTAAATTCCTTTTCTAAAGTAAAAGTATATGAGCTTGAATTGGGCTGCTTTGGCACACCGCAGTACCCTCGTACGTGCCAGTAGTTTACACTTCTGGGTGTTGGCTCGTGCTGTGCTGTCTGCAGTGCTCTCCCAGCAGAAGGATAATCGTCTACAGCTCATCTCTTGGGCCCCAGAGGCTGAGGGCACGAAGCAGGACACACACTAATAAGTGGGCAGGAGGCCACATCTGACCAGGAGCAAATTTGCATAAAGGTTAGTTCCAAACATCTTCCTCTGGTTCTTTCAGAGTCAAGGGGTTTCTCCCAGGTGTGTGCAACCTTCCTGCCCTATGGGCTATGGCTCCCCCCACATCCTCTGTTGCTCCATGGGGGGCCTGGCTGAATCCCCAGTCTCTGTGTATCATTCTCCTCCACTCCTTATGGGCAATATTCCTCCCTAGGTGCTGGCCAGCAGGTCCCCTGGGCACTGACAGGTCCACAGAGCGGAACCACCTTGGGATCTCTGCCCATAAAACAGATTTTTGCGGTGCCACCTGTGCTGTCACGGTGCCCCTCTCTGCTCTCCTTCCTCCTCTCCCTCTTGGTGACTTCCTTGCTCTGGAGCTTCTCGGTGATGGCTGAAGAGTTCTGCCTGGGTGGCCACCAAAACCCGTTAAGACCAGCCCCCAACTCCTTTCCTTAGACCCCACGGGACTTGCTTTCCTCTCTTCAATAGCTCTTATCAAGGTGGATTATTATTGTCTGTCTACACATGGGTGTCCTCCAACTATGACCGTGAACTTTAGAAAACTGAGTCTTGATGATTCTTGTGTACAGATTTATGTATCCAATAGACTACATCACATTTCATTTGGGATCGCAAATAGACCTCTGAAATGTAACATGTGCAAAACTGGACTCCCAATTTTCACCTCAGACCTGTTCTGCCCAAATGTTGCTCACCTCGATAAGTGAAAACCCTCCTCTCCAGCTGTTCAGGCCAAAGACTCTGGAGTCACCCCTGACTACTGTTGTTTTCTTCATAACCCATGTCCAGTTCAACAGCACTTCCCATCAGCCCTACATTTAAAATACAGACAGAATCTGGCCATTTCCCATGGGCTCTACCACCACTACCTAGTCCAAGCCACCTCCAGCTTTTGCCTGGATTATTTTAAGAGGGACCCTTGTTTCCTTGCCCTCGGAGGTCTATAATCCATGCAGCAGGCTGTAGGGGGTTGAATGGGGGCCCTCAGAAAGATATGTCCAGGTCTTAATCTCCAGAACTTGTGAATGTAATCTTATTTGGAGAAACAGTCTTTGCAGATATAATTAAGCTAAGAATCTACAGATGAGATCATCCTGGGTTATCAGGAGGGCCCTAAACCCAATGAGAAGTGTTTTTGTAAGAGATACCTGGAGGAGAGACTTAGGGAGAAGAGATGGCCACGTGGAGGCTAGGGCAGAGATTGGAATGGCGCAGCCACAAGGAATGTCAACGGCCACCCGAATCCAGAAGAGGAAATGAAGGAATGCCCCTACAGTCTTCAGAGGAAGTGCAGCCCAGCAGACACCTTGATTTCAGACTTCTGACCACAAGAACTGGGAGAGAATACTTTTCTGTTCTTTTTAAGCTGCCAAATCTGTAGGAAGCTGTTATGGCAACTGGAGAAAACTAAACACAGTTCAAGAAACCTTCTGAGGTGTCATGCCCTGTATGTTCCGCCAACGTCCTCCATCCCAACCACGGAAGTATTTTCATCTAGCTTCCTTTTAGGAAGTGGAGACAAAGTCACTGTCTAAGGGAACCCAGTCAGCACCGTAATACCAGAGGGAGGTGTTTTCCATCCCCTTACAAAGGCAGCAGCAGCAGTAGCCTGGGTACCAGCTCCATGCCAGCTGCTCAAATATGGCAGGTCAGAGAGTGACAAAACCATCGTACATGTTTCAGAGGTGATGCTGGCGGAGTCAGGACGGTAAATGGAAGGCCAAAGAGCATCAGGTGTGGCAGCAGGACAACCCTGCCAGTGGAGGGAAGCAGTGACGCTTCACCCCAGTGATTCTGCTGGCTGGACACTCCCTAGAGGAACTGGGGATTTCACCCTACTTTTACAGAGCCCTTTACTTTGTGCTAATTTGAATGTAATGACTCTCCAGGAAAGATGGTAGAAAAGTTGTGGGGTGTTTTTCTCTCCAACTTATTCCCTCAAGCCTATTCAAGACCTTAGTTTTAAATAAGAAGGAAAAAAATAACCAAATAGCTTGAGATACTCAGAGTCAATCTACCATTCTGTGGTGGCTATCGTTCTGGGTCAATTAAAAATTTGATACTAAAATGGAAACATCCTAATTAAGTAGATTTTTTGGACATTCCACAAGAAATCCTAAATACTCTATTTAGAAAAGACAATCCTGCCTTTCACAGTCCACAAGATAGGAGATACCTGTTGTGGCCCAATCAATCATTGTGAAGTTGATGGCCCAATTTTGTTGGCCAATCTAGAGGAGAAAATGCATTCAGAAGGGAAGATTAGAAAGGAAAGATCAATTGCAAGTCATCTGCAACTTTTAGAAGAGTGCATACAATCAAATTGCTCTAAATTTTTTAACTTGATAGCATGTACCCTCTGAGCAGGGGGTGCAGGGAAGAAGGGCAGGAAACTGGTGCTGAAATTCTTCTGTGTTATTAGTCTTATCAGCGCTTAGTAGCCTGGTCTTCATGGTGTCATTGCATGTAGTTCTCACCACAACCTACTTGGCTGGGCTATTTATAACTTTTTTTGCAGATGAAAAAAAAAAAACAGATATAAAGAGGTTAAATATCCTACCTGATGTCACCCAGTTTATAAATGACCAACAACGTTGAAATAAGCTGGCTGCAACCACAGGTAGCTTTTCTTCATCTCCGGTGCAGCATGGGCAGTCGGCAGAGCATGATGGAAAAATGTGAATTTCTTCTGAGGAGTCCCACTTAAGGTTTCTGTACGGGAAACATTTTGTCACAGCTGCATCTCCATCTTGAGTAATGTCTGTGAGAAGTGAGAATGTGCCAGCTTCCTTAACACCATTCCTAGCAGAGTTCTTCACAACCTGTCAGTAAACTCAATACTGGAGATCTCTGTTGTTTTAGACATGAAGCCAATGGGAGACGTCTTCCTCCAAGACATGTTGACCACTTGCATTCCTGGAGGTTGGATTCTGAGCTCTGAGCCCTCCTTCCAGCCAACTGTGCTTTACTATTTTTTTTTTAATAAATAATATCAATAATGTATTGAGTAATTGAAAGTTAAAATCAATCTTATTCTCAAACATTTGTCTCATAAACTATTTGTCTGCATGAGAAAATAATATTTCCCAGTGATTTGGGTGATAATTTTAGTGATTTGATTTTTGTCAAGTTGGAGTGTTTCCAAATAGCGACTGGTGCTTTAAAAATGCCCTTCTCCTGATGCTTGTAGAGTTTACCAAGTATTAACCCATTCAATCTTTATGACAACCCTAAGGAATCTTTTCATTTTTCAGATTTGTTCACTGAGATTCAGAGAGTTTTAGTAATTTGCAGAATCGCACAAATAGTAAAGAGCAGAGACAGAACTTGAATTCATGTCTTTTGACCTTCGCTGTGGTCCTCGTCCCTGTATTTACCCATCCAATGCCTTGGGCCCCCAAATACTATGGAGATATTGGAATTCAGGCGCGGTGCACCGTGGAGTACAATAGACATGCTTTTCAAGGAGACACGAGGAGGGGCACACACGTGATGGTGCCAAGTTCAGTGCCAGACCCTGCAATCTAGTCCTTCCCTCACCATAACTGAGCCTTCCTTTACTCGGAGCCAAATTCAATAACCCTAAAACTATCTGATCCTATTTTCCATAATTTTTCAACAGAAACTCATACTGGCTGTGAAATAGGAATTCAGGTGTTTCCTTTTGACTTTTCATCAGAAGGTGTCTGGTACCCTGGGGATACAGAATACTGTCTCATACCCCTCAAATCTGCCTATCTATATACCTGCTTATTTTTACACTTAAAACATATTTGCTCCTTGACACGTCTTTCTCTACGAAGCCTTTTCTATCGAGAAGGAATGAGAATTCCTGGAGAATAAGCCAAGGACTTAGCGTTCCGCCTCTGCATTGAAAAATGGCCTCTCCATTAAATGGCAAATCCATCATCTCAGAGGTTGAATAGCCCAGCTCCTCTAAAAGACTTCCAGCTGGTTACATGTAAGGGGCTGGAAGAAAAAGGCCGGTCCCAGAATATCTACTGGCTCAAGGCCATGATATATTTTTGTTTGATATCGAATGGGAAACTTTTCACGTGTTCTGCATTCCAACCCCATGAGATTTGGTCTTGTGTCCACAGGTGCTGTGGACACAGACACAGGCCTAGGTGCCTCCGTGGCCAAGGTGCCCTGCGTAGAGACCCCACCAAGCTTCCATCCTCTCATTACGACTGCCAGGAGGCAGGAGAGCTCCTGCTCAGAACCCTCTGTCCAAAGAGAAACACACAGACCAAAGGCTGTTTTCCTATGTTGTTTTGCTATTGCAAACTCTTTTCCTGAAAAAGGACCACAAGAATGGGAAAGGGCAGTCCCTCCTGGGCAGGGAAGCAGGTTTGTCTGTCTCCCCAACACCTCTGTAAGATTGTCACCTCTTACCCCACACAGCTGCACCCCCGTCACCTCCCTTCATCCTCCTTCCACGGCTAATTCTCTTCTTCTCCCTCCCATGTCCCTAATGTTAGACTCTCCCAATGTTCAGACTTTTAATCTCTGCTCATTTTTAACTCTCTTTTTCTCAAAAAATTATTGAGGTGGAAATAGTGCTCTGTCCTTGCGCAAATATAGCAACTTTTCACCACTGTCTTATTTCTAAAAAGATAATAAGAATGGAACGTTTTGTGATGCAAAGCTTTGCTGTTACTGCTTCCTGCTGACTCATTTGTCCGTGTGTATCTGACGTTGACTTTAGTAGTAACTGTAATGATGTGTTTATCCATGGAGATAAATCCAAATTCTGGATGTCTAATCCTGACCTCCTGCGTCAGCTTCAATATTTTAGGCTGAACTACCTCCTTGACATTTTTAATTGTGTGTCACACTTTCATCATTAACCATCACTAAGGGAATAGCCATAGTCACTCATCTCACGAGAGTTCCAAGACACCAAGCAGTGGGTTTGTTCTGATACCAAAGACTGGGCCAGTCAAGAAAGATGAGCTCATCATCTCTGGAGATGGAGAAGGACCACGACTGCAAACTCAAATCCATCCCAGACTGGCATCCATCGTTAAGGGGTCTGATTCAGTTGGGAACAGAGGGTTGAGTGGCAGCAGTTCTTAGTATCAGGAAGAAAACAGGATGATAAACCAAGGTGGTAAATCCAAGTGAGGCAGAATAAGCCAGAAGCAAGATGTAGCCCTGGGATAAAAGGTAGCAGGAATGTGACAAAAGGTCATTGAAGTGAATGGTCTCAGGAATGTGTCCTAGACCCAATGCAGACCTGGAATAGAAACATCAAATTCTGATTCTAGGTGACCTGGCCACTGGGAGTGACCGTGAGACTAGCAGACAATGGCAATGCCTGCCCGCTGGAGAGGAGGGGCTTGAGTGGAGCTTGAGTCTGGGTTCTCAGTGGTGCAGCACCTAGGCAGCACCTAGGCAGGGCTGAGTCCGCAAGAGAAAGGCCTTTGTGCCTTTGGCCAAGCAGGGCTATGACAGGCGAGCAGTGGCCAATGGATGCACCATCTACTTGAACTGAAATGTTCCCAGTCGAGCTTCCCATGGTGGTAAGTCTCTACTGCCACTTTCTCAGACATTTCATCTGAAAGCTTTGTCAGGTCTAACTTTCCACCCTTTATTTCCTCATGTCTAAGCCATCATTAAATCCTAACAACTATGCTTCCATTCTATTGCTAGTACCCTTGCTACCTTCCCCAAGCCTCTACACCCATTCTAGTTAATATCCTGTTGTTTCAACAAATCCATTATCCACTTAACAGTTTCTCTCTCCAGGTTCTCTCTCATCAGCCTATACTGTATGGTATAGATTTTTTTTTCATCTAAAAATCTTTATATTTTAATCATACCTCTCCTCCTTTTAACAATCCTCAAGGACCCCGCATTATCTACAGGGTAAAGTCTGAATCCTTTCAATGCAGCTTTCAAGACATTCCACCATTTGGTCGCCAGGCATTGTTCTCACCTGATCTCTCACTCAGTCTTAACAAAGCCATCAGAGTACAGGGCGAAGGCTAGACGTGCACAGCCAAGAGTGATAAAGTATTTGAAGGAAGACAATAAATGACACTTTTTCTCTCCATCTTGATTTTGAACAAAGCAAGCAGTTAGACAAAGGGCACGGAGGCAGGAACGTTACACTTCCTAAGCTTTCCCTCGTGGAAGGAAACATCAGGTGGGGAAATGAAGCACCGCATTCCGAGGATATCCCTACGCCAGACCCGGACTAAAAGCTTCCATCCAGCTGGTCTCCAGCGAGGTTCAGAACACTTCTAAGTTACTACTTCCTCATGTCTCGAATTTGTTACTCACCTAATCAAGGTCAAAGTAATAATCTAGGACTAGAGGTTTCGAGAGAAAAAGAGATGCTAGATTCCAAAATGGGGACGAGACAAAAGCATGAATGGTCCAACAGCTCCATTCCAAATTCCGGAGAGCAGCTTATGCAAACATATGGAAATAGCTCAGTACGACCACCTGGAACTTGAACCGTACAGCAGAACTGCACACACATATGCAAAGCAGCAGAGGTTTGACGGAACACTCGTTTTTTCCAGGACTGGAGCTGTGGCAGCTCGCTGTGTCAGCTCCAGGCTGTGACTTGGTGCCAGGCAAGGATTCTAAGTTTATCTAAAGGCTAAAGCTTCCTACATTCATTTGAAGAACTAGGAAATCCCAGCACGGATAACGAGGCTTTCATTCATTTCTTATCAAATCTCTGCTTGTTTGTTTTTAATTGTCTGGCTGTCTACAGACCCTGGAATGAATGTGGTCCTTCCTATTCTTAGAGATTAAGCCCCTCTTAAGTACCAGCTGTTGTGCTCGGGATTTATTAATACTATGTTAACTCATCTAATCTTCACAAGAAAACTCGTGAAAAACAGGGGCCATTCCCAACAGAGCATCACAAAAGAATTTCCTCATAGTCACAGAGCTAATATGGGCTGAAACTAGGATTTGAGTCAAGGTCTTGCTGGTTCCAAACCTTAGATCATAGGAGGAAGGGGCTGGTCACTCAGTCCCACCGTGCTATTAACCTAATGAATGACCCAGAGCTGGGGACTTCCTGCTAAAATTCTATTTGTTTATCTGCAAAGTGCCTGCCTCCCTGGGCTATTGGGAGGAATAAAGGAGGTCATTTACTGGAAGGTGTTATGTCAGTTGTAAAAAAGCACAGGAGTAGAAAGAATTCTAGGTATTTTTTCACTGATTCTAACGTCAGGGGAGTGGGTCTGGTTGGCAAACTCATCCAGTCCTAGACTTTGTTCCCTTTGACCCCATCACTTACTCCTGTTTATCCCAATTTCTTCCAGCTTCCGGGGCCGGGCTCTTCTTTTTTTTTCCGATTCCTTCTCTCTGGTTGGCAAAGCAGGGGTGGGGGAAGGCTTGGCATTTGACAAATACTTGACAGGTGGAGTTAGTGAGTGAAGACAAAAGTTGGGTATAAAGCAATGATTTCCCCTTTTTAGTGGAAAGCTGACGTTGTGGGCAGAGAGACGTCAGACTGGGAAATAACTCGGGGAGATACAACTCCCTGGGTGGTGAATTCATCTACCTCGTGTGGGTAAATCAAATGCAAAATCGCTCCTGATGTGGGTGTCGGTCAGATTCCTCCTACATGGCATCTCTTGATTTCTGGATGCATTTCCTTGGATTAATTCCTTTTCAAGTTGGGCCTGAAATAACATGTCTCTGATCCCCAAAGCCCAGGAGAGAAATAATTCACTTCAAAAGGAAAAAAAAAAAATCACATGTGATAATAAATACTAAAATGCCAGGAAATTCAACAACGAAATGCCTACTGAACAGCACCACGGCAGAAACGTTATCCAGGGAAACTGGAAACGCCCTCGAGAGGAGGCCAAAGAATGAACATAAGCCAGTGGGGCTGTCAGGCGGATGGCCGTAGAACGGCCCAGCAGGACAGCCCAATCGCAAAGAAAGCACTATGGGTCCACAACCCCGAGATAGGACAGCCCCTAAATACCTGAGCTTGAGCCTCCTGCTTGCTTAGTGGGATGAAAACTGTGAGTCTAAATTAAACTGATTTTTTAATTAAAAAAACACAATATTCTTTGCACACCTGTCTTTGAGAACGGCGATTCCTACCCACTACACAGTCACACATAAAATCAGAAGGGTCTTACCATGATTTTAAAATGGAAATGAGCCTATATGAGCATAGCCGTATTTTCCAATATGAAAAGAAATGTTTTTATATAAATGAAGAATAGGATAGAAAAAGAGAGCCTTAAGATTGAAAATTCTCAAATATGGCTCATAAACAAGGCAAGGACAGAGGGCAGTTGCTCTGGGCTTTTTTCCCAGTTTCTCAGATATGTCCCTTTGGTTGGTATGATCCAATTTTGCCCAGTTACTGGGTTCATCCAGTGTTTTTTCACCTGGGGTCTGGCGGCGTAATGGAGAGGGAAGGCCTCCAGGGGGCAGCAAAGAGACCAGGGTTCTATGAAATGCTCCAGCTCAGGGGCCATCGGCTCTCCGGACCCTCACTTTCCTCCTCAGTAAATAAAAGATGTGGGTCAGGGCTTCCTTGGTGGCGCAGTGGTAGAGAGTCTGCCTGTCGATACAGGGGACACGAGTTCGTGTCCCGGTCCGCGAAAATTCCCCATGCCGCGGAGCTGCTGGCCCCGTGAGCCATGGCAGCTGCGCGTCCGGAGCCTGTGCTCCGCAGCTGGAGAAGTCACAACAGTGAGAGACCCGAGTACCACAAAAAAAAAAAAAGACTTGGGTGAAGTTACTTTGAAGCAACTGCATCTCATGGGGGCCAGGGGAGCAACCATCTGGCTGGAGGAATACTTCTTCACTGGCATTGTTTAGAATTATGGGTGTCTGGATAATAAAAAGCAGAATGACGGTTATTCCGTCTTTTTTTTTTTTTTTTTTGAGGAAGTTCTTTCCAAATAATGCCTTCCCTTGCTGGTCTCCCCCATCAGTGGGAGGCTCAGACCACTACCTCTGTTCCCTCTAGGTACCCCCTGCTTGGAAATCTTTTTCAGTTCCTGAAATCTAAGATTTTTCTTTTCCTCATCAACATGTAAATGGATCTTCTGTTTCTCCCCATTATTTTCCTGCTGGACTGGGAGAGAGAACAAATCCAGACTGTGTTGGGTTACCAGCAAAGACAGGAGCTAGCAAAAAGGCAGGGGAAAAGGCATGCATTAGCCTGCCAGATGGTGAGTGTTATTGAAAGATGTAAAATACTCTGTGACTTTCATAACGTGGAGAAATGGCTCGACACAAACTCTACCTGCCTCCCAAACAGAGGCAGTGACAGCTGATCCATTAGGCCTTCTTAGTTTCCAGGCAGGAAGTTTCTTGTTGGTCCCCTGTGGCTTATCCAGAATCTGGCCAGAAGTATTAATCTTCAACCTGCTAAGAGCACTGTGAACTTGCATAAATACAAGACAACTCCTTTTAAAATGCTCTTTTCCTTGTTTTGTTGATTTCCCCCCAGTGCGTGTAATATTTCCAAAGAGCTCTGAAGCTGCTTCTTCCGTTCCATTTGCAGGACTTTTACTAGCCCTGCCGGCCAGGAAAACCCCTGAGTGCTTGCGGGCAGCTACACTTGAGCTGTACATGCTGGGGCTACAGAGAATGAGGAGGGGAAATTGTTCAAGAACAGAAAACCTCAGAAGCGAGCATCTCATGCCAGTTATGACCCCCTCCTCTTTTTCTCTGGCTAACTTTGGAAATGATTTGCAAAAGGATTTACAGAGGGAAAAGGAAGAAAGAAGAATGGGTAGGAAAAATAAAAACTAATCTCCATCCTAGCTCTTCTTTTCTCCTTCCCTTTTCATTTTTGGGCATTTCATTTGCCTCCCAGGTGAGTCATAATTCATCTATCCTTTGTCTATTTCAGAGTCCTTACACTTTTTTTTTTTAAACATCTTTATTGGAGTATAATTGCTTTACAATGGTGTGTTAGTTTCTGCTGTATAACAAAGTGATCAGCTGTACATATACATATATCCCCATATCCCCTCCCTCTTGCATCTGCCTCCCACCCTCCCTATCCCACCCCTCTAGGTGGTCACAAAGCACCGAGCTGATCTCCCTGGACTATGCGGCTGCTTCCACTAGCTATCTATTTTACATTTGGTAGTGTATATATGTCCATGCCACTCTCTCACTTCGTCCCAGCTTAACCCTTCCCCCTCCCCGTGTCCTCAAGTCCATTCTCTACATCTGCATCTTTATTCCTGTCCTGCCCCTAGGTTCTTCAGAGCCATTTTTTTTTAGATTCCGTATATATGTGTTAGCATACAGTATTTGTTTTACTCTTTCTGACTTACTTCAGTCTGTATGACAGACTCTAGGTCCATCCACCTCACTACAAATAACTCAATTTCGTTTCTTTTTATGGCTGAGTAATATTCCATTGTGTATATGTGCCACATCTTCTTTATCCATTCATCTGTCGATGGACACTTAGGTTGTTTCCATGTCCTGGCTATTGTAAATACAGCTTTAATAACATTGTGATACATGTCTCTTTTTGAGTTATGGTTTTCTCAGGGTATATGCCCAGTAGTGGGATTGCTGGGTCGTATGGTAGTTCTATTTTTAGATTTTTAAGGAAACTCCATACTCTTCTCCATAGTGGCTGTATCAATTTACATTCCCACCAACAGAGCAAGAGGGTCACCTTTTCTTCACACCCTCTCCAGCATGTATTGTTTGTAGATTTTTTATGATGGCCATTCTGACTGGTGTGAGGTGATACCACATTGTGGTTTTGATTTGCGTTTCTCTAATGATTAGGGATGTTGAGCATCCTTCCATGTGTTTGTTGGCAATCTGTATGTCTTCTTTGGAGAAATGTCTGTTTAGGTCTTCCGCCCATTTTTGGATTGGCTTGTTTGGGTTTTTTTTGATATTGAGCTGCTTATATATTTTGGAGATTAATCCTTTGTCAGTTGGTTCAGTGGTAAATATTTTCTCCCATTCTGAGGGTTGTCTTTTTGTCTTGTTTATGGTTTCCTTTGCTGTGCAAAAGCTTTTAAGTTTCATTAGGTCTCATTTGTTTACTTTGGTTTTTATTTCCATTTTTCTAGGAGGCAGCTCAAAAAGAATCTTACTGTGATTTATGTCATAGAGTGTTCTGCCTCTGTTTTCCTCTAAGAGTTTTATAGTGTCTGGCCTTACATTGAGGTCTTTAATCCATTTTGAGTTTATTTATGTGTATGGTGTTAGGGAGTGTTCTAATTTCATTCTTTTAAATGTAGCTGTCCAGTTTTCCCAGCACCACTTATTGAAGAGGCTGTCTTTTCTCCATTGTATACTCTTGCCTCCTTTATCAAAGATAAGGTGACCATATGTGCGTGGGTTTATCTCTGGGCTTTCTATCCTGTTCCATTGATCTGTATTTCTGTTTTTGTGCCAGTACCATACAGTCTTGATTACTGTAGCTTTGTAGTATAGTCCAAAGTCAGGGAGCCTGATTCCTCCAGCTCCGTTTTCCTTTCTCAAGATTGCTTTGGCTATTCGGGGTCTTTTGTGTTTCCATACAAATTGTGAAACTTTTTGTTCTAGTTCTGTGAAAAATGCCATTGGTAGTTTGATAGGGATTGCATTGAATCTGTAGATAGCTTTGGGTAGTATAGTCATTTTCACAATGTTGATTCTTCCAATCCAAGAACATGGTTTTTCTCTCCATCTGTTTGTATCATCTTTAATTTCTTTCATCAGTGTCTTATAGTTTTCTGCACACAGGTCTTTTGTCTCCTTAGGTAGGTTTATTCCTAGGTATTTTATTCTTTTTGTTACCATGGTAAATGGGAGTGTTTCCTTAATTTTCTTTTCAGATTTTTTGTCTTTAGTGTATAGGAATACAAGAGATTTCTGTGCATTAATTTTGTATTCTGCTACCTTACCAAATTCATTGATTAGCTCTAGTGGTTTTCTGGTAGTATCTTTAGGACTCTCTATGTATAGTATCATGTCATCTACAAAGAGTGACAGTTTTACTTCTTCTTTTCCAATTTGGATTCCTTTTATTTCTTTTTCTTCTCTGATTGCCATCGCTAGGACTTCCAAAACTATGTTGAATAATAGTGGTGAGACTGGGCAACCTTGTCTTGTTCCTGATCTTGGAGGAAATGGTTTCAGTTTTTCACCATTGAGAATGATGTTGGCTGTGGGTTTGTCATATATGGCCTTTATTACGTTGAGGTAGGTTCCCTCTATTCCTACTTTCTGGAGTGTTTTTATCATAAGTGGCCGTTGAATTTTGTCAAAAGCTTTTTCTGCATCTATTGAGATTATCATATGTTTTTTATCCTTCAATTTTTTAATATGGTGTATCACATTGATTGATTTGCATATACTGAAGAATCCTTGCATTCCTGGGATAAACCCCACTTGATCATGGCGTATGATGCTTTTAATGTGTTGTAGGATTCTGTTTGCTAGTATTTCGTTGAGGATTTTTGCATCTATGTTCATCAGTGATATTGGCCTGTAGTTTTCTTTTTTTGTGACATCTTTGTCTGGTTTTGGTATCAGGGTGATGGTGGCCTCAGAATGAGTTTGGGAGTATTCCTCCATCTTCTATATTTTGGAAGAGTTTGAGAAGGATAGGTGTTAGCTCTTCTGTAAATTTTTGATAGAATTCACCATTTTGAGATTATTTTTGTGTATGGTGTTAGGGAATGTTCTAATTTCATTCTTTTACATGTAGCTGTCCAGTTTTCCCAGCCTCACTTATTGAAGAGGCTGTCTTTTCTCCATTGTATATTCTTGCCTCCTTTATCAAAGATAAGGTGACCAAATCTGCGTTTACCTCTGGGCTTTCTATCCTGTTCCATTGATCTGTATTTCTGTTTTTGTGCCAGTACCATACTGTCTTGATTACTGTAGCTTTGTAGTATAGTCTGAAGTCAGGGAGCCTGATTCCTCCAGCTCTGTTTTTCTGGGCTTTTGTTCTTTGTAAGATTTGTAATCACAGTTTCAATTTCAGTGCTTGTGATTGGTCTGTTCATATTTTCTATTTCTTCCTGGTACACTTTTGGCTCCGCCCTGAAGGTACCATTCCTTCAATCATGCACTGCATCAGAATTACATCAGGTTCTCGAATCCCTGAGACGCCTTTGGCAGGGACCTCAGAGTTCAGAGCAGATACCTATATATTTGGAGAAGTTAGACTTCATTGCTGAGGCTGCAATCTCACAGGGGACCTGGAGGATGAAGGATGGAGTGGGGGATGAGGGGCAGGAAGATGAAGGAAAAACTCATGGGTAGCCTTTCCTCTTATTCTAGTCTGACCTAGAATGGGGGCTTGAAGTACCAGGAATTTCTGTGGACCTAGGCTGAGCAAGGAATTATGGAGCAAGGGAATTATTAAGCTCTCCAGGCTGCTGTGGTTTAGAGAACAAACAGTTCTTTGGGGGGAAGTCTTTACAGGCAAAGAATCTTTCAGTGAGGTATAATTCATATTCAACAAGTTTCTAATCAGTTCCCATGATATGCCAGGCACCATGCTGGGCAGAGTGTCACACAGGGTGGACAAGGTCCCTTCTTGCATGGAGCTTACACGCTGGTGCAGAAGATGGACAACTCAACAAGCCACTAACTACAAGTGTGATGTGTATTACAAAACAGAAGGTACAGTAGTCTGTTGGAGCATATAAGTTTGGAAGAACATCTTGACCTTCTTAGAAAACCAGGAAAAAAAACCAAGAACGTCCCTCAAGTGGAAGCATGGCTTAGAGTAACAAAAGGATGTAAAGCCAGGTTCTCGCTGACCATCAGCTGGTCCCATCCGGACTGGCCTTGTCCAGGTTCAAGGTGCTTCTTCCATGATGTGTAACTTCTACCTGGGATGCTTCTGCCTGACATCAACATCTTCCCATTTACAAGAGGCACCTGCATCTACTCAACCCAGAGCAGTGCCAACTCTCACAATATCATCTCAAGGGTAGCGCTGCAGGGAACAAATTGCCTCTAAACAAATTAAAAAAAAAAAATCAATATGGCACAATTGCAGTATTCCATTGTTTCAAACTAAGTGTTCCATCAACCCACAGCAGATTACTAAGGAAGGACAGAAGGAAAGTCCTCTTGACTCTAGCCCTTTCAAAGAATCATTGAAAGTCAGAGTCCAAAGGGTCTTTAGGGAGGATTTAGCCCAGTGGTTCTCGCCTGGGGCAGGGTCTTCTTATTTGAATACTTGGCAAAGCTTTGTCAAATGTCGCACCCTGCCTGTGCCCCACCCCAATTCCTATCCGTTCAGGTTGCTTGGGGGGAAGGAGGCTGGCATTTGATTTAGAACATGATCTTCTAGCACATTTCTGACTGTTCCCTCCACCCCTAATCCTTTGCCCCCCACATAGAAGGCTGATCTAATCCAGGTTCTCATTTTATAGACGGTCTAGGATCAGAGAGGTTAAGGGACTGTGTTGCTTTTTATTTAGTAATCAGGCTGGAACTAGAACACCGGCTCACCATATTTTGCTGTTTTTCTGTGCTTTGGGCTCTCAAGGCAGGACTGGCTCTGCAGGCTGCCACCGCTGGCCCCTGTCAGGCTTAACTGCTAGCAGGTGCTTCTAGGGACAGCAGCCAACACGGGTGTGTTTCAGTTCTCTGGAGCCACCTGGCCCCGGGGACAGCAAGGAAATGCCCCTCAAATCTGGGCTGCCTTTGTGTCAAGGAAACAGGGGTGTTTGCAGCTGGAATGGAAGAGGAGCCCCCTCTTCTGTCTTAGGAGACCCTCAGTGCTGGAAACCTTGGGCCTCGAGTCCTGCCAGTCTGGCTGGTGAACAAGGCAGAAAGACAGATCTCTAAGCCTTTCAGAAAGGGTGTGGGGACTTCCCTGGTGGCGCAGTGGTTAAGAACCCGCCTGGCGGGCTTCCCTGGTGGCGCAGTGGTTGAGAGTCCGCCTGCCGATGCAGGGGACACGGGTTCGTGACCCAGTCCGGGAAGATCCCACATGCCGCAGAGTGGCTGGGCCCGTGAGCCATGGCCGCTGAGCCTGCGCGTCCGGAGCCTGTGCTCCGCAACGGGAGAGGCCACAACAGTGAGAGGCCCGCGTACTTAAAAAAGAAAAAAAAAAGAACCCGCCTTCCAATGCAGGGGACACGGGTTCGAGCCCTGGTCTGGGAAGATCCCACATGCCATGGAGCAACTAAGCCCGTGTGCCACAACTACCGAGTCCTGCACTCCAGAGACCGCGAGCTACAACTACTGAGCCCGTGTGCCACAACTACTGAAGCCCGTGTGCCCTAGAGCCCGTGCTCCACAACAAGAGAAGCCACTGCAATGAGAAGCCCGTGCACCGCAACAAAGAGTAGCCCGCGCTCGCCACAACTAGAGAAAGCCCACGTGCAGCAACGAAGACCCAACACAGACAAAAATAATAAATAAATTAAATAAATAAATTTATTTTTAAAAAAAAGAAAGAAAGGGCACGGGAGCAGGAACTCGAGATGCCACAGATGAGGTGGTAACTTTTCTGAAATGAGGTGTCAGTATTTTTGACCTTTTTTCCTTTAAACCTGCTTCATGGGGAAATGTCTGAGACTGCAGAGGGCCAGGCATTCCCAAAGGGGAATTTGGTCCTGCTCTAATGATTTTCATCTCAGTATGCCAATCCAAAAACGATTTGCATTTTAAAGGAGGAGATATTTACACAAATGGCACAGGGTGGGAGACAGCAGGGCTGGAAACTCACGCTTGTATACTTTGCATCCTTTGCCTACGGCTCCTACAGTCCCTGAATTGTCTCAAAATCCTCTGGTCTGTGATTCAGTGGGACAGGTCAGCAAACAATGGCCCACAGCCCACATGGGGCCCTCCAATTTTTTGTACAGTCCACAAGCTAGGAAAAGTTTCTATATTTTTAAAGGGTTGAAAAATATCTGTAGAAGAATAATGCTTTGCGATATGTGAAAGTTACATGGAATCCGAATCTCAGTTCCTCATTATAAAAAGGCCTATTGAGTACAAGTGCACTCATTAATTTCTGTATTGAATACAGCCCTTTCCATGCTACAGTGGCAGGACCATCTGATCCACAAAGCCCAGGATACTTACTACCTGGCCCTTTACAGAAAGAAAGTTTTCTGGCCTCAGATAGAGGGGCTGAAATAAAGAGAGTAGCTGTCATGGAGGAGGATTTGTCTCCATTCCTCTGGGTTGCGCTGGAGGAGGGCATCTGTCTCCCTGGTAGAACCTTCCCATCCAAGTCTGCGTGTATTCTTACATGTCACCAATGTCGGCCTCTGTTCTGCATGTTCCTTCCACCTGACACAGGCCATGACACCAGTCTTTACTGCTGAAACAAAGGGGAAAGGAAGGTTTTTCTTAACTACAGGAAGACTAGGCACTCGGTCTCAATGTCAGGAAACAGCCCAACCTTCACAAGTGAAGGTCGTAGCAGGCCAATGAATTGGGATATTTTGAATATGTTCCAGTGGTCTATACAAAAGGTGGGGATGAGCTGGAGGAAGGCCAGTGGGCTAATTAAATCCACCCTGTCTCCAGCTCTGCCCTCTCGACCCATCCCCAAGCCAACAACAAACCTCCGGGTCAGAACTCCCATCACACGTGATGTGATTCCGACATCACCAAGTAAAACAGAGTGAGCACAGGGCTGGGAAAAGAAGATCCACTTCTTTTTCTTGCGGTACGCGGGCCTCTCTCTGCTGTGGCCTCTCCCGTTGCGGAGCACAGGCTCCGGACGCGCAGGCTCAGCGGCCATGGCTCACGGGCCCAGCCGCTCCGCGGCATGTGGGACCTTCCCGGACCGGGGCACGAACCCGTGTCCCCTGCATCGGCAGGCGGACTCTCAACCACTGCACCACCAGGGAAGCCCAAGAAGATCCACTTTGATACTAACTTGCTATGTGTCCTTGAAAACAATAACTGCAATTATAATTGTTATTCTTTGTTGAATGGCCACCAGGCTCATTATCTCATAAGAATCTGAAAAGGCAAGAATGATTAATCTCATTTTACAAGTAAGAAAATTGAGGCTGAGTCATTTAACCCACTGCGGAAGGTCACTTTTCTAACAAATGATGGAATACAGATTTATTCAGCTCCAAATACTATGCTCTTATTATGATTAAAAACTTGTTTCCTCTCTGCTCCTCAGTTTCCTTACCTATAAAATAAGATTATATTGAATTCATTTCAAGACTCCATCAGTGGGACTTCCCTGATGGTGCAGTGGTGAAGAATCCGCCTGCCAATGCAGGGGACACGGGTTCGATCCCTGGTCTGGGAAGATCCCATATGCTGCAGAGCGTCTAAGCCCGTGCACCACAACTACTGAGCCCACGTGCACCTAGAGCTCGTGCTCCACAACAAGAGAAGCCAACGCAATGAGAAGACAGCGCACCAAAACGAAGAGTAGCCCCCGCTCACCGCAACTAGACAAAGCCCGGGCGCAGCAACAAAGACCCAGCACAACCAAAAATAATTAAAAACAAACAAACAAAAACCACACAAGTAATTGTCATCACCTGAACGTGGCCAGCTCTCTCTCTGGGAGCTGTGTTTCTCTTTCCCTGTCCTCTTTGGCCCTTGCCTTCCTGGTCTCCAATTCTCCATGCTCCCAGCAGATCTGAGACCCATAGGCATGACACCCAGCTGGAAACTCAGGGCTCTAGAGCGCAGTCTCAGTAATTGTGGCACATGGGCTTAGCTGCTCTATGGCATGTGGGATCTTCCCGGACCAGGGCTTGAACCCGTGTCCCTTGCATTGGTAGGTGGATTCTTAACCACTGAGCCACCAGGGAAGCCCTGTGTGTTTTTTTTAAGATGTGTTATTCACTTATTTATCCATTCCATAAACATTCATTAAGCATCTTCTTAATGTCAGATACGTGCCTAGGAACTGGATTCTGTTCTAAAAAGCGTGCTTCAGGCATTATTACATTTTATTGGAGAGAGGGGGTTGTGTGTTTACTTTAACTTCCAACACATATTTGTTGAACTATTGCTGTGCTTAATGAACTGTCAGCTCTGAATCTGAAGAGACGATCTCTGGATTCCAACACTTGTTTTGCCCTTCCCAGCCTTTCCACTGGAACAAACTTTGAAATACAAAAGCCAAGTGAAGTCACAATCTCTCTGGAGATACAGAAGTTGGTGGACGGTCTTTGCTCTGAGCAAGACACAGAAGAAGATTTAAGGTACAACAACTTGGCTGTGGAGACTCCGAAGAGACTTTCATTACTCCTGCTGTGTCTCCTCTTAAGAGAGACGGGCCTTTGGCAACCTTTGGCCAAAGACCACACCTCTAAAGTGAAGTTGCTGGTTCTGCGGTGGCCCCGCCCTTCACTCTTCATGCGCTCCCACCCACACCTGCATCCCTTGGCCAGGCTCTGTTTCTGGAAATTAGTCTCTTTCTGAGCACACCCTCTCTGAGAATCAAACCCCCAGCAGCGGCCAACAGAAGTAAATAAATGGGAATGTCTTACACCTTGGAAGAATAAGACTGTAATAACATGGACAGAAATGGGAAGAATGAGAGTGATACCCATCAGGGATTGTAGTTTTACATTTTCTGTGTCTTGCCAGAGAAAAGAACTAGAATGTTTTAATTTTACAGAAAGAAATTTAACTTCCTTCCCACAGTCAGATAACTGTAACGTATAAGCAGACGAATCTCACAGTCAAGCACACTGTTGGACAGAACTTTCTGCAAAGATGGAAACATCCCATGTCTGCACTCAGAGGCTGTTGAACACTTGGAATGTGGCTAGTGCAAATGAGGAACCACATTTTAAGTTTATTTAATTTTAATTAATTCATAGCTGCATGTGGCTAGTGGCTACTGTATTGAACAGTGCAGGCCTAAGAGGTACCCATTAGACAAATAAATACCAGGCACCAGAAATTTGGCTAAGGCTTCTAAACTTCAATATATCCTTCTGCATGTAAATTCAAACAGGTAAAAACAGGGTAGCTAGGAAATTCCATTCTTTTTGAGGGCAAACGACAGACCCTACTAGCTCTTGCCTCGTGTAAGGATGAGTAGCAATAAAAAGAAAATAAACATTGGACCCAAGAATATATTTTGAGACATAAGAGAGCAAACACATATTTTTCATCATCTAGTGTAGGAAACAAAAATATCTTTTGAAATCTATTGCTTAAATTCTCAATAATACCCAAGAATAGGAACAGTTTATAAAAGGAAAATTGAAAGATTAGCTGTTGAGACAACAAATTGAGATGGAAAAATAGGGGGCTGAAAATCAGGAAGAGGTTAAAAATTTGTTAGATGAAAGAAGGAAAGATTATAGACAATTGAAATGTAATCATAGAATTGCCATCTGCATCAGAAGTCTCAGACGTCCCAAAAGACAGAATCAAAACTGTAAAGATCAAAAGAGCAACCTGGAAGATGCATTTCCCAAGCTCCACTTGACTGTAGATTTTCAAGATGCAAAGAGATGCACACAACTAAAGTTAAGAGGAATGAATGGAACAGAAGCAATAAGCAAACACACAATCAGAGAAAAACATTCATAAATATAAAGACAGACGCAAGGCACAGATTGAAAGAGGTCATTAAAAGCTGGTAAAATAAGTGAAAAGAAGCCAAGAGGCAGATATGTCTTTCACGAGAGGTTTGCTTTTAAAGAGTTAGTCAAAAATTCTAAGAGTTTTCAGCCAAACCTATCTCTCTTCACCTAGCTGCCCTCAAAAGTGGATGATATATGAAGAACAACAAATTTACTATTTCTGTAAACTACCTTAATATCACTCTTGACAGTCAACCGTGTACACACACTATAGCCACAGAGCTTTCGCTCATCTGCAGCCTTTTACTGGATTTTTATAGAATAGAATCAATCTTAAAATAATAAAAATGTTTTAAACTAATAATTTAATAAAGTAAAAAAAATAACATATGTTTGAAAGGATGTCTATTTTTTCCTCAATATTCAATGTTCCATCAATAAAATCCATTTGAACACTGGTTCAAGCCCTGGTCCGGGAAGATCTCACATGCTGTGGAGCAGCTAAGCCTGTGAGCCACAACTACTGAGCCTGTGCTCTAGAGCCCACGAGCCACAACTACTGAGCCCGCGTGCCACAACTACTGAAGCCCGTGCGCCCTAGAGCCTGTGCTCCACAACAAGAGAAGCCACCACAATGAGAAGCCCGCGCGCCGCAATGAAGGGTAGCCCCTGCTCGCCGCAACTAGAGAAAGCCCACGCGCAGCAATGAGGACCCAATGCAGCCAAAAATAAATAAATAAAATAAATTTTTAGAAACTTTGTGTAAGTTATGGGGCCAAGCCTCACTCTTTAAAAAAAAAAAAAAGGATGCTATTGGGAATTCCCTGGAGGTCCAGTGATTAGGACTCCGAGCTTCCAATGCCTGGGGCCCAGGTAACCAAGATCCCACAAGCCGTGCAGCCAAAAAATTAAAATCAAATAAAATATAGTATGGACGGTATGGCTTCTCCAGCATTTCTTTCAAAGATTTACTCAAGGTAATTACATTTTGAACCCTTCATAAAACTACATTTTTAACAATATTCAGAAATTGGTCCAAAGTAGGCTATAATTTTTCACAGTTATATCTTTTATGACTGTTAAAACTGTTACAGTTTAATGGATCATGATAAAACTGGATCCAAATATTCTTAAGGTCAAACTCTTCATTTTAATCTTGCTTAGCGTCTGTAGTGTGCTTTGAACGTAGTAGGAACTTAATAATCATTTTAATATACCCTAATAACCTGTATTTTTGAAGTAATGCTGCACTGCAATATACTGAATTTTGTTTATTTTCAAAAATCTCTTTTCTGGAAATTCTTCTGAGTTTGTAAGTTCTGGTACAGCGTCTTCTGACAGTAGTGATGATGCCTCAGTGCTGTTTCCAGCTGTGTCTGTGATATGCCCGTGGACCTTCTTCCCATTGACTCCTTTCCTTACCCTCAGAGCACAGGAGTGCGTGAGCCAAGCCTGGCCAGTCCTCCCCAAGAATGTTTATAAAAATACACTGGGGGTACTCCCCTGGTGGCGCAGTGGTTAAGAATCCACCTGCCAATGCAGGAGACACGGGTTCGAGGCCTGGTCCGGGAAGATCCCACATGCCATGGAGCAACTAAGCCTGTGTGCCACAACTACTGAAGCCCGTGCACCTGGAGCCCGTGCTCCGCAACAAGAGAGGCCAACGCAGTGAGAAGCCCATGCACCGCGACTAAAGAAAGCCCGCGTGCAACAACGAAGTCCCAGTGCAGCCAAAAAAAAAAAAAAAAAAATACACAGGGGAAAGGAGTTTTCCTTCTGCTGGGCTGTCATCGGCCACCTTCCCTTCTCGTTCCTGTGCAGAGAACCAGTGTGAGTAGGAAGCAAGCAGGAAGGGATCCAGATGAAACAGCTGGGAAGGTTATGGAGAGTGGTCCCTGCAGCCTGGACCCTGGGGCTTCCCTGGGCCTCTGGATGCTACCCTGGGATTTCTTTTTCTCAGTCCTTTTGCTCCTGCTGATTTGAAATAGATTTCTACCACCTGCCACAGAAAAGAGACCTGACTAATAATTACAGAAATAAATGAAATTGAAAAAAAAACCAGTTGACTCTGAACAACATGGGGGTTGGGGTGCCGTTGAGAATCCGCGTGTGACTTACGTCCACCGACTTACATATCCAGAGTTCCTCTGCATCTGGGAATTCAATCTACCACAGGTACTGCAGTAGGTGTTCATTGAACAAAACCTGCCCGTAAGTGGACCTGGCAGTTCAAACCCATGTCGTTCAACTGCATGCATATAGTTTTAGGCTACCTGTCAGTTAGAAAGAGGTGCCTATTATTACTTCTTTCTAAAACAAAAAGCCTAAAACTATAAATTTGTTTAATTCACCACTGAACTCTGTCCTCCTGAGCAGCTACCCGACCTTTCATACTGTCATCTTTGCATCCCTAGATCAAAAATCAGGCCATAAACACAAGGACAAAAGCTAGAGAAGCACAATCAGAATCCGGAATCTTGAACACATCCTTGAGTAGCTGTACTAGCCCTGGATGGCCCACATCTCAACCTCTTGATACATGAAAACACAAACAAAAGCTATGTGTTTAAACTCTTGCTAATAGAAAATCAGACTAGACGAATCTTCCTCTTCTGCATGAGGTCTCAGAACACAACTGAACAACATTCACAGTGGGGTTTCCTTGGAGGGGGGCAAGAGGATGGGACAATTTTGACTTAACTCATGCTGATTCCTTTAAAGTCAAGTTAGGGGAAATTGACTTGTTTTGCATCAAGAATTAAGGAACTATAGATTTGAGTATATGCTTAGAGAAGCTTAAAGGTGACCATTACAAAATTTAAATTTTATTTAAATTACAAATGACTAGAGGAAAAGAAAGGAAACAGTGCTTGTAACTTAGAGAACACAAAGGAAACATACAAAATGTAAAGCAAAATGACCTCAGACTAAATTTTCTGAAATGCCAAAATAGATAATGGTTTAGTTCTCCTGGTAAAAGACAAAGACTCCCAGTAGTGATTAAAAAAAAAAAAAGAAAGAAACCAAACCCACATCTAAAATAAAATGACGTAAGAAGCTAAAAGACAGGGGTAGTGGGGTGGGGTAGAGTGAGCAAAAACAAAGCAGAAAAAACTAAAATTTAAAGTAAGAAGAGTGGGACAATCTTAACAATAGAAAATAAAATATAAAGTATTAACCCAGATAAGGAAGGTTAGTTCACAATGTTAGATACATAATCTATAATAAATATATAATAGCTGTGACACTTATGCCCAAAACCATTCTGAAATACTTTGGGTAAGAATTAGCGCTAATCACATTGACAAATATTGTCTTATTAAATCCTCACCACTGTACTTTATAGTAGGTATTATTATACCTAAATGACAGATGTGGAGATCAAGGATCCAGTCTTAGATAAGAGTATGGGGGTGAAGCTTTGAAAGCACAAATGACAGGTGGAAAAAAAGATGGGCAGAGCTGGGGTCGTGTTTGAATTCTGCTCCAAAGAGAGGAATTGGCAGGAATAAAGGCCAGAGCTGGCCTTCCTTTCAGAAGGCTGGTAGGGAGTGTTCCCTCCCATCCTCGGATCCCATGCTGGGGAGGGTGACGGAGACTCCCAGGCTGCCGGAGGGGCCCACAGGAGGAAGACTTAGCTGGGGATGAATGGAAGGGCATTGTTGTTCTGACCTCCTATCATCTTATTTGTTGCAGGGCAGAGTCGGGCTTTGCTCATGAGAAAACCTGGTGCTCAGGCAGATGGACAACTGAAAGCGTTCAGGACACATCCTATGCACATTGGAGGGACCCTGGCCCCAGACTGGAACAGCTTTGCTCACGCTCAACATCTAGGAAACCGTTCAGGGCCTGTTTATTTCTTGTTACTACTCAGCTATGGATGCGCTTCTGCTTACACACTGTCAAACAGTAACGTTCAGAATAAGCAGGGCTACATTCCAGAGCAAAAGAGCATCCATTTAGGTTGCCTTCAAAAGAAGCCACCTTATGTTCTTGCACGGTAGCCCAAGCCATTGTCTTTGCTTGGCTGATTGGTTTGGTTATGTTTGGACTTCGTATTGAAGTGTCTTGCGGACATGATTCAGCTCAGCGTGTCCAGTGACTACTCAGAGGAGAAGGTGTTGGAAACACCGCTAAGAAGAGACATTTAGGGAGGAGATATGGGAGCATGTGTACATGCATAACTGCTTCACTTTGTTATACAGCAGAAACTAACACACCATTGTAAAGCAATTATACCCCAAGAAAGGTGTGAAAAAAAGAAGACACATTTGGTTAGGAATGGGGAGAAAAGTAAAGATGATGCAGGAATAAATTAAAAGTGGATTCTTTTTTAACGACAAATACCGCGTGTGCTTGTGGAAATGAGCCGTGGGACTGTTACAAGGATCCTGAAAGAGCAAACTGTGTATCAGCGATAACCCAGAAACGTAGGGAAGAAGTGATTGACCAAGAGCAGCATTGGCCTCTGTGTGGTCGGCTCAGGAGAGGGGCAGGGTCACGGAGAAGCGGGGCAAATGTGGGAGGGGCCACAGAAACAAAACACGTGTGGGAGCCCCGCCCTGGTAGCCCATTGGTTTAAGGCCAATGGAAACTGACTAGTTCTCCTGGGAACTTCATCAGAGAAGAAGTGTCTTTGTGTCCAGCTGTGAAGGGTAGTCTCCGCTTCCTGTTGGGAATATACCTGGGGTTGTAGGTTAAGTCCTCTCATTATCAGGTAGGGATCACAAATATTTTGGAGCCTCGTAGAGTCTGGGTTTCTCTCTGGGGCTCTTTTCCTGAGTTCTCAAACCTCAGGGGTGCATGAGGCATTCTGGGGGCCTGATTTGGCAAAGAGACCAAGGCTGTTATCTGGGCAAGCCCCCGCCCAAGCTCTGGTTCAGGAAACACCAAGTACCATAGTTTAGGGAATGATCACGCCACGCGGGTTCTGGCGCTAATTCTGCCACTAGTCAGCCAGGATTTTGGGTGAATCCTCTACGATTCTTTGCCTCATTTCACTCAGCTGGAGGTTGGTACACACTCCAAGAACTGTACAGCCATAAGGGAGTAGGGACACCACAAGGACCTTGTCTTAGAGAAGGATGCTTAGGTCCTACGTGATGGCATGTCTGCCAGCAAGCCTCGCCTTCCCTCTGATTCATTTGAAGAGACTCTGCCCAAGTTCAACAGGCACGTGTTAGCTATGGTTTTGCCAGTTACTTCTCACCATCTATCATCTGTTTCCACGTGTGATGGCCTTCACGTTTCCAAGACAACAATCGCTCCAACGGCACACGGATGGAAATAACCAGTTTTCTGCCTGCAGCCTCTCACAGAAGTCATTTTCGCTCACTTGCAGAGGAGGATTAAGGAGGTCTATCTAATCTTCTTTTGCCAAAGTTACGATATTTAACAGACTTTCCTCATTGAAAGAGCCCAAGGATGATCTATAGCTTTCTGCAAATGTGTAAAGAACCAGTTTGTTGCCCCCCCGATAGAGTGATTTGACCTCATCTATTTCCCCAGATTTGGGGAGGGGGGAGATTTTCAAAAGGACAAAGCATAGATGTTCCCAAAACAGTTAAAGCCATAAGACACTGACTCTATTGATGGCTTGAACTGGCCTGGAATACTTCACAAACTATCATAGGAAAATGACATGACAAGTTACGTTTTTGTGAATAGAGGAACACCTTGGTCTTTAATCAAATGGAAAGCATTCTGTTTATGTGTTTGAGAGCTTCTCATTACTCTTACACAGTTCTGTTGGTCCCTCAGTACAATAAGCAGTTACATTTTTCTAGGTTTATCAATTTAAATACGAATTATGTAATTAGCAAATGCAGTTCTAATTAGAGCTTTAAGTTTGTGACAGTTAAACACAGCTTTCTCCTTAACCTGTGAGAATGTCTGTACTGTATTTTTGGCATCTGAAATGCATTGAAATAAGACCTACAATAGCACAGAATGTCATGCACAAAATAGGTCTGTTTTTCAATGCTGATTTGAGAGTCGACAAAGGACCCTAAGTTACCACTTACAGGCAGACGTTAACCCATCTGCCCCTCTCGGCTGCCCTAATTCCCCAAGATTATCTCTTACTAGGGAGATGTTTACCAGCAGCCTCATGCCCACTGAGGCAGACCCTGAAGGACCTGCGTCATCCATGTGTCTTGGCTTCTGAATATCTCGGCTAAGCTGACCACCCACCAGTAATGGGCTGGTGCATAAATCTGCCATTTACTCAGTCCCCAGCAGTTGGGGGCAGAGACCCTCAACATCCCAGGGGCAGAACTGCTCAGGAACATGTAGAGAAACCTGAAATAATGTTGAAGCAGCATCCAGTTATCTGGTAGAATTTTGTGGAGGTCGGGGGAAGCTGTGTCCCCTCTGGGAAGCCCTGCCCTAGGGGTGGCAGGCTTGGTCTCAGTGGTGCTGCTTCCGGCAGCCTCCCATGAGGTTCTGCGCTCCACCCTCTGTTCTGCCTTTGACTTTGCATCGTCTTCAGTTCTGTGTCCTCTCTTGGCTCTCACCCCCTGCTTGGGGGCCCTGCTCAGTCTGGGGCCAGCAGGGTGTAGCCGCCTGCCCTGCCAGCTGAGGAGCCCCAGCCAACCACAGACAGCACACCAGTGTTACCCGGACCAGCTCTTGATGTGTTTTTCACCCGGATGGCTGGGACCCAGCCCCTCTCTTTCCAGTCTCTTCCCTGGCAACTTCTGACCTGCTGCTCAGTCTTTTCCACAAATCCGTGTTCAGACCATGCCCTGTCGCTGGATAGGAACACTTTTCCGCATGACACCTGGCTTTGCAAGGTTGTCTGAAAATCGTGTAACGTCCATCTGAGCAGTTCTTTCCGTGCGAGCCCTGGCTGTCTGCTCAGTCCCCTGGGTCTCTGCCCGGACTCAGCTGCTTCCTTAGCCCTGCGGACACAGGATGCTGGGGTCCCCAGGTGCCTCACAAGAGAGGGCACCTGAGATGTAACAAGGCAGGGATGCACTGCGGTACATTTCCACCGCAGGCCAGCAATGACAGGCAGCCAGAAGGTTCCCTCCGCATCTCCTTCTCTAAAAGGGCTTGTGTCAAAAAATGTGCATACAAGGGACAGGAAGCCTCAAGCAGAGCGAGCTATCCCTCTCAGTTTGTTTTGCAGAAGGTGGGGGGGGGGGCTCCATTTGATTTTTTTTTTTTTTTTTTGGACGCAACCAGAGAACAGGATTCAGCGTGGGCTGGGGTGAACTTCTGGGTCCTCTCCTACACATTCTGCATTGGATGGGCAAGAACAGAGGAGGCCTTTCCCAGATTCTCAGAGGTGGTGATAGACCTGCAATTAGCACACTGACACCTGAGCCTTTTATAGAACTTGCAGTCGGAGTACCTCAGAGGATGATCCACAGGCACCCTGCAAACCGTGCGCCTGTCCCAGTGTAGGTGATACACAGAAAGCTCAGTTTCAACTTTTCCTCTTTAGCCTGTATCAAATGGCTAAAGAAATTTCTGAAAACTCATACTTTTCTCCTTTCCTTCTTAAGCCCTGATTTTGCCTGAATTCTACTTTCCCATCCCCCTGCTTTTCCTCCCCTGTCCAACAATCTAGAACCTTCGAGTAGCTACAGCCGTTTTGCAGAGGCCAGGCCTCCGCTTCCTCCCTCTGCCCAGGAAGTGGAAACCAATATAGTGCTTTAATCTTCCTGGGGAACATCATTATCTTTTGATATGCCAATGTGCTAATGGGCAGTTTGCCAATCTTGTCATTTTAGAAGCAAATTGGCCTAAGTAATCACCTAAAACAGCCTCTTCCAAGGGACTTTTTTCCCCCCCTACATAGGAAACAGCACATGTCATTTCCAAGTGTGAGGGTCAGAGAAAATATTTCTCCCCCTAAATGATGCAAGGGATTTGTTTGAAGCCTTTGCAGACCTTCCATGTAAATAAAGCTTTTTTTTTTTTTTGAGTAAAAATTCAATGCACGCTCAGAGGATTTCAGTGTTGTCAAACATTCAATTTAAACTCTCCCCGTTATTTACATCCTCCATCCTAACAACCATGATTACCCCAGAAAATTTTGTCCCTGTGGAGAGCATTCAGGCCACGTGGGGCTGGTGTTATTACCTGAGCGATTCTTGTCTCCTGTAGGCTGTGTTCCAAAGCCTTATCTCTATTGTTCCCTTTGTCCCATCCGGCGCCAAGTGGGCGTTCTCCACAGCAGCAGACAATGATTTCCATCTCTCAGTAATCAGCCTGATTCCAAGGGGATGGATTGGGGGAAGCCAGAGCCTGAAAGCTGCTGGGCATCGGGCTCCAGGGTGGGAAAGCTCGACTCCCCTGCCCTGCTCTCCCTGCTGCTTCTGATCTGAGGAATGAACACCCCGCCTCTTCTGTTCCTCATACAGACGTTTCCTAACACACCTAAAGCCAGGCTGGAGGATGCTGCCTCCTTGCTTCTCAAAGGGCTCTCTGGTGCGTGCTGTTTTCCTCTGACTCAAGCCTGGGAGCAGCAACAGGACGTGTGGCTTGGGCTGCGGCAGGTGGTCATGGGGTGACGCTTGAAAATGACTGATGGTGGCCACACATCTGAGTTTTTGATGTCACCTAGGCTGCAGAACAGTCTACAGACTGTCACTGTGGCTGGGATGCCACTTTTCCTCCTGCTGCCCTTGAGCTCCACGTTGATTTGATCCTGGAGTCCATGCTCTTTCTTTAGTTATTGCTAAATTGTTTGACATACTTGATTATAAAATTAAAGTGCTTTCTCACTGTCAGTTGAGACCTGGGACGCACCGGACAATTGCAGGGTCACGAAAATGAAGAAGCCATGAGTCAGAGCCTTGTCGTAGGAGAGGTGAATGGTGACAGCACCAAGGCGTCCTCCTGTCACCGCCAAGTGCACGGAGTAAAATGCCAGAAACCCTCTGGACATCTTTGGGAGTTTTTGATAGAGTAATATTGTGGGCAAAGTAATTGCAAACTTCATTGAAGATGCAGGTGGCATCGGTTTTGCCCTCCTGTGATCTGGTCATATTAATTTTTCTGAGTTGCTTTAATTCACATTCCTGAAAACTGAAGTAACCCTAACGGAGGAGGTATTACTTCAGCACACCGTACCACAGTAAAAGGCATTATCACTTTCTTTACCGTTCCATCGACTTCCTATTTTACACGGAAATTGAGACCATCCTGTCCATAACTCCCCTACTGTTTTACCCAAGAAATCTGGGCTTAGAGAGAGCAAAGGGGCTTGCTTTATAAAAGCCCCAATTTCTCTCCTGGCAGAGCCTGGCTAAAACTCCTAAATTTCCTACATCTCAACTCCCTTCTTGCACCTTAATGCCGCCTAATTCATAGGGTTTCAAATTAAATTCACGATAATTTCTGTTAAGTATTTAACTTCACATCATTGAAGCAGTGAAGATGTATCCATATTTAAAATGTGTGTGGATCTTATAAAGGCATGGCTGTTTCCCCCCCACTTGTCAGGACCATCAAGGCCCCATCCACTGTTGATGAGAAGAATATCAGGAAAAGGGTTGTGAGCTAAGGATGGCTGGTGCAGAGGACCAACAGGAGAGCAGGACCCCTGTCTTCAAGGAAGGAGTCAGTAGGACACGTCATCAAGATCGAGGGAGCTGGTGAAATGAACACACCTTCTTTGTTGTGATCAGGCTCCAGGAATGGGGACCAAGGAGCCGGGTTCTGCGCAGAGCAGTCAGCAGCTAGACACAAATCGAGGGCTGTCCAGAGACACTGCAGCCTGATATGGTTGGAATATTTAGTCTGAAAAGTTCAAGTCCAGCAGTCTCCAGGCAGAAGGCTATGTAGTACACGTCCAAACCGCACTGATTGCCGGGTAGGGCTCTCATTGGCTTGGGGACTGGGGTGGGTGGGACTCCTAAACCCACTGTGTCCCTAACGGGACTGGGCAGAACTAAGCCAGCTCCAACCCCGCAAGAAAGCACTCATCCTCCCACAGTGATGGGGATTCTGGCCATGCTTCTCTAGCATCTGTGCTGTGAACTTGAACCAGAGGGCAGATTTCTGAGCAAACACATGAGGAATTCTAGTCAGCTAACAATTAAAAATGTAGGGTGCCAAGGGGCAGACATATTTACAGAGCTGGGTCCTTTGATCTTATGTCCACGCGTGGTCAGCTGACTTTCCGGAGTTGCGGGCTCATGTGTGATGCGGTGGGCTGGGCTCCAGCTCACAAGGTTTAGGACTCAGCAATGTCTGCCTGACATTTATTACCACTCAGACTGGCAGTCATAAATCCAGCTTCATTTTTCCAGTTAAGTGGCTCCTCTCATGAGACAAAGGAACAAAGGGGAATAATCCACAGCTGTGCAATTCATCCTGCATCTTATCAAAAATAGAACAAAGTATAGAAATGAATACGTCGTGTTGTAACAGATTCATATTTATGTACATACACGCATGTACACTATATTACAAATACTGTATAAAAACATATGCTAACCTCTGCTCCGCCTATGGAAATATGTTGAGGAGATGCGTGTCTTCTCTCTCTGTGTTTAGAGCCAAACTGATCACAGCAGTCCTTGGTAGCTGCAAGTGTGGGTCCTGGTTCAAGGTAAAAGCCCAGCAGGCAGACGGAGCTACTGGAAGAGATGCTTGGGGGGAGGGGTGGCCGGCAGAGATGCTTGAACCTGGGGATGGGGGAGGGGTGCAGCGGGAGTGAGACAGATGAAGGTGCCTCTGGGGAATTCACTTTTACAGTTTCTGGAAAGCTTTGGGCTCTGCTCTTCTGGGAAGCTCTTTCCTACTGGAGTTATACTAGCTGCAACCTTCTTCTATACAAGGTTCTATCTCATCATGTGTTTTTAAAAACAAGAATGGTCAAAATGAGAGAGATGGGCAGGATAGTCTTAAAGGCCTTTTCCAACTCACGCTGAATGGCTCTGTTTTACATTAACCAATTATTAGCTAGTTGGATGGTAGAAGGAGGGGAGAAGAAGAAATGCGTATAGTTAATTTGTTCAATTTTTACAACCCTATAATAAAAGTATCATTAGCTCCACCTTAAACATTGAGAAACTGAAGCTCAGAAAACTTACATAACTTGCCCAAGGTCATAGAGCAAATAAATGGCAGAACTGATTCTAAATTCAAGTCATTTTTAACTCCTGTATCATTTCTTTTATAGTGTCCCCTTTGTCTGGAATTTTTTATTCAATAAATAATTACTAAATCAATATATGCACATATGATAAACACAACCCATACAACCCCTTTAGTCCTTGTTATAAACTGAATTACTAGAGTTTGCAAAAAAGATAAATAGATTTTGGTTTTGCATTTTCCCTCCTTGGGTACCCGCCTCTATTCTCAAAAAATAGAGCTTTGGCTAAAGAAGAATGATTGCAAAGGAAAACTGGTTTGTTCTCTTCAAATCACATCAATGTCAGATAATATCATATATTTCCTGAAAGTAGGAACGGTACTCTGTCTTGCATTCGACATCTGCAGAGATGAGGCCCTATAGTAACCAAGATATGTGTTACTGTACAAAAATGGGTGAGGATTGAGTCCAAATCCACCCAGAGAGAGCTCACCATTCATCTGGGAAGATAGGCAATTTCTGAACCAGGGGGTCACTGGAAAATAACTCAAGTATTTAGTTCATTTGGATCTCAGTACCATCAAAGAAGTAAATGGCTGATGGAATCCCTGGGTGGAACACTCAGTTTATTATAAACCCCCATGGGTGGCTTGCAAAGGGTACCCGGTTAGCTTTCATCACAATTAAACTCTCTATACCTAAAGGACACTGAGAGATGGTAGCTTATATAAAGAGGTAGGAGATGAGCTTGTAGCTGGCCTTAAATTAAGTGGTAAAGAACAAGATAACGAAGACAGAGGCTTTAAAAAAGATGCCTAGGCAAAAGCAGAAACTTGTTGGCTTTTAAAAACTATGTCTCCAAAATGCCAAGTATTCTCCATATACTGACTGTATTTCCTTTTACTAATCACTTTTTTTAACAGCAACATGATCTACTTAAGCAAGAGGGGTGGAGAAATGTACACACCACTGAGGAGTCCTGAAGGTGTGGTCCTTGTTGCCAATCAACATGAAAGATAAAAGAAGAATGAATGTGGAAGAAAAAAGGAAGGAAAACTCAAACCATTCATTAATGCTCCTCCAGCTGACTGTGGACCCCTGGAGGCCAGAGGATGTCTTTTCTCTACTGGGTGTGATCTTTCTTCTGCTTTGACAGTTCTCAGAGTTTCTGCAGGTAGCTTTCCTTGCAAGATGACTGCCCTTCTTTCCATTATTCTCAAGCGTCACCAAAGAGACGATCTTTTTGACAAAAGAGAAAAGCATCCCTACTACATTGCTTGTACCTATGCAGCATTCATAATTTTCTTGGAACTAGTATTAGGGAGGCCAATCACATCCTTCCATTCTGAGCTTCTTCGGACCATTTATGGCCAGAGTAGTAAACTGATGGGACATGGGGTAGGCTCAGCATGGCAACTCTTTGAGTCTGAGTGATAAAAGCATTAGTATGGATGCTGTTATGAATACTGATTAACACTCCATCCAGCTATGAAGCCAATATCAAGAAATATGAGAATATACAATAAGAAACTAATTTTAAAGTAGGACATTTGGTCACTGAGTTGACCGCCACAGGGAAACCTTATCTTGCCCATCACTGGTGGTCTTACAGTCAGACTTTTAATCATTTCAAGTAGAAAATGCACTGAGAGTTCTCAAAATAGCAAGGATGCAAGAGAGGAGTCCACGATTGTGTATAGCAATTTCACTTTTTTCCCTTTAATTAAGACATGAATAAATTTAGCGGCCAAATGCACTACATTGTACATTACTTCAGCTTTCTGAAGTTGAATCAGCCCTTGCTGGTCCTCGTGGCCACCTGTGGGATGAGAGAACTTGAGCTTGGACTACAAAGAGCCACCGTTGATGTGACAGTTTAGCACACGACAAACAGTTTGACTGTTCTTCACAGTGGTAGCCTGTGTATGATAGCTGGAGGTCGGGGGACAGGGAAAATTAGGTTTTTTTTTTCCTTCACTCATATAATTTGAAGATTATAGAATGTGGTTTTTAAAGGTCAGAATGAATTGCTAATGAAGTTGAGACATTTAAAATTAGCAAAAAATAACTGCTCCTCAGAATGGTGACTAAGGAGTAATTAATCATACAGGGGAAAATGGTAACCAAGTAGAGCCGGCAGGAAAATTTCTTATTAACTCATTGCCATTGAGCCTTCAAATGACATTACGAAGAAGCTGTCAGATTTTAATTCCTTTCCTTTCTCTTAGGCTATATCCTTTTTTAAAAAAAACAACCAGTGTTCACCATTTTTCTAGGAAGAAACAAACCAAGGTAGACATTCTTCTGCCCAGTCTCTCTTGCAGGGAGGTGTTCCAAAATATATGGACTAATAATGACTCCTCCCTCTTTAACTCAACATGTGAAGGAATTAAGGGCTACATT
The DNA here is from genome assembly GCF_059928025.1 of Delphinapterus leucas. NCBI lineage: Eukaryota > Metazoa > Chordata > Mammalia > Artiodactyla > Monodontidae > Delphinapterus > Delphinapterus leucas. Next base: position 31,395,356 of record NC_143149.1, read on the forward strand.
ATATAGGCATAACCTTCACCCCATTCTAATTAATTTTTAAACATAAATCACTGACCATTTTTGGCATTTAAACTATTATAGTGCAAATGACTTAATACGCTCTTTAAACTAAGCGTTGATCTCCTCTCCACCCCACCTTGGAGAACACCTGCTTTAGAATCTGCTTAAGAGAGCACTTTGGTTTTGCTTCTAGGTACTTTTTTTTCCTTGGGGGCTGCGTTTGCCAGACTTGAGTTAGATGCCTCAGTCCATGCTGGGACTCTCAAAATTTCATTTCACACCAAAATATTTGGATATGAAATTTCAAGTCAAATTTATCAACATGAAGATAACAATGAAATAACCAGATAGTTCATCTGACATGCATATCTTAAACTAGAGAGCTAAGACAACATTATCCAGAGATTTATATTTTTAAGCACTTGACATGTATTAATTAGCTAATCCACACCACAAACCTATATGAGGTAGTTTAGCATGACTTTGGGATGAATAAACTAGGTAAGAAGCATGAAAAGAAAAAAATCCATCCCCACAATAGTATGTTGATCAGACCATTCTCATTCTGGTGACAAAAAAACAACCATCAATTCTTTGTACGATCTGGTCAAATGAACGATGAATATTCAGCTTGGATGGAACATAGAAAGGGTAGTTATTTGATTACCTGACAGTTAAGAAAGGTTATTTTCTTATTGGAGTTCCAATAGGCTGTGCTCATGTGACCTGTCAGAAACTCCTCACTCAAAGATCAGCTTCAGAAGAGGTGTGAGACCTGCCCACCCCAATGACCCCAGGGCTCAAATTTCCCGGTGGGAGTATTAGCATTTTTTCATCTATCTCAGGTTTTTCTTCTCTTGGTCTGATTGGTCTAATAAACTCAGGTCAATGTAAAGGTATAAAGACTCCTGCAGTTCCCATGTATGTTTATATGTCATCTAAAAGGTAAAGGAAAAAAAAATTCTATTGGTCTTTGTAGTCAAGCAATTGCTGAGGAGTTTTGTTACTACTTTTATCAGCCAAAGGGGTCACTGGAGTCCTCTCTACTTAGCAGATTGCTTTATGATCATATTTATGAGTGTGTTGGGCTGCGGAGACTATGTGCAAAGAAAGCTCATTAGCTTGGGTCTCATTCCTGTGGCGTTTGTGGCCAATGGCCCAGGAGCCAGCCTGAAGGTTTCCTCCGTAGTTAAAGAAGAAGAACTCTGCAAAGCAAGTGCACTACATGCCCAGAACTGTAGGAATTCTATCTCTGTGAGAAAACATACACTATTTCAACCACTTAGCAAGGATCCTTTTAAATACAAACATTTCACATTGACGTAAGAACACCATTAGGCTTGTGTGTTAACTCCGAACCATTTTTCTCTCATGGGAGTCAAACTTCAAATGGGCATTCGTTGGTTAGTCTAGTTGACATGGCTACAAACACTCTGGAACAGGGCAAATACTTTAAATATTGATAATTTGGATATTCTCACTCTTTCAAATAGATAGCGTTCTCCCCCAGTGCCCTTGAGTTGAGATTTTACAGGAACTCCTGGACTCTCCTCTTTCCCCGAATCTCCAGAGCAGCAGGTCTGCAGGGGGCTCTTCCTCTCCACCAGAATTAACTTGGCCATTTGAAAATCGTTCCCTTACATCTCAGTCCCGTTGTTCCTAACGACATTGGAAGGTAAGACACAACCTAATTAAGCAAATATAACCATACCCCCCAAAAAAGGAACAGAAACAACAAGTAGCTAGCTTCCCCAGCAGAGATGCTTCCATTTAAGACTTCCCCAAATATAAATAACATTCATCATCACCTCCATGGTACACTGGAATGACAATTCCCTTTATATGCAGGGGCAGAAAAAAAAGAAATTTGAAAACAAACCACAGACCTCTGGCGGGGTATTCACTTGCACTGGACAGGTTGCCAAAGAGCAATGGTATTTAGATGAGGAATTCTGAAATAATCTGATTATTATATCTGGGAGCTTATCTATAAAGGGTGTGGCACAGCCTTTCTGAAAAGCAAAAGAGATCTATGTTCATAGGCGAGTCTATATTGTTATTAACAACAATAACAACAAAAAACACAAGGATATGAGCTCACTCACAAACAGAAACAGACTTTTTCTTTCTTTTTTTTTTTTTTTACTTGGACAATGCTTATTTTACAGCAGAATTGACAAAGAAAGCCTTATTTTACACACTTGAAGAAAAGTCATCATTGGAGGTTTGTACCTCTTTTGTGTGCTTTCCAAAACAGAAAAATAGACTGCTTCCTTTCAAAGCCTCCTTCCTTCCCAAGGGATGGCCCATGACTGGCGTGGCTGGCGTGGCCTCTTCTCTCTGCAGACCCGGAAACTGACAAGCCTGGTCTCTCCTGAGTGGACCTTTCTCAAGAGAACGGTGCCAAATTGCAAACACCTCCGTAACAACACTGTGATGTCTAAGTCATTTCATTTATTGCTCACTGAGCTTTAACCACCTCAGCTCTCTGTGGAAAAATCACAGACATACAGAAAATCCTGACACCAGGAGATCAGTCACAATGCACAAAGGGCAACCCCAGCCAGGCCCTAAGAAGCATTTAAATGCCCAGCTCTGAAGCCAGCCTGTAGGACTCCAAATCCACTCGCCATGGAGATTTCAACCTAGAAATTTAAACCTCCGAGATAGTCCCCATCAGAGAGTAATGGTTTTCCAGTCTGCCAGTGGCGTTCTCCCTAAAGAAGTGGTTGAATCTCAGTTCAGCAAAAGGACTTCAGTGAGAAACAGAGGAATAGGTGACCTCAATACCCAAGGCGGTCATTTGTTCAGAATTCACTCACTTCTTTCCAAATCATCAGTGCCCTACACGAAAGCCCACAATTCAGGCCAACTTCATAAGAAGCCCTCATTTATTTCCCTCTCGTATGGGGTTGATCATTCTTCTTTTGAATGCCTTTGGGAAAACGTTTCATCAAGGTCAACTGCTATTAAGACATTTTTGCCTAAGAGGATCATCATGCAGGAAAACGAATTCTTTTCCTATTATTTTGGCAGCTTGCAAAAGAGGACTTGGCTTAACCTTGAGAAACTGTTGTTTGAATGATCAGAAAAAAAAGACGAGGATTCCTCCTTGATTACCCTCTTCATTCTGGTTCAGATGGCAAAGATGGCTCACATTTTTGAAGGTGAAATGAGAATTTGTGTCCATTACATATTTTCTACTAATAGTGATTTGTCTGGTTCTGTGCACGTTGCCACCAATCACGTCAACAAGATGAAAAAATAAAGTTTATTTCATGATTGAAGTGGTTTACATCTCGATCAGCAAGGATTTAACAGAATAATTATATGTTGAAGAAATCTGAGAATAAATTGGAAATTGAGATTTTCCACTGCCTTCAAGTTTGAACGATGCTGTTCGCTATAGGATTATAATTGAGAACATGTGCTAAATATATTATCAGGAAAGAGTTTTTAAAAACCATCCGAATATCATAACTTACCACAAAATTAAAAAAAAAAGAAAGAAAGCTCATTCACTCTCCAAAACTTAAATTAGTCATATGTTAATCTGTGAATCCTCATAAGAAATGTTCATTGTTCCAGAAAGAATCTTCTTCTGGTGGTTGGTAAGCGATTCTCCACCGCACAGAAATCCTAACTTATTTTTTCTCATCTCTTGATTGATGTTTTCACTGCTTATTCTTCAGGCTATAAAACAGAAGGAAATACAGTCTTACCTTCTTTCATAATTACATAGTCCCATCTATCCCCCCACCCCCCTTTCTCTCTCTCTCTCTTAAGCTCTTCCCATCCCCCATACCACTTTAGCCATCAAATTAAAATAAAGGTGAATTGATAACGATGAACCTTTTAAGTTCTAAATAGCATGTATATATAATAATTCAATTACCAATGCACTTCAGTGTATGTAGAAGAAAACAGATATCTCTATACTGGCAATCCAGACACTAAATTCACTCTGAAAGTTCTTTAAAATTAAAATAATAAATTGAATTTTATATATGGCATATTGCAAACACCCATCTTTAAGTTTCAGGTGTCACTCTTTGCCAAACCCTCTTTTGGGGAGGGAAGGACAACATTATAGCATTTAGATTTCAAAGAAGTATAAGCCCTCTTCAATTCATTCAAATTTTCAGTTGGACAAATAGGAAGAAATTGTTTCTGGTTTTACTCTCAAAAGTATGGATTTAAATCAAATAGATAACTAATTTTTAACGGGTTTTTAGTTGTGTTTTCCTTTATGGTAAGAAGATACCTCCATGTATTACATGCCTACCATGTGTCAAAACTTTCACATTTATTTTACATGATAATTTGATCCCCTCATCCACCTTTAATATGTATGTCATTTCTCCCCATTTTAAAGGTGAGAGCACTGAGGCCGAAATCGGCTAAGTTAATGGCACAAGGTCATCAGCTGTCAAGGGTGGAGCTGAACCCTGGGAAAGATCAGAATCCAAGGCAAAAGAGCTTGTTGACATGATGTGAAGGGCATTTTTCTCACAGTATTGAAGGTATCCTCTGGCTGCAACCAGGCTGCCAAAAGAGTATCTTCTAAAAATTGCCATTGACCCTAAAGCTATATTTTAGTGGGGAGGGCGGCAAAGTGCTGGAGCATGTCAAAATCCTTGCATAGATTTTCCTATTCCTCAACACTAAGATCTAAATATCTTAGTGGAAATCTGGTAAATGAAAATTCACATGCCACAAAGGAATACTCTATCACTCACCTAGAAGCACACAGCATATCATGACATTTTATTTTCCAAAAAACAGCACTGTCATAAAATATTCTTAGGACCTGAGTAAGAACTGAATGCTGTTGGGATAATGCAGACCAAAAGAAAATGGAGACGACCTGCATTCTGGGGGTAAAAATAGCTTTGAAATTTTACCTTGGAATGACCCTGGTAAACACTGATGCTTTTTAATAGTTGTTATAAAAAGAAAAAACCTGTTTAAGAATCTCATATTCAGTTCCTGCTACCATCCGGTCATGACCTAAGGAAATTCTATAGTCCCTGTCATCTTCATGAATTAATGTGACATAATGGTTGGAAGTTCTCACTAAGCAAACAAGCGTAATCTCATTTTTAAAATCTGCAAAGATGAACACTTTTCAAATGAAAATGAGTTTGAAGTGCAGTATCTCTACATAATAGTAAGAAAGCCAAATATATTCCCAGCTGAGCAGACTTCAATCATGATTACATTGTTAGAAGAAACCACAAGAGAGGTTTTTTTTTTCGCTTTTTTTTTTTAACTTATAGTAAAAGTGGTACATTAAGAACATAATCCCATAATGAGGAAAAATAGTACACTCTACTTTTTTATCGTCAGAATAACTATTCAGATCCTTCCTAAACACACAGAAGTAATGACAAATTAAAATGTCTTTCAGTTCCATACAGCTTTTATAATTATTCAGCCATTACGGGTTACTGTTATTATTGCTGGAAAGGCTCTTTCATATTTTAGTCAGCATCCCATTTGATACAAAAGAACATGGAAATTTTTACTGCTATTAATAAATATGCAGTCATCCAATCCAAGGAGAAAATTCTTTTCCATCCGAGAGATAAGCTGCATAATTCATGTATTTTCAGAAATTTCTTTAAATAGAAAATTGAAGAAAGGCATAGGGAAAAAAGAATTCATTACATAGCTTCCATTTGTGGCGAGGGACAGTCTTTGTTTTCTGAGTCTTCAGTGTGATTCGATTTGAAGAGACAATTTCCATTGCATGGTATTCATACCAATCATACTCACAGAGCTCACTTTAGCTTCAACTTGTATTATGGTAAAAATGATGACAATGTGGGCTTTGTGTCATTATCTAAAAACAAAAACCCAAAGCCCTGTAACTAAAGATTACTGGGACTTATCTCAGGGTCTTAGAATGCAGTGAGAAAATCTTAGAACAATTCAGGCTGGATATCTCTGATCTTCAGGAAGAGAAGTTTCCATGTCAGGGGGTTTGGGGTTGCATCTACCTTCTTCCCTGTTGGAGTTCCTGCCTTGGGCGGGATGTGATGACCTTGCAGGCAGGTCTTGGATTCCAGGGTCCCAACCAGATGAAAATCACACGTGCAGGACCAGTTAGTGAAAAAAGCTTTTCTTTCCACTAATCACGCCTTTCACAGATCTGACCAGGAAGGTTCAGAGAGCAAGGATGCTGGATGGGCTGCGAGATAGAAGTCTTACGTCATCTGATAAGGACTTAATACCTGAAAAGGAGTCTTAAATACTGAAATTAAACTGTTCTCACCTTTGAAAATACCAGAAATGTACACAGGCTTTTTAGATATTATCAAGGAGAGAGATAGGAGGAAAGAAAGGGCTCAGACCAAGTGTGTTTAAAGTGGTGACTAGAGAAAAATGTAACGAATCATTAATCCCAGGCTGAATTTACGCTGTTTGATAAACCAATTAAAAAACAAAGTGAACATCCTCAGCCCTGTCAAGCCCAGTTTCTCACAGTCAGGCAGCAAGTTTACAGTGACATGAACCACAAAGTCATGAGCCGTGGCTTATATGAAATGATATGGCCAGGATTCATCAGATAGGAGTTATGTTCCAGAGTCTCCCACAAACATGTTGCTGGACAGTTGTGACTTTGAACTTATTCAGCCTGCTGTCTGTGTCTTGAAGGATGTCTAAGGGCTTGTCATCTTTGCCCAATTTATTAAGATAGTTATAATGTTATTAAAATTATGTTTCCAGATTAAATTATGTTTCTATAATTGAACATCTCCCAATCTCTATTCTTTCTTTTCCTGCATTCCCTAACTTGGCAAATAAGCATCAAGGGCAGAAATTCAGGGTTTTCCCTGACTTGTTTCTTTCTCTCCCTCACCCCATAACCAATCAACCACAAATCTCATTGGCTTCCTGGTTTGCTCATGAACATGTATTTCCTCGGCATCCCCTACCCATCCATGCCCTATTCCAGGACTTTGACATTGCACGGTCTTCTATCTGGCAGCTGTGCTGCCTCCTCGCACTGGGGTACTGACTCACTAAGTTTCCATCACCCACTGGAGAAAAATACAATCACAAGGCTCCTCTGCGATGTGACTGCTGCCTGCTTCTCCAGCTCCATCTTTTTGTCGGTCACCTTCATAATCACCCTAAACTCTGATCACAGAGAACTACCTGAGGTTTCTGAACCGGCCAGACTCCCACGTGCTTCTACAGTCTGCATAGGCTCTTCTTCTTGCCCAGGAACTCATCCCCGGCAGCTGCTCTCATCCCACTTAGTGGAAGCATATTTCCTCAAGATACCCTTTCACGAAATAACCCTGGCAAGATGTAACACAATAAGAAATGTATCTGGAATCTTCTGAGCAACCACTTAGGAGTAGAGAACAAAACCCCAAGAAAATGCCCAAGTGACAGGAAGTGACTGGTAAACTGCTACGCTTAAGACAAGGGGTGCAGTGTGTTTTGCTTCTGAGAGGGGTGAATGGCAGGGAATGAGTGGGGTGGGGAGAAAAGGGGAGAAGAGAAAGAGAAGGAGGGGCAAGGGGGAAGAGGATGAAGCACAGAGAGAGTAGAACCAAGAAGACAGCTTTGTTCTGTGCACAGCACTAACTCCACGATGCCCAAATCTTCAGGAGCTGTCTAAACAAATAAAATACTTGCAAAGTGTTAATTATTAGTGGAAGTCTATGTAGTCTGATTGATATGGGGGGCACTCCATAGTTATAGGGGGAGAAAGATGCAGAAAGACCACAAGACATCGGAAGTTAAAAGTACAGATAGGGCTTTGCATCCTAACAGATTGTATGAACTTTGTTGGGTGGTCCTGAGCCAACCCCAGATAACTAAAAGTGGATGGGGTTCAGCTGGGCTACACAAGATGGACTTCTCCAAACCCTCTTGGAAATGCAAATCCAGTATATGTATAATCCATTAAATACAGAACTAATTTAAGAAAATTCAGGCTAGATCAGAGAAAACTCAAATTTCTGAACATTCAAGGAATTGCAAATATTCAGAAGTATACAAGATTTAAAATGGATGCAGCTCTACCACTGCCTAATATACCTAGTGCAGCACAATTGACAAGAACGATCTGCAATTAACTTACCAAAACACCTAGGAAAACAAGCCTCCGTTCGTATAGAATTTGCATTGTTTCTATGCAAATGAATGTTCCTGATGTGTTTGAGAACAATTTATTCCCTTAAGAAGGCAAATATTCTCTTTATAATCCTGTTTACTCTATTCCTTTGCTTTGCAAAACATTTTTCATAAAATTACAAAATGATGAAATGTTAGAGGCATCTGACATTTCTCAGGAAACATGTCGGAGAGTCCAAAGTCCTCGTTGTACAGAAGAGAAACTCCATGGAGCCCCGGGCACACCCATATACCCTCAGCATTCCCGAGGTCTGCACCCCGCACCCCACACCCCGAGCCCCCATTCCCCCAATGCTGGGGCTCTAGCCACAGCTGAGGCAGATGCAAACAGAGCAAGAAACCCGCAAAGCACTAGCTTTGGGGGCATCACCAGGACCCATCAGCCTCATAGACTGAGATTCCAGTGCCATTTCCTTATAGAACTCTAGGCCTTCTTAATCCCTGTTTGTTTCTAAACCCCAGCTCCTACTTTATCTCCCGCAGGAAATCTTTCCTGACTCTCTCTTCCCCCTACCCCATCCTGATTAGGTGCCCATCCTAAGTGCTTTCCTCTATTGTTTTTCTCACCACATCCTATGGCCATCTCGCATTTACTTTCTGACTCCCTGCAAAGAAGCCTGGGACTCTGTCCATTTCTGTATTTTCAATGCTTGGGATAAGGCCTGACATAGGACTTATTGATGCATGAGCTTCTCCAAATAAACCCATGAAGAAAAACCAGAGAGGGAATCATCATCTCCTTGGGAAGGAACCCAACTCAGATTCACACAATCCTCATTTCCTGTCCTATCCTGGCCAAGTCCACTTCCATCCTGCATTTTCAGACAAGAAACACAATTCAGAATTCAAAGCTGGGTTTCCCTGGTGGCGCAGTGGTTGAGAGTCCACCTGCCGATGCAGGGGACGCGGGTTCGTGCCCCGGTCCGGGAAGATCCCACATGCCGCGGAGCGGCTGGGCCCGTGAGACATGGCCGCTGAGCCTGCGCGTCCGGAGCCTGTGCTCCGCAACGGGAGAGGCCACAGCAGTGAGAGGCCCGCGTGCCGGAAAAAAAAAAGAATTCAAAGCATCTCTATCTCTATTCTTATCTTCTTCTACCCCTCTTCTTATAGGTTCAAGGGACTTCTGATCTAAAGTTAGGAAATTGGTTTTAAATTCCAACACCAATTTCTACTACCTGAATGTTCGTGTACCGCATTTTCAACTTTATTTAGTCTCAGTTTATCCATCTGTAATACAAAGACACCAAGAATATCTTCCACCTGGGGGTTTCAGGAGGATTAAATGAGATAGCATGTATGAATATGTCTAGTAACCACTAAAATTTAGAAATTCGAAGGTCCTTATCCTTGATCTTAGCCACTTGAAAGAAACATTTCTGGTGCAGGTGCTATATAATAAGGAATTTAGCTGGGTTTCATCCCAGGTTTTGGGTGGAGGTCCTAAACCCTTAGAATTCCTTAAGTGATAGGAGTGTCTTTGGTATTTGTGGTGGGCCCTGATAGTTTATCCTAATAAAGTGACTCGTGGTGAGTCCCAGGATAATTTCAGGATGGGTGCTGGTCATGCCAGAAACACCAGCCATGTGATTAGAGGGTTGAGGCTCTCAGCCAAATGATGCTACACCGACCGCAGGGGAGGGGAGGGAGGCGGGAGATAGAGGTCAGTCATGTGGCCAGTGATTCAATCCATCATCCTGAAAAAAACAAAACCCCAAGAGGTCAGTCATGCGGCCAATGATTCAATCCATCATACTGAAAGAAACAAAACCCCAGTAACAACTCTGGACACTGAAGCTCAGTTAAGCTTCCTTGTTGGTGAGCACATCAATGTGCTGGCAGGGTGGGGGGTTCCCCCAATTCCACAAGGAGAGGGCATAGGAGCTCTGCATTCGGGACCCTCCCAGAACTCACCCTGTGCACCTTGTCTGCTCCTGGTTTCTATCCTTTATAATAAAACTGTAATCATGAGTCTAGTGCTGCCCTGAGTTCTGCAGTTCCTTCTGGTGAGCTGTCGAACCTGAGGTAGGGGAGGGACCCTGGAATCTGTAAGCCCTTGGTCAGAAGCACAGATAGTCTGGGGATCCCCCGCACTTGCGGCTGGTGTCGGAAGTGAAGGTGGCCCGATGGAGGATTATGCCCTCGCCTCGTGAAGGCTTTGCTGATCCTAGGTAACTAGTGCCACAACTTCACTGCAGTACCGCAGTAGCAAACCTCTCTGGCTCTGCTTCTGGTTTAGCGGACAGCACCCAACCCCACCTCGGTGTGGGACAGGCACCGAGCAGGTGCAGGGGGCAGGCCGGGAGCTTCTCTGCAGTGGTGCATAAGGCAGAGGCAGCTCTGCAGTTGTCAGAGAGTGAGTTCCACCATCGAATGCTGGACTTCAAATCCCAGAGCCGGCACTCATGGGCTCTGTGGACTTTACCTCTGTTTCCTGATCCATAAGATGGGGATGATATAATAATAGCATAACAGCTCACAGGACTGTTTCCAGATTAAATGAGTTGGGCTTCCCTGGTGGTGCAGTGGTTAAGCATCCGCCTGCCAATGCAGGGGACACGGGTTCGATCTCTGGTCCAGGAAGATCCCACATGCTTCAGAGTGACTAAGCCTGTGTGCCACAACTACTGAGCCTGAGCTCTAGAACCCACGAGCCACAACTACTGAAGCCTGCACGCCTAGAGCCCGTGCTCCGCAACAAGGGAAGCCACCGCAATGTGAAGCCCGCGCACCGCGACGAAGAGTAGCCACCGCTCGCCACAACTAGAGGAAGCCTGTGCGCAGTAACGAAGACCCAACACAGCCAAAAATAAATAAATAAATTAAAAGATTAAATGAGTTAACACCCGTAAGTATTATGTATCTTGTGCACATGGAACAAGGAATACATGTGGTCTCTCATTATCATTATTAGTACTGGTATTATTTACTCTGCTGTACGGGCCCTTGCTTTAGGCGAAGTCGATTACTGTGGCTGATGTAACTGGCAGGAACAGAGATAGGGTGTGGACGAGAGACATGCCTTCTAGAACCCAAGGGCATCTCTGCTTCTATGTGTTTCCAGAGTCGTGAAAGGTCATGGGAAACCACAGAGTATAACATAAAGATACTGGGGGTAGGAGGAATGCTAATATTTGATGGGTTTACAATGTCCCCTCCGGCAGGAAAAGAAAAAAAAAAGGTCTAAAGTGGTCTAGACTACACCGTGGTACCCAGTATCTATATGTGGTATTTAAATGTAAAATAATTAAAATTAAATAAAATTAAAAATTTATTTCCTCAGTCACACGGGCCACATTTCAAGCTCTCCAAAGCCACTGTACCTGGTGGCTACTGCATTGTGTAGAGCAGATACAGAACATTTCTATCACCACAGGATCTTCTATTGGACAGTGATGGTCTAGAACCATCAAAGTGTCTGCAATCAGAGATGTTTTGAAACATAAATCAGAGTTCTTTTTTAAAAAGTTCTGTAACCATTTAAAATCCATCAATTTACCCTGAAATGTAAAAAAAAAGGAAGAAAAACAATGGATGCATTTCACGGACAGACTGACCATCACTATGTTCAAACAATCTGTACTCTTCTCTCAAACACTTCAGTGGCTCTAAGTTTGGGATCAGGAAAGGGGAAATGTCCGAACTCCTGATCTACTGTCTTCCTCTCCTTCAGCTCTCATGCAAACATCCTGGGGCACCTGTCCTTTGACAACCTGGAGGCTAGCAATTCCCGCTAATTCCTGGTATGCTCAGGTCAGCAATTTTAGAAGGGGAAAACCACTCTCCAAAGCTGGCCCTTGGGCAGAGATGGGTCGAAGGCCGATGAAATGGAGTAGTGGAAGCAAAGGAACACATTGGCAGAAGCATGTGTTGATGGAGTTCGTGGTGAGGTCAGAGGGAAGGACCGGCAACAGAAGTGATAAAAGCTGTAAAGCAACACTGATCGCTACGATGGCAACTGGGAAATCTGGTGGGATGGGATAGAGCCAGCTTGTAAGGGGGAAGATGCCAAGATAGAGAGTAAGACGGCAGGAAGCTGCTGGAGGCAACACGGGGTTCTGTACCAACACATGGGCCACGGAGGGGTCACGGAGGACCCTGGTACCCTGAGCCAGCCTGCTGGACGAACATAACAATGCAATATTTATAACAAGTTATTTGACAATTCTTACATTCTTATCAAAACACCAGAACATTGTGTGATGGAACAAGTGACCTCAGAAAGAGCATTAAATTAAGATCGAGGCCTGGATTTACCACTTAATGGCTACACTGCAAGTATAGCTTCATCTCCCCAAGCCTCAATTTTCTCAACTCTTCAATCAAGAGATGGGCAGATATATTCTCTAGGTGCTTTAACCTCCATCATGCTGGAATCCTGTGGCCCAGCCAAGGTCACTGTACTGCAGATTGACTCAACCCTTTAAGTCATCCAGCTCCAAGTTCAGCCCCATCTGAATGATCACAAACTCCAAAATGACAAATCCACAGATTGAGAAGGTTCTATACCAACTTTTTCCTTTCCTTTTTAATTTATTTTCCCTTCAGACTCAGTCCATTTGCTAATCAGCACCAGCTATAAACACAGCCAGATCTTTCAGCAGATGTCCAAATTCACTATGGAAAGATGTCAGGACATTCTGCCAATAGAGCCAAACTCTATCTTATAAATTTGCCAAAAGGCCGAGGAATAGGACCAAGAAGGCCAGCATGTGCTCACAGAGAGCCTCTGGAGGACCGTGGTCTGGTACAGCATCCTCCAGGGCACCCAGGTCTGGACCAAAACAAAACAAAACACACACTACAAAGAGAGGGCAGTGGTGCCTGCAGTGTCTGTGGTAGGGAAACTCAAAGATGCGGAGACAATTCAGCCACATCTAGAAATCATCCTAATAAAAATATCCACCCTGCTCCCTGACTCCAAACGACTCTACCCCCACAGGGTAGAGTCTCTATGTCCCCACAGGACATCTATGTCCCCACAGGACCTCTGCGATGCAGAGTAGGGCACGCAGGTGTGGAGTCTGAAATTCCAATGTCACGTGACATCCTCTAAATCATGTAACTGATAGAAAATGACTTGACCTTTCTGAGCCCCAGTTCCCAAAGCTTGAAACTGGGGAAAAGATATCTTCTGCAAAGGATGTTTGTGAGGAATAAGTAGGTTAATAAAAACCCTTTGTAAATGGTAAAATGGGTGGGGAAAGCTATTCAAATGTAAATCATTAGAGTTATAACTTTATGCAATGATGTGTTTCTACTGCTCCTTAAAGACAATTTTATACATTTTAACTGAGATAGTGTTGTGGGAGTAACATATTAGCCAAATACAGCATCATCAGTGTTTTGCTTACATGATGAATCTCTATCACTTTGGACTTCCGGGTGTCCAAGGACTTGAAACTAAGAGACTTGAGCTATTGGAAACAAGATGTTTGTCAGCCTGGGGATCCTGAAAACCTTGGCCTAAGTGGTCAGGGACTGCAAAGGGCAATGAAGCCAATGGTGGAGTAAGAATGGAAGAGCAGGGAGTTGGCATGGGGGGGTGGGTTGCAATTATGCATGGGAGGGGCTGTTAAATATAGTTTCCCCCTCACAAAGCGGTCTTGACCAGCACTAATGAACTTGTGATCCAGCAGAGGAGATTTTTAAGCTGGGTTGAAGGTGCCATCTGGCCTCATCTTGCTGCTTATAGTAAACTGCAAGAGTAAGAAACTGAAGGAAGAACTGTTAAAAGAAAAAGAAGAAAGACTTGATGATTTTGAAAATTCTCAGCCTCTCCGGACAGAAAAAGATGCTAAAATTAAGAAATGGCTTCCAAGCACTGTCAGAAAAATGTGGTCTAGAGACAGAGCTGAATGAGACTGCAGAACCCTGGGTTAAGACTCTAAAAAGATCAAAGCATGGGCTGTTACTGGGTCCTGCACAGCAGCCCGTAAAGAGACCGAAGGTGTGCCTTACGGGTTGTCTCAATGGGACAATTGGGCATTGACTCTTGGTCTTCTCAACAGGACACAAAGCTAGAGGAAGGCTTTTCTCAAAGACATTTGTGGATGTGACCTTGTTGTAGTACAGTGAACCCCTACTGGATTCACAGAAATCCCACAGAGTTTTTGAGAAAATGATATCAGCAGAAACACTGTCATTTTGGACCAAAAGGAGTAGACACAGTACAAAATGAAAAGAGGCCAGTAGACCCCAGACTTTCTACTGGCAAGCAGCAGGCCAAGCAAACTACTTGGGAGCAAGCATGTATTAGCTTTCATAAGAAAGGAGGATGACTCAGAGGACAGACTGTGGTAAGTGGCTTCTAATAGAGCTTCCAACGGTCCCTGGATTCTGGTACCAATGTCCTGGTGTGATGCCCTCGCCTTGAGTGTGGGCTGAATCTCACGACTTGTTTCTAGCAAATAGGATATGGACAGTATTATTGCAAGATTAGGTTATAAATGACCGTGATTTCCATCTCATCTCACACTCTCTCTTGCCCTCCTGCTTTCTTGTTCAGATGGTTGTGAGCTGCCCATGCCCAGAAATGCCTCTGGTCAGTATTTAGTGAGGAATAGAGACCCTCATCTCAGCAATTCACAAGCAATTAGATCCTGCCCACGACCACTTGAGGGAGATTAGAAGTAGATGCACCCCTAGTGCAGCCTTGATGGAAGCCTTAGGAGAAACCCAGAGCCAGAGAACCCAGGTAAGTCAGGCCTGGATTCTTATAAGGCACCAAGTTTAGGGGTAATTTGTCAGGCAACAACAGATAACTAATGACCAGTGTTATGAACTGAATTCTGTCCCTCACCCTCTCCCCTCACAATTCATATGCTGAGGTTCTAACCTCCAAAACCTCAGGATGTGACCTTATTTGGAAATAGTCACTGCAGATGTAATTAGTTAAGACGAGGTAATCCTGCAGTAGGATGGGCCTCAGTTCCAATATGACCAGCATCCTTAGATGCTGGGAAAGGGGAAAGTTGGACACAGATATAGGGAGAATGCCATGTGGAAACTGGAATTATGCTACCATAAGCCAAGGAGCTACCAGGCCCCAGGAGAGAGGTTTGGAACAGATTCTTCCCTAGAGCCTTCAGAGGGTCCTGCCAACACCCTGACCTCAGACTTCTGGCCTCCAGAACTTGGAGACAATCAATTTCTGTTGTCGAGCCACTCAGTTTGTGGTACTTTGTTACAGCAGCCCTAGGAAACGAATACAGTCAGTAAGTAGAAGAAAAATGTTATAGAATATCAAGTGGGAAAAGCACAACCAAGGCATGATTTGCTCTGGTTCCAGTAATCCTCTGAAACACTGATACCCCCTCACTAAATCTTGGCCAGAAAACAAAAAAAGATCTATGTGTCCCTGTTCAAACACCATCACTCCAGGGCCCTTTTGATCACAGGAGAAGTTAGAGGACCAAGGAAGAATGGTCCTGCCTTGGACCGTTCTGAGGCAGGTGGGCATGGCCCTTGCATCATGACAGTCACACACCTGGAAAAGGTAAGCAGGGTAGAGTAGCTGGAAGCAAGCAGAGCAAAAGCCCAGATACAGTAAAAAAGAAGATCTGAGTAAGGAGACCCCCCCCCCCTTACCCAGGGCGTGCATCTCACCCCCTCTACAGATTCATTACTAAAAGAATAAAAATAAATAAAGAGAAAATGTGATTTCCTTTTGTGTAAATTAATTTACAGCACTGGCTGACCCACTTAAAGAACCACAGTGTGAATCACTTCAACAAGAAAGACATCATCTTCTAACAGACCTCTTACATAAGCTTGGGCTCTGCCGACAGGCGCACGCCAGCCCAGCTCGGCATGTGAGCCACTGGGCTCCCAGGCGTCCAAATCCATCAGTTCTCAAACTCTACGCATATTCGCTTTCAATTAATAGACAAAAAAAAAAAAAATGGATTATGGAAAATTCAGGGCTGAAAAACAGACTCTCTGATTAAAATTCATGCTGACTGCTCTCATCCAGGGCTGGCAAGTCCTGGTGGAGAAGAAAAGCCTTTTTTGTTGACTTTTTGTTAATGCTTGAGAAGCAAGAGTGAAGAAATGAATTACATTGCAGTGGTCCTCATGGGGGAGCACCAGGTCCTGAGGCAGCATAATTATCCCTTCCAGGCCATGACCTTTGCTCCTTGATGACTGGCAGGTAGGGAAGGGGGCGGGGAGCCCGGCTCTCCAAGGCTCCCTGTGAGCTGCCAGGGTCAGGAAGCACTCTGCTCTAACCGATTGCTACAGAAATGTAGGTTATGTGCAGCGCATCCAGCTGCACCAAAATAGGGCTCAATGATGCTTCTTCCATATCCTCTGAACAGACTGCAGCACAGCCTGCTACCAGGGGCGGGTCTGAGTAGAGCGTAATTTTTTTTAAAAGCATTTCTCACACACACACACACACACACACACACACACACACTAAACTAACAAGGAACAAATATGGAAATGCAAACATGACCAGCGGTGACATTTCTCAAGGTGCAGCATTTGCAATATTTTGATTAACTCCCATTTCCGAATGGCAAAGCAACTTATGTTAATAAACAGTAAGCTCCAATTAGACATCTGTGCCCGCAGTCAAAGTGGAGCCTTTGGCTGGCTCGCGTGTGCCACTAGTTTTCCCAGAGTCTGTGTGCAGGCGATGCAGCCTGGGCTTCAGGGAGATTTCCAGTGATCTCCCCAGGCACCTGCGTTGAACTCCTATAAGCAGAAAACCCCCCAGCAGGCTCGTGGCCGAGCACCTTTCTCTCCCTTCCTGCCTTCGCACAATCGGATCCCTGACCACAATTCAGTCTAGAAAGCAGGAACCCCTGTGCAGAAGCCACTCCCTGAATATAGGAAGGTATTTAGCTGGCTATTCGGAGAGGAAGGAAACCACTGTGTAGTGAAAAGGACGTGGATCGTGGGCCAGACACAGATCTGGGTTTGAATTAAAACCTTGCCATTTACTAAATAAGCGACTTGGGGAAACCATTCCAGCTTTTCAGCCCAGTCCTATTAATATCCATTAATTACTATTAATTATTAATATTTATTAATTAATGAAAATGAATGGGAATTTTAATAGTTGCCCTTTTAGAGCCAGGCACCGTTTTAATGTGCTTGAGGACACAACAGGAAATCAAAGTGGCAAAAATCCATGCCTTATATTTTGGTAGGGAGAGGCTGGTGTTGGATGAGAATAAGTTAATTATACAGTATAACGGAAGGCAGTAGGGACTCTGAAGAAAAATAAAGCGAGGCAGGAATTAGAGTTGGAATTTTTAAGAGTGGTCAGGAGACTTGCCACTTGCATGTGCTGGGAAATTACCAGTGGTTGTCAGGAAGAGCAGGCAGGGGGATCAGCAAGGGCAAAAGCTCTGAGACAGAGCTCTCTTGAGGTGTCCAAGGAGTAACAAAGCAGGGAGTGTGTCTGCAGGGGACAAGAAAGCTGTAGGCACGACGGTGAGGTGAGTGCAGGCCTTGTAGGCTGGTACGGGCTGAGGCTTTTACGGTGAGCCAGCTGGAAAACCATCAGTGTGTTCTGGACCTAGGAGTGACCTCATCCTTTAGGATTTAGTGAATTAAAATAAGATAAAGACAAAGACAAGAGGAGGAGAGAGAGGAGGAGGAAGACAGGGAAGGTGAAGGAAAAATGATACAAAGTGCAATTAAGGAAGAACAAATCTGACTCCATATTGGATCTGTTTATTTCACTTTAACCTTGTGTTCTATTGCTTTTGCTACAAGTTAATCACTAAAGGGATGGTGCCTATAGCTAAAATTGTACATAATGGTCCATCTCTGGGAACCCCGCTTCCCGTGCTAAGCCTTAAGCTAAAATACCTTTGTTTAGCTCACAGGGAACATTCCGACCAGGTCCACCTGTGAATGGCTGCAGGAAAGAAGAAATTAACACACACCCTCCCAGAGTCTGGCCCAAACCAGGAGATACTGCAACAACTTTTGGCCTTTTTACTTTACCTCCTCACCTCCCCCTTTCTTTGCTCCATAAAAGAAACTAGCATCCAGACCCCAGCCAGAAGGTTCTCTAGGACAGCAGTCCGTCCTCTTCTTGGTCTGCTGGCTTTCCAAATAACGTCTTTATTCCTTGCCCCTACACTTTGTGTCCTGATTTATTGGCCCACCGTGCGGTAAAGCAGAAGGAGCTTGCACCTCATAACGAAAGCACTTAGATGCCTCCTGGGACAGGTAAGTGCTTTAAAAATGCTGTTTTGAAACCCTCTTCACATTCCCCAGAGAATCACAGCAATCTTTCTTTCTTTTCTCCTTTGCCCCAAGATGGTGTGATTTACGCATACAATTTTGCTTGGAAATTTTTATGTTGCCTGAATGAATGTCATGAAACTTAAAGAATGGAAGTGAAGTTTGGAACCAAAGCACACTGTTTTACTAGAGATTCTGGTGATTTCTGCCTTGCTGGGTCAAGGAAGCCAGGTAATGTTTTCCCCTCCATCCATCCATCATCAGCTCTCAGAGATGAGGGTGCTCGTGACCAGTGTCTGCAGGTTCACCCCACACACCTGTCTGGAGAAAGCAAGGACGCATCCTCCCAAAGGGACAGAGAAAGACAGACACGGGGACGGGCTGACAGAGTACCTTGTCCATGTGATGAGAAATTCATGGCTGTTGTTCTCTTTACTGACTTCTGCTGAGTAGGCAAAGGTCAAAATCGATACCCAGACGCAAGGGAAGCACGCTCGCTAAACCCCTCACTTTACAAGATTCAAGGCGGCCGCTGACCATGCCGGGGTTGTTAAAATGCCTCCCAGGAAGGAAAGATTCACAACTCCCAGTCTGCATCTGAAGCCTTGAGTCATCGTTTGAGCTCTGGGTAAATCAGTGCTGAGGGATCTAAAATGCCTCGCTGTCCAAAAAGCATTCTTTTTTTCCCCAAACCAGTGTCTCTACATGCAGTCTCTCCCTAGCTGAGGAAATGACCCCACTGTCTAGTGCCCGAGCCAGGAACCTGGAAATCAAAGACGCCTCACACACAACCGGTGACCGAGTGCTGCTAATTCTAGTTTCCAAACACCTTTCCGAGCTTCCGCATTTCCGGTATTACTGCAATAGTCAGAACATAACCTGTTTTACCTGCTCTCTCTGTTTCTTATCACAACTTCTAATCCATCCACTGATTTATTTGGAGGAAAAAAAAAAAAAAAAACAACCTTATTAGGTCCCTGCCCTACTTAACTCTCCAGCGCCTCCTCACTGCCTAAACCCCTTAGATGTACATATCAGACTCCGTGATTTAGCTACAGAACATCTCTGCTTATTATTTCTCAAAACTTGCCCTCATCCATCCTCATTTCCACCAAAATGCAACTTAGCCAGATTGAGGTTGGAGTTCTCCTAAAATTTATCAAAACACTTTAAGCAAATGCTTTGCTTAATCCGCCCTCTCAGCCTGGAGAACTGGCCTCACAGCCACTATGGGTCCCCGAGAACATGCCTCAGGGACCTGCTTCCACAGGGAGGGTGGTTTCAGACCAAGGGACCCAAGCGCAGAGTCCTCTGACTGCTTCTACCAGACCAAGACAGAGGGCAGCCGAGAGGTCAAGGAGGATCCTTTCCCCGAAGGCAGGAGATCCCCTGAGACAGCCTTCCTCTCTGTCTTCCAAAGGCCCTGATTTCCTTGGATGACAGGAATCTGGGACACTTCCACCCATCTTTCCTCCCTCTCTCCTTCACCCCGGGTCAGCCGTGCGGTCTGACAGCTTTCCCAGTTTCTCCTGGATCACCCCGCGTTTTCTCTCACCGTTGTTCCCCCAATAATATTCGTGCACATTTAATCCTCTTAGCGCCTGCTTCCCAGAGGAGCTGGTCCCAGACTAACACGATGGCCATGCCGGAAAAGCCTGCTTTTTATCCGACACGTCCTCTCCAAGGTGTCTTATGACCCCTGGGTAAAACAATGCATCATATATAATAACAGCATATTATATATTATAACTAATCATAGCACTGCTCCTATTAGAGAAGTAAATATTCACACGTCTCCATGGCATCCCCGCTGAAATGCCATCATGCCTCATACTATACTACAGGGCCTCATCACAGTCGTGGCGTCTTACACAACACCTGTGTCCAGAGAGCTGAGCACAGGGATTGGCCCACAACCAGAAATGGTTCATCAGTGACTAGAAAAGTGCTCGGCACAGAGTAGATGCTCAGTAAATACATGGTGAAAGAGTGAATGAGTGATGCTTACTGCCTACGTGAACGAACCTGTGAATGGATGGCACACAAGCCCGGAGGGCAGGGGTGGAAACCAGAGATCCTAGAGAAACTCAAGGGACAGAGAGAAAATGTTTTGCTTCCTTGAAGGAATAATGGAGGATGAGCAAATTCTAACAGGTAAGGACAGTAAGAAAGATATCAAATCATCCTAATGACCTTTCAATTTAAAGTATAACTGAAAGTCAAGTATTTGACATTTTGTAATGTTGTTTTGTTGGACTATTTTGGTAGTTAGGTTGTTATTAGTTGTCATGTAGTAGAGGACAGATTAGGTATAGCCTGGATGTTTGCGAAAGATGGGCAATTTGTTGTGGGGAAAGACATGGATTTGCAGAAGAGATCTCGAACGAAAATCATCACCCCCATTTTAAACGTCACTGCAGTAAAACCATGTCATCAAGAGCAAGGTGCTTTTCATGGAATGAGATAAGCCTAGACCTTACCCTACACCAGTCTTTTATTCAGGGAGAGACGCTATGTTTTAAGAAATGTTCCTTAATCCAGGATGTATCTGCATTTGCAATTTCCCATTTTAAGAGAGGAAGGTTGTGATACAATCAAATGTAAAAACTTGGATTCAAAGCCCCGTCTTTCCCCCTTGCTAACTTGGTGACTTTGAACAAAGAACATAACCTCTCTGAGCACTAATGTCCTATAAAAGGAGAATAATAATAAAACTTCCCATACAGTGTTTGTGAGGATCGAATGAGATAATAAATGCGAACGCCAAAGGAACAGCGCTTAGACACACAACTGCGGCTCAATAAACACTGGCTGAGTCGACAGCCAGGGCTGTCGTGGCATCGAATGCCTTTGAAAAGGTCTGAGATGAACTTACAGCTTGGTGTTTCTCCAAAATTCAAATCTGCTTGGAAAGGTCTCACATCATAACCCTCCCTGAAACTCGCCGGACTCACTCACTCCTTCGGGCTCTCCAGTTCTGAAGAGACCTCTTCTTTTGCTGCCTCTGGGAGATTTCCCCAGGGTGGTTCCCACTCTCAAGGTCATCTTCCCACCCATCAAGCTGCTGCTACCGCTCGCATCGCCAGAGACTGCAGGCCACCTCCAGACCTCCCAGCCTTGCCTTCCATAAACACGTGCAGTTGTAAAGCTGGGATCTGAGTGCCTGATTCTCTTCCTTTTTCCACTGGACCCCTTTCCCCGATCCCTGTTCCTACTCTCCAAATCCTCACGTCCACTTACTAAAACTTGTGTTCTGGAAAGGGTCAGGTAAACTACTTCCATTAGGGATCTTTCAATACATTGAACTAATGTTAATTGAACTCTTTTCTGTACCAGGCACCGTGCTCCATCTTTCCAGAGATGTTTGGTTTTAAAGGAGATGGTGTATTAGCACATACGGATAAACATAAATCAAACTCTACTGGGAGAACCTGAGCAAGCAGGTGAAGTTGACTGAGAAGTGAGAAGGAAGATGAGGTCCCCATGCTAAGTGGATCACCATCGGTGGCAGGTGATGTCCAAAGGGATTGCGAATTGACTTTGACTCTAGGGAATTGTGGTGGCTTTAAAATATGCCCCCAGATTCGTTCACACACCTCCCTTCAAGAGGAGGAGCCTGGTCTCCATCCCAGCTCCCCTTCAGTGGGGCCAGACTCATTCCTAACAAATAGAAAAAAGAGTAGAATAAATGGTGTGTGACCTTAGATGCTTGGTTACGCAAGGCACCATATACTTCCTCCTTGCTCTTCCTCCTGGATTTCTCACACTGGAAGAACTTAGCTGCCATCTCATGGAGAGAGAGCCGTGTGGTGAGATCAGAAGCCTCCTGCCAATAGCCAGGTCCATGCGCCATCTTGAAAGCGCATCCCTCAGTCCCAGTCAAGCCTTCAGATGCCTATGTCAGGCATCATTCCTGGTTCCCAGAAACTGTGAGGTAGCAAATATGTGTTGTTTGAAGCTACTTAGTTTGGGGATACTTTGTTACGCAGCAATAGAGAGTTAATACAGAGGGAACTTAGACATTCTAATGTTTTAGAGTTAGTTAGAAGTAATAGGTGGTATATTGTGTTTCAAGGTAGCAGCTGGGTTTCTTGTGCCAACACAAGAACACGGGGCCTAAAAATGCTAAAAAAAAACTCCAAAGGCATGGTTGACCCTCTTCCCAAGATAGAAATGTCTGTCTGGGTCACAGGTGGCTTTGAGGACCAAAATAATGGCACCCTTACAGTCACATAACATTTCATGCCTGATGTCATTTGATGCTCACAATAATCCCATTGGGAATGTAGGGAAATTATTATTATGTATTTTGTAGACGACATAAAGTGAATGCCTAAGTTTCACAGATAATGAGTGATATGGGTGGTATGAGAATTCAGAACCCCTGAATTTCAAATCCAGCATAATTTCTTCCATATTACATTCTCTGCAAGAATCTATTCCCAAGCCAGTGACTGTGTTAGTTATTAGGGGAGAGGAAAGAAATAAACACTTTCTGATTATTCATTCTGTGTCAAGAAGTACAACGGCTATTTTACACACATGATTTCAATTAGTCATCACATCCATTGGCATAGCTCTTGTTATCTTAGTATTTCTGTCCCTAAAATTCCTTGTAGCTATAACCTGACATGATATAAGGTCAAGGTTGGTCACCCCTGTGTAATTTTTGGCACTTAAAGGCTTTCGTATTTGGGTAAAAGGCAAGACTAGAGCAGGCTTCAACTACAACCACCAATGTCAAGATTACCACCAATGTCAAGATTACCACAAATTTCTGCTTCTGTTTTTGATGAAGTACAAACCTATCACCATCTTTAAAACAAGCAAAAACAAAAAATTAACAAAACGAAGTAATCTACGTTCTGGAAATACATCAATGAAAAAACCAGGTATAAGCTTCTATCTACCCTCACAGAGCTCCCTGGAAAGCGTCAAACAGTCCTACGCAACATGGAAATCAAGTAAACATCTTTGTGGGAAATGTCATTCTTCCCCATGACACTTCCTCACCCATCCCAGCTGGGTCACCAATAGCATTCGCCAGTCTCTTTATTTGTTCTTCATCAACCACCTCGCAAGTATCAATACTTGTTAGTCACAATCTCAGATATCTTCAGATATCACAGTCTTCAAGATTAAAAACAACAACAACAGAAGTAGCAGCTAACACACTGGAGTGCCTGCCCAAGCTAAGCACAGTGCTTAGCTTTATGGTAATGATCTTACTTGATTCTCATAACCCCATGAGATAGGTCCTGGTATCCCCATGTTACAGATGAAGAAACCAAAACCCAGAAAGGTTAAGTTACTTTCTCAGTGTCAAACAACTACTGAGTTGTGTGCCCACTAACTAATGTCAGAGCCCATGCTCTTCACTGCAAAGGGGCACGGCCTCTCCTCCAGTCCGCACCCCATCATTCTCAGCAGAGGCTCAGTTCCTCGCGGATCTCTCCCTTTTCTATGCAAGGTGAGTTTATTCAAGAAACAGTCCATACCACCATCGTCCCTTCCTCCCCTCTCTTCTTCCTTCAACAACCCGAAATCCATCTTCTCTCCCGACCGCTCCACAAAATGCTTTTCCTGAGGTCATCGAAACAGCCCACTTCTACACTATCCAGATAGCATTTAGACTTTACCTTACCAGACTTCTCTCCTGCATTTGACTCTGCCCATGACTCCCTCCTTCTTAAAAATCCATCCAGTGTTCCAAGATACCAGCCATACGATCCTCCCACCTCTATAACGATTCCTTTCGGCTGTCCTTCATATAATATCTTTTACCCACACTTAAATTTTGCTATTTCCAGGGTTTCGCGCTTGCTGGCCTCTCTTTTCACCCTGTATCCTTTTTATCCAGCAGCACTCATGTTCTTCATTTTTTTTTTTTTTGCTGTTTTTTGTTTTTGCGGTACGAGGGCCTCTCACTGTTGTGGCCTCTCCCGTTGTGGAGCACAGGCTCCGGACGCGCAGGCCCAGCGGCCATGGCTCAAGGGCCCAGCCGCTCCGCGGCATGTGGGATCTTCCTGGACCGGGGCACGAACCCGTGTCCCCTGCATCGGCAGGCGGACTCTCAACCACTGCGCCACCAGGGAAGCCCATGTTCTTCATTTTAACAACCACCTATATGAAGGTTCCCAAGTCCACAGGTGTGGAAACACTCCTAACTGATTTTGTACCACCAACCCTCACTGCCAACTCTTATATCCAACGTTTTAGTGGAGAATCTTTCTGAATGCTCCACACACACATCTCAGACTTAACATGACTAAAGCTGAGCTCATCATCTCCCTCTTCGTCTCAAGTCGGCTCCTCCTCCTTTCTTCAAGTGATGCCACCCCCATCCTTCTAGTTCTTGACTCTGAAGTCTGGAGTTATCTCATAAAGCTCACTTTCACTCATCCTTTTCTTCAGCTCCTAATACTATTATTGTCTAAGACAGTGTCCCTCGCTCTTACTCCATGCAGTCCTGCAATCATGGTCCTAGTTCTGGCCTGGACTGCCTTAATAATCACTTAACTGTTGTCTCTGTTTCTCGAATTTTCCAATATGCAGCTTTTTCAATCCAACGTTGGAGTGATGTTCTAAAAATCACTTCGATGTGATTCTGCTACCTGTAAGACCAACCTGCTTATTTCCTGCACACCTACTCATCAACAACGCAAGTAGCACCTCTTCCAGGAAGTCTTCTCCCAGGCTGGGTTGGCTGCCCCTCTTTTGTGCTCCCATGGTACCCTCTGCTTTCCTTTGACATGGCATTTTCCATATCCTCTTAAAATTTTCTCTCTCTGTCTTTGAAACAAGAATGCAATGCATGCTTTCTGTGGGCTGGTCCCTTCCATGTACCGGGGATATAGCAATGAACATGACCGAGAAAATCCCTGTTCCTCTGGAATTTTTATTTGTGAAAGTATAGATGGAGGGACGGATGGATGGATAGATAGAAATATCAGAGAGGAATAAGTGCTAGGTAGAGAATCAAAATAGGTTGAAGTGACAGAGAATATTTTAGAGTCAGTTAAGCTGAGAGCTGGTTGACAAGAGGAGCTAGTCATGTGATGAGTGGTGGAAAAGCACATCAAGGAGAAATCCAGGCTGTGTAGGGGATACCAGTTCAGGCAGAAAAAAGGTTTGGCTGTTTCAAAATCAGAATGAAGGCCAGCCAGTATGCCTGGATCCAAGTGGGCAGGGGGAGATAGGTCTGAGCTGACACAGAGAGGTAGCTGGAGGTCAGATCACATGGGGCTCCATGAACCAGGATGAAGAGCTTGGATTCTCCTCTGGGTACAATGGGTAGCCTTCAGTGGATTTTTAGTAAAAGAGAATAAGATCTGGAGAGATGCAGACTGATTTGAGATGTGGAGAGGCAGAGTCCCAGGACTTGCTGATAGATTAATGTGGAACTGGAGGGAAAGAAAAGGATCAAGGTTAATTTCTAGACTTTTGCCTTGAGAAACTGGATAAATGGTAGTGATGTTTAGAGATATTTGGAGATCAGGGGAGAAGGAGGTAGGAGGTTATAGAGGGAAGTCAACGGTTCCTTCTTTCTGTTTCCCTTTCTTATTTTATTCTATATTTTTTGGTATTTCCAAAGGATGTTTTCTAATTTTTATTTATTTATTTATTTTTATTTTTAATTGAAGTATAGTTGATTTACAATATTATATTAGTTTCAGGTATACAACATAGTGATTCAATAATTTTATGGATTATAATCCATTTAAAGTTATTATATAATATTGGCTATATTCCCTGTGCTGTGCAATATGTCCTTGCAGCTTATCTACTTTATACATAATAATTTGTACCTCTGATTCCCCTACCCTCATCCTGCCCCACTGGCAACCACTAGTTTGTACTCTATTACCTGTGCTCTGTTTCTGTTTTGTTATATTCATTTGTTTTATTTCTTAGATTCAACATATATGAGATAACATATATTTTTTTCCAAAGATGACATACAGATGGCCAATAGACACGTGAAAAAAATGCTCAACCACAGGGAAATGTAAATCAAAACCACAAATGAGATGTCACCTCATACCTGTCAGAATGGCTGTCATCAAAAAGACAGCAAATAACAAGTGTTGGCAAGAATGTGGGGATCAAGGAACCCCAGTGCACTGTTGGTGGGAATGTAAATTGGTGCTGCCACTATGGAAAACACCACGGAGGTTCCTCAAAAAACCAAAAACAGAGCTACCATATGATCCAGCAATTCCATTTCTGGATATATATCCAAAGAAAACAAAAACACAAATTCAAAAAGATATATTCACCTCAGTGTTCATAGCAGCACTATTTACAATAGCCACAATATGGAAGCAACCTAAATGTCAACAGATGAGTGGATAAAACAGACGTGGCACATACATATAATGGAATATTACTCAGCCATAAAAAAGAATGAAGTAATGCCATTTGCAGCGACATGGATGGAGCTGGAGGGTATTATGCTTAGTGAAACAAGTCAGACAGAGAAAGACAAATATTGTACATTATCAAGATTTCTCTTTTTAACCATGTTATGTTTGAGATCTGAATAGAGTCTGGAGTTCCAGGGGAAAGTGTTTATATACATATATACACACATATATGTATATACATACATACACCATCAAATGTATATACGATAGTATGTGTGTGTATATACATATAATCAAATCCATATCTCCATAGATATATATGTGTGTGTATTTATATATAAATACTCATATAGATAAATAAATAATGTGTGTGTGTAGTTGGATTAGATCTCTTCTGGAAAGTGTGCTGATAGAAAAGAATAGAGCACACAGGAATGGTCCCTATAAGCCCCTTTGTGACCAAACTGTTTTGATAATCTCCTTGGCAGGAATTACAGAGAAGGTGTTGTCTGTTGTAAGTTTTTCACCTTTTTGTCCCCTGAGGTATGTCCCCTAACTCTTGTCCTCACGTCAGCTTCAGGAGATGACCCTGCCATTGCCATCACTCCTGCCACCTAGCAAGTTTCCAACTCCACCCATTCACAACGTGGCTAACCTATTTTCTTTGGAATAATCTTCCATAATCCTGTCAAGCTTTAAATATACACATTGAAAGTAAAATAGACAATTTCACTGAGGGAAATTGGACCTTCTATCATAACTCATTGTCCTGAACAAATTATATAAATAATAATACTCGCAACCACAGATGTTCTGTAATAAATCCCCAAGCTATAGCGCCAGCATAAAATGTTTTTTCTCTTTTTCTACTCACCAGTGAGAAAACAAATCATTGTATCTTTCCCCTCAAATAAATTTCAGTAATTTAAATTAATTTCAGAGGAAACCATATATTCTCCAGGTAGTATTTCAGTTCTTTAGTATTCTGGGTTCAGTTCACTTCTAGGTGGATATTAATTATCTTACACATGTGATTCTAGAATATTTTCATTAAAGCCATACGGTTCCTTTAAAAAAAGATGGTCTTCTCCAACCACCTAGAGGGGTGGGATAGGGAGGGTGGGAGGGAGGGAGACGCAAGAGGGAAGAGATATGGGGACATGTATATGTATAACTGATTCACTTTGTTATAAAGCAGAAACTAACACACCATTGTAAAGTAATTATACTCCAATGAAGATGTTAAAAAAATTCGAAAAGATGGTCTTTCATTTATAATTTTTATATGTACCTAAAGCAAAGAGATTCAGAATGACATTCATTGATAAAACAAGTTCATCTTCCTGAGAAAATTGGAGCCCTCTAAAGTTCCTCTTTGATTTAATTTTTTTCAAAGAAGGACGAAATGACTCAGCACTTAGCGCCTTGGACTTTCATCTGGCATTTAACTCTTTTTCCTTCTATCGTTATCCAGCTGCTCTATTAGTGTGCTGTGGTCATTTTGTAGCGTGCTAACACGGCTAGGCTGAACGTTTTCTAGAATGCCCTTCCCTGTCTCGTTCCAGTTTTGTCTTTTTACACTTGAAGGTCAGCACTTTTGCGGTTCACACAGGTCCACACCTGATTCTCCTGCAGAATGCACCCTTCACTGAGGTGGGTGGTGATAACCAGTGAGCAGTAACAAGGGGTTCCGTCCATCCTCACAGGTTCCAGCTGGTGCTCACGAATTCGAGCTAGTCCTGGCTCTTCCCCACTTTCAATCCATTTCTCTTTCCAACAGCCTGTGCTGCATCCTCCAAGCTCCAGCATCAGATGCAAAGGCGACAGCCTTAGACAGTGTCTAACCAGCGGCCACGCTGCCTAAAGTCAAATCTCTGTTGCAAATCCCTGCGTGTAAGAGGTCAGGCGCTAGAAGGGGGGAACTGTCCAAGGTGATGCGTTTTCTCTCTACCCCTGTCTGTATGCCAAGTGACACCTCTACTCTCCAGACTTTAACTGAATCCTATCTAGCTGACTCCATCATCTCCGTTTTAAGCCCTGGCTTGTATCTGCACACCTTGCCTGTTTCCAGCTACCTACAGGACATCCCCACTCTGATAAGGTACCATCGCTCCAAAAGCAATGTGTCTAAAGCTTAGCTGACTGAAGTCCCTGCCAGCCTCCATCAGCATCCCTTCCATCTTCCAGGCTGGAGAAAGGCAGGCACCTTTGACTCTTTCGTCTTGTGGTCCATTCGGCAACGATTACTGAATGCTCCCTCGGAGTTCTAGAGGACAGCAGGGGCCAGGGAAGAAGACCAGTGGGTGGCACTTTTGACCCTACCTGCTCAGTTCCAATAAACAGAGTTCTGTTTTCATGAAATCCCACACACAATTGTTTTAAATGAGGGCTCTATTTACTGTGGCGTCCTCGCCCAAGGCCCTTTCCTCTGCACATCACCCTCTGCTCTCCTCACTGCTTATGATCTGTGGGGTTGCAGGTCAGTACTGCTCCTCCAGTGAGAGCACTGGTGAGGAATACCCTCGCTTCGTCCTCACCCCAGGCAGTGTGGGCAACACGGCCTCCAAATTTCAGCAAGATGTCCCTGGCAAAGATCAACCACCGCTGCCTAATTGACAAACCCTCTGGATTTTTCGTCTCCTTCCTACTTGACTCTTTCTGGTATGAGATGACTCTGTTTTGCACCCTCCTTCTCGAAATGCTTTTCTTCCTTGGCTTCTGAAGCATTAATCTGTCCTGTTCTCCTCCTACTTGAAAAGAAATATAAAATGCATTATTATGGGAAAAAGTGATGACGTCACTTCCTTTGTCACCCTGTGTGTGTGTGCACAAATGTGTGTGTGTCCCTGTTCTCCATACACTCTCTTTGAATAATCTCATATTTTTCCAACTCATCCACTTCAGCAATCTCCTACGAGCTGATGAACCCCGAATCTGTATCTCAACTGTCATCTGTGATCTGCATTCCAGTCTCATAAACCTAAATGTCCACTGGAATCTCCACCTGAATGCTCCTAGACCCTTAAACTCATCCCACCCCAGACTGAATCTATCCTTGTTCCCCAGCCCAGGTTCATCTCACCCAAGCATATTTATCTCATTTATTCATTTATTCTCCCTTCTCTTGATTCCTTGCATGATGTTATGTAAGATCACTCTCAGATACTAGCATTTAAATGTTCTTTTATTATGTTCACCTGTTAATTTAGTCTCCTCATGTAAACTTTAGGATTCTTGAAGGCAGGGATCGCACTGTTGGCTGGTCTTCTAGACTTACAATATGTGACATTTAGCTACACATAAATACGTGGAATCAAATGGAATTATTCTCAAGTCTTTGGCTCTACCAATGGAGGAACAGGCCAAGAAATCATAACTACATCCGCTCTCTAAATCCAAAAGTAACAGATGCAATTCATCTTCTTTGAGTACTATTAGTAGGAGAAAGAATTTTAAAGTGAAAAGTATGTAAGAAAAAGAAATGCTCAAAACTAGATTTTGAAATCTGACCTAGAACTATGTCTTAAACGTTTCCACCTGCATGATCTTCCATGACTTGATAATCCATCTCCCCACCTCCGACCTTATGACTGGACCAGTACAGATGAAGACAGATGAGAAGCACATGGTTTATTAGGCTACAGGGGCTCTGTCCCTAAAGATGGCCAACCCTTAACTCTGAAAACCAATCAGAAACTGGAGGAGTTGGGGAGAGGCTGGGAAACAGAAGTGGGGCATCTCAGGCCCTTCCAGCCCCTACCTTTGCTTCCTGTGGTCAGTCCCCTGCAGGGACAGCCTCTGACCTTTCGCCCCATGGTGGCAGGAGGAGAGGCCTTCCCCATTTTCTCATGCCAGGCTCCCCAGACTCTCGGAGGCCACACATCCGCTGTCCACCGACACTTCTCTGACTGAAAATGGTAATGAAGCTACTCATTCCCCGCCTGTCCTCCAAAAGGATAAAAATGGGTGGGTGAGTCATGAGCTCAGTACATCTACAGCTGTTCCAGAATATTTGAAATCTCTGCTTTATGGGCAGCAAGCAAGCTAGAGGGGCCGAACAAATAACCATGGACACAGCCATGACGGGGAGGAGGTCTGGAAATAGCGTGTGGAGGAAACAGTTATCATCTCCCTGAGTCTTACATTTCTCACTTGCCTTTGGATAAGTCCAGAGTACATGGAAGCACATGTTATTTCTTCATGCCTGCCTGGCCCTGGGCCCAAAGAGGCCAAGCTTGACCTTGCCTGTCCCAGCCCCCCTTCTGCCCTCTCTGCCCCACTCAACGACACCCTTTAAATGTCTACCTCAGGCCCTCCCGTCTAAATTTCTCATGGATAAGATTCTCAGATTTGTCATTTACACACCCCACCGTACAACTAACCCTGGGACTTCTATGGGAGAGTAGACAGAAGCAATTTTTTTTTCTTCTTCCCCAGTTAGCTAGCAGGTGTGTATGGAGGGAAAGGTATCACTTTGAGAGAAGAAAGCCATTCCCTGATATCACATCCTAAGGCAGGTCCAGTGGTCCAGGCTGTCACATCCTCTCAGGGGAATGAAGAAATTACTCACAATTAGCAGAGAACATCTTGGAATGATATTCACCATATTCCTTGGCTTTAGTCATTGTATGCTCTGTTGGCCTCAACCCTAATTAGACGGTTGAGAAAAGGAAGACTATTAATTGCTGTGCATCCACTGTGAGCACAGGATGAGATATTTCAATCAAAAGATCCAAGAACAATTCTCCTTCAAGGTTAAAAGAAAAATTAGCTGCTTGGATAGTAAAAGAAATCTGCTTTGGCACATAAAGCAGTTCTTGTTACGAATATCTGACTCAGGGTGACGCTTTTCTGCGTGCTATCTTATAGAAGCTAATTGCTACCAATTCCTAGAACCACACACTAGAGAACGTGTTATAAGCATGAAGAGAAAACAAATAATTAGAATTGATTTTCAACCCAAGTTGGACAGATGAATGCCTCTAATCATCCTTCTTTGATCACGAATGTCACTTTTTCTTAACGTAATTTTCATTCCCGGTTTCTTCCCAGGAGTAGAAATGAAATATCCAATCAGGTGTTACAAGATTTAAATCATCCTATATAAGTCATGGGGGCTCTTCAAAGAAAACCCAGAAAATATGAAGTTTTGAGTGAAGAAAGCAAAGGCTTTTTTGGGAAAGCCTTAGAAGGCAGAGCTTCTGGGACGGCCAAGACGACAAAACGGCAAGTGCTTTCTTGATGCTTCATCTTGTTCATACTTGACATCCTTCCTGCATCCTCAGGTCATCTTCTCTCCTCCCTTCCCAACTCAGGTTCCAGGCTGCTCTGGGTCCTGAAAGCTGTACCTACATTCCTGGTGGCAACTGCTTGGAGGCACAGCTGGGGACGCTACGTCTGGTCACCCGGCTCCACTGCGCTGACAGCTGCTCAGAGAGCTCACCAGCCTCCATCGCTGAGATGGGCCACCAGCCCTCTCTCCCTCCAGAGAGACCCCAGAATGAGGGGTTACTCTCTGGGATCACAAAGCTTTATTGCTGAGGCACTTTAAAAATTACACCACTGCTTTAAGGATAGGGAAGGCAACTTGTTAATTTGTCGTTCTCTGGTAAGTGCCTTGGACCCTAGCACGCAGTGGATTGCTCTGTAATAACTGACTCAACTACTGACCCAATCAATGGATACCCTGGAATTCTTTCATCATGACATGTTGTGTCACCGAAAACAGATCATTAGTGGACTAAATTCCATCCGCAGAATGAACTCTCTGGCTTCACTGTAGAACTATCATTTGCATGTTCTAGAAGACTAATTAGTGGCTTGTTACTGGGTTTCTTGAGAGTTAAATTTGAAATGAAAGATGCCACTCCAATGTACATACACAATGAAATGTGCTGGTAGATCTTTTACTGGTACTTGTTTTCACTTGTACTTGTTTTCCTAAAATACTGGTGTGAGGGAGCCTGACCCCCTTCCTGTCACTTTTAAATAGCCTCCTTCTAATCCACTTAATTTCCTGGCAGTAATGAATCTCTCAGAATACATTCTGATCAGGTCTCTCTTTTCCACGGAAAGCACACTTTTTACCTGCAGGACTCTGATAAAATACGGAATAACACAATCATAACATCTGGTTCTTAGAGGAAGAGATAGAAACCTGTGTAGTTGGTCTAAAAGGGTCCTTTCCAATATAGATACTCCAGGGCAACTAGGTTCTCATTTAGGTAAGATGCCTGACCGTGAAAATCTTAGCTATTAGTAAGTTTATCTTTAGCACTGGAAAGATGTTAGAAAACAGAATCTATTGTTTGAACTTTATCTATTATCAAGGAAAGAAAATCAGAGGTCTGAAACTCCTCTATTTGAGGCTATTACAAAATCTTTTTTGTTAGAACAGGGATAAATTCAGTGGTGATGGTTTTGGAAATCAAAAAGAGTAAAGAGCACATGTTAGCCTGTTGGGTGTCTTTAGAAGAAAGAGCACTTAAATAAGGAAAAGACAGATATATCTCTGGAAAGTATAACAGGACCAGAAGCTGTGGGTAGAACTTTGAAGTAATTGTGTCCTGAGCTTGAAATATAACCAACATTTCTGAAAGCTGGCTATATAGATTTTGATTTATATTTGACTATTCAGCATGAAATGGACTGAGATTTCTTTGTGACTCTAAAAGCTACAGAAAAATATACACATTTCCTATTTTCTGTTAGGGACTATTCAAAGTGACAAGTATATACTATAATGATGCTCAAAAATGCATATTCGGACGGAGGTCCAGATTTTGGTTACATCTGGCTGTACTTAACACAATATTGAATGGTCTAGATAATATGAACTCAAAGAAGAAAAAAATCTTCAAAATATTTATCATTAAGTTATAACTTAAATAACAGTGGTTAACACTTAAAGATGTGTCTCCCTCATACATGGAGATCGTTTGTTTTTGAGAAAACCCTTCCAATTCTGAAACATAGGGGATTTATCAAATGCTGTGAATCAAAATCGGATTTAATAAGTTAATGTTGAGATTAACTAAGGATCTAGTATGTGCTGCAGCAGACAGATGCCTGCGTAAAAAGGATACATATTATTTTTTAATGGTGAAATAAAAATGCAAATGGAGAAGAAAAATGAGCTCCATGTTATGACAATGGTAAAGAAAATCTCTCCAGGGAGTCTCAAAGAATATTGGGAAAATGATTTTAGGAAATACAGCCAGGAGCATAGTTCAATTCATTTTGTTTACTTTCAAGTATTATTATCCATGGTCTTTGGAGAATAATGTGCTAATTATAGACGGCTGACAAAATGTAACTGGTAACAAACTATTATATATAGAATGGATAAACAACAAGGTCCTACTGTGTAGCACACAGAACTATATTCACTATCCTATAATAAACCATCACGGAAAAGAGATGAAGAAGAAAGTATACATATATGTATAACTGAATCGCTTTGCTGTACAGCTGAAATTAACACAACATTGTGAACAAACTATACTCCAATAAAATAAATTCTAAAAACAAAAAGCTCTTTCTGATGCTGCAAGATTGAACACCAAGGTTGAAGCCGTCGTATAAAATGAAGACTTGGAGTAGGTGGGAAGCACCAGACCACAAGAAACTCACGGAATGAGAACAGTCTTCGGAGGACTGTCCCAGATAATTCTTTATATCCCACTGTCTGGTTTAGGTCAGTTTGGGTTCTAAACCCTGAACAGGTCTGAACTTTTTGTGAGTCCAAAACCCCAACTTTGGGCAAAAGCAACTAGAGTTTGCTATGAAGGATTCTGGACCAATTTTACAGAAGAAGTACTTGGGATAAAGAAGTACTGACGGATGCCTCAGTATTCATCTGCCTGTCCCCCAAAGTCCATTTCAAATGTAATTTCATTATTACAGAATGATAATTAACACATGAGAAAAAAGTTCATGCCATTCATGCCCAGTACTGTCTAAGAAGTTTTGTAATTTTTGTTATTGTTGTTTCTTGTTGTTCTTAAAACTCAATCCTAGGAACTTCCCTGGCAGTCCAGTGGTTAAGACTTGGCCTTCCAATGCCTTCCTGGTCAGGGATCTAAGACCCCACATGCCTCCAGGCCAAAAAACCAAAACATGAGAAAGCAGGAGCAATATTGTAACAAATTCAATAACGACTTAAAAAAAAAACCCTCAATCCTCACCACAGTCAGTTCTGCTAAAACTTTTAAAAATCTGTCATATTTTACAGGTGTGGAAACTAAGCTCCAGACAGGGCTTTAAGTAACAAGCTCGAGGCCACCCAATCAGTAGATGTAGAGCCAAGATTGAACCCAGATGGTCGCCTTCCCAAGCCACTTTCCTGTACTCACCCCATGACCACCTTTCCTGCTGGCCCCCAACCAGATGCAACTACTTCTGAATTCCAGCAGCATTTTGTGCCAATATATCCTATGTTGATTTTAACTGTATTTACTTGACTACATGTTGCTTCCTCTCAACTAGATTATATACTTGCTGAGAGGTAAAGGGAGCTCCTTCTGTTGTCCCCAAGGCCTGTTTCAATGCCTCAAACATAGCAGGCACTCAACAGATTTTGGTCATGGGAGTGAATTAAATGGGGTGAGGGGTTGATTTGTCCAATCACTCAAACCACTACTCCATTTACACTATGAAAATCCAAGCCAGAATGGACTTAATCCTCTTCTCCAGCCAAAGGGCAGAGATGGAGAGCTGGACTCAGGAACATAACCAAGGCACGTGTCCATCCCCATCTTATCTCCCCTGCCTACTCCCCTGTCAACATTGACCTAAATGAAGCAAGGTCTTCATTTATTTTAATTCAACTCCCTGGCATTCCATGTTCCATGACAACTTTTAAGAGATTAGACAAACGCTGGCCAAATTCAACATTTTACCAAAGTCCAGTTGGAGTAAAAGTCAAGAGCAGCTAAAGATAGCTTACAGCTGGACGTACTGTAGTGTCTAATGAACTCTGGGGAGATGTGTGAGAAGGGGTTACAGTAACTTATAAAAGACCCAGAATGAGTGTAAGGACAGAAGCCTGGACTGCTCAGGTGATGGGTCCAGGTTCCCTTTCGAGCCTTCCTCACCCCCTCCCACTCATCCCGTTTGCCTGAGAAACCACCAGAATGTGTGCTTGGTATTCATAGCGTGGAATGAAGTGAAAATAAGCTTCTTTCTCTACTTCCTCCTGATATGACCAACTTCACTTCTTTTGCCCCAAGTCATAGCCTTGGAAAAGCCCCTGTGCCTTTTGTTCAAGAACAGGATAAACAGGCCCGGAGGACACTTTTCCTCTAGCAGGACCTGCGTGTTAAGGGGGCTGGTCAATTTCTGGGCCACCCAGCAGGAGAGAGGTAAACACGAAAGAAGGATGACTTTACAGCCACTCTTCTGCCTCTGGAAAATACTAAAAAGTTTAAAAAGCTCAGTCTTGAAGCATAAAATTAGAGAATGTTGGGTTGATAGAGACCTTGACTACCTTATATTCAATGAGGGCTTTGAAACTCAGTGAGGGGACATGATTTGAGAAGCAGTGACCCTGGGACTTGCTGTCCACCTCCCAGGCCAGGCCTGTTGGGCTCCATCAGCTCCTTCTGGTGGTTCTTTTCTCTCTTGACACAGATGCACTTTTCAGAACCAAATCAGGTAACGACCTTGCACCCTTGGAGACTGGTACTAGGTGACTCTCTAAAGCAGCCTGACAAGGAACATGAGAGGTGGGCAATGGGACCCACAATTAAAGCTGAGACTTGAAAGCATCGGCTCAGAACCACTCTGGAGACAGCCATGACTCACGCAAATTTCAAGCAAGACAAAATAATGATTACAAGTCTGTCCAGAAGCGGGGGGCGGGGGGGGAAACGAGTGAGCTAAAGAGCACTAGGGGTCATCAGTCATTCTATAAGTAATATGGAAGCGTGAAAATGCTCCCCATTTAGTACTTTTCAAGCCCACAAAAGGCCTAATCTATTCACAGACTGTAATTGTAATGTATCCCTAGATATGGCATGTAGAGCAAAAGCATGCAAGTGAGACTTAGGAAAAAGTACAGCTGTTAGAATTGCCTGTGCATTAGTGCCGTAGAGAGAGACAGATCTAGTTTTTTCTGGCTTCTCTGGAATCCCTCTATCTATAAACTATTGTCTCTTCCATTTGAGAAGTTGGGCTCTGAGGGCTTCCTCAGAGAAGGGAGGGCTCGTGACAGTAGTGAACTCGAATGTTCTGTACAAAACAGGGCTACCTGTGAAAAACAATCTGGAGTTTCCTTAAAAAAACTAAAAATAGAGTTACCATCTGATCCAGCAATCCCACTACTGGGCATATGTCCAGAAAAGATGAAAACTCTAATTCAAAAAGAGACATGCTCCCCAGTGTTCACAGTAGCACTATTTACACAAGCAAGACATGGAAGCAACCTAAGTGTCCATCAACAGAGGAATGGATAAAAAAGATGTGGTATATATATATATATATATATATAATGGAATATTACTCAGCCATTAAAAAATGAAATTTGTTTGCAGCAACATGGATGGACTCAGAGATTATCATACTAAGTGAAGTAAGTTAGCCCAAGAAAGACAAATACCATATGATACCACTTATATGTGGAATCTAAAAAAAAGATACAAATGAATTTATTTACAAAACAGAAACAGATTCACAGACATAGAAAATAAATTTATGCTTACCAAAGGGGAAAGGGGAGGGTGAGGGATAAATTAGGATTATGGGATTAATAGATACACTCTATATAAAATAGATAAACAACAAGTATTTGCTGTGTACCACAGGGAACTGTATTCAGTAACCTGTAATGACCTCTAATGGAACAGAATCTGAAGCTGTACACCTAAAGCTAACTCCGTATTGTATACCAACTATAGTTTAATAAATAAGTTAAAAAAAACAGGGCTAAATAGAGAATGCCCTTTGACCCCCAGGCCCTGTCTCATCCCCATCCTTGTGCTGCATGAGGCACCCTACTTACAGTGCCTAGGATGTAAATCTAGCCCTTTGGCTAGAAAGACGTGGTGATATTCCACAAACTCCACTTCCTGCAGGAGCTCTTTTGCCTTGGATTCTAGATTTTGCCCTTTTATCAGCTGAAGAGAAATAACTTGACCCTCTTTGGGAAAGGACAGCTCTGTTTTCAACACTGTCTTATGCCCTGCCCATCTCAGAACTTAGAACCGAAGTCCCAGTCCCTTAGGTTATTGAAATTCTTGGTTAATGCCAGTAAATCACATTGAAAATTCTACAAAAAAAAGTTCTATACTTTTAGACTTCGAAGAAGTCCATGCCTTGATTTGGTTTTTGTTTGCTTGTTTCCAAAGAGAACATCTTCTTGGTATATTGAGCTATTTTTATTTGTTATAAGTGCAGAAGCTTCTTCACGTTGAGCATCTCTTGCAAAAATATTTATTTTTATTATTTATTATTCCACCCTCCTCCCACACACACACAGCTAACTATTATCCTGAATGCAGGAACTGAATTCCAAGGTATTTAAAGCAAATATATTCTAGCTCTGAAAATTAGACTGAACATCCACTCAATCACTTCACAAATAAATGAATATAATGGGGAAATGAATAATATGAAGGCTTTGTCTGGAGGATTCATACTAATTGAGAAAAATTGCAGAAAAAGCAATTGATATCACCACTTCAGGCTTCTTCTCAAAGGAAGCAGCACATATAGAAATTACTACTAACTTTTGGTCAGTCTGATTTATTCTCTTAAACACTTGTACCTCATTTTCAACCAAATGAAATATCAAAGTAAGTAATGACAAATTTTGTAACCTTTAATTCTAGGTAATACAATGTCCTGAGGCTTGAAGTGTTCCCTAAACTCAAACTTAAGTACATTATGGGGGAATTGTTCATTAGTCTATGGTATGTAATTATCTGCCTTTAACTTTCATTTTAAACATTTGTTCTAATTGACAGACTAGATCCCCCAGAAATGCTGAAAAATCTACCAATAGGCAATTGCTTTATATGCCAGTGTGATCATTTGCATATTGAAACCTTTACTCTCATTAGCTATTGAATATTTCTCTTGCAATTTAACCATGGAGCAAAATTCGACAGTCATTTTGCTGTTTATGACATTTGCCAAAAAAAAGAAAAAGTCTTTTTACTACTAGTAAAGAGCAATATAATAATAATAGTATTACATAAGTACTGTTATAACAGTTAGAGTAAAGGTTGCCAATAACCTGACTTCTGTTCTTGACTCTGCTGACCAATTTTTGGGGGGACCTTGGGCAAGTCACTGAACTTCTCTGAGACTCAATTTTCTAACCTATAAAGTGGAGCCTCTGGTCAATTACAGGACTGCTGTGTGTATTAGATGTAACACTTCCAAAGCATTTTAGTCTGTGGCTGTGTCCCAGTCTCAGACAAGTCCCACTTTGGTTTTGAGTGGTGGCATCGTCATCATCACCATCTTCTCCACCCGCATCACTATGACCATCATCATTGTCATTATCGGGATTGGCATTGTAAGCAGTTGCCCAGAAAATATGACTGAAGGATTACTTATGGAACAAGGCATGTAGGTTTCACACTGTATTAATTTCCTAGGGCTGCCCTTAAAAAAGTACCCA
Source organism: Delphinapterus leucas (assembly GCF_059928025.1). Classification (NCBI taxonomy): domain Eukaryota; kingdom Metazoa; phylum Chordata; class Mammalia; order Artiodactyla; family Monodontidae; genus Delphinapterus; species Delphinapterus leucas. The sequence goes on from NC_143149.1 coordinate 31,434,704, forward strand.
AAACTGAATGTCTTCAAACAACAGAAATTTATTCTCTCAAGGTTCTAGAAGATGAAAGTCTGGAATCAAGGAGTCAGCAGGGCACACTCCCTCCAAAAGCTCTGGAGGAGATTCCTTCTTGCCTCCTCCAGACACTGCTGGCTCCTGGTGTTCCTTGGCTTGAGGAAACAGAACCCCAATCTCTGCATCTGTCTTCACGGGGCCACCTTCTCCGTGTGTTCAAATCTCCCTTTCCTTTCTCTCATAAAGACACCATAAATCATTCTCAAAAATCCAGAAAGATTTCATCTTGAGATTCTTAACTTTTACATCGCAAAGACCCTATTTACAAATAAGGTCATATTCTGAGGTTCTGGGTGGACATGATTGAGGCAGAGAGGGTCATTGCTAACTTCAATAAATGCTCAAGGCTGACCGGGACATGTTTTAGGAAAAATTTTAGGTCTGAATTCAGGATTCGTAGAAAAGAATACCAGGATCATGAGCAAAGCATGGGAAGTGGAAGCATATTTGTTGTGTTCTTGTCATCATTAAACACTCATCTTTGAGGGAAGTGAAACTTAAAGAAGGTTTGTCAGGGCCCAGGGTCACTCAGTGGCAAAACTGCACTAGAAATAAAATTCAGTGTCCTTTCCACTACACAACTGAATCATCTCTGCTCATCTCAACGCTCCTCTAGAAATAACTGCAAAAATATAAATATAAGACCTTGAAAATTACAGACACTTTAATACTTATGTTGACTTAGTCAGATTAAAACAGTTAAGAACCATTTGGCTGACTTCCATCACACTAAACTTCCACCTGAGAACAAAATAAAAGCTGGATACAATTTAAAGGAAAAAGTTTTGAAAGCCTTGAAGAGTTGCTGTAGTTGATGTTGGTATACTTCAAGGAAAATACTACTAGTAACAAAGAAGGATATTTCATGATGGCAAATAGTGATAAAAAAAGGGCCCATACAATAAGAATACATTAAAAAATCCTAAATTTGTAAGCATCTAATAATATACCTTTAAATATATAAAACAAAAAAGAAAAGATAGAATTAAGAAGACACATAGGCAAATCATATGTACAGCTGGAGGTTTCTAATTATGTCTGCTTCTCATGGATATAAAAAGCAGACAAGAAAATCAGTAAGAATATACTGATTTGAACAAGATTAAGAAACTTGGCCTAATTGATAGATAGGACCATTTATTTATATTTATATTCATATATATTCTTTTTCAGATTCTTTTTCATTATAGAACCTATACTTTTATATTAAGAAGCTAGGGGAAAATGCAAATTAAATCCAAAGGAAGTAGAAAGAAGGAAATAATATTTTAATTGTCATGAAATAACTGTACATAAAGAAAATCAACAAATCCCCAACATTTGTTCATCAAAAAAAAAAAAAAACTAATAAAGATTGATAAACTTCTAACAAGAAAAGTGATCAAAAAAAAAAGGAAGAGACATAAATAAACAGTGTCCGGAAAGAAAAATATTCCACAAGCATTAAAAATAAAATTAGGGGATAAAATGAACAATTTTATACCAATATATTTTAAAATGTAAATGAAATGGACAAATTAATTGCAAGACAGGTTATTTAAGCTGATATAAGAATAGAAGATATGAATAATGCTGTATTAAAGAAACTAAATTTCTAACAAAAACACTCCCATAGCATACATTTTTAGGCCTAGATGGCTTCACTAATGAATTCTTCCTCATATTTAAGGCAAGAAATAGCAGCAGTCTACCACAAACTCATTCAGGGATTAGAAATAGAATCTGTTTATCGAGGCCCTCACACACTTGAAACCAAACCTAACAAGGATATTATAAGAAAATTATGGAACCGTCTGTCTCGTAAACAAAGACAGACTCATATACACACCCAGGATACTCAAATCTGGTATAAGGACAGATGAATTGGCCTGTGGGACAGAGCTATGACAATTATTTTCTTCAAGGTTTCTTCAACCTTGTGCTTTTGTGGTTAAAAAAAAAAGCAAACTGTCTTGTTTATTGGAAAGAAGGCAGCACAGCAGGAGACGTACCCTTCTGAAGTCACGTATACTTATTAAATTACACCAGGGAAGCAATGTCCTTTTCCAAATTCATCATAGGACTCTCTACTGGCAGTCCCTGCAGTCCTGTGTCCAAAGCCTGTCTGTGGTGGCTGAGTGACAGGAATTAATTAAAAGTGAGAGTCACACGCTGCTGGGTCCAGTCCTGTTTCTGCCATTTTTTGGGCAAGGTGGTGCTGCGAAAGTTACTTTGCCTCTCTGAGCCTTAGTTTCTCAGATCAAATAATGGGTCAGTAATATGTATCTCAAGGTAGTTAAGGGGAATAAACAAGGTATTAGGTGTGACTATGCCTAGCACAAATTCTGTCACGTGAAGTTTTATAGGTAAACATAGAGACGTAGGTATGTTCCTGAAGCTGGAGATGCTATCTATCTGCATCAGTTATTGACATGATTCTTGCCCCCTAAAGTCACTGCTGTCTACCTTTTTCTATTTATGAAGAGCAATAAATACATGCCCCTAAAAGATGATCATTTACCGTTGCAACTCCTTGTAAGGTGTCTGAGCGTACGTCAGATGCATGCTCGTTAGAATGCATACAGTATGGCTCACAACGGGAGGGTCAGAGAGATGCTGAAGGGACCGTTTTGGCGGTTGGGGATGGGGTTGGGGCAGCAGCTCCCAATAATCAATACAAGTGCTCTAGGTGCTGAGAATCAGAGACAGTCTTGTTTCTGAAGAGCTTCCTTGATAAAAGCCCTTTGGGGGTGGATCAGAGTAAAGCAAGTGATGAAAGCAGCTTTGACTCACCGAACCGCACAATATTGTGGAAAAACTGAGTCAGTAGGAACTCTGGGCTTAAACTTCTCCCCTGAAGCCAGGAACCCCTGTGAATCTATGTCTTTACAGTATCTTTGCCAAGAAATTTCCCTGCCTGGAACGTACCTTCCTATCCGTGCTTGGAAAATCGTTACTCATCTTTTCTTCTTTTTTTTTTTTTTTGGACATCTTTATTGGAGTATAATTGCTTTACTGTGTTGTGTTAGTTTCTGCTGTCGTTACTCATCTTTTAAAAATCACACATTCACTCCATCAGGAATGTTTACGAAGCCCTTAATACGTATCAAGTGTTGCGCTGGGGGCTGGGTGATAATGGGAAACAAAATCAGACCCTGACGACTTCATCCTTATGAGCTCGGCCTCTGCACTTATGTCCCTGTCCTGGTCCTCAAAGCTCAGGGTGCCCACATTATGGCAACAGAGAACAATCTATGTGTTTACATGACTGTTTCCCCAGCCTGTCAGGGAGCTCCCCAAGAGGAAGGCCTAAATCCATTCATCTTTTCTTCCCCAGGGCACACTCGGGGTCTGGCACACAGTGGGCACCCCATAAACCTTTGTTAAATGAATCATTCATTACTTATGAGGCCCTGATACAGTCGAATCTGTTCAATGATTCTGCTAATGAATATGAGAGAAATGAAAACAATTATACTCAGGAAAATTACATATTTTTGAGATATTCTTTGTTTTTTCCTATTTTATTAGATCTTATTAGCAGTCCTAGCAGCTACTTTAAAAATACCTAAAAGCTAATGTCATTGGTTTTCTAAAAAGATGAGCAATATAAATGCAGGGGAAATGATGCCTGATTAGACTTTTCTGGTTTAAAATCATGAGAATTTGGGGGAGGGGGAATGGAATGAGCTTCCATTAAATTGAAAAGAGCTATGTATGTGAATGACTTAAAATTCCAGGGGATCTGTTAGGTTTCCAGACTAAGCAACAATATGCTTCTAGAAATAGAAAGTGGTCGAAGACATTCACAGAATTTGACTTCACAACACGGAGGTCTGGCCCATCCTCCAAGTAGAGACTACATTGCTTATTTAAAAACACTTAATATAGATCTAAAAGTTTCCTGAAGTTCATACAAATGTGCTGACTAGCCTTGAAAAGAAGGAAAAAATGAAAAAAATATTGTCATTACTGTGTCCAAAAAAGGCAAGAAGTCATTCTTCAAGCGGCGCTAGGCAGACTCTGGAGGCTTGAACAGCATAAATATCAAGGGAACCTTGGAGATAAGAGATACAGTTTTCATCTACTTCTTTTGAAATAAGTAAAGCGGTTAGCCTTTATTCATCATGCTAAAAGTTACATACAAAAGGACTGAAGAGTGAAAGCATGAAACTACCTACTTGGTCTGATGTTTAGATCCTTTCAGATGGGCGTGATACTGTTCTATTGAGTTTAGGGAGACACTGCAGATGGTGCATCTGTAATCGCGCCTCAGACCTGTGGACGACAGACACACAGACCTGGTTAGCTACATCCTTGTCATCAACCACCTGAACGAATCCTAGATCTCCGAAAGGTCAGGGACAGAGTCTCTTAGAAGCCGTCTGGTCTACCCCACCAATAACATTTCAATCCTTCCTTCCAAGAGCCCAGCTGACAGGTTCCTCAGCAGAAGTATGACTGTGAATACTTTGGAAGCCACCTGCCCCGTTGTTGGATGACTGAAATTATTAGAACATACTTCTTTGGGGTAAAATGTTTCCATATACTTCATAACCCAAACAAAGAAGCAATCTGTTTTTTCCTTAAGGCAGAGAGACATGTAAGCTGTCATTTCTGCAGTGAAACTTGAGACTCCAGAGAAAAACTCGGTCTCAGTTCCTCTTCCACCTCTATTCCAAGGACCGAATCAGAAATTCAAGTTTAGATATCATTCATCTGAGTTCTTCTCCCAAGACCTTCTTATAAAATGTAGGATGCTGCCTTAATTTAACCCACATGTAAACTTACTTTCCATCAGAGAGTTGAAAAGAAAGTTATTGACTCTTTATCCATTTCATTCATTCATTAACAGAGTATCAACTTTGGACCAGGTACTAGGGACTCCAAGATGAATAAGATGCTCTTTGTTTCCAAGGAGTTTAGTGAAAACCTTGACTCCTCTGTCGCTCCTCATCTAGAGTCGGACGTGTTTGAAAGAAGCATCAACCAAACAACTTCCACAGCTCATATTCCTGCTATGTCCCATCAGAGTGGAGAGGAAAAGTAGATTCAGGGTCATGGTCTAAGTCTTTGGATTTTAAATCCTGGCTCCAAATATTCCTTGTTGCATAATGTAGGGGAAGCCACATAATATCCCCCTGGCCTCAGTTTCTTCATCTACAACATGAAGACGAGTCCATCCACAACACAAGGTTTTATAAGAATTAAGTGAATAAGTCTATTCAAACGCTTAGCAACTAAGACTTGTTGTTCTTAATTTTGCTCCAAAATTCCATATCTTCCCATTGTCAAAGCCAGGATAGTAAACAACTATAGCATTTTTTCCCCCCTGATGAATGCATAGTATTTTCTTTCTAAGACACAAAAATCATTCTTATTTTCCTAAAAAGAAAATAATGCACAGTGTTGGAAAGAATTTTGCAACCTGCTATCTGGGTGACTTGACACAAATTATTTGACTTCTCTGAACTTCTGTTTCCTCATAGGATTGTGGGAAGGACTGAGTAAGATAAGGCATGTATGAAGGAGCGTCTGGTATACAACAAGTGATAAACATAAACTAGCTGGTATTATGATTGCAAGGAGATATTACAAGGGAATCTTGATTTCCCAATGTCTTGGATGAAGCCCCCGGTTGAAGCTCTAAGACACAGGTGCTAGCTACACCCCCATGACTAAAGTGGAGTATGAGAGCCCCAGTTCAGGGCATCCAACAGAAGTGGTCAAGAGCCATTTTCCACCTAAAGCTGATCCCTCACCACCAGTCTGAAAAAGAGATTGGAGAAGAAAGAAAGAAATAGAGAATTTCTTAAAGGGAGCTCTATCATACTATGAGTTTGACTTAAGCCTCTTCCATGTGAGATGGGGGATTCCTTCTCTCTCACCTGGAACCCATGGGAAAAGGATTCAGTGGAATACTCAGAGAGCTTGAGGAATGCCTTATTGTGCTTGGAGCCCAGTGTCCTGGACTCGACAACGCTGACAAGCTCCAAAGTCTGGAGCCTGTGTCTACTTAGCATCAGCGGAAGGATGCTAGCAGGGTTCAACTTGATATCTAGGGCCTTAAAGTGACCCCAGGGGAGGTACATAGCCTATGGGCTAAGTATCAAGTAATGCTGAGTTCTTGAAAAAGCCATGAAATCACCCCATGAGAAAGAGTCAGGCAGTGTCTATGCGAGTTTTGTATAGGTATCTATCAAATAAACCTTTATGTCCCTCGCCTTTCTAACCTGATACCCCGCATCCCTCAGCCCTGGAGGAACCTGAGGGAGAGATAAAGGAAGGAAAGCAAAAGCCACAGGCAGAGAGGAAGGGAGGAGCCTATGCACCCTTTTCCCATGGCAAATAGGCTGCCCAAGCAGAACTGAGCTAAGGGAGGGGGAAAGCTCACTTCCAATAAAGTTTGGAGCTGTTTAAAAATTATTTTTCTACCCTGTGGGAACTAAGAATGTCACCTGCCATTTCAGTAGACAAAGGAGTCATCAGCGACTGCAGGCCTCCTGACAGTGGGGCTCCCTGAGGGGATTCAGGATGGAGAAAATCAAGATATTGGACCGAGATAGTTAAGACGCCTATCAAAGGATCACTTCAGTGAACCCAAGGCTCTGGCCATACATAGAAAAGCACTAAAATCATTAACTTGAAATGTTTTGTCCTTATGATTAGCAGTAATCTTACGATGTTTGAACACTTTTTTTTTTTTTTTCTCAGCAAAAACTCCTATATATCCTGGCTTCTCCCTTACCTTTTTGGAACACTCCCTTAGAGCTATCTGAAAGGCTGTATCCCAGGCTAAAGTCCTCAGTGAGTTCACTGAATAAAGCATAATTCTCGACCTTGAACCTGTGCAGTTTTTTTCAGTAGATAAAAACTACTGAAAAAGACTTGGATATATCAGTTAATGCCATAGAATTTTGTGTATCTAAGAATGAAAGTAAAGAACTCTTTACTACTTAAAAGTGAGCAAAAATTCATGACGCTTACCCTAGTTTTTACCAAGGGTAGGAAAAAACTAACCCCACAGAGATGGCATGAAAGGGCAGTGGATGGCAAGAATAAAGTTACTTCTGGTTACATCCAATGAGTCCTGCTTACTGAATATTGCAGTGTCATCACAATTGCTCTTATGTAGATAACGTGACAAAGGGCAGAACCTCCTGCGGACTTTCAAATTCCTACAGCCCCATGCATGTCTCTGAGAAACCTGTTAGACATGACAGGATAAGCTGGTTTGGCCAGTGTAAGGACTTATTTTGTTTTAGTTTCAAGTACATGATAATCGGACACTGACTGACCTAATTCCTCAATTAAGAGTCAATTCAGTTATGGGAAAATAACAATGAGACCACAGGATCTTCTTGGTGAGCAATCTAAGGGACTCAAAAATTTCCAGGCACAGATCGACAGTTCAGAGACAAAAGAGACAACTCTTGTCTCTCTATTCCCTCAAGCAGTGGCTCCCAAACGTCCCAGTGCATCCTCTGGGGGCGGTGCTCAAATGCAGATTCCCAGGCACAGGATCTGCCGGCTCTGATTCTATAAGCCTTGGATGGGGCCTGGGAACCTACAAGAAGTTTCAGACTTGTAACCCTCACCTCCAACACACATACACACCTACCTTACAGAGTACCGCCCTCTAGTGCCATGGTCCTTTCGTTAACTTGAACTTGTCAGAACAATACTGGGTCTTAAAGAAAAAAGTTACAAAGAAGAGCTGTGCTTCCAAGGCTCTTCCATTTCACTCGCAGGTGTGTGTGACTCAGGAAGATTACCATAGTCCCCAAACCCAGAGGCAATAAGTTATCACAACCTACATGTGAGTTGTTTGAATGCTTATCTGGGGCTGAGCCATTCTCCTCTGTTATGCACAGAATATGAAAGCTAGCTTCAGCCTTCCTACCTCCTGAGTTCTCCATCAGTCTTGTCATAGTAAATGGTAGCCAGTATTTATATGGGTCCTCTTCACACTACAGACTCATCAAAGGTCTCCTCATAACGAATGGAGGTTGAGCATGGCAACAGGCATAAATATTTATGTTTAAAAGTGGGCCTTTTTAAGAGCACCAACAAATCTAAAAACTGTTCTGATCTGTTGCTTTTCCATTCCAGTTCTCCTGCTCTGCAGCCAAACAGAAGCGCGGGCAGGAAGTATTTGGCACGTTACTGTGATGCAAACTGCAGGAAGCATAAACTATGAAGGCAGTGCATATAAGCAAGAACAAAGGATGAAGGCAGTGCATATAAGCAAGAACAAAGGATGAAGGCAGTGCATATAAACAAGAACAAAGGATGAAGGCAGTGCATATAAACAAGAACAAAGGAGTCCTCTTCCACACGTGACACAGTGTCCTTGGTGGGAGCTTAGGGCTTTATTAATGCTGAGTTGAAATTCTAATGACTTTGGAATTATACAGCTCCTTTTTCCACAGAGAAATAGAGGATCCTATTAAACAAAAACGCTGTTTCTCATTCAATTCATTTTCAATGCAATACCATTTTATGAGTATCCCGAAACGTCTGCAGACGTAAAGGTTATTTCTGCAGGACTGCCGATGTGTGTTCAGAAATATCGCCCCTGCCTGCAAGGACCTGACAATCCAGTTGGAGAGGGAAGATATGTATAGAAACAGCAATGGTGCAAGGTCAATCACAAAAAGTACCACAGTCGGGATGAAGTGGAATGCTAGGGGAGTGAGAGGAGGAGATTGTTTCCAACTCAGAGAATCTGGAAAAGTTTCTTGAAGATGCTTCACTTTTGCATTTATATTCCCTAGCACAGTGTGTAAAACAGATGGTCCTGGAGAGTTTAGCAGTGTGACTACTCAATGTGTCTTTTCAATTCTAGCAAAGCTAGACTTCAGATGCCCCTGTAACTTCAGTTGCATCCATTCTACATTAGGGAAACATCACTGTGCCTCTATCATGATGCCAGGTATTTTGCCAAATACCAAGAATGTAGGAGAATATAAAATAAATTTTCATATGGAGCTACTCAGGTAGAAAGACAAGAAGCAAGGAAACAAATAAAAACATTGTGGAAGTATTGCACAAGGTGTAAAGAGGAAAATGAGACAGTCACAGAGAAGAAGGCTGGTTTTGGATAGCATGGTCAACAGAGGTCTCTGAGAAGCGTGAAATGAAACCAGAGAGATGAGAATTAGCCTGTGATATGAGGAACTGGTTAAAGAGTTGTCCAGGGAGAGAAAAGAGCAAACAGAGAGACGAGGGTGAAGTGGAGTTGGATCGTTTAAGGAAGAAAAAGTGGTGAAACAAGCAAACGAACAAAACAAAACAATCAGAATTCTATATCCAGCAAAAATATCCTTCAAACTTTCAAGTAGAATAAGGACATTTTCAATAAACAAAAACTAAAAAGAACAGTCTGCCAGCAGACCTGCGCTAGAAAAATGCTTATAAAGTTCTTCAGGTGGAAGGCAAATGACGCCAGGTGTAAACTCAGATCTACAGGAAAACATAAAGAACACCATAAATGATTAATATGTTGGTGTCCTTTTTACTGCTCTAAATTTATTTGAAGATAGAGAGCAATTTAAAGCAAAACTATAACACTGTGCTGTGTATTGTGGTGCTTATACTGTATATCGATGTAAAATATGTGACGACAATAGCCCAAGAATGGGTAGGAGTTTGAGAGCTCATGATATTGTGTATAAAGTGTAATTAATAAATAATAAATTTACCAATATTAACTCTAAATGACAGTGGTCATTTAAGGATGCGTCCTAATCCCCTAGAAACAAATACGAAGATATAAACCTAAGGAGACTATAGAGAAAATTAAATAGGATAATAAAAAGTATTTGATAACCCAGAAGTGGAAGTTCCTATATGAATATCAGACAAAATAGACTTCAACACAAGAAATATTTCCAGAGACGAAGAGGATGTCTTGTAATAATACAGGGAGAAACTCATTAGGAGAACCTAGCAATTGTAAATGCAATTTAGCCAGTAAAGCATAAAGAACATGAAGCAAAACTGATTGAACTACAGGCAGAAACAGACACCATAATTATAAGAGATTTAACACCTCTCTCAGTAAGGACAGAACAGTACGACAAAACAAATAGTATCTAAATGAAACTACCAACCATATTGTACCAACTGATATTTATAGAACAGTACGCTCAACAAGCGGCGAATACACAATCTTTTCACATGTATATAGCAAGTAAACTAAGTTAGGGAATACGTTAAGCCATTGAAAATTCTTACTAAATTTCAAATATTTACATTTCATACAGTGGTTTCTTTGACTATCACTGAAATTAATAAGAAATAAATATTAATAGCATTTATGAAAATACCTAAATACTTCCAAGTGACCTATTATCAAAGGGAAAAATCCGAAGGGAAATTAGAAAATATTTTGAACTGAATGATAATGAAAATACTACATATCAACAAGTTTATATTAATCAGTTTTTAAAGGAAAATATATAGCTTTATATTCAAAAGGATGAAAGGTTTAAAATCAATGGTCAAAGTTTAAATGCTATGAAAGTAGAAGAAGACAAGAAAATTAAAACAAAATCAGGTAGAAGGAAAGAAATAATAAAGAGAAGTCAATGAAATAAAAAACAGAGTACAGAAAAAATAACAAAACCGAAATCCGCTCTTAGAAAGGATTAATGCAAGTATTAACCATTAAAAAGTTTCATGGAGGTTTAAAAAAAAGCAACAAATTACTAAAATAAAAGAATTGTTTCTAATGCAGATACTACAGACAGTTTTAAATGGAGAATAAGAGAACATTATGAATAAGTTTATGCCAATAAATTTGACGAAGTATATGAGATGGGCAAATGTCTTTAAGAATCCAACTTATCAAAACTAACACAAGATGAAGTAGAAAATTAGGGTAGCTGTTATCTATTAATGAAACTGAATTTATTGTCCGAAGTTTTCACACAAAGAAAGACCCAGAGGATTTCACTATGTTTGTTCGAACAAACATTAAAGAGTTGCATAGTGTCAACTTTACAAACTCTTTTAGCAAATAGATGAGAAAGAAACACTTCCACACTTGTTTTTGAGGTAACGTAACACTAATTTTTTTAAAAAATTGATAGAATATAAAAGAAAATAAAATTTCAAGCCAATATCTGTCATGAACATGACAGAAAAATCCTTTAAAAACTAGTAAGAATCACATTATAGATAAAGATATTTCTGTCTGTATGTATACATACAGACATATAACAGTTCCATCATAAACAAGTTTGTTTGTTACAGGAAGTAAGACTGGTTTAACATTTAAAAATCAAATCATATAATTCACTTTGTTAAGACAAAATGAGAAAATAGCATAAGCTTAATAGATGCAGAAAAGAGCATTTGACAAATTTCAACATCCATTCATGTTCAAAACTCTCAGCCTACTGGAAAAGAACATCCTTAATTAATAATTAATAATAAAGAGCACCTATCAAAACCTATAGCTAATATTATATTAAGCGGTGAAATACTGAAGTTTCCTAAGACCAGGAAAAAGCCAAGGATGTCTTTCTTATTTATATTCAGCGTTGCACTGTAGATTCTAGGCAGTGCAATAGGAAAAGTAAAAGAAATGAAAGGCTTGCAGATTGGAAATGAAGAAGTAAAACTGTCTTTATTTGTAGAAGATATGATTGTTTATATAGAAGATCCTAAAGGATCTACAAAATAACTACTAGAATAAGTGAATTTAATAAGGTCACAATACACAAGGCCAACAGAAAAAATTGCATGCTTAAAAGAGCTGCAAACCACTGATAAATACATTTGTAAAAATACCATTGTAACAGTATCAGAAATATTTTAAAACACTTAGGGATGAATTTAATAAAAGATGTACAAGACTGAAAACTACAAAACATTGCTGAAAGAAATTAAGAGGAACCTAAATAGATACAGAGATATATACACCATACTCATCAACTAAAAGAATCAATACTTTTAAGATATCAGTTCTCCTATAGATTCAATGAAAACTCAATCAAAATTCCAACAGTCTCTTCCAGAGGGTTTCACTGGAGAATTCTATCAAACACTAAAGGATTACAGAGATAAGTGGATTCTAAAATTTATGTGGAAATCAAAGTATCTAAAATAATTTTGAAAAAGAAAAAAGTTTGAGGACTCACACTTGAGGATTTCAAGATTTGCTTATAAAAGTCCGTCAATCACAATACTGTTACATAAGCATAAGAATGGACAAAATGCATCAAAGGAACAGAATAGAGAGCCCAGAACTAGACCACACCCAAAGAATCAATTTTTGTTTTTCACTTTCATTGAGATACAACTGACATACGGCTCTGTGTAAGTTTAAGTTTAAGGTATGCCCTGTAATGACTTGACATACGTATACTGCTACATGATTATCACGATAAGTTTAGTTAATATCCATCATCTCACACAGATTAAAAAAAAGAAAAATAATCATCTTTGCTATGAAAAATTTTAAGATCTACTCTTAGCAACTTTCAAATATATCATACAGCCATGTTAACTATGGCCAGTGTGTTGTACATTACATCCCCAGTACTTATTTATCTAATAACTGGAATTTTGTACCTTTTGACCACTTTCATTGATTTTCAACAAAGGTGTCAGGGCAATTCAATGGGGGAAAGAAAGTTTTTTCAGCAAATGGTGCTGGAATAACTGAATAAATGCATGAAATAAAAAAATGAACATCAACCTCTACCTCACAACATACATTAAAAGTAAGATTGATTACAGACTTAAATGTAAAAGCTAAAACTAGGGGCTTCCCTGGTGGTGCAGCGGTTGAGAATCCGCCTGCCAATGCAGGGGACACGGGTCCCACAACTACTGAGCCTGCGCGTCTGGAGCCTGTGCTCCGCAACAAGAGAGGCTGCGATAGTGAGAAGCCCGTACACCGCGATGAAGAGTGGCCCCCACTTGCCGCAACTAGAGAAAAGCCCTCGCACAGAAACGAAGACCCAACACAACCAAAAATAAATAAATAAATAAATAAAAAGCTAAAACTATAAAGCTTCTAGAAAAATACGGAGGAATACATCTATGAACTTGGTATAGGCATAGATTTCTTAGGAATTAAAACACGGTGAACATAAAAAAGAAAAACAGATAAATTGGATTTTACAAAAATCAAAAGCTCCTGCTTATAAACAGACCCATCAAGAAAACCAAAACGTAAGCCACATCCAGGGAAAATATAATTGTAATTCATATATCTTGTTCAGGACTTCTGTCCAGAATATATAATTTACTCCTACAGATCAATAAATAAAAGACAAACAATCCAAGTTTTTCAAAGGACAAAATATTTGATCAGATACGTTATAAAAGAAGACATAAAAATGATTAATAAACACATGAAAAGATGCTCAACATCGTTTGTCACCAAGAAATGTAAATTAAAAGAACAGTTAAACACCATCTCATACCCACTACAAGTGCTAACATCAAATAAAACAACATAGGGGCTTCCCTGGTGGCGCAGTGGTTGAGAGTCCGCCTGCCGATGCAGGGGACACGGGTTTGTGCCCCGGTCCGGGAGGATCCCACGTGCCGCGCAGCGGCTGGGCCCGTGAGCCATGGCCGCTGAGCCTGCGCGTCCGGAGCCTGTGCTCCGCAATGGGAGAGGCCACAGCAGTGAGAGGCCCGCGTACCGCAAAAAAACAAAAAAAACCCCATAAATAACAACAACATAAATAACATTCGGTTATTTACCAAATGTAAATAACCACATAGAACAGCTGGAATTCACATACAGAAGAATGTAAAATGGGAAAACTGTCAGTTTCTTATAAAGATAGACTATAACTCACAAATTCTACTCCTAGGCATTTACCCAAAAGGAACAAAAACTTAGGATGCAAAAAAGGCTTCTGCAAAAATGCTTATAGCAGCTTTATTCATAATAGCCAAAAACTCAAAATAATCTAAATGTTCATCAATGCAAGAATTGATAAGCAAATTATGATGTATTTATATAATGGAATAATACGTGGAAACTAAAAACCAAGCCAAACCAAAACAAAACCTACTGATTTATGTGACAACATAAATTAGCATCAAAAACAATGTGCAGGTAAAGAAGTCGGACAGAAAAGAGCACAGCAGCACAGCTATGCTGTAATGATAGAATTCAGAGCAATGCTGCCTTCTGGGATGGGGAGGGTCCGGCAGGAGACACAAGAGAATTTTCCAGAGTAAGGTAACTGTTTTGTATCTTGGGATGGTAGTTACAGGGTATATTCATTTACCAAAAGTCATCAGATTATACACCCAAGATCTGCATATTTCGTTTTATTAGAAAAAAAAGCCAGAAGGATGTGGTTCTAGACAGAAATCTCAGCAAACCTGAGACTTCAGTTTATCCTCATTTCCTCCCTACAACTTCTATTGTTTTACAATCCTAGAAAGTAAACTTTATATTCCTATTTATGCTTTGATAACCTTGCAGCTCTCCAAGAAATGTTTGCACATGTTCTGTATTATAATGCTTGCTAAAGCTGGAAACATTTTGAAAGATGATTAATGATATGAAAGTTAAAAAAATAAAGTCTTTGGTTTTGAGTTATTTCTTTCTCCTCTACTTCCTAAACATTCATGAGTCAGACTGTCTAGTAAATGGATGTGTCATCTTCCAGTATAAAAAATCATATCTAGGGCTTCCCTGGTGGCACAGTGGTGGTTAAGAATCCGCCTGCCAATGCAGGGGACATGGGTTCGAGCCCTGGTCCGGGAAGATCCCACACGCTGCAGAGCAACTAAACCCGTGTGCCACAACTCCTGAGCCTGCGTTCTAGAGCCCGCAAGCCACAACTACTGAGCCCGTGCACCACAAGTACTGAAGCCCACGTGCCTAGAGCCCGTGCTCCACAACAAGAGAAGCCACCACAATGACAAGCCCGCGCACCGCAACGAAGAGTAGGCCACACTCGCCACAACTAGAGAAAGCCTGCGTGCAGCAATAAAGACCCAACGCAGCCAAAAATAAATAAATAAAATAAATACATTTATTAAAAAAAATCATAGCTAATCCTTATCTTATATATGCCATACAGAAGCATTGTTGTGCTTACTTTACCCATCTACTCATTTACTCTTGGCAACATTCTAGGAGCAGACACGGCAGTTATCCTTCTTTAGCAGATGAAGAAATTGAGGTACAGAGACTTAGTCAAAATCACAGGGCTAGGTGGAGACACAGCTGGGTTTGAACCCATCCCTTCTGCTCAAGCTGCTCCTGACACCATGCATGTGGCCCTCCTGGGACAGGAGGAATAGAGTCACAGAAATATGTAAGAAATATGTAAGGCTCTTTAGAACTCATCTGGTCCACACTGGTGACTAGAGAATCAGGTGGGAGTTATTAACAACACAAATCGCAGGCCTTACCCCAGATGACTGTGATTCAGTACATCTAGAGTGGGACCTGGAAATCTATGTTTTGGAAAGCTCCCCAGGGGGCAAGTTTTAGAGAAACCATCGGTCTAGTCCAAAACCCCATGGGGGTCGCATGAAGGTTTACAAGCAGAATGGTTTGTGTCTGCTTGCATTTGGAGGCTGTCCTTTTTCAAACACCCACTGTCCTGAATTCTGCTTTGTGCACAACTTTATTTCCATCTCTTCAAATACATCAAATACTTGAGGAAAGTTATCACATCCCCTAAGGCTCTGCTTACCAGGCTGAAAGTCCATTGGCACTTTGACAGTGTTCTTCACTAAAATATAGGTTCAAGTTCCCCATATCATCTCTTATTACCTTATGGATGGCATTTCCTCTTTGTTGATGACATTGTTAAACTATGACCCTCGAACTGAAGGCCAAGCCCCTGGTGTGGTTTCATCGATACAAAGCAAGACTTCCACAGCTCTCGTGCACCATTAATTCTACCAATACCTTTAAAGCTTTATGTATGTGTGTCTGGCAACCCTGACACACTGTAATCTATACTCATAATGAACCTGCTAGCAATCAATTCTAAGGCTTTTGTACCCAGATTTCTGCTAAGCCAAATCTTCATTTCCTCTACTTTTTATACTGTTTATCCTCATTAAGTTCTAGCTCAATGAATTCCACCTATTCCTTTAGGGAATATAGCTGCAAATACAAGGCAGCTCACGTATCCTTTTTTTTTTTTTTGCGGTACGTGGGCCTCTCACTGTTGTGGCCTCTCCCATTGCGGAGCACAGGCTCCGGACGCGCAGGCTCAGCGGCCATGGCTCACAAGCCCAGCTGCTCCGTGGCATGTGGGATCTTCCCGGACTGGGGCACAAACCCGTGTCCCCTGCATCGGCAGGCGGACTCTCAACCACTGCGCCACCAGCAAAGCCCCATGTATCCGTTTTGATTAGTTAGGAAGGAGAGGCAGCCAGAGTGCTATGAGATTATGAGCCCTCATTCCAGATGATAGTGAAAGACGGCCACCATCTATTAGCCAGTCTGTCATTGGCCAGTGGTGGACTTGGCCTGTCTGTGAGATTCCAGCTCTAGCATATCAACATCAATCATAGAAAAGTCAGGACAAGCAATGTTCTGGTAAACCAGGGAGTCATTGACATATAGGTGGTAGTTAAAGCTATAGGGCTGGTGAGATCATCTATGGAGACAATGTAGGTAAAGAGAAGAGAGTGGAGGAGGGTGGAGAAGCAGTTAGTACCCCTTGATATCAGAGATGCTCACCGTGATGCATGGGGTGGAGCCAGACCCACGGGCGTCTCTGGCTCCCATCAGACCTCCACCTTCCAGGTTGCTGAATCCTAGGCAGGATGTGGATGTGGGAACATGGTACAAAGCCCTAGTCTATCCTGCAGGTCACCCACATCAGACACAGCCTCCAGTTTGCACTCGTGGGGTCCAGTTTGTCTTTGCTCTTCCCTACTTCACGGCCACCTTTCCTTCCTGACTGCCGGCCCTACGGACTTCAGGCCCAAGACTAGATGCAGAAGAACCAGCAGAAGAAAAGACTGTCTTACCAGTTCCCATAATCCTTACAATAAGTTCCTCATTCTGTATCAGTCTTGGTGGTTGTACTCCTCTGATCAAACCCCGACTGATAGAGGGTTTATCAAGGAACCAGAGAGAAGAAAGCTTTGCTAGAAGGATGAGGGAGACTTTTTTTTTTTTTTTTTGCGGTATGCGGGCCTCTCACCGTTGTGGCCTCTCCCGTTGCGGAGCACAGGCTCCGGATGCACAGGCCCAGCGGCCATGGCTCATGGGCCCAGCCGCTCCGTGGCATGTGGGATCTTCCCGGACCGGGGCACAAACCCGTGTCCCCTGCATTGGCAGGCGGACTCTCAGCCACTGCGCCACCAGGGGAGACCAAGGAGACATTATTATCATATTTAATCCTCAAAACCACTTTATGAACATTATTAGCCCATTTTCCAGATAAGAAAACCATGGTTCAAAGACATCAAAGTCATACAGCTAGCAAGTGGACAAGGAGACCTGAATCTACTTATTTCTGAATTCAACGCTAGTGACCTTAATAATGACACTAGGGCTTTTAAACGAAACATAGGAGTGAAGGAAGAAAAGCAGAAGAATCCTGTTTAAAAAAACCAACAACTTAATTTGAAAATAATGCATAAAATAGATAAAGCACAGTTGCTCTAGTTGAAAGGGGGGTTAGGGTTTTCAAACAGCAGTGAGACCATCAAACTCCAAGCGTAGCACTTAGGGTACCCCAAGTAAGGGACCTTGGGCTTTGTGGAGAAGAATTTGAAAATCACTGCATTCTATCATGCCACCCATCATAGGATAACACGAGTGTTGCCATGTCCGATCTTAGACTTGTGCTGTGGAGCATCTCTTCCCTGTGAGTGTCAACTAAGGAAACCTCCTAGGATCAGGGCTGGCTGCAGTACCAGATAAAGAAGAGCCGTATTACTCCACACAAGAATCATTATGACCCTCAGAACATTTAAATGCTTCATCTTTTGAATTCATCCCACGGCTTGCTGGCACAGACTGCAAGATATCTGACAGTCAATTAAACAAAGAACACACATTTCCTAAAACAATTCTTTCTCTATTTAAATGGTATTTATGTGAAGCCTTGAAAATGGAATCAGGAAGCAAACGGCTTTACATCTTCATAAGCTCTTTCCAAACAAACAAAACCTAAAGCTATGGGCTAAATGTATTCCCCATAATTAAAAGACAATTTTAGCCATGTTGGATGCCTGACCCAAGAAAGGACTAGAAAATTGTCACCGTACTGTGAAGATTCAGAATTGACAGAGTAGTTCATTCTAAGTATTTAAAGAGCTGCTCGATCAGAAAAAGATTCACATGTATTCTGTGTGGCAAAGGATAGATGATAATTTTTTTTTTTTTTTAGGCCGCACTGTGAGGCATGTGAGATCTCAGTTGCCCGACCAGGGATTGGACCCATGCCCCCTGCACCGGGAGTGTGGAGTCTTAACCACTGGACCGCCAGGGAAGTCCCTATATATTTTCATACTTTGAGCAGCCCCCAGACAACCTTGTTTTTAGCTTTGGAGGGGACCACTCGTATTATGATGGCTATTAACAAACTGCAAGCAACCCAAAGAATTGAACTCATTTTTGTTTTTGTGATTTGAATTAAATGCAAAGGAAACAGAAGTAAGTAAACCTACTCTGAAGTCATCTGTTATTTGAAAGGTACTCAAGGGATCTGTAACCATATATTAAATAACAACATACGGGTGAAACAGCTTTTTCCTGGTCTGGATGTTGATGTGATACAAATGGAAATTTATGGAACATGAAATGTGTTTTTCCTTTTGGTCCCACGACATTGCCATAGATCTCAACTTATACAGGCAACTAACAACTTAGCAGGGCTATATGTTCTTCGTGTAAAGTGTTGTCATAAATGTGTCTTTTTCTACAATATGATTTTTGATTACATATTGTTTCATGCATAAGGTAAACTGCAGTCCTGAGGTGAAGTTGTGAATTGTGGCATCAACAATGGGTTACATTAAACTCATGAGGGCTGGTGGAAAGGGTGCCCAGGAAAGGAAACACGTGTCTCTTCCCTTCTCTCTCTGCCCTGTGGAGATGTGTCTTCCAGGCCATCTCTCATTTCTTCCTGAAGGCTAGGGAATCACAGGCCCTGTGATTTCCCTGAAGAACTGTCAGTAGTCCTGATAGGTCCACAGCTGGCAAAGGATCATGGCATTGGCTTTTTAGCTGCATCAGCTGAGGACACGGTGATTGTCAACTCTTTTGTTATCGGCTAGAGGTCTGAATGCATCCTTAGCGACCTTTGCTTTGGAGCTGTCCCGACTACCCTGGTCAACCAAAAGGCCCCAGGAAGCAGTAGGAGCACTTGTGGTCATTTTCAAGAGACCTAGTCCAAGAAGGATTCAAAGGTGAAATATGAATGAAAAAGAAGTCCTAATTGTCAGTATCTCCTTTGAATCACATTATAAATGAAATTGTTCTCTCTCCCTCTTTCTTTCATTATCGTTCACACACAAGTTGGCCGTCTGGTACATGAATATTATCTTTAGTGTCCTCTGATTCTTTGTTAATCTCTCTTGCCTGCTCGTAAACATCTATCTCACATGGCTGGGTCTTTATCTTGCTTTCAGCAGACAGCCTGCCAGACCCTGTGTTAAGTCACGGCTGTCTGCTGCTTCCTGCAGTATTGGCCTTTTAATAGGGATGTTTGAAATTAAAAAGCCTTCAACACGTGAAGAAAATAATATGAAAGGTAGAATTTCAGGCCTCACCAGATGGGTAGGAGAGACCTTTATGAAGACAGTAGCCTTCAAATCTCTGCAGCCACCTGAGTGTGTGCCCTGCCTTCCCCTGGGCCAGCCTGACACCAACGCCTTGACACACATGGCCCCACTGTGCCTTGAATAAGTGACTTTTCTCTAGGACACATGGCAAGAGACATCCCCATTCAATACCATTATCACAGTAGCCTCACCCAATTACAGAAGCACACCCAATCTTGTTTGATTTACAAGGTAATAGAGAATAGCAAAATTTACAATTTATAGATAAATGTTGATTTTAGAAAAAGAAAACATTTTAAAAAAATCTAGAAAATTCATGCGACTCAATAATTCTCTAATATATCGGGGCCTGCGCATATGGGAAACAGAGGGCATGAGAATAAAGTACCAATCATTTTCAGGAGGAGGAATTACATATTTTTCCCTCTTTCAATCTAAGCTTGTTATTTAACACTTAGGAATCTCTATTTCATAAACAATAAAAGGGAGATAATAATTGTACCTACCTCAGAAAGGTTATATGAAAATTAAAGCTGTTGATGTAGCTGAACAACTTAGAAAAGAACCAAACAGCTCAATAATTGTAAGCTACAATTGCTATTTTTAACCACAATGAGCCTTTGCGTTGAACAAAAATAAAGACCTAACTCATGAGTGTGAGATTTCATAGTAATTTAATATTCTAGAAAGAGTTCTCTTTCTTAGCATCCTGAGGAATATTCAAATTATTCTGGCAAGCTGCCTTCTCTACAGATGCTATTTATACACATCTTTTTTGACAGGTCAAATGTTTCCTTATATACTGATCATCCTATATATTTGCTTGGCACAGAGTTGAATGAAAAATTATCTCTATTCTTTTTAAAAATTTTTTTGAAAACATGGAAGATATGACATTATATGAACTACTTCTTAGGAAGCTGTTGACAGTGGATCTCAACATATTTTGCCTGCTTTGTTCTCAAATTGAGTGATTGAGGCTATTGAATAGGTAATTGGCCAAGTTCATAAGTTAGATAAAAAGGAAAACGTGGAAGGGTATATTGGAAGTTGTGTAATTGCATCTTTTTTATTCTTAAGGCATGCACTCAAGGATCCATCTGAAGACCTGTTTTTATTCTTCCATTTAGCAGCCTTTGTTAACAATACTATTTGTTCTCTTGGGCCCTTACAAACACTGAGCAGGCAGCAGCTCTGGTGAGAGCCGCAATTCCTTTCCAAATGCTCAAACTGACTTCCCAGGAGACTTTGATGTACCTGAATAGAATATATATACAGATAAATAGATATAAAGATATATCTCCTCATCATTATATTATATTATAATGCATGGATCTGAATTTGTGAATTCACTTACCTACTAAAATTTATCTGTAATCCCCGAAATCAATATTGGTGATGCTCTGTGGTCATTCTCAGACACGTACAGAACAGCCCACATGCACATTCCCTGATGAGGCTGAACAGGTGATACTCCATTTCCTAGTTTCAGCTCTCACACAGAGACGAACAGAGGATGGAGGTGGTGGGGAACAACCAGTGTAAGGCAACAAGTTCAAGCTTCAGGGCCGGTTGATGGAATTCGAAACTCAACTCTAGCCCTTATTCATGGGGCAGCTTCAGGCACGTTGCTTACCACTTCTAAAGCTCATTTTCCCTTTTTGAATAAAAGGAAAATAGGCTTTACCTGTCTGAGTTGTTTGTTAAGATTCTAATCTATGTGAGATATGTATACAGGTAAAATGATAGGCGTTGTTATATTGTGATTTATAATAAGAAACATATATTTGGCCTTCACCCCTGTTTCTGGCACAGAGCTCCTAAAACCCTTGGAATTTCCAAAGTGAGGGCAGAAAGTTTTCTTTTGTTATGTTAATGAGAATGGGGCTGGTTGCCAGGAGAACCAACCTTGTGATTAGAGGCTTAGGACTTTCAGACCCACCCTTCTGATTTCTGGCTGGAGGTTGAATCAGTCACCAGTGGCCAATGATTTAATCAATCATGCCTATGTATGATAAAGCCTCCATAAAAATCCAAAGGATTGGGTTAGAAGAACTTCTGGGTTGGTGCACATGTGGAGATGTGAGGACATTGGCTTCCCTGGAGATGGCATGGAAGATCCTAGCTCCTTCCCGCGTACATCTCTTCCATCTGGCTGTTCCTGAATTATATCTGTTTATAATAACCTGGTAATCTAGTAAGTAAAAGGTTTCTCTGAGTTCTGTGAGCTGCTCTAGACAGTTAATCAAACCCAAGGAAGGGGTCATCGGAACCTCCAATCGATAGCCAGTGGGTCAGAGGCACAAGTATAGGTAACAACCTGGCCTTGTGACCGGCATCTTAAGTGGGGCTGGGAGGGCAGTATGGATGGACTGTACCTTTAACCCATGGGATCTGGTGCTGTCTCTGAAATGGCGTCAAAGTTTAGTTGAATAGTAGCACACCCAGCTGGTGTCTCAAGAATTGCTTGTTGGTGTGGGGAACTCCTTGCCAGCATTGGAATTGATACCAGAACCTATGTAGGTATACATATTTCCCCTAGTAGTGATGGTTCAGTATTTGTAATTCAGTTTTGGGGTGGGGGGATTTACAGAATAACTACCCTGGATAAAGAAGATTAATGGTACATACACACGATGGGGGAGGTCAAGACCATGCGAGGGTCTGTGGCCACTGTGGTGACTTAGGCTGTTAATCAGAGTGTCATGGCAGCCACTGGGCCGAAAGTCAACAGGATCACTCTGACTGCTATGTTGAGAGTTGTCTAAATGCAGAACAAGAGCAGAAGCGGGGAGACGGTGTAGAGACCAATTACAACCATTCAGATGGGAAAAGGTAGTGTCCTGGACCAGAGTAGTAGCCCTAATTTCATAAAATGCCAAAGACGAGCACAGAATATGCCTTTCTCCCCTCAAAAGAGGAAAAGCAAGAGAGCTTTAACTATGCAATGTCTCCACGTCTAACACCAAGCTCTTTGTCTCCTATTCCAACTGCTCCTCCCACAATGCTTTGCATCAGGTCCAGTAAGCACTGGCTAAGCCTTCAGAGTCGTCCTCCAAGCCCCTTCCAACCCCATCCAGCTCCCTGGTACACTGGGTTGGCTCTGTCTTCAAAACAGATCCAGAGCGTAATCTGACATTTAAGAAATTGTTTCGATTGTGGTAAAATTTATTTACACGTAACATAAAATTGGCCATCTTAACCATTTTTAGGTGTACACTTCAGTGGCATTCAGTACATTCACATCACTGAGCTGCCATCACCACCCTCCATCCTCAGAACTCGTTTCATTTTGCAAACCTGAAACTCTGTGCCCATGAAACAACAACTTTTTTCCTCTCTCCCCACCTGGCAACCACCATCTACTTTGTCTCTATGAATATGACTATTCTAGGTACCTCACATGGGTGGAATCATACAGGATTTTGTCCTTTTGTGTCTGGCTTTAGCATCATGTCTTCAAGGTTCATCCAAGTTGTAGCATGTGTCAGAACATCCTTTTAAAGGCTGCACAATATTCCATTTGTATGGACATACTAAACTTTGTTTATCCATCTGTCCTTGGACACGTTGATTCTACCTTTTTCCTATTGTGAATATTGCTGCTATGAGCCTGCTGTACACATACTTATCTGTTTGAGTCCTGGCTTTCAGTTCTTTTGTGTCCCTAGCCTGAGGTGGAATTTCTGGATAAAATAGATCCAGAATCCATCCCTGACACCTCTGCTGCTACCACCCTAGTCTAAGCCCCCATAATCTCCCATCTGAATGATTCCAATTGGTCCCCACACCTGTCTCCCTGCTTCTCTCCTCTTCCCCAACTTTAGACCATTCTCAGCACAGCAGTCAGAAGGATCCTGTTAATGTTTCAGTCCAATAGCTCCCATCACAGTGGCATCACACTGTCACTCTGGCTGGACCTCCCCCACTGCCTCTGCCTCACCTCCCACGGCTCTCTGCCTTGCACACTCCTGTCTCGGGGGCCCCCCCCTTGCTACCCCCTCTGTCTGATCATCCCCAGGGCTGTGTGTGGCTCACCCTCAGCTTCTTCAGAGCTTCATTCAAAGATCACCTCCTTCATGAGGCCCTCCCTGACTGCCCTAATGAAACTGCAAACCTCCTGCCCTCCTCCTGTCTGTTTTCCTCTCATCTTTCTCCATAGCACCTACACCATCTATCAGATTATTGATTTTACTTTTTAAAACAATTTTCTGTAATGCTGCTTTAAAATCTAACATTCAAAAAGGCACATATCTTTGTCTTTCTGTTCCAAGCACAGAGAAGTGCCTGACATAGAAACACTCAGTAAATATTGGAATAGATAAATGGATGAACGAATGAAATGTACAATCATTCAAAGGTAAATCAGAGAAACTGAATATGAAGATACATTTAATCTTTAGAGAAATATCCAAAACAGTCCTTTCTTTTGGTTACCTGGATGGGAAAATTCACTGACCTATTGTTTGAGTTTCACGGCTATTTAAAACCAATGTTTGTGGAAGAGAGAGAGTTTCAATAGTAACTATGATGCTCTCTTCCTCCCATCAAGATTCTAATGTGCCTCTCCAAAAGGAAGTATTTGAAGATGCAGAGAGTATATTTTTAAAATTCCCTGAGTTTTATAAGATTATACCACAGATTAAACAAAAAAGAACACATGCAATTCATGTTTTTACATGCCAGTATGTTATATGCATAATTTGAACATGAAAGTAAGGTACCATGTATATTAGTGAATTGATTTTGGAATTCTATGTGAATGTGTATAGGAAAAGAAATAAAACATTAGGCCTAGATACTCCAGCTGACAGTTTCCAGGATTAACTATCACCAGGTATGTGAATTGTTACAGGATTTTTCCTGACCAGCCAATACAAATGACTATTCCTTAGTCAATAGTTACAATCTGGTGGGAAATTTTGACTGGAAAAGAGTTAATTCAATAAGGTCAGTAGACATAGGCAAATCAATGAAAAGTTGTAAATTTGAGATTTTCTGAAATCTTACAAATGTCTGACACTGACCTTCTACTCCAAAGTATTTCTAAAATGAATTCTTAGGGCCCCAGATTCACTCATTGCAATATATTTTATCGTTTCTCCTCTTTTTACCCCATTGCACTTTAATTTTATAACACTCCGGCTTCCTCTATTACTTGGTTATAGCCATGGAGAACGGGAAATGTCTGATTCATTTATGTATTTCCAACATAGGGTCTAGCACATAGTAGGCATTCAATTGAGGTCTATAATTACAGTTAATCAGTAGGACTCGGTCAAATACACACGCATACATACACAAATGCACACACACATAAACACATACACATAAACATGTATACATACATATACATACACACATACACATATAGACAAATGTTTCTACGCTGACTTTCAAGAAGTTGAAGAATTCGATTTCCAAGGTAAAATTGGGAAAAACTTCGCCAAAGAAGGGCTTTCCTAATATAGCAGGTCTTCACTGTTAAAAGAGCTAAGATTCTCTTCCCTTCGGTAAAAATAGGGGTACACCTCGTCTGACAACATACCATTTTAGGGAATCATCAGTTTGCTTTTTTTTTTTTGCGGTACACAGGCCTCTCACTGTTGTGGCCTCTCCCGTTGCGGAGCACAGGCTCCGGACGCGCAGGCTCAGTGGCCATGGCTCACGGGCCCAGCCGCTCCGCGGCATGTGGGATCTTCCCGGACCGGGGCACGAACCCGTGTCCCCTCCATCGGCAGGCGGACTCTCAACCACTGCGCCACCAGGGAAGCCCCATCAGCTTGCTTTGAACCTAAGAGTTGGCACCTGCGTTAGCGTGCAGTTGTGTGTGCCGGGGCATGGCTTCCTCTCCCAGGGCTGTGCCTCGAAGCAGGTGGGAGGGTGGGGTGAAGACATCTGGAAGGAGGATGCAGGAGGATGGAGATTGCTTGAGCATGCGCTGTCTAAGGAGGAGCATGGGGAAGCATCACTCAGTCCAGCTGAGCCCTCAGTTCCCAGCACAATTCTTCTGCCTGCCCTCCCTCACCACGCTCAGTGCCCGAGTCACCCTCGGGATTCCTTGGACCGTGATGGTCTCTCCTGGTCACGCAGAGTTTGCAAATGTTCTTGGTCTTGAACTATTCAAACTAGCACACTATTTTTTTCGATGTTTTCATCTCCGCAGTTAAACTAAAAACTGCTTTGAAGCAACAATGGCATCTCAGGACGGTCATCCTTTTACCTACATCTGCACCTGCAAAGAGCTCTGCTCACAGGGCTGCTCACAAAATAGCTGTGCAATCCAACAGGTGTGTATGTGTGTGTGGGGGGGATGTTGGGAGGGAGAATGAAGGTGATGGATAAAGCTCTTTTTTTACTTCTTTCCATAAATTGGACATCTGTCATTCCTGCTAGGACAAAAGTCAACAATAAGGAAAGTAAAGTTTCCATCACATTCAGATATTGTTATTCCGACCTCCTTTCTGGCCTAAGCTGTGCTAACCCTTATCTCTAACTTCTCCCAAGATAAAAATGAGCCAATTAAAACATTCTTACACAGCTCAGTACAGGATGCCAGAGGGTCCTGCCTGGGTACCAGCCCGCAGATCCTTCCTTTTCCATCACGGTGGACCCAGCTGCCCTTAACAACGGACAAATACACACACATACACCTAACACCTAGCCGCACCTTTGGCAGTCCCAAGAGCCCCTGCCAGCCAACCTTAGGCAGGAGGAAACAAGGAAGTTCTGATCCCGGTAATTGTGCCTCTGAAGGGCTCCCAACATCTAGGTTGTGTAACTCCACCTCACCCCAAGTGTGGAGACTAGATTCCCGGCTTGGTCGTGATGCCTGAGTCCTCGTGAGACCTGAGCACACTGGAGAAGTGCTATTTCCTCGTGTCGGTCCCCCTGCTGTCCCAGTCCCCTTCCAACTGCCCACAAAAAAGACCAGCAAGCCATTCGATCCTTCCCGCCAGTTCCAGAACTCCAGCAGGGTGGAAGCTAAGTAAACCTTTTGTCCCTCTGACCAGGTGGGTTTGGAAAAAAACCTATTTAATCTATAGCTGAGCACTTAAATGTCAAGCTCGTAATATAGACAGGCAGCAGGATAAGACTGTCCTCCATCCCTCAACTTGAAAATGCCTCTCACTCCCGGCAACTTTTATTGCTTGAATATTTTCAGTTGTTGAAGGAAAGGCTTTATTCATCTGATGTGCCACCAGGGAGAACCGAATATCGGGTGACACCCGGTTGAAACAGGGTCAGGATTATAGGGCAAGGGAAAGCTGAGGATGGTTCCTAGTGGTTTGGACTGAGGCAGCCCTTTTCCACTTGAACCAAAACTTGCAGTCTGGGTACCAAAAACCAGCAGCATAGCGTTTTCCGAGACAGGTTTAGTAAGCCTTGTAATTTAGCAGGTCTCCAAAGTTCCCAGGAAGGGGGCAGGTAAATAGCAGAGAAGCAAGGAAGGGGGCAAAGGTGAAAGGCAAGGGGAAAACTGGGGCCTCTGAGGTCTGTTTTATTCCCCTTACGTGCTCAGTGCTTCTAAAAATATCTGTGATAAAGAACCAGAATTTTTTGTTTTTATTGACTTTTAATTTTCAATATGTTGCAGACCGCACTTTTGTGAAATCCAATAAAAATTAAATTAGTAGGAAAATAAAATGAAAGCAAAGGCATGTAAAACACCAGCTCAGAGTTTTATTATCAGCTTCAACATATTTAAAATGACTCTATAAAGTTAGGGGGAAAAGTTTCTAAACATTTACTCTCAATGTCTATGCTTATCTCATTGCAGACCAGTAAAAACTGGTTCTCAGAGCATCACCGGCCATGAACGACTTTTTGAGCAGAATTGCTTTAATTAAGTGGAGTTTCTTCATTGCCTCTAGATCTCAAAGCCTCACCTACCCACGGGAACATCCCTCGCTTCACAGCGGGCATCCCTGTGGCTGGCTAGCACTTTCCTGACAGCAACCTGCTGACCACCACTTGTGTTTTCAGTGAGAATTTACACCCCAAACCCACAGTTAGGCACTAACATTGGCCAGTCTGATCACCTACCAGCACTTGGAATGTGGCCAAACCCCAGAGACACCTCGCTGTGACAAAATAGCAAAGCCAGACCTTTTATTCTGAGTTCTTCTCAATTTTCTTCTTACCTCCCCTCACTTTCTCGATTCCTTGATGGATAACTGATTCAACACACTTTGGTGTGCCATCCCTTCAAACTTTTCTTGTAGCCTTGGACCATGAAACCCCAAGTTTCATGTCCTTTCCGTTCCCTCAGCTCCCTTTGAGATGTCCCAGGTTCTAGCTGAGCCAGCAGAGCCCCAATTCAGAGAAGTCAGGTCACAGAATTTGCTGTGTTAATGGCCAGCTCCAAGCCCTAGTCCCTTTACTCTGTCCCAACATAGTCAACCAGTCCCAAGGTAAGGCAGCATCTCCAACCTTTATCGTTATTAGAAGATTAATTAATGCACAGCAATTTGAACAGATTCCAATTGGTGAACTCGACATAGTCTGTTTAAAGATTTTTTTAAAGAAGTAAAAGTATCTTCCAATAATGTCAATCCTTGAAAACAAACAAAACTACAAAGAATCCACAAATAAATCCCCACTCATTATTGAATCCAGAGCGTGGAGAGCGTGCGTGGTATACAATAAATCCAGGAAACTGAGAGATTATTCACAGAAGCACACACGACTAAATTTAAAGAATACCCAAAATACTGTTCACATGTACAAAGACCACCTGGGTGTCTACTTACTTTTATCTTGGATCAAACAGGCAAACCTTTGTGAGCACATCATGCCTTAGGCAGACACAACACTACAAAGCAAAAATGGGTTTGGGTGAAGCAGTGATGCAGGGTTGGAATTCATCCCATGTGGAGATATCCAAAGAAAATCACACAAAAAATATCCTAATCAAGTGGATGGTCCACCAAATCATATACATTTTTTTTCTTTGCGTCTGTCTGGAAAGCTCGATTGCCAGTTGAACCACTTAAGGGAAGACGAGTCGTCTGCTTCATGTGGATGAAAGCAGGAAGCATTTCTTTCATAAATGACATGAATACAATTTAATTCTGTTATCTTTTCTGCTTGGGAAAAGTGCCTGGATTTTACACAGAAATAAGAATTCGATGTTGGCACATTTGCCATGTTTTCTTGAGACTGTAAATAAGAAAGAGATGGTGCCTTGTGCATTTCTGAATCGTTGGTATGTCTTGGATTCAAATGTGCAGGCTCTGTAAACAGCAGAAAGGAAAGATAAAGACGGGGCAATAAGAAAAGGAGGCTGTGTGCGAAAGCCAGGCTGGTCCTAGACTAGGCTTTCTCCTGTTTTCAAACTGAGTTACCAGATTTACCCTTTGCATTACTTGGCTGG
This sequence comes from Delphinapterus leucas, assembly GCF_059928025.1. Classification (NCBI taxonomy): domain Eukaryota; kingdom Metazoa; phylum Chordata; class Mammalia; order Artiodactyla; family Monodontidae; genus Delphinapterus; species Delphinapterus leucas. The sequence continues at coordinate 31,463,871 of NC_143149.1, forward strand.
TCTCAGCTTATGTGTGTGACGGCTGTTATGGAAATTTCTCTTCATCACCACATAAATAGACAATTATCATTTTCAAAAAGAACCAAGGTGGCATCTGCACTTTCCTTTGAGTGCCAAGAACAAGTGGTCTGGGCTTAATTGAAAAGTTCCTTTGGCAAATGCACAAGTTGTGGAATCTTTGGCTATAGAGAGTCACGTAAAAGTAGTTTTAATGGACCACGTAATAGCTTACTTGACTGTGCCCTTTTATTTTAGCATAAAAGCATAAATATTCCATTCAAATGCAGAAAATCTATTCAAGGCAAAAATACCAGCCTAGTGCATCAGCTACAACACTCTTTGGGTTGTGGTCCATTTAAAGGACAACAATGTGTCATCATTCATGGTGTCTGCCTAGAATTCGTACGTATTATCTGTGGGATGTATCTGATCTCTGAAATTCACACTTCAACTTATTGTCTGGTGCATGTAATCACATTTAGAAAAGAATTATTCCTTTCTACACCAAATCAATGTAGGATTTCCTTCTGGAAAAAAAACAAAAAAACCAAAAAACAAAAACGTAGGATGTTCATTATTCTGAGCACTAGTAAGGGAGACCAGTAAAGATGAAAAGTAAAAGTCTCAAATGTTCAAATGGTTTCTCAAGAGAGGTTAAAAATAAAATTTTACTATCATCTATTTTAGCTTTACAGGCAAGCAGCTTAAGTGCCACAGTAAACTGGGGAAGTAAGGTCTGGAACTCTCCCTATAACCTCGAGAGCTGATTTTTCAGCAAGCGTTTTTAATGGTCAGACCTGCATTGTCACGGTTGAAAGGCAGAGGTAGTCCAGAGGAGGGCAAAGTTCATGGGCTTTGGGTTCAAACAAACCTGAGGTTTCACTCCCAGTCCCATGACTTACTGTCATGACGCACTGAGGCTCAGTTTCCTGCTTTGCAAGAATAAAGATCATTTCATTCACTCTGGAGGGTTATTGTGAAGCAATGAATTGGCAACATATATAAGGACCCAGCACAGTTCATGGTATCAGATACTCAATCAGCGCTCATTCCTAATCTCTCCTTTTCTCTCTCCCATGAGTCTATTATGCTAAACAATAGGCACTAGCGCTCTGGGGCAATATTGCAGCCCAAAGGTTCATTTGTGTGTCAACGCAACTAGTGGGTAGGAAACGCAGGTTCTACGTCAAAGAAGCCACTTGTGACACACATAGAAAATTTCTAATTCCATATTCCTGGCAACTCTTTCTCAGTTTCCTTTATTGCTACCCCTTCCCATGTACACACAATAGCTGTTCCTTATACACTGATATTCCTCAAGCTTCTGTGCTTGGCTTTTCTCCTTGATCTTCACTTATCACTGATCTTATCCACTCAAGGACTCCAGCTTCTACCTCTGTGCTGGTGATCAGAAGTCCATACGGTGAGTCCTGGCTTCACGCCTTAGCTCCGGACCCACGTATCTCATGGCTGATTGGCATCTTCACCTGAGTGACCCCCAGGCACCTCAATCTCACGTCCCAAACAGTCTTCACTCCCTCAACCCACTCAATCCTCTTACCTCCCAATAAACCTGTTTCTCTCATCCCCTATATTCTGGTTTATTGTATTCCAACCCAATCATTCTCTAAACTAGAAATTCTTCACCTGCCCATTTAAATTGGTTAAATAAGCTTTACCCTCTTCCCAAGATTCCGACATTCACCATCCTATTCAGCTATGGATGTTCATCCCCTCTTGCCTCTTCCCCCCCCACACCTGTAACCTGCTCCTGACTTCCTTATCTACTCATGTAGCAAAGGCAAATCTTATCTGGAACCTTGGATTTCCTCAACTGGCCAGTTTCCTGGACTTGATGCCACCACTGCGGGCCAGGAAGTCACTTGGTCTTACTTAGAGCACCAGGCCAGGCACGTGCACTGGGTGACTGGTTTCTTCGGCCACTTCTGGACTTGAAAGAAACATCACGCTGCAGGGCATGGAATCTGGCATCCCAGAGGAGCCTCTGAAAGCTTGGGTGACGCAACCTGATAGCATGAGAGAGTCAGCTTTCTCTACGGCCAATTTCCCCCAAAGAAAATCAGAGATGGGATAGATCTGGACAAAGGAATTCCCCCTTGCTCCTGGGCTCTTTTGAGGTAAGCTTCCTTGATAGACAGTCCAGTGGCATTCCACATACTGACTGACAGCCCTGCTGGGTCATCTCTGTATCTTCTCACAGCCCATCATGAAGCAGCAGCTCACACAGAAATGCATCACGTTTCCTTACATCATATCCTTCTCTGCATCCCCTCCATGGTTCCTCACTTCTGCTACCCTGGGCTTGCACCCGACAAACAAAGCATTGACATTTAATCCTTGCCTTGAGCTCTGTTTTCTAGGGAACCCAGGACTAAGAAAACTTCTAAAAAAGATTTTGCACAACTTTAAATAAAAGGCCATGTTCAATAAGATAAGAAGGCTTAGCTTACTTTCCTTCTTCTGCAGCAAGTATTAAAAGAAAAAGTAGTTTAAGAGTCTGTTGGGGGAATGCTACATTCATTTTACAAAATTCTGCCTTAGGTTTTCTAGCAGCCAGAATGAAGAAAGAAACATAATAGGTTTCATAAGTTAATAACAATTGGAAGTACATTTATCAAGAAAAAGTATCTCAACTCTGACTAGACCCTGAGATTTGGAAGGAATTTGTCATGATGTCATGACGATATTTACATAAGAGTCATAAAGTAATGCAATGAATCATATCCTTTATATTATATATTTTTTACAAAATTTAAAAAAATACACAGAATGTTCCCCATGTGAATTTTTCTTATACTAGAATTCAGGGAAAGGCAATGCAAGATTTTAGGACAGTAGTTGTAAAACACTGATCTACACAAGAAGTTTCTTTAAAATACACATTTCAGGGCCTCATTCCAGACTCATGAATCAGAATTCCCAAGACTAGAGATATGTATTTTGGACAGGATGAAACCAATGCACATGAAAGGCTGAATACTGGCAATTTCCAATGGTTCAATCTAAATGTTATCTAGAAAAATGGTACAACTTTGGTAGCAGACACAGCTTCTAAGAATACAGTCTAAATGTTATCCTAGAACGGGGGATCACTACACAAAAAGACACCATCGTTTGGATTTGAGGAATTACGAAATGTGTATAAAGTTAAAATGAAATGGCAAATTATGGATCAAGAATATGATGAGTGCTCTTTGAACAAATATCTGTGACACACCCTCTGTGGTTACAATGCCTTAGCTAAGTAAATGGCATGGGACATGCAATGTGGGATCCTTAAAAGCAGAGGCAGGGTCCCAACCATCCATAAGCTTACAGGATGATTCAGAAGAAGTGCCACACAACAAAAGGTTATATCACTCAGGGCGAGATGATGTACCATGAATTATGTCCACAGAGGCAAACTGTCTCCTGAATATGCCAGCCACTGAGGAAACCCAAGACCAGACAAATGTCTTGTCTTTTCCAAAAGGAAGCTTTCGTCCCATAGCTAGCTTTGCTGCTGACAACTGATGTGAGATTAAAAATACAACAAATAAGGCACATGGCACAGATCAGAGCACTAGAATGTTCTCAGAAATTCTACCCCAATCTCTACTTTTAGAAAGCATGACTGAGACAGCCTGGCTGGTCAGAGTTGAATCACCATTGTTTTCTTTCTTTTTTCTTTTTTTTTTTAAATTTTATTGGAGTATAGTTGCTTTACAATGTTGTGTAAGTTTCTGCTGTACAGCAAAGTGAATCAGCTATATGTAAACATAGATTCCCTCTTTTTTGGATTTCCTTCCCATTTAGGTCACCACAGAGCACTGAATAGAGTTCCCTGTGCCATACAGTAGGTTCTCATTAGTTATCTATTATATACATAGTATCAATAGTGTATATATGTCAATCCCAATCTCCCAATTCATCCCACACCCCGCTTCCCCCTTGGTATCCATACATTTGCTCTCTATGTCTGTGTCTCTATTTCTGCTTTGTAAATAAGATCGTCTATACCAATTTTTTTCAGATTCCACATATGTGCGTTAATATACCATATTTGTTTTTCTCCTTCTGACTTACTTCACTCTGTATGACAGTCTCTAGGTCCATCCATGTCTCTACAAATGACCCTATTTTGTTCCTTTTTATGGCTGAGTACTCCATTGTATGTACGTACCACATCTTTATCCATTCATCTGTCGATGGGCATCTAGGTTGCTTCCATGTCCTGACTATTGTAAATAGTGCTGCAATGAACAGTGGGGTGCATTTGTCTCTTTGAATTATGGTTTTCTCAGGATATATGCCCGGTAGTGGGACTGTTGGGTCATCTGGTAGTCCTATGTTTATTTTTTTTTTAAGGAACCTCCATACTGCTCTCCATAGTGGCTGTATCAATTTACATTCCCACCAACAGTGCAAGAGGGTCCCCTTTTCTCCACACCCTCTCCAGCATTTGTTGTTTGTAGATTTTGTGATGATGGCCATTCTGACCAGTGTGAGGTGATACCTCACTGTAGTTTCAATTTGCATTTCTCTAATACTTAGTGATGTTGAGCATTTTTTCATGTGTTTTTTGGCCATCTGTATGTCTCCTAGAGTAATGAGAATAAAAACAAAAATAAACAAATGTGACCTAATTAAACTTAAAAGCTTTTGCACAGCCAAGGAAACCAAAAACAAGATGAAAAGACAACCCTCAGAATGGGAGAAAATATTTGCAAACAAAGCAACTGACAAAGAATTAAACTCCAGGATATACAAACAGCTCATGCAGCTCAACATCAAAAAAACAAACAACTCAATCAAAAAATGGGCGTAAGACCCAAATAGACATTTCTCCAAAGAATCGCCATTGTTTTCTACACAGTAACCTCCAGGCACTAGGTTTCCATGATCTGGGTGTGCGGCAATGAGCCGACACACCATGAGGAACAGTACCATTTTAATATGACTTCAGATTCAATACTTAGAGGTATTTTTAAACATCAGTCCAATTCCAACAAAGAAAAAAAAAATTCTTTGTCCTGGGGTATCCAGGACAAGGGCAATGTGCGGCAGTGTTTTCATTTATAACAGAGTCCTGCGGGACCTATTGGTATTTATCTTCTACATCACTGCTCTGAGAGGCTAAACACTCACAAACAATTCTATCAGAGGGTCTGAGGATCAAACGCACCTATAAATAATACTTCCTGACACCAAATATATTTCATAGTGTCTAACAGATGTTCCAGATTTTAAAAAGGAAACCATGGCTTAAATATCTTTTAAGGGGACGCAGTTCGTGTGGACAGAAAATCAGACACTCTTGAGTACGAGGGTTTTCATTGTCTCTTGAGACTTTTAAATCCAAGCTCCTAACTTATTTGTTTAATGTAAAAACTGAAATTGTGTGGTCATTTCGATTGAGCACATCCCATTTTTCCTGTAACTAGAAAAAAAAAATAATTACAAGTTTTAATGGTCAGAGCCACACTAAAGATGGAAAGGAGAAGTGAGGATCTAGCTCACTCAGGCTGACCATGCATTAGCCTGAAAGACACAGCTTCCTGCCTCATGCCCCCGACGTGCTATTAAGTGGCATCTGAGCTTGGGTTGCTATGGCTGATTCAAGGAATCAAGTGCAAGAATTTTATTCTGAAGACAATTCCAGGAAACACTAATGAGGCAGTAGGGAAAGGGGTAAGGAAATTGGTTAATGAAGGATTTGTTCCCCAGTAAGTGAGGTCTGAGAAGAAGGCTGAACCCCACCGGGGCCTCTAGGAGTGAGTGTCCAAAGTCTCTGTCAGAGAGTAATCCCATCTGAGGGGTGAGGATACACCAACTCCTAGTCAGTCATTGAGGACAGGCTCCTGGGGGAAGGGGCAGAAGTATTAATCCCCTGATGATCTCAGCCTGCCACAGGGACAGTGAAGTGGACTCTGGTGACCAGAGAAAGCCCTTAGACAAAGAGATGCTGGTGGCGACGGCCTGAAGTCAAGGTGACATGCACTGAGGCGCCGTAGGTGGGGGTGATGTGGGAAGAGCGTCAACAGGGTTGGCCCCAAGTGGACTTGACTTCATGTGCCCATTCAAACTCTCTGTAGTCAGGACGATGGTGGGGGCAGGGGGGCGGGTAGAAGAGAAAAGGTCATAAAATAATAAAAGCAGACAATGTGGTCTTCTCTACTTGGATGGGGCACACTCGGCACCCTCAGTGTTTATGCCATGTTGGGCGGGATGCAGGCTGGAAGCAGGCAGAGCTCACACACAGGTGCCCGTAAGGTAGACACTGATGGGGGGTGGCCGTGAGCCCAGATGGGGACCACAGGAGAGGCAAGAGGGGAGAGAAGCAGAGACAGAAGCTTTTGCTCAGTCCCTGGGGTAACGGAGGGGGAGACAGGGCAGCTGGCGGTGGCAAGGTCCAAGGAAGCAGGTGTCAGAGAGATGGAGGGCCAGGGAGACACCAGCAACATCTAGTGCAGAGCCCTAGCCGGGCAACGATTCTATCTCACTCATCTCTTAGCATCAGCTCCGCACTGCTGACAGGTAAAGCAGAGCACGGAGGGTGAATCGGGCACCTCTCTACCCCAGGAAGGAAGAAACATGCCCTGGCAGAGAGTAGAGGGATCAAGGGAGACCACGTCCACCACAAACATCCCAAGTGCGTGCCCTGTAATTGTGGGTCTTTTCAGACTTGAAGCCCAGCCCATGACCGGCAGCCCGAGACACGTCAATCTAGTTTCTCAGAGTGAAATCACTTACAAGGGAAACGACAGTAGAAACACAATAGGCCGTCAGCCAAATAAATCCCAGCGTTTGGAGGCTGTTTGTCATAACATAGAAATCTAGAGTTTTCTCACTACTGAATACATTGTCCCCTACACATGAACCTTCAAGTTGCGAGCTTTCAAAGATGCGATCGTGCGTTCCGTTCCATCGTCGTCAGGCGTGAGTGAAATGGCAGCTTGCCCTCCGTCTCCTATTGCTGACGACCCTGCAGCTCTGCCATCTCCCACCTGCTCTCCCTCCTCCAGTCAGTAACTCTCCTTGCCTGTTCACTCGATGCCAGCCCCTGTGTGCCGGCTGTTGTACTGGACTACTGGCTTTTCAAGGTACTGGACTGTGAGATTAAACATGTTTTCTTTATTTGTGGTGTTTGTTTTTTATGTATTATTTGTGTGAAAAGTATTATAAACCTATTACGGTACAGTACTATAGCCGATTGCATTAGTTGGGTACCTAGGCTAACTTTGTTGGACTTACGAACAAATTGGACTTACGAATGCACCCTCGGAACAGAACTTGTTCGTATGTAGGGGACTGTGTGTTCCGAGAAATCCCAAGATATGGAAGTGTCTGGGCTCGTGGCCTGTTCAGGAAGGTGGCAGGCTGAGAACTGCTATAGGGCAGGAGCCCCGACCCATCCTGTCACTCTCTATGCTGAAGGGTCATGGCAGAGGCACACTTTAAAGTGACAAAAGTCTGGGTGTTTAGAGCAACAAGAGAGTCGAAGCTGGAGCTAAGGTTGATGTGGGAACTGTCAGAAGCCCCCCTCCTACTCCGTCCTTCCCCAGAGCACGGCAGGGCTGATGGCCACAGGGCACAGTACCAGGACAAAGCGAGGCCTTTCCTGCCCGGGGATAGGGGATCTGCCACCTGACTAACATTACTTTTTTTTGGGATTTTTTTTTATTGAAGTAGAGTTGATGTACAGTGTTGTGTTAATCTCTGCTGTACAGCAAAGTGACTCAGTGATACACATATAGACGTTCTTTTTACGCATCCTTATCCATTATGGGTCATCACAGGATATTGAATCTAGTTCCCTGCGCTACACGGTAGGACCCTGTGTTTATCCATCCTAAATGTAAGAGTTTGCATCCACCAAGCCCGAACTCCCACTCCCTCCCTCTCCCTCCCTCCTCCCCCCTTGGCAACCACAAGTCTGTTCTCTGTGTCTCTGAGTCTGTTTCTGTTTTGTAGTTTATTCCACCGTTAGAGACCATTTTTGTAGGATCCTTCCTACAAGATCTAGGAATCCTGTTTAATAGCCAAGCAAGGACTTAGGTCAAAGGAAGACATGTTTGTTTCAGATTTTGAGATGCTCCCAATGTAAAGTCGACCATAGGTTATTATAACACAAATTACCCAACCAACGATGCCTCACTCCCATCACTTGTTTACACATTTTATTTTCTTGATCCAGCCACGGGGGTTTGCTGTTGCTTCTGTTTGAGTCATCCCATAACAAAAGGCCCTGATAGGTCATAACTGTGCAATTACAGTGCCTAACACAATCTGTATGTGAATGTGCACAAACGTGTTTCTCTCTTAGTGGTTTTCTCAGGCAAGCCTTTTTGCCGCTCAAGCTTCTTTCAAGCCTGTGCCGTACATTTATTTTTCAGCAAAAGCATTTGATTATATATCCCCTGCTGCTTATTCATTTCTAATGCCTCCTAGACCATTTGGAATTCTAGTAAATTCTTGATGGAATTATATATATTCTAATATTAGCAATGTTATGTTTCACAACATTGAGGCCTGAGTCGTTTTATTAGAGAAATGACATCCACCGTTATTGAGCTCCATCTTTATAACCTAATAAGAGTGGGTGATGCCCTGCAAGGAGAGTGGGCTGGCTGGGAGACACTGTGATTCTAGTCTCAGCCCTACTGGACAGAGACTTGGGGGTGGGGTGCTTGGGAAAATGACTCAGTGTCAGACACAGGGCTTGTGCCCATGAGACAGGCCTGCACACACCAGGACCACCTGTGGAAAGGCAGCAGGTGGAAAGATGGGAAGATGTTGGAAGGTGCAGGCGAGGCCAGAACTCGCTGCATTAAAGGATGAATGCAGATACAAGAGCCTGAAGATAGCCCTAAACCCCTTCTCTAATCTGGAGGAAAATGGCTGGAAGAGGCTGTAATTCCACTAGCTGGTGCTTTGAAGTGGGTCCAGGTCTGAGCAGCTGGTAATCTGCAAAGACTCAGGGATTCAGAATTTGGAGCAGATAATAAGGACAGAGGAAAGAAGAGAGAGTCACCCCGGTGGTACCAGGCAGGACTGGGAATTTCAAGTCACAAGGTTAGAGCTGAAGGAATAAGCAACAATAGTGACATGATGTGACATCCCTGAGCTAATGGCATCGAGTCCTCCGGCCCTGCCCTTGGGCATGTTTTGTACCACATTCGTAAGTGGTCCAGAGGCCTCTGCTTTCAAGGTCAATGGGAAATGGTGGTGATGGTGGGGGTGTGTAATCAGGAAAGCATGGCACGTGTCTCTTTGGATTTTCCCCTCTGTAAAGTGAACAACTTAGACCACACCTCTCAGTGTCACTCCGTGTCTAAGTTTAATTATTCTAATGATTCTTTGCGCCAGCTATGAATTGTTCAAAGCAGGTCAAATCATGTTTGGTAAAAGCTTACCCAAAGCTCTTCAATTTCAGTTGTGTGGGAGGCAACACACCAGTTACAAGGTCAGGGAATTTATTTTAAAGGCACTATAAGTATTGAATATTTTGTATAGTTTTAGTAAAAATAGAAACTCTGCTCCCATTTATGAAAATAACAGTTATCAGAAGCTTAGTAGTAAGAGTCACTTCAAAGTATTTAACATGTTTAAACTGCCCATCACCAATACATGAAAACACGAAAGAAAGTTCAATTGATAAACGAGCTGCTAATTCTTTTCACTAACCAATCACTATGGCTTATAATTTAAGCATATGAAATGCAGAAGAAACGAAATAGTTTTTTTCAGACATCCAGAGTTTACACTTGTATCTGCCCAAAGAAGACGGTGAAGAGAGTGAATATGTGTGTAAGGTACACCACTGAAGGGAGGGGAAGGACCTGGGAAGGACCATGGACCCAAATACCTGTCTTCTCAACCACTTACGAGGAGGCCCCTCCGAGGCTGAGGCTGTAGACTTCCAGGAACCTGGCATGGCTGATACATGCTTACAAAGATGAAAGCACACTGGGCCAAGAATCAGTTCTATTCTAAATAGTGGCACTAACTGGGCGGCTTTGCATAAATCCTTCACTTCTCCGAGTTTTCTGTCTCATTTGCTAAAGAGGGTATTTAAGGCCAGCTCAAATGTTATGATTCTAAGAGGATACTTAGCATTAACACTTCATTTGACAAACATTTACCGCTTCCCTCACCAATGTGTTGGGCTCTTGTGTTAAGGGCTGGGAAGCAAGAGAAATAAAACAGCACATGTGGCTTCAGGGAGCCGTCCGTCTGACTGGGGGACCACCAAGGACACTCTAACTGTTACTGAAGTCGGGTCTAGCTGCTCAAAAGCCAATATTCGAGAGGCAAGATTGGTGGAAAGGAAAGTTTGCTTTATTCTAGAGGCTGGCAACCAGAGAGAAGGTGGACTGTTGTCCAAAGGCCAACTCCCCACTGCCAATCAGTGGGCAAGAGCTTTTAAAGGGGAGCTTCAGGGGTGTATAGGTGGAGGGAGGGGGTTACGTGTAGAAACAGCACAGGCAGCTCTGACAGTCATCTTGAAATTGGTCGTGCCGTGGTCTGATCAGCATCATCTTGATTGTTTTAAGTCCAGTTAAACTTCAGTTCCAGGGTCGGTTTGTTCCCATTTCTCTGAGGCCAGTTCTTGGAATTGTGGCAGCTTATGTCATGGCTACAGTCTGGTCATCATGTAGTTAACTTCTTCCACCTGGCGGGGGTTTCAGTACCTACAAGACAGCTCACAGGACATGGCTCAGAATATTATCTATAGTCCTTGAGGAGGAACTAAAGGTCCTCGACTTTATTTAATAACTAAGCTATTGTTATTTGGTCTTATTTGACTGATTTTCCTTTGTTTCTGTCTTTTCTCACGTCTCTGATTAAATTTATTCTTTTATTAAAGTTTGCCTACAGACAAAAAGTAGGCTGAGGACTTGGTGGGGGGCGGGGATAGTGGGGTCTCTTCTGGGAAGGGTCCATAGGGTCCTGCTCGGCTTCATAACCACGGGATGCTACACAGACAGAGGGAGGGTGCCCTGACATAACAGAAGAAGCTAGCTGGAGATTAGCAGCTGTCACTTGAGTGCCTGGCCTCATGGTGGCACAGTGGGGTAGCATGTAGCACTAGGACAATGTGACATGGTGACAAGATGGCAGACTTGGAGGCCTCTCAAGGCAAATACTGTAACTCTAAGTGCTCCTCTGTGAATCTGAAAAACAAGACTAACATTATTTCCCTTGCAGGGTGGGTATGAGGATAAAAGTGAGATAATGCATAAGAAAATACTAGTAAATGCCTAGGATAATTGTAATAGGGAAGAACAAATCTGACTCCATATCAGATCTGCTCCTTTTACTTTAACTTTTGTGCTCTGTTGCCTATGCTTAGTCACACTGGCTCTGCACCTTTTGTAAAAGAATGTTGCCTATAGCCTGAAATACCAGGGTAGCCCATTCTCAAGGCTCTGACCTTTAAAGGTATAAGAGTCCTCCATTCATATAGAGATAAAAAGTTGCAGGACAGAGAATAACGTTTGTCTTGTTGGAGGTTTTACAGGAACATCACGACCTAACCAATGTGGGCAGATGCAAGAACAAAGGATTCTGACAGCAAGAAGTCTGCAGTAACCAACCACACCCCCTCCCCTTTTAGTATAAAAGAAGCCTGAGTTCTAACTCAGGCAAGATGGTTCTTTGGGACATTAGTCAGCCATCTTCTCAGTCTGCTGGCTTTCCAAATAAAGTCATTATTCCTTGTCCCAACAATTCGTCTCCTGATTTATTGGCCCGTCATGTGGTGGGCAGGATGAGTTTGGACTTGGTAACTTAATTATTTCGGTGATTTTCATTTTTACTAATATGCAAGTTACTCAGAAGAGGAACCAAGAGGCCAAGAAGACAGATGTGGCAGTTTTGCCTCAGCTTGGCCTTGCTTAGCCTGGCTGGAGGAAGTGGTCATCACTAGCCTGCAGACCCCAGATCTCTCTTTTCCAAGACCGCCAGGGTATATCACGGCACAAGGGGACAAGAGATGGCATCTAGCATTCCAGCAACAACCAGAAAACAACAGTGCTCTTGGTTGTGGGAAATCCATCTCACAGGGGCATGAGATATGTTGAGTTCTAAAACCAGAGGGATCCCGGACAGGTCACATCAATTCTAAGATGAAATAAACAATTCTTCTTCCTCCAAGTTTCACCCTGCCATAACAAACCCCAGAACTAACAAAGCCTCAGCCTGCCCCATCCAAGCAGCTACAGTGCTAACGTGTCTGACTCCAATGGGAGAAGCTTCTGTGATTGGTGGCCCCTTGTCCCCTACAAACACTCAAGGCTTAGGAGAAACACCAGTTTGCCAGACTCTCATCATTGGCCCAATATCAATACCCTTGGGGAAGTGCGTGGGTCTGCTCACCGCACTCACACTGCCTTTACCTGGGTGCCTTCAGAATCCTGCATTTTCCTCTGTTGGTGTACTGCAAGGACCTGGGTATGGATCTGATACAGACTGAGCTGTGTCCCCCCCAAATCCATATGTAGAAGCCTTAACTCCAGTGCGACTGTATCTGGAGATGGGGCCTTTAGGAGGTAATTAGGGTGAAATGAGTTCATAAAGGTGGGGTCCTAATCTGATAGAACCAGTGGTCATAAGAGGAGAGAAAGAAATCTCTTTCTCTCCATGTGCACGCACTGAGGAAAGGCACATCGACTGAAAAAAAAAAAAGCACAACCTAAAAGTTGAGAATTTTGTTGTATGTGGTAGAGTTTCTGAGGACTTAAGCCTGGGAGGCAGCCCCTCAGGGAGAGACTGCTCTGAAGAGGTAAGGGAGAAGCCAGGATCTATAGGTGGTTTTGCAACAAAAACCAGGTAGTTGGAACATCAGAAGATCACTGTTAATTAAAGAAAATCAGATTCATTAAATTCAAGTTAATGAATTTAGTGCTTTTCTATGTATGAGAAGATGCAAGGGCCAGTATCCTGTTTTTCTCCATCCTGAATCCCCTCAGGGTGCACACTGGCGGGGTAAGGGAAAGTTCGAGGCTGCGGTGACAGCTTGATGGCAGCAACATCCTTTGATATGGCAGGTGACATTCTTTGTCCACAAGCAGGTAAGGAACAGCAAGAAAGTGACCATCCGCAGACCAGCAAAAGAGCCGCCACCATAAGGTGAAAATGCTGGCACCCTGGTCTTTGACTTCCAGCCTCCAGAAGTATGAGATGGATTTCTGTTGTTTAAGGCTCCCAGTCTCTGGTATTTTGTAATGGCAGCCCGAGCTCACTAAGACAGTGTCTACCTTCATTACCAAATTATGAGCACCTTAAGGGTAGAAACCTTGATTTGTTTGCCTTTGTTGCCTGAGCCTCAAGTGCCCAGCACACATTTAATTCTTCAGAAATGTTTGTGGAATAAGGGAATACCTGATTGAATGATTAGCTGTGAATATACCTCAAAGTGCTCATAGATTCTTCTCAGATCTCAGTACACATCCTCTTCCTGCATGCTTCCAGAGAAAGGCACTGAACCACATAAAAGGATTCTCTCCTATGAGAGAATCTTCCATTTTTCACCTAGTTGCAGAAGAAGCAAAGTAGCAAGAGCTGGTTGAATCTAGTGGTCAGTCAGTAAATCAACACACATCCACTGTGCACCTCCCATGAGCCAGGCACTGACCCAACCACTGAGGATGTGGCTGTGAAGACAGTGCACCGAGTGCCTGCCCCAGGGAGCTTATACTCTGATGAACTGAAACAGATATTAAGCATGTGGGGAAAAATCAGGTAATTGCAGATGCTTCCAAACGCCATGAAGAAGCCGAAACAAGGTAGCGGGGTGGAGAGTGATGGAGCAGGGGTGCCTTTCCTAGTGTTGAGAAGCATCCCTCTGACAAGGTCCCATTGGAGCTGCAACCTGAATAATGAGAAGGTGAAGATCTGGAGAGCAGAATTCCAAGCAGTAGGAACAGCAACTCCAAAGGCTCTGCGAATGGACCAGGCTTGGCATGTCTGGTGCAAAGATCAGATTCGGAACATAGTGAGGAAGAGGAAGAGTGGCGGAATAGAGGGAGGGGAGGCGGAAGCCAGACAGAGTGGGCCTTACTGGTTCTGACTACAAGTTTGGATTTCATTTGGTTACAATGGGGAACCACTGGAGGTGTTTTCTCAGGGACATGCAGTAATCTAAATTATGCCTTAGAAGTGTGACTCTGACTGTTATGGGAAGAGGAAGAACATTGGTCTGGGAGAGTTGAAGTGGCTTTGACTAGGGTGGTCCCAGCAGAGGTGATTAAAAATGGCCAGACTCGGGGACTTCCCTGGTGGTCCAGTGGTTAAGACGCCGCACTTCCAATGCAGGCGGCGCTGGTTCGATCCCTGGTGGGGGAACTAAGATCCTACATGCCGTGGGGCGTGGCCAAAAAGTTAAAAAAAAAAAAAAGGCTAGACTGTGGGTATTTGTTTTGGAGTAGAGAAAACTGGATTTATGGATGGATCAAATGTGAGACTGGAGGGAAAGAAAGGAATCAATAATGACCCTTATCAGGGTTTTAGCATGAGTAAGTGCAAGGATGTGGTACCACTTCTGGCGACAAGGTAGGAAGCAGGGCTGGCAGTGGTGGCGGGAGGGAAGATTGGCTCACTTGAGACCTGTTAAGGCTGAAATACTTATTAGACCCCGAGTGCACATGTAGAACAGGCAGCCGGATACATCAGTCTAGAACTTAGAGAAGAGGTCAGAGCTAGATAAAGAAATTTGTCAGTCATCAGCATAAAGACAGTATTTGAAGCCAAGGGACTGGGTAAATGCATCGGGGGAGAAGACATAGGTGGAAAAAAATAGATGATAAGAATAGACCCTGGGGCGCTTCAATTGCTAGAATCAGATATGCAAGAAGAAGCCAGTAGGGAGCCTGAGAAGGTGCAGCTAAAACAAAGTTCAGCACAGCTGACCCTGTGAAGCTCTTCCTGATCACCCCACTCTGAATTATGTGTTCCCTCTGCAGTTTTCCCAAATGATTTTGTGTATAAAATCGCATTGTTCTTCTCTACCTCTGTACCTATCTCCCCCACTGAAGCGTGCCTGGTCTGGCAGACTCTCAGTAAGTGATTATTGAACCAATCAATAATCGAACAACGAATGGATCAGGAGATTTGACATTTGGTTTGTCCTTGAAAACCTGAGACACGTATTTCCCTTAAGAATATTGCTGTGGAATAGTCTACCAGAAAGGCTGAGATTTTCAAGGGCGTTAAGCACACTGAGAATGTATCACCTCATTATGTAACTAGAACATTTCAGATACACCTGCAGTAGAGTTGGGCATTAGAATCTAATGCATAGATAAACAAAAGAATATAAGAATATATACACAAATACAAACCCATACGCACATATATACTCAAAAGTCTATATATACATACATATATGTGTGTCTTTATATGTGTGTAAGTATATATACACACACAGAGAAAGAGAGAGAAAATATTCATTGTTTTACTGACTTTACGGACCAGGAAGACATACACACTCCTAAAATTAACATTCATTAACATTTATTAACACTATTGTAATTCAACTTATCATTTGAATTAGAATATTTCTGCCATTACAATTTTTTCTGCTATGTATAAGCCCGGAATAGAATTAAAACATCTTATACCTGTGAGATTTCAATATTTTCTAGGCTGATTTTCATATTCAAATTATTTCAACTTGCTTCTTCAACTTTAAATCTAATGAGAGCATCATCTCTTTTCTTATACGGTACTAAGCACTCTATGTTCACAAATAGGTGTGTTAATAAGGCTTTGTAATTGATACAGCCCTGTCTCTTAGGGAGTCCTTGGAGAGGACAGGGAAGGAAGTGAGGGTTTGTCTACAGATGCAGCGGCAGGAGGCCAAGGGACTGAATGCTGGAAGGTCTCACTTCTGTCTCTGTGGTGGGAGTGGAAGCCACCACTGAGAGTGAAGGTGATGGACGTTAGGAAGAGGCTTGAAATAAGTTGTCAGCTTTGAACCGTCCACAGGGAACGGGAAAGAACGTTACACAGAGATACACAGGAGGACTGAGCTCTGAGTCCAGAGCTGAGGAAGGAGTGTGTCAATTTATCACGCCCCAAGGTTTAGGTGACTATTCCCATTGGTGTCTTCACATCCTGATCACAGGAAAGGATGTGAAGATGTGTGGATGATTCCAGGTTACAGCCTGTCTGAGGGGGTGTAAACACAAGAGGGCAAGGGACCTGAGGGTACTAATAAGGGGGAGGCAGGCTGATGTCTAGGTTATCAAAGAAATGAAGTCAGAAAAAAGTTGATAATATGGTATATATGGATCAAGGGACTAAAGGTCGTAACACTGAACAGTAAGATCTTGGAAGGTTTATTATGTGCCGACTATTGTGTGAAGCATTTCACATATATTATTTCATTTCATAATAACTATGAAGTCTTCACTCTGACTATCAAAGAGGCTAGGTAAGTTATCCAAGGTCATACTGCTAATAAATGATAGAACTAAGAGGACTCAGCCCTCTCCTCTGTTATATTACGAGACCACATGGTGAATAGTTATAGTGAAATTAAGAAACTGTTTTGAGCTTAGAAAGCTGTGGTCTGGGCATGAAATTTTGGGTGGAAAGGAGGAATTACTGGAGAGCTGAAGGTCTAGAAGTTGGTAGCCGGGTGGCATGAGCCTCAGAGGAACATGGTCACTAATCTGGAGCAGAGAGATGGAAATTTGAAAATGTCGCTAATAAACTACAAGGATGTCAACATTGCTTCTGGGTTATTTGTAACTTAGAATGAAAACAAGGAGCAACCACGAGGGAAAATGCCAACACAAATCTATGCAATACAGAATCACTACTACTTCGAATCTAAATACATAGTGATAAAGATCCATCACACAATGGGAAAAAGATTGTATTTCTATGACAGATCATGTGGAAGCACACGATAATGTCTACTTGAGAAAGCCTTACTTTCAGTCTTCCTTTTCTATTTAAATTCTACTTCCTGGCAAAACAAAAAACGAACAAACAAACAAAAATAACCCAAAAAACTTATTTTCAATTCCTACTTAATGATTTGCTGCTCCATGTGAAAAGTTTCACATCACTCGTGTGGCTTCCTCCATCTGGGACGTCCATCCGTCAGTGGCATTCATGCAAACTCTCTCTTGTCTGGACCAAATTCCACATTCTACACAAAGTTTTTCTTCCTTCTCCAGACAGAAGTATAGTCGGTCCACCGTATCTGAGAGTGGCTGAATTCACAGACAGAGCCCAAGAACGCACAGGGCTGACTATACTATGCTACTTTATACAATATAAGGGACTTGAGCATCTGTGGATTTTGGTATGGGGAGGGGGTCTGGAACCAATCTTCCCCAGATTCCTAAGGACAATTGTATATGCTACTTGTGCTCCAAAATCCCCAG
The DNA here is from genome assembly GCF_059928025.1 of Delphinapterus leucas. Classification (NCBI taxonomy): domain Eukaryota; kingdom Metazoa; phylum Chordata; class Mammalia; order Artiodactyla; family Monodontidae; genus Delphinapterus; species Delphinapterus leucas. Next base: position 31,481,273 of record NC_143149.1, read on the forward strand.
CACATTTATTTGTACTTCAAATGCCTGTGCTGCCTTCCACAGTTACATCTGTCATCAGTAAAACAACAGCTCACGTTCATTGAGAGCATCATATTCCCTGTCAGGCCTAACGTGGGTCCCTTGAAATAGATTTTCTCTAAACCTCACACATCTCTTATGTAGAGTATAATCGATATCAGTTCCATTTTATAGATGAAGAAACTGAGGTTCAGAGAGGCTAAGTTACTTGTCCAAGCTCACACCACCAAATAGGAAGGGACCAATATTCAGACACAGTGATGTCTATTATTAGTCTCGGGCCCAACCCCTGTAGTATTCTACACATACAGATTCACATTCTATAAATCCTGAAGAGTAGGTACAGCTTAAGATCTGAGTATAAGTGATCTTTGTACTTCCTGGAGTGCCATGACAGTGCTTTGCCCATAACAGGCCGTGCAAAGATACTGAGTGAGGAGATAAATGAATCGGGCTAGTGATAATAAGGGGAAACTTTGTTTCTGAGCATTTAAGTAATTGTGGGAGAGGGTAAATTATCAGAAGAAAAGGGCTTAAAAAGTGAGGAATAGGGCTTCCCTGGTGGCGCAGTGGTTGAGAGTCCACCTGCCGATGCAGGGGACGCGGGTTCGTGGCCCGGTCAGGGAAGATCCCACATGCCGCGGAGCGGCTGGGCCCGTGAGCCATGGCCGCTGAGCCTGCGCGTCCGGAGCCTGTGCTCCGCAACGGGAGAGGCCACAGCAGTGAGAGGCCCGCGTGCCGCAGAAAAAAAAAGTGAGGAATAGTTGGCAGTGTAGAGGGAAAATGGGGCTACAGTGAGATATGTATCAGGACCTGAGCCATGCCAGAGCTACAGTAGCCCCACCAACCCCAGTCACTGTTAACACACACATGTTGTGTCCATGTACCTGTGCATATGTCCACGAAGTCATTTTCCTACCTTTAAGAGTTTGATTGTTCTTTTTAAAAATTTTACTTTTTTTTTCTTATTTCACTCCTTAATGCCTTACTGATGCAAAACGTGTCAATGGCATATATATTTTTTCCAAAAAATAAGTAAAGTTAAAAAAATGTTCTCTTTTATTATTTTCTTATTTCTGCGATAGCATTGTTTTTACATTATCAGTTGGTAATAAGCAGGACAGAAAATAGCATGGCTTGCCAAAAAAATCTATAAAACTCTTGGACTGGGATGATTTCTTGCTGTGGGCAGGGGCGAAAGAAGAGGGATGAGCAAGTACCCCATAGATGGACATTACCTAAAAGGTTTGTTTAAATATCAGATACAACTAAGCTTTAAACGTCATTGGACTCAATAAAGTTTCTTTCTTTTTGGCCCAGCAGCTAGAGGTGCATGAAAAAGACCCTATTTGTTTAGACAAACAAAAAAGCATCTAAGCACAGTGCAAATGAATTCGTGTTTATCCCAGGTTTGTTCCCTTAAACAGCTGGGGAAAAATATTTTCTCTTTGCTGTCACCTCTAAGAAATTACCTTTCACAGCTCAGAAACACTCCTTACGCCACCAGTTCTACAGAAAGATTATTTCCACATCCTTAATTTCAGCCAGAAATGTAAAAGTAAGGCAGTAATGTCACGCATCAAGCAGTTATTCTACATGTAATGAAGAGGCTCCAGAAGCTCTGGTTCTATACACGGGGAGTTGGGCAGGAAATGTGAACTGTTTGCAGGTAAAAGTTTCCTTTCTGGGGGCATCATTCAATATGGTTTTCTTAAGCTCAGTTACCTTCTTTGCATTCATAATACCTCTGATCACTTTACAAAAAACTATTCAAACATCAATAATCTCCCACAATCCACTTGTGTGTAAAAGCATCTAAGGAGGGAAGCCATCCACACAGAGAAAAGATACAGATGACCCTGTGATCATTTGCAGTATATTAATTTGTACACATTTGTAGGAGTTTCACGGAGATATGCCTAGAGGCTAGTCATATGGCTCTATTCTGTCTGCCCTTTTAGATGGTGGATGATCTTTTCAAAGGGAAGAGCAGCAATTTCCCAGCGGCCCTTGTGTAAACTGCTCGGCTACTAGTACAGAGAACGAAATTCCCCCAAATCTGATGAACGGATAGTGTTCCTAGGTTTTCTCTCCCAAACCTGTACAAAGCATTTCCATTCGTATGATTTCCGAGAGGTCCACTTAGCCGAGGCACCGACAAATAAAATGTGGCTTGGGAAATGTTGTTCAGTAAATCTTGATCATTACTTTCTCCAGAGACCTGAACACAGTGGTGAGAAGGACTCGGGAAAGTTTGGTCACTGCTTCCTTCTGTCTTACTTCTGCCTCCGTTTGCTTCCCCAGACAGTGCCCTGCTGCATCCTCATCTCTCTGCGACTTCCTTCTCTCTAAAGGACACCCCAGCCCACCACATGCAGACACACTCACACACACTGCAGCCCAGCGCCCGGGCGTACATGTGTTCCAAGACATCCCATCCCCTGGCTAAGCAATCAAAACCCCATTCCCTGGTAGTAGACTAGGTAGTCGTACACGAAATATTCATTTAAAGTGATTCCCCGGACTTCCCTGGAGTTCCAGTGGTTAGGATTCTGAGCTTCCACTGCAGGGGGCACAGGTTCGAACCCTGGCTAGGGAACTAGGATCCCGCATGCTGCACGCACGGCACAGCCCCCCAAAATTTAAAAAATAATAAATAAATAAAAATATACAACGATTTAAAAAATAATAAGTAAAAAAAAAATAAAGTGATTCCCGCTGAAAGAGTGGCTACAACGTTCCAGAAAGAGCCCCCAGACTTTAATTTGGAAGTCTTGGGTTTGCCCCCTTGTTCTATCACTTACTATTCGAAAAATTCCTCTGCCTCTTCAGTGATTCCCCTCATTAACTTTGGTGTCACGGCCGTGAAAATATTCACTATTGTGGGTAAGTGGCTAACAGACATGGCCGTTGTGCATGTGTTCTGAAAAGCAATGTTTAAAAAGGAGAACTTAAAGAGTGCAGATAGATACACATATGTATATGGATAACCGAATCACTTCGCTGTACACCTGAAACTAACACAAGATTATAAATCAACTATATTTCAATTTAAAAAAAAAGTTAAAAAGTTAAAAATAAAATTAAATTAAAAGAGGAGCTTACTAAGTCAAAGAAACTGTAATCTAATTAGTAAAGTTTGAGAGTAGGAATGGCTGAGTTCTGACATCTTCTGGGGACCTCCATCACCACCTGCCAGAATAAGTGTCAGCGACCCGGGCCCTTTTCTGAAGGTTCCAGATATCTGAGTAAGCTTCTTAGCCAATGTTATAAGAGATGCCGCGCAGAACTGCAAGGAAGTCCAGCAGTCAAAATTAAGGACATTTCCAAAAGAACCTGTGACTAGTCCCTGGCACTTTTCAATATGTCATCGCCTTTTCATTTAATGGACATGAGAACATTTCTTAGTAGACATCTGAGGGTGTAAACGCACACACATACACATTTTGTACGCCTTTTCTTCTTGAGAAACAGGCTTGCACTCACAGAACTGATTGCAGTTGAAAAACAGACTTGGCCAAGCAGCCGGGGTTGAAGTATGGTACACGAAAGCTTTCACTCTGGGAAAAACCAGGATCTCTGACATAAAGCCAAACAGTGGCTTCAAGTTCTGCACGTCCGTATCCTTTTTTTTTTTTTTTTTTAAGCCAGTGCTCAATTTACTCTGACAAACACAATCAAAAAGGCCTCACGAGGTTTTTTGGTTTTTTGCTTTCTTTGGTGTTTCGAAGGTCGGCCTTAAATGCCTTCACATTTCTTCGGCTGCCTTCTATTCTTCTTTCAGGAAAACAAACAACAACTTAGAAGAGAAAGATAATTTGCTATGCCTGTCGAAGCTTCTGGAGCTATAAGTTATAAACGGGTGGCAGTCACCAGTGGCATAGTCTAGGGGAGTTTGTAATTAAATAGTGGCACCTTGAGTACCTACCCGAGAGCACTGATGATGGATCAATGGCTTGGGGAGAGTTTTTGTCACAGACAATCAAGTCTCCATCTAACATGTATATCTGGGGGCACTGAGGAATTTTTTATGAGGGATTGGGGCCCTAGGATCAATTTTAATTTCACTGAGTTCCTAAGACGCAACTGCCAAGGTTTTTTTTTAATGAAAACCTTTCATTTTTTTAAAAAAACACCTCCCTCCAGAGGGAGTCCCCATGCCTTTTTCTGATGTGAGAGCGGCCAAATGCAGAGTTAGGGATCCTGAAAAAGTAATTGCTTCTTTAGCTGAGGCTCAAGTGTGTAGTTCTTGAAAAATAACCACCTTCAAAAGTTCCAGAGAGAGGAAGGAAGTCTGAATCTCAAATATAAAAAGTAATGATAGAGACTGATAAAAATAAGACACAATTCTGCGATTCCTAGGAGGGTACACAGAACTCTTGACATGTCTCCTCTGTCTCAAAGTGACATTTCTCAGACAAACTGCAGGTGTTGGAGACGGGGTCAGAAGGAACACTACAGTCATATGACCAAAATAAAATAACATGAAATTATTTTCAGATTATTCTCAGAATGGAAGCCCTTTCAGAGAGAAAAGGCAGAAGTTATCGTGGGAATTGCTTAGTGCCAAATCAGAATTAATGGCAAGGAGGCTGACTCAGACTTGAAGAGGCTGACACCCCAGTAACTGTGTGATTCCTCCCTTCAAGTCTGAATCCACCAAGATCTTGATAAAGTGACTTAAAACAAGAGGTCAACATGCAATTCCTTATGGTTTGGCACCCGCCACTCCCTGTCTCTCCCAAAAGAGAGATTAATGGGACTCAGAGAATTATTAAAATTAAACTTTAGAAAGAGAAATCCCTCCAATGCCATATCAAAATAGTTATTAGGTGGGTCCTCTGCAGTAATAGAAGCTGTATGCAGAAATAGCCACGAGACAATTCCTATCGTGATGAAGTCCTGGACAAATGTCTGCTTTTAAGAACCCCTGATGGACTTCTCTGGTGGCACAGTGATTAAGAATCTGCCTGCCAAAGCAGGGGACACGGGTTCGAGCCCTGGTCTGGGAAGATCCCACATGCCGCAGAGCAACTAAGCCTGTGCACCACAACTACTGAGCCCGCGAGCCACAACTACGGAGCCCGCGTGCCTAGAGCCCATGCTCTGCAACAAGAGAAGCCACTGCAATGAGAAGCCCATGCACCGCAACGAAGAGTAGCCCCCGCTCGCTGCAACTAGAGAAGGCCCGCGCACAGCAACGATGACCCAATGCAGCCAAAAATAAATAAATAAAATTAAATTTAAAAACAGAACTTCCTTTCAAAAAAAAAAATAAGACTTGAGCAGGTACTTTGTTAAAAAAAAAGAACCCCTGAACCACTCATGTGACTGTTGGATGGAAAGGTCCTTGCTTTCCAGACTCACCAGGACACGAGGTACCAGGTCAAGGAATGGAGCAGGGTGTGCCAGGATGCTGGAATTTGGGGATGTTGGGAAGACACTCAGGCCGCCACCACCAAATTTTCAATCTGTCTTTACTTCACAGTCATTTAATGAGGGATGGAGTCTTCCATTGCACAGCTGATGTGAGGGTTAAAAGGCTCCTCTGCTTCGGAGGAGCTCCACTGAAGTCCCCTCTCCAGTGTAAATAAGTGCTCATCAGACAGGAGAATATTTGTGTTATGAGGAACAATTAAGGATGGAGAGGTAGAGGCCTAGGACCAGCAAGAGGGGCGCTGCGGGAGAGTCCCTGAGAGGGCAGGAAAGGCATCCCAAGAAACAAGGGCGAGTGTTTGGGTCAAACTTCACCCACTTCTCAATTTTGCAGTTATCAGGCTGTGCCTGGGTGTGAAAGGCCCCAGGAAAAGCTTCTGGTGCTTTGGGGAAAATGGAACATAAACAAGGTCAGCAACGAACATACATGCCGTTCGGATTTCTATTAAACGGGGGAACTCTGAGTCAGTATACAAGGTTGTATCTGGAAGAATAAAAAGATGCTCACGAATAGAAAGCACATTATAAATACGAAGTGCAACAGAAAAGCTTTTGAGTTCAGTCTATTACGTGGCTGTCATCAGTCTGCCACGGAAGCATGAAGTCATTACATAGAAATGAATAATTACCCTCCGTCACGGGAAGCTCAGTCTATGCCTGCAGTGACTCTAGGCTGGTGACGGCAGGGTACCCCCTCCTGCACCCAAACCTCCAGGCCTATGACTGCTGCTTCTTAGCTGATCAAAGCCCAGAGACAGTAAGGTCGCAAGCCACAGACAGGGTCATGGAGAAATCCTGGCCGGCCACTCGATCCACGCCTTCAGCCTGACTCTTCTCTTTAACTCTATTTCTCATCCGCGACTGCTCAGATATAGATGTGAAAATTGGGGATATGAAAATTCTACTCTGGTAAAGTTTTCTACAGGGTTTTGAATGAGCGTGGAGATAGTTTGGGAGCTGGGAAGGTCCAGCTGGGGCTAATATACCCAGGCAGGCTCTGAATCCCCAGCCCTCCATAAGGCCCCCAGGTCCACACTGGGATTCCCACGCCCACACGGGGTCCCCAGGCCCACAAGGGAATTCCCACACTCACACAGGGATCAAGGTCGGGGAGCAACTCTTAAGCTTCAGAGCTTCCACCATTCTCAGTCGTAGGATTTTTCTAACAATCCTCCAAAGAGGTGGAATGGAAAGACAAAACTCTGTTTCTCTGAGGTTCAGCCAAGATAAGGCTGGATTTTCCTAAATAACATTTATATGGAAAATAAAAAGAGGGAGGGGAAGAGTGAGACAAGGCAAGAACACACACACACAGATGAAATCACGGAAAAATAGTATCTGAGTTCCTGCTTGCCTGGGTCTGATCCTCATAGTTTTGAGGGTAGGTGCTTTTCTCAAACAAGCAAAAGATCTTTATATAAATAAATATATATGTAATAATACATATGTAACAATGTACAAATATACATAAATGTATTGTTTTTGCATATATTTATAAATATATGTAGTGTATGCACTATATAAATCTATATGTAATATTATGTATATGTTTGTGTGCATATATATATACATATATATACACTATTATACAAGAGAAAGATGCAGGGAAGGACTCAAGTGAGAAAGGAGTTCTAAAAAAAAAAAGAAAAAATTTCAAGCTAACACAAGTCACTCCCCTCTCCTGTCCTCTGTCTCTCCCTTATACCCATTTACATTTACATTTATTTTGCTCAGGTGACTTTCAAATCTTGTTAGAGGAACAGGAAAAGTAAAAGCTCAGAAATGTTTACATACTTTAAATGTCTCAATAATGTGCACAGAAATGAATTATTTACAAAGAAGCATTGGTGACTTTTAGTCATTTATTTCTAACGACTTTGCAAATTTGAGGATCCCTGACAACCAAAGCTGATGTTGCCAAACGGCAGCGAAACCATTTTCTTCTTCTAAGATGTCTTTTTCTCTTTATTTCATTGAAATTCAAACTTTTAAAGATATTTTGGCCTGAAGAATTAGGCATGACATTAAGTTTACCAAATTTAGCAAATGAAAGTATAGGATGCCTGGTTAAATTTGAATTTTGGATAAACAAATAATTTTTTAGGATCAGTATGTCCCAAATACTGCATACTCAATGCATACTTATACTCAAAATTATTCGTTGTTTATCTGGAATTCAGATTTATCTGATCATCTTATATTTTATCTGGCAAAACAAGGGGCCATTAAAAAAATCATACCTCCACCATGTAGCCTACTGTTATGGTGGGTGAGCATTAAATAATATAGGGTACGCAAAAATAATTATCCTGGGATATCAGAGTAGGAAAAATATTAAACATTTAGTCATCCTCCTTAGTATGGCTGAGCGGTAGTACATATACGCAATCAGTGTGGCTTCCAGAAGACTAGAGAAAACACGTATCAATACTTCAGTGTATTCAGCTTTCCTACTTCCCTCACTTGGCCAAAAAGGGTCATCTGTTTAGGACAAATATTTCCAGTTCACCCCATTCAGTACGAAAATAAAAGACTTTCCTTCTAAACCTGATACACGAGCATGTCCTTCCTTCAGGAGAAAAATCTAGCAATGCTGTGGCAGTTTTAGCCTCTCTCCTGTAAAAGCTATCCGTGAGAGGAGGGCTATTAATATTGTCTCCATTTCCTTATCTAAGGAAGGAGGATTGGAGGTGACGTCTCTACACCGTCAGGTTTAGAGGAAGAGCATTGATGTTTCCAGAATGGAAAGATCCATTCCCATTCTGGTGGGTCTGAAACCTCACATCTGGGCCGTAGTTCACGAAAGTAAGATGACTGACTTAGTTTCCCAAGGAAAGATATTTGAAAGACACCACAGTTTTCTCTGGATAAAATAAAGGTGTGGATGAGCAAAGTCAAAACTTATCTACTTGTTCTCCTGTTAGAGTCTTGGTGAGTGTGTCACTGTCTGGGGGAAAGTTTTGGAACTTGTCTGGATATGCCTTTGAGATTACACTCTATTCTGAGCCGCGAGGCACAGGTATACATTTCCTGGCAGCTTTAGAATCCCTGTCCATTTCTCTGTGGCTGGTTTCCCAGTCTGTTTAACCAAGCACTTGCCACACGCTACATTAGGACTAGGCTCAAGGAGTTCAGAAGCTGCACTCTGCCTTCTGTGTTCATTTAGAAATGGAAAAAAAAAAAAAAAGAGGCCAGTAATGCTGCCTTATTATGAGTGACGATAGATGGGTGACATTACCTGTTCACATACCAAAGGAGTCTCTGCCTGTAAAAATCAATTTATAATTACACTTGGAAAGCCATATTCTTTTGGAAGTATGTCAGGGCCCTTTATATCCATGAGACAAGCATAACGAGGAACACCCCAGGGGGCACTTACCGACTCACTAAACAAATACCTCTTTAGTGCATGTCGAGTGCCAGTTAACACTGCGTTACGTGTTAACACTGCAGTGATGAAACTATGTACAAAGTCTCTGCCATCACATAGCTCTCAGCCTAGAGGAAAGAGACGTGTGCAAAGGTAATTGCCAACCATTGTGAGGAGTGTTGTGAAGTGAAACCATAGTGCAGGGTCCTATGGGGAGCTGAGGAAGGACGCCCAGCCTGGAAGCATTCTTGTGACAGCTTCCTAGAAGATGCTCATCTAAGGCGAGATCTGAAAATTCAGTAGGTATCTACCCAGTGAAGTGTGTGTGCGTGTGTGTGTGTGCGTGTGTGTGTGTTGGCAAAAAGATAGCAGCAAGGGGCTTCCCTGGTGGCGCAGTGGTTGAGAGTCCGCCTGCCGATTCAGGGGACATGGGTTCGTGCCCCAGTCCGGGAAGATCCCACATGCCGCGAAGTGGCTGGGCCCGTGACCCATGGCCGCTGAGCCTGTGCAACCGGAGCCTGTGCTCCGCAACGGGAGATGCCACAACAGTGAGAGGCCTGCGTACCGCAAACAAACAAACAAACAAACAAAAAACAAACAACCGAATCCAAAAATGGCCAGAAGACCTAAATAGACATTCCTCCAAAGAAGACATAGAGATGTCCAAAAAGCACATGAAAAGCTGCTCAACATCACTAATTATTAGAGAAATGCAAATCAAAACTACAGTGAGGTATCACCTCACACCAGTTAGAAGGGGCATCATCAGAAAATCTACAAACAACAAATGCTGGAGAGGGTGGAGGGTGTGGAGAAAAGGGAACCCTCCTGCACTGTTGGTGGGAATGTAAATGGATACAGCCACTATGGAGAACAGTATGGAGGTTCCTTAAAAAACTAAAAACAGAATTACCATATGATCCAGCAATCCCACTACTGGGCATATATCCAGAGAAAACCATAATTCAAAAAGACACATGCACCCCAATGTTCATTGCAGCACTATTTACAATAGCCAGGTCACAGAAGCAACCTAAATGCCCATCAACAGACAAATGGATAAAGAAGATGTGGTACATATATACAATGGAATATTACTCAGCCACAAAAAGGAATGAAATTGGGTCATTTGTAGAGACGTGGATGGATCTAGAGACTGTCATACAGAGTGAAGTAAGTCAGAAAGAGAAAAACAAATATCGTATATTAATGCATATATGTGGAACCTAGAAAAATGGTACAGATGAACCGGTTTGCAGGGCAGAAATTGAGACACAGATGTAGAGAACAAACGTATGGACACCAAGGGGGGAAAGCGGAGGGGGTGGGTGGTGGTGTGATGAATTGGGAGATTGGGATTGACATGTATCCACTGATATGTATAAAATTGATGCCTAATAAGGACCTGCTGTATAAAAAAATAAATAAAATAAAATTCAAAAAATTTTTAAAGAATTGCATGAAAAAGAATATTAGGAATAAGCTTAACAAAATGGGTGCAAGACTTGTACACTGAATACTACAAAATATTATTGAAGGAAATTTTTTAAAGACCTAACTAAATACAACAGATCTTGTAACCATGGATTGGAAGACTTAATATTGTTAAAATGGCAATATTCCCCAAATTGAGCAACACATTCAATACAAGCCCTATCATATCTTAGCTCTCTTTTTTAGAGAAATTGACAATGTGACCCTGAATTTCATATGGAAATGGAAGGGACTCAAAATAGACAAGATAGTCTTGAAAAAGAATAAAGTTGGAGCAATGACACTTCTTGACTTCAAAATGCTACAGTAATCAAGATTGTTTGGTACTGGAATATTGGAATACAGATAGACATACATATCAATGGAATGGGATTTGAAGTCCAGAAATTAACCCATACATTTGTAGTCAATTGATTTTCAGAAAGGATGCCAAGACAACTCAATAAGGGAATAGTCTTTTCAACAAATGTCACTGGGACACCTGGATATGCATGTGCGACAGAATGAAGCTAAAACCCTACCTCAAACCTATAAAAAAATTAACCCAAAAGGGATAAAAGACCTAAATGGAAGAGCTAAAACTATAAAACTCTTAGAAGAAAAAATTGGGGTAAATTTGTGACAATTGGATTAGGCAATGATTCTTTACATAAGATACTCCCCGAAAAAAAAAATACACACACACATATATATATGCACACACATAGATGTACATACACATATAAATTAAACAATCAAAATTAAAAACATTTGTGCTTCAAAGGATACTATTAAGAAACTAAAAAGATAACTGACAGAAAAAAACTGCAAATCATATATCTGATAAGAGTCTAGTATCCAGACTAAATAAAGAACTCTTACAATCCCAAACTAAAAGGACAACTCAATTAAAAACTTGGTAAAAGATATACACAGGTATTTCCCCAGGAATATATACAAATGTCCAATAAACACATGAAAAGTTGCTCAATGTCATTAGCCATTAGGAAAACGTAAATCAAAACCACAGTGGAATACCACTTCACAGCCACTGGAATAGTTAAAATCAAGCAGATAGATAGTAATAAGTACTGACCAGGATGCGGAGAAACTGGAACCCTCATTCATTGTTGGTAGGAATGGAAAATGGCACAGCCAATTTTGAAAACAGGTCTTTAGTTTCTTAAAAAGTTAAATGTAGAGTTACCGTATACCCCAGCAATACCACTCCTAGTTATCTACCCAAGGGACCTGGAAACATATGTTTACACAGAAACTTTTATGTGAATGTTCAAAGTGGTATTATTCATAACAGTCAAAATGTGCAAACAGCCCCAATATCCATCAGTTGCTCACTGGATACACAGAGGTGTCTATACAATGGAAGATGATTCAGCAATAAAAAGAATGATGTCCTGATACATGCTGCAGTATAGATGGACCTTAAAAACAGTGTGCTAAGTAAAAAAGCCAGACACAAAAGACACACACTGCATGATTCTTTTTATACAAAATATTCAGAATAGGCAAGTTCACAGAGACAGAATGTACACTAGTGGTTGCCAGCACTGGGGCAAGGAGAGAGCGGGGAATAAGTGCTGATGCTATGGGGCTTTGTGGGTGAAGAAACGTTCTAAAATTGTGTTCACGGCAGCACAACTTCACGAACGCACGAAAAGTCACGGAATTGTATACTTTAAAATGGTGACTCTCGTGACGTGTAAATTATGTCTCAATTTTTTAAAAAGAGGAATTTAAAAAAATCATATGTAATTTTTAAAAATTAAGGGGGGCTTTATCCCAAGAGAAATGGGGGCCATTGAGGTGGGGTTTTTTTTGTTTTTGTTTTTTTTGTGGTATGCGGGCCTCTCACTGTTGTGGCCCCCTCCCGTTGCAGAGCACAGGCTCCGGATGCGCAGGCTCAGCGGCCATGGCTCACGGGCCCAGCTGCTCCGCGGCATGTGGGATCTTCCCGGACCGGGGCATGAACCCGTGTCCCCTGCATCGGCAGGCGGACTCTCAACCACTGCGCCACCAGGGACGCCCCCACTGAGGTTTTTAAGCAGGGGACTGACCTGATAAGATGTGCACTTCGTGATCACTCAGCCGCTCTGTGGAGGATGAACTGGAGAGGGCCAGAGGGGAAGTGCAGAGGCCAACATGGGAGGTAGATAATGAGAGGGTGTGAGCAACCCCATGTCAGTTGGGAGGCAAACTGGTAGAGAGTAAGGACATGGGCTCGGAGTCAAGCTGCCCAGTTTGTGTCCCGGCTTTGTCTCTCTATGATCTTGAGCAAATTACCTGAGCTCATCTCTAAAACAGGGATAGTTATCTGTCTACCTCCTAGACTGTGTGAGGGTTCAATGCCTAATACACCTCAAGAACTTAGAATGGTTTCTGGCACACAGGAACCTGCTGTGGCCCAAGGCCACACAGCTACTACCTAGAAACACATAAATACTGGACTGCTCTGATTAAAGTTGCGGGTGGGCGGGCTGGACCCTTAGCCTCGTCCTCTTGTCCACCCCCCCAACCACCACCTTGTCCCAGGTCCCACCCACGCAGCCCTAAATTCCGGGGACTTCAGTGATTCCCTCTCTGCGAAATAAGGTTGGCCGCACAGTGGCCTGTTGGAAACCTGTCTCCTGGGCACTGTGTGAGAAATGGGGTGACAGCAGCTGACCCGTTTAAGAGTTCCGGCACGCAGAGCCGCTCTCAACTTGATAACATATCTAGACTAGAACCTCGGAAGGCTTTTGCTTCCCATACTTCATCTGCCAAAAAGAAAAAAAATTCTAAACACTCTTCTGCTTGCTGACGTGTATACAAACTGTTCTGTTTTAAATAACAATGAAGGGGGAAACGGCCACAAAACAGACAAACACAGCCTCGAAGGAACATGAAGGAAATGTAGATCTCAGAAGGGTACGGTTGACAGAAATGCCTTTGAAGGAACTCCTGAGAAGTTTACGGTGGCCCTCACTACCTGCCTGCTTTATTATTCACTCTGTCTCCCCCTGACCCGGGAGAACTCTGGTTCTGATGCGGTTTCGAGCAGAGACTTAGACAACTCTGGGTTCTAACCTCCTAGAGATTTGCTTGGGGACAAGGAAGTCCATGGATCAAACCACAGGCCCCAATCCAGGAATGGCCCCATGAGACCTCACAGCCGGTGGCTGGTCAGGGTCACTGGGGGGTGAAGACAGGGTCTACGAACCCACAACCCAGCCGGCTGTTCCAGAATTCGGTCACGAGAGATACTTGGACTCCCTGTGTGCCAAACGCCTGTTCTGAGCCATTCCCAACATTCCTGACCAGACGCAGAACCTCCTGGTGATTCTGGTTTACACAGATGGGACTATGGGATCGTAAGGGCAAAAAGGCCTCGCATATCTGAAGACCAGCATAGCTGATAAACCTGGAACTACCCCAGGACAAATAAGAGCTCTCACCAGCCCAAAGAAAGCGTCCGAAGGTCAAAAAAGCCAGGAAGGGCTTCCCTGGTGGCGCAGTGGTTGAGAGTCCGCCTGCTGATGCAGGGGACATGGGTTCGTGCCCCGGTCCAGGAAGATCCCACATGCCGTGGAGCGGCTGGGCCCGTGAGCCATGGCCGCTGAGCCTGCGCGTCCGGAGCCTGTGCTCCGCAACGGGAGAGGCCATAACAGTGAGAGGTCGTGTACCGCAAACAAAACAAAACAGAACAAAACATTTATTTTCATCATAAAAACCGGTCTTAGACAATCTGTTAATAGATCCTATTCCAGAGGTTCAGCTGTCCACACCCCAAGCACATGGACTTACAATAAAGTGTTCCTCTGTGGTTCAGACGGTTGGGATGGAAACTAGATGGAAGGTGATGCTAAAGAGACATTGTGGATGACCAGCCCAACACCTTCATTATATAAAAGAGGAAACTGAGGCCCAGAGAGGTGAAGTGACCCATCAACATCTCGCAGCTACTTAACAGAGACAGGACTGAACTCCAGGGTTTCTGTCTCTGAGTCCATTATACCAAACCTTAATGAGTAACCAGGACTTTGTGAAACCACAGCTCCCACCAAAAACAAGGGTTCGTAGTGAGCGATAGGTGCCCCTCTTTCACACATAACAGCATAAAAACTCAAGACTCTTATTTACAAAACAGCAGTGCTTGATAACTCATTTCAAATCTGTTAACAGTTAGCCAGCTGGTATCAGTGAAAAGCAATGCTGCCGCTCCCCTGGTCCATTAGCTATTTTAGTAAATGTAACATTGGCATACTTTGCAAAAATAGACTCCAAACTCAAGTTATGGCGTATTTTTGTTCATTACCCAGGTCTAAGAACCCACTTAGCTAACGGAGGCATCGTACATACCTTTCAAATAAAAGATCTGTTTTGGTAAATAACGTTTCTACTGGCAGCACACCACCAGCCTCCATATTTCTGAGGAAATCTTTAGTTTTATTATTGTATATGTTTAAATGAAAATGTTTTCTCCAAGATTTTAAGGAAAATTTTCCCATTTCATACAGTAAGGACATGTAAATCGTTTGGGAATTTTAAATACATTTTTAAAATAATGTTAAAATGCTTGCTTTTCCTATTAAGCGTGGAAATTTCCGGAAGTCAATGACTGTGTCTTGTGCATTACTGCATCCCAATATCCAGCATGATAACATATAACACAAACATAATAATCACCTAATGAGGATTCGCTGACCAACCAGTGGATGAATAAATGAAGAGATCTTTCTTTCAAGTGATTCCATTAGAGCAAAGCATCTATAGGATTGACTGTCTCCATTTGCATATAGCAGTTTCCACCCTGGGCATATAGCCATACAAAGGTTCCAGACACAATTTACCAGGATGCCTAATGCTTCTTCCCTTACATCAACGTCAACTATAAAATCCCCAGTTTCTTGGGGAACTGTTCACATGAGATGATAATTGCCGGTAGCAGAAGCTGTTTGAAAAATAGATCGAACGTGTAGAACGCACTACGCTTTTGTGGGTGTGTTTTCCTTCCTGTATCTCTATACGTTTATGTACGCAGGATACACCAGAGATTTTCAGGTAAACCGCTTTTCAAAATATTGCTGTGGACTTCTTGAAGATGGAAGAATGCCTTTTATATTTCAGGGCAATGCCATCTTTATACCCCAGGGTTTATCACAATGCTTGTTATACGCTAAGTGCCCATTAAATATTAGTCAAAATAAGATAGTGAACAAAAACATCAGTCAGTAGGCTCTCCTTTGAGTAAACCTGACATTTGTATACCTTAATCTCAGTTCACAATCCACTTTATAGAATCCCATCTATTGCAGAAAATTAGGTCTATCGGTAGCAGCTTTGAAAAAAATTGACTTATGATTACTCTTTTGCGTGCAGTTAAAGCTACAATTTTAGAAACAAAGAAAAGTTTCCCACTTGTTAAAAGACAGGTTTCTCCTGATTTTGCATCTTTTCCCAAAGCATCCCTTATTTTGTTGAATACAAAGCCCAACTAACAGAGCCACTACCAAAGCCCACAGCTCTTTAAGAGCCAGCACGGCAGATATGTGTTCCCAGAACCTTAGGAAAACACCATGCTGAGCTCTTGTAAAATACGATCTCTGATCTCTGTTTTTGGAGCTTAAACTAAACAATAGAGACCTTCGATCAGTACTGAGGAGAAGCCTTAGAGCACTGAGGAAGGAAAGCCTCTTCACATGATACTGTCAGCTTCCTCAATGTAGCCAAAATTGGCAACTAAAGAACACTTAAGTAACCTGGATTTTTGGTGGGTGTGTTTTGACGTTGCTTTTGCCCTTTTCTTCGTCAGCATCTCAAAACCAAGGACACTGTCTCCATGTGTCAAATTTAAGGCTGTTTCCAATGTATTAGCCCACTCTGAAATTAGAAATCCAAGTGGCTTTGTAGTTCTCTGTTTGATGAGTTTGCCCACAACGCATACATGGAGACAGAATGATTCCGTTTGAAAAGCCAAGCTCATCCATTCTGGAACCCAGTCAGTGATGATGAAGAGTTAACCCAGCTTCTTCAGACAGTGTTCCATTCATTAGCTTCATGAAAAGCAATAATGGACCAAAATCTGTCTCGGCTGAAGAAAGAATGGCCCTACGGGATGTAAACAGACTGCCATGAATGTTCATCAACTACATTTCTTGTTGGATTTGAGAGTGAACAGAAATTTGTCATTACCCATATTACTCATTAAATTTCTATTTTTCCTATGAGTGTTCCCAAGGCCTCGCCAAGGTGTCTCTGAGAATTCTAATGCTCTGACTGATTTTCATTTGGCTGACGTGGGGCAGTCTGCTGAACAGAGCAAAGAGAAATACGTGTATCTTTCACTGGTCCCATTTCTTCCCTCCCCCTGCTGGACCTTGGGCCCCTCCAGGCCTTCACACAGGCCTCCGCATAAATTCTATCCAGTCTCCTGGCCTCCTGAATGCCCCCATTACAATCCATCACAGAGTTATCCCCCTAAAGCACAGATAAGACCGGTCATCATCCTACTCGAAAAAAAACCCAAAAAACAAAAAATGTCAGTGGCTATCAAATAAAGTTCAGCTTTGCCTGACATGTAAGGCTATTTATAATTTGGTTCCGATCTCTTTTCTCAGTTTTATCTCACTGACTCCAGTGAACTGGATTGCACTGGAGTGAAGTGCTCATACTTCTGCCATCTCTCTACACTTTTAGTCATGCTGACTCCTCTGCTCTAAAGAAACTGGTCATCAGTTTCCATGTGTCCTGATGCTAACTTCAGGTTGGAAGTCATTGTTTCCCTACTTTCAATTCCCAAAGCATCATGCTGGAGTGGCTTTTAAGCTCTGATTTTATTTTTTCATATTTTGTGTTATATTTATTTCAATAAATGTATTCTTTTGCTCTCCCTGCTCTTCTCAAGACTTTAAAAGCTTTGAGATTGGATGATGAGTCGCACACATTTCAATATTCCGTAAATCTTCAGGCACAGAGCCTGGTACATAATAGATACTTAGTAACTATGAGTGAGTGAATGAATGAATGAATGAATGAAAATGATCTCTTCCATATCACCCTATTTTCCCATTCCAATAATATTACAGGAACATGAGCCATTTAAGCAGTTTAATTATCTAACCCAAAACATGGGCTCTGAACATCAGAGCAAGTCTAGATGCAACAGCTGAGGTGTCAAAACACATTAAAAATAATAATGCAAAAAGGACCAGGTGTAAGCTAAGCTGACCAGTTTCTTCTGGCACCTCTTCCCCTACCATTCAATTGTTCTATAATTATCATACCTGCTTAAAGGTCCTATTTTCTGCTGATTCTCAACTAGATAAAATACATACAGCTTTCAGAGACTGAAAATATTCCTATAAGGAATGAACTAAGGCTTTTGTTTTAATTTATTAAATGGAATAAAAATACACCTTACTTGACATAGTAATTTATTATCAAGTATTCAGCACTGGGAAATGTTCAATCATCCGTTTGAGACCCATAATTCTGAGTGTACCAGAAAAACTGGAGTTGGTTAACGGGCGTGAGACCACTCAGATCCTGGGCATCCATTCAGGACCTTCCATCAACGAGACGTTGTTCTGCATACCGTAGGTGATACAAAGAATAAGAAGGTATGGACCCTGCCCTCCAGAAACTTTGATAAGACCACGACTGGGTTAAAAGTATCAGGACGGATAACACCAAATGCCCAGCCCTGGGATTTGCGCTTCAGCAGAAGGTTCTGATGGTATCTGGGTATGCAGTTGAGAGTCAATCAGGCCCTGCCTGTACATGGAAGGTGCAGCTGTCAAGGGCTCTGGAGGACCAACTGTCCACCAAATTCTGTTGAATTCACATCCAATTTGTTCCTCATTTTTTCCCTTTACTGATATTCCTGCTGCTACTACTTTCTTTAGCTCAAGTTGGCATAATTTCTCACTGGATTAAATTAGTAGCCTCCCAATAAATCTCCCTGCCTCCCATCCAGTTCCCTTCTAATCCAGGCTCCACACTGCTGTCTGTAGACATCTCTTTCAAAAATACAAATATCAACACGTAACTTTCCTGCCAAAAATCTTTAAGTTACTCCCCATAACCTTTAGGGTTCAGTTGGAAGTATTCAACCGGCGCCATGATCTGACTGTTTCTCGAGGTGCTTCTCCCATTTACCCCAAAAGTGGCCTTAAGCTCCAGCCATCCCACACAGTTCCCCCAGGGGGCGCTGCTGTCCCTCCAGCTCGCAGGCCTTTGCGTGGGGTCCGTCCTCCGCCGGCAGTGCGGTCCCACTCAGCTGCCTGAGCTGCACATCTTCCAGTATCCTTCAAGGTTCACCTGACGCCTCTGATCGCACCATCTGGGAGTTCCACCTCCATTCCCACGCCCACTGTCACCTTCACAGGGCTCTTTTACTTGCCCACTTAAACAAGGCTCAATCAGTGGCCAGAATCCTCTGTTCTGAAATGAAGACTTGAGCGGGGATTCGTTAGGTCCATTTTCCTGTGAATAAGCTGCCCAAACATGCCTGGATGCACCTAATGCATCTCTTTCTAACTCCCCTGCTCTTTTTCAGGAAGCAGCATGCTCCTCCCGAGCTTGGTTTCCTCCCCAAGACTGTCAAGAAATTTCGGTTCTCCCCCCATGCCCCCCCTCCCCCAAAACTATTAAAGAGGCCTTGGTCAGTAGGACTTTCATACTAAAGGAACTCCAGAGCTTTTTCTTTGTCCTGAAAACCATGAATGAATGATGGACCTCCAGCCAGAATGGGCTGCTACCCGAAAAACCTGCTTGTGATTTGAGAAATGTAGCCCTGAACAAAGGAAGCAGGTAAAGGGTGCGTCCCCAGGAATGACAGAAGCAGGACCTGCTCTTGGACAGAGGGAAGAGCTGGTGACCCGGAATGGAAATGAACTAAGCCCTAAAGTAGAGAAAAGGTGGAACATTTGGATTCACAAATAAAATGGATGCAAACACCTGGGTGCACTTAGAATAAATCACAACTTCTTCCCAAGAATAAATCACAACTTCTTCCCATGACCTAGTTGAATCTATGCAGTGTGACCTCATCTAGGTCACAATCTCACTTTTTACCCCTCTCCTCTCATTAGCTTCAGGCCCTCTGCACCTGCCAGCACCTCTGCTTGAAGGGGCAGGTGCTTCGTGTCAGGAGCCTTCAGGTCACAGTTCAAAATGTCAGCTTCTCTGAGTGGTTGTCACTAACTTTCCCATTTAAAGGAACACACCTCCCATTAGCACTTGTCACAGGCTAAATGTATTTTGCTTGTTTATTTCCTGCTTCTTCTCAATAGGAACCTTCTCTTCTCATTCACCGTAGAATCTCCAGCACTTTGTGCTTGGTACCAGATAGGAGCTCAATGTTAGTGGAATGAAGTGGAGAATAAATGAAAAAAATCAAAGAAGGCATCAAAGAGGAAATAAATCAACACATAACAAGCTTTCTGTTTCTAAAATCTTGACCTCGAGTCACCTGATCAGAATTTCTGTTTCTATCATCTCACAGGGAGATTAGGAGCCCACGAGCAAACTGTTAACTCCAATTAATTTGCTCCCCCAAACTCTGGAATCCCCAAGCGTATTGGAGTGGCCATGTCCTAAGGGAAAATGGTTGTCGGATGAAGGAAGGATTGTTGAAAACTCAAATGGAGATTATCAAGCAACCTTCAGCTGGGAAAGTGTGCCCTGTCTTTGCCGATTCCCGCTGTCACATCCATCAAGTCTTGGGCAGAGGATCTCAGAGCAACTATTTTCTGTTGACCTGGTCCTCATGAGAATAGGCAGAAACCTTGATCAGATTTTTAAAATGAAATCCTTGACTTGTGTTTATTGCATATATTAATGCCTCCTGTGGATGAGATGTTTTCCACTCCAAAGTCTACAAAGGGTATGACAGCACAGTATTTGTCACATGGGTCGGGTGTCCACCTGCATTCTGATTGTGATGGTTTAAAAATGTCCACGTGTTCTCTGGTAGTCCCCTCTTCAAAGGTGGAGTTGAATTCCCAACCACCCCTCGAATAGGGACTGGCATTGACTTCTAACCAACAGAAGGCGATAGAAGCGAGGCCATGTGACCTTGGAGCATCCTAAAAAAGATGGCTTTCACCCGAGGCTCTGTAGGAAGCCAGGGCCACAGCACGAGCACCTTCAAAACTCCTGGGAGAGGCCCACAAGGAGAAAAACAGAGGCCTCCTACCAACATATGAATGACTCACATTTTCTTTCTTCTTTTATTTGGCTCTTGAAATTGACATGCCACTCTCCCCACTCTCTCCTTGGATACAGTTATGTGAGTTTTGACAAACAAACACATACAGTCAGGAAGCCATATCAGGGTCCAGACAAGTTCCACAACCCCCACATGCCCTCTTATGGCCCCACTGTAGCCAACCTCTTCCCCTCACCGCCAATGACCGGCAACCACGACTCTGTTTTCCAGAATGGAATGAGCCACCTTTAGAAGTAGAACTGCAGCCCAGGCTGACATCTCAGGTGCAAAGTGATAAGAAACCTCAAGCCAGAATCACCTAGCCAAGCCACTCTCAAATTCCTCCCTGGAAACTTTGAGAGATAATAAATGTTTACCATGTTTTAAGCCACTAAGTTTTGGGGTGATTGTCGCACAGCAATAGTTGCACCTGTTGCCTTTGGAAACTGTTCATTTTTTAACCTAGACTGCCTTTCCTTTCCTGGTCTTGGAGAAGCCCCAGTGCCCAAGTCCCCTGCACAGGTACCTTAGGTGACCTGAAGGTGGAGGAGGGCCACTGAATGATATGGCCAAGATGTCTACCGCCTGCCACGTGGGCAAAGGCCAAACTAATATTAAGAGGAACCCACGATCATCTGAAAGTCCACAGCAGAAATAATTCAAAAAGTAAATCTCTCTCACTCCCGTGTTCAATCCCAGGCCCCTGGAAACATTGAATATGATTTCTTTGCCTTTTCTAGATTCTCTCTAACTGAGATGGAGTCATGAAGGTGGAGAAAACTCTTTTATTAAAGTATAGGATGTACCCTGTAAATCATTCATTCCCAGAAAGCTGAGAGTTGAACTGTGCCCATTCTATACTTGAATTCAAAGAGAGTTTAATACTAAAATATACATAAGTTCCCAAACTTAACTGTTTTGAAACAAAAGAGTTAATCATCAGAGTTCTAGCTAGTCAATGAGGAGTCATTGGAAATGGATGCCCCTCCAATCAGGAGCCATAACTTACAAGGGGACAGTTACCCCACTTCTCTGGGCCCCAGAACCCTGCTCTGTAAAAGCAAGGGGCATAATTCATGATGTTTGATATCCTTTCCAGCACTGTCTGCGTCTGATGCTCAGAAACATGAAATTTTCAAATGAATTCCTTTGCTCTGTTTTCGTTTCCTCCGAAACAATGAAATAACTGTGCATTTTCTCATCCTAACACTTTTAAAAGAATAAATAATAAATGTCTGCGAAATGAATATTCTATTTCCACTGAGCTCTAAATTCATAATTTATACTCTCCCTGTTTCTACATAAGAAATTGCCTTATATCTGTGTTTTATGCTAGCAAGAAGAAATTGAACTACAAAGAAAACCTCTAAAGCGCTTTCTGTCCATTGGAATTTATAATTCTATAATTCAATAACTTCCTTTGCTTTCTAGATTGGACTCCATGTTCAGAAAGAGGTGGCCGTTTTTCTTATTAAGCTAAAAGTTGGAAGTAGAGACAGATGTCATCTACTTTCTGGAACAAATATCACTAAACTTGAGTCAGTAACCAGGTTATTCATATTAATAACTGTTTAGGCCAATCCCATTTAAAATCCCTTGTTAATCTACAAGAATAATTTCCTTTTTAAAAATTTGATTTGCCACTTGAAGCAAAGGAAGGCCAGAAAGCTAATACGGTTCTGTAGAGTTTCCAATGACTAAATAGTGTGGATACCAAAAAAATACAAAAGGTACAAGGTTTTTTTGTGCTATTAAATTATATACAAATAATAGGTAGAAAGTTATGTGTAGGTCACAGGAATCAAGGTCAATGTATAAAAATTAATTGTATTTTCTATATGTCAGTAAGAAACGCATAAAAATGAAATTTCAAAAAATATAATTTAGGGCTTCCCTGGTGGCACAGTGGTTGAGAGTCTGCCTGCCGATGCAGGGGACACTGGTTCGTGCCCTGGTCCGGGAAGATCCCACATGCCGCGGAGCGGCTGGGCCTGTGAGCCACGGCTGCTGAGCCTGTGTGTCCGGAGCCTGTGCTCCGCAACAGGAGAGGCCACAACAGTGAGAGGCCCGTGTACCGCAAAAAAAAAAAAAAAATAATATATATATATATATAATTTATAATAGTGTTAAAGAGCACAAAGTACTCAAGGATACATTCAACTAATAATGTGTAAAATCTTTACATGGAAAACTACATGATAGTGCTGATAGAACTTAAAGAAAGAAGTAAATAGGGAGACATATGATGTTCATGGATCGTAAGATTCAATATTGTGAGTCATTTAAATAAATCTCCCCAAATTGATCTATAGATTAAATGAAGTCCCATTCAGTATTCCACCAGACTTTCTATGTAGAGACTGAAAAACTGATTCTAACATTTATAAAGAAATGTGAAGGATTTAGAACAGCCAAAAAATCTTGAGAAAAAAAATAACGCTGGAGAACTTGCACTACCTATTATCAAAAGTTCTCTAATGCTATAAATAAATACAGTGTGGTGCTGGCATAAAGATAGACAAATAAATCAATGGAACACAATAGATTGTATAGAAATAGACTCACACACAATTAATAGATTTTCAAAAGAGGTGCCAAGAAAATCCAATGAGGAAAAAAAATAATAATTTCAACAAATTTGCTGCAACAACTGGGTAAATATCTAAAAACAAAATGAATTTCAACCCCTTCCTCACACCATACACAAAAATTAATTTGAGATACATCATAATTCTAGATGTGAAAGCTAAAATTATGAAACTTATAGATGAAAATATACAAGATTACCTTTGATCATGAGTGTAGGCAAAGATTTTTTAGATGGGACACAAAAAGCAATGATTATGAAAGAAAATAAAGAGAAATTATACTTTGATAATTCAATAGTGTCTGCTTACCAGACATTATTTAAGAAAATGAAGAGCCAAGTCATAGTCTAGGAGAAAATATTCACAATGGGTATACCTGACAAAGGATTTGTATTTATAATATATGAAAACCTTCTACCTACTACTCAACAATAAAGTATGGTACTGACACAAAAACAGAAATATAGATCAATGGAACAGGATAGAAAGCCCAGAGATAAACCCAAGCACATATGGTCACCTTATCTTTGATAAAGGAGGCAAGAGTATACAATGGAGAAAAGACAGCCTCTTCAATAAGAGGTGCTGGGAAAACTGAACAGCTACATGTAAAAGAATGAAATTAGAACACTCCTTAACACCATACACAAAAATAAACTCAAGATGGATTAGAGACCTAAATGTAAGGCCAGACACTATAAAACTCTTAGAGAAAAACGTAGGCAGAACACTCTATGACATAAATCACAGCAAGATCCTTTTTGACCCACCTCCAAGAGAAATAGACATAAAAACAAAAATAAACAAATGGGACCTAATGAAACTTAAAAGCTTTTGCACAGCAAAGGAAACCATCAACAAGACGAAAAGACAGCCCTCAGAATGGGAGAAAATATTTGCAAATGAAGCAGCTGACGAAGGATAAATCTCCAAAGTTTACAAGCACCTCATGCAGCTCAATATCAAAAAAACAAACAACCCAATCCAAAAATGGGCAGAAGACGTAAAGACATTTCTCCAAACAAGATATACAGACTGCCAACGAACACATGAAAGGATGCTCAACATCACTAATCATTAGACAAACACAAATCAAAGCTACAATGAGGGATCACCTCACACCGGTCAGAATGGCCATCATCAAAAAATCTATAAACAATAAATGCTGGGGAGAGTGTGGAGAAAAAGGAACCCTCTTGCACTATTGGTGGGAATGTAAACTGATACAGCCACTGTGGAGAACAGTATGGAGGTTCCTTAAAAAACCAAAAGTAGAACTACCATATGACCCAGCAATCCCACTACTGGGCGTATACCCTGAGAAAACCATAATTCAAAAAGAGACATGTACCACAATGTCCACTGCAGCTCTATTTACAATAGCCAGGATATGGAAACAACGTTAAGTGTCCATCAACAGATGAATGGATAAAGAAGATGTGGCACATATATACAATGGAATATTACTCAGCCATAAAAAGAAATGAAATTGAGTTATTTGTAGTGAGGTGGATGGACCTAGAGTCTGTCATACAGAGTGAAGTAAGTCAGAAAGAGAAAAACAAATACCGTATGCTAACACATATATATGGAATCTAAAAAAAAAAAAAAGAAATGGTTCTGAAAAACCTAGGGGCAGGACAGGAATAAAGATGCAAATGTAGAGAATGGACTTGAGGATACCAGGAAGGGGAAGGGGAAGCTGGGACAAAGTGAGAGAGTGGCATGGACATATATACACTCCCTAATGTAAAATAGATAGCTAGTGGGAAGCAGCCACATAGCACAGGGAGATCAGCTTGGTGCTTTGTGACCACCTAGAGGGGTGGGATAGGGAGGGTGGGAGGGAGATGCAAGAGGGAGGAGATATGGGGATATATGTATACATATAGCTGATTCACTTTGTTATACAGCAGAAACTAACACACCATTGTAAAGCAATTATACTCCAATAAAGATGTTAAAAAAATTAAATAAGGAGGCAGACAGCCAGTTTTTTTAAATAGGCAAAAGACATGAACAGACATTTCACAAAGGAAGATATACAAATGACCAACATTTTAAAGTGTTTGACATAATTAGTCAACATGGAAACACAAATTAAAGCCATAATGAAATACTCTCCTACACCCACTAGAATGACTAATATTTGAAAGACTGATAAAAACAAATGTTGGTGAGGATATGGAATTCATATATGTTGCTTTAGGGTGTGCAAAATAATGCAGCTACTTTGGAAAACATTTTGGTAGTTTCTTGTTCAGTTAAAAATACACCCAACTTATGACTATGACCCAGCAATTCTACTCTGAGGTATTTAACAAGAGAAGTAAAAACATCTGTCAACAACAACAACAAAAAGAATGTTCATGAAAGCCTTATTCAAAATAGCCCCAAAAATGTCAAGAGGAGAATGGCTAGACATATTGTGGGATTTCTGTCTAGAAGAAAACCACTCCGTGATAAAGAGCAAGGGGCTACTCTGCTTTTTATGCAACAAATGGATACGTTTCAAAAACAATATGAGGGCTTCCCTGGTGGCGCACTGGTTGAGTCTGCCTGCCGACGCAGGGGCTGCGGGTTCATGCCCCGGTCCGGGAGGATCCCACATGCCGCAGAGCGGCTGGGCCCGTGAGCCGTGGCCGCTGGGCCTGCGCGTCCGGAGCCTGTGCTCCGCAACGGGAGAGGCCACAACAGTGAGATGCCCGCATACCGCAAAAAAAAAACAAACAATATGAGAAGCTAGACACAGAAAAATACATACTTTCTGTGACAATTATATGAAATTTTAGAGCAGGCAAAACTAAATTTTGGTGAAAGAAATAAGAAAATTGGTTCCCTGGAATGGGAAGTTAGGATTGACTGGGATGGGGCCCGTGGGAATGACGTCATGATGGAAAAGTTATGGATCTTGGTAGGAGCGTGGGTTACACTCAGTGAACTATATAACACTTAATATCTCTGCTTTTCACAATATATAAAATATACATCGTCTTTTTAAATTAGAAGAAAAAATCATAAATAATGTCTTGTAAAAATTATTCAATCAGGATCCTTTTGGAAACGAAAAGTATTGCCATGTTAAAAAATGCAGAATTTTAGGTGACTTTTAAATTCTGCTTTCTCTGTTTATTCATTCATTCAGCAATTTTATTGAGTACCTACTCTGTGTCTGTCACTGTTCTAGGTGTTTTTGAACACATCAGTGGGCAAAGCAGACATAGATTCCTGCTTTCAAGTTGCTAACAGTTTATAGGGTGAGTAGGGAGAAATCAGGAAAACCATAATAAACCGGTAAATGATGTCGTGTTTTACTGAGAAGTGTTGGGACTTCCCTGGCGGTCCAGTGGTTAAGACTCCATGCCTCCACTGCAGGGGGCACAGGTTCGATCCCCGGTCGGGGAACTAAGATCCCACGTGCCGCACAGCCAAAAAAATAAAATAAAATAAAATAAATTAAAAACTGAGAAGTGCTAAGAAGGAGAGGAAGCCTGTGACACTGCCATCCTCCAGCTGCTTGACACCAGTTTTTTGAAAGTTATGGATATGCCTGTATTTACTGGTTAGCATTTTTGCCTTTATTAATTGATCGACCATGCACTAGAAGCGTTCCAGAAATAGGAGACTGTGTGTGTGTGTGCGCGCGCGCACGCGCGCGTGTGTTTTAAAACATGCTAGGTTATCATCACTGCTTTATTCCCTAAACTTTTGCAATATGTAATGCCTGAATACATATACATCAAGATATCACCTGGGGTGGGTGAAAAGGTTGGTTTCAAGGACGCTGTGTTCGATGCTAATCGCGTTTCACGTGCTACTGAGTCAGAATCACATTGAGTTATCAAGTCCAAGAGCAGCCTTTTTTGTCTTTGGGATAAAAGACAAACCACTCAAATGTTACAGAATTCAGACTCCCAAGTCATTAAGACATGGTTGTACCTAAAAGATGCAGCACCGATAATTCAGAACAGACAAGAAGAATGTGCTTTAGGAATAATTCTTCTACAAGTCATAATATCTGGCACAAAACATAAATAAAGCCCTATTTTTCTCCTTCAGTGCCTCCTGCCATGAAGGAGTCGCTGAGCAGACTTGTTATCTGCCAGGAACAGCGAGACATGGGAGGCCTTCAGCTAAAAAATACTCCTCCTGTGTTTTTAACAAGACAGAGACTGTGAATACAAGAAACTCCCCAGCAGACGGCAATAGCACCAACGATTCAAAAGCATTTGCAACACGATTATCCAACATACTGAAATATTAAGCTCCATGTTGTTTCTCTAGAGCTAGAAAACCTCCACAAAAATAGTGTTTTTCCTCTTTGCTCTCATTAGCTGTTTTTAATCATTATCTTGGAAAAATCAGTCTCTCATCAAGCTCCATAGATCTCCTGATGGACCTGCAGTCTTAAATCTATGCTGTATGATAGGCTTCTTCCACGATAATCTGTTTATTCACCAGCGACAGCTTATCTTTTCCTCTCTTTTGCCTAAACATATATGATTCTGCTCACATGGGATAACTTCTCACCTGCTAAAAGACCACCCACCTTTCTAGTTCCAACTCCAGTCCTTTTCTTTGGTGAAGTCTTCCCCAACCAACATAATCAGAAGTGACCTGTCCCTCCTGTCAGGTCACACAGCAAGATCTTCTGTCCCATTTATTTGGTCTAGAATTATACCAGGTTATTTTCCCTTGGAGGCTCATAGCCTGGTAAGGGTAATAAGAATTGCAGGCTCTATATACCGAACCCAGCTCAAACCCAGGTTGCATTCTCAGAACTGACTTGTAAATTTTGTTATTACAGCTCTTATGATGGATGATCGCCTGGCCCACTCCTAAAAGTATATCTAAACCATAAAATATCTGAGGTATAGTAGAGCACCCTTTGCAGAATTATTTTTCTGAGAAAATGCATTTCTACTTCCACACTGCCAACATCAGTTGATCAAAACGGTTTAGGTGATCAAAACATGTTTAAATGGCTGTTGATGATGAAATATTCTATTAGGCTCCACAGAATGGTATGTGGCTTCCTCAGGAATCCATAGGATTGATCCTCCCCCTGACTTCCAAGTCTCCACTCAGCAACTTCTGTGAAACCTCACACGAACTTCAAATGCTCCATGGTTTCCATCAACCGAGAAAATACGTATCAGATGGGGGATGGGGGGAGCCAGGTATTGATTCTATAGTGGTCCACAGCACTGTCTTACCTCAGCTTCCTAGATATGCCCATGAAAAGGCCTTGGGCTTAATTTAATCCATGAAATGGAGCCAATGTGTTGCTTTGTTTGGGCTGAATTCATAAAAGCACAAAAGTTTTAAAATTAAGATAACACCATTTGGCCTTTTTTGCATCTGCCCTTGTACTGCTCATGTACAAAAGCATTCATTCCAGAAGGTGTTTAAAGATAAAGCAGAAGGAAAAACTCTGGTTCATGAGTGGGTGGTTTTGATCTGAAACATAGTCAATAAAAATATGGCAATCACAAATACTTTGAAAGAAAGGAGATGGAAAAAATTAGTTTTCTGTTCATTTCCTTTTTCTTCTATTCCTTTTGGAGGATCCTAGAATTGTCCTTAGTAAGCAAAGCAATAGGAAGAATCATCCCAGTTTATGAAAACACTTTCTCTGAAAGCCCAGTTCTGTGGCAGAAATCAGAAGAGTTTCTCTTACCTCTTAATTCCCCCGTATCCAGAGTTGTCCCAAGCTGTTCTAACAAAGCAACTCTTGCTGCATTCTTTTTGTGTTTCTTGCCATCATAATGCTGCTGGGCCATCAGAGGGTTGTTAAACCAGGCTGCACAGAGCCCACAGTATCTGTCTGAATCTCTTCTTTGATAGGGAGATGAGACCACTGGAGCAGTGTCCACTCTCGGAGGTTTAAGTGAGCTCAGAGGTGCTGCTGGGGAGAAAAACAACCAGAGAGAACCACAAGCCACATTAGTCCCTTCCTGAGCGCACGTGTCCTCAACAGCTGAAGATGAAAGGGTCTCCCATTCATTCTAGAGCTCAAAAATCCAAGAATTTACTGAGATCAGGAAAAATGATCTTTGCCAGCCTTTGTTTTTGAAGTTGGGCTACAATTAAAAATTCCTAACTTATTGCGTCAAAGTTTGCAATTTGTTATGGTTCCATCTGATAGGTCAGGAAACCATCCTTTAGGAGGAAAGAAAGGTTTTTAAAAATAAAATCTCGGGGCTTCCCTGGTGGCGCAGTGGTTGAGAGTCCACCTGCCGATGCAGGGACATGGGTTCGTGCCCCGGTCCGGGAAGATCCCACATGCCGCGGAGCGGCTGGGCCCGTGAGCCATGGCCGCTGAGCCTGCGCGTCCGGAGCCTGTGCTCCGCAACGGGAGAGGCCACAACAGTGAGAGGCCCGCATACCGCAAAAAAAAAAAAAAAAAAAAAAAAAAGATCTCAGAGGTAAGGGAGTGATTTATTAATCAAAGCCAAAACTTGAAGTAAACATTGTACAATCACGACTTGAAAGATTCTGAATGAATGAATTAAACATTTGTGTGCTATAGATGGAAATAACTAGTAAGTAAAGGATTTGTCAAAGTGATAGAAGCTGATCTGTCAGTTGCATGGATTGTACCAACTGACGAAATCATGCTAATTTTATTGTCAGTTATTTCTGTTTATTGTGAGAGGTTATTTTCAATCCATACCTGCTAAAATTGACATTGAAAATACAATATTTTTTTAAAAGACAAACACTATACAGCAGATGTTGCTATCTAAACGAAAAAGACATACTATCACTATTTTGAGATTGCACAGCCTCAGCTATTAACATATTTCATTGTGAGCTTACAGTTATTTTGGGTCCAGGAAAAAAAAGAGAATCTAACTTGAAAGAGTTTACTAACAGAAGACAAAAATAACTTTTTTATGCATTACAACATACAAGTTGCTTTCATCTTTTCAATAACTATGAGTTGGATTATTATCCTGTTTCTCAGATGATGGACTTCAGAGATGCCAAAGTTTTACTGAAGGTAAGGTAACTAGTTATGGTAAAGGCAGGACTCCAAGCGAATCCTTAATTTCCAAAACCAATATTCCTTTCAATACCCCTAAGAACTCTTTTCATACTTCTTAATAAGCCAAGGGATTTTTTTCTAGACCTCAGTTATCTTTGTATTTTATATGGGACATAATTTAATTTTAGAAAAAATTCTGCTCCAAATCTTTTGGAGAAGAAAACAAATTTAAACTCTCACATGGCCCATTAGTCATCATGCCATATAGCAATGCCTTCTGTTTTTTCTTTGCCTCTGTGATGTGGAGTGCAGCTGGCAAGACTATGAAAATTAGGGTTATTCCAAGGAAAAGCTGAGATCTGGAACCTCAATAACAAATTAATGAACCATCTGATCAACTCACTAAGCTTTCAAATCACTTTTATGTGGATTTTATTTTTAGATTGAATAACTGATATACCCACAGCCAACACAATACTCCATGGTGAAAAGCTGAAAGCCTTCCCACTAAAATCTGGAGCAAGACAAGGATGCCCACTCTCACTGCTTCTATTTAACATGGTATTGGGAGTCCTAGACACAGCAATTAGACAAGAAAAAGAAATAGAAGGTATCCAAATTGTAAGGGAAGAGGTAAAACTGTCACTATTTGCAGATGACATGATACTCTATATAGAGAACCCTAAAGTTTCCACCCCAAAACTATTGGAACTAATAAATGAATTCAGCAAGGTTGCAGGATACAAAATTAATATACAGAAATCTGTTGCATTTCTGTACACCAATAATGAAATATCAAAAAGAAAAGTAAAAAAAAAAATAAAATCACATCACATCAAAAAAATACTTGGGAATAAACTTAACCAAGGAAGTGAAAGACCAATATACTGAAAACTATAAGACATTAATGAAGGAAGTCGAAGATGATTTAAAGAAATGGAAAGATATCCCATGCTTTTGGCTTAGCAGAATCAATATTATTAAAATGGCCATATTGCTGAAAACAATCTACATATTTAATGCAATCTCTATCAAAATACCCAGGACATTTTTCACTGAACTTGAGCAAATAATCGTAAGATTTATATGGAAGCACAAAAGACCCCAATTTGCCAAAGCAATTCTGAGAAAAAAGAACAAAGCTGGAGGTATAACCCTCCCAGACTTCGGACTACACTACGAAGCTACAGTAATCAAAACTGCATGGTATTAGCACAAAAGCAGACAAGAAGATCAGTGGAACAGAACAGAGAGACCAGAAGTAAACCCACACATTTATACGGTCAAGTAATCTATGACGGAGAAGGCAAGAATATACAATGGAGAAAACAGTCTCTTCAGCACGTAGTGTTGGGAAAGCTACGTGTAAAACAATGAAAATTAGAATATTCACTCACACCATATGTAAAAATGCACTCAAAATGGTTTAAAAACCTAAATGTAAGACATGAAACCGAACAACTCCTAGAAGAGAACACAGGTGAAACACTCTTTGACATAAGTTGTAGTAATATTTTCTTGGATCAGTCTCCCAAAGCAGAAGAAATAAAAGCAAAAATAAACAAAGGGTACCTAATTAAAAGTTTTGCACTGCAAAGGAAACCATCAACAAAATGAAAAGACAACGTATGGGATGGGAGAAAATATTTGCAAATGATGCAACCAATAAGGAGTGATTATCTGAAATATACAAACAGCTGATACAACTCAATATCCAAAAAAAAAACAAAGCCCAATCAAAAAAAGGGGAGAAGACTTAAATAGATATTTTTCCAGAGAAGACATACAGATGGCCAACAGGCACATGGAAAGATGCTCAACGTCACTGATTATCAGAGAAATGCAAATCAAAACCAGAATGAGGTATCACCTCACACCTGTCAGAATGGCCGTCATCAACAAATGTTGGAGAAAAGGGAAGCTCGTACACTGTTGGTGGAATGTAAATTTGTGTAGCCACTATGGAAAACATATGGAGTTCCTTAAAAAACTAAAAATAGAGCTACTATATATCCAGCAATTCCAGTCTGGTGTATATCCAGAAAAAACAAAAATCACTACATCAAATAGATACACGCACCCCTGTGTTGTTCACAGCAGCATTATTTACAATAGTCAAGACATGAACACAACTCAATATATATATATATATATACACACACACACACACACACACACATAAATACACACCCGTGTATATTATATATATATATATATATATATATAAAATGGAATATTACTCAGCCACAGAAAGAATGAAATATTGTCATTGGCAGCAACATGGAGACACCTATCATACTTAGTGAAGAGTATATTATACTTAGTGAAGTAAGTCAGACAGAGAACGACAAATACTATATATCACTTATATGTGGAATCTAAAAATAATACAGATGAATGTTTATACAAAACAGAAGCTGACTCACAGACATAGAAAACAAACCTGTCATTACCAAAAAGGGGTGGAAGGACAAATTAAGTGTATGGGATCAACAGATACAAATTACTACACATAAAATAGATAAGCAACAGTAATACATAAGTTACTATACAGCACAGGGAATTATACCGAATATGTTGTAATAACCTAAAATGGAATATAATCTTCAAAAATATTGAATCATTATGCTGTACAGCCAACACTGACACAGTATTGTAAATCAACCGTACCTCAATAAAAAAATGAATAACCGATATACAAATAAATACTTGCTAAATGACATTTTAATTCAGGAAATGAATTGTCACAATATCTAGAAAGCCTTTTCCTACCTACCCAGAGATTTCATCAGATAGGGAAGTTTTTAGCTACTTTGGATGAAACCAAATGGTATTATTTCTATAGGGACTTAGAGAAACAAGAAGTCTCTTAAAAACCTCATTGCCAAATTCAATAATACATCGCCATGTGATGGTAAAACTCAAACTGGGGCTGTACCATCCTGGCAGCCACCCAGAATTATTCTGCTATGACTTAGAAATGCTAATAAAAGCTACAAATATGCAGTTGACCTGTAACGTGAAAGGACTTCTATTTACTTTTCTGAAGGAAATTGAATCTTTCTTCCAAAGTTTCCTGCACCCTTACCAATTTCTGAGGATTTATAGCCATCTATTGTTTTTGATAGAAATGGAAAACATGTCAAACATTTGCAGTCTGAATAAATGTTGACTCTTGAAGCATAATTCACTTTTCTCTAAACTGGGCCCTAAAAAACATTTCAGAGTTGATTTCATCAATTGATACCTTATACATCATATTCTGGCAGGAGCCATACACTATAGAATATTCATCAGATAAGAATCTTATCTTGCACATAAGAAAGTAGTTTGATGCTGCGTTTGCATGGTAGCTTTTCCTCTTTACTAATCCTTCTATCCTGGTGCAGCACCAAAGTTTAATTTTTCTGTTTCCAACTGTCTTCACCAACTAAAACCCAGTTTCTATTTCCTGTAAAGGCAAACAAAGGTAGT
Organism: Delphinapterus leucas; assembly: GCF_059928025.1. Taxonomy (NCBI): domain Eukaryota; kingdom Metazoa; phylum Chordata; class Mammalia; order Artiodactyla; family Monodontidae; genus Delphinapterus; species Delphinapterus leucas. The sequence goes on from NC_143149.1 coordinate 31,514,830, forward strand.
AGTATAAAGGGAATGGAAATAGCTTTGAATCAAAATTGAAAATCAAGGTTGGGTTGGACTCTACCACCCCTGAACTGCGTGACTTTCGGCAAATCTCTGATGCTGCTGGTTTCCACAAGGTTATCTTTATACATTTCAGAGAGTACAAATTATGCATCTCATTCTGGAAACTTTACTTTCAAACAGGAAACCATTACTCTGATTCACTGAATATAGCATCCAAATCCTCACTGCAGCTTTTGACAGGGTACAAACGATCCCAGTGTGCCTGGGACCAAGAGGGTTCCCAGGACATGAGATTTTCAGTGTTAAAACAGGGAAAGTTGTGGGCAAACTGGGATGAGTTGGTCACCCTAACCTCTGGGATCAGACCTGATTTAACATCCCACTGGAGAAAAGAATTAGGAAAAAGTTTGGAAATAACTGTTCAGGAGACCAGAGCAGGTTCTCTTTCAACCAAGCAGACAGGATCCACTGATAGATCTCAAAGGTTTACTTGTTAGGTCACTAAGTGGGTGTCCTTTGCCAGAGAAGGGGGTACCACAACCTCCAGGAAATGGTGTTCTCACTTGTCTGTCTGCCTTCCAGTCCACAGTCACAGGGCGCCCTTCAACTCTCATACTTCCACAAGTGAGACTTTCAATAACACCTTCTATCTCCTACACTTTCTCTCTCTCTCTCTCTCTCCTTTCTTCTTTGTTCCTCCTTTTCTCTCCCCCTCTTTCATACATTCTTACAAAGGATCTGGGGGCTTTCAAAATAATCCCGAAAATGGACTCAGTTTAAAATGAGTGGTTTTCTACTAATTCAAAAAGATACATGTATCCCAATGTTCATAGCAGCATTATTTACAGTTGGCAAGATATGGAAGCAACTTAAGTGTCCATCAACAGATGAACAGATAAAGAAGATGTGGTATACATACATATATGCATGTATATATGTGTGTGTGTATATATATATATATATATATATGCACACACACACAGTGGAATACTACTCAGCCATCAAAAAAAGAACAGAATTTTGTCATTTGCAGCAACAAGGATAGACTTGGAGGGCATTATACTAAGTGAAATAAGTCAGACAGAGAAAGACAAATACCGTATGATATCACTTATATGTGGAATCTAAAAAATAAAACAAACTAGTGAATATAACAAAAAAGAAGCAGACTCACAGATATAGAGAGCAAACTAGTGGTTCCCAGTGGGGAGGGGGGAGGTGCAACATGGGGGGGAGGGTGTGGGAGTTACAAACTGTTGGATGTAAGAAAGGCTCAAGCATGTATTATACAACACGGGGAAAATAGCCAATATTTTGTAATAACTAAATGGAAACTAACCTCTAAAAGTAATAAAAGTCCATAATACATTAAAAAAAAAAAGCATGTGTTTTTCTCACCTAAGCGTTCTTATCTACATTACTAATTCTTCCAAGTTTTGTGATATCATGCAGTTTATTCTATTTCATCTGTTCCATGTATTTTTTAAAATTTGAGTTGCCCTCAAATTCAGTTTGACCAATGGGGCAGCTTGAAGCTCAGGGAGATAAATCAACCAGCGTAGGGCCCCTAATTAATAAACAACAAAGGAAATAGCAAAGACCAGACCTTCTGACTTGAGGCCCAGCACCATATTTCAATGTCAGCCAGTTCCCAGTGATGCCAAGGGAGCAACAGGCCAAATAAACAAGCAAATTAACCACAGAGTCAGGACACACTTCCTAGGTTTCAGCATCTGTTCTCAGTAGGGATTCTTTGGAAATATGCATGTTCTCTAAAATCATTTTTCTGATTTCCAGTCCCTATGATCAACTGCCTTTCTTTTTTTTCTTCCTATCCTAAATCAAATTAAAGACAGGAGGGGGCTTCCCTGGTGGTGCAGTGGTTGAGAGCCCGCCTGCCGATGCAGGGTACGCGGGTTCGTGCCCTGGTCCGGGAAGATCCCACATGCCGCGGAGCGGCTGGGCCCGTGAGCCATGGCCGCGGAGCCTGTGCGTCCGGAGCCTGTGCTCCGCAATGGGCGAGGCCACAATGGTGAGAGGCCTGTGTACCGCAAAATAAATAAAGAAAGAAAGAAAGACAGGAGGAATTTTTCGGCAAGTATCACTGTTTTTTTTGCAAATGCGGTTGACACTTCAACGTGACTGGACCATTTAGTGCCCGGCTGGGGAGTGGCTGTCACTACACATTGACAACTCAGCCTCCAAACAGTCCAGCCTCTTCTGCAGGTAGATGCCTCAACTCCACGCAAACTGTGCAAAGTCAGAGCTCAAAACGTAGACTTCCTCTGTACTTCTCACAGAGGAGAGTGCCTCTTGTGTAGATGATAAACGCTCAGTGAACATGTGATGAATAAACGAAGAAAAGAACTAGTAAATTTCAGTTAATATCAACTCAGGAGATTTTCACGTTTTAATAAACGGCTTGTGATAGCTAAATTTAAAATCTTGGATGGTTTCATTAAACTTACTTGATAGGATTAAAAACAAGTTAGATGTCCATAAGTGGGGATGAATTAAATAAACTGTGGATCGCTATAGTCTGAGATTTAGTGACCTGGAGAAACATTCAGGATATAATATAAATTAAAAGATGGAGGTTACATGTGGGATGTAAACCAAATTACTTATTAAATTATACACATAGACATATAAAACTATATATAAAGGCTAGAAGGCTATAAATAAAAATCTTAGCACTGGTTATTTTTAAGTTGTGGATGAGAGTGATGTGGTTTATACTCATACAGCCCTTGATGCAGGGGAAAAACATTTCTATTTTTCATCTTACATACAGGTCACATTTCATGCGAACTGCTTTTAGTGCAAAGTCTAGAAAACACTGCTTAAGGGACTTTTGGTGCCGCAACAAGGTCTCAGATTAAATCTCACAAGATTTTCTTTGCACTGATTTATTTATTAATTTATTTTTGATGGGGGTGGGATAGGTTGTGAGAAAGCTAACTCAGTCAGAATATCATATAAAAGCTCCAGCTTCTCCTATTTCTCCAAAAGATAGGGGGCAACTCCTTTCCCGCCACAGCCAACCCTGAAGTGGCTCTAATGATTTAGATAAAAGGAAGTATCTCTCTTCCTTCTCATCTGATATGTTTGGAAGCTGCAAGATAGAAAAATCCAGGTGCTATTTCTTCGATGCCAGGAAGGAAATTAAAGAACACTATCAAATACCCCAAGTTCCAAAGTATGTACCATTAAACACTTCCTGAGAATAAACAAAGATGAGGGTGACTTACCAGAACCATCGTTCCAATTCAATTTTGTATCAACAGTCTGAGTATAATCAGCCTATTAGTGAGAATTGCTTCCTCACCCACACTGCATTCACAGACCATCAGTCTTCATTAATATCCTATTCATAGGTTATTGACTTTCATTAATGTAGAATAATTCCCTCTGGTTCAGTCACTGATTAGGTTCTAAATATCTTAAGGATGGCTGTTTTCTGCAGGATCTTAATCTTTGAGAATAAGCCATTAAATAGAACTTCAGAGGAAACAAAAGCCCTTTTATAACTTTCTCATGTTGTTTGACAAAAGAATCCTAAGGCTGTGGTACTCCACATTCTTTTACGCATTGGAAACGGGAGGACAGAATGTAAGTTTCAGGAGGATAGGCTCTTTATCAATTTCGTCCGCTGAGGTATCCCAGGTGCCCAGAACCAGGGCGTGTTAAATCAAGGCTTGTGGAATAAGGGGACTAGTTTTTTCCCCCATCAAGCTATCTATGTAAGAGAAGGAATCATGGTTTTACCTTAGGTTTTACCTGCTAAGCATGGTTTTACCTGCTAAGATGATGTGATAGCATCCTCTCTGTCCAGACTGATCTTAAAAAGCCCTGCTGCGTTGTGGGTACAATACACTCATGGCATTTGGTTTTCAAACACTATTCAGTTAAGGTGCTTTATTCCCTCTGAGTTCAGTCTCAAAATCTATGGTTATCGCCTCTGTTCTCAAACTCTGTGCAGAGGTTCCCTGGATGGTGCAGTGAACACACAGGAGAGCCGATACGATCTTTTAAAATCCTGAGAAAGCATCATGAATCCATCAGACCCCGTGGGAACCACTATCTCCAGGTAATTCACAGTTTCAGCATGAGATGCTACAGTCCTTTCAGTGAGCTCATATTCCCTTGAAGCTGGACTTCCAGAGGCTGCTGTGCACCTCCAATCCATCCAACCAATCAATGAGGAACAGGAAATGAGGTTGACAAAGTCCAGTCTAATTCAAAGATTTGAGAAGTTACCCAGTGCCCAACAGGCAAACGCATCCATTAGTCAGTGTGGTTATTTAAGGATAAAGTACAAAATTAAGACTTCTTTCAATGCACGTGCATTATTTTTGCACACGGCTGCTAAGTCATTAGGACATAAATATTCATTAAGTTGTTTGGACACAAAGAGTTATGACATCCTACTGTATACTTTGCTTATTGCTTGAGCAAGTATTAATGACCTGCTAACTGGGCACTGCTCGAAGTGCCTCTCCTCACAAATCTCAGCTGAGAGGCAGAAAGTCAGCTTCTGGGGGAGAGACTCGACTCACTGCCACCCCCATGCCTGCCCCCAGCAGGTGCCATCCTTAGAGTGGTGAGCAGGAGAGCATCACGCAGACCACAGCCAGTATTGTTAGAGGGCGAGGGAGGGCCGAGGAGCTGACCCCTGGGAACGGATACTAACTCCTGCTCTTTTCATTCTGCCACCGTCCTCCGGCGCCACCTGATCCATACGCCATGCTCAGGGGTGGGAATGATTTACTTATCCAGTGGCATCAGCTATTCAACCAGGGAGCCAGCTTCCTGGATCGTTTCTTATAGCCTATGAATATTTACAGAGGATTCAAAGATGAGAAAAGTGATCAGTGCCAGAAACACAGCGGAGATAAAGTGCAAGCTAAGTCTGGAGGAAGACAGAGAAAGAGGGTGGCCTTTTGGCCTGGGCTGGAGGGAAGCTGAAACTTTAGAAGTAATTTTAGGGAAGTTAGCACTGATACTGTCCCCTGAGTAGAACACGTGCATCTACACTTTTCTTCTTTACCCTTAGGCAGCATCCCTCGCGGCCCCAAAGCCATCTCCTGGCTTCTCCATCCAGCCTCAGCTCTGAGTTACCTTAAGCCCACATCCCTAAAGGTAACATTGACCTCGATAACCCAGAGTTTGCAAGTTATGAAAATTGCCTCTACTTTGTATTTAAAACTATGAATATTAGCTCTGCATATATCTTGCATGTATCTATTTGGTTAATCCAAATAATCTAGAAATAAAGTACTTTGTATTAACTCCCACTTAGAAACTGCTAAGTCTTAAGATTTGGCACTCTTGGTAGTCAGCTCTATAAACCTCAAAGCAACCCAAGAACTTCCAGAGGTCAGACTGTGAAACAGATGGGGTTACCCGGCCCCATCATGTGAGCTGCCCGCTAATACCTGGATCAAGAGAATCCAGAATATTAAAAGCTAAAGCAAGAAGGTTCTCCAGCCCCAAAGAGTTTAAGGACCACGGCCTTACACCACTGCTTCTGATCTTGAGCAGTGAGGTTGCTGGGTAGAGGACGATCGTACATAAGGAAGAGGTTTTAGGCTAGATAAGACTTCGAAGATAAATGCTAGAAAATCATTAGGCAATCCAGTTCCTGTGGAAACAGAAGGCTACTCAGAGCCCGAATTGTTTAGATATATCATCCATAATCATTCCTTTAACTATGGTTTTGACCATAAATTGCACAGTGCATTGCCAGGCAGACACAGCCAAAAGGGAGTGCGCAAGAGAGAATAGAAGAGCTCTCAGCTGAAGAATTTTTACGACAAGAGTGCCATTGACAGCCAAGGAGTGTGAAGCCTCTTAAAACGTGTCACTCTGAGTGTGCTCCAAGGACCAAGGACATCAACATCGCCTGGCAGTTTGCTGGAGATGCAAATCTCAGGTCCAGTCCTGGACCACTGGATGAGAACCTACATTTATGAGAGCTTCAGATGACTCACATGCAAATTAAATTTGGAAAGCACTGAATTAGGATTCAGTGGTTCCCATCCCTGGCTAAGGGTTAGAATCACCTGGGAGGAGTTGAATACTTATGGACTCTAGGCCATAACCCAGACCAATTAAATCAGGATCCCCTGGCTCAGCATCCGTGTCATCAGTAGCACTTTTGCAAGGTGCTTGTAGTGTGCGGCCGGGGCTGGGAACCGTGGGACTGAAGGAGCACCATCTGGCTTGGACCCCACATTCACCTTGACCTTACCAAGCATCTGTGATTCCTTATCTCATCCATTCGACTATAACTGGCACCGTCTTCCCCACGAGACATACAGCACCACTCCGAACCTCTTGGAATGGAAACATCTTTAATTTCAAGTGGGATCTTGTACAATGACGTGTAGAATTTAGAACTTGGAGCCTAGGCAGAGTCTTGCCGGGTTAGCACGAGGTCTCCCAGAACACGTTTCCAACCCCCTCCTGTCAGAAGGAAAGTGTAACAGGCTCTAGACACCTTTCTGGCTGTTTTCCTGCAGATGTTCGTTTTTAAATAAACACTTCCTTTTTCCCTCCTAATGTTCAGGTAGCTTGTTTTAAGTGTCTGGTTACCAAAGTAAACGGCACACATTGTAGAATGATACATAAGAGCCAGAGAGATGGCTCATGGAAGAGCGGTGCGTCAGTAATGGTTAAAGGATTTGGAATGGCTGAACCAGAAGAAAGGAGGCTGCAGACTTATAAATCTTGAGACTCATGACTATGGCATTTGGACCAACGGCCAGCTGTTTTCCAAAGCTGCTCAAAGAGGGAAACAGATTGAGTCTGGAACAGTAGGCCTTTGGAAGACAGGTAGCTTAAGGGACTTCATGCCTGATGTGAAGCAGGTTTCCTGGCCCTGGGATGGGGACCTGAGGGAGGTTTACAGAATGTGAGCATTATTAATACCCAGTGGTGGAGGGGAAGAGTGTTTAAATCACACCAGATACTGGGACTTAGAATGAAATGGAACCTTACTGGAAACAGATAGATAAGATGCTAAGTCCAGATTCTGTGAATTTCTAGGTATAACTAGTCTCTGGATGAAACATAACATTTTTTTCCAAAAAGCAAAACTCTTGAATATTAAATCATCAGGGTTAAACAGATATACGGACATCTTTCTTTCTGAATTATTTTGACTAAAACTCCCCTCCCCTTGGTATTAAGAAAGATCAAGGAAACCATTGCCAGGGTTAGTTTTCGCCTCCCTTGCCCACCACCGTTCTTGATCTATTAGTTCCACTATCTGAAAATGAAAATTCAAGTATTAATATTTCATCCGCTCTATTGACTGAAAAGCAAAATGAAGATGCCATGATTAGCACTTTGCACTGATCGAGATGTAATTACAGTGAGAATTCGTGAGGAGGCCTTTAACCCCAGACTCCTGCTGCCCGGGTAACTGATTCCAGCAGGTGGGACAGAGTGGCCATCATGCCTTCCAGTGACCAAGGGCTCCCGGCTTCCGAAGACCTTTGTATCTTTCGGTTTTGAGGGCTGCACTTGGAAGTCCCAGGTGGCGTCTTTAGCCAGTTTCGCTAATTATAAGAGTGGCTGCAACTCCTGCCCTCTCACAGTCGACAACACCCTCTGGAAAACCTAGATGGATTTTCCATTAAAGCCGTAAACTAGTGTGTGCCCATGAGACAAGTGAAGAGAGTCACTTAGCAGGAAATCCTACACAGGAGAAGCAGCTTCTCTGAAGGCTGATCATACAGTAAGAAAGCATGAAAGGTCATCTACCTGTTTTCGGACAGGGAAACTTGCTTGGTGTCTGGATCACATGACAATTTATAATGCAGGATAACCCCTGGAGAAACTGTCTATTTTCCTGTAGACTCACTTCATGAAGAGGAAAGGTGCTTTTCTATCGCGTTCCAACATGAGAGCCTTGAAGTTGCGGTTTTCCTCACCTCCATGAGAGAAGGAACCCGTGCATTTGTTCCGGGCTGGCTGAGGGGCAAAGGGATCTGAGTGTAAGAGGTGTGTGACTGATGTCAGGAAAGGGACTGCTAGGGACTAGGAAAAAAGAGGATTGTACATATGGATAGAGACCTGTGTGTCCAAGGTGGCAGGACGTCCCGGGAATGTCTACAATGGGACCACGGCCTTCTCTTTGAAAGCCTAGCTTGGCACGGAGGGGTTGAAACCACCGAGGAAAGTCACTGACCTGGAGGAATATGCCAGTCTGCACAGGCAGAGAGGAAAGTGAGACCCACTTCTGAGGAAGTCCTGGGTCTTCACCTTGAACCTGTGGAAGCCCAGCACCCAGCAGCCTCCTGGGTGATCAGAAAGTAGCCGGAGCCCACAGACTGAGGGACCACTTTGGGGGTACCCACATGCTTCTAGGCCCCTGTGTGGCCCTGAAGACGGAGAGGGTATCCCAAAGAATGACCAAGACTGGCTTTCTCACCAAGCTTCAAGGCTAGAGGACAGAAGTCTTGTAAGTTGATTTTTTAAATATGAAGACATTTAATATTTGTGGCACTCCAGTATTATCCAGTAATTCACACTTACTGAATCTGGTGATGGAAAAAACCAAACTGAGTGTCAAGCGAGACTCTTAAGCCTGATGTGTAAAATATATAGATGTTTCAGAGGATGAGAATACAGTCTGGGACATTTACTACCAATTATTTTAGGTGGAAAGCTTACTTTACAAGTGCCTTCTCGATTTCATAAACTAGACAGTTTTAGGGTTCTTGTCTTTAGTCAATAATTTAAGAATTGTTGCCAGAAAATCTCTCACTCACAGATTTCTGAATCATAATGCATCCTGTGTGGATCCCAAGTCCTGACCATGCCTCTTATTGACAGTTTCAGAATAAGCACAGGAAATCGATTGTTTTATTGGTCTACTATATTCCTTCCTAAAAATGTGTCAAAGAACACGTTCTGGAATAAAGGTATAACTGCATCATAAAAGCTGCCGAAATCATCAACTGTCTTATACTGCTGTTGGATCACTCAGAGGAGAAAAGTGAGCTTGTGGTATTTTAAAAGATTTGTGAAAATCAGCTGGGAGGTAGCCTCATTGTTGAAATCTTTAATTCTACCCAATCACCAATGCATTGTTTTATTGGTCATCAAATATAAAATAAAAAGACAGTAGCCTTGATCTAATCATTGTTCCAAGCCTCTTATGATCCACTGTACAAAAGCATGACCAAAAGAATCTGGCTTACCTCTCATGCTAATTCATTTAAAATCTGATTCCCTATAGGGTAGTCAGCGGCCTGACTTGTGTGTTTTCTCCTGACAGTGTGACACCAGGGAAAGATCACTGCAAGAGAAGAGAAGCCTCTTTGCCATCAACCAGTTTTATCACTTTGGGCAAATAATGTCATCTCTCTAGGCTACAGTGTCCTCATCGGGAAAATGAGGTGGTTGATATAATAATTGCTAAGAGCCTTCCAGTTCTGCAACTCTATGAATCTATTACTTGTTGCATTTATAAGCATCAGAAATGCCAAAGTCATCATCGGAACAAGTGCACTGATGTGAGGACAATGCCTTAGAACAAGCCAGCTTTCCTAATTTAAAAGAAAACACACCACTACGAAGATCTGCCTGTTTGACAAACTATTGTTTGCATCTATTAAAATCTAGACAGGTTATGCCAGGCACACCAAATAACCTGATTCGGATGATAGAACTGCTGTGGTGGAGAAAATCGTCAATGCAAATATGAGGCACTGATTGGATCTGAAATGCATATATTATTCAAAACGTGAATTTATTTAAGTTTCAAACAGATCCAGAATACCCTTTTCTTTATTCATTCAACAGAGAACTCAAATAAGCAATTGGGTATCAGCCATAGAAATTTATGGAAAAGTTCTAAATCTCTGTCTCGTTTTCAATAGGAAATAAGGGGAAAAAAGGAGACAAGCAACAAGATTTCAGAAGAGGAATATACGATAATTACACCCACACGTGGGACAAGCAGAGTGGACAAGATCATTGCTTGTCTATTTTTTTCCCCACACAGTGGTTCACTGTTCCCACAAATGAGAAATTCTTTTCTTTTTCTTTTTGAGCTTTACTTTTTTAAATTGAGAGACATTCTTGATTGAAGGTGTATAAATAACTGTCTTTGCGGCTTTATTGCTTCCAGTCATCTTAGTGAGAGTCTTGGGGGTGCAAATGTCTGTAGATCATTTTACGAAGAATTATTTATCCTCACCTAGAGATCAAGGGAAAAGCCTTAGAAAATGCAATCAGAAATCCTGGGTTCAAGTTCTGATTGTATATTTCACTATGTGACACCAGGCAAGTCACCTTACCCTATAGAGCCTCAGTTTCTTCATCAACAAAATGGAGCTAATAATATTTTGTATTTATTACGAAGATTAAATGAAACAATGAAGGTAATATTTCTGAGATAGTATCTTTTTTTTTTGGGGGGTGGGAAATCCAGGGTGAGATAATATCTTAACAATTGTCAGTTACGATCATTGATTTTATCATTGGGTTAAAATATATATATATATATATACACATATATATATATATATCATTAGGTTAGATTCAGCCTGCTCAACTACAGTTTTACCACAGGGCACGATCTTTTAAAATACGATATATTTTTGCTTCATTGTTGAGAGATGAAAAGACTTTTTGAAAGCTACAGTTTATAAATGTAATGAATATAAAGTAACTTTTGTCATGTAGACAGTTGATTCTTGTTATCCGTGGTAGTTATATCCTATAAACTCTCCAAGAATACTGAATTAGTAAATACTGACCGAGTATTCCTTGGGGAAATAGAGTTAGGTTCTTGTGAGCTTGTGGTCACATTCTGACCAACTGGTCAATATAGCATCTTGTTTTACGTGCGCTTCTGTTTAAAGACACCTTCTTTCATATATATTTTTGATTCACTAACATTTAACTCAAAGCCAACACATTACAACTCATGCCTGAATAAAGCTTATCTAAACACACACATTTTCCCCGTAAGGCACATCACAGCCTTCTTGCACTTAGGAAAACTAGACAGCACTCCAGGGCCGTCCCGAGGAGCCATTTTATTTTATTTTATTTATTTATTTATTTTTTGCGGTACGCAGGCCTCTCACTGCTGTGGCCTCTCTCGTTGCGGAGCACAGGCTCCGGACGCGCAGGCCCAGAGCCCATGGCTCACGGGCCCAGCCGTTCCGCGGCATGTGGGATCTTCCCGGACCGGGGCACGAACCCGTGTCCCCTGCATCGGCAGGCGGACTCTCAACCACTGCGCCACCAGGGAAGCCCCGGGGGAGCCATTTTAAATGGCAAAATTTCCCACAAAAGGCACAAAAGTGCAAAACACCTGGCAGGAAATAGATTGCAAAAAAGGCACTTGTTTGCAGTATGAGGGTTGAAATTTCGAAGGTAGAGTGTTCCCTTCAGCTGAGAACATACACATGGGGCAACTCAAATTTTCACCACTTTGCACACATCTGTGAGTGCCCATGAAATGCCATGAGTGCTGATTTTGTGGTTAAAAATAAATTTTAGTGAGTAGGTGAGTTCACAGATACAAAATCCCACAAATAATGAGGATTGTGTGTTTGTGTATACTTATGTAAGTATTTATACACAATCATATATTCATTCAATACTTAATCATGTGGCAGGCACTATAGTAAGTATTTTAGATATATCTTCTTCCTCCTTTATTATAATAATTATATAATCTCAGTATCACCATAATCTTACCAATATGAAATTGAGGGCTGAGAACTTAAAATCACTTGTAAAATTCACACAGATAGAACCAGAATTTAAAGCTGAGTCTGATTTCCGAGCCTGTTTGCCCTCTGCTTTATTCTGTGTTTCACCAATTTTTTTTTTTTTTAAATCAAGCAAGTGGCCAGGCGTGCCACTTCTTGTCAAATTGGCAAACCACTGCCTTTGATCATCATACTGAACTCAAATTTAAATGGCCAAGGTAACAATTTGAAAACCAAGCTATAGATATTTAAATGCCTATCCTTATTCTAATTCATGCTTCCAATTTTCAGTCATCTATTTTCAGTTATTAAATGCCTACTATGTGCCAGTAAGTGTTGTATGTGCAGTCATCAACACAGAGGTAATGCCAGGATGCCTCTGGGGCATGTCAGAACTGTTCTCCATCCATCTTCTAGGGTTAAGATATACACACACTACAGCAACTTCAAACTCTTACGGGCCAAAAAATGAAAGAAAGCTTATTGCTAAATGTGATGCCATTACCTGTCAAGCCAGTGATGTCTGAGAACTATATAAAAGAAAGTGCTCAGTATGCATTCTGGCTAAGAATGATGGATGTATTCATAAAAGCTTACATGTGAAACAGTAACTTTTAGGGACAATGTATCAAGCAGGATGGATTAGGCTCTCCTGCAGTAACAAATAGCCCCCAAGTATCACAATAAAGGCCTCTTTTTTGCTCTTGCAAAGTCTAGTGTAGGTTGAATGGCCCTCCTCCATCCTGTAGGCCAGTCTTAAGACATCTACTCCCAACCAACTGAAAGTCTGGGGAAGGTAGGAAGCAAAGGGTATTTGGATGAGCAATGCCTCTGCCACAAACACAAATAAATGTTCCCGTTAACCCTAAATATAATACCTAACCATATACACTATGGGTAATCTTAAATCTCACTTTGATTAATGGTAGACAATGGGAAATACCTGTAGTTTAAAGTTTTTATTCTAAGCTTCAAATTTCTTCTAAATCGTTCACATTTTCTTCAAGAAAACTTTTTAAAGGACAGTTAAAGGATGTTTCCTTTTAGGATTTTCTTTAAGATTTTGAGTCAGAACTCAGTCTCATTCTTATTTCCATTATCTTGTTTGTATGGGTTGGTCATAAAAAGAAAGGGGAAAAATCACTAGCTAGCAATCATAATCTCCGGGCCAGTGGCTTCAGTTAAATGAAGGTGGTTGTATCCTGTGTTGAATGGTGTCTCCCCTCAAATTCACGTCCGCTCAGAATTTCAGAATGGGAACTCATTTGGAAATAGGGTTTTTTGCAGATATAATTATTTAGACTAAGATGGACCAGACTGGATTAGGGTGAGCCATAGATCCAATAATTGGTGTCTTTATGAGAAGAGGAAAGGACACACACATGCACAGGGAGGAAGGTCATGTGACAATGGAAGCAGAGATTGGGATGAAGGATCCAGAAAGCCAAGGACTGCCAGGAGCCTCCAGAAGGTAGGCAAGGATTTTTCCCCAGAGCCTCAGTGTGAGCGAGGCCCTGCGCACACCTTGATCTCTGACTTCTAGCCTCCAGAACTCTGAGCATAAATTTCTATCGTTTTAAGCCTCCCAGTTTATGAGACGTTGTTACAGCACCCCTGGGAAACTATACAGATCAGACCTCAGATTTCAAATAAGAATTCAAAATCAGGAGGTATAAGTGTATGAAGGTTTTGATAAAATCTGGTTATAACTTCATCTCTTTCGTTTTCTAAATGTCTTTGAATTTCAGGCCTAGTGGAGATATTTGCTATCACTCACATCTTGCAGCTTCTCTGGAGAATTCCTTGATCTCAACAAGAGGGAGCCACTGGCCTCCCCTCTTTCTTTATTCTCAAGGTACCTCCCCAAGGCTCGTCTCTCTAACTTCCGCCCATCTGTCCTGATCTCTCCACAAACTCCCATCCGGTGTCTCCCCAGCTTCTCAAAGGTGTGTGGTCCTGGGGAATGTTTCATTTTATACACACACACCTATAATACCACCACTCTCTCTCCTCGCCGCCTCTCTCCCCGAGATCATTCATTGTCTAGATCAGAGGTGGGCAAACCTTCCACATAAAGGACCTCGGAGCAAATATTTTAGGCTTTGTGGATTCTATGGATTCAACTCTGCCATCGTGGCACAAAAGCGGCCTAGACAGAGCGCAGGTGAATGAGCACGGTCGTGTTCCAATCAAACTTTATTTATGGAACACTGAAATATGAATTTTCTATATTTTCTATGTGTCACAAAATATACTTCTTTTGATCTTTGTTAAACCGCTTAAAAACATAAACACCATTTGGAGCTTGCAGACCACACAGAACGGGCAATAAGAGGTCAGATGTGGTTCTCGGGCCAAAGTTTGCTAAACCTGATCTAGCTCAGCGGTTCTCAACTGGGGTCAACTTTGCCCCCCAGGAAACATCCGGCAAAGTCTAGAGACGTTTCCTATTGTCACATGTCTAGTGGGGCTCTTTTGTCATCTAGCGGGTGGAGACCAGGGATGCTGCTAAACATCGTACAACGCACAGGACAGCACCCCTCCCCTAACCAAGAATTAGCCAGTTAAAAATGTCAGCGCCACCGAGATTAGAAACTCTGAGCTAGATAAAGGGTTCCTGTGAGAAACTGAGAGCCCTCCCTAACACCCCACACCGTAGGTTATATAGCTATTACGGCCCTAGTTGGACGACTCTCATCCTAAATTCTTCTCAGATCTCTCCAACTGCAATGATTCTAACTGTTCTTCAATGGATCCTGTGTATCCATAGATCTTCACGGTGTGTTGTTCATTGTAGCCAAGGGCCCACGTTTCCTCCACGGCGAGCCTCAGAAGGGCGTGTGGTGTCTTATCCACCTTTACATTCCCAGGACCAAGGGTGACAGGAACTGAGCGAGGAAAACAATGAACTAAAACCTCCAAGTTATGAACTCACTTGAGGCAGGTACCAGGTGAGGGAATTCCAGCTTCTGTAGAGAAGCTACTTCTATGAGCCCTTAGAGTGGAATTTTCTGTCCCAGAATGCCAGAGTTGCTGGGTGAATCGACGGCCAACAATGTCCCATGCTTGACGCAGCAGGAACTACCTTTGGCCAGAAAGTCAGTGGGACTGGAGCTGGTTGAGAAGAGCCAGTAGGACTTCCTACAGCCCCTCTTATGGCATCAGTGGAATCTTCAATTACCCGTTGAGCTTGGTGTCCTGTGGCATCACATGAGGTTGGAGCAGGTGGGACCACAGAGCCAGAAATTGATTTGCAGAATCCCGCAGCTCTGTGTTTGCCCTGCCCTGCTTCCATCCCATGCACCTGACGGCCCTTGGAGCCCTGACTCAGCCCCTCCTCCTAACCTCTGAGTTTCTCTCACCCTGACCCTGCTTTGCTCTCCCCACCTCACAGCCCACCTCTGCCGCACCCCAAGCTTCTGCACTGACTATGCCTCTTCCTCCTCTGATTTCTGGACTCAGCTAGTCCACACTCTGGACGTCCCAGGCCAACACCACCAATGGCTCCCTCCCTGCACACAGCACAGAGCCCCACTTCTCCCATCCTCCAACTTGCCCTCTGCTCAAATCTGGTCTCCTGCTCAGTCCTATTAGCCCCTGTCCACCCTCCCTCTCTACCCAGTCACGCTGGATTATGTCTCCTTTGGCAGATTTCCCTGGCTGTTTTGATTCATCTTCTCCCCAGATTCCTGTGACCTGTACCCTGACCCCTACATCTACACTCGTACTTGTCCTCAGGCAGGGACAGAACACCAGGTGACACTGGCTGTCACTCTCTATTTCAAGCACACGGAAGACAGGCAAGCTTGTGTCCGGGGAGGATGCGGGAGAACAAGAGTGGAGCCCTGTCCCCTCCAGGAGGTGCTCTTGGTAAAGCAGATTCACCCAACAGAAGCAGCCGTGGATGACAAGACAGTAAAGTATTTCAAGAGCAAAATTATATGGCCCGGAGTTCAGAGCAGGGTAAATAAAAACAGCTTCATTTCCTAAGCAAACAGAGCAAAACATTTCCTGAGCTCTACGTGGCCCTGTAATTAGCACTTTGCATTTATTAATCAGATCCTAGAATCATTGTGGAACGCCTTTGATATAAGTAACAGCATTAGACCCATTGTACAGATTGGGAAAGGGCAGTCCAGGCAGGTGAAGTCCTCAGCCAGTAAAGGGTAGGGTCTGACTGACCTGCTTAATATCACAGGACGAAGTCAGCAGTGGCTTTTGCACAGCGAAGTAATAAGTTATACTTGGGGGTAAGGCCGTGATACAAAGATATACCTCCTTCCCTCAGGCAAGTCTCTGAAAACACTCACGTCAGTGTTCCCTATGTTGAATCTGAGGCTCCCCAAGGTGAAATAAGTAAAGTATACATAAAGGAGTGCCCTGTTTGGCTAAGTATTTACTTAGCCCAGGTGTGTTAGTTTCCTCTGGCTGCTGTCACAAAGTCCCACAAAATTAATGGTTTAAAGCAGCACAGTTCTACTATATCACCATTCTGGAGGTCAGAAAACTTAATTCCATAGGCAACCTCAGTTGCCCCTGGCCATGTAACACATATTCACAGGTTCTGGGGATTAGGAAGTGGGCACATTTGGATACACTATTTGGTCTCCTCCAGGCAGTAACCGTGCACTTGGGGCACCACCAATGGCAGACCTGCAGCCAGTGAACATATACCCCTACAGGGCACCCAGGCAGCCACGGGGAAAGTCCAGCACAGCTTACGGTACAGGAGCCCCGAATGGAGCCATCCACCTGGCTCCTCATCTTCCCCTGCTCTCCCCTTCACCTACAGACCCGGCTCCTGTGAGGGGCCTCCAGGGCCAATCCCCGCCTTCTGTGAGCAGGTTTACATCAATCGTCTAGCCCTTTGTGTTTCCGCTCTGATCACACAGCTCGTTCCACATACCTGAGATTGGCACTCTCTTCTGGGCCTTCATTCTGGTGTCTGGTTCCTTATTTGATCCTTCAGAGACGTTGAGTTCTTGTCTTTTCTTTTCTTTTTTAAAAATAAATTTATTTATTTTATTTATTTATTTTTGGCTGCATTGGGTCTTTGTTGCTGTGCACGGGCTTTCTCTAGTTGCAGCGAGCGGGGGCTACTCTTTGTTGCGGTGTGTGGGCTTCTCACTGTGGTGGCTTCTCCTGTTGCAGAGCATGGGCTCTAGGTGCACAGGCTTCAGGAGTTGTGGTTCGTGGGCTCTAGAGCGCAGGCTCAGTAGTTGTGGCACACGGGCTTAGCTGCTCCGCAGCATGTGGGATGTTCCCGGACCAGGGCTCGAACCCGTGTCCCCTGCATTGGCAGGCAGATTCTTAACCACTGCGCCACCAGGGAAGCCCAAGTTCTTGTCTTGAAAAAGGTTTACTGTCACCTCTATTTGCTTGCCAGTCCTCAGTCCCAGATGCAGAGTCCTGCCCTCGGCTTGCTGGCTGCGTCTCTCTCCTCCTGACAGGTTTCCTAAACGCCAGAGCCTGTTTGTGTCCTTGGCTCTGTGGCCACCCCCTGCCCATGAGTTCACAGTCCCTGCTTCCCCGGCCCACCAGCACCAGCACCGCCCCCTTCTCCTGGGCCAGGCCCTGCCTTGGTTCACAGAACTCACCCCAGAAAGGTCCATCTCCAAGGAGACCCAATCCCGGGCACCTTTGTGCTCCTCCCAAGGCAGAGTTTGAATAACCCCATGTTAATCATAATCCGGACGTCAGAGGCTCTGATAGAGGAAAGGGGTCAGGCTGCCTACTACCCCCCATCAACTCACCAAAGGCTCACCTGGGAAGAACACAAGACCTTCTACTTTTCAAAGCACTTTTCAATCTATCATTTGCTCTGTAAAAGGGCCAGTGAGGTAAATGCATCCAGTACAAGAAATAGACGACTGATGGGAAAACTAAGGTTGAAAAGTACGTGGAGCTACTAAAGGAGATGCGACAAGACCGAGCCAGGGCCTCACTTCTGTCTCCTGACTCCCAGGTTAGGATTTTTTCCGCCATATTATGTCAGTGGGTCAAGCCTGTAGGTAGCATCCGCTGAGAATCTCAGGGTCGGAAGGTCTTTAAATGTCATCTAGGCTAACCATGTAATCTAGGGACATTAAATGTCCTCTGGGCTAATGTCATGATGGTGGCAGCCCCACAGGAAATGCCCTGCCAAGTGGTCAGCCAGCCTCTGCTTCAAAAGCAGCCCCCCGACACACAGCTCACCTTTAAGTGTCTCTGAACATTAATAAAGCCTTCCTTATCTAGAGCTCAGATCTAACCCCCTAATGTCCACCTACTCATTGGTTGAATCTGTTGCACCCAGGCACACGCATGTGTGCACACACACATATGCATACACACACACACACAACAGAGAAGAGCCAAACTGGACTACGTGTTGGATCTGTTTCTTTTACCTTAACCTTTGCTTTCCGCTGCTTTTGTTCATTAAAAGGGTACTGTCTATACATAATTGCCTGCCTTGGGGAACCTGCCCCTCTGCCTGAATGTTAAACCGAAGTGGCTTCGTTCAGGGAAACTCTGGACCCTGTTCCACCTGTAGATGGCTGCAAGAAAGAAGAAATTAACACATCCCCTCCCGGAGGCTGGCCATTCCGGGGGATAGTTGCGTAACTTATGGCCTTTTTACTTTACTTCCTCATCTCCTCCCTTTCTCTGTGCTATAAAATAAACTGGCATACAAACCCCGATAAGATGGTTATTTTGAGACTTTAGTCTGCCATAATCTCGGTCTGGCGGCTTTCCGAATAAAGTCGTATTCCCTGCCTCAACACCTTGTCCGATTTATTGGCCTGTCGTGCGGCGAGCAGAGCGAACTTGGACTCGGTAACACACACACAGCATGACTCTTTCCCATGACAGCCATCGGAGTAATCTCTTTTCCGTGCTAAACAACCCCGCTCCCTTTCCTCTCCCTCCAGTGAGAGGATTTCCATGCCCTTCACCATTCTGGCCTCTGGCCTCTGAGTCACCTCGAAACGCTTCCCACAGTGTGGCAGTGACACGACCACGGCAACCTAATCTAGCCTCCAATCTGGACAAAACCACCACGCTGAACTCTGCCAAGGCTTAGAGAATGTGGTGGGTCCTGAGTCCTCGTCACGCTCTCATCTTACAGAAGGATCTAGAAAAGCGTGAACTGGAGCAGAGATTCCACAACACGCTAACAAACAAGATCCGGAACTGGGTTTTGTTCTAGTGGCCCTGCCAAGCATCTCAGAAATTCTAGTAAATACACGTCCATCTGGAAAGGCAAGCCAAACCTAAACTATGTAATTCGGCAGGATCCCCAGCTGATGCCTGATCAAGGCGCCTCTTGAGTAGGAGGAAAGGTAATGATTCCCAGACACCAACTGCTCGCCCTCATCAGATGGAGTAGCTCGGAGAAGCAATGAGTTGTGCTTCAGTTATTCGTACCCAGAGATCGCCACCACTCAAGAGCCTGGCATTCACGGAGGCGAGGCTTCAGCAGCACAGCTGAGCGGGGAGATTGCTTCTGAATGAAGTTGTTTATGATTTATATGTTCTGTTTTTCCCTTTTGTTTTCATGATAGAAGTAATGTCAAGCCCATCTGGTTGATTAGGCAGAGCAGTTCCTAGATGAGCAGACAGTGAACCTTTGGCACCACTGCTGGGTTCGGCTGCGGGCAGCAAGGGCAGATGGCAGGCAATCCCGACTCCACTAAGGAGCAGAAGGGGCTGCACCTGGGGGCTCAGGAAGCCCGTGGCCTGGGTATTCTTTTCTGCTGCCTCTTGGTCCTTATCCTGCATTTGCAGTAACTGCATTTTGCTGGAGACCAAGCCTCAACCTCTATCCTAGGTCTGGCAAACCGGGTTCCTGATGTGTCCTTATACTTGGTTTCCAGCCCAGCACTCTGGTCTAAAATGACGGTGCCCTGCCATGCTCTGAACAGCCTTTTCTTTCCCTAGAGCCCCAGGACTGCAGCCAGCACCCTGCTACCACCTGCCCGACTTTCTTGATGCTGGTACCCTGCTTGAGTCTCAGCAGGATCTCGGTACCCAGAATCTCCATTGCTGGATTCCACCCTCCTATCAGGCCCTCCACCCCTGTCCTGTGCCTCGGGACATAATGCCTACCCTCTGCTTACACTTGTACCTAATGACTCACCTCCCTGTAGGAGGACACATTGCTTCCTTTGCTCCCTGCCAGCAGCTGGCTTGACAACAACGCCAGCCCAGGGACCAATGTAGCTTCCCAGGCTCTCCAGTTCTGTCTGAAGTTATCAATGTTCCAGGATCCTTTCTGCTCAAAGCATCTTTGGAGGAGAATGGATGGGAGGTTAAGCTGAAGAAAGGGAGATGCTGGGAAAAGACAACCAGCATCTGTTTCCATAGTCCAAGCCACGAGCTAACAGCTCGTGCTACCTTCCCCCCACCCACCCCCATTCCCTCCTCACCCACCCAGAAACTTGATGCCTGTCACAGTGAGGACTGGGCCAGCCCCGTGGACACCAAGACTAAGTCATTAAGGAAACACTGCAGTTCAAGTATTTTAGATTCTTTTCCTTTGGAATATATTGATGGCAACTAACAACTCAGGATAACTCAGAAAAACAAACTGATGCTCGGTTATCTTAAGGATGTATTGAAATTCACAAAGAACTATTTTTTTTGCCTGGTGGTGATTTTTTTTACAGAAATAATAACTCCCATTTGCTAATTAATGTGATAAACAAAGATATAGCCTCTTCTCTTCCATCACCACCTCCAAAATTAATTTTAACAGCAATACTAAGCTTAGGCAGAGAGAACAAATCGGCTAGTTACACATTCATGGAGAACAGGTAAAAACTTTCCAGTGGTTGTTTCTTTGAGGTGTCTATTTTAAGAGATTTGGGGGGGAGTAGGTTACAAGGTGAGTATCCAACCTTTTAGAGAGCAAAAATCAAGAGTTTCGACCAAGTGCCTGCTTATCAAATGTCAACACACAGAATGTGCCTAAATCAAGCTGAGCTTGTCTCCAAATTCAATGTGTTTTGCAACGCCATCCTCTGTCTGAATGTCATAGCCACCTTTACAAAAACAATAGTCTTTAGTTCAACTAAGTAGGAAAAGGCAGTGAAAAGATTCCTTGCTCGTCTCCAGGTAAAAGCAGATACTTTTCTTAAGAAAAACCCCAGTGAGGATAAAAGCCAAGTATTGTTTTAGACTCTCTTCAATTTCAAAAATACCATTGAAAAAATAATTACACCCACGATTTATGCATGATGCATTAGGCAGCCAGATACAATGCACTGCTACCTTGTAATTGCACTGAAAAAGTCAACATCATGAAATATACTCTCAACTTCTTGGGAATATCACCTAGTCTAGTAACATCTTTGCCACAATGTAAATCTTGTCCAAATAATCTATCTTGATTAAATGATAACAGTAGTAATTTAGTTCTATGACTTAATAGATTTCTGAAGATTTTTTTTTTGTTACTTCTGAAAAACTAGAGGGTCAAATGATCTGTTATCAATGTTTAAGCTTTTTTTTTTTTTTTTTTTGCGGTACACGGGCCTCTCACTGTTGTGGCCTCTCCCGTTGTGGAGCACAGGCTCCGGACGCGCAGGCTCAGCGGCCATGGCTCACGGGCCCAGCCGCTCCGCGGCATGTGGGATCTTCCCGGACCGGGGCACAAACCCGTGTCCCCTGCATCGGCAGGCGGACTCTCAACCACTGCACCACCATTGAAGCCCAATGTTTAAGCTTTTTATTGTGAAAGTTAATAGGCTTGAATCACAAGATTCCCTACAAAGATGACTGAAATGTCATCTGGGGGGAGGGGGTGGGTGCACCTCGGTGTCAGCACATGAAAGTGTTTTTAAAGACTCCCATTTTCCTCCTCCGTATCCCCATGAAAACGAGAACATTCTCCAGGATTGAGTAGGGAAGCAATATGTATACAATACACTATCCATCACCCCTACTTATTACAGACCCAAACTAGAAAGGACAGTGTTCCTTACATAATAGATCGATTATCTTACATAATATACGATAAATATGACAGACAACATCATGCAGGATGGAAACAGCCATTCAGAAGATGCAAAGCGCTGAATTACGCATCTGAAGGGGCCAGGTTGAGAGAACCAGAACTTGGATTTAACAGTCTTATGACAGCACAAGTTCCGCTGGGCTACCTGCTCATCCCTTTAGGTTTTCCTCTCATCCACTCTCATCCTGGCAGCCACCCGTGAAGAGGGAGCCTGATGAACGGGACGGGCACTGGATTTCAGTGTCTCCCCGCCATCACTGTTCAGACACCTACCTGTGGTCGTTAATGGGGTTTTCTCTCCTAGCAACAGTTTTAACCTTTTGGCATGGATTTTGCCTTGATAATGTGAGTCAGCCACCACCGCGGAGGTGAAGGACATGTTACAGAGGGTGCAACACTTGTTTTTATCCACCATGTCGGCATCGCTTCCCTGTGAGGGAGAGAGATGAAAAGAACATTAGCGAGAGCCCCAAGGCCTCTGATGTTTTTGTCGCATTCCGTTCTGTTGCACCTGAAACTTACCATAGACTTTCTTCTTGAAATGTCTGTATTGTCTTTGCTCTGCAATCTCTTTTTTTCTTCTCCATGATAATCATCAAAACTTTCTCAGTTACTAACTTCAACCTATATTTAATAGGGACCACTACTGCCAGCACTGGGAACACAGGACAAATGGGCAGATATGAACCACCCGCAGAAAACCAAGGCCCACAACAGGTGTAAACACATGGGACCTGGCACTGGGAGGAACGGGGTCTCTCACTTCCTCCATTATATGCATCAAAGTAAGTAAAATATCGGAGTTCACATGGCCTGAATTATTTAGCAAAAATTATCATTTGGCATTCAGCTCTGCCTTTGACCCACTTTAGCCTCACCAGGATACGTGGTCCCCTGTTCAAGATTTTTTTAAAGATTTCTTTAAGGAATTGACTGTTTTGCATAATTAATTTGAGTCCATATCATAAAGCTATGGTGACCATGCTGGCTGAATTTTCCAAGAGAGTTTGTGTCATTTTCCTTTTCTTCAGGACAGGTGATTCGTTAACTGCTGCACAAAATACTTAAATCCAGCTTGATTTTTACTCCTTTGTAAGACTTCACGAAAATGAATAATGATTTGCAGAAAATAAATCCTTTGTCAGACCATGTGACCTGGCTACTGTGCTCACAGATCATCAATTACCTATATTCTGTGAGGGGAAGATTAATCCATGGGCTCCCCTCCTGCCTAGTTAGAAATTGAGGGTAAAGGAGGCTCTCAGATAAGAAGTTAATCTATTCCTTAATGGAACGGCAGTGGCAGAGCATCTCTTTATTAAAACAGCAGCCTTGGGTGAGTACCTTGCCCCACAATAGCCCCTTCTCCTATCCCCGGCAGGCCCAAAGAGTGCAATTTAAAATAAAAAGGAATGAAATTGGGTCATTTGTAGAGACATGGTTGGACCTACAGACTGGCACACAGAGTGAAGTAAGTCAGAAAGAGAAAAACAAATATTGTATAATAACGCATACGTGTGGAATTTAGAAAAATGGTATAGATGATCTTATTTGCAAAGCAGAAATATTCTGAGACACAGACGTAGAGAACAAACATATGGATACCAAGGGGGGAAGGTGGGGTGGGATGAATTGGGAGATGGGGATTGACATATATACACTGTTGATACTATGTATAAAATAGGTAACTAACAAGAACGTACTGTATAGCACAGGGAACTCTACCCAATGCTCTGTGGTGACCTAAATGGGAAGGAAATCCAAAAAAAGAGGGCATATATGTATACGTATAGCTGATTCACCTTGCTGTACAGGAGAAACTAACACAACATTGTAAAGCAACTATACTCCAATAAAAATTTTTTTTAAATAAAATAGCCTGGGGACGAGGATGAGGGTGGGGATGGGACTGAGAAAGGGAATTCTGTATTTTTCTGCATAATGATAAGATGTCCAGACTGCTGGAGAGTGTTGCCTTGCAAATTATGGGGCAGTTAGAAAACTAACTCCTTCCTTCTTAAGGCATTCGTTGGTAATATGGCTGACAATTGTCAGTCAATCTTGGGAGGAGCGGTGTGTGTGTGTGTGTGTGTGTGTGTGTGAGACAGAGAGAGAGAGAGAGAGAGAGAGAGTATGTGTGTGTGTGTGTGTGTGTGTGTGTGTGAGTGTGTGGTTGTGTGTGTGAATGTACCAGGAGGCTGGGCTGCAGTTCGGGGATCGGGGAAAGGGAGAGACGCCATAAGAGTCTCTGAGATTTGCAGTCCCACCTACAGCTATTTATTCTCTTGACCTTGGCATTTAAATCTTAGCATCTCCCCAGCCCCCTTACCACAGCTAATAAGTGAGATTGAAAGAAATGTACTGCTAGGGGCTGGAGTGGGGGTCGGTGAAAGGAGATGGATTCTATGGAGAGGGGAGGGTCTTCCCGAAAGGGGTCTCCTAGAGAGGCACAAACCTCAGGGCGGGACGTCTGGGTAGACATCGAGGCTGGACTCACCGAGTGTACCCTTGCTGAGGGTTTCAAGCCGAGGTTTTCTCCTCAATAAAAAACTAAAAAGTGAATTCCCTGGCGGTCCAGTGGTTAAGGCTCTGCGATTCTACTGCAGGGGGTGCAGGTTCAATCCCTGGTCGGGGAGCTAAGATTCTGTATGCCTTGTGGCACAGCCAAAAAAAATTTTTTTAATTTAAAAAAATAATAAAAAACTAAAATGAAGTCATAAATACTTGTACCCCTTTTTCTGGTCTACGGTGGAGCTGACTGGACCAGGCAGGAAATAGAAGAGTTGGCTTCCCCGCATTGACCTCACCAGCCAAGCCCAGGAGATGCCCCAGATCTATGTATGGGGTAGAGCTAGGAATACTGGGAAATACAAACCAGGGAGTTACTGAAGGCTTTGAACCCAATAAATGAGGAGTGGACAGGGGAGGACTGAGAGACACGAACCGGCACTTTCCCACTCTGTGTGACAGGATATTTGTCCTACATTTGACGGGGGGGGGGCGGGGCGGGGAAGGAAGGTTGTCATGGTGAAAGTGGTTGTTTGAATTACCCGTTTTCACCTACTTACGCATAATATGGGTCAAAGCACCTAATTTTTTTCTTAAAATTAGGCAGAAGGTTATTAGCCAAAGCTTAACTCACAACCTACACCTGTTTAGATCATGTGTATCCCTCCTGCCTCTTTTAGCAAAATTGCCGGCCCAGCCTGCCCCTCTCTGCCTGGAGTTCTAAGGTGGAGACATTTCTATGCAAAGTGGCTGCTGTCATTATATGAAGTGTATTCAGAACTAGTTTCCAGGGCAAAGGACAGCCCTTAAACTGGATAATGACCGGTGGGTTTATGGTATTCATTCACCCAACACATTTTTAAGGACCTCCTAAATGTGTGAGATGCTGTGTTAGATGAATATAACCCTACTCCTTGTTATTAAGGAGGTTGGGACCAGGAGAATTGGAAAAGGCAGGTATAAAATGAAAGAGAAATATTGTAATCAAAGACATATAGTCTCCTATTGGACCCACGTTCTCCCAATTGTAAGGTAAAAAGACTAGTAATATAAATGAGCCTATTTCTGTGGATTTTCATCTTCAAGCCTTTCTTGTGCCTGGAATGTCCTTCCTCATCATTTCTTGTCTAATCTCCTCTTTCCAGAACCTGTTTCATGGCCCAGGTTAACCATCACTTCTTGAGATGAAGCTTCTTCTGTCTCCCTCTACTGCCCTGCAGAAGTGGGCACTGATCTTAGGATCCTCTGTGTGTCCTGTACATACTTCTCTTATAATAGAACACTGAGTCATGATGTTTATTTGTTTTCACATTTGTTCCCCTTGTGAGGAAGAAGGACATTGCTAAGGTCAAGGAAATTGATACTGAGGCCCCAGCTTTTAGCACAATGCTTGCCACACAGTGGGACCTACAGATATTTACTGGATGAATGGAGGAGTTGAGGGTTGGTTTGTGAGGTTAGTAAATTGCATGCCATAAAAAGTCAAAAGAGGAGACAGGTAATGCAAGGAGGTCTATGGTCAGCCCAAATCTTTCAGACTAACAGGAAGTTGGCCAGAAAAAGAACCAGAATTTTCAACAATTTATAAACTAACTTGAGGGTTCAACTAGGGCAACATTTTCCAAAAATTTATGTTTGTTTCATCATGGTTTTAATATATATTCTTAGATTTCTGCTCTGCTGGGCAATCTCATTCACATCACAATATAGAACAGGGGTCCCCAACCTTTTTGGCACCAGGGACCGGTTTCGTGGAAGACAATTTTTCCATGGACCGGGGGTGGGGGGGGGATGGTTGTGGGATGATTCAAGGACATTGCATTTATTGTGCAGTTTATTTCTATTATTATTACATTGTAGTATATAATGAAATAATTATACAACTCCCCAGAATGCAGAATCAGTGGGAGCCCTGAGCTTGTTTTCACTTGCCACTCACTGATAGGGTTTTGGTATGAGTCTGCAAGCAATTGATTTATTATGGTCTCTGTGCAGTCAAACCTCTCTGCTAACGATAATCTGTACTTGCAGCCACTCCCCAGCGCTAGCATCACTGCCTCAGCTCCACCTCAGATCATCAGGCATTAGATTCTTATAAGGAGCGTGCAGCCTAGATCCTTCCCATGCACAGTTCACAGTACGGTTTGTGCTCCTATGAGAATCTAATGCCGCCGCTGATCTGACAGGAGGTGGAGCTCAGGCGGTAACGCGAGTGATGGGGAGTGGCTGTAAATACAGATGGAGCTTCGCTGGCTCACCCGCCGCTCACCTCCTGCTGTGCGGCACCATTTCTAACAGGCCATGGACCGGTACCGTTGACCCCTGATATAGAAGAATCAAAGAATAATAGAAGCAGAGAACCAATTGTTATGCAAAAATATATCATGGGATGTAATTATGCCATCATTGCAGAAGAGGGTCAAAGAAAGTTTAGCTGTTGTCTGACAAGAGAGGGGCTGGGATGCCCTGAGAAGTTAGGCAGATTTTGAGGCCCATAGGACATCTTTTATAGGATATTTTACTAAAGAGGTCAGTGTAACTCACATGATGCCACCATCTCTGATTCCTCTAATGACCCTGGTGGAGATGCAACTACCCAGAAAGAATCTCGATATTAACCAAGGGCCTGGAAACTGCCGGAATTTAATTGTGTGTTCCTGGCTATCTACATCCTAAATTCATAGCTCCTTGCAACTACAGATCATAGCATTGTTCCTGGAGTCTCCTACTGCCCCCCAGAGCCCTGTTCTTCTATGGCTCAGGGGAGAAATTCCATAAAAGTTGATAAACTGACCTCAATGAACACATTTAAGGTTTCTGGCTTAAAGAGGTGAGAATGGCCCCAAACTACCAAGTAAATTAAGGGGAATCCAAGATTGTCTTAAAATATGGGTTTCAAACTGGAGGTAAACATTCAGTGGGACTTTTTCAATGCAGTGTCCACATGGCTGAAAGAAAAAGAAGTTTGTGGAGGGTCCTAAGGCTGCCTAGTCAAAGCATTCTGCAAAGTTAAGAACTTTTCAGAAGAATTCCATCTAGGTGAAAAAACGCTGCTGACTAGGCCAGAAATCTAGTCCCAAAATTCTGTTTTCTTTTTTTGTACTTTTTTTCTTTTTTTACTTAATTCAAATAACTGTCTTCATTCTCCTTTACTTTAAGTGAGTGTAAAAAGCCTGAGAGAGAGACTTTTATTTCAGAGTATCAGACTGAGGAATCCTGTGAAATTGTTCCCTGGAAAAATAAACATAACCAGTGAAAATTCTTTTTTTTAAAAAAAAAACAACCTTTAAAGTCTCTGAAAATTATCCTAAGAGCAAACACCAACTTAAAAAATATATATCTATTTAAGAAAATATAGTGACTGTCAGTAAGAAGAGTGAGAGTCTACGGCACTTCAGAGACAACCTCTCCCTCCCTACTGACCCCCCAGTTCAACATAAAAAAAGGTCCACTCTGCTGTGTGTGGTCAAGAAATTAGTGTTCCCTCTCCCATCAGCTCCCCATTAAGAGATATCAGGAAGAACAGATCACCAACACATCCCCTTTAGCTCCAAGCTGTAGAAACTAAATTCTTGGCAATGTAGCCCAGACAGAGATCAGGTACTCTCTTCCTCACTCTTACCCATAGGACAGGAGCTCTTTCCCTGGCATAGCAGGCCAAGAATATTGGAACCATGATTGGCCATGCCCCAGTTTGCTTGGAGGACAGAGGTTCTGTGCCAGGGGAAACAAGCTAAGAAGACCAGAGGCTGCCACCTCTGCCCAGATAATAAAGCAGAGATGTCACTCTGAGAAAAGCAGTGGCTCAGAGATTTTTCCATAAGAACAGAGTGGTAAGAGGGGGGCTGTAAGAACAGAGAGCTCTTAAACTCTCCCCAGAGGAACTGACTGTGTTTGAAATAGAGTGTGGGAAGGTTTATGCTAAAGGATGCTCTCAAAAACAGTGGAGGTTTTGGTGGTAAGCAATTAAGAGAAAGCTGATAGCTCCATCAGAGCAATAAGCTAAACCACAGCCCAGCTAGTTTGTCAGAAAGAACCAGGGAAAGAGACAGCTAAGGCGAGCCTTCCCAGAGTGAGAACAAACTTCAAAGACTTGCCTCAAAAACTAATGCTACAAAAAGGACTGAATTTAATCTGATCAGAATTTATACCGCGCACTGGCAGAAACAGAAGAGCAATCATCCAGCAATTAGCAGAGCCTAAGAGCTAGGTATGATTCTAGCAGAGGCAGACAGCTTAACAGAGAAGATCAGGGAAAGAGACAGTCAAATAGGGCCCTGCAAAAACACTGTCACCCCACAATGACTGTGCTCTTTCCTAAGGCTGTTCCTCTGAGCAATGACATTTGTGGCTGCATATCATGGGGGGAAAGAGATATAATTAAAATAATCTAGCAAAGACACTGGACAAATAAATAAGCAATCAAGAACAAAAACAAACCCAAGAGGGTGGGGGAATAACTTTCCAGAATTGCTACAATATATTACCTAAAATATCAAGTTTTCAACAACAAAATTTAAAAAAAAATTTTTAAAAACCCAGAAAAGTGTAACCCATACAGAGAAAAAAAAAAAAAAGAGGGCCCAGATGTTAGGTTTATCTGGCAAAGACTTCAAAGCAACATCAAAGACTTAAAATGATTACAAATGTGTTCAAAGCATTAAAGGAAATCATGCTTAAATAATGGAATGTATGAGGCCAATATGCTATAAAGTAGAGAATATCAATAAAGAAATAGAAATAATGAAAAAGAATAAAATGGATATTCTGGAGTTAAAAAGTGCAGTAATTGAAATTAAAAAGTGACTGGAGGGGCTCATCAGTAGTTTCGAGCTTGCAGAAGAAAGAATCGGTGAACTTGAAGATAGATCAAGATAGAGATTGTGCAATTCAGAAAAGAGAGAAAAAAAAGAATGAAGAAAATTGAACAGAGACTCAGAGAAATGTGGAACACCGTTAAGCACACAAACATATGCATAAAATTGTAATACCAGAAGAAGAAAAGAAAGAGAAAGAAGCAGAAAAACATATTAAAAAAAATAATAACTGAAAACTTCCCAAATCTGAAGAAAAACATTCATCTACACATCCAAGACATTCAACAAAACTCAAGTAGAATAAGCGCAAAATGATCTATGTCCAAATACTTCATAGTAAAAACACTGAAAGCCAAAGACAAGGGGAAATTTTTGAAGCAGCAAAGAAACACAGCTCATCACAGACAAGGGAACCAAAATAAGATAAACAGCTGACTTCTCATCAGAAGCAATGAAGGTCAGAAGACAGTGGGATGACATACTCAAAAGGCTGAAAGAAAAAAGTCTATCAACCAAGAATCTTACATCCTGCAAAACTTTTATTTCAAAATTTAAGGTTAAATAAAGGCATTCATAGATTTTTTAAAACTGAGAGAATTTGTTCCTAGCAGATCCACACTATAAGAAATACTAAAGGAAGTTCTTGAGGCTGAAAGCAAATGACATCAGACAATAAGTTGAATCTCATAAAAAGAAACAATAAACAAAGAGCACCAGTAAAGGTAACTATGTAATTATAAAAGACAACATAAATGCATATGTCTTCTTTCTTCTCTTAACTAATTTAAAAAGTATATAGAGTCACATGTATATACTTGTATAGTTGGGCCAATAATATATAGAAATATAATGTGCTTCACAATAATAGCACAAAGGAAGTAGGTGGGAGCAAACCTGTAATACAGTAAGGAAATGACACCAGGTTGTAACTCAGATCCACAGGAACTAATGTTAAGAACCATAAAGAGTAAATAAGAAGGTTAATACAACAAACACTAAAATATACACTGTTGTCTAATTTCTCAGCTTCCTTAAGGATATAAAATTACATAAAGTAGTAATTATAGCAATATATCATTGGGTTTGTGACATGCATAGATATTATATATATATATATATATATATATATATATATATATAATAGCACAAAAAATGGAAAGAGAGAAGACTGCTATACAAGAGTCATATTTCTATATTAGGCTAAAATTAAGTCCGTATAAATCTTAAGTAGATTCTGATAAGTTGGGATGTATGTGTAAGCACTAGAGCAACCACTAAATAAATAATTTCAAATAATACAGTGAAAAATCACTAAAGGAATTAAAGTGGCATAGTACAAAATGTTCTCTTAATGCAAAAGAAAGTGGTATAAGGAGAAATAAGGGAATATAAAAGACATAATTCATACATAAAATAAAAACTAAAATGGTAAACATAAATCCAACTATAGCAACAATAACACTAAACTGTGGCAGTATTATAGTCTAATCAAAATAGAGATGCTAAGACTGGATAAACAGAAAACATGACCAATCTACATGCTGTCTGGAGGACACACACTTTGGATATAGTGATACAAATGGGTGAAACGACAAGAATGAAAAGATGGGACTTCCCTGGTGGTCCAGTGGTTAAGACACCATGATTCCACTGCAGGGGGGCGTGGGTTCAATCCCTGGTCAGGGAACTAAGATCCCGCATGCCACAGGGCATGGCCAAAAAATAAAATAAAATGAGCATAGTTTTAAAAAATAAAATAAAAAAATTAAAAGATATATCAGGCAAACAGCATACATAACGAATCTGTAGTGACTCCTAGGAAAAGACTAGGCAGTACACTTTTTAACATCAGTCTGAGCAATCTCTTTTTAGATATGTATTCTCAGGCAAGGGAAACAAAAAACAAAAATAAACAAATGGGACTATATCAAGCAAAATACTTCTGCACAGCAGAGAAAACTGTCAACAAAACAAAAAGACAACCTACCAAGTGGGAGAAGATGTTTGCAAATCATATATCTGATAAGAGGTTAATATCCAAAATATATAAAGAATTCATACAACTCACAATTGAAAAATAAAACTGATTAAAAAATGAGCACAGGAGTTGAAGAGACATTTTTTTCCCAAAGAAGACATATAGATGGCCAACAAACACATGAAAAGTTGCTCAGCATCACTAATCATCAGAGAAATACAAATCAAAACCACAAGGAGATGTCACCTCACACCTGTCAGAATGGCTACTTTCAAAAAGAAAATAAATAACAAGTGTTCGCAATAAAAGGGAACCTTGTGCACTGTTGTTGGGAGTGTAAATTGGTGCAGCCACTATGAAAAACAGTACTGAGGTTCCTCAAAAAATTAAAAATACAACTACCATATGATCCAGCAATTCCATTTCTGGGTTTCCAAAGAAAACCAAAGCACTAATTTGAAAAGATACACGCACCCCTATGTTCACTGCAGCATTATTTACAATAGCCAAGATATGGAAGGAAGCTAAGTACCCATCAACAGATGAATGGATGGATAAAGAAGACATAATACATACACACACACACACACACACATAATGGAATGTTGGTCATAAAAAGAATGAAATTTTGCCATTTGTGACAACATGGATAGACTTAGAAGGTATGCTATATGAAATAAGTCAGACGAAGACACATACTGTATGATTTTACTTATATGCTGAATCGAAGAAATAAGACAAATGAACAAAAACAAAACAAGTGAACAAATATAACAAAATAGAAACAGAGTCATAAATACAGAGAACAAACAGGTGGTTGCCAGAGGGGAGGGAGGTAGGGGGATGAGTGAAATAGTTGAAAGAAATTAAGGGGTACAAATGTCCATTTACAAAATAAATGAGTCAGGGGATAAAATGTGTAGTGGGGGAAAATTAATAATAACGTGATATCTTTGTATGGTGACAAAGGAGGTCAAAGGTACAAACTTCCAGTGATAAGCTAAGTAAGTACTATGGGTGTAAGGGACATGATTAACATAATTAACACCGGTGTATGGTAAAATGAAAGTGATTAGAAGAGTAAATCCTGAGTTCTCATCACAAGAAATATGTTCTATTTCTCTGATTTTGTATCTATATGAAATGAATGATGTCCACTAAACTTACTGTGGTCATCATTGCATGATGCATGTAAGTACGTAAGTCAAATCATTATGTTGTACGCCTTAACCTTATAACGGTTCTGCATGTCAATTATCTCATAATAAAACTGAAAGGAAAAAATTGGACAAAGGATCTGAATAGACATTTTTACAAAGAAGATATACAAATGGCCAATAAGAACATGAAAAGATGCTTGAATCACTATCAGGAAAATGCAAATAAACCACCGTGGGATACCACTTCATAACCACTAGGCTGGCTAGAGTTTAAAAGATGGGTAATAAAAGGCATGAGCAAGGATATGGAGAATTAGGAACCCTCATATACTGCTGGTGACAGTGTAAAATGTCACCGCCCCACATTGGAAAGCCATCTGGCAGTTCCTCAAAAGTTGAAACGTGGAGCTACCGTACCACCCAGCAATTCCGGTTCTAGATACGATCAGTCCTCCTCATTTACAGGCACGTACAGGTCTCCCCCGCTTTTCGGAAGTTCGCTTTCACAGAAGATCTCCAATTAGCACCTGTTCCACTAACTGAAAGAAATCCCAAGAGGATTTTGACATTTGGGGAGAAAAGTGAAAACGGCACTGAGCTTTTGTTTTGCACTGAGCTGTTACAGGGGCAGCACACAGCCGCAGCAGCCGGAGGAGCACCACAGGCTGCCTCCCCAGGAACTACACAGCATCTCAGCATCAAGCTGCCATAGCTTTGCACACCCTGTGAGCATCTGTTCCTCCGTTAGCAAGGTGTGTCCTAAGGTAATCGCTTCTTCGCTTTACGCCATTTCAGCTTATGAAAGGTTTCACAGGAACGCTCTACCTTCAGATAGTGGGGGGAACCTGCATTTGCAAATCTACCTACTTGCAAATATGTATTTGTAACCCCCAAATCCACACTTGTGGTGCTATTGTGGTAATTTTCAGACTCACGCACAGTGGCAAAAAATCTGAGTCACCTGACACACATGTTCCCAGCTGAGCTTGAACAAGGCAACGCTGCCTTCTTGTTTCACTTCATGCTGTAAACAAGTGTTCTTTTTATGGCCCATTCAGTTCCACATTATTTTTTGCATTTTTGTGCTTTTTCCTGGTGATTTCACCACTTCAAATGACCCCCAAGAGTAATGTCGCAGGGCTGGACAGCGTTCTCAACCACAAGAAGGTTGCGATGCACCTTACAGAGGAAATACACGTGTTAGATCAGCTTCATTCAGGAGTGACTCATAGTTATGTTGGCTGTTTGAGTTTGGTGTTAATCTATAAACAATACTTTACATCTGGAATAAGGAAGAGAAAATTCGCTGATCCTTATGTTATCCAGAAAGTGCTAAAGTCATATCTGCATGATGATAGGTGCGGAAAATCTGGAAAAGTGGCTAAATGTGTGGATTCACAAGATAATAGCCGATAAAAAAGCATAATGGACAGCTTTGTTGCGAGGCTAAAAGTCAATGAAATGTACCACATTACCCAGAGTCAGGAAAATATTAAACGTTCCTCAGCTAATTTTATCATAAAAAAGAACTATGTATAATCAATTATTTGTAAGAAATGTATATTAAATAAGGCATCTTTAAAGAGAAACACATAAAATGAGGTTATGTATTGATAGATTGACAAAAGTCTTGGGACCAGTGGCTTGCAGGAACGTAACCCTGTATTTCCCCTAGAAGCAGTGGGTCAGCATTTGCTAACTCAGAGCTGGTGACTTTACAGAACATAACTACATGAAAAATGAGAATTGAATGTATATTTCATTCAAGAGAAATAAAAATATATGTCCACATAAAAACATGTACATAAATATTCATAACAGTATACTTCATAATAGCCCAGAAGTGGAAACAACCCACAGGCCCATCACCTGAAGAACTGGTAAACACAATGTGCCATAATCCATACAATGGCCCATTATCAGCAATGAAAAGAATAACGCACTGATACATGCTACGGCCCAGATGAACCTTGAAAACTGTGCTAAGTCAAAGGAGGCAGTCACAAAAGACCGTATATTGTATGATTCCATTTGTAGGAAATTTTCAGAATAGAAAAATCTATAAAAACAGAAAGTAGCCTAGTGATTGCCACACAGTAGGAAAAGGGGAGAGAGAGTGAGGGAAGATGGGAGCAACTCCTAATGGGTACAAGGTTTCTTTCTGGTGAGGATAATATTCTACGGTTTACTATGGTAATAGTTCCACAACTCTGTGAATGCACTGAAAACCCTTGAATTTGTACACTTTAAATCGGTGAATTGTAAGATATCTGAATTATATCTCAATAAAACTGTTAAAGGAAAAAAAAAAAGCCTAAGAGATGCATTTAAGTATTCCAAAAGCCCAAAGGAATACTACATTTGAAGCATAACTTTTCTTTTCTGGGCATCTTCTGCTTGGAGGCAAATCCACTGAGAAAGGGAAAAATAAAAAATATTTTGTTTGTGTGGACTGCCTTGTAGTATATGTCTCAGAACTAGCTGGAAGTCCTTGTAATTCTGATCACTGGTGTCCATTTTAGCTAAAGACATTTCGTGGCTACCATGGAACTCTAACTGCAGCTGCTATTAACCTACACCTAAAGGCAAGAGCAACCTGACACCCCCTGCTAGAGCCAGAAATAACTGTATCTCCCAGCACATACCGTGCAGTAAGATGAAATGTCCAATAAATGCAACTGTTTCCAGAGTTATGCATGTCATTGCTTATCGTCTGGTATTTAACTTTGAAAAGAGGCAGTAAGCAGGAAAGACTGTTCCTTCTCCTTCTCTCCTACTTTATTGGGACTGAAAGACCTAGAAGATGCTTCCTGACTGACAGCAGGGCCCTGAGCAATCTTTCTCCCACTGTTCTCTCTCATGCATCCTGTCCCCCTCCATTTAGGTCACGCTGTCCTCTCTCCTCCCAGGCTATTCAAATCACACCCAGATGCCGGTCCATTTTCTCCAGGACTCCTGTGAACTTTCAACTACGTCTTCGTGGCTGACCTCTCCCCGTCCTGAATATCTGTGCCTTAAGTTTTGATTAGGTATATTTCTTTAATTGTTTCATCTGCATTTTTTTATTAGGATCATCTCTCCAAAACCATCTTGAAGGCAAGAACTATAGGAGTGATCCTCTCTCCCCAACCCCCATCTCCAGAGCCTGCTGTGGGTCTAATTACATAGAAGAGACTCAATAAACACTGAATAAATAGTTGCTGAGTGAATGATGTGAAGTGGCCGTCCATGAACCAGTTCTAACTTGGTCATGTAAATCTGTTTTCCGCATAAAATCACCTCTCCCCTGCTCTCTTCCCAGCATTATTGCTGTGTCTCAGGAAAAGGTCAATGGGCATGGAGTTCATACTCAATACTGAAATGGACATAGTGGCAATGGTATGTTATCATGGGAGTTTGCCCACACAACAAGGATGTGTCCTGCTGGCCAGGAAAGTGGATGGTGACCAGATATCCCAAGAGGAAGCTACAGTGTCTGCAGGAAAGTTGGCATGAGCCTCGTGTCCCAGTGTTGACTAGAGAGATACACAACCCATCCTTTGGATGGAAACCATCCCTCCATTTCCATAGGATTGGGGAAAGTGGTCCTTTTGACACTAAAGGAAAGAGAGGAAGAAGATGTCTCCCCGGGAGAGATGCAGAATTGTCTGTGTGCCTTTGGTGTTTGGAAGGCACTGGTTTGTTTCTGCAGTCACTGAAGAAATATTTAAACAGATGGTAACAGTACTTACGAGACCCCCAAATGGAGAAATTAGCCAGAGCCTCTGAGACAGGACAAGCACATAAGTCAGATAAGCCCCACTAACAAAGAGAAGGGGCAAACATAACTGTCACCATTGAATAGATGTGCCACAGAGAACAAAGGCGGTGGGAGAGGCAGGAGGGAAGAGGGGGAGACCAAGGGCTAAAAGCTCTGAAAATCTAGAACCTTCCAAAGGAAAAGCTGTATGTCCTGTCTGAGACACCACTTGAAGATTGGACAGAGCTGAGGTGGCCTTAAAATTTGAATGCCACCCATGCCAGAGAGGCCCTCCTTCAGAGAGCCCTATTCACCTTCACCATCCAAACTCTCAGACCCCACGTACCCACACAGCTGCCTTTTCTGAGCCATATGAGGCCCTTATGTATTTTCCCACACTTAGTTTTCATAGTAACTCTAAAACAGGCTTAGGATTTATCTCTGTCTTCCCTTTTCCCTCATCCCCCAAACACAACCCATCAGCACATCCTGTCAACTTGTCCTCCAATTACACCCCCAAACAGTTTCTCTCTGTCTCTCAGTCCACTTGTACAGTCTTTTCTCTGATCACTCCCACCATTCAAGCCTGAGTCCTTCTCCACTGCATGCCTCTCTTTTATACCCTTCATAGCACTTACTTCACATTCTAAAATTATACGGTTTAGCTATTTAAATAACTTATTTCTTACCTGTCCCCTACCACTAAAGTATTCAATCCTGTGTGCCCAGTACCCAGAGCAAACAGCACTGGCCTAGAGTCTGTAAGACAAGCCACAAATACGGCCACATTTAAACTTTTAATAGTCATATTAAAAGAATTAAAAGAACCTGTGAAATGAATTTTTAAATACGTACTTTATTGAGCCCAATATATTCAAACTAGTTTCCTTTCCACATGTATTCAACATAAAGATTATTAAGGAGCCATTTCATATTCTTATTCTCCTACCAGGACTTTGAAATCTGGTGTTTACATTTGCAGCACAAGTCAATTCAGGTTACCTGTATTTCAGGTGTCCAGTGGCTCCATGGGCCAGTGGCTACTGGGTTGGATGGCATAGTTCTAGATCATAATGAGTAATTGTTAAATACTAGTTGAACTAAAAAATGAATGAATAAATGAATGAAGGGCTCAGTGAATAAATAAATAAATGAATTCCCATTTTCACAGATCAGGAAACTGAAACCAGAGTGTTTACATAAATTCTCCAATGTGTCATATGTTTAGAACGTGGGGGAACTGATTTTTGAATCCTTGACTCACTGAATTCAAGGCAGTGCTATCTCCATGATATGGCACTGGCATCTTAGGTCAGTTGTCTCATCAAAAGCTTTCAAGGGCCCTTTACTACCTAAAAATAAATTCCTTATCATAACATTTAAAGCCTGCTACCACATAACTCTCAACACACTTTTCCACTGCTTTTCACACATAATGTGCCCCAGGCAAACTGATTTTTTCAAGGTCAGGAACACAAAGGAACCTGCCAGGAGATGGCCTGAGGTCCCTGTTCTCCATGTCTCTGCTCTTCATAGCCTGGCCGCCTGCCCTTGTCGGATGCTGCAGGTGAGTGAGGATCCAGTGCTTTTGGTCCCATTTCTGTATCAGGTTGGACAGCAGCAGACTCCCCAGAAGACGAAGCCCCTATCTTGTCCATCTTTCTGTCTCTGCCCCAGCAGAGTGCCCGGAACATGGCAGCTTGAATGGAGGAATAAACCCCCCATCCTACAACCACCCTGAGTACATCCCTGCATGTCCTTGTTCATATGGCTCCTTCCACCTAGAATTTCCCCAGTCTCTCTACATGCAAGGGTCACTCAGATACCATGTCTCTCATCAAGGCTTGCCCAAGACAGCCCACCACCAAGAGATCTCATTCTTCCCTCACTGCTGCACAACTTCATTTAGGTCTCTCCCCACACACCTGACACCACAAAGCAAATATCTCACTGTCGCTACTGGATCGTTCATTCTTTGGTCTAAAGAGGTATCATCCCCAGGGCCCAGCATGGTGCTTTTGCGTGACGTCCTAAAGAAAACGCAGAATACTGAATTAAAGAGGAGCAGATCTGCATTCAAAAGATGCTGGTTTAAGTCCTGGCTTTAAATGTTCGAGATGTCACATAATTATTGAGTCTGAAATTTCTCCCCTGTTATGTATGAAATAAAATCTGCCCTGTCTATTCATGAGGTAAAAGTCAGGATAAAAGAACACGATATATGGAAACATGCTTTGTTTGGAAAGTACTTTTCAAAGTTTATGTTTATATATATATATATATATATATATACACACACATATTTATGTATATACTATGTAATATAACATATAATTATAATATTGTAATTATATTATTAATATATACATACATATTCAGATAGACTGGGGGATGGATGCATATTACCTTATTTTATCTTTTTCATGGCATTTATTTATACCTGACTTTTTCTCACTTATTTACGGGGGTTCATGTTTAACCCCTGCCTTCTATCGTTGTAACGTATGCTTCTTGAGGCCAGGAACTCTGTTTTATTCACAGCTCTACCCGCAGTGTCTATAAGGGGGGCTGCTATAGTCCATTCAAAAAACATCTGCTGATGAATGAAAAAATACATGCACGCAAAAGAAAATGAGGATTCTGAGAAGATGTTGGCGTCAGTGGTACAGTTTTAAATTTTCTCTAAATCCCCAAATAGACACAGAACTCAAAAGGCAAACAAGGAGAAACCAAAGACAACACTTCTAACAAAACTAAATGACAAGGTAGTCCCAGGAACTTCAAACTACAAGTGAATAAAGATAAACAACAAGATCTAGAAGGCCTGTAGGTGTAAGCCTCTGTGCAGGAAAAGAGTGAAGGCATGGGGCACCTGTAGGACCTCAGAGCGGGAGGGCCCTCAGCGGCCAGTAAGTCCTCATGAGACAGCGTGGCAGATGTATGCGAGAACAGCAGCTGAAATTAGGAGGGCCTGCTCCATCCCAACAGCAGGTAGGCACAAGGGTCTATGTAAGGCGGGAGAGGCAAGCACAGTCTTGCCCCTCGGAACTTTCAAGGCAATGCATCAGAATTCTTACCAGGACAGAAGTGTATACTGAAAAGACACTGCTGAAGATAGAATCAAAATCCTGGGGTTTATCAAAATCTTTGAGAGATATATATATATATATATTTTTTTTTTTTTTGAGGTACGCGGGCCTCTCACTGTCGTGGCCTCTCCCGTTGCAGAGCACAGGCTCCGGACGCGCAGGCTCAGCGGCCATGGCTCACGGGCCCAGCCGCTCCGCGGCATGTGGGATCTTCCCGGACCGGGGCACGAACCCGTGTCCCCTGCATCGGCAGGCGGACTCTCAACCACTGCGCCACCAGGGAAGCCCCACACTACTATATTGAAAATAGATAACCAACAAGGACCTATTGTATAGCACAAGGAACTCTGCTCAACATTCTGTAATAACCTAAATGGGAAAAAAAATGGAAAAAGAACAGATATATTTATATGTATAACTGAATCACTTTGCTGTACACAACACTGTAAATTAACTATAGTCCAATATAAAATAAAACATTTTTAAAAATCGATCAGAACAAGGACAATGGAGACAAAGAAAAGAGAGGTTCAGACAAACATGGAGGAGTGAAAAAGAGACAATAATATTCAGTAAACAAGCTATTGTATTTTTAAACACTAAGCACAAACATACTCATGCCAAAAATGTAAAAAGAAAGGAGCTCTGGTAAGTTAGAAAAGCAACCTTGAATCACACCTCCTTCTAAAAGTTCAAGAGACAAATACATGATAATGAGCAAGAGCAAACTATGAAAATCATATTCCATAAAAGTTATTTTCAAAAGGAGCAAAATAGCAAGCTTACAGAAAATGAAAACATATCAGAAACAAATGCTTTCAAAACAAATCAAAATGGTAATCTTCTATTTTAAAGCAAACTAAGACACTTTAAGAAAATGATACAAGGCATGAAAGGACAACATAAAAACGAGAAAATTCACAAATTAGCTATAAGAACTACAAAAATAAGTGGAAATAAAAGAATAAATCACTTCAGAAATGAAGATTAAACTAGAAGAAACAAGATGAATAAACACAATGAATAATTCTCTAAGAGAAACAGAAGGTAAAATTAAGGAAAACACTTAAAATCCTAAGGAAGTAGAGATATAAAGAGATTCAATAGTAAGTGACAAATTGAAGAAACACAAGGATGAGCCAATATATGAATAAGAGACCTTGGAAAAGAAAGTGAAATAAAAGAAAGCAAATGTTAGCATTTTCTAAAATTAAAATTAAAGAATATATATTAAAAGAGCATACTCTGAATGTCAATTCAGAGCAGCCAATACTAAAATATATTCCAGGAAAATTACTGAACTTGAGAGTAACATTTTAAAAAAGTATTTGAGCCTCTAAGGAAATGACTTATTTATAAGGAAAACAATATTAGATCATGAACAGACTTTTCAACTGCAGTGTTTTATTCCAAAAATAAATGGACTAACATATTTTACATTCTCAAGAAAAAAAGGTGAGCCCATTTTTTTTTTATATCCAGCAAACCTGACATTTCAATAGAAACGGTCCAAAGTGATAACAGGGATGAACTCAGGTAACTTTGTTCTCATGAGCCTTTCCTACTGTATCTGCTGAAATGACTAGAGAGACATCAATAGAAGACTAGTGGTTGTGTAGTGTATATGGTTACTTATGAAATTAAGATAAAGGGGGTTAATAGGGAGAAAGTATAGTATGCAGTGTCTATATGCTCAGATACTGTGGATATACTATAACTATTCAAACTGGGGAGAATATGTGCTGCAGAAAATATCTATCAGTTAATATATTAGTGATGTAGTAATAGTATGGTTATTTACAGCATGCTATGTCTATGATATTGGAGACGGTAAATGAATAATCGTGGGACGTTCAAATTTTGTCATTTCCTGTGTCTTTGGGAATCAAGAAGAAAGGTAAACAGAAGAAAACGTAAACAGAAGAATAGAGGAGGGTGAGTACAAACCCTGAAATCATGACTGAATTGTAAAAATCAGTCTTTACTGGTGAGGTCTTGTGGAAACACACATCTTTCTTAGTTCTATCCACTGAAGAGACCTAAAAACAATCACAAACCCAGTACAATATCCCTAGCACTCAGAATCCTAGCAATCTTGAAATACCATTCCCACTAAAAGAAACACAGTCTTTTGGGAGAAAAGAAGCTGATTCCAGGAAGTGGACAAGATGAGCCTGGACTATCTTGCCATACTAGATAACAAGAAAGCTATCAAAGATGACCACGGTCATGACACAACGGCTCAGAGGCAAACTTGAAGAGGCTCCCACTGGCAAAAGATGAACTTCAAAAGGGATAGTAACTGCAATTGATCGAAACACACCGAAATACGTTTAATCCACGCACTCATAACAGTATGTCTTAAAAGTCTATTCGGTCACCTCTGCAGGGAACCCAATTCCTTAACTGGAAAACTGCTAATTAAAAGGACAGAATAAAGCAATATTTCTGCCTTTTCTAAAAGACCTGTAACACAGAGTACCAAACAGTAAATGAGGAAAAGTGCTTGTTCAAAACAATTCCAACTAATCAATGAAAAAATGATAGAAGAAAAAATTTTTGCAAGCTTCAGTGAATTAATAGCGCCAACAGTGCTAACATCACAAAAAGAGAGACAATCACATATCATGTGTCTTTGGATGAAAGAACCCAACACCATTTACAGTCTTGCCAAAGGCATCAATCCCAAAGCTTGTCAAGTCTCTGGATCCATCTGCCAATTTGCAAGGAATAGACAAGATAAAAGAAAAGTATTGAATGGAACCACAAATACACTTGCAGCAAAACCTACACTCTAGAAAATTCTGTAGGTCAAGTGCCCCCAAGTTTTTTCTACGGGTAAATTATAATGAAAAGAAAACGGAGAAGGAAACTGAAGACTCAAATCAATAAAAACAAATACAGGGAATTCCCCAGCAGTCCAATGGTTAGGGCTCCACGCTTCCACGGCCGGGGGCACGGGTTCGATCCCCGGTCAGGGAACTAATAATAATAAGAAGAAGATAAACATTAAATAAGAAAACCGTGAAATAAGAACAAATTCATCAAGTTTTTAAAAATTAGGCAAGGCAAGACTAAACTTTGGTAATTAGGGATGCACACATTGTCATAAAACTATACAAAAACCTGAGAAATGGTTCTGGGAAAGTCAGGGTAGCAGTTTATTTTGATGGCACAAAGAGGGTCAAGATAGGGAAGGAGCAAATGGAGGTGCTCCTGGGATGAGTGACCTGGGTCGTGGTTGTAGGGTGTCTGCCTGAAAATTCATTAAGTGAAACATCTTTTTTTTTTTTTTTGGTAGAATTTTGTATCTGTGTTTTATTTTCTAATGAATGGTTTGAAAAGATGGATTCCAGTTTAAAATGCACCTGGCTAGCAGCCCTAAGTGTCTCCCTGAGTATAACTCTAAAATACTAATGAAGAGTAAAAGAGATGAAATGCACACTAAAAATTAATTTGACAGACCACCTGATACCAGGACTTAAACTGAATTTCCACTTGCCATAAGGCATAAGGAGTTCAACTGAGATAAGCTGTAAAACTGGAATAATAATAGAATTTCCCTCATAGGGTAGTAGTGAGGATTAAATGAATTTGTAGGTGCAAAGTACTTAAAATGGGGCCTGACCCAGAACAAGGCTATATTTAAGAATAAGCTAATGTTTTTATTATACACCTACCCACGGTCACATCTCATGAGACCCATAAAACAAAAGATAAAAATATACTGTCTCCATCTCACTGTCCTTCCCCAAAATTCAGACTTGTACCAACCACAACAAAAACTGAACCGCTATACTTTATCATATGGCTTCTTGAACTGACAAATCATTTACTAGTTGTCATTTATCTGCATCCATTCTGTGACACTTATTCATAATTATCAGCTGGGTAAGGAAACGCGACTAATCCATTATACATTGGTGGGTGTAGCTTCCCATCCCAGCAGCCATAAAGATGGGCTATAGGGACAGAGGCAGGGACAGCTGCAGGGGCTCAGCATCTTGGGACTCATAGCTTTAAACTGAGGCAGCCACTCCTAGTGTTAGAAAACCAGGCAGCAAGGATAAGAAAAAGATGCTACTCAGAAAGCAAGGCTTAACTGTAGTTGAAGATCTTGCAGAAACTGGGGATGGGCCAGGAGCTGTGCCCATCAAGCCACGTTTCATCATGGCTCTAAGAAAGGAATTAGACACTTAGCCAATTGGACACCAAGAGAAGTTATTTCTTCTCAGATTAATTTACAAATTCAACACAAGTTTAACCACTGGACATTGGGGAAAAAGAAATCTGAATTTCTACTGCAAGAAAAAACCAGTAGAAAGCTTTGACAATTTTGAACATTAAAAATTAGGAGTGATTTAGCTTCAAATATGAAAAACATAAACTCTAAGAGTTTTTAAGGTGGGTTTCTGTTACACAAAGGCTAATGAAACAAAATAAATGCAGAAACAACTAAAGAATAAATTCAAATTAGGATAAAATAAGGGGAAATTTCAAGTCAGTGAGAAAAGTGACATTATTAAATAAATGGAATTGGAAGATTGAATAATAATTTGGGAAAAATAATAAAGCCATAAAATAATGAGAAGAAATATACAGAAATATTCATATAATCGTAGGATGGATTAAACTTTTTAAGGATAAAATAAAAAACAGTTCAACATTAAAAATCTTAATGACATATTCTTCTTGACCAGAAATTTCTTTTCTGGAAATTTATCCTAAGGAAATCATGAGAGTCTGAGTGAATACATACAAGGTTATTTGCTAAAGCACTGATTGTAACAGCTAAATGCAAAACTGTATATACTGAAATTAAGAGGACAATTTTTGAACAAATGGTGGTATATTGGTTATTGAACTAATGTTTAATAAACTGTGGCATGTTTATATAAGGACATGATGGAATACAAAGTTATTAAGTGAAAGCAAAGCTATTAAAGTCATGATAGAAGATATTTAC
This sequence comes from Delphinapterus leucas, assembly GCF_059928025.1. Taxonomy (NCBI): domain Eukaryota; kingdom Metazoa; phylum Chordata; class Mammalia; order Artiodactyla; family Monodontidae; genus Delphinapterus; species Delphinapterus leucas. The sequence continues at coordinate 31,558,834 of NC_143149.1, forward strand.
AGACATGGAATATGATTCCTGATGCATTACTAAGCTCATTCATTAGAGATTTTTAAACAAGTATTTATGGAGTGTCATCTCTGCATTGGGGACAGTGCAGGAAACAACCCAGGTGACAAGCCCTGTCATGGAGTTTATATCCTAGCTGGGGAAGCTGATAATAATTAAGATAAATAAGTAAAATACATCATATGTTAGTTATGATTCCTAAGGCAGAGAAAATAATGAGAGGAGACGTGAAATTTTAAAGTGGTCCTAGGGGTGGGGAAGGGAAGGAGTGGGAGTTTCAAATTATTATATATAAGAAGGATAAACAACAAGGTCCTACTGTAAAGTACAGGGAATTATATTCCATATCCTGTGATAAACCATAATGGAAACGAATGCGAAAAAGAATATATATATGCATCAATATAACTGAATCACTTTGCTGTACAGCAGAAATTAACACAACATTGTAAATCAACTATACTTCAATAAAATTAAAAACGAACAAAATAATAAAGTGGTCCTAGAAGACTTCACTGTGGAAGAGACTTCACTGTGGAAGGGACTTATTCACTGTGGAATAAAGGCCTGAAAGAAGTGATGATTGGTCGTGCAGATAGATACAAGGAGGAAAAGTGTTCTAAGTGGAGGGAACAGCAAGTAATAGGGTCCTGAGCATGAGGTGACCACGGTGCTCACAGGTTAGCAAGGAGACTGGCATAGCTGGAGCAGAGTGAAAGGAGTGGTAATGAGGTCGGGGAGATGACCAGGAAGGGGACATGGTGCAAACGGTAGGTTATAATAAAGACATTGGCTTTTACGCTGTATGCAATGGAAAGTCATCAACAGGCAACAACCAGCATGGTCCACGTGCTACCACATACAAAAAGCAATATTTGCATACGTATGCATACATTTAATTTATTCATATAGACATAACACAAGGGAGAAAAGAGACAAGTGAAAACAAAAACTAGAAAGACATGTCTCTGAACGTTAAAAAGATTTTCTGTATATACGGTTTCATAAAATTTCTTTCTTTGTCCTTTGTACATTGTCTAAACATTCCATATTGATGATATGTTCCTTTCTTGTTTTAAGAAAGAAGTGAAATCGCTTTAAAATTTTTTTAATTGTAGTTGATTTTCACTGTTGTGTTAGTTTTTGGTGCACAGCGAAGTGATTAAGTTATGCATATCTATATATTCTTTTTCATATTCTTTTCCATTATAGCTTATTAAAAGATATTGAATGCAGTTAGCTGTGCTATACAGTAGGAAAAGAAGTAAAATTTTTTAAAAATAATTTTTAAAATAAAATGTGAGCAAATCATGATTTCCACTATCTTGGAAATTTTCAGTTAAAAGGGGAGAGATCACGCATCTATAGATGAGATACTCTTTCAGCAATAGATGGGGCAGATCTACACGAATGTCTCTAACTAGCATGACCCACCTCAATATCCGGGTCCCCTGTCCATGACCTCTATTTCCACATGTTCCCATGGGGGTCAAGTCACTTACCTCTGCAGACTTCTGAATAAGCTTAAGGTCCAGGAACTCCCTGACCCTACAAGTCATGAAGAAAAACTGTCAAGGAGGCAAGATGTGGGATGCAAATCTACAAACACCTGTGATTTTATGTCTTTAGCAGCCCCCAAATGCCACTTCCGGGTCTCAACTGTCTACAGAGAAGACAGTCAGAAGCAGACATTTACCCCAGTTCCCACTGGTATCACCACAGCTGTGGGGAAATGAAATCAAAGGATCAGACCTAAAGAAAAAAATTTATGGACAGTTTTAAAGGAAAAATAAATAAATATCTCCACTGGATTCACCATGAATACTCAGAAAAGAAAGTCTAGATCTTCAAATTGTGGCACCCGGCTCTGCAGCATCAGTATCACCTGAGAACTTGCTGGAAATGTGAATTCCCGGGAGCCCATCCCAGACCTGCAGCATCGGTGATGCTGTCCACGGGACCAAGCTCCAGGTGATTCTGTTCCATTGAAAGAATGCCCTACCAATTTACATTCCCACCAACAGTTATCTTTTCTCCACATCCTCTCCAGCATTTATTGTTCAACCACTGTGGAGAACAGTACGGAGGTTCCTTAAAAAACTAAAAATAGAACTACCATATGATCCAGCAATCCCACTCTTGGGCATATATCCAAAGAAAATCATAATTCAAAAAGACACATGCACCCCAATGTACATTGCAGTACTATTTACAATAACCAAGACATGGAATCAACCTAAATTTCCATCGACAAAGGAATGGATAAAGAAGATGCAGTACATATATTCAGTGGAATATTACTCAGCCATAAAGAAGAACAAAATAATGCCATTTGCAGCAAGATGGATGGACCTAGAAATTTTCATACTCAATGAAGTCAGACAGAGAAAGACAAATATCATATGATATCACTTATACGTGGAATCTAGAAAAATGATACAAATGAACTTGTATATGAAACAGAAACAGACTCACTTCAAACACAAATTTATGGTTACCAAAGGGGAAAGGCGGGGGGGGGAGAGGGATAAATTAGGAGTTTGGGATTAACATATACACATTACTACATATTAAATAGCTAACCAACAAGGACCTCCTGTATAGCACAAGGAACTCTACTCAACATACTGTAATAACCTATATGGGGAAAGAATATGAAAAAGAATGGATATATGTATATGTATAACTGAATCACTTTGCTGTACACCTGAAACAAACACAACATAGTAAATCAACTAGACTCCGATAGAAGATAAAAATTAAATTTAAGAAAAAAAGAATGTCCTAAATCTACTGCAGGAGTCGTTCCTCAGACTCTGCATCCCTTTACTTAAGAGAGAGTCGGTTGGATAGGGGGTCAAATGTCTACCCTTTAAAGGAGTTCTTCATTCATGCTTTGTGCTCTGTGGAGGTTTTTAAAAGCAAGGTCTCCTCAAGATGTCAACACCTACCCAGTTTCCAGCTGGTTAGACTGGGTAGGAGTTGGGACATGAACACTTTCTCTAGACTGGTTTGGAGACCACACGCCCATCTGCTTTCCCCTCTTATTTCCTCAACTGCCAGCAGTCCTATCATTGTGAAATTGTTTCACTGGTGAGTTAACCTCTCTGGATATAAAATACTGTCCTCCTATGAAAAGTTCTGAGAACTTTTAACAGCGAGGCTAGCTGAAACATTCTGTATCTCCTTTATTATCCTGTAAGTTTATCTTCGATTGTTCAGTAATACCGTCTTTTCCCAGTAGGTTGGAATCATCCTTTTGCTACTAAACCTCGAACACACCGAAGGCCCTTAAGTCCCCGTCTGATGGGGCCAGATGGAAGGTATTCTGAGAATCTCATTTACCATTTACTATGTGCTTGTCTCTGATGCAGGCTGTACAGAAAGGTCAGAACAAATCACATATTCACTAGCCTTTCTGTGTCAGTTCAACTAAGCAAGCCAGACCAAAGGAATACTTTCTAATAGGAAATATGCAAACTAAAACATTCAATTAAAAATGTGTATTTCTTGAAAAAACTTCAGAGAGTTATAACTTCAGAGAATCTTACAGCCTCAAGCAGGGACTGAATTTAGTAAAGTAAGGTTACTGGAAGTTTCGGTGGTATGTTCCTTTATATTTTCTGTTTAAATAAACTTTATTCTGGAATAATTTTAAATATACAGAAAAGTTACAAGGATAGTACAGAAAGTGCCCATATACTGCTCACTCAGCTTTCCCTAATGATAACATCGTACATAACCATGATATATTCTTCAATGCTACGAAATTAATATCTGTACCTTACTATTACCTAAACCATAGACTTTATTCGGATTTCACCAGTTTTTCCACTCAGATTCTTTTTCTGTTCCAGGATCCAATCCAGGACACCACATTGCAATTTGGCATTCTGTTTTTCAGCTCTCTTTTACTCCTTCCTGCCAGCTTCTGGATTAGAACTTCGCACAGAGGATCCGCTTATAAACAGCTATTAATTAACTAACACAGCATCCTGTGTTTCAAAACTGGTAGCAATTCTACTCTAAACATCAAGCAACCCATCATGCCCTGTCACCAGCCTGCCTCGAGGGTTAGACGGGCCTGACTCAAACGTGGGCACCCTCTTAGGCAGGCCTGGGGTCAGAACAAGATATCTATTTGGACTGGACAAGCTAACCAAGCCCTGCTGGTTCCTATTTCTGAAGATAAAAGTAAGCCAGTGTGTCACGAGGGCAGCTCTTTGTAACGATATCTTCAGGATGGCTGGGATGACAAATGGTTTAGGAAACTGCAGTTATTTACTTTTTTTAATTACCAGTTCATTCAAAGGCTACAGTATGAAGAAGATCTGGGCAACAGAAAAAACAGAAATCACCCATAATGCCTTGGAGAGCATCCTCCTGACAACAGTTACTGTGTCTTTAATCAGCTCACTGGTCTCCCACACTCTCTCCCCACCCAACTCACCTCCACAACAGTGAGAGAAAGAGAGAGACACACAGAGCAAAACAAACAAAAACCTTTAGCCAAAAGCAAAGTTTGCAAACTGCCCATCTATATCATGGTTCTCAGCCCTGCTCTGTAATAAGGTTTCTGCCGGTGCAGGAAAATGGTTTCCTGAGTGGAAGCAATCGTCTCTCATATCCCTGTGAATTCAAGTTCCAATTTCTCACGATATTCTTCCTCTAAATCTCTGACACACAAACGTTCCTAAGGTTCAACTGTGGCATCGACCCGGAAGCTCAGATGAGGAAGAGACAAATAATCATGTCTGATTCTTGAGGCACCTCCCAGATAGGAAATGGGTCAGGCCCAGAAATAAGCCTGAGGGCTCTCTCCCTAAATGCGTTATACCACGGGGATATTTTTTCTTTTTCTTTTTTCAATGAAGAATTTGGCACGAGAGTTGTTACGGCTTTGAGGAACACACTAGAGAAAGCAGTGGGAATGTGGACCTGGACAGACAGTGAGGCCCAGGGCGAGGGCCCCCCCATGTACTGTTCTCCATGAGCCAGAGGGCATAAGCCCTGGCCCCCCAGCAGCCCATCCTTCCTCAAGGCTGATTCTGGACTGGAACTGAGACCTGGAGACAGTTTCAGTGTGTCCTCCACAGAGGACCAAGCTACCATCTACACCATCATTGGTCCACAGTGGACTCACCTTTCCCTAATTCCAAATTCATAATGAAACTGCATCCGAAGATTCTTATCAACCTCTTGCCCATGTTATTCAAGCCTCAGAGATTTGTCTGGAAAACACCAGCATCCTTAATGATCCAGAGGAAATCAATCTCATTCAGGTGATTGTTGTCACTATTGATTGTGACAATCAGCACTGTTGAGTACGAAAGGTCCTAAGATTAGCCTGCCATTCACGGCAAGAATCCCCAAACTTTTCTTAATCGAGTTTCTAATTTTCTAAGAAGTCTTATGATTGCTTTGGATAAATACAAGTCTTGGTCTGAGGTCAGAAGCATTTGCGGCATCCCTTCTCCCTGCTGCCCTCATCCAAGTTACAAGAAAAGGATGACAGGGAGTGTGACATCAAAGGCCGGGTACAATTTCGGAATCATCAGGTAGACTCCTTCAGAAGCCCCTGTCTCCTGATAGCACGATCTGAATGAGGGGATGAGGGGAGAGGGAGATAGGATCAGAGGCAAAATAGCAAATACCATGAGAAAGTTATTTTTAAGCCTTCAGGTGACACTGAGGGTAGAGGTTTCTTGAACCATAGAGCTGCATCCTAAAGCCAACCATGTGTCTGCATTTTAGAACTATCAACTAGAAGCATCTTAGTGGGTAGGGAATTTATATTCGTAACCAGATAAGTACATAGTCTGATCATAAACAACGTACAGCCGCCTCTCTTTCTATGCCTGGAATGGTTTTTTTGGTAGCACTCTCGGCTTTTCTTTACAAACAGCCCTAAACGTGGCCACAAGTAAAATGGCATCAAATATAACAAAGTCATATTCAAATTATTCTCCAAAAAGGGAATAACGATTCCCTTTTTTCCTGTGAGCCACAAAAATAAAACTGTGATGAAACCCCAAGGGGAAAAGCCAGACTTGGAACCAACACACGACCCTCCTGTCCATGAGCAGGAGTAAACGAAGGAGATGTACAGGCTGCACAAAGCACCAGCGAAGTGACGGGGATCCACACGCAGAAGGGACCCGGTGCACGGAAGCGCATGGTTTTCGTCCATCGCGACCTATGAGCGCATGCGCACTCACAGCACAGACAGCAGGCGCATGCGCACACACGCACGCAATGCAGGTACACGCGCGCGCGCACGCAGGCCCATGCACACGTACACGCACGCACACTCATTCACTCCCAGTCCGCGACGTTCACACTCAACACAATAACCCACATACAAGAAACGGTTTCCCAAGGAGTCCGAGACCCCACCACACAGCCAGGATGACGCCATTTCTTCCCCACCTGACTGAACCTGCAAGCACACCTTCCCTCAGGAAGAAGCTGGAGATGGAGGCGACAAGGCGGTCACAGAAGTACTAACCGATGCTCCAGACTGGAGCCTGTGGGTACCAAGGGCCCAGAAGCCCCTGAGTCAGGACAGAGAGCCGGGGAGCATGTGCATCTGTATCTGAGGCCACAGTCACCTTCTGGAAGGCGTATCGTTAAGATTGGTTAGGTGTAGCTGGAAGGTTCTATCCATGCTCCACGTCAGCTACTTCACGGGCTGATGAGAATTAGTGGACCAGGTGGAAATCAAACCAGCCTCTACAGTATTATTTCTATGGAAAAAGGGTTCCACACTCCAGGCAGAGATTCACAAGTGAATTGTTCGAACACCATACATTTGTGCTTTGGTGCCTTCTGGGGAGGGGCAGGGACTAGCTTTTTGCCTTTCGTCTCATCTTGAAGAAGGACACAGCCGGTGGATGGGGGCTGTGCTCCACGGGGGTAGCAGATTGTCCTGGAAGTGTCACATCTGAAAATGCACTCTGACAATGACTGCTCCTGCCATCCCATGTGCAAAGCTGCCTCCTGAGGTCCTGTGCTAAGCGCCCTTGCCCTTGAACCCGGCTGTGCGCCCCTGAGAGCCAGGTAGCTGCCCTGCCTAGTCTACATTTCAGCTTTTTCCCGTCCTGTGGGTTGACGTTTCCTGTGCCTTTGCTGTCTCGACGTGAAAGCCACTTCCCATGCTCTCCTTCGACTCTCTGCCCAGCAAGTCGCCCTGGGATAAACACGAATCCCCCTAAGGCTTCCCTATCGCTCTCCCCACAGCCTGATTGCCACTTGACAATTACCTGAAAAACCTATGCTTTTGAGTTGCTGCCAGGTGACTGAGCAGGAATTAACACACTTATAGGTGTCTCGGGAAGCACAGGTGAATTCAGGTAGGCTGACCCTCGATAATATGATCCAAATAGGATAGGGAAGGGAAGGAGTGACAAAACCATTCAAGGAGCTGGATGTGGTATCTGTGGTGGTCCCAAGTCTCAAGGGAAGTCAGCATGTAAAATTACTTTCTTGGCTTTTAGCTTGCACAGAGGTGATGCGCTCTGTCAGTGTTTGATTTTGTTCTAACCGGTTTTGTGGCTCAGTAAATCATTGGACGATGTCTTAAGATGGTATCTAGCCTTTCATGGGCTGACTCATGTGCACAGATACTTATTAGTCATCTACTATATGCCAGGCATCAGAGAGAATAAGATACAGACTCTGACCTTCAAGAACTTCCAGTGGAAGGAGAGAGAATGACACATAATCAGGTCAGTTGATTTCACTACACTCTGATATGTTCTATCACAGACAAGGGGAGGCACAGCAGAGAGAATAAGTCTTCTGGAGAGAGCTGGGACCTTCCTACAGGAAGAAATATTTAAACTGGGTTTTGAAGGCTGAGTACGACTTTGCCAAGCATATATGAATGTAGAGATGAGAAAGGAGATGGTGCAATCTGGAAATGGGAAGACATGCAGAGTAAGGCACTTGAGGGAGAAGATGAAGTGGACAGGTAGGCAGGACCCAGGACAAAAAGAGGCTCAGGTCCCAGGAGGAAGAGGTAACAGGATACTCCTAGCTCCCCGTGTTCATCTACAAAACAGTTTTGCTAACGAAGCATCAGAAGTCTTGTTGAATCTGTCTGAACTTCCACCAATGAAGCTGAAACGACGACTCCTTTCCATCACTGCATGACTTGCAAGTGGACATTTTGTGATCACCGGCTGCCTCCCAGGGGCCTCGCCGTGAGAGGGCCCACAGCGGGGAGTCGTCTCAGGAGTCCCAGGCAGCAGAGCTGCGCTTCCCGAGACACCTGTAAGTGTGTTAATTCCTGCTCAGTCACCTGGCAGCAACTCAAAAGCATAGGCTTTTCAATTAATTGTCAAGTGGCAGTCAGGCTGAGGGGAGAGCGATAGCGAAGAGGTAGAGGAATTCATGTCTCGCAGGGCTGTGGTTACTCTTTCCCCAAAGAGACAGAGAACCTCATTAGAAACTAAGCTAATGTAACATTTTTCCTGGGGTGCCTCTTAAGGGGAGGTTCTTTTGTTCTGTTTTCTTTTTGTGTGTGTCTGTATTAATCAGAATCCACCAAGGCACTGGATACATGCATATATGAGGGCGAAACGACGTATACTCTTCTACATAGGGTGCAAGGGGCAGCTGCTTGAAAGCATCATGCTTTCATGCTTTCAGGGATGCAGCAGCTTTTCTGACCCTGCCTGGTGGTCACAGAGCAGGACCCATCAAAGAGCCACCAGGAAGCTCTTGCTCCATGGCTACGTGCACTGAGGAACTCCCTCAAAATCATCATTTCATTTCCACCTACTGTCAGAGACAGCGTTGCATTTGAAGAAACAGGGAGAATGAGAGATAAGAGAAGGACTTGTAAAATGAATGAACATTCTTCTGAATACGTGCTGTACACAACCATATAATTTTTGCAATGTTACTCATTAGATCATGTAACCAGGATCCTCCAATTTCCACTCTGCCTTTCCTCTCTTTTTTCTCAACAGATACTCATCATTGGTACTTTCCTAGATCAATCTTTTACCTGATTTCCATTACCCCATGTTGTTTTTGACAGAGTTCATGATTATCTCAAACAGCACACTCGCTAAATGTGACAGACAAGCACTTTCAGAATTAAAGTCTTTCCTGTTTCCCTAATTAGAACAACATTCCTGCACAGACTACCCAGATGCACCTGCCTTGGTGCAAACTCTGAAGGCTGATCACATCGCCTTTCTTTGGTCAAAGATGCTTTGAGTTAAAGCAGATGGACGGGAGGAAACCTTCTCCAGATGTGATTTTCTCTTTCATCGAGCAGCATCAAGTTCATGGGCTTTTCTAGACAAATGGTTTCCAAAAAATGCAGCCAACCATCAATTATTCAGTAATTGATTAAGTCGACTGTCAATTATATAAATCTGCTGTTTCTCAATTTTCTCTCCCTTGACTTTTGCTCTTCCCACCATCTCACTGCAGATAGCTCTTTCCCCAGAGGACAGACAGTGCCAGTGAAAGGGGAGAAAATGGGAGTCAGGCAAGTGGCCGCTCTGTCCCCACGAACCTTGATCACCCACACTTGGCTGAGCATGTATTTTAGGTCAGAAGTCAAACTATGGCCCACTACCCAAGTCTGGCTCACTGCCTGCTTTCTGAAAACAAAGCGTTATTGGAACACAGCCCCTATCATTTGCTTATGTGCTGTCTGTGGTGCTCTTGCACCCAGCAACAGAGCTGAGCAGTTGCAACAGAAACCACACGGCTCTCAAAGCCTCAAACACCTACCTCTGGCCCTTTACAGAGGAAGCTTGCTGACCCCTATGTTAGGTGCATGGGCTAGTGAGATCAGCTTCTTAGGGCAAGCTCTGATTGAGCTGAAGGACTCACATTCTCTAGCTCATGAGCCCAGATGTCACCTGTAAGAATAGTATAAATGTAAAGGACACCCTAGGTCACCCAATGCAGAAAAAGATAATTTGAAAGCTTGCTTTTAACTGCAAGTAAAAGAAAACACCGAATCAAACTGGCCTGAGGAATTTATTTTCTCACTTCGTAAGGTGAGAGATAATTTAGCCCCAGGGTTAGTTTTGTCAGTGGCCTGGCAGCTCAAGGTTCTTTTGCTCTTTCTGGCCGGCCATGCTTAGCCTGATGTGTGCTTCAGGAGAACTCTCCTCGTGGCACTAAGATGGCTGCAGAATTCCAGTCATCTCACACTGACACAACAGTGTCCAGCAACAGAACAATCTTTCCTTATGTCTGTTTTTAAGATTGCGTCAAATTGTTCCCATAACTGCCACACCCACCCTCAGCTGTCTTACCCTGTATCTCAGTAGCCAGAACAATTGTACACGCTCCTGTGTTAAACCAATGACTGACAAGTCACAGGACCAGCTTCCTCTAGTCATGATGCAGACTTTGGTCCTGGGACGGACGCCTCTCTCCCCTGAGCTTATGCTTTAGCTGAGAAGGGTGGGTCTGTAAAAAAAATTGGGGCTCTATCAAAAGGAAAAAGAGTGAAGAGGTATGCTAAGTAGACAAACAACAATGTCTGTTGTTGATTAACACAGATTCCATTTCACCACTAAAATAGTTCACAAGCCATGTCCAATTAGTGAAGAGCAAGTTATATATATTATATATACATATATATGTATACATGCACACACACAGAACTTTATACAGTAGAGAATACTTTCTATTTTAAAGATTAAAATACTTCCATGGGGCTTCCCTGGTGGCGCAGTGGTTGAGGGTCCGCCTGCCGATGCAGGGGACGAGGGTTCGTGCCCTGGTCCGGGAGGATCCCACATGCCGCAGGGCGGCAGGGCCCGTGAGCCATGGCCGCTGAGCCTGCACGTCCGGAGCCCGTGTTCCACGGCGGGAGAGGCTGCAGCGGTGAGAGGCCCGCGTACCGCAAAAAAAAAAAAATACTTCCATGAACTATCACTGTGAACTTGGAACCTGGACACATCATTTTCTCTCTCTGGACCTTAAGAGGTTAAGACAAAATGAAACTCCCTTCAAGGTCTGGGATACAAAAATCATTATTAATTCAAAACCTTAAGTAAAGGAACATTGGTATTTGGATAAATATTTTATTCATATGTTTTTATATTTATAAGCTGCATTTTTACACAAAGAATATGAGCTAGCCTTAAAACAAATCTAAATACCAAAAGGGAAAATAAGTAGCAATCGGAATCGGTGCTAGTGGAAAATAAGGGAAGGAAAACATTAAAGATAGAAGCTAGGGGAGCATGTAGAAAAGCAAACCATATGTTCCCGGAGAGTTGCTTCTAAGAACCACCTAAAAATTGAGTTCTAAGTTCTCTACAATAGGAAACAAGAAAGGAAACCCGGTAAGTTACAAAACGGACAATGCCCTTGAGATAAAATCACAACAATTATTTAAAGGAAGCATAGCTTTGCTTGATAATAAGACTTAAGATAAATTTCACTCAGGTGTCCTAATAAGGAAGACAATAAGCATTTTTCTTGGTATCAACATTTTAAAGTTTGATCTATTAAAGTAACGCTAGCCGCTAAAACAAACAAACCCTAATATTTCAATGCCTTAACACAGTGAAAATGCGTTTCCTGCTGACATGACATCCAGTGTTTCTGCGGTTTCTGGCCAGTGGGTGGCCATGATTTTCCATATCGCGGGTTCAGTCTTCTCTGGGGACTCAGAGCCCTCTGCAATCAGCTAACGCAGGGTTTCTCAACCTTGGCACTACTGACATTTTAGAACAGCCGATGTTCTGTTGTTGACGGCTGCCCTGTCATTGTAGGATGTTGAGAAGCATCATAGAACACTATACACCAGATGCCAGAAGGAGGGCAATCAAAAATGTCTCCAAATACTGCCAAATGTCCCCTGGGGGATGAAACTGCTTCTGGTGGAGGATGGGGAAAGAAAGAGTAGGGAAAGCGTGTCTTTTTATTGATGTATAATTTACACACACAAATGGTCAGATTTTAAATGTACAGATCAGTGAGTTTTGACAACTGCTACACCCGTGTGATAATCACCAACCAAGACAGAGGCCAACCATTCCCCTCGCCCAGAAAACTTCCTAGACTTCTCATCCAGTCAGTCTATCAGGCATTTCTGATTTCTGACACCAGCGATTAGTTTTGTCCAGTCTTGGAGTTCGTATTCATGGAATCACGCCGTATACATCCTTCTGCGTTTGGCTCCTTCGCACAATGCTTTGAAACTCACCCATGTGCTGCATGAATCAGTAGCTCTTTCCTTCACGTTTCCTTCATGTTCCATGGTCTGAATAGACCGCAGATGTCTTCACCTATTAGCTTTTACACTATTAACTTTTACACTATTAACTAACTTTTACACTATTAGCTTTTACACTATTAACTAACTTTTACACTATTAGCTTTTACACTATTAACGTTTACACTATTAGCTTTTACACTATTAACTTTTACACTATTAGCTTTTACACCATTAGCTTTTACACCATTAGCTTTTACACTATTAACTTTTACACCATTAGCTTTTACACTATTAGCTTTTACATTAACTTTTACACTATTAGTTTTTACACTATTAGCTTTTACACTATTTCCTTTTCAAAGTTTTTCCCGGAAGTGTTGTGCATCACTTCTGTTCATGTCCCATCACTGAGAGAGATGATTGTGACCCATCTAAATGTAGGAAGGGCTGAACAGTGATGTCTCCAGCTGGGCAGTCACTTGTCAGTGATGATTCTGTACTCCAGAAGGTGGAGCATAAATCTTTTGCAGGATAGTTAATGATCTCTTTCAAATCTCGCATCCAAATGGGAGAAGTACGCATTGCTTCTCACCTTGAGGCTAGAAGAGGCAAAAGCTGCTGGAAATACCTATAGTACATGTACAGTAAGTTCTGAAATAAAGTCTAAAAAACTATTAGCTATACAAACATGTTCTAGTCAGTCAGGTTAAATAACAAACTAAACTCATGTTGCAGTTAATCATCCACGTGGTCTCTCTAATACTAAATAACCCAATGCTGAAAGGTAAAACAGCCTAGGATTCTCTGCCTTATTTCCACGAATGATTTAATACATACAAACACTCGATTAAAATATATAGAAATAAAACCGTGATTAAGGATGAATTGAGATGTATGTATGTATATATATGCATGTCTCATTTGAAAAGATGGGCACATCTATTAAAATGGCGTCATATAAAAATAGAAAATTTTATATAGATGTGCATGAATATGCCATCGTATGATGATCCTGTTTGACTTCCCTAACCTAATACATTCACAACAATTCTTTATAGTCTTATAATACTTGGGCTTTCCTGGTGGTGCAGTGGTTAAGAATCCACCTGCCAACGCAGGGCACACGGGTTCGAGCCTTCGTCTGGGAAGATCCCACATGCTGCAGAGCAACTAAGCCCCTGCGCCACAACTACTGAGCCTGTGCTCTAGAGCCCGTGAGCCACAACTACTGAGCTCGCGTGCCACAACTACTGAAGCCCACGCGCCTAGAGCCTGTGCTCCGCAACAAGAGAAGCCACCGCAATGAATAGTCCCCACTCGTGGCAACTAGAGAAAGCCCGCGCACAGCAACAAACACCCAACGCGGCCAAAAATAAATTAATTAATTAAAAAAAGAAAATGGGGCTTCCCTGGTGGCGCAGTGGTTGAGAGTCCGCCTGCCGATGCAGAGAACATGGGTTCGTGCCCCGGCCCGGGAGGATCCCACATGCCGCGGAGCGGCTGGGCCCGTGAGCCATGGCCGCTGAGCCTGCGCGTCCGGAGCCTGTGCTCCGCAACGGGAGAGGCCCCAACAGTGAGAGGCCCGCGTACGGCAAAATAAATAAATAAATAAAATAATCTTACAATACTTGATTTGTACACGTTGTATATTTCTGTTTATATGGGTTTCCAACCTGCTCTCCCTGAAAGGGTTCAGACCCAAGTGTGTACCTGGAGGGTCTGATTGGTGTAGTTCTGACAGGGGTCTCATCACAAGCATCTAGGGAAACGCCAGGGAAAGAGCTCCCCTTGAAGGAAGGGCAAACAGGTCTAGCTCATATACAAAGGGTCGCGATAAGAGGACCTGAGACAGGAAGGTCGAAGCCAGTAGGAGGTACTGGGGCAGGTGACATACAGCAAGCAAGAGACATACAGTTGGCATCAAATAGAGCCAGGAACACAGAGTGCGGCCCTCAGAAGCCCAAGCAGAAAGGAGGCACTGGGCATTAGGACAGTTGGCCAGCAGGGAGCAGGGCCCAAGCCACTGAGCTGGATTCATGTCTAGGACTGATGCCAAGAGTGCCCTAGATGGCAACTAAGTCCCCACGATGGGACTCAGGCACAGGACAAAAGGAGAGTTTAGGAGGGTTTAACACCTAGCCAAAGTATCCAGTGGTCCATGATGCCAGGATAAGTCTTGAAGCAAGCATGACTGAGGCTGGTTTCAAAAGTATTGGGGTGGGGCGGGGAGGGGGTGGTGGGGGTGGTGGGATGAACTGGGAGATTGGGATTGACATATATACACTAATATGCATAAAATAGATAACTAATAAGATGCTGCTATATAAAAAAATAAAATAAAATATTAACTTGAAAAAAAAAAAAAGGGGATGGATCTTCACCATCTCTTCCCAAAATGGGCTCCAGTTGCCTTGGTTGTGGGAAGAAGAGGGATGCAGAATTCGGGGACCAGGGACAGCTGGCAGGCAGAGGCTGAGCATGACCTTCATGCTCTTAACTTAAAAAAAAATTCTTCCCAGAGTTGAAGTACATTGACATTCTTTTAGAAGAGTCCCCAACGCACCTTTGAGGGAAAATTATTACAAGGGGGTCAATGGGCAAAATAGACCCCATTTTTGGACCTTCAGTAGGTTCACTACTGTCTTTGAAAAAATCAAAACTCTGGTGTATTTCACTTCCAACTTAAAAATGCCTTGAAACGCTACTATGTTCCACATTTTAAACTTGTTGCCGGGAAAGAGAGTAACTGCATCTAATTTGCAATGCATGCCTAGGCATCATGTTAATTCACAGGACTTGTGTTAATAAGATACACTTCAAGGTGAATCCTGTGTATTCTACAGAATTAACTAGAATTATTTAGGAGCCTGTTAACAAACTGCTGAAATGCAGAAGCTTTGGGGTTTCTTGGGCAGTCAAAGCTTATTACAAACCGTGTTAGGGCAATTTCAGGGGCAGGCAAAAAAGGATTGTTACTTTCTGGGGAGACTTAGGCACAACTTTCAGATTTCATTAACAATGACATATACATGGATTGCAGATAACTATTACAGGTGCGCCCCATTTGAAGAACTATTAGTTGTGAAAAAGCAATCTGAGAGCATGTCTACACGAGGAGGAAGTTATTCATTTTGATAAAGAATTTTCTATTTACTCATCAGCTATTATTCATTCATTCATTCATTCACTCATTCAGAAAACGTCTCCCAAGCCTCCCCATGAGTGGGGAACTCTGGACTATCGGTAACTCGCGATCCTTGCCCTGGAGGAGCTGACACCCCTGAAGACCCATATTAATAATTAGCTAGTTCTAGGAGGTGACAGGTGAAAACAAGATGCTATGAACATTAAAATGATGGAGATGCCATTTCCAGCAGGGAATTTAAGGAAAGCTTCTCAAAGAAGATAGTAGCCTAGCTGAGACTCAGAGCTAGCAGGGTTTTAGCAGTTAGTGATTGTAAGTAGAAAACAGGAACCATCTACCCAGGCATAAAGGAATATACGCAAATCAATCAATGTGATACACCATATTAACAAATTGAAGGATAAAAACCATGATAATCTCAGTAGATGCAGAAAAACCTTTCGATAAAATTCAACACCCATTTATGATAAAATCCTCCAGAAAGTAGGCATAGAGGGAACATACCTCACCATTATAAAGGCCATATATGACAAACTCATATGCGAACATCGTTCTCAATGGTGAAAAACTAAAAGCATTTCCACTAAGATCAGGAACAAGACAAGGTTGCCCACTCTCACCACTACAGTTTTGGAAGTTTTAGTGACAGCAATCAGAGAAGAAAAAGAAGTAAAAGGAATCTCAATTGTAAAAAAAGAAGTAAAACTGTCACTGTTTGCAGATGACATTATACTATACGTAATCCTAAAGATGCTACCAGAAAACTACTAGAGCTAGTCAATGAATTTGGTAAAGTTGCAGGATACAAAATTAATTCACAGAAATCTCTTGCATTCCTAGACATTAATGGTGAAAAATCTGAAAGAGAAATTAAGGAAACACTCCCATTTACCACTGCAACAAAAAGAATAAAATACCTAGGAATAAACCTACCTAAGGAGACAAAAGACCTGTATGCAGAAAAATGTAAGACACTGATGAAAGAAATTAAAGATGATACAAACAGACAGAGAGATACACCATTTTCTTGGATTGGAAGAATCAACATTGTGAAAATGACTATACTACCCAAAGCAATCTACAGATTCAATGCAATCCCTATCAAACTACCAATGGCATTTTTCACAGAACTAGAACAAAAATTTTCACAATTTGTATGGAAACACAAAAGACCCCAATAGCCAAAGCAGTCTTGAGAAAGAAAAACAGAGCTGGAGGAATCAGGCTCCCTGACTTCTGACTATACCACAAAGCTACAGTAATCCGGACAGTATGGGACTGGCACAAAAAAAGAAATACAGATCAATGGAACAGGATAGAAAACCCAGAGATAAACCCAAGCACATATGGTCAACTTCTCTTTGATAAAGGAGGCAAGAGTATACAGTGGAGGAAAGACAGCCTCTTCAATAAGTGGTGCTGGGAAGACTGGACAGCTACATGTAAAAGAATGAAATTAGAACACTTCCTAACACCATACACAAAAATAAACTCAAAATGGATTAAAGACCTAAATGTAAGGCCAGACACTATAAAACTCTTAGAGGAAAACATAGGCAGAACACTCTATGACATAAATCACAGCAAGATCCTTTTTGACCCACCTCTAAGAGAAATGGAAATAAAAACAAAAATAAACAAATAGGACCTAATGAAACTTAAAAGCTTTTGCACAGCAAAGGAAACCATAAACAAGACGAAAGGACAGCCCTCAGAATGGGAGAAAACATTTGCAAATGAAGCAACTGACAATGGATAAATCTCCAAAATATACAAACAGCTCATGCAGCTCAATATCAAAAAAAAACAAACAACCCAATCCAAAAATGGGCAGAAGACCTAAACAGACATTTCTCCAAAGAAGATATACAGATTGCCAACAAACACATGAATGGATGCTCAACATCACTAATCATTAGAGAAATGCAAATCAAAACCACAATGAGGTATCACCTCACACCGGCCAGAATGGCCATCATCAAAAAATCTACAAACAATAAATGCTGGAGAGGGTGTGGAGAAAAGGGAACCCTCTTGCTCTGTTGGTGGGAATGTAAATTGATACAGCCACGATGGAGAACAGTATGGAGGTACCCTAAAAAACTAAAAATAGAACTACCATACCACCCATCAATCCCACTCCTGGGCATATACCCTGAGAAATCCATAATTCAAAAAGAGTCATGTACCACAATGTTCATTGCAGCACTCTTTACAATAGCCAGGACATGGAAGCAACCTAAGTGTCCATCGACAGATGAATGGATAAAGAAGATGTGGCACATAGATACAATGGAATATTACACAGCCATAAAAAGAAATGAAATTGAGTTATTTGTAGTGAGGTAGATGGACCTAGAGTCTGTCATACAGAGTGAAGTAAGTCAGAAGGAGAAAAACAAATACCATATGCAAACACATATATATGGAATCTAAAAAAACAAAAAAATGGTTGTGAAGAACCTCAGGGCAGAACAGGAATAAAGACGCAGACGTAGAGAATGCACTTGAGGACATGGGGCGGGGGAAGGGTAAGCTGGGACAAAGTGAGAGAGAGGCATGGACATATATACAGTACCAAACGTAAAACAGATAGCTAGTGGGAAGCAGCCGCATAGCACAGGGAGATCAGCTCGGTGCTTTGTGACCACATAGAGGGGTGGGATAGGGAGGGTGGGAGGGAGACGCAAGAGGGAGGGGATATGGGGATATATGTATATGTATCCTGATTCACTTTGTTATAAAGCAGCAACTAACACACCATTGTAAAGCAATTATACTCCAATAAAAATGTTAAAAAAGAATTTAAAAAGAAAACCATTTCCCCAAACAAAAATATTAATTAATTAAAAAATAAAATAAAGGTAATTTGGAGCCAAATCATGAAGAGGCGTATATTCCAGGGTAGGGAGTGTGTGATGGATTTGTCATGCAATCAAGAGCCACTAAGCTGTTCTGTAAAGAGAAAGGACAGGATGAATGCTTATTTAAGGAGAGCAACATATGCTTCTGAAATGCGGTGCATCTTCTATGGGGAAAGAAGACTGAAAGCAGTGATATCAGATACAAATACATCACCATAGTTTGGCAGAGATGTGAGGGGGGACTGACCCCATGTGCTGCAGGGTGATACCCGTGTGCCGCTGGGTAATGCCCCACGTGCTGGTGTCTGAAGGAGGCTCAGTTGTGCTCACTAGGACATGTCACAGCGCTGCCCAAACTGGGCACATGTTTTCAGTTGGGGTTTCAAACAGGAGGAGGCTCTTCCTCCCAAGAGTCTTTCAGTGGCCCCATCAGCACTGGCTCTGGGGTAGATGCAGACACACACACCTGTTAGAAGGATGGAACTGTAGCCCTGTGGTACCACTGCCACGACTAAGAAAAACACAGTCATCAGAGACACATTTTGCTCAGGACCAAACGAAGACCAGGTTATTGATGAGGAACAAGTACTGGACATTCCAGTTACAGGCCAGACTCTTGGGGGCAAGAGTAGTGGGGGCTTCAGAGCAGAAGCTATAGACATGATCAGTTCAGAAACGTCCTCTTGGCATTCCTGGTAAAGGTTACTCAACAGTTCTTTAGCACAGAGGACCTGGAGGCTGCTCTGAAAACCCACTACTTCTTCTTATGTTTAGCTGCACAAAAGGCTGTACAGGAAACAAAATACTGCTCCTACTGGAGTACAGGCGTGATTGATCGTGGTGTACCCTCTCATCAGCACTATAAAGAAGCAAGGGGAACAACCTGTCTAGGTATTGGTATCTATTCATTACCTAGATTGAGAGAACTCTTCTGAAATGTAACATCAGGATCCCTGTGTCCACAGTGCGTGTTTGGAAGCAGGGCGAGTAAGATGGCAGATTGTCTTTGAGTCCCATGTTGCCAAGGCTTGTTGTACGCGCCTGGAGCAGCTAAACTTTGCAGTATCTTCAAGGACACTAGCACGGCTTTAGGTTTGCATGCATGAAGGAGAGGAGCTGAGTGGGACTGAATGAATGCGTTTGGGAGCCTGGAAGAACAGTGATGCTTCCTGTCAAGTAACAGTAGGTGGGAAGGGGAAATTATTTGCTTAAGATGATTTCAGTTGAGAATGTATGGACCTGGGATGGGAAATCCAGAGAAAAATGCAGGCACTGAAAAGGCAGGATGAGAGATCAGCAGAAAGGTCAGGGCACGAAACCAAACGTTTCTCAAAATAAAATGTAAACCAATAAAAAGGGACTCGTAAAATGCGTTATCTGTTTACGCACAGCTTTCTAGAACTATCTCAAAAGCTTAGAATGAGGTACACCTTTAATTACATTAGTAGTATATTTGACGTTAAATAGACAATCATTTTACATGTTTTTAGAGAAATGAGTAAAAAACAAAACTCGTTTTGAGGAACTGCAAAGTTCTAGTGTATCCCTCATTCTTGAATTAGTCAATACACTTATTGAGATAATAATATCATTGTAATAAAAATTTGGGGATGTAAGTTGCTAATAGTTTAATCTTTAATAGAAGTACTGGAGATTTTAAGACATTCTGAGCTTCAGGTGTGCTTCTGGTCATAAATAAAGAGTCAAAATTTGCAACACACCACTGGTGTTTATCATTTTTTAAGAACACAGAACTAAATGCTAATCTGAAGCATTAATACATGTTGTGTGTTTCTGTCTTATGGATTTTTCCCCCTACTGTCCCTCAGATGTGCTGACTATTGGAATTAATCATTTTAAGGCACCCCAGAAACAGAATTTATAAGCCGGGTTCACACTGAAAGGCATCCACCCAACTCCTCTGTACATAAGGCCATCCGTGCAATTGTTTTCCATCTCTACACTCAAGACAAAACAAAACACACCTGAACAACAAATTCCTGAAACCAGAAAAACAAAACAAAGAACAGTGCATTATATCACTAGAATATTCCACTGCACAAGAACAGACTTTGGTCTGTTTGTTCACTGTCTCCTCAATGCCTACAGCAGTGTGTGTCACACAGTGGGTGTTCAGTAAACATCTGCTGAATCAATCAATCAATAAACACCAAAGTAAAAATTTTCCTTCTCAACAGACACACTTTTAGCATTTTAGATAGGACTGTTCTTACCTGTGAAATATTGCCCTGCACACTGCAAGATGGTTAGGACCTCCTACCCTCCCCTGCTCGATGCCAGGAGACCCCATTGTAACAACCCCAAACACCCTCACCCATTTTCCAATGGCCCCTAAGAGGAGGTACTGGCCGCAGGTTGAAGACCCAGTGTGGGAAATGTGGAATTCATTATAGGCATCTGCCTGAGAACCCCAGCCAACTTTATGAAACTCTGCAAAATAAAACAATATCTAGAATATTTGAGCGCAAACTTGATGATTTCCACACGAAGAAAAAAAAAAAAATGCCACTACTAAGAAAGTTCCCTGGGGGAAAGGTGCTGAGTTAGAAAGAATCAGCCCTCTCTCTTGAGAAAAACTCATCAGTCAATTCTCCCCACCGTCTATAGAGAAACATGTCCAGGTTTATAAAGAAAGTCAAGGGGAGGTAATATCCACTTTACATTATGGGCCAATCTTTCCAGAATACAATTATCCCACAAGGCTATAATAATAAAAATAGCCTTATGGGATAATTGTAGCTAGAGATAACTGATAAATAGATAATTTACAGATAGCTCTTCCAGAGGCCAGGCCAATATTGGAAATCCCCAAAAGATATCTGAATTGTCCAAAACTTAACATACCTTTAAAGACATTAGGAATACAATAGAAATTACATTTTTTGAAATAACGCTCTCTTGTTTGAATGGTGCAACAAACATTTATTGCTCTGTAATTAGAGGAATGTGCAAGGATTTTTAAAAATACCCTAAACATTTCATATGGGCTTTGAGCCAAGTTTTATTGCCAATCATACAGTAACATCAGTATCTCTGGTGACCTAAAAATTACAGAGCGTGTTGAGTTTGATTTTTTGAAGAACACAGACTATTCTCAACTCCTTCTTGCGAGGATGCCCATAACGAGATGACAAAAAGGCCCGTCTGAGGCAGGACTGACTGCCACGTGTGACCATCTGAACTGCTCACCAAATCTGATGTTCTAGGCAGAAATTCTCCCTTATTAACGCTCAAAACTCCTGGTTTAATCTGTAACAGCACAACAGTCAAGTTGCATTAAGTGGAGCCGTTGTAAGGAGTCCTTGGTGATGATAAATCTGCCAATGAAGATGCTAAACACCCAACGTTTAGCACAATGCTTAATGCATATTTGGAGTTTAATAAATATTGGTTGAATAAAGGAATAAAAGAGATGACCTTGGCCACCCAGGAAATTTAAATTATATTCAATATCTTCTGTTTATAAAGGACAAGATAATGGTTCATACATTTTATGAGGCTTTTCATCAAAATAGTTAAATATTCGTTTTGGGTGCTCACAAGAGTAACAGCCAATTCTCTGAAAAAGATACTCACTGAGAACAGTCCATTATCAGACAGTGTCAGATATTTTTAAAAAGCATTACTAAAATACAGGATATGAGTTAGAAATTTGTTTAAAAGTATTTGAGAGCTGTTTTCAAGAATGTAACCCACTGTGAAGCCTGAAAATATACATCTTGTGTTGCAGCCACTTTTCCAACTCTCCTCACAGAGAAGGGGCCTCCATGCAGCCGCCCGTCAGAATGTGCAAAACTTCGTGCCCAGTGTATGCAATCGTCCTCCTAAAGCACAGAGTTTAGCAACTCTCTCTGTAGACAGAGGCATATGGACAGGTGCCACCGCAATACTCAGAGGCCCAAAACAGCATGTCTGGAAGGGAACTGGGAAAGCATCTTCTTTTCACAGAAAGAGAAACAGGCACAGAGAGTCTGAGCGACTTTTCCTAGGTCACACAGTACATCAGTAGCTGTGATGATACTGGAAATCAGGGCTTAAAAGCTAAGAACCCGGGTGAATTATGCAGGAGAACAAATAGAAAAGATAAGAAACACATCCGTGTATAGGGAGATGCTGCAGCATGAAGCAGCAGAAACACAATAAAACATCCACCTTCTGACGGTCCAGACATCAGGTGGGATGGGGGAGAGTTGGACTCACCTGGCTTGAGCTTCTAGAATACTCCAACCACAACAGCCTCGGGAACACGGGGAAGGAAAAAGGAAAGCCAGCACCAGGGGACATTGCTGGCTGAGGGCCTGAGTCCAAGAAAACATGTAAGGCCTGCTGGTAAAAATGAGGATGGCTCCCCAACCTTTGCTGGCCTCTGCAGAGAACCCACCGTGAAAACGCACAAAACAGGGGCTTCCCTGGTGGCGCAGTGGTTGAGAGTCCGCCTGCCGATGCAGGGGACACGGGTTCGTGCCCCGGTCCGGGAAGATCCCACATGCCGCGGAGCGGCTGGGCCCGTGAGCCATGGCTGCTGAGCCTGCGCGTCCGGAGCCTGTGCTCCGCAACGGGAGAGGCCCCAACAGTGAGAGGCCTGCGTACTGCAAAAAAAAAAAACAAAAATCATGCCTGAAAACGCACAGGACGTAGAGGGAAGGACCCTGTTGATCATCTATACCCATAACAAGGAGCAAACTGCAGCCAGGAAATGGTGGGTATTTCCCCTCAACTTTGGATATTACCCAGAAACATTTGCTTTCCTGGCTTTGCTATGTTTATATCTTTCAGCAGTAAGTTTTACCTGACAGTCTCAGAGTAGCATCCCATGATTCTCATTCATTCAGTAAATACTCACTGAGCACCAACTGTGAGGAAAGTACAGCACAAGCTCTGGGGACACATACAAAAAAGAGGCCTGATGCTTGCTTTAGAGGAACACACAGTCAAGATTGAGGAAAACAGTAAACACCAAAAGTGTCCAAAATTGCTGGGAGTATTTTACAAGTTCACAGCAAGTTTAAAAGTAAGAAGTAAAAAGATGCAGCTCACAAGAAGGACAGGGAGACTGGAGATCACAGCATGAACAAGGGAAAGATCACGAAGGGGTGGGTGTTGCATTCTAGAAGGACCCTCTCCAGCTGAGTGAGAGACAGGGAGAGTGAAGCAAACGGGACATGGAAACCAGAGAGGGAGCGATGGGAGAAAACGGAGGTCAGAGAGGGCCCCGCGATACAACAGGTGGGACTTCCTTAGGGATGGAAAGGGGGGGCTGAAAACACCAATGACTCCAATGACTCCAGGGTGTCTGGCTTGGGGTCTTATTTGCCAAGACTGGAGAGACAGGGAATGGGTTTAGTTCCAACAGGACATAGCACCCATGGGACTTCCAGAGGGAGAGATGGGTAAAGCATTTAGATACAGGTCTAGAAGTGGAGGGAATGTGGGGAGATGGGGTGGTGATGGAGCCATGGCAGCGAATGGAAGATACAGAGAGAACGTTTAGAAAAAGAAGTGATGGGGGCCAAGGATGGGACTGCTAAGCATGTGAGAAGTTAAGGATTTAATGGAAGCAAGCCATCAAAGGAGAATGAAAAGAAGCCAGAGATATAGGAGAAGGAAGAAACATCATAGAATCCAAGGAAACTAAAGTTCTTAAAATAATATCATTGGTGTCATATGCTCAGATCAGATGAGAAAGGACTAAAAATCTCACTGACACTGGTCACTAGCAGGTCAGTCATTAGTAACCTTGACCAATATTTCATCAGGGCCGTTGGCCAGGTGGGTGGGAAGTAAATAAGATGAGGAATCGTCATAAATGTGCTCAAGGAAAGTAAGTGAATTTGAGGGAGGTCTGATTATCCATCTCTATGTATAAACATAGAGATACAGATTTATCCAGGTATATCTCTGTATATAAATATAGATTATGGAAAATGACATAAAGTCTCTGCTCTGTAACTTTCAAACTATACGCTATTAAACAAGTTATTTAATCTATCTTATCCTCAGTTGCTTGTTTTTAATGAAAAGAGTAATAGTACCCACAGAAGAGTTACATGAAACAATGCACGTGAAGCGTTCAGCTTACAGTCTGGCTCATGGGATGACCTGGGTGGCGCTAGTCATTAATATAAGTACCACGGTCGCTGCTCTAGCTGGGGCAATGAAGGTTCTGGCAAAAGAACGCTGAAAAAAGTAAAGCGAAGAGGTGCCCACTGGGGTCGAAAAGGAAAGGGTTAAGGTGTTGGAGATATGGATGCAGTAAAGACAAGGTATCCTATAGGAGTTAGGACTTGGAGAACTGGGGGAATATGCAGTTCCCCTATGTGATTAGAAGTTTCTATGTTGCATTTTAATACTTCAGAAAAGGTTAAGTGCCATGTAATAATGAAGGAATATGACTAAGGCAATGAGAAGACAAAGATCTTTCATTCGTTCCCAAGAAGTAAAAACTTCTTGAGAAATGACGATGTTGTTTGGGGAGCTGGGGCCACACCTTGAAACAAAGTTGAAACCTGGCTGCAAAGGAGCCTAGAGGAGGTCAGGATGCAGGATGGCTTGTTTCCAAGGATGTGAAAGTTGTTCTTGGCAGTGTCTGGACGGTAGACTCAGCGATCCAAGACCTCACAGTGTCAGATCATGGGCATCAGCTAAAGGAGAGCTGTAGGGTGACGTGTGTGGACAGAATGAGGCTGGAATTAGATGGTGGCAGGAAAGTGCCCACCACGTGGGGAATTTTCAGTTAAGGGCAGGAGGTGAAGGGACATGGTCTGAGAAAAGTCTGAGTACAAAGGCTGTCGATTTACACCCACAGGTGGTACCATATCCCTTTAGGCACTACAGGCACCAGCCTCAGGGCCCAGGGGCTTCCCAGAACCTACAAAACATACTTTTAAAAAATTGGCTCCAAAATATGGAAAGCAAACTGCACAATTGCTATTGCTAAATGTTTAATTAAATGTACAAAAATGTATCATTATGTCAACTTCATTAATTGTTAAATTTAGCGCTCATAAAAATTTCACTAAATTTAGAAAACAATTTGTATATTAGATTTGCCTGCTTTGCAAGAACCCCTGAGCAAGTACAACAGTTGTCAAGAAAGTGCAGTCAGTTGTAAATGAAATAACTTTCTCATAACCAAGTGATTTAAAAAATACAATTAGTATAATTCTTTCAAATTTTTATAATAAAAATGTATTTAATGGGGAACAAGGGTAGATGTTAATATATTTGATATAACACTTGAAAAGTTTCCAGGGTCCTAGGACAGGGATCCAGGAGAGTGAGGAATGATATAGGGAAAGGAGGGGTCAGGGCAAAGGAGGAACCTTAACCAGGAACAAGTAAGAATCTTCCAGTAACCTTGACACTTTCTCCAGCTCAGGGATTCTTAACCTATGTGTGCCTTGACACCTACAGACCCCTTCTCAAAATAATCTTTTTAAGTGCATAAAACAAAATGCACAAGATTACAGAATAACCCAATTGTAGTGAAATACAACCAACAAAATATTTCACGTTTTTGTAATAAAGAGAGGATGCTTTCAACATCAGTGATGTGATTTCAAAATATTGATGGTTTTTATTGGTGTCAGGAATCGCTACTATTACTATGGTTTGTTGCTCACATGTATAATTGAAAGAAATACTAAATCTCAAGATTTAGTCAGTGTCAGTGCACATAAAAATGTAATTTTTTTCTCATCAAATTTCACAAATCTCTAGAATTCTATCCACAGATTCCCTTGAAAGTTCATGACTCCATGGTTAAAAAAATCATGCTGTAGCGCTTCCCTGGTGGTGCAGTGGTTGAGAGTCCGCCTGCCGATGCAGGGGACACGGGTTCGTGCCCCGGTCCCGGAAGATCCCACGTGCCGCGGAGCGGCTGGGCCCATGAGCCATGGCCGCTGAGCCTGCGCGTCCAGAGCCTGTGCTCCGCAACGGGAAAGGCCACAACAGTGAGAGGCCCGCGTACCACAAAAATAAATAAATAAATAAAAATAAAATAAAATAAATCATGCTGTAGCTTCTGTGCAGATAAAATGAACAGACTGGGGGAAAAGTTAAAGGAATGAGAAGCAGGGGCAGAAATTTCTAGCTGACTTACAGGGACATCAAATTCAAAGGTGCTCCCCCATATTTTCATTTCCTCTTTCTAAACTACTTCATACATTCTGGCTGAATCTACTTCTGTTGGTTTGGCGTGTTATCTCCTTTAGCAAAACCTCATTTGAACAGTACAGGACTCAAAGCTAGAAAACAATTTCACAAATGGGTAGGGGGATAATATAGAACAAAAAGTAAAAGTGAGTAAAGGCTAAATGACATGCTATGAAATTCAGAAAGAGTTATGAATGTTTAGAAAAGATGGACATAACCACATGATAATCAAACCTCATAGTTACTAAAGCTATATCAACCAAATAATGAAATCTCATTTTTATCTAACAAATCAGCAAAGATTAAAAGGGTTACTAACATCTAGTATTTGTGCGGATGAACTAAAATGGACACTTTCATACACTGAGAGTGCAAATAGGAGTCAGGACAATCTTCCCGGCAGGCAACAGCCTTAGCCGTAGACTAAGGCTATAACACAGAAATGCTGCTAGGAGGATATTAAGTAAATACTGTACAAGTGGACCAAAATATAGTTAAAATTTTGATATAGCATAAATATCCATTAATAAGAAATTGATTAACTAAATTTCAGAATATTCATTCAATATAACATTTAAAAGAAAGCATTAAAAATAAGATATATGTGTTGTGTTGCCATAGGAATTTGACTAAACTATTTTATTACATAAAAAAGCAGGACACAGACATTATCTATAGTGTTATCCCATTTTTGCCCCCAAAATACATATATAACATAGTTAACATACAATTCATATGTAAATATTATATATAGCTTATATATGAATATTATGTATGCATATATACGGATGTATATATGTATACAGAAATGCAACTATCAAAATATTTTCTATATATACATATATTTCCAGGTGTATCAAAGTAAAGAAACCAGAAAGGATTTCTATCATACAGTTAAGGATGACATCTCTCAGGGTGGGACTTTAGTTTGCAACTAAACTAAGTAAATAAATAAAACCATGTAGAAAACAAGAATCACTGTATCTCATTTTATAATCAGAAAGGGAAATAACACAGCTATTCCCATTTGGCAAAATGTAACAGTGGTTCCTGTGTCCTCCAAAGGCCTACTTCTTTAAAAGGAGCCTTTGAATAATTGATCTTTTTCTCTACTCAACAAGAATTCAAGGCTTTAAAACATTTGCTTAATTGGGTCGTTTCAGTTAACACCTGAAAGCAGTAATTTGTGATGACATCTGAACAGGGAGCTTCCTTCCTGAGTATTTCCTAATGGCCCCAAGATGTCAGGCAGACGCCCCAGACAGCTGATCCAAGGTTGCCCTGGCTGAGGGTCCCACTAAGCATTTCCTAAGGGTCAAGTAATCCACTTGCAAAGAAATGATGTTTTGCACTGACAGAGGTCTGGTTCAAACCCAAGTGTTACTTTCTTGTTCATTTATTCACTCACCACCCATGTGCCAAGTATCTTGGATATAAGGGCTTCCCTGGTGGCGCAGTAGTTGAGAGTCTGCCTGCCGATGCAGGGGACACGGGCTCGTGCCCCGGTCCGGGAAGATCCCACATGCCGCGGAGCGGCTGGGCCCGTGAGCCATGGCCGCTGAGCCTGCGCGGCCGGAGCCTGTGCTCCGCAACGGGAGAGGCCACGACAGTGAGAGGCCTGCGTACCGCCAAAAAAAAATTTTAAATAATAAAAGGAAATAACATACTCCCTGCCCTTCTGGACCTTACCATAGAGAGGGAAGTCCTTAGTAAAAAAAAAAGAAACACACACAGAAAGAAACCAAACAGAATGCAGAGGGGCCCCAGGTGATGGTGGTCTTCGAGGTGCAGGTACTTTCTGAGCTGGACCATGAGTGAGAAATGGGGTTCTTCAGGCAAAGAAGGGGGGGGGAATGGGCACTCATTTCTAGGAGGGTGACCAGCTTTAAAAAAAGAAAGAAGATGCATGGTAACCACTTCCAGGAACAAGGAGAATCTGACCTGACACTATCTTAGAGTTCCCTTGGGTCAACGCCAGGAGCTGAGCCCACAGGGGTGATGGGGTGGGATAATAAGGTCTTGTTAAGGGACCCCTTGGAGACAATCTCCTACCTGGGCCCAGGCTCCCTGGCACTGCATGTTTGGATGTCTCTTTTTCACAGGAAGCAGGAGGGGTTGGTGCACAGATTGCGTCTGCCAGCTCCATTTCTATATCGAAACACACCAAGGACTCTGGGTCCGTGGTGGGTAGAGATAGAAGGCAAGCCTACTGGAGACGGGGAGCTGGGAAGCGGTGTGAGGGTGAGGAGAGGCCAAGGGTCATGACCCCGCTGCAGACCCCCAGCTGGTTTAGTCATCAGGCTAAATGATGTTTCATTCCTTGTATGTTTCCATGAAATATCAGGGAGGCCCTGCTCATCAGTGTACCAAATGAGGTGAAAGAAATGTGAAAAAAAAAATGTATCCAGTGGTCCCTCATTTCTGTTCTAAGTGAAAAAACACATGCAGTCAGACCTGGTCACCTGGAGCACCTCTACTGAATGTAGTCACCGGGCTCCACCCAGCTGTAACTCACCAGTGTCCCTCCATGTGAGTGACTGAGCAAACCCACCTTGGATATAGTACCCCCGGCACAGTTCAAGAATTGCATCTTCGGGCTTCCCTGGTGGCTCACTGGTTGAGAGTCCACCTGCCGATGCAGGGGACACGGGTTCGTGCTCTGGTCCAGGAAGATCCCACATGCCACGCAGAGGCTGGGCCCGTGAGCCACAACTACTGAGCCTGCGCGTCCGGAGCCTGTGCTCCACAACGGGAGGGGCCACAACAGTGAGAGGCCAGCGTACCGCAAAAAAAAAAAAAAAAGAATTGCATCTTCACAAAGGTAAACTGGGAATGGGGAATGAAGGGAGAGTGAAATCCTTTGGACGGACTTGCCCTTGGTATCTTACAATTCCTACCTAACTTCGAACTAAAATAATGATGGAGGCAAGCCCTAGTTAGGCAGCTAAATTAGGAGGGGCTACAGGTGCCCTGTTGAGAAGTTTAGGTTTTATCCTACAAGAAAATGCATCAAAGGTAGATAAAGAAGATGGGACAAGATCAGACCAAGACACAAGAAAGGCAATTCTTGTAACAAAATTTCTAGGCTGGATAGAAGCAAAGACAGACGTAGAACAAGGGTAAGGAGGCAGAGGAATTAGGCCGAGTGGGAGTTGATGACGGCTTGATCTCATTCTGAAACAGCAGGAAGGGACCGAGATGGGGTGAGCAGGGTCAGACAGCGCAGAATCACAGGATCGGAATGTGCAGGTGAGTGGGGCTAAATGTATTTCAATAGTTTGCAGCCTGAGAAAATGGAAGACGTTTGGTATCATTAAATCGTAAAAGGACATATAGGAGGGGAAGCAGGTTTCTGTGGGGAGAAAAGATAAGTCCATGAGGCATGCTTGTTCTAGACTGAAAACACCCAAAAGTCCACAATCTGAGAACATGGGGCTCTATTTTCAACATATAAAAGCAAACCGTAGGGCAGTAATGCAAGGAAGTGGTATATGAAAACATTTTCCCCACATTCACATAACTGCATTTCCCAGAATAGAGAGAGATTTCTTCGTGTTTAAAATTTAGTTTTCTGAGCAAAACAAACGACTCAGGCATATCAGTCATTTGCACCTTAGTATAAATGAGCGTATAAGAGCTTTTCCCAAGCCCAGGCTTGGAGGAGAGTATCTGAGAGTCAAGCACAGTGGCCCTGGGAGGGAACAAAGGTGCAGAAGAAGAATTACAGGCAGCCTATCCCTTGCTACACACGGTGCCCAGAGCCAGAGCTGCCAGGAAACGCTCCTCCATTTCCAGCCAGAGAATGTTTACCCTATACCCGTAGGTCATCAAAACCTCTGCTCCTCCACCTCATGTGCCAGAGGGGAAGAAAGCAAGGGGATATTTCATATTTTTTAGTGGCTATCATTCAACTTGCCCTCTTTAAGGAAACTGAAAATGGACAATTTGGTATTGTCTTATGGAATATTGAAATAGTAAAATGCAAAAAGATATTGTTCTATAGCTGATTTTATCCTCTACCATGACTTTGATAGTAACCAGCTAAGCCTCCCATACACAACACACTCCCATCTTCCTCCGCATGTCCTCTGAGGCCTCACTGTCTTTCCAGCAGTAGGTTTCCATGCTCCTGCCCCAGCCCTCCCCTGCCGTCCCCTCCTCTCCTCCCCTCTCCCCACTCCTGGTTGGCATTACCTCCAAAATATCTCAATAGCTCCTCAAAATCAACATGTCTAAACAAATGGGTTTATGCAAATCTGGTCTTCCTCCAGAGTTTTCTCTCAGTAACAACTTCTGCATCTACTGCTATGTAACAAACCAAACCAAAACGTAATGGCTTGAAACAACAACTATTGCCCTAGTCAGAGATTCCACAGGTGGGCAATTCGGGCAGGGCTCAGCCGAGCGGTTCTCCTTGTCTGAGCCAGGCTTGCCTGCTGTCCACGTTGGCAGTCGGCTGTTAGGCTGGGTCTCAGGTTTCTGGCAGCCTGCACTGGGATGCCCACACCTCCTTCCCCGTGCCCTCCCATCCTCCAGTCAGCTGACCTAGATGGGTTGCCAGAATCCAAGTGCATCACAAGTCTCGGGGCAGTGGACACGTGTGTTCCATGTCTCTACTTGCGATGCTTTTGCTACTACTCCACTACCAAAGCAAATTGCCTATTTTAGTCCCGGTTCCGGTTGGGAGAATGATGCCAAAGGGCGTGTATACAAGGAGGTGGAAACAAATTAGAACCCTTACTGCAATCAACCCTCCCATCACTGAAGACGTTAACTTTAAATTCTCTCGTATTATTCACTTCTGATCTCCACCTGCTCTGTCCCAGTCCAAACTCCCCTAAACCTCTACAACAGACTCCTGCCAGGTCCCCTTGCTCCCCTCTGAGGCCCTCTTCAACCTTTCTTCCACTTTGCAACAGACTGATTTTCAAAAGCCACATCTGATCATTTCCGCCTTATGGCTTAAAATCCATTGATGATTCTCATTCCACATAAAGTAAAAAGAAAACTTTCGATAGATTTTAAATAGAGCCCTTGATCATACGTAGTAGGTTACACCTATTTTTCCGGTTTCATTATTACTCGTGCCCTTTCACTTGCATACGTATCGCAGTTGGGATGGGCTGGGATGGTCCATTACATCGTCAGCCTTCCCCTAAAAGCGTCAGCAGTCTGGCTCCTACTTAGTGCCTGTCCTAGCCTCTTTTACCACCACACCTTGCGTTGTTCTGCCCTTGCCAGGCTCACCTTCTCTCCATCCCTCCCCACATGTTCATAAGTGTGATTCCTGCTCCCTGGAATGATCTTTCCCTTACCTCCTTACCTGTGAATACCTATGCACGCTTCAGATGTCACTTAGGAATCACTGCTCAGGGAGACCTTCTGCCAGCTCCCAGACAGGCCATCTCCCCTCATGAGCTCCCCTGGCACCAGGCCCACTCACCACGCATTCATCAGGGTTGCCATTTTCAGCCAAGGGCAGGGGGATCTTGTCTGGGTCTGGCTTTGCTCACCACTGACTCTCTATCTGGAATTGGCATTTATTACTGGATTATACAGATGAATAATTATTGCATTAGAAAATGAAAGAAATATTTCTAATGGTAAACAATTTATTTATGAATCAGTTTATTTATGAATAAATAAACTGATCCAGTTTATTTATGAATCATAATATTGGTTTCCAGAGAATATTTAAATCACATTTGATGAAGATCGGAAAGCAACAAGTGATCATTTAATCCAGACAAGGAAACAGTCCAGGAACGTTTAGTGACTTGTCCAAGATCTCTCAGCCTTTCTTGAAGTCCAAGTGAAATGCAGACAGGACTATAGGTTTTCTCTCTTATTTCTAAGTGACAAGGCTTCCACGGAGAAGCCTTGAAATCCCTTCCAAACTCAGATATTCTTTGGTTATGATTTAACTTTACTTTTGTCCTGATAGCGTTCTGTTTTTTTCTCTTTCTCTCCCCTTTCCTTCTCCTTTTTGCATCATTAGCCATGAAAGCAAATAACTACTGCCCAGGACAGTAATGTCACAATTCTCAAAAAAAAAAAAAAAAAAAAAAGCCAAGTCTGTATGGAGTGAGGGAAGGACAGGAGAGACACACTCACAGTTCTTATTTCTTGGTGATGAGGAAATTTCAGGCCTTAATCCCATCTTGAATTTTCCCATTCTCCCTTACAGCAATGGATAGAAGGGTAATGAGAGATCAAACAAACTAATTTGTCAATTCTAGGATGTGACATCATGACCATTCATTTCTGGGATTGCTAATGCCAACCAGTGACCTTCTAGGATTATGTACAGCTGTGATGAGGAAATTTAATAAGAAAAGGTCAACCAACACTCAGTGTAGAAAGGAAACAGACTTTTTTCTTTTACAATAAAATATCAAAAATTTAAAAAAACCAACATTGTGTCTTACAATACATATTCAGTGCTTATAGCCCAAACTATAACGACTATTTAAATTATACAGAGGACAATATTTGCTGAGTTCTTGAGTATCTGAAGCCATAGACATTCCTTGAAAGGTCAGCTGTAAAACCCAGTTAATAACTTTGAAGAAAAAAATGCCTTTTTCCATCAGGAATTTACAATAAAAATCATCTCCTTTTCTACACAATTTTTCTTTTAACTATACTTGGCAAAAAGACAAAGCTAATAGAGGAATTATAAATAACTACAGGGCTATTTGGCTATACAATGTCACGGATCAAGAGGAACAATCCCTTTTGCGAGTAGGAAATAGTCCTACACCATTCGCTCACATATGCTTCCAGACAGAGTTTCGATGGGGTTTCAAGAATGACGTGCTTAAACGGCTGCATTTTTAATATCTATTAAAGTCGCTGTGCCATGACTGAATAATGCCACCCATGAACAGGAGGAAAGGGAATACGGTACAACCAACCACACCACGCATGTGACCGAGGGGTGTGCTTGCTGTCACTGCGGCTGTTCCAGACATCTCAGCCCTCTCCTGCTTAGACTCAACGATGAGGATTGGACAGCAGCCCAGTCAGGACAAGGTTAAAGTGTTCCTCCAAGCGAAGATCTGATGTGCAAATACCAACACCATACTTTTCACTCTTTGAATTAGTTTAGGTTCCTTCGAACAAGAATGCTATTGGACACTGCAATATTTCCTCTCAGTTTGTCTAGTTCCTTGGCCATCACTTAGGGCTTCTACAGAAAATGTACCTCTCAGCAGCGTTTAGTTCTGGATACAGACCGCTAGGTCATTCTAACCAGTCTGTATGTGTTTCTCCCCCTATCAAATGTAGCAGCAGAAAGACACTCAGCATCATCTGGGCTATGAGAAAGGAGAAGAAGGTAAAAGGCGTAGAGCATCTCTCCCCCACCAGGCTCTGGGGGGCTCCCTACTTCACGTTTACATTATCACATGCATTCTTCTCAGTAGTCCTGGAACATATGGGTTGTTGGCAGCATTTCTCAGATGAGGAAGCCAAGTCTTAGAAAAATTTAAAAACTTGACCATGGTCACCCAGCTAGCAGAAGGCCAGGTTCAATGCCAGGGAAGTTCCCAAAGCCTGTGACTTTTCCTTTATATTACACTGAATCAGGTGGCACTCCAGCATCTAAAACCTCAGATTTTCTGTAGGTCTGTAAGGCCATCAACCCTTAGTAGGGACCTGGCGGAAAAAAGAACGTGACTGGGATGCCCCACCAAACACTGCTCCAGCCCACAGCAGGCTCTGAGTGGAAGATTTCCTTGAGTCACTCCCATAAAGAATGTTCTATGGGAACCTAGCACTAACGATGTCAACGATATATGAAATGGTTGAGCCAGGAGTGAAAGTGTGTTCTTAAAAATAAAGAAAGTCAATGCATCAAAGCCTGCCACCGGGAAGTGGGAGAATGAGAAAGAATTAGATGACCTGCCCCAAACCTTCTTTATCTCATTTGTAAAACAGGCACAGTAAATGCTCACGTTGAGAAAATGTTCTGAGACTGACATAAGCTCACATGTGCAGAGCTCCCAGCTCAGTCTGTGATATGGGGCATGTGCATGAGTGAGGTTTGCTGGATCCAAGTCCAAAAAGCCATTTTACTGCAAATTAGTAGAACTCAGCACATCATCCCTATTTTCAAAATGTATTTTGCAAGGCTTTCTGGTATTTATCAGGAGACATTCATCATTGTCTCAGCATGACCTGCAGCAAATCTAGGTCACATGAAGTTAAAATCTATCTTGTATTCCAATGTCACAACCCCTTGTCCGGTTCTAAGGCAAGAAGAAAAATATACATATATTCCTAAATGAACACATCAACCTAAACAGAGCCAAACGGTTGCAAGATAGAAGGTGGTGACGGAAACGGACTTCTTTGTTCTGCAAGAATAATATTCTGAGCATGAGGAATGCCCAGAGGTGACAAAGGAGAAACAGAACGGGCACTGGGGGTCATGTAACAGGGTGACAGCAGGCGTGATTTATGACACGGCTGCACGAGGGTACAGACTCACGGGGCTTTGTAGGACAAAGCAGGGAAGGGAGGCAAGATGCCCTCACACCCCTCCCTGCAGCCAGGGAAGAGATGAAGATAAATGGACCCAGACACAGAAGGAAAGAAATCTGATTAAACATGAGTGATAAAATTTTCAGGATAGAGTTGGGATTTCAGAGAAAAACAAACTGATGTTTTGTGAGATTCTAGAATGTTAACCAAGGAAATCTATCTATCAGGGGAAAAAATAATTGAGACAGGGAAGATATGTTTGCGATACAGACACCTAAAAAGAGGAAACACAGCAGAAAGGGAGGAGAGAGCTGCAGATCCCAGCTGTCACGCACCAGCGAGTCACCTGTGCCTGGAGGTGCCTGGAGGCTCCTGTGTACCCATGCTACCTACCCCGAAAAAAGCCAACATAGAAACTAACATTTCAGAGCTGAAATCAGCTGGAGAGAGACTCTCACAGGTCAAACATCTCCTTGGCAATCTGTGGTCACCAGAATTCTTGTATTCAAACTACCCTAAACAAAAATATCTTGATTCATTTTCAAGGGCCCAAGTGGTGTGCAAAGTGAGAAGACACACACTAGGGAATTTGATCCATACCCTTCCAAGTCTTTTTTTTTTTTTTTACATCCTTATTGCAGTATAATTGCTTTACAATGGTGTGTTAGTTTCTGCTTTATAACAAAGTGAATCAGCTATACATATACATATGTTCCCATATCTCCTCCCTCTTGCGTCTCCCTCCCTCCTGCCCTCCCCATCCCACCTCTCTAGGTGGTCACAAAGCACCGAGCTGATCTCCCTGTGCTATGCGGCTGCTTCCCACTAGCTATCTATTTTACGTTTGGTAGTGTATATATGTCCATGCCTCTCTCTCACTTCGTCCCAGCTTACCCTTCCCCCTCCCCATATCCTCAAGTCCATTCTCTAGTAGGTCTGTGTCTTTATTCCCGTCTTACCCCTAGGTTCTTCATGACATTTTTTTTTCTTAAATTCCTTAAGGTCACCCAGGAGGCATTCTCTATCTCTTCACCCCTGAGGCAGCACCAGATCGTCCTCCAGAGAAGGACTTCCTGACTATCAGGTCCCTTTTGTCTTGTGGCTGAAAGGGGGTTGGGATCTGGGAAGAACGTCTACCTCTGTGAGCTGCACACCAAGTCCTGCTCACACAGCCTTGATTTCTGGTAAAATAGGATCTAGCCTCCAAAAGCAGACAGGGGAAGGCAGGCAATGCCTAGCAGCAGAGGTGTCCACTGAGAGGGCAGTAGGGTTTGCCAAGGGGAAGGATGGAGTCAGGACGTGTAGATGGTTATCAGAAGCAACTTATGTCGGGACCAGCTTGTGCTATGAGAGCACGCCCTCCAAGGACCTGCCTCTCCCTTTCTTTAGGTTTTTCCTATTTGAATATGACCCCCATGGGACCAAGAACCTGGTCAAGATTCTTGTGGAAACTGTCCATAACCCTCAGGTTTTCTTGAACAAAGCCAATTTCACAAAATATTCTTTTAACAAGGCCACTTTGATAGGTATATAACTAAACTATGATTTCATGGAAATGTTCTAGAAGACTTTCTCTACAATTGATCTTTTTTTTATTAAAACTATTGTTTAAAGTCTTAATTGTTTTAAAGAAAAAACAATGGGGCAATAGCTTATTATGAAGATACGAACAATCATTTATGGAACCCCTCTGTGTGAGGTGCTAAGGTACAAAGGTGAGTAAGCAAAACCCACGCACTCAAGAAGTCTAAAATCGTGCTCTCTGGGTCCTACCATCTCTGCCTTTTAAACAAAGGAAGAATGGGATGGACGCCCTAGGAATCACTGGACCCAGGTCCCGCGACCACACCTAAACTGTTCCCACCTTTTAAATAATCCCGTCCTCCTGCTAGAGGCGTATTATCTAACCACTGCCAATTTCCGTGTCCCCTCTGGACGCCTGCAATAACTTCCTGCTGGTATCCTTCATTCAGGGTACCGGGCTTCTGGTAACTGTCCTCTCCCCAGCCCCTCCCTCGGTGACTGTCTTGAACTCACTCAGCGCACTGTCCTGCCTTTGGATATCAGCACACCAGGAGGGCACCTCTAGCCCACGCCTCTCTGGGCTCCACCCCCTGGGCTGGCCCCTGGGGGTCCTCACCCTCCATCAGAGAGGTAGAAAGACTTGATTAGGAAGAAGCTCTGAGGACAAAGCCCCACCCCCACCCCGGTCCCTCTCCTTTGCTGCCCCATACCCCTTGGCTGGGGGCAAATTCACCTCTACGCCACTTTAGCCCTGCTCTGCCTGGAGCAACATGGACAAAGGGTTTCGTCAGGTTCTTCCCTGCTTCTCAGATCTTTCTGCTCTCTGGGTCACAACCTCAAGGTTATTGTGGCGGGGTGGGGGTGGGGATACGGTGGGAGCGGCAGCCATCCAGTGGTGTGAGTTCTAAACTTGGAAGTCATTCAGAAACCACCTTCTCTTTCATATCCATTATCCACTTCATCCATTTCTACCTACTTCATTGTCCCTCAGATCTATTTATTGCCCATTTTTCTCCACTGCCGTCACCCTCATCCAAGGCCATACTCTTTCAGTTGATAAAAGCAATGTTCACATACTGAGGTACGGGGCAGTCATTCCGGCTTCTGGCTTAATTTGATAGCCCGTTTGTGGCTATCACACCTTCTTTATACATCTGCTTTAGTTATTAAAGGGTGAACGGACCAGAAGTAAAGAATGTCCATGTTAAAAATAAAGATGAAACGCCCCCCTTCCTGGGACACCAATGCCCATGCTCCTTCCATGATAAGACCCCCTTCCCAGGCGCCAAGGCCATACTGACTCGCTGTGTGCGTGCTGATCTGGTTTTTTGAAAACCTAAAGGAATGTATCCCTGACTTGTTTGATGTTCTTTGTTCTGACAAGACATAAAACCGTGCTGAAAACCATGCTTCTCCAGAGCAGTTTCTCAGAGTAATCTAAGAAGCTGTCTTCTGGGCTATAGCCCTCAGTTTGGCTCAAATAAGACTCTTTTCTACTCCTATGATAGACTGTTTATGGATGATTTACATGGACACAGGAAACAACTGAAAGTCTGATACTTGACAGTTCAAAGTAGACGAGACTCTTCTTTCCATCAATCCATTCTCTGCACCTCACCGCACGGCTTCTAGCCATGCTGGCTTTCTTATTATTCCTTAAACGCTGTGATGTCTCTGACTGCAGAAGCTTTGCATATGCTGTTCCATCTGCCTGGAATTCTCCTGTCTCCCCTCACTGCTCTGACTAATCCTTACTCAGAGAAGACCTCCCTGATGCCAAAGACCTTGTGATTTTCCCATTCTCTACTTTTCCACTGCGTTCCTTCATTTAGATATCTGTATGACTTTTTACATTAGCGTCCATTTCCCACACTATCCTGTAAACACTGTAAACAGAAACTGTATCTGTTTCATTTGCTATTAAATTCTCCGTAATTAACACAGCACCTGACTCTTGGTAGACAGCCAATTAATATGAAATATTAAGTAAATGAAGAATATATAGTAATTCAGAGCTCAGATTCGAGAGCTAAACTGTACTGTGTTTGAACCTTGGCTGTATCACTTACAAGGTGTACGATTTTGGATGAGATACTTGACCAAAGCTTCAGCTTTCACATCTTTTTAAGATGGAGGCAATGAAGAGTCCTACTTGCACTTGTAAAGTTCAAATGAAATAAATACCAAGTATTTAGTAAAGGGCCTGACACATAAAAAGGGCTTAATAAGTCATCTGCTAAGGAGAGGATATATCCAATGATAACAATATAATAATGGGATCACAGAGTACAGGAGGAGGCCACAAGGCTTACAGTAATCAAACACACATGACACTACCTCCACCTTAAAAAAATTACTTTCATAGCTGTCATTTTGGGGAATTCTTTCCTCTCCTCTGAATCAGATTCTAGATGGAAGTAATAACTATGATATATATATTTTTAGTATAAATGAGCTTCAGTACCAGAGTCCCAAGCTACAGATCTTGTCGCTGGCCTAGGAAGTTGTATGCAGCTTAAGTGCCATACTAGACATTCACATCTGTTTTTTCATTTAAATTATCATCTGTGTGTTTGTTTAACAAAAGTGTTACTCCCCTGTTGGGTACAGTTTGGAGAGGAACTACTAGATTTTTCAGGACATATCATTGATCTGTAGGGACAAGAAAAAATATTCTACATCAGGGCTGTCTCAGAAAACTCAGGAGTCCCGGTTACCATAAATTCAGTTTGGTGGGAAGATGGCAGAAGAAACAAACCATCCTCATTGTTTCCACAGCGTGGCAGACTTCAAACTGATTCTTACAACATAACCTGTTCATAAATTTCAATCTATCCTATTGAAAGAAACAAAACAAAATAGCAACAAAGTTCCCGTTCAGGGGTTGGGAACGATACCCTACAACCTTCAACCTGCTGGGCCCTAAACAAAACGAAACTCTGGAAATGAACAGAAGACAAGACAGCTTTAGAGTCTGGGATGTTCCAAAGGGATCATTCCTATGAGTAGGGAGAGGGATGACAACTCACCTCCTCCTTCGCCAGAATCATCCACTTCACACAGGGGTGGGCAAACACTTCCTGTGTGGCGGCCAGAGAGTAAACATTGCAGGCTTTGTGGGACAGAGAGTCCTCCACTGCAACTATTCAATTCCGCTGTGTGATGTGAAGAGAGCTCTAGACAGTATGGAGAGGATTGAGTATGGCTGTGTTCCAATAAGGCTTTATTTATGAGCATTAATTTTTGAACTCCATGTAATTTTCATGTCACGATGTATTATTCTTCTTTTGATTTTTTCCAAACATTTAAAAACGTAAAAACCATTCTTCGCTTGCAGACCTTACAAAATAAGTAGTGGCTGCATTTGGCCGGTGGCTATGTTCTGACCCCTGGCTTAAGACACATAAATAAATATTAAGTCACACCTATGGATTTCCTAATTGCTCTTCGAGTCTTCCAGATGTGAACAGCAGGCCTGCCCCTAACTGGAAGATAGAAGGTCGTATATTGCACTGCAGAGATGAAAGAATGGAACTAATAGACAAATAAGTTTTTTAAATCCCATGAAGGAACATTTTACACACACTTTACGGTTTATTACACAGCTTCGCAAACTGGAAGCTTCTAAACAAGCAGGGCAGTGCTTGTAATCCCTGATTATAAAACCATGGCAGTGAAGGTTTAGAAAGTTCAAAGCAATGCTGTAAAACTAATAGGTTGCTGAGCCAGGGAAAGAATCCCCACTTCTAGCTCTAAATGTGCAACTGGAAGCCAAGACACAGCACCCTCAGTATATGCACCCCTCTTTGAGAATTCCCCACGAATTCAGCAGCAGACCAGTCGAGAAAATGGAAAACGTTGACAAAGTAAATGTCAATATTATGCACAGTATGGGTCTGTACCTTTGTCTACCATCCAATCTCCACTTTTGTCTCTACTGCTGTGCTGGGAGAATACTGTCCCCCCAAATTCAGGTCCACCTCAGACATGTGGCCTTATTTGGAAATAGGGTCTTTTCAGATGTAATTACGATGATGTCACACTGGATTATAATGAGTGCTAAACCTAATGACTGGGGTCTTTTTTCGAAGAGGAGAGGACACCCAGAGATACACACAGGGAAGAAAGCAGACTGGTGTGACTCGGCTGCAAGTCAGGGAACACCAAGCGCTCTCAGGATCCACCAGCAGCTAGGAGAGAAGCGTGGACCTGACTTTCAATCAGAGCCTCCAGAGGGAGGTCCTGCCTACACCTTGACTTCAGATTTGTAGCCTCCAGAGCTGTGAGAGAATCAATTGCTATTGTTGTGAGCCAAGCAGTTTGTGGTCATTTGTTACAGCAGCCCAAGGAGATGAACACAGCCACCCACTAGCACTTTGTATCTAGAAATACCTTTGAATATTGTTTCCCTGAAGACATCACTCATGTCGAGGCCACACTCAGAAGAGGCCTTTCCCACCCTTCTTCATTAGTATCATCCACATCCCACCCTTCAAGAATCAGCTCAGGGTCACCTTCTCCAGGAAACACTGTCCTGCCCCGTCCTGCCAGGAGAGATCAGGGACCCCTCCCCTGTGCCCAGATGGTAGTGAGAAAAGAAATTTTCACATATTGAGGTATGGGAAAGTCATTCTCGCTTATACAGCAGTTAACGTGAATTTTATGCTAACTAAAACAGCCTGTTTGTGGCCTATCAAACCTACACTGTACATCCTCTTTTTTTTTTTTTTTTTAAGATGTTGGGCGTAGGAGTTTATTAATTAATTAATTAATTTTGGCTGTGTTGGGTCTTTGTTTCTGCGTGAGGGCTTTCTCTAGTTGTGGCAAGCGGGGGCCACTCTTCATCGCGGTGCGCGGGCCTCTCACTATCGCGGCCTCTCTTGTTGTGGAGCACAGGCTCCAGACGCGCAGGCTCAGTAGTTGTGGCTCACAGGCCTAATTACTCCGCGGCATGTGGATACTCCCAGACCAGGGCTCGAACTCATGTCCCCTGCATTGGCAGGCCCATTCTCAACCACTGCGCCACCAGGGAAGCCCCATCTGCTTTAATGATTAAAGAAAAGGGCACAGTGACCAAAAGTAAAGAATGTCCATGTTAAAAATAAAGATGAAATGTCTCCCTTCCTGGGACACCAGTGCTCGTGCTCCTTCAATGATAAGACCCCCTTCCCAGGCGCCAAGGCCATACTGACTCACTGTGTTATATGGTGGTGGGTTTTCTTCTTCTGTGTTTTTTTTTTTTCTGAAATCTTGAAGGAAGGTATCCTGATCTGTTTGATGATCTTAGTTCTGACATGACATAAAACTGTGCTGAGGGCTTCCCTGGTGGCGCAGTGGTTGAGAGTCCGCCTGCCGATGCAGGGGACACGGGTTCGTGCCCCGGTCCGGGAAGATCCCACATGCCGCGGAGCGGCTGGGCCCGTGAGCCATGGCCGCTGAGCCTGCACGTCCGGAGCCTGTGCTCCGCAACGGGACAGGCCACAACAGTGAGAGGCCCGTGTACCGAAGGAAAAAAAAAAAGTGCTATTTCCCAAGCAGACAATTTTTTTTCCAAAGCATGTGACCCATGAGTGAGAAGATAATAAAAAGGGCCATTGGTAGAAAACCGAGGCTCTCGGTGGACTAGATAATCTTTAAAGTCCTTTTTGGCTCTAATGCCCGTGGGATTCCTGAACATTTCTCTAAGGCAATCAACTCTAACAATTTATTTCGCATTTAATTTTACTCTGTGGCCTCAAGGGGAAAATGTCCTGCTCTAAAATTTCAGGGAAAAAAACACAGAATACCCAAATGAGGATTCTAAAGAGTAAAGCAGGGAATTTAAAATGCTGGAAAGGCCAGAAGACAGAAATGAATTTAAGTTTTTAAAAAGCAACGACAACAAAAGGTCAAATGACCTGGAATAGAAATGGCAATGGCCCTGGGAAAAATAACAGGCACTTCTGTTCATCTGTAGGTAAATTCAGAGTTACTGTGTATCCCCAGGCTGCCATTACCCATCAATTTTAGGGATCACTGTAGGCCCAAGGTTCATGTGTGGTCAGGGTTTGGAAAATCAACAACAAGTTTTCTATTTTCAGAAACGCTCCTTTTGTTGGATATTCAGGGCAGGCATAAAAGTGTTCTCAATCAAGTAACACTAGGATGCAAACCACAGACCCTGGGAGCAGGGGAGGTGGGAGAATGGGCAAGACTGGAGAGGCAAGTGGACCAAAGTATTACGTTCTCCCAAGATCACAGGTGCTGGTAGAGAGAGGATCAGTAATAACAATGCCTGCAGAGGGACTTCCCTGGTGGTCCAGTGGTTAAGAGTCCGCCTTCCAATGCAGGGGACGTGGGTTCGAGCCCTGGTCGGGTAACTAAGATCCCTCATGCCGCGGGGCAACTAAGCCCACGCGCTGCAGCTAGAGAGCTCACGTGCCACAACTAGAGAGAAGCCCGTGCACCGCAAGCACAACTAAGACCCGACGCAGCCAAATAAATAAATAAATAATAATAATAATGCCTGCAGAAAGCACTTTGAAAACAAAGTGCTATATAAACGGGTTAGTTCAGTGAGTCTTAGGATGAACCTGTACTTTAGAGATTCTTACCCTCATCCCCATTTTACCACCCTGTGGAAATAAACAACAACCAAATGGGGACAAGAAAGGCTATTTATGTAGAGCTTGCCGTAGCAAGACAGCCAGCCAACATCACCTGCATTTGGAGGAGACTCAAAGGCAAGCAGAGAAGTGGAGAGGAGCTTCATAATGGAAAAGGGGTGGGTTTCACCCGTGCCCTGATTGGAGGCTGTTGGCCTGGGGAAACTGCAGGTGGGCCACCTAGAATGGGACAGCCTATGCGATTGGTTAGGGGTACATATTTGGCTTTTTCTGGTTGGTCCTAAGTTGGAAACAGGGACAGAAATTAGGGAAGCTGTCAGCTATTCATCAGGCCTGGCCATTCGAGGCCTATTGTTACAGGGCTATTTTTTGATTTCCTGGATTGTCACTAGAGAGGTGGTCTGACTTCCTACAAGTCTGACTCACAGCAGGCAGGCTTCTGGGCCAGTTACTGGATATCAATGGGTTGGTTTTCTGGACTGGTTGCCTCAGGTTGTGGGTCAAAGTTCTACTTTTAGATATGTTCTGGCCATTGTCGATTTGTGTATTTAGTCTTTCAACCCTTAGGTGTGAGTCTGTACCAGAGAAAATTGGCCCAAATAGTTACCAACATCAACTCTCAGGGCCCTGGAGAGGGGCTGGGGGTACCTTCCACACAGCATCCAATGCATCAAGACGCCTAATGGAAATGATCTATGCATCCTGTGAAATGTCCATACAGCCTATCAAGGCGTCAACCATCTCTTTTTAAAAGTAAGATCATTATGTTGCTTTTCCTACTTACTTATTTGCTTCCAGACAATGATTAACACGTCATAGAAAATGATTCAATCAACAAATCACTGGTAGAGCTAAGTTTTCAAAATCCAGGAAAAAGTTCTCAAAGGGGCCTTTGGTAAAGTACCCTTGCAAACACTTCTTTCTGTAAAATCTGAACCTCTTCCCCTCTATCAACTGACCCCAAGGAGTCTGGCAGAACCGGAGCCTGAGTGGGGTGAAACATGGATCTGACCAGAGCAGCAAAGATCGTGTCCTCAAGGTCACAGCTGGAGTCACAGTGCCCCTTTCTGTTTGCTTGTGAAGGGGAGCAGAAATAACCCCTCCCCAAAATAAGCCACTTTGGCATATTGATTTTTTTAATGAAGCTACTTAAGAAACAGCAAGGTCCAAGAAGGATACTCTGACCATCCTTTG
The DNA here is from genome assembly GCF_059928025.1 of Delphinapterus leucas. Lineage (NCBI taxonomy): Eukaryota > Metazoa > Chordata > Mammalia > Artiodactyla > Monodontidae > Delphinapterus > Delphinapterus leucas. The sequence goes on from NC_143149.1 coordinate 31,603,042, forward strand.
TCCCCCTGAAAGCAGGAAATAAATCTCCCATGTAAAAGACAGGAGGAGACAGACATCCGTATCACCAAAGATACAGAATTCAGGGGAGGAGAAGCCTGTATAAACCAACCTTGTTATTCCTTCACTAATTTGCTACCCCAAGCCCAAAAGCCTTTGTCGTGTCAATTACTCACAAATTTATTGCTTTGCTTCTTTGTCTAAAAAGCATAAAAGTTGCCTGTTTTGGTCACCTCCTTGAGTCTCCTATCTTTGGGGCTCCCACATGTATGAAAGGAAATTTGTTCTTCTGCTCATGTGTTTTATGTCATTTTAATTATTAGACCAGCCAAGGAACCTAGAAAGGAAAGGTTTTCCTCCCCTACACCTGATGGATTACTCGCTAGGAGCTCAGATATAAGTGCAACATTCATGATTAGAATTTGAGTGGATAGAAAATAATCTGTGTTCAAAGAGCTAACTGTCAAATGTCCGTGAATTCTATTGTTTCTGACTCTCAGGATTAGACGCTAAATGGCTATTGAATAAAGGGATACATCACTGAATAATTTCAAGAGGAAATAAAAAACCTAATTCTGTTCTCGCTGTTAATAGACAGCTGATGGAGGGCGGGTCTCCAACGTGGTTACAGGATTCTGAGATCACATAAAAGCTGACTTAGGCCAACTTTCCTGTGTCTTAATAGGTTCTTTGGCTAGGGATGCACCCAAGAAAACACCTGTCCTCCCCTCACTCTCATGTCTCCATCTGGTACCACCCATCCAAGCCCAAAGACCCCAGCTCACATGCCAAACCTGCAGTAACACCTTCCCTGGTCGGATGGTCCTGGCATGACTCACCCGCCATTTGTCTCCATGGGGCTTTGTACAAATGTTAACAAACACCTACACTGTGGCATCAGAGCTATTTTTTATACAATGTTAACCTCTCTCATTATATTTAAGTCTCTTTAAAGCCACAGGTCTGTGGCTTATGTGTCTCTGTTTCCTCAGTGGGCAGTAAAGAAAAGTCCACAGCACCCAGATGAGTCTATACGTGAGCACCTCATTTTGTGATGCTGAGACACACAGGCTTAGAATCTGTGACCCTGCCAGCTCTGCTGCTTGCTGCCTTTGGTCACATGCAGTTACCTTTCTCTCTCTGTTTCTTCTGTGACAACAAACAAGTACAGTTTTTGTCCAGTCTCTTTGATGATCATGTATTAATTTTTAATAAGACCGGCATCGATATGGCAGCAGAAGGAAAACAGGTTCACAAGCACAGTGAGAGCGTGGGGTGTGAATTCTACATCCTCAGCCTCTCAGCCCTCAAAGGGTGAGGAGTTTCTGTGTTTCATCCGCAGTTTTTATCACGGAGGGTCTCTGCCATGGGTGGATAAGAATATTCCACTCATTAGGAAAAGGGTCCCCTGGTGGGAGGAAGCAATATTTCTCTCATCAGTCTTGGCCTTGGCCTGGCTAAGGGAACCCCTTTGCTCTGACATTAAACCCTCAAAGCAACTTTCTAATTGTCATTTGTCTCCCTAAGTAAACATTCCCTCAGGGAAAAGTGACGCTGATCAAAGCCCTGAATATTTTTGTTTGCAAGATGTGCACAGCTTTCATTATAAATGTGCACAGCTTTCATTATAAATGAACAAATGGCATTCTGTTTTACACACCAAAGGAAACATACATTATGTAGAAAGCAAAGCATCTGATCTTTCTGACAGGTTTGCCCTTAGGTCATGTCTTCTGAAGGTGCCCTCCTCCCCTCAGCCAGCCTCTGTCTGTCTCAGCCCCTCTGTCTGTTCTTTTCTATGTGAGGTCCCAGCACAGTACCATCAAAAAGTCTCTCAACCCCATACTGGCAAGTTCTGGCAGGAAAAAAGGAAAAGACTTGCTTACATGTCATATTTTCTGTAATATTTAATGTGAACGATTTCAACTCACTTAGCTTTCCCACTAAGCTGGACATAACTGCAATTCCCAGACCTGCAAAGTTTTTAGCAAACAGAACAAATTATACAAGGATAACATGTGGCATCAGATACTCACATTCTCTGATCGGAGCCTCTTTGCGGGACACCCACCGTCCCTGGGGTGAAGCATGTAATATAGTCGGACTTTACTGGCATGTTTTCGACTCTGGGAAGAAAAAGCAGAAGCAGATACTGTGAAAGAGAAGGCATTCTGAATCCTTGGACACATAGCCAGTGACTGCAAATGCCCAAAAGGACTTTGCTTAGAAAACACTTGAAACAACAAGGTTCTCACTGCAGACCACAGAGGACTACATTCAATATCCTATGGTAAACCATAATGGGAAATAATATTTTAAAAAGAAGGTATATATATGTGTAACTGAATCACTTTTCTACACAGCAGAAATTAACACTTTATAAATCAACTACACTTCAATTAAAAAATATTAAAACTGAAAAAACAGAAAACACTTGAGCAGGTTCCTATGGGTCCCATGGGGTGAAGTTTCAGATAGGTTAAGTGACTTGCCCAAGGTCATCAAGCCAATATAATTTCAGGATTAGAAAACAGAGTTAATGAAGAAAGGTGAAACCATTGGGACCTTTTTTTTTTCCTTTTTTGCGGTACGCGGGCCTCTCACTGTTGCGGCCTCTCCCGTTGCGGAGCACAGGCTCTAGACGCGCAGGCTCAGCGGCCATGGCTCACGGGCCCAGCCGCCCTGCGGCACGTGGGATCCTCCCGGACCAGGGCACGAACCCGTGTCCCCTGCATCGGCAGGCGGACTCTCAACCACTGCGCCACCAGGGAAGCCCACCATTGGGATCTTTTAGCCTGGAGTGAATGTTTAATTGTCTTCAAAGGTAAGACTAGGTCAGCAGAGGGAATAATACAAGGATCAACTGTGATGAAGAGCTAGGTCCCCAGCCCCTCTCTCACTGCAGCTGCCCTGCCCTAAGGAGCCAGGGACAACGGCGCCCTGGGATGGCGACACGCGCACGGCACCTCCAACCAAAACCTGATCAGAGCCAAGCTACCCGCAAGCAGGCAGATGCAACTGAACAAATCAAGCCCCACCTCCTGCAGGCTAGCAGGACTATGAATTCCATCTGTCCTGACTGCTCTGTGTCCAGTGTGGAGAAACTGACCCCTTCTTTATTTACTTATTTATTTTTTGCCTTTTCTGGGTTATTTTTTTTTCTTATTTATTTTTATCGGGGTATAGTTGCTTTACAATGTTGTGTTAGTTTCTGTTGTACAACGAAGTGAATCAGCTATATGTATCCCTATATCCCCTCCCTCTTGAACCTCCTTCCCACCCCCCCATCCCACCCATCTAGGTCACCACAGAGCACCGAGCTGAGCTCCCTGTGCTATACAGCAGGTTCCTACTAGCTGTTTTACACATGGTAGTATATATATGTCAATCCCAATCTCCCAGTTCATCCCACCCCCATGTCCACATCACCCCCATGTCCACACATCAGTTCTGTACGTCTGCGTCTCTATTCCTGCCCTTCTTATTTCCATCTTTCCTCCTTTGCTGAAGTGAGAGCCCATCCAAACTCCCCTCACCTCTAAACAACACTGCAGTTCTAACTTCTAAGTTGCTACCTGAGGCAGGATGGTGGGCTGAAAACACCAATAAAAGAGTCAGAAGTTCAGAACCCCAGTTCCAGCCCTACCACTTTCTAGCTGCATGATATTGAACAGTCGTGATATCGAACAAGTCGTGATATCGAACAAGTCACTTAGTCTAATTTGTAGCCAAAATGAGTGTCACTTTCTCCATGTACAAAATGAACACAATGATATTTATTAGGGTTTCCATGAGAATCAAATGTGACATTGTATAGGAAACACTGTAATCCACATAATGCTAAACATCGCTCACTGCAGACTGCCTCAGTCCTAACTTCGAGTTCTATGTGATCTCCATAATATGAATTCTCCTTGAATCCTTTGCTACCTGATTCCAAGTCCCCCATCCCCTTCCTTTACTCAGAGATTTTTTCCTTGTTCTCCAGTCCTTGGTTCCACTTGTCATTCTCTACAATTGGGTTCTAGCCAATCTCCTGAATAATGGTTTGCCTTCATGGATTAGCCACAAAGGCAAAGTGATTTTCAGAGAATACACAGCAAATTGCATCTTGCTTACAGGACGTAGTGTAAATCCTTTCTGTCTGGGTTTCCTCATTTATCACTTTTTTAATTCCTTCATTTTTCCTGGAGCCCGAAGACTGTGCTTCCAAACAGTCCCTCGACCCTTCTATGGTCTTTAAATGGGTTTAAAAGTGCTATCGGAACATGAAAAATACTAGAGACATAAAAAAGTACTGAAGTGTGATTTTAAAATATATTTATAGTCCTTTCTAGGTTGTATCTTAAGTTTTGTTTGTTTGTTTGTTTGTTTTGCTGTACGCAGGCCTCTCACTGTTGTGGCCTCTCCCGTTGCAGAGCACAGGCTCTAGACGTGCAGGCTCAGTGGCCATGGCTCACGGGCCCAGTCGCTCCGCGGCATGTGGGATCCTTCCGGACCGGGGCACGAACCCGTGTCCCCTGCATCCGCAGGTGGACTCTCAACCACTGCGCCACCAGGGAAGCACTACCTTAAGTTTTAATCAAGGTTATCTGGAGTCTTGTCTGCCTGGAAGATTGGTAGGACAGAGAAATGGAACCCTATATGAACCCGTGTCAGACGATTTCAACATCATTGCTTAGCTTCTGCATATGTTTGAGAATGATGCCATGCAAACTAGCACTTCTCCTTTTGCAGATAAATATGTTGATTTCTAAAATGTGTACACCTTTCCTACAGGATTGTGGGGTTTTTGGAGGTAAGGGGTAGTGGGAATATTAGGAATACTGCTATAGGCAAAAAAATAATAAAATTAAAAGAAGATGTCAAAATCTCCAGGACAGTGAACGTGGCCACAGAGCCTGGGCTGGTGAAGAGCACACACAGACAGGTAGTTGGTCAAAAGACAAAGTGATAACAGCGTGAGCTCAAATGGGGCTGAAGTAGGTTTTCAATTTTGCATTTGTTACCATAGAAGAACTTCTTATCACAGTCCTTGCAGCATCAATCTACCCAGGGAACAAAATCATGGCAAAGTTGGAAATCTCATAATGCAGCCTGTTTTGTGGTTGGGCTTTTTTTTCCTCTTTCCTAAAATAAACCATTTCTTTCAAAAAGACTATTTCCAGCAAAGACAGAGTTCACTAGGCTATTTACTTGCAGTTTGACAAAACTAGTAAAAACCCATTAGCTGGAAGAAAAAAAAAAAGGAGTAAAAGGGCAGCTCGGGTATGAAGCCATTAGTGATGAGCGATGCTGGGTTCGACGAGCCTTCTTCGTGATTTTGTTCATTGAAGGCTAGTTCTTCTCCTTCAGCTTCCCAGCCTCCAGGTTTGATGGAAGGACTGCCTTGCCCCAGTGTCTGGGTGAAAAGAAACAGAGTCTTGGCAAACGCCACCTGATTGTAGATTGATGGGGGAGGTGTACTGGCTCACCATTTAGCCGCATCCGTTCTGCCTGGTTCTCTTTTCCCCCTGCTGCTTTTTCCAGGCTGGAGACAAGGCCTCCCCACCCTGACTTCAGGCAGGAAGTAACAACCCCAATGACAGTCCACTCCCCAGCGAGAGGAGCACGGAGTCCCAGTGAGTCTGATTCAAACCCAAAGCCACAAATCATGTTGGTTGACAAAGGGAAAGAGGTTCCCAGCAGAATGTTCCAGGTGCTCTCAGCTCGCCCTGCCTCAGCCCTGGAGCTCTCCAGCAGCCCTCCCCTTTCTTCCTGGTACACTCACCCCTTTGTCCTGACAGGACACTGAGTCACCTACTGCATCTTCCTCCAAATGACTTCTCTTAACTACCCTCCTCTCAGCTTCCCTTAACCATCTGAAATTGCTTGGAATTTGGCACCGAAATTCCATTCCATTTATTCTAAAAACAAAACCTTCCCCATAAAACGTTACAATTAAATTTGAGCAAAGATGTTCATTGCGGCATTATCGAAATAGGAACAAAAAATAAATAAATAAATTGGGAGACAGCTACATTTTTGACAACAGGGGATGGGTTCAAGCCGCCGTCAATGCCCTTATGTTCAATTGGAAATGGAAAAAATGCTTTCTACGTAATGAATGTCGGATGGAAAATGCTAAACTCAAAATGGCTTGTATATATGTCCATGCCTCTCTCTCGCTTTGTCACAGCTTACCCTTCCCCCGATGACAATTAAATAAAAATTCATAAGTATACCAAGAAGAAGTGGCAAGGGAAAAGGAAAAAAAGCATGATTTATTAGGGTAGAAGGAGGCTGGATGGTTTTCCTTCTTAATTTTTATAACAGATTCATCTTTAACATAAAAATAATAATAACTTCACAGTGCCCAAGCCTTTGTAATTCCTCACTAAGTCTACTTTATATGCAAAATAATTGTAATTAGTAAAAAGCATCACTGATCTGGAATGCGTTTAACATATACTGATATAACTGACCACATTTACATCTACCCTTATCAACATTCAAAATGCATATTTTTTTCATTGCAATAATTGTTATTTAGAGGAGCCTACTTAACCCAAGGGTAGCACGTGCTACTTCAAAACTGAAAACTTGATTTTGGTACGTACAAATTCAATGGTAAATATGTGTACTTTTCACAGTGTGGTCACTTTAGCTTTCTGTGTGTGTGAATGGAGATTACGGCAGCAGTCCCCAGCCTTTTTGGCACCAGTGACCGGTTTCGTGGAAGACAATTTTTCCACGGACTGGGGTCGGGGTGGGGGTGGGAAAAATGGGACGGTTCCCGCGGTAATGCAAGCCATGGGGAGCGGCAGATGTAGCTTCGCTGGCTTGCCCACCGCTCACCTCCTGCTGTGCGGCCCTGTCCCTAGCAGGCTGTGGACCGCTGGATTATGGGAGGGTAAGTGCTGTCCAGACAACCAAACTGAGAAGCCCTGGAAGAAAGCTACTTCTGAAACTGACATCCAAATAAACACGAATAATAGCAAGTCCTTAGGACTTTTTCAAAGATGCATTAATATCTAAAATTTACACTGCTTTTAAGAGCTTAAAAAGCCAACTGAAAGGAGCTTAAAAGAAAAAAATATCTACCTTATATGCTAAATGTATACCTTACGGAGCTCCAAGAGGGAAAAGGACCATTCCTTTCAGGGGAAGAAAACATGAAAAAGGAATTACAATCTCTTTCAATTGCACTCAGCGTCAAACCCAGGTTCTTTCTTGCATTAATATTTGCATTTTAAGCAAAAGTCATTACTTTCATTCAAACCACATCAACTTTAAGCTTCCCAGATAGGCCAGAAATGACCAACTCTTCCGTTTTAATTAAAGCCTTTGCCCCCATCGCTGGGCATTGTGCGTGGGCAGACCTATCTGCAGATTAGTTCCCTTGGCTGAAACAACCTCTTGGCGCTGTAAGAAACAGTCTAAAGTGGAAATTCAGGCCAGCCTTCTCTTTGCAGGGATAAAGAACGAGACCAACCTCTATTTCTGATCTATTGCTGTGAAAGGAGAGGGCGAAACACATAGAAATAGAACGGCTCTCTGCTTCACCTAAATAACCATCTTCCATTATCACACATTCCTTAAAAAAACTCGCAACTCACATTTGCTTCCAACAAGGCTACTGATTTCTGGTCTCATAAAATGTGGCGGTAACAAAGCAACTTTGTATTTGCATAACGTTCCTAGCAGCCTTCAAAGTCCTTTCACATTTATCCTCTCATTTTATCCTCCAATCACAGCTGTGAGGCTGGCAGGAGATGTGTTATTTCAAATAAGCTTTAAGATCCATTGCTGATTTCCTAGTTAAATCTTCACCATCTTATTTCATCATAGGTATCTAATTATACCTCTTCCAGAAACCAGCTAACATAAGCCAAGAACTACAAGAAAAAAAGAAAACCTGGAACAGACTGATCATTACAGAAGAGTGATTCTCACAAGCCACCAACTTTTGAGGTATTTACACTCGTTCTAGGGTAAAGAGCCCCTGATTAGAGCAGAGACAAAACATACCAAAGGTGTGACTCCCCAGCTGCCCAAGAATGTCTGCCGGATGTGAGATGGGGGTTCCATCCCTCAGGAAGGAGGAGAGGTTGCCCTGGCAGATCCCCACTTAACATTCTGAAGTTGAGATCCCAGGGCTGAGCCCCAGAAAAACTGGGGGGACAACTTCACTAGGAAGTCAAGATTAAATGCAGATAAACCAAGAGAAACCATGAGTCTCGGAGATTCCCTCTGATAAGCAGGGCTCTTTCCCAGATTGGTGCACCCGGATTGGTTGGATACAGAAACCTATAGTGGAAGATGGACCAACTGGAAATCTAGGAAGAGAAGACTGACCCCCTAGAGAAAGGCTTTACCAACACAGAGAAGGAAGAAATAAAACTCCTCTGCCCAAGGCCCCAAGGCAAGATGTCCTACCCAGGCTGCTGGGCTACTGAAATGGTCTGTCATCCAGCCCTACAGCTGAAGTTGGATCAGAAGATCCTAAGAAGTTTGGGGTGGACTCTGAAAGGATCCAAGGCTGGTCCACACGCACTGGGGACATGTGGCAGGCCTTAAACTGATGAGTGGCGCACAGAAAAAAATTACATGACACAAAAGAAGACATTGAAAAAACTCTCAAGGAAGAGACATCAAGGAATTTTCTCTTTGCAAAATATTTACCACAATAACTAGAAGTAAGTTTTAAGCGGCATGTTGTACTGGGCCATTTAATTTCAGAAAATATGGACTGAGGATTAAAGCTCAAAGATGAGATAAGACAACTGATTAAGATCTGAGTTAATAAAGCTATTAAAAATATCACAGCTTAATGTGGAAGACCTTTCACAGCAGGGCAAGAGCAGAATCAATACTGCAGGTCAGTGTGAAGTCCAGTTAGAGTCACTTCCTAGACTGCAGAAGAATTAGGATAAAGAAGTAGGAAAAAAATGATATTGGAGATCTGACATACGAAAGACCAGGACAAATATAGTGCAGCTTTAGCCGTAGAAAAAATAGACAAAAAAATTGGAATAGGAAAAGACTCCCAAAATAGACCCAGTAGTTTGGGATCAAAAAGAAAACTAGGAAAATATATCTAACTTTGTGATTGGAAAGTTTTCTAAACAACAAAGCAAAAGAAGCAGTACTGATAGATATAGCTAAATATATACATATACAAACATATATATATATATATATATATATGTTTGCAATCTGAAATACATAAATGTAAGAGGCAAACCACACAGTAGGAAAATACCTGCAATATGTAAAAGAAAGTGGTCTAATACCTTTAAGATAAAGAGTTGTCTAACAGATTTATGAGAAACAATAATATTAAAATAAGCAAATGATATAAATAGGAATTGTAGAAATGACAATAGCTAAAAGATACATAAAGAGAAGTTCATCCAAATTCTACCTCATATTTCTTACTTTAAAATACATATGTATTTTCACCCATTAAATTGGCAAAGGTTTATAAAATATACATATCCATATCAGTGAAGATACAGGAAAACTAAGACTCTTGTACACAGCTAATAGGCATGTGAATTGATACAATCTTCCTGGATGGAAATTTTGCAATATATATTCAAAAGGCAAAAACTTGTTTGATCCAAAATGCTACTCCTACAAGTTCATTTTAAGGAAGCAATTGGAGACATGTACTGTCATTTATTTATAACAGTGAAAATGAGAAAATAATTTAAATGTCCTGAATGAGAGGGATAAATGTTATGACATATATATGATAGATCACCAAAACTGCCACTAACAAGCATATTAATAATATTTAATGACATGAAAAATATCTATGCAATAACACTAAGAAAAAAAGTCTGTTTCAAACCAGAAAATACAAGATGCCAAATTTTTTAAACAGAAATATCTATGTGTACTATACACGCTTGTGTGCATAGACATGGCCAAAGTCTAGGAAGAAACACACCAAAAGATTAATATTCTTTACCATGGATCACAGGTGACTTCAATGTATGCTTATTTTTGAATTTTCCAAATTCCTTAAGGACCTAGTCATTCCAGTAATTAGTGGGGGAAAAAAATCACAATTTTTAAGGCAATTACACCCCAATAAAGATGTTAAAAAAAATCACAATTTTAAAGGTTCATTCCAGTTTTGATGATTTACCATATTCTGTTTTACCTTATGAGGACAGTGACATCACAACTTCTAACTCCTCAGAGAACACGGATTTTACACCTATTTTGTTCACTTGCATCCCCATCATTTAGCATCATGCCTGACACACAGCCGGTGTTCAAGAAAGGTTTGTTGATTGAGGGACTGATCGCATGCATGAAAGAAAGAAGTGATCCAGAACCAGAGCCCAAGACTCCTGATTGCGTGGAAGTGTGTGTACATCATGGCTATAGATTCCCTTCCACTCTGAAAATGAAATCAAACCCACCTCCCAGTTTTTACCATCCCTGAACCCCACGGGCAGGGCAGGTCCAAGCGGTGGAGGGAGCGTGAAGACTGGAGAGAGTTCTGGCAACAGCTCCTGCAGGCATTTTGCAGACTGTACACATTAGAGGAAAACTCTCAAGGGGACCTGAGGACAGCTGAGCTTGAAGAAAAACTCCCAGGAAACCGAGGAATTGCTGCAGCTGGTACAGAAATCCAGATCCAGAGCGAGCCCTCTTGCTGCAGCCATCATGACACATGCAGATCCAGGTGGTTGAGCAAGAGGAGGTTTGGGACTGGCAGAGCCAACTCCTCCACTGTTTCCAAGAATCCCAATCCACCAGACACTGGTTTAGTAAATCTCATTTAACCTGTGGTCAGACACAGGCTGTGGCCTAGGGCGATATGTCACTTAGTTTTTAATCATAGGATCCCGGGCATTTGTGCTGCTATGGACTGAATTGTATTACCCACCCCCCAAATTCATATGTGGAAGCCCTCACCAACCACCCTCTCTCACGCCCCAGCATTACTGTATTTTGAGATAGGTAATTAACGTTGAAAGGGGTCAAAAGGGTGGGGCCCTAATCCAGTAGAACTGGCGTCCTTCTAAGATGAGGACATGTGCACAGAGGAAAGGCCATGTGAGGACACAGCAAGGAGCTGGCAGTTCTGCAAGCCAGGAAGAGAAACTTCACCAGAAACCACGCCAGCACCTTGATCTTAGCCTTCCAGCTCCAGAACCGTGAGAAAGTAAATGTCTATTGTGTAAGCCCCCACGCGATGCTATTTTGTCTCACAGCCCCAGCTGACTAAGACATGTGCCATCTATCCACACCAGGTGCTCTTTGGGGGTCTTTCTTCTTGTATACAGGAATCAGTCCCTTTCCCAAAAGCAAACACGATAGCCTTAAAGTTTCTAGAATTAGGTCATTTTATTATTTTTCTGAAATATTTTTAAAAGAGCATTTGAAATGAGAAATGCTTATCTTAAACAAGTTTTGAGAAAAATGAATTTTTGGTGGAGAAAACCATATAGGGTCGGCTGGGCAGCATTCATGATTGTGTAAACATGTTCGTACTAAATCCGTTACTTCCGTCTGCCTACACAAGTGCCTACATCGGTGCATTACAATTTTAAATCAAAGTCTTGCAACTCAAAAAATTACATTACCACCAAAGTACAGAGGAACAATTTTTCTGTTGTGTGAGGGCAGAGCTAAATATTTCTCTAAGACGTCTGCACATTTTAAGCAGAATCACAGGAGAAATAAGAGAACACTGGAGGATACATAATGCAGTATACCTCACCTAGGCCTCACTTTTGCTGTTTGGGCAAATAAAACAAAAATGATTTTTTTTTCCTCCAGAAGCTCCTGTAAAGAAGTTAAAGTTAGAGATGAGAGAAAAAATAAAGCCAGTGAGATAAGTGATTAAAGTCAGAGAAGAATGGGTGATTTGAAGCAACAAAGCTACCAAAGCCTTCTGCAGTGTGAAAGCTTAAACACAAGCCAATCCTGCATGGTCATTTCCCAAGGTCTCTTGGTTTCTTTTACAAAATTCATGCCTGGAATAAGAAAAAGGTTAGCACTTTATAAAAACGTGGCTTTATGAGGTCTTACAAAATTAACCCAACCACTGCCAAGGGCAAACTCTTGTCTCCATCTCTTTGTTTGGAGTGAGGTTTAGGTGGTGGAGAAACCAAGACAAAACTGAGTCCCTGGTCTTCTGAAATAGATGACAGTCACCCAGAAAACCCAACAGGCAGGAGAGCAGGAGCAGGTTTAATGCGGCCTCATTACTCTGTCTAACATTTTTACATTTGATTTTCTTTTTACCCTATTATTTTATACTCCTTGGCATGTACCATACAATTATTCTCAAACTGAACTCTGTTGTTATGACTGAATCCTCAATTTTCGTTATTTTTATAGTCCTGATCCATTCCCACTATGTACCTTTAAAAGTTCTGCACAGGGCTTCCCTGGTGGCGCAGTGGTTGAGAGTCCGCCTGCCGATGCAGGGGACGCGGGTTCGTGCCCCTGTCCAGGAAGATCCCACATGCCGCGGAGCGACTGGGCCCGTGAGCCATGGCCGCTGAGCCTGCGCGTCTGGAGCCTGTGCTCCGCAACGGGAGAGGCCACAGCAGTGAGAGGCCCGCATACCGCAAAAAAAAAAAAAAAAAAAGAAAGAAACTTTATTTGCATTAAAAAAAACTTGTTTAAAAAAAACAAAAAGTTCTGCACAGAGCGGTTCCTCTATAAAAGCATGTTAATTACTTCAATAGTCAGGTGAGCAGAAGCTTTTTTGTTCTGTAGTCTGCTTTTGTTTTTATAGTCCCACTTGATTATTTTTGCTTAGGTTGGCTTTGCTTTTGGTGTCAAACCCCCAAAAATCATTGCCAAAACCAGTCTCAAGGAGTTTACTCCCTATACTTTCTTCTGGGAATTTTATGGTTTCAGATTTTATGTTTAAGTCTTTAACCCATTTTGAGTTAATTTTTGTGTGGGGAATAAGACAGTGGTCCAGTTGCATTCTTTTGCATGTGACTGTCCAGTTTTCTGAACACCATTAATTGAAGAGGCTATCCTTTCCTTTATTCTTGGTTCTTTTGTCGTAAATTACTCGATCACATATGCATGTAAAGGTTTATTTATGATCTATGTATTCCATTGATCTATATGTTTGTTTTTATGCCTATATCATACTGGTTTTTTTTGGGGGGGTTTAACATCTTTATTGGAGTATTATTGCTTTACAATGGTGTGTTAGTTTCTGCTTTATAACAAAGTGAATCAGCTATATGTAAACATATTACCAAAGATTTGAAATATACTTTGAAATCAGGAAGTGTGATGCCTCTAGCTTTATTCTTCTTTCACAAGATCACTTCAGTTACCTGGGGTCTTTTGTGCTTCTATACAAATTTTGAAATTGTTCTATTTCAGTGAAAAATGCATAGGAATTTTGATAGGGATTGAACTGAACCTGTAGATTGCTTTGGGTAAAATGGACATTTTAACAATACTAATGCTCCCAATCCATAAACATGGAATATTTTTCCATTTTTGTGTGTTTTCTTCAATTTTTTTCATCAATGTTTTGTCACTTTCAGTGTCCAGATCTTTTACCTCCTTGTTTAAATTTATTCCTAAGTATTTTACTCTCTTTGATGCAATTGTAGCTGGGATTACCTTCTTAATTTCTCTTTCTGATAGTTCATTGTTAGTGTATAGAAACCAACTGGATTTTGTACATTGATCTGTATCCTGCAACTTTAATGAATTTGTATACCAGTTCTAACAGTATTTTTGGCGGAGTCTTTAGGGTTCTCTACATATAATATCAGACCATCTGCAAATAGAGACAGTGTTACTTCTTCCTCTGTGATCTGATACATTTTATTTCTTTGTTTTGCCTAATTGCTCTGGCTAGGACTTCCAATACTATGTTGAATAAAAGTGGTGAGAGTGGGCATCTTTATCATATTCCTGATCTTATAGAAAAAGCTTTCAGTGTTTCACCATTGAGTATAATGTTAAGATGTGGGCTTAGCATATATGGTCTTTCTCATGTTGAGGTACATTCCCTCTACAACCAGTTTGTTGAAAGTTTTATTATGAATAGATGTTTAATTTCGTCAAATGCTTCTTCTGCATCTACTGAGATGATCAAATGACTTTAACATTCATTTTGTTCATGTGGTGTATCACACTGATTGATTTGCAGATTTTCAACCTTCCTTACATCCCTGGAATAAATCCCACTTGATCATGGTATATCATCCCTTTAATGTATTATTGAATTTGGTTTGCTAGTATTTGTTGAGGATTTTTGCATCTATGTTCACGAGGAATATTAGGCTGTGAATTTTCTTTTCTTGTAGTGTCCTTGTCTGGTTTTTGGTATTAGGGTAATGCTGGCCTTGTAAAGTAAGTTTGGAAGTGTTCCCTCCTTGAAAGAGTTTCCAAAGGATTAGTATTAATTCTTCTTTAAATATTTGGTGGAATTCACCAGTGAAGCCATCTAGTCCTGAACTTTTCTATGCTGGGAGGTTTTCGATTACTGACTCAATTTCTGTAGTCTGCTCAGATTTTCTATTTCTTCATGGTTCAGCCTTTGTAGGTTGTACTCTTCTAGAAATTCATCCATTTCTTCTAGACTGGCCAGTTCTCTGGCATTGTTTGTTTATAGTAGTCTCTATGATCCTTTGTATTTCTGTGGAATCAGTTGTAATGTCTCCTCTTTCATTTATAATTTTGGTTTTGAGTGCTCTCTCTTTTTTTCTTGGTAAGTCTGGCTAAAAATCTGTCTATTTTGTTTACTCTTTCAAAATACCAGCTTTGAGTTTCCTCAATCTTTTTTTGTTGTCTGTTTAGTCTATTTCATGTATTTCCACTCTGATCTTTGATATTTCTTTCCTTCTACTAAAAGCTTCTGCACAGCAAAAACAAAACAAAACCATCAACAAAATGAAAAGGTAACCTATGGAACGGGAGAAAATATTTGCAAATCATATTGCTGATAAAGCTTAACAGCCACGATATGTAAAGAACTCATGTAACTCAATAACAAAAAAAAGAACAATTTGATTAAAAATGGGAAGAGGAGCTACATAGACATTTTTCCAGAGAAGATATACAAGTGGCCAGTGGGCATGTGAAAAGGTGCTCAACATCACTAACCATCAGGAAAATGCAAATGAAAACCACACTGACGTACCACTTCACACCATTTGGAATGGCCATCATCAAAAAGACAAGAAATAACAAGTGTTGGCAAAGATTTGGAAAAAGGGAACCCTTGTGCACTGTTGGTGGGAAGGTAAACTGGCATAGCCCTTTGGAAAACAGAATGGAGATTCCTCAAAAAAATTAAAGATAGATCTACCATACGATCCAGCAATTCCACTTCTGGGCGTATATCCCACGGAAATGAAAACAGGATATCAAAAAGGTATCTGCAGCCTCATGTTCATTGCAGCATTATTCACAATTATTCACAATATTCATAAATCATAAGATATGGAACAACCTAAATGCCCATCAATGAATGAACGGCTAAAGAAGACGTGGTATTTACATACAAAGGAATATTATTCAGTCATGAGAATGAAGGAAATCTTACAATTTGAGACGCAATCATGGCCCTTGAGGACATCACACTAAGTGAGATGAACCAGACGCAGAAAGAGAAATACCGCATGAAATCACTTGTATGTGGAATCAATCAATCAGTAAAAAGGTGAACTCACAGAACCAGTAGAGAAGTAGTTGCCAGGGGCTGCAGGGTGAAGGAAATAAGGAGAGGTTGGTAAAAGGGTACAAACTTTCAACTGTTAGATGAATAAGGTCTGAGGATCTAATGTAAAACATGGTGACTATAGTTGATAACACTGTACTGTATAATTAAAAATTGCTAGGAGAGTAGAACTTAATCGATCTCATAAACAATAGATAAATATGATAAATATGGGACATGATCGATGTGTTAATTAACCCCATGGAGAGACTCCTTTCACAAGGTGTACATAAATGTGTACATATGTCAAATCCCCACGATGTACACTTTAAGTATATTACAAATGTATTTGTGAGTTATACCTTAATAAAGCTGAGATAAATAAATAAATGGCCAGATGATTTTACTGTAGAACATAACTCCAATAGACCTCACTTTGAATGCAGCGAGAGTAAATAATAATAATTTTTAATTGGACTAACAAACAAAACAGAATATCTGCGTAACAAAGAGATTCTTCCACGTACCAGAAAATTTAAATTTTTAAAGCCAGTTTCCTCTGGCACACTTGAAATGCGATTTTATTTTCACAGATTGTGCATTCATCCTATTTTCAAGAATACCTGTAGGTACATATAACTTTTATAATCTGAGAAAAGTAATCAACAAATTTATTAGGAACATTTTTCACTGTAAAATAATGTGCAAGGAATGGACTGTCTATTTCTTCCCATCCTAGTGTCCCCCCCACTCCATGTTTAGCTAGATTTTTGCACACCAACTTAGCCGGCTGAAGTGGGGCAGGGCTGGGAAGCCTCAGCACTGCTGAAATCCTGAGGGTCCAGCCGTGCCACTAGTCAAAAAATAGGTTAATAACTTTGTTTCACTTAATGACAGGGAGACAGAAATTTTTTTCTCTTGAATCCCTAGAGTCAAGTATCTGGAAGCATATTTTATTTTTCCAGAAATAGCTGTTTTGCTTAATACTGCTCTCCAGACCTTCAGCGCACACATGCACATGGCTGCCAGCTCACCACCACCTGCATTTCAGCTTATCTATTTGCCTATTCAAAGTCCCAGATTTTAATCTGCTTGCAGGTTGCTTTGAACTGATAGCATGATTAAAGAAAAATAGGGAATTCTGAAATAATCCATTCTCTCTAGCCAGGTGGTTCAGAGAGATAGACTTGTTCAGTGGAAGATGGTTGTATTCAATAAATACTCCCCAGATGCTCCAGAGTCCCTATGTCACTCCTTTCCCTCAGCTGGAGGGACCAGAGGGAGACACAACCTAAAGCAAGCAGAGGTTTGCACATCCATCTGCCACAGAGTGCAGCGTGCCCCCTCTCGGGGACAGCAGGGAGGGGCGCAGGAATCCCTAGTTTCCACCCAACCGCCCGCCCCTCTGCATACAGACCAGACCTGGAGTAGTTCTTTTCCTTCCAATCTTTCCCAAAGTTTGGTCTCTGGACCACCTGTTTCAGAATCATAGGGGGATTTTTTTTTAAAGGAAGGTTTCAGACCTCATCACAAGAATTGCTAGGGGCCAAGGGACCGGGAATTAGGTTTTTTGCAGCTCCCCAAGTGCTTAGAAGGCAAGTGGATTTTTGAAAACCCGGTTCTATTTTCCCTCCTTTCTAATCAGCTCCTCTCCCCTTCCCTTCTGTGGCTGCCAAGCCCAGATTGAAAGAGAAAGAAAACAGACTGGGAGAGCTATCTCCAGCTTCAGCTAGTGTGAAGCAAAATCTGGAAGAGCCGGTCTCGGCCAACCTCCCAGGGACCTGCAAAGAGCAGGCTGAGAAGTGCAGAGCTCGAAAGAGGCTGCGTGGCACAGAGATGCTGCTCTGGCATCTCTCAGCTCTCAAACTCTGAGACTCCACTTCTCACCATCTCCTCCCGGCCTCCATTTGCCCCTTCCTAAGGGCCTTCAGAGCATCCCCTGTAGGTCCTGCCACTCTCTTGCTCAAACCCAGTACTTCCAAAGAGAAGTCATTATCTTTCTTCCTTGTCTAGTCCCCTTTTCAATGTCTCTGTCTTTGTCTGGAATACCAGCGTTCTTGCAGGCAACCAGGCACAAAACCAAGCAAAGCAAAAATATTGGAAAATACCAACCAAAATTGTTAAATAAGGATGCTAAATATATTTAAGGAGTTAAGAATATATTACCAATATGAAACAAAAACATGAAATCATAAAAAAGCAGAAACACTAGGTAATAGGATTACACAGCGTGACTGCATGTGGTTTATTGCTTTAACAGATGAAAATCCATCAGTGTAATACACCGTAACCATGACTGTTGAACTGTGTGAATCTGTTATTTCTCTAAGTGAAAAACAATCAAATATTGGAAATTTCATATGGTTCAACTTCAGTTTTCTTTGATAATCAGACAAAAAATACATCGTTTTTACAAAATGGAAATGTATGTTCACACAAAACCTGCACACTGATGTTTATAGAAGGCTTACCCGTAATTTTCAAAACTTGGAAGCAACCAAGAAGTCATTTAGTTAGGTGAATGGATAAAATAAACTGTGGTGCATACAGACAATGGAATATTATTCAGCACTAAAAATAAATGAGCTGTCCAGCCATGACAAATTTAGAGGAAACTTCAGTGCCTATTGCTAAGTGAAAGAAGTCAATGTGAAAAGGCTACACACCATATGATTCCAACCATATGACATTCTGGAAAAGGTAAAAAACCATGGAGACCGTAAAAAATCAGCGGTTGCCAGGGGTTACAGAGGGGGAAGGATAAACAGGCAGAGCACGGAGGATTTTTAGGACAGGGACACTACTAAATATGATATTATAAAGATGGGTGGATGGCTGTCATTATGCATTTGTCCAAACTCACCGAAGGTACAACAACAAGGGTGAATGAACCCTAAGGTAAGCTATGGACTTTAGATAATGATGATGTCAGTGTAGGTTTACCAGTTGTAACAAAAGTACCATCTGTTGGGGGATGTTGAAATGGCAGAGGCTGTGCCTGTTGGGGGGTAGAGTCTATAGGAACTCTCTGTACCTCCCTCTCCGTTTGCTGTGACCCTGAAAACTGCTCTAAAAAATTAAGTCTATTAAATTTAAAAAATTAATGTAGATGCCAAAACCCTTAAGTAAAATGAACAAACTAAATAAAACATTGTGGGTATTTTTTAAAAGTAATGTATCATGATCAATACTGGATTATCTAAGAAGTGCAAGCATGGCACAGCATCAAAAAGCTCAATGTTATTTACCACATCAATAGACTAAAGGGAGAGAAAAATCATTATCTCAACCAATACAAAAAAATCATATGATAAAATCCAGCACCTATTTATATTCTTTTAAAAACTTAGTAAACTAGGGAAAGACAGGAGCATTCTTGCCTCCACACTGGTTGTATGAAAAATCTATAGCGACTGGTAGGCTTGCTGGAGAAATTTTTATTGTATTTCTTTAAAGACTATGACCGCTGTCACTCTTGCTGTTGCACACAGCACTGGAGCGCCTCATCAACTCCATAAACAAAGTGAAAGAAAAAGAGATCTGGGGAAAGGAAGGGGAGAGCTGAAACTCACTGTTTGCAAATAATAAAAAATGTATCTAGAAAAAAATTGACTGAGTCAACAGACAGACCATTAGAACTCGTAGGAGAGTTTAGTCGGTTTGATGGATGTGGAGAGGCACTGCCCAGATCCCCTTCCATGCAGAACGTGTGGCCCCTGCTCTGGGAGTATTGTCAGCAGCCAGTCCTCAGCTGCCAACTCTTTCAGGGATCCCCAAGGCCAGGTCCTTCCCAGGGTGAGTGGAGAAAAGAACATAAATAAATACCAGGAGAGGGACCTTGCATAGCCCGGCTTTGAGAAGGCTTTATGAATTCTGAATGCGATTAACTAATCCAGGTTACACACTTAGTAGGTTGTGTACAAGGTTACACAACTAGCAGGTTGTATAGAGCCAGTATTTGAACCCAGGCTTTCTCATTCCAGGGGTTAAATAAAGTCTTAACTACAATGCTGTACCACAGGATACTTTCCCCTTACCATCCTAAGATCACAAAATGCATATTCCTGTCTCTGTATATTTGTGGATTCTCTTCCCAATTCCTGATATACACGTATGCCTCTCATCACATAACCGAATATAATAACCCTTCTATGTCTATTCCAAGACTGACCCCTCTAAGGACTCTTCCCCAGTTGCCCCAGAAACTAATTTCATCCTACTCGAAACTCTCACAGCAATCATTGTCTTTACCGTATATTTTAGCCTCTTTATTATTTTCAGTTAAGCAATTCATAAAATACTCCCCAGCAATATCACATGCACATGTAGTCATCCCCCCAGCATAACTCATGTAGCCCCAAACCACAACTACTTTGGCAAAGGGCAATGTATGAATCTTCTATATTACCACAAGGCAGGGTGTACAGTCGGTGTCAAAAAAGCACCCCTCGATTTGAATAGATCACAGATAGTATATTAGTCTCTCTGTCTCGAGACAAGTTAAAGCAAAGGAAACAGAACTGACTGTCAAATTCAGTTCTGCTTGTCTTTCTCAAACACATGGTCAGTATTCTATAATTTCTTCCTTACCCTCAACATTCTTGACAATCTAATTTTGATTCAGAATCTCTTCCCGAAAGTCAGCCCACAGATAAATATGCACATATAAAGATAGCGCAGGACTACTGAGAAGTATTTAACCAGTGTAATCATGCATTCAGGCTGGACACTTTCTCATCCAATGAAAATAATAACATCTTCATCCTAACATTATCGGGCATCCCATGATTATGCAGCACCACGCATAGCCCTTTCCCTCTGCCACCTGCTCTTAACTAGATTTCAAGTAAGCCTGCCCCACTTCTTTTCACCTGCTGAGTGATTGGCTGTTTCATATAAATGGACTGAAATTTTGAAAACTGATGAATAAGGGTGGGAAAATTATGACTATTATTTTTTTTAAAAGATAGAGGGTTTAGCTGTCTTCAGCTCCCCCACAGCCCACTGCAGTGGTGTCTGGCTTACATGACAAAACACAGCAGCCAGGGCAGGGGGACGGGGTTTGCTGAATTAGGAATAGAGCAGAAATTAGCGCCTTCAACACAACCATCTGTTCTCCATGCACTCTTTTCTTCTGGACTTCAACAAGGGGTGATATGTTGATGCTAAGACACATTTAAATCCAGTTCCTGGTGTTTCAAATCTTACTCATCACAGCTGAGAGTGAAGTTAAGAAATTGGGCCAAGATGAGGGAGGAAATTAACTAATGTTCATGCCCCATTAATTTTCTAGTTTCCTTTTACTGGATTAAACCAACTGTACAAAAAATTCCCGCGATATTTCAGCTATGAGAAGAGTTATATGGACTGTGGCAGGTAAACAGTACAAACAATTACACAACAATTACTCATTCACTCATTTATTCTCCAAGCTCTTGACATGTAATATGTACAGACAAGGGTCAAAAACCACCTCCACAAGTCATGTGGCATGTGGATTATTCTGGGTTGAGTTATTGCTATAAAAAGAGATGCTACCGAAAGGAAGATGATCCAGCATACGCTATCTAGTTATTCTCTTGTGAAATCTCAGCATCACCTTCCACGAACATCTACTCAGTCCTTGTGCCTCCCAACTTACTGGCTGGAATTCACTCAGCTGTCCTTCGGCAGCCTTACACTTCTTGATCTTCTTTTGACTTGGTATGTCTAATAGCACTCCCCTTCCTCAAGAGTCTGGGTCCTAGAATAGATGTATACAAACACAGGTTGTGCTAACAGAAGAAAATTGGAGTTGCATTTTGCCAAAGGCTATTCTTGGTTCAAAGAGGATGAATAGGTAGAATGTAATTTTGAAATCTGTTACAAAGATTAAAACAGAACAGAAAGCTAGACTGTGATTATAAAGATAGATTAACCTTCCAAAATTGGGTTCATGAGAGAAGTTGTTTAAAGGCCAGTGAAGGAACATACATTAACTTTAAGATGCTGACTAATTTATGGTCTCTTAACTATAAAATGCAAAGGTAGAACATGACAATTTTTAATGTCCCAATCAATGGTAACACTCTGTGATTCATGATATACACACATTGAAAATGCCATTGCAAATTTAGAGCAGTAAATGCTTATGTTAGAACAGGAGGAAGGTCTCAAATCAATGACTTCAGTTTCTACCTTAAAAAAAATCAGAAAAAAGTAAATTAATCCTAATGAAAGTAAAAATGAGAAAAAATAAATATCAAAGTGGAAATCAAGAAAGAAAACAAAAAAATAGAGAAAAATCAATGAAAGCAGAAGCGGGTTCTTTGAGATCAGTAAAATTGATAAGCCTCTAGTCAGACTGATCAGCCAAAAAAAAAAAAAAACCCATAAAAGACACAAATCACCAATATCAAAGATGATGAGGGAGCTAACATCAGTACAGGTACTACAGATATTAAAATATTAATGAGAATATTATGAACAACTTTAGGCCAATTAATTCTACAACTTAGATGAAAGGAAAGATTCCTTGAAAAATACAAACTACTGAAGCTCACTCAAGAAAATATAACCCAAATAGCATATCTATTAAAGCAGTTGAACTTGTAGTTTAAAACCTTCCACAAAGGAAACACCACACTCAGATAGTTTCACTGGGAAATTCTACCAAACATTTAAGGAAGAAATAACATCAGCTGTACACAAACGTTTCCAGAAGTTGAAGAGGAAAGAATATTTCCCAGCTCATTCTATGAGACCAGCATTATTCTGACACCAAAAATAAAGATATTACAAGGAAAGAAAACTACAGATTAGTATTCCTCATGAACACAGATGTAAGAATTTTTAACAAATTTTCAGCAAGTAAAATCCTACAATGTATAAAAAAGATAATGCATCATGACCAAGTGGGATTTACCCTAGTAATGTAAGGTAGGTTTAATATTTGAAAACCAGTCAATAGAATTCACTATACCTACCAGCAAAAAAAATAAATTTATAATAATAATAATAAAATAATAATAAATAAAAAGAGGGGGAAAAAAAGAAAAGAAGAAAACTTATGTGAACATCACAATAGATGAAAAAATGCATTTGAGAAAATCTGACATCAATTCCTGATAAAAACTGAAAGCAAATTAGAAATAGAAGGGAACGCACTCAAACTGATCAAAGACATCTATAAAAAACCAAAAGCTACCACGATACTTAATGGTAGAAGATTGAATGTTTTCCCCAAGATGAATTAGGCAATGATGTCCACTCTCACTGCTGCTATGCAATATTGTACTAGAGATTCTAGCCAGTGCAATATAGCATGAAAAAGAAAATGTATCCAAATTATAAAGTGAAAGACTAAATATACAAATGGACAATGGCCAAACCATGTATAACTATAGAACTCTGACCCATAGCTATAGCAACCAGTCCTAGAAGTCAACCTACTATCTGCAGTAACCAGTCCAGAAAATCAAACTAGTCTTCATGGCAACCAGTCCGAGAAGCCAAATAGTAATGCCTGTAGCAATAGCCCAAAACTGCAAGAACATAATTAATAACTGAAGTCTCCCAAATTTTTCCCCTGCTTCCAATTTAGGACCAACTGGAGAAAGACAAATATATGTCCCAAATCAATCACACAGTTAACCCACCTATAGCTTCCCCATTGCTAAAAGCCTCTAATCAGGATATGTCTGAGTCTCTTTTTTGCAGCTATAAAGTTTTATCACCCCCTGCCTGTCTTTGAGTTTCTGCCAAACACAAGTGATGGTGACTGACTCCCTTGCTATAGCAATCTCTGAATAAACAGTGTTTGCTTTTTCTCTTTTGATTGGTCTTCATTTATTTCTACAAAAGAAAGAAATAAACCTGTTTTTATTTACAAACAACAAGAGTTATGTGTAGAAAAGACTACAGAATCTTTCTTAAAAGCTCTCAGAACTGGGTACTATGTTAGTAATGTTTCAGGATACAACACTGATATTCAAAAATCAATTACATATGTACTAGTGACAATCAGAAATTGATTTTTTAATTCACTATTTATAATAGGTCAAAATTGAAATACTTAGAGGTAAATCTGACAAATTATGTGCGAGACCTATGCACTAAAAACTATAATAGATTGCTGAGAGAAATCAAAGAAAAAGTAAGTAAATGAAAAGATGTACTGCATTCAGGACTTGTAAGACTCAACACTGTTAAGATGTCTATTCCTCCTGTAAGTTATTTATAAACTTCCAGTAAAAAATCTGTGTAGCCTTTTTATTTGTATGAATCGATGAACTGATTATAAAATGCATATGAATATGCAATGTACTTAGAATAATCAAAACAACTTTGAAAACAAAGAACAGATTTAGACTTACACTACCTGATTGAGACTATAAAGCTACAGTAATCAAGAGAGCCTGAATTTGGCATTAATATAGAAAAATACAGGACAGAATAGAGTGGGCAGAAATAGACTCACACATACATGGTCAATTGGATTTTTAACAAATATGCAAAAGCAATTCAGTGGAAAAAGAACAGTCTTTTCAACAAGAAGTGCTGGAAAAATCAGATATTCATACCAAAAAATGAACTTTGATCCATATCTAACACCATATAAAAATTAATTCAATCACCTCATACCAGATAAAATGGCCATCATCAAAAAGTCTACAAATAATAAATGCTGGAGGGGGTATGGAGAAAAGGGAACCCTCCTACACTGTTGGTGAGAATGTAAATTGGTGCAGCCACTACGGAGAACAGTATGGAGGTTCCTTTAAAAAGCTAAAAATATAGCTACCATATGATTCAGCAATCTCACTCCTGGGCATATATCCAGAGAAAACTCTAATTCAAAAAGATACATGCAATGTTCATAGCAGCACTATTTACAATAGCCGAGACATGGAGCAACCTAAATGTCTAAGCAACAGATGAATGGATAAAGAATATGTAAGATATATATATATATATATATATATATATATATGTATATACATACATACACACACACAAAATGGAATATTACTTAGCCATAAGAAAAGAATGAAATAATGCCATTTGCAGCAACATGGATGGACATAGACATTATCACACTAAGTGAAGTAAGTCAGATAGAGAAAGACAAATATCATATATCACTTATACACAGAATCTAAAAATTGATACAAATAAACTTATTTAAGAAACAGAAACAGACTCAACAGACATAGAAAACAAACATATGGTTACCAAATGGGAAATGGGGGAGGGATATATTAGGAGGTTGGGTTAGCAGATACAAACTACTATATATAAAATAAATAAAAAACAAGTTCCTAGCGTATGGCACAGGGAACTATATTCAATATATTGCAATAATGGAAAAGAATCTGAAAAATATACTTTTTCAGATATATATATATGTGTGTGTGTATGTGTATATATATATATATATGTATATGTACATATATATATATACATACAAACACACATATATGTATAAAAAACTGAATCACTTTGCTGTACACCAGAAACTAACACAACATTGTAAGTCAACTACAGTTCAATTTAAAAAATAACTTAATTTAAAAAATTAACTCAAAATGGTCCAATGGTCAACTGTGAAATCTAAAACAATAAAACTTCTGGGAAAAAATAGAAAATTTTTGAAATCATGGATCAGGCAAAGATTTTATAGATATCACATGAAAAGCACAATCCATAGAGTGTGAACAAATGGACCATTTGGACTTAATTAAAATCAAGAAGTACTGCTTTGCAAAATGTATAGTTAAGAGAATTAAAAGATAAGCCACCACCTGAAAAAATATATATTTGCAAATAGCATATTTGATAAAGGACTTGTATGCAAATATATAAAGAATTTTCAAAACTCAATTATAAGAAAACACACAATAAGATTTTTAAAAATAATCAAAGGATTTTAACAGACATTTCTCCAAATCTCAAAAAAGTACATGAAAAGATGCCTCAATGTCATTTGCTATTAGGAAAATTCCAATTAAAACCACGATGAGACACCACTACATACCTATTGGAATACTAAAATGATGTCTGACCATACCAAGTGTTGACAAGGATTTGGAGCAACTGGAACTTTCATACACTGCTGGGGGAATGTCAAGTCATACAATGACTTTGGAAAACAGTTTGGAAATTTCCTTAAAAGTCAAACATCCACTTACTGTATCAGTTTGTTAGGGATGCCATAACCACAGACTGGTGGGCTTAAACAACATAAATTTATTTTCTCACAATTCTGGAAACTAGAAGTCTGTAAGCATTACTGGCCTAGCTAAGAGTGTCACTGCACAGCTGGGCAGTGATGTCTCCAGGGTGAGGAGGGCTGTTTTGCTGCCCAACCAAGACAAGCAGTGAGAGCTCACCTTCTCTGGGATTGTGGACAAAGTTCCAGCTACGACTAGGTATGGGGGCAAAACAAGTCTGGATGGACCTTGAGACATAACATAGTCTTATGTTAATTTTACCTATAATAAAAATGCTGTTTCAATTTTCTACAGTTCGGTATTTGAGTTATATACTATGAGCATATATTATGTTGAACCGTATGTAACTTCTTTATTTGTAAGTGAAAAAGATCATATATTGGCAATTTCAACCTTACATTTCTTTGATAATCAGAAAAAAATAGATCTTGATTTTTTTAAAAATTGAGAACTATGTCCACACAAAAACCTGCACATAGATGTTTACACCAGATTTATTCATAATTGTCAACATTTGGAAGCAATCAAGATGTCGGCAAAATTTGCCAAGTAGGTGAATGGATAAATAAATGGTGGTACATCTAGGAAATGGAATGTTATACATCCATGAAAAGAGATGAAGGAAACTGAAACGCATATTAGTAAGTGAAAGAAGCCAACATGAAAAGTCTACATACTGTGTGATTCCAACTATATGACATTCTGGAAGAGGCAAAACTATGGTGATGGTTAAAAAGCTCAGTAGATGCCCAGGGCTTACATGGAGGGAGGGATGAACAGTTGGAGCACAAGAGGTATTTAGGGCAGTGAAACTATTCTGTGTGGTACTGTAACGGGAGACATAAAACCCATAGAATGAATAACACAAACAGTGAAACCCAAAGTAAATTATGAACTTGGGGTGATAATGTGTCATCATAGGTTCATGGATTGTAACAAATGACCATACCAATTCAGGATGTGAACTGTAGGAGAAACATAGAAGTCAGGGAATATACAGGATCTCTCTGCACTTTCTGCTCAATTCTTTGGGTAAATCTAAAACTGCTCTAAAAAATTAAGTCAATTAATTTAAAAAGAAAAAGACCACCTTGCCTTTCATGGCCAAGTACAGACATTAAGGACAGGTGAGCTCAGGGAGAAAAATCCTGGGACAGGCTGTGTGCACCTGGCAGGAAGGCAGCCCTCATGTCTGCAGAAGGGGCCCTAAAGGAGTTCAGACCAGTCCCAAAGACACGCTCCAACGACTTTCCAATCTGCCTAAGGCTGACCTTCCTTTCCTAACAGCATGACTTCACAGCAGCCTGGAAATCCTTTTGCGAATTTGCTGCTTCCTTTCAAGCATCACAAATTTTCCATTGGGGGATGTTTCTAAAGCTCTGGTGGTGTTTAATCTCATCTCCAAGTCATGCTAAAAAGTCCAACACTTGCAAACATTTCCAAGTAAAATGAATAGCTTGTGACAAGCAGTGTCCTCAGTGTTTTCAAACCTGCACGTCAGGGAAGACAGGGACCACCCCATTTTATCTGGGTCATTTTTCTTGCCCTGAGGTTTCCCAAGGTTGAGGGGGTCCCCTGAGATGTGACATCTGTCATTACAATTCATCTGGATTCCTCTTGTCACCTCCTTTAGGAAAAGTGTGACAGACTTGCCACTCTTTTTTTTTTTTTTTGCAGTACGCGGGCCTCTCACTGCTGTGGCCTCTCCCGCTGCGGAGCACAGGCTCCGGACGCGCAGGCTCAGCGGCCATGGCTCACGGACCCACCCGCTCTGCGGCATGTGGGATCTTCCCGGACCGGGGCACGAACCCGTGTCCCCTGCATTGGCAGGCGGACTCTCAACCACTGCGCCACCAGGGAAGCCCCTGCCCCTCTTTTTGCGATCATAATAGAAGCACATATTTGTGTATTTTCTGCCCCACATCTGTACATTCCTCAAGGTCTTCCATCCACGGAAAACAAAACATGCTTATTTCTCCCCATTCTCCTGTATTCTCATTCGGTTGAACAGAATGGCCAATTTCACCGAAGAGAAGTTCCCTGGAATTAGTTATCTGTGGGCTGATTGAGGAGAAGTCAAAAGGCCATTTTTATTTTTACCTTTAACAGAATTTTTTTGAACTGAAACATAAATATCATTAAAGAAAATCCATTGATCTCTTCATGTGGGTCCGTAACGTGACAGTCCTGGGCTAACAAAACTCGGCAGCTCGATCAGGAGGTCAGGATACATTAAGGAAGAAACTGCCCTCAAGAGCCTGGATGGGAAATAGCTTGTCTGCACCAACATCTGAAGAGAGGCATGGGGATCTGCCCTGACTGAGAATGTAGGGCTGTGTTTACTCAACACGCTATAGAGCAGGACCTGTCTCCATTGTGGATATTAACTCAAACCTGGGGCACCTAGAAAGGAAATATACACATACTGTGTTGCAGTTCACAAAGTGTTTCACCAGCTCAGTGACCCAGGCAGTATCTGCTGGGAGGCAACAGTCAGGCTTCTACATCAGGCTTCTTCTTAAGGACTTTGCTTGGGCTTTTATTGCCTCGTTAGGGGGTGTACGCTGTTTGCATCAGGACACCACACAGTGGCACAAAACAGATATGCACTGTCCCTGGGGCCTTCTGACCCTCCCTTTCCTATGGACATGGGTGTCCCCAGTCCCAGGGACCTCCCTTCCCTGCAGCCTCTGTTCTCTCTCCTTGGGTCTGTCTCAGCTGGTTTCCCAGATGGACAGCTGTCATCACAGACCTGTTGGGCTCTAGCATGACAATGGTTATGTTAATGGGAAAACAAGAACTTGTAGATGGGGCAGGAGGGAGATTGGGTGATAGTGGCCAACGTAATGTCATCATCCTGACAGAGAGGAAGAAGCTCAGAAAACAGAAAGTAACAGATGCAGAAACACTTTGTACTGTCTTGGAAACCCAGACAGAGCCACCAGGAGTCCTCCATGCTTCTTTTTCCAGATCTGCTCATTAAGGACTCCTGAGCAGTCCTAGCTCACGATCCTGCCGTCATCGTCACCCTCAGACCCTCCAATCAAGAATCTACTCTGGGGCTTCCCTGGTGGCGCAGTGGTTGAGAGTCCGCCTGCCGATGCAGGGGACACGGGTTCGTGCCCCGGTCCGGGAAGATCCCACATGCCAAGGAGCGGCTGGGCCCGTGAGCCATGGCCGCTGAGCCTGCACGTCCGGAGCCTGTGCTCCGCACCGGGAGAGGCCACAACAGTGAGAGGCCCGCGTACCGCAAAAAAAAAAAAAAAAAATCTACTCTGGACCCGGCCCTTGCCTTGCAAGCCCTAACCTTGGGCCATATTTATGGCTGTGCACCCCATCACAGCACCTGACCTGGGGGCAGACTTCTTGGGCAGCTGTGGCCAATGGTATGAATGTCCCTGCACTGCCCTCCTGTGAAGAGGCACTTCTGCACCTGAATCCTAAAGACACAAATAGAAAGCCCACTGCATCAACCCATCAGACATTTGAAAGGTACAAGCTACCCTTATGACACACCATGGCCACTAGACCAAGAGACTGCTCTTTAGTGCAATTTCTAGCCAACTTAGTTAACTCTAGAACTTACAGAGATGCCATTCAGAGCCTCGGCTGTCCCTAAGCTGAGGGGCGAATTTAGTGTCACACCTGCTTCCTCCTCAGGGGCTTCCTTTTTGCTTTCACTGGCTGCGCTGATACATCAATTGGAGTGCGGTACTGATTTAAAGGGCTGAGGCTCTGGGGCTCAGACTTTCTCCCCAGATTTACCGGATACAATCCATGGCATTAATGTTGCATATAAAAATCTCCCCATACTTTATAATGCACATTCTCCATTCTGCAAATCGCAAGCCAATGGCGTTCCTGAGCATCGAAAGTGATGCTTTATATTCCAATCACCATCACGACAAGTACCTTACAAGACACCGCTTACACAGGATCTCATCCCTTCCTATTACAAAATGGACCTGAGAAGCAAAAGAGGTACTGAAAAATAGGGCTATGACTTTTGAGTTTTCCACATTTTCTTTTTCTTTGTTTTTCTCCCTTTTCTTTGCACTCTGAGTCTCAAATAGCATGCGTGAGGGGATGGAGAGGTTTATGCTGTGATCCCTCTCCTCAGAATGACCTCACTCTCTCTGACTGGCAGAGGCGGGTGAGGCTATAAAGAAAGGGGGAAGTTTTCACGCCATACGTAATCCTGCCTTGGAAGCGGGGTCGAGGCAGGCAGCGTGCGCTGGCCGTGGAGCGCGCCCCTGCCGTGGTGCATGCACCTGGGAGGCTCCAAGATGCACACAGTGAGAGGGGATGTCAACACAGCTGCCCGTCCTGCCCAAACTCTACATCAGCCTCCACCCTCCCCCACCTTTTCCCTTTAGAGGAATGGTCCTGCATGATTTACTCAGATCAGCGCTGAAATGAAAATGAGAACATTGCTATTCCATCTCAGGATGTTTCTTTGTGTGCCGTTTAGCTCAGGAGAAGGTAAAGAGCAAGTGCTTAAATCAGCAATTCACAGAGCAATTCACAATGCTGTCTGCTAACCACCCCCCTTGAATTTCACCTGGCTCTTTATCACTGTCTCCGTGGTATTTAGAAAAAGACAGAAAGAAAACTTTCAGAGCTGCAGTTCTGCCTCCAAAGCACTAATGAGAATGGTGTCTCCTTCACTCCCGGGCCGCCCCACACAGCTGCCGCCCAGACGGAAGAAGGTGCCTAGATTTGCACGCCTGACGCAGTTCTCACAGTATCGCCTTTGCTTCTTCATCGAATCCAGTCTGGAATTCTTGCCCATTTCAGTCAAAGGCCATCTCGGTTTTTTCTCTTCCTTTTGGGTGTCTGGGAAGCTGCATGACGTTCTAGGCCAAATAGCCACCCGCTGTGCTTGGAGAGCTGACTGGCCCCAGGCAGGATTCACAGCAGCACCAAGCCTTCCAGTCCCACGCGGGGTCCCCTCCCCTCTACCTCCAGGCTCACTGGGCTTGCTCCTCTCTCCAGCAAAGCCAGGCTGCATGCCTTTCGTATTCACTCTGACTTTGGAGCTTTGTGCCAACAGCCTGGAGCCTCCTTTGTTCCCCATGTCTATACCTGCTGAAGCTCCAGAGCCTGCTCACCTCTCCTCTGCGAATCCCACCCAATGATCCATCACGTCCCACCCACCAACACACAGCCCAGCACCTGTCCAGGGGTCAGGGTGGGTCTGACCTAACCCTTGGGGCAACCTGACACGTCCCTGCTCTCCGGGAGCCCCCAGGCAATCACAGAGACACCACCATTCATCCTTGTATTCTTGGGCCCCAGGCTCAGCGCCCAGCACTTTCTAAGAGCATAGTACATGCTTGTTGAATTGAAGAAAACACAGTTGGACTCAACTGCATTGTCACCTGACTTTTCTCAGACAGAGAAAGGAGAGCATGACAGGACCAAAGAGGGTGGTGTTTGGGGAATTTCCTACATAACAGAGTCCAGGTGCTGCACCTGGGCAAATTACCTAACCTCTCTGAACTGCAATTTCCTCAAAGGACTAGGGAAAAATCGCCATACCTGCCACTTGATAGTCCTTAAAAGAACAATACGAGGGACTTCCCTGGTGGTCCAGTGGTTAAGACTCCACGCTCCCAATGCAGGGGGCCCGGGGTTCGATCCCTGGTCGGGAAACTAGGTCCCACATGCTGCAACTAAGACCTGGCACAGCCAAATAAATAAATAAATAAACAACGACGACAAAAACAACCAAAAAACCAGCCTTAATGTTTAAAAAAGAAAACAATGATATGAGATGATGCATATGAAGATTGGCACAATGCCTGGTCCTCGGTGAATGGAAGTGTTGCCATCAAGAAGAGCTTGGGTAGGGAAGCATATCAGGCAGGGAGTGGTCGGCCAGCCCACACTTTTCACCTGCAGCATCCTCCATGGTGAGACGGGTCTGTGGCAACTACACGAGAACAGGCAGCCTTGGGACACAGGCTAAGACCCCGAAGTCCACGCCAAAGCCCTCCAAGGGGTGAGCCAGGTGGGAAACAGGCAAGGATGTGAGGAAGACTGTCAGGTCCCTTGGGTGAGCTCCTAAGGGAAAGTGTCAGTGGTCCAAGCCTTTCTCCCCCTCCCCAGTCCCGAATGCCCCCCTCAGTTTCAGAGCAGGGAGACAGGAGGGCTCAGCTACCATCTGGGAAGGGGGTTCTACAACAGGTTGAGGGATCTGCCCGTGGCTCGTTCCCCTGCCTCCTCTGACTGGGGCAGCTCCGCTCAGAGACCTGATCTGCAACGTAATGCCCCACACACATCTCAGAAAGAACTTTCCGCTGTTCTCCTCCTTCTTCTCCCCTGGCAAATATTCATCCAGCCCCACAGTGGGTGTGGTCTTGCCAACCTGTAGGGCTCGGTTCCGAGGTCCTGGTCCCCAGCTGTTCATGCGTGAGATCCCACAGAGGGCAGGACGTCTTACTTCTCAAGCCCTGTTGCAAGTCTCTGAAAAAAGACGTTGCTGAAAAGCGGGAGAGGACACTTAGAAACCAGTCAACACCTCTATACCCTGACTGATTCGACCTGGAAGAGCTGCCTTGACTTTCCATACGCGGCATAAATCTAGGCTGTTTTAGAGCCACAGAGGCGCCTGTGGGTGTTCCTCGTAGCCCCAATCCCTCCCAGCTTCTCTTGGCTCCGACAGGAAACCTTCATTGACAAAGAAGGTAATTCGTACTTGCGCTACCGAAGCAGCACTCTGCTGAGATTAATTTTCCCTTATCTTTACTGCCTTGCTGCTATTCCGCAACTTTACTTCCTAGGGTTTCATCCTGGGCCAACACAGTGTTTTATCAGTGAATAAAATAGCGGCTAAAATTAGAGGCACCTTAGTGCACAGACCGCCTCTACCCCATACCTCCTTCTCCACTCCGTGTTTCTAAAGTGTTTCTACCATTTCGAAGGATTTTTCTCAAACCAAACTCTCTTCAGTTGGCTCAATTACCTTTGTTACCATCTAGTCTAGCTTCTCCCTTTCTGTGTCTGTCTGTTTCTGTCCCTCGATAGATGATAGATGATAGATAGATAGATAGATAGATGATAGATAGATAGATGAGAGCAAACAGATCATCAAACACTGTTTCTGTTTCTCTCTCTCTCTTATATATCGGCAGAGACATATCTAGGGGAAAGAGAGAAACAGAGTCAGACAAGAATGGAAACAAAGTGTTTTTTTCTTTATTCCAAATTCACAGCTCTGTTCCCTTCACTATTAGAGCTTCCTCCCGAGGTCTCTGAAGGCTCTCCTAAGCAGTTTGGTTTTTTTTTTAAATAAACTTATTTATTTATTTTTGGCTGCGTTGGGTCTTCGCTGCTGCTCACGGCCTTTCTCTAGTTGCCACGAGCTGGGACTACTCTTCATTGCAGTGCACGGGCTTCTCATTGCGGTGGCTTGTTGCGCAGCACAAGCTCTAGGCGCGTGGGCTCAGTAGCTGTGGCGCATGGGCTTAGTTGCTCCACGGCAGGTGGGATCTTCCCGGCCCAGGGATCGAACCTGCGTCCCCTGAATTGGCAGGCAGATTCTTAACCACTGCGCCACCAGGGAAGTCCCTAAGTGATTTTCAATTTGAATACACAAAAGAAAGTCAGCTAATCAAAATGTTAAAGTATAAAAGAAAATTTTAAAAACACCAACAACATACTTGGAAAATAGGCAAAATCAATTGTTAAATGCATCAATCTAGTGATCATCTTAATAATCTAAATCATTGGCTCACCAATTCTGGAGATCATTGACACAAAAGCAATTTAAAATTATTAAGCCCCCAAAAGAGTAATCGAAGAGTGGGCTCTAAGATGCAATGTGTCTCAAACACAAGTAAAAGAAGAAATTCTCAAGTGTCCACAAGAACAAAATTCTTCAGGATCTGATGACTCCTGTCTGAGAAACAGTAATTTAATGATCTAAACTCTTATTCCATAAAAATATCTTTTATTAACACAGAAAAGGGAAATGGTTCATCTTTATACCCGCCAAAATAGATGCACTAAAAATGATTATTAAAAAATTTTTGAAAAGTAAAAGAATTTGTAGAGTCTCAAGATTACATCCATGTACCAAATGTGAGGAACACTAAACGTCTTGCCTCCGGACAGTTCAGTCAACAGTGTGTCAACACTCCCTGGAATCTCAGAGCTACAAACCTCAACCTCCAGGGAAGCAGACACAGGGCATCACTGTCAGGGTTTTGCTTTGTTTCTTTCTTTCTTTTTTTTTTTTTTTTTTTAATTCAGGGCATTTGAATTGACTTTATTTCCTAAAGACATGGATATGTACTTCCTCATGATCACACACATGACAAGTATCCAAGGACAGAAAAGCAAGGTTCCCTGAATGTGACGTTGAGTGACCTTAATTTTCAGAGATGTGCTGCCATAGTCAGGGCTTTGTTCTTCTATTAAGCAACCATATTTTCCCCTTTTAATTATTAAATATATTATATGTACAAATCTAGTCCACAGAAAAGACACAGGAAGTTTTTTAATTTTCACACTTCATTAAATAGAGAAGAAGAAGCCCAACTGAATCTTCTTTCTAACCAAGTCACCCTAAATCTCTGAGATGCATAACACACACCTGCGCCTCCCTAGTGCTCCTTACACCTTCTCATTTGTACGGGCGTCATTTCCGCTCTATCCAAATGAGGGCAAGAGCTTTGTCTTTTTCATCTAGGGATCCCGGAAGAGGAGGAAAATGGAATCGATTATGGTGCATTTACACAGTGTAGGTATTCAAAAAATATGTTGGGAGCATAAATGCAGGCAAACATCAGGGGGTTCATCACCAGGCTCCAGACTTAGAAGAAAATGTTCAGAAATTGCAGTGAGTCAGCCACCTCTTAAATCCCACGCTACTTGTCTGACCTAAATATCAGAACACAAACCAGTGTGCCTTCTGTCCACCGTTGTCACAAAAACAAGCCTAAGAGACTTGCAGTTTCCCAGATGAATGTTTCCAGAGGACAAGACCCTCTTGAATTCTGGAGTCAACCCTACAACGCCGGGCGGGCTAAGCGGGGGTGAAACCAGTTATGCACTCGGTGTTTCACGTCTTCCAGAGACTGAAAGGACAGCCCTGGTCCTTACCACCCGGAGTGGCCCTTCATTTTTATTAAACAGAGAACGTGTAACTCTGCCACATTAATATTTTAGCTACAAGACTGCTTTCCTGGGCAAACACATTTTGGTCTCTAAGATGCTAATGTAGTAAACATCACTTCTTATTCCTTCACCCAGAAAACATTTCAAGAAAATTTCTAAATGTCGTAGAAGCCCAGTGACATCAGATTAACTTCCAAACTTTGTTTCTGCCTCAACAAAATCAGCACATAAACACCACATACCCATGTCTCATCTGAGGCATGCCAAGCCATTCCAAAGGCATCTGGGTTTTTAAAGTACCAGAGCCAAGGGACACCATGCGTTTTTATCCAGCTTTGAATTATTTCTCACTACACGCAGTTCCTAAGCCAAATAACTTGACGAATTCTTTGCACACTGACACAGATTAAAGCCGCTTTTCAACATGGAGAACTTCATTATCATATAAATGTATTATATGGATTTGGATAGGGTGCAAGTCAAATCACATTTCTGGGTCATCATATAGATTGAAAAGGAGACACGAAGCAAAACGGCCAACTGGGCAGGGGTTAGACGTGTCACTAACAAAATAAGGAGGATCTACTATGACTTTCTTTTACAAAAATAAAATGGTTTTTTCTTTAGATCAAAGAAGACTACCATGGGAGCACCTAAAACAATAAAAGTTTCCATAAAGAATGTTAGAGCACCTTGTAAAGAAGATGTGGTAATGAAAATGCAGCTTAAGGATTGGGGGGGAAAAGGATTGCATATTTTGGCTTGTAAGGATATTTAAGCTTGGCAATAAATGTTAACATCTTTCTAATGGTTGGCAATGCATCTGTGTAAAGCCGAAAACTCACCTCGACTTATTGACAGAGCTGAGGTTGTTTTTTTTTTGGAATGTATTATTTTTTAAAACATCTTTACTGGAGTATAATTGCTTCATAATGGGGTGTTAGTTTCTGCTGTATAAAAAAGTGAATCAGCTATACATATACATATGTCCCCATATCTCCTCCCTCTTGCGTCTCCCTCCCACCCTCCCTATCCCACCCCTCACACAGCACCAAGGACACAGATGAGTTTTAAGTGACACTGTTTGTCCCCAGGGGAAATGCACCACACTGCAAAAAAAGTGCTTAGCCTCACTCGATAAACCCTACTGTGACAAGGGCCACATTAGGCATTTTCACCCAGGGGAGGAAACAAGGGAACCAGAGGGAAAAGGCAAGCAAATCAGTAAAGAGGGAGAATAAAAGACCAAAATTGTAAAGGAAGAAGCCAGAAAAAATAACCTTGCATAGGGTGTTTATCCTGGATATCAATTAACAAAAAGAAAAAAACTCCCCAAAGTGGTATTCATTAAGACCCTCTAGGTTGCAGGACAGTGACGAGGGAAAAAAGAAATTAAAAGCATGACCCTTGGTCCTCAACACAATTCCAATTTAGTTGAAGAGGAACGACTAAACCTTAGCCAATGAATAGAAAACAATAAATAACGTCAAGAACTAAATTATACAGTTGTATATGTGCTCATAGGTTATATGTTTATTAAGTTATATTTCTCTGAAATTTTAATGTAAAAATGGGTTTAAAATTGAATAAATGGATAGATATCCCTGCTTTAAGGTAAAATGACTTGATACTGTAAAGATATCAACACTGTTTAAATTCATTCTGAAATCTGGTGGAATTCCAATCAAAATTTCAACTGAGTTTGTGCGGTTATTCAAGCATGTATATGAACAACACAATTGGACACTGCACAACTAACCAAGACAGCTCTGCAGTAGCAGAGGAAAGAGATGTGACTTGTCACTCTCAGATATTAAGACATGACACCAAGGGATAGTAACTAAATACAGTACGGACTGGCCCGGATAGACAGAATCACAGAGCAGAATAGAAAGGTCTGATTTGGAGGCAAGTACATGTGGAAAATGAACATATAGTAAAGGTGGCACCACAAATTATGGAGAAAAAAAGGACTGTACATGGTGGTAGGACAAGTGGTTCACCATATGGAGGAAAATCAAAGTGGACTCCTACCTTATACAATATACAAAGGTAGACTCCAAACAGAGTTAGAGACATGAATGTCAAAAATAGAAATGTCATATTAATAGGAGCTGGGATACTCAAAGTCTTTGTGATCAATCAATGGGAAGAACTTCTTAAAGAAACCGTAAGGCAGAAAGTTTATTAAATGTATCACATAAAAATTAACTAGCTTGGGAATTCCCTGGTGGCACAGTGGTTAAGAATCCGCCTGCCAATGCAGGGGACACGGGTTCGAGCCCTGGTCTGGGAAGATCCCAGGCAACTAAGCCTGTGCACCACAACTACTGAGCCTGCTCTCTAGAGCCCACAAGCCACAACTACTGAGCCCGCATGCCACAACTACTGAAGCCCACATGCCTAGAGCTCGTGCTCCGCAACAAGAAAAGCCACTGTAATGAGAAGCCCGTGCACCACAACAAAGAGTAGCCCCCGCTCGCCACAACTAGAGAAAGCCGTGTGCAGCAAGGAAGACCCAACACAGCCAAAAATAAATTAATTAATTTTTAAAAAATTAACAAGCTTAATAAATAAAATAAACAAAGGACATCACGAGCAGACCTAATAGGATGATGACTGAATGGGAGAAGGTATTTCCAGTGTCTAAACTCAAGAAGGAATATACGAGGAAATCAAAAAGAAAAATACAAGAATACTGACAGAAAAATTGTCAGAGAATATGAATAGAAATCAGCAAAAGGGTTAGTAAGTATACAAAAAAGTTGTTCAAACTTTATAATAATTTGAGAAATGCAATTTCAAAGGACAAAGCTATCACACAGCAACTAGATTAGGAAAAAGTGAGAAGCTGGATAAAGCCAGTTATTGGCAGAGATGTGGCTATGGGAACCATCACGCCCTTCTGATCAAGGCTCAGTCAAAGTAAGTGATAACAGGGCTTATGAGGCACAAGGTCCCCTCTTGCCTGTATGTCCATCTCAGAAAAATGCCCACACAGGTCCTTTAGGAAACATGGTTAAGGTTGTTTGTCCAGCATTGTTTGTGTTCATGGGGGACCAGAAGAAACCTAAGTATCCATCCCTGAAGGAATGAGACAGTCAAAATATGATAGCTGCTCACTGTGGAATGTTGAGCAGGAGGTAGAAGAAAGAGATTAGACGTACACATAGGAATGTGGATGATTCTTAGAAACATCCTGCTGAATGAAATAGCAAGAATGAAACTCACATCACAACGCCATTAAAAAGACATGGCTAAAAAAAAAAAAAAAAAAGACATGCCTGCACTGTGCCTAATGACTTCCTTCCAAAGACTGCAATACGGAAAAGGAGGAAAATAAATCTGCAGTGGAGAAACCTGAGAACAATACCTAGATCCAGGAGATCAAGGTCACCATCACCAGTGACCCAACCGGTTGATGACAGGACCCTTGATAGGATGTGATGAGAAAACACTTCACCTCTGGGATCTTCCCCACCAAAAACCCATAAACCCAGTCTAATCATGAGAAGATCAGCAAACAAATCTCCACTGACTGTCATTCTACTAAGCCATTCTACCTGACCAATAATCCTTAAAATTATCAAGGTCATCAAAAACAAAGAAAGTCAGAGAAACTGTCACAGTCTAGAGGAGCCTAAGGACACTGGATGACTAAATGTAATGTGGAATCCTGGACAGGATCCTAGAACAGAAAAAGGAATAAAGAGCGGACTTTGTACATTATATAATGATAATAATAATGCGTCAATCTGGGATCCTTAGCTGTGACAAACGTACCACAGTAACTCAAGATGCTAACAGTAGGGGAGATGGGGTCAGGGTACACCACAACATTCCATACTACATTTGCAACTTTTCTGTAAATCTAAAACTATACTAGAATAAAAATTATTTTAAAATATACATGTATATACCTGAGAAAACTGTAATTCAAAAAGACACATGCACTCCAGTGTTCACTGCAGCTCTATTCACAATAGCCAGGACATGGAAGCAACCTAAATGCCCATCAACAGAAGAATGGATAAAGAAGACGTGGCACATATATACAATGGAATATTACTCAGCCATAAAAAAGGAACGAAATAGGGCCATTTGCAGAGATGTGGGTGGACCTAGAGACCGTCATACAGAGTAAGTCAGAAAGAGAAAAACAAATACAGTATAATGCCACTTATACGTGGAATCTATAAAAATGGTGCAGATGAATTTATTCACAAAGCAGAAATAGAGACACAGATGTAGAGAGCAAATGTATGGATACAAAAGAGGGAAGGGGGAGTGGGATGAACTGGGAGATTGGGATTGACATACATACACTACTATGTATAAAATAGATAACTAATAAGGACCAACTGTATAGCACAGGGAACTCTACTCAGTGCTCTATGGTGACCTAAATGGGAAGGAAATCTAAAAATGTGAGGATATGTGTACACGTATAACTGATTCACTTCACTGTACAGCAGAAACTAACACAACAGTGTAAAGCAACTATACTCCAATGAAAAATAATTTTAAAAATAAACAAAAAATTAAATAAATAAAATATACATGCCCACAAGGCAACATACATTTCAAAGACCATATACAAATAAAAAATATGTCAACCCTAATAAAATGGTTACCCGTGCAGATGCAGGGGAGATGGGTGTAAGGAATGGGGATAAAAGAAAGAAGACCCCTAACCTTCTCAGAGTACCGAAGGGGGAAACTAAATTCTGGACGGGTGAAGTGACGCCGCTAGGATTATACTTACAACTCAGGCCTCTGACCTTGAGAACACTGGAAGCTCTTTCCCTACCTCAGGCAAACTCTGCCTGTTCTGAGGATAAACTGAGTGAATTCATTCCACAGATACAAACTGGGGAATTTAGCAGGTGGGCCGAGAAGGAGTATGAATGCTTCCATGAAGTGGAAAAAGAAGATGCTGCTTTAAAGTAAGTGACGGAATCCCATAGAATTCCCCAGGTTAAACACAGGGGCTGCTTTAGGGCCACAGAAAACTGGGGAGTAAGATGAGAGGTATCATTTAGGGCCAAATCTGGAGAGGTTTAGCTTCCAGTAAGTCAAAAGCTACAAGGAATTAATGAAAACAGGGATGGGTTGGATTTCTGGAACCGGAAGGTGGAGAAACACCCCAAGTCAAAGGCAACATCTGGGACTGCAAGGCCAGAGCAGAAGGAGGAATACTGGGGACAGAAAAAAGAGAGTTTTGCTCTATTTTTCCTATTTTCTCAGTAAAATCTAAAACTTTCCAACTGCCTGTAGGTTTTTCAAGGTGAGGGCGGGATAGTTTCTATAGTTGGGTCAGTAGAGTGTGTGGACAGGAGAGTCTTCCCAGCAGCTGGCATCGTGGTGGCACAGATGTGCCCAGAGGGCAGGAAACCTGAAGGATGGGTCAGGGAGAAGGGGGATGCAGGCAGGAGGGGGCAATTGAAGGTGGTAGGGATCCTGCCTGAGTAGGTACAGTTATGCCTTATGTATGACCCTCAGGGAAAGAGATGGAATTCAAAGCTAGAAACATTCCACTCAAAATTAAAGCATCTTAGTAAAAGCCTAAAGAAACAAATTAAATGCTCAAATCACAGAGAGGGAGGGAAATATGATGCCCTCACATCTTCTCCAAGCATCCAAAGAAACGTGGGCAAGACACCACAGCTCACAGCAACACTCCAACCCACTTTCTTAGGTCATTAGCCTTCAATATTCCTGTCTGCGAACCTCTTCTTAAAAAAAATCAACAAGCCCACATGGTTCAATGACTCAGAAGTCGGAAATGCGTATGCTTTCAAGGGAATGCCGGGAACGGAAAACTGGAAGAAAAACTGTCACTGTCAGTAACCATTCAGTAGGAGCCAGGATCTGAAAAGTAACTGACCTGTGCATCACGAAACGGGTTCACAGGGAGAATCTTCCTGCTACCAGAGTTTTATCAAACCCGCCAAGGAATCATCAGTCAATTCAGTAATTTTTCCTTTACAAAAGCTGTGACACATTCATGCCATGAGAATCTAAGCCACAATTCAAACAGACGGACAGTGGAGGGCCTAGCCTGCTGCCGTTTGTGAAAAGGAAAGGAAAGGAAAAATTAAGTTGTCGCAACATGGGTGGACCTAGAGATTGTCACACTGGGTGACGTAAGTCAGACAGAGAAAGACAAAAATCATACGGTATCGCTTACATATGGACTCTAAAAAAAAAATGGTACAAATGGACTTATTTACAAAACAGAAATAGAGTCATAGATGTAGAAAACAAACTTACGGTTACCGGGGGGGAAAGTGGTGGTGGGGAGGGATAAACTGGGAGATTGCGACTGACATTCACACTACTATATATAAAATAGGTAACTAATCAGGACCTACTGTACAGCACAGGGAACTCTACTCCATACTTTGTAATGAGCTATATGGGAAAAGAAACTAAATAAGAGTGGATATATGCATATGTATAACTGTTACACTTTGCTGTTCAGCAGAAAGTAACACAACATTGTAAGTCAACACTACTCTAATAGAACTTTTTTAAAAAATTAAGCTGCATCGACATGCATAGATCATTTCAAAGAAAATCGGTCACCCGGGATTCTTCTGAGAAGAACTGGGTAGCTGAGAAACAGGAATAAGTGGAAGAATTTTCACATTATACACTCTTCCACCCTTTTTGAATTTTGAGTCATATAAATTTACCCCCTCGTCAAAGAAAAACGAATAAAATGTTAAAAAGATTAAATATTGATATGTTTATCCCCCGCTCTTTTCTTCAAAGGCTTTAAGAAGACATATCAAAATCCATCCACCTCTAACGCAAAAGGATGAAATAAATAATTGAGAGGTACAGATTTAAATTAAAACAGGGGAAAGAAAATAATAACATCTAGAGGTAAAGTGAGCACAATAAATGTGCACACAAAACCCTGTTGCTGGATGTGGCCATAAATCTGGTGGATAAAGCAAAGCAGGAAAGTAGATCAGAGTCAAGGGGCTGTGATAAAGCAGCCTCTCAAGCAGAAGAACACCTTTTCTTATAAGGGAGAGCAAAGAGAAATTTCTCCCAAACATCCATCTTTAGAAGATGCTGAAATACCAAGGACATATCCCCAGCTTCTGCCCACAGATGGAGAGCCCCTGAGTGTGGGGTAGGCAGGCTGCTCATCACCTGGGCCCCCCAGAGCTCAGAGCCTGGGAGACCGGATGGCGGGGCCCAAAAAGGCAGAGTAGAGGGGGATCCTCCCAATTAGACATGCCGCTCAGAACACAGGCTCTAAATTCCAAATGGAAAATCTCTGGGCTTGACCAATTAAGTCAGAGGAGGTGGAGAGAAAATCCTCATTTGATAGCATTGTATTTCTTTGTATCAGACAAACAACACGTGTTGGATTCAGTTTTCCACACACCGTGGAAATGAAATAGGCATCCACTTCACAGGGGCCCCCACACACGTGATTGCCAGAGTTGCCTGTTTGTTTTTAATACATTTATTTATTTATTTATTTACTCTTGGCTGCGTTGGGCCTTTGTTGCTGCGCGTGGGCTTTTCTCTAGTTGCGCCGAGCGGGGGCTACTCTTCATTGCGGTGCGCGGGCTTCTCATCGCAGTGGTTTCTCTTGCTGCGGAGCATGGCCTCTAGGCACACAGGCTTCAGTAGTTGTGGCTCACGGGCTCTAGTGCGCAGGCTCAGTAGTTGTGGCACACGGACTCTAGAGCGCAGGCTCAGTAGTTGTGGCGCACGGGCTTAGTTGCTCCATGGCATGTGGGATCTTCCCGGACCAGGGCTCGAACCCGTGTCCCCTGCATTGGCAGGCGGATTCTTCACCACTGCGCCACCAGGGAAGTTCCCCAGAGTTGTTTTTTACATGTTTTTTTGTCAAGAGCACTCCCTTGGGGATGTACAGTCTTTCCTCTCTTCCTCTTTCTTCTCCACGTGCCCCCCTCCATCCCCAACGAACCCACAGCACCCACGATGTCCCTCTGGTGTCACACACATGCAGTGCACAGAGGCAGTGCTGTATGTTCACCAAACCGGCTCCATTTTCCTCCAGGGAACCCAGCTAAGCCACATTGGTTGCCCAGCTTCTCATGCAGTCAGAAGAAAACATAGGCCTGAGGTCTGGTCAGCAGAATGTGGGTGAATACGGTGCTGTCACTTGCAGACCTGGCCCCTAAAATGTCCTGCATAGTCACCCATGTTGCCCATCGGTCCCTCAAACGTCAGCTGGACTTTGATACTCAGAGCAGCTGATGGCTCTATCATCTTTGTCAGGAGCAAAGACAGTGGAGCCTCTGTCAACTTTTGTCCTAAATAATTACATGGTACAAAACCCCCTCTGCTAACCCACAATGGGCTATAACGCAGGCAGTAAAGAAATTTTTATTTCTAAGAAGCTGAGATTTTTGTGACTGCAGTTAGCCTACCTTGTCTAAGATAGAAATGGGGGTTCTCCCATAACAAGACACCAAATATTTGGCATTGGCTTAGCAGGTGGAGAGTTGGGTGGGGAGGGTACAGATACAGCAGATCCGGGATATACACTGACAAAATATTGGCAAAGCTACTGCCTATAATACCCCGGAGGGCAGACCTGCCTCCAGAGCTTATGGTGCTAGAACTGGATGGTTCTGCACGAGGAAGTGGTTAAAATTCTAAGAAAACTAGAAGAGGATGGAAAACAGATTGCTTGGATAGATGTTACCTGTTCCTAGTTGCCTGTTGCTGACGTTCAGCTAGGTTTTTTATAAAAGTATCAAAGAACTACAAGAACTATGATGTGTAGCTGACACACTAGCAAATAGACATAAGCAAAATAAAAAGCTATTTCAGAAATCTGAGACTTAGAGAGTTGGAAAAGTCATTTGCTAATTGCTTCTAGTCACCTCAAAGAGATGCCATTTTTTAACTTTTTTTTTAATTGAAGTATAGTTGATTTACAATATTATATTAGTTTCAGGTGTACAACATAGTGATCCCAAATTTTTATAGATCATACTCCATTTATAGTTTTTATAAAATATTGGCTATATTCCCTGTGCTGTACAATATATCCTTGTAGCTTATTTATTTTATACATCGTAGTTTGTACCTCTTAATTCCCTACCCCATCTTGCCCCTTCTCTCGTTGGCTCTCTGGCATTTTAAAAGACATTGTGTATTGGAGACCCCGTGAGATTTCTCAGTTGCACGTTGTGACTCAGGCCTTTGGCAAAAATCAGGTTAAGGATGGGTCTTTCCACCCACTTTTAGATAACCTCAAGGTAGCCATGATGAAACTAAAAAATAGAGGCACAGAAGTGAGGAAGCAATATAATAAACAGCCTTGAAATTATGTCTGGGAAACATTGTATGGTTATGACATGAGGAGCTTTCTGAAAGGAAACAAATCAGAAGCCTTCTATATTACTGAGAGAATTGTATTACTAAAGC
The DNA here is from genome assembly GCF_059928025.1 of Delphinapterus leucas. NCBI lineage: Eukaryota > Metazoa > Chordata > Mammalia > Artiodactyla > Monodontidae > Delphinapterus > Delphinapterus leucas. The sequence continues at coordinate 31,647,457 of NC_143149.1, forward strand.
TGTTATGATCTGGAATTAGAAAAGCTTTGAATAGTCTCCAAACCTTAAATCCATCTCAGGTAGAAAGTGGGCTGTGAGTGTTGGTGGTCCCCAAGGTGAACTGTATTAACTAATAATAAGTGATAAAAGGTAAACTGGCCAGACCTGCTGGAATAAACAATAGAAAAACATAAGAATAGGAACAAATTTCACAGAAGCTCAAGAGTCTTCATGAATAGGTCAAGAAACAGACATTGAAGAGTATCAGGCAATCAGGGACATGAGGAAAGGTAGTAAGAATTGCTTTAGCCTGGGCAGATGCACCAATAATTGTAGTAAGAGCATCTGGGAGAAATTAAGCATGTCATGACTATAAGAGATCTGAAGAGACTAAAACAGCAAATCTCAGTGTACAGTGCAAAGGAGGCATCCCCACAGGACCCTGCGATAAAGATCCTTTGTTGTCCTCACACAGTTAGTACTTGCATCTCCAGGAGCACATCACCAGTGGTACCCAGGAGAGATGCGAATGGTGTGAGGGTAGTGAGCCCAGACGATATTCAAGTCCAGTTAGCGTGGTGCCTGGCAGGACTGAGGCAGAAACGCAACACAACATTGACCCCCAACTCTCACACATATGCCAGGAGTTGTCCAGCTTGCATGCTTACTCAGGCAATTAGCAAAAGGAAGAAGCAAAGTGGAGAAGAAGGTGTGAGGGACTAAGGGGGAGAAGGCAATAAAGGCATTGGTAACACCAAAAAGTCAAGACACGAATCAGCATATACTGGAGAGCTCATGTTTACCTTGTTGTCTCTACCCAGGAAACACTTATGCCCCATTCACTATTGGACCTATAGAGACTAAGAGAGTGCCCTTCAGCTATTCCCCACTTTAACCTGAAGCTAAGGAAGGCAGAGTTCTGTTGGAATGACATCAAAACAGGTGAAACTGAAAAATCCGTTTCAGCATGCCCCTGCAGACCCAATGCACCTGCTGCTAGATTCTGACATTCCCGGGGGGACTGATAGGGTTCACTTGCCAGGACTGACATTACTACAAGATTCAGAGATGTCTGAAGAGTTCCCCATCAGTTTAGAGAACCGCCTTTCCTATAACTGCAGAACTGTCACCTCTACATTGAAGGCTGCTCCGAGAGTATAGAGCGACTCCGAACGTACACCATCGCGTATTCTGGTGCACCCATGAACGCTTCCATTACACCTGCCCCACTGCTTCCCTCTGCCAATCCCCACCGCAACGTCTTCATCACCCTCGAAGTGCCCATGAGCAACAACCAGGGGCCAAGCTGTGGAAATAAATGAGAAATACAGTGCATGGCTCTGGCCTGCCCTCATGAAGCTTGCAATCTTGTTTGGAGGTGCCTCTGAGACATGGATTTCACAAGCAGTAATTAATTACACGGACGGCAAAGTAACACAAGGGTATTAGGGTTCACAAAACGGGCAAGGCATCGGGGCTGGCACGTTGATGGCTGGCTCCCTTGGGTTTGCCTAACAAGAGGTTTTTTCTCTCCTGCTAGATATGATCATTCATCTTCTTCCTTTAGTTTTACTCCAGAAAATAATCTTTCTGTCCTTTTGGTTTCAGTTCTCATAGTCTTGCAATCTTCTTCTTCCTACATTTAGAAAAGCAGCCCTTCCCTCATGGCCTCAATGGGAAACAAGTTCTAACCTCTGTAACATTCAGGCATGTTCATTTGAAAGCTTTCTCTTCCCCTCTGTGTCTGCGTCTACTTGTTCTATTGATTCAGACTATTCAACCAGTGAGCAGAGACATCTAATTATATTTTCCACTGAAACATTACATGTTATTAATGCTTAGCAAGTAAGAAAAACAATAATGTCTTTATGCTTCCCCTGTTTTTCAGCCCAGGACTTCATATGTAAAAAGAGATCTTAAGAGTATAGCATGGAAGGGTTTGGTCCATTAGACATATATTAGGTTGTGTCCTCCTGTACAAAGGCTCAGGCTTTTAAATGGGACATGAAGCTATTAGCCATTACACGTCTGCTTTGTTTTTTTCCTCCTACTTCAGACTAACTGGCATGTTAGTCTCTTGGCAAAAGTCATATCAAGAGCTGTTCTTTTCCCGACAATACATCTTGACCACCATCGATGGGCTGTCACTCAGAAATGCACAATTATTTTTTACACTCTCAAATACTTAAGAGCCTCACAGGAGTCCAGACTCCCCTTTCCTTACCCCTTGATCCCACCCTACCTGTAGGTGCTGCCAGCCTCTCTTCTCCAACACAAATCTTCCAGGCCAGCCAGGCCAGCCTCCTTGGAGATTCCAAGGCTTCTTATTCTAGTAACCTCTAAATTTAACCCATCCACTGAAACCTCGAAAATTCACGTCATCCCCACAAATCTCTCTGGACCATAATAGCTCTCGGTGATGACTCACTCTTTTGAATTTGGAATATGCAAAGATCTAAAAAATTAACAGCACAACATAGCATATACATCAGACAGTCAAATGGGCAGAAGGATGAACACTCTGTTTATATCAAGTTAGATCGGCCTCTTTTTAGGAGCAGAATCTACAGAGCCTGTTCTCGGTAACACACACGTAGATACCACACTGAACTATCCATGGCTTTTCCTTTCCAAGGAAGTTTATGAGCCTCTTGGAGGCTCACATAACCCAGAACCGCCTGCAATATCAAACACTAATAGTGCTGGGCGCTGGGCATGCAGGAGATACACCGAAGATTCCCACTGATTTGCCCTGTAGGGAGGCTGGGAATATGATCTGGTCAAACTGAGAGTAAAATCATACTCAAGCAAAGAGCACTGAGAATAACTGTAGCCACATTTTCAATGAACTGACTGGGATTTGGGACCGTAACAGAGCTGGACCCTCTGAGACTTTCCCAGAATGGACACCCACCCATGTCCTCCGCCTGCCTCTTTGTCTGTAGGAGAATGTTAGTCAAAGAATAAATTTAGTCAGAGGAGTGAGAAGAAAATGCAGAAAGAAAGGAAAATAGTCAAGCAAGACAAATAATAATACTTTAACCATTAAACAAAGTCAAGGACCTTTAGTTCTTCCTCCAGGGCTATAAATAATATTCCGAACCATGTCCTTCGAGCTGCTTTGCAGATACTGAAGCCTCAGCAGGTGGGAGAAGTTAACTGTGTCCTGCCCACAAACACACAGACCCCAGACGGGCTGGAACCAGAAGGCTGACGATGCCGACTCCCCATTACCTCACCACCGGCCAATCAGAAGAACGTCCATGTGCTCACCACGCCCTGCTCCTTGAACACTGTAAGACCCCTCACTACCCGCACCAGGGTGGGACACACAGTCTTGAGGGCATTAGGCCCCCTTTGCCGGGCAAAGCAATAAAACTATTTCTTTCTACTTCCCCCAAAACTCTGGCTCCGAGATTTAATCCGGCCCCGGTGTACAGTGGTCAAATTTTGGCAACAGGACTCACAGAGACCCACTCTACGTGCAATTTCAGCAGAGGGGTGTGGGGGGGTGGGAGGGATGAATGGCATGAAAATATCTGTTCTCAGATGGCCTTTGAGATCCTCTGATAGGAGCCATCCTCCTAGAGATGAAGAACGTCTCCCACCGAAGCTGGAAGACCAGAGACCTCACAAAGTGCGCTCAGTCCCAGCTATACCCTTTCCGCACCCACAGCAGCTCTGCATGTGTATTTCCCCGGAAGCAAGTACCCACCTCTACCTGGAAGCAGGGGATGAAGCCTCGCCCAGAGTTCCCATCCCTGGTTAACAGGAGCACATTTCATGTTGTTCTGATGCTATGTAACTGGGTTAGCTGCAGATCTGTTGTGACTGCTTTCTCTTCTCCCTCTCATCTATGCTACAGGCGACAAATCTTAACACATCCTCTAAACAAGTAAGTTATGCCACAGCTGGTACAGTGTGGCAACAGGAAGACCTGAGTTCAAATAACTGAACCCGTACCTGAGCAGCTAAGATGTTTTTCCTTTAAAAAATTTTTTTGTTGTTTTCGATTTTCTGACATTACTTTTCTAGCTCAGGTAACAACAAAGCGGTGTTTGGACAGTGTCACCAGGCTATTTTTGTAAACAAAACCTCACTGAACGGCTCTGATGTGCACATGCTGTCCCAGAAATTATGGAAGATCAAATGAATAAAACTCTCTTTCTGGCCTCAAGAATCTAGTAAGGTGACTAAAAATGGAACCCCAAAAGTCTAATAAAGGGAGAACATAATAGGAGGCTGTGGAATTTCAGAGCAGGGACAAATTCCCTGATTTTCCTTCACTGGGGAAATGGAATTAATAAAAACCATATGTGTTTACAAAGCAACATCTACAGAATTTAGAAATTCTTAATTTCAAAAGATGGCTATCTTCCGTTTTGATCATTCTTCTGCATTCACACTCCCTTCCTCTTCCACTCAGTTGCCTACTGACAAAAGAACACGCTGACTTTTTTCACAGAGGCTGCTGTTTAAAAGTCTTCTCTGAAGAGCAAATTTGCTTTGCCTTCATCCAAATATTGATGCCACGGAGTTAATAATGAGCAATGACGTAATTTTGCACGTTTGCCACACTGTACAGCTTCCGAAGTGTTTTCACAAATGCTATGTCGAGGGGTCTCCCTGGTCACCACAAAACCCTGAGGACAACACACGGTCCGACGAACGCGTCGCTCGGTGTGTGTGTGTGTGTGATTATTATTATTTTCCTCGTGCGCGGAGGAATCTGAGGCTCAAGGAGTTTGCTGAGTGACAGTGACAACTGGCATTTGTCAGACAAAAAGAAAATTGCTGGCTAAGCCCTCTAAGCTAAAATTACTGCCCTTGAAAGCTCATGTTCTCGCTGGTATATGTTCTCTTACAAAGCTAACGGCCCTGAGAAGCATCTGGGGGCCCAGGCTCCCCTTTTCTCCACGCGTGCCCCCCCGCCATTCCCTCCTCAGAAACTGGTCGACCTCTCTCCTCTCATCCTCTCTTCCCAATAAAAGATCAAAAAGCAGCCATTTGAACTTCCATCCTAAAAAGCCAAAGCCAATGAATTATGTCCTTCAAGAGTATCTGGGCCTTAAAACTTGGGCATCACCCTGCGGGCGGATGTCTTCTTGCTAATAAACACTTTTGGGGGAAGCAGCCAGAAGGTGGGAGGAATTTGGTGCTGAACCACTGATGCTGCTGTGTTTCCCTCCAGTGATGAAGAAAGGGCCTCTGAGCTTTTCTTCAGGGTCAGAGAAGGAAAGAGAAGCTGGCACTAATGAAACCTGGGCTGTGTCCCTGAAAGGAACTTCAGGGATGAGCAATGACAGATTTAACAAGTAGAGAAAGCCCACTGGGTCCCCAGGGGCTGAGAGACAAAGAAAAAAGCAGAATTTGGGGAGCAGCCAGGGACCTGAGAGTGACATCCCCAGCGCTCTCTCCAGCCCCATGCATGCACATTTGTCCTGGCCTGATCTCAGACTCTCCGGCTCAAGCCCTGTGCTTCTCAAGTCCTGCCCCAGGTCCAGAAAGCAGCACCCTCAAGTCCCACAGCCTTGACCCAGGCTACTCTTGCTTCCATTTGAACACACTAAGTGGGAGAAGCTGTTCTTACCTCGTAGTGGGCCACGCGCTGAGATTCCGATATCAGCTGTGCGCTGCACACCTTGCAGTAACTGTCTGTAAATAAATCCTGATCGATATCGGAGGACTTCATCAGGCTAAAAGAGAATCAAAAGAAGAGAAAGGCAAGATGAATCCACTGCTTTGGTTTTTAAGCAGGACACTAAGTGTGTGAAGAAGCCAGGAGCCCGGTACCAGATCCAGTAATGGTGACAGGGGGGGAGATCTCCCCAAACCTTTGGGGTGACCATGTCAATCGACCTTAGTAAGCGTATAGGTGACCATTTTCTCATAAATGCTCAACAGCATGGCTGATACCCCGGAAAACTGAAATCCAGCTTTAGTTTTCTTTGTTTGACAAATCAGACCTACATCTACTGTATTGTCACGGATTTATGTGAAAAGACATCTTCAAAAATGATTCATATTAGCAAAATATTGTAAGCACCCAATATAGCCAACAGTAGGAAATAGGTTACATGAAATTTTGATACAGCCATACACTAGAATACTACATGGCTCCCAAATCCAAACTCCGATCAAATCCTTTAAGAAAATATTTAGTAAAATAGGAAAAAGTTGACCATTAACAACAAAGGTTTACAAATCAGTACGTACAATATTATACTAATTTCTTTTAAAACATGTATAGGTGTGCAGAAAACCATTCCAGGAAATTTTAACAAAATGTTAATAGCAGTTATCTTTGGGAGATTATAGGTAATCACGTAATTTTCCTTATTTTTACATTTTCTACAATGAACACGGATTGCTTTTGCAGTACATGGAAACAGGTTAGTTTTGTAAAAAGACTTATAAGCAATATCAAATTGACTTTTGAATTCAATAGCTTTACTTAGTTAAAAAGTAAAATCAGACTAAAGTATCACTTTCTTTGCAAGTCTACGCCTTGTAAAGTGAGGAGCCCTCGTGATTCCTGCTGACTTTTCTACATGTAGGGTAGAGGAAATTCATAAAGGCCACTTCCACCGCTCCACACCACAAGTGAGCCCACAAAGGTGAACAAACATATCCTCAAATTCCAAACCCCAAACCAAAATGCAGCCAAAGTTCTCAAGCTTGTGAAAGTGAGCTGACACAGAGGTGTCTTACAGCAGCTGAAATGTAATGTCACCACCCTGGAAACACACACCAGCATATCAGGATGCTTTTCTCTAACCCAAAAATTCGTTTCATCTTACCTCCTACCTGCCAAGCAAAGAGTAAGGACTGTGCCAGAGGCCATGCGTACGAAGAGGCCTGAGAAGCCGAGACAGCAGGGTAGGGTGGGCACCCTGGAGTTCATCCTACTCCAAAACCCTCACCGTACACATGAAACTGTCCAGAGTCACACTGCTGATGTCTGGCATGGCCACAGATACTGCCCAGCTTCCCAGATCCCAATTCCCGCTCTCCAGCCCAGGTCGAGCGCTACCTGCAAGCTGCATGATATGGTAAGTCACTAAACCCTCTAGGTCTCAGTTCTCTCCCTACAGAAGTTGAGAAAACAACATTTTCCAGGCCTCCTTAGAGAACTGTGGGGAATATCAAAAGGAGAAATCTAGAAGAAGGTACTGTATAAACTGTAAAGCTCCTTTTATTTGAATGGGAATCACTATCCCACTTTTACTGACATCCCGATGGTGGTAAGATATTGGGCAAGTCTTGATCAATGCAACAAGATGAAGGATTGTGGTCCATTTTAAGACATGTAAAAAAAATCATCTAAATAGCTGGGTCATGAGAGTAAAGTATCCGCCTGAAATAAAAGGCTGCCTGACTCAACAACTCCAAACTCACTTTCTACCTTATCGGTGGCCATCTTGGCCTGTTAGGGCATTTGTATTAAGCAGTTCAAAAGGATTCACAGTTTCTGCTCCCAGGAGACAAGAGTACCTATGGCTTCCAATGCCCTGAGTCCCAACAGTAATGCCAGAGAGTAAGGAGCAGTGGTTCTCACAGCTGAAATGGACCTGTTATTTCTGGAAGGATCGTTCCGGGCAGACAGCCCGGTCAACTTGGAGTACAGCACCTGCAGTGCCTGGAGGCTCACGACCTCACATGGCAGCCTGTTCCAGAGAGCCTGGCAGCTCTAGTATTTAGGTACTTTTTAGGTTGATTCAAAATCTGTCCCCCTATAGATTTCACTCATTGATTCTCTTTGGGAACGACACAGAATAATTCTACTCCCCTTTCTCATGAGATCCCCTCCCTCAAGTATTGAAGATAGCTCTCTTCTATCTATTCCCAACACCTGTCCTGCCTTATCATCTTGGTCTGTGTCTGTCTTTTTATGGACCATCTTCAAAGGCAATGCCAAGAGCAGAATGAAACACTCCAAATATGTCAGCAGAGGGTCGCAAATCCAAATGACCCTCCAAAACATCCACTGTCATTTGCAATGGTCTGTATTCACAGCCTAGAGTGCAAATGGAGAAGAGGTGCTTTGATGATGTGAAAATGTAGTACAACATTTTGAAATGTCAAATGGGAAAAGAAAACTTGGTAAGGTGTATTTTTGAAGCCAAGCTCCTATAAGTAGTTGTGTTTAAATATTATCGTGTTCCCTGCTATTTCTAATAAAGAAACGCACGAAAATAGATTCACGGGTGACCTGGTTAATAGGAATCTCCAAACTCAATGCACACTCCCTCCTCATTATACAACTGACTGCAGAAATCAAACAATGTGAAAGGATATTCAAGGTACATGTCGGACCAAGCAGGGCCGTAGGAGTCTGAGTCTCGGTAAAGCAGCTGTGCAGCAGAAATAGCTTTAAAGGCAGAATATAAAATGTGTATACTAAAAAAAAAAAAAAAAAATTCAAAGGAAGAAGAGAATATCCTGGCTTTTTCCACTGTTTTATATAAGAATATTGACTTGAACAAGCCCACATACAGTACAATGGTAATAAAGACCCCTCTGAAATCGACACGGCCCGAGTAGAATACCTGAATGAGTTAAATTCCAGTGGGAGGCTATCAGTGGACAAGTGTCAGCCTGGTTTGTGCGTGAGACCTTTACTCCAAGAAAAGAGAACTCTTTCTGTGTAGGTCACTTTAGACAAGCAGAGGGTCTGATTTATGATTCAAAGAGCGGACTTCCCAGGAGGGGAGACTGCCACTTGCTTCTCTCCTCCAGCTTGTTTAGAATAGGATTCCCAGCTTCACTGGCCTTCAGAAGTACAGGAGAGCTGGGAAGAAAAAGGAAAACTGGACTGTCTTTCCTTAACCTTGTCCATGGTGCTGAATCACCGGCTAGAGCTGAGACGGGGCTGGGCCACTGATCCTTACTGGTCAGTCATACTGTCCATCAGGGCCAATGTGTGGTGACACGCCCCCCACCCCAAACGCTAAGAACATGCTGATTGTACTGAACTCTGACCAGGCACTGGGGCATTGTGAGGAGGGAGACAAGAGTAAGGGAAGCAGTTTGATGTCCTGAATTTGAAACTGATCTGAAGGAAAGCTTTCTCACTGTTCCCCACCCTGGCACAAACCAAAGCAAACACTGAAGACTTGAATAACCTCTCTATCACTCTTCAGTGTTCACAGAGGAAAGGGCTGCCTGTATTGTAGGAAAGTAAAGGCCCAGAGTAGAATTGGAGGCAGTATTAGAACAGGAACATGATCAGATTCTCATTGGCTGTCCTAGGTCTCTATACAGCAATAGACCTATTTAAATGTGTACTGGTGACAGCGTAAGACTCAGAGGTGTAGTTCAGTATAATAAATAAAGGAAATTTGGAGGGGAGAGATTTTGTTCATTCAATAATGGTTACTGAGCGTCTATTATGTGTGAGGCATCGGGATAACAGAAGGCACAGATCCTGTCTTCCAAATCTTTATAAGCTATTGAGTGAGAAGAGAGATACCCCCAAATACAGGTAGCAAGTGTAATTGGCTGGTAAAAAGTGCTACAGGATTTGAAGAGACAAGAGGTACTATAGGGAACTCTTCAAGGAGGTTCTATAAGAGTTGAAATTTAAGGATGGACAAGATTGGAGTGGAGAGTAATGGGTTCCAACTCAGGAGCTAATTCTTTTCCCTGGCACAGGGGAAAATCCTACTATCAGTAGGTATAAGAAGATATGTATGGGGCTTCGCTGGTGGCACAGTGGTTGAGAGTCCGCCTGCCGATGCAGGGGACACGGGTTCGTGCCCCGGTCCGGGAAGATCCCACATGCCGCAGAGCGGGTGGGCCTGTGAGCCATGGCCGCTGAGCCTGCGCGTCCGGAGCCTGTGCTCCGCAACGGGAGAGGCCACAACAGTGACAGGCCCGCGTACCGCAAAAAAAAAAAAAGAAGATATATATGAAGGGCACTGGTGGGCTTATTTGGGATTATGCAACATGAGGGGAAAAGGCAGCAAAATGCAAGAAAGGGAGGGGTACACACACTTCAAGGTCCAGATGGAAGCAGGAGAGCCAGGTCCCAACACATTTCTCAAGGTGAAAGGAATGGCGTTTTTCAGGATCTTCAAATGCAGATGTGAAGCCTTCCTTTCTGCTTCTTTCTGCTCCTCAAGAGTAGATTTCAGGAACACTGGCTGAAAATTCAAAGAAACCTGAGGCTTCAGAGCTGAGATTAATATTCTTCATTCCATTCCATTTCTAATAATACTAAAATAGCTTCTGACTTAAAGATCCCAAAACCCATGCGGGACTCTTCAAAGAAAAACAAGACATTAGTTCAAATCCAGGTTTGGTCACTTGTCAGCTAGGTTTTTGAGCAAGTTATATATCCTCCTTGAGCCCTGCTTTCCTCATTTGTGAAATGGGGTAAACATTACCAAAAATGTTTACTGCAAAAAAAAAAAAAAGTCTTATATCTACTGATTCCACTGCTAGCTGATACTCAGGTCTTATGCTTGTGAAGACCCCATACTTCATGAATGTTTAAAATCTATTTTTGTTGTTGGTAGGTGCTAATACTGGCAGATGGAGTAGTTTGATGAGAACTGTGTCCTACCCTCTCTCTTGCCCACGTGTGCTCTTCTCGCTGCGAACTGCTCCCCGGGGGGACGCAAAGGAAAAGCACACTCCACCCAAAGTCTGGGTGTAGACCAGTTCTCTGCACCCATAGCCACTCACTGTGGTGGCCCTGCGGTGGCCACAGCTGTCACACTCCCCAGGGTGGCGTCTCTGCTCCCATCCCTTGGAGAGAGAAGCCCTCGGCTTGGTGATCCCCACCGCTGGGTATCCTGTCACAGATTTTGGCATTTTCCCTCCGAAGTTCATCTATAAGATCTAATAACCTAACCTACTCTTCAGTCACTCTCTCTCCTCACTAGCCCTTTAAAAATAGGATTTAAGACTCATGGCAATTTCAACCAAAGTGTTAGTTACTCTTACCCTTAGGGGCATATTTCTGCATTTGCAAACTGCCACTCCGTCTGACTTGGTGAACTCATCAATATCAGGGACTGCATCTAAAAATACTCCCAACATGGAGTCCGGTGGTTAGGACTCCGTGCTTCCACTGCATGGGGCATGGGCTCGATCCCTGGTCGGGGAACTAAGATCCCACATGCTGCACGGCGCGGCCAAAATTTTTTTAAAAAGTACTCTCAACAGTGTTTGACTCTTGTGAAAACTCTAGACCCAGAAGGAATGAAGATTTTATTTTACTACTATAAACATACTAAGTGGCGCTCCTGAGTCGGGCTTAGGGCCAAGGGCCTTACCACCTGATTCAGTTCCTCCAAGAGGCAGGTAGCATCATCAGCCTCATTTTCCGGATGAGTAACTAAGGCTTTGGATTGAGTAACAAGTTTGTAAGTGGCAGTCGGGTACCAAACTGGGGCTGACTGTGTCCATCCACTCAGCCCTCACCCTGGCTCCCTCCCTGTGGTGGAATTCAGCACGGTGAGCCTTTCAGTCTGTTCTCCTATCGCCCGTCTAGGGAGCAGCATTAAAAATATGAAAATGAAAGTGTCGGGCAGGCATCCTGCCCAGAACTCATATGTTGTGGCCTGGAGAGCCCCAACTGTCCAGGTGGAACCTTGGAAGCTGGAACTGACCTCAAGGTCCAGACGCTTTTACTTGCGTTTATCTAATCAAACTGGGATGTGCTACCGTCTTCCCGCACCTTTTACCTCTGTTCTGCCTGCACATCGGTAGCCTGACTCACCCTCAGATTCAGCACCTACTTCCCTCCCATTTGGCCTGACGCCCTGCAAAACCAGCCCACCCTTCTGCCTAGGCTGGCTGGCTCCTCCTCATCCAGCTGGGACCCTCCACTCTATGCCCCATGCCCACCCCAGCAAAGGGCTGGACTCCCGCGGCCACAGTGCCCCGTGCGGAGAGGCTAGACTTCTGTCTCTTTCAATTTTGACAAGCTGAATGGTTGACTGAAAATGCCACCAATTAAAACGAACTTTCCCCTGGTTTATGACCTCGAAACAGACAGGAGGAAGCCTGCTGCCGTTTACATTCAGCCACATTCTAAAATTAAAATTATTAACATCAAAAAGACTACTGAAATGGTTCCTATTTTGTTCTTACCAATACTGGAGGGGATCAAGTTCTACTCAGAAGGAGGAACGCTATGAGAATCGGGGCTGGTCCATTTTCAGCGCAAAACAAATAAGCCTTGGTCTGCTTCTCTGTGATCCTTTGAGTTCTTATTCTACGTGCGAAAGGGCCCTGAACTGGAGCCCGCTTTTGGTGTTCTTGTGTCTGTGGCCTGATCTGTGCTCCCTTCCCGTTTCAGGCCCTGCCACTGTCCTTCTGGGGCACATAAACCGCCTTCCCCACAAGCCTTCCTGGCATCAGCAGACAAAGATTTGGAGACAAACACGTGACTTTGGAAACATCTCCACAGTGACCCCTCACCCCCACCCCTGCCTCTAGGGACCAACAGTCCCACAGATGAGCTGGGTCTGTCTTGTCCCTTCACACCTCCCTCCATGTGAAGGTGGGGGACCCAGGGCTGGTTGCCAGGGCAGCAGACCAAGCAGTCTGAGCAAAAACCACCACGGAAAGTGCTCCAGAAATGGAAGCATGCTGGACTTCCATGAAATCGCACCCGAGAGAGAAAGGGGGTCGAGAGCACACAAATGAAGTGATGCCCGAACCCAGCTCTTGGGGCCACAGACCCAACGTGTTCTCCTTTAATTCACCGCACACCCCCAGGTGGCCAGACAGGGGACATGGAACCTCCGTGAAGTGGCTGAGATCCGGACGAATGTCAGATACACAACCAGCTTGAAGCACCTTTGGGTTCCCTGTTTCTTGGGATGAAGCCCTTTCTGCTGATAGGATGCCGCCTCCCCCTTCCTGATGACGCTCAGGTAAAGGAACCTGGGGGTCCAGGCCCCTCACCATAGATTATCCACATGCAGGCGCAAGCTCTGCTTCCCAGCCTGAGCTTGAGAGAGAGAGAGAATCCCGCACACCACTATCTTCTCTCTCTTCTGCTCGGCGTCGCCAGGAGCTGCAAAGCTGACTTACACCACTTGAATAATTGTCTTTTAATGGCGAGATTTTCCTCACTTGTAAAACCGGGCACTGTGATACTGACTCAGAGGCATCTGTCTCTGCTGGGCACACACGCCTCATCCCAGGCCCTGGGCTGTGGAAGCATATCTGTCAGTCTTGTCCACATATGGCTCAGGCTGGCCGATGACATCCGGGGCGGAGAGAAGCAAACGTGCCCCCAGCCTGGGCCAGCCTCTGAGGGCACACACGTGTGCGCCTGGTCCCTGGCCACTTCTCCCTCTCCGGCCCCTTGTGCCTTGTCAGGATGTGTGAGTCTGGATCGTAGATGCCAGGGGACTGAGTGGAGCCCAAGGCTTCCAGGAACCCCAGCGCCTCAGATTTTCTATGGCCTTTACAAAACGGCCTCTGCCCAAGTCCAGCATATCCTACAGCCTCGCTCGCATCCCCCTTTTACTCATCACCCGGGGTTTATTGAGCATTTACTCTGTGCTGGTGCCCCTCTAGGCACTAGGTTTGCCGCAGTGAACAACTCCTCCAAGGTTCTGATCTCACGAGAAGGTTCACACACTGGACTCGGTACACACCATTCTGCAGAAACACACACAGAATCCCTATCTCCTTCCACACATTAATAAAATATTCATACCAGCTAGTAGGCAGTGGCTCTCTCTCTCTCTCTCATGTCATTCTAGAATCTCTACGTGTTCTGTGGCTTAACAGTCCCTGCTAAGATTTCAGGGTTGGACCTTTGTCTCCAGCGAACAGTAGAGATGGGGGATGTGGGCAGAGGCAGGGGGGCGAACAGGTTTCCCAAAGGTGAGAGCCCTTCTGTCTGGGTTTCCCAAAGGCCCTAGGGGAGACAGCTGTGGGGAGGGCCCAAGGTGGCTGGCAGTAACAGACAATGAGCCCAACTGCCCCCAGCTGATGGGTCTGAGAGGCCTGACGGAGCACTTTTGTCAGGAGAAGCACCATTTCCTTCCGCAGGATATGAATGGGTACACTCCAGCACCTCTGCCAATCAGTGGGCCAGAGGCATTTTCTTTGTCTTTCTGCCACATCAGAGGGGAGACATGGGTGGTGGATGGAGAACTCAGATCTCCCCTTTGTTTATCCCTTCCGTCGGCGCCAACACAGAGCCCCCATCTCAGGAGGAAAGCCAGAGGCAGGTAGAAAAACATAAATTACTAAGCCACAAAGAGGAGGAGAGGGAAGGAGAAAATATGCGCGAGGAGAACACGCCCCTTATGTTTTCTGTTGCTCCAAACTGAAGGGCTGTGCGCCCAGATGGAAAAGCCACTCGCATCTTAAAGACTAGGTTCCCACCCTCCCCCCCACCCCCGCCACCTCCCCCACCCCCCGGACTTGAAGGAAGAAAGCCGATGTGGGTTCCTCACTTCCCAGGGTGCCAGCTGCCTGGGTAGAGCAGGTGCACCCTTAAAACAGGTGGATTTTCTTAACAAGCTGCAAGACAACACAATCTTTCTTCTGAACAGTGGATACAAGCCTTTGCAAATACAGTTTATAAGTAAGTATTCCATTACTGCAACCTGCTTACATGATTTATCTTCACAAGACTGCCCCTACTGAACCAGACAGATTGAGGGCAGATGTGAATGCGGCTATCACATCCCGGGCTCGGAGGCATAGTTCTGCACCTGTAACCAAGTGCAGATGAGCCAGACCGAGCCGCTGCAGGGAAAACGATCACTTTTATTCTAATCCATACTCCGAGGATGCTGTGTGGCTGTCCTTCAGCCAGCAGACATTCTCAGCCCTGGTCCCTACTCCAGCCTGCTAACTTGCCTCAGCTCCTCAGGAGGTTCCTCTTTGGTCTCGATTTCTGTGCTGCTTTTCATAAAATCAGCAAAATTGTTGAGCTGTGTAATAGTATCTGGAGTGGCCAAGACGAAAAGACGCAGGAATTAAATGTTGCAAAGGTAGGGGCCGCCCACCCGCAAAGTGACAACAACCTGCCTGCAGGTCTGCCCCTTCCGTGAAATCTTTCAATCAGAGCTTCTTTCCCATCTGAGAGCTGGTTTGAGATCGTGTACTACCTCTTGCTTTGGGATGCAGCAAGAAGTGGGAAAAATAATGACACCTTAGGGAATCCAGCTACCAGGGGAAGCTAAGCATAAAAAGGTGTGTGTGTTGTGCAAATTAATAAACAATGAAGGGATTAGTAGAAATGAAAATATCTGACTGTATCAAGTGTTGGTGAAGGTATGGACACACAGGGCCTTTCACGCACTTTTGATAGGAAGAGCAGTTTGAAAGTTAAGCATTATCTCATCAAGCTAAGCACTCCAGACAGGCAAGAAATATTCTCGCTCCACGCACGACACGAGGCGTGTAAAGGATGAGGACGGTAGCATTGTTCAAATAGCAAAACCTGCCATCGGCCCAATGCGCATGTGCCGGAGGCGGGATGAATAAATTGAGGGAGAATCACAATATGAGTGATGCCCCGCAACACACCAGAATATGGATGAACCGTGGCAGTCAAATGTTTACATGGAAAAAGTAAGTCAAAGAGCATGTACACGAGATCCTTTCTACGAGTAAAACACTGAAATAAAAATACATACATCTTTAGGATACATGTAGAGAAGATACAACTCTGAAAATGTTTAGCAAAATAATGAGGACAGGATTCAGGATGGTGATTAGTGCAGACGGGCAGGATGAGGGAGACACATGACTGGATGCAAGCTGTTGCCAGATCTTACCTTTGTTTTGAAAGGTGTTATATAGGGGCTCATTGTTATTAAAGATGGTAAACGATAGTGATAATGATGATAGATGATAGATAGATAGAGGTTAGATAGATGCCAGATAGATAGATAGATACCATCTATGCACCAATGATGAGAGAGAATTTTCTGGAAACAAATCTTCCACACTCTCTATAACAGAGATACCGTTATATTTTTTTTCCTTCTCCCCAGCCACAAAAGATAATCTGAATTGCTCATCCTCTCTCGCAGTTAGTCTGCCTTGTACTAGTGGTGGCCAATGCAATCTGGGCAAAAACAAAGTGCACTCTTGTAGGCGGGCCTGGCAAGCCGGCTGCATGATCTTCTATCTGCTCTCCCTCCTGAGGGTTGGATGCTCGTGCTTTCGTCCATTGGAAGCCACGTGTTAAAGAAGTGAAACTTCTGAAAGCCTGGGATCCTGAGTGACCACATGGAGTGCAGCCTCACGGCCCTAACCCCTGGTGCCCACTGGACGTTATGTGATTGACAAATACA
Organism: Delphinapterus leucas; assembly: GCF_059928025.1. Classification (NCBI taxonomy): domain Eukaryota; kingdom Metazoa; phylum Chordata; class Mammalia; order Artiodactyla; family Monodontidae; genus Delphinapterus; species Delphinapterus leucas. Next base: position 31,663,722 of record NC_143149.1, read on the forward strand.
TTTTTGATGCGCTAAGTCACTACAACCCCAGGGTTTACCTAGCATGACCTTAGCGAACTCAACTCAAACACAAGCACCATGACATGGCTGGAAAACAGTTACCCAGAAGCATACTTTTTACCGGTTCAACCTCTTACGTGCTTTTGAGGGAGCTGGAAAAAGCCAGACTTTCAAGGGTCTTAAACTTGAGAGATTCGACTCTATGTTGCCCCTTGTGCGGTCTGGGTGATGGCATTAAGCAGCCCAGGTGTCCCCGAGAATGCTTATTCGGGCCGGTACCAATCACTTCCTCATTTGAAGAGATGTGGTGCTTTTATGGCATCTAAAAATCAAGCAATTTATGGAAAAGTATCACACCATTTGAGGACAAAGCCTATGTAACTGGTACATTGACTAGAACGGCCTTTTCATGAACTTTAACTAGGAGCCCTTTTCAAATACCAGTGGCACCTTCTAGGAAGGCCACTCTGTTTCTGTCCGCTTTGAGCGCATTCACCCTCCTCGTGCCCGGCATGCTGGCGCTGGTGTCTTGTGAGGGGGGAGAACCGAGCAGATGGCCATGGCCACAGGGATGCCAGGTAATGAGCAAGTGCCTCACGTCAGAGTGTCGGGGCCTTGTCACCTTGCCAGAAACGACAGCTTGGCCGTCTGGCATCAGCCCTGATGTTGGGAAGCAGCTCCCTTCTCTATCGCTCCAGGTCCTAATGTAGTTGCGCTTTCAAATTCTTGCCCTGAATCAGTGCTTCTTGCCTTTTCAGCTGAGTTGAGCTGGGGTTGGGCAGTTTCCAGGAAATGAAACTATATTAAATATAGATTCATCACCTGGCCGAGCAGTTTGTGGCTTTGGGGAAAAGGGGGGCGTATCAACTATGGGCGGAGGGATGCCCTTCTAAGGCCATGTCCCCTCCCCCATCCATCACTGTAGTCGTACCCCTGCCCCAAGCCTGGCAGTGAACTGTCAGCCCCTCCACCTCTCCTGCTCACCTACCCAGACCGGATTGACCTTAAATCAGTGCCCCTACCCAGCCTCCCTCCTACCCACCTTCCCCATCTCCTGGGAGGAAGGTAGGGCTGCCCAGTGGCAGAGCACATCAGCGTCCGGATGGGCTGCAAGGAAACACGGCAGCGTGAACACTGGGCTGCCGAAGTCAAGGGACATGGGACTCGCCGCCCGGAACTGAGGGGACTGGAGACGGGATAAGACCACACCCCACGGGGGAGACAGGAATAAGGAAATCGCAGCCCTAGAAAGGACCTTGGGGACCACTTGCCCTCTTCTCCACACTCGGAGAGAACACAGAAGACACGCAGGAAGATGAAGTGACTTACCCCCAGGTGACGCCTGGGAGCAAACACAAACTGGGGATCCCTACCCTCGTACAACAGCATCCTTTTCCTACATCTCCCCGCCCGTCCAGAATGTTCACTGCTTTCCTTTTAGGAAGCATTCTGGGCAAAGAGGAACCAAAGCCACCCTTTTAAATTAGGAGGGAGAACCAGACACTTGCGGGACCTGGCGAATCAGGGATGCCCAACGAAGACCACCTTCTGGGTCAGCCTCTGGGAGGTAGGTGAGAGGGGTTGCAAGGAGGGGAGGGGCATTGGGTTGGGGGCCTCGCCTCCCCCACCAGGCTCTCAGATTGTGGTGACTGACCCTTTGGTCAGGAATGAGAACGCCCTGCCCAGGGACCTGTGAGTCGTGCAGATGTCAGGTCAGAGAGGGAAGTAGATTTAAGTACCGATTTCACCTACGCTAGCCGCGCATTCACATCGCGAACAGCAATTCTGATTTCTCACCACCCAGAATGAGAGGCCATCCTCCCAAGTCGATGGGCCATGACGTGCTTACTGACTGGGTGATCTGGACCCACACTGAAATAAGTACTTGGAGCTTCCTGGGGTGGACAGGGAGATGAGAGGTCCAGATGCCCTTTCAGGGAAGACCTCGCCCCACCTGCTGGGAGTGGGGTTGGCTTTGGGGCTCAGCTGTCTGCCCTTTGGGAATGGCTTCTGCTGCAGTCACCCCGTCCAATGTCACACTCCCAGCCAGGGTGGCCCACGCCCAGCCGCTGATGGACGCAGGGTGAAAAGACCAGCCACTGAGGCTTAGGATGGGGCAAGTCGCACACACAGTCTCAACCTGGACCCTCTTTCGCAGGTGGAGAGGCTGTGGCATCCGCTTCCCGACCCTGCCTCTGCCCCTCCCTTCCACGATATCCATCCCAGGTGCCACTTCTGGTAAACATCCCAAGCACTAAACCCTGCAGGGTCTACCTCCTGGCAAACCCATACATTGACCTTGCTTCTCTCCCCGGGAGGCAAACCTCACACCGTAGCCCCACTGTGGACCCCACCTCATCAGAAATTCAGAGACCTGATCAGTTCCCGAAGCCCTAGAACTCCTCTGGGAGCCCAGCAAGTCATCCTCAGAGTAAACTTCAGGCAACCCGAGGCAAGAATTGTCTCTGGTAACGCTGTATCCTGAGATTGGCTCAGTACTACTTAATAATATGAAAAACAGAGAAATATGCCAGAGCTGAATCCCATTCCCCAGCCCTTTGATCTATGGTCTCCATTGTGGTTACAGTTATTATCGCACCATCTGACATGAACTGATGCTTCTAAGTTCCATAATGTCAAATAACTCATATTTCAGTAACACTGCCTACCCACGGCTAAATATATTGTTTCTTCCCACACAGCTATTCTTAATGAGATATTTCAAGCCACCTGGCACCCGGGGGAGATCCCTGGCTCATCTTCAATGGCGCCCTATGAAATGGGAACTGTGTACAAAGAACCCATTGGATGCTGGTGTCATGGGGCAGGAAGAGACTGCATGGGTTCTTTTGTCCTACAGTAAGAGATGTGCCTTGGAGATGTCATTAGACCCACAGTTAGTGTGACCCTTGGGTAAAACGTAGTGCAACACACCAGAAGAGGTGCCGGCCCCTGTTACTGACTGGTTTTCCTCCAGGACCTTAGCTGCTCTTACAGTCTCTGATGAGACCCAGTTTGAAACCTGAACAAGTGTTAACTCCCACTGAAATGTAAATGCATTCAGGGAGCAGACGAGGCTCCTAACTGCTGCAGTAGCCAACAAATCCCAGCCATCACAAAGGCTTGCCATGCGTCACAAACAATGTGCCCTGCACGCTCGTCCCCCCATTTTGCAAGCCTGTGTTCTCACCTTTCCATCACCCCACTGATCCAGGTGTTCAGGCGTCACCTCCCTGGGACGTGGTTCCTCTTCTTCTCACCCAAGCTGGGTTAGGGACCCTTTTCTAGGTCCTCCCAGCTCCCGGTGTACACATATACATAACAGACATAATATACGCTGCACCCCTGGTGTGCTGTGCTCCCCCACAGACTGGAAGCCGTTCTAAGCACGTCAGCTAGGGTTGCAACAGCAAAACTAAAATGCACTGGTGTGGCCATCTGTGTCTAAAGAGAACTTGTTGTTTCTATTCTTTGAGTGTTATCCTGAAAATTACTAAGCAGAGCCCAGAGGATGGTCCCAAAGAAAACAACTCCAAGAGCATCCCTGGGACATCCCTGGGATGCCCTGGGCAGGTCTTCTCCAGGGAGACCCAGGCAACCCACCTACCAGTGCGGAAGTGTCAGTTTCTCAGAGCCCACAAAGGGGCTCCACCCACTAACTAGAAAACAAGGCCTGTGTGATCTGGTCTGGGAGGAGTGGTGAGTATAGCCTCCCCTCCCCAACAGTAAGCTCCCCTCCCCCTCCCTCACCTCCCAGCTGCACACTGGGTCTCTGCTGGAACAAGAGATAACACTAAAGAGGAATAAACGTCCCTTCATGCACTGCAACATCCCAGGAGGACCAAGTGAGTTCACCAACTGTGCCTCTGCCCAGGCAGGGCAACTCTGTTCTGAGCCACACCCTCCCATGGCCTGGATTTAGCCTCATCCACTGTTCAGACCACATCTGTGGGACACCTGGGAAAATGCTACTAGATACTCGCCATCATAGTCAATGCTAACTGACTGTTATGGGTTGAATCATGTCTCTACAGAAGGTATGTTGAATTCCTAACTCCCAGGACTTGGGAATGTGACCTTATTTGGAAATAAGGTCTTTGCAGATGTAATGAAGTTAAGATGAGGTCATATAGAATCAGGGTGGGCCCCGAATAGCCAAAGCCATCTTGAGAAAGAAAAACGAAGCTGGAGAAATCAGGCTCCCGGACTTCAGACTATACTACAAAGCTACAGGAATCAAGACAGTATGGTACTGGCACAAAAACAGAAATATAGATCAATGGAACAGGATAGAAAGCCCAGAGATAAACCCACACACATATGGTCACCTTATCTTTGAAAAAGGGGGCAAGAATATGCAATGGAGAAAAGAAAGTCTCTTCAATAAGTGGTGCTGGGAAAACTGGACAGGTACATGTAAAAGAATGAAATTTGAACACTTCCTAACACCATACACAAATATAAACTCAAAATGGATTAAAGACATAAATGTAAGGCCAGACACTATAAAACTCTTAGAGGAAAACATAGCAGAACACTCTATAACATAAATCACAGCAAGATCCTTTTTGACCCACCTCTAAGAGAAATGGAAATAAAAACAAAAATAAACAAATGGGACCTAATGAAACTTAAAAGCTTTTGCACAGCAAAGGAAACCATAAATAAGACTAAAAGACAACCCTCAGAATGGGAGAAAATATTTGCAAACGAAGCAACTGACAAAGGATTAATCTCCAAAATATACAAACAGCTCATGCAGCTCAATATCAAAAAAACAAACAACCCAATCCAAAAATGGGTAGAAGACCTAAACAGACATTTCTCCAAAGAAGATATACAGACAGCCACCAAACACATGAAAGGATGCTCAACATCACTAATCATTAGAGAAATGCAAATCAAAACTACAATGAGGTATCACCTCACACGGGTCAGAATGGCCATCATCAAAAAATCTACAAACAGGCGTCTTCCCTGGTGGCGCAGTGGTTGAGGGTACGCCTGCCGATGCAGGGGACACAGGTTCATGCCCCGGTCCCGGAGGATCCCACATGCCGTGGAGCGGCTGGGCCCATGAGCCATAGCCGCTGAGCCTGCGCGTACAGATCCTGAGCTCCACAGCGGGAGAGGCCACAGCAGTGAGAGGCCTGTGTGCCGCAAAAAAAAAAAAAAAAAAATTTACAAACAGTAAATGCTGGAGAGGGTGTGGAGAAAAGGGAATCCTCTTGCACTGTTGGTGGGAATGTAAATTGATATAGCCACTATGGAGAACAGTACGGAGGTTCCATAAAAAACTAAAAATAGAACTACCATACCACCCAGCAATCCCACTCCTGGGCATATACCCTGAGAAAACCATAATTCAAAAAGAGTCATGAACCGCAATGTTCATTGCAGCTCTATTTACAATAGCCAGGACATGGAAGCAACCTAAGTATACATGAACAGATGAATGGATAAAGAAGATGTGGCACATATATACAATGGAATATTACTCAGCCATAAAAAGAAACGAAATTGAGTTATTTGTAGTGAGGCGGATGGACCTAGAGTCTGTCATACAGAGTGAAGTCAGAAAGAGAAAAACAAATACCGTAGGCTAACACATACATATGGTATCTAAAAAAAAAAAGGTTCTGAAGAACCTAGGGGCAGGACAGGAATAAAGATGCAGACGTAGAGAATGGACTTGAGGACATGGGGAGGCGGAAGGGTAAGCTGGGACGAAGTGAGAGAGTGGCATGGACACATATACACTACCAAACGTAAAACAGATAGGTAGTGGGAAGCAGCTGCATAGCATAGGGAGATCAGCTCGGTGCTTTGTGATCACCGGAGCGGTGGGATAGGGAGGGTGGGAGGGAGATGCAAGAGGGAGGGGATATGGGGATATACGTATGCATACAGCTGATTCACTCTGCTGTACAGAAGAAAGTAACGCAACATTGTAAAGCAATTATACTCCAATAAAGATGTTAAAAAAAAAAAAAAGAATCAGGGTGGGTCCTAATCCAATAACCAGTGTCCTTTTAAGAAGGAACTTGGACAAATGGGGTGACGACCACGTGAAACCAGAAGCAGAGATGGGAGCAAAGCGTCAACAAACCGAGGATGCCAGAAACCACCAGAGCTGGAAGAAACAAGGAAGCATCCTCCCCTAGAGCCTTCAGAGACAGCACAATCCTGCTCACACCTTGATTTCTGGGAATCTAACACGCTGAGCAGGAATTTCATGCCACACACATAATGACAACAGCCCTGGGAGGTGCTTACTGAGGCCCAGAAAGCCCACGTGACAGCCCCAAGGGAAGGTCAGCATAACTAACACAGAGCAGGAACTCAAATTCATGTCCCAGGGACTCGAATCCGTGTCTCCTGCCTGCAAGTCCAGCCATCTTTCCAGAGCTTTCCAGAGCTTTGAAATCAATTGTTGTTTCAGCTTTTGCTCTAGGGGTCTCCTGATCCTTGTTAAAACCTTCCTTTCTTTGCACTTGCCAAAAGGAGAGAGAGTTTGAGTCTCTGATGGAATTCCAGATCCCACGGTCAGGAAAGGCCCAGACAGCCGCAGCTGCCATCTGCCTGGTTTTGTCACAGACCTGCCTGGGTTGCTGCACTTGATTTGGGGGGTCAGGAGAAAGCGGTAATTTACAAGCTGCCTTCACCTGCCAGTGTCATTGTCATAAAGGGAGTCCATAGTAATTAGGCACTTGTAATCACTTAATCCACCTTAAAATCTCTGCAAGCGGAAGGGAATCATTATGGAGCTCCAATCTGGCTAGTGCTTGGCTGGTCTTCAGGTACCTAGAGTCCAACGGAATATTATAAATTACACATTTTTAAAGCCTCCTCCAAAACAGCTGCAGCCCTGAAGTGGGAGCTTTGTACAGAAAGGCAAAGTCAGGAAACACTCTGGGTTTCCCTCTGACCCTTCCCAAACTGGGAGCCAAATTGTCTCAGAACCACTGCTGGGATCGGGCTTGTAAATTGGAACTATACCCTTCATTCCATTACATCCACATGGGCCACCTCTCCAGTCACTGCTGAACTCCACAGCTCCCTGACAAAGGCCCCGAAAGTATAATTTACCAGGTGCTGCGGGATCAGAGACCCAGCTCGATGTCACGGACCGCTGTGCCCAGCTAGGCTGCATCTGCGAGCGGGAAAGGAGAGTAGAACTGGGGCAGAGCTGAGGGACAGACCAACGTGATCCCCATTTTCCCAGGGACAGAAGGCTTGCCCGTGGCCCAGACATCCCCTCCGCCCGCTGGGCTAAAACCTCCCCTCTGATCTTTCCAAAGCAGCAGCAGCAAGCAGCAAGTCTTCAGCCTTCAACACCGATACTTCACCGACCTGCAGCTCCGACAGTAATTAGTCCACAGAAGCGCATCATTTATTCACCAGATGCAGCTCCACAGACTCAAGGGTCACCCCTGAGCCTGTTCTTTGTCTTCCTTCTGTGGAATCTGTGCCTGCAGACAAGTCACCACCACTTCCTGGTGACACAAGAGGCTCTTGGTCTACCAGTGAAGTAAAAAATCGGTTGAATGGATTTGCTGCCAATTACGATTTCCGGTTGGTGGGGCAACTGGGGGCATGACTGGAAAACAAGCCCAGCAGGACCTTGCACTAACTTTCAGGACCTGTCCCTTCTTTCCTCCCCCAGAGTTTACGGGCTGTGTAGACACGGCATCCGGAAAACCAGGACTCACACAACTGGCACTGATACAATTTAGCAAAAGCCCAACCAGTGACAGTGAACATCTCCAGCCCAGCCCAGGGGCCTCTGAAAAATGCCCAAGGATACAACCAGCAGAAGTGACAAGGCAAAGTGATGAAGAAGGGGAAACTGAGAAAGAAAACATCACAGTTAAATGAAATAATGGCTGACCTTGCATTAACAACTAAACTTTCTAACTTTTGGAAGTGACCTCACAGAGCAACATCACATTTTAAACATTCTTGGGGTAGTAAGAGTGTCTTTATCTCACATCTGACAGAGCAGAAACTGAGCACCTGAGAAATAAAGGGACTTACCTTGAGTCACATTGTCCGTGGCAGGGTCAGGGTCAGGGTCGGGACTCAGGCACCTGTGGCATTGCTGTGAGCAGAAATAACGCTTCTCCCAGGGGAAGGTCCAAGGGGTGACCTCAGTGCATCAGTGAGACAAAAGCAAAGACACTGAATGCTCACGCAGTGGGAGAGAGGCTGCCTTAGATTCAGTCCCAGATAACATGACTGCAGGTGCCGAGCGAGGCTCTGAGCTGAATATCATTCACCAATAAATACTGCATCCTCGGCCCTTCACCTTTCAATGTTCCCCCATCTCCCTGGGACTTGGATCATCTCGGGAAAGAAGTGTGCGGACGCCCTGGACCTATGCCCAGATCAATACAGCCCAACAGCATCAAAGAGAACATCTGCAGCATCTTTATAATTAATTTCAAAAGCTTGGCTTCTCCAGAGAAAACAGTCTCGTTTCGAGATCCACCACTCTGCAGACTGTCCTCAGAAGAGGACAGAAAGTTGAAAGTTATTAATGGGTATCTCCAGGCAATTACAGACACCCTGCCCTCGGGTTTCTGGTGTCTCCCGCGTGCCAGTTGGCGACTCTGCTGCTTCTAGAAGATAACACAGCCTCTGCTAAAGTTGGTGAGATGTTCGATCAGACCTGCAGGTTGTGACAACTTCTGCAAACATAGCCGCCTCCTGTAATTTGACTGCGGGCAAAACAGTTGCTCGTGTTCAGGCAAGACAGTCCTAACACGGTGAGAACCCCAAGAGACCGCCGGGAGAACATGGTGAAAAGCCGTGTTCACTGTCCAGGGAATCTCTAAAAAACCTGTTAGGAAATGATTCAACATCCCAGGCTAAATGCACTTGCTAGTTTAAAAAAAAAAAAAAAGGTTGGAGGGGTCCACTGAGGGTGAAGATGTGTTGAACAAAGAGCTGAGCATCAATTAGGACCAGCCCCCAAGGAGGCAAGGTGTCAAAAGGAGGGAGCAGCCAGCTGGCATATGGGCTCCACGCAGGGAGGATGCGGGCCTATCCTTGTCTGTGGGTCCTGGAATTCCAACATTTGGACTTCAGCCTCTTTCAACACCCAGGGAGATCAGCTCAGCAATAGCCTTCCTGAGGCGTCAGAGAAAGCGGTCCATCTGCCAAAGGTGCACCGAATAGTCTGCCCGCCAGCTGGCTCCGGCTGAGCCCCGGGATGCTGCCGCCCTGTGATCTTCTTCCAAAAGGGCTCCCCACTCACACTTGTTTTTTCTTACAGCCTTTTACTTGTTTCCCTCTCCTCAACCCAGCCCACCGCTGCCCCAACCCTCCCACTCATCCCGATCTCCAGTCTTCCCAACAAGAAGACCAAATCTCCCTCCTTCTAGATGTGCTTCGGGACACAAAGGGAGAGCCAGTGTCCTGGAGCTCAGGTCTGGGGGCCGTGAAGGCAGGTTCCATGGAGGGAAAGGGTGCCCAGGGCAGGGCTGTAGCAGCCGCCTCGGAGCTGCCTACCTCTGGATTCCATAATTAAAGTCACTGGGTGTTTGATCACCTCCTCAATGCAGAGTAATTAAAATCCTGCGCTGTTTCTTTTTCATGTCCTTTGATAAATGGTGAAAACTGTTAACGAACAAAGGCAGCAATGTTCCCCGTTATTCACCCTCGGCTCCCTAGTTTTCACGAGCATCCTGCATCCCTCTGGGTGGGGACTGCGTCAGAAGCTGCAGGAGCGGGGCTGGGTACAATCCAACAGCCCGGGCAGGATGGATCCTCAGGGCTGAGGGGAAGGGGTTTGAGGATGACCTCTCAGGAAGGACTGACCCTGTCTTTTCAACCTTTTGAGGGGAAAAGCGTCCAGGTAGGTCTTTGTTTTAAAGGGAAAACGAAAAGTGTGAGTTCAGGCTATTCTGTTTGGCTTGTAAAGGCATCTCCCTTCCCCAGGCCCTTATGAAAAAGAAATGGGGTGATTTCATCCCATTTCTTTTGACCTGGGAGAAAACACTTTAGAAAACACCTTTCTAAGTTTCAGCCTCTCCATCCAGGAAATGGGCACAGTCGTATTTGCCCTGCTTATCACACAAAGATGCCATGACAATTAACGGCAGGCTACCCAAGAGGACACTGCACAGGCACAGGATCTAATTGATGTCAGCAAGTTTCTGGCATTATCCCTGCCTCCCTGAGGGCAGAAAGGGAGAGCTTGGCTGGTTCCCGAAGCAATTTAGTGTTTCTAGTTAAAGTAGGGGGAACTGAGGAAGGACAGGGAAGGGGAGGGGGTGGGAGGGCAAAGGTGTTCCAGGGAAATTTCCGCACCATCCTCTCTGTGAGAGGAGCTTGCCCGTCCCTCTCACAAGGCTCTAGAAGGTGCTGGAGGCCCCAGGCAGCCAGCTGGCCTCCCCTGTCACCACTTGCTTTCCCAAGTTGCTCCACAGCTGTGGCAACTGCAAGAAAAAGGACCTTTTCCCCTAATAATGTACACGTCTATGCAACTGGGTTGTGAGGTGAATGAAGTCCCCTGCAGAGGTGAGTTCTGTCCTGGGAGTTTCTCCTCGAGTCACCTCTCATGGGACAGCCTAAGTCCATCCGCCAAGTGCAGGCTGTATCGGCTGAAGTCAAGCCCGGTGCCTGCGGGGCTCTTTGGAGAAAACCCAATGTCAGCCCATCCTGGCCTCCAGAGAGCGCTAACCCGCCAGGGACGATGGGAAATGTAGTTCAAAGGCACACGTGATACGGCCTCTAATGTAAGCCCCAGACTTTCCCTCAGAACCACAGGGACCAGGCAACCTTCTGGCAGTGGGTAATTTTCCTTGTTTTGTTTTGTTTTGTTTTGTTTTGGCTGCGTTGGGTCTTCCTTGCTGCACGTGGGCTTTTCTCTAGTTGCGGCAAGCTGGGGCTACTCTTCGTTGTGGTGTGCGGGCTTCTCATCGCAGTGGCTTCTCTTGTTGCAGAGCACGGGCTCTAAACACGCGGGCTTTAGTAGTTGTGGCACGCGTGTTTCAGTAGTTGTGGCTCGCGGGCTCTAGAGCGTAGGCTCAGTAGTTGTGGTGCACGGGCTTAGTTGCTCCGCTGCATGTGGGATCATCCCGGACCTGGGATCGATCGAGCCCGTGTCCCCTACATTGGCAGGTGGATTCTTAACCACTGCGCCACCAGGGAAGTCCCTGGCAGTGGGTAATTTTGAAAACGAGGAGAGGGTTTTCTGCTGGACTCTGGTTGTAGGTGCCCCTCTGCCTACCTCCTAGTGCCACCAGCCATCCTGGGGAAAAGACGTCAACCCAAGCAGAGGGAAATGAAATCCGACAGCCTACAGAAACAAGGGGAAAGAGTTTCACATGGTGTGACTCTGAGGGAAATGACTTGGCCCAAAGCAACACCTGGCCATGAGGAAGAAGGATGCACTGAAGAGGAAAAGTGTCTCCTCTATGTGGACGTCACACCTTACGTTCTGTGACCCCAGACTGCGCTCAGGGCCAGTGTCCATCCTGTCACCCGAGCATTACACCTGAGTATCCCCAGAAACGCAACAAAGTGTTTGCACTAAAACCACCACCAACACCCAAAAAGACTGATTATTTTCAGTTCTTTGGAGGAATCTAAGGCAACTGAACTTTCTGGAGAAAAGTGGGAGGTGAGTTAGACATGAGTCAGACAGCAGCATGTATTCTATAGTAGGGAAAGCACAGGCTTTGGGGACATCAAGGTGATCCCAAAATGCCACTCCTGGGTATCTATCCCAAGAAAACAAAAACACTAATTTGAAAAGATACACGAACCCCAATGTTCATAGCAACACAGTTTACAATAGCCAAGACATGGAAATAAGCTAAGTGTCCATCAACAGAGGAATGGATAAAAAAGATGTGGTACACATATACAATGGAATATTACTCAGCCATAAAAAGAATGAAATAATGCCATTTGCAGCAATATGGATGGATTTGGAGGGTATTATGCTTAGTGAAATAAGTCAGAGAAAGACAAATACTGTATGATATCACTTATATGTGGAATCTAAAAAGTAAAACAAACTAGTGAATATAATAAAACAGAAACAGACTCACAGATATAGAAAAAAACTCGTGGTTACCAGTGGGGAGAAGGAATTGGGGGGCAAAGTAAGGGCAGTGGATTAACAGATACAAACTACTATGTATAAAATAAATAAGTTACAAGGATATATTGTACAGCACAGGGAATATAGTCAGTATTTTATAATAAATATAAATGGAGTATAATCTTTAAAAATTGTGAATCACTAGGTAGTACACCTAAAATTTATATGATATTGTAAATCAACTATATTTCAATAAAAAAGAATTTTTAATAATTTCAAAGAATATAAAGACTGTAAACGTTTTCAAAAGGTGCAATGGCTGACTTTGCCATTTGTAAAGTTACAGAACTTCGGGGAATTACTTAATCACTGAGCCTCAGTTTACTCATCAATAAATAGGAATAATAATAACCACATCATATCAGGGTTGTATGGAGAGCAAAGAACATACAGTACCTAAAAGCTTGGTGCATAGAAGGGATTAAATAAATGGTAGCGGACTCTTACCTTTATTACTACCGAGGAGATTACAGCTTTGAGCCGGAGGGAAGGGGGGGATAAATTAGGAGTTTGGGATTAACAGATACACACTACTATATATAAAATACATAAACAGCAAGGACCTACTGTATAACACAGGGAACTATATTCAATATCTTGTAATAACCTATAATGGAAAATAATCTGAAAAAGAATATATATATATATATATATATGTATAACTGAATTGCCTTGCTGTACATCTGAAATGAACACAACATTGTAAACCAACTACACTTCAATAAAAAGTTGTTTCTTTTGAAAATAAATAAAAAATAAGTTTTTTAAAGGTTACATCTTTGGGGAGGATTGTATCATTCTTCATCCATTCCCTTCCTCAATTCAAAAGTCCCTTCACTGTGATTCCTGATCATAAAAACCAAGTCAGCGCCTGCATCATTCCAGCCAGCCCCAAAGAATCTGTTCAGAGGTTCAGAGGACTTCAGACTCGGCACCAAGGAGAGTGCAGAGGTCCCTGCAGGTCACTGCTCTCTGACCCTGGCAGATGGCGAGTCCGGCAAGAGGACCAGCTGCTAGCAGGCCGGCGGGTACCACCCAATGCCGGCATCACCAGTCACCAGGTCAGGCGGCACAGCTGCCTACAGAGAGCCAGAGAACCCAGCCTGCGGACCTAGAAACAAGGTGAGGAGGAATATGCTAAGCCCGTCAGCCTCCTCCCCGAAGCTGCGCCGGCCACGGCTGACCACAGGCCACTCTCAACCCACAACTGCCCTGTCTTCTTCCTCTTTAACCCAAGCAGCAGTGGCCAGACATGTCACAGGAGCCATCTTCTCTTCTACTTTACTGAGTATTTCCATTACTGACTTGTAATATATTTACAAGTAATGACATTCCTCCGCCCACCTCTCTCCTACAGTTACGGGAAGGAGGAATAAGATGAAACACTCCAAGCTTCCCAGGAGAAAGAGATAAAAGACCATGTATCTCTTGGGGTCCCCCCACATTGCAAAAAGCTTCCCCAATCATGCCACCTGTCCCCAAAGAACACACATCTACTCTGACTGGATTTTCCTGTACCTAAGCCATTCTCAATATATTCCCAAGAATGGGGTCGCAAGAGGATAACTCACCCAGATGGCATTACTCACTCCATCTTTTCTGCTTCCAAAGCACTGTGATGAGAGAGACGGTCACACATGATTGTGTGTGTGTGTGTGTGTGTGTGTGTTCACTCATGAGGAAATCCTTGAATACTCAGATCAGTGTCTTGCACAGAGTAGGTTCCTGATCAGTATCTGTTCAATTACACTGTAGTTTATATGCTTGGCTATCTATCCAACAGGGCTCAAATCGAACTCGAATCCAAAGAGAACTACTGAACACCATCTGTGAGTTCACTGCCCTCAAGGCTTCCCCAGCTCAGTAAATGGTACAAACCCTCACCCAGCTGCTCAGGACAGAAGCCAAAGATCCCTCCGTGATTGCTCTTTCCTTCCCACTCACATCTAATCTATTAGCAAGACATGCTGCTTCTAACTCAAAAACAGATCCTAAATCAGACCATGTCTTACCGTCTTGGACAGGATACCTGGAGCCTAAGCTTGCATCATCTCTCACCTGGGCTCCCACAAATGCCCTCCCTGCTCTCCCGGCTCCATCTTGCTATCTGACGGTCCATCCTTCGAGGCGCCTGGATGATCTCACCCGTCAATCAGACACTGCCGCTTTCTTGCTTAAAGCCTAGCAAAGCTTCCCAGGCAAGGAGAATGAAATCCAAACCCGCTAGCCAGCCCAGGAGCCCTATCCAACCTGACCCCGCCTGCCTCTCCAGCCACATCTCCCTCTACTCTCTGCCTTCCTCACAGCCCCCAGCCTCGCTGCCTTCCCTCCACCCTCTTGAAAGCACCAAGTTCATACTTGGAAGCTTCATCCACCAGATCTCTGCCTGGCTGCTTTCTTCCAAATATGACCAAGCCCCCACGTGTGCAGGCACCCACCCCTCTCCTGCTGACATGGCTCTCTACCCGATCACCCTGTTGTCTGTGCTCGAACCAGTACATAAAGTGATGCAATCTGCTTGTGTGTTTATTGTCTAACTTCCCCCAGAAGAATTTAAGCTCTTTAGACAGACTTCCTCTGCCTTATGGATAGCTAGATCCCCAGGGTCTGCAATGTCGCGAGGTGCATAGGTGGTCCTCAACAAACATTTGTGGGCTAAGTTAAGTGGCTTGATCTAGTGCTGCCTCTAGTACCCAGCTTCTTTCTCACTGAATTTAGTTTTGCACACGTATGTATATTTATAGATCTCATGGTGGGAACTACCCTCCCAGTGAGCAGTTTGCAAACAGAAGCCTTCTTTTTTTTTTTTTCTTTTGCGGTACACGGGGCTCTCACTGTTGTGGCCTCTCCCGTTGCGGAGCACAGGCTCTGGACGCACAGGCTCAGCGGCCATGGCTCACGGGCCCAGCCGCTCCGCGACATGTGGGATCTTCCCAGACCGGGGCACGAACCCGCATCCCCTGCATCGGCAGGCGGACTCTCAACCACTGCGCCACCAGGGAAGCCCGAGGCCTTCTTTTCTTACAGAATATGTTAGGTCAGCTGTTCTCAAACTTTTTGTTCTCAGCACCCCTTTACACACTTAAAAACTGTTGAGAATTTAAAGGGGCTTTTGTTTACGTGGGTCAAATCCATCAGTATTGAATATGATAGAAATTTAAAGTGAGACGTTTTAAAAAATACTTATTAACTCATTTAAAAATAACAATCATAAACCATTACATTTTCACATACATTCCGTATTTATATAAAATTAACTGTATTCTAAATGTCACGTGGTATCCTAGATTGGCTCCTGGAACAGAAAAAGAACATTCATGGAAAACCTGGTGAAATCCAAATAAAGTCTATAGGTTAGTTAAGAGCTGTGGCCTGGGACTTCCCTGGTGGTCCAGTGGTTAGGGGTCTGAGCTTCCACTGCAGGGGGCATAGGTTCGATCCCTGGTCGGGGAACTAAGATCCTGCATGCCCCGTGGCACAGCCAAAAAAAAAATAATTGTGTACTAACACTAATAATTGTGTTAATGCTAATAATAATTTCTAAATGTTAAATATTTAGTTTTGACAAATACACTATGGTAATGCAAGATGTAAGGGAAAACTGAATGAAGGGAATGCAGAAACTGTACTGTTTGGAATTTCTCTATAGATGTAAAATTAATTTAAAATACAAGATTTGTTTCTAAAAACTGGATTTAAAATAAATTAGTGTGAAGAGGGGCATTGTTTTGCATTTCTGTAAGTCTCTTTTATGTCGGGCTCAGTAGAAGAGAGCTGGATTCTTGTGTCTGTGTCTGCATTCAATCTGTTGTGATATGCTGTTTTAGTTAAAATACACGAAGAAAATCCAGTTCACACAGATATGTCATTGGAAAAGGGAGGATTTAATAGCCTTATCACATAATTATGGATATTTTTTTCCGTGATGCTACATCAAAATTTGATGAGGGATAACTTCTTAAAGGTTAATTGCAATGTGAAATATGAAACTGCTATCAGTGAACTTTTTGTACTTTGTTATAATAAACTGTCGGTCTATCTTACATTTTGGATGGATCTTCCACCCATCAGTGATTTCATAACAACATGCATTGATCATGTGGAAAACAGTTCACTGAGTTATGCGGATCTTTCAAATTTTGACAAATTTCATTGTACAATATCAAAAAAAAAAGAACATTCATTAATATCAACCATCTCATCAGAAAGTCTTTAAGGTTTGGGAAGCTGTCAAGTTCATCATGATAGATACAAATTTTCCAAAATTCTAATTTTCACTTGAGCGCTTATAATTTATCACTGGCAAAAAATACTTTCCTTGAAATGGCAGGCTTATTTCACTCTTTTTAAGAAAATGTCCCCCCAGATATTTAAATCTAATAACCATATTTTCAAAGAGTAGTTTATCTACCAGCCCTTTTTTCAAGTAAAACTAGTATTCCACGAAAAAAGCACTAGGTCAGTGCACAACTCAAACCACTGCACAAGTACTTTTCCTCAAGACAAGCTTTGTACCATGGTATAGAACAGAAGTTCTTTGTGTATCATTCCCACTTCATCACACAGGATATTAAAAAGATATGTACTCAAAGGTGGATAATTAATACAATTATTAATTTCTAAAACTTCAGTTAGGACATTCTTAAGTACAACTGACCGTCTGGGGTTTTGTTTTACTGCCACAAGTGTGTGGCTGCTACACTGACTTCTAGCACAGTGCAGTGCCATCGCCTTGACTTGGACTAAGGTGCCTACAGTTTTACCACTTTGCTTTTGCCTCATTGGTCCAACACTTTCCACATGCGTTTCCACAAGTGTTTCCACAAATTTCAACAAGTGGAAAATGCAAAGAACTCCTCAATAGGATGCTGAAAATAATGTCAGCCTCACAGACATCCTGCAAAGGGTCTCAGGAAACCCCAGCGGTCTTCGAACCACATTTTGTGAACCACTGTTCTAAACGATCTACCAGTAAGATCCCCCAAAATGCAAACATTTAAAAAGCACCCACGGGGCTTCCCTGGTTTTGCAGTGCTTAAGAATTCACCTGCCAATGCAGGGGACGCGGGTTCGAGCCCTGGTCCGGTAAGATCCCACATGCTACGGAGCAACTAAGCCCGTGCACCACAACTACTGAGCCTGTGCTCTAGAACTCGCGAGCCACAACTACTGAGCCTGCGTGCCACAACTACTGCCCGCACGCCTGGAGCCCGAGCTCCCGCAACAAGAGAAGCCACCGTGATGAGAAGCCCACGCACTGCAACGAAGAGTAGGCCCCTCTCGCTGCAACTAGAGAAAGCCCGCGCGTGGCAACGAAGACCCAGCAGAGCCAAATAAAATAAAATAAAATAAAATAAAAAGCACGTGTGGACCCAGCTCTAAATTCGTGTCGAGACTGAGGCTAGGACAGCACAAAAGCAGTAAGGCAAAGTCCCTTCCCTAGGAGTTCAAAATATGGTTATATAAACAATGCATCAATAAAAGAACCCCAAACAACATAAAGGAATGACAGTGATAACAAAACAGAGATTTCAAAGCGGTTTCATTTTCAAATGAGAATTCAAAGTGCTAAGGCGATGCTGACTGTGGACCCGCTGGAGTCAGGAGGATTAGGTAGGGAGGAATTCCAGAAGGTCAGGCCTTTGGCAGAGTTGCTTCAGATTCTGGATTTCTCCCCAACTTCACGCCCAGCAATCCAGCTAATGTGGATTCTGAAGATCACGGCCTTGGCCCGAAGACTGCCGGTGGTGTTGGAACCATCCCAGGCAGGGAGGAAAGATGGCAGCAGGATGTGTGAAAATGGCTTCTGCAAGTTACTCAGTGCAGAGGAGAAAGACAACAGACCCTGGCCGGATACCAGTGGTGGCCAATGTCTACATTTGGGCGAGGGAAAGAAGGAAGGGAAGACTGTGGGATGCTCCAAAGGGGCTGATTGTTGGGGGAAAAAAAACATAAAGTCGGTTTAATGGAAGATCAAAATCCAAGGACAGGTAGGACATTTTTGAGATGAAGTTTATACGAGATGAATACTGTACACCAACATCACCCAAAACTCCCACAGCTAATTTGAACACAGTGGCATTCACGCTTCTCCTCCGTCCCCCGCTGTTTGTGTTCATTTCAAATGACACTAGACTTCAAAAACTGGCCAGCTGCCCACGTAACTTAGGCTCTTTGTAAACGATGGTTGGCCCAGACCAAAGCCGTTCACGCCTGCACTAGTCTTCTAACAAGCTGCGGTGTTTCACCCAGCAGAGCCAGGATGTTCTGAATCCCAGCGGGCCCCACTAGAGCCCATCAGAGGCTTCTCTGCTGGCTGCTTTGATGGCCCCGGTGCCAAATGACTCAAAACCCCTCAGGCTCTCAGTTGCTAGGCTCGGATGATGTGAAGCAGAGGGCCAGAGACATCTTCAGCAGAGATGAAAACTGTCTGTCCCAGCAAATCCGCAGGCGTGGGGTACCACAGCTCTCCACCACACAGCCAAAAGCACTGATGCAATCAGAACCAATTCTCATGGAGGCTGGAGCATTTTTCCAAACAGAATTGACCCGTGTCTTTCAGGTCCACCCACCACTTACATGGAGAGTTCTATCCTTCCATCATTTGGTGCTATCATGATTCTGAGCATTAGTTTTTGTTTTTTTTTTTTTTTGCGGTACGCGGGCCTCTCACTGTTGCAGCCTCTCCCACTGCGGAGCACAGGCTCCGGACGCGCAGGCTCAGCGGCCACGGCTCACGGGCCCAGCCACTCCGCGGCATGTGGGATCCTCCCGGACCGGGGCACGAACCCGTGTCCCCTGCATCGGCAAGCGGACTCTCAACCACTGCGCCACCAGGGAAGCCCCTGAGCATTACTTTTTAAGGAGAGGTTCCACCAACTTATCCCGTGCACAAGACCCCCAGGCTCTGAATAGGGAATGAGCCCTAATAAGTCATAGCCCACATGGACTATGTGGTCCAGGGAGGGGATATAATGAATTCTACATCATGCTGCTACTATCTCTTCCTCTGCATTTTTCTCAACTCTCTAAATAGACAGTGAGCCTTTAGGAAGTATAAGATAAGTGACAAAGGAATTCAGAAATACTAAGGATAATTTGGAGGAGAAAGAGGTCTTTCTGGACACCTTTCCTCTAGGTGTCCTGGCATGCTGTATGGAGGAAGCAGAATTCAGGAGCCAGCACAAGGCAGGAAGGACTAGAAAATGGAGGCAAAGGGAAGAGGGCATTCCAGGTAAGGGAGGACATTATGGGCAAAGGCATGGAGAGAGATGTACCATACGGAATGTGTACCACTCTGTCAGGAGTGCAAGGTTAAAGCATGGAAATCAATGAAGACCATGTAAGAAAAGTAGGTCGAGCCCATAATGTAAAGGACATTGAACACCAGACTGCGGGGAACTGGGGAACCGAGGGTGATTAAGAGGACCGCAGCCCAGCAGGGTGTGTAGAAAGGGAAGGTGGTACACAGAGCAGGAGACATCAACCCTGAAGACATCATGAAGGACAGATACTGGAGCATCTTGGCTCAAAGGATGTCATATTCCCCAGGCAGACACTGGGGAATGGGCAAGAAGCACTTCCCAAGGACAGGAAACAGCAGAGGCAGAGGTGTTAAGGCTTGGAACAGTATTTTGGCATCCAGAAGGCTACAGACACTAAGATATGGCTGGAAGGGGACATAAGGGAGCTGTGGGGACTGGAGCTCTAGGTGTGGACAGGCACCAGGTCAGGGAGGGGCAGTCGGCGATTTCCAACGAACACTCCAAAGAGCACAAGTCACAAAGGAACCTCAGGTGCTGCAACGGTACAGGGAGGGATAGATGGGAAGGATGCGTAAACAGGTTCCCATCTCCCTTCAAAAGACTAGCTCTGCTCTAAAGAAAGAGTTTTCTGCTGCAATTAAAAGTTCAAAAACTTCTGATATTGGTGTTAGTCATTCAAGGTCTTTGGGAGTAAAGGACCGAAGCGATCAGGAAGCCACCAGAGCAACGCTGGCAGCCTGGTCCGGGAAGTGAGGGAGGCAAGTGAAGAGATCACTGTTTAGTTCAGATGACAGCTGATCAAGACTGGGCTATGACTATTAAAAAAATTAAAAAATTAAATAAAAAGATGCATCTCAGAGCAATGTCAAGAAAGGATTCACTGGGACTTGATGGTTAATTTTACATGAGGAACCACATAAGACTTCACTACACATCACTGAAATAATTCCAAATAAGAGGCTGACAATACCAAATGCTGGGAGGTGACAGAGTCTTTCGAATTCTCATGCATTGATGGTGGAAGGGAAAATGGTGCGTCCACTTTGGAAAACTGTGTAGAAATATTTGCTAATGTGAAAACGATTTCACTCCTAGATATTTACCCAAGAGAAATGAACACATATATCCCCAGAAAGACCCATATAAGAATATACATAACTTTGCTCACAAAAGAAAAAAACTGGAACTTTTCCATATGCCCATCAACAGGAAAATGGACAACCCAATTTTGATATCTCCACACCATGAAACACAACTCAACAATAAAAAGGAATGTACTACCCATGTAAGGAACAATCTCAAAAAATAGTATGTGAAGCAAAAGAAGTTACCCATAAAAGGACACAATGTATGGTTCCACTTATATGAAGTTCAAGAACAGGCAATGGGAGTTATTGCCTAGAAAAGGGAGGGAACACTCAGGGGAGATCGGTTGTATATTTTTATTTGGGTGAGAGTTACACAATGTAAATATTTATCAAAACTCACTGAACTCTACACTTCATATCTAGGCATGTCACTGTATGCTTTGAAATACACTTCAATGATTTTTTTTTTTACGCGAGGAACCTGGAGAAAGGGAAAGTCAAAGGTGACTTGAATTCACCTGGACAGACAGGAAGAAGTTTTGCATGAATGAAACAGGGAATCAGTGGACAGTGAGACGGTGCTCTTTTCCCCTCCTTTGAAGCTTCCTCTTTATACCTGGAAATATTTGGGTTTTGTCTTCTGCCTCCTATTAGAGCATAAGCTCCCTGAAATCTCCTTAATGCAAGATCTTGGGCAGAACAGACCCTCTGTCACTGGGTGCTGTCTTGGCCTTGAGATCAGGTGATGATGTTTTTGCTCTTTTCTCTGGATCCCAAGATGGGCAGGCGTAATAAGCAAGTACAGGGAAGCCCTGCTGAACGACGACAGGTCAAAGTGTTACCTCTGCCAGAGAAGATGGCTTCATTTCTATGGGTCTCAAGGAAGTTCAATGCCTTCACCCAGAGGAAAGGTTAATTAGAAGATGTAGGCTCCATGAACGACCAGCTGCAGAGGTCATGTGAGAAGGTTTCCCATAGCCTCAGCTCACATGATCTGTCCCCCAATGAAGAGTTCAGGTCAGTTCTCAAGGTACCAGCAAACTCTCTCATCAGAAATCCCTTCTCCTCTCAGCTCCTCTTCTGTTCTCCTCCATCATGTCCATCTGCTTGCCCCTGTCCTCCTTGTCAACATCGTGACACACGTGAAATCAGCCCACACTCACTGTACACGGTCCTTGCCAGTCACCCGCCCCGTGGGGCTAAAGGTGACCCTGCAGGACAGGACAGCTGTGTTTATGATCAATGGGCGTGTCATGTCCTGGCATCTTCCCATCATTTAGATGCATTTTACTTGCAATTAATTAAATTGGGAGGCAGAGAGGATGACTCCTGGGGTCCAAAGAAAGCCTCTGTAATTGCCCTTGACCAGAGAATCAACACTACGTACATGTTGCTTCCTGCCTGGCCACTCTTGACCTCAGAGACTTCAGAACGGTTGTGTTTTCCCAGGAAATTAGATTTATGCAAAATACCCAGTAAAGTCACATGCCCACCTTCAAGGCCTCCCTGGTTCCCTCCTGCCTCAGAAGCTACAGGGAGGACAGAACCAGGGGTGGTCGCCCTACCCTCATCAGGGGATGAAGAGGCTTAACCAGGAGCACAAACCCACAGAAAGAAAAGTGAATTCCCTTTCCCTCCTCTCCCCACAAGCAGTACTTGTGTGGAAACGCACATCGTCAGCATCCTAAAATCCCTGACAGTGGCAGGTGGATCTAGCAACACACACATACATCTGCAGGATTCTGAGTTAATCGTCAGACAAGGCAGATTATAGGACCAGTTATCATCCTCAGAGGGCCTTGAACATAAGCAAGTAAAACCTCTGATTAAGAGCAGAGCTCAAGGGACTTCCCTGGTGGCTCAATGGTTGGGAATCCACCTGCCAGTACAGGGAACACAGGTTCGAGCCCTGGTCCGGGAGGATCCCACGTGCTGTGGAACAACTAAGCCCATGTGCCACAACTACTGAGCCTGCGCTCTAGAGCCCGCAAGCCACAACTACTGAAGCCTGTGCACCTGTGCAGATACTGTGTGTCCACACAAGATGCTCCAATTACAATCTTGGCGGTAGGGAATATAAGTTAGCTTGCAGTGTAACCAAGCTTCTGTATATACCCGTGAACAGCGAGTTAAGTCACGTTAAGTCACAAGGGTTAAGCAGAGTAAGAGGGTAGCAAGGACCCAGCATCTCACATTCCAGTGGAGTGACATCACACGAGATCTTCCTTCAATACCTCCCAGATCTACTTTACAGCCTCACTCCTCAGATGACTTGAAAATACAGAAAAAGATGTGGAGGTTAGTCTGAAGGAAGAGGTTGTTAACTCTCTTTACTGAGAAGCAACACAATTTGTATGCAGTAAAGCAAAAAGAATAAAGACTTTGTTATCATCTTCAGTGGGCCTTGAACATAACCAAAGATGGACCAAGGCTAATCCTGGGATACGGGCCTGGGGCAAGTCACAGACTGTTTCAGCGTCAGTGTCCACATCTGAAAATACGGATAATAATATTTGCACAGGCACTGTTTGGTAATGACCCCTGCCACAGAGGCCTTTCACCTAGAGATCTTCCAATCATAAAGAAACGGCTCCTTGGTGTGATTTTAGTACCAGCCTGAGGTGAGGCAGGAGGTCCGTCAAGGGAGGGGCAGCCGGGACTCACCAGAGTTTTCAGCCCATGGAGAATTTTGGCAGAGAACATGGGCCACATACTACAGTGTCTCTCATGTGACTGGAAAGAGCTTCCAACTTTACCCCAAACCATCAAGAGATATTCATGAACTACCTGTGTGCCTGAAATCAGAGATGCAGAAGCCAGGCTCTGACCCTGCCCTCGTGGAGCTGACAGTCTAGAGATGGAGGGGCGATGGCAGCAAAATAACAAAACAATCTAACAGGGAAGTGGGCAGTGCTACGTGAGCCCTAAGGCGGCCGAGAAACCCACAGCTGGGAAACAGGAGAAGCTTCCTGGAGGAAATGGCTGGAGAAACTCCCCAAGAGGAAAAGGTCTCCCCTCCAGGAAGCCCTCCCTGACCACCCCCCCAATCTAAATCAGGCCCTTCTCACACTCTTGTCGTCCCTCTTCCTTCCCTTACTTGTCACGGTTGACATTTACATATTCACATCATAATTGGCCTCCTCAAGTACAGGAAGTCCCCTACATACAAACCTTCAAGTTGCGAGCTTTCAAAGATGTGATCGTGCATTCCAGTCCATCAACGTCAGGCATGAGTGAAACGGCAGCTTGCCCTCCATCTCCTATTGCTGACAATCCTTCAGCTCTGCCATCTCCCACCTGCTCTCCCTCCTCCAGTCAGTAACTCTCCTTGCCTGTCCACTCGATGCCAGCCCCTGTGTGCCGGCTGTTGTACTGGACTACTGGCTTTTCAAGGTACTGTGCTGTGAGTTTAAAAATGTTTTATTTTCTGTGTTTGTGTCTTTATGTATCATCTGTGTGAAAAGTATTATAAACCAATTACAGCGCAGCACTATGTAGCCGATTGTGTTAGTTGGGTACCTAAGCTAACTTTGTTGGACTTACAAATTGGACTTATGAATGCACCCTCGGAACAGAACTTGTTTGTATGTAGGGGACTTACTGTAGTTCCAAACCCTCCAAGGGGAGAAACCAAGTCTTTCTTGTGTCCCAGCCCTCAGTCCAGGACCTGGCACAAGTCTAGGTGCTCTGTACGTATGTGTGGGTGAAACGGGGCAGAGATGACCGTTCCGGACAGGAAGACTAGGCCATGCGAAGGACTGAGGGTTGGAAACAGATGATGCATTTGAGGAATAGGAAGCCATTCAGGTGACTCAGAGATCATCTGTGGGCCAGGGCACGAGCAAGAGATGAGTCTGGAAAAGGAAGCAGTGAAGAAACCAGACGGTTATGAAAGACTCTGGACTCTATCACAAGGACAATGTGGACTTCAGAAGAACGTAAGTAGAGAAGTGAGGTTATCAGATCCGTATTACTCTCGCTATGGTGTCGGGAATGTTTGGGAAGGACGAAGCCTGGAAGTGGGAAATGGGTTAGGAGTCTGTGTATAAAACTCTGTGAAAGGCCATGGTGGGCCGCTCTAGCATTGGAGGAGAGCTTGGAGGAGATGAAGGGACAAAAGAAGTCAGCAGGAAGCAGAATCTGCATACGTGGAGGGTCTTTGAAAGAAGTGGTTGAAGGAAAGGAAGAGTCAAAAACTAGCCCTGGGGCTTCCCTGGCAGCTCAGTGGATAAGATTCCGCACTCCCCATGCAGGGGGCCTGGGTTCGATCCCTGGTCAGGGAACTAGATCTCACATGCATGCCGCAACTAAGGAGCCCGGGAGCTGCAACTAAGGAGCCCGCCAGCCACAACTGAGACCTGGTGCAAACAAATAAATAAATTAATTAATTTAAGAAAAAATAGAACTATCCCTGGCATTGGCTCGAATGGGGTGCCACTTACTGTAGCCAGAACAACCCTGGAGGGAGGTGGGAGGTAAGGCTGGGATGGCGACGGAGGTGATGGATTCAATTACAACCAGGTGAGTTTAGATTCTTATTGAGCTTCCAAGAGGAAATACCTAGGAGGTAACTGGATACATCGGAGTAAAGCGCCCCAGACCAAAACTAGACTGGAGATACAGATCCAAGACAAATCCATCTAGTGACAGTCACTGAAGCAGCAGACTAGATGAAATTGTCCCCCCCGCAAATTCATCAGAATAGTATATTTTTACGAGATACCGATGATGGAAGACATTGTGAAAATCATTAATTTATGTAAGAAACCAAAGTAAACCTTTCTATCACCAATACTCACAATATGGTATTCATTTAAGATTACACACACACACACCTGCACTTTTATTACAGCATTTACCTATACAAAGTAATTGTCACACATTATTACTGGCTCAACAATTAGATCAAAAAGTCCAGAAAATGGGAATATATATATATTTTAACATCTTTACTGGAGTATAATTGCTTTACAATGTTGTGTTAGTTCCTGCTGTATAACAAACTGAATCAACTATATGCATACGTATATCCCTATGTTCCCTCCCTCTTCTGTCTCACTCCCAGCCTCCTTATCCCATCCCTCTAGGTGCTGACAAAGCAAAGTGCTGATCTCCCTGTGCTATGCAGCTGCTTCCCACTAGCTATCTATTTTACATTTGGTAGTGTATATATGTCAATGCCACTCTCACACTTTGTCCCAGCTTACCCTTCCCCCTCCTTGTGTCATCAAGTCCATTCTCTACATCTGCGTCTTTATTCCCGTCCTGCCCCTAGGTTCTTCAGAACCTTTTTTTTTTTTTTTTAGATTCCATAGGTATGTGTTACCATATGGTATTTGGTTTTCTCTTTCTGACTTACTTCACTCTGTATGACAGACTCTAGGTCCATCCACCTCACTACAGATAACTCAATTTCGTTTCTTTTTATGGCTGAGTAATATTCCATTGTATATATGTGCCACATCTTCTTTATCCATTCATCTGTTCATGGACACTTAGGTTGCTTCCATGTCCCGGCTATTGTAAATATAGTTGCAATGAACATTGCGGTTCATGACTCTTTTTGAATTATGGTTTTCTCAGGGTATATGCCCAGGAGTGGGATTGCTGGGTGGTATGGTAGTTCTATTTTTAGTTTTTTAGGGTACCTCCATACTCTTCTCCATAGTGGCTGTATCAATTTACATTCCCACCAACAGTGCAAGAGGGTTCCTTTTTCTCCACGCCCTCTCCAGCATTTATTGTTTGTAGATTTTTTGATGATGGCCATTCTGACCGGTGTGAGGTGATACCTCATTGTAGTTTTGATTTGCATTTCTCTAATGATTAGTGATGTTGAGCATCCATTCATGTGTTTGTTGTCAATCTGTATATCTTCTTTGGAGAAATGTCTGTTTAGGTCTTCTGCCCATTTTTGGATTGGTTTGTTTGTTTTTTTGATATTGAGCTACATTAGCTGCTCGTATATTTTGGAGATTAATCCTTTGTCAGTTGCTTCATTTGCAAATATTTTCTCCCATTCTGAGGGTTGTCTTTTTGTCTTGTTGATGGTTTCCTTTGCTGTGCAAAAGCTTTGAAGTTTCATTAGGTCCCATTTCTTTATTTTTCTTTTTATTTCCATTTCTCTAGGAGGTGGGGCAAAAAGGATCTTGTTGTGATATATGTCATAGTGTGTTCTGCCTCTGTTTTCCTCTAAGAGTTTTAGAGTGTCTGGCCTTATATTTAGGTCTTTCATGCATTTTGAGTTGATTTTTGTGTATGGTGTTAGGGAGTGTTCTAATTTCATTCTTTTAAATGTAGCTGTCAAGTTTTCGCAGCACCACTTATTGAAGAGGCTGTCTTTTCTCCATTGTATACTCTTGCCTCCTTTATCAAAGATAAGGTGACCATATGTGTGTGGGTTTATGTCTGGGCTTTCTATCCTGTTCCATTGATCTATATTTCTGTTTTTGTGCCAGTACCATGCTGTCTTGATTACTGTAGCTTTGTAGTATAGTCTGACGTCTGGGAGCCTGATTCCTCTGGCTCCGTTTTTCTTTCTCAAGATTGCTTTGGCTATTCGGGGTCTTTTGTGTTTCCATACAAATTGTGAAATTTTTTGTTCTAGTTCTGTGAAGAATGCCATTGGTAGTTGGACAGGGATTGCATTGAATCTGTTGATTGCTATGGGTAGTAGAGTCATTTTCACAATGTTGATTTTTCCAATCCAAGAACATGGTCTATGTCTCCATCTCTTTGTATCATCTTTAATTTCTTTCATCAGTGTCTTATAGTTTTCTGCACACAGGTCTTTTGTCTCCTTTGGTAGGATTATTCCTAGGTATTTTATGCTTTTTGTTGCAATGGTAAATGGGAGTATTTCGTTAATTTCTTTTTCAGATTTTTCATCGTTAGAGTAGAGGAATACAAGAGATTTCTGTGCATTAATTTTGTATCCTGCTACCTTACCAAATTCATTGATTAGCTCTAGTGGTTTTCTGGTAGCATCTTTAGGCTTCTCTATGTATAGTATCATGTCATCTGCAAACAGTGACAGTTTTACTTCTTCTTTTCCAATTTGCATTCCTTTTATTTCTTTTTTCTTCTCTGATTGCCATGGCTACAACTTCCAAAACTATTTTGAATAACAGTGGTGAGAGTGGGCACCCTTGCCTTGTTCCTGATCTTAGAAGAAATGGTCTCAGTTTTTCACCATTGAGAATGATGTTGGCTGTGGGTTTGTCATATATGGCCTTTATTATGTTGAGGTAGTTTCCCTCTATGCCCACCTTCTAGAGAGTTTTTCTCATGATCAGTGTTGAATTTTGTCAAAAGCTTTTTCTGCATCTATTGAGATTATCATATGGATTTTATTCTTCAGTTTTTTAATATGGTGTATCCCATTGACTGATTTGCATATATTGAAGAATCCTTGCATTCTTGGGATAAATCCCACTTGATCATGGTGTATGGTCCTTTTAATGTGCTGTTGGATTCTGTTTGCTAATATTTTGTTGAGGATTTTTGCATCTATGTTCATCAGAGATATTGGCCTGTTGTTTTCTTTTTTTGTGAATCTTTGTGTGGTTTTGGTATCAGGGTGATGGTGGCCTCGTAGAATGAGTTTGGGAGTGCTCCTTCCTCTGCTATATTTTGGAAGAGTTTGAGAAGGATGGATGTTAGCTCTTCTCTAAATGTTTGATAGAATTCACCTGTGAAGCCATCTGTTCCTGGGCTTTTGTTTGTTGGAAGATTTTTAATCACAGTTTCAACTTCATTACTTGTGATTGGTCTGTTCATATTTTCTATTTCTTCCTGGTTCAGTCTTGGAAGGTTGTGCTTTTCTAAGAATTTGTCCCTTTCTCCAGGTTTCCATTTTATTGGCATATAGTTGCTTGTAGTAATCACTCATGATCCTTTGTATTTCTGCAGTGTCAGTTATCACTTCTCCTTTTTCATTTCTAATTCTGTTGGTTTGAGTCTTCTCCCTTTTTTTCTTGATGAGTCTGGCTAATGGTTTATCAATTTTATCTTCTCAAAGAACCAGCTTTTAGTTTTATTGATCTTTGCTATTGCTTCCTTCATTTCTTTTTCATTTATTTCTGATCTTTATGATTTCTTTCCTTCTGCTAACTTTGGGGGTTTTTTTGTTCTTCTTTCTTTAACTGCTTTAGATGTAAGGTTAGGTTGTTTGCTTGAGATTTTTCTTGTTTCTTGAGGTAGGACTGTATTGCTATAAACTTCCCTCTTAGAACTGCTTTTGCTGCATCCCATAGGTTTTGGGTGGTCGTGTTTTCATTGTCATTTGTTTCTAGGTATTTTTTTTATTTCCTCTTTGATTTCTTCAGTGATCTCTTGGTTATATAGTAGTGTATTGTTTAGCCTCCATGTGTTTGTATTTTTTACAGTATTTTTCCAATAATTGATATCTAGTCTCATAGTGTTGTGGTCCAAAAAGATACCTGATATGATTTCAATTTTCTTAAATTACCAAGGTTTGATTTGTGACCCAAGATATGGTCGATCCTGGAGAATGTTCCATAAGCACTTGAGAAGAAAGTGTTATTATGTTGTTTTTGGGTGGAATGTCCTATAAATATCAATTAAGTCCATCTTGTTCAATGTGTCATTTAAAGCTTGTGTTTCCTTATTTATTTTCATTTTGGATCATCTGTCTATTGGTGAAAGTGGGGCATTAAAGTCCCCCACTATGATTGTGTTACTGTCAATTTCCCCTTTTATGGCTGTTAGCATTTGCCTTATGTATTGAGGTGCTCCTATGTTGGGTGCATAAGTATTTACAATTGTTTTCTCTTCTTCTTTGATTGATCCCTTGATCATTAAGTAGTGTCCTTCTTTGTGTCTTGTAATAGTCTTTATTGTAAAGTCTATTTTATCTGATATGAGAATTGCTACTCCAGCTTTCTTTTGATTTCCATTTGCATGGAACATCTTTATCCATCCCCTCACTTTCTGTCTGTATGTGTCCCTAGGTCTGAAGTGTGTCCCTTGTAGACAGCATATGTATGGGTCTTGTTTTTGTATCCATTCAGCCAGTCTATGTCTTTTGGTTGGAGCATTTATTCCATTTACATGTAAGGTAATTATCAATATGTATGTTCCTATTACCATCTTCTTAATTGTTTTGAGTTTGTTTTTTGTAGGTCTTTTCCTTCTCTTGTGTTTCCTGCCTAGAGAAGTTCCTTTAGCTTTTGTTGTAAAGTTGGTTTGGTGGTGCTGAACTCTCTTAACTTTTGCTTATCTGTAAAGGTTTTAATTTCTCCATTGAATCTGAATGAGAACCTTGCTGGGTAGAGTTATCTTGATTGTAGGTTTTTCCCTTTCATCACTTTAAATATGTCCTGCCAGTCCCTTCTGGCTTGCAGAGTTTCTGCTGAAAAATCAGCTGTTTACCTTATGGGGAGATTCCCTTGTATGTTATTTGTTGTTTTTCCCTTGCTGCTTTTAATATTTTTTCTTTGTATTTAATTTTTGATAGTTTGATTAATATGTGTCTTGGCATGTTTCTCTTTGGGTTTACCCTGCCTGGTACTCTCTGTGCTTCCTGGACTTGATTGACTATTTCCTTTCCCATGTTAGGGAAGTTTTCAACTATAATCTCTTCAAATATTTTCTTAGACCCTTTCTTTTTCTCTTCTTCTTCTGGGGCCCCTACAATTCGAATGTTGGTAGGTTTAATGTTGTCCCAGAGGTCTCTGAGACTCTCCTCAATTCTTTTCATTCTTTTTTCTTTGTTCCGCTCCCTGGCATTTATTTCCACCATTTTATCTTCTGGCTCACTTATCCATTCTTCTGCCTCAGTTATTCTGCTATTGATTCCTTCTGGAGTATTTTTAATTTCAGTAATTGTGTTGTTCATCACTGTTTGTTTGCTGTTTAGTTCTTCTAGATCCTTGTTAAATGCTCCTTGTATTTTTACCATTCTGTTTCTGAGATTTTGCATCAACTTTACTATCATTACTCTGAATCCTTTTTCAGGTAGGTTGCCTATTTCATCTTCATTTATTTGGTCTTATAGGTTTTTACCTTGCTCTTTCGTCTGTAACATATTTTTTTGTCATTTCTTTTATTTTTGATGCATGTTGCTGTATTCCTGCCTTACTGGTTGTTTGGCCTGAGATGTTCAGAACTGGAGTTTGCAGGCAGTTGGATAGAGCCAGGTCTGGTGCTGAGATGAGGACCTCTGGGAGGCCTCATTCTGATTAATATTCCTTGGGGTCTGAGATTCTCTGTTAGTCCAGAGGTTTGGACTTGGAGCTCAGGCCTGACCTCCGGCCTGGGAAGCAAGATCTTGCAAGCCGGTTGCTGGGGGTTCCTCCCGTCCCCTTAGGTGTCCCTGGTCCCCCACCAGTGCCTGGTAGGTGCCCTAGTTATGAGGAGACACGAATTCCGCATCCTCCTAGTACGCCATCTTGACTCTGCCCCCCCCCCCCCGGGACTATATTTTTATCCATATTTTATTTGTATCTCTCGTGCCTGGCACAATTCCAACACACAGAAGGTTTGTGCATGGCATGGGGCTGCGTGCCTGGGTGATGACCTTCTGAATTCCTCTGCCAGGAAATGGATGCATCTGACTTTTGCTTGGATGGAATAAACCAGAGTTGTGTTGTCCCAGGCTGAGGAAGTCCGGCCCGCTTCACCCTGAATGGAAAGGCGCTTGTCTATCTGCCAGTGTCTGGAAAATCTGAAGCATATGGCCTCTGCTGAGATTCATTTTCCTTTTGGGAATTTCTCCTTCTCCCTTTACTACACTGGATCTATGCCCACAGATCAAACACAGCGCTAAAATCGTACAGACCTGAAAGCGTCTGCATTTCAAAAGAAGTTGGAGAAAAACCGAGAGAAGTAAATCTCTAATGGTGAGGTGGCCCTTGGATATGCCATCTAAGTGGGAAAGGACAATTCTAATGACCAAGATGGTGGTTGAGGCATCTTAACGGGAAGGGCAAAAGAGAACAAGTGTCACACTTACCCTGTGTGGCCTGGGTACTTGTCACAGTTCCTGGCAGCCATGAACTGGTGATGACGTCATGACGCTAGGTCACACAGGTGACACAAGTGGTGCAGCGTCTCAATTCTAAATTTTTCATCTCTCTGACTACAGTGGGTTGTGACTTGCCCAAGTGGCTGGTATTCTTATGCACCGTGATGGTATAAGTCGGATTTGAGCAAATATAGAGACAGCCCCCAACATGTTAGGAGATGACTGTAAAAAGTCTACCAAATTATATTTCTCAAGAACTGAAATATATGTCACAACATATCAAAAATTGAAAATGCACTGAAGCTGATTTGGGTCATCTGAAATTCCAATATTTATGAAGAGCTGACTTCCTAAAAATATAAAATCCTGAGCACTTTCACTGAAACACGTATTGAAATTCTTCCTCTATTTAGTAAGTCGGCTCTTTAAATAAAAGAGTGACATTCACACAGCACAGAAATTTACTGAATGAATTCGGAACAGTGTCAGGCAAAAATGTGAAATTAAATCTTATGGGCGAATTCTGATGCAAAATTCCCCTAAAAATGTCGGTTTTGTGTGTGGATATCTTTCGGCAAAGGAGAGGGCTGAAAGAATCAACCTTTTGCTGAATTCACAAGTTCTCCATACCTCGTGGAAAGAGCAACAAATGCCACGTTCTCCTATTTCTGAGCTTCACACAATGTTTTGTATGACAACGTCCAAAACAAAAAGGAAGTCGTGAATGCAGAATCAAACATGCCGATACACTCCAAGACCGCCATCCCTCAGAAAATGTCTCCTTCAAATAAAATCTTCCATACGATTCCACCCGCACTGCTGTCCGGGGCGTGAGGGGAGTTGGGCACGTCTGGAGCAGAGAGGATGGGGACCTAGTGCAGAGGGGCCGTCCAGGCAGGGCATGAACTTGGCCCCCAGCGCAACCCTGCCAGGGACCCCAGGCCTCTCTCCTTCCGGGTCCACAAAGGATGCGCAGTGACCACTGACACTGACCCAGCATCTTTTCCAGGCTGAACCCCAGCTGGGTGATTTAAATACAGGGCTCATCTCTCCCCAGCAACAGTCCTAGAAGAGATGACATCATTCTTATTGTACTGGGACTCAGAAGGAAACTGCAACTCAGAAAGTTAGTCACCTAAAGCCACACAGCCTCCCAGCCTCAGTTTATGAAGTGGAGGCTCAATCCCAGACTCTGTGACTCCATCTTACCCTGTTTCACTGCACCCGGCAGAACGTGATAAAGTCTGAGCCCGAAAAGAGGCTCTCCCTTTTCCAACCCATTGGCTGAACAGCAATCTGACTTTCCCAACAAAATTTTTGTATTTTAGAATGCCAAACCAACTAACCCATGAGTTTCTCAAAAGGAAAGAAAGCCAGGAAGCAGGTGAACGGGTATAAAAAAGCCTCAGACTCAGGGGCCACCTCAGACAGCCACGCTCAGAGACGGCTCAGTGTTTCCGAACGTCTGTCTTGCGGGTGAAAGCAGAGATCAACAATTCTAGTTTACAGCATCCCCAGAACTCTGCATTCTCAGAATATAGCGCCTCCATGCCTGACCTTCCCGGGTTCCCAGAAAGAAGGGGATCCCCCACGGTTCTGCCTCTGGAATTCGAATCCATCACCGCAGGGGCCATGCCATCTACCGCTTCACTTCTTTTCTTTTTTCTTGTCTTCGCTGTCTGCTGCTAAGGGTCGGTGGGGACCGGAGGACCCAGAGCTGTGCACAGTGAGGGTTCTGCCTACAGTGCTCATGTCCTGGGTCTGGAAAACCTCAAGTGCCCCATTGTAAGCAGATCCATTTCCACTAATAGCTGGTGGATGTGCATTCACAGCCTACGGCACCCCAGGCACACTTCCAACAAACGATGTGGCACACACAGGAATTCATCCGAATCCAGCAAAAATCACTTAGCTTAATAACGCTGCCCTGATTTAATTTTAGCTTTTCATAAAGCATGAGAGATGAGCGGGGGATGCTTGTTTTTTTTATGGATTACTGATGAGACGCGGCTCACATCTGGCGGTTTCATTTTTTTTTTTTTTTTTACAACTTCCAAAAAGAAGGGGGTTGGGAAGGAAAGTGGGTGGATAATTAAAAGGAGGGCAGCACCTGCAAAATGTACAAGCAAAACACCGTGGCGGGAGGGCTGGCTCTGTCTGGTATGTAAGTAGCTGGCGAGAGCCCAAGGAGCCAGAGATACCGATCTCTGCGGAGGGATTCACTGCTGGGGCTGTAGGCGTCCAACAGGAAGGGCACCACACGCACGCGCACATACTCTCATGTGCACGCGTCCGCATGTACACATTTACACACATACATTGAGCATGCTGATGAAGAAGCAGTATTATCCCCCTGGTCTGCATTTAGGCGGCGCCCTCAGGGCACAGTCAACCCAAAGGCTACCCACAGAGTGACTCTGGTTTGCAGGCACGAGGTTAGACGAGATGTTCTGGCAAAGTCGTCCTGAACACTTGCTTCTCTTTCTCTGGCTCTAACTGCAAAATGTATCCAGTCCTCCACCATCTCCACACTCTGCTGTCAGAAGGCACCCTCGCCTCTCATCTACATTATTACCTGGTCTCCTCGCTGGTCCCTCTATGCCTTCTCCTGCGCCCTGTTCTGTTCTCAAAGGAGCAACCAGAGCGAACCTGATGAAAAGAAGTCAGATCTTATGATTCTGTTGCTCAGGCCTCCCCAACGGCTTCTCAGTTCTCTCAGAGTAAAAGCCAAAGTCCCTACAGTGGCTATAGAGCCCTGCGTGATCTGCCGGATCCCAGTCTCCTCGCTCTGTGCCTCTGTCCGAATCCCCAGTTGCTCTGCCCTTGCTCCACAGTTCCAGCCACATGGTCTCTTTACTGCTTCTCAAACCCACTGAGCACACTGCGCCCCAGGGCCTTTGCACTTGCTGTTTCCTCTACCTGCAAGGCTCTTCCTCAGACACCCCCGTAGCTCCCTCTTCACTTCCTTCGAGTCTCTGTCCAAATGTCGCCTAACCCTCAGATGTAGGATTCCAACCCTCCCTGTCTCCCAGCATCCCCAATCCATCTTACCTGGTTTTTATTTTTCCACCCCACACTTACCATCTTAAAAAATACTGTGGAATCTGCCTACTTATTTGTCTTGTTTGTCTCCACCTAGCAGACTGTCAGTGCCATGAGAAAAGGGATTACTGTCCTCAGCTGTACCCCAGAGGCTAGCACCATGTCTGGCACAAATAAGTTATTAATATATTTGCATGATGTATATAACAATCATTTTAATATCGTTGTTGAATGAAGAATGAACAAATGACTTGCTCTGATTTGCAGGTATATTCATATACAAAACTATAATCCCATTAAGTTGGCATTTATAAATCTCCTGTATTCAAAATAATAAAATTAGACAACGTCCAGAGGGCCATGGGCTATCAGGAGACCAGGGGCCAAAAGACCAGGGGCCACAGCAGCTTGGCAATATCTATGAGGAGAACAGGTCGCCCTCCTGGCCCTTCTGCCTGTAGCTTCTAGCAGCTCCAGGACTCTGCCTGAAGGAGCAGCTCAGCTGTGCTACAGAACCACGGCGAGAGAATGAAACCAGTTCCCCTTCTGCCCTCACTGCCTAAGGGTTACACCCCAGTTTTCTCAGGACACCACACCTGTACGTGGGCACCATGAGGGCTCAGTGCAGGTCAAGACAAGAAGCAGAAGGAGAGGAAGTGTTTGGGTTAGATCATCAAGGCAGAACAGAGCCCAATCCAAGGGCATCTGATTGGACCTGCCCCTCCTCCCAGCTTCAAGCAAGGATCACCACTAACGCCTCCTGCCCCTAAAGCAGACAGGTGAGCTCTAAGGCTTCACGCTGACCTTGAGAAGGAGAACAGATGGAAGGTCTGTCCATCCCTCTCCATGGCCACCGAAAGCAGTCACATGAGTCAGCCTTCCTGGCTCCAGGCTCTGCTACCTGATCTATTCCGCTCTCCACCCCAGATTCACGACCAAATGCCATCACTCACATGCAGCTGCCCAATTAAAAAGTCCGCAGTTTTAGCCGTTACCCCAAACTGAAGCTCCCCCTCCTGCCCTCACAGCCCTACGAGATGGGCTTTGCCCTACCCGTCCAGCCCATTTGCCAATGCTCCCCTCGACCCCCAGCCAAACCGTCTGGATGGGACGCCATTCTTCATTCTGACACATCTCATACACGTCCCACCTCTGTTCACTTATGTTTGTGTTATTCCTTTGCACTGGAAGGCCCTCCCTTTAGCCCCACAAATATCACTGAAGCTTCTAGAAGGTCCAGCTCAACCTTCACTTTCACCAAGAAAGTCAACTTCTCTTATGAAACTTTAAACACCGTCAGTCTGCATAATGCGAATCTCTTATATGTTATTGAGCACAGACAAGCCTCCCAACAAATACTGACCAGTTAGCCAGTGTCTACTGCCTTGGTACTGGTATTGAGGGGGTTATTTTTTGCCCGTGGGGAAGGAGCGTACTATGGGACCTGATCTTAAACCTCCAGACTGACTTCGGCTAAACTACTTAACTTCCTTTAGTCTTGACTTCATTCTCTACAAAAGACCAGAAACCTCTTCCTCCCAGAGATAACAGAAGGACAAAATGAGATGATCCCCAAATTCTATTAGAGCAGGAACTTGGCTTTATTCACCTCAGTGCCCAGGATGGTAACTGCCACACTGTTCTAAGTAATGCAAAATGTGAGTGAATAATGTGCATACAATTCCTCATATAATCTGGTGTGTGGTAGATGATAAAAAAAAGGGGGGGCTTCCCTGGTGGCGCAGTGGTTGAGAGTCCGCCTGCAGATGCAGGGGATACGGGTTCGTGCCCCGGTCCGGGAAGATCCCACCTGCCGCGGAGCGGCTGGGCCCGTGAGCCATGGCCGCTGAGCCTGCGCGTCTGGAGCCCGCAAACAGCAAAAAAAAAAAAAAGTATTGTCAACAGTCTTATTCTTTTTTTTTTTTCTGGTACACGGGCCTGTCACTGCTGTGTCCTCTCCCGTTGCGGAGCACAGGCTCCGGACGCACAGGCTCAGCGGCCATGGCTACAGGCCCAGCCGCTCCGCGGCAGGTGGGATCTTCCCGGACCGGGGCACGAACCCACGTCCCCTGCATCGGCAGGCAGACTCTCAACCACTGCGCCTCCAGGGAAGCCCAACAGTCTTATTCTTAAGCAAACTGAAGAGCAACGCAGGACAACTCACTAAAGAAGTCCACACACCGATGGCCACCAGCATGACCTCTCCCCACCTTGTCTCCTGGGGGAGGCAGCCCAGCCCCTCAGCTCTTCCTCACTAATCTCCTTCCCTAATCTTTCCATCACCTTCCTTGAAGATCTTTCCAACTTTCCCACGAGATAAAAATGAAGAAGTCTGGTTAATCCTGGAAGGGAAGATTATCCTTCCCTAGAAGTTAATTACTTATTTCATCCATGTCTTTCTTTTGCTGCTAAAGGTCTCTGTATTCATCTGTATATGTCAGACGTCCCCTTCCAAGACTGAGGATGGACTCTTAGACCTACAGGATGTTTCCGACACGTTTGTCCCTCCAACACCATGTACATAATAGATGCTGAAAAAAATAATTGTTGAGTAGCTGAATGAATGCACTGGTTGACTAAAGCCGATTTTATTATTGCAGACCTTGAAAAGTAATGGCAGAAATGGGTCTAGATTGTGGTCTTGCAAATCAAGTGGAGACTTCTTTCCAGGCTAAGGAAAAGGATTCTGGAACAAACCAGGCTTAAGACACGCTTTTTCCGAAAAGGGGGCTCCTGTCTGCTGGGCCATCTGACCTTTTTACAGTTATCGGACACATTTGCCACTCTTAGCTCCCTTCGCCAGCTCCCCTATTTGTAAAGCAAGCCCATGGCCTTCCAAGGAGGTCGGTGGAAGCATACGACAGCTCATCTTGAAAGCTTCTGTACCCCCAGGGAATGTGAACACTTCCAAGGAAGCACATTATTACTCCACTGTCGGGTGAAGACAGAGCTCACGTCTTACTGCCCCACAGAAACACGCGGCGAGAATTTCTATTTTACAAAAGTTGCTGCACCATTTGCTGAAGGACGTTACAGAGCAGGTAACCAGGATGACGAAGAGAAGGGATGTCTTGAAGCACCTGCTCTGCCCTCTTCTACGAGAGTACAAACACAATTAGAGGTAACTGGGAACACTAGAGAAAATCACCATATTTCTCCACCTTTGTATCCAGAAATAGCAAAGGCACTTTGTTGCAAGGGACAGGGAATTCCCAGAACCTGCACGGGGCTGCAGAGGTCACGGAGGGGTGAAAGTAAAGCGTGGTAGACAAACGACATGAAAAAGAGGTTCCTCAACAAAAAAGAAGCAGACTCACAGATCTAGAGAACAGAGTAGTGGTAACCAGTGGGGAGACAGAGGGAAGGGGGGAAGGCAAGGTACAGGTAAGGGATTAACAGGTACAAACTACTGTATAAAATAAGTTACAAGAGGGCTTCCCTGGTGGCGCAGTGGTTGAGAGTCCGCCTGCCGACGCAGGGGACGCGGGTGCGTGCCCCGGTCCGGGAGGATCCCACATGCCGCGGAGCGGCTGCGCCCGTGAACCATGGCCGCTGAGCCTGCGCGTCCGGAGCCTGCGCTCCGCAACGGGAGGGGCCACAGCAGTGAGAGGCCCGCGAACCGCAAAATAAATAAATAAATAAATAAGTTACAAGAAACAAGAGAGATCATGCTGTATAGTACGGTGAACTACTCACTATTCTGTGGCAAACCATAATAGAAAAGAACATGAAGAAGAATGTCTATATGCACGTGTGTAACTGAGTCACTCTGCTGTACAGAAGAAATTAACACGACATTGCAAATCAACTATACTTCAAAAAAATTGAAAAATAAAATAAGCTACAAGGATATACTGTACAACGTGGGGAATATAACCAATATTTTATAATAACTATAAATGGAACATGACCTTTAAAACTGTGAACCTCTATAGTGCACACCTGTAACTTATATAATACTGTACATCAACTATACCTCAACAAATAAATGAACATCACTAACTGTGAGCTTGGTCTCCCAGGATGAATGCGGCCCTCCAGCCAGCCCAGGACACGGCTGAGTGTGGACTGACCCATCTCCTACAGCCCTTCTCTTCCTTGGCCACGGAAGCCTGCCCTTCCACTGGGGGCCCAGTTCCCTCGTGCTCTTTCCTCCTCTATCCAGGAGGTGCTCTCAGGAAAGGATGTGATAAACTGTCCCCTTGATGAGTCCACACTGATATAAGGTCTCACAAATTACACTCCTAAATGTATGTATTTTCAGCTCGGATTAAAACCTAACGGGAAAGACATTCATCTCAATGTTGGGCTTTCAGGGAAAAAGAAAAACAATGTGGCATGATTTCCAAGCAAAATGGGATTTTGAAATCAGGGCCAACTTGGGCCAATTTGGGCAAATCTGATCGCTGCAGTAGTCAGCCCAAGGGTGGGGGGGATTTCTACTTGAAAGTGGAGGGCAACTTCCAAGGCATCTGGAATCCTCTGGAACCCCCTGTAACTGAGCTGATGCTTCTTCAGCCTCTGTACTCCCATCACCGCCACTGTGCTCACACATGGACTATGGACGTGCTTACACGTGAATACACACACGTGCACACAGAGTCTGCAGGGGCAAGAAAGGCACCCCACAGTGAGGAACTCCGCAGGTGGGCCCCCCAGAGCACCCCGAGAGCTACCCAGTTCGCAGAGAGGCGCAGGGAGTTCTCTCCAGGTGCCTGTGGAAACATCTTTCCTTCAGCGGCAGATGTGTTGTAGGATGTGGCTGTTGCTAGGTAACAGCGATCCCCTCCTCTCTTCCCCCCCAGGCCCTCCCTCTCCAGACAAGGAAGCCCATGTACAACCTGGTAAGTGCTCCCGGGGTGTCCTCAAAGCCCCCTCCTGGGAAGGCAGACTCTGGCCCACTCTTAGAATGCAAGATTTCTGTGCTTAAAATGAGAAGACTGAGGGGCTTCCCTGGTGGTGCAGTGGTTGAGAGTCCGCCTGCCGGTGCAGGGGACACAGGTTCGTGCCCTGGTCCAGGAAGATCCCACATGCCGCGGAGCGGCTGGGCCCGTGAGCCATGGCCGCTGAGCCTGCGCGTCCGGAGCCTGTGCTCCGCAACAGGAGAGGTCACAGCAGTGAGAGGCCCGCGTACCGCAAAAAAAAAAAAAAAGAGAAGACTGAGGCCAGAGAACTAGACTTGAATTTGAGGAGAGGGGCACTGCTGGTTGGGGACCTGGGGGGAGGAAAAAAGGGGATTTTGTTTGTTTTGAGTTTTTGTGGACTGTTTTAGAATTTAAGGGGGCATTTGCTATGCCATGCGGCCCTCAGAGCCCAGGCCGCCAGAGCTATCAGCAGGGCCCAGCCAGCTGAACTCTCCATGGACCAGCACAGCAGAAACCACGACCTCCAGGATTTTAAATAATCCGGGGCTGTCAGTACCAATAAGCCTCAGTCTCTGAAGCCCTGAGAGGTTAAAAAAAATCCTCCATGCAAGGTGACAAAGAGATTTAGATGAAGACTCCTTCGGGATAGCAAAGCGGGCATCTGCGGCTTGCAGGGATGCACTGCCTTTGGCCCGTCAGAGAAACCTCCCTGGCATCACCTGCCCGGCGAGCCAGGCTCCAGCCAGCCCTGCCCGGATGCACCCACACATGTGCGCAGAAAAGATAATGTTAATGTCGCTCCTTATTTGTTTTCCCGTCAACCAAAATGCCCACTTATCAGTATTTAATGGCTCTCAGAAATAAAGCTATTTTAGAACATGTTCCAAGATGCAAATGAGTCACTGAAAGCTGTTGCTATGACCTTTCCCTGTCACCGGGTGAATCTTTCCAAATCCACAGCGGCTTCCCGACGGCCTGGCTCAGGGCGGGGTCCCCGATGGAACAGAGGAACGTGGGCCTTTGCTGTCGGGGGCAAAGACCCCTAAACGTCCACACACCCTTGAAGAGTCGAGTCCTTCATTTCAACAGAGAAGTCCCAGTGGCCACCCTAGACAGAATGCTTTCTCCTCAAGAGGTTGTGTCCTCAGCCGCCTGACCTCTGATGAGAAAGCCAGGCCGTCCGGTGACACAGCGAGGCCCCCCACGGAGAGCCCTCTGCCTTTGGAAGATGCAGACACCCAGAATCTGGTCAAATACAGGCACCCCTGCAAAGGAGTCCCAGAAAGCCTGAAAAAAGTTCCCCTTCACCGGGTGTCAGGAAATAGGGCCTTTCGGAGACCGTGCGTCTTCCTCACTCTTTTCTACTTTTGCTGTTTTTGACTATGTCAATTCCACGTGACGGCCTGAGGTTTCACCCCTGGGGCCCAAGGAGGGTCACGGTAGTCAGTATGAATCGGGTAAGCCAGACACATGAAGCGGGGTGTTGTACACTCACCACGAACCACTGGGAAAAGGTGAGACGGCTAGGAACTGAACTGCATTTTCTCACATGGAAGCTTCTTTGCCACAGACACAGACGTTAACGTGCCTCTTCTAAGTTCCACCTCAGACACCACTCCAGAGGGAACGCTCGGACCCACTGGCAGTTTTCCAAAGTTCCCTAGAACTGAGGGTCCTCAAAACTAGAAGCTTCTTCCCTCCCCTCAGCCCCCCAGAGACCCCTCTCTCCCCTTCAGTCTCTCAGTCCATGGAATGGGATGATCTTTGCTACCCTGCAGGCAGTCACCATGCCATGATTAAGGGCCGGATGGTCGGATCCCTGGCCGTGTGAGATGCTGGGCAACTTATTCCAGTCCGGGGATATAACCACTGCACATCCTTACGCACACAACTCAACGCTCTCATCTCTAGAAAACTCCTCCAGGCCCAGCTGGGCAACGGACCTCTATCTCTTCCAAGCCCCGTCTCGACCTCTGGCTGCGTTCACGTCTGCCTCTTCTAGTTGACCGGGTATTAAAGGCAGGCGCTGTGTGTCAGGTATCTTTTTGCCTGGCCTGGTGGCTGGCACTGAGCAGATGTCCTTTAAGCACCTGTGGAGTAAAGAGTTCCCTCTTGCGATGACACAGACATAAGCAGCTTCCATGACAACCCATTCCCAACACCAGGACAACCCCGCTGGGGATATTTTAACTAAGCAGCCTCTGTGTCAGCCTGGGTACTCTTTCAACCAGATCTTTCTACCAACAAAGCAGGATCCTGATCAGAAACTCCGAAGCCTGGGGTCATACAGAAAGCCCTCCCTGCATCCCCATCCACACTCTAGTTTCCAGAATCCAAAGGAACATTTAATTTTTAGTAGTACTCACACTCCGATCGCATACCAATTAACACCAATTAACCATCTTCATTAGGTGTGATAATGACTGGGAGAGAAAAGATTCTTTCCAGGAAAATATTCTGTACTTCTATCAAATGTCCTGGAAGCTCATGAGATTAACCCACCCTAAATCAGACCCTCATCAAACAACCCCGATCCACTGGAGACCTGTCACTGAACCCCTGGATGGTGTCAAAGAAGCAAAATGCCCAGCTGGAGAGACAGCCGATGGAGACATTTGACCTGAACAATCACCGATGTCCTCCCAATGCAAGAATTCTTTGCAACCAGAACAGCTCTTGAAACAGGATACATCCATCAGTGACAGATAATTCCTGAGTCCCAAAGGAGACAGCCAAGATGAATGATGCTATGGCCTCCTACTCCTAAGTAGTTTCCGGTCCAAAGAGGACCAACTCAAAGCCCCTCACTTGCCCGAGGCCCCTCTCACAGCCTTTCCCATCGCTGGTGTTAGAGCCTGCAGCCTTCCAATCGCTCAGGCCCAAATCCTCACAGCCATTATTGATTCCTTGCCCTTTCCGATATATCACAATCTTTTCACTAATAATAAAATTCAAAACACATACAGAGTCTGACCACTTTCTCATCGCCTCCACCCTGGCCCAAGCCACCTGGACCACTGCTGTAGCCTCTAGGTTTGTCTCCGCTTTCCACCTGCTTCACCTTCCCTCTGTTCTAAATATAGAATCCAGATCAATTCCTACGGAAAATAAATCTTATCACAACACTCTTTGGCTCAAAATCCTCCTTGTCTCCCTCAGCCCTTAAGACAACAAGACCCCATGTGATGTCCCCCCATTACTTCTCTGACTTTATTGCCTGCTCTCTCCACTTCTCTCTCTATTA
The DNA here is from genome assembly GCF_059928025.1 of Delphinapterus leucas. Taxonomy (NCBI): domain Eukaryota; kingdom Metazoa; phylum Chordata; class Mammalia; order Artiodactyla; family Monodontidae; genus Delphinapterus; species Delphinapterus leucas. The sequence continues at coordinate 31,706,328 of NC_143149.1, forward strand.
CAACCACTCCGGCCTCCTTGTTCCTGGAGCACACTTCCACCTCAGGGCCTTTGCACAAGCCTTCACACGGATGTAAGCCTCCACAGGAGGTCTTATCAAAAGACCACCCTCTTGAAAATCGCAACCTAACGCACTCCTCCCATATCAGCTTTCCCAACGCCCTTCTCCCGCTCTTCTTTTTCTTTTTCTCCGTAACAGTTATCGCCTGATACTTCATACGATTTACTTACACGTTCCTTCTATTCTTCATTATCTGTTTTCCCTAGCTAGAACATAAACTCAATGACAACAGAAGTCTTTGATTGATTCATTGATTTATCCAAGGTACAGAGAATAGTGCCTGGTACAGTACTCAATCGATATTTTACTACTAAGTAGTAAAAACAATTAAAGAGAAGTATATATTCGTGACTCAGACCGTCCCTCAGAGCCAGGAACAGGAGAGAATCAGGGAAAGTTCCACAGAGCACATGACACTTGAACTGAACCTCGAAGGATGGGGAGAATTTGAACCTGCAGGGCTGCGGGAAAGGCATTAGGTGGAGGAGAGCAGTGTGTCCTAGGCCAGCAGAGGGCCTGTTGAGACGAGAGGCGGTTCCATCAGGCCCAGGGCAAGCAGGGGGCGAGGAGGTGCTGAGAACCGAGTTGGGTCCACTGGAGTCACGGCTTTGAGGTCCAGGGAAAGGACTCTGATGATGGAGTTGCTAAGGATTCTGTGATGAGCTGGAGGGATGATTTCCCTTCAGCCACTTCTGCTTTATGGAAACACAAACTGGGACTGTTGGCAAAGCATAACCGACCTTTACAGACCAGTGGCCAGGAGCCTCATCCTTCCCCCTCTTTTACCCCCTAGACTAACTGGCCCTGGTTCAACCTTCCTCGCCCTTGCACTTGCCTCTGCTCTGATCCCCACAGCAGTCACCCCTTCTCTGGATGTTCACCGCATCCTCCTGCACCCCACTGCACCTTCCCTGTTCTCTGGTCATTTGACGTGTGTTCTGTCTCCAAGTCTACATCACAGGCAACTCCTCGGCACAGTTCTGAGCACGTAGGAGGTGTGACATGACGTGTTTGTGTTCAGGTGCCCTTCCAGACGCAGAACCGGTCTGACCCAGTGCAGAATCTGTAGTGAGTATGCCCGTCACATCCACTGCTAAGGTCATCGCCCCTAGGCACTCTCTGGAAGAAAAAACCTCTGAGAGACTGAGAGCTACATTCTGGGCTCACCTGAATATGAGGGGAGTGGAAGGTACAGGTTTGTTTGTTGGTTTGTTTTTGAAGGAATGGGTACAATGTATACAGAGAAGACCCCAGGCAGAGTGAACCTCAGCATCCTCCTTAACAATTTCTTACTTTGTGGCTGGAAGGATCCAGCCACTCAAATCTTACAGTTGAGGGAATGCAGCCCTGGCTGACCCCCACAGAGAAGAACACCGCCCCCCCAAGCTAACACGGTGTATCTTTCCTATGCTTTCCCCTCACCCTTGCCCCGAGGTGAAAATTGTAAAAGTGGGCTTTAACATTTGGCATTGTTCCCCTGTGCTCTTCCCAAGGCAGCTAAGCATACCTAATTTAAACACAATTTATTAAGGGTTCCACTTTTGCACATGAATGGTTCTCGCCTCTGGAAACTTTCTGTAGTGCGATTTTGTCTGATCAGTGGCCCAAGGCCTTTCCTAATTTTAACTGGCAGCCTGAGCGAACTGGGCTGCAGCACCTGTGGCTTCAGACCCGGCTTATGTCAGGCACCATGGGCAGAGAGGGTGGTGGTATCTGTATTCATAACTCGGTAAGAGAAAACTGCCTCCCCTCTTGCCATTTTCCTCCCGGATTTTCCATCTCTGCTGCTCAGATTGTCAAGAGCAGGGCAGACAGAAGCACCACAATAAAGACCTTGGACCCGTTCATCCTGTACGCGCCAAATGTGCCGCCGCCCGGTTGACCCCTGGCTCCCTGCCCAGAGTCCACGTGAAAGAGCTCATCCAGACATGTATACTCTCCCTGCATCTGTCTTACCTCTAGAGGACTTCCCTGGCGGTCCAGTGGTTAAGACTCCACGCTTCCACTGCAGGGAGCACAGGTTCGATCCCTGGTCCGGGAACTAAGATCCCGCATGCTGTGTGGCAAAAAAAAAAGAATGTCTCGCCTCTGCTCAGCACCATCCCCTCCAGTGTGATGGCTCTGGCCATGGGTGTAAGAGTGGGATGCACGGAGGGGCGGGACCAAGGAGCACTTGAACTTGTCACAGCCTGACTGTGTTCCGTGGCTGAAGCCCTGACTCTGCCACTTCTCACATCCTCTCCTCCACGACCGGGAAGACACCACGCACCACACACATTACCCTCTTGCCCCATAGTGCTTCTGAACTTGGAAATTCTGTAGGTGATAACGGGTAGTTTCATTGCCCCTGGGAGGCTGCAAGCGCCAATAAGCTGACATCCAATTCTTTTCAGACACACGCCCATTCATTTCTTTTTAGCCAATGGGCTGCGAGCACACTAACATGTTGGGTTCTGCTGAATACTTTTCAGACACAGGCTCCTCTGCTGTTTCTTTTCAACCTCTGCCCTAGATCAAGGGTGGTCCCTGGCCGTTCTCCGCTGGCTTCACAGAAGAGGAACTGGGTTTGGCTCCGGGAAGGGGTATGGGGTTCACGGAATCAAATTTGAAAGTAACGTGAATTGCGGAAACTCGCTGCGTAGTGAGGGGATAGGGAGAGAAATATTCTCAATCTGGCAGTCTGGGATGGCTTAAGGCAAATTATTGCCCAAGGTAGAACTCCTACCTGAAAGACTTGTGTTAGGGTTGAATGGTGCCACCCCCAGCCCCCTAACAAATTCATATGAGGTCCTAACCCCCAGCCCCTCAGAACATGGGAAGAGGGTCTTAACAGAGGTAATCAAGTTAAAATGAGGTCGTTAAGGTGGTTTCCAATCTAATAAGACTGGTGTCCTTATGAAAAGGGACATTTGGACACAGTGACAGACACACAGACAATATGAAGAGGCACAGGGAGAATGATGGTCATCTACAAGCCAAGGAGAGAGGCCCAGAACACATCTTCCTTCACAGCCTCAGGAGGAAGCAACCCTGCCACCATCTTGATCTTGGACTTCCAGACTCCAGAACCCTGAGACAGGGAACGTCTGTGGTTTAAGCCACTCAGTCTGTGATACTTTGTTACCATAGCGCTAGCAAACTAATGCAACTGTGAGAAAGTCACTCTGCAGCTGAGAAAAGTCCCCAGGAGTTTATAAGAGGTATCTATTCACATTTTATGCCCAGGAAGCCCGGTACAATTAGCTACTCATAAAGCTGCCGTCTTGCAGGACCATGCATTCTGATGCCAGAGACTGATTTAATTTACCACTGTGATTGTACAGAGTAGGTACTTGGAAAGTCATTTTGCTTCCCGTTACTGTTGAAAGCTCTTTAACTCCTTTTTAACCTAATTCCTAAAAAACAAAAGAAGCGAAAACACATACGTGTTTGAACACATTCAAGATTTCTACTTATGTCTAAATATAACTGTAGACACTGTGTGTGTGTGTGTGCGTGGAGAGAGCGAGAAAGAGAGAGAAGTTTCTCCCAAGACTTTCAGGGTGGCAGGGGAAAAAAATCAGCCTCATACCAGCATTATAGCTAATGTTTGGTACTATTTATAGAGCCGGCCATGGCCATGTCAGATCTTTAAAAGAAGCAAAACATCTGGGCACATTCCAAAGCAGAGAGGAAGAACCCAAGTCACAACATATCACACGGCGGAAGGCTGCATCTTTACAAAGGTTATAATTTACATTTGCTAAACATAATCTTGTACCGCCGAGGATCTTAGGGAACCAGATTCTGGCACCGAGTGGAATGAAAGCAAAACACAATAGCCATCATATGTGTCACAATTCAAAACGTTCTGCAGGGAACGAATGAATGGTTTCCGGAGAGCAGAAAACCCAGTACCTCCTCAGCAAAGGGCCTCCAAATGGCCAGTGACCATTGACCGTCAATCACGGGAGGCAGCCCCCTTGAACTGAAGTCAGCGGCTGCCCTGGAAGGTTCTCAGAGGGGCCACAGTTCAAGCCCAAACCATCCTCTGCTCCTCACTTGAAGGCAAACGGCATCCTCTCCCTGCCCCCATCTCACAGAGATGTCTTAAGGATGAATTAAAGAAAAATATTTAAACTTATATAACACTTGGGACATCTACACTAAAAGGAAAAAAATCACTATTTCTACAATATTTCACAGACCTAAAGCAAGTGTCCTACTTTAAGCAAAACCAATACACACACACACACACAAATCCAGATTTTAAAAACATATATATCAGAACTAAGTTGTCCAACATACAAAAAAAAAGAGCAAGTTCTTCAAAAGCTTTAGTCACCAGGGAACGCCCAGCACCTAGGTCAAGACCAGGCACGTTACGTTCAAAAGGCATTTGTTGAATAAAAGCATTATTTCTGTTAAACAGTCAGCTCCATCGGCATACTTCATGAGTTACAGAAGTTGCAAATATTCCATTCGTGTGTCCCATTCCCCAACATGCACGGTGGGACGGGTGAGACACCCTGTAAGGTGGCCCGGGCTGGGAACTGCTATGTCCTGGGAGTCGCCCCCGGCCCGGGTCCCACTACCTCTGCCAAATGTTTGCTGCATCACCCCTGGCACGTCCAGCCCCGCATCCTGGCAGCAGCGTGGAGGCAGGGCTGCTTCTTTGTTTGAAGACACCTCTTCCTGGCTTCCTGGTGACAACGGCCAGGCGAGAGGGCAGCCTGTTCCAGTCTGGCTGTGCCTTTGGCAGTGACTAAACACACAGGTTGTTACCGTGTCTGTGGCTTCCGAGAAGCTAATGGATTTCAGGGCAGAGAGCAAACCCGGGCAGGCTACCCACTATGCTTGGCGCTGTCTTCATCACATACCCACTTCTGCCTCTTTGTTCCAAAATGTTTCTTTCAATCCCCAAAACACTTGTTTCTTCCCTGTTGGTCGAGGAAGGGTAAGAGGCTGATCCACATAAAGCCTTCCGACAAGCTTCCAGGGAACCCACGCCGCCCTGATCACAGAGAAAAACTTCCAAATCAGGGCAAGAACCTGGTCCGCTCAGGTTACTGGATCTCATGTTATTTCTGTAAATTTTATTATTTTTTTATATTATAAAAATTAATAAAGGCTCATTGTAAGATATTTGGAAACTAGAAAAAAATACAAAAAGGAAAACAAAAATCTCCATAACCTCATCATCCACAAAGCATCTCTATTACCGCTTTAGTATATTTTATTTATGTTAATACATACACACACACACTTCATTAGCCAGTTTAGAAGTATTTAACATACAGCTTCATGGGCTTCCCTGGTGGCTCAGTGGTTGAGAATCTGTCTGCCGACGCAGGGGTCACAGGTTCGATCCCTGGTCCAGGAAGATCCCACATGCTGTGGAGCAACTAAGCCCGTGCACCACAACTACTGAGCCTGCGCTCTAGAGCCCGCGAGCCACAACTACTGAGCCCATGCACCCAACTAAGCCCGTGCTCCACAACAAGAGAAGCCACCGCAATGAGAAGCCCGCGCACCACAACGAAGAGTAGCCCGCACTCGCCGCAACTAGAGAAAGCCCACGCACAGCAACAAAGACCCAACACAGCCAAAAATAAAAACAATAAATTTATTTTAAAAAATAAATAGCATACAATTTCATGAGCATTGTCTCATATCATTAACATTCTTCAAATAGTTTTATACGGCTGCCTACTACTGCATTGTATGGGTGTACCGTAATTTACTTAACTAGCTCCCTGCCACTGGGAAAAGTTGAGTCCAGTTTTTCAGAAGGATAAATAGCACCACATTGAACAATTTTGTGCACACCTATCTCCCCACGTTTCTGATTATTTCCTTTAGATAGAATCCCAGAAGTAAATCAAAAGTATGAAAATCCCCCCAAATCATGCTTTCCAGAAAGATTACACCAATTGTAGTTCTAGTAACAGGACAGTATAGCAATCTACCATATCTCTGTTGACACCGAGCAATGCCATTTTTAACCTTCAGTAATTTTAGAGCTAGAAAAAGGGCATCTCATTTACATTTTAATTAGCATTTTTATTATTATTATTATTATTGGGATTGTTATCAGTGGTCGGGACGTGACCTGAATGCCTCACCTTAGCCGCACATGGCATCCCGGGAAGGTAGGCCCCCTTATCCTCACTCTACAGAGGGAGAAACTGAGGCCGAATTAAGTGACTTTCACAAGGTCAAACAACCATCTCTCAGAGCCAGGATCAAAACCCAAAGCCCATCCATCTAATGATTCTACCATGCTGGTTATTCTTGGAGTCAAACATATTCCCATGTGTTTTTAGCCACTGTATCTCTTCTTCTCAGAACTGGAGTAAATTTATTTGTATAGAAAAATAGCCCTCAGCATTTCGGGTGTTTTGACACTCCACGCTTGTACCAAGATTCACACATCACCCACACCTCTCACTGCCTCAGCCCAACCCAAACTGCCACCCATCTCCCCACAAGTCAAGGATGACACAGGGTCTCCCCTCTACATTGAAAAGAGTTTATACGGGGAGGGGGAAGGGTAAGCTGGGACAAAGTGAGAGAGTGGCATGGACATATATACACTACCAAATGTAAAACAGATAGCTAGTGGGAAGCAGCTGCAGAGCACAGGGAGATCAGCTCATGCTTTGTGACTACCTAGAGGGGTGGGATAGGGAGGGTGGGAGGGAGACGCAAGAGGGAGGAGATATGGGGATATATGTATATGTATAACTGATTCACTTTGTTATATAGCAGAAACTAACACACCATTGCAAAGCAATTATACTCCAATAAAGATGTTAAACAAAAAAAAAGAAAGAAAGAAAAGAGTTTAAACTGGCTTCACTTGAGCCCTAGTGAGGTTAGTCGGAATGCCCTGGAATTGAACTTAACCTCGAGTGGGAGATATCCTTTCACAGTCAAAGAAGGATCAACCCTACAGGACCCATAACATAGACCAGCTTGAAAGCACAGCACTCACAAGGGCCCATTCTACCGGACCATCCATTCCTTTCCTTGTGGAGGCAAGGCGAGATGTCGGTGTGTCTCTCCACACAGAGGTAGGAGTATCTCCTGGCCAGATAGCTCCCGTGATGCTCAAGTTCACAGCCAGGCCAGCACCTGCCCACCATGGCCACTCCTCAGAGGCCCAGGGAAATGTGTGCCAGTCCCCCTCCACGGGCTGAATCCCCTCAAAGGATGGAAGCCAGGAAGCGCTGCCCTAAGCAATCAGAGGACATCCCTCCACCCCCCAAAAAAGAGCCCTGCACCAAGCAGCTGGAAGGGAGGCCATGGGGGAGCTTCCTTCCTTCGAAGTCACCTGCTCACCCAGGAATTCATGCTGCAGAAAAGTTCTGCAGGATCATAAACCAGCCTTGTGCCTGCCTCAGAGCTCACTCTGCAACTCACAGCGACCATTGGCTTGATTCAGCTCAGGTTAGGGAGATGGATAGGATTTTCACACAAATCACTTGATTTGTATGAGAAATCTGTGCTCCTGCTGTCCTAAGCATTGCAGGGATTTTTGGTTCTGCTAAATCTCTCTCAATATTATGGTTCTTGCAGCTTTTCAGAGTTTCCTGTCCAGGATTATTTTTTGAAGGCACTGCACTCTTGAAACCCCAGAACAGGTATTCCAAACTTTTGATTAAGCACTCTGGGATCTCGGTAGCGGAACCACACGGAATCTATCGCCTGGCTCCTCCTGACCCCAGCCCACTACCCTGGCCCTCCCTGAGCCATCCTTAGAGAGCAACTACCCCCCTACTACCATCACCACCTTGTATAACTTCCCAGGCATCACTGAGCCCTCGCTGCATTACAGTGCTGTGCTGGAACTCTACAGCTAATACTCATTTAATCCCTGCAACACAGCTCCGAGGTGGGTACCAGGAGGTCATGCAGAGCTGGGGAAACTGAGGTTTGGGGCAGAGCCACAGGGGCGACGTGAGCTGTGTATGCGGAGATGCCTTGGGCTAGATAAACTTGGGGTCCCTACACCTCTGTGCTTCCAGATCCTCTATTTTATCTCAAACAGAACCTCCAGGAACGAGATTTGGAGAAAAGATGGGCGATCCCTCTTCCTGGACCAGCCCTGAACCACAAATTCCTCACTGCCTTTATCGCTCCCACAAAGGACTTTGTCCCCTAGGTGAGCACGACGTTTTGGACCCTTTGCATCCAAGAAGAGTGGCCCCTCAGAAAAACCGACAGACCCAGGGCCAGTGACGTGTTCCGTCCGAGGCCACCCCCCTTCCTGGCTGCACTGACAGTGCACAAGGCACCTCTTCTGAAGCTCCCTGAGCAAACACTGTCACCCCCACTGCTGTGAGGGTCCTCAGTCCCCTCAGCACAGCCTGGGTCAATTTCATCTGCCCAGCTTTTCTGGTGATTTGTGACCTTGGACTGTTCTCTTTGCCTAAGCCCCAGGTCACCCTGTAATCCCACGCCTTGCCTGGGCTGGTTTACTGACTCTTTCCCGACGGACATTTAAGGAGAACGAAGAAGATATTCTATGTCTTCACGGTTTATATTTGCATTTCACACTTCCCAAGGCCTCCTATCCTAACCCTGAGCCCCACCCCATGTCCAGATCATGTGACCTGGGTGCCCCCTTCTTTCCCTAGAACATCTTAAAAAACTAGAGAGAGGAATCTTCCTCTCATTCCTGCCTCCCTCCTGCCTTATAGGAAGATGTAAAAAAAAAAAACAGTAAGTCTCAAAAAACAAAAAAAAAGCTTTAGGAGGAGAGAGCAGGAAGTGCAGTAAGCATCCCCTAGCTCTCCTCCATCCCTGGCCAAGGGGCTCTCAGGACCTCACCCAACTGTCTGATTTCTGAGGATTGTCATAATTCCGGGCAAGCCATTCCATTTCTTCAAAATGCAATTGTAGCCAAAAAAAAAAAAAAAAAGGTAACTATGAGTGGTGATGGATGTTATCTAGACTTACTGTGGTGGTCATTTCACAATATATAGAAATACTGAATTATTATGTTGTATTCCTGAAACATACAATTTTATATGTCAATTACATCTCGATTTTTGAAGAATACAGTCCTACAAGAGTCACCTGGGCAGACAGCTCCAGGCCTGCTGGAATCTGAGACTAAGTTTTGAGGACTCTCAATCCACACCCTCCCCTTGGCCTTATTAATTCAGTCATAACTCTAGAGAATTTACAAGGCCCCTTTTACAGTGAGAGCCTGGGCAGAAACCTTTTAATTTTGATTTAGAGACTCAAACTCTCTCTGTCACTGTCTCCCGTCCCCTCCCTCGAGGCTCCGGGGGCATCTCTCTCCATGGACCACGGGCTGAGGTCAATCCCTGCCTCTGTCACAGCTCTTGATCCTAGTCACAGAGAAAATGAAGCTACAGGAGAGAGTGCCCTCGACGATTCCCCCCACCCCACCCCGCCAGTGCCTCTGACCATGGCTGTCCATCCTCCCTCAGCCGCCAGTGAAGGCCACGCCTGGCCCTGCGCACTGCATCCCTGCATCCCGTCCCCTCCCCCACAGCCAGCAGGGCTTGCCTCCTTCCCTGCATCACCTCTGTGTTCTCTCCACTGGACCATCTCCATCTGCACACAGACACCCTGATATTTTTCCCATTTTAAGGGGGAAATACTGACTTTGACCAAACAGCCCTACACTTAAGCATTCACTTCTTTGCACCCTTTACAACCACACTCCTCCACAAAGTCGTCTACCAGACCAGCAAGCCGCACTCCCCCCCGTCCTCCACCATGCCTCCCCTCCAACATGCTCCACCCAGCGTGCTCCCATCAGCTCCCCCATGGCCTCCACGTGGCCAGCGTCAACTCTCCATCCTCCTCTTACACCAGCAGAAGCATCTGACCGTGCTGATCACTCCCTCCCTGAAAATTGCCCCCCTTGGGAAACATGCCCTCCGGGGTCCCCTCTTCTCTCCTGCGCTGCTCCCTGCTCGTTCATCTTCATGGCCTAGATCCAGGGTCAGCAAACATGGCCCTCGGGCAGCTGCCTGCTGTTATAAATAAAGTTTTATTGAACACAGACACACACGTTCATGTGTCATCTGTGGCTGCTTTTGTGCTACAAGGGCAGAATTGAGTCACTGCAGCAAAATCTGAAATATTTACGATCTGGCCCTTTAAGAAAAACGTGGCCGATTCCTATCCCAGACCCCTAAATGCGGAGTTCCAGAACCCAGTGTTTAGAGCTTCTCTATCCACACTCACTCTCCAGGTGATCCCATTTGGTCCCACACTTGCAGTATTATCAGGACACTGACAACTCCCAAGAGTTTTCTCCAGCGTAGAAAACTCTTCTCTCAACCCCAGACCCATCATCCTGCTGACTGGTGGATTGCATTTACATGCTTGGCATCTCCCCAGACAAACGCCTCCCTTCCTGTTTTCCCCCAGTTTGCTCCCCCCACAAGCCTTCCCATCTCATGCTAAAAACCTTGGAAGTCATTCTAGAACCTCTTTTTCTCTCAAACCCCACATTCAACTCACCAGCAAATCCTGCTGCTTCCACCTTCAAAATATAGGCAGAACTTGCCCACTAACCCCTCCATCGCTCCCGCCCTAATCCAAGGCGCCCCCTCTCTCGCCAGGGTCACTGCCTCCAGGCAGCCCTCCTGGAGGTGTTCTCAATGCTCTCTCACACGCAGCAGCCAGAGTGATCCGTTTCCATTGAAACTATGTCAGTCCTCTGCTCAAAACTTTCCAGTGGTTTGAAGAAGGGCAGCCTGGCCTCAGGGCTACCCCCTGACACCTCAAACTGTCTCCAGCTTCAGGGCCCCTCCTGGGTGGACGGCTTCCCCCCAGACAGCCACATGGACCCTCCTCCGCTGCACTGGGTCTCCACTCCAGGGTCACTTTACCACCGAGGGCCCCCGGGGCACACCCTCTCCACACCCCCCATCCCCTTGCTCTGCTTCCTTTTTCCCACTGCACTGCCTGACCTTCCTACATGCTTTCTCACTTGTTTGCATCTGTCCCTCCACTAGAGCAGAAGCTCTGAGAGGACAGGCACTGCGTCAGTTTTGTCCCATCTGTATCCTCAGCGCTGAGAACTGTGCTTGTCAACCCTCAGCATTCTGAGCAACGAACAAGTGGACACATGCATTTCAGAAGCCCCGTCCCCTCCTGAGGGAGCAAAAGGATGGGGGAAAGAAGCACGTGGCTTCCGTCGTGGAGAAATCAGACAGGACCACAGCGCAGAGCTCTCCCAGCCCTGAGCCGGCAGCACCCCGCACTGACCTGCCCCAGGGACCGGACTGAGACAAGCCCGTCCCCACAGACCAGGGGACTGCCCACCAGCTGCTTTCCAAATCCCTCTCTGCAAGCCTCCCGGAAGCCAGGAGGCTGCTCTGGGGACCCACGGCGCAGCAGCACCTCCTCCGTCCCCCCTGCAGGCCCCCAGGCTACCCTGACCCACAAGGGTGAGCCGTGAGTCATGGCAGACGATGCACCAGGCTTGGAATCCACCACTCACCAGCTGTATTACCTTGTGAGTCTTAACCCGTCCAAGTCTCACTTTCCTCTCTGTACAAGGAAGGTGATGAGCAAACGCTTCTAAGTTTGACAATACAGTCAGTCCTTTGCGTCCACGGGTTCCTCACCCCTGGATATGGGGGTGGTGGGGGGAGACCACAGGGACTTGAGCATCTGTGAAGTTTGGGGTCCACGAGGGTCCTGGAACCCATCCCCTGTGGATACCAAGGGATGACTGTAAAGGGTGGTCTCAGACTCTTTTTACTTCTTATTTGTGTGTTTATCACACTTAAAGGTCTACTGTGTAAAAAGAGGTTGTGCTTAGGGCTTTCTATGTGCTGTAAGCTGCTCCCTCATTTCCAAACATCCCTCTTGCGTTCCCACCTATTGCCCATCCGCTCCCATTTCTTCTTCTTTGTCTTTTTGTCTCACAACTTTTCCTTCCTCTTCCCACATTCTGAAAGCCCTGAGGTCCAGGAAGGCGGGGAGGCCGGGCAGAATCGGACCCAACCTAACCCTCCTCCCTCTCCTCCTGGAAACCCACACAGCAATTTCACATCAGCAGGAAGAAAACCGAGAGAGAGAGAGAGAGAGAGAGAGAGACAGAGAGACAGAGAGAGACAGAGAGAGACAGAGAGAGGGAGACAGAGAGGGAGACAGAGAGAGGGAGAGAGAGAGATGGGGGAGAGAGAGAGAGAGAGAGGGAGACAGAGAAGGAGAGAGAGAGGGAGACAGAGAGAGGGAGACAGAGAGAGAGAGAGGGAGAGGGAGAGAGAGAGAGAGAGACAGAGAGAGGGGGAGAGAGGGAGAGACAGAGAGAGAGAGAGGCAGAGAGACAGAGAGAGAGGGAGAGAGAGAGAGAGGGAGACAGAGGGAGACAGAGAGAAGGAGGGAGAGAGGTGGCGCAAGGGAGCAAATCAATATGAGAACCTCCAACCCATTCCCCCTCCCCCCTCCCCACCCCTCCCCCTCCCCCTCCCCTCCCCCTCCCCCTCCCCCTCCCCCACCCCTCCCTCTCCCCTCCCCCTCCTCACAGAGCGCACCGTCCGCAGCTGGTTAAACAGAAGGGCTTTCTGAGAACTGAGCAAAGCCTGGAACCCCGCGGCTTCTCAGCAGCCCTGACACCCACGCTGGCTCTGGGCTCGAGACCACCACTCACACCAAGGGTGTCCCTCCTTCTGTCCAAACCATCCTCACACTTCAGTTCTCGGTGTTCAGGACGTCCCCAGCCTTCTGTGACCACCCACACGCCCACGGACACCCACTTTCTCAGCACCTCCACCCGGCCATGAGCTCGGTCTCGGGTGAGTACACCTGGGACCGGAAGTCATCTCACCTGTGCTGCCGCTGACCCCTGCAGTGTCCACCAGGGACACAGGACCCCCTGCCCACCCCTCTGTGGCCCAGGACACACAGGCCAGAAGGCGCCCTGCTGGTTACGAGGTCAGGCGGTATTTATTTGCAGGACGAATTTCTGGCTCTTTCCATGCTGACGCTTCTGCCTGCTGCCCGTACAACCTGGGGAGAGTGGCTTTGCCTTTCCGGGTATCAATTTCTTCCCCACCCACCTGCGAGGCTTGTGAACACAGAACACCATACACACGCGCGTTACTATTAAACTAAATAGGGCGGCAAATCGGCCACGCGGCCCACACCCCTCCTCAGCCCGCCCGACCTTCTGGCAGCCCGGCCGCTTTTCCAATTAAGCCCGAGGAAGCCCCAAGGATGTGCCTATCAGAGCTGCCACCTGCCCCACCGAGGGAAGACACCCCCGTGCCTCCACGTGGCCGGGCACACATCACGGAGCTGCCCAGCTGCGACTTCCACCGGGAGCGGACGCTCAGGCGGCCTGGAGTGGATGCAACAAAGGAAACCACAGCGGGAAGCAAAGGCATTTCAGAAAAGCTGCAACCAAAATGCGACCGCGGGAGACAGAAGCAGGAGGTGCAGCACCTGAAGGCCCTTCTCTACGCATAACAGCTGCCAGTGCACGCGCTCAGTCTTAATTAATAAGAGAGTCACGCACAAGGCGTGGCTTCTGGGAAGCGGGGGAGGACAGCGCCACACCTTCCTGGTGGAAATCTGCCCCCTGACTCCACAGCACCCGCAGCCCTACACCACTGCCCACCTGCACAGGCTCTGACATCCCCGTTCCCCGTGACCCGGCTCTGCCACTCGCTGGCTTTGTGATCCTGGACGAGCCTCAGCCTGTCAAAGCCTCAACGTCTCGACTGGGGAAATCAGCAGGTATCCATGATGCCTGTCAACACACCACCTGAAATGCTGGGGTGGGTCTGACCCCTATAGATGCGGCCTGGGGTTGAGGGGGGGAGAAAAGAGCAGGGTGCTACCGCCCAGGGTCCCCATGTCCTGCCCAGAGATGCCGCACCCTCGACACTCGGCCCTGACTGATGCGGGGAAGCACGTGCTGAGTGGCCTGTGCACATTGGTCTGACCTGGGGGTCAGGTCCGCGGGTCCACCCCGCCCCGTGGGAGGCTTTTTAGTGAGAACAGAGGACCGGATCCATTGCTACATGTGGAGTCTCGGCTTGAACATTCATGGTTTGAGGAAGTGACTTAGCGTGTTTTTCTCATCTGTAAAATAGCACATTTACTGTGGGAAATTTGGGAAATAAAGAAAAGTTGAACAAAATAAAAAACGGTGCCTCCTAAAACCCGAAGAGAACCACTGTTATCCCTTCGATATATCTGTAATCCGTTCTATTTTTTCTTGACTGTACACATCCTTTTGTTTTTACAAAATTGCATTTATACCCTATACGTTTTTAAACCTTTCTTTACTTAATATATATGGTTAGCATTTTCCCATATCCTTATCTATTACTGAGTGTCATGTTAATAGCTTCCTTAATTTCCCTTTTATGTATGCACCATATTAGATTTAACTAATCCCCCCCATACAATGTTTTGTTATAATGAGTAATGCTGAAAGGAATATCCTTGGTTAGAACTATTTTGCACAGCTCTGATGATTTCCTTAGGATAAATTCCTAGAAGCGGAATTGCTAACTGGTTCAATGGGTACGTTTTTAAGACATGTCGCTTACGTTTGCAAATTATCTTCCCACAAGCTAAGTCTGAAAACATCCATTTGCCGGTACTCTTCACAGCACTGATACCCATTCTCCTTTTTGCTCATCTGCTAGCTGGGCAATAATATCTTGTTTTTAATTCTGTATTTTAGTGACTAGTGAGGTCGGACACTTTGGCGTAGTTTTCTGGACGTTTCTCCTTCTTTGCTTGTGAATGATCTCTTTACATCCTCTGCCCAGTTCTCTGTCAGGGGACAGGCTGATTGGTTAATACTCTACGGAGAAGAGAATTAGTCCGCAGCCACCTTTGATGATTCTGCCCCTGTGTTTAAAAGTCCCCTCCACTAAGGCGTTAATGCTAATGCTACCGTATACCCTTTTCCTGTTGTTTAAACCCATTTGCTCTCATCCTGTCTTCAGTGGCGGGGGCACCCCTCTCTTTCATCTAATAGTGGGACCTTCCCTCTCACCTGTCAGCCCCTTCTCCAGGGATGAATAATTCCTCTTCATTTTTGCCTGATCTAGTGTAACTCATGAAGCCAGAGAATCACCCTCTGACCGTCCCTCACCGTCTTAGACTTCTTCCTCCAGGCCCTCATGCTTTCTCCCCTGAACAGCAGCAAATGAGTTCGGACCCGGCCTCTGCATCCCAGGCTTGCCCCTCCCCAACCTCACCCCCGCTCTCCATTCCCATCTCATTTTCCCTAAACGCAAACGTGACTGTCTTTTCCTGCCTAAAACCCTTCTGCCCCCGAGTTTGGCCAGCTGGTCCCTACCTACCTGGGGCACCGGTATCTCCTCCTCCCACACTCCCCAAACATCCCTCGTGTACTCAGATGGAGCCACTCCAAGTGTTACCCACGGGGCGCTGGCCCCCGCTGCTTCATGCTTCTGGGTCTTGACCTGTGGCTGCCCTGTCTCCCCCAGCCACCTGGGGGGATCCTGTTTATTTCTCAGGTCCCCTCGCCCCCCGTGTTCCTCTCTGCAGGAGGCCTCCTCTGACCACGCCAAGTAAGGTCATCCAGTGCAGCCCGCATCCGGGCCCCCCACTGTCACGCTTACAACACCGCCTTGTATCGGTAGCGCACAGCACCCACACTGAGGGCAGAAGTGACAAGTCAGCTGAACGTCCTTCTGAATAAAAAGGACGTGGGGGAAGCAGGGCTGGGACGAGAGCACCCTGGGCTGGGACTGGTGACCCAGGTTCCATGCAGTGGTCCACAGCATGCGTGGGCTCTGGACAAGACACTTCACCAGTCACCTTTACCCAACAAAACAGAATTTTGAATTTCACTTGGATTCTCGTTTCTAAGAGAAGCTTCTACAACGTGGGGCTGAAATTCTACCTTCCTTCTGGCCAGACTTGATTCACCTTTGGGCAGACGCACCTCCTGGATGCTCAGAGGCCCAGGGCAGGGTGCACACTTCTGCAGAGGGGGACTGTCTCAGGGCCCAGAGGCTCCCTCTCCTTCTGTGGACGAGCTCCACAGCCCCTGGGTGTCCTGTCTTCCCCTGGCTACCCACCCCTCCTCTCTCTTTGTCATCTTCGCAAGCTCTCTCCATCCCTCAATCCTGTCTCACATCCAGGGTAGCCCAGCCCCTGGTGGCTCACGGTGTCCTCTCCCGCTTTGGCTTCTCTGCATCTTCTCTCCCGGCCGTTCCTTGGACAGACATCCCACTTGGCTGCCTCTGGGGCTGAAGGTCCTTCCACAGAGGTTCCCTCGGAAGAATCACACCTACCTTGTTCCTGGAAGAACCCCACCCTGACCCCCGGTACCTGCCTCAGTGCTCAGGAAGCCTTCATCAGCACAAAGACACGCCCGCGGGCTGTGGGTGTGCAAGGGACGTGCGCTCCCCGCCGAGCAATCACCCCTAGCTAGCCCAGCACAAACTTTAGTGTTTTATCCCTTTTTTTTTCAAATAAAATATGTATTCATTTGGTGATGCTCATTTCACCAATTCATCTTGCTGCCTACATGGCTCAAAGCACCACAGGGCAAAGCGGTCCCCAGCCTCTGCCTGGCTCTCCAGAGGGCCAGCCTCTGTGTTCATCCCCAGGCTGCTGGCTAGACAGCATACCTCCACTACCATCCCTGGGTCCCCAGGGAGCCAGCCTCTGGGCCCTGAGACAGCCCCCCTCTGCGGAAGTGTGCACCCTGCCCTGAGCCTCCGAGCATCCAGGAGGTGCGTCTGCCCAAAAGTGAATCAAGTCTGGCCAGAAGGAAGATAGAATTTCAGCCCCACGTTGTAGAAGCTTCTCTTAGAAATGAGAATCCAAGAGAAATTCAAAATTCTGTTTTATTGGGTAAAGGTGACTGGTGAAGTGTCTTGTCCAGAGCCCACGCATGCTGTGGACCACTTTTATTTCACTTATCCTATGAGGAGTTGGAACTAGACATCTAAAGGCTCTTGCCTTCATACGCTGCAGATTAAGTCATGCTTTATTTTTTGCCTCTCTCTCTTCCTGGTCCCCGCAGTTCTACCCCATCCCCTCTTTTCCTCCCCAGTGTCTGGCGTGCATCCTGCCAACCCTGGCCTTGCAGAAGCCCCTTCCCATCCAATGACAGGGACCAAAGTGTCTGCCACGTAAACCAGGGAAGCCGGAGTTGGTTACACGGTATCAGTAACGGGCACTCAATGACCACTGCAGACTGCAGGGCTCCCTGTCTCTGCCATTTGGATAGATAGAGGCAGCAGCCCAGAAAAAGGAAATGGCCCTTCAATTTCGAAACAAGGAAATAAATGAGCTACAAAGCAGGTAACACTGACTTGGGATGGAGGACCTTGATTCTGATCCCGGCTCTGCCATCGGGTCACCGTGTGACAACGCCAGGCCTCTCACCTCTCTGGGCCTCGTCCGCCACATCTGGAAATGAAAGGTTAGACCTGAGGAGAGGTCCTCAAGCCACAGACAGGGTCTGGCCCTCAGGCAGTGGCAGGAGGGCAGCTCAGATTGGTCGGCTCCATCCCTCGGACTGATTCTCGGTCTATTTGATGCCCCAGAGCACAGGCGAGGTCTCAGAGAAATAAACAAGGACCCTCATCAGGAATGGGCCAGGATCCCTGCACTAGACGGCCCCTGCCTGTCGCCTCACCACAGTCCCCTGCCTCGTCCTCCAGCTGAATCTCCTGCTCATCCGTTTCCTAAAGATCATCATGGAGGCTCCGAACCTTCCCTTTTTAACAGCTCTTGCTGATGGAAAATTCTTCCTCATACCTAATCTAAGTCCATCTGCTGCAATTTCTATCTATTTTCTCTCGTTCAGTCCTTACTGGAGATGGAGAACAGCTGGTCGCCATCCTCCATATAACATACCCTCCTAAACCAAAACCAGTTATTACATCACCCCTCAGCCTGTTTTCCTTCTGGTACAGCATCCACCATTCCTTCCGACCTGCCTGCATGGAATTCCGGCTCTGGGAGCATCACTGAATGCCGTGGCCTGAGCCAGAGCAGCTCTGTAAACCCGAGTCCTTCTGAAGCTGTTACATCCCCAGCTGGATTTAGGACCCGGGTGGCAAAATGCAGAGAGAAGGTCAGAGCAGAAAAGGATGGATGAGAACACAGTCCAAGCCCCGGGCTTTACAGGAAGGTCAGAAAAGGAAAATAGATGCAGTGCCCAAGGTCAAATCTGAGGAATCAAGCTTCAGCTGCTAGACCCCAAATCCTGCCAGAACTGCGCCCCGAGCTTTACAGGAAGGTCAGAAAAGGAAAATAGATGCAGTGCCCAAGGTCAAATCTGAGGAATCAAGCTTCAGCTGCTAGACCCCAAATCCTGCCAGCACTGCGCCCCAAGTAACTGCAGCGTATCCATGGGTAAGAGCAAAACGAGCCTTAACGGAAAAGCAAAGAGCCACAATCGCACAGACGCTCCTGATCCAAACTCATGTCCCCCATCCCATTAGCAGACAAATGAAACTCCACTCTGAATACCATTAAGAGCTCAAACACCTCCGAAAGTGACAACGCTGTTAACTATTCACACTTTAGTACGAATAAGTCAACTGATCCTAACTCTTGATAGAGAGATTTAGGGGCGAGGAGAGAACAAAAAACAAAGAATGGGAGACTGACCAAACAAACACCACCGCGTGCTGGTTTCCAAGGTCAGTCCTGCGCATGGAGGCTAGGGGAGGGTGGGGCTCAGCACAGCCGGTGGGTCTGTGCCCACCAGCCTCACACGGGGCGGCTGCACCACCCCAGGTGCCCGGTGAGGTCTAGAACTGAACACAGTGCTCCCCCAGGGCCAACGCCAGGTGCATTCCAGAATTCCTGACACCCCCGGTTCACTGTTTCAGAAGTAAGGTAAGCGTGGTGTCTAATATTAAATCTCAACCTCTAGGGTGCCCTTAAGTGATGGCAAGGAAGAACCAGAAGGGAAGAAAGAAAAGACAGACATCTATTGGGATGAAGTAAGACGGTTCAGGTCCCAGCTTCAGTGTGAAACTGCTCCCAAGTGAGGAGGGAGGAAGGGACCTCATGAGTGTACGGAAAAGGGAGACGGGCGAATTAGTCACTGATAATTTGGGCTACGAAATGGTCCTAAGTGAAGAACGAAGAGGAAAAGTAAGAGTAGAGCGAACGCATTTCAAAACAGCCTTCACCGCATCTTGAATAAACAGAAGCATCACACTCCAACCTCTCCACCTTTCAGAGGCCACTCCAGACTTATTTCCGAACCCCAGACACACCCCAGCCCCCAGGATAACTGGGAGTTCACACACCCACCAGAGAAAAAGACGTTTCAACACTTAACACAATAAACGTGCTGATTTGATTTCCCCCAAACTGCAACACTAAATCTTAAGATAGAAGACTCAAAGGCTTGTCTCTGATCAAAATCTTAATATGTTTTCTACCCTACTTCAGGGGAAGTAGCGTGATTGGCACAAGATGACAAGATCAAAGCAGATTGGCAAACAGACTATTTACTGACGTGTTGATGATGAAAGGAAGAATGGGAAGGAGAAGCAGAAAAGTAAGGAAGGGACTTTGGCCAGGTAGATGACCCTGGGCTTGTGAAAGCAGAAAGAGGAAACCCCTTCACAGCACAGTGGTTAAAGGAGAGAAATCCTGTTGGGCCAGCTGGGGAGAGACCTATGAATGGTGCTTATCCGGGGTCCAGGCTCAAGCCACCACGTTTGATGAAATGACGAGTGACAAACTTAATTTCCTGAACACCAATCGGTCCCTTCAGACACAAGCAGGTGCCTGGCTTCACAAGGAGCCAATCAGCCCAACACCAGCCAGCAAGGAAACCTTCCGAACTGGATCACGCAGTGGTTGGACCCTGGGTTTCACGCCCCATCTGAGGTGAAGTTGCAGTGATGGGGTTTTGAGACTCTTCAATTATTCTTCAGCTCCCATTATGCTTTTTTTAGCCTAAAGTTGTTATTTTAATGATCTTTGTTCCAAATTGGGAGCTACAAGGAAGACTGCAGAGGAGGAGAGGGAAGGAGGAAAGCAAGTGTTTCCAGTGTGTCCCACTTGTACTTTGCAGCTCCCTCTGCCCCCTCCCCCACCCAGCCTTCTAGCTCCGCATGAGTCACCACTCCGGAGCCGGTTTCAAAGCCTTACTTTGAATGTCCTCTATCATGATAGAAATCTAGCAGATCGGCATCGGTGGGAGGGATCCACAATTTTGCTACCTGTCCCCGGTTCTAGATACCCCTCCAACTGCAAAGCATGTTCTCGTGTTATCACTGCCTTCATGAAAACCAAGGTGCCCCTTTTCAAAATCTCCCACCTGCTGGATGTCTTCTCTCGTGGGCTCTCTGGGGGTCACCTGCCCCAGACAGACCACAGAGGAGAAGGTCCTGGGCCAAAGATGCCCCAACAGGCAATAAAAGTTCAGCCTCCGCTCCAGCCTCCCAAACACAAAGGCATTCTCCTTTGCGGGGCTGCAAGCTTGTTTTGTTTACTGCCAGGCAACATGTACAGAGGAGAAAGCTGACTGTATCCTGACCAAGGAAAACAAAAGTCGGGCAGCTGGGTTTTTTTTTAAGCATTGTGAATAGAGCTTCAGCAATAACATCTCCCACCCGAAACGGCTATGTAAAGGAGGTAGAGGAGAAGCCCTTGTGGAGGCTAAAGAAAACAAGAATTAAAGAGTGAATGTGATTTGTGGAGCCGGAGAATGGAGGCATCTACACCTCGGCGGGAAGGGTGTCCTGCGGACCAGGTGTCCTGGAGGAGTCCTCCCAGCACATCCCCATCCTGCCAGGACTGGGAACCGAACTTCCCAGCTTCGGGTCTAGGCTAGAAGTCAGAGGGGCTCAGGGATTTGGAAGATCAGTCCTGGACCAGCAGCTTCTGAGGACCCGGCAGGTGGGAGGACACACCTGGCGGTGTGCCGTGGAACGTTCAAATAGGAGCTGCCTGCACCAAAGCAGGAAGGAAGTTTAAGACCAAGAACTTCACCTTCTCCCATGGGGACCCTGCTTCCTAGGAGGCCCACTGACCTAATACCTCCCGGGTGGCAGAATGTGGGGAGAAGGACTTCTCCTCAGGACCACAAGTGGGACTAAGAGCCAGCAGGGCCCTTGTCGTCCTAACTGTTCATAAATGAACAAGGATGCTACATGCCTGGACCAGCCTCCTGCCGTGGCCAGCCCTTTACTTGAAGAGTAGTCATCACAGGCAGCAGGGATGGTGGTGCCAGCAGCCCCTCAGCCCCCCATGCACCCAGAGCCTCGGGCTTCCTTAGCACCCTACAGCCTGTCCCTGGTGAGGGTGTAACCTTCACACGGGATGCAGTTTCATTCCATCCCCTTTATTTCAGTACGCACCAAGCCCAGAGAGTCTTCCAGAGTTTGGGGGAGCTAATCAGTGGAGTGACGGCTTTTCCTCTGGGAACCCTTTTGTTGGTTTCTCACCAAGTTATGTGACAGGCAGACGCCCATCAGGTCAAACAGGACAGTCGCCCACACCCCATGAAAAGTCTCCTTCCACCACATTAAATGAGCAGAGACAGAGTCGGCAAGGGGGAGGGGCGAGGAAGGAGACAGAAGTTTGAGGAAGGACTCAAGCTGAAGGTCACAAGAGTTGGGGGACAGCAGGATAAGGTAAAGTCAAGGGGGGCAGACCCTATGGTGGAAAACTCATCCAACCCATCACGCTTCCCAGAATCAGCCACCCAGCAATGGGTCTGCCAGGAAGCAGTACATCCAGGGTTCAACCCCCTTCACCCAACAAACCCAAATCTACACCCCAACCGGCAGGCACCCTAGCCCAAGACTAGACCTATTTCCACAGACCTGAGCGCGGCTAACTGAGAGAGTAGTAAACAAATCCAGTTCTAGACAGCACAGAAGTTTCCCAAACCGTCAGCTTGTTTTCCTCCCAACAAAAGACGGTGATTTCCCTCCGCTGTCACATTTCCTCCCCTAAACTTTTCTTTCTGCAACCCCTCTACAGAGGCTAAACTGCAAGCCACTGAGGACAGAAACCAAGAGCAGCCCCGCCGGGATGCAGCAGGAGTACCTTTTCCGTGGAGCAGAGGGGCCGGTGCCCAGAGGCTCGCTGCCCTGCCGAGCCGTGGAGGGCTGCTGTCGGGATGGAGCACGCTGAGGATTGCGTGTCCCTGTCTTTGCGACCAGACCTTTCGGCGGCTCGGACCAACTGTGCTAGCGATGCACTTAGCAATTATCTGCTGGCGCTGACGCCCCGCCCTCTGCTCCTGCGATTGGCTCCCGGATCCCGGGCAGGACTGCATTGGTTTCAGACGACCTCACTCATTGCCTTGGCTCCTACTATTATCTGAGCCATCAAAGGAAATAATTCCAGGTTTCATTGACAACCTGTAAGACTCTTCTCCGGCCCGGTGTGGGAGCAGCCCTGGGAGTCCAGTGGAGGGAAGAGGGGCAGAGTAGAAAAAGTGGGGGTGGGAGAGAGGGAGAGCCGAGAAAGGGTGGAGGGTGAGAGAGAGAGAGGGAGGGAGAGAGGGAGGGAGGGAGAGAGGGAGGGAGGGAGGGAGAGAGGGAGGGAGGGAGAGAGAGACAGACAGAGATGGAGAGAGAGAGGGAGCTATCAAGCAATCAGATTCCTGCACCAGCATTTTAACTTCCACAAAACAGAGCCCATAGCAACAATTTTCTGGCCTTATTTTTTCCCCCAACTGGTGAATGTTCCTGAGGGCAGGGAGAGATATGACGGTGGTGTTTCTGCCTGTGTAACATGGGCTCTGGGAAGCAGAGCAAGGTAAGGGCTGGAGGAATCTAGTGATGTATTTCCCGGGGCCACCCTGGAGGGCATGTGAAGGTCATTTTAGATTATTTAGGAGGACAGATTATGCACCTTCACTGGATTTATCCATCCGTTCTTTCCCACATGGTCCACCTCAGCCCCCAGCCGGAGAAGACAGTTTCCTTTTGCACCTTATTCAGTCTCAGGAGAGCTGATTTTAAAGTCTGCGAAAGTCTGGGAACCCTCACTTGCCTCACAGGGAGGTCCAGAGAGATAGGCATTCCCCAAGCTAGTAATCCTGCTTGGACCCTGACTCTTGCTTGTTGTCACGTGGCTTCAGTGAATTGCTTAGACTCATATCATCAGCCAAAGCAAGGAAGGAGAGGAAAAGGAACTCATCAAGGGGTGAGAACAGTCCAAATGCTTTTCCTTGTTCAACAAGGAATCATAGAGCATGAGTCTTGCCCTTTTTCTTTCCTTAGTGTATATTTTTCACTGTATGGAAAGGACATCATTTGACAGCGGACATCATTTGATAGCTGAATTTTTTAAGAGGAAGAAAAAGAATTTTAAAAGGGCCTTTTAAAGGAAGCTCTTGGAATATCAAATTTCAGATTAGTTAGAACTAGCCTTTCACCCTTTTCCTTCTGGGGTCCACATGTCTCTGAGTCCAGGCTATGGTTCCAGTTCGTCCCCCGTAGCCTCAGACAATTGCAATCTTTATCACCATCTGCATCCTTGGAGGCAAAACTTCCTCCTGCCTTGTTCAGTGAGCTTCTCCTTCATGGGGATATGCCTGGCTTCCCTAAACACATTGCAAGCTCTGTAGGGGCAGAGCCAGTATCACGTATATCTTTATAACTCCAGTGAGAGCACATAGCACTCAATAAGTGGGCTGACTAATAAAACCCAATTCAAAATGTAGAGTGTACCTCTGAGCCTCTTGGCATCATTACTCCACTGTGATCACTCATCCAGCTGGCGGGGTGGGGAAGGGGCCCATCCTGGATTCCAGGAGGTAAAAATTCAGGACAAAACACTGTGACAGCTACCACCATCCCTCCAAGCTCTCAGTGCCCCTATTCTCTCTGGAAAATGAGGCAGCTCTTCACTCCATGTCTTCTTACTCCCTCGAGCGCTGGAAGGAAATGAGAAGATGAGGGACACACATTTTATTTATGAGACATATACCTCAAAATATTAAGTCATTTCCATAGTGGCTTTCCAAACATCAGCATGGCTAAAAGGAGAGTGACCCTTATTAGGAGTCAAAAACTAGGGCAAGAGATGTAGCAAAGTATTTGTTTTTCTATTTCCTTCCTTTGTCTAGGT
Organism: Delphinapterus leucas; assembly: GCF_059928025.1. Taxonomy (NCBI): domain Eukaryota; kingdom Metazoa; phylum Chordata; class Mammalia; order Artiodactyla; family Monodontidae; genus Delphinapterus; species Delphinapterus leucas. Next base: position 31,730,430 of record NC_143149.1, read on the forward strand.
GAAATTCCTACAAAGCCACAAGGATGAAATTAAACTTAGCTGTTCATTTGAAATTAACCCTGTCCCAGAAAACCTGGCATGTTCAGTCATGTAGTAAAAGCCATAAATAATACTTTTATGATTTAAGCCATAAGATTTCCACTTCCACAAGAAAGCAGAGAGCAAGAGGGAGGGGATATGGGGATATATGTATATGTACAGCTGATTCAGTTTGTTATACAGCAGAAACTAACACACCATTGTAAAGCAATTACACTCCAATAAAGATGTTAAAAAAAGAAAAAAAAGGATGCCTTTGATGGGCTCAATAATAGACTGGACAAGACTGAGGAAAGAACCAGTGACCTTGCAAACCTGTCAACAGAAACTCCTGAAGCTGAAGGGCAAAGAATAAAAGAATGAAAAAAAGAACAAAATGCCCCCCAATCTGGGACAATTACAAAAGATGTTAACACTTGAGTAATGGGAAACCCAAAATAACAAGAAAGAAAGAAGCAGAAGTCTATTTGAATAATGGGTGGAATCCACAGATACAGGAATCTCAGGGAACATGAAGCAGGATAAATACCAAAAATTAGACACCTGGGCACATCATACTCAAACAGCAGAAAACCAAAGACAAAGGATATCTTAAAAGAAACCAGAAGATATTAGGAAGCAGCTTGCCTTTAGAGTAACAATGCTATGAACTGAGCAAATCTCTTGTCAGAAACCATGCAAACAAGAAGAGATGAAGTGTTTAAAGTGTTGAAAGAAATAACCCCAGCAAACTAGAATTCTGTATTCAGTGCAATTATCTGTTAAACATGAAGGAGAAATAAAAACTTTCTGAGACAAACAAAAACTAAGGAAATTTGTTGCCAGTAGACCTGCCTTGCAAGAAATATTAAAAGAAGTTATTTAGCAAGAAAAAAAAAGGATATAAATCAGAAACACAGAGCTGTATAAAGGGAGAAATAAATGAAGGTAAAATGAAAAAAAAAATGCAGGCTTCAGCTCTGTGCCTTCACACTGTCCCACTTCTCCCCCTTAAAAAAAAAAAAAAGAGAAATAACTAAATTATAAGAACTCTCTTGAACACCTATCAAAGGTTCAGCCATGCTCAAAGGAAAAGGAAAGCATTTCAAGTGATTTTCTAAAATGCTTTGTCTGCCAAACAGCAAGTCCTTACATGTACTTTTTGCCTTTTGAAGATGAGAGAGAGAGAGAGAGAGAGAGAGAGAGAGAGAGCTGTAAACAGTTGTTTATGTCAGTGCCTTTAAAACTGCCTGGTCGTGGTGGGATGAATTGGGAGATTGGGATTGACATATATACACTAGTGTGTATAAAATAGATAACTAATAAGAAGCAGATGTATAAAAAATAAATAAGTAAAATTCAAATAAATAAATAAATAAACTGCCTGGTCATAAAATATTCTCTTTGAGAGAAGGATGATCCCTTTGTGTCCCATAGATCAACTGCTTAATTCTGAGAGTTGGAGAACGCAGATTAAGTATGCGGATTCCCCTGGTGCTTGCATTTGTATTAAGTATCAGCTCCATACCATTTAAGTGCATTGAGGTATGAAATGTACCGAATTCCATCTTGTGGGCAGTGCCCTGGCTAAAGTAGTCCATTTCGACTTAACAATTTCAGTGCATTAGTGACCTGAAAGGCTTTAGAGGGGGTTCACGTTCCATTTTCAGCAATTAATGGAAGGCTGTGGGTTGCTTTATTAAAATACAAATTAAACAGCAGCCGTTGGAGCTCCCTGTCCTTCTTGTGGGTAACCACCTGCTACAACAAATTACCCTGACCCGCAGCGGAGGCTGGAGAAACCCTGTGTTTGCCCTCCTGCTTATACCATTTTGTCAGTTATCATTTATTTATGCCAAATTCTGTTCCTAAAAGGGAGAAGAGGAGACTAAATCTAGGCAATGCCAAGAAAAAAGGAAATGTGTGAAAATGGGAGAAAAAACAACAACAGAAAAAAGAGAGGGTGACTTTCAACCTTACATCTTTGCTGATTGAGTTGAGCCACACGATACTGTCTTGGAAAACATGATATTAGCAATATTTCTGAAAACCAGCATTGGATGGATGAAGGTACAGCTTCCAAAGTAGAGAAACTTGGAAGAACATACTCACAGCTTTCCCGTTCTGGCTGATGGCTGTGGTGAAACTTGATGTAATCTGATTCCTGCCCCCAACACCCACCCACTCCATTCCCCAAATCAAACCTGTGGAGCCAGTGACATTTCCTCTAAGTATAAGAGGAGATTGTGGTTGCCAGGAAGGTGTCAGTCACTGTGAACCATTCTTAATGATTTCATTAATTACCAGTGAGCCTTCAGAAAGTTGGTATTAAAATAGACAGGGCTTCCTGAGCTTTGAAGACAGTATTTTACTATTTAAAATACGCTGCTAAATAAAAGCAGGTGATTCTGGGGGTTTCAAATCATGATGATATTGTCAATAACCTGAAAGAGAGAGAGAAAAAGACAGAAACAGACAGATGGACAGACAGCAATCTGCAAGACTAAATTGCCCACCTAAATTCTGTTTGCTTCAGTTACATTCTTCATAAGAAACATGGGGCTGAAAGCTGTCATTAATTCTTGTCCAGAAATGCACAAGTTGACAGACGCTGGAGAACTGAATGAGGAAGGGCGGCTGCCTTCCACAAAGCTGGCAGATGACCGTGACAGAAGACACCTTCCAGATCAAAGGGCTGCACAAGTGAATATGACTATGGGGCCCCTGCCTGCCAGGACCCATGTCCTGACATACAGTCTTCTCGAAAGTACCCACCCCACTTGTTTACAAAACCTGCCGCACATCATTCCCTCATTTGTAAATCAGGGTATTATTATTTCTAGGGCTGTGGAGAGTATGATGGCAAATCAACCTACAAAGGACCGTACAGATGTCCTAGCACTTGATATTAAGGGACCACGTCTTGGAATTGGCGAATATTCGTGGGACACGCAGTCACTCTGCTCTATTAGCCCAGATGTCAGATCAGCTCTTGGAGTGGGACCAGAAGATGCTCACAGGGGCAGAAAAGATGCTCCAGGCACAGAACAAAGCCTTGGGCAGTGAGGTTTCATTTCCTATTGCTTAAGGAAATTCTCAAACTGTCCCGTGATACACTCCACATGGAGAAGAGTCCCTGGGGGTGTGACAGTGTCAGGCAAGGGACCTGCCATAAACCAAAATGTCTTCAAAAATGCATATTTTATTACGAAAGTCACGCCAATTTTGTATTCTACTCCAAAACGTTTGTTTTAGTACATGAGTTAAAGAATGAGTTGCCCCAAATATTTGTATAACACTGAGTTTCCAGGAAGATGCTGCATATTTATGAGTAGCGTGGGGTTTGAGAAACACAAGCCTCAAGTTTCTAGTCTGCCTTCTGCCTGGCTTTCAGAGTCAGGTGAAACCTGGCCCCATCCCACCTGGGTAACTTCCTCCACCCTCATCCTCATGGACCACGATCCCATCACAGCCTCTCTCAGCATGCTCACTCCAGCCTCCTGGCCTCCCGGTGGCTGCCCCAGTGTCTCCCTCGCACCTGCCTTCTCCTGTGAGATCTCAGCCGTCCTCCAAGGTCCAGACGCATCTCTCCTTCCGTCACTTCTCCTGTCTGCCAGGACGCTTCAATTTTACCTTGCACCACACAAGTTAAAATTAGTTACATTCTTGTTTGTATTTTCATTATTGTTTCCATATGGCCATTTTCATATCTGCTACTCCATGTTACGTTTATTTGGTAGCCTTAACACCACCCCCATGTCACCCCCAAATCCACAGTGATACCCACAGCAGTTAGGACAGGGCAGCCCAAACACTTAGAAATCCCAACAATGAACAGTTGATGACAACATGGACAGATCAACTTCTTTCACGGCTGGAAGAAATGGACATCTGGTAACATCTAGCGCAAGGGTCATTCCAACCTGTTCAAAATGTTCAGGGGAGAGTGTAGCATCCCATCTCGGCCTCATTGGCCATCCAAATGCATATCACACTTAGCATCCGTGGAAAGCAAAGAGCTGAAAGCATCACACTGACATCAGGACCGGATTTTCCCTCCTTCTACTCCCTTGTTCTTCCTGCAGCAAGAAGGGAGCCTGGGTAAGGCCAGAGAGGTTTCTTTTAGCATAAGAATGCATTTAAGTTACCAAGGAAAAGTGATAAACATTAGCAAGGAAACACTGGTCTGTCATGAAGACATATTTGAAGGGAGTACTTTCCATCAAGCATATTTGCCTCCATTGAAATGAAGAGAAGGGACTCTCCTCCAACATGGTCACTGCTAGCACTGAAAGGTGTCTGATGGAAAAAGCAAATTAGTGTTTTTGCACAGTCCTCGGCATTCTATGTTTGGGATTGGCTGGTACGAAGAATGTCTTCAGGCTGGACTTGGGCTGCACACCTTTCCAATCGCTGTGACATAACCAGCAGTTTCCTTTGCAATGCAACAGAAGTAAAGAGCTGGTATAGCAATCCCCCCAAATTGTTAAGGAATTACATTCATCAGTACACTGTCTTAGGAGAGCATCACGTGCCTAGAAAAGGCAGCTCCCAAGGGAAACTTATTCTCCAAGGGTTACTGTACACTAGTCATCTTCCCCTTCTGTCTTAGAAGTCACCTTAATAAGCTGTGTATGTAAAAGCCTGAGATAAAAAATGCAAGTAGAAATTAATTACACATAACAATTGTGGGCTTTGGTTAACTAAGTGTCCAGTGTTCTTTAGACTTAAATAAAGACTCTTGAATCCCCTCATGCTCAGACTGCTGGAGGGTTTCTCCCCATCACCTGGACATCTATTCTGACATCACCTGGACATCTATTCTGAGCTACTCTCCAGAAGATAGGTGTTCATTTGCTTTGTAACAACTCCCAAAATACCAACTTCCCTTGGTTTCTCCGCACCAGGACCCCCACTGGTCTGCTGGTAGAGCTCTGAGCCTTTTATCCTCTGTCTTGACAAATGCTCTGGACAGCTCTTTTCAAAGGGGAGCCAATAAGATACCCTCAGGGTCCTGTTAGCCACCAGCCCCCACCAAAATTGTCTCCTTTCTCCTCCATGAGATATGGTTCTATTTACCACTGGCTTATTAATGGAAGCAGATGCTTTTTTTTTTAACTTCATTTCATGATTATATGACAATCAGGTCTATTTTAAACAAAATCCCTTTGCACATGGGAAGAGTAGGGCATGACCAGTCATTGTCAATTCCTGCAGAGACCAGGGCAGAAGGCATGGGACAGATGAAGCGACAGTCTTGGCATATGGACTGGAGACGGTGCAGCTCTTCCAGGGATCTTAAGAAACAGGAAGACCCTCTCCTCTTGTTGAAATTGTTTAAATGAACGTCTCCCTGAAGGAGCGGCTGCCATGTTCCCTCAGACCTTTCTCTGATTTCTAAATTCCAGTGATTTATCTCTTCTGATCCCCTCCTCCTTCCCCCTCCTTCCTCTTTCTCTCTCTCTCTTTCCTTTTCTTATGACTCCTGTTTTCTTTTTCAATTTTCAATATTAGACCCTCTTGATAAATATTCATAAAACTGTCATTTTCCTCTTGTAAGTTAAACTATACTGACCATTGAGCCATTTCAAGAAAAGGAGATATGAAAGTCTAACCAAATGGAATAAATAAAATCCCACCCCTTTGCCTAGATTGTCTAGAGAAGAAAAGAAGAGCAGATGTTCAGTTTTAAAGGATTTTAGGCTACAAGTTGTTTGTGAGTGCAGAGTGACATAAAGGAATAGTAGGTGGGTCTATGGAACATTGTCTTGATTTTTCTCAGGAGTTGGTTTGGGGGGTTATTCTCAGGTAACCTCAGCAAATGACTCCTTGGTGCTGAAATTCATTAACATCAGTCCCATTCTGAAGCCTGTACCATGAATGTCTGAGGGGGCTGGGTGACAGAGAGGAAGAAAAGAATGATGGAGCCAACATTTCAGCTTAAATCTTCTTAACATCAGTTTTATTGATACAAAATGTCTGAGTGATGGAGTTTGAGAATCCAGCTCTGCTTTTTAGCTATTAAAGAACACTTAAGAAGGGCTAAGCTTCCAGAGGAAAGCTTGGAAATCGACACAAGCTCCTTAAGACAATCTCCATAGCCCAGGATATTGAAGGGCTGGAAGAGGATAAATATGCCAATGTATCTACAGCAATATCACTGCTGTGACTAGGAGTGGCCTTTAATCTTTTTTGCCAACTTTCAAGGCACTGCTGGGCTTCTGAGATCTACAGCTTCTATGAACTGGTGTTCTTTTCTTGGTCCTTCCCTCTTGGCTCCATTGGGAGCAGCATTTGGCTAAGGAAATATGGTCCTTCTGCCCTTGTATCGGTCGCAGTGCAATGACCTGGTCTGTGAGAATGAGAGCACAAATGTGGCAGATTTGTAAGTGGATGTATTAATAAAGCTAATAACCAGCTTCACAGAAAGGCCCAGCTGGGATTCTCCATCTTGACTGATTAAGAAAATATTTCCTGAGGTTATGAAGTACATGCAGAGCTTCTCCAAAACTGGGAAAATTCTACTGGACTCTTCACCCTGATACTAAAGGTCTTGAGAGGTGGGGGGCGGGAGGTAGTCATCAAGAGAAGTGTATCAAAGAGCCCTGACCAATAGAACATTTTAAAAACCAAGATCAACAAAAAGAGTGTTTACTGTTCAATACGTACCAATGATGGGAGATGGGGACTCTAAGAGCACAGCACCTGGTACCCACCAGGGCTCCATGAATATGGGTTGAAGAATGAATGAGGGGGTGAGTGAATTGTATCACTGGCTTAAACCTTTGGCTCATTTAACATGAACTTTCATTTCCTGGAGTAACGCATTGTATGTTTATAGGGGGAAATGATTTCCTTTCTTAACTTTACGTTTAAAGATTAGGAACGCCTCCTAACCATCACATCTTTGTAAGTTCCTGTGCACACAGGCGACAACACACACAAAGCTACTTCCAACTTTTCCAATTTATTTCCTCAGATCTCTTCACCAGGTTTGGAGGAGCTCCTAACGCTGCCTAAAATCACCTCTGGGTAAAAGACTTTCTTAGGTCATCCTGGAAGGACCCCTTCACGTCATTGCTAACCTTTTACTTTGTTTTCATCTGATCGGTGTCAAGGCCATTGATGCTAAGAAGGGTTAGTGAGGAGTTGGAGTTTTAGGGAACTATCCTAAAATAGAATGTGTTTGTATTAGTCAGCTTGGGCTGCTGAAAGAAAATACCATAGACTGGGTGGCTTAAAAACAGTCATTCATTATGTCACAATTCTGGAGGCTAGAAGTCCCAGATCAAGTTCTGGCAGGATCGAGTTCTGGGGAGGTTCTCTTCCTCATTTGCAGATGGCCATCTACTCACTGTGTCCTCCTGTGGCAAAGAGACAGAGCTGTCTGCTGTCTCTTTTATAAGGGCACGAATCCTATCAGATCAGGGCCCCACCCCATGACCTCATTTTGCCTTCATTACTTCCAAAAAGGCCCTATCACCTACAGTCACATTGGAAATTGGGACTTCAACATATAAATTTTAGGGAGACACAATTCAGTCTATAGTCATGATCTTTTATCTTATTGGAATAGCGTGAGTGTAATTCTTCCTGAAGGTGGAGAAATGGAATGTATGGCATCCCAATATCTTATACCTTCCAAGTTGTATTTGTGTGTGGCTTCTGGAAATTATCTTCATTTCCTTTCCTCATATTTTAGTTTAGCTATCAGTTATGACTCTAAGCCAATCTCTAGCTTCTAACAGATGCTTTTTCTTCTTGCTGTCATCACCATTAAATTCACTAATTTTTAATATTAGACCATTTTTTAAATATAATAGGACAAAACCCCTACTATTTGTACATTATGATACATGATGCCTGCACCATTTTTTGCAGTCTGCTGTATCCCTCCCTTTCGTGGCCTCCAACTGCATCTTCCACCTTTGAAGCACCCTCCAGAATCCCAGGTCTGCATACTTCCCCTTGAGTGACCTCCTCCTCTGAACCCTGGTGTGACTGGCCCTCCCAAGCCCTACAACCTTCCCCTTTTCCACGTGAGCAGACGTGCAGGATGACAGAGCACCTCATCCACCAGGAGATCTCTGTGCAAGAAAGTAGGTGCTCAATAAATGCTTATAGAAGGAATGACACGTCTGTTGGTCTGACATAATGGCCACTCTCAGAGCAGGTTGAAAAAAAAGATGTAACTAGTTGACCGATATTTGGCATGTTGTTTTTAACCCGGCAAGAGCTGAATTAGGAATCAGAGGATCTGGTGTCGATTCTCAGCTATGCCCTTTTCTATCAGAGCAAGCAACCTTGCCTGAGGTTTAGTTCCCATAACTTTAAAAGGTATATCAATTCCTATCTTAAAACAATGTTAGGAGGATTATTACATGAGCTAGTGTATCTGAATTCACCAGCAGAGTGCTGGATACAAAGCAGTTCTCAGTACATGTAATCTCAGCCTGCCGCAGGAGAACAATGCATGACTTCCTGATCATGTATTTATAGAAGTTTGCTGGACTGTTTACTACATTTTAGGTAAATTCTCCTTGATTGAAGTACACTGCTACAAAGTAAATTATGGTTCCTTCCTTATGAATTATAAAATAGCTCCGCTTAAAATGATTGCTTGAAAGGAATTTTGCAGGCCAAAGATGATAGTAATTTCCCTTTTTTTAAAGAATAGCAGTAAAAAAAATATGTTAATCTTTTAAAACAATTCAAAAGACAGCGTTCAGGAACAATGTATTAAAGAAATAAAATAATAAATACAGTTTGGCACTTTAAACAATTATCAAAGTTATTTTAATCTGACCTGATTTTATTCTCCCAAATATGAAACTTGATGTACATACTTGTGTGTATCCATATATAGATATTGGCACAAAGGCTAGTGTGAGGCTTAATGTACAATAAGCATTTCCATTAAAGTAAAAAACAAAATAAGTATATCTATGGTAACCATTTTTATTTAACATTGTTCTGGAGACATTAGCTTATACAACTATATGAAAGAAACAAGTATGAATTTTGAGGGAAAGGAAGTACAACTATTATTATGTGTGTGTGATATATAATCGTATGCTTAGAAAATAAAGTTACAAGTACTACAAAATTTTAATTGCATAAAGATGTCTGGTATATAATTAATATACCAAGCTAAATAATTTTTGTATAATTAAAAATTAGTTGGAAGATATAATGAAAATATAGTAAGAGTAAAGTTAAAATACTTGGGAATTTACATTCAAAATGTGTAACATGGGGCTTCCCTGGTGGCACAGTGGTTGAGAGTCTGCCTGTCGATGCAGGGGACACGGGTTTGTGCCCCGGTCCGGGAAGATCTCACATGCCAGGGAGCGGCTGGGCCCGTGAGCCATGGCCGCTGAGCCTGCGCGTCCGGAGCCTGTGCTCCGCAACGGGAGAGGCCACAACAGTGAGAGGCCCGCATATCACAAAAAAAAAAAAAAAAAAAAAAAAAATGTGTAACCTGTATGTGATTAAAATTTTTAAATGCATTAAGGGACACAAATGAACCATTTAATGAACAAAAGGCATGCCATGTTCTTGAGCAGAAATATGTAATATCACAAAGATATCAATTCTCCCTAAGTTAATCTGTAAAATAATGTGCATAAAACCTACAGGACTTTTGGAAGGAGAGAGGCAAATAAACAAACAGGTTCCATTCTGTACAATAAAAAAATCAACAAGAAGGAAGAGTGAGAGTAGGAGTGGTTTTTATTTTGTTTGTTGTTGTGTGTTTTTTTTTTTTGAGGACTTATCTGCTTTAAAACATTTTGTTTAATTTTTTTTAATTTTTAACTTTTTATTTCATGCTGGAGTATAGCCAATTAACAATGTTGTGATACTTTCAGGTGCACAGCAAAGTGACTCAGCCATACAGATACATGTATCCATTCTCTCCCCCAGATTCCAGACTTCCCTGGAGGTCCAGTGGTTAAGACTCCAGCTTCCATTGCAATGAGCACGGGTTCGGTTTCGATCCCTGGTTGGGGAACTAAGATCCCATGTGCCGCATGGTGCTGCCAATAAATAAAGAAAGAAAAAGAAAAATAAAAGTTGAGCCCCACCAATGGATCATTGAAGAAATCAAAGAGGAAATCAAAAAATACCTAGAGACAAATGAAAACAAAAACACGATGATCCAAAATCTGTGGGACACAGCAAAAGCAGTTCTAAGAGGGAAGTTTATAGAAATACAATCTTACCTCAGGAAACAAGAAAAACTACTATTAAAATATATTGTAAGCTATAAGAATTAAGAGAATGTTGTACTGTTTCTTGACTATACAGAATAATTAATGGCTCTAAATAGAAGTCCCGAAGTAGATTCGAATTTATGTTATAAAGGTAGCATTTCAAATCAATGTAGTAAACATGGCTTATTTTATAAATGGTACTAGGATATCTCGGCTACTATCTGAAAAAAATAAAGTATAATCTTTAGTGCATATTTTACATGAAAGAAACTTCAGATGAATCAAAAATTTAAATGTAATAATGGGAATACTAAAAGTAGTCGAAGTATACTGTGAGGAGATTTTGTATGACAGATTTTAATGGGGAGAGCCTTACTAAGTATGATAACAAAATCCAAACACAAAGAGAAAGATCCACACATTTGTTCACAACAATAAAAAAGCTTCTGAACTGCCAACGGGGGTGGAGGGAGAGGGGAACAGGGGAGGTGAGAGGCACCCAGTAAACAAGATCAGAAGGCAAGTAACAAAATGGAAGTAAAATTTGTGAATAGTGGTACAGAGAAACAATGAATTGCCTTAATATAGAGAGATCTCTTGTAAATCAATAAGGGAAAAGACCAGTAACTGTTAGGAAAATGAGCAAAAGAGAAAAACAGAATATTTCTGCAAAGCCTCTTAAACATAAGGATGTTCAATACAACTGAGTCTGAATAGAAATGAAAAATACAACCAGATATTTTTCATCTACCATAATCGCACCTAGCCTAAAAGTGAAAAACGTTTGATAGGGTGTGGGCCACGGTGGCGAGAAACAGGTACCCCAGTCTTTGTAATGCTCTAGAAATGTAACAAAATGTAAGACACATCCTCTTTGTCCTCACAATTTCATTTCTAAGGATTTATACCCCAGATAGATCCCTTTATGTGTGAAATGATGTATGTACAAAGATATTTATCACAGTATTATTTGAAATAGCAAAAGAGAGGACGTGACTCAAATGTGCTAAATAAATTCTCGTACCTCCAGACAATGAAAGACGATGCAGCCATTTAAAGAGAAAGAGGCAACTGGATGGGACCTGATGTGTTAGCAGCCCCCAAGGGATGTTGCAAAATAATAAAAGTAGGATGAAGGACGCTACAAATAGCAGAGAAGTGTGTAGTTATGTATGGTCCTGTCCACATATGGGATGCTCTGGGGGGCACATGGAGACCTGTTGGCAGTGAGCCCGAGGGAGGGGACCTGAGTGGCTTGAGCCAGGAGTGAGAGGGAGACCACTTTCTGAATCTATAATATACACTATTGTTTTAAAAAATAAATAATGTTTAAAGCCCTTGCCTTTGTTCTTTTCTTTAATGCAATCTTGAAGGGAGAAAAGAGTATTTAAAAGGCAAATAGTATTAGGCAGATATGGCCAGAGACCAGAAAAGTAAATGTTACCTATTCTGCTTCTCATCCACACAACTACATATTCAAAAAATAATATTTAAATGAGTTTTCTGCATAACAACTATATCCCTGTGACTGTAGGGAGATTGCCCCTCCTCTGCTGGCCTCAGTTCCTGCATTTTTATAATGAGATCATTGGACTGGATGCTCTGCAAGTTCCCTCCAGCTCCAGAATTCTATAAAACACTACCCTGGTCTTTCCCTGAGGTCATTTTATTAACTTGCTTCAACATTAGCCCACAAATTAGGGATTACCAGCTGCTGACTACTGCTTGAAACTTCCTCTTCATTTAAATAAAATGGCTCCCTTACCAGCCTTTCTCTTAAAGCCAAGCTTATAGTAACAGACTCTATCGGTGTATCTTTTTTTACTAACAAAGCCTGTTTTCGTATACAACCCAATTTATACCATTGTCTGTTTTCTAAAAGCCAGTCTTCTTTCTGGTTCAAAGGACGCCTAACCGAAATTTAAAACATGGCAAACTTTACATCCAAAGGGGAGTAATGAAGTAGTTTCACTTCACAGGTTTTCTTTTTAAGGCAAGACAATGCTCAGGAAAGAATTTTTCACTTCCAGTTAACAATCCGTTTGCAAAATCGTCCTCTGTTCTCTTTTCTGAAAGGCACCGGGGGCCTAGGATATGTTTCTCCACTGGACCAGAGGGGTTTCTAAAAAGTGGGTCTGTTTCCAGGGGCCTATTTAGCCAGTGGGTTTATCACCCGAAACCTCAGGCTCCTTTTCATTATTCCTGCTTGATCCTGACTTTTGATAACTTCCAGTAAAGCACTGTTGTCTTATTTTCTGCTTTAGTGACGAGCTTGAGGGAGAGTTTCTTAAGTCACTTGACCAAAATATATTTCGGAGCATGGAAAGAACATAGTTTGGTTTTTTTTTTTCGTAAAAGGATTCAAAATCTTGTTCACTGACTTGTTAGTTGTGATGTAGTGACATGACAAATTTCTCAGCCTGTTAGAGGCTTTAATTTCTTTTTCACAAAATGTAAAGACTAACATCTACCTTGCAAGGTTTTTTGCAAAGATTATAAAAAATACGTAGTACATAAAATAGATAATATATGTAACATGAAGAGTGTATATTGTATATATATAGATGTCAATGAAAAAAATGTTGCCTGCCGTATCAGTAAACAAAGGATGTTGCAGCCATCAAGCCATCACATTACAGCCACCCAGATGGTGCACCCTGAGGAGACTCAGGGTGGAAACAGGATGCCCTCCATCTAGCCGTCAACTGCTACAGCCTCCCCTGATGGTGAACCCCGAGGGAAGTCAGGATGAGAGTACAGGATACTGGCCCACATAGCTGAGGTGCACATCAAAGGAATGATTTTTGTGAGCCCAGACTTCTGCATCTTCCCATACATAGAAAAACACTAAAAATTCTTAACTCGAGATGTCTGGTTTTCTTTAATTAACAGTAATCTTTCGATGTTCCGACCACCTGGTCTTTGTTGCAAAAACTCCTAAAGTTGATGGCTTCTCCCTCTCCTTTTTGGATCAGTCCCTCAGAGTGAGCTGAGAGGCTGTGTCCCAGGCTTAAGTCCTCAGTTTTGGCCACCAAATAAAACATATTTCTCAACTATGAGGTTATGCATTTTTTTCAGTCAACATAATATATATGTTAAATATACATATGTATTATATATATACACAAATATACATACATATTAGTGTAGGGGGTAAAAACATGGACTTTTCCTTGTTATTTAACCACTCTGAACCTGTTTCCATTTCAGCAAAATAGACATATTAACAGGTCCTAAATCACAGTGTTGTCAGAAGGGCTAAACACACAAAAAGCATGTACCCACTGTCTGGCAAACAGTTAGGAGCTCAACAAATGTTGTCCAATGGCAAGGCAGCCCTTGAGATACCAGCAGTCAGTACGTGGTGGGTATTATGATTATTGTTCATTTGTTTCAGGGGCAATCTGGAAGCCCAGAGGCAGAGGTTTGAAGGAATTTTAGGGGTCCACGCAATACACCCAGGAGGGAACAACACAGGTCCCCTGAGTGGGGTTCAGGGAGCACCTCAGCAGTCCTGGAACTTCCTGCTCTCTCAGTTGGGAGGGTCTCAAAGCTGGGTTTTGTATTTTCAAAAGATGGCCCAGGCCTTCTTCAGAGAGGAGGAGGTGACGGTCAGCATGATGATGGCTGATAAAGGTGTGGGATGATGAGCGGAGAGACAGCTTGTACCAGAAACATCGACACTCAACCAATGCCTGGCTCTACTTTCTCACCTGTTTATTGATGACTAGGCTTTATCTAGTTTCAGGACTAAAGTAAAACACAACGATTCGAAATAGAGTCACAGATGTAGAAAACAAACTTATAGTTACCAGGGGGGGAAAGTGGGGAGGGGAGAGGGATAAATTGGGAGATTGGGATTGACATATACACAACACTACCTATAAAATAGAGAGCTAATCAGGGCCTACTGTATAGCACAGGGAACTCTACTCAGTACTCTGTAATGACCTGTATGGGAAAAGAATCTAAAAAAGAGTGGATTATATGTATTTGTATAACTGATTCACTTTGCTCTACACCTGGAACTAACACAACACTGTAAATCAACTCTACTCCAGTAAAAATTTAAAAAAACACACACAAGGATTCTCCAAAGATCTTATGTTTGGACCTGATTCCTAGATCTTCTTCTGGGAACTGGGGGTGGGAGGAGAGAGAGTAAAGGAAACAGGGGGTGGGGGGGGGCATTGGGAAATGAGCGCTTCATGGTGGAAGCACTGAAGCACCACAAAAGAAGTTCCATCGATCCTGGAGAAATCCCCTCAAGTCCCCTCCAGGAAAACTTCAAAACTCAGGGCTGTCGATTCAGCGTATCTGAAAAAAACAGAGCAGATGGACGCCAGGATCCCCCGTTGGGATCCTGCAGCTCCATGGCTGCGGCCCCAGCAGTTTTGAGGGCAAACAGCTCACTCCAGAGTATTGATCCAGCCACAGCAATGTGCAATCTGCTTTAAAAAAAAAAAAAAAAGTCTGTTTGAGAAATAGACCCACAGACACAGAAAACAAAATTACGGTTACCGAAGGGGAAAGGGTGAGGGGAGGGATAAATTAGGAGTTAGGGATTAACAGAGACACACAGATTATGATATATGTAAAATAGATGAACAACAGGGTCCTACTGTACAGCACAGGGAACTATATTCAATATCTTGTAATAAACTATAAAGAAAAAGAATCTGGAAAAGAATATATATATGTATGCATGTATACGTATGTATGTGTGTATGCATAACTGAATCACTTTGCTGTACACCTGAAACCACCAACAATGTAAATCAACCATTCTTCAATTTAAAAAAAATAATAATAATTTAAAAATAATTTTAAAGTCTGTGTATGTCCAGCAACCCTACCCCGTCAAGCCGGGAAGAGGAACAGCAGTAAGTGTAGACAGAGGCAGCCCACCTCATTGCCTGCAGCAGCAACTCCAGACATGGCCAGAAGCCTTTTACTGCCTGAGAGTTTTAGCTTATGAGGGAGAAGCTTTTCAACTCAATTAGCATTTAATGGTCCTGATGCTCAGTCACAGGGATCAACTGTGAAGTTACTAAAGCCATTACAAGGGCTGGAGTCGCCAGTTGAGTTTGAAATGTCAGTGCCTTTCCCCTGACACCACCCCCCCCCTTCCCGCTGTCCCTCCCAATCAGAGGTCCTGATAATCTGGTAACCTTTCACAACAGCAGGGAGTCATCCTTCAGTCTTGGGATCAGGGACTTTGAAATACCCAGGGAGTCAATTACAGCTTGGCTCTGTCCCTGGGAAAATAAAGCAGCAACCTAGAGTTGGAAGGAACTGGGGTCCTGGGCAACGCGGGCAAGTGAGTTCCAAGACTCCTTCTCCCAGATGGTGCCTGCATCCTACCAAAGCTTCCGAGGAGACCCCAGCCTGTAGGGCTAGAAAGAAGAGCCTGGGAAGACCCAGCTCAAGGTTGCTATAAGCAAAAGCGAATATGAATGGAGAATTGTCTAGAATTAGAGGAGGATTGCAGGAATGTAACCCTTTGTATTCTAAAGATCTGAGAGTGAATTGGTAGGTAGGTAGGTAGGACCTTGGCTAGTTGTTAATCAATACCCATTGGCCCTTTCTCTTTGCTGCATCCAGATTCCCTTCTACAGCCCCCTTGCCTCTGGGTGGGGCCCTGTGACGAGCCCCGACCAGTGCACCACGCGCAGAAGTGACTCTGTCCTCTCTGGGCAGAAGAGGCGAAGAGCGTGCGTGCCTTCTCCAAGCTCCCTTCTTCCAGCGTGGGGCTCTGAGCACCTGAGGAAGGTGACACCACAATATGGAAGGACCCTGAGTCCCTGACATCTGCAAAGAACAGAGTCCCCCACTCCAACCCTAGCCAGTAAATCGAGCAAAAAATAAAACTTTAACCTGTATGGATGAAGAATGTCGCCTGCCCTGTCAGTCAACAAAGAGTGTTGCAGCCATCAAGCCATCATCAGCCCTGGCAGCCATCCCCGATGGTGCACCCGGCGGGGATCCAGGCTGGAGAAAAGCAGGATGCTGGCTGTAGACAGTTAAAAGGCACATCAGAGGAATGATTCCAATGAGCCCAGACTCCTGCCTCTTCCCATACATAGAAGAATGCTAAATTCATTAACTTGAGATGTTTGGTTTTTCTTTAATTAACAGTAATCTTTTGATGTTCCGAGTACCTGGTTGTTTTGGGGTTTTTTGTTTTGTTTTGTTGTTTTGTTTTTGCAAAACTCCTATATGTCCTGGTTCCTCCCTTCCCTCTGCAGTGCAGTCTCTCAGAGTGATCTGACACTGCCTCCTGGGCTTAAGTCCTCAGCAAGTCCGCCAAAAAAAAAAAAAGATTCTCAACTTTTAGTTGTGCATTTTTTTCAGTCAACACCTGCTAAGCCACTGAGATTTTAGGTTGTTTGTTAGTACAGCTACCATCAATTATCCTGACTGACAAAATGACGTAATCAGAATTACAAACAAAAATATCCATCATATAAATATATATATATATATATATATTTATAAATAACTGAATTAACTGTCCAAAAAAGGGAGCTGGTTAAATAAAGGATGGTACACGATACAGCCATTAAGACACATGTCTTTAAAATGATGCTAATGACAAGGGGATACGACAAAAAGTGAACTCATTTTTTTTTATACTGCAGAGTAGTAACCAAAAAGTAATTGTAAAATAATTTAAGTACTTTGCTTAGAATCTTTGAAGGGGATTTATGGATCACAGATTTTGTTTTTAATTCTCCCTTTCCCTTCTTACCACAGCACTTGCTCCCACACTTCCTTCTTCAAATATCCTTGCACAAAATCCCTGCCACTAGCTTACTTACCTCTAGCCTCCCCTTCCTTTTTTCGCCAATACTGTGCCCCAAAACTAAAGGAGAGTCCACCATGCAGAAAAGGAGGAGTAGGTGGAAGGAGGGCAAGACTGCTAACAGTCATACATCAGCAATGCTCACCCATAACCTCTGGCAAAAGGAACTTCATTTTTCTACATCTTTCCAGAGTCAGAATCGTGCTCACCTCTGGCCCAGGCTCAAAGGGAGTTCTTGTCATCAGAGAAAAATTAAGGAGTCCTCCACTGCCTGTGAAAGTAACTGAGGATGCTTTCTGATACATTGCAGGCAGGGAGAGACAGCATGTTTAGCTCAGTCAAGGCCTCTTTCATGAAAAGAGGTCAAAGTTACATTAAAATGAAGAATCAAAGAGTTCTTTGATTTTTGAAAGAAATCATTAATTGCATGACTTTTGATCAGACTGCATGTCTTATCAAATCTGGAGCTCATACTTGCACGTGGATGTATAAGACAAGAGTCCCCACGAGATCGCTCTTCCTCTGCAGGCCCACGTTTTTCTAATCACTTTGGCTGGTGACAGTGGTTTTTTTCCTCTACATGAGTTGGATGGGTTGGGAATGTGTCACTTTGAAAAGAAGATGCCCTAACACCTGTCCATAAAAAAAGCAGAGTTCTGGTTACCTCAGCCCTCCCATCCATTCTGGGCACCCACTCAGGGCTCCAGAATGAACTTGTTGGCTGGGCCTTCACAGTAGATAGGTGTGAATTAAATGACAAAGCTCTGGGCTGCATCAGACAGGGGGCAAATCACAGTGTCTGATAGGACAGGTATTTTGCCTGTTTTTAAATTTCTACACAATGGGGGATCCTTTTCTAGGCTGACCCATCTGGAAGTTGCTTTTCCCCCCAGGTATCAAATTTAGCCTCAACAGAACATGGGCCTCAGAGATGCCACAATCAGAGAGACCCCAGAATGAGAAAAAGGAGAGCGCTGTAAACCTGGATCTCAAGGCGGACAGAAGCAGCCATTCTGCAGACAGCATGAAAGGAAAGCACAGAAAATGACTCCACTTAAAACAGAAGTTTGAGCTACAACAGCTCCAGGGACTTGAATTCTCTCCAGTTAGTAAATACATAGTTTGCACCATCTTACCACAGAATGATCTGAGATAAGATGAGAGACAGGGTACTAAAGATCGACAAAACCTAGATTTTGAATGAGGAGGCCTCTGAAATGGGCGAGAATAGAGACATTTGCACTCAATACAAAAAGCTGAGAGTTTTGTCCACCCTTGTGAGGAAGGTGAATATTAAGAACCTCAGTAAAAATGACTTCGAGTCTTCAATTAATCCTTTTGTTGTCTTAGTAAAAGTGGAGGGAGATAAACAACCTTAGTAATCGTTAATATATCTGGATTATGGGTGTGTCATTGGCAATGATATTATAACCGTTCATGGAGTATTACAATGGGCTGGTCACTGTCAAGGGCACTTTCAAATATTGTGCTGCTCTGCCCAAGTGCACTGCAGTGTAGATGTGATGAGTCCCACTTCACAGAACATAAACTGAGACTCAGAGAGGATATATGATGCTTTATAACACCAAATACAGAAAAATTTAAAGAAAAAAATGTCCCGTAGTCAAATCAGTACTGTTATTTTGATCACTTTTTCTGCACTTGTATTATTACAATTTTAACACAATGAAATACTCCATCTAGTATTTTGTGCCCTGCTTTTACACTACATCTTCCCACCATTAAATATTCTTGGAGAAAATCATTTTTAATGAATGAACTGTTTTCCTTTTTTTTTTTTTTTTAAACATCTTTATTGGAGTATAATTGCTTTACAATGGTGTGTTAGTTTCTGCTTTATAACAAAGTGAATCAGCTATACGTATACATATGTCCCCATACCTCCTCCCTCTTGCGTCTCCCTCCCACCCTCCCTATCCCACCCCTCTAGGTGGTCACAGAGCACCGAGCTGATCTCCCTGTGCTATGTGGCTGCTTCCCACTAGCTATCTATTTTACACTTGGTAGTGTATATAAGTCCATGTCACTCTCTCACTTCGTCTCAGCTTCCCCTTCCCCTTCCCCGTGTCCTCAAGTCCACTTTCTACGTCTGCATCTTTATTTTCCATTCTTAAGTTGGGCCATCAGTTATTTAACCAACCCCCTATTGTGGGATTTTTAGTTAGCTTCTAATATTTTTTCTATTACACTACTGGCTGAGATGAATATTCTTGACCATAAATCTTGTACATAAATTTGACTTTCACCTTAGGATAAGATCCTAAAAGCAAAATTACTGGCTCAAAGTGTATGAACATGTTAAGGCTGTTGATACACAAATTGCCCAATTACCCTCCAGAAGGTTCGCACCAATTTCCATCCCCGTGAGCAGCTGCAGATGAAAACGGCCTTTTCCTTACATCCTTAGCAGCCAAGTCTGTGCATTTTTAAAACTTGCTACCAATTAGATGAGCAAAAAAAAAAAAAAATAGATTTATAACTTGCATTTCTTTGTTAGGTAGTGAAGTTGAACATCGTTCCATATTTATTGGGGATAAGCTTCTGTTCTATTGTGAATGCCCTGTCACATCTTCCACCCGTTTGTCTCTCACTGTGTTGGAAGATGCTGGGAGGCAGAACCTTCTTCGGTGCCTGGTGTGGTTCTACTCCTGCTGACACAGAGTCCTCTCTCAGTGGAAGATGGTTGCTCCTTAGTCCTGAGTAATGTCAGCACCCCTACAGCCTGCCATGGGCCTCGAAGTGATGTCTCGGTGGCTCTGGAGGAATTAAATTCAGGTCCCTGGATTTAGCAACTCGCCAGCAACCAGAACTGGTACTTCAGGGCTAAATGACTCTGCAGTGTATCAGTTCTCATGAGCTTGACCTTCTTCCCACCTTTTCAGGCAGTGACTGAATCAGGCCAAGCTGCAGTGGAGACACAGCTTCGTCTCTCTTCTCCCGGGAGTGGGACTGAAAAGCCAGTACAGAGCAGATCATCCCTGCAGACACCCGCTGGGTGACCCTGGGGCACAGCAGGAGGGTGATCATCCTCACCCTTCCTGGAGGGTGGAGCCACGTTCCAAAAATAGATGCAGTAAGCACGAACCACCACACGACAACCCAGGTGAACTTGACCTCAGCAGTTGGAATGAATAACCCCTACTTTCTGCAAGTCACTGCTCACCCTGTGCCTCTCTCCATTGGTGAGTGGTTCCTCCTGGCTTGAAATCACTACTGGTGATTTACCACTGCTGGTGGTTTACATTGTCGTTTCCCCCACTAGAATGTCAAGTTCAGGGCATCTAGTTCCTCCGAGTGAAACCCTTTGTAGTTGCTATGGGTGAACGGATGAGTGAGTGATAAATGAACAAAACAATTTTTCCCTAGCACTTCCATGCTGTTTCTAAATGACAGATTTCCACACCTCCGCCCACCCCCCCACCATACAACCACAGACTCTTTGAAGACATTTCTCTCTCTCCCCATATGCCTGGCACAAAGGGGGATAAATGCTAATCAAGGGAATGAATGAACCAAACCTTATCTGGACCACCATAACGCCTACTTGAGCTCATCTTTCTTGAAGTTCTTCCCTTAGGAGTCGTGTAAAATGCAGCAGGATTCTCCACCTGTTCCCCGTGGTCACTTGTGCTAGATGGAGCTTTGCAGTGCTCTGTGCCGGCCGTGGGCTGCTGGTGGAACACTGTATGACAGCTGCCTGCACAGGACTTCGGAGATAATGAAATGTCTGTCTTCCCAGCCTGACGCTGCTGAAAACCACGCTTCCCAGAGAAGGAGAGAGATCCAGCTGGTCCACACCTGCATACACATTTGTTGACATGTGCAGATGACGGCAGGCTCTAGCAGGACCCACATCAGCCTAAATTCAAGAACTCGGGTGCCAGCCCTTGACAGCAGCTGAAGAAGCGTTTACAAGAGATGCAACCTCGAACCATACCCTAGGCTGAATCAGAGATGCTGTCAGAAGAAATAGGCCGTTGTGTCACTTTAACGAAGAGTTTGGCCACGAGAAAAGTCCCCCAGAGCCCAGCACTGCAGGAGAGGCCTCACTCACAGAGCAGGGCAAGTGTCCCAGGCAGGGTGCCCCGTGCCTGGCACCCCATCAACCCAGCAGGAAGGTGCACCCGCCTACGCCCAGAGCTCTCCCTTCCTGAATAATTGAGCTGCTCATCCAAAAGAGGTTCTCTTCCCACCCAAACATTAGAGCTTCTAAATATTTCAGGATCCCTGGGTTGTAGAGGGTCACTCGCCGCGCCCTTTGGATAAATGAAGCCAACGTCAGCTGCTTCTGGGACGGCCTTGAACAAAACCATCCCGATGGAAAATCTCTGCTCCTTCCTCCCGTCACCCCCAGTCAAGCCTCTGCTGCTGCGTGCGGTGCCCCGGCTGTTTTGTGAGCAGGTGAAAAGCACCTGCTGTGCGTGCAGTTCTGTGGTCTCTGCAAAGACGAGGTGGGTGCGGGGAGCCCTCAACCACGCTGGCCTCTGCGGCCATCCCCAGGGCCCTTGATACGGGCTTCAGCACAGCACAGGCAGCCTCCGGAGGCCTGTGGGACCCCTGGGAACGCTCCCACGACTCCAAGGCGAGCCCTGCCAACACCCAACTGCACCAAGCTGACACTCCTTACCTTTTCCTGATTCCGTTCGCATACCCCACCTCGTACGCATTCTCAAAGCTTCCAAGGGGGGTGACCCCACTTCTCTGCTATAACTCCACCCTGAAGGCAGCCCCCGCCTGATGGCACTGCCCGCCCCCAGCAGGGCAGCCCTGAGTAGCTGCCCCTCCACGTGGACTGTCTGTTCCCGGGGCCCACGCCAGCCCGCCGAGGGGTGGAGACTCCAGCAGAACCACTGTCCGCTCGCGCTGCCCCAGCATCACCACCGCCACTTGCATCCGCTCTGCATTCTCATCCTGTGTGCTTCCCCACCCCGGTCCCCTGCGTGGGTCCCCCGCTGCGTGTACATAAGCCTGTGCAGAGACACAGCACAGCCACCAAGTCTGAGCCTCGCCGCTGACTTCTGTGCTCGGAGAGGCTGGAGGAAGCTGCTCCCCAGTCGGCTTCACCGCAGGGTCCTGGTACCCAGTCTGCCTCCATCAGGGAGGTGATGGGACCCCACGGAAGGATGCCCAGAAGCTCTCCCAGCCTGCGGGGTCTGGGGCTGTTAAGCTGTCTAATGCTGGGTCCTTCGGAGATAAAGTCTTCAGTCACCTGCCTGGGCACCCCATCCCCTCTGAAGATACAAACTAAACCTCCTCCAGGGGCTTGGCCGGGAGGGAGGGAGGGGCCGCCCAGGGTCAAAGCCCATCCCTCTCTCTGCCCACCTCTAGACCTGTGGGAAGGGCTCAGGCTAAACTCCCGGTGCCTCCTCTCTCAAATCCTCAAATCATAAGAGAAGAGGTATGTCTGTCCACCTTGCAGGGTCCTTACTCCGCCTGCCAGCAGGTGACATGGTCCTGGAGGTCCTTCTTAAACTCCCAGTCTCACTGTCTTAGCCTCAGAATTACACACGCCCAGGAAGGACCCCAGGTACACGGGCATCCCGTTACTCCCAACTCTACTTCTGAGCTTCAGGGTTAGCTGACAACAGGGGACGACCCATTTCAGGGATTTCTCATTTCCAAGGGCTCTTGAATGCAGAAAGAGCCCTAAGAGTCAAAGGAATTTAGCTCCAGTGGTGAAGTTACAAGTCATCCGGCAAACACTTAGAGCTGGAGGGCCAACTAGGCACCCCCTTAAACCTCACCACACAGACTCTGCTGATACAGGCTAGCCAGTGTGGTTCTCCTAAGGTTACTTGTGATACTGTTCATCTTGCAGTTAAAGACACAGCCTTAGGAAGACGGCTGCACCCAGACCATCAGGCAATCATATTTCCCCATTGACCTACCCTCTTCCTCCCTCACTTTGGAAGCTTTAGCAAAACATGTTTCAATTCCCACTTTAAAATGAAATCATTAGCCTCTAAATAATTAACCTTGCATGGATAGGAGGGCAGGCAGTCTGCACACACACCTGTGCTGGTCGATCTGTCCAGTGAAAGGGAGAAGCAGAGTGTTCCCCAAGGGGCTTTCTCGGAGCTTCTGAGGCTGAATTTTGAGGATTGACGGGGTGTACACGTTAGGAAGTGAAAGAGAGAGGCTCCAGCGGCAGGAGAGGAGGGGAGAGACACTCGGTGCTCCTCCTAGGTGGTGAGCTGTCGGAGCGAGTGGCATTCCTCCCTATCACGCCCATGAAACAGTAACACGGCACATGTCTCTGTGCCCTTTTCCTAACAATGAGTTAGTTTTTAAAATATTTTAACTTTGTGTGTTGTTGTACAGGAGGGTCACTGAGTGATATATTTGAGACTAGGACCCCTAACTCCAGAAGACTAGGACCCCTAACTCCATGAATAGCAAAGTTAATATCTGATGCAGCCAGGAAGTTGCAAAGCCTCTTGGGACCCCAGGTACCCAAGATCACTGTGCACGGAAGATCCAGCTGCCCATTCGCTGCTCATCCACCTGCAGGCTCCCCTGTCCGTTGCCTCCTGTCTGTATGTTCCCTGTTGCAGCTCATGGTGCTTGACTAACTGAGCCCGAAGCATTCAGAGCCCCTTCTGCTGGGTGCACAGAGCACTGATCCCAAGAGCTGCACCACCAAAATAGGATTCTAGGGTCGACAAAATGGGAAATCTTGCATCCTCTTTCTAAGGATCCACCGTACTTTTTGTTAGTAAAGCCTCTTAGATAACCTTTAAGTAAGACACCTGGTTTTCTTTCCAGACTCACTAAACTTTTCCCATAAAGAAATTTTTATTAATATCCTGCAGACTCGTGCTTCACAAAAACACTCAGGAAGTCTTTTCCAGAAGCGTACAGATCGTGTCTGCAACAGTAGTTCTTGTGCAAATGCAGCAGTGAACTTTGCATGACTGTTTCAAGGATGTTTAATTAAAGCCAAGGGCATGATTCCTAAAATGCAATTCAGTGAAGATAACTATACAAGGAAATAAACTAATATGGTTCAAGTAATTGGCCTTCTGGTAGTCCAGTGAGAGGCATCTCTCTCATAGTGCCTACAGGGGTGGATGGGGCGGGGGACCTTGGGTGGTGACTTCTAAATGGCACCCCTCTCCCGGACTTTGTAAGTACTAAACAGCCAACAATTCGAGGTTAGACTCTCAGAGGGAAATCAAAAGCACTGTTATCTTGCTTTAATAATTGAGGATAGGATCTACATGCTTTGGAGACGAGAAAAGCAAATGGCAGAGATGCCATCCAAGTAGGAAAATTGATGAGTTAATCAGTATTCTCACCTGAATGGAAGTCTCTATCCTCCTCTAGGACTGAGGCAGGGACGGACTTGCCTGAGGTCATATAGTGAGGTGGTAAGAGGAGAAAGTCAGACTTACCCAGTTCCCTGACTGTTCAGTGATTACTCACCCTACCAACAACCCAAAGACCTCAGCTCTTCTTGAATATTTTGAGCTGAGTTGTGGGCTTGTAAGGTACCCAGAAGTCGTTTATGGTTTTGTTTTATTTTTATTAAGTAGCTGGAAGTCTGAGACCACGGTTGATGCAGAACCAGAGGAAAGGGAAGGAAAAGAGGAAAAAGTAGATGAAGTGCGTCCTCCTGAACTCCTGCTATTTTGTTTTCAAACTTCACTTCTCCGTACTCTGACCACGAAAATACCGATGGTCATGGTGATGGCAGTGGCTGTGATTTACTGGGCACCCACGCTGTACTATGTCCCGTCTTAAGCAGGCTCTCTTGATCCTCATGCTGGCTCTGTCTCATTTTTCTGACTTTTAAACAGTGGAATGTCCCACCCACTCCTCTTCTCTGTCCTCACACGCGCCCTTGATGATCCCACGCAGCCCCAAGATTTTTAATGAACTACACGCTGATGATCGTATCCCAGCCCCGGCCTCTCCCGGGGCCCCAGATGCCTCTGTCTACCCATCACCTCCACTTGGGTATCCAACAGACAACTTAATGTGCCTGAAGCCAAATTCTTGATTCCTGCACCCCACAACCAAAGGGCTCTCCTTTCACCCAGTTCTCCGTTTCAATATGTGACAACTCCAGTTTATCCATCACTCGGGACAAAATCTTTTTTTTTTATTGCAAAAGTGTTGTTTCTTTTTTTAAAAATTTTTATTGGAGTAGAGTTGATTTACAATGTTGTGTTAGTTTCAGGTGTACAGCAAAGTGAATCAGTTATACATATACATATATCCACTCTTTTTTAGATTCTTTTCCCATATAGGCCATTACAGAGTATGGAGTAGAGTTCCCTGTGCGACACAGCAGGTCCTGATTAGTTACCTATTTTATATACAGTAGTGTGTATGTGTCAATCCCAATCTCAGGACAAAACCTCGAGGTCTCTCTTTGTGTCTCACTATTCACCCAACCCACCCCGCATACTAACTCATACAGGTTCTACCTACAGAATATTTCCAGATTCTGAGGGTCATTTATCGCAACGACCACGGCTGAAATCCAAGCTCTCTTCCTCTCTCACCTGGAGATGCAGTCACCTCCGACCTCGTCTTTTGGCTTCTCCACTTACAGTGTTGTGTTTTGTTTTTATTGGAGTATAATTTCTTTACAATGTTGTGTTAGCTTCTGCTGTACAACGAAGTGAATCAGCTCTATGTATACATATACCCCCTCCCTCTTGGACCTCCTTCCCACCCCCCATCCCACCCATCTAGGTCATCACAGAGCACTGAGCTTTCCACTGAACAACCAGAGTGGCCCTTCTAAAATGTACATCAGGTCATTTCTCTGCTCAAGGCCACCAGTTGTTTCCCATCTCACTTAGAGTAACACTGCAAGGCTGCATGATCCAACCAGCCCCTGTGCACGCGCGCGCACACACACACACACACACACACACACGCACGCCCTCTCTGCCCTCTTCTCCTTGACCCCCACTTTCCCACCCCTCCAGCCACACAGAGCTTCTTCATGTTCCCTGAATTTGCCAAGCACTCTCCCACTCCAGCATCTTTGAACTTGCCCTTTGCCGTACCTGGGTGTCTATATGACACCTCATTTTCTTCTAGGTTCTGTTTAAGTATCATCTTATCAAAGATGCCTTCCTTGACTGTCCTTTAAGAAAAGTCATCCCCACATGCATATACTGTCTCCCCTACCCCTCACCCCGGCTTTATTTTTCTTCTAAGTATCATGACCACCTGACACAGATGTCATTGCCGAGTTTTTCATCCTCCTGTGTTAGACTATTAACATCCGAAGAGGAGAGACTGTTCTGTTTACTGCTTGATTTCCAGCACCTAGAATACGCCATAGTATGTATTTATATGTTTATATTATTTGTTAAATCAATGAGTGCAGGTACCGTGATCCAATTTTACAGATGAAGAAACAGAGACTCTTAGAAGCTGATAACCTGCCAAAGACCAGTAAGCGGTAAGTTCAGCCAGTAAGTTCGTCAGACACTAGAGTCTTTGCCTTGGTGTCCAGTCCCCTGTGGTGCCACCACGTCCATCACATTCACGACAACAAGGCATCTCCTTCTCCGACCTCTCTTCTCCTGCTTCCGGGAAACAAACTGCTCTCGGGAGATGTGGTGGGGAAATGCACAAACCAGCAACAGGCAGAGAGAAATACAGGGTGTGTGCGGTTTTATTGGTGCCACACACCCGGCCTCTTCTGTCTCTTGTAATCGAGTTGCTGAAATGTGTACAGCTGGCCAAGATGTCAGGGCACCTACCGCAGAGGAAAAGCAGGGCTTCCAAAGGAGGCTGGAGGTGCCCACGGTCACTTTGCTGGGACTCATCACACGCACTGCTCAGGCTTCTGGATTAATCGTGAGATGTGGAAAAGAGCAGGAAACCTACCTCCGTAACTGCAGCTCAGCTGGGTTCCTTAGGACATTTCCCAGCAGGCAGAGTGATCCCCGCTTTGCCAGTACTGTAGGTCCATCATTAAGCCCAACATTTGCCATCCCCTCCTGGGAACAGCGTGCCTGACTCGCCCTCCAACCAAGACCTGCCGGGGGAGCCAGTGGACGCCCCTGACCCAGAGCTGCCAACAGAGGCCACTGCCCACCTGGCTGCCACAGGATGGGGCCGGGAGGGGCAGGGCAGCTGGGCCCAGTCCAACTTCACCCCCCCGCCCAGCGCTGACTCCCCACAGCTCTCCCCCACCCAACCCTGCCCGAGAGCCGCAGCCCACATGCTCTGCAGGCTCGGGAGCAGGTCTCTCAGCTCCTGAATCTCAAGCTGTTCCCCTTGTACTCCGCCTCCCAGGCTCTTCCCTCAGGCCAAGGGAAGAGACGTCATCAGAAGAACATCAGTCTATTGATATGGGTCCTGACAGCCTTCGTGAACAGGACACCAGCGCCTCAAGCCTGCTCTCTGTCTCTCGCCACCTCACACCCTAACTGCAACCTCGGGCTCTCTTCCCAGTTCCGTGGGCCCTGGCCTGGGCTCTGAGGCTTCAGGGTCTTTCCTCAGCCTGAGCTGAGAGGTGCCGAGGGTGGTGGGCAGTGGGGAGGGTGGGAGACAGGCAGAAATAAAGACAGAGAACTGGAGCCATGTGGGGACGAAGCCAGCAGCCCTGCTGCTGTGGCTACTTCAGAAACCCCACTTCTCCTCCCACCTGTGAACCTTCCACATCCCAAGGACATGTCCCAAGGACATGTGGCCTGGGAGCCTTGCTTCTTTCCATTTCACAGATTGATCTGGGAGCCCGAAGACAGGCTGACAGGCTGGGTTCTGCCGCCTCGCTGCCGCCTCTGCTGATGGTGGTGATGGTGACAGTGATGCCACTGCTGATGACGATGGTGGTGCTGTTACAGCATCTCTTCTGGTACCTCCCCTTTCCTCAATCAGCCACTTTCTACTTGTTGCCCTACTCGTGAGCCCATGAGTTCCACATGAGTTCCTGGGATATCAGAAGTCATCACGTGTGTGGAGAGGAGCAATGAAGGGGCCATGGGGAGTGCAATCGCAAAGTAGGCAAAGCCGAGTTCAGGGAAGATAAACAGATTTCTTTACTGCGGGACTTCTCAGAGCCTTTAATTTATGTGTTTAGATTGGGAATGCCCAGGAGGAAAATGAAGTAACAGTATTCTCTAACTTATTTTTTAAGAGAATGCAATTTTCAAGGCACTCAGCTTCAGACAAGGGCTTCAGAGACCTATTTTGTGAAACATCACTGTTGGCATGAAACTTGGCCTGAGGCTTGGGGGCAACTGGAAAGAGCAGACGTTGAGGTGGGACAGAGAGTCCCCCTTTCAGAGAAGCAAGACGCCCCTGTCAGCACCGCTCAGCCCTGGGAGGCCTTGCCACGTGCTTGGAAAGGAAAGACAGGAGGGTCTGTATGAGGTGGGCACCCAGAGAGGACGGGGCAGGGAGACGAGAGAAGCGGGGGCTGGAGCCCTGGCGGAGACGGTCAGCTGCCTCCTTAGGTGTGCCTGAGACCCCCGTGCTCTCCCTTCAAGCCTTAGCCTGTCAAGGAGAGAGGAGGGAGGAAATCCGAGGCTGGCTGAGGCTTTGCTCCCAAAGTTTAGGTTTTGTTTTTAATTCTGTAAAGTGAGTCAATGGAACTCAAGCATTTCCACGCATTTCGGTTTATTTGAACCAGTATTTATTGAATGCCTAGGATGGGGCTGGCTAAGTCAGGGGCTGTGAGGAATGACAGTGTGAAACCCAGTTGCCACTTTCAAAGAGTTGGTAGCATTACTGGAGCGACAAGACCACAGCAGCGAACGATCAGGGAACAAAAGGAGACAATGAAAAGCAGAGGGAGAAGTGCCAGCATGGCCAGGAGGGTAGGGCTGCGCACAGGGAGGCAGATGGCAGGGAGCCTGGGAGGGTTTGCATCTACAAAGACATGTGGACGGTGGGGCACACCTGCATGAGGACACTCAGGGAGGCACCCTCAGCAAACCCCTCCATCCCAAGCAAGATGGCCGGGAGCTTGAGACGCCCATGGACATGAAAAGGCTGGAGGGATGCTGATGGCTAAGGCCACATCCCCTGTTGGGTACCCTTAGGCCTTGTAGAAGGGCAGAGGGGTAGGGATAATGAGGGCTACCGGGGGTGTATAGGGATGGTTAGAAGGTCACCACGTGATCTTCTTCACTTTCCCAACTGCCAAGTGGGGATGTTATGAGCTGAATTGTGTCCTTCCTGCAAAAATTCATATGTTGAAGATCTAACCCCCAGAACCTCAGAATGTAACTATTTTTGGAGAGAGGTCTTATAAAGAGGTAATTAAGTTAAAATATGGTAATGAGGGGCCCTAATCCAATCTGACTGGTGTCCTTATAAGAAGAGGAAGTTTGGACACAGACCGGCACGGAGGGAAGACCTCCGTGAAGACACAGGGAGAGGACAGCCGTCTCTAAGCCAAGGGGAGAGGCCTCAGAAGAAATCAGCCCTGTCAATGCTTTGACCTAGGACCTTCAGCCTCCAGTACTGGGAGAAAATATATCTCTGTTAAGCCACCCAGTCTATGATACTCTTTATGGCAGCCCCAGCAAACTCATACAGGAACTAATGCCGTCTTCCCGGCATTCCCGGATGGAGCAGAGCCTGTCTTCCTATTTCCCAAGATCAAATACCATAATACTGTATGGGAAGAAACTTGGAGTGAACTTTCTATAAACATCTGGCACCAGGATGGGCAGTGGAGATTCAAGAATGGGCAATGCAATGACCCCACTTTCCAGGAGCTCCCAATGGCATGTGGATGGCAGTCACACACATGAGTGGCTGGACTTCTTAACAGGTGGTAACACAGTGGAACCAGTGAAGCACAAAGGAAGATTGTCCAGAGAGGGGGCATTTGAGCTGGGCTTTGAGGGATGAATAGGAGTCTATCTGGGAAAGAGGGCAGAGTATTCTCAATAGAAAAAGGAACATGTGCAAAATCCAGAGGCAGAGTGCATGATGCGTTCATAGGACAATGAGTAGTTGGGGTGTCTGCATGGACCACGTGGGAAGGGGTGAGAAGGGGCTGGGAAGTCTGATGGGGGTTGTAGTCCAAGGGCCTCTGGGAAGGAAGCTGGCCTTTGTCGCCAAATAGTGAAGAGCCGTGGAGGGTGCTAAGAAGGACTCCAGTGCAGTGTGGACAGAGCCTGGTAGAGTGAGTAGATTAGAAGTCTGCTTCTGGACCGTTTGGGAGCCTGTGGCTCATGCATCTGCCAGGCAGTGACCACATGGGTGTAAAGCTTAGGAGAGGGATTGGAGATGCAGTAGAGGAGGTGGGAAGGTGGTGTGGACGGCAAAATGAGAAGGCAGTGGGGGCTGGGAACCCACCTGGGCTAAACATTTAACCCTTCTGGCCTCAGTTTACTCATCTATAAAATGTGGAGAAAAGAGTTCTCACCCCACATGACCTCATAAGGATGAAATAAACCAAATAAAATAACGTAGAAACTCTCAGCATGGCCTGGCAGGTACACTCAGCGACGTGGGCCCTTGCTGCTGTCTTTGGTCCTGGAGGGACAGGGTGGGGAGCTGGTCACACAAAGTGGAGTCTCAGCAAAACAAGGAAAGCCATCAAAGCCCATCAGCAGCCCGTTTGCCTTGGTGCCACATTTCTGCAACTGTGGATTTGCACTGACCCATTCGTCCCTGACTCAGGATGAAACTGGTTCTGAAGCCGGAGGAGAGCATGCAGCAGTGTGGGGAGCCAGGTAGGCAATAGGACGGCAGGCTGCCGAGGGCATGGGTAGAGAAGGGGTGGAGGCTTGGGGAGCACAACCCTCGGGCGTGGGGAAGAAAGGAGAAGATGAGGCTGTCCAAGGAGTTGTCCGGAAAGGAGGGAAACTGAAAAACGCACTTTCATGGAAACAGAGAGGAGACAGTTTCAGTAAGGAATAGGATCTTCAAATCCTCCAGGAACAACAAAGTGATGGAGAAGTAAACCAAGAAAAGCTAAGGATGCTGCAAGGGGAGCCCCTCGGTGCCTGAGGATGCGGTTTCTGTGGGGTTGGGAGAGAAGAAGCAGCCTCATGGGCTTGGGCAGCCCCTGGCGTTGGAAAAGTGGAGGCTAGGGGCACAGACCACGATTTGAGGGAAGGTGTGTCAGGCTGGAAGCATTTGGGGGCAGCCGAACCAAAGAAGGAGTTACTTCAGGGGAGACTTGAGATTTTATTTATGCTGGTGGAAGGGAGAAGACCTTGTGAGGAAGAGAAGCAATGTAGAAGGCAGGCAGGGTCCCCAGGGAGAAAGGGAGGCATGGAATCTAAGACCACCTGGGGGGAGCCCTTCTGTCTCTGCACATGGGGAAAGGGGTTGAGAGCGGTGGGCAAGGAAGGAAACCTGAGGGAGAAGGAAGGAAACAGAAGCAGCCTCCATCTCTCAGCTTCCATCAGACAGGCTGGTCATTGCCTCAGGAGGGCTGGGGTGAGGGCAGGTGGCTGATACCTGAGGAGAAGGAGAAAAGTTGACAGGGCTGCTACAGGAAAGGCAAAGTGGATATGAGGAATGAAGGTCAAGTCTGACTTAATCAGATTTCCCCAACGGCAGATCCCGGGATACTGATTTGGGGGTTAGTCTTGGATTTAGGAGATGACCCCAGGAAGTGTGGCGGGGAGTTGAGAATTGAGACAATAGAAGGCACATTCGTGGGTGAGTAGCTGCTCTAGGAACACGGGCTGCAATCTCTCAGGGTTGCCTTTTGAGACTGGGGAACACACACCTCAGAATCGTCTCACCAAGGGACCTGGAAGCCAAGGTATTTATCCACCAGCCTTTCCCTCACTGGTTGAGGTTATCCCTTGCACTTAGTGTATCCCCAATGTTCCTGTGGCCAGAGAAATCCCTCAAGCAGAGAGACCCAGAGCTTGAGGTGAGAAATGGTGGTAGTCAGAATTCTAAGGTGGCCCCTAAGAATCCCTCTTCCTGGAGACACATCCTGACTAATCTCATCTTCTTGCACGTGGTGTGGGCTGCGAATATGATGGGATATCACTCCTGTGATTTATGTTACATTATGTGGCAAAAGAGATGCTGCATATGTATTTAAGGTCCCTGATCCTTTGGCTCGAAGCACCATCATTAAGTGATACTGAGCTAATCAGGTGAGCTCTTGAAGAAGACAAGAAGCAGTAGTGCATGCTCTCCCCTCCCACTGGCTTGAAAAAGCAAACTACCATTTTGAGGTCCGGAGGGTAGTCTCCAGGAGCCAAGAGTGACCCCAGCCAACAACCAGCAAAAAAAAATGGGGACCTCAGCCCTATAGCCACAACCACGAGGAACTGGATATTGCCAGCAACCGGTAAGTTTAGAAGAGGACCCCATCTTCAGATGAGATCACAATCCCAGCTGACACCTGGATAGCAGCCTGCAAGATGCCGAGCAGAGGACCCAGCTGAGCTGAGCCAACTCCTGACCCGCGGGGACCGTGAGAGAAGAGATGTGTGTTGTCTTAAACTGTTGCATCTCTGATGGTTCTCTGTGCAACAATGGGAGGCCGATGCAGAAGTCATCAGCGCATGCCAGCCGTGCCTACCAAGCTGCAGGTGGCCTTCAGGGTGGGATGAGGGGAGATGGACCAAGCATCTTCAACCTCCTCCCTCATCCTGAGGCTCAAATCCAATGTCAAGCCCAGGAAGAGGTGGGGTGAGTCTCTCTCCTCCAGGCACTGCAAGGATCAGCTGATCTGCTTGCAAATACTAACATGGGGTGCTGGGCTCCTGGGCTGTGTGGTCTGGAGGCTGGAGCAGGCACAGACTCAGAGCTGGTAGCCCCACCAGGCTT
Organism: Delphinapterus leucas; assembly: GCF_059928025.1. Lineage (NCBI taxonomy): Eukaryota > Metazoa > Chordata > Mammalia > Artiodactyla > Monodontidae > Delphinapterus > Delphinapterus leucas. The sequence goes on from NC_143149.1 coordinate 31,763,220, forward strand.
GTTGAAGGAGGTGTTCTGGGGCTGCCGTGGTTGCCAGGCACAGGCAGGTGTTTTGCTTCTCTCTCTTTCCTTGAGTTTTCCCATCGCTCTTTGGGCCTCAGGCACCGTGATAAGAAGCCCCGGGTTCCTCTTCCTCTTTGCCCTGGAGGCGCTGCGTTTCCCTCTGTTGGATGTCAGATGCTCTCTTTGTAACTTTGGATACTCATCCCTCTCCTTCCCTGCTACTCAGCTGAGTGGAAATTAAAGCCAACAGAGGCAATTTTTACAAGGCAGACCAAGAAAAGGTACTTGAAGCTACACACAACTCCACATTGAAAAGTCTGGGATCCCCTCCATGGCTAGACGCTGCACTTAGTCATTTTGAAGTGTGGCACTGAACGTATTACCGCAGAATTTCCTTGTCTAATTGAGGCTCTTGCGTCTAATGCAGAAGTTTTATGAAAGATTGACACTCAGAAGGTTAACTGGGAACACGATTCTGTATTAGGCTGTGCTTTCTGGTGTGTTTTTTTGTGGTAGGATTACCAAGGGTCATGGTCTGTCTGGGTCTCAATTTTACAGATTAATAAATTAGATTTTATTGGTTCATCTAAGGATGAGCACGTATTTGGGAATGAATGCATAATCATCAAATTCACAAAGGACTGATGGGTAATCCTCGTAACGGGAGCAGCAAGTCCTGTAGAATCACCCGTTCAGGTCATGGCCCGGGTTTAAGCTTTGGAGGGTAGGATCACCCCAAAATGAAATTTAAAATCTTACTCAACAAATATCTTCTGAGTCCTTCTTACGCGCAAGGCACCAAGCCAGACACGTGGTGGGTGCAGCAATAAACTGTACTTCGGTCGTGCCCTCAAGAAGCTTCCTTACACATAAATGTGATACTGATGAGAAGGTGATACTATTTTTAAAAAAAGAAAATCTGCTAGGGGAATGCAGGTGGGGGAGAACTCCTTCCAGCAGGGGATGGAGGGAGTGGGGAGGAAATCAGAAACAAGAGAGTCAGCGTTCGGGCTGCATCTTGAAGGAAGTGTGAAGGTTTGTACCCAAGGGGTTGGGGATGGTTATTCCAGGGAGAACAGTCGGTGAGCAAAGACACAGAGGATGGGAAATGAGTAATGTGTCTGATGTGGTAGAGGGGAGGATGCTAAAAAGACAAGGAGGTACCAGATTATGCCTCGTAGTCTCAGAATTCATGGGATGTGTCTAGCAAGCAAGGAAAGCTTGATGAAATCACCTTGTCTGGGGTAGGGAGCCTTCTGTTTACATAATCAGTATCGGCTGCTTGAAACTGCCTCTTCCCCAAATTGGGGGAGACCCCCTGACATGCTTCAGTTGGCTCTGCTTAGGCCCCTAATTCTTCCTCAGTTGTTAAGGTCTTCTGCCATCGTGACATGACTCCCGACGGCATCTCACAGCTCACAAGACTGTAGCTTATCGTGCATTAGTGACTCTGTGCGCTGGTGTCTTCCCGCCAGCCTTCTAGAACGCGCCTGTGCTCTGTGGTGAGAGCTACGAGCCTCTGCTCTCACCAGCCACGCGGAGACCCACTGCTCCTGAGGGCGCGTCCTTTCTCCACCTTTGGCAGAACTTAATTTGCTCCCGTGACAGAGGGAGACATTGCCTGACTTTGTCTCCATCTTCAGGGTCCACAAGCCTCCCTGAATGCCACAGGACTGGAGATGGAAATGACCTTGGGTGGGTTGAACATGGCAATCTGGCCCCGGGGTGGCAGTTCGACGAGGTCTTGTGAGACCAGACATAAGAATTGGTGGGGGATATGTCCACGTTACCTGACTGTCCAGAGCTCCAAAAAAGGCCTGGACCTTGCATTTGGTGAGATGTATTATGGCTGGGAAGGCAAGTTCTTGTCAAACAGAACCAGCTCTGCTACTTACCAACTGTATCACCTTGGGCATGTTATTTAATCCAAGCCTCGGTTTCTGTGTATAAAGGGGGGGTCGAGATCACGCTTACCCCCTAGGGTGGCTGTGAGACTGGCCGAGATGAGGTCTACACTGCGGCCAGCACCGTGCTTGACCCGTAATGCAGCTGGGTAGGTGGTAGCTGTCATCAACACGGACTCAGAGGGCTGGCAGGGGTATCCGAAACCTTTCAGCCAGTGGGAGGCACTGCCATCTACACCCCTGGTAGGCAGGGAGAGCTGGACCAGTTGCCAGCCAGTCCATCCCTCAGTCTCTGAGGCAACTGCAGGGGTTCCTACCAGCCCCTCCCTCCTTCCTGCATCTGACTCTTATGCCATCAGCAGTCAGTGAGCCCAGAGGGACTCTCCAAAGCTCCCCTGCGTTTCCAGTTTCTACTTTCTATCATGACGACCTACCGTGGGTCCAGAGAAAGGCAAACTCTTGGCCACCTGAGGGACAGGGAGGCAAGATACCCAGTCTCGCTGTGGCTGATGGTAGAAAGCACGATGGCAACTCAGGTTTCTAAGCTTCCAGAGACGGTGGGACCAGGCATGTGCCTACCAGCTTGGGTGGGTCTATTGCTACATCTTGGGGAACTGTGTTAGCCTCCCGGCGTCCTGTTGGTGACATGACCTGGGCCACGGTGAGAGTGTCAACACACAGAAATCAGCAGACGCTGCCGGTGAAGGTGCCTCCCCTACCCCTACCCCCAAGAGCTGATAAACCTTTATCAGCTCACCACCCAGCAAGATGGTTCTCACTCCCCACCCCTGCCTTGGTTGCTTTTAACTATTCCCCTCACACTACACGCCCATCTCAAGTGTTCCTGAAATAAACTACCAGAGACAGGTGATGAGAAGTCACTTGGGATGTGACAGGGTGGCTGATCCCCTGAGCTAGCAGTAAGGCTGCACCTCCTACCCTTTACTGTCTGTGCTCCTCGGAAGAAAGTTCACCAGCAGGTATTTGGATACAAAGACTCATCACCAAGATCTTTGCACCAGTGCTCCGAGGTGCATGTGGACCAAAGAGGAAATCAGAAAAATGACTCAGAGCCCTGGAACTCTGACCTCTAGGGGACCACCTAGGGTCACAGAGACTCGTAGACTCCACCCAGTCCCCGTGGAGAGGCCTAATGAGGAAGAGCTTTTGGGGCTGGTGGAAAAGGAGGGCTATCCAGTGTCAGCCAGGATCAGCGAGCTCCGCAGAGACCTCATCTTCTCTGGGGTCACATCTGCATCTCCCCTGGAGGAAGCTGAAAGGAATGCAGAGCAGCTGCCTTGAGGGTGAGGGAGACGGAGCATCTCTTCCCCCATGACCTTCACCAAATGGATACTGGCAGTTCTGTTCCATCAAGAGCATCACTGAGAGGCAGCTGTTTCTCCAAGGACCCGGGAGCCCCAAATACTGGGAGTGGCACCGAGGAACCCCCGATGGGCATCCCACTCCCTCCCCCTCTCTCCCCCAAGGAACGCTTTCCCTCCGCAGCGGTAGGCTTCTCCCTGAACTTTATCCTTAAGTGAATCTGGTGCATTCTCTCCTACAATATTTATGACCCACATCAATTTTTCATTCATCCCATCACTCAGCTTCTCAGGCGAGTTTGGAAACTTTCCCTCTGAGTTCTCCTTCTGCTGAGGGTGAGATGGGGACCGGAGTAAAGCCCCAGGGACCTGCTGCACCATCCGCCCCGCCATCCTCCTGCCTGGAGAGCCAGTGTCTGCAACGTTAACTGTCAGCCCCTCTGCCCCTCTTTCTAAGCCGGTCACGATCTAATTACACCTCAACATCCAACCTTACACCCCACCTCTGCTCCCCCTGCCCCCCGCCTTCTCACTGTGATCTGCAAACACAAAGCTTCCCCTCCCTCACTGGGTGGGGAAAGGGGGTTCCCATTGCTTCTGACCTTGTCCTTCCTTTGGTGCATCTGGCCCTGTCTCATCCTCCAAGCCCAGACCAATTCCACATCTTCCCCCAAGCCACGTTTCCCTTCATCTAACCCCCATACCATCTCCTTGCTCATCCCTGTTTCACTTCATCCAGTAATTAATGACTCAGTATTTAGCTGTTCTTTAACTATTCTCTCTGGCTGAAGTGTAAGCTCCCTAAAGATAGAGTCTGCACTTTCACTTTTCTGTGGCCTGGTTCCCATGGGGCTTACAGTATATAGCACCAGCTACGTAGTAGGTGCTTCATAAATAACTAGATACATAAATAAATAGCAAAGAATAAAATAACATAATAAAATGATAAATAATAAAATAATTATAAATAAACGATTTAACACATAACGTGGTGGAAATCATTTGGACTTTTCTCTATAATATTTGGGTCTTGTTCTTATCTGGTCTAATCTCAGATGTAATGATGATAATACAGAGATGTTCTTATCTCTGAGAAATACGATAGTATGTTAATTATATTAATAATACTAACGATTGCTCCAATTTATTGAGCCCTTACTCTGTGCTGGAAGCAGCAAAGTGTTTTACAGGCACTATCTAGCTGACCTTTCAGGTAAGTGTTGTTATAATCCCCATTTCACAGGTACTATTCTCATGAAACAAGAACAGAATGCTCTAATACCAAGATGGGGCAATTAGAGAATAAGAAAGCTCTTTAAGAAACAAAATTAAAGTAATGAATGTTAAAATGTTAAAAACTTAGTGGAAGATTCAATTAAATCAAGTAAATATCCCAGAAAGTACTTTTAAGAAGCAAGAGGAAGAGAAGAAACAAACAAATGAGCTATAGATAAGCTGATAGGAGAATTCAATGAGCAGTTCAGGGGGTCCAATGCTTAACTAGTAGAAGAGGTTCCATAAAAAGAAGACAGGGAAAAAATGGATGGGAAGATAATAACAAAGACATAAAGGAAACAGTATAGGAAAATTTCGATCTGGACAGATTAACAGGGCCCTTTTAATAACCAATGCAATGTATAAAAAAAAGGCCGAAAACAGGAAACCCTAATTATGAAATTTCACAATCAGGATAGAAATGATAGTTGAAAGAAAGGGAGAGAGAGAGGGAGAGGAAAAGATGAGGAGTAAGCAGAGGAGGAGGGAGAGGGAGGGAGAAAGGAAGGTTATATATGATGAAATGAGGATCCGAATGTCATTGGATTTCTCAAGAACAATACCAGATGTTTGAAGGCCTTGGAAGTTCTGGGGGAAAATATGATTTTCAGTTGTCAATCAAAATTAAACGCTTGGGGGCTTCCCTGGTGGCGCAGTGGTTGAGAGTCTGCCTGCCGATGCAGGGGACACGGGTTCGTGCCCCGGTCCGGGAAGATCCCACATGCCGTGGAGCGGCTGGGCCCGTGAGCCATGGCCACTGAGCCTGCGCGTCCGGAGCCTGTGCTCTGCAGCGGGAGAGGCCACAGCAGTGAGAGGCCCGCATACCGCAAAAAAAAAAAAAAAAAAAAAAATTAAACGCTTAACCATCAGCTAAGTTTGAGACATTTTCAGACATGAGAGTAAGTGTTCTATCTCCCATGCACTATTTCCTAGGAGGTACCAGAAGAGGAGTTTCAGGAATAGAGCATATGTGCACACATACACACATATAAACACGTGCATACACACATGCAGATACATACACGTACATACACACACACACACACACACACACACATATACATAAAACAAACTCAGGGGAAGAGGGAGGCAGAAGTAAACCAAGAAAGAAGACCAGATCCAGGAAACCAGTGAGACATCAGAGAAACTGAAAAAAAGCCCCAAGACAACAGTCAAGTGCCATGCATAAAGAAGGGAGCAGAAAAACAGAAAGCTTCTGGAGAAAGAGATCCAGGAGTAAAATAGTAGAACAACAACAAAAAAACCGTTACAGTTCAGGGAGTCCCCTGGTGGCCTAGTGGTTAGTATTCTGGGCCTTCACTGCCGTAGCCAAAAAAAAACAAAAAACAAAACCATTGGTTTGCTTTACTGAGCAAATCCTGATCAATACTAAGTAAAGTAAATGAAAAGAATTTCTGACTCTATGAAAAACAAAACAGAAGGATGTATAAGAGCAAAAATATAACCAGAGTACAGCATGTGGCTTAGCAGTAAACAATATTTGCATGAACTTAATAAGGTAATGACCAACTACTAGTTTATCTAGGATGCGTGACGTAACACATTCTAGATAATTTAATATTGAGAAGATTGAAGGGGGCGTGTACATGTGCAGGTGGGAGGGGTAGGAGAGCTAAATCCTCATCCAAGTTTATTCCCGCCTCTGGGCTCTTGCACTGGCAGTTCCCTCTGCCTAGAACACTGTTCCCCAAACAAGGCATGGCAGCCCACTCCCTTATTTTACTCAAGTCTCTGCTTAAATGTCACTTCTTTTGCCCAAGATGTCTAAAATAATGCTCCCCCAACCTACAGCCTGCTTAGCAACTTACTCTGCTTTATTTGCCTTTATAACATTTCTTAATCACGTATAATATAAACCTTACAGAATAGTGCGTGCCACACAGTAGATACATAATTGATTGAATAAAACAGTGAATGAACTACCATGATGTGAAATCCATAGTCCATGTCTGGCTCAGCTTGAGTTTCTCCAGAAGCAGACCCTCAGATAAGAGTTAATCCAAAGGCTTACTTGAAGTGGTTACCCGGGGCTTAGGGGGGCAGGGGGTGATAAGGAGTTAGTGTTTAATGGGCACAGACTTTCAGTTTGGGATGATGAAAAAGTCTGGAGATGGATAGTGGTGATGATCACACAGCAACGTGAATGTACTGAATGCTGCTGACTTGTACACTTAAAACTGGTTAAAGTGATCAGTTTTACGTTATGTATATTTTACCACAATAAAAATGGTATATATGTGTTTTTCTTTTTTTTTTAAGAAAAAAAAACCTTACTTGGGAGAAACAGAAAACACCATAGAGAAATAAGTAGAACAATGAGGCTACTGATAAAAGTCTATGATCAGGGCTTCCCTGGTGGTCCAGTGGTTAACACTCCATGCTTCCACTGCAGGGGGCACAGGTTCCATCCCTGGTTGGGGTGTGGCCAGAAAAAAAAGAAGAAGAAAAAAACAACAACGGTGTGTGATCAACCAGAGTCCACCAGAGCAACTAGATCTTTTTATTTAATTTTTTTAAATTAATTAATTTATTTATTTTTGGCTGCGTTGGGTCTTCGCTGCTGTGCACGGGCTTTATTAATTAATTTATTTTTGGCTGCATTGGGTCTTTGCTGCTGTGCACGGGCTTTCTCTAGTTGCGGCGAGTGGGGGCTACTCTTCGTTGTGGTGTGCCGGCTTCTCATTGCAGTGGCTTCTCTTGTTGCGGAGCACAGGGTCTAGGTGCACAGGCTTCAGTAGTTGTGGCTTGCGGGCTCTAGAGCACAGGCTCAGTAGTTGTGGCGCCCGGGCTTCATTGCTCCGCAGCATGTGGGATCTTCCCGGACCAGGACTCGAACCCATGTCCCCTGCATTGGCAGGCAGATTCTTAACCACTGCGCCATCAGGGAAGTCTCAGAGCAACTAGATCTTAATCCCACAGAGAAGCTCTGGGGGTGGCTAGTGCATGCCCCACAGTCAGGTCCACCAGCAGCGAGGGAGTGAGGGCATTTATACACCAAGTCCCATCAGGTTGGGGGCTACTTCTGGGGGATTCCTCAGCACTTCTGGCCTGCCCTGTGCACAGGCAGGGTAGTCTTTGAAACAAGTCCCCAGGCAAAGAGATGGCATATCAGCAGCTAGAAGCAGACCAGCTGCCCTGAAGGACGAAGGCCCAAGGGACATGGCTGAGGCACTGACAGGTCTGGGACAATGCCTGAAATTGATACTACACGCGGGTACTTAGAATCATGGAGTTAAACACCTCAAGCCACAGCCAGAAGAGTTAAGAGGGGCTGCATCTGGGGAGCAGGACTGAGAAATGGGAAGGAGATTGTTCTTTTCGTCATCAATTCTGATTTTTAAAAGTATTATTTCACCTTTAAACTATGTCCATGTATTATTTTGAAAAGGAAAAAAAAAAGACGAATTTTAAATGAGTATGAATATCACCGGGAAGTCATCCCACACTGATTTGGTTCTAATTTTTCATGAGAAAATGTCACAAAATGATTAACCAGCCCCGTGGAAAAGGAACTCAGTGAATGTTAATTGAAGAGAACTGTAGCTGAACACACTAGAAACCGGTAATGAGTTGTAGGCAATTCCGAACACTTTTTGTTAAGCTCCTACTAGGTGCCAGAATCCATGCCTCATGTTAGCAAGATGAAGAGGTGAGACCCTGATCCTGGGGTAAAAGGTCTCCCTGAAAAATTCATGTCCACCCAGAACTTCAAACATGTTCTTATTTGGCTGTAAGTTCTTTGCAGATATAATTAGTTGAGAGGAGGTCATACCAGATCAGGGTATGCCCTAAATCCAACGACTGGTGTGTTTATAAGAAGGCATGTCAAGACAGAGACATGGGGACTTCCCTGGTGGTCCCGTGGTTAAGACTTCACCTTCCAATGCAGGGGGTGCGGGTTCAATCCCTGGTTGGGGAGCTAAAACCCCACATGCCTTGTAGCCAAAAAAACCAAAACATAAAACAAGCAATATTGTAACAAATTCAATGAAGACTTTAAAAATGGTCCACATCAAAAAAATCTTTAAAAAAAGACACAGACATAGAGAGGAGACAACCTTGTGAAGATGGAGATGGAGAGGGGTGGGATGCGCCTACAAGCCAAGGTCACCAAGGAGAGCTGGCAGCCACCAGAGGCCAGGAGAGGGCCATGGATCAGGTCCTTCCCTAGAACCTTCAGAGGGAGCGTGGACCTGTCCACGCCTTGATTTCAGACTTCCAGATTCCAGAACTGTGAGAGGATAAATTTCTGCTTTAAGTTTGTGGCCGTTTGTTACAGCAGCCCTGGAGAGTTAATACACCCCTGTTCCCAGAAGTCTGTGGTCTGGGGAGATGACCTTAGCCTAAGGAGGTGTGTCCTTCTGGGACCGTGAAAGGAAGCTGAATATGTGAAGGGAGATGAGTCATCCAGGTAGAAGCCCCTGGCAGCCACACCGGCCTGAGACTGCTGAGTGACTTGGAAATGAACACCTACATTGTTTATGCCACTGTCATTTGGGGGTTCCTATCTCTTCTTGCTCAACCTAACTCTAATTCATCCTGGGAGACAGATTTGCAAATGAAAAGGTACAATTCAGCGGGGTAAATAAATATCTCAGAGACAAGCCGTGGGAGGGGCACCAAGGAATGAGTGATTAACTACGCTGGAGAGATCAGGGAAGGCATCTCACAAAAAGTAACGGCAGCTGGATTCAAGAATACACAAAGGAGTTTGCCGGGCAGCCAGGATGTGGAGTGGCAGGTGGGCGTTTCAGAGGGACATCCATGGTGGAGTGAAAGAACAGTTCCTTGGATGCACCTGTAGTTCTGCACGGGGGAAGCAGGGGACAAGGCAGACAGGGACGAGACTGAAGGGGGCATAGAGGCAAGGTGACGAAACCCTTAGAAAGCCATTCTTGGTGCTTGTCACGAAGAAGTGCCATCCACGAAGGTGTAACAGTGGAGCAGTATTATCAGATTAACATGGTAGAAAGACCACTCGGCTAAGGTGTGGGTGGCTTGGAGGGAACAAGGGAGGAATCAGAGAGACCTGGTTGAAGGTTCTTGCAGGGGCTCCTGAGGTTGATGGTGACAGCGTCAACATGAGTGAAGAGACATTGGGGACAAAAAGGAAGGGACAGCTTCAAAATACAATTTAAGAGGCTGAGTGATTGGCTGTGGGACATGAGAGGACCCCGCTTGGCCGGTTTGGAACATGAACAGGTGAGCCTTACCTGAGACCAGGAGCTCAGGGGGAGGGGCAGGTGTGTGGAGGTGAATGATGGAATATTAATGATCTGTTCAGCTCTGATCATCCTTCTGAATTCTGGAGACCCCATTGCTCCATTTCCAGAGGATTCCCTGTTTTCCAGCCACAGGAGGAGGGAAGAGGCTCCCCTCGTGTCTGGCTGGCTTCCCACCCGGCTACGCACCAAGGATGCTTTTCCACCCTCCAGAACCAGCCTGATGTGTCCCTTCAGAAATCCCAGCACCAGCCGATCAGCATCCCTCCTCAGAGCCCGGGGTCCTGGTGCTGCGGTTTCTGCTCCGAACTCCTGAGGTTTCAGCCCAGATGGGCTGAGCTGTCTCTGTGTGGCCCGAGTCTCATCTCCTCAGAGCCTCTGGGACCTGTTACCCCGACCTCTTCCCGCCTTTAGCGGTGGGAGCTGCTTCTTACCTTGCACCCTCTCTGCGTCTTGTCCTCTAATGTTTCTTAACCAATTTCCTATATTAAACTCACTCTAATAAATACTGCTTCCTGACTGATACAGCTATCGGTACCCAGGGTGGCCTCGGGGAATAGACCCCCAAAGACAAGACTCGGCTTGTTTGGGTGGCTTCCCTGGGTCTCCTGAGATGCACCAGGTGGAGCCACTGGGAAGCGGTGATTAGCCTGGAGTCAAGAAGGGCACCTTTGTGCGTCCTCAGTGTTGCGATTCATCCTTTGGGGAGCAGAGAAGAGAAAGCGCTGAGGACAGAACCCCGAGGAGCCCCAAAGTTTAAAAAGCAGAAGAAGAAGCACTGGGGTAGAGGCAGAGTTAGACACAGTGATCTGAAAATTAGGAGAAAAATTGGGAAAGGGCAATGTTGTCCTCCCAAGAGAGGAAGGTTCTGGGAGGGAAGTGGCCCTCATACAGTAGCTAAGACGGTGGCAAAAGCAAATGGTGGCCTTGGGAGCAGCCACTCATGACCTTGCGGAGGGTCCCTCCAGTGGAGTGAGTGGGGCGCACAGAGGGCAGTGGCGAAGCTTGGGGAGCTGATGGAAGATGAGACAAGGCAGACGGGATATTAGCTAGAGGGCCAGAGGAGAGCATTTCTATTTTTACCTGAGGCAGACTTGAGCTCCTTTAGAAGCCCTGGGAAGGTGCCAACAGAGGGGAAGCAGGGAGAGAAGGAAAAGAACGAGGCGAGCTGGGAGACGAGCCCACAGCAGCCACTGCATCGCTTTCTCTGAGGCCATGCGTCTACCAGCAAAGGCTTCAGTGTCCAAGGTGGGACAGGCACTGTTCTAGATGCTGGGGGTGGCAGGAAATAAAAGAGATAAAAATCAGAGGCTGGAAGCAGGCGGCTAAAAGGGGCTCAGAGTGCGTAGTCTAAAAGCAAAAGCTTCCCAGGTCTCTGGGAGAAGGGGGCAGCAGGTTTAGAAAGCTGACTCTGGCTCTATTTTCCCCTGAAGTCATTGGCAGGTTATCATCTGAGGGACGTAGGGAGAACACCCCTACCTCGTGACTGATGGCTGCGCCCCAAGTAAGGATGTTCAGTTCACCCTGGGGTCCCCTGTCTTAGAAAGAGAGGCATAGAGAGTAACTTGCCCCAAATCTCCTTGATACGACCTTGCGCTGAACAGCCCACGGGGATAGCTCTGACCATTCTTTTGACCTTAGATGCCCGGCAGTGCTGTTTCTCCCTGGATATTGTCACTGCGATCATAACGTGTTACTGTGATTACAAAGAAGGCTCCAGACCCATCTTAAAGGCAGCAGCAACTAAGGCTTAAAGCATGGATCCAGAGCTGGGAGGGTGTGAGACCTTCTCAGGCAGCCCCGTGCTCCCCAGAGGGTGAGGCTGGATTGATAGGACAGCCCCTCACTGTCTCCACGGTCCCATCCCCTCTCCCTTCCAATCCAGTTGCCAAATATGCCATTTCCCACTTACAACCCTTGGCGTCCGAAGACCTGAGCCTTACCTACCTGTAGCAGCCTTCCCCATGGACACCCTCTGACCCTCTGATTCAGCCACACGGAATGCGCTGCCCTCCGCGCGCCATGCTGCCTCGCCAGTGTGCCGATCTTTCTTTCTCACTGTTCTTTGGCCAACTTCTACTCCGCCTTTCAACTAAACCCAAACATCACCTCCCCTAGCACCCATCACTGACTGCACCCCATGTTGGATATCCTGCAGGCATTCTCTTTAATACGGACAATGACCTTGCAAGACAGATACTGAGGCAGGGCCCAATGAAGTTTTATCCCTTGTCAACCACTCAGGAAAAAATCCAGCACATAAAACACATCACTTGAGGACTTATTAAAATATAGATTCTTGGACCCCACACATATCGACGAATTCACTGATTAACCTGGGCATGGGGCCGCTATTATTTGTCAATGCAGGAGGTTAGGAGATTTAACTCAGGGCCAGAAGACAGGTGAGTGATCTCAGCATTATAAAGCCAGTATTATTTGTTCATAAGAAATAAAATCAGAGATATGATTTTAGCAATCATAAGTATCAATCCCCAAACTTGTGTGTAAGAAACCCCCATTTCTTCATTCTCTTGAAATCTGATTTTAAAGAGATGGCACGGAAGTGCCTCACTACGCCATCCAGCATCACTTCCAAGAGCCCAGCTGCACGGGATGCCCAGAAACTGTGCAAGGCCACCAGCTCCGACTCAGCCATGGTCAGTGCTGGCACTCACAGCGTCCACAGCTGCACTGGACTCTTGGAGATCAGAGGTTTGCCTCTTGCATGCTGTCTTTGGGGCATGGGAATCTTTGCTGAGGTCGAGAAGCCCCCGGTCCTCTGAGATGACAGCCCCTCTCCTGCAAGCTGCCGCAGTTGGGGGTGCCTGCTTCCCACTGCTTGCCGAGTCCCGAGACCATCTGCCCTTCCCCAAATTTCTTCCTTCTCTCTCCCCTCCATCAAAAGCTCTCCTGTCTCTCTCCATGCCTCTAACTCATGACAACTAATAAATCTGTGCTGCGATCTCAAGCCTTGGAGAAAACAAAAGCCTGGAACGAAAGTCGTATGTGCAGCACGCCAGGTGTAGAGTTCACCCTCCCCTCCCCCGCTGGAGACCTGTCGGTCCCTGAGACCAGAGGCCACTGTAGCGCAGCAGCTGGTAGGTACAGGGAAAATGTGGACTGCCTACAATACCAGCAGACATAAGAAGGGACTGAAAAAAATAACCTCCTGGAAATGTATAGTTTCTATCGTGAAGTGTGACAGATCCCAGGATAAAAGAAGAGGGGGAGAAAATTAAAGAAAAATGGTTCGAGAAAGAGAAAAATGGAGGAACCCATATTATACAAAGAATGCCTACAGACCAAAAAGAGAGCGGGGTCGGCGGGGGGAGACAATCAAGAAAAAACTGGACAAAACACAAATACTTGATGGAAGAAGAAACACAAATAGCCAATAAAGATAAGGAAAGATGCTGGACAGGGCATTGCAAAGAGAGGCATGGACATATATATACTAACAAGCGTAAGGTAGATAGCTAGTGGGAAGCAGCCGCATAGCACAGGGAGATCAGCTCGGTGCTTTGTGACCGCCTGGAGGGGTGGGATAGGGAGGGTGGGAGGGAGGGAGACGCAAGAGGGAAGAGATATGGGAACATATGTATATGTATAACTGATTCACTTTGTTATAGAGCAGAAACTAGCACACCATTGTAAAGCAATTGCCCCAATAAAGATGTTAAAAAATAAAAATAAAAAAAACCACAGTGAGGTTTGTTGCATAGCCACCCTGTTAAAACGTGGTCATAACAAGTATGGTGAGGACACAGAGAAATGAGAATCCTTGGTAGGAGTGAAACTATTACAATCACTTTGGAAAACAACTTGCCATTGTCTAGGAAATGTGAAGCTGTGAATACGCGTTTAATGCAGCCACTCCATTACCAAGTACATACTGTAGAGCACTGTCACGGAACATATAGTCCCCAAACTCCCAAGGGTCCCCGAGACTCTTACAGGGGTCCTGCAAGGTCAGAAAAAGAAAATATCATTCTAATACTTAGAAGTGATTTGCTTTTTTCACTGTGTATGCTTTATTATCATGTACTTACAGTTAAAAAAAAAAGTTGCCTTTATTACGTAAGAATGTCCTTAACACAGTGAAAGGCATTAATTTTATTAAATCTCAACTTTTGACAAACATCTTTTTAATATTTTAAGTGATGAAATGAGAAATACACCTGAAACACTTCAGCTGCATATTGAAGAGTGAAATTTGTCTTGAGGAAAAGCCCTGATTTGATTGTTAGAGCTCTGAGCTGAACTGACCATGTTTTCTGTGAAACAATGTTTTTATTTGAAACAAATACTAACAGACAAACCTAGCCGCTCAGACTTGAATATTTGAAGGATATTTTTGCAAAAATGAGTGAAGCGACCCTTTCACGCTCAGAAAAACTAATATTATTTGTTGCCAGTGGTAAAATTCCACCTTTCAGATTCCATATCGCAACTAATACTTAAGAAATAGTCACTTGGCAAGTTTTGGTATAAAATCAGGGAAGAATACTCATAATTACGTGAAAAGGCTATTAAAATATTACCATCTTTTTCAAGTCCATATCTGAGCGAGGCCAGGTTTTCTCCACATACTTCAACCAAAACAACAACTACTGATAGGTTGTAGAAACAGACATGAATATCCAGCCATTTAAAGAGTTTTTTAATGTAGAAAATGCCTTTCTTCATTAATTTTTTAAAGAAAATAGTCATTTTTCATAAAGATATGTTGTTTTTATCAATATACAATGTTTTTTGGTAAGACTTCACTTGTAGAGCAGTTTTTAGTTCACAGCAAAATTGGGAGAAAGGTACAGAGATTTTCCCAGATAGCCCCTGACCCCAGACATGCACAGCCTCCTGCATTATCAACATCCCCACCAGATGGTACATGCACTTGTTACAATTAGTGAACCTACAGTGACACATCATAAACACCCAAATCCCATAGTCTGCACTACAGCTCGCTCTTGGTGTCCATTCTGTGGGTTTGGACAAATGTATAATGGTATGCATCTATCATTATGGTATCACACAGAGCATTTTCACTGCCCTAATATTACTATTATTTTAAATGAATTATTAAATATCTTTAAACGGTCTAGATTTTAATTCCTAATACAATAAATATGAATAGATACAACCTATATAATCAATAGCTCTTTAAAGTCCTCAAAAATTTTTAGAAGTGAAAACGGTCCTGAAGACAAGCAGTTTAAGAAGTTCTATTGCAGAGAAATACTCACTCATGAACAGAGGAGAAACATACAAGGGTGTTTATAGCATCACTGGCAGAGTTACCTAAACACTGGAGACAACGCACTCAACATTCAAATGACTGATAAGGAAAACAGAGTATGTTCATACAATGCAACAGGAGTGAATATTACAGACAATTTCACACTCGTGAAAAATGGTCTAGAGCAACAGAGATTAATTTCACTAATGTAATGTTAAGGAGAAAAAAGTAAGTGAAAGGAGAATACAGTCAGTATAATTCCATTGACGTACAATTAAAGAATAATCCAAGCTAAAAACAAAGGATTGAAATCAAAACAATCCATATTTCATTATGCACACTACCAGGATGAGCAATGGAATGATAAACACAGAATTCCAGAGAAAGCTTCCCTCGGAAGGTAGGTCCACAGGAATGGATTGTGGAACGGTGCGTTGGAAGCTTCACAGATAATGTTTCCTTTTATCAACTTGGAGTAAGTACATTGCTGTTTGTTGTATTTTTATTCTTCATACAGTACACACACTTTATAAAGATTTTGTATCTATCCAGTTTTATCAAAACCAAAACAATAAAAATTATATAGACAAAAAAAAAAAGACTCATGAAAAGTTAAGTCAACTTTGAAAATGAAGAATAAAGTGGAAAGACCTGCCCGCTAAATACACTCTCAATCCACAGTAATAGAAACAGGGCAGCACATGTGAGAACAAACACAGTCCATGGAAAGGAAAAAAACAGCGAACACAGAGCCCTGTGGATATTCGGGAATGGTACAGCCCCACAAATTAAACTGGAACAGACTATTAGCATAAGGAGTTGGGAAAGTTGGCTCACTAGATTAAGAAATATAGGACTGGATCTTTATCTAACCCAACATTTCAAGATAGACTCCAGAAGGACTAAATATCGATAATGACAGAAGCCAATAGGTATATGATCCAGGGCTAGAAAGGAACTTCGTAAACAAAATCTAAAAAGCATAGGGTAACAACAATTAATGGATTTGAAAACATCAAAATTAAGGATTTTTCTACGATGAAAGTTAAATAGCAAAATGGAAAGGGGTATTTACAGCGTTTAAAATTGACAAGAGGCTAATATCGAAAAATCTTCAAGGAACCCCCACAAATCAAAAAATCAACAAGATAAAGTGAGAAGCCCCCAAAGAAAATGCTCCATAACCATGAACAGTCAGCTCCCAAAAGGGAAATCCTGGAGGCACAAGCACACGGAGAGATGCTCACATTGATTAGTAATTAGAGAAATGCAAATTAAGCAATAAGCCTCCATCACTTACCAACTTAGCAAAAATTAGAAAACTGGACAAAGCCAGTGGGTTTTGAGGGTGTGGACATGTGGGAGACCCTGGACAGTGTTGGTGAGCAGTGTAGAGGGTGCAGCCATTCTGGGGGCCGTTCTCGAAGTGCTTAGATTAAGCACTCAAATACTCCATGGCCCAGCAAGTCTGCTCCTGGGTGTAGATCACAGAGAAACTCTCAAAGGTGCCCATGTGAGGCCAGTTATTGAGCACTGATTGTGTGGAGAGTGTCCATTTATGGGGAAAGGATAGAATAAATATGGCGGACACACATGATGGGACACTCTGCAGAAGTTAGAAGCAACAGACCAGAAGTACACAGACCAACGGGAAGATACAAACACATTGCTGCGTTTAAAATAAAAAAAAGAAGAAGGAAACAACACAATTCTATTTATATACATTAAAATACTTGCACACTATATGTACATAATCTGCTATAACACAAATCAAAATGAAAGAATATGTAACAAGTACATTAGAAAGATTTCTTAAGAGAAGGAAGGAAAAGGGAATGAGAATAAAAAGGAATAAATAATAGATCGTACCAACAAGAGATGGGCTATTAGATAGATAGATAGATAGATAGATAGAGAGAGAGATAGATAGATATAGATAGATAGAAGATAGAATGGGGCAGGGTAGAGAGGTATTTCATCTGTATGTAGAGAGACAAGTGATGCATTCCAGGAATTGGCTTATACTCTCATTGGGGCTGGCAAGTTTGAAATCCGTAGGGCAGGCCAGCAGGCTGCAAACTCTCAGGCAGGAGTTGAGGCTGCTGTTACGTCTTTCTCAGGTAAGCCTTGGTTTTACCTTTAAGACCTTCCAACTGATTGCATGAGGCCTACTTACATTATCAAGAATAATCTCCTTTACTTAAAGTCAGCTGATTGTAGATATCAACGACATCTACAAAATCCCTTTACAACAACTCCTAAGCTAGTGTTGGATTGAATAACCAGACACCATAGACCAGCCAATTTAACACATAAAACGAATCATCACAGATGGTAACCAGATCACATGAGAATAGCCTTTGGCAACAGGTCCATTACAGACAATTGGGCATCCAGGGATATCTACTCACAAATACCATCCTGTTACTAAACTCAGTTTCGACTGCCCACTGCTCAAAAGCCAATAATCAAAGAGAAAGTGTCAATAGAAAGGAAGGATGCTTTATTCAGAAAAACCAGCACTCTGGGGAGAAGGTGGACTCACGTCCAGAGACCAACTCCAAAGATTCTTCTCAGCCATGACACTTTTTAAAGGGCAAAAGGGGAAGTGATCTCAGTTGATCATTAAGGTAGGAGGTCAGATTCTGCACCATTTTTCCATTGTGTGCAGACTGCTGGCTTCTCTTGATCTCCCTTTGGACGCTGTCGTGCCTGTGTGGTCCACCTGCAAATTTGCTAAGGGGGAAACTCGGGGTAGAGAGTCAGTCATTCTTTAACCGCTTAATTCTTCATTCTTACTCCTTTTAATCCAGGGAAGGAGTCCACAGGTTAAGTGAGGCATCGTGTACATTCCGTAAAGCAAAGATCAAGAGTGAGGTGAAACGTTACCTAGTGATCTTATTTTTAGGATTAAGGTTTAAGGGGAACAGAAATAGACAAACAGGAAAGGGGCAAAAGAGGGGCTTACAATCCAGGCAGGACAAGGATGGCATCTCCTCTCCCTTCCTTTCTGCATCTCCCCTCCTCACTCCTAGCACAGCTAGAGCTCTGCCCTAGCAAGCAGGTTGTAGTATCATCTTCATTTCGCAAATGAGGAAGTGTGCTCAGGGTGCTAATTGACGTAGCTTGCTCTAGGCCACTTGCTAGAGCTGCTGTGTCATCTCAAGTCAGGCTGAGTCCCTCCACAACAGTAACCCTGCCTTCAACATAGCACAGCGTCCTAAGCTTCTTCCTCTGGTCCTGTTAGCAGTCTCTCCCTTGAGCTCTCAGAATAGCCCATAAGAACCTCAGGTATAGCTCTTGCCTCTCCAAATTGTGTCCATTCAGTCACGTCTTCCCCACCAAACTCCAGATTCCTGGCTCTCCCTGTGTTCCTGGCCTCATCTGATTCTGGCACATACATGGTATAAGAAAAAAGAGTGCCCAGTGGTCGTCTTTTCCAGAAAAGACTGAGATACAAAGAGGTGGGAGACCTCAGTGTTCACACTTCTGTGACGACCCTGCCTCTCTGGCAGGGTGTACCCCAGACCGAAGCTGGGACAGTTACCTCATCTCACGGATATCTGAAACCCAAACCAATAGAAGGCCCAGTAGTGACCATGAAGAGGGTCCTAGTACTGGCAGGATCCTAGTAAGATCTTGCTGCTGGGACATCCAAAGCTGCCCCCACCTCCTCCAGCCTTAGTTGTTCCACATCTCTCTCGATTCACAATCCTGAATTCGTGAGGGTCAAGGTGAAACAGCTAAAACGCAAAGCCCCAAACACAAGGGCTCCGGCCAAGCATAAGCTCATTCCTTGTAAAGGGACAGCCCAGCTCACTGCCAGCCGCCCTGTCGCCCTCAGCTCCACGAGTGTCCCAAAGTCACTGCAGTAAAGCTACTCCAGCCAGAGAAGGAGGGAGAGATGTGAAGGATGTGCCTGCGAGGTCTTGGGGCGCAGCCTAGCGGCGGCACCTGAATCTCCCACTCACACTCTGGTTGCACCAGCTGTAAGGGTGCGGCTGCGAATGTTGGCCCCGCTGGAGGGCCCGCTCCTGCTTCAACACTATTACTATGGAGGAGGAAAGAACAGCCTTGCTGGACACCGGCCATCCCCGGCTGATAGCTTCTGTTGACTCTTCCCTCCCTGCCCCCAGAGAAGTCAGAGTCTCTTTCTTTTGCTTACAATCAAAGGAAACTGAGTGGAGCCAGTAGGTGCCCTAGGTGAGAGAAGGGTTCATTGGTGGGTCCTTTAGAATATCCCCGGGAGTGGGGTCCTGGGGGAGATGAGCACAGACTACACCTAATGCATCTAGGGTCAGAGGACAGAGGTCAGAGGTCTCATGCAATCAAAGCCTGGGCCTCGGGGCTTGGGGAGAGTCTGAACTACAAGGAGGGGCTGCTCTTGGGGACCCAGGCCCAGAAGGGGACGCAGTGCCTTTGATAAGGATGGGGCCTTATCAAACCAGCCCAGTCCTGTGTATAAAGCGGGCAGAGTGAGGGCCCAGAAGCACGTGCCGAGGGCCCACTGCTTACACAGAGACCCCACAGGAGTGACCAGAAGTAGCTAAGGTCTTGGTTTCCCGGCCATCGCCTCAGAAGAGTCCAGAAGGGGTTGAGAGGGTGGCCCAGGGCCCAAGCATCTGTGAACATGGCCCCGCCCCCTGGCCAGCCCAACATCCTACAGGAACAGAGGTCCCCCAAAGGCTTTCAAAGTAGAGGCCTTCATGATCATTGGATGAGCTATTAGGCTGCCCAAATACAACTGAGCCCTCCCAGGTCCAGAAGGACCCAGAACTGACTGGATCGGGTTCAGGGACAAAGCCACACACCCAGGAGGGCTGCGGCCATTGTGTCCCTCGGGAGCCTCCCCCTGCCCCTCACCATCCCCCTCTTGGGGGAAGCACCTGTTGGCTCCTGTCTGTAACCAAGGGAGATACTCATCCCTCACATGTTACCGGCAGGGGCGTTTCCTTAAGTCACACACAAGAAAATGAGAAGGAAAAGGTCCACATAGCTAAAGGGGGTGACCCTGTGCATAGGTGAAAGGACACTGCAAGCTGTTTTATAGGACTCTTACAGGTGTGCATTTCACTTGCTCATTTATCTGTGATTTTACATGCATGATCTCATTGGAGTCTCAAAGCAACCCATTGTCCGAATAAGAAAACCAAGGACTTCTTATATATATATTTTTTATTTCTTATGTTGGTTTCTTACTTCTAAGTCTGGTGACCTTAGCTTCAGAAATAAGAATAATAACGATTAACATCTGTGAGCACTTAGTACATACCAGGCATTCTACCGTCATGTATACTATCTTATGTAAGTCCCAGAGCACATAAACTACACGACGACGGAAGCGCTTGTATTATTCTCATTTGACGTATGAGAAAGCAGGCTCAGAACCTGTGATATAAAATCTGAACTTCACAGCATCACAATATTTTAAGGCTGGGTGGTTTCTAGAGCTGACTTAATTCTTTCATCTTCCTCCATCCGGAAACTAAACAGTTGCAGAGATCCAAGGAGATAATTTCACCACCTCCTCTGGCTACTCGCACAAGGCTCTAAATGTTAATTGCAGGAACCTTTCTTTTTGATGCAGACACAACTATTTAAAAAATTTTTATATTGGAGTATATTTGATTTAAAATGTTGTGTTAGTTTCAGGTGTACAGCAAGGTGAGTTAGTTACATATATACATATATCTATTCTTTTTCAGACTTTTTTCCCATATAGGTCATTATAGAGCACTGAGTAGAGTTCCCTGTGCTCTACAGCAGGTCCTTGTTGATTATTTATTTTGTATATAGTAGTGTGTATATGTTAACCCCAACTCACTAATTTATCTCTCCCCACCTTTCGCCTTTGGTAACCATAAGTTTGTTTTCTATGTCTGTGAGTCTATTTCTGTTTTGTAAATAAGTTCATTTGTATCATATTTTTTAGATTCCACATATAAGTGATGTCATATGATATGTGTCTTTCTCTGTCTGACTTACATCACTTAGTATGATGATCTTTTAAGTCCATCCATGTTGCTGCAAATGGCATTATTTCATTCTTTTTTATGGCTGAGTAATATTCCATTACACATATCTACCGTATCTTCTTTATCCATTCCTCTGTCAATGGACATTTAGGTTGCTTCCATGTCTTGGCTATTGTGAATAGTGCTGCAATAAACACTGGGGTGCATGTATTTTTTTGAATTATGGTTTTTCTCTGGGTATATGCCCAGTAGTGGGATTGCTGGGTCATATGGTAGCTCTATTTTTTGTTTTTTAAGGAACTTCCATACTGTTCTCCATAGTGGCTGCACCAATTTACTTTCCCACCAACAGCAGACACAACTATTAAAGCATGGAAAATCCCCCCCAAATTAAGCTATAACAAGAGGCTCCTGATTGGCCCTGAACCACCTTCTCCCCACTTCATACTCGGCAACTGAGAGGCACCGTGCACGTTTTACATTGCTAAGAATTCTGCAGCTCTAAAGTAACTTAAAGTAAGAAGAAGCTTGGAGTAATAACTTTCCTCCTGGGAGGCTCTCTCCTGGCTATAAGCGATCTCACTAGGCCCCGCTTGTGCCTCAGCAATGGTGTGGTTGCCCAATTCCAGATGGATTTTCTGGGTTTCAGGCCGCATGTCCAGGACTCTAAAAGCTGTGGGTAAATTAAAGCAAGCATCACTGTAACACACATTCACTTTCACTTAAAAGGAATCCAAGTCTCAAAAGCAGGCAATCCCTTAGGAGCACCTCTTTAAAAGAAATCCACAGTTTCAATGGACATTAGCCCAGGTGGGATCATTGTCAAGCACCCAAACCAGGAAAGCACTTCTGTTAGCAAACCAAACTTGGGTCTGCTCACGTGCGTGCAGTAAAACCAATCTACTGACACCGGGTCGTGATGAAGGAAAGTGCAGTGTTTATTGCAGGCACCAAGCAAGGAGTCCAGGCAGCTAGTGCTCAAAAGGCTCGAACTCCCTGATGGCTTTCAGGGGAAGGTTTTTAAAGACAGGGCTATGGAGAGGGTAGCGGAGTGCGTGATCAGATTGTGGGCATTCTTCTGATAGGCTGGTGGTGAGCTACTCAGGAGCCAACATCTTCAACCTTCTGGGTCCAACCAGTCAGCCGTCTACGTGCTGGTGGGCAGCATGCAGCCAACTTCTCCCACCTGGTGGGAGTTTCAGTATCTGCAAAACAGCTCAAAGAACGTGGCTCAGAATATTATCTACAGCCCTTGAGGAGGAACAAAAGGTCTTTGACTGTGTTTAATGACGAAATCATTATTCTTTTGTCTTGCTTGACTGTTTTCCTTTGTTTCTGCATTTTCTCATTTCTCTGATTAAATTTGTTCTTAGGAACTAGGGGAAGGCCTAGGAGGCTAAAGTTTTTCTGCAAGCAAGAAGCAGGCAGACTCCCATAGGGTCCTGCTCAGTTACGCTTTCTGTCTTGGACAGGGAATAAGAAATCTCCCAAGGATGGTCAGATCTGCCTAGGAAGCTGTGTGCTCACTTAGTCCTGACAGTTGTTAGTTTCATTTGTCAGTTTTCGATTAGACTCTGTCCCCACCCCAGACAACTTGGGTTTGTTTTGCATGGATGACAAGGATCCGGGATTGGATCTGCACTTTCTCACCTCTGCCAGCCTGCTGGAATCCTCACTCAAACGCACTGTAAACTCTAATTGCTCTTTGTCAAACGTCTGTATTGCTTTTCCATGTGACTTGTTAATAGTGTTCAGAGAATTTGAGTGGCAAAACCCCTTATTTTTAAAATGCTATTAGGGGGCTTCCCTGGTGGCGCAGTGGTTGAGAGTCTGCCTGCCGATGCAGGGGACACGGGTTTGTGCCCTGGTCCGGGAAGATCCCACATGCCGCGGAGCGGCTGGGCTCATGAGCCATGGCTGCTGAGCCTGCGCATCCGGAGCCTGTATCCTGCAATGGGAGAGGCCACAACAGTGAAGGGCCCGCGTACCGCAAAAAATAAATAAATAAAATAAAATAAAATGCTATTAGCAGGGATGTGACTCTGTCAACATTTGCTGGTAATGATGCTCCAGCCACCTTCTGCCTGTTCAGTTTGGGTGTTTGACCAACATAGAAAAGATGCAGTTTGGGTGGAGAGCCCAGGACAGCAGGTTGTGTGAAACTCACGCATTCTCTGTCCCCTGAATGGTCACGGTGAGGATGGCTAATGTGTCCTGTAGGGAAGACAGCAGCAGCTGGATAATTTGCTTGAGAAACATTGCTGAAGAGTTTAGTGCAATGGAGAGGCGTGTCTCAGGTTTGCCAGGGTTCAAGGCACGGCAGTCCTCACAGGCTGGACCTTAGCGTTTATGCAGAGGTCACGTAAGATAAACTTGCAGAGATGATCCCCATTTCTTGACAATCAGCTGAGCAATCTGCTTTTGATGATAACAAACACATGGGCCCCATGTAGCAGTCTCATTGTTTCCCTTACAATCTGCAAACGGAAAAATAAAAGCTTTGGTCTTACGGACAGGACTGACCGTCAACTTGATTTAATACGGGGTCTGGGTTTTCTTCCCATTTCATCCACTTGTCACCTGCGGGAAAGCAGGCAAGTTGCTTGTCCACGTTTCAGGGAACAGTGGGACAGGACGCAGAGGAGGACGGCAGGGCAGAGGGGCAAGAAACTGGAAATACAGCGTGTATTCAGTTTCTTGTAAAATAGCTGGCCTCACAGACACTAGGGGACCTTGCAGTTTAATGGAAATCTGTAAATGTTTTTTAAAGAGAAGGAATCTCTTTGCATTCTTATTAATTGCTTTGAAAATAATTAGGAACCAAAGTACTGAGCTTTACCCAGGTGGGCTACCGGTGGACACCTTTTGCTTGTACCATACAGATGAGGACAACTGGACACCAGGCAAGGGGGCTGGGCTAAGGTCAGAAGGTCTGCATTCAAGCCCCAGCTCTGCCCCTCATGATCTATGGGATCTTGAAGGAATCCCTTGGCCTCGTTTTCCCTGCAGAAGATAGCCAGGCAAGGCTGTGGTGTGTAAGGTTTGGGGCTTTTAGTGATGTTAGGTTCGGGGCACATGCCGCAGGAGATGGGGCTTGTAGTCCAGTCGGGACCCACTGAACCCCCTTCTGTGTGTGCACACACCTCCCCACCTCTGCAGGCTTCGTGTCTAAGGCCTGCACCTGGACTGCTTCCCTGGGCTCCCAGAGTCAGATGGGCCCAGAGAACTGAGGCGACTGGGAGTTTACACTCCCCTCCCCCCCTAGGCAATAGCGGCTTTGGGTGTGAAATCCCAGCAACTGGGCTGAGCAGATGAACAGAAGAGTGACTGCCGCTCCAGGGCGGCCCCCTCCCTTGGCCTGTTCCCTCCCCTGTCTGCTCTCCCACACCCTTCCCACTTTCTCCTAGAAGATTTCCTTGGTCTGCTTCTGCAGAACCTGACTTAAAATGCACATCTAATAGGCACAGCAAAATTAATAGTAATCATAAAAGAGCCGTCTGCATCTGAGGTGCGACCTTACTGATAATTAGAGAGGTTTGCACCTGAAATAAATAGGCACCTAGAACTGCAGTGCATACCCTGAGTCTCCAGGACTGGAGGCTGAGGGGATGCTCTTATGAGGGATCACATCCGGTTTAAAACTCTTCTGCCTCCAAGTGGTCCTGAAGAAGCACCTATGCACCCTGAATTTGTGAGTCTGACAAATGGGGGTGATGGTGAGAAGCGGTGAAGAAGCTTAGAGGTAGAGGGAGGACAGAAACGCTGAGGAAGAAACTTGCTAAGCGCCTATGTTCAGTGCAGTTGAGTGAACCAAGGATGGAGCCAGGGAGCAGAGTGTCATCCCACTTCTCCCCCAAACTCCCAGATCCAGAGGAGTGTTGAATGGCCCTTCCCTCCTCTACGGCCACCTTGCCCTTCTCCACCTTCCCCTCATCCTAAGTCCTTCCTTCCCGCCCCCACGAGCATGGAATGCCCATGTGTCCCACACCCAGTGAAGTCCTGTGCATCTGAAGAAGAACCCATCCCATCACGGTGTCTGTGGTCCAGGCAGGACCAGAAGAGGTGCAGTGGGCGTGGTCAGGGGTGTTTTCAAGAGTCAGGAGGGAGGAGTCTGATGGGCGTGTCTAGGGGTTAGAAATGTCCTCCTGGAGGTGAGCCTTGAACAATGGCAGCAGGAGGAACGAGACGGGCATTCCAGAAGCACGAAACGGCAGGGCTGCCCAGAGAGTGACGTCCTGTGGCCACAGTGTGTGTGGTCGGGGAGATGGGGCAAGAGAAGAGACCAGGTAGCTGGGAAAGGGAAGCTACAGAGGAACCAGCCCAAAGCACCTTCAGTCCACAAAAAGGGGCTTGAACTTCATCCCGTGGGCAGTGAGCGGCAGTTGATGGGACTGCCCTTCAAGTACCTCCAAGGTCACTCAGAGGCGTCTGAGTCCCTCAGCCTCGAAATCTAGGGAAACTGATTCCTTTTCCCAGGACTCCCTTTTCTGGCCCCAGTACCAAAGCTCGAGGCTGCTCATTTCAACTCCCATTACGCTCCGCTGCAGGGCCCCGAGGTCACGTAATGAATAGGAAGCACGATAACCTTCTCTGCACAAAAGGAGGAATTAGGAACTCATTTGTGTCAGTGACGGGGTGGAAGGGGAACAGCAATCTCACTCTAGCCGATCTCAGAGATTCCAGCCCCCGCTTTATGGAGGCTTGATTAGATCTCCTCGGCCCCCTTGTTTTTGCTTCGTGTTTGCCTTTTTAAAAACAAAGGAAGAATACCCATCACCTCACACCACCGGAGTGCACATTTTATGGAGAGAATACAGACGAAGAGGTTCTGCTTTCTAACGACTCACAGTGGGTCTAGGGGTGAGAGGAAGGCGGTTTGTTCTGCATGAGGCAGGTGAATAATTACTATTCCTAATGAACCCTCACTCAAGAAGCACCACCAACTACCTGCGGAGGATGCTTTACCTGCCGCCCAAGGTGGCTTCCTGACTGGGATGGGGGATGGGTTAGAGCCGGAGGAAGTTGGAACCACAGTCAGCGGTTGCGGTGAAGAGGCTTCCTGTGTGTGTTTTTCATGGTGTCGGCATTTTCTGAACTACCATACGACCCAGCAATCCCACTCCTGGACATACACCCAGAGAAAACTGTAATTCAAAAAGACACATGCACCCCAATGTTCACTGCAGCACTATTTACAATAGCCAGGTCATGGAAGCAACCTAAATGCCCATCGACAGACGAATGGATAAAGAAGATGTTACTCAGCCATAAAAAGGAATGAAATTGGGTCATTTGTAGACATGGATGGACCTAGAGACTGTCATACAGAGTGAAGTAAGTCAGAAAGAAAAACAAATATCATATATTAATGCCTATATGTGGAATCTAGAAAAATGGTACCAATGAACTTATTTGCAAAGCGGAAATAGAGACACAGACGTAGAGAAAAAAACATATGGATACCAAGGGGGGGAAGGGGGCATGGAAGGAATGGGGAGATTGGGATTGACATATACACACTACTGATACCATGTATAAAATAGATAACTAATGAGAACCTACTGCACAGCACAGGGAACTCGACTCAGTGCTCTGTGGTGACCTAAACGAGAGGGAAATCCAAATAAGAGGAGAATATATGCATACGTATAGCTGATTCACTTTGCTGTACAGCAGAAACTAACACAACATGGTAAAGCAACTCTACTCCAATAAAATAAAACGTTACCAAATCAGAAAAAAAAGAAAAGAAAATGTGAGTGACTGAGGAAATTCAGCAGAAAGGCACCGAGAAGGGAGCACAAGCGGGGAGTAGGTGCGAGGCAAAGACAGGTGCCAGAGCCAGGAGACTCGGGCTCACGGCTGTGTGACGCTGGGCGAGTTATTCACCTCTCTGAATTTTGGTTGACTCGTCAGTAAAACATAGTGAAATTAGATCCAGTGACCTCCAGGGCACCATCCAATTCCTATAGGCTTCATGCCCGTGAAGAAAGGGTGACACCCCAGAGCTGGAGGTGGGGAGACAGGGTGACCCCAGGATGACAGAAGGACATGCATGTCCTCTGAGGGCCTCCACTGGTTTCAGGTGACACCCAAAAAAAGCCAAAAGATATTTCACCCCAGACTCTCAAAGCCATATAAGCCAGCCTGGACCAGAGTCCCCAAATGTCTCCCTCAACCCCCAACTCTCTGAGGTTGGTTTTGTGCCAGAGAGACTCTGAATTGGAGGCTCAGCTGAGCTTGGAGAACCAGCCTGGCTGAATTATTTTCCTCACCATCCGTTGTGGAGACAGGCACTCGCATTTTTCCCTCTTGAGCAATTCCGCTCCGTCCTCTGGCATCACTGTCTCCATGTGTGTAGTTTCGGTGGGGCAGTCGGAGCTGGAGTCCAGCCCGACTAGGAGACACAGCCAGTGGGTGGGGCTGGGTGACCAAGCTCATGTCAGAAATGCAGATGTCACGATCAGCAAAGAGATGCAGCACAAAGAAAAGAAGGTCAAGAACACAAGAGACCAAAATCAAGGCATCAAGTCAGAGTCATAAGCTTAGAGAAGGGACAGCAAACTACAGCCCGGGGGCCAAATCCAGTCTATTGCCTGCTGTGTATTTCACCGGAGCACAACTACACCCAAGCACTTACACGTGGTCTAGGGCTGCTTTTGCATTAAAACAGCAGAGCTGAGTGGTTGCAGCAGGAACTGTTGCCCACAAAGTCAGAACTGCTCACTATGTGGGACTTTACAGAAAAGGCTCGACATTGCCGGCTGTGAGTGTGGGCTCAGGTTGCTCCCCTATTTCTGCCCGAAGAGTTGACACTCCAAGCCTCCCACTTGACCTCCAAGCAGAGCTTCTTTCGGGAGCCAGGCTGCTCGGGGCAAGTCCCATGGAAGCAGCAGCCCCGGGTCCATCTCCTCCACCCTTGGGAAGGGAGAGGACGGCCCTGCTCTCTCCCAGCTTCACCCACATACTCGGCCACGCTCCTGAGTACTCCCACACCCCAGACAGGGCGTGTCAGCCCCTCATCTTTTTTGATCAACACAGGAATCTAATTGTCCAGGAGGTCACTCTGATCCACCCACTAGCTGAGCTGCTACTGAGCACCCACTCTGGGCCGGTGCAGTCCTCAGCTCCTGGAGGGAGCCTGCTGCCCACAGCCCGCTGTCTGCAGCCCTCAGCAGTGGGCGTGCAGAAATCCCTGCTCCCAGGTCAGGCAATTACTTATGACTCATAAATGGCAGCTAGCCAATTAGCAAAAGATGGAAAAGTGGAGAAAGAGTACGGCTGTGAAGAAAGAACACACACAGCTACTTCGGTCCAGGGTCGCTCCCAGCTCCCCCATCACTCCTTGAGCAGCTCCAGCGTCACTTCCCGGCCTCCCCCAGATCGTAGCAGTGGCGCCCCCCTCTGCCCTAGAGCTGCCTCTGTGCAGGTCTCCATCCCACATGCAAATAACCCCCTCCCATCCAGCATCCTCCCCCCAGACACTTAGTGCCTCCAGGGCAGGGCTGTGTTCTATCCATCTTCCCATCTCCAACTGGGATATTACACAATAAGAAGTAAAAGGTTTAGAAACCAGCAGGCAAATGCCTGGTGCATCTGCTGTAAGAGGGCGGGGGTCCTGACGGGGGACGTCTCCTGAAGAACAGCATGACTGAGAGACCCCCAGAGAAGGAAGTCCCAGGAGGCTGCCCCATCCCAAGCAGGCAGGCTGCCATCAAGGGAATTGCTGTTCCCTGAGAATCCGTGGTCCATCCCCTGGTTCTCTTCTGCTGCTCCAGACCTCTGCCCCCTTAGCCCCCTCCACACCCACTGCCAGCTCACTCATCCCCAGCTGCTACACCAAGAATCCCAGCAGCGGTTCTAAGTCACCAAATCACCACCTGTCAGAGGCTGAGGGCCTTCAGGATCCCAGGCTGGGGCTTCACGGGTATCCCGCAGAGCCGCGGGGTGGGATGGAGACACCCCAGGAGCCACCTACACACACACAGTCTGGGGGGACATTCTGCTTGGCAGGACTCTGGGCCCCCCGAACCCTCCCCTTCTCCGTCAGATCAGACCTCCTTTTGAGCTGACCTGTAATAATCATAAGTTTGGCTTCCACAAGAAATGTCTTTTTTTTTTAACACCTTTATTGGAGTATAATTGCTTTACAATGGTGTGTTAGTTTCTGCTGTATAACAAAGTGAATCAGCTATACATACACATATATCCCATATCCCCTCCCTCTTGCATCTCCCTCCCACACTCCCTATCCCACCCCTCCAGGTGGTCACAAAGCACCAAGCTGATCTCCCTGTGCTGTGTGGCTGCTTCCCACTAGCTATTTTACATTTGGTAGTGTATATATGTCCATGCCACTCTCTCACTTTGTCACAGCTTACCCTTCCCCCTCCCCATGTCCTCAAGTCCATTCTCTACGTCTGAGTCTTTATTCCTGTCCTGCCCCTAGGTTCTTCAGAACCATTTTTTTTATATTCCATATATATGTGTTAGCATACGGTATTTGTTTTTCTCTTTCTGACTTACTTCGCTCTGTATGACAGACTCTAGGTCCATCTACCTCACTACAAATAACTCAGTTTCGTTTCTTTTTATGGCTGAGTAACATTCCATTGTATATATGTGCTACATCTTCTTTATCCATTCGTCTGTCAATGAGCACTTAGGTTGGTTCCACGTCCTGGCTATTGTAAATAGAGCTGCAGTGAACATTGTGGTACATGACTCTTTTTGAATTATGGTTTTCTCAGGGTATATGCCCAGTAGTGGGATTGCTGGGTCGTATGGTAGTTCTATTTTTAGTTTTTTAAGGAACCTCCATACTGTTCTCCTTTTTGACCCACCTCCTAGAGAAATGGAAATAAAAACAAAAATAAACAAATGGGACCTAATGAAACTTAAAGGCTTTTGCACAGCAATGGAAAACATAATCAAGCTGAAAAGACAACCCTCAGAATGGGAGAAAATATTTGCAAATGAAGCAACTGACAAAAGATTAATCTCCAAAATGTACAAGCAGCTCAATATCAAAAAAACAAACAACCCAATCCAAAAATGGGCAGAAGACCTAAACAGACATTTCTCCAAAGAAGATACACAGATTGCCAACAAACACATGAAAGGATGCTCAACATCACTAATCATTAGAGAAAGAAATGTGTTTTTAAAATAATGACTCTGCCGGTAAAACAAGATGGAAAACCTTGAAGACTGAAAACGGAAGGTCAGGTGTCCATGGTCACAAGATCAGGAAATGACAGATCATGGTCCAAAACTGGGCTTTTCCACTCCCTGCCCCTCTTCCTCCCTCCATCACCAGCCTCTGGTGGCAGCAATAAGCCAGTGCCAAACCCATGGGCACTTCAGGGCTCTGGCCTAAGCACATTCATTTTTTTTGTTGTTTGTTTGTTTGTTTGTTTAGCGGTACGCGGGCCTCTCACTGTTGTGGCCTCTCCCGTCGCGGAGCACAGGCTCTGGACGCACAGGCTCAGCGGCCATGGCTTACGGGCCCAGCCGCTCCGCTGCATGTGGGATCCTCCCGGACCGGGGCACGAACCCGTGTCCCCTGCATCGGCAGGCGGACTCTCAACCACTGCACCACCAGGGAAGCCCCACATCCTTTTTTTTTTAATTTATTTATTTTTTGTTGAAGTCTAGTTGCTTTACAATTTTGTGTCAATTTCTGCTGTACAGCATAGTGATTCAGTTATACATCTATTTTATTCAATGATGTATTTCAAGTGCCTCAAACAGTGCCTGGCTCATAGTAGCCACCCCACAAATACTTGTTGTTGAATGAATAATGGGTGGGTGGATGGATGGATGGATGGATGGATGGATGGATGGATGAACACAAGCTGGTCTGTATATTAATACTCAGTCCCTACCAGGACGTGGGCGGCCACATGACATCTCTTGGCTACTGGGGAGCCCACAGCCTCTATCTTCCTTAGCCTCCCTGGTTTGTGATGCTGTCCTACAGGTGGCACCCCTCACTGGGTGAAAGTCCAGGCTGGGTGGTCCAGCCTGCATGTCTGCCCTCAGCAGTTGATCCGGATATAGGGAGTTGGTGCAGAGCCTCCGGTCTGGTGGGTGACAGGAGCCTGTAAACAGGAAACGGAGTCCGGAGGGTGATCCAGAGTGCAGGAAGATTCAAGGAGACGTGCATGTAGGGAGCAAAATGAGGTCACGATGTGTCATTAGGGACTGAGTCTGTGATGACATGGGTCACTGCTGGGGTCTGTTCTGTGAGGGTGTTGCTGGCATCAGCTCAGGACAGGCTTTCAGACTTTTCTCCATGAACGCACAGACCCTGGCAGACGTGCTCACCGCCGGACGGCCAGTTTCTAGAACAGTGCCTGGCACTAGAGGGCGGATGGTGAATAATCATTTATGAGATGAATGGATGTTTGTAGAAAGGGGTTCTACAGTAGGATGAGACAGTCCTCAGTCTGGTAGCTCTTACAGGTCCCCAGATCTAAACTCTTATCTAGTAGCCTGACACCCTCCTCCCACACCTGTGATCAGAAAGATTCCTTTGTGCAATGGATGCTTATCCTGCAGCCGTTCTGTGGTCTGTTCTGTGGGCTCCAGAGGCACCTCACCTGGGTTTGAACCCATCTGTGTGGCTCTACACAACTCTGCTTCATCTATCTCTAGGGCCGCATTTCTTCATCCATAAAATGGGGTAGTAATGCTTCCCACATCATGATGCTGTCAGGCCTGGTTCATGTACTCACAGTATTTATCATTCCCGGATAGGGGTCTGGAATTGCTCACTGTATTAATAGTCTGTGGCTGGGTCTAAGTACATTTCTGTGAAATCGTGATACCGTAGGTGCTCACTCGATTCCAGGTTTCAGACTGTACCTCAGTTTTGGTTGTTGTGACCTTCCTCTCCCCCTCTTTTGTATCCCTTGCATGTTTAGACCCACCAGGAGCTCACTCTGCCCCACTTCATGGACACTGGCCCCTTCTTGAAAAGAGCTGGTGAGCGGCCCTGGCTTGGGCCTGGAAGCTATGGTTTGGACTTTACCCTAGGGCAAGGGGGAGCCCTCAGAAGGTTTTGATCCATGAAGTAACACAACATAAAAAACCTGTAGGCTTCCCTGGTGGCGCAGTGGTTAAGAATCTGCCTGCCGATGCAGGGGACACGGGTTCGAGCCCTGGCTGGGGAAGAACCCACATGCCGCGGAGCAACTAAGCCCGTGCGCCACAACTACTGAGCTTGTGCTCCGCAACAAGAGAAGCCACTGCAATGAGAAGCCCGCGCACCACAAGAGTAGTCCCCACTCGTCGCAATTAGAGAAAGCCTGTGCGCAGCAATGAAGACCCAACGCAGCCAAAAATAAAAATAAATTAAAAATAAATTTATTAAAGAAAAACGTGTAGGGGCAAGGATGGATAATGATGTGGCCTGGGCCAGACTGGTGTCAGTAATGATGCTGAGAAATTGGTTAGATTCTGGATATATTCTGAAGGTAGAGCCAGTAAGGGCCCCTCATAGGTTGGATAGATTAAAGAAATTGGGGAATCAAAGATAACAGCAAGATTTTTGGCCTGAGCAACTGTAAGGACTGAGTTGCTGTAAAGAGATGGGAAAGGCCGCCAGTGAAACAAGTCTGAAGCAGGAAGCCAGGAGTTCAGCTTTTACATGTGGGGTTTGTGGTGTCTGTTGGCTCCCAAATGGAAGTGTCAGAAAGGGAGTTGGACGTGTGAGCGTGGAGTTTGTGCAGGGGCGTGGAGCCTGGAGATGGAAGCTGGGATTCATCACGTATAGATGGGGATTAAAGCCACCATACTCCTAAGATTGATAGGGGAGTGAGTGTATTGCAGAAGAAAAGGGGTCTGCAAACTACACCCCAGGCAAGAACTAGCAAAGGAGACTGCGGAGGCCCCTGGACCCACTGGACCTGCAGAGGACAGCTTTCAGTCCCTACTGCCAGGAGTTTCAGGGGCCAGACAAGACGGAGGCTGAAACCTCAGCCCTGCCTCTCCCCTGAAATCCCGCTCACTCCTTCTCCTAGGCTGAGCCTTTAAAAGTAACAGATCTGGAATCCAAGGAAGTACTTTTGAATCCTTAGGCAGAATATCTTGAAAAGGAGGCATCCTGCTAGTATTACTCCATAGAAATTGCTGCTAGAGCAAGTCTATGAGAAGCGATATTCGCCCAGACTCAGGATTTGTGAGTCGGCTGTCCGGCCCCTGTCCAGCCAGGCGTCCAGTGCCCAGCGCTGCTGCCACGCCTGTCTATGCAGAGCCTCTGGTGTACCTGCTCCCGACATGGGCTTCCAGGCAAGGTTCCCCTCCCAGCTGCCCCCTCCCCTATTGGGGTAATTGACCGTGAATCATTTAGGGCATGTGACTCTGGTCTGAGAAGGTCTCTGTAGTTTCCGAGTCACGTAGCTCAGAACCCCAGGAGCACTCCTGCCAGGCCAGCAAACAGAGCTGTGGTCAGGTGACCAGGTGCTGGGGACCAAGAAGATGGGAGGGGCGAGGGAACAGGCAGCTTGTTACCTGAACACTCATCACCTTTGCATGAAATTTCAAGCCAGTGCCATGAAAAACAAAACGCATCAACTTAGACCTCAAAAAGTAAAACGTAGTTTAAGAAAAGTGTCTGGCATAGAGCACGTGCCCACCAAGCCATCGTTTTAACCATCACCATATTAAGAGTTTCCTGATTTGCTTCCTGTTTCTCTGCATTTTCTATTATCTTTTAGGCTGAAAGTAAAGGATCACAAGGATTCCAGCATCTCTTTAGTTCTTTATTTCTTCCCAAATATGAAACCTCTGTATTTTTGTTGGGAAGTCATTTCTAAGAACATTTACCAGCAGTTAGAAAAGAAGGCTCTGCTCTCTCCGAGCACCTGCCACAGAAGGTTCAGAAGAGTCGCACTAGTCCTGTTGCTTGTCGGGTCCCTCCTGGACTCTGGGCCCACGGAAGGCAGGCACCGTGTCTCTTTCATCCACGAAAAGCACAGGGTCTGGCGCACAACCGGACAAGTCCCTCTACCCAGTTTCCTTCATGTCTCCCCCCTCCTCCCTAGAACGCTAACGATTTTGCCTCATCCATTATAACAAGGATCCATTGAAAGGGTTAAAGACTTATTTGCTTTAGTTTATGTTTCTAAGTATAAAAGGCAACAAACGTCACCAAGAATGTACCCCGAGCATTCGTTCTCTCTGATGCATTAGCAGAAGCAATCAATATAAATCACTTTTGTCCCGGAACAGAATTCGGTGAAGCCACGCCTCTGAGCGGCTGGGCGGGGGAAGGGGGGGTGTGTGCGATGGCGAGTGAAGAGCGCTTTTTCTAGGCGAAACCTGCCACTGTGTGGCATAGGCTGGAACTGCAGTCGCCGCTCCGAAAAAGCCCGGGTCCACTTCACTGTCGCCGCAAAGCCCAAAGGTCAAAATGTCGCTAAGTGCCGCGCCACTTTCAATCAGCTTAGGCCACCAAGGGGACATGAGGATAACAAGTGGTTTAGGCTTAGAAATCAGGCCCCCGGCTCCGATTCCTTCTGTGCTAGACAGGATCACCCCACCCTCCGCTCCGTCCCCCGAGGAAAGAGCCACAGACCGTCAAACAGAGGAGGGAAGCTGCGGCTCACCTAGTTCCTTCTCTCTTTTTTTAAAGGGGAGGCGGCAGGATGGCTGAGATTTCTCACTCTGGTGCCGCGTCCTTTGTCTTGGTGGCTGATAGACAAAGGACATCCCCAGAGATACCCCTGTCGGGGGCACGTGGGTCCGCGGAGAGTGGAGGGAGGCGCCCCTCCCTCTGCCGCCGCCAGCCCCTCGGAGGGAACCCCTCTCGCATCAGCCGCGGGCGGGGCGGTGGGCGGGGGGCGGGGCACCTTGGTTCCTAGCCTGTCCGAGCTGAGGGATCAGTGCGGTGGCTTGCAGGACAGGGCCCCCCGAGTCCAGGGGAGAGCTAGTCTAAACCCGCGACCTCCAGGGGGAATGAAGGCCCCCGCGAGGTCAGCGCCAGACCCTCTGCACATCCCTCCCCTCCCACCCGGCTGGGGGGCCCACGTCTGGGGTAGACAACACTTGCGAGAGTACAACACGAATGGGGGGAAGGGGGCGTCCGGAGACCATACGGGGTTGGGGTGGTGGTGAAGGGAGCCCCGGGCCTTCTCTGCTCTCCGAGCACCTGCCACAGCAGGTCCAGAAGTGTCGCACTTGTCCAGCTGCTTGTCCGGGTCCCTCCTGGACTCGGCCCACGGAAGGCAGGCACCGTGTCTCTTTCATCCATGAGAAGCACAGGCCCTGGCGCACAACCAGACAAGGGGTAGGTGCTCAATAATGTCTGATGGGAGGAGAAAAGGGGGGCCAGAAACAGAGTGATGTGACACGGAGACGTGTCCCAAGTGGATGCGACCAGAGCATTGGTCAGGTGATTTATTATGAGGCAAATAACCCACCCAGCCCTGCTTCCTCACTAACCAGCAATACAAAACCTCGGACACTTCTAATCCCCGACATATACTCCTATATGTCGGGACGGGAGGTGGTTGTTTCGTTCTTTTAATTTTTCATCGCAAATCTACCAAAAAAATTAAAAGGACAATGAAAGCAGTATGTCTTTCACTTAAGTTTACTCTTTCTTAGGATCAAGTTTATCCTTCCCATATTTCTTCTTTGCAAAAATAAACAAATCCATACACACATCCATATTTTCATCTCCCCACGCTTCTCACCCGGAAGTTAACAGAATAAAGGCAACCGTTTTGCATTTTGCTTTTCCCCTCCCTGTTCGTATATTCTGAAAATGCCTCAATGTCAGTCATCCTAGAAATCTTCCTTGGTTGCCTCTGCTGCTAACCGGGCTCTGTGATGTGAACATACCACAGTTTATGCAACCAGTCGGCTAGGGATAGGCTTTTAGCTTGCTTCCAGTATTTTGCTGTGACAAACACCTGTAATAAATAACTTTCTGCATATAGTGTTTTAAATTTGTGAGGATATGTTTCCAGGGGAAATTTCTGGAAATGGGATTGCTGGTCAAGGGTTAAATGCATATGGTGCTTGGTTTGCTGTTTCCCACCCACAGGGGCCGCCCCATTTTGCACACCTGCCATCACCGGATGGGAGTGCCCATTCCCCACGCCGGGGCCAGCAGTATGCTGTTAAGCCTTTGAACTCTTGCCAGATTCATAGGTGAGAAATGACATCTCAATGTGGCTTTAATCTGCATTCTTCTTTTTACAGTAAAGTTGAACATCTTTTTTTTTTTAATAAATTTGTTTATTTATTTTTGGCTGCGTTGGGTTTTTGTTGCTGCGTGTGGGCTTTTCTCTAGTTGCGGCGAGCGGGAGCTACTCTTCGTTGCGGTGAGCAGGCTTCTCATTGCGGTGGCTTCTCTTGTTGTGGAGCA
Organism: Delphinapterus leucas; assembly: GCF_059928025.1. NCBI lineage: Eukaryota > Metazoa > Chordata > Mammalia > Artiodactyla > Monodontidae > Delphinapterus > Delphinapterus leucas. The sequence continues at coordinate 31,799,560 of NC_143149.1, forward strand.
CGGGCTCTAGGAGCGTGGGCTTCAGTAGCTGTGGCTGGCGGGCTCAGTAGCTGTGGCGCACGGGCTTAGTTGCTCCAAGGCATGTGGGATCTTCCCGGACCAGGGCTCAAACCCACGTCCCCTGCATTGGCAGGCAGATTCTTAACCACTGCGCCACCAGGGAAGTCCAAAGTTGAACATCTTTATAAGATTCATTTACATCTATTTTTCTATGAACTGCCTGTCCATTACCTGCTCATTTTTTTCTATCAGGTTTCAGATCTTGTATCCCTCTCAATTTCTAAGTGTTCTAGAGTGATTATTCCAGCATCTAGGAAATATATTGTAAATATATTCTCCCAATTTGTCACGTGTTATGGCATTTTTCTACATTAAAAATTTTTTTTTAAATTTTGTGTTGTCCAACTTGTCAGGCTAATCCTTTCAATACAGCATCGCATGGCAATGGACATGTAGGACATCTTGCCTTGTTCCTGACGTGATGGAAAAGCCTCTATTGTTCTACCAGTGATGTGGCTTTAGGCCCAAGGTGTAATGATACACCTGGTAATGTAATGGTACACACACACACACACACACACACACACACACACACATCATGTTAAAGAAGTGTCCATCCATTACTATTTTACTGTGTGGTCTTTTTTTTTACGTTTTATTTTATTTATTTATTTATTTTAATAGATCTTTACTGGAGTATAATTGCTTCACAATACTCTGTTAGTTTCTGTTGCACAACAAAGCAAATCAGCCATATGCATACACATGTCCCCATATCCCCTCCCTCTTGAGCCTCCCTCCCACCCTCCCTATCCCACCCCTCTAGGTCATCGCAAAGCACCGAGCTGATCTCCGTGTGCTATGCGGCTGCTTCCCACCAGTGAACTATTTTATTATAAGGAATAGTTCTGGGTTTGTGTTGAAGGCCTATATCCATCCGTAGACAGACAAGATTTTCCTATATTATTTAATATGGTGAATTAATCAATTTTCTAATATTAAACCGTTTTTGCATTCTTAAAATAAATCTCACTTGGTGAGATGTGTTATTTTCTTATCATGATATTAAATTCTTTCTGCTACTATTTGGGATTTTGCCTAGATATTCATAAGTGAGAATAGTCCGCAGTTCCCTCTTTTTATGATCTCTTTAGCACATTTACTGTATAGCAATATTGTATTGTTTCATAAAAATAATTTGAAAGTCATTCTTTTTAAGCTCTGAAAAAATTGGTATAATATTGGTCTTTCAAGTTTTGATAGAAATCACCTTTGAAATCATCTGGGATTGGTGAGTTCTTTTTAATGGTGTGGTTCTTGGATGACCTTCTATATTTCTTTGATGGAAATTAGTCTGTTTAAGAGTTTCTGTATTCAGATCAGTTTTGGTAGATTGCATTTTCCCAGGGAATTCTCCATTTCATCTAGGTTTTAAAATTTATTTGCATAGTGCCTTTGTCATACTATGATAGAATAAGAAATATACATTTGGTCTTTGTAGGGGTGGAAAATTTTTTCCTTCTTTTCTAGGCTTTTTTGCTGATATAATAGTCAAATTGACCCAAGACAGATTAACAGGAGAAAAACAAATTTAATTTTGTACATACAGGAGTCTCATAAAAATACGAGACCCAAAGGCAGTCAGGCAATTGAGGTTTACATGTCAAAAAGGAATGAGATGGGGGCTAAGGTCAAAGGGATCATTCAGGACGATTCAGGCCAATTCACAGGAAGCTAAGAGCACATGTTTGGTAATTAGATGTTTACCCTGCCGTGCAGGAAAGTTTTCCAGATTAAAAAAATCATCTCTGATAATAGTTCTTATTCTGGGCCAAGTCATCTATCTAAAATATTTTAATCAGTTAAGGGAGAGGTCAAAGTTCTTCCTGAGTCTACTGGGTCTGGATCACCTTCAGCCATCACGCCAAAGGGGCGCATTTTGCGGTGGCCTCTTCTGGCACAGAGCTTCCAAAACCCTTTCAATTTCCTGACTGACAGGGGTGATAGGAGCATCTTTTGTTATAATATTTCCTCTTAGTCTCCAGTTCCTGTTACAAGAGCTTCTAAGACACTGGGAATCTCCTGAGTGATAGGAGAGAAGTCTGCAAGCTAATGAGATGGCTGGCGGCTGGAGAGGCCCTGGACAGCCTGCGGATGGGGGCAGCTTTTCAGAAAGACCTAGCCATGAGTGGAGAGGTGGCGCCGCAGTCTAATATTTCCCTACCCAGGTGTGTCTCTCACCTTCTAAGCGCGATTTTATCTGAGTCTTTCCACCGCTGGGACCCAGAGGCACTTCCCCGCGGTGGTGAGGGCTCCAGCACCGCCCCCCTGGGCTACCGCCCCCCTGGGCTTCACATGTCTGTTCCTTACTTACTGAGGGGTGCCGTGTTCCCTGTCTTTCAGGTGTGTTGTAGACATGGGTTACAGGTCCCGTCATGTGCCCTCCTTCTTTCTCTGTGTGGTTTTTGCAGAACCTGTGGAGAGATTCCAAGTTTGGTGCTTACCACCATCCTAAGGGCTCTTGGTAGTTCCTCGACTGACTTTTGAAGACTGCTTTTTCCTTCAAAACTTTTTCTGAAATTTCTTAACTTGGCTTCACTTATTTAAAAAGTGTTGAGTGGTAAACGAGGAAGCTACATAAGCGATACCCTAACCTGGGGCATTGGTAAGAGACATTTTCTGTGTCCGGAATGTTTGGAAGGTTCAAAGACCCCAAAGGAATCCTATATCCTCAAATCCTCTTTCTCTTCTGCCTCCTCCTACCACCTGGTCCTCCCAGCCTACCTACCTTTACCTCATCTTGTAAGTAGGAGCACAGCTTCTACTCACAGTGGAAGTCAAATAAGCAAACGACCCATACACAGTCTAGGGCGCCAAGACTGGGGTCAGAAGATTAGACTCAGGTTCACTTCTCGCCACCCAGTTCCAAGTCCTGGGGGCAGTCACGTACCTCTCTGAACTCAGTATCTGTGGATATAAAGCTAGATAGCTCTCTCACCTCAGGAGATATTGTGACTCTCTTATGAAACATGAAGATGCTTTAAAAAGCAGAAAATGCTATAAAAATGTGAATAACGTTGATACAAGCCAGAGACAGACATATAGATGTCACATCACACATTTCAGTAAGATTAGTGACCAACCTGAATGTAGTCATTCTAGGCACTGGCGACAGAACACAAGGGTCAAAGGAATAATCACCTTTGCCATGGACTTGAACATCTGCTGGGAATACTCTCTAGGTACCATAGGGATGGAGGTACATGGTGTGAATTGTAAAACCCTTAATTAGGTTCATAATAGTTTCCTTGGGCAATGGGCAGTTTTGTACCAGGCCATTTGGGGATCAAACTAAGAACAAAGGTGGCAGCCCCTGGCATCTTGAGAAATATTTTTTACTGTTTCTTCTCCTTCCCATCTTTCTTTATTCTAAGAGCAGAAAAGAGGAATTGGAGAAGCCTACAGCGTCTTCTCTGGTTCTTGGCTTGCTAACCCTTTTCTGGGGTCTTAAACAAGTGAAGAGTGAGAGTAGCTTTTTACAGAATTTTGAGAAAGAAGCAGCACACTGGAAGTGGCTCAGTCTCAGGGCAGCTGCATGAGGATTATATCCACTTAGTTGGTTATAATCTGATTTATCTCTAGCGCTGCCCTTCCTATAGGTCTTTGGGGGCCACCAGGGAAGACACCATCTTCTCTGTACTCTAGAACTCCCTGGTTTGGTAGATGGTTATTAGTTAGTGTCTTTGATACCTTTCCTCTGGAAAATACCTCAGCACCTAATTTATGTCTCCTACTTTTAACTAATCCTCTTCTCTGCCATCATCTTAGAAAGCTAACAAGAAATGAGAAGTTACAGCATCTATAATACATATATTAAGTACACTCTGTTCGTTACCCAAGCTGTGTCTGTTTCTCCTTCTTCCTTGCTAATAGATCCTATTTTGTATAAGTCTCTACCCTGTATCATTCAGGGGAAGGAGATCCCATTCCCGGGGGTAGATCCCACTTCATCTGAGCCAATTCTGGTAATTCCATCCCCCTGCCAATGATTGGCTTAATAACAGACACAATTCTGGCCAGTGATACATGACATATACCAAGGTGCTTTTGAGAAGGAATTTGTCACTCTCAAGAATGAGGTGAAGGAGGACACCTCCCCTTTGTCACGTCTGGACACAAAGCCTGGAGCAGCCCCAGGTACCATGCTCTAGCCTTAGAATGAAGCCAGACCTCTGGTTATGTGGAATAATGAATTGTCTTTTGTTTAAACTACTTATGTCAGGTTGTTTTTGTTCCAGCAACTAAAACCATCTAATATAATGAGAGTAACATAAAGAGCTTCTGTTCAAAAATTTCCGTCCAGAATCATCCATTCGCAAGAAGCATACTTCCACCTCCTTATAAATCCTTGACGGTGAACATGCTTATGTGGCAGAACCGAGTGACTTGGATGTACGAAGATTTCCCCCACAATCCCTTTAAACCACAAAGTGCGCAAATTTTATACAAAGATACCTGAGTTATACACCTAGGAACTTTTCAAGAGCAGGCTTGTTTTAAAAGGGTGTACTTCAGGTGTATAATATTTCACTTCCGAGAAAGTATGCCTTTGACTTCTTAACAAAGGAGACCGGCTTCTTAACAAAGGCTGGTCACTCACAGGAACGACCAGCCCTTGCCTACTTACGAAGAGGAAGTCGGATGGGGTCCCCATCACCGCCCATCTTGTGTGCTTCTCAGATAGTTACTTCCGGAGCCCCCAGAGCCTGTTATTCTAACCAGCCAACCCAAGGCTGTCATCTCATTGATGATGAAAAGAACGTAAGACTTGAGGGTTTAGTGCCCCCAAATATCACCAGAAATCCTGATTTTAAAACAAAGTAAAACTACTTGAAGTCTCTGCCATGAGAACATCACCGTGGCTGCGTCTTAGCCGTGGCTTGGAAGGGGAGAGTTAGAAGTGGGCTATTTCTAGGGCTTTGGTATCTCGTCTCGCGAGACACCACTGGGGTTGAGTCTTTCAAGGCAGGGAACTGATGGGGGAGATTTTGTGATAAAATAGTTTAGGAGTGATGGACACAGCAAAGCAAGACTCCTGAAACAAGTCTTAATACGTAAACTCTTACCTGAGAGTGAGAGCTTGGCCAGGTGAACAGACAGTTGTCTCCAATAAAAGAGAATAGTGAAGTTGTTTACAGGTTTGTAGTATTATATTTCCCAGCAAAGTTTCCCTGTAGCAAACAACTTGGTCATGTTGACACAGCTGGTCTCAGTGTTGTCACAAAAGATCAATATCTCAGGGAGCAAGAGAGAAAGGTTTGAATTCAGAGGCAAAGGGAGAAACTGCACGTCTCCTGTTATGTTGCCCAATATTCCCCGCTACATCCTGTCCAAAAAGTGGCCTTGTTTGGTTTGGTTTTTAAGGACAGTGACTTCTTAATGAGCTCTAACAATACGCATGAGTTCATGCCAGGTGTTCTGTACCAAATCGTGGCCATGCCTATGTGACCTTAGGCAAGTCGCAAATTCTCTGAGCCTTCATTTCCACAACTAGAAAAGATAAATAATACATTCCAGAGTTGGTATGTGGATTAAACCACCTGACGCATGCAAAATGAACTTAGCATGGTACCTGGAATTGCTCAATACGTATATTGATTTCCTTTCTCTTTCTTCAAAGAACTTACAAAACTTTTGGAGGGGCAAGAATAACATAGTTGACAGGTTAATAGCAAAGTTTGAGACTGCACGAGACAACAAATGCCAAGTGGGTCAAGTAAGTGCTAGAGACAACAAGCTTTGGAGGCTGGGGTATGTGGGTGTGGGGTGTCAGGATGGGGTCCATGGGGAGGCAAGCTTGAGGCTTCTTGGTATTCTTCTCTGATTCCTCCTGGGAAGAGTCCAAGAGAGCATTTGCTTCAGTCCCAAGACTCCGGAGTTGCAAGTACTACCTGTGTATGGTTGTGGGATACTCTACTTCCCCTACAGGAGTTCACGTAGCCCAGACCTCCACATCTGAGCGCACCCTGATACATTGTAGGTAATTCAGCTGTAACTGGAGGGATGAGAAAGTAAGATGCCTACTCTTTAACCCTCAACATAAGCTCTATCCTGAGCCATCACTGCCTGACCTCTCTGCTGGAAGGACTACATCACATAAACAAGGACTCATGGGGATGCCCTTTGACTCTTCCTTTTGAAGCCATTGAACCCTGAGAAAGTACTTGACAGCCAGTCCCCCCATTCTGTCTCCTAACCTGGCTCCTCTAATTCCCCAGAACCAAAGATGCTCTCAGGCAGTAGGTATCCCTCGGCTAAAGGAAGGAGACAGAGAGAGGGGAGCTGAGACCCAGAGGCCAAAGGTTTCCAGCTTCAGACCTTTCTCCTCCCAAAAGGTCCATCCCCCACTTGAGGACCCAGCTTGTTATACCTGCAGCAGGAAGCAAAGAGGCCATTTGCTCTCTATGCCCAGGAGACATAGTGGCTCCACTTTCCCTTTATCTTTCTTTGACTGTAAGGACACCTCCTTACAAATCTCCCTAGGTGAAAACTCTAATTCAAAAAGATATGTGCACCCCAATGTTCATAGCAGCATTATTTATAATAGCCAAGACATGGAAACAACCTAAGTGGTTATCAACAGATGAATGGATAAAGATGTGGCATATATATATATATATATAAAATGGAATATTACTCAGCCATAAAAAAGAATGAAATTTGCAGCAACATGGATGGACCTAGAGATTATCATACTAAGTGAAGTCAGTCAGATAAAGACAAATACCATATGATATCACTTATATACTTATATGTGGAATGTAAAAAAAAAGATATGAATGAACTTATTTACAAACAGAAATAGACTCACAGACACAGAAAACAAACTTACGGTTACCAAAGGGGAAAGCGGGGGAGGGATAAATTAGGAGGTTGGGATTGACATATACACACTACTGTCTATAGAATAGATAACCAGCAAGGACCTACTGTACAGCACAGGGAACTATATTCAATATCTTGTAATAATCTATAATGGAAAATAATCTGAAAAAGAGTATATACATTTATGTGTGCGTATAGCTGAATCACTTTGCTGTGTACACTTGAAACTAACACAATATTGTAAATCAACTGTACTTCAATTAAAAAGTAAAATAAAATAAAACTCCCTAAACTGTTGTGAGTCTGGGCTCCAGCTCAGGATCACTCCTACGGGACCTGGGCCTGAGTGATACGATGCCCCAAACTGCAGCTCCATCAGGGCCACTCTGACGTTTTGGCCAGCGTGGCACCCACGTCAGTCTAAGACTCCAGGAGAAACAGGCATTGCTGACCTCCCTCATAGTTATAAACTGGACCGGAGGTAAGAGGCCTGCAATGAAATAGGAAGATGCAAACCCAGACCCACCAGATGTGATGGTCCAGCTCTTAGCCTCTTACTCAGTTCAGTACAAATGCCTTTTCATTAAACTTCGTAGAGATATCTGCTAATTCAAAGGTGACTAGAGATCAGCCTTTTCCAGGTAATTCCCACGGGGTGGAGGTAGCAGAGAGTAGAGCTCCCCGTTGGTAGAGAAGAAAGTAGGACATGGTAGACTTGGAGGATGCTGAGTGCTGTCCCTAGAACCTTCCGTTTACACTTCGGAGTAACTTGGGAGGATAAATATTGTTAGCCTCACTGCACGAGGCCATGGAGTAACTTGCCTAAGATCACACAGTTAATAAAGCACAGAGCCAAGATACAATGATTCACGTCGTTCCCAAAGTACTTTCTCCCACGCCTTATATCTCAAGCTTGAGTGATTTGAGCGCCACTTCCTTGGTCTCACCATATACGTGTACATGTGTGCTATCACTTACTGGATATCTTTCTTCATGTGGATCTCTTTTTAAACTTATATACATTCTATATTTATGTATTCAGTTGTGTTTATTTTTAATATATGCAAAGACGTTCTATTTAAGAGACATCGTAAAACCATTTATGGATCAATGATCAAAATAGAAGATAACTCTAAAGATAAAAATAATGAAAATGAGTGTCCCTCCCTCCTCCCCACGTGTCTCCAGGAGAACATCACAAGTACCTGAATAAGGAAAGGACATCAGCACAGGTTTGGATGGAAGAGACCAGTCGTGGGAAACTGACTCCATTGTAGATTGACCTGTGGACCAGCTACTGTCAGCTGCCTGTTTTCATATATCCCATGAGCTAAGAGTGAGTTCCAAATGGTTCCAAAAAAGAAGAGTGTTTTATAACATGTGAAAATGAAATGAAATCCACATGTCCGTGTCCACAAATAAAGGACACAGCCATGCCCATCTATTTACACACCATCCACGGCTGCTTTCACTCTGCTGCAGAATTATGTAACTGCCACACAGAGACCGTCCAACCTGCAAAACAGAAAGTATTTACCATCTGCCCTTTTGTAGGAAGTTTGCTGACCTCTGGCCCTGGTGGTGGAGGACAGTGCTTTACAAGGGAGTCCGGTCTTTTGTCTTTTGAGCTTCAGGGCTCTTTTATTAGCTGTTATCCAAACCACTCACTGTCACTTCAGGGGACCCCTCATCTAGAACATTCAGGCTTCGGGTGGCCCAATTTATCCCGTACCAGGAGATGGCCATGAATATGGCCCACGTGTCACCCCTGAGTATGGATGATGATGTTGGTGATGGTGGTGATGATGCAGGGGAAGAAGAAGGAAATGGAAAAGAAAATGACAAGATAGCACATAGGGTTTGTGGATGCTGTGCTTGGTCTAGTAATCCACCTAGTCCATCCCATCCCATCCCTATTAGAGAGAGACTATTGGTCCCATTTCACAGATGAGAAAAACCAAGCCTGGAGCGGTGCAGTGTAGTAAATTGCACATGGCCACACAGGGGATGGTGGCTCAGTTATCAGTCAGCGTTCCAGCTCCTGAACCTGGATCGTACCTCTCTGTCAGATGGCTGCCTGCCGCACCTTCTGAGTCCCAGGAAGCCTTAAGGTTCTTTGTTGCCGTCATGATTGATTTCGTTTTACCCAACAGCTTACTGACACCCGGGCAGGTCTACAGCTGAAAAAGGTGATTCTCAGAAACATTATTAAAGTTAAGAAAACGAAAAAGCCACAGAAAGTATCAGTCATTCACAAAGTATATTCCCAGAGTGATCCAATTTCCAAACCCAAAATCAAACACAGTAATAAATTCCCCACCTGTTGGACTCAGATGCCTGGGCAGATCTCAGAAATCTTCACGAGAGATCGAAGAATCCATCTATGCATCAGGGCTTAACTTTAGATAAATGAATAGTGTTCTATACTTATCAGTGAAGTTTAAAGCTAATTAAATGCTATTGTGGTTTAGAAAAGAAATTCATTTAAACAGATTATTGAATTTATATTATCTTTCTGTCATGAGGCTTCCTTTTCCCGTCAATAGTTAACTAGATTGGAATAACTGCCGTCCCCGATATCCTGACATTGAAAAGTGACTGGGGACCTTGACTGCAAATTTAACCTGACAATAGAACAAAACGTTTACAGTTGATTCTTGCCAAGCAGACTCGGGTATACGAGCACCGGATTCAGAGCCCTTCCACTTCCATGAGTCTTTCAAATCGAATTACCCAGCTCTGTGTATATCCATGGGAAATGAATATGGACAAAATTTATTTTGAGTCCCATCCAGAAGCTTTTTCCAGAAACAGGTTATATTTTTAGCCAACTATAAAGTGGTCACTGGCTAACATCAGCTCTGTTTTCTGAAATGAGTAGCTGCCTCAAGCCACAGTGAGTGCTGTGTCACCACGAGTGTATGAAAAAGCTGGATGCAACCATTCACGAGGGTCGCTGCGGATGGGATTTCTACCTTGGGCGGGAGATGCTGATAACCTCAGAGGACCATTCTGATTCAAAATCTATTATTCTAAGATAAGACCCTGGAGCATTTTTCTGAGACGATCCCAAAGAAAATGTAACAACACCAGGCACACAGTGGCTCTTGTTCATCACTTAGCTGTTTCTTCTGCCTGCCCGCCCCCTGCCCCCAACTTTCCATTAAGTTCGTAAAGAGTAGAAGATTTGGCTTCTGGGCTGCAATTTAATATGTGTGTAAAAGTGATATGAGGATCCTGACCATCAAGACGGCTGTAGTCCAAGGAACAGGGCAGGCTTTATTAGCTCCTCATCAATTAAACAAGGAAAACCTTCAGGCTCCAAAATGAACTCTGTCTCGGGGGGCAACAGAGAGAGATAGTTTTGTCTAAGACAGCAGAAATCCACTGCGGACAATGGAAGCTCTGTTTCACATGGGGAAAGGGTGGGAGTCTCTTATCTGCCTTCAACAGCTATTTTCAGTGAGGGAGATAATCCCCCTATAAAGGAGGGGGTGACAAACAAGGGACCCCGGTGGCTATCTCAACCTCCACGTCCTTCCACACCAAGATTCTAGCATGTCCCACTCCGTAGGAAGACTTTTCCCATGAGACTCTTTTTGTGCAACAATGCTATGGGCAGCACCACCTTCTAGATCCTGACACTTTGGTGCAGAAAGAGTGGAGAACGACAAGCCATGACAGGTGTGTGTGCCCGGGGATGGGAGGGTCTGATGGATATTTGGTAATATTGTGATAGACAATGAAAGGCAGGGACTGTAAAGAGATAATGTTAGAAAATGAGGCTGATGGATGCCTGGTCGTGGAGGGACTTGTGTGCCAGGTGAGATGCTCCTGCAGTTACAGAGCCAATAAGGGTTCTGAGAAGGGGAGTGATGGGGATGTAGATATGTCAATCACCACCTGGGGGAATGCACTTGGATGCCCCACAGGCTTCAAAAGCCAAGGGAAGAAGCTTTGACTGGAGATACTAATGTGGGTATCATCAGGGTATAAGTGATTGATAAGGACATGGGAGGTATGAGATCACCCAAAGGAATAGAATATGTAAGAGGTATGGACAACACGTGGAACCTATGAATGAGATAAGAAAGCAACAACAACCAAATGGCACAAGAGCAACCAGGGAGTTCAGGAGAGCAGAGGGACACAGGAGCCAAGACAGATACCATCCAAGCACCACAGAGTGCCACCTTCCTCCAATCGAAGCACCACTTCCTCTTTGGGGACAAGAGTGAGAGGGTGCAGGGATCCAGCAAACCAGAATTGAGGGTAGCCACTCCTCGGAGATCAAGTGCATTCTTGGTACTAAAGAGGAAAGCAATGACGTAGAGACTTGGATTGTCAAGAGGACGTGGCCCTGGTCTAGGGGCAGGAATGTTGAGCCTGACCTGACCCTGACCGTGCGACTTTCAGAAGGTCACTTTTCTCCTCCTGGGCTCCATTGTCTCAACTGGAAATTCAGGGGCTCGACTGCTCTGCTTTCTGCTGTCAACTCAAACAAGCTCCATTTCTATAAGGAGATGAAGTTGTCAGTCGTCTCCCCAGCCCAGCTGGACCAATCATCATCACCCTCCCCAGTTGCCAGAAATATCACAATTGAATGAAGGGGGCGCAGTGGTTAGGAATCCGCCTGCCAATGCAGGGGACATGGGTTCGAGCCCGGGTCCGGGAAGACCCCACATACCGTGGACCAACTAAGCCCGTGCACCACAACTACTGAGCCCGCATGCCATAACTACTGAAGCCCGTGTGCTACCACTACTGAAGCCCGTGCGCCTACAGCCCGTGCTCTGCAACAAGAGAAGCCACCGCAATGAGAAGCCCGCGCCCCGCAACGAAGAGTAGCCCCTGCTCGCCGCAACTAGAGAAAGCCCGCGCGCAGAAACGAAGACCCAACGTGGCCAAATAAATAAAATAAATAAATTTATTTTTAAAAAAATTGAATGAAGGGGCCCAGCTATTTCAAAAATGGAGCATTTCCTTTTCCACCTTCAAGCTGCCTTAATGTACACGCCCCGCGTCATGCCTGGTTCCCAGTGTTACAGTGAAAGTACTCTGTTCTTCCTGATCAATAGAGGAACTCTCCTCTTGGGCTCTGAAGGTCAGTTTAGAACATTCTTAAAAGTCTTGAATGAGTCATGAGAGCGTTTCCAAACTCATTTTGGGGAAATGCTGTAGCTTAGGGCACAGGAGGATCATTTTACAGGTGTCTTGGCGACACGGGGATTTGTTGACCTCCCAGGGGGTGGGGTGGGACACCTTTGCTTCTCCCCTGCCAGGAGGTTCAGCTCTGTTGCACCAAGAGAGCCCTTTGCACAAGATACCCCCGTGTGATGCCCTCACCCCCTCTCACGAGATAGTTCAGCCCAGAACCCCTGACACACACTTGTTAGTTGGTAAAATGTATTTGTATCAAATTGCACATCACTATATATTTCTGACCTTGTTTTTTCAAAATGATCTTATTTTTAATTCTTCCATAAAATTGTCTGCTACCACCTCAAAGTTGCAGTCTATGATTAATGATGTGAAAATGTTGATAACATTCAATCGCCTCTTCTCTGTAAACGACAATATTTTTATTTAAGAAAAACTATATCCAACAACAAATTCTACTAAATGAAGGGTAGTCTTGATTCTAATTTTTCTCACATTGAAATGTATACATATTTCAACCCAAATATTTTCACACTTTTTTGGCTCCCATTCAGAGCAGCTTTCTTTGACACATACTCCAGTAAGCCAAAACAGCAAATAAATTGCCCCATCTTTTTGAACTTTTGACTACATTTAAATGCTGCCAAGTTGTAGGTCTCATCAATTTTGTTCTATTCTGGTACCGAATACATACCTTTCCATTAAAAATAGGAGCTCAACAAATTGAGCTATTTCACAGTGAAATCATAGAATACCAGCATTCACTCTTATTCACCATTTGCAGTCGCATTGTTTGATTTATTCATTTCTCCTTGCTTTATGGAGATAAACTTTCATGGTTTCCAGTTTGCAAACTTTGTCTTCAAAATCGCAACATTGCAATTTGCTAAAAGTTTCAAAGCTTCACTAAAGTTTTACGGTGTTCTGTTTATTGCATATTTTCATTAAAGATTTTCAACACCTTTTGAACAAAATGCAGCTACAGTTTAGAGGACTTATTTCCAAAAATGTCCAAATCGTCATATAGCTTAATTCACAAAGGTTCAGATATTTCTAAAGTCCAATTGGTGGCAAATAATGAAAAAAAGAAAGCACATACTACCAATGTCAAACTATTTTGGAAGGAATTCAACATTAACTTCATCAAAACAATTTTGTATTTCAGTTATTCTGTGTATATCTGAAAATAGTCATAAATAGCAACACCTCTGGCCTCTACTGTGATTGGCAGATTATCAAGAGCTTTCTGGACACAATTATGAATTTTTAGTGCACCGCAACCAATTCCAAGTATATTTCTGCTCCATAATTTTCTTAATTTAAAACACTGGTTTTACCACAAAACTGTGTTCTCGCAGACCTTGTTTACATTATCTCTGTAAAAACAATAATTTCGTCTTCAATATTGAACTTTATAACGACATTTATAATAGCGTTCACAACAATGGCTAGATTTTGCCTTTAAGAAAACGAACTTCTAAAAGCTTTGCTCTATTGTCATGAATTGGACAAAGAATCAAGCTATTATGGGGATTAATTGATTTTCCTACTTGGAGTATCTGATGACATTTTATAAAACTGGCATCACTTAGCTGTGGGAGGAGTTCTCTTAATGGAACCCACACGTCAACAGCTATGGCTTCATTTTTTGTACACACCAGGAGAACTTGGGATTCAGGATGAGTGATTCTAGAGACCTAGAGTCAGCAATACTGCATCACACACTCCAACATTTGTTAAGAGGGCAGATCTCAGGTTAAGTGTTCTTACCACACACACACACAAAAAAAAAAAACCACAAGGAAACTTTTGGAAGTAATGATATACGGCTTTTATCTTGGTTGTGGTGATGGTTTCATGGGTGTATGCATGAGTCCAAACTCGTCAAGTTGTATACATTAAATATGGGCAGTTTATTGTATATCAATTATACCTCACTAAAGCTGTTTAAAATTTTTTTATTTTAATGAGTGGAATTAACTTAGAAGCTATAAATGATGTAAATAAATTCAGTTATAAATAAAAAGTAATACTCTTCAGAGTAAGTTTAAAACATGCTTTCTAAAGTTGCATATAGCCTTCTTAAAATAACTCCTGAAGTAACTTCTCAGGTAGATGTTGACCTTTCTTTACCATAGTTGAGTCCTCTGGGTTTGGGGGGCCGGGGGGGGCCTGGTCACTGACACTGCCGAGCCTCCCAGGGTGGACAGCAAAGGCCTGCAAATATTTTGTGCACATTACATGTTGTTGACATTGATGATGATCAGCTTTCTTAAGAAACAGAAATTTAGTACATACTTCATTTTCTATTAAATACACAATTTTTAAACAACCATTGTGATCTTTATAAGGATTGCATTAATTGGGAAAGAACTGATATCTTGATAAAACTTAAGTTTTCTAATATAGGAATTAATATATTCCTTCATCTATTTAGATTGCCTTTAATTTACCTCACTATTACTGTAGAGTGTGATGTATAGAAATTTGACACATTTTTGTGAGATGTATTCCTAAGTACTTGATTTGTTTCATGCTATTTTAAATGGTATCTTTTTTTCAGATTTCATTTTCCACCTGTTTGTTACTGGGATATAGAAGTGAAATTAATTTTCCTACATTGACTTTGCATCTGTTAACCTTGGTAAACGTATTTATCTTAACTTTCTGTGAAGATTATTATTCTGAATTTTCTATTACATAAACATATCATCTAGGAATAATTTCTTCTTCCTTATTTCCAGTCCTTATACATTTTATTTTGTTTTCTTGCCTTATTGTACTGGCTAGTAGCTCCAGTACAGTGTTGAACAGAATTGGTGTTGGTGAACTATACTTAATTTTTCAGCTCATTTTTGCAAATGGCAAACGCAATTGCAAAATAAAATCACTCCAAAATAAACTAAATAAATAGTTACATGACTCCATAAGATTAATGACAAAATCAGTGTAGCTGGAGTATAGATGACTCGCTGTCTATGCTTCAGCCTCTATTTCCCACATATATTTCACCTACACCCAGCCCATAATTTCTGGTGTTTTCCCACAAGCCAATGGTGGCCTAGAGGCTTCCTGCATCTGGGCCATAGCACAGGGGTGAGTGAAAGTGGCCGATGCACCAAGTGGTCCCATAGGTACAGGAGTGACAAATACCCCTCCCGGCACCACCTGTGATTAGAGGATTTACTGTCCCTAGCAGCTGCTGTCCGAGAGGACTTCATCTACCAGTCCCTCAAAAGAAGGTGTTGGTGTCTTTCAACTGGGAGAGCTGGGAAAAGAGAGCTGAGTGGTTGCTGGTCATCTTCCAGATAAAACCACTGCCCATGCATCTCATACGCTAACCAATAAGGTCATGGCAAAGTGGGAACCACCAAAGGGAGGTCTACCAAAGCCACCCAGGCTTATTTCAACAGAACTATTGATAATAATATTTCATTTAAAAATGAAGAATCCCGCAAACACTAAACCAAACTGGGTGCTGAGCCAACAGGCACAAACTACCTCAGCCCTGGGCAGACTAAGACATGTGTGCCTCTTTATTCTTCCCTGGCACCAGACTTTTATTCATTTTCTCTTGTTGTATATGCGTCAAATATGCAAAAAATTTGGAAGGTGTCTGCAACAGTCAGTATTTATTCTCCATCAACAGCTCGAATATTTTCCATTTCGGAGACTTAATTTTGGTGTAAGAAAAGGAGATGGTGAATGAAGGCCAGGAAATAGAGAAGCCATCAACATCCAAACAGTGGAAACATTTAAAAAATTTTTCATTACTCTGCGGGCCTTTAGAACAAGAACAAAAGTGAAAAGAAGCCAATCTCCCAGGCACTGTTGAAAAATTTGGGGGGGGTCTGTCTTTCCCATCTGACTAATGGACGTCAGTGAGACAGGAGAAAGCATGAGAGTGTGTGCTTTGGGGCAGGAGAAAGTAGTGTTAAGAGAGGAATTTGTCATCCCCTAAGTATTATTCCCCCAAAGCTATGATGTTCCTTCAAAAGAATTGATGTTTTCCAGTCCACCATAAAACACAAAATTAAAAAAAAAAAAATCTTCTTTCCAAATGTTAAACTATCCATTAGATTGATGCTTGCAGCTCAGCAAGCTGCAGAACAGAGACTAGGATCCCAGAAGGCTTTGCTCCAACTTTCAAGCTTCCCACGGAAAGACTGGAGGTTTACAGCTGGTTTGAGGGGCAAGAAGAGAGGGTGAGGAATAACCCTGGCCTTGGGTGTGATCCAAAGTGATTTCGGGCAGCTGAAATTTTAGAAAAAAATCACTGTCCCCACACCTGCAGAAACATCTTCTTCCCCCTTGCATTTCCCCTGAAACAACACTTTAGTAGAGTCTTAACACAAAAATAACATGAGTCTTGTAATCCACTCACAGCGCCCTGAGCATCCTCAAGGTTAGCCAGCTGTCTCTGCAGCTCAAAGGGAGATGCTTCAGTTCAAGTCAAGAACTGTGGACGCTGTTAGCAGGACGAACCCGGGTTTCAAACTAACTAGAGTCAAAAGTCATCAGTGCAAACTTGGTTGATCCCAAACCCACAATAGGTCTTTCATCCTGCATGACGTGAACTTTGGCTGTTGTTACTAAACAGGGAACAAAGGGGAAAGAATGCTGAGCTGCTGAACAATGGGTGTGACTGTTTTCTGGTCATTAAAGTCTTTTTTCAGGTTCTCCGAGGCAGGGCAGCCTCCTCATTTCCACCCTCTTCTCTGACAACTGTGTTCAACACAAGTGTATCTGAAAATCAAAACAGGGGATTTGACCTCAGTAGTTTCCTATTACAGATATTCAGTCAATACGGACCAATCTAGCCCCTCTAGCCCTTGAGTGAGGATGGCTTGTAGAGTGTGAAGAGCTTCTCAACTGATCTTTCCTTACCCAACAGGAACAATACTCTCAGCCCTGGAATCTACTATCAGTGATCCACCGATGTGCTGAGTGACCATGGACAGCAGAGGTGTCTCTCCGAGCCTATGTTTTCTGCAAGCAGAAGACAACGGTTACTGGCTTGGAGAGGCTGAGATTTCCTGCAGGTAGAGGTAAGGATGCTGCTAAGACAATATTAGGGTTACTGCAACCAGCGACCTCTGCCAGATGGTCAGTTCCTGGAGGGCGCGGTGGCCAATGGCCTCATCCTCGTGTTCACCACATCGTCCAGCATGATTAGAGCCTGGCACACTCTGGAGACCCAGGAAGCATGTCTTCAATTGTGTTCACAGCCGCTTTCCAAGGGGCCGGTGTCACAGCAATGACTGTGCACAGTCTGAATACATTTGCATGTGATTTTTGCCTCCTGACTTTAGTAAATCTCCCCGCTCCTAAGGATGGCAAATTAGATTAAACAGCACAACCGTTTTCAAACACAATACTTTGGACAGGATGCACACAAAATGCAGAACAGATTTCCCAATCAATTCCTCTCATCATCTTTGAGATGGGGAATGGCAGACTGATAAGGAAGCACTTGTATAAACAGGGGGAGGAAGAAAGGGAAGAGTGGGCGGAAGGTAAACAAGCTGAGGGTGGGAATAGAAAAGAAGCAAACAGATATTTTCATAACTCCCCAAATTTTTCTTTGAAACCTGCCTAATTAGTTCTTCAGCTCTTCCTTAACTGTTGGCTTTTCACGTGGGAATAGACCGAAAGGAGGTAGAGGGAGGGAAGGGGAGGGGTGGAGTTTTTCTTCTCTTTGTACCCTCAGTACCTGGCCTGGAGCCTGGTCTGCGGGGCTAGAGTTTACTTTTATTTTTTAATTAAAAAACACAATTGTCAGTGAGATTTCACATACAATATCTCAGATTATGGGAAATGCAGTTATTGCCCATACTGCCCTAGAGCTCTTGCTGAATCTAGCGTGGTGGTGCTGCCAGCTTAACCCCAGTAAGAAAGCTGGGCTCCTTAAAGACAAGGTGGCGGGCAGCAGCTGGGATGCAAATCTGAGGCAGTCTGAGTGATGCTCTTACCAGCCATGCTGTGCTGCTTCCATTGCCAGTGCCTGGAGATCACAGCTCCCAGCCACTTGGGAGAGAGCAAAGGAAATGAAAGATGAAATTGACAGGTTCAAGAGCTGAACTCTGCAATTGCCTCCCCAGAGACTCAGAATTCTCTGTAATTAACGTAGCTAGCTGCAAGGAAAGGGATGTGCGTGGCTTTTGAAACTCATCTGGTAAACTTGAATTAAACCATGGAGAGGGCGCTGGCTGGTATCCCTGGGGAAATGGGTTTCCAGACTACTAGACACTGGGGGTGAGCTAAGATTCAGAGACACCTGGGCACTGACCCTGCTTTACCTGTCCCCACCCATGAGAGTTTGGCCCTGCTGATGAGTTTGGTGCAAGAACCAGGGGAGCCCCATGTTTGCAAACGGTCCTCTAAAGCCGTGGTTCTCTCCTGAATACCTGGAGGGGCTTTAGGAACTATTCATGCCTTGACTGCACTCCCAGAGACACCGACTACACTAATCTGGGATACAGTCTGGGTATTTGTGTTCATTTTTTTAAAAATCTTATTTATTTTTGAAGAGAGATTACATGTGTAAGGCATAGATTTTAAAATGTACACAAGGACAGTACAGTAAGTCTCCATCCAAGCCCTGTCCTCAGCCACTCACTTCTCCCAGAGGCAACTTCCAGAGATCATTTTAAAACCGACAAGAAATCATATATATTTATACATAAAATGAAAGTGTAGCGTGCACTGTTCCCCACTTTGCTTTTGCTGTGTTATCTATATGCCTTGACCCTCCTTGCTTTTGAAAAAGTTTCCCCTATTGGTAACGTCTTGCACTAGTGTGGTACATGTGTTACAATTGACGTGCCAATATTGACATGTTACTATTAGCTAAAGTCCATAGTTTACATTAGGGTTCACTCCTGGTGTTGTACATTTCATAGATTTTAACAAGTGTATTCATGACATGTATCCACCATTCCAGTGTCACACAGAATAGTTCCACTGCTCTAAACCTCCCCTGTGCTTCACTTATTCATCATTCCCTGCCCCCTCACCCCTGGCAACCATAGGTCTTCATAATTTTGTCTTCTCCAGAAAGTCATATACTTGGAATCATACAGTCTGTAACCTTTTCAGATTGTCTTCTTACGCTTAGCAATATACATGTAAGATTCTTCCACACCTTTTCATGGCGTGATAGCTCATTTCTTTGTGTAGTTGAATAATATCCTGTTGTATGGATGTATAGCAATTTGTTTATCCATTCACCTATTGAAGGACATCTTGGTTGCCTCCAAGTTTTGGCAACTATGAAGAAAGCTGTTATAGACATCCGTGTACAGGTTTTTGTGTGGACATAAGTTTTGAACGCCTTTGGGTGAATTGCAAGGAGTATGAGTGCTGGATTGTATGCTAAGAGTACGTCTCATTTTGTACGAAACTGCCAAACTGTTTTCCAAAGTGGCTGCACCATCTGCGTTCCCACCAGCAGCGAATGAGAGTTCCTGTTGCTCCGCATCCTTGCCAGCATTTGGTGTTGTCAGGGTTTAGGATTTTGGCCGTTCCAGTAGGTATATAATGCATCTCATTGTTGTTTTAATTTGCAGCTTCCTCGTGACATAGGACATTGAGCATCTTTTCATGTTCTTATTTCCCATAAGTACATAAGTCTTCTTTGGTGATGTGTGTGTTCAGATCATTTGCCCATTTTTAAATTGGGTTGCTTGTTTCTTATTGTTGAGTTTTGAAATTTCTTTGTGCATTTTGGATACTAGCCCATTATCAGATACGTGTTTTGCAAGTATTTTCTCCCAGTCTGTGGCTTGTTTCATTCTCTGAACAGTACCTTTTGCAGAACAGAAGTTTTTCATTTTAATGAAGTCCTACTTCTCATTTTTTCCTTTTATGGATTGTGCTTTTGGTATTGTATCTAAAAGTCATCACTGAACCTAAGATCACCTAGATTTTTCTCCTGTGTTGCCTTCTAGGACTTTAACAGTGTTGCATTTTACATTTGGGACGATGATCCATTTTCAGTTAATTTTTGTGAAGGGTACAAGGTCTGTGTCTAGATTCTTTTTTCTAATTTTTTTTTTTTGCATGTGTATATCCAGGTGTCCCAACACCATTTATTGAAAAGACTATCCTTCCTCAGCTGAATTACATTTGCTCCTTTGTCAAAGACTTGTTGACTCTATATACCCAGAAACCTGGGTATTTGGGGGTATTTACCTCCCACCCCCAGGTGATTCTAATATGTAGCCAGTGTGTGCATTGTTAATATAAGTTCCTCTGGGAAGGTAATGTAAACCCTGGATATAAAAGGGCAGCGGCTTAAGAAGAATCCACCTGCTTTCTTAATTCTGGAGGGGAAAGTGTCACCAGCGGCTGCATGTCCTGTTAAAACCCCAGCTCCAAGGAAAAGCCACCTCGAGGTGTGTTGCCTCTGCTCCTACATGAACTGCCTTACTTGCTTTAAGAGGAAGATTCCTAATTAAATAGGTTGGGAACGTATAGTGTGTGTGTGTGTGTGTGTGTGTGTGTGTGTGTGTGTGTGTGTGTCTGCAGCCTCCTCCTTGCAATCCTTAAACACCTGAGATCTGCACAGGGGTTGAGTATGGCCAGGTGCTCTGCAGGGCATGTGGAAAGCTTAGGCTGAGAGCCAGAAGAGGCAAGAGAGGAGGACAAGACGAGGATGGAGAAGGGAGAGGATGCAACCTCTCCCGGACGAGAGAAGGTCCCCAGGGCTGTTTCCAGCTAAGGGCTTCATCAGTTCCTGTCAAATCACCCCCTTGGCAGGGATAACATGCAAGAGCAAGGCCCTGGTGGGGAGAATGAAGTCAGGGCTTCGATCCTGGGGGGTTAGGAAGACAGAGCAGGAAGAACAGGGCTGGGGAAGCAAAGCAGCCTTGGTGCTGGTGGCAGAGCCGAGGGTCTGTAGCCGGAGGCCTGGTCCAGCCCTTGGGCCACCCAGACAGGAAGGACATTACACAGCGGAGAGGGAGCCACTGCCAGGAACTGGGGGAAACTGCGACCAAGGCAGGAGCCAGGTGGGAACCGAAAAAAACCAGGTTGGTCCCTGGCACCTGGTACACAGCTTTCAGTAAGTGTCTGTGGAAATAATGAGTGAATAAATGAACGACTTTGAAGATTTAATCACTTTAAATCACCCTTCCTGTGACCATCATCATATAATATCTCTCCTTTATGGAGTTCACATCCATGCTAGATGGTTGCCTATAGGGTAAATATTATTCCCATATATTGTGGGCTGAATCATGTCCCCTCAAAAAGAGATGCTGATGTTCTAACCCCCAGGACCTCAGAATGTGACCTGATTTGGAAACAGGGTCTTTACAGAGGTCATCAAGTTAAAATGAGGTCATTAAGATGGGCCTTAATCCAATATGATTGCTGTCCTTGTAAAAAGAAGTTTGGTCACAGAAACTGATACACACAGAGGGAAGATGATGTGAAGACACACAGGCCATGTGACTGGAGTGAAGCAGCTACAAGACAAGGAACCCCAAGGACAGCTAGCAACCTCCAGAAGCTGGGAGAGGTGAGGAAGGATTTTCCCTAGAGCCTTCGGAGGGAGCGTTGCCCTGACACACCTTGATTTCAGACTTCCAGCCTCCAGAACTGTGAGACAATAAATTCTGTTGTCTTAAACCACCTACTTTTGGGTACTTTGTTACAGCAGCCTGCAGAAACTAAACACCATGTTAAGGTGAAAACAATTGAGGCGGAGTGATATTCTGTAAATCGTCCAGGTTCACCCAGGCAGGAAGGCCCACTATTGCTATTTGAAATACAGTCTTATTTCTCCAAATCTTTCTTCCACTCTACTATGAAAGTGTGTTGTGGATCTCAAGAAAAAGATGTTTCCCAGCCATGTTTAACCAGGCCTGTGTAGACCCAATTCATCATTTCCATCATGATTCTGCAGCCTAGCATAAAGAGACCCTTCTCAGAGGTCAGTGCCTCCATAGAGCTTATTCCCATCTGATGAGCCACTCCTTCCTGCTCATATAAAAGGAGATCTTCAGTACGACACTTGACCCAATTTCATTTGGGAATGAGGTACAGAATCAGGACATTTACTGTGACAGTCATTCCAAGGGAATATTCTCTTAAAGACAAGGTCAAAATGGGGTTAAACTCAGAACTTAAAAACCAAGTCAACAATGTTCCCTGCAAATCACTAGCCTCCAGGGCCACCCCTAGGGGGGACCAGCATGGAATTTAGTCCTAAAGAAGGGACTGACAAATACACACTACTATATATAAAATAGATAACTAATAAGGACCTACTGTATAGCACAGGGAACTCTACTCAATACTCTGTAATGACCCATATGGAGAAAGAACCTTAAAAACGTGGATATTTGTATATGTACAACTGATTCACTTTGCTGTACAGCAGAAAGTAACACAACATTGTAACTCAACTATACTCCAATAAAAATTTTAAAAATAAATAAATGATAAAATACTCTTAAAAAAAAAGAAGTAGGGCTGTGTACAGGAGCTCCCCTGAAGTGTTGAGGAAAGGGCATGTCTAAAGAGTGAGCTCATGGAAAAGTGTTTTTTTTTTTCCAAATACAGAAACCAAGAGTGGGGTGGAATGAGGATAGAGTCAGGTGGAGTGGGGATTGGACTGGGACCCCACAAAGGCAAGGGCAGGAGGGTCCTCAGCCGTTCCTGCCAGCTGGTGGGAGTCTGCGCTGGCTTTAACAGCCATGCCCATGCTGGGTGGCTGCCCTGGGGGACAATCCAGGCGGCCACTTCCTCACCATCCAAGAGAACTTCCCTCCAGCAAGAGCTGTAAACACCTCCTCCCCATCTGTCCTCACTTGCCCTGACTTCCCTGCAGAGGGCAACAGCACTGAGCAGGCAGGCACGTAGCAGGCATTCGCTGAATGCATGATGGTGTGCAATCTGCAAACCATCTAGAATGCGAAAACCACCAAATCACCAAAACGGCACATCCGTCAACGGAGTCTTCCCAGGCTATGTTCCTTTTCACTTGAAGCTGTGAGCAGACAACCAGTGTATCGAAAGGGAAAATGAATGAAAAGTGAGCATCATGTAGAGTTTACTGATCAGGTAAAACATAACCAAGAAAATGGCATGTTGACGCCTCTATATACGTGTTATTATGTTGCAGGGTGAGTGAGCTGCAGTGGTCAGTCATGCTCATAGATGACTTCTGTTGGTAATGTTCTTACCCAGAACACCAAGTTTCAGAGTTTTGTTTGCTCGCTGTTCTGCATTACTTAAAATTGACATCAATGATGACTCGTTTCTCTGGATTTCCCAGCTCTCATTTAATCAAATATCCGTAGCATCTTGAAGTAGAACCGGAAAATTAGAAGTGTTCTATTTGAGTCTCTACTTAACACAGAAAATTAAACCCCACAATACACACACACAGACACACACACACTGTCATCAAGCAGCTACCACCAGCTCACTTCCCCCAGGTTAGACGCCCTAGGAGAGAGCCCGGATGTCGGAAACTCTAGGTCTCTGGCTGTGGGCACCTGCTCCCAAGGTCATGCTCACCTACAGGGAGAGGAAGTGAAGGGGAGGGGAAATGTTACGGGGAGAAATCTTTGGGGGAGAGTCTTGGATTTGAGAAATAAGATGAGATGTTTAGAACTGGGGGCGGGGGAGAGGAAGAAGAAAAGAGATGTCTTGATACCCTACTCTTCCTTCTAACCCATCTCTGGCCCCAAACAAACTAAAGCAGATACACATTCCCAGGCAGCCTTGGCAACAGTTAGCTCAGTGGCCAGGGGAATTCTCTCTCCACCTGCCTGAAAATATTATCTTGCTGTTGCCAGATGTTACTCTAACCAGAGACAGAGCAGTCCCAGACCCCAGTTACAGAAAAAAGGCTCTTATGAGCAAATACCTGGGAGGCAGAATTTCCTGATGTGAATGAGTTTCTGTCAAAGTTCAAAAAAGATTAGATATCTTTCTGTTTGGATAGAGCCAGCCAGATGGCAAAGAATTGAAGCAAGAACAAAACAAAGAGGAAGAAAAGGTCAGGGAGGAAGAACTACAGACATTGGATCTTCTGATTCAGCATTTGGCTGACAATTGATTCTATTTCCAAAGGCAATTTGAATGTTTTTGTGCTGTGAGTTTTCATGTATTTCTAGCCTCACCACCTTTGTGTCAAAATACCCCCAGCCTGATGGATTCCTCTTCCTTTCTAAGCCATGAGACCCTGTGGATCTATCTGACAGTGTTCCTTGCTGTGTACCTTGTACTGTACTTGGGGCGTATTAACCTCCTCTCTTACTAAACCGTGAACTCCTTGCAGGCAGGCAGCATCTGTGCCTAGCTCTGTCTTTTCGATAATTTGGGGTACAGCAGAGTGGGCAGGAGGGATCCGTTCTCAGGGATCACCAGGACCACTCTCAGGTTCCGTGATTCTCTAGAAGGACTCACAGAACTCAGAAAAGCAATGATACTCACAGTTGTGGTTTGTGATAGCAAAAGAATACAGGTTACACTCAGACAGGTAAAAGACACATACGGCAGAGCCCAGAAAAGAGACCACACATGACCTTGTAGTTGTCCTCTCCCCATGCATTTACACAGTGTGGAATTCTCCCAGCAAACAATGTGTGACAATACCATGGAGCATTGCCATCTGGGACGCTCACCTGAACCTTGGTGTCCAGCATTTTTATTGGGGGTCAGTCATGTAGGCATGGAGCGTCCACATAGTTGAATTCGGTTTCTTAGTCTCTGGTCACTCCAGAGGTCAGACTGATAAGGTCCCCACCATAAGTCGCATTGTTAGCCTAAAGAATCTGGCCATGGATCAGGGCCCCAGGTAAACAGAGATACCTGAGATCAGGCAGGATATTTCAAGGGTTTAGAGTATATCTCCCAGCAGCTGTCAAGGGGCAGAACTTCTCTGTAATGTGTAGGGTTTGGACAATCTGGACCTGCTGAGTCAAACTTTTATTGTACAGGATCAAAGGAAGATAAACTCTTCACCACAGGTTCATGTTCTGACCAATCGCAGGGGGTTTCTAAGCAGGCCCACCTAGGCTTACAAATGAGAACCAATTCTGGCTGAGAATGAAGTCTACCTAAATGAGAACAGAGAGCTTCCTCATGTTGAACTTTTTAAAAGATTCCGTTTAAGAAATGAGCATGTTTGCAAAACAACATCTCTCACCTTTGTTGAAATTTTTACCTATGAATTTTATGATTCTTGGGCAAACAGTAAAAAGGACTTATGTGAGGCCTATGTTTCAATACGCCAGACATACTTGCTTTCTCTAAATGCAGTGGGATTCCACTGTAATAAGGATTGAAAATATAAAATGGAATAACCTAGATCAAAAAGAGAACTCAAAATACCTCTGAAAGAAAGTGAATGGGAGTTAGTTGATGGATAAAGTAAGCCAAGAAAGAGATGGCCCGGATGAGCAGTTCTCAAAATGTGGGTAATGTCATTATTATATTTTCATGATAATACTAAGATCCTATTGGCCATTTTCATTTGTTGACATTTGCATTGATGGTCCAAAAGCAATGGTGGGTAAAACTGCAGAGGTCTCATCATGAATCCGGGCAGAGGTACCACACTGTCCCAGAAGTCATTGTATTATTCACTCCCAGGCACCTGCAGGGAAAAAGTCAATTTCACCTAAGGATGTTACAACAGTTGTTACAAGCTGAAACAGTAAAATTACTAATTGTATTAATTTTGACCTTTAAGTTCTGGTGTAGAATAGAATATGTATACAGAATTATCTAGAAAGGCTACTAAAATACTCCTCCCTTTTCCAGCTACATATCTGTGTGAAGTCACATTTTCTCTAATACTTCAACCAAGATTGAATGCAGAAGTAGAAATGAAAACCCAGGGGCCTTTTATTAACCCAGACATTAAAGAGAGTTGCAGAAAAATGAAACAAAGCCACCCTTCTCACAAAACTGTTTTGATTCGGAAAATGTAGCTATGGTTCATAAATTTAAAAAAAATATGCTTTTGGGCTTCCCTGGTGGCGCAGTGGTTGAGAGTCCGCCTGCCGATGCAGGGGACGCGGGCTCGTGCCCCGGTCTGGGAAGATCCCACATGCCGCGGAGCGGCTAGGCCCGTGAGCCATGGCCGCTGAGCCTGCGCGTCCGGAGCCTGTGCTCCGCAACGGGAGGGGCCACAACGGTGAGAGGCCCGGGTACCGCAAAAAAAAAAAAAAAAAAAAAAAAAAAATGCTTTTTTCTATTAACATGCAATGATTTTATTATTGTTATTTTTAAATCAATGAATACATAATTATTTTTTAAATTTCTCGGTTTTAACTTCTGATTCAGTAAACATTGACAGATACAATCCAGATAAGTAAAAGCTCGTTGGCGTCCTCAATAATATTTAAGAATGTAGAGTCCAGAGCCCAACATGTTTGAGAACGTCTAGCCTAGATCATGCTTCTGTCTGTCTGTCAGTCCACCTGGAGATCTTGAGGGCTGAGTCACCTCGAGGGGTAAGACTGAGAAATGAAGCTGAAAGCTGAGGATTAAAGACAGGTCTATATGGGGGAAGGTTGTATCCCACCCACTCCTTCCCCATGGAGCACAGACAGGTCTTTCTGAAACCACTGCCTCACTCTGCCCAGGACTATCCTGGATTTTTACTGAAAGTCCCACCACCTGGGAAATCCCTCCCAGGTGTGGAAAGTCCTGGTTTTCCATTGCGAGTGCAGGAGATTGGGGGGAAAGTATAAAACCCATACAGTGACCCCCAAAATAGGGACTGAAGCAGCACTATCGTTAATGTCAAGTGGACGTGGCAGAGATGTTGTCATTGTCTTTCACGTCTCCTGACCGCTGATGTTGGTGACAACCATTTGTGGTTCATTCATTAGATCCTCTGTGGTTTCAGCCCCCGAGCGATGAGATTCCAGTGTGCGATTCAAATGCACTGGAACTTTGACTTTGCCCCTGAAGTGATGGCTGTGGGATAGTGCTTGTTTAACTTTTCACACTGTGAATACTGTGATCGTGTTTTCTAAGAGTTCGCGTCATCAAAATGAGAACAATGAACTCACACCCGCATGACCCAGACATCACTGAACGAGACTAAACAGCTGTGTTATTTTAATGACAGACAGAAGGACGCATCCAACTGGATCAGGGAAATAAATAACCAAAGCAGGGCACACTGCGTGACATGCCAGAAAGAGTTTGGTCATTGTGGAGAAGAGGGCATAAAAGTACTCCTAGAGACTGGACCTCAAACATCTGGGATGAGACAGGCAAGTACTTCTAAATCCATCCAGTTTTTTGTTTCCCCAAAGACACCAATGCTCAGTCAAAAATAGTGACTGTTGAGTTATCTTGAGTACACCATGCAAAAACGCTCCTAGTATTGTATTCTTCTTTTGATTGCTCTATGAAATGGAGTAAAGTTTTGAAATTGAGTAAACATTTTCTGATTAAGAAGACGCAAGTGAAATGACCTGTGGGCAAACGAAAGGGAACATTTTGATAAATTTTGTGCTGGCCCCTAATGCTGTAGCACTCCACTCATTCTGTAAAATCTTACCAGGGATTATGCTTTTTACTGTGTATCAAAAGAAGCATCAAATTGTAGCAACTAAAAAATTCTCCCCCTAGTTCTCAGGCACTTTGATTTCAAAAATGGAATTTCAAATCATCTTAATCAACAATCCTGTCCAAAAAAAACCTCAGCTTCCCTCCTCTAGCTGCATATTTGGCAGACGACACGAATGTAAATTTTGGCAAATTCCATTTCCTGTGTAAAGTTCTTACCGAAGAAAATGAAAGCTCTCAGCTGTCAAATGTCCTTCACACCTTGTACAGAACACTGCTGAAAAGAAAAAGATGTGATTTGCTTACCTGTGTGCTACTGAGGCTTTCGTAATGAAAAGTTTTTGATCACTTTCCAGGTGTTTCGAAACATGCGGAAGCACTTAGATTTCCGATATTTTGTAAGGAGGTCTCTTCTTGCCTACAAGACGGCTGTTTTTGCTGCCAGCCACAGAAATTAAGTTACAAGATTGTCCTCCCGTATAATCATGTTTTCTAAATGTGGGACGAGAAGAACGTGGAAACACGAGAGTGCTTGGAAACACATTGGGGATGAGGATGGAGAAAAGGATTACAGTGAAACAGAAACTGATGTGCTGTTTCTGCAAAACAGTTTGATGATCTGTGAAGAGCCCGTAAGCGTCCTAGAAAAGGTGAGACTCACCGCGTCTGAGTTGTTCGATGTGAAATGTAGGTTGCAGTAAAAAGTCACACAGAAAAAAAGAAATGACTCATTTTTTGGAAATAAGACTACTTCCAAACTCAAAAAACTGTTACTGGAAAGGAGCAGTCAACTTAAATAGGAGTTTCTTAGTTTGTTTACTAAAACCATGACTTATTTGAAATCCAGCTTTGATTTCGCAAGTTCACATTACTTCTGTGTTTTTTAAAGTATTTTTCCCCCACAAAGAGAGATTTAATTTATGATGACACCCGACGTGCTTCAGAGTGTTTTAAAATGATGGACATTTTGGAGATGGCCGGCCTATAAGATGAAATTATAAATGCAAAAGGACCTGATTAGCAGAGAGCTGGTCCAACAGGAAAAGCCCATAGATACAGAGTGAATGAACATTTTGGGAGAGCTGCAAACAAATTCCTACAAGTCTACAAACCTGCTAGTGCTGGTAAGTAAAAATCCTAACTATCCTATGGCCAAATGCCTTTGTTGAGGGGTTATTTAGCTTGAGGCCATCACATTGGCCTGACTCCAGAAATCAGTGTAATGTGGGCTTAATAAGAGCACTGCGAGGCAGTGAATTTTGACAGTGTTCAGTTTTACTACTACATAAAAGAAAAGAAGGTTTTTATTTAAAGCTGTAAGCAATTCAAGGAATTCCCAGGTGGTCCAGTGGTTAGGACTCTGCACTCTCACTACCGAGACCCCAGGTTCAATCCCTGGTTGGGGAACTAAGATTCCACAAGCCACAGGGCATGGCCAAAAAAAAAAAAAAAAAGAAAAAGCTGTAAGCAATTCAAAGAAGCATTATTGGAAAAGGAAACAGAAAGTAAAAATATCCAACTGTATCAAGGGACAGAAAACATATGTCATTGTCAGTTTTATTAAATATAGGTAATAATTATTTAATTATTCCTATTGTGTTTCCCTTTTTTAAAAAAAACCCTCACATTTATGCATCTTAGGAATACACAATAATATAGCCTAAAAAACGAAAATATACAATAAATGGTTTCCAAAAAGGGGTAAGATAAATTGTTGTATCAAAAGAGAGGAACATTATAAAAATATAATTACATTTTCTGACACAGTATTTGTTTAATTGCTATCAATTAATTTCCATTATTTATTTATTATTAATTCTTTTACTATTAAATACTACTAATTGCCACTCTTCTCTAGTCCTCCTGTTATTTTAAGTAATAGCATGTATGTAGCAGAAAAGTAAATATTACGGAATGACCTAGAGTTGCAAATAAACACCTGTTTTTCGTATTTTTGTGTTACATTATAGCATACTTAGGTATAATTATTTTATATTATACTATTATGGGTTTGGGGAGTCTGTTTTTTGGTTTTGTTTTGTTTTTAGTCTGATGCAACTGTGTCCCAAACTGAAGCTCTAAAAAAAATTGATTACCCTACCATTATCACCAATACAGCACTATGCAAACCTTCTCTATATAAATCAGAGAAATCTGGGGGGAAGTTAGGTTTCTAGTGGGAATATTGATGACCCAGAATAAGGCCTTTTTTTAGGGATAGAGATGGAGGAGGCCCCCAATCTCCCAGCTGACTCCTCTCTCAGGTGATGTAAAACCTGCCAGTTCACAAGCCCTGCTTTGCCTTATGCAACAGGCCTGGTAAGAATCCCTCTTGGGGAGAGAGAGAGGCCTCTCCGGGAACCAGGCTGCTTACACAGCACCAGAGGAAGCCTCCCAGGCTGCACCGTCCTTTTACATTAAATGTGAACATGAAACCAGAGATCGTCAGGTATGCAAAGAGAATCAAGTATCTTCATTCTGAACAAGATTTTAAAAGAGATTTTTTAAAAAGAAGAAGAAACAGAAAAAAACTCGGGGAGCAAGGAAGCACTTTTAAAGCATCCTATTCAAAAAGATATTTTCCATCCCCAAACAATGAAAACATGCCATTAAAAAATACACAATCAGAAAGTCAGAGATTTTAAGTATGGCTGATGAGGGCTGAGAAAGTTCAATAAAAGTACCAGAGAACAAAATAGAAGAAATCTCTCAAAATGTAGAGGAAAAAAATAGAAATACGAATAAAGAGACATGGGGACTAATTCAGGAAGTTCATCTAATAAATGTCCCAGAAAGAGAGCAAGAGTTTAAGAAACAGTCAAAGAAGTAATAAAAAATAAAATTTTCTCCAGATGAGGGTTACAGGGGCCTACTGAGGGTACAGCTCAACAAATGAAAAAGACCTAGACCTATTCTTGTGAAATTATAGAGCATGAAAGATAAAGAGAACACCCTGAGAACTTCCACTGAAGGAAAATAAATTACCTGCAAAGAAACAAAAATCAGATACTCTTCAGCATCACTGGTGACTAGAAGATAACAGAGCAATGTCTTTCAATTTCTAATGGAAACAACTTTAATTCTAAAATATATCTACCAGGAAATAAGTGACCAACTGTGAAGAGAGAATAAAAGTAATTTGAGATGTTCAAGGACTCAGAAGGTTTATATCCCATGCATTGTTTCTTTGGAAGTTCTGGGAGTTCTCCAGGACATAAAGGGAAAGGGAGAAGATGGAGATTCAATAAAATAAAAAATATTATGGAGAACTTAGAAAAAGATTAGGAGATAACAGTGGAAGGAAGGAAGGAAGGGAGGGAGGGAGGGAGGGAGGAAAGGAGGGTGGGAGGAAAGGGGAAAGAAAAAGAGAAAGAAAAATAGTTAGAAACTTTAGGGAAATAAGCTAAATGCAAACATGGTCCAAATAAGAGGCGAGATGAATTATGGCATAATTTGAAGCAATGATCAAAAAAAAAAAAAACAAAACTGGATCTTGCTTTAACAACATTCTCCTTTGAGTGACAAAGGGATCTGCAGGTAGGGATGTATTTTCTCCCTAGAGATCCCGTCACCATTCCAAAGAGACTTACATCACTTAGCCAGAATTTACTCAGAATTGTTTGCTGGTTTTGAACTTTTAGAATCAACTTTTATTGTGGCTACAGGAAAGAAAGAAGTGTGATCAACCTGAAGATGGTGAACTTCAGTGTAAGTGACAGAAGGTGGGGAGAGGAAATAGGGAAAGGATGGGGGTAGGAATCCTGATATCTTAATCATAAAAATGGAGTTAAAAGTTGCTAAAACAAGAATTAATTAATGATTAAATACATTATTCAAAGTTGTAAGGCTAACCAGTAAAAGAACCAAAAACAATCGCACAAATATTAAACAATAGAAGATGTCAGGAGAGAGAAGGTGGAGAATTCATTAGCTAAAACCTCCTAGTGTGCATTGGGTGACAGCATTAACAGTCCACCAAAGTGGTATGAAAATTACTTTCAACTGAAAACATCTCAGCCATCAGCAGCCACAGAAAGAAACATTATCTGAACTTCAGCAGAGCCACACAAAAAATACAGGTGCTGTTGACCCCCCTCCAAGAGTCTCCTGTCTGGGAGAGGACTGACCCTTAGCACTGGGAAGTGAACTCTCAGCTTCCCAACAGCACCAAAAAGATCAATTATATCTTCTATACTTTGACACTGAAGCTCTAAACCACACCCCTCTTTTGTTAAGTTGGTTATAAAGGTTTACCTCTGTCTATTCAGTGAGTTACTCAATACTGAGTACTCCCACATGCATAGTAAACTTTTCTCCTGTTGATCTGTCTATTGCCAGTTAATTTGCAGGCCCTCTTGCACAAGACCTAAATGGATAGAGGAAAAGTTTTCCTCTCAATAGTTTTGGTAACAAGGATGGGGATGGTTGGGACTCCCGCAGCCTACAGCTCAGCTATTAGGGGCTCTGACAAGCCAGCACAGGTAAGAGTAAGCTTTCTTACCAATCAGACTCCCAGATCCCTGCTCAAGGTCTGCTCAAGGGAGGGCAAGAAGAGCCTCTGTCTCCCTCTCTATTTTTAAAGGGGGATTTTCTAAAATTTAGATTTACAGGATACAATTTTTGCTTAAAACTAGTTCTTTGGATATTTGATTCTTAGAGTTGGGCCAGCCCCTCCCACATATAGCCATTCTCTCTGTCTTGCGTGTTACCACTTTGTATTGTCCCGACTAAAAGTGTTTTGTGTCCTGCAAGCTTCGCTTTGGAAGCCGGAGTGTTCTTTCTGGCTTTTCCCTGCTAAGGGGCACAAACTGTTGGGTCTCTCTCTAGAGGCAGCCAATTGCCAGTTTGAGGGCCCGAGCTTTCTTACTGAATGTCCAGTTCCCCTGTGATTGGCTAAATTCAACTTCCTTTCTATCAAATTGCCTCTGTGGTGCTGAGAATTACCATCTCAGTATCACCCATCTGGTGTCATGGATTGGTGGGTCCACGACTGAAGGCAATTGATGGGGTCAGCAATTGTCAGTTACACCCCCAGAGCCTACCATGGAAATTAAAATAGAGGGTCAGGAGCTGGATTTTTTTCAGTTGATACTGGGGCAACTTTCTTTATCATTTGCTCAAAAAGAGCTTGTTGCAATCACAGTCCCTTCCTCTTCGCCTGTGAGATGTAATCTCCTACCACCCGGAACTATCTTCTCAGGGTCTCCTCTGAGTAAGTGCCAATTGCTGCCCTCCCTGCTTCTTGAACTCCTGCTGACTGTATGCTCAGCCACTCCAGCACCAGCTGTTTCCTTTCTTATGGACGTGACTTACTGAGGATAATTTAGAATGTCAATGGCTTCTTTGAGAAAACTTAATATCTCTCAAACTGGATCCTCTAACACCTTTCTCTTCTCATTCTGCCCTTAAGATCCGTATAGTCACTTAAGCTTTAGGCTCCCTGCTCCATCAAGGGTGCTCAAGGGACTCAGGGACCCCCAGAAGCAGCCACCTCAAACTAAAGAGGCTAATCGCAAATAGACTGAATATTTCATCCACTCAGATGAGCTTGGGAGACGCCTAGACAGCTGTGTGACACCTCCTCAGCCCCTTCTCCAAAATTTAGTCCACAGCCTCCTTAAGATTACGTATCAGGGCAAATGAAAATCTTAAAAATCTCCGCTACAAATATTCATTAAAAAGCTTTAGCCCTCATATTGAGCAGATAACCTTAACTTCTTCCATTTGCCAGAAGCACAACTTGGATAAAAATATAAAGAGATGCAAAGATGAGAATGAATTCTAATATAAACCCGTGAGTTTTGTGTTCCTGTTTATGCCTAAATGAAAGCTGAAGGTCTCTACTTGCATCTGTCTGTATGTTTATGTAATTATGTATACATGGTATTTTCCTGCCTCCTGATGCTATGCCAAATTAATTTATAAAATCTTTTAAAGGAGCTGTATTCTAATTGGCTTAGAGAAAAATAAGCACTCATATAAATAAAATATTCCTAAAATTCTCAGAAATACAGAAATTAGTCCAAATGCTTTTCAAGTTCACATGATTTGGGCAAATAAGGCTAGTTCGATATAATTGATTTAATAAAAACAGGTATTTCTTCAGAGTTGTCAGCATTAAATACAGTCCAAGCATACATTTTTATTCTACCTGGGTTAATTAGTCAAATAGGTTTATAGTATATCTACTGTATGTTTAAGATTATAAAATTTATACATTTGAATTTAATCAAATTGAGTCATTGTTCCAACACACTTTATTTGAAAAATAATTATGTTTTTTCATATCTGCCTAAAAATAGTTTCCAAAACCTTTTTGGTGACTTGCAAACTTAGAGTTATATTTCATGTAACAGATATTCATTAAAGATATAAATCATTTCTAAATAAGAAACTACTAAAACATTTATCCTGAGTATAAGTTTCTACACTTTTAAAAGAAACTAGAGATATTTGGATTAGTTATTTTTTAAAAGAAACTAGAGATATTTGGATTTGTTAATAAACATGTTCTTTTCCCACACTGAAATTGTTATTTTTTTACTTTAAAGAAGCATATATCTGTAGAAATTGTGAAATGGTATATATATTCATAAATTTGCTAATCACTATAAAATGCTGATACATGACAGACAATTCACAATGGTCTACTTCCTAGTTTTCTCTGCATAATAAAGGTTACTCACAGTTAAAACTTATAATTGATATATGTAAATGAAACTACTAGAAATAAAAAGAGGGGAGGGAAAGAATTTTGTATGCAAGGAGCGTAAGATGTATCTCTGTTAAGGGAAAAAGAAAGTAATTTTGTCCCAAAGTAATTGTTTAGAGGTTGTTTAAAGGTTGTTTCACAATGAGAAAGACAAAAGAATAGGACAAAAATCTGAATGGACATAGAAAGCTATAAAAAGTATGCAGGGAAAAAAAGTGCTCAAGCTGGCTTAGATCAAATAGATTTATCTGTGAGGGTTTAAAATGAGCTTTAATATTAGTAGGTTAGAGACTTCCCTAGCGGTGCGGTGGTAAAGAATCCACCTGCCAGTGCAGGGGACACGGGTTTGAGCCCTGGTCCGGGAAGATCCCGCATGCCGCGGAGCAACTAAGCCTGAGTGCCACAACTACTGAGCCCACGTACCACAACTACTGAAGCCCACGCACCTAGAGCTCGTGCTCCGCAACAAGAGAAGCCACCGCAATGAGAAGCCTGTGCACCACAACGAAGAGTAGCCCCCACTTGCCACAACTAGAGAGAGCCCACGTGCAGCAATGAAGACCCAACGCAGCCAAAAATGAATAAATAAATAAATAAAATTTATGAAAAAATAATATCAGTAGGTTACTGATGTCAAGCTAGACTTTTCTGTCTCTTAAAATGACTAAAATTCTTGGGTTATTAATCTGCTCTTCATGAAAGATTGTAAAAGGTTTTTCTTTAGCTCTTAAAATAATCCATCTAGGAAACAGATTCTGTGACTAATCAGAATAATCTCCTATGTTGTCCTTATCATGTTCTCAATAATTTAAGAGAAACAAATTTTCTTATTAAAGAGCTAAGGTTTTTTCTTGATCAAAACTGTTACCTCCTGTATTTACCTTTAAAATCTTTCATCATCGCTTTGGTTAAATAAATAACAAAGTATTTTTTTCACAGTGACCTATGA
The DNA here is from genome assembly GCF_059928025.1 of Delphinapterus leucas. Lineage (NCBI taxonomy): Eukaryota > Metazoa > Chordata > Mammalia > Artiodactyla > Monodontidae > Delphinapterus > Delphinapterus leucas. The sequence continues at coordinate 31,834,812 of NC_143149.1, forward strand.
TCTTATTTAATCACGTGTTCAAACTTTTTGACATTTTTGACAACTTTTGATATTTTGCCTTCCCCCAAATCAAATTCTAAATGAAATCTTTATCTCAAGATGACTTAGGGGTTTCCCAGAGGGAATCTGGAAAATCTCAAGGGATTTGTTTCACTTTCTACAAAAAGAAATGTTAGAACATACTTAGGTTTACTTGATAAATTTAATTGTATAAAAAGCATTGTCAAATAAGAAGAGATACTGAACCTTCCCTAGGTTATTTTTATATGGGTAAATGTCGTTAATGTAAATATTTCAGGAATTATATCCAGTTCCTAGAAATTTGTCAGTGACCTTACTGTTCATGACAGGTCTTTATGCTGCTTTGCCTGACAGTAGAAAACAATAGTATAATGCTATCGGTCATAATTCCAGAAACTATTGAAAATTTTGTATGTCACAGAAACAACCAAATTTCTTAGTCAGTTGCATTATGTTTATAATGAACTCTCATTAGATCATAAACCATGCCCTTTCTAAGTTTTTCGTCATTCACAGATAATTCTGGGTTTACCCTTGTTCTTCTCCGAAAGCACCTTGCAATCAGCTACAGACCAAAGTGAAACTTCAGCAGAAATGAACTGTCTCAGAAACCCAGGAAAAAGACGATGCCGGGTCTGGGGTACAGGTTTTTGATAGCATTGTTTAATTCACTTTGAGATCATACCACTGGACCAAGTCAAGTTTTACAAGAACTCTAGTGGAAAAGCCAATGAGTTCATGAAATTGCTAACCCAAGTACAAGCAGAACAAGAACTAATTACATGGGAGTGAATGAAGTGATGGAGAATAATTATGATTTTTTATGGATTTCGTTTGGAACATTGCATGTTCTTCAATGTTCTATTTTCTAGATGTAAGGAACTCCTTTCTCTTAAGCTATCCATAAGTCATAACAATTTAGTAGATTACACTTTTGTAAACAGAAATAAAACATGATTTTTTCTTCTGCCTGATTCCTCCAGAATTCAGAAACTCTTACTGAGTATTCTTATTTTCATGTCAATATCATTATTTACAGTTTCAGTAAGAATCTATCCTCCTGGTATTAAGACATGACTAGAAACATTAGTTACGTAATTGAGGCTTTGACTGGAAAGTCATATTTGAGAATGATGTGCGTAGAATTAGGCATGAGTTCTATGGAAGTAAGCTTGAGTTTACGGAGCCAATGCTTACAAAGTCCTCTTGGAAATACCAGCCTGGTACCTGACTTTCAGGGTTCCCAACCTTACAGGTCATTAAGGAAGGTAACTTCCTGGCAAGCCCAAGAACTATAAGATATTCAGGGGACGGCAAGAAGAGGATTCACAGAAATCTATAGGTTCTGCATGTGAAGTCTAATGACAAGTTCTTGGTTTGGCTTCCTGGTCTCAAGAGGCTTTAGAAGTGCAATCTGAGACTCTTAGCTTCCAGCAAAGCAAACTTTAAAAGGCCTGTGTGGTCAATTACTCTTCATGCTGCCCTTATGAATAATCAGGCCACATTTAATGAGATAAGACTTATTTTTGTAAGCAAGAATGATCTTACTTTATCTATGACTAAAGAAGGAGGTAAATATAGAGAGATGTTTCAATAGAAAACTATAACACACCCTTGTGGGTTATTAGATTCTAGTCCTGTTGGTTTTCTTTGAGGTTTTATTATCTACCTGTAAACTGGACTGGATCATGCCATCTTACACATTTTGTTGGTCTTTCCCAAATTCTCTATTCTTCTAGCTTACTTTGATATTGAGTTATGACCCTCAAAATGAACATTTTCAATTTCTCTCCCACTCTACTGACTTGGTGTCACTGAAATCAGACCTGACTGCCCAGATCCTCCCTGGAAGTCTCTAGATTGTCTTGTAACTGCCCTTTTCCCCAAGGATCTGAAAAAGTCCTGCAAGCTGAAGCTGGTTGACTTGAAAAAAACTTACTTCCAAGGACTGATCAACCCATCAGGTCATGTGTGGGAGGCCATGAACAAAGACATTCAAACTGAAAACCAGAAAATCCATTGGATTGCCACTGGCATCCTCCCCCCACCATCTGAACATGCTTTGAACCCAATGTTTAACCCTCTAGATTCAGAAACTGGGCTTATAGTCTGCTCCAACCATTCATCTTTGCTTTTCTTCATTCTAATCTGTTCTTCTTTCCCTTTGAAGATGGCTCACGTCCCAATTTCTAAACTGAGTCTTCTCTTCATAGCAATCAACACAGCTTTTTGTCTGTGAAATTTCTTGAGAAATTTCAAAAGGGGGAAACGAAGGAGTTAACAGCTTACCAAAGCGGCATGAAAACTTTTTTCAGTTACTTTAAACTGGGGGTGATCAGCCCCCACAGAAAGAAACAACATCTTCCCTTTGGGGGAGCTGAGCCTCCCCCAAAATACAGCTGCCATTGACCCCCTCCTCCTCTGATCCCTGTTTGGGAGCAGACTGGCCCCTAGCTTTGGGAAGTGAGAATTCAGTGACCCTGTAGCATGAAAACAACCAACAGACCCTTTCGTACTTTCCCATTAGAGTCCTAACCTCCCCCTTTTTTGTTAAGTTGGTATATAAACCTTTACCTCTGGCTACTCAGCAGGTCACCTGCTACTAAATATTCCCATGGCAGAATAAGCTTTTCTCCTGTTAATCTGTCCATTGCCAGTTAATTCACAGGCACCAATTATACAGACATGAGGTGGGTAGGGCAGGGGCCTCCAACCCCCCAGGCTGCAGACTGGTAGCGGTCCGCAGCCTGTTGGCAACCAGGCCGCACAGCAGGAGGTGAGCAGCTGGCGAGCAAGCGAAGCTTCATCTGCCTTCCCCATCGCTCACATTACCTACTGCCCAACCATCCCCCCCCCAACCTCCCGTCTGTGGAAAAATGGTCTTCCACGAAACCGGTCCCTGGTGCCAAAAAGTTTGAGGACTGCTGGGGTAGAGAAAGTTCTCCTCCTACCAAAGATGTCAAAAATTAGTGTCTAAAATTGACAAGTCAAAGAAACAGGGAAGTGCATTATAAGTGTATTGTCTGTAGTTAACAAAGGTAACCAATAGAAGACCTCAGAAAATAGGTGCAAGGGATTGTCTTGGGGGAACTGGAAATGGGGTTTGGAAGGGTGAGGACGAGCAAGTCATTTGTTTTTCGTTATGAACTTTTCCATTGATATCTGATTTCTTGGTGTGCACATAATAATACTTTGATAAAAAGAAAATGAGGGCTTCCCTGGTGGCCCAGTGGTTGAGAGTCCGCCTGCCGATGCAGGGGACGCGGGTTCGTGCCCCGGCCCGGGAAGATCCCACATGCCGCGGAGCGGCTGTGCCCGTGAGCCATGGCCGCTGAGCCTGCGCGTCCGGAGCCTGTGCTCCGCAACGGGAGAGGCCACAACAGTGAGAGGCCCGCGTACCGCAAAAAAAAAAAAGAAAGAAAAGAAAATGAAAGTAGTGAAAGCAGAAGAAAGTAATGCCTGAGGACAGGTGTGAACACTTTCACACACTCCACGGAGTCAAGCTTCTCTCCTCACCATCCCCCAGGCCTTCCACGGATGTAGCACAAAACTGTGAGCCTGAAACGTATACAGCCCAGGGGACTCATACCTGGGCAAGAGTCCCAGTAGAACCTAAAGGGGATGTGGAAACTGTCTGAGACTTCAAACTCCAGACCCTGGTGAATTACACATTCAACTGCAAATGTTTTTGCTGTGCACTCGGCCAGGCCCACAGTCGGAGGTATTCATGTGCTAATCAGAGCTCACAAAACAATGTTATCCATCAGCAGCTAAAATCAGTACAAATTGTTAGCGTGAGAAACTTTCAAGAAGCCGAAAGGGAACAGACTTCAAAGGGACCGCATCTAGTTTATTATGGAAAATCTGATTTCCCCACCTCTATCAACTGTGTTGCCTTTCTTTGGACTATCAAAGGATGTGTACACCAGATAAATCTAAGTTTGCAAAGCTTCACCTCCACACGCAATTTTCACAGGCTTTCATCAACCTCCAGAGGCTTGTTGAACTGGAGGCCCTGCCCTATTTCATGCACATGTGCTGTTTTTCAAAGAAAACCCTGAAACTGAGGGATATACCCAAGAGGTTCCCAAATTTTCTGGGTTCCTGGTGTTTTCAGTGTCTCAGTAATTTGTTTTAGCATTCCAGGCCAAAAGTAGTTGGGTCCCAAATAACTTAATACATATTTATATTCTTACTAACTCAATAACCAGTTGAAAAAATATACACATAAATTGAAAAAAAAATTATTCTTAACCACAACTACTTACTACTGGGATGTGTGCCCTGGGTGCACCTGCTTCGGGGTACCACCACCCTCATTTCCTGTTCGCCACTGATTTTTTTCACATGATACTTTATTTTTATCACAGTGGAGAGTGGGGAAAATAATTTTGCCTCTACCCTTCTGAATTCTTAGCTGAGACCCCTGTAATAAAAGACAGATTAACAAGAGAAAAACAAACAGAAGTTTATTAACGTGTATACCCCATGTATACATGGGAGATACCCAGAGAAAATGAGTAACTCTCTGAGGTGGTATAAAATTCAGGCTTAAATGCCATCTTCATAGGGAAAAGAAAGGCAGGATGTAGACCTCTTCAGGGAGACTAAGTGATTTTTAGGAAAGATGAATGGGCCCTTCGAAGAACAGAGGGGAGATATAATAGTTTGTGACAAAGTTTGGGTATGGTGTTGATTTCTAGTCTATTCTCCAGTGACAAGAGTCCATCTTCCCTGGTGGATGAAACACCCAGCGAGGTGACTTAGGATAACTGAGCTCCTTTTGGAGGATCTATCTTTAGGCAGATAAGGAGGGTCCAAGGAAAGCCTTTCCCCTGCATTTGCAGTTTTTCAAGCTCCGGCAGCTCGATAACCAATATGCTAAAGTGGTCTATTTTGACCTGAACTCCCTACAGCCCTATTTTGGGGTGATACACTGTTACCATTCAGCTGCCTCAGAAAACACAGATTCAAAAAGATATGGTATCATCAAAAGGAATTAGTGCAATTGCGTTGAAACTGTGGACTGTCTCTAGCTAGGAATTCACAAGGGGAGTAAATCATGAGGTGTCTGACAGATGTCAAGTTCCCCCCAAATTTCACAGTATCCCACAGTCTCTTATGAATTCACTGTGATGCTGGGTGCCTTGGCATACAGTGTGTGAATCACAGACCCGTCCCAGACAAATTTGAGGCCACACATAGGTTTCTGAAAAGTTAGGGAGATGGTATCAAGTGGCAGCCGATGGGAAATTGGGGGCCTCGCCTGAATACCAAGTAATCAGGAATTTCCAAAAATCTATACATTTGAACTTTAATGCTATCAGCAGAGGACTATTACTGCAGAAAAGTGCCGGAACATTCAGAATACTTCTTGTTCTACAAAGTAAGACATGTAAACCTCAAAGACTGTTTAAACTAGGAGGCATGACGGAGCTAAGGCAGCTCAACCCCTCCATTGTAAAGTAGAGACTTTAAAAACTAACATTACTGAGCTCTTACACACATCAGTCACTATTCAAAGTGCTTCACTCCATTAGCACATGTGTCCGTACCACAATCCCATGAGTTGCTATTATTATCCTCATTTTACAGACAAGTAAACTGAGGCAGACGAGGTCCAGAAATGTGCCCAGCATGGGGAGAAAGTGGCATCGGACTCCAGACCTCCTGGCCCCAAAGTCCAAGTTCTTCCTCACGTGGAAAAGAGACGTGAAGAAGATTCTTCACTAGATTTGGTTCAGTACTTGACGATTTACAATGTGCTTTCAAATCAATTGTCTCCACCAAGAGTGATAAAACTGCAAGGTGGGTGGGACAAATGTTGTACCCAAATTCCTAGTGGGGAAACTGAGACCGAGCGGGATCCAGGCCAAGGTCAAGTTGCTAGTGAGTGATTATATGGGGCAAGCCTGGCTTTCTGGTGAAATCACAGTTCAGTGATTTTCTTTTTTCTCATAAATTTTCCAAGATAATACAAGTTACATCTTGGTGGAAAATCTTCAGATAAAATAATAACAGCTTCAAATCACTGCACCACGTGCCAAGCATTGAGCCAAGCCCTGTACCTCGCTAAGTCTTCTCCACCACCTTACAAGGTAGACGCTGCCCCCATTTCACAGATGAGGAAGCTGAGGCTCAGAGGTCCTGCTGAGCCACGGTCCTTAGCGGTTTCTAGAGTTGACTCTAGTTTTTAGAGATGGCTCTAAAAGCTAACATATGCTTAACCATTGTGCAGGTTTGACAAAACCTGATTTGGTGAAAATAATATGCTTCAGTTCCAGGAACTAAATAGAGTGTTCCCTGGCAATCCTGTTTTCTGGGGAAAAAAATCTTATCTTACTTGCTACAAAATACAAGTGTGACTTTGTAATCACTATTTTCTGTTTTCAGAAATTGGTGGAAACAACAGGAGTGATAACATGGAGAAGTCAAGAGCCAGGGTTTTTATTTAATTTGGCTTCTTGTGTAAGTAGAGCAGTGGAATTTAAGGAGATTAAAAACTAGAATTACAGAGAGAGCGGCTTAGGAAAACAAAGGAAATGAATAGTGGTTAAACCCCTATGGTATACCACAAGCCTGACCCTGTTTCCTCCTCAAATCCCCTAACCAGATGAGCATTTTACTGGTTTAATAGTGAGGAAACTGAGGCTGGTGGTTAAGAACTAGTAACGCACTCACAGTGACATGGGTTGGGGGTGGGACTTGAACTCCCAAACCTGAGCTCTTTCTCCTGACAAACTTCCAGACCAAGGAAACTTACAACGCGAACGTTGGAAAGTGATTATTTGTGCAAAAGTACAAATCAACAAAGAACAATATCCTGTAACAATTTCTAAATAATAAGTAAAGGATTAATAACAATTAATTTAAAGATCTCATTTCACCACGAAAAAGAGGCAAACAACCCACCCAGGATATCGAGAGGCCACCCCACTAGGTCAGCGAGAGCTGTGATCCTTGCATCTCCCAAGAAGCCAATACTTTGTTTTTTATATCACCTTCATCAAAAAAGCAAAATGAGGCTTTTTTTTTTAATTGTCCATGAATGATTCCCAAATACAGTGCTTAGATTAAAAGACAAAAACAAAACACCACTCTTAATAGAGTTTAATAACATGGACATCTAGGTTTAAACAGAGGGTTTAAAATACTTGCAAAGAATGATTACAAACCATTGCTTTGTAAAAGGGTAAGTTCTAGAAGAGTATTACCCCCTTCAAAAAAAGAAAGAAAGGAAAAAGATTACATTCCTACAACTTGTCAAAGGCATATGTAGTGCTGTTCTTGGCATTTACCTGTACGGCCTATTACCTTTGTTTTTTCCCTCTGATGGAAGTTGACGTGTGTATTCAGATAAATTTAACTCAGATGCCACCAGACACACGCAGGAAGAACACACAGGAAGAACACGCAAGTCTTCACTTATGTGGACTGACTCAGGACCTACAGAAGAGAAACCTGAAGTGACCTTTGAGCTTAACAACAGCAAAAAAAGGAAACAGTGTTTTTACTTGGGTTTTTTTTCTGTTTTTCAAATTAGTATCCACTTCATATGATCGTTGTGAGGATAAGTGAGTTAATTTGTGTCAAGTGCTAAGAACAGTGTAAGCACATAATAAGTGTAATAGGGAAGAACAAATCTGACTCCATATTGAATCTCTTTCTTTTACTTTAACCTGTGTGTTCTGTTGCTTTTGCTTCAAGTTAAGAAGGTTTCCTATAGCCTGAAATATACAGGAAGCCCATTCTCAAGGCACTGACCTTTAAGGGTATAACACTTTTCCATTCATATAGAGATAAAAAGTTGCAGAACAGGGAATAACATTTGTCTTGTTGGAAGTTTACAGGAACATCCTGACCTGACCTACGTGGACAGCTGCAAGAACAAAGGATTCCAGCACCAAGAAGTTTGCAACAACTAACCACGCTCCTCCCTCACCTGGCCTTTAAAAATGCTTTGCTGAAATTCTTCAGGGAGTTCAGGATTTGGGGGTCACGAGCCACTCTTTCTCCTCATGTGGCCGTGCAATAAGCGTTTCTCTGCTCCAAACTCCAACGTTTCGGTAATGTTTGGCCTCGCCGTGCATGAGGCACATGAACTTGCATTTGATAACATAAGCACTCCAAGTTAATGTTGCCTATTATTGCTACTATCATTATCATCATTCTGACACCAATTGACCTACATTGGCATCCTGTGTAAGGCTCCAAAGCTGGAGGTTGCCATGACAGAAAGGTCACGGGACATGAGCTTAGCTCAGCATTGCTTTGCCTGTCACTCCAACCAAGGGAGCCTGTCCGGGCAGGGACATCTCTTACAGCAGACTTGTGTTCAGTTTTTAGAATGCCGTTGTCACTGTTAGAAGACACATTCTTAAGTGCCTGAGTATTGAATCTGAATTCAGTGTTTGGCTTGCTGGGAGTAAGTTACTACCATGTTGAACTTGAAAAACGTTTAGTTCTGTCCTAATCTTAAATTTCAAAAAATGTACCACATAGAGTAACCTAAAAAGGATTAACTCGGTGATGTCCGTTTTTATTTCTGTTTCTTCTGGGGTTAAAAAGTAAGTTTAAATAATATGTGATGGAGGCATAGGAAGAAGGGGGAGGTGAGAAACATGTCACCATTTAACAAGAAGGGTACCTGGTATTTTTAAGCCTTCCGTCCACCAAAAGTAGCATGTCTGTTATATAAATGAGAATACTGAATATACTTCTGACAGAAACCGGAAGTTTGGATGTGTATATGTCACCCTATGCAGTAATTGACCCATGTAACCCTTTCTCCACGATTCTTCTGGTTCCTAGTGCTTCCTCCTTTGCAGAAATCGAGTTCTGCCAATTTATCTCCCCTACCAGACTGAAAGCTCCTTAGAAGTGGAGATTATTTTAACTTTGCACCTCCAGAGTATTCCCAGTTGTGCTTTAGGACATAACAGCCTCTCCGTTACTATTTAAATGAATAAGTTAAACATTCAGTGAGTAGTTAACGAGTATCCACTTATCTATTATATATAGTCCTATCTTGACCCTAAGGGGGATACTGAGAAATATGAGAAGGAGTTTCCATCTAAAAGGAGGATAAATAAGACTTGATACAGACTGTTAGATAAGGATGATGAATGAGGAAAATGGAGATGGGGCTTTGGGGAGGACAGCCACCCTGCCATGTCCCATCCAGGAGTCCCCGCAGTGTCTAGCATTATGGCAGGTGTCCAAACACTGCTTGTGGACTGAATCAATGAACATAACATCAGCGGTCGGATTTGAATGAGAGCTCAGAGTTTATGAAGTCTAACTCCTAGTTTTACAGATAAGACTGTTCTTTAGCAGGGTTCCTCCCACTCTGTTTATCCTCCCTCTTCTCCATTTTTTCAGGACCCCAGTTGAACTTCATCTTCTTGGCAAGAAGATACCTTTCTGACTCTTTCCTGACTCTCCACGCACAGTGACCTTACAGCTCTATGGCTTCTCATAAATCTTAGTTTCTTTTCTTTTCTTTCTTTCTTTCCTTTCTTCTTTTCTTTCTTTCTCTCTTTTGTAAATGTGTTCCTTTCTTCTTTCTCCCTTTCCTTCCTTCTTTTTTTCTTTCCTTCTTCTTTTCTTTCTTGGGTCTCCATTTTATTAGTTACACATTGTACATACAATTCATTTACACTCTTTTAAATTATGAAACATTTCGAGGACACAGTAAAGTACAGAAAAGTGATAGAACCGAATACCCACTGTCCAGATTTATTAAAAGTTCACATTTTGCCACATTTGCTTTAGCTCTTCATTTAAACTTATAACGATTCACTTGGGAACATAGACTCCAATCCCCACGTGGTCCTTACCTCTGAGAACAGAGGAGGTGGAGAAGCAATGGGACGAGAGACAGAAGTTGGGAATTTATCTATTAACTGCCTCTGAAACATTGATGACAACAGCCCAAACGTCCTGGAACCTGATTTCTCTCCTCCTGCACACTCCACCCCCCTCTGATGTTTCTTTTTCACTCCATCCCCCTTCAACAGTCAGGCGCTTCTTTTTCTCCAACTGAGACTCTCTCACTATGATACAGCTTCTCTGTCTAAGTGTTGTCTCAATAAACCAACTCGATTCCAAGCTCCTGGAGGGTAGGGGCCACGTCTTACCCACATTTGTCTTCCACTCAACACAGAGCCATATGGAACACATTGGAAGCTTATTTCATTTTATTAAAACGTATATCTCCTACGAATATGGCATATGCAGCTCATCTGTTTTATTTTAATAAGGGTTTCTCTCTCAAATGATTACCTTTGCAATGTCTTCATTCATCATCTCATGCCTAGTCTTCCCAAGAATGTTTTAAATGGAACAAGATAAATTTACACACTCTCTCAAGCTTGTTTCCAAGGGATTCCCATTACGATGAGGATGAAAAATTGCCCAAGGCAGTTTTCAACCCCATCTGCACGTACCATGCTTTGGGGATTCATTAAACACATTTTCTTTGCTTATTTGGAAGATAAACTGTTGCAGTGTCTCCATGGTGGGGCAGACGTAATCTTCCCTGGCCGGATCCACTGCCGATGCTCAGCTGCCCGGTGGAGTTGAATGTCTCAAAGGTCAACAGCTCTTTCTATCATTTTTCATTAAAGTGCTTGGAGCAGGCAGTTCCTAAAGGAATAATTACTTGGAATCTGGCATATGATGCGAGCTCTCCCCGTGAGTTAACGTTGAGCATTCCACCCCAAAGCCAGCTCTTGACAGGTTTTTGTGGGAGTTTCACCTCACACCTTGGAACAACTGAAATGTCTTAGGAAAGCCACAATTCCAAAGCAAGAGTTCCCGGGCTGGGTGGGAGTCACAAAACGCCCCAAATCACCATGCACCAGGGTGGGCTGACTCGCCAGATGAGAAAGGGAGAGTAGGGAAGGGAGAAACCATCGTGTGGGCTTTGTGAAATGGATCGTTTCAAAACTTGATTCCCAATAGATTCTGGGAGAGAGCAACAAAACTGTTATTATTCTAAACTCCAGGCTCTACTGACAGAATCCAGCTCCTAAGCACAGCCTCAGCTTGACCCAGACACCTTGGGACCCCAGGTGTCCTTCTTGACCAGCAGAATCTCATAATCCAAATCTGGTTCCCGTGGCCAGAGCTGAAGGTCCCACAAGACAGAGGCAGAGTCAGGGTCTGGGGACAGGAATAATGTGGTCCAGGTGATTTCATCATTTCAGACCACGAACGTGACCCATTGGGAGCATTGAAAGTGTTCTCTGGCAGAGCTGCAGAATCATCTGTACACACCCTAAGGAAGTTTTGGTTCCATTGGTTTATCAGTGAACGCCCCTTGGGTTGCAAATAATTCAAACTACTCTGGCTAGGGTAAATCAGAAAGAGAACAGGATGGAAGAGACCTGGGCTGGCTCAAGAAGAAAAGACAGCTGAATAATATATAGCCCAGGCCTGTGGAAGCTAGGAGCCACTCAGCCCCAGGGGCTTCAAGAAACATTTCTCTAGAGCAGTTTTGTCCAAAGGAAATAAAATTCCAACCACATATGTCATTTCAAATTTTCTAGTAGCCACATTACAAAAAATAATAGCAGACAGAAGGAATTCATTTCAATAATATATTTTATTTAACTTAATAGACCCAAAATATGATCATTTCAACATATAATTCAAAGAATTATGAATGAGATACTTTATTTGCTTAATTTTTTAAACATCTTTATTGGAGTGTAATTGCTTTACAATGATGTGTTAGTTTCTTCTGTATAACAAAGTGAATCAGCTATGTGTGTATATATATCCCCATATCTCCTCCCTCTTGCGTCTCCCTCCCACCCTCCCTTAAATGAGATATTTTAAATCCTTTTCTTTTTTCATATCAAGTCTTTGAAATCCAGTGTGTGCTTTACACTCACGGCCCATCTCAATTTGCACACATGCTCCGTAGCCTCATAGGGCTACTGAATTGGGCAACACAGCTCTGGATGCTGCCATTGGTCCAAATTATTACCATCAACCCCTGATATCAGGGTGTCTAAGCTCAAAATTCCAAATCTCCGGGAGACAGAGATGAAACTGGGCAGCTAGCATCTTGGCCGCAGCTGGATCAGTTAGCCATGTCAGGGCAGGACCACCGAGCACAGACATGGCGGCTGAGTGTCCAGACGCGGAGAAGGGGGAGTCATGAGCAGGGTGCCTCGGGAAGGGGCAGCCAGAGTAGATTTGGGGTGGACGTGGGGCGTTTCCAAAGTCCCATGGGAAACTTACAATGGGGGAGACGGGAATCACTGGCTGTTATCCCGTTTTTTACAGATAACAACTGAGCCCAGAGCATCCATGGAACTAGTTCAGATATCAGCTTCTTTCCCTGTCATGTAGCTGTGGTCTCAGGGTGAGAGACGGGCAGCTCTGACGATGTTGTGTCTCCACTCACTGAGAAGGTCCTCTGTGAATGCTTTCAACCTCCCGGGGAGGGACTGGCCCTCCCTAAACCCATAGAAAGTGGGCAGTTTTTGTTATGACCCCAATACTTCAAGACACTGCCTAGACCACATCAGCCCTTTTCAGCCAGCATGGGTCTAAAGGCCTTAGGGGTGCCTTCTCTTAGCTTTCTTTCTCTCTCTCTCTCCCTCTCCCTCTCTCTCTCCCTCTCTCTCTCTCTCTCTCTCTCTTTCTCTCTCTCTCTCTCTCTCTCTTTGATTTGTAGCACTTGCCAGTTTCTGTGTGTGTAAATGCTCCTATCGTGACCAATTTCAAACTACCAGCATGACATCAATCTCCCTGCAAAAGTCCTAAAAATTTTTATGTTTTTTTCCTTTTTTCTTTATTGAAGTATAGTTGATTTACAATATTGTATTAATTTCAGGTGTGCAACATAATGATTCAGTATATATATATATATATTTTTTTCTTTTCAAATTCTTTTCCATTATAGGTTATTACAAGATATTGAATATAGTTCCCTGTGCTATACAGTAAATTCTTGTTGTTTATCTAATTTTTTTTTTTTTTTTTTTCGGTACGCGGGCCTCTCACTGTTGTGGCCTCTCCCGTTGCGGAGCACAGGCTCCGGATGCGCAGGCTCAGCGGCCATGGCTCACGGGCCCAGCCGCTCCGCGGCATGTGGGATCTTCCCAGACCGGGACACGAACCCGTGTCCCCTGCATCGGCAGGCGGACTCTCAACCACTGCGCCACCAGGGAAGGCCTGTTTATCTCTTTTATATATAGTAGTGTGTATCTGTTAATCTCAAACTCCTAATTTATCCTTCCCTTTCCACTTTGGTAACCGTAAGTTTGTTTTCTATGTCTGCAAGTCTGTTTCTGTTTTATAAATATGTTCATTTGTATCATTGTTTTAGATTCCACATATAAGAGGCAACATAATAAAGACATCCAGGTGGCCAACAGGCACATGAAAAGATGCTCAACATCGCTAATTATTACAGAAATGCAAATCAAAACTATAATGAGGTATCACCTCGCACTGCTCAGAATGGCCATCATTAAAAAGCCTACAAATAACAAATGCTGCAGAGGGTGTGGAGAAAAGGGAACCTCCTGCACTGTTCGTGGGAATGTAAATTTGTGCAGCCACTATGGAGAGCATTATGAAAGTTCCTTTAAAAATTAAAAATAGAACTACCATATGATCCAGCAAACCCACTCTTGAGCACATATCTGGAAAAGACAAAAACTCTATTTCAAAAAGATACACTCACCCCAAGGTTCATAGCAGCACTATTTACAATAGCCAAGACATGGAAACCATCTAAGTGTCCATCAACGAATGAATGGATAAAGAAGATGTGATACATATATACAATGGAATATTACTGAAAATTTAACAGTCAGATCTGGCGACCCAGTAATGAGCTGGATCCAGCATACCACGGTGGTGGAAACAAAACACTTCCCTGTCTGAGCCCTGCCCATTCTCCCCCTTCTCCATGTCCCCAAAGCAACAGCATGGTATGCATGCCAGCCTCAGAGCCAGTCAGAACATGGCCGGTCTCCCGGGTCAGACTCTTTCCCCCAATTGGTTTCTTTGATATTTGGGTTCATGTAACTTCCAGGACAGTGGTGAGGATTAGAGAAAATTCTTGTAAAGCCTGCACGTAGGAAGTACGCCACAAATGCCACTATTCCTATCTTCCCATTTTGAGTTTTTGACAAGTAAACTCACGCAGAGAGCCAGGATAGAGTCAGATTTGGACACAGGGCAGTCCCTCCAAGGATTTCAAACTAAATGGCCAATACTGTCTAGTTCAGGATGGTGTAGACAGGTATGGCACTTCTGACCTTGTGTACATCCCTTGGAGCAAATTGGTGGGTGGGGGGAGTAACGCAGGGAGTGAGAGGTGAAATTGACATTTGCATCGTAGTCACACAGAAATGAAAAATAATATTAAGTCTTGTTCTTTGTTTCCTGGGACTGCTGTAAGGAGGTATCACAAACTGGGTAGTTTACAGCAACAGAATTTATTCTCTTAGTTCTAGAGCCTGGAAGTCAGAAACCAAGGTGCCAGCAGGGACTCATTCTCTCTAAAGTCTCTGGGGGGTGGCTACTTCCTTGCCTCTCCCAGCTTCCCAAGGGACCCCAGGCATTCCTTGGCTGTGGCAGCAAAATTCCACCCTCTGCTTCCGTGTGCCATGGCATCTTCGCTCTCTGTGTGTCTCTCCCATCTTCATCTTACAAGGACACCATCACATTAGAGTGGGGCCCCCTCATCTTAAGTTGACTGCATCTGCAAATACTCTACTTCCAAATATGGTCATATTCATAAGCACCCGTTTTTTTTTCAGCATGTCATTAGGAGGACACAATTCAACCCATAACAGTTCCTTTGTAAGATCGGGACACGATAGCATCAAATCCCTAGAGGGTATTCTCAGCCGCCTAGCTTCCTTTCCTCAACAAGTAGAAAAGCATTTTGTGTATTTATAAATTAAACTAATATATTGTCAAACTCTGTTGACAGCATTGGAGAACCTGGGCCTCTTCTCTAGGTCCATCAGCCAGACTGAATCTGGCAAAACGTAGTTGGCAGGTCTGTTCTCAGCAGGAGGACTCTTTTTTTTTTTTTTCGGTACGCGGCCCTCTCACTGTTGCGGCCTCTCCCGTTGCGGAGCACAGGCTCCAGACGCGCAGGCTCAGCGGCCATGGCTCACGGGCCCAGCCGCTCCGCGGCATGTGGGATCTTCCCGGACCGGGGCACGAAGCCGTGTCCCCTGCATCGGCAGGCGGACTCTCAACCACTGCGCCGCCAGGGAAGCCCAGCAGGAGGACTCTTGAGTGCACAGATACGAGAGGTCCCTGGTCACACAGAATTAGAGCTCAGTCCCAACATTCAGATGTGTAGAATATCTTTTCAACCTCCTTATTTCTTCCCTCCCTTCTCTACCTCTGCTCTCCCACAAAATGGTCATTGTTCATTCATTCAGTCACTCATTCATTCATTCAACAAGTAAGGATTCAGTGTCCACCACTGAGGGGGTCCTGTTGTGTAGTATTTCCAGCCATGCCTGATTTGAATCCTGGCTCTACTTATGGGCTGTGTGACTTTGGGCAAGTTACTAAACCTTTCTGTGCCAGCTGTAAAAGAGGAAGAATAACAACACCCCCTTCCCTGAGTTGGCGGGAGGACTACACATAAAGCGCTTACCACAGTGCCCGGCACCTGGTGAAGCGCTGAACACACATTGGTCACCATGGTTACCATGAGCCTGGCCCTAGATCAGACCCTGGAGATACAGTGACAAAAAGACAAACAAGGCCCGGTTCAAGGAGTTACCATCCAATGTAGATACTCGCAAACATAACAATTCAGACAAACATAACAATTTCAGATTTAAATCACTGTACTTTGTAAACTCTCATTTCTACAACTATTCCCTTGGGCCCCCCAAGTTTCTGATTCTGTGGCCAGATGTGTTGAGGGCATCGCAGCCAGACAAGACTCTCCAACCTTCCAATGCAGTCCAGTGAAGCACTGCCGGCACCCACACGTGGGGGAGGTAGATGGAGGGGTAGGGGGTGGGCCCCTATCTATTCTCCCCAAAACAGTCTTCCAATTTGGATGCTCTTGAAAGAAGAAAGAGCAAGAAGTAAAGAGATTGAGACAGTTTTCCATGTTGGAGTTTCACCAATATAAGCCTGAAAGCAACCTTGATACACTGCACACTCTTCCGGAACATAAAGAAAAATGTACCACTCTATCAGGGTTCAGGTCCAGTGAGAAATATCCCAGCCTCAGTCTGATCATCAGTAGCTCTGGGAAATGGAGACTGGAGGCAACGGGACATGGGTCAGTGCAACCCCCTCCAGGATGGCCTGGGCTCCTTGTAGGGGTGGGGGAGGGGTGCTTTACTGGCATCAAGAGATTCTCGCTTGGCTCTTATAAGAAACTCTATTAGTTCCACGTGTATTTAACTATCTATATAGTTCTCTTCTACCTGTAATGAATCGATGGGTCAGTTCTTTTTTTTTAAAACATATAAAGCTAATAATTTTATTTATTATTTTTTAACTTTTTATTTTATAATGGAGTATAGCCAATTAACAATGTTGTGATAGTTTCAGGTGCACAGCAAAGGGACTCAGCCATACATATACATGTATCCATTCACCTCTATGGGTCAGTTCTGATTTTAAATATTCAAATATAAATTAAGCACAAAGAACTATATTCAATATCTTGTAATAACCTGTGATGGAAAAAAATTGGAAAAATATATACATGTAAATGTATAACTGAATCTCTTTGCTGTACACATGAAACTAACACAATATTATAAACCAACTATACTTCAATTAAAAAAATACTAAATTAAGAACTAGCTATAATTTATGGGTTTTAATTTATGGGTTTTGTTTTTGTTTTTGTTTATTTTTTTGCAGTACGTGGGCCTCTCACTGTTGTGGCCTCTCCCGCTGCGGAGCACAGGCTCCGGACGCGCAGGCTCAGAGGCCATGGCTCATGGGCCCAGCCGCTCCGCGGCATGTGGGATCTTCCCGGACCGGGGCACGAACCCGTGTTCCCTGCATTGGCAGGCGGACGCTCAACCACTGCGCCACCAGGGAAGCCCTTAATTTATGTTTTAAATTTGTTTTCAAGAAGACATATTATAGCTGTCTTTTCATTAAATGTCTTGGTAAGACTTCTCATGTAAATTATTTAATAAATCAGAAAAAAAAAAAAAAAAAAGCTTTTCCAGCCTTGTACACTGATGTGCTGTTTGTGGGATATGATCACTGCTGCAAATCCATCAGCTACTTGAGAACAAAAACACAATCAGAGAAAAGGCCACTTAAAGATCATCCCACCCCAAGACCTCCAAATGGATTGCATCAGAATCACAGATATGCAGAATTCTGCTGACTCCCTTCGCTGGAGGCTGATCCAATGGTCTGCAGTGAGATGTGGGGATGTGTGAGTGCCTGTGTGTTCATTTTCCCCTCCCCTTGGTAGTCAACCCATTTAAGTAGTACCCGTGCCCGACCCCACTGCAGACGATTGAGACCTTGTCTTTGGTGGTGAGGGCTGAGTAACTGAAGCTTGAAAGCCCTCTCCAGTTGGCTTTAGTATGCTTCCAGGGCTGTGATCCATTAACCCGGTGGGAGAGGCAAAAAGGGAAGCAGGTAGAGGGAACACCTTGTGGTTAAGGCTAGAGCGGGTGGGCAGGAAGGACACATCAGCCCTGCTGTCCATGCAGCATATGCTGTTATATGTGCCTGGGTGCATTGGAGGTGTTCCTTGGTGAGAAAAAAAAAGGCAGCATCACAAAATCTAACAAATGGAATGTGTCCATTCAAAACTCTACCGTGGGCCACACTGTCCCGAGAAATTCAAAATAGGGGATAATTTGTGAAAGAAGAAAACTAACCCTGAACTTGAGGAGTGTGAAGGGAGAAGAGACACTTACCCGGACTGTGATTCAGAAGATACTCCCACATGAGCCAAAAGATTTTAAAGCAAGATCCCTGGAAGCTTCATTTCCTTCAGGTACAAGAAGAAGCAGATAACAGACCTGAGTATTGAATTTTCTCCTGAAAATTCAATTCTGTTGACTAACAAGTACATGAGATGTTCAATTTCCCTGGTAAGCAAAGAAATGCGAATGAAAGGAAAACACCAGCTTACACTCCTCAGAGTAGGAGGGGAACTGGGACAACCATCCTGAGACACCACCTGGCAGTCAGTCTCTCAGGACACCAGAAACGCATATGGCGGCAAGTAGGAAAGCCCTCTCTTGGGGGTGTGCTGCTGAGAATACACACAAACACATCCAAGCATGTGTATCAAACACATCAGACTAGGTGCATATGGGGAGAGGGGATGGGAATAGGGATGAGGACACAAAATTAATGAAACAAAGAGGGGAGCCCTACAAGACAAGTTATGGTAGCATGCTGCGGAGTTTAATTAACTGGATGCTCTCCATCTGAAGCCCAATTTCATTAATTACCTAATTAATTAATTACCTTGACTCAGCAGCCTCTCAGGGCCAGCTCATCCCTTGGCACTGACAGAAGGTAAGTCTGAACCTTCCAGGCAGGGGCTGGTTTCAACCAAGCCCTGCCTTGGATGATGTCATTGTACACCATGAATGCAAATCATCTCTACAGGTAATAATACTTTTAAAAACCCTTTGCCGTTCTGATGAATGGAGAACTGGATTTTGAAAGATACACAAGGATTTAAAAATTAGATCTTTCTTTAAAAGTCCAATGCATTGGGCTTCCCTGGTGGCGCAGTGGTTGAGAGTCTGCCTGCTGATGCAGGGGACACGGGTTCGAGCCCCAGTCCGGGAAGATCCCACATGCCGCGGAGCAATTGGGCCCGTGAGCCACAACTACTGAGCCTGCGCGTCTGGAGCCTGTGCTCCGCAACAAGAGAGGCCGCGATAGTGAGAGGCCCGTGCACTGCGATGAAGAGTGGCCCCCGCTTGCCACAACTAGAGAAAGCCCATGCACAGAAACGAAGACCCAACACAGCAAAAATAAATAAATTAATTAATAATATAAAAAAAGTCAAGTGCATTTCATTTTATAAAGTGAAGATTTAGTGCCCCTTGTTGATGCCCAAGAAATTCCAAATTATCACAAGGTTGGGCTTGGTCAATGTGATGGGTAGAATCATGACCTCGCAAATGTCCAAATCCTCATCCCCAGAACCTGTGACTATGTTACCTTACATGGCAAAAGGGACTCTGCAGATGTGAATAGGGTCAAAGATCTGGGGATCGGGGAAGCGATCAGGATCATCCTGGTGGCCCTGTGTAATTACACAAGTCCTGAAATGCAGAGAACCTTTCCTGGTCATCATCGGAGAGGGAGGTGTGACCACAGCAGAAGGTCAGACAGTTGTGACATTGCCAACTTTGTAGACGGAGGAGGGGACCAGAAGCTAAGTACTGCGTGTTGCCTCCAAAAGCCAGAAAGGCAGGGGAGTGGATTCCTTCCTGGAACCTTCAGAAAAGAATGCAGCCCTGGGATACCTTGATCCGAGCCCAGTGAGACCCTGCTCTGAAGAACCGTATAACAATACATCTGTGTTGTTTCAGGACACTACACTTGTCACAGTTTGTTGTAGCAGCAACAGGAGGCTCATACAGCAAAGGCGACCTATCTTATCTCGATCCAGACAATCTAGAGTTAGCTTCTCTTTCTTTTCTTTTTTTCTTTTTTGTAATTTGCCTGCTAAAACTCTACAGAGTCTTCAGGAGTACGATCAGATGAGGCAGGACTGTGGACAGCTCACAGATTGTTAGAACTGGAAGCCATCCAAGAGGAAGCCCAGTGCAACTGCCCACCCAAAGCCAGAATCTCTCCTACAGCATCCCTGACCAGTGGACACTCAGCCTCTGCTTGAACCCAGGGGAGAGAGCTGCAGCTTCAGAAAATTCGACATATAGAATTTTCTCTTCCTAGCTGACTTAGTTCTGCTGTCAGAGAGCACTTCCTTTTCTTTTTTTAAAAAATTTTTATTGGGGTCTAGTTGCTTTACAATGTTGTGTTAGTTTTAGGTGCACAGCAAAGTGAATCTTTTATGTATGTACAAACATACATATGAACAAACATACACTCTTTTTAAGATTCTTTATATATATGTACAAACACTCTTTTTAAGATTCTTTTCCCATATAGGCCATTACAGAGTATTGAGTAGAGTTCCCTGTGCTCTACAGTAGCTCCTTATTAGTTATTTATTTCATATATTGTAGTGTGTATATGTCAGTCCCAATCTCCCAATTTACCCCCCCACCCAAGCGAACATTCCTTATGAGGAAGTCTAATACATGGCTGGAGGGCTATATTAAAATGTTCTTTCTTGCTGTGAACCAATATCTACTGCCCTAAAGGCTCTATGTTTTGGCATTAGTTCTGCTCCTGCAATAAAGTAGAAGAGAAGATACAGGGTGTACATTGGGCCTGAGATTAAAAGATTAGGTTCAGAAGACAGGTTAGCAGATTATTGAGCTGCCGTTCAATTCCAGCCCATTCGATTCTATATACGTTCATTGAGCACCTATTACATCCCAGGCATTCTGTTCGCTACTGGGAATGTATTTGTGAGCACGCAGACATGGCCCCTACATGGTGGAGCTTACAGTTAAAATGAAACAGATAGAGAATAGATACAAAATAAAAATATAATTATAAATTGTAATACATGATATAAAAGAAAAGTACATGTGTAATATGTATAACAAATGTACTTAAGTATGTGCTTAATCATTTGTCAAAAGGGTTCCCATCCTGAGGCTTAGATCTCAGTGTGAAATGAATCTTTCTTTTGTCACTAGACAGCCCTTTGAGTTCTCAATAGTTCAGGTGGATATAAAGCTGCCCAGTGCTACCTGACTGTAATACGGTTATTTGAATTCAGGGGCCTGTGTTATATTTAGTATAAATAAGGCCACAGCTGCCTTAACTATACGTTTTTGATGGATTTGTCAGGATTATTTTGCCTAGGAAGCCGGACCCTGAGGGTCTGAACATCTTTTCTGTACTTAGGCATCTCATCACCTAACCACGCAATTGCCTTAGCCCGGCTGGACTGGCTACTCCAGGGAAGAATCAGAACTCCACCCAGCAGATCTTATAAGAGGACCCTGACGGCTCTCAGCGTGTTGGGCTGTACCCTGCAGGCCTGCAAGCCGTGTACTTGCCCAGCTGCAAGATCGAAGAGCCCAGAGACAGCCACAGAGACACCAAGGGTTTAATGGATGGGGCAGATTACCAGTCTGAAGCAAGGTCCTGGAGCAACACCCCATACCCCATGGTGCGCAGCAGACTGCAGGCAGGACATGGTGACTACCTTTGTATCCCATTAAAGGAAGAATTGATGTCAGGTTGGTTACCAGGGAAACTAGCAGAAGGTCACTCCCACCCCTTTGATAAGCACAGTGGAGAGTTTTGAGCTAAAGCTAGACTGATCCTTAGCTGCAACCTGGAGCAAGTATGTAGGAAGGGCAGTCAGGTGAGTGGGGTGTAGGTGAAGCAGGCCCTGGTAGAGCAGAGGATGTACAGAGAGCAAGAGAGCAGCCATCTTGAGTGGCCTGACCATGCAGTAGGACAGCCCGAGCCTGTAGGACATCCAGCCACCTCTGATGACATGCTGGGACATACAATCAGAGGCTGTCCTTCGTCTGGTGAACTTGAGAACCCACTGCTGTCAGACCAGAAAGCTGGTTATGTCTACTGATTGTATAGATATATATATTGGTTGATTCATCTATATTCATCCATATATCTATATATTCATTCATCTGTATATCTATATAATCAATATTATCTATGGTAATATAGCTAACATTGTTGGTGAGGGAGAGGACCACCACGTAATGGTAGAAGGTTCCCTTTGCTAAGATGTTGCTATAGAGTGAAGGCTTGAATTCCCCCCCACCCCCAAAATTCCTATGTTGAAACCTAATTTCCAGTGTGATGGTATTTGGAGGTGGGGCCTTTGGGAGGTGATTAGGTCATGAGGATGGAGCCCTCATGAATGCGATTATAAAAGAGACCCCAGAGAGCTCCTCCCTCACCTCTTCTACTATGTGAGGACACTGCAAGAAGACAGACACCTGTCAACCAGGAAACAGGCCCTCACCAGACATCAAATCTGCTGGCACCTTGATCTTGGACTTCCAGCATCCAGAATGGTGAGAAATAGATTTGTGTTATTTATAAGTCACCCAGTCTATGGTATTTTTTTATACCAGCCCAAGAAGACTAAGACAGATATTATTTTTAAAATATATGTACCTAAAAAATTAGTCTCAAAACACACAAAGCGATTAAAAAGATCAGTCTTCAGGGAGAAATAGGAAGTCCACCATCATAGTGGAATATCTTTCTGGATAAAAGGAACACTTTTTTGTCTTTGAATGATCCAGAAGACAGAAAGAATATCATCAGGGACATAGAAGATCTGTAAAACTCAGTTAATGAGCTGGGCCTAATAGACATACAGTCCTGTACCCAACATTAAAGAATGCATATTTTTCCCCTCAAGAATGTAGAGTAGATTTCTAAAATTTGATTATGGAAATTAGTCAGGCTTTATCTACCCATATATTATTCTTTTTTAAAAATGTATTTTATTGGGCTTCCCTGGTGGTGTAGTGGTTGAGAGTCCGCCTGCCGACGCAGGGGACGCGGGTTCGTGCCCCGATCCGGGAAGATCCCACACGCCGCGGAGCGGCTGGGCCCGTGAGCCATGGCCGCTGAGCCTGCGCGTCCGGAGCCTGTGCTCCGCAACGGGAGAGGCCACAACAGTGAGAGGCCCACGTACCGAAAAAAAAAAAAAATGTATTTTATTGTAGTATAGTTGATTTACAATGTTGTGTTCATTTCTGCTGTACAGCAAAGTGATTCAGTTATACACACGCACACGCACACACACACATATATATATACACATTCTTTTTCATAGTCTTTTTCCATGTGGTTTATCACAGGATATTGAGTATATTTCCCTGTGCTGTACAGTAGGACCTTGTTGTCTATCCATCCTATATATAATAGTTTGCATCTGCTAATCCCAAACCCCCACTCCTTCCCTCCCCCACCCCCCTCCCCCTTGGCAACCACAAGTCTGTTCTCTATGTCTGTGAATCTGTTTCTGTTTCACAGATAGGTTCATTTGTGTCATATTTTAGATTCCATATATAAGTGATATCATATGGTATTTGTCTTCCTCTTTCTGACTTACTTCACTTAGTATGATCATCTCTAGGTCCATCCATGTTGCTGGAAATGGCCTTATTTCATTCTTTTTATCTACCCATATATTACTCTTGCTTTGTTCTGGCAAGGAGGAAATGAAAGCCTTGATAAGGTCCTGTTGGAATAGAATTTGCACTTGGAGTCAATAGGCCTGTTTACACCATATCCGAGTCCTGTGATTTTTCAGTTCTCTAATTCAGTTGCTTCATCTGAACAATGGGACAGATACCAGACCCCCAACTTCAGAGGGTGATTATGAAGGCCATGTGAGATCTGTTATGGGCTTTTCATCATCCTTGTCATCTTCTGACCCAACCTCTCATTTTCTAGAGGAGGACTCCAAGACTGAGCAGGGGGAAGTGATTTGCAAAGATAGCCAACAAAGGAAATTCAGGATGTCGACACCCCCCCAGGGCAACTCTACACCTGCCAATGTTAATCTTCCCCAGAGAGAGAACGCATTCCCCAGCAATTTGGGCAAAGCTGTCCTTATTATTCTTACGGGACAGCAAGTCTGCAGGCAACTCAGTAAGAAAATCAAGTGATCTGGTTTCCTTGCCAAAGGAAACAATATCCCTAGTTTCCTAAATGAGCATAAATGTCAGGACCAGGGGGTTAATGGCACCACTGTCTGCAGGATGGAGAGTGTTTCAACCTTTCCTTTTCCCCTGCAGCTGCAGTTCCTCCAAAGAAGCCAGAGCAAGTTTAGGATGAAAATAAGCAACCTGGGTTTGGAGGGTGTCTGAGGACGGCAGAAAGAAGAAACACCACTTACTGCGTTTCCCCAAGCAACAGCTCCTGGGGGATCCCAACCCGATGTTTTGACTTCGTTCCTCTGGCAAAAGAGATCAGTGTTTTCTCATGTCACATCCTGAAATACAGATCCTCTGCAAAACAGTTTATCTCAGACGACTCTCATCTCTGCTTCTTCCCCTGATTCCCTCTACCCACTACAGGATGGACTTTGGGGACTTAAAAGTAAAGGCAGATATTTCAGGGAAAAGACGTAGCAACCAACCTTTGTAGGGCACCCAGTCTGCTGTTTCACTGGATCATCACGACTCAACGTTCCTAGCATTGTTACATCGCCATTTCATAGATGAGGCTCAGGGCAGGCACCGGTCATGCAGCTCGGAAGTGGTGGGGTCAGGAGGCCAGCCAGTTTGTCAAAGCTTAGATTGTCCCCAGAGCTTCTTAAACTTGCTCAGGACTGAAATATCCCTAGCAAGAAAGATGCGTTCAGGACTTCCCTGGCGGTCCAGTGGTTAAGACTCTGTGCTCCCAGCACAGGGGGTGCGGGTTCAATCCCTGGTCCGGGAACTAAGATCCCACATGCCTGGCAGCGAGGGCAAAAAAAAAAAAAAAAAAAAAAGAAAGATGCCTTCATGTACATTCCCGGGTGCTCTGGGCTCAGTAGACACAGCCCGTGGTGTTCAGTCTGAATGGAACATTCTTCCTGAATGTTTACTGGGCAAACTCCCTGACATGCTTCCAAATCAGCTGGTCATCATGTCCTCCAGGAAGCCGAGTCCCGGGCTAGCTCAGTTGCCCTCCCACGTGCTTCAGTATTGCAACACCAGGGCTTCCCTGGTGGCGCAGTTGTTGAGAGTCCACCTGCCGATGCAGGGGACACGGGTTCGTGCCCCGGTCCGGGAAGATCCCACATGCCACGGAGCGGCTGGGCCCGTGAGCTATGGCTGCTGAACCTGTGCGTCCGGGGCCTGTGCTCCGCAACGGGAGAGGCCACAACAGTGAGAGGCCTGCATATATAGAGGTGTTGCAATATATATATTGCAACACCAATGAGGGTGCTCCCCTGGGTGGGGCTGCTTGTTTATTTGTTTGTAAGGCCCACGAGGTCAAGGACCACGTCTGCCTTGTGTATCTCCAGCACCCAGAACACTGCTCAACACAGTAGAGCTGCGTGATTAATGCTTTCTGAGTAAGTGTTGACTCAACTTTCTAGCTCATATGCGAATTACCTCTAGAAGAGCTCTGCAAGCACGGCACCATCACCAGAGAGCATGGACATCCCACGCCACCTCCATTCTATCGCATATTGTTTGCACTCCAGCCACACTGGCCCTTCTTGAGTTCCTGAAATATGCCGTGTTCCCCATACCACAGGGCCTTTGCACACACTGCTTCCCCGTAAGGGTACCGCTTACTCTTTCTCCAGATCTCTGCTCACGGTGCACATTCTTTTAGCGCCGTATGCTTCTCCCTCGCATCATTTAGCACACGATTCATGTCTGATTGCCTGGCTCTCACACAGCAAAGGCAGGCAGGGGGCCTTTTTGTTTGTTTGCTTGTTTACCCTGGTGACTCAAGCATCTAGCACAGTGGCTGGCCTGTAAGAAAAGCTCAATACATTGTGCGTGAACAATGAAGAGATGCTTAAATGGAGACCTGTGTGGGGCAAAGAGTATTCCAGGCAGGGGAAACAGTTTAAGCAAATCCCCGAGAAGAGACACATCATCTGTATTTAAAACCGAGTGAAGCCCATTATGTCTGGACCACAGAGGATGAAGGGGAGAGTGATGCAGGTGAGGCTACAGAGAGGCAGACAGTGCCAGAGGCTGCAGAGTCTTCCAACACATGTTAAGGCCGTGGACTTGACCCCTGGGGTCATGGGAAGCCATCAAGGGGTTTGAAGCAGAGGGGTTATTCTCCTGTTCCCCACAGGAAACCTGTTCATCCACATCATTACATGCCACCGCATCTGTGAAGTTGGTCTTTGGACCGAGGGTCAGCATTTTACATGTGCACACATCAAGTGCCACCATGTTTAACCGAGTCCATCGTTCTCACCTGCTGAGGCCGTCTTGCGCCTTCTTTGTATCTTGCCTTCCAGCTTGGCGTCAATAGCACTTTGAGGTAATAGAAGAAGTCCCTGCTGTCAGGAAATATTAGAAAAAACAAAGGCAGTTATGTTTTTAGAAGGCCTCCCCTCTGTAGCTCCTGTGGTATCGTGAATTGGATCCAGCCTTAGATTTCTTGGAATGTGACCCCCGTCTGTTACAGACTACATGATAGCCAGCCTCACCCCTCCTTAAGCTATAATTTTATGTACATGTCCTTTTATTTTTTTATTCCCTTATCTTCTCCTTTAGTTCTTCCTAATTGTAGTTTTAGGGAAAAATATTTTAGGATGGGTACATTTGATAAAGGAGGTGAGGAAGAAGAATTTCCTCACTTACTTCAGATATATAAACTGGATTTCTTTTCCCCAAAGAAATGTGCTTTCTCTTCTTCCTGCTCTCTGATACATTTTAATACATTTGTTTGGGTTTTTTTTTTTTTACATGTTTTCCAAAACATATCAGAAATCCAGGCTTTGATAAACATTTTGAATATAAGAATAACTTCAGCTGGTGATTTTTTGAGAGTCACAACGTCCTTCTGGTTTGGAGCAATTATCACTGGAAGGGACAATTCTGTTTCTCCCGGGCACAGTTACAACAAGATAAACTGCACTGATAGCTTTTTGTTTGTGTGGATTTTGCGAGTCTTTTTGTTTGTTTGTTATAGTTGATTTACAATGCTGTGTTAGTTTCAGATGTACAGCAAAGTGATTCAGATAGATAGATAGATAGATATTCTTTTTCAGATTCTTTTCCATTACAGGTTATTACAAGATATTGAATGTAGTTCCCTGTGCTATATAGTAGGTTCCTGTTGTCTATCCATTCTCTGTATAATAGTTTGCATCTGCTAATCCCAAACCCCCACTTCTTCCCTCCCCATCCCCCTCCCCCTTGGCAACCACAAGTCTGTTCTCTATGTCTGTGATTCTGTTTCTGCTTCATAGATAAGTTCATTTGTGTCATATTTTAGATTCCACATATAAGTGATATCATATGGTACTTGTTTTTCTCTTTTTGACTTCACTTAGTATAATAATCTCTAGTTGCCTCCCCGTGGCTGCATTATTTCATTCCTTTTTATGGCCGAGTAATATTCCATTGTATATATGTGCCACATCTTCTCTATCCATTCCTCTGTTGATGGACACTTAGGTTGCTTCCAAATCTTGGCTATTGTGAGTAGTGCTGCTATGAAAATACGGGTGTAGGTATCATTTTGAATTATAGTTTTATCCATACATATGCCCAGGAGTGGGACTGCTGGGTCATATGGTAACTCTATGATTTTCTTTTTCAAATATTTTTCAAGGTTGGGCTGAGGGGTATAGTTTACCTCCCCCACGCCGCCTTCCTCCTCCTGCCCTCCTGTGTTGGTTTTCTGACAGATATCAAGCAAATAGGAAAACATCCAACAACTCTTTACTTTTATTTTTTAACATGCACAGATTTAGAGAAATCATTTCAAAAGCTGAATTCTAGATGCTTGAAACACGCCTCATGGTTCATAATGGTAAAATTGGCAATTTGGGGATTATTTCTATACCTGTGCTCATATATCAAGAGAAAAAGAAAACACTCAAGAACTAAAAAATTGGGCTTCCCTGGTGGCGCAGTGGTTGGGAGTCCGCCTGCCGATGCAGGGGACACGGGTTCGTGCCCTGGTCCAGGAAGATCCCACATGCCGCGGAGCGGCTGGGCCCGTGAGCCATGGCCGCTGAGCCTGCGCGTCCGGAGCCTGTGCTCCGCAACGGGAGAGGACGCAACAGTGAGAGGCCCGCGTACCGCAAAACAAAAACAAAACAAAACAAAACAACAACAACAAAAAACTAAAAAATTACCAAAGGGGAAAGGGGGGGAGAGGGATAAATATATATATATATATTTAGCTGAGCCACTTTGCTGTACAGCAGTAATTATTTTAAAAGAATCAAAATGATAGATCTGCTTTATCAAATTGAGACTAAAAGAAAAAAGATGGTTGCTCCAAAATAACTCATAAAACGGTGGGAGAGGGCAGCGCTGAGGGCACTGTCAGGCCCTCAGGCAGCGATGGTCATGGCCTCTCCAGGGTCTGCTGGCCCATCAGTGGGTCAACTCATTGTCTCCTGATCGGCCCTCATTTCTCCATCTCGCCCACTAGGAGACAAAGAGGGGGCCCTGGTGAAAGATCTCTCTGGAACCCAGGGGTACCATGCCAGGCACCCCACGACCCATGAGGATTCCATAAGGCCAGTTCCAGAACAGGAAGAAGCAGAGTCCAGGCCAATGTCCCAACAAAACCACCAGCTCCCAGTAATTCCTGCTTCTCTTTCCAGATGCTTATACAATTTGTTTTAGCGTCTTATCACAGGTGGCTATGAAGTTCTCAGGATCCCTGGTGGCATTGACCTTCCTGCCTTCTGAGCGCTGTGTCTACAGCATTGCACACATAGAACCCGGCACAGCTGCCCAGGTGGCCGGTCCCACGTCAGAGCAGAGCCTGTGACCTCCTTTCAGCACTTTAACAAAGAAGCAGTCATCCAAAAGCAAACATCTTCGTTCACAAGAAAACAAATTCTTCCTGCAACATTTTTCAACCCAAAGAAAGTGCCAGAATGTTTTTAGATTGAAAGTCAGACATGGTTCATGAAACTCCACTGACCAACCGGAGCTTCAAGCCAGCGTTTTGCACACCAAATGCTACAGACCCCAACTCAGCCCCCGCCATCCAAAGTCATGCAAGGTTCTGGAGAACAGGCCACGAGTGCTGCAAAGAGACCCCTGGGCCAACGTGGGCTCCAAGCTGTTTACTCATTCATAATCAGCCCACAAGGAACCACGGTGTCCGGGATTCTCCCGGCCGGCTCACTGCTCTGCCCCGCAGCCCTTACCTGGGGGTGGGCACATGTCGGGGACTGGAAGTCTGATTCTGTTACCATCTGGCTGATTCAATCCAGGTGCTCTGTTTATTTCAGAGTGCAAAAACACACACCAAGAGCTTAAAACTTACATTACAGACAGGAAACGCACTCCAGCGTCTGAAACTTGGAGCTGGGCCTCTTCTCAAACAGAGGCTGTTTCTTTCCTGGTGGAGGCCCATGTCTCCTGATGGAAAGGGTCCTTCTGTCTCCTCACCCTGGGCAGTTCAAGGCTCGGCTGGTTATACATTACATATTTTAAATGTACTTTGTCTTCCTTTGTCCTTAACATTTAAAAACAGATGGTTTAAACTTGATCCAGCCACATTGCCTCCAAAGAGACAGTCCTTACAAACTGGCCGTGATGTACCCCTGCTGGCACAGACTGGGGTTCCTTCCCTTCATGTGCACAGGAGAGTGCCCAGGATTAGCAACAGATACTGCTTGGAAACAAGCAAGACTGCAGTGCCAGGCCTCAGTCTCTTCACCTGTCAAATGCGGGCAAGGACAGGACAACTTCTCAGGTCTATTCCAGCCCCAGAGCTCCGGTTGCCATGTGCGCCCCTGTTGAAGGGGGCTACCTGCCTGTCTCTGGAGCCTCTGCAAAGCTCTCTTTGATATCCAAAGAATGCAAACGATGGAGAAAAGATGAAAAGGAAACTGGTTAAAATCAAACAGTGATGGATCCATTTCCCAGACTTTGGTTGTAAGCCCTAAAGCTCTGCACTAACAACCTAAGCAAGGAAAGTTCGTTGGACTGAATGGAAAAACATGCTGACCAACGAGGCGATCAGGACAGATTCAAGGGCAGATGTGGAGGATTTCCAGAGATGGGGCTGCAAACCACCCCATTATGTTGCTGACATCAGAGTGAGTCATCTCCAGCTGACTTCTTTTCTGATATCTTCACTAAAGATTCCAGTTCCTGGCAGAAAAAAAGTTTTTTGGGTCCATCTGAGCCACATACCTCCTCCTGTGGCTACGGGCAGCATCCACAGGAGGGTGGATGACTGACAGATGACCAGGACCAGGGACAGGGAGGGTCGGGGGCTCCAGAGGAAGGGATGCCGAGTAGGCAGAGCCAATGGATTCTCATTCTCAGTGGTCACCTCTGGGTCATCATGAGTGTTCCTTGCTTCTGATGTTTTTCTGTGACGTCTAATTGTTTTAGATATTAAACTTTTACTGTTCCTCAATTATGTGTATGTATGTGTGTGTAGACATATACGTGTATATATGTACACATATTCATAATATATGTACATATACGCAACATATATAACATATACATATATATATATATATTCTTGAGAAGATCGACACTGGATTCCCTAACCCCTTAGTATGAGTTTACCATTGACCTTTGAACAACACGGGTTTGAACTGCACGGGTCCACTTATACACAGATTTTTTCACACTAAATATGCCCTACAGTACTACACAATCCAAAGTTGGTTGAATCCTTGGATGTGGAACTACAGATACAAAGGGCCAACTATAAAATTAAACTTGGATTTTCAACTGCATGGGGGTGGTCGCCCCAACTCCCCTGTGTTATTCAAGGATCAACTGTTTTATAATCAGAGGCTGTTTTCTATCCAAGAAGTGTTCTGTCCACTAAAAGGCTGAGAGCCCAGGCAGTGGAAAGAGCCTTGCAGGTAATAGGCACTCAATCAGTTGTGTTCAATAAAAATGGAATGGGGAAGAGCTACAGAAAGAAAAGTTAAGAGGCAACTACTTCACCTATCGTTGACCCATCCTCTATCCCCTGCTGTGACCAGGGGATTTGACCACATCCTCCTTCCCCCAACCCTATTGCTCTACTGCTTCTCTTCAGAGGAACAGCTAACAAATCTACTTTGAGAAGAATTTTCCTGCCTTTAATCTGTGGTTGCAAATAAAGCAGATGCTAGGTCTCCTCCTCACTGTGCATTGTTGCCTGCACCTTAGGACAAAATGCAGCCTCATACTTGCAGGACTACATTGAACAAGACCAGTAGGTGGTGTCTGACAAAGCCCACCTCTCTGGTTTTTGCCTCCCACTAGCCCATCAAAGTTCATTTAACAGAGGAGGCATTCTCTCTGCCTCTAGATGACATTCAGCAAATTGATGACTTGTCCTTTTCCACTTTTAGCATAGACAGAGTCCTATGTTCACTCCAAGTTCCAGAGCTGCTCTAAGTTCAGAGGTTAAGTGTCCTGCCCACAATGTTGACGACACACTTCGTTCTCCATTCTCCCTCCTTGACAGAGCCTGTGGTCAGTAGGCAGCCAGGCTCTGGGGGATGAAGCCACTTCTGTTCTTCTCTGCTCATGCCACACCCCCAATTCGCTAGCTGCAATTTTGAGTCCTGCCTGGTTTGAAGGGGATGGTTGGGGATTAGGGAGGAGAGTTGAAGGAGCGGACAGTTCTATCTGTGGGAAAGCACTCCAGCTCTCCAGCCCAGCAGTTGGTGAAAGCTGACCCTCCGATGGGCAACCCCGTGGGTTCTCTGGAGATTCCCAAGCTGGGGTTGTTCAAATGGAGCCACTCAGATGTGGACTCCATCCATGGGCCCCTCTGCCCACTGTGCTCCCCTCTCCAGGATCCACGCTACACCTAGGAGGTCCCCTTGGACAGGACCGGGAACAGGTCCTCATGACCCACGTGTCCTCCATAGGAAAAAGGTCCATCTTCAGAGCAGACTGATTTTTCTCAGCTCCCCTCTGCCGCTCTACCCTGCCTTTCCACTCATGTTCCTTCTGCAAGTCAAGCCTAGGGCATGGAATTCTCCACCTGCAAGGAGTACATATCAAGTCCTGCAAGCTGTCCTGTTGAAGACGTTCTCTCTTTCCCTCTCATTGTGTCTCCCTCGTCTCCAGGAAAGGAGGAAGCACCATCAATCCCTGCCATCTTAGGGAGTCCAGTGGACCCTAAGGGGGTGGGGCTCACACAAATGCCCCACAGACACCTCTCCTTGCTTTGATGCTCGTGACCTTTTTATAGTCCCATCATGGAGGAGGTTTTCAAAAATCAGGGAGTGAGTTCTTGAGCAGCTGTTTTAAAGCTCCCTCCAGGTTGGTGGGTTCTTATGCTCCTTTGGGCATCTAAGATTTACATCTGGGCCAAAACTTCAATTGTGACATCCTGTTACACTCATGTACTTACAGCTTTTCCACATATTACCCATCACCCTGAATCTGTACAACACCCCTGGGGAGCTTTTCACCCCAGATAATGGATAAGAAAAGGGAGCTCCGGAGTTACAACCTTGCCCATGGTCACTCAGTAGGCAGCGGGGGAGGCCAGAGGGAACTCCCAGGCTGGCTCTCTGCCCCCCATGGCACCAGGCTGCCCTTTGGAGGGAGGAAAAGTCTGACCTGCCCCGTAATACAGGATCCAATCAATTCCTGGTAGATAACTCTAGCCTTACACTGTTATTCGGTCCTGGTAGATCAAACATGCCTGTGTGAGGCTCTCCCTTAGAGGGGATGCTCAGTACCCAGGGGACAAAGATGAGTCACGCCTAAGGCCAGTCTGCTGTACCTTGCACACTTGTTCTAGAATTTAAATGGTACAGGGGTGTCCAGCTATAGGTAAACCCAGAATCCACATTGCCACAATAGCCTGATAAAGAGGTAACACTATCGACACTGTATAAAGATTCACCTTTAAACGGTGAAGTTTCCCAAACTAATTAAATATAACTCGACCGACCATGCTCAAATAGCCCAAAGCACCTCTTCATAAGCAAGGGCGGCCTCCCCTCCTCCCCATGGTCGCCATGGATTCCGGGACCTCACACCCAGCAGATCCACAGACAGACAAGAGGCACTTTGGAGAGAAATGGCTGCCTTGGCCCAGGAGAGCAGGGTCAGGCTGCCCTCGTGATAATCTGCCGTGTATGAAACCTGCACAAGCGTGATACCAAGCAGGGCTCTATGGGGGTGCTGTGCACAAAAGCCTTTCTGTGTCCCCCATTTCTTTGATTACAGGAAATAGGCTTCATTCAGCCTCCATGAACTTCCCTGAGCTCCAATGGGCAGATTTAAGCCGTTGATAATTAAAGAAGGGAGGAGATGTGAGATCAGGGAGAAACAGTCAAGAAACAATAGTGCAGGGACTTCCCTGGTGGCGCAGTAGTTAAGAATCCACCTGCCAATGCAGGAGACACGGGTTCGAGCCCTGGTCTGGGAAGATTCTGCATGCCACGGAGCAACTAAGCCCACGCGCCACAACTACTGAGCCTGTGCTCTAGAGACCACGAGCCACAACTACCTGAAGCCCGCGCACCTAGAGCCTGTGCTCTGCAACAAGAGAAGCCACTGCAATGAGAAGCCCGCGCACCGCAACGAAGAGTAGCCCCCGCTCGCCGCAACTAGAGAAAGCCCGTGCGCAGCAACGAAGACTCAACACAGCCAGAAAGAAAGAAAGAAAGAAAGAAAGAAAATTTAAAAAAGAAAAAGAAACAGTGGGCAGACTTGGGGCAGGGTCCTGGATCCCCCTCAAGGGATACACACAATAATATCTTTGAGCTGTTTTTGCAGATACCAAAACCCCTACCAGGTGGGAGAAGTTATTAAGGACAGTATGCTGCCCACAAGCACATAGACCCCAGACCAGTTGGAACCTGAGGGTTGGTGATGCCGACTCCTACTTACCTCACCACCAACCAATCAGAAGAACGTCCATGAGCTGATCATGCCCTCTCTGAACCATTACTGTAAAACTTTTCACTAACTTCTCCAAGTTGGGACACACAGTTTTTCGAGGCAGGAGCCCGCTGTGTCCCCCTTTGCCTGGCAAAGTAATAAAGCTATCCTTTTTTACTTCACCCAGAGCTCTGTCTCCGATCGATTCAGCATGGGTGTACAGAGAAGCTCAGCTTTCGGCACCAAGAGGACCCGAAATTTCCTTCCGGGGGACGGGTGCTGGCACTATTTCCTGAAGGGAGTAACCATTACTCTGCCAAGTTGAAAGTCTGGCTGGTTTTTAGGGAACTTAAACTTCATTTTTTTTCCCTGATTCAAGGGTTTGGCCAAGATAGGAATCTTACAGAAAGAGTCAAGAAGCAAAAAAGGAGATTTGAAAGAGAGCGGAAGAGACAAAGGAGGATGAGAGGGAGAAAGAAGGAGGGGCTTCAGAGCAGGGAAGGAAGTCCTCCAGTTGCCTACAGACCCCACCCTCCTCCCCTACCACCACCTGGCCCGACCCCATCCTGTGATCCCACCACCGCTGACTCCCAGGGACCAGGGCTCGGCTGGCCTGGGACTCCTTCCGCCCCATCCCCACCCAGCCTACTCAGGACCCTAACCAGCACACGGGGCCACAGGGAGCCATGGCTTCCCCTCATGCATCCTTCAAAGGCATCACAGGACGGTGTGTGAGACCGGGAAGAAAATGCATCTGAAAGACCAGAACCATTCAGCCTAGAGAGGAGGAGCTCGTGAAACATCACTGGCTTTTTTCGGGCAATGCTTCACACACACACACACACACCCCTCACAATAGTGCAGGGCCAGCTCCTCTCCCCCGCGCAGCCCTGCCCCTGGGCTCACCACCCCTCTGTGTGCCCCGTGGCTGGTTCCCCCTCTCCAGCCCACCCAGGTGATCGAGTGCATCGTCTGCATGTCACTTTTCTGGGTTAACCTTGTCTCCTCAGGTGCATGTAGACTCACTGAGGCCAAGTCTCTAGCCTCTTCTTTGATTAAAGCCTCCCCAACACACACTACCGAACCCAGCACAGAGCGCGTCCCCCAGATATTTTCTGCAGCCTGAGGATGTGGCCCACAGGTTGAGAGCTGCCTTGTTCGGAGCTGTGGGACCACGAGGTCAAACCTGCCAAATCACAGCCCCGACCAGAGCTGGGGCCCCGGGATTTTCCAGGCCTGTCCCTCCCGAGTCCCCAGGTCATTCCCTGTCTCGGCCATCAGGTGGCACCACGGGTCCACGGGTCACCGGGACTCTGACGTGTGGGAGGGCAGCTTTCTCATCGGGCTGCCGCGAGTGGACCGTCCCCAGCCTGCGCGGAGGGGAGCCTGGGGCCGTGACCTGAGCCTGGGGCCGGGGCTGCCCCACCTGCCTGGGGCGTGTTGATTGCCCAGCATGCGAGGACACAGCCCCTCTGTGCTGAGCAGGTAAGCAGGGCTTGCGACTAGGAGGCTCAGGAAAGCACGAGAAGTCTGGCTGTATCACTGACACTCACCTTCACGGGGCGTGCCTGAGTCCCCACATCCTTTCCCTTCATCGCCACCTGCCCCTACCCACTCCCCTTTCCTGATTTAGGCAGGAAAGTCATTTGTATTCCCTACGAAGGTCATGGTGGACACGAAAGGGGCAAGGCACACAGAGGACCCTCTGCCCCCGAAGCCGCAATTTTCTCAAATCCTACAGCCTTTTCCTCCTAAAGCCACTTTGCCTAACAAGACTTTTTATCAAACTCTCAGCAAATTGATCAGAAAAAAGTACTTACCCAGCACATTTATTTTTGCCAATTTACCTTTCTTCTCTGAAGGCATACAGATTGGATGATGTTGAATAATCTTGATTTCAAATCAGGGCATCCAGGGCTATGACCACAACTCAGCCCAGAGACTCTCTGGCGTATCTGTTGCCTCCGACCTTGCCCTTGAGTCTGTGCACCCCTTGTATTACACAGCTAAGGTCGTAACAACACAACCCACTGGGTCTCTAACGGTCAGAAAGAGGAAGAAGGAAGGAACACGACTTTAAAAGATTTGGTAACAATTTAAAAGCTACAAGCATTTT
This sequence comes from Delphinapterus leucas, assembly GCF_059928025.1. Taxonomy (NCBI): domain Eukaryota; kingdom Metazoa; phylum Chordata; class Mammalia; order Artiodactyla; family Monodontidae; genus Delphinapterus; species Delphinapterus leucas. The sequence continues at coordinate 31,870,563 of NC_143149.1, forward strand.
AATATGTGTGAACTGCATACCAGCAATCCGATGAGTATGCCAATCACACCGGGCTCGTCTCTAAGTTGAGCTTTATTTTGAGTTCACATGATCCCCAAGGCAGCTTTGAAATTTGAGAGTTCTCTCTCTCTTTCTCAGTCCCTCTCTGTTTTACACACGCACACAAACACATATCTGTCCTTTGTGTCAGGAGTCAGCTGGTCACTTATGCCAGATGCCCCTCCCTGACCCCCCGACCCACCAAACTGAGTGCGGCGTGATCCGAGCATCTTAACCTTTCTCTGAATCATAACCGTCCATGGGCCCCTCTGTACCATTAGCTTCCTGGGAAAGGCAGCTGTGTTCCGTCCTTCTCTGGCTCTGGCACTGTGCTCTACGGATCTGTTACACCCATGAACACATGTGCATGGGGTGTGGACACACACACACACACACACAGACTCATACCTTTTCACAGGAACTGGTCTCCAGGGAATCTCCAGGAGCCGCAGGGGTCAGACCCTCCCTCGCAAGGCTCAGGGATGCTTTTCCAAACGCAGGCTGTAGAGAAAGCAGCTCCTGTGGACGTGGGCAGCCCAGCCTTACAGTTGGAACCTGTGTGCAGGGGTTGGTGGGGCTGCAGACACACCGTTCAACATCGAATCAGTAGGAGCCAGACTCAAAACAGCCTTGTGACCCTCTCTTCCCTCCAGTGCCCGGAAATGCCCACTTCTGATGGCCCCGGAGGCCCACGCCCCTTCCTAGCGGCCACCAGCCTGAGGACCTGCTGCAGGGAAATTACCAGCCTGGCGGGCCCCTCTGCCACAGTGCCTTCCCCTCCTGTTTATGCGAGGGGAGCGGCTGAGGTCCACCTCTGCCTCCTCCAAACCAGGGCCTACACACTCATGCCTCTCCCTCTTTAAAATCCATAAAATCCCTGCTCCACTGGGGTACTTCCTCTCACCAAGGTCCTACATTTTTCTAGGACTGAAAAGAAATATGTAAAAATGTTTTAAATTGGAATATGATAATTCTGCTCTTCCCCAATCATTTCTGTTGGCCGGAAGGAGTAGAGATTCTCGCTCTGCTCCTCTTGGCTTAATAAGGAAACAGGGAGGCCAGCACTGTTCTTGGGACAGGTCCAGAACCTTCATGGGATCAGAAAGGCCCCGACCTCAGTCTCTGAAATAGTCTCCCCACTACCTCACCCCATGCTCCCGCTAACCCTTCCGCGGCTTTCTTTTTCTTCCTGGCAACCTCCCCTGCCGGAATTATATCATATATGTATTCATTGGCCTGTTCGCGGTCTGTCTTCTCCAAGGGGAGTTAAGCTTCTCGAGGTCAAGAACTTTGTCTCATTTATCACTGTAGCTGCAGAGCGTGGAAGAGCGCCCAGACACAGGAGGAATTTGACATGCGTTTAGAGAATGAACGAATGAATGAATGGTCACCCCTGACCCTCTGCGTCTCCAGCTCTGCCTCCTATACTCTTTCCTCTGTACCTGGGCCACCCTGGCCCGCAGTTCCTCTGCTCACCTCTTCTGTCCCCGGATCCGGCCCACCTAATATACACCCAACCCCTTCCAGACCTCAGCAGAGACCCTCGCCACCCATCCCCCACCACGCATGTCACACCTACCTGTACTTCTTCTGCACAGCACCTGTCATGCTTTGTGATGTTGTATTTATCTGAGCGATTATTTACCCAGTGACTGTGCCCTCTGCCCAATTTCTCATCACATATTCCCCGTTCTTAGCACAGGGGAACACAGCAGGGGCTTAATAAATGTTTGCATTTGACATTTATTCTGGCTATGGTATTTATTATGACTAAATCATATTGATTATGATTTTGTCGTGGATAGACGTTTCCTTCAAACTCTTTGAGTTTGGGAGTAAAGGGTACAGTTTACAAAGATAGAAGTCACTCCCCAGGTTGCCAAGAAGTTTTCAAAATCTTTCTGGGCAGACTTTGCTAAATTTTCTTACTCTTGGAAGCCAAAGCACATAGGATTAAACCCATTATTTTTCAGCTATTTGCTAATGATGGTTTTTTAAGTTAGGTACCAGAAGGATGGAGAGGTGAGGTCTGGAGTGGGAGGGGAATGGGTGATAACAGAGGAACAGGAGGGTTTGCCCAAGAAAGAGGTCAAGGGTTTTGGTCTTTCCTCACTAGGGACTACCTTCCCAGCCCCCCGCTGTTATATTAGGAAAGGACAAAAAACAAGCCCTTATCACAAAACACCTCGACAGTTAAGACGGTGAAAATGTCTGCTTTTCCTTTACTGCCACAAGATTAGCAAGACAACCTTGGATCCAATTTCATAGCATTTTGGAACTTTAAGATATTGGGGGAATCGTGCTACCCGAGCCTCTAACTGTACAGATAAGGGAACTAAGGTCCACAAGTTAACCAGGTTCACAGAATTCAGTCCCGTCTCCTACACCGCTCTCTCAGAGGCAAGTTTTTGGTTTTCTTAAATTAGCTAAAGTTTCCACCATCGCTGTTTGGAGCAGAATGTGGTCGGTAACACGAGGCACATGAGTGCTGATGAGAACCACGTGTGTGTGTTAAGTACCTAGCGCGTCTTCACCTGGGTTTCCCCCAAAGCGGCCTGAGACAAGGGTTTGAGTGAAGGCAGTTGATTCTGGAAGGGGTGTCAGGAAGTGGGTAGTGATGGGGAGGGCATGGGGGAGGGGAGTGGTGAGACAACAGAGGGGGTCCATAAAGGCGGGATGGTGAGCAATTTCTAACCTCGCTGGAGATACCCCAGGTTGGTTAGTCACCCAGGTTCCACCCCTCTTCCCCTGAGCTCCCTCTGGGGAGGCTGATGGGCGAGGAGCACTTACCACCTGCCCACTGGCTGTCTCCTCGGCCATATAGCACAGGGCTGGGGAGACGTGGAGACCGGCTTCAGGCCGGCAGGTCTGGGGGCACGCACAGACCCCCCCCCCTTGTGTAGGCGGGTGAGATGCAAAGCCATCCAAGGCATGACGCCTCACCCCAGATCCCTACAAACAGAGGGGCCTTGGAACTCATCCAACCAGAGCTCTGCAAACATTTTTGTAAGGGCCAGGTAGTCAGTGTTTGGGTTTGGGGGGCAGTGTGGTCTCTCTCAGGACTACTCACTTCTGGCTCTATAGTGAGAAAGCTGCCATAGACAATATGGAAAAGTGGAGCATGGCTGTGTCCCAGGCAAACTTTGTTTACAAAAACAGGGTGGGGAACTGGACCTGGCCCTAGGCCATAACCCGCTAACCCATGATCTAAACAAATGTCTTTATTTTAGCCTAGAGGGAAATAGACCCACAAAACCGACCTCTGCTCAGGGGTCATAGCCACTTCTATGTCAGCTCAAATGACCCAGGACCCTTCCTGGCCCCAAACCACATAGGTTTCAACCCACAGATGTAGGTCCTGCTAACTCAACCCTTGGGGAGCTGCCCGGGGAGCGGTCCCTACCATACGGGGCATCATTGCTGGGGGAGAAGTAAGCTAAACACACACCAACACCTTGGCACCATGGGGCAGGACAGTCACATTCGGTAGAAAAGTCTGTGAAAACCTCCCAAGTGGCCCATGAAGTGCGGTGCCCATGGTCTTAATTCTGAAAACTCAGCCTCCGTGCACGGTTGCCAAATCGAATCTCGGAAACAGTTTCGGGTGAAGTGGAAAAGAATAGCTTTATTGCTTTGCCAGCCAAAGGGGGACGCAGTGGGCTCGTGCCCGCCAAAAACTGTGTGCCCCAACCCGGGGCGGTGGGGTGGGGGTGGGGTTGGTGAGGAGTTGTTTGTTTGGTTTGGACCATATGAACCACAACAGCAGGCTCACATCCTCTGGATTCCTGTTGGGTTCAACAGGGGTTGGGAGGAAGGGGGACAGTAAAATTAGGACTTTAACTCTCCCATGTCCCTCCCAAGGTCCCCGCAAACTGAACGTTTCCCTCTAACAAAGGTCCGGCCAGGCTGGTCCTGATACCGACCTGCCCTTGCTCCTTCGAGCATAAGTGAAACCACAACTCAGATTGGGACTCAAACCCACGGCCTTTTACCTGAGATCACACACCTGGTCTCAGGACTTAATGAAGCTCAGGTCCTTGATGTCTCACCACAGAAAGAATTCAGTGAGGGACAAAGTGATAGGTAAGAAGTGGATCTATTTAGAGAGAAACACACTCCACAGACAGAGTGTGGGCCATCTCGGAAGGCGAGAGAGGCACCGAAATATGGCATGGTTTGCTTTTATGGGCTGGGTAGTCTCATAGGCTAACGTGGGGGAGTATTATTCCAAGTATTTTGGAGAAGGGGCAGAGATTTCCAGGAATTGAGCCATCGCCCACTTTTTGATCGTGGCGCTGGTGGGTGTGTCACTTACGCTGATGTATTACAGTGAGCGTACAATGAGGCTCAAGGTCTCCTGGAAGTTGAATCTTCTGCCATCTTGGATCTAGTTACTTCTAACCAGTTTTTGTCATGTCCTATGGCTACGTCATTCTTTTAAAGGTTGTGCCCTGCCGCCTTCCCTCCTGTTTCATAAGGATGGATAAGGCACCCCCGGATTCCAGCCCTGGGGGTCTACACTATCTTTCATGCCTTTCCTACGCTCTTCCCACATCTTTGTAAAAGTTCCTGTATTAAATATTCATGAATATTACGAAATCACCCCCAACTCCAAAGTGCCATGTGTTTACCACTGGGCTCCTGACGGCCAAGATATAGTATGTGTCAAATGACTGTCCCAGGCTGTACCTGCTGTGGGACTCTGGAGGGGAAGAAGGAACTTCTCCCGGTGGGTCCAAAGGCGAATGCTGACTCGGACCTTGAGGATGCGGTGCAAAGAGGCCGAACAAAGTGGATGGAGAGCCCACGTCTGGAGGCAGAAAGAGGATGGTGGTATGTGTGTGGTGGTGATCAGCTTCAAATCCTTTGCCCCAAATGAACTAGAGGAGGAGGTCCAGGTAATGTAGTCCAGATTCTGGTGAAAAGGCCAGGAAAACCTGCACTCCAAATGCGGAAAGAGCCTGTCCGGACCTGCCAGCTGTGGCCACAGGACCAAAGAAGGAGGTTAATCAGGATTGCCTACCAGGGTGGAGGGATGGGGGCAACCCCCGGAGGGACCCCAGTGTGCACTGCAGACCTTCAATCCCCCCAAAACTCACAGAGCAGTCTGCAAAAGGTTGTGATTCTTCCCAGGAGGGTGTGGGTAAGTCCTACCTTGCTTTGGGGGCCAGAGTCAAAGTCTTAGGCGAGGAACCAGAGGCTGAAGAAACCAGCAAGGCGGGAAAGCAGGGAGGGGGGATGAATTGGGAGACTGGGATTGACATATATATACTAATATGTATAAAATAAATGCTGTATAAAAAATAATAATAAAAGAAAAATTAAAAGAAAAAGAAACCAGTAAGAAACCGTGGCTGCCAGGCCTCAGAAACAAGGTCCTTCTGTCCTTGCAGATTGGACTGGAAGAAAGCTAATGTTTTGGTCACACATAAGCAAGTCACCAAAATGATGCCCCTCGCCCCTTCCCCCGGTACAATCACGGAAACCCTGAGCGGGAAGGCGCACACAGACACAAAGACACTCAAAGGCCAGGACATGTCATTTCCAAGTGGATTACATGGCCCACTTGGCAGGCTTCCCCGTGGATTCCTTAGACACTATTAGAGCCCTATAAATGGGATGTAAAATTCAGGCAAGTTTCCTGTAGTGTATCAAGCTGGTGACTCCCTCAAACCAGAAAACAGAGCAAGAAGTGCCGGGAGCTGAAGAGGGAGGAGATAGGCACTTTCCGAAGTTAAGACTGGATTGAGGCCGCTGTTCACTCAGCCCCCAGGGGGCTTGGGGGGAGCGTCTGGTTCTTCTACTTGACCTTGGCCTCCAAGGCAGGAGATATCGCCCCTGGTTACTTTTTGTGGATTCATCATGCACAAATTCATGTTCCTCTCTAAACTGACTACCTTTGAAACAGCAGAAGTTTCCTCTGTTTTTCTTAATTTGTACCTCTTCCAGCAGTGTACCTAAATTGGGTATTCCAGAGTCTTCTGTCTCTTCCTCTCATCAGCTTCGTAGACTTTGACCCTATTTGCTTTGGAATTTCATCCATCCGGTTGACATTGGTACCTTAAGCACCTACTATGTACCCTAGCATAGATTCTCTTTTCCCTCCCTGCTCATTCGTCAGATAACTTTGATTCTTCTTCCCCGTTTTTTTTTTCTCTGCCTTGGTTAACTGTCTAAACAGCCCCCTTGATCTGCAAAGGTGGAATGGGTGAGTCACCATTCTCTTTCACAAACGGGGGAACCTCGGTACAGAGATATTTTATTCTTAGGGACCTGCTGCGGGGCTGCGGTCTCCTAGGGAGGAGAGAAGCATAGCAGTTCACAGACCTGGGCTCAAATTCCACCCTCTCCTGCCAACCAGTCTGGTGACCTTGGACATGCTGATGAACCGTTCTGAGCCTTAGTCTCCCAATCTGGAGAACGGGGATAATGTCACTTCTCTCAAAACATGTTGGGGAATTAAATGAAAAATGTTTTTCAGGTGATGTGAGAGCAGTTCTCCATACGCACCCAGACCGCTTGTTTGTAGAAACATGGCCTTTCCACTAGAAGAAGACACAAAACGACAAAGAAGGCAGGACAGGATGAGGAAGGAAGAGGATCCCCTGACCCCTAACATCAGACAGATGAGGAGGAGGAAACAACAGTCACCTCCCGCCCAGCATGGTTGGCCCCTCTCGGTCGGGATGCCAGCACCCGCTCCCCTTCGCCAACCTTCCTTTACAGAGACATCCTGCAAGTGCGCAGAGAACAGAGCTATTTCAGAGCCATGAAAGCACTGGGTCCTTCCATTCAAATAATAGGTTAATGTCACCTCTGGCTGGTTGCTATTTTTATGAAATGGTGAGAAGCTGTGTCCATTTTTCAGCATTTACTCTCTCTCTGGCCTAAGAAAGAATTCCCTTCTAGACCCGGATGTGGACGTAGAGGCTTAGGGTTATACGTGGTGCCCACCTTGCTGAGCTAGAGAAGCTCAAAGCCGTTGAGAGGGAGCTGGGAGCTGTGGAGGAGCCTGGCTGTTCAAAGTCACGTTCTAGATCTGGGTGGGTGGCGGACAGGCACCCCAGAGGGGCAGACCCTCAGGTGTGCAGAGCCCCATGGTGTCAGGATAGAGCATTTGGTCCCTTTTGTGCCCCATCGGTGGAGTCTGCAGTGACCAGCTTGGAGCCGGGCTTGTCCTCCACAGGCTGCATGGCAGATGTCTGTGTTTAGTACTCCTCTCCTCTCTTCTAAAAGGCACCAAAGATTTGAAACCTTCAAGAATCCCCGCGTGGCCGTTTGGCTGAAGCATCTACTGTGATCTACTCTGGCACCCGCCCTGGCACAGAAGGGGCGGGAGGGAACAGTCAACTGAAAAAAAAATATGCACAACCTAAAAGTTGAGAATTATGTTTTATTCGGTGTACATACTGAGGACTTAAGCCTGGGGGGCAGCCTCTCAGATTGCTCTGAGGGCCTGCTCCCAAGAGGTAAAGGAAGAGCCAGGATATAAGGAGCTTTTGAGAAAAACCCAGGTAGTTGGAACATCAAAAGATTACCTTTAAAGGAAACCAGGCATCTCAGGTTAACAAATTTAGCACTTTTCTCTGCATGGGCAGGTGCAAAAGCCTGGGCTCACTGAAATGATCCTTTAGATGCGCACCTTAACTATGTAGGGCCAGTATATTGTTTTCCTCTAACCTGAGGTCCCTGCAGGGGTGGGGGATGGGGAGTGTGACTGCTGATGGCTTGGTGGCTGCAGCATCCTTTTTTACTGACATGGCAGGTGGCATTCTTTGTCCACAGGACCTTGGGAGCCCCTCTCCCATGCTCGCTACTCACCCGTCAAAGGCGGAACTAAGTATTTTTCTCAAAGTATGATTCTTGGATCACCCTTTTCAAATGACCAAGGTACGGGGTGACAGTGCAGACTCTTGAGGCCCCCAAGCTGACTAAATGAGTTTACTTTGGGACCCCAAGACAAAAGGATCACTAAACCTCTTCCATCAGTCATATGACCGTGTGACCACACAGAGACAGCAGTCAGCTCCACCCACCTCACCTTCCCACCTTTGAAAGTATCAGGTCTTCAGCATCAGAGTCTGATTAAAATACCACCCACACTTCATTTCCTTCGCTGAAGGCCCTTCAAGTCAAATCTCATGGAGTAAACTATTATCAGTCACTTACACCTAAGTCAGGCCAAGCTTCAAATCCTTTCTGAGGACAGATATGAACGTGGAGAAAAGTATGGCGGGAGGGAGGAGATGGAAGGAGGGGGGAGGGGAGGAGAGGGCAGAGGGCCCAGGGCTCTGCTGGGATGAACGTTGCCCCTTCACAACTTCAGCCATGGCTGGTGCCAGGTAGGAATCAATCTTTAACAATCTGCACGTGCTTCCTGAGACGGGGGTTGTTTCCAACTTTGCTACATGCTTGGAGTTTAGTACATCCTGACTAAAGCCTTCAGCCCTCCTTGCAACAGAACTTGAGCTGCAGACTGGTGCTTGCCAAAGGCCTTCCTGCTCAAAAATAATATTTGTGGAGGGACGGGGCGGGTCTCTGTGAAGCTCTGAGAGGTCAGGAAAGCTTCTCCCTCACAGGCTGGTCCTGTGCACCAGCCGCTCCCTAGCCACACCCCCAATGCATCCTTCACATTTTGGCACTTCTGGGGGGGACACACGGGCCCCTTCAGACACTCCAGCAGGAACCAGGAAACACTGGAGGGGAGTTTCTGGCAGTGCTATGAATACCCCCTCTCAGAAAGGGCCAGGGCAGGCACCAAAGCTGTCTTATCCTGAATTTAGTGCTGTTTTCACTTGCTCTTTGAAGCTATTTGCACCTCCCTCCACACTCCTGGGGCTCTTTAGCTGTTTTCCCAAAGACTCAGTTCCTTTTTCTTCATTTATTTCATGCCATGTTCAGAGCTCCCCAAACCCCTCACCTCCAGCACTTCCCCTGTGCCCGCCACTCTCCTCCCCCACGGCCCCTGCCCTCCTGGGTGCGCTCAGCCCTTTCAAGGGGCTCCTCGCAGCAAGTCTCCCTCTGGTTGCAGGTCCACAAGAGCAGCAGGGCCATTCTGGCAGGTGTGTGCTTCCACCTCTCAGAATTAGGTAGGAAACACTGGAAAAGACCGAAAGGGCATGCGTCAGTCGGTGAGGTTCACTGAACACAAACTCCTTACTCAGTACCACGATGTTCTGGGAAAGAACAGAGAACAGGAGCCCAATCCCTGCTCCCAAGAAGCTCAGAGCAGGATGAGGCTGACGGTCCTTCACTCTGCAGGCCCTGCTGGGCGTGTAGGGCAGAAGCGCTTGGAGCACAGACCAGGTGATTTTGGCATCCCTGCCCTTCTTACAGATACAGAGAGGGAGACTCCTAGAAGTGACGTGGCTTGCCCAGGGCCTCACAGGGGTACAGGGGTGGGCCGTGATGCTAATTCAGGGCATCTGACCCAACGCCCAGGGAGCGTCCCACCCAATGGACTGGGGCACCAGTACCAGGATGCGAGGTCTGGAGCTGAGCTCACAGGGTCTGGCACTGGCAAGCCGAGTGGGGACTCGATGAAAGCAGCTGTTCCGGGAAGAAAGTCTGCAATCCATGTACGAGAAGGACTGGAAGGAAGAAGGGTAAAGATTGGGTCGCCATCTAGGGGTCCGTTAAACGAATTAATATGATCAGGTGACTGTGTATATTAATTCTCTTCCAGGGCTGTGATATTGTGATTTATAATAAGAAATACGTATTTGGTCTTTGTCTTGGTTCTAGCATGAGCTCCTAAAACCCCTGGAATTTCCTAAGAGATGGGAGCCTTAAAGGTGTCTTTTGTTATGTTAATGAGGTGACTTTTGGAAAGCTCCATTCGCTTGGGGGCTGGTTACCAGGGAAACCAACCACGTGATTGGAGGGTTGAAACTTTCAGTCCCACCCCTGACCTCTGGGGAGGGGAGAGGGGATGGAGGTTGAATCCATCGCCAATGGCCAATGATTTAATCAATCGTGCCTGTGTAAGGAGGCCTCCATAAAAACTCTAAGGACTGAGTTGGAGAGCAGCCAAGTTGGTGAACACATCACGAGGTAGGGAGAGTGACACCCAGAGGGGGCGTGGGAGCCCCGTGCCCTTCCTCCAGACCTCACTTTCTGCGTCTCTTCCACATGGCTGTTCCTGAGTTACATCCTTCTTGTTTTAGATTTATTTATTATCATTCTTATTTTTAAAATTTTTGGCTGTGTCGGGTATTAGTTGCGGCACACGGGCTCTTCCATGTGGTGAGCGGGCTTCTCTCTAGTTGTGGCGTGCGGATTTTCTCTTCCCTGGTGTGGCATGTAGGCTCCAGAGCGCGTAGGCTCCAGAGCGCATGGGCTCTGTAGTTTGCAGCACTTCCCTGAGGATTTTTTAAACATTGGACCACCAGGGAAGTCCCCTGAGTTACATCCTTTTGTAATAAACAGGCAGTCTAGTAAGTAAACTATTTCTCTGAGTTCTGTGAGCTGCTCTAGCAAAAGAATGGAAGCCAAGGATGGGGTCCTGGAAGCTCTGATCTCTAGCCAGTCAGTTAGAAGCACAGGTGACAACGTGGACTTGCAGTTGAGTCTGAAGGGGGCAGGGTGGTCTTAGCCCCTTAACCTGTGGGATCTGACGCTCTCTCTCGGGGAAGCCGTGTCAGAACCAAGTTGACTCATGGGACAACCTGCTGGCGTTGGAGAATCATTGTTGATCTGGCGACACCTCGTCTTCCCCAACACTGGAATTGGTACCAGAACAAAACTCAAAAGGGCAAAACTCAAAACACATCTTTTGTGGGAGGAGGGGATTAACTTTTCCAAGCAAGCCTACTGACACCTACCCTCACGGCCTCTCGAGTGAAAGGAATGTAAAAGCAGCTCCTTTTCTTGCTTTTCTGTCATGTCAGCCACCCTCACTCTAACAAGGCCACGGAGCCGGAATTATCACCTGCTTCTCACTATCACCTGTGTTCGAACTGAAGTGGGCTCCGAGTTCAGCCCACGCCATCCACCACCCTGTTCTCCACTCCGTGGGCAAGGAAGTCGTGAGCATCTTCTCCCAGGCCAGGCCGCAGCCAAGCACACTGTCCCACTCCTCAGACGTGCCACCAACTGGCTTATCATCCAGGCAACGTTTGTTGAGGGCCAATTCTGTGTCAGGCACTGTTCTAGGCCCTGAGATACGTCCACAGGCCAAACACCCTCTTCTCCTGCAGCAGGTAAAAAATGAGATGGCCAAGGTAGGTCATTTGGTAGGTCATCACAGGTCATGGCGAGCCCTGTAGATGGAGGGCCATTGATGGCCTTTTACACTGGGGGCTGAGGCCTGAGGGACAGGGAGGTTTAAGCCAGATGAGAAGCTGGAGAGTGAAAGTGCCCGGCAGAGGGGACAGCTTGTGAAAAGTTCAAAGGCAGTCACCGCGGTCTGAGGAACCGAATGGAGGCAGGTGCAGCTGTAACTGGGTGCACGAGCAGGCCTCGTACTCAGCCAGCGCGTACGAGTACCCACGCGCTTGGTTTTTGGCTGACATCTGTTCTGATTGGTCCATTGTCCACTCCGATTGTGTTAGGTAGCTAGTCAGACATGAGCAGGTCCTGCCCCATCCTGGAAGGGGTCATCTTTCCCTCCCCCACCTGGACACTGGTAATCAGAGCATGCCCAGAGATCCTCCCTCTTTTGGTCAAGGACCACTGCTAAGTTTCCAGCCCTATCAGAACCAAGCAAGATAAAACCGTCAGCACAGGTCAGCGCAGGCGCACCAAGACCAAAAATGTGACTCAAAGCAACCCGGGGTTCATTATGCCATCATTATAATAAATTAGCACTGCGGTTACCCCCTCCACGGGTTTCACTTGGGTGCTTATGATCATGTAAGCGTCCGCGCACTAAGGGAAAGGTTATATGACCTAAAATTGTCAATCAACTCAGAAAGTGAAACTTAGACAGTTGTCTAAGCCACAGCGGCAGCATTTCATCATTCCCACCCCAACTCCAGATGTGAGCCAGCAGGGTCTAACCCCAAGGATTTTCCATGGTGCACAGAAGACTTGGTCCTAATGGAGAGAGTGTGTCCTAAAGGTGGTGGTCGGAAGTGGGAACTGCTCCCAGCCTGAAGCAGTTACAAAGGGCAGGGCCAGCCGGGCTTAGAAAAGAGCATCTCGGATGAGGTCCCGAGGCTTGGTTCTTTCTCCTTCACTGGTTTTTCCCAAAAAGACTAGATGGATTTTGTTTGGGGTCAGCCTGTCCTTTTACCCTTTCAGCTCATCAACCTTCTGTTTCCCCATCTACCTTCTATCTCTGCCACAATAGCAAGATCCGACTTTGACCTGTGCGTTCTGATTCACAGAGCTCCTTCACATGCGTGAGCTCATTTGATCTTCTCAACAGCCCTAAGGTAGAGATATCATTCCCAGTTTACAGATAAAAACCTGAAACTCAGAGGCTGTCATTTGCCCAAGGTCATAAAAACAGAACTCATGACTTTCCCCCAGATATGCCCTTCCTCCAGCTTTCTCCACACTAATGATGGGCTCCCCCAGCTACCCAATGATTCATGCCGGAAGCCTGGGAAACAACTTTTGACACTCTCTTCCCCAGCCTCCATCTCATCGATGACCAAATCCCATTATCTCTGTCTCCTAAATATCCCGCTCTGAATCCAGCTCTAGACTATCATCTAAGTCACCGTTATCTCTCCCCCGGGGCTGATAAGACAGCCTCTTATCTGGTCTCCCAACACCATTCCTGCCCTACTTGCATCCTTCCTCACACCAAGCTGAGAATTGTTGCAGAAATGCAAATCTGACTATATCACTCCCTACTTTAAAACTCCTTACAAAGTCCCAAAGTCTAGTAAAAAAAAAAAAAGAAAATGCATAATGTGGGTCCCAAGCACTTCGTGGTTGAGCTCCTACCACGTCTTCATCTTCACCTTCATCACACCTACCTCTTCCCCTCCACCCCTAAGTTTAACCACAAAGCCTTCCTTCCATTCTCCACAGATGCTAAACACTTCCAGCCCCAGGACCTCCCACCCGCTGCTCCTTCTGCCTGGAATGTCCTTTCTTTTGGTCCAACATCACTTCATTTGGTTAGTTCCTACCCAGAGGTCTCAGCTTAAATGTTCCTTCTTCAGAAAAACCTTCCTCACTTGTCCAGATGAGGTCAAGTTGTTCTCTTACATACTTTCATAGTTGCCCATATTCTTCCCTCACCACTAGTATCACAATTAGAATTCGTTTATTATTTACGCAGTTGTCAAAGTTACCTATTGCCGTAAAAATACTGCATCACAAACTGCTCCTAAACACAGGGACTTCAAGCAATAATCATATTCTCATGGATCTGCACATGAGTTAGACGTGGCAGAGCTAGAGTGTGTGTGTGTGTGTGTTTAATGTGTGTGTATTGAGACAAAGAGTCAGAGAGTAATACCAAGGAGCTCAACTCACAAGTGTTTGAAAATCCAGAGTTCGGGTTCTCCAAGTCTCTTGACTTGAAATCCTAATGTATGTTAGGTGTTTTGCCCCAAATGTAGCTGTCTCACTCAGGAACAATTTAATTATTGCCCCCCCCAGCCCGCCCCGTGCCACTCACTCAAATCTGCCAACAGAATGCCAACCCCGCAGGGACTGTGATGGTTCATTGTATGTCAGCACTTGAACGTGCTGGGTCTCTCTCTTTTTTTAAAAAATTTAATTTATTTTTTATACAGCAGTTTCTTATTAGTTATCTATCATATACCTATCAGTGTATACATGTCAATCCCAGTCTCCCAATTCATCCCACCACCACCACCCCCCACTTTCCGCCCGTTGGTGTCCATACGTTTGTTCTCTACATCTGTGTCCCTGTTTCTGCCTTGCAAACCAGTTCATCTGTACCACATATATGCGTTTTTCTAGATTCCACATACATGCGTTAATATACGATATTTGTTTTTCTCTTTCTGACTTACTTCACTCTGTATGACAGTCTCTAGATCCATCCACATCTCTACAAATGACCCAATTTTGTTCCTTTTTATGGCTGAGTGATATTCCATTGTATATATCTACCACATCTTCTTTATTCATTCTTCTGTTGATGAGTCTCTTTTCGTCTTCTACACAACGAGATGATTAGGCTCTGTGTTCGTTAAGGCTCATTAGGCTGAGCTGTGGGAACAAAAGCACCCCAAAATACAATGACTTAAATAAGTTAGAAGTCTATGCCTCTTTCTCATAAAATCTAAACTTATGTAGTTCCGGGTAGTCGGTCGGCTCTAATCAAAAAGGTCATCCAGGGGCTTCCCTGGTGGCACAGTGGTTGGGAGTCTGCCTGCCGATGCAGGGGACACGGGTTCGTGCCCCGGTCCGAGAAAATCCCACATGCCGCAGAGCGGCTGGGCCCGTGAGCCATGGCCGCTGAGCCTGCGCATCTGGAGCCTGTGCTCCGCAACGGGAGAGGCCACAACAGTGAGAGGCCCACGTACCGAAAAAAAAAAAAAGATCATCCAGGGAGCCAGGCTAGTGGGTCACCTCTCCTGTGGTCACACATGCTTCCACCTCTGGATCCAAGGCAGCAGAAAGGAGAGAAAGAAGAGCCAGGGCTTTGCTCTTTAAGGAGACGATGCTGTAAAACTTCATACCTCATTCTGTTCACATCCCTCTGGCCCATGACAAGCCACATGGCCCCTGAGCTGCAAAGAAGGTTGGGACATTCAGTTTGTAACTGGATTGTCATTACAAGCTAAGAGTGGGGGAAAGGTTGGGAAAGGGTCTCTGTTTGAAAAGAAAAGCATAAGTGGGAAGAGAGTTTACCACAGAAAAGTGGATCTTGAAAGTTCTTTCGTCTCTTCCAGCAAGAAGAGGCCGTGCTCTTCAGCCATTACACAATCTTTCCTAAGTATCGGCTTCATCTCGTTTTCACATTTTTATTCCAGACAGTCCTTTTGGGCACATTTCACAGTCCACGGCTCACTGCGATCTTGAATTCCTCTGACATATTTCCTATGGATTGGCCAGGTCATGTGCTTTTTCTTCCATCTCTTGCTTGATCCTTCGTAAAATCTGAGCTAATTAGCAAGCTTCATGGCGGTTATGTTGTTTCTTTGATGACTTTTCTTTTCCTCTTCATTGCTATTATTCCTGGTTATTGGTAGGATTTTCACATGTTATGGAAAATCCTTAGGTTATTTTCAGATTTCCCAGCCCCACCCCGCTTGGTAATCTCCTTTCCTAATAACTGAGACATTTATCTGGCTATGTCCAACATTCTCTTCCCTTTATTTCTCCCAAAGCTCCCATACCATAGTGTTCAGCCTGGGAGAAAGAATGAAGGCCAGGGCAAGAGTTTCCCATATCCCTTATTCCACCTTTTGAAAGCCAAAAGAGATGAAGGTAAGTCAAAATTCACAGAGGCTTGATTTTCTACAGACTATTCCCCATTAATTCTTCTTTAGTCTAAAGGGAGATTTCCACACTTTAATACTTCACTTAAAAGTGACCATGGTGGGCTTCCCTGGTGGCGCAGTGGTTGGGAGTCTGCCTGCTAATGCAGGGGACACGGGTTCGAGCCCTGGTCTGGGAGGATCCCATATGCCACGGAGCAACTAGGCCCGTGAGCCACAACTACTGAGCCTGCGCGTCTGGAGCCTGTGCTCCGTAACAAGAGAGGCCGCGATAGTCAGAGGCCCGCGCTCCGCGATGAAGAGTGGTCCCCGCTTGCCACAACTAGAGAAAGCCCTCGCACAGAAACGAAGACCCAACACAGCAAAAATAAATAAATAAATTACTAAACTCCTACCCTCAACATCTTAAAAAAAAAAAGTGACCATGGCAAGATCCACGTTTCCCAGTTTTTTGCTAGGGTTTCTTTCAGCTAATCTACGAGCTGCATGCATTATTTAGCCTCATCCAGCCTCATCCAACACACACAGCCAGTCCAGCACTTATGATGCCCTTGACAGCACTTCTGCAGCGTGCTTTCCTTGACTCTTAAACAACTTTCCCTCTCCTTTATTCCGGGATCCTGTTTGCTCATGACAACTCTTGTCTGGAGAAGGACAGGAACCTTGCCTGGATGGAAGGGAGAAAGAAGAAAGTGTGCAGCACTCAGGAAAAGGGGGAGGAGCCAAGGAGAAAACTGAAAGAGAGCAGAGGCTTGGCTGGAACTCACGCGCTGGAGGTCATGGCCAACGGACCTCAAGAGCCCACGGACGATGGCAGCCAAGGAAGGAGGTGCAGCCAGCTGGCTTGGGAGCCCTAGAAAGAGAGGACTCTGGACTGATGGGTCCTCAGAGTGCCCTGTGGGGAGCAGAAGAGAGAAGTGAGCCTCCATCAGCCAGGCTCTGATCAACATGGAGGAGAGAGAATGGAGAACACCAGATGTTAATTTCCAGGGTGTGGTGAAGAAGACAGCCAGTCCTAGGGGGGCAGAGCTGGCCAGAAAACATGGGCCCACGTGGGCAGCTCAGGAATGCTGCCTTTTGGTGAAGCAGGGACTGGGGAGACCTGGCATCCTCAGGAGGCTTTGCAGAGGTAGATGTGGTCAATCTTTGCTCTGCAGAGTTTGCTCCAGACCCTTCATGTTTTTCAGGTGAGCGAGTAAGGGGAGATTGGTGCTAAAACAGTAAAGGGAGTCCAAAAAGTGTCTTCCACTTCTCTGTATCAGAGACTCAAAATGAATAATAACAATGGTTGAAATGAGCCTGAAGTGGCCCTGGTTTCAGTTTTGTTCAGGACAAGGACAGATATTTGAAACAGTTCACATCAGAACATAGAATTGGAAATACTTCTATTTCAGGTTGAAAAGCATCCTTGGAATCAATTCTAGGTTTAGCAGGAAAGGAGGGTTCAGGGGTAGTAATTCTCTGGATCAATTGCAGCCTTTATCTCTGGGAGAAGAATCTCTTCTTTTACCACGTTTTCTATCTAAGATGGTATTAAGGTCTGAGAATCTAGGTCACAGTATAACCTCCTCTGCTACTTAAGAAAAAGCAGAGACAGAGACACCCCTTCATCAGCTGATGTGCAAGTTTGCAGGGAAGCCCTGAAATATTGCGCAGAAAGACTCATGCACGGTCAGAAAGACTTGGAGACAAGACAGGACATTTATAGACATTATCCTCTGAGGGGCTGCCTTACCAGGCTCTGCCCCCTCCGACTTTCAGAGGGACAAGTCCCATCCTCCACTCTAAATGGACCCTACCATTTTCTCATTATTCTAGAGCATCTCAAACTCAAGAAGTCCAGGACATAGTCTCTGGGTCCCGGGTGATCAGAGGTACCAGCAGGCTTCCCAGAAGTCAAGATAGACCTCAAGAAATAGAAGCAGGGCTTCCCTGGTGGCGCAGTGGTTGAGGGTCCGCCTGCCTATGCAGGGGACACGGGTTTCGTACCCCGGTCTGGGAAGATCCCACATGCCGCGGAGCGGCTGGGCCCGTGAGCCATGGCCGCTGAGCCTGTGCGTCCGGAGCCTGTGCTACGCAACGGGGGAGGCCACAACAGTGAGAGGCCCGCGTACCGCAAAAAAAAAAAAAAATTTCCTGGCGTTCACATCATCCCGGAAGTGGGGAAAGGTCTCTGCCTCAGCACCTGTCTTCACTACTTTGATGCTCAGTGTCTTAGCCTGTGTGGTCCATTCCAAGAGCCCGACCCCTCCTCCAAGAGCCCGACCCCTCCTCCAAGCCAAGCAGAGAGCCTCAAGAACGGGGATATAGGGATATATGTATACATATAGCAGATTTACTTTGTTATACAGCAGAAACTAACACAACATTGTAAAGCAACTATACCCCAATAAAAATGTTAAAAAAAAAAAAAAAGGAACCCTTCACAGCTCTTACGGAAGTGGTACTTCCTGTTCACCCCGGACATCTCCACACTCATTCCATCCAAGGTCCTGTACCTCCTGCCTCTGGGTGCAGGCAGAGCACAGGTCCCCACCCCCAGGGGCCCCAGGAGCTCTCCATCCATCCGCTCTGGGCGTCCTTCCTTGGGATGTGTCCCCCCTCCCCTTCACCCTGAGAAATCCCACGCTGGGATCAGCCAGCTCCTCCCCTGCACAAGCCTGTACTTGTTTCTCACCTGGGGCAAGGGAGGTCCGGGTCCCCAGAACACAGAGTCCCTGAGGGGAGGTGGGAAATACCACTCATTCCTTCAAAAGGCCCATACAGCCCGGAAAACAGGGGATGGATTCCTGAGTCAGACTGTATGGCCAGCACTGTATAGGGGGGCCACCTCCCCCCACCTTCCTCAGGGGTGATTTCCCTGACTCTCTGCCTAACGGGTGTGAGGGAAGGAAGCCTGGCATCCCGGCTCTGATCTCCTCTTTCTATTCATTATACAGAGACACTGACCAAGGGAGCAGGGGAGGTTGGCTGCTGTCAGGGCTCCTCTCCAAACCCTGTGCCCGGCTGTGGGGCTGCGTTTCCCTGGAGGAGGTGCCTTTCTCTCTGCCTGGTCTGGGGTCAGCCCTGGACCTGAGCCTGCATGCCCTCGGGTGTCAGGGCTGCCTCACACGGACACCTTGGGAGCATTGCCCAGTGCTCTGTGAGGCTTACATTTAGCATGGGCATCCCACGAGGAAGGGAGAAATGAGAAGAGGCTTCCCATCCCAGGAGCAAAGCCCCAGAGTCTGACAGCAAGGATGACAGCCAGCATGCTTGAACAATGTGGCTCTGCTCAGCTGTCCCCGTAGTGGGTCAGGCAGGGCCAGGGCGGGACATTTTGCCCCTCTGGGCAGTCTCTTCCTAGAAACCTCTTCCCCGGTTGAGCTGACTTACACAGCTTACTAGAAAAAGCTCTGAAGTAGGAGTTGAGAAACTTAGGTTGCTCTCACTAAATGACCTTTGAAAATGATTTCTCTCTTCTGGTCCTCAGTTCCCCCATCATTAGAATCCCAGGTTCCACTTACAGTAGTTAGAGGATCACATTAGAAGGATGAATAAAGCTGCTGTGAAAAGTACAAAGAAGTACACAAGTGTTAGTAGCAAGAACAAGAGTTCTGTTAGGTTTGAGGGAGTCTCTTCTTTCACTCAGATCCTTGCTCCTATAACACGTCCTGTACAGAGAGTGTAGGGGTCCAGGAGGAAGCTGAGAAATTATAGGAACTTTTCTTGATACAAAACCAATGTCTCCCGTTCTGTCTTGACAGGAGAGGACAGACAGCCTCCTCCAGGCTTTCTAAACTCTCAACCACGGTTTCCCGGAGCTTCAAACAATTTGTCCATTTGGGTTGGGTCTTGAGATGATCCTGGTCCCCATCCCCCAGGGGCCCCCCAGAGACAGCCGTGCATCCTGGGCTCACCCCCTTGAAGCCTTCATCATTCCCCGGTCATGTCCAGGCCAAGTGCCCGGCTCTGGGGAAGAAAAAGAATCGGTGGGGAGGGGACGTTGGCACAAGGAATCCAGGGAAGGACAGGGAACATTGGTCCCCCTGCCAGAGCAGACTTGGACTCTAAAAATAGTTTCATGATGTAAACCCCAGAACAATGTCTTCTTTGGCTCCAGAAGTAAAAATTCTCTGTTTGGAATTCAATCCAAGGCTTTGTTCTAAATACTTTACATGACAGAACCTATGAATATCTCCAGCTAATTGCTCCGAGTTTTGTAATCTCTGTGGCAAGAGTTCCAGCCAGGTCAATTAAGGGGAGTGGATATGCTCTATCAGGGGGGGCCCCCAAGTTCCTGTAAATCAGATCGTGTTTGGCTTTGTACCCAACTCAGAAGCCTATTGTATGACTTGGTCTAAAGGCTCTGTTTCCAACCCAACCTGTTGGGTTCTTGACCATTATAGTGGGGTGGCAACACAGAAGGGGCAGGGGACACACAGAGACATGCACTTAATCAAGGCTTAAAATGAGGCAGGATCTCAGACCGCAAGCACGTTTCCGTGAGTTTGCTTTTGGTTAGATGCGAGAAGGGATTGCTGAAAGCTCCAGCCTTATGCTTTGTAAATCGGATCAATCAAAATCTACCCTCTGGCTTTTATTAGGGAAACTGCAGGCCTGAGGCAGGGTAGGCAGGCTCCGTTCTCCCACAGCAAGACCCAAGTTCATCATGAACAGAAACGATGGACATTGAGAATTCAGAAAATGGTGGCAAGAGCATTTGGCCCATGGCTCTGGCCCAACGGAAGTCTTACAGAGAGAAAATAGCTTCAAATTTGTATCCCCAGGGGCCTCCCTAAATGTAAAACTTTATTAAAACAAATATGAAGCATTTCCTTCATGCACCACAGGTAGGGGCTGAGGGACTGAGAATTATTTACCTGTTGCTCCAGGAATCATCTGAAGCCACTAAGATCAGTGAAGGTAAATGATATTAAAATTTAGAAATCTTCCCAGATTGCGGGGGAGCGGGGGGAGGGGAACAGACCATCCCACCCACTCATAGATTCAAGGGCAAGTTACACACAAGCAGAGCAGAATGTTACGCAACCTGGTCACAGACCGTTCTTTAAATGGAGTTGGAAATTCCCCTTCAGATCTGAGTCCCTGGTTGTTTCCGGTTTGTTTGCTTCCTTGGTTTCCTTTCTCATTAATTACTTTTATCCTGCTAATTTGCTCTTTCAGCAAGGAGTTTTTGAGGGACTGTTATATCCTAGCTTCTGTGTTAGGTGCTGGAAATTCAACAAAGAGCAAACCTGGCCAGGACTCCTGTCCTCCTGCGGTTTACCGTCCAATTGGGTGGCGGCACTGGGGGGAAACAAAGATCTTCAGAGGGTACCAGCAGAGGCTGCCTTGTAGGTGGTGGCTTATTTTGTCTGGAGGTTTGATTTTACTTTGTTTTGGGAGATTGGCTTCTGAAGATGGTGGTTTGGGATACGGTTCTTTCCATATGATTTTCACTTGTTTTGTTCTTAATCAATGACATCTTGGACTGTCACTGAAAGCTCCTCCTGGCTGAAGCTGCTCGAATGATCCATCCCAAATTGTTTGGAAATGCCAGGAAGACGAGCCCACAGGCTGCTGTCACCAATTCAAGTCAGAGCTCGAGAATAACCCACCAGTGACCCCTGACCCCGAATGCCGTGGACTGTGGTCGCCTCTTAGTTGCCAGGCTCTGCAGTGGTCCCTAGGGAACATTCATCTGGGTGACTGCCACGGGTAGATGTCTCTTCTTCGGGGTGATGACATCTTTGTGGGGATTGAGCTGGCACCTCATCCCAAGAGTTTAGGTCTAAAATGAAAGGCACTTGGAAGATTTGCACAGCTCTTTTCCAAATACATCAGTTACTGACGTGCAGAGAAGCTCCTTATAGTAAGATGTGGAAACTGCAGGCTGCTTGAACACTCTCCCCAGTGTGTTCTACCCAACCTGGGGAGCAGCTTCTCCTGAGACAGTCCTGGCCTATATAGACTCTGGAGGCCACAGCTATAAAATCACCATTTAGTCAGACCTCCCAGTTTAACCTGCCATTCTACCAGCCTTCCTTCCCTCCACCCACCAGAAGCCTTTCCTTTGGGCCTCCCAACTGTGCATTTCCTTTGAGTCTCAGAACCTAGCTTCCAGGTAAGATGCTGAGGCTGGAAAGGTGGATGACTGAGGGCGCCATGTTTGAACAGCCATTCCTGGGACTCACTCGTTAATGCGGGCCGGGCAGGACAAGAGCCCTCTCCTAGGTCTCCGGTCCACAGCATCATCTATCCCTCCATCTTCTAGAAACCTGGACATGGGCTTTCTATTTACCTTCTGAAGAAAATCAGTTCCAAGCATAGAATTGGCAGGATTCCTAAAAGCTCTTAATATTCACCCTTCACCATGTCATAAATCTTCTCTAATCTGTCCCCTTATGAAAGCCAAACAGACAAATTTCATATTCCTCTCTCCTTCCTCTTTTCCTTTTTTTCTTCTCTTCTACTTCTTGCCTCCCTCTCCCCCTAGCAGGGGGAGCGTGAAGGGGCACAGGGGCCTCCAACTTTCTGTTTGTGCAGAGGAATTATTCTCAAGGCAACAATTTTCCCAACAACGATGTAATTATGAAATATTACCCAAACACATTGGGTATTATTGAATGTGCCATTTCTGGATCCTGGCCAAAGGCTTTGGCAGAAACAGGACTCGGGAAGAAAAGAGGGAGAAAAATTATGCACACGTCTCCCTTTCCATCCTGCTGTTGAATTAAACCACATGTAAGTTTTGTAGCAGCGCACAGCAGAAAGGAACAGCTCCAAAACACGTGTTTCAGAGCAGAGATCTTGTCTTGGGGATTTTGAAAATTAGCGGCTAAAGCAATATAACATGAAGTCAGGGCATGTGGAAGTGATTAAGGGCCGTTGCCATGTACAGTAAGAGCTGTTAATCAACGCCTCACTACTGGCTACTTGGAGACAGGATTTGAGTAAACATGGAGTTGAGCTCAATAACTAACCCAGGGGTCACGAGGACCCTGGGGTCAGGGATCACATTTACCCTTGGGAAAGAGGTGGAGTTAATGACACAACAAATTCCTTAGTAAAGCAAACCCTAGAGGGATGCTAAAGCACAAACCTCACCCACAGGGTTGTAATTACATGTGCCTGGGGCTCGGAGGAGACTCTGGCATTTCTTCCTGCCACAAAGACATCACAAAGAAGCACCTCAGAGCTAGGATGTGTATGGTCTCCTTATTTCTATCATTCACTCATTGTTTCATTTATAAATTTGTTCATATAAATATTCAAGTAGTATTGATTGAGTAACTACTATGAACACATATTATGGACAATGTAAAGATCTGGTCTCTACTCCGAAAAAACCTACTACCTAATGAAAATAGAAAACCTATCATTATAACAAGCTAAATTAACAATAGAAGACATGACATCAGGAAACATACATGTAACTAGTAAAGGAATAATGCAGACAAGAACATTTCAAGGAGTTTAGGAGAGGGTGCTGAGATTGCTGTGGTCCAGGGTAACCTGAAAGGGATGGGATTTGGATTGGGCTGTGGATGGGTGGGAATGAGGAGAAGAGGCATTCCAGGTGAGTTAGGCCAGTGTAGAGTGGATGTGAAGTCCTTCTTCTTTTGCTCCATTCATGTATAAAAGCCATGCAAGAGCTCTGCCATCAGGACGGGGCTGAACAGATGAGCCTGACATTGACAGGAGCTGCCAGAAAGGATGACCAGTGATGGTTACATTAAATGAGACCATTAGGGTGGGCCATAGTCTACTCTGACTGGTCTCTTTATAAGAAGAGATTAGGACACACAGAGAGACACCAGGGGTGCACAGCACTGAGAAATGACCTTGAAGAAGCATCAAAAAGGGGAGCATCTGCAAGCCAAGGAGAGGGGTCTCAGGAGATGCCAAATCTGCTGACACTCTGATCTTGGACTTCTGGCCTTCAGAACTGTGAGAAAAGTAATTTCTGTTGTTTAAGCCACCCAGTCTGTGGTATTCTGTAATGGCAGCCTTCACAGACTAATACATATGGCTTTTTCCATTTCATCTGTGGATGTAAATTACATTAACAGATTTAAAATGTTAATTCATGCTTGCATTCTTAGGATAGACCAGTTATTTGGGATATATTTTTAATACATTTTACTTAGGATATTTACATCTGTATTCCAAGGTGAAATTGGTCATAATTTCTTTTCATGTATGATTTTTAACCTCATTTTGGCATCAAAGATAAAGGAGTCTCTATAAAACAAGTTGAGGATCATTCTGTTTTCTATTTTATGGAAAATTTTGAATAACATTTAGTAAAATTCACCTATATAACCACTGAGTCTAGTAGAATTTGTGTGTGTTTTGGAGGTGGGGGAGGGGATAGACTTTTTTAAAACACTGACTCAACTTTTATAAAGGTTGTAGATGTAACCAGGTTTTACAATTCTTTTTGAGACAGTTTTGTTAAGTTATATTTTCTAGGGATTTTAAAATTTTTTTCAAGGATCATTATACAAGAATTAATTGCATTCTTAAGTAGCAGAAACATAACAATAGAAAGCTTTTAAAAATATACCATTAACTACATCACAAAATATAAACTGCCTAAATAAACAAATCTAACAAAATAAGTACAAGGTTTAGAAGAGCAAACTAAATCCAAAGCAAGCAGAAGAAAGGAAATAATAAAGATAAGAGCAGAAACAAATAAAATAGAAAAAATAATAGAGAAAACTCAGAACCAAAGTTGGTCCTTTGAAAAGGCCAACAGAATTAACTAAACTGAAGCTAGACTAACCAAGATTACACACAGACACACACACACACACACACACACACACACAGAGAGAGAGAGAGAGAGAGAGAGAGAGAGAGAGAGAGAGAGAAAGAGAGACTCAAATTAGTAAAATAAGGGGAAAAAAGAAGGGGCATAACTACCGACCAAACAGAAATTTTAAAAATTATAAAGATATACTATAAACAATTGTATACCAGCAAATTAGATAACATAGATGAACTAGACAAATTCCTAGAAAGACATAAACTACCAAAACTGACTCAAGAAGAAATAGAAAATCAGTATAAACCTATAACAAGAAAAGACACTCCTCACAAAGAAAATCCCAGGCCCAGAGGGATTCATTAATGAATCAGTCAAATATTTAAAGAAATAACACCAATCCTTCACAGACTCTTCCATAAAACAGGAGAGGACAAAATGTTTCCCAACGTATCTTATGATGCTTACCTCGATATCAAACAGGGACAAAGACATCACAAGAAGACCACAAATCTTGTGGATGTAGACAAAAATTCTCAGCAAACTGCTAGCAAACTGAATTCAGCGACATATAAAAGGCTGATATACTATGGCCAAGTGGGATTTATCACAGGAATACAGGGTTGTTTTAAAATTTAAAAACCAATCCATGTGATAAACCATACTAATAGAATAAAAGTAAAAAACTACATGATAATCTCAATGTATGCAGAAAAAGCATTTGACAAAATCCAACATTTTTTCATGATAAAAACATTCAACAAGCCAGGAATAGAAAGAAGCTTCCCCAACCTGAAAAGACCTTCTACCAAAAACAAAACAAAACAAAACAAAAACAAAAACGAAAAACGTGACTATCATACCTAATGGTAAAAATGAATACTTTCCTACCGAAATCAGGAACAGTATGAGGATAGCCATTATTGCTACTTTTATTCAATACTGTATCAGGATTCTAGCCAGGGCAATTAGAAGAAAAAAAAAGGAAGGAAGGAAGGAAGGAAAGAAAGAAAGAAAGAAAGGGAGAAAGGAAGAAACAGAAAAGGCATCCAATTGAAAAGGAAGAAGTAAATCCATGCACGTTTGCAGATAACATAATTTTGTATATAGAAAATCCTAAGAAATTTTAAAAATACTGTTAGGACTAATAAGTGAGTTCAACAAGTTTGCAGGATACAAGATACAAAATGCAATTGTATTTCTACATAACAATAAACAATCTGAAGATGAAACTGAGACAATTCCACTTATAATTGCTTCAAAAAGAATGAAATATGGAACAACTTAGGAATAAACTGAACAAAATGTAGGACTTACACACTAAAAACTACAAAATAGTGTTGAAAGAAATTAAATAGGACCTAAATAAATGGAAAGACATCCTGTGTTCATAAACTGGAAGACAATATTGTTGAGATAACAGCACTCTCCAAATTGATCTATAGATTTGATGCAATACCTATCACAATTCTAGCTCCCTTTTTTCGTGAAACTGACAAACCGATCCCAAAATTCATGAGGAAAACTAAGGGAACCAGAATAACCAAACAATCTTGAAAAAGAAAAATAAACTTGGAGGACTCAAACTTCCCAATAACAAAACTTACTACAAAACTACAAAACTGCTAATCAAGATATGTGGAACTGTCATAAGGATGGACATACAGATCAATGGAATAGAATTGAGAATCCAGAAATACATCCCTACATTTATGGTCAATTGATTTTTGACAAAGGTACCAAAACAGTTCAATAAGGAAAGAATAAGCTTTCCAATAAACAGTGCTGGGATCACTGGATATCTCTATCCAAAAGAATTAACTTGGAACCGTACCTCACACAGTGTACAGAAAATTAACTCAAAATGCATCATAGACATAAATATAAGAGCTAAAACTATAAAACTGTCAGAAGAAAAATCAGAGAAAATTATCATGACCTTGTATTAGGCACAGTTTCTTAGATACGACACTAAAAATACAGGTGACCAAAGAAAAAAAATAGATAAATTGTACTTTGTCAAAAGTATAATAAAAAATTTTGTGCTTCAGAGAAAACTTTAACTTGTATGTGAGTGTTCAAAGCAGCATTATTTACAATGATAAAAAAGTAAGAACAACCTAAATGTCCACCAACTGATGAATGGATAAATAAAATTGGTATGTTCATACAATGGTATATCATTAGGCCATAGAAAAAGAAGGAATTACTGATACAACACAGATGAACCTTGAAAACATGCTAAATGAAAGAAGCCAGGCACAAAAGACCACATAGTGTACAATTCCATTTATATGAAATGTCCAGAATAGGCAAATCTATAAACACAGAAAGTAAATCAGTGGTTGCCAGGGACTGGGGACAGGCCAGGGAGAAGGAGAGTTGGGGAGACTGTTTATGGGTATGGGATTTCTTTGAGGTTGATGAGAATGTTCTAGAATTAGATAATAGTGGTGGTTACACAGCTCTGTAAATATAAGCTACTGAATCACATACTTTAAAAGGATGAATTATATGGTATGTGAATTATATTTCTATATATTTGTTTTTAAAAAAACAAGAAAAACTTTAAAGAAGACATAGCTATATGAAGAGAACATCATGATTGTGACTTATAACATCAATATTTAAACATGCTAATTCAATCCAAATTGTTTTAAAGAGTCAATGAAATACAGCCTAAATCACAATGGGTTTTTTTCTTAATAGACTTAAAAAGCTAATTCTAGATATTATTTGGAAGAAGTAGCATTCAAGAATAGCCAAGGAAACTTGAAAGAATAAAGTGAAGATGGGTGATTTCCCTACAGCTATGAAAACGTATTTTAAACTATATTAATCAAGACAGAGAAATGTTAGTACAGGAAGAGAGAGGTATAGAAGAGATTAGACAGTCCAGAGACACACACAGACATATATGGAATCTTTTTATATGACAGAGAAAGCATTCAGCCCTCAGGAAATAGGAAAGGATGAGCAAAATGGACCAAATTCCTAAAGAAAGAATCTGAAAACAGAAAATCCAAATGACCAATAAATATATGAAAAATGCCCAATCACACTGGCAATCAAGGAATTAAAAATTAAGATGATAGTGAAATACTATTACATAGTTATAATGTCTGACATTATGATGAATCGGCAATAATATGGAGCAATGGGAACTCATACCCAGCTTCAGGAGTTTAATTTGAACAATCACGTTATAGACTGATTTAACAATATACAGTCAAGTTGAAGATGTGCATATTCTATGATCCAGATATCCCTTTTCTAATAATCTATCATAGAGAAACTTTTGCACAAATTTCTCTATGGGCTCAAAAGAAGTACAAAATGTTCTAACAGCACTATTTTTAATGGGAAAAACTGGATATTTTCCTAAATTTCCAACAGTAGGCAAATTTCTGCCTTGCTTGCTACTGAATTCTCAACACTTATAACAATACCTGATAGTACTACTCAAGAAATATAGGTTGCATCAATAAATCAATGTAAAAGGAAGACGTTCCCAAGTCCCCCCATCCATCAGAAATCTAAGTGGGCAAAGAGGACTTCTGATAGAATTTTCCATGCTGTCTCTTAGGCTGTACAGTCTGGGGTTCAGCTCCTCAGGGTCTAGCAGTTCGTGATTTATCTCTTCTACATCAAAATAGAAAGAAGATTCTTGTAGCTCCTCATTTTTCTGCCTCACGTTATTACTGCTAAAAATCACCATGGCAGCCTTCTGGGAAAAGAATTTTCTCCCCAGACAGTAGCCTTTATCACCGATTGGAAAAACATTTTTTACCAAAATGTATCTCCACCAAAGGAAGCACATTTTCTAAAATTTAACATGGTTACCTATCAATCTATCTATCATCTATCTATCTGTCTACGTAGCTATGTATCTATGTATCCATCCATCTATGTATCTATGTTATCCATCCATCTATGTATCTATGTTATCTATCCATCTATGTATCTATGTATCCATCCATCTATGTATCTATGTTATCTATCCATCTATGTATCTATGTATCTATCGATCTAATCTATACGTATACATTCTTACTCATGTCATCAGAGGTGTCAGCGCTTCTGAGGCCATATTTGTCAATAAGCCTTAACGAATAGCATGAGATGCTGAGGGTTGGAGCCTTGCGACACTACAGATCCCAGGTCACAGTCAGAAAACCTCCATGGGGACATTGATGCTAGAGAGCCTCCTTGACCTGTTCCTTCAGGATGATCCATTGCAGAAGCTGCATGAAATCCCTGGTCCCGGTGCCTCAAAATGGGTGCAGAGAGTAGCTGCCTGATGCAATCCAAACCTTCCTCAGTGATCCACGTGAGCCATCTGCCTACAACGGCTTCCATTTGTGGGAAATCACGTTGCTATTCACAAGACTGGGCTATGCTACATGCAGCTTATCCAGGAATTCTTTACATGAAAGAATTGGCTAGTAGCTCTGTCTGGTGGCCTGGATTTAATCCCAAAATTGAGGGGAAGGCAGGGGAGTGGGGTATGTGCCAGACTAGCCAAGGGAAGTGATCGAGAAGCCAGAATCACCCGTATTTCTTTCTCAGGGATCATATCTGGGGAAGAATATCTTGGTTTTGATCTGCTTCTTCTCAGACAGCTCCCGAGTTTGGTTGATTACAGCTCCTGCGGCATCAATCACAAGTCTAAGCTTGTTAATTGAAAAACACTGATAACCAGACACTATGGTTTCTGACTCTGGATTTGCTTTTATCGTATGGATGTATCTCTACATTGTCTGCATTGTTTCTCAAAGTCTTGCAACAGAGGTATTACAGATATTCTTAAATCAATTATCGAAGGAGGCTAGCCAAGAAAACTTCGCTGGTTTCTCATTTCCGATATAACAACTGAAGTCATTCTTGTTGAACTACTGAAGAGGAAACATCTCAAATCTTGCCTAACATTTCCAGTCAGACTTAGATAAGACCTTACAACACAATCAAGCATATATTCTGAATGTTTCTTAATGATGCTCTTTCTACACCTACTTTTTTCTCCTTTTTTACCGCCAATGCTGGCATTGTAGGAACCATGGGATTTGAATCAAGAAATGAGCTCCTGACACCAAACTTATGTCAAAGTCAGTGACCTGGAAATCTAGAATCAGACAGACCAACACAGCATTGCCATATTGAAAGCTATTTATGGAACACCTGAGCACCAAATATTTATTAGGCACTTTTCGTAATTTCTCCCTAGTTCACACATCACTACAATATAGTACATATCTCATCTCCAGCCCCATTTTTACAGATAAGGAAATGAGCTCAGACAGATTAAGTAACCTTCCCAAGTTACAGCCACTAAGTAGAACGACAGTCCAAACCCAGGTCTGTCTCCCCATCAGACCCACTGCACTAAGACCATTCTTCACGATGGCGGCTATAGATATGGCCCCCTTTTGAGAAGACTGCTCAACTCGCTGCACCTCTACAATGAATAAGCCTTAGGTGCTTTCTTGTATGTGTTGCCCTGCTGAGGTCATTATTAGCTCTGGCCAAGCTGATTGGAGCAGGGGTGAGTCCTGCCACTAGGCTGCCCAATTGGCCAGTCGAGAGGTTGAACCGTGGCCCATGAAGTATCTCAGACAAAAGAGCATTGCCCAGAAAGCATAATGATGATTCACTTCATCCAGTCAAACCCTCCTTCTCTTGGACTTTAACAGGAGAGACAGGGAAAGAGTCGATAGCTAGTTTTGTTGGGGGCGCACTAGGAAACCACACAGGAAGAAGACATAGAAAGAAGACAGGCCACGAGGGCTCGAGAATAAGCAGTGTCAGTGAGAAGCTGAAGATCTGAGTCAACAGAATAAAACACCTATAAAGGATGGGGTATGAGATAGTAGGTTGGTCGTCACCTGAGTGCTGGAAGCAGCGAGGAAGACGTTCTGAGTCACCGGAATTGTGGGAACCAGTAAACTCCACGGCTGGTGAGGAGTGGGTGGGAGGAGGCAACCTGGTGACTAGAGCTGCATCTTTCTAGTTCCCAAGCTATGTTCCCGTGTCTTTGAGGCCAGCTCTGCACCTCTTTCCAAGGATACAGTGACATCCCTGTCCCCCTTGTTACGTATGTATTCTTGCTCTGAATCTGCATTCCTTGACATCACTGAGGACCAGGGGAGGCAAACTGAGCCACACCCTCCTCCCCTTATGTGGTGGTCCTCGGGGGATGAGCGCCTGCAAAGTTCTCTCTTGTTCCTGCTGCAGCCCGGCCAGGAGAGCGGCTGAAGCATCTCTCCTAAGCTGGCTGAGTCCCAAAGCCTCGCTGGTACCCAAGAGGGGACCTCTGGTCACAATTGCAGAAGGTGCAGATCCCTGGCATTTTCATACAACACAGGGACAGCCTCGAAACAGTGCAAAACGACTTAACTAATGGAAAAAGGATGGGTGGCTCCCCACGCTGCTTTTGTTTCTTTCTGGGATTGTGGGCACCTGTTCCTGTGAGGTTCCTGACAGTCTGAGCCTCAGAGATACACCCTCAGCATGGTCTCATGAGTTTTGCCTGGACTTGAGGGTGTGCTCGCTTCCTGCGTGTTCCTTGCTACTTGGGTACAGCCAGAACTAAGCAGACGGTTCCTGGTCAGGAATAAAGTTGAGAGAAGGGAAATGAGAAACGGTCAAAAACTCCATTTGAGACCCAGCAAAAAAGGTGGGGTTTATAAAAGAACACGCTCATGCCCCTCCTAACGGCTCTGGATCTGCCCCAGAAAGAGGGAAGGACCCTCCTCTGCTCCGACTTGAGTCAGGAACGCCGGCCAGCAGCGCACTGAGGCACAGACGACCAGGCATGTCGTCCTGCAAACTTCCTTTGAACATCAAAGAGCCCACGGCCTTCTGGGTGACCTTGGAGGAGGGAAAGAGAAATGGGGAAGCCCAGAGCCCCGTGTTGATGGTATAAAGATCAAATGGGACCCAGTGGAACATAATGCTTCCCTTTATCTCCTGACTCTAAGAGGCTTCAAACTGCCCGCCGTGCCCTGAAGCTGGGGAATTAGGAAGGAATTGAGGTGTCTTTTTTCATTCGGGGAGACAGAACAATGCAGAAATTATAACTCATCCTAGGAAAGCCTCCTAGGGGATTTTCACCTTCCCTGTGCTGGGGAAAGCCCTTGCTTCTGAGAAGTCTCACCCCCCTCATTGCACACCCCTTGCTCCCTGCTCCAGGGCCCCTGCCTCTCTGTCACTGTCGTCCTCTTGAGATTCAGCACCCAGTCCAGTACCTGGCCTTCAGATGGCACTAATAAGTATTTGCAGAATAAAAGAGTAATAAAGGAATGAATGAGTGTAAGATGTCTTGTTGGTGGGGGCAGTGTATAAACACAGTCAGTCTATCAACATTGCATCATTTCGCTCAACTTCAATGAACATACACGAACCGTCTGCCTGTGTGTAGGGGGAGACAAGAAGAGCCTTAGACACAGCACCTACACTCAGGAGCCTTCAATTCACCTAAAGAGATGACATATGGACCCATTACAGGAATGTGTGTAGAGTCTCAAACTATCACCCAGGGAGCACTAATTAAAGATGAAAGTTTCCCAAACCCCACCCACCATGGCTTCTGATTCAGATAAGGGCCCCCAAATTGAAAATTTGAGCCAAGTCTCCAGGTAATTCAGAAGCTGATGTAAACCAGTCCACTCCTGGAGAAACACTGACGTGTGGGGAGAAATAGACCCTCTAGGCAGGTATTGAAGACCTTGCCCGGTCTTTTCAATGACGTCCCATGACTCCTGAAACCTATCCGGCCTCCTCTCTGCACCCACTCCCTATATCCCATGATGACTCAAAGCTCTGAGCCCCCTATTGTATGGGTGCACTTGGATCTCTGCGCACACATTTCTGCCAAACTGGCTGAGAAGGCTCAGCGAAGCCTGTTGCCTGGGGGCTAAGAAACATCCTGGGAGAATCAACTCCATTCCCCACCCCCCACCCCCCTGCTTTCGCTCCTGCAGGGTGTCCTATGGGAGAAGGAACCAGTCACAGTGGGCTGGGCTGTCAGAAGTGAGGGACACGGGGAGGATGGGTTCTGGCAAGCAGAACTCTTTCCCCGTCCTCCTCTGAGTCACTTGGAGACGAGGGAGTCTCTGTGTAACAGCTCAAAGGACAATCTTATGAAAAGTGTATAATCATTAGGAAACAAGCATCACTCCCCCAGGACACTCAACACCCCCGTCCCACCCAGGTCAAAGCGCGTAGCCGGTGAGGGCAGAAGCACCCCAGGGACAGGGCATGGAGGGACCACGCAGGGGTGCAGACGCACTCACCAGCACCTTCGAGACAACCCTGCGAACCCCCAGAAGCACTTGGGAGGAGGCGGTGTAGGGATACAGGGTCATCAATGGAGCAACAGCCATTAAATTTGCGTCATGGCTGTTGGTAATCCCCAAATGGACAAAATTCTAAAATATCTCTTAAATCCACCTGCACTTCTGCCTTATCTTTGGATGACTACTCAATGTCACTTGGGTCTTCCTTTCTCTCATTTCTTCACTCTCCATTCTACTCACTGTACTGCAACCATTTTTTTTAACTGTTAGTCTGACCATTTTTCTTCCCCATCACCTACAGGATAAAGTTCAGACTTCTGCAGACCCTTCAGAGCTTGATTCAAGCATAAGGTCCTCCAGGAAGCTGTCTCTGGCTTCCTTGGGTAAAGAATGGGCCACTTCCTCCTTTGCCTCTGCTGTATTTTGTATAAAGTCCATATCACATTTCATGGGCTTTATTTATTTACCTTATTCCCCTAGACTGGAATCTCCTTGAGGGCAGAGCCTGTGTCTCTCATGCATCTCCACTACTAGTGCCCAGCACAGCACTGGGTGCACACGATGAGTTTGACCAGTGTTTCATTCATTCATTCATTCATTACTACCCTCATATCAACTCCATCTAGGACTATTACCTCCTTGCCCCTCAACGTGTTCTCATCCCCACCACTGAACCTTTCCTTCTCTTCTTCCCCTTGCCCGAATTGTTCTCTATTCTCTTTTCCATTCCTCTTTTTATCTCTGTAGCATTTTCTGTAACCTGTCATTGTGATACATCAAATCCTTGAGAGAATGATCCTGTCACGTGGTGTTGTTCATGCTGACCCTTGCTCACAGTGGCTTGTTTCCTTGTGCAGTTTGTAATTTGGGGTTATGAGCTTGTGTTTGGTAAGGTGTCCTAGGGCACTACGAATCAAGAACCACTTAAAAGTTACTTTTGTAGCTTGAAGTTTCCTGTACAATGCATGTAGTATAAAGTTAAACCCCAATCCCACGTGAGAGTATGCCTACCTATAGTAGTAACCAATTCACAGGGCAGATACTTTTCTTTTTCCATCCAGAGCCCAACCTGATAAGACAAGTTTCCTTATCTGTTTTTCTTTGCCCAGGGCCACATTTCTCCTGTACCACATTTTCCCTGGGGATCTTGTTTCATGTGTATGAGGGTTGTCTCCATTCTATCTTCTTACCTTGTATGGGCTCAAGATCAGAAGATCCACAAAAGGCATTCTACTCTAAGACTCCAGATCAGAAACTGGCAAAGTATGGCCCAAGGCTCAGCTCCAGTTTACTGTAAGTCAAATCCTCCTACACCTGCTGCTTATGTATTATCTCTGGCTTCATTCGTGCCACAAAGGCAGAGTTGAGCTGCTGCGACAGAGAACCATATGGGCTCATAAAGCCAAAAATACTATCTGGCCCTTTACAGAAGATGTTTGCTAATCCCTGCTCTAAACAACTCGGAGTACCAAAAGCAGCGGCAACTCTCACCTTCTTGCCAACTCAGTGATGCGTTTCAAAGGAATTTTGTATCCAGCAAGTTTCACTATATTGTATGGGGAGATGTTCTAAGACATCTAGTCTACCGCATTGCCAGAAGGTGAAATTAGCCTCTTCTTTCTTTTTTAGCCTCTCAAAAGGCTAAAAAGATCCAAAACAGGACTGCTCTCCTTCCCCAGTGATTTCAGCTCGTGTTATCATTCTCTACGCTTCTAACACCCTTGCCCTCTATAACCTATGGTTCAGCAGTTCATTGTAGGGGTGTGTGTGTGTGTGTGTGTGTGTGTGTGTGTTTGATTGCTCTCCAGTTGTACTGAGCAGGTAATTTTTCTCCTTTGTGAGGTTGTCAGCACCTTGAGAACAATGTTTATCGTTTAGATCAAGACCTAGTATTGTGGGTTTAGAGAACTGGAACAACCCTCAGGTGCCACAGAACTCTAAATCTGGTGGGTTAGAAAAGAACCCTTGGCAGAAGGCAGTAGTGAGCGATCAAGCTCTGGGTTTAGACGGAACTGGGCTCAGATTTGAGCTCTGTCACTAGCAGCACGATCTCAGCAGCTCCTTAATCTTTCTAAGTTCAGGTTGTTTCATCTATGAAATGGAGAGTGAGGTACCTTCCACGGACAAGTGGGAGACTTAGAATGGATGCACAGTGTCTGGTACAAATAGGCGACCAGTAGGCTATTATCATGCTGTCATGGGAACCCCTTGTTTGTTAGTGCTCTTGACACTGCACTTGAAGGTGGCTTTGACTATTCCAATGCTCACTGCATCCCAGCTGGAGGCTGACCTGCATTTATATCCAAATTTGTAAAACTTACACAAGGAGCGTAAGAAACAGAGAGAGTGAGGAGTTGGGAAGGATGCATTCCTAGACCTTACAAAAATCAGATTCCCGACGTTTCAGGTCTGACCGTAGAAATGCTGCAGGGCTGGACTATGAATGGGCCAAATGATCTAACCCATTTAATCAATAAAGAGTGCTTCTGAGGGCTTCCCTGGTGGCGCAGCGGTTGAGAGTCCGCCTGCCGATGCAGGGGACACGGGTTCGTGCCCCGGTCCGGGAGGATCCCACATGCCGAGGAGCGGCTGGGCCCGTGAGCCATGGCCGCTGAGCCTGCGCGTCCGGAGCCTGTGCTCCGCAACGGGAGAGGCCACAACAGTGAGAGGCCCGCGTACTGCAAAAAAAAAAAAAAAAAAAGAGTGCTTCTGAGTTATCACTGTAATAGTTGCCAAAAAGTGTTGGTTGACGGTTACTGCCGTAGGTAACTCATCTTGGTTTTGCATTTGGCATTGGCCTCCTTAAGCTCTGTTGGTGTCTTGTCCCATCATCCTAGCAGCCCTGAGCTCTGCCAGCTAGCCCTGCTCTTTAGAGAAGAACACATTTGTTTGTCTCTTCTTTCCTTTCTCTTAGGATTTGTAACAGAGGAAATGTAACATAGGACCCGAAGGCAGGAAGTTAAGAGAAAGATGGGGTGGCCTGAGGTTGTACCCCCTACTTCCAGGGTGACTTATACCCATGCCTTCGGCACTGGTTTGGGGCCCGGCCTGGGGACTCTGGGGAAGGGTTTGGACTGGGGATGGCAGGGGAAGGAGACACAGATTTACTTATGGTCCCAGCCACAGAAGAGGCACAGGGAGTTTGCTGGTGAGAAAGCTGGTTCTTTCAGGCACAGGGCCTTGATTTCTTAGCACTGGGCACATTTACTGCCACCTTGACCTCTCCAAGGCCTTGCCTGTTGCTGGCACAGCCCTCAGATCACCACACTGCTCCTGTCCTCCTGGGACGTCTGAACTCAGCTGCTTCATGCAGTTTCCTCTTCCAGGCAGTAAAAGGGGTTCCAACCCCATCCTCACTCTGCCCAAACACATCCTGCCCATGTCTCTCTCCCCAGTTCCCATCATCTTCCTGGTCCATCACTTCCGAATTACTCAATTATGTTTTTTTAAATCTACTTGTTTGTGTTTCTTGCAGTGTCAAACACAGGTGTTCTGTGTTTCTTGACTATTTCAACCACTGTTTGTTAAGGTGTTTTGCACCTGACAAGGGAAGTTAAGCAATCGTGAATGTGATTTGTGCAGTATTCTTTTGTGTGTGTGTGTGCAGTATTCTTTTTAAGGAATGTAATTGTATACTTTTTTCAAGTAAATAAAGTAGCTAAATTAGGTCAGTACTATGGTTTACTAAGTCATCTAGAATGATCTATAACAAGCAATAAATCGATGAAAAAATTTCAATTCCAATTTCCCCAGTATACAAAAAGCATTGCAAAATAGATCAAACCACAGCAGAAAAATGGCAAAGAATATGAACAGACAGCTCACAGGAAAGGAAATTAAAAATGGGTTTTAAATATAGGAAAGTGCACTCAACCTCATTCATAATCAGAGAAAAGCAACTTCAAACTATATCATCTTACAGTTTTTTGCCTTTCAGACAGGAACAGATAAAAGATTTGATAACATACCTTGCTGGCAACTTTGTGAGCAAAAGTGTGGGGAAATAGTCCAGCTCATGAGCTGATGGAAGGAGTATAACATGTGATTTTGCAATATTCATAGAAATGACAACCATTCACAGTTTTGACCTAGGAACGCCACTTGCAAGAAATTATTAAACACATGTATTCTCACATATATGTGAAATAACATATACACAAGGTTATTCACTGTAGCGCTATTTATAATAGCAATGATTTGGGAATAAAACCTAAATATTCATCAACAGAGAACAATGCTTAAGTAAATCATGGTATATCCATAAAATGGAATACTATGCAGCTGTCAAAAATGAAGGGAGGAGGGGTAGTTCTTAGGACAACTCTTTATATTGTTAAGGATACACTGTTAAGTGGAAAAAGAGGAGAATTTGTAACTTACA
Source organism: Delphinapterus leucas (assembly GCF_059928025.1). NCBI lineage: Eukaryota > Metazoa > Chordata > Mammalia > Artiodactyla > Monodontidae > Delphinapterus > Delphinapterus leucas. Next base: position 31,907,406 of record NC_143149.1, read on the forward strand.
TGGTTGTCATCTGTACAAAAAAGGGCAGGGAGAGGAGAATACATACAGATACTTTTATATGCATAGAGTATCGCTAAGGATACACAAGAAATTTAACATGGATCGCCTCTGGAGAATAAAACTGGATGTCTGGGAAAGAGAGATGAGATGCAGAATTTTCACTGTGTGCTGTTTTGTACCATTTGAATTTTGACCATCAGAATAAATAAAACATTTTAATCAAGTGCCTCAATTGTTGGTGATGAGTGATGCTTCTGTTGTGCATCCTGAGCGTCACCAAATCCCTTTTGGAAGTAAGATGGCTGCCAAACATTGGCCGACTCCAGCTACCAATGTACCCTTGTCATTTCTGGGTGCACTGGAGGGCTGCTTCTCAGGTGCCCTCAAACCATCTGCATCTGTGCCACCTCTGCCTCATCCTTCTCTCCCACTTATCCTCCCACCTGCCCATGCTACCCCCGGGAAGACCTCCTGGAGTGGCCTCACCTCACTGCTGCCATTGTCTCTGCCAGGACAAATCCAGATGACTCCAAAATTTTCCATTCCCCGGAAGCCTGGTTCCTGACAAAGCAGGTGAAGGACCAGCAACCCTGCTCAAGGCTATGTTTTGTCTCCTTGACCCTGAAGCAGCTCTGCCTGGACACAGAGTCTCATGTCTCTTGAACATTTCTATTGGCATCTAGTACCAACCTCCAGTCCCCTGTCTGTAAAGATCAAACTGACTCCACAGGGCTGATGGGAGACAGATTCCCTAAAACCCATCAACCCTTCAGTTTTGGGAGGGAGGGGCAGATGGCGGAGGGGCATGCTTCCTCCCCCATAAATCCCTTTCTCTGCCCTCAGAAGCAAAACAAATATGGGTGGTGGTGAGTGGAGGGAAACAGGTGTTATCAACAGCACCTGCAGGCAAGAAACAATTTTTGGTAACCACTACACTTATAAAAATACAATTTTGGACAATTCCTTTCCAGTTGGAGTTGGAACAATTGGACAATTTCCAATTCCAATGGGCACGTTAAGTTCTTCCTTGGTGTTTTCCACCACACTGATTATTAGCCCAAATCCATGACAGCTACCGTCCCGCAATCACCTTCAACCCAGCCTGGTTCCAGTTGCCGTCTGAGCTGTATCAGCCCTCCTAAAACACCCGAGTCAGACCACGTCGGCAGGATTGAGTGTCTGAGACCATCAAACTTTTCAAAGAGCCCTGGAGAGTTACAGCCCACGTAAAGGAGACTGGCTGCATTGATCAGGCTGGAAAATGGACAACACACCCAACGAGGAGTTACGCGCATGCCCTGTGGGAGTTGCTGGGCTAAGCGACGTGTAGGAGAGAGGGATCTGGTCCTCAAGGAGCTGCAGGCCAGGAGAGAATAGAAAACTTTCACACCAAGTGGCAGCCACGCAGGGCCCAACATGGCACATGACATAAAACTTGTGCAGACGACATTCAGTGCAAGTTCACAGGAGGGAGCAATAAGATCCGAGTAGCGGCGTGAAGGAAAAGGTAGAATTGGACCCACGGAGAAGGAAGAGGAGAGTCTAGCCACATGAAAAGATGCTCAGCATCGCTAATCATTAGAGAAATGCAAATCAAAACTACAATGAGGGGCTTCCCTGAGGGCGCAGTGGTTGAGAGTCCGCCTGACGATGCAGGGGACACGGGTTCGTGCCCCGGTCCAGGAGGATCCCACATGCCGCGGAGCGGCTGGGCCCGTGAGCCATGGCCGCTGAGCCTGCGCGTCCGGAGCCTGTGCTCCGCAACGGGGGAGGCCACAACAGTGAGAGGCCCGCGTACCGCAAAAAAAAACAAAAACAAACTACAATGAGTTACCGCCTCACACTGGTCGGAATGGCTGTCATCAAAAAGTCTACAGATAATATGGGGAGGGGGAAGGGTGAGCTGTGACAGGGCGAGAGAGAGGCATGGACATATATACACTAACAAACGTAAGGTAGATAGCTAGTGGGAAGCAGCCGCATGGCACAGGGATACCGGCTCGGTGCTTTGTGACCGCCTGTAGGGGTGGAATAGGGAGGGTGGGAGGGAGGGAGACGCAAGAGGGAAGAGATATTGGAACATATGTATATGTATTACTGATTCACTTTGTTATAAAGCAGAAACTAACACACCATTGTAAAGCAATTATACCCCAATAAAGATGTTAAAAAAAAAAAAGTCTACAAATAACAAATGCTGGAGAGGGTGTGGAGAAAAGGGAACCCTCCTACACTGTTGGTGGGAATGTAAATTGATGCAACCACTATGGAGAACCGTATGGAGAGTCCTTAAAATACTAAAAATAGAGCTACCATATGATCCAGCAATCCCACTCCTGGGCGTATATCTGGAAAAGACAAAAACTTTTTCAAAAAGATACATGCACCCCAATGTTCATAGCAGCACTATTCACAATAGCCAAGACATGGAAGCAACCTAAATGTCCATCGATAGATGAATGAATAAAGAAGATGTGGTATATATATATATATATATATATAATGGAATACTACTCAGCCATAAAAAAGAACGAAATAATGCCATCTGCAGCAACATGGATCAACCTAGAGATTATCATACTAAGTGAAGTAAGTCAGGCGAAGACAAATATTATATGATATCACTTGTATGTGGAATCTAAAAGATCATACAAGTGAATCTATTTACAAGACAGAAACAGACTCACAGACATAGAAAACAAACTTATGGTTACCAAAGGGGAAGGGGAGGGAGGGGTAAACGAGGAGCACGGGATGAACAGATACACACTACTATAAATAAAATAGATAAGTAACAAGGATTTACTGTAAAGCACAGGAGATTATATTGAGTATCTTGTAATAACCTAGGATGGAAAATTATCTGAAAAAAAATATCTGTATAACTGAATCACTTTGCTGTATGCCTGAAACTAACACAGTATTGTAAATCAACTATACTTCAATAAAAAATCACTTTTTCTTTAAAAATAAGAGAAGAGCCTGAGCAAAGGGGACCATCTGGAGGATCCGAACAGGACCCTGAGCCCGGGAAGATTTTGTGGGAGTGAGCCTGGGGTAATAATCGTAACACCTACTGTTTTAATGGAGCTCTTTCCTGCGAATTGTCATGTGATGTCACAGTGACCTCCCCTGATTTAGACACTTTCATATAAAGCGACGAGGGCTCAAAGAGAGCTTGAAGTAAGTCACCCAAGGTTACTCAGTGGCAAAAGTTGGTCTTAAGTTGGGAAACCACATAGTACTTTGCATGAGAAGGCACTAAAAATGCCGTAAATATGTGTTGGTTGGCCCCCAGTTGCTTGAGGCTAATTTTAAAAGTTCTTTTCCATAGTTTTAACATTCCCCTTGAGTAAATAATTTTCCAATATTAATTTGCATTATGAGTCATTTCTTGAGGTTAAATTTCTTCAGGTAATTGCCAGGTTAAACTTCAGGCTTGACCCTCTTAGAATTATCCAAATTACTGGAGGGTGAACTGCTGTCATTCTTTTAAGTCAGGAGGCCCAGGCCAGTCATTCCAGCCTCATCATTTTCACAGGCGTTTGTTCCCTGATTTTGTGAAGCCCTCAGACGAGTTAGAGTAATTAACGGGGAGACCCTTTATCTTTTACTCCTTTTTTGGTTTTTGTTTTTACTGTTTTGTTTTGCTTTTAATGAGGATTAAAAGAAGGAAAGTGGTTCCGATACATCTTTAGGACAGAAGTGAATGGATTTCGTTATTAGGTCTCTTCTGAAATTTCTCCCGGGGCTGATGTAACTGAACTGGGTCGGTTGCAAATAGTCACTTCCTATGAGATGCCTGTTGCTGGGTAGCGATTTGCTTTTATCGTTCTTATGTCCTGATTTCTGTTCTCCTATTGGTGAGTGGATTTTCCGTTCTATTTGTTTTTTGTTTTTCTTGTCCTCGCTTTATTTGGGGCCAGGGAGTGTTGCTGGGTAAATACTCTGCAGAGAAAGAGTTCAGCTCTGCAGGGAGAAGCCCTGCCTCACGGTGGCACTGTCCTTGCCCCCGTCCTGGGTGTTCTGATGGCGTTTGCTAAATGAGAGAAGTCATCCTCACCCATGTGAACCTAGAACTTTCCAGAACTCCAGGGCTTCCTCTCTTGTTACCTAGATAGAGGCACCCAGGGGCAGGGATGCTGACCAGTTCATGCCCATCCCCATCACAGGACCTGGATGAAAAATATGCAGTCTGTTTTTGTTATTCAAGGTAGTTACGTCCTATAGTGTCTGCACACACCGCCTTAGTGAACGCTGAACCATGGCTCTGAGGTGCCTGCGAGCCTCTGGTCACAACATGTTCGTCAGCCAATTATTACTAACCTCATTTTAGGTCTGTTGCAGTTTAAAGACGGCTTTTAAAATATTTACTATTGATTCATTAACAGAACTCACAGCCAACAGCACCGTAACTCGCACCTGAAGGAAGCGTATCTAACCTGCATCCTTTCCGAGAGGAAGTCACAGCCTTCCTGTGCTTGGGGACACTGGACAGCTCTTAGCCCTATTCTTGGGGGCTAATCGAAACAGCGAAATCACCAACAAAAAGCACAAAAATGCAAAAAGAAGTGGCACTAAATAGATCACGAAAAGGATATCTATTTACAGGAGGAAACAAGAGGGCAGAGGGTTGCCTTTTTTGACCTCAGCTGGGAACGGGCGCAGCAGGAGACCCCAGCAGTTCATTGGCAGGTCCACGGATGACCACAAAAGCACCATGAGCACTGGTGTGGGGTGATGAATAAATTTTAGCGAGTGGGTGAATTCACAAACACAGAATTTGCAAAGAATGAGCGTTGGCAGAATATTAAAAGTGTGTGTGCGTGTATTCATGGAAGGAACGAAGGGTGCTGTCTGAGGCTGGGCAGTGTCAGGCTTGTGCCCAGCCAGATCAAGGCCACTGCTGTCTATCCGGTGCCTTCCTATGAATTACAGGTGCCCACGGCAGCCTCAGACCCACAGCTCACAACTGAGAAGCAGGCAGAGCAGGGGAGGAGAGGAACCCCTTCCCTCAGGGCGTGAAGCTTCGCACAGCATCGCCTGAGCTCTGCTGAGGGAACACCGACAGGATGCCAGGCCCTTCCCACCATCCCGATGCAGGCCAGATGCGGTGGTGTAGATGGGCCAAGTCTGTCTTGAAGCAGAAATGGACCCTTTAAACATGCCCTGTCAAGGAGCCTCCGAGGGGACCTATATGTCAGCATTTCCCTCCTCTGACCCATGTTTTGCTCCAGGCCTGAATTTCTTTAAAAGCCCCTATATTTTTTCCCCAAGGGCTGCTGTAACAAATGACCACAAACTGGGGGGGCTTCCAACAGAAATTTGTCCTCTCACAGTTCTAGAGGTCAGAAGTCTGAAATCGGGGGTCAACGGGGCCACGCCCCCCTCTGCAAGCTCCGGGGAAGAATCCTTCCTTATCTCTCCCAGTTTCCGGTGGCTCCCGGTCCCCCTTGACGGTCCCTGGCTCGTCGCCGCCAAGGTGGCGCTTAGCTTCGATCTCTGCCTCCGTCTTCATGAATTTCTTCCCTGTGTATGTCTCTCTTGGTCTGAGGACACTGGGCACTGAATTCAGGGCCCACTCTCATCTAGTGGGACCTCATCTTAACTAATTGTATCTGCAAAAACTCTATATCCAAACAAAGTCACATTCTGAGCTTGCAGATGGACCTGAACTGGGGGAAACTATATTCAATCCACTACCACCCTACAAATGACATCTGGGGTGGGGGGGCATCCTGATCACAGGGACCTTGACAGTTGTCTGATCTCCTTCTCCCAGAGCCCTAGATTATTCTCAGGATCTCCACTGTCACCCCCACCAGCTTTAGGGGCTTTTTGCCCCTGTGTCCTCTTCAGGCCTGAAGAGGTTGGAACTGATGGTAGCGCAAGAAAAGAAAGAGAAGGAAAAACGAACGGCTGCCATCGGAAAAACACTAAAAACGTTTCGCCTTTTGAAAGTTTATGCAAATATGTACACAACCTCCGCTCAGCAGCATCTTAAAGTTTGCTGCAACCCGAGGGCGAATTCCAGGGCTTTAGCACCGCAACCAGAATAAAATGGGAGGCTACACATCACTTTGGCCACAACGTTTCCCACGGACTCAGGAAAATGGCACCTCAAAGCACACCTTCGTCACACGTGCTCTGACACATTCCGTAGGAGGCCCCACCATTCCGTCTGCTCCGAGCTTCGGACTCTTGACCATGACCCTGAAATAAGTCCCGTCAGTTCAGGTGCATCTCTGCCTACAGTCTATCCACCAATACCTAAGCCTAAGTCCCTCTGACGACAACAGAATAATCTTTTGAGAATGATTCTATCCACCGCCCCGTAGAGTCAGTACCAAATACAGCTGACTCCACAGCTCTGTGGACTGCTCAACGCCATTCCTCTCTCCTCGCATCTGTCCAGGTGTCCCAGGTGGACTTCACTCCACCCTTGCCTCCAGGTGGACAGGTAAACTGAGCCTGTCCATTTAGAGCACCAAATTCTTCTGGCCGCAGCAACTGGATGAAAGCTGGGTGTCAGACACAGTCGGGGCCGATGAAGAGCAGGGAGACAGTCTGGGACTTTGGGGAGAAGTTGGGTGTGTGCAGCCGCCGGCAGCCACAGTGCCACCAGGGAATTACTTGGCAATGAAGCCAAGATGAAGAGCAGCAGAGCTGAGAGAAGAGTCTAGACTGAGACTTGTCAGTGGCATCATTTGAGCCCTGACTTGAGCCACAGATGGAACTGGGGCAGCATCTACTGGACTCTGAGTTAACATGAAGCAGTGAACTCCCTTTTCTGTTCATTTGAGTTGGGTTTTGTGTCACTTGCAGTATTTCAACTGACATGGCCACAGAGGACTGGTTATCCAGGGGGTTCTGACCCCAGACTCCATCTCCTCTTCCCCAGGACAGAGGAGATGCTTCTGAGCCAGTGAGGCCGAGGTCCCCATGATCACCCCATTGGGTCCTTCCTCTGGGTCTCCCATTGCCCTCATCCCACTCTGTCTGATCTTCTGGGGTTGTTGATTCTTGATCGTCATTCAGTCTTTGCATATATATCGGGTTCTCTAGATGCACCTCCTCCTGCAACCCAGATGGACAGAGAAAATATAATATTTCTGGTTTGCCAATAGCAAACCTGATCTTTTCCCTCTGGAGACTCTACCCACTGGTTAACAAGAAACTATCGACCAAATCCAGTTTAAATGTACTCTAATCCAATCACGCAGATTTTTAAAATAAATTTATTTATTTTTGGCTGTATTGGGTCTTTGTTGCTGCACGCGGGCTTTCTCTACTTGCCAAGAGTGGGGGCTACTCTTCGTTGCGGTGCGCGGGCTTCTCACTGCGATGGCTTCTCTTGTTGCCGAGCATGGGCTCTGGGCATGCAGGCTCAGTAGTTGTGGCGCGTGGACTCAGTGGTTGTAGCACACGGGCTTAGTTGCTTGGCGGCATGTGGGATCTTCCTGGACCAGGGCTCGAACCCGTGTCCCCTGCACTGGCAGGCAGATTCTTAACCACAGCGTCACCAGGGAAGTCCTGCAAACAGATTATTTTCAAAAGAAATACACAGACTTGTTTGGATAAAAATTCTCAGTTACTAAGACAGAACTTCCCTCTTCCTGCTTCTCTGCATAAGAGGGTGTCTGGATGCATGAGAGGAAGGGGCTAGCTCATCCTTGTGTCCGCAAGGATGGATGAGAGGCCTTCGGCTTGATATCCTCAACCTCCTCCAGGCTCTGGACGCCGTCCCAGTCCACCCAGGAAGAGTCTGCAGTGTAGATCTTGCCCTGGCTGCTCTTGCGTACTTTGCTCAGAATCAAGTATCTACCCCAGGCTGCCTTGGCCTCACCTCGGCTGCCACTAGGGATAGACTTTGAGTCTCTGCCAGCCCACCATCTAGTTCAGCACCCTGCAAGTCCGGCACCAGCCCCTACAGTGGACCACCTCCACCTGCCACGGTGGATGCCATGACGGACGCCCTGGCTGCCAGTGCAGTGTCCACATCCCAGGGTGACCAAACAGGAGGCAAGTCTGCACGGCCTCCCGAGGCTACTCTGTGCCACGGGTGACCTTAACGTGACTGGGTACCAGGCTGATGGGTGGCAATTCTGCTTTCAATGTGGCCCTCCCGCCTGACAGCCCCACCCTCACCAGCCCAGGCCTGGGTCAGCAGATGTGAGCCCAGCTGTGCCTGGTCTTCACTCCTTTTCTTCTCCTGCCCACATTCTCCAGGCAGAACACACACTCTGCCTGTACTTCAGAAAATACTCTGAGTTGTGTTTTCTCCCCCTGCCTCCAGCTAAGCCTGGCTATCCTCTTGGCGGTGAGGAAATCTCTGGCCCGAGTCGTCTGGGCTCTGCTGCTGAAATGTCAGAGGGGGCGGTAAAGAGATGTGGACAATTGTTTTTCAAGACGATAGTCTGACACACACAGCTCTGTTATTGTGGAAGGATGAGATTCACAGTGTCAACGGCTGAATATTAAGTGGTTCTTCCTCTTCACATTTCTTAAATAACTTTTCTCATTTCCTCTGTGGCCTCCAACCCCCAAACAGAAGAATGCTTACAGCTGGCCTGTCCAAAAGAACTTTCGCAAGGATGGAAATGGTCTCCATCTGTGCCTTTCAGTCCAGTAGCCACTGGCCAGATGTGACTATGGGGCCCTTGCGGTGTGGCTGGTGGGCCTGAGGATCTGACTTGGTAATTTATTTCATTTCAATTAATTTAAAAAGCCACACCTGGCCTGTCACTACGAGATCAGACAGCACAGAACTAAAGTTCTCATCCTTAGCAAGGCAAGGAAGAAAGGTACAATAATCACTGTAAAATCTGATCTCTCCCAGGCCAGTTGAAAAAGGTTGTGTCATTCTGCAATCTTCATTCCAGTGCAAGTGCTCTGTGTGGTTAATTACTTCACACCCAATACTTTCCATCGTCACCCACAGACACAGCAGCCGCTGTCTGGTTTTGTTGCATTCCACCCCACACAAATTTCCAAGAGCTGCAGGCCATTTCCAAGAAACAAGTCCTTAACCTAGAACCCTGACATTCTCATCCAGACATCGTCCTCATTTTTTTGTTTGTGTGTTTTGTTTTTCCTTTTTGAGAGTTTTTTTTATCCATAGCATCACGTTGGCAAACATCTCAGGAACCTTTAGGAGGAAGGTCAGTGAACAGCAGGAAACAGCTCCTGAAAGCCTGATCTCCTGGGGCTTCAGGAGGTCACAGGAGAAGGGCAACCTCTCGGTTTGGTATATTTTCTCTGGGAAATGTCTGTCATCCTGGTCTCTTTCATCCTGCAACCCTGCAGGCACCCACTGGACCAGGAACCTCCCGCAAAGGTGTTGGCGGGGAGGAGCCATCCCCTGAAGACCCCCGCCTTCCAAGACACACCTCCCTGCCCTCTGAGTGCCCCTAAGACCTGGCGACCTGGAAGGATGGGACGCCCGGCCCCTTTCCCATCCTACTGAGGCTGCTTCCTGAGTGGAAAGCAAGGCCAGGCAGCTCAGGGCCTGCCCATTGCCGCACCCCTCAGGAGGATGGCTCAGCCTAGGATGCCCTCCCTCAGGTTGAGGTGCTCTGGGAAGAGGCTCAGGGTTCCGGGAGCCTCCCAGGTGCCCTCAGTGTGGGCTCCCCTGACACACACGTCCCTCAGGGCTGCTTCTGTGAAGCCACATGGGGAGAGGGGTGCAGCTTCCTACAGTCACACTGCCCCAGGCCCTTCTTTTTCCTTTTTTATTTTTTTTATTGAGGTATAGTTGATTGACAATATTATATAAGTCTCAGGTGTACAACATAGTGGTTCAATATTTTTATAGATGATACTCCTTTTAAAGTTATTACAAATGAACTTATTTACAACACAGAAACAGACTCACAGACTTAGAGAACGAACTTAAGGCTACCGGGGGCAACGGTGGTGGGGGAGGGATAGGCAGTTTGGGACTGACATGTACACACTGCTATATTTAAAATGGATAACCAACAAGGACCTACTGTACAGCACGGGGAACTCTGCTCAACGTTATGTGACAACCTAAGTAGGAAAATAATTTGAAAAAGAATAGATACATGTATATGTGTGACTGAATCACTTTGCTGTACACCTGAAACTAACACAACATTGTAAGTCAACTAGACTCTGATGTTAAAAAATAAAGTTATTACAAAGTAATGGTTATATTCCCTGGGCTGTACAATATACCCTCGTAGCTTATTTCTTTTGTACACAGTAGCTTGTACCTGTTAATCCACTACCCCTCTCTTGCCAAGGCTGATGACAGGAGGCCTGCCGAGAGTCGGAAGCATGAGGCTTGGAGGCAGGAAGGCCCGCAGCCACTATGCCTTCACTGGGTGACCCCAGGCAAGCCAGGCCAGCCTGCTCCTCTGTCACCTCCCTGCCCCTCACTCCCGTGCAGGGAAAGTAGAGATGCTGACCTCGAAGCCCCTTTCACCCATCCCGTCACTGAGCGCCTGCTGTGTGCCAGGCACTCTGCCAGGAGCTGGGAAGATGCTCAGGGGCCAACCCTCAGGTTCCTGCTCACAGAGAGCTTACTGTCTAGCTTGCAAAGGCAAGAGGCTGCTCAGCTGTGCTGGACACACACAGGCACGCACACACACCACACACACACACACACACCACACACGCCACACACAACACACACACACCTCACACCCCCACACACACGACACACACATGACACGCCACACACTCCACACACACCACACACACCACACACACACACACCACACACACACCTCACACCCCCCCCCACACACGACACACACATGACACACCACACACACACCACACATACCACACACACCCCACACACACCACACACACACACACACAACACACACACCAAACCACACACAAACACACACAACACACACACACTACACACACACACACTACACACACACATACACACCACACACACACCGCACACACACACGACACACACACGACATACACACCACACACAGACACACGACACACACACACACCACACACACACACACATACCACACACACCACACACACACACACACACTCACACACCACACAGTAGGCCTCCATGGTTCTCTTCCTAAAAGCCATTTGAGGATCAGTTAGGACTTGGGTTTGCTCTCCTGACGCAGGGTCCAGCAGCTCAGGAGCCGGCTGCCCACCCTGCCGTGGGCCGTGGCTGCGGGGGCCTTTCCCTCTCCAGGAGGGCCCCTGCGCTCGGAGCTCTGGGCTCACCCAGATGTGCATGGCTCCAGCACCTGAACTGGTGCAGAGGCTTCACGGGCGTCCACTGAATTCAGTTCCGACGCTGGCGTGAGTGGGCAGCGCCCACCATTCCCGGACGCACTGGCCCAGCTTCCAGCAGCAGCAGCCACTCATTTACTAACAGCCACAGAGGCTGCCAGCGAACCTGCACTGTCCCTGGACTGGGCGTGCAGGGACCCGCCCTGCAACCTTAGGCAGCTCTCGCCTACTCTCCCTGCTCCTTCCCTGTCACCAGCCAGCCTCCCTCCAAAGAACTGAAAAGCAGAGATTTCCCCCTGAAGCCACCCTACAAAAGCCCCTCACCTCCACCCAAGCAGCACCACCATCCTCGTGGTCCCTCAGAAAACATTCACGGCACCATGGTGCCAAGGCTGGCTGGACTTCAGAATTACCTGCAGAGCCGGGACCCACCGGGGGACAGTCTGATTTAGTGGGTCAGGGCTGGAGCCAGGCATCTGTCTCAGAATTTGTTTTCAACTTCACCCTCCATCAGAATCAGCTGCGTGTTCACGTCGATGCATATGTATGTACAGGGGAGGATGGTGGATTTTACATACACATTTGCCAGGGCCTAAAATGTGGAATGAATCTCCACCTCTTTCCAGCATGATGAGATACAAGCATTCAGAAAATGGAAGGTAGTTTGGTGGGCTGGAAGGCAGGAGATAAGGTTCCAAAGTCCAGCTCTTCATCCACTAGCTCTGTGACCTTGAATGTACCACCCCACCTCCTGGGCCTCAGTTTCCTTGGTTCAGGTCCTGGGTGTATACACATGACTTGATACAATGACTCAGGTCTCTCAAACAGAAGAGGAAGGGTTGCTAAGTTGCCCCCACTCTCTTGGTGGTTTAAGATCTTGGATCTTGGTTTAAGGTCACCAAGGGAGAACTTCAAATAGCATTTTCCAAGGAACAGAAAAGATTAGAGGCCTCCTAACCCAAAGAGACAAGAAAAGTCTCTTCTAGAACCTTCCACAGCCCGAGTCTCTAGTCACTCTCAGCCCGACAGACAGTGCTATTGGGCTCCGAAATCCTGGATCGCCCTTTTTTAAATTCGAAATGGGACTTCATCTTGGCTTCACCAGTGTCCCTGTTGCATGCCAAAGTCACAAGAAACCACGGAGTTAGGGCTGCTGGCCCATCTTCCCCAGTGCTGTGAGCACCAAATCCTCATTGGTTTTATTTTTTTATTGACTTACAATGTTGTGCTAGTTTCAGGTGTACAGCACAGCGATTCAGTTTATATATATATATATATATATATATATATATATATATGTGTGTGTGTGTGTATGTATGCATGTACGTAGCTATATATTCTTTTTCAGATTCTTTTCCCTTATAGGTGATTGCAAAATATTGAGTAGAGTTCCCTGTGCTATGCAGTAGGTCCTTGCTGTTTATCTATTTTATATATTGTAGTGTGTTAATCCCAAACTCCTAATTCACCCCTCAACCCCCCTTTCCCCTTTGGTAACCAGAAGTTTGTTCTCTATGTCGGAGTCTGTTTCTGTTTTGTGAACAAGTTCATTTGTATCATTTATTTTGCAGATTCCACATATAAGTGATGTCATATGATATTTGTCTCTGTCTGACTTACTTCACTCAGTAGGATCATCTCTAGGTCCATCCATGGTGCTGCAAATGGCATGATTTCATTCCTTTTTTATGGCTGAGTTATATTCTCACTGGTTTTAGAAGGAACCTCACAAGTCAGAACTGAGAACTGCTGGGATGCAGACACCTTTTCTGTTCTCAGCTTGCAGGGCCTGGGTCCACCAGATGCCAGTCACCGTCCGAGGTCTGCGGGGGCTGATAAGGAGATGAGTGATGGTTTTCTGGGGAAGTTACAGGTCAGTGGGGTTTTCCAGGCCTGGGAAGTCCTCCCTGTCAATCCATGGCTCAACCTCAGAGCTGTAATTGGGAGCAGACAGCTTTGCACACCGACAGGCTGAATGAAGCAGGACGTGCCCATGGCTCTTGTCCATCATCAGTTTGCTCTCAGACTGGGAATAGGAGCTTGACGGGGAGGCTCCAAGCAGAAAGAAGCCAAAGGGTGAGTTAATTCCCAGAGGAGCCTCAGCCCAGCCAAGAGGGGATGCAAGCTCTCCAAAGGAGAGAGGATGGCTCTTAGAAGCACAGCTAACTGGGATGGAGACCCTACTGCTAAAACCAGCTGAGATCTCTGGGGCTGAAGTACCCTTGCTGCCTTCAGGCCCCTCGTACAGCATCATCTCACATCCACATCTTCTTGAACATGGTCCAAGTGGCAACTTATGGATGCACCTGCTTGCAGGCCCCTCGTACAGCATCATCTCACATCCACATCTTCTTGAACATGGTCCAAGTGGCAACTTATGGATGCACCTGCTTGCAGGCCCCTCGTACAGCATCATCTCACATTCACATCTTCTTGAACATGGTCCAAGTGGCAACTTATGGATGCACCTGCAGGGACGGCCATGTGGCAGCAGCCCCTGATGAGCTGCTCTCCTTTCCTGGCCTCGCTGAATTCTTCCTGCCCGAGTTCCCCACCCCTATAGGGGTCAGGAAAGGCCTCTGCAGAGCACGGGAGATGTCTGGGTCCCCCCACCATTTGGAAGCAGCCAGCCATGGACGAAGAGGGGCAGCGGGAGGGGATGTGGCCTCTGTGGCCCGCTGTGTGTTGCTCATTGGTAGAGACGTGGCCACGCCTCCAGGAAAGACAGCAACTTGCTGTCCCTGTGGATGGCTCTACCCTGGCCCGGAGGGAAAGGAGCCTGGCTTGGGGAAGGGCAGAGTTGGGGGCCTAAGCTGAACGTTACTAAGTCTTCCCACTAGGGTCTCCCCAGCTGTCCCCAAGCTGAGACAGGCTTGGGTGGAAAAGATCGGGAGGGAGGGGCACTCTACAGGTCTCTTCTCACTTCATAAGTTTGTCCCACTCAGAAGACTCCCATGGCTTCCCGACAGCATGGATTCCAAACTGCACGCCCAGATTGAAGCTGCTTAAATGTGGTCCCACTTGACCATCCCAACGTGTCTGCCCGCACTTGACACGGATGTGATCTTGGCTTCCTCACCCCTGCTCATCCCTCAGTCCAAGCCGATGCTCACATGCGCCCCTCCCTCTGGCTCCCCCCGATCGCTCCACATGTGAACTCTGCTCCCCTGGACCCCACACCCGTCCATACTACCCCATTCTCTAAGCCATGTATGAAGACCCAACTCTTTCAAGAATGTTCCCCAATCACCCCTGCTGACACTGACCTCCCTGAAACACTCGTTCTTGCTGTGTGGTTTCCTTATGGGAAGAACTTCAAGTCCTGACGTAGCCTGTGCTTAGTAGTTTTATAACTCCCACTAGACTGTTAGCTTTGAAGGGGAGTAAACCTTTGAATTTTTTAAAACATCATTCATGTGAATGAAGGGACCCCAGACTCAAGTGCCAAGGATCCTAGGCCACTGCCCACCTCTGAGCACCTTTCCAACCTGTAATTGCTGCACTGAGGTGGGATTTGGATGGGGCTGGTGTGATAAGGAGGGTCCTACTCAAAACCTCTCGCTCTGGCCTTGCACACATCACCTTCAGTCTGGCCTCAGTTCCTTGACACAGAACTGCCCAGCTTGCTTCCAGGTCAACAGCTAAGCACAACTCTAGAGAGTGCCATTCACTTAGACTATGGTGTGACTTAGCCCCCTAGATTTGTTCAGTGCGGAACCTGCACAAACACACATGGCAATAGTATCCAACTTCCCGTGGTCGTGTGGCCAGAAGTCCATGTTTTTAGAGCTATCCATCTATGGCCACTAGGAAGAAAAAGGACACCAGAGATGAGCTGAGCATGGAGTTTGGCTGAACAGTTAGCGTGTGGCCTGAGAAAGAGCCAGCTTCTCTCTTCCACACTGTAGCTTATGTGCCAGGAATCACGCTGAACCACCACCTGGCATCTGGTCATGCCCCTCCTCTCTCCTCACAATGGAGAAACTCTGGGCCAGGCTTGGGGCCAAACCAAGGGCCTGGGGGCCATCTAGGTGCTGCCTGGGATTCTGACAATTGACACAATCTAGTTGAAATTTTGCCCCTCGATCTTAAAAAGCCCTGAATTCCAAATGAATTCCCAGCATCCCTGTTCCTCTTCATTTTTCTCTGCCCCAGAGAGCATCCTGACCTCCCGGGCTGCCCACGCACTTGCGGGGACTGAGGTTTTAGTCATGCCATTAAGACTTTCCAGACGGTGCGTAAGCGGAGCAGCTCTGCAGCAGGCAGGAAATTATCAGTAGAAGTGGAAGTGACAGCGTGTTTTGCAAACATTAAACCAAGGAAGCTTAAAAGGGCTTTGAGCATTGTTAAATAAACATTTAGGATGACTGAGAGGGCAGAATATAAAATGCAAGGGAAAGTGTAAACACTTTCTGTGGGTGGGGAGACCTCGCTCTTCCATTGTCTCCTGAGCATAGGGCTGCAAGGATGCTAGGAGGGACCTGAATGAAGCTACCGAATACTTAATATAAAATTACCCTTTGGAGGCGAAGCATGAATCAGCAGACATTCTGAGCAAAGGAACGTGGTCTCTTTGTTTGTCTCAACAGTCAGATTTGTGCCCTGAGATGCTGGGCAGGTCCCCAAGTCTAGATGGTCCTGGGAGCTCAGCTGACTCAGGACCTCACCCTCCAAGACACCCCAACTGGTAAAGCAATGGGAAATCCAGTGTAGGGACTGAACAGCTCCCCGCTGAGTGCCAAATACATTAGTTAAGCTTCGAAACCACACCCATGGCATAGATGTTCTTAGCAGCAGGCGAAACTGAAGCGGAGAGAGTAAGGTTGCACAGTGAGTGGCAGAGCCAGAGCTGGGACTCCAATCCGTGTGCCACCGGGGCCCATCCTTCCAGCTCCACTCCCGCATTGCCAGGAAGTATCACAAGGGGCTCCCACCAGGCTCCTCTCGGGGGGACCGCGAGGGAAAACGAAGACTGGGAGAGAAAGGGGGCCAAGCCCAAAGTGACAGGAGCAAGTGACAAGTGACAAGGGGGCACTGATGGCAGAGATCACGGACCTCAAAGCTTCAGGAAGCAGCACCTGCCGAGCCCCTCCTTGCTTTTCTGGGGGGTCTCAGTGCCTACTTCGCAGAAGATTCATTTCTCACACGGCCCCAGTCAATCCAGGCAAAGGGCAGCACGAGCAAGCTTGAGTCAGAGGAAGGCCAGCCAGCCTCCCAGCTGCCGGGTTGAGTCCTGGCAATGTCACCATCAGCACAGAGTTGGAAAGCCTGTCCTCATTTTCTGCCACAGGGGCTCAAGTCTGCTAAATAATCTCAGGGCTTTACGTGCTCCTGATCTCCTGCAGGCACAGAAGACACAGGTACAGGATTAGTGAGTGTGTCTGCTTAGGACTATCCCACACAGACACACACACACACACACTACCCTCTCCCCTGACAACCAGGATGGCTGAACACCAGAGGCCCACCACCTCCCCACAAGAAGCCCACCTCCCCACCTGGGGCCTTTGGCTGCACTGTCTTGCTTTAGTAACTGGAGGATATAAGAACTTAACCAAACAAAACAAAGCAAGTCAATAAACAATAATTCAATAAGTGCAAGAGAAACAACCACGGAGCCAGATGCATCCAGCAGCGTCTCCCCCAGAGCCTCAGTGAAGGCCATGCCTTGCCCGTGTCTACAGACTCTTTCTGCATCCCCAGCTGCTTCCCTGCTTCCTTCCCCAAAGCTGCCCGAGGCTCCCCACAACGCAGCAGAAAGGACCAAGTAGCTGCTGGCACCCAGCCAGCCTCTTGTTGTCTGTCCCCCATCCCAGGTGCCTTCTGCATCCCCAGTTCTGGGTCACCTCATGTGATTTTCCTCCCTCCTTCTCTCTGTATCTTCTCCAATCTCTGCCCTCCCGTGAGGCCCGGCTCCACCTTCCCTTCAGGAAGACGCCCTTCCCGCTGCCAGTTCCAGGGACATCCCCTCCCCTGAAGCACTCTAACCTCAAGCCTGGAGCTCGGCTGCCTTCCTTTGCGCTGAGGAAATGAATTCTGACTCCTCTCTTAGACCCTCAGTCTCTGGGCTCAGAGGCCACAGCTGCTGTTTCTTTGCCACCTGGCACGTGAGGGCTGCTTAGTTAGCCGGGAAAGGAACATCTATCCTCTCTGTGATAAAGTCAGGCCAGCAGCCTGGCCCTGGCTGGACGGGCCCGTCCAAGATCTAAGTGGATACACTCCAGGGACCCCAGAGCATTAATGAAACCTCGGCGCCTCTCCAGATCAGTCACAGCTTCAACCCCGACCTCCGAAATCAAACCCTGACCTAATTTCTCTTGTGTTGAACTAAATCCCAGTGACACCAAGTAAGGGGCAAGAATTTTAAAATAGCCTTCTCTGTTACATGTTGAATCAGTTATGAACTTCCACAAACAAGGTTCCATCTTTTCCAAATTAGAGTTATTTTTATAGTATAGTACAAGGACTCAAAGAACCAGTTGTGCGATTACAACAGCTGGCAGGGCCCGTCTGAAGCCTCAAACATGTGTGTTTGCTTACGCAGCCCGGGATTTTTAACTCTGCTTTTGTTTTAATGTAATGATACATCTTATGTGTGAGGCAGTCTCCACAGGGATGTGTTTCAAGATGCTGTAGAAGTGCCCGTGTCAGGAACTGAGTCCCAAAAGCATCCAGGAGGGAGTGGAGGGGGGAAGGCCAGCTGTGTGCAGGCAAGAGGCTGTGGGCGGAGGAAAGCCCAGGCTCTGGATCAAGATGTGGGCTTTGCTTCCAGTTCTGCCATTGAGACCTGTCTGCCCTTGGGCAAGTTACTGAGTCTCTCAGAGCCTTTATTTTTATTCCTGTGAAAAACACTCGTATTAGTTTCCTGGGCTGCCATGACACAATACCACAAATTGGGAGCTTAAACACCAGACATGTTTTTTCTCACAGTTCTGGAGCCTAGAAGTTCAAAATCAAGCTTTCAGAAGGGCCGTGCTCCCTCTATAAGGTCTGGGGAAGAATCCTCTCTTCTCCCAGCAGCTTCTGGTCACTGCCAGCATTCCTTGGCTTGTAGCTGCATCATCTGGTCTCTGCCTTCATTGTCAGGTGGCCTTTCTTCCCAAGTGTGTCTCTGTATCTGAGTATCTCTCTCCTTTCTCATATAAAGACTCCAGTCATTGGATGGAGGGCCCACTCCAGTCCAGTATGACCTCATCCTAATTTGATTAGATCTACAAAGACCCTGTTTTCCAAATAAGGTCCTGTTCACAGGTACCGGGGGTTAGAACTTGAATATATTTGGGGGGGACACAATTTAACCCACTTCAAGGGGATAATAATTTGTGCCTCCCTGCAAGGTCTAGGGAGAGAGAGGAGGAAGTAACATCACAGAGTGTACAATAATTGGCCCATATATGCACAGTAATTTAGAGCAGTCATAACTGTGGTGAACTTGGCCTGTGCAAGGATGGGCCAGAGCCCAGGAGGGTGGGGTTGGCCTCACAGCTGGAGTCTTGGGAAGTGGTGTGCACAGGACAAGTGAAGAGCCGTGGTGTGCTGCCCGGTGGTCCCTCTGGTTTAGGGCAGGCATCTGCCGGGAACTGGAATTAGTGAGAACAGGGCCTAGCTCCCAGGGAAGAGGTCGCCTGGGCATTTGGGTCCTCGCATATTGGAGAATCAAAGCAACAAGCTAGTCACACACACTGGCCAAGCAGGATGGAGCAAAGAAACCTCCTAAGCACAGAGGTACCCCTCATTAAGGACAGAAAGACCACCTTCTGGAAGGGACAGTGATGGGTCATGAGATGTGCCTGCTGTGGTCCCACTGAGCCCTGGACTGAAGTGGGCCTGTTGCTTGGGGGAAATCCAGAAATGAGAGGGGACTCCTCAGACACAACCATCACAGACCTGTGTCATCTCTCTCTTTGAAATGATGAGCTACTGTTGGCACCGGCCAGCTCAGGGAGCCCTTCTTCACTCTCTCTACTGCTCTGTGTTTCTCGTGTAAATCCTACCTACTATTCAAGGGCCTGATTCATCATTCAGCTTCCCTAGAAACCTTTCCCATGCACCCTAACCTCCTTCCTCGCTTTACATTTTAATCACACCATTCACTCCTATAGAACCTCTTACTATTGCTCTGTAGGTTAATTTCTTCCCCAAATGGACCATGAGTTCCTTGAGAACAAAGATCCTGCCTTATTCTCAGTACTCCCATGAGCTCATGTGTGGTACCCGGGATATAATACGTACTCAATAAATACTTGCTTATTAATTTCTTATATTTCACCCATCCCCCATTCCAGAATTTTATAGGTTTCAACAGAAGATGAAAACTATTTCCAGGGGAAAAGATGTGGCTGAAGACTTATATCTTAACCCTTACTATTTTTCAGAAGTTGATTCTGCAGCAGGTTCCAATAAATAAGTATCATATTATTCCATGACTCAGTTGGAAGCCTCCTACCAGATTGGGGTAAAGTCCTTCATCACCCTCAACTACAAATATTTTTGGGCACTTACTATGTGCTACACACTAAATTAGAATAGGCAATATCAAGAGGAAGAGACCCCTGCCTGTAGGAAACCAGTGTACGTACTGGATTTGTTATAAAAAACATTGTCCAACTGAAGATATCCTGCTGACCTAGTGGGCAGGGGTTGACCATGGAAAAGAGCCGAGTCCATCTGCTGCAAAAATATATTAACCAGGGAAAAAAGGTTTCTAAATTCAAAAGAGGACACGAATGAATTGTGTCAATACTACCCTCCTCCTCCAAGATCTGGAGGTTGGAGGCCAATTTTAGTTTTGTGCTTGATTGGGACATTGATTTAGTTGTTGGCATGTTAGCAATGCAAAGGAATGGACTTGAGAGAGGTCATGGCAGAAGAGGAAGAAGTCCAAAAGCCTTGGTCACTTCCCCTCTCCTCTTCCCACACGCCCGTTGTGCAAGGAGAGCGTGAGCATTTCCAGCACCAAAAATGACTCTTTCATGGAGGGGAGCCACGATGTTCCTTGAGGAGGACTGATTATAACGAGATCAAGAACGTAGTATTCCTCTGGATCATCTGATTGAATAGGAACATAGTTTTGTTGTACAGAGTCCAAAAGGACCTATGAATGTTACCATCTCCTGAATTAGTGTCAACATTGGATGTAAGTCTATTTTTTTAAGGTTTCCAACAAATATTTGCATATCATTATAACTGCATAGGCCCATTCACCAGGCAAAACTTATTATTAGAATAATCGTATCCAGGCATTATGACAAGTGTCAAGAATAGAAGAGTAGCTCACAACTGGAGAAGTGGGTATCAGAAACCCACACAGCCCTCTACACCCCAAACGTGCCTCTGAAACTATGATAGCCCCTCACTGCTGTATGTAGTTTCAAACAGCTGCTCAGGAGACCCAACCACTGGTTGAGGGCCTCATGGATTTGTGTCGAAGCAGGATTGGTTTCCCGGCAGCTGCAGTGGTAAGTAATGAATACAATTGCTCCTGTTTTTGCAAATTCCCATCCACGTTGCCCAGGAGATCATTCATAACAGCATAACGGCTCTTAGCCCTGAACAAGAAGATTCACTGAAGGTAAAAATGATCCTGATGCCCTGACTCAAGACGCTCAGGCCACCTTGTCTCTTTTGGAGATGACTTAGACGAGTTGAACATCTCTTGGCTTAGTTTCTATGAGAACCGGAGGAGAAAATAAGTGTGTGAGAGAACTTTGCAAAGTTGAGATAAATATCATGGACTTTCGGTTGGGCGTCCAGATTCTGAGACAAAGTTTGACAAGGACCTTGGCTGGGGGGGGACATAAAGCAGGCAGACAGGCACGTGACTACTCTCAACCCTGAACCCCAAGCTCCCACTCACACCGGGTTTAACTGCTTGATGCCGAGACATCTGCATCCACACAGGTCAAAGCAACATGTTTTCTTTCTCAGAGACACGGATGGAAATGTCCTTGTCTCTTAAGGTGTCAGCGTTTAAAAGAACAGTGGAGCCTTGGGAAGAGTTCTTTCCCAAGCTTTGGGACTGTATGGATTTTTGTGGTGTCAGCTTCGGGAAACCGGAAGCAAAGCAGAAGCCAGATTCCTTTGACAGTCAGGAGGTCAGGGCAGCATGCCAGGTGCTGCCTGCGTCTGTTTGCGCACACCGTCACTGCCTGCGGCCTACCCCATTGCCATGGGGAAGCAGCCAAGCCCAGGCCGACTCCAGATGCTGCCAGATCCCCTCTTGAGTACCTTCAGTTCATGGCCCAGGTGAGTTTTAGCACCGCGACATAGGACGTCGGTTGCTCCTGCAGAATACCCATCACCGAAGTTCCAGGTGCGGATGGTGAGAGACCAGTGCGGGTTCTAGTTCATCCTCAGGGGTTCTACGTCATCTGTATAGGTTCTTGCTTGTTCTTGCTTCTTCCGCTTCATGAGCATCTCTACAGACTGGCCGCCCAGCTGGTCATGACCCAGCACCAGTTTCAAAAGCCAGAACCTCTCATAGAACACCCACAATGGCCTAAGGCTAATTCTCACAATAAACCCCTATTGTGTAGAACTCCTTGTGGCTTCTCTAACTGAATCTTGTCTCATACAAAATTTGATACTGGGAGCTTGGTTCAAGACGGCAGAGTAGAAGGACGTGCTCTCACTCCGTCTTGCAAGAATACCGGAATCACAACTAACAGCTGAACAATCATTGACAGGAAGACACTGGAACTCACCAAAAAAGATACCCCACATCCAAAGACAAAGGAGAAGCAACAATGTGATGGTAGGAGGGGTGCAATCACAATAAAATCAAATCCCATAACCGCTGGATGGGTGACTCACAAACTGGAGAACACTTATACCACAGAAGTCCACTCACTGGAGTGAAGGTTCTGAGCCCCACGTCAGGCTTCCCAACCTGGGGGTCTGGCAATGGGAGGAGGAATTCCTAGAGAATCAGACTTTGAAGGCTAGTGGGATTTGATTGCAGGACTTCGATACGACTGGGGGAGACAGAGACTCCACTCTTGGAGGGCACACAAAAAGTAGTGTGTGCATCGGGACCCAGGGGAAGGAGCAGTGACCCCAGGGGAGACTGAACCAGACCTACCTGCTAGTGTTGGAGGGTCTCCTGCAGAGGCAGGGGGTGGCTGTGTCTCAGGGTGAGGACAAGGACACTGGCAGCAGAAGTTCTGGGAAGTGTTCCTTGGCATGAGCCCTCCCAGAACCTCCCATCAGCCCCATCAAAGAGCCCAGGTAGGCTCCAGTGTTGGGTTGCCTCAGGCCAAAAAACCAACAGGGAGGGAACCCAGCCCCACCCATCAGCAGTCAAGCGGATTGAAGTTTTACTGAGCTCTGCCCACCAGAGCAACAGCCAGCTCTACCCACCACCAGTCCTTCCCATCAGGAAACTTGCACAAGCCTCTTAGATAGCCTCATCCACCAGAGGGCAGACAGCAGAAGCAAGAAGAACTACAATCCTGCAGCCTGTGGAGCAAAAACCACATTCACAGAAAGATAGACAAGAAGAAAAGGCAGAGGGCTATGTACCAGATGAAGGAACAAGAGAAAACCCCAGAAAAACAACTAAATGAAGTGGAGATAGGCAACCTTCCAGAAAAATAATTCAGAATAATGGTAGTGAAGATGATCCAGGACCTCGGAAAAAGAATGGAGGCAAAGATCGAGAAGATGCAAGAAATGTTTAACAAACACCTAGAAGAATTAAAGAACAAACAGAGATGAGCAATACAATAACTGAAATGAAAAATACACTAGAAGGAATCAATAGCAGAATAACTGAGGCAGAAGAACGAATAAGTGACCTGGAAGACAGAGTGGTGGAATTCACTGCTGCGGAACAGAATAAAGAAAAAAGAATGAAAAGAAATGAAGACAGCCTAAGAGACCTCTGGAACAACATTAACCTCAACAACATTTGCATTATAGGGGTCCCTGGAGGAGAAGAGAGAGAGAAAGGACCCGAGAAAATATTTGAAGAGATTATAGTCGAAAACTTCCCTAACATGGGAAAGGAAATAGCCACCCAAGTCCAGGAAGCACAGAGAGTCCCAGGCAGGATAAACCCAAGGAGAAACATGCCGAGACACATAGTAATCAAATTGGCAAAAATTAAAGACAAAGAAAAATTATTGAAAGGGAAAAATGACAATTAACATACAAGGGAACTCCCATAATGTTAACAGCTGATTTCTCAACAGGAACTCTACAAGCCAGAAGGGAGTGGCATGATATACTTAAAGTGATGAAAGGGAAGAACCTACAACCAATATTACTGTATCTGGCAAGGATCTCATTCAGATTCGTTGGAGAAATCAAAAACTTTACAGACGAGCAAAAGCCAAGCGAATTCAGCACCACCAAGCCAGCTCAACAACAAATGCTAAAAGAACTTCTCTAAGTGGGAAACACAAGAGAAGAAAAGGCTCTACAAAAACAAACCCATAACAATTAAGAATATGGTAATAGGAACACACATATCGATAATTACCTTAAACATGAATGGATTAAATGCTCCAACCAAAAGACACAAGCTTGCTGAGTGGATATAAAAACAAGACCCATATATATGCTGTCTACAAGAGACCCACTTCAGATCTAGGGACACATGCAGACTGAAAGTGAGAGGATGGAAGAAGATATTCCATGCAAATGGAAATCAAAAGAAAGCTGGAGTAGCAATACTCATATCAGATAAAATAGACTTTAAAATAAAGAATGTTACAAGACACAAGGAAGGACACTACATAATAATCAAGGTATCAATCCAAGAAGAAGATATAACAATTATAAATATATATGCACCCAACATAGGAGCACCTCAATACATAAGGCAACTGCTAACAGCTATAAAAGGGAAATCGACAGTAATACAATAAGAGTGAGGGACTTTAACAACTCACTTACACCAATGGACAGATCATCCAAACAGAAAATTAACAAGGAAACACAAGCTTTAAATGACACAACAGACCAGGTAGATTTAATTGATATTTATAGGACATTCCATCCAAAAAAAGCAGATTACACTTTCTTCTCAAGTGCACACGGAACTTTCTCCAGGATAGATCACATCTTGGGTCACAAGTCAAACCTCAGTAAGTTTAAGAAAATTGAAATCATATCAAGCATCTTTTCTGACCACAACGCTATGAGATTAGAAATCAATTACGGGGAAGAAAAGGAAAAAACACAAACACATGGAGGCTAAACAATACATTACTAAATAACCAAGAGGTCACTGAAGAAATCAAAGAGGAAATCAAAAAAACCTAGAGACAAATGACAATAAAAATACGACGATCCAAAACCTATGGGATGCAGCAAAAGCAGTTCTAAGAGGGAAGTTTATAGTTATACAAGCCTACCTCAAGAAACAAGAAAAATCTCAAATAAACAATCTAACCTTACACCTAAAGAAACTAGAGAAAGGAGAACAAACAAAACGCAAAGTTAACAGAAGGAAAGAAATCATAAAGAACAGAGCAGAAATAAATGAAATAGAAACAAAGGAAACAATAGCAAATATCAATGAAACTAAAAGCTGGTTCTTTGAGAAGATAAACAAAATTGATAGTCAGACTCATCAAGAAAAAGAGGGAGAGGACTCAAATCAATAAAATTAGAAATGAAAAAGGAGAAGTTACAACAGACACCACAGAAACACAAAGCATCCTAAGAGACTACTACAAGCAACTCTGCCAATAAAATGGACAACCTGGAAGAAATAGACCAATTCTTAGAAAGGTATAACCTTCCAAGACTGAACCAGGAAGAAATAGAAAATATGAAAAGACCAATCACAAGTAATGAAATTGAAACTGTGATTAAAAATCTTCCAACAAACAAAAACCTGGGACCAGATGGCTTCACAGGTGAATTATGTCAAACATTTAGAGAAGAGCTAACACCCATACTTCTCAAACTCTTCCCAAAAATTGCAGAGGAGGGAACATTCCCAAATTCATTCTATGAGGCCGCCATCACCCTGATACCAAAAACAGACAAAGATACTACAAAAAAAGAAAATTACAGACCAATACAACTGATGAACACAGATGCAAAAATCCTGAACAAAATACTAGCAAACAGAATCCAGCAGCACATTAAAAGGATCACACACCATGAACAAGTGGGATTTATCCCAGGGATGCAAGGATTCTTCAATATATGCAAATCAATCAATGTGATACACCATATTAACAAAATGAAGAATAAAAACCATATGATCATCTCAATAGATGCAGAAAAAGCTTCTGACAAAATTCAACACCCATTTATGATAAAAACTCTCCAGAAAGTGGGCATGGAGGGAACCTACCTCAATATAATAAAGGCTGTATACGACAAACCCACAGCAAACATCATTCTCAATGGTGAAAAACTGAAAGCATTTCATCTAAGATCAAAAATGAGACAAGGATGTCCACTCTCACCACTATTATTCAACATAGTTTTGGAAGTCCTAGCCACAGCAATCAGAGAAGAAAAAGAAATAAAAGGAATATAAATTGGAAAAGAAGAAGTGAAACTGTCACTGTTTGCAGATGACATGATACTATACATAGAGAATCCTAAAAATGCCACCAGAAAGCTACTACAGCTAATCAATGAATTTGGTAAAGTTGCAGAATACAAAATTAATGCACAGAATCTCTTGCATTCCTATACGCTAATGATGAAAAATCTGAAAGAGAAATTAAGGAAACACTCCCATTTACCATTGCAACAAAAAGAATAAAATACCTAGGAATAAACCTACCTAGGGAGACAAAAGACCTGTATGCAGAAAACTATAAGACACTGATGAAAGAAATTAAAGATGATCTCTCTCCAACAGATGGGGAGATATACCATGTTCTTGGATTGGAAGAATCAATATTGTGAAAATGACTACACTACCCAAAGCAATCTACAGATTCAATGCAATCCCTATCAAATTACCAATGGCATTTTTTACAGAAATAGAACAAAAAAATCTTAAAATTTGTACGGAGACACAAAAGACCCCGAATAGGCAAATCAGTCGTGAGGGAAAAAAACGGAGCTAGAGGAATCAGACTCCCTGACTTCAGACTATACTACAAAGCCACAATAATCAAGACAGTATGATACTGGCACAAAAACATAAATATAGATCAATGGAACAAGATAGAAAGCCCAGAGATAAACCCACGCACCTATGGTCAACTAATCTATGACAAAGGAGGCAAGGATATACAATGGAGAAAAGACAGCCTCTTCAATAAGTGGTGCTGGGAAAACATGACAGCTACATGTAAAAGAATGAAATTAGAACACTCCCTAACACCATACACAAAAATAAACTCAAAATGGATTAGAGACCTAAATGTAAGACCAGACACTATAAAACTCTTAGAGGAAAACATAGGAAGAACACTCTTTGACATAAATCACAGCAAGATCTTTTTTGATCCACCTCCTAGAGTAATGGAAATAAAAACAAAAATAAACAAATGGGACCTAATGAAACTTACAAGCTTTTGTACAGCAAAGGAAACCATAAACAAGACAAAAAGACAACCCTCAGAATGGGAGAAAATATTTGCAAATGAATCAATGGACAAAGGATTAATCTCCAAAATATATAAACAGCTCTTGCAGCTCAATATTTAAAAAAACAAACAACCCATAGACAGTTCTCCAAAGAAGACATACAGATGTCCAAGAAGCACATGAAAAACTGCTCAACATCACTAATTATTAGAGAAATACAAATCAAAACTACAATGAGGTATCACCTCACACCAGTTAGAATGGGCATCATCTGAAAATCTATAAACAACAAATGCTGGAGAGGGTGTGGAGGAAAGGGAACCCTCTTGCACTGTTGGTGGGAATGTAAATTGATACAGCCATTATGGAGAACAATATGGAGGTTCCTTAAAAAAATAAAAATAGAATTACCATCTGACCCAGCAATCCCACTACTGGGCATATACCCTGAGAAAACCATAATTCAAAAAGACACATGCACCCCAATGTTCATTGCAGCACTATTTACAATAGCCGGGTCATGGAAGCAACTAAATGCCCATTGACAGACTAATGGATAAAGAAGATGTGGTACATATATACAATGGAATATTATTCGGCCATAAAAAGGAATGAATTTGGGTCATCTAGAGACTGTCATACAGAGTGAAGTAAGTCAGAAAGAGAAAAACAAATATTGTATATTAACGCATATATGTGGAACCTAGAAAAATGGTACAGATGAACCGGTTTGCAGGGCATAAATTGAGACACAGATGTAGAGAACAAACATATGGACACCAAGGGGGGAAAATGGTGGGGGGTGGTAGTGGTGGTATGATGAATTGGGAGATTGGGATTGACATGTATACACTGATGTGTATAAAATGGATGACTAATAAGAACCTGCTGCATAAGAAAATAAATAAAATAAAATTCAAATGTTCAAAGAAAAAAAAAATTGGGTACTAGAAGGTACCAGAGGAACAGATCTCAAGAATCAGTTCTCTGAATTAGGCTTTCAAGAATTGGCTTTCTGGTCTACATTTAAAGGCATTAGTGGTCCTGTCTCCAGTGGTAAAATGGGCAAAAGCAGTCTGTGGCACTCAGTGGCAAAATAGTTCTCTAAATTATCACTTACAGACACTTGTAATCCAGTGTCTAGAGAGGGCAAGTCTTTGAGTAACCAAGTTTTTGCTGCCACTAAAATTTTTAGTGAAAGTAAGAAATATAGTGCAACTGGTTAATTGTTTCTAAGTGCAGTGGAGAAATGGGGGGTGGGGGATGATGAGATCAGGGCTTTAAATTTCCAGCTCAAGGTTCATACAAGGGACTCAAAAGCTTCCATTATGGTCCTAAATAACCTATCTTCTATAGCCACCGAAATGAGATTTCTAAAAACAAAATCTAAACCCCAAATCTAGCTCTACGGGTAGTTAAATTGTAACACGGATGGAATTGTCTCCCTCACAGACTTTCTCATGTTAGTTATAGTTAGTTAGTTAGTTAGATCTTAAAGGAGTGAGACTCTGAAACTTGGGTAGATTCTAACCCCTCAATTCGGCCACACCTCCTTTTCAGAACTTTCACCCAAGAATGAGGAGGGTCGTCTCCCCTTGGCCAAAGAAATGACAGTGACTTCACCTGTCTGGTAAGGGATTATACCTCCCCAGCTCTACTTCACCCTCTCTCAGCACTTCCAGATTTACGGCCAGAGTCAAGTCCCCAGGCTCCAGAGGATAAAGTACAAAGAGAGATTCGTGAGGAAGTATGATGTACAATGAAAGAATTGCATGATTTTGCCAATTTATGTTGATAAAAACCTGGGAAACATATGTGGAATGGTTCCAAATGGTGTGGGAATAGATTGGAAGGAAAATTAAGTTGGATCAAGCCAAACTGATTGATACGGGCCACTAAGCAGAGATTTCAGATTCAGTGTGTTCGCTGTACGGGCTGAGAGTTCTCTAACACTTTTCCTGGTTGGTGGACAGAAATCTGGACCAAAAGGTGGCTCACACTACAGGTGGCTGAAATGCCAAGATTTCCAAGGCACATGGTAGGGAGATGTTACCGGCACGGTGACCGTAATGGACAGCAGAGGACTCGGGTGTCCGTAGGACTGACAGGATGGGGATCCCACTCATGTCTTGACCCATACAAGCTGAGAAGCTCTAGGTCTGAGAAGCACAGTAGAGCCATGGACACTAAATTCGCTCCCTATTAAAGCCAGTTCACTGTTCCAGAGACCCTTGAAGGAAGGGGAGGCCAGGTCTTCTTGAGGAAGCACCTGCTACACAGCCCAAATTTTGCCCTGGGGATCTTCATCCTCATCCCCTCCAAAGGCACCTGCACATTTGCCAGGAAGACTGAGCTTCATGGAAGGGAAATAATCAGAATTTGGAGAGATAACTGGACTGTGATTCCGAACTCACAGTAATTCCTAGACACCCCAAACTCCACAGCAGTAGACTAGTCAGCGTAGAAGCTTATGGCGATCAGACAATCAAAGGAATTTTGGCTCAAGCCCATCTCATGAGAGGTCCTCACACCCCAAACCCACTCTATAGCTATTTCCCCAGTCCGGGAACGTATAAGTGGAATATATACACTCAGAAACTGGCAAAATCCCATAGAGTGAGGGCTATCACGGTAGGGAAAGCTGAACGGAAGTCACCACGATTGCCTCTATCTACTAACCAAAAGGCAATACCAATCTCTAAAGAAACCAAAGAGATTAATACCACAACCAAGCGATTGAAAGATTTAAGGGTGGTGATTCCTACTGCACTCCCTTTCAATTCATCTATTTAACCTGTACAGAAGAAAGATGGATCTTGGAAAATGACAGTGGGTTATCATCATAAACTTGATTAGATGGTCACTCCAATTATAGCCACTGTTCCTGGTGTTTTTTAATTGACAGAGGAAATCAATATATCCTATAGAATTTGTACGTAGCTATTGAATTGGTAAATGCTTTTTTCTATGTACCTATATTAGTTTCTAGGGCTGCCATAATAGAGGGCCACAAACTGAGTGGCCCTTAAAACAGCCACTGAAGCCTCTAAGGCATGATCCTTCCCTACCTCTTCCAGCTCTGGCAGGCCCAGGTGTTCTTTGACTTGTGGAGCATCGCTCCAATCTCTACCTCCATCATCACCTTGTCACCTTCCCTCTGCATCAGCATCTTCACAAGGTGCTCTCCTCTGTGTGTGTGTCTGAGTCCAAGTTTCCCTCTTCTTATAAGGACAGCAGTCATGGTGGATTAGGGCCCATCCTAATGACCTCATCTCAACTTGATGATGTCTGGAAAGATTTTATTTCTACATAAAGTCGTATTCACAGGGACTGGGGGTTAGGAATTCAACATATTTTTTTTTGGAATACACAATTTAACCAATTATAGGGCTGCCTTAAGTACTCCCACGCCCTGTGATTAAATTAATGTAATGGGATTATCATTATAAGAGAATAAATTGATGGAAAACTACAGACAGTACTCACCCCACTAGGTAGGGAGCCACGACCAGCCAAGGTGCTTGCTAAGAGCAAAAGGAATAAATATGTTCTGAGAAATATAAGGAGATATGTATGAGCCATAGCTGCAACCATGGACACAATTGCAGAATGAGAATTGGAATAGTTATAAATAATTTTTCTTATTTTGATAAGAATATATTTGAGTATATATTAACCAATTCTTTTCTTTCTTACTCTCTTCCAATTCTCTACCATCTAAGCTGTGTTAACAATAGTTTACCTTATACCTCAGTATTTAAGTCAGAGATATTAACACATTATTGACCAGGGGACTTTTGCAGAAACTAATACCTGTGGCCATAATATGTCTCTGGTCAAAAATGTGTTAGTAAGGGAGTGTAACTCAGCCAGAAGTGGGATAAGCCTCGCCCACAGATGGATAAAGGGATTTGGTTTTTCTTTTCAGGAGAGGGTTAGAATGTTTTCAGTTGTGTAGAGGATACTTGTATCATATTAGGGGAAAGCATGGTTTCACTATTGTCTTTGTCAGGAAATAGTTAATAGTGATACATGTAGATAAGAAGTTTCTAAGGGTATATTGTGGTAAATTTGTTTCAAGTCAACTTAGCCAAATGAAACTTTGTTTCCCAGAAGTTCTGGGTTAGCACTGGCCACAAAACACATTTTGCGTGAGATCTGGAAGGCAGAAGTGAAGCTGGAGCCTTATTCCTTTCATGCTCGGAAAGTTGGTGCAGGGCTGCTGGCCCTGCTGCCGCAGACACACACTGTCTCTCATCTGGCTCGCCTGGGTGATGGCGCAGCAGCTGCATCTCCGGCCAGGTCTCTCTTCAGCTCAATTCCTGGGCCAGATGTGTTTAGCTCTGTGGCAGCTCCTGCCAGCTTCTCCTGCCCATCGACACCCATCATCAAGG
Source organism: Delphinapterus leucas (assembly GCF_059928025.1). Classification (NCBI taxonomy): domain Eukaryota; kingdom Metazoa; phylum Chordata; class Mammalia; order Artiodactyla; family Monodontidae; genus Delphinapterus; species Delphinapterus leucas. The sequence continues at coordinate 31,938,560 of NC_143149.1, forward strand.
TTGGAGGCTTAGAGGTGACAAGAGGTCAATGCAGATTCTAGTCCATTCTCATAACTTCCGGATCATCTGTGTCAATTTCAGTTTCTCCTTGCTTCTTCTGTATTATGTGCACCTTTTCTTCCCAACTGCCTGCCTGCTGAGTTCAGATTCCAGCACCAGGCAAAGAAGCGACAACCTCTTAACCTTTGTGAAATAAAAGCCATATTTTTATGGCAAGACAAGAGAAATTTAGACAAAAGTTCTTCTCTGCCCTCTGGTCTCCTCTCTCCCCCCACTGTGCATTGTATATCTGCATTAAGCATCACCAAACCTCCTCCACTGGCAGGAATACCTGCTGAACCATAAAAAGCAGCACACACACCCCCCCCGCATCAACAAGACAACTCCATAAAAGATAACATTCCTTCTTGATCTTGTAAGGGGTCACATGACCCACCAGGATGACACTTAGATACCTGGATTATGTGAACTGTCAATAATACGTCATTTGATGTACAGCCCTCTGTCTCAAAAAACTTATATAAACTGTGTCTTGACTTCAAACGGGTGGAACAGTTCTCAGATTTCTGAGATGCTCTTCCTGGGTTACAACCCTCAAATCTGGCTCGAATAAAATTTTCCATTTCTTTCTTAGATTGATTAATTTTTTGTTGACAGCTTTTCACCAACTCCCACAATTGTGGGAGGTCACACCCCACAATAAACCCCTCATTATAAATCCTGGTGGGTTCTAGGTATTTCACTGTAAGAATCTTTGCCATAAGCAGTTTCTCAGCACAATTAATTGGCCAGAAGACAATTTTGCCATAGAAGATAAAATAATAAAAATAAGAAAGATGGACATTAAAAAGGACATAGTGAATCAGGTTAATGACAAAAACTTTTAAAGATTTTACGGTGAAAAATGAAAATACAAAAAAAAAATTGAATACGTGTAAGATGTTTCTGGGTTCATGGCAATACTGCACAAATAACTGATTTTAACTTGTGGATTGTATCTCAGCATTTGTCTTCCAAATCTTTCCTTCATTCATAGTACTACACTTTTTTTTTTTTTTTGCTTGTTAATTCCCTCCTAGTATGGCATTCCATTTTTCCTGTTGCACTAAAATATCCCTCTTTATTAAGACAGATACCAGTTTCCAAATCCTAGGATGTATATTTGTAACTGTATTCTGTGTCTCATCGCGGAAGCTTCTACACTATTGTGTGTTCTTGGCATATTGTCACATGGCTGCTGATAGACGTTCCAAAGTTCTATGGGAAATGTGCGTTCAACTGTGTGCCTGGGAGACCCTCATCCTCTTTCTCTTCCAATGTCGTGTGCTTCAAAATAAGAAAGCAACTCTTTGTCACCTGTCAGCTGCATAAAGACATCAGTAATGTCACTGACTGGAAGAAACGCTAACACTGCAAAGCATTTAATTTTCACGTTAAATTCAGCATCTGTTTGACAGAGCAACTTTTGTCCAATGTCAGTGATTTTGTAGAAATGGTTTTTGCCATATAAAACAAACAGCTGGGGAATTCCCTGATGGTCCAGTGGTTGGGACTCCAAGCTTCCACTGCAGGGGACATGGGTTAGATCCCTGGTCGGGGAGCTAAAATCCCTCATGCCAGGTGGCAAAACAGCTCGTTATCATTGTATTTAGGTATATCTTTGTTTTTTGTTTTTTTTTTTTGGCTGCGCTAGGTCTTAGTTGTGGCACATGCGATTTTCACTGTGGCATGCGGGAACTTTTTTTTTTTTACTTGCGGTATGCGGGAACTTTAGTTAGAACATGCGAACTCTTCGTTGCGGCATGTGGGATCTAGTACCCTGACCAGGGATGAACCCAGGCCCCCTCCACTGGGACCGTGGTGTCTTAGGCCCTGGACCACGAGGGAAGTCCCGTATTCAGGTATATCTTAAGGAAAGTGATGATAACTTCCCTTCTCAAAGTCGATCAATAAGGATTCAGGATCTAATGTCGGACATTAATTCTCTGCTATGTACATATAATCTGTTGTAAGTCTTTCCAGATTTCCCCGGAAGTAAGACTAGGGATGCTGCTATTTCTCATCAATGTATGTAACTGCTAGAACGTATCTGGGCTACACTGGAATATTCCATCTCCTGCCCAGTCCCTTATATTTCACCAAATCATCTAAGCCAGATTCTGTGCCAAATACCCAAATTCCATCTACATCATGTTCTCTACTACCAAATAGCAAAAAAAGTCACCATTTTCAAGAAACTTACGTTCATCAGAAATCACATAACCATATCTTTTGGGGGGAGAGGGAGGGGCTTGATTCTTCTTCTGCCTCCAACTTTTAATACCGCTGATAATGATAAATTTGCTAAAGATGGCAAGAGAGAACAAGCTGGTGTTCTCTGAATGAATCTCAATGAATCTATCATTAATGCTCTCAAAGACTTGTGAATTGCCGCCTCTTATAAAGACCTGTGGCCCCGAGAGGCAGGAGGGATGACTGTGCTCATGGAAGGATTTGCAAACTAATATGCCATCATTTTCTATTATGGTATGCAATCCAGCTCTGCACACTCTTATTTTACACTTCCACTAAGTTTTCTTATCATCGTGTGTTTTATCAAGTCAATAAACGTGGTTGTTTTCATCCACTCTTTTTTTTTTTTTTTTTTTTTTTTGCGGTACGCGGGCCTCTCACTACTGTGGCCTCTCCCGTTGCGGAGCACAGGCTCCGGACGCGCAGGATCAGCGGCCATGACTCACAGGCACAGCCGCTCCGCGGCATGTGGGATCCTCCCAGACCGGGGCACGAACCCGTGTCCCCTGCATCGGCAGGCGGACTCTCAACCACTGTGCCACCAGGGAAGCCCCATCCACTCTTTTAAGATCACCATAACTACATCACTGTAGAGATCATTACGGGGCCTGAGATGTATATAATAGAAGAAGGGAGTATTGTACCCATGGAGAAATGAAACCCAACTGTCAATCAGTTGTCTTGTCTTTTACGGCAAAATTACATTACAGCCAATTAGTTGTGCAACAAAGCTGCTTGTGGCAAAGATGTTTCTGGAGAAAATATGGACACAATCCTAGTGGTGCTGCTTCTCTGGTTGAAGCCTGCTGACACAATGCTGTCCCAGACCTTGACCGGCCAACCTTAAAAGGCATGGAGAGGCTGTAGTCTTAGCCATTGGTCTGCCAGCTGTGCCAAACCTGCCCAACATGGTGGCCACAGAGTACTCAATGTTGAGATGGTTAGGGGTTCACACCCGTGTTCACCCCCAAGACCCAGTTGTTAATGTTTACCCCTGTGGACATCTTTTTATAAATGTGTAAGGTATCCCAAAATTGTGTTTATTAGGTACCCTTTAAGTTGTTTTCCCATATGTTATGACTGAGAGGTAATCAGAGCTGCTCATCAGAGGAGTGGGCCAGCATTGCTGTCCTGCACTGAGATCATTCCAGCCAAAGACAAAGAAACCTGACACGCTGGCCAGCTCTCCCAGGAGGGGGAGTTGTCACATCGTCAAGTTTCCCTCAGAAAAACCTGTGGGGAGAGACGACATCAAGACGGGTGAGCCACAAAAAGCTTCCGTGATCCTCGTCAGTGGGATCATGACAGTCCTCAGCAGAGCCCTGAAAACAAGGAAAGCAGAAAGAATGGGTGGAGGTTGGGGGAGGAGCAGGTGGATGCCCCCCCAACGGGGAGCAGAAGCTCTCCTGCAGCACTCTGCTTGCGGCTGAACCTGGAAGGAGGCTGCCTTTCTGAAACAGCATGAAAATAGAACTGCACACAGTCAGAGAGGAAAGTGTAGAGGGCTCTCAGTCAAAGTGACAGTCAGGACGGATCCCAGGACAGGTCCATTGCTAACCCCGATTCAGCTGGTTAAGTCAGCAAAGCTTGGACAATTGTACAGAAAATCCAGAGCAAAGAGTCACCCCAGGCAGAGCTCTCCAGTGGAAGTGAACAGAAAAGAGTTTATCCCATGAGTTACCGCTGAAAAATAATGACAAACAGACAATAACAATAGCAACACTTGGCGTGAGTTAGAGACCTCAGTCAAGATCTTACACTGTTCTGAGTGAAGCTTGTGACCTTGAGTAGGTGACACCTTTCCTGGCTTAGTTTGCATCTTTAAATAAAGGAAGGACCAGAGGGCCTCCTTGGCAGAGATGTTAAATATGCCAAAGATCTGCACTCTAGTCTCTGCTGGAAAAGCCGCTCTGTGGCCAGGACTACATCTCCCAGACCCCTTTGTGATTAGCTCTCGCCAATGGGATGATGAGTGGAACTAACTGGATGTCTTTCAGACTAAAATGGACAAGAAATGAACATGCCTCTTCCATACTCTCTTCTGCTATATCCTGGCAGGGTGTTGTCACCCAGGGCAGCCCTGGGAACCACGTGTACAGAGCTCCCATCAGCCCACGTTCCTGAAAGCTCGCATGGAGCAGAGCCCAGTCGCCACAAATAGGACTTTGCGTGAATGAGAAATAGATGTTTATTACGTTCAACAAGTGAGATTGTAAGATTTCTCTTTCAAAGCAACTAGAAAAACTGATAGGCCTCTAAGCTATAAGTTTATGACCAATTAATAGCTTACAAATCTTTTCATTTAAAAACATTTTGTGCTTAATTTGACCTGAAGAATGACCACCCTATGAAATAGGTCAGTTAAATCTTTCTTTCATTTAACCTCAAGAACCACCCTCTGCTAGCTTCACACTTTTCTTCTGCAGCTTCCTCATCTCTCTCAGTGTTCGCAGAATTGAAGAGAATTGGGGCCTTGCTCTGCATGAGGCTTTGGCTTAAGGGAAGGCTGTGGCTGGTTTGATCTTCTATCCAGACCTCTGCAACCTTCTCCATATCAGCAATAAGGCTGTTTCCCTTTCTTATCGTTCATGTGTTCACTGGAGTAGTACTTTGAATTTCCTTCAAGGACTTTTCCTTGGCAGTCACAACTTGGCCTACTGTTTGGTGCAAGAGGCACGCTTTCAGCCAATCTTGGTTTTCATCATGCATTCCTCACTAAGTTAAACATTTCTACTGTTTGATATGACACAAGTGATGTGCAGCTCTTCCTTTCACTTGAACACTTCGAGGCCAGTGTAGTGTTATTAACTGGCCTAACCGCAATGCTGTTGTACCTCAGGAAATAGGGATGCCCGAGAGATGGGGGAAGAGCTCACTGGTGGAGCAGTCAGAACACATACAACATTTATCAATGAAGTTTGCCATCTTATGTGGGTGTGGTTTGTGGCACCCCAAAGTAATTCAATAGTAACATTAAAGATCACTGGTCACAGGTCACCAAAACAAATATAATAATAATGAAAAAATTTTAAATACTGTGAGAATTACTAAAATGTGACACAGAGGCACAAAGTAAGCAAATGCTGTTGGGTAAATATGCTGGTAGACTTTCCCAAGGCAGGGTTGCCACAGAACTTCATTTTGTAAAAAAACATAATATTTATGAAGAGCAATAAAGTGAGGTGTGTCTGGATATTGAGAAATTTAAGAGGAAAACGACTGTCACCCAAGGTCTCTCTTCCTCTCCCCAAGATCACCACCGCTAACATTTTTGTGTCTTCATTTCTAGGTTTCTCTCAGTGGATATAAAAAATACAAACTATTTTAAAATAAAATTGAATCACATGGTGTAAGTGTTTTATTACTCTGCTTTGTTCTCTTGACATCCTACGATAAGTATTTTATTGCCATTAAATACTCTTTCAAAATACCATATTTATTGCAGAATAATATTTTTAGACATTCAGGTTGTTTATAATTTTTAATGATTGGACATAGCACTGATGAAGATCCTTAGACATAAGTCTTTAATCATATTTTGATTATTTTTTTAGGAAATACTTGAAAGTGGGATCCTTCTGACAAATGACATAAATATTTTTACGAAAATTCTTGCTGCTAAATTGTTTCCAGGAATGTTGCACCAATTTATAGCCCTAACAGCAAGTATGGGTTAGTGCAAAAGCACTGCAGAAACAAGTCGATATTTTAAAATGTTTTTCATATTAATAGGAGGAAATGATATCTCATTATTTTGATTGATATTTCTTTGATTAATGGGTCTATTGACCAATTCTTAGGTTTGTTGACCATTTGGATTTCTTCTATGAGTTGCTTGTTTATTTTCTTTGGTCATTTTCCAATTGGGGTATTAGTATCTTTTATTGACTTGATATAATTAAGGCTGTTATTCTTTGTCAATTTTATTGCAAATATTTTTGCCATTTTTTTCATTTCACTTTTAATTTTTATTATAGAGGGATTTTAAAAAATACAGACAGTTTTGGGTTTCTTGTTTGTCTTATGTAGTTAAACGTAACAGTTTCCTCTGTGATGGATCCCAATGGCTTTAGGCTTAGAAAGCTCTCCGCATCCCAAGATCAGTTCAATGTTCCCCTATTGTTTCTTTTAAATAATTAAGAAGATTTATAAAATCACAACGTATAAGAATTGGAAAAGCTCTGTGTTCTTCATTTTATAAATGAGACAACTCAAGCTTAGGAGGCAAAGTAACTCAAAAACCGGGAGACAGCCAGTGAGTAGAAAAGCCAAGATTTTATTTCCGATTAAAGAATAATTAGCACACAATAAAAGTTACATATCTTAAGTATTCAGTTTGATATGTTCTGACAGTTGTACACACTCTTGTAACTACCCCCCAAACCAAGATACAGAATATGTCTACCACCATCAGCACCTACTGTCCGAGATCGTTCACTATAGATTTTTTTTCCTTTATTTGGATTTTATAAAAATCCAAAAGCACTTTTTTGTGACTCTCTTTGTTCGCTTACTTAGCATAAAATGTTTAAGATTCAATCATGTTATTTGGTCTACAGTAGTTCAGTCGTTTTTTATTGCTGAATATACTATGAATACACTAGTAATTGATCCCATGAATATATTATGTAAATATAGTATGTTTTTTTCATTCTCTTATTTATCAACGTTCAAGTTGTTTCCAGTCTGGGGCTTTTTTGAAAAAGGCTGATGTGAATATTCTTGTAGAAGTATTTGTTTATACGTGTGATTTCATTTCACTTGGGAATGGAACTGCCGGGTCATTGAATAGATGTGTGTTTTACAGCTAGGGTTTGCAATCTGACTCTAAACACCATGTCCTAAGCCATTCAACCACACTGCCCCTCAGAGATCCAAGCATTAGGAGATCGAGTTCAAATCCTAGCTCTTCTATGTCCTTGCTGTGTAAACTCGGGGAAGTTACATCACCTCTCAGTGCCTTGTTTCCTCAGCTGCACCAGCCCCTCAGGTTATTATGGAGATTCAATGAATTAACAGAAATAAAGCACTTCGAACAGGTCTGGCACATGGTTAGTTTTTATTATTATTATTATAAGAGAATGTGTCTACATTTAGCCTCTCGGATACTGGATTCAGAGAATGGTTCTCTTGAAGCCAGTGGGAAAGGCCTCCCTGTCGAAGGTGGGACCACAGCGTAAAGAAGATTTATGGAGGAGGGCTGTCCCTTCCCACAAATTCAGCCGCACCTGCCACCTAAGCGCCTAGTGCTGGGATCTGGCGGCCTCAGGCATCTCTGGGGCTCTGAGGGTCTCATTCTCTAGTTCCTACACTCGTCCTTGTCTGGTCCTGCATGCATTCGGCCTCTGTGTCTGCAGCTTCCACATCCACGGATTCAACCAACTGCCATTTTATATAAGGCCCTGAGCATCCTTGGATTTTGGTGTCCATGGGGATCCTGGAACGGGTCCCCTGCGGATACCAAGGAACAACTAGTTGTACTCTGTCCTCATGCTCAGTGCCCAGCCGCAGCCAGTCCCCGAGGACTCGCTCTGCCCTGAAATCCTCCTTCACATCTGAGCAGGGGCACACACCTGGCTCCACCTCTCCTCCCTGGGCATCAACACTATTGTCCAAGACTCTATTCGTGCTGTGTAATTACCGATGTCCCAGCCTGAGGTCAGTATGGAGGGAGGTCTTCAGGAGGAACGCGTTAGTGGCCCGAGGTAGTGCTGTTGGCCCTGAACTGAAGAACACTTTTCCAATCCTGATTATTTCCTGATCTCTTTGGAGCATCATCAATTATGGCCCTTTCTCCACGCCACTCTCCCACTAGCCGGTAAGCTCCACAAGGGCAGAATCCAGACTGTTTAGCGCAGGATGGCCTACTGAGTGCCTAGCAGAGACCCGGCACACAGTCAGGAAGGCACCCAGCAAGCATTGCTGATATGTAAGAGGAAAAGATATTTACAGACAAGTATTCAGCGTCTCTCCTCTCCTCTTACCTGCCGGAGAGATTTCTGCCTCCCCTCAGAGTTCTGGGCTTTTATTATCAAGATCAGAAAATAGTTGAGAAGGGAAACAGAGCCCAGGGAGTCTTCTTAGATTTCGCTGAAAAATAAATAGAAGCAAACTATTCATCCATCAACAGGAGTATTTATAAATAAATTATGACCATGCATATAATAGAGTATATAGTTTAAATACACAGTCTAACATGCACTAATCCATAGACTTTCTCCATGCTCTTATCAACATGGATAATCACACAAGGTTCAGTTTTTTAAATTTGGAAGGTGATATATACATACGTATATATGATGCCGTTCAAATGAAATTTGAAAAATGCAAAATTACGCTATTGCTGCTATAATAGATGGTTATAAAATAGACATAGAAAAGTTATATATACCTAATATTATGAAAATGATAAATACCAAATTCAGGATACAAGTCATGTAATTTGGGGGCAAACTATACGATAAGTGCACTTTATTTGTAGAGTATAAGTGAAAGTATTGGGGGAAAGAGTTTTTCATTCCATATCCATCGAGTGACCATTAGGTGTCAGGCACTGCTATTGGCACTTGGGATAGATCGGGAACCAGACAAAAGTCCCCATTGTCACAGGTATCCTTGTAGCTTTCTAGGCCTGAAGTGGAAGCACCTGTCTCAGAGTGGTCCAGCTGACAGCTAATGAGGGCCTGGAGGTGTAAGGGGAGGGAAGAGGAAGTGTTAGAGCTAGAGGCCACCCGGCTGGAGGGCAAGGCCCTGGGGTCGCGGGGGAGGCACGGTGTCATGGAGGAAAGTGGGACTTTGCATCTGGGTGACCCGAGCAGTGGGATGTCAGGGCAAGAAAGAAGGGGCTCCTGCTCTAGGCCTCGCCCTGCAGCAGGGCTGCAAAGATCCATGATGTGTTCCCTGCCCCCAAAGAGCTCGCAAATTCGTTGTGACAACCATTCACTCAGCAGTTCGTTCAGCAAATATTTTCTGAATAAGTGTGCGGACATCGGCGCTAGAGAACTCATCCTCCCGGCAACCCAACCAGAACTTGACGTCCAGCCCCCGAAGGCAGAGACGAGAGGGCCCCGGCTCCGGACAGCAATGAACCTGGGAGAGTTACGAGGTGCACTCTCCTGTCACCCGACTCAAGTGCCTACATGTCTCTTCCATAAACATTGTTAATTCCCCACGCCCAGGTCCCTTGCTGGCTCAGCCCCCAGGAGCAGCAGGCCACAGCCATAACTTTCCAAACTCAAAACATCCACTCAGGCAGGATAAATTTCTGGTTCTGGCAGGACCCTCTGGGAAGGGCTGTTACAAAGGCTCACCCAGGGCAGCTGGCTGCTCCAGGGGACTGAGCATCAGCCTGCAAAACTGGAGAGGAGAAAGAGTCTGTAAGCAAGTCAGAGATCTGGGTTTAAGTCTCAGCTCTGCCACTAACGAGCTGGGTGACCTTGCAGTACCACTTAACCTCTCTGGGCTTCAGTTTCTTCATGGGTAAAAAGACACACTTAGATCTCTTGGGGCCACTCCAGCTCTCACCACTGTACCGTTTCCTAGGGCTGTTGTAACACAGTACCACAAACTGAGAGGCTTAGAACAACAGAAATTGAATGTCTCGCAGTTCTGGAGGTTGGAAGTCCAAGATCAAGGTCTCAGCAGGGTTGGTTCCTTCTGAGGCTGTGACGGGGAAGTGTTCCAGGCCTCTCTCCTGGCTGCTGGTGGTTTGCTGGCAGTCTTTGACATTCCTTGGCTTATAGAAGCATCACCCAATCTCTACCTTCATGTTCACTTGGCCTTCTCCCTCTGTATGTGTGTGCGTGTGTCTGTCTGTCTGTCTGTCTCTTCACACAGTTATTCTTTTTAGAGGACACTAGTAATATTGGATTAGAGGCCCACCCTACACCAGTATAACCTAATTTTAACTACTTATACCAGAATGACCCTATTTCCAAATAAAGTCACATTCTGAGGTGCTAGGGAGTTAGAAGTTCAACACGAATTTTGGGAGGACATAATCCAACCCCTAATGAAAATCTTGAATCTCTAATTCCTCCTCCCATGGACCTCTGTTGGGGGGGGCATAACATTTATTATTATCATCCAGCCAGGACATTTTGAGAATGAAAAGGGGCACCATGAATAATTATGACAGACAACAGGTGTAACTGGGAACTGACCCAGGCAAACCGGGACGTATGGTTCCCACAGGTACTGTTAGGTCCAGCAGAGGCACCTGACACAAGCCTGGGAAGCAGGGATTGGGACTCTCCTCCTGCTTCCTGCTGGTCACTCTGTGACCAGGCTGAAAATCACATCCTGTCTCAAATGAGAAATGGACAGAGTGGGAGGGAGGAGAAAGGCAGGAAACAGTGCCTGGGAAATGCCGGAGGCCGGGACATGCTGGTGCTGAGGATGTTCACATGTGGGGATGAGTTGGAGAAAAGTCATCCCAGTTTCAAGCAGGAACTCTTCACTGAGATGCAAATATGGACTCGAGCCCAGGTCAGACCTGCAGGGTGTGCGTGACACCATATGAAGTATGGAAAAGTCCCCTCAATGAGTTTTTAATCTATCTTGAGTGAGATTGAGTCACATGAATAATGAATAAGGAGGTACTGGGCTGCTTGGTGCAACCAGGGTTCAGAAAGGAGACAGTCAAGTGCTCTAAAGTAATTGGGAGATTTCAAGGTGTGTAAATGTCACTTAAGGCCAAAATAAGTAGCCAGACAGCCTGAGTAAAACAGGCTTCATAAAATGAGAAGTGTCCCCTCTTCCTCTATTTCCTAAATTTGTGTAGGATTCATGTAATTTCTTCCTTAAATGTTTGATAGAATTCTCCAGCAAAGCCACCTGGGTCTGGAGTACTATTTTTTGTAGCATGGCTTTAAATTATGAATTCAATTTCTTTCATTGATTTGGGTCTACTCAGACTTTCCCTTCTTCCTGAGTCAGTTTTGGTTGTTGGTGAATTTTTTTTTTTTTTTTTTTTTTGCGGTACGCGGTCTTCTCACCACTGTGGCCTCTCCCGCTGCGGAGCACAGGCTCCGCACGCGCAGGCTCAGCGGCCATGGCTCACGGGCCAGGCCGCTCCGCGGCATGTGGGATCTTCCCGGACCGGGGCACGAACCCACGTCCCCCGCATCGGCAGGCGGACTCTCAACCACCGCGCCACCAGGGAAGCCCTGTTGGTGATTTTTTATTTCACTTCGCCTTTCATCTAGGGTGTCAAATTTATTGACATAAAGTTTAAAAACTAATATCCTCTTATTATTCTTATAATGCCAGTAGGACCTCTAATGATGTGTTCTCTTGCATACTAGATGTTGGTATTTTCTGTCTTCTCTCTTTTTTTTTTCTTGATCAGTCCAACTCGAGGTACATCAGTTGTATTGTTCTATGCAAGGAAACAGGTTGGAGTTTATTAATATTTCACTATCATTTTTTATTGGAGTATAATTGCTTTGCAATGTTGTGTTAGTTTCTGCTGTACAACGAAGTGAATCAGCTGTATGTATACATATATCCCCTCCCTCTTGGACCTCCTTCCCAACCACCCCCCATCCCACCCATCTAGGTCACCACAGAGCACCCTGTGCTATACAACAGGTTCCCACTAGCTCTTTTACACATAGTAGTGTATTTATGTCAAACCAAATTTCACTGTCTTTTATTCTTTCTTTTTCACCAGTTTCTACTCTTTCCTTTGTTCTTTCCTTCCTTCTACTTATTTTGAGGATAATTGGCTACTCTTTTTCCACAGTCTCAAAATGAACACTTAGGTCCAGGATTTTAGATATTTCCTTCCTCACATAAGCATTTAAAGCTATAACATTTCCTCCAAGTACTTCTTTAGTTACACCGCACAAATTTTGGTGTTTTTTGGTTTTATTTTCATTCTGTTCAAAATACTTTCCAGTTTTCCTTGGTACTTTTTAAAGTGCATCTCTTGTAGATAGCATATAGTTTTTAAACTCTAGAAGTTCTATTTGGTTTCTTTCTATATCTTCCATTCTCCTCATTATCTCCATATTTTCTACTAGATCTTTGAGCATACTGAGCATATTGAGCATAGCTCTTTTATTTATTTATATATTTATTTATTTTTTGTATATGTATATGTATACACAGACACACACACACACAGATAAACTCTTCCCATAAAGACTACCAACAGAGATCTGAAGTCCATTACTACTTTTTTTATTATTAATATTTTTTATTTGAATTTTATTTTATTTATTTATCTTTTATACAGCAGGTTATTATCTATTTTATACATATTAGTGTATACATGTCAATCCCAATCTCCCATTTCATCCCACCACCACCCCACCCCCCCGCTTTCCCTTCTTGATGTCCATACTTTTGTTCTCTACATCTGTGTCTCTATTTCTGCCCTGCAAACTGGTTCATCTGTACCATTTTTCTAGATTCCACATATATGTGTTAATATACGATATTTGTTTTTTGTTTCTGACTTACTTCACTCTGTATGACAGTCTCTAGATGCATCCACGTCTCTACAAATGACCCAATTTCGTTCCTTTTTATGGCTGAGTACTATTCCATTGTATATATGTACCACATCTTCTTTATCCATTCTTCTGTCAATGGGCATTTAGGTTGCTTCCATGACCTGGCTATTGTAAATAGTACTGCAATGAACATGGGGGTGCATGTATCTTTTTGAATTACGGTTTTCTCTGGGTATATGCCCAGTAGTGGGATTGCTGGGTCATATGGTAGTTCTATTTTTAGTTTTTTAAGGAACCTCCATACTGTTCTCCATAGTGGCTGTATCAATTTACATTCCCACCAACAGTGCAAGAGGGTTCCCTTTTCTCCACACCCTCTCCAGCATTTGTTGTTTGTAGGTTTTCTGATGATGCCCATTCTAACTGGTGTGAGGTGATACCTGATTGTAGTTTTGATTTGCATTTCTCTAATAATTAGTGATGTTGAGCAGCTTTTCATGTGCTTCTTGGCCATCTGTATGTCTTCTTTGGAGAAATGTCTATTTAGGTCTTCTGCCCATTTTTTGATTGGGTTTTTGTCTTTTTAATATTGACTGCATGAGCTGTTTTTATATTTTGGACCTTAATCCTTTGTCCATTGATTCGTTTGAAAATATTTTCTCCCATTCTGAGGTTTGTCTTTTCATCCTGTTTATAGTTTCCTTTGTTGTGCAAAAGCTTTTAAGTTTCATTAGGTCCCAGTTGTTTATTTTTGTTTCGATTACTCTTGGAGGTGGGTCAAAGAAGATCTTGCTGTGATTTATGTCAAAGAGTGTTCTTCCTATGTTTTCCTCTAAGAGTTTTATAGTGTCCAGTCTTACATTTAGGTCTTTAATCCATTTTGAGTTTATTTTTGTGTATGGTGTTAGGGAGTGTTCTAATTTCATTCTTTTACATGTAGCTGTCAAGTTTTCCCAGCACCACTTATTAAAGAGACTGTCTCTTCTCCATTGTATATTCTTGCCTCCTTTATCAAAGATAAAGTGACCATATGTGCGTGGGTTTATCTCTGGGCGTTCTATCAATAGCTCTTTTACTTAAATAAACTGTTTATTTTGGAACAATTTAAATTTACAGAAAAGTTGTAAAGATAGCACAAAATTCCTATATAACCAACTCCCAGTTTCCCCTAATAGTAACATCTTACATAACTATGGTACATTTCTCAGAACTAAAAAATTAACAGTGGTACATTTTTATGAACTAAACTCCAGACTTGACTTTACTGGATTTCACCCATTTTTTCCACTAATATCTTTATTCCAGAATCCAATCCAGGATACCACATTGCACATGGTCATCATGGTTCTTAGTTACCTCTGGACTCTGACTATTTCTCCATCTTTCCTTGTTTTCATGATCTTGACAGTTTTGACAAGTACTGGTCAAATATTTTCTAAAATGTTTCTCCATTAGTGTTTCTCATGTTTAGACTGGGGTTATATGGGTGTTTCGGAGGAATACCACAGAGGAGAAATGCCTTTATCATGGTATCATATCAGGAGATCAAAGATAATAAAATATCACTGGTGATATGAACCTTGGTTGCTTGACTAAAGTAAGGTCTGCCATGTCTCTTGCTGTAAATGACTACCTTTCCCACTCCATGCTCTTTGGAAGTGAGTGGCTAAGTCCAGCCACACTCATGGCAGTGGAGGTGGGGAAAGCTGAAGCATTGTTTTGACATTTCTTTCCATCATGTCTGTTTCTGAGTTTCCTTTGAGTAATATTTTTGTCTTAGTTATGAGTTAGATTTTCCTGCTCCTTTGCAAATCTAGTGATTGTGTGAATTTTACGTTCTTGAATGCTAGATTTTGTTGCACTGCTTTAAAGAGTGATGGACTTTATTCTGGCAGTCAAGTAAGTTATTTCCACATCAGTTTAATCTTCTGGGTTTTTATTAAACCTCTTTTCAGGACGTCTAGAGAGTCTTTCTTCAGATTCATTAAGTCCTTCTATTAGGTATGTCCCTTCTGAGGCCTTAATGATATAGAAGAATGTCTCTCCACACTGTCTGGTGGAATTGAATTACTCCCAGTTCTGTGTGGGGTGTGGGAATATTTTGACTAACAGTTCCTCACTACTCAGTGAGGAACTACTTCGAAACTTCCATGATTCCTATCTCTTCCCTCAGTTCCCGAACTGAGGGCAGCTACATTCTAGGGTTACAACTTTCATAATACCTTAGTAGTTGGTTTTGCCTTTTCAGTTCTCCAATACAACTGGAAAATTGTATCATTAATAATTATTTATATTATACTCTCTCCATCAAAATAACGTGTTTTCTGTCTTCTGCCAATCACCTTCCTTCCATTTACTTATTTATTTATTATTTAATTATTTATTTTTATTTTTGTCTGTGATGGGTCTTCATTGCTGTGCGCGGGTTTTCTCTAGTTGCGGTGAGCGGGGGCTACTCTTTGTTGCAGTGCGCGGGCTTCTCATTGCGGTGGCTTCTCTTGTTACGGAGCGTGGGTTCTAGGTGTGCCGACTTCAGTAGTTGTGGCACACAGGCTCAGCAGCTGTGGCTCGCGGGCTCTAGAGCACAGGCTTAGTAGTTGTGGCGCATGGGCTCAGTAGTTGTGATGCATGGACTCAGTAGTTGTGGCTTGTGGGCTCTAGAGCACAGGCTCAGTAGTTGTGGCGCACGGGCTTAGCTGTTCCGTGGCAAGTGGGATCTTCCCGGACCAGGGCTCGAATCCGTGTCCCCTGCATTGGCAGGCGGATTCTTAACCACTGCGCCACCAGGGAAGCCCCTTCCTTCAGTTTAAAATGGTAAGAAAGAGATGGAGGGAGAGGGTTGGTGATAATGCATTTTTTAAAAATTGAAGTATAATTGATCTCCAATGTTCTGTTAATTTCTGCTGTACAAATAATACATTTCTTGAAGAAGGTTGGTGGCTTCATAAAAGTAGATATAGATGTGATCTCTCTGTGTACCACCTCAAGCCAAGGGGCCCTGGGACTAGAGCAGAGGTCAGCAGGAGAGTTCCCAGAGGAGCATAAATAAAAGTGTCCCCTGGAGTTGGGAAGTCCTAGGGTCATGCATCTGACTCTCAATAGTAGACCTCTAAAGGCAGCAAGTGGGTGGTTATTTGGAAAGCCAAAGTCATGAGAGGGCTGCCCTGGGAGTGGCTTCAAGGGCCAGGCTTTCCCACTGGGGCAGAACAGGTGGCTGGGAGGAGCCCATCTAAAAGGCCCAGGTGACCCTGGCAGACAGCTCTGGGATTGTCAGCTGGAAGATGAGATATCGAGGTATCTCTATGGGGTGGGGAGCGGGGCAGGGAGGGAGGATTTCCAATAATTTATAAAAAAATATTTTAAAAACCATGAGAGAAAGCGTCTAGTTTGGGGCACCATCCAAATTAGGTGGCCTCTAGTCCAGACTACTACATGCTAGAAGAATGAGAACTTCTCCCACTGGGCTCCCAGTGCAGGGGGGTGCAGGACAAGGGGAGGAAGAGACCACCTCCCCTTTCTCCCCTGTAGGTTTCAGAGGCTGGAGTGGGGAGGGAGGGAGAAGTCAAGCCTGAATAAGAACTTAAAGTTTTAGGTAGTCTGGACTCTTTGGTCCATGAAAACGAGATTCCTCCTTAGTACCTGCAAGGACCAGAAAACTATGGAAGCTGCATGAGTTCTCGGAATCGGGATCCAATCCAGCAGGTGGGAAAAGCAATAGCTGGAAAAGGGAGTACTGTTTCCTCATTTCAGGCCAAGTTCAGTTCATGGAATAAACCAGGTACAAATACTAAACATGTGAAAATAGTTTATAGGAAAAGAGATGGG
Source organism: Delphinapterus leucas (assembly GCF_059928025.1). NCBI lineage: Eukaryota > Metazoa > Chordata > Mammalia > Artiodactyla > Monodontidae > Delphinapterus > Delphinapterus leucas. Next base: position 31,955,137 of record NC_143149.1, read on the forward strand.
GCTCCAAAGGTCAAAGACAAAGGCCAGCTGCTGCCGGGCCTCCCCTGAGCCCACGATGGTGGCCTTGCTGTGGCCGAACCAGGGTCCAGATCTACCTTACCACCCAGAGTGCCCACTCCTGTCGTGGACACTTTAGACTCGTGTCCTGCCCCACTGTGTGGGCTTCACATGGCGATGCAGACACAGCAGGTGCCACGTGTGGTCCATCTGGAGAGAGGAAAGAGACTGGGCTTCACATGACAGACCCCAGCAAACAGTGTGAGGGAGAATGGGGTCTGTTTCAGGGAAGACCACAGCGGTAAGTGAAGGGACTGCTCCCCCGACTCTCTGTCATGAAAGACTCGTGAGGTTTTTCTTTCCAGTCTGTCCAAGAACTCTGCATATTGTAAGATACAATAAAACAAATTGTTAGGAAAAAATTGAACAAAAGCAAAGCATACAAAATCCAAGTGCAACATTCGTATCATTAGATCCGACATGCATTCACTCCATCAAATAGCAATTTTGTATCATTAGATTCGACATGCATTCACTCCATCAAATAGCGCTTTCTGCACGCATTTCGTATTTCACGTGTATAGTGACAGCCCTCCATGGTCGTGCTCTTGAATAGCACTCGCCGGGTCAGTTCAATGGCAGCCACTCGCTTCTCAGGCAGCGTTGGACAGAGCCCGGCTGTGTCTGTCCTCCCCCCTGACGGCCTCGCCAGGCCCCTTGAAGCAACTTCTGATTAGGTCCATCTCCAGAGCGTGGGTGGGTCCCGCGGCATCAGCTCCGTGCCCTGATTCTCTCTCGCAGTGTTCGTGCTGTTCCCTCTGCGTGGGACACCCTCTTCTTGACTCGGCATATCCCATCGTCACTATTCTCTGGGGCCCAATGTCAGTGCCACCTGCCCTACTTTCTCCATCCTCCTGGATCGCATTGCTCTGAGGCCTCTCTGATCTGGTGCTTCACTTTCTACGTAGCACTGTGGTCAAGTCCATGTCTTCCCTTCCCTAGGAGACCATAGGATACTTGGGGGAAGGATTCATTTCTGCTTGATCTTTGCGGCCTTCATAAAGGCAAATAGTGAATTGCCTCCATGCCAGTGGTTACCCGAGAAAGTTGGCTTTTATCAGTGACTGGCAACAACAGAACCGTCTCCCACAGTCTGGATGGAGCAGGCCGGGCAGAGAGAAATGGTTGTTTGTCTGTTCTTCCTAACCTCGAGGGCCAAGAATGTCCAGGCCCTGAAGGCCCCTGGCCAGGGAAATCCCAACAGCACTAAGAAAAGTAGTTAATTGCTAAGGGGACCCTTTTGAAGGGCTCTGTGCCTCTCAAAGCTCTTCAGAAAATGAGGCCACCAGCTGTCCCCTGCCTCAGTCAAGCAGGACGTTTCCTTTCACCTCACTCAGGCCTCTCCCTGCCCAGCAGGGTTTCACAGCCCAAAGCCAGTTGTCCCAAGCTGGGGAAGCAGATCTGACAGATGGAAGATGGGTCAGCTGTGTGTGAAGGGAAGCACTTTTGTTTAGAGCCTTGCATGCACGGCAAGCACAAGTCTTGATTACAGGGTGATGGACCATGGGAGGAATGTGCCACCTGGGCTGGAAAACCATCGTGGCTTGTTTTTTTTCCTGCATCCAAGGACAGCACGCAGGCAAAACGTGCCACATTTCATCCCTACGGGAACGGACCACGCCCCTCCTGTCCCTCAGTGAGGCTGCTGTCCCCTCAACTCTGCCGTGACGACCCTGCTGCACAGCAAGCTTGGATGCCCTCAAGTCAAAGGCAGTGTGAACTGGCTGGCTGAGAAGCGTGGGGAGCAGGGCAGCCTCTGTAAAGGAGGCTGCCTGACCTGGTACAGCGGGGACAGAGTCCCCGAGTGTGATCCAGCCTGCGGGAGAGTCCCTGCTGCATCCCGCCTCAAAACACAAGTCCCCGAGCCAAGGATTGTATCTGGCTACGAAGGGGAGCTGAGAAAGCAAGGGGAGAGCTCGGAAAACAGGTAGGAAGATTGAGGGTGGAGGAGGGGCCGGAGGCAGAGCTATGAGGAAAGATGATTTTTTGTGACTTTGAATATTTTTATTGAAATATATTTGACCTGTAACACTGTATAAATTTCATGCATATGACATGTTGACTTGATACATGTATATATTGTAATATGATTGCCATCATAGCAATAATTAACACCACAATCATGCCACATAATTATAGTTTCTTTTCAGTGGGTGGAACAATTTGGATCTAGCCTTTCAGAAAGTTTGACGATTATAACACGACACTTTTGTCTATATTCACTATACTGGGCATTAGGTCTCTAGGGCTATTCACTGCTTGTTGCAACTTTGTACCCTTAAACCTCTGTGCTATCGCTCCCAACACACACAGCAGGGATGGACTGAGAGAACATTATGTTAATTAAGTCACACAGAGAAAGACAAATACTGTATAATATCACTGAAATGTGGAATCTAAAAAAGCCAAACATGTAAAAATGGAAGGTGATTCAGACATAGAAAGCAAACTTCTGGTTACCAAAGGGGAAAGGCGAGGGATAAATTAGGAGTGTGGGATAAACAGATACACACTACTATATATAAAATAGATAAACAGAAAGGACCTACTGTATAGCACAGGGAACTATATACAATATCCTGGAATAACCTACAAAGGGAAAGGATCTGAAAAAGAATATCTATACGTGTGTGTGTGTGTGTGTGTGTGTGTGTGTATAACTGAATTACTTTGCTGTACACCTGAAACTAATGCAACATTGTAAATCAACTCTACTTCAATTTTAAAAATGGAAGATGATGAAAGAGAATGGAAAATAAAAGAGAAAAGAATGAGCAGCAAGAAAGGAAAATAAAGAAATCTTAAAAGCCGGGGTTGGGGGGAAGAGAAGGCAAATAGGGAATAATGTTTGCAGAGCCTCGTGGGTTGATGGACACTGTTGCTTGGATACATGTTCCCTCTGAGTTGGGGCTTTTGGTCCAAACTCCGTCTTCTCACACCAGCAAGGAGCAGGGCCACACAGGTGAAGCCATGAGCTTCTCAGCAAAGCCCAAAGCAGCCCCATCCCCTTTCTCCTCCCAGTACAAGTCCTGGGGGCCCAGTGGGGGGGCGAGCTCAGGGTTCCACTCCAGCCCAGCAGGGGCACTGGGAAATGGTGTCATTTCACACAGGACATCCGCTGAGCTGGCTGGAAAGTGTGTGCATGTGAGTGTGTGCCTATTAGCGTGCATGCCTGTGTGGAGGGACGGTTGAGGAGCTTGCCTGCCCGGGTTGGAGAATCTCGCCCCTCAGAGAATTCTGCTCACTTTTGCTTTGGGCGAAGCTGGTTTCCTCTTGTAATCCCCAGTGTGGTGAGCAGAGGAAGTGCAAAAAGCACCCCTGAGGTTTTTTCCATTACGGAGGCCACGAAATTGCACAAGGAGCTCAGAAATAAGGGTCTGCTGCACCCGTAGCTTCCAACTCACATTGTCCTGGGCTCTGGAAACCCTATTTTGTCCCGGAAATGCCCAGGAGAGATGGAACAGTATTTTTAAAAATTATTTTTAATTGTGGTAATTACGCATGCCAGAATTGACCCGCTTTTTAAAAACTTTACCTTTTATTGAAGTAGAGTTGATGTACAATGCTGTGTTAGTTTCTGCTGTACAGCAAGGTGACTCTGTTATACATATACACACATTCTTTTCCATGTTCTTTTCCATGTGGCTTATCACAGGATACTGAATATAGTTCCCAGTGCTCTACAGCAGGACCTTGTTGTTTATCTGTTCTATATATAATAGTTTGTATCTGCTAATCCCAAACTCCCAATCTTTCCCTCCCCTCCTCCCCCTTGGCAACCACCAGTCTATGCCCAAAATTTACCATCTTAACCATTTTGAAGTGTAGAACTCAGTAGTGTTAAGTACATTCACATTGTTCCCTTTTCATCTCACAGACTTGAACTCTGTGCCCATGAAACAACTCTCTATTTTCCCCGCCTCCAGCCCCTGGCAAGCACCATTCTACTTTCTGTCTCTATGAACTTGACTATTCTAGGGACCTCATCTAAGTGGAATCACACAGTACTTTTCTTTTTGTGGCTGGCTTTTTTTGTTTGTTTGTTTGCGGTATGCGGGCCTCTCACTGTTGTGGCCTCTCCCATCGCGGAGCACAGGCTCCGGACGTGCAGGCCCAGCGGCCACGGCTCACTGGCCCAGCCGCTCCGCGGCGTGTGGGATCTTCCCGGACCGGGGCACGAACCCGCGTCCCCTGCATCGGCAGGCAGACTCTCAACCACTGAGGCACCAGGGAAGCCCAACCTCTTGTTCTTTTGAGTACATACCCAGAAGTGAAATTGCATGGATCACATGGTAATTCTATTTTTCATTTTTTGGGGAACTGCCATATTATTTCCCACAGCGGCTGTGCTATGGTTCCCTCTCTCGCGCGGTGCACAAAGGTTCCAATTTCTCCACATCCTCGCCAATGCTTGTTATTTTCTGTGCTTTGATAGTAGCTATTCTAATGGATGTGAGGTGGTATCTTGCTGTGGTTTTGATTTGAATTTCCCTAATGATTAGTGATGTTGAGAATCTTTGTATGTGCTTATTTGTATATCTTCTTCAGAGACATGCTTATTCAAGTCCCTTGCCCATTTCTTACTCAAGTTCTTTATGTTGTTGTTGTTGAGTTGTATGTGTTCTTTATACATTCTGCGTCTTAAACCCTTATCACGTGCATGATTTGCAAATTCTTCCATTGCATGGGTTGCCTTTTCACTCTTCTGATTGTGTCCTTTGATGCACAGAAGTTTTTAATTTTGATGTAATACAATTCATCCATTTTTTTCTCTTGTTTCCTGTAAGAAGAGTATTTTAACCAATTTCAATACCATGGCTCTTCTCAAGATGCCTTTAAGTGAGAGAACAAGATAAAACCCTGTGCTGATACTGGGTGCCCTGGATCTCAGTGGCCACAATGAGCAAGTGTGGACCAGGACAGGAGCTGACCTTCCCTTTCTGTTACTTTCCGAGTCAGAGTTTGTACGAGGTTATAAGAAATCTTTTTTTTTTTTTTCTGACCTATGCTAAACTTAGGGGTTTGGGTTTTGGCTTCTTTGTTTTGTTGTTGCTGGTGGGGTTTTGTTTCGACGCTGGGTGTTATTTTGTCCCTGCCTTCTGGGTACACATTTTCCCGTCGTACAGCAAGGAATCTTAAAGAATTAACTTCACATACAAGATCCAAAATGAGCCACCTATTTAGGAGAAAATATCCCAGGTTTTCTGGCCAATTCAGATCTTCATGACTTGCATCCGACGGGACCACCCTAAAAATCAATAAAGGGTCCCCAGGGGAGTGAATGCGAACATTTAACTGCTCTGAAAGATAAGGAGCTGAAAGCATCTTAGAAGAAAGCGCTGAGCATTCAGGTCTTGGCTCTGTGCTTTATGAGTCCTAACTCTGATCGGTGTCAGTTGCTGAGTCCTCTGCCAAAGAAATACTGGAAAGCCAGCTTTCCCTAATTCCCTTGGTACGCCAGCAGCTGAAGGTCACCTTCTGTGAGGCCAGACCAACCTTTAATACATTCCAGTCTACTGGCATGAACTCACCACCTTCCTCTCATAATGGAAAAAGCAAAGCTAGTTTAATTGAAGACACTTTCAACCCAATGGTGCCACAGGAGGCGAGGAAGGGCTCCAGGGCAGGGACAGCAAAGCTACTGCCACACTGCCCACCCTCTTCACCTTCCACTCACTTTCCTCCCTCCTGGGAGGCCTCACACATGCCCCCATCTGCAGATTCGGAAGTCCCATTGTTTCCACCCATCCCTCTTGTTTCTTAACCATAAAAACAAGTTACCCATGTGGACAAGTTACCTGAGTACAGGCCATGTATCAAAACTAGTATCACACAGGTATAATGCAGGTATAACGTATTACCATGTGTAATGCATGGTATAATGTATATTACATTAGTATTAGACCTCATGTGCTACAAACAGGTTGAAGGGATTAAAAGACATCCCAGGAACAAGAGAGACCCATATGAGAGAGACTTGTCACCGCACCACTTAACGTTCCATTATATATCAGGCGTGGTGAGTGCTCAAAGAAGAGGGGCCTGTGAGGAGGGGACCACCCCCCGCCCGCAGTCTGGTAGTAGAGCCACGTTACACACACAGACACCAACACCAAGGCAAGCACACACGTCCCAACATCAGCTACTGCACGCTCTGACACTCGCACACACACGCGCCTTCCATACACATCCACACCCTGCAAAGAGATGCGTTCTCCGCACACCAGTTCACGGGTAATTGTTGTTGTTGTTGTTGTTGTGTTTTTCTGCGGTACGCGGGCCTCTCACTGTTGGGGCCTCTCCCGTTGCGGAGCACAGGCTCCGGACGCGCAGGCTCAGCGGCCATGGCTCACGGGCCCATTCGCTCCGGGGCATGTGGGATCCTCCCGGACCGGGGCACGAACCCGTGTCCCCTGCATCGGCAGGTGGACTCTCAACCACTGCGCCACCAGGGAAGCCCCGGGTAATAGTTTTTAAGTTCCTCTGCTGAAAGAAATGAGAAATGGACAAAAGCACATAGCTTTCTAAAGAAGTTTGGGTGGCCCAAGAAGGCACTCCCAGCTGAATTCTTTTTACTGAACCATAGCTGATGTACAATGCTGTGTTAGTTTCTGCTGTACAACAGGGTGATTCAGTTATATATATATATGCACACACATATACATATATATTCTTCATATTCTTTTCCATTATGGTTTATTACAGGATACTGAACACACTGGGACTTTTGTTGTTTATCTCTTTTATATATAGTAGCTTGTATCTGCTAATCCCATACTCCTAATTTATCCCTCCCCCACCCCGTTTCCCCTTTGGTAACCATACGTTTGTTTTCCGTGTCTGTGAGTCCGCTTCTATTTCGTAAATAGATTCATTTGTATCATATTTTAGATTCCACAAATAAGTGGTAGCATTCACATTTGCCTTGGTCTGTCTGACTTAGTATGCTAATCTCTAAGTCCATCTATGTTGCTGCAAATGGCATTATTTCATGCTTTTTTATGGCTGAGTAATATCCATATACATATATATACCACGTCTTCTTTATCCATTCATCTGTCAATGGACATTTAAGCTGCTTCCATGTCTTGGCTATTGTAAATAGTGCCTCTATGAACATTGGGGTGCACGTATCTTTCTGAATTAGAGTTTTCTCCAGATATATGCCCAGGAGTGGAATTGCTGGATCATATGGTAACTCTATTTTTAGTTTTTTAAGGAACCTTTATACGGTTTTCCATAGTGGCTGCACCAATTTACATTCCCACCAACAGTGTAGGAGGGTTCCCTTTTCCTCACAACCTCTCCATTGGCTAAATGTATAATGTCATCCTCCTTTTGCCCCATTCCAAACAGGCTTTATGAGTAATCCATAAGAAAATGCACCCTAAATTCCTGGAAGGGTTGGGCTTTTCGAAGGAGTAAATTAGTGTCCATGGGAGGTGGTCGCTGGAATTTCAGGTGAAGAAGAGAAAAGTGTGAAGCGTTCATCCCGGAATTTCGAACGCTCTTGCGGTTAAGCGTTTATCCCATGAACAGACGCTGGCCTCTCTTTTCATGGACTCTGGCTCGTTTCCAGCACAGGTCAAGTTCAAATGCTTTATGCTGCCTAGACAGTTACTGGGCCGTGAGCAAGTCCAGGTGGTTCTGATCAGGTCTAGAGACGCCTGGCTTTTCCACTAGAGAATCGGGGGGTTCCAAAGGTCGGCATTCCCGCCCCTCGGTCAAGTTTCATGCCTAATGGAACGTCGCTTCCCGGTTCAAAGTGAAGATCCTTGATTCCTTTTTCCCACCTACCCTCCTCACAAAAAGTCATAAGGAAAAAAAATGGTTGGCTTGGAATAGAGGCCCAGAGGTTTGTTTGGATATCACCCACCCCTTGTAAATCAACATTTTAATGAGTTAAGCACACAGTGAGAAACACAGGGGTCACATTCCTCTGAAACACTTGGTCGGGGTGCATTTAGCCTAATCCCAAATCAGGTGGCAGGCCAGGCCCTTGTCACATCTCCCTTGTCCCCAGGTTTGGCTCAGCACCCAGGACCCCAGATGGTCAGGACAGAGCAGGGGCTCACAGCCTTGAATTCCTGTGCTGGTGGGTGACAGTTGCCTGACGGCCTGCCTGGGGAGGGTTGGGGGACCCCGGCTTCACGATGGATACCAACAATTCCCGCAGCGCCGCCCGTGATGGCCTCCCCGAGGGGCAGGCGGGTAAAATAGGAGGCAAGCGATAATGAGACCAATGAGAGAGTCTGACGTGGAAATTTCAGTAGGAAACAAGCAATTACATGAGAACAAACATTCCCAGCGCCACTCACAATCATCCCAACACATGACAGTGACTATAAAAACGATAGCAACAAATTGAGACCCGGAGCGGTTTGCACTTTGAGAAAACGGTCCTTCTGGGGCGGAGCTGTGACTGTCCTCAGGCACATGTGTGACTCTGTGTGTGTGGTGGGGGGCTTCTGAAACACATGAATTTCATTTGACTTGATTTAAAACTGGATCTCTTTCCCCTGCAGTTGAAACCACTTCTCCTGAACAAACACATTTCCATCCACCAGGTGGGGAGGAAATAGTGAGTCAGAAAAGAGGGGAGGATTTTTCTGGACCTGCTGTAGGTTCAGTGGAGCCCTGATTGGAAGCGTTCAGACCCGAGAAGAATGGTCCCCAGTGCAGAGCTCAGGCTTGGAGGTCGGATCACAGCAAGGAGGGTCTAGGACGCAAATATTTTGCTAGGAGCCTAACTGACCACGAGCTGTCCTTTTTTTCATCAAGAGTCACAGCACAGTCGAGCTAGTTCTTAGGGTTTTAAAGGTGAGTTCTTTTCCTTCCAACTCACTAAACGGAAATAAAAGTAAGTCTCTGGGTCCAGCTGTCCATCTCAACTGTCCCTACATCGTGGGACGCCTTCATCACCCCTCTCCAGCCTCCACATAGTAAACAGCCTGAAGAGAGGAGACATCCAAAAGTAAGGAGTCAGCTCTGGAGAATTAGGAGAGGGCTCGGAGAGTTTAGCTATGACAGTGGTTGGCAAGTCAGGGGCGGAGCTAGAGAGGCTTCCTGCTGACATTAATTGTCATTTACAGACTGGGGTGCAATTTTCCTCTAGCCGGCTCCACGCTGCGTCTTCCCACGCCTCTTCCTTCTCTGCAGGGGCCTTGAGGCCTCCCCCAGGCCTGGCCCAGGTCAGGGCCTGATTTGCATGCCAGAGGGGAGCCACTGTTGCTAGAAGTCACTGAGTAACCTGCGGGATGGGCAGCCAGACTTGGATTCCCCGTGGTCTCAGCTGCCAGCCTCTGGAGGGAGCGCTGACCCCCCAGGAATCCAGTCAGTTCTGTGGAACCCACACCTGGCTGTCTCTGGGTCACACTGTGAAACACACACTTGGGTTTTGGCATGCGATGCCTTTATTCCTTCAGCTGATGGGCTAAATCTTCTAGGCAAAGAGGCAAAATTACCCAGATCTGGTCGTTAAAAACTCTCCAGAGGACTCAGCAGGAAAACTGGAAACCGAGGCCCTTAAGGCACCTCCCACCCCCAATCCATTCCCAGGTACAAGTAGTGACGGTGATGCTGGTGTGAATTATTAAAAAGTGCAACAGAGGTGGGATCATGTACAAAACACTTCAGCAGCATCTCCTCTTTTCTAATTCTCTCTCTTTTTTTTTTTTTTTGAAAGGAAATCAAATGTGCACTTCTGGGGTTTGATGGCTTTATTTATCTCTAAGTCCTGACATCCAAGGAATCTCAGAGCAGCCCTAGCCCAGGATCCCACCTGGCTAGCTGATGGACAGGCTTCTGCAGTGTGCTCAGTTTCAGGGCCCAGGACTCAGGAAATCCAGGGAAGAGAGAAGGTAAAACCATTCCTTGCATCTCATGGATGCCTACAGCAGAGCTTAGCTGAAATGCCGAGGACAGGACCGTGAGAATTCCGAATCCTTCGCCCCCGCCCTATCCACCAACTCTGGTGCTCAGGTGATGGGAAGGTCATCCTAATTAAAGGCACGTGGTGGGGTTTCAGCTGTGGAAAAATTGCTGGATCCTTTCTCCTACCTCCCATCTCCTCTGTCTCTCCTTAAACATACACATGCAACCTTCCCTCCCTTTATTTAAGCAAACAGCTCTCTCCGTGATTAAGTACAGCTCCCGCTTATCTAAATAGTCCACAGACCTATAAAGACACAGGCACTCTCGGGTGCTATTCGGAGCTTGTTCTGGCTCCCGTCTTCTCCAAACCTACAAAGAGCAGCCTTCCTCGGCCTTTGCTGACAGAAATTCCTCACGCCTGTTCCCCGGGTAAAGCAGCCTTGCTCGGCAGGCTGTGCTCAATTTATCAAAGAGGTGGGATTTCCCCTCCAAATACTTCATTCCCCCCGCCACCCCTCTTTTCGTGGCCTCTCCCATAACCTGAGCTTGAAGCTGCCCAGATGTGAACATCGGAACATGAAAAGCCCCCGTTCTGTTGTCAGATTCTGATTCTGTTTGGCGGTGGAGGGGAACACCATCGAGAGGTGAACTCCAAGGCCCCCCAGTGGGCGGGGCTGGGGGGAGGGATGGCGGGGAGGTCCAGAGGCAGACCTGGACAGGACAGGTCTGGATGGCTAATAGTTTGCTGAGGAAGAAAAAAAAAAGGGAAAGGAGTCTGGGGAAGAATCAACCCTGGAGAGCTAGGACAAAGAACCCTAACGAGTGGATGGAGAGGGTGGGTCCCCAGCTTTGGGTTTCAAACTGCGACTCTCCCATAGTTTGATTTTCTTTCCACCCCAAAGCATGGTTCATATTTTGAGTTCCGAGGAGATGGGCGCTGCGTGGGGACCCAGAGGTGACATTAGTAGCGCAGGGAGCCAGGACACTGCTGAGCGGGCAGCCCTTCTTCTATGCGCCGCTTAGAGCCTCTGAGGACCGGCAGCGCCAGCTCCGCCCCTCACCCGGGAGCCAATCAGAAATGCAGAATTCCAACCCGCCCTCAGATCTATCCAATCAGTACTTGCATTTTAACTCGTTCTCCAGGTGACTTATATGCATATTAGAGGTTGAGAAGTACTCCTTGGAGAGCAGGATGTACCTGGCAGTAAAGAGGTTCATCCCCTCCCTCGTGTATCTAACTTACCTCTGTTATTAATACCTAGTTAAGAATAACTCACAGAACTTCAGAAAGGGCTGCAGCAATATGAAGTGTGTGAGTAGGGAAAAGAGATACCAAAATAATCGTCTGCCTCTCATTCCCAAGCCACCACGTATGTCCTACTAGGATGTCATGCAAAGTAAGATCCAGAGGACTGCTGGCATCTGGAAAACCTAGAGCACTAGCTCAAAGCTGAGATTCTAGGGCCCCATGGCAAACCTCCCGAATCTAAATCTCTGGGAGTGGAAGACAGAAACTGCACGTTAGTAAGCTCCCCTCGGTGACACATGCTAAAATGAGCCTCCCTATCTCCTTTAAGTACTATTGGATGGTTGGTACGGATTTCTCTTCCTCCAGAGAGAAAGTGAATTGCTAGTACTTCTGGATCCGTTGTTGCCTTGGAAATAAGACCCACCTAACTTGGATAACATTGTGACCCTGATCTCTTTCTGCCTCGGAGTTGGAGAGCACCTGTACAATTCCTTCAAGAGGTGTGAGTGCTATGGAGCCTGAGGGTAAGGCTGCTGTTCTCAGCCCTGCCAACCCTCTCTTAGTCACGAGGCTCTGGCAGTCCTGACACTTGGAACAACCCAAACTCCAGGGCGACGCCAGCTGCTGAAGCCAGGATGCCTTTGAACACACGTCATCATCTTTTTGGTGATTTTTTTTTGATAATTCTATTTTAACTTTTTAATTTTAATTTTTTAATGAAGCAGAGTTGATTTACAATGCTGTGCCGGTCTCTGCGATACAGCAAAGTGACTCAGTTCTACTGATTGGATTTTTAAAAATGCAAAAGAGCACTGAGAACACATGGGTCGCGGTGGTAGGGTTCAGTGGGGTGACAATGATATCCACGCTCAGCCTAAAAGAGATTTTCCTTCTTATTAACCACAGAGGAATAAAAAGGAGATGCCAGTATTTTCCTTGGCTGGGCTGGCATTCCAGGTACAGGTCCACTAGTATGGGAAAATCTTTTGATACCAGAGCACGACTTAGTGGAATTTTTACAAGTCCTCATACCACGCCTTAAAAATGGTGTCTCTGTGCTTAGGTGTGGTCTGGGGTCACTTGGAGTACTTGCTCACTTCTGGGTGAGACTGCCAGTTGTCTGAGGTCTGGAAGTGCCTTGTTAGTCAGGGAAAGACATGAACTGAAGTTGTCAGTGTCATCGCTCACAGAATTAAAAATCACAGCGAGGAATTCCTTAGGCAAGAAGCCTATAGCAGCCTATAGCCTCATATTAGAGAGCTTGGGCTCGCCAAGTGACACAGTCTGGGTCCAGAGGGAGGCTCAGCTGTAATTCAGACCTTGATCCCATGGGACTGGGACTTGGGAGCCCTGGGTTCTGGTTCCAGCAACGCCAGTGACCTGGGAGCCCCACCCTCCTTGGGAAACCCTAGCCATCTCACATCTGGCTTCCCATCTGTAAATTAAAGGGGCAGACATGGTCTCCTCTACGGCTCATGTGGGTCTCGGACTCTAGGTCCCAAAGAGTTTTCAGATTTTAGTTGGAATTTTAACATAGAATTGGCTGGAGGGGAAAGATCATCTGAAACCAAAAACATGGAAAAGAAACGCAGGCAGGTTGAAAAATACATTCTTGGAGAGCAAGTATTTAACTTTCTCTCTGATCTGAAACACACAGCTGGGGGAAACTTCTGGAAATGATTCATGGGAGCAGGTGGTGTATGTGGGATGGGGTGAGGGTGTCTGCAGGGCACCCCAGGTACTCCTCTGGCCCACCATGCCCCGTTACCATTTGAAAGCTGTTAAACTGGGACCCGAAAAAAATCAAGAGAGGGGTATGTGTGCAGTGGAGGAGGGTGAATGGTGCATCACTGGCGGGAGAAAGTCACCATGCACATTACCGTTGATTAATTGAGTGATTTTAGTTGAGTGAATATTGATACATGGCAGGAAGGCATGAAAATAAAATGAACACATACGGGAATTACTATTAACATAAGTGATAACATCAAAACATCTGGTAATGCAGTTAAAAAAACAACACACAAATGAAATGGAATGTAAAACATTTTCACAGTATTCAAAGCTTTTGTAAGAGATTTAGACTCTATAAGAGGAGCGCTACGTGGAGGAACTAGAGGAAACAGGAATCTCGTCTGTGTCCTGTGCATCTGCTGGTGAAAGGTCAGGAGGGCCAGCACGTTATGCCACGAGCGTCTCTCCTGAGACAGAACGCCTGAGCCCAGCACATCCACGGGGTTACAGCAAAACCCTTAGTTACGTGGAGTCTGATGAGAAAGACAGACTCTAGGTTTGGGCAATGGGGTTTCTGTCATTTACAGACCCAGGTGCCTTAGGGAGCCCTCAGTGCTAATTCACCGACACCCAAGGCCAAGTGGGACACAGGATGCTCTAAAAATAGAGTGTTCTTGGAATTCTCACCTCACTTTCTATCTTCTAAGATAAGTACTAATATTCTTCAAAGATTTAGCTGAGTTCTGCCCATGACCTCACTGGATTCCACCCAGAATGATGATTTTAAACCTTCACGAATACAACCTTTGCACTAGTAATAATGACCCAATCACACACAGACCTCTTTTGGAAACCAATGAGAAAGCCAATGAGTCTGCACATCGTTTTTGTTACATCCTTTGTTGAGAAAAACAAAGGTTTGTGATCAAATGCAGCTTTGGGCCCAGAGCCTCCCTTTGCCCTGCAATGGTTGATGTGTAATAGTCAAGGCTGTCCCAAGCCCACAGTGAAACTCAGTCCCGGGACTCTGTGCTTGGACTCTACAATTGCAATTCACATTTCCAACTTATTTTGAACTCTCTTACTGCTTCCTACCTGAGAATTCCCATTTAGAGAGTCCACCTGTCCATTTATAACCTTCCTGGGGTAACTGCTATGGCCCACACAAAGCCTTTCCCAAGGCCCTCACCCTGGACAGAGGCCTTGTTGCCTGACCCACTCTGTCCAAACAAGCAGATGCATACGAGCACAGAACTCTTGAGTTAATCAGTCAAGACTAAGACCCAGATCCATACGCTCATGAAATTGCTCTGAATTTCAGTTGACAATAGGAAAGTAGAACGTCTCTAATAAACTAATATATATACACATTTTAAAAAAATCATCCAAAATTACAGGCAAATCACTTAAGATCCCCAACACTTTATGATTAAAGGTCAGAGAGAACCAAAAAAAAAAAGTATTAAATGATGGGTCACTAATTGTCAGGGGTTCATTAGATCAGGATAACCCTCAAGAACGTACTGAAGTTGGCAGGCTGGCTTTCAGACTGGAGTTTTGGGCAGTTAACAGAATCTTCCACTGTTTCTGTGTCAGGCAGAGGCCATGCGGGTGACGCCTTCTAGCCCCACTGAAGCATTGGATTGGGTATAAACATTTGCCCAGAGGGACAATCGTTAAATCCTCGAGGTGTTACAGAGAATTAAGAATCAGGCTTGAGGGAGAAATTAATTTGGGAGGAATTACTTCCTATACATTGAACAACAGGAGTCAAGTTGCTTCCGTGAATGGGTTTATGTACATCACTCATTAAACACAATGGCTTTGAGAATTATCTTGGGGCCCTTGGGGGAAAACCGTAGCTGCTTTGCCTTTTAAACTCCCTCCTTGGACGGCGACCCTTGTAGCTTAGCTTTCCCTCTGCAGAAATGAAAAAAGCAAAGCCAAACAAACATTTTTTTTTAGTGCAGAGGACAGGCAGGCAGGCTATTCTGAATTTCTCGGCTCTCTAGGCAATCAAGTTCAAAGGAATCCATTTCTTCACAGGAAAGACAGGAATGGGATGTACTGTGAGTTTTGATTAGCGTTGTGTTCGGGCCAGGGCAAGCCAGCACCCCTCAGGAAGGAGGACCCACAGCTACACTACCAGGAGAATCCACCTCCCACTGGAAATGCTCAGAGAGACAGCCACTCAGCTAGAAAGTTGCCTCAAAGGCACCAAGAGACCCCAGTCTTACCACACCTTTCAAATGCTCAGTGGAGATTTTTTTTAAAACCTTGAAAAGTAAGTGGGTCTGTTGGTCGCTTTAAAACAATGTGAAATGAACAAACAAGGGAATTAGAATACTGAGCTCTTTACCCAATGACAATTCACCCTAGACTAGCAACTTGCTCGACTGTTCTCAATTTTTTCTGTTTTTCTCCTTTAACTCTGTTTTTTGAAAACCACCGTTGCCTTCTCCGTCTACGAATCATCACCTCTGTCACACCAAGGCAGGCCCGTGCCGCCCTCCACGTGTCAGGAGGTGAGATCAAACCTGATGCTGACGGTAACCACCTCCAGGGCATCTGAGGCTGGCTGGTTCCTATCAGAGCTGACACATGGCCACAGGGCCAAGCAATGCAGGCCCCTCCCTTTGTTCTTCCTATTTCTCCTGTGCACTGTCACTGAGTGTGGTGTGTGTCTGTTTCTGTGCACGACGGACAGAAAGAGAAACTCCTCTGGAACTGAAAGCCGTGCATCTTACCAACAGTTAGAACTTTCTAGTTCCAAAGGCGTAGATTAGCTGATAGATCCATAAGCAATCTGTAATGACAGAGAGTGGCAGAACCTAAGGTTTGCTGCCGCCTCTCCCTTGCCGCCCACCCCCTTTCTTTACCGCAGCGTTTTCTTTTGTAGGGACTGTGTCTCTGACTGCGATGATGCTGCACCTCCCTTCCCCTGGGGACGTGCTGCTCCACACTGCAGGTCTTCAGAAGCTTCCTGATCTAAATGGGTTTCCTCATCTGGGCATGCGGCTTTAAACATCGGCTATACTGGGGTCTGGAGCATGGGGATGGAGGGAGGGCTGGGAAATGCTGCAAGGGCAAAGTAGCTGGATTACGATGCCCTCCACCTCGAAGGAGCAGGGGGTGTGAACCGCCGAGGGTCCAGGGGTGTCCGCTCCCCCCTAACCCACCCCACGAGAATCACTTAAAGACCGACTGGAAAGTGGGACATTCGTGATTCTTCATCTTCTTCATGAAGTTTTTGAATTCTTTGTTTTTCTTGTCCCACTTATGGATGGCCGTCAGCAGGTACTGGCTCTTGACCTTGCGGCCCATGATGAGGAAGTGGTGGCTGAGGTTGTCCAGCTGGTGACAGGGGCAGTCGGCCCCATTCTTCAGGTACAGGACCAGCTTCTTCAACTCCTTCTTCTTGATGGGCCCCAGCTTCAGGGGCTTCTTCTTCTTGGGAACAATCTTCTTGTCGCCATTTTCCTTTTTCACTTCTTTGATTTTCATCCTCAGGGCTAGAGAGGGGGAGGACAGAGAGGGGAAGAGGAGAGAAGGGAGGGAGAGAGTTTTAGAACACGGCTTTTCATCAGAAACCACAACCCACCCGCGGGCAGAAGAGCAGGAGACATAAAAGGCAAAGATCACCTGAAAGAGGGAGGCTCTATCTGTCTATTCTATAGATAAGGACCAAGGTCTCAGCTCACCTTCACGTACCAATTCTGCCCCCTGGTTTTGCAGTATCTGAGGGTATCTCAATGGTTGTCACAGGATGCCGTGAGAGTCTCAAATAAAAGTTCAAAACCAAATCATGTGTCTCTTTTTTAAAATAAAACTCCAGGACTCAGACTATCATACAATGCTTTAAGAGAAGAAGGGGATCATCTAATCCAATCAAGTCCACATAATCCAATGCTACCAACATCAGCACTCAAAGAAAAAACTTACCCTCAGTTTTGTTTGTTTGTTTGTTTTAAGGAGAAAGTTATTGGTTTACGTTTTTTTTAATATCCAAAGGACCTAAAATTCTTTGTCAGTTGGGTCCTGGAAAGAAGACAGACAGAACCTGTGTGTGTGCAGTCAGCAAGGGAAAGCTGACTGCATCAAACGTCAGCGTCCAACTTTGTCATCAGAGAAACCAGGGTTCCAACCACTGGGCCTCCAGGGCGTTCAGACAGCAGGTACCATTGACGTGCTGTCCACCACTCATCAACCACTAGATGGCGCCACTAATGGGCTATCCTACCCACCGTGTAGACCCACAGAACCAAACTCGACTTTGACCTCTCGACCCATTCGAGCAAGTCCTGGTGAGGGCCTGATGGATAAATCCAGGTGGTGATTCCTTAAATCTCACATGGTACCTGGGCTTCTTCCATTCTCAGCACGGCTCCCCGAAGAGAGGGAAAGCCAGCCCTCTGCCAACTCTGCCTTCCGGCCTCTTTGTCTCTACAGAGCCTGAGTCAACAGTGTTTCAGGGTTAGTGTGTGGACCACACACTCTAGTGCTGGCTTCATGGGGTTAATTGGTGAGGATAAATTAGCGTGGAGGCGTTCTATTCATCGGAAATGCACCAGAAACACAAACACAGCGTCCTTATAACTGTCAACTCCCCTCGAAGCCTCGCCAGCCCTGGAGAGTTCCAAAGGAGTTGGAAATCATTTCTAGATTCTGGTCACCAGATGATGTGTCCATCCCTTGAATTCTTGTGAATTCCAAATCACCAAGCCCTCTCTTTTGAATAACTCAAAGCTTCCACCCACATTCCATGAGGAAAGACTTGAATCGAGCTACAGAACAGTAGCTAATGACTAGGAAAGCATCTGGATGCCCTCAAGAGCACTGAGTATTTTCCATGCACTTCCTCAGTGAAACCTAATACCTCCACGAGGAAGGTGCAATTATTTCCCCCATTTAACAGATGAGAAAACTGAGGCATAACGGTTACGTTTACTTGCCCAGAGTCACTGACCCTAAACTAAACCCACGGACTGAGTGTGCACTTATAATCACCGTGCTGTCCAGGCCGAATTGCAAAATTCTTTATAATGAAGCTGACATTTCAAGTGCTGATTAAATGGACCAAGACAATACGGCAAAAGAGCTCGGGCTCTCTTCCCAGGTTTACCCACATTTCAAAATGACTTTACTTACGAAATGGTAAGAGTTCCTCCTGGTTGAAAGGGAACACCGCAAGAGTGAAGGCTTTATTATTTATTCTTTAGCTGATTAGAAAGCACACCCTTGGCCACCCCAAGAATTAGGAGAAATCCTAGGAACAAAGCTTCAGTGAATGTGTCAAAATCAGGAAATCAAATGCACTCCCATCCCTTTTGCTTACAGAAGGAGTTCCAGCTCTGCAGCCACCGAGCCCCAGGTAACAAATACCCCAGGCCCGCAGCCCTTAAGAAAGACCTCACTCCCAAGGGTGCTGGAGGTTTGGGGACTGGCCCAAGCAGCGGATGGTTAGCCCTGACCTCGCAGGCTGGCCCAGCCCCCCTGCCCACGGGAGTGCACTGAGCACAGTTTCCCAGTGAGCTCCTCTCTTTACTGCCCCACGGAACCAGCCACTGCCCGGCACCTCTGATTTTGCTTGATTCCTGCACCCACTCCCACCCTGAGGGCAGAGGCAGGGGGACCAGCAGGTGGGAAAGCCGCAACTAGGAGCCAGCAGAGACCACCCCTCTGGGACCTCCGCCCAGACCTGCCCAAGCAGCCCTCCCTCTCCCACCCCAGCTCAGCTCCCCTTGTCGGCTTACCATCCTTGTACCTGGTGGGTCACCTGAGAAAAGACTTCACCTGGGCCAGTCTATAGTTCGCTCATCTAGAAATGTGTCCGGGGGGTTGAGCCAGAGGAGACTCCCTGCCCAGGCCCGGGCAGATCAGGGCTCCATCTCTGCCCGCCCTCCACACTGCGAGAACCGACTGACCCAAGGAAGGCAGCCAGGGACTGCAGGAAGGCGAGGCGGTGAAGACACCCTCCGAGAAGTGCCCCGACGTGTCACGTGACCCAAGGTCTAAAGCTGGGATCGATTACATCACTGGCAGGGACGAATGCATTTCCAGTGACAACTGGGCAGCCTCTTTTCTGCAGAGAGGTGAGCCATCATTTTTTTTGGAGAACCCACTGTGTGCCAAGCACAGGACAGGTGCTCTCTGTGAGGCTCTCCTGACTTAATGCACAGCAACCGCTGTTATTACTGACGACGATCAAGGAGAAGGACTCGGGTTAAGGAACAACACGAGGCCACACTTTGTGAAAAGAGACTCAGGACTATAGAACCCACCCCTGACCCCAAAGACCACGCTGGTTCCTGCTATACCATGACGGGGTTTCAGATGCCATTGCTTCAGTGGAAACTATTTCCCTCTTTTGATTGTGTTGCTTTTAATCACAACTCAAATCAAAAATTAATGTTCCTTTGCCATGACCGTGTCAAGGAATTTAGTTCACATAGGCGGGAGCATGGCGGGGAGAGGGAAAAGCAAACGATGGAAATGTGTTCTGCATTAGACCCTTCGCTTCTTGCCATTTGGCTCCTTTCTCTTTTTGAGGTAGGGAGAGTAGGGAAGAAGGAGGCACATGTGGCCAGAAATTACTAACATCTTTCCATCTTTCAGGGCTTTATTTCAGGGATGCAGATTACCAGCAATGTTTGGATAGGCGATTAGCCATCCCAGGTTGACTTCCCCCTGCCTTGTGGGTATGTGTGCAGCCTCCCACCGCATACACCCAGGGGCTGCTGGGACGGGGTGGGGGGAGACTGACCACTTCCTTTTCCCCCACCCGGCCTCCACCATGCAGACAGCCTGGACCCCAGGGATTTCACTCGCCCAGGGACTGTGTTTACGCTGCAACCGGTGCCGGTGGGCAGCGGGGAGCGGCCCCAGCAGGCAGCAGCTGGGCTCACGACTGGGGCGCTGCTGGAGTCCCAGGTCCTGGGTTCTAACTGGGTGGCCACAGAACCTGGATCTCAGCTCCTGGAGGCTGTAAAGCGTGGAGTGCAGTCTGCCTGCCGGCCTGGCCGGTCGAGCATGCAGAGGGCCCGTGCTGGGCAATCCCAGGCAGACTGCTGCGCCCACCCTGCCCCCGTGCTTCTCTGCCCCCTCCCGAGCCTGTCTCCCACAGGGTGACGATTCTACACCTGCCTCGGGCCCTTGATCTCAGCTACCCGTGACAGCCAGACCCTGAACTAAGACAAAACAAAACAAGAAACAAAACCCTTCTCTGCGTTTTTTCTTAGCAGCAACTGAACGCCCTCCAAGAGTAGGATATGACTCCTGCCTTTCACCTTGCTGGTCAGGGCCAGCGAGGATGCAGAGACCAGAAACTTTGAAAACTCACAACTTAAGGTCACAGTTAGGGGCTGTCTGGGTCTTTCTCCGCAACCTTAAAATAAATAACCCCTTCTATTCAGGTTAGACCCTGAAAGTTTCATCCCACTTGCAGTCACCGAAACCATATTTTTTGCCTCCCCACAAAGCCTGGCCATTTTCTGAGGCTGAAATGAGCAGAGGAAGCTTGTTACGCTCATCCCAAACCCACACTCTCTTCAAAACCATCTTTTTCTCCTGACCTGCTTATGCTAATGGGGCCGCCATCCTTCCAAATACCCAGACAGGGAGCCTGGACGAGAGGCCACTGTTGGCCAAGGGCCAGGCATTTACGCGATCGACAGTGTGGAATCGCTGCAGGAGTGCAAGAAAGGGCCTGAGATGGGGAAGGTGCCGAAGGGGCGGAGTCAGTCGCCAGCTTTGTGACTCATCTGATTACAGACACCGGTTGCAGTGAAGAATAAAGTACAGACGAGAAGAGAAGGAGGAACCTCCACCGGGGAGTTCCTGCAAAGTCATCAGAGGAACGGATGGAAAGCCAGGTAGCTCAGCATCTCGGAAAGCACCGGGGGAAGGCGCTTCAAGTGGAAGAAATGCTCCTTCATCCCCAATGCTGCAGAGCTTAAGAATGAGTGTGGAACCAGCTTGCCAGCCTTGGCAGTGGGGGGGGGGGGGTTTCTTGACGACCTGTGGGAGCCACAATCCCGGGGGTGAGGGAGACTCCCAGAGAGCTCCAAACCAATGGGAAGTGAAAAGGTTTTCCATCCTGACAACCACCAAGCGTCTGGAATGTTTGTGAAGAGTCATCGCTGGCCACTTCTAGCCAAACATAGTAGATTGAGCACACAATCATTTCTACCCCTCTAAAATTAGAGTTTCAAAAAAGTTATAAACACACGCAAGAAAATGGTAAAGAAACAAGGACATCACATTTAGCATAATAGAAAGCAAATGGATGGTGGGTCCTGGCTTGATGAGAAAAGAAAAGCTGAAACCCAGCTGCTAACAGAGGGAGCTGACAGTAAGAAAGCAGCAGATCCACATGGCAGGACCCAGACGTGCTCGTGAACTGGGGCCATTGGGTGCTTCTGCACTCGATGACAGAGGCTGTATTAAATATAGGAACTGAGAAGTCTGCACCAGGGCACCCAGATCCACCAGCCTGGCCATAAGTCCAGATGACCGCGCCTCACCAACTCCAGCCGCAGCCAAGACGTTTATTCCGTACAGAAGGTTTGAACCCAGACAGACTGGGCTTGCGGACACCAGGCTCACAGGAGGACGGAGTAGTGGGGAGCTGCCCCGACACCAAAGGATTAAATGAAAGTCTGCACAGTGAAGAGCGAGACCCTCAGGTCTTAGAACACTACAGCAATACCCCCAGTCAGAGGACTGTAGGGTTTCTATCTAAAGAAACTAGTAGCCCCAAAGAGAAGACCTACAGCTCCCCCTAACAAAATTCCAAAATGAGGCCCAACAAATCACAGGCCATGCATACACGCAAAGAGCTCCAATTTAGTGCTTTACTCTTAAGCTCCAGCGGCCAGCCAAGATCAGCAGGCTTTTAAAGGAAAGACTCTAAATGTGAACGAGAGTCCAAAACGCACGAAACACACAGAAAAAAAGAAATCAGAGATAACAGAAACAAGCTATGGCACAGAAGAAAACTGTTTACAAAGATAATGGAAGATACTGTATTCATGAAACCAGCACAGAATGCTGTTAAAAGGAATGTTCAGAGAACCAAGAGTATTTGAAGTTTTAAGAGGTAAGAGCAGAAATAAAGAATGCAACACACGTGCTTTAAGGTAAGCTTGGAACAAAACGACAAAGAGATGGAAATAGGAGAGAGAAAGATAAAAGAGAGAACCCAACCAGGAGGTTCAACATCTGAATAAGAGAAAACCAAGAAGACAAATGAGAGAAAATACCAAAGAAATAATGCAAGAAAAATTTTCCAGAAATGAAGAATGTAAGTTCTCAGATTGAACAGTGCCCGGGTCAATGAATCACAGCATTTAGAAACACCAGAGGTGAAGGGAACTTATAAAATCCTCCAGAGACAAAGCGAGGCTACATCTGCCGCAAAGGACCAGGCATCAGAGTGGTCCTGGATTGGTCAACAGCAACACCAGAAGCCAAAACAATTTCCACATTCAATACTGAGCCAGTCAATGTGGGACAGGAGAATAAAGACAACTTCAGGCATTTAATGGTTAAAAAACAAAATCTTCCATGTATCTGTTCTTAGGAAACTGCTCCAAAAATGCAGCACAAGACCCAGGATCAGGAAACTAAAGCTCTCACATAAGATAAAAGCAATGGAAGTCTTAGAATGGTTCCTCCAGAACAACTGTGTGGCCGGCGTAAAGCTCAATCCGTCCAGACTGAAACGGGAGGACAGAGGGATACATCTGCAGGAAGGTCTGGGGCTGAATTCGAAACACAAACACGAGGAGCCAGGAAAATAAAATGAGGCTACTACCTCAAGGGAAAACAAAATGGTGTATAATAAAGGAAATATAAATGCAGTACACTACACGGCTCAGCTGTATATAATATTGACATAATTACAAAGATTAAACGCTGCATGTCAGTTTAAGCAGAAGTGTGATACAACTATATTGAAAAGAATGGGGAGAAGAGGGAATAGGGTATAAGACAGATGTCTGTATCGTCAATCATAGAAAAGCAATAAATAGTGTCTAAAAATTAAAACGAAGAATTTAACTAAAAATTAAAATTGTGTAAAAATTAAAATTAAGAAACAAAAGTGAGACAGATCTTTGTCTTCAATAATAAAAAATCAATAAGCAATGTCTGAAAATTAAAATTAAGTATGGTACTTATTTACTCCATTTTGCTATCTATCATAAGAAATAGCTAAAATAGCTGAAAATTATTACCTCTGGGTTGGGGAAATTAGTGGTTGGAAGGCATGGGGCAGAGACCTGCAGTTTTTTATTAAAAGCCTTTTAATACTATTTGACGTTTTAAATTGCATTTATTCTGAAGCAAAAAACTTAGATTTTAAACAAGCTTGCTGTCTAGTAAAGAACTGAAATGTATATAAAATGTCAATGAATCACAAAATGGGAGCTCTTAAAAGAAACACAAAGATTACATTTCCCGGCCCTTCACTCCCCATTCAGCTGGAGCAGCTTGGCGTTACTTAGGGCTTCTCAGGAAGGGTTTTGTTTAAGAATTCTGCTTTTTCCACTGTTTATTTGGGAGCACGGGGTAGCCTATAGAGCTTGTCAAAACGATCATTTTTCAGATAAAAAACCAATTAGGTTAGAATTCGGATTATTTACTTTGAATGCAAAGGGACGTCAAACCTGGTTCAGCTGAATAGGCTGCCCGAGGCTGGAGGTGCCCACAGCTCCCTGCCTCTCAGCCCAGCCACAGCTCCTCCAAGAAAGGAGCAGGAAAGCATGGGGTCCCAGCAGATTCTGGGGACAACTGACCAGCAGTCAGATATACCGTCTCCAATAGGTGCTAATAAAAAATCATCCTAGGGGATTCCCTGGTGGCGCAGTGGTTGGGAGTCCGCCTGCCAATGCAGGGGACGCAGGTTCATGCCCCGGTCCGGGAGGATGCCACATGCCGCGGAGCGGCTGGGCCCGTGAGCCATGGCCGCTGAGCCTGCGCGTCCGGAGCCTGTGCTCCGCAACGGGAGAGGCTGCAACTGTGAGAGGCCCGCGTACCGCAAAAAAAAAAAAAATCATCCTGGGGCAGGTAACCCACCACACAGTCTGACTCCTGACTTGCTTGCTTTCCTAAATTACTTTCTCTGGCAAACATGGCTGAAGTTCCCAAACAGATGATCTGTGCAGCAGCCGGGCAAGATGGACAAACTCTTTACTGAGTGGCCTGTTCCCAGACCCCAGGACCAGGAAGAGCCCACAGGTGGGCGCCTGGAGCATCAGCCCTGGGGGTTCAGCTTACACCCCTCCTCCCACCCTGCCTCCTGGTGAAAGAGCCTGTTCAGATACCAAGACCTCACTAAGCAGTCAGACAGAGAGGACCTGCTTTTCTACGTCCCAGCCCCGTTTTCACATATCTCTTGGGTGGGCGACCCTGAGGCAGAAAGCGCCATCCCCAAAGCCAACTGTGCAAATAAGATTTGGTAACAGCGCCGGGTAAGGGCGGGGCTGGGAGAAACTGCTGCTGCTTCCAACACCCAGCAGAGGGTCTGGGCACCGCACAGGCTGGCTTGCAGGCAGTGGGATCCAAATGAGTCCTGCTGACAAAGGCCCTGCAAAGGCAGCTCAACAGACCTCCGTTCCCAGCAGGGGCCAGTGTTTGCATCATTAATTCCTTTAGCAAAGAAAGGGGCTTGCGCTTGGTACAATAACTCAGACTCTCTCCCTGACCACAAACCACGTGCTGCATACTTACAGGCATCTACTGGCTACAGGACAGACGCTACAGAGAGAAAAGGAAAAAAAAGAAAAATCAAAACAAAACAAACAAACAAAAGGACTGAAAGCAGCTTTTCTTTTTTTCTCATTTACAAGAAAACAGCAGATGTAAAAAATGCTCCTGAGTGACTTATTTGAGACAAATTATTTAACTGAAATTGTCCTGTTTTCTGGATCCCAGACATCTTCGGGAGGTGGGGGGATGGTCAGGCAGGAGGGTGGAATTTGCAGCTCTATGCCCTCCCAACCCACTTACAAGTACTCACGCACACAGCACGGCGGCGTCGGTGGCGTCGGTGTCAGCCATCGGAACCCCGCTGCCTAAGCGCTTGATTTCATGGATTGTGTTAAATCCCCACTGATCGAAGCTAATGGTGCAAAATGGAAACCCCACTTTGAGAGCAAAGGGCTGCCTGGTGTGGGTTTATTCGGGACGACGTGTGCACCGCAGCCCAGGCAGCAGGGACTTGGGCCCCACTCCTCCCAGTAAGGACCGCATCCCTCCCCCATGCCTCCCCAAGCAGTCGGCAGAGGAGAATAGGAGACTTGCTTAAATAAAGTCACTCAAAAGGATTAATGGAACCTTGGCTCCAAGTCCGGGCCAACCGGCCAAGGCAAACAGTCCTCCTGCCGGAGGGCTCACTAGTTTTCCATTCCACCCCGCAGTGTTCACCCCACACGGCACGTTGGAGCGCGCAATGGTCTCTTGGAAGGAAGACGATGGGGAGTGGGTTTCAGAACCAAGAATCGGAAAAGCCATGAGCTAGCCCTGGCTCTGAGAGATGCTCCAGAGAGAGGTCCTCAGGATGTCCTGGAAGGCTTGTTAAAATGCAGATTGGGGGGCTTCCCTGGTGGCGCAGTGGTTGGGAGTACACCTGCCGATGCAGGGGACGCGGGTTCGTGCCCCGGGTCGGGAAGATCCCACATGCCGCGGAGCGGCTGGGCCCGTGAGCCATGGCCGCTGAGCCTGTGCGTCCCGAGCCTGAGCTCCGCAACGAGAGAGGCCACAGCAGTGAGAGGCCCGCGTACCGTAAAAAAAAAAAAAAAAAAAAATGCAGATTGCCAGCCTGCCCCCAGAGCTTCTGCTTCAGCAGTAATGGGACGGGGCCTGAGAATGTGCATTTCTAACCTGTTCCCAAGTGACGTAATGCTGCTGGTCTGGGGACCACACTTGAGAACCACTGGTCCAAAGGGTTTGAGGGCGGGCTTTTTGGTCTGTCACCATGGTTATTCACAGTGACGCATTCTGAGGACGCTTTCTTGGATGGTGTTTAAACTTACTGGAAGCCCAGGGCAGCCCTCCAAACTCATTAAAACTCAGGCTGAAGTCAGCACGGGCAGGTCCAAGACCCAGCTGACCTTGGGCAAGCTGTTCTAGTGCCATTTTCAGAATCGCTGAGGTCTCTGGGGCCCCTACCCCGCAGAGGTGGAATCTTGCAAAGTCAGGAAAACCGAGGCTTTGTTAGCGAGAGGCAGCATCTTTCAGAGTAAAGGACTCTAAGTCCAGAATCAGCCAACTCCAGCTCCTGGTTGGGATTCCATCACTAACTTCTGTACAAATCACTTCACTTCTCTGGGTCTTCATGTAGCCATTTGGACCAGTGAATGTCAATTTCCATTCCAGCACGGGCGATCTGTCTAAGTCTTCATACTTCCTTTCTCTGTCTTGAAACTCAGTATAGATTATCCAAGGGAAAGTAGCCTCTATCTCAGATGGCACCGGCTGCCCTCGCCGGCTCACGGCGCCCGGGGACCCTGCTGACAGTGGTCACAGCCCAAGCCCACAGAGAACACAATGGCACAAGAGCCTGGCCCTGACTGTGGAGTTGCCTAAACTCAAAGACAGCCCCCAGAAAGCATCTCCCAGCATGGCGGCAGGCAGGTCTTCACACTATCCCATCTGACGGATGGGAGAAGAGGCCTGGCAGTGCCCTGACCCCTCGGCTGGGAGATCCCCGAAGCGGCTATGAGTCACGCCTCTGAGAAGCGGCGGCAGGCACACCTCAGATCTCAGCCCTTCACTGTTCTCATAGTTGATCCCTCTGAGCAGAGGGTGTACTCCAGAAAAAATTTATGCTTTTCCTACCCATCCTTCCGGCCAAGCTACAGATCATCTTCTCCCTGAAGGTGATCTTCTCCAGCCCTGACCTTCAAGGTCCCACCCCGCCATCTGCATATGGACTCAGCACAGGTGGTAATTACCCATGAGTGTGCTTTCTCAGCCCCCTCCCACCGTGAGCCTGCAGGCCTGGCCCACCTACCCACCCCTGTCCCTGGACTAGTGGGTGTCCCACACATCCCTGAGCTCAGCTAACACTGATACACAAGCGAACGAAGAGATATAAACAGCACAGTCTGCCCTGAAGTTCACAGCCTCACTGGTGAGACGGGCATCATTCGCTCACACCTCTGCTTCAGCAGGAACAACTACGGCCAACGGCTACTTGGCAGATCAGGCCCTGGTGTAGGTGCCTTCACACGTTAACTCACTGAATTCTCTAGCAACCAACCCCGTGGGGTGGACACCCTCCTGATAACTGGCTTGCTGATCGGGAGGCTAAGGCAGGATGGCTCAAGAAACTGGCCGAGCTTCCACGGATCTCGAGGGGACACTGTGCCAGGAGGAGTGGAGGTGAGGCCATCACCATCCACCGCCTGAAGCACGGACAGTGCTCAGCTAAGGTCCAGGGGACCCAGGCCTCCTGTGAGGCCTGGGCCGGTGGCCGCTGCAGGCTGGGTCTCACTAATTCTCCCCTAACACACAGAGAATGTTCTCCAACAAACCGACCCCAATCACTGTCCCTAACAGAGGTATGCCTGTGAAACCCTTGCATGGTACCTATAATTAAGAGAACATTTCAGAAACTAACACAACATTGTAAATCAACTTTACTTCAATTAAAAGAAAAAAAAAAGAGGACACTGATACGTTGAAAC
The DNA here is from genome assembly GCF_059928025.1 of Delphinapterus leucas. Lineage (NCBI taxonomy): Eukaryota > Metazoa > Chordata > Mammalia > Artiodactyla > Monodontidae > Delphinapterus > Delphinapterus leucas. The sequence goes on from NC_143149.1 coordinate 31,982,740, forward strand.
AGTAAGTAAAAAAAAAATCTCTGTCTTTGAAAGGCCTAGGGTGAGGAAAACTGCAGAGCAATTTCAGGGGTGTAAAAGTCTACCACGTAAACTTATTTGGGAAGCAATCTCTATGCAAAATTGTGCACATCAAAGACACAGAGGAGAGAAATACTCCAAAACATCGGCTGTCTCTGGGCACTCTGAGAACGGCTGATGTCTAAGCTCTTTATTGTGTTTCCCACTATTTTCCAGGTTTTATAATTTTCATAGTGAGAAAAAAAATTACCCCAAAGAGAAGTAAGTCTTGTCGTACTCTGGGTAAATAAGAAGTTTACAGCTTACAGTTTATAACTCTTCCAGCAGGTGTTCAGCAGGTCTTCACAGAAAGCCCACGAGACACCAAATTAAACATCGATTAACCCTGTGTGCATTTGACCAGATTTCCCAAACAAACAAAAAATCCAATTCCTTGCTACCCCCTGAAGTTTCCTGGGGCAGCCAGCAGGGAAAAGCCCTCCCTGGTCATGGGCAGGGAAGCGAAAGGAATACAACTGGGCCTGCAAACCAGGACACTTCGGAGACAGAAAGAGGGCCATTTGTTTTTATGCTGGGACCACAGGAATAAACGGGGACTTTCCTGAGCAAACAGGACATGTAGCCACCCTAACAAGCAGGTGGCCCGCGTGTAAAGGGGAGGTGCATGTTTCACAGGTGTGGCTGGCATGGAGGTGGTGACGAGTGGCCTGGCGGAGGAGAGGGCAACGGAGGCCCTTCTTCTCCCTCTCCTGGCTGCCAAAGCTACCAGGCAGGTGCAGAGGTCAGAGGGTCCGCACCCTGTCTGACCGCAGGGCTGCCCACACTTCCACGGCCCTGGCTGGGGAAGCAGAGCCCAGTGGATACAGAGCCATCGGGCTGGAAGGAGCCTTTGCCACAGCCCTACGTCCTACGTCCTGTTCCCTCAGTGCGGTGACGACAGCGAGGCCCGGTAGTGTCAGTGCCGCCGGGAATAATAAGCAGAAGGAGACCCGTGTCCTAGGGCCTCCTCCGCCGACGGGGCCTGGGGGCAGGCAGCGTCCTCACTGCCCCCCTTTCCCTCCCAAGGGCGTTCGAGGTATAAAAGGATTCAGAAAGGGAAGTACCTCTCTGCTTCGTCACAGATGTCTCTCAGGTACCAAGTTCAAAAGAGGGCAGAAAAACAGCCTATGTCCAAAATCGTTCATTCTAACCATCACAGGATGGCACAGGCAGAAACAGAGGCTGGTCCTAGACCTAAGCCCACCCCTCGCCCGCCATGAAGCTTCTTCCTGCTCATCCGAGATCCTCACCCACGTAGCTACCCAGCTGACTGCACTTGAATGTTTCTGTTTCTTTTTTTCAGTCTTTCTAGGCTTTGTATAAAGAGCAGGGAGGGCAGAAGGCCCAGGCACCCTAGCAGCCTGCCTGACCCTGGCCTGGGAGGCGCCGAGCATCAGCCCGAGCCCAGCCTGCCATGCACACCTTCCCCGTCCATCAGGTGGGGCAGCACCCGGCTTCACCCCAAAGCCCCAGGGAGGGGCAAGAGCACACACGTTCTCCTGCCACCCGCCCGGCACTGCCCCACCAGAGACAGACATGTATCCCCTTGGATTACAACGTAATGCAATCAGGATGGAGAGGAATGCTGGTCTCCCAAAGGTGAAGTCTGTCTTGGCCTCAGGTAGGTCTGGATGAAGCCAAGAATCTGAAAAGTTAATGGCTGAAGGCACCCAGTCCTAGCTCTGAGCTGGCCTCCCCTCGAAAAGGGAACCCTCCTGCACTGTTGGTGGGAATGTAAATTGGTGCAGCGGCTATGGAAAACAGGATGGAGGTTTCTCAAAAAACGAAAAATAGAACTAACATAGGACCCAGCCATCCTACTCCTGGACATATATCCACAAAAACAAAAACACTACGTATGTTGAAAAGATACAAACACCCCAATGTTCATAGCATCATTATTTACAATAGCCAAGACATGGAAGCAACCTAAATCATCCAGATGAATGGATAAAGGAGATGTGGTGTACACACACACACACACACACACACACACACACACAATGGAATACTACACACACCATGGAATACTACTCAGCCATGAAGAAGAATGAAAATTTGCCATTTGCAGCATGGATGGACTTGGAGGGCATTATGCTAAGTGAAATTAGTCAGAGAAAGACAAATAATGTACGATATCACTTAAAAATCTAAAAAATACAGCTAACTACTGAATATAACAAAAAAGTAGCAGACTCACATATATAGGAACAAACTAGTGGTTACCAATGGGGGGGCATGATGGGGGATGGGGAAGGGGGTGGTAAAAACTGCTGGGGGGAAGATAGGCTCAAGGATGTCTTATACAACACAGGGAATGTAGCCAATATTTTGCTAATGGAAAGGAACCTTTCAAAACTGTATAAAACAACAGATACAATACATTGAAAGCTGGCCTCCCCTCTACTGTCCAGGCTCCTTGCTCCCGCCGAGCTCAGCAAGCAGGCGCGCAACGTGGCCCATGGTGTCAGCCCCGAGCTGGGGGTCCCGAGTCCTGCTTCCAGATCCTGACTTCACTGGGTCTCCTTTCTTTCTCTCCACCCACCTGGAGCCCCACACACAGGTAAGGGGGCAGATCTGGGTCCTCAGAGCCCGGGGGACTGCGGGCAAGGGGAACAGAGCGATAGGATGGGGTGCCCCCCTTGGGGCTCTTTTCTGCTTCTCCAGGAAAACTACTTATTAAAAAGAGACAGAAACAAAAATCAATACATCAACAAACAAACTTCCCCATGGCTGCGGAAGCCGCTGCGCCCCATGGCCAAGTTGGCCCAAAGGAGACCCCTCGGGAAGCCGGTGGATGGGCAAGGACTCAGATGACGGGGACAGAGCTTCTTGGGCAGCAGGTGTCTGACCACATCCTGGGGCGGCGCGCCAACTGCCAAGGCACGCCTACCACTCAGGCGGCCAGTGCTTCCGACGTGTTTACCAAGCTCCTGGCTCCGGAACCGACAGATTTTGGTTAATGGGCCCCAACACGCCCCGTGTGCGGTGCATCCCTTCCTGCTGAAGACAGTCAGGACCCCGGGGTTCCGGGCGATGGCTCTGGCTCAGTCTGCTCCCCAGCATCTGGCTCCCTGGCCAGGCGTGCCCTTCACTGGCAGAGGTCAAGAGGGCTGACCCTCTGAGCCCACACACTCGCTTGCCCCCAGTTGTCCCCCCAGAGCTGGGACGAAGCAGGAGGAGTCGGGAAGCTGGGCGGGTCTCCCCGGATCTGCCCAAGAACGGAGGTCACCGCCCTGCTCACGCGCCAGGCATCGGGGACTGATGTCACCGCCACTGACCAGGGATGGTGGAAGGTGAATGTCACCCGGCCTACGATCAGAGCTCCGGCACCAGCACAGACACTTTAGGACCCAGAATGCTCGAGCTCACGGTCACCACCCGGCCATTGCAGATAAGCTGGTACTACGTAGGAGGCACCTTGTCACCTGTCAGCACCCGTTTTGATCTTTGGTGGACAGACGTACAGGCACCGTACACCCAACAGCTACAGTGCCAATTTGTCGTAAATTGAGGGTTTGCAGTGAAACCATCCTTAACACGGCCTGCACGCGTGACTAATTACTACTGGTAGCCTGAGGGGCTGACACACCCTCTGAAGAATTTCATTTGCTGGCCAGTGAGGAAAGATGCGGTTTCAAGACCCAGGCCCCCTGGGCAACGCTGCTGGCCGTTCTCTGGCGTTCTGATCTACCCCAGTCATGATTTCTCCAAAGTTCCTCCCTCCTGTGAATGCAGATTTTGTGCCTCACGTTCTCGTGCCTCACGTTCAACAAATAAATGATTTTTAAAGGGTCCTTATTTTCTAAAGCGCTTCAGACGAGCTGCTGGGGCAAACCCATCCAGCTGGAGGGTTTCGGGGCACTGCAGGCCAGGGGCACAGAGGGGGGCTCCACGATCGCTCCCGCCACCCTTTAGAACCTGTTCCAGAGATGCCTTGGGAGCCGACCTTGCCCCACATCTGCAACTGACTTTCCCTGGCTTGGCTGAGGGGAGACATCCTCTCACCTCCGATGCTCTAGACACTGCACCCTGAGGCTCTTGGTTTTCTGCGGTTCTATTCCCAAGCTCACCTATAACGTTAGAAATCGGCCTTGTAACACCCCTGCCCCCAGCAGATAAACAACAGAGCCACTGGCTGTATTTGGAGCTGCTCCCTGCTTCCAAGGGGCCACCAAGAACCAGGCCCTGCTGTGTGTGACACGGCACTCAGCGGGCCACCATCTCACATCTAGAATTTTCTCTGCCAGGCCAGGTGCTCGAGACCAACAAGGCTTTTTCTCCCTTACAAATGCCTTCCACGATTCGCGCATTGGTACTCACCGCGTGAAGCCGGCTTTCTTTGTCTGCGACTCCATCACGCCTTTGAGGACCACCGCCCTCTGCTGCCACCTCCCAAGTCCACCTTAGGGACCCCGGTACTGACCGCAAGTGTCAGGCATCATCCTTAAGGGCCTTACAGAGACCTGGTAAAGTCGGTACAACGATCATTCACCTTGTAAGACAAGAGCATTCAAGCTACAGTTTTCCAAAAGACACCAGCTAGTGAGTAACGGACAGTTCAGTGGCGTGCCCCCAAATTCACATGCACCCGGACCCTCAGAATATGACCTTATTTGTAAATGCTGTCTTTGCAGATGCAATTAGTTAGGATGGGGCCACACTGGATTTGGTGGATCCCAAACCCAACGACTGGTATCCTTACAAGAAGAGAAGAAAGGACACAGACACCAGAGAAGAGCCACGTGGAGACAGAGCGGAGACTGGAGCCATGAGTCAAGGGATGCCGGGATTGCCAGCGGCCAACAGAAGCCAGGAGAGGGCCCTGGAGCAGAGTCTCCCCAGAGCGTCCCCTGGAGAGCACCCCGCCTTTGGTGAGCAGGTGGACCCCAGCAAGCGCAGGTTGGCAGGGCCACGCGCTGTGGGCGGCAATGTCATCGTCCATACCCACAGGTGACAGGCCATGGGACACTGGGTAAAGGCCCCGATGTCCGTCCAGGAAGAAAGTACACAGCGAGTGTCTCATCGGATAACCACAGACCTTCTTTCTTGAGGTCAGACACCCTTCCACACGCCCAGGAACCTCTTAAAAGAGTAAGGGTCGGTCATGCGCTGCGAGTAGGAAGTGGCCAAGCCAACCCAGGTCCAGGTCCCCCTCCTCCAGCGTAGAGGCCCCTGTGGACCAGTTTCTATGATGAAGGTCAGGGTGAGATTTCCTTTGAAGAAAGGTTCCGCTTCGTGGTGTGTGTGTTTAAAGACCACGTTAGGACACAGCACATGCTGAGAGCGACGTGGGATTTAAGAGGCCATCCAGCCAAAGCCTTCTTCCAGAGATCAGTGAACAGGGGCTGAGAGGAAACAAGGACCCGGCTCATCAAGAGCTGGAACCAGGACCCCCGCTGCCCCCCCCCTCGATCCCCAAGCACTGTCCTTCAACACACACTCCGTCTCAGAAGGACGACCCCCGGCCCCTCGGGCTCCCACTGCATGTAATCACACAGTCCCCTTCCCTCCTCTCCGAACGCGAACAACCCTCCCCCTGCTCCAAGGCCAGAAGAAAATGCCCCAAACCGGAAAACCAAGCTGCAGCCGGGCTGCAGGACAACCCCGGCTTGCTCTCACATCTGTCACTTCCTCCAAGAAACGTGGCTGCTGTGGAGGAGGAAAGCCGGGGCCAGAGGTCCCTCTGCCAGTCCCCCCACCATTCAAGGAGAACCTGGCCCCTCACTCTGACCCAGGACCACCCATCAGGCAGAACAGCAGGCTGCGGCCCAGCACTCCATCCCCTCCGGTCCTGGAAACTCTTACTGAGCCATCCTGGGGCCTGTCCTCGTGAGTCCCAGACCTGCCTTCCTCTGGGGGCCTTTGGGGGTGAGTCAGGGGCTTGGACGGCAGGCTGCACTCCCATGCATACCCTCATTAGAGAGCCGCCTGGGAAATGGGCTCTCAGGCCTCACACCCCCGTGACAGCCAGACCCAGGGTGAACGCCAGCGACCCTCCAGGCCACTGCACAAGTAGCCGCGTGTCGGTTTCCTGAGCCAGGGTTTTTTGGGGTGTGGGCCCCCCTGGAATTTCCACGCTGAGGGCTCCCAGGGAGGAACAGGAAGCTTCTCAACTCTGGCTGGGGTTCCTCATTCTAAGGCCCTGGGGCCAGGCAGGAGCACAGAGAGTTCTCAGCTGGTCCAGACCGGATTCCACGCCCCCAACCCGCTCGGGAAGGGGGGACCAAGATGGGGGTGGTGAGCAAAAGAAAAGGAAAGCACCGGTGCTCTGCCGGGCCTGAGTAATTCGAACAAGGAAACCTGCCAGAAGACACATTAGGTCTGTAAGGAAAGAAGGCTGCAGGCGAAGAGCTGTCAGTCACGAGCAAACCCACATCAGCCACGGAGCCCCGTCCTTCCAGAGAAGCTGGTCCCGGGCTCTGCTGCCCCCAACGCCTCTCACACACACCCTCACACACACACAGTTACACAACTGGGAAAGCCAAGTCCCCAGGAAAGCTGATACCCGGAGCGGGGGGTGGACCAGATGTCCCGCCTGCATGAAGGAAAGGGCAGGAGGGAGGCCCGCCTAGGCCTGCACTTCATTCCAGGTCTGTCGGCCTCCTCCCTGGCAACCAGAGGACCGGTCCCCAGGAGTCAGGAGCTCCAAGCCGTCTGGTCTTTGCCACAAAGACACGCAACTCAGACCAGCTTCGAGGTTCTACTGTGCACACCGGAGCCGGCCTTTCCCTCCTGAAGGGTCTACGCGTGAGGGCGGGGACTCGAGGCTGGCATCCCAGGTTGCTGGGTGACTTGACCAGGCCACAGGCTGTCCCTCCACCTTCCTCCGGAAAATCAGGCGACGTCCTCCCGAGGAAGGTTCGCCCTCCGACACAGCCACCTCCCTGGGGAAGCCACCGGCAGGAGTGCCGCCAGCAGGTGCTCTGAGGACCACGGACTCTGTGGGGCTGGAAGGACCGGAGAAGTCATCCTCCTGCTTCCTGCCAGATGCAGCCCTCTTGGGTCCGCAGGCAAGAGGCCATCCCGTCTGTGAACGGCTCCCTGGGGAGGGGGGACCCCACCACCTTGTCAGTCAAGGTTTTGTTTCCTCAGCAAGCCGGGTTCTACCTGAGCTACACAGCACACGATTTCCCTTGGCTGGACAAGCCAGTCCCAGTTTTCTCAGCCACTGTCCTCCTGGCACTTGTGGTCCTGAGAGGCAAACACAGCCTTGTCGTTTGAAGGAGGAAGTGGCAAGAGAATCACCAGGCCCCAGAGAAAGCGGGAAACACCCAACTTTGACCCTGTAGCACCTAGGTGTGATGCTCACAACCTACCTGCTGACACTTCAAGCTGCTGCCCACACGAAGTATCCACCATTGGCTACCACGGGCCAAAGGGATGTTGGGTGCTCATTCCACACGCCGGCATCAGTGCAGAGGACCAGTGCAGAGGGTGTCAGTAAAAGCCCCGGGTCACTTGCCACTGAGGGACAGAGGCTCCCAGATGTGCCCTGTCTGCACCCGGCTTGCCATGGCCACTGGCCCCTCTCGGGGACAAGACTGATACAAAGTCTCCGTCCCAGACATTCTGAGTGTCCTCTCCACCTGATGCTTTGAACTTTAGTTTTCAGGTAAGATTTGCTCCCCTTGTGACCCCAGAGATGTCTGGGGGGTGAAGTCTGCGTGTATTTTAATAACCTCTAAAATTACTGTGAAGCTCCTCTGAGAAAAGCATCACCATTAAGTATCCTGGTTCAGATCTGGTCTATCTGTAAAATGCATTCATTTTATTTTTTCTTTTTTAAGGAAAGCCAAGTGTGTGGCTTAGGTTAGAAATGCTTCAGGGAAGAGCGGCCATGCGGGGTTGCCCAGCAGAGCTGTAAGATGGCACGTGGGACGGCGGCCAAGGTCACAGGCTTGGGGTGGATTTGCAGTGTGTCCTTTCCAGGACACATCGGTACAATCTCATGGGGTCTATCCACCAGTTCTGAGAAGTATACACAATTATCCCGATTTGGTAGGTGAGAAAACTGAGGCCCAGAGAACTGGAGTTGGCCAGAGTCTCGTGGCTGACAAATCATGGGGCCGGAAGAGAAAATCGGTTCTGAGGTTTGGAAAGTCCTCCTTGGAAATCACCCGCACCGTGCCTGCAAATTGGTCTCCCATCAGGCTGTCATCCCCGCACAGGTGGAGAGGGTCCCCACTGTCCCTGGGTTTCTGAGGAAGCATGGGGGGACACGTCCAGGAGAGGGGCTGAGGTCGGGGTGCCCAGCAGCCAGCCAGGCCCCGTCAGGGGATGCGGACCTGCCGTGGACCAGTGCCGCTCCCAGGCTGGGGGTCCCACATCTGCACCCCAACCCAGCTCCTCCGCGACGGCCTCCCACTCACTGCTCAGCTCTTCCACACGCGCCTGAGATGGAGACCCAGGTCCCCAGCAAGCAGGGAGGTGCCAGCAAAGATATTTATCAAGAAACCAAGTCACAGAGTTTTGTGGAACAAAACCATAAGATTTCAGAGCCTTAGAGGTCACCCAGGGTGACCCCTTCAACTTGCTTAAGGAAACAGGCTCAGAGACGTCACTGACTGGCCGAGTGGCAGCGCTGGGTCACATCGCAGGACTCCAGGATTGGGGCGATTGTCTGTCACATCACACTTTATCTCCTCACACAGAAGTTTTTAAGTTTGTTTTATTGTTGCGTTTTGTGTACAGGTGGGTAAACTGAGTCATGGAGCAGTGAAGCAGCTTGCCCAAGCTGACACAGTAGGTGGTGGGACCAGGCCTTGAACTCAGGCCTGTATGACACTTCAGGCCATGCCTGTTTCTCCAGATGGATTTTTTTATATCCCAGGGATTACACCATGCCCTTCACAACAATCCCTGAGAACCGCTGGAATCTGCCGAGGAGGTGGCTCTCGCCCAGAGAAGCAGCAGTTCTAAATGGACTTGCTGCAAACACTGAAACTTAACAAAATCAGCCTGGTTGGCATCTGGAGGAATAAACAAAACACGGGGACTGGAGGGGGGCTCGCCAACCCGCAGAGATGGCCCTGGGCGCTCCTGCTGCCCAGAAATCCCTGCCGGGCTCCAGAGCCCTCCCGAGTCTGGGGAATCGGTGGCGGGTTCTGGAAGGCATCTCTCTGGAGCGACGGGGAAAGGAGGAGGCCCTTGACCTTGACCGTGGAAACTCAGCCCCCGGAGGGGTGACTGGCACCCACGCTCACCAGGCAGACACGCTGTGCACAGATCAGCACGCTCAGACCTACCCCCACACACTCAGACGTGTGCACACACACAAACCACACTCGCACCCCAGCCGAGGCCTCCCCCGCCACCGCCCCCGTGTGGCCACAGCCCCTCTTGCCTCCCCCTCCAGGAGGCCCCAGACCCCTGGGTTGACTCAGCCCCACCATCACAGGCCTGGCTCCACAGGCGCCAAGCGTGCCGCCCGCCCGGCCGCTAACGAGGTCTGGAGAGCAAGTGAGCAGTTTACGTCGGCTCAGCTCCTAATGACCGCCGCTTTCGGGAATGACCGGCTCGGCGGTGACCCGCGTGTGGGCTGATGACACTCTCGGGCTCCTGCCCCGCGCACCCCAACGGAGGTCTCCCGAGGCCCTGACCGCAGCAGATGGCCTGCCCGGCTGCCCGAGCCGCGTGCCGACCTCATCAGAACGGCCGACAGCGGCGCCTTCCAGTGGGTGGCCCGGCACCGGCCGGTGCTGCCCTGAGCCCACAGGCCCTCCTGTCCCAAACCTCTCACCCCTGACACCTGAGGCTCTGCACATCATCGCTTTGGATGAATGAGCACCTCCTCCTTCAGTTTTCCTCCTCCCCCTCTTCCTCCCCCCTCCCTCCTCCCCTCCCCTCCCCAGCCCCTCCTCTCCCTCCTCCCCCTCTTCCTCCCCCCTCCCCCTCCCCCTCATCCTCACCCTACCCCAGTCCCTCCTCCCCTTCCTCTTCTCCCCTCCTCCCTTCCTCCTCTCCCTCCTCCCCCTCCCCCCTCCTCTCTCTGCTCTCCACCCAAGCCCTTCACTTTAAAATAGGCTCCTGGCCCCTCATTGCCAACAAGACAAATGTTCCTTTCTTCAGCACGGCATTCAAGGCCCTGAGCTGACTTTTGCCTACGCTGTCAATCTCATTTCTAGATACCCGCCCCCATACGCCTTATAAGCCATCCACAAAGAGAATCACCACTCCCCCATATACAGATGACGTCATGCCTACGTGTCCTGGTCTCTGAGGGGTCCACCACTTAGAATATTCTTCCTATGTCCATCTTTTTGATGAGAAACTCCAACCAATCCTTCAGTGGACAGCGCAAGGCGCCTCCTCTCTGGAGCTGTCCCGACCCCTCCCCAGGGAGACCTGCTCCCTCTCCTGTGCTCCCATGGCCCCAGTGCTTACCTGTTACAGGGATTTCAGTGTTGATGACGTGATCTTATACTTGCCTGTTTTCTCCCCTCTGTCTCCTCTAGACCGTAAGCCTTCTGAAGGTAGAAAGCACACCCCGGTCATCCTGCACGACCGCTGTCGTGCGTACTCGCTGCTCCTGAGTCTGCACGTGATGCAGCCTTCAATTCCGCCGGCATGTACGACATCTCTAACGCAAATGCGGGACTGGGTCAACCACTCACTTCCCTCTCAAGGGCAGGGAACACCACAGGGACTGGCACAGAACTGGCGGGTGCCAGGTCCCGAGAGGCAGAACAGAAGCCCCATGGGGAAGCCCCCAGATGAAGCTTTGGCCTCAAGCTGGCTCCAGGAAGAGGGAGGGTGAGGTGCCCTGGTCCTCCTATGAGGTCACCTAGAGACACCCCTCCCCCCCGAGCACACCACCCCCGCCTCCACCTCCACCACGTTTGCATGGAGACCTGATAACGTGGGCCACTCGCCCCCTCAAGGCAGCTCAGTGCAGGCCTTCTCACTGAGAATGCAGTTTGAAAGGCTGCACACAAAAGGATGGACGGAACTGCCCCCACTACAAAGCTCCCCTGATGTGCACAGGTAAAAGCTATCTTCTGCCTGAGGTCTGACCTTCCTCACCAAGGGCAGAGCACCTGCAGAGAGGAGACAGCCGCTCTCTTTGGCTTTGACTGTGCGGACTCCCCTCCTCCCAGGCTCTGGGAAGAAACAGTACGAACACTCCTGTCTCTGGATGTCTGTCGATCCCAAAGTCAGCATACGTAGCTTGAAGTATAAGCAGGGCCGTGTCCTCAGCAGAAGCCCAACAATCGTCTGTAGGATCAAATCTGTGCAAGACTCTGCCCACCTTCTGCGATCGTTAGACTTTTCAAAAGAAAACACACGCACACGTCATATGCCTGTTTTTAAACGAATGCATGCCAAGAGTAAAGGAGCTGCCACCCTAGAGGCTGGGTGCTAGCTGGCACCTGGCACGCTGTGGGCATCTGAGCCTCCGCATCTCAGAACAAAGGCCAGGCCGTGACTCTCTCTAGTCAGCCCCCTCCCTTTCGTGGAAGCCGCTGTAGTTGACATGAAGTTAGAGACTGTCTTCGTAGGCTCAGTCGCCCAGGGCAGACTGCCACACTCCCCCTGCAGCCATGCCCCGCCAGCAGGATCCCTGACTCGGACCCACAGCCATGCTGGTTGGGTCACCCCTGTAACACACCTGCTCACTCCGGCTGTTGCCCCCTCTGGGGCCCCAGCATCCTACCAGCGGGGAACCTGGAATCAGAAAGACCACCTCCTTCCTCGCACCTCAACTCAGCCCTTCAGTCCCTGGGTTTCGGCCGAAGCGAGTCCTAACAGGACGCCGAGTCAGCTGCCTGAACCAACAGATGACCTTCTCTACCTGTGCGGATTTACCTGAATCAGGTTTTGTCAACTTAAGAAGTATTATTTGATACCATATGATCTCGCTTATATGTGGAATCTAAAATATGACACAAATGAACGTATCCATGAAACAGAAACAGACTCACAGACACAGAGAACAGACTTGCGGTTGCCAAGGGGGAAGTGGTGGGGGAGGGATGGAGTGGGAGTTTGGGATTAGCAGATGCAAACTATTATATAGAGAATGGATGGACAACAAGGTCCTACTGTAGAGCACAGGGTTATCCTGTGATAAACCATAATGGAAAGGAATATGAAAAAGAACGTATATATATGTACAACTGAGTCCCTTTGCTGTCCAGCAGAAATTAACACAACATTGTAAATCAACTATACTTCAATAAAATAAATTTTTAAAAAAAATTTTTTAAGTACTATTTGTTTTGAGTCTTAACTCCTTTCCCAGCCCTCACCTCCTGACACCAGGATGCCTTCCTTGAATTTCTCCATTAACCTTCATCTCCTCTAGGGAGCCGCCCTGGATGTATCCAACCCCCGCGGGAGACCCTGCCCTCCTACAGGCCTGAGAGCTGGAACCCGGCACTAAAGCAAGAGAACAGGGACTGACAAGCCTGGCTCCGGCCTGCCTCATCCTCCAGGCCCTCAGATCTGTTCAGGACTTGATACAGAGCTGAGACCACAGGAAGGAGCACAGGCCGTCCCTGCCACAGACATAGACCTGGGTCCAAGAGGCCCCAGTGGAGCCTGAAGGGTTTCACGTGCTTATTCCAGGCCCTGATTCTAGCTCTGCGGCCATAGCCACGGAGGTGGGGACTTCCTTCAGCCCTAAAGCCGTCTCCAGAAGCCAGTTGGATTTGCAGTGAAAGACACACCCAGTGTGAACTCATTTTCAAAGGGCTCACAAAGAGCAGACAGCACGTCTGAGGAACTCCCAGAAGGAAACGTCCCAGGGAAAATGCTGACGGAAGAAAATCCCTCTTGGTTATCCTGACTGAATGAGAGAGAGCATCGTTTAGGGAAGCTGGTTCCTAATTTTTCCCCTCTGCCAAAGTACTATTTCGGCATCTCTTTCCAACTCACAGACATCCTTTCAGAATCTGTTGTAAAGGATTTCCCTTAATTCCTGCCCTAAAGAAATACTCCTTTATTCCCCTAAATACCCGCAGGCCAGTAAGCATCCATTACCTGCACATAAATCCCTAAGGAGCTGTCAGGACGGCCGGGCCTTACACACCCACGGCTCCTCCAGCCGTGAAAGACCAACACCGTTTCCTCTCAATCCTCAAACGTGAGCCCTGACCCCAACCCCCAAAGCCCTCGCAGGTGACATCATCTCTTCTAGGGTCCTTGCTTCCCCTCCCTGACCCACCAAGGAAATCAGGATGAGCAGGACCCAGGATGGTGCCTAAATAAGAGGTGGTACCCACAAACACCTTCAAATTCAGCCTTCCATGAGGACGCCAAGACCAGGGTGACTCAGAAGCTCCTGACTCCAGGGCTGTCTGAGAACAAGCAGTATATAACTCAGCAGCCCCTCCCTGAAGAGTCACTCTAAAGAGCCACCGCACTATCGCCCTCAGAAGGGCCTAGAAGGCTCCGCTTCCTCTCATCCCATCATCACCATTCATCCGTTCATTCCCTCCCTCCCTCAGACAGGTCCTGCGCACATGTGCCTGTGCCGCCCTCACAGGGCTGGATCTTCCCCCTTTATTCCTAAATGGAGCTCTCACAACCCCCAACGAGCAGAGCCAGAGACCCTGGGAAAGCATCTCAGCCCTCTGCCCCCATCCTTCAAGCTCAGCAGAACCTTCAAGGTGATTTCATCCCCGACCACCATGCCCCGGCCCCAGCTCCCAAATCATTCAACACGCCCCAGCCTCCTGCCAATTTGGTTCAACAAATGTCTATTTGCAAAGAAAACTAAGGTGGCCACTTTTGGACGGGCTGTCGGTGTGATGCAGAGGGAAGCCGGACTGAGGCTTGCCCCCTCTGAACCAGGAAGTTCCCTGTGCCACACTAAGTGGCACTCGAGCCCAGGGAGGCCCACACAGCAGGGGCAGCTCCGGCACACAGGGGCCCTGCCAGTCCTTGGGCCTGGCAGCCCACCAGCCCGGCTGCAGGGCCAGGTCCTCCGGGGCACAGCGGGAGTGACAGTGCTGGTGACAGGCCGGGCCTCTGACACAGCAAATCTGTAGCTCAAATATTTATTGTATGCGTCTGGCTTTCACACAGAATTTGCAATCTGCCAGTTACCAGTGTTTACCTTGGTAGAAATTCACGGGAAATCTTCGTCTGAACAGGCCCAGAGTTTATTTTACTGCCAGATAAACAACTTTCTTTGATAAATCATCCATGTGACAGTGTTCCTGAAAGACTAAACAAAGATTTCAAGTGCAATCTATAGGGCTTTGAGAAGCCTTCCAAAGCTAATGCATGTTTAATTGGCTGCTCCAAGCAGGCTGGGGCAGGGCGGGGGCCTGACATCTCTTTGGCCATTTGCTCTCCTTTGAAAAATAAATACAGATTGGAGCTTCTGGCTCATTTCTGAAAAACTGGAAGAAATTTGCCAATACTTAAATGCTCACTTGCTTCTGAATATGGCCTATTTCTTTGGCTCACGGGAGTGCATATCACAAATATCACAGCTGCTGGAAAAAACGTGAAAACTGCCCCATAGACGGTGCTTGGGAGAAGGGGACAACACAGAGGACTCTAAGGTCTCTCTTAGACCCGATAAATTATGAGCAGAAAAACTCATATCAGGAATAAGGTTTCTAAAAATCACTCAAAAACAAAAGAACAAAGTTCAGTGGGCATGTCCTAGAATTAGCAAATACTCAATCCAAGCTCTACGTATTCTGCGGTCATCACTGTCCGATGACTCGCAGTTTTTACAGTGACTTTAGGGTGTCATTTCACTAAAGCCCGGACTGTCTAACTTCTGGTATTTATAGGGTTGCTTTTGGTTTGGTTTTGGTTTGGTTTTGGTTTTGTGAACTTCAGCACCTTGAAGCCGCATCAACCTTTTAAAGTTTTCCCCAGTGGGGTTTGTAAAAGATTTCTCCAGTTTAATCCTCTACTAACCAGAAATTCATCAGGACATTCCATTCCATTTCCTAACATTTTGTGCCAAGCAAGCTGGTTTTATTAGTGCTTGCATCCTCCTACCGAGGCCAATTTCCATCCTGAAACAATTCTTTCCAATAAGAAGAGATAATAATGGTTATGGCTGGAGCAGGCACCATGTTCCAGGAACTGAACATGCTTGACTGACCCAATTCTCCTCCCAACACAGTCACACAGGAACCACCATCCACAGGTGATAGAGACAGGCTCAGAGAGGTTAAGAGACTTTCTCGTGGCCGCCCAGCTTATAAGGGTGGGATTTCATCCAAGTCCGTCTGGCCTGAAGCCTACGTTCCTTCTATTCAACAGCACCGCCTGCCCCTCCACAAAGAAACCAACGATCGCCGAGCTCTTTCCCTGTGTCAGGCACAGGCATCAGTCCATTTATACCCGGCAAACTCTGAGAGCATCCAGTGCCCCTTCCCAGAGAGCCTCGTCTCCCATTCCTGGCAGGATGGGAACGTGATGGGCATGAGGGGACATGAAGGAGGAAGGGTGTGGAATCCAGACTGGCTACCCAGCTAAGAGCTGCTGGGAACAAACCCGGTAAGGGATGCCAGGCAGAGAGTGGCCTTGGGCAATCTGGTGACTAACTCCTTTATCTGAGTCTTATTTTCCTCCATCTGTAAGCTGAGCGCCCTGCACTGGCTGATCTTTGAGGTCCCATCCAGCTCAGCAGATCTTCAGAATGACAAAGGGGTACGGAGGAGCAAAGCAGCACCCAGAGAAATGCGCGAGCAGCCCCCCTTGTCTCAGCTCATCCTCTACGCCCCTCCTTCTCCACCCACCCCCAGAAAGGCTCCAGGGAACAGAGGTGAACTTGAGGGTAAATCCTTCCCTTGGCTTCCCTTCTCCATGACCGTTTATATACACATCAAATGATGCTAAGTGAAATAAGCCAGACACAAAAGGACAAACAGTGCAGGCTTCCACTTACACGCGGTACCTGGAATAGTCAAAGTCAGAGACAGAGAGTACAGTGGCGGTTCCTGGGAACTGGGGGGAAGGAGAAGGGCAGTTATCGTTTGGGCGCAGGGTTTCAGTTTGGGATGAAGACAAATCGCCAAAGACGGACGGTGCCGATGGCGGCACCACAGTGTGGATGCGCTTAACGTCACTGAGCTATACACCTAAAAAGGATTAAAAGGGCACATCTGGTTTTCCCTGGTGTCGCAGTGGTTGAGAGTCCGCCTGCCGATGCAGGGGACGCGGGTTCGTGCCCCGGTCGGGGAGGATCCCACATGCCGCGGAGCGGCTGGGCCCGTGAGCCATGGGCGCTGAGTCTGCGCGTCCGGAGCCTGTGCTCCGCAACGGGAGGGGCCCCAGCAGTGAGAGGCCCGCGTACAGCAAAAAAAAAAAAAAAAGGGTACATCTTATGTCATGTATATTTCATCACAATAAGTTTTTTTTAAAAAGGAGGGGAAGGCAGTGAGGCGGGGCCACTCAACAGGAGAATCACGGAATGGCAGGTTGGAGGGCGCGTCAAAGGGCACCCAAACCCCGCGGTCTGGCAACTGACAGTCCCAAGGAATAACCTCTTCGGAGCTGGACTCTTCGACAAAGAGGGAGCAGTCACATGCCCCCCCCCACCCCGCCACGTGTCTTGGGTCAAAGAAAGCAACGACTCCAGCAGGATGTGAGACACGGAAGGGCTGGAAACAGGATTCGGCTCGGGAGAGGTGTCAGCTGAGAGCCTTGGAGCTGCACACCCTGCTCCTCTAGTGAAGGGAGGCCTCGTCTGCTGGGAACAGAGGGCTGGGCCACCCGTCCTTGCCAAGACCCCCGGGATGAACAGTGAGTCCAGCGGGTGTGCGGGGCCCAGGGCTGGGTTCCTTACACCAGCTCATCTGCTCCTCACTAAAACCGATGCTGGGTATTAGTGTCACCTCGCAGGGAAACCGAGGCCTGGAGAGGTTCTGAGATTTCCCAGTGTTGCCCGGCGTACGTATAGGGGCAGAGGGAGAAATGAACTCAGCTCCAGGGGAGCCGCCTCCACCCGTGGATCCTGGGTTTCTGGGTCCTTTCTCAGTTCAATATACTTTCTCAGGGCCAAATATGCTAAAGAAAAGTGTTCCTATTGACATTTGCCTTATCTAAGAATCTTCCTGCCAGGTACAGCCAAGAGAGAATTAAATGTGCAGAGATTGCTCACCAGAGGGGGAAACTTGGCCCTTTTCCCAGCTTTTCCTCGCGGTGCCTCAACATGGCTTCAGAGCACAGTGTGGTCCCCATGGGATCTCGGCCCAAACTGCCCGGGGCTTGATTCCCCCAGCCAGGCCTCCAGCTCTCCACTGGGAGGCCGTGGAATCGCCACCATGACCCACCCAGCCCACTGGAGGGCTTCAAAGGCCCTCAAGCGTTCAGCAGAGGTCTCTGCACGGAACAAGCCACCCCCATCACGGGCAAAGGATTTAGGATGGGCCACAGGCCACGAGCTGGGAGTGGCATTTCCAGGGCACCTAAAGCTCTGACCCCATGTTTCCCTGAATGGGAAATGCCATACAGCTCCTTCCAACTATTTCCAGATCTGTGGATGGGCTGTGTATTTTAGAGACCTTCACTGACAATAAAAACCAGTTGTTTTCAGCCTACCAACTCCACCCCGAGGTTACAGTTCTTTCCTCCATGTCTATTTAATTTTTTTTTTTTTTGTCTATTTAATTTTACTTTGACTGAACTAGATTTCTAGATATTAGGGTTTTTTTTTTTTTTAAAACATATACACTCAGTCACCCAAAAGAGGGATGCAGTTTCCCTCGAATTTAATAAACAAGTTACACATACTCGTTTGGAAAGAAGTTTTCTCCTTTTACAAAAAAGGAAAGCCATAAACAACGAGGTCCTACTGTATAGCACAGAGAGCTATATTTAATATTCTATAATAAACCATAATGGAAAAGAATATTAAAAGATGTATATATATAGCGGAATCATTTTGCTGTACAGCCAAAATTAACACAACATTGTAAATCAACTATACTTCATTAAAAAAAAAAAGAAAGAAAACTGGAAAACAAAATAAAACCAATGCTCTGTTACTTTTTGCCTCCAAGGTGCATCTACTGCCAGAATAATATCGTCTATTCACCGGTTTTCCGTAAGTACTAGTGGAATGGGATAATAGTGAAAAAGGAGGATACACAATGGTTAGGTCAAAAAAAGGCGACCCATACAATAAGTTAGAAAGTAAGTCTAAATTATCCCAATTGCTAGTCATCTGGGAACATTTTAATATTAAATAACTTTTATTGTTTTTCTCACTTAAATACAACCTCATCTTGTGATATAAATGTACTTGTGCCCATTTAACAACTGTGAACATTAAGGAAAGGCATTTCCATGCGCACTGTAGAAAATCTAGGATTTGTACTCAGATGCGTACTATTATAATATTTTTGGATTTAAAAATTCCTATATTATTCATCTTTGTGAATTTTAAGATGATACAACATAAAACCAGGTTGTAGTTACTTTAACAGAAAATAAACTGGAAATTAAACCACTCAAAAAAAAAAGGCGAATTTCCATCTCCCTACCTTGCCCACACACTGTCATTCATACACACGTCCAACGAACTTTTATTTTATGCCTACCGCGGATAAGACACCATACCAAGGACGATTTAACTACACACAGGCCTTGTTTTGTTCATTCTAAGACACAGATTCTCTTCACATTTTAATGTGAAGTATGTTTTCTCGGTGGGCGGGGCATCTCCCGTGATGGATGGAGTATCCCGCAATCAATGGGTGTCTTACCCTTAGGTAAAATATGGTATCAGAGACCGATTCTGCTCTCAAGCAGCTTACAGATGTTGCAATTACCGTGCTGGCAGCTACCATCTCCTCCTCTGTGGGAGGAAACCCAAGGTTTAGTTTGGAAAGGCTGAGCCTCCTTTTTGCAAGAAATCAAACAATGCACCTCCAAACAGCAGCCCAGCCAAAACACCTTGAAAGCAGAGTGAGAACAAATTAGTGAAGGTCCAGAAACCACTGAGAATGTTTCTTCTAGGAAATACTCCCAAACACTAATGGTGAGAGCCAATTTTTTTCTCTTTCCTCTTTGACTCAGTTTAGTGTTGCAGTGTACAGTTTGACTCTTTATGAGGAAACATATAAACGGGGAAAAAAATACTTCCAGAAGGCAAGGAAAATTTCTAGGGGCCAAGAAATCTTTTTCCACAACCAGAAAATACTGGGCTAAAGAAGTGGCCACTTGAACTCAAAAAAAAAAAAAAAAAAAAAAGGAGAACCTGAACTCTCAAAAAAAAAAAAAAGGAGAAGCCAGTACAAGAGGAAGCTCTGAACTGTCTTAGCAGAAGTATATTATTCCACACATTTCTACCAGGAAAGCTTAAGGGTGTTTACAGATCCAGAAGCTACAGAGAGTGGCCAGAGGCAGGATCCTAACCTCACAGCCATTATAAATCAGATCCCCCATCCCTGGGATAAGCTGAGCTGAAGGAAAGACAGTTATGGGTGCTGAGTTGTTAACAGCAGGATTATTAGTGTGGCAGCTTGCAAATAATATATTGACCCGTCGAAGGGAGAACAGCAGCACCCTGCTGTCATGGAGCAGGAAAAGCAGAGAGAAAACAAGCAGCAGGGCCGGTGTTCTCATTGAAGCCCAGCAGGCAGCCTGGCCGCCATGTTGAATCCACAGACTTTGCACCATCTAACTTTTGGCCGTCACACATCTGGTGCTTGATCCAGGCTGATCCAGCTGCATTCCTGAGCATCAGCCCACAGGTGTTTCTACTGAGGCTTTTCCCTGCTGGGGGCAGAATATGTGCTCTGAACTGAGGAGGTACAGTGCAGGGGTGGAGAGAACCAAGCAGACCCGCCAGAGAGTTAAAAATGCACCGCCCGGCGCAGTGGTTAAGAATCCGCCTGCCAATGCAGGGGACACAGGGTCGAGCCCTGGTCCGGAAAGATCCCACATGTTGCGGAGCAACTAAGCCCGTGTGCCACAACTACTGAGCCCTCGTGCCACAACTACTGAAGCCCAAGCGCCTAGAGCCCGTGCTCTGCGACAAGAGAAGCCACCGCAATGAGAAGCCCGCGCACCGCATAGAAGAGTAGCCCCCGCTCACTGCAACTAGGAGAAAGCCCACGCGCAGCAACGAAGACCCAACACGGCCAAAAATAAATAAATAAATTAAAAAAAAAAATGTGCCGCCCGGGGAGCCGGTGATAGGCCGGGCAGGCCCAGCTCCACGGGGGTGGCAGGGTCTGAGGATGCACTGGCAGGAGAGGGCGAGGGCGTGCTGACCCAGAAGGAAAGCACCCCTTGTTCCTGGAGCTCCCAAGGAGCCTTCCAACAACCTGATGTCTTCCCACAGGGGATGTCAGGGCCGCTTAAAGCAAAGTTTGATCCCTGGAGTAGGGAGTAAAGCATTCTTTTTCTTCTCTGTTGTGTGTCAGCTTGCCCTGCTGCATTTCTTTGTCTCTTAACTGAATCCCATCAGCGTGGCTGACTACCTTCCTTACTTGAAATGAGCTGAGCTAGGAAACAAGTTTCTCAACAAGGCTGCATTCTCCAGGGTGCCGAGAAGGGCAGAGCTGAGCTCAGCCCCTGCAGAGAGAGAGAGAGAGAGAGGAAAAAAAAATCCTATTTACTGCCTTATGAGACCATGACACACAGAAAACCCATAAAAGTCTCTCCTGCATTCAGATAAAGAAGCCTGGCGTCCAGGACACCCAAGCAAGGAGGAGATAAATGCCTCCAGGAGGGAGCCCAGCGGCTGTTCATCTTCTCTTAAGGGGGGAAGGCAGCGTGACAGCGAGTAAAAGAACTCCAGTGGGGCAAGTCAGACGCCTTATTTGTGAAATAAGTGGACTTGATAGGATGACCTGGAGGATCCAGGAGAATTCAAAAGTTCTAGGAACTCAAGAAGGAGATAATCTCCCGGTGAAAGGAACACAGTCTCAAACAGCCAATCAGATTGCCCAGGCCCTGACTGGTTATTAAAATAAGATACACCCCTGGCGCCTGCATGCAGGGAGCCACTGCCGCGGGGAGAGGATGTCCCTCCCCAGTAGGCTTACCGCAGCCCCCTCCACACCTTTCCCCTTCACCCAAAGGTCAACCTTCACACTCAAATTCCTTCCCAAGGTTTGCTTCTTCAGCCCATGTCTAGCGAACGGCTCTAGTTTAACGAGTTGCCACTAAAGCCCCCAACAAAAGCAGATTGGTGGGTGACTGAGAATCTGAAGGAGAAGGTGCAGATTCTCTTCTCAGGGCTGCCGAACATCCTTCGCCTGGAGTCTCCACGGCGCCCCCTTCAGGCGGTGAGTTCTATGACACCACGATTCTCTAGGAAATCACCGATTCGTGTTTGGTCGGGGTGAAGAAATTTCTTTAATGAAATTTTCGTCTATTCTAGGTCCGTATTTGAGGACACGGTATCTAGCACAGAGCTCTGCACTCAAGAAATGCTGAGTGACCGACTGACGCGTGGCTCAGTCAATGACTGGACACACTGAATCTGAGTCGCGTCCTCCGCACACGCAGTCCCGGGAGAAGTCATCCCGGGAGAAGTCATCTGAACGTAGAACATCAGCTAATATAGTACCTTTCAGAGTGGGCTCTAATACGATCGCCTGGAGTTGCTGAAACGTCAGGGAGTCGACTTCTAAAAGTGAGTGTGGTGATTTACACTATCGCAAGAGGGTCAGTGAAATCTAAAGGCGGCCCCTGAGTATTATCCACACTGCCTCCGGCCCCCCGCAAGGAAGGATGCTTCGGGATAACAGCCACATCCAAGCAGATTCTTCCTGCCACCCCCCCCAGCCCCCCAATCACGCAGCAAAAGGCTTCTCATCAGGACTTCTGAGAGATTTTATTTCTGGCCTTTTTCTCGATGCCCAAATGCCTCTTTGGGAAGGAATCTCGCGCCGTTTGCGGAAGGAAAGCTTGTGACTCCGACAGGCTGGGGCCGCGCAGACTCTTTCGCAGAGACCCGCCAGCCTCGCCGGGCGTTGGGCTCCCCTTGATGGAGCAAGGGTGTGAGCCTCAACAAGCAAGTGTCACCGCCATCAGACGGAAGGGTCATCAGAGTTTGAGAACATGGCTGCAGGTCCCTCTACAATTTATCTGAGTTCATTTAAAATGGCAACCAGAACAAAGGATGTAACTCAAACACAAGCAGTAGAATGCTTGGGAGACGAAATCGTCCCAGCGGTCATTCACCAAGAACCAAGAAGGCAGGGAGAGATACTTAATGCAGAAATAAGGCACTAAAAAACGTGTGCATTCTCAAGAAGCTCTCCGTGGCAAAGGGTCAGAATTCGCCACTTCCCGCCTTCAGTCACAATGACAAATACCTGAGACTACACCTGTCACATGTACCATTTCCTTCAGCTTACAAGTGCGCACATACACGTGTGCAGCTCTCCAACACGGCACTTTGCCAGCACGAGGCCCTTTCACGTACTTTATTATGCTTGGTTAGTGAAAACCCAGAGTAGGTAGCCCTGGATGGACGTAAACACTCACGTTACCTACCATCATGCTTTCCCTGGGAGGAATTCTGTAAGAAATCCAGCCTCGGGGACACAATGGCCAGAATCGTGAGAACCTGTCCTTGGCAAAGCAGGCCTGGCGTCAGTCACTTCTCAGCATCCATATAAAATAGAGGCAGGCTGGAGGGAGTCGGCCCTTCAAAAGGATGCAGTTCACGTCTACTTTTCCAGAGGACAGCCTCCCAAGGTGTGTGAAGCTCGGTCTTCTGCGGGGCAGACTACCGGGGACCGTCCCTGAGAGGCTCCCTGAGATCAGCCCCCAGGGCCACATCCAGCCCTTCTCCTAGGGCTGCAAGTGCTCATCCAGAATTCCCTTTTAGCCCGGAGTGATTTGCGAAGAAGGGAAGGAAAACCCCTCACTGTGGGATTGTCAGTTTCCTGGACTGGAAGGACCTGAGAGCCGCCGCACCCACTACCCGCCTGCCCCGGCAATGCCCTAAGCGCATGGAGGCTCCCCTCCCAGATCCTGGGCAGAGTGGTGCTGACACCTAGGGGTGGATGGAAGAAGAGCCGTGCCGAGAGGCCAGCCCAAGCCTCCTGGTTTCCCCCAGCTCCTCTACAGCTCTCCCCAAGCCTGCCTCCCTCCACTCCTCGAGAATGTTCCCCCAAACCTGCCGAGTGATCCCACACACGGAAGAACAGAAGCCAAGTTTGACTTTCATAAAAACCAGCCGGTTCCCCATCCTATCTGGCCTTCCATCTGCCTGAGAACAGCAGCCGTCCCGTCCGGGGAGGATGGAGGGAGAGAATACACATCTCCAAAAAGATGCTCCAACAGGCTCTGCACCACGGATGCAGAATGGGAGCAGCCAGGGATGCCCAACCTCCCGGAGGCGGCCAGGGACGCTTTCTTACCAAACTCGCTGGCACAGAGATGCTCGATTATGGCTTCAGATTTCAGCTCGTTGTCACAGGGAGGACACACCGTCGTGCCTAGGAAGGGCAAGGGGAGAACAGGAGCTGAGTGACTGCGGTGGAACGCAGGGAGGACCTGCCCCTGGGGCCCAGATCAGCCCAGGGACCAGGCTGGAAGGAGTTAAAGGTCTTCTGGAATTCCTGATAGGGCAACTTGAGAAAAGACGAGTCCTGAAGACCAAAACAGACACATAGTTTCTTGAAAATCTGGGGACTAGAGCTGTTGAATATGGTACAACTATGAAAACCAACATGATGTGGGGCTGGATGGGGCGGGTCCTGAGTCGTGGCTTGATGGATGTGGTGGGTCCCTAGGAGAAGCTGACTTGTAACCAAACACTTCTACCCCAGTTGTTTGCCCCCGGTTCTTTCTCCCCTCTCCTTGAAATACCCCCCTCTGATTCCTGCCCACTTCCTGTTCCCAAACTCCCCAAAAGACGGCCGATCCGTCCGACCAGCTCTCCAGGAGCCAAGAAAGAAAATCAGCCCGACTCACAAACTCCAACCACAGGCCCTGAACACCCCTCCCCAGAAGGGCTATTGCAGCGAGCTCCTGCCAGGGGCGGGAAGCAGGAGAAGCTGGTGGGGGCTGGGAACGGCACCAGCCCTGCTGCCCAAGGGAAGGACTTGGCGGGACATGGGAGAGACCCTCTGGAGGCGTTTTCACACTGTGAAGGGCTTTGAAGAGGCGGTGTGTGTGCTGCAGGGATGGGGGCCACCGGGGGCAGCTGAGGCCCCGGGGGAGGGGGAGGCCTCGGAGGCCAGGGCCAGCGGGTCCTCCCAGCCAAATGCTGCTGATGCTGGAGAGACCCCTAGGAGGTAAGGGGGCTCCGTGGAAGGGCAGGGAGAGAGCGGCCCAGTGGGATCGCCAGAAGGGAAGGCGGCTTGACACCACCGCCGCCATCCCACCGTCACCTCCATCATCTATCAGACAACTTGGAGTTTTATCCATGATGCGGGAAAGCGCGAGCACATTCTAAGGGTCCTCCACCTCGGCGGCACTGGTGGAGGCCATGCCCGGTCACGCTGAGGGGGAAGCAGTCACCCCCGGGGAGGACGGGGCGCTGAGTGACCTTCGCGCCGGCTCAGGCTCTTCATCCTCTTCCTCCCCCTCCATCTTCGTGGCTCCTATGGCGGCATCTCCTTCACCTTCGAGCACCTCTATGGCTCAGAGAAACAGGCAGAGCCTCCCACGGTGGACGAGGAGGGAGCTGTACAGCCCTCCGGGGCCAGTGCCGCCCCCAGGACGCAGCTGGTCCCCAGCGCCAGGGAGGTGATGCGTGACCCCCCTGCCCCACTTCCAAGCAGGGTCCCTGCGAGGCGCAGCAGAGGCCGTACACCTTAGTCTTTACTGACAGATCCCTGTCCCACCTTTACTTTGTGCCCAGGGCCGCACTCCATCCAGAGTCCTGCAGCAAGAACCACAGCCACGCCCCGAGCAGGAGACCATGGGGCTGTATTTTGGCCCGGATGCTGGAAATGTGCTTTTCAGCCAGAACTTAAGATCGGATTCCAGAGGTTGTGTTTCTGACAAAAGGGAAAAACTCACCCAGAATTTTGCATCATGGTTCTTGCTTCCACGGGGAGAAAAACGGAAAGGAAATCCCACAATGTGGGAAGGACCGTGGTATCTACTTCGGGAGTGGGGACTGTGCTTTGGGGCTTTCCTTGTTTGGGTTATTTTTTTTTCAGTGGAAGTTATCACGTTGCAAAGTTCTATGAATGTGACCTTGACCAAACAACCTGCAGGGCAGGACTATCTGAATACAAACACCGGATTCCCCTTGTTCGCTCACATCACCTTGTCTAGACGCTCTGAGTTCCCCTATCCGACTGGCGGCCCCGGGCTCAGCTACGTTTGGCCCTCAGCATCTCCCAGGCGGGCAGGAGCTGGCTGCAGTGAGTTCTGCGCGTTCGCACGGCTTGCCCCCACCCACAGTCCACTGTGGAGCAGCTCTAGACTGTGTAGGGCGCTATTAATCTGTGGCCTCTCTGGATGGTGCTGGGGGGCCCTGCGAGCGGCCCGAGCAGGAGAAATCCACCCAGTCATCCATCGGAGAGGCAGAACTAAATGGCTGTTTTAAGGTGTATTTAAAATAATGTTTAAAGCAAAAGAACCAAAAACCAAAAGGTTTTGTGTTTCATCAGTAGTTAAGGGAGAGGACGGGAAAGTCCAACACTGGAATCAAGAGTAAGTGGATTTTTAAAAATCAATGCACACGGCACATACCCCCACACAGCACACACACACAGAGCACACACACACACAGAGCACACACACAGCACACACACGCACACACACACAGAGCACACACACAGAGCACACACACATGCACACGGCACACACACCCCCACACAGCACACACAGCTCGCACACACACACATGCACATGGCACACAGCACACACACACACACACAGCACACACACACATGCACACAGCACACACACACACACACACACATGCACACGGCACACACACACACACACCCCACACACACAGAGCAGGTCTTCCCTGGCCAGCTCTTCAATACAGGGAAGGGACCCTAAGGAAGGCTCCCGGGAAGGATGAGTGCACCGTGGCCTCTGCAGCCAGGCTGTTTTAACGCACAACATGCCTAATCAACAACAAAATAAAACTCAAAGTATGTGCTCGTTCGCAGAGCTTGAATCAGTAAAACCTGGCTGGGAGGAGGAACGACAATTTACCGGCCTGGGAAGGTACAGGTCTAATGCAAGGGCAAGATTTAGAAATAACTTTCCTGAAAACAAACAAACACTTTTCCTCTCCCATAACAGATGCTGAAGCAGCTTGGGCATCAGCCTTTTGGGGGTGTGGGGGAGTGTCTTTTGACTCAGTCGCATTATCAAGTTTATCTTTGATAACATGCGGCCCCAAAGGCCTGCCCAATACCCCCAAACAGTGCTTGTCCAAGTATGTGAACAGAAACCAGCCTGCGGCATGCAGAGATATGCCGCTGCTTCGAAAATTCCATTTTAAGTTTACAGAATAAAAAGAAATAAAGAATAAAAGTAGGGCATGTATACTTGGTCTCCTCCAAAAGTACCAGTTCTGATTCTGGAGCCACCAGCCGTAAGGTTACGAGGACCAGTCTCCACCTGTCCTACACACACACACACACACACACACACACACACACAGCCCTCCCACCTCCGGGCTCAGCTGACAGTCAGTGGCCACTGGGCCCCAGAGGACTGACTCCTATAGGGGGTCCCTCCCACTGAGGGGCCGCAGTCCTGGGCAGGAGCGGAGCCTCCCCCA
Organism: Delphinapterus leucas; assembly: GCF_059928025.1. Lineage (NCBI taxonomy): Eukaryota > Metazoa > Chordata > Mammalia > Artiodactyla > Monodontidae > Delphinapterus > Delphinapterus leucas. The sequence continues at coordinate 32,009,441 of NC_143149.1, forward strand.
GAGCCTGTCACCAAAGACTCGGTGGGGACAACCGGGTCCCAAGTCCCACACGGGACTGGTCCCTTCATAACTGTTCTCTGTGTGCAGCTGGTCTCAGGAGGGTGACTACCTGAGCATTCCTGGGATGGAGGGAGGAGAGGAGATGGTACAAAGGGCAGACTTTGGGAGCAGCCAAGTGGGACAGCAGCCAAGGAGTCAAAGGCTCCAAGAAGAGAGCACGGGTTTGGTCTCCCTACCACCACTCCGCCACCCCTGCCTTTGGGGCATCGAGGTGGAGGATGCTCGTCCCTTCATAAGTAGGCAGCCCAGCCAGCACCCCTTAGGCAGCCCAGCCAGCACCCCTACCTTCCCGTCAGAAGGGCTTCCCCCTCAGAAGTGTTCTGTCGCTGATTGTACCAGAAAGGGGCACTTAGGGGATGGACTCAGCCCCAGCAGAGCTGGCCGCGGCCTCCGGGGGCAGGGCTGGGCTAGTCTGCCCGCCGGCAGTGCCGACGGGGAGAAGGAAAATCCCGTGGGTTCCACGCGGACAGAACACAAAGCGCTTTGTCCGCTCCAGGTAACGGCTCGGCTCCCGTTCTCAAAGGGCTGCGCCTCCCCGAAGGTGAACTCTGTGCAGACCCCCAGGAAAGGGGAGCAGCGGGACCCAGACCTTGCCCCCGCAGGCGGGCCGCTGCCCTGCCCACCCGCCAGACCTGCCACCCCACACCCGCCCCTCTGGACCACCTCCTTCTTCCCTGGAATAAGCCAAGGCATTCAAAGCTCGGGGTGCCCTTTCCCGGGACTACCCCGCCCTCACTCTGGGGAGTACGCCCCTCGGGGGACCTTTGTGCTTTGGCATCCCTTGGAGATGAACTGAGTCAGCAATGAGCAGGTTCCCCCCACCATAAACCCGTTCCTCAAAAGCCCCTGGGATGCGGACCGCTCTGCTCGGCGCCCTGGGTATGGACCTCCACCTCTTTGAGCCTCAACTCCGCTTCCGAAGAATTTGGGGTTGAATTCACTCCTCTAAAAGTCAGGCCACAGTGCTGGGTTGTTTTCGTTGGCTTGTTTGTTCTGTGGGGTTTTGTTTTGGTTTATTTGCTTGTTAACTTGTTTCGTTCTGTTTTGTTGCCTCCCCGGGATGGTTTTTCCTCCCCCCCACCCCCACCAAGAACTGCCCTTTAAGTGGAAGGGGTTTCAGAGAAGTACCTCCGGCTCATCCCTGGGGCTGTTAGGAAAGCTTCCAATCTGCGGAGCCTCGCTCCCCAAGGGGAGCTGAGCCATGAGCTAATGACAATTTTATCTTTCTAATTACCTGAGGATTTGTGTAAATGAGAGAAGCAGGGGGTATGCAAGAATGAGGGAGAAGAGCCTTTCCATCCCGCCCCCGCCCAAACCTTCCCGAAGCTGTTAACTGAAAGGGGTAGAGAAACAGAAAGCCTCGCAATTTCTGAACTTTTTTTCTCGGCCAGTTCTGAACCAGTCCTGGAGCTACTCGGCTGAATGACTAGCTAAGGAAAGCGTTTAAAAAAAAAAAATCCTTCTCAAACCTAAGAAAATAAACAAAGCTGCACCTTAGCATTTGCTCGGCCTTTCTGAGCTTCCCAGATTTGGGGTTTGGGCTTTTTTTTTCTTCCCCCGGCGCATCCCGTCTGGGGGGTTCAAAACTCCGATAGGGACTCGGTTCCCTCGCGAGGGACAGAAGAGCTCTTCTGGGAGCCAGAGCTAAGGCTTTGTTTCACCGTTGACTGGATCCCAGGACAGCGGCTCCAGGACCCGGACCGGGTGCGCGCGGGGCTCGCCCCGCCGGGCACCACCTCGGACGGGCCGGTAGCTCTCAAGGCGGTCGGGCACGGCCGAGAGCGCGTCCCCAGTCCCGGGGCGCAGCGCGGACAGCCCCGGGAACCCCCCGCCTCACCTTGGGGCTTGGAGGCCTCGGTGGCGTTGGGTGGGGTCATGGCGATGCAGACGTCGCCCTCGGGGAACTTGTCGCACTTGAGCATCTCGGGCCAGTAGAAGCCGAAGAACTGCATGACGGGCTCGCACGAGTCTCGCACGGCCTCGCAGAGCCAGCGGCACGGGTAGATGGGCCGGTCCAGGCAGACGGGCGCGAAGAGCGAGCAGAGGAAGACCTGGGTGCCGATGTGGCAGTTCTTGTTGAGCAGGGGCACCCAGCTGCTGGCCTGCTGCTTCACCTCGGCCATGGTCTCGTGCTCCAGCAGGTTGGGCAGCACCATCCTCTTGTAGCCCACGGTGTGGCACAGCCGCAGGTCCACCGGGATGTCCACGCACTGCGGCGGCTTGGTGTAGAAACGCCCGCTCTGGTACGCGCCGACGTCCGACTGGAAGCTCACGTAGTCGTACTCGCTGGCCGAGCCCGCGGCCAGGAGCCCGGCGGCCAGCGCCAGCAGCGCGCCCGCCGCGGCCCAGCGCCCACCGCCCATGCTCGGCGCCCCGGCCCCTGCGACGCGGGGCGTCCTCGGCCGCCTCCCCGCGCGCGTCCCGCCGCGAACTTCCAGGAGCCCCCGGGCACAAAAGGCGCCGTCCGCACCCGCGCCAGACACTGGCGGGGCGACCCTGGGGAGCTCGCGCGGGGAGGCGAGCGCGCGGCCCGAGTGCGGCCCGGCTCCCGAGGCGGCGGGACCCGAGTGTCCGGCGCTCCCGCGGCCGAGCCCTCCGAGCCGCGCCGGCCAATCAGCGCCGGCCGCCGCGAGCGCTCCGGGCCCGCCCGTCAGTCACCCGCGTGGCCGGCCAATCGGCTCGCGGGCGGGAGGGGTCGGCTCCCTAGAACTCAGCGCAGGTCAACACCCCTTAAAAAACAAAACCAAAAAATAAATAAAGGAAGGAAGAAGGGGGGAAAACGAGAAAAAGAAGGAAAAAAAAAAAAGGAAGAGAGCCTGGGGACGAAGAGAAGCGTGCGGTGGGTAAAGACGATGTTTAATGCTGCTGTTAACTTGAGTCAGATGGCAGGAAAGTAAGGAACCTTAACAGTACTTGCAAGTCCATGAGATAATCAAGACTTTTTTTTTTTTCAAACAGTTTTCCCTAACTTTATGCAGCAGCCCACCTCCTCGGTGTTGTTCTCTGTGGCTGCAGACAAGATGGGCCGTTTCCGACAGACCAGGGCTCAGGAAGGCTGTGGCGAAGGAGGTCTGCTTTTCAATCCCCAGCCCGTGGGGCTCGGCTCCCGCAAGGGCCAGGCGAAGGTGTCGTCGGGCTGTTTGCTGGCTTAAAAAGGCAGCGCCTTTCCAGGTGGGATAACCGGATGACGGCCCTCCGACAACCCGGAGGCAGCGAGGCGGGAAAGGGTGCTAACAAAGGTGTTAACTTTGCGAGAACAGTTTAAAAAAAGAAAAAGAAGAAGAAAAAAAAAGAGCCCTACTCAAGGCCCAGCCCAAGAGCACGTCTGTGTGTGCACGCATATGCACATTGACATGTTTGTGGTCTAGAAAGCCAAAACATTAAAAACACATGTGCACTTACCAGCGTGGCTTGTGTAAATATCAAGTCCATCACTCAGGCACACATGCTACGTTCAGAGCTGGCCCAGGACCTTCAAGTCAAAAACCAGGGGTTCCGTTAAAGCAGGAGGCAAGAGGGAAGTCTTAGCAGAAACAGCCCATCCTTCCCATCCAGCCCCCCCGGGAAACGAAGTCCCTCTGTCACTGCCACCTCAGAGTTCCTGGGGATTCTTTGTATGTTTCAAACGGGACCCTGAGAGGGAGGCTCAAGCTTCAGGGACCTGTAGTGTGACCACAACTGACCCCAGGGGCAGAAGACAGCAACAGCAGTTCCTGAGGTGAACTGGGTCTCCACACTGCTTGTGTCCTGAAATGTGGGGTGGAGGGCGGCCAAGAATGCTGCAGACCACATCTGAGCAGTGTGGCACCACCCCAGGTGGCAAATGGCCACAGAGCTCCGGGCTCAAGGCAGACACCGGAGGAGGCGCTGCCTTGCTGGGCCAGCTTGTTTGTAAAGCTCTGGGGAAGCTTGCTTTAGATTCTGCAGACCAAATTTCTTGATGGACACATTCCAAGTCAAACGACTAGAGTTTCTGAAGAAGCGAGGCTATTTTCTTAAAGCCCTGGTGCCCCTAACGAGATGGTGATTCCACTGTGCACACAGGAAGCAACTGCCAATGGTCACCTTCTCTGTCATTTCTAAGCTAATGAAAGGTGCATTAACGCGAGAGGGGCAGCGTGGAGGCAAAGAGATGGCGGGAGAGCAAGACGTTGGGTGGCGAAGGGTTAATCCCTAAACAATTGGTAATGCTCAGCCCCAGAAGCTGGGGAAGACATTCTTCACAGACACAGAATAGACCTCAGGAAACCAGGCAACTGTGACTCAATTCAAGGGGCAGTTAGAGAAAAATGCAGTTTGGTAGGGGTCCTTTTCTCTCCTCCAGGCAGGCCCTCAGTCCCAAGACAAATGTGTCTGTTTACGCACTCATTGCAAAGAGTTGTGTTAGCAGATAACATCCTGTCACCTCTGGATCCAGGCTTTGCCCAGCTCTCACTCATGTTTGCACTGTTTCCCCAAATGGTGGGAGGACTTGGGTCTGCCCACCATGAAAATTCTGGAAACTAGTCAAGTGACTACACCTCCACCAGTCCTGGGGCGGGGTGGGGGTGGGGGTGTCTCGAGTCTGGAGTAAATCTCACAAATCCGTTCATGGGAAGGCCTAGCCTAGGTCTTGCTGTTTCTCATTGATCACCCACAAATGGCCTTAGCGAGAGGCCTCTTGGGGCAAGCCAGGGACATGACTGTCCTGAGAAATATAGGGAGTGTGGATGTAAGACCCCAGAATCCTAAACTCAGTACATTTCTGGCTCCTCTCAGGGCCCAGCTGGAAATGAAAGGCTCAAGTCTGTCCCACTGACAGACTTTAACTCACACCTAGGATTTTGGAGAATGACTGCCCACCACCAATCAGTGCCCATGGAGTTTGGAACTGCACTGAGCGTGACTGCCCAGGTAATCTTTTAAAATGTCTTTAAAGAAAATGTCTTGATTTTCTTGAAATTGAGGAGGAAGCTAGCACTAATTTTTATAAGGTCATCTCATATATAACAAGAGATGTAATGATTTCTAAATCCAGATATTCAGAGGGTAAGTGGAAAATTGAATAAATGATTAGCTCTGCGCAGACAACTCTGGTGAAAATTTACTGAAACAGTACAAATATTATAAATTCTAAAAAAATATGTGGAACAGCTATCAGTTAATAAATTTTAAATTAAATCAAATAATATAATTGAGCAAATTTGTTAATTCAATAAATTTTAAACACTTCAGCTATTGTTTTTTTTGTTTTCTTTTTTCCGGTACGCGGGCCTCTCACTGCTGTGGCCCCTCCCGTTGTGGAGCACAGGCTCCGGACGCGCAGGCTCAGCGGCCGTGGCTCACGGGCCCAGCCGCTCCGCGGCATGTGGGATCCTCCCGGACCGGGGCACGAACCCGCGTCCCCTGCGTCGGCAAGCGGACTCTCAACCCCTGCGCCACCAGGGAAGCCCTAGCCATTGTTTTCGATACCTGAATATTTACCCTAAGTTGACCTACTGCTTTTTAAGAATAAACACAATCTCTTCTTTCTCCTCCTCCCCTCCCCCTCCCCCAGAACAGCGCCAGGCAGAGCAGCCCGAACACTTCATATTTTAGAGCTGCATATGCAGCTGTTGGGTTTGTGTGTGTGCTTTGTCATATTGTCAAAACTTTGCACTTCAAAGCCCAGTCTCCCTTGCCCTAATGGCAAGAATGTGTGTGTGTGGAGGAGAAAGTTCTAGAACAAAGGTTCTTTAAACATGTTATTGACATGACAGAGCTCCCAGAAACCAGGGGTCTCCAGTATGGGAGTTGTGAGCCAGGCACATCTTTCCTTCTTGAATGAACAGGGGCAAAATACACCTTTAAACTTGCGGTTTTCGTTTCCAAAAAGTGGAAGTGGGACTTCCCTGGTGGCACAGTGGTTAAGAATCCGCCTGCCAATGCAGGGGACACGGGTTCGAGCCCTGGTCCGGGAGGATCCCACATGCCGCAGAGCAACTAGGCCCGTGCGCCACAGCTACTGAGCCCGTGTGCCCAGAGCCCGTGCTCCGCAACAAGAGAAGCCACCACGATGAGAAGCCCGCGCACCACAACAAAGAGTAGCTCCTGCTCGCCGCAACTAGAGAAAGCCCGCGTGCAGCAGCGAAGAGCCAACGCAGCCAAAAATAAATATATAAATTTATTTAAAAAGAAAAAACAAAAAACGTGGAAGCGTGTTCCCTGTTGCTTCATGGCTCCAGCTTAAGGAGGCATTCTTCAGGCTCCCGGGTCGCCAAAAGCTGAATGTCAGGCTACGCAGGGTCACTGCAGGGCCTCCCCGGCGCCTACACACAGAGCTCCATCCTGCCCTCTTCCAAAAAAACAAGGGTTGCGGGGTGGACCTTTCCGTTCGGTTTCTCCCATTCTGTTTCATTGTCATATCATCAGTGATTTTGATGACACTCTCCAGAGGTACCCTCAGCATCCTCTCCATCATCCTGGAGCGAGGGTGCAGGGCGGAGGGTCTCCTGCCTGTGGCTGGGTGGTGATGGGTCTGCGTTCAGACCCAGGATATACAGAGTATGGCCCCAGTTCTGCTCCTTACAGGCTGGATGACTCACACTTGACTCTGCGCTGAGTTCTCATCTGTAAATCAGAGCTATTAATGCCTGCCCTGCTACCTCAGGAAATAAAATATGTGGATTCTCAACATCCAGTGTCAGGGAGACACACAGTCCTAACTGTGTTCTACGGTCTGCAACGTTTAAAATGGCATTCCATACAAGACACCACAAAGCACAGAAATGTTCTCACTTGGACAAGCTTCTTTTCCGCTCCGCCTCTGTGGAGGTGCAAATGCCCAGAGGTTCCCAATCCCCTCTGACTCAAGAATTGGCCTGACCTAGGGGCTTCCCTGGTGGCGCAGTGGTTGGGAGTCCGCCTGCCGATGCAGGGGTCACGGGTTCATGCCCTGGTCCGGGAAGATCCCACATGCCGCGGAGCAGCTGGGCCCGTGAGCCATGGCCGCTGGGCCTGCGCGTCTGGAGCCTGTGCTCCGCAACGGGAGAGGCCACAACAGTGAGAGGCCCGCGTACCACAAAAAAAATAAAAAATAAAATTGGCCTGACCTGCTGTCTGGGGTTGGGAATGTCTGGGAAGAATCATAAACATTTGGAGTTAAAGGCATAGTCGAGCTCCACCTCCTCCCAGGCAAGCACCCCTCTGCATCTTTCTTTTTATTCATTTTTTACTGTGCTAAGAACACTTAACATAAGAGCTACCCTCCAAATGCATTCTTAAGTGTCCAATACAGTATTGGTGAACCTCTGCACCATTTTTTAGAAAATAAATTTATTTATTTATTTATCTATGGCTGTGCTGGGTCTTCGCTGCTGCGCGCAGGCTTCTTCTAGTTGCGGCAAGCAGGGGCTTCTCCTCGTTGCGGTGCGCGGGCTTCTCGATGCACTGGCTTCTCTTGTTGCAGAGCACGGGCTCTAGGCACGCGGGTTTCAGTAGCTGTGGCTCGCGGGCTCTAGAGCGCAGGCTCAGTAGTTGTGGCTCACAGGCTCAGTATTTGTGGTGCACAGGTTTAGTTGCTCCGCCGCATGTGGGATCTTCCCGGACCAGGGCTTGAACGCATGTCCCCTGCATTGGCAGGAGGATTCTTAACCACTGCACCACCAGGGAAGTCCCCGAACCTCTGCACCATTCTTGATGGGGGCTGGCTGAGCACCAAGCCACCACCACTGGACCCTTTCACTTCTTGGGGACACAGCCACCAGGTTCAGGCAACTTCATGAGAATGTTCTTCCTTACCTGAAGGGAAATTCTGCTCCCTGTAATTTCTCCTCCCTAGGCCACCCAAGCATTAGTGCCCACCCTAATCTACCTCAAGGCCACGGACACACAGCCCTTGCCTGCCCCACTGCTCAGATAGACCCACCCTCTCTCTCCCCAGAAGAGGCATTGTCAAACTGGGCTTGGCAATTTGTATTCAATTTTGAATATACTACCTTATTTATAGATACATACATTGTAGAAGTTATGTACCGCCTTCCAGAAAAGAAGGAACGAAAACACACATTTTTAATGTAACTTTTTAAAATCTCTAATGGGCTGGTTCTCTGATTAAAACCCTCACAGACTTTTTGATTGTCCACAGGAAAAATCCCAGACTCCAGAAGAATATCAAGATCTTGCCCTCCAATGTCCCTCCAGTCCCTCCCTCTTACACATGTTGTTTTGTCAGTAACACCCTCCTTCACCTTCGTACAAACTCCAGCTCATAAACTTCCCAGGTTTAGCAAATGAAACTATAGGATGCCCCCGTAAAACTTGAATTTCAAATGAACAAGAAAAAAATTTTTTTAGTATAAGTATATCCCAAATTTTGCATGGAATATACTTATACTATACATTATTTCTTGTATATCTGAAATTTAAATTGAAATCGGCATCCTGTATTTTATGTGGCAAACCCACCTGTTCATCTTTCTAGCATTGCTTCTCCCCAGCAGGCTTGTCTGACTGCCTCTCGGCCCATCACCTCCCTCCTTCACCCCAGTCGGATTAACCTCTCTCTCCTCCTGTTGACCTTTTATAACTACTTGCTTTGGGGTGTCTTTTACACAACTGGGAGCTCTTGGAGGATCTTATTTTGTCTCCTTTATCCTTGCATCCCCAGCACCTAGCATGGTGCCAGGCATACAGTAAGTACTCAATAAGGCTCTGCACCCCCCAATAAATGCATAAATATGTAGTAGAGAGAGGCAGATGTGTGAAAGACCCAGGCTAAGAGAGGTATGCCCTTGAGCGTCGATTTTACGCTGTGTTTCCTGAGAACCAAGGCAGTAAGTAAGAATGAATAACTCACATGGTTTTCGCCGTCTGCAGAGGAACTGATCCTCAGCGCCTTATACAAAGACTGTAAACAGAGTGTGGGACTGTTGTAAGATGTATTATCATCTTACAGCTTGGGAGGTCAGAAGCCTCTCTGGGCTACAATCAAGGTGGTAGCAGGGCTGCATCCCTCCGGGAGGCTCTGGGATTCTCCGCCGTTTCCAGCTTCTGGACGCTGCCCACATACCTTGGCTCCAGGTCGCCTCCTCCATCCTCAGAGCCAGCAATGGCGGGTTGAGCCTTTCTCCTGCATCCTTTTGATCCTCACATCTGGCCTTGAGGACAGACACGTATCCAACTCACCTCTCCCCAGGGCCTGCACCAAGTAGGCTGCTCAGTTGCAGATGGGCATGGGAGGTGGGCAAGTTGGTGAATGTACTGGCCGATTTCCGGAGGAGAACAGAACTTCCTGCAAATCCTGTGTGGGCACTGACCCTAACACAACCCTGTTAAAAACAGGGTTCCCTGGTGGCGCAGTGGTTGGGAGTCCGCCTGCCGATACAGGGGACATGGGTTCGTGACCCGGTCCGGGAAGATCCCACATGCCGCGGAGCGGCTGGGCCCGTGAGCCATGGCCGCTGAGCCTGCGCGTCCGGAGCCTGTGCTCCGCAACGGGAGAGGCCACAACAGTGAGAGGCCCGCGTACCGCAAAAAAAAAAACAAAAACAGGGTCTGGTACCCAGAAGACCGGGGTTCCTGGGAGCCTCTGACAGCACCTGGGAGTGGAGGAGGGGCAAAGAGAAGCTGGAGAGGGCTCCGCAGGGTGGGACCTAATGCCAGGTCCTGGCTCAGAGCCCCGGGCTTTGCTTGGACATCACAGAGCAGGGAAAATGGTTCTTTAGGAAAGCCCCCTTCTGGTGATCCAGGCAGTGAAAGTGAAGTGACACAGGCTTCGGAGGCCCGTAAATCGCTGGGATTGCTTCCGAGGATGGGGTGGGGAAGGCCAACGGGGACACATTCCCCAAGGAGCCGCGAGCCTCCTTTCTCATGGGTTTGGTATAAACGAGGTGCGGGGAGAGGATGAGTGAGCACCCGTCAGGTGTGGTGACCACACATGCGCTTTGAAGGCACTCACCCCCTGATCTCCATCCACGGCTGGGGGGTCTCCTCTCCTAGTCTCCCTCCGCCTGAATAACGCACCGCATCCTAGAGGCCCTGCTCCCCTGAGCTCAGGCACACTGCCCCCCAGTCCCTATCCCCTAGCCCCAGTAGTGAGCTGCCGTTCTTCAGTCTTTCCCAGTTTGCAGTCTACCTGCATTATCGCCTTTGGACCTCACAAGAAGCCTCTGAGCTGGCACAGCAGTTCGTTATTCCCATTTTTCAGAAGAAGACCCGGAGCGTCAGAGTGGTGGGACCGCCACCAGCAGTGCAGTTTTGAAAGAGGGAGCGATGGAGAGATAGGGCTGAAGCATGGGCAGGTACATGAGGGGTCTTCCTGTGAGCCCTAGAACCAGGGAAGAGCGGGATGGAGTAGCGGGTGCCTGCAGGTGTCAGAAGTGGGGGCTTTGGAAGTGCTGCAAGGAAGGGTGACCCGGCCTGTCCTGGGTTGCCAAGGAGACTACAGTGCTCTGTGCAGGCAGCATGTGGATGCCCAGAAGAAATGCTCTAGGGGAGAAAAGACTGGGAGCCATGCAAAGAAGGGGGGCTCACTACACCCGGGAGAGAGAGAGAGAAAGAGGGCTGTGTGAGAGCTGGTCCAGGATGTGAGGCAGGAGTTCTGTGTATGGTCCTCTTCAGGGTCTGAACACCTTGAGAGTTACGTGATCTTTCCAGGGGGGATATTAAAAATATTTAAAACCCATCATGGCACAACTGATCAGATTGTATGCCAGACAGAAACCACCTGTGCAGCCCTACAGGCATGCCAGCTTCACCCCAGCACTGGGACGTTTCCCATAGAGGCGTGAGAAGATGCACCATTCCCAGAATGCATCAGGCCAGCTGTCTTCCCAATCGGTACCCAAGACTCAGCTCCCCATCTTCTCTTGGCTGGCCACTCCCCAGGGTCCCCCTGCTAGAAGTGGCCAGGGCAGTCCTCTGACCCTGTGCAGCATGGCTATCCAAGCAGCCCTCCTCAAATACTATTTGCTTGTTTACATTTCTGGAGCTCCTCCAGAAGCTTCTTGAGGACAGAAGCTATATCCTTTTGGTCCTTGTATCTTCCGTACTCAGCCCACTGCCTGCCATGTTGTAGACACGGGATCCCTGAATGAGATGGGTCCTAGGACCCAGCTCTGAGCAGTAAGAAGTAAGTGCAGGTTGGTAACTGGGGCACCCTGGAAAGCATTTTAAAACAGACAGCCTTAGGATATTCCCTGGTGGTCCAGTGGTTAGGACTCCATGCTTCCACTGCAGGGGGCCTGGGTTCGATCCCTGGTTGGGGAACTAAGATCCCACAAGCTGGGCAGTGGGGGGGGAAAAAAATCCAGATAACTTTAGAAGGCATGCACCTTGACCCTCCCTCCACTCTTCTGCCTGCCTGGAATTCAGATGTGATACCAAGGAGTACAGCAGCCATCTTGCAACCATGAGACCACAAGCATGAGGATAAAGGCCCACACACTAGAGTGGAGGGACAGAAAGATGGAAAGAACCTGGATCATAAGCAATGACCTGAGTGGCTTACCTTGGAATTCCTGTTGGGCGGGACCTACAATCTCTCCGCCTCACTTGTTGAAATCCAAAGTCATTTGGGTTTTCTCGTTCATACAGCTAGAAACAAACCTAAGTGATACAGGTCTCTCATTTAGAGGCTCTCACAGCAGACAGGAAGCTCAAAGGCTGAACATTCCAATTTTTACTGTCTCCTGGGACATTACTATTCACAGTGTGGTCCCCAGACCAACAGCATCAGTAGCTTCTGGGATCTTGTGAGAAATGCAGACTCTCAGGCCCCACCCCGGACGTATTCAATCAGAATGTGCATTTTAACAAGGTTCCAATATGTATATTTAAGACTGAGAAGTACCATCCTAAGAAACTCATCCAAGGCTAGGAAGTTGCTTTGTCTTTCTCCTGTTTCAATTCCTATGGCTGCAAAAACAACCTATTTCTAGGTGTCAATGGATTTGTCACACACGGGCACCCGCATTGCTCTGCATTCCGCGATTTAGCAATCAACTGGAAGGGGCTTATGGATCCCCACTTTTCAGAAGAGGAGAGTAAGTCACAGAGAGGCTCGTCAGCCACCCCAAGTACAGAGCTTTCAGACAATCCTTCAACGATGAAATCAAGCTCACAGGCCGAAAGGGTGGACAGGCAACTCTCTTTTCTAAAGGAAGCAGCGCTGCAGGGGTGCTACAAAGCAAAGGGCAGGCAGCACCGAAGCGCTGCCCCTTGGCACCTCTGAGGCTGACTGCAGCAGCCAGGGGCAAACAGACCCCGCTTTCTGCCCCACGCGCTGCAATATAAGTAGCTCTGCATCTGGAGGCTTCTGTAATCTTCCAGCAGCTCCAAGCTGTATCATATTTAATGCCTGTCGCTAGACAAGCATGGCCTTTTATGGGTCCTTCTAACACTTATAGTGTTGCAGGAAAGCCATAATCCCCAACCCCCCAGGAAAGCATAATTTGTCCATCAGACCCCTTTGTTCTTGATTTTTAACTGTAGTCTATTAACTAAACTACTTAAAACACAGTATAAGCTCCATCAGTAACAACTTCCCAAGTATAGCCTCTCAGCCTTGGAGTGCTTTCCAAGTTCTGCATGAACTCCTTGGGTGTGAAGAGTTTTCCAGCCACGTCGGTCCATAAATATATAAGCGACCACTTCCTGAATTGCCACATAATCCTTACCACTATCACTTATGTTTTCTTTTATTGCCATCATCATTGGCGCCTTGACAGGAGAATAAAATACTCTTTCTGGAGGATGAAGTGCTCTGCATCCTGCATAATTTTAACTCACCCACAGTCCCAGATTGGGGGTTTTATTTCCATCTCCACTGCAAGGAAATTGTCTCTTCATAATCAGTGGGGATTTCAGATTGGGGGTTAATTCCATCCTCTCTTTTCTCCTGACATAAGCTTTGCCTGAGCTGGGTCCTGTGGGGAAGAGAGGTCTTCTAAGAGGTACCCCCAGACCCCTAAAACCGTAGAGATGGGAAAGAAAGACACACATCAGAGACGGCTGAGGGGGCCAGTGTATGCAGAGCAAAGTTGGGGGGAGTGGTGGTAGGAAGAGCGTGGGTGATGAGCTGTCACACTCTGTCAGGACAACATGCTTTATCCTGGAGCTGCATCTGCCCACCTATTGTCCAGCAACTCAGGGAAACCAAGGGACATGCTAGGAACTCGGCCCCAGAACAAGCCCCCCAGAACCCCGCCTCACCCCCACTGTGGTTTGCAGCACACAGAGACCCCATCTTCCTCAGGTCCATCGTTCTGTCAAGCTGGGAGACAAGTCTCTCTCTCTCTCTCTCTCCCCATGCCATCATTTTGTCCACCCCCGACTATCCTAAACAAGGAGGCTCTCAGCCTCGTGATACCGTCCCCAAAGGTTGAATGGTTGCTGTCACGAGAATAAGTACACTTGTAAAAGATTAAAGGGGGTGGCAGGGAGGAAGAACCAGGTGGTGCTGAAGTCCAGAGGAATCACACTTCCAAACCTCTGTTTTGTTAGGAAAGACCTAAACCAGCGGACCACACCCTGCGTTGCCTCCTTCCTCCCCTGGCTGAGGTCCTTTCTAGCCCTCCAAAGTGAGGGGAAGCCTGGGATGGAGGCCCAGCTTTGCAAAAACACAGGGAACCAGAGGTAGTCTCCCCAGACTCACACAGACCCCTTCTCTGTGCTTAAAAGGGCATATATGATAAATGTGTCAGCCCAGGCTCTCCGTCTCCAAGCCCTTCCCTCCTTATCTTTCACACATCATATTTCTCTTGCTTCGGGCATAACTGACCTTGGAACCAGAGATCTGTAGACAGCTCAAAACAAATCCGGTGACCCCTCTTGTCCTCGGAGGTGGAATGTTCTTGATGGGAAATGGATTGCAGAGGAGAAGGGGCTGCTTGATTGGTGACTGTGCCCTGCAGAGCAGGGGTGAGGGAGACAGGGCTGGACCACCAGGGTGATGTGCCTGGTTCCGTGGAAGCTCCCCACCTTTCCACTCCCATCCCTGGCTCGCTTCCTCTGCCATAAGCTGCTCTCAAGACCCTTTCTTTCCACCCGAGGGGTTCCAAATGGGGTGTCTCCCCCCCCCGATTTTCCCTGGGAGGTGAGGCACCCATGGCCCCAAAGGCTGCCTGAGCAGCTCCAGCTCTGGGGGAGGGGCGTCTGTGGAATGCAGCCCTCTCCCCACGCTCAGAGGCCAGCCCAAGGGGCACAATAGAATACATTAGTCCCACAGCCCTTTCAGCTCTGCCTCTTTAAGAACAATGGCGGCCACTGAGCTGATTTTTGCCAAATGACTGGCTTTAGTCCATTCGGAGCAGAATGGAGGCCGCCAGACAAAGTCCATATTCAGGGCTTCAGAAGGGGTTGGCTAATGGGCACCAGCCCAGGCTACTTCCTGGGACCCACTCTCAAAGCATCCCAGTGGCCAAGAAATGGCCCAGCAGCTGACACCAGCCAGCCAGGCCCATCCCCATCCTGGTCAGAGCCACGCTGCTCCTGAGACAGGTGACCACGCTGCCACCCTGAACACAGGCAAGGCAGATTCTCTGTTTAATTTGAGAGTCCTGGTACCAGTGGTTAACTCCAGAACAATCTTAAGTATTGCGAGTTTTATTTAGGGAAAGCCAGCTGGGCTTCTGGGAGGGAGTACTGCGAGTTTTATTTAGGGAAAGCCAGCTGGGCTTCTGGGAGGGGGCGGTGCCGTAATAACATCAACTCTGCGATGTTAGGAGTCTAGTTTTCCAGCCCGACCGAGCAGAGGGACCTACCTCTCGGTCTCTCTGAGCCTCAGGGCCTTAATTTGTAAGGCAGTTGGGCGATTTAGGCTCTAGACCCCTTCAAACCTTGAAACTTTATGTAGAAAGAAAACTCTGACCATGCCTCCTTTACTTTACATCTCATACTGCATTAGGAGCTCTGAAAACACCAGAAAACCCAGAAGCCCAGGGCAAATATTAGTGATGATTATAACCAGCAAAGATCAGTGTGAAAAAGATCGGTGTGAAAAAGATCGGTGTGAAAAGATGAATGTGGAAACAGCAAAGCCACCACCAGAGATACAGCTGTTTTGAGGTGACTTTGTTTTTTTTTTGTTTTTTGTAATTTTTTGGCCGCGCCGCGCGGCATGTGGCATCTTAGTACCCTGACCAGGGATCGAACCCGTGCCCCTTGCATTAGAAGCTTGGGGTCTTAGCCACTGGACCCCCAGGGAAGTCCCCGCTGATGTGATTTCTTTTTTTATTCCTATAACAACTGTGTCCAAATGGGAAGATGAGAGAGCCACCTGGTTGGCAGTGCGGACTGGGTGCTACCGTGTCGCCCTCACCAGCCCTGCCTTCTCCCAGCTCCTTCTCTTCTCTGCTGTGGACATGCTCTGATCCCCCCCGGGAAAGATGCACGACTCGGCCATAAGCTTTGAGCACTTCTCTTTGCATTTTTCTTCTTTGCTACTGCACTTATCAATATGGAAGATACAAGAATTTTGCCTAGATTTTTTGGTGCACCTGAGAAAGTCATTTCAAGCACCCAAAGCTTAGGTATTGAAAATGGGACATCTCGGGAGGGAATATGTCCTGCCAGTTCAGCCCAGACATCACCTGCTCGGAGGCGTCTTCTCTATTTAAATTGCACCCAGCCTCTCCACAGCAACCACCCCCCTTTTCCTGCTTCATCTTCCTACCCACCTCTTATGCTCTTCTAACACCCACATATTTTTCTCATTGATTTTATTGTCTGTCTCCCCCTATACCATCACCAACGCTTCCCAAGGGCAGAGATTCCTATCAGTTTTGTTCACAACTGCATCTCACAGAACAGTGCCTTTGTCCCTAGAAAGCACTCAAGAAGGAGACACTTGCTGAATGAACAAATGAACTAATGATGAATGAATGAATGAGTGAATGAGGAGAATATAGGATACAAACCTATCTATGGTATGATTCAAATTTTGCAGAGGGCTTCTCTGGTGGCGCAGTGGTTGAGAGTCCGCCTGCCGATGAAGGGGACGCAGTTTCGTGCCCTGGTCCGGGAAGACCCCACATGCCGCGGAGCGGCTGGGCCCGTGAGCCATGGCCGCTGAGCCTGCGGGTCCGGAGCCTGTGCTCCACAATGGGAGAGGCCACAACAGTGAGAGGCCCGCGTATCGCCAAAAAAAAACAAAACAAAACAAAAAAAACAAATTTTGCCAAAAGACTGGAAAGAATAAAAAGAAGTGAGTGGTACAAAGTACTGTACATAAAATAGATAAGCAACAAAGATTTACTGTAGAGCACAGAGAATTATACCCAGTATCTTGTAATAACCTATAATGGAATATAATCTGAAGAAAAAACAAATCCCTTTGCTGTACACCTGAAACTAACAGAATATTGTCAATCAACTATACTTCAATTTAAAAAAAGCAAGGAGGGAAAGAAGGAAAAAAGACAGCTAAAAAACTGAAAATAACTACAGTGAAATGTTCATTGTCTCTGGTTGTTGGAATCAAAAGTGATTTAAACTATCTTCTTTTGGCTTTTCGTCATTTTCTAAAATGTCTACAATGATGATATATCACTTTGGGGGAACAAAAATTGAAAGTATAGATATTAACTATTTTTCTCAGCAAAAGGAACAATGTGAGTCTCTAATATTAGTCCCAATGACATAGGTTTTTAAAAATCCTGCTTCATTTGAAATGTCAGGTAATTATTGCAAAAGATTTCGTGTGGGACAGGGTGAGTGATGGCTCACATGGGGGATAATTGCCCCCATTGTCCAGTTCACGATGCATACAGAGTCATATCTGCATCTTCCAGACCACACAGAAGTGAAGTCTGGTGTGAGAACTCTGGGGCCAGCGATCAACCAACAGGTATTTAATGAGCTCCTACTATGTGCAAGGTTCTTGCTGTGCATCCTTGCTCACTCCTGTGCATGTGCCCTCCTCACTGCCCCCCAAGACCTCTCACCACCCCCGTCTGCTTTGTGTGGACTGCCTGCCCTCCCGGGGCATCCCAGGCCCAGTCTGGATATCTTTCCATTGCGTTCTGCATCCCCTAAGGAAGAGACTCTGAGCTTCGTCCACCTGCTCTAACTCTGGGCAGCAGCAGAGGAGGGTTTGAAGCAGGCTCGGGGGTCATGCAATGGTCCCTGGGGGATGCGAGGCCTCTGAGCTCCCTCCCAGCAAACTCGCCTTGGTCCCCTCCACCCTCCCGGCCACTGCCAGGCATGGCACAAGCTCTGCCGGAGGTGACCCACCCATGGGAAGGGGCCAAGAGGGGAGCCTTGGAAGGTCATATGCCTGTCATATCAGGAGAGCATTTGACAGCTGCCCTTTCCAGGCTGCAGGAATTCATCCTGTAATAGCTTGCCACGCAAAACACACCTTTCCTTTCCCATTTGGACTGGACTGTGTCCCGGGAGGGGAGGGCTGGTGAGAACTCTGCCCTGCGCACACGGAGGACCTGCGTTTCCTGCGGAGTCCTGGGGGTGTTTGTTCTGAGGAAATGCTGCACCAGTGGGGTGTCACCCAGCAAGAGAAGGGAGGCAGAGAGCCGGGGGTTCGGACATCGGGGAGCGTGTCTGGGCATGTGGCGGGATCCTGCGAGGCTGGAGGGATTTCCTGACAAGCTAATGAGGGTGCTGGCAGCGCACAGCCATCACTGCAGGAATCCTGGCTCTAATTGGGATCTAGCCTTGGCTCCTGTGGAGGACGGCCGCGTGTGAGTGCTGGGGCCCGTCCTCCCCAGGAACTTCCTGCCCTGCCTGTAGGGCCCCTGCAGGGCACAGCCCCAGGACACTCTGCAGCCTGTCACCAGACCCCCCAACTGCCCCTCTTCCCTCCCCTTCCCCCCACATTGAAATGCTTTCCATATCCCACCCAGGACACCTTGACCTAAGTAGACGTGGCTAGAGAGACCAGCTTCTCTGCAGCCCTACCTGAGTGCTTTGGGCTCCAGGCCAGCCTCTGCGCCGCCCACTTGTCCGGGTTCTGACGCCCATGTGTGCTGCCTTCCTTCTTCCTTCCTACAGTCTCCTGCAGATGGAGAATTTCCACCAGAAGGAGAAGAGTGTGGCCGGTGCTCAAGCTGGACCTCGCAGCCTGGGGGACCTGCTGTAGAGGGGGAGGGAACCCCAGGGCTGGTGGGGCCTCCAGACTCCAGGGAACATTCTCCAGAAGGAAGGACGATTTCCCACCTTTCAGGGCATGACCAACCCTCGATCAGCCTCTTGTCTTGATGAAGTTATTATAGTTCTGGCCTTTTGGTCATTCATTCAGCTACTCCGTGCTGGGTGGGGAGTGATCAGGGCGAACATGAGGCAGATCCACTCTCAAGGTAGCCCAGCCTCCTGGAGACCTCATTTGCCTGTCCGCCAGCTGAGATGAGATTCAGATTCTGACTCGGTGAAGATCTACTCAATGCCTTCTTTGTGTCAGACACTTTGACAATCATTTATACACAGATGAGCGCAGTAGAACCTCAGCAAGTCTGGGAGGTAAGTTAGTTCTGACGAAACTGAGGGTGAGACATTAAGAAATTTGCCCAACGTCACCCAGCTGACGAGTAGAAGGACCCAGGTGCGGGGCTCAGAATATCTTTGACACGGCACAGTGGCCAGGGGGGTAGGGGTAGGAGGAAGGGGGCTACTAACTGAAAAGATTAACGCATCAAAACGAGCCCCGCGTTAGGTGACAGGTCCTTTGCCACTGGTCCGCACTGGGCCACGTGCACCCAGGGATCGAAGGCCCTCGCTAGGCTGGGTGCCGCTCCACGCCCACTTGCCAGAGAGGCTGCCTCATCCCGCCCCAGCAGAGGACCCCTGGCACTTTTCCGACAGCTGTGGCTGCAGCGCAGGGGCCTCCTTCGACGAGGGGCGCGGAGGTGTACGTTCGGATCGGCGTTCCAATCTGGCCTCCTTGTTCCCTTTTGTCTGTGTCTCTGTCCTCCTTTCGAAAAAGAAAGCAAGGTCTCTATTGTATCCCATTGTGTACTGACTGCCCAGCCGCTGGTTTTTTCCGCCCTGTCTCATTAAGATGGATGGGGCTGCTGCCTTATTAATAATTGGGAAGGTTGCCCTTTGTTTCCCTTTCCTCTCCTCACTAACGAAGCCTGCTCCAGTGGCTCCATAAAGAGCCTTGCAGCCCCGGGCGCACCTGTGCCCTGCGTGTACCGCACCGGCTGCCAAGGCACGTCTGCTGGCCAAGCCTGAGAGCCGCAAATGTACCCACCACACCCAGGGCTCTGGAATCACAGGAAGAAGGGCTGCCGCCGTCCAGCCCCAGGGAGGCTGCTGGATCTGCCCAGGGTCACCCATAGCGTGGAGGTGAGAACCCCAAGCCAAGTCCTGGATCTGCACCGCTCCAGCCTCTGTTCCATTCGCTTTGCTGCCCTGAGCATCTCTAATCCTTTGGCAAACCGGCATCGTTCTAGGCACTGGGACCACTGTAGTGAACAACGCATCAAGTCGCCTCCTTGCCTGGCTTTCCAGTAGAGTGAGACAAGAAAAGAACAAACACACAAGGAAGCAAGATGTTAAGAAACTGGGAAGTGCTGTGGGGAAAAAGTCAAACAGGGTGACTAGCTCTGAAGGTCTGAGATCAGGCCTCTCTGAAGAAGTGACATTTCCCTGGAGAGCCGAATGCAGTTAGGATGGTTCCAAGCCCCCGGCAAGAGGGCAGAGGCCTCAGGACCGGGACTGTCACGTGTGAAGCAGTGAGGGCCCCGGAGGCATTACGTTGTATGGGGCTGATATTAGCTGGACTTGGCTGGAAACTTCAGGAAAGAGACGGAACCTACCTTGGGTTACATCGGGGCTAGGCTAAGTGGGAGAGGAGGTGGCTGGACAGTCCGGGAGAGGGAAGCCTGGAGCTGGGGCAAAGCTGGGGGTGGGGAAAGGGCCACCAGCCATGAGTCAGGAGGGTGCAGGCACAGGGTCCTAAGTCTCTGTAACCAATGGGTCTGGGTGCTTGACCCCCTCCCCCTGCCCTCACTCGCAATCCCGCCTCTCTCATTCCAAATGGATGGGACCCGATCCCACAGGCTGTGGCTGCAGAGCCCAGGCGAACAGCGAGGAACAGGGGAGATAGGAACATCCAGGTGAAGGAGAACTCCATTGGAGAAAGGTGAGGCCTCACCAGCTTGTCTGTTTGTACAAGCCGTTGGCTGTATGAATTATGTTCCGGGCACAAGTTCAGACTTCACCAGGCCTGCCCTTTCTGCCCCTTCTGCTGAGAACATAGGTGTCTGTCCTCGGAAAACACTGCAAAATTCTTCCAAGGGCACAGAGTCCCCTCCGTGTCTACCCTACCCACCCACCCCCCCAAAAAAAAGCAGGAAGGAGAAAAGGGAGAGGTGATATTTGCTTCTTGTTATGCTACTTGATTTTCTTCAAGCCTCTCTGACTTCTTTTATGTCCTGGGCTCAATAACGAAAGCGTATTCACCCAGCCAAAGACAAGGATCTCTCTGCTTTCAGCGATGTCCCAGTTTGAGGGATTCTGGCCCCCAAGTCCCCTCTCCCACCCCCGCCATGTCAGGAAGATTAACGCCCTTTCTCCAACCTGTGAATGGGAGGCTGGGCTGTCACTGACCTCCAAGAAAAGGGGGCCCCCGCATGTTTGCATGGGACTGAGGGAGCTTGGTTGAGTGCACACACATACACACACATGCATCATCCTGGGATCCACCAGGGGAGGCTTTTATCCTCCACGCCGTTTTCGGCTGCATCAAAATTTATCATGGACTCCAAGTGGAGGAATTAGGTTGATTCTCTAGTACATCTGGGGGCCGGCAGGTCCCATGGGGAGGGGACCCGGGCTCCGTCTGCTTGAGTTAACCCCACAGATTTGGTGAGCCTCCACCGTTGCTTCTTTTGGTCCTGCTCCCAGAATTTACTGATGAGAAGAAAGGAGCAAATCCCAAGAGCCCTGACCAAGTGCCACCCGCCCTGGGCCCACCCTCAGGGTCTGCCCTGACAACTACCTGCTCTGTTCTCCCGCCCCAGGGTCTGACTGGTTTCTCTCCTTCTGACCTTGCTCCTAGGGTCAGGTTTTAGAATGGTCTTCACACCTCATAGCCCTGCAGTTGTAACACAGATGCTGGAGTCTGGCTAAGTCTGCCCCCTGAGGCTCGCCACCTCCTGCCCATCCCCCAGATCTCCTTCATTTGATTTGTAACACTATGTATATATGTTTCTGAGCATGTTTCCTCAGCCTAAAATAGTGAGGATCCTAGTAGCTATCTCATCAGGGTGTATGAATGCATTTAAAGGAGGTGATGCCTTGAGAAACGTAACGAGAACATTAGTGATGCTTCTTCTTTGCCGGATTCCAGGACCCTCTGAGCAGCTACAGCAAGAGACTGAGGTGTGTTCGTCTTTGTTCCCCAGCTCCAGCTCTCCAGCTCAGACCTTTGCACACCTGACAAGCTCATTACATGTTTGTTAAAAATACTTCAGACCCATCCAGTCCTGGGTGCTGATCACTCAGAAGCCGCAGCACACAGATTTGCTGACCTAAGGAATCCATTCACCCTGAAGGTCAGGGACCCAACAGATCTCCATGTTTTCCCCTTCCCAGGTAGGCATGTACGTGCCAGGGACCTTGTCGTCCTTAAAACAAAAGAAGGCCTAATGGCACCCACTTACGGCATTGGCGGGGCAGGGATAATTTTTGTGGACAAAATACCTTTTAACACTCTTTAAAGTATTGTGAGAAGTAAGCTCACTGCTCATTTCAAAGGGCAATGATGACTGGTGGTTGCCAAGGGGGAGGGGTGGGGGAGGGAGGGAGTGGGAGGCTGGGATTAGCAGATGCAAACTATCATATAGAGGATGGATAAACAACAAGGTCCTGCTGTACGGCACAGGGAACTACATTCAATATCCTGTGATGAACCATAAAGGAAAAGACTATGAAAAACAAATGTTTATGTGTATAACTGAATCCCTTTGCTGTACAGCAGAAATTAACACAACACTGTAGATCAACTGTACTTCAATAAAATAAATTTTTTTAAAAAAGGACTGTCCTGGGACTTCCCTGGTGGTCCAGTGGTTAAGACTCCCTGCTCCCAATGCAGGCCCAGGTTTGATCCCTGGTCAGGGAACTGGATCCCACACGCATCAATGAAGATCCCACATGCCGCAATTAAGACCTGGCGCAGCCAAAAAAATTTACAAAAAGGAGTCATGACTGAGACATTTACAGCCACCGAGCGATGCTTCTCTTTGTCGCTGACAAAGTTTCATTGCGTCAGACTCTGCCTCTCTTTGACAAGTTCTTCTGGTCAATGTTTTTCTTCCATAAAGGCGACCCACCGGGCCGTGCCTCATGGGGCTTTCACGATGGATCCTCACACGAATGGGAGTGGCCAGCAGTGCTGGGACAGGAGGGAAGTGGCTGTGCCCTCCCGGTCAGGGAGTGACAGTGGGTGTGGACTCACCCACTGGGCGTCCGAGAAGAGCCATGAAGAGTTCCTCCCAGTGCCACTGTCCCTGGCGGCTGTGTGTCGGCACCGCTCAGGACAGGCACCGCCAGCCAGAAGCCTTGCGTGGATCCTGACTACCTCTTGCAACAAAGCCTAAAGACAGGGCCCTCTGCAACCTGGCTCAAAAGTATCCCGCCATCTTCACCTCCACGCACCCTTACTCCACGGCCAAACCAAACGGGTCCCCTTTCCCTAAACAACCACAGCCTTCCCACCTGCCAACCTTGACCTTTGCTGTTTCTGTTCCTTGAGAGGCTAATCCTATCCCCTCCATCATTTAAAACCCCCTCGCCTCCCCCTCCAGGTTCACCCCCCCTTCCTGACCACATCAGCAAGACCTCTTCCCTGAATGCTCGTGGCAGTTTTTGCTCTGCTCTACGGCCCTGCTCTTCTTCTACTTTGCTTTATGTGTGTCTCTGTCTCATCCGTCTTCCTAGATTGGAGGTTCTTAAAGGGCAGGGACCTCATCTTGTATATTTCCCACCACATGTCTTGTACAGTGTCATACGTGGATGGGCGGACAGATGGATGGATGGGAAAAGGGAGGGGGGGAAAGGAGGGAGGAATGAAGGAAGACACGGGAAGGAACAATAAACAAAGGGCCTTTTGCCCTGGGGACCACCAGCGTCCTAGGTAGTAACCAGAGAGGCCTGGCCCACTGAAGAGGCTAGACGTGCAGGCCCTTCTTTCAATGGCTCCCTCCTTCCCCTCCCCGCTGCCTGGTGCTCCCTTCAGCAGGATCCATCACACAGGCCTGGGCTCACTGAGGAGAAAATTTGCAAAGGCAGAGCAGGAGTGGCCTTGTCCCATGAAATCCTCTTCTTCAAGGGCCACTGCATCCACAGGAAATCAATGAGATACAGACCCACCTGCTGGGCCCCTTTATCCCATGGCCCTGACACCCCGGAAGCTAGTGTGGCCACACACAGCAGAAGACACACAGTCACCTCAACCGGGGAGTCACCGGTGGTCACTGGCAGTGACAGATTCTCCCTGCTGCACAGACACACTAAGCTGATGCTGAGTGACAGGGACAAAAGCCACCTTCCACAAGATGCTTCGGTTAACCAGAACTCCGCTGCTCACAGTTCTCACCTCGTGGAGGTTTTTGTTTATTTGTTTTATTTCTTAGATCCCAGTACCCTTTCTGGAGGAAAAAGAGAAGCAATCCAAGAAAACAAACTGACAGTAGAATTGTGGTCAAGAATAGTTCCTGGAAAAAAAAAGCAGGGTGATGCTTTAGCATCCAGAGTTTCAGAGGCAATTTCAGCAAAGGTGGAGGAAGTGACTCTGCCCTGAATCAGCAAACACAGCAGTTCTCCTTCCCTGGCTGCCCCAAGCCCTCGCTGGAAGCTGGAGGCTGCCTGCACCTGTCGACTGGCCGATTCACAGAGCCGCACGCCAAGGATCCAGGTGACCCCACGGTACCCAGCTCACTTTCCCCACCCTGGTAACTGAAGGATCCGAGGACCGTGCTGTGACTAAAGCCACCAGAGCCACTGCATGGCCTCACTGCCCAGGAGGAGCTCTGGTGTCCCGCAGACGCTTGTCCCAGTCTCTCTCCCATCAGCCACTCTCCGTGTGACCTCGGCAGGTAGAAACCGCTCTGCTCGGGCTCCTCATGATGATAACATGCACTCATCAGGTGGGGAGATAATGCGTATCATGGAGTCTAATTCTCTAACACACGTAGGAGCTAAACGAAAGTTGAGTTTCCTTTCCTTCTTCCTGCCTTCCAAACCTTTCACACCCCAGGCCCCTGGCCATCCCTCCTAGAGGGTTCTGTCTGCACCCCACCAGGCCTCCTAAGGTGAGATGCTTGGACCCATCAGACCCTGAGACCCCCCCCCGGGACACTGCCCCCTGGATCTGAAGAGTCTGGGGCAGGCACTTGCCCTGGTGAGCCATGCCCCGCAACTGGGGAAGGACAGAGCTCAGAGGGAAGACAAAACAGTCAGCCCGTGAAGTTCTCCCCCAAGCCTCCTCGAACCATCCTTCTACCCTGGCACGGTGCCAGCTCCATCACATGCCGAGATACCTCACTTAATCCCTATGACGTAAGGACTGATACTGTCCCTTACAGATAAGGAAACTGGGGCCCAGAAAAGTAACTTTCTCAAAGTCACACATCTCATAAGCGGTGGAACAAGCCTTTGAGCCCACGGGGTCTGGCTCCAGAGCCAGGCCTGCAGCACCTGCACCTGGGGGCGCTCTACATCCTCAAGGCTTCGGGCAGGAGAAAGTCCCCATCCCAGCACTGCCTTGGGGGAGTCCCGTCGTGGGTAAACATTTTTCATATATTCTTCCCAATTCTCACAGCAAGCCTGCACGGTAGCTATAATTTTCCCATTTTTCCAGATGAGAAATACTGAGGTCCAGAGGCGGGAAGTGAAACTGTTAAGTCACAGAGCTTATAAGAGGCCGAATCAGATTCATCTGATTCCAAAGCCTGTGACTCTTCCAACGCCCCAGATGAGAGGTCGGCTTCAGACACACAGAGGGAGCCTGAACATCCACCCTCGGGATGGTTTCAGAGGTAATGAGACCCCATCTCTTCAAGCTCCCCCAGGACCCCCAGGTACAAACCAAACTCCAGCCCGCGTCTTTCTGCTCCATGACCCTCTCCAAGAGCCCAGCCAAACGTCTGCCATAATGAGTGTGTTATCTGGGACAGGAACACACACACTAACAGACAGATTAGTGGGGCCGCCTTTATCTGGGTTTAACTGTCTGCTGGTAGAGACCAGAGCCCAAAAGGATTATGACAGAGGAGGGGACACTGATTTGGGGCGGAGGGGGTGTTGGATGTTTAAGGGGCTGTCAGGGTGACTGGGGGGAGGGAAGCCTGAGCTTGGAGGTGGGAAAGCCAGAGAAAGGGCCCCCAGTGCAAGTGGGCTGGACAGAGGTCAGATGCATGCAAACCTAGCCCTGCAGCGTTGCACGCGCCATCACTTCTGCTAGCAGAGCTGGTGATGCCCTGATTCCCACTGCTATCACCATTATAACCAGCAGCAGCATCACTTACTTATGTATCGGCATCATTTATTCATCCTCTTGACATTCTCTGCAATCCTGCACACAGTGTGGATCCCTCCCCACTCCTAGAAGTCTCTCCACAAATGCAGGGACCACTGAGCCACAGAGCACCCCCAAAGCAGGCTCCAGCCCGACACTCTGGAACCATCCCCTCTTATAACAAAGCACAGACTCCTCAGCTGGGTCTTCATGTTCCGGAACCTGAGACCCTGCCCTCACCCAGCGAAGACTCCTGAGTGGGCAAACAGAGATGCTGCCCCTTGGGGACCTGCAGCAGGACAGCCGCCTCTGGCCCTTGAAGGATCCTGCTGGGCTGGGGGTGATGGCATGCCCTGAGCTGGCAGAATGGAGTCCAGTCCACAAAGCTCCTTGGTTGAAGGAACAGCTATCCCGTGCTCCTTGGGGGTGCCCTGGAGGGTGCTCCCTCACATATTCACTACTGCCTCTGGTGCACCCATTCCCATCAGAGCTGGGAATATGGTGATGGCTGCTCTCCCTTTGTGTCTTGGGATGGGAAGCCAATATTTATCGTTGATTTCAGGCCCAGAGGTTGTAAGAGAGCCAGTGGCTTTCCAGAAAGTCTGAACAAGATAAAAGGAGATCAATAGCTGGAGAATGATTTGGGGGCTGAAAGTAGGGCACATCCTGGTGCAAGAGTGAATTTTTGTTTGGAAAGATATTAGATGCCTCTCAAGGCTAATGAGGAGGTAACTGGTGTATCAGTTACCTATTGCCAGAAGACAAACAGCCCCGAAACGTAATGGGGTGACTCCCACATCTGGCTGATGGCAGGCTATTGGCCGGGATGACGGAGGCCACTGGGCCACGTGTCTCTCATCATGAGAAGTTGCTTCACACGGCGGCAGCCATAGAGTTCCACAAACCAGAAGAGAAGACCAGTCCCACTGCGCAAGTGCTTCTCAGCCTCCGCTGGTTTCCAAGTACCCAGAGCCACTCAAGTGACAAAGCCCAGGAGGGAAGTCAGCGTGCGTGCAGGAGGGTGTGATTCCAAGGAGGGGGCGGACTGCGGCCATTTTGTGACCTACCTCTAGGAGACCTGAGTGGCCAGGCTGTCTTTTACAATACACACTCTTACAGGAACGTCAGGTGACTTAGGACAGATGGCCAATTAACATCTTAATGGTGTAAGTGAATAAACACACAAAGAAAGAAAGAAAGAAAGAGTGAATAAGGAGGGAGCAGGGAGTGAATGTAGGTCTAGCACTCCAAGTGCCTGAAGAAAACTGAGATCCTCAGGCCTGGGGGAAGATTCTGGAAATTCGAGAAGAAGCCTAAGAAAGACACACAGCTCTTGAAGGTACAAAATCATGAGAGAAAATGATGTTGGGGAGAGAAAGCTTATGGGTGCAGTGAGAGGAAACTGAACTAAGAATCAAAAACCCTATAACTCCTCAAACTTTATTCCTTCTCCAATCATGATGGAATTAATGAATTTCCTTATCTTTTTATCTCAACTAATGTTTATTGAGCTTCTACTCTATGCCGGGCAGTGGGCCCTAAGCTCATGATGTTGCCAGCTGGAAGTCATCCTCATAAGGGGTTCCTGCACCTTCTTAGCGGCATGCTATCCCACTGTATCTCTGAAGCCAGCACCACACCTGCCCTGGAGGGGAGAGGCCGCTCGAGCTACACCACCAGGCTCCCTCCCTACCCCTGGAGGGCCTCTCAGGCTGGCAGCTGCTGTGACACTAGGTCCAGACCTGGTTTTCTGGGTGGACCGGTTGGAGGCCCCTGGCCGATATGAGCTCGAAGCCCCCTTTAGCTCTGACGCTCTAGGATAAGAACGGGAACCATGCCAAGCCCCTGAGTGAGGCACCCGTCACAACCAGTCATGCTGTGCTGTGAAGAAAGCATGTGCCCTCTGGGAGTCACGAGGAAGGCCACCAAGGAACACAGAAAAGCAGGCAGGCTCTTCAGAGCATCTCTGAGCGCAGCTCCTTGGCAAGGCAAACCTGCCCTCCCCAATCTAGTCAGCCACCATCCTGTCACGGGGCCCCCGCTTCCCCAGCACCCAGTCGCCTCATTCAGAGCTCCGTATTCCCAGGACGAACAGTAGAGGCACAGTCCCCGGTTGAGCCCGTTGGTCCTGTCTTCCCTACTCTGCCTCAATTCCCTGCAGGCAGGCTCAGACCGTGAGGTTTAATAGCATCACACGCTCAAAATAGGAAATGATCTTCTTTTTTTCTTTCTTTCTTTTTTTTTTTTTTTTTGCGGTACGCGGGCCTCTCACTGTTGTGGCCTCTCCCGTTGCGGAGCACAGGCTCCGGACGCGCGGGCTCAGCGGCCATGGCTCACGGGCCCAGCCGCTCCGCGGCATGTGGGATCTTCCCGGACCGGGGCACGAACCCGTGTCCCCCGCATCGGCAGGCGAACTCTCAACCACTGCGCCGCCAGGGAAGCCCGACCCAGGAAATGATCTTAACATTATTGCTTGAGGATCCCTTCCCCTTCCTTCCCGCCGCCCCCCGCCCCACCAATACCCTCATGATTAGTTGCCAACTTCTGTCTGTCACCCCCTATAATGGCTGTGGAGCATCCCTTTCTCTTCATTCCTACAACAGCATCTTCCTTAGATCTTATAAGGACCATTGTCAGTCTTCCAGCCCTAGTTTGCCACCTCCCTTCCTACCACCACCCCCCTATTTAAATTCACAGCCTATTTGGGCCAAGCCTTGTATACGCCTATATTTGATCTTCCCACGCTTCCTTCATCCTGGAAGGCTTCACCCCTGCCCTGCCAAATCCTACCGAGCCTTCAGGAAGCTCAGTGGGGCTTCCTCTAAAACTCCTCTCATCTCCTCCCCTGCCCCCTCTTACCACCGCCTGCCCCCCCCACAACCACCACCGTGAGCAGGAAGTCATCCTCTGAATTCCTACTGCCCTGTCTCTGTTCCTGTACTAACATGCTTATCACTTTCTATATTGTGTCCTAGGTGTTTGCATGTTTTTCTGTCTTCCTGATGACAAAGATTCCTTGAAAGATGTAACTAAGTCCTTTTTATCTTTATATCCCCCAAAGAACTAGGACGCTGTCTTTGGATAGATTTGTTGAATGAATGAAGCCTCCAGATTTCACGGAAGGCAGTAACAGAGCATCTAGCTCTTGGGGAAGGGACTTTGGGATCTTGCCCAGAAACAATTTAGTGATTGTAAAAGTTATCACTTGAATTATTTGCCAGAGCTATGTCTCTTGACAGCCATCTGCAGCCACCTCTGTGTTGAAGCAATGAAATTAAAATCTGCTGTACTGAACCAAATTCCTTGAGCAACCCTCCTTTTACACCCCCATGTATGGAAGATAGAAAGCTGCAGCTTCTTGGTACTTTCCTTCTCAGATCTGTGAACGGTCACCCCACAACCCAGGCCATCCCACCCTCACCCCAGCTCAGCCACTGAGCTCATGCCTTCTGGCCTAATTCATTTTCTAGACGGACGGAGCAAATACCTAGCAAATATTATTTATGACTTTGTGATAAATAAGCCTTTTACAGAAGTTATTCAAGGAGTTCTGGGGAATTTCAAGGATAACTTTCAGCAAGTTTTAAAGGTCAGGTCAGCCTGGAATACTGAGTCCATAGTATTTGCCGCTCATTCATCTGTTTTGAATTATTGGTCTCACCCAGCTTCAGTCGGCTCTCAGTGGACGGGCTGCGCTTTAGCTCTCTGGCTGTATTTTATTTCGATAGTGGGAAAAGGGGTTTAATAATTATTATTTGCGCTAGACTGACAGTGGAGAGAGAAAAAAAGGGATCATAATGAAATTCAAGCTCTAGCAAATGTGCTAGAAAAGACGAGTTCTACCTGACCAGGCATAATGTCCATGTACACCCACACGGCCATGCACACGGAGCAGTGGTACCCCCTCTGTGCAGAGGTGAGAAGGCACTGGGCTAAACCTGGCAGCACAGAGGTGGGGTCATAAGGGCAGGGCTTTCCCAGAGGGCCAGGAAGCAACGGGCTAGCCTGGGACCTTCTCTAGTGTATGAATGTCTGATCCTCTGCAGATGTTGCAAACAGAACTTCTTGGGAGCAGAGACTGTGTCTCAATTCCCAATCCATGGAATCTAATGTTCCGCCAGCAGGTAGTAGGCACTCAGTAAATATTTATTGGATTGGGTTGGATCAGACTGGATTGGATTGGAATGAGTTGGATTGGCTTGGCTTGGCTTGGCTTGGCTTGGATTGGCTTGCCCTGAGTTGGATCGGGACGGATTGGATTGGGTTGGGTTGGGTTGAGTTGAAGTGAATGGAATCAAATCGAATTGAGCTCCCATTTCTCCTCCACGCTGACTGTAATTTCTTTCCACAAAGCCTTTTATTTTTTTTAATTTTCTTTTTTTGTTGTTGTTGGCTTTTTTTTTTTTTTTCTGGTTAGTTTGTTTAGCTTCGTTGTTTGGATTTGATTTTGATTTACCGAGAGAATGAATTTGCCTGAGGCAGAAGTTTAACTTAGAATGTAAAGGTCTTTACAGGTAGATCTAGACATTTCTCCCTAGATAATTTGGCAAAATTCATTTTCCATTCCTGACACCTAAGAGTATCAGCCTATTTTTCTAGAAATGGTGTGGAATAAAGAAATAAAGAATGTTGTCTCACATTACACCCTTTTAAAATAGTAAAATTTTATCACCTTGTTATAGTTTTGAAGACGGCTTTTCCTCTAGTCTGCTCTACTAATTTGAAACTCTTTATTTGGCATATTCCAAATGGGTGCACATAGGTTCTTTAAAAAAGTACTTGGTGAAGTGAACTGACTGCAGAAAGCCTGATTTGTTCACCTCTTTGGCTGTTTGTTTTAACTCCAGAAGGTAGAAAAATGTCTCCCCCTGTGAGAAATCAATCAAGGGCTCCCTTTGTCTCTAGACTGAGACACTTTCTGCTGGATTCCCTTCTTATAAACATCTGTCCCTCTCACTTTACATGGTAAACATGGCCTGAAGAAACGCTACCTTGGTTAGTTTTTTAAATCAAATTGTATTTAAATGCACTAGTGGACATTTAAAGGACTACTACCTGCAATATGAATAACTAATGTACATCCTATCAAACCCGAATTTTTCATATTGGATTTTCTCAAGGAATATCCATCTCTTCTTTGTTCTTCTTTCAGAGAAGACAATTAGCAGTGAGTGGGTTGTCTGCAGTCTCCTTGCAGGGCTAAGGCCCCAGGAGGACGTGCCTGTTTGCCAGAGTTGCATGTGGTCCACATGGGAGCCTAACTCCAAAAGGGAGGTTTAGAAAGAGAAAGGGCTGAGATCATCAGTCCCCAGAGAGGTCTTTAAATAATGAAGGAGGGTCTATGCCAGAGGGTGCAATGGGATGGTGCAGCAGGGAAAAGAAAACAGCAAATAAGTCCACTGGGTGAGAGAGATAGAAACCCCATGACAAGGACCTTTGATGTCACTGGCTTGTGATTGCTCCTGCATCCAGCTCTGTGCTGGGCCAAAGGGACCAAGCTGACAGAGTCTCTAGCCTGTTTTCCTGATGACCTAGGATTTCTGCAAACCTCTCCAGCTTCTGGATGCGAACCCTCGCTCACAACCCACGTTCATGAAAACATCCTCAGTCTCTACTTACCCCACACTGAGAGCCCCATATGTTATACTCCCTTCCCTTCAAGGTCATTGAATCCCTCTTGTCACACAATTGCACAGGTAGTGCAGGGCAGGGAGGAGAGGCTTCCTTCCATGATGAATCCTTCAGATCAATTTCATAAGGAAAAGCATCCTTTCAGTAAGAAGGAGAGAAAAAAATGAAGACTTTTTGCTAGTACTTCAAAGCATCTGGGGCCAGCTGCATGTCCTACATCAGTTTCTGGGCAAAATCCTTTGGACCACAGAATTTCTATGTCTCCTTCTCCTAGGTCTTTGCTTTATCTACTGTTTGTAGATGGTCTTCTACTTCTTCTGGAGCACCCCCTCTCTCTCTAGCCCCTTCCCCGAGGCAAGGATTTAGGGACAGGAGCCTCATTGTTTGTTCTGTCCACCTTGCTGAGTAACAAACACCTCCAAAACATAGTGGTTTGAAACAGCAATCTATTATTGTCTCTCATGTGTCTGTTGATGGGTCAGTAGGGCAGTTCTCATGGAGTTGTATTTGGTAGGGGCCAGGGCTGGAGTCATCTAAAGGCTTGAGTAGACTGGACATCCAGTGGAGTTGTTTCAGTCTGTTACTGAACTCAGGTCCGGCTGCTCCCTGATTGAAAGCAATACTCAAGAGGCAAGTGTTGGTAGAAAGGAACCTGGGGAGAAGGCAGACTCATGTCCAAAGGCCAAATCCCCACCTGCCAATCAGGGGGCAAGAACTTTTAAAGCGGAGTTTCAGGGGTGGCTGGAGGGGGTTACCTGCAGAACAGCTCAGTCAGCTGACAATCACCTTGAAATTGGTCATGCCGTGGTCTGATCAGTGTCATCTTCAGACAAAAGGCAGGCAGAGGACATGGTTGGAGGTGGTTCTGTCCTGGGAAGACTTCATAGGGTCCTGCTTCATTTCAACTTGATGGCTGACAGGTGATACTGTCAGTTAGAGGTCAGCTGGTTGACGACCAGAACAACCTCATGTGGCTTCTCCATATGGCTTCTCACAGCATGGTGGCAGGGTCCCAAGAAGGAATGTCCCAAGAAGGAGTGTCTCAAGAAGCAAGTGTTCTAAGAGACCTAGATAGAAGCCGCAGAGTGCTCACGGCCTCGCCTTAGAAGTCCCTGGAAGTCACTTCCACCACGTCCTACAGCTCAGGCAAGGCACTAAGATCAGTCCAAGAGCAGAGGAATTCAATTCCACCTCCTGATGGGGTGGGAAGTATACCTGTGCTGGGGCAGAGAACTTGTGGCAGCCATGCTTGGAAACTCTCCTCAGACTCGTACCACAGCTTCTCTTACCACAAGATTCTAAAACCATTTTATTCGTTTCTTATTCCTGTGCTGCCTCTATTCCCTCCCCTCAAACTCACGCTCCCTCTAATGAATGCCTTCTGTTAGGGACACACGTTCTATGAGTCAGTCAAAGCCAGTCCTGAACTGAGCACAGCAGGTTTTGACTCAGAGAATGACTGCCTTAAAACCACTAGAGGGCTTCCCTGGTGGCGCAGTGGTTGAGAATCTGCCTGCCAAGGCAGGGAACATGGGTTCGAGCCCTGGTCTGGGAGGATCCCACAGACCGCGGAGCAACTAGGCCCGTGAGCCACAACTACTGAGCCTGTGCGTCTGGAGCCTGTGCTCCACAACAAGAGAGGGCGCGATAGTGTGAGGCCCGCGCACCGCGATGAAGAGTGGCCCCCGCTTGCCACAACTAGAGAAAGCCCTCACACAGAAACGAAGACCCAACACAGCAAAAATAAATAAATTAATTAATAAACTCCTACCCCCAACATCTAAAAAAAAAAAAAAAAAAACCCACTAGAGAGCTCTCTCTCTCTCTCTTTTTTTTAAGTTATTGGATTTTTTAAACAGTCAGAGAAAGTGCATGGGTCACACACACTGCAGAAATTTTCAGGTGTTCCCACCATTTTGTTTTTTTGGAAACCAAATGACAAATCACCTTCTGAGGTTCTCTTCTGGACTTATATTTAGAGTGAAAAGTCAAAAGAAAGGCAAAAAAAAAAGAGAGTCCATGGGGGCAAAGTGAAAATTCAACTGAAACTAATGAATCTTAAGAGTTTGCGTAATTCTAACACCTTTCCGTTGGAAAGAAAAGCAAATCTCCCAAAGCATCAAAGCTCTGTAGAAAACAAGTGAGGTTTAGAGTGAAAATCCTCAGACCCCAATCTCCTGCCCCCCTCTCCCTGAGCGGCTGCAGGCTGAGGGCAGAAGGACCTGCCACTCACTTTCCCTCGTAGCCTAAGGAGCAGGCTCTTCCCAGCCCTTCTGGCCTGCTCTGGGGTCCCTCTGAACCATCGGGGAAGTCTCATTCCCAGGGTCTCTCCCCCAACTCCTGAGAATGACTGCCCTGAGGGTGTGGGGCAGGGCAGGAGGTGTGACACAAGGGAGCCTCCATTCATCCATCCATCCATCCATCCATCCATCCATCCCATATATGTGATGTGCTTTCAGCTTCATGTAAGATTATACAGCAGTCAGGGCAGCTAGGAAGGCAGAGGCGGAAAAAGTTATTTGTATTTCACACTCGCAGACACTTTTTTCATTATCTCCCAGGAGGCTCCAGTGTTTGGGGGAAAAGAGTGCCAGATGGGGAGTTCCCCGACCTGAGGTCTCCCCTACTTCTCCACTGACAAGCGGTGTGTTCCTCCTGGGGCTCAGCTGGAAAAAAGAGATGGTTCTACTACCTCCTAATCTTTAGGTCTCCTGAGTCTCCTAATTTTCCTTCAGGAAAACCAGGATCAGAAAGAGCTGATGACGCAGAAAACCCCCCATCAGGACGCGGCACACAGAAGCAGCTCTGCGCCCTTTACCCTGCCAGGACGCGCCCCACGGCCCCCCACCCCCAGCCATTTGAAGGGACTCCCTAGTCCCCAGCCATTTTCCCTCCAAGACTAGCCAGCCTCCTTTCAGGACGCTGTGGGCAGCCGATCAGAGGAAGAGTTTGAAAACTCTCTACTGTGGATAAAATCCACAAGCTGTTTTCCTAAAAGGCCAGGAATTGGGGTGGGGGCAGGGTAGGGGCGGGATCAGGGCCCTTCTCTCAGCTCTGGAGGTCTCCATATGCTTTAGCTCTTAATCACTAGATCGGAAAGGGGGAGGGGGAGGGGTGGCCGGGGAGGGAGAGGGGGAGGGGGAGGTAAAGGGGAAGGAAAAAAACCGCAACACCAACGAAAAAAGAGACAGCCCCCGACTCAGGTCCTCTGGGACCGAGGACGCCATTCAGAGCTCGCAGAAAATAGGGTCAGGCATGTCTTGTGACCTGAGACCCCAGAGCTCCTCCGTTCCCCATAATTATCTAATACAGCACTCTCCCTGCCAAATACAATGAAACAATTTGTCACTTCAATTATCTGTCAGTCAACAGCGAGGCCTTTTCAACAGGCCAGCACATGTGTTTGGAGAGCTTGTCAGGGAGAGCCGGCCAGCCAGACCCATAACCATGGAAAATGGAACCTTTGTTAATGCTGGTTCTTAGAAAAGTAAATCCATTCAATTGCTCTCCTTCTCGCTCCCTCTTCTTTTCTAAATGCCTTCAGCTTGGAATTTGCACAAGGAGCTGAATTGGTCCTGCTCTGAACCTTCAATGACTGGCCAAAGGATTTGCATGAGGAAGCAGAAATTAATTCTTCCTTTGGGGCTTTTTCCCCCTGGTTTGCTGTAATTCTGTGTTTAGAAGCGAGATTACACCGTGCATTACAGCGGGACGGGGATGGTGAGGGGGTGGGAAGTGGCGGATCGCTGGGGGCTGGGAGGTGTTGGCGTTTTGTTAGCTTCCCCAGTTCGGCCCAGCCAGTGGCTCCTTCCCTTCCCGGCCTCTTCCCCAGGGAGTTCGCTCCGGGGTCTTCACACTGTCCCCTTGGAGGGATAAAGGGGAAGGAAATCTCATCTGAGGACCAGTCATCCCTAGGAGCAAAACCCGGATTCCATTTCTACACAGGCGGGAGATTGTTACTCCTGGGAGGGGAAGCAGGTCTGTGGCTGAATCGCTAGGGCCTAAATGGAGAAGCCTATACATCCCATGTGTTCCCACAGTAGTCTAACTTTAAATATTCCATCCCAGTGTCAGACCGTGCATGAAGCTGCATATTTCCATTTTGGGCTGGGAATACAAGGTTGCTATTACACAGTGTGCCAACAGGATGCCAAAGACCCTTCCCAGTTCACAGCAGGGCTGGGACCTTTTCAAGATGTCAGGAGGGAGTGGGCACACACGCGTCCATCCACGGTAGTGTTGGCTGGTTTTTCTACCTTGATTTTTTTTAATTGAAGTATAGTTGATTTTTAAGATTGTGTTAGTTTCGTGTGTACAGCAAAGTGATTCAGTTACACATTTTTTTCAGATTATTTTCCATTATAGGTTATTACAAGATATTGAATGTAATTCCCTGGGCTGTACAGTAAATCCCTTTTGCTTTTCTATTTTATAAATAGTAGTTTGTATCTCTTAATCCCATACCCCTAATTTATCCCTCCCCCCTCCCTTTCCCCTTTAGTAACCAAAAGTTTGTTTTCTATATCTGTGAGTCTATTTCTGCTTTATGTATAGATATTTGTATTATTTTTTGATTCCACACATGAGTGATATCACAATATTTGTCTTTCTCCATCTGATTTACTTCACTTAAAATGATTATCTTTAGGTCCATCCATGTTGTTGCAAATGGCAATATTTCATTCTTTTTTATGGCTAATATATATATATATATAATATCTTCTTAAGCCAATGAGCTGTTACTGACCACTTAGGTTGATTCCATGTCTTGGCCATTGTAAATAATACTGCAGTGAACATTGGGGTGCATGTATCTTTTTGAATTAGAGTTTTTGTCTTTCAGGATAAATGCCCAGGAGTGGGATTGCTGGATCATATGGTAGCTCGATTTTTAGTGTTCTGAGGAACCTCCATACTGTTCTCCATAGTGGCTGCACCAGTTTACATTCCCACCAACAGTGTACAAGGGCTTCCTTTTCTCTGCACCCTCTCCATTTACTATTTGTAGACTTTCTGATGATGGCCATTCTGACTGATGTGAGAACCGCATTGTAGTTTTGATTTGCATTTCTCTAATAATTAGTGATGTTGAACATGTTTTCATGTGCCTGTTGGCCATCTGTATGTCTTCTTTGGAGAAATGTCTATTTAGGTATTCTGCCCATTTTTTGATTGGGTCATTTGGGTTTTTGATATTGAGTTGTACTGGCTGTTTGTATATTTTGAAAATTAAGCCCTTGTTGGTTGCATCGTTTACCAATATTTCTTCCCATTCCATAGGTTGTCTTTTCATTTTCCTGAGGATTTCCTTTGCTATGCAAAAGCTTTTAAGTTTGATTATGTCCCATTTGTTTATTTTCACTTTTATTTCTTTTGCCTTGAGAGACTGACCTAAGAAAACATTGCTACGATTTATGTCAGAGGATGTTTTGCCTATGAGTTTAATAGTGTCAAGTCTTATATTTAGGTCTTTCAACCATTTTGAGTTTATTTTTGTATATGGTGTGAGGGAGTGTTCCAATTTCATTGGTTTACACGTAGCTGTCCAACTTTCCCAGCACCACTTATTGAAGAGACTGTCTTTTCTCCATTTGTAAATTCTTGCCTCATTTGTCCTAGATTAATTGACCATCAGTGCATGAGTGTATTTCTGGGCTATCTATTCTGTTCTGTTGATCTGTATGTTCGTTTTTTGTGCCAATACCACCCTGTTTTGATTACTGTAGCTTTGTAGTATAGCCTGAACTATGAAAGGGTTATGCCTCCAACTTTGTTCTTTTTCCTCATGATTTCTTTGGCAATTCTGAGTCTTTTGTGGTTCCATATAAATTTTAGGATTATTTCTTCTTATCTTGATTGCTTTTATACTGATTTTTAAAAATACATTGTCCTATAGCAAATAAAATTGTGTGTTACAAATTTTATACATATGATTTCACATAAATTAGAGTTTTATCCCACTTTACATGCTTACAGATCCCCCCAACCCCAAACCTGAGAATCTGTCTTCCTCCCTCTCTGCCTCAGCTTCGTGTCCACATAAGAAGCCTGAGGCTACAATCTATTACTTTCTGCTTCTGCAGATGGTTTCCCTCCCCTCCATCCAGCCCCACGACCCAGCACCACAGAAAGAACACAATTTGGTGTCTTCCAGGCCTTGGAATTCTGTCCCCAGGACATCTGAGAAAATAGATCCCTGAAGATTTCAGACCAGATCTTGCTCTGTCTCCCCAGGGCCGTTAGGGCTCCTCAGGCTTCCCTGGCTCTGGTCTGATGAGACATCCTCTCCTCTGCTCTTTCTTTCTGCCCTCATCCCTCCTTTCACTCTCTTCCTCTCTTCTTTGTCCTTCCTTCCTCTCTTCCCTTTTCCCATCTGTTCCCTTCCCTACCTGTTCCCTGCCAGTCTTTTCTCTGTATGGTTTTTCCCTTTTATCCTTCCTTATGATTTTCTGTTTCTTTTTCCTTTTTTGAACCCAAAGAGTTTTCATAGTCATCCCTATAGCACTGGGTTGCACAAAGGGAGAAATCCTTCTTCTTTTTCTTTCTACTTTATAGGTAAGAAAATATAAGCCCAAGTGGGGGGAGGTTTTAAATTCATTCGGGAAGTCAGGAGGGAAACTGCCAAAGAAATATATCACTAAGTAGCTACCAGGTAGACCCAATCCCAGCCAGGTCCCCTAATGGCTGGCCCTGCCTGCATCTCACCCCAGAACAGAGTATGCCCTTCTCCATTGACTTAAGTGGCAGATTCCTCAAAGGAGGGATCCTGGCAACCAACCTGAATGCGGTCCAGGAGGTAACTGGGTCTTTTTTCTCCTGGGCTGTGAGTAGAGCCTCTCTTCAGCTCTCAAGGAAGAGTCCATCATGGGGGATATGACAACAGGGGAAGAAAACAGCCTTTCTTTCCAGATAAATACTCTGTATGCAGACTGGACCTCCAAAATGACCACTCACTTTGAGAAGTTGCACACTTACCCTAATGTACTAACTATTAGCAAAATTATTTTAGAATGTTTTCAGGAAAAAAAATATATTTAAATTATATATAATATATTGCATATATACATATTTAAATATATATATATATATATACCTAACAAAAAATTATTTTAGAATGTTTTCAGGAAAAAAAATATATAAATATATAATATATATAATATATTACATATATACATATTTAAATATATATATATATATATACCTAACAAAAAATTATTTTAGAATGTTTTCAGGAAAAAAAATATATAAATATATATAAATATATAATATATATAATATATTACATATATACATATTTAAATATATATATATATATATATACCTAACAAAAAATTATTTTAGAATGTTTTCAGGAAAAAAAATATATAAATATATATAAATATATAATATATATAATATATTACATATATACATATTTAAATATATATATATATATATACCTAACAAAAAATTATTTTAGAATGTTTTCAGGAAAAAAAATATATAAATATATATAAATATATAATATATATAATATATTACATATATACATATTTAAATATATATATATATATATACCTAACAAAAAATTATTTTAGAATGTTTTCAGGAAAAAAAATATATAAATATATATAAATATATAATATATATAATATATTACATATATACATATTTAAATATATATATATATATACCTAACAAAAAATTATTTTAGAATGTTTTCAGGAAAAAAAATATATAAATATATAATATATATAATATATTACATATATACATATTTAAATATATATATATATATATATATATACCTAACAAAAAATTATTTTAGAATGTTTTCAGGAAAAAAAATATATAAATATATATAAATATATAATATATATAATATATTACATATATACATATTTAAATATATATATATATACCTAACAAAAAAGTGAATGTATTACTTTCTGGTAACCCATGTTTCAAAGGGGTTCATTTTCAATAAGTCCATGCTTCATTTTCTACCCTTTTCAGATTTTATTCCGATTATGCAACACTTCTTCCAAAAATCAATTCCACCATTACTTTAGGGAAATTAGCAACCCTTAAGGCCACATGCAAAACTGTGCCCCAAGACCGGAAGTGATTCCAAAAGCAGAGTATTTCTAGGGGAGCCAAAGTCTAGGCAGGACCACGATAACTTAACAAGCATCTTCTGTGAACATCCTGTGTATAAGGCCATAGCATCGAGGCTAATGCCAAACCGCAGAGCTGAAGGAGAGAGGCAGGAGATCACATCACAACTGCCAACACACAGATGTAGGGTCTGGAGTCAGGGGAGGGAGGAGAGGCCGGCCTGTTTTCTCTCAACCCTGGGACTGGCTTGCCGTGGCTCTCACCTCCCCCACCTTTCCCCCAACCTCCCTGCTGACCTTCCCTGTCCCCAAACTCCCCTTCACTTTAGTGACACCAGTGTTTAACCTTTCACCTCTGAAACCTCCACTGTCTGCTCCTTGGGAAACATGGTGACACGGCTGCCCTCTCTCCTGGTCACTCCCCAGAGGAAAGTGGGCAGAAAAAGACCTGAGCTGAATGAGCATCTATGCTGCCTCAGGCTGGGCTGCGTCTAATCCCATCTCAGGCCCTGAACAGTTTAGAAGCATTTCCCAAGGAGGCACAGCCAATTCTTTCTCTCTGAAACATAATCCTTTTGATTCTTTCATCCTGCCGTTAGATAGACCTAACTTTTCCTTCCCACAGCCAGCCCCACTCTAGGCCTAGAAAAGAAAAAAATATATGTATTTGGAGGAATTGATAACTGCCTACTGCAGTTAAGTTCAGGAACTAGAGTCAGACTGTGGAGAAAATGCTTCCATCCAGAAGGAGAAGGAAAGGGGCACCCAGAGGAAATAGGTCAGGCTTTGAATATTCACACCACTGTTCCTCTGGTCATCCCAGTATCCCAGAGATGCTGGAGGACCAGGGGACCTCCAGCCTGAATGCCTGAATGCCACATTTGTTTAGGTGGTCGAGGCTTTTAAACTTTTTCTCAGACTCTACCCCACTTAGCTTTGTCTGGCTATACTCACAAATGTCCAAAAATGGCAATGTGTACCATTTCTCTTGCGTGACTCCATAGAGTAAATATTTTGCATACAATTTACCAAGAAGCCCAAAAATGATTTGCTGAAAACAGCCCAAATGTGAATTTGCCACCCTTCTGAGAAACAGTGAATAAAGCTTCTTGGGCTGTGAAGCCAAGTTGCTTAAAAAGCTACAATGCGAAATCTTAAAGCACAGAACTTCCCTTAACTCAATAAGTATAAACCATTTTAAACTATTTTTACCTGTACGTTACGTTTTACCTACCTGTTTTACGTACCTGTACGTTTTACCTACACCGATGATATTTTACGACTTGCTTTATAATTAACCATCTGCTTGTTATTATTAACATTCTCTAACTCAATAAAAGTGCTATACGATCATATAAAGAGATTGCAGTTTGGGGGGAAATTGCTACTGAGCTGGGAGCAAGGAGAAAAGGACAGTAAAGACCAGAGGTCACAAAGCCTGGGTCTGCTTCCAAACAGCTGAGTGATAAAGTAGTTATGAATACTAAAAATAATAACTCACTCATAACATGGAAATAAAAATAGCGAGTTGTCTTACTCTCAGGTCTGATATGAACACCAAAATGTGAGTCTGCAAAAGCATTTCTTAGATTTCCAGATGAGCCGAACCCTGTGTGGGTCCTAAGTACAGATTTTAAAGAATAAAAATGAAAGATATTGTCTTTTTAGTCTTCAGTGCCTTAAGTAGCCATGAAAGTATATATGTTTAAATACACGTATATACATATATTTATAATTAAAATATCTGTGTAATGTATGTATCTGTACACGTACACACATATCACGTATGTATAACCACACAAGTCAAAACAGACATATCTACTCAGAGTCCTGCCCTGCTCTTATGTTAAGTGGGCTCCCTGGACCTGTGCAACTGTGGACTAAATACTTGCAATAGATTTTAATTCATCTCCCTGAACACGGTGTTGTTTTATAGTCTAATCTGAAATGTTGGTTTCACAATATAATCACTTTACGTTCATGCAGACTTTAACTTTGGGAAAAGTTTATTTTATTATTCTTTTAATTTAATTTTTATTTTATATGGGAGTATAGTGATTAACAATGTCTTAGTTTCAGGTGTACAGCAAAGTGATTCAGTTATACATATACATATACCCATTCTTTTTCAGATTTTAAATTTATAAAGCACATGAGAGTGAGAGAAACAAGTGTTTTTCATTCTCCCATCCATGTGGCCATCCAGCCTTTTTTGAACAAGCAGAAATGAGCGCTAAGGGGGATCAAATGGCATCATATAAAACTTGAGGTAACTTCTAAAGACTTTTCCAAGAGGAAGTTCAAGCATTTCCCCACAAATAGCCATCTCAACAAGTAGGGAAGGTACAACTCCCATAAGTAGAAAGCAAAGTCCCGGAAAACTAACAGGTGTTTCAATGGCAAGGCGAGAAGGACGCTGCAAGTCCTGATTTGGGGTGGTTTTGAAGAACAATGCGGCCATTGGCAAGTACTTGTTGGGGCCACTGGGCTGTGAAAGACCCCTGATAGACATGCAAATGTGAGGGGGCCTGAATAGACTCGGCAAAGCTGGGTTTCCACAGCCTGGGCGGGGAAAGCTTTAGGGAGATAGCTGAAAGCATGTGCCCTGAGCCAAAAATAACGTTTGTGCTGTAAGGACATTTAGATAGAGCTGAAATGAGCCATTGAACTTTTTTTTTTTTTTTTAAGTGCCATTGGAATCTGAACAGGCAGCAGTAATGCAAATGTGAAGTTTGCCTTAGTTAATTGGGTAGAGGATTCACCAATTAATCATAGTAGAAAGGCAGAAAACTATTCTTTGGTTACTACTTTTTCAGAAAAGAGTCTCACTAATAAATTTTTTAAAACACAATACCCAAGCATCGGAATCCGACAACCAGAAAAAAGTAGGAAGGCCTTTATATAATCTCTCTAATGTACCTGAGCTGAGGTAAACAGCTGAGATTGGAAGTTTAAGGTTGTTTAACCCTTAGGACCAGGTTAGTGAGCCCACCAAGGCCTGGAAGGCCCTTTTCTTGGCCTGATCACTGAGGGGGCTGCCCCAGGGGGCAGCAAAGAGCAGGGCTTGTGCCCCCAGTCCCTTTACAGGCTCAGCCCTGAGAAACATCCCCAGGAAGGGGGTCGCTGTTGGAAAAGCCACTAAGCCACTCCAAGGAAGCAGAATGAGGAAAATCTTCCTTCTCAAGCCAGCTTCCGAGCGTCTGGTTATTAAACTGATGATCCAGAATTTTGGCTTCCTGCCCAGCAAAATGAAAATTTACAAACTACAAATGTCTTTTCTTATTAGTAACGTTTTTATTGATTCGGAAAACGCACCTGGTGTATGTCTTCTTGCGTTTTGTGCTGACATTTGTTGAAATTGTTTTAGTGCTGTGTATCGGTTCCTGTCTCAAAGGAAGGTGTAAAAAGAATTTTCGATAGAAATAAAAACGTGTGGGTGAGGGAAGCAGAATGTGAGTTGGAGCTGTGTAGAATGAACTACTCAATTTTTCAATGTCTTTTCCACTGAGGTTCACATGCAGTGAAATAATTCTTCCCAAAAGGAACAAATGATCAGCTGAAATGTTTAAATAAATATTTTGACTAAGAATGTGTTTCCCACACATACGGATAATGGTCTGTATTTTTGCAGAGAACTTCTGACAGCCTACCCTAGATTTTGCTTTAAAAAATAAAGACTGCTTGAAAAAAGGTTTGGAAAACCTCCTATCGACACTCATTGTCTTCCTCCTGATTCACCTACGTCCAGGAAATGAAATAGTCATTCCTCTAACTTCCAAGTGTGGTCCATTTTGTTTGGTTGGTTTTGGGTAGGTCCTGCTCCCATCCACCCCAACTAGCCTTTCTAAACTTTCTATATCCATTCAGAGGGACATCAAGGCCCAGGAAGTCAACGGCCTGGGAACCTGGGAGGTGCCCTGTTGCATCTTGGGAGGTGTAGTCCTGGGAG
This sequence comes from Delphinapterus leucas, assembly GCF_059928025.1. NCBI lineage: Eukaryota > Metazoa > Chordata > Mammalia > Artiodactyla > Monodontidae > Delphinapterus > Delphinapterus leucas. The sequence continues at coordinate 32,052,612 of NC_143149.1, forward strand.
GTGCTCTGTTGCATCTTGGGAGGTGTAGTCCTGGGACGTGCTCTGTTGCATCTTGGAAGGTGTAGTCGCTGTAAGTCATTTGTCCCAGGCATGGGGTAAAACAGGAGACGCTCAGCCAGAAGGACTTGCAGGATATCGTTTATTTCCAATAACAATACTGTGTTAGTCTAGGCCACCCAAAAACCAGATAATGGAATAGAAGACAATCACACTTCAGGAGAGCAAAATCATCCCATGGGAAAACATGCTAAATTGTGGGGCTGTATTATTTAGCATTTTTAGGTATTGCTATGGTTGGGTTGACCAGATATCCCTCTCCCTTCCACTGGAGAACTTAAAAGATGCTGTTTGTTGGTAGCACCACACGTCCAGGAGAAGAAAGAGCCATTACAGGTACCAGAGTGGCTCTTGTAATATAATCCAGGCTCAGAAAAGAAGTCACTCCTTACTTTAACAAAAATATGCACTGTCTTTTTTTTTTTTTTCTTCTTACTTTTTTTGGCTGGACTGTGTGGCTTGTAGGATTTGAGTTCCCCAGGCCCACCACAGTAAAAACGCTGAGCCCTACCCACTGGACATCCAGGGAAGTCGCTTACTGTCTTTTAAAATAGGGCCTTAGAGAAATCTACACACTTTTGTGATTATTGAAACATTTTTCACAATAATAAAGTCACCTTAATTCTTCATCTATGCCGCAGAGCTCACTGCTTGGTTCACTGAGCACCTGGTCTCTCTCAGAAGAAATCAAGATTATGGTGGCCTTGGTCAACCTTGCCCAAACAAATGCTGCCTCCTCACGTGTGTTTAAGCCTGGACATATGCACAAGCCTTTCTCTATGGAAGTAGCAATGAACTAGAAGACACAGAGCTTAAGAACTTCGGTTAAGGATGGAGGACTGAAAATATATATCATTTTCCTCTTCCTCCCCCATAAGACAGAGATTCTGGACAGAAACAGAACAACGAAGTGTTGGAAGCTGGAAAGTGAATGGATGTACATGCAACTGACTACACAAGTCTGCAGAAAATTGAATACTAAGAGAAAAGTGGAGAAATATGAGTAGCAACCCAGTTTACATCATGGGATGCCCAATAGTTAGCACCAGAGAGCTCTGGAAGTAGGGGTGAAGGGGGAGCTAAAATCAGGAGAAAAGACTAAGAGATTCTGAGATCTCTAGATGCCACTGATGATTGCGCCTGCCCTTACATTGGCAGAAAATTGGAGATTTGTTCTCCAGAGAGAGAAATTTGTTCATATTTTATATTTTTTCATTTCTTATTTTATTTATTTGAGTCATCTCTCTTGTTTTCTTAGCAAGTCTAGCTAAAGGTTTGTCTATATTGTTTATCATTTCAAAAACACAGCTCTTATTTTCATTGATCTTTTCTCTTTTTTGTCTCTATTTTATTTATTTCTGCTTTGTTATTTTCTTCCTTTTAGTAACTTTAGCCTTAGTTTGTTCTTTAGTTCCTTGAGTTGTAAAGATAGGTTGTTTTTTGAGAACTTACTTTGTCCTTAATAGAGGTGTTTATAGCTATAAGCTTCCCTCTTAGAACTGCTTTTGCTACATCCCATAAGTTTTAGTAAGTTGCGTTTCCATTTTCATTTGTCTCAAGATATTTTACATTTCTATTTTGATTTCTTGTTTGATCCATTGGTTGTTCAGGAACAGGTTATTTAATCTCCACATAGTTGTGAATTTTCCAGTTTTTTTCTTGTAATTGATTTCTAGTTTCAAGCCACTGTGGTTGGAAAATTCCCAGAGAGTCTTCCATGTTCACTTGAGAAAAATGTGTGTTCTGCTGCTGTTGGATGAAATTTATCCTGTAAATATTTAGTCCAATATTTCCTTATTGATTTTCTGTTTGTATGATCTATTGTTAAACCTGGGGTATTGAAGTTCCCTTCTATCGTATTGCTTTTTATTTCTCCCTTCAGATCTGTTAATTTTTGCTTTATATATTTAAGTGCTCCTAGGATGGGTGCACAAATATTTACAATTGTTATATTCTTTTGTTGGACTGACTCCTTAATCTTTATATAATGCCTTTGTCTTTTCTTACAGTCTTTGGCTTAAAGTCTGTTTTGTCTGATATAAGTATAGCTACCCCTGCTTTCTTTTGGTTTCCATTTGCCTGGAATATCTTTTTCCATCCCTTCACTTTTAGTCTGTGTGTGTCCTTAAGCTGAAGTAAGTCTCTTATGACAGCACAGAGTAGGGTCTTGATTTTTCATTCATTCAGCAGCCACTATGTCTTTTGATTGGAGAATTTAGTCCTTTTACATTTAAAGTAATTATTGATAGATATAATCTTCCTATTTCCATTTTGTTAATTATTTTCTGGCTATTTTGTAATTCTTTTGTTCCTTTCTTCTTCACCAGCTCTCTTCTTTTGTGATTTGATGATTTTCTGTAGTGCTATGCTTAGTGGTATGCTTTCTCTTTATGTTTTGTGTATCTACCACAGATTTTTGCTTGTGGTTACCACACAGCTTACATAAAACATGTTACATTTATAACAGTCTATTTTAAGCTGATAACATCTTCACTTCCAACACATACTAAAGCACTACACTTTTACTCTCCTCCCCCAACATTTTATGTTTTTGATGTCACAATTTACATCTGTTTACCTTGTGTATCCATTAATTAATATTGTAGTTATGTTTATTTTAATACCTTTGTCTTTTAACTTTCATACTAGATTTATAGGTGATTTATCCACCACTATTATAACATTAGAGTATTCTGAATCTAACTATATATTTACTTTTACCAGTGAGGTTTATATTTTCATATGTTTTTCTGTTACTAATTAGTGTCCATTATTTCAGTTTTTAAAATTTCCTTTAATATTTCTCATAAGGCTGGTCTAGTGGTGATGAGCTCTTTCAGCTCTGGCTTGTCTGGAAAACAATTTACTTCTGCTTCAATTCGGAATGACAACTTTGCCAGGTAGAGTATTCATTTTTTTCTTTTTAACATCTTTATTAGAGTATAATTGCTTTACAATGGTGTGTTAGTTTCTGCTGTATAACAAAGCAAATCAGCCATACATATACATATAGCCCCATATCTCCTCCCTCTTGCATCTCCCTCCCACCCTCCCTATCCCACCTCTCTAGGTGGTCACAAGGCACCGAGCTGATCTCCCTGTGCTATGAGGCTGCTTCCCACTAGATACCTATTTTACATTTGGTAGTGTATATATGTCCATGCCACTCTCTCACTTTGTCCCAGGTTACCCTTCCCCCGCTGTGTCCTCATGTCCATTCTCTATGTCTGCATCTTTATTCGTGTCCTGCCACTAGGTTCTTCAGAACCTTTTTTTTTCTTTTTTAGATTCCATATATATGTGTTAGCATATGGTATTTGTTTTTCTCTTTCTGACTAACTTCACTCTGTATGACAGTCTCTAGGCCCATCCACCTCACTACAAATAACTCAATCTCATTTCTTTTCATGGCTGAGTAATATTCCATTGTATATATGTGCCACATCTTCTTTATCCATTCATCTGTCGATGGACACTTAGGTTGATTCCATGTCCTGGCTATTGTAAATAGAGCTGCAATGAGCTTGTGGTACATGACTCTTTTTGAATTATGGTTTTCTCAGGGTATATGCCCAGTAGTGGGATTGCTAGGTCATACGGCAGTTCTACTTTTGGTTTCTTAAGGAACCTCCATACTGTTCTCCATAGTGGCTGTATCAATTTACATTCCCACCAACAGTGCAAGAGGGTTCCCTTTTCTCCACACCCTCTCCAGCATTTATTGTTTGTAGATTTTTTGATGATGGCCATTCTAACCCGTGTGAGGTGATACCTCATTGTAGTTTTGATTTGAATTTCTCTAATGATTAGTGATGTTGAACATCCTTTCATGTGTTTGTTGGCAATCTGTATATCTTCTTTGGAGAAATGTCTGTTTAGGTCTTCTGCCCATTTTTGGATTGGGTTGTTTGTTTTTTTGATATTGAGTTGCATGAGCTCTTATATATTTTGGCGATTAATCCTTTGTCAGTTGCTTCATTTGCATATATTTTCTCCCATTCTATGGGTTGTCTTTTCATCTTGTTTATGGTCTCCTTTGCTGTTCAAAAGCTTTTAAGTTTCATTAGGTCCCATTTGTTTATTTTTGTTTTTATTTCCATTTCTCTAGGAAGTGGGTCAAAAAGGATCTTGCTGTGATTTATGTCATAGAGTGTTCTGCCTATCTTTTCCTCTAAGAGTTTTATAGTGTCTGGCCTTATATTAAGGTCTTTAATCCATTTTGAGTTTATTTTTGTGTATGGTGTTAGGGAGTGTTCTAATTTCATTCTTTTACATGTAGCTGTCCAGTTTTCCCAGCACCACTTATTGAAGAGGCTGTCTTTTCTCCACTGTATATTCTTGCTTCCTTTATCAAAGAGAAGGTGACCATATGTGCATGGGTTTATCTCTGGGCTTTCTATCCTGTTCCATTGATCTATATTTCTGCTTTTGTGCCAGTACCATACTGTCTTGATTACTGTAGCTTTGTAGTATAGTCTGAAGCCCAGGAGCCTGATTCTTCCAGCTCTGTTTTTCTTTCTCAAGATTGCTTTGGCTATTCGGGGTCTTTTGTGTTTCCATACAAATTGTGAATTTTTTTGTTCTAGTTCTGTGAAAAATGACATTGGTAGTTTGATAGGGATTGCATTGAATCTGTAGATTGCTTTGCGTAATACAGTCATTTTCACAATGTTGATTTTTCCAATCCAAGAACATGGTATATCTCTCCATCTGTTGTATCAACTTTAATTTCTTTCATCAGTGTCTTATAGTTTTCTGCATACAGGTCTTTTGTCTCCTTAGGTAGGTATTTTATTCTTTTTGTTGCAGTGGTAAATGGGAGTGTTTCCTTAATTTCTCTTTCAGATTTTTCATCATTAGTGTATAGGAGTGCAAGAGATTTCTGTGCATTAATTTTTTTTTCTGTGCATTAACTTTGTATCCTGCTACTTTACCAAATTCATTGATTAGCTCTAGTAGTTTTCTGGTAGCATCTTTAGGATTCTCTATGTATAGTATCATGTCATCTGCAAACAGTGACAGTTTTACTTCTTCTTTTCCAATTTGGATTCCTTTTATTTCTTTTTCGTATCTGATTGCTGTGGCTAAAGCTTCCAAAAAATATTTTGAATAATAGTGCTGAGAGTGGACAACCTTGTCTTGTTCCTGATCTTAGTGGAAATGGTTTCAGTTTTTCACCACTGAGAACAATGTTGGCTGTGGGTTTGTCATATATGGCCTTTATTATGTTGAGGTAAGTTCCCTCTATGCCCACTTTCTGGAGGGTTTTTATCATAAGTGGGTGTTGAATTTTGTCAAAAGCTTTTTCTGCATCTATTGAGAAGATCATATGGTTTTTCTCCTTCAGTTTGTTAATATGGTGTATCACATTGATTGATTCATGCATGCTGAAGAATCCTTGCATTCCTGGGATAAACCCCACTTGATCATGATGTATGATTCTTTTAATGTGCTGTTGGATTCTGTTTGCTAGTATTTTGTTGAGGATTTTTCAGGTAGAGTATTCTTGGTTGGGAGTTTTTTTCTTTCAACACTTTGAATATATTATGCCATTTCCTTCTGACCTGTAAAATTTCTGCTGGAAATTCTGTCAGTAGTCCTCTGAGGATGTCCTTGTACATAACAAGTTTTTTTTTCTTGCTGCTTTTAAGAGTCTCTTTTTTGTCTTTAACTTTTGACAATTTAATTGTAATGTTTCTCAATGTGGGTCTCTTTGTATTCCTCTCATTTGGAACTCTATAGGCTTCCTGGATGTAGATGTCTGTTTCCCCAGGTTAAGGACGTTTTCAGCCATTGCTTCTTCAAATAACCTTTCTGCCTCTTACTCTCTCTCTCTTCTCCTCCTGTGAAACCTATAATGTGAATATTGGTCCACTTAATGGTGTCTTATAAGTCCCTTAAGCTATTTTCTTTCTTTTTTTCTTTTTGCTCCTCTGACTGGATGAATCCCACTGTCCTGTCTTCCAGTTTGCTAATGCTTTCTTTCTCTTCATCTAGTCTGCTGTTAAATCCCTCTATTGAATTTTTCACTTCAGTTATTGTATCCTTCAGCTCTGTGATTTCTATGGTACTTTTTAAATATTTTCTATCTCTTTGTTGAAATTCCTACTTTGTTCATGCATTATTCTCCTGGCTTCAGTGTGCATCTTATGACCAATATTTTGAGCTCTTTATCAGGTAAATCACCGTATCTCCCTTTCATCTTTTTCTGAAGTTTTATCTTGTTCTTTTGTTTGGAACATATTCCTCTGTTTCTTCATTTTCCTTGACTTTCTGTGTTGATTTCTGCATAAAACAGCCACCTCTCCCAGTCTTACCAGAGTGGCAAGAGTGTAGGAGATGAACCTTATTGTTCAGCCCATCCTGAGCTCTTGGTTGTCCCTCAGACCTTTGTGATTGTCTAACCCACCTTCCTCGTTCTTAGTGGCTCCCAGTAGCTGAGGGTGTACCAAGACCTGTCAGTGTCCCAAAGGGGAGGGTCTCAGTCACCACCTCATGCAGGATGATTGGAAGCTGAACTCTCAGGCAGCAGCTTTTATAGTATGCAAATAGGACTCTTTCAGGGGTAGACTGGGAAGTGGGAATTTCTCTCAGCTCCTTCTGCACTGAGCACTGGGGGCAGGTAGCCAGTTAAGAATTGTTTCTTTGTTTGCTACATCTTGTGGGACCCTGCAAACACAAGCCCCACTGGCCACCAAAGACAGGCATTCAAAGGGTTCATCCTCTGGGTAGCAGCCACAAAAGCCCAGGTGTCAGACGTATGCACAAACATGTGCACTTATGCACAAACTCCTTCCAGGAAGAGTTGTTCCTAAAACAAGTGGAGCAGTGAGAAGGGAAAACAATAGATGTTTACCACGCACTGAAAACTGAACACATCAACAGACCTGAAGAGGGAATGTAGTGAGTGCTTGGAGAGATTCTCAAAATCTTTGGGCAAGCTCTGAGTCAACACGGCTATTATTCATAGAGATTCCAGTGTAAAGGAAATAAACCAAATGAGGTCTATGAGAAGATACAGCAGAATGAGAGGAAAGGAAAATCAACCCAAAGATTCAGGGGCAGAACATATTTCTGAAGATAATTTAATGCAAGACTGAGGAGACTAATTTATAAGACATCTTGTTACCTGCCAAAGAATGCAAAAACAGAGGCAAGTACTCTTAAGAATAAAACTCTTAAGAATAAAACATGAAAAGATAAAAGGGTAACAAGATGAGGTGAAAAGAAATATGGTTGAGATAAGAAAGAACTGTAAAGAAACTAAAAGTATATCAGCAAATCAAACCAGAGTAAAGAGGAAAAATCTAAGAGAAGAAATTTATAAGAAAAATTGCAAGTTATGTGCATGAACCTAGATCAGAGCCCAGTGCCGAATAAGCCCCCCTCAAATATCTGTAATACAAATAAATAATCAAGCCCAAGGATTATTCCTCATGAAAAATGAGAACTGGAACTAAAGCAACAACTTTATATGTATGTAAAATACATACAACTAAACTACATTAAAAGGCCAGAAAAAAAGAAGAAGCGGGAATGCATACTGAAGGAGCAAATGACGTTCTAGGCAAAAATCAATAAGCAATGACCCGAGGATACCTTAGAACTTTTACATTATCAGATACAGATAAAAATCTTCTAAAGATCCATGAGTAATATACATATTTTTAAAACATCTTCTCTCCAAAGGAATAAATACAAGACTTTTAGAATTCTATACAGCTGTAATAAATGTCAGATGAAAAGTTTTACATGGTTTTGAGAAGAATAGGTTGTAGTCCAAGAATTACTCTCAGGAAAATGATATTTCATATATGAAGGAGAGATATGATCATATGAGCAAGGGACTGAATATATACACTCTTCCTTAAAGAGTCTTAAAATATAATTCAATCAAATGAGGGCTTAAGAATGGAAGAGTTATGTAATAAATGATCGCAGTGGGCAGCCACATCAGACAAACAAAGGGTTAAGTATGTACTGTTAAGGGTTCAGTATAACTGGTGCAATCTGGTTAAATAACCAGTTGCAAATGTTAAAAATGACTTGTGAAACAGAGGAAACACTATGCAAAGATAACAACTTAGAAACAATAATGTGATGGTTTCACAGATGAATTCTTTCAAACTTTCAAGGAACAGATAATTCCTATGCTATTTAAATTTTCTCAGAGCATATGAAAAGATGGAAAGCTTCCCAGTTAATTTTACAAAGTCTGCATAACTCTCAAATCAAAACCGAAGAAAGCACAAAAAGGAAAACTACAAGCTAATCTCACTTGTTATTTTAATCTAAAAGTCCAGCTAAAATATTAGTAACGGAATCCAGCAGTATATTAAAAGAATAATACTCCATGACCAAATAAGGCTTATTCCAGGAGTGAAGGATGATTCAGTCTTATGAAATCAATATATATATTAGTACAATAATAAGTCAAAACATATGAATATCTTGAGGGAAACTAAAAGGTATTTTAAAGAATTTTACAGTTGTTTCTGATTTGTTTTAAAGACAGTAAACTGGATATAAAAGGATACTCCCTTAACCTAATCAAGAGTATTTATTTTGGATCAAGTTCCACTATCATATTTGATGATGAGACATTAGATAAACCTTCTTTAAATTCAGAGACAAGACATGGATTTTAGCTATCACTACTGTTAATTAACATGAAAGTTCTAAACCATGTAATAAAATAAGAAAAGGAAATTATATAAATCATGTCTAAACAAAGAAAGATGCATTATTTGCAAATTATTTTACCTTTCATCTACAGAATCAACTGAAAAACCAAGCAGAACTAATTAGAAAGGAAGATGTGTAATTACAAACACATGTACCAAAATCAATATCTTTCCTATATACCATGAAGGAAAGGATCAAAATTACAAATGCAAGAAAACTATAAATAAAATGCTTGACTCCACTTTAACAAAGTCGTTGATTTCTGGACAAGATGGTTCTATCGGCTCCTTCTTTAACACAACCCTTGTCAGTGATGGATAAAACATAAAATAGAATACTAGAAAGCTATAGCTAATTCAAAAATAAGATAAGCATCACCACAGATCAGAAACTGAAGAGAAATACAAAGGAATATGGAAAGTGGAAGCTATGGGCCTGCTGAGCTTTCATCCACAGACAAGCAGATGACTCCAGAGTTCAGTTCCTTACAGATAAAGGACACTAGAAGTGCAATAACCAAGACAAGGGACAGGAGCCAGACTTACTGCTTGAAGGCAGGAGACAATGGAGTGGTGCCTTCAAAACCCTAAGGGAAGATGATTGTCAGCATAGGATTATAACCGCCAAACCATTATTCAAGAGTGAGGGTAAAGTAGAACATTTCAGACCTACATAAAGTTTTAAGATTATATGTAACGGTCCCTCACTCAAAGAACTACAAATGATTTGATTCAACAAAAAGAAAAGCAAATCCAGAGGGAAGACATGAGATTTATGAAATAATAATGGGCACTAAAATGGGTAGATTTGTTGGTAAAGTTAACATTAGCTATATAACATACAGCTATACTACATATATAACATATTACTATATAATATATATCCATATATACACTAACTATAATTAGTAATTATAGGTAATTTTTATGTTTGAAATAGGTGAAAATGAAAACTGTACACCTGAGATGTCCTATATGGTAGTCACTAGCTCTAGGTGACCACTGACCACTTGAAATGTGGCTAATCTGAATTGGAGTATGATGAAGTGTAAAATACACCCTGGATTTTGAAGACTTCATGTGAAAAATCATGTAAAATATCTCAATGACTTTCATATTGGTTACATACTGAAATGACAATATTTTGGATATGTGTTACAGAAAATACATTATTAAAATTATTTTCACTATTGCTTTTTATTTTTTTTAAGTTGGTTACTACAGAATTAAAAATTACATATGTTATTTTAAACAGTAGCACTGCTCTAGATAACAATCTCAAGATGATGGGGCAGCGAGGCAGGAGAGAGGATTGTTCTTATACCAAAGTTGTCAACATTTGATAAGTTCTCTGTCATGTTTGAGAAGAGGAAGAAAGACACTGAATGACTATCGACTTTGTTGCAAAAAATGTATACTTAAGTATGAATGTTTCAAAAGAATGGAAGACCCAGAGTTTCCAAATCATCTGAGAAAGGAAAAAAGGAAATGTAGAAAAATTTATTAATACTTCAAAGGTAGGAAATAGGGGCTGCAAAAAAGCAAAGGATAATAAAAAGAAAAAAATAGAAGGTAGAGGTAAGTCACAAGATGTCTTATAAATTAGTCTCCTCAGTCTTGCATTAATTACAAATTACAATAATTTGTAATTATTGAATCTCAACTATTAGAGTCAACTTTCTTGGAAGCATGTGTACATATAAAAGAGACTCCTCTACCCCAAAACTGGGAACATAATTTTTAAACTACACACAAAATTTTTATATAAATTGAACATATCTGAGATTTCAAAGTAAGTTTCAAGCGATTTTAAAGAACCAGTATGACACAAGCCATGTTCTCTGAGCTTGGTCCAGTTAAACTAGAAAGCAATAACAAGGTAATTTTTAAGAAATGTATGTTTGGAAATTTTTAAACGAACTCCTAAATAACTTATAGAATAAAGACAAAATCAAAATGGAAATTTTAAATATTTGAAATGGATAACAATAAAAATGGTACATATGGGGCTTCTCTGGTGGCGCAGTGGTTGAGAATCTGCCTGCCAATGCAGGGGACACAGGTTTGAGCCCTGGTCTGGGAAGATCCCACATGCCGTGGAGCAACTAAGCCCGTGAGCCACAACTACTGAGCCTGCGCGTCTGGAGCCTGTGCTCCCAACAAGAGAGGCCGCGATAGTGAGAGGCCCGTGCACCGCGATGAAGAGTGGCCGCCCCCACTTGCCACAACTAGAGAAAGCCCTTACACAGAAACGAAGACCCAACACAGCCAAAAATAAATAAATAAATAAATAATGGTACATATGAAAATTAGTGAGATGAGTTATACTGAAATTATAGCTTTAAAGCCACTCAGTAAAAAAAAAAATTAAGATAAAAAGATAATTAGGGCTTCCCTGGTGGTGCAGTGGTTAAGAATCCACCTTCCAATGCAAAGGACACAGGTTTGAGTCCTGGTCCGGGAAGATCCCACATGCCGCGGAGCAACTAAGCCCATGTGCCACAACTACTGAGCCTGAGCTCTAGAGCCCACGAGCCATAACTACTGAGCCCATGCTCCTAGAGCCCATGCTCTGCAACAAGAGAAGCCACCGCAACGAGAAGCCTGCACACTGCAATGAAGAGTAGCCCCCGCACACCACAACTAGAGAAAGCCCGTGCGCAGCTATGAAGACCCAATGCAGCCAAAAATAAATAAATAAGTAAATAAATAAATAAATAAGTTTATTTTTCAAAAAGATAATTAAATACTCAAGTCACAAAGTGAGACAGAACACAAATCATATAACAAAGAAAACAGAAGGAGGAAAAAATAAAATTAGGAGCTAAAGTTAACTAAATAGAACACAAAGAAATCATAGTATCAATAACACTGAAAAATGGGCTTTGTAAATATTAATAGAATAAATCTGCAGTGACAGTAATCAAGAAAAAAGAGAAAAGACACAAATCAACAATATTTAAAGCAAAAAGAAGGACATAATCTCAGAGCAGTAGAGTTTTAAAAATCACAATTAATACAAATTCAATGCTAATAGATTTGAAAATGTAAATGAATTGAAAAAATTTCCAGAAAAATAATTAATTACCAAAATTGGCTCTTAAGAGAAATAGAAAGCCTCAATAAGCGAACAAATGAAAAGCTTAATGAAACTGAATTGGTAATCAAAAGACTTCCCCTACAAGAGGCACAAGGCCCAAATGTTTTATGGATGAAATTTTCCAAAACATTCAAGGGACTCTTTTAAAAAATTTTAAAAAGAAAAGAAAAGAGAAAGAAAACCCTCTCATATGTTTTTACTCTAGAATAGTATAGCCTTAATGCCAAAGGAAAGTATGATTTGACATCAGAAGACTACTGGTATAATAAATTATTAGTGTAATAAATCACTAATAGATTAATTAATTAAATAGATTAAAACAGATTAAATAGATTAAAACAGAAAAATATTAATTAATTAATAGATTAAAACAGAAAAGATATATGATCATTTCAATGGCTGCTGAAAAGATACTTGATAAAAGTCAATACCTATCATGCTTAGAAAAAAATCCTTAGGAAATTGAGAATAGCAGATGACTTCCTTAATCTCATAACCTATATTATTAAACATGATACAGAGAACCTATTAAATATGATAATTAATGTTACAACTTGAGAAGCATAAACAATAATTCAGGAATGAGACAGGATCCCCATCATCATCACTTACACTCAACATTATACAGGAGGTCCCAGGCAATACAATAAGACAGAAGAATAAAATTAATAATAATTAGAAAATAATGTAAAACTGTCTTTATCCACAGGTGATGGTTTTCTTCATGAGAACAAATCTAAGAATTCTAAAAAACTGTTGTAACTGATAAGAAACATCATTAACATTTTAAAATTAATAATTTACATCTCTACTGGCAATTACCACTTAGAGATTATAATAGAAAAATAGATACTATTCACAACAGCAATGAAAACTATAAAGAATCTGTGTATAGAGTTTATACAAATAGTTGTAATATATACGTAAACATAACAAAGATGTATGAGACACATTTATTGGAAAAATTACAAAACATTAATTAGGAACATAATAAATAAAAACATTAAGGAATAAATACTAAGTTCATAGATAAAAGACAATATTATTAAGATGCTAATTCTACTCAAATTAATCTATAAATTCAATACAATTTCAATCAATATCCTAACACAAGTTTTTGTGAATTTGATAAGCAGATATAAAGTTTATATAAAGAACAGAGTATCACAAATAAATAAACGTAAAGCTATAGTAATTAAAAGAAATATTGCCTTAGGGATTACACACACACATACACACACACACACATTCTGTTTAGAGAGTCCAAAAGCAGACTTATACATACATGGAAACTTGCTATACAACAGCAGTGGCTTTATACATGAATAAAGACCAATCATCTAACAAAGGGTGATACTATTTGGAAAATAGAGACACTTTATTCTACACACAAAACAATCAATTGCAAATACCAAAAGTCAAAAATGTTAAACTTTTAGAAGGCAACAGAGGAAACTATGACTTCACAAAAAAACTATAAATCATAAGGAAAATGTTGATAAATTTGACCCCATTAAAAGTTAAAATTTGGTATTTTTGATGCATAAAACAAACAAAGCATTAAAATCTGCAGGTATAAAGAGGTTACAAATCCATTTTTAAGGGGAAAAAATGACAGTAAAAAATGGATAAAATATATGAGCAGGCAAGTTAAAGGAAAGAGAGTTAATAGACAGAAGAGAAATGTTTAATCTCACCAGTAACAAAGGAATTACAACCAGACAATAATGAAAATTATTTCACATTCATTGTATTGCAAAAGTTTACAAATAAGAGTTGGCAAGAATAATGGAGAGATGGGAACTCTCATATACGGTTAGAGAACTGCTTGAAAATAATTGAGAATGTAGAGGACTTCCCTGGTGGCGCAGTGGTTAAGAATCCACCTGCCAATGCAGGGGACACGGATTCGATCTGTGGTCCAGGAAGATCCCACATGCCACGGAGCAACTAAGCCCGTGCACCACAACTACTGAGCCTGTGCTCTAGAGCCCGCGAGCCACAACTACTGAGCCCTTGTGCCACAACTACTGAAGCCCACGTGCCTAGAGCCCGTGCTCCGCAACAAGAGAAGCCACCGCAATGAGAAGCCCGTGCACCGCAATGAAGAGTAGCCCCCGCTCGCCACAACTAGAGAAAGCCTGCATGCAGCAACGAAGACCCAATACAGCCAAAAAAAAGAGTATAGAATTTCTTCAACCCAGAAATTCCATTGTAGATGTATATTTTAAGGCAACTGTCACATACATATGTGTACACACAGACATACAAAAATATTCATTGCAACACGTTTATAATAGCAAACAGTTGGGAAAGACATTTCCATCAACCAAATAACAGAAAATACACTATAATATATATACTGAATTAATTCCTCTTATATAGCAGTTAAATTAACTGAAGCTACACATATCAACATTAGTCATTCTCAAAAACATAATGCTGATTAACAAAAAAGAAAATTGCATACTGGTACCACAAAATAATATTTACATAAAATTTGAGAACATGCAAAACAATACAATTTATCGGTACATTCATGTTATGATAGAATCAAATGCTTGGAAATCTGAAACGCAAAATTCACGAAAGTGTCCCTCTGGGGAGGGTGAAAGTGAAGTCAGGAGGCTTCAGCTGCATCAGAAATGTTTTAATGTTTTTTCAAACCTGAGGTAAACACCACAAAATGTTAAGATTTGATGAAGCTGGGTGATGGATGTTTCTATAGTATTCTCTACTCTAGTGAGGATGACTTCAGTCCTGGGAGTTTGAATCAAACAGGAAGTGTATGCTGAATTCAACAGGGTGTCATTAAATAGCTATCAAGGGGTGGCCAGAACATACAGAAAGGATCTGTAAAGAATTCAGAGCAGAACTGGGCAGGAAATAGAATTACTGGACGTAACCATATTGTGAAGCAAACCAGGTGGGAGGCTGCAGACTTCATATCAGACAGTAGGGTTAATTAATGGCATATCTTAAACTCAGAAGAGATCAATCCCTTCCAAAGGATACGGACCCAGAGTCCCAGTTTTTTAGTGACTATTAAAAATCTGAGTGAATGTGTTGCTGAGTGGCTGCAGGAGAATCAGATCTAATGTCTGGAAAACATGTCTGTCCCATAAGCAACTTGTCTGTCCCATAAGCAACTTTATTCTACTGAAATCTCCAATTTGACTGGGGTAATAACTTATTGGCTTGTGATGGTAAAGGTTTTTCTTTCATGGATGTCTTTTTAACCCTAGGACGGTTTAGAACCAAATACAGAGATGAGTAAATAAATCAAACTATTACATTAATACTTTTGTGTTACATTCAAAAATAGGTTGTAGTATCATTGGAACAATCTGTATGTGTTTGGTGTTTACAGTGATTGTAGGGTTAAGAGTTTTGGCAGAGAGAGAATCTAACAGATTACAGTTGTGATTCCATTTTACAACATGTAATTGAGTAACTGATTTATAGTTGTAAGTTGAAAGGTACAGAGACTTCAGCTGGGTTGTTAAACAGCACTGGAATGTCTTTAAAGATGTGCAGTATTTATCAGTTTGTTCTATCAGACTTAATATGCTTGTTCAGGTACTTGGGAAGGTAATGCTTGTTAGAGGCATTTGAAGTGTTGAAAAGAAAATCTACTATGTTAAACTTATAAATACAGCCTTAATGATTGAAGGAATTTAATTAACTGAGCTGTAAACGGGACCGAATGTTTAAGGGGATCTGTTCTATTCACCTTGCATTAATTAAACTTTAATCAAAGGAAAATTTAAAATTTTTGAACTTTACTAATTTTATAGGGTTTGTAAGTTGAACTTAAAAGATTAAGGAAAATCTAGGCTTTTAATTTGTAATTTCAATAAATCAAATATTAATGTTAACATTCTGCAAATAATCTTTCTATGCACAAAAGCTATCCTCAGGAACACTCAAAAGCTCCATTGACTTCTGCTTCCAGTAATGATGGAGTGAAGTCTTTGGTAAAGCCTTTCCTAGCTAATGATAATAAAATGTGAAAAAAATATTTTTTAAAAATAATCAACTATTTGAAGTAACTGGTAAATACAAGTCAGAGAAGAGCTTACTCTTGAAAGACTATACTTGTTCCAAGTAAGAATTGCAAGTTTATTGTTTTTGTTTATGTTGTTTTGTTTTAGTCTGATAGTACCCCCAACCCTCATGGCTATGGGAAGTTTTAAAAAAATGAGTTTTACCAACTCAAAATGTCAGGGGAAAGAGTTTAAGAATGGCAGAGCAGTGGAAATTTAGGGTTAAAATCCTGGGAGCAAGAGAACTGTGGAAAGTGTGAGACTAAAAATCCGTATGCAAGCTATGCCACAATGCCCTGGACGACCACAAAATTATGAATGTGTGGGGAGGGAGGGCGAGGCACCTGGGAAAAAACCCTCCCCCACCCCACCTCAGGAGGTGAGGTTAAAAATACACAGCAACTAGAAACTGGAAGAAATGAGCACATATATTAGCTACTGCACAACACAGAGGAAGAAGAGTTTGCAATTTGTGTCAAGGCAATTAACTGTGTTCTAGCACAACAATGACAAAACTCTCAGAAGAAAATAGTAGAATCTAGACTTACTACATTTTATCCATTCTACCTAGCTTTCAACCAAAAATTATTAGATATGCAAAGAAATAAGAAAGTAAAACAGGGCTTCCCTGGTGGCACAGTGGTTAAAAATCCACCTGTCAATGCAGGGGACATGGGTTCGAGCCCTGGTGCAGGAATATCCCACATGCCGAGGAGCAACTAAGCCCGTGTACCACAACTACTGAGCCTACACTCTAGAGCCCGTGAGCCACAACTACTGAAGCCTGCATGCCTAGAGCCTGTGCTCTGCAACAAGAGAAGCCACCGCAAAGAGAAGTCCACGCACTGCAACAAAGAGTAGCCCCTGCTAGCCACAACTAGAGAAAGCCTGTGCATAGTAACAAAGACCCAACACAGCCCAAAATAAATAAATAAATAATTTATTAAAAAAAGAAAGTAAAGCAGTCAACAGAAAATGACTATGAGTGGCCCAAGATGTTGAATTTGGCAAAGATTTCAAATCACTTTTGTGTTCAAAGTATTAAAGGAAAATAAGGACTAATGAGTAAAGGAAAATATAGTTCTAATGAGTGAACAGATAGAGAATGGAAACCATTAGAAATTCTAGAGCCGAAAAGTATTACAATAACTGAAACAAAAAATTTACTCTCTAATTTCAACAGTAGAATGAAGATGGAGGAGGAATCAGTGAACTTGCAAATAAATCTGTAGAAATTATCCAGTCCAAACAATAGATATAAAATACTGAAGAAAAAACCTGTGAAATATGTGGGAAAATAGCAAACAGTCCAATATATGTGTAATTGGAGTCCCAGAGAGAAGCAAAAAATAGTTAAAGAAATAGTGGCAAAGTTCTCCAAATTAGGAGAAAATCATTAACTTATAAATTCAAGAATCTTGGCAACCTTAAGCAGGATATATACAAAGAAAGCCACACCAAGGCACATCACCGTCAACTGCTGAGAGCCGAAGGACTGAGAAATCTTGATAACAGTACAGATACTTAAAAAACATTTTGATAGTTTCTTTAAAAGATTAACATACAAGCCTACACTTATCATGTGACCCAGCAATTCTATTCCTAGGTATTTACCCAAGAGAAATAAAGCATATTTCACACACAAATTATGCATGGATGATAGCAGAGGTCTTATTCATAATAACCAAAAACTGGAAACAATACAAATGTCCATCAATAGGTGAATTGGAAAAATATTTTGATCTATCCATACAATGGAATATTACTCAGCAATAAAAATGAATCAATACCTAATATATGCAACAACGTGGACAAATCACAAGAATATACATATTATATTATTTGAAATTCTAGAAAAGGAAGACAAATCTATTAGGACAGAGTGATCAGCTGACGGGTGGATACCTGAATTTGGGGTTGGGAGAGGTTGGCTGCAAAAGATCAGGATGTATATGATTACCTATTTCTTTATAATAAATGACAGTATTTAACACTTGTTATCTCTCAGTTTCTGTGGGTCAGAAATCTGGGCATGACAACTGGGTCCTCTGGCTCTGCATACCTCACAAGGCTGCAGTCATGGTTCTGCTGGGGCTGCAGTCATTTGAAGGCTCCACCAGGAGTGGGTCTGCTTCTCAGCCTACTCAAGCTGTTGTGGGTAGGATTCGGTTCCTTGCAGGTTGTTGGATGGAGGGCCTTGATTCCTCATAAGTTGTTGGCCAGAAAATGCCCTCATTTTTTTGACATGTGGGCCTCTCCACAGGGATGCTCACATTACTGAAGTTGGCTTTGTCAGAGAAAACAAGCAAGACGGCAAGAGAGCGAGGGAACACCAGCAAGGTGGAAGTCACAATGTCTTATAACCTAATCTCAGAGGCAATATCCCATCACATCTGCCATGTCTTATTCATTAGAATTAAGTCCCTGGCTGCACCTCACACTCAAGAAGAGGAGTTTACACGGGAGTAAATACGAGGAAGTGCGAATCAATAGGCCTTTTCAGTAGCTGCCAACCTCAGGAAGGAAGTGCACGGGTTGGTGGAAATGTATATCTTGACTGGAGATAAAACTCATCAAAGAGTGTGCTTAGAACGAATACATTTTAGTACATGCACAGAGCTGACTTGTTTAAAGTCAAGTTACTAAAAAAAAGAGAGAGCGATTAAAGCATAATTTCAAAAAGTTTCTGTTACACATGGAAGAAGCTTCTCTTTCTTCCAACTCAACTAAATTAAATCTTCAAGTACAAAGAAGACAGACAATAATAGTGCTTGGGAGACTTCAGGAGAATTTTAGAAAACTGTACGTGTAAAAAGATGATTGCCTCTCTTAACAAAGCAGAGAAAGATACAATCCCAGGCAGTGGTACCTTCGAGAAATAAGCCAATTTATCCTACCATACCTGAAAGTACCAGAGACCATGTGATGCGATGCTGAAAGTAAGGGGACTGATAAATATATAGAACAATTGGACCCTCAGATTTTTTTCCCTACCAAACAATATCCACATTCGCTCCATTCAAGAAACTGGAAGTTTATTCTCAGGAGAGGGTCCAGCTTGAGCAAAATCATGCCCAAATGGCAGGGACGAGGCATGATGCTAAAAACAGACTAAGTTAAAGTCCAAATACTGACCTGAGGACACAGCAGCCACCCCTATGCGCTCCCGGAACATGGCTGCCAGGTCAATGCCCTCAGACAAAAGACTGGAAAATTTTTCACTGGAAAAACTGAATTAACACAGAAAAAAAGGTCTGTCAAAGTGCCAATGTCGCCACGGTAATCCCTGCCCAGAACTCTCTATAGATGTACTTGTCAAACTCTGAGGTGTTTAAGAAGGCCCTGGGGGGCTTCCCTGGTGGTGCAGTGGTTGAGTCCGCCTGCCGATGCAGGGGACGCGGGTTCGTACCCCGGTCCGGGAAGATCCCACATGCCACGGAGCAGCTGGGCCCGTGAGCCATGACCGCTGGGCCTGCGCGTCCGGAGCCTGTGCTCCGCAACGGCAGAGGCCACAGCAGTGAGGCCTGCGTACCGCAAAAAAAAAAAAAAAAAGAAGGCCCTGGGATCTTGTTAAAGTGCAGATTCTGGTTCAGTAGGTCTGGAGCAGGGCCCCAGAGTTTGCACGTCTGACAAGCTCCCAGGTGATGGAGGTGCTGTTTGTTCCAAGGCTCCTTGGTCCTCCACCTGCAGGATACAAACTGAACTATTATACATGACATTCCATCTCTTTTTGGCATAAGCCTCTCTCTCGACTTATCCAGACTCACTTCCCAGCATCATCTCCGTCCGCCACACCCCTAACCCTGCTCCATTCCAGCAAACCCTCCTTCCTCCTGCCTGAACTGCACTGTTCCTACCTGTACGGGACAAACTCTCCTCCTGCAACATCAGCTCAGCTTCCATCACCTCTGAAGTCATTGCTGATTCCCTTGGGCAGAATTCATGTTGCTGCTTCCCTGTTTCCCCCGTTCACCTCCATCATCAAACTCATCTGAATATTAAAGATGCATGTGTATTATTAGTAAATTAGTACACATTTATTTATTTGTTTACTTGTTTGTTTACATAACAAAGACTCTCTCCTTCGCCAAACTTGAGTCAGGCTCCTATGAGTTCTCTTTCTGAATTTCAGCCCTGAACAAAAATCCTGTCAGGTCAGTTTAGCAAAGAGTTACCCTCTTAGTAATTTTCTATCCACCAACCTCCCATCCTGCCTTTTGGCTATAAATCCCCATGTTTCCTTATTGTATTCAGATTTGAGCCCAGTCTCTCTCCCCTACCACAAAAACCCCATTCCATTACCCGCCTTGAATAAAGTCTTCCTTGCCACATTTAACAAGTGTCGTAATTTTTTTCTTTAACAGTTATGGTGCCATGATTCAGATAAGATCAGATTCGTCATTGGACCCCCAGACCTCTTACTCCGGAACCCAAGTGAGCATCGTTGAGGCCTCTGGCTTCATTCCTGGCTGATTTATCCACGTGGCAGTCCTTTGAAGCATGGTAGTGATAGATTTTGATTTTTAGAATTCTGAACATACTTTGAAGCTGGTTTAGAGTCCCAGGCAAGCAGCTGTTTGTAAGAAGCTGGGTTGGAGGCCCAGGCTTCTTTTGTTTGAAAGGTACCTGCTGGGCTGGAAATCTTTCTTCATGGCTGTCTGTCTCTCTGTTGCCCAACTTATTTGAAAACATGTCTATGCAGAAAATCTCTGTGTGTATGTATTAGCAGTCTTGCTTATAATTGCCAAAAACTGGAAGCAACCAAGGTGTCCTTCGGCATGTGAATTGATGAACTGTGACACATCTGTATCATGGAATGTTATTCTGTGATTTCAAAAAATGAGCAATCAGGCCACAGAAAGACACAGATGACCTTAAATGCTTGTCGCTAAGAAGGCAGTCTGAAAAAGCTGTATAATTCAATTATATGACATTCTGTAAAAGGTAAAACTATATAGACAATAAAAAGATAAGTGGGTTCAGGGAGATAGGGACAGGGTTGAATAGGTGAAGCACAGGGGATTTTTAAGTATTGAAACTATTCTTATGATACTATATAATGGTGGATACATGCCATTATGCATTGGTTAAAACCCATACAATTTTATTGCACAAAGAATGAATCTTAATGTATGCAATTTTTTAAAAAATCAAATAATTTCAGAGGTCAGGGGATCCCAGGTACTAAAAACATATGAAACAACATTACTGAACGGGAGAAAGATTGTTGACTTAACTAACTTTGGAAATGTGTAGAATCTGTAAAGGAATTGTACACTAGTTGATAAAGTTGTTTTCCACAGGAGTATGGGTTAGTAATTCTGATGCTGCTATACTTGTATACCAGAATTGAACAATTAAGTAAATGTCCAGGGGCTGGCGGGAGCCATATTTCTCTGTTTAGGAGTAGGAATTTACAGATAAGTAAGGGGAGGAAGCTAGGATGCTCCAGGTGGTAGTGGATTAGAGTTGGAGACATCAGTACAAAAAGTCTTTTAGCTTAATAATGATCACCTGGTTACATACAGAAGTATTTACAGATACGTGTATTTAAAGGGCTAGTGTACACATGTATATCTCCTTGCTCTGTCAACTGAGAGGGTCTAGAAATAACAATACCACAGTAGCAATGAACACACCTAGTGCCCAGATCTTAGTTTCTAATTCCATTCTCTGGTAAAGAAACCAGGACTCCTTGGAAAAATGGTTGATTCTAGGACTGAGGCAGGAAATATACAGGATGAGTCTGCAGCATCTTTTAGTGTCAGAAAGTAAAGAAGTGCTCAGGAAAACATGCACACACACAGAGACACAGACACACACACACACAGAGATTGACAGGAGTGTGTCAAAGTGACACAGTAGCCAACCGAAAGAGCTCCCAATGGCCAAAGTTGGAATGAGCTGAGCAGTAAAATAAATAAAGTGGTATTAAATTATAACCTAAAGCATAAAAGAAATATCCATGAATCCATACAGATATAAATAAATAAGATGAGACAAATTTCCCATGCACAAGAATTCAAAAAAAATTATGTAAATACTCCACGTGGCCTCAAGGAGAAAGACTGTAACTCCCCACTCCTGAAGGGTGGTCCGTGCATAGTGACTTCTTTCCAAAGGGTACACTATAGAAAGAGGAAAATAAAAGCTTAACTTCAGAGTGGAGAAATCTGACAAACACCTTCTCGAGCTGGGTGATCAAGGTCATCACCAATGGCAACAGATCATTTTGATAATATATACCCACGATCAGATGTGATGACAATAGATTCTACCTCTGTAGTCTCCCTCCCCAAAACCATACCCATGGTCTAATCACAAGAAAAACACTAGACAAAATCTAATAGAAGGGCATCCTACAACATATCTGACCAGTACACCTCAATTATGTTCCAATAAAGCTGAGTAAAATAAAAAACGTTTAAAAAGAAAAAGGAGTCTCCAATGACAGAAAACCAGCAGTGAACAACGTCATGAAACCCAAGAGGAGGGATAAATCATGTTACATGATGAGAGGGCTTGTGAGATGAGACCAAAGAAGTGTCCACATATTTGGCTACAAAGCAGTGGTGGTGACTTTGATGGCAACGGTTTCAGTGCAATAGGGAGGAGAGAAACCAAGTAGCATACACTCTTTACTTTTGTTGAAACTTTGAAAAATCACAGGGTCTTTCACTGATGGAAGAGAATTCACTCATTTATTTATTCATCTATCCATCCATCTGCCCTTGCTAAGCCCCAGAGTCACAGCTAGCGATTCACAGATGAATATAGCCTGTTTCTGTAGGTGCTCCCAGGCTAACAGTAGCCATCATAGGTATACACATAATTGCAACGAGATGCAGTGGCAGCAGAAAAAGAGGGACCAATCAGTGTAGCTTGGGTCATCAGGCTGGTTCTGAGGCTTGCATTTGAGGTACTTTGGAGACCTCTAGAGGTCTCCAAATGCTAAGTAGGCATTTGAATGTATGGGTCTGAAGGTCCAAAGAGATGTCTGGGTTGGGAATATTAATCTGCCTGCAGAAGGTATTTGTGTGGAGGAGATTATCTAGTGAAGGAGTATATGTCAACAAGGGGAGCAAGCCTAAAGGAAGAGCTTTGAGGATCTGACACTAAAGGACAACGTAGGACTGTGAGCCTGCAGGGAGGAAGGAGTCAATAATCCCCATCGCTGCTAAGAAGTCAAGTCAAAAGGAAATTTGAAAATGTTCAGTGGATTTGGCACGTGGAGATCATTCTGAAAACGGCAGTCGTCCCTTTCTTTCCACACTAAATCCTCCAACCTACCTACATCTTCTTCCACCTTATCATTGAGAGTACACTTTGAGCCTCTATTGAAACCTAAAAATTATAGAAGAATTTTCTGTTAGGCTACGCTTTAAAACAAATTCCTACAAGACTAAAAACAGAGGTGTTTTAAGTGAGTGAAGGACAAACTAGAATAAAAAAAATAGCTATGCTTGAAAATTAAAGAAAATTGCATAAATTTAATTGGGTTCTAGAACTCCTTTGAATCCATAGTCCTTCATACATAGCAGGTGATAAATAAATAATGTAGATTCAAATAAAATTTCTTCCACATCACTTGTTAAATGAAGAAAACCAATCTAAACATTTGCTTAAATGTTTAAGAGTCTATAATAATCAGAGCATTAGGCAAGCTCTCCACTCACTACAAAGGTGAATAGGAATGGTCCTCAACAATCTGGGACCTTGTATAATTGATTATCCTCTTACAAAGCCTCAGTCTCTGTCTCTCTGTCTCTGTGTGTGTGTGTGTGTGTGTGTCTCTCTCTCTCCTTCTCTCTGCCTTGCAACACACTCAAGGTTTTCTCCACATTAAGAAAAAATGCTTAGGACTTCCCTGGTGGTGCAGTGGTTAAGAATATGCCTGCCAATGCAGGGGACACAGGTTTGAGCCCTGGTCTGGGAAGACCTCACCTGCTGCAGAGCAACTAAGCCTGTGTGCCACAACTACTGAGCCTGTGCTCTTCACCAAGAGAAGCCACTGCAATAAGCAGCCCGCACACCGCAACAAAGAGTAGCCCCTGCTCGCCGCAACTAGAGAAAGCCCACGCACAGCAACAAAGACCCAACACAGCCAAAAATAATAAATGGATAGATAGATAAATAATTTTTTTAAAAAAAAGAAGAAATGCTTGACCTTGCCTTCACCTCATCCCTCTGGCCTCCTCTTTACTTTGAGAAAGGCTGCAACAGTGAAAGTTCTCAGTCTAATCAATTTCAAATATCAATCACTCTTCTGAGCTTGCAACCCAGTCTCTGCTATCAATTTCTGGACTAAAAGAGCCCCTTCTCCCAACCCATCCATAAATGATAACTCTTTTATCTCACTGAGAAAATGAAAGTGATCAGAAGAGACCTTCCACATGCTCCCACTATCAAATCTACCCAAAGGCTACACCCCCCCTCCCCCAAGCCGTACACAGGATCTCACTACCTCTTGTCCAATCATTTTTTTCTACCTACTGGATAATTCTCATCAATGTGTAAATATTCTGTAATATCTCTTTCTCTTTAAAAATAAATCCTTTCTTGACCCCACATCTCCCCACAGCTACTGATCCATTTCTCTATGTCCCTTTACAGCAAAAATCCTTCAGAGAGTGGTCTCCACACCCTGGCTTCCATTCTCCTCCTTCCATTATCTCTCGAGCCTCCTCTAATAAGGCTTTGCTCCTGCCGCTTCACCAAAACTGCTACTGCCCAGGGGCAATGGTTAATTTTATGTTCCAGCTTAGCTGGGCCAAGGTGCCCAGAGGTTTGGTCAAACATTATTCTGGATATACCATGTTCTTGGATTGGAAGAATCAACATTGTGAAAATGACTATATTACCCAAAGCAATCTACAGATTCCATGCAATCCCTATCAAACTACCACTGGCATTTTTCACAGAACTAGAACAAAATATTTGTATGGAAACACAAAAGACCCTGAATAGCCAAAGCAACCTTGAGAAAGAAAAGAAAAACGGAGCTGGAGGAATCAGGCTCCCTAAATTCAGACTATACTACAAAGCTACAGTAATCAAGACAGTATGGTTCTGGCACAAAAACAGAAATATAAATAAATGGAACAGGATAGACAGCCCAGAGATAAACCCACGCACATATGGTCACCTTAGTTGTGATAAAGGAGGTAAGAATATACAATGGAGAAAAGACAGCCTCTTCAATAAATGGTGCTGGGAAAACTGGACAGCTACATGTAAAAGAATGAAATTAGAACACTCCCTAACACCATACACAAAAATCAACTCAAAATGAATTAAAAACCTAAATGTAAGGCCAGACACTATAAAACTCTTAGAGGAAAACATAGGCAGAACACTCTATGACATAAATCACAGCAAGATTCTTTTTGACCCACCTCTAGAGAAATGGAAATAAAAACAAAAATAAACAAATGGGACCTAATGAAACTTAAAAGCTTTTGCACAGCAAAGGAAACCATAAACGAGACAAAAAGACAACCCATAGAATGGGAGAAAATATTTGCAAATGAAGCAACTGACAAAGGATTGGTCTCCAAAATTTACAAGCAGTTCATGCAGCTTAATATCAAAAAAACAAAAAACCCAATCCAAAAATGGGCAGAAGACCTAAATAGACATTTCTCCAAAGAAGATATACAGATTGTCAACAAACACATGAAAGGATGCTCAACATCACTAATCATTAGAGAAATGCAAATCAAAACTACAATGAGGTATCACCTCACACAGGTCAGAATGGCCATCATCAAAAAATCTACAAACAGGGCTTCCCTGGTGGCACAGTGGTTGAGAGTCCGCCTGCCGATGCAGGGGACATGGGTTCGTGCCCCGGTCCAGGAAGATCCCACATGCTGCAGAGCGGCTGGGTCCGTGAGCCATGGCCGCTGAGCCTGCGCGTCCAGAGCCTGTGCTCCACAATGGGAGAGGCCACACAGTGAGAGGCCCACGTACAGCAAAAAAAAAAAAAAAAAAAAAAAGCTACAAACAATAAATGCTGGAGAGGGTGTGGAGAAAAGGGAACCCTCTTGCACTGTTGGTGGGACTGTAAATTGATACAGCCACTACAGAGAACAGTATGGAGGTTCCTTAAAAAACTAAAAATAGAACTATGATATGACATAGGAATCCCACTACTGGGCATATACCCTGAGAAAACCATAATTCAAAAAGACTCATGTACCACAATGTCCATTGCAGCTCTATTTACAACAGCTAGGACATGGAAGCAACCTAAGTGTCCATTGACAGATGAATGGATAAAGATGTGGCACATATATCCAATGGAATGTTACTCAGCCATAAAAAGAAACAAAATTGAGTTAGTTGTAGTAAGGTGGATGGACCTAGAGTCTGTCATACAGAGTGAAGTAAGTCTGAAAGAGAAAAAGAAATACCGTACGCTAACACATATATATGGAATCTTAAAAAAAAAAAAAGGTCTGAAGAACCTAGGGGCAGGACAGGAATAAAGAGGCAGATATAGAGAATGGACTTGAGGACACAGGGAGGGGGCAGGGTAAGCTGGGACAAAGTGAGAGGTGGCATGGACATATATACACTACCAAGTGTAAAATAGATAGCTAGTGGGAAGCAGCTGCGTACCACAGGGAGATCAGCTTGGTGCTTTGTGACCACCTAGAGGGGTGGGACAGGGAGGATGGAAGGGAGATGCAAGAGGGAGGAGATATGGGGATATATTTATATGTATAGCTGATTCAGTTTGTTATAAAGCAGAAACTAACACACCATTGTAAAACAATTATACTCCAATAAAGATGTTAAAAAAAAAACAAACATTATTCTGGATGTTTCTGTGAGGGTGTTTTCAGATGAAATTAACATTTAATACTGTAGACTCTGAGTAAAGCAGATTGCCCTCTATAAGTGGGTGGGCCTCATCCAATCAGTTGAAGGCCTGAATAGAACAAAAGACTGACCTCTCCTGAGCAAGAAGGAATTCTCCAGCAGACGACCACAGAATCAGCTCTTCCTGGGTCTCCAGCCCACTGACCCATCTTGCACATTTGTACTTGCCAGCCTCCATAATCAAGTGAGCCAATTCCTTAAAATATATCTCTTTATACATACCCACACGTATCCTATTGCTTCTGCTTCTCTGAAGAACCCTAACTAATACACAAGGTCACCAGTGACTTCACCAAATCTGGAGGTCAATTCTCTTACTTTAACTTTCACCAGCACTTGACACAATTAAATCATAGCCTCTTTCTTTAAACAAGTCCTGTGCTTCTGCTATCTGGTATATTTGAAAAGTACTAAGAGAGTAGATCCTAAAAGTTCTCATCATGGGCTTCCCTGGTGGCACAGTGGTTGAGAGTCCGCCTGCCGATGCAGGGGACACGGGTTCGTGCCTCGGTCCGGGAGGATCCCACATGGGCCCGTGAGCCATGGCCGCTGAGCCTGCGCGTCCGGAGCCTGTGCTCTGCAACGGGAGAGGCCACGGTGGTGAGAGGCCTGCATACTGCAAAAAAAAAAAAAAAGTTCTCATCACAAGAAAAAAAAAACATTTTTTGGTGTCTATATGAGGTGATGGATGTTAACTAAATTTATGGTGGTAATCATTTCTCAATATATGTAGGTCAAGTCATTACGCTGTATACCTTAAATTTACACAGTGCGTACGTCAGTTATATCTCAATAAAACTAGAAGAGAAAAACGAATGTTCTGTGCTTGTGTCCAGGTATTCGTCTCTCCTGGTTTTCCCCTATGTCCCCAGCTACTCCTAAGTCTCTTTGTGGGGTCCCCTCACCCGCCCCAGAGCTCAGCTCCCGACTCTGCTTTACCTACACTCCATTTCTCTTTGTACCTCCAGAACCTAGTGCTGGCCCTTCTCCCACCATTGCAATTGGAGAAAAGATCAATAGGGGAAATAAAACACTAAAATAAAACATTTTCAAGGGCAAATGTCATCCAGTGCCTGTAAACTCAATTCTAAGGGGCTTCAAAGGAGCTTGAGGTGAGAGGCCTTCAGAATTCCAAAGGAAGGTTCTAGTGGTGGGATTTAAAGTACAGCATGGTCACACACTCCAAATCATTTCCGTTAACATCCCATACCATCCCAGGAAAAGAAGGTTTGCTCAGCAATTGGGATATGGAAACAACTCATGGGTTAATGTCTAAACAGACAAACTCATTCTCATTTTTTTTTTCCTTTTAAGTAACATCATTCCTGAGCTTAACAGCCATACAGTGATGTCCAGAGTCATCTTAACTGGACTAGAAAATCCAGTGTGAACACAGGTTGTGTTTAAGAGCACCCTTCCTGGAAAGAAGTGAATGCAGGGGCCTGTCTCTCCTTCCAGAAAGGATCTTCTGTGG
Organism: Delphinapterus leucas; assembly: GCF_059928025.1. Classification (NCBI taxonomy): domain Eukaryota; kingdom Metazoa; phylum Chordata; class Mammalia; order Artiodactyla; family Monodontidae; genus Delphinapterus; species Delphinapterus leucas. The sequence goes on from NC_143149.1 coordinate 32,080,860, forward strand.
AAGGTGGTGGTCCTTTCTTTCAGCTGTTCTATGAACAGGGTCCAGCACAGTAAGACATGGGAGGAAAGAAAAAGGAGCAGAAGTTTCTGGCTTGCTCCCTGGGAAAGGCCTCCTTGTTCAAAGAAGTGACTTTTAGCCAGTGATGTTTCAATTACAGTCTTTCATGGAGTGTCAAACAGCGAAAAAGAATTCTGTTTATAATATTTTTCTATGGAACTCTGGGGACAGGCAGCTGGGATTCCTAGCAGTCTGAGTTTCTAGGATTAGATCCAGCAGAAGAAAATAGAATGTGAGCAGGGACATCAAGGCTAGACTAGTCATCATTAGTGCTGCAAAAAATCTTTCCATTTGGTAGAACATTCACTAACACTCGGTATAAATCTCCATCCCATGCTTCTATCTGTTTTGTACCAGTGTGCTGCTGGAGCTGGCTCATGAGTGTTGACCACTAAACATTCAGGGATTTTGTGATCTCATTGTTAAGGTCAACCATCATTAAAAATTAAGTTATATAAACTTAGTTATATAAATGATATAAATGATATCACAAGTAAAGGTAATAAATGCTCAAAATCCACTATTTCCTAATTATTGTAAAGCATTTTTTCATATCATGATTTGCTTCTATTTGACCTGTATGGCAAAAATGCTACTAAATGATGTATTACTATATATCTCTTCCTGACTCCTTGTTCAGTGACTTGGTGACTTCACATTAGTGTCTTGAAACTGACCATGAAATTAGCCATGGTGGGTATATTTACACCAGGGAAATCGGCCAACACTTTTAAATTAGATCTTTGGTGGGATGGGGGGGAGCTAGTTGCTGAATTTTACCAACACCACTCCCACATTTTCCATGTCCCTTCATTATGAACATTGGGTCCCTCCTTTGGACCTTAGCTCAACACTGCCTCCTCCAGGAAGGCTTCCCGGATCGCCCCCAGCCTACTATGACTCCTTGCGCTTAACTCCCATTGCCTTGGCTGCCTGTAAGCTTCAATGGGCTCTTGGCTAATAGTTGAAGGAAATATAACAAAGATTTTTACATGGCTATATACTTTTCTTCTATCCCTTTGTGTGCCCTTTGAGGGCAGAAACTGATACACAGTAGATGTTTAACAAATACTTGCTGAGTGGAAATCTCCATATAGAACTTCCTAGATAACATGACTGGGTCCCAGTTCCCAAGGAACTTCCATCTGAATGAGGAAAAGATGGATACTGACCGACTTAAACGCAAAAAGCTCTTTTCATGTGACAATTTAAATATTACCAGTTTGAAATGCAGTTGTCTCTAAACACTCATAAAGTCACTCTGATGCTCCTTCCGATGAGAGTGTGTGTTTTTTTGCTTGTTTTCTTTTTTTGTTTTTTGGCTGCGTTGGGTCTTCGTTGCTGTGCACGGGCTTTCTCTAGTTGCGGTGAGCGGGGGCTACTCTTCGTTGTGGTGTGCAGGCTTCTCATTGCAGTGGCTTCTCTTGTGGAACACAGGCTCTAGGTGTGCAGGCTTCAGTAGTTGCAGCACGCGGGCTCAGTAGTTGTGGCTCGCAGGCTTAGTTGCTCAACGGCATGTGGGATCTTCCCGGACCAGGGCTCAAACCCGTGTCCCTGCATTGGCAGGCGGATTCTTAACCACTGTGCCACGAGGGAAGTGCTGAGAGTGTGTGTGTGGTTTTTTTTTTTCCCAAAGTGATTCTTGGTTCAGAACTTCATGGAGATAGACGTCAAGCTGATTTCTAAAAGATGGAGGGGAAAGGAAGACTCTGGGAAGGGGCTAATCTACTCCAGTCTAGTACCCTCACCCCACCTAAGCAGCTTCCAAGAGGCTCTGTGACTCCGTGGCTGGAGCCTTCTCCCTGAGGCCGGGCTGCCTTGGTGGGTGCCCCGCACGCTGACACTTTGCGGGGAAGCAGCTGGTGGAGGAAGAGGCACAGGAGGAAAGCTGGCTGCATGAAGGGCAAACAACTCTGGGAACAAAAGTGGCTCCAACCACAAGGGACATTTGGCATTTGCCAAGGAAGCCGCCATAGACAGGAGATCACAGCTGGTTTGACTTACAGATAACAAATCCAGTCCTGTTTCTTGCAGCTTCTTCTATCTGTAAACACAGACGTAGCTATCCACAGAGGCAGGTTCAAATTACCCTGGCGTTCCAGAGCTCAGCGTGGCGGCCTCGGGGCTGGGCTGCGGAGGAGTTACTGGATGGTTCTTCTCTCCGCCATCCCCCCACCAACTGTGGGTGATGCACTGGGGGGAAGGGACACAGCGATGGAGAAGGGAGACCCAGCTGGGGGAGATGGTTGGGGGCATGAGGGCCTGAATCTGATCAAGAGAGTAAGAGAGCCTCGGGAGTTAGAGAGCTTCCCTCTCCCGGGACCTTTTGGGAAAAAGAATTCTGGTGAGTTGCTCTGGCCCCAGCAGCATCAGAGCTGTTCCATAAAGACGCTTGCTTTGACAGCTTCTTGAGATTCTGATCAGTGCCAAATGCATTCTGTAAATCCACTTACTGCCTTTGTTTGGCTTTTTCTTTCTTCCTCTCTCTTTTCCTCTCTTTTTCCCCCCCCCCTCATTTCTTTCTCTCTCTCTCCCCCCTCCCTGCGCCCCCCCTTTTTTTGGTGGGGTGCAAGGAGGGATGGATATGACTTGACCTTTAGCCAAAATGACCCATTCTAGACAGGAGAAGCCAATCAATGTGGTGCGTCACAAGCGGCCAGAACTTGTTTCCTAAAATTACAAGCATGGGCTCCCCATGCCTGCTTCTAGAGAGCAGATCCCCATTCTCATCAAGTTCTGCTCCCAAGACAGTGGTGGATTTGGGGGCTGTACCTGTCCAGCTTCAGAGAGAGGAACTCTCTCCATTTTCCCCTTTCCCACTGGCCTCATCGTTCTCCAGGCCACAGACTTTTAGGAAATGGTGTCACTTCGTTGGAAATTCACTTTGGGAACTCCTGCGTCCCTGATGTGGAACCTGGGAATTGTTTCAGGGTCCTGAAGGGCCTTGTCAGATCTCCCGCCCAGGTCAGTCCCGGCGGACTCCTGCACGCCCCCCAGGCTGGGACAGACCTTCCTCCTGGTGTGTGTCCCTCCTCCGGGTCTCTACAGGTGGCTTTACCCACTTGCACCCTCTCCGAGGCCACAAGCTGGCCTTGCTAATGCCCTAACAGCCTGGGACTCAGAGGGAAGCTGGGCTGAAACCCAGGGATCCTCCCCTGTTGTCTGGAGCTCCATCTGGTTGGGAGGTTTATCGCAGGCTGTTATCTCAGCGCTCCTCAAGGCAGCTTAAACCTATTCATTCCTTATCTTGTCATCACAGGCTAAATGAAAGCATCCTCCACTAGGCTGCCTCCCTTTGGAATAAAAATCTCCCTTACCCCCAAGTACTTGGCCTCTGCGTGTTTCCAAGAACTCCTCCTCTAGCTTGGTCTAAAGAGCCCCCTGGGAATCTGCCTGGGAGAGGAAAACGCCTGGAGAAAACACAGACGGGCTGGCTCCCTGAATGGGATGTCCCCTGGGCGGAGGCCCCAGCTCCTAAATGAGTCTCCTGGGGCCTTGGAGGCCTGAGCGTCCATTCCAGTCTCAATACTGCAGCCAGGCGGACTTTTTCCAACATCAGGAGCTCCCCCCTCCCTCCCAGCCTTTTTTTTTTTTTTTTTTGGCCACGCCCAGCGGCATGTGGGATCTTAATTCCCAGACCAGGGATGCGACCCGCGCCCCCTGCAGTGGAAGTGCGGAGTCTTAGCCACTGGACCGCCGGGGAAGTCCCGGAGCTCCGTTTTTAAACTGCAAAAAGATTGCAGGGGCCACACCCCTACCATAGTGGCCGGAAGTGCCGGATGAAGAAGGATGCGAGCGGCGTGGGTACCGGAGCTGGGAGGAGACAAGAGGGCTGAGACACGCATCACTGCGTTGTGCTGGGGGTTCCCGCGCAGTGATGCCCCAAACCCGGGAGGCCAGACGGGCAGGCCCGTCATCTACTTCTCTTGCCTCCTTCCTCAGAGCAGGTTGGAAGGTAAGGGGAGACAGCATGGTCCACCTCTCCGTGCTCAGAAGGAACAGAACCCCTCTGCGGGGCTGCATTCGGCGCCCCCGTGCGTCAGGTTCAGAGACCAAAGGAAGAAGAGTTTTCCTCTCCCAGATTCCTTTCTGGGCACGAGGACACGTTTTCTCCGAATCCCCTCAGCCGACTTCCCCTCGGGTCTCATTGCCCAGCTTTAGGTCCTGTAGCCCCCGAGGCTGCCACTGGCTGGTGGCGTGAAACAACTGACCCGAGACCACGAAGGACCCACCCCTGGAGTGGGAGGGGGCGGATCCATCGCGGCTCTTTTCCACTTGACCCAGAGCTCCTACAGGGCAGTCGTCCAGTCATGCTTTTATCCTCACACCCTCTCTCGTCAAGGCCACCAGGGATGCCCACTGTCCTAAGGCCTCGTCCTTTTTGACCTACCAGCCAATCTCTTCACACTTGATCCCTCCCTCCATTCCGAAACCTTCCTCCATCCTCTCTTTCTCTCTCTCTTCCGCTCTCACCAGCCACTGCATCTCAGTTCCTTTGCTGGATCCCCCTCATCTTTCCAGCCCCTAAATGATGCAGAGTCCAGGACACGGTCCGCAAACCTCTTTTTCCTTATCTTCATTCTAATCCTCGAGTGAGCTCATCTGGTAACACGGCTTTAAATACCCTCTTACTGCTGGGACTTCCAAATATGTATCTCTAACATGTGCCTCTCGCCTTAATTTCAGATTTAGATGTCCAACTGCTTCATCAACATCCCCATTGGGTGTCTAATGGGCATCTCAAACCTTAATGGCCAAAACTCCACTCTACCTTCAAAATATGCTCAGAATCTGATCACATCCTCCCTTTCCACCACTTCTGACTCCAAGCATCTTTCCCCTAATCTACTACAAAAGCCACATCACTCTCTCTGCTTTTTCCCTCCCTTCTACAGCCAAGTTTCCTACAGCAACCAGAGTGAGTCCTATAAGACAGAAATCAGATCACGTGGCTCTTTTGCTCAAAATCCTCCAAGGGCTTCTCATTTCACATAGATTTAAAGCCAAAATTGTTCCCAAAATTGTTAGAAAATTGCTCAAATTGTGGGCCTTCTAAGACCCCGCATAAGCAAGAAGGCTTGAAGGAGGTGAGGGTGGTGATGGTGAAGGAAGGAAGGAGGCCTGCCTCACAGACGTCTGGGTGGAGACATCTAGGGCAAGAGCTGTGAGGAGAGGATGCACATGGCATGTTTCAGGAAGAGACAGGACCCTGCTCTTCTCTCTGCCTTCCTTTCCAACCTCTCACCTGCAGTGGGTCGAGCAGTGTTCCCCCAAATTCGTATCCACCCAGAACCTCAGTACGTGCCCTTATTTGGAAATAGGCAGATGTAATTAGCTAAGAATCAACATGGGATCATACTGGGTTGGGGTGATCCTTAAACCCAATGGCTGGTGTCCTTCTAAGAGGAGAAGACTCCCAATGAGACAGAGAAGGTCATGTGAAAACAGAGCAGGGCAGAGGTTGGGTTACGCAGCCACAAGCCAAGGAATACACAGGCCCACACTTGCTGGAGGAAGAAACAAAGAAGGGTCCTTCCTTACAGCCTTCGGAGCAAGCGTGGCCCTGCTGATACATTGATTTCAGTCTTGTAGCCTCCAGAACTGTAAGAGGACCAATTTCTATTATTTTAAGCCACCAAGTTTTTGGTAATGTGTTATGGCAGCCCTCAGAAACTCACACAACTCTTCCTCCTTCATTTGGTTCCAGCCACATGGCTTTCCTCCAACTCTGCATCTGGTTACAGAAGACACCAGCAGGATTATATCAAAATGGCAGGAGTCCTGACCCGAGAGACTGTGACTCTGCCCACACCTCTTGACCTCTCATTTTCCTTGTGTATCAGACAAGACAATCTCTGCACTTCCTCCAGCTCTGAGAGCTGGGAATTCTCCTAATCAATGGTCCAGACCCAAATCCACGCAGTGAGAGCAATTCTCCCTAGACAACCTTGGGTTTGTCCAGAGCTGGGGGATCTGCCCCACATGTGTGCAATGGAAAAATTTCACCCTCATCAAGCACCTGAATGCCATAGGGAAACTGCTTGAGCTGGACCAGCCCCTGGAAAGAAATCTGGTCCACGTTTCCTTAACAAAACTGTTCTGTACAATCCTGGGCACATTCTCACTCTGGTATCAAGAGCTACTCTTTTTTTTTTTTTTTTTGCGGTACGCGGCCCTCTCACTGTTGTGGGCTCTCCCATTGCGGAGCACAGGCTCCGGACGCGCAGGCTTAGCAGCCATGGCTCACGGGCCCAGCCGCTCTTCGGCATGTGGAATCTTCCCGGACCAGGGCACGAACCCGTGTCCCCTGCATCGGCAGGCGGACTCTTAACCACTGCGCCACCAGGAAAACCCTCAAAAGCTACTCTTAATCAACATCTCTGAATGCAACTGGCTGGTCATGTTATGAACACTTACACATGGCACCAGAAAATCCAGCAACAAGCAAATGGACTCAGACACATGCTTGTTATCAACTTTATTTTCCAAGAACGAAGCCTTCTGATGGAGGATCGGGTTTGGACATCCTTTAATTCTATGCACACCTCCTCCAGACACACTGCTAATGGTCACCTCGTGTATTCCATCAGCTTGTAATTAGTTTAGGGCAGGAGGTGGGGTAGGTGATCACAGCATTTTAGAGGTAGCAGAGAGATCCTCACATCCGCCCCTCTCTTTTCACCAGTGAGGTGTCAAGGCTCGGATTGCTGAGGTTATGTGCCCAGGTACATGAAGATGAGCTGGAGAGAGCCTGTCTCCATTCCCAGGAGCACCCCTCACACCCCAGCTCAAGTGCGAGCTTCCCGCACGTTCTGCCAGCTTCAGAGTTCACACTGGAAAGGCGTCTTCTGATCTGTGCTTTTTCCTTTTTGCTATGGAGCCTTTTCTTCTCCCCACTAATGGGGAAGCTGCCTGATTTTATTCTGCACGGAGCCACCTTATGGCTTTTAAACCACAGAAGTCAAGTTCACAAGATTCCTTTCCCGTTATTTATTTATTTTTTTTTATGGCTCTTCAAAGACAGAAAACAACCACCATTTCCAATCTGATCCAAGACCACAGGATTGTTTTTAATTCCATTCATCAGTATCTCATTCACCCCAAGAGTCTATGGGATGTTTCCATATTTACATAATGGGCTCATCATTTCAAGCTCCATAGGGCCCTTTCTGACATGGTGGCAGTTATGTTTCCCTGCAAGCTTCCAAGTTTACTGTAAAGGCCAAAAGGGTCTCAGACACCCAGAAAACATACTTTTTATGTTTTGATAAACTCTATAAAATTGTAATTGGATCAAACTTTGCATTCAAAAGCACATTCTTCAGGAATATTTTATATGCACATAAAACATTGAGAAAATGTTAACATTATGATCTTAACTGTTTGCACATTGGAACCAGCTAAAAGTTAGGAAAATGCAATCCATCTGTTCTCTCCTTTGAAACTCGATTATTCCGAGAGCACAAAAGAGGACCTCGGGGGAGTTTGACACGGCTCTCTCCTGTTATCAGGTGACATAGGGGTGGGCGGGGGAAGTGATCTCACTGAGGGCAGCTGCTCCTTGACCTTCTCTCCAAACTAAGGCTTGGCCAATCCAGGAGCCTTGGCTATAAGGCTGCATCCTCTAACAGGCGGGGCAAAGAAAGGGATGTTCGTGTGGTCCCCATGGCCTCGGGTGCCTGAGGAGCTTCCGAGAATCATTTTACCTGTCCTGGCTAGTTCCCCAGGGCCACGGGGGTAGGGAAACCCAGGTTCTGCTCTAGCCCTTGAGGACTATTTGTTCCAGACTCTCTGTTAGGTGTCGTTACAAAGCGCTAGCGGCCTCATTAGTTGAAGCTGAGTGGGGGGTAGCAGAGATGAGGGAAGGGGTTGTTGGGGGGCTGAGGAAACCCTAAGAGCAACAGCTGACATTTCTTTCCCGGGGAGCCCTGCCCCCCAGCTCCCCTGGCTTATCTGTTAGCCAGAAAACTGTGCCCCTCATTATCACGTTTACAGACTGCCTGACACACACAGGAGAAATTACCTGCGGAGGGAGGGTCAATGTTAGTAGAGAGGCTGGCTCCCACCTGGAGGCCCTGTCCCTGGAGGAACAAAGCCCATTCCTCCAGGGTCACACCCATACGTGACGGGGACTGGCCCACCAGGACAATGCAGGCCGAAGGCAAGAGGATTTCTCCCTGGAGGATGGGGGTCTCAGGTGGGAGGCATCAGGCAGCCTGAAGAAACTGCTGTGGAAGGGCCACCAGATCCAATTCGCCCTCAGCTAAAGGTGACCCACAGTCTGAGAGCTTACTGGACAGGGGTTTTGACTGTACTGGTGGAGAGGATGTTCCTCCATCACTGATAAAACCTGAGCGGTAGTTCTCAACTTTCCATATGCCTAAGAATCACCTGGAAATCTGTTAAAATGCAGACTCCTGGACCCCAGTGCAGATCTACCAGGATCTCTGAGAGTAACGCCCAGGGATCTGCATTATAACAAAGCCTGCAGGTATTTCATGAATGACACATTCCGAGACTGCTAAAGAACAATGTTTAGTAAAGATTTCACTCACCAAACCATCTCTGTTGAGTTCCTACCATGTAGAAGGTACAGGAGCCAGCGGGGACGTCCGTGGGAGTGAGTGGCTGAAAGCTGGGGAGCACTGGAGTGGAGGAGATCAGGGAACCGGGAGACCAGAGGGTGGGAGGACCACCGAGCTTGCGGTCAGGAGGGCGGGGTCGGTGAGGGAAACACACCATCGCCACCGCCCATCCCGCCCCGCGCGCACCCAGGTGCCGGCCCCAAGCAAGGCAGGGAAAGTGGGAACGCGCGGGAAGGGCTGTGATCACATCTGCGGGGACAGGGAAGGCCTCCCGGACAATATAGCATCTGAAGAGAGAGAAGTCAGCCCAGCAAAGGGCATCCAGGGGAAAGGGCGCCAGGCAGGGAAGGTGACCTGCGTGGAGCTCCGGAAGCAGAGCCGGGCCGGGGACCTGAGTCCTGAACACGGTTCGGAATTGTTCATCCATAGCATGGGCAGATGGGGGCCGTGAGAAGTGGGGCCGGGCGTGTTTGTAAAGAGCTCTTCTGACTCGGATTTTATGTAAGGGAACGTGGGAAGTCCCTGAAAAGACTAAGATCTTTCTAGCTTTGGTTTGGAGAGTGAGTTGGAGGAGATCAAGCCTGAAGACAGAGCCCAGGGGGCTGTCGTAGTCATTTCTCTCCTCAAAGCCCAGTGAGATCCGTGCCCAAGGCCAGGTCACGTTGCTGATCTTCAGGAAAGGAGCCCCGTGTTCATGAGGTACCTCCTCTGGTTCACCAGGCACGTGGCCCACCGGCGGAAGCGCCCCCTACTGGTCTGGAGCTTCACACACGATGCAACGGGAAAGAAGTGGGGAAAGGAGATGCGTTTCCCTGGTGGAGGAATTCTTGGTGAAGGGTAAGGAAAATCCTGTGCAAAATGAGAATAAATATGTCGTTTCCCAGATGCAAGTTGCCTCTGAGAAGTTTCCAGAGGTCCCTAATCCATGGGAAGATCCTCAGACCTGCTACTTGTTGGGTTTCTGCGATTACCTGTGAATCAGAGGTTGACATGGATCCCGTGCCCCTGACCCTCCTCCATCCCATGACTGCTCAGACTCCCCTGGAATCATCTCACTAAGTTTCTCCCTCAGGGCTCCCACTCTAGAACTATGGACACCCCACCATTATTAGCGTCCAAAATAGAAAATAAAAGGGCATTGAGGAATATTTCAGAGCTCACCCATCACCCATCACCCCAGATGCACACACTTGGGTCTGCTCGCCCCCATGCAGTAAAGCCAATCTACTGACGCCCGGCTGTGGTGAAGGAAAGTGCAGCATGTGTTGTAAGGTCAAACAAGGAGTCCAGGTAGCTAGGGCTCAAAAGATCCAAACTCCCGGGTGGCTTTCAGGGAAAAGTTTTTAAAGACAGGGTGAGGGAGAGGATTGTAGGGTGTGTGATCAGCTCATGGACACTCTTCTGATTGGTTGGTGGTGAGATAACTGGGAGTTAAAGTCATCAACCTGCTGATTTCAACCACAAGGTCTGAGGTCTCTGTGCTTGTGGGCAGCTTGCAATTAACTTCTTCCACCTGGTGGGGGTTTCAGTATCTGTAAAACAGCTCAAAGGACATGGCTCAGAGAATTATCTACAGCCATTGAGGAGGAACTAAATGTCCTTGACTTTGTTTAATGACTAAACTGTTATTATTTTGCCTTGCTTGACTGTTTTCCTTTGTTTCTGCATTTTCTCCCTTTTCTGATTAAATTTGTTTGTTGGAACTCAGGGAAGGTCTAGGAGGCTGAAGTTTTTCTACAAACAAGAAGCAGGTGGAGGACATGGGGAGGGGGTGTCTGCCCTGAAAAGGCCCCATAGGGTCCTGCTCGGTTACACACCCAAGTAGCCAAGCTGACTGTTTACCCCTGCCCTTAGAAACCATCTCCAGCTTGAGGCAGTGGACACTGCACACTGCTGCCCCCTGCCCACAGGCCGGCTGAACAGGCAAAGGTGTTTCCTGCTACAGGTTGGCATGGCCAGGCTGGGTTTTCTACCCCTCCATTCACCACCCATCTTACTTCTCCCCATCCGCCCCAGCTCCCCATGGCCGCAGAACCACACACACACCTTCTGATCTGTCTGGGAGTCAGAGAGAGCAGGAGTCAGAGCTTACCTCTTCCTGCTCTTCCAGCCGCACTTCCCAAGGCTTCAGCAAACACCAGGCAGATGGTGGAAGACCAGCCCTTGGGCTCTGAAGTCAGCTAAACCCGGGTCCAAATCCTCCTCTCCACCTGCAGCTCTGTGACCTCAAACAAGGTGCTTCATCTCTCTGGCCTCAGTTTCTCCATCTGTAGCATGAGGATAATAGCTGTAACCACCTTTGGCCTGTTATGACAATGAAATTAGATGAAGCTAGAAAAAAAATGTGAGTGAGAATTTCCATAAGTCATTAACTCTGTAAACCTATGCTTCCTCATTCAAGAAACAGAGAAATAGGACTTCCCTGGTGGTTAAGCATTTGCCTGCCAATGCAGGGGACACGGGTTCGATCCCTGGTCTGGGAAGATCCGGCATGCCGCGGAGCAACTAAGCCCATGTGCCACAACTACTGAGCCTGCGCTCTAGAGCCCATGTGCCACAACTACTGAGCCCACGCACAACAACTACTGAAGCCTGCGTGCCCCAGAGCCCACGCACTGCAACTACTGAGTCCATGTGCCACAACTACTGAAGCCCGCACACTCTAGGGCCCGTGTGCCACAACTACTTAGCCAGTGTGCTACAACTACAGAAGCCTGCATGCTGCAACTACAGAAGACCGCATGCCTAGAGCCCATGCTCTACAGCAAGAGAAGCCACCACAATGAGAAGCCCACGCACCACAACAAAGAGTAGCCCCCGTTTGCCACGACTAGAGAAAGCCCGCACGCAGCAGCGAAGACACAATGCAGCCAAAAATAAATAAATAAATAATTTAAAAAAAAAAAGAAACAGAGATGTATACTCAGCTATTCTATTTCATTGGTTTGTGGAGAACAAACAGATAATATATGTAGAAGTACACTCTATATGATTATATATATATGTAACTGTTATTTATCACATTCCTGTCTGTACGTTACAGGTATTGTAATGTACATTACATTGTAATGCATCTATATTACAGTGCTGTGTAATACAAAGAAAATGAGTCTCTAAGTTATAGGAGTATTTAATCCAAAATAAAACTCATTGAGGGGCTTCCCTGGTGGCGCAGTGGTTGAGGGTCCGCCTGCCGATGCGGAGGACATGGGTTCGTGCCCCGGTCTGGGAGGATCCCGCATGCTGCGGAGCGGCTGGGCCCGTGAGCCGTGGCCGCTGAGCCTGCGCGTCCAGAGCCTGTGCTCCGCAACGGGAGAGGCCACAACACTGAGAGGCCCGCGAACCGCAAAAAAAAAACAAACTCATTGAGAGCAAAAATAGGCTTTAAAATGGTAATACTAAATAGCACTTTCTAGATCTCAAAGGAATTTTCCTGTGCATTTCACCAATTAAAAGATAGCAGGGGCTTCCCTGGTGGCGCAGTGGTTGAGAGTCCGCTTGCCGAAGCAGGGGACACAGGTTCGTGCCCCGGTCCGGGAAGATCCCACGTGCCGCGGAGCGGCTGGGCCCGTGAGCCATGGCCGCTGGGAATGCGCGTCCGGAGCCTGTGCTCCGCAACGGGAGAGGTCACAACAGTGAGAGGCCCGCGTACCGCAAAAAATAAAAATAAAAAAAATAAGATAGCAGGACACAGTGGCATAAAGTCACAGAGACCTGGATCTAAATTATTGTTTTGCTGCTTATTAGTTTTGCAACCTTGGGCAAGTTAGCTAACCTCCCTGAACTGAAATTTCTTTTTCTATGAGACGATTAGGATAATACCCACCTCACAGGGCTATTAGCAGAGCTAAGGCTAGAGTGAGGTGAGCAGCACACTGGTCTCAGGCACAAAATTTAAAGGGGCACCAAAAAGCTCAATAATCAGGTAAATGATATTTTAATGCAATATTTTTAAAAATCAAAATTAATGCAAAGAGATGCACAATGAAGAAATAGGGGCAGGGTTACTGATGTTTCCTTTTGCTTTACATTCCAGCACAGTTCAGCACAGTCATGGGTGTAAGTAAATTCATAATAAACTGAATGAGGTACTAAATGTAAACACCTAGAATAAGGCATGTCACCTAGTAAGGACTCCATGAAGTTTTGATGCAGGAAGAAATGAATGAATGAATGATTATGTCATGTCTCTGAGCTTCAGAATTGCTACAAGAGCAAGAATGATGAACATAAAGCTCACGTTATAGAGTGAGAGATTTAATAACGTAGAGAGTTTTGTTTTATCTGTGAGACACTTCCACACGCTCCTGTCTTTCCAGCCGCGTAATGAGGTACGATGAGGTACCTCGTAATGTACTTCATGTGTGCATTTCACACATGAGGAATTGAGTAGGTTAAGTGAAGGCCAGTGATGAGCCAGAACGCACATCCTCTTATTCCTAATGTCGTGCTCCTTCCAACACGCTCCACTTTGCCTGTTTAGATCTCACGGGCCCTGTAAAATTGTGACTCTGGTTGACAAGACTGAGGATGCTGAGTTTGACCTCTGGCCGTGCCCTCTGGCCTCCCATTGTCCACAGCTCAGTGTCTGGACAGGCAGTTCCACAGGCCTTCTTCCTGTGTCCTCACCTGACTCCCGTTGTGGCATCCTGTCTGGGCTGAAAAAACGCATGGGGAATGTGAGATGTGGGACAAGGTTGCAGTTACTTTCTGGGGAAGGAGTAAGAACTGGTAGTAGGTTAAACAAATAGGGGGCTCCTGGGGAGAGGGGCTGTCACCTTGTGAGAAGATGCTGTGACTCGTGGACCCCGGAGGGAAGCTGACACTGATAGGATAACAAGAACACCGACTACTTCACGTGGGACTGCCAAGCTCAGGTTTACTGTGAACCGCCTATGATAAAACAGAGTGAGGGCACTCCTTCTTATCAAAATATGTGCTCATGGGTAACAGTAAATGGCACGGAAAAGCTTATGACCAGAAGTCACACGGCTCTTTCCAGCCAACGCCACCCGTTGTGCCTCTTCCTGGGACAATCACTTTTAAAGTTCCTGGTTTCTTCTGTTTTTTTCTTATAAAGCTAAAGAGAATGCTTCATTAAGACCATGATATCTCACTGTATCAACTGTTAACTATTGAAGACCCATTGGAACCGCGTGAATGAAGAGGCTTTAACTCCTGTACTCAATGTGGGATATTTACACTATGATTTTTATTCTTATTGGTTTCCTTTGTGTCTGTAAATAATATAAACATCTGTTTCTTATTCCATCAACTCTCACGGTATCCCTTGCCTCGATGCTTGTGAAGCGAGGGCATGGGTACCCACCCTCCCCAGGCTCGTCCACATCTCACCTTCGGTCAGGTAACTCTGTCTCGAATTGACAGACAGGGCTGTTCCATCTGCCCAGAAGCCACACCCTCATCTACCATGCTTCGTTAACTCTAAAATCTGAAAAACAGCAGCATTTACATCAATATTGCTAGGTACCTAGTGTTCAATCATGGACCAATAAATATGCCACCTGCAGAGGAATATAAAGACGAAAAAGACAAGGTCCCTGTTCTCCAGGTGATCACAATCTGGTGATGAGGACAGAGCCTTTCTGCTACATCATATGGTCCCCAGCTGCAAGAAAAATACATTGCAGTGTCCACTTGAGACACTCAGGAAGCTGTCTTGATTTTTAGCTAAATTTGTTGCCCCTCCCTATGCATGCATGTCAGAATTTGGAATCGTATTCACGTGTGTAACAAATATTAGTTGAGTACATATTATGGGTCAGGCACTCAACCAGGTGCTGGGGCTGCAGAGCCTACAGAAGGAAAACAAAAACAAACATGGCTCTGTTCTTACTTAGTGCAGGAAACATATATAAACAAATAATCACACAACAAATCTCTAAATATAATACATAGTACATCGTACAGAATGGTATAGTGTAGTATGTGGACATCTTAAATAAAGTTATAAATCATGATAAAAGGTCATGAAGGAAAGGAACAGACCTTATAAGAAAGTCTTGCTGAATAGGAGTTTCATAAAACTAGTGGATAAATTTTTCTAAGCTCTGGGGACTTTTCTGTTCCTTGAAAGTTTGCAAGAACTCACCCTTCTGAAGCATTAACAGATTTATACTTCTACCAGCCCGTCTCCATGCACTGCCCCAACTCTGAATATTGTGATTTTTTTTTTTTTTTGAGGTACGCGGGCCTCTCACTGTTGTGGCCTCTCCCGTTGCGGAGCACAGGCTCCAGACGCGCAGGCTCAGTGGCCATGGCTCACGGGCACAGCCGCTCCGCGGCATGTGGGATCCTCCTGGACCGGGACACGAACCCGTGTTCCCTGCATCGGCAGACGGACTCTCAACCACTGCGCCACCAGGGAAGCCCCAATATTGTGATTTTTAATCATTACCAACTAAGGGGCAAAAATAATAGTAATCACAATTTTATTTTTTATTTTATTCGACAACATTCATTCAACAAATATAGAATGCTACAGAGACATTATGCTACATTTGGGGGGATAAAATGATCATCAAAATTGGTCTGGTACCTGCTTTTATGGATCGTACCGTCTGGTGGCCTTTGTATGTTTTTAAAAGTTATGACATTTTCTTCATAAGTTTCTAGGCTATTCATTGCACTTTGTTTCTTGGAGGAGCATTTCCTTTTTTTTTTTTTTTACATACATACACATAGGAAACTCATGCATATAAGAACCGTGTTCTCACTTCGACATGTTGCCATGGAACCTTAGATGATTTTACAAAATTAGGAAAATAATACACGCCAGTTTTCCTTGACCTTTCCCTGGCTCCCTCCCCCACCTTCTCAGCATCTTGTGTCCCATTCTCTATATGCCCCAGATAAGCCAAGTTCAAAAATTTACGGGTATTCTTCCATATTTCTCTTATAATCAGATAATCCTACACAAACACACACACACATGCCCACAAGCACATACATACACGCAGGACTTTTATCTGGTATCATTTGTTTATATGCACTTTTCTCCATCTTGCATTACTCACTCAGAAATTTCCTCAGGGAAATCACTCCAAGTCATCTGGTGTGGCTCTCTCTCTCTCTTTTTTTAATGGTTGCACAATATTTCATGGTGTGGGTATATCATTATTTACTCAACCATTTTCCTATTGACAAGGAATTCACATTTTTTCCCAATTCTTGGCCACTACAAACAATGCTGCAATAAACATGTATGTGCTCATAAATTGTGTCCATTTGTTTTCATGCAATAAATTCCTGGAAGCATAATGCTGATTCTCAAAGGGTATAAGATATTTTAAATTTTAATAGTTGTTCCCAGTTGCTTTCCAAAAAAGATGTAAAACTTCGCATTTTATAAGCATGAGTGTCTTTCACACACACCCCTGAGAACAGGAAGTTTGAGTTCGTTTTAATTTTGCTAGTCTAATAAGTGTTAACTGATACTTTATTGTTGCTTTACTTTGCATTTCCCTGATTAGTAATGAATCAAAGCATCTTTTCATACAGACTTTTACTATTTGTTTTGTAAATTGTCTATTCGAATATACTGCCTGGTTTTCTCTTGTTTGGTATGTCTTTCATCAATTTGTCAGAGTTCTTTGTATGTTATAGAAACTAACACTTTGACATCTGCATTACAAATGTTATTAACCTATGGACTTTGTATAGGGAAGTGTGTTCTATACAAAAACTTTAAATTATTATGCAGCCAAATAAGTCTTATTTTATTACTTCTGGGTTTCCAATTTGGTTGGTAGAATCCCCCTAAATCCTGTAGTCTATGGGGTTTTTTTGCAAAATTTAAATTTATTCTTTTACATTTGTCTTACATTTGTTTTTAATCCAGCTGGAATTATTTTTGTGTTTGATACAAGAACGGGGTCCATTTTTTTCTTCCAAATGGATATCCAGTTATGCCAGCACCATCTATTAAAGAGCCCTTTATTTTCCCTCTGAATTGAACCAGCACCAAACTTATCTTATGTTAAATTGTCATTTGTTCTGACGTCTAATTCTGGATTGTTAATTCTGTTCCAATGACCCACTTGTCTATCCCTATATATACACCATATTGGTTTATTACAGAGGTTTTATTGTGTATGTTACATATGAAGCAAGTTCTCATTGGTCTCCTTTCTCATAATATTCTTAATTATTCTTGAACATTCTACCATGTGAAATTTAAGATTTTTTCATCCAGTTCTAAAAAAAATATCAAAAATTGAAATTGCAATAATTAACATATCAATTTGGGAGGATTATCATTTTCATTATAGTATCCCCATATCCAAGAACATAATGTGCTTATTCAGATCTAATGTCTTTTAGTAAGAAATTTTTACATAGACTCTGGGTCTTACTGTTAAATAAATTTGTCACTATTTTAAAGTATATAATCTTTCTACTTTCATTACTGTGTGCTTATTGTTAAGTAATGAAAAATCTAGTTCTTCATAAAGTTATTTTTCACCCAAATTCACTTATTAAATCCAGTAGGTTTTTACCCAATATTCCTTGGATTTTCACAGTGTAAAATTTTATTAGTAGCAAGAAGAGATGGTTTTATCTATTCTTTTCTAATACTTGTACCTGTTATTTAATTTTCTTGCCTTATTACATTTGCTAAACTCTCCAAAATAACATTAAATAATAATACTGATTGAAGGCATCCTTCTCTCTAGTTTTTTATTGTTCTTGAAATTGTCTTAGTGTCTTCACTTTAGGGTAATATTTGCTGTTGGATTTTAGTAGTCTTAAGATTTAAGAGTTTCCTCTTAAATAGGAATAATATTTTTATTAATAATGACTGATAAATTTAATCCAATACCTTTTTGGTATTTACTGATATATTCAGATGGTTTTTGTCTTTTAATTTGATATGAGTTAATTTGCTGTTCTGCCTTTTTTGTTGTTAGTTTTCTGTTTTAGTAATTCTCCTTTTCTTTGTTTCTAGATAGTAATTTCTTTTTAAATTTTCTCTTTGATCCTGGTGTTATCTAGGACTGTTTCTTGTTCCCAAATAGTTAACATTTGTTAGTCTCCTTTAACTTGTTTGTTTCTAATTTTATTGGCTTGAGACTAGAAAATAAAAGTGTCCTATAGGGGAGCACCATTCTGCTTTCTAGATGGGATGCTACCCTACTCATGAATTGTTAATAAAGCCAATTAGATCTTCAAAACAAAAAAGGGTCCTATAAAAGTTCTACTGTTTTTATTTTGGTCAATTTTTATGTAGGTTTTATGACATGTAAAAAGTAATGTATGGGAAACAACATGTGTCCATTGATGGATGAATGGATAAAGAATAAATATATATGTATAATAGAATATTATTCAGTCATAGAAATGGAAATCCTGCCATGTGCCACAACATGAATGGATCTTGAAGGCATTATGGTAAGTGGAACAAGGCAGATAGATAAAAATAAATACTATATGATCTCACTTATATAATCTAAAAAAGAAAAATCAAACTCATAAAGAAAAGATTGGTGGTTGCCAGGTATGGGTGGTGAGGAGTGTGCAAAATGGGTGAAGGAGGTCAAAAGATACAAACATCCAGTTATGAAAGAAATAAGTCCTGGGGATATAATGTACAGCATACTTACTATAGTTAATACTGTATTGTATATTTGAAACTTACTAAGAGAGTAAATCTTAAAGCTCTCATCACAGGAAAAAAAATTGTAACTATGTGTGTTGATGGATACTAACTAGACTTACTGTAGTGATCACTTCATGGTATATATGTATATCAAATCATTACGTGTACACCTGAAACTCTTGTATGTCATTATATCTGAGTAAAAAATATTGCAGCAACATAATGGACCAAGAGATTATTATATTAAGTGAAGTCAGTCATACAGAGAAAGATAAATATCATATAATATCACTTATATGTGGAATCTAAAAAAAATGATATAAATGAACTTATTTACAAAATAGAAACAGACTCACAGACATGGAAAACAAACTTAGGTTACCAAAGCGAAAAAGAGGGGGGAGGGGTAAATCAGGAGTTAAGGATTAACAGATACACACTACTATGTATAAAATAGATAAGAAACAAGGACCTACTGTAGAGCGCAGGGAACTATATTCAATATCTTGTAATAACCTATAATGGAAAAGAATCTGAAAAAGAATATATATATATATATATGAATTACTTTTCTGTACACCTGAAACTAACACATTATAAATCTACTATACTTCAATTTAAAATATACATATATATATAATGTATGTTCTTTATTTTAAAAATTCAAGGTTCTGTGTTGATCGTATCAAGGTGATTGATGTTATTATGCAGTTCCTCTATGTTCTTTTAAAATCTACTACTTAGATTTGAATTCATGAGAGACAAATATGGATGCCCTGCAGGCTCATTTTCTTCTCCCTCAAAAGTGCTGCCTCAACTGGGCTGAGCCAGTCTGCTGAGAGACAGGTGGCTGTCATCATTCCTGGCAGGAGAGACTGTGCCCAGAGCCCTCCCTGTGTAGACCCCTAACACTGATCTCCATCCCAGAAGATCCCTAGATGCAGTTCTAGTTACTTGGAAAAACCAGGTTCCCTACCCTCTCTTCAGCTAACCCTTAAATATATAATGTGGTATGAAGGTGTGCTTGTTCTTTCCTGGAGTGCTCTGGGATGGCCCACTGACGATGCTGCATCAGCTATCTGGACCCAGCCTATGCTGTGGAATAATGAGAATTCAGGGCAGCCCTCTCTCTGCTACTTTCCAGCTTGTAAGTTTTTTCCCAGTTAACCCTCCGTTATCTGCAGCATGTGGCACTGGTGATGTGGGCTCATGTCTTGAGCTGGTCCAGCTGCACTGTTGCAATGGCTCTCTAAAGCATAGACTGGACTATGGTCAAGGGGGCAGAGGTGCTGGGACTGCCTTGGCAGAATATTGAGGATAGAGCCAGAAGGCCCGTGGAGATGGGCATGTCAGGATGGATTTCTTACGTGACACCAAAGAACTTACCTCTTGACTGCATTCCCTGGGAAGACCCAGAGGATACTCTCTTTCTACGAAAACGTTCAACTAAATAACATTTCTTCAGTTAAAAAAAAAATCACTGATGAGGGCTTCCCTGGTGGCGCAGTGGTTAAGAATCCGCTTGCTGGGCTTCCCTGGTGGCGCAGTGGTTGAGAGTCCGCCTGCCGATGCAGGGGACACGGGTTCGTGCCCCGGTCCGGGAGGATCCCACATGCCGCGGAGCGGCTGGGCCCGTGAGCCATGGCCGCTAGGCCTGCGCGTCCGGAGCCTGTGCTCCGCAACGGGAGACGCCACAACAGTGAGAGGCCCGCATACCACTAAAAAAAAAAAAAAAAAAAAAAAGAATCCACCTGCCAGTGCAGGGGACATGGGTTCAAGCCCTGGTCCAGGAAGATCCCACATGCTGCGGAGCAACTAAGCCCATGCGCCACAACTACAGAGCATGTGCTCTAGAGCCCACAGGCCACAACTTCTGAGCCCACGTACCACATCACTGAAGCCCCTGTGCTCTAGAGCCTGTGTCCCGTGGCAAGAGAAGCCACCACAGTGAGAAGCCCACGCACTGCAATGAAGACCCAACACAGCTAAAAATAATAAATAAAAAAAATTAAATTAAATTTTTAAAAAATCACTGGTGAAAAGAACAATGGCTTCTTTTGTATACCTAGATCCATAGTAGATAATGCCACCATGGAACTAGGGTCCCTGGTAAAAATAGAGATGGTGGGATCCTGAAATGACAGAGGCCAGATGGTGGACATGATGGTCAACAAGGCTGGAGTGGCAACCAGGTGGCTTGACCCAAAGGAATCTATGACAAAAGCAAAGAGACCATGGTGTTCCTGGGGCAAGAAATATGAGTAGTCAACTTGAGTGTTACTTGACTTGTATAAGCAAGCAAACAGACAGACAGACAAAAACCCAGGAGTTGACACCAGCTGCCACAGTGTAAAAATTCAATCCCATACCAGTTCTCATATCCAAGCCAGTTAATTGACACAGAGACCAACGAGTCAAGGAAGTACCTGCCGTGGCATCCCAATGCATTTCCTATGCATTTCCCCAATCTCTACTCCCAAGGACCTGTGGCCACTTATGAGAGTATCTGGATATTGAGGAAAGGATAACCAAATCTTTAGAGGGCAAGTAAACACAGCATCTGAGCCAACTCTGACACCAGGGACCCGAAATACCGTCACGGCCTCCCATTTAGAATGTGAGCTTCTGAAGGTCAGATGATAAAGGGAACCCCAACCCGGGGTCATATCACAGGGACTCATGGTTATTTCCTCAGCCGCTGAGTGCATAAATGGGAAGAGTTTATTCAAAGCTGGCAAGGCCCTCACGCTCCTTATGTCTCCAGTGGTGTAAGAGCCATTTTGGTAAGAAGGACCAAGGAGAAGTTCCTGAAACTGCTCCCATTCCCACCAGGAATGTAAATCAGAGGCAAAAGCTCATGTCAGGAGGAACCGCAGAGATTGGCATCACCACCAAAGACTTCTGCAGAAAGGTGGTTGCCTTCCTTCTCTGTTTCATTTATTCATATGGCCTCTAAGGAAATCAGATGGGGCTTCCCTGGTAGCACAGTGGTTAAGAATCCACCTGCCAATGCAGGAGATGCAGGTTCGATCCCTGGTCCGGGAAGATCCCACATGCTGCAGAGCAACTAAGCCCGCGAGCCACAACTACTGAACCTGTGTACCACAACTACTGAGCTCGTGTGCCACAACTACTGAAGCCCACGCTCCTAGAGCCCGTGCTCTGCAACAAGAGAAGCCACCAAAATGAGAAGCCCGCACACCGCAACGAAGAGTAGCCCCTGCTCGATGCAACTAGGCAACGCCCATGTGCAGCAACGAAGACACAATGCAGCCAAACAAAGAAAGAAAGAGAGAAATCAGATGGATTAAGTCAGGTGACAAAGCACTGCTGTAAACTTAATCAACTAATAGACTCAACTAAACCTTCTGGTGTGATATCTTTATTGGAACAGATTAATACAACCTCTGGCACTTGACTTAGCAAATGCAATCTTTTAAACCCTAGCCGTAAAACAGATCAAAAGCGATTTGCTTTCACATCGGGACGATGGCAACATACATGCGCTATCATTGCCCAAAGCATCATTAACTCTGTGGCTTTCTGTCATAGTAATGTTGCAGAGCAAGCCAGAATTAGCTTCCATAGGAGGAAACATTTTGTCCTAAAGCATCCCTCAGGAAATAGGAGGTTACCTTACATTCAGCTCCTTACAAATTCCCAAATATTACCTGGTGTGTCTCAGTGACTTTATTTTGAATAACAAAATACTGCTTAGGGATGGCACTTGAGCCAGAAGAGACCCATTAATGCTGGGATTGGATGTCTAGAGGTCAACTGATAGGATCAGTTAGAAAGAAACAAACAAACAAAAAATTAGCACCCTTTTAGTAATTATAATTACATTATAATAATTACATACATGTGTGTGTTTGTTCTGTCATTCTTCACTAAAATATAAGCTCCAAGAAGACAGGACAGTTGATCACCTGCATATCCCTGCACTTAGAACAGTGCCTGGCACATAGAAAATTAAAAATATTTGTGGAATAAATAAATAACTTCCTGGGACATGAACTCACAGTTGTAAATTTTGGAAGTTGATGAGCTTCTAAAGATCAGTTTTAAAGCGAGAGAAATAGAAACTTTTTTTAGACAAAAACTGTTTATGGATGTTCATAGGAAATTTATTTATAAAAGCTAAAAATGAGAAACCCAGATGTCCTACAATGCGTGAATGGCTAAATGAACTGTGATTAATCCATACTACAGAATACAGCTCAACAGTAAAAAGGAATAAACTACGGATACAGATAATAATTTGGATGAATCGCAAAGGAATTATGCTGAGTGAAAAAAATGCCAATCCAAAAAGCTTACATACTGTATGGTTCCATTTGTATAACATTCTTGGAATGACCAAATTATAGAAATCGAGACCAGGTGAATGGTTGCCAAAGTTAGGGACAGGCGATGGTGGGATGGGTGGTGGATGTGGCTTTGAAAGAGCGACAGAAGAGACACGTGTGTGATGCAACTCTTCTATAGCTTGACTGTGATGATGGACACACAAACCTACATATGAAATAAAATTGCACAGAGCTAAACACACACATACACGTAAGAGTACATGCAAAACTGTGGAGGTCAGAATAATATCAGTAGATGTGTCAGTGTCGATTTTCTGACTGTAATACTGTTGTACTTTTGCAAAATGCTACCCTTGGAGGAAACTGGGTAAAGGGACATAGGATCCCTATCACTTCTTAAAACTTCATGTGACTGTACAATTATCTCAAATATTAAAAATTTAATACAAAAAAATATAACGAATAGTTAGGCGGTGGTTATCACAAATATATATGTCAAGGACATCTGCTATACAATTTTTTTAACAACTTTATTGGGGTATAATTGCTTTACAGTGGTGTGTTAGTTTCTTCTCTATAACAAAGTGAATCAGCTATACATATACATATATCCCCATATCTTGTCCCTCTTGCGTCTCCCTCCCACCCTCCCTATCCTACCCCTCTAGGTGGTCACAAAGCACCGAGCTGATCTCCCTGTGCTATGCAACTGCTCCCCACTAACTATCTATTTTACATTTGGTAGTGTATATATGTCCATGCCACTCTCTCACTTTGTCCCAGCTTACCCTTCCCCCTCCCCGTGTCCTCAAGTCCATTTTCTACATCTGCATCTTTATTTCCGTCCTGCCCCTAGGTTCTTCAGAACCATTTATTTTTTTTAGATTCCATATATATGTGTTAGCATATGGTATTTGTTTTTCTCTTTCTCACTTACTTCACTCTGTATGACAGTCTCTATGTCCATCCACCTCACTACAAATAACTCAATTTCGTTTCTCTTTATGACTGAGTAATATTCCATTGTATATATGTA
Source organism: Delphinapterus leucas (assembly GCF_059928025.1). Lineage (NCBI taxonomy): Eukaryota > Metazoa > Chordata > Mammalia > Artiodactyla > Monodontidae > Delphinapterus > Delphinapterus leucas. The sequence continues at coordinate 32,104,467 of NC_143149.1, forward strand.
CCACATCTTCTTTATCCATTCATCTGTCAATGGACACTTAGGTTGCTTCCATGTCCTGGCTATTGTAAACAGAGCTTCAGTGAACATTGTGGTACACATCTGCTATACTATTATGTGAATGGGAAACTGTAGGCTGGATAAAATTTCCAGGAACAGCTTCAAACAAAGGTACAATATTTCGAACAACATAATGAAAGTAAGGTGATGTGCTCCTAAAAACTGTGTTATATAATCACTCTGGTTGATGACAATGCCATTAAATTAAATATACTTGTAAAACTTTATAAAATTATTTCTTACAATGTGAAAATTGAATAAGGTACTACTTTTGAATTAATGTGTTGTCTTATATGTAAGATTGCAAATGTGTAAAACTAAATAAACTGTTACAGGTAGACATGTGACTATTTCATTTACTCCTAGCGTATTCAAGTGTTTCAAGATCTTTTTATTGGTCAAATGAGAATATTGCCTTCTGTTCCAGATGGCCTATATATTTAAATATATAGAACCTTGTTGCTGTGAAAAATTAGGTTCAGAGGAATTGTGCTTAATACCACGAGGTATTATAGTGGCAAAGCCAGGACTGGAACCCAGATCAGCTTGACTCTAGACATGGAAGGATTCTTATGGGCCTTTAAGTTCTAAACCTCCAAAACCTGATCATGACACTCCCTCAATGACATTATCCCTCAGTGACATCATCCCTCAGTGACATCATCCCTCAGTGACATCATCCCTCAGTGACATCATCCCTCAATGACATCATCCCTCAGACCTCATCCCTCAGTGACAACCCAGACTCGCTCCCTCCTCTTCATTTATCGACCAACAATACAGTCAGATTTCAATTTTCTTAGTGTATTATGTGGGGTTGTGAGCTGCTTTTCCATAGTGTCAAACATAACTCTTTCATGTTTCCCATGCATACTTCATAGTAGGCTACAGGACCTTTGAATACAGGTAGAAGTTTTGAAATATATGTGAATTGTATATATATATATATCAATCACACATAAGAATCTGAACAGAGTCATTAGTGTCTGGCTGGACTCAAAGCCAAACCAAACCCTAACTGAAGGCCTTCCCCAGAGTCTCCCCCTAGAGTCACAATGAAGAACATGAAGTTTTGGCTTCTCTGAGCAAAGATAACATGTGACATAGGAAAAGAGTCCACAACTTCTCTGTACCTGGTCAGATAATAAATATCTTAGGATCTTTGGGCCATACGATTCTGTCATGATTACTCAGCTGTGCCACGGCAGCACAAAAGCAGCCGTAGACAACACGTAAGTGAACGAGTGTAGCTGTGTCCCAATAAGACTTTATTTATGGATGCTGAAATTTAAATTCCATATACTTTTGACATGTCATGAAATATTATTCTGATTCTGATTCTTTTCTGATCACTTAAAAATGTAAAAACCATTTTTAGCTCACAGGCCATACAAAGACAAGTAGCAAAGCAAATTGGCCTCTGACCATAGTTTATTGACCCTTAATGTAGGAAAAAGAACACTGGGTTTAGAGTCAGAAGCCCTGAGTTGGGGAACTTCTGCTTTCACTTGCATGGTGTGAGACATCAGGCAAATCAAATGAGTTCAAATAAACTCTCAGAAGCTTGACAGACTAATCTATACAATAAAAGCACTGGATTAGATTAAACTCAAAAGTCTTTTCAACTCTAAAAACCCTATAGTGCCTTCTGTTTCTGCTGTATGGTAGACTAGATGAACTAAAAATGCCTCTTAATCAAAAATACATTAAAATACTGGATAAAATAAAATATTTTTTAAAATTATGGTTGGGCTAGCAAGAGCATAACAGAATTCCTTAGAGGTCAAAAATGACCCAAAAGAGCAAAAATCCAAAGAGACTTCAAAAAATGCTCAGACTCAATGTTTTCCTAGGGACACCTGTCAATCTCTGCGTCCCTAGAAGTTCGAATGTAATAGGCCTTACACGGAGGCAGGAATCAGGGTCTGTACCAAATGGCAAGTTAAACATGAGACCTTCATACAAAGCAAGAAGCTTAAAGTTCAGCTTTGAGCACCAATGAGCAGGGAAAAGAACCCAACCGTTAGAAAACTGGGTGGGAAAGGAAGGGAACTTCCTCAAACCTATAAAGGACACACATGAAAAACCTACAGCTAACATTATGCCTAATGAGAGAACATTAAATGTTTTGTCCCTAAGATCAGATATGAGACGAGGACACTCATTCTTGCCACCTTTATTTGACATTGTACCTGAGGCCCTGGCCAGTGCAGTAAGCCAAGAAAAAGGAGGTGGTGACATTAGCAAGATGGTGGAGGAATAGGAAGTTCCAGCCCTTGTCCCCCCACAGAAACACTGATATAACAACACACAAGAAATAAAAAGACCTTTATAAGAAGTCCAGAATCCAGTTAAGAAGTTGAGGTACCCAGATGTGCAAAAATCGAAATTAGCCATGCTGACACTGGTAAGCAGAGCAATTTCACCCCAGCTTAACCCCTCTCCCAAGCCAGTACAGCTTGGCACCAAGAGAGAACACACTCCTCCCTTGGAAGGGCTAAGAGAGAGTAGGGTGAACGTCCAAGGCCTCCAGCCTTCCAATGTACTCCCTGACTTTCAGTGCACTCCCCAAGAGCCAGTTTCTATCTCACCTCACATGATAGCTGAAAGAACTGTCATAGTGCAGACACCTGGGGCTGCTAGGACCAGATGGCTTCACTGGTGAATTCTATCAAACACTTAAAGAAGGGTTAATGCTAATATTTCTTCAACTCTTCCAAAATTTAAAGAGGAAACACTTCCAAAATTAATTCTACAAGGTCAGCATCACCCTGACATGAAAGTCAGACAAATGCTCCAAGAAAAGAAAACTATAGGCCAATATCTCTGATAAATATAGATGCAAAACTCTTCAACAAAATACTAGCAGACCAAAATCAGCCACATATTAAAAGGATCGTACACCATGACCAAGTTAGATTTATCTCTGGCCTGCAAGAATGGTTGGACATACAAAACTCAGTTACATTTCTATACACTAACAATGAACTATCTAAAAAGGAAATTAGGGAAACAATGCCATTTTCAGTAGTATCAAAAAGAATAAAATATTTAGGAATAAACTTAACCAAGGAAGTGAAAGACTTGTACACTAAAACTACAAGATGTTAAGGAAAGGAATTAAAGAGACACAAATGAAAAGACATCTCATGTTTGTGGTTTAGAAGACTTTATACTGAAGGTGATCTACAGATTTAATACGATCCCCATCAAAATCCCAGTGGTATTTTTTACAGAAATAGGAAAAACAATCCTAAAGTTCATATAGGCGTACAAATGGTAGAGAATAGGCAAAGTGATCTTGAGAAAGAAGAACAAATCTGGAGACTTCCTGATCTTGAAATATATTACAAAGCTATAGTATTTAAAATAGTATGGTACTCATATAAAGATGGACACACAGACTGATGGAACAGAACAGAGAGCCCAGATAAACCCACACATATACAGTTGACTGATCTTCAACAAGGGTGCTAAGAATACTCAATGGGGAAAAGATAGTCCTTTCAACAAATGGTTTTGGGAAAACTGAATATCTACAGGCAAAGAAAATGAAATTGGACCCCTATCTTATAGTATACACAAAAAAAAACTTAAAATGGATTAAAGGCTTAAATGTAAAAGCCTATACTGTAAAACTCCTGGAAGAAAACAGGGAAAAGTCTTCTTGACATTGTTCTTGGCAGTGATTTATTGGATATGACACCAAAAACACAAAAATAGACAAAAGCAAAAATAAACAAGTAGGACTACATCAAATGCAAAGGAAGCAGTCAACAGAATGAAAAGGCAAACTATGGAACAGGAGAAAACATTTTCAAACCATGTATCTGACAAAGGGTTAAAATCCAAAATATATAAGGAACTCCTACAACTCAATAGCAAAAAAACAAATAACCTGATTTTAAAATACACAAAGGATTTGAATAGGCATTTCTCCAAAGATGGCATACAAACAGCCAACCTTATATGAAAAGTGCTCAACAGCACTAATCATCAGGGAAATTCAAATCAAAACTGGTGCAAGATATCACCTCACACCAGTTAGGAAGGCTGCTATCAAAAAACCGAAAGAGGGGGCTTCCCTGGTGGCGCAGCAGTCGAGAGTCCGCCTGCCGATGCAGGGGACACGGGTCCGTGCCCCAGTCTGGGAGGATCCCACATGCCGCAGAGCGGCTGGGCCCGTGAGCCATGGCCGCTGAGCCTGTGCGTCCAGAGCCTGTGCTCCGCAACGGGAGAGGCCACAACAGTGAGAGGCCCGCGTACCGCAAAACAAACAAACAAACAAACAAAAAAACCCAAAAGATAACAAATGTTAGGCAGGATGTGGAGAAATTGGAACACTTCTAACTGTTGGTGAGAATGTAAAACTATGCAGCCACTATGGAAAACAGCATGGAGGTTCCTCAAGAAATTAAAAATGGAGTTACCATATAATCCAGCAAGTTCACTTCTGGGTATATACATACACACACATGTATACAGCAGACACAAGGAAACCTTTGGAGGTGATGGAGCTCTATTACCTTGATTATGGTGATGGGTGTATGCATATGTCCAAACTCATCCAACTGTATACATTAAATATGTACAGTTTTTTGTACATCAATTCCACCTCAATAAAGCTGTTTAACAAAAACATACAGATTGGAAAGGAAGAAGAAAATTGTCTTTATTTGAAGATGAAATGATTGTTTATGTAGAAAATCCTAAGGAATCCATGAAAGAAAAACTACCAGAACTAATAAGTGAATTTAATAATATCATAGTGTGCCTATTATCAATTTATTGCCTCTGAGCTCCAAATGTGTCCTTTTAGCCTGCTCTGTGAAAATAGATCTGGGCCTGTTAAAATATTTTTTTCCTGCAACAATTGGTACTGAAGTTTTGTCAGTAGAGGGCGCTAGAGAGACATTACAAGAGAAGCTTTTGCTTCCTGCTTCCAGCATGCTTGCTCCTCGGGCTCTTGGCTGGAGGGCAGCTTCTCCAGAGCCAGCCTTCTGATGCACTCACACCTGGTCTCGTGCCTTCCCCGCCGCAGTGCACAGCAGCCAGCAGCTTCCTCTGCAACTCCATTCCCACCCCCTTCTGACAGTTTGTAGCAAAATGCCTCTAGCTCCTGAAGTGCTCACAGCTTCTCCAGAGCCCCTGGTGGCTTCTGGTGTTTCGCATGGTTTCTGGTGTTTCGCGGACAGCTTTCCTGGCTCCCTAGACAGTGGATTTCCAGTAAGTCTTTCCAGCATTACACCTCAGCAACTTCTCTGCTCTCCAGTGAGCTGCAGCTGTGCCCTATCCCGCAAGTTCTGTACCTCTGCCTGGAGTGGGAGGGTCTCTTCTATGGGTGCTTTGTATCCAACTGAGGATCAGTGACTGCATCTTATAACTTCTTTTTTAAAATAAATTTATTTATTTAGTTAGTTAGTTTTGGCTGCGTTGGGTCTTCTTTGCTGCATGTGGGCTTTCTCTAGTTGTGGCGAGTGGGGGCTACTCTACTCTTCATGGCGGTGCTCGGGCTTCTCATTGCAGTGGCTTCTCTTGTTGCGGAGCACGGGCTGTAGGCTCACAGGCTCAGTAGCTGTGGCTCGCAGGCTCTAGAGAGCAGGCTCAGTAGTTGTGGCGCACGGGCTTAGTTGCTCCGCGGCACGTGGGATCTTCCTGGACCAGGGCTCGAACCCATGTCCCCTGCATTGGCAGGCGGATTCCCAACCACTGAGCCACCAGGGGAACTCCATCTTATAACTCTTATTTCTATATTCTTCAGAATTCTTTTCACTTCTTACTAGCCAATCCCTCATCATTCAAACCCCTTGTTAATAATTCTTAATATTAAACTTTCCATATTCAAATTAGTGTGTGGTTACTTTCTCCTGTTTGGACCCAGGCTTATATACTCTGGATATACTTTTATATTATGCTGACTAACCATTATATTATCTTACTAGCATCAGTCAGTGGGAAGCTTTTTAAATTTTAAATTCCATTTACACCCACACCAAGAAACATAAAGTATTCAGGAGTAAATTTAACAAAAGATGGGCAAGCCCTCTTCATTGAAAACTACATTGCTGAGAGAAATTAAAGAAGACTTAAATAAATGAAAAAAATGCTGCATTTATAGATTAAAAATTCCAATACTTTGAGATGTCAATTTTCCCCACATGTATCCATGTATTTAATGCAAGTCTAATCATAATTCCAGCAGGATTTTTTTTTAGAAATTAACAAGATAATACATAAATTTATATGGAAATACAGATGTCTAGAATAGCCAGAGCAATCTTTAAAAAAAAAAGGTCTTACACAACCTGACTTCAAGACTTTAATTATAGAGTTACAATAATCAAGACAGGGTAGGGACTTCCCTGGTGGCACAGTGGTTAAGAATCTACCTGCCAATGCGGGTTCAGCCTGTTCCGCCCCTGCCACGTGCCGGAGAAGCCACCTCTTTCCCCCCTGCCCCGAGGTCTGCCCAGCGAGCTCCTGTCTGTCCACCCCAGCAAGGTAGCATTCCCTTCCCCGGGAGCACTATTTTCATGAGACCCTGGAGGGACCCAGCAGTCTCTGCAACCCAGGGAATCTCCAGGGACTCTCTCTCCCCGATCCAGGCATCTCTCTGAGTTCTCTCCTCTGTGACAGGAGCCAGCCAGTCCCTGCTTTCTCTGCCGCACGGCCTCTGCCACTCACACCATCGCTGGACGCTGCCTCCCCACCACTGCTTCTGGGTGGGACACAGTCTCTCCCCTTCCTCGCTATCTGTGAATGTGAGCACTTAAGGACCATATGCTGGTCATTCCTGGGGAACAGAGAATAGCAAAAGTAACGATGGGGAGATGGGGTCCTAAACATTTCAGAGCTGTACCGTTCTTCTCACACCTGCAGCCCCTGATCTTCTTCATTTTTCCATCACAAAGCGAAGACAGATGAGCTCTTCCTGGCCTGAAGCTTGATTTGTTTTGTTTCACTCATCTATAATAAGTTTCTTTAAGTAGTTGCCAGGATCTAGAAAGTGAGAGATTGAACATTAAAAAAATCTGAATTTCAAGCTTCTCTTGAAAAACTGTAAACTCTGGCCAGGCTAGGCCCGCATTTCCGCGCAGCAGTGATTAGCAGGGGAAGCAGCTCTCCCCTTTGGAAATGGAAGTGTCACTCTGGGACAGGTTGAGATCTGGGACCCGGGACCCTTTGCTGCAGGTCTTGCACCTGGACAAACGTCTCCTTGAGCAACAAAATACAAAGAAACTATAAGGGACTAAAAATAACTGTGTACATGCAGCTGGGGCAAATTATGGACAACAAGATACAAAAAGACCAAAAACCCAGCTGCCACTTCTGAGGAGGCAGGAGCAAAAGCAGGGTGTCGGGAACAAAAGCAGGGTCCTGCGCATGCCCCCTGCTCTCAACACCACCCAAGGGGTGGGCAGACCACCTAAGCCCCCCTTCTGGCCTGACCTCTGGACCCGTCCCTACCCTCACCCCATGTAAAGAACAAGCTCTCCCCAGCTTGGGGAGTGAGCAAGGGAAACTGTTATTTGTTCTCGCTCCCCTTTGCTGCATCAGGGGCCCCAATAAAGCCTTGCCTGAATTTCTTGTCTGGCCTCTGATCAATTCCTATCGATTAAGGAGGCCAAGAACCCTGGTTGGTGACTGAGTGACAGATTAACTGAGGTTCTCCAGCCGTCAGGGCAGAGCCCAGAGCCTGGGAGCAGGACAGACCTCAACCCAACCTGAGAAAGAGGATTTTGATGATCACAGAGGCCTGCAGGAAAGTGGATTCTTTTCTCAGCAGAGATTTCCAGGCTCAGGGCGGGTGTTACTAAGTCCCTTCTGACTTTGAAGTGTCCATTGCCATCAGACAAATGCTCCAGGAGATAGAGACATCACCGAGGGCTGGAAGACCCCACAGAGCGGGGAGAACCCCTTCCGGGTCTACAATAGTCGGTGATAGTTTCTATTTGATTGTGGAATCGACGAAGGAAGGGTTCGGTTTAACTGAATTTTCACAGCCAGCGTGCTCCCCTAACTCACTCCGCTGATGCCAAGTCAGCGCTGCCCAGGGAGGGGGGACCCAACTCTCTCAGTACCCCCAACAACCCCCATCCTCCTCGGAGCAGTAAACCTAGAGTTAACTCCCTTCCTACCCCCTACTACAACCGAAGAGCTGGAGGTGCCCTTTGCAAACAGCAGAATCAAAGTGGAAAAAATTACAAGGCAACTCTCCTGGTTTCAACTTGTCCCCTACAGAAAGGAAATAGATTTTAATATAAGATCTGAGAGGCAACATGTTTAATAAACGGCAAAAAAATGTACTCTTGGCTGGATGCTAGCATGATGAGCTTTGGGATAAAAGGAGATTTTTTTTCTTTAAAAAAAAAAAAAGTTAGACATGGATCCAAAAGGGGGCTGCAATCCACCTCCCACTGTCCCACCAAAATGCTCTCTCAGCAGTTGGGAGCAGTGACCCCAGCCCCATCCCAGATACCATGTAAAAGGCAAGATTAAAGGCTTTTCCTGCTCCCTTTTCACCCAAATGGAAAAGTTTATTGCAAAAACCCTTTGTGCAAGCCAAGCTGTCTCTAGTCTTCTTGTGATGGGCCATCACTGAGACACTGACAAATCCCATTTCCCCATGTTGTGGGACCTCTAGCTGACTGTGAGGGAGCCGGCCCCAGAGGTCAGGAACAGGGATACTTCATCACGCCCACCCCACCCCCAAGTGAAGAAATATTTCATTCTCATTTGCCTCAGCCCAGTTGGAATCTACAGTCTAGACAGTTTTCAGATAACGACCATTAGAGACAGAAGAGGGGAGTGCATATGATAAGGGATTCTGGGCTTCTCCCATAAGTTTTCTGGAAAGCTCTGATGAGCAAGTGAGGGAAGAGTGTCTGGTAATACATTCTCAGATGCTGGGACACATTTTACTCATCCCTGGAACCCTCACCCGGTTCCCAGAGACATGGCAGAAAGAGGTCATCCTCTCCCCAAAGCTTGTTCAGAAATGACTGCAAAGGCACGGGAGTGTACACCTGTGTCCACTTCAGTCTCTCTCCAATTCCTTCACGGAGCAAATATTTATCACGTGTCTGCCGCTCCTCAGGCATTTCACTGGACACAAAAGACATACCTGCGAATAAGCCCAATAAAGACCTTCTTCTCCTGAAATTGAAATTCCTGCTAGAAAGTCTGGCAAAACTTCGTTCAGAGATGGGACCATATCTAGGGTGTGCCAACTTAGAATAAAACTTAGAATATTGTGGATCTCACTTTACTGCTTGTGTTACCGTACACAAGTCATGTGCCCAACTCACAGCAAGGCCAAACAAACCGAAACATCAGAGTTGGAGCAGAGAAAGGTTTATTGCAGGGCCATGCAAGCAGATGGGTGGCTTGTGCCCCAAACCCCAAACTCCCTGAAGGGCTTCAGCAAAGCATTTTTAAAGGCAAAGTGAGGGAGGAGTGTGGTTAGTTGTTACAAACTTCTTGGTGTTCGAATCCTTTGTTCTCAGCTGCCCTCCACCTAGGTCAGGTCACAGTGTTCCTGTAAACCTCCAACAAGACAAATATTTTTCTCTGTTCTGCAACTTTTTATCTTTATATGAATGGAAAAGTGTTACACCCTTAAAGGTCAGAGCCTTGGGAATGGGCTATTCTGTATATTTCAGGATATAGGCAACATTCTTAACTTGTAGCAAAAGCAATAGAATACAAATACAAAGGTTAAAATAAAAGGAACAGATCTACTATGGAGTCAGATTTGTTCTTCCCTTATTACACTGGTACCCTCAAGCAATCAAATCCCCTCCCTTCTTTCCCACATCCACAGTGGTCTGGGGTTCACAGTCTCTCAGTGTCTCCTTCCAGACAGCAGAGACGTTCCATTCCACTAAACCATGGGACCTCTGACAGCAGAGGCCACATCCCACATCTTTCTCCAGTCTTCCTTAGTACCAAGCATGGTCCCAGGCACAAAACGGGTGCCCAGTAACTGCGTGTACAGTTATTGATTAAGCAAAGGGGCTTACACACGATGAAAGGGGTACCCGTGCCTGTCAAGAGCTGTTGTAATGCAGACTGTATCTCTCTGCCTTTGGGGAGAGGACCATTCATGCTGGTCTAGCTCTGTTCCCTTTACCATGGGCCACTATGGGCTGAGGCACTCACCATCTTTGTGTCACATCAACTCCTGGAAAAGCCACAGCAGGGCCCCCAGTCTAGGTCAGACTCTGAGGCAGCTTTTTTTTGGCTTTTTTTTTTTTTTTAAATTGAAGTGTAGTTGATTTACAATGTTGTGTTAGTTTCAGGGTACAGCAAGTGATTCAATTATACACACATATATATATTCTTTTTTTATTCTCTTCCATTGTAGTTTATTACAAAATATTGAATACAGTTCTCTGTGCAGTAAATCCTTGTTAGTTACCTGTTTTATGTATGGTAGTGTGCATCTGTTAATCCCATACTCCCAATTTATCCCTCCCCCCCTTCCCCTTTGGTCACCACAAATTTGTTTTCTATGTCTGGGAGTCTGTTTCTGTTTTATAAATAAGTTCCCTTGGACTGTTTTTTAGATTCCACATATGAGCCCTATCATATGGTATTTGTCTGTCTCTGTCTGACTTCACTTAGTAGGATCATTTCTAGGTCCATCCGTGTTGCTCTCCCACAGCTTTTAAGATGGTTGCATCGATGCCACTTTTCTCACAGGAGGAGCTGGAAGCTCTATCAAGCCTCTGATCTGATACCAGAGTCTAGTTCTGCGGCTTCCCTGGGTCAGCAGCCAGGGCACACATGAGCCCTGGGAAAAGGAAGGAACAGCTATTGTTGATGCCTCATTCTTCCCCGAAGCTGGAAAGAATTATATGCCTTATATGACTTGACCCCAGGGCTTCTGTGCCTCTGATGAAAAGACTCGACCCCAAGTCCCAGAGCACAAGCTCCAGTAGGATTTCACCTCTCCTCATGCCAGGGTGTGGCTTCTAGAGCCTGGGCTGCTGACAAAATGTCAACAATGTTGACATGAAGAGGGGAAGGCTCGCTCCACCCGCCCAGAGCCTCGGCATTCTGATACAACATTGGTGGTCACTGGGCAGAGAAAGGACACTCTTCCCTTCCCCGACCTAGAGGTCCGGTGCGGTGACTAAGTGTGCCTGCTCTGAGGGCTGCCTCAGTAGTGGAAGTGGAGGCTGGCGTGCCCTCCGCCTCCTACAGGGGTCCTTACAGGGGGCAGCTGGTCTCCATCCCATGTTCCAAAAGCTGGTCTCTGTTCCATGTTCCAAGTCTCTCCTGCAGCAATGGACACTTGGGATCCAGGTTTGGAATCTGACCCCCTTCTAAGATCTCCACAAGCACTTGCAAATTGAACTTGGTTCCAAAGGGCAACAACTGGACCAATCCCAGATGCCAAAGATCCAAATGATGGCAGAATTCACTAGAGGGAGGTTCACGTCCCTGTGGGTCTAGCTCACCCTAAGCCCAAGACTCACACATTAAAATGTGAAAGAATGATTTGGAGCTAAAGGACCTGGTTGCCAGATCTTGATTAAGAATGAGCTCACAGGACTGGGTTACGGAAGGTGATGGAATAGCCGAGGGAGGACAGGACTTGTTTGTCTCAACTAAGGCGTGCACTTTCTTATAAACGTTGCTACCAAAGGAGGAAAAAAAGTGTTAAGAAGTGTCAGTGATGCAATAGCTGGCTTTGTGGTGACTCTGAAAAAGGAGCAGATGTTTGTCACAGGCTTCGCTGTCCTTCCACAGGATTGTAGAATTCTCCAGTTGAGGGGTTTCCAAACCATTGTGAGGCGGAGAAAGAGTTCCTGAGAACTCTCCAGCTCCACCCACCAGCCCTGCTTTACTGATGTAGCCCCTCATGAATACCATTCAGTTCTGAGTAAGATTTTGTTTGACGAAGTGGTTTTGCTGTTTCTATTGATATGACTCTTTTAATTGAAAAGATAGAGACCCTGATTTATAGAAAAATAGGTATAGGCCAGAATGGTGATGCACGTAACCAAAAAGTTAAGGGCTATGGGTTTCAGGCACAGCGATACAGTGGTTTAGACAGTGTCAGCAGGACACTGCATTCTGTTTCTTACCCTGCTTTCTTCTATGTTGGCTTCACTCAGGCAACCCTTCCCATGCAGTGGCAAGTTTCAATCATCTCGCAAGTCCAGTGTTCTTTTCCCCGATAGCTCTCTGTCAGTTAGGATCAGGTTAGTCTGCCAAGTAAAAGAAAATTCAAAATGACAATGGTTTGAACAAGAAGTTCATTCTCTCTTTTATAAAGAAAGTCCAGAGCTAAGCAGTCCAGGAATGAAGAGTTACTCCACAATCATCAGGAATCCAGGCTTCTTTTTTGTTGCTTTGCTGTCACAGGTGGCTTCCAATTCATAGTCCAATATGGCTGCATGGGTTCCGGCCATCTTGTCTGTATTCCAACCAGCATGAAAGAGGAAGGGAAGAAAAAGGGTTTGCCCCCTTCCTTTACGGAAACTTTGGAAGAGTAATATATAATACTTCCTCTTATATCCCATCAGCCAAATTTAATCATATGCCCACAACTGACTCTAAAAAAGGCCGGAAATGTCATCTTTATTCCTTGCACTTATAAGCACAGCTAAACATTAGGAATTCTACCACTAAAGAAGATGGAAAAAATGAACATTGGATGAAAACTAACAATATCTGCCTTGTTGGGACTAATAGTTCCAACAAAATGAGTCTTACAGGTTGGGCTTTAGTCCTGTGTCCACACCTGAACCAATGTCTGTGGCTGGATAGAGGGAATACACTGATGGACCAGGAGTGATTCTCATAGCCATGCCTGATCCTAGAGACAAAGGAAGCAGGAGAAGATGCTGGGCCGACAGAGATGACAGTACACGTCACGCTGCCAAAATAAATGCTGACAACAGCAGAACCCCAGCACTCTAGCACAATCTCTCAATCTTTTTATTCCTCAGGTGCAGAAACTAAGGTCCTGAGTGGTGAGATGACTTGCAACGGTGTATAGGTATTATTACTTAAATTCAGGTGAAGACTCTCTGTCCAGTGCTCTTCCTACTTCTGTTTGATTGCTCTCTGCTATCAGTCAGATATATTTCAGAGAAATGTGAAGTTTGAAATGAAGGGTCCATATTTGTCTGAACACAATGAGTTTCAATAAATTACCCCTCAATTTTCTCAACCTTTGTGACCAAGATTGGAGGATTAGTGACCCCATGGACATAATGACATAAATTCAGAAGAACTTTTTTTTTTTTCTTGCGGTACACGGGCCTCTCACTGTTGTGGCCTCTCCCGCTGTGGAGCACAGGCTCTGGACGCGCAGGCTCAGCAGCCATGGCTCACAGGCCCAGCCGCTCCGCGGCATGTGGGATCTTCCCGGACCGGGGCACGAACCCACGTCCCCTGCATCAGCAGGCGGACTCTCAACCAATGCGCCACCAGGGAAGCCCCAGAAGAACTTTTTTTTGGCTTTCCCCTCTGATGCCTTCTAGGAGCAAATACTTAGTGGTTTTCCACCACCATGAGCAATCTGTCTTCCCATCATCTGAGAATGCTGTCTCCCTCCTTCATGTATCTATCCATCCATCCATCCATCCATCCATCCTGTCTTGAAGCTGCTTGCCAAGCACAAGTAAGCAAAGATGCAAAAGGGTCCTTTCCCCCAAGTCTTACGGGGAAAACAAGCAGGTAGATGGATAAATGAGATAAAATGGGAGAAATAGGTTTGTATGCTTAGGGTGTCAAGGGAAACAGAAAGAGAAGGGCCTTGTTGTCCAACTTCACAGGGAGAAGCCAGCCAGGCAGGAAAGTGCTCAGGTGCACAGAGCAGGATGTGCAAATAGACATTTGCCTAAGAGGACACGTCACAGATTTCCGCAGGGCTGGAGCCCCATTGTGAAGGGCCTGGAGGAAGACAAGGCAAGACAGGTGACAGTGTCAGATCTCATCTCAAAGGTCCTCCTTTGCCTTGTAAGTAGGCAGCTGGATGGCATCATCGCTTACCTAGACCCAAGGCCAGAGAATGGTTTAAATCATTCATCAATTCAAAATTATAATTAAACTTGAGGCAGGGACTTCCCTGGTGGCACAGTGGTCAAGAAACTGCCTGCCAATGCAGGAGACACGGGTTCAATCCCTGGTGCTAGAAGATCCCACATGCTGCAGAGCAACTAAGCCTGTGCACCACAACTACTGAGCCCGTGCGCCTACAGCCCATGCTCCGCAACAAGAGAAGCCACCGCAATGAGAAGCCCACGAGCTGCAACGAAGAGTAGCCCCCGCTCGCCGCAACTAGAAAAAGCCCACGCACAGCAACGAAGACCCAACGCAGCCAAAAATTAATTAATTAATTAAAAAAAAAAAAAAAAAACTTGAGGCAAATCAGTGCTAAGTCACCAACCAAGTTCCAAAGTGAAAGAATCCTATTTAGTGATTATCTTTCATAAGACCTGGGCTCTGTGAGAAACATTGGGAGGTGTCCAGAAGAGGTAAGGTGGAAGGAAAGTACAGTTGATCCTCATTATTCAGATTCCACGTTTGCAAATTTGCTTACTCACTAAAATTTATTCATAACCCCCAAATCAGTAGCGCCATGCTTCCATGATCATTAGAGGACACATGCGCAGGGGTGAAAAACCTGAGCACCAGTGCCCAGATGATGTCGAACAAGACGACGCCCTGCCTTCTCGCTACAGACTGTAAACAAATGTCCTCTGTGTGGTCTTTCTGGTGCCACGTTTTTATGCCTTTTGTTGGTGATTTCACCATGGCCCCCAACCGCAGTGCCATCCCATGTTCCTAAGCGCAAGATGGCTGCAATATGACTTATGCAAGAAAGGACTTGTGTGAGACACGCTTCTTTCAAGTGTGAGTTAGAGCTCTGTGGATTGTGAGTTCAGTGCCACTGAATCAACAATATAGAATAAGCAAGGCGTCTTTGAACAGAAACACACAGAAACATTTAAAATAGATAGTCAGCAAGGACCCACTGTGTAGCACAGGGGACTCTGTTCAGTATCCTGTAATAACCGAAATGGGAAAAGAATTTGAAAAAGAATAGACGTATGTATATGTAGAACTGAATGACTTTGCTGTACACCTGAAACTAACACAACACTGTAAATCAACTATAGTCCAATATAAAATAAAAATGAAAAAAAAGAAAATTCATTGGATGCACTGAGAAAATGTTATCTAATCTTTAATGTAGATAAAAGACAAAAGCTTATTTTAAGAAATCTTTTCTTAAAATAAATCTCCTTTGTTTTGTTATAAAAAAAAAAAAAAGAAGCACACATACTACAGGGTGCTATAATGATTGGTTGATGAAAATGAGTTTATCAGAGGCTTAAATGAACCTAGCCCTGTATTTCCCCACCACCATCACATTGACCTCCTTCACGCCACCCCACCCGACCCGGGCAATGTGGATCCCACTCACAGAGAGACACGCTGAGTACCTGCCACTTCCCTGTTCTCAGCTGGAGTGAGGCCGGCTTGTCTGAAGAGCCCCCCTCCGTGTCCCTACGTCATAGGACACTACAGGCATCCCTTCATTGTGCTTCAGAGCGACACACAGCAGCAGAGATTATGCTGTCACCTGAGCCCCCCTGGTCCTCCATCACAGCCTCTGCAACTCCCTCACCCAGAGGCTCACGTCTGGCCCTGTAGACAAGAGAAACATGCAGAAATTCTGTCTTGGCAGCCTTGCCAATGGTCACCCCCATTTCAGGGACAGCCACCAGGCAGTACTGAACTGCAGGAGCAGACAGCAGGCAGGAAGGAGACATGAAGCAGGACGGAAGAACAGGCTTTGCGCGATGCCAGGGCCCTCAGTGTATCAGATGTCACGTAATCCCTACCTGGGGATGATCCCTGCCGTACAGAGCAGGACATTGAGATGTAGAAGAGTTAACAACTTACCCAAGGTCACAGCTATTCAATCTAGAAGGAAGACTCAAACCGATGTCCGTTTCATGCCAATCCCTGGGCTATTTCTGCCTCTTCGTGTTGCCTCTGCTTTGTTCCCACGGAAAAGTCAACGGATAAGGACTGTGAAAGTGCTCTGTGAATTAAGTTCTGTACAAACATAGAAGGACATTACTGTGAGAAACCCCAAGGGATGGTCCATATTTTCCCAGCGCTCTGGCATCTGGTTGTAGCAAATTCTGCTGCCTGCTGGCTTGACCTTGTTCTTGGTGCTCCAAGGACCCAACTCCTAGGTGTCACTTCATTTGGAGGCAGAATGTGTGAAAAGCCCCGGAGACCAGCACCTTCCTTTCCATCTGTGCTTAGTACAGGTTCACAGGACTTGCAAAAAGGATGCTCAAGCCCCAGTCACCAACTGCATTCTAACCAAGACCTCAGTGGGCTCCCAGCCACCAAGGACCAGGCCTGGTGCCTGGTCCTGGTGTGAGTGCTGGGCACCTGTGCTCCTCTGGAAGAAGGCCCTTTTCCTAACCTCCGGTGTGCATCCAGAGACTGCAACAAAGTTTTAGCCTGGCTTTCCTGCTTTGACTCCCAATTCCCCTCACCCAAACAAGATTCCTGCTTTAATTCCTTCAGTCAGGAAGCTTAGAATTTAGCCCGGTATACAGAACAGAATCATGGATCCACAGATCCCCGCAAGAGCAACTTTCCCAAAGCTAAAAGGAGGAGCCTTGTTTGGAATGAAATGTAATCGTCAGAGTGACCACAGGCTGTCTGAAAACCAGGACCACAGCCCTCAAGCTTCAGAAGGCAATCCTGGCTTAGGATTCCCAGCTTCACTGTTCAACAGCTGTGCGACCCTGCAGCCCTCTGTCAGTTCCTCATTTCCATCCTTTATCGCGTCCTGGTCTGTATTTGTGTTATCTGTATAATTACTTAATAATGAAGCGATCACTCGTTGTACCCCTATATCATACACACATACATTACTTCTTATTTCCTAATATCTAGTTGAAGACACAGATCAGAGAAGTTAAGGGGTAAGTTAATTTGCCCTAAGACACAAGGTCATAAGTGGGCGCTTGACTGAGACTCAAGTATTCTGACTCCAAAGTTTGTGGTTTTTCCATTAGCTGTGCTGTGGTCTCTTTTCTTTGCTTTTATTTATTTATTTATTTACTTACTTACTTATTTCCTTATTTATTTATTTATTAAACATCTTTATTGGTATATAATTGCTTTACAATGGTGTGTTAGTTTCTGCTTTATAACAAAGTGAATCAGTTATACATATACATATATCCCCATATCTCTTCCCTCTTGCGTCTCCCTCCCTCCCACCCTCCCTATCCCAGCCCTCCAGGCGGTCACAAAGCACCTAGCTGATCTCCCTGTGCTATGCGGCTGCTTTTAGAACAGGAGTTCCTTAAGGACAGGGTACTTGTTCTTTGTTTTGCACCCAAAGCCAGTGTAAGCTTTTGAGGGAGGAGACAAAGGAGGGAGGGAAGGCTTACTAGGAAGACCGCGCTTCCTGGGTGCACCATGGCTTCACTGGCCCTTCTTACTAAGGGCCCCCAAGCAGAAGATGCACCCAGACGAGGTCTGGCAGTTGGGAGACGTGGGAAAGGAGCCGCAGGTTCCCTCCTTCCAGCAACCTCCACCGGCCTCCTTCTATTCCTCCCCGCATCCTTCCTTCATCCCCCAATGCCTGGCATCTCTGTTGTATATATTTAATGAGCTTGCTGCAAACTTTGATGTTCAGAGCTGTGGGGACAGCTCTAGGGCTAAAGCAGGTTTTCTATAAGAGTTTTGACTGATTTGCCACGGGGTCTTAGACCCCTTCACTCCTTCTCTGCTGCTGCCTACCTACCCAGGTCTTCCCTTAGAGACTAGCACCCAGCTGACTCTTACCAGGTGGCACTGTGGAAACAGGGCTCCAATTAGTCTGGGTCTTTGCGGGTAAGATGAGATGAATCTCCTCACTCAGATGTCAGGGCTAGGAAAAGCACCCCTGAAGGAGATGGGTGACCCCACCAGGGAATGTGTCCAGAGCCCTGGATGCAGTCCAGGTACTTGGGGAGATAAGCCATTAGTCCCACTGTCTGATCTCTGTCTCTCTGCCTGGCCCTGGTGTCAGCAGAGATTGATTGAGCCCATGCCCTGAGGATGGGGCAGGGGCATGGGAGTAGGGAGGGAAGGGTGAGTCAGACAGATGGGGCGTCTTGGGACTGGCCGACTGGCCTTCACCGAGAGGGAATATGGAGGGGGAGGGAGCCACAGAGAAGGAAGCTGCTCTGCTGACTGCTCCCACCGCAATCACCAGAGGGGGCATGATGCCTCTGACCCCCATGCAGTTAAACAGATGCTACTGTGGCCGGCGCACTGGACCACTCTCTTCGGCCAGTGATCTCATGGGCCCTAATTGGATCCCAGCTTTTCAGCTGCCCAAGGGAGGCATCTGCCAGTATCTCAGGCTGTCCCAAGACAAAGAGAGGAGAATGAAACATGGGGATACTTTGGAGCGATCTCCACGTTTCTGAAGCAAACCAGAGAGAAAAAGGTAAAGTTCATAACCAAAAAGCTGTCAAAGAAAGTTTTGGAGGCACACTCGGTGCAAGAGAATATAAGCACACAGGCTCAACATGCCGGCATCAATGAATCAACAGCCCCCCTGCTGAGCACTTCCTCTGGGCCCAGAGAAGAGCCAGATTCGTAGTTCTCAGCCAGGAGAGGGATTTTTTTTTTTTTTTTTTTAATTCTAGAAAGTAGGAGGTAGCTTGAAAACACTCCTGCTCATCATCCCATACTCAACCGCAATCGAAAACTACTGTTAGGGACTTCCCTGGTGGTCCAGTGGTTAAGACTCCCCGCTTCCACTGCAGGCGTCCCGGGTTTGATCTCTGGTCCGGGAACTAAGATCCCGCAAGCCGCGTGACTCGGCCAAAAAAAAAAAGAAAAGAAAAGAAAACTACTGTTAGATTTTGTAGAAGGAGAAATTCTTAACAAATAATTTAGTATCTCTAACCTTGAAGGAGCTCACACTCTTACAGACCAGACTGTCTCATCCTAAATCACAACCATGGAGGGTAGAAAAAAACCCAGAGGTCTCCACTCCCTTGTTTCAAAGGCAAGAAACTTGAAGTCCAAAGAAGGGAAGAGACTTGCTGGTGAACCCAAGTCCGTCTTTGCTTATGAGAAAAAATACAGGTTTATTATAAAACAGAAGAGAACCTAGCCCCGAACTGGTGGCCTCTAGAGGGTGTGCACATGTGTGTGCTCTGTGCAGCTCAGTGGTTCCAGGTCAGTAGTCTATGACATGGTGGTGTGTGGCCAACTTTCGGGCCATTTTGGCTCAACACGGAAATGTATTTTTGCAGCACTGCTCCCCACTGGATGGGACATGGAGCTGAGAAGGTGGTGAAACATGGCCTGGAGCCAGGGACAGCCTGCTGTTGAGAAAGTCTGCTGACTGGACCTTCCCAGAGCTTCATCTCATCCAAGGGCACAATCCAGGCAGGAAACAGTTCTGTTCAAAGAGCAACATGGTACCAAAGGCTGTCCGAAAGGATATGGCAATAAGAGTGAATGCAGTTTAATCCCTCCAAGAGGGCTGCAAAAATTCTAGAATTCACAAGTGAGCCAAAGACATGAAAAACTTACTGGCCAACGAGGGATGCTCAAGACAGACTGAGGCACTGGACTTCATTCCAAAGGCCATGAGACCTGGCCAGAGTAGAGGCTGAGAGTGGAAATTACCCTGACGGCCGACTCTAGCTAAGTTGTGGGGCCTGTCTGGCCTCCTTTGTCAGCCGCCCTTCCACCCAGCTCCCTGGCACACCCCCGGCTGTCATCTGCCCTGGCAGGCTCCCTCCCAGCTGTCTTCTCCTTCCCTGTCCAAACACATGCTTCCCAGCTGTCAATCAGAAAGGGCTCACATTCGGATTTACACTAAGATGTTTATTAGACTACTTCAATTTAATGTTTACAATCTAAAGAAAAAACTCCTGATACTGGCATGTAATAATGGAATTTCAGACCTAAGTTCTAGGTCTTCCCAAGTGCCCCTCAAATCGTCACTTTGGAGGTCACTTTCTCCGACCCGTGTGTGGACACGGATCCCCAGCTGTAGAGTAGTTGTGATGTCATGTGATTTTGTAACCACTCCCACCCTCCCGACATCATTCACTTAATTTGTGGACTGAGTTTATGCCCTTAGTGTCTGCCTCAATTGGAACCATATTCCAAGATCTGGCTTTCTGTCCTCCTTTTTAAAAAATAACAGCTTGGGGAGGAATAAATTAGGAGTGTGAGATGAACAGATACACATTACTATGCATAAAACAGATAAGCAGCAAGGATTTACTGCAGAGCACAGGGAACAATATTCAATGTCTTGTAATAACCTATCATAGAAAATAATCCGAAAAGTATATGTATATATATTTATATAACTGAATCACTTTGCTGTACAGCTGAAACTAACACAATATTCTAAATCAACTATACTTAAATTAAAAATATTAAAATAACAGCTTTATTGAGATATAATTCACATACTATAAAGATCACTCATTTAAAGTACAAAATTCAATAGATTTTAGTGTATTCACAGAGCTGTGCAACCATCACCACAATCACTTTTAGAACATTTTCTTTACCATGAAAAAAAATCCTATAACCATTAGCAGACATCACCCATTTCTCTCCAACATCCTCAACCATCAATTTATTTTCTGTCTCCAAGAATTTACCTATTCTGGACATTTCATTTAATGAAATCATATGATACATGATCCTTCATGACTGGCTTCTTTCACTTAGCCCAGTGTCTGCAAGCTTCATGCATGTTGTAGCGCGTGTCAGTATTTAATTTCTTTTTACTGTCCAGTAATGTTTCGTTGTATGGCTGTGACACATTTTATTTGCTCATTCATCAGTTACTGGGCATTTGGATTATTTCTACTTTTTGGCTATTATGAACAATGCTGCTATGAACATTCTCATACAAGGTTTTGTGTGGACATCTGTTTTCATTTCTCTTGGGTTTATACCTAGGAGTGGAATTGCTGGGTCATGTGGTAACCCTATGGTTAACTTTTATAGGAACTGCCAGGTTGTTTTCCAAAGTAACGGCGCCATTTTACACTCCCGCCAGCAGTGTGTAAGTGTTCCAAGGTCACTACATCCTCTCCAACACAACACTTGTTATTACCTGTCTTTTTGACTCCTACCTGTCCTAATGGAGGTGAATTGGTATCTCACTGTGGATTTGATGTGCATTTCCCTGATGGCTAGTGATGGTGAGCATCTTCCCATGTTCTTATTGGTCATTTGTGTATCTCCTTTGGATAAATGTCTTTTCAGATCCTTTGCGTCTGACTCACTTTTTAGAAAATATTTAGAAGTAGCAGGAAATATGTTTCTGGATTGAATCCATTTCACATGGCATGAAAATCAAGAGATTCCTCTGGAGATGGATAACAAACTTACTGGCTTATTCAGTTCCATTCCACAAACCCTTGTTGAACTTCCACGCTGTATGGTCTTTTCGACCCTGTGGAGAAAAAGAAGGAACAGTCACAGATTCTGCAAAGAAGAAGCCTAGGCTTTCATGAGACAGACAACCATTGGTTTTCCTGGTTTGAAGTAAAGTTTAACTACTTTCAGTATCTATACATGAGACTTTTCATTAGTTCAGATGCACTACCTCTGAATTAATGCAGGTAGTGGGGGGGTTTCCTACTGAATATTGTTTTAATTTCTTCAAAGCCCTTCTCTTTCCCCTACACTCAGTGTTTTAATTTTCTTTCCTAAATTATAATTTTGGTAGCTGATGACTCATGTAAAAAAAAAATACGTTTCTCATAGATACTTCTCTAACATAGTAAAGAATATCTATATCAAGCCAAGACTGATGACATAACAGCAAAACACTAGAAACATTCTAATTTAATTAGAATCAAACCTCACTCCCTTCAGTACAGGCTGGACTTAGTGACTTGCTTCCCAAGAAAAAGCAACAAAAGGGAATAAAAGTAACTTTGCAAGATAGAAATCCAGCAAACACAACCTTGGCCGGGGGTCACGTTTCTCATTGCCAGGGATGTCCTGTTGATAACACGTACCCACCCCCAACATGATTTGATGAGAAGGAAATGCACCCTCTCTAGTCTTCTTCCCCCAAAACAATCATCACAGTCTAGTATGAGAAAACATCAGACAGATCCAAACCGAGGAGCGTTCAAGACAACACTTGATTAATACACCATCAAAAACAAGAAAGACTAAGAAATTGTTACGGATCACGCTGAGACTAATGAGACATGACAACTAAAGGCAACGTGCTATCCTGGACTGGATGCTGAAACAGAAAAGGGATATTAGTGGAAAACCGAGTGAAATTCAAATAAAGTCTAGAGTTTAGTTGATGTTCATGTGCCAGTGTTTGTTTCTTGGTTTTGGCGGTTGTGCAAGACGTTAACAACAGAGGAGACTGGGTGTAGGGTATACAGGAACTCTCTGTACTATCTTTGCCGCTTCTGTAAATCGAACATTATTCCAAACTAAAAAGTTCTTTTTTTTTTCCAGAAAATGAAGCTTTATGGAACAATCCAGTGTTTTTCATGTCCCCAACTGGGAAAAGAAATAGAATCAAAACAAATATGCCCATTTAGCCACTATTATTTCAGATTGTTCCAGAGTTTTAATCTTTGTAATAAGAAAAGGAAAAGAAATAAAACCTTGTTATTTCTGTGTAGGAGGTACATTACTATTTGTTATAACTTGTATTTTCCACATAAAAATAATATCAATATAGCTATCAGAAAGAAAAACAATAATTTATACAGATCATATGATTTTATAAAACACAAGAGAAATAGCTAAAATTTTTATAATTACAAATAGAATTGAGTAATGTGGGTAACCATGAAATAAATATACAAAAAGGTAGTGGTTTACCTATTTGCCAAAGATGACTAGTTAGAAAATATAACAGGAAATAATACCATTCTAAAATCTAATAAAAGATGAAATAAAACCCCAAGGAATAAATTTAACAAACTTGTGAAAGCTCTATTTGAAAAGACTTATAAAATTTTACTGAGGTACATAAAAAATATTCACATAAATGGAAGGATGTGGTTTGTTCTTGGATGGGCAGATTCAAAAATAATACAGATGGCAATCCTATAAATTATTTTATAAAGTTAATGCAATTCCAATTTTTTAAATAGGAAAAATGATCTAAAGTTCAGGAAATAAATGAACAATTATTTGTGCTAATAAAAAACTGAAAGTGATCTAAGTAGGCTTCAAACAAGGACTAGCCAAACTAATTATATTATATCCACTCGATGGATTGTCATAAAGCAGTTAAAATGAATGATTTAGAACTTCGTGTACTGATATGGAAAGGTGTTCAGATGTATTTTTCAGTGAAAAAGCTCTGCATAACATGAGTCCATATATGTAAATATCCAAATACACATGTAATTGTTAATACATACTTTCAAAAGACACAATAAACTATTAACAGTCTTTGCCTGTTGGGAGTGGAACTGGAGAGCTGAAAAGAAAGGGAAAGAGGGCTTTTACTTTCCATTTTACACACTTTATTATTGAAGCTATTGAACACAAGCATGTATGGCTTTTTTTAAATTATGAAATATATATTGGCTTTTAGATTAAAAACTACTTAAGATATACGAAATTAAGAAAAATTAAAACAATATTGGCATATCAGTTATTAAAATATGTCATGAAATTAAAATCATCAAAAAGTTATAATAATTAGCACATTAATGTGATGAACTATGTATATATAACAGACCAGTGTTACAGACTAGAGAGATCCAAACAAACCCAAATACACGTTAAGCGTTTGGTATAAGATAAAGGTAGCATCTGGGAAAGTAATAGATGACCAATAAAATCAGGATGGATGAATAAATCATGATGGAAAAAAATAAAGTTAGAGCTCTGCCCCATAACTTATCCAAAATTCCAAGTATATTAAAAAGTTAAATGTAAAAGTGACTGAAAGAAAATAGACTTAGGTAATCTATTATAAGATAGATTTACATGATCCTAAGATAAAGGGAGATTTTCTAAGCTTAACACCAAAAGCAAAAAGCACAAAGAAGACCCATAGATTTGACTAAATAAAATGTTTACACTTCTGTTTTTAAAAAGCCAAGAAATAAAATTGAAAGGTAAACAAATAAATGCAAATAACATTTGCAACGTGTATAACAATAAAGAGCACTTAGAAATCAACATCAAAATATTAACGCTCCAAGGCTTCCCTGGTGGAGCAGTGGTTGAGAGTCCGCCTGCAGACGCAGGGGACACGGGCTCGTGCCCCAGTCTGGGAGGATCCCACATGCCGCGGAGCGGCTAGGTCCGTGAGCCATGGCAGCTGAGCCTGCGCGTCCGGAGCCTGTGCTCCACAACGGGAGAGGCCACAACAGTGACAGGCCCGCGTACCGCAAAAATAAAATAAAATAAAATAACGTTTCAACACAAAAATGAGCAAAGGAGGTAAGCTGTCAATTCACAAAACACTTTCAAGGGTCCACAAATATATGATTAGATTTTCAACTTCCTTAGTAATTAATAATATGCAAATGAGAACTACAATAGAGTAATATTTTATATCTATCCTACTGTAGAAAAAATTTTAAAGATAGCAAACACCCAGTGTTGGCAAGAACACAAGAAAGAGGCGCTCATACATTTCAGGTGGCCAGTGTGACAACTTGTAGGAAAATCCTTTAAAATATGCTTAGTCTGGGGAGGGGGAAGGGTGAGCTGTGACAGGGCGAGAGAGAGGCATGGACATATATACACTAACAAACGTAAGGTAGATAGCTAGTGGGAAGCAGCCACATGGCACAGGGATATCGGTTCGGTGCTTTGTGACCGCCTGGAGGGGTGGGATAGGGAGGGTGGGAGGGAGGGAGACGCAAGAGGGAAGAGATATGGGAACATATGTATATGTATAACTGATTCACTTTGTTATAAAGCAGAAACTGACACACCATTGTAAAGCAATTATACCCCAATAAAGATGTTTAAAAAAATATATATGCTTAGTCATTTTTTTAAACTTTTTAAATTTTATATTTAAATTTTGGTAGCATTTTAAGCATAAAACAATTTGAAATCTTCAATTAAAACATCAGTGACTATAACACCAAAACAACTCAAGTTTTAAAGTTTTAGAAAATTACAATCAAGCTTGAAAACAAAGCTTGTAAACAGAAACTTTGAAAGTTATCCCTATAAATGCTGGAGGATCTTTAAAAATCAATTGAGAGTTTTAACTGATATTTTCTAATTGTGAGAAGGATTTCTTTTTAATCGTGGTAAAATACATGTAACATAATATTTACCATCTTAACCGTTTTAAAATATACAGTTCAGTAATATTAAGTATATTCACATTGTTTTGAAAAGAATCCTCAGAAATTTTTATCTTGCAAAACTGAAACTCTATATCCATAAACAATTACCCACTTTCTCCCTACGCCTAACCCCTGGAAAATATGCTTAATCAGGGACTCAGCAAGCCATTTCTTAGCATTTTATACTAAGAAAGAAAATAAGGCTGTGCCCAAATATTTATGCACAAAATATTATCAAAGCATGATTCACAATAGTGAAATATTGAGGAAAATGTTAGCTTTACAAGTCATAGGACAACTTTATTCTATAATTTATATGAAAATGAAAGTGCCTAGAATAGTCAAGACAATCAAGAACAGCAGTCATATTTAGAACTCTTTATTTCTCTTTTTAAAGAGATTTCTAGAACAAATACAACATTAACATTTGGTAAATACACATGGTAGGACATGGGTGTCACATTCTTTTCTGCATTTTAGTACGTTTGAAATAGTTCACAATTTTTCAAATCTCTGAGGAAAGCAGACTTTTGCTCTCAGAGTAACCACTTGGAGGACCAAAAATGGCACCAGCCACCTCACCAGGTGATGGACATCCAGCCATTCGACCATCACCGGCTGGTTGCTGCAGAAGGGATGAGGGCCTGATGACAACCAAAGTCCCTTTCAACACTAACAATCCTGATTTCTGTGCCTGGAAAACTGGAATTCCTGAAGTTGGAAAAAGATTTAAGGTAACAAATCTAAGGGACTCCCATCCAAGTGCTAAGCAGGCCTCACACTGGGTAGCTTCCAAGATCAGACAACATCAGATGTGTTCAGGGTGGTATGACCATAGACAATAGTGAACCTCTGTTCGTGGTCTTACAAACACTTCAAGTGATACCCGAGCTCCATCTAGAAGGACAAGAAGGATTGAGGAGGGGGAGAGCAAGGGGGAGACTAGAGCCAGAAAAACATGAGCAAAGCCACCGTGGACTCTCCGGACCCAGAGCAGATATGGGGAAGAAGTGAGCATTAACCACGGGATAGGTCCAGGCTATGAGGAGCTCCACTGTAAAGCACGCTGTTTCCCTTGTTGTTTTGCTTTGGCCGAAATATTCTTAGCAACCAAAGTTCTACAGATCAACTGGCCTTGCTTAACTGAAGTGTCCCCAAGGCCACCTCACACACTGCTGATGGGAAGTTAAATCTGTTCGATCCGTCTGGAAGGCAATGTAGCAATATGTGTAAGAAACTTCTAAATTGTACACAGCCTCTGACCCAGTTATTCCGTCCACAAATTTTCTTCCTAAAGAAATGATCAAAAATGTCCTCAAAGATTTATGCATCAGGATGTTCACTGCCAAGAACAATGACCATTTAGAAAAATCAGAGAAAGCAAACACCCAGTAATAGACTGACTGATTGGATTAGGGTATATCCAAACAACAGACTACGTTGCGGAGCACAGGTTCCGGACGCGCAGGCTCAGCGGCCACGGCTCACGGGCCCAGCCGCTCCGCGGCATGTGGGATCTTCCCGGACCGGGGCATGAGCCCGTGTCCCCTGCATCGGCAGGCGGACTCTCAACCTCTGCGCCACCAGGGGAGCCCTAAAAAAATCACTTTCTTGAAGAATATTTAAGAATGTGAATAAAACAATGAGACATTGTGTCACATGAATGAGGCAGGTTATTAAAGAGTACACACACTCATATTCAATTTTGTAAAAAAGAAAGACAAGCAAGAGAAAGGAACTAAGAAAAGAAAGAAGGGAGGGAGGGAGAAAAAGAGTCCCCACTCACCCCATAACCTTGGGCAAGTGGATTCACTTCTCTAAATCTAATAAAAATTAAATGAAGAATGTGTAGGTGAGGGCTCCTAGTAAATTTCAGTGATAGGGTAAAGGTGGCCCACGATGGTAAAGAAAGAAAAATGGTTAGAAACAATTAGAAGGTACATGTCCTCTGCCTGGAGGAGTCTTCTTGGGAAAGAGTGAATGTAAACACTTTCAAAGACATCGAGGCAATTACAAACGAGCGGACACCAAATACCCCACGTGGCCCCGGCCCCTCGCCGCTCCTCTCGTCCACATGCTCCTCCCTTTTCCAGACTCCGGCACATGCTGCTCCCTCGACCTGGGACATTCTCCCTCCACTTCTTGTCCTAGACAATTTCAACTTCCAGAACTCTGTTCAGATATCACTGCGTCAAGGATGCCCTCTTAGACTGGGCTGGTTCCCATAATATGTAGCATCCTGTATTTCACCTTTATAGCTCTTGATCACGAGGGAAACTTATAAATCCATAACTTGTTGTTTTCCACCTGCCCTTCCAGCTAGAACAGAAGCCCTCTTGCTCTCTGTCAAATGCCCTGCATTGAGCAAAGGGCCTCACGTATGGTAAGGACTATAAACACGTGTCTAGTAAGTTAGATAGCCTTCTACCACCCAGGTATCCAGACAACCTACGAAGCACCCCTAGGACACACTGAAATCATCTGAACAGATTCGAAACATACCCCTGCCCAAGACTCACCCCAGAAAAACTGTTCTTAACGGGCCTGGGGAGTGTCTGGGCGTGAGTACCATCTGACTCCCCAGGTGATTGTAACACAGTGCCCCTGTAGGGGAGAATGACTGCTGAGAATCCAGGACACATCCCAGAGCAGGTGAGCACCTGGCAGGTGTGACCGTGGACTCAGGGCAGAGCAGAAAGCCTTGGACCTTGCATGCATCTCCTTCCGACCCACCTGCTCCGTGTGGCCTGTGTAACAAATCTGACACAGTGACAAATCTGACACAGCCCGGGCCCCAGGGCGTAGTTGTGACAGTACCAGCACTTGACAGATTAAAATCTGACTTCCCTGGTGGCGCAGTGGTTAAGAATCCACCTGCAAATGCAGGGGACACGGGTTTGAGCCCCGGTCCGGGAAGATCCCACATGCCGCGGAGTGGCTGGGCCCGTGAGCTATGGCCACTGAGCCTGCGCGTCCGGAGCCTGTGCTACACAACAGGAGAGGCCCTCATACGCAAAAAAAAAAAAAAAAAAAAGAAGAGGAGAAGACAGAGACATAGTCCATGTGGAGATGGAGGCCGACATGGAGTAATACATCTACAAGCCAAGGATGGCCGGCGCCCACCAGCAGCTCTGGAGAGAGGCGTGGGATGGTTTCTCCCTCAGTGCCAATCTTGAGACAGCTTGATTTCAGGGTCCTGGCCTCCTGAACTGTGAGAATAAAGCTCTATTGCTTTAAAGCCACTCTGTTTATGGTGATTTTTTCCAACAGCCCCCCTAAAGCTTGCCAACACACCTGCTACCAATCTGGGCGCTCCAAAACATTATGTCTGCATCCATCCCCCAACCAAACAGTTCTAGATGAGCATGGCAACCCGAGAGGCCCCACTGCTCAAAAACATCCCAGGGCCCCATGCACAGCGAGGCGAAGGAAGGCTGAGCTTCCCGGCCTGTCATTGGCACAGACGCCTGCAAGGAGCCCCAGCAAGTTTGTTTTCATAATTGTGGATTCTTTTCCTTCGACTGAGACCTCCAAATTTCATACACTTCGAAACACACAAAACCTGACTCTGCCCCTGCCTTTAGGGTAAAATGGAAAGTTCTTAGCCGGGCGATCAAAGCATTCTGCTCCGTCCCCACTCCGCCTCCGCCTCAAGCCCTCTCTCCAAACTCATCGCCCACCAGTCACCCACCCAAGCCTCCCCTCAGCTCCGCCAGACCGTCTCTGTGATGCTTGCCTTCCATCGCCAACTGGCAGCTCAGACTAGCCCTCTGCTTCTTGGCTTATCTAAATTAGATACGTGTGCTTTCCACAAGACCTGGTTCAGCCCAGGTCTGCTTGGCAAGCATTTCCTGACTCCCTAGCCGATGGAAATTGGCTTTCTCCTGCAAAACTCTCTGCTATGTATTGCTCTTACCTTCTTCGGTATTCATCTCCCCGCAGATTGGCCAGTTTGCTTCTTTGAATCTCCAAGCATCTGGGAAAAGAAAGGGCCTCGTAAGCCCATCCCTCTCCACACCTCCCTCCGCTTCTCTTTTCTGCCTTGCCCAATTCTGTGTGATTCCAAAATCTCATCCCAAACACAATCCTCAGCCCCCCCCACAAGTCAGGCCAGTCAATTTCTTATTCTCTCCACCATTGCTTTCTCGGTAAAGTTTCCATTCTGGGCTGCGGGGAAACCTCCCTATCCATCTGCGTATCCCAGGGCTACCTAGAACCTCCCCAAAGCATGGGGTCTAGGCGTCCGAAATGGGAGCTTACATGGAGACTGTGCCTCTCCCTCCTATGAGGCAAGAGATTGGGCTCCACCACGGCCAGCTCTGTGTCTCCAAACCAGACAGGGGACATCTGGAACCTGTAAAGGACATGCCATCTCTGCATACGTTCAAAAGGAAAGTTAGCCTGGATAGCTTCCCAAAAGACATTTGCTTAAGTAGCACGTTTGTTCTATAGGAACCTAAGAAGTTCTTGTTGGCCCCATCACTTTATTTGGATAGTAAAGGAAAAGATGACCCTAGGATGACCTAGGCAGAGATTCGTTTGTGGTCACCTGTGAGCTAGAGTATAAAGGCAGAGAAAATAGGATAGAGATAGCTGGCTTACATTTTGTATTTCTTGTGGTTATTCCCTTAATGATTTGGATTACAAGGCCTTCTTTAGCCCATACTTATCAAGATGGTGGTTTGCTTTTTTCCCCCATGTCAAACTCTTCACAGATATTCATATCGGGTTTTTTGCTAATTCTCCTCTTCTCTGTTGGAGTGATCTTGAAATGTTACAGTTCTCCTCAGTGGATAAGTATGAATGCCCCCTCAGGGATAGGTGTGAGGGATTACCATCATTCATTCGTGCCCCCAGACTGTGACAGCAGAAGGAGGCATTGGGAGAGAACACAGGCCAAAAAAGAGGATATGAATTGAAACAGCGTTGGACTGTAATTCCTGTGTGCAGTCCAACCCCAAAGGCAATTTTAACTAGAAGTACGAAGTACTAGGCTACAAATGACTGTGCTGGAGAGTGTGAGTTTTATGCAGAGTTTAACATTAAAAATTCTTTGTTCAGTTATGGTGTTCACTAATAACTATCCCAAATCCTCTCTTGTATATTCCATAGTACATTTTGCTTTAATTTTGACACACAAACCACTTGAAGAGGAAACAGACAGATACTAGCTAAAGAGTGGCAAAAGGCTTGAAGAAGGAAAGTTGAGGCTCCTAGGAATCTACCCTGAAGATACAGCTCAGCCAACACCTGTATGACATATGCACACACTCACTCATGAAATTATTTGCACCAGCCAAAGACTAGAAAAATACAAATGTCCATCAAGCAGAGACTGGTTAAATAAACTATGGTACACCTACCTGGTGTAGTTTTATGCAACCTTAGAGAAATGAAGTTCTCTAGTGAATGGATATGGAATTATTTCCAAGATCTTTATTAAGGAAAAAGTCAAGAATAATGTAAATGTTACCTAAAGTATACTTCTTTTTGTGAAGAAAAAAGTGGGAGGAAGTAAAACATACTTTTTTGTGCGAAATAAAGAAAGAGGAAAAATATGCATTGTTGTTGTTATTGTTGCTTCAAAAAGAAACATAGGAAATGTAAACCATCAACAAATGAAAATGGCAGCCTCTGAGGTCAGCAGGTGGGATGCAGAATGAGCAGGTAGAGATGGGACCAAGAATTTTCCAAGTAGTATAACTTTTATATTATTTTGACCTTTAAACTTTATAAATATTTAACATATTCAAAACCTAAAATTAAAATTAAAATTAATTAAACCTAAAATTAAATCAAAAAGAGAAAAAAAACTAAAACCTTAAACAGATCAGAAACAGAAACAAATCAGCCTAACTGGCTATCAAAGTAACAACACGACATTATTATTTCGAGTAACTTTTGAATACCACACTCTGTACGTCCCCAACGGCTCTGTTCTCTCTGTACGACTGTATTCTAAGGACAAAAAGTCTTGCAAGGAAATATTAAACTTCATTTGGTAAATGTATTGTTAATAGCAAAATTGTGATTATAAACATGAAATTATTTTATGTATATGACAAGGTAAAGAAAATAAGTTAAATAAATTATTCTGTAAACCAAGATTTCAGAATGAGAGCAGAGATACCTGTATAAAATAAAAGAAGGGAAGAAAAAAAACCCTCCAATTTTAGATTAGATTTGGAAATATCAACATAAACTCCTTTTTTAAAGTATTCTTTCCTAGCTCTGTCCACTGAAAGGACCTGGAAACTGACAGCAGCAATGATCTTGGTTGTTGCTTTTTTTAAAAAATTGTGATAAAATACACATAACATTTATCATCTTAACATTTTTAAGTGTACAGTTTAGTATTGTTAAGTCAGATCTTGGTTTTTCATGCTTTTCCCGTTAAAAGAAATCAGGGCTTTGTGACGGATGGCTGATTTCAGGTCTGGGGAGAGAGAAGAAGAGACACAGAGACATCATGGGCCAGAAAGCAAGGACAGCACGTGAGGAGCATCGGGGTCAGACCAGAAGGACACAGGGTCCAACTCGAAGGCACAGCTGCTGTCTAAGTTTGGGGAAATTTAAGCATCACAAGTGACTGTAACTTACTGTAACATATTAAATACATAAAATGCATGAGTCCGCACTGATCCTTAAAGAAGGAGAGAGAAGGCGGTTGGCGGTGGCCGCAGAGGAAAGCTCTTCTTCACAGAAGGCCAGGTAATGTGAAAAAGATGATGCACTGAGAAAAACAGCACTTTGCAACCCACAGAGTAGTCAGTGAATCAGCTAAGCGTCCTCCAAAGATGCTAAAACCATTTGGTGAGATGTTGTTGGAAGCAGGAGAGTTACCGGGTGTCAAAGTGTCACCCCTCAGATGGCCAGTGTGCAAGTGTGCCTTACAACTGCAAGACGCATGGGTCGCCACTGCACCCAGCAATCACGCACAACGTCAGGGTCTCCTGATGAGGCTCCAGGCGAGGGGAGCGGCATCACCTGTGATTTACTCTCGCAAAAACGTTTCACCGAAATCTAAGCAAGCCTTGGTCCTAATTTTCACTTTCCAGAAAAGCAGGGGAGAGGGGAGCAGGCTCCAAACACCATGAAAGGACAGACAAATCCAGAAGGTAGGATACTCTGTAAAACTCCTGACGTGGACTCTGAAAACATCAATGTTGTGGGAAAAAGAGTAAGTGATAAGACTCTTCTAGATTAACCCGGATTGAAGAGACATAAAAACCAAAAGCAATGTGTATGTCTCAATCAAACCCCAGTTCAAAATGATCAACAAAAGACATTGTTGGGGAAAACATATGTTTGTATAAAATTTGCATTTATGTATGTATGTGTGCATATCTACACACACACATGTACACGAAGAAAAGAGAGAAGGAAAGAATAAACTAAAACAGAAAAACCGACTACTTCAACCTATCTCTCTGACTGATTTCAAGCCACCTGAGAGATGAGTAAAGGACTCTCTGATATGCCAGGGAGTCATGAGTTTGTGCAGTCTGAGCTGAAAGAATCAGTTTTCTAGAATCCGGCCTCCCTACTAACAAGAGCCTGGAGGAAGTCCCATCATTTTTCAATTGCTCTGTTCGTAAAACTGAAATTAGAATCACCAGCCTCACAGAGGGACTCTCTGAGGGTTTACTAGTTAACATCTGTAAACTGTGAGGCTGAAAATCAGACGTGCAGATATGCACACGTCTCCCACAAATCAGCGCATGGGTAGTAAAGAGACTTGATAAAAGATGGCTATGGTGGCTCTTGTGAGGTCCTCTTGGGAACTTGCCCTTCCAAGGGTGGGACTGCGGAGTGAGACCCCTGCCAGGAGCACGACATTTATACTCAGAGAATCACGATGGGACAGGGAAGGAGCATCCAATCCTGGGGTCAGAAGACCCGGATGTACATATATTCTAACCCTGTCAATGTGGAGCCTTGGAACCAGTATCTGGCATAGTAACCCATTTCCCCTGTGTTGGATTCAGAGTCATTTCATCGTATGACAAGTCGTGGCTCGGCATTAACAAAAGCTACACAGCTCAATTAGACATATGTCAGAAAATGTGGTTAAAGCTAAGGGGCTCATCGTTCTAGCTTTCGAAGGACCTGTGCTTGAGCCCCGCCAACCCTAGCTCATTACTACCACCATATCCTAACGATAGAACCTGAGAGCAGTGAAAAGGATTTCTATTTTTCAAGGCACTTTGATAAGCATCATCTCAGTGGATTGTCCCATGAGACAGGCAGAGCAGAAAATAAATGAATTTTGCAAGTGAGTAAACTGAAGTTCCGACTAAGCTGTCCAAGACCACAGAACTAGAACCTTACAAAGCTGGGAACAGAATTCAGTCCAGCAATCTATGTGCCATCACAGCCCGGAGCCTCCCTTCCAGCATCGGGCCCAGTCTCTGACCCCTTTACTTAAACCTCAAACCAGCCCCGTGCTGTGCGCCATCAACAGCCTGCCACCAGGGACCAGCCTGTCTCCCATCAGGCCCCCTCATGAACCAGACTGTCCTGTGATGCTTCAGAACATCTGGAGATGGGCAGGGAAATGTGCAAGCCATAAAATGGGGCCATAATTAGTGTGTGATGGAGACAACAAGATCCCATCAACCATTTGCTTCCAGCTTCCCACCCCTCTGGTGGAGGTCGGGAATCAAAATCTTTTGCACAGAAGCACAGGGTGCTGGCTCAGGCACAAAGCTTGCAGATGACCCAATCCAGCGGTTCCCAACACTGCCTTGCCAATGGAATCTGCTGAGAAGCATGTTAAAAAATAGAGATTCCTGTGCATCACTTGCAAGGATTTTTGGATCAGAATATCTGCAGGTGGGACTGGGAATCTGTATTTTTACCCAGCTCCCTGGGGGCCCAGCTGGAGGGGGTGCACTGAGTAGCAGTGTGGAGCCACCATCAGAATGTCGAGGGACCCCCCCAGGACAGGAGGCTGATGAGAAGGGTCGAAGGACACTTGCCCAAGGTCGCATGGCCAGAGAGTGATTCACGGTTTCTAATCAAATTCACACGCATTATCACACTGCAGCCTCTCACCAGCGCTGTAAGGGAAGCGAGGAGCCGCCTGTCCCACTATTTCTGGGAGAGAAAGAAGGGACTTTCTCTCCAAGAACCCCCTTCCTGTTAGTTTGCTAGTGCTGCCATACCACAGACAGGGCGGCTTAAACAGAGAAATGTATTTTCTCACCATCCTGGAGGCTAGAAGTCTCAGATCAAGGTGTTGGCAGGGCTGGTTTCTCCTGAGGCCTCCCTGCTGGGCTTGTATATGGTGATCTTCTCCCCATGTCCTCACATGGTCCTTCCTCTGTGTGCGACCTTGTCCTATTCTCTTCTTATAAGAACACACCAGTCACATTGGATTAGGGCCCACCCATATGACCCATTTTAACTTAATTACCTTTAAAGATCCTATCTCCAAAGACAGTCACATCTCACGTACTGGCAGTTAAGACTTCAACATATGAATTTGGGGTGGAACACAATTCCACCCATAATGTAATGGGGAAGAACAAATCTGACTCCATATTAGATCTGTTCCTTTTTCTTTAACCTTTGTGCCCTGTGGCCTGTGCTTAGTCACGTTGGCTCTGCACCTTTTGTAGAAGAATGTTGCCTGTAGCCTGAAATATACAGGATAGCCAGTTCTCAAGGCTCTGACCTTTAAGGGTGTAACACTTTTCCATTCATGTAGAGATAAAAAGTTGCAGAACAGAGAATAACATTTGCCTTGTTGGAGGTTTACAGGAACATGCTGACCTGCCCTGTGTGGACAGCTGCAAGAACAAAGGATTCTGACACCAAGAAGTTTGTAACAACCAGCCACACCTCCTCCCCTTTTAGCACAAAAGGAGCCTGAATTCTACCTTGGGTAAGATGGTTCTTTGGGACACTAGTCCACCATCTTCTCGGTCTGCTGGCTTTCTGAATAAAGTCATATTCCCTGCCCCAACACCTCATCTCCCGATTTATTGGCCTGTCATGTAGCGAGCACAAGGAGTTTGGACTTGGTAACAATAACATTCTCCCTACTCTGAAGTGCTGAAATTGCCACTTGATTTAGACTAAAATCAAGGTAATTGGGAAATAAAAACTAAGCTTTGAAGTTTAATACCAATTAAGCATTTTTAATGCTTTTTAAAGTTGAAAATATCTTTGGTGTTATTAATGCAGAGAAGTTTCTAAGAAATGTTATTTTTAAGCCTAAGGCCTTAAAATGTGTTCAAATTTATTATCACAGAATGCTAGAATTCACAAATAATTAATATTGCCTCTCTACAAAAATCTGAAGTGTTTTGATTTTAAAAAGGAAACCTCTGAAAATAGATATAAGAAGAGGAATAAAACACATTTTGGAGCAGCTGAGTTGGTGGAATAACAACCATCCTAATGTTTCATTGAACAAAATAACCTTTGACCTTGCTTGTGTCGAGAAGGCAGGATTCTGGAGGTCAAAAGTTAATTGGTCTGGAAATGATAATATGTTTATCAGCAAAATAAACTGAGAAATAATCTGTGAGTAAAGGCCAATCTGTTCCCACTCTCTCAAATTCCTAGGAAAGCACAATGAAATTAACAATCCTTGTGGTTCTTTGCACCAAAAAGAGGACATTTTTCCTTTTTTGTGGACTGAAGGAGACTGTGCCAGTACAAACTTCTGCTTTTCATCTTCTGAGAAGTTCAGGGCAACAGTGGTATCTCTGATCCAGGGACATGTTTTTAGAAGTATTGGATCCCCTTCACACGAAATTAATTAATGGTGCCTTTTCAAATCCTTCCTAAGGGGCCCCCTCAGTGATGCTCCCAGCCCTTCGTCACCCACAGCTTGCTAAACAAAGCTGTTCTGCAGATCAGGCTGTGTTAGGAGGCTGTGGTGGGCACTTTCCACTAGAAGTCTGCAGAGTGGACTTCTAATCTCAGATTTACCATTTCTCTGTGGTGGAACAACTTAACTCAAGTTAATTCAACCCTCTGGGCCTCAGTTTTCTCATCTGTAAAGTGACAGGGCAAGACTTAGTGACCTCTGGAGTCTTTGCAATAATCTTTTTTTTTAAAGTATAGTTGATTTACAGTGTTTCGTTAGTTTCAGGTGTACAGAAAAGTGATTCAGTTTTACATATACATGTATATGTGCATATATATTATATACATGCTTTTACAGATTCTTTTCCATTTTAGGTTATTACAAGATATTGAATATAGTTCCCTGTGTCATACAGTAGTTCCTTGTTGTTTATCTATTTTATATACAGTAATGTCTATCTGTTAATCCCAAACTCCTAATTTATCCCTCTCCCCATCTTTTCCCCTTTGGTAACCATAACTTTGTTTTCTATGTCTGTGAGTCTGTTTCTGTATCGTAAGTAAGTTCATTTGTATCATGAATCATCTTTTTATTTTTTTCTTTTTTTTAAGGAAAAGGTGTGAGATCGTGAAAAATGTATTTCCGTTTTATCTGACAGAAGAAGGAGGAAGAGGTGAAGGAGGAGGAAGAAAGAGGAGAAAGCCAGCAGAAATGAATGAACTTTCCTCCATGCAGTGGCTGGAGCATTTGACCATGGGGACCCCGCAAACACACATCACCAGTGGGGAGCAGTCTAAGCTGAATGAAACTCAGCTGGACTAGAACTCAAGTCTTCCAACTCAAAGCACAGTGTTGTCACTCCCTAGCTGTGTGACCTTTGGAAAGTCACATCTCTGGCCCCCAGCTTCTTCATTTATGAAAGGAAAGAGTTAGATTAGATGGTTTCTCTCTTCTCCAGGGTTGCATTAGTGAGACAGCTGGTATTGTTAATTGATAAGGAAGCGTTTCAAAGAGGATCCATCTGTTTTTAATTAAATTCCATTTGCGACATCTTTATAAATGCTCCGGATTTAGGAGATAACATATTAAGAGATACTGAAAGCATACATATTGAAGCCATATGGCGATGTATAAAGGACAGATCCAATTAAGTAGAATTAAACCAGTGACTGGTGAG
Source organism: Delphinapterus leucas (assembly GCF_059928025.1). Classification (NCBI taxonomy): domain Eukaryota; kingdom Metazoa; phylum Chordata; class Mammalia; order Artiodactyla; family Monodontidae; genus Delphinapterus; species Delphinapterus leucas. The sequence goes on from NC_143149.1 coordinate 32,141,866, forward strand.
ACCTGGGAAGCCTGTGCTTTGAGAGATTTGGGGAGGGAGGTAAAATTTATTGGGCATCAGAAAAATAAAAGAGTATTTTTGATGGAAATTGGATGTTAGCAGAAACATCATTATAGGAAACTGACATTCTGTGGACCCTGACAGAGTAAAAGGAAGGAAGAAAAATAAGAAAACAGGAGCCAGAGGTGAAATCGGAGAAATGGTTGGGAATGTCACCCATGGGGATGTGGAGTGGGAGAAAGAAGCACAAAACTGGAGAGATGACAACTCCTACCCACAACTCTAATTGACCCATGAGTTTCGGTTTCTGGTTTTTAAATGCAATAAACTTTATTTTTAGAGCAATTTTAGGTCCACAGCAAAACTGAGTGGAAAATACAGAGTTCCCATATGCCTTCTGTCCCCACACATGTACCCTCCCCTTTACCAACAGTCCCGCACCACAGTTGTGCATTTGTGCATTTCAATGGCTGAACCTACACTGACACATCATCATCACCCAGAGTCCAGAGTTTACATTACAGCTCACTCTTGGTGCTGTACATTCTATGCATTTTTGACAAATGTATAGTGACATGTATCCACCATTGTAGTACCATACAGAACAGTTTCACTGCCCTAAAAATCCTCTGTGCTCTGTCAGTTCATCCCTCCCTACCCCCTCACCCCTGGCAATCACTGGTCTTTTTATTGTCACCATATTTTTGTCTTTTCCAGAATGTCATATAGTTGGAATCATACGGTATGTAGCATTTACAGATGCGCTTCTTTCACTTAGTAACATGCATTTAAGTTTCTTCCATGTCTTTTCATGGCTCAATAGCTCATTTCTTTTTAGTGCTAATATTCCATTGTCCGGATGTAGCACAGTTTATTATCCATTCACCTACTGAAGGACATCTTCGTTGCTTCCAAATTTTGGCAGTTTTGCTATAAATACCCATAGGCAGGTTTTTATATGGACACAGGGTCTGAATTCACTTGGGTAAATATCAAGTATGATTGCTGGATCATATGATAAACGTTTTTAGTTTTGTAAGAAAATTCCAAACTGTCTTCCAAAGTGGCTGCACCGTTTTGCATTCCCACCGGCAGTGGTGAGAGTTCATGCTGATCCACATCTTCGTCAGCATTTGGTGTTGTCAGCGCTCTGGATTTTGGTCACTCTAACAAGGTGAATAGCAGAGCTCATTCTTTTCATTTGCATGCCCTTGATGACATGTGACATGCTTACTTTTAAGAAGCTTATTGCTATCTTCTTTGGCAAAGTGTCTGTTCAGGTCTTTTGCTCGTTTCTAAATCAAGTTGTTCATTTTCTTATTATTGATTTTTTAAAGTTCTTGCTATATTTTGGATAACATTCCTTTAATCAGACATGTCTTTTGCATATATTTTCTCCCAGTCTGTAGCTTTTCTCATTCTCTTTACCATGTTTTAAAACTAGTCTGTATCTGGTTAAAATGAACAAGGTCAAGTTTGAAGGGGAAAAGAAACCACAAAGCATACCCCTGAAGGGAACATAATGGAAGGGTGGCCAGCAGGGAGAGAAGGGGAGGGTAGTTTGTCTCCACAAGAGCACAGGTTCCATGAGGCAGGAGCCACCTGCCTTATTTCCAGCTCTATCCCAAGAACTAGCACAGGCCCTGGAAATGATCAGCTCTCAGCAAATATTGGCTGCATGAATAAATGAAGTAAACCCTGGAAGCTGAGACAGACTCACATTCTATTAGTTTGCTTGGGGTGCCATAACAAAGCATCACAAGCTGGGTGGCTCAAACAACAGGAACGTATTGTCTCAGATTCTGGAGGCTGGAAGTTCAAGATCAAGGTGGCAGTAGGACCATGCTTCCTCTGAAGGTACTAGGGGAGGATTCATCCCAAGGCCAATCTCCTAGCTATTGCTGGTTCCTTGGTTCATGGCAGCATTCACATGACATTCTCCCTCTGTGCCTGTCTGTCTCTGTATCCAATTTCCCCTTTTATAAGGACACCAGCCATAGTGGATTAGGACCTACCCTAATGACCTCATTTTAACTTGATCCCCCGTTAAGGGGACCCTATCTCCAAATAATGTCACGATCTGAGTTACTAGAGGTTAGAACTCCAACATACCTTTTTGGGGGGTGGGATGTAGTTTAACCCATCTAGGGACTTTGAAATTTATCATGTAAGTAGATGGGACCTCTAAACAGGAGTATGACACAGTCAAATTTTCATTTTGGAGAGATCTTCCTGGTAGAGATGTGAAAGGTGGTATAGAAGAATGCAAGACTGATCAGGAATGAGCCCCAGACAAAGGCAAGAGCAGTGGGGATGGAGAGAGAACAGTTTCAGAGATATTTGCGTGTAGACAGGCAAAGATGCAATGACTAATTGATGGTGACTAATTAGGGAGGGGACGCCAGTTATTCATTAAGAGAATTACCGAAAGGGGAGCAGGTAAAAAAGAGAATTAGCTCAATTTTGGAACTGCAGTTTGAGGGGTCTTTCACCACAATATCTGTCTCCCTGAATCTCTACCCAGTCAGTGAAACCCAGGATAATTTACAATGCTCTCATCAAGCCTCACCTAATGACAAAGAGATAAATACATATGGATTGCTACTTAACAGAGAGACCCAATACTTCTTACAATTTTTAAACTTTTTGTTTTGAAATAATTACATAAAAAGTTGTGTAAAAAAAGTCTTACATATCTTTCACCTAGCCTCCACAAATGCTACCCTCTTATAAAACCATAGTCTAATAGCCCATCATACTATTAATTGTATGATGATCAATCATACTAATTAATATGATCAGTAATTGTATTATTAGTAGGCTGTATGATTAACTTTGACATGTAACATTAACTAATCTACAGGCAAGCCAGTACTTTAGTTCTTTTCAAAGCAATCATTATTTTACAAAATTCAAAACAGTACCTGACACATAGGAGACATTCAATAAATACTTATGGAAGAATGAATAAATGAATGAAGGAAAAGTAATCTTAGAAGGGAAAGAAAACCAACATCCAGGGAGTTACCAGAAGCTGAGTTAGGAACTTAACTGAGTTATCTCATTTCATCTTTGTTACAATTTGTGGGACCAGCAATCAATTACCTCTGATTTCATACAAAGAAATCAAGAGTATAGAGTTTTTGCCCATTAAAATACACTGGATGGATTGAAAAATAAAAGAAAGACAAATGTCAAGGAATAAGTATGGCCCAGAGACAGACCACAGGAAGGACCTTCCCCATCCTCAGAAGCATGAAATGAAGGGCACATTTTCCACAGGGACACACCTCACCTGGCAGGATATACAACTTACCAGAGGACACCTGGTTTGGACACCTGTTCTTAACACCTGCAAACCTGGTCATCCCTCCTCAACTGCACTAAGTCCTGAAGCAGCCGGTTCTAAAGGTGAGCTCATTTTTGAAATGGTCTTATCGGTCGAAGCAGGGCCATGCCAGTACAACTACTAAGTAGGAGAAATTCGTCTTCCCCTATTTTCCCCTCCCAATCCTTCCCCCACCTGCCCATTAGAGATCATCACACTAGAGCCTGCCCTGCTTCAGACCTCGTGCTTCTTCCTCTGCCTGGTCCAGGCTCACCCGGCCTTTGTCCTGTTCTCTGTGGCCCTGTGGAAAAAGGAAACTTCTCTGCAGATTGGACATAATAGAGGGCTAACGTCTTGTCCTGGACCAGCTCTTAGCAAAATTGTAAATGTCGATGACATCCAAGATAAACACCTGTTACCATCTAGCTATGCCCTTTCCCAGGCACCCTATGACTTTGGGCAGCCCCCAGACCCTCGAGGAACCCTCTGGGGGCTGGTTCACTTGGGCTATTCCCTGTGCCCCAACTACTTCTTTCCACACTTCTCCATGGAAATAAAACTCCTTTACATCCTCCAAGGCCCTCCAGGCTTCTAGGAAAAAGAGAAATCTGTCTAGGCTAACACATTCGTGAATATCAACATGCCTCCAGTAAGAAATTGTCACTTTGGTGCCTGTAGCCAGGAGCTAGGAAAGGTTCCCACCACAGCCTGATCTCTCGCGCCTGAGGCCACCAGCCTTCCTGCGTGCCTCGTCACTGACAGGGCCAGATCTCTAGCTCACGCCAAATGCCCAGCGCACCTGTCATCGCCAGGGCTCCCGAGACCCCGGCAGCTGTGCCACCTCCACGCCCTGTCCTCACTGGGGCAGACCCAATGCTCCAGGGAAGCCTCGGGAGCAGACCCCTGTGGGTGGCCCCCACACAGAGGTGGGGCTGAAACCACTGCTGAGCACCAGGGGCTGTGCAACTAAGGAAGAAAAGTAGAAATCTCCCCTTGCTGCTGAGCAAACTGTGAATTGACACCTCCACAAGTGGCTTGGTAAAAACTCAGCGCCTACAGAACAACTGAACAGACAAGCGCTCCCACAGGCAAGACAGGTCTAGCTTTAGCAGCTGTAGCCTCTGTGGACACATACACATGGGGGTTGGGCCAGGCTAGACTCTGAGGGGCCCTCATAACACCCACAGCAGGTCCAGATCCATGATTACTGCAGTTCTGGGGCCTGACTTCAGTGGATCTACTCTGGTGGCCTGGTGGAAACAACGTCCAAGAGACACCAGGGCCAACTGCCTGCACACCCACAGTTAATGTGGGGCTGAGAGCAGTGCCAACAACAGTGTAACTTGTGAGCTCGCACAACGGGTGAAAGGTGACACAACAGATCACACCCACAGGTGAACAGCTCCAGAGGAGGAATACTCAGTGGCTGACCTCCCAGCGGGAGTGCTCCAAACGCGCCTGCCTCACACTGCAGATCAGAAACACAGCTAAGAAGCAGATCTGGGGGCTCTACTCCAACAGCTAGGGATCAGACCCTGCCCCTGACAGGGCAGTGACAACCACAGAGCAAAGGGGAGGCCCTGCGCAATATCCACGGCAAGCTCTGGTCACCACAACGCCAGTCACACCACCTCTCACGGGTCTGGCTTTAGTAGCTGGGGCTCTGTGAGCACGTACACGTTGGGGTAGGGCCAGACCAGAGTTCAAGCTGCCTACATAGCTCCCATGGTGGGTCCAGGTGCACGACTACTGCAGTACTGGCACCTAACCTCAGTGGATCTGTGCTGGTGGCCAGGTGAAAAAAAAGACCTGAGAGTCACCAGGGCCAGGTGCCAGCATACTCACAGATAAGGTGGGACTGAGAGCAGTTCCAACAGCAGTATACTTTGTGAGCCCACACAATGGGAGAAAGGGGACAAAATGGAGCACAATTACAGGTGAACAACTCCAGAGGAGGAAAACTCAGTGACTGCTCTCCCACTGGGAGCACTCTAATCCCACCTACCTCACACTGCAGATCAGAATCACAGCTAAGGAACAGATCTGAGGACCTCTACTCCAACACACAGGGAGCAGAGCCCAACGCTGACAGGGCAGTGACAACCACAGAGCAAAGGGGAGGTCCCACTCAATGTCCAGGGCAGGGTCTGATCAACATAACACCAATCAAACCCCCTATCAGCGGGGGAGAACAGCACAAGCCTCTGGACCAACTTCACCCACTAGGGGGCAGAAGCAAGATGAACTACGATCCTGCAGCCTGTGGAAAGGAGACCACAAACACAGCAAGTATGACAAAATGAGGTGACAAAGAAATATGTTGCAGACAAAGGAGCAACATAAAAACCTACAAGAACAACTAAATGAAGAGGAGATAAGCAATGTATCTGAAAAAGAATTCAGAGTAATAATAGTAAAAATGATCCAAGATCTCGGAAAAAAATGGAGGCATGGATTGAGAAGATAAAAGGAAAGTTTAACAAAGACCTAGAAGAACTAAAGAACAAACAAACAGAGATGAACAATAACTGAAATGAAAAATACACTAGAGGGAATCAATAGGAGAATAACTGAGGCGGATGAACAGATAAATTACCTGGAAGACAGAATGGTGGAAATATCTGCAGCAGAACAGAATAAAGAAAAAAGAATGAAAAAAAAATGAGGACAGTCTCAGAGACCTCTGGGACAACATTAAATGCACAAACATTTGAATTATAAGGCTTCCAGAAGAAGAAGAAAAAGGGAAAGGGCCTGAGAAAATATTTGAAGAAAGCATAGTCAAAAACTTCCCTAACATTGAAAGGGAAACAGTCACCCAAATCCAGGAAGAACAGAGAGTTCCATACCAGATAAACCCAAGAAGGAACAGGCCGAGACACATATTCATCAAACTAATGAAAATTAAATACAAAGAAAAAAATATTAAAACAACAAGGGAAAAGCAACAAACAACATACAAGGGAAACCCCATAAAGTTATCAGCTGTTTTTTCAGCAGAAACTCTGCAGGCCAGAAAGGAGTGGCATGATATATTTAAAGTGATGAAAGGGAAAAACCTACAACCAAGATTACTCTACCCAGCAAGGCTCTCATTCAAATTCAATGGAGAAATCAAAAGTTTTATAGTGAAGCAAAAGCTAAGAGAATTCAGCACCACCAAACCAGCTTTACAACAATTGCTAAAGGAACTTCTCTAGGCAAAAGACCCAAGAGAAAAGAACAAAAGAGGAAGGGAAGAAAAAAATAATAAACCCAAATCAATTAAGAAAATGGCAATAGGAACATATATATCAATAATTACCTTAAAATGTAAATGGGCTAAATGCTCCAACCAAAAGACACAGACTGGCTGAATGGATACAAAAACAAGACCCATATATATGCTGTCTTCAAGAGAGCCACTTCAGACCTAGGGACACATACAGACTGAAAATGAGGGGATGGAAACAGGCATTCCATGCAAATGGAAATCAAAAGAAAGCTGGAGTAGCAATTCTCATATCAGACAAAATAGACTTTAAAATAAAGAATGTTATAAGAGACAAAGAAGGACACTACATAATGATTAAGGGATCAATCCAAGAAGATATAACAATAGTAAATATTGATGCACCAACATAGGAGGACCTCAATACATAAGGCAAATGTTAACAGCTATAAAAGGGGAAATTGACAGTAACACAATAATAGTGAGGGACTTTAACACCCCACTTACACCAATGGGCAGATCTTCCAGACAGAAAATTAATAAGTAAATACAAACATTAAGTGACACATTAGACAGCAGAATACACTTTCTTCTGAAGTGCACACGGAACATTCACCAGGATAGATCACATTTTGAGTCACCAATCAAGCCTTGGTAAATTTAAGAAAATTGAAATCATATCAAGCACCTTTTCCAACCACAAGGTTATGAGATTAGAAATCAATTACAGGAAAAAAAAACTGTAAAAAACACGAACACATGGAGGCTAAACAATATGCTACTAAATAAGCAATGGATCACTGAAGAAATCAAAGAGAAAATCAAAAACTACCTAGAAACAGATGACAACAAAAACACAATGACGCAAAACCTATGGATGCAGCAAAAGCAGTTCTAAGAGGGAATTTATAGCAATACAACCTCACCTCAAGAAACGAGAAAAATCTCAAATAAACAACCTAACCTTACACCTAAAGCAACTAGAGAAAGGAGAACAAACAAAACCCACAGTTAGTAGAAGAGAAGAAATCATAAAAATCAGAGCAACAATAAATGAAATAGAAATGAAGAAAACAATAGCAGAGATCAATGAAACTAAAGGCTGGTTCTTTGAGCAGATAAACAAAATTGATAAACCACTAGCCAGACTCATCAAGAAAAAAGGCGGAGGACTCAAATCAATAAAATTAGAAATGAAAAAGGAGAAGTTACAACTGACACCTCAGAAATACAAAGGATCATAAGAGACTACTACAAGCAACTATATGCCAATAAAATGGACAACCTGAAAGAAATGGAAAAATTCTTAGAAAAGTACAGCCTTCCAAGACTGAACCATGAAGAAATAGAAAATATGAACAGACCAATCACAAGTAATGAAATTGAAACTGTGATTAAAAATCTTCCAACAAACAAAAGCCCAGGACCAGATGGCTTCACGGGTGAATTTTATCAAGCATTTAGAGAAGAGCTAACACTTATCCTTCTCAAACTCTTCCAAAAAATTGCAGAGGGAGGAACACTCCCAAACTCGATCTACAAGGCCACCATCACCCTGATACCAAAACCAGACAAGGGTATCACAAAAAAAGAAAATTACAGGCCAACATCACTGATGTACATAGATGCAAAAATCCTCAACAAAATACTAGCAAACAGAATCCAACAACACATTAAAAGGGTCATACACTATGATCAAGTGGGATTTATCCCAGGGATGCAAGGATTCTTCAGTATACACAAAACAATCAATGTGATACACCATATAACAAACTGAAGAATAAAAACCATATGATCATCTCAATAGATGCAGAAAGGTTTCTGACTAAATTCAACACCGATTTACAACAAAAACTCTCTCAAAAGTGGGCATAGGGCTTCCCTGGTGGCGCAGCAGTTGAGAGTCCACTTGCCGATGCAGGGGACACGGGTTCGTGCCCCGGTCTGGGAAGATCCCACATGCCGCGGAGCGGCTGGGCCCGTGAGCCATGGCCGCTGAGCCAGCACGTCCAGAGCCTGTGCTCCGCAACGGGAGAGGCCACAACAGTGAGAGGCCCACGTACCGCAAAAAAAAAAAAAAAAAAAGTGGGCATAAAGGGAACCTACCTCAACATATTACAGGCTGTATATGACAAATCCACAGCAAACATCACTCCCAATGGTGAAAGACTGAAAGCATTTCCTCTAAGATCAGGAAAAAGAAAAGGATGTCCACTCTTGCCACTATTATTCAACATAGTTTTGGAAGTCCTATCCATGGCAATCAGAGGAGAAAAAGAAATAAAAGGAATCCGAACTGGAAAAGAAGAAGTAAAACTGTCACTCTTTGCAGATGACATGATGCTACACAAAGAAAATCCTAAAGAAGCCACCAGGAAATTACTAGAGCTAATCAATGAATTTGGTAAAGTTGCAGGATACAAAATTAATACACAGAAATCTCTTGTATGTCTATACACTAACAATGAAAAATCAGAAAGAGAAATTAAGGAAACAATCCCATTTACCCCTGCAACAAAAAGAAGAAAATACCTAGGAATAAACCTACCTAAGAAGACAAAAGACCTGTACTCAGAAAACTATAAAACGCTGATGAAAGAAATCAAAGATGACACAAACGGATGGAGAGATATACCATGTTCTTGGATTGAAAGAATCAATATTGTGAAAATGACTATACTACCCAAAGCAATCTACAGATTCAGTGCAATCCCTATCAAATTACTAATGGCATTTATCACAGAATTAGAACAAAAATTTTTACAATTTGTATGGAAACACAGAAGACCATGAATAGCCAAAGCAATCTTGAGAAAGAAAAACGGAGCTGGCTAAATGCAGGAGATTCACTAAACCAGGAAAGGCATGAATAATTCTGATTTTCAAGGGCAAGATGGAGTAGCAGGACAGGTGTGAGGGGTTTAGGGATGCACAGAGTGTGCCACGCTTTATACAGGGCAGGGTTTAATAACATGTATGGACGCATGGTTTAGAAAGTGGAGAGGATTCTAGAACATACCGAATCAATGGCCAGTAATGTAGCCATCCCAAACAACATCCTCCCCAAGGCCTCCATCTTCTCTTCCTTTTGCCGGCAGCAGGGTTGGTCCTTCATTTATTCATTCCTCTCGATTATCTTCTAGCCCTGAATGCTCCAAATCCTCCCCTCTGTAAAGGAGTCTCCATGGTCAAATGTCAAGAGGGGAGTAATTTTACTAACCCCCTTCCAAAGCAAAGATCTAAGTATGCATCCTTCTTCAACAATGCTAGCTCTCAGGGGGAAAAAAATTCTTAAATTTACTGACAGCCTCAATTCTCATTTTTCCAATGCCCTGGAATGCATATTACTATGAAGATACTATAGGCATTAATCCTTCATGTCTGACGGGTATTTGTCCTTTATGAGAAAACTGGGTATAGCCTGCAGTGGACTTGAAAGGACCTCTTAGGGAGATGTGAAGTCTTCATCCCTACAAGTCACAAAGATGGTTTAACAGTGCTCCACTCTAAGAAGGATGCCTGAAGTAGAACTTACCAGGCCCTTCTAACTCTAGGAAGATTCAATTCTAAGAGAGATTCTTTTTCTTTTCCACTTTTATCAAAATTCACATTGAATCAGGTTCCATGGAGAGACGGCAGGTTAATCACCTGTGGACAAAAAAAAATCACCTGCCATTCCGATAAACAACGCCGTCAAGCCACCAGCCACGGTAGCCACCCCTGACGCTGCGCCCTGAGGGGAATTCAGGGTGGAGAAAAGCAGGATAGTGGCCCTAGATAGTTAAGGAATAGTTTCAATGAGTTCAGGCTCTTGCATCTTCCCATACATATAAAAGCACTAAAATCATTAACTTGCGGTGTCTGTTTTTGTGATTAGCGATAATGTTTTGATGTTCTACTACATGGGTTTTTTGAACAAAAACTCCTATGTAGGGGCATCCCTGGTGGCGCAGTGGTTGAGAGTCTGCCTGCCGATGCAGGGGACACGGGTTCGTGCCCCGATCCGGAAAGATCCCACATGCCGCGGAGCGGCTGGGCCCGTGAGCCATGGCCGCTGAGCCTCCGCGTCTGGAGCCTGTGCTCTGCAATGGGAGAGGTCACAGCAGTGAGAGGCCCGCGTACCGCAAAACTCCTATGTATCCTGGCTCCTCCCTTTCTTCTTCAGAACAATTGCTCCGCGCTATCTGAGAGGCTGTCTCCTGGGCTATAGTCCTCAGTAAGTTCCTTGAATAAAACATAACTTGCAACTTGTAGGTTATGCGTTTTTCTTCAGTCGACACATCTACCCAAGATAGTGATGGTGTGATGCTCTCTTATTCTTCCCAGCTATGACTAGATGAAAATTTGGATCCCCCCCCATGTTCAAAAATGAAGGATGTCAAGATGCAACAGCATCCTGGGGTCCACGCAAGCCCTGAGCCAGGTGCAACCACACAGGCTGTATACGTCCATGAAGCCACATTGCTTCCAGCTCTATGAATCTACACTGTGCTGGTGAAGAGAGTCTGAAATCTCCAAACCTGCGCCTACCACCCACTTCAGAGATGAGAGTTCTGCATGATTAGCGCAAACAGTAAAGGCAAAGGACCCCTGTTAATGGCATAGTTGAATCCACTCTTCTCCTTCACAATGAAAGAAACAAAAGTGCAGGCGAGAACAGCTCTTTCGTGGGGAAAGTGTTCAGGACAACTGTTAGGCATCTGTTCAGCCTGCTTTCTGAAACTGGGGAACGTGTGGCTTTGGATGGTGGGATTTAATTGGGAAGGAACAGATGCTGTCAACTCAGATATGCTAATAATGTAATCTCAAAATGCAATAAGGACATGCAAGCTTCTGAAACAGAAGCTAACTTGAAAATGCAATAAAGACAGGCAAGCTTCTGAAACAGGAGCTAACTTGTGTTCAAATGCATGAACACAAAGAGACAATGATCCTTGCAGTTCTGTCCATCATATGAGTGCGTTCTGGAAACAAGAAATGTAAACTAAGAAAATGGGTCTGGGGACTTCCCTGGTGGGACAGTGGTTAAGAATCCGCCTGCCAATGCAGGGGACACGGGTTCGAGCCCTGGTCCAGGAAGATCCCACATGCCGCAGAGCAACTAAGCCCGTGCGCCACAACTACTTAGCCTGCGCTCTAGAGCCCGCGAGCCACAACTACTGAGCCTGTGCGCCACAACTACTGAAGCCCGTGCGCCTAGAGCCCAGGCTTCACAACAAGAGAAGCCACCAAATGAAAAGCCCGTGCACCACAACGAAGAGTAGCCCCCGTTCGCCGCAACTGGAGAAAGCCCGTGTGCGGCAACAAAGACCCAATGCAGCCAAAAATAAATTAATTAATTAATTTTAAAAAACGGGTGTGATCTTCCCGTCTAGTTCTGCCTCGACGCTTTAGAAGGAAACAACCAAAAAACAATGCTGGATGAAATGGCGGGCTTGGTTAGCAACACGAGCATGGCCAGGGAGCACAGTCTCAAATTTCTTTAGTATAAGTACATCTTTCAATTCAAATCTTGGTGAAGGACCTCAGAGAAAGTGGTCAGGCACAAACAGAACAAAACCTGAGAGGGATGGTAGCTGAAGAGGGAAATAAACTGCAGCACAGAAAGCTGTTTGTAAGCAGGGCTGAAAATGATCTCTGGGTCAAAAGTTGAACATGAGTCAGTGATACAGAATAGGGTCCCATATTGAAAAGCTTGCTTTGTTCTGATCAGAAAGAAATAGAGTTTACAATGAAAGGACCAAAGGCCATTCTCTGATCATCTTCAGCACAGATGAATGCTCTTACTGGAGTCCTGCCTCTAGTTCTAAACACCAAAAGGGCCCGAGAGACGTACAAAAAGACTGAAGCTTTGGAAAAGAGATCCTACCTTACAAGACAAAGGGAACTGGTTCATTTATCTTGAAGAAGAATAGACAATAGAGGGGCATGTAAAAGGATGTAAGATTTTTACCACTATCTCTCTTCTCTGTTGAAGGTCTTTTACCCTGACGCCCACCTTGCCCTCACCCAGACAGACATCAAAGTCTATCACTCCAGGTGTATTAGCCAGGGTTCTCCAGAGAAGCGAAGCATGCATACATATATATAGATAGAGACAGACACAGAGAGAGAGAGACAGAGAGAGAAGGAGAGAGACAGAAAGACAGACAGACTGACCGGTTTATGTATAAAGAGACTCATGCAACTATGGAGGCTGAGAAGTTCCACAATCTGCTCTCTGCACACTGGAGACCCAGGAAAATTGCTGATGCAGTTGGAAGACCCAAGAGCTGGGAAGCTGATGTTGTAGATTCCAGTCTGGGTCTGAGGTCCTGAGAACAAGCGCTGAGAGCAGGACAAGATCAACGTCCTAGCTCAAGTCAGTCAGGTGGAGAGCAAATTCAACCTTCCTCCACCTTTTGGTTTCATTCAGGCCCTTGGTGGATTGGGTGACGCCCACCCACACTGAGGAGGGCCACCTGCTGTGCTCTGTCCACCAGTTCAAATGCTAGTCTTTTCTGCAAACACTGTCACAGACACACCCAGCTATCTGGGCGGCCCTTGGCCAAGTCAAGGTGAGATGTAAAATTTACCACGCCCCCAGGTATGCTCATCATTCCCTGGACACAGGGCTGGAATATCCTATTACTTCTCCATCCGTCAAATCCCATCTCCTCCTTCAAGCTTATCTACCTGCTATAACCTCCCCACTCCCACCCTCTGGCTCCTGCTTGCTAGGACTTACTCCATGCTTTGCTCACCCCTTCATCTTCATAGGAGTAAGTGCTCAATAAATATTCATTGTCAAATCATTTCTTGAGAATTTATCATGGACAGAGTAATAAAATAAACATGTAGGTTTCAAAGAAACTAGACACAGACAGTGGACTCAAGCTTCAAAATAGAAAAGAATGAAGTTTCAAGGCTAGAGACCAGTAGCTTGACTTCAGCCAGTTAAAATATTAAAGGAGTTTTGAAAACATATAAAAGATCATTTGGAGCTAGCATAGGGTCATGGATCATAGACTGTGTCTGATTCATATTATAGTATTATAGTAGCCCCCCTTATCTGCAGGGGATACGTTCCAAGACCCCCAGCGGATGCCTAAAACCTCAGATAGTACCGAACTCTATACAGACTATATGTTTTCCTGTACACACCTATAATAAAGTTTAATTTATAAATTAGTCACAGTAAGAGATTAGCTACAATAACTAAAAATAAAACAATTATAACAATATACTGTAATAAAAGTTCTGTGAATGTGGTCTCTCTCTCTCCTCTCAAAATATCTTACTGTACAAATTTAATACCTTTTCCATCTTAACTAAACACTGTGCACTGTACACACTGTGACTGTAACTTTTGTCGTTTGAAGTGTGACAACAAAACTAGCACAAATTTCTTTTTCCTTCACAATTTCATGGACAGAAGATTGGCTCTTACCATAGATCTCTGCAGCCATGGCATATGATTTTTTTTCCTTAGGAAGTGGAGAACTTTTACCTTTTCCCTTAAAGGAAGCCTTTCACAGGTTCTCTTTGGCATATCCGAATTTCTAGCATCACTACCCTTGGCCAGTATTAAATAAAATAAGGGTCACTTGAGGGCTTCCCTGGTGGCGCAGTGGTTGAGAGTCCGCCTGCCGATGCAGGGGACACGGGTTCGTGCCCCGGTCCAGGAAGATCCCACATGCCGTGGAGTGACTGGGCCCATGAGCCATGGCCGCTGGGCCTGCGAGTCCGCAGCCTGTGCTCCGCAATGCGAGGGGCCACAAAAAAAAAAAAGAGGAGGAGGAAAAGTAGGGGAAGGAGGAGGAGGATGAAGACTGATGCAAATGTAAATGTTTTCTCTGGACCATAGTCCTTGATCTAGGCACGTCTGTGGAAGTGTTTCATCAATGCAATTGTCGTCCATTTGGTATATCGAGGCAGAAAAACAGCTTGGGAGCCACTAAGGTAAAAGTATATCTCTGATCCTTAACCAGTCTCGCTGGGAGAAAAGTAATTCCATAGTCACACTTTTATCTCCCTCAACAGAGTAGGCCCTCTGTATCCTCGGATTCAACAAACCTGCGGTGCCCGTGGACATGGGGGGCCATCTGTGCTACACCATTTTATATAGGGGGCTTGAGCATCCACAGATTTTGGTATCCATGAGGGTCCCAGGACCAATCCCCCATGGATACCAAGGAACAAATGTAATTAGGTAGAAGCTCAACCCTAATCACTGGTACCAAAACAAACTCAAGTGCAGGAGAGAGCCCGCCTCTCCCTTTTAACTCCTTCCTATTCATATGGACGATCAGATTTCACATCTTTGGGGCTAACTTTCCAGGTGCTGGCTTCAAGAGGTGAAATTTAGAGGCTGTGATAGTTGGGCTAAAGAAATATAACTTGATTTTCTCTTTATTCTCTTTATTGCTACTTTAGCAGGGGAGTGGGGCACTTAAAGTTCTCTATTCAAAAAACCTTCCCTTCCGAGTATTTTTTTTTAACCTGGGTTAGGTTTTAAGCGCAGTCAACTCTGAGTCCCTCCTCCTGGAGGAAATCCAGGTTGTAGAGGAGCTTGCATAGCCTTCTGATTTGCGGGAAGGGGAGCTGGGCTCTTGCTCTGGCGTCCTCCCGGGTCTAGCTTGCCCTGCTTAGCCTCTGGACATCTTGTGCTGCTCTTCACTGAGGTGCAGTAGGGCACACATGAGCCTTTTGAGCATCACGCTGGCAGCAATGTAGAAGAATGCATGCCCAGCTGAAGGCCCTTGTGCGCTGCAGCCTATTCATCCCCGCCCCAGGCTTCTTCCGTGTCCCCGGGTCTCTGGGCATTTCCACAGAGGGGTTTCTGGTTCCCCCAGTCATAGGCACAGACCTTGGAGCACCAACTCTGGCCCACCGGTCTTGGCCTCTCTCACCCGCCACCTGTGTGGCACCTGGGCTCCTCTGATTGCCGGTTCGATGCTGGAAGAGGGACTTTCTGTTCTAAACCTTGAGAAGCAGTGAGCAAGATGTCCTGGCATCCTGGACTCCCCCTTCGTCCTCCTTCCCTCCCCCGGCAGTTTCCTCCCGAAAGAATACAGACACATGATTGTGTGAAGGGGGTAGGCAAAGACATTTACTCTGACTTATTGTCCCTTAATCCCTCTTTCAACCAGGTCCCTCTTCCCAAGCATCAAGAGTTGGGTTGTACTTTCCCTAGGGTAAGTACATTGAGAAATATTTCCAAAAATATTACCCTTGTACACATTGTATGAAAACTGTTTTCTTTGTTTACTCCCCTAAACTGACAGTTTGAGGGTGGAAACTGTTTTACCTACCTGTTTCAGGGTGTTCCCAACTGCAAATATTAAGTGTGTAGGAAAACAACTCCCAAGAGATCTTACTGAGGCAGTAAGGAAGCATCAATTTCATAGACAAACACTAGTAGACATTTAATGCAAAACACGATTAGACGATGGAACAGAACAGAAAATCCAGTAACACACACACACACACACACACACACACACACAAACTGATTTTCAACACAGGTACAAAGGCAATGCAGTGGAGAAAGGAGAGTCTTTCCAACAAATGGTGCTAGAACAATTGGATAATCGTATGGAGGGGAAAAATGAACTTCATACCTGTGGTAGGCAGAATAATGCCTTCCTCAAGATGTCCACACCCTAATCCCCCCAAACCCAAGAATGTGTTAAGAGACTAAAAAGACAAGCCACAGAATAGGGAAAAATGATTGCAAACCTTATGTCTGATATAGGACTTTGCTCTAGAATATACAAATAAGTCTCAAAACTCAAAACAGGAAAATAACCACAAATAAAAAATGGCAAAAGATTTGAACAGATACTTCATCAAAGAAGATATATGGATGGCAAATAAATACATGAAAAGATGTTCAAAATCATTAGGCATAGAAAAACTAAAGTTATAACCACAAGGGGATACCACAATACAAGTATTGGCAAAGATGTGGAGCAACTGGAACTCTCATTTGCTGCTGGTGGGAACGTAAAATGGTACAACCACTTTGGAAAATAGTTTGGCAGCTTCCTAAAAAGTTAAACATATGCTTATCCTATGATCCAGACATTCTACTCCTAGGTATTTACCCAAGAGAAAGGAAAACATTTATTTATACGAAGACTTGCAGAAGAATGTGCAATAGCAGCATTACTTGTCATGGCCAAAAACCGGAAGCAACTCCAATGTCTATCAACACATGAACTGTGGGTGAACAAACTGTGGGTGTCCCTACAATGGAATACTATCCAGCAACAAAAAGGAATGAATTCTTGACAGCACAACAGATGAATCTCAAAATAATTAGTCTATGTGAAAGAAGCCAGACAAGAAGAATACATACTGTGTGATTCATTTCATATAAAATTCAGGGAAAAGCAAACTAATGTATAGTGACAGAAAGTAGGTCAGTGCCTGGGGAAAGGGACTGAAGAAAGGAATTATCTTGATTGAGGTGATGGTTTCATGGTTGTATACATGTTAGAACTTACCAATTTGTCTGCTTTAAATACATTCAGTTTATTGTATGCTATTTATACTCCCATAAAGCTGTTTTTAAAATACAATAAGAGAAAAAATTTTTAATATATAGTAGGCAGTATCAGAGAGTGGTGCTAACAGGTTATACATTGGTCCCCCTTACCCAAGGCGGGGGGTACATTCCAAGAACCCCAGTGGATGCCTGAAACTAGTACCAAAGTACTAGTTTGATGCCTGAAGATAGTACCAAACCCTATATATACTGTTTTTTCCTACATATACATACCTACGATAAATTTTAGTTTATAAATTAGGCTCAGGAAGAGACTAACAACAATAACAAAATAGAACAATTATAACAATATATTGTAATGAAAGCTATGTGAATGTGGTCTCTCTCAGAATCTTACTGTACTGTACTCGCCCTTCGTCTTGTGATAATGTGAGATGATAAAACGCCTACGCGATGAGATGATGTGAGGTGAATGACAGCGTTAGGCTGCTATTGACCTGATAATAGGTCAGAGAGGAGCATCTGCTTTGGGAGATCCTGGATCATGATGATGTCAATGACGGGATGTCAGGAGTGGACATGGATGATTGGGGATACCAAAGGGATGGAGCCAAAAGCAAGACATTCCATCACGCTACTCAGAATAGGCACACAACTTAAAACATGAATTGTTTATTTCTGGAATTTTCCATTTAATATTTTCAGACTGAGGTTGACTGGGGGTGGGGGCGGAGGTAACTGAAACCTGGGAAAGCAAAACAAAGGTGGAATGCTGTATCAGCCAGGCACACCAGATAAAGGGATTCCGTGGCTGCCTCGCAAAGGTACGCCGAGCTGGGGGTGGGGGTGGGTGGGTAAGGGCCCTTGGCAAGCCTCTCAGGAGGGGTGGAGGCTGGACTGCTGGATGAAAATCTTTGGGGTAGAAGGAAAGACAACACTTCCAGGAAAGCTGAAGGAGGGATGCTTGACAATGAAGCCCATGCAGCTTCTCCCTCCTCCCTTCCTCCCCCCGCCCATTGCCAAACCGAACGTCCCCAGCCAAGCCTGCTTTTCATTTGTAAATCTGTGTGAGCAGTTGTTTTGTAGAGTTGGGTGGTGTCCCACTTGTAAACTGAGACTTCCAATCAAGAGTGAAAATAAACCCTTACAATCGGTGACCAGAAACTATGCCGCCATGATAACGAGGAAATGACACACCAGGGAAATGACACACCGGGGAAATCCCGAGTCTCGAACCCTTTGCACCCTCAGATGAACTCTGTCTCCACCTTTCTCCCCGTCGCCCCGCCCCGCAACCCCGCCCCCCCGGGTCCTGCAGCCAGGCCCTCCGGCCCCGCCCTGAGGCCCCGCCCGGCCTTTTCCTTCCGGATGGACTCCTCCGAGCTAGGTGGGGGACGGAGTAGGCCCTGGCCCCGCCCACGGTGCCCGCCCCCGCACCGCAGCGCGCAGCCTCGGCAGGATCGCTTTACGGCCGGAGGAGTGGGTGGGTCCTAGACTCGAGGTAGGAGACCGAGTTGAGGGGCGAGGAAAGAGGCCTTTTGCGGCAGGACGTAAGTGACGGCGTAGGCGGTGCGACAGCCGCTGGAGGGCAGCGGAGGCGGGTTCGTGATTCCCGGGCCGAACCGGGCTCTGGGGGGCGCGGGGCCTGGCCCGGGAGGTAGCTGAAGGCCCGCGGTGAAAGCATGGGTGAAGGGGAGTGGGGCGGGGAGGCCTTGGGCTGCTTTGGGCGGTGGGTGGTTCTGCGGGGCTGGCGGGCTGGAGTCCTGGGTCCAGGCCGGAGATCTGACCGTGGTTGGTGTCCCCCGAACCCGCAGCGCGGCCCGTCCTGTCCTCGCCATGAGGCCGCAGCAGGCGCCAGTGTCCGGGAAGGTTTTCATTCAGCGAGACTACAGCAGTGGCACCCGCTGCCAGTTCCAGACCAAGTTCCCCGCGGAGCTGGAGAACCGGGTATGCAGCCGGGCTCCCCGCACATGCTCTGGGGCGAGGCCGGGAGCCTCCCCCGGGGCGGCAGGGAGTGCGGGTCTGGGAGGAGCAGGCACAGGAGCCTGGGCTGGGGATGTGCGAAGAGGGCCTCTAAGCAAGATCTGGTGTTTGGAGGACAAGGAATAAAGCCAAGCCCCCGGTCTGACGACCTGGTGGAGCTCCGTGGTGCCCAGGTCCCTGATGTTTGCGCCGCCGTCTTCCCTGGCCATCCCCACCCCACCCCGGGTCATTGACCACAGTGATGAGGAACTAATTCCTGGCGCTCCAGGCCACCTACCTCAGCGTGTTGTAAGCTGCATCCTCCAACCTCACCACGCCAGGGAAATAAATATCATTTTCGTGACTGGCGTCTGTGGCCACAGTGCCGGCCACACTGCTTGGCCGGAAGGGTTTATTATTAAGGGCTGTGCTAGGCAGTGCAGACAGGCCTTGAACCTGGAAAACGCAAAGCATTGGATGGGCCTGGGCAGGGAAATATCTCAGAACGAGGCCCTCAACTTGTCCCTCGCAGTTCTGATAGCTGGGAGACACCTGTACTGTGTTGGCTTTCAGGTCAGAATTGTCATCAGGATGTGGGTCTTTGGGGCAGCCTTGCATGCAAAAAGGGATGTGCTTCCCCTTTTTTCAGACTTAGGAAAAATAATGGTAATGATTATTGTGAGCATATGTGAGTATGTGTGTCTTCTTGTGCCCACATGTGTTCATACACCCAAAGACAGACTGTTTGGTCTTGAGCTTTGTAAGATAAACCTGACTGTGTGTTTCCTGTTCAGAGGTCAATTTCTGGTTAGATGGGAGCAGGTTTTGTGGCTCTTTCCTCTTTGACAAGGGGTGGGTGCGGGACTGAGAGGTCATTGGGCATGGGTGTGGAGCTGAGAAGTGCTGGCTGTGGAGTAAGTAGGTGTTGATGAGTCTCCTGGAGCACTGTGTAGCAGTCATTTAAAATTGGCTTGTGAGGAGGTGGGTTGTCCTACTTGATTGCCATTGAGCGTGTTGCTTCTTGGTTAGAGCTACTGAATGTTGTTTTTTAAAAATAATTTAACACCACAGTTAACATGGTTTACATTTTAGAACTTACATGAAATGGATCAAATGTTTTACTTTTAAGCCTCTTACATTGAAACTCTGACAATACTATTTATGTACTTTCAACTCAGAGTGTAAACAGTTCTTGTGCACCACACTTATTTGGATGTCACATGATGCCTTTGTTTAAAAGTTTTAAAAGTCAAACTTCCAACTCATAATTGACCCAAATATATGTATGTAGAATCAGACATGAGCCTTCCACTCTGTGTGGTAGAGCCTTTATTTTATGGTCTGAATACAGAAACAATGTAGTCATAGAACTTCACTGTTACAGGAAATTGCTGTCTCTAAATTCTGGAGTCCTTTTACTTCTTTGACTTCATGTAGCCCAGAACTGCTTGTGATTCTGAGTCCTATATGGAATGTTATTTGGTATTGTGCCCTTGAATTTTCTTTTTTTTTAAATGTTTGGGTTAAAACACTAGCTTATACTTTAAACTGCTTGGGAAAGCTTTGGTTTTTTTTTTAAATGTGTCGAGATTAATTTTAAATTACAGATTTAAATTTTCCTTGCTTTGCTTGATGGAAAATTGAAAGTTTCTTTCTTTGTTTTTTTACTACTTACCCTAGAAATTGTACTGATTGCTCTGCCTCTAGGGCTGATTTTCCCTTTGTGAGAACATTGCACTTGGCAATTTAATAGAGGAAGAAATAAACATGCAAATGTTTTGTATGACTTTAAAGCATTAAACACACACATTTGTACCCTTTAATTTGTGAGTGAGGACAAGTTCTGTCTGTTAACAAGTTTACTTGCTCACTGCCTGTGAGAACTTAATACTTTGATGTATAAGTGCTTTGTTGCCAGGACAGTTCTTTAAAGAAAGCTCGATTCTCACTTTAGTGAAAATACAGACATCTTAGGCACCCTTGGCCTGGGCAGCAGAGAAGTGAGTGAACTATAATTGAGGCATTTGTTCCCCTGTATCCCTTTAAAAATATGTCTCTACATCCAGTCAGTAGAAATTACGTTTGACTTGCAGTCTCTTTAAGCTTCAGCCCCATTCTTTGACAGGTAGTTCAACAAGAAACAGAAATTCTGGGAAGATGAGCCTGATTCCTATTTCTATTCTGGCTGCCGGTGTTTATTGGTCCAAATTTGCATTTAGCTCCAGCTTCACATATCTCCAAATGTCAATGTAGCTGCTATATTAGTGTGCAGGTACCGAGGGGTGAACATTGACAGCCATGCTTCATGGTGCCTGAAGGGTATGAGAACAAGGCCCACACCTCTGTAGAGCCCTTCGTAAGTGTATCCTTGCCCTTACTGCTGCCCATCATGCTTTTTCCTTTTTTATTTTTATTTTTTGGCCAAGGTGTGAGGCTTGCGGGATCTTCAGGGACTGAACCTGCGCCCTGGGCAGTGAAAGCATGGAGTCCTAACCGCTGGACCACCAGGGAATTCCCCCCCCCCTTTTTTTTAATTAAACTTTTTTTAAAAAAATTCTTCACCTTGGATTTTTTTTTTTTTTTTATGATCTATGATTTGCCTCCAACCTATAAAGCATTGCAATCTTGGAATAACTTTTAAGAATTAGTGTTTCTGGTAGGATCAGTAATTCTGATCTGAAAGAAATAAAATGTTTCTGGGTTGATTCCCTAGTTTTGAATCATTCTGTCCAAAGAAACGTAAATAATTCAAAGAACTTTCTTTCTCAGATCATAACATCGTAGTAAATCAAATGCGAGTGTTTGAAATTATTTGGACCTTTGTGCTTTTACTGATGGACGAACTGAAGGCATTAACTTAGGCAAAACCAGGTGGAGATAACAATTTACCATTAATACTTGTTCACTGAGTTGTTCTCCTAAGTCTGTTTTCTGGGAATGGTGACAGGTTGCCTGGGTGACCGTTCGTAACACAGCACATCTTCAAGTGGAGGCTCGGTGAAGGGACGCTGCCCTGGCTCTCAGCACCATCTCCACCCACCCAGCCCCGGTCAGAAACACTCATGTTCTGGAAACAGGTCAAGCCACCACCACTTTCAAGTTTTCATGCCTTTGGCTCATTGAGTCCTCACAGTTTTCCACATGAAGGACAAGACAACCGCCTCTCACCTAAAGGGTTTCAATAGCTTAAGGGTGATGGTCATAAATCATCAGATGTATTCTGTACGTTAACAGAGAATTACGTTCTTGGGAACATTTTGTCTCACACTGTATACTGAGGCTCTTTGAGTTTCTTTCTGAGTCTATTTCTATGTAAAGTCTTCATGAAAGAGAGAATTCATATGTAAGTAGTTATTAGTTTTAGGAATAAGGGAGATATTGTGTGAGAGAAAGTGGAGAATAAGGACAGATAAATTGTGCTTTGTTACCTACCAAGAATGCTACAATTGGGTGAAATACGCAACGAATGGGACTTGAAATTTCCCAGGGCCAAGTATTGGGATTTGAAATCCACGAACTGTTAAAAGAAGAGAGTAATGTGCTACCGGAAGAAGAAGGTGAAAGCAGAAGATGAGCGTGAAAAGAGGCTACAACAGTAGTGTTAGTGCACGTGGTGTCACTGACTAGAAAAGGGTAGTAGGAACCCGTGGTATGAAGAGTTGTGTAGTAGTTTGAGATTTTGCCTGGTTCGGTGTCAGCTTTTAGTAACCAAATAGTTACTTTAAAAGAGATGGGAAGTGAGGAAATAATACAGTTTGCACCTTTTGATCTGCCAAAAATGTCCTTACTTCCCTTTTTTGCCTAAGTAGATTCCAGCATTTAGGGACTTGATTTAAGATTACCTGCTCTTTCCAGATAAAGAGAATGCACCCCTCCGTTTGTTTCCCCACCATACTTTATACATGCCTCAGTTACAGTATTCTGTTGACTTACTGTGTTTTTATTGTTACATATCTGTTATGCTTATGACTGTAAATGCCTTGAGGACTAGAAAGTATCTTAGTCATCTTTCTTTAAGGCCTGTCATGATACCTGATGGTAGGTGCTCCATAAATGTGAATATGAGAGGATGGAAAGATTGTATCATTTAATTAAGCTACCTGTGATTCAGTATAGAGGATAAAGAGACACCATTTTGAGCCTTGATGATATCCAGTGTCCATAAGAAGGATAAAATTAAACAAACACTAACCAGTTTCAGTAACTTACGTCCAGATTTAATCACCTAAAAATTTGTTTTCAGACAGTTAGATAAGAATGTTGACAAAACAACAACCTAAATTAGTGATAGCAAGCAGGAGTGAGGTGCTCGTCTTTTTTTGCAAAACTCATTTTTAAATTCTTTTTTTCTTACAGATTGATAGGCAGCAATTTGAAGAAACAGTTCGAACTCTGAATAACCTTTATGCTGAAGCAGAGAAGCTCGGGGGCCAGTCCTATCTCGAAGGCTGCCTGGCCTGTCTGACGGCATACACCATCTTCTTGTGCCTGGAAACTCACTACGAGAAGGTAAGCCTACGTCTGTCTTCGCACAGTCTCCTAAAATCATAAAGAGGGTGGGTTTGTTACAGGTTTATGCTTACAGGGTGACAGTTGCAGTAAAATTTAAAGGGGCATTCATAATAATAATAGTTCAGATTTTATTGTTGCTTCTGTGACCAGACACATAGAAAAGAATCCTGAGTCTTTCAGAAACAGGTTGCCCTGTTAATATTCAAATTGGCTTACACTTAGGGAGAATGTAGAAAATCCATGTTATCATTCTGCCTAGCCTTCTGAGAAGCCCTTTCTTCATTTCCCCAAATTTCTATCCTCCATCTTTCCTCCCCTCTGAGTTCTTGTCTTCTCTTTCAACTGTCTGCTGGGCCCAGGTTGCCGGCTTCTCAACCTAGATGTCCAGAAGTCACCTCCCCATTTCGTTCAGTAGCATCCTGTCTTTTTCAGGACCATCTTTAGGTGGAGGGCTAGAGGGGGAGAATTTATCAGTTGTCAGACTGAAATAGCTTCCATTTTCCCATTCATTAACTTTATGACTTCTGTCACCACCCTGATTCATGCCCTTATGACCTTTCTCCTAGACCAGTGCCACAGTCTCCGGAGCCTCACTCCTTCCCTTCTTTTCCATTTCCAAACAGCTGCTGTGTCATAAAACACAGCCATGCCTCCCCTGCCACTCCTGCAAAGTGAGAGGCCTTCCCGGGTTCCATTTCAGGCCCTTCTCGAGCCCACCTCCAGCTCACCTTTCCAGCTGTGTCCTGCGCCCCTTCCTCACTTTGTCTTTCAGCCAACCACGCAAAAACTCCGAGGTTTTCCTCCACCTGAAGTGCCGTTCTTCCCGTGTCCGAATCTCACCAGTCCCTCAGTCCCACTTTCAGCTAACTTTTTTTTTTTTTTTTGCGGTACACGAGCCTCTCACTGTTGTGGCCTCTCCCGTTGTGGAGCACAGGCTCCGGACGTGCAGGCTCCGAGGCCATGGCTCACAGGCCCAGCCGCTCCGTGGCATGTGGGATCCTCCTGGACCGGGGCACAAACCCGTGTCCCCTGCATCGGCAGGTGGACTGTCAAGCACTGCACCACCAGGGAAGCCCTCAGCTAACTTTTTATCTACCCCTGTAATCGGAATTCGTTCTCTCCTCTGTATCCCCACAATGCTTTACTCGTATCTATTTTCTGGCACTTGGCACTCTCTACTTAGGAATGTAGCCGTTTATATTCTTGTCTTACTTGCCCTTCAAGTATGTCTTTTTCTTGAGGTCAAGGACAGTGTATCCCTCTTCAGGCCTAGCACCATACCTTGGGTAGATGAGGCACTCATTTACTGTGTGTTAAGTGAATGAATTTATGTTAATCACAGTAAACCCCAAATAGATAATTAAATTCTGACCATGATTAGAAAACGAAAGGCTGTAAGGAGATCTATATTATACCCACCTGATAGAAGTTTCCCTGTGACTGTCTTGCACTCCATGTGGTGGAGAGCAGATACAGTTGCAGCTAAAATATTTTGAGCTATCGGCTGACAATGATGCTGCATTCTTCCTTAGCATCCTGACACGAATTCTCCTGGTGTTACTAAAAGGGAGCACTGAAGAAGAGTAGTTTATATCCCTCTCCATGTCGCACACTCTCATTCCTGCTGAATATTCCACATCAGGAGTTACAGAGGATCAGTATCAGCTTTCAGTCTGTCTGTCTTACCAGCTTCTCTGTAATAATACATTTGGTGAGTGAAGGGACAGGGGATTCATTCATTCTATAAATATTTATTGAACACCTACCATGTGCTATGGTTGCTGACGTCATGGAGTTTATAACTCAGTGGTAAAAACTGATAATAAGGAAACAAAACCCACAGAATTGTAAGTCGTGATAAATGCCTTGAAAAAAACGAACTTCCCTAGGATAGAAAATACAGGAAAGACCTAATTTAGATCGTGTGGTCAGAAAGGGCCTCTGAGATGGTAACATTAAGCTGCCGCGTGAAGGATGGGAAGCCCAGGGCCCTTCAGGCGGAGGGAGGAGTGTATGCAGAGCATCTGGCGTCCCCCGTGCGGAGCGGGGCGTGGGGAGAGGAGGGCGGAGGCGACTCGAGAGGTGAGGGGACCTGCATCCTCCGGGAGTGTGTGCTCCGTGGAAAGAGGCTTAGATTTTATTTCCCTGCAGGGAGGAACCACTCAAAGCTTTTAAGCAGGAGTAATAATTGGACTAGATTTTCATTTTAAAGAGATTCCTTGGCTCTGGGGGGAAAAGGAATAAAAGTGGAAGTAAGACGCTCTGTTGAAGTCCAGGCAAGAGAGGGTGATAGCTTGGATGGAGAGCAGAGCAGCAGGGATGGAAGGAGGTGAACAAATTCAGGGGACGCGCTGGTGGTGGAGCCTGGACACCCTGAGGAGCCACTGACCACGGTGGGTAAAAGCAGTCATCCCGGGTGGCCATTAAAGACATGTGTAATATTGTCAATCTAAGGTAGAAGTAGATCCTCCAGAGTATTTTATTCGTGCTTAGTGGAGTATTAGATGCTTGAATTCTCATTTCACTATAGCTTTTAAATTTGTTGATGAGATTTTAATTAACTTTTATTTATTTGTGTGCAGTTGCTAAAATAGATACAGATACCTGCTTCTGACCTCAGTTATAAAAAGAAATTGGTAATTGGGTGCCAGCCAAGTCATTTACTAATGATGAGATCATGGGCAAGTTAATCTCTCCAAGTCTGAGTTCTCTCAACCATAAAATGGGTCTTAGACTGGTGGTTGCCAAGGGGGAGGGGGCTGGGGGAGGGATGGAGTGGGAGGCTGGGGTTAGCAGATGCAACCTATTACATAGAGAATGGATGAACAACAAGGTCCTGCTGTACAGCACAGGGGACTATACTCAGTATCCTGTGATGAACCACATGGAAAAGAACATGGAAAAGAGTGTATGTACATGTGTAACTGAGTCACTTTGCTGTGCAGCAGTAATTAACACAGCATTGTAAATCAGCTATACTTCAATTTTAAAAAAGGTAAATCAAAAAAAATAAAATAAAATGGGTCTTAGAATTAATAAATTGCCTTATATGTGGTAGATGCTTAATAAAGTTTTCTTAAGATAGATTTAAAAATTAAGTTAGTGTATACATATATATATGTTTTAATCAGATATTTGTGAACTTACATGTACAGTTTATTTCAAGTGTGTAAGTAATCTTTTTTAGCAGCTGCTAGTTTATTTATCTACTAAAACATTTAGCAACCCTTAGTTAAAATTTTTTTGATTATTAATCTTGGAGGGAAGTTCTCAGTGTCAGAAATATAATGGACTTGAGTTCATAGGTAACATATAAGGCACTACTTTATAAGTCTAGTTAAGGTCTCTTTCTTTTTATAGAGTGAGTATTAATAAACACAAGTAAAAACCAAGTAAAATTAGTCAAGAAACCAAAATTTAAGGCATGGTCACTTTTTATAAATACATGATTTTATTTTAGAAACTGGACATGAATAACTAGATCATGCAAAGTAAATAACTGGAATGGCCATAATTAAGATACAATGTACCTGTACTTTTAAAAGAAAACATTTTAAACGTGTATTTGTATTTTTGATGCCCAGCCACCCCCTCTCTCCAGTTTGTCCCTCAGGAATTTCTGTGCCATTATTTTCTACTTTACGAAAGGACAGGATTGAGTCATTTAGTAGTCTTTATTGTTTTAAACACTAAAACTTCTAGTCTACAAACAGTAAGCCAAATACAACTGTGCTTACACTAGTCACGTGGGTTAAACTTTTGAAAATTGTAAATAGGCCTTTTAAAACCCACTAGAACAATCATGCATTTTTTTTCCTATAATGTGCTATTTATTGATTTAAAATGAAGATAAAGGCTTCAGTGTTATTCCTCTCTGTTGCTGCCCATTATAATCAGGGAACAAATGGGCTTGTAGAAGGTTCTCCTCTCAGGAGCTGTCTGCTGTGTTCATCAACCAGAAGACATCCCTCCTGCCCGTGGGCTGTGATCTGAAAGGAGCACAATCAGAGGAGCTTAGATCTTTCTGAAAATACTAAAATCCTGGTGCTCTCATGCAGCCTCACTTAGGATATCTTTCCTTGAGGGTCTGGTAGGCTTTCTCCGGTTTAATATTCTCAAGGAGGATAATAGTCTTTCCTGAGGTTTGAGTGTTTAGCTTGGTAAATATTATATAAATTGAGGTTTTATTGAGTGAAGATAACAGATAATTTTGTTCAATATCGTAGTTTGTTTTAACATTGATTTACCAAAAATAATAAAGTATGAGTAATATGTCAACATAAGGTTTCTTGGGGGTGAGAATGGTGCTTTGTCCTGTCTGGGCTGAGGTATGAGTTGACTCATATTAATGCTTTCCTATTGCTAATGACACTAATAGTTTAAAAGCATCTTGGTTAGGACAATGCTGGCTTCACCATAATACCGTAAGAGGATTTGGAACTTACACAAAAAGAAAACTAATTGTTTTCTTTCTGAACTGATACCCAAGTGCCCATGAATGTTACTAAAGTTTAAATAAAAACCTTGCATGACAAAGTTCTGCATGAATCACATGAAGGAATGCTGTTTCTTTGCTAGTAACCTGTACCCACGGAGACAGGGAGGAAAGCTGTTCTGAAGGTATTCTTTCTTTGAAACCAGCCATGCAGGCATTTTTCTGAGTGTGCCCCTGAGTATAAATGGACTGGGGTGAGGGGAGACTGGCTCTCCAGTTTCTAGCTCTGGCAGGTGAGCTGAGAAGGAAATTGGAGAGAAGATGGAGGGTCCTGAGTTGGGCACCTTCATGGGCTACTTCCTTCCCCATGTCATTTCAGCATGATTGACAAACGCTGATAGAAAGATAGCGCCCATAAAGACCCTAGCACCGCTCACATTCTTTGAGAGTTGAGAATAGGAGAATGACATATGTACTTCAGATAATTTGGTGAAAAGCTCTTTTCTTTAGAACTAGTATTCTTAAATTGCTCATAACCCTGCAGATTGCTCTTTTAATAATATCATGCTCTTTTTAAAAAAGCGTAAAACGTTAGATTGTGTTACTCCCCAAAGATGTAACCTGAATAAACTATTTATCTTCCTTTAATGAGAAAATTCATTATACAAACCACGTAGAGTTTTAAATTCTAAATCAACTTATACCAAAGCACCTAAATTTTAACATCCTAATTTGTTAGTTTAGCCTGGTACATTATAGACCCACACATAAATCATTTCTTAATTTCCAACTTCATTTTCATACAGTTCTTTTCCCTTTATGTTGTGATCACATTTATCTGTGACTTTATCATATTCTGGTAGTGTGAATTTAAGAAAGCATATAGTAATTAAAGAATTGGATCAAAGCCTCTTTGAAGATTAGAGCCAGAAAAGGATTATAATGACTTTGAATCTGAAATAAAACATGTAACTCTTTGATTTTGTATATAGCTATTAAAATTTATTTTCTTCTAGGTTATCTGTTTCAGAATTGCCCTTATTAAAGCTGGAGATTTGGCAATTTCCAGAAGTTCCTTTGTATCCTGTCTGGCTTTTGTCTACATTTGCTTTGACTTTTACAAGCTTAATACTAAACTTACAAGGTTTAGTGAGGTTGAGGTTCCCATCTAGGACACAAGAGCGAACTACAGAGCAATGCTCCATGCAGGCCTGGAAATGATATAAGACACTTGTCATCAGAACCTCCATGGCAGCCAGCAAGTGCATGCTTGATGAAGGGAATAAACTTTTCAGTTTAAAACTCACTGGGCTCCTTTGTTGTAGGCCTACCTTGTATCATTACTTAAAATTGATGAAAATGTACAAAGGAGAGAAGTTCTTTTTTCTTTCTTTTTTCTCTCTCTCTCTTTTTTGTTTTTTTTTTTTTTTTTTGGTTGCGCCGCGCAGCTTGCGGGATTTTAGCTCCCCAACCGGGCGTTGAGGCTGGGCCCTCAGCAGTGAAAGCGCCGAGTCCTAACCACTGGACCGCTAGGGAAGTCCCGAGAAGCAGTTCTTAAGTATTAAGGAGAAGGCCAAGAGCTGCCCTTGATATCAGAAGAGGTCACATGATGCGCACTTCATGAGTAGGGAAGGGGAAAGCATGCTAACCCTCGTGTATATAGTCACCTTGTATTTCTCCGCAACCAGGATGAAGGTGACCGGGAGGGGAGGGCGTGGCTCTCGTGCCACCGTGAGGCCGCATCTGCTGTGGCACTTGAACTGTGTGGACGGTGCTCGGGACTGGGGGGAGGCGGTGTCGGGAGCCCCGTGGCCTTAGCCACCTAGTCAGGGCCGTCCCTCCACGTGAACACCCATTCTTGCTTTGAAAACTAATTCCACTGCCTGAATATTTTGAGGTCCAGCTGATGCTTCACAGGGAAATCTGATGACATTTATAAAAACCTGTGGTGTTTCTTTTTGTCAGGTTCTGAAGAAAGTCTCCAAATACATTCAAGAGCAGAATGAGAAGATCTATGCTCCCCAAGGCCTCCTCCTGACAGATCCCATCGAGAGAGGACTTCGAGTTGTATCTTTTCAGCCTAGATCACAAGGTCTCAATATCTGTGAACAGAACCTTTTGATTGGTCCTGTCGAGCAGCGGCCGGAGAGAATTTAACTCCCTTACTGCCGTACTTGCCCTAGGACTCTTCTGTGAGAAGGCACACCCGCCATGAGCCCCCCAGCTCCAGCACTCTCCCTTGACGCACGCCTCTCCTTCCTCTGTATCATGCTGGTCTCTGTGCATTGTGTAGTGCTCGGGTTGCCGTCATCTTGGTGGCTCTGTGGCATCTTGTAGTAATAATGGGAGTGGTATGAGTCATGCATTTCAGCTGCAGAGGCTGGACCCAAAGCCCCTTTGAAATGCATGAACTCCTAACGTGCAGCAAGGTTGTCCAGATGAATCACAGATCCGTGGGTTCATCTGGCTCATTGAAATCAGCCACAGCTGCCAGATGTATCATTTCATTACCTTTGACATACTGCGCGTATTTTTAGAGGCAGCAAGCTTTGAAAATCACAAAGTGAATTTCATAAATAAAATTGCAAAAAAACCAATTTAGCTTGATAATGGGAGTAAAATAAATAACTGGGTAAAATAAATTTTCTTTTAAAACCTAGGTCAGATAACCCCAGGCCTTCCGGCTGATAATAATTTCAACAGTTTTATTATACTCAGCAGCAATGGTTCTTAAACTTTTAGACGTTGTGAGCTATCTCCCAAGAAAAAGTTTGCATATAATTCAGGGCATTTTGAACCCCTGACTTCATTACCTCCATGGATGCTCAATTAAGAGCCCCCCCCTTAGTTCTACAATAAAGCATCCTTTTTCAGATTTTTTTTTTTTTTTCAAAAAATGAATAATCAGTGTTTGGGGAGGAGCTACATGTGGTATACTACAAGCAATTACAGTTCTTAAATTTTTAGCAAGGTGTAGAAAACATCGTGTTTAACTCAAGCAGGAGAAAATTTTAATAATTCAAAATAAGTAAAGCAAATAATTTTTAATTATTTAAATAATTTAATTATTTTTAATTATTTAAATAAGAATTTAAATTAAGTAATAATTTAAAATAAATAAAGACAAGTCTGCACAGATCATACCTATCATCTTGCCGTGGTCCCTTTTTCTATGTTCTGTTCTTTAGTGTGTTTTCTTAACAGCCATGCTGTTTAGATTGAAATTACTATTTATGAAGACAGAGGCATGAGCAGTGGAAGATAAACCATAGGATTAAAGGTAAATATGAAATTATATGATTTATGTGCAATTTTTGTAATTTTGTAGGATGCATGAATTTTCTTCCCTGCATCATAAGTAGTGGCTCATTCTCTGTACTGGCTTGATATTTAAAATGTGTATTTAAACCGAATTCTATAACCCAAGTGATAGAGAATTTAATCCTGATTTTTTTTCTTCCCCCTGTATTGTTTTCAGACTGGTTTAGTTGTTACTTTGTTTTGGGGGTTTTGAGAGGTTTTTTTTGGGGGGGGAGGCATCTTATTTTAATATTTTAAAACTATCCTAGACATTTTAATAGATGGATCTTGCATATAAGAATCAGTTCAGAGATTTCCCTGCCTAAATGACAAACGGCTTTAATAACCAAAGAAACGTTTCAGAGTGGGGTAGGGAGATTCTAAATATTTCATTTATTTAAGTGGCTTCATAGCCCTTTAGAAGAACACTTACCTCTAGTGGGTAGAACCATAAATTTTCATTCTTTTTAGAATGTTTATGTTCTTATATATCCATATAATGACCTTGAACAAGTGAGAAACAAATTGGTGAATACTGATGGGAATCTACGGGAAGAATCACGTGGAAGCCACAGCACCTTAGCCCAGCCTTCTAAGTGACAAAAACATTGTACTTCACTGTTTCTGCCAAGTCCAGTCATGTGTTCTGCCGCTGTGCTTGCCTGATTGACTTTGTCTGCAGGCATCCATCACTAATTCACAGGCCGCACAGAAACAGATTGTACCAGAGCAGACCAGTTCCTTCCCAGGGCAACAGTCATAATAGTAGCTACCGTTCTGAGGGTACCTGCTATGTGCCCGCTATTATTCAAACGGTGTTTTCCAATTCTCACAAGATTCTGCAGAGGATTTCCCCCACTTTACAGATAAGCAAACCAAGGTACAAATATATTAAATGATGTTCTCCAAGTCACACAGCTAATGGGTATTGAGATATGAACCCAAATCTGATGGACCATAAAACCCCTGTTTTTTACACCGTACTTCCTGTAAGTACGTGCAGCAGCAGAGACGTGGAGAAAGGAAAGAGTTGATCAGATTATTCTAAGTATTTATCCCCTTCTTTTCTTTTCCACTACCTTTTAAAAATACGTTTTGTCTGCCATGCCATTTGTTGAATCCTACAAAGCTGCCTTCTTTTAGCTCTAGGGAATGTGTCACACAGATTCTTACAAGCCACAGACCTAAATAATGATGCCCTCTGCTCGGCTTTTTATTCTTTACTGAGGCTTTGTTTTGGAACACTTAGTGTTACCTATTCATGCACTTTCTCACATGCAGTTTCCAAACTGGTAATTCTCAGACGAGCAACCAGGAGCCCTACATGTGGTATTTGTGACGTGCCGTTGGGATAAGTTTGTTTGATCAGTTGTAGCTGCACTGACTCGGCCCAATCCGTTCGTCATCATGGCTCACTTTGCAGCTATTATTGCTCAATACACTGGTTTTCTGAGGTGGTGCGGGGTTTGGAGCATTTACACACCAGAGACCAATCTATCAACATTCAGCAACAGTAAAATTTTGAAAAGAGCTTTACAGTAGGAACTTGTGGTAATTTCGTGAATGCAGATATTTTTGTTCAGTGCAGTTAATTTTCCGAGCTATGTGTTCCTCAGACCCAGGATCCTGTGTGGGCTGAGGTCTTGGAGGAGGGGGAACACTATAAGAATAATGAATTCAGTTCTGTAATTTTTCTTCAGTCTACATGGTGTCTGCAGGTTGAAGCATTATATGGGAATTAAATTAATGATTTAACAGAAGACTACACAAATCCTGGAGGTGGCCTTTAAATAGACTGTTGGTGGGCTCCGCTGGTGGCGCAGTGGTTGAGAGTCCGCCTGCCGATGCAGGGGACACGGGTTCGTGCCCCGGTCCGGGAAGATTCCACATGCCGCGGACCGGCTAGGCCCGTGAGCCATGGCCTCTGGGCCTGCGCGTCCGGAGCCTGTGCTCCGCAACGGGAGAGGCCAGAGCAGTGAGAGCCCCGCGTACCGCAAAGCAAAAAAAAAATATAGACTGATGGTGTTTTCTCTCTTTGGCTTAAGATTGTCTTCTTTACTCAAAAAACAGAATATGTCATTATTCTGTCACAATAAATAAGTGATAATAAAAATAACCGTTTGTTGGCACTTCATATGTGCCTGTACTTTTCTAAATGCTTCATTTTAATTATCACAACATCCCTGTGAGGTAGATAATGTTATCCCTGTTTTTCAGATGAGGAAACTCAGGCACAGAGAACCTAAGTTACTTGTGCAAGGCCAAAAATGGGCAGGCAGTTATGGAGATGGGCAGGCAGTCATGGAGATGGGCAGGCAGTCATGGAGGTAGCCAGGCCCCGGATTGGCCGCCTGCCCCGTGCTGTGCTACCTGTCCTGACAGGATTGGTCAGAGATGGAAATACACAGCCTTGGATCTCTAGACCGTCGAGCTGTGTACTCACTCCGGCAGGTAGTACAGATCCAGGGATTTTATTAGCTAGCACCTGGCTTCATAGAGTGTAGCCCACATACTAGGAGCTCCCATCAGTCGATGTTTGGAGGTTAGTTAGCATCCCTTTCTAAAACCTTTTTTTCTCCCCTGTAACTCTAGGCCCACCTCCAGCTGGGACCCTCATCTGTCCACCGGCCGACCGCAGAGTGTCCCCCACCTCCTCTCCAGAGCATCATTCCTTCGTATCTGCTGCCAGAGCCACGGTGCCATTCACTCCAAGGACTGACTTTGTAAAATTCCACACCTGGAGTGACCTCTAGTCGCTCAGCATCCACTTTGTGTCTCCAAATTGTGTAGGACTCTGTAATCTTTTGATTAGTTTTTGAGAAAACGCAATGAAGCATTTCACTTTTTTTATTCAAAGCCATTAATAAAATATGCAGTTGGTCAGCCCAACACAGTTTATTTCTTACCTGCCAGCAGTGCCAGTGGCTCTCGTCATTCCTTGGGCCTCAGCAAGTCGTGAACTAGCCAGTGCTCAGTCTTACTCCCCCAAATTCATAAAACGCTTTTCGCCAGGATTTTGGTGAAGGGTGGGCTGCGTCTGGTTTTGCTAATGCATCTCCCAGATTTCAGAGAATTACCAGTTTTGCCATGACTCAAAGCTTAACGATCAAGTTCTGCTGTTCAGTTTCTCAAACTGAAGCTCATTGGAAAAATAATGTATAATGTTACTTGTTTTATTATAGCAATTCCTGATTAAAGCAGTATTTAATGCAATTTCCAGGTTTTTGTTTTTTGGGTTTTTTTTTTTTTGAGAATTCTGTTATTACTGCATTACCTTGAACATTGGGAAGATGTGGTATGTGTTGCTTGTTCCTTATAAAAATAAGTAAGCACAATAAAGTGGATGCTAAACCATCAAACACAAATGTCCCTGCTGTGTCCCTGAATGAGCAAGTGTTAATAAATATTTTAATTATAGTTTTGTTATAAATATAACTTAAGAGAAAAAAATTTGATAGGAATAATACTATATATTGCTAATTTTTAACTATCCCTACTGGCAAACCTTATGATTCCTAGACTTTCCTCATATACAGTATTCAGTGCACAGAAATATTATGATTGGTTCAAGTTCAGTAAGTTAAGTGATTTCCAACTAAAACTCTCAAGTCTGTGTCACTGTTTCTAGTTCTTTTTGGCTGTGTGTTCTTAGTATTGGGACTTCCTGTGCCCTTCATCTTTGGGGTTTGAGAGCACTGTATTTGGGAGAAAGTTAGGACATATACTAGGAGAGAATGAAAGGGTTAAAAGTTTTACTTTAAGAGATATTGTAGGTGCTAATACTGGATTTAACCTTTCAGATTTAATTTCTTTTATGGGTCTGTTAGTTATTCAGTAAATCCCATAGGTCTATGTAATATTTTAATTGTATGAAACTTGTTACTTTATAGCCTATAATAGTGTGTCTGTCTGCCTTTTAAACCCATTGCAATAACTTTGCTGAAATATTAACACATTAGTAAAACTTTTCTTAAACAAATTGTCTCTGTGTCATATTTGGTGTGATTTGGTAAAGTGATAAATGATATGGTATTAAATTTGGCAGATAGACAATACTACAAGAATTCCTGGTTCAGTGTAGCTTAGTATTTTTAAACAAACGTCTGACATACAGTTTGTCACACTTTGCAGTTTTTTACATGCTTTATCTCAAGTGCAGACATGTTAGCTAAACAGGTAAAAACCAAGAAATAGCTCCTAATGGTCAGAATGTATTCGGTTACAGAAATAAGAGATTGGAATGTCTCATTAGGAAAAAAGTATCCCAGTGCTGTGACAATCTTGGATCATCTGATGACTCCAGTTTTTTTTAAATGAAATGCCTTTGCAGAGAGTAACTGCTTATAAACTAGAGACTATATTCCGACTTAAATTCCTTCCATATTCCACTTGGCCCTAAATTCCTTCCATATTCCACTTGGCCCTAGTTTCTGGATCCGCGTCATTGCGTCTGAAGAGTGACAGGCTTTGTTCCTTGTTTTGTTGTTTGTTTCAGTCTCATAAAGGAAGTCAGGGTATTCGTGCCACCTTTGATTTCCAAACTTCCCTCCCCTCCCCCTTGCCGCCCCACCTAGCCCCTCGAATGCCCTGAGAGCAGGGGTGATTCCTCTTTCTCCCTGCATCCATCCCCAGCTCCCAGCATCCCGCACAGTGCTACATACACTTGGCACTCAGCTATTTATAAAGTGTGTAAATGCACGAGATATAAGTTGACAGGCCATTAACAGAGTTACTTTACTACATCTTCATTAGTAAGATGTTTGTCTGGCTGGATAAGTTAGTGGCTGGTAAACTCCCCTTATAAAGTCTTGTTCTAAGAGGCAGTATCTGTTGCTTAAACTCCATTAGAGTGGGCTTGCCTAGAGGTAACTATTCTTGAGGATTTCAGTGACCTTCCTCTGGATCAGGAATTCCCAGGGAAAGGAAAGGAATTGCATTCAAAACTCCCGAAGTAGATAAGTAATGAAAAAAAACGAATAAGCCTCCTACGCATACTTTGTCCTTTTGTTATTCTGTATGTCACTGGCCTTGCCAGTGTGTTATGTTAAATCTACCTCTGGTTAAAACTAGAAAACATTTTAAAGTATTTTTCTCCTGAGTTCTTTAAACTTCTTGAACCTGATAAACGTTCACTTTGAGAAAGTTTCCACTTTTCAAAGTTTTCTAGGACCTCGTAAAGCGTGAATGACACTTTGTATTCATGTTAAGTCCTTACTAACTAGACTTCTCTGTACAAAGTTACAAGAGACTGTATGAAGGATGTGCTTGTCACTCATTTAGCAGCTAGAATGAATCAAACAGGCTCGCAAATATCGCCACTCAATGGTATAAATACTAATTGAAATAGGTCAAAGTGTTCCTCATCGTTTGTGCCTGGCTGGAGGATAAACATCAATAAATATAACCATTACACAATGACCCACTTTAATCTGCAGATGTGTAAAATGTGGAGGATTTTATTCCTCCCACAAGAGCTGAAGTAAATGGTTATATAGTAGTACTCTGCAGTACTGGAAACATGGAAATGTGTAGAGGATAGCAAATGTCTGATTAACATCGTATTTGCCATGAATGGTGAATGCCAAAACGTAGGTTCTAGACCACCCAAGTTCTAGGATAGGACAGTGGTACATTTTGTTCCAAAATGAGTAAACAGAATTAGTGATCAAATAAAGGTCATGGCCCTTCTGTATTGTATCCTAAGTTCTTCCCATAAACCTTAAATGGTGCAGATGTGAAGTTCTGAGAAATTCTGCCTAAAACTAGGAAACTAGGAACTTAATGCCTACTTTAAAATTTTTTAAGCCTCCAACTTGCAAAAAGAAATAATTTTATAAATCGGACAAAACCAAAGATCTTCAGTTAAGTATCATTGTCAAGTTAAAACAAATTTATGCCAGCAGAATTTTCAGGTTTTTTTAAATAGTATCTGAGTAATAAGTATTTATGGACCTTGTTAAGAATTTATTTAACTTTGTGCTATCACTTTTTACCTGGATAGTGAAATCTTTATTCAGATTAATAAATCACGTTGAAGAATTTCTTTTTGTTTCTCATACAAAGAGTTTTTTAAAGGCAGTTGGGGCGGGGATGGCAGCTAAAAATCAGTCCATTGGCTGCTAGATCTGTTGTTCTTTTTTTAAAATTTTATTTTTATTTATTTTTTTGGCTGTGTTGGGTCTTCGTTGCTGTGCGCGGGCTTTCTCTAGTTGTGGTGAGCGGGGGCTACTCTTCCTTGCGGTGCACAGGCTTCTCATTGCAGTGGATTCTCCGGTGTGGAGCATGGGCTCTAGGCGCGTGGGCTCAGTAGTTGTGGCTCACGAGCTCTAGAGCACAGGCTCAGTAGTGGCGCACGGGCTTAGCTGCTTCACAGCATGTGGGATCTTCCCGGATCAGGGCTCGAACCCAAGTCCCCTGCACTGGCAGGCGGATTCTTAACCACTGTGCCACCAGGGAAGTCCAGATCTGTTGTTCTTAATGTTTCTGTTCATGTATATATTCTGTTACTTCATGTTTTCACAGACCACTTTATTGCCAGGAAATGAACATCATAACTTGTATTCACAATGTTTTAGCAATTAGTCTTCTTTGAACAACCAAATAAATGCCAAACAGCATAACTGTAGGAGTTCAGATTCTGTGATACGCAAGGACTCAGAAACCTAGATGTATTGTGGCCTTTTCTTTCCAATTAAAGGATTGGTGTGCACAACTCTTGCACATCTTTGTGCATCTCATACAATTTACAAATGTTTTATTTAGTCCAATTCCTAATTTCTTAGATATTTGAAGAATTATGAAAAAGCAACATTATTGTAGATGTTGCTGTGTAATTTTAAAATGAGGAGTGCTTCAGTTAAACAGGAAAGGCCTAACAGATGTTTGGGGCATTTTTAATACTGCAGAGAAAAATCCTCACTTCATATCTAATGATATGGAGGGGCTACTTGAGGATAGGAAAAATCATCTTTTTAAATAACCAGAATTATCAACAGCAATCATATTGACAATAGAAACTTTACCAACCCCTGCCAGCAAGAGCTATACATTAAAAATAATCAGATCCCTGATAGAAACTGAGAAAATTCTGAGGAAAAGAAAAAGTTGCTTGTGTACATTGTTTTCTGCTCCCAAGTTCTACGTGGATTTTGAAGTGAATACAATTTTTTTATTTATCAAGGAAATGTGTGGTGCCAATAAAACGCAGCTGCAGAGGCAGAAAGTAAAAATGCCTCTGAAACTGGGGGCATTTAAAAGGCTCACAGGGTAAAAATCTAGTCAGTTCACTTAACAGACAAGCTTATTAGGAACTTAAGAACTTATTGGCCTGACAATCAAAGTGTCAATAAGGGTTTTTTGTTTTTTGTCTTAATGGAACTTGACATGCTGATTCTAGGGAAAGTGAAGGGACATGCCCTGCAACTAGCAAGGCATGCCGAGTCCTAGAGCTGATATGCGTGGCTTTGGAGCAAGAATAGACTCTCATTAGATGGGACAGAATGCAGAGCTGGACGCAGGCTCACGTGCGGTGGGCGGGACAGTCTCTTTGCCCCTCGGATCCTTTCTCCTTCGGTGTCTTCGCTACATTCTGGAAAACTGACCTGTGCACAGCTTCAACCCGGCTCCCTGGTCCAAGCTTCCTGGAGTTTCGGCCGGTGGGAGGGATGCGCAGGGCCTGATCTGAGTGTGCGCACTGATCCAGGGCGTGGCCAGCGGGTCAGCCCGCAGCCCCGGAGGAGCAGAGGAACCTGGTGAGGACCTCTCGGAGCAGGTTCAGAGTGTGAGGACATCCACGCCACATGAGTGCCCATTGGAGAGCATCCTCCGCAAAGGTTCTTTCTCACTGTGGAAGTGGAAAACCCTTTGCTGTTTGCCAGCCTCTTCCCACCTCCCTGGTGCTTGCTCTGTGGGGCCGCCTGAAATGGTCCTTGCAGCGGGGTGGGGGGAGCAAGTGGCTCAACCACGTGGACTTCTCCACCGCCGATCTGTCCACGGGCACGGCTGAGTGCCCAGGCGGCCATCGGAGGCCCATGCGAAGCCCCAGTATGGCACCCTTCTCCAGGGGCGTTCTGATGATAACAAAACATTTTAATTACTGAATTGGGACAGTGATCATGGGATTCTATTTTCCAACAAACACTGACAAGAGCAATCATGGACCTTCCTCGGTTTTCATCCATGGACAGGGAAGAACTATACCCAACAAATAAATGAAAAGGGACAAAAACAAATGTAGCTTTATGGCTACATTCCGTGAGTTATCCTAACTGATACACATACACACACACCACACAATTTTTATATTATCATATTATTTTTGATAAACTATGTAAACATGCCTGGGAGTGAGGAACACCAGTTGTTACCTCTGGAGATGGAGACGGGATGGGGTCAGAAAAAGGAGTGCAGGGCCTAGATTGAACTTCTGATGTTAAATGGCTTACTGTTTTCCATACTTCATCAAATGCCTAAAAAATATTTATTACTAAAACAGTTACATGTTGTAAATCAACTATACTGCAATCAAAAATACTCAGGGCTTCCCTGGTGGCGCAGTGGTTGAGAGTCCGCCTGCCGATGCAGGGGACACGGGTTCATGCCCCGGTCCGGAAAGATCCCACATGCCGCGGAGTGGCTGGGCCCATGAGCCATGGCCGCTGAGCCTGCGCGTCCGGAACCTGTGCTCCGCAACGGGAGAGGCCACAACAGTGAGAGGCCCGCGTACCGCAAAAAAAAAAAAAAAAAAAAAAAGTAATACTCAATACTCTGTAATAACCTATGTGGGAAAAGAATCTGAAAAAGAATAGATATATGTACATGTATAACTGAATCACTTTGCTGTACACCTGAAATTCACACAACATTGTAAATCAACTAGACTCCAATATAAAATAAAAAATAATTAAAAAGAGAAAAAAAATTGAAAAAACTACATATATTTGTCAAAATAAATGACCATATCCTAAATATTATGCAGACCAGTTAACATCTCCAGTATCAGGTTGGGCTTTGATCATTTTACACAATACCTCTCACACTCACACACACAACCCCACTCCCCAGGACTTCACTCAGGTGTCCGTAATTCCTCCACGTGTTCAGGTCTGTTAGTCTCATTGGTCTCATTGTCAAGAGACACTAGCCTCTGAGTCCTGCTAGTTCTACTTATACCAAAAAAAAAAAAAGTGAAAAATATGGACAAATAGCTTATTCCTGTTCATAGGTATGTGAGTAGGCCTCTAAAAGAAATGAATTAAACTTGTAGCCTAGAAGCAGCCTCTAGCTAAGGGTAAAGTTCAGGGTCAAGCTGAATTTCTCTCTTAAAGTAAACATGTCTAAGACGAAACAAAGAGGGTGACTGGGAAATGTATGATCTCACTTCCCCACCAACAGGGAAAAGTCCAAAGTAATTTCATCCCTCACAGAGCTCCATGGGTCACATCCAAATCTTATTGATTCTACTGAGTTAGCAGCTCACAGGATGACAGCTGCTCACAGCAAGATCAGCTCTGACAGATCAACTGACCCAAGGTTTCTGGTTTTTGTTTCCAAAGATACCAACAAGTAACACAATTTCATGTCCAAATTTCAGTATTTTCAGCTGAAAATATTTTTATAACTGACTGAACATAGCATAAACAGAAAATATAATTCTTTAAATTACTTTTGGATACCCTAAAGGTGGAATTATTATCAATACATTATCTGTTCTAGCTAATTTAATAGTAAAATTATGGAACATAATTAATCATGCCATTCTTTAGCCATCTGATAGAGGGTGAATACGGAACTCAATTAAAATGTTTAGTTTTACCAGTGAGAAACCTGTAAGTGTTTAAATGAAGAAATTTAGATACAATGCCAAAAGTTTTTAAGATGTCACAAATTTTTAAATTTCACATTTTTATATTAACCCAAGCCTCTTATTCCTTATTATTTCACGTACTGACACCTCAAGAGATGTATAATTTATAGATCCTCCGTG
This sequence comes from Delphinapterus leucas, assembly GCF_059928025.1. Taxonomy (NCBI): domain Eukaryota; kingdom Metazoa; phylum Chordata; class Mammalia; order Artiodactyla; family Monodontidae; genus Delphinapterus; species Delphinapterus leucas. The sequence goes on from NC_143149.1 coordinate 32,183,091, forward strand.
TAGAAATGAAAACAAAATGGTAACAATTATAATACAATTCCATCTCTGTAACTCTAATTAGAAAGTTTGGAACTTAAGAAAATTTTAAAATAAATCTTACTGTATATTGTCAGCTCAGGGAAACCACTATCTATATGCAGACAAACTTGATTGTATTCTAACAGTTGCCTCTATACAGAAAAAATTATTTTAATAAACTTTAGTCTGAAGTGGAATGACCCATTTCGTTCGTTAGGTGAAGTTCTCAAAATGGTGCCATGCCTACAATCCATTAACACAAAGAAAGGTGTGGCATTAAAATGAAGAACAATGAATGGAATTTTGATACAGGGTACATTCTTTTTTTCAATTTATTTTATTGGAGTATAGTTGATGTATAACATGTGTTAATTTCTGCTGTACAGCAAAGTGATTCAGTTATACATTCTTTTTCATATTCTTTTTCATTATGGTTTATCCCAGGATATTGAATATAGTTCCTTGTGCTATAGAAGTAGGACCTTATTATCTATCCATTCTATATATAATAGTTTGCATCTGCTAACCCCAAACTCCCACTTCATCCTCCCACCCCCCGCCCCCTTGGCAACCACAGGTCTGTTCTCTATGTCTGTGAATGTTTCTGCTTCATAGATAGGTTCATTTGTGTCATATTTTAGATTCCACATATAAGTGATATCATATGGTACTTGTCTTTCTCTGTCTGACTTACTTCACTTAGTATGAGAATCTCTAGTTGCATCCACGTTGCTGCAAATGGCATTATTTCATTCTTTTTTATGGCTGAGTAGTATTCCTTTGTACATATGCACCACATCTTCTTTATCCATTCATCTGGACTCTTAGGTTGCTTCCATGTCTCGGCTATTGTGAATAGTGCTGCTATGAACATAGGGGTGCATGTATCTTCTTGAATTTGAGTTTTGTCCAGATACATGCCCAGGAGTGGGATTGCTAGATCATATGGTAACTCTATGTTTAGTTTTTTGAGGAACCTCCATACTGTTTTCCATAGTGGCTGCACCAGTTTACATTCCCACCAACAGTGTAGGAGGGTTCCCTTTTTCTCCACACCATCTCCAGCATTTGTTATTTGTAGACTTTTTGATGATGGCCATTCTGACCAGTGTGAGGTGGTATCTCATTGTAGTTTTGATTTGCATTTCTCTAGTAATTAGCAATGTTGAGCATCTTTTCATGTGCCAATACAGGGTACATTCTTGAGTAATGCTGCCCTTTAGCTTTTTCCTATGGCTATGTATTTAAAAACAAAAAAAAAAGAGCATTGCCCTAAGCTGTAAGCATTTAGAAATACTGAGTTTGCCTGGTTTTCATTTAGACCTAGAGACAATTCCCTAGAGTAATTATGTGGACCCTAAATAAACATGAGGACCTGCCCAGCACGTAGACATAGAAGCTTCTCACCAGAGGTTCATGACACAAAGGCACACATATTTCTTGATGGAAAGGTCACATTTCTCTTTGCTTGACTCTTATCCAGAAAATCATTAAGAAAATCATTCTACTTGGCCTGATAAATGCTATTTGGCCATAGTTTTTCAGAAGATATATTTAATTTTTTTTAAAAAAAGGAAAATTCATGGTCATTTTATATTCTGCAGTGAGCAAGTAACTGCACAGCCTTTGGATCTCCTCACAGTGCTGCACATTCGTCTCCTTGGAAGTGGCTCATTCTTCCTGCAAGCTGTGCTCACATGTCACTTCCTTAGGGAGTCTGCTATAGGCTGAATGTTTGTGTTCCCCCAAAATTCACATGTTGAGACCCTAACCCCCAAGGTGATGGTACTAGAAGGTGGGACCTTTGGGAGGTGATTAAGTCATGAGGGTGGGGCTCTCATGAATGAGATTAGTGCCCATATAAAAGCGGCCCAGAAAGCTCCACTGTCCCTCCTACCATGTAAGGTCACAGTGAAAAGACAGCCATTTGGAAGCCCTCACCAGACACTGACTTTGTTGGCACCATGACCTTGGACATCCCAGCCTCCAGACTGTGAGAAACAAATTTCTGTTCTTTATAAGACACCTACTCTATGGTATTTTGTTATAGCAGCCTGAATGGACAACCATCTAAAATGTCCTTCCTCTTAATGTTCTATATGTGTTACCCAGCTTTATTTTATCACCACCTGACAAACAATTGATATTTGTTTATTGTCTGTCTCCCATCATATGGTTTGTGTTTCCTATTCGCTGCTTTATCTCTAGCACCTACACAGGGCCTGGCAGTAGATACTCAAGTATCACTAGATGCTCAGAAATATTTGTTGAATGAAGAAATCAATGCACGTGGGAATGAGGGGTGCTGTGCTAGATTTGGGGATACCTTCAGGGAATTCACAACCTAATAGGAGAAATGGACATGTTAACACTGCCATATAGTGTGATAAATGCTATATCAGAATAGTGTAAGGTATAGTGTAAGGTATATACACTGACCTAATTGCTAGGGATGGTTTCACAGAGGAAGAGGTACTTCGGCTGAGTCCTGAAGGATGCGTACGAGTCCGTTAGGTGGTTACAGGGAAAGAGAGAAGCCTAGAAAGAGGGAACAGGAGGTGAAAAGAGAGGAGACAAAATCCCTCATGTCCCTGAGCAGTTCCACATGAAGGAAGCGAAGAGGGTGTAAGGGGGAAACACTGAATAACAAGAAAATCAACACTGCTGCTTTCAGAGCATGACTAAAATCACATAACCTCCCGACTCCTCTCAGGGGATTCCCTCCAGCCTCCAACAACCTGCTTCCTTGCAGTGGTCTAAAGCCTGAGGCGTTCTGTCCACGCCCCTCCAAGGAAAGCTTCGAGAGTGGACGAGAGAACATAATCTTACAGTCTGCCCGAGGAGGTGCCAGCCTTGGCTGGTGTCAGCCTCTGCTTCCTCGTTAACAAAGCTCAGGCAAAGTGAAGAGACAGCATCTACAGCTTTGCCCAGGGCTGGGGAGCCTTCATAAGAGCTGAAGTCAAAGCCAGATGCTCTATTTCCTGGGTCAGCTTTCTTTTCAGAAGATGGGTTCCCCTCCACAGCAAACTGACTCTTTTTGTTATTCCCAAGGCTCATTCTGGGCTTGGGAGGAAAAAAAGCATCCTCCCATCAACCATAAGGCAACAAGACACAAAGGTGGAGGTCGCGTCTCTGCTAGAATCTAGAAACACATTAAGACCGAACTAAGGAAACAGGGTCTCACCATGCTCCTACAAGGGAGCGGGTAGGAGAATAGAGCATTAAAGGTTTGTACCTGCTTTTTTTTTTTTTTTTGGTTAAACAATAGTACAAAGCCACGTTATTCTTGAAACTGTGATCTCAAAGCTTAGAAGACATTTGAAAAGTTTATATCTTTATTGGAAACATATATATGTTAATTCAATGTGCTTTTTTTTTTGGTATGTGGCCTCTCCCGTTGTGGAGCACAGGCTCCGGACGCGCAGGCTCAGCGGCCATGGCTCACGGGCCCAGCCCGCTCTGCGACATGTGGGATCCTCCCGGACCAGGACACGAACCTGTGTCCCCTTCATCGGCAGGCAGACTCTCAACCACTGTGCCACAAGGGAAGCCCTCAATGTGCTTTAAAGATGGGTTTTGAGTAAGGGATGAGGAGCTATAAAGTCTGAGGGGGAAAAACGGAATTAGAAATATCATGCACTGCCCAGATTTTACATTTTTCAGGGCTCTGACCTCCTGAGTTTTCCAGCATCTCAGCCATACAACTGTGTATGGGGTTTTACCATCGGCCAGAAAAATACTTACAATTCACCAGTCGACAGCTTTCCTTGTGAGGCTAAAAGGAAATATTCTAAGAGTACTTTTCTGCTTTCCTTAAAAATGCAAATTGCTCTCTTCCTTTCCTATCCTTAGGCCAAGTCTTCATTCATTCAGAACAACTGGGGCTTAAACTCTGCTTAACGAATACACTCCCCAAGACTTAGTGCTTTGCTTGTGAGGGTATCAAGACCAAGAATGTGATGGAATTTAGAGGAAGGAAACATTGAGAAACAGCTGTTGACCAATGAGCAAGGGCAGTGATGATACATGAACCGTAATGATGGTATTACTTTGTATTTAGAAAGCATCATCTTCAAAAAGGCTCACGGTGCTGTATAGATATGTATATGTTGTCTTTTATCCTTAGTGATTGAAAAAAATTAGGTCCATTCTTATTAATGATAGTTCCATACCTATCCACATATATTTTGGCTGTTTCCATTTGCCTTGTCTTTAAGTGCAATCAACTCCTTCATTGAGCAGTATCTGGAAATTGCATTGACTTTCTTCAATTGTACAGGGTCCTATTTTCTGTATCCTCTTCACAGTTGGGCACTAGCTTCTTCCTTCTTTTGCTATGTTGGTAGCTTCATGTTTTACTCATCTGAATTCATGCTGGCATGTTCACTTGCTTTTTTCATCATCAGAACTTGCCTGTAAATTCTGTCCTGCAATTCCATACATCACCATCAAACTTTACCCTCCTGCTATCATAACTTACGTAATTCTCTTTTTCACGTGATCATTTTCATGAAAGGCGTTCTATTTGCACGGCTATGTAATTATTTTTTAAAACTTCTTGACAATGGGGCTACGTCCACCAGATGTTCCTGATTTTTCTCTCCATTTAACATAATGTAACTTAAGCCGGGTCTTTTCTCCCACCTTCCTGAACTTCACAGGCCAACCGTCCCACCAGAACTTTGTGCTGCTTGCCCACAGGTAGCTCTGTCGATCCTCTTTGGACGTCTCCTTCAATGCTCCTTCTTTCTCTGCCAACTCATTTTTTTTTTCCAACTCATTTTACTCTAGAGTGATTTTATCTGATGAATATTAGTTGGAACCAAAGATCTCAGAAGCGAAAGGGGGGGCCCAATTTTGTATCTATCCCTCTGCCTTCAGGAAGGCACATCTTGTTCTCACTGGACAGGCAGTACAACTGATCGAAGCCCAAAGAAGTGATGTGTCCCAGGTAACGGCCCTGTTTAGTAAGGAAGCAGGCGCTGGACGCCGGCTCCCTAGCTGGGGCACAGCGGGAGACCGGGGTGGCAGTTGGCACCACGGAAGGGAAGACTCTGAGTGAGCAAACTTAGCAATGGGTACTCATACAGGGAAGTCATCGGTGAGTGGACTCCAATCTAGAACACTTAAGGAATATTTGGAAAGACCATTGCAAAGCTATGTAGGAATGAGAATTATGGAAGAATGGGATTGTGCTCAGAGACTAATGTTCACGTCCTCTAATGCTGATTAAAAACCACCCAAAATGGACTTCCCTGGTGGCGCAGTGGTTAAGAATCCGCCTGCCAATGTAGGGACACGGGTTCGATCCCTGGTCCGGGAAGATCCTACATGCCATGGAGCAACTAAGCCCGCAAGCCACAACTACTGAGCCTGCGCTCTAGAGCCCGTGCGTCACAACTACCAAACCTGCACGCCACAACTACTGAAGTCTGAGCACCTAGAGCCCATGTTCCGCAACAAGAGAACACTGCAATGAGAAGCCCACGTGCTGCAACTAGAGAAAGCCTGTGCATAGCCACAAACACCCAATGCAGCCAAAAAAAATTTAAAAATAAAATTTAAAAAAACACCCAAAACTTAGGGCCTTAAAACACCTATATTTTGCTCACAAATCTGCAATCTGGGCAGTGCTCTGCAGCGATGGCTTGTCTCTGCTCCTTTAGGGTCAGCTGGGGTCGCTCAAAGTCTAAGAGCTAGAACCATCTGAAGGCTCCTTCGACTCAGACATCTGAAGGACAGAACAGCTGGGGTTCCTTGGACATGGCTCTCCATCTCTAAGTGACCTTTCCACGTGGACCTTCCATGGCAGCTGCAGGACAGCCAGACATCTTACCTGTCAGCTCACGGCTCCCCAGGGATGCAGCTCAAGAAAGACAGTGGGTGGAAGCTGCACCACCTTTCATGACTCAGCTCCGGAAGCCGTTCAGCAGCACTTCTGCCACGTTCTCTTGGTCCAGGCAGTTACAAAGATCTTCCCAGATTGAAGAGGAGAGATCACAACCAGCAATCCCATTCCTGGGCATATATCCAGACAAAACTCTAATTCAAAAAGATACATATACCCCTGTGTTCATAGCAGCACTATTTACAATAGCCAGGACATGGAAACAACCCAAGTGCCCACTGACAAACGAATGGATAAAGAAGATGTGGTATATATATACAATGGAATACTACTCAGCCATAAAAAAGAATGAAGTAATGCCATTTGAAGCAACATGGATGGACCTAGAGATGATCATACTGCGTGAAGTAAGTCAGAAAGAGAAAGACAAAACCATATGATATCACTTATGTGGAATCTAAAATATGACACAAATGAACTCCTCTATGAAACAGAAACAGACTCAGACAGGATTCAGAGTTTGGGATTAGCAGATACAAACTATTACAGAGAGAACGGATAAACAACAGGTCCTACCAGATAGCACAGGAAACTATATTCAGTATTCTGGGGTAAATCATAATGGAAAAGAATATGAAAAAGCATGTGTATGTTTATAAGTATATATATATATATAAAACTTAATCACTTTGCTGTACAGCAGAAATGAACACAATTGTAAATCAACTATACTTCAACAAAATAAGATTTTTTTAAAAAGGGGAGATCACAAACTCCACCTCTTGATGGAGAGGTGTGAGCAGAAGAGTTCAGGATAAGGCTGATGTCAGAGCAGCTCTCTTGGGAAAACACAACTTGCCACAACTAAAAACCACTGGGCCACCAACCACTGCAACGCAGAATTGAAATGGACCTGGAAAAGGCCATCATCTGTCATTAACAAAACTCGTTCTGCAAGCACAGTTCAAAGGGCCCTTCCCTTGGAATACCTCTTTGCTGTCCCCCAGTTTCCTCAGCCCTTTGTAAATATGTCCACTCTCTCACCCAGTATATTCTATTGTAATTATTTTTATAACACTATTGTAATCAGGCAGGTAGTACCCAATTGGTCAATTAGCCGGACTTCTTTTTTCTTATCACATCACAAAGAATCTTCAGATTGGTGGGGAAGAGACACTTCTAGGGGAGCCAGAAGCGACACTTTGCACAGAAAACAAAGGAGAGCGGAAAGAAAAGCATCAGCAATTCAGAGATGAAAAACTATAATCACACAAAGAAAAAAAAAAAATATATATATATATATCTTTGCCCTACAGTAAAGGCAGAAGGCATAAACTGTAAATGTCAATATAACCTAGAGAGCAGCTGGGATGGAAGCATTGCCTAAAGCAATGGTTCTCCAAGCTCACCTGCCTCAGAATCACCTGATGAACCTGTTGACCGTCTCCCCCCCTCCTCCCCCGGCCCCCGCTAGTTCCCGATTCCGCAGTTCTCGGACTGGTCTGAGAACTCGCATTTTTCTCGGGTCCCAGCCGATTTGTTGCTGGTGGTCTGGAACCGCGTTTTAAGAACCACTTGCCTAAAGGCTTTTAGAGCTGGGAGTAGTGGCCACAGGTGCAGCCCCTGCAGATATTCGGTAACCAGAAGAGCCACAAGGGAAGTGGGTGGAGAAGACGACCCAGGAGGTGGAAGCGGCCCGATTTAACACAGCCCACCTCTCTGTCGGCCCGGCTATCGGCCAGAGCACACGCGGACGGCTGCAACCGGTGGCGGGAAGGCCCACGCCGCCGGAGCCCCCAGCCGCGGTGACCAGGCGCCTCCTGCCGACGGTCCTTGGGAGGTGTCATCCGGCACCGCACACCCCAGCCGGGACGAGGTGGGCGGGGCCCAACTCGGGCCCGCCTCCACTCAGGAAGTGGCCCTGAGAGCGAGCCACGGGGACGCAATTCCCGCCCCCAGGGTGGGCGGGGCCGTCTGGCCATGATTGGTCAGCCCCGTCCGTGCGCAGTGACGTTGAGTCCGGACGGGAAGTGTCCAAGAGGAGCGCGGGAGCTGAGAAGTAGAGGGTCAGCTGCGTCCCGGAAAGGCCTCGCGCGGACCGTTCTGCGGCCGGTGCTCCTCAGGCTGCTTCCCGCGAGGGTCCGGCCCTCGCCACCCGCCAGCCCGGGGTGACTTCGCAGCCTGCCCAGGCCCGGGTGAGCGTCCGAGTGGGACCGCTGGGAGTGCGCGCGCGCCTCGGGGGAGGCGGTGACCCTGTGCTCGTGGCCCCGGGAGGCGAGCGGGAGGAATGTGTTCTCGGTGTCCCCGAGGCTCCGGGGACGCGCCCTCGTCCCCACCACCCGCCTTCCTAAGCCCTTTGGGTCACTGACCGGACAGATGTTGCTGGGCCTTGTGGCTCCAGGAAACGGGCGTGGATTGGTTCTCCCAGCAATTTTATTTGCCTGCTCTTAGTGAAGAGCCATGCTGAGCCAGGGGCTGCACAGGTCACTGTGTCCCTAGTCCTTAGAGGTTCCAGGATTCATATTAGAGCTGAAGTGAACGCAGCCCCCGAGGAGAGGACCTCCTTCTGGAAGGCAAACAGATAATTACTGCAGGGTGCGGTAGGTGCTCAATTCAGGGTGCACGTGGAAGCCCTTGTAAGGAGTGATCGCTTTGAGAAATTGATCCCTGACCTAAGATTTGAACGAAGAGGTGAAGAATTACAAAACCAAAACCTATGAATTTCCTAGCCACTGCCAGTGAGCCTCTACAACCGCAGTAAACCTTTCCCTTTTCCAGGTACGTAGTTGCATATTCTTGAAAAGAAATGGAACACACAGCATAGTATGGGTTCTTTTATTTATTAGGTTCCTGGTTTCAGAGAAGATGACAGAGGAACTGGATCTCCCGGGACAGGACTCTGATGCGGGGAGTGAGGAGGTGGTCCTGACCCCTGCAGAGCTCATTGACAGGCTGGAACAGGTAAGCAGCCCAAACAGAATCCCCCTGCTCCAAGCTCAGCCTTCTAATTTAGTCCAGCTGTGCAAATGTCGGGAATCAGGAAATGTGATGGAACTCTAGGCTTATTTCAAGAGAAGAGAGACCGCATCTTACCATCTACACAGAAATGGGAAGTAGGGGGACAGCCGGATAGAAACCTCATAATGTCAGACACAAAATTCTCAAGTGGGGCCAGAGAGGGTCAGCTTTGGGGACATTTACGAGAACAGCTCACAGAGCAAAGGATCTGCTTGGTATTTGTGGGGACCGCAGAAGTGCTTGGTAGAGACTTGTAAGGTCTAGAAAGTGCTGAAACACCTTCTTTAGGAGAAAACTGGTCTTTTTTATTTTTTTAAGTTTATTTATTTTTATTTTGGGCTGCATTGGGTCTTTGTTGCTGCGCGATGCGGGCTTTCTCTAGTTGCGGCACGAGGGCTTCTCATTGCAGTGGCTTCTCTTGTTGTGGAGCACGGGCTCTAAGCGCGCGGGCTTCAGTAGTTGTGGCATGCGGGCTCTAGAGCACAGGCTCAGTAGTCGTGGTACACAGGCATAGTTGCTCCGCGGCATGTGGGATCCTCCCAGACCAGGGCTTGAACCCGTATTCCCTGCATTGGCAGGCAGGTTCTTAACCACTGCGCCACCGGGGAAGCCCGAGAAAACTGGTCTTATTCTTCCTTTTCCTCCAAATACTTCCTTTTGTCCACCGTTCTGTATGTTTCCACTGCTTACCTCAAACCACTTCTGGGTTGTTTCTCCTTTTAGTCATAATCGCTGTGGCTTGTTGAGTATTTCCTGTGTGCCAGGGCTCTTCACAATTGTTGTCTGAGGAGACCTTGGTAGTTTTGGAGTTCAGACTACCTGTGTTTAAATCCCTGCATGTCACTCGTTTTTTGTTTTTTTAATTTTTTAATTAAAAAAATTTTTTTTGGCTGCGGTGGGTCTTCATTGCTGCATGTGGGCTTTCTCTAGTTGCGGCGAGCGGGGGCTACTCTTTGTTGTGGTGTGCGGGCTTCTCATTGCGGTGGCTTCTCTTATTGCGGAGCACAGGCTCTAGGCGCACGGGCTTCAGTAGTTGCAGCGCGCAGGCTCATTAGCTGTGGCACGTGGGCTTCGGTAGTTGTGGCACATGGGCTTAGTTACTCCATGGCATGTGGGATCTTCCCGGACCAGGGCTTGAACCCGTGTCCCCTGCATTGGCAGGCGGATTCTTAACCACTGCGCCACCAGGGAAGTCCCCACTCGTCTGTTTTACAACTTAGGCAGGTTGTATAGCTTGTCTCTAGCACTTCCTTGACTGTCAGTGGAGGTAATAATAGCGGCTGCCTCACAGAGCTCTTGTGAGGATGAAATGGGGTATTATGTGTGAAGAGCTCAGAGTGTTGTCTGACGTGTGCTGAACGCTCACTGAATGTTAGGTGCAAGTGGTCATAATCAGTACAACAACGCCCTGAGGCAAGCACTTTTGTCATCTCCATTTTACAGATGAGGAAACTGAAGCTTAGAGGTTAGAGGTGTAAAGTAACTTGCCAAGGCCACACAAGGACAGCAGAGCCAGGATGTGAACCAGGTCTCTTTGATTTACTACACCTGCTGCCTTACTCTTCTCCCTCTCACCGCCCCTTTCCAGAGCTCTCTCATGTTTGTTACTTTAGGATTCTTCATTCTTTCCTACCATTACATGCCATCGTGAGTGATAAAACCCAAGGAAGGTCATTTAAAAATTTAAAACTTATGTCTCAGACCTTTTTAAGAATCTGGTGAAAACTCTGGCCCTCCCAGAATAATGCACATATACACCCATGCAGAACTTTGCATGTAATTTCAGGAGATTCACAGACACCCTGAAAATTTAAAACCCAATGAGATATCACTTATACCCATCAGAGTGGTAGAAATGAAAAAGGTGAACAGTATAAAGTGTTGGCAACGATGTAGAGAATTTAGCACATGTATACCACGATGTGCGTGTAACTTGGTACAGTCACTTTAAAATATTAACGTTATTTTCTGGTCAGGTTAAAGAAGGCACACGTGTCTTGTGGCCGAATTATTCTACTCCTGGGTGCATACCTAGAGTACGGCATATACACATAACGAGGGAGAAAAACAGCAGTAAAATGAGTAAAAGCTCCTGCCACAGCATGGACAGCTGTCAGGAACATCACATAGAAGAACAAAAGATAAGTTGCTGAAGAAACCGTCTGTGTACCGTTCAGACCCTTGCAAAGCTGTCGCCCAGGGCCGAGCTTGCCAGCTTGGTGGTGCTGCACACGCTGAGGCTCTGCAGAGGCTCAGATGCTGACCCTCGCCCTCCAGGTCAGCCGGGCCCAGACTGCTGGCATCTTCTGGGTGTCCTCAGGGCTCCCTGGGAGGGAACCCAAGGAGGGTGGGGTCTGGCGGCCTTGGCAGGAGGTGAGCAGGAGTCACGCCTGCGGCCTGATGCTCTCCTGCCCGGAGGGCAGCCACCGCCTGGACAGCTGCCGTGTAGCATGGCCTCGGGGCCGGCCTGACAGGCCATTGATGAGCACAGCTCTGGGAGCATACGTAGGATACTTTTGAATGCTGGTAAAAATACGATTTAAAACTTGGTACCTAAAATGCAAAGTTTCTCATTTTAATGGTCATATTAGTTTGCTAAGGCTGCCTAACAAAGTGCCACAGACTGGGTGGCTTTGCTGACAGAGATTTATCTTCTCAGTTCTGAAGGCTCTTCTGTCTGAGACGAGATCAAGGTGCTGACACGGTCTCCTCTGAGGCCTCTCTCCTGGACTTGGAGACGGCCGTCTTCTGTGTCCTCATGTGCTCTGTCCTCTCTGTAGATAATTTCCCATAGAGAGTGAATGTACATAAAGAAAAGAAGGTGCCAGGGACTGAGCCTTGGGAAACTCCGTGTCTGTGTCCTCTTCTTCTCCTACAAGGACACCAGCCGTATTGGATTAAGGCCCACCTAATGACCGCCTTTCAACCTAACTACCTCGTTAAAAGACTGCATCTCCAAATCCAGTCACATTCTGAGGTGCTAGGAGTTAGGGCTCTAACATACAAATCGGCAGGTGGAGGCGGCACAGTTTCACCCGTAACAGTGATAAACAGGTTGTTGTTAAAATTTTTTTGGTGCAGTCATTTCAAACAGAGAACTTCATTATTTTTAAAAAGACTGTGAACTTAAATACAAGTTTCTCACTAAAAATTTTGAAAAGATTTTATTTGAGCATTTTGTACTAATATAAACTTTGCCCTACTGTTATATGTTTTATTACCATGATTTCATACTGTAAATGAGAAATCTCCCCCAAATCTACTCCATTTTACCCAGTATACCATACAAGTGCTATCATTTCTTTGAGTGCCCTGTCATGGAAAGGTTGGTAAGCACCATGTAGAGATAAAAACAGAAGTAATGAAACTACAGAAAATTAATCACTAAATTCAGGCTAATGATCACCTCTGAGGAGGGAGGGGACACAAGGGGACTTGTAAAATGATGATGATATTCTTTAATGAAGCTGTGTGCACATAGGTGTTTATCAGCATTCTTCATGTTGTTATGTATTTCATAAATATTTTTGTACCTATTTAGCATTTAATAAAGTCAGGTAAAAAGAAAACCTGGGCCTCCCTGGTGGCACAGTGGTTAAGAATCCGCCTGCCAATGCAGGGGACATGGGTTTGAGCCCTGGTCTGGGAACTAAGATCCCACATGCTGCAGAGCAACTAAGCCCGTGTGCCACAACTACTGAGCCTGCGCTCTAGAGCCCGTGAGCCACAACTACTGAAGCCCGCGCACCTAGAACCCGTGCTCCGCAACAAGAGAAGCCACCGCAATGAGAAGCCCGCGCACTGCAACAAAGAGTAGCCCCCCACCCCGCTTGCCGCAACTAGAGAAAGCCCCTGCGCAGCAACGAAGACCCAATGCAGCCAAAAATAAATAAAATAAAATAAATAAATGTATCAAAAAAAAAGAAAATCTCCTGCTTTATAAGTTCTCTATGACAGTTTGATCTTTTCTCATTCATTATGCTACTTGAAAAGACAGATTGTCTTTCTGGTTAATTTTATATATCTGCAACACTATTGCAGAAGCTTGAGCACCTGAAAAAAAATTTTATGATAGTAGCAATACCGGTATTTAATAATGCGTCTGAATGGTGATAATTGGAGAAGCAGACGCTTAAGTGTGTCAAAATGAATAACTGGAGCGTGCTTGGCCTGTAACTCTGAGCTATGCTAGAACTCAATTTCCTGTGATTGAAAGATAAGTACAGCTTCCTCAGTCACCAGTGGATACTTCAGTTCCCTAAGCCTTGGTAATTGCTGAAACATACCAAGCGTCTGGGCCTAAGTCATAAATTAGGGATTTAACGTCTTATTCCGAAAACTGCTTAACAGATAAATCTCCATTTCCTTTGTGATCCTTTGTACTCTTGGGAAGTTAGTAAATAACGTAATCTGTGTTTTCTCATCAAGAAGGTAAGGATAACTGTATCCATTTCATCTCAGTTATGATAGTGATGAATGAAAAAATTATAAAGTGCTCTGAGCGGAATGGGAGGGCGCTGGTGCCCCCTGGTGGGCAATAGCAGATACAGACACTGGTGCCCGGTGACAGGTACCGAGTGGACACCAGGTAGGGTTACTCTCAGCCATAGGTGTACTGACAACACAGCCTTTCCACTAAAGGAAATAAAAAAGCCATCATTAAACATAGCTTGTCTTCAAAGCATTTCCAGTATTTCCAACCGGTAGACAGTTTCTTCGCTGAGGCGGCTGTGATTTTAGGGGTGAGTACTGACTCACAGGGTTATTTTGCTCCATTGTGAGTAATGCCCCTTTGTGTGTTTTTCGGGCATTGTTTTTTTAGGCCTGGATGAATGAAAAGTTTGCCCCTGAGCTGCTGGAAAACAAGTCGGAAATCGTTGAATGTGTCATGGAGCAGCTGCAGCACATGGTAAGAGATGCCTCCCTCAGCGTTCAGAGGAGGGCAGCTTAGAAAGTGTGTCGGCATAGTGAGAGGCCGTAAGCTGATAGCAAATCTGTTTCGTTGGGCCCATCCTAGTTTGGGTTTTTTTTTTCTTTTTTAATGTTGAATTAATTACCTACATTTACAAAGCCTGGGAGCTCCTATGAACATCTGGACGTCAGCTTCTAAAAACCTGTCCTCAGCATTCCTGCATTTGTACGCGAGAACAGCTGACCAGAGCAGGGTAGGGACCGCCCCTTCCAATGTGCTCCCCAGGCCCCCAGCTCCTGGCTGCCTACCTTTCTCAGGTACCTTAGCTGCCTGGCCCCGAAGCCTGTGAGTCTGCGGCCCTTGCCTTAGATGAGCCGGGCTTTAGTCACTGTCAGCCTCAGGGTGGCTTTGAAGCGTTGGTATTTTACAGTTTCTCAACTGGCGTTTTAACTATTTTAAGACCCTTTAGACATTTCTTCTGTCTGCTGCTGTCCTTCACACTCGGGCTGGGCTTCTTTTGGGCCCTTCTGACCAGCCAGATTCAGATTCTATTCAAGTGGTCATTTTCTAAAAGTAAACGAGTGCTGTCTGCACTTTATGTCGTGAGACTGTGGTCATGTATTGTTTGTGTAGTTAAGAAATTAGAAGGAAATGAGAGCCCTTAAACGATGAGTTTTTTGTTCTCCTCTGACCTAAATGTAGCCTCTGCGTCCTTACTGTTGCCGACAATGATGGGCCACACGCTGATTGAAGAAATAAGGTCCTTAGTCTTTGACTCTCATGTTTTTTACAAACTTCTTTTTCTCTGTTAACAGGAAGAAAATCTCAGGAGGGCCAAGAAGGGGGACCTGAAGGTCAGCATCCATCAGATGGAGATGGAGAGGATCCGCTTCGTCCTGAGCAGCTACCTGCGGTGTCGGCTCATGAAGGTCGGGGGGCAGGGGGCAGCTGTCGTGCGGACTGAGGGTCCTAGGAGGAGCTGGGAGGGTCCAGGGCCTGCAGGTGCTGCTGAGGCCCCACGTCAGGGGAGCCAGAGTCAGGAGGGCGGGACTGTTCTGGAGAAGCATCGACGGCACGGTTGTCTCCCACCTCCAGGGACACTGTTAGTTTGTCTGCTGTGCGAACGGCACCCCCCGGAGTGACCGTTGGGCGGTGCTGAGCGTGGAGGTATTGGCAGTGGATGAACAGGGAATACTGACCAGAGGGGACCTGGTTTTAAGAACTGTTTTGCATCTGTCGTCAAGTCAATGTCAAATGGACCATGCTAGTGACATTCAGCTATATCTCTATGGCCGTCTAACTTATAAAAATGAAACGGCAAAACATGCTTATTTTCAATGACGTCTGTTTTAACCCTGGAAGTTCTTACCTCCTTGAAGTCTCTTCTCATTTGGTTCCACTTGCCCTCTTAGTTATTACAAAGCAAATATGCTTGATTCTTGAACACCATGGGTGTGAACTGCGTGGGTCCATTGATACATAGAATTTTTTCAATATTTGCTGTAAAGTGATCCGAGGTTGGTTGAATCCAGGTGCAGAACCAGGGATACGGAGGGCCGACTGTAAGGCGGGGGGAGGGGAGGGCTGCTGGCACACTCAAGCCCCGAGTTGTTCAAGGGCCAGCCGTACCCTCTACCATGTGGACGCGCTTCAGATACTGAAGACAGCTCAGAAGGCTCTTGAGAGTCCTCTCAGCTAAACATTTCAGCTGTTTATTTCCATTTACTCTCCTGGTCTCTTCCCCTAAAAGGTTTATCAGTATCCTCCTTAAATTATCCCACCTACAGTGGAACAGAGTTCCCGTTGTAGTTTGGTCACTTTTGTGAAAAGCAGGATGATCACTTCCCTTGTTGGGTATCAGACTGGTAGTAACACCACCCAGTGTCATGTAGCGTCTGACGGACACGTCACCCTGGGTTCATTCCGCACTCGCCATGAGCACCAACCTCTTTGGAAGTTTTTAAGCTGTTGTTATTATTATTACGCCATCCCGTCACTCTCCTGTATTTCCATGGCTTGATTTTTGACCCTTCAGTGTAGGGCTCAGTACTTGTCCCTCTTCAGCTTCTTTTTTTGGGCCATTTCCCTGGTCTCTGGATCCCAGTCTTGTCACCTAGCCTATTAGTTATTTCAGCAAGTTTTATGAGTGTGTCATCAGAGATCTTATCTGGTTCTTTAGTAGGACTGGGCCAGTGATCGATGTCCCGCCAGAGCCTTCCCCGCCGATCGGCGTCTGTCAGTTGAATCCGTGTTCTTCTTTCACTCATTTATGCGTCTCCTAGTCTGTGCTGTCAGCCAGCACCCCTGCTACAGCTTGTCCACAAGGACGTTAAAGACATCATCACGCATTTTGAAAAACTTGAGACGTGCTACGCCTCTCCCCACCCTCAGCTGCCAGGCCGCTCAGTTTTTTGAGGCGTGTGGTGAGGTGAATGCTCTTCACACGCACCGCTACTTTCCTTTGAGTTCACAGACCGTCTGTCTGTAAGGCCACGTACAACATGAAGGACGCTGATGTGTGTTGGAAGAGTCTCCTCCTTTGTATTTTTGAAAATCAGGAAATGTGTGTGCCTCTAATCTTTCCCACCTCTTCTGAACTCAGTGACTCTGAGATTCTGAAATGGCATGTATTTTTAGTGCACGAAGTGATACAGTAGCAGCGGTGATCCACATAGGACAGGAGAAGGTGCCTCACACACTCAAACTCCGTACAGACGAGAATTTAGTTCATCCTGGAACACAGTCCGTCCGAGCCGGGAGACCTCACCGCTTTAAGGATAAGTGCTGCCTTCTCTGGGCCTTCAGCTCCTCCTTGCCATCATCGTGGTCCTGCTCGCAGAGAGTGTTTCCCTGGCGGAGGTGATCGTGAGAGCTTTGACTCCAAACGAGACTGCCTTTCCTGGTTCCTGACCACACACCTTTCTGTAGCTTTTAGCTTTGTTGTTGTTTTCTGGTAGTTCTTAGCACGCTTCCCAAGCCTCACCTCATTGTGGGTTTTATCCTTGCTGGTTATATTGTTTCTTTTGTTGTTGTTGTTAATTTATAAGTTTATTTATTTATTTTTGGCTGTGTTGGGTCTTCGTTGCTGCGCACGGGCTTTCTCTAGTTGCAGCGAGTGGGAGCTACTCTTCATTGCAGTGCACAGGCTTCTCGTTGCAGTGGCACAGGCTCTAGGCGCGTGGGCTCAGTAGTTGTGGTGTGGAGCACAGGCTCTAGGTGCGTGGGCTCAGTAGTTGTGGCACGTGGGCCCAGTAGTTGTGGCTCACAGTCTCAGTAGTTGTGGTGCATGGGCTCAGTAGTTGTGGCTCGCGGGCCCTAGAGCGCAGGCTCAGTAGTTGTGGTGCACAGGCTTAGTTGCTCCATGGCATGTGAGATCTTCCTGGACCAGGGCTCAAACCCGTGTCCCCTGCATTGGCAGGCGGATTCTTAACCACTGCACCACCAGGGAAGTCCCTGGTTATAGTCTTATAATCGAGCATCACTCTCTGTCTGCTTAAATGTTCTGTGTGTGTCTCTCCAGCCTCTGTATCTGTTTCACTTCACAGGTTGTACAGTTGTGTCTGTACAATGACATAGAAGTGCTGGGTAACAGCCCCTTCCTTTCTCTTAACTTCCATTTCCAGTTGTCTCACCATAGTTTCTTTCATGAAGGCCTCTCATCCTTTTTAAACTGTCTTCCTTTTTTGAGCCCTGGCCTTTGCTCCAAATTCTCTGAAACCTGCCTTCGTGAAGTCCAGTGTGTAAGTCTTATGATTAGAAAGAGCCTCAACCATGAAAACGTGTCATTTTAAGAGCCACTTTCTAGATTAACCTCGACCTGTTTCAGAAAACTAGCATGTGTGCCACTGGAGTCAGACCAGACCTTCGATGACACACTTGATCAAACTTGCTGATGGCAAAAAGCGTTGACAGGTGTTTCCTGTCCCCACAGATAGAGAAGTTTTTCCCTCACGTCCTCGAAAAGGAGAAAACACGCCGTGAGGGGGAGCCTTCCTGCCTTTCTCCGGAAGAGTTTGCCTTTGCCAGAGAGTGAGTAAGCAGCGAGAGTGGGACCCGCCTTTATTTCCCTGGCTTGCCAGTGTGTTTGGTGGTTGTGTCCCTGAGGCCAGTCGCAGGGCCACTGCTGTTGGTCTTATAGCCCTGGTGGCTCCGGGGCGTGTCGTCACTGCGATGTGGGTTTGTGTGTTTCAGGTACATGGCTAACACAGAGACCTACCTAAAGAACGTTGCCTTAAAGCACATGCCTCCTAACTTACAGAAGGTGGACCTCTTGAGGGCAGGTGAGCAGAACATTCTCCTTTCGGACATCCCGAGGGGCCGTAGTTTACACCCCACGTATCTCCAGGTGCCTTAGAATAACATCTTCATCTCCACTCTCTTCTCTCGAACGTGGGCAAATAGGTGCACAGATAGATCAGCAGAAAAGAGACAGAGGGGACGGGTTCTGGGTCAAAAACCAAAAATCGTGAAAAGCAGGCGCCGGGGTAGCGATTTCAGCATCACTTTTGTGTTCTTCCGGTTCAGAGGAAATTCTCGTAGCTGCCCCTGTAAGTGCAGACTCACCCGCGTACGCAGTCACCTCCCGAGGGTCCATGCTGTGCTCGGCTCCTCTGGGCGAGGAAGATGCCGGGGTCTGTGGTCTCTGGGGGCAGCAGCGTCCCCCTCACAGGTTCCAGGCCATGCAGGGCCTGTCTCCTCGGGAGGGACGTTAGCTGGGAGGCTGGGACGCCTACGGGGGTCCCTCAGGGCTCCTGATCTTCGGTTGTGAACAGCCTCCCGGCTGTGGGAAGGGGAGCAGGACAGACTGCAGGGAGGCGCCAGGGAGGGAAGCACGGCCATCTCCTCTGCCTCTCACCCCCTTGCTCGGTCCCCTGAAAGTCTGCCGAGCCAAGAGGGGGCCCTGGTGGTAACCCCTAACCTTGGATCAGCCAGCAGGGCCCCTGGCGTGTGGCCTCCAGTCCTCCTCCCCGGCCTTTCCCAGCTCGCCGTGTCCACGCAGGACCTCACGGGGGCCTGGAGTCCACAGGTTCCCAAGCTGAGTTCACGACAGCCAAGCCCTGAGCGTCCCTCGCCGACCCAGCCTGGGGGCCGCGCCCTGAGCCCTGCCGCTCGTGGGGGACTTAGCCCCGGCTGCCACAGCTAAGTACCACTGACAGGACGGGGGCGCCTGACCAGTCGGCGTGGATCTTCTCACAGATGTGGAGGCCAGAGTCCATGGTCAGGGTGCTGACAGTGTTGGTTTCCCTGAGTCTCTCTCCTTGGCTTGCAGGCGGCCGCCCCCTGCACACGCACCCTGCTGTCTGTCCCTCTCCTCATCAGGTTGCATCAGGACCCCACCATGACAGCTTTATTTTGCCTCTTTAGAGGCCTGGTCTCCAAATCCATTCCTGTCCTGACGTACTGGGGTTCAGGGCTTCAGTGTGTCATCGTGGAGGGGACACCAGGAGCAAGCCCACCGCGTGCTGGGCTTGTGGAACTCTGAACTGGTCGTTTTGGTGAACCTGCCTGAGGGACACGGGAGGCCCAGTCCGTGTCCAGTTTGGCCGCTTTCGTCTGCACTTACGAGTGGGGCAAGGACCACCTCCCTAATCACTGCCCAGCACCACCTGTCGTATCCAGTTGAGCCGGGTCCAGGCCGTTGCCCCAGAGCTGCTTCTACTTGATGCTGGCCAACACCTCCTGACGCTCATGTGTCGCTTGTCCTGGGTCCCTTCCAAGGACCAGAGCTGGGCGCCTAGGGCTGGAGCTGTTCGGGAACCAGCCTTCCCTCGTGAGATGAGAGCCTTGCTCACGTAGCCCAGACGCCCCCTGGAGCACGGAGACCACAGTGGCAGAGTCGTGGAAGGGCGTTGTAGCCGAACGTCCTTCGAGGGTTTCCTCAGATCAGCAGCTGTCCAGTGGGCCCAGCTGACCCTGCTGAAGTTGGTGTCTCTGGCAGGCCCAGAACCCCCGAGCAGCCCAGGGGACCCTTCCCAGACCTTTGCGGTCAGTTATCCTGACCCCCCTCCCGTAGACAGGGAACCGAGGGCAGCCCCACACCTGAGCTGGGCTCTGAACACTGAGTTGTCCGGTGGGTCCTCCGGACCCCGCAGGTGATGGGGTCCTCTTGGCACAAACGGAGCCGCAGGCAGGGAAGGGCTGGAGAGCTGCCAGCGCGGGGCACTTCGTGGTGAAGTGCTGGCTGGTGGTAGAGAGGGAGGGATGCTTACAGCGCGCAGCCCGTATTCATCTCCCTGACACTCAAGGCCATCACCGTGTGACCCAGTCTCCCTAACATCCAATCCTCCCACCCTTTATACAGACATACTTTCTGGCCCGATTCACACACTCTGTCCTCCTAAGACGTCACGCATGTTTCTCCCATGGCCCTCGCTCTTCCTCCCAGGTGCCCTGCAGATCTTACGTCCTCATCACTTGTCAAATGAGCGCGTGCCGTGTGAAACCTTGAGGGAAGTATGCTGTTTCTAGAAGGAGCCAGATCTCTCCTCTCATCCCTGCCCCCAAGATGCTTTTACATCAGGGGTCCCTTTGTGCCTGAGGCAGTTAATCCTAGCAGCTTCTCCATCCCGATCTTGTTAGCTGAGCATTTTCTGATCACACTATCGTCCTCCTGGCAGTTCCCAAACCAGATCTGGATTCATATGTGTTTCTGAGGGTGAAAGAGCGACAGGAAAACATACTGGTAGAACCGGAAACAGATGAGCAGAGGTGAGTGGCGTTTGCGTTGTGGATGGTGGGAAGCACTCCTCCCCATGGGGCTGCAGCTGAGCTCCGCGGGTACATTGTTCTCTCTTCCAGGGACTATGTGATCGACCTGGAGGAGGGCTCACAGCACTTGATCCGATACAAAACCATCGCACCCCTGGTCGCTTCTGGAGCCGTACAGCTGATTTAAAACCAGAAGCAACTAACCAAGAGTGAGGACATGGAACGTTGGAGAGCGTATTTGGAAACCCCACGTGTCAGCTGGTGCCCGAGGATGGGAACTTTTCCCGGCAGTGCCATGGGTCACTGGGGCATTGAGATCCGCTCGGGGCAGATCCCTCCCTGGCTGCTCCAGCCAGGATCAGCAGGTGGGGTCATCGCTCTGCCGACCCCGCGGCTGGGCAGGGACACGGAAGCGCCCTTCGTGATGGTGTTTGAACTGAGGAAAGTGAGGCCGAGGGGGTGCATAGAAAGGCCTCGCTGCCTGTGATGAGGGGACTGGTGGGCCCCGACCTGACAGCGGCAGGAGCACTCCCTCAACCCTCCTGGCAGGAAGAGTGTAAATAGATTAAACCGTGTGGCCGCCCTGTATAGTATGTCACTGACTCGTGTAAACTCAGCTTCTGGAGCCTCTGCTCTCGCACTTAAAGCCAACTTCTGTCGTGCCTAACTGAGCATCACAACCAATAAGCTAGTAACTAGGTCTCGGTTTCGTGGCAGAAGGAGCCCGTGGGCAGTTCCCAGCGTGTAGTCTAGTGAGGTGCATCCTCCCCGCGGCGAACTGCAGCGTCGGGCAGTCTCCCGGGCCAGCCTGCAGGCCATGTGCTGGCTTTGACCGGGGCCCCGGGGGCAGAGCAGCAGCAGCTCTCCTACGCCGCCACCTCAGCGGCAGCTGTTCCTTTTTAGGCTCTTCACTTTCTCAAGGGGAATAGATGAAATTAACCTCGGTGAGTGGACAGTGTCTCGGTGACACCCGAGGAGGGAGGTACACACGTGAATCGTCTTCCCTTGGAACGTGATACAGAGCAACTGCCTTCCAGTCTTTCTTGCTTGATGCAAAGGCAGGTTTTCATCTACATGATGTTGGCTCTTGGAGTAATCAGTGTGATATTGCTGTCATTTCCAAGAGAAATCACTAAGTGAAAGCAAGGAAGGTTTTATTCGTTAAGAAAAACGTTTTATATCTCACGCAGTGCTTTGTTTTCTCCAGAGCGTTTTCACCCTCTTCAGCCATTCATTAAATAAATGTGCAGTGAGCATACAGTATGCCGGGCACGGTCCGCCACACTGGGACTCCAAGCCAGAATGAGATGGTCACTGACCCTGCTCAGGTGGGAGAAGTGCCTTGAAGAGACTTAGAACGGGGGGCTCACGGGGGCTCACCAGCATGACTGGGTGCTCTGAGAGGCACTCACTGATTTCAGTGAATCTCACTGAATTAGGCTGAGGTCTGAATAACAAGAAGGGGCCAGACACAGAACTCGAAAGGCTTTCCAGGCAGAAAAGGCAGCTTGTGCAAAGGCCCTGAGGCAGAAACGAATTCTACCTGCAGTCGGTGTGGCTAGAAGGCAGTGGGCACAATGCAGAAGGGTGCAGGATTAAGGTCTGAGAGGCAGGCTGGCCCCAGATCACTTAACGGCTTTGTTAGCAAGGACCCCATGGGTCCTCACAGCATCCTGAGAAGCAGGCAGGGCTGGTAGTAGGTAAATAGGTGGGAAACAAGGTGGGCGTTTAGCAATAAGTCTGAACCCAAGTCTCCGTCCTCGGGGCCACCTTGTGGTCCCATGTCACCGTTGCCTCTGCTGTGGAAAGGAGAGGACCGGGCTGCATCATGTCACCTGCTCCCGCCCTGTTCATGCCGGGCAGCACGGAGGAGTAAGGTCGTCACTGAAGCCACAGAGCTCATTGCTCCATTTCCTAGGTCACCTCTGCAAAGGAAGACTGGTTTAGATAAGCCATTTCGAAATAAAGAGGAAGTTGAATTTCAAAACCAAGTGAAGGGAAATGATGTGGTTTAGTGTGACGTCTTCAACATTTTCAATTTGTGGGGAGTATTTTGCTTTATGGTTAAAAACTCATCACTGGAAGCAGGATGGGACATTTACTTCAAACAGTGGCATCATACCTTATCATAAGCTTGTTGCCAGCGAGATTCCTGAGAAATGCTTGCAGGTCCATATCTGCACGTGCAGCAAAAACATGTACCAGCTGTGACCTTGGAGCAAGACCCGCTGTGTTTACTCTGTGCCCAAACGTTGAGGCCTCAGTGCCCCCAACCCCGTGCACATCCACCTTCCTTCTGTGATGGACTTGAGCTAACCATGAAACTCTCAGAGGGATTGTGAAGTGAGCACATCATACGCCAGTACTTCAGATAAATGTTATGTGATATCGCTTCTATGTGGAACAAAAAAAAATACAAATGAACTTATTTCCAAAACAAATCAATCCACAGACATAGAAAACAAACATGGTTACCAGGGGGAAAGGGGGAGAGAGGGATAAGTTAGGAGTTTGGGATTATTTATTACTATACTATATATTAAATAGATAATCAACAAGGACCTGTGTAGCACAGGGAGCTCTACTCGATATTTTGAAATGACTTGTAAGGGAAGAGAATCTGAAGAGAGTGTACATATACGTATATATAACTGAATCGCTGTGCTGTATACCTGGAGCTAACACGATATTGTAAATCAACGACTGTATACTTCAGTTTAGAAAATACTTCATACAGGTCTTCCCTGGTGGCGCAGTGGTTGAGAGTCCGCCTGCCGATGCAGGGGACACGGGTTCATGCCCCGGTCCGGGAAGATCCCACATGCCGCGGAGCGGCTGGGCCTGTGAGCCATGGCCGCTGAGCCTGCGCGTCCAGAGCCTGTGCTCTGCAACGGGAGAGGCCACAACGGTGAGAGGCCCACGTACCGCAAAAAAAAAAAAAAAAAACCTTCATATAATGTTAAGTAATTTATCATGGGAGGCTAAACATTCCAAATATTTGGAATTGTTCAAAATTGATTTTTTTCTTTTTTGTATCATAGTAAAATACACATAACGTAATTGCCATCTTAACCATTTGTAAGTTCACATTCAGTGGTATTAAATATATTCACCTTGTGCATCCATCACCACCATCCGTCCCCACGACTCTTCATCTTGTGAAACTGAAACTCTATACCCGTTAAACAACTCCCTCCCACCGTCCCTGAAAACCACCATTCTACTTTGTCTTTACGGTTTTGGCAACTCTAAGTACCTCATTACGTGGAATCACAGTTTGCCTTTTTGTGGCTGGCTTATTTCCCTTAGCATAAGGGAAACCTTGGGAAACCCCAAGGTTTATTCATGTTGTAGCATGTGTCGGAAATTCTTTTTAAGGCTAAATAATATTCCCTTGTACGTATAGACCACCTTTTGCTTATCCATACATCTGTCAGTGGACACTTGGGTTGCTTCCACATTTCAGCTGTTGTGAATAATGCTGCTTTGAACATGGGTTGCAGATATCTTCGAAATCCTGCTTTTAAATTTTTTGGCTATACACCCACAAGTGGAATTCCTGGATCATAATGTAATTCTGTTTTTAATTTTTTGAGG
The DNA here is from genome assembly GCF_059928025.1 of Delphinapterus leucas. Classification (NCBI taxonomy): domain Eukaryota; kingdom Metazoa; phylum Chordata; class Mammalia; order Artiodactyla; family Monodontidae; genus Delphinapterus; species Delphinapterus leucas. Next base: position 32,207,192 of record NC_143149.1, read on the forward strand.
AAACACCACACTCTTCCACAGCAGCTGTACCATTTTACAAGGGCTTCAATTTCTCTACATCCTTGCCTATACCTGTTTGCTAGTTTTTTGTAGTAACCGTACTAATGAGTGTGAGGTTATATCTCATAGTTTTGATTTGCATTTCCCTGATGATTCAGCATCTTTTCCTGTGCTTATTGGTTATTCCTACGTCTTCTTTGGAGAAATGTATATTCAAGTGCTTTGTGCTTTTCTAATCCAGTTGTTTTTATTGTTGATGAGTTTTAGGAGTTCTCTGTACATTCTGGATATTAATTCCTTATCAGATATATGATTTGCCAGTGCTTTCTCTCATTCTGTGGGTTGCCTTTTTACTCTGTGGATAGTATCTTTTATGCATAAATTTAAAAAATTTTTTCATAAGTCCAATTTGTTGATGTTTTCTTTTGTCACCTGCGCCTTTGGTGTCAAATCCAGGAAATCATTATGAAATCCAATGTCATGAAGTTTTTATCGTATGCTTTCTTCCAAGAGTTTTATTTGCTTAGGTCTTAAATAAATTTAAAGACCTAAAGGTCCTTGATTCATTTTGAGTTAATTTTTGTATGTAGTGTTAAGTAAGGGTTCAACTTCATTTTTTTGCATGTGGATATCCAGTTTTCCCAGCACCATTTGTTCAAAAGACTGTCCTTCCCCCATTGAATGGTCTTGGTACCCTTGTCAAAAATAATGTTACCATATATGTGAGGGTTTATTTCTGGGCTTTCTATTCTGTTCCATTGGTCTGTATGTCTGTTTTTATGCCAATACCACACTTTTGATTACTGTAGCTTTGTAGTAAGTTTTGAAATCAGGAAGTGTGCTTGCTCCAGTTTCGTTCCTCTTTTTTCAAGATTGTTTTGGTTATTGGGGGTCTTTTGAGATTCCATATGAATTTTAGGATGGGTTTTTTCTGTTTTTGCAAAAAAAAAGTCACTGGGATTTTTATAGAGATTGCATTGAATCTGTAGGTCTCTTTGGGTAGTATTGACATTTTAGCAATATTAAGTCTTCTGGCCCATGAACATGCAATGTGTTTTCGTTGATTTATGTTTTATTTAATTTCTTTCAGCAGTGTCTTTCAGTTTTCATTGTATAAGTGTTTTACCTCCTCGGTTAAGTTACTTCCTAAGTATTTTGTCCTTTCTGATGCTATTTTAAATGGAACTGTTTTTGTAGTTTCCTTTTCAGATTGCTCATATATAGAAATGCAATTGGATTTTGTGTGTTGACTTTCTATCCTGCTACTTTGCTGAATTCGTTTATTCTAACAGCTTTTTCGTGGAGCCTTTAGGGTTTTCTACATACAAGATAAACATCATCTGCAAACAGATAATTTTACTTGGTCCTTTCCAATTTGGATACTTTTTATTTATTTTTCTTGCCTAAGTGCTCTGGCTAGAACTTCCAGTACTATGTTGAATAGAAGTGGTAAAGCCGGGCATTCTGATCTTAGAGGAAGAGCTTTCAGTCTTTCACCATCAAATGTGGTGTTTGCTGTGGGTTTTTAAATATGGCTTTTATCATGTAGAGGTAGTTTCCTTCTCTTCCCATTGTGTTGAGTGGTTTTATCGTGAAAGTGTTGAATTTTGACAAATGCTTTTTCTGCATCAGTTGAAAAGATTTTGTGTTTTTTCCTTCATTTGATGATATGACCTATTACATTGATAATTGTCATATGTTGAGCCATCCTTGCATTCTAAGAATAAATCTCAGTCATGTGTATAATCCTTTTAATATGGTGCTGAATTCTATTTGCTAGTATTTTTTTGAGGATTTTTGCATCACTGTTCATAAGGGATATTGGTCTGTAGTTATTTTTTTAATTGAAGTAGAGTTGATTTACAATGTTGTGTTAATTTCTGCTGTACAGCAAAGTGACTCAGTTATACACATATAAACATTCTTTTTAATATATTTTTCCATTATGGCTTATCCCAGTGTATTGAATATAGTCCCCTGTGCTGTAGTTTTCTTTTCTTGTAGTGTCTTTGTCTGGCTTTAGCATAAGGTTATGCTGGCCTCATAGAATGAGTTAAGAAGTATTCTCTCCTCTTCGGTTTTTTGGAAAAGTTTGAGAATGATTGGTATTAGTTCTTTAACTGTTTGGTAGAATTCACAGTGAAGCCATCAAGTCCAGGGCTTTTTTTTTTTCCCCCGGTTTGGAGATTCTTGATTGCTGATTCAGTCTGCTTACTAGGTATAAAATCTATTCATATTTTCTGTTTCTTTGTGATTTAGTCTTGGTGGGTTTTGTGTTTCTAGGAGTGTGTCCATTTCATCTAGGTTATCCAATTTTTAGCATACAATTGTTCATAGAACTCTTTTATAATCCTTTTTATTTTTGTGGAATCTGTAATAATGTCCCCACTTTCATTTCTGATTTTAGTAATTTGAGTCTTCTCTCTTTTTTTCTTAATCCATCAAGGTAAAGGTTTGTCGATTTCATTGATCTTTTTGAAGAAACAACTTTTGGTTTCATTGATTTTCTCTGTTGTTTTTCTATTCTTTATTTCATTTTTCTCTGCTCTAGTCCTAATCATTTCCTTCTTTCTGCTAGCTTTGGGTTTATTTTGTTCTTCTTTTTTCTAGTTCCTTAAGTTATAAAGTTAGTTTGTTGATTCTCTCTTCCTTGTTTTTTAGTGTAAGCATTTATAGCTATAAATTGCCCCCTTAGCACTGCTTTCTCTATGTCACATAAGATTTGGTGTGCTGTGTTTTTCTTTTCATTTGTATCTAGGTATTTTCTAACTTTCCTTGTGATTTCTTCTTTGAGCTATTGGTTGTTTAAAAGTGTATTATTTAACTTCCATAATTTTGTGAACTTTTCAGTTTTACTTTTGTTATTGATTTCCAGGTTTATCCTCTTGTGGCCAGAGAGAATACTTTGTATGATATTTATCTTTTCAAATCTATTGACACTTAATCTGTGGCCTAATATATGGTCTGTTCTAGAAAATGCCCCATACGCACCTAAGAAGAATGTGTATACTGTTGCTGTTGGGTGGGGTCTCTGTATCATATATGTCTGTTAGATCTAGCTTATTTTAAGTCCTCCATTTTTTTTTCTGTTTGTTCTGTCCATTATTGTGAGTGGGTATTGGTGTCTTTATCTTTGTGGAGCTGTCTGTTTCTCTCTTCAACTCTGTCAGTTTTTGCTTCATGTATTTTGATGGTCTGTCACTAGGTGTGTAAATGTTTATAGTTGTTATATCATCTTGCTGTATTGAACCTTTTATTAATATATAATGTACTTTGTCTCTTGTAACCTTTTCTGATTTAAAGTCTATTTTGTCAGATATTAGTATAGTCACCCCTGCTCTCTTTTGGTTACTATTTACATGGAATGTCTTTTTCCATCCTTTCCCTTTCATCTTCTTTGTGTCTTTGGATCTCAAGGGAGTCTCTCGTAGATGGCATATAGTTGGGTCATGTGTTTTTATTCATTCTGCCAATCTCTGTCTTTTGATCGGAGAGTTTAATTCATTTATGTTTAAGGTAATTACAGATAAGAAGGGACATATTTCAGTCATTGTGCTGTTTGCTTTCTATATGCCCTGTAGCCATTTTGTCCCTCATTTCCTGCATTCCTGTCTTCTTTTGTGTTTTGCTGATTTTTTTGTAGTGAAATATTTAAATTCCTTTCTCATTTTCTATACTCTATAGCCCTTTTCTTTGTGGTTATCATGGGGATAACATGGTAAAGCTAACACACTAATTTGAATTTATATCAGCTTAACTTCAATAAGTTTTTATAAAACTGCTCCTTTACAGCTCTGTCCCCACCCCTTTCATTTGCTGATGTCACAGAACTGCGTCTTTATCCATTGTATGCCCAAAAACATAAATTAAAAATTCATTTAAATGCATTAGTCTAGATTTAGAGTTACACACCAAAGTTACAGTAATACTAGCTTTTACACTAGTAATTGTTGGGAGTTTTTTTCTTAAAATGTGTTAGTCTCTTACTTCATGTAGAAAACAAAAAGTACAGTTACAAACCATTGTTACAATGATGGTAGCTTACATAATTGCCCACGTGTTTGCCTTTTTTGAGATCTTTATTTCTCCATATAGCTTCAAGTCACTGTCTAGTGTCTAGTGTCCTTTCATTTTACCCCACCGGACTCCCTTGAGCCATTGCAGTTGTTGTCTGGGTGGAGAGACAGCTTCCTGGCACTTCCTGCTCTGCCACCTCCCAGAATCCTCTGAGAACTGATTTTTTTTAAATGTATCTAATCAACTAGCTCTGAAAGTACTCTCACCTTGTCCAAAAAAAACCTTCATTTTTTTAAAAAGCAAAATCAGTATTCTTAATATTTAACAGACTTGATTTCAAATAACTTAGTCGTTTCAAAAAAATTGAATATCCTTTCCACAACAGAAAAACAACTACTGGGGGTATTCAAAGGCAATACAGATTATCAATATAGAATATCAAAGGCACTGTAGATTCTGAAGGCAATAGTAATATCTAATGTTTATGATTTATTTACTGTGAATCAGACGCTCATATGCTTTAAGTAGATAAACTGTAAATCTTTACAACCACACTACGCAAGGAAAAACTTAAGATTTGGGGAATGAACAAAAGAGATTACCAGATATCCTTTCAATGGGATGCTTGATCCTTGTAGGGTGTGTGACCACGTCTTTGAATAGGCTATTTTACAACTCTCTAGAGGTAGAAGTTAATTCATAGAAAACTGATAGTAATGTGAATATTCCCTAACTGTTGCTATGCAAGTGATTCCCATCCATGGCAATGCAAATGAATTTTGTGCTGTAGAGAATAAAGCTAAATCCTCATTTGAACTGGTTTTAACATTTTCCTGATTCTGTCATTAAAAAAAATAAGTTAATTCACTTCACCATACAGTAGAAACTAACAAGACATTGTAAAACAACTATACCCCAATAAAAAAAAATTTAAATAAATTAAATAAAATCATTGGCACATGTTCATTTTACATCTGTCCGAGAGTCAACAGTTCCTACTGTTAAATACATTTTTTAAATGTTTCATATATTTGTAAGGTAGGTAATACTGATATCCCCATTTTATAGATGGAAAAAACAGACAGATCCACTGAAGGCCACACCCAGCTACTAGGTAGAGAAGGTGGGTTCAGACCCCGGTGAGCTCAGAGCTCCAGGTTCCATCCTCTTCATTACCTTGTAATACTCTCCACAAAAGGAAAGAAGATCCAAAAGTATTTTGAGCTATGAGAGCTTCACTGGAGTAAATTCAAGTCTTCCATAAAGACTCCTTGGGGGAATAACCACTACCATTCACATGACTTTAGAGGAGATGGCATTTTTCTTAACATGGGAGTATTTTCTGCTTTAAGTAGGTCATGTTCTATATACCAAGATGCTCACAAATTCTCCTGGCTAAGACAAGGAAAAACAATATCAATTCAGTGCACAGTTACCTAAGCCTGGCTTCTTGTCCAATTCTGTTAGGTTCTATGAGAATGAGGACAAAAGTAAATGACTATTTCTGCCCCAAGGAATTTACAAGGAATCCTAAGAAGACTTCCTAAGTAAATCTGAAAATATGAGATTGTTTGACTCAGAAGAAAAATTGTCCTAACAGCCGGGACTAAAAAGTTTGAAAGGAAATGATTTTCTTGGGTTCAGAGCTTTGTATATGACAGAATGTTTTCAGTGAATGTTTAAGTGGGGGTACTGCTTGGGACCCAAAGTTGTTCCCAGCTCAAATGTAAATTTTTTAAAACTTCTACTAACTGCTTCTGTCATCTCTGAACCTGCAATTTTCCTCAAGTATAATTCTAACCATGTCATTGCTTCTCTTAAAAAGCTTCCGTGGTTACTTATTGCCTACAGGAAAGGAAGGGGGGGAAGGAGATTAATATTTTTTGAGCATCCGTGTCCTGGACAGTGGACTGATTGCCCTCCACAAATTACCTTGTTTAATCCTCATAACAACCCTGTAAGGTAAGCACTAGTCTCACCATAGTATCCCAGCTTCCTGGTTAAATTGTATTTTCTCTTCCCCTAAATTGTTTCTAATCTCCTTTTCATACTTACATTTTTACTATTTTATCTTTCTTAAAATCCCACCAAGATTCTTTGGGGAATTAAGTAAGGTATAAATAATTTCACATTAGTAACACTGGTGCCAACAAGATGATTTGGGCATGGCTGCAATCTAATTTCCAGAACAGGTCATGAAAATAACCTAAATGAAAAATGGCATATGCTTCATCTGACTTCATCGTTAACAAACGGCAACAGCTTAGCTCTGTTCGCAGGCATGGCTGCCCTCAACCTCTGGGCAAGTCGGTTGCTCTTCAGTCTGAATGAGACTGTAGCCCGCCTCCTTCATTTTTATGAAAGATCATCAACTTTGCCATCTTCTGGTACCTAAAGCTTCCTGATCTCCAATCAACAGCATCGCATGTCTGCAGTCTGTGGGCTCAGTGATGAGCAGGCTTCTAATCAAGGCATGGCCACAGTTTAATAAGGGAAACAAGAGAGATACGAAGGACAGTATCATCTGTCTGTTTCTCTTGGTTCCCCCAAGTTTTATTTCCATATCAAACTTGATGCCGGAAAGCAATACCCCTGGGCTAAGGTATAAGTTCCTTGCTTTTAGCAAAGAAATAGCCCTGTGAGCAACATCTTCTGTCTTCCAAAAATTATAATTGAAGACATGGTCAATTACATGACCTATTCTTTTCTTTATAAGGATCCGTGTAATAGATTTTTCTTAGAATTTAGTGCAAGTAAAAGTTTGCCTCTTCAAATGTCTATGATTTATTTATTTTTTATTTATTTATTTATTTATTTATTTATTTTTGCGGTACGCGGGCCTCTCACTGCTGTGGCCTCTCCCGTTGCGGAGCACAGGCTCTGGACGCGCAGGCTCAGCGGCCATGGCTCACGGGCCCAGCCGCTCCGCGGCATGTGGGATCTTCCCGGACCGGGGCACGAACCCGTGTCCCCTGCATCGGCAGGCGGACTCTCAACCACTGCACCACCAGGGAAGCCCTATGATTTATTTTTATCAGATAGATGAGTCCTATCACTTCCCCTTGTTAGCCTTCCTAGCAAGGGGCACAGAGGCAATTCCTGTTTCACTGTCTCACTGCAGCTTCCTGTAATATTGCCCTGGATCTTTCCTTAAACACTCTCTGATCTCCTTTGCATGCCTCCAATTTTTCTATTTTATTTTGTCTTAATTTAAAAAGAGAGCCCAATTTGGGGAAGAATCAAGTAAAAGATAAATGTGGAGTAGTCACTTGGGCATATATGAGTAACTTTGTGTCCCCAATTTTTAAAAATATGTATGAGGGGACTTCCCTGGTGGTCCAGTGGTTGACTCCATGCTCCCAGTGCAGGGGGCCCAGGTTTGATTCCTGCTCAGGGAACTAGATCCCACGTGCCACAAGTAAAGATCCCACATGCTGCAACTAAAGATCCCGAACGCCGCAACTAAGACCCAGTGCAGCCAAATAAATAAATAAATACATTTTTAAAATAAAATAAAATATATATGAGAATGAGCCATTTCACAAAACACAAATTCCTAAGTGAGGCACATCAGCAAAAGTGGTGATAAAGGCAAGAGTCGTAGAGTCCTGTCACTCTAGAACTCTAAAAAGAGGGAATAGGTCACGTCAATGATGCAATAAAAATAGTAGTTGCCGGGCTTCCCTGGTGGCGCAGTGGTTGGGAGTCCGCCTGCCGGTGCAGGGGACGCAGGTTCGTGCCCCAGTCCGGGAGGATCCCACATGCCGTGGAGCGGCTGGACCCGTGAGCCATGGTTGCTGGGCCTGCGCGTCCAGAGCCTGTGCTCCACAACGGGAGGGGCCACAGCAGTGAGAGGCCCGTGTACCAAAAAAAAAAAAAAAAAAAATAGTAGTTGCTAACTGTAACTCCATTCAATTGGTACCTGAACACATAGGGTCAGACACTGTGTGTGTAACCTGCTTGTACCCTGTGCATTCAGAGGAAGAAGGCTCCTGACCTGAAACAGCATGTGGTCTAGTGAGAGAGACCAACCAGAGCACAAATCCCAGAAGAACATTCTTTTACAAAAGTAGGAATGGAAAAAAAAAAAAAAAAAGTAGGAATGGGCATGTAGCATTAAGAGAGAGCATAGGAAGGCCTCCAAAGACGAAGAAATCGCCAAAGCTTCCCAGAAGGGGTGATGCCTGAGCCAGGACTTGAACACTCAAGGAGTTAGCCAGGCCAAGGAGGGAAGAGGCGATGGCTGTTTTGGGTGGAAATGCCATGTTTAAAGGCACAGAAGCCATGGGCACATAGAGCATTCTGGGCCCTCCGAGGGGCTGGCTTGGCAAGAGCATAGGATGAGAGGGGGGGTGTAGCCAGAGAGCAGCTTCCCATTTCATAGGGTCTCATAGGAGGCTTATAAGACATACATGATGTGTAAGTTTTACAGGAGTCTGATTTTCCATGCTAAAAAATTTGGATTTTTGCACTAAAACATTTGGAAGCCTCTGAAGGACTTTGATTTGATCAGGTTTGCATTGTAGAAATGTGATTTGCATTTAGAAAAATCCCTCTGCTGACTGTGGAGAATGGAGGCCAGACTACAGAGTTAGAAACAGGTGGCCGCGCTGGCAATCCAGGCGAGGAGAAATGAGGACCCGGCAACACATAAAGGTGGAGACACGAGGCAATGGGCCGGCATCTCCGTGGTCAACTCTCACGCTGACGACAATTTACATGCTGGATAAAATAGAAAAAGTGTTTTTCTAAAAACGTCAGATGGCTAATGAGCTAGTGAGAAATTGTTGCACAAGGTCTAGAGGAAAACAAGTCAGGACAGGTGAGTGAGTCTAGCGTTGCCAAGGCAACATGGTAGCCGTGAAACAGCAGTGCTTCCTACAGCAAACGCAGTGACCCTAAATCTGGGGTTCACAGACAGGCCCACTCAGGGGTCTGTGAGCTTGGTTAAGAAAAAAATTACATTTTCTTTTCACTAACCTCTAAATGAAGCTTAGATTTTCCTTCTATTATGAGTCTAGGCCACAAGCCTCAGTGATGTGTGCATTCCTGTGACTTTGTCACCAACAGAAATCAGCTATTTTCACACCACATTTACAGCTGTATGTATCTCAAAATGTTTAGGGACTTCCCTGGCAGTCCAGTGGTTAAGACTCTGTGCTTCCACTGCGGGGGGCACAGATTTGATCCCTGCTTGGGGAACTAAGATCCTGCATGTCGCATGGCACGGCCAAAAAAAAAATGTCATTTACATTCATCACTATTTCTAAATTGCAGTCACTTTTAGACCTGCTGCTTGAACTTGCTATTTAATGCTCTAATAAGGAAGCACACATATGACTCTATCACAAGGTTTTTATAAATGTTTTGTTAACTGTATTTCAATTTAACGGGCTTCCTCTGTAACTCTGTATATTTTTCCCCTTTAATTTTTTTCTATTTTCTTCTTTTATTTTTTGTTCTCTACATATTTTATGTTTTTAAAACCATCGTTCTGAGAAGGCGTCCACAGCTTCATCAGATTGCCAAAGGGACAGAAGAGGCTAAGCACCCCTGGCCTGGTGGAACTGAAGCGGAACAGTTTGGTCCTTCCCTGCCCCCCACCCCATGTCCTCAGCCTACCTTTTGTCTGTGGAAAAACTTTAGCTGAAGAATAAGTTTAATCAGAGAAGTGAGAAAATGCAGAAACAGAGGAAAACAGTCAAAGGAGACCAAATAATAACAGTTTAGTCATTAAGCATAGTTAAGGATCTTTAGTTCCTCCTTAAGGGCTATAGATAATATTCTGAGCCATGTCCTGTGAGCTGTCTTGTACATACTGAAACCCCCACCAGATGGAAGAAGTTAACTCCATGATGACCAGGCTGTAGCCATGACATAAGCTGCCACAATTCCAAGAATTGGCCTCAAAGAAACGGAAACAAACCGACCCTGGAACTGAAGATTAACTGTACCTAAAACAATCGAGATGACACTGGTCAGGCCACCACATGACCAATTTCATGATGACTGTCAGGGCTGACTGTGCTGTTTCTGCATGTAGCCCCCTCCCTCTGTCTATAAAAGCTCTGGCCCCCTGGGCTTCCCTGGTGGCACAGCGGTTGACAATCTGCCTGCTAATGCAGGGGACACGGGTTCAAGCCCTGGTCTGGGAGGATCCCACATGCCACGGAGCAACTAGGCCCGCGAGCCACAACTACTGAGCCTGCGCGTCTGGAGCCTGTGCTCCGCAACAAGAGAGGCCGCGATAATGAGAGGCTTGCACACCGCGGTGAAGAGTGACCCCCGCTTGCCACAACTAGAGAAAGCCCTCGCACAGAAACGAAGATCCAACACAGCAAAAATAAATTAATTAATTAATCAACTCCAACCCCCAACATCTTCTAAAAAAAAAGCTCTGGCTCCCTGATTGTTGGGGGGTGGGGAGTCGGCCTTTGGACAGGTGTCCACCCTCCCCCCTGGTTGCCCGCCTCCGAAATAAAGCAACCTTTCCTTTCCTACCAACACTTGTCTCTCTCGGGAACTGGCTTTTGAGCGGCAAACAGCTGGACCTGGGTTCGGTAACAGAAAAAGCTGGAGTCCAGGGCCTGTGAAGGTTGAGAGCTCTGGTAACTTCATTCAGTATCAGGACTCTACAAGTGCAGGTGAATTAGAAGCGCAGCAACCCCTCACACAGAGATTTTAGGCCAGCTTTGAATCCAGTGGATGGTCCTGAAAATTTCAAACTCGTAAATTGGATTAAAGCAATCCAGGCACCTGATAGGACTAAAATCATCTCTGAGGAAAGAGAACATCCTCGGCCTTAAATGATTTCTATCCATAATTTTTCAAATACAATATCTAACATAGAGATAACTGGCCATAAAAGGAAAAAAAACAAAGGGGGAACAGATAACAGAGACGCAGGTCCTCTAGATGGTGGAACTAATAGACACAGGCTGGAAACCGGCCATCCTCATGGAGATAAAACACGAATGCAAACATTTCAGGGAGGAACTAGAAGGAATACAGAGTAATGCTGCAGATTTGAAAAAGAATGTTAGCAAAGATCAAGCCTGAGAGAAGGGGATGAGCAGTTAGATTGGAGGTGGGCGGAAATTGGAGTAAAAGAGAGAGGAGGCTGGGACTTCCCTGGTGGTCCAGTGGCTAGCTCCCAATGCAGGGGGCCTGGGTTCAATCCCTGGTCAGGGAACTAGGTCCCACGTGCATGCTGCAACTAAGACCCAGCACAGCTAAAAGAAATAAGTAAGTAAATTTTTTTTAAAAAAGAGAGAGAGAGGAGGCTGGCTACCCACCTGATCTGGGTAACTGTGAAAACAACAATGCCATTCATTGGTACAGGATAATGTAGAACAATTTTGTAAGGTGGAAGTGGAGTAAAGAAAGTGATGGGGGCTTCCCTGGTGGCGCAGTGGTTAAGAATCTGCCTGCCAATGCAGGGGACACGGGTTTCAGCCCTGGTCCGGGAAGATCCCACATGCCATGGAGCAACTAAGCCTGTGCACCACAACTACTGAGCCTGTGCTCTAGAGCCCACAAGCCACAACTACTGAGCCCACGTGCCACAACTAGTGAAGCCCGCGTGCCTAGAGCCCGTGCTCTGCAACAAGAGAAGCCACCGCAATGAGAAGCCTGCACACCAGAAAGAAGAGTAGCCCCTGCTCGCCATAACTAGAGAAAGCCTGCGTGCAGCAACGAAAACCCAATGCAGCCAAAAATAAATAAATAAAATAAATAAATTTTTAAATTAAAAAAAAAAGTTACTCAATCCCTCTGTTAAAAAAAATATAAAGAAGAATTTTTAGAGTAATGCTAAATAGTTCATTCTTTAAAAGGACTAAACAGTAATATAATTACTTACACAGCAAAAGAAGTGTTCTCTGAACATCAGGACATCTCTAGACTACAAGGAAGATAAAATCGTAGACTGGGCAATGTTACAGACTGAATGTTTGTGTCCCCACCACTGCACCAACAAATTTCATGTGTTGAAGCTCCAGTACCTCCAGGTGTTGGTATTTGGAGGTGGAGTCTTTGGGAGGTCATTAGGTGTAGATGAGGTCACGAGGGTGGGGCCCCTATGATGGGATTAGTGCCCTTACAAGAAGATGAAGAGCCCAAAGTCCTCTTTCTCTCCACCATGTGAGGACACAGCAAAAAGGCAGGAAGAGGGCTCTCATCAGAACCCATCTGCACTGACACTGTGACCCAAGTCGTCCAGCCTCCAGAACTATGAGAAATAAATGTTGTTTAAGCCACTCAGTCTATGGTATTTTGTTTTACCACCCCAAGCTGACAGCAAACAAGAGACCCATGGAATTTCCATCCCTGGGAGCCTCTAAGAAATGCATAGCCCTGTCCTCTCTCAGATGGGAACCTGGGCTTTCCTCACTGCTTGTGATTCACAGCCAACCACTGATGGCTTAGACTCCAGTGACCTTTAAAATGAACCTGCTCCATTTAATGAATTAACCAGAACAGCTGGGGGTCTGGACATGGTGATGAATGATGAGACCATCAGTTTGCATGTGGTAATTCAAGGCATATACTAGATCTGATGACCCAATATGATCCTGATTTTTAAGGGGCAAATTAGTTTTGTGGGATTAAAAAATCCAGGAGGAAATGGTTGTGGAATTACTCAACTGAAAAGAAAAAGGAAGGAATTAAGCAAGTTTTTATTTTTTAATTTATTTAATTAATTAATTTATTTATTTTTGGCTGCGTTTGGTCTTTGTTGCTGCTCACGGGCTTTCTGTAGTTGCAGCGAGCTGGGGCTACTCTTTTTTTTTTTTTTTTTTCGGTACGCGGGCCTCCCACTGCTGCGGCCTCTCCCGTTGCGGAGCACAGGCTCCGGACGTGCAGGCTCAGTGGCCATGGCTCACGGGCCCAGCCGCTCTGCGGCACGCGGGATCCTCCCAGACCGGGGCACGAACTCGTGTCCCCCGCACCGGCAGGCAGACTCTCAACCACTGCGCCACCAGGGAAGCCCTGGGGCTACTCTTTCTTGCGGTGCACGGGCTTCTCATTTGGTGGCTTCTTTTGTTGCAGAGCTCGGGCTCTAGGCACATGGGCTTCAGTAGTTGTGACTCACGGGCTTAGTTGCTCTGTGGCATGTGCGATCTTCCCAGACCAGGGCTCGGACCGTGTCCCCTGCATTGGCAGGTGGATGCTTAACCACTGTGGCACCAGGGAAGCCTGCAAGGTTTTTTTAGTGAATGTTAAAAGACCAAAAATTTATAATATTATGACTAGTGGGGGGAAAGCAATGGAGTCTTATAAAAATCAAGCTGCTTTGGGGCTTCCCTGGTGGCACAGTGGTTAAGAATCTGCCTGCCACTACAGGGGACATGGGTTCGAGCCCTGGTCCGGGAAGATCCCACATGCCGCGGAACAACTAAGCACGTGCGCCGCAACCACTGAGCCAGTGCTCTAGAGCCCACATGCCACAACTACTGAAGCCCCTGTGCGTAGAGCCCGTGCTCTGCAACAAGAGAAGCCACCGCAATGAGAGAAGCCCACGCAGCGCATCGAAGACGTAGCCCCAGCTCGCTGCAACTAGAGAAAGCCCATGCTCAGCAACAAAGACCCAACTCAGCCAAAAATAAATAAATAAATAAATTTTTAAAAATTGCCTGTGAAACTGCTCTTGCCATCTACATAAGCTTTGATAGCAGTGCCAAGATCATGCTGAGCTTGGCATCAGCCAATACAAACAGAGAAAAACAAACTTACACAACGTAGGTCATGAAAACACTTACTGAAAGTATAAGAAAAAAAGAAGCCAAATCTAGAAAAGCACAGCCCAACTACATTCTGTTCCCCTACAGTAACTTGACACTTAAAATAGTGGAAAAGTGGATAACAGAGAAATAAGCAAAGCTGTAACAGACTGATATTGACAAAGCAAAATAGAGGTATCTATAGAATTATCAACATAGACTCCAAGGTGAAAAAGACTAGATAGGATAAAGAATTTTATCATCCATTGATATGGGATGAAATCACTTAGAAGATATAATAGTGATGAGTCTTCACACGCCGAATAAGACAGTGTTACAATAATATGAACCCTAAACTGTTGGAGAATATACGGATTTGAGAAAAACGCAAACCTCATAGGAGACTTGAACTCTCCTTTCTCAGAATCTGAAGATCAAATTGGGGAACCTCATTTGAACAAACTGAGAAAGCACTTGCTTTTTTTAAGAAAATTTGTTCACATACTAGCCAACAAAGAAAAGCTCAATAAATTCCACATTTTCTGAATGCTAGGAATTAAACCCCAAGATGATCAGCAACCTTGCCAGTTTTGTTCACCTTTGTACCTGAGCACCTGACACAATGTTTAGCACACAGTAGGGATCCAAAAGTATTAGTTTCATAAGGAAGGAAGGATGACCCACAATACAACACAAAAGCAACTTGAAGAATACATCCTCCCCCCAATTAGAAATTTCCATTACACTCTTCAAAATAATTCTTGTGTCAAAGAGAAAACTGAAATGGAAATTAGAACCTATTTAAAAGTAAATGGCAATAAGAGTACTGTGTATAAAAATGTACAGTTTAAAAAAATGTACAGGTTGTCTTTGTGGAAAATTTACACTTTTAAATGCATTTCTTGGAAAACATAAAAGATTGCAAATAAATGAAATAAAGTATTCTGCTGAAGAAAGTAGAAACAAAGTATTATAGAAAAAGAAAAGGGGAAATCATAAAATGAAAACAAAAGATAACAAGCTAGACAAAAAGAAAATCACTGCCTAAAAAATTAAAGGAAAACTAGTCTGATCATGAAAAAATAGAAAACACAAATAAAGTATATTAAGTATAATAAAAGGACTGCAGATAACACAGAGCTTTTAAAAAATTAATAAAACACTATGCCCAACTTCACATCATTAAATTTAAGTTTAAATTTAAAGTTTAGAAGAATGGCTAATTTTCTAAGAAAATACAAAGGATCAAAACTGACTCAAGAAGAAGTAACATCACCTTGGTTGGTCAAATATTTCCAAATACATTTTCCTAGTCTTTTGTTTGTTGACTTTTTTATGGTGTCATTAGCCATACAGAATTTCTCCCACCCCAAAACTATACAAATATTCTCCGATAATCCTTTCTTATGACTGATATTTTTTAAATTAAATTCTTCAGTTATTTTTGGTGCGAGGCAGCGGTCTACCTTTATTTTCTTCCAGCTAGATAGCCCACTTGCCAATGTCATTTATTAACCTAAGAGCTACTACTACTTAATTTAAAAATATACAAATGGCTTACTATAAAAATTGGCCAAAGGTTGGAATATGCATCTGATTGAGAAGGAAATGGAAATGACCAATAAATACATGAAAAAATAATACATACCATTTTTGTTTAAAAATATAATCAAAACAATCATGAGATACTGTTTTTCACCTATCATATTGGCAAATATTTAAAGTTTGACCATTTTTAGTGATGGTGAAGGTATGGAAAAAGGGTAATTCTTCAAGGTTATCGGTGAAATTATAAACGTATTCAGCCTCTCTGGAGGCGGTTTGGCCGCACTTAACAGAATTTTTAATGTGTACCTTTGAACTAACAGTCCTCATTCTAAATACCTGTCGAGGAGAAGTTCTCACACGTGTACAAAAATGTATGTATACAAGAATGTTGGTTGGACTATTTTATCAGCCAAAAACATTGAGAATCCCTTAAATGTCAATAGTAGAGTATGGTGGACCCAATATGATGGACTCCCATGCACCAGGGTGAAAAATAGGCTACATCTATAATATACTAATATGAAAAACGCACATTGCCTGTATGTACCCTGAGGCCATTTTTGTAAGAATAAAATCTCCAAACCACTTTATAACCAACAACTTTACTTTCTTGCTGTTTTTTTTTGAAATAAACTTTTGATTGATTGAAGTAGAACACACATACAGAAAGTTACACAAAGAACATACCTGACTTTACCACCACCCAGATCAAGAAGTGCATTATTATCTAGGAGTCTGGAGCACAAGAGAAAGGTCCAGGCTAAAGACAGAGACTTGGGAGTTAGCATAGGAAAATAATTGACTATTGTCAAAATCGGATAAGGACATCCAAGAAAAAGGTATAAAGTGAAAAATGTGAGGGCTGAGGACTTGGGGTACATTAAAGCCTAAGGGGTAGGGAGAGTATACTGGGTCTGCAAAGGAGACTGAGAAGGATGCCCAAGGTAAGAACCCCAGGAAAGAGACAAGATATTGGAGTAGAAGGACGTCAGCTCCTATTCTTACAAAAACACCAAAATCACAACTAACTGCTGAACAGCCATCGACAAAAAAAAGAAAACACACACACACACTGGAACCTACCAAAAAAAGATAACCTGCATCCAAAGACAAAGAAGAAGCCACAACAAGATGGTAGGAGGGGTGCAATCGAGATAAAATCAAATCCCATACCCTCGGGATGGGTGACCCACGAACTAGAACCCCAGGAAACTGGTCCACCACCTGAGACAATCTGATCCAGCAGAGGCTCAAAGCCCGCGAGTGCCATCCAGGCACACAGGTGGGATGCATTATGGATGTACTTTGTATACTATGACCCTGTAACTCCAGCCACAACTGACTGAACCAGAAATCATTGCCCAGGGCTCTGTGCCAGCTCTCAGTATTGGTCAATGAGTGCCACACCCAATGACCCCCCAGTCTCTTTGGATCACACATGTATCGAGTAGTACATCAACACAGAATCCAAAATGGAGAGAGAAGGCAGTAACAGAAGTGTGATTGGGAGGAAACCATGGTGGAGAAAAGCGGCCAGAAAGTGGGTAGCTTGGAGTAGCGTAAGGAAAAGCAGCAAGGCTGACTCTCTCACAGAAGCAGAGAGTGCCGTGGGAACCCTGGGGAAACTTCTCACTCCTGGAAGCCTGTCTTTCACAGCTGAAAGGAGTTCAGTCTCATCACCGATCTTCCTCTCCCTATCACAGGTGACCCTAAGCCTGCCTGGTCAGGGACGGAGTGCCACCGCCTGCGCAGAGTGTCTGAGTCACGCTTCTTGTCACCTTTTCATTTCCCCAACCAAGTGTTTAAGACATGAAAGGCCTGATTGGCTGCGTCCCGGGCCGGTGCCTCAGTGCGGCTGGCCCTTGAGGGGTCAGGAGCATATAAATAGTTCTTGCTGGGGAACCTGGTCTCAGACAAGAGGAGAGACATCTCTGCCACCGCTGCTGCCCAGACCCGAGTGGGGTAAGCGCTCCTGCGTCCAGGAATTGGGAGCTCCCTGGGCGCGCAACGCTCTGCCACTTCCTGCCTGCGCTTCTTTGCATCCACTTCCATCCGACACGTGTGGGCCGGCGACCCAGGGGAGGAGAAGTGCAGTGATGGGGCGAGGGGAAGGGGGTAGGCGGACTGCAGTTGAGAATGCCTGGCCCTTCTGCCCTGTCATAAGAAGGCCCTTCCTTCTCTGTTCAAAGGTCCCGGTGCTGCCGCGTCACCCGCGCGCGGCCCCATGCACCTGTGCCTCCGCCGCAGCGCATCCCCGCAGCAGCGCCCCACGGACCGTCCCAGAGGAGCTGCGTCCCCGGTCATCCTTCCGCTCCTGCCTGGCATCGCCTCCTGAAGCCCGGAGACGCAGAAAGCGGGTGGTGTTCGCAGACACCAAGGGGCCCTCGCTGACGTCGGTGCACAGATTTGAAGATGCTGCGGGCGGAGACTCAGAAGAGGACTCCTGCCGCGGGTCCAGCTGCGCGCGCCCTGAACAGCCCAGCTCGCCAGAGCCAAGCCTCTAGGCCCCGGGCTGCTCCGCCACGGGCAGGACTCCGGGATCCCGGGAGACGTCTTCAGACCCCTCGGGCGCCGGGAGCAGTGTGCGGGGCCGGGGGCCTCCTGCGAGGCGCGGTGCGGGCGCGCGGGCTGGGATTCCAGAAGGTGTTGCAGATGCGCATAGCCTTGGATGCCTGGGGTCTGTCCTTGAAGCGCCCCGTGTCACACGCCCAGTGCTGGCGGAACGCACAACACGTCCGCGCGGTGTTGCCGCGGGGTCCCCCGAGGCGGGGGGCACCATCCAGTCTTGCTCCTCTTTAGAGTGTGTTCAGAGCTTTCGAGGGACGATGATCAAGGTCAAAATTATTGCTTGGCGCCTACTTCACAGTCCTGCTCATCGGAATGAAACTGAACTCGGCGAGGGCCCACAGACGGGAGCCCTCGGGGATACTTTTTATGAGCAAAGCGTGAATCTCTTGCCCAGGACGTGCGCCTTTCCTCTCTCGCCTGGAGCCCATCTCAGACCCTTACAGCTCCTGCATCACAGTGGGCAGACAGGAATGACGCAACTCCTAGTCGTCCAATAAGCCTTGAATGCCTTGCATTCTTATCTCACAAGGTCAGGAAGTAGACCAAAGAGATGAGATTTCCTTTAGGAAGATGCCGCCAATGGCGCCTTTCACGCTCTGCAGGAAAGCTTTTGGAGTGTGGAAACAGAAGAAATGTAAACAAAGCTTTTCTATGTAATTTGTTCAAAGGCCTGGCAGAGAGTGTCCGTAAGGATGGTGTGGAGGGTAGGAGGGGTGAGGGAGGGGTTCTTTACATTAAGGCAGGACTATGCAGCGCAGAAACAGGCTCTTTTACTTCCCTCCCTGTTTGGAAAGGCCTCGTTTTCTGGTAACTCGGAATCGTCTTGCTTCTTCAACTTTGGCCAAGAGAAATATTTGTTAAAGCATTTTCGAGTTGTAAACACTTGACCTTTCCCCTCTTCAGCAGATAAGAGGCAGGGACAAGTTTGTCTACCTTAAAGTAGGTAGACTTTAAAAAATTATGGTTTAGTACCGTTTTTTTCAAGCCGCAATTTACTGAGGCCCAGAAGGCTGACCTTTGCTCCCATGGCCACCCACACTTTCCCTGTTGTATTTACTACCCCGTATTGAAACTGCTGACTGAACTGTGTCTCCTGTAAGGTAAAGAATGTTGCCCACCATCCAGCTCTACAAGAATCAGGTCATTAGCCAGTGCAGTCGCTGGCCTACAACACACTCTGAAAGGAATTCAGGGCGAAGACCAGTTTGGGGCACTTTGTGCTCTGCGAAAACAGGCCAAATGAGCCCTGAGATAGTTAGAAATATTGCAGGAGACATTTTTTATGAACCTGGATTCGTGCATCTTCCTCTCCTTAGAAAAGCACTAAAATCGTTAACTGAGATACCTGCTGTTTGTAACTAGCAGTAACCTTCTGCTGAGATGTATGCTTGAGTGCACATACCCTTTTGCCAAAATCACATGTATACTGATCTTATCTCTTCGGAGCAGGTGCCTCAGAGCTATCTGAGAGGCTGTCTCCCTGGCTATAGTCCTTAATAAGTTCCCCAATAAAGCTGAAACAGCTCTCACGTCGTGGGGTTTTATTTCAGTCAACAACTCCCTCAGGTCTGGGGAGGCTGGGACAGACCTGCCATGTACACTGCAGTCCCTGAGCCTGGCCACCACTGAGAAGCCCAGAATGTATGGGTTGGTATAATACATGAGTATTTGTGCCAAGTATGCCAAGTATGCTTCTAGCTTCAGTTTACAATATTCTGAGATCTTTAGGCTTTGGAAGATTTTAATCTCTTTTCAGAGTTTGTTCATTTCCTCAGTTTATTGTTCATGGATGACAAATTTTAAATAACCATGCTTTTTAAAAAATCTTTATCTGCTCTGATCCTTGACTTGTTGGGCTACAATTGTTTGTGCCAGTGGCTGGCTATATAAATGCAGTCATAGTGGTCGAGCAAGCAACCTTCTCTTTATTTTTCTCCCTAAAGGGCCTGCCCTGGCCAATTCACTCTGTAAAACAACCAGGTGGTTAACATCGTAAAGAGAGAGGCGGCCAAACACAGAGGCTTCCAGGGACAGTGTGAACACAGCTGCAACTTCCTCATCTGAAAAGGGATGCTGTTGTGACTGCCTCTGTTTCCTCCCCATCCCTATATCCTGCCTCTAGTCCTGACTCCATTAAGGGATGATCGGGAATAGGGTAGGTGGTCCCCACAGGGTATGTTGTCAGGATTGGGGAACGAACGCTCTCTGAAATTAAAGCTGGTAAGATTGTCCATGAAAAAGTTAATCAACAGTCAACCTGGGGCTTCCCTGGTGGCGCAATTGTTGGGAGTCCGCCTGCCGATGCAGGGGACACGGGTTCATGACCTGTTCCAGGAAGATCCCACATGCCGTGGAGTGGCTGGGCCCGTGAGCCATGGCCGCTGAGCCTGCGCGTCCGGAGCCTGTGCTCCGCAGCGGGAGAGGCCGCAGCGGTGAGAGGCCCACGTACCGCAAAAATAAAAAATAAAAAAGACCCAGTCAATCTAAGAAAGAAATGGAAAATGTTCTTCACGCCAACCTGAGGATTATAACCCAGGAGACAGTCTTTTAGAAGGCTCTGAGGACTCTTTCGAAGAGGTAAAGGGGGAAGCCAGTATATGTGTGATTTTGGCAAATGGTTTATGCAACCATGCAATCATCTTGGTAGGAGGTTACTGCTATTCACGATGAACAGATATCTTAGTTAATGGTTTTAGTGCTTTTCTAAGTATGGGAAGATGCAAGAAACTGGATTCATAAAATTTTCTCCTGAAAATATCTAACCGCCTCAGGGCCAGTTTGGCCAGTTTTCCCAGAGCACAAAGTGCCTCATACTGATCTTCCCCCAGAATTCCTTTCAGGGTGTCCTGTAGGTCAGCGACTGCAGTGGCTAATGACCTGATTCTTGTAGAACTGGATGGTGGGCAGCATTCTTTATCTTACAGTCCCCTCCCTTGTGGTCTTAATTTCACCCAAGGTTTGGGAAGCATTTCATGACCAGTTTGTCTCACGTCGCTAGGAATGCTCATTCCCAGGTCAGGCGAGGATTTTCTTGATAGGCCTCTCAATGTGCTATTACTGCATTTGGTCCTGTTCATAGTAGCTCAGAGCCTCTGGATCGCCAGTCTTACTAGTCTCTTGTGGTCCAGGAAATGGTTTCCTCTTCTTGCTTCTTCCCCTATCTAGAGTTACAATATATTACAGTCATTGATCTTATAGAACTATATAGTTCATCAATCATTTCAAGTCACCTAATAATCATTAACTTTATTTGAGACTCAGTCACACATTTGCAAGAAACAATAATCTTGTAAAATCGGCAGAATACAAGTATCAATAATATAGCTAGTAGCATTAATAAGGTCATAAGTAAGTATTTAAGCTAAGAACTTCCATTAGGTGTGGCCTAGTGTCTCCCCAGGTCATCTGACCGGTCTGTTCTACACCAATCACTGTCTTTAAGGGAAACAATATATTGGCATTGTACATTGAAAGCTCACCAAAGGTGTCGGCACATACAAGGTGAGTGGTGGGTCATTATGACCCCTTACAAGATTGAGGAAGGAATGTTATCTTCTAAGGAGTTACATGGCTGGCGCCAGAAGAAGAAAAATGGATCTATATGGCAAGTATTTCTGCCATTGGAGAGGTCTGGTTAACTTATAAAACAGATGCACAGTGCACACTGGAGGGGAGAGAAGAGGCCTCAAAGGACAGATTTTATGTTTAAATTTTGTGGGGTTTTTTGTTTATATTTATTTTATATGTTATGTTTAACTTTTTGTTTATTTTCTATTTTATGTTCCATTTTTGTTTTATTTTATTTCAATTTTATGTCTTGCCTTACAATGTGAATTTTTATTTCATCAGTGTCAACAGAAAAAGTAAGTAGCCAGCTATAAAGGTGACTTACCCCTAGAAATGTGCTGTAATATATTTGTAATGAAATTAAGCTTTCTAAAATCTCATCGATGAGCCTTTGAAAAAGTACTACTCATGTCAGAACTCACCACTGGGGAGGGGACGTCTGGAAGACCATGTGGGTCTGGTCTCACAATTACGGGGACCTGGAATCTAGGCTTTTGATATTATCTCCGATGACGTTATACATGCCACCACAGCCATAGCTAACAGGATTGAAAAAAGCTGCTACTCATCATGATCTGTGAATTTCGCAAGCCCGTAGTGCACTTTGAATTAATATTTGGTATTTTATAAAGCCTTATCTTGTAAATTGCACAACTGTGCTCATTGCCCCCTTTTCTGTTAGAATTGTTGATTTTGGAAATATGCACGTGTACTATATGTCACAATATTAATCCTGTAATTCTTTTTTCATAGTGATAATCTCAAAAAAAAATGAAAGTGGCTCAGGACCCTCTTGACCTCTGAAGACTCCAGACTAAGATAAACTGGTCTAATGTATAACACCCTTTCTTATCTGGGTAATATTTCCATTCACTGAGCTCTGACCTTTTTGCTGTTATGAACCCCTTTTACTATTTTTCCCCACACACAATGTGTGTTGTCTACCAAATTTCATGCATTCAGTACTAGTTCATTTCATGATTTCATTAACTGCGTAAATAATTTGTCAAGTTTCTGATGGTTACATTGTGTAGTTTTTACTCATTCAACAAACATTGATTGAGCAAGTGCTATGTGCCAGATACTAACTACTAGGGATGGAAAGATGGATTTAAAAAAATCACAGTCCAGTGAGGGAAGCCAGCCATATAAATAGATAATAAAAATGAATAGGGAATTCCCTGGCCGTCCAGTGGTTAGAACTCCGTGATTTCACTGCCAGGGGAAGGAGGGCGTGTGTTCAATCTCTGGTCAGGGAACTAAGAGTGTTAGGGACACGAGGGAGAAATCAGAGACCACTTCCTGTTGGAGTTGCCCGCTGTCATGAGTCCCTACAAGCTGAGCAGATGTTTGCCAGAAAATGCATTTTAGTTAGCTTAAGTGGCCTTATTTACATATGTAATTTCCACTAGACTTTTTGAATTAAAGCAACTGAAGCTCCCCTTTTCTTTTCTTGAGACTCTCTGGAAGGCAGCCCGTTGTCTTAATGGAGGTGATAATGACTGGTGGGTGTGAATTTTAGAAAATGGAGAGCCTTAATGGAGGTGATAATGGCTGATGGGGGTGAATTTTAGAAAATGGGGAGCCTGGCGAAGAGGAGTAGTTTCCCGTATTCATCCAAGAGGATGCTTTGCTCAGCCAAGGATTTTTCAGCTACGTGGCAGGTAGAATGCTGTACAAGTAGAATTTCGGGGGTGTATCAGATTGCCAGAGCCTTTACAGTCACACATTTCCTTTCTTCTTCTTTTAAATGTTATAGTCAACAGCAACCTATTGGTATTGATTTGGTTTCCCAAGTAGATTTCCTACCGCTAAGGGTATGAACTGACCTATGGATTCTATTATCCCAGTTATATTATTCTATTATTCTAGTGAATTAAGCATTTTCAATTAGCCACCTAAATTAATAAATAAGCCTTATCTTATTATCAGTGTCTCCTGTTGGCTTGATTACTACAGATCAATCCCCAGAGCCGGGTCATCCTGCTGTGAATTGGCAGAATTGAGTCTGTGTATATTCAAACTGAGGACCACAGTGTGGATACAAACTGAGAAACTGGTCTTCATTTTGCTCTTAACTGCAAAGTCCTACTTAAGACCGAGTGTCCTTGTATTAATCTGATCCAACATGTATATCATCCATATTCCGAGGATTCTTAAATTTATATTACTAGCCTGGGTCTCTCCTCCCAACTCCAGACTCATATGTCAAAGAATAGCATATCAAATGGTGGTTCCCCGGAAGTTAAAAAGAGAACTACCACACAATTCAGCAATCCCATTTTGGGGTATATAACCAAATGAACTGAAAGCAGGAACTCAGATATTTGTACATTCACATCACAGCAGCATTATTCACAGTAGCCAGAAGGTGGGGGCAACTCAAATGCCCACCAGTGGATGACCAGGTAAAGAAACTGTGGTCTACACATACAATGGAATATTACTCGGCCTTGAAAAGGAAGGAAATTCTGGATGAAGCTGGAGGGCATTATGCTAATTGAAATGAGCCAGTCACAAAAAGACAAATATTGTATAATTTCACTTCTATGAGATATGAGTACTCAGAGTCATAGAAATTGAGAGTAGAATGGTTGGTTGCCTGGAGCTGGGGGAAAAGGATTAGGCAGTATTTGTTTAATGGATACAGAGTTTTCTTTTTACAAAATGATAAATTTCTAGAGATTGAGTGCACAATAACGTGAATATACTGAACACTACTCAACTGTACACGTAGAAGTGCTTAGGATGGTCAATTTTATGTGTATTTCACCACAATGAAAACATTTTTCAAAAAGAACCCAACTTTTGCTTAATTTGGCCTTTTCTCTAGGGGCTTGGAAATGAGCATCTCTGTTGCTGGTTGTGGATTCACCTCTCAATAAATGTCAAAGGCTTTGCACACATAAAGGTGACTTGGATGGGAAAGAAGTTATACAGCACACGAACGGGATTATTCTGCTGGGGGAAGGAGTATCTTTTTTTTTGGCTGTGTTGGGTCTTCGTTGCTGCACGTGGGCTTTCTCTAGTTGCAGCGAGTGGGGGCTACTCTTTGTTGCGGTGCGCGGGCTTCTCATTGCAGTGGCTTCTCTTGTTGTGGAGCATGGGCTCTAGGCACACGGGCTTCTGTAGTTGTGGCACACGGGCTCAGTAGTTGTGGCTCGCGGGCTCTAGAGCTCAGGCTCAGTAGTTGTGGCGCACAGGCTTAGTTGCTCCGCGGCATGTGGGATCCTCCCAGACCGGGGCTCGAACCCATGTCCCCTGCATTGGCAGGCGGATTCTTAACCACTGCGCCACCAGGGAAGTCCAGGAGTATCTTTTAAAAGGAGTATCTTCCCAGTTCATAGCACCGTGTGACATACACACAGCAGACACAGTGATCGCAGAGGCGCATTTTGGGAAATGAGTTCAAAGTTAGGACGGCGTGGGAGGTTATTAAACTTCTCACTGAGCTCTTAAACACTGTGATCCCCTACTCTTAATGGACTATCCTTCATCAGGTTTTTTAAATTACTCAGGTAATTTTTGTAGTATGAGAGTATATTCATTCTAGAATGTGAAAATTCCTTTAACAATAATCTAAAAGTCCCAATTCACCGTGACAAGGAGTTTACTGTTGGATATAAGCTGATCATGCTATAGGCAAGAGGCCTCCTCTGTAGGTAAGCCTACTTTGTGTCTAACTTTTCAAGCTGCTTGCTCATTTTCTCTCTCCCATTTGTATTCCTCATGCCTAGAAATGACCATGACAGAGATGTGACCAGATCACTGACCTTTGCAAACAAAAGTTTGGAGCCTAAGGGAATTATATTAACCCGGTTCTTATTGGCTTCCGCTTTGGAGAGAAGTTTGATTGCCTTCCTGCACTCAAGAAGTTTAGAGATGGTCTCAGGGAACGTGTACATATTCTCTCGCGCATGTGTGTGCGTGTATGTGTGTGTGTGTGTGTGTGTGTGTGTGTGATACCCAACAACTGAGTCTACTATTTGGTTGGGCAAAGAATCAGTCAACACCATTTGTGTTCAGTCTCTAGTATGTGTAAAACATTTTAAAATTTCAAAATTATTATGTACAAAGAAATGTAGTGTATGATAAGAATTGTGAGGAAATTTAAACATGAATATATATGAGCAAAGCAGGTGAATGGATGACTTCTACATTTTGACTGATTCTGGATCAAGAAAGGAGAGCAGATATAAGAACTCAGATATAAGAGCATTTATGATGGTGGTGGCCACTTTAAAGCCCTATGCCTCGCGTTGATGATGTCCAGTTTCTCCTTTTATGGAACTTAATCTATTTGACGATTAGACATAGGCATGCATTGTTTGGCTTTGCATCATTGGGACCAAAATTTGTTAAATGAATGGATAAATGATTGAGTTAATGAATATGGGATAAGTCCCACAGGTGTGGTAGCATTTAGCATGGGGATGAGCGGTCCAGTGTTTGAGAGCAGAGCCATCATTCTTATATGATGATTTTGAGGTCTAAGAATATGGACTTTACCCTCAAGCCTTACTATTAGATCATTTAGCATGGATTGGCAATCTGACAGCAGTGTGCAGAATAAACTAGGAGGGAGGGCTTGATCTTTTAAGAACAGGAAGGAAAAGGGCTAATTTTTTTTAAGGAGAACCAATTTTAGGGCAGATGATACAGGTTTGGGTTAGGCGTTTGAAGTTTAAAGAGATGGTGAGCAATACACATGCAAACTCTAGCAGGCAGCAACTAGACTTTAGCAGAGAGGTAAGTTACAAGTTGAGGTAGACGTTGGAAAGTTGCAGCTGCGAGGGAACAGGGAGATGCCTACACCAACCCTTGAACCCCTTGGCTTTGCTAGTTGGTAAATGAGACTCGGATGATGATGGTGGTGGTGATGACAGCTAATATTTCTTGAGCGTGCCGGCCGCAAGCTAAGTTCTTTCCATACCGATCTGTATCTGATTGTATACTCACAACAGCCCCAAGATGACAAGGCCATTTGGTGACTCAAGCCTTTTCTCGCTAATCAGGGCTGATTTCACTCTCTCCAGAACCTATAAGAGTGTTCTTTGCGGGAAGCAGCCAGCATTCGGGCCCTGGCGCAGCTCAGAAGCGTGGAGACCTCTCTTTAGGAACTGCTCCCCTTATCACAGCAGGAGTCTCGGGGGCACGCGCCAGGCGAGGAGCAGGCGACCAGGGCCCGGCGCGCACAGTACCGGTCTCTGCAGCAGCTGGCCCGGCCCAGGCAGCGGTCCTCGCCCGCCAGGTGGCAGCTTGGAGAGTACCGGGCGCGCCCGCTTGGGGCTCGTGACGCGGAGCCCCGCCTCCTCGGCCCTCCATTCGGCTCTCCGTCTGCCCGCCTCCCCAGCGCCCCGCCCCTCGGCGCCCCGCCTCCCCGCCTCCCCGGCCCAAGACTTGGCGCCCCGTCTGCTCATCTCCCGGCGCCCCGCCCCCATCTCCCCGCCCCTCGGGGCCCCGCCCAGCCCGACCGGGCGCGCGCCAGCGCGTGGGTACTGGGCGTGAGGTTAGACGACGGGAGGGTGGGGACTGGACGCGAGGATCACGTCAAGGCGGCATAGACAAAGGGCGGGCGCGCGCACGTCCTTACGCACGCCTCGGCCGGCGGCGGCGAGGGCGGGGCGGACGGTCCCCGGAGGGATTTGCCTCCTGGAGCCTCGAGGAAGGTGAGTACGGTCCGGCTGGCCCGTTCCTGAAGGTCACGGGCCTCTGCGGGAGCTGGGGTTTGGGCCGGCGCCCGTGAGGGCTGCGGTCGAGCGACCCCGCTCCCTGCGCCCCCCACGCCCCCCGGCGTTGGGAGGCACCATTGCCGCTGCCGGGGGGGTTCCCGGCGCCGGAGCGTGCCGCCCTCCCTGCGGTAGAGCGGGCCCGCCCGTCGCCGCGGCGCCCTCCGGCCCGTGCCCCCGCGTGTCCTGCCGAATCCCGGCCCTCGCGGCCTGCCCTCCGCGAGCTCGGGAGGGTGAAAGATCACGGGGAAAGGCCTTCACCGTGGCCGCTCAAGTTCTTTGGTGTCCCTGGGATGTACGTTTTCCGCTCCTGTTCTCCAGAGGATCCCCATTTTGCTTTCTTCAGGATTTCTTAACCCTCGATATCCCTTGCCTTTCCGTTTTGATTTCACGCCCTGCGAAGCATCCTCCTACCGGAGGGTCTTATTTCCTCACTCTCCGTGTCACAGAGGGCTTTAACTTTCGCAGTTGAAAAGTTAGGGAAAATATACCGTTTGAAACATACTGTAGTTCTGTGGAAGTAAGCTCCATGCTGTACTACATACCAGTGCCTCACTGCTCAAGGCCTCTGTGCCGCGGACCTTCTCGCTGATAAGTTGCTTGAGATCCGTTGAAGAATTTGCTTTCTGTTTCATTTTCCTTAATTTTGGCTGAAGTTTGAGTACGTCTGTTTAGTTTCATGTCTTGTAGATTCTATCTCAACCCAAGGGAAACGGTATGAAAAGCAATTGTCCTTATGCCAGAGATGGTAGAAACGAGTCCTGTATTAATGCCAGTTCGGTATTATTTTCTCACTTTGACAGTGATGTTTTTTTCAACCTTGTATTATGCAGAATTTCAGACATGGAAAAGTAGATAGAATAGTGAACCAGCATGTACCCATCATCCAGCCTCAAGAACTCACCTATGACTGAGCATGTCTAATCCACATCCCCCTTCCGCGCGCCCCCATATCTCTGGGATAAATCCTTGATGTCAAAAGTAGCTTGAGAGGGCTTCCCTGGTGGCGCATTGGTTGAGAGTCTGCCTGCTAGTGCAGGGGACACGGGTTCGAGCCCTGGTCTGGGATGATCCCACATGCCGCGGAGTGGCTGGGCCCGTGAGCCACAACTACTGAGCCTGCGTGTCTGGAGCCTGTGCTCCACAACAAGAGAGGCCGTGATAGTGAAGAGGCCCGCGCACCGCGATGAAGGGTGGCCCCCGCTTGCCACAACTAGAGAAGGCCCTCGCGCAGAAACGAAGACCCAACACAGCAAAAATAAATAAATAAATAAAACTCCTACCCCCAACATCTATTAAAAAAAACACCATGTTCCTTCAATGAGCCAAGTTCTTTAAAAAAAAAAAAAAAAAACAGTAGCTTGAGAGTCAAAATAAAAATCTTACCTTATGGCTTTATGGAGTAAAGCCATAACTTACTTTTATTGGGACATAGTCTATTACAAGTACAAGTCCGAAATACATAATAGCACTGGAGAAGCACCAGAAAAGGGCATCTAAAAATTAATTAAGCGGCTGGAGGACAGGTTAAAACAGAAGGTATGGATGAGAACTTCCAGATCATCTTGTCTTTTTCATTTTTGATGAGCCCTCAAGGCCCAGAGAGGTTCAGTGACTTGTCCAGATTTACAGGGAATGAGAGGTTGAACTGAGGCTGGAAAAGACATCTCCCAACTCCGCATCTAGTCTTTCTCCTGTACCATGCTGCTTGCGTTTATGTTGTTTCCTTTATTATTTCTTAAGCTAGATTTGGGACAAGTTGAGGAGTTCTCATCATAGCTTTTAGGAAACATGGGAAGATGCTGACCTTAAAAGTGGAAATCCAAACAGAATAAGTACAAGCTTTAAAAGATTTAGATGACATTCATAGCTATTGAATGAAGAGTGACTAAGGGAAACTGGAATGCTTTTTAGGGGGTGTACCCCTGATGCTATGGTCTTGTGGCCGAGAGAACAGTAGCGCCCTCCCATAAAAACATCCTTCCTTGCCATGATCAGGTAAGAATCCTGGGCTGGGTTAGGCTTTTTTTTCTTTTTTTTTAAAAAACAAAACCATGGTTTGTATTTCCTAGCACACTTTAGGCAATTAAGTTTCCATGCTAAGTTCAGTACTTGGGCCTCAATTTTTTTTACCCTTAAATGCTGCCTGAGGGATGCTGTGAACAAGGCAATCCTTGTATGTAGACTTCTTGGAGTTTGCTTGTAAGTTCAGTTTATATGATATGACATAATTGTTTATAAATTTATTTTCAGGATGGACTTTTCTTCTGTGAGTTTGTGACCTAAATACAGTAGTTGTCATGCACATCCAGTTTATGGAAATGCCGCTCAAATGAACAGCATCAGGGTGTCTTGGTAAATCATTGCCCCTGAAGACATGAGCGGGTGGGGGAATTGTATGTTTTGGCTGAGGGGTTGGTGTGTGTTGGAGAATACTTGGTCCTGGTTAAGCTTGAGCTGTACTGCAGAATTGTTTCTTCACGTAAAACAACCTCATCGTGGCATGTCATTTACTTCTTACTGTATCACTACACTCATGGGGAGGACCTGAGCAAATGTCATCAGTTCCCTGTATAATAATGCTTGCTCTATAGCATGATGAATGCTTTTTAAGAGCACAGAATTTTAGAGTTAGGAGGAGTGTTGTAAGTGCTTGGAGTTTTTCATAAGTCCTTAAAGGCCCTCTCTCTTTTAAAACACATTGATACATGCACACGCCACCCAGCCCTACAGGCTGGTTTGCTCTCTGGGAGCTCTTTTTATTTTGTCTTCATAATAGTTGTTAGTGTGTTTGCCTTCTATTAAACTGTTAGCTCAAGATCTGCAATTCTAGAATGATGCTTTGTAAAAAGTAGGCACGTGATACGCTTTTGTTGACGTTTTGAATTAAAAAACCAGAAACCAAAAAGCTGGTGGGGAAACTTAAATCCATAGAAGGTGAATGACTTATTGAAGGTCACACAGAGCAGAGAGTAACAGAGCTGGGCCTCCAACCTCAGACGACTCCTGAGTCCAGTTCTCAGCCCCTTCCTTTGCACTGTTCTCTTCACACCTCCGAGGAGTAGGGCGGGGAAGATACTATATGTATTTTTTCCGTTACCAGTTGGAGATACATTATCTTCAGGGTCTGCCTTAAAACTTTGTGGTCAGTGCTATCCAGTAGAAACATAACACAAACCACATGTATAGTTTTTTAAATTTTGTAGTAGCCACTTTAAAAAAAGTAAAAAGAAACAGGTGAAGATAAGTTTAATAATATATTTTATTTAACCCAGATTATCTAGAATATCACTTCAACATGTAATCAGTGTACAAATTATTAACGAGATCTTTTACATTCATTTGTTTTACCCTAAATCACTGAAATTCCAGTCTGTTTTACATTTACAACACGTTTCAGTTTAGACTAGCCACATCTCCAGTGCTCAAGGGTCAGACGTGGTTAGCAGCGGCTGTGTTGGACAGAATCACTGTCAGGTGAGCATAAAGGTGAAAGAGCATTTTATGTTCCTGGTAATATACAGGTCTGAGGTTAAAGTAGAGTTTGTGGTTTTGGTGACTTTTCTTTGCACAATTAGGGTTGTTTCAACCTTGTGGCAAGTTGAACCAAGAAGTCTGATGTTTCACAAATTTTGTGCCTTTGTGATGAAATGCTTTCTCATTGTAAAGAGACTGCTTAGTCATGGGGGGGAAGGTTTGACTTTTAAAAAATGGCTAGTGATAAAGCTCAATAATAAAATAACCTGATAAAAAGTCGGCAAAAGATCTGAGCGCTTCACCAGAGAGGATATACAGATGGCCAATAAGCACATGGAAGATGCTTCATATCATTGGTCATGAGGGAAACAAATTAAAACTGTGAGATACCACCTAACACCCATTAGCATGTCTAAAATTAGAAAGACTGATCATATTGAGTGTTGGTGAAGATGTAGAGCACGTGGAATTTTCAGACACTGCTGGTGAGAATTAATGCAAGATGGTACAACCAGTTCAGAAGCCGGTTTGGCCGTTTCATTAAAAGCTAAACGTACACTTACGTCATTCCACTCCTAGGTATTTACGCAGGAGAAATGAAAGTATGCCCATGCAAGGTTTGTAGGTAGTGACTTTATTTGTAACAGTCCCCAGCTGGAAGGACCCATCACTAGGTGAGTGAATAAAGAAGCTGTGGCCTGTTCTACCAAGGGAAACAGCTCAGCAATGGGGAATGAACTGTTGACACGGGCAGCAGCATGAATGATTCTCAGAGTGATTATGCTAAGTAAAATAAACCAGACACAAATTTTTGAAAAAAGAAGGCCAGGAAGTTGCTTCCAGTTACATATACAGTACTCAGATGTCAGAGCACTGATTTTGAAATGGAACTCTGAGAGCAGTGTTCAGGTTGGGTAACGAAACCTCTTGGGTCTTATAGTCCCAGCAAATGAAATTGTCCTTTCTTAAACTGATGGCCCCAGAATGTCAGTGTATCCTGTATCTTTGTCCTTTTTTTCTTTTCCAGCTTTGCAGGTTATGTTGCTTTGGGTTGAACTTGGTACCACGTTTCTTGTTACCCAGGTCCAGCTGACGTGAGGCCTTTCTAGGCAAGGAGAAAGTACTTAGGGTCAGAATGACCTTAGTTAAGACCAAGACCCTGAAACTGACCATGTTCCTATCTTCTTCCTAGTGAGTTGAGTCATCCTTGAGCCTGACATATCCTGGCTTTGTCTTGGACCGTCTGTTTTATCCAGGATTGCTGTTGGCCGTAAGCATATCCCTGGTTTTCCAGCAGTTCAGGTTCACTTCACCTAGCAGCTCTGTGCTGTCCCAACTCCTTGGAAACATTTTTACACCCTTCCACCTAAGCAGCAGCGTCCTATTCAGGCATATTTCTTATGCTCCACTGCTCTGACATGCTTGACATCAAATTCCCCCCAGCGCACATTTCCTCTGTGTACGTGCATTTATTTACCATCACATCAAAATGGGGGCATTTGCTGGGTCTGTGACCTGACAGAGTAAACTAGGAAAAATGGATGGCTTTCCTCTCAAGTGTAACCTGCCCCAAAGCAAAGGAGAGGCCAGCCTGGGGAGCAGAAAGACCACAAGACGGGGGGGTTGGGGGGCAGATGTAAGTTCTAGTCCTGCCTCTGTTACTGGCCAATTTTGTAGCTTGTCTCGTCATTCAACTCTTCCAAGCCTCAATAATTTAAGCCATTAGAGGAGCTTGCATTAGAATTCTCAGTGATTCACTAATAAAGTTGTGGTTTGCGACAGCTACCTTAGGGATTGTAAACACCTTTAGGCAGGAGTGGTGTTGAAAGAGGTTTCTTGTCAGTGTAATGTCATGACTTCTTGGGAAATACCTTCTAGTGCCCCCTTCTCCTTCATAATAACAGGAACTTAGTGTAGCAGTAATAACAGTTAATGTATTTTGGACATTTACCTTGTTCCAGACACTGAAATGTGAACATTCTTTTTAGTAGATGTTGAGCAGAAGTTTAAAGAGATTAAGTAATTCGCGCAGTCACACTCACACTACCGGTTAAGTGACCGAGTGAGGATTCAAACCCTGATGTGTTTGTTTTGATTCTTGAATCATGAGTCTGTTACCTATTCAGAAATGATAAATACAGTTTTAAAAGTACCAAAAAGATAAAGTGATGCCTTCCTTCCATTCCTAGAGGCAGCTGCCATTGCCAGTCTCCTGTGTCTCTTCCCAGAGATGTGTGTCTTTGCAGGTACACACGCACACTGTACGTATTTGTCCTTTTCCTCCCTCCCTCACAGTTGGTATTTGCAGTGGACCTTGTTCTGCATCTCGCTGGGAGGTTGTTTCTTCTCGGTGCATATGTAGATGTCTCACTCTCTCTCTTTTTTAAATGGATGACTAGTATTCCACTATATCCTTGACTAATGGACAGTGATGTTTCTCTTGATATTACAGACAGTACTGGAGTCAGTAACCTTGCACATACCTCCTTTTGCACAGGGTTTCTCAGCCTCCGCACGGTTGCCATTTGGGGCTGGATACTTCCTTGCTGTGGCCGGGGTGGCCTGGGCTTTTTAGGACGTTTAGCAGCATCCCTGTCCACAGTCAGCGCTGGATGCCAGGAGCCCCGCATCCCAAGTTAGGACGATCACAAATGTCTGCAGACATTACCAGATGTTCCCCAGGGGGCTACAGTCAATCGCCCCTGGTTGAGAACTACTGTTGCAGTTTATCTTTAGCGTAAGTTTTTAGAAGTAGAGTTGCTGGATCTAAGGTTATATGCATTTCAAGTTCTGACGGTGATTGCCGAATTGTTCTGCATAGAGGTTGTACCGTTGTACACTCTAGTCAGCAGTATTTGAGGGTATTTTCTCATTTTCACCAATAGGGTGGGTTATAAGAAACTTTTTTTGCCCCTCACTGTACTTTTAATTCACATTTCTTGGCTTTACAGCTCACCTTTGTGTGAGCACTTAGTGCTTGCTAGGCACCACGGAGTAGTTTTTGGTTTGTGGGTTTTGTGACATGCTTTGAAATGCCTTCCTCTCTATCTAGCCCTCTTAAAAAGTTTGGTACTTAGAACTGCAGCCAGTGCTCTGGGTGTCTTCTGCTCGTAATGAAGTGATCATATGCACCGGTTATTGAGATCTAATATATATAACAGACACTGTGCTCAGTGTGCTTTAGAAATGCAGTATCCCGGTGTAGCCTAAGCACTTATTTTTAATAAAAGGGCATATCTTCTCCTTTTTGAGTTCGTACGTGGCATGTCTCTGGACATATTCTGGTAGTAGGTATGGTCTCCTGAAGTGTAGGATGTGTCAGAGTCATGGAGAGCTAGCAGAAAAGAAGTTTCTATAGCTGCAAATCGTAATAGTCTCTGCCTTGTGATCGAGTCAGAACGGGTTTAGAAGCCCTGATTTAAATTTGTACGTTCCCTCCTTTATTTTCTCTTCCAGGACTCTTATATTCTTTTTTTTTAGTTGAGGTGTAGTTGATGTACAATATTATGTAAGTTACAGGTGTACAAAATAGTGATTCACAATTTTTAAAGGTTATACTCCATTTATAGTTATTGTAGAATATTGACTGTATCCTCAGTGTTGTACCGTATACCCTTGTAGCTTATTTTATATCTAATAGTTTGTACCTCTTAGTTCCCCACCCCTATATTACCCCTTCGCCCTCCTCACCGATAACCACTAGTTTGCCCTCTATATCTGTGAGTCTGCTTCTTTTTTGTTACATTCACTAGTTTGTTGTATTTTTTAGAGTCTGCATGTAAGTGATAGCCATACAGCATTTGGCTTTCTCTGTCTGACTTATGTCACTTAGCATAATGCCCTCCAAGTTCATCCATGTTGCTGCCAGTGGCAAAATTTCATTCTTTTTTATGGCTGAATAGTATTCCATTGTATATATGTACCACATCTTCTTTGTCCATTTATCTCTTGATGGACCCTTAGGTTGCTTCTGTATCTTGGCTATTGTAAATAATACTTCAGTGAACATTGGGGTGCATGGATCTTTTCGAATTAATGTTTCTGTTTTCTTTGGATAAATGCCCAGGAGTGGGATTGCTGGATCATATGGTAGCTCTGTTTTTAGTTTTCTGAGAAACCTCCATACTGTTTTCTATCGTGGCTGCACCAATTTACACTCCCACCAACAGTGCAGGAGGGTTCCTCTTTCTCCACCCAGGACTCTCTTCTTGCTGACAGTCATTGAAGTGGGAAGTGATGTCTGTGTATGTGCCTGTTTGCTGAATACTTGTCTCTAGGCACTGAATGCCTAATGCCTAACATGGTGTGTGGCACATAGTATGTGCCCTGATGTCGTCACCCTGAGAACTGAGAAGCCCTGGAAAGTGGGCCATTTTGAGGGCCCAGATTTGCCATTCAGTGGGTTGAAGAGTTTCATTAGCCTAGTGGTGGACTGCCACATTCCTAGGATGAGGCCATCTTCCCTCCTAAAAGGCTCAGAACTGGTTGGGTCTTCTGTTTTTCTCTGGACCACGTGGACCGTTGGGGGAACATTGGTCCAAGCGACTCTCAGTGGATTTGGCTGAAAGGTGTGGAATGGAAGAGAAGGGATAACTAGTGCTTTGAGCTGATAGCTTCCCCTGCCTCCTGCCAAGGAATCGTGGTTATATTTACTTGAGGCAAAGTGATAGCCTCTCTTACAAGAGCATTTATCTAGAAATTGTGGTGTGATGGAGTTCTCATGTGAGCAGTTTCCCGATATTTCCAGAGACCAAAGTCTGTGTTAAGGGGCCTTAAGACGCCAGCACCTCTGGCTGTGATGGCTGGTCCGCTAGTCCGGCAAGATGTTTGGAGGCCTGTTTGATAACCACAGTGTGCTGGCCTCATCTTTGCCTCTAAGAATTCACGGGAGGATTGTTTAATGTTGGCCACAGAACTCGTTTGGCTAGTTGCTGTTGCGGGTCCTGGAGTCTCTGGGGGTGCGGGGAGTGGAGGGCAACGAGGGGGAGGTCACTGCCTTGGAGGGGAGGAAAGAGCAGCCGGGACAGAGGTCTGCACACTGTTGCTCTAAAGGGTCAGATAGTAAGTAGTTGAGGTTTTGCTGGCCGTGGTCTCTGTCACATGTTATTCTTTTTTTTTTTTTTACAAGTCTTTAAAGATGCAAACACCGTTCCTAGGACACGAGCCTTGTAAAAACTGGCCCAGGTTTGTCCTGTGGGCCTGGTGTGTCCACCTCTGAACTAGGTGACGAAATTGCTAAATGTGTTTACTTTGATGTTTTGGGGACACGGACCCAGAATAACCTTGGGAATTCTCAGTTGATTGTGATCCAGAGGAAAGAGATCTAAGCTCTGGCTTGGGACGTCAGAGTGACCCCGGTGTTGGTCACCTTAGGTTCATGGAACTCAAGGTAACCTTGGCTAATGTGACAGCAGCTGTGCAGTGGGCAGGGAAGGGAGAGTGGGACAGAGGTGTGGCCCTGGAATTAGGCTGGAATCGGACAGGTTTAAGGAATACAGTGATTCAGCGAATTGACTTAAGTCTCAGAAATACCTCTAATTTCCTGAATGTCCGTTGGGATGTCATTAGAAATCTGGCATGTACTGTCAGCTTGGCCAGTTTTTAAAAATGAACGAGCAGGTTTGTACCTTGGATTCTGAGAACACCAAATTCCGTTGCGTGAATCCAGATTTGTCTTGTGGTTTTCCTCTGATGGCAGGAAGTTCTATCGAGCAGGCCTGGCGTGAAGGAAGTGTTAATGTAGCTCAAGGTAGTTTGAAAGCCAGGAGGGCCTGGTGGTTAAAGAGCGGGGCTGTGAGATAGGCGCACTTGTCCACATTCCTCCTGTGCCATTTATAGCTGTGTGGCTCCGGGTGACTTTGTCCTCTAAGCTCCGCTCCCTCACCTCTCATAGCCGTGATGGTAACTCCCCTGTGGGGTTGTTGTGAGCATTCAGTGAGGACGGCGTGTGCACAGTGCTTGTTGTATTAGCTCAGTGTCCGTGCTGTGAGCAGTCAGTAAACGTTAGCAATGATTATGGTCACGTGAAAGTGGAAGAAGTGGAGGACCCCTGCCTCTGAAACGTTGTCTTTTTAATTTAATTGCTAGGTGTGTGGGATGTAATGGGAGCAGTTAGGAGTCAGAGAACGGGATCCGTGTCTCCCTTGCTTAGTTTCCTAACTGGTAAAATGGGAAGAATACATACTGACAGGCTGTGAGATAACATGAGAAAGGGCTTTGAATTCTAAACAGCACTGGACAGAACTCAAGGTGAAGTCAGTCACCTGTTCATTTGTTCCATTTCTTGAACTTCTAAAAGTATTGGAACCGAGCCAGAAGGTGATTGGCGTGAGGCCAAAATGTTTGCCAGAGAGACATGATAGGATGTTCCCAAGTTCAGAACTTGGAGTGGTAACTTGTGGTTAAGAGTGAGTAATATAAAATTGAAATAGTGAAATTGAAAAAAAATAAGTGGCTGTATTAAGTAAAAGAAGCCAAGAAGGCTGCATACTCTGTGATTCCAACCATATGACATTCTGGGAAAAGCCAAACTATGGAGACCGTGAAAAGACCAGTGATTGCCAGGGGTTGGGGGTAGATAGGGATGAATAATCTGAGCACAGAGGATTTTTAGAGTAGTGAAAATATTCTGTGTGGTACCTTAGTGGTGGATACATGTCATTATACATTTGTTGAAACCCATAGAATGTACAACACCAAGCATGATCCCCAATGTAAATAGTCTTAAAGAACAAAAAAAAGAGTGGCCGGAAAGGCTGGAGGAGTTAATCTATGTAGAAAATGTGACAATATCTTGTAATACTAAAACTGTATTTCCTAAGTCAGAAGCGAAAGACAAATACTGTATATTCTTACATAAATGTGGAATTCAGAAAATATGAACTTGTAGAAACAGAGAAAAGAATGGTGGTTACCCGTGATCAAGGGGTAGGAGAAGTTGGGAAATGTTGGGCAAAGGGTAGAAACTTCCAGTTATAAAATGAATAAGTTCTGGGGGTCTAATGTACAGTGTGGTGATTATAGTTAACAGCACTCTATTAGATACTTGAAAGTTGCTGAGAGGGTAGATCTTAAATGTTCCCACCACACACACACAAAAGGTAAATATTTGGCTAATACTCTGTGGGTGTCACGTTGCGATATGCAGGTGTGCAATATGTAGGTGTATCAGTCATGCTTTGTACTCTGCAGACTTGCTCAGTGTTACCTGTCAGTTAAATGTCAGTAAATCTGGGGGGAAATAAATAAAAACAAGAGTTATTATTTTTTTAAAACCTAGATTTCCTTTTCCCCTGCAATTCCATTTCTAGGAATTGATCCTGCAAATATGTTTGCATGTGCATTTTGTATGCTAAATCGTGTAGCACATTCATTACATTATTTATAACAAAAAAAGGGTAGAAACATTGGTGTCCAACCTCAGAAAAGCAGTTTACCAAATCAGGGAACGTTCTTAACAGTTGAGAACTATGCACCTTCAGAGAGTAAGGGAGCTCCGTGTGCACTGCGGGAACACTCTCCCAAGACACGTTAAGCTACAAAACAAAACAAAAAGCAGTGTTTGTAGTGTGCAGTCATTACTGTTGCCGGGGCGCGAGGTGGGCCAGAGTCATTTCCTCGTGTGTGCGTAGAACGTCTCAGGAAGAATACGAAGCTGGTGATGCGGTTGCATCTGTGGACGAGAACTCTGGGCAGTGGGGGGACAGGTAGGAGGCACGTGTACTCCGCCTAGTATACCCTCCTTGTCTTTTGAGCTGCGTCTTATGTCCGTGTATTTTCTTTTTCTTCTGTTTGAAGTCTACGGTATTGATTTTTTTTTTAATTGAAGTATAGTTGATGTACAATGTTGGGTTAGTTTCTGCTGTGCAGCCGAGTGACTCAGTTATACGTACACATTCTTTTTCGTATTCTTTTCCACTATGGTTTATCCCAGGACATTGAATATAGTTCCCTGTGCTCTACACCAAGACCTTGTAGTCCGTCCAGTCTATATGTAATAGTTTGCCTCTACTAACCCCAAATATGCATACATTTTCTATTAGAAAAGTTTGAGCGGCCACAGGTCGTCGTTTCACCGGGGTTGAAAACTATGACACATCTGTGGTTCTCCTCCACAGGCATGTCTGCCACCTGTTGCTCTGCACAGTCCCTTTGACCTTGATGTTGTGAGAGCGGCACAGGCTCTAGGCTGACCCTAAAACGCGCCGGGCCCCACCCCAGAGCATCGTGATGTCTCTCCCCTTGGTTTGTGTTTGTGTGACGGATGGTGTTTCTGTCTCCACCTCCAGCTTCGGCAGCATGTGAGCAACTTCTTGCCAAGGACCCGGGTCACCGCTGAGAAGGGGGCCTTAGGGAGAAAAGTATCCAGAGGAAACCAGCGCCAGACGCGTCTGGAATTCCACGCACCGCAGGCAGCATGAGGCGTGCCGTGCCAGCACCTGCGGCCTCCTGGCACAGCCTCTAGCTCTCCAGAGAGGAGGGTCCTGGGAGCAGTGCGCCCGGAGCCTCTCCAGGGGAAGCACGGGGCCAGTGTGAACCCTCTATGATGGATGCAATTTTCAGCTTATGAAGGAGTTTTAAGGAAGACAGTTATTTAATTTCCACATATTCATGTTCGCTAGCCTTCTGTGGGAAGTGCCAGCAGTCACCCTCCTCCACTGGAGTTATCAGGATTTTTCTGGCACCAAGTTGAACTCTTCTTGGTACTTCTGGCAATGACACATCCTCAGGAGAGATTTATCTGCTAAATGCTCTTGGACAGGAGAAAAAGTAAAACTTCTGGAAGCAGCGTGAGAGTAGCAGAGCCCAGATCGCGCCCTCGCCGCTCACTCGCCCAGACGCTCTGTCTGGCCTCGGATGCTGGCACTGAAGACTGACCCTGCCCCGTCCACCCCTGCAGCCCGTCTCTTCTGGGGGGGGCTGGCCGCCTCGGGGGCCCCCTTTTGCTCTCATCCTACTCCCAGGCTCTCTGTTCCGGCCGTCGAGTGACGTGAACTTGGGAATGGAGTTGGTGCCCCTCCCCAGGCCGGTGCTGTCGGAGAGGACCATCTGAGGCCGAGCTTTGTTCGTGGGGAGGAGGGCGCTGGCCTGGCCTGCATCCTCCACCATGTTCCTGTTGCTGCCTTTTGACAGCCTGATTGTCAGCCTCCTGGGCATCTCCCTGACCGTCCTCTTCACCCTCCTTCTGGTTTTCATCATAGCCCCTGCCATTTTCGGAGTCTCCTTTGGTATCCGAAAGCTCTACATGAAAACTTTGTTAAAGATCTTTGCGGTGAGTGTGCTGTTTACAAATGGTTGCTTCACAGAGGAGGGAAGAAGTACCATTAGCAAAAAGAGTTGTTCTTGTCTGGTTGATTGTGAACTCGCTGCTGGATGTGGAGAGAGTTGGGAGAATGGGAAGGAAGTGGCATTTTGAGTAGAAAGAATAACTAAACGTGAGCTTGTGAAAGCCTTCAGCAGTCTTTCTTTTGAGCTAAGGGACTTGTGTGTTTGGTCTGTCTGAGCAAAGGCACCTATTCCATGACCCCACACCTGGCCTGTTTATTTCAAACGGAGGGACTTAAGAATAAAGAAAAAGTCACTGCCGGACAGTGATGTAACAGATACTGCAACTCAAAGCTGCTGCTGGCATATTCCCTGACTGATAAGTATGGGAGAGTCTTTTCTCTCTTTCAAATGTTTATCTTAATACGTTCTTGCACTTCAGACAAAAAGAAGTAACAGAAAAGGGCATTTGATGAATTTTTCTATTTTCTGAAAGAGGAGGAGAAGAGTATATTTCTTAACATATGTCAGAACTTAAGTCATTATACCACTGAACAGAACTGGTCACAGTGGGAAGGAAATGAGTGAGAAGTGATATTTCCTGGAAGTTGATCTCTGCCACAAGCCTTTTAACTATCTCTTCAGAGATGTGGTGATTTATTAGCAGGATCTGTTTTCAGTAGTCACCAGATCTTCAGGTTCATCTTTTCCATGGCTGAGACCATAATAGGAAACACAGCGCAGTTATATTTGTTCAGATAGTATCTTACGGTTCAGAATAGTCTCAGTCGTTTTCCTTTGGTTCCCTGTATGTAATTCTGCAGTGGCCCAGGGCATCTATCAGTGATAGACTTAACCAGTGAAGAAATAGTGACTCTGGAAGATGAAGTGAGCTGTATGAAATGCTACATTACAGCAGGAAATATTTTTAGGTATATTACTGAATCTTGAGTTTTGGTATTTTATATAAGAATATGACTTTTTTTCACATTAAAAAAATGGAGGTGAAGTTGACAGAACATAAAGGTAACCATTTAAAGGGAACGGTTCGCCGGCATTTGCGGTAGTTGCAGTATTGCATGGTCACCACCTCTGTGTGGCTCCACAGCACTCTCACTTCTCCGGAAGGAGGCCCCATACTCATTAAGCACTTGCCCTCCTTTTTCCCCTCCCCTGGCTCTGACAGCCATGAACCTGTGCTCTGTCTCTGGCTTGACCTATTCTGGATCTTTCATTTTCATGGAATTACATAAAGTGTGCTCTTTTGTGACGGGCTCCTTTCATGTAGCATAACTTTGTAACATGTTTCAGTACTTCGGTTTTTATGGCCGAGTAATATTCCACTGTGTGTCTGTACCATAATCCGCTTATCCATTCATCTGTTGACGGGCCGTTTTCACCTTCCGGCTGCTGTCCATAATGCTGCTGTGGTGCGCTTGTACTTACTTAAGTACTTATATTCAACAGTAAGATTTCTGAGCCCTACCTGTGGTCTCTGGGGTTGTCTTGCTACTCAGAGAGTGCTCTGAGACCAGCAGCTGAGTGTCACCCAAGACTGGTTAGAAATGCAGGTCACAGGCCCCCTCCAGACCCACTGAATTAGGATCAGCATTCCAGCGAGCCCCAGGTGCACAGTAAAGTTTGAGAAGTAGTAATCTTGTCAGTCTTTAGTGTTTGTTTTAATCAATCAGGAAATGCACTTTTCTTAAACTTCAGTCCCTGAAAATCTTCAGTAGAGCCCAGGGCCCCTGTGAACCACGTAGCCACCCATATGCCCGTTTGCCACTGAAAAACGCACATCAGTACAGAGTGCGCAGAACGGCTGACCAACTTCCAGGAGACAACAGTGAGTGATGTCTAGCTTTTATTCAAGTTTATAAGCAACGGATTAATTCATAGACCTATGGAAGTACCTATTCTTAAAACATAAAAACAGGAGTAATCAGACCAGAGTTCTTCGGTAGTAGCTAAATTTTTAAAATTTAGATCACTTTGGGTGGAACAAAAGACCTAGAATCCATGTACCTTCCCTATTCCATTTTGAAAATGTCCCCTCAAATTAGTATTTTAAAGTTCATAGCCAAGTAAATCCTTATTACTATTGACTGTGTTTTTCAGATGTACGTTCTTGTGGCTTTTAATGTCGATTATAATCATATATTTTTGGGCCAATCCATGGGACAGGTAATCTTTTTTTTCCCTTTTTTAATTAATTAATTAATTTATTTTTGGCTGCGTTGGTTGCTGCGCGTGGGCTCCCTCAAGCTGCGGTAAGCGGGGGCTGCTCTTTGCTGCAGTGCGCGGCTTCCCATTGCAGTGGCCTCCCCCGTAGTGGAGCATGGGCTGTAGGCGTGTGGGCCTCAGCAGTTGTGGCTTGCGGGCTCCAGAGCGCAGGCTCAGCAGTCGTGGCACATGGGCTCAGCCTCTTGGCAGCATGTGGGATCTTCCTGGACCAGGGCTCAAACCCGTGTCCCCTGCATTGGCAGGCGGATTCTTAACCACTGCGCCACCAGGGAAGCCCTTAGTTGCCGCAGAGCAACTAAGCCCGTGTGCCACAACTACTGAGCCTGCGCTCTAGAGCCCACGAGCCACAACTACTGAGCCCGTGTGCCACAACTACTGAAGCCCGCACACCTAGAGCTCCACAACAAGAGAAGCCACTGCAATGAGAAGCCATGCACCGCAACGAAGAGTAGCCCCAGCTCGCCACAACCAGAGAAAAAGCCTGCGCGCAGCGACAAAGACCCAACACGGCCAAAAATAAAAAATAAATAAATAAAATAAAATACACCTAAACTTGTGGGTGCTTTTTAATAAAGACGAGACCTTTATTTTGCCTTTTTTTATCCTCTTCATCCCTTCCTAAACTGGGGTGCTATATGTAATTTTGCAGTTGGAAGGAAGCTCAGAGATCATCTTAATTCCATGGGTCTCTTCCTAACTACACATCTGAATCACCTGGGGAGTGTTTAAAAAATACTTGTTTGGGAGCACTAGAATCTCCCCAGAAATTCTGATTTAATTGGTTTGGGTGGGCATTTTTAAAAAGCTCCCCGAGTGATTCTAACATCTACCATCAAAAGGTGGAGTCTGATTGCCCTCCTCTTGAGTTGGGGACCTGCCTTGGTGACTCATTTCTAACATATACAATGTGGTGGCCGTGACGCTGTGTGACGTGTGAGGTTAGGTTAGAAGTGGCAGTATTAACTTCCATCTGCCTCTGGATACTTGCCCCTGGAGCCCGGCTGCCACATTATGAGGAAGCCTAGGCCCCGTATATGTGTTCCATATTCCAGTCCCAGGGGAGCTGTGACAACCAGCATCAGCTAACACCCAGCCGATGCCGGACCCTGTGCAGTTTGCAGATTCATGAGCAGAATAAATGGTGGTGGTATTTTAAGCCAGTG
Source organism: Delphinapterus leucas (assembly GCF_059928025.1). NCBI lineage: Eukaryota > Metazoa > Chordata > Mammalia > Artiodactyla > Monodontidae > Delphinapterus > Delphinapterus leucas. The sequence goes on from NC_143149.1 coordinate 32,250,491, forward strand.
TTATGGGGTGGTTTGTTACACAGCAGTAGATGACCAGACAAATAATATAATAGTAAAGAATTTTAAACATTCGTTCATGTCTCACAGCTGACAACACCTTAAAAATTTTTTTGTTACCTTTCAGTCTTGGCAGTATTTTATGGCTGTGTTAATGGCATGTACATTTAATTTTATGTCTACATTTTCTTCTGGGATCTTATAAGCCAGTTTTACAGTTTAGTAGGTAATCTTCATAAAGATGATTCAAGCTGGATGTCGGGTAGTCCGTGCAGTACACATACCTGTGCTTTTGGGGGACCTAGGTCGGCGCAGCTTGACAAATGGTTTCCCACGATCAGCTCATCTCCCTATATAAAGGAACCTTGGGGTACCTGCCAAGGGGGGATGTGTGCGTGGGTGGGTCCTCCAGGTCTTTCCTCCTGGAAGACAGCTCAGTGCAGGCCCTTTTAATGCTGAGTCACGGGAGATGGTTGTGTGCGGAGGGCAGCATGTTACTTAAAGTACCTTAGTTGTCTTAATGTTTGTGCTTCACATTTACCCTCAGTACAGTGATGATGGTATTGTTTGGGGTAGAATTCCTAGGAGTGGACTTCCAACTGAGTTGAGAATGATTTGGAAAAGGAGAGAAGAAAGCCTGGGTATAAACGAGAAAGATGAAAGGAAAAAAAAAAAAACAACGACTTGAGTTTTCTTGCCTGATGTGAAGGGGGTTGATCAGGTCAGGTCAGAGAAGATGGGCCAGCTGTAATGAGTGGCGTCAAGCTCCACAGCGGAATGGGTCGGAAACCAGTGATGGCTGTGAGGGGGTTGAAGAGACTGAACAGGTTGCGGGATCCGGGTGGGATAGGCGTGACTTTTTGGAGGGTTTTTTACCAGCTCTGGAACTTGACCGAAGAAGTCCTCAGACCCTGCAATCTACGTCCTCCTCTGGGGAGTGGGAGCAGTAAGGCCTCCATCACATGGGTCCGTGTCCCCACCCCCCATCCCAGCATCACCGGGGGTAGCTTAAAGGCCAAACTGAAGGAGATGAGAGTGGGATTATGGTGCTAGGGAGTGGTTTTAGGTTCAGGTCTGTCTTTCATACGGAGACCTTGATGAAGAGAAATACTGGGAGCTGGTGAATTAAATGCAGCCCTTACTGACTGCCTGCGAAGTGCAGGGCGCTTGGTCAGATTCCGCTGGGTTCTGCCTCCTGCCCCTCGAGGCAGTTATAGTTTAGTAGGAAAGACAGATGTCTGCATACAGAACTAATTCAGAATGTGACGCCAGTTAAAATACACAGGCGGAGACGAACTGTGACTGCAGGAATTGGCTAGGTAGCATTTCATGTAAGATTTGGCCTTTGAACTGGATCTTAAAAGAGAGAAAGCATTCTAGAAGTGCAGTGGGTAGAGGCGAGAAAGTGCGGTCTGGTTTAGAGGCAGTACCTGGTTCAGGAGAGAAGAGCCTTTGGGGGCCTGGAGGGGATGTTGCACGGTGAGACGGGAGTGCGCGTCCACACGGCCTGGAGGGGGGAAGGCGGGGGAGAGAGCTGTAGGTGGGAGAAGCCGCGGGTGGACGAAGGGGGTGGCCTGACACTGGCAGCCAGGGAGGACCCTTCTCGGGCGGGGAAGCTTGGGGACCGTGGGAGGAGGGTCGGGCGGAGGGGAGCACGTTGGGGTCGGGTGTGTGCGGCTGCCTCTCGCTCTCAGGCCGGGTGTGAGGATGGGGGGGACTTGCACGCGGTCATGACCAGCAGGTGATTGGAAACGTGAGGTTGACGCCGCTGTGCAGTCAGGATTGTTGATTGGACAGTAGCTACTGAGAGATTCCCGCGGAAGAGCGGAGAGGAGATGTCGTAGCTGGCTGGGTGGTGGCCGGTGACGGGTGCTGGGGTCTGGTTCTTTGGGTGTCTCTAGTGCGGTCGTGCGAAGCGCGGTGGAGCCTGGCTGAGGAGAGGGGCGGGTCTCTGCCGAGATTAGTGCTGCAGAGACTGTCAGGCCTTCCGGTGCGCTCGGTTCCTAACCCACAGTGCTCAACAGAGTGGGCACGCAGCAAAGATGCACCGTGGTGCCGCCCACACCTCTCGGGGCTGGGCCTGCGTTCACCTGCGAGGGCTGTGTTGGGTTTACTGTTAGCTCGAGTGCAGCATTATCCTTGCCCGTAACAGTCTCTGCCTGGGAGATGCTGAAAAGGGAATAATTAAGTAATCTGGTCCTGAACATCCCGGATCAAGGGAACGGAGGGGGTTGTGGGGAAATGACCTCTGAACCCGGAGCTCTCGCTTTTATTCTGGGCGTCTGGACGCGGTGCTTCTTGAAGTGAAGCTGGAGAAGCCAGGTGCGTAGCTCTCCGTCGCCCTCCTGGGAGTCACCGCAGCAAGGCGAAGGAGCCCGTTGCGAGCGCTGGCCCCTGGCAGCCCCGCCCGGCGCTCTTCCCCTGCTCTGCTGACCTTGGATGGTTCTCTCCTCAGCGCAGAGACATTTTGAGGTGTGCCTGAAGTTCGGAAAAGTAAAGCTCGAGTACAAAGCGGGAGGGCAGGAGGATGTTTGTGACAGAGCTAGGGGACTAGACTCTCATGGAACCAGCACCTTTCCAGTTAAAACAGAAGCCACAGCCTTCCCGCACATTCTGTCGTGAGGCGTCCTCACAGACGTTGAGTCCTAGTGATCCAGCGGCCTGAAGGCAGGTGCTACGTGCCGCTTATAAGTGGATCCAAGTATCAGAACTGTCAGTGCAGAACCAAGCTTCTCTGACTCTGTGCTTTGCAGCTCCAGTGCAGAGTCCTGGCCAGAATGGACAACCCTCAGCTCTGGTGTGCCGGGCTTGTTGTAAGCTCTCTCGCCCCTTAGCCACCTCTTCCCTCGATGACATTCCCAGATGGAATTCATCTTCCTCCGTTGTAGGAGCTAGGTTTACATTTTCTTCTAGAAGGAAATCACCTGTGCCAGAAGCCATCAAGGGTTAACTGCCTGAAATGGGCTGTGTGAGTTTTCCTGCCTTAGACCTCTAACTGGGTGACTCTGTAAACTCTGTTTTCTCTAGACAGTGGTGTTTGAAGAAACTTCCAGATGAGGTCAGACAGCTGATTAAGCTCGTGTCCTGCTTCTGGCTCTGCTGCCTTGCTCACACTTCAGGCTCTGCCAGCAGAATCTCACCAGAGGCTTTGTGCCGTGTGGATTCTGCTGTGTCATGGAATGATGGGGTTCTTTTCTACCTTGCAGAACTGTGGAAACAGAAGTGTGAAAACACACCTTTTAAAATGTCTGTTCTGTTTCCTTGACTCACTGCGGTCATAACTTTCTGTTCTGCAGTACCACGTTGCAGGAGGGTGGACAGGAGCCCGTGTGTCTGCCTCTCAGCATTTGAGAGCAGGAGGGACCCAGCCTCTGGCTCTCTCCAGACAGCTAAAAGGATTTTAATGAAGGAAGGGAGGATCTAGGAAGAGCCTCACTTTCCTGGAGCCCATATTATTTCAGTGATACTGAGGACAATTCGGGGCGTTTGCCGTTTCCCGAGTTCTGTCACATATGGTCTCATTGGAGCCTCGTGAAGTAGGAGGTTGAAGGACCATCATCCTGTTTTGTGGATAGAAAAGACTAGCACCCAGAGTGTTGGAATGAGTTGCTTAAGGGACACAGCATAACTGTCAAACTTGGGATTTGAGCCTAGCTTTGTTTTTGTTTTTTTATCTCCAAATAGTGTTTTTTAACACCTTTTTTTTCTTTTAAATTTTATTTTATTTTAAACACTAAGCTACTCTCAGGCTTTCTGTGTCAAGTTTGTGGGGTCTCCTGTTAAAGGTTACCCAGAGGGTGAATGGGCAGTCCAGACATATATATTATTTAAATCCTGTATCGACTCAAAAACTAAAATTGTTGCTTTCTTGGAATAATTTGGAAGGCAGGCAGCACCGGGTGGCGGGCAGTAGCTTAAAGGGTGCTTGGTTTTGCTGTTGGTGAAGCGCTGCTGTTTGGCAGAAACGAAGGAACCCATGAGGTCCGTGGACTGTCGGACCCGGGAGGCCGTGAGAAGCGAGGCCCGAGCAGCTCACCCCAGCTCCTAATTCCCTGCTCGTGACCGCCGGGGACGTGACTTTCGGTCCAGGTTATCTGGGACGGGTGTGCTCTAGGAGGAGAGGGCTCCGAGTTTCCTTCCAGAGCCAGTGCTCTCTCGGCCGCAGTCTGCTCTCGGGGCACCGGGCTGGAGTCTGTCACGGAACGGAAGTGGAGGTGCCCCCGAGCGAGGAAGGGGCTCATCGCGGTGTGTGGCTGTTCCCTCCGCAGTGGGCGACCTTGAGGATGGAGCGAGGCGCCAAGGAGAAGAACCACCAGCTCTACAAGCCCTACACCAACGGTAAGACGGGGTGTCCGTCCCCCTGCCCAGCGGCCCCCTGGAGCTGCGTTCCCACGCGCTTTCGCCCCGCTCCCACTCGTCACTGGTGAGCACCCTGAGCGTTCCCAGCGTGCTATCTCCCAGCGGGCCGCTTGACCGGGCTGTTCTCTTGCAGGAATCATTGCAAAAGATCCCACGTCACTAGAAGAAGAGATCAAAGAAATTCGCCGGAGTGGTAGCAGTAAGGCTCTGGACAACACTCGCGAGTTTGAGCTCTCTGACATTTTCTACTTCTGCCGGAAAGGGATGGAGACCATTATGGACGATGAGGTGACAAAGAGGTTCTCGGCAGAGGAGTTGGAGTCCTGGAACTTGCTGAGCAGGACCAATTATAACTTCCAGTACATCAGCCTTCGGCTCACCGTGCTCTGGGGCTTAGGAGTGCTGATTCGGTACTGCTTCCTCCTGCCCCTCAGGTGAGGCAGGGCCTAGCCCGATGCCTGATCTGCCTGCCCATGCCCCCGGCCCCTCCGCTTTGCTCTCCCACTTTAGAGAGGAGGACAGTACCGTTCTCTCACCGGCCAGGCCATCTGGCTCTCGGAAGGCTGCACCGGGGCTTGTCCTTTAAGGGCCCTCGGATTGTCTGCGTATCAGACGTAGCTGGGTTTCTCAAAGACAAATTGCTTGTCTGGACTGACTAAACACAGGGACGGGGAACACGATGTTCTTCCTGGCCGCCCCTCTCCGGGCCTGGCTGATTCTGTTCCTGCAGCTTCCTCTCCAGGACAGAGGCAGTATTGATCTCCCAGTGTTTCTGTACCACGTGCTATTCTGAGTATGTCTTGCCGGCTGCTGGTACCTTCGGGCCCTATTTCCTATTGCTTCACAGCGAAGCTGGGCCTCTGCCAGGGTTTTAAGCCAAAAGGAAGGGTAAGACCACAGGGCAGCAGGTGCGTGAGGGCGGCGCAGCCATCAGTAGGCCGTCCCGTCATTCTGGCTGCTGCCAGTGCCTGCGGAGAGGGTGTCGGCTGAACGCCAAATCCATGGTGTCCTGCCACTCTGGAAGCGGAACGCCCTCTGCTTCTCATAGGCCTGCCCGCGTTTCTAGGGACCCGGACTCCTGTCTGGGTCCAGGTGATCAGACCTTGCGGGGGGGTTTCGTGACGCCCAGTTCCATTTTCACACGTCCAGTTCTGTACTCGGGGCACAGATTTGTCTGCTGTGTTGTAACTTGTCTTCTCGTTACAGGATAGCTCTTGCTTTCACGGGGATTAGCCTCCTGGTGGTGGGCACAACGGTGGTGGGATACCTGCCAAACGGGAGGTGAGCAGAGCGCGGGCATCTGAGTCTACAGGTACTGGGGGCGGCTCCCATCTTGAAGGCCAGGCCACTTCTTTGGGCGTAGCCCAAACCACAGACTCTTAGAGGGAGAAAGTAACCCAACGACAGCAATGACATAGGCAGGAAAGTTTTTTTCCAGCTGATCTTGATCTGTGACTGTTCTTTTTGCCCTCCAGCCCTCACACTCTTCCCATTTTAAAGACAAAAGGGAGAAACCACAAGCCCGTAGTGTCCAGGACTAGCAGGTTTTATAGCATGTTGTTGAGTTTTGAGCATTCTGCTGTGTTGATGAATTGGTAAGAGGATAAGACGTGTAGGTAGGGCGTTTTTGTTTGTTTGCTTTTTTTTTTTTTAATAAGAGAAATGGGCTCATTCTGGGAAGTTATGGGGCTGGCAAACCTCTCTTTTCCCTGGGCTGGTGGGGAGGTTTGACTCTGTGGCCTTTGCCCTGCCTCTGGGTGTTGACCAGCAAGAAGGAAAGGAATCTAGGAGACTCAGGTGTGTGTGCTGGAAATTTTAGGGCTATGAATTCTAAGCCCATATCCTTGTGTGAATTTGAGTAGCCCTCATCATTTCTTTCTTTCTTTCTTTATCTGTAGACAGAAAGATGCTAATACAGAGTTTTACCATAGACACTAATATTTGTAAAAATACTCCTCAGTCATAACGGCCATAGGCAGTGATAGTTAGATGGTTGGACTCAGCACCTTTTCCTGTCTTCCTATATGTATGAAAAATAAAAACAGAAATCTCTGTCCTGTTGTCGCAGGTTTAAGGAGTTCCTGAGTAAGCACGTTCACCTAATGTGCTATCGCATCTGCGTACGAGCCCTGACGGCCATCATTACCTACCACGACAGGTGAGGGGTCTCGGGGTGGGACAGAGGGGTGCGCTGGCGTAACACGGGGGGCTGGCAGCCGACCCGCGGGCCCTCAGAGCGTCGTTAGAGCCGAGGAAGCTGCCGAGGCCAGGCGTGAGTTCCAGATGAATTGTTTCATACTGATTTTTGTTGCTTTGCCTACAATTTAAACGCAGGAAGAACCGGCCTAGAAATGGCGGCATCTGCGTGGCCAATCATACGTCTCCCATTGATGTCATCATTTTGGCCAGTGATGGCTATTACGCCATGGTAAGGCCTCTCTCTGTTGCTCCTTTAGGCTGGTCGGGGCTGGGAGCTCTTTCTTAAGGGTGTGAACAGGTAAGCACGTTTTTATACACGGGCCTGACCTAGGTTGTTGCCTTTGTTTCTGTGGCCTTGGGGACTCCTTGGGACCTGGATGTTGTGAGCAGAGTGAGCACCGTGGGGAGGGGTGAAGGTGGGGAGGGAGGATTTGAAGGCCCTGGGCTCGGGGGCTTTGGATAATCCGCCCAGGGAGGGCGTTGGACACAGGTGTGCTCTGCTTCACGGTTCGTTTAGGGTTTTCAGCTGTGTTTTTATCAATAGTCACACATCTCTGGTGTCACTGATCAGAAGGAGGATTTAAATTCAGAGAGTCTAATGGTGGTTCCGAACAGTGAGAGCCTGTGGTTACTGATAAAGCGTTACGGGGTGAGAGGTTGGGGTCTGTGTCTCAGGGGACCTGGGGGCTTGCGTGAGGACGGCTTCGCTGCCCTTGCTCCTTTGTCTGAGAGCAGGTGGGGCAGGTGCACGGCGGCCTCATGGGCGTCATCCAGAGAGCCATGGTGAAGGCCTGCCCCCACGTCTGGTTCGAGCGCTCGGAAGTGAAGGATCGCCACCTGGTGGCCAAAAGGTAAACAAGTGACACACAGTCTGCGCTTAGGGGAAGCTGTGCCTCTACAGCCTTCTCCACTGAGCCCCAGCTGCTTTCATAGTAGTGTTTTTCTGAAACATGGAGTATAAAAAGTATCAAAACCCTAGTGTTATTACTAACCCAAGGTAGTAATGTTTGTAACCTTTTTTATTCATTGTACCCATTGTAATGAACACTGTATGAACTTTTAATGTGATTTGATTTTTTTTTTAAATATTTATTTGGTTGTGCTGGGTCTTAGTTGCGGCTTGCCGGCTCCTTAGTTGCAGCACGAGGGCTCCTTTGTTGCAGCAGGCGGGCTCCTTAGTTGCGGCTTGCCAGCTCCTTAGTTGTGGCATGCAAACTCTTAGTTGCGGCATGCATGTGGGATCTAGAGAAATCTCAAAATGAATTCATTGTCACAAATGAAAAGACATTTAAGGCAACAGAACAGAGTGCAGCTCTGTTTTCAAGGTTAAAAAAAAAAAAAAGTAAACATGGTGCAAGTGATGGCGAGAGCTTTGCCGTAAATTGAGAGGAAGCAAGCCTCAGCCGAGACCCACTCCTCAGGGATGGTGGGTCGTCCCTGAATTCCCTGCGCTGCGTCTCAGGGGGGCTGCAGGTCCCACCCAGCATGGCTGTAGGAAGTCGAGGGTGAGCGTTTCTCGAGGCTGCTCTTTGCCGGACTCTGTGGAGGGTGAACCCTTTAGACAGTCCTAGGTCTGAGCCATGGCCCCTGTGCACAGACTCACGTACTTCATTGAACAGCTGTGCACATTAAGTAGTAATCATCCGGTGTTCCCTGTCCTTGGGAGTTTTGTCTGTTAGCCCATGGGTTTATAAAAGAGAGGGCCGTGTTTGTTAACCTGCTTTTATACCACGTCCAGCGTCACGTCTAGGCAGGGTATCGATAGACGCCTTTGGGTGATGATGGACGTGAGGCTGTCTGACCCTTCGTTTTATTTTCCTCTTGTAAAGGCTGACCGAGCACGTGCAGGATAAAAGCAAGCTGCCCATCCTCATCTTCCCGGAGGGTAAGCTTCTGTGTGGGGAGGCCGTGCAGGAGGGTGAGTCCAGTGTTGTGTTGGAGCCCGGGCCCTCACCCTTGTTGGGGGGACCCTGTCTTCACTGAGCAACGTGGGGGCCCTTTAGATTGGTCGTGGGACTGAAAACTCAGAGGATTCAGAATATGGACTGAGAGTGCCGCCGTGTGGCCTTCCCCGTTGCGGGAGCCCCTTCTCTAGTGTTGCTGACAGGCTCCTTGAGCTTTCTGCAGGGTCCTCCCTGGACCCTCCCGCGTCGGCCGGGGCCTCTGGCCTCTCATCTGGGCTGCCGTGGGAGCCAGGGAAGACGGTCCTGTGAGAAGAGAAGAGGACACAGCGCAGTAGTGTGTCCATCTGTTTTCAGTGTGCGCTCAGGAGCTGGGGAGATGACAGGTTTATCCTCTTTGAAGAGCCATTAGAATGATCTTTATTATTATATTTAATCCTTAAACTCCTAATCTCTGGGGTAAAGGACCGAAGGAAATAGCATTTTACTCTCTCCTGCGTTTTAGGAACCTGCATCAACAATACGTCTGTGATGATGTTCAAAAAGGGAAGTTTCGAAATTGGAGCCACAGTTTACCCCGTTGCGATCAAGGTACGAGCCCTCTGAGGCCAGGTGATCACCGCTGCCGCTGTGACGTACAACGGGGAGCTGGGCCCCCTCTGCATGGAGCAGCCCACACTGCGGAGCCCTGAGCTTGGTGCATCTCCCCCACTGGTTTCTCTTTCCTCCTAAGCCCCGCCGGTGTGGAAGGCAGTCCACCTGAGGGGCTTCCTGCGGGCACGGGGCTGCCCAGCTGGGTCTGTGCCTTTGGTCGGTTAGAGGTAAGGGTGGGTAGGTGCAGATGTGTCCTTGCTGCTGGAGGAAGAGACAGCCCCGCTGCTGTGGCTCCCGTGGTTCGCGTGACATCTGACAGACCGAAGGCCTTTCGTGAAAGTAAAGGGGCCTTAAACGAACCTGTTAGTCTGGCCCACCTTTTAGGAACTTGAACCTCTGAGGGTCCAAACTTGCTTAGGAAGATGGGACGCACTCAGCCCGTTTCCCCTTTTCCTCCTCCTCTCTCTCCCCCTCGTATCCATCTGAATTTATAAATAGATACACGTAATTATTTCTAAAAGAATGCTGTTACACTACTTCCTCAAAAAAAACACAGCCTTTGTCACTATGTTTAGAGTATTTAGATTGACGTCTCAGATCGGGGTAAGAGTGAGTCAGAGTTGCCGTTAGAATTTAGTCTCCATACTTTTGCGAGCGTCTTTTGTCTGCAAAGGCTTCTGAAGAAATATTCCTCATTGTCACCTGGCAGCACAACTGGGGCATTTGGGGGAGGAGATGTTCTTCTTGGTTAAGCGAACACTTTCCAGCCACGCTGCTTTCCCAGGTAGGCCGAGCATCAGGGCAGGGATGGTGAATGAAGAGTGGCTGCACAGTTACAGGTCCCTGGACCAGGGCTGCCGACGGGATTCGTTGAGGATGCTGGGTCTGGAGCAGCAGAAAACGTTCTGTTCGTAGTGTGTGCCGTGGGTGTGGGAACGGGGAGAGATGTTTGCATTGCGTGCGTGCGTCCCGCAGTTTAATGATGTCCTGGGAGCCCAGTGCCTCACCCCACGTGTTTATTAAAAACCGGCTGCTGCACAGAAGCCCTTCCTGCTCACTCCAGAGCATCGGTTCTGTGCAGCTGCATCAGCATCACCTGGTGGGGCTGTGAAAAGGCAGATCGTTGGGCCCCACGCCTGGAGTTTCTGAACTTGCATTTCTGACCCGTCCCTGGGCGCTGCTGACTGCTGGTCGGGGACCACACTGAGAGCCTGCTTGCTCTTCGCCACTTGTGGAACATGGACCCTTGGACAGTCATGCCAGCTCCAGAACATGGGCGTGTAAATTTTCCTTCCACCCACAGGTTTATTAAAGCTCACATGTGATTAAGAACTTCTGCTTCCCAGATACTTTTCTAGTTTTTGTGAAGGCGTCATTGGTAACCAAACTTGCATGACCTTAGCGGTTTTAAAGCTCTTGTTACATTTCCACCAAAATTAAGCCATTGTCTGACTTTGAGGAATGTATTGGCTGTTTTGAACTTTTGCCTTGTTTTTCTCTCTACGGTGTCTGCCCAGCATGGAATAGAGAATCAGCCCTCAGCTAAGGTTTCTCTCCAGTCATGCCGTGTAAACTGTAACAGCACTTTCTTCCAGTCACACACACTAGCTCCTGTTTAAGACTCGTTCTTCTCCCATGTTTCCTCGTGGTGTTATAACATGAACCCTTTAAGCCTTCTGTAGTTACCTCCGGATTTTTTAGTTTCTATGATTAAGTCTAAATGTCTTCATTTCTGTAGTCAGGTGTGCAATTAGGCAAAATTCTCTAATTTTTATTCTGAGAATCATAAAATTTCGGCTTGAAAGGCCTGAAAAAAAATCATATAGTTCTAACCCAGCCCCCTCGCCCCCAAGTGTAAGAACCTGCACTCGGGCATCTTCCCAGGGTCTCCGGGGTCTCCGGGGAGGGGCGTCCTCCACACTGGTGGCAGCTGGGTCCTGTGAGACCGCTCGTGAAACTGCATCTCCTTTGGTTTTTTCACTCGGGTCCTGGGTCTTTGCTTCGCAGTCACACACACCACGTGACGGCTTGTCTCTGAGAGCCCTTCAGACGTGCAGTGGCAGTTCAGCCCTGACCCTTTCAGGCTTTCTCCTCAGGGACCGGTTCCTCTCGCTGCCTCTTGTGTGACTTCCTGCGGCAGCTCTCCCTCCCGACTCGCCTGCACTAGCTCTTCTGTTTGGGGAGAATGAGGGTCGCAGCTGCGGCCACATGGCCCACAAAATGCCCCTGAGGCACAGCCCTCGCCTCCCTCGGAGCGGCTGGCATGTGGCAGTATCCGATGCCCGCCCGCCCACTGTGGCCGCTGCGACTTCCTCGGGGCAGCGCGGCCTCCTCACACGGACAGGCAGCTCCATTAGAAGCGCTGTGACACAAGCAGAGCTTTCTAGTTGTTTTCTCCTTGGTCTGGGCACCGGAAGCGATCTTTGAAAGCTGGCGGTTGTGTAAGAAAGTCTCTCTCTGTGGAGGTACGTGTCGGTCTTTGTGAGTGTGTGACGTGACAGGAGGGGTTGATGGAGCCGGTGGGGCGAAACGTTGGGGATTGTTGACTCAGGGCGTGGATCCCTGGAGGATGTGCTCCTCTTCTGTGTGCGGATGCGCTTGAGGACTTGAGGAATAGATAGTAGACACCTGTGAGTGAGACAGGCCCCTGGATCAAAGAGGGAGGACCTTGGAGGAAGGCTGCTGGTCCCCCTGAGTGATCTGCGCTCGGGGGTGGATGTGCTAGGTGTCACACGTGCCCAGGTGTGGGGCTTCTGCGGAAGCGTCCACGTAGGGGGCTGGGAGCAGCGTCCTAGTACCGGTCCTGCCCCGGGCGTGGCAGGGGGCGTTCAGCAGAGCTGCCGTTGACGCTCACACAGGTTAGAACTCCTGACTTCTCACCGTCCGGCGTTCCCTTGTCTTGCAGTACGACCCCCAGTTCGGTGATGCTTTCTGGAACAGCAGCAAGTACGGGATGGTGACGTACCTGCTGAGGATGATGACCAGCTGGGCCATCGTCTGCAGCGTGTGGTACCTGCCTCCCATGACGAGAGAGGCCGAGGAAGATGCCGTCCAGTTCGCAAACAGGGTGAAGTCCGCCATTGCCAGGCAGGGAGGCCTTGTGGACCTGCTGTGGTGAGTCAGAGCCGGATCTTAGCAGCCGAGTCCAGGAGGATGGGAATTTCTGAAGCAGGTGCTGGGTGGTTGACTCCATTTACGAGCGATCCTCCTCTCCCTGGTGTGAAGAAGGAGCCCACCAGTCCTGGAGAGTCAGCAGTTTGACTCACTCTCACAAGCCCGGGATGTTTGGGTGAAGCGGTGCGTTTGGCGCCCCCTCCTGGGGACACAGTCCACCTGAGCACCGGCACAGCCCTGTCTCTGCGGGCAGGGACTCCGTGCCAGCCTGGAAACCTCAGAGGAGCATTGGGATCTGTCATCTCGTGTATTTGGCAAATTGCACCATCCTTAGAAAGGCCAGTTTTGGTTTTTTGTAGCTTGTTACCTACTAGAGCCGGAGTTGGCAAACTTTTTCTGAAAAGAGCCAGTACGTATTTTAGACTCTGGGCCATGTGGCCTCTGGTGCAACTGCTTGACTCTGCCATTGTAGCGGGAAAGCAGCCAGAGACAGTGCAGGAGCGGGCCCGTGTGCCAGTGAAACTCCACTTACAGACGTAGGCGTCGGGTGGATTCAGCCCGTGGGCCATGGTTTGCAGACCCTTACACTAGGGTATGAGGTAGTTATACTCCAACTAACAGGAGGTTGATGTGGTTGAACACTGGGTCAGGGGGACTGATCCCCCCTCCTGGGACCCTTAGGTTTAAGTGCAGGGGTCAGCTCTGGAGTGCATTTGACTGACTGGGCGTTTAAACTGACCTGTAACCTTTTTTTAAATTAATTTTGTTATTGGAGTCTAGTAGATTTACACTTGTTAGTTGCTGCTGTACAGCGAAGTGACTCAGCCGTACATATGCGCGTAGCCCCCCTCTTCCAGATGCCACTCCCACATAGGCCACCACAGAGCACAGAATAGAGTTCCCTGTGCTATACGGTGGGTTCTTCATAGTACTTATCTTTTATATATCATAGTGTGTATGTGTTAATCCCAATCTCCCAGTTTATTCCTCCCCTCCCCTTTCCCTCTTGGTAACTGTTAAGTTTTCTACATCCGTGACTCAATTTCTGTGTAAATACGTTCATTTGTATCATTTTTTTTTAGATTTCACATATAAGCGATACCACGATTTTGTCTTTCTCTCTGACTAATTTCACTCAGTATGGCAGTCTCTAGGTCTGCTTGGCCCTTTTTAAAAATGCTGACATTTATTGGGCACCTGCTGTGCGCCAGACACAGTGCTGCTGCCGCTGGTCTGATCATCTCACCTCACCCTCAGTAACTCCATGAGTAGGAAAATCGTTACTGCCATTTTTCAGATGAGAAACTGAAACTCGGAGAGGTTAAGTAACTGTCTTTCAAAGCCACAGAATAAGCCCTGGAGTCGCATGTTGAGCTCAGGTCTGACCGGCTTGAATGTTTAGCCACTGCCCCATGTTCCCTGTCGCTGAAGCCCAGCGAAGACAAGGGTGGCCGCTTTCCAAAGGAGGCCTTTGCTGGGGATTTTAAAGGACATGGCAGGTGTCAGGGCTCCCAGGGTAAGGCGGGTCCGGTGGTGAGGGCTTCACCAGAGACTTTTCCTACCAGCCCGCCTCCACACTCAAAGTGTGAGAGGAAGACTGCGGTGGGCTCGGGTTTGCATCAGTCACTCAAGATGGTGATTCTAGGGTGCAGGCAAGGCGTTGGGGTGTCTGTCAGGTGGGGGGAGACTTTGAAGAAGCGAATCCACGTTTAGAGGATTTCTTTGGGGCTATTGGAGGAGGTGGGTTAGCCCCAAACTCTGCGTTACTTCCATTCCCTTACGGGACCATCCCTTGAGCGCGAAGAAGTAAGAACTTGTATTTTCCGTTGTGTTCATTTGCGTGAATTTGGAGAATCCCGGCGTCTGAATTGTACAGATTTTATTTTACAGATCAGTTTTACAGATTCATTATAAGTCCTGGTATTTCTTAAAGCTTGGCTCACCTTCCATAAAGCCAGGGCCTCCTTTGCTTTCTGTAAGGTGAGGATGAATGTTTGAGCAGAAAGAACTTTGAACTCCTTGGCAGGTGTGAGCAATTAGAAAGTACCCTGGATAAGAGGGGTGAGCTCTGACCCCAGGGCAGGGGTGAGAGTTGTAAGGCGGAGAGGGTGGGTCCCACAGGCCCAGGGCCTGTTTCTGCGGCCACCGTGACGAGGGAGCTGCTGCGACTCTGGCGGGCTTCTCCGGGCGGGAGCGGCACGGGTGGCCGGTGGGGGCGCACCTGGCCGGGGCGCAGGGCGGCCGCGGGGCTTCTCCGGGCGGGAGCGGCACGGGCGGCCGGTGGGGGCGCACCTGGCCGGGGCGCAGGGCGGCCGCGGGGCTTCTCTGCTCTTGCATCCAGCCCTCCTCTTTCTCTCGTCAGGGACGGTGGTCTGAAGCGGGAGAAGGTGAAGGACACGTTCAAGGAGGAACAGCAGAAGCTGTACAGCAAGATGATCGTTGGCAACCACGAGGACCGGAGCCGGTCCTGAGCCCGCGCTGCCGCCCGGCCACCTCCGCCCGGGACGCAGGCGCCACGGGCCGCTGCACACACAGGACTCTTCGGGCTTCTTCGAGCTGCCCGGGCTGCTCCCAGGACGAGCTGCCTTCTTGTTCCTTCTCCGCCGAGTCGGCGGGAGGAGTGCCATTAAAGTCCCCTCGCCACCGTGCCCGTGCGGCCTGAGTGCTGGGCGAGAGCCTGCCATCCCCACTCGGGACCCGGGGTGCGGTCTGTCCCCGAGACCCGCCTGCAGGCGGGGACCTCACCAGGCCAGGCCCGCCCCGAGGAAGGCGCAGCCTCGGGGCCCCGCAGACTCGAGAAGAGAACATGTGGTCTGCAGGGGCCCTCGGCAGACTGACGGTCCCCGGCCTGGGCCGCTGGCTACGGGGCCGGGCGGGCACGGGGACCAGTCCTCCCGCTCCGGCCGCACTCTGCCAGCTCGGCCTCGGCTGCCCCGCTGTCCCCTGGGCTGGGGGTGTGGCGACACCTACCTCACCGGGTTGCTGTGGCAGCTCACGCGCTACCACGAGGGGAGGCCGGTCAGCTCAGCGTTGCGGCTCCAGGGCCCAGGGTGGAGCGGGACGAGGGGAGCTGGAGCTGCCCACGGGGCTCCGGGTTTGTTCTGTGAGTAAATAAAATTGTCTCCGATGGTGACTGAATTGCAGGGTCTTTTCCTTCGTGCGCCCTCCCCTGGCTGTGGGCCCGAGCAGCACGCTTCCCAGCAGTAGTCTGGCTCTCTGACTTGAGCCGTCGCGGGGACTTGGCTTCTGGAGCAGGGGCTAGTGTGGGTGGGAAGAAGGTAAAGCCCTCCTGTTAGGTGTTTGCGTCGCTCTGGGTGATTCGGGATTCCCCACACACGGGTGCCGTGGGGTTGGAGGTGTGTGACGGCGGGTGGAGGGCGTGCAAGACGGTCTGGAGGTGAGGGCGGGGGAAGCGACGAGAAAATCCCCGCACAGGGCAGCAGCGGGGGCTCTGGGGATTGGGTGCCCCGTGGGCTTCATGCAGCAGAGGGAAGCCGCTGGCTGCCTGCGCCAGCCTGTGGTCACCTGGAGGCAGGTCCGAAGCCAGGCCCCTTCCCCCTTATGGCTTCAAGACTCGCCTGAGTTCACATCCCTCAGGGGAGAGCTGCCTCTCCCCCAACTTCTCCGTCTGTCTGTCCGTCCGTCCCTCCCCGCTCCCTGCTCTGGCAGAGCAGCCACACACCCTTCAGGGTTTTGCAGCGGCCACGGGGAGGGTCAGCTGTCCGAGCCGCCCTCCAGCCTCGACGTGGGGAGGTGGTGGCGGTGAGCCTGGCTCCAGGGGCTTCTGACCTCAGTCTGAGTCTCCACCCAGCTGCCGGCTGCTCCTGTCCCCTGGATACCCTCTCATTTCCTCCTACCCGCCCCTGCCAACGGGCGGGAAACTCTGTTTCTCTTTCTATTCCATTTCTCTCAAACTAAAACACTGTTAGGACAGTAAGAACAGCCTCTTATGAACTGTTTTACAAAATGTGCAAGAATAAACAGTGATTTTTAGTCTTTTATAGGCAGTACTGTTCAGTGTTTAAAAGCTGTCTGGGGACTTCCCTGGTGACACGGTGGTTAAGAATCCGCCTGCCAGTGCAGGGGACATGGGTTCGAGCCCTGGTCTAGGAAGATCCCACATGCCACGGAGCAACTAAGCCCGTGCGCCACAACTACTGAGCCTGTGCTCTAGAGCCCGTGAGCCACAACTACCGAGCCCATGTGCCACAACTACTGAAGCCCATGTGCCTAGAGCCCGTGCTCCACAACAAGAGAAGCCACCGCAATGAGAAGCCCGCGCACTGCAACGAAGACCCAACGCAGCCAAAGATAAATAAATTTTAAAAAACCAACAAAAACACCATTAAAAAAAAATCTATCTGGAATGATCTTTACAAACTGGTCTTAAAGATCAAGTTCCATTTTTAAAAGTTCCCTTTTCTTTCTGCCATTCAGTAAGTTTATTTCATAATTTTCATAGGTACTTTTAAACATTTTGCTTTTAGTTTTCTCACATTCTTTTCAGCACATCTGTCTGTTGCTGATGACATAGCAGAGGACTGCAAGAACCTGGTCTAGAATTGCTGCTATGTAAAGAAATACTTGTGGAGACTAAGTAATGATTCTTTTCACTGTTACCAGCTGAGAAGGGATGTGAATTACACCCCTATAAATAGAAATTTTTATTTAGTGCTTGTTACAAGAGTACAGAATCATCAGACCACTCCATCCTTTTAAATTGGGGACCCTGCAGGCCCCCAGTTATTCATAATTGGCTTGGGATAACTGAGTCGGTCTTGTATGGTTAAACCTCCTGACATTTAGGAATAACAACAATGAAGCAGGTAAAGCAACGTAATGTACAAAATACGCTCACTTCTGGGATCCCAGCACCCGGGAGGACAGGTCTTGGAATGAAACCAAGTGGTAGTAAGTAGTGGGATGAGTACTGGCCAGCATCAAATCACCTTCCCGACCTGCCACTCATTTGCCGTTTGGGCTTTATTTCTATTTCCTGATCCATAACTTGGGACTTGGGCTAGGTGACCCCTAAGGCCCTTTCCACATCTGAAATGTCTGTAATTTTTAAACCCCTAGTTCAGACAACTTTGAGCTGTAAAGTCATCTGGGTTCAGACATAAATGAGTTTGAATCCTTTTGCTTCCTGCAGAACACTGGGCTCGTGAAACTCCTTTGGAGGGTGTCACAACGTGTCAGAGAGTCCCCAGGGTTTTAGGTGGTAGTGGGGCTGGGTGGATTTGATTGTGCATCTTGGGAAGACTTTTTTCACTGAAACGTGAGCTATTTTTTTCCCCAGCTAGTTGGCGAAGGAACTTTGTGAAAAGGCTGGTAAGGTCCTCCTGACGGGAAGCTCTGTAGAAGGCTGTCTCCAGGCCAGGGCTCGGGGAGCTCAGCTTGGCCGAGCAGTCTGAGGTGACGTCCAACTTCAGAATTTGATTCTTTACTGGGTCAGAGCCCACTGCTGGTTGCCGCCCTGCAGCCCGATGTGAAGTGTGTGTGTGTGTGTGTGTGTGTGTGTGTGTGTGTGTGTGTGTTTTGGGGGGACGGGCCGCAGAGTCCTGAGTGCCCAGACCAGGCCGGGACGAGCCCTCGGGCACCACCCCAGCTCAGCCCTTCACGACAGCACCTCCCCAGCCATGGGCACTAACCCTGCTGTCCTGTGGAAGTTCTCCAGGTCTATAAACCCTGGCGTTTCCTTCCTGGAGTTGACCGAAACCTCAGTGGTCTGGGGGATGGCGCTTCCAGCGGTCCCTGATGACCAGAGTCCACGGCCTGGCATGTCCCATCCACCTGCTTTGCATCCCGGGCGGCCAGACTTGATTTCTCTGGTTGCACTTGCCCTGAGTGGCCCATCGCCCGGGCTGGGAGGGCAGCTGCACACACACTGCCTCTGGACGGGCCCAGAGACCACCATCCCGCCATCCGTCTTGCGCTGCGCTAACCCTCCTCTCCCCCAGTCAATATGTCTCTCTCCGATGGGAAAGTTAATAAATTTTGCTCTAGATTAAAAGTATTGATCATTTCATTTGTAAACGATAAATAAAAAGGGGGAACTTTTCATCGCAGCAGGGGTAGCGTCAGGTGTGTTTTGCGGGTGAAATTGCGCTGGCTGTCGAGGGGGTGGGCTTCTTATATGCATTCCAGCACGCCAGCGGCATTGATTTCCTATTAGTCTCCCAGCACCACCCAGTACCACATCATTCCGGTACCTGCTATTAATGGTCTTTTGATAAATAATCACTTGTAAGTCAATAAATTTTTATTAAACAGTGTGGCTCTTTGATTTATTAAAATCCGACCATGTTTGTCTGGGAGAAAAAGGATGCTGAATTGAAGTGGAGGTTTTCATACATCTTCCTGACGCTGAGCAGTCACGGCACACTCCAGAGAAAAACAATTGCGTTTTAACAGAAACAAAACAGCCGAGTTTGGAACTTGGGCCCAGGGAAACTTTATCTCCAGCAGCCTTGAGGCTCACTCTGCAGGCAGCAGGTGCAGGCCGGGGGCGCCGAGTCAAGAACTTGCTGTTTGCTTCTGAGAGGGGCAAGGTGCCGGGGCTGGGCCCCCGCGATTGCCATCTGGGCAGCACAGACCCTCGTGCTGCAGACGACCCGCCGTGCACCCTGGAGTAGTCACCCTGGACGGACAGACGTTTGGGATCCATGAGAAAAGTTGGACGGCGGGACCTCTTAGCTTCCTCCCTGGTCAAATCACCAAAGTCACATCTTGTGGCAGGAAATGCCAAGAGGTGGTTCATGTGTTAGGTGGAGATCTGGCTATATGGATTATCTTAGAAAGTGGGCTAAAGAGCTGAAGATTGGAGTCTTTTATTGGTGAGATTGTCACTGGCATAAAGTTCGCTGTAAAGGGTTGAATTTGCTGTAAAGGGTTTGGCAAGTTTTCACTGAGACTGATATGGCCCCAAACAGACTTGTGTACAGAGAGGCCCAACCACTGGGTACAGAACCAGAACTCCCAGCCCGGAGGGAAGTATGAGACCCGGGAAATGCTCTTATTAGAACTGATGGCCGTCCCCAACCCTGCCCTGATCCAGGCCACTGCAGCACCCTCTTTTCCATTCATAACCAGCGTGACAGGTGTTAACGGGAAGGGGCTGCTGAAGCGAGGGTGGCTAGTAAGAAGTTCAGCTGAGGGCTTGAATGTTTTTAAACCTATTATAAAACGTTTAAATCACATTTTAAGATGTTTTAAAATTTTAATATTTTAAACCTGCTGCAAGGTTTCTCTTGTTGCTTGAGTTCCTTTTCTGTCCTGGTCTTGGGGACGACAGCTGCGGCATCGGGGACCCTGAAGGTGGGCAGGATTCAGGTGCGCAGGGCAGGTGAGTGGTGACACGGCTGTCCTGGAGCATGGCCCGTTCTGCCCCATTTTGAGGGGTTGCCCGAGATGCCCAGCCTCTCCCCGGAGGAGCTTTGGGTCCTGTCCCTAGGGGTTGGCCCCACCCACCCCTAGCGGGGCGTAGAGGTAAGCCCAGGCCGGAAAGCCACAGGACAGCTGTCTAGGACGCGAGTAACAGTAAGTATATTCTGCACTTTACACGCGCACAATTCAAGTCCACTTTCAAGGTGAAACTGGAGACGTGACCCATGCTTCACCTGGGCTTCACTTCTAGCCTTTGTTAGTTCTCCCCGACTTCCCTCCCCTGTCCTTGCTCATTCAACTCTGCGTTAGGACTTCAGTGGGGCAGCTGGAGAAGACTCATCTTAGGGTTTCTTGCGCTCTGTGAGTTTCCTTCCGGGGATTCTGAGTCAAGTACATTAACTTGGGAGAGAAGTGACTCCTGCTGTCCGGCTTCTGTTCCAGCTGACGGCGGGGGTCGGGGGCGAGTGAGGTCGGCACAAGGAGTTAGAGGGGCATCTGGCCAGCGCCAGGCAGGCACCTGCCGCTCCTGTAGGCACAGCCAGGCAGGAGGCGGCGGGGAACGGTGGACGGTGGGAAGCCCTGTTTCCCTAGAGAGTAAGAGTGGAGGCCTGAAGCTTCTAGAATGGAAGACCCGGTGATCCCGGAGACCTGTGACCTCAGGGTCCGCAGACTGCACTTCACTGCGCATAATGCTCCGCGTACTGCAGACTCAGCGCCGAGGGGCGGGGACTGGGGTCGGGAGTGAGCTGGTACCTTCGCATCAGATGCCATCCGGAGCCCTGGGGCAAGATGTTCTGCTCCCCCCCCCCGCCCCCTCCCGCCCTGTTTTGGGGGTCTGGACAGACACCGACCCTCCCGAGCTGAGGAGCGGCTCTGCAGGGGGGCCGAGGGCGCCCAGCTCTTGCGGCGCCTGGTTGGGTGGCTGCAACCCGGGCTCGGGAAGGGCTGCGAGCCCTCGGATTGATCCCCCAGCCGTGATCTGTCATTTCTCCGAGGCAGGCGCTGTTTTCTCTTGCTTCAGGAGCCCCTTCGACACCTGCTTTATTTTTCTTCCTGTGCTGACGTGACGGGAGACAGGTGTTAAACTACTTAATCACTTTAAAATTGTTTTAATTTTCTGGTTTTTATTGATCGCTCCAGCACCAATTAATCAGCTCACTGGACCAGGCAGTTAGTACATTAAAAATTGTCAGGGAGGCCGTGCATCTTGCAAAATGTCTAAAAAATATTCGGCTAGCAAATTTCGTTTTTCTTTGGCACGCAGCAGCCCTTGGGCCGCAGAACTCCCACTCTCAAGGGGCCTCTGCCTCTGGGGCTCGAGTTCGGGAGTATTCGCGGTGCAGGGAGCTTCCGGTAGGAAGGACGGAAGCAGGTGCCTGTTTCATCACTGATTTGCATCTTTCCTTCCACTTTTGTTCTCTGCTTCCAGAACAACATTGGATCTCCTTTCCCCAAGAGGGTTGGGAATTTTCGGGGATGCGGTGCTCGCTCTGGACCCCATGTCTGGACCCCAAGGACTCCGCCATCTGTAACTGCCCTTGCGACTGGCCGGGCGCCAGGCCCGCAGCCAGGGTCCCTTTCCCCGGCACTTTTAACTTGTCCCGATGACGCCAAAGCCACCTCTCTGGGGCAGCGGCGCTGCTATACTTGGTAAACTCTGTGGCAGGTGGCTGCGTGTCACGCCGCCTTGTCCCTGGCAGCCAGCAGTGAGCCTGAAGTCCGTCCATGGAATGTTCTGGACAGCCCCACCCCGTTGGTCACCCGGTCCTGTGCGGCAAACCTTTGCCACTTGTCTTTTATCACCTGATTAACTGCTTGGCTGTACTTTCTTTTTTTAAAAATTCATTTATTTTAAATTTAGATTCTATTGGAGTCTAGTTGACTTACAAGGTTGTGTGAGTTCCAGGTGTACAGCAAAGCCATTCGGTTATACATATACATATATTCATTCTGTTTTAGATTCTTTTGTACTTTCTAAATTAAATAAAACGTGGACCGAATAAACCAGGGGCTTCCAAACTCATTTCTTGGGGGTAGAAATTTGTTTTCCGGTTTTCCCATTTTTGCCATTTTTTGCCACTCACTTTCCAAAAGCAAGCGCCTTATGTCTTCTGTGGCAAATGAAGTATCAAGCAGCCTGTCTGCGTGGTCTGAGTTGCTTGTTCCCTTCCAGTGGGTACCACCCTCGCAAGCATCTCTCACCCATCACACCCTCTTCCTTCTACTCCCAGCTGACTGAGGGAAGCTCTCTTTCTCTTCTTCCCCGCTTCCTTCCCCGACCCTTCACTGTTCAGTCTGGGGCCCCCTCTGGAACCAGGGCCTGCAGCCCCATCTGAGCCGGGGGCAGGTACAGGCAGCGCCCGCCTGTGGCTGGGGGACTTATCTCCCCCAGCACCCGGCCGCACCCATGCTTATTAATTGGTATATGATTGGGCTCGGGCATATAATCTCATATTGATTTTCCCTCCGGACGCCACAGCTTTATTTGCTCACATCTGCCCTGTGTTTAATTGGTGCTTTGCTCTGGAAAGGAGGGATCTTATCGGCCGGTTTGGGTTCTTTTCCTGGGGCACACAGGCACACACACACCCTCACACTCAAGTCAGTGGCCCAGCCCGGCTGCTCCCTGCCCCTCCCTCAGTGAGCCATTCCTGGGGCGGGGTGGTGGAGAACGACCCAGAAGGGCCTTCTGGAGTCTTCCCGTCTTTACACTTTACCTCACGCGTTGTACCTGATCCCGCCTGCAGTGAAAGTGCCTGTGTGAGGCTTACTGGGGAAATGCTAGCTTTGGAGTCAGCCCTGGGTTCAAACCCACCTGCTCTCTGTGTGTGGCCTCGAGGCTAACCTATTGCATTTTTCTGCACTGCAGTACCTCCCTTTTTAAAATTTTATTTATTTATTTAATTGAAGTATAGTTGATTTACAATGTTGTGCTAATTTCTGCTGTACAGCTTGCAGTATCTTCTTTATCTGAGAAAAAGGCAGCATACCTGCTTTGGAGGATTCTTGGGAAATATGGGACAGTCACCACACACAGTGCCGGGCACTTAGTACGTGCTCAGTAAACAGTGGCCCCATTCAGCCCGTGCTGGTGTGAGAGATCATAGCCTTGTGTGCTGGGAAGAAAAAGAAAAAGGTGTCTCTGGCAGCCACTGTGTCCCCGCGGGGTAGGGAGCATGTGTCCCTAGGCCCACGGTGCAGGGAGAGAGGCTCTGCCCCGATGCACTGCTGTTACCACCCCCTTGTCTGCGGCCAGCACCTGGGCTGTGAGGTTTTGTTTTTCTCTTCTAACTACAGTCCCGCATCTGGGCGGTCCCGCACCCCACCCTGGGGTGTTCATAGCAAAGGGAAGACATAAAGGCCAGAGGTAAACACGAATTTCCTATTGACACAACATTAATTCTCCTGCTTGGACAGGTGAATGTGCTTTCACTCACTTTACCAAGATTAATGATGTGTGTTTGCCCACTAAGAGAGGCCTAATGAAGGGCCCTGAATGAGAGCCTTCTGGGTTGGCTGTGGGAAAGAGGCTGGCAAGCTGCTCTACGTGGGGAGCAACCAGCCTCTCCACCACTGCCAATATCACCACCTTCCCCCTGGAACGAGTAGGACGAGACAACTGTTGGTTTAAGAATGTGTCCTGGGGACTTCCCTGGTGACGCAGTGGTTAAGAATCCGCCTGCTAACGCAGGGGACACGGGTTCAATCCCTGGTCTGGGAAGATCCCACATGCCGCGGAGCAGCTAAACCCGCGCACCACAACTACTGAGCCTGCGCTCTAGAGCCCGTGTGCCGCAACTAGTGAGCCCATGTGCCACAACTACTGAAACCCACGCGCCTACAGCCCGTGCTTTGCAACAAGAGAAGCCACTGCAATGAGAAGCCCGTGCACCACAACGAAGAGTAGCCCCCGCTCGCCACAACTAGAGAAAGCTCGTGTGCAGCAACGAAGACCCAATGCAGCCAAAAAATAAACGTAAAAAAAAAAAATTTCCACGTATCAAAACACTAAAAAAAAAAAAAAAGAATATGTCCTGCCCCAGGGGGTTCTGATGGAGGTTAGCCCGCCCAGCCCGCCCCACCCCCGTACTCTGAAGCTCTCTTCCCACCTGTGCAAACTGGGTCCTCGCCCCACCTGCCCCCAAAGCTGTCGTCAAAGGTCGGGTCAGCCTCTGGTTCATTGCTCTGAAGAGTGACAGAGTATTGGAGGGGCCAGGTCAGGGCATCTAAGGTGGGGCTTCTGGGAGAGAAGCATCAGGACCACCGAGGATGCTCTGAGCCCTTAGGGCAGAAGGCTCCTGGGCCTGCAAGTGACTGGTAACAAGACTGGATCTGAGCAGCTTCTGTTCTGTTACTCGTAGACTCGGCACAGCTCAAACATGGCAAGAAGGGGCCTGCAGCTCGACTCTTCTCAGCAGAGCAGCACAAGACAGATGATAGAGGAGGCTGCAGGGGGTGGCACGGCAGGGGGTGGCACGGCAGGGGGTGGGAGGCAGTTGCTACTCCAAATCCTGGACTCTTAGGGTCTCTGGAGGATTTCCTCAGCCTTGGGGGTGGGGCGGACAGACCGCCCATCTCCTCCCAGGCAGCCTGAGACGGCAGACATGCCGCCACCCACCGGCCGCAACATAAGTGTGGCTCCCCACCAGGGCTAGGCGCTGCTCTCATCAGGAATCTGATCACGGCTCGGAAGAAAAAAAGCTGGGGATGGGAGGTTTAACCCAGTCCCTTCCTGTCACGAAGGATGGTCCATTACCGGGGGCCAGAGCCGAGAGAGGAGAGCTGGGGAGTAAAGAGAGGAAGTGCGGGGACAGCTGTCAAGGAAGGAAGGCTGGGAAACCCGAACCCAGGGCAGCTCCCCTTTGGCCATCTGTCCCCATGTCCCTACAGGCTCCCTGGCAGGGCCAGCCTATAGGCAAACAACAGGGGTAAAAGAAACATTTTTTTACGCCAATAGTGTTCTTTGAGCTGTAAATTATAGAAGCCCAGCTCAACCAGACTGAAGACAAAAGGGTGTGTCTTGTCTCCCGAAAAGGCTAGGCTTGGCTGAAACACTGTCACCAGTTCAGTCCCGCTCTCAGATCCTCTTTCCACCGGGCTGGTCCCTTCCCGGGCAGGCCAATGGCCAGGCCACTTGGCGCTCCAGGTAGAGAGGGAAGCGGGCACTCCCCAGAGCAACCTGGTCCTTCGCTCATTGGTCAGGACTGAGCCGCGGGCCCATCCCTGGACCAATCCATCACGTGACCAGGGAGGTGGCATTCACTGATTGGCTTAGAGTGGTGTCAATCATCCGTGCCCAGAGATGGGGGTGGGTCGGCCTGCCCACACAAGATCAATCAAAAAAATGGTAGGTAGGTTGTTCTCCAGGGTGGCCTTATCAGAGGCCGCAGGGGTCCACACCCGGCGAGCCCAAACCACAGAAGCGCGCTGTGCCCTTTTCCTCTTCGCAGAGGGGAAGCTGCCGTTTACTGGGCAGTGCAGAGTGCTCTACAGTTTTCCCGCAGCTGGGCTGCAGAGCCCTCTGCCCTGGCTGTTTCCACCGTGGCATGTGGTGCCCCGGCCAAAGCAGCGCTGGAACTGCAAGGCCAACGCTGCTTTCTCTTCCAGAACATAGAGGCAGCGGGTTAGCAAATTCCTTAGTTAGGGCAGGGTCTCTCCCAAGAGCCCTTGGAGGTTTGAGTGTATTAGATCTTTCCATAGTATCACAGGCACAGGACTGATGCCAGTGGCAGCAGGAAACCAGAAGTGTCCTGCCATCTCTCTGTCCTTCCTGAGGAAGAAGACTCAGACCCTTTGCACCTTTTCTTGCACCCCTGCTGCCTTCCCTGACTATGCGGGTCTTTGTCTCCTGGGCAGGAAGGAAAAGTTGTAGAATTCAGCGTGGGTCACAGAACAACTCAGGGAGAGCCAACGTGAATTTAAGTCAAGTTGGGCTTCTAAGATCACCATTTGCCAAATTTGTCCACTGCCAAGTCCTGGGGCACTTGTTAACCAGGCACATTCCAGGGCCACACCCGCCCAACTGGGTCAGAATATCCCGGAAAGGCCCTGGGTATCTGTATGTCTGACAAGGCCTAGCGTCAGGCAAGCTTAGGAGACTGCCTAAATGAATATTTTCTCTGGCTGTGGCGTATCTGCTCCATCCAGGGACACTGGCCATCAATTATAGAGCAGCAGAAACCATAGCAGGAAAAACGGCGTTCACTGTAATCGTGCACTGCAGTGCACTTGATCAGTGAGCCTTTGATGAGGGGACCTCATCTAGTCCTCTTGTGTCCTCTGTAACTTTCAGGTCCTCATACACCTGGCAGCTGACACAGCCCTGGCCTTAGAATGGAAAGACAAGGAGTTTTGACCTTGGGTACATAGATTCATAGCATTTGAAACCACGTAAAACACAGCTGGAACCTGACTGTGAGCAAAAGAAGAGATCGTTCTGGGGACAAGAAAGCAGGTGCTACGAGGCACACACAGCCCTCCCAGGCAAGGCCAGAGCCACCTCAGGTGCCAGACTAGGCTCAGAGAGGCCCAGAGCCGAGACGCAGGGCGGCAACTGTTAGCAGTGGCTGACAAAGGAGAAAGGGGGGTTTCAGAAGCACAGATCCCCGTGGGCATTTGGTGATGGGATAGAAAGCCCAACTTAGGCCAGTGCATCTCTATGTATCTAACAGTTTTTTGTTGAGCACCTAATTTGGGCCAGGCTCTGTGCTCTGAGAAAAGGAGGGTTGTCCATACACACTCACACGTTCATGCCCGCCGTCCATCTTCTCGCGCCTACAAACCACCTGGGGATCTGGCTACAAACGCAGATTCGGATTCGGGAGGGTTGAGATGGGACCTGAGAGTCTGCATTTCTAACAAGTGCCCAGGGGAGACTGCTGCTGCTCGTCCATGGACCATGTCTTAGGGTATCGAGGCTTCAGAGCAGGACGCATAGACCCACATGCCTTCAGGGATCAGGCAGGGGATGGGCCCTGTGGGGACCAGGCTGGGGATGTGCCAGGAAATCGTGAGGGTCACTCACGGGACCAGGCTTGCTCGGCCTACAGACCAGCTAAAGTTTCTGTAAATGCACTGTTCTGCCCCCCAAAGAAACACGTCTGCAAACTGAATTCAGCCCTCAGCATCTGACTTGACTCCGTGCCCCAGAGGCCAGAACCTCAGGTTTTTGGCAGGTAAATGAATCTGGTCACACACGAGGCCTTCCATAACCTCCCGATAGCAGCTGACCTGCCGGGGCTTGAGTACTTATAGGAATGGGCAGCTGTGACTTTGAACCTGCCTGTCCCACTGTGAAGAAGACCCGCTTAGGACTGGCTCTGCCGTTTCCTGGCAGAAGGAAGGAGAGGGTGTGAGCACGCCGATATGGGAATGCCCACCCCCTTTTACACCTTGCAGGTGATTTCAGTGCATCTTCTGCTGGGTCTTGCTGATAACCATATCAGCTTCACTTTACAGATGAAGAGACTGGATTTCAAGAGGTTACCTAACTTGGTCACGGTGACCCAGCGACTACTTGGTGACATGGGGACCCAGACTCGGGCCTGTCGGCCTCCACAGCCCTCTTGAAGTAACATAGCAGATGCTGTCGGGTGTCTGTATATGCCACGCATGCTCGAGTTCTGATCTTACAGAGACCGTGTGAGGTATGTATAATTACTCCCATCTTACAGATGAGCAAACTGAGGCTCAGAGGTTAAGTCACTCGCCCAGTGACACAGGGAGTGGTGGCACCAGTGTTCGAGCCCAGATCTAAATGAACCCAGTCCCCTCTGCCATGCTCAGGCAAAGACTCGGGCTGGCTGGTATCTGGGCTCAAATCCTGGGGGTGGCTGAGAAGGAGGAGGGATTGCCAGCAGTGAGATTTCAGTCCCCATTCTTTTCTTTGATTGTTGCCATCGGGATATGGCCATTCGGAACCTGCTAAGACACTGTCATCCCTAGCTTCAGCCCCGCCCTTCTCGGGACACGTCAGGTCTTTCCTACACTGGAAGCCACAAGCGGGAGGGCTGTGGATGGGGCAGAATCTTGCCTGCCTTGGGAGCCTCCTGGGCTGCTGGCAGGGCAGGACTCGGTCGCTCTCAGGAGCCTAGGGCTGAGCGTCTTTCTCTTTATTCATCCCACAGGAGAAAAGTTTCTCCTGTGGTCAGAGGGAAGTTGCCAGAAGCATGAATATTCTTAAAGTTGTGTAGTTTTCTTTAACTCAGCATATACAAGAAGGCCCTTTGTGACCAGGAATGGAGAAGGAGAAGGGGGGTGCTATGGCTTATGATTTCTTTATGATGGATGAAGTGAAATAGTCCTGAGTTCCTCCCAGCTACACACACACACACACACACACACACACACACACACACACACAAAACACACGAGTGTGCACGCATCCACAGAGGGCAAAATTTATCCAAATTACCCTCGGGCATCTGGGCCATTCACCTGTGGCTCTTCCCCTCCTTCAAACTGGGAATCTGGTCCCTAGATGAGGCCTGAGCAGTACCTCTTCCTCGCTTGGCCCCATACTTGGGAGCAGGGTTGAGGTAGGGGGACTCCAGGAAGGCTGGAGGCCTTGACTCAGAGGTTCCAGTGGCAGGTGTCCCAGAACTTGGACATTGGAGGAAGTTTTGTTTAGCTCAGCAAATGTTTCCTCGGCAGAAAAAATTTTCCCTCCACTTGATATAATACTGACCCCCGACAATGTGAATCAGACATGCAAGAATTATAGCTATAATAGAGTGTTAGGATTGTAATACACTTACGAAGAAGGCAAACGAGCCCAGTTTTCTTGTCCCTGGCTTCTCCCCACGCCTGCCTCATGACTTTGCACCTGCATTATGTTGAAAGCCTCCTCTGGCCAGCAGGCCCCAGACTCTCCTCAAAGTGCTCAGGAAATCCTGGGCCCCGTCTGGCTCACAGAGTTTTTCGTCTCTGTGGCTGTACCCGGAGGGTCCTTGGGTCCTCCCAGGTGGCCATCCGGCCTGCTGCAGCTCAGGACCCCCGTGTCAGCTTGTGGCCAGGAGCACACAGGGCAGGTGCGTCCTTATTTCCTTCCCACCTTACGTGGAGAGAGACCGAGTGTGGGTCTCATTGTGGAATGAGGATCACAGCTCAAAAGCATCCTATATCTTCTTGTTATGGCCCTCCATCCTCCGGGTCCAGTAGGGTTATTATGAAGCCTTGGTGCCGCTGTTTCCAAGAGGCCCCGAGCTGGGGTCTCCCTCCCACCCTCCTTCCCGCTCCAGGCCGACTGCACCAGCCCAGTTCTCCCACCCTTTGGGGCCCAAGGGACCACAGAAGGACTTGCTGGGACAGCAAAGGGGGCAGGCTGCTCACAGCTTGGAGGCCTTGCTGGAGCTGGCATAGATGGTTACAGTTGGAAGGTCCTGAAAGCACATCTCATCCCAGCCTCTGGTTTTACAGGAGAGGCCTGTAAAAGGCGCTGCCCCTCGCGGTAGGCGTGAGGGCCTGGGCGTCATCTCAGGTGGCCTCATCCCACTTCTGGAACTTGGTGTAGGTACCTTCTGGGCCTGTGTTTTCTCATCCATGCAAGAGGGTTTCCGGTGGGGTCACGTGACATAGTCGGGCCTTCCACGTGGGAAGAGTTAGTAGGTGTTCGGTCGTTGTCATTGCTGCTCTTCTCTGCCCCGGGATCTTTTCCTTACGGCGCCGAATTCCCCACAGATAATTTCCCCCGTGAGGCCATGAGCTCCTACAGGTCAAGGACCCTGCTGAGCCCCTCTCGGGCTTCTGTACTATGGCGCTGCCTGACGCACACCACCGAGACTCACCCACGCCTGCGGGCTTCCTGATTCCCAGAGCCCTGTCCCCTGGGGGCAGAGACGCTGCCCTCCGGAGGGGCCCCCCGGCAGCTGGCTCGCCTGGGACCCCACAGACAGTTTTTCGGAAACACATGAGCCATGGGGAGGTTTCTGGGACTTTTATTTTTACCCTTTATTTGTTAAAAGCCAGTGAAGATGGGCGACTGCTTGGTGCCTTTTGTGCTGCATTCCTCTAGGGCCTCACCCGCCCCGCCTGCTGCAGCCCCCGTCCTTCCCACCTGCTGGGCAGCGCCCTCCGCAGCACCAGCTCCAAGGCCAGGCTGCAGGGTGCTCCCGGGAAGGGAGGGTCGTGGGTTCCATGCGAGCCCCTCCCGCCAGGTCCTCTCCTCTCCTGCAGGGGTACCCCATTGGAGGAACAGGGGGTTCTGAGGTCCCTTCCTGCCCCGAGTCCCTCCCCGGCGGGATGCTCCCTTCTCTCTGGGGGTCCTGTCCTTGCACTGGCAGGCACCGAGGGGAGCCCAGGTGGGAGGCTCTGGGGTGCAGCATGGATGCCAGCGTTTCTCACCTTCTCTCTGCCTCTTACCCCAGTGGGCGCTTCTACTCTCTTCCCGTCCTGGGTTGGGGGATCCCCTCTGAGGGCAGAGTGGAGAAGGGATCACAAGAGGATAGCTCCTCCCAAGGGCACAATCCTTGAGTTGGGTGTCAGGGGTATTCCTTCTTTGCTGGGACCCATTTCCCCTCCCTGGGGTGGGTTTCCTCCCGCCTGGATTAGGTTTTGGGCTCTGGCCCCTCAAGTGGGATACTTCCTGTGCCAGGGTCCGAGGAGGGTCCCTGGACATGCCAGCTCTTCTTCTGCAGTCAGCCCACAGGGAGACGCTTGCCGGAGCCAACAGTTTCCCTGGGGGAAGGCTCCCCCGCCCCCACAACTGCCACGGTGGCGTGCCTGGGACCCCACAGCCAGTGTCCTGGCTGCAGAGCCTGATCGCTTTTCATCTACCTGTGTACTTAGAATCTGCAGAGCTGGCAGGGCCAGGCCTGGGCCCTCAGAGGTGCAAGACGGCGGAAGGTGTGCCCGGTCTCAGGACAAGTTCACGTCTCCCTCTTTGCCCCCTCCTCCCTTAGGAGACTGGCCTCCTCCCCCCCCTTCTTCCCCTCCATCACCTGCTTCTCCCCCTCCCTCCTCCCTCCTCCCCACTCCTCCCCCGCAGCCCCCGTTAGACTTTTGGGAACCGCGGGGACGCGGAGGCCGGCGGGGTCAGCCGTGCGCACCCAGGCTGAGCACGGAGAAGGCGGCGCGGTGCTTGCGGAGCAGCAGCCGGATCTTCTCATCGTCTGAGTCGGGGTCCAGCGGCTTGTTGTACTCGTCGTCATCATTCTCCGAGGCCGCGCGGTCCCCTCCCGAGGCCCGGGGCGTGGAGGACGAGGGTTCCAGGGCACTCTTCTTCCGCCACTTGGTCCTCCGGTTCTGGAACCACACCTGGGAGGAGAAGGGCCCTGAGGATCACGCTGGCACGCAGCGTGCACAGGGCTCCTTTGGGGAGGGCGGCTCCACTCGGTGGCAAGTATCCCCCTAGCCTCATCTTTTTGTGTGTGTGTGTGCGGTACGCGGGCCTCTCACTGCTGTGGCCTCTCCCGTTGCGGAGCACAGGCTCCGGACGCGCAGGCTCAGCGGCCATGGCTCACGGGCCCAGCCGCCCCGCGGCATGTGGGATCTTTCCGGACCGGGGCACGAACCCGTGTTGCCTGCATCGGCAGGCGGACTCTCAACCACTGCGCCACCAGGGAAGCCCCCCCCCCCCCGCCTCATCTTGATCGTAAAATAAATGGTTCAGCAATGGACTAGGCTGTCATAGTCACACTAGTTTTTTTTTTCTGAGGGGGGCAATAAAATAAAAATAAATGTGAGTGCAGCAGCCCTTTCATCTTAGCTCTAACCCTCCCTGCGGTGTATCTGCCTCTCCTTTGCCATCTGAGTACTTGGGTGGAAGGAGCTGACGTGCTTTTAACCTCACAGACCTCCACTGAGCTTCATGAATCATTGCCCCCCAACTATAAAAATAACACATGCTCATTACTGGACACAGAAGCGTGCAGAAAGGACCCAAAGAAGCGGAGTGGTACGGAAAGGGCTTCCTCTTAGACTCGGCGCTTCCTCTCCTTGGGAGTTAACATTGGCTGGAGGGAGCTGCCTGGGGGGGTGGCCGGCTGGAGATGCAGCGCCCTGAGGGAGCCCAGGCCGGGGTCCCCGGCTGCCCCTGTGCTTCCTTCTCCCCTCAAGCCCGTCGCCTTGTCACAGTGCCGGGCAGTTACAGCATAGCCCAGAGCTTGCTTCTTTTGGTGCCCCCCGCCAGAGGCCCTCAGGGAACAGTGAGCCTCAGAGTTGCCAGGGGTCCCCCCGGGAGCCTGAGGGGACAGAAGCTGCCTTACCCACCGAGCTCAGGCCCGAGGTGTGCAGTATGAGAGGCAGCCTTGCCCCGAGCTGAGCAAAGAGGCTCAGACTTCATGGGCAGGCGTGGGGGGGAGTTACCTTCACTTTCGAGTTTGGTGAACCAAGGTGGGCTCGTTTGCCTGGCTAACGGAACAAGCCTGAAGCCAGCTCTGATCCGGCCCAGAGGGTGCCATCAGCTCTTGAAACTTCTAGCCTCGACCGTGCGGAGGAGGGGAAGGCATGAGGTTAGAGCCCTCTAATCCAGGGTACTCACTTACCAGCCGGTGACCTGGGGCAAGAGGCTCGGCTGAGATTGTCTCTTCACCTGTAAGATGGGTAATAAGGCCCACCGCCAGGTTGCTGTGAGGTTTAAATGGGCTGCTACACATAAGGCTCTCAGAACAGGGCTCAGGAGATGACAGCCATTTGGCGTTAGGGTCATTATTACCGTCTCCAGGGTTAGGTGGGCAGGCGGTGCTCAAACACCAGGACAGCCTCCCACTGAGCTGCGGTTGCCAGGAGAGTGGGGCTCCTCGCTGCCAGGCAGACACCTTCTTGTCCCTCACACACTCACCTTGACCTGTGACTCGGTCATCCCCAGCGAGTATGCCAGCCGCGCCCTCTCGGGACCCGCCAAGTACTTGGTCTGCTCGAAGGTCTTCTCCAGGGCAAAGATCTGGTGCCCTGTGAAGGTGGGCCGGGTGTGCTTTTTCTTGTGAGTGCTGTCGCTCAGGGGGTCCGGGGCTGGTGGGAGGAAGGAAGTGTGCGGTTCGCAGGGTTGGGGGTGTCAGCCCTGCCCCGCCTCTCCCACGGGGTAAGCGCCCGTACGGAGAAGCTGCTGAGGTTGCAGGGGCACGGTGGCACCTCTCACCCAAGCAGCATACCTCCGCCATGTCTGGGTGGGCGGGGAATCCCGAGGGCGCCTGCCCCAGGTTTCAGCTGATCAGGGCCAGAGGATGCTTGGAACTGGGTCTCCTTGTGCAACGCCCTCACTACGCAGTGGCGCACCCACACCCCGAGGGGCGGTAGGAGTCTCCTCTGGGTCTCAGGGATGTTCTTTCAGGTCACCGAGAAACGGATTTAGCACCTTCCGCCCACCGCCAGGGCCCCAGGGGCCTGGGAGTTCCCCCACTTCCTTGCTCTTGAGATCCCATTTTCCAGGTTTTTGGGAAACTAGAACCCTAAGCTCCAAGTTACTGCTCTCCCCTGCCACCAGGCCTGGGAGTCATGTGGCTTCAACCCCATGGAGAGTCTGGACGCGGAGCCTCAAGAACTGACCCCTGCCCGGCCAGGGCAGCCTCTCGGGAGCTCGGCGGGGGTGGGGGTGGGTGCGGATAGGGACCAGGGGAAGCAGAATGCCCACGTGCAGGGCCTTGTGCAGTGCAGCCGACCCTCACACCCCATGTCCTCACTTTACAGGTGAGGAAGCCGAGGCACAGAAAGGAGATGAGGCCTCCTGAGAGGCTGTCACCCTCAGTCCCCCCGCCTTGTGTTAATCCAGCCACTGACTCAGATACTTCCCTGTGTGTATACGTGCATTCAGGGTTGAAGAGCAGGGGTGTGGAAACGGGGTGCGTGTGGGTAGGGGGACATGGAAGTGAGAGACAGGGACAGCTCAAGACCTAAAGCACCCACAAACCAGGTTATAGAATAGCTTCTAAGAGGTGAGGTCTCGGCCCCCTGTGGGACTCGCCATGTTTCAGGCTGACGAGGGGTGTGAGGGTCCCGAGCAGCATAGTGGGCGGAAGGCAGGTGTGCTTCGGGCTTTCCTGGGCCGCCCCAAGCCCCTGTGCCAGTGGAGGAGCCCCCAGGTGGGACGGAAGTGGAGGCCCCCTCTGCCCCTGCCTGATCCGGGCCCAGGGGTGGTTCCTGCAGCCACTGTCACTCCCCCTGCCTCCCGGGTGACGCTCCCCTGCCTGTGCACGACCTGCCACCTCCTCCAGGTCTGACTGGCATCCTGGGGGCCCCGGACCAACTCTCTGAAAACCATGGTTTGGGGATGGGTGGGTGAGGTCCCCCGACAGCGGGGGCCCAGTGGGGCTGGGCTCAGCGGCTGTTTGCAGAGGCTGGGTGGTACGGGTGCTGTTGTTGACATAAACCCCGAGGAGGGAAGCAGGCCCCCTTGATGGCAGCGGGACCGAGATGGGTTCAGGGTACATCCTGTGTCCCTGAGTGCTGCCGGCGCACGCGCGGGGGGCTCTGGGAAGGTGATGCAGTGGCAGATTCTCGCTGGGGACGGCATTTGCCTGCTTGGACGAAATTGGTGACACGGGCTCTGGGCGGGAGACGGAAGGTAAGCAGGACCGTACACAGGGTGGGGGTGAGCCGTGTGGTCTCCTGGGACCCCGGCTTCCCCAGGAGGGCAGCTGGTGAGGAGTGAGGGCGGGGGTCAAGACGCCCATCCAAGCGAAGCCGGGGTGGGAGGGGGAGGGGAGGAGCCTGTGCTGCGCCAGGTGGAGGGCCGGACCCTGGGGTCTGCCCCAGGCTGTCGGATGGCGGCCGAGGACCCCTGTGAGCATCCGTTCCCATCCCCCGTTCCCCCCTCTCCCCGTACTCACTGTTGCCGCACGGCCGCCCACCTCGCCAGTCCTGGCCCGTGTCCGCCCAGCAGTTCCGGGTCCGGGTGGGGTACTCGTTCCCCGCCTTGGAGAAATTCCCGACCTGGGGACCGTAGTAGACCCCCTGGGAGCCGAGCCCACCGAAGCCGGCCACGTGGGTGTAGCCGGAGAGGAGGCTGCTGTTCGGCGCGGCCACGGGCCTGCTGAGGATGTCCGTGATCCCGTGCGGGGTCCCGGCGGGCAGCTGGGGGCCCAGCCCCTGGGCGCTGAGCTTGTAGAAGGAGTTCTGCACAGAGTACTGGCACACAGGGGCCTTCACCTCCGAGAACTGAGCCAGCGGCGCGTTGTTCAGCAGGAACGGGCCCTGCAGGTTGGACTCCATGGCCCCGCCAAAGGGCCAAGGGGAGGTGGGAAGCCCAAATCCAGACCCCTAGAGCCCCCGAGCTCCGGCCCAGAATCCCATGGCAGCTCCGGAGGGTCAAAGCTGCCCGAGCCCCAGGCTGCCCTCCCACCCAGGCATCCAGCCCAGCCCTTGCCCGGGGCCGCGACCACGTCAGCCGCGGGAAGTCAGGTGCTCCCAGGGCAGGTGCGAGCCCTCTGTCCCTGCCCGGCCTGCGGAGAGGTGGCTCCCCTCGCCTCAGCTCAGGCCCCTTCTCTGCCTCAGAGTCTAGGGATCCTCCATGAGAAGTTTCAAGTTCAGAGAAGCAACATTTCCCTGATAAAGATGGGGCCCATTAGAATACAGACCCGAGACTGGCTGAGCTGCTCGAGCCGCGTCGCCATTGGTGGAAACCCTCACGGGCCTCACATTGGCTTTTCCTAGACAAATTGCACTTTGAAAGATTGACTGTAAAATCAGCCAGCGTGTGTGTGTGTGTGTGTGTGTGTGTGTGTGTGTGTGCGCGCGCGCGTCAGAGAGAGAGAGAAGGAGAGAGAGAGAGAGAGAAAGAGAGAGATGGGGGGGTGTGGGGAGACAGAGGGCGAGAAAGAAAAGAGAAAGTGCTCTGGAACCTATGTTCATTCTCAGAGGGTCCACCAGCTCCTGGTCCCCCAAGTGAGCATCTAGGAAAAAGCGCTCCGGGGGGCCCCCCCTGCGGGCTCAGGGGATGCTGTTCTGAGGTGTCCAGGCCCCTTTCTGTGCACATGCCCAAGCCTCTGGGGGAGTGTGCAGTCTGGACACGATGCTTCGCTTCCCTCCTCCGTGCTGGGCCGGGTAAGTGGGGAGGCTGGACTTTGGGGCCTGAGAGCCTGGGGGTGGGAACCTGCCCGGCAGCCTGGGGCAGGGGGTGGGAGTGGGGCATCTCTGGGAGTGCTGGCTGTGGGTGCTTCCTGGCTCTGCCTCTGCCTCTGGGCAGCCTTCCCTGATCCCTCTGTCCTCCCTTTCTCCTCCTCTGAGGACTCATTTGTGCCTCTGTCATGTTCTGCCTGGCTGGGCACCTGGGATGGAAACCTCTGAGGGCTGAGATGGCCGCTGATTCAGTGGCGGCACCCGTGCCGGGCTCTAGGTTGGTGTTCAGTAAATATTTGATGGATGAGACTAGGTTGAATCGCCGAGCACCCATATGACTTTCTTTTCCTAATGAATTTTTACAACATACAAGGCTCTACTGGGGTCTCTCTCCTGTTTTAGCAACAGGGAAAATGCAGTAAATAACTTGGGTCATTTCTGCATGGAACAGCATCCTTTCCTGCAGTTTTTTTAAAAATGGCAATCAGCATGTCGCTGGTCTGGACATGCAAAATGACAGGAAAAACAGTGGCTGCCTGACAGATGGACTTCTGTCCCTCCTCTGCCTGGCAGTCCCAAAGCCGCTTCTGACCAGCCCATGGTCACCCTCTGGCAGGTGGAGACAAGCCTGCTCCCGGGTTTCCTGCAGGAGGCCAACGGCCCAGGCTGAGGGGAGGCTCCCCTCTCACAGAGAGCCGGCTCTCCCCATGCTGCTGTTATCTGCTCGGGCCGGAATTGGCCATGACCCTGTAGCGTAGATGACGTAGGTTAACACAAGAAAGACCCCACCAAGGCTGTGGACCTTGTTTTTCTGGAAGTTTGGATTAAAAACGAGAAAATTTCTTATCGGTCTAAATTGGCTGCACTCTGAAGCTGCCCATCACAACCATTTGGGAAACAGCTCCAGTTCCCAGTGTTGCTGCAGGAATCACCTAGGCAGTTGTGATCCTGAACCTGTGCTTTACAAAACCCTCTGGGCGAGGCCAGTGCACAGCCATGGCTGGTCCCTTGGCCTGGATGTCTTTTCTGATGCTGAGAGAGAAGCTTCACAATCAGAGTGAGGGCGGGGAGTGCTCCTAGGACCCTGTGACTGTGATTTGGCCACCCCCCGACCCCCCACCAATGATGGGAACTTGTGAGGAGGAAAACCTGCAGTAAATAATTTTATTCTTATTTATCGCCAAGCTTGACAAAGGCATTTGTGTTCAGGACTCCCAGGATGAAAATCTGAAGAGACTTTTGCAATCACTTAATCCCTTCCCCCATTTGACAGATGAGGAAACTGAGGCCAGCTTGGTGACCAGCCTTGCATGAAGTGTTAGGAGCTAGTTAGGAACAGGGCGATTTTCTTGGAAGTTCTTGAACTCTGAATGGCATTGCCTGCAGGGGCCAGATGTCTTCACAGGGAGCACTGTGGGGGAAAGTCCCCCTTAGTGTATGCCCACTGTGGGCTCAGCCACGTACCCTGGTGCTTGTGGCGCGCCGCCCTCCCAACATCTTGGACTTGCCCCATCACATGGTCCTCAGGTGGGACAGAAATCTGCTCTACCATCTGCGGGGTGGGGAGTGCCTCTCCTAGACTGGGTGGTCCTGATTAAGAGGCTGTCCAGGTTTCCAGAGAAGGTGGACGCCTCCCTGCAGACTGATCACCCCCAGACTCCCCCAGCGCCCCCTCTCCACACTCCCCAAAGATGCGCCGGGAAGGAGAGATGGAGGCCTGTGCCATGAGTCGAGTTCTTTATTAATTTTGACATTTGTTCAGCTGGTGTAGGGAGAATGGTCTATACATCAGAGTGGAGTGGGGTGTGCGGTGGGAAGTCCCTCCCAAGAACAGAGCGTGTGGGAGTCAAGAAAAGAATCATTTTCATAACAATTTAAAAAATCAAGGTGATTCCAAAACTTCTAAACAGCGTCTAAGGTGCAGACTGCAGCATTCTCTAGGCATTGTGTGGCGACCCCAAACCTCTCCCCTACAGCTCCTACTAGCAGCGAACGCAGCATGCCGCCGAGGCCCGCGGGCCGGCGGGCCAAGCAGCCAAGCCAGACAGAGCGACGAGCCAAAGCGCAACCGGGGCCGGGGCCGCGGCTCTACAGGAGCTACTGGGTCGGCGGCGGCAGATCGCGGCGGGAGGCGGCCCTGCGCCGGTCTTCCTCGGCCTTCACTGAGTCCGGCCGGCCGCGGCGGGGCGGAGGGACCGGCCGGCGGGGATGCTCTGCGCGCGGCCCCCGCGGGGGTTGGGTCTGGAGCTCGCGGGCCAACGCGCGCGCTCAAGCTCCCACTCCACGCCCGCCCCTCGGGGAGCCCGGCCAGCCCCGCCTGGACCCACCAGAACACTTGTGCGCCGGGGCCAGCCGGGGCCTCGGGGGTTGGGGGGCTCTGACATCGAGGGAGCTTCTGTGCTACTTGGAAGGTTCGGATGTGTTCTGAGGACATCTCGGCAGAGAGGCAGGGAGGAAGGTGACCGGACATCCACACACAGTGGCCCTCGGGCGGGCGAGAAGAGCCTGCAGTCTCTCTCCTGGCCCGGAGGGTGCCGCGCGGGGCAGGCGCGTTGTGCTGATTCGGGCCTCCCTCTGCCGGGGGCTCTGGTGTAACTTAAGGCTCTTCCCCGATGGCACCGAGGCGAGCAACAGCCAGCCGCCGTCTCCGTCCTGCCCTGACGGGGCCCTGGCCCAGGAAGGTCTCCTTCCAGGCTGGGGCCTCCTGGTGGTCAGCCGTTTCTCCCCCTGCGCTGCCTCTCCAGGGGGTTCAGGGTGGGGTGTTGGTCAGATGGGGGCACTGAGGCTGCCCAGCCCAGGCCCCGCATCCCGCGGCTGCCTGGACTTACAGCACCAAGTTCGCTCTGGGAGACCTCGGGGCGGCGGCTGACCTGAGAACGGGCAGGTGCATTCCCTAGGCCTCCTCCCTTCCTTCCTCTTTCACTGAGAGACAGGCTGCACTCCTCCCGCAGCCTGGAGAAGTCCTCAGGAGCTGAGCTGTTAGTGCTTTGTACGTACTGCTAAAGTGTTCCTATTGGTTTGCATAGTATTTATTGTTTTTCATATACACAAGGCTGATTACTGTACAGTTGACACTTTGAACACGGACTATGATATAAGTGCTTGAAGATATAGAAAACCTCTTCTCTATTGAACATGCTGGTGCGATCCCGGGACAGCCGCCGGCCTTCCCCCAGCTGAGGGTGAAGACCCTTTCGGATGGGCACTGGCTCCCTTGGAGCCCTACAGCTAAGCCTGGGGGTCCTCGCCTCAGAGTCTTAAGTCCCTAACACGAGGAACCCCGAATGCACTCTGAAGGTAATGATTTTCCATTGCAAGATGATTAATACTGAAACTGGCAGAGAGAGAGAGAGAGAGAGAGAGAGAGAGAGAGAGAGCGACAACATAA
Source organism: Delphinapterus leucas (assembly GCF_059928025.1). Taxonomy (NCBI): domain Eukaryota; kingdom Metazoa; phylum Chordata; class Mammalia; order Artiodactyla; family Monodontidae; genus Delphinapterus; species Delphinapterus leucas. The sequence continues at coordinate 32,289,419 of NC_143149.1, forward strand.
AAAATTTCCAGTTTATCCCCAGGAGAGTCTATACAACTTCGGATGTCACAGTAAAATCTGTGTGTATACTGAGCAGAGGGGAGAGGGGTGTGTGTGTGTGTATGTGTGTGTGTGTGTGTATGCGTGTGTGTGTCCTGATGCCATGTAGAGCGTTCTGGAAGGTTCGGTCCACGGGGCAGCGGCAGGGCTGGTCACACGTGGAGCGTGGAGGTGTGGGGAAGGCTGGTGGAGGAGGGTAAGGGATTAAGGTGTGGAACTGATTTCATGTCTAGTTTTCTTTTTTTTTTTTTTCCTTTCCAGGAAGCTCACATGGATTTCTTACAGATGAGGTTGAAAAAAAAGTACCCTGTAACAAGTCGAAATTGAAATGATTTAAAAAATTATCTCATCCCAGCCACAAAAGAGCCCTTGTTTGCTGTTGCGTTCCATGCTCTCCTGCGCTTGTTTTACGTCCCCCTCTCTCTCTCCCCCCTCTTGCTGCTTCCGTTCAGACTCCAGAAAGAGATCCACCGTCGCCAGAGGCAGGATAGAGGACTGTAGGTCATGCGTCTACAGTCGGTCGTTCATGCGAACAGGTGACTAAAGGACGTCCCTTACAGAGGTCATGCCGTAAGCCTCCAGGGACGTGTGCGCGGCTTCCAGGGCCTCGGTCCAGCTCTCGGGTGCGTGGCAGAGTGTGTGGAGTTCAAGGGTTGGGTGTCGAGGTGTGATCCTGAGGGACACACAGAGAGGAGTCGCTTAGAATTTAGAGGCGCAACTCCCAGCCAAAACCCACGATGCACAGTTTTGTGCTGGCGGCTCAGGCAGGGGTGAGTCAGGAAAAGCAGCCTCCCTAAGCCAGGCAGGAGCTGAAAGGGACTGAGCTTGGCCCGGACCTTCCTGAAACACCAGCCATCCTTATCACACTGCCCGACGCAGAGGCTGCCACTAGCTCCGTGCCCATCGATGAGCTCCCCGGGAGACCCTCCTGTGGGGTACTCTGTGCCCGTGCAGTCACCTGGGGAGACGTCCCCGTGTACCCAGCACTTAGGAGAGGGGCCATGTGCTGGAGCCCAGCAAGGGCCAGGCTAGGCGGTGGCAGCACCCTGGCTTGTTCGGTTTGGTTCAGCCAACATGCATTGATGTCTCCTGTGTGCCAGCCTGGGGACCCGGGGATGGAGCAGACATGGCCTCGGGAACTCACGGCCTCAAGGGACCTTAGCGCCTCTTCGGCTCTGGTCCACAGCCCTTACTGTCGGGGCCTCGGGCTCCTCTCCCCGTGCCCTTTGGATGGACAACCTCTATTGGGGCAAAGAGATCTTTGAAAACCAGATGGCTTCTCCCCAGGGGACTACGTATGTTAGGCTGGAAGACAGCAATTTTGCCAGAGTGAAGTTCAACTCTGCAGCCTGGGAATCACAGCGACACGGGGCTCCTGCCACCCCGTGGGGCCTGCTCTTCCAGCCTGGGGGAGATGGGGGGACAACCCCATCTCCAAGCCCAGCCACCCAGGGTTCTGTCTGCAGGGACTTAACATTAAGAGGAGCTGACAATCTCCTGGGTGGGGTGGGAAGTCACTTGAGGCACAGCTGTGTCCCCGGACAGGGAGCTCGTCGTGGGTGCTACAAGTGCCAGGGCTGGGGAGGAGGCTGGAGGTGATCAAGGGGAACTCAACCCTGAGTGGTTCCCCAGGGATGGAGGGTGGGGCTAAGCTCCTCCCCAGAGCAAAAGGCCAGGCCTTCTACTGCCAGTGGCTTGAGCGAGCGGTTGCCCGGGAGGGGACTGTCCCATCACTGCCAGCCAAGCCCCTCCTCCAAGTCCAAAGCCCGCACGCCCGCCTTTGTCCTCGGCTCCCCCGTCAAGGACACCATCCAGTCTCTACTCGGCTGAGGTTCTGCCCACCACCCTTCAGACCTCTCCTCCACAAGGCCTTCCTGAAGACTTCAGCCTCCCCTTCTCTGTCCTCTCCTGCTGCTGCCTTGCGTGCAGAGTAACCTCAGAGTGCAGTTAAGAGTATGAACTCTGAAGCCGGTCTGCCGGCGTTCATATCCTGTCTCTGCCAAGTTCCTGCTGTGTGGCCTCGGTCAAGTTACTTACACTCTCTGGGCCTCAGTTTCCTCTGCCGTGAGACGAGGGCAGGAGCAGGACGTACCTCGTTTGACTGTTGTGATGCTGGAGCGCTAACGACCTAGGAAGTGCTCAGGATACTGAGCGGTACTGGATGCCGCTGTGCTTGGGCTCCAGAAATGCCCTGTCCTGTCTGTCCTCTCTCTTGTCTGCTTACTTCCCTGGCTAGAGTATAAACACTCTGAGGGCAAGAGCAAAGCCCTTACCCTTCCTACCAGTCCCACAGCGCCTACCCCAGCGCTAAGCACGCCACATAGGAGATGTTATGAAAGCTTGAGCCTGGGGAAGACAGGCTACCATCTCCCTCCCACTCTTCTGCCCGGACACAGAGCAGAGGAGAAAGTTCAAGGCTGAGAGATCATTCTAGCGTAACCGTTCTTCCCATCTCTGGGTGAGCTGAGGCTCCAGGAGGAGCAGGGACGGGCCCGGCGGGAGCACCCGGGCAGCAGCAGGGGTGGGAATACAGTGCGTCTCTATTAGTCTCTAATAGAGCCGCAATCTCCAGCTGCGTCCAGTACCCTGCCACCGCCCTGGGTGCCCCCGGACACGGTCTCACCCTATAAACGCTTAGAAAATAGCCTCCTGCCACTTCTAGTGGCTGTGCCGGTTGGGCTTTTTTCCTCGTGTCATCTCTCTGTGCTGTGCCACCTGCCCCCTCCCCCACCAGCGTCTGCGGCTCTCGCCTCTCTCCTCTCTCCTGCAGCCCCAGACTCTGATACACCTGCCGGGGCTGGCGAGTGAGGGTGGACTGTCAGTTAAAAGAGCAAAGTAAAACACGACCCCTGGCCTCCTTGCCCCTCCTATTGAGATCACTAATAGACGAATTTTCAAATTTACTAGCATACTCTATTTAGTCAGAGCCAACACAGGTCTTGCAACCACAGTGCCTAAATGGAAAGTGTCTCTTAAAAAGGGAAACAAAACAACAACAACAGCCGTCTCATGGGTGGTGCCACCCAGCGCCCGGCCAGGTGTCTCTAGCCCAAGGACACAGGCTGCCTGCTCTCTGCTGTCCTCTGGCAGCGCTGACACCCTGGTTCTTGGACCCATGTACTTGGGCACAGAGAAAAACCCACCAGCTGCTACTGTCTGCTGCACCCCGTCAGGCTTGACTCTGCAGCTGTTTTCTAACTGCTTAAGTGCAACCGGAAAGCACCCCTCACGCGCACGCCGGGCCTCCTGCAAAACCCTTCCCGAGGTTGGGCGTGATAGCAGGGGAATCAGAACAGGCGCCTAGGATTGGGGTGTTCGGCCCTTTGGGGCGTTCCACGGCTTTGAACACTGTCACCATCACTCATCTCTGCTCACCCTTTAGGTGTAAATTCTACAACTGTGCCACGGCACCTCTGGGAGGTTTGGGAAGGAAAACCGGAATTGGTCCTAGTAACCCACTCTTCAATCGGCATCAAAATCACTTGAGCTTACGGCCAAATCCTGAGTTCCAGAACTGTCATGCAGTAGGTGTGGGTCAGGGGCCAGGAGTCTGCATTCTAACCAGACTCTCGGGTGACTGTGATGCGGATGGCACTTTGAGAATTGGTGGATTAGGACTTGACAATTCAGAAAGCCCTCTCACGAAGAGAAACCCATCATCGATCGCCGAAGGGAATATCGGCGTTACTGCCATTTCACAGCTGGGGCGCCTGAGGCTTGGGAGAGGTCAGCTGACCCGCCCCGGGTCACGCTACAAGGAAGACCTGCAACTGGTTGAGCGCCAGAACACACCGTTCTCCTTACCCCTCTCAGCCATCCTCACAGTTACCCAGGTTATTTTTAAGCCTTTTTACACCAGTGTGACGCACAGAGGGACTAATTTCATCCTCCCTCGAGGAGAGGGAAGCTTAGGGAGTGAAACAACATGTAAGGTAACCTGGGAACTGGAGGAGCCAGGCCTGGACCCTGGGCCCCAACCCACTTTCACTCTCTCTGAAACAGTCAATTCCCCTTGTTCGCAGGAGGCATGTTCTCTCAAGTCGCCAGGAGCCCTGAATTAGCCAATACTGGGACCACTGCTCCCGAGGAAAGTAAGTGCAGGGTTCCTGCCAGCCTCTGGTCACAACGGTTTTGTCAACCAATGAACACACAACCTTGTGTGTCTCTCTTTAAAGACAACGTATTTCATGTACAGTTGGCCCTTGAATGATGTGGGTTTGAATTGCACGGGTCCCCTTATACATTGTTTTTTTCCAATAAATACAGTATCTGCATTTTCAGTTTACAGATCTTTACATGAACTAAGTGTGGGGACAAGTTTGTATTGGATTACAGATCACAACACATAGAAATAAAAGAACTAGAGTTTGAGCCCAGGATTCTATCCAAGCTGCTTCAGCTTCCCGCCCTGGGGGTGAGTCATTCATCAATTCCTTTACTTTTGAGGCAGAGAGAGCAGTGCTGGGATTTTCAACTGCCTGGGGGTTAGCGCCCCTAACCCCCGAGTTGTTCAAGGGTCAACTGTATACTGTTGCTTTATTAACACTGAACTCACGTCCGACAGAGCTATAACTTGTGCCTGAACGAAGCTCCTCTAAACACGACTTCCCACGCACGGCCCATCACGGCCCTGCCGCTCTTAGGAACACTAGACAGCAGGGCCATTTCAAACAGCAAAATCACCAACAAACAGCATAAAAATGCAAAAAAAAACCCCGCGACACTGAATAGACCGCAAAAAGGGCAATTGTTCAGAGTGTGAACTGAAACGGGGACAGAGAGAAGGCCTCCTTGTTTGACCTCAGCTGGGAACAGGCACGCAGGGCATTCAGTGCTTCACCACTGTGCGCGCGTCCCTGAAAGGCCACGGGAGGGAGGTGCTGGGAGTGCTGCGTTTGGGGTTGCAATAAACTGTAGCTAGTAGGCGAATTTGCAAGTTTGCAGTCATTTGGAATCCATCAATGCTGGGGGCCGTGCATGCTTGCGAGTGGCAGGCAGTGCGTCTGGAGGACCAGAGAGCCCTCGGCGGTCTTTGTCTTGTTCAGAGGGTAGAGCACGGCAGGCTGTCCCCTGGGCTGTCCCTCCCGAACGCTGGCTTCCGCACCACGGTCCCCACTGCACGCTCCCCTGGCCTCTTCTTGGCAGAGGCCCCGGCCCTGTGCTACAGCCTGGCTGCTCTGCTCCGCGTCCCCTAACACCCACGCCCGGTGGTCTGGAGCCACATCCCCTGGGGTGGGGGTTCAGCCACTTTGCAGATCACCTACAGAAACATTTTTTGAAAACTGTCTGGGTTCCTCCCTTCCCCTCGCCTGGCTTCTGGGCTGCCTCTCTCCTGTTCAGGAACATCAGCAAAACCTGAGCCAAACAGAAGCTGGAATTTAAAGCTTCAGTCTCTGCCCTAAGGAAAATAAGGCCCAAGAGTGTACTTTCCCTTCCACTCTCTGGTTTTTCGAATTACTTGCACCTTTGGACTATTTCCAGGACTGATCACAGCTGATGTCCTAAACCAGCAGCCCGGCGGACCCCTGGCAGTGCGGGGGTTAACACTGTGACCTCCTTAAGCTGCTGAGAAGTCAGGTCTAATTTTATCCTATAACTGGATAGGCCAGACCTTTTTCTTTTGCCCAAGTGCTGAGGGAAGCCCGGAGTCAGCACTTCTGGGGGCTCGGGAGGCAGTGGCCCTGCTTTTTGCCGAATGCGGAAGGGGAGGCTGCTGGCCACGGGCCCAGAGCCAGGCCCTGGGGGTGTAGGTGACAATAACCCGGTGCGAGCGGGAGCTGGGGCCACGTGCTTCCTGCTTCCGGCCGACTCCCACCCCGACGCGCCCGGTACTGAGCTGGCCCGAGCTGGGCACAGCGAAGGGCCTCGGGGCAGCTCAGTACAGGACCCCTCAGGGAGGACGGAGGTCCGAGCTGGCCCCAAAGCCCCCAGCGCTGCTCAGCCCGCTGAAGAGCCTTCGCCACGTCTTCTCGGCCTCCCTCCCTCCCTCACTGCACATCACGCCCCTGCCCCCCAGCCATCAGTGCTCCCACAGCCTCCTGTTAACTTTGCCTCTTCCTAGAAAGCAAGGGCGCGCATGCTTCAGGAAATACCAAGGAGGATGGGAGCCTTGGGTTCAAGGTTCAAGGCACAGCTGGGGTCCAGGCCTCTCCCTGTCCAGCTCTTCCTGGCCACGTGCACTGAAACAGCACAGCCTAGCAGACCCCACTGCACCCTCCAGGGCCCCGCCCCTCCTCCTCCAGGCCCCCTTGCTGGGCTTCCAGGATAACGTTCCTACTGAGATGTACCGAGTGCTTCGCACCCACGGAAGCACTTTTTCAAGTCTGTATTTTTGCGCTTGCCGAGGAACAGGTCAGCACGTGCTGCTGTTTCCTCTCGGAGGCAGTGGAGCGCAGAGGCACCGTTAGCAGGTGGGAGTCTGTGCTTGGAGCCCACAGCGGCGCCTGGTCCTCCTGCGTCATGCTGGGCAGCGGGGAGGGGCTGGGAGGGGAGGGAGTTCCAGGAGGAGGAGGGTAGGGGTGCGCAAGTCCGCAGCCTCTCGGCGGGGCGTCGCGGGGGACCAGGCCATGCAGAGAAGATGGAGAACGACGGCATTACCTCCAAAGAGGCCATTCCACTGGGAGGGGCTCGAGATCACTGTTTCCCCCTTTTGAGGCTGGCCCGCTTCACTATCTGAGCCCCCTTCCTGCCCTCTATCAGGTCCGGCTGCAGGCTACTGTACCCTCTCAGCTCCACCTGGAGACAGCATTGCAGACACAAGGCAGGACAGATCACACACAGAGATGGCAAGAGAACACAGGCGCCCTATGGAGGTGGGGGGAACAGTGCCACCAGGGGCAGGAGGCTCGAGGGGGAGCAGAGAGGTGAGAGGTGAGCCCCAAGGGGGCTGGCGCAGAGGGCAGCAGGAGTCATGGGCCGGCCCCTCGGAAGAGCGAGGGCCTGGGGGGCTGCAGCTCGGGCAGTACCTTGGCGTGAGTCATAAAGTAATCAACATCGGCCTCCATCTCACTAGGGTCCTCCAGGGGCCCCCCAGAAATCACCTCCTCGGGCTCCGGGGTGCCATCGGCTCCGGATGGATCGACGTGGAGAACGACTTTGCGAGTGATCTGCAGAAGAGAGGGAGGGCAGAAGGGGCTGGGGAAGCCGGCCAGACAGCTTGAAAAGAGCAGGTCCCGGAGTGAGCTGGGGGTTAGAAGCAGCCTTTGTCCCCAGGTGCCCTTCCCTGAGCGGTCAAGATCGCGGACGGCCTCTCACCCCCCATCGGGTGGGGAATTCGCACTGGGCAGCCTCAGAGGGGCTGGAATTTGCGGGGGGTTCTTACTGAGGCTCATGGATGATCGGGGTCTCACCACCGCCCCCCTGACTTCTATCTCTAGCCCAGGGCGGTCCATCCTGCCTCCTCGTGTGCTGGAAGTTTACGCCCTCCGTCTTCCCCTTAGGACTGGGAGCCCCCCGAAGGGCAGGGCGTTCCTGTCCCTGGGATCCACCTGTTCCCTATTCACGCATCCAGATATTCCAACGACAGTCTGCTCTGCACCTACCGTGTGCAAGCAGTGGGAGGTGAGAACACACACAAGCATGAAGCTCCCCGTGCAGGAGGGAAGACGGGGTCCTGCTCTGACCTAGCATGAGCCCCGGAGCAACACAGGTCTGCCTCCTGCCCACACCTAGCACCGTGCCCAGCACCTGTTAGGCAGAATCACGTCTCCTGGTGTACACCTACTGCCAACCCCATGCATTCCCACGTCCTTTGATCTCAGGAGCCCACAGGGGCCCCCGTACTGCGGTCACCCAGCTGTTTTCAGGGCCAGGCACCACAGGACTAGGTTTGGGGTGTTCCACGGGGCCCGGTCATTCTGGAACCCAGTCGGAGGAGCTGAATTCAGGCTGAATCAGGCAAAGTGGCTGTAAGGAATGTCACGTCTGGACTGTGACAGGTGCTTACCCCTCTGCTAGGGCAGCAGCAAGAAGCGGGGGTGAGTCCACCGCCTCTGTAAGCTTCTAGCCCGCCTGCCTCTGCCCAGCTCAGAGGGACTCTGCACCCACCTTCTTGGTGACGACGTTGCCCTGCTCATCCGTGAAATGCTCCTCTGTCACCTGCTCCCCTGGAATATTCTGAAGCTCATTCCCCTGGAATTAGAGAAAGGGAGAAAACTCGAGATTGATAAGTGGGAATTTGGGAATAAGGACAGAGGATGAAGAAATAAAGTAGCGCCAGCAGTAGCCACAGTCCCACAAGTCCCCATCCTGGCAGGAAACTGCAACTCGGCCGCCAAACCAGGCTCTGCATGAGGGGCACCCCGGGGGGTCCTGGGCCCGAGGACAGGAGGGAGCCCTGGGCTCCCAGGAACACCGCCACGGCAGCGGGGGTGGGCAAAACAGGGGTGATTATGCGGGATTTACGGAGACGGAGGGAGGCCTCCGATTTCTACTCCAACGGCACTTGACAGGAAAGAACCCCCTGCCCCAGACGCCTTTGCCCAGAGGGTGACTTGCTGCCTCACTGGGCTGGCTGGGGACAGAAGCAGGAGGGGGCCGGCTTCCTAAGTCCCAGAGCCGAGCTTCCTCTGCCGTGTCGGGGAGTCGGGGGTGGGCCGGGCAGGGAGTGCCGCCCAGCTCCGGCCCCGCACGTTCCACCCGAGGCCTGCCCGGCCTCTTCCAGCAGGCGTCCTCACCAGCGTCCCGCACATCCCGGCGCTGCCCCCGCCTGGGTTACCTTCAGGAGGACCCGGCGCCGGACCACCCTGGTGGAGATGGTCTCCTCGTCGTCGCTCAGGCCCTCGCTCTCCCCCAGCTCCTTGTCCAACTCCTGGTGGATGTGCTTCAGCACAAAGCACAGGGAGCCCCGGACGATGTGCATCACGTTCTGGCAGCTGACCAGAAAGAAGCCCAGCAGCACCAGGGTGACCAGCAGCTGGGTGATGAAGGTCCACATCGTCACCTCCTCACCAGTCTGGCCCTCCAGGGCCTGCGCAGCCAGGGGGCCACCAGGCGGGGGGCCAGCCTCTCATTCTCCTCTCGGACTCTGGAGGCCCCCTGGGACACCCTCCATTTTCTCCCCGCGAGGGAGGCTGCAGGGCCCCTAGTGGAACTGCCGCCAGAGTGCCCTCCTGCCGAGAGCCCAGCTCTGCCCTCGGCCCGGGTGACGTCAGGCTCTAGTAATTTTAGCTCCCAAGCCAGCTGCCGGGCTGTCCGGCAGGGCTAGAAGGAAGCAGGCAGGTGTGCATGTCCTGGGCGCTGGAGGCGCGTGTTAAAGTCACCGTGTGCGACACCAGCCCTGAGAGCCGGTGGCCCTGTGACAGCTAGAGGCAGCTCTGCCCAGGAAAACTGTCCCATTCGGACTTGGGAAAATAAGATGTCTCCAGAACGTGGCTACTTGTGTGTGTCCCTGGGCTGCTACTGCCATGATCAGAATGATGTCACCCCGCTCGCTCATGGGATGGGGCCGGCTAACACCCTGGAGGGTGCAGGGTTTGTTTCAAAAATAGCCCCTGGTGAGTGATTTGCTCAGGCCCAGCTCTGGGAATGCAGGCGTCCAGGGAGGGGCCTGGGAGCCCGTGCAACTCCATCAGCCCCTCCGGCCTCGGTCCCCGCTTATGCGGCACAGCAACCCCAAATGCAAGCGTGTCACTGGTGTGTCTATTTAAGGCCTGTCCTTAAAGGCTCTTCCCAGGCTGGGCTGTCAACACCAGGGCAGGAACCATGCACATTAAACTCAGCTTTGCAGAGCTGACTCCCTAATGCAGCCCAGCAGCTGCGGCTGAAAGGAATTCCCCTCTTGGGATCAGGCCGCTCCTCTCTGGCCTGCAGCCGGCGTGGCAGAAAGAACCAGGAACTGGACCTGGCACACTGACCCTGCGGCTTCCCGCTGAGGGGCTCAGGGAAGCGGGGCGCCTTCTCTGGGCCTCGGTTTCCCCAGCGGTCAAACAGGGGCGGGTTCAGGAGCTCTCCTCCCGTTCTGAGAGTGCCGGGGGGTCGCACGGTTTGTGAGCCCACCGCTAGGGGTGGTGACAGCAAACACCCCACGCAGCCCGCTGCCCAGGAGGGGCTCTGTGTGCGTTTCACACACTAACGGTTACGCCTGCAGCACCCCCCATCGCGTCTCTGATTTTCCCATCTCACACAAAGGAAACGGAGGCAAAGAGAGGTTGATAACTTGCTACGTGAAAGAGTAATGAAACGAGGGTCAGAATTCCAGCTCCGACCCCGGCACAATCCTGCCTCATCTCCACAAGAGAGCACCTGGGACACAGAAGCCACACGTGCAAGGGGGCACGAGAGCCCTGGGTCTAAGCCCAGCCTAGGAGTTCAAGGTCAGATGCTGCCCACTGGGGCCGCAGAGAGGGACTGGCTGCCTTGCAGGTTCAGGCCCCCAGTTATACCCCACTCCCCGACCCCGTGTTTTTTGAGACTCACTGGAAATACTAGCAAACAGGTGCTCTGCAAGCCGTCACCTTAAACAGGGCTCATTATCATCCCCTGGAGCCCTGGCGGATTATTAGGAAACAGCTCACCTACCCTCCCATCCGCCCTAGACAGGGAGGTGCTGGCTCACTGGGACTGGGGGTCAGGAGGTCCCAGACTCTCCTGGGCCTGACGCCGGCCTCCTGGGCCTCAGTTTCCCCATCGGTAAATGAGGCAGTTGGGCCAAATGACCTAGAGGGTTTCTCTCGCGGGCCCCTGGGGTGGTCCTGCTTCCTCTCCAGGCCTCCCCTCACCAAAGCCAACCGCAGAGACGCTCCTTCCCCAGGACTCCGGGCGGGGGGCGGGGGCACAGACCCGGAGTGGGGCCATCTGTGCTATGGGACAAGCGCTCACTACCGGGAGAGGCAGCAGAAGCTCCCGTGGAACAGCCCCTCGGCCAAGAACGCACGGGGTGGCCTGGGGTTAAAAAATGGGTGCAGCCGCTCAGCCGTCGGTAGTGCGGACTCGGCAGGGACGCCTTCTAAATACCACCCTGTTTAATTCCTGGCTGCACTTGGCAGCCAGCAGCCCAGGTCATCGTGGAGCCCGCCTGGTCCTGGGGTCCTCAGAGGTGCCTTCGAGGCTCGGGCTTGGACAGGAGCGAGGGGAGCGGAGGGCAGTGGAGGGGAGAGAGGGTGAGGAACCGATGCTGACCGAAGAGAAGACGCCAGGGAGGGCGGAGCACATTGTTACGTACGCGGTAAAGCCACACGTGCACAGAGCAGCGACGCGAACTTTATAAAAACGCACTAATTAAAAATACACGTTCGTAAGATGTCTGGGATTAACGTCAAGATAACGTGGGAGGACCCCTCGGGGGTGGGGGTGGGGCGATGAAACCAGGGGGCCGCCAGCAGGCAGTGGCAGCGCCTGGGCACTGGGTGCGCGCAAAGGTGACAGACTGTTCTGTCTGGTTTGGTATCTATTTGCAATCTTTCATAATAAAACTGTTTCCAAAACCACATTAAAATGATGTCTATGGGAATAGGGAGTGAAGATAAAAGCAAATAAATAAAGTAAATAAGTAGGGAGGACTGAAGGGAGGCCAGGAGGGCAGAGGGTGCAGGCAGCTGGAGCCTGTGCTGGGATCGCGCCCTCGGTCCCAGCCTGTTCCACCCAGGGAGCCCACCCGCATGGGCAAGGAGTCCCCAGTGAACCCTGGCGACAATCCTTTCTCTACCTCGTTTACACAGGGGAACCCGGGGCGGGACAGTGGCTGGTCCTCGTCCCTACAGACACGGTGGGACCCGAGTTAGCCTGGCCTCCAGGTCTCTGGTGCTAAGCCCTTCTTCCTAAACCACGGCGGAAAAAGAAAGCAAACAAAACTACGGCTTTGGGGCTTCCCTGGTGGTGCAGTGGTTGAGAGTCCGCCTGCCGATGCAGGGGATGCGGGTTCGTGCCCCAGTCCGGGAAGATCCCACATGCCGCAGAGCGGCTGGGCCCGTGAGCCATGGCCGCTGAGCCTGCGTGTCCGGAGCCTGTGTTCCACAATGGAAGAGGCCACAACAGTGAGAGGCCCACGTACCGCAGAAAAAAAACCGAAAAACAAAAAACTACGGCTTTGGCAACGGCCCTGCAAAGCCAACCTCTGACCCTGGGCACCTGGAGGGCAGTGGAGGGGAGTTGCCTGGAAGTCTCATCAAGGTGAGCCTCTCCCCTCCCTCTCAGGGATCAAGGAGGCAGACACGTGCAAAGAGAAAAAGATAAGCCACTGCCACAATTTTTAAAGCCGGAAAACACGCCCGGCTAGGGGCCTGAGCAAGTGAGCAGCTGCCCCAGGCCTGGCCCTCTGGCTGGAGAATCAGTGGCGGCTCCCCGCGGGCTCTCACCTTTACGTGGTGGGAGAAGGTGCTGACAGCCTCCTGCATCCACTCGCTGGGGCCCTGTGGTCTCCGGTCCCTGCCGGCCTCGGGCTGCTCCGTGTGTGCGCGCTCTGGTGCAGAGCCCAGGACCTCTTCGTGCTCCCAAGACCTGATGACGGTTCTCTGGAACGAGTGTGGGCCTTGCAGGGCCTCCTCCCCCCAGGAGCCTTGTGTGGCCTCTTGCAGATAGGAGACGATGGAGCCTTCCGCACCCCAGTCCTGCAGTCTGGGGCCCAGGAAGAGACCGGGGACACCAGTCACCCCCAGTCTCCGCTCTCAGAGACCCTCCCCCTCCAGAGCCCTGGCCCATCCAGGACGGATCCTGTACTGCCCACTGGAGGTCGGGAGAGCATGAGCTATCGCAAAGCGACTGCCCTGTCCAGAGAGGCCCACGTGGGCCATCCTTGCTGTCCCGGTGGAGAGGGCCACGGACACCGGTGGCGCTGGGCCCCACCCTGTGAATGGATGGCTCCACGCTCTGGGCTCCCGAGGCACGTGGCTCACGGTCCAGTCATCGGGGTCCCCACACCCGTCATCCCACCCACCACCCTCCAGCCCCTCAGGTCACTCCCACCGCACGGTCCTCACGCCTGGGCTCAGCTGGCAAAATGATCACCCCTCCCCCTTGAAGCAGGCTCTTCCACGGCCTCCGGGACACATGTGCCTGTTTTTCCCTCCCTCTCTGGCCGTTCCTTCTCAGCATCCTTTGTGGGATCC